>NC_139142.1:186367418-191489918 GCF_964270905.1 Leucopleurus acutus | reverse complement strand
GAGCCCCAGCTTCCTGGGCTCTCCCGGCCGCGCCCTTACGCCTCTCCCCTTCGCTAGGGGGCGACCCTGAGCCCTCCACCCGAAGCTCGCCTTCTCCCCACGCTGCTTGCCTTAAGAGGACTAGATTCTGGAGACAAAACCAAGTGAATTTCAGAAATAACCCAGTTGCAGAAGTGGCAGAGAGGGCGCCCTCCTTCTCGCCTTACCTAAAAGACCCTGGGTTTTGTTGGGAAGCATCCGACAGGGTCTCCGGCCTCAGCATGGTCGTCTTCCCCATCTGAGTTCCATGTATCTGACGCTGTAACTGCAGAAGGGATGGGTCACAGGGCGGCTCAACAGCAACCCTTTCTCCCCAGCCCATGGAAGCAGAAAGGCCCCTTCCCTTGGCTAGACCAGAAGCTAGCCCCCTGTTGCCACCGGACACACTTTCTACACTATGATTAGGCAGGGTGCCGGTGACCTTGGGTAAGACAAACATCGTCTCCCAGCCTTAGCTTTCCCGTCTGAAAAATGAGAACAATAAATAGTCTATGACCTCCTTGCCTCACAAGGTGTTTGGATGGTAGGCTAAAAATACAGGCGAAATATTTACGTATTTAGCGCTGGCGATTCAGATGAAGAGCCTCTAAGAGAACTGAGGCCTAACCCTCTAACCCAATTCCTTTCAGCTAAAACTAAAAGCTACGTTTGAGTCCCTGGTTCAGGTTTTTTTTTTTTTTTAAAACTAAGTTAATTACACTCCATCATGTATTAAACAAATAACTTTTACAAAAAGGTGTAAATAGCATTTATTAACATTGCTTAGACATAAACCATATCTGGCAATAAATTAGCATGAAGTTTTCTGGCCAGAGTTTTTCCAACAATGCAGAGTTCTGCCAAAGGTGCTGGGTGGAATTACAGACTATTGCATATTTTTAGAAAATCAGGATAAATTATATAAATTATATATTTAAAAAGAGATCATCTATTTCATTAACTCGACAGGATAATAAATAGATAAATAACAAACAGTTGATTGCCATTAGAAAAATGTGGTTCTTAAATTACATTTACGTTATATACATGTACAATGTGCACAGAGACACAATCAGATCCTCTGGCGGGTCTGGGACTTCTCAGGACACAAACTCAAAGGGCGGTTCGTTTTCTATGTTGTTGAAGGAAGATTTGCTGTTGAGTTTTCTGGGATCCTCTGGGGTCCACACTTTGGCTGTTCGGATAATATTTTGTTCTTTGAGTTGTTTTTCATCAGTCCAAGAGAGAGAGTGTCCTGCGAGGGGAGGGAGGCCATAATCCGGGTCGCTGGGGGAGGGGGACCCTGAGGGGGTGAGAAGAGAAAACAGACTGTGAATGTCCAACTCTGTTCCCAACGGTGCCCTCCGGTCCGTTAGGATCCCCTCTTGGGCGCCTGGACAGACAGGCGTCTTAGGTTCCATTAGAACGACCCTCTTCCTCCACCCCTCAAGCCCCCAGCGCCTCCACCCCGCAATGCCAGAAGCTGCAAATCTGTCGGAGACGCGCACCCTCCGAGCCATGGTCAAAGTGGCGGAAAAAAACCTCAGAAACGCCAGCTCGCGCTCAAGGTGGCCGGTGCTCACGACCCGTCCGTCCGTCTGTCGGTCAGTCGGCTGGTCGGTCTGTTCACCCAGCCCCTCCGGGACCTTCCCGTGCCCGTCCCCGTCTCCCCCAGCTGGGAGGCGGACGCACTTACGGGTGCCCCGATGGCAGATGATGACCTTCTGGACCTGGCTGCCCGGGCTGTCCCCGCCCAGGCGCCCGCCGCCGCCCGGTCCCCCGCCCCCGCCCGCGCCGCCGCCGCGCAAGGGCAGGTCGGCCTGCACGAGTTCGCTGAGGAAGTTGATGTAGCCGATGGCCAGGCGCAGCGTGTCCACCTTGGAGAGGCGCTTCTCGTAGGGCAGCGTGGGGATGTGCGAGCGCAGCCCCTCAAAGGCGTCGTTTATGGACTGCATGCGCCGCCGCTCGCGCACGTTAGCCGCCTGCCGCAGCTGCTGCAACTCGGCCTCGGAGCGCACGCGCCGCCGCCGCCGCGCCGCCGCCGCCGCCGCCGCGCCGCTCAGGCCGCGCAGCCGCGCTCCGGGGGACAGCACGGCCGGCCCGGCGCACGGGTAGGCGAGGCACGAGGGCGGCGAGCCGGGCGAGTAGGGGAAGCCGCCGGGGGGCGCCCCCGCCTCGCAGCAGTAGCCGCCACCACCGTCCTCCGGCTCGCCGGGGCCCCCCGAGGGCGGCGGGGCGAGCGCGTGCGGAGCCACCGAGGGCGCGGGCTGCAGCAGTAGGCACGCCCCGTCGCGGTAGCAGTACTCGTGCAGCTGGTGGCTGAGGAACTCCGCCTCGGCCTGCTCGTCGGCCAGCAGCTCATCGCCGTCCTCCAGAGGGTCCCGAGAGGACTGGTCGGTGAAGAAGTCCTCCTCCTCAAAGTAAGGGGACGGGAAGGCGTCCAGGCCCCCGGGGAAGTGCTCTAGCAGCACCGCGTCCATGCTCTGCGCCGCCGAGGGCCCGGGGGACTGCTGGCCTGGGGTGAGGGTGGTCTCTGGAAGTTTGCTGCGGCAGTTCGGCCTTGTCTGGCAGCCCCGCCCTCACGGCCCGGCGCGGGAGGCGGCGAAGACTGCCCGCCCGCTTCCAGACCCCGGCCTCCCTGGGGAGCCCGCGGCCGCTGCACTCTGGCCGACGCCCGCGCTGCGCTGGGGAGGGCTGTGCCGGCTGGCTGGAGCTGAGGGCTGGCACGCGAGGATTCTTATAACTACATCCACAGGCGCGTGCCAGGGACCCGCGGCGCCAGCCAATCACCGAGTGCGGGGTGCCGGCGGGGAGGGGGCCGGGGAGGCTTTCCGCCCGGTGGGAGCTCCCGGGGTGGAGGGGAGGCGGGGCCCGCGCGGCCCGGGGCTCCTCCCGCCTCTCCCCGCCGGCTCCTCGGCCGAGTACCTGCAGGACGCGCGGCTCCAGGGGCACCTGCGGCCCCCGGCGCCCGCCCGCGCGCGCTGCGCAGAGCCAGGCCCTTACGCGGGGCGACTCCGCGCCGCCACAAAAGTTCCTAAGGGCGCGTCCGCGGCCCAGGCGGCGGGAGCTGATCGCGGGCGGAGCTCGCTGCTTCTTGGGGGTCGGCGCAAAAACTGCTGGCAGCCTGGGCAGTCCAGGCGGTGCGTTTCGCCACCCCCATCCCCGGAGCGCGCGGGCCTCCGGCCTGGGTTCCATTCCCGGCCTCTGTCTCGCTGCCGAACCTTTCCAGGACTCTGGTCAAGTTGGCACAGTGTGTGCCGCTGGGGTTGGAAGGCGAAGCGATGCAGCTCGCAAGGCGTTCCAGGCGCGGCTCGGGGTCGAGGGGCGCGCGGCTGCGGGGCGCTGCTCGGGATCCTGACTCCGGTATCCGGTGCTCCGCGGCCGGCCTCGCCTCGCCTCCCTCCCCTCCCTTTCCCCGCCCGCAGACAGAAATGGGGACGCTGGAGGACGCCTTGGAGAGCGGCTCAGAGGGGCACGTTTCTTCTGAAATCAAATCGGGACCCTAGGGGTCCGGGGCAATAAAACCGGATACAAAAGGAGTCAATTGAGTCTTCTGCTCTGGAGCAGTCAGGAGGGAGGGCATGGAAGTTAAAGGGCAGAGTGGGAACCCTTTTCAAAGTCTCTCACCAGAGCCTCTCACCTTTCTGACTGGGAACTGGGACCATCCCTGAATGATTTTTTTCCTTCCCGGCCTTTAAAAAAAATTTTTTTTTTAAACCAAACACAAAACATTTGTGCTCTGGCCCATAACACACTCTATCACAGACTACGATTGCAACACGAGTTCCTCACTTGAAAAGTAACAAAGAAACACTTTCAAGGTCGAGGCAATTCTGTTAAAAGCCAAGCTCCAGAGAGTTCAGAAGTGCAGCCGACCGCGCGTGTTCTCTCAACAGAAGACCTAGAGTCACTGCCTCCCTTGCTCTGCCTCTTCCTTTTTCAGACACTTGTCCCACCAGAGGCTTCTAGTGAGTGTTTAGGCCCCTCTCAAAAGCCAAGTCCATGTCTCTTAGAACAGCGATTTCAACACGCTTCTTGGTTTTAGACGTTACATTGTGTTTAAGTGAATTCTGAGACCAAAAAAATTAAGGGCAAAAGATATATAAGAAAACCAGAGATTACCCTACCTTGAACGGCCAAGGACACCAGAGAATTTTAACCCAAAGACTTATTGTTTTTCAGCAAGTTCTTTCCTGTTAGCTCATGCCCTTCCTAGTGAGGTGATAAACTGATGCAAATGTGGACGGTTTCCCTGTGTCCGACCCTGGGCTGCAATTTCCTGTATTTAGATTGACCTTTCTCACCTCAAAGGGAGGGAAGCTGTTTGCGGGGGAGGAGGTCAAGACCCCGGATCCAGCCAGCTGCTGGAATTGGGCACCCAATTCTCTCACTCTCCTCCCCTCCCCTCCCCTCCCCTGGTTAGATTAAAACCCAGTAGGGACATGGCTTTGAATCAATCCGAGCACTTGGAGGAGTAACAACAGATGACCAGACTTCAAACCCTTATCCAAAATATTGATAACCAGTCCGTGGAGGAAAGACTGGGATTCCAGCCCACACAGGCTCTCTTCAAGAGGCCTTCTCTGATAGATCTAGATGGCTCTTGGGAAAATGTTTGCGTCATGGATATGCGGGGGGCGGGGGCAGGGGAGGAGCTGGGGGAAATGGGAGTCAGTAAGCGTGTATTGGGGGATATTTTAACCCGATGTGATTTTTAACAGTTAGGGTTCCCAGAAAATCACCTTCTGTATGCTTGAGGAGTTTGTGGAAGAGTCCAGAACTTTACCTTGGGCACCCAAGCGAGCTATGGGGAAGGCCAGTGCTGGCGGGAAACCTTACTGTCCTGTGAGGGTGAGCAAAGCTAGTATGAAGCTTCTGGGCAGCTCCTGGGGCTGCAGGGATGAGCCTGGGGTAGGAGGAAAAGAAAAGAGAGTCACTTGTTCCGGTCAGAACCCTCCTCGCCCTCGCCCTCCCCATCCCGAACCATTATCTTCCCCTTAGAGAATTGCTGGCTGTCTGCAGGCTGGTGCAGACGCTGATACGGGGACGCTGGTGCGGGCGTGCATGCTTACACACACACACACACACACACACACACACACACACACACACACACACACACACACACACACACACACCCTGTCCTTAAGTAAGACATGATTGTTCTTTTCTCTACTAAAAAGAAGAAAGGCTTCACTGCTAATAAAGGAAATTTTCTCTGGGTCACTGGAGGTCACAGCAGTGTGGACGGCTGCCCTCTTCCTCTTGAAGCAACAGGTCGGATGAGAAGGCTGGGACGGAGCCCTGTCCCGCCAGGCTACAGGCCCCAGCTCTCATTCCAGCCCATCCCTCCACGTGCCCTGGATCCCCAGGGCAGTGGGGTGGGGGGGCATGGAGAGGAACAAGAACAAAAGGTTCCAGGTACTTCAGGGCAGAGGGACAGGGCTGGTCCCAGAGCCAGAAGCCTCTCCACCCTTCGCTAAGTTCTAGCTTCTCCGCTCCACCCTCTGTCCTCAGCAGAGACGTCCCATAACCTTGTCCTCCGCCTCAGTATAAAATAACATCCGTCCTCTAAGGTTAGGCAGTGGCAAAGTGCTTGATTCTTTTTAGGGCCAAATCCTAGTGAGGCACTGAGATTTTTTCAAGTCTTTCCAAGGGGCTCAGTGGCACCTGTCATCAGGGCCCAGCAGACTCCTGCCACGCCGCCTTTGCGGCTGTCGGAAGCCTGATCTTGAAGCTGTCGGCAGCCTGAGGCCATCTTCCAGTTTCTGGGTTCCAGGGGAACATCTGGCAAGGGCCATGGGGCACTGAGGAAGCTTTGCTGTGTCCGTCTGCCTGCTCGTCCTCTTTGCCTCGCATGCTCTGTGTCTCTCTCAGCTCTCCCTCCCTCCCAGGGGTGGCATGGACCTGAATACTTGCTCATTGCTTTCCCAGCAAACATTTCTAGAGTCTTTCTCTGGCTTTTAGGAACAATGACTGGAGCGTTGGAGCCCGGGTCCCTGACTCCTTCCCAGGATGGATTCTGGGCAGAGAGCACCCATGAAGGGTGGGGCCTCTGGGCCCTCCATCCTCTTCTCCCCCTTCATATGGCTCCACAGTGTTTGACACCCCTCAGTATATGTCCTCCCTGCTGGAGCCCCAGGTCCCCAGAAACGGGGTGCCGTTGTCTCCCCGCCGGTGTCCCACGCTCCTCGCTTAGTGCTTGCAAGCCGGCACCTGCAGATGTGACTGGTGTCTGTCTCCCACCTTGAAAATGGTCCCACGTTAATTCCTCATGACCCACATTGTCCCCGTCCCCACTCAAGAACACAGAGGTGATGTCAGGTGGCTGGATTGCCCTCACCTGTGTCTGTTTCCCCTTTCTTTACCCTCCCCCCCTCCCCCCTTTCTGTGAAAACTTTTTCTTCTCAGTTGAGTGCCCTCATCAACCCACCCTTTAACCCTACACTCTTAGGAAAGGGTTTGAAAAATAGAATCATGGGCTAATGCTGAAAGGCCTCCGAAGCCCAGAGAGGTTCAGTGACTTCCCTAAGGTCGCATAGCGGGTTACCATCAATCCCAGTCCACCCCAGCCCGGTGCTGGTTCCACTGGCTGCTGAGACCAGATTTTAGCCTTGCTTCCACCCACTCATGAAAGGTGTATTTACATTGATGTGCAATGTAGTCAGTCAGACCCCGTTCTAAGCCGGCCCCAGTTTACCAAACACCACCTTCCTGGCCTCTCCAGAGTCCTGGCTACCCTGCAGATTCCAGCACCTCCTAATGTGCTGAGGAAGGAATCACTGAATGGTGCAATTCCCAGCATAAGACAAAGGATGCAGAACTAAATATGGGCTCATGGGACTTTCTCTGGCCCCCAAAGTCACACTATATAGATTATGGATGATTTTTCCACTCAGAAAGTACACTCTGATCAGGTGACATCTTATTCCATCCTGGAAAGGACTGGCCTAGGTAATGCTGAAAACCTCGACACCACTTCAAAAGCCTTCCTTGAACTAGCCCCGCCTACCTGTCATTCTCTTCATCTTCTCTTTACTTCATTCTTTTTTTTTTTTTTTTGCGGTACGTGGGCCACTTACTGCTGTGGCCTCTCCCGTTGTGGAGCACAGGCTCTGGACGCTCAGGCTCAGCGGCCATGGCTCACGGGCCCAGCCACTCCGCGGCATGTGGGATCTTCCCGGACCGGGGCACGAACCCGTGTCCCCTGCATCGGCAGGCGGACTCTCAACCACTGCGTCACCAGGGAAGCCCTCTTTACTTCATTCTTTATTAACTTAGCATCTCTTCCAATGCTATGATGACCTCTCTCTGGTTTTCTACAGTCCTTTCCACTAGTTTGAGCTCCTTGATTTGATGATCTTATATTTATTTGGAGATCTTATATTTATTGTAAGATAGGTAGAAGGAATAATACGAAGGCTAGACAAGATGGAGATGAGCATTTTGGAGGGCTTTCACTCATGTTTATCACTTACTCTCATAATTCCACAAAGCTGAAGGGCATCCTCCTTACTTCAACCGGTGAATAGATGAGTCTTGGCCATAAACCCAGGGCGCATGGCCCGTCAGAGAAGGAGACTGAGTCACACACCAGATTGGCTGACTCCATACCTCATTTGCCTTCCATAGCATCTTCTGGCCTCTTCTTTGTCTCTACACTGAACGTAGCTGATTTTTTAAAATATAAATTTACTTATTTTATTTTATTTATTTTTGGCTGCATTGGGTCTTCGTTGCTGCATGTGGGCTTTCTCTAGTTGTGGCGAGCGGGGCTACTCTTCATTGCAGTGCGTGGGCTTCTCACTGCAGTGACTTTTGTTGTGGAGCACGGGCTCTAGGCATGCGGGCTCTAGAGCACAGGCTTAGTAGTTGTGGTGCACGGGCTTAGTTGCCCCACGGCATGTGGGATCTTCCCAGACCAGGGCTCGAACCCATGTCCCCTAGCATTGGCAGGCAGATTCTTAACCACTGCGCCACCAGGGAAGCCCAATGTAGCTGATATAATACGATTTTCACATGGATTCTCTTGTTTGCTAACAGAGCACTGTGAGATGACTTGGGCAGGTGTTTTTTTTTTTTTTTTTTTTTTTTTGCGGTACGCGGGCCTCTCACTGTTGTGGCCTCTCCCGTTGCAGCGCACAGGCTCCGGACGCGCAGGCCCAGCGGCCATGGCTCACGGGCCCAGCCGCTCCGCGGCATGTGGGATCTTCCCGGACCGGGGCACGAACCCGTGTCCCCTGCATCGGCAGGCGGACTCTCAACCACTGCGCCACCAGGGAAGCCCGGGCAGGTGTTTTTATTATTTGCAAATGATAAGATTCAGAAAGGTTAAGTCACTGTCCTGGAGTGACACAGCTGGCGCCAGGGAGCCATTAGTGGAAATAAATGGATTTCCAGCACAAGGGTGATGGGGGTGTCAGCATCGTTTTCTAGGGTTTCCCATCAGACATTCTCTGCTCTGAAGCTACTCAGCCTGAAATGAAAAGCTGGGCCGTGTCCCATCTGGGAATGAGGGCGGGAGGCATGTGGCTGCCACCAACTGCAGGGAAAATCCCAACGTCCAACACCCAGCTCCTTCCTTCTAGAAGTTCCCGTTGTTAAACATTAATCTTTGGAGGATGAAACACCGAAATGCTGATATAATTATCCAAATAAGTATTTTCTGTCATGCCAAGGTTTCTTTGATGAATAGCAAAGTTTCTGAGCTTTGTCCTTCAGTCTTGTTATTCCAAAAGGTGTTTGGTCTTTAGTTAAGGTAAACACTGCAGGTCATTATTACCAGACTTCTGTGTCTTGGCCTCCATAGTGAGCAATGAAGAGGGAAAAAAAAAACGAATTTAATAGAAACAGGAACTTTGAGCTTTTTTCTGTTTGCTTCTCTTTAAAGCTATATGTTTTTTCTGGCTTCATGACCATCTGTAGGGCCTTAATTGAATTATGGTGCATTTGTATAATGCACTATTCAGCTGCCATAACAAAATGAGAATGCTTTTGATGTAACCATGTGAAATGATTTCCAAGATACATCGTTAAAGAGAAAGAAGCAAGAGTGGCTAGTATACTCCCACTTGCATTTTTTTTTTTTAAAAAAGAGCACAGTGACTATATGTGAGCACATTTGTTTATGCAGCCAGCCAATATCTCTAGGTGGATACTCAAGAAACTGATGATGTTAGCTGCACTGAAGGAGAAACTGAGTGGATAATGGATAGAATTTTTCCTTGTATACTCTTTCGGATCTTGTGATTTTTGAAATATGTGAACATATATGCAGAGTTTTTTTTAATTTTTAAATTATGATCTTTTAAATTAAAATCTTTTAAAAGATTTATTATTATTTAAAAACAATTTTTTGGGCTGCGTTGGGTCTTTGTTGCTGCGCGCGGGCTTTCTCTAGCTGCGGCCAGCGGGGGCTACTCTTTGTTGCGGTGCGCAGGCTTCTCACTGTGGTGGCTTCTCTTGTTGCAGAGCACGGGCTCTAGGTGCGTGGGCTTCAGTAGTTGTGGCGCGCAGGCTCTAGAGCGCAGGCTCAGTAGTTGTGGCGCACAGGCTTAGTTGCTCCGCGGCTTGTGGGGTCTTCCCGGACCAGGGCTCGAGCCCGTGTCCCCTGCATTGGCAGGCGGATGCTTAACCACTGCTCCACCAGGGAAGTCCTAAATTATGATTTTTTTTTTAAAATAAGGAATTTCTTTTAAAAGAAAACGTTTGCAGTTTATGATCCCTTCATATAAGCCCTGGAGAAGCCCTCCAGAAACATTGGCTATTATTAGCTTGTGCCATCTTCAAAAAGCGGCAAGAACCCTCTGGCAGGTGGGACCAGTGAGGGCTGGCTGGGGCAACCAGGCACGCAGGGTGCCCTGCACGTGGACCAGGTCCTGAGTGAGCCTTCATGTAATTGTCTAAGTCCCGCCTACAGTGCAGTTGAAATGGGATGGCATGGGATGAATGAAGTGTCATTCTCTGCATGAGATCAATAGCAAACAAAATTTAGAGGGATTTGACAATACAAAGGGAATTTAAAATTACTCATTAAAGCCACCACATCGTCTGTGTTGTCCACAGCTCTGCAGCCTCCACGTGACTACTGCTAACATTTTGGCCTGTTTCCTCCCATGTATTTCTATTTTCATATCTTGCACTTTTCACTTGACTGCCTCTCATCATCACCATTTCCTTATACCTTTACTGACGGGCTTGAACAGTGGCGTGATGGTTCGTCATAGGACTTTACCGTCGGATAATTTCATTTTCACTTAAGCACCGCTCACTCCTGAGAACGCACAGTTGAGGTGGTACTTTGCGCATCTCTTGAAATCACCTTTGTGTTTTGCCCGTGGCTGACTTTCTTCCGTGCTTGGCAGGTCACCGATTGTGATTCCCGCGTAATTTTTTCTCCCTCGCCTCAATGATACCTTAGCTTTCACGCCTACCAGTCGTCCTGAAGATGTAGGCTATTGCAGTGGCATTTTTGTTCTTGTTCCTTAAAATCCTGCCTAGAGCAAAACTCTTCCTCAGCGCGGTGAACCTGTGCCTGAAGAAGCTTATGCCAGCCCATGCCTGGTTCAAGCAGGGAAATGCCTACTATTAGTCAAGAAACTCCAGTTATTTGGAAAAGTTCCCTAAACGTCTGGAATTCAGTTTTCATGCTTGGACATTCCAAGAAATCAGCACCCCGCCAGGCCCCAGGTTTTGCCACCACAAGACTCCTCTCAGATTGCACACCGCTAGAGGTTTGAGCCTATGTTTGTCGCAGAGAAAGTAGCACCCCATCTTCCACTGCCACCCCAGAGAGGCGGGGAAGCACAGAGGTCGTGAGTATGGGCTCCGGAGCCTGACTGCCTGGATTCTGGTGGCTCTGCCACTGACCAGCCGTTTGGGCAAGTTAGCTAACCTACCTGGGCCTCTACGCCTGCAAGAAGAAATTATAACAATACTGCCGTGTTGGGTTACTGTGAGGATTGAGTTAACAAATATAAACACGTACCCAGTGTCAGGCACACGGTAGTATTTGCTCAATTTTATTTATTTGTCCAATGTTCTTCATTTATTTAGCTGTAGTAGGTTCACAGGTGCTCAGTAAACATTGGTGGAGTCGATGAGGATGTAGCATCAGTTACAGGTGGAGCCCTATTAAGCAGGAAGGAGTCATTCTTGTTGGCTTCGCCCACCCCTACCTGAGCGCCAGGATTTAGAGTGGACCAATATCAAAAAAATCTATCAGCAGATACTGAGGTTGATTCACCGCTGACACCGGAAGAGGCAGTGCACCTCTCTTCAGCTCTTCTCACAACTTTTGGAGGCAGTTAGGGTTAGGCCTGGTGGCGGTGTTTTGCTAATGCTCATGGTTATGAGTCGGGGATGGAAAAATGGTCCATTCACACAGGATGGCCCCCAGAGCAAAGCCTGTGAAGGGGCAGAGCAAGACCCCAGTGCTCAGCTGGGCACGTTCACGCAGGCCCGTCTCTCCTGTTTCTCTTCTGCAGTGTCCTTCTCAGAGATATCAGTTAGACACACACCAGGGCCTGGAGTGCAGGAACGGGGCGGGGGCTGGTGTCCCCCGCTCATTCCTCCATTCTCACCAGCCCTGCGGAGAAGCCAGACGCCTTTCCTCACCGGCAAGGAAAAACAAGCCAGGCTTGTTAGAAGAAACAGTCGCTCTGTCATCTGCCCGTGCCTCTGTAATCAGGGGGTCGTATCTGTAGCCTTTTACCTCTTCACAGCAAAGGGACTGTTTCCATACCCAGGAGTTTGATTTTCCTGGTGAGGGTCCCGACCTATCACTGGACCCCTCTCATTTCTGTGGACCTCCGATTTTCTGGGTCCATACTTCTTAAATGAAGGCTCCACAAGTTAATTATGTTTTTTTTTTTTTTTCAATTTTGTGACCATGTTCAGATGCTAACCTTGAAAAAACAATAACAAAGGGTGAGCATATTCTGGTCCACCTGGATGGCTATCCAAAAACCTAGCCCTATCTTTGAACTTGGAGCCTGAATCTGAGTTGACGTTTGTGTTTAAGATTGTGGTGGTGGGGGGCTTCCCTGGTGGCGCAGTGGTTGAGAGTCCGCCTGCCGATGCAGGGGACACGGGTTCGTACCCCGGTCCGGGAAGATCCCACATGCCGCGGAGCGGCTGGGCCCGTGAGCCATGGCCGCTGAGCCTGCGCGTCTGGAGCCTGTGCTCCGCAAAGGGAGAGGCCACAACAGTGAGAGGCCCGCATACCAAACAAAAAAAAAAAAAAAAAAAAAAAGATTGTGGTGGTGCCAGTCTATTTTAATTGCTTCGGTCTAAAGAAGATATACTGATATTGTTGCTCGTGCCAAGAAATGAAATAACTACAAAACAAGCTAGATGAACAAAACTATCACAGTAGTTTACTTAACCTGGGGAGAAATGGATGTGACGCACGGTGGGTTGATTGAGGATAGGGACCAACAACACGTCAGCTTTGTAAGTCGCAAATGCTGTTACTACACAGTTGTATCATATATCACCTTAAAGTTAATTTGAACTTTATTGATTTGTAGATTTAGAAAAGTTTTAATGTGTTTGGTTTTGCAGTTATATAAGAACAACACCCATAAAGAGTTTATACCAACTTTATATTGGCAAATATTTCAGCAATTTCCTTTCTAAAACATTTTTATTGAAATATAGTTCATTTACAATGTGGTGTTAGTTTTAGATGTACAGCAAAGTGTTTCAGTTATACATATACGTATATGTATTCTTTTTGACATTCTCTTCCATTATGGGTTATTACAAGATATTGAGTAGGGTTCCCTGTGCTGTATACCGTAGGTCCTTGTTGGTTATCTATTTTACATATAGTAATGGGCATCTATTAATCCTAAATTCGTAATTTATCCCTCCCCGCCACCTTTCCCCTTTGGTAACCATATTTTTGTTTTCTATGTTTGTGAGTCTATTTCTGTTTTGTAAATAAGTTCATTTGTATCCGTTTTTTTTAGATTCCACATGTAAGCGATATCATGATATTTGTCTTTCTCTGTCTGGCTTACTTCACTTAGTATGATAATCTCTACGTCCATCCATGTTGCTGCAAATGGCATTATTTCATTTTTTTGGTGGCTGACTAATATTCCATTGTGTATATACACCACATCTTCTTTATCCTTAAGCAGGTTCATTTTAATGATCATTTAAGCTGACACTGAGTGAGGGCTCATGAAAGCTTTTATTGGTTGTTGCTTTGTTTTTCTATGAAAAGTGTGGAGACTTTATATACAAGGACATATATTCATCTATGTGTGTATATAAATATGTGAATACTCACATAAACACATACATATCTTCAGAGTCAGGTTTGAGAAATACTGTTCCAGATGATTATCAAATACATGTGTGTGGCTTCAGGTGAAGAGATAAGAAGGCAGAGAGGAAAGGGGGCAGGGGAGTAAAGTAAAAAGGATGTGAAGCAAAATGAGAAAGGGGAACAGGCAGGAGGAAGAGTCTGGAAGTTTGATAGAGGAAGTGTTTGAAATATGAAAGTGTAGAGGATGGAAAAGCATGGATGTTTGACTCTCGTAGATCTGAGTTCAAATTCAAGTATCTGTTCCACTCTTCACAGTTGTTTGCTCCTGGATAAGTTATTTAAACTTGCTGAGTTTTATTTTCATTGGCTATAGACATGGGACGAAATAATAATATCTACCTCAAGGACTGCTGTGGAAAGTTAATGCAATGATGTATGTAAAGTATAGAGAGTAGGCACTCAGAGAATGCTAGTTTCATCCTGCTTCCCTCTATACTCAGTGGGTTAATCAATAAGGGTTTTTTTCTTTTTCCCCCTGAGCTTATTAAATATAATTGACATATAACATCATATAAGTTTAAAGTGTTCAATGTGATGATCTGATATATGTATATATTGCAAAATGTTTACCAAAATAAGATTAGTTAACAAACCCTTTACCCCACAAAATTACCATTTTGTTGTGGCTGTTATGGTGAGAACATTAATGTTCTAGTCTTAACTTTCAAGTATACAAGATTGAATACGTTTTTATTAAATGTCTGTAAAGTACAGGAGAAAAAGATATGAATGAGAGGTGATATCACAGGCATTAAAAAAGCCTGAAGTGTCCTCTACCACTGGTAGCTTTCACCTTGAGCCCCGATTGTCTGTATAAAGGAGTCATTTTAAAGTAATCGTCTCGAGTTTTTTTTTTGACTGCACATCTTGCATTATTCTGGATAAAGTTCTGGCTTCTGTAACAAATATCTAAAGATAATATAACATTTTTGTCTCTCTTGTAATAGTCCAAGTGTAAGCAACCCGAAGTTTAAAATTTTATTTATTTATTTATTATTTTTTGGCTGCACCACTCAGCATGCGGGATCTTAGTTCCCCCACCAGGCAACAAACCTGCGCCCCCTGCGGTGGAAATGCAGCGTCTTAACCACTGGACCTCCAGGGAAGTCCCAGCAACCCGAAGTTCATATGGTGGCTAAATGGGTTGGGGGTCAAGCTTCCTTGTGACTTGTTGCTCTATCTTTCTGAAACATGGCTTCTAACCTTGAGTCCAAAATGGCTGCTCTAGCTCCCACCATCCTGTCTGCATCCCAGCCAGCAAGAAGAAGGAAAGAGGAAGGGCACACTCCTTTCCTTTTAAGATCATGATCTGAAGGTTGCACATATCACTGTGGTTCATATTCAGTTGGCCTGAGCCATCACATGGCCACATCTAGCTACAAGGAAAGGTGACAAATGTGGTCTTGCGTTTGGTGGCTATATTCCCAGTTAGTACTTGGGGTGTTATCAAATAAGGAGAGAAAAGTATTCTGTGTGTTTGAGGAGGGGGGAGGATTAGCTGTGTCTGATGCACCTTATCATTACCATTTTTGAGTATACACTCTACAGGTGAATTTATGTATATTATGTATATAAAATTGCATAGAAATAAGTGTGTATTAATACACTGCATACATACATTTTTAAACATGCCCAAAAAGAAATTTTAAGAAGACGAGTAAAAATATATTAGAAGTTCTAAATTTTTCCCTGTAGCCCAAAGGAACATCTTGTTCACTTTGGAGACTACTAGTCTATATAATGCCAATCGGTTACACTTTTTTAAAGCTGAATTGTCTTTTTTTTTCCCATATTATATACAAAGTTAAAAGCAATGTGGAAATACTGAGAAAATGTAAATATGCCCTGTTTTAAGCCTTACTTTATTTATCTCTTTAAGAAAGATGTTTTGAGCATCAGCTATGTTCAGTCACTGTGTTAAATGCTGGGGATCAGAGATGCACTCTCTGTGCCTAATGCATTCTTGGGGTAGTAAGAGAGAGGAGAGATTATTATAATCCAGTGTAGTAAGGGCTATCTTTGAGGTTTAAAGGCTCAGCACGAGAGTGAGGGGTTGGCAGGAGCTTCATAAAGGGAACAGTGTTGAGCTAGGTGAGTCTTGAGTGAGTTTGACTACAAGAGGAGGGGCAGAAGTATGTCCCTAGGAGGCTGAATAGATTGATGAAAGTAGAAGGCATGCAATAGCCCACAATTTTCCCTCCTTTAGGGACCTGAGTCCCAGCTACAGACTCCATCTCAAGCAAGCCCTGGGGCAGTGCATTTCAATGTGCCTTTTTGCATCTCCTTTCTTGGTCCTGCCTCCATCCCCTTTCCCATCCCAGGCATGTTGTGGCCTCATGGTGACCACATCTATGCTCCACCAAGACCTGTGTTCTCAGAGAATGCTCAGTGCTCCAAATTATCCTTTCTGCCCTCGTTAAAAGCCAGTTTACTTCCAGGCCATCAATCTCAGCGAGAGGCCACTAAGGTGTAAGCAACATGCAGCAACTGGACCGTCATCTCTCTGGCATTTTATTAGTGTCCTTGAAAGGTAATGCCATCCATCACAGGGATGAATTCTTACAATGTAGCCTATTGCAGTCATTTGAAAGCATTTTGGGGACAGTCAGAGATTGCCTCAAGAACCTAGAATCTCACCTTTATTTAGCCTTCACCAGCCTCCAAAACCCATTTCCCTGTATTTACCTCATGGTAGAACGTCTTCCTGTTTCCTCACATGCTCCTGGCCCTTGTAATTTGTTCAGGTGCTTGGAACCTACCAGACCGGAGGACAAACCCACTGTAAAAATCCAAGATGGAGCTAGGAAAATGTGCAGAGACTCCTAAGAGTGTTGAGATGTCCCAGGGTGAAGCAAAGCTCTGCAAACCATCATCCGTTTTATGACATTTCCCTGCCCTGATTTAAAGTGATGTGAGGGATTTATGTTGTCATTGACCTTACAGGTCCCTAATGCTTAGGGAGCACTTTTCCTTTTCAGCTGGGCAGGTGTGAGCAGAGAAGAAGGGAAAGTGCAGAAGGACCATATTATACTTTCTGGGTGCTTTACAACAAGAGTTAACCTGAAAAGTTTCCATCATAGGACATCCCATGTGATGGGAGCTGGACGGACAAGCCACAGACCTCTGTCTTCTTCCAGGCAGGTCATAAGCTTGTACTTCCCTGTCTTCTTTGAGGTGAGATGTGGCCATGTAACTTGCTTGGGTTAGTAAAAGATGAGTAGAAATGCCACGGCACTTCCAGGAGGAAGCTTTTTTTCCTCCTCCGTGTTCAATAGTGCATTTTATTGTTGTAATTTCCCTGCTACTTAAAAAAATATTATTATTAGTGATCCAAGTAACTTTTTTTTTTTTTTTTTGTGGTACGCGGGCCTCTCACTGCCGTGGCCTCTCCCGTTGCGGAGCACAGGCTCCGGACGCGCAGGCTCCTGACGCGCAGGCTCAGCGGCTATGGCTCACAGGCCCATGCCGCGCCGGGGCACGAACCCGTGTCCCCCGCATTGGCAGGCGGACCCTCAACCACTGCGTCACCAGGGAAGCCCCCAAGTAACTTTCGAATACAATACTTTCAGACTCAGGGTAAAAAGAACTATAAACAAATTCTAAACTGTATTTAGTAGGTCTGATGTTCACAGTGGTATAGGTTAGCAATTTTAAAACGACTTTCTGTGTGATCTAGGAGTAAATGAACGAGTAAATATATGGAGAATAATGAGAACTGGGTTTTTCACTGTTAGAGAAGGGAGTTATAAATATGGAAAGGAGAACGACTAGAATATACAGATACATATGGATATAGATATAAACGTAGAGGTACTTATGTATGTATGTGTACGTTCTTTTTTTTTTTCTCCTAGCTCTGTCTGCTAAAAGGGCCGTTGTAACAATGAACACACTTTGTTCTCAGATCTTGGTTTCTAAAAACCCTTCCTCACTTAAAGGTTCCAGAGATCCTTAGAGAAATGGCTGGTTCTCTAAGGAGAATGCACCAGGGCAGAGGCAGGCCAGGAGGAAGCTTTACGAGCCTGTGTACTAACTGGACCTTTGCTTCTCTCTTCTGTAACGATGGCGGAAACTCAGCTTAAGGCAGAACATCTGTCAGCCTGGGACCTTGAGTGACTACAATGAACAGGGTCCCCCTGCAAACTCTCATAGAACAGGAAACCTGGACTAGAAATAAGCTTTTGTTGTGTGAAGCCACTAAGATTTGGAGGTAGCTACTGCAGCATGACCTGGCTTATCTGATGTACCTGTGTTGTTGCACATATTACTCGGTGAATTTTTGTGTTAGTTTTAAATCTCTTGGTTTCAAGTAATGGAAATCAACTTGAATGAACAAACATTAAAAGAGAGCTGTGATATGGGATTCAGGGCATGTCCTAGAATCCATAAGCAGGAATGTAGCTAGGCCTCAGGAAGGCAGCAGTACCAGGAGTCTCAGAGACTGAAAATTCTCCCCCATATCTATATGACTAGAACCCCACAATTGTAGCTGGGCACATGGACACCCAGAATAAAAATTGCATTTTCTAGACATCCTTGCAGCTCAGTGAAACTAACTTCTAACTAATGAGTAGAAGTGATATTCACCTTTGGGGCTCTTTGAAGAGGAAGGACATGTCCCATTTTGCTACTTTCTCTCTTCCTACTGGTTGGAATGCCAATGCAATGGCAGGAGTTGGAGCAGCCACTTTGAACCATGAGTGGAAAGCTACATATTGAGGATGGATAAGTAACTAGATAAAAGAGTGAGTCTCCCACATCATTTAGATCCCACCTGAGGCCTGGAATGCCTATTCAGTTTTGTTTTGTTTTGTTTTTGTGAGAGAGAAATAAACTTCTCTCTCTTTTAAACCACTATATATTTCAACTCTTTTATAGAACAGCCTAACCTGTACCTTTGTTAACACACTGTGATCTGGAAAGATGCCTGCACATTCTCTCTGTCTTTCCTATGCTTCTTTCTGTTCCCCTCTGTGTGTCTGCTTCATTCTTTTTCTGTGGATCAGTTTTCTCTGCTTTCTAGTCTCTTTATAGAAATCATGGCTTCCTCCAAGATGTACCATGTTTATTTATGGAACAAACATTGAACAACAATTCTGTGCTGAGAATTGTGATTAGCACTAACAATAAATAGAACAGATCCTTTATTCATGGAGCTTACAGACTAGAGGGAACAGAGAGTAGAGGTTGAAATAAACATGAAACAGAGACAGAGTATGAGTATCATGGCATTTGTAAATGTAAAAGAACTTTATTAAGGCTGAAGTAAAGAGAGATGATGAAAATGGAAACATAGGCAGAGTCTAGAATAAGGAAGCTTACAAGCTGTATTAAGGACTTTGGCATAATATAGAACAGTTATTTCCAGAGTGGAGAAGAAGATCCACTGGGGTATGGGAAAAAAATATTAGAACTATCACCTGTATTTTTTTTTTTGCTGTTCTAATCCATCATTTATTTTTTTATCTGTATTTGTATCTCATTCTTTTAAAATTTGTCTGAGTCTTTATAATGTATGTAATTGATTAGTACAATAGCACATATTTATAACTTATATATAATTAATCAGGGAAGGGTTTGAAGCCACAGGTGGCATGATCAAGTCTGCCATTTAGAAAGGATACCAAGGCTGCAGTGTTGAAAAACTGTTTGGTGTAAAGCAAAATTATAGGCAGGGAGACGGATCAGGAAGCTGCAGCAGAGGGCTGAGAGATTACGAAGGCTTGAACTGGTTGGTAGCCGGGCAGACTGGAGAAATACTTTTAGGATCTGGTGACGTATTGACTGTGGGCCTGGAGGAGAGAGGGAAACAAAAGATGGTACTGAGGATTCTGCTCTTGGTATCAGGATGAATGGTAGGCCTGTTTACTGCAATTCTAGGCAAGATAAGGTCAGAAATTGTTCTTAAATTGGGGGCCATGTAAGTTATTGGTGAAAATGACTGAATGCGTGAGAGTTCCAGTGTGAGATTGTGGGCCACAATGCAGTGTGCTGAGTGCTGAATAAAGGTGAGGAAATAGAAACCCCCTACTTTGGATAACTTACTCAAGACGTTTAGTTGTGAATGTGATGATAGAGGGAACAGGGGCGATTTTTCTTTGTTTTTCAGGTGGGAAATGTTTTCTTTCACCTCGTAAGGAATCTGTTCTCTCCCCTTTATTCTCTCAGACACACACCCGTCTTCTTCATTCTCTTCACCATTCCTTGTCCCATTCCTCTGTTACTTTAAGAAAAGCACTCAGTTTTACTCAGTTAAAAACTAATTCTAATCGTAGATGGCACATGTAAAAGTAGTGATGGTGATGGAGCTGCAGAAAGGAGAAAGAAGTTTCTAGGTAGTATTAGATAAGGAAGCAAGGCAGATAATCTCTAAGACCTTTGGGAGTTCCCAGAAGCTTCCTTCAGACACACCTAAGATTTCTGTCTGCTCATCCTTTTTCTAGTTGGCTCTGAAAATCGTTAAATATCATTTGCTATTTTTAAAAATTGTCTTGCTTAATATCATGGCAGTGGTGTCTGGGGCTTTTTTGTTTTGTTTTACGTTTTTTTTTTTTTTCTAGTATTTTGGCCCCGTGAAGGCTTTTGAGGGCCAATCTAGGAAGTAAACTCCAGTAACAATCTCCTCCCTAAGCGAAAAAAACATTTCCAGGTGTTGCTTTATAGAAGCCAACTTGAGGGGTTTGAGTTCTCGGCTTGCTAGGCCTTTGGGGGCACAGAGGGGCCCACTGAGGGTACGGTGCCTTCCTTGGTTTCTTCTGGGCCGGAAGTGACCCTGACTCGTGGGGAGAGGAGGAGAGAGCCACTCCTTTAACCAAGAACATTTGTTAAACGTGCACCCAGGCTCAGGCCCATCTTTGCACAGGAAGATAGACATGAAGACGATGGACCCATGTGGGAAGTTCAGGTTAAATCCGGGGAGGCCCCTGGGGGCCCAAGCAGCCCTACCGGCGGGCAAAATGCTTGCCCAGCCCAACGCTGGCCTCCACGGGACAGTTCTAGCCTCCCGTGACCTCCCTCTGCCCTCAACCTTGAAACTGGGTCGAGCTGGGCAGAGGCTCAAAGCCTGCCCCGACGCCCCTCCTGATCAAATGCGGCCCATAAACAACGTCCTGTGGGTCCTTCCCTCTTCCCCGCCTCCCTTGCCTCCGCCGCTGTCTCTACCACTCCCCAACCCCCCAAGACCTGGGTCTGCGCCCCAGGCCGGCTGCTCTCACCGCAGAGGAGAAAGAGCGAAACCGCGCGAGCGGTGGGCGCGGCGCGGCCGGGCGCCCCTCCCCGTCTCTCCCCGGCGTCCTTCCCCCTCCCGGGCGTTTGTATAGTTGACACCTGCAGCACGGGCGGCCGCCGGGGCTTGCCGACACAAGGCGCTGGTACCTGAGCCCTTGACTGGTAATGCACCATAAACAGCTCCTTTCAGCCCCTTTCAGAGCGGGAGCGCGGAGGTCACCGTGTCGACAAACCCCTCTGCGTCCGCCCCGTCTCCCGGGCCCCGGATGCCCGGGCCTCCAGCCGCAGAGCCCGCCGGTCCGTGGGAATCGCAACACTTGTGCCGCGGCTCGGCCGGCGGGGCGGGCGGGGGAGGGAGACCACCCGGCCCTCCCCGGGCCCGGCTTCCCCAGCCCTCCCCACGCTCGTTCACAGAGCGCAGCGAGTGGAACGAATGGGTGCCGGCGTCCTCGGACGCTCGCGGAAACCAAATGACGAGGCGGGAGGGGCTCCTGCCCAGCGGCCGACACCTACTCCCCCCCGCGAAAGGTACCCAGTGTGCATCCGGTTGGACTGGGCCTACCCCCCCACCCACCCCCGCTGCAGGTCTTGCGCGTCCGGCAGCCAAAGGCCTGGATCCCGGTGGCGCGATCCCTTTGGTGGGGTTGGAGGGTGAGGGTGGTACCTGTGACTCCGGTGGCCTAGAGTATGCGGCCCAGGCTGATGCCGTCCACTGACGTGCGTATTTGGGGCCAGCTCGGGCGCCCGAGCCCTGTTGCAAAGGGAGTGTCACTGGCCGCGGTGGCGAGGAAACCATTCGCCATCTCCCAGGCCCAACTTTGCGCCCTGAGCTTAGCGCACGCGGCGCTGAGACGCAAAGGCGGATAAAGGGGTCAGGTGTCTCCAGTGTTTCCCCAAAACATTGTCCGATATTTCTCCGAAATGGGAATGGGGTGGAGGATGACATGTCATGGAGAGGACACTCACTCGCAAGACAGCTAGGGCCACCTGTCTTGCCAACCAAGTTTCCATCTCCCCGGCTGGCGATGGGGACAGAGAGGCGGGAAGGAGTCGCAGGCACCCGAGAGCTGCCTGCGGCGCCCGTGGCCAACGGCGCCCCTGGCCAAGGTCACCCAAGCCCGGCGAGAGAGGCGCCCAGCGAGCGAGGCTTCCGCCGCCTGGAGAGCCTGCGGGAGGGCAGAGGGACGGCGGCGGCGCGGGAGGAAGCGTGCGGCCCGAGGCCGGTGCTCTGGCCCCGGGCGCCCTCTCCCGGGGCCGCCGGGAACCGGGATTACCTGGGGAGCCTGGCTTTGTCGGCCGCGCTGGCTGTCCGCGGCTCCAGAACTAATTAAACGCCTCTTTTGGCGGAGGGAAGCCTCGCGTCCGGCTGGGGTGGGGGCGGCCTGTGGGCACGGGAATAATCAGCCCCATTCTTGCGCTTCCACAAAACCCGCGGCGCAGCGAGAAGTGAACAGCGGCCGCCTGAATGGCAGTTTCAAAAGGCGACACCTGCAAGCGCGGCCGGTTGTGAATTGAATGGAGTCAAACGCGGCTGCCGCTCGTACCTGAGCCGCGAGCTATTAGTGTCAGGCGCGCCCGGTCGCCGGGCAGGGAAGCGCGCGGCCCGGCCTCCCGAGCTGAATGCTACAAGCTGCGGCGCGGCCGCTCCATGGGAATGTCGCCACTTGTGCTGCTCGCGGTCGGGAGGGGGTGCGCCGCCCTTTCAGAGACAGACACAATTAGGCAAAATGTTCAATGAACATTATAAATGATGTGCGATCGCTCTGCAGATTGCCTGGTAAATCAAATTATATGGTCGCTCGCGGGCGATTTCCATGTGCTTTTAAAACTTAAACAGGTATTCGCTGATTAAAAAAAAAGCCCGACTCAGGGATTCCGGAAAATACTGCTGAAAGACTTGGTGTTGAATATTCACACGTCCCCTTTGTTAGAGATTGACTTCACAATGGGCTTAGGGAGGGGGCGCGTTTGGATGAGACACATTTTTTACTGTCTTACATACTGCAGAGGAAGGCACCAGAAGTTCGCATCTATTACAACTCACAATTACAGTGGGACCCTCTTTTTCTTTTAAGACTAAAATTCTTATAATGAATGACTTGAAAGCTACTGTCATTCTAATCAGATGGAAGAAACATTCTAATCAGATGGAAGCTGGCCCGGTGCGCTTGGGGAGGGTGGGGAGAGACCCACGCTTCTCCCTGGCACTGAGTGCTAACTCAGGAGGGAGCTGGCTGGGGGGAAGCCGGGGCTCCGCGCTCCGCAAAGCCCAGTATCTGGGCCTGGGGCGCAGCTGGAGGCTCTCTGGCTACGCTCCGGGACGAGCAGCGCGCCGGGCGAGCAGAAGAGAGCCGGGCCCTGTGCAGTGCGCCCAGGGCGGCTCCAGCAGCGGCAACGGAACGGGCATCCCGGACACCCCGGGCACCCTCGCTCCGTCCCAGCGCTCTGCGGCTGGCGACTCTGGAGAAGGGGCAGCTGGAGGCGCCCAGATTGCACGGACCCCCGCCGAGGCCGGGAGCCACGCCGCAGGCGAGGGGCTGTCACCGAGGAAGAGTTGAGTCGATTTTAGCTTCTGAAAAAGGAGGCAAGGAAGCGGCAGCAATACGCTGCCTCACGTCCCTGCCGACTTCCCTCTCATTTTCGATTTTCTACTCTTTTGGTTTTCAGATAATTGGGCCAGAGGGAGGGGTGCACAACCCGGAAGCTGGTGACAGTTGGCAAATATGTGTATGTATCTTGCTTGGGAAGGACCAGCAGAAAGGAGACTGGAAATCTGGCTTTTTTTGGTTCGTCTTTGTCACTGTGTTATCTTGGGCAAGTAGCTTAATCTCGGGCTCAGCTTCCTCATCTGTGAAGTGGGAATAGTGTTACCAATGTCCGAAATGTTTGCCTTACAGGATTTGTATTACTTTAGTTGGGAAGGGCAGTCTTTTTTTTTTTTTTTTTTTGCGGTACGCGGGCCTCTCACTGTTGTGGCCTCTCTCGTTGTGGAGCACAGGCTCCGGACGCGCAGGCTCAGCGGCCATGGCTCACGGGCCCAGCCGCTCCGCGGCATGTGGGATCTTCCCGGACCGGGGCACGAACCCGTGTCCCCTGCATCGGCAGGCGGACTCTCAACCACTGAGCCACCAGGGAAGCCCGGGAAGGGCAGTCTTTATGGTGGGTTGTTATTGTTTGTTTGTTCGCCTTAGAGTCAAGAGCTATACACAAACCCCAGGCATAAAACGCTCTTAGAAGCACAAATCTCAGAAAACCAGAGTCCTGAGCCCTTGTGCTCGTCACACATCTCCCCTCCCTGTGCTGGCACAAGAGTCATTACTTGCTGGGACAGGAGGCAAAGAAGGCTTTTCCCAACTGCTTCTCTGTAAGAAGAGGTGCTGAGAGTGACCAGAGCAGAGCTCAGACAACGTGCAGCCCATCTGGCAGCGCGCGCGCGTGTGTTTGTGTATGTGTGTGTGGGGGAGGGTGGTTTGCGTGGGCGCCTGTGTTCGGAAGGGGTAGGTCTCCAATAAACGGACCATTTTCATCTCTCATTGTCAAAAGCTTTTCTGCTGACCACTGCATGAAGAGCCATTTATGAAGCTCATTTCAAGAATTAAGAAGGCATGTTTCATTGAGAAAGAGCATGTCTTTATTGTAGTTCTGGGTGTGAGGGTTCCGGAATGGGGAAGGTAAGGGGATCCCAGAAGAGCCAGGTGCGCTGGCCTTGGTGCTGAAGGTAACGGCCAGGCCTCCGGAGGCAGCCTCCCTCCGATCAAGGGCCATTGTCAGGGGCTGCTCAAAGAAACGTGTCCACACCCTCTTAATACCTCCCTTTCAGAATGTGAGCTTCTTTCGTGTGTGTGTGTGTGTGTGTATGTGTGTGTGTGTGTGTGTGCATCTGTAAAATGGGAATCGCATGTTAACGCGCAGTGACTGGAACATAAACAGGCGCTCAATAAATTTTAGTTAATACATTTCAGTTAATTGAATGGACATTTGGACACCTTTCTCTCAGCCCCTTCCATGAGTTACTCATTAAATTCAGTGCGGGAAGTTTTTGCTAAGTAATAGTCTTAAGATGTCTCAAAGGTATATGAATTCTTTCTAGCTTTTTTTGCACTGGATTTAATTATTATTGTGGGAAAGTTTGGACAGAGAGCAAAATTTTTTTTTTTTCAGAGAGCAAAATTTATCAAAGCCAAGACTTGTTCACCCAACACTCTACTTTCGAATGGTAATTCAGTTCTGTACTATCTCTGGGCCCAGAATATGGTGATTCCATCTCAGGAAAAGAGATGACAGCTGGGACAGAGTGATCTTAGAAAGGTACGTGTGGCTTTAATTAATGATTTTTTTCTGAAGTCTCTGAAGAAACTCACTTTGTACTGAGTGAAACCAGTGATTAAGGCTTCATGCATGTCATTTTGGGGGGAATATTTTCCTTGGGCTAAAACATGGTCAGAAAACTAAGAACCAATATTTCTGTTCACTTTTTTGTCACAAGATCTATTCAACCATTAAAAATCAATTTCTACAACCTGCTCATTCAAAATAGATATCAAGTAGCATGTGCAAATATGTACACTTTAATAAGATAAGAAAATAAGCAAATGTGAATATTTGGGGTAAAAGTAGGAAAAATAAGATGTAATTGGGATTAAGTTCTGTATACTTGCTATAGGTGGTCTCAAGTTTTGGCTCCAAACTTCCCAGCAGCCAATACAAAGAAGAAATGCAATCAATTTCATGGTTCACAGAAAAACAACTATTTAAGATACTGACACCTGAGAGAATTTCTTCCATGTGTCCCCATAAAATGATGATGTCTTGAATGGTGACCTCAGCAATGTCCCTACAGCAGGTAGATCTGGGCTGTGAGGGCTGGCTTCTCTTTGTGTTGCTCAGTGTAGCCCTGCACTGTCCCCTTTGTCTGAGTAAGGATAAAAGTGCTGAGAAAGGGACCCAGCAAATGCCATGCTTACGCACACTTTTAATGGGATGTTGGCAAACCATCCTGGGAGTCCTTACGGTACAGTTGTTGCAGCTTCTGAAAGATTTGCAAAAATACTCTGGGCACCCAGCCTGGCATCTAAGGTAAGATCAATAGCAGAGCTGCCCTTGGAAAAGAGATGTTTGTGCTGGAGCCCTCAAAGCCGTCTCTGGCTTCCAGCTTTAGTGCCTATAAAAATAATCTGTTTAGGGGCTTCCTTGGTGGCGCAGTGGTTGAGAGTCCGCCTGCCGATGCAAAGGACGCGGGTTCGTGCCCCGGTCCGGGAGGATCCCACATGCCGTGGAGCGGCTGGGCCCGTGAGCCATGGCCGCTGAGCGTGCGCGTCCAGAGCCTGTGCCCCGCAACGGGAGAGGCCACAGCAGTGAGAGTCCCGCGTACCGCAAAAAAAAAAAAAAAAAAAATCTGTTTAAACTTCATATTCCTAGGCCCCTGAGATTCTGATTCAGTAGGTCTGGGTAGCCTCAGATATGCATAAGATGTGAGGCTACCCAAACCTACTAAATATGTGTGTGCATGTGTGTGTGTGTGTGTGTGTGTGTGTGTGTATGTATGTATGTGTATATATATATATTTACAGTCACTCCAGGTATGCAGTGAGATCACCAAAATCATTTTCGTTTCCTCTGGGATGGAGTTAAACTACACTTCCCATCCTCTCCCACAGCTGTGTGGGACTGGGTAATTGAGTCGTGACCAATAGAATGTCAGCAAAATGATGTACTTCTAGCACTGGTACTTAAAACCACTCTTTTTTTTTTTTTTTTTTTGGCTGTGCCACTTGGCTTGTGGGATCTTAGTTCCCTGACCAGGGATTGAACCCAGACCCACGGCAGTGAAAGAGTGGAGTCCTAACCACTGGACCGCCAAGGAATTCTCTAAAATCACTCTTGAATCCTCTGTGTGGGCTTTCCCCTATCTTGTTATCTCCCGGCTGGATACAGAGGGCCTGGCAGAGGACCCTGTGGCCCTGGATGACAGCAGAGACATTAGGTGGAAAGAACCACGGCCGGTGGGTGGGAAGACCATCATTCACAACATGCTAACACACGCTGAACTATGAAATGAGCAATAACTACATCTTCATGCTGTTAAGCCACTGAGTTTGGGGCACTGTTTATTACATCTTCTAGCTTTACTTGCCCTAATATACCAGGTTGCTTCTAAAAATGTCCCATAACCACATTTGGAGAAACACTACCCTAAACAAAACTATGGAGAAGCAAATCATTCAGCCTTCTGGTGACAATTCATTAACTTCTAAGAATGACTCGAATGGTAAAGGCTCCCAGGTATAGTCCAGGTGAATGCAAGACTTGGGATAAGTGCCTCTCTACTTACATTCTATAAATGTTGTTGCCTCGTAATATATACTTGGAAGTCATGATTATTATGTTTCCTGAATATTTCCTTCTTCTTTCTCTCTCATCCTTGATCCTGTCACCACTGCGGGAGAAAGATGAGTCTCAGGAAAAAGGGAAGAAAGAGCACTCACGTCTGTAGACAGTCTGTTGTGGGGCACACGCTATACTTAATACTTTCCATGCATCATCGCATTTATGCTCACACATATTCCTTCAAATTTGACATTCATATTCTCATTTTCCATTGAAGACGCTAAAACTTTGTTGGAATTGTTGCTCTAAGCATTTAGAAACTCACAGGTGAGCTTATAGCTCTGCTCTTTTAAGGAATCTTGCTGGGTGACCAAAGTACCCCTGAGTTGTGCATCTCAGTGGGAAGATAAAAGTGCGTGAACTCAAGGTTAGTGGCATCCATGGACTTGCAGCCGCGATTTAGGGAAATCAACAGATCAGCTGACCCGGTTCTGGGAGGAGCTATTCTAAATGGGCCTAAGATGAGTCTGTTTGGATTTCATAACTTCCTTGAACTCCGATCCTGGAAAAGGGACATGTTTTGTATAAAGAGCCTTAAGAAGGCATTATTTTTGGCTCTTGAAAATCTATTTCTAGAGATCATTTCTAAGGAAATAATTTGAAATTGGCTGTACAGAAAAAGCTCTGCCATGATACTGCCTATAGATAGAAAGAGAGGAAATTACCTAAATATTGTTCAAGTTGATATGTCCTTTAATGATGCACCATTAAGTGAGATACATGGTCATTAAAATAATTACATGAGGGTTTGTAAGAACTTTGAAAATGCTTACAGGATAATGTTAAGTGAAAGATATTAAAATATAGATTTGAATAAATCTGGCTATCTGTCATGAAAAATAAAAACATCAAAAACTAGTCATGGAGAAAAGATTGGAAAGAAATGTACCAAAGTATTAACAGTATTTACTTTGGGAGAAAGAATTTAGAGGTGATTTTTTTCCCACTTATCTGAAGTTTTTCAAATGTTCTTTTATGCTCATGAATATGTTTTATAATGGAAATTCATAAAGTAAGAAAATTTCGAATGCAAGGAATTTGTTTTTAGGGAAATAGTTCAGAATTTACATTTCAAACTTTTCTTCTTAAAAGTGTGAAACATGGCACACAGACAGAAAAATGTGTAAAATACACAACTCAAGGATTTAGCACGACATGCACCCATGTGATCGCCACCAAGGTGAAGAAATAGAGCATGGCCAGTCCCCCAGAAGCCCCTCTCATGTCCACTCCCAATCACCAACCCCTTCCTAACGCCCAGGAGTAATGAATATTAAACTTCTGCGGTAACTACTTCCTTTTCTTTAGAGTTTTGTCTCCTAAGTCTGAATCCTTAAATGCTATGATTTCAGCTGCTTTTTGACGTTATGTAAATGGAATCAGAGAACATTCCTTTGCACCTGCTCTCTTTTGTTTTCAACACTATGAGTGTGCGCATCGTCCACTGTGCTGCATTCATTGCTCCGTAGTATTGCATTGTATGAATACGCTGCTCTTTATAGCATTCTCCTATAGACGGTTCCAGTTTGGACTGTTAGGAATAACGCTGCTATGAGCAGTCTTGTACATGTCTCTTAGTGCACATGTGCAGACTTTTCTTTGAGTGTAAACCTAGAAAAGGAACTTCTGGATCATGGGGTATGCGTATCTTTAACTTCAGGCGGTAACTCCAAACTATTTTTCACAGTGGTTCTAACAGTTTATACTCCCAGGAGCAGGAAGCACGTGCTTTAACTCTTTCTGAAGTGGGAGCGTAGGGTCCATAAAAGGAGATTCCAGGGAATTTGTTTTCAGTCCCTTCCTTCCCAGGGACAGACTGGGGAGAGCCTCTGTATCAGATTGTGGCGTCTCCAAGGCCCACCGTGGATGCCTCCATTGCTATATACTCGGCAGACCAGAATCTAAGCGGACCTCGAAGTAAACCTACCAATACAATGAAAAAAATCTTCAACTCGTAGAGCTGAAAGGCACTCAGAAATCACACTGGGGTGAAAGGGGTTAGATACTGAGGTGTCAAGTTCAGGATCTAAATGGATCACACAGATGAAATCTTTTTCAGTAGTTCTCAACCTGGGGCCTTTAGGAAGCCATAGAGGTGATAATGCGGCTTCACCAAGTATTTTAAATATTAAATAAAAACTTAGAGAAGCCAACCATTTACTGAGGATTGGACTGGGCAGGATTCCTAAAGCTTCCTGGCTTTGCTTTCACCTGGAATCCACTGAAATCATAGTGAGAGCTCTGGCTACTTCATGCTCATTACAAGCTTTGGTTGGAAGTCATATGTTTCTCTGATGAATAAAAATAGAGAAAAACTAATTCATGCATAATCTCTTAAACCCTGGGGCCATGAGGTCTGCGGTGATGAAGAGGTTGGGAAGCATGGAAGGGTTGATCAGGAAGAACACGGGTGCCCTTGGCAACCCCTGAACACGCCACAACTGCGGGCTCCAGTAACTCCTTGGCCATCCTTACTTCCTGGAGCGGGCTCACGTGGAGGTTCACACGCATGACGACGACTTTTACCTATATTTGCAGGGCATAGGGTCTTAGCATTTGGCTGGCATGTTCCATCGGAGTACAAGAAAAATCACGGAGATAGCGCGCACCACCTCTCTCGGAAATACATCTTGGGAGGGAGAATGGATGTCGCCAGATGATGAGTGGGAAGACTGTATTCATTCTCTGCAGCTGTCATTCAAATCACCACAAACTTGGTGGCTCAAAACAATACAGGTTTACTGTCTTACAATCTGTAGGTTGAAAGTCTGACACAGGTCTCGCTGGACTAAATCAAGGTGTCAGCAGGGTGCATTCCTTCCGGAGGCTCCACAGGGGAATCCGTTTCCTTGCCTCTTCCGGCTTCCGGAGGCTCCCACGTTCCTTGGCTTGTTGCCCTCGTTCCTCCATCTTCAAAGCCAGTGACATGGCAGCTCTCTGGCCATTTTTTCCATTGTCACACTTCCTTCTGCCTCCTTTTTCCATGTTTAAGAACCCTGTGGTCACGTGGGGCCCTCCAGTATCATCTCTTTTTTAAAAAAAAATTTTTTTGGAGTATAGTTGCTTTACAATGTTGTGTTAGTTTCTGCTGTACAGCGAAGTGAATCAGCTATACGTATACATATATCCCCTCTTTTTTGGATTTCCTTCCCATTTAGGTCACCACAGAGCATTGAGTAGAGGTCCCTGTGCTATACAGTATGTTCTCATTAGTTATCTATTTTATACATAGTATCAATAGTATATATGTGCCAATCCCAATCTCCCAATTCATCCCACCACCACCCCTTTCCCCCTTGGTATCCATACATTTGTTCTCTACATCTGTGTCTCTATTTCTGCTTTGCAAATAAGATCATCTATACCACTTTTCTAGATTCCACATATACGATATTTGTTTTTCTCTTTCTGACTTACTTCACTCTGTATGACAGTCTCTAGGTCCATCCACATCTCTGCAGATGACCCAATTTCATTCCTTTTTATGGCTGGGTAATATTCCATTGTATATATGTACCACATCTTCTTTTCCATTCCTCTGTTGATGGACATTTAGGTTGCTTCCATGTCCTGACTATTGTAAATAGTTCTGCTATAAACACTGGGGTGCATGTATCTTTATCCATTTGTCTGTCGATGGGCATTTGCTTCCATGACCTGGCTATTGTGAATAATGCTGCAATGAACATTGGGGTGCATGTGTCTTTTTGAATTATGGTTTTTTCAGGGTATATGCCCAGTAGTGGGATTGCTGGGTCATATGGTAGTTCTATTTTTAGTTTTTTAAGGAACCTCCGTACTGTTCTCCATAGTGGCTGTATCAATTTACATTCCCACCAACAGTGCAAGAGGGTTCCCTTTTCTCCACACCCTCTCCAGCATTTGTTGTCTCGTCTCTCTGTCTTAAGGTCAGCTGATTATCAGCCCTAATTCCAACTGCTACCTTAGCCGCCCTCCACTGTGGAACAGGGGGTGCCCTTCGCAGGGACTAGGGTGTGGGTGTTCTCAAAGGACTGCTTTTCTGCCTACTGCAGACCCTTCCTCACACATGCTTGATTGCCATGCCCTGGGACTCCAATGGGGAGGAGGCCCTGGGTGGAGGTGAGAAAGTATAGGAGGCTGATTGGGAAAGTATAAAAACAGCTGCCTCTCTGCTTCCCCCAGGTGAGGCAGAGGTGCAGGAAGGTGAGTCAGAAATGACGTGACTGTGCATGCATTGCGATCCTGGAAGGGACATCCCTGGGTTTACTGAAATATCTATCGACTCCTCCGGTGTTTTCAGGCCACTCCCTGACTTGTTGCTGAGACACTGATGTGCTGGGGAGTCGTATGGTTGAGCCCACTTCGCCTGCATCTCAGGAGACATTTTGTCTGGATTTTTTCCCGGCGGTGGAGGGACTAGAAATAGCAGACGGAGGGACCAAAACTACTAGAAATTAACGGGGTCATAACAGCTCCTGCGAAACTGCTAAGTGCCAGACATCAGGCATCAGCCCTTTATAGGCTCTGTCTTAATCTTTGCAAAAGTGGACATCATCTATTATTACACCGATTTAGAGATGACGAAAAGAAGGTTGTAGGCCGTGTCCTTGGCCATCACGCCCCCGCAGGCAGGACCACGCGGGGCGGGAAGAAGAGCTGGGCACATCCGGGTCTTTTCCGGAGAATGCTTGTCACTCTGAAGGAAGCTTTGGGCTTGCGCTTTCTGAGCTTTTGCTAAGCATCGTGGACCGCACTTGGCTGTCTGTACCTTCTCCCTGGCAGCCTGGCAAATGGAAGCGAGAAGTTGTTACATTTTTTTTTAAATTTATTATTATTTATTTATTTATTTATGGCTGCATTGGGTCTTCGTTGCTGCATGTGGGCTTTCTCTAGTTGTGGTGAGCGGGGGTTACTATTCGTTGTGGTGTGCGGGCTTCTCACTGCGGTGGCTTTTCTTGCTGCAGAGCACGGGCTCTAGAGGGCAGGCACAGTAGTTGTGGAGCACAGGCCCAGCTGCCCCACGGCATGTGGGATCTTCCCGGACCAGGGTTCGAACCCGTGTCCCCTGCATTGGCAGGCGGACTCTCAACCACTGCGCCACCAGGGAAGCCCTCGTTACATTTCTAATTGAGCGGATGAAACATGCCAGTTCCCAGCAGCGGATGGCAGACTGGCCCTAGGTGCCACCTGGCCCACTGAGGCCACAGCGCGGCTGAGAGGGGCGGGGGTCGGGGGTGGCCAAGGGATTTAGGTCTCCTTTGTCCCCAAACTGCCTTGTTTGGGTGGGGCTGCATCTGTTCTGGGGGATGGCTGTCCTGTAATGAGGCTTGCGGGGTTGCTGTTTCTGTTCCCTGGCCTCGTTGGCATGGGACCAGCCTTTCCAGGATGGGTGTGAGCCTGGTGCCCTCTTTATGGAGGAGGCAGGTCAGAACCCTGGAGCCTGGCTTTCCAGACCTTCATTCTGACGCAGCGTTATTTACCACTGTGGTTCTCACTGATCTCTCCTGCTGGAACCCCCATACGTCCAAGGTAAGGTGCCTAGCTGCCGCCCACCCCAGCATCTAAGTCTGTGCTCTTCCACGGTTCAAATTATTTCCTGTGTGTTACTGTTACGGCTCAAGGAATTTTCTAGAACTCAAATACTATTCTCACTCTCTGGCATCTCTTCATTCACCCCAGTGCTGAAACAGAAGAGGCACATAAATAATTGCTCATTTGTTTATTTTAGGGTGAATTCTAGCAGAAATTAAGCTGTTTAAATGCATTTCTGACATGCGTGGGCTTCTGGTAGAAATAATAGATCAGCAACTCTGAGCAACACGCATAAATATATAAAATGCTTTTTCTGCCTTACTGAAAAATGATTTTCCGTCACCTACATTTATCCGCTAAAACAAAGAGTCACGTCAGAAAATTCTTTTAGCTGTTGTGTCAGTAACTCTTTTATAGTTTGGAAATGTGGTATGCTTTCTCCTTCCTGAAAAGGAGAACAATTCAGGCACTTCTGTTTTCTTTCTGCCAGTGAGCTCAAAGGACGCCCCAAAACTTAGAGCAATGCTATTAAGTACTTCCTGGGGCTCAAAGTTTCCATTCTGTCCTCAGATTATTTTTGGTGAGAAGTGGAGTGTAAATGAAGAAAAGGAAGGTGGATGTTTCAGGAAGTACAGGGAGAGAGAGACAGGCTTACTGTTAAAGCAGCATCGCTGGGAGATATTTTTTAAACAGTATACCTGTTATGATTGTCTTCTTTTCAAACCCATTTGATTCCTGACCCCATCCCCCAACTTCCTTTTTCACTGGCCTCCACAGGGAACCTGGTAGTAGGGCTGTCGCTCCGGACCCCCAGCCAACAGCCCTGAATGCCGGGGACTCCTCCACTCAGGTCTTTGCAGCCTCTGCCCACCGAGCTTGGTGATGCGAGTCACAGGCAGGCCTGACGCCAGTGAGTCAGTCCACCTGAGGCCAGAACAGAAGACTCCTCTGACATCGAAGCCTTGGCAATAACCGCCATGAGTTTTCCCATCTTCTCGCGTGTTTTCCCTGGTAGTGAGTTTAGAGCTGTGAGTGGGCTCTGTTTTCCAGAGCACCCCAGGCTCTAAAGCTCAAAACAGCCCCTGGAAATTCTGCTGGGAGAGGATAGCCTCCACCTCAGCGTAGTTAACTGTTCTGGGAGCTCCGTCATGCTGTTTGTTCATAATGCAATCCTGACCCCCCCTCCCGCTTTCCCTGGTGTCACTGTCAACACCTCTCTCCCCATCCCATCCTTGTGCAGAGGGTTTTCAGAGTCTGTGAGCTGGATGTTACATGGCGCGATGATGCATTTCATTTGTTAGTGGGAGCGCATTGTTCTTGCCGCTTATGATTTTTTTTTTTTTTTTTTTGGCCTCCCCACGAGGCAGGCGGGATCTTAGTTCCCCGACCAGGGATCGAACCTGTGCCCCCTGCAGTGGAAGCACAGAGTCCTAACCACTGGACCGCCGGGGAATTCCCATGATTTTTTAACAGCTTTTCTGAGGAATAATGAACATATCATACAAGCCCATTTAAAGTGTACAATTCAGTGGCTTTTCATATATTTAATATAGTCACTCTATACTATATCCATCGCCACAATCAACTTTTAACATTTTCGTTATCTTCCAGAGCAACTCAACACCCCTTAACTGTCACACCTCTCCCCAGCTCTAGGCAGCCACGAATCTGCTTTCTGTCTCTAGAGATCTGCCTAGTCTGGATATGCCGTACAACTGGAGTCATGCAGTATGTGGTCTGTGTGACTGGTTTCCTCCTCTTAGCTTAATGTTTGCAAGGTTCATCCATATTGTAGACGTATCAGTACTTTACTCCTTTTTAAAAAATTCGGAAGTACGTTATATAATTTATTTTTAACTTTTAAAAATTGAATTACAATATTACATTAGTTTCAGCTCTACAACGTAATGATTTGCTATTTTCGTAGATGATACTCCATATAAAATTATGATAAAATATTATTATTCCTTTTTTTTTCAAATAATACTCCATTATACAACTATATCACATCAGTTGATGGACATTTGGGTTGTTTTCACAGTTTGGCTATTATGAATGATACTGCTGTGAACATTTGTGTACAAGTTTTTGTGTGGACGTATGTTTCTATTTCTCTTGGGTGTACACCTAGGAGCAGAATAAAGTAACTTTAAACTTTTGAGGAACTGCCAGACTGTTTTCCAAAGTGCCTGCACCATTTTCCGTTCCCACCAGCAGTGTGTGAGGGTTCCAGTTTCTCCACACCCTCGCCAATGCTTGTTATCATTTGTCTTTTTGATTATAGCCACCCTAGTGGGTGTGGAGTGCTGTCTCATGGGTTTGATTTGCATTTTCCTGCTGGCTAATGGTGTTGAGCACTTTTCATGTGCTTGTTAGACATTCGTGTATCTTCTTTGGAGAAACTATTTAGATAGTTTGTCACTTAAAAAAATTGGGTTAATTGTCTTTTTATAACCAAGCTCTAATAGTTCTTTATATATTCTAGACACAAGTCCCTTATCAGATATATATTTTGCAAAATTTTTCTCCTGTGCATTTTCACTTTCTTGATGGTGTCCTTGGAAACACAAAAGTTTTAAATTTTGATGATGTCCAGTTTATCTATTCTTTTGTAGCTTGTGTTTCTGGTGTCATATCTAAGAAGTCATTTCCTAAGGTTATGAGTTTAAAAAATAAATCCTCATCTATCATCCAGTATATTTTTTCTCTTTTCTGTACCGGTGTCATCCTCTAATTTCACGAGCAGATAACGTCTGTCCTTATGAAAGTGAGTAATAAAATGCTGACTGGCACAGGCCTGAGCACTGAGTGTGGTGGGCACAGCTAATTTCCTATCAAGTTTGCTTTTTTCCGTGGTAGTGAACTTGTCACCAAGTACATGGCTGCCCAGTGAGACCTCATTTCCCAGCAGTTACATGTGTCTCTGTGACCAAGTTCTCTCCAAAGACAGGGCCAGTCCCAACTGCACAGAGGACCACAAGGCCCTTGGATGGAAGAGCCTGGGTCCCTAGATGACCACATGAAGAGAGCTGCCCGCTGGCCCAGAGCACTCACTCCAGGCTATTATATGAGGTAGAAATAAATATTTTGATCTTTAAGTCATTGAATTGCGGGGCCGGGGGGAGTCTTCTTGTTACAGCAGCTTAGACCTACCTAAGACATGAGGTAAGTTGCATGTTACTCCATTCAAGTTTTCCTTAACTGTGAATTAATTGGCACCCGTAGGGTATAGTCAGTGTGCAGGTACACATCTGCATAACCACCTCTAATTCCCAGGCCTAGTTCTTTATGGTAATGTGGCTGAGAGTCCGGGTGGTGGCATCACCATCCTGGGGTTCAAACCCCAGTCTCGGCTTATACCACTCATGACCTTGGGCAAGTTACTTAATCCTCGTCAATCTGAGGTCACTTTTCCCAACTTTAAAATGTAGGAAGTAGTAGTACCTGTTACCTGTTTCATGGGGCATTTCTGAGGATGAAATGAGCTCACACATATCTAGTGCTTAGAGAGAGGCTGGCACAGGGAAAGTCATTGCTTGCTCCTAGCTTTCATTATTTTACACCTTGTTCGTGAGGATATTATTTATTCCATAAAAACTGATGAACTCCTGTGTGCCTTGCACTCTGCTGGGTTCCGGGGCTAAAATTTTCTCGAGAAAATTCAGACAAAATTCTTTCCTCAAAGCTTTGACAGTTTAATAAGGAATTCAGATTTTAAATAATTATATAATGGAATTGGAGCTATAATTTGTTACAAAGTGTGTGGGATCTCAGAAGGACCCACTAGCCCCTGGCTGTGCGTTAAAAAGGTTTAAGGGTGGGTACCAAGAAGGAGGGAGAGTTTTTTTTTTTTTTTTGGCTGCGTCGGGTCTTCGTTGCTGCGCGCAGGCTTTCTCTAGTTGCGGCCAGCGGGGGCTGCTCTTTGTTGCGGTGCGCTGGCTTCTCACTGCAGTGGCTTAGTTGCTCCGCAGCATGTGGGATCCTCCTGGACCAGGGCTCGAACCTGTGTCCCCTGCATTGGCAGACGAATTCTTAACCACTGCGCCACCAGGGAAGTGGAAGGGGGGGAGTATTTTAAGAAGCTGGTTGAAATTCAGAGGCGCCATTTTCCCAGCAGTTCCTGGCTACAGAATGCCTAGCCACGGCCAATGCCAACGGGAGGATGCTGTTGACCTCGATGAACAGTCTCCTAGGTCTCAAGCAGAACAGAAGCAGGAAAGAAGAACTTGTCTAGGTGATTCTTAATGCAGAGCCAACCCCTATCACAGCATAAGAAGAAAAAAGACCACTGTCAAGTCCCCTTTAAAACAGATACTTAAAATATTAGTTGAAAATATATGAAAAGTGATCAGCTTAACCTGGTAATTGTTTATACTTATAAACCATTCTCCCATCCCCTAGCCCCCCAATATACCTGAGGATTTATTTCTCACTGTGCATCCAGTTAATGGTCTTCCTAAGGCAAGATTTCTCTAATTATTCTACTCCCTATTAAGAAGGCAGAGAATCTCCACATTGTTGAATATGTCACCACAGCGGCATTACTTGTTTGTTTAAAGTCTGTGGGGAGCTAAGTAAGAAAATACAGAATATACAGTTCTGCTGCTATGATTACTTCTCATTTTTTAAAACATCTTTATTGGGGTATAATTGCTTTACCATGGTGTGCCAGCTTCTGCTCCATAAAAAGGGAATCAGTTAGACATATACATATGTTCCCATATCTCTTCCCGCTTGCGTCTCCCTCCCACCCTCCCTATCCCACCCCTCCTGGCGGTCACAAAGCACCGAGCTGATCTCCCTGTGCTATGTGGCTGCTTCCCACTAGCTATCTACCTTACATGTGGTAGTGTATACACTTCTCATTTTTAAAGGGGAAGGACGGTGGCCAAGAGGTATTCGGAAGCAGCTTCCCAAAGAGGAATCCCAACGGGCAGTGAATGGTTCTAAAGCAGTCATTTGGCTCCCTCTAGTGGACCTTTCCAGAATTACTCATTCCCCCACGTATAACCCGGTTACACACAACAAACACACTAGTTTGGACAATGGAAAGATGCAGTGCAACAGTCTACCAACCGAAACTCTCAGCTATATGCCAAGGGTGGGAGAATTGGCTAATGTCCTTAGGTCAATCTAGCAAGAGGAAGAGCTTAATGGAAGAGAGAAAATTGATTCAACTCTATTCCATGCAAAAGAGACAGGGCGTTTTTGCAATATTCATATGTCAGTTTTCTAGTTACCAATCCCAGACATCCTACTGCCTTAGTCTACAGCAAAAAGCCCATTCAGATTCAGTACATCTCAGGGTCTTGCCACCCTCAACCCTCTCCCCCCCAAAAAAAGTGTTCAAGGGACTTGTAAAGGTGAGTGACGCCCTCTATTGGCTCAGAGAAGTCCTACATGTGAGATTTTTTTTTCTTCATTTGGAAAAATCAGAATCTGTGCCTACACAGAGCTGTTTCTGAGCCTTTTAGAGTTCCAGGGGAACCCCCCCTCCATATTAGTTGTACCTTTATAAATAGGTTGATAAAAGATATCTAATGATAAAAATCAATGAAGTTCATGCACAATTTGCATTCTGTTCATCGTGTGTGCGTGCATGTGTGGTTTCTGAACTTCAGCCGGTCAGTGGGATATAGATCACAGGGGTCCAGAGAGCCTGACCCCTGGAGGACAAAAGCAGGTCAGGTAAGACACCGCTCACTACCTGGGCATTTCCTTCCACCTGTGGGTCCCCTGAACTCCCTCCTCAGCCCCCAGGACTGGGGGCCATTTCCTGCCCACTTTTCTATGATGCTATATTGTTAGATGGGACCATTGTGCCTGGAGCCCGTTGTGATGGCCGTGTCATGGGATGCTGGGGAAGGGGCGTTTGTCCTTGGCTACATCTAGCTGTCCACAGACCTTGGCTTCAGTCCACTGACCCAGAGCAAACCGGAGGCTAGGTGTTCTCACATCAGCCCCACACGTATCTCCTCTCACCTGACTGCAGGGGAGGAGGGTTCACATCATCTCCAGGCAACCTCGTGGGTGACCTTACAAACGCAGCTAGCTCTGGCTTAATTCAGCCATTCAGTTTTTTAAAAATGAGTTAAAAAAAAAAATGGGTTTGACGTACCTACCATGCACGAGGGCCTGGATGCTGTGGCAATTGAAAAGTCAGTAGAACACTGTCCTTGCTCTCACGGAGTTTCCTTTCTAGAAGACAGGTGGTGTGTTCAAGGAGAAATCTAGTGACTAACACAAGCAAACCTGGAATACGGCACTCACCGTCTTGTTGTATTGAAATCATCTGTTTAAATGCCTGTTTTTTTTTTTAAAGAGGATGTTGGGGGTAGGAGTTTATTAATTAATTAATTTATTTTTGCTGTGTTGGGTCTTCGTTTCTGTGCGAGGGCTTTCTCTAGTTGTGGCAAGCGGGGGCCACTCTTCATCGCGGTGCGCGGGCCTCTCACTGTCGCGGCCTCTCGTTGTGGAGCACAGGCTCCAGACGTGCAGGCTCAGTAGTTGCGGCTCACGGGCCTAGTTGCTCCGTGGCATGTGGGATCCTCCCAGACCAGGGCTCGAGCCCGTGTCCCCTGCATTAGCAGGCAGACTCTCAACCGGTGCACCACCAGGGAAGCTCCTAAATGCCTGTTTCTTAAATGAAAGAGACCTAGTGCTTCCTTTTTCCCTCCCTCCCTCCCTTCCCTTCTTTCTTATCCACCAGGCACAAGGCCAGGAACACTGTAATGATCAGAGCAAATACAAGTAGAGTGGGCTGGTTAGGGGAAGACCAGCTCACATATGCTGGTAGGGGAGGTGGGAGGTGGTGCCTCCCCTTCCAATGGGTGTTTAGCTGTGACAATGGGTGTCATACTCAGCACTGGACAACCATCTAACTGGGACTCCCCCCTCCCCACAATCAGGCCACAAACAGCCAATCCAGGCTTCTCTGCTGCCATCCTTTCCCTTATTCTTTCTGGTTCCACCCAGTCCCATCCAGCCCATGGATAGTTCTCGTCTTGCCTTTCTTACGTTGATTCCAGTTTGCCACTGTCATGAATACGGCGCTGCTGTGGCCTTTCTTGTATGTGCCTCTCGGTGCAGGCAGAGACGACTTGGTTAGATACTTACCGGGAGTGGACCTGGTAGGGGGTAGGAGGTGGGTGTGCTCAGCTGTAGTGGACGCTACCTGTTCTGGTGACCTTGGCTGCTGAGACGACTTCCCCCCCGCTTTATCGTATGTGTTTTGTGGGCCATGAATTTGGGCAGGTGGGAAGGTGACTAAGGTCACTGAGGGTCGGCGTCACGTGGTCTGGGGGCTCCCCCTCATGGCTAGTGCACGTTGGGACAGCTGTGAGGCTGGGACCGTCGTGTTCCTCACAGAGGCCTCTCCCCACCTGGCAATCTTGGGGCTGGCGGGGGGGGGGCGGTGGGGGCGGCTGTCGACGTGGCAGCCGCCCTTCCCCTCCCCTCCCCCGACCCCGGAGCGAGTGGTCAAGACCCAGGCAGAAATCTGCCAGCTGCTTCTGGCGGAAGTTACAAGTTGCAAGTCACGTTTTGGGCATCACCTCTGCCACGTAAGTCCCTGTGTCCCTGCGGCTCAGATACCCGGGATGGAGGGTGAGCCCTCGCCCCCGCCACGTCCGCCACATCCACGGGGGAAGGAGCAGAGGGCTTGTGGCTCCTGTGATTTACCGCACAGCCTGACACTTTCTTTTTTTTCTTTTTATAAATTTATTTATTTATTTATTTTTGGCTGCGTTGGGTCTTCATCGCTGCATGTGGGCTTTCTCTAGTTGCGGCGAGCGGGGGCTACTCTTCGTTGCGGAGCACGGGCACGTGAGCTTCAGTAGTTGTGGCTCACGGGCTCAGTAGTTGTGGCTCACGGGCTCACTAGTTGTGGCTCAGTAGTTGTTGCTCCGCGGCATGTGGGATCTTCCCGGACCAGGGTTCGAACCCACGTCCCCTGCATTGGCAGGAGGATTCTTAACCACTGTGCCACCAGGGAAGCCCCCTGATACTTTCTTAAAGTGGTCTTGGGAGGTCTCCGGGAGTTCGAAGGCAGCCAGGGAGCGGGGGAGAAGCCCTTCCTGACGCTAACGCTGGGGGACAGAACGACCTCTGCTCCAGCCCCTTGAGGCTGGGCGTCCTGTGACTTGTGCTGCTGATGTCCCCACACCGGCCGTGGGCCAGCAGCTGTGTTCTGTCAGGGCCCCTCTGCGACTTTTTACGAGCTGACTGGTTTTGATGTCCCCAGCTCCCTGTTGCTGCTTCCTGTGTTAGGGGCTTATCTTTCAAGTGGCCCAGGAATCCAGCATCTGGCTGGGATCACAGTGATGGGGCCCAGCCGGGATCATCACTGAGACGGGGGCAAATCTGGTGCTGATGAAAACAGCCTTCTTGCCTCTGCCAGGCTGGCTCTGACATTTCTGCTGCGGCAGTAGTTTCACTGCCATGATCTTCACTGGAAGATCAATCTGGGAGGTTTGATCCAGGATACATAACTGACCAGGGACGCTGGGGCCCTGCTTGCCTCCTATCATTGGAATGCTCCTTGTTTTCAGGCCTCTTCATGGACAGGGTTACGAAATTATTATTTTTTTAAGATAAAATGAGTTTTATACGATTACGTAGTTGAATTTCCAACTCAAATCGAAAACTATAGGCTTTTTATGTCACCTTATCTATCATCCATTGGTTCCTCCTTTCTTCCACACCGAAAATCCCAGTTCCCAATGACACTAACGTAATTGCTCATCTGCCAACACGATGATATGAAAATAGCTTAATTTTTTCTTTGGCAGTTCTTTTTGTCCTAGGTAATAGCCCATTATGGAGAGACAGTCAGATTACCATGTTTTAAAATTACTTACAATTGTTCCTCTCTCTATGGCAATGCCACTAACATGATAGAGATTTAGGTTTATTGTTTCACTTTATTCTTATTTGGGGACTGATTTTTTAAATTTAATTTTGTTTCATAGTTATGGAAAAATTATCGTGGTTTCTGACACAAATCTACAAAGGAAAGTTTATTTGGAGAAGTTGCCATCTTTGGTAGATGAAAGTAGCGTACTACACACAGTCCTCCCCACTGTTGTATAGCCTGGAGGTCATTTCATGCTGGCGGTGGAGACAGTCTTCATTCCTGTTTTTAATTGGACAGTACTCGTCGTGTGGCTGCCTCATAGCTCATTCAACCGTCACCTGACTGATGTGCACTTAGATTGTTTCCAGTCTTTTGCTTTTACAAACACGGCGCTGCAGTGAAAATCCTTGTACATTCTCTTTTTCTTATTTTTGCCAATACAGCCTTAGGGTCAATTCCTAGAAGTCAAATTGCTGGGTCAAAGTATAAATGTACGTTTTCTGGTAGATATCACCAAATTGCCCCGTATGGGGTTGTGCTGTTTTGTATTCCCCAACTGTTTCTCCACAGTCTCACAGACAGAGTATGTTACTGCATTTTTGGACTTTGCCAATCTCAGAGGTGAGAAATACTATATCAGTGAAGTTGCTAATTTGCTAATGTCATTTTTTTTTTTACCACTGAAATTAGAATAAAGAGGTAAGAAATGTTTCGTCTAGATAATATTCTCTTTAGTTTAGCATTATAGTCATCACAGGTACGAGGGCTACATCCAGGCTTCACTAGCCTGTGGCTACAATATTAAGTCTCATTAACTTTTAATGCCCAAATTACAATAATTTGAGGTTCCCTAAATATAGCTTAAAAGGGACATAGCTATCCTTATGTCTCCCAGTTGTTCTGGGGAGTCTCCAAAGGGGACCTTGAAGGCAGCCACCAACCAGTCTCTTTGCTGCAGTCACCAAGCTGGCTGCTGGCCTGCTCCCTCCCCTGCTGTGCAGCTCCTGCCGGTGCAGGGTCCTGGGGTGCGATGATGCATCAGTGGTGGCTGCTGTGAGGACACCAGTGCTGACCACTTCCCCTCCCCCACCCCCGCCTGACCACGAGACAGTGCTAGGACACCGGAAGGGCTGCCCCCAACACTGTGCTGGACTATCTCCTGACTCCTCCCCTAATTTCTACTGTTCTCCTAAAGTATCTCCGGAAGACCTCAGTCTGCTTTTGGCCGCTGATTCTTGTCCAGAATCTTATGGAGATTTTCACGAAAAGGGATCCTTCCTTGGATGGTTCAAACCCCATCCAAGAGGCCTTCCTCTACTCTATAACTAAAACGCATACGTGCATATGGATGACGCAAGCAGATACGGAAACATGGGTTAGGGCATCATCTCCATTCACAGCATCTGGTCAGCCCCAAACGTCCTGTCCCACAGGCACCTCCACGCATCTCACGAGCACATGGCAGAATACACAAGTAGCTGGCTCTGGCTTATAACAGGAAGGCAGGAATTACTGATGGAAAACCAACTTACATCAGTTTAAAAGGCAAAACAACCGACAAAGTGGACAAAATTACTGGAAAGTACATTTAAATACAGATCACTCTGAAGTGCACCAACATTAACAATTACGAATACTAGTGATTCAGGGCTTCCCTGGTGGTGCAGTGGTTGAGAGTCCGCCTGCCGATGCAGGGGACGTGGGTTCGTGCCCCGGTCCGCGAGGATCCCACGTGCCGCGGAGCGGCTGGACCCGTGAGCCATGGCCGCTGAGCCTGCGCGTCCAGAGCCTGTGCTCCGCAACGGGAGAGGCCACAACAGTGAGTACTAGCGATTCAAAAGTTTCATTTTGATCAATATTCTTTCGGAGATTTACTTAGAACCAGAGAGGAAATTTTAAATTCATGGAAAACACTGTTGAGCAAGCAGAATTAGGAAAAACATGCCGCACTTGGGAAACAATTTTCTTAAAAAATACATGAAATTCACAGGACTCGTAAACATTATGAATCTCAACCAAACACTCCTACATTTTTCAGAAACAAATCACGGTAAGTGAAAAAAATGCTTAAAGGCTCATAAAGGGTTGCTAGAATTTTTTTGTTTGCATTTACTATTTACTGCTGTTTTTTTTGTTGTTGTTAATCATTTATTTATCATGAGAAACTATTCCTTAGTCCAGATATTAGTAGTTCATAGTTCAGGAACACAGGTAAGTGACAAACTTCCATGGAACTCAACCCAAAGAAATTCTTTATATTCCAAAATCACTTTGCGCTCTGAAAGATAGCAGCCTTCCTCATCTCCTCAAAATCTTTTACGGAATCATAATTTCTGTAGAAATCTGCATATGTCTTCTTTCTTGGTTCAGCCACAGCAAACTTATAGAAAGCTGCAACTCCCAAGGAGACAACGAATGCTCCAACAATATGAAATCGCAGACGCTTGGCCAGAAGGCCACGCATCTGAGGTTTTGTCAAAGAACTGGAAGCCATGGTAGTTCCTCTCCTTGACAGCTCAACAACGACGTCCTTGGAGAAATCTGCTGGGTTTTTTTCTTTTACTATTTTTACTGCTCCATCTTCTACAATTGGTTATTCGGCGTCCTAAGCTATCATGTATTTGGTTTTAGGTCGGAGACACTTTTGTTAAGTGCAGACCACTGAGGGGGTCCCTGGGTTCCTGGTGGCTTCCTGTCTATGGCAAAACAATGTGACTTTTTGTGCAGACATTCTGGAAGCATCGCTGAACTGAGACTGAACCATGGTCTAGGTTTCACTGAATCCACTGAAGTCATTTTGGAGGTGGTTTGGTCACCATGTCACCACGGGTCATGGTGACAGGGGCCCCTCAGGCTGCCCTTGTCCATCCCACCTGCTTGTGGATTGCCCGAGGGTCTCTGGCCTGGGAAGGAGACCCCAGGGAGCAGCTCTGCCCCTGCAGTCATTCCCATCCTGGAACCTCGCTTTAGCCTAGGATCTGGGCATGACACGTGTCTTAGGCTCAGTGGAAATGGTCACCCCAGGGCCCCTCAAAGGGGCTCATCCTTCCACTCCTGGCTCAGACCCCGGGCCCAGGTGAGGTAGGCTCCACTCCCGCTGAGGATGTTTCTTCTCCATTGCACCTCATCTTGGTGACTCTCCTCAGTGCCTACCCCCTGTGCAGGTCACCCTGCCCCTTGCCATTTTCGTCCCCCTCTTCTTACATGTGTTTGGGGTACCCATAGGGACAAGGATGAGGCCAGAGAGGCACCTAGATGTGAAATTTCAGCATTGGCTGCCTCTTGGGGTCTGCGGGTGAGTGTCTCCTGGCTAGTGTGGGCCCTCTCCCACCTCGTACAGCCTTGGCCGTGCTGCAGGTCTCGGCCCCAATCTGCAGTGTTCGGGCTCCGGGGAGATGGTGGGTCTGAGGCGTTGCAGGATGGCCACCCACTTAACATGGAACGCTGCTGAAGACGGAGCACAGTTTTTGCAGCTCTCAGAGACTCCTGGTCCTGACTGTGGCCTTGAAAAGTCCTCAAGTCCATTCCTCTGCCTGAAATCAGGATTGTACCTGAACTGTTTACAAACTTAACATCGTAGAGAAGCCACCTAACCCAATTTCCACCCGTGAAGACCGCCTAGGGAAGAGGCTGGCGTGAGGACTCAGGAACCTCGGGTGTCGCTATCGGCACGAGCTACTTCAGTCTCTCTGGGATTCAGTCTGTTTAACGGTAAAATGCACAGGGGTTGGACCCAGCGCCTTTTCATTCTCTTCTCTCTGTGGCATTTTATGGTGTTTGGAGTCTGTTACTCTGGGAACAGTCAGTCCTGATAATAGGATGTTATCTGTAGGCAAAGCTCATTGAAGGCTGTGGCCAGCGTCCAGGGAGAGCACAGGTGTCCTGGGCTCTCCGCCAGGACTCGCCCCGGCAGTTGGTTTCTTATCATTAGTCCCCGGCAATGGAGATTGGAGGGGAGTGCTGGTGACCCCCAGAAGCACGCCAGGTATAGGCATCAAGTCCAGTTCTCAAGTCAACGATACACGAAGAGATTCACGAACACCAAGAGCTTCCTCAACACTTGAGATGCCTGCAGCGACTCCAAGAGCTGGCAATCCGGGAAGACGGTGATCCCGAGGGAAGCAGTGCCCGAGGCTGAACTCAATCTAGCAGCAGTGCTTATGGAGTGATGTGTAGAATATAGATGCTTTTAATTGCTAATTGTTCTTGAGACGCCTACCAAGGTTTTTTTTTTTTTTTTTTTTAATGTGGCCTAAATGTTCTCCTCACAGGCACAGTGAAGGAATTACAGTTTATTCACAGGATGACACGTTGCTGATTGAAGTACAAAGAAGGGTAATCAAGGTTAGTTTTGTTTTTTTCATCCGGCTTTTAACATTTACAAAGAAAATGATTTCAAGGGGTACACGCTAGAAAGAAACAAGCTCTAAACAGTTACCAATCAAATACTCGGATTACTAAGAATATCACACTCCACCCTCATCTTACCACCCCTCCCCCATAATCAGCATCTAAATGCAACAGGAATTACTCTTTTGTTCATGACTCTCAGGGGTGACCCCAGGACCCAGGCTTGGGTAACTTCATTGAGACAAACGTCCCTCCCTGACCCAGGCAGGGAGGCAGCCTTGCAGGATGCCCCCTGTTCAGATGAAATGAGCAGAAGTCTCTTTGTCTCCCATCCCTGTTCCCCAGAACTAGACTCGGGGGCCCCTCTAGAGTGAGTTTTAATATGGGAGAAAGGTCAGCAAGTATGAGGACAGGAAATTGGACCGATGTGGACGGCAAGCCTGCAGAATACCGGTTCTTTGATGAATTCCTCTCTTGCTGGTGTATTGAGAAAATGGCCTTTTCCTGGAGTCCTGAGGCTCCAGTGGTGTCTCACGGGGCACCTTACAATGTCAGTGGGTTGACAGACCTGGGAAACTCAAGGTCACTGGTGACATAATGTGTTCAGATTGTCCTTGCATCATGGGGGATGGATAATGCTCTTTACGGCCTACGCCAGGGCAGAATCAAGCCATGATAACCCTTGAGAAACATCCTTGGGCTATTCCTAAGGACAGGCTTTCTTAAACCCCTCAGAGCAACGGTGAGCTCCAACATACAGGAAGAAGCCCTCCAGAGTCATCAACCAGCCTTTAGACTGAGGTCTATACCTTTTTAAGGCATGAGTGCCCATGGGTCACATTTTTTTTGAATTGATAGTTCAATTTTATTTATTTATTTATATTTTTGGCTGTGTTGGGTCTTCATTTCTGTGCGAGGCCTCTCTCTAGTTGCCGTGAGCGGGGGCTACTCTTCATTGCGGTGGGCGGGCCTCTCACTGTCGTGGCCTCTCGTTGCGGAGCACAGGCTGCAGACACGCAGGCTCAGTAGTTGTGGCTCACGGGCCCAGTTGCTCCGTGGCATGTGGGATCTTCCCAGAACAGGGCTCGAACCCATGTCCTCTGCATTGGCAGGCAGATTCTCAACCACTGCGCCACCAGGGAAGCCCTATGGGTTTAAACTCAGTTTTTTAGCCAAGCCTAACTTCATGATTCAGAACAAGATGTGTACACAGGTGGCAATGTGACCTGTCTGCTCCACCCTTTCCTAAGTCCAGTTCTAGCCAACGGAACTATTAAGATCCTTCCATCGCTCCAAAGAAAACCATGGTTCAGAGGAACATACACGAACCAAGAAGAAAGTCAGAGAGCAGCAAGAAGGAGCTACAAAAAGCAGCCCTGCATCCTGCGCTTCGCTGCTGTTTTGTTTTTTATTCTAATTACTTGTTTCCAAATGTAACTAACCTCTGCCATTTTCCCTGGGATGTAGTCGTGCTTCTGGTTCACTGTCTTGGTTGGGGTGCGCTGGGGGGCACAGTTTGAGGCTTCTGCTTGAACCTTTGTATCACGATTGTCCTCGCTCCATAGATGGGGTCCTGCTGGCTGGGAGGTATATGCGTCCTAAGTCCCCGGGGGCCCGCTAACTGACCTATGGGCTCAGTGATCCCCTGGTGAATGAATCTGGGCCAGGCCCACGTGCTGTGTATCCCCACTGTGACCACGGTGCTTTTGGGGTCCCTGGAATCAGTGACAGCTCAGATCCCGTATCCAACAGACCTCAAAGTTCGAGGTTTTCTTCTCTCCAGTGTACAGTGACTACAGCACAGGGCTCTGTGTCCCTTTGGGGAAAGATTAGGGGAATTAGTACCATCTTAAAGACTTAAAGGATACGGGGTGGCGTCCCCAGTTCAGCTCCACTTAACACACCATATTGGAAAGAACAGACAGCCACTGTATATTCAGACCCTATGTCATTCTTCTTTGGTTCCTCTTCCGCCACACAGGTCTCCTCAGTTTCTAAAGAACACCCCTCCACGTAACCTTTACAGTGTGCATTTTCTGCTGTCTGGAATAGCTTCCCTCATCTCCAGTTCTTTCCATGGTACCTTCTTAGTGAGGCATCCCTGATCACCCTATCTAGAACTGTAACCCACCCAACGTGTCCTATCCTCTTTCCAGGCTTAATTTTTCTCCACAGCACTTAGCACCACCTGAAATTTTACTGTATTTATTAATTGATTCTGTTGCCAGTCTCCCCTACTAGAATGGATGCTCCACACGAGGACAGGGCTGAGACACCGTGCTGTTGACGGCTGGGTCTCTGGTACCTAGGAAAGAGCCCAGCATAGGGCAGGTACCCCTTAAATATTTGTTAAATAAATGACTGAATGGATGAGTGATGTTGGCTTAACCCCCCTCCACCCCCAGGCGACCCAGCCTTTTCTGAATGCTTCCTGTCTCACTTTCTATTAGAGTCCCACCTCCACTGCCCACAACATGCCTTGACCATTTCTCTTAGGTCCTGCAGGCCAAGCAATGTAATTGGAAACAGGAGTGTTTCATGCAGGTTCTATTTTTGTTTTGTCTTGAACTGGAGTGACCTCCAAAGAATCTTAATTTTTCATACTGACCAGAGTAAAAGCTGAGTGATTCTTTTTTTTTTTTTTTTTTTTTTTTGTGGTACGCGGGCCTCTTACTGTTGTGGCCTCTCCCGTTGCGGAGCACAGGCTCCGGACGCGCAGGCTCAGCGGCCGCAGCTCACGGGCCCAGCCGCTCCGCGGCACGTGGGATCTTCCCGGACCGGGGCATGAACCCGTGTCCCCTGAATCGGCAGGCGGACTCTCAACCACTGCGCCACCAGGGAAGCCCCGAATGATTCTTTTAATATCCCAATGAAATTATTTTGTTAGAAATTTGCTTAATGTTTTCACATCTATTTTCTTGGGTGAAACTGGTTTATAGATCTCCTTCTTTTGTGTTATCCTCTACCTTGGATGGGATTTGATGTTCATTGTTACGTTATTTTACCAACTATTAAATTGACTTTCTCTCCCCCTTCCCTCATCCCACCAACCCAGGAACTATGTCATGGCACAGGAATTACTGGAGGTTTGAAAGAACTCGCTCATGAAACTCTCCAGGCCCAGAGTCATTTTTGCAGGTAACTATGAATAATTTCTAGTCCTCTATGCACATTAGTCTATTCGGGTATTACAGATTTTACTATAGTAATTTTGATCACTTAATATTTTCTGCAAAAATCATACACTTCTCCCATCTTTTTCAGTTGAGCTCTATAAGGGCATGTGTTAACAATTTTTTAATTTCCTGTATCTGTTTTTATACCCTGCATTTCATATCTAAGTTTAGTTCAGATATTCTTTTCTTCTAGATTAACTACTAGAAGTTTGTTTTATACTGTTGTTTTTCAGAGACCCATTTCTTTGATGTTTTACTCTTACTATATTTCTCTCCTAATTCATTAATGTCTCCTTTTAATTTGTCATTTCTTTATTCTATTTTCCTTAAGATCACCTTATTCTTTTTGTCTAACTTCTTTAAATGAATCATTAACTTCCTTTATTTTCTCTTATAAATAAAAAAGGCATTTAAGGCTATGAATATAGTATTAAAAACACCCTATAATTTTTTATATGTAGTGTTACTTCCTAAAAGTCATATAATAAAGAACTTGTCTGCTCTTTGTCCTGGGTTCCTGGGATGGAGCCTCTAAACCATTGGAAATTCCCGAGGGATGTCTGAGTCTTTGTTATTCATAATGCGCACTGGACTATACCTGAGTTTATACTGAGGAGGTGACTCAGGTGGGAGCTGCTCTTGCTGGAAAGACCAACCATGTGATTAGAGGATTTCAGCTTTGAGCCACGAGGTATCAGCCAGCCCAACCTCCTGACCTCCGGGTAGGGAAGGGGGCATAGAGATTGAGTCCAATCACGTGAGCAATGCAGTCAATCATGCTAGGTAGTGAAACCCCAATAAAAACTCTGAATGCTGAGGCTTGGGTGAGCCTCCTGGTGGCTGTGCCGGGACGGTGGTGCATCCTGGCTCCACAAGGAGAGGGCGCCAAAGCTCTGTGTTGGGACCTCACCCTATGTGTCTCTTCACTGACTGGTCTTGATTTGTATCGTTTAGAGTAAAACTGTGATAATAAGCATAGCACTTTCCTGAGTTCTGTGAGTCATTCTAGTGAATTACTGAAGCTGAGGGGGGCGTAAGAGCGCCCCTGGATTGTAGCCAGTTGGTCAGAGGTGGCCTAGGGACCCTCAAAATGTGCCTGGCATCTGCCACGAGGGCAGTCTTGCTGGGGATCGTGCCCCAAACCTGTGGAGAGGGTGCAACTCTGGATGGTTTGTGCCAGAACTGCACTGCAGCACTGCAGTCTATATGTGATTTAATATTTTATTTTTTAACACAAGTATATAATTCAATCTCTTTGCTATAGTCATTTGAAATTCCTTCTAGATCTTAAGATATAATTCAAAACAATTATGGGGTGTTTTGTTTTTTGCTTGCTGTTGTTGTGAACAAAGAGAAGCAGAGGTGCTCCAATCCACCCATACATAATCCAGTGATCACTTCATCAGTCATAACTCTCTGTAGTTATTCAAACAAGTCACGGTTTCAACTTCTTTCTGACTATATCTCCTTTATTTTTCACACTGTGTGTGTATGTGTGCTGATTTGATGGTAGGCATGAGGTTCCTGGATATGAGGTTAATCTATAAGGTTGTTAATTCAATAAAAAATGATTGAGGTTCTCTCCTGTGGCCAAAGAGAGACATGCCTGGAGAGCAGATGAAAACCGTTTTCTATTAAATGGCTATTATTCCTCTGCATGCATTACTCGGTGCTTCAGTGTGAGAACGCTCACACGGTACTTGGTTGGAGTGAGTGGCAGAGGCCTCCAGAAAGCAGGGTAGACCAGTGCAGCAATCGATGCTTCTGTTTTTTAGGAAAGGTCCTTCTTAAAAGAAAATACGGTCAGAGTGGAAATGTAACAGATGTGGCAAACACACCTGAAATTAGGCAAATCACCTTGAGAAAGAGTGCTCCAAAGGTAGGCAATGAATGGGGTGAAGAATCCTGTCTGATTAGTCATTATTTTCTGAATGGGTCTTTCCCACCCTCTTAGTCTGGGAGATTATATCTGAGATGCTATGAGAACCCAGGAGCCTGAATCATAGTCGCTGACAATTAGAGCAACTTCAGTTTTTTTAAGTTGTGAGAGATGCAAAGAGAAAGAAAAGGAGCAGAGACAAGCAGAGTGGGCCCTCGGAAATAGAAAAACAAAAATGGAAATCAACATCTGATATCAAGGAAAAATGGCCACCATATAAATATACAACTATTCTTCCTGGAATTCTTTCTTTTCTAGAATAAATACAATTCCTCAAACTGTTATACAGGGATTAAAAAATAAAATATTAGAACCCAACTGACAGGCTAATGAAACTGGCACCAGGGATTCATTTTTTAACCCACACCATAACATGCAGCAAATGGAATCTGTGGTCCTTAATAATGATTTATATTTTTTATAATATGATAATAACCAGCTGTTAATGGTGATTTACATTTTTGCAACATGATCTCACCTGGCTGTAATATAATGAATATATGTTAAAACCCACAAAAGTTTAGGAGCCAGAATACAGCACGTAAGTTGTGTTCATAGCCAGTATCCAGCACAAAATATCTTGATTCATCACATACCACAAGAGGAGTTAAAAGGCCTTTGGCTGGAACCTCCTTCTTCCAGTAATTCACCAAAATTATAGGCACAAGAGAAAGAGAAGAGGAACCTGTTATATGTTCTCTAGGCCTTTAGAAAGCCTGGAGTTGTTCCTTTGGCCACATACATGCCAATTTGCCAGAAATAATACCCTTTGAAATAAATCCAAGAAAATTAAAAAACTTCTAGCTAGAGTGATCAAGAAAACGGAAGACACAAATTCCCAGTATTAGGAATGAAAGAAGGAGCCTCACCACATGCCCTTCAGACACTAAAAGGATAATAAGAGACTATTATGAACAATCTAATGCCTACAAGTGTGACGATCTAGATGAAATAAACACATTCCTTAAAAGAAACAATTTACCAAAACTGGCTTAAGAAAACTTGACAGACCTATATAAATTAAGGAACTTGAATCCACAATTAAGAACCTCCCCACATAGAAAACTTCAGATCCAGATGGCTTCACTGGTAAATTCCATCAAACATTTAGGGAAGAAATAATACCAGTCTGAAAATGACTTTTTCAGAACATAGAAGAGGGAGCATTTCCCAGCTCATTTTATGATGCTAACATTACCTTGATTACAAAATCAAAGACATCACAAGGGAAATGCAGAGCAATATCACTCATGAACAGAGATGCAAAAATTCTCAACAAGATATTAGAAAATAAAACCCAACAGGATTCAAATAGGATACTACTATACATCATGTTCAAGTAAGGTTCATCTCAGAACGCAAGGTTGGTTTAACATTAGAAAATCAACCAATGTAATTCACCACATTAATAAAATATAGGAGAACCACATAATTATTTCAATAGATGCAGAAAAAAATCTGATAAAAATCAACACTCGTGATAAAATCTCTCAGCAACTAGGAATAGGAGTCTTCCTCATCTGATTAATGTCATCTATGAAAAATCTACAGCTAACATTATATTCAATGGTGAAAGATTTCATGTTTTCTATCTAAAATTAGAAACAAGGCAAAGCAAAGACACCCACTCTCACTATGTTGATTTAACTTTGTACTGTAAGGCCCAGGTAGTGAATAAAGCCGGAAAAAGAAATAAAAGGCAGATTGGAAAGGAAGAAGTAAAACTGTCTTGTTTGTTGACAATATGATTGTGAATGCAGAAAACTCTAGGGAATTCAGAGAAAAGCTAAGAAAGTCAATTTAGCAAGGTTGCAGTATACAAGGTCAAAACACAAAAGCTAATTGTATTTCTATATAACACCAAGAAACAATTTAAACAACTCAATTTATAATAGCATTAAGAAAATTAAAATACTTTGGGATAAATTTAACAAAATAAGAATCACATACTTAAAGCTAAAAAATATTTAAAGAAAAATTAAAGAAGACTTAAATAAATGGAGGGATATACCAGGCTCATGGATTGGGGGACCAAACATTATTATGATGTCAGTCTCCCCAACTGATCTAATATAATGCAAGATAATTTAAAAATTTATATGGAAATGCAAAAGAACCAGCATAGCCAAAACAATTTTGAAGAAGAACAAAGCTGGAAACCCATATTGATCTGATTTTACGACTTGCTATAAAGCAATTATTAATCAACATAATGCCATAAGGATAGACATATCAATGGAACAGAGGGTCCAGAAATAGACCCACACTTATACGGTAAATTAATTTTTGTAAAAATGTCAAGGACGTTCAAGAAAGTCTTCAACAAATGGTGCTGGGGCAACTGGCCATCTGTAGGGGAAAAAAAGAGGAAGTGTTGACAAGGATGTGGAGCAACTGGATGTTCATTTGTTGCTGTTGGGAATACAAAATAGAACAGCCACTTTGGAAAACATACACAGTACCTTATGAAGTTAAATATATATTTCACTCCCAGAGAAATCAAAACATAAGTCTACACAACAGTGTGTATGTAAATGTTCATAGCAGCACTATTTGTAACAGCCAAAAGTGGAAGCAACCCAAATGTCTGTTAGTTGGTGAATAGATAAATTGTTTACCCATGGATAGACTATGGTATACTGCTCAGCAACAAAAAGGAACAAATCACAATATAACATGGATGAATCTTAAAACTGTTAGGCCAAGTGAAACGCTTCAAATACAAACGGCTGCATGCTATATATTTCCATTTATACAGGAGACTAGACAAGGCAATGCTCTAGTGACAGAAATACCAGTAGTTGGCTGGGGTCAGGGTGGGGGAGGGATTAATTCATTTTAGGGTAAGGGAATTGTTCTGTATCTTGATTGTGGTAGAGGTTACATGATTGTTTGAAATTATTAACATTCAGCAAATTTTTCACTTAAAGTAACTGTATGTAAATAATTTAAAATATAGGAGTTCTTGATTCTGATTGTGGGTCACAGACATTATAATAATGAAAGGAGGACTGGCTGTGTTGTCTAGAGACCTGTGTTGTAGGCTTGACTTGGCTTCTTAAGCATTATCTGATTTGGAATAATTCACTCAACCTTCCTGAGCTTCCACTCCAAATACAAAATAGCAAAAAAAACATACTGTCTTTGTCTTCCTCACAGGGACATTTGTGAGGGCAAAGTTAAAAGCCTTCGGATACTAAAACCGTGAGCTATTATCCAGGAGCCATGGATAGCTAGCAGCATACCAGCACTCCCATCCGGGACAACGAGAGCTAGGCAAAATACAGAAATTATTTATTAATTTATAAATATGTGTTACATTTATTAATTTATAAATTATTAAGTAATTACAAATTATTATCTCTGTAGACAACAGAAAGGTTCTGAGGTAACAAGAAATAAAGGGGCTAAGATTCCTGTACTAGTTTTCTATTGCTGCTGTGAACAACCAACCACAAACTGGGTGGCTTAAGACAACACATTTATTACCTTGCGGTCACATGGAAGTCTGAAAAGAGTCTCGCTGGGATAAAGAAGATGTCGGCAGGGCTGTGTTCCTTTCTGAGGCTCTAGGGGAGAATCCATTTTCTTGCCTTTTCCAGCTCCTAGAAGCTATTCACATTCTTGGGCTTATGGTCCTACCTACTTCCATCTTCAAAGCCAGCAATGTGCATCTCTCCGACCCTTCTTCCATCATCACATCTCTCCCTGACCCCAGCCAGGAAAGGTTTACTTCTAAAGACTCTTGTGATTAGAATGGACCCATCCAGAGAATCCAGGATAATCTATCTCCCTGTATCAAGGTCTTTAATTCATTCACATCTGCAAAGACCCTTTTACCATGAAAGTAATGTATTTACAGGTCTGGGGATTAGGATATGGACATCTCTGGGGAGCCATTATTCTGTCTGCCACAACTCCAGAGAGGGAAGAACCCCACAGAGCTCCTTTTATCCTGGGATCATTTGCCAATTCTAAACTCTGCCAAGAGCCTGAGAATTAAGGCTTTGTACCCACAAAGGGCATCTACTAGGGGACACAGAAATGAGCAGAGCATTTATAACAGAGACTTGGGGACCCTAAGTAAATGGCTAGTTTTCATCTCAGCACATTAGATGAATATGGGATCTGTGTAGGTCAGGGTGCTAAAACCCTAAGTGGAAAGCCTCTGAAATGCAGAGCACTGTTTTTCATCAGTTTTGTGAGCAGAGATTAAAAGTTCAAACTGTTTCAGGAGGAAAGGCCTCATAGAATTTTCTTTTTGCCTGTTGAAGACGGAGAACTTTAACAGAGAACTGGAATCCATAAAAAAGAATCAAATGGCTATTTTAGGACTACAAAAGTACAACACTTAAAATTAAGAATGCATAAGATGTGTTTAACAGCAGACTAGACAAGCAAAAGGATAAGGCTAGTAAATTAGAGAAGAGGTTGACAGAAAATATCCACATAGAAATACAGATATTTACAAGAATGGGAAGATACAGAAAAGAGCCTTAGAGATATGTGGGATGCAATTAATGGTCTAAAACTTGTGTAATTCAAAAGGAAAGAGTCTAGGGAGAAAAAGAAAGAGATAATAACAAAACTGATGAAAGTATCAACCTAAGATTCAAAGAGCTCTGTGAACCCCGAGCACAATAAATACAAAGACAACCACACCAGGGCACATTACAAACTGCTGAAAATCAAATAAAAGGAGAAAATCATAAAAACAGTTGTGGGGGAGGGGAACACATTACCTTCAGAGGAGCAACAATTGCACTGACAGCTGATTTCTCAGGAGAAACTATAGAAGCCATAAGACAATTGAATGAAACTGTAAAATGTCCAAATAAAATTTCTCCAAATTAGAATTCTACATCCAGGGAAAAGGATTCTTCAAAAATAAAAGGAGACGCAAAGGTATACATTAAATATGTGCAAATTTTAAATATATCAATTGTACCTCAATCAAGCTTAAAAAAAATGAAAGGCGAATAAATACATTTTCTTACCAATAGAAACTGAGAAGATTCACCATGAAAAATCATGCACTAAAAGCAAAAGAGTTCTTCAAGCAGAAGAAAAAAATATCCCACAAGGAAACATGGGATTTCAGGAAGAAATGAAGAGCAAAAGAAACAGCAAATATGTAGGTAAAGATAAATGAATATCAACATATACACTAACAATGATTTGTGGGGTTTATATGTGTATAAAATTAAATTAAATACATGACAATAGTAACACAAAATATGGGAGAATGTTAATGAAGTTAAAGTGTTCTAAGGTTAACATTCTTGGAAAAGTAGAAAAAATTAATAATTTTAGTATGACTGTAATAAGTTAAGGATGGATGTTGTGATTTCCAGGGTAAGCACTAGAAGAAGAGTTCATAATGCATAACTCAGTAATAAAAATAGAATACTTAAGTCTCCTTTCTGTCCATAAAGTCTCAAAGAAAATGATTTAAACACTTTCAGTACCAAATTATTCAAGACTCTCAATGTGTAAAAAAAACACTTGAGTTGCTATCAGCATTGGTGTAACCAAACACCTACTACCACATGACCTAATTATTTTTTGGCATTTGGTTTAGTCATTTTTATAAAAGAGCAAATTCACAGACTTAGACAAAAAGCAAACAGATTTTAGTAAATATTTTATTTGAACTAAATTAAAGTTTAACTTTGTAGCCACTTGTATTCGTCATCACTGAAATCTAGCAAACTCCCATCGAAACTTAAGTTGCCCGTAGAGAAGCTGGAACTGGAAAGTTCAAGACAGTCTAAAGTTTTGAAAAAAATATCGTGCATCCCGTGGATCCCCCAAAGCACAGCTCATCCACAACCCTCCTCCTCGTTGCTTCTTTCCATGCTGGGACTGTGAATTAGTCTAACCCCATATTTTCTTTCCTCTTTTCACTTGATCTCTCACCTATATATGTCCATGAAGAACTTAACTGCAATGGAACGTTCACGGTGGTTTTGTAGGAATTCTTTGGTTTGTCCATCAGCCTCCAAATGTCCCCAAAGAGTCATGCCCTCTGGTCCAAGCAAAGCCCACCGAAGTCGATTTAATGGAAATGGTTGCCCCTCTGTCATTTTGTGAAATTCCAATCAAAGCCAGAGCCAGGGTTGGCTGACTCCAGGTAGTAAGTTAGAGAAGGTGTGACTTGCTTGGTGATAGCAGCAAACTTAGCCTGGTTTAGTAGGTAATAAAACTAGCTACTCACATAAATTATGAAAATTGAGTTTGGAAATGAGGGAGTGGTGAGGGAAGGGGACTCTTGGAGGTAGTCAGTGTTTGCTTGGTTTGAACTTGAGTGCCACACTGTTGATGCAAAACCTCTGACCAGTAGGCCCAGGTCCATCAGGAAACACATGGCCAAGGTGAGCTTCACACTGCAAGGAGAGAAGCCTCTGTCATTCCTCAACTGGGACAAGGCTCTTTATGTAAAACCAGACACATGAATCCCACATGGCCGCCCCACTCGAGTTTTTGACACTGGTGTGGGGAAAAAGTCGATTATACCAGAATTTGATTAAGAAATGAAAGGATGCAGAGCACAGTAGTGGTGAATATCTCTCTCCTTTATCAGAGAGAATGTGAGCAAGTGATTTAACTTTGGCCTTGATTTACTCATCTATAAAATGGGGATGATAATTATACCTACGTAATAGAGATGTTGTGCTGATTCATTGATACGAAACATTTAAAGCACTAACAGTTCCTGGGTGAGTACTCGGTAATCTTGTAGCCAGTGTATTATTATTGTTTTTTACTGAAGACAAGACTAAGCTACATTTATCTGCTTACAAAACCAGAACATTTGAGCACCCAAGGATATCAAAGTGAATATGCTGTCTGGATTTAAGCCACTGTCCCCTACCAAGCTCACAGGAGAAATAACGCGCTGGTGTCACCTGCAGCGCTGCTCCGCCAGTTGCTGACACGCTGCAGAGTGAGAGGGGGCATAGGGACGCCAGCTATGCTTGGCCTTCCTGCTGATTGTCTCTGTGCAACAGAATGTAAAGGGCCAGCTCTCTCTTTCAGATCCTTGCTCTGCTCCCATCTCTGCAACGCTTGAACCAGGAAAGGCTCCTTCTCGGGTCTGCAGTGCCCAGAGTGATGGGAGATAGGGACCAGCAGCACGGGAGAAACCCAAGGTGCTTCCGTGACAAAAGTGCTCCCGGCCATAATACCAGATATGCAAGGACAAGCGAGCTCTCTGTGGCATTTGGGGCGGCATTGGGGAAAGCCAATCAGAGAAAACAAAGACACCCACCTGCTTGCAGATGACCTCTGTGCGAGCTGGTCCCAACGAGGTGTCCACACGTCGCAGGATCCCTGTGTTACTCTCATCAGAGCCAGACGTCCCGTGAGCCTCAGAAAACGAAGGCCATCCAGTGCCCGAGCAGTACTTTTTCTCAGAGCTGTGTTAGACATCATGACATTACAGCTGTGAAGGCTGCTATTACCATACAAAGAGCATGTTATGCCCCGAATCATTTTTCTTCCAAGCACGATTCGATTCCCTTCTCCTCTGCCAGACCCCAAGGCCAGTTCTGTGAACCACTGGTTCCACAGGAATCTGCCCACTGCATCTCCACTATTAAAGACGCCGTCTCATCAGGTCAAAGATTTCTTGTTCCTTTGATGTCGAAGGCATCCCTTCTCAAGGACTAAAAACATGAGGAGCTTTGTGAACTGCTGCACGTTAGGAAACGGATCAAATCCCTGTGTTCTAAACGTAGGAAAGGGGGAAATCGGAATGAAATAATAGTGGTCGAAGGAGGGCATTGTGAGTTTAGTGTATCAGAGAAGCGTGAGAACTGATGAAACAGCCGTCTTCAGCCACCGGAACTTCGGGTTATTGAAATTCAAAGCCTGACTGCCTTCAGGGGTTCGGGAGCTGCCTGTGTCACTTCTTAGCTGTGTGAGATTGGACAGGCTGCTTATTCTCTCCAAGCCTCAGTTTTCTCATCTGTAACATGCGGATAATCATATCTACGTTATAGAGATGCTCTGGGGGTTTAAGGAGCTGTGCTGTGGGGCAAGTGGTGATAGATAAGCCTGGGCACCCAGAGTCATCACCGCAGTGCAGTGACCTTCCCGGGGAAGCGCCACAGGGATGAATGATGCTGGGGGCGGGTTGATGGTGGTGGCAGAGGAGGCGGCAAGAGGAGGAGGGCAACAGGCAAATCTACTCATCAGAGACTCACTCTAAGTGCTTTGAAAGACGACTCCTTAAATCACACTAGGAAAACATTTTAAAGGGCAGGGAAATGGCTCTCTCTATCTGAGGAGGAGAGACAAGAAATGAATTGTAAGTTCTTCAAAAAAAACCCCAAAACACCAAAAACTGAGTAAAGAGGGGGGAAAAGTGGCAAATAATCAAATCCCTAGACTAGGAGCACAGCAGGAAGCTCAGTTTAGAGCACGAACCCCAGCAGAAAGAGTCCAGTGCAAGACAGAGACTTAAACGTTCTGGTCTTGGGACCCCTCTGTACTACAAAATTACTGAGGATCTCTGAGAACTTTTGTTTACATGAGTTTTGTCTATCGATACTTAACAAATTAGAAATTATAAGTGAGAATTAAAAAAGATATATGCATTAAATTATTTTTAAAAATAATAAATTCATTACATGCTAACATAACCTATTTTTACAACAATAATTCTATTTTCGAAACTGAAACAAACATTTAGTGGGAAGAGTTGCACTGTTTTATAACTTTGTAAATCTCTTTAATGTCTAGCTTAAAAAAAATAACAATTGACTATATGTGCTCGTGCATTCAGTCTGCTGCAGTGCTGTTTCGACTGAAGTGTAGGAAGAGGATGTGGTCTCGCGGATACGCAGTTGCAAAAGGGAGCACCTCGAAGAGCCCTGAAGAGATCCCAGGAACTGAGGTATAGCTCTGAGGTTGACTTCCGAGAGACTCGGGTGTGAAGCCAGGCTCTGTCTGTTATATCTATGCAACCTTGGCAAGTTATTTAATCTTGTAAAGCCCCTGTGTCCTGATCTTCAGAATCATAATGGCATTGTTATTTCATGGGGTTACTGAGAGGATTAACTGAGATGCTTTCTACTTTACTGTTTTCAGCATAGTGTCAGACACGTGGTACTTAAGTCAGTAGCTATTATTTTTTAAATATCATTATTAGTAGTAGTAACAGGTATCCATGAAATTTGAGCAGCTGTGGGTCCAATGAGAAGTGTCTGCACATTCAGATTGGGTTCTCTGCAACCCTTTTTGTTTTCCAAGGGTTCAAAAATATTCATCCGAGCTACTCTGGTCCAGGGAAAAACACTTTAAGTATCTTTTAATCATAGCTTTTCCACACTGAACATTATATATAAACTAGTGATCATTAAAGGAATTTTGATGGAGAATTATGAATATAATAATTTTTTTAATGAATGAATCTAAGACTAATAAAAAGTCATTTAAAACATTGATGGGAAACAATAAAAGTTTTATTGATGCAATTAACAGAATCGGGAGATGTTACCAGGTAATATGAGAGGCCCATCAGGTATCAACTAAGAGTGAAAACTTAAATATTAAGGTGAATTAGGAATTCCAACATACATATTTAAATGATTAGCAGATTGTAAGGCCCTCCCTTGAGAAGCTAAAACCATTCTGGACCATCTTTAGTCATGTACTCTTAGAGGTGCTTCTTTTGTTTAGTTTTGTTATATGTTTATTTGCTTTGTTTTTATCTTAGTTTCTGGAAATTCCACAGCCCCCCAAACAGCAGCAGAGGCACTTGGTGATAACTGACAACCCTCAGGGTAGGAGAATTTCCATTCCTTTGAAGGAATGGGAGATCACAAAAGGTTAACAATGTTACTAAGTTCCTATTAACACCTAGGATGTCAGGATATTCTGTAAAAAGGGAACTAACATCAGGCTCTCAGTTTCCTTCTATTCTAAGATTTATGACCATGAAACATGTGACCTCACAGTTGATTTTAATAAACACTTTCAGAATCAGTGTGGGGGGGGCAGGGGGAGGAGAAGGGAGGGGAAGAGAGGAAGCAGGGGAGGGGCAAAGTCACAAAATTCCAAGGTTAAGGAAGCAACAGCCTGGAGTCCCCAGGGGAATGATAAAATCCCTAGAGCACTCTTGACTTGGAAACCCTGGATTAAATGTCTCTGAGTTGTCTCCCCCAGAATGTGCACCATACTGGTTTGGCCTGAAGGGAAGTGTGCAGGCAGCAAGGAGCCCAGCAGCCAGGAGACAGTGATCCCTCATCCACTTGATTCCTTAACTGTTTAGTTTTGGTTGACTTTTCACCTGGTTTTGACTCTGTACAAGCATTTGAAGGAATGTTTCTTTCTTTTCTGCTCCTGCTGTCTATTACTGAGGCTGGAGACTGGGGACGGAGAGAGAGGGAAAATGAGAGGTCAAACAAGAATCCCTACAGCTATCCACCCTCCTGAATGGGAAGCACTGTCAGGAATATAGTCTCCATTTATAGATTCTCATTAATTAGAAAAAATTCTCAAGAGTTCCTCATTATCAAAGACACATTCATGTATATGGCCCTAAGAAGGATCTGTCTCTAAGAATGTCTCATTGCTAACATGTATCCAGTGCTTGGCATGTGTGAGGCATTGCTCTGGTGCTTTCACATGTATTAACTCATAACTCAGTTAATCCTCCCAACAACTTTATGAATTCAGTACTACTAGTATGCTCATGTTACAGGTGGGGAAACTGAGGCACAGAGAGGTTAAGAAACTTGCCTGAGGTCACACAGCAGTGAAGCCAGGATGTACATCTACAGACTTAACCACTGTACTACACTGTCTCTCCTATAAATAAATGCATCTTTAAGAAGAGTACGTTCTGGAACATAAAAGATTCTTATGAATATATTCTTATTTTTCTCAGTCTCAGCTGCAGCAGCAGCAGCAGTGGGAGGAAAAAAATGGAACAAACTCAAAAGTCCTTAAGAAATGAAAATGGAGGGCCTCCCTGGTGGCGCAGTGGTTGAGAGTCCGCCTGCCGATGCAGGGGACGCGGGTTCGTGCCCCGGTCTGGGAAGATCCCACATGCCGCGGAGCGGCTGGGCCCGTGAGCCATGGCCGCTGAGCCTGCGCGTCTGGAGCCTGTGCTCCGCAACGGGAGAGGCCGCAACAGTGAGAGGCCCGCGTACCGCAAAAAAAAAAAAGAAAAAGAAATGAAAATGGAAACTGCAACTAAAACTAAATGATTGAAAAGAAACAAACAGGTTGGTAGGTCATTAAACTGGCCACTTGATGAAAGGGCTTTTGGGGAACTGGCTGGTATTCTCATTAGTCTTGGCTGCTTTGGGGATGGTCACTCAGCTTCCTTAATTTGGACGAACACTGTGCTAATACAGTGGCTACTGGTCACATGTGGCCTTTCAAGATTAAATTATTTAAAATTATTTAAAATGAAATAAAAATTCAGTTTTTCGGCCGCATCAGCCACATTTCAAGTGCTCAACAGCCATGTGTGATTGGTGGCCACCGAAGTGGACGGAACAGATACAGAACATTTCCATCATCACAGAAAGTTCTACTAGACAGAGTTTTTTGCTCTGGTCTCTCCGGTCCCTACCTGCCCCCAACATTCTGTGATTTACTGACAGAACCTGGCTGGGCATTGGGTAGGAAGAGAGTGTCATCTTTACAGGTACAGAAACTGGAATGCCAATGAAGTTGAAAACAAAGACTCAGATGTAGGAAGGAACATGCTCTTGAAAGATGACCTCACATCTTTTGCCTTCACAGTCAAAAGATGGAAACAGAACATCTGGCTGTTTACTACATAGTCACAAGGCCGTGCTTTATACTTTTACAACGCGGTTCTTTGGCTAAAAGCAGAGTGGCCATCTCAAGGTCCCACTTCTCCCTTTTAATAGAACCAAAGGTCAAAGAATAACTAATGGTTCAGAAATATGCATCCATTTTACTGTTCCTAGCTTCCCCCAGGCCATCTCAGCCTGACTGCCATCTTTCTTTTTCTTTAAAGATTTATTTTATTATTTATTTATTTATTTTTTTGCTGTGCCGCAAGGCTTGTGGGATCTTAGCTCCCCGACCAGGGATTGAACCCGGGCCCTTGGCAGTGAGAGCAAGGAGTCCTAACCACTGGACTGCCAGGGAATTCCCCTGACTGCCATCTCTGCTATCTCCTCACCAGCCACCAACATAGTGAATGAATCCGGACAAAGGTCTGCCCTTCCGTAAGCGTGAAGGAAAATCAATCCTAATTGTTCCTCATCCTTGCAGGCGGGGTCTGGCTTTCCAAATTCAGCCCACCTTAGCAGCCTAGGAAAGCCCAGGTCTGCTCAAAGCCCAAAGCACATAATGAAGCACTGCCTAATGGAAGATTCACAGAGCTGGCTTGATTTATATTTTAGTCTAAACCAATTTAGGGTTGATGCAAAAGAAAGGAAAACATCTTTGAAGTTCTGAAAAACAGGACTTCAAAGATGTTTTCCTTTCTTCTTCATCGAATCTACTTTTTTTAGACTGTTTCCTGCATGTCTAAACAAAAAAGCCTTTGTTGAGAGAGTTCAGATCCTGATCGACTTAAAAGAGGCTTTGAAATCAAGGGACAATTAAATTTACTTTTAGCTACATAGAAGAGAGCATGGTATTCACTACCGTCAAGCACTGTGGGGAATCTATCCTCATAAAATTCTACATTTCCTAAATTAAATTATAAACCCATTTCTCCCTGGGAGAGATACAGTTTTAATCACATGGCCAAGCAAATACCATTATGGTTTAGATTTATTTAAATACTTTCCCAGGAAAAAAACTCTAATAGCTTTATCGTAAGGTGCCCACCAAGTTTGTTTTGTTTTTAGCTGTTTCTTGGGGATACAGAAAGAAAGAATATAGGCTAAGAAGTTAATGCTCTAAACACTAGAAATAATCAAGATAGGCAAGAATCTTAAATGAACAGCCCTCCTTATAGCAACCAGGCCAAATGAGAAGGGCAATTAAAAACATCATGGCCCCAGAAGACAGAGCTGTATGAATTTAGAGGCTTACTCTCCTTCCGTACCTTTTGATCTTTATCTCACCTGAAAAGCGGGCTGTCACAGCACACACAGTGATACATTCCTGATTCCTTGTTATTCAGGTAGATCCCACTGAAAGGCTGAAAGTAAATGAGATACATCACCTTCAGGTTTCTCATACGCCAGCAGGACACAATACAGCAGATCCAAATCCAAGATTAAGTCTCCCAATAAAGGAATTTTTGTACTAATTTGACAAAGTGCAAATATCACTGGAGAGAAAATTACAACGCGCCCAGTGAAGAAGCCTACAGGCTTGTTTACGACCGGGCTTTATTGTGCTAAATATTCAAATTATGACATTAATAATGCTTTGTATTTATATAGCACGTTTCACCCAAGAACATCAAAGCCTGTGAAAAAGCAAGAGAACCGCACCTCTGGATTGTGTAAGATCTTGGTCACCATTTCAAAAGAGTTAATACAACAGGAATCTAGTCCACTGTCTAAAACACTTTGAAATCTCCAATTAAAGACAGGATATAGGTATATAAAAAGCAAAGCTCAGTGAGATTAGCTTGTGCCTTTAATATGCTTCACGTGGTGTTTAGGACACTGCATACTTAATAAATGCTAAATAATGAGCTAGATTCTCGCAGGGCCTAAGTTACTACTTAGATGAAATTACCACGTTAATTGTGGCTTAGGAGTTTGCAGGTTCCGAGAGGAACACAAGGAGACTTGAGGCAATGAATGAGCCAAGACTAATTTTTTTTAATGTTATTTTGTAAACTGATCTCATTGTTTGAAAAAAAAAAAAAAAGACTATTTTTGCCCAGTTCCTTTCGTCATCTCCTGTCAAAGGAATGTTAAAAAAAAGAAACTCTTGGGCTCCCCTGGTGGCGCAGTGGTTGAGTCTGCCTGCTGATGCAGGCGACAGGGGTTCGTGCCCCGGTCCGGGAAGATTCCCACATGCCGCGGAGCAGCTGGGCCCATGAGCCATGGCCGCTGAGCCCGTGCGTTCGGAGCCTGTGCTCCATAATGGGAGAGGCCACAACAGTGAGAGGCCCACGTACCGCAAAAAAAAAAAAAAAAAGAAACTCTTGAACAAGCCTAGTGTGAAAATCTACAAGCAGTGGCTAGTGGCAGGCACTGTCCCATTTTATGGAGAGAAGCTGAGGCACAGGGTGGGTCACTGAGTCCCAGAGCTGACTCAGGAAACAAGCAGTCCCCTTGGTCCTCTCGAGACGTCCTACCTCGACAAGTCCACAGGTCAAACATTCACACTCCTCGTGGTAGGATTAACAGCACATTTTCAGGGAGCTGCATAATGGACAATTTCAAATTAACTTACTGAGCCCACCATCTCTGCACACTTGGATGTTTTCCCTCTTTAAAAACCCTGAACTTGGCTGCAGACATCTGAACAGTGGTGAGCTGGTCTTTTTCTGGCCCATCCCCTCGAAGGCCTGTACCCAACGCTGGCATGAATGGGCATCTGGAATGAAAAGGAAGTTTTGCATCCCCCCCACCTGGGCTGATGAGACACACATGCCAAAGGGCTACCCAGACCTGAAGGTGATCTAGAGAAGCCTACTCATGCGATCTGGACAGCCTGATAATATTCAAAATATAATTCTGTCATTGCAGGGACAGTTGGGCAGGGGAAGTGACAGGGAACTGATAGCACAGTAAGTTAAAAAAAAATCAAACATAAAAGAATCCCTAGCTGATGTATTTTATGAAATGACATCTCTCCTCCGCCTCCTTACCTGATTTCTTCTGTCTGCCCTCTTACCCTTCCTCCCCAGTTTTATACAAGTCCTATCACTTATTTAGGGCTTCTCGCTTGTTCATTCCAGTATTTATTTGAAAACCTAGTGTGTATCCAGTGCTGGACTGGGTACTAAGGCTGCAGAGATGGAAAAACAAAATGAAACCAAACCAACCCACAGTTCCTGCACTTGGAATCTGCTACCAAATTGGGAAGAGACACGTGAGCTGGCAGCTGTTACACCACATGACAGGAGCTCTGATGGAGAGGTTAGTAGGGAGTGAGGATAGCACTAGGCCCTTTACTACTAGGGGAGTTTTCACCAAGGCTTTCTGGACCAGGTAACGCCTGAGATGTCTGAGATCAGGGTTTTCTTTTTCTTTAATCTTCTATCATCATTATTTTTCATTGCATGGCTGATTGGTGTTTATTACAGGAAATGCCAAGACACTAAACTGAGTTCTGAAGGATGAGTAAGAGTTAATCAGATGAAGAAATGGAAGAGTATTTCAGACAGACAAGCAGCCTGGGCTGGGCCCACGTGACAGAACAGGGCAAGGTGGAGAAGGGAGAAGAGGTTGCTGCAAAGGTGGGGAGGGCCAGATCATAGTGGCTTTGTCAGACCACGCTAAAGAGTTTTCGTGCCATCCCACTGAAAATGGAAAGCCGTTGGAAACTTTTAAAGTGGGTGTGCACACGATCAGAGCTGGTTTTTATCAACAGAAGGAGTACTTGACATGCACATGAAGAATGGATTGGAGTTGGGGCAGGAAGACACTGGAGGCAAAGGACAGTCAAACGGCCACCAGTTCAAGCCTAGATTTAACTGTGGCAGGAGCAGTGGAAATAAAAAGACTAGAATAGATTCAAGAATTATTTAGAAGGGAGAACTGAAATGCGTGACTGTCAGAGTCAGAGACGTAATGACTTTCAAGATACACCTTCCCCTGGGTTTTCAAAGTCTGTCCTAAGGACTGAGTATTTGTGTACTGCCCCCACCAAATTCAAGTTTAAGCCCTGACCCGCAATGTGAGGGTGTTAGGGGGTGGGGCCTTTGGGAGGTGATGAGGACATGAGGGTGGAGCCCTCAAGAATGGGATTAGTGCCCTTATAAGAAGAGACACGAGAGAGATGACCTCTTTCTCCACCACGTGAGGACACGGCAAGAAGGTGGCCATCTGCAAACTAGGAAGAGAGTCCTTATCAGGAACTGAATTGGCTGGCACCTTGATCTGGGATTTCTCAGCCTCCAGAACCCTGAGAAATGAATGTTTGTTGTTTAAGCAGCCCAGTCTGTGGCATCCTGCTACAGCAGCCCGTGCTAACACAGTCTGTCTGCACCAATGCGAGTTCTCTCTTCTTTTATCTTTTCCATACTATGAATACATACCTGTTGGAAACAGATGACACACTCAAAAGGAATGATTTGCAGATAATATCACACAGCACTATTTACAAAGGTGGGGACAGGGCCGATGGAGACCAACAGGGAAGGTGAAGCACCCCCGAGCCAGCGACTGAGAACACGCTACTGGCCTGTGGGACACAGAGCAGGCAGGACCCGTGAGGCTGCAGCTGGAGGGGAGGGCTGCCTGCAGAAGCTGCAACCTGCATGGGAGGAACACAGTCCTAGGGGGACCCTGGATGCCTGTTTCTCCACTGTGCCCTCTGACCTTGCTGGCATCTCCCAGGGGCCAACCCAATCAGGAGTCAGAGGGCAAGGGAGCTGGCTAGTCTTCCCAGAACTCAGAGCAGAGTGAGGCATGTGGATAGCGGATCTGGAAGGCAAAGAATGACCTGCATAAAACCTACCTTCTATTGATATTTGACTTTTAGTTATCGCTTGACCAGGCTGTAAACCCCTTCGTCGTACCTAGCAGAGTGCTAGCAAATTACTGCTGTCCAATAAAAAGCATGCGCAACTGAATTTTAATTTTGAGTCACCAAATAGAAAGCTGAGGTGTTTTACTTCTCTTTCCTTACCCTCATGGAGCTAACTAAGGCTAATAGTTCTGCAACGTTCTAAAAAGTTAACTGTGGAAATGGATCAACTGAAAGGGATTTATAACATTACTTAAAATAATAGATGATGTTCATTTTGTCAAACGGCCAAATGCACAGAGTATATTATACCATTTGTTTGAAAATCCCACATGTTTATTCTCCTAAACATCTGGCAGCTCATCTCCAGGCTGCCGTCTCCAGCTCCACACCCTGCGTGGCTCTGTCCCTCAGAATAGGGCCGGCTTACAATGCTATGGGAATGCACACAACTGCACAGGGAATCACGTGTGGCTCCCCTGTGCTATCTGCACTATGGCTAATGTAGTCTCTTTCCCAGCGAAGCCTTTATTAAAATCCCGCCCACAGGAAGTTTTCAAAAATACCAGTATTTCACCAGAATCTATTGGGATCTGCTGGCCGGTCTAACGGCTTTAGCATCGGTGGCGAAGTTGAGGGTGAGACCACGGTTACACGGTCATAGCACATGGACAGCTTACCTGAATTTTGCAGGGACTGCTAAATTCAAAGATACAAATATTCTACAGCTTTGGAAACCGCTGCACTGTGGTCCACTCCGTGGGGTCTGCTTCACCAATGAAAATATCTAATAACCTGGTTCAATAACTATATTCCAGTGGTCATATTTGGGACTAAGACAGACTACTTGTTGGGAAATGCAGCACAGTAAACATGGTACATACTATAATGAGGAACCACTGAGGGCTGTTCTCTCAGGAAATGAAAGAAAGCTGAGATTACCGAAGGCAGCTTCAATAATGTGTCCTTCTCATGGCCCGCAGTCATGTGACAGTCACCACGGTTTATTTTTTGAGCGCCCGTTATCTGCAGGCACCATGCTATGTGCTGGGGTATATACCAAGGATGGCAAGTGCTAAGCAGAGGAAGTACTGCTAAAAGCAAACTTAAAAGAAAGTACTGGCTGGGGAAGGGCTTCCCTGTGGGAGTGAGAGTGGGGCTGAGAGCTGAAAGGTACGTGTGAATGGGTCGGGGTGTTGGTGGTGGGGGAGGACACAGGGTGTAAAGGCCCGAATGGAGGGGAAGCCCAGGGTCTGAGAGCTGAAAGGGGATAGTGTGGCCGGAGTGCAGCGACCAGGGGGAAATGTGGCCAGATCCGAGGACAGCGGGTGGAGGCAGGGGCCAGAGCCTTTAGGGCCTCATTAGCCACTTTTCAACTTTTCTCTTTACTTTGAAAGCAGTGGGAAGCCACTGAAGAATTTCGAGCAGGGGGTGATGTGGTCAGATCTGTTTCCAAAAGAGAATGGCAGCTGTGAGGAGGGCAGCTGGAGGCAAATGCACGCAAGCCAGGGCTGGGGGGAGCCTGGACCAGCCTGCAGGTGAGGGCAGCGGAGGGAAGCCGAGTATGGGAAGGTTCTTTAGGAGGCAGAATGGGTGGGCGAGGCGACGACGGAGGGCAGTGTGTCCAGAGGAAGGATTCTGGTTTGCACAACTGGACAGATAGTCATGGCCGAAGAAGGAGAGCAATGAAAGGCACCAGATTCGCAGAGCAGATGATGAGTTAGGTTTCGTAGCGAGAGAGATTCCAACCTGTCCTGCCCTGCCCCCAACACATCTACTCAGAAACTGTCAGTCGGTGTAGCTTACCGGTTCTGTCCCTTTTTCTCTCGTGACATGGAGCTGCTCTGGAGTCAGCTTCTTCTGCCACTCACTCTTGGAGAGAACTGGCTTCCGCTTTGTAAGGGACCCTGTGTCGTTAAATAGGGATTAAAAAAAACTAAAACAGCAAGGCCCAGAATGCTGAGGTTGACTTCCTTGGATTTGTCTAAGAAAATTTAGTTATTTACCCAAAGAATTAGAGTCATACCTTTACTACAAATATGTATATTTTTAATTGTTTTTCGTATTTCATTGCATTGTTCGGGATCTCAAAATAACTACTGTGTAAGAATTTATTTACTTTAATAGCAATGGTCGACAAATTGCAAATTATAAGATGGGTGCTACTGACTTTCAAATGATGTCTGTGATCAAGTTAAGGACTTTTATATTTTCTATAGTATTAAAATATATTTTGCTTGGAAAAAAACCAGTAAGGCACAATGACCTTTTCTTCCCTAGCCTCTCTACTAAAGTGCACCATCTCCCAGCAAAACACGCCATCCCTTCCCCTCATCCCTTCCACCCCTTCGTTCTTCACAGAGACCAGAAAGCTCAGGTACAAAATACTGTAACTGACTCATTAGTTTAATAAGAAATGAGTAATAAGTAGAGAGCCAGTTTTCCAGTCCTGCTGGGGCACAGAAGATAAGAGGCACCTGAAATACGAAATAAGGTAGAATAAATTCTCCTTGGGTTACTAAGGGTAGAAATTCATCTTTCTTCTATTACTACGTTCAAAGGAGTGTTTCCTGTCAGGATACAGCTGGGAGTAGCTGAGTGATTGGAGAGAAAAGATCGTGGAGCCAGTGGGTTATTAAACCCCTCCTCCTTGCTGGTTTATAAAGATATCTCTGATTTTGTTTGTCAAGGGAGGTCTTATTAAAAATTCTTTTGTGTGGAAAAAATAAGAGACTCCTATAGCACATACTCCTGAACGGGAAACTGAGACCTACCATAATCTATTATCATGCTTCATGGTTTTTTTCCACTTTTGTCTTCCTTTCTTCTGCTCCCTTCAGCTTCTTTTTTACAACTTTTTTTTTCCAGTGAGTGTAAACATAATAACTTTAGCCAAAGAGAAGTAGGAAGCCTAATGTATATTATAATAAATAAACGTTTTAATCATCCAAACGTTTTAATCATCCAACGTTAAGAATATGAGAGGACCTTACCATCTGCTTACACCTCAACTTACAAAGGAGAAAATAAGGCCCAAAGGGTTAGTAACTTGACCACAGCACTGAAGATGAAATGTTAACTACCTGTGATGTCACCACCCACATAACAAACGTGTCAGAAAATCGTAGCTGAATTTCATTTTTGGTTACAAAAAAGAAAGTCGTAAATAATCTTTCAGCAAGAGAAGACTTGTATCTTCATCACGAGTTCATAACACTGCACAATATGGTATTTTCAGTATTATATATTATTGACTGTTATGGTTATCTACATTTTATTTAAGGGTTTTTATCTGTTAAATATATTAGAAGGTGTCCTTTCTTAAATACTTTTTATAAGGCCATGGGGATTTCTTTTTTCCAATGGAAATATACCTCTGAAATACTCCTATGGAAATATTGCTCAGTTACACACAAATTTTTCAGGAACTCAGCTCCTGGGGAGCAAAGCAAAATGTATTCATGTGATCATTATTACTGCTTAGTGACTTTCAGAGTTATTATGCAGAATGCCAAGTAACAAAGGGAGAAGGAATGATGAGATTTTTAAAATCACCATTTTTCAATCACTAAAATAATAGACGGATTCAAGCAAGAATCATCAGGGAATTCTAAAACCCTTGGGTGAAAAGACTGCTGAAGAATGGAATAGTTACACATTTTCAAAATATGATCCCTCAAATTATCAATTTTACAAGTAAGAAAATGTACCTTTACAATGGAAAAGTCTAGAAATCACCACCTCAACCAAGTAAGCAAGGTTAGGATCACTGACAGTGGGGCCAGCTGACATCATGTGCCTCTGGGTGGGACGCGCTGCACTGAGTCTGCTCTCGGAGAGCTCACCAGAACTTCTTAGGGACACCCAGGAACACTTCATCCTCATCCCATCTACTTCGCCATAGAAGTGACACTACACATTCTCTCTTCCTGGTATAGTCTACTCCCTCAGCTTGCATGACACCAAATCCTCCCGTCTCTCCAGTTCCTCCCTCTCAGCAACCTTTCTCAGCTCCCCTTCCTCTAGCCATCCTTGAATACTGGTGTTCTTTAGAGGAGTCTGTCTGTCTTAGGCTTTCTTCTATCATTCCTCCACACCCCCTCCCCCACCCTGGGAGATTTTATCCTTAAAGTACCATCTACATGATGAGACTCCCAACCTGTTTTTTCCCTCCATCCTAGATCTCTCTGCTGAGTACTGGATCCATACACAATCCACACCTGGATATCTCCACTAAGCCCATCCCAAACAAAAGAATTTCATGTATCTCCTCCACCCCAACCCAACTCTGGTCCTCCTCTCATGTGCTCCAGCTCATCAACTCCATGTTTCAAACCAGAGAGCCAGGCCACCATCCATGACTCTTCCCTTGCCCTTGCGCCAAGCCCGTTGGTTCTACTTCCTAAATAACTCTAGGATCTGCTCATTCTCACCCCTCTGCAACTGCCTTGGATCAGGCTACCATTACCTCCAGCACAGAATATTACAGATTTTTTTCTAATTTGTATGCCCTCCCCTATTCCAACCACTTCTTTTTCCTCACTGCCCCAAACTGTTCAATGTGACATAATACCCTCAAGATAAATTCCAAACTCGTTGATGTGACTTCCAAGGCTCTTCATGATTGGCCCTGCTTACCACTTCCAACTTCTCCCTTCTACTATGCTCCAGGCCCTCTCAACTGTGGTCCTCTGAGTTCCCCCAGAAGACATCATAGTTTGTTTAGCTTTTTACTTGTTGTTAAGATGGAGTGGAGACTTCTAAGATCCTTACGTGCCAGGACAGAAACCGATCTCTGGTCTCAGTTTACGTGTTATCTTCTCCAAGAAATATTCCCTGACCCCCTAAGTATGGGTTGCAAGCTCCTCCTCTGGGTTCTCACGGCCCTCAGTGCTTCCATGATAGACACGACAATCGCAGGTTAATTTGTCTGGATGTCTCATTCAACTAGAAGCTGAAAGTCTGAAAAAACTGTGTCTTTGTTCAGTGTACCCCTATTTATCAGTGCCTTGGCATTTGATATTCATTTCTTCATTCATTTGGTCACATTTATAGAGTACCTACTATATGCCAGACACTATTCTAGATGCTGGGGATACAGACGTAAAGAAAACAGACAAGAGTCACCGCCCTTATGGAGTTGAGGTAAAGTAACTAAGAATGTAAAACTTTAGATGATTTTTTCAAAAATCACAAAGGATATTAGAGAGTGTGAGGATGTTTGTGTACGTATTTATGTGTGTGTATGCACACACACAATTTAAAATAATGAGGGAAGGCCTTATTAAGAAGGCGACATTTCAGCAAAGAGTTGAAGGAAATGAACAAACACACAACATGAATACCTAGAAGAAGCGCACTGCAGGCAAGAGAAGCACCAGGCTGGGTGTGGCTGGCGCATCTGATGAACAGCAAGGAGGCCAGAGCAACGGAGGTGGAGTCAGCAGGGAAGGTTAGTAGAAGTGGCAGCAGACAGATGATGGGGGCCAGATCATTTAGGGCCCTGAAGGCTATTGTAAGGACACTGGCTTATGTTCTGAGTGAGTCTGGAAGTCATTGGAAGGTTAGCTGAGGCATGACATGATCTATCATATTTTAAAAGGATCAGTGGTAGATATACTAAAAAAATATTTGAAGCAGGGTGAAGTCTGAAGCAGGGGAACCATTACAGAGGCTACTTTAATCTGGCTGAGAGGTGGAAACCTGGATCAGGGTGGCAGCAGGAGAGTGGCTAAGTAGCGAGACGCTGGACACAGTCTGATGGTAGAGCCGGGGGATCTGCTGATGGGTCAGATGTGGAGGTAAGAGAAAGCAAAGGGCCAAGGGTCATACTCCACAGCTTCTGGGCTCTGAAAGATGGGGGAAGACTACAGGAGGAGTAGGTTTGGGAACTTGGTTTTGAATTTGTTAACTTTAAAAATGCCAATCAGATATTCAAGTGGAGATGTCAACTAGGCAGTTGGTTATATGGATTTAGAGTTCCAAGAGAGGTCTAGGATGAAAATATAACTTTGTGACTCCTCAGCCTTTAGATGTTCTTTATCTTGGACTGGAAGATCCCCAACTCAGTGAGTGTAGACAGAACAGAGAGAGAGGCCTGAGGGCTGGACTCTGAGGCTCTCCGCAATATACACGTTGAAGAAATGGGGACAAGCAGAGAGGTGGGAGGGAAACCACAAGAATGCAGTGTCCTAGTGAAATGGAGCAGGACCCTATGGTGCTTGCCCCCCATGTCCTCAGGCTGCCTTTTGTCTGTGGAAAAACTTTAGCCAAAGAATAAGTTTAATCAGAGAAGTGAGAAAATGCAGAAACAAAGGAAAACAGTCCAACAAGACCAAATAATAATAGGTTAGTCATTAAGCAAAGTCAAGGACTTTTAGTTCCTCCTCAAGGGCTATAGGTAATATTCTGAGCCATACCCTGTGAGTTGTCTTACAGATACTGAAACCCCGCAAGGTGGAAGAGGTTACATGATGACCAGGCTATAGCCACGACATAAGCAGTCACAATTCTGAGAGCTGGCCTTAAAGAAATGGAACAAATTGACCCTGGAACTGAAGATTAACTGCACTTAAAACAATCAAGATGACGCTGATCAGACCAACGATGACCAACGTCAAGATGACTGTCAGAGCTGACTGCGCTGTTTCTGCGTGTAGCCCGCTCCCAGCATGTATAAAAGCTCTTGCCCACTGATTGTCGGTGGGGGCAGTCGGCCTTTGGACAGGCCTCTGCCCCCTCCCCCGCCAGGCTGCCGGCCTCTGAAATAAAGCAAACTTTCCTTCCCACCAACCTGGCCTCTTTATTGGCTTTAGAGCGGCGAGCCCGACCCCATTTTCGGTTACAGTTTCTGGCTCCCCACCTGGGGCTGCTGCACTCTCGCGATATCTGCTCCCGGGGTTTTCCCCGAGCTGAGCCGCCATGATGACGCGCCGGGATGGCTGTGAGGAGCCGCTGCTCGAGGCTCGCTGGCCCCGGGAAGGGGGTTTGGGGGGACGCTCCTAGCAGCTGCCGAAACCGTGTGTTTGGGGGATCCTTCCTGTTTCTCCCCTGCTCGGCACTGGCTGTCAGCGTACGCTTTTCCTTGGTGGAACGGAAACATGCATCTGGACATGCTGACGAGCTCCATGAGCAAGTAAGTCCACGGGTGTGCAGCCGGGCAAACTCCTCTTTTGAGCACGAAGTGCTATCTGCGTATTTTGCCAATTGGTTCTGACGTGTCTGACATTGAGGGCTGTTTGTGAGCACTGAGTGTGTCATTTGGGCATTTTGCCAGTTGGTTCTGACGTGTGTCTACTGTCGAGGACCCTCTGTGTTGGGGAAGTGTTTGGGACGCCACATGGGTCACTCTTGGAGGATTGTGACAGTTGTGTCTTCTGGTATGTGAGTGTGTATTTCATTTGTGTGATTGGTATCTTTGCTGTCTTTTGTAAAATGGTAAGGTCAGGTTCAATTCATTAGAAAAATTTTAGCTATGAGATTACGACTAAAGAAAAAGGAAGATAATTTTTTAAACAATATATGACAACAGTATTCTTTATACTTTGGAAAAGAATGGATAAGATGAAACTCTTTTGAAATTCCAAAACCGATTCTTTTTGCATATGCAGTTAGAGAAAGCTGGCTTGATAAAATACTGTTTTCAGAATTCTGACCCTGAGAGAACCAAAATATGCATAGGAGAAAGCTTGATGTTAACTCTTATCATGTCCTTGAAATACAAACACAGCCCACTTTGCCTGAGACTTCAGCCTTGGGTTAAATAGTAAAACTTCAAAAGATGTTTGGGTTTATTAAACACACATCTTGTACCACATTAAAGAGAAATTATGCTATGAGAAAAATGTAAGTTTTTAGAGGTTATGGAATATGTTCTTAAGTTTGCCAATCAGTAAATGCTGGTATAACAGTTCAATTACTTGTTTCTTGGTTTTGTTAAGGCTTTTAAGGGTTAAAAATTGTAATATGTAATTAAAGCTACTAAAAATGATAAGGGAAGCATTTCAGTGTGGAAAGCAAGTAGGATATGTGTTGTCGGCGAAAGAAAGTATAAAGAATGGAGATTGTTGAGGAAAAATGAGGATAATAATTTGTCCTACAGTTGGTTGTTTTTGGATGGGCAAAGAAAAGGGACAAATCATATGGATACAAAAAGTGATAAATGGTTTGCGAAAAAAGGGAATTTTGAGAAAAGAATTTTGTACATTGAAAGAGTGATTAAGATTAGATTGCGGGGGCTTCCCTGGTGGCGCAGTGGTTGAGAGTCCGCCTGCCGATGCAGGGGACACGGGTTCATGCCCCGGTCCGGGAAGATCCCACATGCTGCGGAGCCGCTAGGTCCGTGAGCCATGGCTGCTGAGCCTGCACGTCCGGAGCCTGTGCTCCGCAACGGGAGAGGCCACAACAGTGAGAGGCCCGCGTACCACAAAAAAAAAAAAAAAATTAGATTGCAGGCTTCTCTGGTAGCGCAGTGGTTAAGAATCCATCTGCCAATGCAGGGGACACGGTTCAAGCCCTGGTCCGGGAAGATCCCACATGCCGCGGAGCCACTTAAGCCTGTGCACCACAACTACTGAGCGTGCGCTCTGGAGCCTGTGTGCCACAACTACTGAAGCCTGTGCGCCTAGAGCCCCTGCTCTGCAACAAAAGAAGCCACTGCAATGAGAAGGTCGCGCACCGCAGCAAAGAGTAGCCCCCGCTCGCTGAAACTAGAGAAAGCCCACGCACAGCAACAAAGACCCAATGCAGCCAAAAAAAAAAAAAAAAAAAAAGATTAGATTGGATTTAATTAGGTAAATGAACTTTGTTATTAATAGTAAGCTGGTACAAAACTGGAATTAGGTTTTCTTTCTCCCTGTTAAGAGAACAAAATTTTTCAGGAATATTGAGGTGCTTTTGATAACGGTAAGTTTCTTTCTCAAGCTAACTTCGAGTATTCCAAAGGGCCCCTAGACATCTCAGAAGAAATATTAAAGTAACTAGGATTATTTAGTATGTTAAATTATATGGAAAACATACGATAACTTTCAGATCATACTGCTGAACTGGGTAAGAAATTTGAAGAATTCTAGTGGAAAGCTACTGTTTTGCTTTCAACCACATTTTTGACCCCAGTGCTTGGGATGGAAAAAATTGCCTAGTTATCACAGAGTATAATGACTTATGAGGTGTGTCACTGCTGGCTTTAAGTTTACTGCTAAAAGCACATGTACAATGCTTGTGTGATAATTGGCTATAAGTGATAAAATGTATAGCCTATAAAATGTTTCCCCATCAGCAAACCTCTGTACTTGTTTATGTCTCACTAGTCCTCCCCACAACGTGGATAACTAGGCCAATATATAAACAAGGCCCCAAGTCCACAACACAGGGTTGAATGCAGCTGCACTTTTAACCTTTCCATTTTTTATGTAATTATAACTAATGCTTACTGTATGCCTACTAAGCACCAATATTGTGATAAAACATTTTTAGGTTTTTCATTTATTCTGTAAAACAACCCTACCATTATCACTATCCTTACAGAAGAAAAAAACAGGCTTCAGCGTACCAAGTTCAAGACGTGCCCAAAGACACAGGGTCAGTGATTGACACTGTCGACTCTGAAACCTCCTTAACCACAGAACTATTACCTGCCCATCATTCTCAGTGGTTGCCTACTAGTTGTTGAATTGAACTTTCATGGTTTACTTAAGCATTCCTTAACTGATGGATGTTTGGGTTAGAGCCAGTTTCTAGTTCTTAAGAGTAGTTCTGTTAAAGACATCTGTGCACATATAACTTTGTTCTTCTTTAGAATTATTTCCTTAGAAGGAATTCCCAGGAGGGGGTGTCTGATAAGTTAGCAGTTCCTGTATTGGTGTCTGGCCAAATTTTTTTTTTTTTTTTTTTTTTTTTGCGGTACGCGGGCCTCTCACTGTTGTGGCCTCTCCCGTTGCGGAGCACAGGCTCCGGACGTGCAGGCTCAGCGGCCATGGCTCACAGGCCCAGCTGCTCCGCGGCATGTGGGATCTTCCCGGACCAGGGCATGAACCCATGTCCCTTGCATCGGCAGGCGGACTCTCAACCACTGTGCCACCAGGGAAGCCCTGGCCAAATTTTAACGTTGCTGAAGAACCTCAGATTCCAGGGCAATTCATTAGGCTGTTTTTGACAGCACCAGTACAAACATGGGACAAATTTCTGCTGAAACCACCACCCTATAAACGGGAATGAGAAGAGCTCCAGCCCACAGCTGTGATGTTTCCATCACCTGTGGTTCTCAGGAAACCAATGCTTGGCACACAGTAGGCACAGAACAAATAATCAGATTGGCTGACTAGAGACACCAAGAGGTTCTGAAGGCCATGGCCCCAAGTCATGTTGGATCAGCTCCCACTGCACACTGCCAGGGCTTTTATTTATTTAACACAGAATTTTGAAAACTTCAAGGGATAAAAAGCATTCCAAGTGACTGGGTACATTTTCAGCACAGATATATAGCTTTAAATGTCTTCAGTGGACACATAACAAATGGATTCAGAGACTGGATGGCTAGGCATCTGCCCATAAAGCCAATGTACACGAGGCACTAGATTCCCCTGAAATAGGCCTGAAATACAGTGCCAGCTAACGCATGTCTCCACAAGTGATTCCGTACTAAAGGATGAAATGTAAACGTGCCCCAGTCCCACAGAGCAGCCAAAGGCGTTTTGTAGAAAACAAGACACACTTTTCCCTAGTTTGTATCACAGCCATTGACTAACGATGGTTATCAGGTTAAAGTAGGTATGGTATTAGTCCACACGTTTCCCTGGGTCCTGGAAACACAGAAATAGAGCAGGTCAGGGAGCAGATCCACAGGCATGCAAAGTCTGAACCGCCTGCTTCTCAGACGCGAAAAGCAGCATACATAACTGGAGAAGGTGGACAGTGTAACAGAGCAGGAGCCACTGCAGCAGAGAGCGCGCGGGGTGGGCTGCTGACACAACACCTTGAGGCCCGGCTCTAGAGCGTAACATTTTATGCAAAAAAAAAGTGTGTGCACGTTTGGAGAGAAGATCTGTAGCTTTACACAAATCCTCATAGGGTTCAGTGACCCCCCCCCCGACCCTAATAATATACAACCAGCTGTCGCAGAAGGAAGGAGGTGGGCGGGCAGGGGCGTCCCGAAGGAGCTTTCCGAGAAAAGTAAGCGCCAGGTCCAGAACCAGCTGTCGGGCTCCCAAGTCCTGGCAAGTGAAGGGAAACCGAAAGCTGGGAAGTGGCGGCGGGGCCTGCAAGGCCCGCGTCCTACCTGCGTCCTCAGGTCCGGTACTCGCGCCGAGACCGCCCCGGTCTGCTCGGCCCCGGACCGCCCACCCGGGCACTTCTCGAAAGGGAAGGCTCCTAAGCGCGCAGAGGAAGCGCGCCATGACGCTGTACACGACCCTGCGGGGCCCAGGCCGCAGGACCCGCCCACGTCCGCAGGGCCCGCCCATGCCCGCAGGACCCGCCCACGTCTTCGATGCTCCGCTCCGCCCCGCCTCCTCCCACCTCCCATCCTGTCCGGTCTCCAAGCATCGCACCGCGCTATGCTCCTTACCCCACTCTTGCCCTTTCCGCTTTCCTTCTCCTAACCGCTTCTTGCTCCTGCCCCTACCGTCTCCCCTTGGCCTTCTTTGGCCCCCTCGGCCCATGTACCGCTTACCTCCCTGCGCTGTGCTCCCCCAAACCTGCCTCTCCCCTTGCAGGCTCTTCCCCTGGTCCCACCCCACAGCACCCATTCCCACTCTACTCCCCACGCCCTCTCCCCCCACCCCACTGATCTGTTTTAGTTTGTTTGCATTTTCTAGAATTGTTTCTAAATGGAACTATAGATTAGTTTGCTTTTTCTTGAGTTGCACATAAGTGGAACCATTTTTTATTTTGTCTGGCTTTTTTCACTCAGAATAACTATTTTGACAGCCCTTCCTGTTCTTGCATGTAACAACTGTTCATTCCTTGTTGGTGCTGAGTACTATTCCATTTATAGATATACAACAATGTGTTTACCTAGTCACCTGTTGATAGACATTATCATTCCCAATTTTTCCTTATTAGAAGTAAACCTGCTGGGAATATTTCTGTGCAAATCTGTGTGTTACCGACCAGAGTTCTTGGACTCCTTAGTCAATAGAAATTGATAAGAGGCCAGACAAGAAATTCAGGCAAGGCTTTATTGGCACTCATACTGCAGCATGAGGGAGCGAAAACAAGTAACAGGTTCCCTTGCTCACTTCCTGAGGCAGGGCAAGCTATTTCCTTACATGGGGTGAGGGTAGGTGGCGGGTCCAGGGGCTGTGCTGGAGGGGTGGCTTGGGTGGTCTGGCCACCCCTTTGGTGGTGCTGTGCGCAGGATGCCTGTGCAGGACCCTGGTTTTGCTTCCAGGTCCTCAGAAGTGGCAGTTGTATTTTTGGTCTTTTTGTACGTGTTGTTCATAATTTGCCCCAACTCACAGTTAATTTTACTCCCTTATAGTTTCTTTGTATTTTGTTTCTGGAGGAGAAAGTTTGTCCAGGTGCAAGCACTACAGCAAAGGGTCCCAGGTCCCAGCCTGCCTCATTTATATGGACATGTGATTTCTTTCTCTTGGGTAAATAACTGGAAATGGAATGGCTAGGTCATAAGGTAAGTGTAACTTTTTAAAACTACCAAAATGTTTTCCAAAGTGGTTGTTTCCCCTTCCATTCTGGGGAGGACCACCAGCTTTACAGAATCCACCAACGCTCCTCTCTTCCAGAAACACCCTCACAGATACATCCAAATAACGTTTAACCAGTTATCTGAGTATCTGGTGGCCCAGTCAAGTTGACCTGTAAAATTAACCATCACAGTCCCAAATTGGATAAATAAATAGGAAAACAACAGGGGGAACACTGTAATAAACTACAAACATTTACTATTATGAATTTAAGGAAAATTAATATTATTTGGACAATACTCAAGTCTGACTGGACAGATGGTTAAAGGATATGAGGAGATGGTTTGCATAGGGGAAACTACAAATAGTGTACAATCACTTGGGAAAATATTTAGCTTCCCTAATAATTAAAGAATTGCAAATTAAAAGAGTCCAGTATACTACCTCCTACATGTTAAATTAATAATAGGTTTTTTTTTTTTTAAACCGAAGTTAACAGTGCTTTGGAGACTCAAGTATACTCATGCATTGCTTGTAGAAATAGTGGAATAATTTTTCTGGGAAGAAATCTGACAACATGTACCAAGCATCACAGAATTCATTATATCCTTCCATGTGGCAAATCTGCTCCCGGGAGCAAATCCCAGGGAAAGAATTCAATAAAGAGAAACACTCAATTTTTGCAAAGATGTTTATGCTTTTCATAATAATAGAAGGATCCAAAATCATTAGCAGCTAGGAAATGGCTAAGTAACTCTTGACAAAGTAATACAATGGAACATCATATAGCCATTAAAACTTCAAATATAAAGATTATCTGGATTTATGGAATGATCTATATGAAATAATGCCAATGGGAAAAAGTAGAACACAAAATAGTTAATACTTAAGAAAAATAACGTAAAAATATGCGCTATGAAACTGATCTGAAGCATAAAATTTTGGAAGAAAACTTTTTTGATGAAAGATTTTTTTGGTATTTTTCTCTTCAAATGATTTTTAATTTCACCAATGCTTCGTATTCCTTTTAGATAAATTAGAAAATAGAAGTATACACAACACAATTCTTTTTTTTTTTTTTTTTTTCTGTACGCGGGCCTCTCACTGTTGTGGCCTCTCCCGTTGCGGAGCACAGGCTCGGGACGCGCAGGCTTAGCGGCCATGGCTCACAGGCCCAGCCGCTCCACGGCATGTGGGATCCTCCCCGACCGGGGCACGAACCCGTGTCCCCAGCATCAGCAGGCGGACTCTCAATCACTGTGCCACCAGGGAAGCCCCACAACACAATTCTTGAACACTATCTCAGAAATCATTACTGAGAATATTTTGATGGGTATTCTTTCAATCTTTTTCACACATACTGTAGTTGATATGTTTTAATTACTTCCCCTTTCCCTGAACTATACTTTTTCTTTTTTTTGAAGAATACACTCCTGCCTCAATCCCGCATTCTCATTTATATAATTTGGATAGGATGGCTCTAGAGCAAGATTTCTCAAACTCAGTCCTTTAGACATTTGGAGTCAAATAATTCTTTATATGTATTGAGGGTGGGGGGATGGTTAGGTAATGCTTTGCAGGATGTTTAGCAGCATTTCTGGCTTCTACCCACTAGATGCCAGTAGCATCCTCCTCCAGTTGTGACATTGCCAAATGTCACCTGGGGGGAATCACTGATAGGATACAGATGACTGTATCCTAAAACAGTTTAGGTGTTGTTTAGTGTGTTTTAAAATCTGTCAGTATGTTTTTACAACTTGATTTTATTATTCAGTATTTTGGTTTTTAAAGATTTATTGCTGTAGATAGATAGACAGACAGGTTTAGGTCTACTTCATTCATGTTAACTGCTGTGTGGAATGCATTGTATTGACAAACCTGAGGATATCCATTATTCTACTTAAAGACAGTAGGATGTTTTCATTCTTCAGCTGTTACAAACCATGTTACCATGCTACAAATGAACGACTTTGTACAAACCTCCTTGTTCACCCAAGTTTACTTTAGAATAGACACGTAGAAGTGGAACTACTGGATCAAAGAATAATGCATCTTCAGCTTTCCTAGGACTTCATCAGTTGCTCTTCAAAGTGGTGGTACCTACAATGTGCATGAGTCCATTTCCCCACATCTTCACCAATATTTGATGTTATGAGATTTACTAATTCTTGCCAATATGATGGATGCAAAATAAGGTTTCATTGATTTCTAATTTTCATTTCCCTGATTGTTAATGGGGTTGAGAATCTTTTCAGATGCTTAATAGCCACCAATTAACAATTTTTGTGAATTGTATGCATTCTTGTCTCTTTTTCTTTTAGATTGTTTCTCTTTTTGTTACAGCTGTGTTGGAATTCTTTATTATTATGCATACCAATTATTTGATGATTGTATGGGTTTTCATTATTTTCTCCCATTATGTGAATTTGATTTTTACTTTGCTCATGATATCTTTTGTACAGAAGTTTTAATTTTTAAGTAGTCAGATTTATCTACCTTTACAGTTTGCTTGTGTTCTTTTACTGTGTTTGTTCCCATATATGTGTGTTTATAATTTTGTACAAACAGTACATACTATTATCATCAAAATGTATGCATTCTTTCCAACTTGCTTTTCTTACTCAATATTTTGTTTTAACATTTTATTTTATTTCATTTATTATTATTATTATTTTTTGTGGTACGCAGGCCTCTCACTGTTGTGGCCTCTTCCGTTGTGGAGCACAGGCTCCGGACGCGCAGGCTCAGCGGCCATGGCTCACGGGCCCAGCCGCTCCGCGGCATGTGGGATCTTCCCGGACTGGGGCACGAACCCACGTCCCCTGCATCGGCAGGCGGACTCTCAACCACTGCACCACCAGGGAAGCCCCACTTAATTTTTTAAAGATAGATTTTATTCATTTAAAAATTTTTTGGTTTTTATTTATTTTTGGCTGTGTTCAGTCTTCGTCGCTGTGTGCAGGGTTTTTCTAGCTGTGGTGAGTGGGAGCTATTCTTCGTTGCGGTGCACGGGCTTCTCATTGCAGTGGCTTCTCTTGTTGCGGAGCATGGGCTCTAGGCTCACGAACTTCAGTGGTTGTGGCTCATGGGCTCTAGAGTGCAGGCTCAGTAGTTGTGGTGCACGGGCTTAGTTGCTCCGCGGTATGTGGGATCTTCCCGGACCAGGGCTCGAACCCGTGTCCCCTGCACTGGCAGGTGGATTCTTAACTACTGTTCCACCAGGGAAGCCCTGTTTTAACATTTTACCTGTATGGATTTTTTAAATTTATTTTATTTCTTTTAATGGATTTTACATAATAATGATATTCTCTTGCGTTATCTTCTAAAGCTTACAGTTTTTATTTTCACTTTTAAGTTTTTAGTCCATCTGAAATTAATTTTTGTGTATAGTTTGAGGTAAGGGTCTAATTTTGTCTTTTTCTACATGGAGAGACAGTTGTCAGAACCATTTATTAAATGTTCATATATTAAACTATTTATTTAAAAGTCTGCTCTGTTCCATTAGCCTCTTTGTCTATCCCTGTACCAAAACCACACTGTTTTAATACTATAATTTTATATTAAACCTTACTATCTGGCAAATATAATTCTCCCTTCTTCAATAATGTATTGGCTTTTCTTGGCTCTTCATTCATCTAAATGAAATAAATTTCACCTTACATGTGAAATTTAGTTGCATAAAAACAACTCTATTGATGGGACTTCCCTGGCAGTCCAGTGGTTGAGAGTCCGTGCTTCCACTGCAGGGGGCATGGGTTCAATCCCTGGTCAGGGAACTAAGGTCCCCCGTGCCATGCAGTGCGGCCAAAAAAGGAGAAGAAAAAACCAAGCCTCTATTGAAGTGTTGGTTGAAATTGCGTTGAATTATGGAATTTACAAGTTAAAGAGCAATTTCTATTTTTGATAATATTTATTAAAGTAATGTAGCTTTTCATTTATTTAGGTTTTATTTTATATTTTTCTTCAGTTTTATGTTATTATTGAGAAAGGAGTTGCCCATCTTTTGTTAGATTTATTGGTAGAAAACTTGTAACTTTTGTTGCTATTGTGTGTGTTTCATGTTCTAATTTCTAATTATTTGTTGCTTGTCTATTTGAATGCTATTTTAGTACATTGATACTTTATCCAGTAATCTTGACAAATTCTCCTCTTATATTCCACAGTTTTTCTTGAAGAGTTTCTTGAATTTTTTATGAAAAAAATCTTATCATTAGATCATCTTTCTTTCTTTCCAGTCCTTATATCTTTTATTTCTTATTGTGCTGACTTGGACTTCCAATAAACTTCGAAGAGATGTAGTGAAAGCAGGCATCCTTTTTTTGTTCCTGACTCTAAAGGATATGCTTCTAACATTTCTCCAGTATGCATGATATTTATTGTAGATTTTTGGTAATCTTTACTAGGATGTAGATGTTCCCTCCTATTCCTAGTTTACTAAGAGTTTTTGTCATGAATGAGTGTTGAAATTTATTTGTTGGCTTTCCAGTATCTAGTGAGATGACCGTATGTCCTTTCTCTTTTACTATGTTAATGTAGAGCATTACATTAATAGACTTTCCACTAATGTTAAGCCATCACTGAAATCTTGAGATCAACCCAACTTAGTCATTATGTATTTTTTTTTACACATTTTTAGACAGTTTGCCAATATTTAATTTATGATTTTCACATTTATATTCAAAACTGAGTTGACTTTATAATTTTCCTTTCTCATGGTGCCATTGCCTGGTTTAAATATGAAACTTATGCTAGCCTCACCAAATGAGTCCAGAGGCTTGTGGATATTGTTCAAAATCAATCAGTGTATCATAATTTTAATGGCTTCGCTATTGTTTGTATCATAATAGACTTACAAATTGAAGAAGATACTATGTATCTAGTTTGTCAGTAATTTTAGTAGTGAAGATAGTAAGTATTTAATAAAACCAATTTTTAAATAATCTGTTATTTTCCTGGTCTGATTTTGCCCCCATATCACAGAGGTTTTGAGGTCAGATTGGTATGGCTGGCACTTACTTTTTTCACTGAGGTTCAGCTCCTCTTCCAGAGAACTGACATTCTTATGGCTCTGAAGACTGGCATCATTTCAGATGACCTGGGTTGGCCCAGGGAACTTGAGGTTGGCCTTTGACCTCCTGGGCCATCTTCTCTCTATCCTCAGACTATGCTAATTCATTTTCTCCCATTAAAATATAAAGGCTTTCTCTGCCTTCTGTGCTTCTCTGGGTCCTCTACTTTCTAAGACTAATCTATATTTGTTTCTGGGTTCTTCAAGGGAGCAGGCCTTATCTCTAGCATGATCCAGAGAGCTGAATTCTGACTCATAGTAATTTCCCTGTTAGTCCCTCCCTCTGCTCACTATCCTTTTCATGAGCCTTTCTCTTTATCTAGGCAATACAGTTTCAGGACAGTTTCCACTGGCTTTTCGTCATATCTTTGTAAGACCTCAAGCCAGTCCTTGCAATCCTGGTATCACCCTCCTGCGGAGGAGGAATATTAAAGCACAAAGGAAGGACTAGATTTTCCTTCAGTTGCGTTTTAATTTCACTGGGTCAACTGAACAAGGCTTTCAGAGGAAACATCATTTGTAGCTTTGAGCACCTTCAGCAACTTTTTCAAAACCATGGTGGTAAATCTCTGAACATAATTACAGGGGAAGGTGAATTCTCTCTCCAGATGGCTCTCCACCACAAGTTAATCCCACTTAGTGTTACTGGTGATTGAATTCTCCTGCAAGAAGAAAATTATATGAGATCCATGAACATTTGATGTATGGATATTTCTAAACAGCCTGACTTGGAAAAGATTAAAACAGCCTTGTATTCCCAATCCCTCAAAGCTCCTCACCAGCAGGACCCAGATTTTAATCTGCTCCAGGTGGCTAAACTCAGGAAGGCTTATAGCTCTCAGCATCTTCAATTAATGCCAAGTGTAATCACAGTTGGCAGAGTGCAGGGTGTTCTGACATATTTCAGGGATGGGCATAGAACTTCTCTGCCAAGTCCTCAGAGTACTATCTTTTGGATTGCACTTTTCATAATCAAATAGGTACCATGCGGGGCTTCCCTGGTGGCGCAGTGGTTAAGAATCCGCCTGCCAATGCAGGGTACATGGGTTCGAGCCCTGGTCCAGGGAGATCCCACATGCCACGGAGCAACTAAGCCCTTGAGCCACAACTACTGAGCCTGCATGCCACAACTACTGAAGCCTGCGAGCCTAGAGCCCGTGCTCTGCAACAAGAGAAGCCACCGCAATGAGAAGCCCACACACCGCAACGAAGAGTAGCCCCCGCTCACCACAACTAGAGAAAGCCCGCGCACAGCAACGAAGACCCAACACAGCCAAAAAAAAAAAAAAAAAAAGCTACCATGATTAATGAGCTACAGGCAGTGGATAATCCCCTACACTTAAAAATCAGAACCATGGAAAAAAAAGTAAGAGCAAATTATTCCACATAGCTCTGGGTTTCTCAACCTCAAAAGCTTTGTGCAGAGCCCTTCTTTGAGGACCTTTGCCATGAGGACAGCTGAGTATGATTGAGTTGTGTTATATCTGAGTGTGAGAGAGGTTGCCCACTGTTCTGCGTCAGTGTGTGTATTTATTTTGATTTTGCTCATGAGTCCAGAGGCATTTGGAATTGGCCACACTTAAAGCAAAACGAAAGCATCAAAATATTGGATATGGGAAGTAATCACATAGCTGGGCTCGCCTTTTCCTGCTTGATTGGCTTCTGGTCTGGGGCAATCTGAAACAAGATGTTTCCAGAGCTTGTCATAGGGACAGCTCTGCAATGGAAACCGAGAGCACCTTCAACAAATCATAAAAGTCCAAGTTATACTCCAGTACCAAAAAGAAAGTTCTACTCAAAAAAAATTAGGTGTTGAATATATGCTTTTCTTTAATCTGATGGCTATTGCGAGGTTAAAAAAGTGAAGCTTCCTAAATTCCACCGGAAAAACAAGGAATTCAGAGTTACAAAGCAGATGAAGGAGAGGATAATCCTTGTATTTAATGCCTCTTTAGATACACTACCAAGATGATGGAGTAAAAAATCACCTCCTATATCACCACTATAAGAAACGTACAGCATTTTTGATGTAGGTAATAGCTTGGCTTTTATGACTATCAACAGGTCATGAGAGAACAAGAAAACAGTGTTCGTGTGTTTGGACTAAAGTAAAAAAAAGCTTAGTAAGTCCTTGGCATTTCTCTCAATTTTATAAATTACTAAAATGTGTATTTAAATTAGATTTTATTAGTCATTGTAAAATGGTGCATTGACTTCATTACACATTGTTTTTAAAAGCTGGAGAAATGGATTTCTAATTCTGTTTTATCACACATGACACAAAAGTGTTTGTAATGACTTTGTGTCATGAGACTCCCCACCAGTTGGGAACATTGTCATTCTCCTATTCCACGGTTTATAGACGGAGATTACAAAGCATGTGGATGTTAAGTTGTTCGTGTTCACATTACGATAGCAGTGACGGGATTAAATCCAAGACATTATCTGTAACGGAAGAATTTGCCTCGTTATATGAAACCAGAAGCCCTCTAAGTGTTTTGACAGAGAAGAGCTGTAGAAATGATATCTCCCAACCTGGAGTGAGCCCACACATGGGTCTCAGTTTTGTCCCGTTGGATGTGGCCTGCCCGCTTTGTCTTGCTCTGCTGTAAACAACAACAAAAGAAGGTGTTGGGCTCCCCTTAGCGCAGCTCAGGCAGAAGGGCAGTTTCTAAAGAATGTGAGAAATGCAGAAGGAAAATCAGAAGGAACAGAGAATTCTGTTCCCTCGTTGGAACAGAATGCTTCCTCCATTCACCCGTCGTCTCCCACAATCTGATTTCACTGTACCCAGACTCCCCCTCCCTCCCCTGGCTCCCCGTCCACATAAGCTCTTCCAATGTGCCCTCTGGAACTCTTTCTACCATAAACAAGCCCCTGCTGTGAGGCTCACGTTACTTATGTCTACAACACCCGTGACCTGGTCCTCAGTCCTGCCATCTGTCGACCTTCAGGTCACTCTCCCACATTCACTGAGGACATTTGCACCTGGCCCATTGTCTGTCTTTCCAGCCCCACTGCTGGGTGACCTGAGTTCATGCAGGCGACTGTCCAACACCCTAGCCGCAGGTCTGTTTGGCTCCCAAGTTTAATATCTTCCTCTGCTCCCTTCAGGAGGCTGGAACATCAGAATCGCTAAGCCTGGCAGCTTAAATAAAAGGTGATACCCAAAGCCTTTTGTCTCAAGCAACCACTGGAACTCCCAGTCATAGAATCAGAAATACCTCGATGATTGGGGAAATTGTTCTTAGTTCTAAGATGTATTATCTGACACAAGGCAGATTTCCAAGCTTCTTGTTGAAACTGCTAGGAAACAAGGTCCTAAAAATTTCTCTTGAGTGCAGTATAGTCAGTGGGAATTATTAAGGACCCATTCATACTAATTTAATATGTATAAGTAATCATAGATATCACGATTGATTTTGTGTGCAGCTATGCTTATGTGATTTAGTGAATATAACAGATCTGTAAGGTCTTTTCCCACAGGAACTGAGCTACCCCCAAGAACCATTACACTTGGCCTGGGGCATTATTTGCTTTTGTTTTCTAATTGCTCCATCTGTTTTTGTCCGTGAATTTTTTTGGATTGAGTTTTTTGGTATTCCATTTTCCCCTTTCTGTTGGCTTTTTAAGTTATACCTCTTTGTTTTATTTATTTTTTTAATGGTTGCCCTAGGGATTACCATATACATCCTTAACTTATCACAGCCCATTATACCAATTCCCGGATAAAATCTTTTTTAAAAAAAATAAATTTATTTATTTTTGGCTGCGTTGGGTCTTTGTTGCTGTGGCTCGTGGACTCTAGAGCGCAGGCTCAGTAGTTGTGGTGCACAGGCTTAGTTGCTCCGCGGTATGTGGGATCTTCCCAGACCAGGGCTCGAACCCATATCCCCTGCATTAGGCGGATTCTTAATCACTGCACCACCAGGGAAGTCCCTCCCAGATAAAATCTTAAACCATACACATCCACTTACCACCCTCTCACTTTGTGCTATTGTTGTTATACATCTTCAGCATAAACTATAAACTCCACAGCACATTGTTTTATTTTTGCTCTAAATGGTCAATTAACCTGTAAGTAAAAATTTTAAAAACAACCAAAAAAAGTTTCTAAATGTATCATTTCTGGTGTTCTTCATTCCTTTGTGTAGATTTGAGTTTCCAACTGATATTAGTTCCCTCAGCCTGAAGAACATTCTTTAATATTTATTGTAGTACAGACCTGCTGGCAACAAAATCACTTTTTCTTTTTTAAATCTTTTTTCACCTTCATTTTTTTTGAAGAATTAGATTTCTTTTCTTTTTAAGAATTTAAAAAAATTGAAATATAATTTACAATGTTGTGTTAGTTTCTAGTGTAAAGCAAAGTGATCTGGTTATACGTATATATATTTTCATATTCTTTTCCGTTATAGTTTATTACAAGATATTGAATATAGTTCCCTATGCTATACAGGAGGACCTTGTTGTTTATCTAAATATTTTATATATAGTAATTGTATCTGCTAATCCCAGACTCCTAATTTATCCCTCCCTGCCTTCATTTTTGAAAGATATTTCTGCTAGTCATAGAATTTTAGGTTGACAGTCCCTCCAGCCCCCCTCACTAAACACCAGCACAGTAAAAATGTCATCCTGTTTACTTCTGGCTTCATTGGGTCTTATGAGAAGTCAGCGGTAATTTTTATTCTCCTACCTCTAATGTAATCCTCCTGCCATCCCCACCAGCTGATGTTAAGGTTTGGCGTTCAGCATTTTGACAGTGATGTGCCTAGATGTAGTTATCGCTATGTTTATTCTACTTGATGTTTGTTGAGATTCTTGAACCATTGGGTTGAAAATTTTCCACATTTTTCAGCCATTATGTCTTCTAATGTTTTTTTCTGCCTCAGTCTCCTTCTTTCCTCTTCTTCTGTGGGATCAAAAGCAGACTGACAGATTGTGTTTTCTCACTTATAGTGTAGACTCTTTTATGTTTCACTATGCAAATGAAAGATTGACCTATTCTGGTTCCCTTGTCTTATCAGAGGTAGATCTGATTTTCAATAAGTTCTATTCACTGGAGAACTCTGTAGACAGCCATGATGAAATAGAAATGACTCAGATGATCATATCTATTTTGTCTTGACTATCTTGATGCTTTTTAACCTTCTTAATTCTTGGTGTAGTGTTTTAAAGGCCCATGTTTTAATTGAACATACTTATTTTTGTTATAATGAATGCATACATTTTATTTAAAGTATCCATTTTACTGCATATCTTCACAGCTGAATAAGCAGGCCATTGCAGGCTATTTTCACTACATTTTATCTTGCTTCTCTCTGCTTACCCAGATCTGTCTGGGCTTTCGGATAACTGAATTGCAAATTAAAAAGCAGAACATCACACGCCATTTCTCTGAAAGCCAAGTTCACACAAATCTCATAATTATCCACACAGGATGTCATCTATTTTTATGGCTTTGTAAATAAATAATCTTCCCTTGAATAAAAATCATTTACTTCTTGATTCCTTAGTATTTATAATTTTCTAGAACTTTATGTGTTCACGTTATGATTTAAGAGGCATCATGTGTAGACGCTCAATACTATAACTGCTACCTCATTTAAGGACTTAAGTCAACAAGTCTTTAGTAAGTGCTTGTGAAAAGTCATAAAATAAAGGACTTGATAGTATTTCTGTCTTCATGATGCCTCTAACCAAATTGGGCAGTCAACCAACCCACATGAATGGAAACATCCTTGTGGAGAAGCTGGGAAAGTCAGGGATAGTTTTATAGCAGTGAGATTGAAGTAGGTATGGAGAGAGAATTTGGAAGCTGGAAGGAAAACATTCAAAGCAAGAGTACCACAGCAAACAGACACAGAACCAAGCACTCTACCCGTCCCTGTACATGCTATCTCGCTTAACTTCCCCAAGGATGAGGCATTAGTCGTTAACTGACTTCTGTAGGAGATGGATATCATTCCTGCCCCTCTTTCATAGATGAAGAAATTGAAGTTCACAGATAGAAGTGATGTGCTGCAGGCTCCACAGCCAGTGGGGGGGGGGAGGGGTGTGGGAATTTGATGGTCTGAATGCCTGGCTCTACTTCCTGTGCTCTTCTTAACCATTGTGCTCTCATACTGCTTCCACAAGGGGGATTGGATATAATAGCAGTTAAGTATCTATTCTTATTAACTGTGTGAGACTGTGGGACTGATTTTGATTTAGGATTTTGCAAATAACACTAACCCTGTATGCTTTCACCTGCCTTGCAAACCAGAAGGTTGCGAAGATTTACACCCATTTAATAGTATATTTCAGTTTCCACTCAACGGGAAGTGCCTTAAATTCACCTTCACTCCAGTTTCCAGCCTTAGCTCTGCCCTCTGCCCTGCATTATTTTAAGATTACTGTTTAGTTGTGGATAAAGTTTTATCATAACCATGATTATTACAGCTTCCAATTTTGAATTTCTAATTTCCATTTCGTAGAAGAGGTGAGACTTGAAACAGGTCTTGAAGAAGTCAAGTTGAAGGAGTAATGAGCATTACAGGCATGAAGGAAAACCCTCATCAAACCCCACTAGTTGTAAAAATATTGAATTACTATGTTGTACACCTGAAACTATTATAATATTGTAAATCACCTGTACTTCGATAAAGAAGAAAAACCATTGGTTGGACCTGCTGCACGAAAAATCCTTTTGCTGGCATTAAATTTCTAGTTTACTGTACAAATTTACATCTAGGTTAATATGTGTTGGAAATCATATCTTCTGATTAGGTGGTCAGAAGTCCTTTGCAGCCAAAGTTTGGCTTCAGCAGAATTCTACAGAATTCTACTCTGTTACGATAAAGAATAAAACCTGAGATGTGATCACATCTGAATTTCTACCTGTATTCTGCAGATGTGTCACATTACATATAAACAAAGAACATTAAGCTTTCAGATGGGATATCTGAGGTTAATGAGATTGCCAGCAAATAATATCAACATACTAACCAGTATTTAATTAATCTCCAAAAGGCAATACATTGGTTAATACTTTAATCCACCAAAGTTGTGGATATTTACTCATGGAAGTAAAATTTTCCTAGTACATACATACAAGAGTAAAAAGCCTTTTTCTTTAAGAAAGTATAAGATAAGAGTATCCATGTGGACTAATAATGTCAGCAACATTTTTGGGGTGCCACCCTATACTGAGAGAGGTATATATATTTAGTAGTTGATATAAAATGCTTGCATTAACTTTGGTTTGTTGGGCCATCTCTTCAATGGAAAGTTCTGTTATTTACTTTCTAACTTGACTTGAGTCATTGACCAAACTGTATAAGTCAGAGTTTTTAAACCATCACCACACACACACACACACACACACACACACACACACACACACACGGGGGGGGGGCACTAATGAAAAGCTTTAGTCACGAATGCATATTCATTAATTTCCCCCTGAGGAACACTCCATCAATCCTGACATACTAATGCCTGACAAGTCAAGGTAGTTGAAGGTTCTCTTTGGGCCATGAGGCAATATTTTCCTGTGTCATACGACATGATGCATAAAGAACTTTTCTTCTCTAGGGCTAAGAGACAATGAAAGAGAAAACCACAGCACGTACCTTATGATAAATAGTGGAAATCTGAAGATCACAAGTGTCTCTTTTTCTTCTGTATAGTGAACTTTTTAGGAGTTACTCTTTCTAAGAGAAGTGAAACAACATTCTAGTTCTTTCCCTGAGGACTGTGGTTCTATTCCACTTCTTGATCTAGTCAAATGTATTCCAGAAGAGGACTTAAGCAAACTCTGACTCCTTTTTCTTTTTTTTAACTTAATTCTCTCCTTTTCCCCAGGATAATTACTTATAGAAATTGCAGTACTTGCAAGCGACTTGCTTCTGATCCCCTGGCTGGAGGCTTAACAAGTTAGAGCAGAGGGTGGTGAGAGAATTCTTAAGAGTACTTGATGTGAATTCTCTGCAATTGGGGGCATACAAGCACAAGGGAGCTGTCGTCAGTTTTTGGTCAGGAGTGCCCAGTGGAGTACTCTGTACCAGCAAGTCTTGAACTGTGGTAGTGGCCTGGAAGAAGTAGGATACAGCTCCACCCCAACCAAACTCTCTCTGCCCCCTGAGAGAAGGGAAAAGTATCCTAGTCATACCCATGGCTCCACATGAAGGAGTATGGAACCCAGAGAAAGGGTAAGAGCTGTGGGGCTTCCCAGGAGACCCCCAAGTCAAGTGATGGTGTGGTCCATCCTGAGAAAGGGTTGGACGTGTGGACTACTAGAGAGGCAGAGAGGGAGCTTAGACTATTGCTCTGAGTGGTCTTCAGTGACAGAGGGGGCTGAGATGAAGCTGAACACCACCCAACTAAAGGGGAGAAGCCACCTATGAGAAGTCTACCCCATCAGTCTAAGTCACCAACTATTAGACCAAACCAAAGGCAAGCCAGAGGGCCACCATTCTGAGTTCTATAAAACAGCATGTCAAACCCATCTGTTCACTTGCACTTGGATAAATATCCAGCTGTATACATTCAAACATCAGTTCCTGAAAAACATTTTATTATCATAACAACTGCTGCTTATTAAGTGCTGTGAGCACAGTGTTTCAATGGTACTTCCCTTGTCCTTCCTCTACCTTCCCACCAGAGAGCAGCTGGACCCAGCAGTGGGGCCAGCATCCCTCTCCATCATCTACCAAATCAACATGCTAGGGTGGGAGAAAGAATGAATAAGCAAACCATGGCCCAGACCCCACTCCTGGCTCTTGGCCCCCAAACCTAGCCTGTGTCAGGTACAGAGGGAGCTTTGAATTTAGCTAGGTTCTAATAACTGAAGGTAACCAGAAATTATAGATTCTGCCTAAGACATCATTAGGAGAATGGAAAAACTCATTTGACATATCACCACTGAAAGTCGGGACTGAGGGGAAGGTGCTGCCTTTACATTCTCAAAGAATTGAAATTCCTTAGTAAATCATTTACATATATAATTCATTTTAGAAAGATTGCCATCCAAGGTGGCAGATTTTTTTCTAAGTTTGGGGTTTTAAAGAAGCAAGGTTACTCTATCTAGAAAATTAATTTATGAGTTACCAACATTTTTTTCGCATAAAGTATTAATATACTTCTTATTTCACCCCTTGTCTTAGAAAATAAAATACAGGGAAATTACTGGACTCTGGGATGGATATTGTCATAAATGAAATAAATTCCTTAATTAGAAGACATCTTATCTCTTTAAGTATGAAGAAAGTACCACTTTTATTCATTCACCTGTGATTAGTGCCTTGAAACAGCAGTTTTCCACATGGTGACCTCATTGATAAAATGCACTCATGCATCTTACAAATTTGAGCCATTGAATCTCTCTCACCTGGAGGACCTGTCCCCATATGTCATGAGAAAGAGGAAGCAGAACTGTTAAAAAATTACATAACAATAAATGGATACCCATTCTCCTTTTGTATGAGTTCCTTTGCTTTGAGTAAAGAGATTTTATCATCTTAAGAGGTCCAGTCACCACCACCAATACCAAAGTAAAAATAGACAAATTCCCATAATGTTAGCATACTAGTTACAAGTCTGAGCCTCTGTTTTAATGGTCATTTGGTAAAACTTTCATCTTGGCTTTGTAAGACTTTTTCTATAGTTTGTATTTTATCTTTGGTATTTGAGAATTTGGGATTAAAGACAATCTTTCATTATATTGAACCTTTCAAATTAAGCAATTGATGTCATCTCTTTTGTGACTTTAGGAACAAAGCGTAATGACTTTTAAAGAAATGAATATACAAAATAAAATTGTAGTCATTGCCGATGTTCTGCTTTAGATTTTATGTAAGTGCAGAGGCTTCCTGGGATGTGTGTTAGTTCTTCACCGTGAAGAAAGAATGGTGAGAAAGGACGATGGAGTGAGCTGGGCAAAAAGTAGAAATTGTGACAAATGAACACAGAACAGTTTTTTCAGATTAATCTCTGACTTGCTGGTCAAGAGATTGAACTTGAGAAGGGCTGTAATAAATCAGGCACTGTTCACAGTTACTGATTATGGAGAGCAAGCCCCTGAAGTAAATCAGCTCTCCAGGATGTAGGCTGGTTTTGAATCCAGAGATGCACCTGTGGACCTCAGAGACCCAGGAGGATGTGTGTGGGGTATGCTTGACTGTATGGCAAGGGAAACTAAAAGAGTAATAAAGAAAACATGATTTTAAAATGTTTTCTCCTTGAACAGCACTTTGTGATTTTTGTTTATCTCAAGATCTTAATTCTCATGCCAGCTGTGGAGTATGTTTTGCTGCTTTATAAGAGGCAAGTGACTAACCCAAGATCAACTGGAACAGCCACTCAGACGCAGGTTTTCTGACATCAATTCCAGTGTCCTTTCCCTGATGGGCTTGACTGGAAGGGTGAGGTTAATGCACCATGACCAGGCCATCTCCCATAGGAATGTACTTTCAACCCAAGAATTGGGAAAAAGCCTTTCTTTGGATGAATTGTTATGTTTCCTTTTGATAGACAATATGAATTTTGCATTTCTATTATTATTATAATTATTTTGGCTGCTGAAAAGCTCAGAGCCCAATTTCTGGCCTAGTCTTCAATTTTGGAGATTGCATGAGGCCTTCTGATCATGTCTTTCCATTCTATCTATATTATTCCTCACCTTTTTTATTCACACTTTCGTATTTTAAGGTGGCATGCATATGCCTCTTCAAATTATTTGTGGAACAAGGTAGGATATAAATATATCAACAACAACAAAAAGCAAATTTGTGGCATTTGACAGCTTTAGGTTTCTGGAGGCAGAGCCATCGTTCTTTTTTTTTTTTTTTTTTTTTGGCGGTACGTGGGCCTCTTACTGTTGTGGCCTCTCCCGTTGCGGAGCACAGGCTCCGGACGCACAGGCTCAGCGACCACGGCTCACAGGCCCAGCCGCTCTGCGGCATGTGGGATCTTCCTGGACCAGGGCATGAACCCGTGTCCCCTGCATCAGCAGGCGGACTCTCAACCACTGCGCCACCAGGGAAGCCCTCTTTTTTTTTTTTTTTGATTAATTTATTTTTGGCTGCATTGGGTCTTCGTTGCTGTGCACAGGCTTTCTCTAGTTGTGGCGAGCGGGGGCTACTCTTTGTTGCGATGCGCAGGCTTCTCATTGTGGTGGCTTCTCTTGTTGTGGAGCACGGGTTCTAGAGTGCGGGCTCAGTAGTTGTGGCACATGGGCTCAGTAGTTGTGGCTCACAGGCTCTAGAGCACAGGCCCAGTAGTTGTGGCACACAGGCTTAGTTGCTCCGTGGCATGTGGGATCTTCCTGGACCAGGGCTTGAACCCGTGTCCCCTGCATTGGCAGGCGGATTCTTAACCACTGCGCCACCAGGGAAGCCCCAGCGCCATCATTCTGAGTCCTGGAAAACAACATCTACCCCATCTATTGAACTTGGATGAATATCCAGCTATATTCAGCTATGTTGCAAAGCACTGGAGCATCAGTTCCTGGCAAAAGTTTCATTATAACAACTGCTTTTTATTGAGTGCTGTATAAACTGCTGGGGGTGCCTAGAGATGGGCTCATGTTCCTTGGGTTCAGACAGGAAGCATCGTTCCCTTCAATACTGAGAAAATTCCTGCTGGGAAGAGGTGTAAGTCTGGCCTTTCCAAATAACCACCTTACGTGGGGAAGGAACACCCAGAGTTGTTTCATCTGTGGATTTCCATGCCCTTCCATCTTCTGCTCCCAGTTCCTGCCTGCACCCGTGAAAACGCCCAGCTCGGAGCGCCATGCTCTTACGATTTTTTCTTTCCTCTTCCTCCTCTCAGTTCTGAAGAGCAGGACCCCAGACTTCATAATCTCACTAGCCCATGACATACAGTCTTGAAACTCAAGGCAAACATGGCCATTCCTCCCTAAAAACCCAGTCTCACCATGTGAATATAGCAACGATGTAATTAAATATGTGAAACAATATAACATTTCACTGTGAAGTATTGAATAGTTTGACAGAATTTTTAACACACTGGAACTTAACGCCTCCAGCTGAATTTGGATGTGTTCATTCTGTCATTTTTTTAAAACAATCCAATCACCAAGTCCCATCTAGGCAGTTATAGAGGTGGTCTTTGGTATATTGTCACCATCATTAACTATGCCAATGGAAATTATCAATGAATGAACATGGATTGGGGCTAAGCTCTTTGCTGAGGTTGCCAAACCTTCAGAACCCTGACTGCAGAGTTCATGGTTGAACGCATCTTCCTGATACAAAGGACTCAGCTAAAGCTGCACCCTGACCATATAGTTACTCATTAGTTATGCATATAATTAAACAATAGCCCATTTGTATCATCAATCTACAAATCTGCAAAGCTGAGGGCCAAGGAGTGAAGGAAGTGTCATTGTGATGCAGTTATAGGTAGAATTTGCTATCTCTTTTCCAATTTAAAAATCCTGTGCTAAAATGGGCAGTTTAAAAAATGATAAACTTGTTGGGTGCTTCTGAATCTCTTTCCTTGCTCTTGAATTGTTGCATTTAGATCTTAACTCTTTACTTTTCCTTCTTAGTCCTAGACATCTTAGAGATTCTACTGATATAGAATATATCAGTATTCTTCGGATATATTTGATGTGAAGAATAGGGGAAATAGTAGTTGTGTACCTTTATTTAGCTCAGATGCCCTCAGTGTGGTGGCAGCTGTGACCCATTTCTGAATGTAGTGTTTTCCTTGTTTCTAATGACAATCTTTCCAGGGCATGAAGAAGATTAAAATTGAAATCCCCATGGGTTATTAACGAAAAGACTTTAATTTAGAAATTCTCAAAACTGCCTGTCTCCTTCATTTATAAGTCAAAATGGTAGTTAACTTTTCAGAAGTGAGTAGCATCTGCTGTGTTTCCATATATTGGGAGAGAGTCAGCCTAGCCTAAGTGGGAGATTTCTTCTGGTTCTGGGTCAGTGGTTTCCAAAGGGTGGCCCCAGACCAGCAGAATCAGTACAACCTGGAGCCTGTTGCAAATGCAGATGCTCACGTTTTACCCAAAAACTACTGAATGAGGAACTTTGAGAGTGAGGCCCAGTAATCGCCAGATCACAGGTGATTCTGATGCCACTGAAGTTTGAGACCACTGCTCTGAGTCTAGAGTGAGAACAAGTGCTTGTAATCGAATCCTGCTATGAGAGCAGTGAACTCACTTTCCCTTCTTGTACTGGAGTATGTCCAGGTTTGGCCAATGCAAAGTAGTAGTAGTTAATGAATGGAACATAAAGGATTACTTTTCTTTTAAAGTGGTTTGTGGTTTTGGGGGGGCACAACTCCTTGGCCTAAGTTAATGGTGTCAGTAATCACTTAACTGTTTACAGTTAGACAATGATGTCAACAAATTGACTGGTTAGTAGCCAGTATTCTGGAGAGATGCCTAAATGTGGGCACATCCCACAGCTAATTCCCCGAGCATGACCAAGGGCACATCAGCAATAAAGAACAAAATCTTTTTTTTTTTTAATTGAAGTATGGTTGCTGTACAATATTTTGTAAGTTACAGGTGTACTATATAGTGGTTCGCAATTTTTAGAGGTTATACTCCATTTATAGTCATTATAAAATATTGGCTATATTCCCTGTGTTGTACAATATATCCTTATTTTATTTGTAGCTTATTTTATATATAATAGTTTGTGCCTCCTAATCCCCTACCCCTATATTGCCCCTCCCCACTCCCCTCTCTCCACTGGTGACCACTAGTTTGTTCTTTATATCTGTGAGTCTGCTTCTTTTTTGTTATATTCACTACTTTGTTGTATTTTTTAGATTCCACATATAAGTGATACCATACAGTATTTGTCTTTCTCTGTCCGACTTATTTCACTTAGCATAATGCCCTCCACGTCCATCCATGTTGCTGCAAATGGCAACATTTCATTTTTTTTTATGACTGAGTAGTATTCTATTGTGTGTATCTATCTTATCTATCTATCTATCTATATCTCACATCTTTTTTTATCCATTCATGTGTTCTGTTGATGGACACTTAGGTTGCTTCCATACCTTGGCTACTGTAAATAATGCTGCTACAACACTGGGGTGCATGTATCTTTTCGAAATAGTGTTTTTGTTTTTTTTCAGAAGTGGAATTGCTGAGTCATATCATAGTTCTAGTCTTAGGTTTTTGAGAAACCGCCATACTGTTTTCCACAGTAGTTGCACCAATTTACATTCCCACTAACAGTGTGTGAGGGTTCTCTTTTCTCCACCTCCTCACCAACACGTGTTATTTCTGTTCTTTTTGATGATAGCCATTCTGACAGGTGACAAACAACCAGATCTTGTCGGGCAAATTACTTCTTTCTTTTTTAAAAAAAATATTTATTTATTTATTTGGTTACGTCAGGTCTTAGTTGTGGCTTGCCAGCTCCTTAGTTGCGGCACATGGCCTCCTTAGTTGCAGCTTGCCAGCTCCTTAGTTATGGCATGCGAACTCTTAGTTGCAGCACGTATGTGGGGTCTAGTTCCCAGACCAGGGATTGAACCCAGGCCCCCAGCATTGGGAACGCAGAGTCTCAACCACTGTGCCACCAGGGAAGTCCCTCTTTTTTTTAAGTTTAATAATATATTTTTTTCTTGCAAATTATTTATTTATTTATTTATTTATGGCTGTGTTCGGTCTTCGTTGATGCGCACAGGCTTTCTCTAGTTGCGGCGAGCAGGGGCTACTCTTCGTTGCTGAATGCAGGCTTCTCATCGCGGTGGCTTCTCCTGTTGCGGAGCGTGGGCTCTAGGCGCGTGGGCTTCAGTAGTTGTGGCACACGAGCTCAGTAGTTGTGGCTCACGGGCTCCAGAGTGCAGGCTCAGTAGTTGTGGCGCACAGACTTAGTTGCTCTGCAGCACGTGGGATCTTCCTGGACCAGGGCTCGAACCCATGTCCTTTGCATTGGCTGGCGGATTCTTAACTGCTCTGCCACCAGGGAAGTCCCACAAATTATTTCTTGAACTGCAGTAAACTCGATACTGCAGATAGAAGTAGTTTAGCTCTTGAATCAACCAATCTCTGTCCTTTCTATATTTTTCTGACACAGTCTCCCTGGCTCTCGCTTTAAACATATGTCCATGCTGGCATTTTACGGTGGTTCCTATAACATTATGACGAGAACTTTGCATCAAAAAGATAAGTGCTGGCGTCAGCTACTTAACAGATCTTCCTGGGCCTTCACTTTAGGAAGAGTCAGAAGAGTGTTTATACCCAGCCTGACCAGAAAAGAGTCTTTCCCCCTTCATGAGCTTTCTTTTATTAGTGAGATGGGCAATTGCCAAGGAAAAGGTTGGCTCCAGGATATTCAGCCCCTGCCCACCTGCCCTTGGTCTCTCCCTGTGCTGGGGGCACAGCTGCCACCACCTGGCCCCAATGGCAGCCTCTTCATGTGGGAATTGCTGTTCTTTCTCAGGAAATGTCACCTTTCCTCTTAATTTCCCTATTGTCACTAAGAGACCAGGGACCTCAAATCAAATCAATTTGAAAAAGGTAGCAATTAGCATGCATCAAATAAGACCAAGGAGTAATTACTCCCTGCATGAACGGGTTAAAAAACAGTCACACTGGTCACATATTTATGTCCTGCCATTTGTCAGGGACTTTAAAGCCTCTACTAATGTTACTTTAAAAATGTCTAAATGGAGATACTATTCCCAGCCTACCCCGAACTTGAGCCTGTAGCTGAGAAAAGATCTCCCCAGTCTCCCAGAACAAGCAGACAGTTATTAATGGAGATGCTCTCCCAGCTCATGTACGTACTAGCATCTGTTAAAATTGCATTTGTACAGGGTTGCGTGAATGATTGATATAAGAACATACCACTTTGGCTAAACACAGCTCTTACGATTTCATGATGCTGTTTCCCAGAGTTCTAGGTTATAACAACCTGACCTTGAAAGTTACAAGTGAAAGCAATCTGCTCTCATCCTGAGCTGAATGTACAGAAGAGGTTTTCCATTGGAACAATCTTCCATTTAAAGAGGGTGGGGTCTCTGACAGTGAAGGGGGTCAGACTCTCTGGCTGGGACTCCTTCGGGGCCTCCTGAGGCAGCTGTAGCCTGGAAAAGTGTGGCTTTTCAGAGACAGGGTGTTATACTCAGAGAAATTTTCTCTCCTAATCTGGGGTTCATAGCTTTACTGCCTGGGTAGGGCAACTGCAGAAAAGCAGACACTGACCGTCCTGCTTGTGAGTCTCCCCAAAGGGCATTCTTAATGCTCTTGAACTTCCATTCATTGGTCTTGAACTTACAGACACTTGAACTTACATTCAAATATAAACCAGCAGCTCAAAGTATCAGAGCTGGGTGAAGCCTCAGCTGTTGCTGAATCCACATCTTTCCTGCCTTTATTTTTTCCGGTCCCGTCTCTGCATCCCTGTTTACTCCATAGTCTGTTTTACTCTGTTTTTGTGTTAGGGAATCTTACTAGGACTTCTAGACAAATTGAACATTGTTGTAGAGTGAGGTGTCCCTTGGCTTAACAACTTTCTTTCTCCTCTGTCTACCTTCTTAGAAGAATAATTTGGAGAGTGAGGGAGCAGAGAAGGTTTCTAGGGTTTTGTTGTATTATTAGAATAGAATCATTATTTTGTAACCTTCTTGCTCCTAACGACAGGCATCCTCCCCTGTGGATAAAGAGGTTGCTGTGTCTGTGGGATTTGGTAAAAGGAAGGGCCCGCTAGGGGGCGCTGAGAGCCTCAGAATAGTTCACCTCTGTGCAAAGAGAAGGCGGGCTGCCGGCCCTGGTGCTGGGAGGCTTCTAACTCCAGAGGCTCTGGAACTGTTCTGGGAAGGCCTTCATCTGTCTATTAATGGATTTGACAGAGAAGAGGGCTGCCAGCTTCCAGGTGGGAGGGTGTGGAGGGGGGTCAGGGAGAAGGGAAGGGAGGAGGGGTGGGAAGGATGCTTTTTGTAGGACTGGGGAGTTCCAGAGACATTGGGATATGGTGTTTTTGTGGACCATATGGTGTGGCGGGGGAACAGGGAAAGAACCAGCTTTGGGCTGAATTAGGGGACCAGGATGTTCCAGGTACAGGAGGTCTCAGACATCCTGGGGGCCTGGCTGCCTGGGTCTCCCCAGGGTCCTTCCAAGCTCCTGTGTCAACCTGCAACCTCCATCATTTTTCTGTTGCTTAGAGTCACAACCTGCCTTGCTCACGTCCTCCTTCTGGAAAATAACAATGACCCGTTTTGACTTCCGTACCTGCCCAACGGAGGTGAAGATGGAGAAGGTCACTCTTTTTATAACTTCCAGCCCTTGAGAATCACACGTAGTTATGATGGACAGTTTTGAGCCACAAGATGAAGAAAAAAGAAGGAAATTTTTTCTATTTGAAAATGTTTGAGACTCATAATAATTGCTCTTACTCTGTGGTAGGAACAGTTGTTAGCATTTAAGAAGGATAATGCCATTTAATCCTCGCAGCAACCAGATGAAGGAGTATTACAGTCATTCCTATTTACAAAGGTAAAGTGACTCACTCAGAGTCACACTACCAGCAGGCAGTGGAGCCAAAATTATGACCCCAGACAGTCTGACTTTGGAGCCTACCCTTAAGTAACTTATTGAAAATCAAAGTCAGTTCAGTGATGGAACTGGAATTTGAATTTAGAACCTTCATCTTCAAATCCTCTTGTACTGTATCCATCACCATTCCTCAAATGTTTTGGCTTCAGAACCCCTTTACACTCTAATTACTGAAGATTTTAAAGAGTAATTGTTTCTGTAGGTTATATTAATCACCATTTACTGTACTAGAAATTACAACAGAAATTCAATTATTTATTGGTTCATTAAAAAATAACAGTAATAAACCCATTCATGTGTATAAATAACACATTTTTACCAAAAATAACTAGTTTCCAAAGTAATTTAAAAATTAGAAATAATTTTAAATAATAATAAAAAATTTGTAACTATGTGAGGTGATGGATGTTAACTAAACTTATTGTGGTGAGCATTTTGATATATATAGATATCTCAGGTCATTATGTTGTACACCTAAAACTAATATAAAGTTCCATGCCAGTTATATTTATATTAAAAAAATCGTGAGAAGAAAATTTCAATATTCTACTCAATGTAAACGTAATATTATTTGATATAGAAAACTTAATACAGAAAAGCACAGAGAAAAGAAAAAACCAAAAATCCCTTGAAATCCCACCACCTAAAAGAGAACCACTCTGAATATTTTTTGTATGTTGTTCTAGCCTCCTGGAAAGACTATGAATTCCAGACATTGTGTCTTCCGGACACTAAAAATAGTAAACTTAAATCACAACAGTTAAAGAATTTATACAAAATCAGAGTAGGATATCTCAAGGCTGAGCTAAGACCTAGAGGGGAAAGTGAGTGACTTTTGACCTCATATTTCTGTATATACAGGTTGGAATCATAGCCCCACCATTGACTATCCAAGTGACCCTGGAATTGGGCAGGTTACCTAAATTTCCAGCCTCAGGTTTCATTTCTACAGGGGAGATAATAATAGTACCTTCAAAGAATTATAGTGATGATTAAATGAGGAATGTATACAAATGCCTAGAATAGTATCTGGAATGTAAGTATTCAAAATGTTAGTATTATCACCATGTTAAATGATTCCTGGCACCCTATATATTCCCTATTAAATCATATGCTCATTTTGGCTTTAATATTTGTTGTATGTTGGTATGTTTAATCTTAAATAATAAGGCAATTCTGGAGACAGAGATAATACGCATCCTGGTATAATATGTAATTCCAGAAGATCATGATGTCTATTCTAAGTATTATCATTTGCAGTTTTCTTTCCATACCAGAGTCTCTGATAAAGACATAGATGTTGTGGATCCCCAGGTTAGGCAGAAAAAGATCTGTGTTTCTCCTGTAAGTAATCTGTTATATAGAGGTGAGGTTAGAATACATGATCTCTGTGTGAGGAAGGGGTGGGTACTTATTACTCCATGTCCATTAAACGGACAAGTTAATGGTGCACAGTCTAGCTTTACGAGCAGCCTCCTTCACAGTCTGGAGGCTGGAAATCCTCTAAGGGTGGGCAACAAGAGGCAGAGGCCAGGAGGACACCACTGTGGAGAAGCAGTCTTCTCTTTGTAATGGACGATGCTGGGGGAGTGGACCACTTTTCATAAACAATTGTACGCCTTGACAGGCTGGTGAAGATTCCCACTTGTAACCTGCCAGCAAGATGAGGAAAAAGCAAAAATGTTTCCCAAGGATAAATTAACCTACCTAGTAGGTCAAGTAACCATGTATTTTTGGCACCAGTGTACAGATGAATGTAATGGATCTAATAATTTTGAAAGAATTCCCAAATTATATTCCATTGTTAGCAAGCCAGTTTCTCCCCCTTACTGCACCGTGGTGGAGTCTATCATTGCCCCCAGAACTTTTCTCCTCTCTCTGTTCACTCCTTTTGCCCTGTGGCTTTGCAGTTTCTCCCACCAAAGGGGCAGAGTGTATTTCCCAAACCTATGACCTTGTGTTTAGCCACATGACTTGCCTTGGGCAAAAGAATAAGGTGCAAGTAAAAGGGTGCAAGTTCTGTACCTAGGTCTTAAGAAGACTTGGGTGTTTTCACTTGCTCTCTTGTGATTCGACCATTTCCATGAGAACATGGCTCAGGCAGGCCCTCTGGTCTGAGAAGGAGAGTGAGAGACACATAGATCAGCCAACATCCAGCATGCCCACAAACATGTGAGCTAAATAAATGCTCACAAGTTAGATGCCCCTAAGATACACGGTTGTTTGTTACGTAGCAATAGCTAACTGATACACTCACCCATCATGAGGCTGGAGTAAGGAAGCAGGCAGGTATGATAGTAAGAGAAAAGCCTGTTCCCTCCATTGGTTAAATGTGGGGAGTCAGGGAAGTAAGATGGGGAGGTCAATGTCAAGCTTCTTATTTTCTCCTTGTTCTTGAGTATCAGGGTTTGGAAAGGCAAGGAACATCCTGTGGGTTTTGGAAAACCTGAGAACATCAGGACTCAGTGGCCAATTTTCCTGGGTATAGCATGAGGGAGTCTGTCATACAGGACACCAGGGAGCCATCATCCAGCTTTGGCAGAGGGAGGTGTCTGGGCCAGTGGCCATGGCACGTGGTGCTCCTGGCTCTCCCAGTCTTCGTAAGTGTTTGACAGGAATCTGGAACTTAACTGCATGCCCCAGCAAGGGGCTGAAGAGGTCAGTGGGCTGATGGAAGACAGGTTAGAACAGAGAAACCAGAGAACATGTGGAATTTGTGACCAGAGTCAAATAGCTGGGACCGTGGTGCTAGTATTCCCTCCCTCCTTAAAATAAAGCTAGATGCCAGCAGCTCCCCCTCCCCCGGTGGTCCCCTCAGAGGGCCCAGTGGCTCTGCAGACCTGTGACCACTCAGATGCCATCTTGGGGAGAAATGGGGTGGGAGGCAATGCAGGGGAGAAATTTGCCACCTTGAGCCTGAAAGATTCCAAAAGATGATCCTAAAGATGCTGGATCACCCTCAAAGGAATATCAAACCACAGTGGCAAAGCTTAAGTTTTCTCCTTGCTACTCTGGGTATTGTGGAGAGTGCTCTTAAGAACTTTAAGTCAGGGAATTCCCTGTCATCCAGTGGTTAGGGTCCGTGCTTTCACTGCTGAGGGCTCAAGTTCGATCCCTGGTCGGGGAACTGAGATTCCACAAGGCGTGAGGGCGGCCAAAAAAAAAAAAAAAAGTTTAAGCCATACGTCAACTATATTTCAGTTTAAAAACGAAAAGAAAAAAAAAAAGTTTAAACCAATTCCTGAGCGTAGTTTATTCTTCCTTAGAACTCCCTTCTTTGTAATACTGTTTTCTCCAAATGGTAACACATGGAGGGTTTTAGTTTGCAAAGCAAGCCTAAAATGCCATAACCCATCCAAGACTTCAGCATGCAAACATTTGCTCACCGCTACCAGTTAAAACGTCTTCCTTCAGCTGTTGGCTGTCAGCAACTCTTTGCAGGCTGGTTTAAGTTGGACAGGACCGATTGTAATGGAGGGCTGAGTGGTATCACCCATATGCTGTGTAACCAAAATTGCATTTTCACGGCAGAGAGAACAGGAAAGGGATTCCAAGTGGATTTCGAATCAGTTCCTGATTCTCAAGCCAATGTCCTATATCCAGTTTCCCCTCCCTCGTTTTACATTTCAACAAAAGGCAGCAGCGCCTTATGATCCCAGAGTTTATTTGGCCAGTGTCATCTGAGAATGCGGCCGGGTGATTTGTGGTGGGAGAGATGTGTTAACTGGGCCCAAAGTGCTATCCAATATCCCAGACGTAAACCGCTTCCTGCGGGGTTGAAAAAGGGGCTGAGGCTTTTGGAAAGTTTACCTTTCATTTTCTGAGGCTTTCCAATTTCTTGGTCGCAGCTGGATGAGCTCTCAGGGCAGAGGAGATAGCCTGGGAAAGAAAAGGGGTGGCCAGTCCAGCTGGGGGCAGTGGGAGTGGGAGCCTTCCCGGGATAGTGTGCTCCTGCCTGGCTCCCAGCTCTGGGGTAGGTCACGGGGCCCAGGTCTCAGCCCAAGACGGGGGAGGAATTCCTGGGCTGATTGGATTCTCTAGGAAGAGCCTTGCACAACAAAAGGACCTTTCAGCTCCTATATATTTTATCTCCCCAGCCAAGCACCCTTTCACGAGTATTTATTAAGGACGCCCTTGTGTGGCAGACACCAAGCCACACAAGACACTCAGGAGCTGTTTGCATTATTTCCTTGGAATTTGTTTTCCAGGCAAAACCAGACGTTGGAGACAAGAGCAGTGATCCCTGCTTCCTTCCCCAGTGCTTCTTGACTTATGATCAGCTCTTGTTCGAAAATGCTTAGTTTGGGGTTTACGTGTGATGGACAGAGTTCTTGGGACTTGCTCCAAATCAAGTTGAGAGGGGAAGGACTTTGTGAGAAATGCAGCTTCTGCTTTGGAGGCTCCCCCTGGGCAGCTGGGAAGGTGCTCTCATTGGCAGGCAGGACTCTCCCCGACTGGGAGGGGTGGGGCTGCAAGGGATTCTCCGGAGGCAGCACTGGGTGAATTGCAGGGAGGAGGTCCTGCACTGCCATTGCGCGCCTGCAGATTTTTCTCCCTGAACTGCAGCCTCCCCATCTGTTCTAGCCTCTAATTACAAGCGCAAGGAATAGCTAATTTGCAGTGGCATCATAAAAAGGGGAAATATAAGTGATTTAAGAGCTGCTGTATGCTATGTTGTTCATGTTTTACACACTCCAGGCAGAGAGAAATTGTGCTCTCCCTGGCTTAAGAGAGTTCCCTCACACCAGCCAGTTTCTGATTTGGCTGGACTGTGGGAGAATTTCTATGAAGGTACCAAGGAAGAGGAGCTGGGCCCCAGGACACGCCCCATGATATTCTGCTCAGTAGAGGAGGCCAGCCACTGTGGTTACTGCTCAAGGCCAATCGTCTGCCATGATTTCCGGATTATTTGAACTCCTTGGGGAAATATATTATGTAGACATAGTGCCGTGAGTCTAACTAGGATCACTAAATTATTTTCTTTCAACTGTGCCAGTGATGAAATAAGGAGGGTTTCTCATAAATCATCTTAGTAAGGAGATGTAGAAAGTTACGTGCGCACACAAAGCCGTAGATTCGATCCCCTTTTCTTTCCTCGTCTTCCCCCTACCCCTCGTCCTCCTCTATCTTCTGTCTCTAGCACTAGAAGACCTTGGAAATCACCTGGAGTGGTATCCACATGGGAGAAAGGAAAGAACAAATGGTTTGGAGTCAAGGGCTGTTGTGCTCCTGGCACCCAGTGGTTATGGAAAACAGGGCGGGCGACAAACTCGCTGAGCCCCGCTTCTCTTAGGTGTGGATGGGGATGAGCAGCATCTGCCCTGCCCCCCAGGTCTCTGTAAGCATCCCGTGAATCCCAAGGTGACAGGGCTTGGTAAACCAGAAAGCACTTGCAGGCGCGTGTGCCAGCCCTTTGATCACATCGGTGAGGCAGTCAGTCCCCTGCAGTGCTCAGACGAGAGCCTCACTCTTGCACTTGGTCCCAGGTCTCACCACCTCACTCAGGATGTAGTAGACACCCTCACGGCACCCAGAATGGTGCTGACTCCTGGGGGAGGGGGCTTCGTGTGTAGGGGAACAGGCTCTGGTGGAGGCCACCAAAAAGAAGACGCTGTTTATGATTACAGCGTTACTGAGACCTGTATTCAAAATCAACATTGCCAGGAACTTATTAAAAACTTAGGGCAAATCACTTTGCTTCCCTGGTCCTCAGTTATTCTCTGCTGTCAAATGAGAAGTTTGAACAAGGTGGTCTCTAGGAATTCTTCAAACTTTAAAACTCTATTGTTATAATCTTATTGAACTTAATTAGGGCAACAGTCTTTGATTTAGTAACTGTAGATCTGAAACACACATTTGCTCTGGGACCCTTTGATTACTCTAAGCATATTATGGATGTCATTTCCATCTTTAATGGTGGTTTATGTGCAATGAGGAAGATAATACGTAAAAATTCTTTCTGAAAAAGTAAAAACACTGAAATATCAATGGATAATTCATAAAGATGTGCTCTAAGAGTATTTGGGAGGTGCTAGGAAAAAATTATTTTGACAGCTGTTAAAGGGGTAAGGAAGACTTTATTCAGGACTATTGCAATAGAGGAGAAAGATTGGGCCTAACTCCCAATACAGTAAAGACTGCTGGGGAGTTACAGTTACGTAGCAGATTGAGTGGGTCAATGGATCACTTGAGAGAACATGAATCAAGGGTGGGGGGTTTTTGCTAAACTTACTTAGGACTTTTGCTACAACTAGACTAGGCTCAAGTTTGGACAAGGAAAGAATCTTTGTCAGTGGGAAGAAATAATCTAATTTCTAGGACAGCATTATCTTTTTTTAGGTGAATTTTTCATATAATTATCGAATAATAAGTTCTCCATAGTTGTTTTACAAATAAATTAAATGATGGAGGAGGGGACGAGGGTTTAGTGGAAGGATAGGTTCCTCTTTGGTTAATGAGACACAATCCTCAGATCACCAGTTTGATGAGCACTCATATTTGCAGGTGGCTTGGAATCTTGGATTACATGACTTGGGGTGAAACTACATCTGAATCAACCCCCTAGACCAGTCCAAACCCTACACTTCTATGAAAAGTAGCTGCCATTACATAATGTTTACTATGTAAAGACAACTGCCAGAATATTTATTGTTTTGCTCACGATTCCACCGTTTTGTAGGGGAAAAAAGTTTGAATAACCCTGTGAAATGTTGACTGGTGTTCAGAAAGTGCTAAGTGAACATCACAGTGTAGACACATATCACACTGTCTACACTGCATGCTTCTAAACCCTGCTCTCTTCATCACTGCTCCATCCCCGTGTATACTTAGGATCCTTGGTTTGGGGAGTTCAGTGATAACTGCCTATGAAACAGTTCAAAAAGGGGAACATGTTTTCTTGGACTTTAATCCACTCTTTTATTTTATTTTATTATTATTATTATTTTTTGTGGTACACGGGCCTCTCACTATTGTGGCCTCTCCCATTGCGGAGCATAGGCTCCGGACGCGCAGGCTCAGCGGCCATGACTCACGGGCCCAACTGCTCTGCGGCATGTGGGATCCTCCCAGACCGGGGCACGAACCTGCGTCCCCTGCACCGGCAGGCGGACTCTCAACCACTGCATCATCAGGGAAGCCCCACTACTTTAATTCAAGATTTGAAAATGCAGACAATTTCGTGAGAAAGATTTTGAGCTTAGGGGTCAGTAAAGCAGATATCTGTTATTTCCTGTGCCCTCCATCCAGGCCTCTGGCTCCAGGGGCTTGGGTCGGGCTGGTTTGGGATTCAGTAAGGATGAGAAGGCAGGCACACTGGCTCTGCCTTCCAGGAATTTCTGTTTAATATGGGAACACTGCTCTGAGAGGCACCGAATCATGGGGCTCACAAGTGGGTGAAAGAGCATTTAGAACAGAAGAAAGGTTGGCACAAATGGAAAGAAGTCAGAACACAAATCACCAATGGTCAAAGTCTAAGAAACATTATGAAAAATGTCCATTTCCCTTCGGCATTCTCAGGGTTGCAAAGCCTTCTGGAAGCAAAACAGAAAAATGGCAGAACAAAAGAAACAGCATCTTTCTGAAAAGGAAAAAATGTTGCCCAACACCTGCAAATATAGAGGATGAAGAAAAGAAGACCAGAGAGCCTTTTACTTCTTATTTATATGTGTGAGTAAAAGTAGGTCTCCCACCTTTTCCTTGTTTTCCTCGAAAGAAGGCAGTTTCCAAATTGTATTCACAGATTGACTTTGCTGCAGAGATGAGCTTCATTTTATTCCATCGAAAAATAATTCTTTTCAGTTATAACCCTATTTGAAAACAACGTATTTTTAGCCATTGAACAGAGCTTTTGGAGCCGTGATCAAGTGGTTCTGTGGAGCGGTCTGCCAGTTTTGACAATTGTATTTTCTTGTATTCGGGCTCAGAGTGAAAGGGCCTCCTTAAGCTGTAAATGATGGGAGAAAAATAAGCTGATTGCTCTGATCCACAATCAGAGTAACTCCAAGAGAGGGTTCTCTCCTTAATGTGGACATGATTAATTCAGCTAATGTGGATTTTTTAAATGGCTAAAAATAAACTGTGTCCCAGTTGCTTCCACCTAAACCATCCTCGGTTCCTGTTCCTCTCCGTGGACGTGGATGGTAAAGTGGGGACTTCTAGAATTCTGACCTAGCATTTCTATAACACCTCAGTGAATTGGAGGAGCTTTTTGGATAATTAGCATGCAAATGTGCATTTCCATGCAGGATTGGAGACAAGCTCTCACTCTCCTACTGAGGGACTGATTTTGTTAGAGGGCCCGAGAAGGTGTGTTTTTCATTAAGACATGCGTGACTATCAACGCAAGGGGTAAATTCCATCTCGGCTGTAATTGGGAGGGAACCTTATGAGAAATGAGCTCTTGCCCCACAGCAAGTCAAAATATCTGTGCTCTGTATTGGTCTAACATAGACTGGCTGGAAGATGTGGGCTTCTCAAGGAATGTTCATCTGGGGCAATTCCTGCTTTTCATGTGTTTAAAATATTGTTGTAAAGGAATTTTAAAAAACCTTCAGTGATTATCTGCAAAATAACTGTACTAGGGGACTTTATTAAATCATACAATCTTACTTCATTTATTATTTCTAAATATGGTTCCCATGGGAGCGAGGGAATCAGGCCTTTGTTCTGTCTTCTTTTTGTACCTGGAAGGAGGTTCACTGGAGACAGGTCTGTCTAGGTTTTCTCTGGCAACATTCTCTTCTGTAAACAGTTCTGCTTGGAGCTTCTAAAATGTATATCTTTAAGACCAGATTTCCAAGCTGTTTGGTTTTTGTTTGTGGGAAGATATATTTCCTGTCGGGGGGATATTCTGTGGCTGGGATGACACATCCTGTCGTACCTGAATAAGACTGGATAGGGAGGATTTAGCCTCTTAGGCATCAAGGTAGAAGCTAGAAGCTTCTGGGCCCTCTTTTAGCAAGAAAGTGGCTGCCTGAAATTGAGCTCCCTGCCTTTGGAGCAAGGGAAAGCTGCATTGGCTCCAGGTCGGGGGAGAGGCTTTGTCCTTGAGTGGGTATCCTTGGCGGAGATGGGGGGGAAGAGGATGAAAATGTACCACTTCTTAGCATCCAGGATGACAGGTACATCATTTTTTAAAAAGCCTATAAGGGGACAACCTGCTAAGAGTGATTAGTTACCTCTGGTTGTGGGACTGTGGCTGACAGTTGCTTCTTTATATATTTGTCCACATTTTAAAAGTTCTCTACAATGAGAAGGTATTACTCTCAGAATCCTAAAACAGTAATTATTTTGAAAGCTCCCCATCCTGGAGGAGGTCAGGAGGTATGATGGAGCTGGTAATTGCAGGAAGGCACCAAGGCAGGAGTGCAGCCCTGTTTGGGCTGGACCCTGCCCTTGACTCCCCACACACTGACACTGCAGCATCCAGGGATGGGGCTGTCTGCTCCCCACCAAGCAAATCTCCCATCCTCTGCAAGGTGGTCAGAAGGCCACCTCTGCTCCCCAGCCTCACCTCACAGGGCTGCGGGGCCCTCCTTTTCTGAGAGCTGCCCTTGACTGGGGTACCAGCTTCTAGCACATTGATTTATAGAGCTATTTGGTGTCAGGTAATTGCCCATCAATATCCTATTTATCACCCAGCTTGTCACCGGTTGTGGCTACTATTCCACAAAGCCAAGGCCTTTGAGAAGGGGCCAGTGACTCAAAGCACAGGAAGAGGACTTAGGAAATGTAACACTTTCAAGTTCTTTTCTCCCCACTTTGCTTCTTCCTGCTCAGCGCTCCCTTGAACAGGGGGAGGGACAGCGGCTGCATCCAGGGCAGGGAGCTGCAGATCCTAGCGGGACTTCTGGATGCTACACTGCCGGCTGCTGGGAGGATCTCTCTTGTCCCCGCCCTGCTCCCCAGTATCCTTCCTAAATAAGTGTGTTCTGTGTTGGGGGAGTAGGAACAAAATCTGCATAGACTGGAAAGAAAGCTATCAAAGCACAAATACTCTGGTTGATTAAAAAAAATGCTTTCTTCTTTGCAATAGTTTCCATACTGTCTAGAATGAGCGCATATCACTTAAAAAATTTATTTATTGATTTTTGGCTGTGTTGGGTCTTCCTTGCTGCGCGCAGGCTTTCTCTAGTTGCGGTGAGCAGGGTCTACTCTTCGTTGCGGTGTGCGGGCTTCTCATTGTGGTGGCTTCTCTTGTTGTAGAGCATGGGCTCTAGGTGAGTGGGCTTCAGTAGTTGTGGCGCGCAGGCTCAGTAGTTGTGGCTAGTCGGCTCTAGGGTGCAGGCTCAGTGGTTGTGGTACACGGGCTTAGTTGCCCCGTGGCATGTGGGATCTTCCTGGACCAGGCCTCAAACCCATGTCCCCTGCATTGACAGGCAGATTCTTAACCACTGTGCCACCAGGGAAGCCCCGAGCGCATATCTCTTAAAAACAAAATGATACATTTTGTATGTATTCACCGATACTTGAAATTCCACAATTAAAGAGAATCATTCATTTAGCTTCAAGTTTTTTATGCTTTTAAAATGCAGATTCTCTAGAAGACGTCTTTTACAGCCTGGCTGAGGAGTTCATTCTTCTAGAAAGAAGGCTTTGGAATTGATCAGCAAGCTCTGTTGAGGGGTGAGGGGTGGGGGGCTAGGAGAAAAGAGTGGAAGGAAACCAGCTTTGCCCACCACAGGGTTTGCCAGGGGTGCACCTGGGAATCTTAAGTACAAATGTGAGGACGCGCCCCCTTTTGCAGGGCTGAATTCCTGGGAAGCCCGGCTGTTGTCTGGAGCCCTAGAGATCAGGAAACACTGGACTTTCTGGCCAACCCCCCTTGCCCTCGAGCTTCAAGGGTTCTGTCAAGGTTCTCACCTTTTCCTGTCCTTACTCTGCAGGGGGGGGAAAAAGGAAGCCAGAGTCTCCAGGTGTTTGACAACAGAGAGTCCCAGCTCCTGACCCTGATTAAAAGTGATTTTTCTTTTAAGAAAAAAGACACCTTTTGTCATACTCTTGAGGCTGTCAGAAACCATCTGAGCAGGTTTTGCTAGTCTCATTTTTAGATGCAAAAGCAAGAGGGCATACCTGTCCTCACCCCAGCTCACCCTTACAAGCCTCCTTGAGGAGAGGAAGGAGGATTTCCGGTTGGTCTGGGAGGTGGTTTGATGGACTGTTCTCGTTATATCCAGGGCAGCCCTCACTGAATGAAAGGAGGCTGTGAATTGTTTCTATCCACACATTCCCCTTTATGTTGTTTATGTCTGAAAATCTGGGTCCCAGGGCATGGCACAAATGAGCTGAGGAGGGTTAACGTTTATCAGGTGCTTCCTCTGTGCCAGGCACTCTTTTAACTGCTTTACGTTTATTCATCCATTTAATTCTCTCTGCAACCCAGTGAGAAGGGAGCCATTGTCATTGCCATTTTCCAGGCAAAGAAACTGGGGCCAGGAAGTCACTTGCCTGAGGCCACTCAGTCAGTGGGTAGCAGGGCCAGGATACAAACCTGGGTGTTCACTGATGGCCTTCAGTTATGACCACGACATACAATGTCTCCCACCATGGTGTCTGCAGGTGGTCATTTCAAATTTTGCTTACATCTGTGTGTAGAAGTCTTAAAAAATAATTATAATGGAACACCTTTCCAGGCATTATGCTAATTATAATGTGCTAACAATTTACATCTGTAATTAGGAGACTGGGGAGTGAGGGATTCTGTTGCTTGAGAAGGTAAGGTACAAATATGACTCCCTGTGGAAACTATATTCCCAAATTGCAAGAATAAAAATAGCATACCAATGAATACTGGTGCCCAATGGAAGCCCGTCATCTAAATATTTTCAATGTCTAATGATTTTAGTGATTAAATATCCCAGTGGCATGAATCTATAAAGACAAGAAAGTGGGCAAACCCACTTAAGTCAGCCCAATTCAGCGCAAGGGAGGAAAAAGTGTTTTTCACTACCTTCCTAGGTTTTCTGGCTGGGACCCTATATTGGACTGATAAAATTCAGATTAACAAAGGAAAGACATACACATTTATTTATTTACTTATTTATTTTGTTTTTTATTTATTTATTTTTTTTGTGTTTCTTGGAATACTTTATTCTGACACCTCCAGTTACTGTGACAACTATGTAAATCTTAATTGATAATTACATTGAAATACTTGCTAATATTTTAATTCTAATACAATGAAATTATATTTTAGTACAAAAATAAGTATGGACAAATTTTTAAAATTTAAAACAAAAGCAGACTACTGATGCAGAATTGAGTGGAGATGGCAAAACTAATACTATGATCAGAATAGAAAAGAAGAGACTGGAAGAAAAATATTTTAAACTTTACTGTGAATGACAATTGCAATTTACCACAGAATAAAACAGAGAAGATTTCTGTTTTGTTAAAAAAAAAACACAAACATTAGAGACATTTATAGCAAATATGATGAATTTGATAAGAAGTTCCTTCTCAACAGTCAAAAAATAATCGACTAGGAGATTGGTTCCAGATGGCAGAGTAGAAGGACGTGCTCTCACTCCGTCTTGTGACAGCACTGGAATCACAACTAACTGCTGAACAATCATCAAAAGAAAGACACTGGAACACACCGAAAAAGCTTCCCCACATCCAAAGACAAAGGAGAAGCCACAATGAGATGGTAGGAGGGGTGCAATCACAATAAAATCAAATACCATAACTGCTGGGTGGGTGACTCACAAACTGGAGAACACTTATACCACAGAAGTCCACCCACTGGAGTGAAGGTTCTGAGCCCCACATCAGGCTTCCCAACCTGGGGGTCCAGCAACAGGAGGAGAAATTCCTAGAGAATCAGACTTTGAAGTCTAGCAGGATTTGATTGCAGGACTTCGACAGGACCGGGGGAAACAGAGACTCCACTCTTGGAGGGCACACACAAAGTAGTGTGCGTATTGGTACCCAGGGGAAGGAGCAGTGACCCATAGGAGACTGAACCAGACCTACCTGCTAGTGTTGGAGGGTCTCCTGCAGAGGTGGGGGGTGGCTGTGTCTCACCATGACACAGGCAGCAGAAGTTCTGCGAAGTACTCCTTGGCGTGAGTCTTCCCAGAGTCCATCATTAGCCCCACCAAAGAGCATGGGTAGGCTCCAGTGTTGGGTCACCTCAGGCCAAACAACCAACAGGGAGGGAACCCAGCCCCACCCATCAGCAGACAAGCAGATTAAAGTTTTACTGAGCTCTGCCCACCAGAGCAACAACCAGCTTTACCCATCACCAGTCCCTCCCATCAGGAAACTTGGACAAGCCTCTTAGATAGCCTCATCCACCAGAAGGCAGACAGCAGAAGCAAGAACTACAATCCTGCAGACTGTGGAACAAAAAACCACATTCACAGAAATATAGACAAGATGAAAAGGCAGAGGGCTATGTACCAGAAAAAGGAACAAGATAAAACCCCAGAAAAACAACTAAATGAAGTGGAGATAGGCAGCCTTCCAGAAAAAGAATTCAGAATAATGATAGTGAAGATGATCCAGGACCTCGGAAAAAGAATGGAGGCAAAGATCGAGAAGATGCAAGAAATGTTTAACAAAGACCTAGAAGAATTAAAGGACAAACAAACAGAGATGAACAATACAATAACTGAAATGAAAACTACACTAGAAGGAATCAGTAGCAGAATAACTGAGGCAGAAGAATGGATAAGTGACCCGGAAGACAGAATGGTGGAATTCACTGCTATGGAACAGAATAAAGAAAAAAGAATGAAAATAAATGAAGACAGCCTAAGAGACCTCTGGGACAACATTAAACACAACAACATTCACATTATAGGGGCCTCAGAAGGAGAAGAGAGACAGAAAGGAGCTGAGAAAATACTTGAAGAGATTATAGTCAAAAACTTCCCTAACATGGGAGAGGAAATAGCCACCCAAGTCCAGGAAGTGCAGAGAGTCCCATACAGGATGAAGCCAAGGAGAAACATGCTAAGACACATAGTAATCAAAATGGCAAAAATTAAAGACAAAGAAAAATTATTGAAAGCAGCAAGGGAAAAACGACAAATAACATACAAGGGAATTCCCATAGGGTAACAGCTGATTTCTCAGCAGAACCTCTACAAGCCAGAAGGGAGTGGCATGGTATATTTAAAGTGATGAAAGGGAAGAACCTACAACCAAGATTACTCTACCTGTCAAGGATCTCATTCAGATTGGACGGAGAAATCAAAAGCTTTACAGACAAGCAAAAGCTAAGAGAATTCAGCACCACCAAACCAGCTCTACAACAATGCTAAAGGAACTACTCTAAGTGGTAAACACAAGAGAAGAAAAAGACCTACAAAAGCAAACCCATAACAATTAAGAAAATGGTCATAGGAACATACATATCTATAATTACCTTAAACGTGAATGGATTGAATGCGCCAACCAAAAGACACAGGCTTGCTGAATGGATACACAAACAAGACCCGTATATATGCTGTCTACAAGAGACCCACTTCAGACCTAGGGACACATACAGACTGAAAGTGAGGGAATGGAAAAAGATATTCCATGCAAAGGGAAATCAAAAGAAAGCTGGAGTAGCAATACTCATATCAGATAAAATAGACTTGAAAATAAAGAATGTTACAAGAGACAAGGAAGGACTACATAATGATCAAGGGATCAACCTAAGAAGAAGATATAACAATTATAAATATATATGCACCCAGCATAGGAGCACATAAGGCAACAGCTAACAGCTACAAAAGAGGAAATTGACAGTAACACAGTAATAGTGGGGGACTTTAACACCTCACACCAATGGACAGATCATCCAAATAATAAGAAAAGAGAAGCTTTAAATGACACAATAGTCCAGGTAGATTTAATTGGTATTTATAGGACATTCAATCCCAAAACAGCAGATTACACTTTCTTCTCAAGTGCGCATGGAACATTCTCCAGGATAGATCGCATTTTGGGTCACAAATCAAGCCTCAGTAAATTTAAGAAAATTGAAATCATATCAAGCATCTTTTCTGACCACAGTGCTATGAGATTAGAAATCAGTTACAGGGAAAATAACGTAAAAAACACAAACACATGGAGGCTAAACAATACGTTACTATATAACTAAGAGATCACTGAAGAAATCAAAGAGGAAATCAAAAAATACCTAGAGACAAATGACAATGAAAACACGATGATCCAAAACCTATGGGATGCAGCAAAAGCAGTTCTAAGAGGGAAGTTTATAGCTATACAAGGCTACCTCGAGAAACAAGAAAAATCTCAAATAAACAATCTAACCTTACACCTAAAGGAACTTGAGAAGGAAGAACAAACAAAACCCAAAGTTAGTCGAAGGAAAGAAATCATAAATATCAGAGCAGAAATAAATAAAATAGAAACAAAGAAAACAATAGCAAAGATCAATAAAACTAAAAGCTGGTTCTTTGAGAAGGTAAATGAAATTGATAAACCATTAGCTAGACTCATCAAGAAAATGAAGGAGAGGACTCAAATCAATAAAATTAGAAAAGAAAAAGGAGAAGTTACAACAGACACCACAGATATACAAAGCATCCTAAGAGACTACTACAAGCAACTGTATTCCAATAAAATGGACAACCTGGAAGAAATGGACAAATTCTTAGAAGGGTATAACCTTCCATACTGAACCAGGAAGAAATAGAAAATATGAACAGACCAATCACAAATAATGAAACTGAAACTGTGATTAAAAATCTTCCAACAAACAAAAGTCCAGGACCAGATGGCTTCACAGGTGAATTCTATCAAACGTTTAGAGAAGAGCTACACCCATCTGTCTCAAACTCTTCCAAAAAATTGCAGAAGGAACAGTCCCAAACTCATTCTATGAGGCCACCATCACCCTGATACCAAAACCAGACAAAGATACTACAAAAAAAGAAAATTACACACCAATTTCACTGATGAATATAGATGCAAAAATCCTCAACTAAATCTAGCAAACGGAATCCAACAACACATTAAAAACATCGTGCACCATGATCAAGTGGGATTTATCCCAGGGATGCAAGGATTTTTCAATATATGGAAATTAATCAATGTGATACACCATATTGACAAATTGAAGAATAAAAACCATATGATGATGTCAATAGATGCAGAAAAAGCTTTTGACAAAATTCAACACCCATTTATGATAAAAACTCTCCAGAAATTGGGCATAGGGGGAACCTACCTCAACATGATAAAGGCCATATATGACAAACCCACAGAAAACATCATTCTCAGTGGTGAAAACTGAAAGCATTTCCTCTAAGATCAGGAGCAAGACAAGGATATAAACTCTCACCACTGTTATTCAACACAGTTTTGGAAATCCTAGCCATGGCAATCAGAGAAGAAAAAGAAATAAAAGGAACCCAAATCGGAAAAGAAGCAGTAAAACTGTCACTGTTTGCAGATGACATGATACTATACATAGAGAATCCTAAAAATGCCACCAGAAAACTACTAAAGCTAATCAATGAATTTGGTAAAGTTGCAGGATACAAAATTAATGCACAGAAATCTCTTGCATTCCTATACACTAATGATGAAAAATCTGAAAGCGAAATTAAGGAAACACTCCCATTTACCATTGCAACAAAAAGAATAAAATACCTAGGAATAAACCTACCTAGGGAGACAAAAGACCTGTATGCAGAAGACCATAAGACACTGATGAAAGAAGTTAAAGATGATACCAACAGATGGAGAGATATACCATGTTCTTGGATTGGAAGGATCAATATTGTGAAAATGACTCTACTACCCAAAGCAATCTACAGATTCAATGCAATACCTATGAAATTACCAATGGCATTTTTTACAGAACTAGAACAAATAATCTTAAAATTTGTATGGAGACACAAAAGACTCCGAATAGCGAAAGTGGTCTTAAGGGAAAAAAACGGAGCTGGAGGAATCAGACTCCCTGACTTCAGACTATACTACAAAGCTACAATAATCAAGACAATATGGTACTGGCAGAAAAACAGAAACATAGATCAGTGGAACAGGATAGAAAGCCCAGAGGTAAACCCACGCCCCTATGGTCGACTAATCTATGGCAAACCCACGCACCCATGGTCGACTAATCTATGATGAAGGAGGCAAAGATATACAATGGAGAAAAGACAGTCTCTTCAATAAGTGGTGCTGGGAAAACTGGACAGCTACATATAAAAGAATGAAATTAGAACACTCCCTAACACCATACACAAAAATAAATTCAAAAAGGATTAGAGACCTAAATGTAAGACTGGACGTTATAAAACTCTTAGAGGAAAACATAGGCAGAACACTCTTTGACATAAATCACAGCAGGATCTTTTTGATCCACCTCCTAGAGTAATGGAAATAAAAACAAACAAACAAAAAGGGACCTAATGAAACTTAAAAGCTTTTGCACAGCAAAGGAAACTACAAACAAGACGAAAAGACAACCCTCAGAATGGGAGAAAATATTTGCAATTGAATCAACGGACAAAGGATTAATCTCCAAAATATATAAACAGCTCATGCAGCTCAATATTAAAAAAACAACCCAATCCAAAAATGGGCAGAAGACCTAAATAGACATTTTTCCAAAGAAGACATACAGATGGCCAAGAAGCACATGAAAAGCTGCTCAACATTATTAGAGAAATTATTATTAGAGAAATGCAAATCAAAACTACAATGAGGTATCACCTCACACCAATTAGAATGGGCATCATCAGAAAGTCTACAAACAACAAATGCTGGAGAGGTTATGGAGAAAAGTGAACCGTCTTGCACTGTTGGTGGGAATGTAAATTGATACAGCCACTATGGAGAACAGTATGGAGGTTCCTTAAAAAACTAAAAATAGAATTACCATATGACCCAGCAATCCCACTACTGGGCATATACCCAGAGAAAACCATAATTCAAGAAGACACATGCACCCCAATGTTCATTGCAGCACTATTTACAGTAGCCAGAACATGGAAGCAACCTAAATGCCCATCGACAGACGAATGGATAAAGAAGAAGTGGCACATACATGCAATGGAATATTACTCAGCCATAAAGAGGAATGAAACTGGGTCATTTGTAGAGACGTGGATGGATCTAGAGACTGTCATACAGAGTGAAGTAAGTCAGAAAGCAAAAAACAAATATTGTATATTAACGCATGTATGTGGAACCTAGAAAAATGGTACAGATGAACCAGTTTTCAGGGCAGAAATAGAGACGCAGATGTAGAGAACAAACGTATGGACACCAAGGGGACAAAGTGGTGGGGAAGGTGGTGGTGTGATGAATTGGGAGATTGGGATTGACGTATATACACTAGTATGTATAAAATGGATAACTAATAAGAACCTGCTGTATAAAAATATAAATAAAATAAAATTCAAAAATTCAAAAAAATAATCGACTAAATAAGTCACCTGATATTGGAATTAAACATTGATCAATAACAATTTTAAAGATTTTTAACAGAATCTGAGCTTGTAATTTTGGCCAGCTATGAAATGACTTAGATTCTTACACACACATATACAGGACCATTTTTTAATAGATAATAAAATGAATTATTATTTTACTTATGAATGTTTTAAAGAAACGTATGAGGAAACTACTGTAAGTGATATTTTACCAAAAGTGGGAGATTTTCAATTAAGCCAGCAAACAATCGTCCATAGTCTACAAGACCTTTCTAACAACATGAAAGAGCAGTTAATACAATATTGAAAAATTGTAAGGAATTTTTTTCAGCTTTTAACGCCTTGGGAAATCTAAGAGACACTCCCCAATTAATATTTGGGTTCCTGTTTTCTCAAATGTGAGATAAATGTTGTCAACCCCTGGCCTAAAGTATGGAACTTGTGGCATAGTTAGTTTTTAATCTTTCCTACATGTTTATTTAATATAAGATTTACATGACACAGGAGACTTTGTAAGGAAATGAATATCCCACCAAGGCCTGTAAAACCTGAGGGTCTTTATACTAGGTTTGATGAAGAGTGGAAAGTTGTGGGAAAAAACGTGATGGGGCAAAAGGATATGTGTTAATTGTAGTAAATTGAGGAAAAGTTAGCAAGGCCTGTTTGTTCAGATGCCCCTCAGAGCCCCTTGGTCTTCGGAGATAAGGACGTTCCTTTCCTCCTGGTATAAGGAGGTTGCCTCTCACATGGGGGTCTCTCAACCCGGTTCAGGGAGACCTGCCTGCACCTGCCGTTTCTCAAATTCCTTCAGCAAAAAATATTCAGTTTTCCAAGTTGCCATATTTTGGAGTAGTGTGTTCTCAGCCCTGCCATCAGCAAACAATGAAGGTGAAATAAGAAAACTTTGTAAAGCTGAAGGCATTCGCAACCAAGACGTTCAATACAACATGGGTCTCAAATTTCCTAGACAGTTTATTTCATGTATTTTTTAATTGGCTTTTTATAGACATGAACACACATTAAAACAAAAGTTTGGTTCCAATTTTTTTTTCTTTAATTTTGAAGAACAGTTATTTGCAAATCTCTGCTTGGATTAAGGTCTTAATAACCACACTTAACCATGAATGTGAAAATGTGAGCTGAAGGAACACTTTGGAGTACTCACCAAAGATTGACTCTGACCTTCTCTGTGGAAGTTTCTGGTTCATAGTTGAACTCTGTGTGCTTTTGCATCCTTCCTACACGGTGTCTTTGACAATGATGCCAACTGTACATGAAAAATGATAATAGGACATGTCCTTGGAGGAGCCACTTTTCAAGACCTCTGACTCCAAGGGCTCTGAAGTTCAGCCAGTGGCAGGCTGAAGCGAGATTTGGCTTCTCTCCTGGAGTGACTTACATTAAGGCTCTGGACTAGGTTCCCAGACAGACGCCATCCCCCTGCCCAGCCCAGGCCTTCGGGACTGTGCCAGTAACTCAATGGTGAGCCTGAAACTAAGCCTAAAAGGAAGCAGATGGTCTGTATTAAGAGATTTTCCATGACCTTCCTCATTTCATTTCCTTTCTGTGGGATTTCATATTTGTGAGCATATCCTCTGAATGTGACGGTGTAGCAGTGTTAGACTCAGCAATCCTGAGTCTCAGGGCACTCATTTTATGAAGAACATGCATCAGAAGGGAGCATTTGAGTTATCCTGTAAATGTTTTTAACTCACCAATAACGTTTATGCAACAATCATGGATCCTGGGCATGGAGATGGTTTTCCTGTTGTGAAATTTTGTGCCATTCCTTAAAGTAATAATATTATTACTTCTGAGTGGGGGACTAAAGTCCATTTCTAGCAATTCTTATCTTCCTTTTTATTTATTTTTTTTATTCTCCTATTAGCTAGGGAAAATAAAAACTGCACAAGGAAAATCTCCCCATCTCATGCAGCAGTTCATTTTTTCCCTTTCATCCTAATTCTCAAAGAAGTAAATAATTGCATAAAAAGGATACAAGCCAAGCTTTCTATTCTGTGAGTCTAAGGGACCAGCATATTTATCTTTCTTTCTGTTTTATCTTTCTTTCTGTCTGTACCTCTTTGATTTGTATTAATAAAAAGATATTAAAAATTTTTTTCTAGAAAGCCAAATAAATGAAATCACACAGCTAGACAATTCTGTATGCAGGATAATGACTATCAATGATTTGGCAGATACATGACTTGATAATAGAGATACAAATACATTCATCTGTGTTTTCAAAGTTTTTCTAAAAGTAAATACCATGGCAAGAAAAGAAAGGCACTAACTCAGACTTTTCAAAGAAAGGAACCTATAAATAAACTAATTGGGCTATCACTTGATTTGTATGTCAGATATGTAAGTACTGAGAGAACAATGTTTGTTTCAGCTGTTCTCATCAGTATGATTAATGACTACTTTAAAGTGCTTGATTCCATTTGTGTGCCAGCTGTTCTTGTGTAAAACAAACTGGGACTTTTCTCAAGATAATCAGAGTGGGACTGTCTGCAGGGTTTGAGAGCTGATACCTGCGAGTTAGAAAAGGAAATGGATGGCTCTTAGCTGATCCTGATGAGATCAGACCCAGACTCCTGTGACTGAAATATATTCCTAAACAGATGCTTGTTACTGGGGGCTTGTAAATCAAGGGCCTGCCCCACGTTCAGGTTCTGCTTGGTGGAAAGGTCTGAGCCAATCGGGAGCCTTATTGCGTGGTTAGCAAGTTAAAAAGAACCTAAGTAGTCTTAACCATATGAACTGATAGTACCTTCAAAGGTAAATATACAAGATGAGTCTTTCAAAATCACAGACAAGCTGGATCAAGCAGCAATAAGAAATCATCAAACCATGGAAGTAATACTATGTCCTTTCCCAATGAAGCGACCACACACAGGTCACATCCTGGGTGTAGGCAAGGTGTTGGTGATGGGGGCATGACTTCACAATTAGAAAATTGTGTATGCAGGATCATGATTTAGCAGATAAATGACTTGATAGTACAGATATAAATGGATTCATCTGGGTTTTTCAAAGTTCTTCTCAAAGTAAAGACTATGGAATCAAAAGAAAAGAGAAGCAAAATGGGGAATGATTTCAACTATGAGCTTCAAAGACATTGAGCATTTCTGTGTTTTCACTTCCCATAGAGCAAGTTCAAAAGTAGCTGTGCCATCATTGTACCCTCTACACTGAAAGGCAAAAGGAAGTCAGAGATGGGAATGATTTTCTTTACCATACAACTACTTTCAAAAGGATCCACATGAAAATGAGAATCCCATTGTAGTCTTTAAGGTCAGTTCATTTATGGCACAAAGACAGTCAACAAATATTGTTCAGGCTTTCCCTGTGCTGGTCACTCTGCCGGTAAGGTGGATGCCAGACCTGAAATAGCTTTCCGTCTCACTGGGAGAGATCAGAGCATAATTGCCAACAGTTGTCAGATGCTTACTATTTTAGCACTGTACTGAGCGTGTACAACCACTATCTTATTTGTTCCTCAGAGCAGCCTTATGAGGTCATTATTATAGCTAAATGCCCATTTTAGAGACAAGGACACCAAGCTGTTTGCTCAACATCTCACTGTTAAGAATAGCAGAAGCAGGATTCTCACACCCAAGTCTCTCTGACCCCAAGGACCATGCATGGTCTGCACTACTACATGGTGTCCATGTTCATGAGGAAAGGGGCAGTGCCAGGCAGTAAGCACGTGGGAAAATGTTGAGATGAGTGTCCAAGGCAGTGTCATGGAAGGTCACCAGAAGAGCAAAACGCATACTGAGGAAGCTCAGGGAAGGTGAGGCTTAACCTGAATTTGGATTTGAACTTGTAGACCAAATATTAGTAGGATGATATTGAGGATAACTACCATACTTTATCACTAAAGCTCCTTTGGTGCTGCCAGAGAACGAAAATTGGTCTCATGAATCACTGAGTTGATCTACTGTCACCTTTCTTATATAATTATAATTAATTATATATATATATTTTTAACATTTTATAAATTTTGTATCAAAATATATCAATCATCTCTATTTAGATGAGAAATTCCATAAAGCCTCATATACTGTAAGAATTGATGAAGCTATTGGGAGATAATTCTCCATGGATCTCCCTCTTTTCTGCATGTTTTATAAACAAAGGCTTCCTGACTGCCCTTTGCTCTAGACTATCTCTTCAAGGATGTTAGTGAACAGCCCAGGAAGATATAGTGAAAAGGGCAGATGCTTCCTGCCTGTGTATTGTAAAAGCTAGGTTCTCTGAGCTCAGTGTTCCTCTCCTGGAGCACAACCCACCATGCTTGCAGGCATCCATCTGGGTCTGTCCACATTGCCCCCATGAGACTTGGGAGCAAGGGGACCTGACACAATATGCTGTCTCATGCTGCTTGCTGTGCAGTGAGGAGTAAAGTCCTTTGTCTCTGACCCAGGTATCTTGTGTCTTATGCCAGCAACCATGAAACAGTGGCAGTTAGCTTGCAACTGGGGTGAAATCTCAGACCCTTCACGCTTCAGAAGATAGGAAAATTTTCTTTTTTAGAGAGGTCAAATTTGTCCTCATCCTTACTGAAAAATAATGCATCTCCTTTGGCATCCATTGGATTAATATCAAGTAGATTGATCTTAGAACCCAGAGAAACCAAGGAAGACAGAATGCTCTTGGTGAGAGTCTCCCTTCGACGCTTAGTCAGGGTGCCCAGGGACTAGGCTCAGCACAGCCTCTCCATGGCCATACCCTCAGAGTGATCCTCATCTAAAACAAGGATTGGCAAACTGGCCCGTGAGCCAAATCTGGCCCACACCTGTTTTATTAAAGTTTATTGTCTAGCAGCGTCTACTGCTGCTTCTGTGCTGCAATAGCGGAGTTGAGTGGTCACAGTAGAGACTGTATGGCTTGCAAAGCCTAAACTATTTACTATCTGACTCTATTTTTAGAGTATTTAAAAAAAATTTTTTATTTATTTATTTATCTATTTATTTGGCTGCGCCAGGTCTTAGTTGCGGCATGTGGGCTCTCAGTTGTGGCATGCAGGATCTAGTTCCCTGACCAGGGATCGAACCCGGGCCCCTTGCATTAGGAGCGTGGAGTCTGGCCCACCAAGGAAGCCCCTACTATCTGACTCTTTAAGGAAAATATTTGCTAACCTCTGATCTAAAAGAAGAGACAGATACTTGAAGAATAAAGCATTCCCTCAAAACATGCTAGAGGCCAAGGTATGAACAGAACATTATCTGAGAAAAGAAAAGAAAGCTATAAACACACACATGTACTCACATATAGGCATGTACAACCCCGCCCCTCCATGTACACCGGCACCTGTCATTTACATGCATGGTCTTACTTCATCCTTGCAGCACCTTTATTAGGCATGTAGATTAGGAGCATCACCTCTACAGAAAAACTAGGTTTAAATTTAAAGATTTGCCAATTACTAGCTGAGTGACTTTGGGGTAAGTTACTTAACTTCTCTGTGCCTCACTTGCTAAACATGGGTAATATCACCTATACATCATAGGGTTACTGGAAGGATTAAACGAAGGTGTAGAATATAGCCTCTGACACATAGTAAACAACATGTAACTATTTGTTATCATTTATCTCCATTTTCCAGGTGAGTAAATTGAGGGACAGAGAGGTTGAGTAATTTTCTCAAAATCACATAAGTAGAAAAAGGTAGATGCAGAACTTAATCTCAGCTCTGACTCACAAATCTGGGCTTTTTGCCACTATCATTGTATTGCTTGTCAATAATAAAGGCTTATTAAATTTATAAGGAAAATCACCATAATAAAATTTCTTTACCTTTTCCAACAATGCTTCCTATTTTTCAAATTGTGATTTGTGGCTTATTGGCATATCCTACAGGTCTTTTGTACTGTGTGAGTTCCACAAGGGTCTTACTTGAATTCACTATATTAATATATTCATGCCTGACACTCGATAGTTGTCCTTTGAAGTCAAGTCTACTTTTATTATTAAAATAATGATGTTTCTGGCTTTAAAAGCATATGCCTAGGCAAAGGTTTTGCTAGTGATCTATATAATAATAAGGTAATTTAAAATTAAGAATAGTACTTTTAAATACTAAACTCTAGATAAGTGATTTGATACTATTGTATTGCTCTAAAAATATACCCAAACTGGTGATCTGTTCTATATATTTTTCATATTGTCAGTTTATCTTACCCTTATTTTTCAACTGAGCTAAAAAACAAACAAACAAAAACAAAAAAACAAAACACCAGTAATTGGTTTATAGCCTTTCTGGGAATGGTTCTAAGGGAAAATGTACTGTCTCCTGAAACCCCCTATCTCTTATCTCCAGATTATTGCCTTTGGTGGAGGGATAGTATGGGGAAATCTTGCTGAGAAATGTGACTATTTAAAGAACTTCATGTCAATAAAAAGGAAAAGTCAATATCCATTTGATTTGACATAGTATTTTGAGCTTCTATTTTCCATGACTGACAATGCTGATTCTTTGAGAAGGAAATAATACATGTGCAATCTGATGTGTACTTGCTAAAAGTGGAGGGCAATTATTACCTAGAACCTAAGCGAGAGAGGCACTATACAAAAAATCATCTCTAAGATGAAAAAAAAAAAGTCTCTTTGGTCTGCACCAGACTAAAAAATGTGGTGTCTACCTGAACAACATCTTAGTGGCTCTGCATGGAACTTTTCCCTCATTCCATTTTGGTGTTTTGGCCATTGGCCTGTGAAAACTATTTCCAGAACTTGCCAGGAGGTTGTTTCTCAAAGATGTTATTTTCTGTATTGCATTTGTCGTCTGTATGAAGCTCCCAAAGAAGAATTCCCCTGGTCTTTGTTCCTCTTGGGAAGCCGTTTTGTGCTTTTATCTAGTGGACCCTATTACCAATCATGTAACTGATAGCATTCCCCTCTGCACTGGCTGCTAGAAAGTTTTGAGTCAAATTTTCACTTACCTCTAACAAATACGCAGGATTTTCATGGACTGCGTTTTGAATTCTAAGCTTGTTCCTGGCCTTGTCAAACTTTCTTTCCTACACTTATGCCTGTTTTTCATTTATTTTTATCTTTTACATCTTATATATCTTTTTAATCCACTTTGAATGCTTTCTGGATCGAGAGAGACTTGGAAATGCTTAGACGGATATGTATCCTATAATCTGTGCTCTCTTCATGAAACTGGGTGATAAATATAATTACCACACCATTTGATGTAAGGAACTTTATATTGAAATAATTACACATTCTTTGAAATTACACATTGGTTCATACAGAATAATCTTCACCTTAATTTCTAAAATCAAACTCACTTTTGAAAACCTTCTAGCAAAATGATTAGATGGGTCAACTTTAGACTTAAAGCCTGGCTGAGAAAATGTATGCTTCATGAGATTCATTTCCTCTTGCCATTTGAAATGGGTGCTTGCTCCCCATTTTGTGCTCAATACTGAAAACACAATTCCTCAGCAAAGATTTACTTTATACTCAGATTTCAGAATTTTCCAGAAAAGAACTTTTAAGTCACGTAAATTTGAAGTCACATTTTTGTGACCCAGCATTCAAATGTGCAAAGAGCAAATCAGAATTGTTTTTAAATGAAGGTATGTTTCCAAGTCAATATAGACAAGTGCAGTGTATGGAAATAGTTTTTAGAAATATTTTTAGTTCAGTGAAGTATACTAAACAGTGTTCTTAATGATAAATTTGGGAAAATATGAACAAAAAATTTTAGAAAGGAATTTGTGATACTAAAATAGATCTACAAATATTCAAAATATCAATAATCTTACTTTATGGGAGTGAGACAAGGCGACTGAAGACACAACAAACCATGGACTTGATTTAACCAAGTCTTCCTGGAGCATCCGGAACATGAAGAATGACAGTCGTAGGGCACTGTGCTGGGAACAGTAGCTGGGTGCTTTTACACATGATTCCCAAAGGGCAGAGATGCTCCTTAGGAAACAGCGGGGTGGATTAATTTCGAGAATAATAAGCTTTACACAAGTGTAATCTGATCTCATCAGACTGAATGCTTGCCAAAAGCCTGAACTCAGAAGCACGACCAAGTCCAATCCTAGTGACCTCGTTTCTACACAAGGAGAGCATTTCTAATATTTTTATTTAAAGAAATACTGATAAAATCTACCAGTGAACTTCATAGAAAGGGTATATAATGGATTTCTTGTTTCAACACCTTTTGTGTTCATTTGGAAGTTTAGAGAAATCTGTAAAGATCTGCCTCTCGGCTTCTTAACTTTATCAGTGCCCCTGGATGGAACATGAGGTCAACTATGTAAGTTTCCGGGGGAGGGAGAGCCCCAATCACCCCCTTTCGGGATTCATTCATCAGCTTGACTTCATTCCAGGCTCTGCCATACTCCCCGCGAACCAGAGAGCAGCCGATGCCAATTCTGTCAGCCAGAGCCTGTGGGGAGAAAACGCGAGATCAACCAGGAGGGAGGAGGGGGAGGGGCGGAGAAAAAGCCTTGGTTGAAAGACCCACCTTGGTCGAAGGTGAAATATACACTCTTGCAGAACAACAACAACAAAGTGCTCAGAAAGGAGGCTGGAAAAAAGGTGGAGTGTTGTGATAGGAGTTGGTAAAATGTGATAAGTTCTCCTGTTGCTCAAGATTCTGTGGACTCAAAATCTCTGTGTAGGTCCTGCTGGGAAGGGACATTTTTCAGGCAGTTGCGCTGCATTGTATCAGCACAAGATTGATAACGTAATTGGAGAAAAGCTGTTCCACAGGCTTTCAGCTCTAGTGCATCTATCAATCTTTCCATGCTCCTGGGCTGCTCCTTGGGTGTGATATGCAGTGGGATTGAATGGCAGGACTGGAATGGCAGGGACCTGTTTCTAGCCCATTTGTTCTGTGTGGTGTAGACAGGTGTTTTGGAGCCGGGGGGGCAGAACTGTGAGCGGTTGGTCCTTCTTGGGCTGCCTGATGCCCTGTCCTCAGGGGTTGCGTATGTTCCTCGGAAGCTGTCTCTTCAATTTGTCCTGATTTTAAAAGCACTTTTTAAATAATCTGGAAACTTCCTAGCCACATCATAGTGGATAAGAGAGCTGGCTTGTGGGATCTCAGTTCCCTGACCAGGGATTGAACCCAGGGCTCCAGCAGTGAGCACGCCAAGTCCTAACCACTGGACTACCAGGGAGTTCCCAGAGTCTGAGTTCTTAACCTCAGCTGAGTTGAATCTGGAAGTATCTATTTTCTTTGTGAAGTGGGAAACAAGGTCATCTGCATATAGGAAGAGGTGAAGATGAAAAGGCTTAGGAAAGAAGGCAGATGTGGGGCACAGCTTCTGAGGAAAACAGGAAAAGCCTGTGGCCAGGAGCTGGAAAAGATGGCCAGGCAGCACGTACATCCACCACCTTGGATCCTGAATTGGCTGTGGCACATCCCACTGTCGCGTTCTGCAGCCCAAGTGTCATTGTGGGAAGGGCAGGCAGTCGGATTGGTCCAGTGTGGGCAGGCAAGGCGGAGGGGCAGAAGGATTGGGTCACGAAGACGAAGGAAATCAGTGAGCAGGTTACACGGTCTGTGGACGATTTATCTAGGCTTCCATGGAGGAAAGGAGCCGGAAGAAAACGGGGAGATGAAGAGTATATGTAGGGGGAGTGAACGCTTTTGGGAGGCATAGAAGGATAACACGTTTTACCAGTGAGTGTTGGTGTTCAGGATTCAGTGGTAGGCAAGACCTGGGTGATAACTGCATGACTCAGGTGAGGTGTGAGGGTAATGAATTCAGTCTGCTGTAACGTTATGAACTGAAATGTTTCCCCTTGAGATTCCTGTTTTCTTTCTGAAGGTGGGTCCCTTAAGAGGCAGTCATAAGGGTGAAGCCCCCACGATGGGAATTGTGCCCTTATAAGAGGAGGAAGGGCCCTCCCCCCACTCTGAAATATAAGGATACGGTACGAAAGCGGCAACTGCCGACCAAGAAGTGGGCTCTCACCAGACACTGAATCTCCTGACACCTTGATCTTGGACTTCTCAGCCTCCAGAACAGTGAGAAATAACTGTTTATTGTTTAAGCCACCCCATCTGTGGTACTTGGTTATAGTGGCCTGAGAAGACTAATGCAGTTCCTACAAGACACACAAGGGCAGCTAGCTGCAGGGTAAACAGACAGACAGACCTGGAATCAGGAGCGGCTTGTGGGAGAGAGGAAATGATCTAGAAACCTGAGACATGTAAGTTGTATTTAAGGTGATGTAGGAGGATGACCTCACCAAACGAAGTATGTAAAGGGAGAAAAGAGAAGAGCCTGGGACAGAACCTTGAGTTCTGGGTCAGGACCCCAACATTTAAGACAAGGGTGGAGGAAAAGAGGTCTCCAAAGGAGACTGAGATGAAATGGCAAGAGAGGACAGAAGTTACTGAAGAAAGTGGTGTTAAAGAGAAGGATCAGTGACAAATTCTTTGATGTATCAAGCAAGACAGAAAACAGATCACTGTGATCCTTCTTGGGAGGGAACAAGGGCCAGACTGCAGGGAGTTGAGGATGAAACTGAGGTCAAGGAGTGACTAGGAGTTGAAATGACTCAGAATTTTGGCCGGGAATGAGAATTATCTTCAGATAGAAGCAGTATGGTAGGTTTTGGCTCAGATAGGCATGGGTTCAAATTCCAGCTGTATCTCTGGTTGTCCTTGGGTAAATTCCTTCTCTAAGTATCAATTTTCTTATCTTTAAAACAAAGGTAGTAATTTCAACGTTTGGCATATCTGAGACTCTTCACAATTATATTTATTAAGTGCCTGGCACATAAGTTCAAAATGATGATGGTCATGGTGATAGGCGCTTATAGGAGTAGTTGTAGATATAATGAGAAAAGATTTATGTTTTCTCTTTAAATGTTTTGGACTTAAGTTTAGATTTTAAAGGTAAAACAGCTAGTAGAGAGAAAGAGATTTAAGATGGGAGAGAGGAATTGATAGAGCAAGAAATCCAAGGAAATAGGAAAGACTGGCATTTGGATTATAAACAGAATTGGCTTGGAACTGGAGGTAAGATGCAATGAGGTTTATAGGTATTCAGGAGAGGGTAGGACGTTTATACATTTAAGTCTACGGCTCTGAAACAATTTTCTCAGCTCCTATTATACTCCAGACACTGGACACAATGGAGGAAAAAAGAAGATCACCCCCTCCCTTAAACCTAATCCTGCCCCAGTGTCCACATCTCTGTGAATGATGCCATCATTTCCAGTTACCCTGCCCAAATCCTGGAAATCATTTTCTTCTTCTCATGCAGTCTCTCACACCACCGCTAGGCAGTCAACAGCTCCTTTCAGTTTTATCTCCTACATCTCCTGCCAAACTCACCTCTCGTTCACAGCCTCCACCATGGCTTTAGTATCAGGCACCTGTACTTCTTGCTCCAGTGACCTTCCAGTTGGTCTTCCCATCTCCAGTCTTTCCCCCGTTCTAGTTCATTCCACATTCTGTTGCCTGAGTGGTCTTTCAAAATCACGTTCCCCTTAACTTTCAGTGGTTACTCACAGATTTTAAGGTCAAGTACAAACTCACATGGTGCTTTACTGTCTGGTGCTTTAGCCTTATCCAACCCCTCCCCGCTTTTCTGGATCCAGGCCAACTACTCTACATCCCTCAAATGGACCACTGACTCTCATACATGTTATTTTAAATAAAATATTTGTATTGTTTAGAACACCCTTGTCTTCCTTCTTTACCTGCTGAAATCCTATGTAGCCTCTAATTCTGAGGCCACATATCACTTCCTCCCTTGAAACTTTCCCTGACGTCACCTGAGAACCCGCAAGTCTGGCTTAGGTCCCCCTTGAATGCAGTGACTGTCACTTTATTTATTTATTTATTTATTAAAAATTATTTATTATTTTTGGCTGCCTTGGGTCTTCATAGTGGTGCGTGGGCTTCTCACTGCGGTGGCTTCTCTTGTTGCTGAGCAGGGGCTCTGGGTGCGTGGGCTTCAGTAGCTGTGGTGCGTGGGCTTCAATAGTTGTGGCACTTGGGCTCAGTAGTTGTGGTTCGTGGGCTCTAGAGCGCAGGCTCGGTAGTTGTGGCACACAGGCTTAGTTGCTCTGGGGCATGTGGGATCTTCCCGGACCAGGGCTCGAACTCATGTCCCCTGCAGATTCTTAACCACTACACCACCAGGGAAGTCCCGAGACTGTCACTTTAGTATCTGTATATTCCCAGACCTTGGAAGAGGCCCTGGCCTAGAGTAGGTGTATGATAAATGTTGAATGAATATGTTTCCAATAGTCTGGTGAATATACGTGTGTGTATGTATATATACACATACATATACATGCCAAATATAAGTACATCTCAATGATAGGATTAATATCATCCAGTTAATTGTTAGCAACTGGCTTACTCCACAATGATACAGACAAAACATTTTTACCTAGTGGGAAATGAGCAAAACATCTTAAATACCTTGAAAAGCAAAGCTCGATGATAGAAGATTCCTTTTTTGATCAGTCCAATTGGTACAACATTGGATTTAAGTTGAAACTTTAGTTCACTTATATGAAGTTCCCAGCTGAAATCATGTAGTTTTTCTTTTGGAATTTTACCACCCATTTTTTCTGCCACGTACCTGTGTCAATTACAGTGAGATTTAATCAGTCAAGTTTAATATCTCACTTTGGATGCTTTGAGTATAAATATCTGTGTAATTATACTTGTAAAAGATACTTCCCATCTGATTTTTGTTTGCTTTACTTTAAAAAATGTATTTACTATAAGTTAACATTATGCTTACTATATTTAAACTATCTTACATAAACTGAAATTCTAACATTTCATTCAGCAGGAAGAAGGAAATGAATGCTAATTTTCCCAATATGTATAGCAAGATACAAATCAATATCACACTACATTTGTATCAACACAGTTTTTAAATGTTATCTTAATCTTGGAAAGTATTTTCAAATGTTTGAATCTGAAATCCAAGGCATTGTCTTGACATGTGGTTCTTCTTTTAAGGAATTTAAACTCAGAGACAAAGACAAACATATAGGACCATTGTGAACCCTGAGGTTCACAAATCTTCTCAAGTTTTATCATCCTTTTCTTTTAAATTTTATCATTTTTTTTTAATTTAGAGAAAGACATGGCATTTATGTAACACTGAGGTGTTAGAGGAGACAAGAAGAGGCAAAAAGGGAAAAATTACTAACAGTTAGGCGAGGAGGTGAGGTGCAGGGGTGTACTTTGCCTGTGAGTTTCTCCTAAGATTAGGCTCTCACTGAAGATGTCAGTAAGCACACCTGCAAAAATCCTCTGTCAGCTGAGGCTGCTACATCATGGACTAAAGGCAGGATTGCCCATTGTAAAGAAAGAATTTCCTCTTGCTGTACATGGAACCAAGTGAAGAAGAACAATGGTGAAAACCAAGAGAAAGGATTAGGCAGAAAACTGACCCTCAGTGCCAGCCAGATGTCCTGTAACAGCCTCTAGGAGCCAAAGGCATGGGGACACAACTCTGTATTGCTCTCTTGGTGTGGGTTCAGGTTAAGAAAACAATTATTTGGGAATGATGAAAACTTTCTGATAGGAACAGAGCATGAGGAAATTTGACAAGTGTTGAAATGAGCTAAGTCAGAGTTCTGCTTGAGTCATCATTTCTCAAGGACACCAAGGAAAACTTCGGTAGCCAAAAACGCTTTCTTCCAGAGTCGCCTGACAAGAAGTCAGTGATCTGGCGGCTGTGTTTCTTGCAGTTGTCACATCCAGGTTTGGTGCCTGCAATTCACTTCTATTTGGAGAAGGTACAAGCTCCCACGGAGATTGCAGCTGTTGCACAAGCCAGGAGCTCACGACTGGCTGGTGTCAGTCATGAAGGCAAGCCTCCATTTCTAGAGGTTTCCTGTCAGTCATAAAGTCAGGTTCTCAGCCTTCTCTTAGAGGAATCAGATTAAATGCTCTCGTTTAGGAGGCGACCTCACTTAGCTTATACAGCATGCCGAACCATCTCTTAGAATACCCACAATCCCACTTTGGAGCAACATGAAACACAAAATATCAGACATATAGCATAAAAATAAGGGATGGCTATTTGTATTAGAAAACAACTTGTGAGTTTACAAATAATTCAAAATAGGATTCCTTCATTCACAACTTCTTTAGGATCACCCTGAAAGATGCTTTTCCTGGTTTAGCTGGAGAAAATGACCTAGGCATTTTTCTTTAAGTAATTTCCAGCTCCTAGCTCTGATTTTTGGCAGAAATATGATCTAAAATAGAAATGGAGGATTTATATCCAATTCATTGTGTTTCTGCTTCAGAGTCAGAGGCAGGGTGCTATACAAGTTTGGTTTTATTATGGTGTAGTTGTTTGAAAATTGGCTAAAAAGTGCAAATCAGTAACATCAAAAACATTTTTCAGAAATTGAAAATGTGTATGTATATATAGACACTTACTTTGCAAGAACCTCAACCTGTTCCTTTATACTGGTGATGGGAAGTATGGACACTTACTTTGCAAGAACCTCAACCTGTTCCTTTATACTGGTGATGGGAAGTATGGATCTGGTCACTTCATACACATAAACACAGAAGTCAGGATCAGAGGGTGGGAGCCATTCTTTATCAGGACTTCCTTCTCCAGTCAGTTTTGGTGCTACTGCAACCTCTTCCTCCTCCTTCACTTTTTCCTCTTCTTTTTTTACTCTGCCTTTCCTTAGAGAGTAAACAATAGCAATGAATATCACAGAGTGAATAAGCACTAACTGTGCTCTGAGTTGATCTGAAGAGCATTGCAGAAATATAGTAGTTTATATATACCTCAACAACAATACCATACAGAGTTTTCAAATTTTCCACGACAAAGATAGAGCTTTATAGTCTCTATATTTTGCCGGAGAAATTATTTTTCAAGAGATTACTACACGACTGATATATATTATGAAAATCATTGCTTTTCTGTACCATTGCTTATCAAGATATTTGGTACATTGTAGGTATGTAATAAATATTTATGGAATTGGGAAAAAATAGGTTCCCTCCTCAGAGAGTCTATGCCAGTCTTATATCATCTCTTGCTTCAGTTGAGACCTTCTGCAAGAAGAATTTGGATCCCACTTTTAAGAACAATTATCCAAAACATGGAAAAAGACAAAAACAAAATAAGGATGGTATGGAATTTTCATGTCATGCAGGGGCAAAGATTCATGCAAAGTTTATCTAGGGAAACGTATTTAGTTCTGTACTTAGGGAAAATAGAATGTACTTAGTAAACAGTAAAGATACTGTTTAATTAAAAGATACTCTTAATGAAAAGTTCCAGACTTAGAGAAGTTACTAGTTAACATATAGATTTTTGTTTAGTAGAGATGCAAATTATTTCTCTTCAATGGAAAAGATACTCCCAAAGGTTAAAATCTTTTTCTAACATTCCTTAATTAAATTGGATAGAAATGCATATATTCTCAAATGATCTTTGAACCAGTATTAATATCTTACTAATTCTCTCATGAGTGGAACAAAACAATGACAGGGGTTCTCATTCCAGGTAACAGGGAGTAAGCACACTTCACCCTGTGTCTCCTACTGAATACAGTCATAAAACCTGGACAGGGTGCATGCAATAGCTATTTGAAAACTCTGAAAAATAATTCACAGCAGGAAGATCAGAGAAGACTGACATTTGAATGACTACGGAACTGACGGTGAGCTTATATTTTAATTTTCCTCCACTATTCTCCAAGCTGAACTAAACATAGTCCCAAGTCTGGAAGTGGGCATCAGCACAGAGAGAGCCCAAGGAGAAGCCCGATTGAGAAGCAGGAAAGAGAGACAGTGGAGGAAAACCCTTTTTTTGATTTTTTTTTCTTATTTTTATCCATTATCTTGTACCCCATCTTCTAAGGAAGCTTGTGACGGTGGTGGCAGCGGTGACATTAAGGTCCCTAAGAGTCTAAAACTGCCTTATACTTGCTCAGTCCTCCTGCTGTTTGGCTGTGGACATGGATGCAGTCATGGCAAGAGCGTAGCAGCGCAGGGTAAATAAAGGGTTTTTTGGCTTGAGGACCAAAAGGGAAGCTCCAAGGAACCAAAAAAGACAAGGGAGATCATGGAGAGGGAGGAGCTCAGGAAAGCAACCCTATAAAATTGTTTATATATTCCTAGGCTTACTTCCAAGCTGTGTGTGCATAGTTCTGATCCTAAACGGCACATACGTAGATTTTGAAGATGGAACTATGGTATAAACTACCGCCCAAGTCCCATACTGGACACTATTTGGTACACGTGCAGGGCTGATCCAAATAGCACCACAAAGCCTTTGAAAATGGGACTAATGGTGGAATGACAACCCACAAAACACTGGTTGAAATTTGAAGACTGAAAGCATCTGGGCCAATTGATTGCTAAAACACACACACAAAAGAAACATTCTTCTTAGCATAAGTGTAAGACCCATAAATAAGAACTGAAGGACTCATAACATAATATCACAATCTATATAATTACTCAACATATGAAGAACCAGGAAAATCTCACCTCGTATGGGAAAAGACAATCAAAACACATCAGTGCTGAGATGACTCAGCTGTAAACTGTTCCAACAAGTAGGTCAAACACTCTTGAAATGACCAGGGAGTTAGAAAGTCTTAGAAAGAAATAGAAGATAAAAAAATAGAATTTGCAGCTGAAAAATACAATAACCAAAACTTAAAAAACACAATTCCCTGAATAGGTTTAATAGCAGAATGGAGATAACAGAAGAAACAGTCTATGAACTTGAAGATAAATCAATAAAAATGATCCAATCTGGACAACAAAAGATTGAAAAAGCAACTGACAGAGTCTCAGGGACTTGTGGTGCAATAAATAAGAGCTAATATTGGTGTCATCGTAGACTCAGAAGAAGAGGAGAAAGAATGAAGCACAGAAAAAAAAATTGAATAAATTAAGGCTGAAATGGTTTCCTCAATTTGGTTAAAGACATAAATCTACATAGTCTAGAATTTCAGGGACTTCCCTGGTGGCACAGTGGTTAAGAATCTGCCTGCAGGTTCGTTTCCCGGCCCATGCACCAAAAAAAATAAAAAGAATCTGCCTGCTAATGCAGGGGACACAGATTCGAGCCCTGGTCTGGGAAGATCCCACATGCCGCGGAGCAACTAAGCCCATACACCACAACTACTGAGCCTGTGCTCTAGAGCCCTGAGCCACAACTACTGAGCCCGTGTGCCACAACTACTGAAGCCTGCATGCCTAGAGCCCATGCTCCGCAACAACAGAAGCCACCGCAAGGAGAAGCCCACGCACTGCAACGAAGACTAGCCCCCGCTCACTGCAACTAGAGAAAGCCAACGTGCAGCAATGAAGACCCAACACAGCCAAAAATAAATAAATAAATAAATATTTATTTAAAAAAAGAAAAAGAATTTCAGTGAATGTCAATAAGGTACACCCAAAGAAATCCACTCCAGACACGTTGAAATCAAATTATTGAAAACTAAAGACAAAGCAGATGACGTGATTGCCTATGTAGAAAATCCCAAAGAATCTACTGAAAAAACTCCCAGAACTAAGAATTGAGTTCATCAAGATCTGAAGATATAAGAACAACATACAAAATCAATTATGTTTCTATATAGTTACAATGAACAGGTGGAAACCAAAATTAAAAACCAAAAAAAAATTTGGAGCACTTACAATTATGCCAAGAAAATTAAATCCTTAGGTATAAACTTCTAAAAAACATGTGTAGGATTTGTGTGCTGAATATTAAAAAGTGCTGTCAAAAGCAATCAAAGAAGGCGTAAATACATGATGAGACATCCTGTGTCCATAGATTTAAAGATGCAACATATTAAAGATGTAATTCTCCCCAAATGATCTCTAGGTTTAATGTAATTCCTATCAAAATCCAAGCAAAGTTTTTTTGTAGAATAGAATATCTTATTCTAAGATTTATATGGAAAGGCACAGGTGCTAGAATAGCTAAATCAAACTTGACAAAGAAGGATAAAGTGGGAAGAATCACTTTGCTTGATATCAGATCTTACTGTGTAGCTACAGTAATCCAGATGGAATGATACTGGTGGAGGGACAGACACACAGATTAATGTAACAGAAGACCCAGACCCACACAAATATGCTCAATTATTTTTAACAAAGGTGCAAAAGCAATTCAATGGGAGAAGTATAGACTTTTCAACAAATGGTGCTGAGCAGTTAGACATGAATGATCCTTGTGGTGATAGAACTATTGATTATCTTAACATGAACCTACCCATGTGAGAAAATTGTATAGAAGTTAATATACACACAGACACACACACGTAGGAGTAAAACTGGGGGAACCTGAATAAAACCATTGGATTGTATTCGTCATTATCCTGGTTGTGATATTGTACTATAGTTTTGAAAATGTTATCATTGGGGGAAACTGGGTTAGGGGTATATGGGCTCACTCTATGTTATTTCTTACAATAGCATGTGAATTTACAATTATATCATAATATTTTCAATTAAAAAATCCATTGACCATGCTTCTGTCATCTATTATTGGACTCTATTCTGTTCATTCATGTCCCGGTCTATCCCTTCATCAATACCAAACTATTTTGGTTACTGTAGCTTTACAGTAAGTCATAAAATCAGGTAGAACGATTCAATTTTATTCTTTTTCAAAATGATTTTCACTATTATAATTTATTTACCTTTCCATAAAAGTTTTAAAATTAGCATATCTCTGTCTACCAAAAATGCTGCTGGAATTTTGATAGAATTGTATCAAATCTAGATCGACTCAGGGAAAACTGACATTTTCACTATGTTGAGTTTTCCAACATGTGAACATGGTATATCCCTTCACATATTTAGTGATTCTTTGATTTCCTTTGTGTTTTACAGTTCTCAGTATATAAGTTCTATACATGTTTTGTTTCATTTTCTCTTTCACTTTAATTTCATATTTCATTTTTCAGCCCTATTAAAATGGTATTAAAAGTTTTTGGTTTTCAATTTTTCATAGCTGGTATATAAAAATATAATTGATTTTTCTGTGTTGAACTTATATCCTGACATGTTGCTAAACTCACCTATTAGTTCTAAGAGTTTTGTTTGTTTTTAAGTGGATTCCTTAAGGATTTTCTGTTTAGACAATCATGTTGTCTGCAAATAGGAACAGTTTTTCTCTCCTCACTTGTCTTGTTCATGATCTTTGCAGGAAAGCATCCAGTCTTTCACCATTAAGTATGGTAATTTTTGTGGATGCCTTTTATCAGGCTGAGGAAGTTCCCTTATATTCTTCCTATTTTGCTGACAGTTTTAGTTTTTATCATGAATAGATGTTGAATTTTGTCAACTGATTTTCTGCATCAATTAATATGATTATGTGCTTTTTCTTCTTTATACTGTTAATATGGATTACATTGATTGATTTTCAAATATTGAACCAGCCTTGCATTCCTGGGATAAACTCTGAGATGAATTATTTATTCTCTTTATATATTGCTTTGATGTGCTAATATTTCAGAAAGGTTTTTTTTCATCTATGTTCATGATGGATTTTTTTTTTTCATGATGGATTTTGAGCTGTAATTTTCTTATAATGTCCTTTTCTGGTATTGACATTAGGATAATGCTGGTATCATAACATGAGTTGGGAAACATTCTCTTTTCTATTTTCTTGAAAAGATTGTTTAGAGTTGGTGTTAATTCTAGAAATATTTGGCAGAATTCACTAATGAAATCATCTGGGTCAGGAGATTTCTCTCTTGGAAGGGTTTTATGAAATCAACTTCTTTAATAGTTAAATGATGATTTTGGCATCTGTTCCATCTTTGGTGAGTTTTGATAGTTTGCAGTTTTTGATGAATTGGTCCATTTCATTTAAGGTGCTGAATTAAAGTTCTCATCGTACTGTTGACACAGTTATTGACATTTTTAAAGAACCAGCTTTTGATTTCATTGACTTTCTCTGCTGTTTTTCTGTTTTAAATTTCATTGATTTCTGTTTTTATTATTTTCTTCCTTCTAATTTTATTAAGTTTATTTTTCTAGATTCTTGAGGTTAGATTATTGATTTATGACCTCTCTATCTAATACATTTTAGTAAAATAAATCTCCCTCTCAGCATTGCTTTGGCTGCATCCCACAAATTTTGAGAGTTGTATTTTCATTTTCATTCAGTTATTTGTATATTTTAAGTCCTTTGAGGCTTCCTTTTGTCCCAGAGATTATTTAGAAGTGTATTATTCAATTTCCATATGCTTAAAGATTTTCTTCTTGTCTTTCTGTCATTAATTTCTAGTTTGATTCTATTATGGTCAGAGAATATAATCTGTATGATTTCAATTATTTTAAATTTGCTGAGCCTTGTTTTATGACCCAGGGTATTGTAAATGTTCCAAGTGCAGCTGAAAAAATGTGTATTCTGTTGCTGGTGATGGAATGTTCCATAATATGTCAATTAAATCCTATTTATTTCTGGTGTTGTTCAACTTGTTTATATCCTTGCTGATTTTAGGTCAAGTAGTTCTATCAGTTGCTCAGAGGGGCATGTCGAAGTCCCCAGCTATAATTTTGGATTTTTCTATTTCTCCTTTCTGCTCTATCAGTTTTTGCCTCATGTATGTTGAGGCTCTGTTGTTTGGTGCATATACATTGGATCATTATATCTTCTTCATGGATTGATTCATTTTATCATATGTAATGTCCCTCTTTCTCTCTAGAATTTTTCTTTGCTCTGAAGTCTGCCTTAATACATATTTAAAAAACCATTCCTGTTTTTTAAAAAATTAATGTTTACATGGTATCTTCTTCCATCCTTTCATTTTCAACCCACCTATATCGATACATTTGAGTTTCTTTAAACAGCATATAGTTGAATCATAACTTTTTAATCCACTCTGCCAATCTCTGCCTTTTGATTGGCTCTTTTCCTTTGTTTTTCTTTTCTTGCCTTCCTGTGGGTTACTTGAACATTTTTATTTATCCATCTTGATTTATTTACATTGCTTTTGAGTGTAGTTCTTTGTATTGGTTTGTAGTGGTTACTGTAGGTATTATACATATATTGGTTATCACAGTCTGCTGGTATCCATGTTTTACCACTTTGAGGGAAATATGGAAACCTCACACCCATGGAGGTCTCTTTACTGTCTCCAGTTTTAAATACCATCGTCTTGAGTATCAGATGTTTTTATAATTTTTGTTTCAATCATCAAATATGATGTATAAAGCTCATGAGGAAATAGTCTATTGTATATACCCATATTTCAGCTCTTCCTTCTTTCTTCCTGATCCTTCCAGATTCTTTCATTATTTTCTTTTCGTTGGAAGAACTTCCTTTAGCTAGCCAGTCTGTAAGGGTAGGCCAGCTAGCAGTAAATTGTTTTCCCCCATCTGGGAATGTCTTTATTTCTCCCTCTTTATTGCTGAAGGATAGATTCATCAGATAGAGAACACATGGTTGATTCTTTTAGCACTTGAAAAATGGTGTGCCATTTCCTTCTGGTCTGAGAGAAATCTACTATCATTCAAATTGGTGTTTCCCTATAGGTAATTCGAATTTACACCTTTATGAAGTCTGGATCCCATGACTCAGGTGGGCTTTCTTGGGTGGAGCAATCTCTGCTATGCTAGCAGAGACAGAGGGAGGACTAGGAAGCCTGTGTGTGACTTCTTTCAGCCTTTTCTTATGTGTATCTTTTGCCTGCTGATCTTGCATTGTATCTTTTGCTATAATAAATCTTAGCTGCGATTATATATTTGAAAGCCCCAAAATGGGACTAGGCTGGTGTAGGCAGGTAAATCTCCTAAATTATGTATTTACAAGTATGGAGCATTCTGTTCCACTAGCAGTAAATTAGGGGTGGGAATTATCTTTAAGTATTATTTGAAGCATGGTGTGGGAGGAGGATCAACTGAAGTCCATTTGAGTTTTCCCTTTAATTTAGAGAAAAAAATACAAAAATAATCCAATCAGCTGCTATTGGAGAATCACACAAAACTCTATAATCATAACAAATACTAAAAAAAAAAAGTTTTATATTTTCTAATCCAATATTCTATTTACTATAGCCGAGGAAAGAGTCTAATCATGCATTAAATGCACTAACGATATATTGTGATAAAATCTCCAAGCAAAAATAACTACTTTCCAACTATATCATCTTAACCCTTTTCCTTTTTTGTAAGATAAATAAACTGAACACCTTACAGTGCATAGTCAGATGTTAGTAAATTAGGAACTAATCCTGGGAAGGTCAATTAGAATGGCAAGAAAGCATAAATAGGTTTACCTGTTTTCTAAAATTACAGGGTAGCTTTGTAAGATTGGAGATCTCGACCCTGTGATTACTCAGAGCCACCTATGAAACAAAGCAGGTGTAGTTCTCCCTGAGCATGCTGCCTGAGGTGAGAAGAATCATTTGGTGTGAGAAGATGACGTCCAGTACCCTGGGCTAAGCGCATCAGAGGGAAACTGACTGAGTGATTAAAAAGAGATAATTTATGGGAACCCCTGAATTGTAATTTCCTGCTGCTATAAATAGAAGTATTTCACTTGGACTTCTTTCCCATGAAGGCTGCCAAGTGGTGTAAATAAGGGCTTCAGTACTTAAATGAATTTCATTTCTAGATAAACATGGAAACAAGAGCTTGGAAATTACAAAATTAACTCCTGTAAAATTAATCTCCAGAAAGAACATCAATTTATGATTAAAGATATAACAAATTCTAGCTTTCTTGCAGAAACTTTAGCAAAACTACCTCAGAGAACAGAGATTTACTGTGAGAACCCAAAACAATAAGGATATTTTCTATGTTCACAGGTGGATGAGTAGGTAGATAGGCAAGTAGAGAGAGATAATCGGCTCAAAATTGTGTATTGACATTATCAAAGTTTAACCACTTGCTCCTTCTTGATCCCATCAACTATTTTTTTAAGTAAATTTATTTATTTATTTATGGCTGCATTGGTTGGTTGTTGCTGTGCATGGGCTTTCTCTAGTTGTGGTGAGTGGGGGCTACTCTTCCTTGCAGTGCGCGGGCTTCTCATTGTGGTGGCTTCTCTTTGTTGTGGAGCGTGGGCTCTAGGCCCGTGGGCTTCAGTAGTTGTGGCTCACAGGCTCTGGAGCGCAGGCTCAGTAGTTGTGGCGCATGGGCTTAGTTGCTTCACGGCATGTGGGATCTTCCCGGACCAGGGCTCAAACCCATGTCCCCTGCATTGGCAGGCAGATTCTTAACCACTGCACCACCAGGGAAGTGCCAACTATTTGAATGTATCAATTATAGGGCAGAGCTGGTGGGAGAGATGTAAGTCATGAATCCGGCCCACTTGTGGTTTCAATTTAGGTGAGAAGATTTTGGTATGTGAAAAATAATCACAATACCATGTAGCATTCAATAAATTCCACAAGGAATAAAAATTAGAAACTCAAGCAGTTCAACACTGAACAAAATCTATTCCAGTTAGGTGTCCTGTTCTACCCAATCTATTCCAAAAGGATGAGAAGGGAGTATTGTACAAAGTGGAGATATGATTTATTCTGGTCTTAGGAAGGTACATCGTGTGTGTGTGTGTGTGTGTGTGTGTGTGTGTGTGTGTGTGTGTGTGAGATGTGTGATGTGTGTGTGTGTAGTTTATTTTGTTTGTTCCACTAGGATGTAAGTTCTATTAGGGCAGAGGTATTTGTTCAGTGCTATACTTCTAATACTAGAATAATTCCTGGCATCTAAGTGCTCAGTAAATATTTGTTGAATGAATGAATAAATTCAAGAAAAGAAGGTCAGAAGGTATTTAAATGTTACCAAGAGACAATATGTGTTTTTGGAAGACTTTTGAAGTCAAGATTTAAGGGAAGGGAAAAAAAAAAAAGGTAAGGTATGGGTAAAAAGAGGGTTTGAGAGAAATTCTTTTATTTTTTAAATTTTAGTTAAATTTTTAAATTGAGGTATAATTAACATGTAACATTATATTGGTTTCAGGTGTACAACACAATGATTCAATATTTCTATACATTGTGAAAGGACTGCCAGAGTAAGTCTAGTTACCATCCATCACCATACAAAGTGAACTTTTAGGATTCACTCTCTTGACAACATTTAAATATGCTCTATATTATTGACTGTAGTCACCATGCTGTACATTACATTCCCATGACTTTATTTTATAACTGGAAGTTTGACCTCTTGACCCCCTTCACCCATTTCGCCCACTCAACCCCCCTTCCCTCTGGCAACCACCATTCTATTCTCTTTATCTATGATTTTGTTTTGTTTGTTCATTTGTTTTGTTTTTTAGATTCCACATATAAGTGAAATTGTACAATATTTGTCTTTCTCTGTCTGATACTTTGCTTAGCATAATTCCTTCAAGGTCCATCCATGTTGTCTCAGATGGCAAGATTTCATTCTTTTTTATGGCTGGTGGTATTCTATCGTATACATATACCACTTCTTCTTTGTCCAGTCATCCATTGATGGACACTTAGGTTGTTTCCATATCTTGGCTGTGTTAAATAATGCTGCAATGAATGTGGGGGTGTAGAAAATTTTCAAATTAGTGCTTTCATTTTCATCAGATAAATACCCAGAGGGGGAATTGCTGGATCATTTTAAGTTTTAATGTTTTGAGGAACCTCCATACTGTTTTCCATAAAGCCTGCACCAATTTACATTCCCATCGACAGTGCACGAGGGTTCTCTTTTCTCCACATGCTGGCCGAAACTTGCTATCTCTTGTCTTCCTGATAGCCAATCTACCAGGTGTGAGGTGATATCTCATTGTGGTATTGATTTGCATTTCCCTGATGATTAGTGATGTTGAGCATCTTCTTTTGTGCCTGTTAGCCATCTGCATGTCTTTTTTTGAAAAAATGTCTATTCAGATCCTCTGCCCTTTAAAAATCAGATTGCTTTGTGCTACTGAGTTTTATGAATTCTTATATTTTGGATATTAACCTTTTATTGGATATATGATTTGCAAATATTTTCTCGCATTCAGTAGGTTGTCTTTTCATTTTGTTGGTGGTTTCCTTTGCTGTGCAGAAGCTTTTTAGTTTGATGTAGTCCCAGTTATTTATTTTTTGCTTTTGTTGTCTTTGCTTTTGGAGTCAGATCCAAAAATCGATTGCCAAGACTGAAGTAAACAGCTTATCATCTAAGTTTTCTTCTAGGAGTTTTATGGCTTCAGGTCTCACATTTTGAGTTAATTTTTGTTTATGGTATAAGATAGTGGTCTACTTTCATTCTTATGCATGTGGCTGTCCAGTTTTCTGAGGAAAATCATTTTAAAAACAAAAATGTTTTAGGAAGTCATTGTGATGGGATCAAGATGACCTAAGTAGCAGAAATGTTGAAGTATATGTTGTAAAGATCTAAAAGTCTCCAAAGATGAACAGACTGGAAGGATATGTATTTCATATCCTCCTATTTGGGGACAGAAAAACACACTTTTAAGTGTGTGTAATAAACTCATGTGCAATCAACTTAAATATTTATGAAAACTAGTCTCAATAAAAAATATGGTATAGATAGAACTTGTAATTCCTTTCACAAATGGGTATAGTAAGTGTTTATTGTAAGGAGAATGGTCTTTACAAGGAAAAGCTTTAGAGAGCATTACACATGTTGGTTTCTGTGAAGCCTAGGGAAGTATCAAGAAGGTGTCTGGATAAGCAAAATATAAATTAATCACCTCTCCTTTGAGTGCTATGCCATAAAAGAAAGTGCAATTAAAACCTTCGAAAACAGAAATAAGATGGTGGCTGGTCACCTAATGAGAGCCTGTTGCTCAATGATTTTAATTTACATGGTATATGGTAATAATATTCATCAGGAAAAAGAAGTCCGCACTTTCACTTTCCTTGTCTGGTACCTCACACACATTGACTGACTTGTCTCCCATCTCTCCTCTCCCTTTCAGAAATTCAGCTGCTTTGTGGTTCTAGATGTCTCATTATTCTTTGTCAGTATTGCTCAGTATCTTTTTGGTCAACATTAAACATTCTCCATGACATTTTCAGATGAGTAGAGTTAAAATATTTTACTCTATGTCCAGGGGTCTTTAACAGTCACAAGACAAGAAAGGTTGACCAAAAGATAAACAACAGGACAACGAGATTATGACCAATCTATCCCCCAGTGGACCAAGGGCTGAGAAGGGGAAAGAGCCTGGACACACTGATCACTTAAATAAGCCAGGTGGATTCTTCCCCCGGAAGCTGAGGAGTTCAGGAGACCACAGGGAGACACCTGCCTCGGAGCCAGCCTTGTCCTGTCAAGCATGTGAAGATAAGATGGTCTCCCCCACAAATACACACAAGAGACGCAGATTGTACTTGATTATTGTTGGGCTTTAGAACTGAAAGACTGCCTTGGAATTGGGCCCAGATTTGGTCCCATGGCAAGTCAAAGTCACATATAAGCTACAGTTATGGGTGAGGTGGCAACCAAAAGAAAGTCAAGGAAGGTAACAAAGCAATTGTAAACAGACACTGTGCAGGTGGAGAGAGAAAAAGAGAGAGGGAGAGAGACAAGCAGACTAACGGTTTATCTACTTTACTCCCAGCTCCTGTCGTGCGCTGGATTCTGGGGATTCTTCTGCATCCCTGCAAGGCTGGAGTGGGTTTGGGCTCCCTGCAACTGTTTCATGCAATAGTACTAACATTTGTTGAATGTTTACTCTGGGCCAGGCCCTGCTCTAAGCCCTTTTCATTCATTAACTTATTTAATCTTCTCAAGACACTGTGAGGAACAGACTACAGGTTTTTTTTTTTTTGCGGTACGCGGGCCTCTCACTGTTGCGGCCTCTCCTGTTGTGGAGCACAGGCTCCGGACGCGCAGGCTCAGCGGCCATGGCTTACGGGCCCAGCCGCTCCGCGGCACATGGGATCTTCCCGGACCGGGGCACGAACCCGTGTTCCCTACATCGGCAGGCAGACTCTCAACCACTGCGCCACCAGGGAAGCCCCAAACTACAGTTTTGTTTTGTTTTGCATTTTACTGATAAGTGAACTCAGCCAAAGAGAAGGTAACCTATTTGCTCAAGAGACACAGTTTATAAGTGTGGATCTTGTTGAAAATAACCTTTTCCTGCAAAAAGTTGAGATTTCTGTTCTCTTGAATAAACACAAATGCCTTATGTATGCCAGCCAAGCGCCGTGCTAAGTGCTGGCGATGAAAAGAGAAATTATTCGAGTCCGAGCATGTTCTTGTCCTCAAGGCACTCTCAGTCCAGGGGAGGAGGAACAAGAGAAGCCAAGTGAGGAGGGGAAGGGAAGGGAAGAGGTGAGGAGGGGCAGGAGGGCAGAGAGGATGAGGGATGATCAGAAGCAGAGATCAGAACAGTGAGCAAGAGACTGACAGGAGAAACTAAAGTCAGAAATAGAACATACACAGCTCCGGGGTCTGCGGAGGAGGGCAGACCACTCCTTAGGGGACCTTAGGAGACAGTCTCTGTTTAGAAGGTAGATGCTCAATTATATACGTGTGTGCCAAATAGCCTCCAGCACCCCAGTGTTTTTCAAGGGCTTAAGTCAACAATAATTGACAGGTCATGGAGCGGGGCAGGAGGTCTGAGTGGTTTTTTGAAGAATCCAGGAAAGCGCTGACAAGAGAAAGAATATGTTTAAAAATATGTAAACATGTAGACAGTGTTTTAAAATATGCCAGGCCTAGAAAGCGTGGAACCACATTATAATGGTTCCAGCCAAATTCAGAATGTGGTCCTGTTTCCCTTTCCTCTTCTCATTGCTTCCTGAAGGGTCAGGGGTTTCCATGGGCAAGACGGGGAGGGGACGTGGAAGCAAGAGGCAGGGACGAGGGAGGCTTACGGTGCAGCCAGTGCTGCTCATGAGCTGCCGAGGCAGCCACGGGGTGGGGGTGGGGGGCAGAAAAGTTCATTTTAAGTTGATTCCTACACATGGTTGGACTTTTAAAGGGCTGACTGGAGACTGCTGTTTCCGTTGTCTCTGCATTAAAGTGACTGTAGGACTTTACAGTGAGCAAAGTACCCTGAGTTCTCACCCAGAGGCAGGAGAAGAAATTCCCTCTGGGTAAGTTTTAAAGAGACAACAAGAGACACAAATAAAAGTAATTTTAATTATACTTCATGAGTCCTGTTTAGTGCTACATCTGATTCCATAAGAAGAGCTTCCTAGTTAAAAGCCACCCCTCCCTTTCACCAACTCTGTGGGTAATTAAAACTTGACAGGATTACAGTTAGGAGAAGAATACAGTAAGGAGGTTTCTACCTGGATCCTTTTTCTTTAGTGGCGCTTTTGCTAAGAGCAGTATTGCGTCCCGAAGTAGGTTCTGATTTCTCTTCGGTGGGAGATCCAAATCCAGCACTAAAATGATAACTCTTTTCTCTTGTCATTTGAAAAACACCACAACCAATTTCAATCATACAGAAAATAGCAATGCACTACATTTTCAAGGCATTTTATATTTATAAGGCATTTTCACTTCTATTATATGTTTTGATCCCAGTCACCGAGAAGAAGCAGGGCACCAGGCATTATTCCATCTACAAATAAGGACACTAAGCCTGATCATGGACACTGAGTCAGGGGCTCAAGAGCTCACTCTGGGTTCACAGAAGACAGAATGTCAAACCAGGTTTCCTGGCTTTCATCCTGAAATTGTGTGACTGTGAGAAGACTAAAATTTAAGTTGCCAAAACCTAAAATCTGAATTTCTTTTTTACTCTCAAATTAAGGGAGAGAATTATTTGAGTGTAGACAAAACATCATTTTCTTACTTGGTCTTTTCTTTACTTGCTCTTCTTAAAGAAGATGAAGAAGAAATACTTCGTCCATAACCAACGTCTGATGACTTATCTTCCATAGATGGAGTTGGAGAACTAAAATTTTACATATTTGAAATTATGTACAAATTAAAATAATTTGTCAATATTGACCTTGTCCTACTTTTAACAGTGACACATTATTTTAAAAGCAAAAAGGAGAGTTTAAAATAAGATAAAATGAATATTATAAACCTTTTCATGAGCTAGAACTAGAAATAGTTTTATAAAATGTGTCACATAAAATGTATTATATAGATATATAGGAATACAAGACCATTTTAATGGCTGTTGAAGCTTTCATTTTTAGCTCTACTATTTTCTCCTTATTTTATTAAAAATATTGGGCAGCAGTGGTATTCCTGGATTTAGTTCTGGAGATTTGTAAACATAATTCATCTTGGTTTGCTGCTATCTGTTTATACTTCCTTCAGTTACTTCATGTTGCCAGAAGGGTAAGAAGCCCTGATTGCAGAAATACCCATGGAATTGACTGGTAACATGGAGTCAAAGGAAAAACCACAGTGGTGACTATTCTGTGTTCTTTACTATGTCAGGCTATGAGTTTATGGACCAGTGTTTACTTTCATGGTGCTGCTAGATACAGGAAGTAAGAAAAGATACCATACTAGGAACCTTTATGTATTCACATGATGATGGACAAACAAAAAAAATTATTTGCTTCCCTTCATTCCTCCTCCCCGCAAAGACTCACGCATCACATTTACTGTTAACTAAGAGTATAGCACGTCGGTCACTTGGTTCTTGTAAGCAGAGATCCTTCAAAGGCAAAAGTTTGGTGCCAGGATTTATCTGTAGATAATTTAAGAATTGAAAAGTAATATCTGCATGCATTATATATTTTTTTAATGAATACTGATAGAATAGGTTCTTAACTGTTTGAGGTATCTAATTTCACACACACGCACATACACTTAAAAATAGGAAACTGAAGCTTGTGGATATCTTTGGGCAAGATACACCCTCCAATTCCCCCTCCCCCCCCCCCAGTCTCTGTAACTTGATACTCAACTGTTTCATACCATAATTATCAGCTTGGCCCTGGAAGTATTTGAGTTTGAAAATCTATCCATATACATAAGGAAGAGCTTATCATCTGTAAGAGTAACTAATTACTAAACAGATCACTAAAAATGTTGTGAGGATAACTAACAACAAGCTAGACAAAGCCCTATACTAGCAATTTTGTCAGCCTGGTGAAGAGGGTTAGACCAGATCACCCTGTGAGCTCTTTTTCCAATCAAGTAATAGATCCTTCTCTCATCCAAGATACTTTTCATGGTTCTTTTAAAGTAAGACAGAGCGTGTCATTCTTTTGCCCAGAACCCTGACGTGTTTTCCCACTTCATTCAGAGTAAAGGCCCGAATCCTTCCAGTGGTCTACAAGACTTCCATGAGCTGCTTGCTCTTACCTGCTCTGATTTGGTCTGTTATTCCACCCCTAGTTGACTCAGTTCTAGCTACACCGACTTTGCTGTTCCTTGAGTGTGCCAACCACTCACGGTTTCTGCACTAGCTGTTTCCTCCATCTAGAAAGCTCCTTCCCCACTATCCCCAAGGCTAAGAAGTCCTTCACCTCCTTCAAATTTTTTGCTCAGATATTACCCTTTTAGTGGGGCTACCTGACCACATCAACTCCAGTGTCCTAAGCCCCTTTATCCTCCTCCCCACCCACTGCAGCGCTTATCATTTCTATCACGTGATAGAATGTATTGGTGAGATTTATTGTTTATTGTCTGTTTCCTCTCACTGGTACCATGGGAGTAGAGATCTTTGTCTTTTTTCTTCACTGACACATTTAAAGCCTGAAATATTAGAAACTTAATATTTAGAGTAAATCAGCGAGTTCTCCTTCATAAGGACATTGTCTCATTACTTTTTTTTTTTTTAAAAAACTCATGAACAAATATATTTTGTCACAGTTTTATCTGTTCCATGGCAACAGATAAGTGCTCTGGTAAGTGCTCTTTGGTGGTTTTTCTGCTCTTTTCCTCATTTTTTCTTAAAGCATCTTTATGCTAATAATGTGGCACCTGTTCTTTTAAAATTACTCATCATTGAATGACAGCAGTAATTTCTCGGTGGTTTGTGTGTATCTGTTATGGAGGGTATGGTGGTGGCAGTGGCTGGCAGAAGCAGAAGGAAGAGAAAAAGTTTTAGGCTAGCAGATTTGGTTATTCAACATGTCTCTAATTCTGTTACCACGATACAGTGTTTCCTGCAAATACAGCTTAGCTGTGATTCTTTTATGGCCCTGTCTCCTCTGCTTCTTTGAACCAAATTTGTCCAAGCGGGTTTCTGCTACCAGCCCTGCTCACCCCGGTTCCTGAGGTCCTGCCCACCCACCCCCTTGCAAACCAAGCATATAGCTTTTGTATGTCTGAGTTCTCCATCCCCTCGGGAAGCATAGACTTTTGATGGTGCTTTCTGAGATCTGCTACCACTCTTGTCCCTCTCTGTGCTTTTTTCCCCCTTTTCATTCTTCCTCCTGTGTAACTTCTGCCTGATCCCAGGGACTTTTAAATATTTTTGAAGTCTGCAGATCATACCAATTTCCTACTTCTGCCTAAAATGGGATTTGTAGGTTTTTAAAAAATTTCCCTATTCTCCTTATTGCTTTTGGTTTCCAGAAGTAGAACATGCTGACTTAGACAGTAATGTCAAAAAGCCCTCAAGACTCTAACGTTTAGCTTCCCATTTCTCTTAACATTAACATGGAATTACACTGTATTGTTTTAAAATCATAATCACAAACGCAGCTAAGTAAAATAATATTCTTCTACATTACATTTTAAAATTCAGTATTACAATTTGGTTAATTTCAATTAGATTATAATTAATAGAATAAAAACTTATACTTCTATTATTGACATTATCATTATCATTAACACTGAGCCCTAGAAGTAATATAAAAGCCGATTGCTTTATATCTCCTCTGAAACTTGAGACTAGCAGCAGCAAACTAATTTAAGTTCAGGTCATCAGATTCTAGTTAAAACTGTACACAAATGCAAAATCTTATAGCCAGACAAAGTTTAAGGATGAAGTTCTGATTCCCAAGTTTCTGCCTATAAAAATATAAATTATGTTAGGCGGTTATAAAATTGCAACGTAATGGCATCACGATGCAAGAAGAACTGATCACACATACTAAAATACAAATTAGTGCTGCCACTTACCCGACCATAATCATAGACTCCATCAGTAATTATGTTACTTGATGACAAATAGCCAGTCTGGCTGTATTTCAGAGACAGGTGGTGGTTGAGCAATTTGTTATGAGCTGCCTCACTGAATTTATTTTTTCGACTTACTGATAGATTAATTTCTTCAAGGATATCTAAAGCCCTGTCAATAAAAGCAAAAAAGACATTATTTGCCTTATATAAGCAATCCAACAGTAAGTTCCCATTCATACACCTCACTAAGATCCTGAATGAAGGATTGAGATGGAAAGGTTAAAACCATTCCACCCTTTTAGGTAAACTAATCCTGCCAGAATTATGAAGACAAATCAGCCCTTTTTGAGAACATACATGCCATGTGGAAACTCATAATCAAACAGTTGAAAGGGACACTTTAGGAAGAAAAGTTCTTCATTCAAAGCAAAATTAGTATCGGACTCCAATTTTTTCAGCTAACCAGGTGACATATACGAAGAACAAAAATGGCTCAAACAGGGTAAATCTGTGGAACCTTGAAACCCTCTTGGCTGAGTTGCTAAAGGCAGCTGACTCACAGGCTGTTGGTAAGGGAACCGACGTGGTGAGGTTGGTTAAAGGCGTCATTGTGGTGGAGCGGTTTGTGGGGGAGAAAACAAAGGTGGCACTCATGGCTTGCCCGTTTTAATTTAGCCTTGAAAGCTGAGCGACAAATAAGATTGTGTTTAGCAAAGCAGAGGAAGGTGAAAGAAGCGTTTATCAGAATGAAAAAGTGGAAAAGGAAACATTGAAGATGATTTTGTGGAGGTGGCGGGGGAGATCTCTCCCGCTTCTGCAGGCGGTCCCTTCAGAGGGACTGTGACCTGCAGAGCTTCTGAACGCCCTGCGGCCTGAGAGTGGGCGTGGAGACTCTGCTCGACCTTCCTCGGGCCTGAAGACTGTGTGTCCTTCATCTGAGCCAGACCCTCCAGACCGCTCCACTCACCCAAGCCTGCACAACTCAGCGGCCGTGGGCTCATCACTGGCACAGACCATTATGGCCCAGCTGGCGTGCCGTCGTACCTCGTCGTTCTTGGAATGCAGGAGCTCTACCAGTGGCTCCAGCCCACCTGAATTTCTCAACTAGAAATGGAAGCCAAAATTTTACACATTAAGAGCACAGAACTTAAACATTCATGCTTTAAAAAAAAATCCAATTTTTTGATTGTTGAAAGGGTTTTGACTATGTAAAAACATTTTAGGGGAAAGAATCAATTGCAAAAACCTTACAGACAGGAGCGCGGTGTTCTGTTCAAAGTTAAGAAGAGGCTGCAGTAAGTTACTGAGGGAGGTCATTGTGAGTTTACATGGGGTGGGTGCAGGGCAAAGAGCCTGTCCTCTTCCCTCTACAAGCGGGATGTCCCATGTTCATTCACTCTGCTGCTTACCACTGCGTGTCCATCTGGCCTGTGGGGGACAGAATCACGGGCCCCTAGAGATGCCCTTGTCCCTGGGAGGGATTTGGTAGATGTGGTTAAGGATCTGGGGATGGGGAGATGGTCCTGGATTATCAGGTTGGCCCAACTTAATTACAGGGGTCCTTACAAGAGGGAGATAAGAGTGTGAGAAGCAGAGAAAGGAGACTTGTAGAAACAGAGATTGCAGTAATCTGCTTTGAAGACAGAGGAAGGGGCCACAGCCAAGGAATGCAGGTGGACGGTAAAAGCCCGGAAACAGATTTCCCCCTCAAGTCTCCAGAAGGATCACAGCTCTGTTGATATCCTGACTTTAACCCGTAAGACCCATTTTCAGACTTCTGACCTCCCAAACCATGAGATAATAGATTTTTATTGCTTTAAGCCACTAAGTTGTGGTTATTTGTTTCAACAGCAATAGGAAACGGACACAGTCTCCAAAGCTAGGCAGGAGTAACCAATGCAGGCTAGTGCCACCTGTGTCACTGGACAGTGCCATGACGTCAGCAGTGTGGACGAAGCAATGCTGAAGCAGTTCACCAGAAGGAGATCCATTTTGTTATCACTCATATTGCTTCAAGGAGTGAAAAAGAGAAGAAAAAGAACAAGAAGAGAATTGGGGAGAACTACATTAATTACACTCTTAAAAGAAGTCACACATGTATAAAATTGTTCCAATCAGGGAAAAAAAAAAGAAGATTCAACAGAGCTCTTGTCTCACTGTTTGAAATGTAATACAGTATTATCTGAGCCCGGAGGACTAAAAAGAATATTCTACAGGTCTCTCTGTGTAGTATCTGAAGACAGGAGCCCTTGTGAGATACGATCCACTTCCAATCATGTTCTTCTCAAACACAGGGACTCTAACAGGGATTACACATTAGCACACGTAACCTGGGCAAGCTTTGAAAAGTTTACTTGAAGCATCTGATGCTTAGCAAGCCAAATTTCTGAACATCTTTATATCTGAGTATAAGATAGCAACCTGACTCCACGTGTTCTTTCGGCAAATATCTAATTCATTTATTAATTTCACCACTCATTCCTTCATTCATGTATTCACTCATTCATTCAACAACTGTTTATTAAGCATATACTGTGTGCCAGGTATAGATCAATGACATGGATGCAGGGAAGGAAAACCTCAGTTCCCTTCCCTAAAGCCTCAGGGAGCTTATGGTCTTTCATACAAAAACTAGTGCAAAACAGAGTTCAAGGGAAGCATGCATAGGGGGTGGTGTGAGCACAGAGCAGGACGTTGGAGTCCACGTTTGAAGACTAAAGAAAGCCGTCATGGAGGACAGGATGGCTGAGCTGAGTGTTGAAGGAGAAACAGGCACTTATCAGGTGAACAAAGGTGAGACTAGCTTTCCAAGCAGAGAAATCAAGGAGGTGTAAATAAGAGAATTTTAGAATTCAAATCGTATGGTATTTCTGGAGTGTAGAGTTACACCTGGGAAGCGAGTTCAGGCTTAGGCAGGTAGGGGTGGATCATTGCGAGCCCTTGCATAGCACACTAAGCAGCTTAGCTGTTCCCATGGGGCAGTGGCACACCCCTGGGGACTTGCAATGATGTGATGAGGGTCATAAATTTGAAAGATCAGTCTGGAGGCAGTTTGGGGAATAGGAGGTGGCAGGGGTAGGGAGGGCCGTAGAGTCAGTTGCAATATTCCAGGAAACGGATGGACTGCTCAGTGAGCCGCATGGAGGAATGACCAACTAACACAGTGTTGTTTATCACTGTGTTGCCGCTGCCTACTGCAGCGCCTGGCACATGGTAGCTGGTAAAAAAAATATTTGGTGAGTATCTTACTACCTTAATGGATGAATACAAATGAACTGAGTCAACGGGAACAAAGAAGGGGATAGAAAAAATATCTAAGAGACAGAAGAGATCTGTTAGTTGTCTGAGCAGACAGCACAGTGTGAGGACGGGGGCTCTGGACTCAGAAAGGTGTGTTCGCAGTCCCTGATTTCCCGACCCATCAACTCTGCTTTCAGCACATTATTTCTTTAAGCCTCATTTTCCTCCTCTATAAAATAGGGATTGCAAATGTACCTATTTCTTTTCTTTTTGTAAAATTGAAGTATAGTTGGTTTACATGCTACATAGATTACATATAGTTGGTTTATTATATTAGTTTCAGGTGTACAACATAGTGATTCAGTATTTTTATAGATTATACTCCCTTTAAAGTTATTACAAAACAATGGCTATATTTCCCTGTGCTGTGCAGTATGTCCTTGTTGCTTGTTTGTTTTATGCCTAGTAGTTTATACCTCTTACTCCCCTGCCCCTGTCTTGCCCCTCCCTTCTTCCCTCTCCCTAGTAACCACTGGTTTGTTCTCTATATCTGTGAGTCTGTTTGCTTTGTTATATTCATTCGTTTGTTTTATTTTTAAAATTCCACATGTAAATGATAACAGAGTATTCGTCTTTCTGTGTCTGACTTATTTCACTAAGCATAATAACCTCTAGGTTCAACCACATTGTTGCAAATGGCAGAATTTCATTCTGTTTCTGGCTGAGTAATATTCCATTGTGTATAAACACCACATCTTCTTTATCCATTCATCCATCAATGGGCATTTAGGTTGCTTCCATGTCTTGGCTGTTGTGACTAATGCTGCTATGTACATTGAGATGCATGTATCTTTTCAAAGTAGTGACAAACATACCTATTTCAAGTGAGGCTTAAATGCATGTTAAGTGCTTAGCACACTGGCTGTGCATAATAAGTGCTCCATATTGTTATTTTTACTGGGGCGAGAGGAACAGAGTCCTAGGCTGTTTGAATGAGTGCCACACGACATGCAAACAGGAAAAAAGCAAGAGAAAAAGGTACGTTTGTAGGTTTATATCAAGTCTTTATGAAATGGGCCAAACGTACTTTTATGTGATGGACTTGTAAAAACTACAATTCCATGTTTTAAATTTTTGAAATACAAGAGAAACGGAAGAGTGTGAGTAACCCATATTTATAATTTCAAGCATCATAGTAAAAGGCACACCTGAGTGTCCCCCACTCAGCTTAAGAAATGGTGCATTTCAATGACCTTGAACCCCCGTGTGCTCCTCTTCAAACACATCCATCCCCTTGATCCCCCAAGAGGCAACCAATTTCTTAAATTTGGGGTCAGTAATTCTCTCACTTTTCTTTATAGTTTTATATGTATGTGCTAAACAACATATTGCTTTGCTTTGCGTATTTTTGAACATTATATAAATAGAATTCACACATCTGTTTTCTTCTGAACTTGACTTTGCTCAGCATTATGCTGGTTGAGATTCTTCTCTGTTGATGTCTGTAGCTACAGTTCATCCATTTTCACTGATGCAAGATTCTGTTTTATGAATATACCACAAATTTATGTATCCATTCTCTTAACAACCGGACAGTTGGTTTGTTTCCAGCTGTTGAGATGTTATAAACAATGCTTCCTGGTGCACAGAGACAAGAGAGTGTCTTAGGTATATACCTAGTTTTATACCTAGAATTGTCACATTATAGGGTACGCTCACCTTCTTTGCTGGGTGATGCTAATTTGTTTTCCAATGTGTTGCACCAGTTTTGAGGGACTTAAATGATGGGTAGGTTCAAATACTTGAAAATGTTTCAAACTACTGCACCAGTAGGTACGGACCAGAAGAAAGAGAAAAGGAAAGTGATGCAAATGCTCACCTCTGTCCGGGCCTCGACATCACACGCAGTTGCAGCAACGGTGAGAGCGGCTTTGCTCTGCACGACAGTGTTGGCAGAGTGCAGCGGGCTGAGCAGGGCGTGCATGACGTCATGGCTCTGGATGCTGAGACGCAGAGACTCCTGCATGGCCATGTTCGTCAGCACCGTGGCGGCGTTGGCTATGGCTCCATCTCGTTTGCTGGACAGGGCGTTGATTAATGCATCGATACCATCACCTTCGGCAGCAGCGCTGGGTCAGTGAAGGAGAAATGAATGCCGTTCACCCCTGTTCAGTAAATGATGTTTGGAGCATACAACTAAGCTTATAAAACAAACGAGTGCCTAAAGACAATTTCAGAAAGAAATTAATTTATCTGGGCGATGAACCCGGAATTGAGGCTCTGGCGATTTAAATGGAGTCTGGGGGGTTATGAATGAATATAAATAATCCTTTTCCTATGTCTGCAGCTTTGGGTTATAGGAAAATGCATGACTGCTTCTTAGAAACCCTACTACAGCTATTTATCTTTTAACTCAGTGATACTTACAAGACCAGGAAATTCTATTCAAAGAAAGTCTATTAAAATATTCCTAACCAGTAAGAAAACAAAGGTTTAAATGGGAGGAATGAGTGAACATGGGAATTAAAAATTTTTCAGCTCATCTTCCCTCTTTTTAAGTGAGGCTGTTAACTGTAGGCAGACGTTAACACGTTTGAAGGCAGCAAATCATTTTGGGGGTGGATGTTGCTTTTACAAATTAAATATCAAGATAAAAGTCATGATATTGACAAGAATAATTTTAGTAATGTAGGCATATTCAGTTGTTAAATTTCCTATTTCTAGTATAAAAACGTCTTCCCACAATTAGAAATCCTAAACCTCCTTTTAAAAACACTGTACTTTCTATAGTCCTTGCTTTGTAATCACTCAAAAAGCTCATAAAATATTAAAAATTTTAAAAAAAGATCATTTTAAAGAGTGGAAGTTGATTTAATTATGTTCTTTAATGTTTGGAATTGCTTCAAATAAGAGATGTTTCAAGCAGTAAGATATATAGAGCATCCTGGTTTTAAAGGAAAACCCCAAATTATGTTAAAAATCCATCTAAATCATCAAGACAATAAAAATACACAACCTCAATAAGGAGACTGCTAGCTTTAGGTGAAAGGAAGCTGTGAATCAGGCACAAACCAGCTCTGAAGGAGACTGAACAGCAGCCACTGGGCAGGAACGGAATGACTAGAGGCAACATCTCTGGAGAACGAAGGGCTCCTTGGTGTTGACCTTGAACGCACCTTCTACCCCCGGTTTATATAAATCCATCCAGAAAACACACCCTACTGATTGATACCAAGTTAAAGTCAGCACTCAGTTCCGTGTTTCCCCTCCTGCAGTTCCTGGTGTCTGTTTAACCCTCTGTGGCATCTCCTAGTCTTTCTCTGGGATGGTGTCCCTTAAAACTAAAATTTGGTTAGATGACATATGACCAAAATTTGGGAGGAAGCCCAAGAAAAATATTGAGAGGAAGGAAGGCCCTGCATCTCACTATGGCAGCCTGAGGAACAGCATTTAATTTCCTTTCCTAGAGGATAAAATAAACACTCTTAAGATAATCTCACATTTACGTCTCTCTCCTATTATTAACTGACACGGTGGTCATTTGATTTTATGAATAAGGGAAAATTTGAAGGCTTTAATATATTAGTTCACCAGGAACTTCTCATACTCAACACTGAATTAAAAAAAAATGCCAGGAAGAATTTTTAATTATGCATATATTCTAATTAATTAACATAAGCTTAAACCTTCTCAAAAAAAAATGTTTCCTTTGAATTATTTTTCATGCACTTGATGCAATCAGTTCCTTAAATCAAATACTCTATGTTTTTTTAATCATTATAAACACACCTTGGCTAAAATGCACGATTCCTTTGTCACTTAGTGGTTTTTATCTTTGACAATGTTCATTTTTTAACACATCTTGGAGAGTAAAGAGAAAGCACACAATGGAGGTATTTCAACGGCATCCATGATAGAAGCCAGAAATGCTTTAGGTAAATGCATACTAGTAAATTCTGAAAGGCTTTATCTTTTGTGTGTATCAGGGAGTTTAGGGAAAATTTAAGTAAGTATGCAGGATCATACTCCATAGTTTTAGTTTCTCTAGTTTATGTAAAAATGAACAAACAAACCTGGGTCATGGAGACACAGGGATTTTCATCGAGTGTGTCTCTGCTCTCAGCCTTTCTGCTTGGATTTTGCTTCTCCCTTTCTCCTGTACGAAGGCATGTCTGGCCCTGGTTCATTTATACTCTACCTTCTGCTTTTTCTTTGCTTTTTATGGAGGCAGTAAAGGGAAGTACATAAAAACCTAGCTGTTTAAAAAAACCAAAGATTCTAGTACACAGTGGAATATAGCTTTTACTAAATTGAACATAACTGCCAGCACCGAAAGACAAATCATACAGGCACAGCTGGGAGAGCAACGTATATTGTATGTGCATATCTGCCCATAATTTGCTACATGCAGCTCTAAGTGCAAAAAGCATAATTGAGATTAACTTATGATATGAAAAATCAAGCTATTAGTCTTACTTAAAAAAAAAACTAATTTCAGTCATAGAAATAGGGTGCAGAATTTGTACTTTTTTTAAAAAAAAAGAATTGCATTAATTTTGTGCTTTCAAACCCAAGACATTCTGTCTTATTTTTCCCCAAGTCTAACATATACACAAGCTGAAGCCTATCCTATTTTTTTTTCCCTATCCTATTTTTAAGACACATTTTAGTCTCCTAGATGGTAGAGCATTATCCAAATGAATAGGAGGACAGAAGTCAAACTGCTTTGTTACAAAATCCAGAATTACAGGGCCATATATCATCACAGCAATCTGAAACTATTTTCTGATATTTACTATCATTAGTCTGCATCCGGCTGGAGTTTAATCAATTAGGAGTTTAATCAATTAAGAGTTTAAAATGTAAATTGAAACAGAAATTAACCAAACTACAAACCAAATATGGGAATGTATAAAAACATCTGTTTATGTCATTTGACATATGTAAATAGAAGTGAAGTTCGAATGTCATGTGTATCCAATCTGTTACCAAGTCCTGACTATTTCTCTCTTCCATATTTCTCAGAACGCTTCCTTTTCTCCATCTCCATCTCTCCCACTGAATCCAATTCAACATCCTGTATCTTGTGGATTGATATAAGTACTCTCCTAACAGGTTTCCCCTCATCCCCTCCAATCCTTTCTCCATCTTACAGCTTAAGTGATTTCTTAAAAATAATTTTATTTCTCCCCTACTTAAAACTTCCACGGTTTGCCATTGTTCAGGATAAAGCCCCAAATTTCTCATGTGGCCTCTGAGGCCAAGCATGAGCTGACCCCACCTCCCTCGCCAGCCCTTGCACCCCGCCACCTCTTCCTGTTGTCGTGTCCTAGGCCTTTCTGGCAACCTGCCATACGCCAGGCTCCGTCTCACCTCGGCGTGTGCCCACACTCTGGTCTCACTCCCAGCCGTCCCTTCCCCCGGATAATTCCCATTCATCTTGCCAAGTTTGGCACAAATGTCTCTTCCTCAAGGAAGCATTTCTTGACCCCCAAAACTAGGTTAGGTCTCTTTTTCACGTGTCCTCAGAGCATTCGTTTGCTAAACGTATACATTTCCTTTTGTTTTAAAAAATGAGGTTTGGGCACAAGTGTTCACAGTCAGAGAAGAGTCACAATCTCGAAATATTATTTTACGGCGCCTGTTACGGAAAGGAATTCAGCACATAGTTTTTCATATTAAGTCCCCAAGCCCCACAGTTACAGCATGGGCACTAAGAGCACTAAGGAAAAGCTCAATTGCACAAATAGCGACTATTATGCTTCCCGGAAAGTACAGTGCTATTTTATGTCTGTGTGCCTTTGCACTCGTGCTCCCTTTGCCCCCAGATCCCTCCCGAACCTCTGCCTGAGGACCCCTCAAGGCCAGCTCACTCACCGCTTCCTGGGTGAGGTTACCCACGTCCATCACTGCCCCTCCTTATTAATCATCCCCTCCTCTGCCATGTCTACGCCTGGTGCCTACTTCTTAGTCAGCATGTGAGTCTTTTTATATCCCCAGTGCCGAGAAGATCGATATATTTTAATTGACTTGAATCAACTCAAGGGGAGTGATGAAAACCTCTGCTGGCGTCCAGAAGCGGAGAGGGAAAAGTACTTAGCTCAGTGTGAAGTTTGCAAGAAGGGGTGGGATCCAACAATATGGGGATCTCCGCTTGTATCACTTATAGCTGTTCTTAAAAGCAGTTTATTTCCTCCTCACGCCTAGGCTTCTCGGATTATATAGTGAAGTCATTTTCTTTTTAACTATTTTATTTATTTATTTATTTGGCTGCATTGGGTCTTCATTGCTGTGCGCGGGATTTCTCTAGTTGCAGCGAACAGGGGTTACTCTTCATTGCGGTGCGTGGGTTTCTCATTGTGGTGGCTTCTCTTGTTGCGGAGCACGGACTCTAGGTGCGCGGGCTTCAGTAGTTGTGGTGCACGGGCTCAGTTGCTCCGTGGCATGTGGGATCTTCCCAGACCAGGGCTGGAACCCGTGTCTCCTGCATTGGCAGGCAGATTCTTAACCACTGCACCACCAAGGAAGTCCCCCCATGAAGTCATTTTTATATGAAGTTTAATAGATGAAATCTTGCACTTTAGACAATGTTTTTGGGATCCGTCCCTCTCATGTATCAAGGGATGTGGATATTCTTTCTCTGCAAACACAGTTTGTTTGGGTTGTGTCATCAGAGGACACGATTTGGTACCTCTCAGATTTTGATCCTTGCTGCTGTTTGGAGACTCACATTTAACTCATCTGCAAAGGCTGGTTACATGAATCAAGGGTGACCTTGGGCCGCATAGAAAATCTGTTTAACAGAGCCCATATACACGGGGATATGTGGAACCCGCTGGAACAGATGGTAATATTGGCAATCAGAACCTTGTTTGTTAACAGTGATTACAACCATTCCCACCAGCACGGCTTTTCATATGTCTCCGTGAGGTTTGTCACACCAAGGAAGACATATTGGTGGCAGACACGCTGCAAGTGGTGAAGAGAGGTGCATATGCAGCAGTGACTCAGTGTTGGCGAGTTTAATTGCAGGCTCCCGGCGAGTCTATACAGGTGCGAGGGGGGTGGGGTGCTGGCCGTTATGATAAGCAGATCTCCTGGTTATCACAGCCGGATCTGGAATGCTGTGAACAGGATTCCTGACTCTCATCCCAGCCAGTTTTCCAAAGGTAATGACCCGAGAAGTCGAGGGTGTTAAATTGATCAGTTTCTGAGTCCCAAAGAACCATCACCCCGTAGCAGCCCCACAGTTGAAGAAGACTAATATATGTGCCCCCCAACTCTGGCTGAACCCCAGGATTGACAAAAGTATCCAAGAGTATTGTCTCCTTTGAAAAAAGTATTATTTAAAGATGCTTATCCATAGTAAGGGAGAGAATCACAATTAGCTGCAGGCAAAAAGCTTAAAATGAAGAGTGTAAAGTAACACTATTATTAAAGTGAAACCCAGACATAGAAACAGATGTGGGAAGTTTTGCATCCTATAGCAAAATAAGAAAAAAATGCAAAAAAAATATTTAAAAGTATGTGAAACCAAATTGTTTCCATCATATCGATGTGTCCTAGCAGGTATGATTTGGGAACTTCCAGAACATGCTTTTATGCTACAGTTGCTGTGACATCATGATTTTTCAAGAGAAAACTGCTAATTGCAAAGAGATGAGCACACGCCAACCCAGCACCTCCACAGAGAGCATGCGGGCTTTTGTTACCAATTACGAGGCAGTCAGTCAAGGTGCAGGGAAATCAAATGTAATTTTCTTACAAGTGACGTGGACTCCTTACTGACCTATCTGTTCAGTCACGATACTTCACTTCCATACATGCCACCTTCTGTTTCAAAACGCTGGAATGCCTGCCAATAATTAACTAGCTGCCATCAGGAAAGAACAACTGTCGTCATTTTACATGGCTGACTTGTCTCCTGATAAAATAGGAATAATGGTCAAGGTGTTAGAACATTCATAATAAATGGCTTCTGCAGTTACCAAATGTTTCTGTTTAGCCTGGAAAGCAGTCTATTTACATAACTGGATATGACAAGGGCCACAATCCCAAAGTAATTAGAGATATCACGTTGTTGATTTTCTTAACTAAAAAAAATAAGGACGCTGAAATCTCTAGTGTGATGGCACATAAACCCCCCTGGCCCTTGCCAGGACTACCCTCATCTCATCAGCTCTAATGTCAGAGAGACAGTCATTGACGAGCTGTGTCATTCCTGTGACCTCTTTCACAACGCTGGTGTCATGCCTGCCCCTCTCTATGACTTTGTGCTGTTTTATTTCATCTATACTGTTATCACTTCTGAAATTACCTTAAAATTACTCGTGTGTTGTCTGTCTCCCTGTCCAAACTGTAGACTTCATGAAAGCAGTTTCATGGAACCATTGTCATGATCCCTACAGCCTAGAGCAGTACCTGGCACATAAAGAACACCCAAGTAACTGTGAAATAGTTACAAAAGAAACCAAAATTCACAGATAATAACTTCCTTAGCCTCTGGGATAAAATTACAAAAGTGGTAAAGAGTGACCCCATCTAGTTCCTAGTGAAAGGTATGTTCCAGGCTCCCTGTGATCCTGGGTCAAGGGTAATCGCTTAGACACACAAAATATAATAGATAATCCAGATTCACTTTTTTTAGAGTTAAGAAAGATAATATTTAGTGAGAGTAAGACTTGCTCAAGAAGCAAGTCAGTCAACAGACACAGAATTAAAACCATGATGATCTGACTATCTTTTTTTACAATTATCAGTCTCTTAAGCTTTAAAAAGTACTGTATTTTCTAGGAAAAAAAAAGAACCAGAATCTATTTGGTTCACTTCATCATTCCTCAGGGAATGAGAAATAAGGGAGACCATTTTGATGTATAGCATAGTGGGAAATTCTTACTAACCATTGGATACATTTTTTCCTCTTTCACATTCTCTTATAAAGAGAATATAAGGAAGAGGAGGAAGAGAAGGGAAAACAGGGAAAGGAACCTGGAAGAAAGGAGGAAGGAGGAAGGAAGGAAAGGAGGGGATTGAAATTCAATTCTCCAAAGGTGCCTGCAGTCTGGAAGAATCCAAAAAGACCAGGAAGGCAAAGGGAAACATTTGGTTGGAAGATTTGGAGAAGCTCAAAGTCGCAGAGATAGTGAGCAAGAGGCAGAGAGAGAGAAAAGTCACGAGCTCCCTCTGGATGTACATAGCTGACTGCCTCGGTGTGAAGTGTCCATCCCACCCCTGTGAACTTGAGCAAAGACGGTGCCTATATTTCCTCATCTGCAGAATGGATGTGATGATAATATTCCCTACCTCACAGGACTGCTTCAAGGATTTAGTGATACATTCCGTTTGGAGTACTTAGCCCAACGCCTGGCCACACAGGCCAGGTATCATCACCATCCTCATCACCTTCACCATCACTATCAACATCATCATCACCATCATCCACGCATACTCAGTGAGCCACAGGGGCAGAGATTTTCCTATATCCTGTCTCCATTTCTTGGATCATGGGAAAATAGGATCCTATATCCAAATTTGCATGTGTGTATGAAATTTTCATTTTTAGACAACTTTTCAGCTAGACGGTCAAATCTCCAACTCCTGCAGGGCTAGAGCAGAAGCAGTTTCCTCAAGCATTCCACCCAAGTCTCTTTGTTTAGGCAACAAATGAGTAATAAAGGCCATTTTCAGAGGGAAGAAAAATCAAGGAAAAGGATTAATATTGAAAAGTCAAAGACGAGTAAAAATGGAATTTATGTAGGTTTTAAGCACTGCTTCAAATTTTAAGAGAAAAATCACACAATATAAAGGTATCCAAACTGTTTGATAATTTCCTCTTAAAATCAGTAACAGTGGAAATTAAACCTGAAGGATGTAGCAGCAAATTTAAAATAAGTTTATGCAAATGTTAGTCTCTGCTCTCTAGGTAATAAAAGCAGCATAGGTAAGTTTCTAAATGAACATTTCATGGGATTCACCTAGCCTCACAAAACTTGTAGCCGACAAAATTCATACTGTTTGTGAAGGTCGACTAGGCATCAACTGACACAAAATGGGGGTATGGAATCAACTTGTTTTTATTGCAAAATCCAGCTTTTCATTCTATATATTCCTTCAAATCAGAGGCATCTATCAACACACAGCAGAGAAGGAATCTAGGCACTTAAAGGGGGTAGAAATGGAAAGTATCCACTCAGTAAACCTGGATGGAAATAAGGCAAGAATAATACTTAAATTGACCACGAAGATGCTTCCCATCTATTTTATCTATTAACTCAGAAGGCTTTTAAAATAATGAAGAACACTTTAAATAAAGTTCTTTGAGGTATCATACTGAATACAAAAGTTTGAAACATCCTTACTACAAAACTGAACTTTCTAAAAGGAAACTAACTCAAGTTTTCTTGCAGGATTCTCATATTGTGAGCATTCTAATTCAAAGGAGGTAACATCTGACAACAAAGTGATATGTCAGAATTTTAAAACAAAATAATCTTTTCTGTTATATAAAGTCAAGAGCAAAAATTCAACTCTAGAGTAAGTACCTAACAACAAGATTAATTTATGTCGGTTAAGTGTATTATATTTATCCTATATGGTTATATAGCACAGCCGATATTCAGTCATCAGGACAATTAATGTGTCAAAATATTCTGAAATGACTTCACCTTAAAAAGAGACGAAGACAAGCATCTATTAACACACAGTTAGCAGTAGAATACTATCTCTTTAAAAGCACCACAATGGAATGCTTTCCAGATCACAATCTTTCAGTAATGTTTTAAAATATTATTTTAGACACATTGAAGAGTATTTCAAATTAAATTAGTATGCCTTTTCACTAAAATACAGAACAAACCTTCTATTACCTTTTTTGCCCCTCCCCCAACTTCTTCCTAAACTGCCACTAGGGGTCAGTATGAAGACACAGTTCCTCCACTGTTAGAAGGAATATGGAACTCTGAAAACATTTTCCCTGTGAAAAACCCTAACAAAGACAATAACCGCAGAACTTTAGCATTATCAAGTCCAACCCATACACCACGTCTGTAACATGAGTTTTCATTTTTCCCGAGACTGCATTTTAATGTTGTAAATCACAGTGGATTATTTCTATGGTCAATGTTTCTTTGATAAAAATAAAGTACTGTGAGCGACAAGATCACTTATTCTAAGTGAATCTGTGCATATTGGCCAAGAAGTATGATCTAGAACGGATGTTAAAGTTTATTCTCAAATGGTGATGGTACACATCTCTAGCCATCTCTAGAGATGTATCCCATCTCTTCCTGTAGAGGAATGGAGATGCGGAAGTGAATCTTGTGATGTTTTGCCAGCTTTGAGAGGTGGTTTTTTCCCTCCTTCAAAATGACCATCATCATTCACTGCACTACAGCCTCAAGTACACAGGAAAGTATAGGCAATTTTAAGGAACAGCACTAGTCTACACTTAAGTCTACAGAATAAAAGGAATTAAAATATTTGTAAAAATAAATATACATGTATACTAACTTCCACTAACTCTATTTAATGGGGTGGGAATTTAAAAAAGCTTTGAAAGGTGCTTTGTATGCACACTAGAGAGATTTAACATTCCAAGAAGTCACTCAAGGTCAGGCCCTTCCCTAACAATACTGAATGGATAGGGAGTTGGGTCACTGTGAATAAATGAAGTGCTGTCTTTTCTTGAAGTTCTGTATGTGGAATATCTTTCAAAATTTTTCTCTACACATTACATGGCTTTCTTAGGCATAGTACCCCATGAATAATTCTACTAGGTATTAAAATTATTCAGTAAATGCTTTATTTCTATGTTAGTGAAGAGAAATATTAATACTGATAATACAAAATGACACGTCATCCATGTAGAATGAGGACGCTGAAAAGTTCCCAAAGCACTCAGAATGCACATCCATATAATTTAGGGGCATTCTGTCTCTTTCTGGAGTCCCCTTGGGGCATAATCCTTACTCATCTCCCTCATTTCCTTTATTGTGGTCCTGACTGTAGGTTACATGATGGCAGGATGGTCCCCAGGGAAGAGTTCTTTGTCTCTGGTATTGTGGAAGCAAGCGGTGGCCCAGCACTCAATCAAAAAAAATTTTTTTTAAGTAACCACTATATGTGCTGCCATTTAAAACTTCCTTGAGTCACTGCTGTTGTGGGAAGTCAAGAAGGGGTATTAAAAACAAAAAGTAAGGGCTTCCCTGGTGGCGTAGTGGTTGGGAGTCCGCCTGCCGATGCAGGGGACACGGGTTCGTGCCCCGGTCCGGGAGGATCCCACATGCCGCGGAGCAGCTGGGCCTGTGAGCCATGGCCGCTGAGCCTGCGCGTCCAGAGCCTGTGCTCTGCAGCGGGAGAGGCCGCAATAGTGAGAGGCCCGAGTACCGCAAAAAAAAAAAAAAAAAAAAAAAGTAAAAAAATAAGAAAGAGGAGATAACAAGGTCTCTCAGATTTAAGGAAATCGCCCAGTTCTTTATGGAGAGAACATGAAGTAAGTATGAAGAATCAGAGTTAGTTAGTATGATCCATGTGTAGACAACAGAGACCTGATTACTTTCTATATCAAAATCACAGTTTTGACTTACTTCTCTATAGGTATTAAAATAATTGTATTGTAAATAATTATTTATTGAATGAAAGATTTAAAAAATTTTATATAGTGCTTTACAATTTCCCAAAGTTTCACACATGTGACTTCATATAAACCCATGATAACCCTTTTTTCTCCACCCCTATATTGCCCACGCTCACAAGTGGTAACCACTAGTTTGTTCTTTTTATCTGTGAGTCTGCTTTTTTTTTCTTAATATTTTTTGTATTTTTAAAATATTTTTAATTTTATTTATTTTTTTATACAGCAGGTTCTTATTAGTCATCAATTTTATACACATCAGTGGATACATGTCAATCCCAGTCGCCCAGTTCAGCACACCACCATCCCCACCCCCCTGCGGCTTTCCCCCCTTGGTGTCCATACGTTTGTTCTCTACATCTGTGTCTCACCTTCTGCCCTGCAAACCGATTCATCTGTACCATTTTTCTAGGTTCCACATACGTGCGTTAATATACGATATTTGTTTTTCTCTTTCTGATTTACTTCCCTCTGTATGACAGTCTCTAGATTCATCCACGTCTCAATGAATGACTCAATTTCGTTCCTTTTTATGGCTAATATTCCATTGTATATATGTACCACATCTTCTTTATCCATTTGTCTGTCGATGGGCATTGAGGTTGCTTCCATGACCTGGCTATTGTAAATAGTGCTGCAATGAACATTGGGGTGCATGTGTCTTTCTGAATTATGGTTTTCTCTGGGTATATGACCAGTAGTGGGATTGCTGGATCATATGGTAATTCTGTTTTTAGTTTTTTAAGGAACCTCTATACTGTTCTCCATAGTGGCTGTATCAATTTACATTCCCACCAACAGTGCAAGAGGGTTCCCTTTTCTCCATACCCTCTCCAGCATTTGTTGTTTGTAGATTTTCTGATGATGCCCATTTTAACTGGTGTGAGGTGATACCTCATTGTAGTTTTGATTTGCATTCCTCTAATAATTAGTGATGTGAGCAGCTTTTCATGTGCCTCTTGGCCATCTGTATGTCTTCTTTGGAGAAATGTCTATTTAGGTCTTCTGCCCATTTTTGGATTGGGTTGTTTGTTTCTTTAATATTGAGCTGCATGAGCTGTTTATATATTTTTGAGATTAATCCTTTCTCCATTGATTCGTTTGCAAATATTTTCTCCCATTCTGAGGGTTTTCTTTTCGTCTTGTTTATGGTTTCCTTTGCTGTGCAAAAGCTTTGAAGTTTCTTTAGGTCCCATTTGTTTATTTTTGTTTTTATTTCCATTACTCTAGGAGGTTTATCAAAAAAGATCTTGCTGTGATTTATGTCAAAGGGTGTTCTTGCTATGTTTTCCTCTAAGAGTTTTATAGTATCCAGTCTTACATTTAGGTCTCGAATCCATTTTGAGTTTATTTTTGTATATGGTGTTAGGGAGTGTTCTAATTTCATTCTTTTACATGTAGCTGTCCAGTTTTGCCAGCACCACATATTGAAGAGACTGTCTTTTCTCCATTGTATATCCTTGCCTCCTTTGTCATAGATTAGTTGACCATAGGTGCGTGGGTTTATCTCTGGGCTTTCTATCTTGTTTCATTGATCTATGTTTCTGTTTTTATGCCAGTACCATATTGTCTTGATTACTGTAGCTTTGTAGTATAGTTTGAAGTCAGGGAGTCTGATTCCTCCGGCTCTGTTTTTTTCCCTCAAGACTGCTTTTGCTATTCAGGGTCTTTTTTGTCTCCATAAAATTTTAAGATTATTTGTTCTAGTTCCGTAAAAAATGCCATTAGTAATGTGATAGGGATTGCGTTGAATCTGTAGATTGCTTTGGGTAGTATAGTCATTTTCACAATGTTGATTCTTCCAATCCAAGAACATGGTATATCTCTCCATCTGTTGGTATCATCTTTAACTTCTTTCATCAGTGTCTTATGGTCTTCTGCATACAGGTCTTTTGTCTCCTTAGGTAGGTTTATTCCTAGGTATTTTATTCTTTTTGTTGCAATGGTAAATGGGAGTGTTTCCTTAATTTCGCTTTCAGATTTTTCATCATTAGTATATAGAAATGCAAGAGATTTCTGTGCATTAATTTCATATCCTGCAACTTTACCAAGTTCATTGATTAGCTCTAGTAGTTTTCTGGTGGCATTTTTAGGATTCTCTATGTATAGTATCATGTCATCTGCAAACACTGACAGTTTTACTTCTTCTTTTCCAATTTGTATTCCTTTTATTTCTTTTTCTTCTCCGATTGCCATGGCTAGGACTTCCAAAACTATGTTGAATAATAGTGGTGAGAGTGGACATCCTTGTCTTGTTCCTGATCGTAGAGGAAATGCTTTCATTTATTCACTATTGAGAATAATGTTTGAGGTGGATTTGTCATATATGGCCTTTATCATGTTGAGGTAGGTTCCCCCATGCCCACTTTCTGGAGAGTTTTTATCATAAATGGGTGTTGAATTTTGTCAAAAGCTTTTTCTGCATTTATTGACATGATCATATGGCTTTTATTCTTCAGTTTGTTAATATGGTGTATCACATTGATTGATTTGCGTAAATTGAAGAATCCTTGCATCCCTGGGATAAATCCCACTTGATCATGGTGTATGATCCTTTTAATGTGTCGTTGGATTCTGTTTGCTAGTATTTTGTTGAGGATTTTTGCATCTATATTCATCAGTGATATTTGTCTGTAATTTTCTTTTTTTGTTGTATCTTTGTCTGGTTTTGGTATCAGGGTGATGGTGGCCTCATAGAATGAGTTTGGGAGTGTTCCTTCCTCTGCAAGTTTTTCGAAGACTTTGAGAAGGATGGGTGTTCATTCTTCTTTAAAAGTTTGATAGAATTCACCTGTGAAACCATCTGGTCCTGGACTTTTGTTTGTTGGAAGATATTTTCTTTTTTTTTCCTTTTTTTTTTTTTTTTTTGCGGTATGCGGGCCTCTCACTGTTGTGGCCTCTCCCGTTGCAGAGCACAGGCTCTGGACACGCAGGCTCAGCAGCCATGGCTCACGGGCCCCCAGCCGCTCCAGAGCATGTGGGATCTTCCTGGACCGGGGCACGAACCAGTGTCCCCTGCATCGGCAGGCGGACTCTCAACCACTGCGCCACCAGGGAAGCCCTGTTGGAAGATTTTTAATCACAGTTTCAATTTCATTACTTGTGATTGGTCTGTTCATATTTTCTATTTCTTCCTGGTTCAGTCTTGGAAGGTTATACCTTTCTAAGCATTTGTCCATTTCTTCCAGGTTGTCCATTTTATTGGAATACAGTTGCTTGTAGTAGTCTCTTAGGATGCTTTGTATTTCTGCGGTGTCTGTTGTAACTTCTCCTTTTTCTTTTCTAATTTTATTGATTTAAGTCCTCTCCCTCTTTTTCTTGATGAGTCTGGCTAATGGTTTATCAATTTTATTTATCTTCTCAAAGAACCAGCTTTTAGTTTTATTGACCTTTGTTACTGTTTTCTTTGTTTCTATTTCATTTATTTCTGCTCTGATCTTTATGATTCCTTTCCTTCTGCTAACTTTGGGTTTTGTTTGTTCTTCTTTCTCTAGGTCCTTCAGGTGTAAGGTTAGATTGTTTATTTGAGATTTTTCTTGTTTCTTGAGGTAGCCTTGTATAGCTATAAACTTCCCTCTTAGAACTGCTTTTGCTGCATCCCATAGGTTTTGGATCGTTGTGTTTTCATTGTCATTTGTCTCTAGGTATTTTTTGATTTCCTCTTTGATTTCTTCAGTGATCTCTTGGTTATTTAGTAACGTATTGTTTAGCCTCCATGTGTTTGTGTTTTTTATGTTTTTTTCCCTGTAATTCATTTCTAATCTCATAGTGTTGTGGTCAGAAAAGATGCTTGATATGATTTCAATTTTCTTAAATTTACTGAGGCTTGATTTGTGACCCAAGATGTGATCTATCCTGGAGAATGTTCTGTGCACACTTGAGAAGAAAGTGTAATCTGCTGTTTTTGGATGGAATGTCCTATAAATATCAATTAAATCTATCTGGTCTATTGTGTCATTTAAAGCTTCTGTTTCCTTATTTTTTTCATTTTGGATGATCTGTCTGTTGGTGTAAGTGAGGTGTTGAAGTCTCCCACTATTATTGTGTTACTGTTGATTTCCTCTTTTATAGCTGTTAGCAGTTGCCTTATGTATTGAGGTGCTCCTATGTTGGGTGCATATATATTTATAATTGCTGTATCTTCTTCTTGGATTGATCCCTTAATCATTATGTAGTGTCCTTCCTTGTCTCTTGTAACATTCTTTATTTTCAAGTCTATTTTATCTGATATGAGTATTGCTACTCCAGCTTTCTTTTGATTTCCCTTTGCATGGAATATCTTTTTCCATCCTCTCACTTTCAGTCTGTGTGTGTCTCTAGGTCTGAAGTGGGTCTCTTGTAGACAGCATATATATGGGACTTGTTTTTGTATCCATTCAGCAAGCCTGTGTCTTTTGGTTGGAGTATTTAATCCATTCACGTTTAAGGTAATTATCGATATGTATGTTCCTATGACCATATTCTTAATCGTTTTGGGTTTGTTTTTGTAGGTCCTTTTCTTCTCTTGTGTTTCCCACTTAGAGAAGTTCCTTTAGCATTTGTTGTAGAGCTGGTTTGGTGGAGCTGAATTCTCTTAGCTTTTGCTTGTCTGTAAAGGTTTTGATTTCTCCATGGAATCTGAATGAGATTGTTGAAGGTAGAGTAATCTTGGTTGTAGGTTCTTCCCGTTCATCACTTTAAGTATATCATGCCACTCCCTTCTGGCTTGTAGAGTTTCTGCTGAGAAATCAGCTGTTAACCTGATGGGAGTTCCCTTGTATGTTATTTGTCATTTTTCTCTTGCTGCTTTCAATAATTTTTCTGTCTTTAATTTTTGCCAATTTGTTTACTATGTGTCTTGGTGTGTTTCTCCTTGGGTTTATCCTGTATGGGACTTGCTGCACTTCCTGGACTTGGGTGGCTGTTTCCTTTCCCATGTTAGGGAAATTTTTGACTGTAATCTCTTCAAATATTTTCTTAGGTCCTTTCTCTCGCTCTTCTCCTTCTGGGACCCCTACAATGCGAATGTTGTTGCATTTAATGTCGTCCCAGAGGTCTCTTAGGCTGTATTCATTTCTTTTCATTCTTTTCTCTTTATTCTGTTCCACAGCAGTGAATTCCACCATTCTGTCTTCCAGGTCACTTATCAGTTCTTCTGCCTCAGTTATTCTGCTATTGATTCCTTCTAGTGTAGTTTTCATTTCAGTTATTATATTGTTCATCTCTGTTCGTTTGTCCTTTAATTCTTCTAGGTCTTTGTTAAACATTTCTTGCATCTTCTCGATCTTTGCCTCCATTCTTTTTCCGAGGTCCTGGATCATCTTCACTATCATTATTCTGAATTCTTTTTCTGGAAGGTTGCCTATCTCCACTTCATTTAGTTGTTTTTCTGGGGTTTTATCTTTTTCCTTCATCTGGTACACAGCTCTGTGCCTTTTCATCTTGTCTATCTTTCTGTGAATGTGGTTTTTGTTCCACAGGCTGCAGGATTGTAGTTCTTCGTGCTTCTGCTGTCTGCCTTCTGGTGGATGAGGCTACCTAAGAGGCTTGTGTAAGTTTCCTGATGGGAGGGACTGGTGGTGGGTGACTGTTGCTCTGGTGGGAAGAGCTCAGTAAAACTATAATCCGCTTGTCTCCTGATGGGTGGGGCTGGGTTCCCTCCCTGTTGGTTGTTTGGCCTGAGGCGACCCAACACTGGAGCCTACGTGGACACTTTGGTGGGGCTAATGACAGACTCTGGGAGGGCTCAGGGCAAGGAGTACTTACCAGAACTTCTGCTGCCAGTGTCCTTGTCTCCACAGTGAGCCACAGGCACCCCCTGCCTCTGCAGGAGTCCCTCCAACACTAGCAGGTAGGTCTGGTTCAGTCTCCTTTGGGGTCACTGCTCCTTCCCCTGGGTCCCGATACACATACTACTTTGTGTGTGCCCTCCAACAGTGGAGTCTCTGTTTTCCCAGGTCCTGTCGAAGTCCTGCAGTCAAATCCTACTAGGCTTCAAACTCTGATTCTCTAGTAATTCTCTTCCCGTTGCTGGACCCCCAGGTTGGGAAGCCTGATGTGGGGCTCAGAACCTTCACTCCAGTGGGTGGACTTCTGTGGTATAAGTGTTCTCCAGTTTGTGAGTTAACCATCCAGCAATTATGGGAGTTGATTTTACTGTGATTGTGCCCCTCCTACCATCTCATTGTGGCTTCTCCTTTGTCTTTGGATGTGGGGTATCTTTTGTGGTGAGTTCCAGTGTCTTCCTGTTGATGATTGTCCAGCAGCTAGTTGTGATTCTGGTGTTCTCACAAGAGGGGGTGAGAGCATGTCCTTCTACTCCGCCATCTTGGTTCCTCCCTCAATCTGCTTAACTCTGCTTCTTTTCTGTTTTATTCACTACCCTGTTGTATTTTTTAGATTCCACATATAAGTGATATCATACAGTATTTGTCTTTCTCTCTCTGACTTATTTCACTTAGCATAATGCCCTCCAAGTCCATCCATGTTGCTGCAAATGGCAAAATTTCATTCTTTTTTATGGCTGAGTAGTATTCCATTATATATATATATATATATATATATATATATATATATATATATACCACTTCTTTTTTTCTTTATTAATTTTTATTGGTGTATAGTTGCTTTACAATGTTGTGTTAGTTTCTGCTGTTCAGCAAAGTGAATCAGTTATACATATACATGTATCCACTCTTTTTTGGATTTCCTTCCCATTTAGGTCACCACAAAGCATTGAGTAGAGTTCTCTGTGCTATACAGTAGGTTCTCATTAGTTATCTATTTTATATATAGTAGTGTATACATATCAATTGTAGTTATTACTTTTTATAATTTAATTTTATTCACTGTGTTTTATTTCTTAAAATAATTGTATGTTTTGAAAAATACCTAGTCAACAATTGTATTATTTTCTAATCTTTTCATTGTTTACCAATAGCCAACATTTAGTTAGTGTTCACATTGGGAAATGAAAAGCATTGAACTCTTTTCATTCTTGGAATAACTTAAAAACTCTAATTCTGATCAGATCCAACAGATGGCAGTGATGTTATAAATTAATAGTGTAAAATATTCTTATAATATGTAGACTCTGCCCCTCAGAAAATGTGAACCAAGAATAAATTCTCTCAGTACTTGCATAAATAATATAAAACTTTGATATGACTACTTGGATTAAAGAGTACAAAGTAAATATAACATGAAATTTAGCTGAAATAGTACTTCTTTCAAAAGCTAACAACTTTCTCCTTTCCAAAAAGTATTATAAATTGAGAATTGTCAGAAAGATTAATAGTGAACCAAAAAAGATAATGGTGTCCAAATTAACTAAGTGGATTACATTTTTATTTAAAATTCATTATTGCTTCTTGGTTTCCTTTTTTATCTCTTTCTATGGGGGTTGTTTTAACCTCACTTTTTACTTATTCACTTAAAAATGATATTACTTGTTTTCCCCCTGTCACTTTAAATAAGTGAATCTGGCTATTCTTGTCCTCTTTTCCTATACCCTCAAATAGTTATTTTTATTCTTATTCATTGCCTTTTGTCCACTTTGAGTGACCTTTTTCTGCAGATAATAAAGAATGAAAAGTATGGCTAGAAGACTCTTAGAGCTAAGTAGCTCTCCACTTTTTGATCCAAATTATGTGAAAACAAACAAACACCACAATACAGATGATCACTTTCTGTTTCAAGTTATGGGCATTGTCAGATAGACCTTCTGTTTTTCACTGTCCTTTTCCTTTTGGTTGTATTTCCCCCCGAAAGCCTGCTATGGGATGGGCACAATTCTAGATGCTTGGTGTGTGTCAGTGAATTAAACAGACAAAGGTGTTGGGTGCTGGTCAGAGAACATAATGAGTGAGCTGTATGGTATGTAAGAAAATGATAAGAGTTATGAGAAAAGGGCAGTAGGAAAGGAGGATGGAGTATGTGTGTGGGTGGTACAGTTGTAACCACTGTGGTCACCACATTTGGGCAGACCTGAGGGGGTGAGGGACTGAGCGGTGGGCATCCTGGAGTAGAAGAACATTCCACGCAGAGAGGATGGTCATACAAAAGGCCTAAAGCAAAACACTTCTGGGAGGTGACTGTACTCTCAGAATATATCTATTTTATGCTTCATCATTTTACTCTCTGACATTGGCTTGTTTGTAAGTAAAGGGATTTGTGTTTGTTAAATTATTTTTTTAACTACAATTTCACTTATCCATAACTCAATAGCTGGAGACTTCACATATCCAGAACACACATGAGAACTATCAGAAAAAAAAGAAAGGAAGAAAGAAATGGCCTGTGAAGACCAAAACACCCCTTAGAGCAGTGGCCTCAGGTCCTCCCTTACTGCTTTTATGTAAACTTTGATAAAGCTTGGTTACCTGGTATCCAAGCTTTTCACTGACTGAAAGGAAGGGATCTGAAGAGAACCTCGGCAGGGTTGTGCCTGCCAATCAAATCTACAGACAGCAGTGAATATTAACACTGCCAGCCTGCCAGTAGGAGTCAATAAAATGCACCAACCCCAAAGGCACCCCACCTAGAGGCTATACTCAGAGAGGAGGCAAGCACCCACCTTCCCTAAGGGGCCCTGACGACACCACTGTGGAGCGTACGAGAGCCACTGACTCAAAATGATAACCATACCCCACCCCCCCAAAGTTTTGATTCAAACTCATTACAAATTTTTAAAAGCTTTTTTGATTATAGACGTAAATTTTCAAGTGTCTAGAAGACTTTATCTAGGAAGCCTCATTCACAGAAAATAACAATTAGGCAAGATCTTTTGGTACCAATTAAAGAGATACTTATAATTCAAGTTGAAAATCTTCCACCAAGGGGTATGGATGACCTGGTTATTTATTTATCATTGCTACCAAATTTCTCATCATTCTCCTATTTTATTACATTTGGGTGTATTTTCTCTTGCAAGAGCACAAATCTGAATCCAGGTATTTTAGATTGTAAATTATTTTATGTATATTATAAAATTCTGTTTTTAGATTATAAAAATACTTTGACTTAAAAAAGCATTTGCCAGTTTTGCAAAGAGAGTCACAGCAAAGTATGTTCCTCTTTCCTCTGGTTGATTATTTACTTTACTTCAGAAAATTCTGATTTACCCACAACTTTCTAAGCAAAACTCAGTTACATAAAGGAAATTATACCAGCATTATATGTTGTCATAACATGCCAGTTACTACTCAGTTCATGAAATGAGTCTCCAGCTCCAGAAGGTACCCTGAGTGTAAGAATTAGAAATCCATTTTAGGCACTTGAGATAGAAGTATAGGGGAAGGGGTTACATTTTAACAAACAAAATTAGAATTCTCAGGGCTTAACTGCATTAAAAAAAAAAAAAAAAAAAAAGGCTAGCAATTATCAGGTATCCAAACAGCTACCAAATGCACCTGGAAGACAATAGCTCTGGGTTTTTGCCTTCTTCTCTTACTACTTAGGTGTGGTGGAAAAGCAACTTTCTAACTATTTCTAACCCTCAGCTCCAGCCCCCCAGCAGCAGAGGCAGGGACTCAGCCTTGCTCCTATAGCTAGCACTTTGCTAGGAAAGCTGATGAAATGGACTGCTTCTAAAAATCGATGCTGGAAACACTCACCAATGCCGAGTTTAAGGTAATCTTTTAAAAATGATCTGAGTAGGAAACATTTTTTTTACTACAAATAACCAGTCATCTTTGTTGTCTGTTCTGCTGTGGTTGGCTTCAGTAAGTACCACCCTAGAAGGATCGACAGTGGGGCTTGTTTGTGTTCATTCCTTTTGATTGACTATAAAATCTTTTTCAACCCCATTTTTCAGCATTTGGCACAAACAGGTCAAATCTGACTCCATTTCCTCCTCAAAACCATTAATTTTCAGTATCTTTTAGCTCAAAAAAGTCCAAAGTAAAAGCTATACAGACCTCAAAAAAAATCCATAAAACACTTTTATTCATGTCCCATTTCCCTCACCAAACGTAAGTTGGAAAAAAGAAATCACAATGTATGGTACATAATAGGTTAAAGAAATAACAGCAATTAAAATTTATAAAAAATTAAATTACAAAAATAAGGTTGATTGTCATAGAGGAAAAGTCAGGCAACATTTAGCCCTAATTGGCCTCCCTGTGTTGACAAAATGGAACTATACTGGCAGAAGACAAAAATCTCATAAATAGGTAATTGAGAGAGAAGATCTGAAGGCAGCTTCTTTTAGAACTACTTGCCATCCTAATTTTCTATGATTTTATATAAAACGACGTAAGCCAGGCAAACTCACATCAAATCAAGAGGGCTGTGTACACTGGAGACCTTTTAGTGTGTGTTAGGTAATATATAAATCTAAAGGCACTGGAGATAGAAGTGTTTTGTGTCATAAGATTTTTGCACTGGCATGACTACACTGTAAAAATCACTGAATATGTTGTTTTCAAATTGCTACTTACTATGACCCAATATTCTAGAAATGTGTGTGCTTTCATACAGATGATGATGGCCCTGAATTTAGGAAATTATCATGTCAAAGATTGTAGCTATTAAAGGAACGTAATTTTGTTTTGATGCTTATGCATTTCAGCTACGTTTTTATTGGACATTGTTAGATTTTTAGTCATTCCATTAAGGTCTTATAAAATATTTGTGTGGGAGTATGGAAAAAGAAAGAAAGGGTAAGAGACAGATGAACTATATGATGGGGATGGAGGAGGATTTATTTCAAGTAAGAAATGGGTAATTTTAGGCACAATGCCACAAAACAATAATAAATGAGTGTTAAAAACTAACATACTGAGATGGTTAATTTTATGTGTCACCTTGACTGGGCTAAGGGATGCCCAGTCAATAATGGTGAAACATTATTTACGAGTGTGTCTGTGAGGGTGTTTCTGGAAGAGGTCAGCATTTGAATCCGCAGACTGAGTAAAGATCCCTCTTATCAACGTGGGTGGGCATCATCCAATCCACTGAGGAACTGTACAGAACAGAGGAGGAAGGGCAAATTTGCTCTCTGCTTGAGACGGGACAGCCATCTTCTTTCCTTGGACATCAGTGCCCCTGGTTCTCACCAGGGACTGTAAAGGGACTGACCTTTACAACCTTGTTCTCCACGTCACAGACAGCAGATCGTGGGACTTCTCAGCCTTCATAAGCTCATGAGCCAATCCCTATAATAAATCTCATATATATATATCTCCTATTGGTTGTGTTTCTCTAGAGAACCCTGACTAATACTCATACCATATTTAGGGAAGGTAAATAAAATTTTTTTTACTCTTCTTTATTTATTTAGATATACTTTTTATTGAGGTTACATTGGCCTGTAACATTATGTAAGTTCATATGTACATTATATTTCTACTTCTGTATACACTATGGTGTGCTCACCACCAAAAATTTAGTTTCCATCCGTTACCATACAGTTGATCCCCTTTACCCATTTCCCACTCCCACGCCCCACCACCCCGCCCCTTCCCCTCTGGTAATCACTACTCTGTTCTTTGTATCGATACATTTGTTTTTGTTTGATTGGGCTTGTTCATTTATTTTGTTGGTTTGTTTTTTATATTCCACATAAGAGTGAAATCATAGAATATTTGTCTTTCTCCATCTGACTTACTTCACTCAGTATATCTTCAGGGCCCATCCATGTTATCGCAAATGGCAATAATCATTTTATTTATGAAAGTTGCCTTCTAAAAATTCTTACTGTTTTATAAGGCAACTGTATCTTCTGTAGAGGAAATAGTAAGGCTTTGGGGTCTAACAGATCTGGCTTTAATTTCTAGCTCATCTAGTTGAATGAATATATGTACCCAGGAAAATTAGGGAAACTTGCAGAGCTTCAGTTTCCTCATTAGTAGATGGAGTATCTAGACAATTAAAATTTTAAATGAATATAAATTACATTTCACAGTGTTTGGAATACGGAGGACATTCCTTTTCAACCCTTCTCCATAAGTATATACCCATATATGTTGTTTTCAATGGACTTTTAAAATGTTTCTCGATTTATCTAATGTTTATGTCCTTTTAAAATTGGTTCTTTAAAATTTTTTTCTTGATTTACCAATATTTGTAGACTGTCTTTAATATTTCCAACATTAGCCAGTTTTCTCTGTTCTGGAACCTTCTACAAGATTTAGCCTGTTACCTGCATCAAATGGCCTGCACATTTTCCCAGCAAGCCCAGAAACCCTCAAGATTTTGTAATGTCTTTGGAAAACAGGCTTATCTGCTGACTCTTATTTTCATAAGGGTTCCTGAGGAATAAATAACTCAACATAGAAGCATCTGAAAGAATATGTAAACTGCCTTGAAAGCCAGGAGATTACGATGAGCACATCTTGGACTGTTAAATATCCCATAAACAAGTCCCTGTTGAATGAGTCTTTTTGTACTTACTTTGCATTAGCGGGATTACAAGTGGTCAGATTCGCCAGGGCAAGGGCCGAAGCTTCCCTTACCTCTTCATTGTCACTTTTTAGTAACTGAATTAACTGTGGGATCCCTACAGAAAAAGAAAGGTAAAATGTGACTTTACAGACATCGATGTGAACTAGAATATGGCAACCTAAAAATGTTCAAAGTGGCCTTTTCCAGTTTGCTTACCCTGATTATTGAAAAATTCTTTGCTGCCCGAATTCTCACACATTGCCGAAATAGCTTGGGAAGCGGCAATTTTAGTTCCATCGTTTTCAGAACCCAAAAGGGTTACAAGGCATTTTTCAACTTCTTGTTCGTGAAAAAGTTTTCTATTTTCAGCTTTCATAAACCAAAAGGGAGAAAAAAAATCAGAATTTTGCTGCAAAAACTGTGCAAGTGTAAAGACTTCCGCATCCAAAATATGATAGGAATTCAAACTATTTGTTAGCTTTAGTCACAGTCTAAAATATATACCTATTTATCCTTTAGAACACAGTGATTATGCAAAATGAATTATGGGCATTGCATTTTTTTCATTTTCCCTCATATGATATCAGTACTATGGCAGAGAAAATTCTGTAATAAGAAAGAGGCAAGCTTCAGACTTAGCAAGAACTTATTTAACATCAGTCATATGCCTGTCATGGTGCTGTGTTCACATGCGCTGTCTTCTCACTGAATACAAAAACCTGTTTATTTTAAATACAAAGCCCTATATTTGAAGAATGCCTAAGACGCACAAACTTGTGAGCTGGATGCTCAAGAGCAGAGCAGAGAGGAGGAGAAAGTCAAAATGAGTAATAAAGTATTGATATGATCCCAAGTCTTAAGGAATTTATGATCATCTTTTTTTTTTTTTTTTTTTTTTTTTTTTGCGGTACGCGGGCCTCTCACTGCTGTGGCCTCTCCCGTTGCGGAGCACAGGCTCCGGACAAGCAGGCTCAGCGGCCATGGCTCACGGGCCCAGCCGCTCCGCCGCATGTGGGATCTTCCCGGACCGGGGCACGAACCCGTGTCCCCTGCATCGGCAGGCGGACTCTCAACCACTGTGCCACCAGGGAAGCCCTATGATCATCTTTTATCTTGTTACAATACATGCTGACATAGCAAAAACTATAATAATTACTTAATTGCTAAGTTGCCATAAACATAAAATAACATAAACATAGCACAGTTCCATTTGAAAACAAAGTTATGACTCTAAGTACATACCATGATATTAACCCCACTATAAAACACTAAATTAAAACTAAAACCAAAGTATTTTTAATGTTCTTTTTGTTCCCGATGTTCCTCTATTTAGTTTGATTTTTTAATAAATGACAATCTCATCACTATACAAAAGCAAATACTGCATTGAATTAAATTAGAACATTAAACAATTTTTGTTTTGTGTTCTACAGTTAATTCTAAATAAATTACTACTTATTAAAAGCATGTACTAGAAAAAATATATATTAAACCGAGCTCAGTTTTAATGCTATAACAGAACCAGAGACAAGTTGGAAAAGAAACAGCTTACAAATAATTCCTTGCTAATTTATTTACAGTTCCTAAGAAAATTTTGTCATAGGTTTGGTTCTCATTAATTAACCTTTATAAAGTCAATGTAAATGATTAAAATGGAAGAATGTGTGATATGTGCTCTTAGGATGTTGATATACAAGAGAAGAATATTTTGTTAGAATAAAGATCTCTGCAAAAAATGCTGATACTACCTTAGATTACATCAACATGTGGAAATAATTCACTACTTGTACATATTTTAATTAACTTTTTTCCCAGAGATATCTTCAGAAATTATAGCAACTAGGTTTCCACTTTTATTGATTTTTGTCTTCTTTCAACAATGATTTTTAAAAATTACCTTTTTCACAGAAGCGGTATCATGGTCAGATGTCACCACCTTTGCAAATACTGTTTTGGCCTTTGTTCCTCTGATACACAGATGTATGCCGGAGCAATCTGGCCATCACTGGCACAAGCTAAGTCACTAACACTTCTGTTCATTCGTCTTAAAGCAATCATGAACCATGTCCTATAATCCTATCATTTAATCCCTGCTCCTTTCATTTAAAACTGGAATTCAGTCAGGCCATAACTGTTTCATTAACAAGCTGCGATTAATACTTAAATCTCAAGTATATGGTCCCTAAAATGTTTTAAAATATATGTAGTCCTTATTAGTTTTCCCTGAATAAACAAGATCTCGATCTCAAACTTTTCCAAAATCTCTGACTTAAAATCCTCAGATTTATAATTAAGACTTCCAAGATGGGCTTCCCTGGTGGCGCAGTGGTTGAGAGTGCGCCTGCCGGTGCAGGGGACACGGGTTCATGCCCCGGTCTGGGAAGATCCCACATGCCGCGGAGCTGCTGGGCCCGTGAGCCATGGCCGCTGAGCCTGCGCGTCCGGAGCCTGTGCTCCGCAACGGGAGAGGCCACAACAGTGAGAGGCCCGCGTACCGCAAAAAAAAAAAAAAAAAAAAAAAAAAAAGACTTCCGAGATGATGCTCAATCAACTTCACTAAACAGAACACTCTGAGTGGATTCTATCAAGAAAATCGACCAAAGGAATTAATTTGAAAAGACTAACTTTGGAGTATGTGATGGTTACAATAAACAGTGTATACACAATTATTGGAACAATTTTTAAAAACTAATTTAAATACTGTGGGCAATTAGTTTCTCAACCCTGCTGGGAGTGTTCTCAAAATCCAGCTGTGTTCACCAGACCTCAAAAGTGCTGACTGCAGCGTAGCTATAATGGATTTAAAAGATGAATTAACATATTAACCAAGTACCTTCATTGAATTGCTACACTGAGAAGTATTTACGTGTTAATTACACAGAAAGTAAAGATGGCAAGGTAATTATGCTACTAATAGAATAATGTCCTTTAAAAATAACATTTGTTCAGTATCACTAAATTTAAAAGCATGAGGTTTTGTATCTGAAAATAAATCTGTATGTAATGATGCTTTTCTTTACCCATTCTCAGAAGTTGCTAGTGGGCCACCTGTGCTCCTGCTGAGATGTTAATGCAGTTCATAAACCTCATGGCAAAATGGTAGTTAACACCTTCCTCCTCCTGGTGCCAGGTCAAAGGCATACTAATTTAGGGGTGCATATTAAAACTTTACTCAGCAAACAAAACTTAAAGAGTGTATATTATGTAGTTTTGTTTCAACTGTGTTTTTGACATGCAATGACAATGCTAACCCTAACCCTAGCCTACAAAAAACTTTATGATGATGGAAAGTAAAAAGAGAATGTTGTAAATGAATATGGAACAGTATAAGGAGCAACATTTGTAAAAACCTACTTATGAATGGAGTTAAGAAAATATAAACTGGACTACATCAAAGTTTAAAATGTCTGTGCATCAAAAGACACAATCAATAGAGTTAAAAAGGCAACCCACAGAATGGGAGAAAATATTTGCAAGTCATATATCGGATAAAGAGTTAATATCTAGAAAATATAAAAACTCCTACAATTCAATAACAAAAAAATTTTAAACCCAGTTTAAAAATGGGCAAACGATTTGAATAGGCATTTCTCCAAAGAAGATTTTTTAAATGGCCATTTAGCACATGAAAAAGATGCTCAACATCACTAACCATGAAGGAAATGCAAATCAAAACACAAAGAGATACCACTTCACACCCATTAGGATGGCTACTATTAAAAAAAAGAAAAAAAGACAGAATATACCAAGTGTTGGCAAGAATGTGGAGAAATTGGAACCCTTGTGCCCTGTTGATGGGAATGTAAAATGGTGTAGCTGCTATGGAAAACAGTATGGCAGTTCCTCAAATTAGTAAACGTAGAATTACCGTATGATTCAGCAATTCCAATTCTGGATATATACCCTAAAGAATTGGAAGCGGGGGCTCAAAGAGATATTTGTACATCTATGTTCATAGCAGCATTATTCACTGTACCCAAAAGGTGGAAGCAATCCAGGTGTCTATTAGCAGATGAAAGGATCAACAAATGTGATATAATCATACAATGACATATTTTTCAGAGTTGAAAAGGAAGGACATCCTGACACATGCTACAACATGAATGAACCTTGCGGACATTATGCTGAGTGAAATAAGCCAATCACAAAAGGGCAAATATTGTATGATTCCACTTATATAAGTACTTGTAGTCAAACACACAGAGACAGAAAGAATGGTTTCCAAGGACTGCAGGGAGGGAGAAGGGGGGAGTTATTTATTCATGGGTACAGAAGGTTAGGCTTGTGAGATGAAGAGGCCTGTAGCTGGATGGTGGTGATGGTAGCACAACATGAATGTATTTAATACCACTGAACTGTACGCTTAGAAATGGTGAAGTCGGTGAATTTTATACTATGTGTATTTTACAATTTTTCAAAAAAGAACAGACCTCATCTCCTTTCCTTCAATCAAAACCTGCCCTTCTTCTTGAGTTCCCCATTTCTGTGAGTGGCACCATTCTACGTCCAGCTGTCCAAGCCAGAAGGCCTTGTCCTTGGCATTACCTTCTTCTTCCCCCGACCCACAGAGTCATTCAACAAACCCATATGGACCCTCAAGCACCGTGCTGCTGGGTCTCCTTGCAGACGCCTCTGAGTCCATCACGACCACCTCGGCTCTGCTTCAGGACCCCCCTCCTCTCACCTCGATCACTGCAGCAGTCCCCTTCCCGGTCTTCCTGCATCTGGTCCTGTGCATGTCTAATCTCTTCTCCACTTTGCAGCAAGAGTGCTCTTTCTCTAAAAAGTGAAAATCTGTAGGGTTCCCTCCCCTCTCTAAGTCACTTGAGGGGTGCTTTGTTGCCATGAAAATAAAGTCCAAAGCCCTTAAACTTGGCTCGTGATGCCCGTTAGCATGTGGCGCCTCATTACTTCTCCATCCTGGACTCTCAGTTTTCTGCTGCACTCTATTCACTGGCCATTCTGAAAACTTTCAGCTCTGGAACTCACCACGCTCTGTCCCTCTCTGGCCACTACACACTGTCCCTTCTCCTCAGAGCACTGCTGAGCCCCCCCGACCCACCAGGACCTTCTTTGCCCAGCCAGTTTCCCTCATCTCCTCTAGGTCTGAGCCTGTAAATCACCTGTTCCAGGAAGGCTTGTCTGACCCGAGTCTGCGTTAGGTGGACCCTCCTGGGGGATCCTGTTCCCCCATCATCAGGCACGTTTAACACGGCATCGCGACTGCCTGCTTACTTGCCTGCCCTGGGTTTGTTGATACAAACTGGGGGCTTAATAAACATTAATAAATGAATTCATAAACAGTCCAGATAGTCTGTAGCTCACTCACAGACACATCCCTAGGTCACTGCAGTGCCAATAGCGTAATTAGTAGTAGAACTAGAGTGCAAGAGCTCTCCATCCCGTGCTCTTTTCACTACTGTATCGAGTGATGGGTAATAAACTCACGAAACTTGTATCACAAGAGGGGCCGAAACCCAAAGAGAAGTTGAGATACGTAAAAATTTTAGGTTTGACATTGCTCATGTCTTTCCATTGCCCTCTCATCTGGTCTCAAATAACTAAGAAGGCCTGGGATAGATGGAGAACAGAACTGACCAGGTAATGACAACACCTAAGTTCCTTTTGGGAGAATTCTGAATTAAGCAATTTTGTCAAAATTAATTTTACAGGCTGTCTTTAGATTTGGCCTGTATGATGTAACTCACGAGGCCCCTCTCTATTGACTTAGTACTGGGAGGTGAAATTTGGCATACTGCATTAAAACTTCGAAGAAATCCAGTATGGGTTGAAAAGGAAATGTTTCCCATAATATAGACATATATACAGATGTGAGTATATATGTTTAGAATATAAATCACTTAAACTAGTCAAAGCTGTCATCATTTATAAGAGGGGTGATGTGGAAGGGGGAAAATAAAATCACATCTTTTATTAAATAAAATACTCCAAATATACATAAATTGAAATTATAATTTTATCTTCAGTGCTCACGATGTAATTAATCTCCCATATTTCACAGATTTACGTCAACATAGCTTGCCAGTGAAATGAAAATTGTATTTTCTGTATAGTATGAGCATATTATTTTTCACAGCTATATAACATGGAACAGCTAGACCCCAGCTGCAACTCGAAATTACTGTATAGATATCATTCCAAATGTGGATTTATTGAAATGATGTTTTCGGGATTACAGAGAGTGCATACATTCTGTAAAATTTCAAAATCAGGAGAAATAAAAGCTTAAAACTTAATTTAGGAATGAACTGTTTAAAAATAGGTTATAATTAAATCATATTGAGTTTATTAAATCCTGGACAAAGCAATCTCTACTTTTACTTACTAGCATTGAGATGAATTTTGATCTTGAATAGTAAGTATAGCACTATCCTCAAATGACCATCTAAAAGCAGACAAATGCTGTAGCATTTGTTAGTACTAATTGAAATCAAGACTACAGGAGGAAATAGGTATGCTTAGTTTATACAAAATGAGACATACGATCATAAGCGGCTTTAGTAATTGCTCTTGCTGCATTCTTTTGAATATCAGGAATTGTAGAGTTTTCTGCAAATGATAGGAGCTTCTTAAGACCCCCTGTCTGCTGAATCATCACCATGGTATCCATATCTTCAAGGCAATTGGCCAACACGGAAAGCGCTTCTATATGAAGGTCACTCAATTCCTAATAATAAAAGCAAACACAACTTCAGAAAATTGTAATAAAAGCAATCCACACTTTCCAAATTTTATTACAAGAGGGACTCAGATCAGTCAGAACATAATGTAATTAATTTTGTTGTGACAGAGGCCCAAGGAAACAGTTCTGTTTATTAATGTGACATCTCTCTCCCTGACCATTAGTCCCATCTCTTCTCATTTCCCCTATTCCAAAATGTTTTACAGATAAAAAATAGTTGCTGGAAACTTCCAGTAATGGTATCCAAGTGATGTTGCTCAAACAGACTTCCACCGACAAGTTTAAAATCTAAAGAAAATATTTTTTGAAAAAGCAGACAGAAGCTGAAAGAAAGTATATTCCTTAAAATCTCCAATTGGTAGAGGGAGGTATTGTGAGTGTGTGGCTTTCTTGCCTGAGGAATCTCCAGAATCCCCATAGCAGTGGAAAACTGAAGTCTTTTCTGAACAGTTAGAAATTTAAGGTAGAAATCACAGTAAAGATGCTCCACTGCCATGGTATTCTACACAGCAGTGGTTCTGATCAAGAAACTCACTTCACAGCAAAAGAAATGCAGCAGTGGGCAGATGGTCACAGAAATCACTGGCCTTCCCATGTTCCCTACCATCCTGAAGCAGCTGGCTTGATAGAATGGCCTATGCAAGACACAGTGCCAGCGCTAGCTAAGTGGCAATAACTTGCAGGGCTATATGTTCTCTGGAACAGCATCCTATATGTTGCTGTTACTCCCAGGAACCAAGGAATGGATATGGGAGTGGCACCACTCACTATTACCCATGGCAATTCAGTAGCAAAAATTTTGTTTCCTGTACCTGTAACCTTATGCTCTGCTGATCTAGAAATCTTAGATCCAAAGGGAGGGATACTTCCACCAGGAGACACAACAATGAGTCCACAGAACTAAAAGCTAAGACTGCCACCTGGCCTCTTTGGGAGCCTCATGGTTCTGAATCAACAGGCAAAGAAGAGAGTTACTGTGCTGATTGGGGTGATTGAGCCCACCTATCCAAGGGAAATTGGACTGCTACTCCACAACAGAGGTGAGGAAGACTATGCCTGGAATACAGGGGGTCCCTTATGGCATTTCTTAGTAATACCATACCCTGTGATTAAGGTTGATGGAGAACTATAATGACCCAATCTGGGTATGACTACTAATGGTCCAGGCTCTTCAGGAATGAAGGTTTGGGTCACCACATCAAGTAAAGAATCAAGATGGGGCTTCCCTGGTGGCGCAGTGGTTGAGAGTCCGCCTGCCAATGCAGGGGACACGGGTTCGTGCCCCGGTCTGGGAAGATCCCACATGCCGGGCTCCTGCGCGTCTGGAGCCTGTGCTCCGCAACGGGAGAGGCCACAACAGTGAGAGGCCCGCGTACCGCAAAAAAAAAAAAAAAGAATCAAGATGAGCTGAGGTGCTTGCTGAGGGCAAGCGGAATATGGAATGGGTATCGGAAGAAGGTAGTTGTAAATACCAACTACAACCATGTGATCAGTTACAGAAAAGAGGACTATAATTGTCATGAGTATTGCTTCCTTATTTTGTTATGAATGTGCGTGTGTGTGTATGAAATATCCTTTTCTCTCTCTTATCCCCTCAGGCAACATGAGTACTGCCTTTACAATATGGTATTTAAGTACGGTTAATTTTATATCTTATTATGGGATGTCAAGGAGAAGAGGAAACATCATCCAAGGACTTTGCATCCTCCTATGGGGAAGGGGACAGTGTGTGTTTTGTTGTACACAGGACAGCTGGGCCATGTTAAGTGGAAGTATGATCTTGTTTTTGTCTTTATTTGGAGATTAATGATTTAGGAGCTGTGTATGGATGCCAGATTGACTAGCGATGGTTAATATTTATGTTTTAACTTGCCTAGCCCACAGTATCCAGATATTTAAACATTATTCTAGATGTTTCTGTGAAGGCATTTTTTAGGTGAAATTAATATTTAAATCAGTAGACTGAGTAAAGCAGGTTACCCTCCATCATGTGTGGTAAATGACTCTTCTTGCATTACCCTAAAGAAAACTGGGGCAGACAAAGGTTAAAAGACTAATTCCAGGTGTTTCAAGAAAACATAAGATCACAAACAAAAATTTAAAAATCTTAAATCAGAAGATTTTAAAAAATTAAATTATTCTAGAATGCCCTCTACCAATTTTCTGATTTAATTGTGCTGGTAAACTATGTAGCAATAAGCAAATTAGTCCATTCTACTTAGCATCATGCTTAAATATAATAAAATTTCATTTAAAAAATATTCTATAATTTGTATTTTATAACAACACTTAGGAGAGATACATCTCCTCATAGAGAGTTGAATGAATGTTACAGGTACCTTAGTTTCTAGGATCTTAATAAGATGGTCCACTCCTTGACTGTCTCTTAGGATTGCCCGGCACTCCTTATCATTTGTAATAACATCTAAGGTTTTGAGAGCCAACAACTGAATAATTGGATATTCTGACTTCAAGAGATCTAATATAGGAGGGATTGCATTTAGTTCTTGAAGTGTCGCTCGGCACTGAAAATCCTGCCAGGAAATATAAATGTTCAAATAAGTGGTTTTTAAAGCAAAATACAGTCTTAAGAATGGAGAGATTCTATTTTCTAACAAAGAACATTATAAGTTATAATGTTCCCATCTTTTATTCTGGATTTGCTTCCAAAATAACTCACAAACAAATATAAGCAAACCCTGGATTGACAACACCAAAATATTCATTTTAACTATACAGACCTTGTCAATAATAGGAAATAGGCATGATCTATGACTTCTCAGCAGCTACTGTTTTTTTATTATACAGAAAATTCCTCTTACTACAAACAGCATCACAATAAAATCTATGCATAATGAAATTCTTTTCACACGCTATACCCTGTTTCAAATAGTAGTCGATAAAATGAAATGACGGTATCAATTCCTTATTATTGTCATTCAGATGGATGGTTTATAAAATGCTAATCTGCATGCAGTGCTGTTGGCAGGACCTGTGCATGCAAATTTACATCAGGTTTAGTTCTGACACATAACCTTAATTTAAGACATTTACAAGAGCAAGGGGTCATTAGAGTCCAGACAAGTCACTCTGCATGGTGTGCCTGTAATCCTGGGTGAGTGGTGGAGGGAGGGTCGTTGGGGTGAGCGACAGAGAAAACAAAGCAAAAAAGTCATGAAAAGCCCCCAAACTCTGACTACTAAATCATGACATTTTAAATCAAAACAGGGTAAACTTAAAATAGAATTAAAGACAGAAAAGACCCCACTTCCAGCTTATCTTCCCTCTATCCTTCAACTGGCCTCTCATAGTCAGCTTCCTTCAGACATAAAAACTGTAGGTTGCTGCTTGCTATGGGTTGAATTGTACCCCCCCCAAATATCTTGAAGTCCTACTCCTCAGTACCTCAAAATGTGACCTTATCTGGAAATGGGATCGTTGCAGATGTAATTAGTTAAGCTAAGGTCATGGGGGAGTAGGGTGGGTAATTATTGGTGTCCGTATAAAATTGGTGTCTTTATAACAGGAGGCGAGAGAGCTGACAGAGGGAGAGATTGCAGTGATGAGGCTGCAAACCAGGATTCACCAAGGATTCACAGCCACCACCAGAAGCTGGGAAGAGGTAAGGGAGGATTCTACCCAGAGTCCCAGACGGAGCATGGCCCTGATGACACCTTGATGTCAGAAGTCCAGCCTCCAGAACCGTGAGGGAATAGGTTCCTGTTGTTTTAGCCAGTTTGTTGTACTTTGTTACAGCAGCCTTAGGAAATGAATACACTGTTATTAGCTAGTCCTTCTGTTATGAAGAATAGTGGAGGTAAGTCTTTTCATTTCCACTTGATAAAAAATATAGAGAAATAGATTTAATGAGGAGTCTTGGCATGAAACACACAGACACGTTTGCAGGATTATTTAGGCCTATAGGATGAAGTAAAGTCACCAGAGAAGGGGTGTGGCTGCACTTGCTCTTCAGGAAGAGGAAAGGTAACACCAGTGGGTGCCCAGCTACGTGGCAAGGACATGCCAGGGCCAGGGTTGCATGCTGTGGGTGCCTTTTGGCATGAGTGCCTTTGTCCTCTTTTTCTATATATTTTGTCTAGATACTTTGCTTCTCAATGAAACCTCCTTCACCTTTGCTTCCATATCTCTTCTTTCACATTCTCTTGACGGCTATTTAAAATGGTGTCTTGTACTTGCAGGTGATCTAAAGCTTATCAAACGTGTGTGGGAATTGTTCAGGAACCTGAACAGGAAAAGAAGCAGAGAAGGCTGTCCAAAGTGGCAGCAAGCTGACCTGCTGGGGGTGTGAGGGTGTGTGTGCTGGGTTGGGGATTGGAGGGGAGGGGCCAGAGGACAGGACAGGTTGTGGGCGGAGGGTGGGTAGGGTGTTTCTTCCATTATGAAGGAAAGCATCACAGTGAGGTAGCATCTTGCAACTGTGAATGATGAGTTCTGTTCAGCAAAACTCAACTTTTCACCAACAAATAAGCTGAATCCAAAATCTTGGTACATTGCGTAAGGCAGATGATACCAACCAATTGGATCACCAAGATTAGATCAACAGTTAACTGCCTAGGTCAAAACTAGTTCAACACTAATATTAGATTTCCTGTTTTGGAAGAAATAGTACTTACCTAGTATAATCCTGCCTTAATTTGCAAGCCCATTCTATTCTTTTAAAATGCCCTTTTATGGGGGACAATTACTTACAAAACGTGAAAACTGAAAGGTATTGACTCTAAACTTCCATTATTTTTCCTCTGAATGATAACTACTAAATAGTACTGAGAAGGAGTGATTTTAATTAAAACTGGACCTTTTTTTAAAGCTTTGTCCTTTTTTTAATGGGAAAATAAATTCTATAACCAGCTTTTGTCAAAACTCATTGTTAGAAATTAATCTCACCTGGACCAAGTTGTAAATGCACTCGATAGAATTCTTCTTCACGTCCGGGTCTGGGCTGCTTAGCAGTCTGATGAGAGGCTCTAATCCACCTTGTTCAAATATTTGCACTTTGCTGGTATACTCTGCAGACATGTTTGCTAGGCAAAGACTAGCAAACTCATGGATAACTACTTCCTCTGTGTATCAAAAACAAATAACACAAGTATGTAAAGGCTTATTCAACCATTATGTTAAACCACGCTGTGAAAACCAAAGCTCCACAGATCTTACCTTGGTTGGAGCCCATCTTAGTTTGAGAGAGTTTAATGACAATACAGAATTGGTGTTTCATGAACTATTTTCAATCGGTACTTTAATCAGATGCGAAAAATAAATCATTCCCCATTTTTGAAATATTGATAGATGGAGGATGCAGAGTTACCTTCTGCGGCCAGCTGAGCAATCACAGAATTCATGACATCTAACTCCCTTAACAATTTTTTGACATCATCTACAAAAGAAGAAACAGAATATTAATGTTTATTAATTATACTAATAATGGCAATGTCTGTGGAATAGTTCCTTATGAGATAGGTTCTATTATTACCTAATTTTACAGATAAGGAAATTGAGGTTCACAATCACACAGCAAGTAAGAGGTGGGGACGGGTTTCACACCCAGGTCTGTCTGACCCCAGACAGACTATAGCCCATGTTGCTTGATTGCTCAGCTGTACGACCTTCCAAAACACTAGAAAACATAACCATAAATGCATGAAAGTGCCTAGAACACCATCAGTAAAGTTGAGTTACTGTGCCCTACACTTGCTTATGATATAACAGTAATTCTTTTTGTTTTGTTGGGAGGATATTTTTAAATTTAGATTTTAATAAAACTAGTATAAAATGCAAATAAGAATTATCCTCAGCCTTTTCCCATAAATACATCTTGTATATGTTCCATTTGCTTATCAGAAATGCCAAAGATGCTTAAAGATAAGTATATTAATTTTTTTAAAGTTCACTTTTGTATTATTTACAGGAGCCTAATTAAAGCTAGACAATTATGCCCCTGCTTCTTTCTTGCCATCCTTAACCCCCTTTTTCTGAGAAATAAGGCATAGCTGCTACTTCAGTTTTGCAATTTCTCTTCTTGGTCGATTATCTCTTCTGTAAGCCAAAATTAGTGTTACCAGAAGTTTGGAAAAATTCACTTTGCAGCAGCTGAAGCAGATGGTCTCGGGAATTAACCGCTGGATACGTTTGCCTTTTCTTCGACACCTTTTCCTGTGTGATTCAGGGATGTGGCTGTTCCTCAACCTGTCAAAACTTCTTTCTCTCTGTTCTGTTCAAAATGGCTCAAAGAGGGCTAGCGAACTTACAGCTAGCTATATATGCACATGGATAGGCTTTCAGCACAAAAGAATAATTGAGTTTTGGGGAAGTGTAGGACTTCATATTTTACAGTCGAAACCCCTCTGAAAAACGCATTACCTCCACAGGTCTAGAAATAATAGCCATGGCAAAATAGTCAGATCCTTCCAAGTGTCCTGGTAAACTAGGCAGAGGTGCCCCCTCTGGAAAAGCATGCTGTCATTCTCTTCTCACTCTTATGAGTCCAGTCTGTGTTGTTTGCAATGATTTTTTGGAAGGTTGTACCAAAGTACCCTATTTTTACATGCTAGAAGAAAAGCATTTCTGGGCTTTTAGATCTCCAAGTACATTCTCCACTTAGTATACAAGATAATCTTCCATCTACCTCAAAGTTTCTGCTACAACGCTGACCATGAGGTCAGGAAGATTCCGGCCCTGTGTACTCTCTGCTCCTTGTGTTTCCCTGCAGGAAGCATCTGCTCCCACAGGGAGAGGGCCCCTTGCTGCATCTGTATGTGCCACCACCCCCTTGCTGTGCCCAAACAAGTTAAAAGTTTTCGTGAGAGGATTCTCTGGGCCACAAAATTCCTTTCTACATATGAATTTAGCCCAGGTCTGTTCAACAACAGATCTAGGAGGTTTATCCACTACACCACTTTCTTAAGGCTCAATGGATCATTCAGATTCAGTGGCAGCTCTTGTAAATTGGTGGCATAGCTGATTAACTTGTTATTCAACTTTCTGACACCAGATTGTTCAAATAGTCCTTCTGTTCTTGAGGTTAAATCAGCAGAAATAATGGGTAAGCTGCTACTTCTGTCACTTTAAATATAATATTGATCCCTGTCCCCTTCTTTCTCAGCAGAGAACACTCTCAGATATGGCAACTTGGACTTGTGGTTGGGCCACATGAACACGTTCTAGGCAAGCAGTGGGACACCTACAATTCTAGCTTGGTTCAGAACTGCCAGCACCTTCCTTCCCGGAGTACCTTCATGCCATCTGGGTTTTTTTTTTTTTTTTTTCAAGTCATCAATTTTATACACATTAGTGTATACATGTCAATCCAAATCGCCCAATTCATCACACCACCATCCCCACCAACCCGCCGCTTTCCCCCCTTGGTGACCATACGTTTGTTCTCTACATCTGTGTCTCAGCTTCTGCCCTGCAAACCGGTTCATCTGTACCATTTTTCTAGGTTCCACATATATGCAATTAATATATGATAATTGTTTTTCTCTTTCTGACTTAACTTCAATCTGTATGACAGTATCTAGATCCATCCACGTCTCAACAAATGACCCAATTTCATTCCTTTTTATGGCTGAGTAATATTCCATTGTATATATGTACCACATCTTCTTTATCCATTAATCTGTCGATGGGCATTTAGGTTGCTTCCATGACCTGGCTACTGTAAATAGTGCTGCAATGAACATTGGGGTGCATGTGTCTTTTTGGATTATGGTTTTCTCTGGGTATATGACCAGTAGTGGGATTGCTGGATCATATGGTAATTCAATTTTTAGTTTTTTAAGGAACCTCCATACTGTTCTCCATAGTGGCTGTATCAATTCACATTCCCACCAACAGTGCAAGAGGGTTCCCTTTTCTCCACACCCTCTCCAGCATTTGTTGTTTGTAGATTTTCTGATAATTCCCATTCTAACTGGTGTGAGTTGATAACTCATTGTAGTTTTGATTTGCATTTCTCTAATAATTAGTGATGTTGAGCAGCTTTTCATGTGCTTCTTGGCCATCTGTAGGTCTTCTTTGGAGAAATGTCTATTTAGGTCTTCTGCCCATTTTTGGATTGGGTTGTTTGTTTTTTTAATATTGAGCTGCATGAGCTGTTAATATATTTTTGAGATTAATCCTTTGTCCGTTGATTTCTTTGCAAATATTTTCTCCCATTCTGAGGGTTTTCTTTTCGTCTTGTTTATGGTTCCCTTTGCTGTGCAAAAGCTTTGAAGTTTCATTAGGTCCCATTTGTTTATTTTTGTTTTTATTTCCATGATTCTAGGAGGTGGATCAAAAAAGATATTGCTGGGCTTCCCTGGTGGCACAGTGGTTGAGAGTCCACCTGCCGATGCAGGGGAAACGGGTTCGTGCCCCGGTCCGGGAAGATCCCACATGCCGCAGAGCAGCTGGGCCCGTGAGCCATGGCCGCTGAGCCTGTGCGTCCAGAGGCTGTGCTCTGCAATGGGAGAGGCCACAACAGTGAGAGGCCCGCCTACCACACACACAAAAAAAAGATCTTGCTGTGATTTATGTCAAAGAGTGTTCTTCCTATGTTTTCCTCTAAGAATTTTATAGTGTCTGGTCTTACATTTAGGTCTCCAATCCATTTTGAGTTTATTTTTGTGTATGATGTTAGGCAGTGTTTTAATTTCATTCTTTTACATGTAGCTGTCCAGTTTTGCCAGCGCCACTTATTGAAGAGACTGTCTTTTCTCCATTGTATATCCTTGCCTCCTTTGTCATAGATTAGTTGACCATGGGTGCGTGGGTTTATCTCTGGGCTTTCTATCTTGTTCCATTGATCTATATTTCTGTTTTTGTGCCAGTACCATATTGACTTGATCACTGTAGCTTTGTAGTATAGTCTGAAGTCAGGGAGTCTGGTTCCTCCAGCTCCGTTCTTTTGCCTCAAGACTTGTTTGGCTCTTTGGGGTCTTTGGTGTCCCATACAAATTTTAAGATTTTTTTGTCTGTAATTTTTTTTTTTTTTGGTAGTATCTTTGTCTGGTTTTGGTATCAGGGTGATGGTGGCCTCATAGAATGAGTTTGGGAGTGTTCCTTCCTCTGCAATTTTTTGGAAGAGTTTGAGAAGGGTGGGTGCTAGCTCTTCTCTAAATGTTTGATAGAATTCACCTGTGAAGCCAGCTGGTCCTGGACTTTTGTTTGTTGGAAGATTTTTGATCACAGTTTCAATTTTATTACTTGTGATTGGTCTGTTCATATTTTCTATTTCTTCCTGGTTCAGTCTTGGAAGGTTATACATTTTAAGAATTTGTCCATTTCTTCCAGGTTGTCCATTTTATTGGCATAGAGTTGCCTGTAGTAGTCTCTTAGGATGCTTTGTATTTCTGCAGTGTCTGTTGTAACTTCTCGTTTTTCATTTCTAATTTTATTGATTTGAGTCCTCTCCCTCTTTTTCTTGATGAGTCTGGCTAATGGTTTATCAATTTTATTTATCTTCTCAAAGAACCAGCTTTTAGTTTTGTTGATCTTTGCTACTGTTTTCTTTGTTTCTATTTTATTTATTTCTGCTCTGATCTTTATGATTCCTTTCTTTCTGCTAACATTGGGTTTTGTTTGTTCTTCTTTCTCTAGTTCCTTTAGGTGTAAGTTTAGATTGTTTATTTGAGATTTTTCTTGTTTCTTGAGGTTGGCTTGTATTGCTATAAACTTCCCTCTTAGAACTGCTTTTGCTGCATCCCATAGGTTTTGGATCATTGTGTTTTCATTGTCATTTGTCTCTAGGTATTTTTTGATTTCCTCTTTGATTTCTTCAGTGATCTCTTGGTTATTTAGTAACGTATTGTTTAGCCTCCATGTGTTTGTGTTTTTTATGTTTTTTTCCCTGTAATTCATTTTCATAGTGTTGTGGTCTGAAAAGATGCTTGATATGATTTCAATTTTCTTAAATTAACTGAGGCTTGATATGTGACCCAAGATGTGATCTATCCTGGAGAATGTTCTGTGCACACTTGAGAAGAAAGTGTAATCTGCTGTTTTTGGATTGAATGTGCTATAAATAACAATTAAATCTATCTGGTCTATTGTGTCATTTAAGGGTTCTGTTTCCTTATTAATTTTCTGTCTGGATGACCTGTCCATTGGTGTGAGTTGTTAAAGTCCCCCACTATTACTGTGTTACTGTCGATTTCCTCTTTTATAGCTGTTAGCAGTTGCCTTATGTATTGAGGTGCTCCTATGTTGGGTGCATATATATTTATAATTGCTATATCTTCTTCTTGGATTGATCCCTTAATCATTATGTAGTGTCCTTCCTTGTCTCTTGTAACATCCTTTATTTTAGAGTCTATTTTATCTGATATGAGTATTGCTACTCCAGCTTCTTTTGATTTCCATTTGCATGGAATATCTTTTTCCTTCCCGTCACTTTCAGTCTGTGTGTGTCTCTAGGTCTTAAGTGGGTCTCTTGTAGACAGCGTATATATGGGTCTTGTTTTTGTATCCTCAGCAAGCCTGTGTCTTTTGGTTGGAGCATTTAATCCATTCACGTTTAAGGTAATTATAGATATGTATGTTCCTATGACCATATTCTTAATCGTTTTGGGTTTGTTTTTGTAGGTCCTTTTCTTCTCTTGTGTTTCCCACTTAGAGAAGTTCCTTTAGCATTTGTTGTAGAGATGGTTTGGTGGTGCTGAATTCTCTTAGCTTTTGCTTGTGTGTAAAGGTTTTGATTTCTCCATGGAATCTGAATGAGATTGTTGAAGGTAGAGTAATCTTGGTTGTAGGTTCTTCCCTTTCATCACTTTAAGTATATCATGCCACTCCCTTCTGGCTTGTAGAGTTTCTGCTGAGAAGTCAGCTGTTAACCTGATGGGAGTTCCCTTGTATGTTATTTGTCATTTTTCTCTTGCTGCTTTCAATAATTTTTCTTTGTCTTTAATTTTTGCCAATTTGATTCATGTCTCGGCATGTTTCTCCTTGGGTTCATCCTGTATGGGACTTGCTGAGCTTCCTGGACTTGGGTGGCTATTTCCCTTCCCCTGTTAGGGAAGTTTTCGGCTATAATCTCTTCCAATATTTTCTCGGGTCCTTTCTCTCTCTCTTCTCCTTCTGGGACCCCTACAATGCAAATGTTGTTGCATTTAATGTTGTCCCAGAGGTCTTTTAGGCTGTCTTCATCTCTTTTCATTCTTTTTTCTTTATTGTGTTCCACATCAGTGAATTCCACCATTCTGTCTTCCGGGTCACTTATCTGTTCTTCTGCCTCAGTTATTCTGCTATTGATTCCTTCTAGTGTAGTTTTCATTTCAGTTATTGTATTGTTCATCTCTGTTTGTTTGTTCTTTAATTCCTCTAGGTCTGTGTTAAACATTTCTTGCATCTTCTCGATCTTTGCCTCCATTCTTTTTCTGAGGTCCTAGATCATGTTCACTATCATTATTCTGAATTCTTTTTCTGGAAGGTTGCCTATCTCCACTTCATTTAGTTGTTTTTCTGGGGTTTTATCTTGGTCCTTCATCTGGTACATAGCCCTCTGCCTTTTCATCTTGTCTATCTTTCTGTGAATGTGGTTTTTGTTCCACAGCTTCAGGATTGTAGTTCCCATTCCATCTGTTTTCAGTGCATTCCTTTTTTAAAAAAGTTATTTTATTGAAGTATAGTTGACTTACAATGTTATGTTCGTTTCTGCTGCACAGCAAAGTGATTCAGTTACACAAATATATACGTATTTTTTTCCATTATGGTTTATTACAAGATATTGAATACAGTTCCCTGTGCTATACAGTTGGACCTTGTTGTTTAGCCATTCTATACATAATAGTCTGCATCTGCTAATCCCAAACTCTCAATCCATCCCTCTCCCACCCCCATCCCCCTTGGCAACCACAAGACTGTTCTCTATGTCTGGGAGTGTGTTTCTGTTTCATAGATAAGTTCATTTGTGTCATATTTTAGATTCCTCATGTAAGTGGAGTCATATGATATTTGTCTTTCTCTTTCTGAATTACTTCCCTTAGTATGATAATCTCTAAGACTCCACACAAAAAACTACTAGAATTAAGCGATAAGTGAATTCAGCAAGGTAGCAGGATACAAGATTAACATACAGTAATTGTTGCATTTCTTTACACGAACAATGAAATATTAGAAAGGGAATGTAAAAAAAAATCCATTTTAAAATTGCATCCAAAAAATAAAGTACTTAGGAATAAACTTGACCAAGGAGGTGAAAGACTTATATGCTGAGAACTATAAAACACTAATAAAAGAAACTGAAGATGATTCAACGAAATGGAGAGACTTCCCTGGTCGCTCAGTGGTTAAGAATCCTCCTGCCAATGCAGGGGACACAGGTTCGATCCCTGCTCCGGGAAGATCCCACATGCCGTGGAGCAACTAAGCCCGTGTGCCACAACTATTGAGCCTGCATGCCACAACTACTGATGCCCATGCTCCTAGAGCCCATGCTTCACAACAAGAGAAGCCACTGCAACGAGAAAAGCCTGCGCACAACGAAGAGTAGCCCCTGCTTGCCGCAACTAGAGAGAAAGCCTGCGTGCAGCAAGGATGACCCCCCAAAATAAATAAATAAATTTTAAAAAAAGAAATGGGGCTTCCCTGGTGGCGCAGTGGTTGAGGGTCCGCCTGCCGATGCAGGGGACGCGGGTTCGTGTCCTGGTCCAGGAAGATCCCACATGCTGCGGAGTGGCAGGGCCCGTGAGCCATGGCTGCTGGGCCTGCACGTCCGGAGCCTGTGCTCCGCAATGGGAGAGGCCACAACAGTGAGAGGCCCGTGTACCGCAAAAAAAAAAAAAAAAAAAAGGAAAGATATCCCATGCTCTTGGATTAATTCTTATTTAAAATTTTTTTGTTGCATAATATTGACCACCTAATTTACTCTTGATCTTGTATACTCTTTTACATCAACCTTTTCCTAAGATGGCAAGCTCTTCAGCTTGCCTTAATCAGGCGTTTAAGCCACAGAACGGTACTGATCCGTGGCCTGTTAGGAACTGGGCTGCATAGCAGGAGGTGAGAGGAGGGTGAGCGAAGCTTCATCTGTATTTACAGCTGCTCCCCATCGTTCACATTACCGCCTGAGCTCTGCCTCCTGACAGCATTATGGTGAGTTGTATAATTATTTCATTATATATTACAATGTAATAATAATAGAAATAAAGTACACAATAAATGTAATGCACTTGAATCATCCCAAAACCATCCCCTGACCTCCCCGCCAGCCCCCCAACCTGGTCTGTGGAAAAACTGTCTTCCACGAAACCGGTCCCTGGGGCCAAAAAGGCTGGGGACTGCTGCCTTAAGTAATGTAATGTCTGGGCTTCCAAGGCTACTTCTCCTCACGAGGATCCTAATGAACTCTCTCTTTAGCTGAACCCTCTTCATTAAATGAGTCTCTGTTGTATGGCCTCATTGAACTAAATACAAACTGGAAGGTGAAAGAAGATAGCAGCTTCTGTTTTTGTTTTTTTTTTTTTGCGGTACACGGGCCTCTCACTGTTGAGAGGGCCCAGCCGCTCCGCGGCATGTGGGATCCTCCCGGACCAGGACACGAACCCGTGTCCCCTGCATCGGCAGGCGGACTCTCAACCACTGCGCCACCAGGGAAGCCCCAGCAGCTCCTGTTTGATAAAAAGGTTTAACAAAGTAATTTAAATTCCTATCTTGAATGACCCAGCATGGCACAAACACATAGCTCAATCACTCTAGAAAAAAAAAATTTATTTGCAACTGCAAAAGGGAAAAGATGGTTCTCATAGCAATCCTTTAGCACCTGGAATGTTGGAACATTCTGTTGGTTCATCCACTATGAGCATAGTGGTGGAAAACCGTATGAAAATACAAATTTCTGAAGAAGCATCAGTTATTTTAAGACTGTCCAAAGATGATGATTTAACCATGCAGGTTCAGAGGTGCATTTATTTACATACTAGTCTGGAAACATGACTTTGCATTTAGGTCAAAAGACTTGTTGCTTATTTTTTATTCCAAGTTTCCTTGGACATGTATGAAAAGTGAAGCACTAGCTATTGTATTGGCTCTCTTACCAAAAAAGGAGCTCTGCAAGCAGTTGAGGATGCCATGTGTTTTATCCATGTCATCAGATAGTTCAAATAGAAAATCAGATAAGTTAATCCCAATAATGGTTTGATTTTTTTCACCCACTTCACAGAATCAAAAGAAGGTCCTTATAAGTTCATGCAGTATACTTGAGACCCAGGCACTCAGTGGAGACCTTGAAGACAGCAAAGCTCTTTCCATGGTTAAGCTTTGCAGTTGCAGACTGCACTGGTTCTAGAGCTGGTTACAGCCCAGCCAGCCAGCTTACAGACTGTGGTTTGACAGGTCTAAGGGAGCCATCTCATTTAGCACCCAAATGTAACAGTATTCTTTACATTTGGGGGCCACAGACTCCTTTAGAAACTCATGAAATTCAACTTAAAAACCTACTTAGAAAAATTTGCAAACAAATTGTAGGGTTTCACAGATGATAAACTCATATATATTAGAAGATGAAAATACAAAATAAAATGAATAACAGAAATTAACATAAAAAGGGAAAAAATCACAGAGACCTAGATATTAAATTGAAAATACAAATGTAAACAGGAAATTATAACTCTCCTTTCTAAATCATTTAGAAGGAGAATCTGACTTAGCATGGACACTAATGTTAAGGATCGTAAAAGATTTTAGTGAACAGAAGGTCTACTGAACTATGAGTCAGAGAGTAAAGTTGTAATTTAGCTCTCATCTCAGTTCTGCTACTAGCCACCTGCATGACTTTGGGCAAGGAACCCAATCCTTCGAGGGATCTTTCTTATGTTTAAGGAGTTGGGGCTTCCCTGGTGGCGCAGTGGTTGAGAGTCCGCCTGCCGATGCAGGGGACACGGGTTCGTGCCCCGGTCTGGGAAGATCCCACATGCCGCGGAGCGGCTGGGCCCGTGAGCCATGGCCGCCGAGCCTGCGCGTCCGGAGCCTGTGCTCCGCAATGGGAGAGGCCACAACAGTGAGAGGCCCGCGTACCGCAAAAAAAAATAAATAAATAAAATAAATAAATAAAAAGGAGTTTGACTTCCCTGGTGATGCAGTAGTTAAGAATCCACCTGCCCATGCTGGGGACACGGGTTCGAGCCCTGGTCTGGGAAGATCCCACATGCCGCAGAGCAACCAAGCCCGTATGCCACCACTACTGAGCCTACGCTCCAGAGCCTGCGAGCCACAACTACTGAGCCCACATGCCACAACTACTGAAGCCCGTGCGCCTAGAGCCCGTGCTCTGCAACAAGAGAAGCCACCGCAATGAGAAGCACGCGCACCGCAACAAAGAATAGCCCACGCTCGCCACAACTAGAGAAAGCCTGCGTGCAGCAACGAAGACCCAACACAGCCAAAAATAAATTAATTAATTAAAATAAATAAAATAAAATAAGGAGTTGCACATGGGGTGTTACAAAGCACCTTTGGTTTTCAAACTGTGTGGTATGCATGCAGAATAAAACGGAACAAATTTAAATATTTTCCCTGTTTTGGTTATAAATAATTCTATATGGCACATTCAATATGGCAGAATTAGTCTACAGACAACCCGAGACAGATTTATGAAGGCCCCACAATACGAATGATTAGTACTTTATTTCAACTTCTCTGTGCCTCAGTCACCTCATATGTAAAGGAAATAATAGCACCAACCTCATTAAGCGATTTAATATATAAATACTATGTACGACAGTGCCTGGCACATTGTAAGTACTTTGTAAGTGTTGACTAATGTTATTGTAATCTACATTGGTGGAATATCCACTGCCCACTGACTGTCCTCATCCTGCCGTCCTTCCCGGAAATACTCCCAGAGCCCCCGCCTTGTAGCACAGCCACTGCTAGGGCCCCTGGAGTTTCCACCAGAAACCCTTCCACTAACTGCAAAGTGCCCCCGCCAACCCCGTAACACTGCAGGTACTGTTCACGTGGTCTCCGCAGCTGAGGCTGTGATGCCACAGATGCCAGAGAAGGCTCTCCTTCCCCTCCCTTCCCCCTTCCTCCACTCATAACTGTCTCTGAAGACACCAAGGCCACAGTCCCTGCTGGACACCATGGAATGAGGGGCCCCCATTGCATCACAGAGGGTCCAGGGTATGTGAGCTGGGACAGTGCAGGAAGCTGAAGGAGGAATCTGTGCTTGTGTGTTTGCTGAGACCATGGTAAAAAGGAGAAGGTAGGATGATTTTAGCCACGTGCAATGATAGAGACATGTTTATTCCTATGAGCCCAAGTTTCATGACAGAATTCAGTCTCCACCAAGAAAGTCATTTTTTATTATAAATAACAAGGCTTTTGTTGTCCAACTCAAAAATCTACCACCGTAACATGAAAATGACTTACAAACGGAAAACACGTCCTGTTCACTAGTCAGGGACTGCCTGTATTGCATGGTTTTAGTCAAACTGATATTCTAATAGAAGTGACAGCATATTTTAAGTAATACTGTTATTCCACCATATTAAATATGTGAAAATAGTAAAGCAAGTAATAGGTCTGATTTAAGGAGTAAATACATATCTAAATTTATGTTTGGCAAAATATAGCTTGCAGCTTCAAAAAATAAGTGTATCAAAACTTCTTACTCTGGGCTTGTTACAATGAAATACACATGAAGTGTAACTTACACAGGCAGACATTCAAATTACATTATCCTAACTCAAGAAAAAAACTATTTTAATTTTAAGAGACAATGATTGTTCTAACTTGTAAGACTGGAATATACTACATCACCAACTCTGAGAGTTTTTCCATGGATATATGTGCACATATTTTTATATTTAAAAATATCACTTAAAATATGAAATCATACATTTGTTGCACATTACACTTATTTAACTTTCTTGTTGACATTAAAGTCAGCTTAAATAAAATTAAAACGAGTCCCTTAAGGTTAAATTTAAAAGTATAATGCATCATGTGAGATTATTTGATTAGTTTTAAAAGCAGATACTTACTATTAGAAGCCAGAATTCCAAATATCATAGTAGCGTTTCTTCTCACAATTTTGTCTTCGTGGTTGAGCAGCTTAGTTAACGGTTCCACAGCTCCAAGTTCAAGGAGGGTTGCTTTATTTTCTTCACCTAACATCACAGGTAAAATAAAATCAGACATGGATAGCAATCTCATCAAAGTTCTTCTTTGTCATTCCAATATCTTATTTGTCTTTCACATTCCTCTGCTTCCACACGTATTTCTCTCAGAATAAACCTTAGAGCTCAGGTATCCTGGACTTGCTACTCTCCCTTCCCTGGATGTTTACAAAGCTGACTTCCTCATTTGGTTCTTAGCTCACACTGAACCTCCTGAGGGGTCTCTTCTGATCACCCTACCTAATGTCATCACTACATCCCAGTCTTTCTGATATCTCTTTATGCTGCTTTATTTCCTTCATACCACTCAACGATCTCCATGCATTGTTCGCTTACACCCCTGTTACTTAACTTTCCATGAAGACAGATACCCTTTCTGTTCTATTCTCTTATAACGTCGTGCCTCACACAGTGCCAGGCATGTAATGGAAACTCAATAATACTTACTTGCATAATTAATTATAAAAATTAACACACAGAGTCCCCTCTTCAAATTCAAGTGTGGTCGAGTTTAGGGTGCTCATTTTTCACCCAGTGGGTTTGCCTGCAGCCAGCATGGAGGCACACACACAAAGCAGAGCCACCGGGGTTACTGGGATTCCTTAGCTGTGGCAAGAAGCCCCAGAACCAGAAGGTCAGTGAAGGCCAGCATCTGGCCTAACTGTAAAAGCAGTTTATCCCTACCCCAATAAGTGGGATATCATTCTGCAAAGTCTGGAATAATATTTAGGTCCTGATTAACTTCAGCTTTTCAATTTCACCAGCTATGAAAATGCAAATTTCATTTTCAAAATTAATTTGAGTAAAATAAAGTCTTTTAAACATTTTTGCCTCAGTTTTCTTTTAAAATTAAAATATTTTATACTTGAAGTTATAGGTTCATTCTGATAACTCAGTTCTCTGAACACAGACTTGTACCTTCCTATAGCCTGTGGAACTGCCCTGTATCTAAATGATTAAATCTGTCACTTGATAAGAATATGCTGAAATATGCATTATTGACTATTACAAACGTCCTTCTCAAACCTTCCATAATGTTTGCATTTTATTGGGGTTCTAAAAGTGAATTTCTTAGATGAAAATATTTTGTCAAATAAATTTTTTTTTTTTTTTTTTTGCTGCGCCACGCAGCAATCTTAGTTCCCTGATCAGGGATGGAACCCTCGCCCCCTACATTGGAAGAACGGAGTCTTAACCACTGGACCGCCAGGGAAGTCCCAAATTTTAATTTAAGGATAAATTTTAGGATACTTAAATAAATGGTGGCTTCATAGAATCAATAGAGAAATATTCCATCTTTTTCAATTTTCTAAAAGAGTTTGTGTACAGTTGGTATTATTTCTTCCGTAAGTGTATGGCAGAGTTCAGCAGTGAAAACATCTGGACCTAAAGTATTCTTTGTGAGATTTTTAAATTACAAATTTCCATTTTTGTAATAGATAAGGGGCTATTCAGGCTATCTATTTTTCTTTAATGAGCTTTGAGAGTTTGTGTCTTAAAATGAATTTGCCCAATTCATCTAAGTTGTAGAATTTATTGGCATTAAATTGTTCATAACATTTAGATTATCCTTTTAATATCTATAGGAGCTATAGTGATGTTCTTATTCCTCATATCAATAATTTGTCTTCTCTCTTTTTACTTATCAATCTGGCTAGACATTTTCATTTCACTGCTTTTGTCCACTGTTTTTCTGTTTCATTGATTTTTGCTCAGGTGTATATTATATCCATATTACTGATGCCTGGGTTTAATTAGCTCTTGTTTTTCTATTTTCTTAAAGTGGAAGCTCAGGTCTTTGACTTGAGAGATGTTCTTATTTTCTAACAGGCACTTGGTGCAATAAATTTCTCTCTAAATACTCTTTTAGTAGCATCCTACAAGTTTTTATATGCTGTGTTTTCATTTTTAATTTGGATTTTCCTTCTGATTTCTACTTTCACTCACAGGTTATTTATTAATTATTATTTTTTTAAAAATTTATTTATTTTTGGCTGTGTTGGGTCTTCGTTGCTGCACGCGGGCTTTCTCTAGTTGCAGTGAGTGGGGTTTACCCTTCATTGCAGTGCATGGGCTTCTCATTGCGGTGGCTTCTCTCGTTGTGGAGCACGGGCTCTAGGCGTGCGGGCTTTAGTAGTTGTGGCATGCAGGCTCAGTAGTTGTGGCTCATGGGCTCTAGAGCACAGGCTCAGTAGTTGTGGCGCACAGGCTTAGTTGCTCCACAGCATGTGGGATCTTCCCGGACCAGGGATCGAACTCATGTGCCCTGCATTGGCAGGCGGATTCTCAACCACTGCGCCACCACGGAAGCCCCTACTCGCAGGTTATTTAGAAGTGTGTTATTTGCTTTCCGACTATTTAGTGATTGTCCAGAGTACTTTGTGTTACTGATTTTTAATTTAATTCTAATGTGGAATAGCATATATTTTGTATGACTGGAATTCTTTTAAATTTATTAAAGCTTGTTTTATGGCCCAGAATATAATCCATTTTGATAAATGTCCTGTATGCACTTGAAAAGTGCTGCTGTTCTTGGAGTGTTCTATAAATATAAATTAGATTAAATTAATTTATATTGCTGTTCAAATCTTCTATATCCTTACAGATTTACTGTCTACTGGTTCTTTCATTTATTGAGAGAAGAGTATCAAAATCCTCAGCTATAATTGTAGATGTCTATTTCTCCTTGCATTTCTAGCTTCATGTAATCTGAAAGTCTGATATTAAGTACATTAATTGTTTAGGATTCTTCATAGCATCTTGATTAATTGATCCCTTTATTATTATTATAAGATGGCCATGTTTATCTCTGGTACCACTCCTTTTTTTGTCTATTTTTGTGATATTAATATGGCTATTTCAGCTTTCTTTTGATTAGTGCTAGCATAGGATATCCTTTTTCATCCTTTTACTTTCAAGTTACTTGTGTCATTATATTCTAAGTGCATTTCTTGAAGGCATCATGCAGTTTGGTCTTGCTTTTTTCCTAATAAAACACTCTCTCCCTGTTAATTGATGTATCCAGACCATTTACATTTAATTTGATTATTAATGTGGTTAGGTTTAAATATACCATCTTGTTACTTATTTCTTATGTGTTTCATTGTTGTTTTTCTTTTCTTCATTTCTGCCTTCTTTGTATGAATTGAATTTTTTATGATTCCATTTTGTTCCTTTGTTGGCTTATTTGATATCATTGCTTTGTTATTTTTGTGGTTGCATTAGGGTCTGTAGTGTATGTCTTAGCACAGTCTTCTTTCAAGTGGTAGTATACTACTTCACATATAGTACACTTACAATAGTATACTTCCATTTTTCACCTTTCTACCTTGGTTCTGTTGTCATATATCTTACTTTTACATGTTTCAGACTACACAATATATGATTATTAGTTTTGTTTAAAATAACCAATTTGCTTTTTAAGTGATTTAAATAATAAGCAAAAAGCCCCCTTATATGTTACCATTTATAGTGTTCTATATTTATTCTTTTGTGTAGATCCATATTTCCATCTGGTGCCATTTTCTTTCTGCCTGAAGGACCTACTTAATATAATTAGTAGTGTGGGTCTGCTTGCAATGAACTATTTCAGTTTTTGAATGTTTGAAAAAGACTTTATTTCACTTATGTTTTTGAAAGATATTTTTGAAGGGTGTAGAAATCTAGGTTGAAAGTTTTGGGGTTTTTTCCGGTACTTTTTTTTTTTTAACTTTTACTGTAATATAGTTGATTTACAATGTTGTGTTAGTTTCAGGTGCACAGAAAAGTGATTCAGTTTAAAGATATTGCTCCACTGACTTCTTGCTTGCATCATTTGTGATAATAAATCTGTTGTCATCCTTATTTTTGTCACCCTGAATGTAACATTTTTTTCCTCTGGATGCTTTTAAGATTTTCTCTATCAGTCTTTTCAAGAAATTTGATTATAATAATGTGCCTTGTAGTTCTCTTCATATTCATTGTGCTTCAGTTTCGTTAAGCTTCTTGGATCTGGGGGCTTCGAGTTTTCATCAAATTGGGGGAAATTTTAACCATTATTTTCTGAAATACTTATTCTGTTCCTCACTCCTTTATTCAGAGACTCAAGTTACACATACATTGGGTCAGTTTTGATTTACAAATTGAATTATATCCTCATTATGCATTGTATTTTCCTGCTTTTTGTCACACCTGGTAATTTTTTACTGGGTGCCAGACATAGTGAATTTTACCTAGTTGGGCAATGGATATTGTTGTTACCTTGAAGTTTGTTCTGGGATACAGTTATCTGGAGAAAGTTTGATCCTTTCAGGTTTGCTTTTAAAATATTTATTTGATAGTACTAGAACAGGGCTCAATCTAGGCCTAATTGTTTCTAACTATTGAGGCAAGACCCTTCTGTGTACTTGCACAATTCTCCATGAATCTTGAGGTTTTGCAGTCTGGCTGATGCGAACAGGCACTACTTCTGACCCTGTGTGAGCACTAGGCACTGTTACCTCTGATCCTGTTGGGTGCTTTGTCTGACTTCACGTAGTCCCCACACATACACATGTGGATCAAGCTGAACACTTGAGTGGGAGCCTTTACAGACCTCCTGAGTTCTCTCTCTGTGCAACTCTTTCCTCTCTGTTACTCTGTCCTGAAAACTTGCTGCCTTCATCTTCCTGGATTTTCAGGTCTATTGTCTCAACTCAGAGAGTCCACCAGGCTCTGCACAGGTTACGCCTTCCTGAGCTGTGGCCTGGAAACTCTCTGAAATCAATAGGCTGGGGCAATCAGAGGGCTAATTTCCTTTGTTTCCTGTTTCTCAATGGCCTGATATTCAGTGTGTTGCCAACTCTTATTTCATATATTTTTCTGTTTTCTTACTTGTTCTGGTAAGGAGGTTAAATCTGGCCCCTTACTTCATCTTGGCAAGAAGGCAAAGTCCCATCATTTAACTTAAGAAAATATTTCAGAAAATACTGCTAGTACTGAACATCAGACTTACAATATAAAAAGAGATGACATGTGATGACTCTGTGCTATAGATGCATGATCCAATATCTCCCTGAAATTTGACCCAGTATTCTACACAATCTACTCATGAACCATACCTTCCAGAACCACTCTGGTTTTTATCAGAATTCCCAACGATGACTAGAGTGAGGTGATGGTGATGACTAGCCAGGTGAGTATTTTACCATTTGCTAATTGAATGATTTGTTGTTCTCTCATTGTTCTCTCATGTAAGTCCCCCACACAATGTTTTTTTTTTTAACATCTTTATTGGGGTATAATTGCTTTACAATGGTGTGTTAGTTTCTGCTTTATAACAAAGTGAATCAGTCATACATATACATATGTTCCCATATCTCTTTCCTCTTGCGTCTCCCTCCCTCCCACCCTCCCTATCCCACCTCTCCAGGCGGTCCAAACAATGTTTTAAAGTACCATTTCTTTAAAATCAAATTGCTCCCATTTTAGTTTAAAAAGGTTTTGTTAAAAATACCAAGCTACACTAAAGTCTTCAAATATTTCCAATTTCAATGTTACACAGTATAATAAAAGTCTGATTTTATCACCACTTGGAATGAACTAAAATGTAACTATCTCTTATGTTTGTAAATCCTCTATGAACAAGTCTTTCAACAGAATCTAATTTGTAACATTTACAACATTTTAGTAAACTTTATATTTTACAACAGTTTTAGTTTTACAGAAAAATTTCAAAGATAATACAGATACTTTCCACGTGTCCCACACCCAGTTTCCCGTTATTTTACATTTTACATTAGTAGGGACATTTGATGCAGTTAATGAACCAATAATGATATGTTATTACTAATGAAATTCTACAGTTATTCAGATTTCCTTACTGTTAGTTTTTCTTTTTCTGTTCCAGCATCCTATCCAGGATCCCCCATGACATTTAGTCACTGTGTGTCCTTAGCTCCTGTTGGCTGTGAGAGTTTCTCAGACTTTCCTTGTTTTTGATAGCTATGACAGTTTTGAGAGTACTGGTTAGGTAATTGGAGGATGTCCCTGAATTGGAATTTGTTTTTTTTTTTTAAAAAACTCATATTTAGACTGGGGCTATAGGTTTTGGGGAAAATAACATAGAAATGCCATTTGCATTATGTCATGTCAAGGGCATTTATTATCAAATGACTTATCTCTGTTAATGTTGATTTCGATCACCTGGCAGAGGAAGTGTTTGTCAGGTTTCTCTGCTACAAACTTACTCTTTTCCCCCGGTGTCCATCTTGCACTCTTTGGAAAAATGTCACTATGCACAGCCCCTAAAGAATAGAAGTTGCATCCCACCTCCTCAAGGGCAGAGTATCTGCATAAATTGGGATCCTTCTGCATTGGAGATTTGTCTTTTCTCTCCCATTTATTTACTTATTCAATCATTTATTTGTCTGTATAGACTTACAGATATTTATTTTCTTCTTTAATATAAATTATAGGGCTATAAATTCAATACTTTGTTTATTTTGTTGCTCAAATTATTCCAGCCTTGATCCTTAGGAGCTCTTTCAGCTCCTGTGACATTTACAGTTTTTTAAACTGCAATAAAGCCTTCAAAATGACTCTTCTACCCATTGACTAAATTGCTCCTTAAGACTGGGTTAGGCACATAGGGAGATATATTACTTTCAGGTGATGCATTAAATGATATACTGATTGTCTGAAAGAATTCATCAGACAGGAAGTAAGTTAAAGACTGGGGAGAAAAGTGCCCATTATGTAGCAAGTATTTTTAAGAAACTAATGAAATAGAAAGATAAACTGAAAAAAATCCAAACCTTTTAAAGCAAATCTATAAATGGCTTCACATGCTTTAGCCAAAATTTCTTCTTCTGGAGAATTAAGCATTAACACCACGGTTGCTGCTTTTTTGCTTTCAATTGTTAAGGGATCAAACTAGAATTCAAAGAGAAAAATATCAGAGCCACATACAAGCTTTAAAAGCACATAAAACATGAGTGGTGTGTTGAAACTTAAAGAGAGCATAGTCTTACAAAAAGGATGTGGTCACTGCCCACAAAGTGCACTGTAAAATTTTTATTTAAAAACTATCACAGTTGTCAACATTGGCGGCTTTGGAATTCCTGGAGTATGGAGGGAAGAGCAAAGTATTTTGGAATCCGGCAGGTGTAGTCTCTCATTTTAGCCATGGGGAACCAAACTAGTTACTTAAGCTGTTAGAATTTCAGTTTCCTTCTCTGAATAACGGGTATAATAATACCTATTGCAAAGGATTAAGGAGCGGATTAGAGATCATGTATGTAAATCACTTAGCACATTGTCCGGCACATAATAGATGCTCATTAAATAACATATATTAGTATAGTTCTTAGCCAATACACAAGAATCCTTGAGAACCTGTATGTATTAGATGCCCTGACAGTCTCAGTGATCAGTACTTGCTTTCTAACCACTACACCCTCTCTTGAAAAGCAGGAATTACATATGTGAAATAACTAAAAAGCAAAAGATAACAGCATATCACAAAATGTAAAACTGGATAAAATCTGGAACAGGGGAAAAGGTAATATAGTATAAAGAAAAAGTATAGGACTCTAAGAAGTCCTGTATCTTGCTGTGAGATCTTGAGAATTCATGTGGAGCTGAAATGAACAATAACAAATGCATGACCCCCGTGGGTTTTGTTTGGTCAAGGAGAAAACAAATTATTACACTATTTTTCTTCCATTTCCAGAGACCATGGAGGAGGAGGTTCTGCTTATGTTAAAGGAAAAAAAATTTGAATTTCAAAGCTTTACCTGGTTCTTTGTGTTGGCCCTTTCTAAATGGACATCTTAATGTGTTTTGAGACATAGCAAAAATTGATGTTCAGTTTTGGGTAGAGGATGGAGAGATAGATTATTCTGAATAAGGAGATATAACTGTGTGAGGTTAAAAGAGTAAAGATAGAGAAGATGGCAGTAAGCAATGACCCGAAAGGACGTGGCTGGGATAAAAATACCTCTTGGAGGGAAAATGGCTGTTGGATTTTAGGACAGCATTATCTAACATCCAAATTGAAGCTGTTGTTTGTGCATGTCTAGCTCTGTACTAGAAGCTGAAAGAGTTATCAAAGTCTCAAGCCTCTTAGACTCTTTGGGAGACAATTCATCAGTAAAAGTCTGCCATATGCACCAGGCTTGCTGCACTTACGGGTTCCAGTGACATGAACCAGTGAGAAAAAATGGCCTCTAGAAGAGCCTAGAGCAATGGCTAGGATGCTGTCTGCAACGCTGACCAGGAGAGCATAAGGGCCTGGAAATCCAGAGAAATTTTAAGGAAGAACTATTAAAAGTACCCGGTGATTGAGGCTTGAGAAACATCTTAGATAGGCATTAAAGGGTAGCCCCAGAATGCCAGAGCACTTGGAGTCATCACTAGCTCACTAACCGCATCTTTTTTAATCTGAAAAATTAGGGAGTTGGATTATATCTCTCAGATCTCTTCTAGATGTAAAATTCTAGGATACTATGAAGTACAAAAACATATGGCAGAGACAATAAATGTTGTGATGCGGAAGGGGGAATGAATTTGAACTGGGATAAATGGAGAAAGGTCCGCGGTGGTGGTAGAATTTTAGATGTGATTTGAAGAATGGATACAATGGGGTAGGCTGAGATAAGGAGGAAGGATATTCAAATGGGAAAAATGACACCAGGAAGGTTTAAAATGGGAATGAATGCTGCATTTATGGTGGATAAAATAGGAGTTTGACTGAATAGAAAATATGTAATACGAAGCAGAATATTACTGAAAAATAAGGAAAAATGAGGCCTCAGCAAGTGACCTAGACCTTCCCTTCACCAGCCCTCTATTGAGGATAATCAACAGAGTTCAGAGGAAAGGATTGTGACTCTAGAAATTTATACCTTGCTAAGTTATCATTCATACGTGAAAAAGACATGTTCAGGCATTCACAAACTCAAGTATATCAACTGTACACGTAAACAAATTACTTGGCAAATACTTAAGCCAAGATTGGGGAGGACAAAATATAAACACAATAGTGGTGGATCAATAAATTGATAAATTGATATTTAAACTGGATGATAATGATGGTCTGAATCACAGTGTAATTCTTAAGAAGGGATTTCTGAAGTAATGACGACATAATAAGGAAAAAAAGTTAATAATGATTTGGAATTAAAATTCTAGATTTTTTCAACAAAACTCAGGTAAAATTTCATTGATCTTATCATTACCTGAATTACATTATTTGTTAATTGACTGTTTCCGCCACTAGAATGTAAGTTGCCTTGAGGCCTGATCTATATGCCCAGGATGTAAAGGAATACTTGGCATATGGTATGTACTCAATATTTGTCCAGTAAATGAATGACTTTCTTCAGACAAAAGATTGTTATTTCTCTATCTCCACTACCTAGAACAATACCCAATATATGGAAATCCTCAATAAATGTCTATAAAGAAATATATTAAAGTGCCTCTGGAAACTTCTTTTTTTATATTTGTGGACTTGAAGTGCCTTAACTGTTGTACTGTCTGTTGATGCCAGAAAAGAAGATTCCAAATCTGAGGTTCACGGAGCCATCAGTGGGCTCCAGGGACAGCTTGTCTCTCTGAAATTATGTGCAGAACTTTTGGTGTGCATTCTACAGGGAGAGAGTCCACAGTCACCATCCTACCCTTGTAAGGCCCCCAACCCACCACCAAACCCTTGAGAATCAAAGCCTTAGATCACCTTTTCCACTTAACTCAGTTTCCCTAGCATCCTGGCTGGTTACCTTTCCTTCCATTTTAGAACTTCCACTTCAGAGACGTCTGATATTTCAGGGTTTTTTTTGTTTTTTTTTTTTGCGGTATGCGGGCCTCTCACTGCTGTGGCCTCTCCCGCTGCAGAGCACAGGCTCCGGGCACGCAGGCCCAGCGGCCATGGCTCACGGGCGCAGCCGCCTCACGGCATGTGGGATCCTCCCGGACCGGGGCACAAACCCGAGTCCCCTGCACCGGCAGGCGGACTCCCAACCACTGCGCCACCAGGGAAGCCCCATATTTCAGTATTTTTAAAGCTGATTTTACTAGCACGTGAATGAAAAAACTATGTTGAAGCATAGATTTCTCGTGATCTCCACAGAATGGCTACAATTCTCAAAGGAGCAGGGTAGGTGGAAATACATTTAAATATCTTTTAATGCTCCTTCAGTGGTTCAGAAAACGCTTCAGTATTTTGCCATATTTTCTGGTCATCCTTAAGAAAAAGGTGATGGGGGTACAAGAAGCTTAAGAGGAACTTTGAGACCGTGAGAGTTACCACTGTAAGGGCTGTCAAAGGAGGAGAAATACCAGTGTTTGGCAGACAGTGGAGAAACTTGGCATGACATGTGTTTCTCCTACAGAGCCTGCAGCATTATAGTAATTTTTTATTAAAAAGGGCGCCGAGAATAAAATGATAGCTATAACAGAATGCCACATGACTAAATATATAATCCTGTGCTGTAATTACAGATTCCATCTGCTTTCCCATGAAGAACTCATAGTCAGTCACCAACAAGCTGGTTGTGAAATTATAATTTCGTGCTCTGTACTGAATAAACGATGAACTAAAATTATTTACAAAGAGAATGAAAGAAAGGGGAAGCGTTTTGGCTAAGCTTTGAGTTTTAAACCCAGTCAATTAGAGAAGCCATAGACTTGTAGAGATGCTTTTCTACCTCTGTTAAGGAAATAAGACTATTAGGATAAGGCTGCCCAACAGAACTGCGATGAAATGTTCCGACCCTGCATTGTCCAGTGCGGCAGGCACAGGCCCCATGTGGCTCCTGAGCACTCGAAGTGTAACTGATGAGACTGAGGAACGGAATTTTTCCTTTTATTTTTTATTGTTTTAATTAATACAATTTTAGTTATTTTAAATGTAAATAACCACATGTGGCCAGTGGCTACTGTATATATAGACAGCACGAGTCTAAAGGAACATACAATTATAAAGCTGAACTCAGTGAAAAGAGATGAATCATGAGTTGAGTGATTTTTATGCTGCCGGTAAGTGCAAATAAAAGGCTTTTTTGATTTCTGTTGGAATGTGTTTACCAAGTCAGTGGTCTCTGATCACGAGAAGCCAATTGCACAGGAAAAGGGAGACAGATAAACAGAAGGAAGTAGACTGCACCACTCGAGCATGGACTTTTAGTACAGACTCTCTAGACAGCACTTAAAATCTGCAAAAGGGTAAAGGTTAAAATGAAAACCGCTAAAATGGCCTTTCATTTGCTTTACAACCTGAATCAAAATAGCAAATCTTTAGAGCAAGGTGAGCAAGCCGATATTTATTCATACAGTTTTGTATATGTACGTTATTTATACATACATCTGTGATGAGGGAGAAAGATAGGAAAATAAAGTCCCTAAGAGGCTTCATTCCTAGAAAAAAAGTCTATGGCAGTTTTGGCAGTCTATGACAGAGTTAAAGGTTGAGTTCTGAGGCTGATGAAAAGGGTCCAGAAAAACAAGACCCTGGGGCCATCCCACTCTTCCAGGGAACTGGGTTTGGTTGCCCAGGTGAGGGAGCAGTTTCCACTATTGCTCGTTCCTCTGATTCAACACCCACCATGCTGGTTCCCTGTATGCACCTAGCAGGAAGGCGTTGACCCATTAACATAAATGTTCAGTTGACTTGATACTTAACCACTAAGATTCCAAGGCCAAATCATAGTCTCTTGTGAGTTTAAATACTGTGGATTTACCCACTAAAGTTCAACTGCCTCTGAAACATAAGAGAACAAAATTTCCGTGCTCTTAAACTCGAAGACCTGACCATGAATTGTGATGGCTGTGCTCTAGGCCTCTGGGAACTTCAGTGGCCGGATGGGCTTCCACAGCCGATACCCCTGCCTCCTTGGACAGTTCACGCAAACTTCAACAGTTTTGTACAATGATGGACAGCACCCTCAACTACATCATTAATAATTACATTTACTAAGTTCTTACCTAATGCCTGGCACTGTTCTAAGCATCTTTTACTTCTCTAACCTTGCCCCACTGCTGTGAGTGGGTATGCAGTGGACATGATTACATCCTCATTGGGGAATACCAAGGTTAGGAGATTTGCCCCAGATCACAGATGGTGGATGATGAGGTGAGGATTCAGACTCTGACAGTATAACCCTGGAGCCCATACTCAGTTACCAAATATCATGCCTTATACCAAACATTGCCTACTAACGTGGTTTCTGTTAATAATTCTTTCGTGCAATCATCCACAGAAAAAGTCTGCCTTTTGTTAAAGCATCACAAACAGCCTTTCAGCCAGACTTGGAATTGATTTGGGAAAGCGCAATATAGTTGTGTTGGTTATTCAAGCCATAGCTTCCCCCCATTTAGGCATCTTCTTAGCTAGTGTTCTCCTTTATGAGAAGAAACGGAGAATAATAAACCATAAATGCACACATCAGTGTATGCTTTGACAATGAGAATACTAACAAAAGCAAAGGGAGTATTTTGTTTTAAACTTATCACCAAACACTCTTTTTTTCTGTCCCCATTACCCATTTTAACCAGTAGATGAAAGACTAATAAAAATAAAAATCTTTGGAAACAATGTTTTAGGAGATATATAAGAAGCAAATTGCCATGACTTGACACAGAAAAGTTTATTTTCTCAAGCACTTATATATCCCTCTTTTAAATCTGGTTTTTATTTCTAATTTGTACAACAAACCTTTCACAGACTTTGAAGAGGTATACCTCGGAACAAATTCCAAGTTCAGATAGTTTAAACTGTGCTATAGTGTTTTGAAGTATTAGAATTTATAAGACAGAACAGCAGTTAGATACTTTAATACTACTCTATCAGCTTTATTAACATAAAATCAGAGTAGGGGAAGGATGGAAGGATCCTCGGGATTGTCAGAGGGCAATGGTCACTGTTACACATGCCTTTGGCTGCCCTCAAGACTGCTGTGACCTAAGGAAGCAAAAGCTAGATTTTTGTTAACTTGAGGATTGGAATTGTTTCTCAGTCCTTGATTGTGCTCCTCGAGGACTGGAGTACAGAGGACAACACCAGCAAGGCATTATAAAATTATGGAGAGTGTATTAGACAAATATATCTATTGTTTAATAGTTCCTTAATTCTAATTTTAATCAGAAAGTGTTTGTTGTCAAGTACTGTGTTCATGACTCCACTTTCTGGTAGTAATAGGATGTCAATAATGCTATTTTGCAGCAAAAAGAAGGGTAATGCAAATAAGATGCAGTGAAAACTTAAGAGAATTTAGAACATTTTAGGGGTATGTCCAAAGGAGAGCAGCCAGACTGATGATCTATATCAGGAGACCACAGTGACCTTCTCTGCAAAGCTTTCCTAGACCTGGGCAGACAGGTCTTCTGTAGCCTCTGTTTCCAGCTGCACTGAAGGATCATACAGAAGTTATATAGGGGTGTGTGTGTGTGTGTGTGTGTGTGTGTGTGTGTAGCAGAATCTAAAGAATTCAAAAGGCAACAGATCTTATTTATTGAGTGTTTTCTATGCGCCAGGCACTGTGAACTTCATATACTCTCATTGTAATCGATAGAACAACCAAAATGACTTGGACATGACAATTCTCGTTTAAGAGATTAAAAAAAAAAGCTGAAATAACTTGGCCAAATTTGGCAACTTCACCAAAATAACAGTTTATGAGAGGCAGAGCTGGGACAGAGGTCACATTTGTAACCACAATGTTCCAGTGTTGTTAGGAAAATTCCTGCACTAACTTCAGATTCTTTCAAACAGTAAAATCCTGCAAGTCTTTTGACTATACACAATTTTTTCCCATTCACATTTTATTTGAAGACAACCACACCAAATGTCTGTTTCAAAATAAGTTTTTAAGTTGAAAATTGAGGACATTTTCTATTTTTAACATAATCAGTAGTTCATAAACTTTAAAGAGAGACAATAAGACCCTGCTTTAATTTTTTATCATAGCTTTTTTTTTTGTAATTAGAATAGGTTCTGTATCTCCACTTTCTGTAGAACAACTACAGTTCAAGAATAGTAGTTTTTTATAAACTGATTAACTCAGTATCCCAGTGAGCATAGCAGAAACCAAAAATTGGTGAGTTTCCATTTTTTTCGGATGGGTTCTTTTTCTTTTTCTACATCTTTATTGGAGTATAATTGCTTTACAATGTTGTGTTAGTTTCTGCTGTACAAAAAGGTGAATCAGCATATGTATACATATATCCCCATATCCCCTCCCTCTTGCATCACCCTCCCATCCTCCCTATCCCACCCCTCTAGGTGGTCACAAAGCACTGAGCTGATCTCCCTGTGCTATGCGGCTGCTTCCCACTAGCTATCTGTTTTACACCTGGTAGTGTATATATGTCAGCGCTACTCTCTCACTTCATCCCAGCTTCCCCTTACCCCGCCCCGTGTCCTCAAGTCCATTCTCTACGTCTGCGTCTTTATTCCTGCCCTGCCCCCAGGTTCATCAGTGCCATTTTTTTAGATTCCATATATATGCATTAGCATACGGTATTTGTTATTCTCTTTCTGACTTACCTCACTCTGTATGACAGACTCTAGGTCCATCTGCCTCACTACAAATAACTCAATTTCTTTCCTCTTTATATCATAGCTTTTTAATTCAAATATTGTGATCATATTCCCATGCTATCAAATATTCAGTGACATCATTTTATCAAAATGGAATAATTTATTTAACTAAGTTTTTATTATAAAACATTTTTGTTACTTCTATAATCACTACCGCTATGGAAATATTTTTTTGTATGATCCATGCTTATTTATCATGATCACTTTAAATTATTTTACAACTTCTAAGATCACCTTGTCCCAAATGACCAACCTATTGGACATTGTTGAACCCTGCTTTTAAAAGGGAGAGACAAGGTTTTGTGTTGTGGGGAATGCATTATTCAAGCACTGGAAAGAGAAAAAGGTGATGAACACAGATTTTTCTCTCCATAGAATTGGAAAATACAGGACTTCTAATGTCCAAATAGTCATCTTAAGACAACCTCACATACATACCTAATAGCTATAGCATAACTTCCAGTCATTTTTTAAAATTCATTTGGATAATTAATGAGAGACTGGCAAATGTAAATTTAAAGTATTTGAAAGAACAAACCAAAACTATTTGTTCATTAACTAGGCTTATAAACATGCCATCCACATACTGGAAAAGCTAATAATTACTCTCTAATTGTGCTAATCAAGTAATGACAATGTTGTAAATGTTTGTTTACATAATGTTAGATTTCTCTGACTAATCTTATCATTAGTCAGACTTTGGACTTCTGCCACCGTGCACTCATGTATATACTGGTACATGCCAAACTGTTTCAACAGTTTATTTTTAAAACTGGTTGTTAACATGCTGCTAGTATTCAAATCAGAAACTTACCACATCCTTGGGAGGGGGCTCTGATTCCTTCTTTATCTTTTTACCCATTCTGGAAAAAGATGCCACAAATGGTTAAAATGTCATTTGTACATTGTATATGTACAAATCTCTCACTTACCTGCACTCCTAGGAGGAGATGTAGTTCGTCCTCTAAATTTTACCTAAAAAGAAACTAGGCAATACATGTAGAAATTATTGCACATATACAAATATGTGCAATACATATACAAATATGTTACCTACATCCCAGACTTCACAATTTTAAAGGAACTTATTGATAAGATTGTTGGGCATTTGTCCTGGCTTCCAGTTTGGAAAGAAGGAGAATACATTAATGACATAAATGACATAAATTTTACTTACATAACAGGTAATGGTTTACCATGCTTATAGCTCACTTGTGTAGGGCTTGGGAGACTAAATCTAAATTACTTTTGAGATCTGCAGGAATGTTCTGCCACAAAAGGAGGGATTTCTGTCTGCTTTCTTGCACTGATCTATCCCAAGCACCTAGAACAGGGTCTGGTACATACTGGGCATTTGACATTTATAAAAATCATTAACTCTGTTGTTCCTGGGGGTAATTATTTTCTGAATGATATCCAAGATCTACCAAGACCAAGTGAACATTTGTGTCATTTTCCCATATAAAAAAATGTTTTCTCTAATGTATTCCATATAAAAAATGTTTTCTCTAATGCATTCCATAGCTCAATAAAAAAGTAATTGAGAATCTCAAAAGATGTATTCTAGGGAAACTGGGGTTACTAACTCCACCTGGGTACAGAGAACTTTCCAAGATGGTGACTGTTAAAATAACCCTAGGGCTGTCCTGGTGGCGCAGTGGTTGAGAGTCCGCCTGCCGATGCAGGGGACATGGGTTCGTGCCCTGGTCCGGGAAGATCCCACATGCCGCGGAGCGGCTAGGCCCGTGAGCCATGGCCGCTGAGCCTGCGCATCCGGAGCCTGTGCTCCGCAAAGGGAGAGGCCACAACAGTGAGAGGCCCGCGTACCGCAAAAAATAAATAAATAACCCTAGAAATCTTTCATGTTTTCTCCAGTTCTCTCTCGTTTGTGGGGTTATGTTTGGTATTAGGGCAATCTCAGATGGTATATTCTAGTCTCAAGGTAATTACAATAGTCTCAAGAAAATTTTGGGAAGTAGGAAATCTTTGGAGAGAATCTACAATGTCAGGGTTAGTTCAGATGGCTTGCCAAGGGACAACAGCAACTCCAAGAATTGATCATATAAGTTAAAAAGCCACATGTTCATAGAAACTCATAGTGACTTCTGAAAGACATCTATTCCAGGTCCCTAACTTGAAGTCACATAAATTTCAAGATCCTTGAGGGCCTGGGCAAGCTTATGCTGTGCACTACCTCATGCTATACCTAATATGTTAAAACATTAAAATACACCCACATCCCCTGTTAAATATAATTTTCATCATAAAAAAGATTTGAAATTTTGCATTTGAAATGACTCATCAGTTTGTACACCTGGAAATTCTTGCAAAATAAGAAAATTGTTTTCAAATGTAATTTTAATATTAATAAAACACTTAATATTTTTGAATTTTCTTTTCATATTTTAGACCAAATGCTTTTTTTCAGACCCCAAATATCTTTCTTTCACAGATACTTGAAAAGCACACAGATCCCAGACTTTGTGCCTATAATGTTTCAGGCAGACACACAGACTATTCTGGACAGATGAAAATCTGACCTGTGATTTCTCTAGGAAAAAGAGATTTCACAGCTCTTTATAACCAATTCCAAGATATATCAGCCTTTGCTTTACAAAAGAATTCCTTATGAATAACATTCAAGAAGCAAGTAAATTACACTCATAGAAAGTTACTTGAAGTCATCTGATTTTCACTCAGGAACTTATTTTTCCCATTTCAGGATAGTGGTTTTGAGTAATTGCACACTGAAAAATACAGAGGCTGGAATAGCCTAAACATACAGGATTACAGAGAACTGGCCCTTGGCAATATGGTGAAGTAGGAAGCATTTCGGGTTTTTTTGGGTTTTTTGCCATACGCGGGCCTCTCACTATTGTGGCCTCTCCTGTTGTGGAGCACAGGCTCCGGACGCGCAGGCTCAGCAGCCATGGCTCACGGGCCCAGCCGCTCCGTGGCATGCGGGATCTTCCCGGACCGGTGCACGAACCCATGTCCTTTGCATCGGCAGGCGGACTTTCAACCACTGCGCCACCAGGGAAGCCCCTGTTTTGTTTTTGTTTTTGTTTTTACCATATTGGATATAACAGTTAACAGGGGAGAAAATACACAGCTGACATAGTCCAGGGGCAGTGTACCCCAGAGATGACCCTAAGGGTTTTTTTTAATTTGTAATCAACGTGATACAACTAAATTACCTTATTTTATTCTTTAAAGACTCATTTCCCTTTAAAGCTACAGAGACGTCAAACTAAGAAAATAAATCTCTGACTTTTTGAAGCAAACTAAACCTGTTTTCCTTGACTATTTTACCACCTGCCCATTGATGTTTTTGTTGTGCTAAAATATACATCACATAAAATTTACCATTTTAACTATTTTTAAGTGTATAATTCTGTGTCTACTGTTCACTTATAAAGGTAGAACATTTCATTACAGAGAATTTGGAAAACAAGGAAGGGAATATGGAATTTTAAAAAAATCACTCAGAAATAAGTTCAGGGAGGTCAGCACTATTTGGATATAGCTCATTTTTTGTGTATTTTCTATAGTGATTTTACCATCTTACCTGGATTTCTATCTGCTATTCTCAACTTCCCTTCCTGGGACCATTTTCTTACTAAATTCTTAAACTAATGGACAAGTTCATGAAACCTCATTCTCCATTTATTGCTTCAATCATCATTAGTGGATCAGCATGTCATTTAAAATAATATTTTAAAATCCACCATCTAGCCAGTCCCCTGTTGTTGAGCATTTGTTTCCAATTTTCTGGAATTATGGACAAGGCTGCAAATGAACATCCTTAGACAATAAAATTTTCATCCACATCTGCAACTGTTTCTTTAGGAGAAATCCCTAGTAGTAAAATAACTACTAGGTGAAAAGGTATGAACTTCACGGCATTGGACATGAAAACAAATCTGCTTTGAATATGCATCTTCTTGGTTATTGGAAAGGAGTCACATTTTTTCACGAATTCATTGATCTTCTTTGTGAACTTTCAGCCTATGCGATCTTAAACATTTTCTAACGAGATTTATTTTGAGAAGGGCTAGAACAATTGGGGGCCCACTTTTTGAGTTGCTCAGAGTCAAGTAACGGAATCTTAGACCCTCAGATCCTCACTCTGGGCCTCAGTTTTGTCACCTCTTTGTTAAATAGGAGGCGGCCGGCACACTTATGAAATCCACGGGGACCACAGTCTCACACTGCGGGCGTAAGGCAGGGACCCAGAGGTCCTTACGAGGTGTTCCCTCAGTTGCCCCAGATGCCCCCCACACGCGGGGCACTGTCTCCTTCCCCAAAGGCTGCTGGGGCCTCTACCCTGGGTCTCTCTTCAAACCGCAGGGGTAGCGGTGCAGCCGCCCTCCCGCCTTTACCTGCAGGGAGATCCCGCCGGGCAGCGGCTTCTCAGACCTGGCCAACTGCACCGGCTGCAGCCAGCTCGCGTCTCTAGTCCACTGTTGTGCCTGGTTGCTAGGCGACAGCGTGCCGCGCCTGCGCAATCCGCGCCCGCGTGCGCCGCGTCAGTGGAAGCGCGCGCTCGGCTTCCCGAGGCGCTCCGTTCCCCTTCGCGAGTAGAGGTAGGTACCCGAGGAACCGTGTGCGACCGCTGTACCTAAGTCCCGGGCTTCGGGGCAGGATAAACACTGGGAATCCTCTCCTTCCAGTTGTTGAGGGCCAGCCCTAGAGACAAGTGTAAATCGGGAGGCAGGGCCGCCTCAGCAGCTGGCCAGAGGACTGGCTATGGATTCACATACTCTGAGGTGCGGATGCGTTCTCCCAGCGACAGGCCTCGGCCAGAGTCTCTGTGAGGTGACTTCCAAACCGCCACCTTCTGCCCGGACTCCGCCGAGCTGCCGACCAGCACTGCTAACTTTCCATGCACGAGGGTGTCCAGTCTGTCCCCACAGAACGTATCATGTCCCTTCAGAACCTCCTCCTCTTACACCTGTTTCCTCTTTCTGCCATTTCTCCCAATAGCCTAGAACTTCAGTTTCCCTTCCCCCTCCTACCCCAACTCCAATCAGCACTTAAAGCAATCCGCCCTCCACTTTGTCCCGTCTATTCCCTCTCTTAAATCTTCACTGTCACCCCAGTCTAGGTCATCATTTTTTGCCTTCTAAGTGATGGTTTCGGTTTCTCTTTCCAGTGCTTTCTTGGTACCACAGATCAACCTTCCGGAAATTATTGCCCTAGTCATGTCACTCCCCTACTCAGACTTGAGCGGCTTCCTAAAGTAAAGTCTAAGCTCGTTAGCCTGTTCTTCAAAGCCATCTGCCCCCCACCCAGTTCTATCTGTGCAGCCCGCCCCTGTCCCAAACACAAGCCCCAGCCAAACTTACTGTTCCCCCAAATTTTTCCATGCTTTTCTCCTTTAGATTTTTGCTCACTCTGTTCCTTCATCATTTCATCTATTCAACAAATATTTATTAAGTATCCACCATTTGGCAGGTCATGGGCAACTTGCACAACTTCTGGAATATTCTTTCATTTCTGCATAATGAAGCCCAGCTCCAATGCCATCTTCATAAAATACTCTTTGATTGATCTTAGCAAAAAAATCTCTCCCTCCCCTGAATTCCCCTCAGGCTTTTTGAACTCCATCTGCTACCTGTCTCCGTTGGCCTCCCAATCCTAAGAGTGTTAGATGCTTCTGACAATTGCTTCTTTCCTATCTCTTTATGTCCTCTTCTTACCTTTTCAGTTACCTGATAAACAGCTTTATACATATTTAACAGTTCTTTATATTAGATTTTGTATGGTCAAATAACATGTGATTTCCATCTCCTGATTGGACCTTGAATAATACACTCCTGTTATCTTCAGCCTCTCTCTCTCTTCCCTTCAGTATATGAATAGCGTGAAGTCTCTCATTTGCCTCATACAAAAAACAAAAAGCCTCCTTTGAACCTGTAGCTCCTTGTAGCTATCATTCTGTTTTTCTCTTTCTCTTCTTGACCATGAATTACCCCCAAAGTAGCTTGCATTTGATACTTCCACATTTTTAACCTACATTCACTCTTCAAGCCATAGTGATCTGGTTTGGTCCTACCACTAAAACTACCCAAATCCATTGTCTGTTACTTAGACTTCATCTTTTTTGACATCGCTGCTGCAAATAACACTCTTGATGATACCTTATACTTGAAACACCTTCCTGGGTTTCCTTGATCCTCCTAGTTTCATAAGCATTATTTAAGGTCCTTTCTGTACAGCCTGAAATGTTGATATTTCCCAAGGATCTGTCCCTGGTTCTCTTGTTATATTATAGCTTTTTCAGGGTGATCTTACTTATTTTTGTGACTTCAAATGCCATATATATAGCTCCCCACCAGACTCCAGTACTGTGCTATAGGCTCATATAGCCTTCTTTTTTTAAAATTGAAGTATAGTTGATTTACAATGTTGTGTTAGTTTCAGGTGTACAGCGAAGAGATTCCCATATATATATATGTGTGTGTATATATATATATATATATATATATATATACACATATATACATATATGTACATACGTATTGTTTTGCAGATTCTTTTCCCTTATAAGTTACTACAAAATATTGAGTATAATTCCCTGTGCTATACAGTAGGTTCTTGTTGGTTACCTATATTTTATATCATGTATCCTTCTTTTTATGGAAAGCTCCACCTGATGTCCACAGGTGTTTACCACCTAAACTCATTATTTTCCCAATATAAACATTTTTCTATTTATCAAGGGGTACCACCACCCACCTAGATACCCAAGCATGAAGTCTGACAGTCATTCTAGACTTATTCTCCCTCGTATGCAGTTATTTGGATTCCCTTAAAAGTCTCTTGAATTTATTCTCACTTTTCCATTCCTATAGCCTGAGTACAGAGTGTCACCATCCTTTGCTTGATTTCATCAAACAAGCCTTCTGACACGTCTCCCATCCTCTAACTTTCTCCTGGCTTCAGTCCATCTTCTCCAGGATGACCCAGGTAATCTTTGTAATTTGTCTGTCTCCTCGCTGGTCCCCAGTCACTCCACCACATACATGATGAGATGCAATAAGATTCCTAAATTTGCATTCAAGACCTTGTTCTGGCTGACTCCTCCCTACTGCAATAGCTTCTCTAATCACTCAAAAAAAAAAATAGCAAACTGCTCATAATTCTTCAAGGACGCCATGACATTTTATGCCCTTAACTCTCCTAATCAACCTGAAACCTATCTGTCTTTCAAAATTTATTTTAGTCATGATTTCCTCCAGAAAGTCTTAATTCTCCAAACATAATAAACATTTCTCATTTTGTACCTTACATCTGCTCTATTTCTGCTATTTTCACATGATATTGTAATTCGTTTGTTAATGTGTGTGTCTCCCCACCTTGGCTGTTTCTGAATATTCTTCAAATAACTTATTATGAGCCAGACAATTATGAAGTGGTTAAAATGCAGCATTAAACCCCCACCATAACCCTGTAAGGTACAAATGAAGTAACTGGCATAGGTCACTCTATCAATAAATGGCAGAGCCAGGAGTTGAGCTGAGGTCAGCTTGACTGTCAGTCATGTTCTGAACCAACATGTCATACCAGCCCACCCTGAAAATTCGGTGTTATAACAAATTGTAAAGGTTTTTCATGAAATAATTAAAACTGCTGTTTTGATTCTGTTTTTCCCCACAGACTTAGTCTTTACTGCACATGTCTGTTTTTTTTGAGGTCCTATTTATACAGTTGGATGAGTTTTGGCAAATGTTTACAGTTGTGTGACCACTACCACAATTAAGATATAGAACATTTCCATCATCTCAATTTCCTTCATGCCCGTTTGAAGTCAAATCTCTCTCTCCATCCCACTTCCATGGGAACAACTGATCCGTTTTCTCTCCCTTTAATTTTGCATGTTTATGAACATCTTATATATGGAACCACACAGTACACTACCTTTTTGGTCTAACTTCTTTAACTTCGCAAATACTTTTGAGATCTGTCCGTGGTGTTGCATGTATCAATAGTTTGTTTCTCTCTATTGCTGAGTAGTGTTGCACTCCATGATGTACAACATCCATTCACTGGTTGATGGACATTTGGGTTCTTTGCAGTTTTGGACTGTTATAAATAAATCTGCTCTAAACAGTTATACACAGGTTTTTGTGTGAACATATGTTTCTCCTTCTTTGGGAAAATACCCAAGAGTGTAATTTCTGGATCTTATGCCATGTGTGTGTTTGATGTTATGAGAACTTGCCAAACTGTTTTCCAAAGGAACTATACTATATTTGCATTCCCATCAGCAATGAGTCAGACATCCAGTTGCTTTATATGCCCTACAACACTTGATATTGTCAGGACTTTTAATTTTAGTCTTCCTATTGGGTATGTAGTGCTATCTCCTTCTGGTTTTAATTTGCATTTCCTTCATGACTAATCATGATGAGCTGATTCTCTGTACTTGTTAACCATTTCTGCATTTTCTTTTGTGAAGCATCTGTTCAAATATTTTTCCTACTTTTAATTGGGCTGTTTGTCTTATTACTGAGTTGCAAGAATTTGCTATACATTCTGGATCAGGTCATTTATCATATATATAATTTGGAAATATTTTTAGACCTGGTTCATTATAGTGGAAAATGAAATTTAGAGACCATAATCTAAACACTAGCGTTGCTCATTGCTACTAGGTTGGTCATTCCTTCTAGGCCTTCTCAGAAGCCTGGTGAAGCTCTGAATTCAGCACACATTATAAACCAGATATCTACAGGTCCAGACCATGATTATAACAGATAAGATATCATTGTGGGGCAGGCATAGGCACTCTCTGGTTCTCTAGCCACGGCTTCTACTGGGATCTTAAAGCTGTCATTTTCTGTCTCAGAACTACTAAATGTAATTAGAAGTAGTTCACCCTCCCCACATCCCTTGTAACCCTTCTGTCCACCACACTGTGCTATGGCAGTAGTCACTTATTCTGTCAGAACTCTTCAATAGGTACTTCTTTTTAGGAGACCACAAGTGACTCCCAATAAGCCATCCTCTCAAAGTAAGCAAATATTCAGTTTTCAAATTCAATCAGGTCAAATAGCCAGTCCCAGATTTACATCTTTGAACTTCTAAGATCAATAATCACTTCTAGTTTCAATTACTGTGTCATTTGAAGTCCCATTGCAGACAACAAAAGCTGTTCTAGTTAGCAGGGAATTAGAGATTTATAGCATTGTTGCAAAGGCTGGAGAAACAGGTTCTAGGCTGATATTTCAGAGATGACTTTCAAAACAATACTGCAGAGCATAATTCACAATAACTATGAAGTGAAAACAACTTGTGTCCACTGACAGATGAATGGATAAAGAAAATGTGTATCTATGTACAATGGAAGATTATTCAGCCATAAAAAGAAGGGACTCCTGCCATTTATGCCAACATGGATGGACTTTGAGGGCATTAAGCTCAGTGAAATAAGTCAGACAGAGAAAGACAAATGCAATATAATTTCACTTTATATGTGGAACCTAAAAGCATCGAACTCATAGAAACAGAATAGAATGATGTTGCCAGGGGCTGAGGGGTCTGGGAAAATGGGAAGATGTTGATCAAAAGGTATAAGCTTTCAATTATAAGATTAATAAATTCCAGGGATGTAAAGTATAGCCTGGTGATTATAGTTAACAATACTGTATTGTATACTTGAAAGTTGCTATAAGAATGGAGCTTTAATAGTCTCATCATAACAACAACAAAATGTTAACTATATGAGGTGAAGGATATATCAACTAACCTTATTGTGGTAATCATTTTATAATACCTACATGTATCAAATCATCATAGTGTACACTTTAAACTTATACAATGTCGTATGTCAATTATATCTCAATAAAGCTTGCGAAAAATACTGCAGAAGTGGCCAAACAAGAAAGCCAAGGAATCAGGAAGTTTAAGTCACTTTCATGCAGAATAAGGAGGATTTTCTCCAATTAGCATTTACCTTCTTCATTAATTCTTTTCTGCCTCAGCCAGTTTTTTGGTTGTTGCTGTCATGGAAAAGTTATCAAGTGAAGCAATAGTGCCTAACGAATCAGGCCAGCTCCACTCCACACAACTTAGACCTTGAAGAGAGAAAGATTTAAACTTCTTAAAGCATCTGCAAGCTCAAAATAAAAAATGAAATTCTTTTATGAAAATAGTTATACCTTTATGAAATTAAGCTCAATTTCATAGCTAAAGCCAAGTCACACACGCACAATTGCAGAATCGTTCAGTTTAACAGCCTCTGTGAAAATTGTCTGGGACCAGCAAGGCAAAGGCAACGAAAAGATGTGATTTTTGAAGAGCACCATAAGTAGATGCATTTATGGCATGTGAGGTGCCATAAAAATAGCACTAATCTAGAAGATAATTAAATCAAATGACTGATGAATCCACAGACATTATGAAGTGTGACGAGTTAATAGATCTAGTTACATAACCTGAAGAGTAATGCTTCAAAAAAGACATTATTTATTCTGCAAAGAGGCACCAAAACAAAGACCTTAAGGTAAAATATTTAAAGTGCTAATGAATATTTTGAAACAAATAAGATGTATTAGGAATACTGCTTAAATGTATGTATTGATGGTTTAATCGTAGGTTAAAGGGTTTACATCTATAGTTTGTTCCCAAAATCCTATCAGTGAAAGAACTCAATGTTTTGATTACAGAGAAATGTTGGTGTAAAGATTTTCCATGGATCCATATTCTACATTAAATGATAGTCTCAAAATGGTGAATCCAAGCCACTGCAGTCATAGCTGTTTACAGCTTTATGCAAAAATTAAGATTAAAAAAACACTCTGCCAGTTCATACCAAAGAGGATGACCAATGAAAAATTTTCTCAAGAGTTTCTGAGCTAAAAGAATTAAAATTTTGGCTGTAAGTGTGGGTATAGATAATTCTTACTTTGAAAATTGGAAGGTTGGTTTGTTGGCTTAAAAAATGTATGAACTGGGACTTCCCTGGTGGCGCAGTGGTTAAGAATCCGCCTGCCAATGCAGGGAACACGGGTTCGAGCCCTGGTCTGGGAAGATCCCACGTGCTGCGGAGCAACTAAGCCTTTGTGCCACAACTACTGAGCCTGCGCTCTAGAACCCGCAAGCCACAACTACTGAGCCCGAGTGCTACAACTACTGAGCCCGAGTGCCACAACTACTGAAGCTCACGCACTTAGAGCCCGTGCTCCGCAACAAGAGAAGCCCCCACTCACCGCAACTAGAGAAAGCCCGCGTGCAGCAGTGAAGACCCAACACAGCCAAAAATAAAATTAATTAATTAAAAAAAATGTATGAACTAATATTTTGAGTGTGTTAATGAACATGAGCCAACATTGGAAAGATCACAGGAAATATAATAATGTATACTGCCTTGAGAATTAGGACTTGGGCTTTGACTTCCAGGGTAGGTTTGATCCCTGGTCAGGGAACTAAGCTGCATGGCCAAAACAAAACAACAACAACAACAAAAATCAGTGTCTTTAGGTATTATCACTGTCATGCTCCACCCACAAGTACTGTGGTTTTGTAAACTAATTAAACCTCACAACACCATCAACTCTCCCATGTTAACGACTTGAGAGTCTTAGCATAACAAACTTCATTTGATTCAATAGATATGTTCCAGAAAATATGTTTTTGAAAAGAATTTTTGCAATCTAATTATACTTTAAGAACATTGAGGGTTCACTATTTAGAGAAATCTGAGGATGAATCATTTTATGTAAAAAAAGAAAAGAGCCCTTCAGTAAAAGAAAGCAATTATATATTATTTATCTACTTTATAAATCTAAATTCGCTTACAGTGGAGGGGGTACCTCTGTATAATATTAGGTAATTTATCATAATATGTTCCTTTTAATGTATCCTTTGAATTCATTTCCATTCAAATTGACTTAGTCAGGTGGTTGATTGTTGTAAATCAATTGAACTTGGTTAAAGATAAACAATAAAAATGTAAGACTTCTGTTTGTAACATTGAATTCAGTGTTAGCGGTGTAAGGAAACGCATAAACAGTATGGTAACCCTTCACCTTTTCTAGAGCTTAAACAGATAGTTTGCCAACATGTACTGTAAATAGTTGCTATTTTCCTCCACTGTAGACTGCCACAAGGCAGTTTCTTCCACCACATTGTGTTATTTAAAAGTTATCTGCTTTTTTGGCTGCTGTTCAAGGGAGTTCTTTGCCTGTAAATCCTCTTTATCTCATGCTAGGGTTGAAGTGAAATCTTGGCACAATTTCAGTGCATTTGTCTTGTTGTACCAGGGGAGAAAAAAATGAAGGGCCCCAGAGACTGACACTGTTCTGCAAATGGTCATGAAACAGTGGGGAGCCCTGCTGGCCATTCAAAAGGGTAATACGACTAAGCTCCCACTGCTAAAAATAAGATCCACTCACACTAAAGGCAGCCACACCATAAGAAAGATCATTGAAAAGCCTGAAAGATAGAATTACAAAGTAAACATTACTCATCATGTACTTGACTCCAGGCCTTTAAAATCAGCTTAACTTAGTGGACTGGTTCCATATGTAGTAGTCATTTAGTTCTTAGTTTAGGTTTTACATTCTTGGACTCTGAACTCAAGTTTCTATAATTTGCACTGTGGAGATAATCTTCCTGTTTGTTACAGGTTAGAGGTTTAAGAGAAAAAATAGGATGCATCCCACTTACAGAAAGTCTGAGACAACTTATCCACTTGAGATAACATCTCATTTTGTGAAGGATGCTCCAGAATGACTTCCCCACCACTGACCAGCCCTCTACACAGAATGTGTAACCTATGCTTGTGGATACACAGTAGGAACTGCTGTCAGAGTAACGCCTGCACGTGAAGACATTCCCCGAGTTGGCTTCTGGCATTTAGCTTGTTTTTAAAAAGAAATTGAACAATTGTGTCTGTTTAAGGAAGGATCCCTTGAACTGAGAATAAGTGGGTTGATCTAAAATACAACCCAGATCAGACTTACAAGAATAAACTATATTGAATATAATGTGGTTTGGGGACTTCCCAAGAAAACAAGTGCATTAATAGGAGAGGGTTCTCTGAGCTCTCCTCTTGGCCTGTTATGGTGAGTTGTAAGGTAATACAATAGCACATGGTACTATTGAGGCCAGGCTGCTGGGTCTGATCCCTCCTTGGTTCTCTTAACCAAATTGGGCCAGAGATTTTAGCTGGATCATGACTGATACATGATTACTGCTAGAAAAGGAGGTCCGAGCTCATGCTTTTCCAATGACAGTTGGTGACTATAACCTTGACCCAAGGAGGGTTCTTGAGCCTGAATTTGGAAGGCCCTCCTTATTTGCAGGGGTGGGCCACCCTACATGGATCTGGTTCCAAAGCAGCATCATTTCAGGTATAGTAAGTTTAATTTCCACAAACTATTGGAGTTTTGTGTTTAATTTTGGGCAGAATCATCAGACTTTCATTTCAAAGTTGTTATATTTTCCATCACTTATTTTAAGAAATGCCAAGTAAAACAAGTTTAAAAAATAAATGGAGCAAAAAATCTACAAACAATAAATGCTGGAGAGGGTGTGGAGAAAAGGGAACCCTCTTGCACTGTTGGTGGGAACGTAAATTGATACAGCCACTATGGAGAACAGTTCCTTAAAAAACTAAAAATAGAACTACCATATGACCCAGCAATCCCACTACTGGGCATATACCCTGAGAAAACCATAATTCAAAAAGAGTCATGGGGGGCTTCCCTGGTGGCGCAGTGGTTGAGAGTCCGCCTGCCGATGCAGGGGACACAGGTTTGTGCTCCGGTCTGGGAAGATCCCACATGCCGTGGAGCGGCAGGGCCCGTGAGCCATGGCCGCTGAGCCTGCGCGTCCGGAGCCTGTGCTCCGCAACGGGAGAGGCCACACAGTGAGAGGCCCGCGTACCGCAAAAAAAAAAAAAAAAAAAAGTCGTGTACCACAGTGTTCATTGCAGCTGTATTTACAATAGCCAGAACATGGAAACAACCTAAGTGTCCATCGACAGATGAATGGATAAAGAAGACGTGGCACATATATACAATGAAACATTACTCAGCCACAAAAAGAAATGAAATTGAGTTATTTGTATTTAGGTGGATGGACCTAGAGTCAGTCATACAGAGTGAAGTAAGTCAAAGAGAAAAACAAATACTGTATGCTAACACATATATATGGAATCTAAAAAATAAAAAAAAGAGGTTCTGGAGAACATAGGGGCAGGACAGGAATAAAGACACAAACAGAGAATGGACTTGAGGACACGGGGAGAGGGAAGGCTATGCTGGGACGAAGTGAGAGACTGGCATGGGCATATATACACTACCAAATGTAAAATAGATAGCTAGTGAGAAGCAGCCGCATAGCATAGGGAGATCAGCTCGGTGCTTTGTGACCACCTAGAGGGGTGGGATAGAGAGGCTGGGAGGGAGATGCAAGAGGGAGAGATTATGGGGATATATGTATTCATATAGCTGATTCACTTTGTGATACAGCAGAAACTAACACAGCATTGTAAAGCAATTATATTCCAATAACGATGTTAAAAATAATTATAATTCTCTGAACAGTTATTTCAGGTTGTAGGGCTTATTTTAAATATGACCCCTTTGTAAGAATCAAAAAATTAAAGAGAGATAAAATATTCTGAAATGTTTATTTAATGGAAGACAGACCAAGTTCACACAAAAACTAAATAACAAAACAAACTCTTAAATACAAATAATTTTCTCTATCATCTTAATCTAATTTAATTTTTCATATTAAATTAGACTTAATATATTCAAATAAAGTCCAAAAAGAAAACAATGCCAAAATAGAGAGATTTTGTTTTTCCTCTATTCAAAATAAGATGAGTTCTTCACTTCAAATTTAGTCTCTATCTCTTATAAACACATTCCTACCTCTACAGAAAATGTAGTTCTATGTATATTCCACTTACTAAGCAGTTTGTTTTCATTGCAGTCACAGGATACTATTGGAGAAAGTAAGCATAAACCAATGTTACTCTACTGTTCTTACTATTTAGCATTAAATTCTAACAGTAATTAAACACTAGTGACTTTTTTCTTTGAACCTATTAATGTTCACCGTACACATATTTCACGTGAACCTTGCAGTTTTGGATTATGTTCGTCACATTTTTGAGCATCTTAATGAACATAATCCAAGTCAAAAACTATCATTCTAAGCTTGGCAATACTAATTACAGCACCTGAAAACTAATTCAAATAGAAAGTTAGTATGCTATATATTTATTCAAAAGAATTTTTTTAAAGAATATTATAGTTTTGGTGATTAGAAATATTTGCAATTTCTATTGTCTAACTACAGAATTTTTTCAGTTGATTCATCAGAGTGGACAGTAGCAGCTCAGATGGGAAGTTCTATTATCCACTAGTTCTGAGTACTGCAGTTTATGATTTGAAAGTTATAAGATGGTTCTCCAGTTGGCTTCAATCAAGATAAAACTCATATTAAGGGCCAAAGTTAAGGAAATGATGCATATCTGCTAAAATAATCAGCTGCCATATATTTCTTCGGCCTTAAAAACACTGGATGACAATCTTGCCCTGTGACTCAAGTAAAGCTTCTAGTGTTTGGGGAAAGTATGTAACTGATGCAAATATTTAGGTGTATATTTAATTATGAATGTGGATTTGCTAGTATTATAACTATTGAGAAAACTATTTGATGGCCAAAGCTACTTTATAGAGCATTGTTGTACATTAGTAGACAGAGCAATTAGGAATTTTTAAAAAAAGAAAAGAAAAAGAAGGAAAAAGATATAAAAGGTATCCATATCAGAAAGGAAAAAGTAAAACTGTCTCTATTTGCAGATGATGTGATATTATATGTAGAAAACTCTAAAGATTCCACTAAAAAAACTGTTAGAACAAATCAGCAAAGTTGCAGGATACAAAATCAATATACAAAAATCAGTTGTGTTTCTATACACTGACAATGAACAATTAGAAAGAGAAATTAAGAAAAATTCCATTTACTATAGCATCAAAAAGAATTAAATACTTAGGAATAAATTTAACCAAGGAGGTGAAAGCTCTGTACACTGAAAACTATAAACCACAAATGAAAAAAATTGAAGAAGACACAAATAAATAGAAAGACATTTCATGAATTGGAAAAATTAGTATTGTTAAAGTGTCCACACTGCTCAAAGCGATCTACAGATACAGTGCAAACCCAATCAAAATTCCAATGGTTGGGCTTCCCTGGTGGCACAGTGGTTGAGAGTCCGCCTGCCGATGCAGGGGACACGGGTTCGTGCCCCGGTCTGGGAAGATCTCACATGCCGCAGAGCGGCTGGGCCCGTGAGCTATGGGCGCTGAGCCTGCACGTCCAGAGCCTGTCTGTGCTCTGCAACGGGAGAGGCCACACAGTGAGAGACCCGCCTACCACCAAAAAAAAAAAAAAAAAAAAAATTCCAATGGTGTTTTCTACATAAATAGAAAAAAATAATTCTGAAATTCTTATGGAACCACAAAAGGCCCCAAATAGCCAAAGCAACCTTGAGAAAAAAGAACAAAGCTAAAGGTATCACACTTCCTGATTGCAAGCTATATTACAAAGTTAGAGTAATCAAACCAGTATGGTATTGGCATAAAAACAGAGAAATAGATCAATGAAAGAATGGAGAGTCCAAAAATAAACATATGCATATATGGTCAATTAATTTCTGACAAAAGTGGCAAAATATACAATGAGGAAAGAATAGTCTCTTCAATAAATGGTGTTAGGAAAACTGGATATACCATACACCATACACAAAAATTGAGTCAAAATGGACTAAAGACTTGAATGTATGACCTGAAACTCCCAGAAGAAAACCTAGGTGATAAGCTCCTTGATGTTGGTCTTGGCAATAATTCTTTGGATTTGACAACAAAAGCAAAGGCAACGAAAGCACAAATAAATAAATGAGACTATATCAAACCAGAAAGCTTCTGTACAACAAAGGAAACCATCAACAAATGAAAAGACAACCTATGGAATGGGAGAAAATATTTTTAAACCACATATCCATTAAGGGGTTAATATTCAAAATATTTAAGGAGTTCATACAACTCAATAGCAAAAAAAACCCCTCAATTTAAAAATAAGCAAAATACCTGAATAGACATTTTTTCCAAAGAAGACATACAAATGGTTAGTATGTACATGAAAAGGTGCTCAAAATCGTTAAAAATCAGGGAAATGCAAATCTAAACCACAATGAGATATCATCTCACACCTGTTTGGATGTCTATTTTCAATAAAGTAAGAGCTAACAAATGCCGGTGTTGTGAGCCTTTGGACACTTGATGGGAATGTAAACCGGTACAGCTACTGTGGAAAACAGTATGGAGGTTCCTCAAGAAATTTAAAATAGAACTAACGTATAATCTAGCTATCCCACTCCTGGGTATATATGCAAAGGAAAAGAAATCATTATCTTAAATAGCTATCTGCACTCCCATGTTCATTGCAGCATTATTCACAATAGCCAATATATGGAAACAACCTAAGCATCCATCGATGGATAAATGGGTAAAGAAGATTTGGTATCTATACAATGGAAAACTATTCAACCTTAAAAAATGAAGGAGGGAATTCCCTGGCTGTCCAGTGGTTAGGAGTCAGCACTTTCACTGCTGGGGCCCAGGTTCAATCCCTGGTCGGGGAACTAAGATTCCCACAAGCCCCGTGGCATGGCCAAAAAAAAAAAAAAAAAAAAAGAAGGAAATCCTTCCACTTACCACATCATGAATGAATCTGGAGGGCATTATGCTAAATGAAATAAGCTACACAGAGAAAGACGAACACTGTATGGTCACTTATATGTGGAATAATTTTTGAAAAGTCAAACTCATAGACAATAGAAAAGTGGTTGCCAGGGGCTGGGAGGTGGGGGAAATAGGGATAGGTTGATAAAAAGGTACAGACTTTCAGCTATAAGATGAATAAGTCTGAGGATGTAATGTATAACATGGCAACTATACTTGATAACACTGTATTGTACAATTGAAATCTGCTAAGAGAGTAGAACTTGAGCATTCTCACCAAAAGAAAAAAAAAAGGTAAATATGAGAAGTGATGGATATGTTAGTTAACTCAGTGGGAATCCTTTTGTATTATATACATATATCAAATCATCACATTGTACACTTTTAATGTTATATTACAATTTTATTTGTCAATTATACCTCATAAAAGCTGAAAGAGAGAATATTCATTCTAGCATTTGCAATTGCTAGGGAATGAAATTCATTTACTGATGGAATAATATGCAGTTGTTAAAAAAAGAGAATGAAATATATGTATTGATTGGAAATAATCTCAAAAAGATATTAAGTAAAAAAGCAGGGTGCATTCCAGTGTGAATATTATGCTACCATTTGTGGAGAAAAGACTCTAGAAGACACACAAGCAGGGGATAACAGTTTTCGAATCTGGGGGCAGAACTGGCTGGCTAGAAAACAAGGGTGGGGAGACTTATTCTTCATGGTATAGCATTTGATACCTTTTGTGTAACATGTGGTTATATTACCCATTTAATGATAATTTTTAAGTGGAAAATTAAAGCAAAAAGAAAGAAAAGAATAACAGGTAATGTGTCTGGGTAGCCCACATCCAGGATGACCTGTTAGGCTTGACAGAACCTTTGGTGTATCCAGAGTTCATGGCCCCTACCTATAGGAACAATCTGAGGTGACAGGATGCACAGCCAGCCCATTCCACTACTGTTGAGACTGCCAATGCCAGTGTTCTCCTGCTCTAACCAGTGGAGAAGAATCTAGCTGCTTAGAAACTTAGGCATTTCAGAAACAAATCTATCCCCCCTCTCAAGTGACAGTGGACACTTACCCTCTTACCATCAGAAATGGTAAGAAACTCTAATGCTGAATGAACACCCTACCTTATCAAAGACCATTCTTGTTTTTCCCCGCTGTGTCTCAGGAGATGGGAAACTTATTGGTTTTTTACCCATACTCCATCTGTGGAACTAGCACTAGAATGTTAGATTTTTTTGTTCTTTTTTTTGTTTGTTTTTTGGCCACACCTTGAGGCTTGTGGGATCTTAGTTCCCTGACCAGGGATTGAACCCAGGCCATGGCAGTGAAAGTGCCAAGTCCTAACCACTGGACTGCCAGGGAATTCCCTAGAATGTTAGTTCTTAATTAGACTAATAGTTTCAGAAGCAAAATTTTGAGATTGCTAAGAAGAATCTATTTAAAAACTATTTGATTACTTAAATTTCTACCTCACTCCTCTGTTGAGATTTTGGCCCATCATATATTTCATGAACTAACTATAAGGCCCCCTTTTTCAGGAATATGTACTAAAGAATACAGCAATTGGGATATTTATATTAGTGATTTATTTTAGTAAGTTATTATATTTTAAAACTATTGTTGTTTCACAGATTTTTCTACTTCAATTCATCTGAATGATATGAACAGGTTTAGAAATAGGTGTACCGTATTTACAAGAAGAGTTCATTAGTGGCCACAAAATCTTAGTCTTTTATATAAACTCCATCAATAACTCATAGTTCTCAGTGATTAGATATAAAAAGGATCAGAGAAAAGCAATAGGACAGGACACCGCCAGGTCCAGGAGAGAAGGAAGAAGGTGCAGGCAGGCTCCAAGGAGCTGAATTTCTAGAATTGGTTACATTTTAGCCAGATAGACAGTGGGGTGGATATCATTTCAGAGAAAGGAAATAATATGAACAAAATATCTTTTGCCGACTGCAAGAAAGTTATCATGACATGAGCTGACAGCCCATGAGAAGGGACAGGAGACGATGCTGGGATATAGGAAGGGACCTTATGCCCAAGGGGTTTATGCAAAGCATTTTGAGTTTTATCCTGTACATTTTGGAAAACCACTTTATAAAAAAAGACAACTACGGAGGTTCATAAAATTAAAATAGATCAGTTTGCACCCAGGAAATTCTACACCCAGACCGATCATCATATCACCAGTATGATGGGAATACTTTCTCATTCCACCGGGGTGTCCCTTGCGACCCTCAGGAGGGAGGGATCATTAAGAGAAACCAAGGTTGTCTCAGACAGTGACCTACCAGGTGATCAGGAACGGAAACCGCCCCTTCCTAACATTGCCATGCCTCGCTTCCCAGATTAAACCACACTAAACTGGGCTGGAGGTAAATGCAGCCTGTGTAAAAATTTAAAATAAAAGTGTCATCACTGAATGTTCCTGTAAGCATCCTTGAGCAGCACAGTACCACTACACTGCTGGTCGGGATTTTACTGCCTACGATCCCTTTATATCACCTGTTTGGGGGGAAGGTTGGTAATCCTGCTAGATAAGGAGTGTCATCTCCAGCCGCTTTCATGGGGCTTACAGAAATCTGCCAACCTAGACCTTGCTTGGGTGTGGATGGGTTTTCCTCTGCCCAGCTGTGGCCTGGCTCTGAAAGAATGGAAAAGGGGCTCTGGCTCCTGGATTCTGGGAGAAACAGTTTGGCCTCTCTTCCCAGTGAGATTGCAGCTGGCTTCTGCTGACTCTATCAGGAATTAGTATTCTGAGACCACAGACTGCCTATTCCTCCTATGACTTAGGCCATGTATCTTACACAGTAATACCTCTTATTGTGCTAAAAACTTTTTGCCTTCTACCTGGGTCTGTTTTCATTAAAACGTGCTCTCAGTTTAGCAGGAAGTATCTCTTTGTGAGTCAAACCAGAAAAATTACCTTTCTCGATTTGTCTTACTTTGATTTCCAAATTCCTCCCTTGATGGTGGGTGGGGTGGAGAGTTAAGAGGAGGATCACGGGTTGGATTCTCCAGGAAGCAGTTGTGGTAATGAAGTCAGAAGTGTAAATGTTTTATTGTGAAGTAGAAGTTACAAAGGAAAGGGGGAGGGAGCGGGATGGGGCAGGAGGAGCTGTCAGACCACAGGGCAGACAGGACAGAGTCTCTGCCACCGGAAGACAGAACTCTGGAGCAAAGATTGCCCTTCCGAGGAGTTCTGCATTTGGAGGAAATGACTAGGCCCTGATATATTGCCGTGCTTATCACCAACTAGGGGCCATCCTGAGGACGGTGTGATGTCGTTGACTGGAAAGCTGAGGCAGATCCTGCAGAGCCATCACCTTCATGACAAGTACCTGGCATGGTCTCCCAGAAACACAGTGAGTTTTGTGTGCATGAGAAATCTTTTTGCTTTTAGCCCCTGAGATTTGATGATCTTGAATATGTGGGTTTAAGGTTTTCCTCAATTTTGGAAAAATTTTGGCCATTATTTCTTGAAATATTTTTCTGCCTCCCCTTCCCTTCTGGCTTCTCCTGACTGATGGAAAGTACTTGGATTGGTGCCTACTAATTGGTCCTTCTACTCACTACTTAGTAGATGCATCATAGCACTTATGAGTCCTGGAGAAGCTTTATTCCTTCCTCTGTGCTACATTTTTGCCATGTGCTTCCACCATTGTGTATATAAAACTGTGTTAGTCTCCTTGAGCTTCCATAACAAAGTACCACAAACTGGGTGGCTTAAAACAAGACAGATTTATTCTTTCACGGTTCTGGAAGCTAAAAGTCCAAAATCAAGATGTAGGCAGGGACGTGCTCTTCCTGAATGCTCTGTAGGACAGTCCTTTCTTTGTCTATTCCTAGCTTCTGGTGGTCGCTGGCAATCCTTAGCATTCCTTGGCTTGCAGATGAGTCACTCCAGTCTCCGCCTCTGTCTTCATGTGGCCTTCTTCCCTTGTGTCTCTGCCTTTCTGTCTTCACATGGTGCTTTCCTCTCTGTGTCTGTGTCCAAATGTCCTCCTTTTTATAAGGATAAGCAGTCTTTGGATTAGGACTTACTCTAATTCAGTATGACCTCATCTTAATTTGATGACCTCTGCAAAGACCCTTTATCCAAATCCTTAAATTCACATTCACAGGTATCAGAGGTTAGGACGTCTGCATATTTTAGGCGATACAATTCAATCCACAATAACCTGTATTGTCCTTATTTGCTTATATGTAAACTCCCCTTAGTAGACTATCAGCTTCTTGAGAGCAGTAACTTTATCTTTACACTCTTGATATCTAGCATATCATCAAATTATATTTAGCTCAATGTATGTAGACACATTTCAGTACATGTGTATAGAAGTGTGGACTTAAAAATAAAAAAGCACAACATGAGAGTTGTGAGTTAAGTTTTATCTGGGGCAAAATGAGGACTATAGACCGGGAGACAGCATTTCAGTTAGCTCTGAGAAACTGCTCCACAGAGGTGGGGGGAAGGTCAGTATATATGTGAATTTGGTGAAGGGAGAGTACATGAAATCAAGCACATATTTTTTGCAGAAGGTTTCTGCTAGTCTTGTGAAGGTTACTGTTAGTCATGAGGAACAGATGTCACCATGAAGGATTTTAGTACTTTTCTAGATAAGAGGAGATACAAGAATTGGGCTCATAAAATCAGCTCCTGAAACTATCTAACTATCTGAAGACCTGTTCTGCTCGTTTTTCCCAGAGCACAGAGTGCCTCATCTCTGCTCTCCACAATGAACTCCTTTCAGCGGGTGTTGAAAGTCAGCAGCTGCAGCAGGACATGGTTTAATCCTTGTAGAGGTAGATGACAAATGCCAATGTCAAGTGCCAATTTGTAGTTGACAGAAGGCAACTGAACTGAATTAGAACAATGCTTGCATTGCTAAAGGTCAATCTGGGAAAAAATGTAGGCGAAATAATAAAATACTAAATAAATATTTCACTTTTTAGCTATGAATCCAAGTCTTTATATAGTATATCACTTAGGATACAAATTTTGGTTGTAGGCAACAGAAAAATCCAACTCATAGTGTCTTAAAATTAAAAGGAAATTTATTGGGTCATGTATCTAATGTGTAGTGCAGAACTCCATAAGGCTTTGCAAATGAGCTATAAACTAGAAAATTCCCAGAGCTCACATTGGGCTGAGAGATGTTTTATTTTCTAATTAGTTACAATGGAGAAACCATATTGAAAAGCTGGAGTATTCAGCAGAGACCATAGAAAGGTTGCAACTTAGTAATAGTGCTGAAATAGCCTAGAGTAAAGGCCACTGTCTGCCGACCCTAACAAAGCTTATAACTAAACATCAAAAGGATCAAACTGATCTGCAAATAATTTGCCTACCAGCCATAGCAAAATTCAACACTTTTTAAAGAAAATTTTTTTAAAAATTCATACACTCAACAACATAATTTTCACAACATCCAGCATCCAATAAAAAAAGTAGGGCTTCTCTGGTGGCACAGTGGTTGAGAGTCCGCCTGCCGATTCAGGGGACACGGGTTCATGCCCCAGTCTGGGAAGATCCCACATGCCGTGGAGTGGCTGGGCCCGTGAGCCATGGCCGCTGAGCCTGCACGTCCGGAGCCTTGCTCCTCAACGGGAGAGGCCACAGCAGTGAGAGGCCCGCGTACCGCAAAAAAAAAAAAAAAATTACCAGCTGTGCAAAAAAGCAGAATATGTGACATATTCAGCAGGAAAAAATTAGTTAATAAAAACAGAACCAGAATGATGATGATAATGTTAGTAGAAATTGACTGTAAAATTGCTATTAAAAATATGCCAAGGAATGAAAGGAATACATAACATAATGAGGAGAGAAATGAAACTATATAAATGTAACTTCTAGTGCTGAAAAATACAAAATCTGAAATAAAAATTTACCAGGTGGACTTAACAGCTGATTGGATTCTGCCGAAGAAAAGATCAGTGAACTTGAAGAAGGCATAGCAAATAGAAACTCTAATATGAAACGTAAAGAGAAAAGTAGCTGGAAAAATAAGTAAAGATCCTTTATTATCTATGAGACACGTTTACATATGTGTAATTGGAGTCCTAGAAGAACGGGGAAAGCAGAAAAATGGCAAACCATTTTTGTGAATCTGAGGTCAAGTATAAATCCAAGGATCTAAGAATAGTAACAAATCCTAATCAAGATAAAAACAAAGAAAAATGCCTCAAGACTTAGCATAATTAAATTGCCTATGATTAAGAGCAAATTCTAAAAGCAGACAGGAAAAAATAAAAGGCACATTATATACAGAGGAACAAATATAAAAAAGAGAAAGACTTTTTGTCTGAAATTATGCAAGCCAGAAGACAGTATTAAGGTAGCCATGTCAGTTTTCTTTTGTTATGGTTTATGTTTATCTTTTTCTGTCCATTAACATTCAACATTTCAGTGTCTTTCTATTTAATATGCATCTCTTTTAACATGCATATAGTTGGCTTTTGTCATCTTATCCTGTCTGGCAGGTTTTTTCTTTTTTTTTTAATTGAAGTATAGTTGATTTACAATATTGTATTAGTTTCAGGTGTACAGCATAGTGATTCGGTATTTTTGCAGGTTATATTCCATTATAGGTTATTACAGATAATGGGTGTAATTCCCTGTGCTGTACAGTAAATCCTCGTTGTTTATGTATAGTAGTTTGTACCTGTTAATCCCATACTCTTAATTTGTCCCTCCCCCTTCCCTCTCCCCTTTGGTAACCACAAGTTCGTTTTTCATGTCTGTGAATCTGTTTCTGTTTTGTATATACATTCATTTGTATTATTTTTCAGATTCTATATATAAGTGATATCATATAGTATTTGCCTTTCTTTGTTTGACTTATTTCACTAAGGCTTTGTCTTTTAATTGGAGTATTTAGGCCACTTACACTAAATTTAATTTCTGATATAGTTGGATTTAAGTCTGCCATCTTGCTCTTTGCTGTTTATTTGTCCCATATGTTCTTTTTTTCTCCCCGTTTTTTTCTTAATTCTTTTGACTTTTTTTAGTATTCCACTGTATCTTCTCTACTGGCTTTTCATTAGAGCTATATCTCTTTGAATTGCTTGTTACTTGTTTGTTTTTTGAGGGTACCAGGGGTTGTTGTAGAGTTTGCAATATTCATCTTTACTTATAACATTCTACCATCAAATAATATTGCATCACTGCACAATATAATAACCTTACAACAATATACACTAATTACCCGTCTCCCTTGCTTTGTGCTATTATCATGCGTTTTACTTCTATATATGTTATAAACCCATAAAGTATTATTATTTTTGCCTTAAGCAGTCAATTGTCTTTTTATGATATTTTAAAATGAGAAATAAGTATTTTATATTTACCCACATATTTACCTTTTCCAGCACTCTTTATTCAGTTGCATAGATTTAAGTTTCCATCTAGTATCACTTGCCATCAGTAAAACACTTTTTAGCATTTCTTAAAGTGCGTTTCTATAAGCAAAAAAATTTCCTAAGCTTTTTATTGTCTGAGAAAGTCTTTATTTCACCCTTTTGTTTTTGCTTCCATAATTTTAAAGTGCATTCTTAAAGTCTTAGCCAATAGCTGTATCTTTTCCTTAATCAGCAGAATCTCAGAAACATTTTGTTTTTTCTTTTCCCTCTACTCCTTCCTGCCTCACTCCTACTGTTTCGTATATTGAGTTCTTCTAAAATATTATTTGTAATTTTTATTGATTTTGCTTTACATTTTTTTTTAAAAAAATCAACACATTTAAGTGTATTTTTCTCCTTGTTTTTTTTCCTAGTATTTTTTTTCTGTATATCCCTTCATTACCCAATTTTTCCTAATACATTTTAGGAAACTAAAATAGTGTTAAATTTTAGTTTTTGTTTGTTTTCTCTTCCAGTTTTATTGAGATGTAATTGACATACAGCACTATATAAGTTTAAGGTGTACGGTGTAATGATTTGACTTACATATATCATGAAATGATTACCATAATAAGTTTAGCAAACATCCATCATCTCATTTAGATACAGAATTAAAGAAATAGAAAAAAAATTATTTTCCTTGTGATGAGAATTCTTAGGACTTACTCTCTTAACAATTTTTATATATAGCATACAACGGTGTTAATTATATTTATGATGTTGTACATTACAACCCTAATACTTATTTATCTTTTAACTGGAAGTTTGTACATTTTGACCACCTTCATACAATTTCCTCTCCCCCCCACTCCAGGCCTCTGGTAACCACAAATCTGATCCGTTTTTCTATGACCTTTATTTGTTTGTTTTTGAGGTGTAATTGACCTACAACACTGTGTTAGTTCCTGTTACACAACATAGTGATTGGATATTTCTATATGTTTTAAAATGATCACCACAATAAGTCTAGTTACCACCCCTCACTGTACAAAAATATTACATAATTATTGACCATATTGCCCACACTCTACATTTCGTACCAATAACTGGAAGTTTGTATCTCTGAATCTCCCTCACCTATTTCTCTCATTCTGCCACCCCCCAACCCCGACTCCTCTCTGGCAACTGCCTGTTTGTTCTCTGTATCTATTAACTCTGTTTCTGTTTTGTTATGTTTGTTCATTTGTTTTGGTTTTTAGATTCCACATATAAGTGAAATCATAGAGTATTTGTCTGTCTCTAGCACATTTAGCTTTAATAAGTTGTTTCACTGACTTCTTTTCTTTTTTCTTTTCTTGCATTCCAGCTTTGTCATGTGCTAACCTTGGCTAGTAGGCTGGACTACATTTCCTAGAATTCCCTTTCTTGTATGTTTCTGGTTAGGATGCTCACATGTTGTTACCCATCTGCTGATGTATCTTACAGGCACAAAGCAATTGCAGCTAAGCCTGCAATTGTTCTCCCTTCCCCTGGATCACCCTTCCACTTCTCTGACCCCTGAGTTAGGTTTGCATGTTTAGCTCTGACACAATGGCACCAATGACACCAATGTCAGGAGTAGCAAGAATGAGCACAGGTTTCAGTCTGTCCTTATGGAGTTCCAGTTTGCGTTTGTGGGTTCCGTTCTGCTCACAATCTTTCCACGTGACTGCCTGCCCTGTGGACTTCAAGCTCCAGCATCAAATGCAGAGACAATAGCTTCATAGAGACCACTTAACTAGCTCCCACAATTGAGCAAGTGGTAACCCTGAAACAAATCTCTTTGTACATAGGGATGTAGATATCTCCACTACTGGTCCTGTTTCTCTCCCTCCCTAACGGATACACTGGAATACATCTATCGATTCATAAATGGCCTTTTATAGCAGTTCTTCTTGAATTTCCAGCTGTGGTTTTAAAATTTTGGACCTATCTGCTTTCCATACTTTAGAAGAACCTTATAGTTTTTGGTCTTCAACTGCTATTCTTACCTTCTAGAATAGTTATAGATTTACTAGTTTATTATATTTATTTAATCTTATTTCTAGGGTTTGGGAGGCATAGAATAAGCCTTTGGTGTGAGCTCGGTCTGTTGTCATGACCAGATCCTTTAGTTAGTTGTTTTTTTCTAAATAAAGTATCTGAAACCACTTTTTTAAAGATTTAGAAAAATATCATCATTATAGCTAAGCCTCCTTAGTTTGGTCAGTATGAATTTGTGAAAAGTTTAAATATAGAAAATCTGAAAGGAGAGGGTGAGGGCATAACTTTCTGCATCTGAAAATTACTGGTAGGTAGGTTGATATTATATCAGAAGTAAAGAACTTTCACACATTCTCAAAAAGAGACATGAATTTCACCCTATTTAGGGGAAAGGGGGAAAATATTCTGTTTAAATGACAAACATCTTCCTTCCAAAAAAAATTTCATCACCTACTTCTTTTTTAATAAATTTATTTATTTTTGGCTGTGTTGGGTCCTCATTGCTGTGCATGGGCTTTCTCTCGTGGGCTCTAGGCATGAGGACTCCAGTAGTTGTGGCACGCAGACTCAGTAGTTGTGGCGCATGGGCTTAGTTGCTCCGCGGCATGTGGGATCTTCCCAGACCAGGGATCGAACCCGTGTCCCCTGCCTTGGCAGGTGGATTCTTAACCACTACTGTGCCACCAGGAAAGCCCCTCATCATCTACTTTATCTTAATTTTTTCATGTCACACTAACACAAATTTGGTTTTAGAGAGAAAAAAAACTCAAAAAACTATTGCATATGAAATTCTGAACTTTCAAATTAACAAAATATCTTGAACTATATTAACAAAAGATTGCCACATAACAGACTTCCTAGAGGAATCTAAATTAGCATATCAACTGTTAGAAAAATGAATTCTAGCACAACTTAATTCTTAAATGAATTAAGTTGAATAATCTTTTTGCTCTGCTAATTGTCACTCAATTTTTTTAAAAATTTATTTATTTATTTACTTTTGGCTGAATTGGGTCTTCGTTGCAGTGCACGGGCTTCTCATTGCAGTGGCTTCTCTTGTTGCAGAGCACGGGCTCTAGGCACCCGGGCTTCAGTAGTTGTGCCACGCGGACTCAGTAGTTGTGGCTCGTGGGCTCTAGAGCACAGGCTCAGTAGTTGTGGTGCATGGGCTTAGTTGCTCCATGGCATGCGGAATCTTTCCAGACCAGGGCTCGAACCCATGTCCCCTGCGTTGGCAGGCAGATTCTTAACCACTGTGCCACCAGGGAAGTCTTGTTGCTCAATTTTTGAATTAATTTTTATATTCTTTTTACAGTATGACTAACAATCCAAGGATAAGGCATATAAAGCACTTTGTAAACTATAAATAACCAGAAAGAGGTAAGCCAAAATTATTGTAACCTTTGGTTTAACTAAGCCTTAGTATAGCGGTCATTGTTTGGGGGTATATCTGGTAATATTAATTCTTCCTTGTCTATACCATGAAGTTTTAGCAGCTGAAGACAAAATAAAGTGTGCTTATGGCATTTGTAGACTAAAATCTCCCTAAGCCCTAATTTGCTTATTCTTGGCCTTTGGTCTCTTATATACAGTTAAGAAAAGAATGCAGCCTGTCTGTCCTGAGCACCAACCTGCCAGATCTAAGATGCGGACAGTGATGAATTAACTTTACTCAGAGAGAGGGCTGGCCTTGTTCCTGCACCCGGGGGTTAACTTTATACCCTTGGAATGTCCCAAGTGATAGGTATGTGTTGTTATTCATGGTGACCCCTCAAAGCACACCTAACAGTTTTTGCTGGTAAATGACTCATGGTGGACATTCTGATAGGTTATGCTAAGAGATGACTCATTGGCGGGTTCTTCCTACACCAGAAGTCTTAAAGTGAGGACTGGCCACACCAGAGAGATCAATCATGTGATTAGAGGGTTGGGACTTTGAGCCATGTGATGCCAGTCTGACCTCTAAGAAGGAGAGAGGGCTGGAGATTGAGTTTAACAGAGTAGGCCATGACTCAATCAACATGCCTACTTAATGCCTCAGTAAAATCTCTGGACACCAACATGTGGACATGGAAGCTTGAGTCTGGAGCCCTCTCAGTCCCAAATTCTGCCCCATGCATCTCTTCCTTTCGCTGGTTCTGATTTTTACTCTTTGCTGTAATAAAATCATAATTGTACATATAGTACTTTCCTGAGTTCTGTGAGTCATTCTACCAAATTATCAAGCCTGAGAGTGTCTGTGGGGACCCTTGTATTTGTAGGCAGCTAGTCTGAAGTGAGGGTAGCTCTGGGAGCCCCCAAACTTCTGACTGGTGTCAGAAGTCTTGGGCAGAGTTGGCAGTCTGGAGGACTGTGCCCTCCACCTTGAGCTGAAGTGGATGGACTTAAGATTTGAAGGAGCGAGGGCTTCCCTGGTGGCACAGTGGTTAAGAATTCCCCTGCCAATGCAGGGCACACGGGTTCGAGCCCTGGTCTGGAAAGATCCCACATGCCACGGAGCAACTAAGCCCGTGCACCACAACTACTGAGCCTGCGCTTTGGAACCCAAGAGCCACAACTACTGAGCCCTTGTGCTACAACTACTGAAGCCCGGGTGCCTAGAGCCTGTGCTCTGCAACAAGAGAAGCCGCCATAATGAGAAGCCTGCGCACCACAACGAAGAGTAGCCCCTGCTCGTGGCAGCTGGAGAAAGCCCGTGTGCAGCAATGAAGACCAAACACAGCCAAAAATAAATTAAATTAATTAATTAAAAAAAAATATTTGAAGGAACTAGAATGAAAAGGATTTAGTGATTGACTGGAAGTTGGAGTACTGACCTGGGACGTGTGGTGGATGACTCCCAGGTGTCAGACTTGGGCAAATAAGTGCCATTCACTGAGTCAGAGAACACTGCAAGAGAACAGGTTTGTCAGGGAAACATCCCAGGCTCAATTGGACTTACTGAATTTGCTGTACCTATAAACCATGTGTTTGGAGGTGTCTGCTATGAAGCTCTATTTGTGTGCCTGAAGCTCAGAGGAAAGGTTTGTGCCGTGGATGTATATTGATAGATCTAGGAGTTGTTGGTATGAATATATAGAAGGTACGCAAATTCAGGAGAATGATAAGCTTATCTAGGGAAGAATGTGCACAAAGAAAAGTTCTAGTACAGCTTTAGCTATGTACTCTGCTCAGATTAACCATTTAGAGCTTTATCAGGGGGTAAAATGTAGGTTGGGACAGAAGGTAGGTGGAAGAGCCAGAGAAAGTAAAACTTCATGGTTTCTTTTACACGTGGTTGCCATCTTTCTCTTCTTTTTCTCCTTCCTCCTCAGGCTGCGTTGTAATGGAAATGGGTGGGTTTTAGGCATTGTCCGCCGTTATCTGGCGATCAGGCTCTTGCTGCTGTTAAAAACTGCCTTCACGGAGCTAGATCTCCCCTCTTTTTGCTGAATACTAGCAATAACTATGTAGCTATCACTGACTGTTTTGGTGAGGCGAGAGATGTGTTAATTAACTGATGGAGGGGATCCTTTCACAATGTAGACATCTATCAAATCTCCCCGATGGACACTTTAAATATCTTAAAATTTTATTTGTCAATTAAACCTCAACAAAGCTGAAAATATTTTTAAAAAGTAAATTTAGAACTCCCGTTACTTTGTCTTGTGGTTTTCTTTTCTGGGAAGTGAGATCTGTTTTGCACGTAATTATTAAGATTATACTAACTTATTTTATTCTTGAATGTTCTAATGCCCTTATGCATCTGGGCAAAAAGTTTCTCAGAGGTACTCAATCAAACAACAACCTTCCCAGAAGTCTTGTGGGAAATTGGACAGGGTTCATTCCCGGGCAGATCTAGTGTTGCCACCCCATTTCCTGGCCAGGCCCCAAGACCTCATGATGATATGGATTTCCATCACGTTCAGATACAGAAAGGGTAAAGTCATATTCTATGAGATAGAACAAATGATATAACATGGAATCCTCAGCCTCCTTTCCTCGACACCAATATTATAAATGATTTCACTTTCTCCAGAATAGGTTATGACAAAATAGTCACTAAGCTATGGAAAGACTGGGTTTTCGCCAATACCATTTTCTATCTTTAACTGCTTAAATAGCTCTGTGGTCGACCAGCTCTCATTATGATCTTCATTTGTCAGGTGCTTGAAAATAGCCTAGACACTTTTTTCCCCCAGAGAAAGTCACCCTACTGGGAAGGATGTGCCAGAAAGGAAGAGAGAGACATCATGCTCACCGTGGGAGCAAGGTGTTCTGTTTCCTGGGAGAGCCATTTTGATCTGTGCTGTTGATGAGACTGCTCTCTGCTTGGGAAGGGCCTTGAAGGCGTGCAGCTCTCCCGTCCCAGGCAGAGGGTCCTAAAGGAGAGGGCAGAGATGTGTGATTTAATCTCTAGCTTGGCTGCGTTTGCTTCCCTGCACTCATACTTATCCTCACTCTGACCCTTTGTGCCCCGGCCCCCAACCTGGCTCTAGAAAGATTTTACGTCTATAAATCTCAGACATAGCCTTCCAAAAACTATTTTTTCAGAAGAATACATAAAATGCTTGGATGCTTGCTCTGGCCTCTCATGCTCCTGTTACCAAGTATTTCCAGAGCATATGTTGTATACCCAGCTCTTCTTATGCCAAGAGAGAATTTTGCCTCTGATCAAAAACGTTTATGGTCGTCACAAAATTCTGTGCAAGTTGGTATAACTGAGAATAATTTTTTCATCATTACCCTACTCTCATATGTAATGACGATGTGAAGCAAGAAAGCAGATTAAAAAGCTATTTGAGTCTAAATCACCTTATATTTGAAACGAAATGAGAGCCTGGACAAATATAGGTAGAGCCAATTTTTTTTATGTAGTCAGGGATGTCCTGCTTTCCCAAGCCTGCTTTCCTGGCATGATCCCATGAGGATTTCTTCACATTTGTGAGGGCCCATAATCCAGATTCATGGCCACTAAGTCATGGCCCTGAGCACCCAAGGATCGGCTTTCAGTGTGCGTCAGCAATATCCTCTTCCTGGTTATATAAGTAGATCCACTTGAGGGAGGGAGGGCGAGGAAAGCAATGTCTTCATATTTGTGATATTAAAAGAAAATCTGGACTTCCCTGGTGGTGCAGTGGTTAAGAATCCGCCTGCCAATTCAGGGGACGTGGGTTCAAGCCCTGGTCCGGGAAGATCCCACATGCCGCAGAGCAACTAAGCCCATGTGCCACAACTACTAAGCCTGCGTGCTGCAGCTACTGAAGCCCGCAAGCCTAGAGCCCATGCTCCGCAACAAGAGAAGCCACCGCAGTGAGAAGCCCGCGCCCCACAGGGAAGAGTAGCCCCTGCTCGCCGCAACCAGACAAAGCCCACGGGCAGCAACGAGGACCCAACGCAGCCAAAAATTTAATTAGTTAATTAATTAATTAATTTTTAAAAATCTAAGGGGATTTTGAGGGACCTTCTGTGGTTCTCTTAATGTTCATCTCATGACCTGGATTGTAGTTAAACAGCTATGTTCTTCATGAAAACTCATCCAAATGCATTTAGGATTTGTGCCTTTTTCTGTACTTTTTTATACTTCAATAAGAAGTTTACATTTAAAAAATCTATTAATCTGGGCTTCCCTGGTGGCGTGGTGGTTGGGAGTCCGCCTGCCGATGCAGGGGACATGGGTTCGTGCCCCGGTCCGGGAAGATCCCACATGCCCCGGAGCGGCTGGGCCCATGAGCTATGGCCGCTGGGCCTGCGCGGCCGGAGCCTGTGCTCCACGGTGGGAGAGGCTGCAGCAGTGAGAGGCCCGCATACCGCAAAAAAAAAAAAAAAAAAAAAAAAAATCTGTTAATCTAATTTGTCTTCCAAAAGTCTGAGAAGCAAATGATAGCGATCCTTGGCAAATCTACCTAGAGCTGGGTTGTCTAATATGGTATCCACCAGCCCCATGTGGCTCTGGAGCACTTAAAATGTGGCTGGTCCAAGTTGAGGTGTGCTGGTAAGTACACTACACACTGGATTTCAAAGACATAGTATGAGAAAAGCAAAATATATTATTAATAATTGTATATCGATTATATGTTACATATATTAGGCTAAATAGAATATATTACTAAAACTAATCTCACCCTGTTTCTTTTTGCCTTGTTATATGGCTACTAGGAAGTTAGACGTTACCTATGTGGCTCTCACTATATTCTCTTGGACTACGTGGCTCTAGAATCTCTCAACTCTCCCGCTGGGCTGGGTATGAGGTCAGTTATTGTAGATCCTGGCTTCGCCCACTCACATTTAGTTTTTCCAATTCCCACTGAAATATCACAGAATATTTTATGTTCTAGGGAAAAAAGAATAATTATTTGCTTTGATTTGTAAACTTGGTTAAATATGTACACATTATACTTAGCCTTTTAAAAAAATTAACACTCAACTAAATTGTGAATTATTAACAGTGAATAGTGTGAAATGTTTTAATGTTAGAAATAGTAAAAGTAAAAGTAACATGTCTAAAATGGACAAATGTGCAAAGTCAGTATTCAGGGAATCATTAGTCCAGACCACTTATAGCTAAGGGAAATAATACATCCTTTCTTGGGTTTATAGTCTTCTCCTTTGTCTACTATTTCTGCTTTCTCTTGGATATTTTTTCAGGATTGATATTCAAGCTGTGAAAACATTCTTCCATCAGCGGAATCTGGCACAATAGCAGGCTCTTCAGATAGCAGGGTTGGCATTTTTAAAATTCACTCTGGATTTGTTAAGTGGTTTGCAGCTGAGAATCTAGATGAGCTGACTTTCTACTGTATGAATTTTAAAAATGCTCAGAGACAAGCCTCTCCTGAAGAGTTAAGATATTTTGTGGGCCATGTAATCAGCACATTATCAAAATATATGCTCTTTTGATTATTATAGTAATCTAAAAATTGCTAATTATATAATAGCATGCTAACTGAAACATAATTGCAGACAATATATTATTTGATGTGTATTCCCGTTATTGGCAAACTCTGAAACTAGTTAATTATTATTCCTAGGAAGATTGAAATTTGTCCCAAAAGTGTTAGATGCAGTCAAGGCTAGAAACAGTCAAGCCTAGAAGCACTTAAGCAGGCTTAGGAAAATGACAGTTTTCTTCCATGGCAGTCACTGGGGAAACATCTACCAATGAAGGTTTGAGAAAATTGGGTACGGTAAGCAAGAGTGAGGGAAGACTCTCAGTAAATGCATTCTTCTGTTTGCAGAGGTTCTAATCCTCACTCTTAAACTGATTATTCCCACTGGAAAGAGCTCACAGTTAGAACATTTGTCCTTTTTATATGTAACACTAACCATTTTTACATTTCATAGCCATTGGAAAAATCAAAGACCCAGCATTGGTAGGACAGACTTATTCTTTGAAAGCAGCAGGACTATCAAACTAATTTCACTTGGCATTGCACTTGACTCAAGGATTTCTCTACCTGTGTTACTGTAAACAAGGTGTTCAGAACAAAAAGAGTGGGGAAAATAAGAGAAGGAGGAAAAAGAAAGAAAGAGTCTGTCAAGTAGAGGAGAGAGGAAAGAGAATGGAATGGTGTGTCTTCTGGAAGTCATGAAAATCATTGAGTTGAGTTTATCGAATATTTTATCTAAATGGTATTACCCAGTGTAAGCCCATCCAAATTCTTTGTTTCTCTGATTGGAAAAAGCAAGTAGAATGATAAAATAGCTGTAGTTAACTACTGATAATTAGTCTTTAGAGCCTCTTAGGTTGGGAATTTAACATATATTTTGCTTATAGCAACCCAGAAGCCATCTCTTCCAGGCATTTGTCGGCTGCCTCCCCAGCATACATTTCTTTCTATCATTGTCCTAACAAAACCCTGACTTTCCCAGTAGCGAGGTTTAGATGTGACTGATGCCACCCCCAGCTCCAGGGTGAGCCCTGATTGGCTTTAGTAATTCAGGATATGCTGTTTTCCAGGCCACAAGGCTCTGTTCAGGAGTAGACATGTGACCCAGTCAGTGCAGTGAGATATAAGATGTTTAGGGGCTCTCTGTGAAAGAATTATGGGAACTTCCTATAAGGTGCTCGCCCTCTCCCCTGATAGACGTGATGAAACTAGCAGTCCCAGCTGCAGCTGGCAGAAGTCTTGAGACCTTTATGGGAACCACCTTGGAAATGAAGTTGACTCTATGACACACAGAGAGGAGACATAGCTGGATCATCTTTGTTAAAATCAATGTTTTTGAGATACAATTAACATAAGATCCAATGTACCCAATACATATATAGTTCCTTTTTAACTTTTTATTTTGAAATAATTTTAGACTTACAGAAAAGCTGCAGAAGTACTCGGAGTTCCCACAGACCTCTACCCAGATCCCTGATGTCATCACTGCTCAAGGGGTTATAATATCCGTCTTTAACTTGTCACTGTCCACCTTCAAATAATATTATACGGCTTTACATAGACTGTGATTTCACTTAATCCCTTCCTATCCTTTGTGCTATTATCATCATACACTATTTCTCCACGTGGTAAAAACCACAAATACATTGGCATTAATTTTGTTTTGCATAGCCAATTATTTTTTTTCTTATTTTTATTTTTTAATTAATTTTTATTGGAGTATAGTTGCTTTACAGTGTTGTGTTAGTTTCTACTGTATAGCAAAATGAATCAGCTATACATATACATATATCCCCTCTTTTTTTCGATTTTCTTCCCATTTAGGTCACCACAGTAGAGTTCCCTGTGCTATACAGTATGTTCTCATTAGTTGTCTATTTAATTATTTTTTAAATAAGGGGAAAAAGTCATTAATATTTGCTCATATAATTACTCTTTCCGGTGTTCTTCATTCCTTTATGTAGATCTGAATCTGTATTAGGGATCATCTTTCAATGGCCTGAAGAATGAACTTTCTTTAATGTTTTTTGTTGTGCAGCTTTCCTGACCATTAATTTTCTGTTTCTCTGTTTGCCTGAACATTTATTTATTTTTTGTCTGTCTTTTTGAAGGATATTTTTCCTAGATATAAAACTTTAGGGTCTTTTTCCCCCTTTCATCACTTTAGAAATGTTCTTCCTCTCTCTTCCAGCTTGCATTGTTTCTGACGTCAGTGATTATTCTTTTTTCCTCCTGTGTGTAATGTCTTCCCTCCCCTTCTCCTTCTTCTGCCTTTAATATTGTTTTTCACTGTCTCTCAACAAGTTGATTATAATTTTTTTATTTGACTTGAAAATTGGGGGGCTCTTATTTCTTCAGGCATCTTCACATGACTTCTGTTTTGTCCTTTCCCCTCTTCCTCCACACTCCAATTACAGGAATCTGCACCACCTGATATTCATTGCCCCACAGGATGCCAAGGCTCTGTTCATTTTTATTTTTTCTTTTCCATTATAGTTTATGATGAGATATTGAATATAGTTCCCTACTCTGTTCATTTTTTTTATCCTTTTTTTTTTCCTCTTCTTGCTTCAGTTTGGGTGGTTTCTTTTGCAGTGCTTTTGAGTTTACTGATCTTTTTCTCCCTGCATGTCTAATCTGCTGCTAATCCTATCCAATAAAATTTTATTTTAAATATTGTATTTTCCACCTCTGGGAAGTTCCATTTCGTTCTTCTTTTTTTTTTAATATATTTATGTTTGGCTGCACTGGGTCCTCGTTGCTGCACATGGGCTTTCTCTAGTTGCGGAGAGTGGGGTCTACTCTTCGTGGCAGTGCGCAGGCTTCTCATTGTGGAGGCTTCTCTTGTGGCGGAGCACGGGCTCTAGATTGCAGGCTCAGTAGTTGTGGCACACGGGCTCAGTAGTTGTGGCTGTGGATATTGAGCAAACCAATACTTTTTTTTTTTTTTTTTTTGCGGTACGCGGGCCTCTCCCTGCTGTGGCCTCTCCCAGTGTGGAGCACAGCTCCGGATGTGCAGGCTCAGCGGCCATGGCTCACGGGCCCAGCCACTCTGTGGCATGTGGGATCTTCCCGGACCAGGGCACAAACCCGTGTCCCCCGCATCGGCAGGCGGACTCTCAACCACTGTGCCACCAGGGAAGCCCACCAATACATATTTACCACATAAAATATTTAAGACCATCAGAAAAAGACACAGTGAAATTCATTTAACAATCCATAAGTAAACCAGCTTACCGAATGTTCCAGTTTGTCATCCTTGCTTCAGATTATTTTTAAAGACATGACATTTAACCAGAATTGTTTAACAACATATTTGTACTCCTTTGCAGATTTTATTCCCTTCCTCAGGGGTAAGCACTCTTTTGAATTTTCATTTATTTTATTGGTATGTTCCAGGAAGATATATCAAGAAAATACAACATACAAGTGTGACTAATATCTCCAATGCCTCATTTTCCATTATTTCTTATCAAAAAAGATTTTTACATGTGTGTAACTCTCACAGTGGACACCTTCTTTTGGTCTCCTGGTGCATAGCCCTAGCTCTACTCTGAGAAGAGGAAATTTGGGGAAGAGACCTTTTTATTTTTCCAGCTGTGTCATTTCTCTCAGGTACCTGTGGTTCATTGCCCACAGACCATGAGGGGTTTGCTGCCTCTGCCCATCATTGACTGAGGTGAACAGGGAAGTGCTTCCACCTACTGTCCCATCTCTCACCTCCCTGGACCTGCTCTGAAGTGAATACATACAGGAATCCATGCAGGTTGAAGCAGTTCTTGACTAAGAGGTTTGAACACCTATAGAGTTGGGATATATGGGGACTGGTGTCTGGGAAGGTACATTCACTGAGTCCATAGGTTCCTAGAATATCTAAAATCAAACAGTTCTCACCACTCAAGAGAATCCATTTCTCCTGAACCTGCCCTACCTGTAAAATTTTTCTATTTTTCCATTAACATCCTTTTGACTTCATTTCTTGCAAATGAATGCCCTGACTTTTTAGGCATAGAGAGCATTCACAGCTTCCCTGCCCAGAGTTACTTCACAATGGAGAACCTCAAATCCAATTACTTCAATTCTGAGAGAAAGAGGAAGATGGACCAATGATAGGGGAAGGAAAATCTCAGTGTGAAAACATTTCAAAAAACACATCAACAACCTAGACAAGAGGATGATCTACTTTAAACTCAAGATTTTTCCAGTATGTGAATCGTGGGACCTCCCCACTGCCCTTTTTTTGAACTTCTTTTCCTATATAATTCTATAAAACATACTGTGTCAAGTGACAACCCCAGCAGTAGATTATAGCATATTTCTGTCAATAGGGAACTGTTATAATATGGTTGTGCTCTATGAAACTGGAGATATGCTTCTAATTACCTCATTTTTCTTTTACTTTCTTTTATTCGGTGCCACACTTATCTCTCCAGATCTGGTTTCTCTGTGGAAGGAACTGATAATTGTGCTCCACAGTGATTTTCTCTATGTTTCTCTCTACCTTTATCTTTGTAAGAGACAATGGTTTGTCTACAAAAATGTGTTGCCCCACTATTAAATTTTAGAAACCAAGACCTCTTAGAGACATCTAATATGTATCACTTATTTTCAGAGCTGCTTTATCCCTGAGGGCAAAAAAAAAGAGAGAGAGATAGCTGACCTAGGCCCCTGAATAGCTGGGGAAACCCTAAATGATTTTTCTTTTCTTAATTTAAAAGATGGCAAAATGATTTTTCTTTTTTTAATGTAAAAGAAGGTGATTTATCTGTGATGAATGGTCAAAAAATAAATGATCAGAGGCCATGTACAATCAACTTGCCCAAGAGTCTGGGTAAAGCACTGGACAAGCACAGAAACTGAGAGGATTGAATCCTGGCTCTTAAACTGAATTTATGTCTAACTTTGGGCATAACATTTTCCTTCTCTGATCCTGTTTCCTTGCCTGTAAAAGGGAATAATAATGTCTAACTCATAGATTTTTAAGGGGCATGTGAGGTAAGTTTTAGATGCACCTGGTACATGGTATTCATTTTTTCTGTTACTTTTTCTATTCATGTTTCCCAAAACATAAATTATTTTGAAGAATAACCTTTTACTAATGCTTACAATGATTAATTTTTAGCCTTTGGGGAAATCAAGTCGATGAAAAATTTGCAATAGGAATATTTGACATGGAATTTTTAACTAGTTTTACCATTAGTATTGAAATAGAAAAAAATTTATGTTGACCAGATAGATTCTTACAAAATATTCAAAACCAGAAGAAACCTACAAAGTATTATTTTAAATGTTTTATTACAAATTTTTGCTGCTTATAACATGGGAAATAACATGAAAAGAACAAATTTTCTCATTCATAAACATTTGCCCAGGGATGTTGATATTTAAGTAGTAATAGATAACTTCATCAGAAGTTTTGTGGAACATCTTTTCCCATTGACTTCAATTATAATTTCAAGGAAAAAAATTAGTAGCATCTCTTAAATTTTGTTTCAGGCACATTCTATTTCAAGTTCATGTCATCTTCTGTTTAAGACTGACTGGGCCCAAATAACCATCAATACTTAGTTAGGAGTCACTAAATAAACTATGGTACATCCACACAACAAATGCCTACAGTTGAAAAGGACCCCTATGTGCTAATATGGGAAAGCTCGCCCTAGCATTAAATGAAAAAGCGAAATGTAAAACAGTGTATGGTGTACATATATGTGTAAGGGGTGGGGGGTAAGGATATAAATCTATATCTGCTGTATGTACATTAAGTAATATAGGCAGGATACAGGAGAAGCTCCGTTGCTTCTATTATGGAGGGGAAAAGGGTGGATAAGCACAAAAATAGGAGTGAATTTTGTAATGTATATATGTTAATAACATTTTGATTTTTAAAAATGTGATGGAGTACCTATGAGAATATAGTTTTTTAAGGCCATGAAAATGACAGAAAAAATACTATTTAGTGGAAAAGCAGGTTATAGAGTAGTACATACAACATGATGCCATTTTTGAAAAATTGCAAGTTTCTGTGTTCATATACATAGAGATATGGAGTGGAATTTTCACCAAAATTGTAATGCATGGTAAAATTTCAGGCCATTTTGGATTTCATATTTATACTTTTCTGAATAATTTAATATCCGTGTTCTAAAAACAGTTAAACTATTAATAAAGGCTGACAAAAATCAAAGAAGCATAGGCAAAAAGAAAACAAAAAGCATAGGAGGAAGAAAAGAGGATGGAAGAGGAGATGAGGAAAAAGCGTGGCTATGAAAATACACGTCTTCAACCCCTTCAAGTCTTTGCTCACATTTCCCCTTGTCTGATCTCACAGGTCTATTAACAGTGCGATCTGTACCCCTCCGCCTACCTATCTGATCCCCTTTATTCAGCATTTCTGTTCTATTTTTCCATAGCACTTGTCACCTTGCAACACAGTATTTTTAACCTATTTGTTTAAGTACATTTTTAAAAGCCTGGCATATAGGAAGTGCTCAATAAATGTTTGTTGAATGAGTAAATGAGGTCTCTACTGAAGGTTGGTGCTCTACTTAACTGGATGATAGAACTTCCTTCATTGACTGATATCCCTGTTGCAGAAGCCTGAGAATTTTTCTCACTTTGAATTTGCAATTCTGTATACAAAAATATAGTTTGTTAAGTCTTTGGGGAATGGTTCAAGAATAAGAAAATTTGTAAATACATTCTGTACATTATCATAAATCACTAAGGAAGTGGTCGTTGAGCTTTCAAACAAGAAAATTGTCACCTGTTCCCTTCTTTTTCATTCTGTTCCTTGGTTCCTATCATATTTCTCTTATTTTCTTATTTGAGATGGATCTTGTTCTTGTGATTGTGACCTCAGCAACATGAGGTCATAGGGAGAGGGGTATGGGATCTGAATGGGCTTGGGGCTGGAAGTTGACCCCTTTAGAGAGATCCAGAGGATTGCAGCAAAATCCAGCTTGATCCAAGCAGTGTGATATCCAAAAGGATACAAGAACAAGAATGGTTGGGTAGAAGGAGTCAAAAAAGCGAGACATTTTTGAGAGAAGAACTTAGGAAATGTTCTGAGTCACCATTTTTTAAGACATTTTTGCAGAATATAAATTCCCATAGTTATTAATAGGTTTTATGTAAACAAAAAGCGTTCTGTATTCGAATCAGTTTAAGAAACACTGAGTTAGGTGGTGTTTCTTTAATGCAAGATTTCCCAGAGGCTTTAAGATGCTGCTTTAAAGTGTGAATCTCCAAGAGGGACTTCCATTTACAGCATTTCCCCTTTTTTTTTTTTTTTGCTCCTGGAATCCATTTCTCTGCAGATCATCTTGCAGGACAACTCTTTCATCAAGCACATTTGATAGAGGGGACTGGTTAGACCTGGTCCCAGGTTTTCTGCCAAGCAGTTTGGGGTTTATGTCAGGGCTCCAAAGCCACAGGGTCAAAGTGAGCCCTATCTTCCATGGAATGGCAGCAGATCAGAGTGAACAGTCGGGCTTGAAAATCAGGTAGATGTGGTTTGGAAGGCTCCCACAGCCACTTTCTAGATGGGCAATTTGGGGTAATACACTAATCTTCTGCAATCTTGCATTTCTTTATCTATGAAATGGGGCTAATAATGCCCCCCTCTAGGGTAGTGGTGAGGACTTAAATGAGATTATATATAAAGCATTTAGTATAATGTTTAACAGGGAGAAATTTCAATAAAAGAATATAGTTGTATTTAGTATTGGGAAGGGTCTAGGTTTTTTTTCTTAGTGTTGATGTTCTTTAGGCTGGTCCAGCTCTTCATTGGGGTAGGAGTGTTTTGCAACTCAATGGGCACCCCCATTTCCAAATTTCTCTCTTGACCTGCAGGGTCTGCAATGGCAGAAATGATTTCAGACGCCACAAGACAATGGGCTCAGGCTGTTGCTTTCCTCTAGATCTGGTTGGAGAAGCTCAGGACTGGGTCCTGGTGAGCTTTGAGTACTGCAGGAGACTGTGGCTCACAATACCTTATTTCTTTTTCCTTTATCCTGCCTTCGCATGACATGTGAAACATCAACACGGAGGCTGACCTTTAGTTAATGTAGCAAACTATATTAGAGTAGAGAGTTGAGCAGGTGATTATTTCTTACACGTTGCCATTTTTTTTTCCCATCTCAATGTTGAAGATTCATTTTACATTAGCTAAGACTTTTTATAAATCCACAGAGAAAATGCCAAGCTGTAAACATGAATAGTCCTGTGATGCTGCTGCATCCTTTTGGACCCAGCGCATTAGACTGCCTGACACATAAAGGGCTATTTATTAACAGGAATTCAATATTACCTACAATAATCATTATCACAAACAATAGCTTTCTTGGCCAGGTCTAGATGACTCTGCATGGGTAGTGACAGTATAACAAAGCATCTGATTTACATGTTTAATTCAATCTAATTTTTTCCTAAACTGCCTTGTTCATTTTTAATGTGTGCTTTATCCAAAAATACTCATTTGCATTTGCTTTTTCTGCTCATCATCGGGTTGTTTGGAGCTAATAGGATCCATGCATATGGCTCTCTCTGATTTGCTGTAATAGGGGACTGCTGGAGCTACACACTGGGTCCATCCAAACATTTTGTCCAGATTTGAAAGGGGCAGGTGAACACATGACTTCCTCTTACATTTGCTTATGAAAATTGATGTGAGTGCTTTTTAAAGAAAATCCACAAGCATTTACTCTTTTCTACAAAAACATCTTTATTTCTAGCTTTCGATTGATTTTTTTTTCAGTCTTTTTACCATTTAAATCAATTAAAATTTCGAATAAGAAAGAACAAGGAATTTGATTAAAATCAAATTACTTTGCTGAAAAGAAAATCCAACTTGGATCTGAACTCTCCTAAATTGTTTACTCAGTCAACAAATATTTATTGAGCACTGGCTGTTGTAAGACATTATGTAAGATGCAGTGAGTGAGATAAATTAGTCACCATCCCTTTCCTCAGCAGGCCTATAGTTCCATGGATGAAACAAGACTTAGACACAAATGTTTGTAATAACACCTACAAAGGAGTCATAAGGATGAAAGAAAAAGAAAGGAAATAAAATGCAATCCATCATAATTCAGACAAGGAAGAGATTAATTCTTCCTGAGGGAGGATTTGTACATGCTGAGGTGTATCCTTTCCAACATTTTCTGACTCTTTCCATCAATTTTTGATGATGCCCTTGCTCTATGCAATGGTTGGGTTAAAAATTAGAACGAGACATCTCACAGGCCCACGTGCTTCTTGAGGTACACAATATATACAAGAACTTTAAAAAAATACTAATCAAGGTGCTGATTTTGAATGTAAAAGTTTAATTTCGTGTTGCACATATTAACTTAGAAATACCTCTCTTCAACATCAATATCTACAAAAGTTTGAACTAAGCTTTGAAACACTAGGGAATTAATTCTCTTAATGTTGATGAAGGGCAGAAGAGAGATGATCAAGGCCTGACCTACACAGAGTAGAAGCCACAGGAGTAGTAGATAACAATGCAGGCTGAAAATGTTTGCAAACAGATGCCCTGGCACACAGTGCTGCCATGAAGGAAACTCGGAACACATGAGTCACTTCCTCACCAAGGAGTGCGAAGGCCAACATTAGCCTGCTGATGAAGAACAAAATTTAAAATAAGCTTACTAACTTGGGGAAGTGGTCAGAATTCTTTTTTAAGTTCACTGAAGATAAATGCAGGGTGGTTACCTTCAGGAGCGGGAAATGAACTATGCAAAAAGAAGAGGAAAAGTGACTGGTTACAGGCAAGGATGTCTAAACAGGAGCCAGCAATGGAAATAGATAAGGGGGAGTCAGTCATAACAGCAGCTTTTTGTTAGGATGCAAAAACAAGAGCCTGGAAGGACAGCGAGGTCATTCTCCCTTTATGCTTGGGTTTCGCCAAACTTTTCCTAGAGCACTGGGTCCCTTCCTGAGTTCTGTAGTTAGGACACCAAGAACATGGGGAACATTCTATCCCTAAATTCAGCCAGGATTAGAAAATAAGACCTATGCAAAAAAGTAAGGGTCTGAGATTGTTCAGAAGGGAAAGCCAAGAGGTAACTAGATTGGCGTCTTTAATTGGCAAGCTTGTATATATGTATATATAATTCAGCTGTTTCACTAGGGAGGAAACACTTTTTAGCTGCAATATGAATATTTGGGGTTAAATATTCAGAGAACTGTCTCAAATGGGGCCCAAACCCTAGTTTAGACACATTTGGGGTTAAATATTCAGAGAACTGTCTCAAATGGGGCCCAAACCCTAGTTTAGACACATTTTTCTCTAAGGTGGACGTCCTCCTTGCTTGCGGGGGGCGGTCAGGGACCTACTGGGGTGGGGGGGTGAGGCAGTCCTCTTCCTGGTTTGAATTAGCTTAACATTGGTTGACATTAGCAGCTAATCTTTTCTTTTTCTTATGATTTTTAAGGCATCCTTCCTCCCCCAGACCTACCTCCTGTTGGTGTTGACAATAATGCTCTGTACTTCCCAGCCCTGATCCAGGCCCTGCCCCTCGCCTGCCTCTTCCCCTCTCTGCCATTGGAGAGACTCCCAACTCCTCTGCTCTCTCTGACCTGCCTTCATGCATCTGGACTGAACCGAAGCCCGCTTCCCACCCCAGGGATGCTTCTTCCCATTGCCCTCACATTTCCGCCCCCCCCACCACGTACTTAGGACCAGGAGGCAGGGCTGCCGTCCTCCTGGCCCCTTGCTGCTACGTCCATCCCATGCTAGTGTTTCCTCTTGCAAAAAAAAAAAATCTCATTTTTATGACCTTCATAGTTTTCATCTCTACCTCTCCTTCTTGTCATTGTCTTCTATCAGATTCCTGGCCGCTCCCTTCCCTGTTATTTTTCAAAGTCTTAGCATGTGGCCTGTAAGCCCTGCCACCACCCTCAGATGCTTCAATGCATACGTGACATTTGACGAAATGGCCTCATTCCTCAAGTTCTCCTCTCCAACACTTTACTGCAGGTTATCCACTCCAGTGCACGTACACTGATTGGGTCTTGCCACCCTGCAACTCCTCAACCTTCAGGACCTCTGATGCAAACGCTCTGTGCACATCACTTCTTCCCTCCTGCTCAGCTCCTCCCACTGGGACCATTCTTCAGCCTCGGCAGGACTTCCGCTTCCCTGCTCCAGCCTCAGCCTCACAGGGCGGTGACCTTCTCCTGTCTTGACTTACCTCCTCCTTCAGCAGAGCTATGGTTCAGGATTTTAGAGCGCTTCCGCCAATGCTCCCCACTCCCTTGCCCTTGTCGGTTTTTGTTTCCCTTGTCTGGCAAAATCTCATCCTTGATGAAGCCAACGATCTGCGTCCAGCCCCCAGCAGCTGAACCTTACCAGGAAAGTCACACGAGAGCACGTTGGTTTTACTGTCAACGCATATAAGCTCATCTCAGGTGAACCCACTCACTGCATTTCTCTGATTAACTCACTCTCCTCCTTTCTACAAAAACTACCGCCCAGCTTCTCCCCGCTCTTGCGACCAGCTGCCCTCACACCACAGACACAGGCAAACATACACACTCGCCCCTCCCTCTCTCTGCAGAAAAACAGCCTGCTACAACACAAGGAAAACTGAAGCTGTGACAGGAGGAGTCTGTCATTGTCTGGATACCAGACATTCCTCACTCCCCCTTCCCCACCCACCTCCTCAGAATCTTACCTCTCCAGTAACGGCTCCCTCGAGGAGAATCTCTCTCCAAGGTGAATCTTTTTGTCACACTGAAGGGCCTCCCACGTACTCAGCCTCTGATGCCCACTCAGCCGTTTCTCCAGCTGTCTCATCACAACCAAAGCACTTGAGTTTTCTATCTTCACTGTCTCCCCTTTTATGTCCCACGTGTTCCCCAACTCCTCCTTCTGGCGTCCACTCAGTTCTCCATTAAAACCAGTCTTGCTACGGTCAGCATGACCTTCGTGTCCCTAGATTCAATGGACATTCACAGTCCTCAACTCACTCCATCACACAGCCGTGTCTAACATGGCTGATCCTGGTCTCATTGTTTGAAACATGCTCTTTCCTGGGCTTGGGTGACATAGAACTCTCTTCTGCTCCTTACCTCTCTGGCTGCCACCTGTCCTTCACGCACTCATCCTCCTATACTTGGCCATTAACTATTCAACACACAGTGCCAGGCCCTCTCTCTCTCTCTTTTTTCACTGTGTTCTCCTCCTAACGTACTGATCAGTCACAAACATTTGCGGATGACTTACAAATGCCTATATCTAGACCAGACATTTCATCAGAACTTCAGACCCACCTGCCAACTTGTCATCGCCATGTAGATGTCTCAAAGGTACATCTACAGTTCTAGAATTAAATTCATGACCTTACCATCCACCAATCCGTGGTCCTCTTCTACTTCCCTTATCTCAGCAAAAGGCACTCCCGTCTTTCCTGTTGTATAAGCCCGATATCTAGGAATCACCCTTAACCTCCCTTTCTTCCTAACTCACATATTTATTCTAACATCTGGTCCTGTTGGTTGTATCTCCTAAACATCTCAAATCCATTCTCAACCTTAACCCAAGCCACCACCACTTGTCTCTATGACTTCAGTAGCCTCTTCCTGCAACTACCTAGATCACTACACTCATCTCCCAGGGACCACACTTTCCCCCTCTCCTCCACTCAGAAGCTGGAGTGATCTTTTGGAAACATAATTCTGGGAATGCCGTTCTTCTGCTTAACACCCTTCCACAGCTTCCATTGCTCTAAGAATAAAGATGAAACTTGAAACTAATGTATTCAATAAGATTGGATAATCAATTATGCTTGATTTTTTTTTTAAAAAAAGATGAAACTCTTTGTTCTGCTTCTTCAGATGATGCCATGGTGAGCTTTCAGGACATGCTTCTTCATGCCACAGGGCCTTTGCTCATGCGGTTCCCTCTGTTTGGAATTGTTACTTCCTTAGTTAAGACTTCCCTTATGGCTCTAAGTCAGGTCTTCCTACTATCAAATATCCTCGAGTATGGTTCCAGTTTTACAATTATTGGTATGATTGTGTGACTAATGTCTTTCTCCCCTACCAGAGGGGAGCTCTGTGAACACAGGGACCAGGTTGGCCTGGCTCACCACTGTCATGTCCAGTGTCAAGAACAAGGTAGACCATCAATAAACATTTGTTAAAGGAACAAATGAATGCATAGATGCATGACCAGTATTATTATTATTTTTTTAATTTATTTATTTTTGGCTGCGTTGGGTCTTCATTGCTGCACGGGTTTTCTCTAGTTGTGGCGTGCGGGGGCTACTCTTCATTGTGGTGTGCGGGCTTCTCATTTCGGTGGCTTCTCTTGTTGCAGAGCATGGACTCTAGGTGCAGTAGTTGTGCCACTAGGGCTCAGTAGTTGTGGCTCTCAGGCTCTAGAGCGCCACAGTTGGCGCACGGGCTTAGTTGCTCCGTAGCATGTGGGATCTTCCCAGACCAGGTCTCGAACCTGTGTCCCCTGTATTGGCAGACGGATTTTTAACCACTGTGACACCAGGGAAGTCCCATGACCAGTATTATTCTTTGTGTGAATCCATATGAATTTAAATTTACTGTCTAATTCATAACTTAATTCTTGGGAAAAGGATAATTTTCTTTAAAATCAGCTCTTAGAATATAGAAGTCACGTCCTTTGTTACCCACATGTTCCTCTTAGATTAAAAAAATCTAAATATTCTGTTTGTCTAACAGTTTTATTTCAGATTTCCCTAATGGTATATAATATTATTCCACTTACCATGGAATTTGAAATAAAGGAAATATTTTGGGTTTCAGTTTGAAACTTTTGGGTTCTCTTCTTTTTTCATTCACTGATTTGCACCTAAGCTTCTCCTTTTCCCTACTTAGCAGACTTTGCTTCCTACCAGGGCCTTCCGGGATGGAAAAGGCTGCACTGGGGGTTGGAGCTGCACCACAGTGGTGACGGGCAGTCACAGTGGTTCATTGTCCCGGGCGGTGCCTGTTACTCTCGGAGCGCAGGACTCCTCAGCCCCAGTTCTGGTACATGTTGTCCTCGCTGCTGTTCCTCTGAGGAGTTGCTTCTCATTCTAAACTTGGCTTGGCAGTCTGAGTTATTCCTATCTTTTTTTTTTAATTGAATTATAGTTGGTTTACAATGTTTCAGGTGTACATCAAAGTGATTCACTTACACATGTACCTATATATCTATTCTTTTTCAGATTCTTTTCCATTATCGGTTTTTACAAGATATTGAATATAGTTCCCTGTGCTCTACAGTAGGTTCTTGTTGGTTATCTATTTTATATATAGTAGTGTGTATATGTCACTCCCAAATCCTTAATTTATTCCCCCCTGCTTCCCCTTTGGTAACCATAAGTTTTTTTGGTAACCATTGTTTTTTTGTGGTACGCGGGCCTCTCACTGCTGTGGCCTCTCCCATTGCGGAGCGCAGGCTCAGCGGCCATGGCTCACTGGCCCAGCTGCTCCGCGGCATGTGGGATCTTTCTGGACCGGGGCACGAATCCATGTCCCCTGCATCGGCAGGCGGAATCCCAACCACTGCATCACCAGGGAAGCCCCATAAGGTGGTTTTTTGTGTCTGTAAGTCTGTTTCTGTTTCATGTCTGTGAGTCTGTTTCTGTTTTGTAAATAAGTTCATTTGTATCTTTTTTTTAGATGCTACATATAGGTGATATGATATGAGTCTTCCTCTGTCTGACTTCCTTCACTCCGTGCAGCTTCCTTCCCATGCTCCTCTTCCCCCCACCACTTAAGCACTCCTGTCCCTCAGGCCACCACCTTGCATCTCCTCTTTGCACTTTGTCTCCTCTCCTTGAGGACTCTCTACTCTGAAATACGTAATGCCAGCTCAGACCTCTTTCCTGATTTGTGGGTGCATGTACTCAACACCTACTTGCAGATTTAACCAGTCACCACTGTTTTCATAAAACATAAAGGTGTGACAGGCAAAATAGGATGGATGACAATTCCATAGGAAGCACCTATTCCCAGGGGCAGAGAGCCTTGCAGTGGCCTCCACTTCCCATCGCACATAGGATCTACTTGACTATCACCAAGCTGAGGTTATGCTTCCCCTGCAGTGGGCACGGGTTGCAATAATTATCCTCCTGTGTGACAACATCTTTTGGAAATAGAAAGTGACATTCTTGTCACACCACCAGTATAGCCCAAGATACTAGTATGCATGATATGCTCATCTGTGTATTCTCTCTTCTGGGGTTTAGAAAGATACAGGAGAAGTCTTATAACTCCAGAAAACATTTCCTCACTAATCATATCCATGGAGAAACTGTCATCTGAAAAATCTAATGGTAGAAATGTTCAGGCTGTAGCACACGAGTACATTTGATCTTTAATGTTGTTTTATAAATTTACCCTTAAAATCGGGCACTATTTACAATTAAATGATTGACTGCAACATGATTATTAATTATAAAACATCCTTTGCTTTACAAAAGAAACATGATCCCTGGAAGTCCTTGGTTTGGTATTTAATCTAATTAGTGAATTTAATGCATGTCTCTGAGATTGCTCATTTTACACTTCTGCTAAAGGAAGGTGGCTAGCTTGTCAGAAAGACTTACCTACAAATTGGCTGATTAATTACTTCAATCCTTACGCAATGAGATTCACATGGAAATAGAAAAGGGCATTCTAAGGACAAAAGAAGTCCTCATGGCCATCATACTTCTTGTCACCAGCTCTAAAGAAATGTCTATTTGTGGGCATCTAATCAGTAAAAGAACTGCTTGACTATGAAGCAGATTGGCTTCAGGAAAACACATATATATGGAGATTTTTATTACTTCTTATCTAATTAGAGGGTGAAAAATATACAGTAGCAAAAACCAACTTTTCAACGTTTAATATAAAACTAATGTTCACGGATATGAACAGTGCCTGCATGTAACAATTGAAAAAAACAGAACCAAACTAAAAACAACATCTATGCAAGGTTATTTATACATTTACCAGACAAAACAGTGGAAGCCTGAGGAATTTAAATCTTAACAGGCTACAGTGATTCAAAAAAGGCCTTCAGGCTGACCTAATGTAGCATTTTACTGAATACAGGGTCTCACCTCTTGTTTTGAACCATATCTAACTAAGCCTGCAATGATAGTTCATAGACCGACCGGGTTGTGCCAGTGTTCCCAGAATCTGGAGAATGATACCACCACATTGCATGTTACAGAGCCACATCAACTCCATCCAAATTCCCTTCAATTCATAGTCAAGTAGCTAAAACTTCCACATTAAAATAAATCGAGAGTTATTACTGATATGCCTACCAACCACTGGAGTGCCTTTGAGGGGCCCATGCCTTAGATTTCTGTAATAATACATGTTTAATGAAAGATGCCTCTTTAGCAGAGGGTATCATGCAAACTCCATAGTTTACATCTGTACAAGAGCATTCATGCTCTGAATCATACTTCTGAGCCCATCTCATGTCCCACCTCTCCTCCCAGGACCCCCCATTTGAATGAATGTCAGAATGGATTTGATAACAGATTCAGCAATTTGTTGAAAAGCTGATATCATATGAGAGATAATGATAGAATCTGGCTATTACCTGAGGTTACGATCTTGTCGATCTTGTTGCTTTAGACTCGAACTGTTGCATGTCCTGTGCTGATTATCATGTAGAGGCATACTTCTGCTGCATTCCTAAGGATCAAAGTGCTTTTCCCAAGTTCATCCAAGTTGGTAGAAGAATTAAATACAGAAAAACGTGTTGGGCGAACAGATCAAAGTGAATATGATTCTGGCCTCTTGTCTGTTGCTGCCAGAGCCCTCACAGATTGGAAGAACTCAAATCAGCTTACATTGTTTAACTAAATATATTTGGCTAGGATTCCAAGTCACCTTCTTGTGAGACCAAAACGGGAAAAAAATCAGGCCAGAATGCACCCTTCCACGATCAGATTTTTAAAATAGGAACTTTGCAGTATGGATGCCAGTTAGGGAATGTTGGTTTTGGGGTTAGCAGCAAAGCAGGTATAATTCTCCCCAGCTCTGGGCCTTTTGTTTGTTTTTTTCACATCAAGACAGTGGGGAAAAAAATGACATTTAGCTTTTATGAGTTTAAGCAGTTCAATCTGTAAGATGTTGGAATGGTTATAAAATGTAATACTAATGACAAAAATAATCCTTCAAGATAAGATAAACCTTGCAGAAACATAGCATGATGCTGCTAATTATGTCCATCCAAAATGCCAGATTGTATCAACTAAAACTAGGAATTGAAGAAATTAAATCCTGCTAAATTTTTTATTAGACCCCCCCAAAGGAAGTCAATAATTCTTTCCATTAAAATATGATGTAATTATTGACATTAAAATGAGAGAAGGGCTTCCCTGGCGGTCCAGTGATTAAGACTGTGCGCTTTCACTGCAGGGGGCATGGGTTTCATCCCTGGTCGGGGAACTAAGATCCCACATGCCACATGGCGAGGCCAAAAAAAAGAGAGAGAAGGAGGGGGGTGGGAGAGAGAGAGAGAGAGAGAGGGAGGGAGGGAGGGAGAGAGAGGGAGAGGGAGAGAGGGAGAGAGAGGGAGAGGGAGAGAAGTCCAGGTGTTTTTAATTTACAGGAAAATGCTAGCAGAAAAATAAGCAGTGTATGGTGAGCACTGTGGGCGCCACCCAGACCCCCTCTTCAGGAGGGGGACTGTCATTCCCTGCAGCTGCTGGGAGTGCTGCCCACTGAAGGCTCAGGCTGGGTCTCTCCCAGGAAGTGCCCTCCCCTGGAGGAACTCCCTTGCCCTTAGGACATGACCACATGACCCCTCTCCAGGGGCAGCCCATACCCATGACTGACCAATGCAGGAGTATAAATCCCTACCCACCTGCCAACCCTCCCTCTCCCCTCCCCCACACCTCAATTTGGAATGTTCTAGAAAGGCCACCCTCATCTCAGAGCTCCAAGTAGATGAGACTGAGGCCTCTGATGCAACTGCACCGAAGTTCAGCTTCTCCCTCAGCCCAGTCCTCTAGTCCTCACACTGCTCCTGAGTGCACTTTCTAGCAAACTTCCTGCAGGCAAATCTCCTCCTGTTTCTTGGGGAACCTGACCAGTGACAATTTGTGACTTCCAAATCACTCTAGGGAATAAAGGGCAAAGTACAGCTAAAGTAAAATTTAAAATGAAACCAAAAATAATTTTTATAAAGAGTATTTTTGTAACTGAAAGCATGAAATGAGCTAACAAGATAAATGTGTATGTTAAAATCTCCTCTATTAGAAGACAAAGACTCCCCTAATGGATCAAAAAAACAAAATCTAACTGTGTCCTATTTTGTCAGTGTTATTTATTTCATAGATATCAGCTGAGGTCATCTTGACCTTTTAAAATTAAAATAAAATTGGCTCGAGCCTTTAGTTTTGTGTCCCTGGGGAAGCACAGTGCCCTCCTCTGATACTTCTTCGAATTCCTGGGCACTTACACTCTCGCTGTCACTTCTGTTCACCCCTGGACACTTGATCTCATTCATGACTCACCATGGTTGTTTTCCTCTCTCCACGCCCCGCCACCCCGGCTCAAGCCCTTTCCTTGATTCTCCCACAAACCTCTCACACAAAGCAGAGGTGTGCAGTCTATTCCATTTAGCTGAGGTTGGGGAGATTGTTTTAAACCACAGTGATTCAAACAACTTAAAACTGGATTTGATATTCATATACTTAAAGTTCTTTGATGACTAGAAGCAGCTTCTCATGGTTGTCTCCTAAATATAGACAATTCCCCTTCTAAACAGAGCTCTAGAATCAAGTAATAAAATATTTTTCATCCTAGTTTCTTAGCAGAAAAAATTCGAAAACTACTGAAAAGTCCAACAATAGGTGAAGAGTTACTTAAGGGCACTCCATATGGTGGGAAACTGGAGACATTTTAATATTTCTTTGTCAAATAATATTTAATGGCTTGGTAAAATGTTCTTGGTATTAGAAGTAAAAATAGTTAAAAAACATAATTGTGTATAGACAATTGTGTATAGTTTGTGACCCAAAATATATATAATTTAATGTATATTAATATATATTAAATGTATATTAATAAAATTAATATATACATTTAATGTACATTAATAAAAAAGATTGGAAGGAAATATACTAAATGGTTAACTGTAGTTTCTAGGTAGTGAGATTAATGATCATCTATTTCATTTTTTATAATTCTCTGAATTTTTTAATTTTAAAAAATGAATACATGCTTCTTTTAGAATTAGGCCTAATAAACCATGCTATTTTGAAATCCTTACTGGGGATTTACTGTGGAGATTAGAAATACCTTAATTAATTAATACCTTAATTAATTAAATACCTTAATTAATAAATTAATTATTTGGGGGTTGGAAAACAATCATTTATATTAATTATCCTCAAACCTGTTAATTTTTTTATAAGGATGGGAAATCAGGGCCTTCTGTAAAGGATGGCAGTATTTCCCATTATTTTGCTGAGTATTTGTTGAGAGAGAGAAGGAAGAAGGTGGGGGGTTGATTGACACCTAGAAAGTAATAAAAATTAACTGATTGATTCTATACTCTGAAATTCCTAGTTGGTAGGATTTTGTATTAAATACAATTAATTTGCATTTGTAATACAATTGTATTAAATACTATTTTGTATTAAATACAAAGAGTATTTCTATTATCACAGGTGCAGTTGTCTAGTTTATTTTTTTATGAATTCTCTATCAACTAGTTGTAAATCATAGAAGTAATGTGTTCTCTTTTAAACTGAAAAACCATGAATGTTGTTTTTCTAAGAGAACATGAAATCTAAATTACAGAAACAGGTATATTTACAGTGCTGCCATGGTCTCCTCTATGGAATGGTAATAGTAGTAACTAGGTCACTGATAATTATCATTATAAGACCAAGAAAGTACAGTGTTCTCCCTTGAGGGTGTGGATAGGACTTTCCCTCCACATCACACATTTCCCCTCCCTCCCTGCTGCCGTTCCTCAAACCCCCTCCCCCATAACCCCCATTGAAGTGGCTTCCCTGTAACATAACCGTGCACTGTGTGCTCAGATGAACCAGCCTACCGTCCAGGGAACGTGAAGACGCTCATGGATTGCGTCCACTGAGAAAGGCACTGGCTTCCAGTTAATAAGCCAGTGCTCCGCTAAGGAAACAAAAGATGAATAATGGGCTAAAGCAGCTCTTATTACGACGTCTTGTCTTTCATAGTCTGAGGAAACGGAAAGAGGAAAAGCATTTTTCCTAATTGGCTTCAAATTTTCCTTTCACCCACTAATCAAAATCTGTTAGGAAGGAGACGCGGATTTCTTGTTCTGGCATTTTCCTCATCTCAGGCCAGCAACACCCTCTTTGTCAAGGCAGAGCTTGATTGGTTGGATCCAAAGTCACCATGTTTCCTAAAGTGGGGCTTGGAGAAGCACCAAAGATCTTAAAATGCAGACCCCAGGCCTTCCCCCAGAAATTCTGACTCAGCAACTCCAAAGCAAGCCCGGGAATCCTCATATTTTACAAGCTTGCCACTGATTCCCATACGCATGAAAAGCTAAGAACCATATAGCAATGCTATGTGACCGGTTTAACAAACTCTTGGCAATTTTGAAGTGTGAAACTGGTAACTTCCTAAGGCCTGTGGTTCCCAGGACCTCTGTTTTTACAGATAAAAACCTACGGAATGTTTTTATCCCTTTGACAAAACATCTTGCTCTATGAACTGTAAGTCCTTAGGAAACTGGTGAGAAGGGTGGAAATCTCAAGAAATCATCTACTCTCTCTCCTTCCAGCCAGAATGAATAGAAATTTAGTGCCATCATGGAGATTATGCTTTTTGTTCTGTTAGTTCAGGATGTATGTTTTAAAATAGCTTTTGCTGTGACTGTATACATCAATATCAGAATTATCCATAATTACTACACATGTACATGTGTGTATATGTGTGTGAGCTCTTCAGCCCCCGAACCACTAGTAAGACCTAGAATACACTTTTTAAATGCTATTTTTTATGATTATAAACATAATACAGTTACACAAAATTCAAGTATTACAAAAATATTCAAGGTAGAAAATGAAAATCTACCATAATCCCCAAAGCAATCTTTCTATATACGTACATATGTGTATGTACATATATGTATATGTGTATATCCAACTTTTTCTGTATATGGAACATTCTTAATATAAATGGAATTCTATAAAATATAGTGTCATACAGTTAGGCAATACATGTTGGACTTGTTTCCATGGTAATACCTCCTTCTACCTCCTTTAATAGCTGGATAGCATTGCACTAAATGGCTATATGATGGTTTATTTAATTATCTTGTGAGTAGTCAGTTTGGTCTACCTTTTTATTACAAACAATACTACAAGGAGCACTCTTGATCTTACCGAGTCTTCAGATTTCTGCCCATTTGTCTCTTTTTCAAGATATCTTCCCTGATCCCTAAATTAGGTTTGCTTTCCTAATACATGCTTTCACAGCACCACGGATCTCTCCACTGTTGCCTGATCCAACTCGAATTTTACAGGTACTTGTGTGATTATTTGATTAGAATCCGAGGCCTCTTCCAGATTGCGAGTATTGTGTGTGCAGGGGTCTACCTGGTTTTGCTCCTTGTGCATTCACAGCACTCAACGTAGTGCCTGGGAAGTTGTAGGCTAGTGATAAGTATTTTTCAAACGAGCTAATAAACCTCCTTGTGCATTTCAAAAGTGGTTTCTGTAGGATAAGTTCCTACAGAAAACTTTTTGGAAAGCCTGAACCAAAAGGTATGAGTACTGCTTTATTTTTAATAGATTTGAGTTTATATTCCTAAAAGTATTATTCATCATAGAAAAGCTTCACTTTGCTTTTCCAGATGAGGAATATAGTTTATAAATGTAGTAGTGTATATTAATATATGATTTAAAACTTAGTATTCCTATGTTGAGGTTATGCACTAGAAATTTTTACCTATGGGGTGTATAATCAAGGAGTACTAGGATCACCACATTATAGGAAAGAGATCCTTTTTTTATCTTAATCACTTTTTTTTTTCTGGCCCCACGGTGTGGCAGGCAGGATCTTAGTTCCCCGACCAGGGATCGAACCTGCACCCCCTGCAGTGGAAGCGCAGAGTCCTGACCACTGGACCGCCAGGGAAGTCCCGGAAAGGGATCTTTGAGGAAGGCAAGACTAGGTCCCGGAAGTAGGCGTTCAAAGCCCTCCACTATCTCACTCAACCTTCCCTCTCAGCCCTGTCTCCCAGTTTTGGGCCCATGCAATTTGTACTTTAGCTCGGTCATATGTTCTTTTTTCCCCACCCAGCCTTATCTTTCCCCTCCATTCTACTTTTGTTCCTACCTGGAATGCATTTCTCTCTAGTCTCCCTGTCTCTTCACTGTCAGATCAAATGTGCCTTCCATCATAAAGCTTTCAGGATGCCCAAATTGGAATTAATTCCTTTGAGATGTGTGCTCTGAAGTCCTTTCTTCCTAGTACTATTATATTACTTACTCTGTAGGGACTTGTAGTTATTAGTTAGCTTCCCAAAATTAGATTGTAAAGTCCTTTGGGGTGAGTAGACATTATGACAGATAGATGATATGTGATAGATAAATAGACAGACTTTTTATGAATGAACCATTTATTTATTTATCAAATACATATTTATAGGGTGCTTTCTAATGTGCCAGGCACGGTTCTGGCTCAGGGGATCACTCTCTTTTTTTGTTGTTGTTGTTGTTGTTGTTTTTGTTGTTTATTTGTTTTTTTGCGGTACACGGGCCTCTCACTGTTGTGGCCTCTCCCGTTGCGGAGCACAGGCTCCGGACACGCAGGCTCAGCAGCCATGGCTCACGGGCCCAGCCACTCCGCGGCATGTGGGATTCTCCCGGACCGGGGCACGAACCTGTGTCCCCTGCATCGGCAGGTGGACTCTCAACCACTGCGCCACCAGGGAAGCCCAGGGGCTCACTCTCTTTAAAGAACTTGAGCCTAAAGCAGAGAGAATGGAGTGACAATAAATAACGTCTAATGACATACTGCATTAGATATCCTGATAATTTGAAATTGGGTTTCTGACTAAATTTGTTTCATTACACTCCGATACTTTCTTAATGAGTCTTTAAATGTGTTCATTAACTTATAACATTATCATTTTTACATTATAAATTCAGGTTTTAAGAAGTTTACTGACAGTTCAGTCAGTAAAATTATATCTGCCAGTAACAGTGGTAACTTCCCAGGCTGTAGAAAGAAGTTTTGGGACTTCCCTGGTGGTCCAGGTCCAGTGGTTAAGACTCAGCGCTTCCACTGCAGGGGGTGTGGGTTTGATCCCTGGTCAGGCAACTAAGATCCCACATGCCTCTTGGTGTGGCCAAAAGAAAAGTTTTGTTTGCAGCCACTTTACTAGGCTTTGCTGAGAGGTACAGTTAAGTTGGAGGTGAGCATGATCCCTCATTCGTTGTTCCTTTTAAAATATCAGTGCAGTAACTCTCTACTAAAACAATAGAAAACACAGCCTCTGCAAATAAAATAGAGCCAATTGGATAAGCCTTGGCTTGCTTTTTCACTACCCGTCACTACCGCCTATTACAATTGGGTCCGTCTTTGGCTTCATCCCTAAACTTGATCAGAAAACTTACTCCTATAAAATTTCTCCTAGCTTTGGCCAAGTTTCTGGGAATTCAGACCAGTTTAGCAACAAAAAGGTTTTGTAGTTTCTTACAGCTGCTGGCATCTTCTGTGTCTTCCCACTTTTACAGCTAATAATCAGGCTGTTTATCCTATTTAGGCTATTTCTGCCGATTAATCAAATATATATTATCTTTCTAGTAATATCCCATTCTCTCTGACTCTCTTGCCTCTCCTCACACAAACTAGAGAGAACAAACTAACTAACCACACCTTGTTGAATAGAGAAGGCAGAACTTTTTTGGTTAAACCTTTTCAAACCTGAAGGTTTCTGTACAACTAACTTCCCTGTATTTTCAACTATTTGTGCTTTCCCATTTGAAAGAGAAAAGTTTCACTTTCCTTCTCTGTTAGTCATCCCCTCCTTTAGCCATTTTTTCACAAAGTCACTTCCTCTATTAATTCCCTAATAATGTGCAATTTTTAAACTACTTGTGGTGCACACTTTCTTATAGCATACGGTCATCATTCAAATCATTAAATAATTTTTAGGTACATAAAAATATATTTAGAACTGCTCCTGGCTTTCAGATTTTCAAACAGAAATTTATCTCACTATCCTCCTAAAACAAAACAAAAATAAAAACGTATATGGCTTGTTTTCTGCCTTCTTGCCGTCCCATTAAACATTATTAAATGTTAGATGCAGCCCTCGTTTCTAAATGATCCCTCAAGAAAACCATGCTCTTATCCATTCATCTTTCATTCATTAATTCAAAAAACATTGACATTGGCTTTGTAGCGGGCACTGAGCTGGGATACACGATGCAGCTCACAAAGCAGTGGTGGGATGAATTAAATAGAGCATGGTTACAGCTGCTACTCTCAGCAGAATCTTAGATCCCTAAGCTACCTTTCTGCCAGACCCAACCAATCATTTGTTCTAGCCTATTCTTCACAAGATCACTGAGACTCGTAACAGGTATTGGGAAAACCAATGTTGTTACTAATGTGTTTGAGATACAACGTATATGTAGTTGATCTATTAATTTCTTAAATGTTTGCTTAAAACAATTTACAAAGAGAAAACTTGCCCCCTAAAACTTTGTTTTAATTTTTCTTATTTGAAAGTGTGTTTCCTTACCTCATGTGGACTTATAAAATTCATTTGTTGGCTTGTATTCAATTAACAAGGAGTGACTTTGAAAGTTTTTATAAAATAGGAAAAGATGGCTGAACCAGCAATATTTCTTAGATGTGTAAAGTTGTACAAGAAGCCTGGAACCGTTAATATCAGCAAAAATATCAACAAAAAGTGATTTTCATAGCAAGAAAGAGAGTGACCTAGTACCATACAACAGTAGATGAAATAATCTCTTTAATTTTTACAAATTATCTACAACCCTCATTTATACAGTTGGAGACTCTACTTTGAGCCCCTCTGTCAGGAGCAGTGACCCAATAAAAACCCTCAGGAAAAGTAACCCCCTAAGAAAATCAGCATGTACTTGAGAAATAGGAAGCTGATAGATATTAAGCCCTAGACAAGTAGCAATTGCGTGAAGAGCAACAAATGGTGGTGGCCAAACATTTTATTCCTGTTTCTTTGATAATAGCCAACCCTCACATTAAAGGATGTTCAGCCATGATATTTGTGGTTAAATGGCTGCTATATTCTCTCCAGTTACAAAGGAATTTACATTATGTGTGAGGGGGAACTTCCCGACAGCAAACTAGTTGAACATTCAGATGGGGAGTGTGCCCAGTATATTTTAGGTACTGCCCTAAATGAGTCTTCAGATGTGTTCCCACTGTACTACGTTCCCATTGTACAAACATTCTTTTCTTACTATTCTTACAAATTTATCAAATTGTATTTTTGAAGAAAGACTTGTTTAACTTACTGGACTGTAACCTTTGTCCTGCTTATGTTTTGCGTCCCCAATACCTAGCAAAGTGCCTGGTATTCATTAGGTATTTAATAAATGTTGATTGAATTAAATTTTTAAAGGTGTTATTATTTGCTAATTTCCATAAAACCTTTCCATTTGATAGATGGAGATCCTGTGGGAAAGAAAGGTTTCATTTTTTGTTAAAGCAATAAAACATTGACTAAGGAAAAAGACCAAAATTACATAAAGACACATCAAATTTCTATAGAAAGGTGTTTTACTTTTCTTTTGAATTACATTGTATAGTTAAAGATCATAAGGTATTTTTAAAACTATAGAAGTTAAAATAGTCATGCTAATCATTAGTAATACTTACAATAGTAAATCTTATTTGGCCTGTGGAGAGGGTTTATCCTAGTTCATTTCAATATATATTTAGAAAGGCCTAACTATTTTTTAAATATTATAACACATTTTAATAAACGAAGGCATTTAAACTTTCTTCTCTCTCCATCCAAGCATGGATAGCATAGTGTCTATAATGTGTGGAGAACTTAGCATAAAAAGTCTTGATTCATATCTGAAACTAGACATGCTCTGATATCTTCTCTTCCTTCATTCTGTTAAGCTGGAATGACAGATGATTTAAGGCAAACCACACGAGAACCTGGGTCCTCTGTGCTTTTTTCAGAACGCTTCCACGTGGTCTAATTTGGACAGTGCCTCATCCTGGGTCTGAATGGCGGTGTGGAAGGCTGTGACTCTGTGCCACATGGATTGGACCCTTCCTTTCCTCTCTCATTCTAGGCTTAAAGAACCACGGTTCTGTAGACTAGTCTCTGCCAGGCATTGATACAAAAGAAACAGTAATATCAGCACACATGTATTATTTTATCCCAGAATATGCACCATGGTTGTGACAGCAGATCGAGCCTGCTGTCTAATGGATACCTGAGTATTCTAATCCCCTCCTGTCATTCCGGCCTTCCTCACCTGTTTCTTGTCTCTGCTGGCCGAGTGGCTAGGGTTCGTTCCTGATGTAGCCTTCAGATTATCTTGTTTCGTTTCTCTTAGGAAATTCATACATTTTACAGAAAAGAAACCAGACTCATATTGTAATAAATCCACCTTTATTAAATATCAAACCTTAGAGAGTTAATCTAGCATGTGAGTGTGTTATCTTGTGCTCTAAACAGAGTACACGCTCAAGCCTTTCCTTTCTTCCATGTGTTTAACAATGTGTCAACCTCACTGTCCGGAAACTTTCATTCTGCTTCACAAGGGCAATCTATATACTGCCCATTTTGTCCCTTTGTCTTTTTCTACAATAAATTCTTCCAGTGGAGCCAAAGAAAGAAAACAAACAAACAAACAACTATGACCTTTCCAATATATCATTTGAACCAAAGTTCAGGACAAATTAAGAGAAATATTCAGTTAATTTTGTGGCACACATACAAACATTGGCTCAACTTCCTTTTTATTTTATTTTTATTTATTTTTGGCTGCATTTGGTCTTCGTTGCTGCGCACGGGCTTTCTCTAGTTGTGGTGAGCAGGGGCTACTCTTTGTTGCGGTGCGTTGGCTTCTCATTGCGGTGGCTTCTCTTGCTGTGGAACACGGGCTCTAGGTGTGCGGGCTTCAGTAGTTGCAGCACGTGGGCTTAGTTGCTCCGCCGCATGTGGGATCTTCCTGGACCAGGGCCTGAACCTGTGTTCCCTGCATTGGCAGGCAGATTCTTACCCAATGCACCACCAGGGAAGTCCTCAACTTCCTTTAAAAAATACTTTATTTCTTGGCCTGAACTATCTATTTGCTTTGGGTATAGACAAAGTAAGTGGTGTGTGTGTATATAAAAAGTAATAAACAGAATATATTAATAAAACGCTTCAAAATATACTGTGCAATATGTTTTGGTTTTTCATTTAAAGAATCAACAAAGCTTCTGTTTTCATAGAAGACACGAGAACCATCAGAATGTATTTATTCTGTTTCTAGCGTGTCATTTTTCCAGACAGCGAACACAAAAATAAGGGCTCTTTCAGCCTAGACTATCACAATTCATCTGCATCCTAAAGGCAAGGGGCCTTTTCCAAACAATCATTACATTGTCCTTTCAGCAATAATACACTGTAACACTTTTCAATTGTTTCCACAGAGTCAAGGGGATTCATCCAACAGTGATAGCCGCGGGCAAAGCAGGCAGCTACACCAGTGTAAACATATCCTTTATAGCTTCTCATGGGGAAATGCAAAAATAGATAACATAGGCACAATATGACAAATTATTACAGGCTATTCTGACCATGCTTGAGATGTAGGTGGCACTTTCTGGGAAAATTAGAATCAAATAAAATATGTCCTTTCCCTCAAGAGCCTAACATCTATGCCGCTAAAGCATGTATTTATCTAGCCTCGCTCTAAACTGCCCATTTATAGTTTGTATTCAACACATCCAGGAACGCCAAGAGTCCTCCATTCCTGAGGAGAGACAGAGTAGCCTGTTCTGAAACCCTCTGTGGCTTCATAGCTGTTCAGACACTACTTTGCTTCACACAGCTTTCTAATTCTCCTCATCCTGTCTCCTACCCCTTCATCAAGAGGATGGAAATGGGATCTGACCTCTTTTCTCCTTCAGTGGTGCACCTGATTAGACCAATGTGGGAAAAGAGATGCTCTGAAGAAGAAAAAAAGAAATCATACACAGACTTTGTGTCCATCTACAGTCATGGCCATGGACTCAACCCAGTCTCACCTGGCTGACAAAGGAAATTACCTCTCAAGTCTTCATTAGGGCACAGAATCCATGTAAATCAATTGCTGAGATCATTATCTTTCTGTAGGCCCAATCATATTCAGGCCTCAGCCCCTTATCCCCATCTACCCCTCTCCCCCCACAAAAAAACAAGAAAAAGAATCACAGGTTGAGTTTGGGCACCTCGTTCTTTACCTGCCAGGTTCTAACCTGTGGTTGCACCTGCCCTGCTTCCATTCACCCACAGAGCTTGGCCAGCACAATTTGACCCCATGATGAGGGCAGGGCTAAGTCAGTTGTGGCAAAGGGAGGAACAATTGTGTGCATTTTTGCTGTTTTTTTTCTTTCCGCAATTATTTCATCATTTTTTCAGATTGTCAGCAATATACGCTCACTTTAGAAAATCCAAAAAGTATAGACAATTATAAAGGAACAAAGTGGGAACTCCCTGGCGGTCCAGTGGTTAAGACTTTGCTTTCCAGTGCGGTGGGTGTGAGTTTGATCCCTGGTTGGGGAGCTGTGATCCTGCTGGCCTCAGGGCCAAAAGACCAAAATATTAAAAAACAAAACAAAACAAAACAGGGGCAATGTAACGAATTCAATAAAGACTTTTTTAAAAATAATAATAAAATAAAGGAACAAAGTAATACTACCACCTGGAGATAACCCTACTGTTAGATTTCCCTACTAGAATGGTTTTTCCTGGTTCAAAAGTTTATCAACAATGGGAATGGCCAGTAAATCTTCACAAAGTTATGCTGTTATTTCTCTGCTTTCACCTCAACAACTCTGGAATTTAGTGGTATTTCTTACACTTCATTGTAGCTGCCTATTTACTTGCTTGTTCATGCCTTGTCCTTAAGGGAGTGTATCACATAGTAGTTGGTCAATAAACACTTTTTAAATTGAGGTAACATTGGTTTATAACATTATATAAGTTTCATGTGTACAACATTATATTTCTACTTCTGTATACCCTACAGTATGTGCACCACCCCAAATTTAGTTTCCATTCGTCACTATATAGTCAATCCCCTTTACCCATTTTACCCTCCCACACACACTTCTCTGGTAACCACTACTCTGTTCTCTGAATCTGCATGTTTTTTTCTGTTGGGTTTGGTTTGTTCATTTATTTTGGTTTTTGTTTGTTTGCTTCTTGTATTCCACATATGAGTGAAATCACATGGTATTTGTGACTTAGTTCACTTAGCATAATACTCTCAAGGTCCATCCATGTTGTCACAAATGGCAAGATTTCATCTTTTTATGCCTGAGTAGTATTCCATTATGTGTCATATATACCTCACATCTTCTTTACCCATTCATCTATTGATTGGTTGTTTCCATATCTTGGCAATTGTAAACAATGCTGTGATGAATATAGGGGTGCATATATCTTTTCTAATTAGTGTTTTCATATTCTTTGGATAAATACCCAGAAGTGGAATTGCTGGATCATATGGTAGTTATGTTCTTAAATTTCTGAGGAACCTCCATACTGTTTTCCATAGTGGCTGCACCAATTTACATTCCCACCAACAGTGTATGAGGGTTCCCTTTTCTCCACATGCTTGCCAGTGCTTGCTGTTTCTTGCCTGCTTGATAATAGCCATTCTGACAGGTGTGAGGTGATAGCTCATTGTGGTTTCCATTTGCATTTCCCTAATAATTAGTGATGTTGAATACCTTTTCATGTGCCTGTTGGCTGTCCATATGTCTTCTTCAGATAAATGTCTATTTTAGCTCCTCTGCACATTTTAAAATCAGGTTGTTTGTTTTTTGTTGTTGAGTTGTATGAGTTCTTTATATATTTTGGATATTAACCCCTTATCAGATACATGAGTTGCAAATATCTTCTCCCATTCTGTAGGTTGTCTTTTCATTTTGTTGATGGTTTCCTTTGCTGTGCAGAAGCTTTTTAGTTTGACATAGTCCTATTTGCTTATTTTTGCTTTTGTTTCCCTTGCCTGAGGAGACCTATCCAGAAAGATATTGCTAAGACCTTGCCAAAAATGTACTGCCTATGTTTTCTTCTAGGAGTTTTATGGTTTCAGGTCTTACATTCAAGTCTTTAATCCATTTTGAGTTGATTTTCTTGTATGGTGTGAAATGGGGTTGTTTCATTTTTGTGCATCTGACCGTGCAGTTTTCTTACATTTATTTATTGAAGACACTGTCCTTTCACCATTGTATGTTCTTTGCTCCTTTGTCGTAAATTAATCGTCCATGTATGTGTAGGACAATAAACATTTCTTAACTGAAGTAAAATAAATCAGTGTAATTATCCAGCAGTGAACTTCTAGGCAGAATTGGAGGCCCAGAATTTAAAGTTTAGTCTTGGTTCACAGTCGTAGCCAAGAATAAGTCAAGTTTTATCTGCTAAGGAATATATATTTTTCTTTCAGTGTAAAACATCTATGTCTTACTTTAATTAGCTTGATGGAATTTTCTATCTTTGATGATTCTGACAGAAAATAGGAAGCCAGAGAATGATCAGTATTTAGCAGTTTCTAATTAGAGTACTTCCCATTGTTAACACAAATATCTTATTTTCAAACGTTGTTCATAACTCCGGAAAAAAGTCTAAAGACAGCATAAGATATGACTGAGAAATCCAGATCTGAAGATAGAGGATGTGGATTTAAAATGTGCTTCTGGGGCTTCCCTGGTGGCGCAGTGGTTGAGGGCCCACCTGCCGATGCAGGGGACACGGGTTCGTGTCCCGGTCCGGGAGGATCCCACATGCCGCGGAGCGGCTGGGCCTGTGGGCCATGGCCACTGGGCCTGCGCGTCCGGAGCCTGTGCTCTGCAATGGGAGAGGCCACAGCAGTGAGAGGCCGTGTACCACAAAAAAAAAAAAAAAAAATGTGGTTCTGAAATCTGCTTCCTTCAACTTTAATCAGATTACTAAATGGTCCAAAATTAAGAAACCACTTGTAGTTTCTTCATTGGTGCAATGTAGATAATGCCCACTTCACTGAATTGTTTTTAGGATTAAGTGAATTAACAGGCAAAAGTACCTGGCAGAATACCTGAATACGTGGTAGGCGCTCCAAAAAAATGTTCGTTGAATCCAAGGGAATATGCTCTCTTACCTTATTTTTCTTTCAAATTTATGTTAATTCAGTTGAAAATTTAGATGACACAGACAAATATATTTTACAAATTGCAAAAATTAACAATTAAAGAATAGAAACTCAATGGTCCCTATTAACTTTTAAATTATTCACTGTTTTTAAAACTTCCATAAAATAAATTCCAAACACAATAGATATAACAGTGAATTCTTTCAGGTATTTTATGAAGAAACAGCTCAACCTAAACACACATTTGCAGAGACTACACAGAAAAAGACTTTCCCACTTATTTTATGACGACAGCATGATCCTAACTCAAATCTGAAAATGGCATTAAATAAAATTTCCCTCATGCACAGAGGCAAATGTTATAGATAAAACATTAGCAAATTAAATCCAATGGCATATACAAGGAATAATGCATCTTGTTTAAGCCTCTTGTTTTTAGGCGGCACTTTTCTTCCATTAAATAATTTTATTTATTTAATTTACATACTTATCGGTGCTCCGTGTGAGGAAAAATAATTTTAGATTTTTAGCTATAATTAGTAGCTCAGGTAATTATTATCCTCTTCATTTTATAAATGGAACGTTTTATAAATGGAACAGTATTCAGACTCAGTCATTGGAGTTGTGTCTACTTGAGACAACCATGCGTATCATGCAGTATAATCTGGGTCAAAACATTTTTCCCCTTTTCCTGTTAGTATAGAATTTTACAGAGAATTTGTGTGAGAGACAGATGATTGTCTTCTAACCCAAATAGCTGCTTGAGTCACACACTCTTGCTGCAGCAAATCAGACACAAAATTCTCATCCTGAGATCTGAGACGGTGTAAAAGTTTAAAACAGAGGTGAGCAGTCACATCAGGTGTCTCCTGGGGGAAGGACAGCTGACTGACCACCCAAGGGACACCAGCTCCAATTCCCCATAGTCCAGGACACAGCCCACCAGCTTACTCATTCTGGTCCCTGTGCAGCTTGGCTCGACTCGGGGCTGACTCACCCTGCCAACAGCGCAAGAGATGAAGTTAGTAGACCAGCAGGCGAGCTGGTTCATTTGTAATGAAAGATACAGCGTGTGGGTAAAACGACACTGGCGTTCCCCCCTTCCCCGCCCAGTCCACCCTGGTTGAGCTTTGTGGAACACCAGTTTATGAGAACTTTGTTTGGTAAGCCCAGAATCAAAACAAGAGGAATTAGCTGTACAATTCGCATGTTCAGTGGCAACGAGTGTTTGGCTTTTGTCCGATTCACTTAATTCCTTTGTTGCCTTCCAATGTCTCAGGTAAAAGGAAGTCCTTTTAGGCGTTGTTATTGATACCCATCTGGCTTGGGCACCGTGACTGAATGTTTCAGTCAGGATTTTAGTGCCTGGAGTGGTCAGACCAGTTAACAGTACTTCTCAGAAGGGTTCACCTTGTTGGCCAGATTCCTTGAATTTAAAAAAAAAAAAAAAGTGTTTAATTAAAATAGAGGGAAAAAAGTAAATTGATCCAAATAATGCAGCCTGATTGCCATGGTCCTTAAACAGACACAATCTTAACCTGCCAGGAGCCAGGTAGGGTGAAGTGCTTTGAATCACCCACTTTGAGTCCCTTGCCCACAACTGTGGCTGGAGAGATAGGGCCTAATGAAGGAGGTGGGGGAGGGGAGAGAAAAGGCTAGTGGCACAGACATGGCCTGGGGTGGCCTTGTGAACACTGTGAGCGGAGGTCACCTGTCTCCCTTACTTGGTAAGGACGTCAAACATTGCCAATTGTTCAGTTTCACTTAGTTCATTTTAGTTTACATCCCTCACTTGCTGCTTCTACCTTCTAACAAAATTGACAGTGGAAACACTTTAAAGGACCATTTTAAAATAATATGTGAAAGCTCTTAAAATGTCCAAAGACTTCAAGTTAGCAAATTGTATAGGAAGAGCATCACAGATCTAATGGAAACTCTGCCCCAAGAGAAAAAGCAGGAGCCATGAATCCCAGTTTAAAACACATTGGAAATTAGCAACACCAATCAATACCATGATCAGTTTCTCCTGACAAGTTGGGCTACTTTTTAAATACCACTTTCATAAGACCAGAATTAAAATGAAGAGAGTTTTGTTTGATTTGTTGCTTAGTCTTTAAATTAAGGCTTCTTTACTGACTTGATAAAAACATACTTCAAAGTATTACATTCCAGTTATTCTGATTGCCTTTCTATGAAATTTTATTGCAGAAATGTCATCTAACCCAAGGACAAGTCAGATATGAAATCTCTATTGTTTATCACCAATGCCCACAGACTAAAAGAAGAACACAACCACTTTAACCTAGTGAAGAAGAGTTTCTTTTTCATTAGTTCCCAGCTATTTTTAGCGAACATTAGTCACAGTAGGAAGAATGTGATACAATAACTCACATGAGAGTATTAATGACTATATCAGCTTACCCTATTGACACACCCAGAGTATTAGTATTTTAACTAGGGACTACACCTCAGCATAAAAGAATACATTTCAGTTAGTAGTGGAATTTCAGGCACCAGGGACAGAATGAGAGCCACAATGAATCAGATCACGCCACGTAGCAATGCAACCTGATGGGGCTGAGTACAAGTGTTCAGTTCAGCTCACATCCAACTTGAGTCCTGCCTCTGAATCCTTCTAGCTCTGTGACCCTGGGCAAGTAAATTACTTAACCTATTTCAGGTTCCATTTTCTTACCAGTAAAATGTGGATAATAGTTATACCTTCTTCATAGGATCGTCATGGAAATTAAATGAAATAATGCATAGAAAGTGCTTATGCAGGGCCAAGCATATAGAAAGTCACATGAAATGGAAGCTGTTGGTTTCCTATCTATCCTATAATCACAAAGGTCTGGTTCTACAACAAGCTTCCAAATTCCACATTCTCTGCCACCCACTTACACTTAATATTTCACAAATGTTCTAAGTATACAAATCTAACACCCTTGTATTTATGGGAGAAGTAGACTGTTACTTAAAACTTTTGAAGAGCTAGTTAACCCTATTTACCAGCCTATATATTTATAGGCTCTAGTTTCTATTTATCTAAATGTACTTATGGAGAGAGCTAGAAACATCTGATGTTGAACCCTCAGACTCTCTCCTTCTTTGGCAAAATACAATGCTTAATGATAATAGGAACTTGTGACTCAAAGGCTAAGACAAAGGAGAAAATGGAGAACTGAGGACATCAGAAAAAATGCCAGGGAAGCATCTTTAAAGACAAAAGGGATGGATGGGTTCATTAACTCGAAGGAGAGATTCTTTCACAATGTATGTGCATATAAAATCGTCAGTTGTACACTTTAAATATCTTACGGTCTTACTGATGAAAGAAATCAAAGATGACACAAACAGATGAAGAGATATACCATGTTCTTGGATTGAAGGAATCAATATTGTGAAAATGACTATACTACCCAAAGCAATCTACAGATTCAATGCAATCCCTATCAAATTACCAGTGGCATTTTTTACAGAACTAGAACAAAAAATCTTAAAATTTGTCTGCAGAAACAAAAGACCCCAAATAGCCAAAGCGATCTTGAGGGAAAAAAACGGAGCAGGAGGAATCAGACTCCCTGACTTCAGACTACACTACAAAGCTACAGTAATCAAGACAGTATGGTACTGGCACAAAAACAGAAATATAGATCAATGGAACAGGATAGAAAGCCCAGAGATAAACCCACACACCTATGGTCAACTAATCTATGACAAAAGAGGCAAGGATATACAATGGAGAAAAACAGTCTCTTCAATAAGTGGTGCTGGCAAAACTGGACAGCTACATGTAAAAGAATGAAATTAGAACACTCCTTAACACCATACACAAAAATAAACTCAAAATGGATTCGAGACCTAAATGTAAAACCAGACACTATAAAACTCTTAGAGGAAAACATAGGAAGAACACTCTTTGACAAAAATCACAGCAAGATCTTTTTTGATCCACCTCCTACAGTCATGGAAATAAAAACAAAAATAAACAAATGGGACCTAATGAAAATTAAAAGCTTTTGCAAAGCAAAGGAAACTACAAACAAGACGAAAAGACAACCATCAGAATGGGAGAAAATATTTGCAAATGAATCAACGGACAAAGGATTAATCACCAAAATATATAACCAGCTCATGCAGCTCAATATTTAAAAAACAAACAACCCAATCCAAAAATGGGCAGAAGACCTAAATAGACATTTCTCCAAAGAAGACACACAGACAGCCAAGAGGCACATGAGAAGCTGCTCAACATCACTAATTATTAGAGAAATGCAAATCAAAACTACAATGAGGTATCACCTCATCACACCAGTTAGAGTGGGCATCATCAGAAAATCTACAAACAACAAATGCTGGAGAGGGTGTGGAGAAAAGTGAACCGTTTTGCACTGTTGGTGGGAATGTAAATTGATACAGCCACTATGGAGAACAGTATGGAGGTTCCTTAAAAAACTAAAAATAGAATTACCATCTGACCCAGCAATCCCAGTACTGGGCATACACCCAGAGAAAACCATAATTCAAGAAGACACATGCACCCCAATGTTCATTGCAGCACTATTTACAGTAGCCAGAACATGGAAGCAACCTAAATGCCCATCAACAGATGAATGGATAAAGAAGAAGTGGTACATATATACAATGGAATATTACTCAGCCGTAAAAAGGAACGAAATTGGGTCATTTGTAGAGACATGGATGGATCTAAAGACTGTCATACAGTGTGAAGTAAGTCAGAAAGAGAAAAACAAATATCGTATATTAATGCATATATGTGGAACCTAGAAAAATGGTACAGATGAACCGGTTTGCAGGGCAGAAATAGAGACACAGACATAGAGAACAAACGTATGGACACCAAGGGGGGAAAGTGGCAGGGTGGTGGTGGTGAGATGAATTGGGAGATTGGGATTGACATATATACACTAAAATGTATAAAATAGATAACTAATAAGAACCTGCTGTATAAACAATAAAAAAATTCAAAAATTCAAAAAATACATAAATATCTTATGGTCTTATTTGTCATTCATACCTCAATAAAGCTGAAAACAAATAAATAAGACTACATCTTCCATCAAAAGAAAAGAGACAAAAGAAGGAAAATAAGTAAATAATTAAAGCATAGCTGAATTTATTTTTTGTTTAAATTAAACTTCTATTGGCATTGTCCCAATTTTATAAGTAACAGAATAACTGCAGAAAGAGGAGAGCCCTTTATAGGTTAAAAGGTGTTGGGAGGAGAAGCAAGAGAGGTGGTGCTAACTGGCCTTGAATGAATTTGCAAAATGACTTTAAATCTCCATGAGTCCTGGGCTAGCCTCTGTAGTGTTGCAAATGTAGTATGTATCTGATCTGCTTTTGTGGTAAATCTGATGACTGAAATTATAAGGTTATAATCAGGAAGAAGCTGCAAGGAACTTAGGAAAAAGGAAAATTCACTTCACCAGGACTCGTGACTGTGATCGCTGTCGGGGAAGAAGTTTTCCTCTAGCCCTCTAGGTTCTTCTGACTGGTCTTAGAATTAAATTGACCTGAGACAGATTAACAGGAGAAAATCAAACAAAAATATAATGATACGTATATGTGGGAGAGACCCAGGAAACCTGAATAACTCACCGAAATGGCTGAATCCCTCACCTTAAATACCATCTTCAGCTAAACACAAAAGAGGATGTTGGGGCAGTGGTTTGGCACCTCAAAGGGGAGGAGGGCAATTCACATGGAGGTGGAAAAGCAAATGTTGGTAAACAAATGTTTGCTGGGCCTGCAGAGACACTGGGACACACAGGGGAATTTCTAACAAACATACTTTGCTAGGTTCCTCCCTGTCTTCACACCTAGTTCATGCTATAGTTGTCTATGGTAACAGTTCCCTTCTGGGAACAGGTCCTTTATCTGCATTATTTTAAGTAGTTAGGGGGAAGGTCAGAGTTTCTTCCTGAGTCTTTTGGGCCTTTATTGTTTTCAGCTCAACATAACCTGCATGCCAGAGAGACATTTTAGGTGGCAAATTTTGCTCCCCTACATCACCATCTGTTTAAACATCTTACACTTTGTAGCAAACAACTAACAAATTTCCTTTCCACCAAGTTTATCTAAGTACTTTCTGTATATCCAAATAAACCAGGAATTTCAACCTCTCTTTTCAAGTGTTAGACTAAAATTGTCTTCTAAACTGGAGGGAGGTTAGGCTATGGTGAAAAGCATTAAAAATGTCATCATTCAGCTAAAAAAGATGAATCAGGTGGTAACCTCTCTAAACATAAAATTCAATGACGGGATCTATTTGTCCTCAGACCTAATGAGATTTAACTCTCAGGTGGTAAAACGTGACACATATTATTATATAACAATTATTAGAATTAAATGAAGTGAAAGGCTTCAGGCTATTCCTCATTTTGATCTATTGATTAAAACAATATTAAGCATCTATAAAGTACTACAGTGTGGTCCCTATTGTGTTTAAAATAAAGGTTATGACCTTTTCAGTTAGAGGCAAATGTGTGTACTTTGAAATACTCCTTCTGACCCTTATAAAACTATCACCTTCCATCTCACGAACATCAAACATTTTCTGATTTTAATTCATCATTTTAAATTTGAAATTGATGCACTAAAGCTAAATGAATCGTATTAATGGGAACCCTAGGGAACCTCACCTAGTGTCAGTGTCTGGAATTCAGAGGTTCATTGGACAAAAAGCAAGAGATTTCTGGAAAGATCCCCTGCAGCTCCCTTCCTTGTGAAGCATTTGATGACAGACACTGTCATATCTATTAATCAGATCTTCTGTACACTGTGCGGTGTCTCAGCTGTACCGTGGAAATCAAGTCCCTTGGTTTTTCCCACACTTGAACCAGAGTAAGAAAGGAGCCATACCTCTCTGAGACCAGCATGGTGGGAGCCTGGGGAGGGAAACTCAGCATCTGGAATTCTGGGTCAAATGGTCCTGCTCAGCAGATATTCCCTTGCCAGCATGAGGCTTAGGGATGATAGGGTATTGTCTTTTGAAAGACAGTGAGATTCCCCTATAATGCGTCTGCCTCTTAGCTTCTGGAGCTGCTGCCCTGCCTTGAATGTCTAACTCAGAGTAGATTCTGATGGAAGGAATTTGGAGCCAGATGAGAGAGAAAGACAGTGGTAGATCTGTCTGAGGTCTCTGGAGTATTTCCACATTTGAAGGTCTATTCATTGGCTCAGTTCTTGTTGGGCTTGTTTAGATGTTAATGGTAGGTTCCTCACAGTGTGGATTCCACAAGATAGGTTCCCCTTCTATTTGCCCACTTCCTTCAAAAATCAATGAGTTTTTAAAGCATGTATTTTTGGGAGTATAATGGTTGATTTATTTCTCCCAACAGAAGAGATTTGGGGCAGAAGAAGTGTGATTATAACAAATAAATATTTGGTTTTTGTCCCTGGGTCCTGACACAGAGTTTCTAAAACCCTTGGAATTTCCTAATAGGAGCATCTTTTGTTATCTGTAATGAGCCTCTTTCAACCACACCTGAGTTTACCTTAATAAAGTAACTCTTGGTGGGACCCTAAATAGCTTCAGGATGGGGGCTGGTTGCCAGAGAAACCAACCCTGTGATTAGAGGATTGGAACTTTCAGTCACAACCCCCAGACGTCTTGGGAGGGAAGAGGGGCTGGAGATTGAGTTCAATGACCATTGACCAATGATTTAATCAACCATGCCTATTCAATGGAACCTCCATAAAAAACCCTAAATAATGGAGAGCTTCTAGGCTGGTGGATACATTGAGATGCTGGAAGGGTGATGCACCCAGAGAAAGCATGGAAGCTCCCCACCCCTCCCCCATACCTTGCCCTAGGCATCATTTCCATTTGGCTGCTCATAAGTTGTATCCTTTATAATAAACCACTAAATGTAGGTAAAGTGCTTTCCTGACTTCTGTGAGTCATTCTAGAAAATTGTCAAACCTGAGGACGGGAAGGTCATGGGATTTATGGCAGATTGGTCAGCATTAAGGATGACAACCTGGACTTGCAACTGGTATCTGAAGTTGGGGCAGGCTTGTGGGACTGAGCCCCGAGCCTGTGGGTCTCTCTAACTCTGGGTAGTTTGTATCAGAATTGAATTGAACTGTAGTACACCCAGTTTGTGTGCAGAAAGATGGAGAATTAACTGGTGTGGGGAAACCCCACGTATTTGGTGTCAGAGTGTTGTGAGTAAAAATGGCACAGAAGAAGGAACCATAAGCACTCCTCTTCCCTAACTGTCCTATTTCTCACAAAATACAACCATGGGGGAAATAGAGCACAACCATGAGCCAGACATGAGCAGAGAAAAAGGTAAACTCTTGAACCATCTGACAACAGAGGGTTAGGGTAACTAATTAGAAGTAGAGGCTTATGGAAAAAAACTCTTTATAATAATACATACTTTAGAGCGAAGCACAAACTAATATAACACCTCCATACGTGTTTGCAGGTTTTCTCAATCTATGTCACTGTTATCTAACAATGCTTATTAACAAAACCCTTTTCTTATTTGTTTGGAGTTTTCTTCTTATTTAACTACTGGCTATGTAGTTTCTTTGTTATTCAGTTGATGGATGCCTGTTACCATTTAGATTTCAATTCAGTCCTTTAAGAATGTGTTTTTAATTTCTCCCAGAAAAGGCCACATTTGGTAACATCTTGTCTCCTGGCTGCCTGGAAAGACACCCTGTGTGGCTGCCTTCCCTCTGAATGGGCAGTGCTTTGTATTGGAGGCCTGACTCAAGCTCACTGGTCCTCAAACTTGCACATTAGAATCACCTGGGAAGCTTTTAAAAATCCAGGTTTCCAGGCAGCACCCCTGACTAATTAAATCAGAATCTCTCCTGTATGAGATCCAGGCAGAGTCTTTTTAAAAGCTCTTCAGGTGATTCGGGAGTGTGGCTGAGGTTATAAACTACTGCTTTAGACAGAGGTCTTACCTGAATACTACAACCTGGCCTCCATGAAAGTCTCTGGATATACCATGATTCAAAGGAGATAACTTTTCCTCACTCATCCTCCTAAAGAAATCCTAAATAAATAAAACAAAGCAAAAGCAGCTATTAAGGTAGAGTTCATGTTCTTTCTTTCTGCTCATTCCCTCCATCTTTCTCTTAAGAGCCATCTCTCCAACCTTAGAATGAAAGGCCAAAGTAGGTAAAAATATCAATGAATGCTCCCTACTGTCTCATTTTATGACCTTTACTATTATTTCCTCTTTTTCTTTATTTTTTTCTCTTTATTTGCTTTGTGATTCTTCTGCCTACATAGACACAATATTGAATTTATTTTGTGATTTGGGGCAGTTTAGGAACAGAGTTGGAAGTGCATGTTAACTCTAAGCAAAAATAAAAATTAGTCATTTTAGCATAATATAGCTGTCCTGGGAATTTAACATTTTGTGTGTGTGTGTGTGTGTGTGTGTGTGTGTGTGTGTGTGGTTTATATCCTTTTTTCTGTCAATGTGGTATATCACATTCATTTAAAAAAATTTTATTGGAGTATAGTTGATTTATAATGTTGTGTTAGTTTCAGGTGTACGGCAAAGTGATTAAGTTATACCTATACATATATTCATTCTTTTTCAGATTCTTTTCCCATATAGGTTATTACAGGTTATTGAGTAGAGCTCCCTGTGCTAGACAGTAGGTCCTTGTTGGATACCTATTTTATACATGGTAGTGGGTGTGTGTTAGTCCCAAGCTCCTAATTAATCCCTCATTATTTCCTGATGTTGGCTCTTCGTATTTAGCGCCCAAGGATGTTCTAAAAGTCCTTGGCAACTTGTTCTATGAGAATTAGTTAATACTATGTCTCTGTGGTTCTTTATTCAACTTCATTCAGACTGAGTCATCAATTCTATGTATTATCCAAAATCTGAATTAACACTTTTGTTGTCTCTTCATCTGAGGCAGTGTAGAATTTAAAGTTCTCATGAACAATGATGACCCCTTATTCACTTATGTATCCCACTGCCAGTAGAGCACCTGACCCAGAGTCGTGGCCCATAAATGAATCAGTTAGTTAAACAATGAATAAACAAATGGACAAATGCTGGGATGCAGACAGCTAAGCACTTACTGAAGTCAAATCAGAGAGAAGTTCACAGGTAAGGCAGAAGTTGTGTACCTACAACCAGTGCACGGTTATCAGGGAAGAAATCAAAATCCGTTCAGGCAAAATGTCCATAGTCTCTAGTCAGCTGTCAATGAAGGTGAATATGAAGACATATAAATAAACATAGCTGAGTAACCATGACAGGCTGAGGGTAATAAAAAGTCAAAATGAGTGACGTGCATAAATTGACTTATGTAACTTCATAGAATCTGGAGATAACTGTGGCTTAAAGTCACTGAGAAGAGCTCCGTGGACTCAAGATAAACCTTTAAACACGGGCAGGATTTGTGTAGCCAAGGCAGGGAAATGGCAGAGGCAAAAGATTGGAGTTGCGAATGAATGGGGGGCATGAAGAAGCACCCAGGAGATGAGCCAAGTTGGATCAGAAGTTTCCTGGTGGGGAAAACAGAGAGAGAGAGAGAGAGAGAGAGAGAGAGTGTGTGTGTGTGTGTGTGTGCGCGCGCGCGCGCATGTGTGTACACATGTGTGTGTGCCTGTGATTAATGTATGCTGATATTTGAGTTTCATAATAATTTATCTGGTAGAAAGTATGAAGGTGAAGAACCAGAAACAGGAGTCAGTTTATTACTGTGATAACCTAGGTGCTGAGCATCTGGAAACAAGTGTAGATAATAAGAACTAGAAAGAATAGGTATTAAGATGAAGAGTCCATGAGACTTCAACATTGGTGTTCCATGAAACAAAGGAGAGGGAAGAGACAAAGATGATTCTAAAGTTTAGAAAATCTAAGTGGTACTCACCAAATTAATAAGAAGATGAAGGGAAAATACAGATCTCTCAACATTTTAAGATAGCATATAAAATCTTCTTGTTAGGATTACAAAGGCAATCTTAGGTAAACAAACCGGAAGTAAAGGCCTGTTCATTTCAGTGATCCGCTCTCCAGAGGATGTATAAATTACAATGGTAAATTTAAGCGGACATTTGATATAATTTATTTTCTGAAGCACAGATGTACATTATTTTCAATACAATTAACTTCTAACTGAAAATATCTATCCCGATGTCTGACAAGCTTTCTAATTTTATCAGAGAAAAAAGGTTTTCAGTAGGGCAGTCATGTATATAACACATTCTGAAGATTTATATCATCCTTGAATTTATAGGCCAGAGTACATCTTTAAGTGATCCAAATAAAACACAAGCAGAAGGTGAACGAATAGTAATACATTTCTGTATCAAGTGCACATTCTGAATACATTTCATTTGTTTTAACTCTCAGTGAAATTGATGGAAACATCAGTATTCTTCAGCGGGACAGTCTAAAAGAAGATAGCCTTTTAAACACTCCTAGCAATAATGTTTCCAATTACATATCACAGCAATCAAGAATAGCAGCTATGGGCTTCCCTGGTGGCGCAGTGGTTGAGAGTCCGCCTGCCGATGCAGGGGACACGGGTTCGTGCCCTGGTCTGGGAAGATCCCACATGCCGCGGAGCGGCTGGGCCCGTGAGCCATGGCTGCTGAGCCTGCGCGTCCGGAGCCTGTGCTCCGTAACGGGAGAGGCCACAACAGTGAGAGGCCCATGTACCGAAGAAAAAAAGAATAGCAGCTACTTGTATCGTTCAGTAATTTTGATAAGCAGTGCCAACATCCTCTGAATAAAAAAGATTGAACTGAAGTCGTTAGATCAGATTCTTATATCTTCCCTTCTCTGGGCCTTTACTCTTGTGCCATCTCACTGGAATCCTTCTCTGCGTGGTTAACGATCCATATTCTACCCACACTCAAGGGTCTGCTCAAATATCATTTCCCCTTTTCTGAAATTCTACGGCGTTTGCTGTCTTTACATCTTGTCTTAGTCTGCTCAGGCTGCTAAAACAACAACCACAGACTGGGCGGGCTTATAAACAACAGTAATTTATTTCTCACAGTTCTGGAGGCTAGAAGTTGGAGATCAGGGTGCCAGCATGATGAGGGTCTTCTTTCGGCTTGCAGAATTATTGTATCCTCTCGTGGCAGAAGGAGGAAAGGGAACCCTCTTGGGCCTCTTTCATAAGGGCACTAATGCCATTGTAGGGACCTAATTACATCCCAAAGCCTCTGCTTCCTCATAGCATCACCTTGGGGGTTAGCTTTCAATATATGAATGTTGGGGGGCCATATTCATCCCTTAGCACACCTCATTTAGACTTGTTGTGTTCCATGCTTATTATTTATCTTTTCACTAGTGACTGTGGAAGAATCTCCCTGCAGGATGGAGGAACAAATTAAATTACACCTCCTCCAGGAAGTACCCCATAGATCCAGAAGGTGGAACATTCTGCAGTTCATCTGACCTTGTCTCTTTAACGAGACTACCATGAAAAAAGAGACTGTGACACATGAAATAATATCTATGATATGTAACAATCAGATGTCTTTCATGGTTTCGGGTTCAAACCTGGTTTGGACAAACTAGACATAAAGGACTTTTTTTTATCACAATTGGAGAAACTGTAATACAAACACGATGGTAGATAAGAAGAAAAGTTAGGGACATGAAAAGTTGTAGATCGTTAACTGAAAAAAAGCAACTAACAAGTCAACACAAACAGTAGGACCCCCTAGAAAAAAGATGTGGAAGGCTATACACTGAGCATTTAATAGTGATAATCAGTGGGCAATGGAATGGGATCTTTTATGATCTTATTTCTGGCTTCTCTGCATTTTCTAACTTTCTACAATGTACATAATCTGCATTTTTTTGCAGTAAAAGTTTATCTTTTTAAGACTGAACTCTCCCTGTATCCCAGCTAACCTGTCCCTGCCTCCTATCTGCTTCCGCTCCCATGTTACATGTCAGTTGTACCCAGATCCACCCAGGAGCCCCACCAGAGACCTGGCTTTCCCTCACCCGCCACAGATTTTACCTCTTAAACATTCTCCAGTCTGTCTACTTCCCTCCTTCTCTTCTCCCACTGATCTGGATCCAGGCCTGATTATCTCTTACTGGGGGTTAAGCAGTAGTTTCCCAGCCAACCTCCTTGTCTCTGGTCAGCTTCTCTTTTCCAGCAGCCACCACAGTGAGCTCTCCAAAATGCCAGACGGGCAGTATTATTCTCTTGCTTAAAATCTCTCAGTCATTCTGTATCCTCCACAGGATATGATCCAGGCTCTTAGTATGGGATGGAGGTCTCTTCAGGACTGGCCCTTGGGGATGCGTGTCCCTCTTCATCCCTTGCCTCACGCTGTCCTAAGCTCCAGCACTACCACCTTGCACACATTGTGCCCTTACACACCTCACTCCTTTTCCTCGAGCTTTTCCTCTCTCTTGAATGTCCCTCCCCTCTCCCCCTTACCTACACAAGCCGAATTCCTATAATCCTCCAGCAAACCTTCCTTAGTAGTCCCTACACTCAGGCTGGGTGTCCCTCTCTCTGCATTCAGGGACTGTGCGTGCTCTACTGCTGTATTGACTACTTAGCTCAATGTACAGAAACCATCGGTCTTTACATCTGCATCTCCCACTAAACTAGAGGTTTTTCCCAAGGAGGCATTGTGAAGTTTCTTGTTCACAGTCGGGTAGGTCAAGATGCCCCCGTCGTCAAAAGCTGATCTGAATGGTGCGCCCCTTCAGCAGTGGGATTCCCAAAGCTTGTCCAAGAAGCAGCACCAGGACTGCAGACAGGAAGTCTGTCCCCAGAAAGAGTAACGCCCACCCAGGGATGATGATGGTGGATTATCTCTGTGCTTGGCTGGATTGTGAAGCTACTGGAAAGCCACCAGCCTCCTGGGTTCCAGATGCCAGCCTGAGCCAACCCTGGGATGCTCTTTCCACCTGGCTTCCTGCCTTCTAGACCCTGGTTTCATTCTGGCACAGGTACACACAGATGCTCTATGGCCTTCCAAAAGTATTTTCTGTAGAACTTGACCCACTTTATTCAAACTTCTATGCTCTAGTTTAGTACCTGAGACGGGCTCCTGGGCAGTAGACCCTGATGACCAGTTGCTCCCTTGTAATTCCCAAGCCTAAGACTCTAAGCCTTGTTTTTCCAACTATGTCATAAGCTCCCCAAGAACAGGGCCAGTGCCTGTGTACGTCCTGGTGTTTAATGCTTAGCTCAGTGTTTTACATGTAGCAAATTCAGCCCATCTTTGGGAGTTCACTTATTTCCTGATTATTATCTTTCAAACCACTCATAATTCCGTGCTCTATTTGCTAACACTATTTTGACATTTCGAGAACAGCCTGTATCCTAATCATGGGTTAGTATCTTTAACCATATCCTCATCTTCAGGTGATTTTAAAGTCTGCTTCCAGTCCTTTTCATCTACACACTCCCCATTAATTCATTTCTCCTCTGACTTGCCTCTTAAAAATTAATTTTAGTGTATTTTTATTTTATTTTTAAAAATTTTATTGAAGTATAGTTGATTTACAGTGTTGTGTTAATTTCTGCAGTATATCAAATTGACTCAGTTATACATATATATATTATTTTTCATATTCTTTTCCATTATGGTTTATCACAGGATATTGAATATAGTTCCCTGGGCTATACAGTAGGACCTTGCTGTTTATCCATTTTCTATATACTAGTTTGCATCTGCTAACCCCAAACTCCCGCTCCTTCCCTCCGCCACCCCCTCCCCCATGGCAACCACAAGTCTGTTCTCTATGTTTGTGAGTCTGTTTCTGTTCTGTAGATATGTTCATGTGTGTTGCATTTTAGATTTCACATATAAGTGATATCATATGCTCTTTCTCTGTCTGGCTTACTTCACTTAGTATGATAATCTCTAGGTCCATCTGTGTGGCTGCAAATGGCATTATTTCATTCTTTTTAATGGCTAATATTCCATTGTGTATGTATGTATGTGTCACATCTTCTTTATCCATTCATCTGTTGATGGACATTTAGATTGTTTCCATGTCTTGGCTATTGTAAATAGTGCTGCTATGAACACAGGGATACATGTATCTTTTTGAATTACAGTTTTGTCCATATATATGCCCAGGAGTGGGATTGCTGGATCACATGGCAACTCTATTTTTAGTTTTTTTGAGGAACCTCCATAGTGTTTTCCACAGTGGCTACACCAATTTACATTCCTACCAACAGTGTAGGAGGGTTCCCTTTTCTCCACACCCTCTCCAGAATTTATTTTTTGTAGACTTTTTAATGATGGCCATTCTGATCAGTATGTGGTATATTTTTAGTACATTTTAAAGCACTTTTTGCCAAAACCACACTGGGATCAGCTATATTCTGGAAATATGTGTGTTTCTTTTTCAATTGCCTTCAACTGGATTATTAAATTCTCTTTTTTCTTCCAAGTTCTGTAGATGTTGTTCTATTACCTCCTGTGTTCACTGCTGGAGAGGAGAAGTCTTAGGCTAAGCTGGCTCTAGTTCTTTGGGAAATAATATCCTCCTAAGCCTTCCTTCTCCCACTCCATGGAATGATGCATAGTCAGCTGTCAGCCACATGGCCAATGTGGGGCCTGGATTCCCCTGGCTAGAGTCCTCTGAGGCCCATTAGACCGTTAACTGCTGAGAAGAGACACTGTGAGGGCCTGGAGGACAAGGTAGGGACTAAGCCTGGGTTCTGGGACCCAGTGTCCTCAGGGTTCAGAATAGGAGGGCAAGAGAAAGCAGACAGAATCAGAGCAGGATCAGGGAAGCCTTCTGGTCCATTTCAGGAGCCTGAGATGTGATGTGAGTGGATTACTCAGCCTAGATTCAAGGACTGGGGATAGAAAAATAGGACCCTTTCTAGATTTAAACATTTAACTACAATATGTACTTTGTTTTTGCACTGTCTTTGCAACATGCATGTATATCTTCTTTCTGTTACCTTCCTCTACCTGCCCATGATCACCCATCTCGAGCCTTTGTTCTTAGATTTATATGTTAAATGTTATTAGGTTTATAAAAAGATTTTTTTCTCTGTTCACTTTTCATTATTATTTCTGATCTATTTTCTCTACTTACTTTTTTCATAACAATTGGCAGCTCTCCATACCTGCCTCTTTATTCAGACTTTTTCTTCAGGGCTTCCCTGGTGGCGCAGTGGTTGAGAGTCCGCCTGCCGATGCAGGGGACACAGGTTTGTGCCCTGGTCCGGGAAGATCCCACATGCCGCAGAGTGGCTGGGCCCGTGAGCCATGGCCGCTGAGCCTGCTTGTCCGGAGCCTGTGCTCCACAACGGGAGAGGCCACAACAGTGAGAGGCCCGCGTACCGCAAAAAAAAAAAAAAATTTTTTTTTCTTCAGAAGAAAACATAGGAGAATATCTTTGTGACTTTGAGTTAGGCAAAGGTTTCTTAGATGGGGTATAAAAAGCACAGCCTATGAAAGAAAAATATGATAAATTGAACTCCATCAAAATAATGTTTGTTTCTTGGAAAATACCATTAAAAAATGGAAAGACAAGCCACAGATTAAAAAATATATATTTATAAATGATATATCTGAGGGACTTCCCTGGTGGTCCAGTGGTTAAGACTTTGCCTTCCAATGCAAGGAATGCAGTTTGGATCCCTGGTCAGGGAACTAAGATCCCACATGCCTCACAGCCAAAAAACCAAAACATAAAACAGAAGCAATATTGTAACAAATTCAATAAAGACTTTTAAAATGGTCCACATCAAAAAATATCTTAAAAAAAATTAAAATAAAAGATATATTTGACAAAGGACTTGTATCTGGAATATAAAAAGAACTCTTAAAACTCAACAATAAGAAGATACACAATCTGATTGAAAAATGGGCACAGAAGTTTGACTAGACATTGACAAAAGAAGAATATTTTAATGGCCAACAGGCAGATGGAATGATGTTTAGCATCATTAGGCAGTAGGGGAATACAAATTAAATCATTAATGAGATGCCACTATGTATCCATTAGAATGGCTAAATTTAAATGACTGCTAATACCAAGTGTCAGTGAGAATGTTGTAGAGCTGGAACCCTTACGCTTTATTGGTGAGGATTTAAAATGGTACAGCCCCTTTGAAAACAGTTTGACAGTTTCTTTAAAAGTTAAGCAGGGACTTCCCTGGTGGTACAGTGGTTAAGAATCCACCTGCCAATGCAGGGGACACGGGTTCGAGCCCTGGTCTAGGAAGATCCCACATGCCACGGAGCAATTAAGCCCATGTGCCACAACTACTGAGCCTGCGCTCTAGAGCCCGTGAGCCACAACTGCTGAGCCCGTGTGCCACAACTACTGAAGCTCACGCGCCTAGAGCCCGTGCTCCGCAACAGAAGTCACCACAATAAGAAGCCTGCGCACCACAACCGAGTAGCCCCCGCTCGCAGCAACTAGAGAAAAGCCCGCGTGCAGCAACGAAGACCCAACACAGCCAAAAATAAATAAATTTAAAAAAAAATTTAAAAAGATAAGTTAAGCATACATTTGCCATATGCATGCACCAACTTACCAATGTATTTACCAACATTTTCATTCCTAGGTGCATAGCTAAGAAAAATGAAAACATATGTTCTACAAAACTTTTATGCAAAAGCTCATAGTAACGTTATTCATAATAACCCCCAAAATGGAAACCACCCAAATGTTTATCTATGGATAAACACAATGTGGTATATCCATACAAGGGATCCAGCTATTAAAAGAAATGAACTACTGAAATACACCACACAAATGAATCTTAAAAACATCATACTAAGTGAAAGGAGTCAGACACAAAAGAGTATATACTATATGATGCCATTCATTAACATTTCTGTAAAAGGCAAAACTAGAATGACAGAAATCTGATCAGTGGTTCCCTGGGACTAGGGGCTGAGGTGGGAATGGGAATTGAGTGCAAAGGGGTACAAGAAAGGTCTTGGGGTGGTAAAAGTGTTCTAAAACCTGACTGTGGTTGCACAACTGTGTGCATTTAACAAAAGCCATCAGACTGCCTGCCTGTAACGCGCAATTTTATTGTGTATAAATTATACCTCGATGCTGTAAAAAGAAATATTTCCTTTGCATTCTAAATCATTTCCTTGAGCTAGTCATCAACACATGAGTCAATTTTCTACAGTGTTAGGTAGAATAATACTTTTTATTCCTTTCAATTAAAGTTTTATTTTAGTTTGTGTGTATGTGTGTGTTTATTCCAAATATACTTTTTTATTGAGAACTAAGGAAATATTAACTACATTTTTCTTCTGTTCCATGAGCAAATCTATTTCATGGGGACAGGGTAGGTTTTTCTCAAAGCAATAATACATTATAAATTTGCCGGTAAATTTGTTCACAATTCTATTTGCCTTCTATGTTCTTGTTTTAGAGGGTAAATTTGTTGGTCTTTGATGAGTATGTTGGGAAGCTGTTTCCCAAGCCTGGAAGTCTGGATGGGAAGGCTCGGGGTGGGTGGAGAAGAGGGTCTGTGGGACTTGGGATCTCAGAGCAGAAAGCAGGAGAGGGCTGGGGCTTTGCACTCCACCCCTGCCTGTGGAGAGCAGGACTCAGATTGCGGCCAAAGCACAGGCAAGCAGGGCAGTTAGTTATGTCCAAGCCGGGATCAGCAGGCATACAGCGCAGACTGGAGGCCGGCTGAGGAGAGCTGGGGCCACAGGGAAAGGCCAGTCAGGGGGCCAGGTGGGCGGAGCTGCCTCTCTTCTTCCCCTGAGGGCAGAGAATTGGAGAAATACCTACAGAATCTGGAATGGTTCCAGTTCTTCTGATTCTCACAGTAGCTCCTGGAAATTCTCTCCTTTATGGATGGATGGTTGGGAGGCTGGGAAAAGAGGCTCGGAACTTTCGTGCCTCTCCACCCTCCTCCAAGGTTTCCAAGTACCCCTGTCGTGGCTCTTGAAATCCCTCAGTAGCACTGGTTCCTATAAGAGCTCTCAAGATGCGAATGGGCCTAAGGAGCTTTGTTTTTCAAAGGAAATGTAAACGCTTCCTTAGGTCTCTAAAGAAAACATGCCTTTGGTTCTCTTAAGGTGGGCTATGTATTCTTAACAGACAATGAAACAACTTCTTTTCCGAGTTGCACCTTAGGAGTAACTGCTATTAGAAAAGTCTTGTAAACATCTAATTCTTCTCTTCTAAATCCCATCCTCCTCCTCCTCCTGCCCCTCCCTCCTTTCTCATTTCTTACACAAAACAGTTGCACATTTGTGCCCCACTACAGGCCTATCCAATGAGATGTTCCCTCTGCAGAACGGGAACTGTGTTAAAGAGCAGCTTTGTGTTTCCCGTGGTCTCTAGGACTGCCTTGCCCTCAGTGACTGTTCAGGACTATTGTTCAATTACATTTAATTGGGCTGGAATAACCATTTGGGAAGAGGCAGTGGGGTGCTGGGGATGCGGAAGCCTCTCAATAGACCTTCAAATGTAGGTGGAAAGGGAGAAGGATGAATGTGTTAGAGGATAATTCCAGAAAGTAGGAGGGAACAAAGGACTTGAAGAACAAATAGGCTCCGAGAGAGTCTTATGAAAGCAGCAGCATTGGCGGGCGACTACAGAAAGGAAGAGACGCTTATTATCCGAACACTCAAAAAGGCTGGCATATTGTCCTGGCCCAGTGCCAGGCGCACATGATGATCTGGCGAGGATTATCAGAGCTTTTCTGTTAAAGCAGGGATCACATGTGTGCTGAGAATGTGTTCTTTCTCTGGGCTTGAGGTGACAGACGGCCACATCACACACCATCCTTTTTCCATTCCGGTTCCAGCCAAGCAGTAAACCCAGTCATCACCCAGTCTGTCTCAGCCATGTGGTTCAGCCAGCTGAACCAAATATTTTCAGAATGTGGAATGTAAACAAGGTTCCCACTGTTAGCAATTCTGTGTCATTTACTTGTGGTTATTTTATTTTACTTTAAGTCACATTTAAATTCAAAAGATTGCCAGCCTGCATGATGCATGTAAACAAATCAGAAATATAGATTAGAATTGCAGCTGATTAGTTAGCTGTGAAAGTGTCTGTGGAAATGGAAGAAGAGGGGAGAAAATCTATTATGCTCCTGGGATATTGCTTCTCCACAGGAAATTCAGTTGTGAAAAGGGCTTTAAAAGCAGTGACTTTAGTCATCTGGGTTTTCTACACACTGATTACAGTAAATGCTAATAGAATACCTAGGCCACCAGTGCTCACGTGACACAGCTTCACAAAGGAAAACAGGGAGCGATTCCGAGATGGAAAACAAAGTCCTGGGAACCTGCCTTAGCAGACGGTGATCACCAAGTGTGTGTCTTTCATGCTATTGAAGTTGTTTTTCAAGAAAACACAATTTCCCAGGTCTGTTATTTCCCTTTTGAAAATATGTGTCTACGGTGTATGCTGCTAAGTGATAAAGGTGGGGTGAACCTTCTGCTACTCACGGAGAATCGAAATCGAGACTTGCCTTCATTTATAAATTTCCTCTGAAACATACTCTGTCTTCCAAATCAATAGGGAGCTAAAGGAGGCATAACAATTTCATTATTTACCCATAGGCCTATAGGATTGATGTTTTCCTGGCACAATGCCGTGAGTTATACATTTTCTAAAATGTTGTTGACCCTTTATAGTTACATTGCCCACGTTTTTGATATTATTTGGGAGTTGGTAAGCTAACGTGAAATTTTGTTTAAAAAGACATTTCTCTGAATTTTTCATGGTACCTTCTGAACTGTGGTTAAGTAGCAATCCTGGGGTCACAGATAAGTCAGGCAGCAGCAGATGTACCCCTGCGAGCTCACCGTATTCCATCTTCCCTGGCTTCTTCCTCCTTTACCCCAAAGTAATTGGTTTCCAGCTCACCCAATTAGTCTCATCACACTTTCTCAAGTGACACCAGCTGTATCAAGACTCAGACGACTATTCCTCGGGATAAAGCCCCATGGAATAACGTTGTATGCCTTGCAAGATTAGGCACCTGGAGGACTGGAGGAACAATCACCTTGAACCACAGATTATTTGGGTCATTTGGCAAAAGGAAAAGCAGCTTCGTCTAGCGGGTGAGATTTGAAAAAGTTTTCATCTGAGAAGGAGAAATAGATAGCTCAAGAACGGGAGCTTGGCGTGCTGGGAGATGTGGGCAGGGGGTAATCGTACTTTGAGTTAATGGCTCTGTAGGTAGATTTTGTTCTCACACCTGAGCATCTGACAAAGACATGTGAAAGTTCATTGTTGTCAGGTAGAGCCCAGAAACCAAATGGAACCTTCCTCCCATGGGAAAGGTGGAAGGTTAATCTTCCCGTACACTTCTGGTTCCTTTAAGAAACATAAATTTCAACTCAATCTGTCGTTCGTTTGTTCTGAAAACAAATCATTTATGGTCGATTATGGAATAATGATTGTCAGTCTCTTGGGAATACGTTGCTACACTTTTCTGTGTTCTCTGTGTCTGGAATCTCCTACTTTTCCATTGCACGCGCCCCTTCTCATTCCTTTTAGTACGCACATGGACAATGTGGAAGCCAGACTTTAATTAGGCATCTGATTAAAAGCCACATCTTGAGCATTTTTGTGAGAACTGTTTTCAGGGTGAATAATTCTTATTGAGAGAAGAGTCTTTCTTGATCTAACTTGAATTTCCTTGATCTAAATTTAAACCATGCTTGCCCATTTTATTATGAGGAGAAACATTTATTCCTCCCACTCAAAATTCTAATTTGGCTCGTGAAGGAAGGGGCATCTACCTACACCCCTAAAGGGGCATTGGCAGGGGGCATTGAAGAGCTTGACATCCATCAGGCCACATTGCACTCATATGAAGGGTCACTATGTTCTGTCTGGCCCAAATTCTCCCTTTCTGGATAGACAAGGGGGACCATTGCTGTCCTCTGCTTCCTATCCCCCAAGGGTCCCAAAGTGCACTAAAACCCACCCCATGCCCCTCTCCCCAAGGTACTCTAGGGCCTGGAAATCTTCAAGGAAAGGAGTTAGGATCCTTACTTTAGCCCTAGATTGTAATCACATTCTCTAACACACTTTTCCTGCATTGGTGGGTCGGGAAGTACAGGGGAGGAGAGTCTTTGATCTGATCTTTCTTTTTCTTTCCTGCTTTTTTTTTTTTTTTTGGCTGCACCGCGTGGCTTGTGGGATCTTAGTTCCCCAACCAGGGATCGAACCTGGGCCCTCAGCAGTGAAAGTATGGAGTCCTAACCATTGGACCACCAAGGAATTCCCTGATCTGATCATTTTTTAAAAGTGTGCCTATTGGTCCCCATAAGACAGGTCTTAATTGAGTGCATCTGTCAGAGGCTGGAGGAGATAGCAGTCTTAGGCCCTGCTGTGGTCTGAATGTTTGTTTCCCTGCCAAAAATTCATGTGTTGAATTCCTAATGCCCAATGTGATGATATTAGGAGGTGGGGTCCTTGGGATGTCAGGAGGGTGGAGTCCTCATCAACAACATTAGTGCTCTTATAAAAAAAGAGACACCAGAGAGCTCCCTAACCCTTTCCACCATGTGAGGACACAACAAGAAATTTGCAACCTGGAAAAGGGCCCTCACTCAGCCTTACTGGCACCCTGATCTAGGACCTCCAGCCTCCAGAACTGTGAGAAATAAATTTCGGTTGTTTATGAGTCACCTAATATGCGGCATTTTTGTTTCGGCATCCTGGATGGACTAAGACAGGCCCCAACACCTAATACCCAAGTATCTCCATAGAGATTATTGTGCTTATAATTATGCTACGTGCAAAATAAGACACTTGGAGTGATCCAAAAAGGAACATGCCCTGATCTCCATCCTCAAGAAGTTTTCTGATTTATCTCTGTTGGTTGATTGATTCCAGGGACCTTTCTATTTCCGTAGGCCTTGTTTTATAAGATGGTAATAATTTTCTAGCTTCCTTTCTGGACATTTCTAGTTTCTAAACTGTGATTCTGAGAGTACACAGAGTATGCTACTAAGGTCCCATCAAAATGAAATACTACTTTCTGATCTTGCAGAGTCAAAGCTTTGCATATGTGTTAAGCTGTAAAACTAAGCATCCTTGTCTAAACAATGGGCACCACTTTGGCTGTTGATGGAGCATCTGCGAGTGTATCGTGCCCTCTGCCAGGCTCACACTTCTAGTGTCATCCAGCTGGGAGCAGCTCTCCCTGATTCAAACACACGTGCAGCACGCATTTTAGCACTTAGCCATCCTCTCTTGCTGTTTAGTTCAAAAACAGCACACAGGTCAGGGAGCCAGGTTACCCAAGAATTTAGACTAAATGTCATTGGCCAGTTCAAACCTTAGTGCTGTACATATGTTTGGTTATTACAGTATCTTCAGATTTTGTCTTTCAAGTTTTGGTAACAATGGCTCATGTTGATAGCACATTGCTGTTCCAGCTTCCTGAAGCCTGTTTTTTCAATTTGATTTGTTACTTCTGTTAGTTTATCACTGGGTAGGGTTCTCTCAGGCTGAACTAAGAGTGTTTAAGATGGTTGTAGGAGAATTACTTTTCTTTCTCAAAGGCAATTGGCAGTTGCAAAAAAATTCATCAAAGGACTCATAAGTAAAATATATGTTATTTTTTATTTGAAAGGGAACACATACTATTCACATACTGTTTAAATTAAGAAGAGAATAAAACATTCTATTCAATAAAAACAGCAAATGATAGAAATGAATACACTGGTTCTATATTGTGGACTAATTAAAAGACCCAGAGAGAAAAGAAGAATAAAAATAGCAAAAGAAAAATAGTCTATGGCCATTAAAAAAAAAAAAAGAAGAGAAAAGGAGGGAAGACCAAATAGAAACAGAGATACAGAAAAAAATACAAACGTATGGAAAAGCAAGAGAGAGAGAATCTTGTAAAAAGTAACAGCAAACAGTGGCTTTTTAATATGTTGCCATTAAACAATGAAACGTTTTTATAACTAGAACATAAATGAAGAAGTGATCCTGGAGACCATATTCAGAGCAGATACCTGAGGTAGAACCTGAGGGCCAGTGTTTTCCCAACTCTGCTTTTAAGAAAGGAATATTAGATGACCCAGCAATTCCACTCCTGGGTATATATCTGAAAAAAACACTAATTCGAAAAAGAAATATGCACCCCAACATTCATAGCAGCGTTATTTACAATTGCCAGGATATGGAAGCAACCTAAGTGTCCATCAGCAGGTGAATGGATAAAGAAGATATACAGATGTGGTATACATCTGTATATATGTATACATATACAATGAAGTACTACTCAGCCATAAAAAAGAATGAAATTTTGCTATTTGCAGCAAAATGGATGGACTTGGAGGGCGTTATGATAAGTGAATAAGTCAGAGAAAGACAAATACTGTATGGTATCATTTATATGTGGAATCTAAAAAACACAGCAAACTGGTGAATATAACAAAAAAGAAGCAGACTTACAGATATAGAGAACAAACTGGTGGTTACCAGTGGGGAAAGTGAAATTTTGAGGAGTAATATAGGGGTAGGGGATTAAGAGGTACAAACTATTAGGTATAAAATAAGCTACAAGGATATATTGTATATCATGGGGAATATAGCAAATATTTTATAATAACTATAAATGGAGTATAACCTTTCAAAATTGTGAATTACTGTATTGTACACCTGTAATGTATATAACATCACTTCAGGCGGGGCACCAAGTAGGAGTTTGAAAGGGAAAAGAGTAAGTCACAAGGCATAAGAGCACTGCTGTCAGCTAGTTTCCACACACCGTATAATCAGTCTTTCCCATAAACCTGAGGAGAGACCATTGGAAAATGGTGGGAAACCTGTAGTGAAAGCACAGCAGTGATTCTATCTGAGCTGGAGTCCTCCCCCATCCCAGGAAACCCCCTTTACTGCCCAAATATTCCCTCACTTCCCTGAAACACAGGATACATGTGTAATCATTTTAAGTGAACATTTTGTAAGAGTGGGGCTACATTCAAGCCCAACAAAACAACATATGCCTCGGCACTTGGTGTGGGACAAAAAAGATGAGGAGTATCAAAAGCAGAGAGGAAATCTTTGGAAAGGGATGGGAAGAGATTTTTTTTTTTTTTTTTTCGGTACGCGGGCCTCTCACTGTTGTGGCCTCTCCCGTTGTTGTGGAGCACAGGCTCCGGACGCGCAGGCTCAGCGGCCATGGCTCAGGGGCCCAGCCACTCCGCGGCATGTGGGATCTTCCCGGACCGGGGCACGAACCCACGTCCCCTGCATCGGCAGGTGGACTCTCAACCACTGCGCCACCAGGGAAGCCCAGGGAAGAGATTTTTTTTAAGGCAACCTTCGATTTTTTTTAAATCTAGCTAATTTTAACTTTAAAATTAACTAACTAGTCTGTTAACTGACATGGTTTTTCCTGGGGTGTAACTTGAAGCCTGTGGCATTCCCAATGTGCCATGTGCATGACACCCTACACGGGGGCTGCCACAAAGTGCGTTTTGGTCTTCAAGAGGCTGCAGTTTTAACTAGCCATGTTCTAAGGCATCACAAGGGTGTGTGTTCTGGTCCAGTTGTGTTTTAGGGTGTTGCAAGAAGATCTGGCATTTATCCAGCTCAACGGAAATGCTGAATGAAGCAGTTGTGGTTTTCATTTCTAGGATCACCTCTTTGCAACGACCATGCCCTCTTTTCAAAATAAAAATAACAACTTGGGAACTATATTAAAATCTTTAGATCTCCTTTTTAAAATCTTTAGATTCTTGAAGTCTCTTCTGATTTCTCAAAATTTGAAGTTAATGACCCTATCCTAACTTTAGTCAATATCCCAAGTATCTATCATTTAAAAGAGGTACTTTCATCCATAAGCTAACCTCACTTTCTGCCCTATTATCAGAAAGAATGTAAATTCAGGTTTCTGGTGCAATCGACCTTTATTTTTAAAGACTGAGGCTAGAAAGTCCTTCCCCTAATAATGTTAACTGTATCAGTGGTCCCCAACCTTTTAGGCACCAGGGACCGTTTTCATGGAAGACGATTTTTCCCTGGACCAGCGGGCGGGGGCAAGGGGGATGGTTTGGGGATGATTCAAGCACATTATGTTTATTGTGCACTTTATCTCTATTATTATTACATTGTAATATATAATGAAATAATTATACAACTCACCATAATGCAGAATCAGTGGGAACCCTGAGGTTGTTTTCACTTGCCACTCACGGATAGGGTTTTGATACGAGTCTGCATGCAATTGATTTATTATGGTCTCTGTGCAGTCAAACCTCTCTGCTAATGATAATCTGTATTTGCAGCCGCTCCCCAGCACTAGCATCACGGCCTCAGCTCCACCTCAGATCATCAGGCATTAGATTCTCATAAGGAGCGGGCAACCTAGATCCGTCACATGCACAGTTCACAGTGGGGTTCTTCCCCCTTGAGAATCTAATGCTACCGCTGACCTGACAGGAGGCGGAGCTCAGGCGTAATGCGAGCGATGGGCAGCGGCTGTAAATACAGATGAAGCTTTGCTTGCTCACCCACTGCTCACCTCCTCCTGTGTGGCCCATTTCCTAACAGGCAATGGACTGCTACCAGTCCATGGTCCGGGGTTGGGGACCCCCGATCTATATCTTTCCATTCCCTATTAAGAGAAAGGAAACAATTTTCCTTTTTCTTTCTTTTTTTTTTGTTGTTGTTGCATCCATCCCAAATTCATTATAATTCAAGAAGGAATCATCTGACTTACCCTTTTTTAAAAAATTGAACTATTGTTGATTTATGATGCTGTGTTTATCTGACTTACTTTTTGAACTACCTGTGAAGAAAAGGGCTGTGTAAGTAAAAAATGAGCATGATTACAAGGCCAATAACTGGCCCACCTAAGATAAGAGCTTTCAGCAACTTTATGAGAATACATTTGCTTACAATTAATATAACAAATACAAACACATCGCTGATGGGAATTTAAAATGATACAGGCACTTTGGAAAGCAGTTTGTCAGTTTCTTAAGTTAAACATACACTTACCATATGATCCAGCAATTTCACTCCTAGGTATCTGCCCAAGAGAAATGGAAACATATGTCTGTCCAAGACTTCCACACAATGTTCATAGCAGCATTATGCATGATAAGCAAAAAGCTGGAAACACTTCAAAAGCCCATCAGCTGATGAATGGATAAGCACACTGTGGTACAGCCATACAGTGCACCAATAAAAAGGATAGAACTGTGGATACAGTCAACAACATAAATGAACCTCAAAAACGTGATGCTAGTGAAAGAAACCAGACACATAAGACTACGTATTGTATAATTCCATTGATGTGAAATTTATAGAAGGGGTAAAACTATAGAGACAGAACACAGATCGGTGGTTACCTTGGGGCTGAGATGGGAGTGGGGATCATCTGCAAACAGACATGAGAAGCCAATGGGATGATGGCACTGTTCTAACACTGGATTGTGGTGATGCTTGCACAACTGTATACATTTACTATAACCTGTCTAGTTGCCACTTAAAATGGGTGAATTTTATACCATGTAAATTATGCCTCAGTATAGTTGTTTTATAAAAGAGCATATATAGTAGCAGAAAAAATAAAATCTGTGACTATCTATTTACCTTTACAAAAAGAAACCCAGGAAGGATAAACCAGAAAACCACCAAGTTGGTGACATATAAGGGGATATGGAAATAGGGGTTGAGGAGGGAGTGGCATTTATATGAATATACCTTTCTGTACAGTTTTTCTTTTGGAAATATAACCTTCTACATATTCAGAAATTAAATTAATAAGGATGGGATGGGGAAAAAGAGAGCAAACTGAAACAAATCAGACCAGTTAGATTTCAAATGAGTTGTATAACTACACAGAAGGAAAACAGAAAAAGAACTAATCTGAGCAAGGTCTGAACACAGTATTGGACTGTATGCCCTCAGTTTGTGGCAGAGTAATGGGGCACGGAGGAAATTACAAACAAATCCTGAACTCTTTTTGGTAGGTTTGGTTTGTGTAGAGGCAATAATGAAGCAATTCTGAAATCATTTTAGATGTTTTATGCAAGTGAGCAAATAAGTTAATGTATTGTATTGGGGATTCAAGGTTCTCACTGAAAAAAAACCCAAAAACCTCATGCCAGTATGGAATAGAAAAAAGCAAGGATAAACCCTGTGGGGCTGGATGGATTGAAATTATTGCTATGAATGCATGATTTCTAAATTATGTACATGTATTTATGCATACACGTATATGTCTATGTATATTTGCATGTATGTCTATATATGTATGTGTACACATGTGTATACATATGTACATGTATTTATGCATATGCTATCCATTGATTTTCTAGCTCACTCAATTGAGGGAACAGTTAAATTTTATGTGCATATTTATACACATATGTGTATGTATACATATATACATGTGTGTGCATGTGTATGTATGTATATGTATAAATATACATTGAGTTTCTAGTTCACTCAACTGAAAGGTGCAAGAAGGAAAGACTTCCAGGAGCAATGAGCATATGTCACCCCAAGATCTTGGTTTCTAACATCTTTCCTTAGGAACCAAGACTCTTCATAGAAATGGCTGAATTCAAGGCTGGGGCAGGCAGGTACAAGAAAAGCCTGGAAAATCTTTTTATGCCAGATATTAAGGAAGTGCTCACCATGATGGGGAGAGGGGTATCACATATCACAGGAGCCAGCTTGTAGGGGCTCCACTGGCCATAACAGGTGCAATTTGAGCATGAAAATAATTATATACAGAAGTGAATTATAAATCATTGAAAAAATAGGTATAATGAGTGCATACCTATAATAAATATAGAAATAACTGAGACAAATAGGGAGGGTTCCTGCTTAAAATGGAATACCAAGTGCTACATGGTAAATGGAGAGGGAGTGCTAGCATTGGAAAATAACCATTTTGCAACCATGATGGTAAGGATCAGTTCAGCAGAAATCATCAATGGATGCTGAATCCAGAAGGAAATTTTGATGAGGAGCAAAATATTTGCATGGACATAAAGTGTATCCCTCAGTATCCCTTGGTATCCATGAGGGTTTTGTTCCAGGACTCCCGTGGATACCAAAATCTACAAATGTTCAAGTCTCTTATATAAAAGGGTGTAGTATTTGCATATAACTTAGACACATCCTCCCACATACTTTAAATCATCTCTAGGTTATTTATAATACCCAATGCAATATAATGCTCTGTAAATAATTGGCAGTACACTGCACATTCAAGTTTTGACTTTTGGAAATCTCTGGAAATTTTTTCCGAATACAGTAAGTCCCCTACATATGAACCCTACGTATGAACCTTCAAGCTGCGAACTTTTAAAGATGCAAATGTGCTTTCACACGTCCAGTCACGTGAAGTTAGTTCACGTGTCTGGCGTACATTGTCATGTGCATGCATCCTCTACAAGTTGTTGTGCAGCTTGCCCTCCATCTCCTGTTGCTGACGATCCTTCAGCTCTACCACGTCCCACCTCCTCTCCCTCCTCCAGTCAGTAACTCTTCTTGCCTGTTCACTCGATGCCAGCCCCTGTGTGCCAGCTGTTGTGCTGTACTACTGTCCTTTTCAAGGTACTGTACTGTAAGATTAAACATGTTTTCTTTATTTTTTGTGTTTGTTTGTTTTTTATGTATTATTTGTGTGGAACATATTATAAACCTATTACAGTACAGTACTATATAGCCAATGGTGTTAGTTGGGTTCCTAGGCTAACTTTGTCGGACTTAATGAACAAATTGGACTTACGAACGCGCTCTCCCAATGGCAATCACTGGTATGTAGGGGACTTACTGTATTTTCGGTCTGAGGTTGATTAAGGATGTGGAACCCATGAATATGGAAGGCCAACTGTATATGAGAGACAGAATGATGAAGCAAACGGATGAAATGTTAATAGCAGGTGAATCTGGGTAAACAGTATTCTTGCTAATACCCTTGCTCATACAACCTTTCCATGCTTGAAATAGTTTCCAAATAAAAAGTTTAAAAATTGAAGGAAAAAAACCCTGAAAGTAGCCTTCCACCTCAAACTCCTCTTCCCAGGAGTAGGTCAATGTTAACAATTTTGCATGTATATTTCTAGATCCATTTCTATGTATTTTTTATTGTGGTAAAGTATACATAGCATAAAATTTACTGTGTTAACCATTTTTAAGTGTATATAGTTCAGTGCATTAAGTGCAAAAAAGTGGAATGCTTCTGGATTTATGTGTCATCCTTGTGCAGGGACCATGCCAATCTTCTCTGTGTGGTTCCAATTTTAGTCCGCGTGCTGCCGAAGCAAGCGCTCTAGGCATTTTATTTTTTTATTTTTTTAATTTTTTTGCAGTACGCGGGCCCCTCACTGTTGTGGCCTCTCCCGTTGCGGAGCAGAGGCTCCGGACACGCAGGCTCAACGGCCATGGCTCACGGGCCCAGCCGCTCCACGGCACGTGGGATCTTCCCGGACCGGGGCACGAACTTGTGTCCCCTGCATCGGCAGGCGGACTCTCAACCACTTCGCCACCAGCGAAGCCTCTAGGCATTTTTAAACGCGCATGTTCCAACATTATAAATGTAATCATACTGTACAAAGGAAGAAAAAGAAAAAAATGAAGGTGAAAGGTAAACATTCCTGGTAAAACAAAAAATTTGTGACTAGCAGAACTGCAGGAATGTTAAAGGAACTCTTCAGGCAGAAAGAAAATGATAACAGTTGGAAATTTTAATCCACATAAAGGAATAAATAACGCCAGAAATGGTAAATATGTGGGTAAATACAAAAACGTTCTTTCACCTACTTAATCTCTTTAAAAGATATTTGACTATTTAAAGCAAACATAATAAAGTGTGTGGGGTTTATAATATATGTAGAAGCAAAATGTGTGACAACAAATACAGAGGACAAAAGGAGGAAAATAGAAGTATCCTTTTGTAAGGTTCTTACATGTCACATGAAATGATAAAATATTATTTAAAGGTAGACTATGATTACTTATGATCAGTCAAATAACCCTAGAGCAACCACTAAAAAAATGTTTAAAGGAGGTATAGCTAGTCAGCCAATAGTGGTGATAAAATGGAATCATGAAAAGATTAGATTACTACAAATGAATAGAAATGAAGGGAAAAGAGAACAAAGAATAGATTGGGACCCATTGAAAACAAGTGCCCAAATGGTAAATTTAAACCCAGTCACATCAATAATTACATTGAATGTAAACTGTCTAAACACTCCATTATTACATAGATCAAATCATTATGTTGTACACCTAAAACTAATACAATATTATATATCAAGTATAATGCAATTCTTTTAAAAAAGCGCTCCATTAAAAGACAGAGATTGTCAGATTGGATAAGGAAAAGCAATACTCAACTATATGCTGTCTGTAAGAGACTGACTTTAAATATGAAGATGTGAGCAGGTTAAAAACAAAAGGGTAATTTTTTAAGTTATCTAAAAAGTTTATAAAAAAAGAGTAAAAAGATAAATATATGCCACACAAGCTCTATGCAAAAGAAAGGGAATTGACTATATTAGTATTAGACAAAACAGATTTTAGATCAAGGGATCATAATAATAAGGGGATTAATTCATCAAGAAGACAACAATGCTGACAGGGCTTCAAAATACATGAAGCAAAGTGATAGAAGTAGAAGAAGAAATAGACAAAATTATTATTGTAGATTTCAATGCTCCTCTCTCGATAATTATTAAAATATGTGGGCCAAAATATCAGTAAAGATACAAACAACTTGAATAACATATCAACCAAATTAAATTAATGGGCATTTATAAAACATTCCATCTAACAACAGCAGAATAAACATTATTTTCCAGTGTACATGGAACATTTACTAAGATAGACCGTATTAGGGGCCATGAAACAAGGCTCCAATAAATTTTAAAGGATTGAAATCATTTATGCCATATTCTTTGACCACAATGAAATTAATTAGAAATCAGTAATACAGCCGCATAGCACAGGGAGATCAGCTCAGTGCTTTGTGACCACCTAGAGGAGTGGAATAGGGAGGGTGGGAGGGAGATGCAAGAGGGAGGAGATATGGCGATATATGTATATGTATAGCTGATTCACTTTGTTATACAGCAGAAACTAATACACCATTGTAAAGCAATTATACTCCAATAAAGATGTTAAAAAAAAAGAAATCAATAATAGAAAGATATCTGGAAACACTCCTGTTTGGAAATTAAACAACATATTTCTAAATAACACATAGGTCAAAAAAAAATCACATGTGAAATTAGAAAATATGTTGAACTGAATGAAAACAAAAGCAGCATGTATTAAAACTGTGGTATGCATCTAAAGCAGTGCTATAAGGGAAATTTGTTACTTTCAGTGCTTACATTGGAAAGAAGAAAACTTCAAAATCAAAAATCTAAGCTTCCACCTTAAGAAACTAGAAAAAGAAGAGCAACTTAACCCAAAGTGAAAGGAAAGGAAAGAAATAACCAGAAATCAATAAAATAATGAATGGACAAACAATAGGGAAAACCAATGAAAGCGAAAGCTGATCTTTTGAAAATAAAATTGGTAAATCTCTAGCCAAGCTGAATAATAAAAGTATATAGAGGACAATTACCAATATCAGGAATGAACAATTCTACATACACTCAAATGATAATAAGGGAATATTATGAATAACTTTAAGCCAATAAACTCATCAAATTAGATAAAACAGAAAAAATTCCTAGAAAATCAGAACTAAAGCTCACTCAAGAAGAAATAATTTAAATACCCCAATTTATATTAAAAAAATTGAAGTAGAATTGAAGAAAACCCTTAAGTCCAGATGGCTTTACTGGTAAATTCTACCAAATATTTAATGGAGGAATAAAACCAATCCTACACAAAAAATTAGAGTGGAGAAGACTTTGCTATTTATTCTATGGAGCTAGCATTACACTAATACCAACACTAAAAAAGGAAATTAAAAGGATAGAAAACTACAGGCCAATACTCCTTATGAACACAGACACAAAATCATTAACAACATTTTAGTAAATCAAATCCAGCTGTATACAAAAAAGGAACGCATCATGACCAAGCGGGGTTTATCTCAGGAATGTGAGATTCATTCAACATGCAAAGTTTAATAAATGTAATCCACCACATTAACAGACTAAAGAAGCTGTATGATCAGCTCAATTGATGCAGAATAATATTTCACATTTTTAACACCCAATCATGATTAAACAAACTCTCAGCAAGCTAGAAATAGAAGGAAATTTTCTCAGTCTGATAGAGGAAGTCCACCAAAAACCTATAGCTAACACCATACTTAAAAATTTTAAACTGAATTATTTTCCCCTAAGTTTGGGAAGAAGGCAAGAATTCCTCTTTTGCCATTTCTATTCAACAGGAATTCCTAGTCAATGTTATAAAGCAAGAAACCAAAATAAAAGCCACACTATTTTGAAAAGAAGAAATGGAGATGTCATTATCCACTGGCTATGTGGTTGCACATGTAGAAAATTCTAAGGAATCTACCAAAAAGCAACTATAACTTGGAACTAAGTCGATCAGAATTTGTAAAGAATTCACAAAACAATAATAGGACAACCTGATTTTTGAAATGGGCAAAAGATGTGAACAGACACTTCACCGAAAAAGATATACTAGTGGCAAATAAGCACATGGGGGAAAAAATGCTCAACATCATCAATCATAAGGGAAATGCAAATAAAACTACAATGGGCTACCACTCTATACCCTCCATAATGACTAGAATTTTTTTGGTTTTATTTGGGCAATACCAAATGTGGACAAAGATGTGAAGCAACTAAGGCCCTCATACACAGCTGATAGGAATGCAAAATGGTACAGCCACTTTGGAGAACACTTTGTCAATTTCTCATGAAGTTAAATATACATTTACCATATGACCTGCAATCCACTTCTGCATATTCACCAAGCAAAATGAAAATCGACATCCGTGTGAAGACACAAATATTCATAACAGCTTTCTCCATAATAGTCCAAAACTGGAAACACACCACACGTCATCAACAGATGAATAGAAGAACAAATTATAGATCACTCCCTGGCAATGTGAAGGGACAGACTTCTGAGATGTGCGACAACATGCCACACTGAAATTCGGTTTTGTTTGTTCTTTCACTCCCTTAGCTGCCTCTCCACCACACACACACACACACACACACACACACACACACACACACACACCCTCTGTCACTATATACCCCTTGAGATCAGGAACTGTTTCCTCTTTTCCTTTGTATTCCCAGTGCCTAGCACAGAGCCTGACCTATAGTAAATGCCCGGGAATTATGTATTGAATGAAAGAATATTATTGCTTTTCAGTGTTCATGATGTTCTTATTGATGCCAAGTCAGCTTGCAGCTTCCATATTCTGGGGCGTTGGGCTCTTTTCTTGTGTACTCTGGTGAAGCACACCATCCACTTTGACTTCCAGATGACTGGTCAGCCGAGTTGACAGTGGCAGTAATGGAAGCTTCTGCACTCCTGCTCCAGTCTTTCCTCTTGATCCTCAAGGGGTTTGAGCTAAGGTTTCTTCCATCCCTCCTTTGGGCTCAGGCACAGTGCCAGCCTCAGCCCCAGTGTTTGAATCATATGCTCCTTTGGCCAAGTTTTAAGAGCCAACTTGCAATTTGGCCGTTGCAATATGTTCTGACTCCTTCGCATGTGGTTTGAGCTCATTGATATTCATGAGCTTGCAAACAGGAGACCCATCTCACTGGGAGGCTGGGCAGTGGACAAAGGGCCCTTTCCTGGTCTCCCTGTGATGTTGGCCAGGCTGCTGTGCCCACTGAGAATAGCCCAGATGCTTCTAGAGGGATTCCTTAAGTCCCTGTCCAGATGGAACAGATCTTTCATCCCTGAGCTTTGGGTATCTTGGCCTCCAGAGATGAGTACCCAGAAGCCCACGTCGCTCTGGAAGACACTGACTGTGTTTTCACTTCTTGGGGACCCTGATGTGTATTTGATTCAGTTAAAAATGTGTAACCAGGTCCAGCATCCCACAGCAGCTAAGAAGGAACGCCAGAGCAGAGAGTAATGTCCACAGTGGCAGAGGTTGCTGCAGTTTCATGGGCCAGCAGCCGAAGAGATTGCTTTTTCTTGAAATAGGTTACTATTTCTTTTTTTTCTGGTTAGGTCATAGACTCATAATACAAGCATGCTTTTGCTTCCCTTAATTCAATTAAGCCATTTTCCAGAATAAGCTCTCTAGCTCCTCAACTGAGTTCATTAACTGGTGTGTGCACATGCATGTATACGTGTGTACATGGGTATGTAAACAAATTAGGGGCCTAACCTAGACGGGCCACACTTTCAGGGAGTTCCGGCACATGAGGGCCTCCTGCCAGCTGTAGTAAAATAACAGTACTGGAATGTTTGTATTCAGATACATAGGACATACTATGTGTCAGGCACTGTGTTAAATACTTCTCAAGGTTTATCTCCTTGAATCCTTATGAGGACTATGGGAGGTAGGCCAGTCATAGCCCCAGTTCACAGATGAGGGAACTGAGGCTTATCAAGGTGGAGTAATTTGCGCAAAGCCACACCTCCAGAAGTGATGGACCTGATTTTCAACCTCAGCAGTCTGGCTTCAGAACCATGCTTTTTACCACCACATGTTGAGTGATGGGTCAGCCCTTGGAATAACACCATCAGATAAAGAGGGTGGACAGCAGCCAACTCTAATTTTATATTGTTGGCTGTGAACGAGCCACCTTCTGCTCAAAGGGAAGAGCCCAAGTGTCTGGACTCTGACTTACAGCGCCGGTTAATTTTTGGCAGAAGGGACTGTTTGGTGTCTCTCCAACATCCTCTAACCTAGATGCACAGGAACTTGACCGTGGTTCCTTGAGGTGGGAAGGCGGGTAGTGATTTTCTAGGAGCCGGTGAAGAACTGTAACTCTGTTGGGAAGAGAGCCCTCCTGACTTCTGAGAAAGCAATGGGAGGATCCATTCCTTCGCTCATTCATCAAATATTTTTAAGCACCTCTTTTAGGGGGGAGAGAAAGGCAGCAACAGACCCTGCCTTCATAGAGCTTACAGTCTGGCAGAGAAGATGGCAGTTAAATGAGCAATTACAATGAGGTGCCTGAGAGCAATGCTACAGGAAGTGCTGGGAGCAATGGGTGCATGGGCCCTGGAGAACACTGTCTCCCATTGAGAAGTAACATCAAGGTCAAGGTCGGGAGACTGGAGAGGCTCAAAGGCAAACACCAGGATCAGCCCAACGATGAGGAGAGGTAGATGAAGAACACAGGGGGCTGAGGAGAGCCCCGTCTGTCCTCGTCCCAGGACATTTTAAGTGACCATCAAAAAATGTCATGAGCAAAAAAAAAAAAAATGTCATGAGCTCTCAGGGGCACCAGAACCAAAGGCCAAGGGAGTTTCAGGGTTCTGGCGTTTCTGCTAGTAGGCATGCAGAGCCACAACGTTTCTTATTCTCATTGCTAACATCAACCACGCCGCTAACCGACTTTGATCTATAGAAGCTTGATTACATTAAGCACTTGCTAAAAGAAGTTTCCTTTCTTTCCCTAAATACCATATTTTTTTTCACATATTGGATCTGCCACCCTCCCAGGGAGAGTGATTCATTTTCCAAAGTTGATTTTTCTAAGAAGTAAATTCTCATCCACTTTGAAAGCCTACCACAAAGTGACGTGGCAAAACCCGGGGAACAATTGCAATAATTAAAAACAGTGTTTCAAGTTTTCCCCAAATTTTCATCAAGTGCTCCCACAACAGAGGGGAGTCAAACCCTGCCCCCTGGAAGTTTGGAACATCCTTACAGCTCTCAGGAAGGTCTTCGAAGTTTTGTGGGGGTTTTTTGCCGTACGCGGGCCTCTCACTGTTGTGGCCTCTCCCGTTGCGGAGCACAGGCTCCGGACGCTCAGGCCCAGCGGCCATGGCTCACGGGCCCAGCCGCTCCGCGGCATGTGGGATCTTCCCGGACCGGGGCACGAACCCGTGTCCCCTGCATCGGCAGGCGGACTCTCAACCACTGCACCACCAGGGAAGCCCTTTTGTTTTATTTTAAAATGTTATACCAACATTAGTGAATTTTGTGTTAACTCTGTAACATCAGAGATTATTTTAATATGAAAACAGTATATTGCAGATGAAATCCTGCCATTTGTGACAACATGGATGGACCTTAAAGGTATTATGCTAAGTGAAATAAGTCAGATAAAGAAGGACAAATACCATGTGATTTTGCTCATATGCGGAATATAAAAATAAATAAATGAACAAATCCAAACTAACATAGATACAGAGGGCAGAGTAGTAGTGGTTACCACAGGGGGAGGGGCAGAGGTGGAGTAGGAAATGGGTAAAAGGGGTCAACTGTACGGTGATGAATAGAAACTAAACTTCGGGTGGTGAGCACGCTGTAGTGTATACAGAAGTAGAAATGTAATGTTGGACACATGAAACTTATATAATGTAGTAAATCAATGTTACCTCAATAAAAGAAAAGAAAAACTGTATTTGTCACCGAATCTTTGAATAGTTGATGCTCCAGGAAGATGAGCCAGCTGCATGCTCCAGAGCAAGAAAATCCTTTTCACTCTTTTTCATTACACAGTGCTTTTTTTAAAAACCATAAAAACCACCAGTAAGTACAAAAAATTTAGAGTGAAATTTGAAAATATTCTACAACACTTAACAATGGTTTCCTCCCCACTTTGGGCTGGTGATCCTAAATGTAACCCAGAAGGCTGCGATTCATCCTAGATCTCTTTGAATCTCTTTGAATACAAAGATTTTGTTTTTAATCTATAAAATGGAGACAAAAACATTTGCCGCATAGGGATGTTATAAGGACTAAATTGAATTAGCGCATGTAAAGTATTAGGCAATAATGGATACCCCATAGAAATCTGTTTCTTTCTCATAGATGCATCTCAGTGCAATCTAGACAAACTGCAAAGAAAAAAAATCAGTCTTGGGCTTGCCTGGTGGCTCAGTGGTTGAGAGTCTGCCTGCTGATGCAGGGGACACGGGTTCGTGCCCTGGTCTGGGAAGATCCCACATGCCTCAGAACGGCTGGGCCCGTGAGCCATGGCCACTGAGCCTGCGCGTCCGGAGCCTGTGCTCCGCAAAGGGAGAGGCCACAACAGTGAGAGGCCCGCATACCGCAAAAAAAAAAAAAAAAAAATCAGTCTTGCTAAATCAAGATAGAATTCTTCACCGAATTATCTGAAAGTCAAAATACTTAACATTTAAAACAGATGATTACGATTTTGGAAATTTCATTTCTGCTTTCAACTCCCCCGCTACTTTAGAAATTCATTAATTCCTTCTGTGCTGTGGTCTTACCATCCAAAGGTTGCAGTAGTAATACTGACTCCTTATGGAAATAAATGGATGAAAGAAAGACACTTAGACATACATCAGTGACTGCTCTGTGTACCATCCTTGACCATAGTCTTCTAAGTGCATTTCAGAAGTTTGATGAGCACCATCCTGATAGAATGAGAATTTCTCTTCTCCCAGGAACAGACAAGAAATACGAGGGAAAAGGGACAGGCCGACCTGCCGCTGGTGATGTAGTAACCACTGAGCTGGCCATTATAAGAACATTAATGGCCCTGACTTCCACACGTCACAGAAACCAGCACATCTGTAAAGGCTGGTGTTAGACTGACAGTTTGGAACAGATGATCAAAGACTCCCTGAGTGTCTTTTTCTAAAATTACTGCACAAGAAGACTGAAAAAAGGGGAGGAAAAAAACGTCATTGGACCTCCAATCTCTAACTTATGTTTTCTAAGTCACAATAGGAAATTCTGTATCATCAAATGACATTTAAAAGAAGAATCAATGATCATGTATGATTAAAATAAATATATATATATTCTATTTTTTAAAAGCACTATGAGACCTAAAATGAGCTGTGTAATGCAATAAATGAATTCAGTAGGAATCTGAATGAGATAAACCTTCCTATTACATTTTTTGCACAGTAAATTGCAATGTATTATTATTTTCTTATAAGCAACAAAAAAATGTTTTAATATTTAGGTATAAGTCACTGAGAATTATTTTTATAGCACATTTACTATATAAATAAAGCACATTTATTATATAAGTAAATTATATATAATATTATAAATTATACATTATTATTTATAATAAATATAAATTATGTATGATAAATATTATATATAATAAATATAATTTATTTATATAGTAAATGTGCTAACTTTAACTATCTTAATTAAATAAAGGACTGTTGCAAAAGATTTGATAGACAGTATTCAAAAAAAACCTGAGGCAAATTCTCCTTCTTACCTTGGTAAAGAGAGGGAAATATTGCATAAATGACTATGATACCCTGAAGAATTATTACATTTCTTTGATAAATATGATAGATGGAAATGGTCTTGGAAACAATAAGCTAGATATATAGGGTGACATTTTATTGTGCACATAGAATCCTCATTAGTTATGTGTTAGATGTATTTAGATCATACAACTATTGTTGGCATTTTCCTTAATCTATTTTGTTCATTTACTGCCTTCATAATAACCACAGTGCCCTGCAGGCAGAGTCGCACAAACTTAATCTTTTCCTGTTTGGTTGCATTTTCATATTTACAAGGCTCCTTGGAAAAAAGGGAGACCAGAGGAAAAAGATGCCAAATTGTCACATGAAATTAAATCTATGTCGTAAAAATGAAATGGTGCACTCAGCGCATGGCTGTGCTCTTTGCAGAATTAGATCTACCATTGTTTCTGGTCTTTCATGCTGCTAAGAACTACTTCTCGCTGTCTGGAAAATTCCTTTCTGAAATGATCTGTGCCATACTTCATATAAATTGCAAGATAGGATAATCTTCTGCATTTCACTAGCATTTCTAGAACTACTATGTATATAGATACATCAGCCTAAAGACAGAACACTAGCTCATAGGAGTAGTAAGAGACACAAATAGAAAAAGCACTGTTTCTGTATAGCCATCTGAGACTGAAGCTAATTATCGAGGATAATCTTTTGTCTTGATTTGAGCTGTTAACACTTGAAAATCTATTTCCTGAAATTGGCTTCTTGTTATGAATATCAAGGCATGTGAATCTCAAATAAACATGGAGGAGGCAGACTCATTTTAATTTCCTAAGAGTTACAATCAGATATTTTCATATATGTGTATGTTTATATCATGTTTACTATTGACATAAGATAATGGAATGGCAATAACAATGTGAATTTGTTGAATGCCCCCTATGTGCCAGGCATTGTGCTCAGTATTTTTCATGATTTATTTCCTTTAATCCACCAAATTCTATGAAGTAAAGACTCTTATCCCCATTTCACAGATGAGAAAATGGAGGTTTCGTGCCATTAAACAGCTTGCCCAAGGTTGTACAGTCAGTAATGGTGAAACAAGGATTTGAAATGAGACATTTTGACTCCAGCTCTCATGATCTTAAACTATTATTCTACCTCAAAAAAATTTTAAGGTAACTTGAAAGATACACACCACATATTAAAAGAACATGAATTTGGAGCACATGGGAAAGAGGTTAGAGAAGAGGAATGTCAGTGGAGCCAGGAATTAGGCCAGTACGTGAAATGTACAGGATTTGCTTAGCTTGAACCACGGATGTATTCTACACTTTCTAGCAGTCTTTGCAGAGACCAAACACAATGATGGGGCCTATATCATCAAACCAAACCATATGATTAAGAGAAGCACAACTATTCTTTATAGTCTGACGATAAAGACAGCCTCTTAAGGATCCTCGTAAACAGAACACCACGTAATGTAATGAAGTCCATTTTCAACAGAGTCCTTACAGTAAATGTGATGGTGCATTTCACAGGGCTCTTTCTTACTGCTCTGCCAACACAGGCAAATAGCACAATTCATTTAAAGCGATTCTCGAGAAAGCCAGCACCACACGGCCTAGATATGCAAGGGCCATCGGCAAGACCGGGGACACTCATGAAGCCAAACAATCTGCTTTTCAAATCGAAATCGAAACCAAAACACAAGTAATAAATTTACTGCCAAGTTTTCCCTCACTAACGGTAACAGCTTTTTGTCTGTAGTTGTGATATATGTACAATATTTTTCAAGAAGTACAAGTAGGGCTTCCCTGGTGGCGTAGTGGTTGAGAGTCCGCCTGCCGATGCAGGGGACGCGGGTTCGTGCCCCGGTCCGGGAAGATCCCACGTGCCGCGAAGCAGCTGGGCCCGTGAGCCATGGCCGCTGAGCCTGCGCGTCCGGAGCCTGTGCTCCACAGCAGGAGAGGCCGCAACAGTGAAAGGCCCGCGTACCGCAAAAAAAAAAAAAAAAAAAGAAGTACAAGTAACGAAGCATAGAATTGATATCTTAAGCAAGAGGGAGTTAAAATAGCATGTGGTTACCTTTACAGGTATCCATGACTTAGAAACACGTAATTTTTACATCTGCTGCTACACATTCCCCTCTTCTCTTGTCTGTCTCTTCTATGCTACCATGACAGGAAACACTGTGGAAAACCGTATGGAGCTTCTAGAAAACCTGAAGGTACAGAAGTAGACAAAAAAGAAGTTATAAAATTCAGTTGAAAAAAACCTGCTTATGAGGTTGTATCAAAAGGTCAGATTTCAAGACAAAGCTGGTCTTTTTAATAATCTTTGTTGGACTTCCCTGGTGGCGCAGTGGTTAAGAATCCACCTGCCATATGTATATGTATAGCTGATTCACTTTGTTATAAAGCAGAAACTAGCACACCATTGTAAAGCAATTATACTCCAATAAAGACATTTAAAAAAAAAAAAAGACTCCTCCTGCCAATGCAGGGGACATGGGTTCGAGCCCTGGTCCAGGAAGATCCCACATGCCCAGAGCAACTAAGCCCGTGTACTACAACTACTGAGCCTGCACTTTAGAGCCCACGAGCCACAACTACTGAGCCTGTGTGCCACAACTACTGAAGCCTGCGAGCCACAACTACTGAAACCCGCACACTCTAGGGCCCGCGTGCTGCAACTACTGAGCCCACGTGCTGCAACTACTGAAGCCCGCGCCTCCATAACAAGAGAAGCCACTGCCATGAGAAGCCCGCACACCACAACAAAGAGTAGCCCCTGCTCGCCACAACTAGAGAAAGCCCGTGCGCAGCAACGAAGACCCAATGCAGCCATAAATAAATAAATAAATAAATAAATTTATTAAAAAATGATAATAATCTTTGTCCCCAAATTATCTTGCCCCACACTATCTGAATTGCTTCATTTCACCTTGTTAGACTGCAAATAAATACCCAGGAGAAATAGTTTGGGGCTAGCAAGCATCCTCTTTTTAAAACTACAGTTTCTTCTGGCTGAGTTAATGATCTTTAAGTCATTCCTATCTAAGTATGAATTAGTTTAATCAATGACTATTCTTCTATCACTTAGCAAAGGAGATTTTCCTGGGGAAATACAAATACACAAGGTATTTCGAAGCCTCCAAAAGGGAAGAAGGCAGGTGCCCAATTATTTCAGAATTTTCCCAAGGCAGACCTTTCTTTCACCCAAGGAAAAGAGAAAAAGATATTTTCCTCTACCGTCCTCCTCTTTCTCTTCTAAGCAGCAAACATAAAAATAATCTGAGAAAGGGTAGCATAAAGGACACATTTATAGTGATAGAACAGTTCTGTATCTTGACTGTGGTGATGGTTACATGAATATGTACGTGTGATAAAATAGCATAAAATTAATGCACATACACAAGTGCATGCAAAACTGGTGAAATCTGAATAAGGTGGGTGGGTTGTACCAATGTCAATTCTCTGGTTGTGACACTGTAGTTTTGCGAGATGGTACCCTTGGGGAAAGAAGCTGGGTGACGAATATACGAGATCTCTCTGTATTATTTCTTACAATTGGGTGTGAATCTGCAATTATCTCAAAATAAAAGTTTTTTTTTTTTTTTTTTTTTTTTTGCGGTACGCGGGCCTCTCACTGTTGTGGCCTCTCCCGTTGCGGAGCACAGGCTCCGGACGCGCAGTCAGCAGCCATGGCTCACGGGCCCAGCCGCTCCGTGGCATGTGGGATCCTCCCAGACCGGGGCACAAACCCGCATCCCCCGCATCGGCAAGCGGACTCCCAACTACTGCGCCACCAGGGAAGCCCAAAATAAAAGATTTTAAGAGAAAAAAGTTTAAATCTTAGAAATAGACTTTTTTTCTTTTTCTTTTACTTTGTATCTATATGAGTTGTTGGCTGCTCACTAAACTTACTGTGGTAATCATTTCACGATGTATGTAGGTCAAATCATTATGCTGTCCACCCTAAACTTACTTATACAGCTGCATGTCAGTTATATCTCAATAGAACTGGAAGAAAAAAAAATCTTACAAATGGATCTTTCTAAATTCCTGGTGTGACTGTTGACCAAACTCACCCTGTGATTTCACATTTACTTGCCTTCGTTTATCTAATTTGCGCTGAACTCTCATGTATGCTTTTTGATTTTCTTTTCCTCTACCTGAAAAAAAAAAATCTTACCCTTTATGATCCAGCTTCGAAGACTCCTCTACAAATTTTTCTCTGACTCTGCTCACCTAACAGAATTGAACAAGTCTTATCCTGTGTTTCTATAGCATCTCAAATAGAGTAATAAAGGCTAGTACATGTTTAGCCCTTACTATACCCCAGGCACTTTAATCTTTACAACAACTCAGAGAGCAAGACGCTAGTACTCTCCCCATTTTACAGATGAAGGAATTGAGGTACTGAAGGTAAAATAACTTGCCCAGCGTCACACAGAGAGCAAGTGGCAGAGTCAGCTTACACAGCTGAGCAGTCAGCCTCCAGACGCCCCAGGGTAACTGGTGTATGTCCTGCCTCTTCTATGAATCACTGGTTATCACACGGCACATGGTGTTGAGTCGTTTGTATTCTCACCTCTCTCCCTTCCTCCAAAGGAAGAGTCGCCCACACTCGCTTCCTCCCCTTCTTCATCTCCCACTCGCTGTTCTACCCATTAGGATCTGGCTTCTGCCCCCACCACTCCCTTGAAACTAGAGTTGGCCCTCTATATCCACAGATTCCATCGTATCCACAGGATGTGACCAACCGAGGATGAAAAATATTTGAACAAAAAACGCAGAAAATTCCAAAAAGCAAAACTTAAATTTGCCACTCACTCGGCAACTATCCGCACAGCATTTACATTGTACTCGGTATTCTAAATAATCTAGGGATGATTTAAAGTATATGGGAGGATGTGCGTAGGTTATATACAAATACAGCGCCATTTTCTGTAAGAGACTTGAGCATCTGCAGACTTTGGTATCCTGGGGTGCGGGAGCGAGGAGGAGGTGGTGGTCCTGCAGCCAACCCTCCTGGGGGTACAGAGGGACAACTGTACACTCACAGTGGTCACCAATGACCTGAAGGTTCTCAACACTTTTCTGTTTTTCCCTGACTTCTCAGTTGTGTCAGAAACTTCCGACCCCTCTCCCCCTCTGGAAACAATCTCTTCCCTTGGCTTCCCCGGCCCCTCCCCGTTTTCTGTTTCTCTTTCCCTATTGGCTGCTTCCCCATCTCCTTAGTCTCCTCAGCTGCTTGCTCCTAAACTTCTATGCTGCCCTCCCCCGCCCCAGGTCAACTCCTATCCTACAGCCTTTTCCTAGGGAGCCTCCTCCACTCCCAATTCGTTCTTTGCAGCCCAGATATTTCTTTTGACCTCAACATCCACATAACCAGGTGTTCCTACCCCACCCTGGTTTCCTAGGTAAACCTCTATCACAGCACCTCTCTTTTATTAATTTTTTCTTAGCACCTTGCATAAAGCAGGTGTCCAATAAATATGTTTTTAAATAAGAGAACTTAGGTAAAACAGGTTGGAGGGTGTTTTGGTAAATCAGGCCAAAATGATGTTGCTATAAAGTATAAAACTCCACTGGAGAAGAAACTGGATTTAAAGACAGAACAGGCTGGGCTTGGGGGCTGATAAAATGCAGAGCTGGGAGTGAGAGTCAAACGTAACTTCCAGGTATCTGAGTGTAATGTGTGCAAAGAGAGAAGGTTGGCCCTCTTCTTTGATCAGCTTTCCAGATAATTACCAATATTTCATTTTATTTTGTTTTGCGCTGTGTAAGATAGACACAAGGGAGGAAGATCTTCTTCCCAAGCATTGGTTAACTGCACCAGTTCCACCAGCCTATAAGCACCATGAGAACAGAGACCCTGTCTATTTTGTCCTCAGTGCCTTGCCCGGGGACTAGTATATCCTAGGCATGCAACAAATATGTATTATTTTTCTATTGAGCATCTTCTGTGTACCAGGAACTATATTACATGCTTTGCATATATTTTCTTCTTTAATACTCACTACAATTCTGACACCAAGTTCTGATGTGTGGGGTTCTCACCGCACACCAAGCAATTCTTAGACACCAACTGAGTGCCCCACAATTCAACTCAGTTCCAACACTCTCTGCTTGGAGATAGTGTCAGATCCAGTGGCTTAAGGGGTCCTACAAGACTGCCCCTCACTTCAGAGGCCAATCTCAAGCCCAAGTTATCACCTGTGCTTCTGACAGCTATGGATCCAAGGTTCCCACAGCCTACTCTTTGGTCTGATTAATTTGTTAGAGCGGCTTACAGAACTCAGAGAAACATTTTACTCACTCGATTACCAGTTTGTTATAAAAGGATATGACTCAGGAAGAGCCCGGTGGTAGAGATGCTTAGGGCAAGGTATGGGGAAAGGGCACAGAGCTTCCAAGGCCTCTGGGTGCACGACTCTCCCTGAAGCCCCGTGTTCACCAATCTGGAAGCTCTCCAAACCCCGTCAATTTGGGTTTTTATAGAGGCTTCATTACATCAGCATGATTGATTAAATCATTGGCCACCAGCAATTGATTTGACTTCCAGCCCCTCTTCCCTCCTCAGAGGTCATGGGGGGGAGGGGGAGACACAACTGAACGGTCAGACTTTCCAGTCACCAGTCACTTCTGGCAACCAACCCCCATCCTCAGGTGCAGTCCCAAAGTCACCTCATTAACATTACAAAGACACCTTTGTTGCTCCCATCCCAGGAAAATTCCAAGGGTTTTAGGAGCTCTGTGCCAGGAACCGGACAAAAATGAAACGTATATTTTTCATTATATATCACAGTATCACACACACACAAAAAAAAACACATTTTAGGAGTGAGGATGGTTTGGAAAGGTTAAGTGGCTTGTTCAAGTTTATACTGCAAGTAAAGTAGCTAAGGCAGGAGTTAAACCTAAATGGGTCTGTAAATCAACTATACCTCAATATTTTAAAAATAATAAATTTTTTAAATATGGGGGAAAAAACCTAAATGGGTTTGGTACCAAAGGCTAACCTTAAATATGATACTATACATCCTTCCTATATGTAGTTTAATTTTCCAGGGAGATAAATTTATGTAATAGTGAAGAAACTTTGTATTCTATTACAAGTTAATCACTAAAATTATGTTGCCTATAAGTTTAAATTATACATAATGGCCCATCTCTGGGAACCCTGCCTCCCAGGTAATGAGCTTTAATCTAAAATACCTTTGTTTACCTCACAGGAAACATCCTGACCAGGCCCACCTGTGAATAACTGCAGGATGGAAGAAAGTAACACATCCCCTCCAGAGTCTGCCCGGAACCAGGACCTTACCCTCTCCCTTTTGGTATAAAAGAAGCTTGAATTCTAACTCGGGAAGACGGTTCTTTAGGACATTCGTTTGCCATCTTCTCGGTCTGCTGGCTTTCCAGACAAAAGGGCTATTCCTCGCCCCAACACCTCATTTCCTGATTGATTAACCTGTCGTGTGGCAAGCAGTATGAACTTAGACTTGGTAACAAATTTTGGTGAAGCCAGCCAGGAGCCTTGCTGCTGTGGCCAGTCTGCCCTGATTGGGTTCCAGTAAGGCCCTAGCAGCTACTGGGACCTCTTGTCCTGAGGATCTTCCCTTCAAAATTACCCGAAGCGGCACCGGCTGCCCCAGCACTTGGCAATTGGAGCAAGGAATGGACATCTGGGAGCTGACAGGTTCCATACAGTAGGGTAAGTCGCTCCAGGGTGTACAGCCAGAAACTTTATTTCTTCTCCGTTTGGGGCTTTCATTCTCCAGAACAGACCGGTTTGTTTTGTATTTGAGTGGGGTACCCTGTTGGAGAGAGGAAGTGATGGCCGGACTTTCACCCAATTTGTGAAGCAGTTTGTTTATTCGGATGCCAGCATTTTTGTGTGCCCTTTGTGCTTTGTTTGTCCTGTATTTAACAATGCTTGGCCACAGTAGCTGTTAGGATCTCCACAAGGGGTTTAGGCAGGGTTATCTTGAGACCCTGTGGACCATGTACTGTCCCCCTTGCTGTGTTAATTACCTCGTTTGTGGTCTCCTGTGTTGTTGGCCTGGATCCAATAGCTCTCCAAGGAGTCACATTGCATGGGGGTTGAGTTTGTGGTTCTTGTGATGTGTAAAACCCTCAGACCAAACTTGAGGGTTTATTTAGGATTTTCTGTTTTGTTTTAGTACCATTTCTCCATTTACAGACTGATGTCAAGTGGAGGAAAGGAACAGTAACAAAAAAACCTGTCCGTTCCTGTCTGAAAGTGGGACATTCTCAGGGACAGGAGAAAGGTTCCACTTTGTTCCTAGAATCACCAAAAGCCCCATCACAGAATTCAGCCCAGTTGGTTGATGCCAAGGCAAGAGGCATCCTTTTAATGGTTAGAGATTATCAATGGCTATTTATGGTGGCCTTTGGGTGGCTCAATAGCTATTCTGTGAAGGGTGATGAAATCCTCTATGTGCAAGCATTTGTGCTATTACATCAGGGTGGGAAAAAGTCAGACAGTTGTCACCTTATGGTAAAAGGAACCCAAGGGAAAATCTGTCATACAGGAAGGAAAAAGAAGGGAGTGAGGGTGAGGCTATGTTGCTCCAACCTCTGGCCAAGCCGGCTGTCCCAGCTGCCCCAGCTTTTATGGCAATATATCCACCCCTTCCCCACCTCCCATTCCCAGCCAGCCCCAATTCCCAACACTGGGGCTCACGGAATGGTTGAACTGGCTCCCCTTCCTTATAAGGATCAACTAGAAAATCCTATGTTAGTTCCTGGGGCACAGGGGCCTGGTCTGGTATCCCTGTCTAAGACCTGACAGGGCGCCCAGTTTGGGCCAGGAACCATTCCCGAGGCAGGGCAATTTCCCTTATGCTGTATCCCAGAGGGAGCCTACATGCAAACAGCCAGCTGGCTGGGTTTCTATGGGTGGATAGTCCTCTCCCCACCTCAGTCTTGTTTAATTGGAAAGATCGAAACCCCCCTTATAGGGAGGATCCTCTCCGAAGGATAGAATTGCTCACGTCATTTTTTTCTTTTTTAATTAAAAAAAATTTTTTTTAATTAATTTTTATTGGAATAGTTGCTTTACAATGTTGTGTTAGTTCCTCCTGTACAGCAAAGTGAATCAGCTATACATATGTATCCTCTCTTTTTTGGATTTCCTTCCCATTTAGGTCACCACAGAGCATTGAATAGAGTTCCCTGTGCTATACAGTAGGTTCTCATTAGTTATCTATTTTATACATAGTGTCAATAGCATATATATGTCAATCCCAATCTCCCAAGTCATCCCCCCGCCAACTCACTTCTATTTTTGCTACCCACCAGCCTTCATGGACAGACATACACATTCTTCTCAATGTGATGCTTTCAGGAGATGAAAGGAGAATGGTCGTTGATAAAGCCAGGGAATAAGCATACCAGCTCCACCTAACAGACCCAAATGGTGCACCTGAAGCCCCCTTGGCAGTACCCATAGCTGAACTAAGTTGGGACCCAGTGAGGGAGGAATTCCCTTATTAGAGCACTACCAGAAGTGCATCTTGGCAGGGCTTTGAAAAGGGGAACCAAAGCAAAAGAGTTTGAACGAAATTCAGGAGATTCAGCAAGAACCAAAAGAAGACATCTCTGAATTTTTGGAAAGAATTTATCAGGCCTACAGATGTTATACTGATGCAGATCCCAAGGCCCCTGAAAATACTAGAATGGTAAATTCAGAGCGCCTCAAACATCCGGAGAAAGTTGCAAAATTGAGATGGTGCATTTGGAATGAACCCTTCTCAGTTGGTAGATGTTGCCGTTTAAGCGCTCAACAACAGGGAACAAGGGCAGAAGAAAGAAGATGCAAAGGGGAGCACCATTTTTCTGGCATTGGATTCCCAGAAGGCAAGTAACCCAAAGAGAGGTGAGGCCCCCACTGGGGAAGGAGCAAAGCACCCACTGTAAAGAGGAGGAACATTGGAAAAGAGATTGCCCTAGGCTAAATAGGAAGGCAAACAATAAAAGACAGGAGCATCTCATATGGTAGAAGGAGAGGGGCACATTCATCTTCTGATGAATGGAGAGGTCCAGGGGCTTTGGATGAGCTGATTGACTTTCTGATAGACTTCAGGCGCAGTATACTCTGTGGTAAACACCAAGGTGGCGCAGAAAGCATCTCAATCCATCCCAATCACAGGAGTCTCTGGAGTAGAAGATCGTTCATTCTTACAACGTCTAGAATGCCAGCTAGGAGACCTCACCCTGAAACATAGTTTCTTATATATGCCAGAGTGTCCAGTCCCTCTTTTGAGCCAAGATCTTCTTTGTAGAAAAGGACAAAGAGAGGCCCAAAGAGTAGGGTTTCACTCCTGATCATACCTCACCTGGCTGGAAACGTAGAGTGCAAGGAATTGTTTTGATCCCTGAGGCAGTCTTAGGTACTGTGCTATGCGCAGTCATAACAGTACCCATTACCGGAGAGATGCCACCATACAATGGATTCAAAAGTACACAATGGGGCCTAACCTACCAAAAGACCATCCAGCGAGGCACTCAGAATTGCATGATTTGTGCTAAAAATAACCCAAAGACTGCTGTCAGACCTCCCAGATGGGAGCTCAACACAGAGGGACCAGCCCCACTGAGGACTGACAAATAGACTTTACTCAAAGGCCTCGAGCTGCAGGAAATCTCAGATACCTGCTAGTGTTTGTGGACACTTTTTCAGGATAGATAGTAGCATATCTCACCCAGGTAGAAAAGCCTCCGAAGTGGCTAAAGCCCTCCTTAAGGAAATTAGCCCTTGGTTTGAGTTAAAGCATTGCAAATTATCCAGTTTTGATGTGTTTTATTGAAAGAGTAATGTCTAAAACTGAGCCCATGAGAAAAAAATTTTTTTTCTCCTAAAAGAGTGAAATTGTAGAGACTACTAGGTCGTTTCCTTTTTAAATGATCTTCCCTCCTTTAAAAAAGAAGGGGAAAAAAAAAACCAAAACTGTTGTTTAATGTCCCAGAAAGTTTTTTGAAACAAGCAGTTTGTCCCTTTTTTCTAAGCACAAGGCCAAAAAATAGGAATTATTTGGCTTTCTCTTCTGAGGCAGATCTGTGTAAGCCTAGCCTGAGAAAATCCTCCTTGCCCATTAACTAAGGGAGCTGTCACAAAGGAATTCTGGGAATCATGATATGCATTTATACACAAACCGTCTGAAGGGAAACAAAGCTTGACCTGGTTTTCTTCAGAACGAGACCACACTTCTTTTTTTCTGCTCCCTTTAAAGATGGGGGGGCGGGGAAACAGCTTCAAGCCAACATTGCTATCTTCTCCTAAATGCTGTTAAATTGAGTCACCAAAAGGAAGATGGTTAACTATCTGGTATAATCTGATTTTATAGGTATTTTGACTCTTGATTGAGTAAAAACATGTTGCTTATCAAAAGAACACATTTACTAATAATAGATCATCTTTGCTGAGTGTGTCTAAGGCTCCTGGCCCCCTACCAAGCACTGTATGTGCCAGTTTATTTAATCTTCAGAACCCTGAAAGGAAGTGCTATGGTGAGCCCCATTTTACAGATGCCTAAACTGAAGCTTAGGGAAGTTGAATAAGGTGGTTGGGACTAGAGCCATTACTCTTGACCACTGGGCTCTAAACTTACAACTCAGTTATGGAGCCAGAACAAGAAGCTGCAAATATATATTTTTAAATTTTTATTGAGGTATAGTTGATGTACAATATTATGTAAGTTACAAGTGTACAATATAGTGATTCACAATTTTTAAAGGTTATACTCCATTTATAGTTATTGTAAAATATTGGCTATATTCCCCACGTTGTACAATATATCCTTGTAGCTTATTTTATATCTAATAGTTTGTTCCTCTACTCCCCAACCCCTATATTGCCCCTCCCCCTCCCCACTGGTAACCACTAGTTTGTTCTCTATATCCATGAGTCTACTTCTTTTTTGTTATATTCACTAGTTTGTTGTATTTTTTTAGATTCCACATATAAGTGATACCATACAGTATTTGTCTTTCTCTATCTGACTTATTTCAATAAGCATAATGCCCTCCAAGTCCATCCATGTTGTTGTAAATGGCAAAGAAGAACCTACAAATATTTAATAACACCAGTCAGCATACGCTGTCTGCCAAATAAATGGAATGAACTACTATCTACATGGAGCCCAGAAAAGGGATGCTTTCACTGCAGCAGAGGCCTGAGACTAGGAGGCAGAACTAAAAGGAGGACTGGCTTCTGGTTGAGTGGATATACTGATGCTTCCGCCAATAGCCTTCACTGAGGAACAGTAGTAAAAACCTCTTCAGCAGGCTAAGAAGGAAGTTTTTTTTTTACAAACACTTTATGTTGTTCTCTATGTGTGAAACCGGCTTTATGAACAGGCATTCGATCCTAGGAGATGTGTATAGAGAAGCCATCAGTTTGCCGTTGGAAATCTCTTTAATTCTCCCCCTTCTCACCCACTAGAGGAGTAGGTTCTTGGATTTCAAGGCCCTTCTACTGCGGCCATGAGTTTTCTGGGCTGTCAGTTTCTAGTGAAGGAAATCCTAGAATAAATGTGGACGATTATATGCCCTTATCTTGAACAGAAAGAGGAAAAGGTCTTTTTTCTTCTCCCATTTAAAATTGTCATATCTTCTCTGCAGTTTTTGGCAGACCTTTCAGGAAATAAGTTAGACTGACAATTTGGAGATCTCAGTAACTTTCTGGGCTACTTTATTTATTTTTTAAATTTATTTATTTATGGCTGCCGTGGGTCTTTGTTGCTGAGTGCTGGCTTTTTCTAGTTGCGGCGAGCGGGGGCTACGCTTGATTGTGGTGTGCGGGCCTCTCATTGCAGTGGCTTCTCTTGTTGAGGAGCACGGGCTCTAGGTGCATGGGCTTCAGTAGTTGTGGCACGTGGGCTCAGTAGTTGTGGTGCACGGGCTTAGTTGCTCCGCGGCATGTGGGATCTTCCCGGACAAGGGCTCGAACCCCTGTCCCCTGCATTGGTAGGTGGATTCTTAATGACTGTGCCACAAGGGAAGTCCTCTGGGCTACTTTAAAACATCCACTGTATTATGAATACAGTCTAAAATCATTGAAACATTGATTCTTTGTATTTCAGTACATACAACAGCTGCCTCGAATCAGAATGAGGAACAATAATCAACTGAGGGGAAAAAAGGAGGAATTTTTATGGGAGCTAAAATGTCTTATGTGACAGAAATATTTTAATAACTGCCAAGCACCTTACCCCATGCAAATATTGACTTCAAAGAAGTCACAACATTAAAGTTTGTTATTACTTCCTCCTTGCATCCTACACAGAATATAGGACTTCAGTACAGTTGGATAAAAAAAGTGTTGACCACTTAACACAGCAACTGCAGTAGCCTGGGCTGCAAATATGCCCTTCCTTCAGGGGTGCACATGTAGCCTATCTTCGGAGGACAGATTTGAAACAAAGGAAAAGGAAGTGGTGAAGGCAACTTCATCTTCAGATGTAGCAACAAACAGTGTGCAACCAAATGGGAATTTAAGGGGGTCTTGTATTTTACACAATATGTCGCCCTTTGCTTTTTTTGGGTTCATTTCATGCAAATACAGTAAGATGTCAGAACTACAGACAATTTACATGTGAGAACTCTCTGCTACCTAAATCGAAGCCTATGCAAATTGTACACTTCTCCTTAATCTCACCATTGATCAGACTCTTTGCCAGCCACTAAACTGTGACAAAACATCTCCTTTATTGAAATAACACATTAGCATTTCATAAATGAGTCCCAAATATTTGTGAGCTATTTTCAGACATAGTATTTATGAAACTATTAAAAACTCATTACTCTTGCCATCTTTTTTATGAGCTGAGTATTAAGCACAGGTTATTTATATCATGGTCCTAGAGACACTAGTAATTTTGGTCTGGGAGATATTTGCATTTAAGATATATCATGCAACTGGCATAAGTTTATTTATTTAGCATTATGTTTATACACTTATCTGTTGGTAGCAAGTCTAGCTTGTTCTTTTAAAGGGCTGTGTAAAGGGAATATATCATGTCTTTATTTGATGAATGTAGTTGAAGTGTCTTATGCTTTGAAGTGAGAACAGAGCAGTGTCTGGAGAAATCTGAGTTGGACGTTTACTCTCTCCATTAAACCGGACCAGGAAGGAAATAGGACCAACCCCAGGACAAAAATTATCCTGAGGTCTTTCCCTTCTGTAAAAAGAGCCTCAGACTTCCCGTTCTGTGTGGAATAGATGGAACACATGTTAGAACTGACATACACATGTCAGAGAGAGAAAAAGAAACATCTTGGGGCATCAAAAGGCCCCCGGGTGTGAGAGCATCAGCATCTGGTCCAAAGTGTTACACACACTTTGTTTTCTCCCAGTTAACTTCAAACGACACACACGTGTGTGTGTGTGTGTGTGTGTGTGTGTGTGTGTGTGTGTGTGTGTGTGATGCCAGCCTGAATGATGCTAGCTTCCTTGTCCATGTGTCTACGGTCTCATTTTTCAGAAGCTCTTACCTGAGACCAGTTTTGGGCAGTGGCCTGAGTATGTGAAGCGGTTATACTGATGCGTGTACAACCATCTTAAAAACAGTCCAGGGCGAGTTAGACAGTGTCCAGCAGAATAGGTAGGAACCCCTGGTCTTGGAAGCCAGAGTCCCTGTTCCTGGTGCTCTAGTTGTTTTCCTTGATTCCTGATCCTGAGAACCAGACCCCTCTGTCCTGGATCATTGCCTGCAGCCATTGCCTTGGACTTCTGTAGGCTTGTTTCTCCACGCTATAATTTTGATTTGCTAAGTAGGTCCAAACTGGCAATAACAGAGTGAATCCTACATACCAAAACTTAATCACACAAATGACCCTAGACCTCTTTCTTCCCCGACCTGTCACATCCAATTTATCACCCTGTCCTCTCAATTCTACTTCCTAAGCCCACGTGGAATCTGCCCTGGGGGCTCCAGGCTCACCGTCCTCTCACCTTAGGGTCTAATGACCTCTTACCTGGATAACTGCACAGGGTCTTCTCTAGCCTTCTCTGCATGCTCCCCCTCCAGCCCCTCCTCTCCAGAATGCTGAGGCGGGGATGCCCCAAAACAAAACAGCGATCATACCTACGCCCCTGGATAGGATAGAGAGCCCTTCCTTGCTTCTCCATGGCAGCTCTCCATGGCAGCTCCCCATGGCATCGAGAAGGATGTTAATGCAGCTGGGTGTGCCCTTCAGCATCTTTCCAGTATCCCCGGCCCCTCCCTGCCCTGTCATGCCTCGGCCACACCCACGTGAAACACTTTATGCCCCAGGCCCCTGCGCATACAGACTCTGAGTTCGCTCTTTTCCTTCGGGCACTTGCTCTTTTGTACGTAGCATTCGCTGGGCCCTGGGACCCTGCTTCTCCCCTGCTTCTCGTCCTGCAACTACCAGAGCATGCGTCACACTGTAGACTCATGGAGACAAGGCAGAACAGGGGGGGTGTGGGTAGCTGGTATAACTGTCAGAAATTCTGAAGAGAACACATGGCACCATCCAAACCTAATCTGAAAGAGATGCTGTTATTGTTTAAAGCAAGTAAAAGAATAAAAATAAGGTTTTCAAAGAACTGGAACTTTTGAGTTCTAGCCTCTCAAGAATAGTTTTTCTGTTCAAACGAATGACTACTGGACTATCTCTCCGGCTCTTTCTCTCTCCTGAAGGTGCCTCTCTCAGCCCTAATGACTGCAGGATGACAGTATGGAAGAATATTTTTTCACCCTGTCCTCAGTCAACCTTGGTTTTGTGTGTACGGCAAGGCCACAGTCACAGCTTTTATATGGCCAACATGAATTCAGAATGGACAGACCTTTCCCCCCAGACATACAAGCAATTGATAGCCACACAATCAATCAGATTAAAGGACACAAGAAGAAAAAAAAAGTGTGACATTAGACGGCATTTTGAGGAAATATCTAGTTGACAAGTCAGATAGATAACCTGGCATTTTCACCTCTCACCCTCTGAAGGGTTTAGTTTCAGTTCCTCCTCTGCCCTCATCCCTGTCTCTCAGTTTAGACTGAAACAATGAAGAGATGGAAAGATCAAACAAATAGATCTTTGTGAAACACCAAAAAGAAACAAAGAGGAACAGTGGGGTCTTGAGGTGGGAGGAGGGGGCAGAGACTGTGTCTGCTTGCCTTCCTGGCTCAGGGGGTAGAAGGAGAAGAGATGTAGCCATTGACAGGAGTTAGAGGAGGGCTGCCCACCTCCCCCCATCAAACCCTAATCCCAGCCCATGATGATGGGCTGCTCTTTAAATACAAGAGTATTGAATTTAGAAAATCGTCTGCTGATATTGCAGAGTGACTCTGGGGCCAGACTGCCTAGTATGGATCTTGGCATCTCCACCTACCGGTTAAGAGGTCCTGGACAAGTTTCTTAACCTTTCTGAGTCTCAGTCTCCTCATCTTTAAAATGGACATGAAATTGCACCAACCTCCCAGGATTGCTCTGAGGATAAAGATGAGTTAAGATAAAATAGAAAGCATTCAGAAGATTTTCTCAAGAAATGGTAGCTATTATTATGGTAAGCAAGATACGTAATTATTTTGGGCCCTGGTTTTTCAATCTGTAAACTTGAATTTGTTTTTACCAACTGGTCACTTTAAAAATAGGGGTATGAAAAAGCTGGGAAAATATGAACTAACACGTCAACTTGGGAGACGTATTGAGAAAGACTTCATAGTCACGAAAGTGTTTAACAAACAAGAAAAAAATAACCCTGTCCACACTTAATCTCACTTCTTTCAAACACTTCTCCCTACAGATAGCGTTCATTCTAGCTGCTCAACACATCAGCAGGCAGAGAAGACAACCATCTGCCTTGAGGAGATAAAAATGGAGTTTCTTCATCAACCCTCCAAGTTCCTGTGAAATCCAGATGAGAGGCTGAGTTTGTGGTCTTGTTGGCCAATCGTCTGAAAATTTAGAAGCTAACAGCTAGCTAGAATTTTAGTACAGACAGTCCCCAACTTGATGATGGTTTGACTTTGCGATTTTTTTGGCTTTACAATGGTGCAAAAGCAATCCAAATTCAGTAGAAACCATACTTCAAATTTTGAATTATGACTTTTTCCTGGGCTAGTGATATGCGGTCCAATCCTCTCTCATGATGCTGGGCAGGGGCCATGCCTCCCAGTCAGCCACAGGATCACGAGGGTGGACAACCGATACACTTACAACCCTTCTGGATCCAGACAACCATTCTGTTTTTCACTTTCAGTACAGTATTCAATAAATCACATGAGATAGTTAACACTTTATTATAAAATAGGCTTTATGTTAGATGATTTTGCCCAACTGTTGGGTAACATAAGTGTTCTGAGCATGTTTAAGGCAGGCTAGTTTAAGCCATGATGCCCTGGACATTAGGTGTATTAAGTGCATTTTCAACTTTCATGAGGGGTTAATTGGGACGTTTCTCCGTGGTAAGTTGAGGAAGGTCTGTACATTTTATGTGCCAGATAATGCTTAGCTACATTACATGTCTACCCACAGGAACCTTATGAGCAGAACTATGGTTATCCCATTTGACAGAGGAAGTACTAAGGTGTAGAAAGGTTGAGTAAATGGTCAGGTCTGTCTGACTTCAGATGCTGTTGGCTCAACCACTGTATTATGCTCCCTCTTTTGCTCCTAAGTATACTGGATAATGTTATTTTTTTACTGTTTAAGTGTGTTGGGTGGGGGAAATTTCCCCCTCTACCCTTCTTGAGTTTTTGTGGCTGGACTAATAATAAAATTGACACAAGACAGATTAACAGGAGAAAAAGAAACAAATTTTCATTTATACACACAGAGGTCTCAGGGAAATAGGACCTAGGAAGTGGTCAAAGCAGACAGCTTTTATACTTTTTAGACAACAAAACAATAAATTTGTGAGAAATTGACAAGACAAAGAAATTCAGTTTTTGAGTGCCCAATAAGTGAAGAATTTAAACAGAGTTTGGGCTTGGGGTCATAAATTAAAGAAGTAACCGGATTTGTTTATATAGGTTTCTTGGCCTGTATTCCCTATCTCTAGCGTTAAGGGTGTCCTTCCACCTCCAGATGCAGGGAAGTCACCTTTTTTATGGGAGATTTATTTCCGCTTTCAGGGAGACAGAAAGGAGGATCACAATGTCCCTCTTGCATTGGTCATTTTTTAAGTAACTTTAATTCAAAATAATCTGCCATTGTGGCATATTTTTGGGTAGCCTGCCCTGAGCTCCTGAGCAACATTTGATATTACTAATTTTGAAGTATTTTTCAGTTGCCAAATCCATATTCTAAAAATCATTTACGGATTTACCAAATGTGCTTTCCTGGGAAGGCCTGTCCTTCTGAGATGACATCTTTTCTACATTTGTGGATTAAATGCCCTTTTGAAAAATGGTCTCAGGCTGTGCTATAGTCTTGAATGTTTCTGTCCCTCCAAAATTCATATTTTAAAATCCTAACCCCTAACATAATGCTATTAGGAAGTGGGGCCTTTGGGAGGTGATTAGTTCATGAGGGTGGAGCCCTCATGAATGGGATTAGTGCTCTTAGAAAAGAGGCCCCACCTCCTAATACCCTCTCATTAGGGGTTAAGTTTCAACATAGGAATTTTGAGAGAAAACTTTCAGTTCATAACATGGTATTAGTAGAACGTAAATTTTCCTTCTTTTTAAAGAGAAAAAAACAAAAAACCTCTTATGGATCTTGCCAATTATTTCTTTTAATGGATAGACTAGAAAACTAAGAATATTACAGCATCCGTTGCAGAACCTTCACTAGTTATTTAGACTGAAGACCTCATGTCTCGATCATCGCTCTCTTTTCTGGAATCACAAGAACTTGCTCATACATCTTGTTAAAATGAATGGTCATAATTTGACTTGAACAAATCAAGTGAAAAAAGATCTTTTTAAGGCAATTAGGGAAATTAATTATAGACTGACTCATATGATACCAAGGAATCATTGTTACTTTATAAGGTATGATAATGACATTGCTGTTTTTTTTTTTTTTTGCTGTTATTTTTTAAAGTCCATATTTTTTAGAGACAGATACTGACATATATAGGGGTAAAATGATACATCTGGTGGGTTCCTTCAAAATACTTCAGCAAACTGAAAAAGTGAAAGAAAAAAGGGAGAGATGAAGCAAACACGTCGGTCTTAATAATTGTTTAATCTGGGTGATAAAGAGACATTTGTAATTATTTTAAATTTTTCATAGTAAAGATAAATATAATCATATGTAATTATTCAAATCATGTTGTCAAGTACCAATATGTTTTTTCCATTATTAACTATGTGGACTTGAATGATTTCCTCTTCTATGAAAATGACGTGAGAATATCCAATTTGTAGGTTGTTTTGGGGATTAAATGAGATGCCTGGCCCAAAAGAAGTATTCAATCAATGTTAGTGCCCTACCCTCCACTTTTCTCCCCCCTCTCCCATGCTGTATACAAATTCAGAATCATAAAATGATATTTAGGTAGTAGCTATTCACTTTTACCAAAGGAGGTACTATGGACTCTTAAAAACAACAAACTTCTCTAGTGTAGCTATATGATTCAATTTATAACTATAAAACATAAAGACAACTTTGCAGAAACATAATTTGTGTAAAATTAAGATATTGTTGGAATAAGAAATAATTGTCATTTGACATGGTGGTTATAAAAGTGTTGCTCCAAAATTAAATTTTTTAGAAATTCTGAATATTTTCAAAGTTCTAGTTTATTAAAATTTTTGTAATAACTATTTTATTAGTTTATGCAGCTAAAGTGTAGCTTATTATGTGGCTGGAAAAATCCTTCAGCCTGTATCACAGTTAAGTTGCTTAAATTTCTTCTTAATACAATTTTATGAAGCTGCTTTGAAGTTGTAAGTGATGCTGAAAACTTAGCAACTTTTCTGTAGCAAAAAAAAAAAAATAGGTTTCTCTATTGCTATAAATAATTATTAGTAATTTCCATAGGTATATTCACTCTTTTTATTGGTGTAATATGTTAAGGTTCTTAATGAAATAATAAAGAATAATGTCTAAATTAGAGAAAAAAGATCTTTGAAAGGTTTGACGAATCAAAGCTGCAAGGGACGCATTAAGAAGAAAACTGGGGCTTCCCTGGTGGCACAGTGGTTGAGAGTCCGCCTGCTGATGCAGGGGACACGGGTTCGTGCCCCGGTCCTGGACCATCCCACATGCCATGGAGCGGCTGGGCCCGTGAGCCATGGCCGCTGGGCCTGCGCGTCCGGAGCCTGTGCTCCGCAACGGGAGAGGCCACAACAGTGAGAGGTCCGCGTACCACACACAAAAAAATGATAGCAGAGTAAGACGACATGGAGCTCACCTCCCCGCACCAAAAAAATGAGAAAATAAGAAGAGCAGGCTTGGGCTTCCCTGGTGGCGCAGTGGTTGGGAGTCCGCCTGCCAATGTAGGGGACACGGGTTCGTGCCCCTGTCCGGGAAGATCCCACATGCCGCTGAGCGGCTGGGCCCGTGAGCCGTGGCCGCTGAGCCTGCGCGTCCGGAGCCTGTGCTCCGCAACGGGAGAGGCCGCGACAGTGAGAGGCCCGCGTACCGCAAAAAAAAAAAAAAAAAAAAAGAAGAAGAAGAAAACTGATCCAGAAGATACATTTTTCCCTAGCTTATTTCTCGGATCATCCTATTATTGATTACTGAGTGTAAACACAGTGCTATAAAAGGTACTCAATTTTTTTTTTTTTTAATTCACAAAAGACCAAATGCGTTTACTATGCTTTTGCCACACGGATATTTTAAAATTTTCAATTAAGACCTAACATTCATCATCTTCACTAGCACACTCGTGTGTCCAGACCCTTTTAAAGGGCATTGGAACAATTTCATAAGTTAAATCCTGTCAAAAATAACCTATCAGGCAGATGACAAAAGGAACCCTTGCTTTGAAGCTTGAAAAAAAAAATTGCCTTTCACTTTGAAAAATCATCTGTCTTTAGGATCTGTTTCATGTTTCTTCAAACGTTTCATGTCAACCTTTCCCCAGAGCAAAATCTGAGATGAAGTTGAGTAATTTATTGTCATGCTTTAAACATGTTATATTTATTCTTCCCTTTGATACCTTTTTTTCTCTGAGGTCCTTGGAAACACTGAACAATGAATTGACTCTTCCTGTGGATGCTGGGAAAGGGGACGCAATTAGCCAAAAGTAAGGAATAAGAGGTAGGAGACCAAGAATGGGGAAAGTGGCAGGTAAAGTTTCTGGGCCTAAAAATAAAAGGTCAACCCAGAAGTAAATATTACGGATATCAACAGGGGTAGGGTCCTTGCATCTGGTCTAACTTAAAGAAATCAAACCGAGTCCAGTAGTCTGTTTCAAACTGGAAAAGAGAGGGAAAGGCCTATTTACTGGCTGTCACAAACTGTGGTCAGTAGGTTCTTTCCATGTTTGTCTTTTGTCATCCTCATGACAACGCTGTGAAATACTGCCCCTTTCTCAATATGCAGATCAGAGACTGAGACTCAAAGAAATTATAAAATAGCTCTTACATGCCTTTTGTACCACAGCAGAGCTCCGTCTGCTCATTCTAAAGCCTGTGATGCTCCCCTGTCAGAAATCATCTTGCTAGAACATCAAAGTCCTGTTCTGTCTGTGGCCTGTTATTTTACTCAACTGTGGTCCCAAATCAATCAACAGCATATGAAAGAACAGATGTAAGAAAATCCTGGAAATTGAAGTCTTTTAAGACATAAGTTAAAGAAAATCAATGAGGAAATGCATCCAAATGGGACAGAGAAAAAAAAATCAGTATATTTGTTGAGTTGGTTTAAATGACCCATTTATTATCCATATTCATGGTTCTTTATCTTTGCTTGGATCATAGGACCCTTTGAGATTCTGATGACAGCTATGAAGCTGCATATTCACACAAATGTTCATAGGGCTTAAGGACCACCACCCGAGTTTATTTGGGTTAATAACCCACACTCTATATTATTCAGAGTGTAAAATGCATTTAAATGTGATAATGTTTATGCATGTAAATTAAGGACTTTTCAGATAATTTTATGTACTCTGCAAAACAAATTGCCTGAAACTTGACTACTGGTGATCGTACAACTTTTGAGTGGATCATTGGTGATTTGCATAATTTTGGACCCATCAATGTCAAGTGTTAACTTGGGCCTTGGACCGTAAATCCATCCATCTTAAAGAAACCACATTAGTAGGGAGCCATATAGGAAAGCTGTTGTTGGCATGTAAAAACAGTATCGCGGTTACTGCAAACAGTATCATGGCCCTCAAAGCTCTGGCGAAATATACCCCAGGGTGAATGCAAATTCCGTTGTTAATTTCACTTTCACCTGTTAGATGAAGTGACATCTTTTTTTTTATAAATTTATTTATTTTATTACTTATTTTATTTTATTTTATTTATTTATTATTTTCGGTACGCAGGCCTCTCACTGTTGTGGCCTCTCCCGTTGCGGAGCACAGGCTCCAGACGCACAGGCTCAGCGGCCATGGCTCACGGGCCCAGCTGCTCCGCGGCATGTGGGATCTTCCCGGACCGGGGCACAAACTCGTATCCCCTGCATCAGCAGGCAGACTCTCAACCACTGAGCCACCAGGGAAGCCCACTTACTTTATTTTTTTTTTGGCTGCATTGGGTCTTCATTGCTGTGCGCGGGCTTTCTCTAGTTGTGGCGAGCGGGGGCTACTCCTCGTTGCAGTGCATGGGCTTCTCATTGCGGTGGCTTCTCTCGTTGCGGAGAATGGGCTCTAGGCACACGGGCTCAGTAGTTGTGGCTCATGGGCTCAGTAGTTGTGGCTTGCAAGCTCTAGAGCACAGGCTCAGTAGTTGTAGCACAAGGGCTTAGTTACTCCACGGCATGTGGGATCTTCCTGGACCAGGGATCAAACCCGTGTCCCCTGCCTTGGCAGGCGGATTCTTAACCACTGTGCCTCCAGGGAAGCCCCATGAAGTGACATCTTAATTATTTCATGTAAGTTAGTACATGACAGGACAGGCCTGGGCCAAGGGTCCAAAACCCGACAACCCCCAAGCATTGAATGCACTGGTTGGCCCTCTCCCAAGGGAGAAGGAAGTTGTGAATGGAATAGGGACTTCACCACCCACCACTGCCTCTCTTCCCCAAAAAGTGAGAAGCAGCTAAAAGAGCACAGGAGAAAAGTGAGCCAGCAGATTGAGACAATAAGACAGCCTCCACAAAAAAAGATGGTGGTGAATAAGGTGGGGCACAGTAATCAGCTCTACAGACATTGTACATATTCCTAGGTTGCAAAAAATTGGTTTGCAAAAGACAGCACTTTAGGAAAGTGAAACTGGCAAGTTAAATTAGTCTACTTTCGTTCACTGTTCTTACTTAGCTTTCCACATTTTTATGCAAAGCGTCTATTACTTAATAGTACCACCAGCAAGGCGTTTTCTAGCGTTGGCTCTGCCACCAATTTGCTTTGAACACTCAAGAACTTCTCTTACACATAAAGGGAACTAACAGGGCTCTCCAGTTTTTCTAGTGTTCTGACAGTCTGTAATGCACTGCAGATACATATGGAAAATTTTCCAGTGGTACAACAAAAACAGGAAATAGGAAACTGCTGGACCAATTCAGATGAGGGTTATTCTCCACCCCTCCCTGCCTGAAGTAAGGGGACAACTAGAAGTTGGTCTGCGGGGCTGCTGGGGTCGGGTGCGGGGGGATTTGGATGTTTGAGTGGATAATTTTTTTTTCTTTTCTAAACTAAAAATTAAAGCCTTGAGACAAATTCTCAAAGTAGGCAGTTTATTCCTGGCACCATGCTACTCTCTGCCTTTCTGTCCCAACTTCGGGGCCTCCTGGCTATATATTTTCTCCAGTCCTTCCCACTCACCCCCCATGAAAGCATGGCTGGGACTTTGCAGACTCAGCAAGCCCAGCCCTCTGAACTGCTTCATGCCTCAAAATTCTTCCATAACCCCAGCAAACTTGGTACCCTTTATTTTTTAGATACTTTAAGAAAAGCAACCTTCTTGAGCCAATTTGCACTGATATGAATGACTAAGAGTCTTTTAACATTCAAAGGCATTTGCATTTTTTAACAATATCCTGGAGAGAGAGAGAGAGAGAGAAAGAGAAAGAGAGAGGAGAGGAAGCCAGCTTTTCAACAGGTAGGATGTTGGGGAAAGTAAAATGAGATTTTAAAAGAGAAAAAAAAAGGCTTTTAGTTTGAGAGCGATCTGAGCATGTGAATGCACCAGGTCTACTGAAGGAGATTCTTATACCTGCTTTACATGGTCCCTTTCCTCCTCCTTTTCTGAAACTGGAGAGGCTCTAAATGCTCCTTCCTGACCCCCTCCCTGCTGCTTGACAGCTTTTATGGGAGTAGCTGAGGCTTCAGCATGGAGATAAAGAATAAACATTTGCAATTGTCTGTTATTTATAAGTCAGGAACTGTTTATATTTATAAGCGTTCTAAAATTCCACTTCTAAAATTGTGACTAATAACTCCTTTCTCAAATATCATGTTAATGTTTAAAAAGCAACTCAAGAAATGGAAATCATCCCTCTTTGAACCGTACCGTTTCGCTCCTAACTCTGTTTCTGATCTTCTGAAAAACTCAAATGTGGAAGAAGAAAAAAAACACAGAAATTAAAAGAGATTCCTGGTGTCTGATTAGTTAAGAATTAACAAGTGCACAATTTGGGAAGCCACCCATATTGCAATCTTTCTGTGTCCCTTTGAGATTTATAAAAGTGATTTGGAGGTAATGAAAACAGGATCTGCAATTTTCTAGAAATTGCCCAATATTGAAAAAAATATATGTATACACACACACACACAAACACACACACAGAAAGTATATATGTGTGAATATATATATGCATGTATATATGTATACATATGTATATATTTGTGTGTATATACATATATAGACACACATACAAATATATTTGGATTTTACTCTAAATCTGTATATTTTATCCTCCAGCTCACCCCACTCATTTTAATTGATAACATCATTTTGTAATCCTTTGCATTAGAATAATAACATTTTAAAGCTATTGGTTTTAAAATAGGAGATCAAAAACAGCAAATATACTTAACACTGGGCTGCAACTGAAAGTTGCAGCTTTCCTCCTTATCACACAGTTCTATTAACACCAAAACTTTTAAGCTGTTACGTAAATAACTGTCAACAGAAATAAAATATGTGATTGCCTTTGCTCATGACGTGGACATGATTTGAGATCTGATTCAATCTGTGCTCTAGCAAAGGTTATTTCTATCATAGACCATAGGAGCAATAACCAGAATACCAAACATATATATTGTGTTTCCAGATATTTGGAATTGTACTAATCTGGACTGTTAAAGGGTCCTTTTGCACTGGATCAGCAAAAGGTCAACTTGCTAAAGTTGCTAGACAGGAAAGCTGTTTAGGTGGCAGAGCCTTCATCAAAAACTTAAGAAAAGACAGTATAGTTTTTTCTTGATTTTTTTTTTTTTTGGTAAGATCTCATCCTCAATGATAGAAGCTACATTAAGGAGATTTAGGAAATTGTAACTAGTGAGACAAAAATGGACGAAAGGGCAAAGGAAAATAGAAAAGGTCCCAAGGCTTTCTTTTGTCTATGATAAGCTGTTTTTTTCTAGTGATGTAACCTTCCCCTTGGCTTTGGGCTAGATCACCGTTTAACAAACATACAGTCTCCTCTTCAGCAGAGCCATGTGCTCTGAAATCCACACTGTTAGCACTAGGAAGGCACATGTTTTCTCTGCACAGTCTAGACACAGGTTGGATCCAGGGCATCAGAATTGGGTAGGAAAAAGAGTCTGGAGTCAGAGATGACTGAATTCAGATCCCACATTTGCCATTCATGAGCTGTGTGACCAAGGGCACTTTCCTGAGCCTCTGTTTTCTCATCTGTATAATGGGGATAAGAGAACCTATCTCATAGGTTGTTGGTGTGTTAATGTGCGTGTTGCACCTAGCATATAGCGGTATGGTGGCTGTGGTTCTTCTTAGAATGGCCGTGATACAATGACACAAGAGCTCTAATGTACCCTAATCTACCTTTTATAATCTGTGAGGACTTCATGGCTTTTGTGCATAGGACTGTTTTTCTGGATGAAATGTCACATGATGGAATAACTGCAGTGCCCTTTATAGGCTCTTCAAACAAGCAGCGCTGGGAATAGGAATGGGGCAACGTAATACTAGGTTTGAACTTTCACCTGATAAGTTACTTTTAAATGTTACCAAAATGGTGTGTTGAAGGGTATGGAATTTGTTCCCTCTTGATTGTCTCCCATTAGAAGTCCTGGGTTTAAGCCCAATTCCACCAGCTATTAGCAGGGTGATGCAGAACAAGTTCCTTTACATTTTGAAATTTCAGTTTCCTCATATGGAAAAATACCATACTCATATTTCAGGGCTGTTATGAGCATTAAAATAAAATAGTGTAGTTAAAAGAGCTGTGTAAGCTGTACAGTTCTAAACAAATATGATTACATTTGTAACAAAAATTAGTCATTCAGCAATGATATTCAAACCTTGTTTTAAAATTACTCCCTAATTACGGAGTTTAATATAAGCCAGATCTTTCTCAAAGCTCATCAAAGATAATTGATGTAAAGAAATATCTCACCTCATTTTAAGGGGCTGTGGAATATGCATTAGGATCATTGTATCAGGAAGGCTCTTCTTATTTACCATGCTGTGTGAAAGAAGTCTTTTTCATATTTCAATTTTAAAAATAATTAATACAAACCCAATAATGAACTCATTGAGTATGACTGCTAGTCAAAATGATTGCCTTTTTAAAAATGCTTTTTTCTTTATTTCAAAAAGCATACATACACACACATACACACACGTATTTTTGGAAGAAACTTTAGAAGATACAAATAAGCAAAAAATTTTTTAAATCACTTGGAATCTCACTACTCAGAGGTCACCATTATTAATATTTTAGGTTACAGGATTTCATGCCTTTTTTATATATAAATATATATGTAGAGAGAGAAATATAGATACGGCTATAGAGTTTATTAAAATGTTGTGTGAAATCATTTATCTCATAATATGACTTTTTGGTTCAATAATTCAACCCAAATATTTCCATGCCATTGCAATACCTTTTTAATGGCTTTCTGATATTTCATTGAGGACACAGCCCACATTTATTCAGCCTAGCCTGTGCTGTGAAATGTTTTGTTTATCTTCATTTCTTTCTGTTTTGAACAGCAATGTCATGAACATTCTTGCAGCTACATTTGCAGCTACATTTTTCTCGGATAGTCCTGGTTATTTCTTTAGAATAAATTGCTAGAAAAAGAATTACTGATTCAAAGAGTGTGTAAAATATTGCAACTTCTGGTACATATTGCTACATTCCCCTTCTGAGGTGATATGCCAGATTGATGCTTTCATTAGTATTTTATTAGAGTGCCTATTTCCTTCTATTCTCTTTTTTGTTTTACTATTATTGTACATTTTTATAACATATTCATTGAAGAATGCTTAGAAAGCATAAGCAAACAGAAAAAATTAAAATTTTCATAATCTCAGTACATGATTTAATATTGTTAGCATTTTGCTGTATATATTTTCAGTCTTTATAAGTATTTACAGTTCAATGTGTATATTGTGGCTTTTTGACTTCTTTGATGTATTTATTTTTCTTGTGAATTTGTAAAAGCCCTTTTACAAAACACAAGTTACAATTTTTTTCCTGTTTTTTTTATCCTTTAAGTTTTGTTTGTGGTATATTTTGATGTACATTAAGTTTTTTAAGAGTATATGTGTATGACTTGCATAATTCTTTTAAAAATTTTTTTGTATTTTTTTAAAAGATTTATTTATTATTTATTTATTTTATTTGTTTTTGGCTGCATTGGGTCTTAGTGGCAGCATGCGGGATCTTCTTTGAGGCATGTGGGATCTTTTGTTGTGGTGTGCAGACTCCAGGGTGCATGGGCTCTGTAGTTGTGGCACACAGGCTCCAGAGCATGTGGGCTCTGTCGTTTTGGCACACAGGCTCTCTAGTTCAGGCACATTAGCTCAGTAGCTGTGGTGTATGGGCTTAGTTGCCCCGCGGCATGTGGGATCCTAGTTCCCCAACCAGGGATTGAACCCACATCCCTTGCATTGTAAGGTGGATTTTTTACCACTGGACCACCAGGGAAGTCCCTGATGTATACTAAGTTTTTATTCTCATTACCCAAATCTATCCTTTAACCTTTTGTGTTATGCTTGAATAGGCCTTCTACATAAATTTTTTTTTTTTTTAAGTTAGCTTCTTAATCCATCTGGAATCAATTTGGCATCTAGTGTGAGGCTGAGAACCATTTTTTTCTTAAATAGCTAGCCAATTGCTGTAACACTTTTTTTGTTTTGTTTTGTTTTTTGTTCTTTTGCTGTAACACTTTGATTTTTCTTTTAAATCATCTTTTTTGTGATCAATGGGAAAGTCTTCATTTTCTTTGGACTTTTATGCCATCTTACTCTGTTTAATTGAGCTTTCTGGCTAGTACTGTGCCAGTACCACTGGTTAAATTATTATTATTTTTTAATTGCTCTGAACATGAACAATTTCCTCATTTATTTATTTATTTACGGCTGCGTTGGGTCTTAGTTGCTGCGCGTGGGCTTTCTCTAGTTGTGGCAAGCGGGGGCTACTCTTCACTGCAGTGTGGGGGCTTCTCATTGCGGTGGCTTCTCTTGTTGCAGTGTACGGGCTCTAGGCGCGTGGGCCTCAATAGTTGCAGCATGTGGGCTCAGTAGTTGTGGCTCGTGGGCTCTAGAGCGCAGGCTCAGTAGTTGTGGCGCACGGGCTTAGTTGCTCCGCGGCATGTGGGATCTTCCCGGACCAGGGAGCGAACCCGTGTCCCCTGCGTTGGCAGGCAGATTCCCAACCACTGCACCACCAGGGAAGCCCCAGGTTAAATTATTTCAGCTTCATCATAAAAGCGCATATAGGAGCACAGCAAATTCTGCCTTGTTATTTCTCCTTGGGAATTTTTCTTGGCTTTGCTAGAATGCTTGCATTACCAAAATAATGATTGCCTTTAAAAAATATTTTGACAGCATGTTTAGAGCCTTATGATGTCATGCTAAAAGAGAAAGTATTTTTTCTAATTAGAAATAAGTGTGTAATTGCTCTGTCCTCTCGTTGTGTCCTGTGCACCACGCTGAGGGGTACCTAAGTCTTTATTTTAGCAGTTTCTTCATGCCTGTGTCTCCCCCAGGATGACCCTCATGTGGGAAAGAGATTTTTGTTTTGTTTCTTGTCATGAGTTCCCCATCACCTGGCACTTCTCACACTGTAAGCAATCAAAAAATTTTTAAGCTTGCTGAATAAATAAATATCTAATTATAATACATCACTTTAAAATATTTCATTATTCTCTAAGAGAGCTAACTTTGTATCATAAGCTCTGCTCCTGTTTCCTTCCTTCTAAAGAATAGATGTAAACACACAGACACACAGACACACACACACATGCGCGCACACACTCCAAGGATTATACACGAACAGAATTGAGAGCATCAGTGAGCGAGGCATGAGTCACTCCAACGTCCCAAATGGAAAAATAAAATGGCAGAGGGAAAGAGAATTTCCAAAGTACGTGGGAAACAAATTATACGTGGAAAACAGCAAATTTTTCTCTTTTCTCTGATAATTTACTTTGCTTATTTTCATGAAGATAGAAAACAAAGCAAGGAAAACCTGATCCCTTTGTTGTAACTCAACTGCTGAGGACACTTCAATTGCATCAGCTCCCTCCAGCCAGCATTCTGCCAACCCGAGACACACACGTGTTGATTCATGTTGGTACACACAGGGCTGGCACTTATCGGCGCACAGATTTCTTACTGTTCTTCAGTGGTTCTTATGTTTCTTTATTGGTAACCCAAATTTTTGAAAATTATTTTTAAAGAAATGATTTGACCCATTTTCCACCAAAATTTCTAAGCATTTCTTCTCTATGCTACCCCTCTGTTCATCAGGTGGAATTCCAAATAATAGGACCATAGAATAATCTAGCATTTCATTTTCTTCAATAACTAATCATTGTACATCTGTGATTAATATGTATTAGAGAATTATGCAATTTAAAGGCAAGAGCCTGTCCACGGTTTGAAATGCATTAAAATAAGTGATGGGTAATATCAAACAAAAGTTACCTACAAAGTACAAAAGGGTTTTTGCAGCTCAGAAAGTTTTTAAAAGCTTTGGTATTTAGATTTTTATGTTTGAATTACAATATTATACGTAAACCCAGCACTTACATAGTGTTTACCATATGCCAAGAATTGTTCTAAGTGCTTTTCTCATCCTCAAGACAAATGCTAAAAATGCATCCTGAGATGCATGTACTGTTATTATCCCCATGTTACAGATGAGAAAATTGAAGTACAGAGAGGTTAAATAAATGACCTTCCCAAGAGCACACAGCCAGTAAGCATAGAGCTGGGGTTCAAACCTAGGTAGCCAGGTCCGGCTTAACCATTACACTATTTACCAATTCTGGCTTTAAAATACAAAAACATTCAGAGACCATGAAAGCAGTGAATTTTATTTGAAATTACTGCATTGTTGGCCAGAAGGTGATGACGAAACATGACTGATAAATTTGGAGATGAGAGTATCTGAAAATCAGAGCTAAACCTTTTTCTATTTTAAACCAGTGTTTTACTGAGAATGAAAGTGATAGTTTGGGGACTTGGAAATAATCAAGAAAGTAAAAATAGTTACATATTGAAACATATGAATTCTTGAGATAAAATATTTGGAATAATAAAGACAGAAATGTTGCAGGGCATCATCAATGAACTCTGTTCCTCAGCTTATTCAAAGAAATGTGATGAGAGATGAATGGCAGCATGCAAGAACAGCTGTCGATGTGTGTAATACACACCCAGAAAATATCCCAGGCCACATGCAATAAAGCTCAGATTTTAAATGCATCTTGATGTGGCTGCCCTACAAGGCTTGACCTCATCGACAGCAAATCAGACTTGATTTGAATTACAACAGATGGCCAGCCTAATGAAGGCAATGCCAACAAGAGGGAACATTTTAAGAATTAAGTGTGGAGAAGAGACAAGAATGTTAAATGAACATTGTCAATCAATGGGTCTAATGATCACGAGGATGTGTGAAAATATTTTAAGACTTAAAAATACTTTCAACATACAACAGCATTCACCCATCTGCAAAGAAATTATCAAGTTTTTAAGGGAATTATACGTGGAATATAGATATAAAAATGCTGAATACTTTAGAAAAAGCATATTGGACACTATTATGTTTTATTAGCTTGACTGAGAAGTTTCTGGAGATTATTAAAAAACTGGGAATTGTGTCATAGACTTTTTCACACAGGTGTGCATTGAATCCAGTGGTTGGCTGATAATTCCTTCCAGATTTGGATTTATCTGTTGCTTCCAAATTTTTATTATGTGCTAACGTTACAGAAATTCTTTCTAAAGAACTTGAAAATGAAGCCAAAGATATTTTTCTTTGTCTTCTAAACCTAAAGCAATATTTTGTTATCATCTGAGAGAAATGATGGATATTTTAAAATCATTTGGAACAGAACCAGTGAATAACACCGAAATCATCCTGAAGAGTTTCAAACTTAAACCCTTCCTTTCAAAGGAAAAGAAAAATTCTGAGAAAAATAGATAATGGCTATTTGTATCAAACATTTTCTTTACTTCATAGGAAGAGTGGAATAAAATTATTGGTCATAACTATAACTGGGTACTATCATATGGAATTTAAATATTTTTAGAGAGCAATTATAGCGACATGAAATAAATTCTAGGTTCACTATTTAAATGGAGTGAGCCATGAAATACAGCAATAACCAAACATGTATAACAATTTTACAAGCATGAGGCAAATGTGATCCTAGAACTTCAGTTTGAATGCAGCTACCAAAAGCTCAATTTCACCCACCATGATATCAACCTCAGTGACCCTGGCTGTTTATTTAACATAATTTTTCTTGTACCAGTTTTGTGCCTGCTCAGAGCTATTATTTATCGCTTTGATTTGGCCAATCACTAAAACAGGTGCAGGCCATTTTATATGCTTTTCTTCCTAAAAACCTATTTTAAAGAGTCACAATACAGTCGAGGGAATGAAAGCAGTTCTGTAAGGCTAGGAGTAGATTTGGGCAGGAGCAAGGAAGTCAGTGGCGAGACCTAAGATTGGGAAAGTCCATGGCTGTAGGCAGAAAGCTTTTGAGAGCTGTCTGCAGGAGTTGGCACTTTCTCCCGAGAGTACTTTAGGATAGTGATATGGTTGGATAGGCATTTTAGAAAAATGTCTCTGACAGCTGTCTAAAAAATGTATTGGGGGAAAATAAAAAGAAGCAAATGAGGAGACCAGAAATAGACGAAGAAAGATATGAGGGAATGGGATATAGTCAAGAGAAGGGCAACTCCTAACATTTGGAGATACAAGCTGGAGAGGAAATAACTCCTGAGTTTTTAAGTGTATCATTGTAGGGAAAAGTACAAAAGTGATCGTTTTGGTGTATCCCCAAATTCTAGTTAGATGAATGGCATCCAGTCCAGTGGTTTCAAAAAGCAGCGCCATTTTTATTGTTTATTTGGGATTAAATAATGCAAAAAGGAGACAGTAGCCAACCATTGGTCAGAAAGATGATGTATGAACTTTTAGACCCCATATACACAAATGGCTCAAAAGTATGTTTCCAGCCAGACCTCTCATCTGAGCTCCAGCCCATCTACCCCACTGCCTACTTGGATATCTTCTCAGGAATCTCAAAAGCATTTCAAAATTGACGTGCCTAAATCCAAACTTAGGATCATTCTCTCCAAATCTGATCTTCTTTCATTGTTCTCTCTCTCTCAATGATTCTTTTCATTCACCAAGAAAGAAGCCTAGCAGTCTAAACTGAAAAAGCTACATACTATTTGATTCCTTCTATATCACATTCTGGAAATGGCAAAACTATGAAAACAGTAAAAAGATCACTGGTTGGCAGGGGTTGGGATGGGAGAGAGGATGAACAGGTAGAGAACAGAGGACGTGTAGGGCAGTGAAAATACTCTGTATGATACTATAATGATGGATACATGTCAATACATATTTGTCCAAACCCACAGAATGTACAACACCAAGAATGAACCCTCATGTAAACTATGGACTCTGGGTGGTTATGTTGTGTCAATGTAGGCTCATCAATTGTGAAAAATGTGCTACACTGGTTAGGGGAGTGTTGATATGGAGAAGGCTATGCATGTGGGGGTAGAGGGCATAAAGAATTTTGCTGTAAACCTAAAAGGGCTCTTTAAAAAATAGACCCTAAAACAAATTTTAAAAAATAACAATTAACTGTAATGCTCTTTAGACTTTACAGGTATGCAAATAAATAATTTTCAAATTACAAAATAAAAAAGAAACCTAACAGTCACCTTTGATAGGTCCCTAGAAACCTGCCGTTTGCAATAGCTCATCAGTCAGCAACACCTGTTATCTTACTTCCTAACTCTCCCTTGCATCCATCCATTCTCCCTGCTCCCAAGGGATGCACTGCACAAATCTAGGGACAGCCACTCTTGTAAACAACAGAGTGAATAGCAGAGCTGCCTGGGGTTGGGCAAGGGTATGGCCCTGTCACCATCACCAGCCTAGCATACACTGTTATGGTCTCTTGCCTGATTGCTGCAACACCTTCCCTGTTCTGTTCTGGCCCCACTGAATCTGTTCTTCGTGCTTCAGACAAATTCCCAAACCCACATCTAGTTATGCATCTTTCCTGCTTAAAACCCTCATGTGGTCTCCCATTGCTCTTAGAATCAAGACTCAAGTCCTTAACAGGGTCTCCCAGGCTCTGCGCAGCCCTGCCCCTCCCCACTCAGCCCCAGCTCACATCGTTTCCCGGAGCTGTTTCTGATCCATCCCCACTGTCTTCTTTCAGTCCCGGGAACTGCCATGCTCCCTCCTCTCACTGGGATCTGCACGTGTGGCCCTCTGTCTATAAAATAAAGCTCTCTGCCTGGTTTATCCCTACCCATCTGTATCAGTTAGATGTTACGGCTAATAAATATTTCAAAACTCAGTCTCTTAAAACCACGATCACTTGATCGTGGCTGGAGATTGGTGGGTCAGCTGGATGGTTCAGCTGCTCTGGGCCAGGCTGGGCTGATCTCAGCTGACTCGCTCATAGGTCTGTGCTTGCTTAACAGGTCAGCTGGGGCCTAGCTGGTCTTGGATGGCCTTGCTCACATGTCTGGCAGTTAGCTTGTTGTTAGTTAAGGGGTCAGGGGCGACTGGGCCATGTGTCTCTTAACATCCAGCAGCCTAGCTCAGCTTATGCATATAGCGGTGTCGGAATTTTCAGAGGGAGAACCATGAACCCTCTTAAGGACTAAGTTCAGAGCTGACTCACCATCACTTCTTCTGCTAAGGGATGTCACAGAGTCAGCCCAGATAAAGACGGTCATTGAATAGATTCCCCTGATGGCAGGAGTCGCAAGTCACCTTGCAAAAGGACGGAAATAATTGGGACACTTCTGTAATTATCTACCACGTTATCTTTTAGATTTTGCCTCTGGATAAGCTTCCTTGGGGGAAGCCCAGATTAAATCACACTATTACAGACTTGCTCCAGGAACCACTCCTTCACTGCACTTGTCACAGTTGGAATTCCACATGTATTTGTGGATTTTTTTTTGCTTAAAGTCTGTTTCTTCCCCTCCCCACCCACCCTGCTTCTTCCCAGACTTAGAGGCCAACAAAAAGCTAATGTCCATTCGTGCTCGCCTTGGTATCCCCAGCATCTGGCACACAGTAGGTACTCAATAAATATTTGCTCAATGAATTATTTTACTTTACATTGTGTTAGTTTTAGAACAGATTCCCTGTCTCTTAATAAAATGCTTAAAAAAAAAAAGTGACCTTTTGCTTATATGGGGGAGGTAGCCAGAGGATATTGAGTCCTGTCCACAGCAGACCCTCCAAGTGATAAAGTGAGAATTATCGCCTCTTTGGGACATGTGGTCAAGAAAGAACTGCATGGAGAGCCATTGGGTGCTGGACAGTAGCTTCAGAACTTAATATATAGAGACTCTTAGGGTCTTCTCGTTCATTGAGGCAACACATATGCACGTACACACACACACATACACGCACACGCGTGCCCAGGAAAAGCAGCAGGTTATTGGGAAAAGAAAATGAGTTCCATTGTAAATTTATTGAGTTTAAGGTGTCCAGAGAACATCCGTGAATCTAACACTTGGGAGAGAGCTCAAGATTGAGACGGCTGGGGAGCTTACAGTGTAGACACTGGTGGGGAGCTGCAGCCATCGAAGCAGATGAGCTTGGGCAGGGAAAGAAGAGAAGCCTCAGCGTGGAACCCAAAGGACAATAATATTTAAGAGGCAAGAGGAACAATCAAGGAGCAGTGAGGGACGCTCAGAGAAATGAAAGCGGAATTGAGAAACAGCCAGTCTCAGAAGTTAAAGGAGGAAAGGGCCTCAAGAAGAAGGAAGCAGCCACTAGCTCTGAATGCAGCTGAGAGGTCAAGAAGATAAGATGCAAGAAAGACTGGTTTCCAAACGACAAACGCTTTAAGGTTATGAATTCTTTTCCCTCAAAGGATTATTTCCACTGATGTGTATATTCTGAAAGTCTTAAATACTGTGTAAGTTGCAAGAAGACAATTTACAAGCACTGCAATTCACATATTGTCCATTTTGTGGATGGACTTCTACTTTGGTTGATTAGGTAAGCCCTGTTCAAATTCCTGTTCCCTTCCCCCTGTGCTGTTTGGCCTCTCATTTATATGCATAGGTGAAGTTATTTTGATAATGTTCACTGCCACTTGCATCAGTAAAAAATGCCAGTATAGCTTAAGTATAATTTATTCCCATATTCCACTTAACTTCAGTTAAATATCATTGTGGCAAAGTACCTCTAAGAATAGCTTTTTTTTTAAAAAAAAGAAAGACTGTCTAATAAAGCAAATAGGACATGTTCGATCTCTACCAGCAAGTGAGAAGGCTATTGCCAGAGCTGGAACAAATTCATTCAGTTGTTAAATAAATGTTGGCTGTTGAGCTATCAACTGAAAAATGTATAGAATTCTCCTCTAAGTTCTGTCTTTTCAGAGAATTACAGTACAATTAAATTATAAAATCAATGAAAAGAGAGGAAATATTAAGCAAGAAATACTGAATGTTCCAAGTATTGAGGAAGCCCATGTCTTCCTTTGTAGATAGTTTTCTAATGTTGAACTAATCAGAAGCACGATTGTTCAGCAATTTTTTTTTTAAAAAAAGGCTTTTTAGAAGTTATCTTATCAAAAGTCTTTCAGATCCATTATTTTATTATATTTTTAAATAGAATTGAGCTGTAACAAAATGGGATACGTAGTGCAAGAGAAATAGTCTGACTTCTACCTACAACCAGGTAGCCACACAAAAATTTTTCCAATAATTTTCAATAATTGAGTCTCTAACTAAAGACTTTGATATTTCTACCCTTATAGATACCTGGGTTTTGGTGTCGCCATAGATTTATTCCTCAAAAAAGAAGCTGTAATTTTACCCCTGAAATAAAACAGTGATCTTGTTCCCCAGAGCATCTATTCTATAAATAAAGAAACTGAGCCTTCAAGAGATCAAATGATTTGCCTAAGATGGCAAAGGATAGAGGCAAAACTAAGACTAGCCCCCAAGACTCCTCCCTCCTGGTTTCCCCACCCTAGTATAGAAGTATTTATAGTAATATGTAAATAAATTTTTAAAATCAAATCTTATTTTAATCTAGTCGGATAACATTATCTAAGAACAATAACCTTTTTAAACAAAGAAACCTTTTAAAATGTTGCTATCTTGTTCTTGAGGTTGCTGTGTTATTTAACAAGGTATGTCAGTGAAAGATTACATAGTATTTGCATTTCAAGGCGTTCATTAGAAAACATTTCAATATTTACACTCAACCAGAGGCTCTGATAACATCATTTAACAATGAAAATGTTAATGAGAACTTGGTGCTACACTGTGGTAAATAATACTTCATATCAATGTAATGTTAATCTAAAGAGAATGGATAGATTGTGAAAATAGCCACAAATTCTTCCCTCCCTGCATGCATTCCCTTGTGAAGTGACTTTACAGATTCTCCTATTGGGGAGATGGAGTCTATTTCTCCACTCCTTGACTCTGGGCTTGGCCATGTGACTTGCTTTGGCCAATGTAACATCAGCAAATGTGACACAAGTGGAGATTGAAGCACTTGCACATTACAGCCTGCTCTCTTTTATCTCCTGGGGATTCCACTACCATGTGGAAAAGCCTGGGATTTCTACTGGTTAATAAGAGACTAGGTGATGTGGTCCCAGCTAAGAGGTGAGCCATCCCAGCTGAGCCTCCAAGACTAACGAGCTTCCAGTGTACCTGGATGCTGACCATAGATCCATGAGTGAGTCCAGCCAAGACCAGTAGAACTGAGCTCACTCCAAATTGCTGATCCACAGACTTGTGAGCTAACTGAAGCCACTGAGTTGTGGGGTGGTTTTTTACCCAGCAAGACCTAACTCATCCAGGGAGAGAGAATAAAAACCATCAGAGATATATTAATGTTTGGTAAACAAAGCTAAGTTAGAAAGAAAAGAATATTATCCTTTTTATCTAAGAAAAGAAACTAAAGCACAATGAAGTCCCACAACTTTCTCAAAGGTCACATTTTTAATATAATAAAGATTATGGACAAAAACAATCAAAATAGGTAACGTACCAGCTGTGTTCTAATTACTATTCTGTAATTGTTCCAGATACTGTTGTTCTATCAGATTAAAAGCTGATTTGGATTTTGGTATGCTGATCACTATTATAACTAAAAATTCTAGATCATCTAGGCTGTAGCCAGTTGGGTTGCAAAGTAATCAAAGAGAATGTTCCCCTAGTTGTGGGAGGCTGTATTACGAGATTTAGAGTGACTAAACTTTAGTTTTCATTGTTCCAGAATTAGAATGGGAATATGGAGGGTTTTCCTTACTGATACTTTGAGTGTTCTAGAATCTCTATATATTCCATGTATCTTTTTATGGGGCTGTGTTCAGGAAAGACTGTCTTCCTCCTACGGTTCTCCCTGACTCTTCCCACACACTACTACTACACTCACAGGGCTTCTGACACCAAGTGTAGGGATTTTCCCAAATACAAAAAGATTTAAACAAATATTTTTTAAAGGTTAGACTTTAAAAAAATCTCATTGGCAGGTACAAGGCTGTACCCTATACTTTTTTTTTAATTAATTAATTTATTTATTTTAATTTTTTGGCTACGTTGGGTCTTCGTTGTTGCACACGGGCTTTCTCTAGTTGCGGTGAGCGGGAGCCGTTCTTTGTTGTGGTGCGCGGGCTTCTCATTGTGGTGGCTTCTCTTGCTGCAGAGCACGGGCTCTAGGCGAGTGGGCTTCAGCAGCTGTGGCACGCGAGCTCAGTAGTTGTGGCTCATGGGCTTAGTTGCTCCGCGGCATGTGGGATCTTCCCGGACCAGGGCTCGAAACTGTGTCCCCTGCATTGGCAGGCAGATTCTTAACCACTGTACCACCAGGGAAGCCCACCCTGTACTTTTTATGTTGGAAATAATACGTACAAATGAGAATAACTAAAGACTATTTAAATGCATTTTCCCATACGTCTGGTACAGATTTTCTTAAAATATAACTCTTTGATTATGTAAATTTAATCTACATTTTAACTTATTTTCTAATCTATGTACTTCTAAGGTGTTTTGTCAAATTTCCTTTTATATTAAAGCAGTTCTTACTTTTTTGTTTTTGAGAAATAAAATGCTGCAGGTACAGCAACCCTTTCTTATCCCATTTATCTCTGTTCCTCTCTGGGGGTAACAACTATCTGTACTACAATGGTGAACTTCCCACCCTGTTTTTATATTTTCATTACATATATATGTCTCCATGAGTAATATATACGATTGTTTTATGTATTTTTAATACATACACTGTAGGGAAGGAAAAAAAAACCACCTTTATCTCTATCCTCCTAGGTTCTGTGGCTGGGTCCCTGGAAATTAAACTAACAAAGACAGATCAATAAGAGAAAAACATAGTTCATTAACACACATGGTAGAAACTCAGTGATGAGTAATTCAAAGTGGCATTAGAACTTGGGGCTTATATAGCATCTTGACAAAGAATAATACATTTGTAGAGAAGTGACAAGACAAAGGAAAAGGTGGTTAGGCTTTTAGGGGTGGCAAACTGTGGGAAGGTAAATGTATGGGGAAACTGAGGGAAGACAAGGGCGGTTGAGTGAGATTTGTCAGGCAAAATCCTCTCCAGGCTGATAGATCGAGTCTCTAGTCATCCCTGGACATGAAGAGTGATCAGGTGATGATGAGTTGTTCTCCTCTTATGTACAGCACGGTGACTACAGTTAACAGTTCTGTAGTGTATATCCGAAATTTGCTAAGAGAGTAAATCTTAAAATTTCTCATCCAAGAAAAAAAATTATATCTATGTGGAATGATGGATATTAATTAAAGTTGTGGTGGTCATTTCACTATATATACATATATCAAATCATTATGTTGTACACACCTTACACTAATACAATGTTATATGTCAATTGTATCTCAATAAAATGGAAATTTTTAAAGATAATAAACCAACAACAAAAAGTTCTCTTCCTGGTACTAGAGAGAGTACATTTCCTTTACAAATGGAAATGTATGTCCTGCTTTTAGCCAGACAGTGGGAGGGCAGAGAGCTTTTTTTTTTCCTGTCTGCTGTCTCTTAATTTATTTAAATATGTATCTTTCTGCGATATTTTTAAAATTCAAAATAAAGTAGCCAAGCTGTATCCCTTTATTTTTTCCCCAGCTTTATTGAGATGTATTTGATGTGTAATGTATCCATTTAAACACGTAACATCAAGTTCATTCATTTTAGCTGCTGTGAAGTCTTCAATTCAGTCATCCATTCTCCCACTGATAAAATTTAGGTTGCTTCTAAGTTTTTGCAGTGACAGTAATTCTTTAGTGTACACCTTTGTATGCACTTTTGTAGGAATATGTAAAGGCATTTCCCAGAGAAGTGGGATTGCTGAGGAACAGGCAATTCACATCATCAGCTTCCCTAGATATTGTCAGATTGTGCTGAGAAGTTGCACAAATTTACATTCCACCAATTTACATTTACTGGAATGCAGTGGCTAAGATTTCTGATTTCCTCACATCTTGACTAATTCTTTGCGTAATTAGATTTTTTAAAATCGGTGCCAATCTGATGGAAGAGATATGGAACAGTTTAGTTCAGGTTAGATTTCTAGATTACTCAGTAATCTGTTGTCACATGGCATCTAACGTTGCAGCTGAGAGATAGATACCAGTTTAACTGTCATCCTTTTTAGGTGACTTATTTCTCTATCTTTAATATTTTTCTTTGTCTTTGACATTAGGCAGTTTACTATAACATGATTAGGTGTTGATGTTTTAGTTCATTCGGGTCTAGACTAGGTGTCCTTACATTAGAGCCTTTATAACTTATCATGATTGAAAAATTCTCAATCATTATCTTTTAAAACATTGTCTCCTGACTTCTGTTTCCAGCAATTTGGTAAAATTTGGTGTAACCATCCAGGTACAGAACCCTTTTTAAGTTATGGATAAAAATAGGAAAGAATATGTTTCAAAAAGATGTTTCTCTGCTGTCGAGAATGTAAGGGAAAACAATCAGGCTGTAAAGCACTTGAAAGCATGATTTCCAATCACTCAACCCAGCGTTTAACCTGAGGGCATCTGGAGATCCCTGATGGCCCAGAATCTGAAGGCCAAGCAGAGTAAAGGGCAGACTAGAGGAGGCCCACAAAAGCCAGAACATTCCGCTAAAGATGATTTTGTAAATGGATGAACTAGGAAAGATATACCTTGAAAAAAAGTATTTGCCTGTATCGGCCTTGACTCTGGGTAGAGTAATAAGAGAGGATTGACAAGTCTGTAGCACTTTAGCCACAGTGTGTACTCACGCAGCTTGGGGAGCCAGAGTCATACTATTTGTATGGCAAAACAAGGTCCAAGCTGGCATCGTCTCTAAAGGAACATACTTTAAGCATAGGTCCCAAGGAATACCAAAATATTAAGTTCCAAACACACAGTCCTATTAACACCTTGAGTTTAGCCCAGTGAAATCCATTTCAGACTTCCGACCTCCAGAACCAGAAGATAATAAATTTTGTTGTTTTAAGCCATGCATTTGTTGCACTCCCACGCCCACATTCCCAATCCAAGCTCTCTTGGAGAGACCCCTGTCTTGAGGGAGAAGCAGCCCCCTGACATGTCAGCGTGTTCTGTCAGATTTACTGTGATTTGTTACAGCCTCAGGAGGAAACTAAAAGTCTGGCAAAAAGCCTTAAGTTTTCCCGTGGATTTAGTCGGTTTGCAGAAAGTAGCCTGCCCAGCACTTACCAAGATGAATGGCAAACTTTTCTGGCCCTTCACCAGGAAAGTGGCCGAGTTCTTTCTATTGTTCTCTTCATGGGTGGGGCTGACTTTTGAGCTCAGGTTTATGCACACGACTCAGTTCTAGCTTTCAAACCTGTGCAGAACCTAGGTCATGACTCCTAGGATTTGAAAACTTTAGCAGATGACCCCTCAGGCCTTTTTCCCATCAGCCTTAGGAAACAGGGCAAACATGGCATCATTTTCACCTAGTTATAACATTTCATTCTTTATTTCTGGCTTCTTTTTTTTTTTTTTTTTTTTTTTTTTTTGCGGTACGCGGGCCTCTCACAGTTGTGGCCTCTCCCGTTGCTCCGGACGCGCAGGCTCAGCGGCCATGGCTCACGGGCCCAGCCGCTCCGCGGCATGTGGGATCTTCCCGGACCGGGGCACGAACCCGTGTCCCCTGCATGGGCAGGCGGACTGTCAACCACTGCACCACCAGGGAAGCCCTCTGGCTTCTTAAGGTATCTTTTTTATTTCTGCTGAGCTACTTACTAAAAACATTTTTGTTATATTTTGTTATTTCATTTCCAAATAATATTAGGTTCAAAAGGACATTCAAAATAAAATTACAGACTCTTTGGAAAAGAGCAAAAATGAGGAAACCTTAAACCTGTGAGATGCAGGCAGAGTGGTAATTAGAAAATATTTACGTACTTTTTTTTTGGCCGCACTGTGAGATGTGTGGGATTTTAATTCCCCAACCAGAGATTGAAACAGGCCCTTGGCAGTGAGAGCACGGAGTCCTAACCACTGGGCCACCAGGGAATTTCCGAAAAAAATTTATGGATGTAAAGGCATATATTAGAAAAGACGAAAGATTAGAAATTAATCAACAAAACATCTAATCATTCAAGAATCTAGAAAAAGAATAAAGTAATCCACAGAAAGTAATTAAGAAATTTAAAAACTAAAATTAAAGCTATAAAATTATTTTAATCAATAAAACTTTTTTTTTGAAAGGAAGAATAAAATACTTGGAATTCTGTCAAATAAGATCAAGAAAAAAACAAAAAAAATACAACTTGAAATTGTACATAACTTCAGGTATAAAAGATATTAATAATTTACAGGAGATTACTATGTAGAAATTTATATCAATAAAATATAAAACCTAAGTGGATAATTTTCTAGAAACATGTATCTTATCAAAATTGAGTCCAGAAAACTGAACAGGTAAATAACTCCCCTCCAAACCCAGACATAGACACTCTGACAAGAGGGTTTTATGAGTGTTTTCTGCTGTACCAGATGAACAGATGGAGCATATTTTATTTAAATGTGATAGGAAAAACATGTAAAGTTTCAAACTTATCTGTTACCAAAACTATGTAAGATTTGTTAATAAGAATATCATTATAAACCAATCTCACTTATGAACATAGGTATACTAAAATGTTAGTAACCAAACCAGCAGATTGTTACATGTGTAATATAGTACATCACTGGAAGAAAAAAAAAAAGATTCCATTGACAAACGGGAGGGAAATAAGCAAAATTCTTAGAAGTAAACCTAACAAGAAATGCAAAGTCCTATATGAAGGAAATATAAAATTTTACTAAAGGTAATTTTTTAAAAATCTTAAAAAGAGAGAGAGAGAGGTGTTCTTTGGTGAGAAGTCTCAAGTTGTGAACTTGTAATGTTTCAGTTTAGTCTACACATTTAATGCAATCAATAAGACAAGTTTATTCTCAAGTTCATAAGAAAGAGAAAATGCTTAAGTACGGATAACAGATTACTGGAATTTCAGAGTCAAAAAATATTCCCATTTAAGTGAAAATTTTAATCCTAGTATGTATACCCATTTACATCTATCTATAGAGAATAGTCTACTAAATACATGGTGTTGGACATCGCCTCTTACCATGAACACAAACTCCAGAGGAATTAAAGAGCTGTAGATATTTCTTTAAAAAGATGGAACCATGCAAAGAAAATATAAATATTTTTATAATCTTGGAGAAGAGAAATGGACAAATTTGATTATCTAAAAATGTAATAGATCTTCAAAATAAATGACCCCTTAAAGTTGAAAACTAGCAATAGACTGAGAAAAAATATTTGCAACACATGCAATATATAAAGGATTAATATCCAGAATAAAGCACCACTACAAATCAATAAAAAATCAGAAAGACTCTGAACAGACAATGCACAAATTAATAAATACAGTCAGTGTAATGCGTGCTGTGCTGTGCCCTAGTCCTGAAGGATTTATTCCCCCAGCTGCTGAGAGGGTTGCTGGCTGACTGCCCTCAGCTGTCAGCCTCTCTGGAAATGACCCTCAGTGGAAAATAGTTGCCTCATCCAAGGGTATGTGCCTTCCCAGGGCAGCCTTCATCCAAGGACTGGGCAGCACAGGGGTGTAAGGGCCTGGCACCATGTGCTACTCAGGACAACTCCGAAGGGCCATCCTGACTTCAGAGTTCACCAAGAGGTCAGCTGAGGCCTTACTTGTGCAGCCCAACTTTTCCCTCTGCCTGTTCCTGCCTCCCTCCCTTCCCCCATGGATGGTAATCAAAAGAGCACTCCCTAATAACTTCCTGCACCCTAATCTCTGTCTCGGCATTGTCCTCCTAGAACTTGACTTGCAACAGTCAGTGAACATGGAAAGATGTCTTACCCCAGTTCTAATTCGAGAAATGAAAAAAAAATTTTTTTAAATCAAAGATCCTATTTTGCTCATTAGGTTGGAAACATTTTCAAAAACTGATAGTATCAGGGTCAGTGAGGGTGTGGGAGAAGAACATTTCATACACTATCAGAAAGTAAACGGGTACGTTATCTTTGTAAATTTGCCATAACCTGTCGATTCCACCTATAGGTACCTATCTTAGAGAAATTCTAGTACCTTTGTATAAAAAGACATATATAAAGATGTTTCATCGAAACATTTTTAATAGTGAACAACTGCAAACAACGGTACGTGTGCTGGTTTATAATCTCAGCTTTCCTTCCTTTGGGGAATCACCTCTCTGCACCTCACTTAGTGCAGGTGGAGCTGTCATTTACAATAGGCCTGTGATGGTTAATTTTATGTGTCAGCTTGACTGGGCTAAGGGATGCCCAGATAGCTGGTAAAACATTACTTCTGGGAGTGTCTGTGAGGGTGCTTCTGGAAGAGATTTGCACTTGAATCAGTAGACTGAGCAAAGAAGTTCCCCCTCACCGGTGTGGGTGGGCATCATCCAGTCCATTGAGGGCCTGAATAGAACAAAAAGGTAGAGGGAGGACAGATTTGCTCTGTGCTTGAGCTAGGACAGTCACCTTCTCCTGCCCTCAGACATGAGTGCTTCTGGTTCTTGGGCCTTTGGATTCACACTGGGACTTACCCCACTGGCCCCCTTGTTCTTAGGCCTTTGGGTGTAGACTGGAGCTACACCACCAGCTTTCCTAGACCAATCATGAGACTTCTCAGCCTCCATAATCACATAAGCCACTCTCATAATAAACCTCTTTCTGTAGATCTATATCTATACCTATACCTATGTCTATATCTATCTCTATATTTGTATCTATCCTCTTGGTTCTGTTTCTCTGGAGAACTCTGATTAATACAAGCCCCTTCCTCTATCTAGGCACAATGGCAAGCACAGAACTGAGTCCTGATCAACCACAGCATCTCATTCACCTGTACCAGTGACAGATCCAGAGGGGTACCCTGATTCCACCATGGCCAATCTGAGACCTGGTCTGGAACTGATGGATAGACACTGGTACAGAGGAGTTAAGCCAGGGGCTGTCAGGGACCCTCTTCTCTGGCCCATGAAGAAGCCTGTTGGTGAAATGAAACCAACACACACACACACACACACACACACACACACACACACACACACACACACACACTGGGGCTGATCAAGAGATGGAAGCACTGATCTTTGAAGCAATCATTCAGTCTCCACATCCAGCTATGCCTAAATCTTCTACTTCAGAAAATCAGCAGTTCCCCTAATTTTGCTAAAACTGGTTTAAAGTGTTTGTAAATCTTGCAGCCAAAAGAGTATTAACATAATTTGTTGAGCATTCATGGCCATAATTAGGGGACACGTTAAATAAGTGACAGTACCTATGTACCAGGAGTCAGCAAACACTTTTTCAGTAAAGAGCCAGGGAGTAATCGTTTTATTTTAGGCTTTGCAGCTCATACAGTCTGTGTTCACCTCTGCTGCTATGGTGAGAAGCAGCCACAGACAAGATGTAAATGTTGACAGTGGCAGTGTTCCCATAAAACTTTATTCATAAAACCAGGCAGCAGGACTTCCCTGCTGGTCCAGTGGTTAAGACTCCATGCTTCCAGTGCAGAGGGCCCAGGTTTGATCCCTGGTCAGGGAACTAGATCCCGCATGCCACAACTAAGAGCCTGCATGCTGCAACTAAAAGATCTTGCATGCCGAAACTAAAAGATCCCACATGCCGCAACTAAGACCCGGCGAAGCCAAAAAAAAAAAAAAAAAAAAAAAAAAACCAACCAGGTGGCAGCTGGATCTGGTCCTCAGGAAACAGTGTGCCAAGTCTTACTGTACCATGGAACCATGAAGTATTTTAAAAGTCATGTTCTTCTATAGATACTCATGTAGTAGGATAATATTTTGTGTCATAAACCCATAGCTTTTCATTCTCAGTAATTCCTTTTAACCTCTCTGCATTGGAGCCTTTGTACTTGTAGATGTTCTGCCTGAAATACTCTTTCTGCAGGTACCTGCCTGGCTGGCTCCCTTCCTCTTTCAAGGTCATGATTCAATGTCTCCTCAGGGAGGTGTTCCCTGGCAGTGCTATCTAAAATTGCAAGCACTCTCCTTTCTTCCTCCCTTGCTTTGTTTCTCCTTAGTTATTTTTCCCATATACATATTCTATATTTTTCTACCCTGAATGTTCTATGAGGACAGGTCTTTTACTCTGTGTTATTCTCTATTCCAAAGCTTAAAACAGGATCTGGCACATAGTAGATGCTCAATAAATATTTGTTAAATGAATGAATAAAAATGATACCATTTGGCTTCCCTGGTGGCACAGTGGTTGAGAGTCCGCCTGCCGATGCAGGGGACATGGGTTCGTGCCCCGGTCCGGGAAGATCCCACATGCCGCGGAGCAGCTGGGCCCGTGAGCCATGGCCGCTGAGCCTGCGCGTCCGGAGCCTGTGCTCCGCAGCAGGAGAGGCCGCAACCGTGAGAGGCCCGCGTACCGCCAAAAAAAAAAAAAGATACCATTTATTGACCACTTACTCTGTGCCAGGCTCTGTGGAAAGTGCTTTATTCATTACATTAATCCTCACAACAACCGTCTGCAGTAGGTGCCACTAAATCTCTGATCTGTATCTGGGCAGGGAAAATGCTGGCACCTATTTCCACAGAGAAAGGCCAAAGAGCAGAAAATACAAAGCGAAAATCCTTGGCTTTTCCTTCCAGAATAGGTCCTTGAAACTCAGAGAAGGTAATCATCTTGAAAGCCAGGGCATTTTCTTCAAGGGCGTTTTAAAAAATAAGAAATGTGAGGTTTTCGTGTAACCAAAAGCCAAGTATCCAAAGGATTTGAGCATAAAGGTTATCCTTAAATGATAGTTGGGATGAACATATGCCTTTTAGAGAGAGATGGGTAAAAACACTTCTGGTGTAGCCTGGAGATTTTCTCAGAGTACAAGAGCAGCAGAATCTGTCCCTGGTAAGGGGTAGGAGTCCCAGATCAGAGAAGGTCCAGGCCTTGGTGACTGGGTGTGTCCCAGGAGGCTGAGAGCCTCACAGAGAACAGCCAGGGAAGGACCAGGGCATGGAGCAGTGCTGACTGATTGAGGCTCCAAGGGGAAGCCCGGTAGCCCAGAGCCCCGGGGATTCTCTTAGGGAGCCTGGATGGCTGAGGGGGGAAGGGTAGGTGTGAAGGGAACTGGAGTTGGGCTGGGAAGTTTCCTGACCACAGGGGCCTAAGTAGAAGAGACTGTGCTGTGAGAGGGGTCATCTCGGTGGACCCCAGGAGAAGGGGATGCCCACAGTGCATCAGTGGTCCCCAGGCCACAGTGCATAAGCCCCCTGTCCCCATCCCAAGTCACTCCTAGGAAGAGGGGAATTGACTTTCACTGACAATTTACATACTGGAGACGGAGAATAACTCAGAGTTGACCGAGTTTATCCAGAAGGGACTCGACCAAGTTCTCTGCGGCTCAGCTAAGAACTGAGCTAAAAGCTAAATGAAGTACACAATGGATTAAGAAAAAAGACAATTTTGTATACATGAGATTTGTGATAATGAGATCAGTCCCTGTTACTAAACTATGGAAAGATCTCCAAGGCATAGTGTTAAGAAGAAAGGAAGCAAGTCGTAAAACAATACGTAAGGTATATTCCCCTTTGCAGTAGTCTTCCCCACTTTTATCCTCAGTTTTGCTTCTTGCCATTTTAGTTACTCATGGTCAACCTGGGTCCAAAAATATTAGATGGAAAATTCCAGAAATAAACAATTCATATGTTTTAAATTGTGCGCCATTCTGAGTATCGTGATGAAACCTTGTGCCATCCCACTCTGTCCAGCCCAGGCCTTGAATCATCTCTTTGTTCAGCATATCCGGCCAGCTAATCACTTGGTAGCCATCCTGGTTATCAGATTGACTGTTGCATATGGCAGTTCTTGTGTTCAAGTGACCCCTGTTTCACTTACTCATGGCCCAAAGAGCAAAAGAGGATGCTGGCAATTCAGATTATGCCAAAGAGAAGCTGCAAAGTGCTTCCTGTGAGAAGGTGAAAGTTCTCAACTTAATAAGGAAAGAAAAAAATCATATGCTGAGGCTGCTACGGTCTACGGTAAGCACAAATCTATCTGTGAAATTGTGAAGAAGAAAAAAGAAATTCATGCTAGTTTTGCTGTTAACACCTCAAACTGCAAAGTTAAGGACACAGTGGGTGATAAGGGCTTAGTTAAGGTGGAAAAGGCGTTAAATTTGTACAATAATATTTCTCAAGAGAGAGAGAGACCACCGTCACATAACTTTTATTACAGTAGATGGTTGTAATTGTTCTATTTTTTTAATGTATTTATTTACCTATTTACTTATTTTGACCTCCTGTTACTTCACATCCTCACCAGCATTTGGGTCTGTCAGTGTTCCTAATTTTGGCCATTCTACTAGTGCAGTGGTATTTTATTGTTGTTTTAATTTGTATTTTCCTGATGACATATGCTATGAAGCATCTTTTTATATGCTTAATTGCCATCTGTATGTATTCTTTGGTGAGCTGTCTGTTAAGGTCTTTGGCCGATTTTTAAACTAGGTGTCTACTTTCTTATTGTTGAGTTTTAAGTGTTCTTTACGTATTTTGGATAACAGTCTTTAATCACATGTGCCATTTGCAAATATTTTCTCTCTTCAAATGCTTTTTCCCCCAGTTTTGTTGAGATATAATTGTCATACAGCATTGTATAAATCTAAGATGTACAGCATAATATCAGTAATGTGACTTATGCTCGTCATGAAATGATGATCACAGTAAGTTTAGTGAACATCCATCATCTCATAGAGACACAACATTAAAGAAATAGAAAACAATTTTTTTCCTTGTGATGAGAACTCTTAGGATTTAGTCTCTTTTTTTTTTTTTTTTTGGCGGTACGCGGGCCTCTCACTGTTGTGGCCTCTCCCGTTGTGGAGCACAGGCTCCGGACGCGCAGGCTCCGGACGCGCAGCGCTCCGCGGCATGTGGGATCTTCCCAGACCGGGGCACGAACCCATGTCCCCTGCATCAGTAGGCGGACTCTCAACCACTGCGCCACCAGGGAAGCCCAGGATTTAGTCTCTTAATGTTCGTATATAACATGCAGCAGTGTTAATTATATTTATCATGTTACATTACATCTCCAGTACATATTTATCTTACAACTGGAAGTTTGTACGTTTTGATCACTTTCATCCAATTCTCCCTCCCCCGACCCCCAACCCCCCCCACCCGCCAACCCTGGTAACCAAAAATCTGATGTTTTTTCTATGAGTTTGTTTGGGTTTTTAAAAATTTATTTATTTTATTTATGTACTTTGGGCTGTGTTGGGTCTTCGTTGCTGCTCGCGGGCTTTCTCTAGTTGTGGTGAGCGGGGGCTACTCTTCGTCGCGGTGTGCAGGCTTCTCATTGCGGTGGCTTCTCTTGTTGTGGAGCACGGGCTCTAGGCACGTGGGCTTCAGTAGTTGTGGCACGCGGGTTCAGTAGTTGTGGCGTGCAGGCTCAGTAATTGTGGCTCGCGGGCTCTAGAGCACAGACTCAGTAGTTGTGACGCACGGGCTTAGCTGCTCTGCGGCATGTGGGATCTTCCTGGACCAGGGCTCCAACCCGTGTCCCCTGCATTGGCAGGTGGATTCTTAACCACTGTGCCACTAGGGAAGTCCCGTCTGTTTGTTTTTGAAGTATAATTGACTTACAAAATTATGTTAGTTCCTGGTACACAACATAGTGATTTGATATTTCTATACATTTCAAAATATTCACCACAATAAGTCTAGATTTGATCTGTCACTGTACAAAGATATTACATAGTTACTGACTATATTCCCTACACTGTACATTTCATATCTGTGACTCATTTATTTTGCAACTGAAATTTCTATTTTATTATTAGTTATTGTTGTTAATCCCTTACTGTGCCTAATGTATAAATTAAACTTTATCATAGGTATGTATGTGTAGGAAAAATCATAGTATGTACAGGGCTCAGTACTCTCCACGGTTTCGGGCATCCACTGAGGATCTTGGAACACATCCTCCAGCATAAGGGCACATTACTATATACAAATGGGAGCAGAGGGAAGTGGGAGGGGGAAGGGAGTAGGAGAGGGAGGGAGAAGGAGAAAGGAGAGGGGGATGTGGTGGACGAGTGGGAGGGAGACTTTCTCTTTTTAGTTCATGACCTTCTATACAGCTTGAACTCTTTACAGGAATGCACTTAACTACTTTTTATGTAAATACAACAATGAAATAAAGTGATGCAATGATTATGCTGCATTTTTTTTCTCTTTTACTCAAGAACCATCATTTCAGGACCACCCTCTCTGGCTCTGACCACCCAGTTTCCCTCCTTCCTCTACCTGATCCAGTGATCTTCCTCCATGTACCCCTACGGTCTCACTATAGCATGTATATAGCATTGGAAACAGTTGGCTGATGGATTTATCTTCTCCACTAAACTATGTGCTCCTCAAAGCAAGGATGCATCTTAGTCATGTTTGTGCCCAGAATCTTCTAGGACCTCAATACATATGTGATGAATAAGGAAAAAAATTATCATAAACCTATTTCTGACTTCAGATTTGTCCCTGAGTTCTATTTTATCAGGTTTTAAAATATTACTATTATGATCTACTTAAAATTTGAATATGAAAGCTAAAACATAAAAAGCCTAAATTAATAAAGGGAAAGCAGCATTCTTTGTTGAAAGTTAGTTTTCTGCCAGCTCTCTAAGGAAGAGCCATGTCACATTTAAGATGAAAGCACGAATAAAGGCCATGAATATAATGAATGATCAACAATCTCCGATCTTTAAAATTCAGGCCTAGAATTTTATGCAATAATGATTTCATCTATAGCCTCCTTTTAGTACATTTAAATATTAGCTGGCACAAAAATATTTAGGGGAATTAAAAGGTACTCTTCTGAGTCTAAGCAACCCAGGAAGTCCATCCCCCCCTCTTTAAACTTTAGGAGACATGACTAAGGCATGGCTGGGGGGACAGAATGGACACCAGATTATGATGACTGAAATTGACCAGCACTTTACAGGCTAGGCACCCAAACCTAAAACAGTGAGAAGACTCAGGCGTAGAATTCTGAAATCTTTGTACAGGTAACAGGGAAGGTTCAATGGTTTTGCATATTTCTGTATAACTTTCAGGGGTACAATTGGGGTGCGAAAATGGAGGCTTCCCAGGTTTGGGAGAAGTGGTGTGAGAACATTGATGTGCCTAAGGGATTCCTTTACAGCACACCTCCTGACTGAGAGCTGCTTCTGCTTACGCAGGAAGCAGGAACAGCTAAGTTCAGGAACTGAGAGCAGCGAGGAGGAAGTGGAAACAGCCTGGGTAGGTCTGGGAATCTCTCAGGAACCTCTCGTTCCTCTTTCCCACTTCAGTTCTTCCCCTCCCTGGCTTGCAGGACTAGACCTGCCCGGGGTTAACCAGCTCAGACCCTGGCTGCTACCAGGATAGGAAGGCTTTTGCCCTTTGTTAACTCTCAAGGCTATTGTTTTCTATCTTCCATTTGGTTCTCAAGCGCAGCAAAGACTATGGAAACCATCCCATCTCAGACTATTGGACACAGCAGCATGAAGATGGCTGTGATCATTTTCTTTATGCTGATTTCAGGTTACATTTCTTTGGATGTGTTTCAAATATACACATCAACTCTCTCTCTTAGGTTTTCTTTAGTGTAGCATCAGTATAGCAGATACTAGATGTGAGAATTAAAAATACTTCCATGAAAGCAGACTTTAGGGGAGATTTCTCTTTAGGTGCCTTTTTGTGAAGAGCAGCAGGCACTTAAACCAGGGTGCCCTTTGGTTGCAGGAATGTTAAAAAGGGCAAATGAGGCAGTGGCTGAGATCTCCCACTATGTGCCCCGTTAAGCTGAGGCCAAGTCGGCACTTCCTCCACACCCATCCACGTTAAAACACGACTGCCCCTCCTAGATGAATTTGCCCACTTTTGCCTTATCTTTATTGTCAAGATGTTAGTCCAATTCCCCGTCATCTCTTACCTGGATTCCTGTAATAATTACCTTGTTTGCCTCTCCATTTTGACATTTACGTTCCTTCAATCTATTGGGTCCACAGGGATTTTTTTTTTTTTTTTTTTTTTTTTTTTTTTTTTTTGCGGTACACGGGCCTCTCACTGTTGCGGAGCACAGGCTCCCGTTGCAGAGCACAGGCTCCGCACGCACAGAGCTCCGGACACACAGGCTCAGCGGCCATGGCTCACGGGCCTAGCCGCTCCGCGGCATGTGGGATCTTCCCGGACTGGGGCACGAACCCGTGTCCCCTGCATCGGCAGGCGGACTCTCAACCACTGCGCCACCAGGGAAGCCCCACAGGGATCTTTTTATAAACAAATCCTCAGCTTCCCAAGGGCTCCCGTTGCACTGAGAATAAAATTCAAATCCTTGCCAGGGTCTCAGTGCTGAGCCCTGCCTGCCTTGCCAACCTAGGCCTCCTGGGGTTCTAGAACGGGAGTTCTCATGGCTGATGACCCCCTCTGTCCAGGCTGCTCTCCACCCCACTGTTTACGTGGCTGACTGTTTCTCATCTTTCAGGCTTATGTATCTTTTCCTTGGAGAGGATCTCCTTGACACTCTGCCTATTTTCTATCAAGGTGCCGGGGTTATTACCTTCAGAACCCTCATCACAATCCGTAATTATAGGATTGTCTGTTTACTTGCTTCTACTCTATCCTCTCGATCTGTAAACTCTATGAGGGAAGAGGTCATACGCAGTACCTACAATGGTACCTGGCATATAGTAGGTGCAATCAATAAATAGTAGCTGCATGAACACGTTTTTTCTTAAGCGTCAATGAAAAAATAAATGTGGAAAATACCAACCGCCTTAACAACAGTCAGACTTAACTCATGCCACAGCCATAAGGGATTGGGCCAAATTCACAGGCACCCTGCAGGGTTTCCTGTCTTCCTAGTAGGGTCAGGGTTCCCGTGTTTTCTGCATCTGGACACCGTGGATTTTTCCCTTAGCCGGGACCAAAATCTCAGGCGAAAATCTTCTGATTCTTCTGGTCTTTTCATTCAACCTTGACTTCTGAAGGTCACACCAATTTCTATGGACATTGTTGATCAACAAAGAATGGAACCTCCCTTCTTCCCAGAACTAAGTGCCCGGTATTCTTATTTTTGGAGGCTCCACCCACTCATTGTATCAAGCATACTGAGATGAGTTCATATCCCACATTTAATACAATTCTCTTGCTGTAAAATATATTAGAAAAGGTGTTTAGAATTTTGCTCTTAGAATTTTTGGCTATGACTGACATTTAATTTTTGATTGGCTATTATATTTTTAGGCAATCATTATGTATCCTTGTAACACGAAACCTAACTCACAAACAGCTTCTGTCATATTTTTTTTCAAATGTTTATTTATTTTTTAAATTTATTTTTATTTATTTTAGTTTTTGACTGTGTTGGGTCTTTGTTTCTGTGCGAGGGCTTTCTCTAGTTGAAGCGAGCGGGGGCCACTCTTCATCGCGGTGCGCGGGCCTCTCACTGTCGCAGCCTCTCTTGTTGCAGAGCACAGGCTCCAGACGCGCAGGCTCAGTAGTTGTGGCTCACGGGCCCAGTTGCCCCGCGGCATGTGGTATCTTCCCAGGCCAGGGCTCGAACCCCTGTCCCCTGTATTGGCAGGCAGATTCTCAACCACTGCGCCACCAGGGAAGCCCTGTCATGATATTTTTTATATAAAATCTAAAAAACTTGTTAGTATTATGTTACGTGTTGTGCACAGTTAATAAAATGTTTATTAGAATATTAATTTTGCAGTTTTCTTTTGGAGTCTGTATTTTTTTTCCTGATTTCAAACTTTTTATAAAAAATAAAAAAATAAAAATTCATAGGCCCTATGCATTGGGGATATGATGTCTAATAGATAAAAACAACACTATTCTATTTTCCTCGTATTTGTAGCCTTCCTTTCTCTTAAGGACTTTTTGTGAACTCAGGGAAGCTTCCCTCCCCTCTACATGTAGAAAAATGGCCTGTTCCACTAAGACTTATTTTAACAATAACTATGATAAATAGCAAGAAGTAACTTAAAAAGCTGTTCTCTTATAGAAATTGAGCTACTATGTTGAATGCCATTACTGTGTTATTTATTTAATGAGGGAAGATGGTTGCATCTTTTTATAAAAGATGGATTTAGACAATAATTTAAAAATTATTATAAAAGACATGAATTTTTACAACAGTACAATGTATTTTCTTTTAGTGTTTTACATGTATACATACACAAATACATCTTCTAATCTTAATATACAATATACAATTTTGTATCCTATTTTTTCACTTATTTTAATATCATGATTAATGTCATTACATTTTATGTGAAATTACCATTTTTATTGGTTGCATTATAGTCTGCCATAGGGATCTACTGTAATACATTTCATTGCTCTGTCAATGTTGGAAATTTCTATTTCTGTTATGAAGGTATACATAATAAAGATATGATGATATTGGAGATTGACTCCTGTCCTCCACTCAGCTTCCTGTCTCCCAAGGGAGCGACTAAAGTCCTCTTCGTCTGCTTGGGGAGTGGAGGGGAAGGCAAAGCAGGCTGGGAAGTGGTCACCCTAGTGTTGGCTTTTTTATATACTGTCTTCCCTGTCCGATCTGCCCAAGTCAGGCCAACAAAATAACTGCCAACCAAGAGGAAGATTCCTGGAATTGCTGCCACTGTCCTGGAAGTGCCAGCCAGCTGCAGAAGCCAGAAGAATCACCATCATTTTCAAATGGGTGGACAACCCCTGCCAGCGGGTTCCAAACCACAGCCAGCTCAGGAGGCATTTGGATGGCACGGCTAGACCCTCAGAACTCCCGGATGGCAAGCTGTGTTGCATCGTGTCAACACCTTCCCCCCGCAAAAGTAACTCATATGTCACAATTGAATTCTTGGATCCCATTTATTTGGCTGGCATTCTGGCTGAGTTTGACTGTATATGCACTTTAATAATGGTCTTCTAAAATAATACCATTTTTAATGGCAAGGCTCTGGATGACACTACAGAAGATTGAATGGCCTTGTCCCACATTTTGCTCTGATCTCTTCATAGAGCAATGGAAAGCATAACAGCTTCCAAACAGCACTAAGGGAGTTACTGAATTTATTTTCTCAAGGAAGAATTCTAATTGAATTATTAAATTGAGGAAGTATTTTTTTTGATGAAAAGGGTAATAAAATAAAAATTCAGAGCATCCACCCTATTTCAACCTCCATTTCTGGTATTGCGTACCTTAGTTAACATAACACTTTCACCATACTCTCCTAGGACAGTAAATAAACTTGATTACAGTAAAAGAAAGTATTTTTTTAAAAAAGTAACAACAAGCAGAAGCAAGTCAGTATTGGGAGGCTTTCAATCTTCCCAACATTTCTTTCCTTCTTCTTGGTGAACTTGGCTGCTAGAGCATTTCTGGCAGCTGTGATGGCCTTGGAAGCTGGATGAACAGCCCAACAGGCCAAATGCAAAGAGGTGGGAATGGCCTTCTCCTTGACTGACATGACCACATCCCCATCCTGAGATGGAACTTCCTTCCTCTTCTTTCTCTAGCCACGCCTCTTATCAAGACCATTGTCGATTGTTGATGGTTGGGGTGCTTCCACCCTTGATATATAAGCAGCCTGAATTAGATGCTGAACCAAAGACATGTGTATTGTTTTGTTATCACACAAACTCCAAAGGAAAACAGTGATCAAATTGCTAAGTTGTTAAATCCAAATGTGGCTAACCCTCAAGTTTAAATATTATGCCTAACCTAACCTAATTTCCCAATAAAGTATTTCTAAATGGACCCCTCCACACACAGTTCCTGGGTGTAGAATCTTGTAACTTTGATGTGAGAGATGAAAATTTCCTTTTCATTTATTCATCAAAAGTTTGCCATAGGTGCTATGGGAAAGGGAGTATGTTAGGTTCATTGGAAGCATACAGAGTGAGTATAACACAGACCCTGCCTTCAAAGAGTTTGTCTCCCAACAAGTCAGGAAATCACTTAAACTTCTCTAGATCTCCATTGTCTAATGTAGATAATCTGAGAACTGGGTTAGGTACTTTCTGAGGTCATTTCTGCAACTCTAGAACTCCTACACCACATACATCCTCTGCAGAGTACAAAGGTAGTGTGAAAGGTCGTTGGCAAAAATCATCTCATGACCTATTCCTGAATGGCATTATCGTAAATGCCATTCAAAGTAAGTTAAATCACCCAAAATTCTGTCCCTTAACATGATTCTATTACAAACTCTAAAGTTTCTAAGAGAGTAAATCTTAAATGTTCTCACTGCACACTCACACACCCACCCACCCACGGTAATTATGTGTGATGTACGTGTTAACTAAACTTAAGGTGGAAATCATATATATATATATATATATATATATATATATATATATATATACACATCATCGAGTTGTTCACCTTAAACTTACCCCATGCTATATGTCACTTATATCTTAATAAGGTTGGAAAAATATTTCTGTCCTTTCAAAGCTACAGGTCTTCTCATTACTATCTGAAAATACCAGGTGGATTTTCATCTCCATGCCTGCACCTCAGTCTGCCCCTAACAGGGATGACACTGTGTGCCCATCCAGACCTTGTGCCCTCCTAAGTGAAACCTCACCTGACAGTGCCCACACATATCCATCTTCCCTTCCTGTAGGTTCATTCAACACTTTGTCATCACTAAATTCAGCTTTTAAGCCTTCACAGCTAGCGTGTCATCTTCCATTATTAATATACAGTTAAACCCAATAGAGCCGTCATAGAATAAAGTGCTATGGAAGCACTGAGGTGGATGGATTAATTTCAACTAGGGGGACCAGTGAGAGCACCAGGGAAGAGATAATATTGGAGCACAATTTTTTTCATGGACAGGACCTGGTAACAGGGTTTATGTGGAGTGGTGGCGAGAGGCAATAATCAGTGATGATCCTAAGCTTTGAAGCCTGGGTCAATGAAAATTTGTTAAACGAATGAACTTGTGGTTGGAGTAACGCAGTGACATGAATGCCATTTTCAATATAATAGAAAAATGAACCAACATGTGAGATGAAGGACAATGTTGAACTTGGTTTTAGACAATTTTTAAGCTGTCTGTGGGCAATTGATGTAGAGATGTTCAACGAGGCACTTCTCTGAGGTCAGGGGAGAGTTTACGGGTCATCCACAAGTACTCTCCATTTCATCTTGTATGTATACAGTGCTGTATGATTTATAGAGTGCTTTTCAGAGCCATTGTCTACTGTTGATTTTGATTCTAACGAACATCCTATGAAGTAGGTAGGGCAGGATTATAATTACCAGGCCCAGAGTAGTCCCTAAAGTGACCTTTGTGTCTGATTATTCTATTATTTTATACATTTATTTATTTTTGGCTGCATTGGCTCTTCGTTGCTGCGTGTGGGCTTTCTCTAGTTGCTGGCGAGCGGGGGCTGCTCTTCGTTGAGGTTCTGCGGGCTTCTTATTGCAGTGGCTTCTCTTTGTTGCTGATCACAGGCTCTAGGCACGCGAGCTTCAGTAGTTGTGGTGCGCGGACCCTAGAGCACAGGCTCAGCAGTCGTGGCGCAAGGGCTTAGTTTCTCCGAAGCATGTGGGATCCTCCCAGACCAGGGCTTGAACACGCGTCCCCTGCATTGGCAGGCGGATTCTTAACCACTGCGCCACCAGAAGTACCTTGATTATTCTATTATTAACACAAAGAACCTGAGGCTCAGAGAGGTTCTCTGCTCAAATAGGTGGGAGAACTGGGCAACCCCACCTCTTCTCACTGCAAATTCAGGTTGTTCTTTTTTTTAACCACTAAGAGTGGTGATGGTTGAGGCTGGGGGAGCAGATAACATTTGGGACAATAGTATGAAGCAAGAGAGAAAGAATAAGAGGATGTTGGGGCAACCCTTGTGTTTAAAAAACAGTCAAAGCAAAAAGGAGCAAATGAAGGTGACCACGTGACCTGTCACTTCCCACCCTTCGAGACTCATCAAGCTCCTTAAGGGATCAGGATCTGTCATGCTTTCTTTCCCTGAGAGAACCAAGCAGGTTAACTGGTACACAGGAAACCACTATACTTGAGGGGGAGTATTAATGACTTGCCCAGTGGGCTGAACAGGGTTATGATTACTGGGGAAGATATAGGGACAACAGGTTTTTAGACATACTTGGAATGGCAGCTTTCTGAGGTGGTTCAGGTATTCCCAGCATTAAGAAGGGCTAAATTTAGGTGTACGTGTATGAAGACAGTGAAAAGGTTTCCGCGGAAGGTGAGTGAGATGAATTAAACGGATATAGGAAACATCGCGGAGGATTTGAAACAGAAGGTGCAATTTGGGGCATGATTCTCCTGGCCAAACCAAGGGCTCTAAATGAGGAATCAGGGTCCCATCTAGGGAGGGCGTTAGTGGTGGTGGGGATGACAGCCCAGCGGCTTAGGTGGGAGTCTCCCTTCTGCATGCATGTGGGAAGGCCCAAGTTTAGGGTCCAAAAGGCCCGATGGTTAAAGGCACAAAAGGATTAATAAGTTCATTGCAGGGCTACTTTGGGAGACGGCCAACCATGTGCCCAGGTCCTTTCCCTCGGTGCTAGGGAAGCCCTGGTCTCCACGCAGCGTTTCACGTCTCACTAGCTCTCCTGATTCTTGGCACCGGTAAGCGGCGATGCCCTGAGCCTCCTTCCTTCGCCTGACCACCGTCTCTGGGGGCTCCTCTCCTCCGATCTCCCTACTCTCCCCATCCTTCCCTCTTTTCTCCTGAGGTGCAGAAGGGATACCTTGCGGGAGTCCTCACGCTCCCCGCGCCACACGCCCACCCCGCGGCCTCCTGGGCCGGCGGGGAGCTGCCGCCCCGAGCTCGCCTGCGACCCGGGGGCGGCCAGGCCGCCGCGGAGCCGGAGCGCGAGGGCGCAGCTTAACGGTCCCGCGGCCGCGCCTCGCGCTCCGCGCCCCGCCCGGCGGCGCCGCAGCTGCTGCCCGCCCGCCCCCTGCGTCATGACGCCGGCGCCCAACGCGGAAGCCGCTCGCGGCGCGCCCGGTCCAGCCGCGGGCTGAGCTCGGAGCCGCGGCGGGCGCGGGAAGCGGGCCGGAGCGCGAGCCGAACGTAGCCTCCCTCGCCAGCCGGGCAGAGCGGGCACCGCGGGCAGAGCGGAACAAGCGTGCCGGCAGCCGGAGCGGGGCACGGCGCGCCGGGGCCGCCGCCGGGGGAGATGCAGCTGCCTCCCCGGGCTGGCGTGTAGAGAGGGCGGGTCCCCGGCCTCGGGAGCGCGGCGGTGGAGGGGACAGAGGCGGCGGCCATGGCGACCCCCGGCAACCTGGGGTCCTCCGTCCTGGCGAGCAAGACCAAGACCAAGAAGAAGCACTTCGTAGCGCAGAAAGTGAAGCTCTTTCGGGCCAGCGATCCGCTGCTCAGCGTCCTGATGTGGGGGGTAAACCACTCGGTAAGGGCTCGGGCTGCGGCGCGCGGTCCCTTTCCTCGTCCTCGTCCTCCTTGTCGTCCTCCTCGTCGTCGTCCTCGTCCGCCGCCTCCTCCTCCCCCTCCGCCCCCTGCAGCTGCTGAGGGGCGGGGAGCCCGAGCGGGGCCCGGGCCCTACGGCTGTTTGCCCTCCGGGGCTGCCCGTTCGCCGCGGCGCCTCGGTGCCCCCAGCCCCGCGCCGCGCGCCCGCCCCTCGGGGCCGCCCAGGCGCCACTTGGACCCCCTAGGGACCTAGGGCCGGATGCAGGACGAGGGGGTCCCATTTGCAGTGGAGCCCTGCGGCGGGTACCAGTGTCGCCCCCGGTCCGTGCGTCCGCTTGCTGGCCGATCTGTCCCCTGCAGCCCGGGAACTGGGAAGTTTGTGCGGGGCACGACTCCTCCTGGGCTGTCACCCCGGCGGGGGCTGTTGGGGCGAGAGTCCCGGCGCTTTCTTCCTCTGCGGGGGCGGCGGGGGAGGTCGGGTCCTCCGCCGTCCGGCAGGTGTATCTGCCCGAGGCTGGGAGCCTATGAAGCCTCCCCGCACCAGGCACAGGGGTGAGAATACTGGAGATCGCGGAGCTTTGGGCAGCGGCTTAGTGCTTAGGTCCTTTTTTCCCTTTAAAGGCGATATTCTTGGACGCCAGGAATCTTTTTGGCAAAGATAAAGCCAATGTAAATATGGCTCTGGTGTTGAGCATCTTCCTCTGCTCCTCTCCCGCATCGCCCTGCCGCTGTGCCCGCTGAAGAGCTGCCTGGCGGGGAGTCTTACTCCCCAGACCTCCTCCCCCACCTTGGGGAGCCAGGCCGAAGTCGCCGACTGCGGAAGGGCGGCCTGGGGATGACAGCGGGAGGGGGTCTCGGCGGGCGCGGTGGACGGCTGTATTGAGTTGACTGTACCCGTTTGGGGGGGTTTGTTTCAGAGGTTGGAGGAGACGGCTTGGAAAGGTTAGCGTAACCCGCTAGCCCGAGGTCCTGGAGATGCGCCGCTGCGGGCTATGCGGACTGCGGTCTGAGGGTCCGAAATAGTTTCCTGCTGATCTTCCAGCGAGAAACTCTTGCAGTTTTAATCTTCTTGGGATCAGGAAATCTAATAGGAGCTGTTGGCTGAGCCATGAAAGTTTAAATGAGCCTGTGAATTTTGACCATGACCTTACCCACTGCAGTCGGTTAGCTTCTGAGGAGAAGTGTACGCTTGCCTTCCGTACTTTTGATTTCGATGGATGTCTGTGGGCCCTTTTCAGCATAATAGAAATGACAGAAAACCATGTTGGATTTCGAAAGAACATTCTCGGTGTAGTGAAGTTGGTTGAAATGGCTCAAAAGCATCGTATTTGTATTTTTCTTTCCCAGGCTGAGCTGGGGAAAAGGTGAAACTGTATCAGGATTGATCGATAGTGCTTGCAAGCAGTGACTGTTTTTAAGAAGGTGGAGACTTGATTATTCCTATCAGCCTAATGCCTGATCGCCTGGAGTTCATTTTAACTTCCTGATAACTTCTTGAGCAATTAAGAATGCAAGCTTTTGCAACAGCCGACACTACTGCATCAAAAACCCCCTACGTTTTATTAAAGTAAACAAAGTGTTATTTTTTCTGTGTAATAAGTGTACAGTTTAGAGTTATGTTCTAAATTTAAGTTTTTTTTATTATGTTGCTGTTAGTTGTTTTTTAAAAAAATAATATTGTTAGTTCTGTATGTATGGGTGCTTTTATCTCCTTTGAAGTTCTGGTGTTTTGGTCAGGAAAGTGTTTGTGTCTGAGCGTTTAATCTAGTAAAGTAGTGATGATAATATGCCACTGAAAGGGTGTGCTGTCTGGGAATTAGTCCCAATTCCAGTTTACTTTAGAAAACCTTGTAATTGTGTGGTGTTTTTACTGTACCCACTTCTGTTGCTACTTTATACTTTTGAATTGCTACATTTGTTTTAGAGTTTCTTGCTAATTGGAAATATTTTGAAACTACTTAAAGCTTATTAAAATAATGTGATTTGTAGATAGTGCATTTTCTTTTGCTTTCAAGAGAAGTTAGCAAGTCTAAGTGTAGTCATCCAGAGGAGTCGTTTCCATAGTATGCAGTATAACCATGTTATTCATTCAACAAATATATATCAGGCACATTGTGCTAGCCTCTGTGCAAAAGATTGCTAAAAATGCCCCTCACATTTTTGTCCAAATATTTTTATTTTTAGGGCTCGAGTTGACATAAGAAAGGTCTGTTTCACAGACTTCTTTTTAAAAATGTTTATTTTGTTTCTTTCTTTTTTTTTTAAAGAAAGGACGGGTATATAAAGATGAGATCTACACTCAGATGCCATGTGTTTCTGGTTGATTTCATTTTAGGTAACAAAGTCTTAGATAAATGTTTTCATATGACCTTGTATGCACCAAAGTCTACAGTATAATATGAGAATAAATTTGTCAGTTGTATTGTGTATGAATGGAGACATTTGAGAAAGCCTAGTAGAGCAGGAAGAGATCATTCAAATCAGTCCTTCCCTACATTTCTAATGTGATCAGGATTAATGGGAAAAGATGTCATGAACATAGCAATTTCTTGCTTTTAAAATTCATGTGCATTTGTCTTAAGGACATTTAGAAATAACCATATATTTGGAGCACTAAAGGGGAACCGTAGTCATCTACTACATGGAGGATCCTTCAAGCATTTTACAAGATTGGGAGTCATCTACACACCATAGTAAAATGCTCATTGGATCCATGTTCTAATTCTTTCTCTAATGCTGTTGACCTTGGGCCTGTTAACTATTTTTGTATCAATATTTGTATCTGTGAGTTAAGGTGATTGGAATGGATGATTTCCAACTTTTTTTCTAACTTCAAGATTCGACAGTCGAGTAGGTTCCTACCATTAAGTTGGGAGCCCCAGACTAGGAAGAATAATAGTGTATAACAAAAGTTGCATCGCTATTATAACCTTGCAAATGCAGCCACACTCAGGGAATTTTCAAGGCCATGGTTGGGGCAAGGAAATCTGTGGTGATTGCAAGAGATGTGTGAACTAAGAGTTTGTGGGATTGACTGTAGTCGGACTGCGTTGCAGTCTATTAAGTCCAAGTCTGTTTGATTGAAATATAGAAACTTGCAGTTAAGGTGGAAAATTTCAAGTCCATTGTGGTGGTAATTCTCAATGACAAGAATAAGCTTGACTTTGTGTGGTTAATTCGATATGTTACTGCTTTCTGACTTAGACTACCCATCAGTGAATGGATCACTGCCAATTTTTATTTTAAGTATTTTAAGCGGAGAATATAATTGAATACATAAAGGAAAAGATGACTTGAGGCAATTTTGTCTTGTTACATTTGGAATTAAACTAAAAACGATCAGGGAGTTAGCTTCTTACAATTATATTTTAATAGTGTGTGGAGAATGCATGTAGAATGTTAGGAGTCAAGCCTTGTTTTAAATAGATATTCTAAAAGATTTTTATGCGGAGTGAAATGAGGGCCTTTTAGAAATGAGTATTTAAAAGCCTATTTCAATATCTAAAGGAAGACCTTTGCATAGAAAAAATTGAAAGGGCATAAAACTTGTTTAAAACAAACGTAGTGTTTCGAAGTAACCAACATTAGTGTTCGTTTTTTTGGTTGCAAGCTGTGGAAATGTGGATGAGCAGAGGCAAAATCTGTAAATATTAGGAGGGTTTTGGAGGTCACAGTGGAAGGACAAATTGGTAAGCAGACCAGGAGAGCAGGGCTGGGGCTGGGCTTTGGCAATAATTGGAACCAGGTGCTTGGGTGTCGTTGGGTGCGTTTGGCTATATTCTTGCTCATTGCTGTCCGGTTTCCTCCACAGGGCGGGGAACTAATGCTTCCTGAATTTCACATTTTGTAATTTCCACCCCCCAAAAGGGTCTTTCTGTCTCCGATTCAGTTATAAAAGTCCAATGGAAGGATTCTGACTGGTTTGGCTTCCATCATTTGTGGCATTTCCCTAGACCAAGCCGCTGAGAAAAGGTGGCAGCTCTTGCCCATTGGAGTTGGGGAAGAACAGTTCTCAGAGAAGGGACAGGTGACATCAGGCAGGTATCCATCCTAGTGTTAGAGCTAGTACTTACCTAGTGCTCATCTAAGATTGTCTTGGTGCCCATGCGCCATGTTTTGTGTGTCTTGGCAGATAACGCGGTTTTCTGAGCTGAGCATCGTAGCCTTTGTTATATTCTCAACAAGGTCCTGGAATTGAAATAATATTGAAGAAATAGTGATGTCTTTTAGGTTCATGGGTTTATATTTGGGCACTGAAAAAGGTAAAAGAAGGAAACTAGGGTTTAAAAGTGAAATAACTATGAAATAGTGTCTGAATGGAACGTAATGAAGTAATTAAATGAGAACAGTAATGAGCTAGACATTAGATGAACCCAGTGAATGGAACCCAAATAACCATTCATTCAAGAACTAGTCTCACACAATTTTTCTTTCTTCCCTTTACTTTAGAGAAAAGAAGAATGCCAAGCACACAACACACACAACACACACACAGAGTTTATAATTAGGGAAATAGTTTCATACCACCTAAAACTTGGGACTACATCCTGAGAACAGAATACATTTTGTTCTCCATTTATTGGCTACCGTAGAATGAACTTGAATATTCAGAATGATGCCCTTGGCAAGACCATGATTTCTCTTTCTATGATAGGATTGTCTGCTGTCTGCTATGTCTTTAGAAAGATTTTCAGCAAGAATTGTAAATAAACAAACAAAATCTACCTTATGTTGATTAGAAAATGCAGTCCCCCAGAGTAATTAAATCTGCCAACATACCCTTGGAGATACAAATTTTGGAATTTAAGGGAATTGGTGCAATTTGGCCAAATGGTTTGTGTTCAGACAGGTTAGGTTCAAGTCCTGCCTCTGTCTTGATGGGCTGTTTGAGCAGATAGATGATTTATTCTCCTGAGCCTCAATTCACTCATTCTTACAAATGGAGATGATGATGATTACCTCACAGTATTATTTTGAGGGTAAGATAATGTATTTAAAGCCTAGCACTGTAATTGGCACAAAATAAGGATTCAGTAATTGATACCTAAAAATGAACAAATTCAGATGCTGTTAGGCTAGTAGCATATTAATAAGCGCTAGACAGGTGTTTCTTAAAATTTAATGTGTGTTTGAATCACCTGGGGACATTTTAAAAATGCAGATTCTGACTCAGCAGGTCTGGGGCGAGTCCTGAGATTCTGCTTTTGTCACACTCTTAGGTGATGAGACGCCGCTGGTCCACAGCCTGTACTTGGAGTACATACAGTAGAAGGAATATCGTTAAAAATAAGGAAAAATGTTCAGGATTTGTCCTCTGACAGCATGTGATGAATCCTTGGAAGAATGGTGACCATGTGATTGAGCTTGAAAAGTTAAGAGAAGGAATTGTGTGTTGAGAAAGGATACACAGATTTTTGATTTGAGATGTGTTGAGTTGCAGGTGATGGTGGTGGACAGTTGCGGGGTGTTGGAAGGTAGCATCGGAGCTCAGGAGAAGGTTAGGGCTGGGATGGAGAATTGATAGTTATCCATGCAGGATTGGTGGTTGAAGCCATGGGGGTAAATTCAATCTCTGAGGGAGAAATAGGAACACCTGGGACGCTTGGCTTTGAGGGAGGGGTGGAGAAGGAAGAAATGTGAGACAAGAGAAAAGTCAGCCGGAAGGTTAGCGGAATTAGATGTGCCGGAGAACACAGTGTTCATGGATATACTTTTGAGACAGTGATTGATTCGGATGTGTGTGTGCAGGTGTGAGAGCTTAAAGATTTATGGAGCCAATGAGTAGAAGTGGGGCAGCTTCTTCTAGAAGGTTAGAAGGGAGGTAAAAGATGCCGTTTTATTTAGGAATACCTAGGTATTTCCCTTGACTCTATATCTTAACATTCTCATCTCTACCAACCAAACCAGGTTTATTTCCTTTCTTGAACAGTTAAAAATACCTCCTAGCTTATTTCTCGGGATATACTTTTAACCACATTTCCGCTTTTTGTGCCAGGGACCCCACGGGAGTCCAGTGAAGGCTGTGGATCCCTTCTTAGAACAATGCTTTTGAACAAATTAATGAAAACACATAGGATACATCCTACCCAGTTCACAGATCCCCTGAATTCTATCCACGGACCACTTGAGGGTTCATGGAACCCAGTTAAGAACCGTCGCAAGAATAAGTTGGGGATGGTGTGGGGTGGGAAGCCCAGCGGCTCGGAAGAATAGTAGGAACAGGCAGAGGTTGAATTAATTACCTGCCGAGATCACAGTGCTAGTAGGTGGTGGGATTCAATCTCGTACCCTTAACCGTGGAACTGTGCTACCTGGGACAGGCCCGGGAGTTATTCATTTCTTGGAGATCTTTTCTTTCCTTCCTTAGTCTTAAAGGCTTTGACAAAGTATTAGCTATTAGCATGGAGAAAAAGAGAAAACAGTTTTTCCTTTACAGAAAGAAGAGCATTGCTTATATTCAAAGCACGTAGGAAGAGGGCATATATAAAACTTCTTTACGAAAAGTCTTGTAGGGAGTTTTAAAACAGTAACCTACCTAAAGATAAACCTTGACATTCAAAGTAAGCATAGTTTTTCACCGGTCCGCAGTGGTTAGGAGTTCAGGCTCTGAAACCACACTGTCTGGTTGGCTGTGTGACCTTAGTCACAATTCTTTTATGAAAGGAGATATTAGTAGTGCTTATTATGGAGGTTATGTGGGTTAAATACGTTGGTACTTGTAAGATGCCTAAAGAGTTGCTGGCACGTGGCAAGTTCTTAATAAATGTTAGCTTTCATTTTATCATTTTTAAAGTATTTTAAATGGCAGAACATGGAAAATTACTAGAGCGCATGTTAAATTAATTGTTCTCTTATCCTGGTTCACAGACAAAACATCACCATTGCACTTGGCATCCTTGTGCATCTTTGAGTTACAAGTTAATCATTTTAGAGTTATCTTGGTGCCCTTGCTTTGATGTCTTTTTCTGCTTTGTTATAATGTTCTTCTTTGTATCTTTAACGCCTTGATCAGGCAGTTCAAGGAGTCAAAAATGTAGTTCAGATTCATTAGTTACAGGTTGTGTCAGCTATTAATTTGATATTTCACCTTTTTTTTTTTTTAACATAAGGACACTGTGCAGGACGCTTGGGATGCAAAATGAATATATTGTGGACCGTACCTTCAAATTGCTCATAACTGCAGGGGAAACAGACATATGCATAAACATGTGTATAAACGACTATAGTATCAGGAATGCTGGGGTGGAGGGTGTTATATAGGGTGGTCAGAGTATAAACCTTATGAAGAAGACATTTGAGTAAAGAGATGAAGATGAAGGGGTTGGGCATGAGGATATCTGGGGGAAGGGCATTTTAGGCAGAAGGAATAGCTCATGCAAAGGCCCTGAGGCTGGTGCTGACTTGGCATGATTAGAAAACTGCAAGGAAGCCTGTGTGGCTGGAGCAGAGTGAGAAAGGGGGAAAGTGCGGGGGGTTTGGAGGTGGGGGCGACTGGGTCATGATTACTTCTGCCCAGGACTCTTGGAGAAGGTTCAAGAGGATGTGACATTGAGAGGCCCTTGAAGATGGAATAGAGTCTCCCAGCTGGAGGAGGCAAGGAAGGGTGTGTGTGGCCAAGGGGAAGTACTGGCAAAAGTAAGCCGACCGAGTGAACGATGCAATGCTGAGGGCTCTGCTGTGGCCGTGGCCTCGGGCCTCGCCGCTCACTCCAGGTGTAATCCACAGACACATGGCAACAGCCGTCACCCAGGAGCCTGCTGGAAAGGCAGCACTGTGGGCCTCTCTGCAGACCGTCTGGGGCAGAATGTGCATTTTAATAAGACAGGTGATTTGTAAGCACCTTCCAGTTTGAGAAGCACTGTCCGGGGTAACTCTTTGGTTTCAAACCCTGGGGTTCCCTGGAGGTGCCTCTGAGGCTGGGGGCAGGGGGCTGAGTTGGTGGGGGAATTTATCCCTCACCTCAGCCTCATCCAGAGCAGCTTGGTTTTGTTCTCATCGTTGTCAACTTTTTTTTTTTTTTTTTAATTGCGGGCAAGGAATACATACTGTACAGGTACAAGGGAAAAAAGGTTCTGCCACCAACATCGAAAACCACAGAGGTGAATGAGGGGGAGTGCTAGGAGATGGTCGAGAAGGTAGTTCGAGGGCAGATTTTCAAAGGCCGAGGAGGCTTTGTTTGCCAGAGAAAAACTTAACAGTTCTGACAAGGGCCACTTTAAAATTTACCATCAAAAGCAAGTGGTACTCAACCCTGGGACTGTACTATTCTCTCTCAGTGTGTTCTCTGCTCTCCTTAAACTTCCCTCTGGTGTTTTGTCCCTCTGTCTCCCCCACCCCCTAGCTGATTACCTTTAAGGCTTTAGAAGGCGTTGAACACGTAGAAGGTATCGCCTTCCACTCTCCCTGCTACCCAATCCACCAGCTTTTGGACACCGAATCCATCAGCCTGCAGATGCGCTGGAGCACCGTGCTGTCTAGTTTGCTGGCTGCTAGTCGCAGATGGCTATTTAAATCTCATTTAATTAAAATTAAATCTTATGATTCAGATTTCCCTAAAGTGCTCGATAGCCACCTGTGGGTGGTGGCCACCGAATTGGAGAAAAAGACTTTTTCTTTCCATTGTTGCCTCACTTGGTGTTGGACGGCGTTCCCGGCTCTGGGACCTCCCATCTCGGAAACAAAATAAACAGCCCTGACAGCGGAAACCCTCCTTTGGTGTCACATCTCTCATGTTAGCGTCCACTCTCCTTCTCTGCTCCTTGTTAGAGCAGAAGTTGAAAACCCTCGCCTGAAGCCGCTCTGTCCTGTGGTCTGTAGTGGCTGTCCGGCCCCCCTGCGTCCCACCTGCCATTTCCACCTTCACCGCTCCCGGGAAGCTGCCCCTGTCAGCCTCACCTTCATGTTTTCAGATCCAGAGGCCACCTTCTTGGTTTTATTCTTGTTTTCCTTCACTCCTTAGGTGCCTTATCGAACTCTTCATCCTTCTTTCAGCCTCTAAATGTTAGAGCGCCCCAGGACTCTGTCCAGGGTTTTCTTCTGGAACTACAGAGTGTATTTCATCTGCATGACCTTATTTGTTTAGTCCCGTGGCTTTTCACGCTCATAGTTAAGAAATGGACATCTTCCCTTCTGACCTCCCTGCCGGGCTCCATATTTCAATTTCTTATTTGGTATTTCACCTGACTACCTAACGGGCACCTCAGATGTGTCCCCACCAGGACTCCTGGTTCCCTCTCCCTGTCCTGCCCCACCTCCCGTCATGCCCTGAACTAATTTCTCCCTCATCTCAGTCAATGGACCACCATCTACCCAGGTGCTCAATCCCCAAACTCAGGAACAAACCTTGATCCTTCTCTTTTCCTCACCTCTCCCTCCTGATCCGCATTTCTGAGTTCTGACTCTGCATACTTCTCTCTTTCCGTATGAATTCTCTTCCTCTAGAACATGGCAGGGGCCCTCAGGTCCCTCGGGTGGTCCCTTTGCCCTGTCTCAGTCCCAGTTCTCAACAGTGGTGGCAGTGATCTTTCTGAAACGTAAATGATGTCCTGTCACTTCTTCAGAGAAAACCTTCCAGAGGCCTCCCTATATACGTATAACTGAATCACTTTGCTGTACCCCTGAAACTTACAAACATTGTAAAAAGAAAAAAATAAGTAAAAAAATAAAAACAAACTTGAGGGACTTCCCTGGCGGTCCAGTGGTTAAGACTTCACCTTCCAGTGCAGGAGGTGAGGGTTCGATCCCTGGTCAGGAAACTAAGATCCTGCATGCCTCGTGGCCAAAAAACCCAAAACATAAAACAGAAGCAATATTGTAACAAATTCAATAAAGACTTTAAAAATGGTCCACATCAAAAAAAAATTTTTTTAACAGCCAAATAAACAAAAAGTACAAACTTGAAGAGGAAAAAAAAAAAAGCCCGACCTCTTTCCAGTGGCTTAGACTTCTTACTGGCCTGGCCCCGACTACGCCCTGTGCCTTCTCCCTTCCAGCCACGCTGGTCTTCTGTTCCTTACACAAGCCAAGTTCAGAGCAGCCACAGAGCTCCTGCGTTTACTTTTCTCTTTGTCTGGAATGTTCTTCCCTCGGGCCCCTTGTCATTTTACTTTGTCAGCTGAAGGGTTGCCCTTTCCGAGAGCCTCCCTGACCACATCTAAAGAAGGCCCTCCACTCTCACACAGCTCTTATCCTCTCTGTGACACTTGACACTGTCGGAAAAGGAGGTGTTTACATGTTTATTACTTCTCTCCCCCCGCTGGGCTGTGAACCCGTTAACTTCAGCTCACCAGCAGCTGAGACCAGGTCATATTTGCTGCCACCTCCCTGCACCCGGAACGGTGCTTGCATGTAGTAGGTACCCAATAAATACTGTTGAATGACTTAGTGGAGCCGCTGAAGTGCTCCACGGGTGTGCTGTGAGCCCTTCCACGTTGAATTTTCATCAGCACGTAAGCTCTGTTTTTGCTAGGATTGAGCAGAGTGTTGAGAGCGGTTTGCTGAGCGGGTTGAGCAACGCCTGGGAGAGTAGGGGAGGACTCGCTGCAAGCTGGTGATAAGAGATGTGGGGTAACCACAAGCTGATGACAAACCAAGAGCCGATGGCCACAGCCGCCTGCGAGAACTTTGCCTTGTGAACACGGCAGAGAAGTTTCAGGGAGAGTCAACAGCTTCTCTCCTAGAACGTCACCAAGTCAATTGTGTGGAGGCCTTGAAAGCACTTCTGAACAATCCGAGACCTTATTTCATAGAAGAGCGCACTGCCATGTCATTTCTGCTTTATTCCCCGTAGTTGGGGCCTGTTAACAGCCTCAGGCATGCCTCTCAAAGTTCTAGCGTTCAGAAACGTGCCGTAAGTTAAACTTAAGATTCTTCAAGCATTGTGAGAATAGCGATGATACTAGTACCTTGAGTCTTCCGGGGTATCTTTCTACCATGTTGCGTTTCTGCTGGTTCTTAGTCATGGTGCCTTGTTCCCATGTTTGCTTGGTAATTTTGGCCATGAGCTGCTCATTTGCCTTGAACCATTACTCGAGGAGGATTTTCAAGTCTTGGAGTGAAAGTGTGTCCCTCTAGAGAGGATTGTCTCCTGGGCCAGGTGGCTTAGGGGCACTACAGACCAAGGCCATTGTAGACTAAGCTCACAGCTTGGGAGTTTTTGGACTTGCTGGTGATATACATTTGGGCTGCAGTCCCCTGGGGGTGGAATGGGTTTATTTTGGGATCACCTTTACGCTGAGGCTGTGACCCTTTTGGATCCTACCCTTACGGAGAAAGGGTTTCCCATTAGATCCCCACCTTGGGGATCCGACTTCTGTTCCTCTCAGCCCACGGGACCATCAAAGCCGTCAGAGTGAGTGGCTTCCGTGGGAGCTCATGGCTCTCGCACTCTGCTTTCACTCAGATTTTGGCAAGGTAACTCCTGCCTCTTCAGCGCTTTGATGCCTTTAAGGAGATGTATGAAAAAATATTTTATTCAGGATGTTTAGCTGTTTTCAGCGGCAGAGTTGATCTGAATAACCTATTTCCACCCTATTAGCGGAAATGGAAATCAGCATCAAAGTTTCTAAACAGAGGGAGTGACAGGCAACAAGGGAGAAGTCAGAGCCCCAGGGTGCTCGGGTGTTTCTGTGGCCACCCCAGGGATGGGTCAGTGACGGGACTCAGTGCCACCAGAGGAGACTCTGCTAAAGCCATTGCTGTCCTCTGGGTAAGAGGCGACCAGAGTCTGAACTAGGGCAGTTCCGTGGTGGCAGAGAGAGGGTGTCCCCAGAGATGTTTGGGAAGTTGACTGAGCTGGATTTGGTAATTACCCGGGGGAAATGGATGGGAAGGAGTTGAGGGCGACCCCAGGTTTTCTAGTTTGGGTACCTAAATAGTTTTCTTCCGTTTACACTCTCCATTACATTAACGGTTATCTTTTGGGCTATTAGCCAAAAGGAGTTCTTATTATCTGCACTTAGGTTACTCATATGTGGAAATGATGTTATTTCCTATTTTGGTGTTTTCACAAATCTTCCAATTTTTAGGTAAATCCAGCATTTGATGTACTTCATTTTGTAAAATGTCATTTTCATATCTAAAGTTCTACTACCAATAACCTGTAATTGGTTTAGGGTGGTTTTGTTTTTTTTTTTTGAGGTGTTTTCTTTAAGGCCTTAGAGGAAGCATTATGAAAAAGACAGTTTTTGCTTGTAAGGAGTTCCTAGTCCTAGTGGGAAGATAGGCATGTAATTATGTAAACAAGGTGCTAAATTGGTGAATTAACAGAACTGCCTTCAAGGTTTATTTGGTTGTAAATGACAGTCAGATCAGCTAAAAGAAAACACAGGGAGGGGTGATGGGGCAGCTCCTGGAACAGATGGGCGTTGAGAGTCCAACAGAGACCAGGATCCAAAGCTCCTCCTTCCTCGCTTTCTCGCTAATCTTTGCATCACTTTTCGTGAACCTTTTCTCTAATAATATTGTCTTTTCTCAGCTGCTTTGTACAAGTAGACCCCACACAGCAACTATGTTTATTTGCCCCCAGATCCAGGTCCATTCGGATGGCATTTAGTCACCCTACATCCTAATTTCAGATTTCGTATGAGGGAGAGAAGGGTAGAGACAAAAAAGAGAGCGGCCATCAGATCAGACAGCTGCGGCCATTGGGTCTCCTGCCGTGCAGGCTTGGCTGCTGGGTGGCACCTGGGTGGAGGGACAGTGATAGTTCTCAAGCCTTGGAATCCTTCTAGACGAGGGTCCCCTCTCCCCAGGTTGTGTGCACAGATCTCCAGACAACAGAGGCTCCATAAACTTCCCCGGGGAGAGTTAGTGCTATTTGAGTTGTATCTTGATGAATGAGTTGACATTCAAAGAGGCTGGAGAAGACGGTCATAGGCAGAGTAAGCAGCATGTACAAAAGCATAAAGGAGGCTTCCCTGGTGGTACAGTGGTTGAGAATCCACCTGCCAGTGCAGGGGACACGGGTTCAAGCCCTGGTCCGGGAAGATCCCACATGCCACAGAGCGACTAAGCCCGTGCGCCACAACTACTGAGCCTGTGCTCTAGAGCCCGCGAGCCACAACTACTGAGCCCATGAGCCACAACTACTGAGCCTGCGCTCTAGAGCCTGCGAGACCCAGCTACTGAAGTGCGCGCACCTAGAGCCTGTGCTCCGCAACAAGAGAAGCCGCTGCAGTGAGAAGCCCGTGCACCGCAACGGAGTAGCCCCCGCTCGCTACAACTAGAGAAAGCCCGCGTGCAGCAACGAAGACTCAATGCAGCCAAAAATAAATAAATAAATTTATTAAAAAGAAAGAAAAAAAAGCATAAAGGGCCTGTGTCATTTTCAGGGACCTGCTGAACCTTTCCTCAGGTGCCATTATGCTTCCCATCTTCTATTTTTACAGTTCTGTTTTTTTCCATTCTCTTGCATGTATTCCTTTTTTTTGGGGGGGGGGGTGTGCCTCTTGGCATGCAGGATCTTAGTTCCCTGACTGGGGATAGAACCCGTGCCCCCTGCAGTGGAAGCATGGAGTCTTAACTACTGGACAGCCAGGGAAGCCCCACGTATTCCTATTTAAATTGCTTCTGTTTACATTGATTCCTTTGGACTTGGTCATTTAGGATTCAAATCCTATCTGCAAGTTGCTGGACCCCCTAACATTCAGAGCTTAGTGCTATTTGTAATTGTAATAAACATGCTCTGTTTTTGTTTCCACCTGCATGTTGAGGAAGGTATTCTGTATTAACCGACCCCAGAATGAGGGACCTGGACGGCACTGCTATCACATCACCTGCACAGAGGCACCTGGGTGGAAGGGGCAGTACTGCCAACCACCCGCGGCAGAGGGCCACAGCTCCCTTTTTGTAATTTGCCTGCACAGAGGAAGTTCATCTTCTGATGTGCACAGAGGTGCCCTGTGTGCTAGCAGCTGCCCTGCTTTTCTCAGGTCATGCATCCCAGACTTCTCATCTGGAATTCCTAAGTGTTGGTATCCTGGAGGAAGCTTTCACGCGGTGGTCAGGCTGGATGGAAGAAAAGAAAGTGGGGTTTCCTTTACAGATTTGAATCTACTTTAGAAAATGCGTAATCATGCAGGCTTTTTTGCTATGTGCGTGTTTACATTACACAAATTAGTTTACACAAGTTTGGTCAATGGGGAGTGCTGACATACGAGGCAGAAATTGGTCCCTACACAGTTTTCCTTGGACACAGCACTGTTTAATGCCTCCAGATAACAGCAACTGGATGCAAAAATACCCGATGTGGCCAAAGGAGCAGACCAGGTAGGACAGCGGGACACCTGTCCCCCTTGTCCTTGCTTGACTCAGGTGGACAGGTCCAATGTCTTGGAAGAACTAATTTCATGGTTCTGTCCAGTCTATGTGCATTCGGTTCTAGTCTGTATAAACTCAATCGTTCCTTATATTATTTGTGTTGAATGATCTTCACAATTGTATTTTTAAAGGTAAAATTCCTTCTGTTTTTCTTAGGAATTAAACAGTTTTGAAGACGGACATGTATATTTTTAACATTTTTTTTTCTTTTTTTCTTTTTTTTTTTTGCGTTACGCGGGCCTCTCACTGTTGTGGCCTCTCCCATTGCAGAGCACAGGCTCCGGACGTGCAGGCTCAGCGGCCATGGCTCATGGGCCCAGCCACTCCATGGCATGTAGGATCCTCCCAGACCGGGGCACCAAACCGTGTCCCCTGCATCGGCAGGCAGACTCTCAACCACTGCGCCACCAGGGAAGCCCAACATTTTTTTTTTTAAGCCTTTCACAGGTTTTGAGTGTTCTCCCTAAAATCTATTTTAGTGTTAGGCAGAACCTAAAGTTTTTCAAGAACACACCTATCGCATTATAAATAGAAACATTTGTATTTACAGTTTATTTTGCATACCTGTACACCCAGATTGGAATCCCGCTACACACAAACACACACACAATCGCTGTCATTGTTTTTGTTTGTTTGTTTTGTTTTTCTAAATAAATTTATTTTTGGCTGCGTTTGGTCTTCGTTGCTGCACGCAGGCTTTCTCTAGTTGCGCTGAGCGGGGGCTACTCTTCGTTGTGGTGCACGGGCTTCTCATAGCAGGCTTTCTCTTGTTGCAGAGGCTCTAGGTGCGCCAGCTTCAGTAGTTGTGGCTCACGGCTCAGTAGTTGTGGCACACGGGCTTAGCTGCTCCGCAGCATGTGGGACTTTCCCGGACCAGGGCTCGAACCTGTGTCCCCTGCATTGGTAGGCAGATTCTTAACCACTGCACCACAAGGGAAGCCCAGTTGTCATTGTTTTGTTTCCAGGGATAGCCAAGTATGAATGGTGCTGGAAGCCTTGCTGACTGAGTCATCCATAGTCTTAAAAAATTTGAAGACACTCATCTAAATAAGCAGAAACTTAATTTCTTTACTCTTGAATTTCCTGAGTCATCCTCCTCCAGCCCGACCACGTTGCCCTCTCCGTCTTTCACATACCCAAGGCCTGCGGTGTTCATGCATCTTTCACAAGTCTTCCCTGACTCCTGACATTTCCATGCTCCAAAATGACCGGTTTCACTGTGCTGCTAATCAGCTTTACCTTTCTGAAACTGTGCTCTAGCTTTCTTCTGTGCCCAGAAGCCTGAGAAGAAACTTTCTCTTCAACTAACCCCTCCCTCATAGGACCAAGACCCCAGGCTTTTACTCCATTAGGAACTGGACTACGTTTCCCCATTGAAACAAACAGCCACCTTCCAAATGAACACTTGGAATACAACCCATTCATAAACCAGACTCTGCCTGCACACAGGTGAAAAGTTCAAATGCTTTGGCATAGCAAGAACTGTTCAGAAACAACTGTGATAAACCCAGAAGACACTTCTTTTTTTTTTGGCACATTGAGGCAAAGTAGGAGGACAGGAGCAAATTTAAGAGGCATTTTAAATGAAAAATATAGGTTAGGAGAAGCTAGTGTGTCCCTTTGACTTACTTTTCTTTTGCAGTTGCAGCATCAGATATTCACAGATTTAAAACATGTCAATGAAAATTTGGTCCAGTAAATAGGCCACAGTGAATATTTTTATTTTGTGTTATATGGAACTTCTTTTTTCTTATGTCTGTTTAGGTGAACTAGAGCTTTTCATGGTTTTCAGTGGCATTTAAGAGGAGAGACGTGTGTGTGTGTGTGTGTGTGGTATATTTTCATATGAAAAACTTGAAAAATATTGACAAATATAGTGAAGAATTACCGTGATCATTTTATCCAGAAGCAATCAATGTCAATGTTTTGGTGGGTATCTTTCCAATATCTTTTTAAAAAATCTCTTTGAGATTATACTGTCTCTATATTTCCTCATATCATTAAGTATTCTTCACAGTGACAATTTTTAATGACTGCCTAAAAGTCTAATGAAGTTTCAATAGCCTGTATATTGGTTCCAGTTCTTTGCTACCATAAATAATGGTGCCATCAACATCTCGTTGTATAAAACTTTTTCTTATATTGGATGATTTCCTTAGAACAGATTCCCCTTTGGGGGAGTTACTTGTTCAGAGGGTATGAATATGTTAGGCTCTCAGTACATGTTGCCCGGTTGTTTCACGGAGGGGCTGCACCCGTTTGTAGTCCCAGCAATGTGGGTGAGAGCCCTTTACCCCATCTCCTACTCTTTTTTTTTTTTTTTTTTGCGGTACGCGGGCCTCTCACTGTTGTGGCCTCTCCCGTTGTGGAGCACAGGCTCCGGACGTGCAGGCTCAGCGGCCATGGCTCACGGGCCCAGCCACTCCGTGGCATGTGGGATCCTCCTGGACCGGGGCACGAACCCGCGTCCCCTGCATCGGCAGGCGGACTCTCAACCACTGCACCACCAGGGAAGCCCGTATCTCCTACTCTTGATTGAGTATTTCTAAGTTGAACAGGAAAGATTGGAATAAAAAGATACATTTTTCTTTACATATATATTTTTAAGAGGATGCTAACTTTTTCAAGCTCTGTTTAGAGAAGTTTTAGGCAGAATAATAAAAGGGATGCCCACATGGGCAGTATGGGGGCGTCAAGTCTGGGGGATGGAGGACCGGCTGCCAGGTAGGCTGGCGGACAGAGGAGTCTGCCCTCTAAGGAGAGCCGCTTTCAGCTGACCCACTTCTCACAATTTCGTTCTTCCTTCTGCTTTAGAATCCTCAGTGTCTCTGAAAATAAAGCTTGATAATTTTCTAACTTCCTTCCTTCCTTTTTCTTCCCTTCCTTCCTTCCTTCCCTCTCCCTCCCTCCCTCCCTCCCTCCCTCCCTTCCTTCCTTCCTTCCTTCCTTCCTTCCTTCCTCCCTCTTCCTTCCTCTTCCTTCCTTCCTTCCTCCCTCTTCCTTCCTTCCTTCCTCCCTCTTCCTTCCTCTTCCTTCCTTCCTTTCCTTTCCTTTCCTTTCCTCCTTTCCTCCCTCCTCTCTCATTCTTCCTTTCCTTTCCTTCCTCCCTCCCTCCCTCCCTCCCTCCCTTCCTCTTTGCTCTGACATACAGTGGGACGGTGGTGTGGGTCACTGGAAGTTGGTGATTTGTCAGGCAGAGTCCTTGGATCTCAGAAGCAGTGCGGTATCCACTGTTTGTGGTTGACTCACTTTAACTGGTCCTACCCTACGTAACTTACGGTACACCGAACCCAATGGCGTTTATCGGCAGGCAAAATTCTCCAGCTAGAAGTATCCTAGTCAGGAATTTGTCATTAGTTATTTAGTCTTGCTGCTTCACATCAGACTTGACTTATGAATGATTCAGATGAATCTGTTCAGAAGATGTCATGGGCGTCCGGCGGAGTCCACAGTCAGAGTGTATGTGTTTGCTTTTTATCACCCGTGTGTAGTCCTGTTGTTGGCTTGGAGCTTGATTGTGTGTGCTGTGCGCTCTGCTCGACCTTATCTGATGTAAACATGTCAGTCACCTGTGCTGACTTTACAGCCATCCTGCAGCCTGGCAAGGCTGGGGAGGGGGGGTTGAAGCTTTAGCCGATTTTAACTGTGAGTGCCCGGCTCCTTACTGTTTAGATAACTGGTATACAGAAAGGAGAAAGCAAGGTAATTTTTCCTTTCGGCAGAAATGAATGAGTATACTGTGTATTTTCATAATATAATAAAATTACCTATTTTAATTCTTTTACACAATATAAAAAGTAACATTTCTCTTTTGCTGAAGAAAAAGAACTGAGAACATTGAAGAAAGTTGAAGGAACAAAGGGTAGAACTCTTAGAAAGAAAGGAATTCTTATAAACCAGAGCCGTCCAGATTAGCTGTTATTTCCACTTTATGTGAATGTGTTTTGTTGTGACAGTAGTAGATAACAGTTACCAATTTTCGGGAGGCCTAAATTACTGACTATTTCAGATGGATGTAGGCTTTAAAATTAGCCCCTGGAGAATACATTTGTTTAAAAATTGAACCTTAATTGATTTTTTTTTAAGCTTGAATTAGAAAATTAAGGGCCTTTTATAAAAGATGGTAATATATATTTAACTTGAGTGATTGAGTACCTAAGAGAGAAATATTCCTATCCTGTAATTATTTTAAAATATTAAATGCTTGATACAAAAAGCAGAAAATATTCTATCTTATTAAAGAAATCTCTTTATTCACGTGTTATGAGTCACAGACCATTCTGAATAGGCTTTGGGAAGTGTGTTGAATGAGAACATAGTGTGACTTCAGTTAAATAAACAATATCAATTTTTCATTAATTTCAAAATAAGGACTTTTAGAATTATGAATATAAATCTTTCATATTCTTTTTGTTTTAAAGAAATTACCTTGTTTCCTCATGTGAAAAAGTTTTGCAAGAGTTCAAAAAAGCTTCAGTGCACAGTAACATTTTGAAAGGAATTGTTGTTTTCCACTTAACCAGAGTGGCCAAATACTATTTCAGAACAAATTCATCCCCATTTCTGCAAATCTGAAACAAAAGACCATTTAAGAATTCATTTCAACTTGGTATTTATGAGAAGAAAAGACTGTTCTGATGATATGCAGAATAGTGCTAAATAATGAGTTATAAGCTAGAAATATTTACCTAAAACTATTGGATACACCGAGGAGAGACCTTCTATCCTGTGTTTCGTTAAAAAACAAAAACCAAAACACAGATCTTTCATAGTAGTACATGAATTGGAAATAATATGAATGTCCATTAGTGTGATATTTGGGCTAAGTGAAATAAGATGTATCTGTATATTGAAATACATTGAAACTATTAAACATGTTTATGGAGGTGAATGTTCTACTACGGAGAAGTGACTGAATATTGAGTGAGAAAGTAGCCAGTGCATTTAAAAAATACTACATGCTTTTCTGAGGAGGGAAGGGAGTGTGGATAATTTTTCACTTTCTACTTATATCTTTTTCTGTGTGTGATTACTTCTGTCTTTTTATAGTTTGATTTATTTTCCCCACTACTACTCATTGCAGTACTTTTACAGTTAGAAAAACAAGACATGTACTAAGGTGTGATGGGTAGAAAGAAATCTTTTACATATTGAATTTGATGAGGCAGAAATAACTTGTAAATTTCTGTTTGTGAAATAGGTATACTTGCTTGGTACAAGGCATTTTTTTCTTTGGGGAGCCATCTCAGGAAATCCTTTGACTTAAGGCGTTATTTATTGTATTGGGAGAAATGATTAAGTAAATAATGATTCTAAAGGTTGTTACTTTTTTGCAAGCTTGGGAAAAACAAAGATAAATTGGTGTGATTACCACAGATTTACCAGGTGTCCAAGTTTTTATTGTGCATCACACCAGGGGCAAAAATCTGAGCACATGCTCTCAACATTTGCATTTTAATTTATACGTGTCATGTGTGTACTACTGCATTATTTTATGTTTTATAATCTACAGGAATATTAAAAGGATGCACTAAAGATAAAATAAATATTAAAGCTAAGAACTTGCTCTTGTTAAAAATTATCATTGATATGTTGTGGGGTGTTTTTTTTACCTTAATGAAGGTACTGTGGATGAATTTGTACCATTGTCTTTAAAAATCTCGGTAAACAGCGGGGAAGCAATTTGAAAGTCTAGTCCTACATTCAGTTTATTTTGCTATTTGGTTTTAAAACTTAGAATAGCTGAAAAAAAGGTTACCTCACAAAGGTTTATTGATCCAAATGGACGAAGAGCATTATTGGCTAAATTTATTAACTAAAATTAATTCTCATTTTTAAACAATCTACCAGTTATGCAACAGTTTTGGTTAAAATCTGTCTGGTAAATTTCTATTTTCATTATGTTCTCACAAAAGGTATTAGAGTTTATATTAATAAGGATGAGGGAGTTCAAAATAAAAAAACCTTTTTATATTTATTGAAAATGTTAAAATAGGGCTTCCCTGGTGGCACAGTCGTTGAGAGTCTGCCTGCCGATGCAGGGGACACGGGTTCGTGCCCCGGTCCGGGAAGATCCCACATGCCGTGGAGGGGCTGGGCCCGTGAGCCATGGCCGCTGAGCCTGCGCGTCCGGAGCCTGTGCTCCGCAACGGGAGAGGCCACAACAGTGAGAGGCCAGCGTACCGCAAAAAAAAAAAAAAAAAAAAAGTTAAAATAGATTAGAAAAGTATTTCTAAGTTCTCTATTGATACAAAAGCACATCTCTTTTCAAAATGCTTTCTCCAGAGTATGTTTCTTTCCAAAAGGCAGCTATTTTCTTGCACTTGTTAAAACCTCATCTTTACCTTGAAGGGATTAAGTAAGCTCATTGAAAAAAAAAAAAATCTGCCAGTCCAGCTGTGATCATAGAATACGTCAGTAAATTTAGAACAAGTTCTTCTATGTATTTTGCCATAAAGTAACTATATCACCTCTGTATAGTACAAAATATTTTTGTGGTCACTCTTCACCTCATTGCTGAAAGGTTTTTTTTCTTTTTTTTTTTTTTTATAAAACCACAAAGATGACTTCCTACCGTAAATAAACCAGACGCTTGACATAGGGCCATCTAACGAGTGAACCCAAATGAGGGTGCTGATGTTGATCTAAGATGCATTTCTTTCCTTTTAAGGTAAAAAGAACGATGAACGGATGTTCTGGTCATTTTTTCTTGCACCAGTAGATTGATAGTCTTGCTTACTCCTCTCCCCATACACACCCCTAAGGAGATTCTTCTAGTACAGTATGTAAATGAAGGAGTGACTCCAACTTTACATCTCTTTCATCAGATTCTTTTCATTTCTTAGATTCCATCTCAAAAAATCATAAAATGTTAGAACCGGATAGTGCTTGCGACTTTTTTTTTTCCCTAATGGCTTCATTTTGCAGATGAGAAAGCAGACACAGAAATAAAGAGACAACACTCAGTGATGGAGCTGACGTTTCCCGACTTCACACCAGGCTAGTTTTTGTTAAATTCATCTCTGGAGAGTGTGTAGATGACCAACAGCTACCCAGATGTGGACTAGTGAAGATTTGTTGATAACTAGCTTCCTAGAGACTAATTTCCTTCCCACATCTCTCTGCTGTGTTCTTTTGCTTCCCAAGCATATGGCCTTGAAATCATCTTCATCTTTCTCTTTCTCCTTCCTTTTATCATAGACACGTATGCTTCGTCTAGATATTACTGAGTCTTCTTTCCTGAGAAGTAGCCTTCTAAGTGAATCAAGATGCAGTGTATCATCACTCTGACTCCTTTTCTTGATGAAGATGAAATCCTTATAGGTGTCAGCTCTCCAAAAACCTTTGAGGCTTTTCACAATGAAAATATAGGTAAAATAAAACAGAAAGCAAGCGGGGTGAAAATATCAAGTTGGAAAGAAGGAGAGGGCCATATATATTTACTATAAATTTTTGCAGTCTTGGTTAAGGACATTTGAACTTGAGACTTAGGTTTGAATTTCATAGCAGCCCTGAGAAAGCTGTTATATAACTATTCTTGTCTAATGGGAAGACAAATACTAGTTTATTTCCATTCCCTGGTTCTGAGGGGAATTTGCTATGAAGGGAGTTAAATGACAAAATGAATGACCCCGATTGAGTAAAAGAGGATTAAAATTATTGGATATGCATAACTATTTATTACTGACTTCAGCGAAAGCCGAGGGCAGAATGTGACACGGGGACTTAGTAATGTAGGCCAAGTGTATGGCCCTCCCCTCGTCTGGCTTTATACAGAGATAAAGCTTGAATAAATGATTGCTTTAAGGAATCAGCTTTTCCAGTCTGGCTTGGTGACAATATGAAGTCATTCTTGAGTGGCTAAGGACGTGTCTTCTACAAAGCTGACTGAGAGAAGTTTCATATACTGTAGGTACGTTGGTAGGTAGGTAGTGAAGACCATGTAAGATGAGAACCTGACTCGCGGACCCGTCATAATGAAGGGCCATCTCTGTCTAAGTCAAGGTCACAGGCAGGACCTGGATCTTTCTCAGAAGCATTCAGTAGCAGTACTAAGCTGAAGCCCCCAAATCCTGAGCTCTAGAGCAGGGAAGACAACGTTTAGGGTAGAGATAGCAAGTACCTGCCTTACAGGAGAAGAATCCAAATACAGCTTCCGTAATATGCTTATTTAGGAGCATATCCTACCCTACGCTCTTCCTCAAATGATCTGGTGTAGATTTTAGACTATTTTCTGTTGTCTAAGAAACTGACAGTTTTCTGATACATGGTCCAGATGGACAATGCCAATAATTCGTTTTCAGTAATTATTAGAAATGTGATGAAGAAAAGCTTATTTCTGAGACGTTAGCCGTGTGCTGCTTTGAAGTGTGTTCTTGAAAGTCACTTACGAAAGCCCTGTGGGTCCAGCCTTTGCCGAGAGCTGCGTTTCCTTTCTATCAGGGGCTCACAACTGAAAATGCAGGAAATGACATCCAGCTGTCACGGCCATGGATAAACCACCTCATCCTTTGTGGCATCAGGTGGGGCACACATAAATAAAGAACAATTCTAAGTGTTAGAGAACTTGTATTTTGTACAGATGACGGTGTAAGGACTTATATTTGATGATGAAAAGTAAGGAGTAAAAAATTTTAAAAACTCAGTAACCAAAAAGTTCTCTAAGTCCTTCTGGAGGAAATAAAAGCCCAGCCCCCTCTTTCTCATGCGACGACGCATATACACAGAAATCTACTGGGATAGAAGTCAGTCATCCCGAGAAGGCGGAGAAGGTGTGAGAGAATGAGAAGAAACCTGGGGCTCCGTCATATACAGATGTGAAGAAAAAAGTGATGGGTCTGGAAAAGCACTCCCGGTTTTTGACCTCCAAGGTCCTGTGAGACAGAGCAGGAGGGAAGATGACAAGGACTCAGGAGGGCACAAGCCTGATGTCGTCGGGCTGAGGACGGGTTGCCAGGGAAAGACCTCGGGGTTCAGCTGAAACCCAGCCGCCATCCTGAACGCCGCTAGTGAGCACGGAGTGTCGTGGGCAGTGTGGACGGCGGCTGTCGTTTGGCAACAGACACTAAACATCAGCGTCGTCTGAGCCTCCAGTCTTCTTCAGGCCTCCCCAGAACTCTTTGGTTTTCTTATTTGTCAAGTGTGAGTACCATCACCTCCTCTGCCTCTCCCAGTTTGTTCTGTGGGGACACATAAGATGACGTGAGCTCGGAGATTAAGGACACTTCCAATCCTTTAGCGGGAGCAAGTGCTGACCAAGGGGCAGGGGTGGTAGAGTGTTTGCTTGAGCACCCCACAGCCAATTTATACCCACTGCTCTTGTGTTTTACATTGAATCCCGTTGTTAATTTTTCTTCTCGTTTGGAGGAAATACATATATATTGATTTTACAATCCAGGCAGCGTTGCATAATAAACAAAGGGTTGGCCTTATTTAAAATCTTCTAGTTCGTGGACTACACGTTACGATGGTAAATAATCTCAGGAAATCTTTGAAGTTGAATGATTTCCAAGGAGGGGGTACCCTAAGCATTTAAGTGGGACCTGATTCTGTATTGGAGACTTATGAAAGACAGTCACACGGTGCCCAAGAGTTCAGATTTAGGAGCCAGACTGACTGGGTTCCAGTCCTGACCCCATCACTTGTTAGCTTTGTGATCTTGGGCAAGTTGATTAACCTCTCTGTGCCTCAGTTTCCTCATTTGTACAATGGCGGGGGATAGTACTAGCACCTAGCTCATAGGGTCCTTCTCCCCTGCCCCCAAAATAGGGTAGTTTTGAGAATTAAATGTGTTCATATACATAAAACTCCTAGGACAGTGCCTAGCACTAACTGCTTTTTATATTACTGTTATGATTCTACTGCTGCCACTGATGTAATGCTAATAAGGTTAAGATTAATACACATTTAAAGAAATAATTAGAATACAGTATTTTCTAGGGATAAGCAATTACTACAAGACTCTTTTTTTCCCCACACTCCTCAGGGTTCAATTGTCCAAAAAGAGTAGTAAGCAAATTTGGGCCTTGTTCAGGGCTGTCCTTAGAGTGATCCATCCTTTTTTGACATGAAAGCTTTTACCAAAGAAAAGCTTGAGCTGTCAGTGAAGACCCTACCGGGCGTTGTACCAACACCCTCCGTTTGCCGTGGTCACGCTTCGTTAGTTGCTTTCCTCGGGTTCCACTTTCCCAAGGTAGATAACACCAAAGCCATATATTCCTTTCGTGGTATTCACGGAGGAATACCTGTGTCTGTTTCATCTGAGGGATCAGTGACATTGCAGACCAGTCGGCTTGTTAACATTTCTAGGTATGTGAAAGGGGAAGAAGGGCTCTGAGTGGAGTGGCCTGGAGAAAGGGCGGGGGTGGGGAGTGGGGGGGCGGTGGAAGGAAGGAAGGACCTGGAGCTCAGGGGACCCCGCCCCAGCAGCCCCGTGAAGGGTTCCCGCAAGCCCCGCTTTGTGAACTCACCTAGAAGGAAAACCTTGCCCAGAAAGGAGAAAAGGGTAGGTTGGTGTCTTTCAAGTTGTAGACAGACATGTAGCCGAATCCTGACGTGATTCCTTTCTCAAATCTAAGTCTTGATGTAATCGGTTATTTGGAGATGTGCGGATAAATTATCATAAGCCCAGATCTTTGGGCTCTGGGTTCCAGACATGCACATACGTAAAGAACTGAACGGAAATAGGAGTGCCTCGGCTTTTGTGAGTAAAACACTTCATGCTTTTAGAAACCGTGCAGTTTTCCTATCACATGCCAGCACTACAACTGAAGAAATATGAAAGTAAATCCTATAAGGTGGTTTTTAACCTTGTGCTTGATATCTGAGACTGTGTACAGGTTCATTAGGTGCAGTCCTCTGTTTTAAGTCTGTACAGAATCCTGTTTTCTATTGACACCATATTTTAACTCTTGCGTGTTACGTGATCATTTTCAAATTTTTCTATTCATATTGCTTCCTTAACGTAGTCAGAAAATGTTTCGTATTGTTTTCATTTTGGTGGGCCCTTTTACTCCTCTCTAATAAGATGTGAACTGTATTCATTTTCAAAGTTAAAATATTAAAGTGGTGCTAACCCACTCGTTACCACACTGGCCTTTGTCCGTAGATTAAAACGGAAAGAAGAGCCTGCTTGCTTGCTTGCTTCAGTTACTGATTGTCTCTTTAACGTAGAATCACTGCCAGGAAGAAAGTAGTCTTTGACACCTATTAATATCACTTTTCAAGTCTCTGAAAGGAACCCAGGGGTTCCGTGTCCTCTCCCTCCATTCCTTTGTGGTGTTTGATGAAGATGTAATACACAGAGCTGATTGGAGATTAGATTTCCTTCGGTAGATAAGAACAACTGTCTAGGAGGTCAAGTTGTCCAAGGATGAAGTCAGCTGCCTGGGAATAATGAGTTTCCTGTTCCTGAAATTCTCCGACACTGCTGGGTCAGCACATTTCACAGTTTTTTCCAAGGTGGTAGACAAGATTCGTAAACATTCACACCCGGAGCAACTCCCATGGGCACATTGGGTTTGGGTGGCCTTCCTGACCCCCAGCCTTAAGCCCACCCCTAACCCCTCGGTCAGGAATGGATATCAAAGCGAGAGGCAAAGAGATACAGTGGTCTTGAATCTACTCACATTCCTATGTAAAAAGTGAATTATTACAAAACTGTAATTATTGCTGGTGTCAAATGACCAAGAACACAGTTGCTAACTGAGCAGTGCCCTGTTTCCAGCATTGGAATTGACAGCGGCTGCCCCCAAGGCCTGTCCTTATCCAGGGGTGGCAGCACCACGTAGGTGATGGGATTAGGTAGCTTTTAACTTTCTTTTTTTATTATTAAAGTATAGTTGATTTACAATATTATATTAGTTTCAGGTGTATAACATAGTGATTCAGTATTTTTATAGATTATACTCCATTTAAAGTTATTATAAACTATTAGCTCTACTCCCTGTGCTCTACAATGTATACATGTATCTAATTTTATATATCGTTGTTTGTACAGGGTCAAGTTTTAACTTTCTTGACCCTGGGGCTTTGATTCTGTATCATGACCAAAAATTCACAAGGAAAATTTTATTTTAATGACTCACTTTTCTTGTGAAATGTATTGCAGTTGACATTATGATTCAGAGAAGTAGAGACTTATGTCCTAGCCCATTCTGCCTATGTCCCTATGTAGCAGTAAGTACTTGACCCAATACTAAATATAAAAATCACTGGGTAAATAAAAGAAAATCAACTGAAGAATATGCACAGGTACTCTGTTAAACTCCTCTTAAAAATTATAGGCATAAAATCTCTTGTGCTATCATTATACATTATAATTTTCATTCCATGTCTTTAAACACTCTCAAATGAAAGCAGAACCATTTTAAGAATCAAAATCCTATTGAAAATGTAAACCTGAGAATTCCAGAAAAAAAGTACACATGGCCTATCTGCCATAGTTGACATTAAATGACAAGATTGTCACCAGTAACGAGGATTTTTTTCCTTTGCATCTGTTGCACGAGCATGAAAGTAATCCTTCTTAACCCGCTGTTTTTCGAGGCTGGACACTTGCCGAAACAGCCGACAGTACTAGCAGTCAAGCAGCTGTACATGTTGGGCTAAAGAGAAACAGCTGCGAGCAAGATGGGCATAAGAAATGCTCTAAGGACCCACCAGAGCACAACTTGAAATGATTTGGCCGAGCAGTGAAATGCTAGGAAACAGCAGTAATAGACCGGGCTCTTTCCCAGAAGTTTTCAAAGAACTTGAGGGTATTTTTACAAGTCCCTCTGCCATCCACCAGAGACATCATAACAGTTTTCAGCAGGTGACTCTGCTTCCAAGGATGATGCCCCAGGTGACTCTGGTGTCCTGTAGACCAGGAATCCCTTTGATAACAGGGAGCTTGAGCTGATAGTGTATATTGGGAGGGAGCTTCCAGTTTTCTGATAGACATAAATGATGTTTCACTAATATAGTTTCCTTTTGAGGTAGGAAATATCTTTAAGGGGATAAGTAGAGCTGGTATGTGTGTATGTATATATATATATATATATATATATATATATATATATAAAATAAACATGTACACAAAAGGGTATAATGACACGAACAAGTACAGTTCAAAGAATAATGGTAAACACATTGGCTGTAAGCTGGGGTTTGGGTGGGGGGCACAGAAAGAGAGGCTTAAAAGTTTTTCGACAACTTCCTCTGGCAAAAGAAGTGGAGGGACTGGCTGTGAGAGAAGAAACAAGGGACAGGACAAAGGATACTTAGTGTTGACTGTTAATATCACAGACATTGATGCTGGTTTTTAATAAAAGGAGACCCAGTCTGTAATATCTTTGAGATTGCCTGAATTTATGTTTTGATATTAAGCATTTTCAGACAGGAAAATAACAAACCAATGGGGAAGATAAGGCTGAAGGTGATCTGCCCCAGCTCTGAAGCTGTAGGAGTGGGCAAGCCAGCCTACTACATCGTGTACAGAAAGAAAACTGTAAAACAGTGCATTTAGAACCACTACAAAAAAAGAGCCTACATTATATGTAGCCAGTTATCGGGCTCCAAAGTTGTATTTCAGGATCATTCAGACTGTTTCTAACAGGTATTTGGCTGATGTGCTGCGTGTTATAGCCGATGACGTCCAGGAAATGCTGGGCGGTTCCAGGACAGTTATAAATATTTCAAGATCTTACGCTTTGAATCATGTGCACGCTTGTGTATGCGCTCTGTGTGTGTGTGTGTGTGTGTGTGTATGTGTGTGTGTTGCTATTTGGTAGAAGGGCTACAAGAGCGCTGGAAAGAGTTAAGAGGAACAACTAAAACACCTACCAAACCAGGAGAAGAAATTAAAATCAAAAAGGACTCTTCAGTCTGGAAAGATGAAACTGTGATTACAAACCAAAACAAAAACATAGGCTCATCTGACTTCTTTCCCAGCCCCTGCAGACCTGAACAAAAGTTAGTTGTTGATGCTTGAGGAAGAAGGTTTATAATAAAAGAAAATAGCTTTTGTTTTAACGTTTACAAAGCAGCTGTACCTTTGTCACGGGCTTGACCTTTACACAGCCCTGAGAGGTCAGAGGGCATGGGTCATCATTCACGTTTGACGGATGAGAAAACAGCCCAGGGAGCCAGTTGGCTGAGCAGACACTGTTGGGGGGGTGGGGGGGAGCAGGGGCGGGAGCAAACCCAGCTCTGACTCAGGCCCCGGGCAGTGGTCCCACCTCCGTGTTTGAAAAACTCAGGATCAATACGCCCCACATGTGGAGCCTGTCTCTTTGGTGACTTAAAATGTGATGGCAGACTCTAGGTAATGAAGTACAAATGTAAAATGTGAATAGTATTAAGATCCTCAAGGAAAGCCTTGACTCTGTGGTGGTATTAGCATCACTTTGGAGAGTCAAGGTCACAGACAGTAACCTGTCATCTCTTAGCTCCCTTGGTGAAAGGTTGGGGACTGAATAGGATAAGGTTACTGACTTGATCCAATATATAAAGTCTCGTCATTTTTGTTTGTACTGTACTATCATGTAAAATAAGTTTTTTTTTTTATCTTGGTATCAGAGATGGCCTCTGCTAGGCAAAAAAAAAAAAAAAAAAAAAAAAGCTGAAGGATCCAAAAGATCAGTCTTGTTTGAAAAAAGGACTGCAGGTAACACGGGAGATGATGGAACACTGCTCCTTTCCTGGGGCAGGGGCGCTGACAGCATTTTCAGAGGCAGATCATGCATATTTAAAGATTACCGGACCATCTGTGCCTCTTCACATGCCTGGTGAGAATGCCAAGTGTTCCAAACAAGGGTTAATGTGGTATGTTGACCCCTTAGCTGACGTCAGGTTCGAGTTGTCCCTCACTGAATAAAGACTAAGAGCCAGATTCAAATGCGAGGAGTTCACAGACGAGGCAGGTTCAATGTCAGAGCAGATACTCTTAGTATTTTAGAGGCTGTCATTCCCTCTGTACCTGGCAGCTTGGTCCTGCCACCATACCATCACCAAGAGCGTTGTTTGTTCCTTTCGTATGTTTTGAGCTAAACTGACAAGTGTCTAGTTGCCTGCACATTTTTTTTTTTTATGTTCCTGGATACTGTTAATGTGATCATCAGTATTTTTTTAAATCATTTGAATAAAACACTACACTAGGAATAAAATAACCAGAATAGGGTAGTTTTGTCATTTTTAGGTTGCTGGCATTTTCTAGTAAATAAAGGCAAAGTGGGCTCACTTGAGGTTGGAAGGCTGACACAGGAAGAGCACAGGCCTTACTGTTGTCAGTAGCAAAACAAAAAGAAAAGAAACCAAGAATTGAAGTAGTGAGAAAAGTTGAACGGAAGGTAAAACGGCTCTTCGGTAGAGCAGTTTGAGGGCAGTGAGAACTTTGGTAGCTGCAGGTTGAAGGTTCTACACAGGAAATGCATGTGGCTGTGTGTGTATAAGGTACTCAGCGGAGTATTTCCTCTCTTGGCATTTTGATATATCTTTTGAATTAACTATAGCACAGGGGTTGGCAAACTATAGCCTGTGGGCCAAATCTGGCCCCCTGCCTGTTTCTGTATGGCCCTTGAGCCAAGCATGGTTTCTGCATACAACCTAAGAATGGTTTAAAAAAATTACAAGAATATTTCATGACGGGTGAAAATGATATGACATTCAAATTCCAGTGTCCATAAATGAGTTTTATTGGAACACAGCTACACTTGTTTCGTTTGTATACTGCCTGTAGCTGCTGTTGTGTTACAGTCAAGCAGAGTCAACTAGTTGAGACAGAGACTGTATGGCCCACAAAGCCTAGAATATTTACTATCTTCTCTGCTATAGCCAAATATGACTAAAATCGAGTTTTCCCTCTTTTTTTTCTGTGATTTTTTTTTTTTAAATAGTGAAGTTTTAGCAAATGGAATGGGGCTGTTTATCAAATGAAGGGGCCAGTATTTTTTCAGTAGACTGCATCTCTTACAAGAACAGTAGAAAATAGGGGCCAGGGGCTTCCCTGGTGGCGCAGTGGTTGAGAGTCCGCCTGCCAATGCAGGGGACACAGGTTCATGCCCCGGATCCCACATGCCGCGGAGCGGCTGGGCCCGTGAGCTATGGCCGCTGAGCCTGCGCGTCCGGAGCCTGTGCTCTGCAACGGGAGAGGTCACAACAGAGGCCCGTATACCGCCCAAAAAAAAAAAAAAAAAGGGGGGGGGGGCCAGATAGCAGCCTTTCACCAAATACAAAGTTTATCTGTTGTGTTAGGGCTGACTCTACTGGTAATGGGTTTCTCTGGGTGTGTCTCCAAACTGCCTGCAGACAGGTTCCCCAACAATCCCTCCCATTCTTGCGTCACGTACTGCTTCTCTCCTCGACAGGCAGAGTCTGTGCTCTTCCCTCTGAATCTGGCCCATCTGACTTGCTCTGACCAGTGAAATATGGGGATTGTGATGCTCGGTGGCTGCAGGTACAGGCTTCCTGCAGTCCGCTTTCGCCCTCTTGACCACCAGCCTCCAGGAAAAGAGGCCTGAGCTGGACTCTCACATGGTGAAGGAGGGATGTGGAGAAGGAAGGCCCTCCAGCTGACAGCCATCACCAAGACCCAGAAGTCAGAGTGGGGTCACCTTGGAGAGTGGAGTGGAGCCCTTCTCGAATTGTGAGCCCACAAAATGGTGGTGGTTTTAAGCCACTATACTTTGGAGTGCTTTGTTATGCAGAATTAGCCAATGGGAAAAGTTGGGGGATATATGCGACTTTTTACTATGAAAAATGAAAGGGAAAAATATTCTCTAATATACGATATTAATAAAGGATCTGCAGTTAAATAATAACTACAGTCACATGCTTGCGTTCCTGGTGCATGTGGTTCATCTGAAAAATTAAATAGCTGCTTTTATGATTGTAAAAATAATGTATGCTTGTTGGATAAAATTTAGAAAAAGGATAGAAAATTCTAAAGCACAGTATTTAAATTACTCACCATTCTGCCATCCTAGAGAGAATCCTTTTTTCTTTTTTTTACAAATATATTCTTGTTTTATAAAATTATAATTATATGTAGTTTTGTACTCTGCTGTATTTGTTTACTATTATACCATCATTAAATATACTTCAAAAACATGGTTTTTAATGACCACAGCAGCCTATTTAAGTGGATTATAAAAAATTCACATAATTCAAAGGTATTTATTACAAGGTCTTCATCTTCTATTTCTAGGTTTGCTAGTTAGAGAATTTTTTTTACAGCAAACTTTTTTTTAACAGCTTTATTGAGCTGTAATTCACCTACCATACAAATGTACAACTTAAGTACCATTTAAAGTGTACAATTCAGTGTCTTGAAAGAAACCAAACCATATCACCCTCCCAACCCCCATCCCCAGCAGTAGGCAACCGTGAATCTCCTTGTCTGTAGTTTCATATAGCCTTTTGTGATTGGCTTCTTTCACTTAGCATAATGTTTTCAAGGTTCATCTATGTTGTAGCATATAGCAGTACTTCATTCCTTCTTCTGGTCAGATAATATACCATTATATGGATACATCCCATTTTATTTATCCATTCATCAGTTGATGGATATTTGGGTTGTTTCCACTTTTTGGCTATTATGAATAATACCACTTGAACATTCACATACAAGTTTATGTGTGAACATATGTTTCTGTTTTCCTCAGGTATATACCTAGGAGTGAAATTGCTGGGTCATGATGGTAACTCTGTCTAACTTTCTGAGGAATTACCAAACTGTTTTCCAAGGCAATTGTATCATTTTGCATTCTTACTACCAATGTATGAGGTTTCTAATTTCACTGCATCCTTGCCAACACTTAATACTGTCTTTTTGATTATAGCCATCCTCGTGGGTGTGCAGTGTGTTTTTGATTCACACTCCCCTAATGGCTAATGATGTTGAGCATGTCTTGATATGCTTATTGGCCATTTTTATATCTTTTTTTTTTTTGAGAAATCTCTATTCACATATTTTGCCCATCTTTCAATTAGGTTGTCTTTTTATTACGGAGTTAGAATTCTTTCTGGATACAAGTCCCTTATCAGAGATGTACTCTGCAAATCTTGTCTCACATTTTGTGGGTTTTCTTTCCCTTTCTTCTTTTTTTTTTTTTTGCGGTACGCGGGCCTCTCAGTGTTGTGGCCTCTCCTGTTGCGGAGCACAGGCTCCGGACGCGTTGGCTCAGCGGCCATGGCTCACGGGCCCAGCCGCTCCGTGGCACGTGGGATCTTCCCGGACCGGGGCACGAACCCGTGTCCCCTGCATCGGCAGGCGGACTCTCAACCACTGCGCCACCAGGGAAGCCCTGTTTCCCTTTCTTGATAGCATTGTTTGCAGCATTAATGTTTTCAATTTTGATGTTAGTCTGTTTTATCTGTTTTTTGTTGTTGTTGCTTCTGCCTTTGGTGTCATATCTAAGAAATGATTGCCTAAGCCAAGGTTACAAAGATTTTAGAGAATTTTAAAATATGTTATTTTATTCATTTATTTTCAACTCTACAGCTAGTACTGACAGGGGTTGGGTTTTTTTTTTTTTTTAAATGCAGACCCCCTCCAGGACAATGCATATGAAGCACATTTTTAAAAATAGCTTCATAATATTCTATGGTGGAAGAATAGACTATTTTCCACAGACCAACAGAGTGAAAGAAATGCAGAAAGTTTTGGAAATAGCCACTAAGAACGGTATCTCAGTGTGCCCCATCTTCTATGTGGATTTATTTTGGTGGTCCACATAAGGACACACACATACCCAGCGTATGTTGATGTATAAACTAATGGGATTGCTCTGGGAAAGTGGAGCCTGTGCTGGTTCTTTGCTGAGGTCCCATAACTGATATTTAATTTCTTATGTATTGTTGAAGGGGGGATTGGCAGGGCTAAGAAGGAGGTACCTGATGTTTTACAGGCGTTTGTGACAAAATAAAGACATTTTAGAAATGAAAGTCAAGCAATTAAAATCAAATATTATTTTTTGTATCGTTTATTCCTACTGGTTTAAAAGGAGTGAAAAACCTAGAGGAGTTTTAACTGATGTCCTGGCCCTGTAAAATCTATTTTAACATAATTACTGGTCAGCTTTTCACTTACAAGTACCAGAGTGGCAGGGTATGTTTTAGTAGTTTTATATTCTTTCAAGAGCCCTTAGTGGCCTGTCGTATTTGACTCTACCGTGGGACACACTCAGCCTCCTTTTAATAAATCTTCGTATCATTGCTGTTATTTAGACTCTGGTGAGAGGGCCACTTTGATGCCTCAGTGACTGACTGAGAGTTATAGTTTAGCTTCATTAACAAATTTTTTTCTGATGGTTTTAGAATCTGTTGTTGCCTGTTATGAGTTAAACTAAGTAAATCATTTATAGGAAACTAACAACTAGAGGTGCTTTTGAGGGCATTAAAAAAAATCTTTCTATTAATGGAAACTTTAAGACTTTTCAAAAGTAGAGAGAATAGGGCTTCCCTGGTGGCGCAGTGGTTGAGAGTCCGCCTGACGATGCAGGGGACACGGGTTCATGCCCCGGTCTGGGAAGATCCCACATGCCGCGGAGCGGCTGGGCCCGTGAGCCATGGCCGCTGAGCCTGCGCGTCCGGAGCCTGTGGCGCCCAACAGGAGAGGCCGCAACAGTGAGAGGCCCGCGTACCGCAAAAAAAAAAAAAAAGAAAAAATTAGAGAGAATAGTGTACTGAACCCCATGAACCTGTTCCTCATCTTCAGCATTTAGCATCTTAGAGCCGATTCTGTCTCATCGTTCTGTGCAGTCATCCTGCATGGCAGCCACTAGGGCTGTGGCTTTTGAACACATAGGCTGTGGCAGGTCTGAATTTAGATGAGCCTCGAGTGTAAGATACCACTTCACAGCCGGTTTGGACATTCTGCCCTCCCTCCTCAGGGAATCCTTCCCCGACTCCCATATCTAAACAAACCTTCCCTCACCCCTTTTCCCTGCAAACCCCTTGTTTGTTTGTTTCCTTTATAACCACAACTTTACAGCTGGTGGTTATTTAACTGTTTGACTTGCTTGGTAAGTTTCAGTCTGACTTCCCACAGTAATGTAACTTGCAGGAGTGGGGGTGGGCAGCCCGGACATGCCCGTGATTCGTGGTGACTACCCGGTGAGCGAGGGCTCCATGGTCGGAATATTCAACCCGGGTAGATCCCACACCTCCTTTTTTGCAAAACATAATTGTAATCTCCTTTACTGTCTTGATGTGAAACTCACAGATTACAGAAACAATCTACACACATAATTTAAAAAAAAATGAACAGAGTGCCCCAACTAGAATGTCCAAGAGAAATGTAACTTGTAAAAAGCAGCTAGCTTCCCCTTATTTGCTTCCAAGTCTGTCAGTCTATCTGTCTGTCTGTCTCTCTCTCTTTGCTGTAGCATGATTCTTAGGAGTAGAGGTGTCTAAGAAGCATGGAAACTGCTTTTGAAGGGACGATTCACCCAAAGAAAGTGAAGTGAAATGAAAGGGATTACTAGGGAGACAAGTGTCGATACAGATGTCAAGGCTAGTTAACATTTTGTAAGTACCCACGGTGAGCAAGGTACTATCTCCAGTTGCTTTAACGCTAAAATGTTAGGGAAAGTGAGAGTCGGCTTCCCGGTGGTTAAATGTTTCATTGTCAGCATGCATGAAATAGACATGACACCACATTAGAAAGAGGAAGAAGCAGAAGCAAAGCAAAGGTTCTGTGTAGAACCAAGAGGGTGGAGTAGAGAAGGTTTGCTTGCACAGCACATTTCTGCAGAAAATAAGTTGGTCTTTAGTTGGTGAGATGACTTCATTTGGCTGTAATCCTCTGGGATGGCTCTGTGAATTCAATAAAACAAAGCTAAAGAAAAACCTATTCTGTTTGAGGGAATATATAATTAACCCATAGAAATTAGTGCCATCCAGTATATTACTGAGGAAAAAGGATTAAATACTGGTATGAATAAAAATAGTATCTATTATTGTTCTCCCTGGGATAACAATTAAAAGGACTGTCAATCATTCTGTGCAAGGGTCTAGTTTATTATTGGTTGGGTTGGGAACAGTGTCTTCTATCTCCCTGTTACATAATAGTCCACAATTAGGTGAATAGTGGGATTTTTTTTCCCCTTTTTTCTTAAGGGTCTGGTGTGAGATGCTACAGGACCAGAAAAGGCAGTTATGGTTGTTTTGGGATTGTGTTTGGTATATGTTTGAGTGCTGTTAGAGGGATTTGTATACCTTTCAAAATTTCTTTGTTGGTATTGCATGCTACTTTTTAGTTTAATATATCCTCGACTTGAAACCAGACCCCCAGACCAGAACGGGGACACCTGGTTCTAGTTCTAGGTCTGCCTTTGACTTTTGTGGTCATTTTAATTAATTCATAAACATTGATTGCATTTTCCTACATTAATTTCTTGGAAAACAAAGCACTAGACCCCAGTTCCTGCCCTTAAAAAATCAGTTTAGTCATGATGATAAGCATGATGATAATGTGTATGGACTATTTTGTGATGTAGGGAAGGAGCCCAAACCATTCTTGGTGGGGAACAGTGGGGAAGACTTTCTGGAGGAGGTGATACCTGAACTCAGTGGAAGTTGCCACCCTGGGGGATCAGGCGATTTGTAGGATATTTGGGCCAGAGGCAATCGCACAGCAAGGCATATAGTATCTGGGTATTTTCAGAGGACTTAGTGGTCAGAGGAGTTATTGGTCCAAATAGTATCTGGGTATTTTCAGAGGAGTTATTGGTCCACCTCCTGGACCAGGAGGCAGGACATGAGATCCCTGGATCTGTTTCTGCACCTGAAAAAGAGGCTGAGTTAATATTAGAACACTTCCAAAGAACTCATTAATTTTCTTGAAAAATTTTACATTGCTCCTATAGGAGAAGAAAAATGTCTTTTTTTCCCCTTTGTCCATCATAGATTCATTGGCTGGGGCCCTGTAAATTAGGCTGACAAAAGACAGATTAGCAAGAGAAAAACAAATACAAGTTTTTTAACTTGTGCATGGTACACACACCTGTGAGTACCCAGTGATATGTAATTCAGAGGACTGGTGAGAATTGGGGGTCTATACCCCTAGTTTAGAAGGGAAAAGGGAGGGACAGAAGGTGCTTTTGGAAAAGCGAATGACCTTTTGGAAGTCACTGGAAGTCATTGGAAACGGGCCCTTAGAAGAATAGATGGGAGATGTAAGAGTTTGTGACAACAAGATCTGTCTGGCTTTGGTGCTGGCTTCTTTTTCCCAGAAGGGAAGATCAGAGTTGCTGCCAGAGATGGGGTCTATGACTGTGAGTTCTTCTGAGAGCTTCTGCTTTTAAGCAGAAGCTACAGAAGCTACAGGATTTCAGGAACTCAGATGCCTTTCAGCTTAAAATAATTCTTATGTCAACGTGGCATATTTTGGGGTGTCATGTCTTGATCCCCTTTGCTGTTCCTTGGTTGATAACATATTACCCCTCAGCCCACCTTTTTAGGACGTTGAGGGCTGGGTATTTACTGTCTGGCACTTGGCATCGTTTTGAACAAGCACATCCTGAATCAAGGTTGGCATGACTCAGGTTTGAGATGTCAGACTCTTCCTTACGTTTCCCGGTCTGTATCTGTTGGTCTTTATCTCCATGTCTGTCTTGTTCTGTAGGTCTCCATGTGTCTCTTTTTGCCCCTTCCTAATCTCTTCTGGAATTTATCCCTGCGTCCATCTCTTCTGGACCTAAATGCTTGTTTCTGTTTTCTCTAGTCCTTCCCCAGTTCCCATCCCCCATACGTGTAGCTGTCCCACACATTTGGCTGGATTTGCCCCTATGCATATCCTCAGGTATTCTTTTGTATTTTCAAATATTTGCACTAGTGAGAAATATGCATAAAAAGAGACTGAAGTGAGCATGTTTGTAAGGTTAAATCACTGTGGACAAGGAATCTCTTTATCCATTTTTGAAATTCTCTGGAAGCAGAATGTGAAGGTGTAAATAGATTCACTGTTTGAGGACACTGCCCCTGCTGATACGTTATTCATGGTGTAATGGAATTAAGGGTGTTAGATGGCTAGGCTCCTTTTTTCTTTTTTAACAATAACTGCATATTGTTGATTGGTCTTTATCCTTAAAAGAATTAGAATTACAAGGAGTCTTTTTGAGGGAGAACCTTTGCTTTAGGTTGAGATATACCTTATATGGTTTTCATTGTTAGAATATATGTAAGACATAGCTGCATATTTTTGTAATAATTTTGATCTACGTTGGAGCTTTGGTTGCTGAAAGAAATTATTTCATATCAACACGTTATTAGTTACTTTGATAATTTATTCTTCCCAGTGGGTGCCAGTCCAAACATTTTTATGTTTCTTAATGGTAATGGGCCTGCATCCTCCGTGAAAGAACAGCTTTCCTTTTACATTTAGCTAGAAGAAGATTCTTGGAGGAGAGTCCTGGACTGCTAATTCGTGTGTGTGTGTGTGTGTGTGTGTGTGTGTGTGTGTGTGTGCGCGCGCGCGCGCATATATGTGTAGATTCTAACTAAATCTGGAAATTAAGGCAAGTAAGAGTGAGAAGTGTCTTTTCTCAGTAACCTTTTTTCAAGTCTCAAATGACATTTCCTCAAGAAGTCCTGCCCTGGCTTGTTAGATCTGGTTGCACCCCTTTGCCCCCCGGCACCCCGTGTGTAATTGCTTACATCACGCCCATGATTACTCACACAGCGTGGAAGCTCCATGCAGCAGGGCCTTGCAGTCTTGTTTATTGCTGTATCTCCAGCAGTGCCAGGACTCAGGCTGCCCCCTTCCAGCTGCGTGCCCTAGTCACATGGTTCTGAGGATGAAATGAGATGGTTTAGGTCAACACCCGAGAACAATGGCTGACCATAGTACGTAATCAATGAATATCAACTCTTGTTAAAAATTAATCAGTGCTTTGTCTCCGTCCAGAAGAGACCAGCAGTTAAGGTTCACTAGGTTTTTCTTCCCCCTTCGTTCTTTGCATTTTTATTCATATTTCTGCAATTGTTTATTACTAAGGACATTAAATAAATAGTATTTAATTAGCTATTTTGATAATATTTTAGACCAATATATTCTTACTTCATATATATGTGTGTATATTTATAAATATATATGATTATATATACATGCATATGTGTATTATATATATACATGTATTATATATACACACATAAGTATATATAAAATGTTTTCCCCAACTCTTCACTAAGAGATTACCGTAAGCACCAGTATTCACCGCAGTGCCTGGTGAGTATTCAGTAAAGGGAAGGGCATTCACATAACAGTCGTTAGTCACTGGATGCCCAGTGTGAGGATGCCAGTGCGAGGATGCCAGTGTGATGTTTTCCTTCCTGCTCTCTCACTTGGAGTCCATTCATTTCAGGACCTTTGTGCTCATTGCAGCTATGACCGTACTTGCAATCAAATCATAGTTTCCAGTGTCACACTTACATTAGAAGTGAAACTAATCAACTGTCTTGCCTTTTTTTTTTTTTAATTAAAGGTTAGAATTACATTACTATCCCTGGCAAGAATTTTTAGTGGAAAAAGATAACCAAGCATTTTTATGATTAATGATAAGTACCAGTTCATTATAATATGTCAAGGAGTCATATTATAATGTATTTTTTAAGATTTCCGTGGTGTGAAGTAAACTGTTTTTAGGTACCATGGAGAAGTATAAGAGTGAGTTCTTACTGATTTAGCTTTGAAAGTTATATAAGCAATATAATCTTACGGTAAAAGCAGAAAATATGGATGAGCAAGAAATATAAAAATTACAGTCATTATTAATTGCACTGCTTAGCCCCTGGAATAGATCCTGGAACACAATACATATGTAATAAGTGGTTGTTGAATGAGAGGATGAATAAATGAACCCCTGGACTTTATAGAAGGGAGGCTTCGGAGCAAATAAGGGCACAGCTGTTTACATCTGGGAGAAATTAAGCAGGTAGAACTTGCAGAATGGGTGTGCAGTCTTTTTAATTGTCAGAATGAGTTACATTATGTGTGTTGTTATGGTTACTCCGTTAAGACTGCAGTTGATGGAAGCACTAAGAGACAGTATAGGTCATTGTAGTGTTGCATAATCATTTATACCTGGATAAATGCTGAGACCCCCTCCAACACTGTGATGAAGCCTCAGCTAGCACAACCTCCCTTTCTGTAACCATGGTCAGTATGTCAGCAAACAGATCATATTCATTTACACTGCGCTTCTGCAGATAAACAAATGTGCAGATCATAAATCAGAAAACCAGTCCTGTGTTTTGCTAGCAATGATTATTTGGTAAAAATTTAAAAAGTGAATGTGCCGAATCTTCAGTCCTGCACTGCCCTGGTACCTACTCCTGGAACTTCGTGAGTTGAAAACCATCGGTATGGTTGCTGTTCTCTGAGCTGTGACCTCCTTCCCAGCCAGAGCTTTGCCTCGTTCCACCACAAGCCTTGCTCTTCCAACTCAGTGGAGAGGAATTATGGGCCAGGGTTGTCCTTTCTCCTTCTTTCATAACTTAGTTTCCACTTCAGAGAGGTGTTTTTTTTTTTTATTGTTTATATAAACATACCTTCCCTCCCCTCTTTTCTTGATCTTCAACCTCTCCTCTTTCTCTTTGTGTGCCAAAAAAGTCTCCCCTAATTATAGTTGAAAAACATATGGTTAGCACTTGTGACGCCTCTTAGAGAATTTCAGAACCATACATTCTGAATTAAAGTGAGGCTTAAATAGTGTCCTCTGTCTCCCGAACTCTTGAAAGCTCCGTAGAAATGTTTAAATCGTCTTTCTCTCCAGTTAAGCATGTTTTTCCTAAATAAATTTAAACTGATAATTTTCTGTATAATAGTAGTGTATTATTAGCTAGCAAGAAAAGAATTGGTATTGAAACCAGGGTTTCACTAAAAATGAAACATGTAGAACAGAAGTTAACAGAAGCCAGACTTCAGAATTACAAATGGTTTTTTTCTCTATACTTTTTTAACTCCCTAAATTACCCACCATAATTTTGTATTACCTTCTTAAAAATTTTATTTTATTGAAGTATAGTTTATTTACAATGTATTAATTTCTGCTGTATTACTTTTAAATATATATATGCAATTCAAATTCATAAATACTTAAAATTTTCAAAAAAACCACAACAGAAGCCAGACTTGATACATCCCCAAAGTTTGCTATTAAATTTTTGCTATTAAATTGTCTCACTTGTTTGTTTTACAAAAACAGCCCAAATTATGTTTTGCTTCAAGCACCAGGCTTCAAGATGAGTAAAAATTTCTAATATAATTTCCATTAGTGTTTGGTTTTTGTTTAATGTCTAATGTTGATGATAGAATGGATATTGCAAAGGAAATTATTTTCTGGTATTTTCTGCACTGAAACCCATGTAATAGTATTCATTTACATATGGGTCATAGAATTTTGTGGACTCATTTGGAAAACCAACTTCTATTTATAACATTAAATTTTAGGGAAAATGCATTTTGAATTGGGAGCTACTTAACTTGTAAGCCAACAAAGGGCTTTTACTTTGTACCATGTTGAAACACGATCCAGAAGCATCTAGTTCATCTAGCAGAAGGAAAGCTTTTTTTGGTAATTAGCCAGGAAAGGCCTTAGTTTTCATTGACAACCCATTGTCTTTTAATTCGCTGACGAAAAACACCTACAGAGAAACTTCTAGAGAATTTTGAAAATTTTAATGCAGAGATTTTAAAAGAACAATTTAAAAATATTACTTATGTAAGTCCACTGAAAACTTCAGGATTTTCCATGGCTAAGAGTCATATCAATCATGAAAGCATGACCTATCTTCTAAAATATTTCAGAGGGGTTTTAAAACTGGTGTTCAAAGTTTTTTTCCAATGTTCTTTCTACAAGTGGGGAAAAGTGTCTGAAAGACACATATATTTTCTAATTAAGAAATACAAGTAAAGGATTCACTTTAGAAGAGAGTTTTAATCTTATAACCCTCCCATATTAATGTTTTGGTGTGAAAATGTGTGTCCAGGGAAACATGTAACATGAGAATTCATTCCTTTGTTAGGTGTTAATTGTTTTTATGACCATTAGTTTTATAAATGACCCTTTGTTTGTTGAAGAATGATTAAAAACCACATAGATGTGACTTTCCCACTTAAAACTTTTGGATGAAAGCCAACACATTCAAAGCCAAGGAGTTTATAATGAGATTTGAAGGTATTTGCTACCATAATTGTGATTTGATATTCTATGAAATAATCACGCAGTATTTCAAGAGTAGTATGCTGAAAAAAAAAAAAAGAGTAGTATGCTGTATTTGAATACACACATCAAAATTTGCTGGTTACTTTCTTTTTCCTAGATGGGAAATTTAATTTAAGACTATTTAATGGAATGTAATTGAACTGTATAGTTATTTTAATTTCCTTGCTACTTGATTGAGATCTTGTTCTTTTAAGCATCATATGAAACCATTAGTACCCACATTCGTACCTGGTAAAATAAGGTGTTTTACATGATGTGGAAAATATTATTCTGAATCTGATGAATTTTTGTGCCAGTTACACATTATTATTATGATTATTTTTTTATTTTACAAAGTTACAGTCTGTGTATTAGAAGCATGAGTATTTTTTTCTTCTCATTTTATTTGGTATAATTATTAATATTGTCAAAGTCTTTTCCTTTTTTAAAAGTAAGTTTTCCTAAAGTAAGTAGTGAATTGGATTCACCTGCCCTTTTTACACATGGCCCATAGAATGGCATCAGCCAGTGATGAACTTTCCTGTAGAGATTCGAATGCTGGTTATTCTGATGCTGTACTGGCATATCACTCATCAGCATAGAACTATTAAAACCTCTTTGCAAAGGTAATGGGAAAATGTGTATTTGGGGAGCAAAGGGGTAGCGTTTATCAAATGCAAGTGACTGCTGGAGCAGCTCTGTTTCAAATGGGGCTTCAACTCCGTGTCTGACAGGGCCTGTGGAAAAGTGCGTGCCCGGAAACAGTGCAGTGAGCGCTTAGGTCCTTGAGCAGACCTGCAGCTGGGGGTTGTGGCCACTGAAGCAAAGCGTCTGATGATAAGCCAGCTGCAAGATGTTTTCGGGTTTGGAGTTGCCTTCTGCGTAGAATTTTAGAGCTGCCCCTTGGTTCTCCCTAAGTATTTGAGTATATCGTTTTGGATTGATAAAATTTCAAAACAGACTTCCTAAATTAAGGCCTTCCTGCTGCATAAAAAGGTATTCTTTGATAAACTGGGGAGAGAGGACTTGAAAGGTCCTGGTTTCCTTTGTGACTTTTGTATATACTCAGTGTTTTCCCCCCTGGAGCTTAGATGGCTAGCATAAAAAACTGTGGTTGATAATCAGTAAGTTTGTCAATATATTTTAAAGTCATTATAACGCTCAACATTTTTCAGATGTTGATTTTGAAATTCATGGTGGAAAATTTTATTTTCTGTGTTCCTTAAGTAGTATCAATAATTAGAGTGTTAAAGATGTTAAAAAAATAGTGTTAGTGGCAAACAAAGATAGTATTAAAAGTAGCACAAACCGTATCATTAGAATTTGGGGAGACTAATTAAAATGTGGTCAGTGGGTATTTAATTTTTTCCTCAGGATATAAGTGATAAGTCAATCTCTACATGGTCAAGTTTATTAGAAACCTATCTCAAACATTGTAAGATAAGGCTATATGTTTATAGTCTTTCTGGAAAATGATCTGGAGATAACTATCAACATTAAAAGTATATATAGACCATAGCCACAGTCCCACTCATGTTAGTCTTTCCCTAGAAATAAAAGCACTGGGCAGGAAGGTCTTATATATACAAGTACATTTATGGCATCACTGTATATAGTGTCAAAATGTTGGAAACAAAGTGAATAACCTTCAGGAGTGGAATGGCCAAATAACCTGTAATACACTCATACTCTGGGATATTGGGCAGCTGTTAAAAGTGAGTTAGACCAATGGGTAAGAGTTAGACCAGTTGGGTGAACTCTATGATGTAGTTAAGGGAAAGAAAATTTCAGAGAAGTGTATGTAATAAGATTCCGTATTTTAAAAATACAGAATGTTTCTCTGCATTGCGTTCTTTTTTTTAACGTGTGTGTGGTTTTTTTCCTCTCTGCAGTGCTTTTACTGTCATATCTTGGGAGGGGCAGGAAGGTTAGGGGAAAAAAGTGAAGTGATAAGACAGCTGTAGAGCCAGTTGTTTATGTAGAAGTATCTATGTGTGTATATGTATGTCTGTGTGTCTCTATATGAATGTATTGAGTATATGCATAAAGATATGTATATAAAAATGTTTAAAATATTAATGTGGTCACCTTAGGTATTAGTATTATAGTAATGTTTTTCTGTTTTTTCCTAATTTTTCTCTATTTGAATTTTTTTCCCCCAAAAACCCCATGTCAATATAATGTGAACAAGAATAAAACTTCTTACAGCAGGGAACAAGCGAACAATGCCGTCTAATGTTCAATTGTGTGTTCCTGTCACTATGATATAAACCCCAAACCTTCAATGAAATGTGCTGCCTATGTAGAAATACATTTCTTTACAAAATGAAAATAATCTTTGGCTCTGGGATAGTAATTTGTATACATCATAAAGCTATTTTCTTTTGTGTTAAATCTGTGTAATAAATACCATTTATTAGTATTAAAACTTAAAAAGTAAGTTTCAAAATTGTAGAATTTTTGTTTAAAAACGCATGGATACCAGACTGAAAACATAAAGGGAAAAATATAGATATAACCACATAAAAATGAAAACGTCTTATCATCAATGCTTACTATAGTAAAATCAAAAGAAAACAATGGAGAAAACTTGGCAACCATAAAAGCATACTATTTTGTGTGTGTGATCAAGAAAAAACAATTCAGTAGAAAATAACATGATAAACATGAACAAAAAAAACCCAGAGATAAAGAAATATAAACAACCAGTAAATACAAAAATGTTCAATTATAGTAGTAAGCAAGGTAAATTAAAACAACAGTTATACATTGCTGATAAGAATATAATAAGGTCGGGCTTCCCTGGTGGTGCAGTGGTTGAGAATCTGCCTGCTAATGCAGGGGACACAGGTTCAAGCCCTGGTCTGGGAAGATCCCACATGCCGCGGGGCAACTAGGCCCATGAGCCACAACTACTGAGCCTGCGCGTCTGGAGCCTGTGCTCCGCGACAAGAGAGGCCACGATAATGAGAGGCCCGCGCACCGCGATGAAGAGTGGCCCCCGCTTGCCACAACTAGAGAAAGCCCTCGCACAGAAATGAAGACCCAACACAGCAAAAATAAATAAATAAATAAATAAATAAATAAATAAGCCAAGCATTTGAAGCCCTTTAAAAAAAAAAAAAGAATATAATAAGGTCTTTCCAGGCAAGAGTTTGGTGTGTGTGTGTGTGTGTGTGTGTGTGTGTATATATATATATATATATATATATAAAATTATATATACATATATAATTTTATATATATATATACATTTTAGTGCCTCAAATTATGCATATCTCTGACCCAGTAATTCCACTCCTTGGAATTTGTCATGATTTAGCTAATTAGAAACATCTTCCCAAAAAAGTATGTACAGTGATCTTTATTATGCAGCTCTAAGGGCCAAATATGAAAATTATAAATGCACAACAGTAAGGATGGTTAAATTATGGTATGGCTATACATAGTTGAGTCTTATTAATACTAATCATGATGTAACTGTATTTATATGGAAAATCAATACAAAAAATTGCAAAATAATATATATAGTATGATTTCCATTTTTGTAAAAAAAAAAAAAATATTTATAGAGTATTGCATGGAAAAAAGTCCGGAGGAATATATGTTGAGACACAGTGATATCCCTGGATGATAGAGTGAGTGATTTTTATCTTCTTCTCTTTGTATTTGTTTAAGCATTCTGAGATAACCTCAAACTTTTAATGAAATGTGGTGCCTACGCACAAGTGCATTTCTCGACTTATAAATGTAGCGTGTAATATTTTCACTTTCTACAATGAACATGTATTACTTTTATAATTAGAATAAAATGACTTTTCTCATTTGATAAAATGAAAAAAAGAAAAAAAAGCCAAAAAAAGAAAAAGCCAAGTGGAAAACCACATGGAAAAAACACACAAAGTTCAAAGTTAGAGGGGAAGAGGAGGGTCAAAGCAGTGAACATTTATTAAGCCCCAACTGTGTGCGAGTTCTTTGCATACGTTATTTCAGTTAAGTATTCCTTTATTTACTAAGTTAGCAAATATATATTAAACACCTACTATTGTGTTACAGTCACAACAAACAGACCTCTTTACAGAAAAAGAAATAGACCCAGAAATATGTCTTTGGAGATCATATGGTGCGTTAACTGGAAAGCCAAGGACTGACATCCAGTTAGAATCGCCAGGATCCTCTCAATTTACCGCTGACACGAAGCTCGAATGGTTAATCTGCCAGTGGTCACCAGACTGTTGGTAGGATTCGCAGAATATGCATCCTAATTCCAGGGTGATCCCAGAATATTAGAGTTTACCAGCTGCCTCCCCTCTCTTCTCATCCTGGGCTACATATTCTGGATGTTGGAGAACCACATGTGGGCTGCACTGCTTGTCCCAGACCTTCCTTCATATGTGCATTCCACCCTGTGTCCAGGCATGGTCAGATGGTCAGAATTGCATCACCATGTTTAGATGTCCCTGCCATTGGCTTTTAGCCATTTCCCCACCTCTCTGAGTCCAGATACACTGTTAGTATAATTTCTTTGTTTCCTGGCGGGGGTGCTGTTCGTTTCTAAGCCATTCAGGCGGTCCTCAGATCAGGCCACAGGTTCCTTATATGTTGCTTGACTTCACATCTTGTCAAATAAGCTTTTAATCTGGCTCAGGAGTGTATTTTCCCCCCAGATGAACAATGATGTGCCTTGCATATTAAAGGACAAAAGCTGAACACTGAAGGCAAGAATCCTTAATTATGTGTAAAATGTTTTCAACTGCATCTGCTGGCATGCTCGCAAGTATCAAGTTGAGGTTGCCTCTTAGAAACCTCACAGCGTTACATTTCAGAAATCCTCTTCAGCATTCAGCAGAATCCCACTGAAATGTTGGACCCAAACCAGAGAGAACGCTTCTGATCTCACAAAAGCCTCTTGGATCTTTGAGTTATATTTAGGAAAGTGGAAAAGGAAAGGATTTGGAATGTGGGAAGAGAGGAGATAGAACTGATGGAACAATGAAATCTGATAGAAAAATGAGATTAAACGATTTCAGTCTATCTATAAAAATGAAAATGTGGTGGAATAGGAAGGTGGAGAATGTAAGTAGATAAGAAATGGTGCAGATCCAGTACTGACTAGATATCTGATGTTGACCTGATACTGATTTGGTGTGGAGACTAGATAGCTTTTCACTTCTGCTTCCTCCAGAGTCATCGGTGGTTACTTACTTGGGTTTTCCTCTTGTCATGGCTTGTGCCCAGCTTTTCAGAGTCAGATGTTTCCAAGTCAGATGCTGTCATCTCTGCTGGTTAAGGAATTTTTATTCTAACTAACTGTAAGCTCCATTTTGGCCTCTGACTGAATTTCATAGGATTCTTTCCACATCCCATCCCCTTTCCTCATTTTTCCCAGTGTTCATCTGTGCTTTTCCTCCTGTGACTTGTTCTTTCATTTTCAGCCTCTTCTCTCTGGTCCTCAATCCTAGATTCTGCATCAAGTATCTGTAACGCCCTGCTCAGAAATACCAAAAAGAATATACTCATTTATTGACTGGTTCATTCAAACAGCGTTTGTTTGGTACCTACTGCCTATACCAGGTGTCAGGGGAAGGGGAAGAACATCAGTAAAAAGCAAGTTCCTTGCCCTCAAGGAGTTTATGGTTTAATTTAAAAGAACCTTTCGATTTAGACCATTGATTTCGACAACTAGAATGAGGTGCAAAGAAAAGTGTTCCAGAATGTGAAGGGCAATGGGCTGGCTGCTTGCACACCAGCAAAGGAGCAGCTGGGAGGGAAAGGGCTGAGTGGCTGAGGGTGTACTGTGAGCCTTGAGCTTCTCTCCAGCGGTGATCTCATCACCCTGTGGGTGGGATTTTCCATTTCTGGCAAGGAATCCCTTTGCTGTCCAGGCACACTGCTTTTCTGTTTCCTCATTAATATTGTCAGCCCTGCTCTTCCATTATTAGGAAACATCGCTCTCAAAGTCTGCTCCGTCTTGCCTTCTGATTCACACTTGGATTAAAATGGCCTCCTCTGAAGGCTTATTGATTGGTTCCACCTTGGGGACGGGGTCTGGAGGGAGGAAGGTGTCCTTGATGATGGGGGTTCCATGGCCCGCTTCAGAGCAAGTGACATTGCACGTCTTTGTTCTCATGTATTAAAAGCATTCATACAGATAGTATACCCTCATATACACAAGTCCGAATTAAAAACAAGATGAATTTGGAGGATAAGCATGCATCTTTCCTGGGAAAACTCCATCTGATTCATTTTAGGCGCTTGCAGATAACAAATGATTTTGTCATGCTGTGGTTTTGCAACTGTGGGTGTAAACAAAGGGTCTCGGTTAAAACACTCAAGTCTTTAACAGTGTAGATTAACTGGGGTCGTGTCCAGGTTCCATGGCACATTTTTTGCTTTAAAAAAAATGCTGCAAATTTTCTTGAGTGATAGAGGCTGTCAAGTATATTGAAGTATTTATTGTCGTCAGGAGATGGAGGATGTACAGATTATTAAAGAAAAATGTAAGGAAATGCTCCATCTGAAATGAAGGTTAAGATTCTTGGAAATTATTAGCAATATGAGTTCAATGCATAAATCTTGTCTTTCAGGAATAGGTCTTTTGAGCAAAATGAGACAGGCCTGTACTCGGGTGTGTGTTGAATGGGATCTGTGAGTCATAGAGCATATAGATCACCTAGGTTCTTTTCTCTCATCTGCCTTCCTGCCTGCCTTCAGAAAAAACAAGGAAGGGAGGGAGGGAGGAGGGAGGGAGGGAGGAAGCAAGGAAGGAAGGAAGGAAAGAAAAGAAAGAAAGGAAAGTCAGTTTTCAGGTGAACGTTTATTGAACGCTGATTATGTGCGCAGCATCGTAGCAAGGAGGAGGTGCCGAGGATGTAGGGATAAGTGAGATGGTGTTCACGCAGTCTGGGAGCCCACATCTTGCAGGGCAGACAGGCATGGAAACAACCATCAAAGCTTGCCGCAGGGTGTGATAAGGGTACGCTGTCTGCAGTTTGCAGCTGGGAGAGACTGAGTTCTTCTGTGGGTGGGAGGTATGTGGGAGGGAAAGCTGCTTAAGACCAGGACGTTTCAGCTGCATGAGATCACCAACCCTACCACAGCCCTGTCACCCTGAAAACAGCCTCTAGAAAGATCTCCAATAGATTCCCAATAGATCTGTCCCGTATGACCTCTGTCCAGTTTGTCCTTAGGGTGAGTCATTTTGTGGCTAAAAGGTGTAGAGTGACATGTATTGTGCGTATATGAGGTGATATATGCTTAAGAAAAGAAAAGGAAAGTCGTTGACACCTGCTTAAAGCTAGATTTCTCAAACTGAGCTCAACTCTTAGAAAGAGAAGGAACCAGGACCCACCCAGTCCAACCTCCTCCTGAGCTGAGGCCCAAGGGCTGGGGCTGTGTCTGGCCCGAGGGGAGCCAGGGACAGCTCCAGATCTCTGAGATTCTGGTTGGTGCACATTCCACAGCCCTGAGCTGCCCCAGGCAGCCTCCAGGAGCCTGGAGATCTGCTCTGGGGCCTTCTGGAGCCCTTATCAAAAGGACCTGAAAAGCTGTGGGTTTTGTGTGGGATTAAATATGACTTTGTGATCTTGGGTGAGTTATTTAACTTTTCTGAACTGAGTTTCCTCTTCTTTCAAGTGGAGATAAAAATTCATATCTAATGGAATTGTTCTGCAGACATTAGGAAATAATATATGTAAAATGCCTAGGATATTACTGGGTTTAGGATAGCGGCTTAGAGTTAATTAAAAAGGACATTCTCATCTGCATTCCTTTGGGATCTTTCGCTACATAGCAACTATATAATCCCTGTGGGTTGATGAGATAGAGATCTGGTAAAAATCTAGTGAAAGAAGCTTCTCATTTTTTGTTTTTTGAGGTTTTTCTTTCTTTTTTTTTTTTAACAGATAGGTATGGAATTTCTTCTAATTGCGATTCTTGAATTTGAGTAATTTTCACTGCCTCACTGTATTTCGACCTTTTTGTGGTTTAAACCGATTATCCTTCTTGTTTTTCTTCTCAATGTATTTGCATCATCACTTCAACATAAATTTTTTTTAAAGTTCTCAGATTCCTATATGTATGCAAAACATGAACGTACCATGGCTGATTTCTCCACCAGAGCATGGACTTCAAGTGTTAAAGATGGTATTACGTTGCAAAGTGTTGCAATTCTTTCCAACAATGAAAAAAAATCTCTTTCATTGTACTTTATGTCACATTCAACCTTGGAGTCATTTTTCATAACTGTTGCATTTTCTAATTGGCAATATTTTTCTAAAATGATTTATATTGTGGCATGACATTTTGTTGCCACATGTTCAACTTAGAGCAAAGCCTTGAAAGTCTAATTCTGAAAAGATCAACAAAAGTTTATCGAAAACAGTTTCCCTCTGGGTTGAGTCAAGTATTTTTGCATTTTACTCATCGCTGATTGCTTAGAAAAAAATTACACGTTTCTTTTTCTGTCTGTACATTTGGTGTCACATAGTTCTGTAGCAGTGACCTCAGTATGGTTTGTAACCTCCAAACTAGGTTGGTCCTATTTGTAAGTCCAGTTGAAAATGATTTCACAATAGTGCCAGCTTATATCCATCAAAGAAAAAAAAAAAGAAAAGATACTGGTTCTGAAATTTAGTATGACTGTAGCCATTTAAAAAGTCATAGTAATAATAATATTCCCATCTACTATCTCCTGTCTCATGCCTGGACTTTAAGCTTTGCAGGTAGACAGACCAGCTATACTATATGCCTTTCAAAGAGTCACACGTGGTAGAGAACACATTTCCAAAATTCAAGCTTGTCATCAAGTCTTGTCTTCCTTGGTGGGTATATTCTTTGAGAACACATTTATATTAAGAACAAAGAGGGGCTTCCCTGGTGACGCAGTGGTTGAGAGTCCGCCTGCCGATGCAGGGGATACGGGTTTGTGCCCCGGTCCGGGAAGATCTCACATGCCGTGGAGCGGCTGGGCCCGTGAGCCATGGCCGCTGAGCCTGCGCGTCCGGAGCCTGTGCTCCGCAACGGGAGAGGCCACAAGACTGAGAGGCCCGTGTAGCGCAAAAAAAAAAAAAAAAAGAAAGAACAAAGAGCAAGACGATTAAGGTCAGGACTTACCTGGCGGCGCAGTGGTTGAAAATCCGCTTGCCAGTGTCGGGGACACAGGTTCAATCCCTGGTCTGGGAAGATCCCACATGTCGCGGAGCAACTAAGCCCGTGCACCACAACTGCTGAGCCCGCGCTCTAGCACCCGCGAGCCACAACTACTGAGCCCGCGAGCGACAACTATTGAAGCCCATGAGCCTAGAGCCCATGCTCTGCAACAAGAGAAGCCACTGCAATGAGAAACCCGTGCGCTGCAACGAAGAGTAGCCCTTGCTCGCCGCAACTAGAGAAAGCCCGTGCGCAGCAACGAAGACCCAATGCAGCCAAAACTAACTAAATAAATAAATAATGATTAAGTTCTAGCCATCTGCTGTACAACATTGTGCCTATAAGTTAACAATACTGTATCGTACACTTAAAAATTTAAGAGGGTAGATCTCATGTTAAGTGTTCCTTTCACAATAAAAAAAAAATGAAGAAGGACAGAATGTTTAGTGTTATAGACTCTAAATTAGTTCTAGTTTTTAGTCTTTTTTGGTTTTGTTTTTGTAAAAATAGTCTTTCTTTCAGTGACATGGGTCTTTTTCTTTGCTTTGGAGTGTGGAGATTAAAGACACCCTTTTGGAATCCTTCAGGTGAAGAGACAAATCTGAAATTGCTCTTGGAGGAATTGTTATAGCCCCAACAGAAGTAAAAAATAAAATTTAAGAAGTTCCTTGAAAAGGCAAATGTTAGTCCCTTGAAATTTGGAGGTGTTGACAGAAGACTGGTGCTTTGTTCCTAAAAAATCACTCATCGCCCTAAGTGATCTGGGGTTATTCTCACCTGTTCTTCCTGGACACCCAGAGGGATAGGCAGAGGGCAAGAAGCATGGCATTACCAACAGCACTGTCTCCACCAGGCTGTGATGGGATTGATACTTAGGAGACTGTCTTATTCCATTTGGAAGTATGAGTTCTGAAAAGTAACAAACAGATGTTCGGTGTGTCCTTCGCAGTATTAGGTGCTAGGACAGAAACAAAACAAAATAAAACATATTCCTAGACCCAAGGTCTACATTAAACATCGAACACTGTTCTCGATATTGTTGGGAGCCAGAGGACACTTACTTAGGCTCAGGGAATTTAAAATCCAATTGGCAAATAATTTAGGACTCTAAGATCAGTTTTAATACCTCAAGCTGGCTTGATCAAGAAGGGCACTTCCTGTCCCACATGTACAGAATCCAGGTGTCGTTCAGCCTAGAGGCTCCCAGAGTTCACCACTCCCTGCGTCTTCCTTTTTATCTCAACGCCACTTGCTTGGTGTTTGCTTTATCTTCACCCTTGTGGTGGCAAGATGGCTTGGACTGCCCCAGCTCTACATTTTTCATCATTGAGTCCAGCAGGAAAGTGTCTCTTGCCCTAATAAAAGTTTGAATAAAAGTCTTGGGCCTGTCACTGGTTCAGACTGGGTCCTCTATCCCTGATGGTGTTCACGTGTTCCACTTCTGGGGCTGGGCTGGAAAGCAGAGAGGGGCTGGTTGCCCCAGGTAAGGACACGGGATGCCGTCACCAGAAGGAGCTGAATAGATGCTGAGTGGCAAGAACAGCAGGTGACCATCACAGGGAGACAGGACTAATCCAAGAGGAAAAAAAAATAACATGACATTAAACAGTTGGGGGCGATTATATAATTATTTCATCAAATGTGCTATAGGAGTTGAGGGTAGGGCTCTCAACTGAGGGCTGGAGTGATGAGGGCATTAAAGCTTCTTAGAGCAGACGCACGTGAACTTGGTCCTTAAAGATGGGTAGAATTCTTGGTTTAACTCTCCCAAGATGCTGACGAGGCTGATGGCTCATGCTGTCAGAATTAATGGTGTCCCTTCCAATCCTTTGTGAGTCTCCAGTGGAACAAAGCAACACTGCGTAACAGACCCAGCCGTTAGCCTGATAAAGGAACTGAGAAACTAAACCCTCCACCTGAGCAAATCATGGGTGTGACAAAATATGGGGGTCAACAGTATTTTTTTTTAAATGATGAATTATGGTTCAGATGCATGTTAGAATATTTTCTAGCCATTTAGTCATGTTTACCTTTCAATAAATAGTTACTGAATACCTATGCACCAAAATATTTTGAAGACTTTTTAAAGGAGAAAAGTAGGCTGCAGGATGGTTTCAGTAAACCCCTCCAGTTAGGGGTTCAGCCATCTGCAAATGATTTTGAACCCAAAAAGGCTAGAAGGAAATCCATCAAAATGATATGCAGTTGCCCCTGTTCTTGAGACTCACCTGTATTTTCAAAACAAATAAAATGTGAACCAGCTAAATCAAGAGGTGGTGGTGTCTGAAACGTGGAGCATCAGGCTTCTGCAGAGGTAGAGCAGGGATCTCTGCAGTTGTGAAAGTCAGGGCAGAGGTCACAGACAGGCCTTCCACTCCTGCAAAGAGCTCCAGCCTGGAAGATGCCATCCAGGTGTGCAGAGACAGGTGCAGTGTTAGCGAAACTTTCCACAGTGCCTATCCCGTTGGTTTAAGAACTCCTCCTTCCCTGGAAATCTAGGGAGCTCTGCCTCCTTGGCGTTGGGTCCAATCATTCTTCCACCTGGTGGTACCCCAGGACCTCTGTCAACGTATCTTGCATGCGCCCCATCTCCTCCCTCTCAAGACGCACTGTTTCATCCCCTGATTTCTTTCCCCTGCCGTTTCCTCGGCGAAGCTCCAGACCTGCTCTTGCCAGGGCCTTCCTCTTTGGCTTTAACTTGAAGAGTCGCAGGCGTAACCCTTCATAGTTTTCAAAACAGTCTCACACATCTCGTTGGATACCTTGTGATATAGCCAGACAATGTTCTAACGCCTATATCAAAGTGTGAGGAGAGGGCTGAGGGGTTTTCACTCGCCTGGAATCACATAACCAGGTCCTGTGGCTCCCGATCAGCTTACTTTCTGTGGCACTGCGTTGATTCACACTTTAGGGAGTGCTTTCGTCTCACCAGCAGAAGGACCAGGTCCTTTGCTGGGAATTGCATGGTGACCCCCCCGCCCTTGCATCTCTTTATAAGCTACCACCATTTGAAGGCCTTGCTTCTCAGAGACAACTAAATTAGTTCTCTTCAGTCTAGCTAACCACCATCCCTCCCAACACCTTTTAAATCCTGAAATCTTAGCCCGTGTTGAGAACACCTTTCACAGATGTAGTTGTTAATAGAATTCTCTAGTTTGTAATTTTTTATACTTTGTGATTGGAATCACTTGTCCACTAAGGATCTGTGTTTCTCCGTTTTTTTCCCCTCCTCCTTACACTGTAAGTTCTTGGAAAGCAAGAGCTGTGTTTTCCATTTCCTTAACGGTTGATGTTTCTCCTAGGGGAAAGTTCAAGAAGTGCTGAGTAACTGACCAGCCGACCTTGGGGAAATAGAATCATTTTCATCCTTCAGGAACCTTTTCATGGCATTTCTGGAAATGATTATGAGATTAAATTTTCCTGAAAAATTTCCTGAAACATCTGTTTTCCAAAATTAAATTGGAAATAGGAATGGCCTTGGGCATCTCTGCCCAGCAGAAAGTCATTTACCATTCCAGATCCCCTAGCCAGGAGATTTCCTTTATTCCGAGTTATTAAAATCTATGCCCCTTGGCAACAGGGACACGATGCACTTGCCCCAAAATCCAACTTTACGAAACGTACGGTCACTTCAGAGGCTACAGCTGTTTGGTCTCGGCATTAATACTGACCTACAGTTATTCAGATTGCAGACCTTCACCAAAGTCTCCACCAACTTTGGGAGTGTCAGATTGACATCTGTCAGAGCGATGGTGGGAATCTCAGAGCACCGCCTCCCAGCAGGATTCTTTAAGCCGACAGAAGAGGTGTCTGTGCAAGTTTACCCCCAGTCGTTTTCTCACCACCCCGTTAGAAGCTGCTGATGGGCAGGAAGCACCTTCCCCTCTTCTCTCTGTCTCAGGGCAGCGTGTGCAGTGTCTCTGCTGACTGAAGTCTCTGAGAAAAGATGAAGATTGCGGGGTGGAACCTGTAGCCTGCTGATGCTGGAGTTCACCTCCCCGGCGACACTGGGCAGTGCAGAGAAGACAGAAGGATTGAGAAGTTTGAGAGTTAGCTTTCTGCATCAGCCTGGCTCAGGGTCTCGGGGGACCTTCTCAGAGTGGTCTTTGGCGAGGCCCCGAACTTCACTTACATCCAGTTTGATTCACACCCCCAGGGGTGGCCTTTCTCATAAACATTTTAAAGCAGCTTTGAAGTAGAGCACGGAGCAGCATTTTCCATTGAGAATTATTTGTTTTCTGTTCATCAAACCAGCTATCATTTTCCATTTCCCTGCATCGCACATAATAAATATAACCTGAGTTCTAAGACTGAACTTAGCACACAGTAATAGACTTTAAAAAAAATTTTTTTTATTGAAGTATAGTTGATTTACAATGTTGTGTTTATTTCTGCTGTACAGCAAAGTGATTCAGTTATACATATACATTCTCTTTCATATTCTTTTCCTTTTCTGGTTTATCACAGGACACTGAGTATAGTTCCCTGTGCTATACTGTAGGACCTTGTTGTTTATCCATTCCATATATACCAGTTTGCATCTGCTAACCCCAAACTCCCAATCCTTCCCTCCTCCACCCCCTCCCCCTTGGCAACTGTGAGTCTGTTCTCTATGTTTGTGAGTCTGTTTCTGTTTCATAGGTTCATTTGTGCCATATTTTAGATTCCACATGTAAGTGATACCAAATGGTATTTGTCTTTCTGACTTACTTCCCTTAGTATGATAATCTCTAGCTCCAACCATGTTGCTGCAAATGGCGTTATTTCATTCTTTTTTTATGGCCGAACAGTATTCCATTGTAGATATGTACCACATATTCTTTATCCAAGTGACAGACTTTTTTGATTCTGAGTTTTAAGACACATTTGACTATCTTAAAAGCAATCGTTCACCTTCGACCCATAAAATAATAGGCTTGATGACTTTTTATCACAGATATTTAAACTTTCTGATTTTAATTATTTCTTAATGAAAGGTAACCACAGTGTTACATCACTCTGAAGACATTGCTTTGCCAAAGGAATCAGCCCACAAAATATCACAGTTCAGCTATAAGTCTATAAGACAGTTGCTAAAGTGGATAGTTAAAAATTGCCACGTGTGTAGCTTATAAATTTGTTCATGAATATCAAGTGGTCACTCAACCCACGTCAAGCACTGTCCGAGTCAGAGTTCAGTTACAGAAATCAGAAGCTACTGCAGCTGATATAACTAGATAATAAAGGGGCTTCCCTGCTGGCGCAGTGGTTGAGAATCCACCTGCTAATGCAGGGGACACGGGTTTGAGCCCTGGTCCGGGAAGATCCCACATGCTGTGGAGCAGCTAAGCCCGTGTGCCACAACTACTGAGCCTGAGCTCTAGAGCCTGTGCTCCACAACAAGAGAAGCCACCGCAGTGAGAGGCCCGCACACTGCAGCGAAGAGTAGTCCCCACCCGCCGCAACTAGAGAACCCCCCCCCCCCCCCCCGCAGCGACCAAGAGCCAACGCAGCTAAAACTAAATAAATAGATAATAAGTAATCAGATGGATTAGTGGGTATTAACAGTGGCTCAAAGAATCTTTGCAAATGCAGAAGAAGCGGCTCTAGGTTGAGCTGGAGGTAGGGATTCTGGTTTTATATCCAGAGGGCTACTGTCAAGGAAGTTTGAGAAATGTAGTTTTTAGCCCCCAGCCTTGGCAGTACAGGAAGGCACACAAGAAGGAGTGGAAATGGGGAATGAGTGCCGGCCAGGCTGTCCGATCCGTTGAGCTTGAACCTGAGCGGACTCTTGGGTGGCACTAAACTTAAGGGTCCTGGTCTGCTCTCCTGGGGAGACAAACACTAAACACATGACACCAGTAGCGATCAAGACAATCACGATGAGGCTGAAAAGGGCATGTACAAGATGTAACTTAATAATAAGTGGACTTGGGCTTCCCTGGTGGCGCAGTGGTTGGGAGTCCGCCTGCCGATTCAGGGGACGTGGGTTCGTGCCCCGGTCCGGGAAGATCCCACATGCCACGGAGCGGCTGGGCCCATGAGCCATGGCCGCTGAGCCTGCGCGTCCGGAGCCTGTGCTCCGCAACGGGAGAGGCCACAACAATGAGATGCCTGCGTACCGCCAAAAAAAAAAAAATAATAATAATAAGTGGACTTAATCTGAACTGGAGGTGGTGGTGGGGTGCTTGGCTCTTAAGGAAGATGCCTTTAAGCCTTAAAGATGGAGGTGAGCTTGCCAGGTGAAGCAGGAAGTGGGGTGGGTAAGAGAGTTCCAGGCGGAGAAGCACACATGAGACCTGAGGCTCACTGGAAGGAGGCGAGAAGGCCCGTTGGGGGAGTGACGGGTGACAGGGCTGCAGAGCTGGGCAGGGTCCTATCAGGCAGGGCTTTGAGATCCCAAGAAGGATTGTTTCCTAAAAGCAATCGGAAGTCATCTTTTGAATATAGAGTGATAGGGGATGAGTGTTTTGTTTTTAAACAACCCCCGATTTTTAAAAAATATTTGTTTATTTATTTATTTATTCATTTATTTGGCTGCACCGGGTCTTAGTTGTGGCACGCGAGCTCTTTTAGTTGCGTCATGTGGACTCTTAGTTGTGGCATGCGGGATCTAGTTCCCTGACCAGGGATTGAACCCGGGCCCCCTGCATTGGGAGCGCGGAGTCTTAACCACTGGACCACCAGGGAAGTCCCGCAGATGAGTGTTTTTAAATGATGCCAGCAGAGACCAGTTTTGAGGCTAGTGTGGTAGACAGACCAGGTGGTGGAGCTGGCTTGGATTAGGGTGGTGGAGATGGAGAGACGCAGATACGGATGCATATTTAGGAAGTGGACTCTCCAGGACTCAGGGAGTGATTGAGTGTCACGGGTCAGTGTGAAAGAAGTGTCAAGAATAAAGTTTCCTGGGGCTTCCCTGGTGGCGCAGTGGTTGAGAATCTGCCTGCTAATGCAGGGGACACGGGTTCGAGCCCTGGTCTGGAAGGATCCCACATGCCGCGGAGCAACTAGGCCCATGAGCCGCAACTACTGAGCCTGTGCATCTGGAGCCTGTGCTCTGCAACAAAAGAGGCCGCGATAGTGAGAGGCCCGCGCACCGCGATGAAGAGTGGCCCCTGCTTGCCACAACTAGAGAAAGCCCTCGCACAGAAATGAAGACCCAACACAGCCAAAAAGAAAAATTAATTAATTAATTAATTTAAAAAAATACAGATTCCCAGCCCCACTGTAGACTTTAAAAAAAAAAAAAGAGTAAAGTTTCCTGGGTTCTGGCATAATTAACTGGGTAGTGAGTGCTTTTGACCCATCTCCATGGAGCTGTCAGGAAAGCCACTGGATCAGAGGAAAGTGTGAGCTGGGGTTATAAATCGGAAGTTGTCACACCCAGCAGCAGAAGAGGGAGCCTTGGGAGAGGATGTAGCACGAGAGGGCCTGAGCCCGGCCAACCCTGACACGTAGAAATGGGCCAGAGCGGGGACAGCCAGTAAAAGATGGAAAAAAAAAAAAATTCAAGCAAAATCAGTATATTTCCAAAAAAGAGGAAACACTTCATCAAGTTTGGTGGGGAATCTTTACTTTTTGGAATAGACCACTTCTAAAAACTGGAGAGATGAATTCAGTATGTCCTGTTCTGCTAGCAGCTAGACCATGCCTAGAAAAGTTCATTTAAAATAATGAATTTGGGACCTCCCTGGTGGTCCAGTGGTAAAGAATCTGCCTTCCAATGCAGGGGACGTGGGCTTGATCTCTGGTCAGGGAACTAAGATCCCACATGCTGCGGAGCAACTAAGCCCGCGAGCCACAACTGTTGAGCTTGCGCGCCTCAAGAGAGCCCGCGTGCCGCAAACTTCAGAGAGAAAACCCGCATGCCACAACTAGAGAGAAGCCCGTGCGCTGCAACGAAGAGCCCACATGCTGCAACAAAGATCCCGCGTGCCGCAACTGAGATTCGACACAGCCAAATAACAATAATAATAAATAAATACTAAAAACAATAAAATAATGAATTTATTTCTATCATGTTAACTGTCAGCGGCATACCGTGAGTGATACCTAAATGTGAAACTATACTTTTGAGACCAGAAATCCCGATTATTAACAAAATCCAGCTCAAATATGGCCTCACATCGATAGAGCACTGTTACAGTGTGCCCTGATGCCTCATGGTGCCTGTTTCCATTTTACAGTTGAGAAAACTGAGGCTAAAAAAAAAAGGGTGACCTGACAGCCAAACATTGACACCCCCTAATAAATTCCTCGGATGGATCATCAGATCAGCTGTCTGTCACCTGAGAAGTCCCCAAGGGATGAACAAGTACAGATAACAGAGAGACTGGGGGTGCTCTTGTTGGTTTCCTGTAGCCAGATGGGAGGGGAGGGTGGTGTGAATGACCTTAAGGGAAACACAGAAAAGAAGTGGCTGGTGGTCGTTTGCTGAAGAAAAAATCTGCTTAAGCATTTTGGTCCAGGATCAGACCTCCCTCCTACACTGCACAAGGAGTCATGTTTTGTTCCTCTTATCAAGTTAATCCCCTGTTCCGTTGTGTAGCCATGGGCCCCATGGCTAGACAAGGTACCAGACGCAACATGGCACTTGCGTAGAAAAGAAATGGCAATTTGGCATGTATCGGGGCTCGGAATATTTTCTCACATTCCAGAGTGATTCCCATCACTCTGCCCTTTATGTGTGGAACATGAATCATTTGATAGCCAAGTTAATATTTTCAAAATGTGAACCTAACAAAGAAACTTCTCTTGAATCGAAAAATTATAGTCGAAGGAGAAAGAAACTTCGAGACATCATAGATTCATCTGATAGTCAGTGGAATACTGGAAAATGTTAAATTATTCATAAGTTGCTTGCTAACTGGTGAATAAATGCATGACGGAACATTTAGAATTTGGCAAAGCCTTCTAGAGAATCCATTAAACAAATGCATGCATGCTCAGTCTCACATTTGCAAGAATTTCTGGAGAAATTTTCTCAAAACTTGAATGACATATAAGCTAAACTCCAGTTAGCACTATGAATGAAAATATCCCAGTGCCTATGTTAGTGATTTTTTTTAAATCAGCGCTTTCCGACTTGTAAAAATGAGATTTTGAGATTACTTCTTGATGGTAAGGTATTGGTGTCAAGAATGTGCTTATTGCCCCTAAGCAAATACCTTTGGGCTACATTCTCATAATCAGAAACATCTCTCTGCTTTCTTATTTCAGGAATGTGTTTCTCCAGCTTTTATTGGCCAAATTGATCTCTCATAGACATTGTGGTCTGGCAAAGACACTTCTTGCTAGTTAGGCTTGGAGTAGGTTTTAAATAGTTACATTTAATTATATTTGTTGCCTTGAAGCAAGTGGAAAAAACACGCCTGTTTCAGACCACAAAGAGCAAGACATTTTTGTAATGTTTGATTGTGGTTAATCCATTTTCTGTTCTTCCTGGAGTTAAACTGCATTTAAAAAAAAAAAAAAAGTGTTCCAGGATCCCCTCCCATAAAATCAGAGAGATTTATGAAATGACCGAAAAGAGTCAAACTCAAATTAATGATTGTTTTTCAGTCTGAGGAAAAATACTTAAAAGACGCAGAGAGTTCATTGTCTGGGACAAGTGGTTAAAGATCTTCATAAAAATTTGAATACGAGGAATAATGAAAAGAAGCTGTTCTGTGGAAGAAAATTCCTTGATATTACTTTTCCTCTTCTTTGATACGGTAATAACCTAAGGGCCATTTAATGTTGGCGAACAGAAGATTCACAGAATGACTGCACTATGCAGCTTTGCCCCTTTATTTAAATGAGTGCTAGTTGTTTTTGTTGTCCGAATATTTTCTATTCATAATATCACTGATTATTTGGTGCCTAATATTCTTTTTTCCTTTTTCCTTTACTCAGTCTATTTTAAGATACAACCTTTGCAGAAAAAGAGAGAGAAAACTATATGTATAAACACTGAATGGTCTGTTAATATCCTGCAGAGGCTCACTGACTGGCAAGAAGATCAGTCAGGCTGGAACATCCCGGGATGGCTTTGACGGGGAGAGAGATCAAATTTGAACAGCCTTCAAGGATGGGTAGATGTAGGAAAGGATTTGGGAGGGTTTTTAGAATGATTTCCCAGGGGTAAAAGATACGGTTGAGATGTTCTCCTTGGTATTTTATTTTTATCTTCTAAATGTTTTTCTTGGAACATAATTCTTAATTCTTTTCTCACATTGTATTTTTTTTGTGGTTCTCAGCCCTCTGCTTCCAAGGGCTAAGGCTGACTTCTGTTACTCACTGGAGATTTTATTGCATGAAATTCAAAAGGGTCACTTTGCATATACTTGTTGTCAGTAGCATATTTTCATTGGGTCACTGTGGCTTAATTTGCCAGCTTCCTCAATGGACCCGATGCACAGCAAGTCTCCACAGCCCCATCCTCTGTGACCTTTCAGGGGCAATTCCCTTGTTACTTGGAACACAGATGCGATGGCTAGTTGTGGGAAGAAGCATTCCCTGTCAACCATCGCACCAGTCACTTTTCATTTTTTCCATATAGTTGAAGGCACACTGAATACTTGTCATTTTTTTTCTGTTATTGTCTTGCACGTTGTGATGGGTCTCAGGTGGGGTTTGAGAGGGGCTGCCTTAACCATCGAATCGTGCGAGTGTGTGTTTATCTCTAACTAAAACCTCCTGATGCTCCTTTCATTTTCTTGTCTGTGTCCCTGCCTCTACCTACATCCCAAACCCTTTCACAAAATAATGGCACATCTACTTTATGACAAAGCAGGAAAACACACACACACCACACACACACCACACACACACACACCACACACACCACACCACACACCACACACACACACACCACACCACACACACACCACACACACACCACACACACACCACACACCACACACACACCACACACACCACACACACACCACACACCCCACACACACCCCACACACACCACACACACACACACCACACACACACCACACACACCACACACACACACCACACACACCACACACACACACCACACACACACCACACACACACACACCCCCCACACACACACACCACACCACACACACACACACCACACACACCACACACACACCACACACACACACCACACACACACCACACACACACCACACACACACCACACACACACACCACACACACACACAGAGTATTTAGACACCGAATTATCTGGGAAGACTTAGAATGTGATCCTCCCTCCTTGCTGGTGCTACTGAATGACAGGCATGTGGCCACTCTTAATAGGCTTCTTGGAGCTCAGGAAACAATGAGAAGGATAATGACAATGGGAGTTATGAAACCTTGTATTATTTGTGGGATTTTTTTTTTCTGCCACGCCTCGAGGCTTGCAGAATCTTAGTTCCAGGGATTGAGCCCGTGCCCTCGGCAGTGAAAGCTCAGAGTCCTAACCACTGAACCGCCAGGGAAGTCCCAAAGCCTTGTCTTTATTCTGCCTTTGCCAGAGAGCCATAAAGCCTCTTTTAGAAAGTGGGTATCCATCCTGTTTAGAAAAAAACTTTGTAGTGTAAGCAAACAATATTGTTTATTTATTTTAAGGAGAGAAAACATCCATGGCGGTCAGCCGAGTTGACAGACGAGTCAACTTTCATCCTGTTTGTTTTTTTCCTGCTGATTCTTTTCTGTAAGAAGACTCAGTCTTCTTACAGAAAAGAAGGCAGTAATTAAAGAAAAGACTATGTCAGCCAATTTATCTTGAGAATGATCTTGGTCTTTCTTTGATGTGTGCGTCTAACACTTGGGGGTCGTCCTAACTCTGCAGGTAGGGGTTATAAAGAGAGCAGCTTCCTGGAGATTCTTCCAGGGAGATCACGCTGGCTCCCACCCCTGCTCGGGTTCAAAAGGGGAGGAAAACATGTCCCTCGTAAGTTAGAAACTCAGCGTAGAGACTGTAGCTTTTACTCTGATAAACAGATGGCATTCCCAACAATTATTCCCAGCAGAAGTAAGGGTGGTCTTGACTTCCTGCCATCCAAACTCCTCTGCTTCCTGTCTCTCGGAGCCCAAGGCTGTGAGTAAGAAAAATGTGTGTACTTAAACCCACCTAGAAGCAAAATGCAAGCAAAATACAAGCTCTCAGTTAACTTCCTTGGTGTGAGGTGAAAGAATAAAAATGCAGTATCAGACGGTTTGAATTATTTTTTAATAAAAAAATTATATTGAAGTGTAGTTGATTTACAATGTTGTGTTAGTTTCTTCTGTACAGCAAAGTGACTCAGTTTTATATATGTGTTCTTTTTCATGTTCTTTTCCCTTATGGTTTGTCACAGGATACTGAATATAGTTCTCTGTGGTACACAGTAGGACCTTGTTGTTTATCAAATTATTTTTTAAAGTAAGAATAGAGTTGGAACTCCAAGGAAATCTCAACCTTCCCTTCTCTTCTCTTGGCCCTTTCTCCAGCTACATTTGGGGACAGGCCCTGTCTTCATTGAGAGCCACATCATGACCCCAGACGTGGGTCCCTCATGACCAGAGAGCCAGCCTGCAGAAAACAGAGAAGATGTTTCTTTGTAGTGCATGTGGAAAGTTAGCTTTCAGATGTGGTCCTATTTGTTGATCTGCTGGGCACTACCAGGGCTATCAGTTTCCTAGGGAAGTTGATCATGAAATGAAAAGTGTTTTACCTGGGTTAATTATGTTATTAAATATTATATCCGATTGTAGCTGAGCAGAAAGAGGGCTTTGTCTCTGGGATACTAGGGTGCTTTCTGGAGGTTAAAGCCTGCAGCATGGCAGGGACCAGGGCTACCGACACTGCTAGGACCTGTCTGTTTCATCTTCTGCTTCGGCCCTCTCCAGGCCAAATTGTGGAGGATGCTGACAGCCTCCATTCTTTGTATCTCATCATTCAGCGGCAGGGAGAGGCCAGCGTGAAGCTCCCCAGTCCAACCTGGGGAAGAAGATTCGTTGCACCTGCGTGGGGCTGGGGCCAGCCCTGAACAGGGCAGCTTTGGCAGGGAGTGGGGAAGTCTGACGACCAGGGAATAGGGTCCTAGTATATGTCAGTAGAGTCCTGTGTCCTGTGTTAAACAGGTGGGTGTGGGGAGGGATGTGAGTGGTGAGCAGGGCATTCAAAAGAGGTGGCTGAGTGTGCATTAGATGAGTAAATATGAGGTCTCTTGAAGACAATAACAGTTCACTTTTTATGCCAGTGTCATCAGCTTAACGTGATCTCTGAGGATCTATTTTCTGAGACAGACTGTGTTTGTCGTGACACAGTGGCCTTGGTAAGCTCAGGACCATTTCAAAATGCCCTCAAGCCTGTTTTCTTCATTTATAAAATGAGGGAGTTATATTAGGGGGTCTGCAGGGTACTGGGTACCCTCTGAATCTAAAACTGCTTTTCTGTCTGCAGCGTCATTTGTTGTAGAATATCATAAATTTACCATGAGATTTGATGATAAATTTTAAAAGTGCTGTTGCCCTACAAGCATACGTTGCACTTGTCTACTTGATAAGTAGATATGGTATGATATGGTATGATAAGTTGATATGGTAGAGGCATTACAATATTTTTTTCAAAATGGAATGTGAAACATATTACGTATTTTTTTCCCCAAAATCTTTCTCTTGCTTCTTGGAACTGTGGATTGCCTTTTTGTTTGATAATTTTCCCCTAGATCTCATTGGGCTCCACCTCTTTGCTACATGCTTATATAGAGTCTTAAATGTTGTTCTCTTTCATCTAACTACAACTGCTTCTCCTTTATCTAAGCTGCACTTTACTTCTGCTTTGCAATAGGGAATACAAAACGGAGCCATGTTTAAGCAACTTAGTGTCGATCACTGGAGTCTAGATTCCATTTTCCCACAGGCTGAGAAGAAGGTAAATAAATTGGACCGAGCAAGAAGCCTGAATATTAGGATGTGCCCATAATTGTCTTTTTCAGCAGAACTCCATGAAGAGGGCAGGCAAGTCCCCGGGGCGGTGCCCAGGTCACCGGGAGTGCTGCCTTATCACACAGCATCAGCATAATCCACTCTCGGGGTCCTTTGTGGGGCAGGGGGTCTCGGCCAGCCTGTCTGCCTGCCACAGCTGCCGTCCTACCAGCCTATTCTGCTGCTCCTTAAATGCTTTCCCCTAATTTTTTATTCCCATGAAAAAGACGTGTCGGCCAACAAGCTGACACATCTACGGGATGAATCTCGTTTCTCATTTCGCCCTGCCCCAGGACTGGCATGCTCTCGTGTCTGTAGAAAGAGCACTTGATTGTTGCCAAGGTTTCTTTTGGTTCTAAAATACCTGGTGCTGCTACCAAGGGAGATATTGAAGGCGTGAATTTCCCAGATGTAATACCGTCATCATTCTTCCATGATTTATGAGTCCCTATTATGTGAAGCTAAACAAACATTTTCCTTCAGTATTCTAGAACTAATGAAAAATCCAGTGGGCTTCATGTAAAGGATTGTGTTTTAATAAAAGTGGTAATTCAAAACACCTGTTTAACTCGTGGCTCTCAGTTCTAATCAAAGCTCTGTTAATCCTTTGCTTGGGACATCTTGATTTTTCTTTTGCTTTTTCTTAAAAAAAAAAAAGACAACATACCCATTTGATTGAAATTTGATTCTTCTCAGTAAAACTGCCAGTTTTAATTAAGTTTGAAAATTGGAATACAGCTGTGAGTTGGATGAAATTCAGCATAGTAATTTCCTTCTCGTGTTCTGTGTGTTCTGCTTGGAGAGATTGTGGATTTGTGTAGATGAGGACATCGCACGACTAATTGTTCCCGCTTCGATGAATTAAATACAACTTTTTAGTTTCGTCGGTGTTCATAAAAGTCCTTTTATGCGTATTGAAGTAAGAGATCACTAAAAAAGATGCTCAGTTTTAAGCTATAGGTACTTCTTTTTATAGCTATAGCAAATAAGTTTTTTGATTGGGAAAATTAGAGGCATTTTGGGCTTGGAAAAATTGTGCTCTGATTTTAAAGAAATTTTAGGTACGGTATTCGTCTGCGATGGTGCACGCTCTGTGTTTTTACCGATTTGCATTCTTGGGTGTGTTATCCACTTTTTTCCTTACTCATTTCCAAGTCTGTTTGGACCTGATAAAAGTTGAGGATATACATACTTTTTTAAAAAGGCTCTTGATCATGACCCTTGAATGGTGAAAGTAAGAGAAATGCATTTATTTTGTCTCAATTAATTAAAATATTAATTCCTTTTAAACCTTCTTTGATTTCTCTTAAGTATAAACAGGGGAGCCCAGGAGGGCATTTTTGGCAAGCTGAGCTGTGGTTTCTGTGAGCACTTTCTGGTTTGCTTGCTTTCATGGTAAAAGTTGACAGTGATGTAAATGTGCTTCAGGTATTTTTTCCTGGTCTCATTGGATTATCTGTATTTGCCTTTTACTTTATTTTTTTTCTCTGATATCTTCCTTTTGATGGGTGTCCTTTTTTTTTTTTTTTTTTTTTGGCGGTACGTGGGCCTCTCGCTGTTGTGGCCTCTCCCATTGTGGAGCGCAGGCTCAGCGGCCATGGCTCACGGGCCCAGCCGCTCCGCGGCATGTGGGATCTTCCCGGACCGGGGCACAAACCCGTGTCCCCTGCATTGGCAGGCGGACTCTCAACCACTGCGCCACCAGGGAAGCCCTGATGGGTGTCCTTTTACTGAGGATTCCCCCCGCCCCGCCCTGCCAACTCTGATCACATGTTTGGGTAATTGTTTTTCCTATCAGTATAACCAGACTATTGATTGATTGATTAAAGTATAGTTGATTTACAATGTTGTGTTAGTTTCTGGTATACAGCAAAGTGATTCAGATATCTATATATAGATGTATATATAGAGATATATATATGGGTTATTACAAGACACTGAGTATAGTTCCCTGTGCTACCTAGTGGGTCACTGTTGTTTATCTATCTTACGTATAGCCATGTGTATCTTTTAATCCCATGCTCCCAGTTTATCCCCTCCACACTCACACCTTTCCCCTTTGGTAACTGTAAGTTTGTCTTCTCTGTCTGTTAATCAAACTAATTTGATTTTGCTGCCTCTGGTTGAAGGTACGGGCTAGTGCATCTGGTTCTGGCCTCGAGAATATACCTGCCAGCTTAACTACCCTGTTAGTCACAGCACACCCTCAGGGTGCTGTTAACAAAAATACTTTTATTTATTTTCGAACAGATGCCGGAGATCAGTGAAGATTAAAAAATGCGGATAGTTACAAGAAAGATTTTTACTTGGGTATACCACTGCTAATATTTTAGAGAAAAACTGTAATAAATATTCCAAGACACTGTAATTTTTAGACCATCTCCTTCTTTGAACTTCAAGGCCCCACAGAATTCTTCTAAAACAAAAACCAAAAGAAGTGTGTCAGAATTTCTTGTGATTGGACATAGAATAATAGTAGAAAAGTGTTTTTCTTTTTCCTTCCCTTTAAAAAAATTCCTGTTCATTTAGGGAAATGGTAGTAGACAGTTTCTATTTTAAATGTTTATTTTGAAAAATGTTTAGATGAGATCAAGAAAAAGTCGGAAAAAAAGAAGAGGGAAGGAGGGACAGGAGTTGTGGACTCTTCCTGCCCTTCCTTTTGGTTTCACACTTAAATATGGGATACTTTCAAGACATCCTTTAAGGATAATTGGAGGCAGGAAGTCAGGAAAATTGATTCTGTGGAGAGGGGAGGAGAGAAGTTACTGAGACAGGTTATAAGTTTAGGTCAAATCAACCAAAGAACATGGCCACACGTATATAGAAACTTAACAGGGAGCTATAAAGAGATTATTCAAAGAAAAGGGACAGTGTGGTAGAGACAGTGGAGTTCGTTTAATATGATGTGCTTTTAATATCTCTACACCTCATTTTATATCATATAGTGTTTTTATAAACATTGCTTAATCTACCTCATCAGGAAGGTGGATTATTTATTTATTTATTGTTTTTGCTGTGTTGGGTCTTCGTTTCTGTGCGAGGGCTTTCTCTAGTTCTGGCAAGCGGGGGCCGCTCTTCATCGCGGTGCGCGGGCCTCTCACTGTCAGGGCCTCTCTTGTTGTGGTGCACAGGCTCCAGATGCGCAGGCTCAGTAGTTGTGTCTCACGGGCCTAGTTGCTCCGTGGCATGTGGGATCTTCCCAGACCAGGGCTCGAACCTGTGTCCCCTGCATTGGTAGGCAGACTCTCAACCACTGTGTGCCACCAGGGAAGCCCCCATATAGTGTTTTTAAAGTCAAAACCTAATGCTTTTTATTTTTATTTCATTTATTTATTTATCTATTGATTTTTGGCTGTGTTGGGTCTTCGTTGCTGCTTTCTCTAGTTGCAGTGAGCGGGGGCTACTCTTCGTTGCGGTTTGCGGGCTTCTCATTGCGGTGGCTTCTCTCGTTGCGGAGCACGGGCTCTAGGCACACGGGCTTCAGAAGTTGCAGCACGTAGGCTCAGTAGTTGTGGCTCACAGGCTCTAGAGCACAGACTCAGTAATTGTGGTGCACGGGCTTAGTTGCTCCGCAGCATGTGGGATCTTCCCGGACCAGGGCTTGAACCCGTATCCCCTGCATTGGGAGGCGGATTCTCAGCCACTGCGCCACGAAGGAAGTCCCAATCCTTTTTACTTTAATTATATTAACTTATTCTTAGCAAGTACAGTCAACCAGGAAGATGAAACCTGCTTCAAAATGCAGGTTATTACCCAAAATGCAACCCTCCTGGAGCCCCGATGGAGATCACTAGTGCAAATTCCACTGTAGGTTTACAATGAACCCGGGGGACCGTTCAGAAAGAGGGATGAGGAGAGAATAAGGCAGCCAAGTTGCGAGCGCTGGGTCACCAAAGGGCAGATTTTCCAGAGACAATGTTTGTTTGCAGAGCCATCACAGAATTGCCTTGGCGCTTATTTTCAAATTATCCATTTAAATCATCCTGTGAATCCTGTGAGTCAGAAATGCCTGTTTCAAAGTGTATTGTGAAACCCTTTCAGTAAACAAGTACTGTACATCCTGGGACTCAGTGTGCATCAAGGCTAATTGTTGCAGCAGCGTGGTTTTCAGTTGCTCTGGTGCTGGTGGCAGCCGGAGTTCTGGGCTTGTCTCGGCCCCGTGGTTACTGCCACCCTTTAGCCTGTGCACTTCATGCTCCTTGCCTTGCTGCGTGTTACTTCACTGAGCACCACCTGGATGATTCCATCCAACCATTGAGCCTGACTTGACGAAGAGGAAAAGACCGTGCACCCCGTGTGCACTAGGGCATGTAAAAGGCTGGCTGTCTTGCGGACAGTGAGTCTATGAATAGAGTCCTTACACACTAAACTATGCCTAGAGTCTGGTTATGACCGGGCAGGTTTGTACAGCCCAGAGCACATCGGGCTGAGGGGTAGCAGCTCTGGATTCTGGTTTTGACGCTAGAAGTAATTAATTTGCGGCGCTTTAGAAATGAGTCACTTCTTTGGCTTTAATTTCCTTGTCTTTTGGTCATCTCTAGAACCTATCTGTTCTTAAATTCTGAAATCCATATTTGTAGATTATTATGGATGGAAACAACAGGTGAGAATGTAACAGTTTAAAAAGAGCCATCTGGGAATTCCCTGGCCGTCCAGTGGTTAGGACTTGGTGCTTTCACTGCGGGGCGTGGATTCGATCCCTGGTCAGGGAACTAAGATCCTATCCTGCAAGCCACAAGGCGCGGCCAGAAAATAAATAAAAATTAAAAAAATAAAAAGAGCCGTCTGGTAAAGGTGTTCAGTGCCAGAGGGACGAACCCCAGTCTCAAATCATGGGGCCATTTTCAATCTTCTGTGGAGACTGAGTGAGTTAACCTTTCATTCTGAACCTCAGACTTCTTCCACATTTGCTCTTTCTTGTCTCCCCACATACAGGTGCTTTGCCCCCATCTTTAAAATGTTCTGCAACAGTTAGTTATTTCTGTACAATAAATCACCCCAAAACTCAGTGGCTTAGAAACAACAGCTCTTTATCCGGTAATGATCCTGCAGTTTGGGCCAGCCTTTGCCAGGCCGTGCTTCTGGTCTCACGCGGCTGCCGTTACCTGGGGAACCCACCAAGGCTGGCTGGCCCCTGATGGCCCCTCTCAAGTGTCTAGCGGTCAGCTGAGGCTGTCACAGCAGCGGCAGCCCAGAAGGACAAGCCCAGGGCACAGAAACTTGTCAGGTTTGTGCTTATGGTCTTGTCTCCTCCGCTGATGTCCCACTGGCCAAAACGAGCCTCATGCAAGGCCAAGACCAGAGTCAGTGAGGCAGATGCTACCTGAGGGTGTGAATGTGGGAGAAGGGATCCACTGGGGACCGCTAATGTGCAGTCTACCACATATTTATCCCCTGAACTTATAGTTTAGAAGTTTGTACTTCAGATTTGAAGTACACATTTGTATTCCTTGTCCTAGATAGTAAACTTTCAGAAAGTAACAGTGTAGGTTTTGCTTAACAATATCTATGCCCTGTAGTGAAATGGGGAGGGGGCGTGTGAATGATTTGTGATGATAGGGGTAGATGTCTGTATCCCCGAGTGTGGCCAGGAGGGAGCATTCCCTGCTGCTTTCTGGTTCCTCCATCTCTAAGTACTCCTTTTCAGACTCCTTTGCTGAGTCCTCTTCCTGAAGATTCTGGCCACTTTCTTCTTTCATTCTGAATGAGTCCCTTTGCAGTGTTATCAATTTCTATAACGGCGGTTCTTCTGAAAGCTTTAATTACTATCTCTTTGCAGGTTACTTCTAAATATTTTTGGCCTCAGAACCACATTTGTAACTGCGTGTTAGACTTCTCCACATGAATAATCTGTGCACACCCAAAATAATACATCTTCTATGCACCCGAAATCTACTTCTCTTTCTGTATTTCCTATTTTCGGTAATGGCTTCACTGTTCTAGTCTCAAAGGCTCAAAAACCTCTTAAGCGTTCTGAGCCCCTCCCTTCCCCCCTCCCCTCCTGGGTCCCTGCCGCCACATCCTGTGCCCCAGCTCATTGCCTCAGGCCTCACTGTGGCCTCCAGGCTTCATCCTTGCTCCAAATTCCAGCCCACACAGTAAGGAGCTAAATCCTTAGATGGTCCTTGTCCTGTTACCCTCTGGCTCAGGACCTTCTGTACCTCCTCACTGCCCACGGAACAGAAACCAGCCCTCTGGACCCGGCACGCAGACTCCTGTCAGTTGGTCCCTTGAAGTCCTCCACGTCCCTGGCCATCCAGTGGTTAAGACTCCGCGCTTCCACTGCCGGCGGCGGGGGGGGGGACGCAGGTTAGATCCCTGATCGGGGAACCAAGATCCCGCCTGCCGCGTGACACAGACAAAACAAAACAAAAAAACTCCACGTCTTGGGCTTCCCTGGTGGCGCAGTGGTTGAGAGTCTGCCTGCCGATGCAGGGGACACGGGTTCGTGCCCTGGTCTGGGAAGATCCCACATGCCGCGGAGCGGCTGGGCCCGTGAGCCATGGCCGCTGAGCCTGCGCATCCAGAGCCTGTGCTCCGAAACGGGAGAGGCCACGGCAGTGAGAGGCCTGCGTACCGCAAAAAAAAAAAAACAAAACTCCACGTCATTTTCCAAATTAGTGCCGCGTTCTCTTCTTATCCAAACCCAAGTCCTTTCCCTCCTCCAAGCTCCAGCATCTCCTCAGACAAACTCCGTGGATAACAGTCTCTTCCTACCTGATGCTGTAGCACTTTTTTTTTAAAAATTAATAGACTTTATATTTTAGAGATATTTCAGATTCAGAACAAAATTGAGGGAAAAGTTCCAGAGTTCTCCCTCACCCCCGCCCCCAGGCGCACCACTACCATCACCATCCTGCACATCCAGGCAGTACCTCCATTCCAGTCCATGAACCAGCACTGACACCTCATTACCAACCCGAGTCCATAGTGTACATTGGGGTTCACTCTGTGTTGTACATTTTATAGGCTTTGACAAATGTACAATGACATGTATCCAGCATTATAGTATTATCCAGAGTATGTTCACTGCCCCCCCAAACCCCCTGTGCTCCACTTATTTTTCCCTCTCTCCCCCCAAAGCTGCTGGTACTTTTCACTCAACTTACATATGTCTGTTTCTGTCACTTGGTTTTGAGCCCTGTCGTCTTAGTCTCCCTTCACTACATAGATCTCTAAAAAATATGGATACGTAGATTACATCTTTAAAACCTCACCTGAAGAGCAGTAAATGTCTCCTATGGAAGGTCTGGATTTTACACAAATTGGTATTTTTGCGGGGGGAACACAGCACCAAGTTTACGAGGTTGCCTTTGGAAGAGAACAATGAACCTTGACAGTTAGGGAGACATTCTTCAGCTTAGCTCAGGTCAACAAGTATTTGGTGAAATTAGAGATAATCTTTGCTTCATGTAACAGTCGTGCTCCTTCCTCAATGGTTTCTCCATCGATTAAAAAATCTATGCTTCCTAAAAGCTTTGTACTCTGCTGAATTGAGAGACAGAGACAGAGAGTTGGGCCGTGGAAAAGAACACTTCAGTGGATTCTTCCTTAGAGCCACCTCCTTTTCTAACGTAGAATAACCACCTCTTAATTAGCTTTCTAAATTCAGACTTTTTCAAGATGGTGTTTCATTATAATTAAAAAGTGAGTAAACGCCAAACAGGTTAGCAGTAATGTATGCAGAGCATGATAACTGCTGCAGAGAGCTCAACAAAAGCATATACAGGGTTCTAAAGTTGTGTGAACAGCATTGTCAGCAAGTGTCTAAATGTTCCGCAGATCTGCAACCACTAAGGAAATGAAGGTTCACAGTAAACAAGAGATATTATAGGAAAGGAAGGGGAGACACCAGAGAAAGACATCATCACAGTTTCTCAGAACAAAAGGTGTGATGTGCCGTTGTCTCAGGTTTGCTAATGGTCATGAAGGAAACGGGCAACGTAACTTCTGGAACACAGTCCTGTTTTGGTCAAGCCTCCTTCCCCCATCCTCTTTCAACTGAGTTCTTTGGTCCTTGCTGTAATTTGTGGCCAGAAATTTTCCAGGCGCTCGGGGTTGCCTTGGACTCTCAGCTGCAGTGCATCTGCTCCGTGGAATGTCAGCTGTAGCTTCTCACTTTAGTTGCAGACTCATCAGGTCTCTAAGCCAAATAAGCATTTCTCCTTTTTCCAGTTTTACTGAGATATGATTGACGTACAGCACTGTATAAGTTCAAAGTGTACCGTGTAATGATTTGACTTCCATACGTCATGAAGTGATTGTCACAGTAAGTTTAGTGAACATCCGTCATCTCATAGAGACACATTAAAGAAATAGAAAAAAAAATATTTTTCCTTGTGATGAGAACTCTTAGGACTTCCTCCCTTAACAGCTTTCATATATAACACACAGCAGCATTAATTATATTTATCATGTTGTACATGGCATCCCGAGTAATTATTTATCTAAATAATCACATTTTGATGTGACCACAATTTGTTTTAAATGAAAGTCAGCAGAGATTTACTAAAGGTCTTCTCTGGAGCAGCACCCCGGGGATATTGATGACAATGACAGCCAGGCTCGATGACCAAGTGCCAGGCAGTGTTGTAGACTCAGTGGGGTCCTCCCAGCAACCCCAAGCACATGGGCTTGTGCTCCGAACACTGCGTCTGAGATGCCTCGAAAAGATACACTATCTTTGTCTACGTGTAGAACTTTCACTTCCTGTGGCCGGTTGTCCCCAGGCTGGGGCGAGAATTTGAGAAAACAAAACTACCCTAAAATGCTTAGTATTTGTTGTCTCACCTCTTTGGTTGTCACTTGTATGAAGTGTTTTTAGAGCATAAAATTATGAACAGCTTTTGGGTGTGGCATCACAGAATGACAGCCCAGTTGCGAAGGAATCAGCGCCGTCCGGGAGGGGGAAATCTCCCCCTCTCCCCCTCTCCCTACCCTCTCCCCCTGCTGAGTTCACGTGGCTGGACTAAGAATCAGATCCACACAAGAAGGATTCACCAGAGAAACAGAAACACATTTTAATTCATGCGCAGGGAGGTCTCACAGAAACGGGACCTACAGAGTGGCCAAAGTAGGCAGCTTTTACATGTTTTAGACAAAGAAATCAATTTGCAAGGAATTGATGGGACAAAGAAGCTTAGGTTTGGAGTACCCAATTAGTGAAGAATTTGAACAGAGTTTGGGCTTGGGGTTGTCAGTGAAAGAAGTAACCAGGTTTGTTCATATAGGCTTCTGGCCGCAACTCCCTGTCTTTGGTGATAAGGGTGTCCTTCCACCTCCACAGGCAGGGAGGGCATCTTTCGTGGGAATTTATGTCTTGCTTTCAGGGAGACAGAAAGGAGGGTCAGAGTGTCCCTCTTGGGTTGGCAGTTTCCTAAGTCACTTTAATTCAAAATAGTCACTATGCCACTGAGGCGCGTCTGGGGGTGGCCTGCCCTGGGCCCCGCCATTGAGGCGCATCTGGGGGTGGCCTGCCCTGGACCCCCACGGCACCCCTTCCCTCTTGGGCTTCTTGCCCCATGTCCCTCTCCCCCGCCCCCCGCTTTCTCCCTGCACCCTCTCCTCCTGGGAGGAGCACCCAGAAGGTGCAGCCTACACTGAATGATGAGGGTAACCTTGTTTTTTCCCTCTCTTTACCAACTGACCGGGCAGAGCTGGGATTTTTTTCCTGAGGAATTTCTACTGTGGGTGACTGGGTAACCTAAAAAGAGCAGAAAACTGTGTAAACTTAAAGTGGACAAGTGTACTTTACATAGAGCCTTTGGTTTGTTTTAATTAGTTGCCATCTGCCCCCTAAGCAGTTTTCCTCTGGTTACTTTAAGTAATTGAACAGGCGGTTTTTTGGTTTGTTTGTTTCTTTTTTAAATTTGTGTCCTTTTTATTTATTTATGTGTATATAAGACAAGGGGCAGTTGAGTGCCATGGCTGAGAGCCCAGGTTCTGGAGTTGCTCTGATGGCTGAACAGAATCAGGCCACACTGTGTAGAGGTCACTGTGACCTTGATCCAGTCACTGAACTGCTCTCAGCCTCCTGTCTGTTTAGGGCTGGAGAGTCTAACAGTCCTGTTCATTTCACAGGCTTGTTAAAATGATTACCTAAGAAAGACTATAAAGCAATTTGCAGATACCTGACACATAGTAAGCCCTAAATAAATGTTAGCCTTGAGAATGTGTTGTTGTTAATTTTTAGAAATAATGAATGCTGAGGATGAAAAGGTGCTGCATAGATAGAAAACCAAAATAAATAAATAAATAAAAATAAAACAAAAAATAAAACCCAACTGCTTTCCAAAAGTAAGGCTTTTTTTCCCCCCCCCCTTGACTGGGAATTATTCATAAAACTTGATAATGAACAGAGTCAAGAATATATCATTCCTATTCCCCTTGACTTTTTCCCCATAATTTTAATTCTTAAAAAAATAAGCATTAAGGATCCATTCATTGATTCATTCATTCAACACTGAGCCAGGCACTGAGCCTGGTGCCTGGGCTGTAGATACCTGTCTTACCCCTGAGGGACATGCTTCTTGTTCATGGAATAGAACAGATGGTACTCTTGTCCCAATGGGGCATGAGAGAAATATTCCAGTTAATACTATATAAAATGCATATGTGGCATAAGAGCTGCAAATTGACGTAAGACCAAGTTAACTTCAGTGAACAGGGTGCAGATGATTGAGGAGAGAAACGATGGATGTTCTATACTAAAAACACAATTTTAATTTTTTTTAACTTTTTATTTTAAAATAATTTCAGACATAAAAACGTTGCAAAAAATAGTACAATGAATTCCCATATACCCTTCATCTAGATGTTACCATCGTACGTAGCCAAGAATACATTAATGAAATCAGAACATTAACACAGATACGATGTTATTATGAAATTAATAGATCTTATTCACATTTCCCCAGTTGTCCCATTTTAGTTTCCTTTCTGGTCCAGGATCACGTGTTGCATTTGCTTGTCTTATCTCCTTAGCCTCCTTCCGTCTGGACCAGTTTCTCCATCTTTTTGTGTCTCTCTGGATCTTTACGCTTTTGATGAAGAACACTAACCATTTTCTTTTAATAGAATGGCTCTCAGTTAGGGTTTGCTTCCTAATGATTGGATTCAGATTATGTGCTTTTCATCAGAATACCAGGTTATCGATACTGTGTCCATCTCAGTGCATCATATCAGAAGACATGCGATGTTGATTTATCTCAGTACTGGTGATGTTAACTTTGATCTCTTGATAATAGTGGTATCAGCTTCCTCCACTGTACAGTTAATTATTTTTCCCTTTGTTCTTAATAAGCATTTGGTGGGGAGATACTTGGAGACTATGTAAACATCCCGTTTCTCACCATACTTTTGCTCATTAATTTTAGCATCCATTGATGATTCTTGTCTGAAACAGTTATTACTATAGTATTTGCCAATTGGTGATTTTTTTTTTAAATTGCCGTCATTCCTTCTACATTTATTAGTTGGAATTGTATTGTAAGGAATCACTTCCTCTTCTCCTCTGTCTGTTTGTTACCTTAGCATGAACTCATAGATTCTTATTCTTTGGGTTACAATCTATTATTACTGTTATTTACAAAAAGGTTATTTAAAAAATTATATTTGGGAGAGGGAGTATCAACACCAAGTTCAAGTGCACATCGTTTGGTGTGGGGAGTGTACCATGGTCTTATCTGGGCAGCGTACATGACTTGGCTCCTGACCTGTGAGAAGTTGGCATCTTAGTTCCTGCCAACCTTCTTTCCATTCACTAGTGTTTGCTCTTGTAAAAAGAGTGAGAGAGTTGATGTGTCAAACTTGGCCTGAGTCTTTGGCTTAATTGGGATGGAGGACAGAGGGAGCTGAGAGGACTCAGAACTCAGGTGCATCGCAGTAACTGGCAGGTGATGAGTCAGACCTCAAATTTGCACACGTGTCTAAGCTTTACTGGGTGTTGTGGTTCCTGAAAGTAAGACTTGTAGAACATGAGTTTTCTGTTACTCGTTTCGAGTCTTTTGCTCTCTTCTCTGGCTCTTTCTAAAATTTTGCTGATAATCACACAGTTGCCAATGTCTAAAAACAGAACACCATGGTCACTGGTGTAAAGTGAATAAATGCAGCAGTTCTAGAAGCTGCTGACTTGATGGACTCACATTTACAAGGTAAAGCAGAACTCCATTCCATGTGTTATAAAGATCATCTCGATCTAGTTAGATGTTTAACAGTCATTTAGTAATTCTGTATTTTAATATCTAATTAGAAACGTGTAACATATTCTGAATGGCTGCAAAGTAGAACATTTGCAACAATCTTTGTAACATCACAGTATATAATACATGCTGTCAGGACTCTCAGTTTTAGTGTTCTATGTCATAGGGTTAGAGGAAAGAGTATAAGCTGCGTAATGAAACTGTTTTTGCAATCATCGATGTACTATAAGTCATTGTTAAAATTGGCAGTTGGGTGGAGGAAATGGTATTGTATCATTAACAGCTTCCTATCAAACAGGAAGGCAGTCTGTCCTATATACTCTATTCATGCTGTGGCCTCTGGTTGGAAACCTAGCCTAGTGGGCAAGCAGTTAGTCAGGAGGAACCTGCTTATCAAGTACAGACCATCATGTACACGATCCAATCAACTAAAAGGTCAGACTTTTGGGGAGAACATCTGTCCTAGTCCATTTGGGCTTCTGTATCAAAATGCCACAGACTGGATGGCTTATAAACAGCAAAAATTTATTTCTCACGTTCTGGAGGCTAGAAGTCCAAGATCAAGGCACAGGCATGGTCACGTTTGGGTGAGAGCCCTCTTCCTAGCTCATAGCTGGCATCTTTTCTCTGTGTCCTCGCTTAGCAGAAGGGTGTAGCCATCTCTATGGGGTCTCTTATGAGGGCACTAATCCCACTCCTGAGGGCTTCACCCCTATGACTTATGCACCTCCCAAAGACCTCACCTCTACTACCAGCATATTTAGGGGTTAAGATTTCAACATATGAATTTTGAGGGAGCACAAATAGTCAGACTATAGCAATACCTAATACCTCTTTCTGTTTTCCATCATTTAGCGAACATATCTTTTTTTTCTTAATCCCGTTTTGAAAGAAATCTTTTAGAAAGGAAGGTTTTCCCCCCTCTTTAGAATTGAGCATATTTATTGCCATCAATAATTACAGGCTCTGTCATCTTTGTTGTGAAGTAATACTTTACATAGGAAGTATATATCCCTCTAGAGTGTTAAAAAAATAGAAAAGATAGGAGAAAATGGTGAGATTGGGTTAACAAATCAAGACATTTTCTAAAGCTTTGGTGAGGTTAGGCCTATCTTCTCAGTAAAAGTGGTAAACCACCTCAAATATTACATTTGGCTATGTTATTATTTGTATTTTAAATTTATCTACAGTGTTATTTACTTATTATCTAAAAGTCACTCTTGCTTTTTGAAATATAACATAGAATTTTTTTTTAACGGACAGCCTTTTTTTATAGTTAACTTGGTTGATATTTTGCTTTCCTTGAAATAAAAATAGTCATCCCCCTCTAGGTTACTGTGTCATTTGGGATATTACTGTCCTTGTCTTAGAGTAATCCAGGGTCTCTCGAGCTCTTGATGAATCCACATTTTTAAAGAACTCAAGTAGATGACATTTAACCAGATGTTAAGTAAAGTATTAAGTAAAGCATGCTTATGATAGCTGGTTTCTTTTTCTTTTTTCTTTTTCAGGCTTTCAATAGTGTTTATTTAGAGATGGTGAGATTAAAGATGCTTGTGTATTAAAACAATACATTCTTAAGCTTTATTGAACTAAGTTTGATTAATACTCTATTGTTTGATTTGCTGTCAACAAATTATATGGGAGTGGGAGAGGAACTTGTGTTTTGTTTTGTTTTGTTAATGTGAGGAATTACTGTTTCCTTAGTGTAAAGTAACACTTTAAAGTACTTAGGGCAGTGGTCCCCAACCTTCTTTGCGCCAGGAACCGGTTTTGTGGAAGACGATTTTTCCACAGACCGGTGGGGGGGGGGATGGTTCGGGATGATTCAAGCGCATTACATTTATTGTGTACTTTATTTCTATTATTATTACATTGTAATACATAATGAAATAATTATACAAGTCACCATAATGCTGACAGGAGGCGGAGCTCAGGCTGTAATGCGAGCGATGGGGAGCGGCTGTAAATACAGATGAAGCTTCTCTCGCCCGCCTGCCGCTCACCTCCTGCCGCTCACCTCCTGCTGTGTGGCCTGGTTCCTCACAGGCCGTGGACCAGTACCTGGGAGTTCGGGACCCCTGACTTAGGGTACCGTTTTTTCTGTGATTTCTGGGCCTTTGGATGATGTCAGAGGTTCATGTAGTATAACGATGATTTAAGTAAGAGATATGAACATCCTTTGTAAGTTTGAAATGCTATGCCGATGTACAAAAACAAACGTTATCTTCCTCAAGAATTGCTCAGCTGGTAGAATTAGATAGGGTTGGAGAATATTTAATTTATTTGATTTTATGCCAGTAAAATGATCTTTCCATAAGTCATCTTGCATTCTATCAGCCCAAACTTTGATAACTTGGTAAATAGGAGTTAGTCATTGGCATTGCAGGTTTTGGTTTTCTGAGGGATTGATACAAAGAGCAGGACTTGTCTTTGCTAGATAAAATAGTAGAGTCCCTTTTAAGTTTATAAGTGATAGATTTAGCTTAAAATCTGTTCAGCAACTATTTCTTGTAGTTGGTCCCTGGGCTGGGCAGGAATGTACAAAGATGAATAAAATCTAGTTTCCACCCTTAACGTGCTTATAATCTATTGGGGTAAAAAAGCTGACTATGGGCCAGCTTTTCTTAATATGAGAAATTTTGCTTTATTCTGCCGTTACGGCAAATGCCTCTAGTCGCATAGTCTCCATAGTTTGTCCTTAGATAAGGGGTCATTGGGGCCCTTGAATAATTGCTGTCACTGAATATCACGGGGATTCTTAAATCCAACAGTAAAGGCCTTGATCATAGTTGGAGGGCAGTGATGAAAAGCATAATTTGTCATGTACTGTAGCAGGGTTTTAAGTGGCTTTCCTTCTCTTTGTTCACATATTAGATTTTGGTTTAACAAATGCAGGTTTATTTCAAATATTTCTTAGAGCTCACATCCTCAGTGAGCAGAAAAAAGCAATACAGTAGTTTTTGGCTGCCTTCCTGTTCATGGTCTACCACAGAGAGTCTGAGTTTTGTTTTCGTTTTTATCTGGAATTGGTACCAGTGAGCATTGGTTAAAACTCTCGTTCTTCACTTTCAAAGGTGTAAGTGGTTCCTGTGTGTCATCACTGAACATTTCCATCAGGCCACAGTGACTTGCTTGTGGCCAAAAGTGTCCTTTCCTGCTACTGAGAGACATAGGAAAATTCAAGCCCTTTGGCCTGTCCTGAGATACTGTGTTGACCTGTGACAAAAGGGGAAAAAAAAGAGAGCATGAGAAAAATTAATAATTAACAATGAAACAATAAAATTTTGGTCTTTCTCTAGTAGAGTTAAAAAATATTCATGATTCTCATGGAACTTCACACAGCATTGCCTTGATTTAACCTTAAGTAGGTTCAGAGGTATCAATAGAAAACAACCAAATTGCCAGGAATGAACTTATTCAGAGCTGCCAACACATGGATTTGGAGTTATGCCGCGTCTCTCTCTAGTGGATATGCCTTCTACCTGAGATGTGACTGATGAACTTTGTTTAGCCCTTTAAGTCATGTTTTCCAAAGGCAAGCATGCTTCAGACACTGAACCTTTAGCCTTTAAGATCAAAGAGGAAAATAGACGTGAATGCAAAAGTAGACTCCTGAAGTTAAGGCAAAGGAGACGTTCCTGAGAAAATATTAAAAAAACGAATGCACTATTTTAAGATCTGCCTCTTAAACCTCATACCTTACCTTGGAGAGACCACTTAGGGCAGCCCTGTGTCCTGTGTTGTTCCTGGGAATATATTTGTGATGCTGGCGCAGGGAGTGGATTAAATGCCCTCCTGCAGTCTTTTCCTTATCTTAATGAACACCATTAGCCTCAAATGATTGAGAAAAAAGATGATCGAACTATAATGAGGGGGAATTCCCTGGCTCTCCAGTGGTTAAGACTCCGTACTTTCACTGCTTGTGGGCCTAGGTTTGATCCCTGGTCAGGGAACTAAGATCCCACAAGCACAGACAAATTGAAAAAGAAAAAGAAAGAAATATAATGAGGAAAGAGAAACATTTGGATCTTTTGTAACAGCTAAGAGTACAGTTCCCTGTCCAGACTTTTAGAAGTTTCCAGGTTTAAAATAGAGACACAGATGTAGAGAACAAATGTATGGACACCAAGGGGGGAAAGTGGCTGGTGGTGGTGGGATGAATTGGGAGATGGGGATTGACATGTATACACTAATATGCATAAACTAGATAACTAATAAGAACCTGCTGTATAAAAATAAAATAAAATTCAAACAAGAAAAAGAAAGAAGACAAAAAAAAATCAGATGAGCAGTGCCTGGATTAAATCTGGTGTGTTGCATCCTTAATTCATGTTCATAGCATGTGGAGAATGAGAAATTGATGTCGGTTGAGCTAATTAGGAATTAAGAGTCTCTGTCATCTAATTCTCTGGGGACTTTTGCTTACCTATTTTTATAGCTGATAGAGTACATAGAATGTAGTGGGAGGAGGGGGAGAAAGGAGAGATTAATTTATGCAAAACTCATGTGATGACAAGTACTCTTTTTCCTAAAATAATGAAAACAAACAGCATTTTTTGTTCTTTTGATAGTTTGTGAACTAGGAGTATTTGTGGATAGGAGATCTATATTCATTGGTGTGACATCTTTTTGAAAATTAATGAATCATGAAATGGTGACAGTTTTTTTTTTAAACCAGGTTAAATAAAAGTGCTTGTTACTTGTATTATTTGTAAAACACTTCAGGACATTTATTTGTGAGTCTGTATGCACCTAAGTAAAGGGTTAAAAAGATCCTATTTTCAGCCATGAAGAAGAAATTAGCCGAGCTAATGATTATTTTTTAAACCACACCCCTGTGCTTTACAGCAAATGGAAAATAAATTTGTATCTGTACAAAAAAGTGATTTTCTGTAGTTCAACGTGATGGAAGTGTAGGTATTTTAACTGAAATCTAAGTTGAGCTTATCCTCAAATTTCAGAAGCATTTTCAGTGACAAAAGAAAATTATGTAAGAAATGTAGTTTGGTATGTCTTAGAAACAGTATCCTATTGTTCTGAATAAAATAGCTTTGGTCTGTTGTTTGCTAAACAATTATTTCTTTTCTGGACAAAACTTGAGTTGCCTATTGGCTTTCATTTTTTAGAAAATGCATTTACACATGCTTGAAATAGTCTTTTAGGCTAAAGAATGTAACTCACCAGGAAAACATGATTAATTCAGCACATCAGATAAAAAGGCTCAGAAGCAGGTTACTCTAAAGTTTTTGAACAAAATGTATTTTAGAAATGGGGGAGGGGGGAGGAGAAATTAACCTAGAAGATTGTGATTAGAAGATTGGGTACTAAAAGTGCGGTTAATCCCTTGCAATCATTTGATATACATTTATATTCCCAACTTTCAAAAGTTTGTGCAAACTCCTCCCACCTGTGCTAAGCGGACGCATCCTCCCACAGACCCACAGAAGGGGCTCAGCTGGACCCCTGCTCCTTTGTAAAATATGGGGCCACAGGGGTGGCTGCAATACCATTTCTTTCCATGGGGCACCCCCTTCGGGACTGTAGGGTCCAGTGTCAGAACCGTGTGTGCGAGGTTGGCACGAGCATAGGGCTTAGCGGAGAGGCGTCTAGTTCTACCTTTTCTCATGATCTGAGGGAGGCCGTTTACCCTCTCTGCTGAGTTATTTAACTTTATTTCTCATCTGCTCAGTGAGAATAATCCTACGTCATTGTTACGAGGGAAAAAGCAGGTATATAAGAAGGTTTTGGTGGGGACAGTTTTTAAAATGAGCTGTTGCCATGGCCAAGCGAATGCTGAACCGTATGCCTGCCTCTGGCCAGCACAAATGTATCAGGATCAAGCTTCTTCCTCACTCGTGATCACTAAATGCTCCGAGCCGCAGAGGGCCCGCTGGCTTCCTGGGGGGAGGGTGCGGGGGGAAAAAGAGGGGGGAGAGGATTCTGTCAAAAATACCTGGGGACTTTTTATTCTACAGAACACACAGCCAAATTCCTGTTCCCCACCACAGGGCTAGTGGATGGGTAACGATAGGTGCATTTTGAAAAATCCCCCATAGAACGATGTACTCCAGCTTTTTTTTTTTTTTTTTGCGGTACAGGGGCCTCTCACTGCTGTGGCCTCTCCCGTTGCGGAGCACAGGCTCCGGACGCGCAGGCTCAGCGGCCATGGCTCATGGGCCCAGCCGCTCCACGGCATGTGGGATCTTCCCGGACCGGGGCACGAACCCGTGTCCCCTGCATCGGCAGGCGGACTCTCAACCACTGCGCCACCAGGGAAGCCCCCAGCTATTTTTGATCACACATCATGTGGATGAAATTTAAGCATGCTAACATGTATACTTATTTGTACATAATGTTCGTATGCAAATCTTAATGTTGTGTACATGTTACAGCATCTCCAAAAATGAAAAATGGTAAGATTAAATATGTTAAAATAATTTTAACACTATAAAAAAGTCTTTTGCCCTCATTAAAAATGATTAATTTTTTAGTGAGAGAAGTATACTTTGTGTATTTGAAGAAAAATTTGTCTTAATATTGATTTTTTTTAAAGCTACCTCTAAGGTTCCATGTATTTTGTTTTTATTGGAGTATAGTTGATTAACAGTGTTGTGTTAGTTTCAGGTGTACAGCAAAATGACTCAGTTATACATATACATGTATCTATTCTTTTTCAAATTCTTTTCCCATTTAGGTTATTACAGAATACTGAGCAGAGGTCCCTCTGTTTTATAGTAGGTCCTTGCTGGTTATCTGTCTTAAATATAGCAGTGTGTACATGTCAATCCCAAACTCCCAGTCTTTCCCGCCCCCCACCCCGCTTCTTGGTTTTAATGGCTTTTGTTTAATGGCTGAAAAATATACTCACAAAGATTTATAAATGGAAACAGAAGAGGTGTATCACTAGCCATTGTCACTAAATCATCATATGCCTTGTCTCGGCCCATCCTGCCAGTTTCAGTTGACTTGACAAAGCTTTTAGTTGACTTTCAGATGTTAAATTTTAATTTTCCTGAAAACTTTAAAATTTACTGGAAGGTATTGTTGTTTTTAAAGTTTTAACAAATGGGTTCAGCATCCAGTAACAAATAAGCTTTGAAACTCTTTGGCAAGATTTCTAATAGGCTGGAATAGTCTACTTCCAAGGTTTTGAGTGTGCTGATACAGGAGTTTTCAGATGGCACAGTTACACTGTTTTTGGCTACAAGATCACAAAACAGTGGAAACATCTCCCAACATCTGTTTTCTTAGAACCTTCTCTTTTCAAAGCTTTGGTTTCTCTTAAAAAGCAGTTATTTTCTTACCCCATGTTGAGTCTTTACTTTGAAAGGAAGCTTAACACGTGTTTATTTTTTTGCTTCTCAGTAGCATGCTACTGACAGGCACCTCCCACCCCTGCAAAGGTCCACGAATTTGGAACACTTGTGTTTTTGCGAAGGAAAAGTGCATGGCTCATGCCTTAAATTCCACAGCTTTTTAAAGTACACGGGTCTGCTTCCCTCTCAACCACACACAGTGGTTCTTTGAATATATGGGATAATTTAGCAAATACCAAAAGCAGAAACATGTTAGAATCCTCTTCACTTTGATGCAGCTATAAAGGAAATCATGCAGGCTACATAATTTGTTCTCATCCTCAAGTCTTAAAATACTGACCAGTATTTTCTGTGTATCTGCCAGTAGTAGTTGCCGACAAAGGAACTCATTTGAATTTGGTGCCATATCGGTTTTTCATGTACTTTTGGCCATTTTTACCTTAGGTGGGAATAATGAGTGGTATGTGGTTTTTAATCCTCGGCTGTTAAAGGAACCCAGAAAGTAGCTTCAGTATGTTAATCATTAAATTCGTAACATTTTGTGGAGTGCTAAACTTGGTAGTTTAGTATTACATGACATTAAACATCATTGAAAAAACTACAGCTGTTTGTCTTTGGTTGAGTGCTTAGTTTTTAAACGACTTGCCCATTTTGATAGCTGTCCTCCATCTGTCATCAGCTAATGTCTCAAGGTACAACGTACTAAGACTTAGGGAAGTGTACGTATATCAGTTAACCAAAATGTATGGGAGTCCACATTTTAAACAGTCTTCTCAATAATTTCAGTTGTTCTCGAACTATTCTTGTCCTATCTGATTAAATCATCAGTTCTTTGACCTCATGAATAGTCAGTGGAGAGAATGTGGCAGAAGCTCGGCTCTCTTAGCGCTGCCATAGTCTTGTTAACTGGTGCTTGTGTTTTTAGTATTAGTTTCACTTGGTGGTTTCTTTTTGGGTATCCTCTTAAGCACAGGTCTGTTTTTCGAGGGTTGATTTAGCTTAGTTAAATCCAGATGGTATGTTCTGTAAATCCACCCAGGTGGGCACATGTAAGATGCAAGCCATTGCAACACACCAGGCATGGACAAAGCTGGGGTGTTTCCCGCTGCCAACCCCTCCACTGCCAAGACGTGGTTCCTACTATTTCTTCAGGTGATCTCCCCTACAATATACAGCACATGACAGTTTGATATATGGATTGCAGAGGCCATATGTCAAACTGTAAAATAAATTTCGCGAAGGTTAATTTTCTTAGATAAAAGATAAATAGAAATGCTCCAATCTCCTTGCAGGGGAACATGCACCGCTTGTGGGGAACCATTGACTTGGAGTTACATGATATGCCCCTGAGGTAGAAACTTCACGAGCGCTTTGGTTTTCCCCTTCATCATTATTATGAGAATAACCATGTGAGGAACTTCACCTCCAGCCCAGACCCCCAAACCTGCTCCTCTAGCTTTTAGGTACTTCCTATAAGTTTCGTATACAAATGTATGAATGTATAACATTTCTCAAAAACAGAAATGAGGGTGTATTAAAGGCATCTTGCTCTTTTCACTTCATACTGTTTCTTAGAGAACTTTCCATATTAGCACACACAGATATTCATAATAATAATTTCCCCTGGTATTTACCCCTATGCTTATAGGTAATAAGCTTATACTGTTGTTTATGAATTTGTCAATTATAGATATCACCTGTTGACTTTCTGCCATGATAGATGATGCTATATTTCCTGTTCCTTTTCATTTCTCCTTCCATCCCTCCTTTTGGCTAAAACAATACACAGCTTTTGGTTAAAGGAATGGTGTTCACCTTACTAGGCCTCAGATTTTTTTGTTTGTTTTTGTTTTTTTCCCGGTGGGGTGGGTTTTGGCTGTACTGCACAGCTTGTGGGAATCTTAGTTCCCTGACCAGGAATCGAACCTGTGCCCCCTGCAGTGGAAGCATGGAGTCTAACCACTGGACTACCAGGGAATTCCCTGCCTCAGTTATTTTGAGTACTTTGTGAAGTACTGAATTTGGTGATTTAATATTATGTGATGTTATATATCACTAAAAATTGTAGATTTCTTTCAGTCCTTTTCTTCCATATTAGAAGCTTTCCTTCTATATCTGGTGGTTCATTGCTATCCATTCAGATTTCAGAATGAGATGTTGGAAAACAGATCCCGCCCTCTGGGCACGTGGGAACGCCTGACCTGCTGGGCTTTTACATGAAGGTGGGTGGGGAGTGGGACAGCCTTTCTCAGCGGCTGTTCCTTCTGAGAGGCGTGGCCACTGGATTTGGGTGTGTCTGGAGCAGAGCAGAGAGCAAGGGCTGAGGTCCCAGGGGTGACAGCGGAGATTTCCACTCCTCCCGTGCCCCAGCCCAGCCCTGCTCTGGGCCTGGTGTTCCCAACTCTGAAGCCTCCTGGGTTCAGTTCTCTAAAGAATCCATCCCCTGTCTCCCGCGGGGAGCCGTGGTTGGCAACGGGCAGTGCACCTTCTGTTACCTGAACCCTGGGCGCCTGGCCTCTGCATCTCTGAAGCAAAGTGGCCATGGGCACTGAAGTAGCATCTTTCTCTCCTCTTCTATCAGTTAACAATCCTCCCTTTATTTTTTTGTCTTTGAAAGATTCTTTGACATTTCTCCTCTTATGTTGTCCATGTTACAGTTTTCTTTGTTAGGGTTGTTTTTTCCATTGCAAGCTTCCTTTATTGTCATTTTAGCAGGGTTTCTGGAAGGGAAGGAGATAAAAACGCATGGTCAATTCATCACTTGACACGGGAATCCGGGAAAGCTATATAAACTGCATAATGGTAACCTTCCTCATATTGTTCTTTCTTGTGCAATAAAACAAGCCGCCCCTCTGTTCTGCTGATGGAAAGGAAAACAAAAGTTCAGCCCTAACCAAATCAGGAATTCAGTGCTTCCCTTCTGGAATCTTAATATAGGTCCCAACTGCTGAAAAAAATCCTTTTTTAAAAAAAAAGAAATGCTGAACTATACATGTTCATCCCCTTCTCCATCATCTGGTAGGTTTTATTGATCGTGTGTGAGTGATAGGTTTTCTAAATGCATGCGATCTCTCACTGATTTTTCAGCAGATGTGGTCCCCTGGGTGTACCGGGGAGATAGCTGTCTTCCACACCGGACTCCACCCTGTCTTCTTCGTAGCCAGCCAGGCCCCACTCCTGGAGGGCTGTGGGACTTAGGGCCCCCTGCCAGAATTGCTGGCAGCATCGGGTCTTCCAGTGCCTTATGGAAGCCTCTCTTTCACAATCCACTTGGGGGACCCTCCTTTTAGGGTGACCTCATTGCAGGATGAATATCCAGAAAGCCATCAGGAAGTATTCAGTGATTTTGGCGTATGTTAGATCTCTGACTATGAGAAGTAAAATATGTTCATTGGAAACTTTCAGGATCAGTTTCCAGAAGTGTTGTGTCCTTGCTGCTAGCATTCATCTCCCCCAGATGAAAGAGGTTTATATCCATTCTGTCTTCACTAAGTGTTTTGAGTGTTGTATTTGGATGTCTTCAATGGCAGGTGTCAGAAACCTAACTTCCGCTGGCTTAGAGGGTTGGTTGGTTTGCGTATCTGGGAGGTACTGCGTGGGTAGGCTGGCCTCAGATACACCAGGTCATCTCATCTCCACCTGGCTCTTGTCTTTCTCATTCCACCTTTCCTGTGAGTCCACCTTGATGCTCCTCTGGAGACACAGTCACAGGCAGCTGCAGGCGTACATCTCCGTTTAGCATCCCTTCCACATCTTTATGTCGATTGCAGGGAAGGCCCAAGATCATGCCTGTTCTTGATTATAATACTGGAGCTGTGGCTTATCTTTCTACCTTGTCCCTGCCTCCTCCACCCATATTAACGCCATACTTCATGAGGTCTTCTGTTTCTTCTAGGATTAAGAGAATCTCTGGGGACAGTTGTTTCACGATTAATTTACGTTTGGGAGACTGTCTGCTGCATGCCAGGCACTGGAGCCGAGGGGTGGCCGAAACCCTGGGATGAGCAAAGACATTAGGCCAAAGACTATAGGGAATGGTGGGTCCTGTGCCCGACTAGGGGCGCATCTCTGCCACTACTCAGCGCCGGGTGAGTGATGCTGGGCAGGATGCCAGATCTTCCCTTTTTTCAAAGAAGCCAGTATGTAAGCCAAATCCGTATGTAGATTTTCTCCAGTCTGAAAAAAATTGGTGATTAATTCAGACATTTTCTAAATCACAGTCTAGGCCAAACAGTACATCATTTGCAATGTCTATCTTCTCCAACTCACTTTTTAAAAGTATAAAGCGAGATCATGAGAGTTGGGGGCTTCCCTGGTGGCGCAGTGGTTGAGAGTCCGCCTGCTGATGCAGGGGACACGGGTTCGTGCCCCGGTCCGGGAAGATCCCACATGCCGCGGAGCGGCTGGGCCCGTGAGCCATGGCTGCTGAGCCTGCGTGTCCAGAGCCTGTGCTCCGCAACGGGAGAGGCCACAACAGTGAGAGGCCTGCATACCGCAAAAAAAAAAAAAAGAGTTAGAACAATTTGCCCAAGGGTAGGCAGTGATGAAGTGGTAGGAGGACCAGGGCTCTGTCACAGGTCTCCTGACTCCAAGCCCGGGCTCCTTTTGAATGGACCACATTCACATTGTTTTCATCAGCAAATTTTTCTTGAATTCTTTTAAAGCCTGTATTACCTCTGTAATAGCCTCTAAATCTTTGGTCTATTTCAATAATTTCATGTCAGAGTCTTTGGGAGGTAAAATTTTAATGTGACTTCATTCTTTTCGTTGAAGTTGGCCACAGGTCAACCAGTGAGAAACACCCATCAGAAGTGTCTGATCGAGCTTGAAGATACCACGTTGACAGATGGTCTATGGTAGAGTGTACGTCTCTGATACAAATTAAAGTAAGATTCTAAGCAAGAGTTTAAGTATTCCTGATGATGTTTTAATTTTAGTCAAGTAGTCATTAATCAAAAGATTGATTTAATGATCCTTGTTCAACACAAAAATCCCCTTAAGGTTACTAACTTGGGCTTTTGAGTTTATAGATGCTGGAATGGCAGACCTTTGTACTCTGATTCACATCTCTATCCAGCTTTGCTATGGGAACACTTTTATTTGTCTCGTCAAAATAAAACATTTATTTTCTAGACATCTAAAGGTAGCTCACATTTCAAAAGAAGGCTTTAATTGAAACCTACGTGTGTCTTTGCTTTTGTCTTATCTGCACACAGAAAGATATTAACTTTTAAAATATGGTAATCTTAGAAAATGAGTGTTGATGGAGCAGTTGTTGAAAATTGACCTCTTGCCTCAGGACAGATAAAAACACAATTCACAAACATTTTCAACTGCTTGTTTTTTCCTGCCTCTGTAATTGACTCTAATTTGCCGTGTCTGCTCCTGTGAAACCTCAGAACTTTCAAATTGCTGTTCAATTTGCAGTCTAAGTTGTAATGAGAGCCACACCTTTCCAAGAGTGGGCTTCATGCTAGAATCGTATTGAGACATCAGTTTTTTAAATTCTAAATTATTTCAACCTATATTCTTTACAAGATTATAAAACTATTTCCAAATGAGAGCTGATGTTCAAGTTAATATATATAATTTAAAACATAGAATAAGAAATTAGATATCAAAAAGTAAAAATGAGATTAAAAATTTTAGGTGATCTTCTCCCACTGCCACAAACTTGTTAAGAAAATTAGTAGAAAAAAGTCCTTTTATGATATTCTTTGTTCTGAGATTGTTATGGTTGCTACCACCACCATAAAATAGAAACTTCAGTATGTAAATTGGTGGCGGTATCCCCATTTTACAAAGAAACAGATATAATTCAAGAATTTTTTAGAAGTCGTCTTCAGAAGGTATTTGGAAGGGGTGGTCATAGGTATTGCACCTAATTTGGACAATTCTGTACAGGCCAGGCAGGCTACCTAATTGCTTAAAGTTTGTTATTACAACGCTTAATGTTATTACATCTCTCTGCTTCGTGGCTGCTCCCCAAGCTACCGCTCCCCACCCTCCCCAGAAACAGGGAGGCAGATGGTCTGGACAAGAGTGTGGAGAGACTTGCACAATCTTGGTGACCTTTTCTAGGTCACGCTATGGAAACTATTTTCTTAAAAATGCGCCGGAGGTCATTTTGTACACCTTTGGGGGAGAACCAGGGAAAGTTCCCATTCACATTTAAACGACCCCTGCTGTTTGTGGAACAGGGACCAAAGCATTAGACCATCCAGCTGTGATTTGTTCCAATCGCTCTTGGAACACCCTCAACTATTATCTCTTGGTAGTAGTAATTTTAGTTTTCGACTCACTCACTTCCTAAAGCCAATGAACCCTGGGGCAGAAATGTTCAGAGTAAATTATTGGGTGGGAGGAATCCTATGCTTATCAACCATAGAGTCATAAAGGAATTTTGTGGGGGTTTTTTTAGGATGAGTCCAGTAAGTGGAAAGTATCTATTTTCAGACACAGATATGAAGGAATATGGAGGGGGGAAAAGAGATTTTTTTGTTTTAACATTAATGGTGAATTTGTATCCCTTTTTTTAAATTGTGAAGTCAGGATTCTTTTGTAGAAGCTAGACGCAATTGCAAAACTTGTAAAGTCTAGGGGATCTGGTATGACATATTTATTGATTTCCCTAAGAAATTAATTAAAGTTAAAATAGTATCCAAAATTACAGTCATGTCAAGTTACACATTATAGTTCTTTTTCCCAGTGGGTCCTTACTGATCTTGAATCCTTTGTGGTTATGTTGTTCCGTTTTCTCATTGTTCAGTCTACCCTTTTTATTATTATCATCATCAAGTTGTGTTTTAAAATATGCATTCATATTTAAGTGGTAGGAAATGTTCAGGAGATAAAATAAGCCTGGTTCAATCTGTGTCTTGAGATTTTGAGGAGGAATAAATAGCCCTTTTAAGATAATTCCCACTCCTGCCGTGTCCGACTTGCTCCAATCTGGGACGTGCTCCCCCCACCAGTGCCCATGTACCAGCTTCCATACCCAGCACCATACCCCGCGGCCTGATGTGCTGGATGCCTCCTGTTTCACCTGAATGTGGCATAATTTGTAGTGAATTGTCTATTATAATCAGATTAAATATCTCAGTGTCTACTGCGTGTGAGAGATTTCTGTTTTTTTTTCAGTCCTTTTTGTGTAAACTTGGCTGAATGAAAACCAATACAATTCTGCATTCGTCTGGGAACATAGTATCTAGGGTGCATATATCTGAATTAATGAAGTGTCATTAATAATGCCTCACGATTTATAAACATGGTTTTGACTGAAAAAAATCATGTAAATTAGTGAAGTTGATTTTTTATATGTCTCAGTGTGAAATGGCTATGCGAGGACACGTCTGTATGCCTTCACTTCAGAACCATTACCATCTGGGTCTCACTTATTTATTCCTTGTCCAGTAGTTGTTTATCATTCCCAGGTTTGCAGCTTAACCGCAAACTCGGTTTTCTTGCCAGTGTGAATTCAGTGTTACCTCTGCAGGAATGACACCCCTTGCAATCAGCAGATTTAATACACAAAACAAATAAACAAAGGCCATGTTTTGCAGCATTGGAGGTGACTTGAGTGGGATAGAAGTTTGAATGTTTTGCTGAAGAGAGTGATCAAGATACCTTTTGTGAGTTGGGTCATTTAGTAATATAAAAGGAAAAGTAAGTCACATGAGTTTTACTGTACCATGTGTTAATCATGCTTTTCATAAGGGAAAACTCAGCAATTTGCTTTAATAAATAATGGCTTTCGGGCTTCCCTCGTGGCGCAGTGGTTGAGAGTCCGCTTGCCGATGCAGGGGACGCGGGTTCGTGCCCCGGTCCGGGAAGATCCCACATGCCGCGGAGCGGCTGGGCCCCTGAGCCATGGCCGCTGAGCCTGCGCGTCTGGAGCCTGTGCTCCGCAACGGGAGAGGCCGCAACAGTGAATGGCCCGCGCACTTTAAATAAATAAATAAATAAATACTTTGGAAATCAATTTCGTATCCTTTAAGGATACTATTTATGATTCATTAGGATTTAATGAAACTTTGAGGAATATTTATTTTCTCCTTTTTTTGTGTATTTTTTTGTTTTTTATTGAAATATAGTTAATTTACAGTATTTTCCCTTTTTTTGAAATGACAAGGGATGTCAGAGAAATGAAAACTTCTCAGTGATACAGGTCTTTGCAAAGTTAGATTGCGCTTATTAAAATCACAGCTGATGTCATTGTAGGTTATGGCGCGTATCCAATTAAACATGCATTTAATCATTTATTCTAAACATCTGTTTGATTACTCCTTAAAGAAAAAAAAGGAAAGGACTCCTTTAGAAGTTTTTAACATGATGAAGACTTGAATTTCAGGTGGATGGTTTCTGACGTTGCTGTGACTCTTGCCTCAGAGGCTGTCAGGATCTCCAAAGGATCTTAGGGTCAGCCAGCCGTGCTCTCTGACTTGCATATTTGAGGTAACTCATGTGAGTTGCCTGACTGAGGAAGGTTTAGGCTGGACTAGTTTACCTAATCTTACTAAGCCTCAATTTTCTTATCTGGAAAATGGAGATAATAATACTAGTACCTACTCCATTTGGTTAAAGATCAGATGAGATACGGTGTCTAGAGTGTTGAATGTGATGCTTGGCAGGTGTCCACTAAGTATGAGCAGCAAGGTTAATGCCAAGTATTAATGTGAGTCAAGGCCAAGGGTAGCCTAGACCTCACCAGCTCCCCCCACCCTCCTCCCTCTACCATCCTCCATGTCAACAATATCTTCCCCTCTACACACTCTCCCCCGACTCTAGAATTGTAATACAATCAGGAACACTTGGGCACTTTGTACTAAACCTTTTCCTCACCCTCCCACCCTCCACTTTGCCCTTGTGTCTGTTGACGTTCACAACAAAGCTTCTTTATTTAATGTCTTATGTTGGGCTCCGGCACTGTCCACTCTGATGCCCAGTGGCTCAGCGGAAAGACTGGGCTGGTCCACATCAGTCTGTTGGACTGACACGGTATAAACAGGAACAAGAGGCCCTTCCCAGGGCACCGGGGAGAAGCCTACAGCTTCTCTGTGTGGGAGTATCTACAATATACAATCATGAGCGTTATAGGACTCTGAATGTGACTGTCAACACAAATAGAAAATGAAAAACTATTTGCCCAAGTGGTTTGATAACTATTAAGTATAAAGTGGTATTGCACCTTTGTTGTGAGAGTTTATTAAATATTTGCAACCTGAAGGAACTTTAAATGTTGCCTTCATAATACAACTAGTGCTTCCAGTTTATTATTTAACTAACCAAATAAAAGTTTAATAAGTAAACTCCAAAAGCACTTTTATCTCCATAAATTAAAAACTATTTGGATTTCATGATGCATGCTTATTCCTGCGGGGTGTGTTATTTTTTCCTTCAAAATAGTAATGGTTAACACAAATCTTTTTGTTTTCTTTCATGAATATTATGTAGCATATATAAATGAAACTATATATGTGTGTGTGTTTCCTATATATATAGAATATCTATAAAGACAGGAAGAAAAGTATAAATGCTTTGTTAAAATACTGATGTAAAGGGCTTCCCTGGTGGCGCAGTGGTTAAGAGTCCGCCTGCCGATGCAGGGGACACGGGTTCGTGCCCTGGTCTGGGAAGATCCCACATGCCGTGGAGCGGCTGGGCCCGTGAGCCATGGCCGCTGAGCCTGCACGTCCAGGGCCTGTGCTCTGCAACGGGAGAGGCCGCAACGGCCCGCGTACTGCAAAAAAAAAAAAAAAAACCTGATGTAAGCTAATGATAATAAACCATTATTAGTTGTGCCACCAGTTTCGAGGTAGGCCATGTAGCAGTAGAATGGTTGAGCTAGGTAGAATGCCAAACTAATAAATTAAAATTTTCTCAGACTGAAGACTTTGAAACCCAAGAATTTTGTCCTAAAGTCTGAAAGTTCACAGTCCATTGCCCTAAGTGGAAGATAGAAGTTAACAAATAAAATCAACTCAGACTTATTCAAGATGATAGCTCATTAAGGTGAATTAGAGACAAGGATATATTTTAGTTTGTGTGATGTCAAAGTAATAGGCTACAGGAGAGAATTATCCAGGCCTTTCAATGATCAGGCAGCGCTGTAGTTAATATTTTGGTAAAACTTATGAATGACTGGTGAGCCCTATATATAAAAAAATTAAATGTGCTTATAGAAAAAAGGGGGGGGCTCACGGATACACTATTGAAAAATATTGTTCACTACTTAAGAGGTTCTTTTAAGTGGTAGAGCCTGTGGTTTGTGAAGTGTTTGTGTGCAAATCATTAAATCTAGCTATTCACCTGACCAAGGGGTGTGGGGAGAGGATGGGGGGGGGGTGGCTGGCGCATGGAGAGAAACCCAAAGGAAACGTGAAGGCATTGTGAAGGAAAGGCATTGTGGAAGAAATGCTGATGCAGTAGCTGTCTAGTACAACTCAGTGGCAAGCTCCTCCTCGATTATAAAGGCTCGGCCGTACCAGGGGGTGCTGTAATCTGCACAGTGAGACATTAGCATTAGACTGGGGGATCGCTATGGGTCTCCGTTATTTTATTTATTTATTTGGAAAAATGAAGAATATTTAATACACAAAAAAGCACAACAGAATCAACAGGTCTTAAAAGCATTACATAGTGCAAACACCAGAAAGATACAGAGCTATTAACTTGGCGGTGCTTGTAAAAGGTTAGGCAGGAACTCATGAAAATCTCTCCTTTGCTACGGGTCTCTTTTAATTTCATCATGATTGGCTTTGACTTCTCGTCTCTTTTCTTCTCAAATAACGAGGGCCAAACATTCCCTTCTTCCTGGGGAACTCTTGGTTTGTGAAGACGGAACTTGTCGAAATGTATTTAAATGAAACACTAGTCACGTCTCTCCATCTTTCAAGAGCCACATCGGGCTTCACTCCCTCCCAGAAGCCCTTCCGCACACCTGTCACAGGTCCCTGCCCTGAGTTCCTGGGACACTTACTGTCTGGACTCTAGCTTTCCTGCTCTGCTGCTTTGTCCTTCACACTGTGTATGTGCTGCCCCATCAACTACAGTGGGAAACTCTTTGTGGTCGGGGATGAGTGTTTTGTACTGACTTTCCATTTCTGAGTGATTATCCTAGAATTAATTCCATTGCTCTCTCCGTGACACTTTGTGTCATCTTTCTGGCACACCCAACTAGCAAAAACCTCAGACCCAAAGAAGCCCAATCATCCTCTATCAGCAGCTTCTTCCTGCGGCCCGGCTCTGGGGAATGCCACTGCACGGGTTCGCCTGGTGCCCTGCACACTAACCATCACCGCGAACGGACTCCCAGCTCTGCCCCAAAGCCCAGCCACATTTCTCTCTTCAGACTTGTTCTCCCACATCCTGCAATCACTTTTTCAGCTTCTCTGTGTTCTCTCTAAGCCCCCGCACCGCTCGGCCTGCCTCTCACCCTCAGCAGGTCGTCATGGCTCTCCTTCCCAGAGAAAAGAGGAGCCCGTGGAGGGAACCCCGTCTCCCCTGGGGCAGGTTCTGCCACGCTGCACAGCCCCTGTCCCCTTTCCCTCTTCTTGATGGAGAGACTGACTGCCTCCCCAAAGCCATTCCCTTCAGGCAGGCTGGGAGTCCGGAGCCCACACCTCCCCAAGAAGGAATATCCCGTCTTTAGACTCAGCCCCTTCCTCCATCCCTCACCCCTCCGCATCTCTCTCCTTCCAGACTTCTGAAAACCTAGCCAGATCCGGGTCTGCCTTCTCCCACCTCCCCCTGCTCTCCTCAGCGTTCCCCAGCCTGGTTTCCTTGGCTGTCCTCCATCAGAGCCCCCAGCCCAAGGGCCCCAAACGCTTCCAACTGCCATGTTACAATCACCGTCCCACTCCGCTTCTCAGAAGCATTCGCCACTGTTCGTCCCCTTCTGTTCTCGACTCGCTCGCTCCTTGCTGCCCACGAGCTGACCCTGCTTTCACTCCCTCCCTTGCAGGCAGTTCTTCCTGTTCGCCTTCGCCGCCCCCGTGGATAACCTGTGTCTTACACACAACGTGCCTGTTTTCCTCCCTCCCACCCCACTCCTCGTCTCCCCGGGAATGTCAGAGCCACAAGTCCACCTGCCTGCCTGACACACATAAGGTGTCTCAAGAGCACATCAAATTTCACAAGTTCAAAACTGGACTCTTCCCTTGAAGTGCGCTCTCTCGACAGATGCACTACGCTGTCCTGTCCCACAAGCGCGTGTTTAGACCCGTGCTGTATCGCCAGAACCTTCTCCCTTCCCCTCCGCCCCGTGCGTCCTCTCTTGGAGCGCTCCTGTGGCCTCTTACAGCCCTTTTAGGCGGTTCAGCGCCATCCCGTCTCGTGCGCCTGGATTCCTGCACTCCTAACACATTAAGCTGCCGTCTCTCCAGTTAACTGAACCCCCCACACACAACCCCGCCACAGGACCTTTGCATCTGCGACCCTGCTTCCTGGAACCCCTGTCCCCTCCCCCTCGTGCTCCAGGCTGGCCCCTCCTTCACCTCCATCCCCGCCCTGGGCCACGCCTCCGTCCCGCTTGCTCATAGCCCGATGACCTCCTTCCTCCTGACACTAGTCATTGTTGGAACTTTACATTTGTGCACTTCTTCAGCTAACATGTGGGCCCCTCTGGACTGTGGACTGGGTGAACACTGGTCTCTGCACGGCGCCCAGCAGAGCGGATGCTCACATAACAAGGCTGGGTATGGAACACATATGGATGAGGGAAATTCACAGATCACACATTCCATTTGGGCTGGAAGGTTTTCATGTTTTTAGAACAAAACATTTTTCAGAGCAGGATCTCCAAAGTTCCTCTTTCCCTGCTGGCTTTCTAAGGAAGATACTGTTGTTACCAACACAGATCGCAGCAGCACAAGAGTGGAATGGATGGATTTCCATGTTCCTGCTGCCAGGTGGCGTTTTGCTTTCTCAGAAATCACTGGAAGCACAGATGCGACAGGAATCACTTATTATGTTCTCTCCAACTTTCTTCTGTATAATTTGGTGAAAGCAACATGAAGTTGTCTGCTCCTTCACTTTTCCTTGTCACCCTGTAAATTTCCTTTGTTTTTATTTATTCTCTTCTATTTCCCATACGATATTGAGAAATGGATTTAATTGCCATCCAGCTTCATTCTAACTGTGCTTGTCACAAGTCTTGGTTTCCAGGTCTTATTCTCTCTCTCTCTCTCTTTTTTTCCCCAAACTTTGATATTCCAGTGCTAGCATAAAGAGATATAGATTTTAATTTTTTACAAATATACTCTGAGAATTAGTTAATATTGTAAGATACATGAGTAAACTGAATGGGAGAGATTATATGATTTTAAATCAGTCTAGTGGAAGTTTCATACATTTTTATGGGCCATAACACAGAGGAGATTTTAATAATATAGTATAGAATGGGCTAAAAGTGATGTCTGATTAAGTTATTGCCATAATTTGAGAGGAACAGAATTGTAATTTGGCTTTGCACAAATGCAGTTGATATAGCGTTATCCCAAGAAAGCTGTTTGCTTGGGAAGGTTATAGAGATCATCAGTTTATACGGGCTGAGGATTAACTGGTGATTGTAATGAAGGTCGTTTGAGGTGAATATAAAGTGGTTATATGTTATAATCCAGTACAATGCATTTAGGGGATTATTCTGATTATCTTATTCTATAATTAGATTATGTCATTTGCTCTTTTAAACATCTGCTGCTGTTTATAGCTGTGGTCCCCAAACAGTGCCCTGGGGCACTGCAGCAAATTCACAAGGAGTACGGAGGGAGATTTTAAAATTTCAAGGGAAGCAGGGCGCTCTCTACATCTGTGAGACACCATGCAAACTGCTGGTTTGAGGGAGTTCACAATTTCAACTTTGTACTACTTCCTGTAGCACAGTGATAATCTTTAGGAAGCTGGAATCTCAACGGTTATATGAAAAGAAAGCAAATACCACACGAAAGTCAACGTGGATCCAGAAATGAGGGTGGTGGTATCCAATCTGAAAATCTGTGCAGTGCTCAACATAATATAATTCTATACTAATTATTATAAGTAGTAAATATTGTATGAATATATATTTTATAACTGTAGCTGATAGTTTGCATATAAGTTTTTTTGTCATAGGGTTTTTAAAGAAGTATTAAATTTTTAGACCAGTCAGTTCTTTAACATGATTCAAAAATCAAAAAGCGTAAAGAGAAACACGGTGAGAAGTCTCCCCCATCTCGGTCGATGGCAGCTCCATCTTCTAATTGTTCAGACCAAAGCCTGTGAGTGGGCCTGAGCTTCTGTCGTTCTGACACCCCCGCTCAGAGCTCCAGGAAATCATGTCTCTACTTTCCGAAAATATCCACAATCTGACTCCCCGTCTCTAACTACACTGCTGTCGTCCTGGTCAAAACAGGGTATTACGGGACTTCCCCGGTGGTCCAGCGGATAAGACTCCGTGCTTCCACTGCAGGGGGTGTGGGTTCAGTCCCTGGTCGGGGAAGTAAGATCCCACAGGCCACGAGCCGCGGCCAAAAGAAACCCAAAAACCAAAACAAACAGGCTATTACTACACTTGCGTGTAACTGGTCTCCCTATTTCTATGACTGTGCCCACCACCCCGTCATCTTTCTAAGCCCTAAGTTCACTGATATCATCTCTTTATCACCCAGAAGCTGCAAGAGCTCCCTTATCTCTCAGAGTAAAAGCGAGTCTTTCTAGTGACCCGGAAGGCCCTATAGGAACCCCTTGCCTTTCCCGCTGATCTCAGCTCTTACTGTTTCTGCCCTCACATAATCTGCTCCGGCCACACTGGTCTCCTTGTCCCAAGCATACCAGGCATGTCCCTACCCGAGGGCCTTTGCACTGCAATGTTAAATCTGATCTCCTCCAAACTCTGGCCTACTTGAATCCACCCTGTTTTAAATACTTCAGTGACTCCCACCTGTGCCCTGATGGGTGCTCCCTAGCTCTTTTGTCCTGCTCTTTTTCCTTTTTCCATAGCCTTTTAACATAGTAGATAATTTACTTCTAACACAGTAATTTACTAAGTTTATTGTTTTATCTTCTGGCTCTTCCCACTAAAACAGAAGCTCCAGAGGGCAGGCATCTTAATCTGTTTTGTTCCACAGTGTATCCCAATCATCTGGAAGAATACTTGGCCATAATATAATAGGTATGCAACATATTGGCTTCAATATGTTGTTTAAAAATCTCTATCTTTCTTAATTTTGTGTCTGTTTAAACTGTCAATAAAAGCACATTCAAATGTTCCTCTATAATGATGGATCGCCCGTTTTCCCTGAGGTCCTAACAATTTTTGCTCTATACTTTTCAGGCTAATTAGGTGCTTATAAAATATGAATCCTATCTTCCTGGCTAATTGAACCTTTTATCATTGTGCACAGACCTTCTTTATCCTTAGTGATGCTTTTGTCTTCAAGTTATCAGTTTATTTGATACTAATAAAAGTAGGCTAGCTTTTCAGTAATTTTTAGTACTATTTAATATATTTTTTCTGTCCCTTTTGATGTATTTGAGTTCTTATGTTTTAGGTGTGTCTCATGCACATACCTTATAGTTTTTAATTCATTATGACAGTCTTTATGTTTAACTGCTAGCCTATTTATGCCTATTGTGATTAGGTATATATCCAGATTTATTTATATCACTAACTTTCTATTTGTCCCACTTTTGTTGTGCAAATTTTTATCTCTTGCTTGCATTTCTTTTTTTATTTTTAAAATTTATTTACTTATTATTTATTTTTGTGTTGGGTCTTCGTTGCTGTGCACAGGCTTTCTCTAGTTGCAGCGAGTGGGGGCTACTCTCTGTTGCGGTGTGCGGGCCTCTCACTGCAGCGGCCTCTCTTGTTGTGGAGCATGGGCTCTAGGTGCGCAGGCTTTAGTAGTTGTGGCACATGGGCTCAGTAGTTGTGGCTCACGGGCTCTAGAGTGCAAGCTCAGTAATTGTGGTGAACGGGCTGAGTTGCTCCACGGCATGTGGGATCTTCCCGGACCAGGGCTTGAACCTGTGTCCCCTGCACTGGCAGGTGGATTCTTAACCACTGCGCCACTAGGGAAGCCCCACGTTTCTTTTTTTTTTAATTGAGTTTTGTTTTCTTATTCTGTTTTTCCCCTTCTACTAGTTTGGAAGTTATCTACTGTGTTTCTTATTCTTTTAATGTTTGCCCTTGAATTTGTAGCATAATACTTAAAGTCTGCAGTTAATATCTTACCTCTCCTCCTGAACAATACCATGAGCATTATAACCGTGGCCATCTACTTTCCAACTCATACTCTGTTGCTATTCAGTGTGTATTTCTGTCCTTTTTAATCTCATAAATTTGGCATTATTACTTTATATAGATGATGTTTACTTACATTTGTCCTCATATTTACCAGTTTATTTACTTACTAATTCTTTTTGTTATCTCAGACCTTCCACCCACAATGTTTACCTTCTTTCTGAAGTATATCTTTAATAGAGTCTAAATAATGTGCTTCTAAAGCTTGTAAGTTCCTCTGGGGAGGTGTGTTGTAGATAAGTTCTCAGTTAAAAGCCTTTATTTTGCTCTCATTTTTTTGAAACATAGTTTTTTTTTAAATTTTTATTGGAATATAGTTGATTTACAATGTTGTGTTAGTTTCAGGTGTACAGCAAAGTGAATCTGTTATACATGTACATACACCTACTCTTTTTCAGATTCTTTCCCCATATAGGCCATTACAGAGTACTGAGTAGAGTTCCCTGTGCAATACAGTAGGTCCTTGTTGGTTATCTAATTTTTGTTTGTTTGTTTGTTTGTTTTTGCGGTATGCGGGCTTCTCACTGTTGTGGCCTCTCCCGTTGCAGAGCACAGGCTCCGGACGCGCAGGCTCAGCAACCATGGCTCACGGGCCCAGCCGCTCCGCGGCATGTGGGATTTTCCCAGACCGGGGCACGAACCCGCGTCCCCTGCATTGGCAGGCGGACTCTCAACCACTGCGCCACCAGGGAAGCCCCTAGTTATCTATTTTATATATAATAGTGTGTATATGTCAATCCCAATCTTCCAATATATTGAAAGATAGTTTTAATGGGTTTGTCCCACATGTGTTTTTTTTCCAATATCCTGAAGCAGTAAGTCTGTTCTGACACTGTCTTCCTGGAGATCGAATCAGACCCCACAGGTTATTAGCCCAGTCCCACAAGACTGCCCCTTCCCCGACTTCAGTTACCACTCACAAGTCTAGGTTGTTACGTGTGCTTCTGACCAACTGGCTATAAATCAGAGGTTCACACAGTCCCCTCCTCCAGTTCCATTGTTTTGCTAAGCAGCTCACAGAACTCTGAAAAACATTTATATATGTTTACCAGTTTATTATTATTATATGTTTAAACATTTGTTTAAACATTTTATATGTTTAAACATATATGTTTAAACATTTATATATGTTTACCAGTTTATTTATTATATATGTTTACCAGTTTATTATTATTAGTATCAAATAAACTAATAACTTTAAGACAAAAGCATTACTAAGGATAAAGAAGGTCTGTGCACAATGATAAAAGGTTCAATTAGCCAGGAAGATAGGATTCATATTTTATAAGCACCTAATTAGCCTGAAAGTATAGAGCAAAAATTGTTAGGACCTCAGGGAAAACGGGTGATCCATCATTATAGAGGAACATTTGAATGTGCTTTTATTGACAGTTTAAACAGACACAAAATTAAGAAATATACAGATTTTTAAACAACATAAACATAAAGGATACCGATGCAGAGGTACATAGGTCCCGAGTGCAGGAGCCTCTGTCCCCATGGAACTGGGGTGCACCACCCTCCTGGCGTATGGATGTGTTCACCAACCCAGAAGCTCTCCAACTCTTATTGTTCAAAAGTTTACATAGAACTTCATCTCCAGCATCTCCCCTTCCCCTTCCCTGAGGTCAGTGGGTAGGGCTGAAAGTTCCAACCATCCAGTCACTTGGTCTTTCTGGTGACCAGCCCCATCCTGAGGCCATCTAGGGGTCTGAACCTAAGTCACCTCATTAGCGTGAATTCAGGTATGCCCCGAAAGGGCTTCTGGGGAACGACAAAAGATGCTCCTGTCACTTAGGAAGTTGCAAGCGTTTTAGGAGATTTGTGCCAGAAACCCAGACAATGGTCAAAATATATTTCTTATTATACCACAGTATACAATTTTATGTTGACAGTAATCTTCCACTCTGAGGATATCCTTCTACTGTCTGTGGGCTTCCAGTTTTGCTGTTGGGAAGTAAGCTGTCAGTCTGATAATCATTTTTTTGTTGTGTTCTGTCTTTTCTCTCTGACCACTTTTCTTCTCTTGGTTTTTGGTATCCTTTAGTTTAGCTGCAGTGTCTCTAGGTGTGGATTTCTTCTGTGTACATTAGGTATTATGCATCTACAGATTTATAACTCTCACAGTCATGAAAAATTCTCAACCATTACATCTTCAAATATTATCTCTTCCCCATATTCTGTATTGCTCTCTTCCTCTAAGATTCCATTTAAACCCACTCCACTCCCCGTCTTAACCATTCTCTCATATATTACGTTTCCATTCTTTCTGTCTGTGGTCTTCTAGGTAGTTTTCTCAGATCTACCCTCTGGTATACCAGTTATCCAATCTGCTGCGTAAATACTAGGTCAGAGGCTTTTTGTTTTGTTTTCAAGTCAACAGTTATAGTTTCCATTTTGTAAAATTTTTATTTGATTCTTTTTCAAGTCTGACTGGTCATTTTGAAAGTCTCATAGTTTACTCATTTTTGCTAGTCCATCTCTTACTCTCTTCATACATTTTATTCATAGTTTTTATTTTCTATTCTGTATCTGATTGTCCTACCAGCTGAAGCCTTGAAAATAACATCAGTCTTTGTTGCTGTTGACTCCACTCTTGTTGTCTCTGTGAACTCATATTTGGTTGAACTTAATCTGTGGGAATCCTGGAGGTCTGTGTTAAGGGTGTTTTCTTCCAGGCACCCTTTACATTTACTTCCACTGGGTTTTGGGACCACTTTCACTTCCTTCAGGGGTCCTAGTTTAATGTTGAAGTCTTGGGTTGAGCTCCGCAGTTACGCTTTGACCCAAAGTGTGAAATTGGCATCTATCTTCAGAGAAATCCCTCCTTTCACACTTACCTGATGGTCACCACATGCCCTATGGACGATTAAACTCACTTTAGGGGAAGGAAGGTCTTGAAAATTTCCTTCTGCTTTCTGTGAACCCAGCAGTGGGTTAACAACTCTGCTCCATCAAGAACCTCATTCTGTTTGTTTTTGTAACTGAGAACCCTTCCAAGTATCTCACATTTACTGGAAGTATAAACCTTTAAAGTGGTTTTTATTACTAGCAACCAGGGAGTTATCACTTGGGAGCTAAATGCAAAAATAATTAACCAAGAGAAGGTTCAACTTTTTCAAAGTCAGGTGTCAAAAGCTGTCCCTGTCCCTGCCATTCACTGGAATGTAAACCGAAATGGATTTAACCTTTTGTTCTCTGTAACCACATAAAGATGTGTCTTTGTCTTGACCCCTGACCAGCCCATCTCCCTCTCATCCAATTGCAGGGCCACATGCTTCCTTCCTTTCCTTCATGAAGGTTCCTCTTCTGGTAAATTCATGCCCTATCCCAATACTTATTTTTAAATTAGTTCCCACAAGAAAGGTAAAGACCACATGAATGGCAGTGTTCCTTTTTAGTACCCCAAAGTGTGAAGAAATAGTCTTATTGATTAATTCAACAAATATTTATATCAGAAATTAAAAAGCCCTCTTTCTCAGAGAATATTTTTTTTGTTTTTTGTTTGTTTGTTTTTTGTTGTTGTTTTTGTTTTTGTGTTTTTGGATTTTTTGTTTGAGAGAATATTTTCTTTACAGAGGGAAATTGACCTGGACATGGGATCAAAGGAGCTCTGGGTCAAGGCTCTGGAGGGGCAGTGGGAGGGTGGACGGGGAGAAGCAGGGACAGCTGGCCCTGAGGGTTCACCCTCCAGAACCCCTCCCTTGCCCCTGCCATCCGGGGGGCCAGCGGCAGACAGGGCTGAGCCGGGGAGTTGCAGCCGATGTGTGCTTGGGGGCAGTGGTGACGACTGATGAAAAGAGGGGAAGGCATCAGAAGAGACGATTTGGGGCAGGAACAGGGAGGAATGTGGGCCAGGAAGTACAAGCATCCAGGAGGTTTTCTTGGTAAATTACACGTTTAAGTCAAGCACTTCCCACCTGGATACTTACCACCTGTGCCATTTATTTTATATTTTTCTAGATCAATGAACTGAGCCATGTTCAAATCCCTGTTATGTTGATGCCAGATGACTTCAAGGCCTATTCAAAGATAAAGGTGGACAATCACCTTTTTAACAAGTAAGTACAAGCACAGCCTTTTGTACAACTTACGTGGCTGCCAGGAGTGTGAATTCGAATTTGAATTTTTGTGAATTTCTATAATCACATTATTTTTCAATGGGTGAGAGTGAAGTTTTGCTGATAAAGTTTATCCTGTGATAAACATAACCATCTGTCATTTTCAGAGAAGCAACAGCAGGCCCTCTTGGGTAATATCTTTTTGCATACGGCATATTGTTCTCTGTGAATATCTTATATGTTAAAAGTGATGTTCTCATTACTGTTTAAATGTTTGAAGCTGTACATTGCTTGGATTCTTTTTTTTTTTTTTTTTTTTTTTGGGCAGCTATGGACCTCAGCTCTCTTATACAAAACTCTCCTGATGATTCCTTTATGAACAGAAATGCCTACTTCCTAAAACAATAAAGAATGAAGGCGCATTTTTATAAAACATAATTGGATGCTATGTTGGGCATTGAGACTATTTCTCCCTCTTTTGAATGTCATTTTAGACATCATTATGGACCACCCTCTGTGGCAGGCAGTCCATTGAGAGCCAGACATACACCGATGTATAAGAAACAGTCCTGCCCTCGGGGGTTCACAGTCAGGCGGGTGGTTGAAAATGGACACATATACAAATTACCATCACTTAGTGTGTGGAGTACCACAGTGGGGGCACGGGGTGTGTGTGTGTGTGTGTGTGTGTGTGTGTGTGTGTGCGTGTGAACACAAAGGGGGAAGCAATTCTGAATGAGTGGGATGAGCCCCAGAGAAATCCCTCCCATGTGAAGATCAATTGTGAAATTCCTTAATGGGGCCATTGTTCTAATGTGAAGCTGATGTGTTAATTATTCTCATAATGCCCTTTAAAGGTTGACCTTTTGAAGGGATCTTTTCTATGTGAATATAGAATGTGGTATGTATATAAAAGATAAAACAGGTCGATCTAGGAGTGAGAGTCAGTCTTGTTTTGTAAGATTTCATCAGCAGGCAACCCAGGACCAGTGTGGGAGCCCTGTTTGTGGCTCTCTGTGCTGCCCCTCCCGGCCTCGCCAAGCTCTTTGCTTTTCCTTCACCGTTTCCCCTGCGTGTCTGTCCCTTCTGTCCCCCGGATCCTACTGTGGGTTCTGGTTGGCCCCTTGAAACCCACCTGTGCCTTCTGTGGGTCAGGAACCCCCAAGTGCTTCTTTGGCTGCAGGAGAGCATGATGGTGGCAGATTCGAGTCTGGTTCACTGTTTGTACGTCTGAACTTTATTCCCCAACCTGTTTCAGAGAAAACATGCCGAGCCACTTCAAGTTTAAGGAATACTGCCCGATGGTTTTCCGTAACCTGCGGGAGAGGTTTGGAATTGATGATCAGGATTTCCAGGTGAGTTGCTTTCGTAACATTCGTTTCACATGGGTTTCATCGTGCCTTTTGCGCTGTAAAATGGGATTCACATTTTTGTCATGACAAGTAATTAGATAAGAGTAATTTTCATTTTGTATGAGAATTTTTCAGTGTTCTTTCTGAAATAAAGGGTTCTTTCAGTTAGGGACCACTATACAATATGATTTCAGTAGTCCGCAGAAGAAATTATTCTTTGGGAAGGGAGCAAGCCTGTGAGTTTTATATAATATTCTCACTTACAGATGAAAGCATTCTGCCCGCAGAGCTTCCTTTTGATTTTCTGCCCTCAAACGGGTTGGCAGCCCCTAGGGCTGTGTATGTGTGTTGAATTCACATTTCCTTTATTTGCAGAGGCCACTTAGGAATCTTAGAAATTTGTTTTCGTTCTTGCTGATTTGCCGAATTGGCCCACCCTGGCCCTCCCCGCGGTATTTTGTCAGAGACCCCCTTAGAACCCTGCAGTGCCCAGCGGGCTAGTGACTGCAGCACCGCTGTCACCACCGGGAGCCCGCCAGTCCCAGGCACACTTCTGTGCAGCCCCGTCTCCTGCTCTTGGGACCCACCATGTAAAGATGTGCCCTGTTGCTTTTCTCCCCATGTTTGCTCAGTTCTCAATTTCAACTTTCAAAATCGCTGTCAGATCTGGTCATTTCTGGTCATCTCTCCTGAGAACAGACCAGGCATCAGTTACCTGATTTTCACAGAGCTGGCCAGATTCGTAAAAGCCAAGGATTTTTTTAAGAGCAGAAATCTAAGTCAGGAGATACAAGAGCTGCTTTCTGGTCTTTTATGGCAGGCCGTTTATTTTACTGTAAGAGTACTGACTTATTTTAAATGTGGTAAACACTTTCTCTCGTTTGCCCCAAACCAGAAATCCTTTTATGTTGCATTACGTGTCCTGTTGCTGCCCCGGGTGACCTTACAAGGTGAATACTGGCACAGCTCACCCTGTACTTTCCCTTAAAGAACAGGGCCCTAAGGCAAATCAAGCTTAGCCAGCATGCTTTCTTATAGATCTGTGGGCCTCCCTGCCCTGCCCCATTGTTGAAAGTTTCCAAGAATCTCTCACAGGCTCACTCAGGCATGAGAAGCCTTGAAGCTGCCATGTTTTGAAAAAGCAACGCTGGCCAGGCTGCCGGTGACGTTCCCTCCTCTGTGGACCTGGCCAAGGTTTCCACGGAGGTCCGGGCTCTGAGCAGAGGCTCGGGTGCACCCCGGAGAGGGTTGAGGGGAAGTGGGCGGGGAGGGTGTGAGCGCTCGGTTTGCTTTTAAAAACTGCGATGGAGCCAGTGTTCAGGTGTGGGCTTCATGTGTAAGAGAGAAAGAACTTCGATCACACTTGGACTTGAATTTACTGCTGCAAAAGCCAAGTCACCTTTAAAGAATAAATTTTGGAATTGTAAAAAAGCCTCGTATAAAATAAAAAGGAATCATTCTACATTATGTAAGAACTGTTATTACATTTCAAGAGGCCTATGAAAATAGTATGCTTTGAAAAGAATGAACAGCTGATAACTTTGACATCCTAAGAAAATCTCCTCTGACTCTGCTGCTACATTCAAGTGTGTATCTTCCTTTGTGCCCCTCCTTTTTTTTTAAATTTTAATTTTTAAAAATAAAATAGCTGTACTGGCGTTTCACAGAAACTGACTTTCAGGGCCTGTGCTACAGGATCTTGTTAAATTCCTCAATTCATTACCACAGTGAAGTCCTTATATTTCTTCTGAGAACCAGCCCTGTTAAATGAGATCCCAAGTGGATCTATTAGATCCTTAGTTGCTGAAATACTAAGACAGGAACGGGGTTTCCCTCTCTTTTTCCCCCCTAAAAACAAAACCATGTAAGTTGATATTTAAGTAAGTGCAAATTGCTGATACAAACTTTGAAGGCAAATTAGGCGAGTGGAGGATGATTCACACGGAACTAATTGGCAAGTCTGTTAAGGAGAGATCAGTACAAGGGAGAACCGGTGTGAGTGTAATTAATCATTTGAACACCACTCCTTCCCTCAGCCATGCCTGGTGCTTTTGGCATTTAGATTGCTGCTTTCTCTTTGGCAACTGTATTTCTATTTAAAAATAAAAAAGTGGGTGTTTACAGTAACTTTAGTAAACCAGACATACACAGTCCCTCTGCACCCAGATTCCACCAACTGCAGATCAAATTGCAGTTGGAATCTGCGGATGCGGAATCTGCGGATGCGGAATCTGCGGATGCGGAATCTGCGGATACGGAGGGCCGATTGTACTGGCCCCATTTCTATGTTCCTTTCCCAATATTTGTACCTCTTAAAATTTTTTCAGCTGGGGCAGGGCCCCTGAGTTTAAACGGAAGATAAGATCGTACACATGGGGCTTAGCCCACCTTGTTGGCTACTTGGTTTGGAAAACGGAGGAAGTTGTGCCAACAGTGGCTCTGGCTTGGTGCGTCTGGGTGCCCGCGCGCCGCAAGCCAGGGAGGAGGAGTGCAGTGCGCTTGCGGGGGCCGGCGGGGCTGTGGTCTCGGCTCTTCGGCTCACCACTGCCCGGACACTTCATTCACTGTGGCCAGAACAGGTAACAGGTATCAGTTGACACCTAGTGCCAAACTGAACTCTTTCTCAATCTGATTTAACAAGTGGGATCAATGACCCGGCGTCTCATCCTCTTCGGAGGCACTGGATGGCTCAAGGGGCCCAGGCCCCTCACTGTTCCCCTTGCCTTGCTCTGTTTAATTTTCAGAAGCGCTTGCTCATTGGACAAATGACTTTGAAATCTCTGTGGCGAAAAGGAGTTCCACCGTGCGGTTCATTTAGTATTCAAACCTTCATGTTATATCAAATGGATAAATGTTCGCCACCTGCCTTGCGTGTGTGAATGCAGTTTTGCTGCACCTGAAAAAAGTCAGTATCGATCCATCTGATCAAAGTAGAACATAGTAATTAGCCAACTTAATTGACCTCCGTCAGCCAACTTAAACTTCTTAAAAGGAACTGAGAAACATCCCTGCTGGGTCCGTAAACACTTGTATCTTTCCTCTGGTTTTGATTTCTTGAAAATGTCTTTTAAAAACAACTTCTTTTTCTTGCTGTTAAAGATAAATTCAAGCAGCAGTTCTAGAATACTCATTATTAACAGTGTCACTGAACATACATATGTAAACCTGTGTGCGTATGTGTATGCATGTATGCTCAGTGCTTTCAGATTCAAAATTTTCTCCAACTTATTAGGGCTTTTTAAAATCACTTCACTGGTTTGTAATATGCACAGAGGTGAACTGTGTTCTGATCATTGTTGGGACAGTGTGACTCCCCATGACCGTTCTTTTAAGATGTCTTTCAAGTTGAATGCTCCCCCAGAGGCCTCGCTGTTATGGTTGCTACAGTTCTGTTCTTCCATCTCCTCTGCCACTTTAAGCTCTGCTCCCCATAGGTGGATGATTTCACGCACGATTATCAACTCAGTGTGTGTTTATTTGCACCTACTGTGTGTAAGGCTCTGTGATAGACATCACAGGGAATGCAGAAGAGAAGAAAGGATGAAGGAATTTTTTAACTATTACATGACAGATTCTGTATTAGATGCTAATGAGATTTACAGAAACCCAGGCATCTTGATTTTTAATGTTCTTCAAGAAAACCTGCATCCCTCTTTCCAGTCTCTCATAGTATCAGAACCTCTTATGACAGGCCTGGGAAGTCAACTAGAGGCTTCGGTTGAAGTTTCTGAGCTGCAGGAAGGATTGCCCACCAGAAACCAAAAAGTTATACAGGATGGCGATGATGCAGTTAAAGCTAAATACACCGTATAATAGAAACTGAGCCCTCTGGTTCTTTGTGGAGGATAATACTAGGTTTGCTCTTCCCCTGCTGCATCTTCCGAATTAGAATCGCTCGTTATTCACATTTGATGCATTTTCTTCTTTGTATTGGTAACAGAGGATTCTAATTTTAAAATAATTAATTTTAAAAGCTAACGTTTTAGGGCTTCCCTGGTGGTGCAGCGGTTGAGAGTCCGCCTGCCGATGCAGGGGGTCGCGGGTTCGTGCCCCGGTCTGGGAAGATCCCACATGCCGCGGAGCGGCTGGGCCCGTGAGCCATGGCCGCTGAGCCTGCGCGTCCGGAGCCTGTGCTCCGCAGCGGGAGAGGCCACAACGGTGAGAGGCCCACGTACCGCAAAAAAAAAAAAAAGCTAACGTTTTAAACTTTTGATGTTCTTGTTTCAAGTTTAAAAATAAAATTCTCACGATGAATAGCGGACAGAAACTCCACCTGGGCTGGAAGCCAAAGGGCACCCCTCAGATTGGACATCTCTCCTGACAGACTTTTGGGAAAACTCGCTCCCAGCCCATCAGCATCCTCAGATTTTTTTCACCTGCTTTTTCTGCTTTCTCAAGTGTTGAACCAATTACTGCCCCACCACAAACTGACCCCACCTGACAGCTCAGCCTTGCTGTTGGCTTGCGTTTTCCATTCCTGAGCCCACGTTGGGTTAAGTCTCCTCGTTTTCAGCCGAGCGCTGACAATCATCCCTGCCAGGGAGCTCCTGTCCAGGGCAGATGCTGCCTGTTTGCTTATCAGGAGCCTCGGACGCAGGCCTCTGGTATTTTAATCTGAGTCAAGTACCAACCCGATCTTTGTAAAGGCGATCTCGCGGCGCTCAGTGACGTTCCTGCAACTTTTCTTCTTTCTCTGCTGGTCATTACTGTTCATATCTGTTTCCTTCTTTTCTGGTAAGTTGTTTCATGATTAATAAGTGTTCAATTGCACAGTGTTCTGCCCCCCTCTGCAGTGAAAGCCATTCCACGCCTGGGATCACAGCTCAGACTTTCTTTGAAATTCCCCAAGAGCATAACACAGGGCTTTAAACACAGTGGGCTTTTAATAAATCCTGATGATGATGTTAGCACGTTGGTCTTCCCCTCCCTGATGAGGTCAGAGGACCATCTGCTCACTCAGATCCGTCAAACGCAAACCCAGGTCCAGGCTGTGGCTCCCGGCTCCTGGGCCGTGTGATTTGAGGCGTGTAATCGTAATCCTGAGTTGTCAGCAGGTCAGGTGTCAGGTCCATGAAACAGGTAGCCGGAGTTGGGAGAAAGAACATTTTCCTGCGAGTTGAGAAGCTGGTTTGCGTCTTGGATCTTCAGTGACGGATACTGTGACTTAATCTGGTCGCTTAGCCCTGGTAGGTCTCAGTTTTCTCATCTGTGAAATGAGGGAGAAGGACTCCATGCTCTCTGAGGCCCTCCCAGCTGTCACATTTCTGAATCTGTTATTAAGTCACGGCCAATAGGTCACTGACTGTCACTCAGGTTCCTGTACATGATACTGCCGTGTCTCCTTTGTAAGGTGCTGGCTTTTACACATTTGAGCATGGCAGAATTGATTGTACATGGCCTTCCTGTTGACTAAATGGAAAAACTTTCATACATTATTTTTAGCAGAAATACAAACTCATATCAAAATGGAAAAAAAAAACCCAAATGTCTGTAAGACTATATGAGTAGTTCAAGGGTATTAAATGTTCAAAATGCTTGGGTATTGAAAAAATGGATCGGGGACCGTAATGGTTGATGTTGATAGATTGTGACATTTTTATGAGAAGTATAGAAAAATTGGTGGCAAAGATGAGCTAATTAAATTGACATTTCCTCCACCCCCTGGAGGCCCCAGTAATCCTGGACCTCCCACTGTGGAAATAAACATCTTCAATGCAGACTTTTAGAGGCTTGGAGGCGAGCACCATTAATCCCTTTCTTTGGGGAAAGGAGAATAAATTTCCAATTATAAATGTAGGAAGGCCATTCAAGAGTGAGTTTCATCTCTCATTATCTTCCTTTATTTCTCATTGAGGGCTGACATGGCACTAGAGATTCAAACACAGCTCTTGAGGTTTGAGATGGGGTGTGGTAATGCTACCCACCGGGGTTCTTGGACTCCTTAATCAACAGAAATTGATAAGAGGCCAGAGGAGAAATTCAGGCAAGGCCTTACTGGGACTCATACTGCAGCACTAGGGAGCGAAAGCACGTAACAGGTGCCCATGCTCGCTCACTGAGTGGGCAAGCTGGTCCTTTAAACGGGGTGAGGGTGGGGGTGGGATGGAGGGGGGCTTAGGGTGGTCAGCCCCTCCCCCAGGTGGTGCTGGGCGCAGGGATCGTGTGCAGGACCCTGCTTTTCTCCCGACACCTCAGAAGTGGCAGTTGTGTTTTTGGTCTTCTTGTATCTTGTTCACAATCTGCCCCGGCTGCATGCAGTTGTTTTTAGTCCCTTACAGTTTCCTTGTATCTCTTGCTGGAGGAGATGCTTGTCCAGGTGCAAGCAGTGCAGCAGAGGGTCCCAGGTCCCAGCCTGTCTGTGTAGATCTGTGAGGTACTTGGCTGTGGAAAACAGGAGTGGTGGACAGTGAGCTTACTTACCCAGAGGCAAGATCGTCCAGCAAAATGGACTAAATCATCCTGCTCTTACGTGCCCTGCATCTACTAGCTTTGCCCTAGAACTTTAATTTCTTTTTTTTTTTTGCGGTACGCGGGCCTCTCACCGGTGCGGCCTCTCCTGTTGCGGAGCACAGGCTCCGGACGCGCAGGCTCAGCGGCCATGGCTCACGGGACCAGCCGCTCCGCGGCATTTGGGATCCTCCTGGACTGGGGCACGAACCCGTGTCCCCTGCATCGGCAGGCGGACTCTCAACCACTGCACCACCAGGGAAGCCATAGAACTTTAATTTTTGTCCAGCGGTTTATGGTATCCCCAGCTCCCCAGCAAGCCTGGCAGCATCCTCAGCAGCAGCATGGGCTGGCTGTCACGGGTCCACCACACTGGACTGAACAGGGAGCACCCATGATGTCGCCTCGCTCGCCCAGACACGGCCCAGGGTCGCCTACAGCTGGACCCCTCGGGGTGATGCGTGTGCTCCGGGGACTCGGGGGAAGAATGTTTGGACCAATCACAGCCGCCTGTGTGCTGGATGATTGTGCAATAGGAAATGTCCCGACAGGCAGATCTCTAGGACAGAAAGTGGATGAGAGGTTTCCTAGGTGGGGGGTGGAGGGAGAATGGGAGGGACTGCTTATGGGTATAGGGTTTCTTTTTGAGGTTGATGAAAATGTTCTAAAATCCATTGTGGTAATGGTTGTTTAATTTTGTAACCGTACTAAAAACCATTGATTTGTATGCTTTAAATAGGTAAATGGTCTGGTGTGTGAATTGTATCTCAGTAAAGCCACTAGGGAAGAAGAATGTTTGGAGTTTCAGATTAGTTTATATTCAATAGAAGAACTTTTTCCCCCTCCACCATTGATTTTGGCTGCCTTTTTCTTGATGTAGGGGCTTATGTTAATAGTATTTCCACTTAGAACAAGTGAATTTAAGGAATTACATAGTTTATAATATACAACTATCAAACGCATAGAAGAAAGGGTAGCCAGTGAATAAAAGCAAGTTTGTTGCTGTTTGCGTACATTTATCATTAGATTTCCCCCAAACTAAAAGCAAATCATCGTCCATTTGCTAAGTCTCCACAAACTGAAAGCAGTAACACATTAATGAATCCTAATTAGTAGAGCAAGAAGGAAACCTAGAGACCATTAAGTCCTACTGTCTTTCCTTGCAGATAACCAGATAACAGAGTAAGGAGTGGAGGGTCTGACTGCCCTCAACTTCTCACTGCTTCTCTTTCTGCCATACATGCTGAGACCTGAAAACCTGAAAAGGACAGAAAGGTAGTAAAGGAGTGACGGTTGTGGGCAGACGCTATGTCAGATTTCTATTACGTCTGTATTTTCAGTGTTGAATTAAATAAGCCTTTTAAGGCTCTGCGTTGAACGGGATTGTGGATTTTGTGGTAGCCCAGTACGTTACACAAATGACTTTCCAGACCGGCATCCCAAGGTTGCTTTTCTAAACCTTCTCTCCCCTCAAGCCCTCCCACAACCCGCCGCGGCTCACCCTCCTTGCCCTTGCTGCCACCTCAAGGTCACTAGAGGCCCGGCCGTCAGGCTCCCTGACGTTCCCTCCCCTGTACCTTCAAGTCCGTTGGCATCTTCAGCCAGCCTGCTTTCCTCCCCTCCTCGGGAAGGGGTCACCCCAGCTCTCCTGGCTACCTCCCCCGTGCTTTCTCCATCTTTTAAAGAACTGGCCTACTCTCTGCCATCCCTCCTGCCCTTTGGCTGGAGAGGATGCTGGGAGCTGAGCAGGGGCCACGGATAGAAGGGAGACCTAGTGGGGCTGGAATTTTTGACTTGAAACTTACTTGTGTAAAATATTTTAAATTCTTTTTCAAACTGCAAGTGGTTCTTATTGAGGGCTGTGGAAAGTAAGCCGTGAAATGGAGAGTATGAGAGTGACAAGAATGTGGTTCTTGATCTTCACTGGGTAGGAACCAGAGGCTTGGCCAGGGTGGACTCAAGAGCCAACTGAAGGGACTTCCCTGGCAGTCCAGTGGTTAGGACTCCTTGCTTCCACTGCAGGGGGCACGGGTTCATTCCCTCGTCGGGGAACTAAGATCCCGCCTGCCACACCGTGCAGCCAAAGAAAGGAGCCAACAGGAAGAACCCATTCTGTAAGTCCTTCATTTTTGACTCACCAGCTCACAGAGTAGTTTGCTAATGTTGATCTGCACCTCTAAATGTCTTCCAGGTTGAAATTTGCTATTTATAATGATAGCTACCATTAAGGAGTGCTGCTGTTCCAGGCACTATTATCAAAACTCTGTCTTATCTAATTAACCCCCAGGCAAACTTTTAGTGATGGTGATTCTCATCATTATTACCTTTCTACTAGTACGGAAACTGAGGCACAAAGAGCTTAAATAACTTGCCCAAAGTCACACAGTCTTAACGTAGAGCACCCGTGTGTGATGCTTATCCTGTCTTCTAGCTTCAATATCAGAGCTATTTGGAACTTGAAAGGTCATCAGACCTCTGCTTATGACAATATGAACCTGAGAGAATATGAATAAACTAAATGTAACACAAGAGATAGTTTTGATGTTCAGAACCCTCTGATGAGTGTGTACATCATGGGCTTAGACTGTCTGCTCTTCTGATGGCTTCTAGACTAGGGTAGGTCTATTAGGATAGTTCAGAAGACCAGTCGGGGTGGAGGCCTCTGCAAGGCCCTCCACGGATGCCGTCCCACTCAGGTCTCAAAGCAAGTGGTTTCTGCCCTCTGGGCCTCTGTCTTCTCATCTGTAAATTGGGTGGTTTGGAATAATCTCCAGGGTTGCCTCCACCTGTCATGCTCTTTGATTATGACGTTTATTTACACATAAGGGGACCCTCTGGGGCTTCTGGAGGTCACTCCCCAGCTCTGTTTCTCTCAGGCCTTTCTCCTCCTGGCCTCCCAGACTTGCCCAGGCACCCTGTATGAGGCTATGGTTCACTCTTCCTTTGTGACACAACAAGGGACACTGAGGAATTTCAATATTCAATTTCTAGATAGCAGACTGTTTTGACTACATTCCATGTGTGTCCGCAACCTCCTTCCCTTAGCTCGTCCTCTCGTTCTTGCTGAAATTGTCCAAGTACATCTGGAACCTCTGATGTGTTATTTCCATGCTGCTCTAAGAACTATTGCCATCTCTCTTTAGTCCTGGCCCAGATGTCCTAAGCCATCATCATGCCCCTGCTCAGACGGTGGTTGGACTCTCTTGTGACTGGACTTACGCTGGAAAACATCAAATCACCTTCTGAGGCCTGTGCTGCCCTGCACTTCCTAGAGCCATATCTTCGAGGAAATACATTTTTTAGAGTCATAGGAGGTCTGAGGGAGAGACCTAGTTCAGCCTGCCCCCTCCCCTGGGCTTATCCTCTGTCACTTTATAGTCCCGGGAACTGAGGCTCAAAGATGCTGAATGCCGTATCCAAGGGTCGGTGAGTGGAGAGAATGTTCTAGGTCCCAGACCAGCACCCTGCCTTACTCGGTACTGCCCTTACCAACACACACTCACTTCTATCTCATGTCAAAGGTTACAAAAAGTCAGTGATTATGGTATTAATTAATGGCAAAAGTTTAGCCTTGTCTTTGTAAATTGCCCCTTTTTGTTACCTCAGAGGAAGCTTTTAGGCGGGAGCCTTAGGCATGTCACTCGGTTCCACTGTACCCCAGGGTTTTATTATCTTCAAGTGGAAAAATGCACCTGGCTCTTTCTATCACATAGGAGTGTTGTGGGAATAAATGAGTATGGATTTTTCCAGGCCTTAGAGCCATTCCAAGGATCACACATTTTGTGTAAAATTGCATTCACTCTTCTGATTGTTTGTCTAAGGCTTTCTTTAAATCTGATTCATATATTTTTATATTCATAGTGATTATAAAAGGTACATTCTGAATTTTGACAGTGTGATTGTTCCTAATTTCACTGGTTATTGGAAAACAATGAGCCTTAAAAAAATTCTTCCACACATTGGAAGTAGATATTGTGGGTTGGGACTACTTATGTGATTATTGAAAAATTGAGTTAAGGCAGAATCAAGATGAGAATTTGTAAAGTTTTATTTGCCAGGCCATTATGGGAGGGCCTATGGCCTTATACAAAATCTGTAATAAATAATTATCAATGTCTGAAACTGAAGGGAAAGGCAAAGAATTTGGAAGGAGATAGCATGTGTGCTAAGGAGTTTGTACATTTTTGACTCTGCCTTTCTAGCCCTTTAGTTTGTCAATCCATACGTTGCTTTGAATGTAGTAGTATTAAACATTTCATTAATGAATTAATGCAGTGAATGCAATGAACTATCATTCTTCACTGTAAAGTTTCACATTTTAATCAAACCAGAGTTGGACAGACTATAATGGGACAGGCGTTCAGGCAGGTACGTTTGTAATTATAGCACACTTAATACACTAGACTCTCCACGCTCTGCACCAGACAGATCCCCTCGTAGCCACGATTCAGTAGACTCTTGGTTCTCACGTGTGGTCTGCAGACCTGCTGCAGCTGTATCGGCGTCTTCTGCTGCTTCAGACGCCCCATCCCACACCTGCCAGGTCAGACGCTGCATTGTCACGTGATCCCCAGGTGACTCCGTTGCTCATTAGAGTTTGAGAATCGCTGACTCTGCAGCTTTCAGTTCTGTTCTTTCCCACTGGTCCGTAATAGAATGTTACATTTTCATATCCAGTACGCCTAAGAAAACAGGCTATGAAACTGATGCTGCTGTAATTCTGTCCTTTGCTAAATATAATTATCCTTTACTATTCCCCCCTCCCCCCAAAAAGTTATTTTACATGTGTTGTCAGTTTTACACAGTTTATAACCTGGTCCGCCTGTCTTTCATTAAGTTGATTGTTCCTGCTTTGATTTTTATCCCTGAAAGTAATTTGTAATCTTACAGTTCCTAGTGTTCTTGTTTTATTTGGAATAACCTTTTACAAATTAATGTTTGGGAGGAAAAAGACCGTTAAGCCAAGAGCAATGATTGCTGTTTTTGGCCAGTGTTTAAAACCCCCGAAGAGGGCATTCACTTTGATTTTCTTCCCTTTTGTTCTTAGTAGGAAGTGGTATAAAGGAGGAGTTTTATGTTTGAGGGAAAAAATCAATATAAGTAAGAATCAGACTCTTGTTGTTATAGCCATTTTCATCCTGAAAATCCTTTTCCTCCTTCGCAGCCTATCTGATGAGTTTCAGCTGTCTTCATCATTTAACATGGCCAGTTCCTGCTTTTTAAAATCATTGGGAGTTACACTGATTTCCCGCCCCCTTCTCTCAAGTTTTCTCATAAGCTAAGGAAAGCAAATTCAGTTAATTGGCAGGAGCGGCTCTGCACTTGGCAGTTGTGCCCGGCTACATTCAGATCAGGATGTGCTGTCTCAGGATGTAAAGACAGCAGCCGAGGTGCCAGGGCTGGTCCTGGAGATGAGAACGTGCTCACTTCCCTCAGCCCGAGGAGGCCCTCCACAAGTTGCTGCACCACCGCAGTGTCACTAAGACCTCACACGGCTCAGTCCTGCTGGATTTCATCTGGGAAAGAAGGAAAGGTTAGGGAGGCTTGAACATTCTAGACTGATGGGGAACTCTCACTGACAGTCATGATGCAGTGATACCACCTGCCTCTCTAAAGATATCTGTGTCCCCCTAACTAGACAGACTTTGGTTCGTTGGGGCTTTCAAATGCCCACTTCGGGAGAGGAAGGTGAAGTGGGACTGTCTTTCCCTGTGAATCCCTCATACGCCGTCCAGTGGGGCTGGGCAGGGAATGGAGGTCGGTTCTCAAGGGCACAGTTAGCAGAGGCGAAGACCAGGCTTCCTCAGATGCTGGGGGTTTGCTGATCCACTAGCCTGGTGACCAGTGTAAGACGGTTGGGGGAAAGCGGGACAGACTTCCTGGAGGCTCTAGGAAAACAGATTCAAACAGGGGAGTCACAGGTGAGAGCAGGGGAGACAGCAGGAGTGACAGTGAGTATGGAATGGAATGCTAGATCCTGGAGTGAAGTGATTGCAGAAGAGCGCCCGCTCAGAGCCCTGCCCCATCCTCTCCAGGAGATGAATCATCCTCAAAAATGGCTGAAGTGGGGTGGAGGATGGGCCAGGTCAGAAACTTCTGGAGCTGGGTTAGAGCACACCTGCCCAGGCCAGGCCCTCCCAGGGCAGCCGTGGGCCACAGGGTTTAGTAATTAAGTTGTTTACTACTTGAGTAGTTGACTAGTTGAGAACTTGGGTTCCGAGCCAGCCATACTGCAGATGGCATTCTGGCTCTTCCCCTTACTAGCTGTGTGACTTTCTCCCAACGATTATACCTCTCTGATCCCCATCTCCTCGTCTGTACAACGACGGTGATATCACTAGTAACCATTTCATGGGAATGTTATCAGAGCTGGGAGAAGTCCTCTGTGTATAACGCTTGGCAGAATACCTGTCACACAAGGAAACACTCAGGGAAAGTAAGATGTCCTTTCATGGCTGGAACCTAATTTTATTGAGAGGGAAATCTCAGCTCTTGTCCAACTCAAAAGAACAAGGTGAACAAAGTAACTTTGATTATAATTCTAGACATTAGAATCGCTGTTTTCCTTTCTGCCATTTGAGGTACAATGAATAGAAAATGTTGTCCTCCTACTTACCAACTTCTTCCAAACACAGATGTTTTTGAAAACTTGTGGTGACAACAAATGACCTGGAAATTAGTCTTTAACCGGTTCTCTTCCCTCCTCCCCTGTCTTCCCACGGGAAGAATTCCCTGACCAGGAGTGCACCCCTTCCCAACGACTCCCAAGCCCGCAGCGGAGCCCGTTTCCACACGTCCTATGACAAGAGGTACATCATCAAGACCATCACGAGTGAAGATGTGGCTGAAATGCACAACATCCTAAAGAAATACCACCAGGTAATGTTTATCTTTATGTGAAACTCTGAGAAGGTTGACATTTGTGACAAATTATCATCAAGGCCAAAGATTTAAATATATAGTTAGGACATGACTAGAACACATTTGACAGAAAAATTCCCTCTAGCTGTGTTTTTAAAAATTACTGTGGCCGGATTACCGACAGTTAACATTTAGGAATGAATAGATCGGTAGTTAATAGACGTAACACGTTTAATCTAAATACCCTTCTGTACAATAGTTGTGATGATTACCACTCTGATTTTAAAATCACTCTGCTTAAGGTTTGGCAACATTTCGGAAGTGATTTTGCACGTGCTGGAAGTGAGGTGCTGACCTCTGAGTATTTATCCATTTACACCTACAGATCCTCTCCTGCTTGCACAGGTCTCTTCCTGTCCTGGCCCCAGAAAGGCCCACCGCCCCCACCACCACCACTCACAATCTCCTGCCCAGAGAAGTTTCTGATTTTAGAAAGTGTTTGTCTACTCACCACCTCCTTTTCACGTCAGCATTATCCCCTCATCATCACCTGGGCATAAAGTGAAACTACCCTTGGGAACAGCCATCTCTTTCTGTTTCTTTCCCACCCCCCAACCCCCCCTCCCCGACTCCCTTCCTCAGTACGTTCCAGCACAAGGGCCTGGTAGAGCACACGATCCCAGCCCCCAGCTAGAGCTGTATGAGGTCATACTGTGAAGTAGTAACAGCATGAAGTCCCACGTCAGACAGTCCTGGGTGCAGATCTCAGCCCTGTCACTCACTAATAGCCACGTGACTTCCAGACTTTAAAGCCTCAGCTTCTTGATTTATACGGTGGAGATGGAAACATCAGCTGACTCCGGAGCCCTGACGATTGTGGGGCAGGCACTCAGCACAGTGCCTGCCACACGCCAGGCTCTCCACACGTGGTGGTGGTCATAGCAGTCATCAAGTCCTACACCAGTGGCCAGTAACAACAGTGTCACCTTGAGAAAGTGTAGTCTTATGGCATGAATATGACCATTGATGGCAATATCGCAGCAGCCACCTTGAGAACTGGTGTTTAAACCACACACTGAAACACACACAAACATACACACACGCTGTTGCTGTTAACCAGAGGCTTCTCAAGTGTTTAAACCATCACATCAAGTACCAGCCTCTCAAAGTGACTCCTTCAAAGGTACTGCTTGGTTGGATTTGTAGGCTCTGAGGTGCCTGTAAAAGTCAGCTTCCTTCCTTTACTGTCACGCTTTCTGCTGACATCAGGAATTATTTCTTTTTTTTTATAAATTTACTTATTTATTTATTTCCTTATTTTTTGGCTGCGTTGGGTCTTCGTTACTGCATGCAGGCTTTCTCTAGTTGCGGCGAGCGGGGGCTACTCTTCGTTGCGGTGCGCAGGCTTCTCATTGCGGTGGCTCCTCTTGTTGCAGAGCACGGGCTCTAGGCACGCGGGCTTCAGTAGTTGTGGCACGCGGGCTCAGTAGTTGTGGCTCGCAGGCTCGCAGGCTCTAGAGCACAGGCTCAGTAGTTGTTGCTCCGTTGACATGTGAGATCTTCCCGGACCAGGGCTCGAACCTGTGTCCCCGGAGTTGGCAGGCGGATTCTTAACCACTGCGCCACCAGGGAAGCCCCAGGAATTATTTCTTGGCAGTTGCTTATTCTTCTCAAATATGAACAACTGCATTTTAAAAAATTTTTAATTTTTTTTTAACATCTTTATTGAGTATAATTGTTTTACAATGGTGTGTTAGTTTCTGCTATATAACAAAGTGAATCAGCTCTACATACACATGTATCCCCATATCTCCTCCCTCTTGTGTCTCCCACCCTCCCTATGCCACCCCTCTAGGTAGACACAAAGCACCGAGCTTGATCAACTGCATTTTGCTTGCAGTGAGGTCTGTGAACATCTTGAAGCTACCTTCTGTTTCTGGAAACTTAGGACTGCCCCTCATTTGTTTTTCTCAAAAACACTGTTCAGCCTCTAAATCCATTAAACATCTAATCAATCTTTTATAACATCTATTCCTTTTGAAATCGGTCCTACAGCGCTTATGCTGTTGCCGATTGTGAAGGAAATTTTGAAGCGCTGGGTTAGTACCTATGAGGGTAAAAATGCTCAGGCGTTGGCTTCTGAATAAATGGAATTCTAGGACGCAGCTTTAGCCATTCACTCCTCTCTGGAACTTAATGTCGCGCTGATGCATTCTTTTTCTGCTTTCTTTAAATTGTCTCAGAACTCTTAAAGCAATGTGATACTTCAGTGACTGATGAAAACATATTATTCTGATAAGTGACTATGATACTATTCTAATACAGTGTGACATGCAATTCAAATATCAACTTCTTGATGACATCTTTGAGTTCAGAATTTTTTGACTATACAGAAATTACAGTTTGAAACGTCTCCTCTGGGGTAGTTACTGTAACAAACATGCAGATTTGACATATCATCATTATTACATAAAATACATTGGGGAGCAAAATATTAACATGCTCCAGGGGCTGTCACAGTACTAAATATTTCATTTCACTGCTACAGAATGATTATTTTCTTGGTATATTCTTTATCCAGAAAAAGCTCATTTCTCATTTCTTCAGCATCTGTGTTTTGCTTCTTATAAAAAGTATTTTAAATATAAAGGGTCTTAGTGTTAACCTTAAAACAGAGTGTTGTAGGTCAATTATTCTTGAAAAACAAACAAAGCCATAGAAAAAGGGATCAGATTTGTGGTTACCAGAGGTGGGGGAATTGGATGAAGGTAGTCAAAAGGTGAAAGCTTCTAGTTATAAGTACTTGGAATGCAATGTACAACATGATAAATATTAACGCTGCTGTGTGTTATATATGCAGGCTGTTAAGAGAGGAAATCCTAACAGTTCTCGTCACAAGGAAAATACGTTTTTCCTATTTCTTTGCTATTGTGTCTCTGTGAGATGCTGGATGTTCACTAAACTTACTGTGATCATCATCTCATGACGTATGTGGGAAATCAAATCATTATGTGGTATACCTTAAACTTTGTACAGTGCTGTATGTCAATCATATTCAATAAAGCTGGAAGAAAACAAGTTTTAAATAAACAGAGGTAAAGGGTCTTAGTGATTGAGAGTCACCATTGTTAATATGATTTATTTAAAGGACACTACATTGAAAGTCAGGAGACCTAAGTCATAGTTTGTCACAAACTGGTTACTTAAGCGATCTCTGAACCTCAGTTTCCCCATCTGCATTTCATTCACCCTTTCATTCGTTTGTGCATGTATTTACCCTCTTTCTTCTTGAAGTGTAATTGACTTACAATATTATACTGGTTTCAGGTGGGCAGCATAGTGCTGCGATATTTTTATAGATTATGCACCACACAAAGCTATTATAATACTATTGACTGTTTTCCCTGTGCCGTGTATTTACTCTTGACCTAATTCCAGAGAGGATGTAAGGTGGCCCAGACTACTTTTAGGATTTATGTCTAGTCAAAATTTTTCTGTCTCCTGCTTCAGTGGGGACTGTCAGTTCATATATTTCTTCTTGCTTTTTGTTGCTTTTACCTTCGAATGTGCCTTTGCTTCTGAAAATCCCCACCCCGTCTGGACAGGTCAGTAGGCGTGTTCAGATCCCAGATCAGTAGATGGACAGGCTCTCAGAGAGGGCGGCTCCTGCGGAATAAATTGGATGGGCTTTCTGACAGCTTTGGTTACTCTGTGGCGCTTGACGTCTCTTTTTTCTTTTCTTTCATTGTTTTATTGTTTTAGTAAGATATATCCGGAGGTGCAGCTGTATTCTGGAAGGTTAAAATTACCCCGAGGCCAGCCTCTGGAGAAGTAGAACATTGCTAGATATTTAAATAAATTCCTCTTAGGGTTAATTTTCTGATGAGCCAACCTCACCAGCAGTGCTGTGTGACAGGTGGTTTTCAGGGCACACACTCTGCAGCTGACTGCTTTGCTCCCGACCTGCTGTGTGACCTTGGCCAAGTTTCCTATCCTCTCTGCACCCACTTCTCTGTCTATACAATTTGGATAATAGTACCTCCTTCATCCAGTGTTGTACTAATCAGGTGAATTGATATTTATTATATAACCTGCTCAGAGTAGTGCCTGGTATATGATAAGTGCTATGTAAATGATCGAATAAGATCATTAAATACCTTTCTTGCACATACTTAGTTGCCATAGTCCCAGTGTCGAAATCATTTGCTCTTTGAATCCACTAGGGGGCCTGGTTTCTGGTAGAGTGTGGCACAGATGGAGAAAAATCTGAAGATTCAAACCATGAGGAGTTAGATTTTTTTTTTCCAAGCTCCAGCATCTTGCCTTAGTCCTTATTTGCTGCCCAAATCCTACCCTAATTTCCACTGTTCGCTAAGAAAAAATAGCATCATCTTTCAGACGAACGGAAAATTTATATTAAGCAGAGCAAACTTTTATGTCTCTTCCTTTTTCTCTTTTTTTATGGTTGGGAAAATAACTTAGTGCTTTGGTGTAAATATCCTTTTCTTCAAATTTCTGTTAGGTTAGGACAAACTCAGGTCTTACAAATTACGATTATCCAAAGAAGAGGGGATATATGTATATGTACAGCTGATTCACTTTGCTGTGCAGCAGAAACTAACACAACATTGTAAAGCAGCTATACTCCAATAAAAATTTAAAAATATAATAAATAAATGGCGATTATCACCTGATTAGCTGAGCAATGCTGAAGAGCATTCAAAAAGGAAAAAATGGTCAAGAACCTTCTTGAATGTCTTATTTCTTCGAAATTGACTGATTTTTCTTTTTTGACCTGAATTCATTGGGAGTTTTGGTATCGTGTGGCTTCGGCTTTAATTAAGAGTCAATGTCAATAAAATTTTAGAAATTTTAGCGGAGGGAACAAGTTCCAATGCAGATGATCAAGAAATGCCTTACAAAAATAGTGTTAGGAATATCTTTTACGTTTTTGAAATGTAGTGTTTAAATTTATTTGTTTTTTATTTCGAAGTGACTGAGTTGACAAAACTGATAAAGTAACCTAAAAATCCTTTCCTGTCCTTTGTTATTTGGGAGACAGCACCTTGAACCAAATCTAGAAGTTACACCTAAAAATCTGAAATCCTTGTTGAAAAAGCTAGCTAGTACCTCAAGTTTCAGTAAAGGATTGGGGGGTGAATGCTTGACTTTTTTGGAACCTCCTTGGAGTACATCTTTTTATCCTCCCATGAAGGACAGTCACATTGGCCGCGAACAGAGAGAAACCGAGAAAATAGGTCCCTTAAAAGCCAAAAATTAAAATTTAAAAATTGAGGGCGTGGTGCCCAAAGAGAAGAAGTTACACACTCCTTCAGCGCTTCCCAAACTGCCGATCATAGACGGAACCCCCGCGCATCTTGTAAAAAATTCACATTCCAACTCAGTAGATCGTGGGTGGACCTGAGATGCCGTGTTCTTCACGTGCTCCCGGGTGATGCTGACGAAGGCCCTGTAAGTGGCAGCACAGGACCAGCTTTCCAGAGCAGGAGAAACGTTCCGAGTCTGCTCTCTGGCTTTTCTGTTCTCTTTGGAGGAGAGGCCAGTCGAAATGTGAAAAGCACATTAAAGTGTTAAGCCCTGTAAGCACCTGGAACTGTGAGATTCAAGGCAACTCCCAGCAGAGCCTCTGTGCCTTCAGAAGCTGCACAAACTTTTCTTGCTTCTCTCTTAGTAAAGTCTGGAAGGCGCTGCCACCTCCAGGGTCCCTGTGGCCTGGGGAGCACCCCTTCCAGTTCCACTCTGCAGACACTTTGCAGGTGGGGGCGTCACCGTCTGTTCCCAGCGTCCCAGCCGTCGTTCCCCAGGTTTCCAGCTGCGCAGCCCACTCAGCAGCAAGTGTTTCCTGCAGCACGTTATCTCCAGTTTCTTGAATTCCCGTTGTTCTTTTTTCTTCATACATCGCCTGTCTCCCCGCCTCTCTCCAGCATCTACGGATTTGACATTTTCATTCCAGCCTCCACGGCGCTTCACTTTCCTTTCCCGTTTTCCGTCTCCAAACATCTCTGCTCCGTTTGGGATAAATTTCTCAGCTGTGTCACCCACTCCTAATTCTCTATTCAGCTGTTCTAATCTGTTGCCTCCCTGTCCAATGGTTTTTTATTTCAATGATCATATTTTTCCTTCTAGAAGTTCCATTTAAAAAAATCCACCAGTGCACTCCTGACCGTTTTTTATTATATATGCTCATTTCTGAACTTGCATCCTTTTATTTCTTCAAATGCTCTATGCATAACTCTTCAAGTTCTATTTCCGGTAGTCCTAAGCGCTGCCATTCCTGGAGGTCCTGAATCTGTTGCCTCTTGCGTCTGCTGCTCAGGAGTGACTGGCCTGAGCAGAAGGCCTACAGCATGTGGAGTCAGGATACTGATTAGGGATGGAAGCCAGTGAGGGAGGAGGAAAGGAGGAAGACTGGACAGAGGGGGAGGGGCAGGCTGCCAGCCAACCTGGTGGGGCCCTTTGGGGTCCTCCACCCAGATGCGGCCATGTTGGGCCAAAGGGACAGGAAGGCAGGCCCAGAAGGAGCTGCCAACCAAAGGCTGCTGACTGCACTGCAGAGCTGGGCAGCCAGGCCTCCCAGAGCGCGTAACACCGGGATGCTTGGGGCGGTCCATCTGCATTTCAGTTGTAACCACTGAGTAAACTCCATCTATACTTATGGTAAGGTGAGTTTTTTTGTTTTGGTTTTTTTTGGCCACACTGCACGGCTTGTGGGACCTTAGTTCCCCAACCGGGGGTTGAATCTGGGCCCTTGGCAGTGAAAGCTCAGAGTCCTAACCACTGGACCACCCGGGAAGTCCCTGATAAGGTGTTTTTTACAAAGCCATATCATCTTTAATGATGATGTTATGTATGGGTCTCTAGAACAGCATAACAAACAGAGTTAGGGGCACCAATGTTTGCATTCAGGTACATTCTGCAGTATCTCAGTACTAAGAATGTTTGTAAATACTGCAGAGGAATGTTTATTCCTTTTAAGCCTGCTTTTTATTAAGTTTAAGAAAAGTAGTAAAATTTTATACTTACATTAGCTTAAATGGAGTCATCCTTACATTCTTTTATGACTTAAAACTATTTGAAACCGAAAGATATCATATTAACTGACATGGACCATTATCCCAAAATTCAAGGAATTTTGAAGGCTAATTCAAAATATTCAAGGAATGTTTGGATTATTTATTTATTTGGTCCTTTTAAAGCAAACCAATCCTTAATTTCAGGCTGGCTTCTTTCTTTTCTTTGTCTTTTCTTCCTTCCTTCCTTCCTTTTTTTCCTCTTTCCTTTTTCTCTCCTTCCCTCCTTCCTTCTTTCCCTTTTTCTTTCTTTCTCTCCCCCCCCCCACCGTTATGAAAAGAATGTTGTTGCAGCGATCTGTAAACATAGGCAGAGGCACAATAAGGATTACAGATAATTTAACCTTTCAAAAACATTAACTGAAGCAAGACTTTACATTGAAGTATTAATTTGATGCTATATTAAATTGTCACTTCAAGCCTCTAAAAAAAATGAGTGAAACATGATAATAACAGCAATTTCCAAGAGCTGGAGCCCAGGTTCACACTATCATGCGGAGATATAAATATTTATCCGTTCCAGTACATCACTTAGAATCCTCTCTGCTGAAACCTTCAGTCAGCTGTGAGTCTTTTAATGGCATTTCATTTTGCATGAGAAGAAGCAACAAATCGGGGATTCATAATACTTGTTATTCTTGCTGAGCACCCAAGAGCAAAGGAAACCGAGATCTTGTGGCTGTTGCATTTTATGTTTTTAAAATTCCTATTTCACCACGTCAATTTGTCATTACATTACAGTTCTGACAAGCTGTTATATAGGAAAAAGCTCTAAGGGAGACTAATGAAGAGATAAAATTTGCCTTTACTGGTGACACCATGGAGTTTTCGTACAAGAAGATATTTTTTAAAAGAAGACAGAAAAAAGTAAAAACTGTTATTGGTTACAGATGAACATTGCCAGCAAATACAAGTGTCTGAGAAGCACTCTTGGAAAACACAGAAGCCACTGCAGGATAAATGACAACGCAAGGTGACACGAGGCATCCAGCTATGAAAATGCAAAAGTGAAAAATACTTAATAAAAAACAATATTTTAAAAATGCAAATGTAGGTCATGCCGTGAGTTTAACACTGAGAATATGGACGCTGATCCCAAGAACACTTGTGATGGTTTTAGCTCCATATAGTAAGTGTAAGAAGAATTGATGACCATCAAGGTCACTTTTTAAAAATTTGGGACTAACTGTTCCATGCCTTATTCAGATGGAAGCTCAGTGTCATCACTGAATCGCAAGCATCTGAAAGCTGCCAGTTCATGTGCCAGACAAGACTTTCCCTGTTTGATGTGAGAGAAGGTGACCTAGAGAGCCTGGAGGGGTGGAAATAACAGGCCAGCTTTGGGCCACAGATGGGAAGGCCTCTGGGAAAGGAGCGGATCTAAGGAGCCACTGAGAGGAAGGCTCTGCAGGCTTGTACGTACACAGCTGGGGCCCTCAGAACAGTCAGCCCTCTGGCAGGTGTGTGCTCTTAATTCCTGAGCCACACGTGGATGACCAGCTTCGCCAAGTGTTTGGTCCACTTGTGACCTCTTGTCTCCCTTGGGACCTCAGAGTGGCACAGGGCAGAAGTCCACAGACTCATCTGACCTCTAGGGAAGAGTCTACTGGGTGGCACTAGGGCACTGCACCTGTTGAGTCTGTAAACAGATTTTAACATGGCAGACAAGGAACATCTGCGTTATGTCCTTTGCCAGTTAGGCAGGATTGCCTTGTAGCCACATCAGAACAGTGGTTGAAAGTGAAAGAAATACCTACACTTATTTTTATTTTATTTTATTTTATTTATTTTATTTCATTTATTTTATTTATTTATTTTTTGGCCACGCTGAGCTGCTTGGGGGATCTTGGTTCCCCGACCAGGGACTGAACCTGTGCCCTGGCAGTGGGAGCACCGAGTCCCGACCACTGGACCGCCAGGGAATTCCCCTACACCGTTTTTAAAGAGTGACCCTCGGGATTAAGTCGCTATTTCTCCATTCTTGTAATTACAAGAATTCGAAATTAAGCATTTAAAAAGGATGAAGCAAAGGTTCATCCTTAGATTGTCTTGTAATCAAATCAACAATGTTAAAAAGAAATTAATAGATGCTGAGGCTGTAACTATTAAACAAAGGTTGCTCGTGCCAAAAACCTGATCATGATACTGTAGTGCTACCAATACACCCTTTTAAAATAATTTTTGAAGCATTTATTTACAGGTTGTTTTGTTAATTTGTCAGTGGTTAAGCTTTTGAAGGGGAAGTGCTTAGAGTTCTGATCCTAAAAGCAATATGAGTGAGAAATATAATTTTTTAGTGTTTCTTTCACATTTACAAAAATATCGCCTCACTTTATAAATAAATACACACACATGCAACGTTATTCATTTTTGGTAAGTCTGTTCTGTGGAGATTCCCTGAAATTGGGAGTTCCCATCCTGCATTTAAACAGAATCCATTTCTCAGGGAGCATTTGAGGAGCACATCAGGTGCAAGCTTGCCTCCGTCGCCCTTTCCTTCCCTACTTCCTTTCCCACCCCTCGCCCCAGGGTCCTGGTTTCGTCTGGCTCCTGCTTGAATCACCGCCATCCTTGCAGTGCTGTTTCCCTGATCTTCACACCCTTCACAAAACCCCTATGCTCTCACTACTAATCTTATGCCTCATCTCCAAATGCAGAGACACAGAGAGGTTGAATAATTCCCCAAGGTCACACAGCTAGTGAATGTGGAGCTGGATCAGGAAGGCTCGAGCAGCGTGCTGTGGCCATGAGTTTACAGTCTCCCTAGATGTGGGATAACGTCCAGTAGTTTGTGGGGTGGGGGAACCCTCATAGATGTGCCCACTGATGTAGGGGGTGTGTGCACAGCATTTCCTGGGTCAGCTGGTGAAGAATCTGAGGGGAATCGTATCTGGGCCTGTTTGTGTCAACTCCCACACGCAGTGACTCCGTGTGCAGTGGTGCCCCAGCCCAGGTGCTCACAGACCCAGTGAGACCTTCCTCCACTGACGTGAAGCAGCGTCTTCCCGGTGCGCCCACCCAGAAATTCAGTTCACGGGGAGAATTTTCTCTTCTGCAAAGTTTTGATGCATAAATGCTTTCTAAACCTTTGCTACCAACTGCTGCTTGTCAATACTGAACTCTAACGTGAGAGGCTTTCTGTGGTTGTGGTTTTGTACATATTTATAAACTCAGGAGTTTTAAGTTTATTAACTCTCTATTTTTCAAGGTGTTCATCAGAGAGCCTCATAGGTGAGCCTTGCCTTTGAGAACAAGTGCACATAGAAACTTGCTGGATGAAGTGGATCAAATTTGATCTGTTTTTTTTAACATGGAGTAACTTATGTAATCTTAAAGATAGAGGAGTTGTAGAATGTAATCTGTGTGTGTGTTTTCCCCTGGGGGAAAAAAACAGCTTGTCGGTGATTTCCTGTAGTCAGGTTTCTTTAATATATTCATCAATATGGTTAGTGGTCAGTATCTGCTGTGTTCCGGGTGCTCTGTGACTGTACCAAGATTTTGATCTAAGAGATATCTTTTACCAGCAGGACTTTTAAAAGGTAGGCCATGATGAGAATAACTGAGCAGAATGGCACAAAGGCAGGGGACCTGAACAGCCAAACTGAAACCTGTGTGCCTCCATGTGTTTAAAAGGCCCATCCAGCCATCTCTCTTCAGAGGTACCAGACAACCACTCTCTTTTGTTGCTTTACATCAGATGTGAGAAATCTTCATTTCAGCCAAGAGCTCTTTACCACCTATTTTGTATTAGCGAAAATCAAGTTAATTTACTGTTTTTTGAAAGGCGAGAAATAGAAAATGTTCCTCTGATCAGACTTTGCATTAAGAGCAGGTTGTGGGTGAAACTCAGAAAAATCCATCAAACTAAAATATAGCTCAATTATGGTCGGTAAGATTTTTTTTTAAGGGCAGGAGCATCTTTAAAGTCTTCCAAAACTCTGGGTGGCAAAAATCAAACTCCTCTACTGATGCTGTTCATCTTTTCTTTAATGATAAAAACTAAAGGCTTTTAAAAAAAAAATCTTAAGTTGGTTTAATATTATCAGAGTTGATTATTACAGTGTTTACCACTAAAAAGTTTGAAAGGGCATTCTGATTACTTTCTTATTTTTATAAAATGTTCACTGTACAACAGAAAACTTCGAGCAGAATAGTTTTTTTTTTTTTAAAAAAGGAAGAAAGCAGTTACCCTAAATTTCACCATTACCATAGTGACCATTCTTCCAGACACATCTCTGTAAATAGGCACAACAGGTACCATTTTTACAATTTTGGAATCATGTTATTCATGCTGTTCAGTTATCCTAGAGAGTTCACACACATGTCATGGGAATAAAAGAGCTTTTTTGAAATCTTCTTTCCCCTTCATTTTAAAGAAAGGAAAACCTAACTTTCCTTCGGAAAGTGCAATGGGACCCAGTTTGTAAGGATGGTCTTTTGAGGAGAAGTGTCTCCATCTTGTGGCCTTTTAGAGTATCGTCATTCAAGACTGATAAACGCATGTTGTGTTTTTGCAACTCTCCTTGGAAATGGTGTCAGTTCTGGGACTTGTTCAGTGGATTTGATGAATCCAACGTGGGGCCAGAGTGTGTCCATCTGTCTGTAGACTGGGGGCAAGCCCTTTTTCACACCGCTGCTCTGGTGAGCAGTTTATTTATTTCTTCACTGACATGAATTTTTTATTCAATGTCACTTGTAAATATACAAAGTATTCATTTTAATGTATCCAAAAAAAGAAGAATATTTTTTCATAAATTATTTTTTTTAATTTTATTGAAGTATAGTTAATTTATAATGTATTAATTTCTGCTGTACAGCAAAGTGACTCAGTTATACATATATATATTCTTTTCCACTGTGGTTTGTCACAGAATATTGAATATAGTTCCCTGTGCTATACAGTATGATGTTGTTTATCCATCCTATGTATAATAGTTTGCCTCTGCTAAAATCAAATTCCCATTCCTATCCTCCCTCCCCCTTGGCAACCACAAGTCTGTTCTCTATAGTTGTGAGTCTGTTTTTGTTTCATAGCTATGCTGATCTGTATCGTATTTTAGATTCCATATATAAGTGATATATGGCATTTGTCTTTCTCGTTTACTTCGCTTAGTATGATAATCTCTAGGTCCATCCATGTTGCTGCAAATGGCATTATTTAATTCTTTTTGATGGCTGAGTAATATTCCATTGTGTATATATATACCACATCTTTATCCATTCCTCTGAGGATGGACATTTAGTTTGTTTACATGTCTTGGCTATTGTAACTAGTGCTGCTATGAACAGAGGGGTGCATGTATCTTTTCAAATTATCATTTTTTCTCAGTATATGCCCAGGAGTGGGATTGCTGGATCATATGGCAACTCTGTTTTTAGTTTTTTTGAGGAACCTTCATACTGTTCTCCATAGTGGCTGCACCAATTTACATTCCCACCAACAGTGTAGGAGGGTTCCCTTTTCTCCGCACCCTCTCCAGCATTTGTTATTTGTAGACTTGTGAATGATGGCCATTCTGACTGGTGTGAGGTGGTACCTCATTGTAGTTCTAATTTGCATTTCTCTAATAATCAGTGATGCTGAGCATCTTTTCATGTGCCTGTTGGCCATTTGTATTTCCTCTTTGGAGAAGTGTTTTTCGAAAAACCAATCTTTGATTGGGTTGTTGGTTTTTTGTTGTTGTTGAGTTGTATGAGTTGTTTGTATATTTTGGAAATTAAGCCCTTGTCGGTTGCTTCATTTGCAAATACATTCTCCCATTCTGTAGGCTGTCTTTTCATTTTGTTTATGGTTTCGTTTGCTGTGCAGAAGCTTGTATGTTTGATTAGGTCCCATTTGTTTATTTTTGCTTTTATTCCTTTTGCCTTGGGAGACCAGTGGGCAATTTAAACATTAGAGTCTGAATAAGAAACAGGAAAACCAGGACTGGAGCCCAACTCTCCCAGCTTCTAACACTGAGCTTTCTCCACAATGGCCTTTTTAACCTCGACTTCAACACTGTTAAAGGAGTTGATCTTAGTGGCCAAGTCACGCTGCCTCTCAACCTCATGAAATCATCACAAAGGCTTCTAGGGAGGAAGATGGCAGCCCCAGGTAGAGTGTGATTTCACTTTAAAGGAATTACAGAAAGGACCAATCACTTGTCCTCTCACCCTACACCATTATATCCAAGTTTTGACTTTACAAATTAGTTTGGAATGTTAGGGAGAAAATATCTCTCGAGATAGAGTTGAATTTTATCTGTGTCTGCACGGTGGATGCAGACCTGTACTGCTAAAGGCAGTACAAACATGGTCATTTTCTGTAAACAGGACATTAATAGTTGGATAATAAACCATTATCACTTTGTATAAACACCAGAGCAGAAGAGTTACATTTTACATCTGAATGAACACCTTTTGACTGGATCATTTCCCCCCCTTTTTTCTTTCTCTCCTATGCAGTATATAGTGGAATGTCATGGGATCACCCTTCTTCCCCAGTTCCTGGGCATGTACCGGCTTAATGTTGATGGAGTTGAAATATATGTGATTGTTACAAGAAATGTGTTCAGCCACCGTTTATCTGTATATAGGAAATATGACTTAAAGGTAAGACTGATTTTTATTAACTTTTATTCATTAAGTTTGGTCATCCACGTTGTATGTAATTGATCATGCTGAGCACTTAGGAGGCGCCCAGAGCACAAAGCTGCCAGGAGCGCTCCTTTGTGTTAAGCGAGGACCACTTGTACCTACGAGAGATACCATGTCTATTTTATTCAACAAGTATGTATCAAACACCAGCTATGGGCCAGGCACTGCTTTAGGTGCTGGGAATAGCTCGATGAACAAAACAGACCAAACCTGCTCTCAACGAGCTGACATTCTGGTGGGTAAAGATGGATGGTAATAAGTAAAAGGGGTAAGTAAATCATGGAGTATACTAGGAAGTGATCAGTGCCATGGACAGAAGTAAAGACGGGAAGCATGGGGAAGGGATGCGGTTTGGAATAGGGTTTTGCTTCACTGCAGACCTGAAGGGAGGTGAGGGATAGGCTGAGGAGCAGGCCTGGAGACAGGCTGTTTCAGAGACCCCAAGTGAGGGGCGGACCACTGGAAATTCTGATTGTGGAGTGAGGGGATCTGACTTCTGGGATCACCGACATAGGCAACGTCCAGGTCAGGAGCTGGCAGGCTGTGACCTGCCTCCGTGGCACAGCCAACATGGCCATTTTTGTAAATCGTTTTATCGGAATCCCACAGTGCCTGTGGTTTGTGTATCGTTATGTGGTTGCACTGTAACAGCAGAGTTGAGTAGTTACCATAAAGACCGTTTTGGACCACAAAGCCTGAAATACTACCCCTCTGACCCTTTTCAGAAAAAGTTTTCCAACCTTTGGTCTTCATCAGTGGATCTTGAATTTTTTTTTTATCATCTCAGACTCCTTCACACCCTTAAAAGAGGACCCCAGAAAGCTTCTGCTTATGTACTGTATTATGTACTAATACTTACAATATTAGAAATGAGACATTGAAAAAAACTTGTTTAAAATAGTAAAACCATTACATGTTAGCATATCTTTATGAAAAATACCTTCCAAATCAAAGAGTTTAGTGGAACAGGTAGCATTGTTTTTTTATCTTTGCAAATCTCTCTAATGTCAGGTTTGGTGAGACAGAACATCCTGTCTGGTTTGGCTGTCCACCTGTTGCCAAGTTATTTGATTGAAGTGTATGAAGAAAATCAGACCTTACACAAATATGTAGTTGGAAAAGGAGAGGAGGAGTTTTTAATAACTTTTTCAGAAATTTGTGGATGTTTTCCTTTGATATCACACCTTAACCTGACAAGTGGTAATGTCTCAAAGCTGAGTTACAGTGTGGAATCTGAAATCACATCGGTGAACTTTGCGCACGTTGGCCTGGCTACGTCATGCTTTGGTCATTTGGAACGATGGATTGACTGAGTTAGGTGAACTGCTTCCTCGAGGCTATTCATATGTTTTATGACAAACTCCACTAATACCATTTGGTGCCACTGCTGGGTTTGTGCTGAACTGCCAGCAGTTTTACCCACCATTGTATCTGCAGTATCCGTGCAAATATCAAGGTGGTGAAATAGGCAAATAGTGTCTCAGTATTATTATAGAGATAGTTTTGCCTTTGCAGACCCCTGGGTGCTGAACTATGCTTTGAGAAATGCTAGTCTAAGGGAGGGGGAATGTTCTAGGCTTATCTCCTACCCTCTGCAGTTAAGCTTCCCAAATACAGCTTTGCTCTGTCCTGCCTCCGAGTCGTAGCTATTTTACAGGTGGAAATCCCAGCCTACAGGGCTACAGGGCTCTTTGGAACCATCTCCCTCATGAGGCCCTTGGCAGTGTTACTTAGCTCACTCTGCTGAGTATTATAGGTCTTTTCATTGGCCTGACTCTCCCGTGTAAGAAGCCAGTTGACCTCTGAAGCCACATGTCCTGGTTTTTTACTACTTGTTAGCTGTGTGCAAGATGCTGAACCTCTATGAGCCACAGTTTCTTCATCTGTAGAACAGAGGTGATCTTACCTCCGCTGCTGTGAGGATTAATGAGATATGTATGTGGCACGTCCACCGTAAGGCACGGCATGTGGGGAGGAGTGGATGGATTTTCATTGTCTCATCCATTCTACTGATAAGTCCCTTAAAGGCAGTTGTTTTGGTTCTACTTTTTCATCCCCCGGAAATGCTTAAGGTTAGTGCCTCTATCTTAAGCATATCCTGCTTGAGCATGTCCTGTTCAAGCATATCCTGATGTAAATTATGCTTATAGACTGGATGTTATAGTTTTAACCTTGGATGTCATGATTTCATCTCCCTTTTTAGCTTGTAGAGTAAACTTTTCTTGCCAGTACTTGCCATTGTGAGAGAACCTGGGCATCTGGCATCATTTCATGGCTCAGACTCTCAGCCTTGACTGACTTAACGTTTCTAATTTTGTTTTAATTTTTAAATTCTGAATGAATTTAAATTTGGATGAGTTTTTCCAGGCTAATGCTCTGCATTTTTACATAGAGACGAAGCTTCAGTGAGAATTAGGAGCAGAGTAAATTATATCGTAGAGGGGAAAACACACACAGAGACTAAAAAACTTGGTTAAAGATACAGAGACTCAGGTATTACACGTATTTAATACCTGAGGATTTAGCCCCCCCCCCCTTTAAATTTGGGAACATTCTTTGTTAGCAGTCAGTGTACAGAGGAAGAGACGATGGCCCGAATTCAAGAATCTGTAAAGGAAGAAACAAACCATTGCAGGTGACGGCTGCTGGGCTCAGCCAGGCAGAGGGCTCTCCTTCACGTGCTGGGTCAGCTTTGTGCTCCTCCGACACATCCCCCAGAAGCTTCGAGCATCTTCCCTGGGTTGGCAGCAGGGTCTTTCAGATCCACCAGACCTGGGAATGCTGAGCATGGGGCAGATGGAAAAGTGGCCCCAGGGACCCCCTGGCCTGGGCTTGGCCCCCTTCCCCAGTACAAGGAGTCTCCCCAGCTGTGAACACGTTGCACACATCCTGACTAATGCCTGAGCTGCTTGAAGGCAAGATGGTCATAGAGCAAAAATGTTAAGAGTGGCCAACCTAGAAGCTACTTTAAATTTTCCCAAGTCACATACACATTCTCTTAATGATTGGCTAATGCAAGTATTCCAGGCCAATAAATATCTATTTAAAACATGGTCAGGTAAATGGATCGCTCCAGTGACCTAGTCATAGTCTGGGCATCCAGTGCTGGCAGGGGAGGGAGAGCAGTCAGTCGGGCCATGATCCTCCTCCAGCCGTTCACTCAGCAAACACTGGGCGTTGCTGGGTGAGACACTGCGATGGTCACCACGGAGCACAAAGGATAAATGCTCACTGTTGTATTAACAAAGTTAGGAATTCACTGGCCATTTGTTTCCTAATCTATCTTTTGCATTAAGATCTTCCACAAACAAAGGACAGTTTCTGTTCTTGAACTCTACCCCAAAGCACCCCTGTCGGCATCAGGAACGCTCTGTCATTTCAGACAACACAGAACCGAGGGCATCATTTGGAAAACCAGTGCAGTAGAGTAGAAATTGCTGCGACCAAGAACTGTGTTTTCTTCTACTTTATACCTCTGTGCTCAGCCTAGGTTCTGACACAGAAGCGGTGCAAGGAGACGTGTGTTTGAAGGGACCTCCAAAGTGAAAGGGGCCGGGAAGTACCCACTGGGTCTTAGTCATGGTAAGTGAGGAAGCACATGCATCAGTAACCCTAAGCCAGGGGAGAGGGCATTCGGGGGCCAGGGCACGCCCCCACCTAGAGGACGCAGCGTGGGAAAGAGGCCTCTATGCCCCAGTGGTCACTGCGGCCAGCTGACGGCCCACTTCACTTTGAAGACCCTCATACCAACCACTTCTGACAATTGATGTTTGACTCCACGTTTAGTAAGTCATTGTTCACGTGATTGTCGGGTTTTCTGATTTCCAGCAGGAGGACAGGAACCAGGGAGAAGACAGCACAGGTGACACGGCAGGGAAGGGGTTGGAGACAGGTGGACAGAAATCCCTGCAGAGGGTGCAGCACACTCGGGGAGGGGCCAGAGCAAAGTCGGTGCTCATTTATTTCCGTGCTCTGCCCCGGAGTGTTTGCATATTTCACGTGAAGCTGATACCTCGCGTGCGCATGGTTTCATTATCTCTTTCTCTTTCAGGGCTCTACAGTGGCTAGGGAAGCAAGTGACAAAGAAAAGGTAAGTGCCCGGCATCTCTCTCACCTCACTCCCGCGGACATGCGGTTCTAGCCATTTCCCCTCCGCTACAGTGAGAAGCTCTTCATGGGCCTGAGGGACGTTCTCCTCCAGTTCTCTCCCTCAGGTTGGCTGCCCTGTTGGACAGTGAAGCAGTTATTAGTTTGAGGTGTGTGTGAAACATTTCCTATCAACGTGATCTTGAGAAAACAGCCGCCTCTGCTGTCAGCACGCTCCAAACTGGCAGGTACAGCCCAGCACCCGAGTCCTAGCCCCACGTTATGACTAACAGGGCAGGTGTGACCTTGAGTCAGTTTCTCTGCCTCCCTGAGTCCCAGTTTTCTCACCTGTAAAACGACAGTGTTGAGCTTCAAATTCACCAATAAAATATTGGCTTAATGAGCTTCAAACTCCTTTCCAACTATAAAATGTTAAGATCTCATTAGCGTATTTTTTGTGTGTAAAGACTTAGGGATGGACGAGGAGACTCTTTACTTTCTTCTGAGTCACTGGACATTAAGTAATACTTGAACCACATTTTGTTGATTATGCAGGATTATAAACAGATTCAACTGGAATCAGTTTAAGAATTTGGGAGGCAGCTTTCCGTGTGCAAACCTCAACTGCCCAAAATGGGGATTTGCTTACGTGAAAGGCGCCCCGGTGCTCTCAGCTTACTCCTCATGATGTTGAGGTGCCTTTTCTTGACCAAACCATTTGAAAGCTGGGCTCAAGGTTTTTGTTTCTAAATTAAGTTATTTAGGATGATATCACTCAGTTTGGGTTTGAATTTTACAGATTTGGAAATCTCCTTTTACTTATTCATCCAGAAGTTTGTGAATGTCTTTATGGTTACTGTCCTAGCTTCAGGGGCTAAAATAATGAACCACACACACATGGCCTGCAAAGCGATCCAGACATTAAATAGGAAATGACAGTATCATGTGGTAAGTGCTTTGATAGGAAACACGTAGCAAGGGCACCTAAATCTGGCTTGGTGGTCTTCCTGGAAGAGGTGATTGGAAACCTGAAGGATGAGCAGCAGTTGGCTAGAGAAAGAGGGAGCACTCGGTGCTTTCATTGGAGGCTGGGATGAGGCCGCACAGGTAAGCAGGGCCATCTAGAGTGGCTGTGGAAATAACCCAGAATAGATGGTGGCCCGACCTGGGGTGGTGGAAGAGGATAGAGAGATTGAGGAAGAAGAATCCACAGAACTCAGAGCTTGAATATGGGAGGTGAACAGTGCCAGGGAGTGTGTGTGGAGGGAGGGTGACTCCAAACTTTCTGGTTTGGACAGTGGGGGAGGTGCTGATTCCACTCATGGAAAAAGGAAGCAGGCAGAGTAGTTAGAATTGTCAGCACAGCATCAGAACAGAGATGTCCAGTAGGCATGAGAGGGCTTCAGCGGGAAAAGGGGGCTTGGGAAACCTGCCGGGAAGGATGATCAAAGACAGGGAAGTGTCAACGAGGTCACCTAGGATGAGCCTAACATGAACACTCACTCAAGTCCAGGAAGCACGGAGAGCCCCATACAAGATAAACCCAAGGAGGAACACACCAAGACACATATTAATCAAACTGCCAAAAATTAAAGACAAAGAAAAAATATTAAAAGTATCAAGGGAAAAGCAACAGTTGTTAACATACAAGGGAACTCCCAGAAGGTTATCAGCTGATTTTTCAGCAGAAACTCTGCAGGCCAGAAGGGAGTGGCATGATATATTTAAAGTGATGAAAGGGGAAAACCTACAACCAAGAATACTGTATCCAGCAAGGCTCTCGTTCAAATATGACAGAGAAATCAAAAGCTTCACAGACAAGCAAAAGCCAAGAGGATTCAGCACCAGCAAACCAGCTTTACAACAAACCCTAAAGGAACTTCTCTAGGCAGAAAATAAAAGGCCACAACTAGAAACAAGAAAATCATGAATGGGAAAGCTCACTGGTAAAGGCAAACATGAAATAAAGGTAGGGGATCATCCACACACAAATATGTCGTCAAAACTAGCAATCATGAGAACAGGAGAGTACAAATGCAGGATATTGGAAATGCATTGGAAATTAAGAGACCAGCAACTTAAAACAATCTTGTATATATATTGACCGCTATATCAAAACCTCATGGGAACCACAAACCAAAAATCTATAGTAGATACACACACAAAAAAGAAAAAACAATCCAAACACAACACTAAAGATAGTCATCAAGTCACAAGAGAAGTGAACAAAAGGGGAAAGGAAGAAAAAAGACCTGCAAAAACAAATGCAAAACAATTAACAAAATGGCAATAAGAACATACATACCTGGGCTTCCCTGGCGGCGCAGTGGTTGAGAGTCCGCCTGCCAGTGCAGGGCACACAGGTTCGTGCCCCGGTCTGGAAGGATCCCACATGCTGCGGAGCAGCTAGGCCCGTGAGCCATGGCCGCTGAGCCTGCGCGTTCGGAGCCTGTGCTCCGCAACAGGAGAGGCCACAACAGTGAGAGGCCCACGTACCACAAAAAAACAAAACAAAACATACATACCAATAATTACCTGAAATGTAAATGGATTAAATGCTCCAGCCAAGACATACACTGGCTGAATAGATACAAAAACAAGACACATATATGTTGTCTACAAGAGATGCACTTCAGATCTAGGGACACATACAGACTGAAAGTGAGGGGATGGAAAAAGGTATTTCATGTAAATGGAAATCAAAAGAAAGCTGGAGTAGCAATACTCATATCAGACAAAATAGACTTTAAAGACTGTTATAAGAGACAAAGAAGGACTCTACATAATGATCAAGGGATCAATCCAAGAAGATATAACAATTGTAAATATATATACACCCAACATAGGAGCACCTCCATATAAAAGGCAAATGCTAACAGCCATAAAAGGAGAAATCAACAGTAACACAGTAATAGTGGGGGACACCCACTCTCATCAATGGACAGATCATCCAGACAGAAAATAAATAAGGAAACACAGGCCTTAAATGACACATTAGACCAGGTGCACTTAATTGATATCTATAGAACGTTCCATCCAAAAGAACAGAATACACTGTCTTCTCAAGGGCACATGGAACATTCTCCAGGATAGGTCACATCTTGGGCCACAAATCAAGCGTTGGTAAACTTAAGAAAACTGAAATCATATCAGGCATCTTTTTCAACCACAACTCTATGAGCTTAGAAATCAGTTACAGGAAAATAAGTGTAAAAAATACAGACACGTGGAGGCTAAACAATGTTACTAACCAACCAATGGATCACTGAAGAAACCAAAGAGGAAATCAGAAAACACCCAGAGACAAATGACAACAAAAACACGACAATCTAAAACCTATGGGATGCAGCAAAAGCAGTTCTAAGAGTGAAGTTTATACCAATACAATCTTAACCTCAGGAAACAAGAAAAATCTCAGATGAACAACCTAACCTTATACCTAAAGCAACTAGAGAAAGAAGAACAAACAAAACCCAAAGTTAGCAGAAGGAAAGAAATAAAGATCAGAGCAGAAATAAATGAAAGAAACAAGAAAACAATAGAAAAGATCGATTAAACTAAAAGCTGGTTCTTTGAAAAGATAAAATTGATAAACCTTTAGAAGAAAAGGGAAAGGACTCAAATCAATAAAATTAGAAATGAAAAAATGTTACAAGTGACACCACAGAAATACAAAGGATCATAAGAAATTACTACAAACAACTATATGCCAATAAAAAGAACAACCTAGAAGAAACAGACAAATTCTTGGAAAGGTACAACCTCCAAGACTGAAGGAAGAAGAAATACAAAATATGAACAGACCACTCACAAGTACTGAAATTGAAACAGTGATTCAAAGACTTCCAACAAAGAGAAGTTCAGGGCCAGATGGCTTGAGAGGCGAATTCTATCAAACATTTAGAGAAGAGTTAACACCTACCCTTCTGAAACTCTTGCAAAAAATTGCAGAGGAAGGAACACTCAGCTCATCCTATGAGACCACCATCACCCTGATACCAAAACCAGAAAAAAGATGCCACAAGAAAATTACAGGCCAATATCATTGATGAACATAGATGCAAAAGTACTCAACAAAACACTAGCAAACCAAATCCAGCAATACATTAAAAGGATCATACATCATGATCAAGTGGGATTTATCCTAGGGATACAAGGACTCTTCAGTATCCACAAATCAATCAGTGTGGTATACCACATTAAAAACTGAAGAATAAAAACCATATGATCATCTCAATAGATGCAGAAAAAGCTTCTGACAAAATTCAACAGCCGTTTATAATAAAAACTCTCCAGAAAGTGGGCATAGAGGGAACTTAACATAATAAAGGCCATATATGACAAACCCACAGCTAACATCATTCTCAATGGTGAAAAGCTGAAAGCATTCCCTCTAAGATCAGGAACAAGACAAGGATGTCCACTCTCACCACTATTATTCAACATAGTTTTGGAAGTCCTAGCCATGGCAATCAGAGAAGAAAAAGAAATAAAAGGAATCCAAACTGGAAAAGAAGAAGTAAATCTGTCACTGTTTGAAGATGACATGAAACTATACATAGAAAATCCTGAAGATGCTACCAGAAGGCTACTAGAGCTAATCAATGAATTCGGTAAAGTTGCAGGATACAAAAGTAATACACAAATCTCTTGCATTCCTATACACTAACAACAAAATGTCAGAAAGAGAAATTAAGGAAACAATCCCATTTACCGTCACATCAAAAAGAATAAAATACCTAGGAATAAACCTACCTAAGGAGGCAAAAGACCTGTGCTCTGAAAAGTATAAGAAACTGATAAGAGAAACCAAAGATGACACAGATGGAAAGATATACCATGTTCTTGGATTGGAAGAATCAGTATTGTCAAAATGACTATACTACCCAAGGCAATCGACAGATTCAATGCAACCCCTATCAAATTACCAGCGGCATTTTTCACAGAATTGGAACAAAAATTTTTTTTAGTTTTTATGGAAACACAGAAGACCCCGAACAGCCAAAGCAATTTTGAAAGAACGGAGCTGAAGGAATCGGGTTCCTTGACTTCAGACTATACGACAAAGCTACAGTAATCAAAACACTATGGTGCTGGCACAAACACAGAAATGTAGATAATTGAACAGGATAGAAAGCCTAGAAATAAACACACACACCTGTGGCCAATTAATCGATGACAAAGGAGGCAAGAATATACAATGGAGAAAAGACAGTGTTTTGAATAAGTGGTGCTGGGAAAACTGGACAGCTACATGGAAAAGAATGAAATTAGAACATTCTCTAACACCATACACAAAAATAAACTCAAAATGGATCAAAGACCTAAATGTAAGGCCGGACACTATAAAACTCTTAGAGGAAAACATAGGCAGAACACTCTGACATAAATTGCAGCAGTATCTTTTTTTGATCTACCTCCTAGAGTAGTGAAAATAAAAACAAAAATAAACAAATGGGACCCAATTAAACTTAAAAGCTTTTGCACAGCAAAGGAAACCGTAAACAAAACAAAAAGACAACCCCCGGAATAGGAAAAAATATTTGCAAACAAAGCAGCCGACAAGGGATTAATCTCCAAAATATACAAACAGCTCATGCAGCATTATGTCAAAAAAACAAACAACCCAATAAGAAAATGGGCAGAAGATCTAAATAGACATTTTTCCAATGAAGATATACAGATGGGCAGAAAGCACATGAAAAGATGCTCAACATCACTAATTATCAGAGAAATGCAAATCAAAACTACAATGAGGTATCACTTCACACTGGTCAGAATAGCCATCATCAAAAAGTCTACAAACAATAAATGCTGGAGAGGGTGTGGAGAAAAGGGAACCCTCCTACACTGTTGGTGGGAATGTAAATTGATACAACCACTATGGAGAACAGTATGCAGGCTCCTTTAAAAACTAAAAACAGAACTACCATATGATCCAGCAGGCCCACTCCTGGGCATATATTCAGAGAAAACCATAATTTGAAAAGATACATGCACCCCAATTTTCACTGTAGCACTAGTTACAATAGCCAAGACATGGAAGCAACCTAAATGTCCATCAACAGATGAATGGATAGAGAAGATGTGGTACATATATACAATGAAACATTACTCAGCCATGAAAAAGAATGAAACAATGCCATTTGCAGCAACATGGATAGACCTAGAGGTTATCATACTAAGTGAAGTAAGTCAGAAAGAGAAAAACAAATATCATATGATATCACTCATGTGGAATCTAATTTTTTTTAAATGATATAAATGAACTTATTTACAAAACAGAAACAGACTCACAGATTTCGAAAACAGACTTATGGTTACCAAAGGGGAAAGGTGAGGGGTGGGGGGATAAATTAGGAGCTTGGGATTAGCATACATACACACTACTGTATGTAAAATAGATAACTAACAAGGACCTACCGTAGAGCAAAGGGAACTCAATATTCTATAATAACCTATATGGGAAAAGAATATGAAAAAGAATGAATATATCTGTATGTATAACTGAATCGCTATGCCGTACACTTGAAACTAACACAACATTGTAAATCAGCCATACTCCAATACAATTTTTTTTAATGAATAAAAATTTTTAAAAAAGAAGTGAGGCAGGACTTCCCTGGTGGTGCAGTGGTTGAGAGTCCACCTGCCGATGCAGGGGACGCAGGTTCGTACCCCAGTCCGGGAGGATCCCACATGCCGCGAAGCAGCTGGGCCCGTGAGCCATGGCCGCTGAGCCTGTGCGTCCGGAGCTTGTGCTCCGCAACGGGAGAGGCCACAACAGTGAGAGGCCTGCGTACCACAAAAAAAAAAAAAAAGTGAGGCAGAGAAAAAGGAAACGGTGGCTCCTTTGACAGTTTATATTTTTACTGTGCATCAGTGACTATATTTTCACACTTCCAACCTCTGTGTAAATCACCGTGACGCCACCGGCTTTGGCCAAAAGCAGCAGAAACAACAGATTGTCAACTTCTGTTTACATGTTGCTATGTAAACATTTTTTCCAGGTGCCAAAGACTCAAGCCGGTGTTTGAGTTTTAGTCCATGAGAAACTCAGAGGCTTAGTATTATTGGGATTTTCTGCTAGGAGAAAATATCTGGGCTGTTTAAAGAACCACACACTGGCATTGAAAGAAGGCTTTTTCAGCGTCATCAAAAGAAGGCAGCCCCGGAGTAAGAGCTGTGGCCCTGATGCTGTGCGCTACTCCACAGGGGTTGCTCTGTTTTTATTTCGTTCCCAGGTCTCTTGAGACTACTGCTAGTGGCCTTTTTTTTCTGTTCATTTTGATGTGTCCAGCTTCTAGGCCCAGGGGCTTGGTCTGCTATGACAATAACAATGCCAAGAAAGACAGTTACAGCCAGTGGGGTGATTGCTGCAGAATCCGAAGTCCTAAAACAAGGACACATAGGAAGGAAAGCCACAGTATTTGACGTGGCTATGACGGCTCATCCTCAAGAGCAGAACATTCAGTTACCTGTCTGTCCCTCCGCAGCTCTGCCTCTAGACACTTGCCAGGAACCCAGGGCATCTACCACAGTTCCACCCCCCGCCTCACCAAAAATGTTTAGCCCTTCATTCGTGTAGGTTTCTGTGAAAAAGACATGAAATTACAGAATGTGTTTAACAGAAACCCACTTTTCTGAGGATGCTGCTAGGATGCTTTTATCGTCTATTGAATGTGCACAAATTGTTCCTCAAAACATCTCCCCTGGAGGTGGACTTAGAGACGTCAGAGACAGGAGGTACCTTAAGAGGTCAGAGTCCCATTTCCCCACCTCACAGGTGATCGATTTGAGACCCAGAAGCTTACGTTGCCACACAGTCGGTGACAGAGGCAAAACCTTACCTTAACTGCGGGTTATTTTTTTTATTGTTAATGTACTGGGATTTAAAAGGTAGGTAATAGTAACCAACGTTTGTTGAACAGAACGTATACTATATGCCAAGCCTGTTGTAAATTTTACACCAATTTGCTCATGTCATCCTGACCACCACCTTTAAGGTGGAGGCTATTATTACTTCCTTTGCGTCAATGAAGTTACTTGACAGACAGGCTGTAACTTGCACCACAGTTTTGACATGACACAGCCGGGGTTCCAGCCCAGAGCGCACATTTCTAACCTTCTAAAATGTTTGAGACTTATTTCGTTTTTTTAAAAGAAGAGGATTTATTATCAAAAATTCATATTACCCCATGAATCATGAAGATGAACAAGGAAACATTTCACTACAATGTTTCATTGACAAAAACATGTAACTCCAAACCAATATGGTACTAAGGCAGTTCGTTGAGTCTTGATTTAAAAGTAAAAAAAAAGTAATGAAATAAATCGTTTGGCCTCATACCATGTTGGCAAAAATAACCAATTCATATTTCCTCCATTTAAGAAGTGCAGGTATTTCTGTAAGTACAGCCTGTTTCACTGTATCTTACACTATGTAAACATGAGGCTTGTCTACGCAGTAGCCCCTAGGAAGAATTCAGTGCTTTCTACTTCTTTCTGGGCTTGGGGTTCCTGATAGCTATTCTTCCAGGAGGAGCAGCTCCAAAGCATCATCCGCCTGCCCTTTTAGCTTACTGGCGCTCACTGGGCACAGGCACTCACAGAGGAAGTAGCTTGAAGACGTGGGATGTGAAAGTAATTAAAACTGGTAATTTCTGGAGACTGTGCCTGCCTTGACAATAGGACATGATGTCTCTCTGATATGGCAGTTTGTTTATAATCTGGCGACAACCAAGAACATTTACTAACTGTAACACATAACAGTAAATGAAATGTATTAATGGAGCTGAACTCTTAAAACCCTTGGGTTTTTAAGTTCAAAAAATTTTCTTTGCTTTCCTTTTTCTGTCAATTTTCAGGTTTTCTTTCCATGATCAGTTAATATTTTTGACTCTTCCAAAAAGCATGCTGTTCTTTGTCTTCACGAATAAAACCATAAATTATCAAAGCATTCATTGTTATCTCTAGTTAGAAATAATTGGAGAAGGCTGAAAATATTTTCTACATTTTAGCCTTTTATAAATGAAACGAAATGGTCTGCAAGAATATTTTCATTGCAATCATTGTATAATCATTTTCTACGAAATTGCAAAGAACAGTTTTCACAGAGTCTCCATTGATGTGGCTTAATTAGTAATCTGAATTCTTAGTTTTTCTTTCATTTGCGTCATTGTAGCTGTTTTAATTTCACATACTTTTCGCTTGTTGGTGGTAAGTTTTAAAACTGTCATTTCAGATATTTCGTGATATAGGTGCAGAAAGGTCCCCTCCCTATGATTTGAGCTTGACACGTAATTAGTGTGATTTGCATTAGCATAATAATGAAGATGGAACTGAAGGAAATAAAGAAGTTATATTCCAACAATAATGGAATCACTTTCACGGCAACAAGTATCAGAACATGCGTGTACAGATGTCTTGAATTTTTTTTGTAAAAAGAGCAGAACGGTGGTTTTTTTTTTTTTTAAACCGTTGTCAGATTCTGACAGCTGCTATGACTTGTTTTATTCTTTAATTCTTTCCTTTATTAATGGAAGGGCATCTTCCATTCATGGCTCCAGCAGTATCGCCCCCTCTAAATGAGACAGAAATGCGAATCTCCCTGGTGGTCCATCTTTTCACAGCTGCACTGCAATTCCAGTGTGACATCAAATTAGTAATTATAGCTGAGCGGACCGCTTTTTACAAATGACAGTCTTAGCATGCTGCCAGCAAGCAAGCTACCCAGCAGGGAATCCGGGCAAGTAAAAGAAAACATAACTGGACTCACTTGATTTCTGGGGGATTTGACCTGACTCTTTAAAGAGTCCATGTTCTTGAGAGGGAGAGAGAGCGAGTCCTGGGGATTTACACAGATATGCATTTTGTTCATCGTTCTATGCAGTTCTTCTCAAAACTCATGTCTGGTTTTATTAAGTAAAGTAAAGCCTGTATAATGGGGTCATTGGGTCACAATAAGAAGATTCCTTTTAACATCTAACCTTCTCCCTGGAACCCGTTTGAAAGAAAACAGCTGCCCTGCAGTTGGCATTTGTATAACTATATTGGCAATAATCGCTGTTGACACTTTGATAATGGGCTACAAAAAGCTGCCTGGTCGATTCTTCAGAATTGTAAATTGCCCTGGCAATTAACTGACTGTCACCATCTCTGACATTTTACCTACTACTGACTGAAGGTTCAGGAAAATTAATCATTAATACCCTCACATCAAAAAAAACAAAACAAAAAACAATGCTTTCCTAAACCAGTTTTCAGCATTTCTTTTGTGATCTTTAAATTGCAACGAATTATAATTAATTACCACCTCCATCTGGTTCTTTAGGATGAGTTAAAGGCAAGGTAACAAAAGATGGTAAGCTTGGAGCATAAGGTACAAAACAGCAGTGTGTCCTTCTGGGAACCTTCCTTTGCTATCAGTTAAAAAGCGCTTCCTTTTCCGTTGTCAGTGGATGATCAGTTAATGGGAGATTGTCAAGGTTTTTAGGCCCTCAACTCCGCTAATGCTTTAACCTTCTGTGAAATTCATTTCTTCTGTGAATGAAGAAAGATTGGTTTCATTTCTTCTGTGAATCATTTCCCTTTGCCAGCCAGTGTTAGACACAGCTATCCTGGCGCCCAGAGTGCAGGGGGAAATACGCCATCCGGGCAGAAGCAGGGCCATCTGCCTCCTGGCCCAGAGATGTTTTATAAAAGGGGGTCTGGAGGGGAAAGGCACCAAGCAGAGCCCTAGCAAATCTGAGTCCCAGCCCCTGCTCTGGCACTAATGGAAGTTTGGGGTTTGGGGATAAATCATCTGACTTCGTCTTCATTTATTAAAGGGTTTCATTGGTCCTCATGCTTTAGTGTTTGCAAGAATCCCTTTTTTCAAATGAGGCTTTCCCTCCCACAGAGGTGCACTTCAGCAGACTTGACAATCACTTAAATCCTGTCTGCTCGAGGCATGGGTTAAGGTGATTGCTATTACTAATGGAAAAAATGGTCTGAACTCTTACATAAGTTTGCAGATGTCTGAGCAAAGCCTTAAGAACCCTATAATGTAAAAACCATGGGGGTCATTCTGGGAAGCGGAGTTTTAAAGTGAGTCCTTTGGACTTTGGTAAGAGTGGCATGTGAAGAAGAAAGATAACATGAAGTAACTCCTGTGAGCATCTCCCAGATGACAGCATTAGTCCTCAGGCCAGACTGGTTTATGGCAGTGTATAAACTCAGTTTCACTGGAATGAACTGAACTCAGATTATCCCAGTCATACAGAAGCAGTGTTAGATGTGGGAATTTTTTTTTTTAAGCTGACAACTTACGCAGTTGGTTTCAAAAAGAGTTGGGGTGGAGACACAACTTCCAAAATATAGTATGTGGCTTGAGTTTAAGCCAACCTGCTGCAGATGTATAATAAAACAATAAACTTATGATGTTCACTAGATTAGTATTAAACCAGAAACCATACGACTTAGCAAACTTCTTGCATTTTCAAGATTTTGACATTTCTTAGATTATCACCATCGACATCCGTGCAACAGAATCTTCCAATCAGATGGAAACAAATCTATTTTGTAGGGCTTGCACATGGTTTAACTGTCACATCACAGCTCATGAAGGAAAACCAAACTGTCACCATGTCACTTAGAGTTAAAGGGTCATTCTGAAAAGTCTGACAGTATTAGAAAAGGAGTAAGTTTCACTTCCTAAATATCAGCTTTTAGGGAAAATAAATAACCAACAGCTGGGTTCCACCAGGCATAACAGTTCTAAATTGTAGAATTATGGTAGGGCTCATCCGGTTTTGTGCTTCTTAGTTGCAGCGCTATTTCTACAAGTATGTTGAGGTACATTCTCTTTCTACATTTACACAAAGAGATTCAGAATAAAAATTATGAGACTTTCGTATCCAGATGCTGGTCACAAATGTGTACATTCTCATTGTGGAAATAACTAGTTATTAAGACATGTTGGATCACTTCCCAAGCTGTGAACTTGTGTAGACACCATGCTTATGTTGTTAAAGGTTATATGTACCTTTTGTGAGAAAACACCTGCCATCTTTGCCACTTCTGTCTGAACTTTACCCATATTCACTAATTTGCCTTTCCATGTAACAAATCTGTGGCTTGGATATTTTGAGAAGCAGAACTGATTTTATTATAAAATCTTTAACATCTCTTATTACCCCAAAACTGATACCACATATGTGATGTTATTCAAGCAAATTATCTTTAACCTAGCTCCAATGTAAGGATTACCTAAAAAGTCTCCCGTTTGCAGAAATATTTCTGGAGTATATCTTCAGCCCCAGAGACTCTGATTTCTTTTTGAATTTTATTTATTTTTTTATACAGCAGGTTCTTATTAGTTATCCATTTTATACATATTAGTGTATACATGTCAATTCCAATCTCCCAATTCATCCCACCACCACCACCACCACCCTGCCACTTTCCCTCCTTGGTGTCCATATGTTTGTTCTCTACATCTGTATCTCTGATTCTGCCCTGCAAACCGGTTCATTTGTACCATTTTTCTAGGTTCCACATATATGCGTTAATATACGATATTTGTTTTTCTCTTTCCCACTTACTTCACTCTGTATTGACAGTCTCTAGGATCCATCCACGTCTCTACAAATGACCCAATTTCATTCCTTTTTATGACTGGGTAGTATTCCATTGTATATATGTACAACATCTTCTTTATCCATTCGTCTGTCAAAGGGCACTTAGGTTGCTTCCATGACCTACCTGTTGTAAATAGTGCTGCAATGAACATTGGGATGCATGTGTCTTTTTGAATTATGGTTTTCTCTGGGTATATGCTCAATAGTGGGATTGCTGGATCATATGGTAATTCTATTTTTAGTTTTTTAAGAAACCTCCATACTGTTCTCCATAGTAGCTGTATCAATTTACATTCCCACCAACAGTGCAAGAGGGTTCCCTTTTCTCCACACCCTCTCCAGCATTTGTTGTTTGTAGATTTTCTGATGATGCCCATTCTAACTGGTGTGAGGTGATACCTCGTTGTAGTTTTGATTTGCATTTCTCTAATAATTAGTGGCGCTGAGCAGCTTTTCATGTGCCTCTTGGCTGTCTGTGTGTCTTCTCTGGAGAAATGTCTATTTAGGTCTTCTGCCCATTTTTTGATTGGGTTGTTTGTTTCTTTAATATTGAGCTGCATGAGCTGTTTATATATTCTGGAGATTAATCCTTTGTCCGTTGATTCATCTGCAAATATTTTCTCCCATTCTAAGGGCTGTCTTTTTGTCTTGTTTGTAGTTTCCTTTGCTATGCAAAATCCTTTAAGTTTCATTAGGTCCCATTTGTTTATTTTTATTTTTATTTCCATGACTTTAGGAGGTGGATCAAAAAAGATCTTGCTGTGATTTATGTCAAAGAGTGTTCTTCCTATGTTTTCCTTTAAGAGTTTTATAGTATCTGGTCTTACATTTAGGTCTTGAATCCATTTTGACTTTATTTTTGTTTATGGTGTTAGGGAGTGTTCTAATTTCATTCTTTTACATGTAGCTGTCCAGTTTTCCCAGCACCATTCATTGAAGAGACTGTCTTTTCTCCAGTGTATATCCTTGCCTCCTTTGTCATAGATTAGTTGACCATAGGTGCATGGGTTTATCTCTGGGCTTTCTATTCTGTTCCATTGATCTCCATTTCTGTTTTTGTGCCAGTACCATATTGTCTTGATTACTGTAGCTTTATACTATAGTCTGAAGTCAGGGAGTCGGATTCCTCCAGCTCCATTTTTTTCCCTCAAAACTGCTTTGGCTATTCGGGGTCTTTTGTGTCTCCATAGAAATTTTAAGATTTTTTGTTCTAGTTCTGTAAAAAAATGCCACTGGTAATTTGACAGGGATTGCATTGAATCTGTAGACTGCTTTGGGTAGTAGAGTCATTTTCATAATACTGATTAATCCAATCCAAGAACATGGTATGTCTCTCCATCTGTTGGTATCATTTTTGATTTCTTTCATCAGTGTCTTATAGTTTTCTGCATACAGCTCTTTTGTCTCCCTAGGTAGGTTTATTCCTAGGTATTTTATTCTTTTTGTTGCAATGGTAAATGGGAGTGTTTTCTTAATTTCTCTTTCAGATTTTTCATCATTAGTGTATAGGAATGCAAGAGATTTCTGTGTATTAATTTTGCATCCTGCAACTTCACCAAATTCATTGATTAGCTCTAGTAGTTTTCTGGTGGTATCTTTAGTATTTTCTATGTATAGTATCATATCATCTGCAAACAGTGACAGTTTTACTTCTTCTTTTCCAATTTGTATTCGTTTTATTTCCTTTTCTTCCTGATTGCCATGGCTAGGACTTCCAAAATTATGTTGAATAATAGTGGTGAGAGTGGACATCCTTGTCTTGTTCCTGATCTTAGAGGAAATGCTTTCAGTTTTTTACCATTGAGAATGATGTTTGCTGTGGGTTTGTCATATATGGCCTTTATTATGTTGAGGTAGGTTCCCTCTATGCCCACTTTCTAGAGAGTTTTTATCATATGTGGGTGTTGAATTTTGTCAAAAGCTTTTTCTGCATCTATTGAGATGATCATATGGTTTTTATTCTTCAATTTGTCAATATGGTGTATCACATTGATTGATTTACATATATTGAAGAATCCTTGCATCCCTGGGATAAATCCTCCTTGATCATGGTGCATGATCCTTTTAGTGTGTTGTTGGATTCTGTTTGCTAGTATTTTGTTGAGGATTTTTGCATCTATATTCATCAGTGATATTGGTCTGTAATTTTCTTTTTTTTGTAGTATCTTTGTCTGGTTTTGTTATCAGGGTGATGGTGGCCTCGTAGAATGAGTTTGGGAGTGTTCTTTCCCCTGCAATTTTTTGGAAGAGTTTGAGAAGGATGGGTGTTAGCTCTTCCTAAATGTTTGATAGAATTCACCTGTGAAGCCATCTGGTCCTGGACTTCTGTTTGTTGGGAGATTTTTAATCACAGTTTCAATTTCATTACTTGTGATTGGTCTGTTCATATTTTCTATTTCTTCCTGGTTCAGTCTCGGAAGTTTATACTTTTCTAAGAATTTGTCCATTTCTTCGAGGTTGTCCATTTTATTGGCATAGAGTTGCTTGTAGTAGTCTCTTCGGATGCTTTGGATTTCTGTGGTGTCCGTTGTAACTTCTCCTTTTTCACTACTAATTTTACTGATTTGAGTCCTCTCCCTCTTTTTCTTGATGAGTCTGGCTAAAGGTTTATCAATTTTGTTTATCTTCTCAAAGAACCAGCTTTTAGTTTTATTGATCTTTGCTGTCGTTTTCTTTGTTGCTATTTCATTTGTTTCTGGTCTGACCTTGATGATTTCTTTCCTTCTACTAACTTTGGGTTTTGTTTGTTCATCTTTCTCAGTTCCTTTAGGGTTATGGTTAGATTGTTTATTTGAGACTTTTCTTGTTTCTTGAGGTAGGCTTGTATTGCTATAAACTTCCCTCTTAGAACTGCTTTTGCTGCACCCATAGGTTTCGGATTGTCGTGTTTTCATTGTCATTTGTCTCTAGGTATCTTTCTATTTCCTCTTTGATTTCTTCAGTGATCTTTTGGTTATTTAGTAACGTATTGTTTAGCCTCCATGTGTTTGTGTTTTTTACATTTCTTCCCCTGTAATTGATTTCTAATCTCATAGAGTTGTGCTCAGAAAAGATGCTTGATATGATTTCAATTTTCTTAAGTTTACCAAGGCTTGATTTGTGACCCAAGATGCGATCAATCCTGGAGAATGTTCCATGTGCACTTGAGAAGAAAGTGTAATCTGCTGTTTTTGGATAGAATGCCCTATAAATATCAATTAAATCTATCTGGTCTATTGTGTCATTTAAAGCTTGTGTTTCCTTATTAATTTTCTGTCTGGATGATCTGTCCATTGGTGTAAGTGAGGTGTTAAAGTCCCCCACTATTATTGTGTTACTGTCGATTTCCTCTTTTATAGCTGTTAGCAGTTGCCGTATATATTGAGGTGCTCCTATGTTGGGTGCATGTATAATTGTTATGTCTCTTCTCGGATTGATCCCTTGATCATTATGTAGTGTCCTTGTCTCTTGTAACATTAAAATCTATTTTATCTGATATGAGTATTGCTACTCCAGCTTTCTTTTCATTTCCATTTGCATGGAATATCTTTTTCCCTCCCCTCACTTTCAGTCTGTATGTGTCCCTAGGTCTTAAGTGGGTCTCTTGTGGACAGCATATATATGGGTCTTGTTTTTGTATCCATTCAGCAAGCCTGTGTCTTTTGGTTGGAGCATTTAATCCATTCACGTTTAAGGTAATTATTGATATATATGTTCCTGTGCCCATTTTCTTAATTGTTTTGGGTTTGTTTTTGTAGGTCCTTTTCTTCTCTTGTGTTTCCCACTTAGAGAAGTTCCTTTAGCATTTCTTGTAGAGCTGGTTTGGTGGTGCTGAATTCTCTTAGCTTTTGCTTGTCTGTACAGCTTTTGATTTCTCCATCGAATCTGAATGAGATCCTTGCCAGGTAGAGTAATCTTGGTTGTAGGTTCTTCCCATTCATCACTTTAAACAGATCATGCCACTTCTTTCTGGCCTGTAGAGTTTGTGCTAGAAATCAGCTATTAACCTTATGGGAGTTCCCTAACCTTATGGGAGTTCCCTTGTATGTTATTTGTCATTTTTCCCTTGCTGCTTTCAATAATTTTCTTTGTCTTTAGTTTTTGTCAATTTCATTACTATGTGTCTTGGTGTGTTTCTCCTGGGTTTATCCTGCCTGGGACTCTCTGTGCTTCCTGGACTTTGGTGGCTATTTCCTTTCCCATGTTAGGGAAGTTTTCAACTATAATCTCTTCAGATATTTTCTTGGGTCCTTTCTCTCGCTCTTCTCCTTCTGGGACCCCTATAATTTGAATGTTTGTGCATGTGATGTTGTCCCAGAGGTCTCTTAGGCTGTCTTCATTTCTTTTCATTCTTTTTTTTTTTATTCTGTTCGCAGTAATGAATTCCACCCTCTGTCTTCCAGGTCACTTATCCGTTCTTCTGCCTCAGTTATTCTGCTATTGATTCCTTCTAGTGTATTTTTCATTTCAGTTATTGTATTGTTCATCTCTGTTTGTTCTTTAATTCTTCTAGGTCTTTGTTAAACGTTTCTTGCATCTTCTCAATCTTTGCCTCCATTCTTTTTCCGAGGTCCTGGATCATCTTCACTGTCATTCTGAATTCTTTTTCTGGAAGGTTGCCTATCTCCACTTAATTTAGTTGTTTTTCTGGGGTTTTATCTTGTTCCTTCATTTGGTACAAAGTCCTCCGCCTTTTCGTTTGTCTTACCTTTCTGTGAATGTGGTTTTCCTTCCACAGCCTGCAAAACTGTAGTTCTTCTTGCTTCTGCTGTCTGCCCTCTGGTGGATGAGGCTGTCTAAGAGGCTTGTGCAAGCTTCCTGTTGGGAGGGACTGGTGGTGGGTAGAGCTGGATGTTGCTCTGGTGGGCAGAGCTCAGTAAAACTTTAATCCACTTGTCTGCTGATGGGTGGGGCTGGGTTCCCTCCCTGTTGGTTGTTTGGCCTGAGGCCACCCAGCACTGGAGACTGCCCGGCTCTTTGGTGGGGCTAATGGTGGTCTCTGGGAAGGCTGACACCAAGAAGTACTTCCCAGAACTTCTACTGCCAGTGTCCTTGTCCCCATGGTGTGCCACAGCCACCCCCCAACCTCTGCAGGAGACCCTCCAACAGTAGCAGGTAGGTCTGGTTCAGTCTCCTTTGGGGTCACTGCTCCTTCCCCCTGGGTCCTGATGCGCACGCTACTTTGTGTGTGCCCTCCAAGAGTGGAGTCTCTGTTTCCCCCAGTCCTTTTGAAGTCCTGCAATCAAATCCCACTAGCCTTCAAAGTCTGATTCTCTGGGAATTCTTCCTCCTATTGCCGGACCCCCAGGTTGGGAAGCCTGACGTGATGCTCAGAACCTTCACTCCAGTGGGTGGACTTCTGTGGTATAAGTGTTCTCCGGTTTGTGGGTCACCCATCCAGCAGTTACGGGATTTGATTTTATTGTGATTGCGCCCCTCCTCCAGTCTCATTGTGGCTTCTCCATTGTCTTTGGATGTGGGGTATCCTTTTTGGTGAGTTCCAGTGTCTTCCTGTGGATGATTGTTCAGCAGTTCCAGACTCTGATTTTTATGAAGTTACTTTGGCAAGCCTGATGAAAAGGGGCTTATACTTTCTTTTCAAGTTTGTTTTTATTCAGGTGAGCTTGGACTAACAAGTGTAGCAGGAACATAATAAGCAGTCCCTAACTTGAGACAATAGTTAGTACATGTTTTTTCTGTTGTGCATTCAGCTCTGAGTGTCATAATATGGCCCATCAAAGGGACACCAGGCAGCAATCTTAGATGTCGAAGGTTACAATTAGACTTTTTAAAACAGGTTGTCCAATGAGCACATTGAGGAAACAGTCATTTCTTTCTGAACTACAAGTCCTGTAATCACGGAGTGCTATGCTGTGCGTTATCCTTTGCACTGAAACCTTCTGGGGCCAGAATCCTGTTGGCATTAAACACTCGAGTGTGACAGAAGTACATTCCATCTTTCTGTTAAGGTTTCCATGCTTAAACATGACTCTGTATTATGTAAATTTTGGCTCTGTGCATTTTTAAGTACATGTATTTTTTTTCTTTTTCCTGTTAGTGGCAATTTAATAGACTCTTTGCAAAAGTTAATTGTATAATGATGTTAAATCCAGTACATTGTAGTTTGAATTCCGTATTTAAAGTTTTTGGCTGTAAATATAGATTTTAAATATTTGATTTAAAAATTTTTGAGTCATCCAAAAGACATTTTAGTGACATTAAAGATCTAATTAAGATTTCCATGTAATTTCTGGCTTCACTAACTCTTAACACATTCAGTATTACTAAGCTCCATGCAAATGACAGCAGTCACGCACCAGGTCACAGAACCCAATGAAATAATTAGATATTACAAACAGGTTAACTTCTTTTCGAAACAGAAGATTTAAATCCTTTTGATAAGCATTATCTTTTGTTTTCAGAGAATGTGCAAAATTTAGTAATTTAAAATTTTAAAGTTTATAAAAAGTGCTAAATATTTTTATATTAGAAGGGAAGTTCTAATGCCTTGTCTTTTTAAAAAACCTCCTGTCTACCGTTCTAACGGGAGGAAGCAGAGCCCCGTGCTTCCTTTGCCCTCCTGGAATCTAATTTTCTCTCTGGCCACTGCATTTACGCCTGGGTCTTTGCCGAGCTGGCCACAGAGGCACAGTTCTAAAAACGAAAGCTCTGGACTTTGTAGCTCTTCGTTCTGAACATTTGTCCTTTTTTAATCTCAAACCCCTAGCCAAATCTCTCCTTAGAGATCATTTATATCTTTTATTGAACCCTAGGGAATCCTTATATTCAGAAGCATTTATACACTTAGAATACTATCCACACATTGGTTATCTTCAAGCCCTGATGCAGTTGTGTGTATACCTCAACTCTCAGGTCCACTTGTGTTTTAGTTGCACATAAAGCATCTTTGACCATGACTGACACTGTTAATAGTGTGTTTCTTACTATTGAAGAATATGGACTTGCCAAGCGACAGCCTATATAATACTGTGCCTTAAAAGAAACTAAAAACTGGAAATTCCCTGGGGGTCCAGTGGTTAGGACTCAGCGCTTTCACTGCATGGGCCCAGATTCGATTCCTGGTTAAGGAACTAAGATCCCACGAGCCACATAGCGCAGCCAAAAAAAACCCCAACAAACAAAAGACTTTTCACCCAATAATGTAGTTACAAAAAGCAGGGGCGGGAATGTTTATAATGAAACAATTTTCTTTTTACAGCTCATAGCAAGTGAAGTGTTCCCAAGGAGCTTGTTACTTTCTAGTTTTGGGGTTGTTTTCTGGCTACTGGGATTCCAACTAGTGAATTTTTGCTTTAGGTCAGCAAAATCACATTCACTAAATTACCCACTATCATCACCTACTTGCTGAGAAAAACTAAACACGTGAAAAATTAAGGTAAAACAAAAGTCAGCAAACTTCTCTCTTTGGCCATAGATATCGAAGTATTTTATTCCATAGTAATAAAATATACTTTATTACTCTAAAAATTTAACTTACCCAATTATTATAAAGCAACATTTTATTCTCACTTGGGTTTCAGTGAGGTTTTCTGGCTAGGGAGAGCTTTTGCGGTGACGAGAGGTCTTTCTGACCAAGAGAATTCACAGTCAAGGTTTGGACAGCAGGCAGGGTAGGGGCTTATGCCAATGTAGCCTCTAGTGCCCCTTGTCTGATACAGTGAAGTGAAATAACCTTGCACTTGTGTGTGCTAGGTGTGTGTGCAATAAGGAAAGTATCTTCAGAACTTAAAGGCCGTGTGTAGAAAAGTCACGTGAGGTTTGTGCCTAATAATAAAACCTGAAAACAGGCAATTTTAAGCATGGCTTAGGTTACTGATACCCCAAATTTAAAGAGCCTACTTCTTTTAGAAAATCAGGAAGGCTAGAAGACGATGGGCAAGTCTGTATTCTTTAGTAGTTCGAAACACTATGTAACAGTATTGGTCACGGTCAAAGCTAATGTGTAACTAAGACGCAAACTAATATCTAGTGAGTTCTCATTGCCAAGCACTGTCATTTCATTCACACGCTAACCCTACTGGATAGGTATTATTAATATTCCACTATATAGATGAGGAAACTGAGGTTGCCTATCTATTGCCTAGCAGCTGGGTCTAAACACCCCAACTATTATAAAAGTGTTAAATGTGCTTTAAAAATATGCAACTTAAAAAAAAATCTTGCTCTGAATTTATCAGTGATGAACTTTTCTCTAGATACACACGCCATACTTGAGAATATGACCAGCAAATAACAAGAACATTTATATATAACTCTCTACATGGCAAGCAGGGCCCTAAGCTTTTTAGGTGTATGAATGGGTATAGTCCTCACAACAGTGTGGTTTGCTAACCCCCATTTAAAGATGAGGAAGCCAAGCCACAGAGAGGTTAAGTAACTTACTCTAAGTCACACAGCTAATAACTGGAGCAGCTGAGATACAACCCTGGCGGCCTGGGTCCAGTCTGTGCTCAGAAGCTCATGCTTCAGTGTCCCAAGTAGAAATCTGGGCCATACTGAATCTACGTGGGGTCTGGCATCCCCCAGCATTGAAAGTGCCAGGGATATTCACTCTGCCAATTTTATCCACACAACAAAATAAGGATAGCTCGGTTGCAGGGGGACTGACATCGCTCTGCTTATGCCTTTAGCTGTGTTTGTACATTGACACATCACATTAGTAGAGATGAATGCCATTTTGAGTCCAACCCACCCTAGTACAATCACTTCCTGCAAAAGGGAACTAGCCAAAAAATACCTAGAAACAAATGACAATGGAGACACAACGACCCAAAACCTGTGGGATGCAGCAAAAGCAGTTCTAAGGGGGAAGTTTATAGCAATACAAGCCCACCTTAAGAAGCAGGAAGCATCTCGAATAAACAACCTAACCTTGCACCTCAAGCAATTAGAGAAAGAAGAACAAAAAAACCCCAAAGCTAGCAGAAGGAAAGAAATCATAAAAATCAGATCAGAAATAAATGAAAAAGAAATGAAGGAAACAATAGCAAAGATCAATAAAACTAAAAGCTGGTTCTTTGAGAAGATAAACAAAATAGATAAACCACTAACCAGACTCATCAAGAAAAAAAGGGAGAAGACCCAAATCAATAGAATTAGAAATGAAAAAGGAGAGGTAACAACTGACACTGCAGAAATAAAAGAGATCATGAGAGATTACTACAAGCAACTCTATGCCAATAAAATGGACAATCTGGAAGAAATGGACAAATTCTTAGAAATGCACAACCTGCCAAGACTGAATCAGGAAGAAATAGAAAATATGAACAGACCAATCACAAGCACTGAAATTGAAACTGTGATTAAAAATCTTCCAACAAAGAAAAGCCCAGGACCAGATGGCTTCACAGGCGAATTCTATCAAACATTTAGAGAAGAGCTAACACCTATCCTTCTCAAACTCTTCCAAAATATAGCAGAGGGAGGAACACTCCCAAACTCCTTCTACGAGGCCACCATCACCTTGATACCAAAACCAGACAAGGATGTCACAAAGAAAGAAAACTACAGGCCAATATCACTGATGAACATAGATGCAAAAATCCTCAACAAAATACTAGCAAACAGAATCCAACAGCACATTAAAAAGATCATACACCATGATCAAGTGGGGTTTATTCCAGGAATGCAAGGATTCTTCAATATACGCAAATCTATCAATGTGATAAACCATATTAACAAACTGAAGGAGAAAAACCATATGATCATCTCAATAGATGCAGAGAAAGCTTTTGACAAAATTCAACACCCATTTATGATAAAAACCCTGCAGAAAGTAGGCATAGAGGGAACTTTCCTCAACATAATAAAGGCCATATATGACAAGCCCACAGCAAACATCATCCTCAATGGTGAAAAACTGAAAGCATTTCCACTAAGATCAGGAACAAGACAAGGTTGCCCACTCTCACCACTCTTATTCAACATAGTTTTGGAAGTTTTAGCCACAGCAATCAGAGAAGAAAAGGAAATAAAAGGAATCCAAATCGGAAAAGAAGAAGTAAAGCTGTCACTGTTTGCAGATGACATGATCCTATACATAGAGAACCCTAAAGATGCTACCAGAAAACTACTAGAGCTAATCAATGAATTTGGTAAAGTGGCAGGATACAAAATTAATGCACAGAAATCTCTGGCATTCCTATATACTAATGATGAAAAATCTGAAAGTGAAATCAAGAAAACACTCCCATTTACCATTGCAACAAAAAGAATAAAATATCTAGGAATAAACCTACCTAAGGAGACAAAAGATCTGTATGCAGAAAATTATAAGACACTGATGAAAGAAATTAAAGATGATACAAATAGATGGAGAGATATACCATGTTCTTGGATTGGAAGAATCAACATTGTGAAAATGACTCTACTACCCAAAGCAATCTATAGATTCAAAGCAATCCCTATCAAACTACCACTGGCATTTTTCACAGAACTAGAACAAAAAATTTTGCAATTTGTATGGAAACACAAAAGACCCCGAATAGCCAAAGCAATCTTGAGAACGAAAGAAGGAACTGGAGGAATCAGGCTCCCAGACTTCAGACTATACTACAAAGCTACAGTTATCAAGACGGTATGGTACTGGCACAAAAACAGAAAGATAGATCAATGGAACAGGATAGAAAGCCCAGAGATAAACCCACGCACATATGGTCACCTTATCTTTGACAAAGGAGGCAGAAATGTACAGTGGAGAAAGGACAGCCTATTCAATAAGTGGTGCTGGGAAAACTGGACAGCTACATGTAAAAGTATGAAATTAGATCACTCCCTAACACCATACACAAAAATAAGCTCAAAATGGATTAAAGACCTAAATGTAAGGCCAGAAACTATCAAACTCTTAGAGGAAAACATAGGCAGAACACTCTATGACATAAATCACAGCAAGGTCCTTTTTGACCCACCTCCTAGAGAAATGGAAATAAAAACAAGAGTAAACAAATGGGACCTAATGAAACTTAAAAGCTTTTGCGCAGCAGAGGAAACCATAAAGAAGACCAAAAGACAACCCTCAGAATGGGAGAAAATATTTGCAAATGAAGCAACTGACAAAGGATTGATCTCCAAAATTTATAAGCAGCTCATGCAGCTTAATAACAAAAAAACAAACAACCCAATCCAAAAATGGGCAGAAGACCTAAATAGACATTTCTCCAAAGAAGATATACAGAGTGCCAACAAACACATGAAAGAATGCTCAACATCACTAATCATGAGAGAAATGCAAATCAAAACTACAATGAGATATCATCTCACACCAGTCAGAATGGCCATCATCAAAAAATCTAGAAACAATAAATGCTGGAGAGGGTGTGGAGAAAAGGGAACCCTCTTACACTGTTGGTGGGAATGTAAATTGATACAGCCACTGTGGAGAACAGTATGGAGGTTCCTTAAAAAGCTACAAATAGAACTACCATATGACCCAGCAATCCCACTACTGGGCATATACCCTGAGAAAACCATAATTCAAAAAGAGTCATGTACCAAAATGTTCATTGCAGCTCTATTTACAATAGCCCAGAGATGGAAACAACCTAAGTGTCCATCATCGGATGAATGGATAAAGAAGATGTGGCACATATATACAATGGAATATTACTCAGCCATAAAAAGAGACGAAATTGAGCTATTTGTAATGAGGTGGATAGACCTAGAGTCTGTCATACAGAGTGAAGTAAGTCAGAAAGAGAGAGACAAATACCGTATGCTAACACATATATATGGAATTTTAAAAAAAAATGTCATGAAAAACCTAGGGGTGAAACAGGAATAAAGACACAGACTTACTAGAGAATGGACTTGAGGCTATGGGGAGGGGGAAGGGTAAACGGTGACAAAGCGATAAAGAGGCATGGACATATATACACTACCAAACGTAAGGTAGATAGCTAGTGGGAAGCAGCCGCATAGCACAGGGAGATCAGCTCGGTGCTTTGTGACCGCCTGGAGGGGTGGGATAGGGAGGGTGGGAGGGAGGGAGACGCAAGCGGGAAGAGATATGGGAATATATGTATATATATAACTGATTCATTTTGTTGTGAAGCTGAAACTAACATACCATTGTAAAGCAATTATACTCCAATAAAGATGTTAAAAAAAAAAAAAAAAAGGGAACTAGCCTTAGACTTGGGCTGTGCTGGCCTTGGTCCTGGGTTTGGTTGTACGCAGCCTCACTCCTCTGGCCAGGCTGGACAGACTGGGGAGGGCCATGTAGGAAGAGCAGGCCCATCCCATGCCTCAGCCTCCTTGGTGCTGCCTCCCAGTAAGTACCACGTGAGGTACTGCAATTCCCCATCACGTTTGGAGGCTGCCAGTCTACATGAAACTGGCCAGGAAAACTTAATTCAGAGCTAATAAGTGAAGACTCAACCTACGACCACTTCAGAAAGGTGGCTGACCGCTGGCTGGAGGCCGGCGTCCGAGTCCACAGTTCAGAAGTGTTTCTGAGCTGATGTCTTCAGCCCTGGTGTTTTCCTCTGCCCTCTGGCTCGTATCTGCATTGAGCTAGAAAGGGTATGAAAGATGCCCATTAAAGGAACCAGACCCAGTGACTTTGACGCTTTCAAAACTCCCCGCTAAATGCAAGTAATTCAGTGTCACAAAACAAAGGGTGGGACCGGTTGCTGCCCACGATTATTTCTGTGCTGCTCTGCAGACATCACCTTTGTGGGCAGTGTCACACCGAGAGTTTATGATGTTCATTAATTCATAGCAAAACGGTTGCCCTCAAAAAAAAAAAAAAAAAAAGGTGTGTCTTTAGTATAAATGCTGCTCGTTATCAGAGGGATATATTGACATTTTTAAGAAGCCAGGCAACAAGGTTTTCTTGAGGGTGTGTTACTGTCAGGTGACTTCATCCTCGTCATTCAGTTTTTAGTAGAAAAAGTTCATCTCTGTTTTTAAACATCTTCTATGCAGCATTACTGAATGCTCACGGCAGTGACGACACTAACCACTTGCCTCACTATTTAAATGTCACAGGGGTTTTGGTCGAATCCTCAGTCATTCAGCTAAAGGTCGAGTTGTACTAAGAGTCAGGCAGCCCGGGTCCGCATCTCAGCGCAGGAACCGGCTTACCAGCTCCACTTACCAGGCTGTGAGACCTTAGCTGTGTTGTCTCACTTAACCCAGTTTCCCTGTTGGTAAAGTGTGGATAGTAAGAGTTAAGGTTGTTTCGACGAGTAAATGAGATAATGCACTTAAATAAATAGATGCCTGTCAAGGGCTTAGCAGGGTCTCCCCCTTCTACACATATGCAAACGGCCTGGAGGGGGTCCAGAAACTGGCCCCTGGCAAGTAAGGGGTGGATGGAGGGTGGGAACCTCAGGATTCATGTCTCCAAAACCCTGTGCTCCTAAAGCCTCTGCCATCCTGCTGACACCGGGGGGTGGGCATTGGTGGACCAGTGCTGGGTTCCTCTAGCAGCTGCCCTAAGGACCGGCCTGCACCTCTTGAGCCTTTCAATATGCCCTTAAGTCTTTTAACCAATCTGGTTGCCCTTTTTTGAATTTGATCCAATCTAAATTCATCCCTAGTGCCTGCGAAATTCACAAGTAAGCCTAGTAATAAAGTACAGGGTGTCCAGAGTGTTATGAGGTAGGATTATACTCTCCCTGTCACATGAGGTAATGCTGCTGGGGTGACCCTGAAATGGCATTCATCTGCATTAATGAGACTGGTATCACCAACACGGGTCGCTTACCGCTGTCTGTAGCCTGTCATCCCTGCCTTCAGGTTTCTCGCACACACGCACCCACGCACAAAAACCCGTCTCCCCTGCTCTGCTTGCACATACAAAATAAGTTGCAGAGTTCAGGCAGCTCTTAATCCTCAATGCCCCCAACCACACACCACCGTCCCCTAAACAGACAAATGCCCAAGCTGTCCAATGCTTGGAGAATCATGACCCTCTCCATCTCCTGTGTTTGTGCATAAATCTGGCTTCAGCGCTTTCTAAAGCACCCCAGTTTGTACCTTTGACAAAGCTTCTCCGCTGGCCTCTGAGTTTGTTAAACTTCAGATCCTTGCATTTCATTCACTGTGAAACTGTGTTTCAGTTCTAGGAAAAGAACTTCAGGTCTGTGTGCTTAAACATTTAACATGAACACGCCATCTTCACATTCAGGGTTTTCTTTCACATTTTACCTTTTTAAATGATGATGAATTTACAGAGTTAGTCTACCAGGCCCCTCCCTAGTTGTTGTGTAGAATGGCACTGCATCTCATTTCCCCAGACTCTGACTCGGCATAAAATATTTGAAAGTAGACCCGTCTCTCCCTAAGAACCGTATTCTTTATCTATAGGCCTTACAAACTCATGCTGCCTTGTTTTCTTACCTACTTGCTTTGGTGTGTCTCATACAAGATTACAAACTCCGTTAGAATAGAAATGTTGACCTATTCATTTTTATGTTTCTATACGTGACATTCAGTAACGGCTTATTGAATGGGATCTTTGGATTTCTGAGCTTTGCTATACCTGCTTTGTAAGGATAATTATTTTGGCAATAGTTATATCGAATTCGAAACTCACAAAACTGCACATTTTCTCAAAGTTAAAATGAGTAGCAAAGCTAATTTAGAATTGCATAATATACATGCATGTGTGTGTGTGTGTGTGTGTGTGTACAGATAGATGTGAGTAGTCTACATACATGTGTGTGTACCTTACAGAAAGAAAGGAAAAAGTGAGCAGTTTAGGGATTTGGATGGTGGTTCAGTAGACAGATGTACCCAGTGAGCTTTTAATCACTCTGAATGAGGGGGAGGTAGTGTGGAGACCAGGAAGGACAGTATGTTCTTTCCTTTTTTTTTCCCTCCCCATTTAGTTCACACTATGGAAAGGAGGCATTCATTAGTATACTAAGAAAAGCAATGTATTATGTTGGATTCCTTTCAACTGGAAGAAATAAGCAGGAGTGGTTATTTCTTATAAGGTCAGCCCAAAGGTGTGGGGAGGGGTTTTGAACTCTCCCAGAATGCAGGTTGCACGAAGTTGAATAATCCACACTATTTTAAAGGTATATGCCTCTATTATCTTATATGCTGCAGTACAAACTGGTTTTTTGGTTTGTTTTCCTTGCCTGTGACCCATATTTTGATAATCACGCATTACTTTGTGTTGCTCAGCCTAAGTTGCCAGCTCACTACCCTCTCCTTTATTTTTAAAGGGTAGAACTTCTCATCTTAATATGCTTTACTCTAGAAAACATTTTCCTTCCATATTGCCCAGATGCAAACAGAGTCTCCTTCTTGGAGTGGTGCGCAGGAAGGCTTAGAAGGGCAGATCGCTAACCTCTGGCTGCATATTCTCCCTGACTCAGAAATTAGATAGGATTATGGGTGGTGCTTTTCTGAGCAAGACAACATGTTATTTGTAACACGAACCCAGCAAAGGCTATCCCAAAAGTGTGTGTGTTGTCAGGGACGGGTGGAGTTGAGTTATACCAGTAAGAAAATTGAGGGTTCCTGACAAAGAATTCCAAGGGTATGAATTCTATACCTAGGAGACTTCTTGTGAATCTTCTTTAAGAAAGTGAACCTAAGAAAGCAGTCAGGTTCGTTCATATGAAAACCATGAAATCTGTTACAAAAGCCTCATAATATGGAGTACACCTGACCCTCCATTCCTAGTGGAAATGCTTCCAGTGGTCATAGCTCACTGGTGCCCCCTTGCGGCACTCAAGCCACCTCACATGTCGTTGCCTTGGGTAAGACCTCTGCGGTGAACAGGGCAGATTCAGCTTCCAAGAGTGGAAACTTAACCTCCAGGACTGGAGGGCATACATGTCTTTTAGATTTTAGTCAAGCTTCTTTCTTACTCTTCTTCTTTTTTTTTTTTAGGCCAAAGAACTGCCAACTTTAAAGGATAATGATTTCATTAACGAGGGTCAAAAGATTTATATTGATGACAATAACAAAAAGGTATTCCTGGAAAAACTGAAGAAGGATGTTGAGGTAAGAAAAAGAAACTCAGTATAAGGGACGGCCCATTGTATGAATGTCAGCAGTACTGGGTTTTCAGGAGCTCTTAAAACCGTCTCTTTAAATCGGCAACCGAGGCAAAAACATATGTTGTACATTATCCAAAGCAGATATAAACAGGTATATCTCACATGTGATCTGGTTTAAAAGAGAAGTGTGCCAATTCAGCAGCTCCCCCCTTTAGAGGACAAACAAAAGCAAGCACGCGGCGCCTTCTGGTCTCCCCTCCCTCCGGTACCCGTCTTCTCTGTTGGGTAGGGGGGTAGACTGACTGCCCACGGCAGCCAGGGCTGGGGCCGAGGGGCTGAGGGCATTCTGTCAAAGAGCACAGCGTGTCGACAAGTGGATAGTAACTACCTGAATTCGGGGTTTTCTCCATCTGAACCACATCTTGGTGTTGCAAAACCCAGCCTCAGTTGCTTAGTGCTTCATATTTGCGCCAGCCTCTGTGGAGTTAGTGACGTTGGGCCCATCAAGACAGCCTTGCCACCGCATGGGAATGGCACAAAGGCAGTTTAGGACACCAGGGTCATGCGGGATGTTGTGAGAAATAAAATACTATGTGGAAATGGGCTTTGAGTCTGTAATGGAGCTCTCTTTGTAAATGCTGTTTTACGAATTAAAAATACACCTTTCCCTGTCTTCCATTTATTGTAATTGCATTGCAGTTCTCCCACCGAACTTCCTTATATATAATTCTTCTAGAAATAAATTCAGGAAAAACGTTCTTTTCTTGAAGTTTGTTAGGTTACAAAACAGTGCAAGGAGAGTTCTAATTTAAACAGTTACTAAGCTATGTTTTTCTTAGCTGTTACTTTTTTTTTTTTTTTGCGGTATGCGGGCCTCTTACTGTTGTGGAGCACAGGCTCCGGACGCGCAGGCTCAGCGGCCATGGCTCATGGGCCCAGCCGCTCCGCGACATGTAGGATCTTCCCGGACCAGGGCACGTACTCGTGTCCCCTGCATTGGCAGGCAGACTCCCAACCACTGCGCCACCAGGGAAGCCCTCTTAGCTGTTACTTTTGTTCATGTGTGTGCAGTTTTTGTTTTGGTTTTTTTAACTTTGAAGTACAGTTCTCCACATACCAGTACAGATCTGCTCCTCAGAGAGGCTTTGTGGAAAGATTTTCCTGTGTCATTAAAAACAAAATGACTTGGGAGTTCCCTGGCGGTCCAGTGGTTAGGACTCGGTTCTTTCACTGCCGGGGCCCAGGTTCCATCAGGGAACCTGGGTCAGGGAAATAAGACGCCACCCCCCGGCAAGCCCAGCCACATGGCCAAAAAAAAAAAGAACCCAAACAAAATGACTTGGGCCGAAGAACACATGTCATGGATTAGATTATATCCCCCATGAGGGTAGAAGCAGTCTTTTTAATCTTCTAACATATTTCATTGCAAGACATGCAGACTGACCAAATTAGTTCATGATTATTTTTAGGTTATAAATTATTTTAAGAAATTTTTTTGCACTTTAACCTACATCATGTATATGCTTTGATTAGAACCTAGATATTGGTTATTTATGAAGGATACAAGTGTCTTTTTTTAAAAAGTTTTTCTCCAGTTTCTCATTATTAAGCATTTATTTTTCCTCAGTTGTCAGTGGTTTTTATTAAAATGCATATTAGCTAAGTATTTCCCTTTTACTTTGGGGTCAACTTGATCTGATAACAAAGTGACACAGGTAGACATGCTCTTTGAGAATTTTACTCATTATTCTGCAAGTCTTTGATCCCAAGAATCATATTGTTTTAGCAATTATGGTAAATAGGCCTTAGGGTTATCTGATCTGCTGGAAAGATGGTTTTCATCTTTTCTGTCGGCTGTATATTACTATGATATTTAGACCCCACAAACAATGTAACTGAAGCCGTTCAAATTTACAGTTGAATTACACAAGGATTCTCTTCGCCCTTTCACTGTCTCTAACAGTGTCTTGATTAGAGGATTTGGATAATTTTAACCCCATCCATGGCTCTCGCACTTAGCTGTTTTGTTGAACTGGAGGCAGGGCATAAGGCGTTCTTTCATTTTAATAAATTCTCAATGGTCGGTAAGTGTCTAGTTTTGAAATTCATGCAGAAGCATTATTAAATTTTTAAGCAGGTAATTATGGTGAAGTAGCTTGACATCTGATCTTGATAATGAGACTAGAATGTAATCTCGTTTCATTTTTCCATCAGGTCCATGCTTTCTAATTTAGCTGGCCGGCCTGTTTAAGTACAGGATTTGGGGGTTGGGGGCTGACTCAATGCTTTAAGTAAAAGATGAGTTTACTACAGCTCAGTAAATATTTTTGTAGGAAAATTAGAACCTAGGGGCTTTTTTCTGCGTTTGAAATTCTGTTCTATTCATATGCCGCTCAAAGTACTTTAGTTCTGATAGCTTTACACGTGAGTATCTGTGAACCCTTTTCTCCAGAAGAAAGCACTCTACGGAGAGTGAGAAGTCACTTTTGCCCTCTGACCCGCTTCTTGTCCGCTCTGACCAGGGCCCACGCTTATCTCTCGTCAGCTCACACTGGGATCCAAATTTCACACAATGCAAAACTGTGCTTTGTGTCCTGTGGCATCCGCCCCATCATAGGCCATCTCATCCCTCACGTCTTGGGTCGGCGGTGGGGAGGGGAGGGGGCACTGCGGGTAGCAGGATGGTTGGCAGCCAACTTTTACAGAGCATGTAGAGCGTAAGTCCTTCCTGTGCAGTCATTCTCTCCCTTCATTCTTCTAACTCCTTGAGGCTGAGTGCTGTTATCCCAATTTATGGATGAGAAAACTGAGCCCAGAGACACTATGTAATTTGCTCAAAGACACACAGCTACTAAATTCAGACTGGGATTTGAGGCCACTGGCAGCCACACTCCTAAACTGCTGATATAACATGCAGGTTAAGGATGAGACTGTTTTCAGATAAAGTACTCCAAGAGAGGATTATTACGGCTTTCAACAAGCGATTAAATATAACTGAAATAGGGATGGTTGGAATTTTAATCCTGCATCACAGATGTGTTGGGAGGTGGTGATTCAGCAGAACAAGTGTGTTAATAAACTTAGTAAAAAGTAAATTCAAATCTGTTGTAAAGAAGTTTTTTTTAAATTTTATTGTAGTTGATTTACAGTGTTGTTTGTGAATTTCTGTACAGCAAAGTGACTCAGTTATACATATTCTTTTTCATATTCTTTTCCATTATGGTTTATCACAGAATACTGAATATATCAGTAGTTCTCTGTGCTGTACAGTAGGACCTTGTTGTTTATCTGCTCTATATATAATAGTCTGCCTCTGCTCATCCCAAACTCCCACTCCTTCCCTCCCCCACCACCCCTCTTGGCAACCACAAATCTATTGTCTGTATCTGTGAGTCTGTTTTTGTTTTGTAGATATATTGATTTGTATCGTATTTTAGATTCCACATGTAAGTGATATCTTACGGTATTTGTCTTTCTCTTTCTGACTTCACTTAGTGTGATAATCTCTAGGTCCATCCATGTTGCTACAAATGGCATTATTTAATTCTTTCTGATGGCTGAGTAGTATTCCACTGTATATAAATATATACCATAACTTTATGCATTCATCTGTTGATGGACATTTAGGTTGTTTCCATGTCTTGGCTATTGTAAATAGCGCTATGAACACAGGGTGCATGTATCTTTTTGAATTATAGTTTTATCTGGGTATATGCCTAGGAGTAGGACTGCCGGATCATATGGCAACTCTACTTTTAGTTTTTTGTGGAACCTCCATACTGTTTTCCATAGTGGCTGCACCAATTTACATTCCCCCCAACAGTGTAGAAGATTTCCCTTTTCTCCACACCCTCTCCAGCATTTGCTATTTGTAGACTTGTGAATGATGGCCATTCTGACTGGTGTGAGGTGATACCTTATTGTAGTTTTGATTTGTATTTCTCTAATAATTAGAGATGTTGAGCATCTTTTCATGTGATCCCTATCAAATTACCCATGACAGTTCCCACAGAACTAGAACAAAGAATCCTAAAATTTATATCGAACCATAAAAGACCCAGAATTGGCAAAGCAATCCTGAGAAAAAAGAACAAAGCAGGAGGCATAACCCTCCCAGACTTCAGACAATACTACAAAGCTACAGTAATCAAAAGTGTGGTACTGGCACAAAAACAGACATTAATGGAACAGAATAGAGAGCCCAGGAAAGAAAACACACACCTACAATCAATTAATCTTCAACATAGGAGGCAAGAATATAAAATGGGAAAAAGTCTCTTTAGCAAGTGGTGCTGGGAACGTTGGACAGCCCCATGTAAATCAATGAAGTTAAAACACACCCTCACACCATACACAAAAATAAACTCAAAATGGCTTAAAGACTTAAAAGATATGACACCATAAAACTCCTAGACAAGATCACAGGCAAAACATTCTCTGACATAAATCGTACCAATGTTTTCTTAGGTCAGTCTCCCAAGCCAAGAGAAATAAAAACAAAAATAAACAAATGGGACCGAATCAAACTTACAAGCTTTTGCACAGCAAAGGAAACCCATAAACAAAATGAAGATAACCTATGGGAGAAAATATTTGCAAACGAAGCAACGGACAAGGGCTTAATTTCCAAAGTATACAAACGGCTCATACAACTCATCAACAAAAAAACAAACAACCCAATCAAAAACTGGGAAGACCACCTAAGCAGACATTTCTCCAACGACAACACGAAGGAGAGTTTATTAACAGCTCTTTAGCCACAGTTGTCTAGAAGGGTTTGTGTGTGACAGGGCTCATAAAAACCTTGAGGGAGGTACTAGCTCAGATTTGGTATAATGAGGAATTAATTATGAAGGAAGCAGATTAGGTGGGATATTCTGAGGGAAAAAGAGGCTGATCAAGGTCTGGTGGATAATTATTAAATAGGAAACCATGGGACCTAGAGATTATAAAGATTTTTAAATCTTCATGCTTTGAAATCTTATGTATTTAGAAATCACTGATTTGAGTTAGAAGCTTAAAGGGATGACAGAAAATAGCAAATGTGTATTAAGTTCCTAATGTTAGCTGGAGGTAGACCCCTCCAGGGGGCCCTGAACCCCTCTTCTCTTTGGGGTCTGTCATCTTCAGCCCACAGTAGTTTTGTGATGCCCAGCAGGGACTTTCTCTAGCAAGAATCTCAGGTCTGCTGCTGCCTTGTGTTTCCCTCTGCTTTAGAAGAGATTTTAAACGGCGTTTTATGACAATAAGAGCTGAGGAGTCAATGGGCTCTTTAGCACATCTCCCCTCTTGGCCCACCTCACTCGAGCCCGTCCCCATGTTTAAGTTACCTACTTGATGAAAAAAAGGTTTTTACCACAGTAACCACACGGACAATGATAAAACCGCGTCCGCTGTTACACGCAAGGCACTTTTCATGGCCTCCACTACATTCCCTCTAATCCTTTCCACACCACTGTGAGTTTAGTGGTGGTGTCCCATTTCATAGTTAGAATAACTGAGGCTCAGAGAGGTGAATTTATCATCAAGGCACAGAGCTAGTAACATAAAATTTAATTGCCCACCTGACTCCAAAACTTTTTTTTAAATCTTTATTTAGGATTATCTGATACTTTAATGGGTCACCTTTATCAGCAAAAGCTACACTCTTAACCACTGTGCTGTCCTTGGTCTTTTCCATTTCTGTCTCAGCCGCACAGATTTGAAGATTTATATAATCCCCATTTCTTATATAATCCCCATTTGGGGCTGCAACTGGTTTCCTTGATCTTGAGTATGTCAGAACAACTTCTTGTCAAGAGATGCATTTTTCATTTCACTGATAGTTTAGTGGGTGATGCTGGGAGCTAACTTCACTTTTATTTATTGAATACAAATGTTTCCTTACTGGGAGAGGAGCCTAAGCAGTGGTCTGACCACAGATCAGAGACCCAGGAAAGGAGCTCTGGGCCTGGCTGACGTTGTGAGAGCAGCACAAGTGCCAGGGGAAGACGTGGGCCTGGAGACCCATCCTACTTCATGTGGCAGTTCAGCCCTGGTCATCACCCCTTCCCTGCCTGACCTTTGGCAGGTTAATTACAGGCAGTCCCTTTTGTACTCTCATACATAAAGCACACCTGATAGTGTATTTGTACGGTCAACCATCTGCAGGTCAAACAAACCTACGTGTTAAAGAGAGATTCTGCTCTGCAGAGCAAAGATATATCGTAAATGGGGCTTCCCTGGTGGCGCAGTGGTTGAGAGTCCATCTGCCGATGCAGGGGACGCGGGTTCATGCCCCGGTCTGGGGGGATCCCTTGTGCCGCTGAGCGGCTGGGCACGTGAGCCATGGCCGCTGAGCCTGCGCGTCCGGAGCCTGTGCTCCACAACGGGAGAGGCCACGGCAGTGAGAGGCCCGCGTACCGGAAAAAAAAAAAAAAAGATATATCGTAAATGGTCTTGTTTTGCTTCCAGTAGGTGCTGCCTCTTGCAGTCTCAAAGGAAGGTCTTTTTGTTGGTGCTTTGTTCTTCGTTTTTATTTGGTTCGGGTGGTTATTCTTAGAGGAAAGGGCCAGGGGAAATTAGGGAGAGGTAAGGAGGACTGGGGAAGAAGCAGCAGGCATCCTGTTCTCTTGTTCAATAAATACCAAGTAGCAACATCACTTACCTGGGAGTTAGGAGTGCAGCGAGGGTGTCACCGAACCAGGCTCGTTTGTGCCCGACGTGCAAGCCGAACGCAGAGACGCCGAAGTTTGCAGCAGAGAGGGTTTGTTCGCAAGGCAGCCAAGCGGGAAGAGCAAATCTCAAATTCGCCTCCCCAAGGCAAGGGGCTCGAGGTGTTTATGGGACAAGCAGCAGCGGCGCTGCCTGAGGCCCGGGGAGCGTGAGGAAAGGCGACTGGGAAAAGGTAGGGGAGTCGTCTTTCTGCACGGATTTAACTAGGCTACTGGCCTCTGCGCGATCCAAGGGTGGAGCTTTCCATCCTCTGCACGTGTGAAAAGACCCTCACGCATGCCCAGTTGGAGGGTCAGTGTTCCTATCCAATCTCAACCAACTCAGCTCAAACTAGACACAGCTGACTCCAAGTTTCTAGAAAGCAGCTGGGCAGACAGATATCATTGTTTAGGCTACGTGCCCCTTGGAGGACATGCAAGTCTTAAAAGACCTTGATTAGTGAAGGCAGGTGAGATGGATTTGACTAATAATGGCAGTTTCAAGGGCAAAATCGGCCAGAGCCCCGGTCCTCACGGGGCTGCGCTGTTTGGGGAAGATAGAAGTTACTCAAGTCATCTAATGAGTGTGCAGCTAAACCAGGTGTCCTTAAGGGAAAGTGTGCAGTGCACACATGCCCGGCAGGAATCGGGACCGGCTTCCGTGAGCAAGTGCCCTGCAGTTGAGACCTGAAGGTCAAGTGGGGGGTGAAGGGGCGCAGTGAGGGGGCCAGAGGCCAGCACAGGGCTCAAGATGGCCCGAGAGGCGATGAGGCCAAACTACCCAGGTCCCGAGGACAGTGTTAGAGTTTGTTTCCACCCTGTGAGAAACGATACTCCACTGAAAGGTCTTAGGCAGGGGCGTGACCAGATCAAATTCTTCCCTTGCCAAAGGACCAGAAGGGGAAGTTCGGGCAGCATGCAACCTTTGCCACTTCCCAGGGACCTTCCAAGGGCCCAGAGGGAGAAGCAGGGATGGGGCAAGGGGGCTTTTGCCTTGTTACCCTGCAAGCGGAGCAGGACCTGGCCCGACCAAGCCCCACGCTGCACCCACTACACACATGTGGGTGGGAGATGTTGCCACCCGGCAGTCCAGCTTCTCCAGCTGTGCCCAGACCTCTGGAGGGCATCCAGGGTACGCAGTGGAGGCGAGGGGAACGGGCCAGAGAGAGCCCCCAGATAAAGGGGGTCGGTCGGGGCAGGCACTGTGCTGGGCATGGGAGGGGGTGATGGAGGAGCGTCTCCGGCTCCCGCTTCCGTCAGAAGGAAGCCCCCCAGCAGGCCTGAAGGGCAGCGCTGAGCAGAGACACAGGCATTTGCTGGTTGACTGGGACACTGATGCTTGTGCTTATTTGTGATGGACGGCATAATACTCTCCTCCACAGTGTGCTGCGTTTCAAAGTGCTTTTCACAAGCCGTTCAGGGGCTCCCCTGGAAGCTACGTGGGAGGTCCCTGGTTTCCCCATTAGCCAGTCTTAATTGTTCGGAGAAACGTTTTCTTCCCTGCGTCTCCTTGCCAGCCATGCTCTCTGCTCTTTGGTGTAGTACGACCTCCGTGTGATAAATGCATCCCTCCCAGCATCCCGCTTTGCATCTCAGGGAGGTAATCCTAGCTCTGAGCCAGCCTTAAGTGCGAGGCTACAGCTTTGGCTGGAGAAACTTCCAGGGACCGTGACAGCACCGTTAAAGAGGCTCCCGGCTGCTCCTGGGGAAATCTTCTCGCCTCTGCCGCCCTTTTGTGAGCTTGCTGTCTTTAACTCTGGGGTTGTGTTTAAGGCATAACTGACCATGTCGCTTCCCACCTTCCAGTTTCTTGCCCAGCTGAAGCTCATGGACTACAGCCTCCTGGTGGGAATCCACGATGTGGAGAGAGCCGAACAGGAAGAAGTGGAGTGTGAAGAGAACGACGGAGAGGAGGAGGGGGAGAGCGACGGCACCCACCCTATTGGAACCCCTCCCGACAGTCCTGGAAATACGCTCAACAGCTCACCGCCCTTGGCTCCCGGCGAGTTTGATCCAAACATCGATGTTTATGGAATTAAATGCCATGAAAGTAAGTTGAGTTACTATCAACTCTTTTTACCATTGGTTGGATTTTTCTTTTTGCATGATCTGCTGGTAATCATCACCCCGGTTAAAAGCATGCTGCCCTGGGGCTTCCCTGGTGGCGCAGTGGTTGAGAGTCCGCCTGCCGATGCAGGGGACGCAGGTTCGTGCCCCGGTCCGGGAAGATCCCACATGCCGCGGAGCGGCTGGGCCCGTGAGCCATGGCCGCTGAGCCTGCGCGTCCGGAGCCTGTGCTCCGCAACGGGAGAGGCCACGACAGTGAGAGGCCCGCGTACCGCAAAAAAAACAAAAAACAAAACAAAAAAACGCATGCTGCCCCGTAAGACTCCTTCTCAAGAGTCCCAATCAATTGATTTCGGGACAAAGTATGTTAAAGGTAACTGTAACCTCTGGTTTTGAACTGTAATGTGATGAGGTCCTTGAATTGTGTGATGTTGAGGGAACAGAGTGAAACCACACAAGTGTGTGTTGTACATACACAACACACATATGCACATGCTTGTGTAAATGTCCATACCATATATCAGGAATGGTTTAAAATATTCTTTTTCTTAGCTATCTCTATTTTATGTGGATCTCAAGTGTCACAAGTCTATCCTGAGCTAGGTACTTACGTGGTCCACTCCAAACCCCCTGTGGACATCGTGTAGGGCAGGCATCTCATTGCTACCAGCCCTTTCCTTCTCAGGAGTGCTGAAGCTGGCCCAGGGTGTGGGATGAGAATCTCCAATTTGCTGCTGTGTCTGTCCTCTGCTCTTTCCCCCATTAAGGTGTCTGTGGCCCTCTTCTCTAAAGTGAGATCCATCTTTTCTTTTTTTTTTTTTGTGGTACGTGGGCCTCTCACTGTCGTGGCCTCTCCCGCTGTGGAGCACAGGCTCTGGACGCGCAGGCCCAGTGGCCATGGCTCACGGGCCCAGCCGCTCTGCGGCATGTGGGATCTTCCCGGACCGGGGCACGAACCCATGTCCCCTGCATCGGCAGGCGGACTCTCAACCACTGCGCCACCAGGGAAGCCCGAGATCCATCTTAATCCTCAAAATCTGGGTGATTAGATATTTGTAGGAATATTACATGCTACCTTAGCTACTTATACATGGGAAAAAAAATTTAGAGATAAAAGCAGGCCTCTGATTTTTTGAGTAATAAAAATTGTGGTCCATCATTGTTTAAAAAAATGTCTCATGGCATAGCAGTCAGGTGAGTTTGAGATTTATTTATTTATTTATTTATTTATTTTATTTATTTATTTATTGCGGTACGCGGGCCTCTCACTGTTGTGGCCTCTCCCGTTGCGGAGCACAGGCTCCAGACGCGCAGGCCCAGCGGCCATGGCTCACGGGCGCAGCCGCTCTGCGGCATCTGGGATCTTCCCGGACCGGAGCATGAACCCGTGTCCCCTGCATCGGCAGGTGGACTCTCAACCACTGTGCCACCAGGGAAGCCTGTTACGTTTTTTATTTTGCTCAGCAAAATTGTTTCTTCAACACAGAAAATCAGATATAGTCAAATGTACTTTTTTGTATTATTCATAATTGCAACAGCATCATATTTGTGGAAATATGTAGAAGATGGGTACTGTAGGTGATATATGCCTTTATCCAGTTCTGATACTAGATCCAATGAGAATTAGTGAACAGCTCATTAGGAACAGTATGTAATGGTAGAAAGTATTAGGGAGCATAATTACTTCTACTTGTTTTAGAGTATTTTTTAAATAGCATTTTTCTTTATACCAAAGCAATATACAATCACTAAAGAAAATGAAGATTAACAAAAACAGTCTCAGCCTTGCACCTCTACTGGTGATATCCTGAGGTTATATTCTCTTTTTTACTTTTCAAATTGAGAGAGAATTGGGGACAGAAAGTTAAGCTGTTTCACAGGGATATGCAAGACTTTTGAAAAGCCTCTATTGCCTGTGTTTTCAGACCCCTTCGACCCCCGCCCCACTGAATCCCTCGCCTCTTCCTCCGTCAGCAGCTCGCACTCTTCCAGGTGCTGTCATCACCTGTCCCACAATCATCGCTCTCATCCCTTACAGATTCGCCTAGGAAGGAGGTGTACTTTATGGCAATTATTGACATTCTGACTCATTATGATGCAAAAAAGAAAGCTGCCCACGCTGCAAAAACTGTTAAACACGGCGTAAGTATCTCCGTTTGGTTTCCCTCTCTGCTCCCTGCTTCCTGTCGTGCAGGGACCGGCTCAGGTCCGCTCCTTTCCCCTGAGCTGCCCACAGGCCTTCATTGGCTCTGGTTCCCTGCAGGGGTCACGCTCTGATGCGGAGTCAGAGCCAGCACGCGCTCGGACCGCCGCTCCCAAGTCACTTAAACCCGGCGCGGCTCTTCTTTCACCCGCCGGGGTTATTAACAGACACATGCATCGTGAGACTATTACACGGATGCTTTTTTGTTCGAAAAATGTTTCAAAAGACAAAAGGGCTAAATGATGACAACTAAGAGTTTTAATATGAAATGTTCAGAACTGAAGCACTATTCTCTGCTTCAGATGCTTCCAGGATACACAGTATTATATTCCTTTCCGCACCGCAGATTGTAATTTTTTCTACTACAGAAATTTGTTGAGCGCAGGCGCAAAGTTGAGTAATACGAACCCCTCACCTTTGCTGTCCTTGCTCAGAATTCTCACTGTCCGGGCCTATGGTAACTTGTTGAGTCCCCGGGACGAGCCTGTGAGGGAAAACCAGTGCACTCCTGCTTACAGGTGAAGAAACTGAGGGCGAGAGCTTACTTGCCAGCCAGGATCGCGTCCTAGGCGGTGGTAGAGGGAGGGCTGCTCCTCAGGACCCAGCCCCACCCCCAGATCTCCCAGTGAGGCCCGCCTGGCCGGCTGGGCTTCACAAGTCGTGAGTCTGCACTGTGCCTGCATCGCAGGGATCCGTTTTGGCTTTCAGGCGCGCCAAGAAGGCCACAGACCCCATCCCACAGGGATGAGCTTGTGCCCTGGCTCGTTCACACTGGCAGGAGAGATGCTTCCCCAGAGTGTGGAGCCGACCAACACGCAGCAGAACATCAACCGCTACTAAAGGCTCTTTTTCTCTATTTTAAAGTCAAACAGGCTGTCGTGTCAGCAACGGAACCAGCCTAACACCATACCCCACTTGCCACAGAAATATTTCAGTCACACCGTCAACTATTTCTGGTGTGCCCGCTGTGTGCAGCGCACGGACCACGACCTACCCAGCCCACCGAACGTGTTAAGAATCCTCTATCGGTCAGAGAGAAGGGTACACAGCAGTTCTCACACGGGGGTCGGCACTGCCGCCTTCTGAGCACCATTTGCAAACTGTGTGCCTGACAGATGCACCACCCCTTTCCCTGATTCTGAGTCCAGCTCAGGAGGCTGGGGGAGGGGCCTCTAAGAGGCTCGGGTAATTCTGATGCTCCTCTCTGGTTGAACCACCTGGGTGTATTGCAAGGACAGAGCTGGGCCAGAATCCTCTCTCACCTTTCCAGTGTGTGACCTGGAGGAAGCGCTTTGGCGCTTCAGTTCCGCCAGCTGATGAAGGGGTCCTAATGGCTTATTGATGAGATTTTTGTGGTGAACAGACTGAACAGTGGGGGGCGCTCCGTGTTTGTTCCCACCCCTCCTCAAACCTGCTGTGATATTCCAGACCACGTGCAGCTGGAAACGTGCCGTAGCAAACATGGCTTCATTTGCATCTCCCCTGTAATCACCAGCTCAGCTCCGAGACACGGCACACGGCCTAAAGCTGGGTGCAGTTTGTGTCAAGCTGCTGCTGGGAACCATTCTCTGCCTTCAAAACTGGGGCTCCTCCATGGAGATCCCAGGGGCCCAGGCCAGGCTTGGAAATTACAGGTTCTCCTGTGAGCTGCGTGTGTAAAAACAGCCTCTGGTGACTTAGTAAAACTCTGGTCCTGACCTTTGCAGCTCAGGAGGCTGGCTGGTAACTGGGGGGGATCTGCTGGCCCTACTGTGCCCTTGTCATAGGAAACCCCCCACTGAGCCTCTGCGAGGGGCCGGCTTCCCAGCTCCAAGCAGGTCTCTGTGAACGGGGACGATGGCACCCGTGCCCGTGCCCCTCCGGGGGAGACGCAGTCACAGTGCTGTGTCTCGCCTGCTTACGGGGCCAGGAAAGAGCCCCGGCAGCTGACACCGCCCCTGCTGCTGTGGCCGTCGCCCCTCATTTCTGAGCACCCAGCCGCTTACCTCGGTCCTGAAAAATGAACACGGTCCTTGTGTCCTTGCCATTGGAGTTTCCCTTTGGCCAAACGTTGCTGTTTGTGTCATTCTCAAGGAATCTCCAATCTGCTCTCTTGAGAAACAGAAGCATCCTCCCTTGGCTTCTGAATGTAGGCCACGCAGATTCCACATTTGACGGGAGCATCTCAAACGTGGTTGGTAGGATTTTTTTTTTTTTTTTTAGTGGCAGCAGTCACAGTGTGTGTGACAGTGGCATCTGTTGGTCCTACGACTCTGCCTCGTTTTCACACACAGATTCCTAAGAGCCTTGGCTATTCAGACCAATATCCAAGCTATTCTGAGTTACGAGTAGAGGCTGCACAGGTTTGAAAATGACTGGCTTCATATTCAGCTGCAGTGGAAGTTCCTGCAGCTACTGATAGTAATTCTGTCATTGTTCCTCTCCTCTCACGCTGCCCAGGCTGGTGCGGAGATCTCCACCGTGAACCCAGAACAGTATTCCAAGCGCTTTTTGGACTTTATTGGCCACATCTTGACGTAACGTCCTGCATGGCCGAAGACGGACGTGAGCGTGGGAAGGACAGAGGTGGCTTCGGCACAGGAAAAATGAAAACCAAACTCAGTGAAGCACACCTCCTCGTTTACATCTTCAGGCCAAGATGACTGATTTGGGGACTACTTGCTTTAACAGCTACCTGATATTTCCCAACATCACTCCAGCTATTTCTGACTTGGGTGTGTATGTGGGGGGGCGGGGGGGGGGGCGTGCGTGCGCACGCGCACGTGAGCATCTTAAAAACTGATGGATTGGTTGATGGAAACCGACTTCGGTCAGAGTGTGTTTGGAGTAGTAACCCTCTGATTCCAGCTGTGGATGAATGGATGAATGAGTGAGTGAGTGAGTGAGCACATGCAGGGGGGAGGGGAGAAGGCGATGTCAGACCACCCAGGTTGGCACCACACGAGAAACTGTGGATCAGTTTATCTTTTGGAGTTGAAAGATGTGAGACGGTAATCGTAATAATAATGGAGATAATAATGATGATGATAATAATAATGATGGTGATTAAAAGGAAAAAAAACTTACTGCAGATGTTACACTTCTACCACGCACGCTGACACTCCTTAATAGTTGCACCCCGGGCGCGGGACGGAGGAGGCTGGCATCTCCCGCGCATCCTGGTTCAGGTGTCGGGACTCACGGTGTCTGGGGACAAAGGTCCCTCCTCCAGCAGGAAGCTGATGCCCCTAGTGTCTCTCTCTGTACATTTTCACCTCAGTAAATACGCCCAGGAACACTGCTTGCTTCTCTTTTCTTGCCTGGAGCTTCTTCACTGACACACTCTTACGTTGCAACATAGTAATTAATGCTACAAAATAAAAATAAAGCTTACCTGAAAAGTGCAGTTTTGGGCAATGGCATCTACATCTCCCATGGTGGGAAGGTGAGCAAAGCATTTAGAACTCTCAATTTTCCAGTTAAACAGTGGTATTTTGTTATGAATTTGCCTTTAACTGAAACCCTCAATATTACTGTTTACATTATTAGGAAAACAGGGATATTTTTGAATCTAAAAATTTAATGTACAGCATGTGATTTTTGAAGTTTACATGTAAAGTCACTTTACAGTGTAGGTGAAATGTCTGTCATATTTTGAAGTGTATCCTGCAGTCACATTTTAATGGTAGGCGGTCTTTTACAGTAAAAGGAAAAGGGTTGTTTTCCTCCGATGCACATTTATCAACCTAATGATTTTTTTTTTTTAAGAAAATGTTTAACCCAGATCTGGTTACACAAGTTCATTGCCCTAAACTGTGCTGACTGTGTCTAATCAAGTTATAAATTTCCAACATCGATCATGTATTTACCAACTTCCTGGCATTTTCTGAACGGTGTCAAGCTAAAATATTAGACTTGCTTAGAATAGGTTATCAACTCATACACTGTGCTAAAGCTGTGCCTTTGAAATTCTTTGTTTAAAACGTGAGATGATTTTTGTAGGCAGGTTCAGAAAAGAAAAAAAAAAATCCACCCCTCAGTAATTACTTACAGCTCAACAAATACCCCGCACCATACTGCCTCTGCCAGTGACTTTCCTTCAGGGCTTATCAAGTCTGCAACTGTGCCCAACGTATGTGAGTTGACTTCAGAAAACACCAGGTGACAGCAGCCGGCATCCTGGGACGCCAGCAGCAACTGACTTCACAGAGATCTGTTATCCTCAACAGACGATGTCAACAGCACTGTGACCTTGTTGTACAAATCTGTATTTTTTGTGTTTAAATTAATTGAGATGGTGATTTAGTATTCCCCCCCACCACCACCATTCATTCTGGCGTTGAGTCCCTTTCAGTGCTCTGAAGTTATGCTGTAGTTTCTTTGATCCAGGATTACAAAAGCGAGACCCTGAAGTAAAGAGAAGGTACCCGTACATTATTTGAGTAACTGTTTCCTTTGTGGCCAATCCGTGTATGCTTCTAGAAGTTTACAAAATGCTTTATTTTTGTCTGTAACAGTCTCTGTCATCCGTTCTGTTGATCAACTCTTCGGACAGAGTGAGGAAGTTTGCCTTGTATCTCCTAGTGCTAACAGTACACTCCAGTCATGAGCCAGGCTTTACAAAATAAAGCACTTTGATGACTCACAAGGTGGACCCTTTGTGCCTCTCTCAATTGTGTGTCTCTCTATTGCAAACAAAGTTTAAATACTCGGTACCAAGAGTGTCTTTAGCTGATCCCTGAAGAAGTAAAAGTAAAATTGAGTCTTTTCACGAACTAGAGCTTTGCCTTCAACCTGTGAACTATTTTATTAGTATAAATGATAGAGACTTCCATAACAAAATCAACTTACTGAAAGACGGACAGAGAAAAGAAATCTCTTCACTAAATACCCTTTAAAGTTACACAGTCTTATTTTTTAAATTTACCAACCATAGTTCTGTGTGTCAGCGTTTTTTTGGAACTTTACTGGGACACCATTGGTGGCTAGAAGGCTTTTTAGAGCGTTCCATTGTCACTGGTGCCAGGTGAGCAAACACAGTTCAGCTGTAGCACTTGTTTTGAAAATGCGTAACTGTTGTAATGCGATTGAGATGCGAGGGAATCATTTGAGCGCCATGCACTTTTCACATTTGCTGCATGCACGTTGGTCCTCACAGAACGTTAGATGAACACGGAAGACGGCATCCAGCTGAACTGTGCCAGTAAAAACATGCCAGACACACCCTCAAACATCTACCTCAGCTCCACACGCTGGGGGGCACAGTGGCCAGGACCTGGAGCTGTGACTGTGCCTCTGACCTCACATCACTCTCCCTTCCTCACTTCCAACAACCCAAGAGCTGCAGCCCTTCTGACGCCCACTACCCACGACCACAGGCATCCTCCAGGTCTTTTTCAAGATAATGTGCCACATTTATTGTGGTATTTATATATTTCCTGACCATTTAGTATGTTTAAAACTGTGCTATTGTTTGTATTAATAGGCTCCTTTTTTTTCAGTGTATCACTAATGACATTTTCGGGTGTTGTGCCCCGATCCCATCATTCCCATGAGCTCTGTGGTTTTTACTGGGCAATTTTGCACAGAGCAGGGATTTTTAGGAACATATGTTACACTACAGCAGAGCTGACTGTGGTCAGCAGGGAGCTTAAATTCCATTTTCTTTGTGGAACACAGACATTCATTTTCATTTTGGTTATTTCATTTCGTGGGTTGAATTCACATTAGTCCCAGAAAATTGGTTATTGCTAATTCATAGAACGACCAGCGTTGGTCTGAAGCATTAATCCTTCATGCGGGACTTATGGAAACACTGGTTAAGGGTTAACTACAAGAGATTAGGCACTGTATATAATACTAGTGAAGTGGTAATGCATATAATATATAAATGTGTAAAATGAAGTGGGGGAGTGGAAAGAAGGCAAGGCCGGGAGGTTTAAGCCCTGGAATTCTTAGCATCCATGGACTCTGGAGGCCCCAGCACCACTGCACACGGCCTCTCCAGGAATTCTGTAATTAACACAAAAACAGTGGTCACAGTGTGTGTCCTGCACGTGTACAGCCTTCTTCCAGCTCTTAAAATCACACCCCATCTCTTCCTCTCTCCCTATCTTAAACAGCACTTTACTCTGCTCCAGTCACGTGACTGCTTTGTTAAAAATGAAAGTTACCTCTGAAGGGCAGAAACCTGCCCGCCGTTTGGATTCCCGTGCACGGAGCTACCTGACTCGCCTGCTCGGTCCCGGCCCTGCTGCAGCCCCTCTTCACACGCGGCTGGCCTGGCTCTGCAACCGTCGGCGCACCGTAAAGTGGCCCAGAAGACCGGCGAAGTGTCTGGAAAAGTAGAATCGACAAGTTCCCGAGTGATTATTGAAAGTCCCTTCATAAACGGAAACCCCGTCATCTAAACCAAATGTCCTTCAGAAGTTTAGTCCTGTTTTTGTGATTCTGTGAAAATCCTGCCAAAGGGCCATTAACATGCCGTAGTCTATAATTTTCTCACTCTTAAATACTTGTTTAGTTTAACTTCATAAGAGAAGGACAAAGGTTAGGATTTCTCCAAATCCACCGTGATATGTCTGTGTTTTATGGAATCCTACACGTGCTGCTGGGAGAGGTTTCCCCAGATGAGGAAACCTTGGCCCAGAGAAGCTAAGGGACTTGTCCGAGGTCACATGAGAGTTGACGGCAAAGCCAGGGCTGGGACTGGGCTCTGCGGCAACTCAGGATTGAAAGTTGAATGTGTGAGCAACGGACCTGGTACCCCCTGGGGCTCCAGAGCTCACGGCCACCCCTCGTCTGTCAAAGCTCTTCTTTCACCTGTCCCTTCAGCTGCCTCTGGAGAGCCCTGCCTGGCATGCACCCTCTGGAATTTTATAGCAAATGGTCCACACATTTCATTTTATGAGAGTCAATCTATATCATTCCATTTTCCTATCATTTTCTCCTAGTCCAACAGCATTTTATTACTGTCACTTGACTTTTTAAATCAAAGGGTCTCACTGGGGAATATAAAAATATCCCTAGACCTACTGAATGGCAGTCTCTGGAGGTGGACCTTGAAAATCTATGAACGTTTCCCAGGTGCTTCTGATGCATGACCTGGTCTGGAAAACACTGTCTTGTGTTTTCCCTCCCAATGAACTGATCACTAATTTTAAATATTTTTTGTAATATGCTTCCCTCCCCCTCCTTCCTACCTCTCCCCCTCCCCCTTTTTCTGTACTTGTAATATATGAACAAAGTAGTTTCTTATTGATTAGAGCAGGGGTCAGCCAACCACAACCTGAAGGCCAAATCCAGGCCACCACATGATTTTTGTAAATAAAGTTTTATTGAAACACAGCCATGCCCATGCATTCACATATTTTCTATGGCTGCTTTCAAACCATAGTGGCAGTTTGTAGAGTTGTGCCTAAGACTGATGGCCCACAAAGCCTAAAACATTTCACCATGTAGCCCTTTTCAGAGAAAGTTCGCTGACCCCTGAAAGAGAGCCTCGTTTTAGTATCACAATGTAGTTTCTACAAAACCATGGACTTCAGCTACAATTATCTACATAGATCTTTCACCTCCCATCTGGAGACACTGAGATTTCTTTCATTCTTTTACTAAAGTTGTTGCGATTTCATGATTGCCCTTGGTTTTTACTGAAGTTATACTGTCCTTTGAGTTTGTTTTTCAGTACATTGCTGTGGTTATTTAAATTAACATCACAGTTACCAGTGGAGCTGACTGTCTGAGACACCCATTTATAAAAGGGTCATAACTTCAAGTCATTCGGTCAGTTGGTTAAAGTCCTGTGAAAAAGGAGGCCTAAGTTCTTCAACATACATGACATTTTCTTAAGAAACAACTTACAACATACACACTTTAAAAATTTTTTTGGCCTCAGGTACTATTAGTTAAGGTCTCTGTGGCAACTAATACATGCTATTGCTATTTTTACTTAATTTTACCAAACCTCATAGTACTAAAATGTAAGAATTTGGTTGCACTGTGTTTACATAGTATTTTTTCCTCTTAAGCTTCTTGGTGGTCATGGCGGGGGGGGGGGGGTCAGTGCCTTAAATGACCTCAGATAGTTTCCCCAAAATTCCAGAAAGGACCTTCTTCTGGCTTTGGTTGTACTTATATATCCCCAAACCAGGGTTTGACCAGGCAAAATAAGGGAGTTTTCCATTTAAATTCTGAGAATTGAAATCATCCTTCTCCCATCTGCCCTCTTTTTTTTTTTTTTTTCACCAGACTGTGGAGTTGATTTCCTAAAAATTAGCAGGTCTTTCTAAGTCTCTAAAGATAAATGAATAAAGAGTGAATAAAACATGTTACTGCAGCAAATGCAGATGCACTGCTGGGCATGAAAGCAGAATATCCTCACATTGTCAAACACAAGGCCCCCAAAATCAAACACTGAGCGTTTAACTGTGAAGTCATTCATTTTTTCCTCTAATATTTTCCTACATGGGGTTACTTAGTTTTTAACTAAACAAAATGCCATAAACTGAGCATCACCTCTTCTGATCAAAAATAAGCAGCAGCAAAAACGCTAAAAATACACAGATGAATTGTGTGTACTGATCACAGCTCTAGAGACCAGACTCAGGGGCATCTGGGATTTGCTGACTGGGCTCACATCCACTGTTCCCATGTGGGTGGAGGATACATATGCCATTGATGTATAGATGTTCTTGGCTTCTTCCAGTCTTCTTGGCTATTCTAAATTATGTTATGTAAAATGGGGTTTACATCATCAATGTGATAAAACTTAATTTTGCAGTCTTTATAGTAACTCAGGTGTTTACATTATGCTTTACAGTTTATAAAGCACTTTCCTTCACGTTCTCTCATTTAAATCTCATACCCATGGTTTTATTTTTATTACTGTTCTCCTTTCACAATTGAGAACACTGAGGCTCAGACAGGTTGGTTAGCTCTGAGGTAGTGAGTCACAGAGCCAGGTGGTCTTGGCGTTCTCTGCACCGTGTCCAGTGTTCTTGGCACTACATCCCATCACCTCTGCTTTCATGTTTCCCAAACTATTAGATGTCCTATCCAATTTCCTTCCATTTAGTGCACGTGGAGTCAAACTGCTTCCTACACCTTTGTATTGTACTTCATCTGATTTGGGCAGTCATAGCTGGCTTGCCTTGTTTACAGCTCTTTAAACCTGGTGCCTTCTGAGACTTACCCCCATGGCTTCCCTAGAGAGCAGATGAAAAGAATCAAACACTAATCCGGGTGTCGCTGTGAAGGTATTTTGTAGATAGGATGGAAGTCTATCATCCGTATACTTTAACTACAGGAGATTATTAGAGACAACCTGGGTGGGCCTGAGTCAATTAAGCTGAAAGGCCTTAAGGGCAGAACTTAAGTTTCCCAGAAGAAGAAATTCTACCTGTGGACAGGAGCTCCAGCTCATGCCTAAGAGTTCCAGCCCACTCTTCCTGGGAGTCTGCTCTATGGATTTTGGACCTACGTAAACAGTCCCCACCGTCGCATAAACCAATGCCTTGCAATAAATGTCTTAATATGGAACTCCTACTAGATGGGTTTTTCTGATGGAACCCTAACATACAGATCTTCCAGAGCTTTTTCAAAAACAAGGGGAAGAGGCACTTCTGGAATGATGGGATGAAAACCTCTGAAAAATCCACTCCTCCATGAAAGCAGTCAGAACTAGCAGACACTGTCATACTCAACTTTCCCAGAACTCTGGACATGAGCCAAAAGAGACTTTACTCAAGAAAACAAGTGAATCTTGGAAAGAACAGTGAGCTCTCTGTGTTTTATCTTACCTCATGTAAATATGAAACGAGGTCCTTTGAGCTGAAATGAGAGTGAAGTCAGCAAGATGGTGGCGTAGGAGGCCCTAGACCCTCCTTCCCCTACTAACACACCAACTCAGCAGCAATTCACAAAGTCTCTTTTTGAGAAATCCAGAAAGCAAGTGAAAGGCTCCTGCGCCTGGGAGAACACAAAACTAGACCCACTGAAGTCAGCAGGAAGATTCAGGTTTCCTTTTCGCTGTTGTCCCTGTACCTGGCACAGCACCCTACCATCAGGAAGAGACCCCCTCGCTCTCTGCTTAACCCAGCGGAAAGAAGGGATTGCTTTACACATCCAGCACCCCCTCAGCTCCTCCAAGGGGCCTCCTCAGAGGACTAGCTTCTGCCTTCTTTTTCTTTTTTTTTTTTTTGGCCGAGTGGCTTACAGGATCTTAGTTCCCCAACCAGGAATTGAACTGGGCCCACGGCAGTGAAAGTGCCAAGTCCTAACCACTGGACCGCCAGGGAATTCCTGACTAGCTTCTGTCTTGCCAGTCCTGGAGCTCTGACAGGTCTGGAACAGTTTAGCTGCCTGGGGTAAAACAGAATTGGGGCTTGGGCTGGCAGATGCCACAGACCTTCCCCCTGCCTAGCAGACAGTGAGTGGATGAGAAACCCCAGCTGTCGGCACCCTCTAGGGAGGGAAACAGCTGATCTGTACATCTACCACCCAAACTTCTCCAGGACTGTCCGAAGCACTAGCATTGGTCTTTCCAGTCTTGAATCTCTAACAGGCGTGCACAGTCTAGCTGCCTGGAAGAGAACAGAGACAACAGTTTGGACTGAGACGCCAGAGCTCCCCCCAGCCCCCTCACAGCACAGAGTAGCTGACAAAAACAATAGCTGTCTGCTTCTCCCTGAGGAGGGAAAGAGTTGACAAAGACCCCCGGAATCTCTAACTGGGCTGATTGATGGGGGTTTTCTCCTGTACAAGACCAGTCCATGAAGACTGGAAGATGCACCTGTTTTGTCCAATGCACAGATACCAACACAGAAAGTCAAGGAAAATGAAAATTAGGCAAAGATGTTCAAAACAAAGGAACAAGACTTGTATCTAGAATTCATCAAGAACTCTTACGACTCAACAATAAGAGAAACAAATTTTTAAACGAGGAAAGAATTTGAATAGACGTTTCTCCAAAGGAGATACACAAATGGTCAATAAGCACTTTGAAAGATGCTCAACATCATTAGTTATTAAGGAAATGCAAATCAAAGCCACAGATCACTTCACTCCCACTAGGATGGATAAAATTTAAAAGACAGACAACGGCAAGCATTGGTGAAGATGTGGAGGAACTGGGACACTCAAACACTGCTGGTGGAATGTGAAATGGTGCGGCCACTTTGGAAAACAGCCTGGCAGGTTCTCAAATGGTTACGCATAGGTTACCATAGGACTCAGGAATTCTATTCCTAGGTATATACCCCAGAGAAGGGCTGCATGGCTTCTAGAAGAATCTATTCCCTGCTTTTTCCAGCATCTAGAAGCTGCCTGCATTGTGGGCTTGTGGCCCCTTCTTTCATCTTCAAAGCCAGCAGTGTAGCATCTTCATTTCAATCTCTCTCTCTCTTTCCCTCCCACTCTCTCCCCACCTCTCTCTCTGACTCTGCTTCTGTCGTCACATCTCCTTCTTGATTAAATTAGCTAGTGGTCCATTTTGTACTTTCTTCCCAAAGGACCAGAATTCTGATTAATGGATTTGATCTACTATTTTTGTTTTCACTCTCAGTAATCTCTGCATTTATCTTTATTATCTTTTTCTGCTTTCTTTTAGTTCATTTTATTGTTCCTTTTTTCCCTAGATTTTTGAACTGGGAATCTAATTCATTTATTTTCATTTAAAATTTGTACTTGATATATGTGTTTAGGGCTATGAATTTTTTTCTGAACATTGCTTCTTATAATAGAAGTAATATGCTCTTGCTTTATAGACTTTTCATTATCATAACTTTTCAGAAATTCTGTAATTTTTGTTTCTAATTCCCTTTTAACCCAAGAGTTGTCAAATAGAAATTTTTTTTTAGTTTCCAGGTGTAAGTGCCTTTTTATTGTTTTTAGTTTCATTTTTAATTTCTAGCTTTCTTACATTGTGTTCAGAAACTGTTAGTAACATCTGACTTTAATGAAGGCCTGTCAATGATTTCCTTCTGCCCTAATATACGATAATTTTTCAAGACTGTTCCTATGTACTTAGAAAGAAGGTATATTCTATATTAGCAGGGAGTAGTGTTTGATACACATCCAAAGGATTCAAAGACCCAGCGTGCGCAATTCACTCTGTCAGTGATATTGTCTGAACTGTAACCCACAATAACTGTACGTCCCAGTTTTTGTTGCTTTGTTCAAGTTTACACACACTTTCAAGTGACCAAGAGCCCCCACCGCCGTCACACACTATCACTCTCAACTTCACTCAGATTGGCTCTGCTATCAAATCAATGGCAAAGTTTTCACTCACCTCTTTCTGATGACCACAATTCGAATTTTCCTATAGTCTTTAACGTCACAATCCTGGCGAGTGTGCATGACCCCCAAACACCGGGTGCCCTGGGGCAGGCTCAGAGCCGCCACAGAGCTCCGGGCCAGCAGATGCCGTGTTCCCGCCGCCATCTTGCTAGGCTGACGCTGGCGTGACGTTGCGTCTGTACCCGCATATGTGCACTCTCACTATCCTTTAATAGGCATCCTTTGACTCCTAATTTATGTGTACAGCAACATACAAGCTTTCTCTACTTTCTCTCTCTCTCTCTCTCTCCCCCTTCTCTTCCCATTTTGAGCTGCATTCTTTCTACTTTCTCAGAACATACATGTTTCTATGTTATTATTATGCCCATAATCTCACCTTTATTTTAGCCATGGATCTGCAATTAAATATGGGACATGCTCACCATCCGTCCTTTTACCCAAGTTTCCCCAATCATCTCTTATTAGGTCAGTCTCATCCCACTGAGCCTCACGTGAGACTCAGTGCTGACAACTTAATTGCAGCTTCATGAGAGACCTTTAGGCGGAGGCACCCAGCTAAGCTGCGGGTAGATTCCTGACTCACGGAATCTGTGAGATAATAGTTGTTTGCTATTTTAAGCTGTTAAATTTGGAGGTAATTTGTTATACCAAAATAGATAACAAATACCCCAGGATATCTCAAAGTTGATCGTCTCAGGTTCATTTTGAGTGTGCCCAGTTGCCCCCCCCAGCTTTTTTTAATGTGGTGAAATACACATAACATAAAGTTTTCCATTTTAATCATTTTTTAAGTGTAGAGTCCAGTACCGTTAGGTACTTTCACACTGTTGTACAAACTATCTTCAGAACTCTTTTCATCTCACAAAACTGAAACTCTATACCTATGAAGCAACAGCTCTCATATCCCACCTCTCCCCCTGGCAACCACCGTTTCACTTTCTGTATCTATGAACTTGACTCCTCTGGATTCTTCATATTAGTGGAACCATAAAGTATGTGTCTTTCTGTGACTGGCCCCTCTCACTTAGCAGAACGTCCTCAAGTTCAGCCATGTTGTAGCCTATGTCAGAATTTCCTTCCCTTTTAAGTACAGTATTCCATTGCATGTATACACCACATTTTATTTATCCATTCATCTACTGACAGACTTGGGTTGCTTCCACCGTTTGGCTACTGTGAATAATGCTGCTATGAACATGGATGCCGGCAGGTCCTTTTAATAGACAGGTTCAGGGTTTGTTTGTTCATTTCCAGAAGTTTTCTTGGATTATAATTTTAAACATTAGTTTAGTTCCATTGCTTTGATCTTCTGCAGGGTCTCCAACTATAACAATATTGGACCTACTTCGCCCTCCATTTCAACCAGTTTTTCTATGATCCATTTCACATCTTAATTTACCTAGTTTTTTGTCTCTTGATTTTTTTCCCTATGTTTTTCTTCAAAATCCTTTATTAAAATTTCATTAGAATCTATTCTCCTTTGGATACCTTGTAATTGAACCTTCGTTTCTGAGAAGATTTTGTATTTTCCTATTGTTTTCCTGAGTTCAGTATTCCCCTGTTTCATATCTTATCTTTTTCTTCTCATTTTTGTTCTTTATTTTTGTATTTCTGGTTCAAGATGTTTCATCAAATCTCCAAATGCTGTTCGAACATATTTAATCCAGTTTGAAGTATCACATTATAGTTTTCTTCAGCTTCACAGCTGTTTTTCTGGAGAGAATTTTCACTGTCGGAATACCGTGCTTTCTAATTTTACAACAGTTTCGTATGGATGGGGTCTGGTCTCTCCTCTTTCCTCACGTTTCCTCAGTAGGGTGGGAGGAGGCATTGGCATGCTTTTTGTTTCTGCAGGATCTGTCATTTTCTCCTCGTTTCCTTCCCTCACTGCCACATCTCCAATAGGTACCTTCTTTCCCTGTAGAGCTGAGTCTCCCCCAGAAGAGAGAAGGAGACTTGGCGGCTTCTCCAAGAGGCCACTTCCTTTCCTACACGCGTGCCAGCTGCTTCCCTGTAGCCAGTGCTATGAATTACCAAGTCCTGACTTGCATCCTGTATTTTCTATTTGGACTGTTTCTTTCTGGGAGTAACTCTTCTGTCTTCTGTACCCCTCTGCTCCTTTTTCTTGAGTCTCTTAAGCTTCCTTTCCCCTGCTGTCCTCACCCATAGGTTTGCAGTGGTGAGTGGATGAGGTGAGGACAGGAGCTGTTGGAATTTGGTTAGTTTTCTACCTACAGGTCATTTGAGCCTCATGGTATTCTCTATCTCCTCTTACTGCTGAAGAGGTGGGTCATGTGTGGTTTTATTTGCTCTCCTTATTGGATTTATAGGTATTTGGGGAGGGGAAGTGGGAAGATTCAGAATTGGGCGGCCACCATTGTCCTCCCAACCTGAAAGTTCTGAGCTTTACATCGTGTTCCCTGGGGTTGGGACCTGGGTCCTCTGCTCACGGTATAAAACCAGTTCTAGTCAATCTCAACTACTTTCATGACTCCAGTTACCAACTGTACACCATTAACTCCCACATATGTATCTCCTGCCCAGACGTCTCCTTTGAGATCCAAAACTTTAGCTAATTGCCTACTCATCCTCTTCATCTGAATGTTTCAAAGGCCCTTAATTTACAGACCCTGCAAACACCAAACTAAAGTCATGCTATTATCTTCTGCAAACCCAGGCTTCCTCCGGTGTTTCCTATCTTACTCCCATCTGTTTAGGCGCATAAGCCAATATCTTAGGAGTCATTCCTCCCCAACCTCAATTCCATCACCCCTCTGACATCCAGTAATATCACATCCTCCACATTCTCCCTCCTGAATGTCCCTCAGATTCACCCACTTCCTCCAAATCCACCCACCCTGTTTAAAGCGCCAGGCTTCACTCAGTTGCTCAAGCCACAAACCTGGGAACTTCCATTACTCATTCCTTTCCCTCATGACCCCATACCATCCATTAGAAGATCCTGCTGGCTTTTCTTTCACAGTATCTCGTTCCATCAACTTCTCTGTTTCCACGGCTACCATTCTGGTCCAGGCTGCCATCATCCCTCACCGAGCACCCTTTGGCTAAAAGGTATATTCTCTTCTTCCTGAAAGGTAAATCAAAGCATATCGCTCACATAAATAAAATCTTACAGTGGCTCTCATTGTACTTAGAATAAGATCCCCTCCTCACATGGCCTGCCATACCTTAGATCATATTGCCCCTGCCTGGGTTTTTGGGGGGTTTTCTGTTATTTATTATTGTCTTATTCCTTCAAAAGAATAATTTATTAAAGTATAGTTGACACATAACATATTAGTTTCAGGTGTACAACATAATGATTTGATATTTGTGTACACTGTGAAATGATCGCTACAACAGATCTAGTTAACATCCATCAGCTTACATAGTTACAAATTCTTTTTTTCTTGTGGTGAGAACTTTTAAGATCTGCTCTCTTAGCAGCTTTCGAATGTACGATACAGTATCGTTAACCTTAGTCACCAACAACTTATTCTCAGACTGGTTTAAGGTTTGATTTCTTGGAGCTTCCTCTGGATGGGGGACGTGGTCAGGTGTCTGTGCTTCAAAGGGCCCTCGTAATAGACAGTGGGACCAGCACACGGCTAGTTCTCCTTTCTGCTGGTGGCTGCGAGCCTAGATATATCTGCTTGCACGTTAAGCAGAGAGGGTGATGCATGGCAGCTTTTAAAGCCCTTGTGTTTACAGAGAAAGCTGTGAGTTCACCTTGAGTTAAATTCTCACTTCCACATTCTCCACACCCCCAAGCAGATTTCATAAGTCTGGTCACACCTAGGTGCTGACTGGCGGGGCCTTCTCGTGGCTGAATTAAATCACACATGTCAGGGATGGTACCAGCTGCATATAGATTCACCTCATTATTCTTGGAGTGAATGTCAATTCAGCACTTATAACTTTTTTTGTGAAAAATAGGACGTGATGCTCTCCCCACCTTTCTCCTTTTTATTTCCTCACTTATTCTCATGTATTTGTTATTCCCCAGCCAGAATTCTCGCAGAGGCAAAAACAATTGAAACATGTGAATCAGATGTCAACAGCAAGCCCTGATACTTGTGCAGGGAGCAGCCTTAACAGTCAGCGAAGGAAGGAACGGTGCTGCACGCGCGGACTGGGTCCCAGACGCTTATAAAACCCGGAAAGAGCCTGAGAAAGCACTGCCACGAAACGAGATCTCTGGACGAACGGAAAAGGCCTCTAGGATCTGACAGCACAGAATTGACATCATAATCTCCCACCTAGTACACTGTGTGGACCTGCTGCTGTGTGCTAAGCTTTGTGTGAGCCACTGATGATGTAAAAGTAAACGAACTAAAATCAAGGCGCTTGCGGCCCAGCATAAAAGGTAACGGCAATGTCCTGCCAGCACTGGAGGGCTAGGGCTCCTGAGGAGGTGGGACCATGCCCTGGGCACCATTATGCTAAGGGTCTGGGCCCCCTTCTCTGCTCGCTGCCTGCGAGTAGGTCTTTTGTCTCCTTTGCACACTCCGAATTTCTGAGTGGAAAGCTTAAGGTTCTTCTTCCGTATCCCATCGTAAGAACACAGACTTTAAAATCACTCAGATCCGAGGCTGAATCTCGGCTCTGCTGCGTGACCCCAGGCAGGCTTCTGAGCTTCCGTTTTCACGTTTATAGAAAGTGGACGATCTATAGCTCACATGGTTGCTTGGTGATGAGAGGAGATAACCTCTGTTATGCACTGGTTTTAGGACCTAGCACATAGTAGGTGTGTGTGTCCCACATTGCTCAGGACTCTGGGTATTCATCAGATGTTGCTAACTTATTAATTAGAAGGAATAATCCAATCCATTTCCATATGGTCGTCTAACAAGACAGGTGAGTACCATACAGCAGATGCTGGATGGTTGTAAGAGATCTGTCAGCGTTCAGTCCTCATCCACAGTTTCCATTCCTTTCTATTTATGAATCAAATTATCAGAAAATGGTCCTTCCCTCTGTTCATTCTTCCTTTAAAACTTCCTTTCTTAGGTATTCTTATGATGTCTCAGAACAAGGTCAGCCACGTCTAATATGTCAGAGCAAGGATGACGTTTGGGGGTTATGATTCGATGTGTAGGTACGACAAGGTAGGTTCCAAGGTAGTGGGAACAAATGGGTCACCAAACAGGATCAGATTGTGCCCTAGACGACGTGGTATCTTTTCAGGCAGTTACAGAAAGCAACCCTGGGACTTCCCTGGCAGTCCAGTGATTAACACTTCGAGCTCCCAGTGCAGGGGGCACAGGTTTGATCCCTGGTCAGGGAACTGAGATCCTGCAAGCTGCACGGCATGAGGCTTAAAACAAAAGAAGAAAAGAAAGCAAGCAACACAGCAACGAGACGGATATAACTGCATAGACTGGGGACCTGCCTCAGGAGCCTGGGCTCTGTGCGGGAAGGAAGGGAGAACACCGGCGAGGAAGGAGGCTGACTCTTCACCCCACACACACCAGCCTTCCGATGAGAATTTTCTCCCAGGCAGATGATGTGACAGACTCTCACCTCCAGCGACAGAAAAACAGCTTTGCAGGACCTGGTGTACACGTGACTCTGATGGGTTTTCTGCTGGGCCGAGCACTGTATCCGAAGGCATCGTAATAACATCTTAGACATACGTTTCTTCACCTCCACTTGCCTCATCATCACCCAGCTCCTCGCTCACCATCCTCTTGAAACCTTCCTCTCTGGCTAATGACTTCCAGCCTGATTTTCCTCTAGAGGTAAAGGGTGTGCAGACCCTCTGTCAGAGTATTCTTTAGAGGATCTAGGATGCAACTCAGAAAAAAAATAAGCTTTATTGTAGTAGGTGTTCAGGGAAAGCATGTTGATGGGTGTGTTCTCATCTTCATCTTGAGAAGTCAGAGGCACGAGTCTGGTGAGCGAGAATAAATCTCAGCTTCTGGGATGTTGTGACTAAGTGAGCCTTAGATGTTTTCCTAAATTTAAAAGCTAAATAATGAAAACTTCCTCAAATGTTTTTGAAGAGCAATGAAAAAGTGTAAAAAGTATAAGAAAAAAAAAAGATGTCAGTCTCATTAAATTGTAAGTCTAGGCAAGATCACAAAGAGAAACTCAATGACATAGATCCCCAAACCCTCAGTTTTTTGCTTGTGGCTTAAATCAGCCAATTCTCGCTTCCAGAGGATCCCGTTCTCAGAGCTGCCAGCAGCCCACTGAACAGAATCCCACTTAGCAAAGGTCAAACCCATCAACAAAGGTCAATGCTGTGGCGGCCCCCTCCTACAAAATTCTCCTGTCAAAACCTTAAGCACAGATTGGACAATAGCATGTTTCATTATCTAAAAGCAAGAATAAAAATGTAAGTAAAATAAATTCCTATTTTTCAAGAATCGAAGTTGTCTGAAAACAAGAGTTGGCAGATGCCTTTGCCGAGCGGCGCGATGATAAATGAGGCCTGGGCGCTGCACTATCCTGAAAGGCTTTATGACTCACCAAAGAGCCGCATCAATCATGGCTGGATGGGTCTGTGTGGTGTGAATGTTATTAGGGCCTTTGAACACTTTTTTGAAATTAAGTGGTTCACTTAGGGCATATTAATCAACTGAATCAGAACTCCCCATTTCCCAGTGATCCAAGGTGGTGGGGTCGGGGGTCTACAGGAAAAGCACTGATTGACCTTCTCTGGGATCACAAAAGCTTTCACTCCATCCACCCCAGCCATGCGAACAACAAGTCCCTACTGACACCTGCGTTACGTCACGGGAGCTCCGTGGCGCCTGCAGTTCCCCTCTCTACCCAACACCTTCACTCACCCATCTGTCCTTTTCTCCCCTCCTCTGTTTCTAATCACCTGCTGGTCCAGTCATTTGTGACAGAAATTGTGAAAGAAAGGCATGCTCTGTTTCCCCCAGACTTCTCATAGGTGTACAAGCTGATTGTTAAATGCTCGGGACTGAGACATTTCCTCAAATGCACACCTTCCTCTGAGAAACATTAGACGTTTTGATGAAACAAAGTATTCATTTATGCCCTGCTTCTCACAATTCTTGTTTTTACGGTGATTTCATGCTCAGATCCAAAGGCAGACATCACCTCATTTGACTGTCATGTGCGTCTCACACATTCACCCTCTGGTACCCGATCATCAATCTGCGGCTAAAAGCCTCTTCCTGAGACCGAGGCTGCTTAGATGTTACGACGTCTGTCAAGTGCCTTTTCAGAAATAAATTTACCAGAGAATCTCAATTTCCCTTCATAAGTCTTCAAATTAGGAAAATAAAGAATTCATTATGCACGAAATCTGAAATAATAGGATTACTTTCTAAGCAATTAAATACTTAACCGTTTTAGCCCTATGGATGGGAAACCCAGCCAGATGTCTCTTTCACACAGAACAATATTTTAACAAGGTGAGGGCACCTTCTTTCGATGGATACACTTTAGTAGAGCTTTAACATGGCTCTTTATTTGCAAACAGTAAGTGTAACCTGTATGAATGTTCACACAGTTGCAAACCTTGTCTTCACTTTTAGTTTTAACTTTGTGTCAGGAATCTCCTCTTTCTAACAGCAGCTGATGCTCTCTTCCTTACATGATAACACTACTTTTGTTTTTTTTTTGAAATCAGTAAAAAATGCATCCACATTCATCTCCGCTAGCTTTGCCAGTGACTGCAGGCATTCTGTCAGCACACGCTGGTTCTGCTCTGTGTCTTTAAGTCAGTCTGTCTCCCCCTGATTCTTAATACATGTTGACTTGGAGAAACTGGTCAAATTATTTTAAAGCATTTCAAAAACGTAAAATGTCATCACAGGGCAAATAAATAGCCATGATGAATATGGAAAGAGCGATAACGTTACAGCTAAATCCATTGCCCCTGAAGTGAGAGGAAAGTCGGTTTGGAGATGGCTGGAGGGCGAGGGGTGCTCGGTGAGGCCTTACTGCCCCTCCAGGAAAATCACCTTCTTGCATTTTTTGTGTTTTGCCGCAAAACACAAAACAACGGGACTGTTTTGCCAATGATCAATAACTCTTAACTCTGTTTCATAATCATTTTTATTGACATGCATGTCTCTAAATCTGGCCTGAATCAGCTAATGGCACGGGGGCTTAGAAGTAATCTGAAAAGGGTCCTGTAGGGGGATCCGATATGTCATGATAGTACTGAAGCCATCTCTTCTGACTTTTATGTGAAGCTCTTATTAAAAGCTCCTAACACTCCTGGGAAAGGTGGTTTCCCCTGATTTCCAAAGAACAAACACAGCACGGAAGGTGCAGGATGCCTCCAGCCACGCAAGAATCCTGGGGCCACGGTGAAGGTTAGAATTGGATGGGTCTGATTCTGAACTTTTAAGTCTTACGAGGAGAACATACTCCCTCCCCTTAGGCCAATAAGTCATATTAACCCAGGAATTGATGTTGCTATTCCAATCTAATCATAAAGGTCACTTTCAGTAATGGGAAAAGGACACATTTGCATATATCACTGGCAGTCCATTGTCCTGTGAACATTGCCACAAGCTAAACAAAGGCTTCCTCTCGCAGTGTAATCACCGGGGACTTCAGAATTCTTATCTGTCTCGATGGTCCTGAGTATACGGCCCACGCCACAGTACAAAAATATGACTGCCAGCTCAAGGCAAGTTTGTGTTACTCTAAATGCCACGGGAAACGTCTGTGTGTATGTGTGTGTTTCATCAAAGCCATTACTTACTATAGACCATCATTTTTTCCCTATGACCCTCTCTATACATCCTGGTTTTAAAAGGGGGAGGAGAAACAGGATGACCGGTGTAGGCGGAAATGTATGGGGAAAGTGCAAATGTTCGTGTTGATTATTGCAAACTGCAGGGCTGGCCTGGGTTGGGTTTTTTAAGCAGCTTCTCCTTGTTGGCAGAAAACAACTCCTGACAGATGAGAAGATAAACATCACTGAGAAACACCGCAAACTTCTGTCTCTTTTCAGCTTTAGCTGTGATGAATTGAAGGGCCTGCATCCTTCCCCTGAGGCTGGGACCACTGGACACTGAATGTATTCATCTTCCCTTCAAGCTTCCCTCACCCAGCGTCTTTCCTAACATCTATTTCCTACCAGTCTCCAGGCCAGTGCTAAACTTCAGATTTGGAAAAGGACTGGATTGGCTGCTGGCATTGGAAACTTTTCTCCATGAATGATTTTTATATTGTTTTGGTAGACACATAATAATATCAGCAGAGAGAGAGAGATCCTGTTGGCGGGAGAAAATACAACCTTAACATAACTGTAATGGCCTGAGTGGTGTTTTACATGTTCTGCCTGCTCAAGATTTATGTTAAAATAACCTTGCAAAAGAGGTTTTAGAAAAAGTCTATCAAGCTGCCAAAACTGAACCAGCTCTTTCTTTCCTGTCCAGTGACAGTTGGTTTAACAACCGAAACAACCTGGTACGAACTGGTGTTTCCCAGCAGTCCAAGACCTTGCAGGCCTGGTCTAATCTCACCCGGCGATTTTTCATTGACTTTGTAAATGTCTGAGCCCTTTTGCCCTCTCTCCTCACTTCTCACTCCTCTCTCCCCTTTCACCCTTAGTCTATCCTCTTTCTGACCCAAGGGACGTAGTAGCAATTAATCAAAAGGCATTGAAATTAATGTTTTAATTTGGAGACCACATTTGGAAATGCTCTTTCTTCACCCTAAACCCCTCCCTCAGACATCTCTGCCAGGCCCTCGTGTTGTCACGAGCACTCCCACGCCACTAATTGCTGATGGTTTCTTCCTGAGTTACTAGTGGTCACTATTCCATGCACACCCCCTCCCCAGAGCAGCTTCAGCAGCTCCGCTGCGGGCCAGCACTGCCCTGTGGGGAGGGACGGGTGGAAGCACAGGTCTCACCAATGCAGCTCTTTGCACCCCTACCTTCACCATGCGAGACTTCTGCCACCCAGGAAGAAGAAACACCTCTGCATCTACATAACTACGCAATATTTATATCTCCCTTAGCTGCCTAATTAATTTATCCTGCAACGCACACTTTTTCAATCTCTGCCTCTGACAGTCTGACAAGAAAGGTTATTTTCTGCCTAGGAAGTTCCTTCACGTGGTTTAAGGATTTACTTAACCTTGAACGAGGACTGGGTCTTTAATAAGAAGCCGGTCTAACAACAAACCAGGAATGTTTTCTTTCTTTTTCCTTTTTAATGTATTCATCATGGAGACGCCACCTGCTTCCACGAAGGAGCTGAGCCAGCGGAACCAGGTGCGCAGGTAATGAGTTTTCATGCTGACGTGGAACCTCAGATGCCTGGTAAGTGACGAAGGGCTACAGGCTAGAGAGGGAAAGTGCAAAAGAACTCCATAACCACCTTCAAGGAGGAAGGAGGTTGGCCAGCTCCTTTCCATTCTGAGTGAGGCCAGAGGAGAGAGAAAGCAGCTGAGCTGGTGACCTTGAGAGAGAGGACAGACTTGCCAGGAAACCCAGGTCTGGGTCTGAGGCTGTGCTGCCTCAGTGGGAGCCTCACCAGGAGGCTGATGAGTCCCCATCACAAGGAGCAGATGAGGCCCCTCTGGACACAGGGTTCTGTGTGGGGACTCTGAATCCCTGCCTGGACTAGGAATCTTCTCTAGTTGATTTGAATTTAGTGTTTTATATTTGCTCTAATAGTTTATAAACAAAAGACAATGGTGATGACCATCAAAACAAGAGAATATGCTGCTCAGGCCGACAGCTCTGCTTCCCCGACTCACACCAGCTGCGCGCTGTTTTCAGCTGTCTGAACAAGCAATAAAGCCCACATTGCCTTAAGGGGTGGGAGGTGTCATCATAGAATCTTCCACACGTGGGACTTCCGGGTGGGGATTTCCTAGTGTGAGATGTGAAGGTGGTTATTCCCTGAGAATATGGCGGGTTGGGAGAGGAAGCCTGTGTCCTGTGAGGACAGATTAACAATGCAATGATGCAGAGGGTACCATTTGTTCTGTCATTGGGAAAGACCCCTGCCCCAGCCCCTCGGTAGAAACTGGGCCCTCACCCAGTTTCTACCGAGGCATCTGTGAGCTGCTGAGCAGAACTTTGCCCAAGTCCTCCTCTCAAGCACCAGAAGACCTAAGCAGGGGAGTGACAAGATGAGATTCGTGCTCTAGGAAGATGCTCTGACAGCAGCGGGGACTGTAATGCCCAGCTCTGGGGCTGTATGCGGGAGACAAGAGGGGCAGTGCCCTTGGTTAGGAAGGAAGTGGTCCCTGTGGCTTATATGACATGTACACCAAAAGGCAAGACTCCTACCTTGTGGCATCTAAACAAGTCTGAGTGTTAACAGTGATTATCTCCAGATAGCAAGTCAAGAATGATGTGACTTCTTTATAACATTTTATGTTTTCCAAGTTATCTATAATGAGCATGTTTTACATTTATAATCAGAAAAGTTCTCTCTCTTTTTAAAGCAAAAATATTACCGGGCTTCCCTGGTGGCGCAGTGGTTAAGAATCTGCCTGCTAATGCAGGGGACACGGGTTCGAGCCCTGGTCTGGGAGGATCCCACATGCCGCGGAGCAACTAGGCCCATGAGCCACAACTACTGAGCCTGCGTGTCTGGAGCCTGTGCTCCATAACAAGAGAGGCCCGCACACCGCGATGAAGAGTGGCCCCCACTTGCCACAACTAGAGAAAGCCCTCGCACAGAAACGAAGACCCAACACAGCAAAAATAAATAAAAAATAAATTTTAAAAAAAATTACCAAAATTAGCATCAAATTTCAAAAGAACTTTAAGGACCAGGACTAGCCTCTTCACTCTGCACCTAGCGTAGCTCTGGAAAATGACTCCTGGGACGTCTGTGATAGCACCATTCGGCAGCACCTACGATGCTGGTGGCCACCTTGTGGACATCGGGCAACCCACACGTGGTGTTTCAGCCTGCTGGCCCTCAGCTGGTACATTGGTCCTCATATGCTGGAAGTTTGACAACTGTAGTCAATGGGGAATGGGCAGCAGGAGTAAAATCAGAGATAAAACAAAAATCAAGAAACAGAAAGCTGAATCTCTGCAAACTGAGTGCAGGGCAAACCAAAGGGACAAGCTAGGCTGGGGGGCTCACAAGCATCAGAGGTGGTGATTAAGGGGTGAGTCAACACTGGACAACTCTCCCCACCCAGGTCTAGAGAACCCAAAGGTCACTACAGAGCTGAAGGTCAAAGACAAATTAGTAATCAGGGCAAAGGTAGATCCCAGACACAGAAAGATCTTGATTTGGGCAAGTCCTGACTCAAGTATGAAAACTTTTATACTCTTCCTATTTTTGGAAGAAGGTGAAACACTTGCTGCAGTTTAGCAACCTGACATGCCAGGCAGACCCTGACATCCAACCAATCATTGGATGGATTCGTTCATTTAACTAATACTTACTGCTGTTTGTGTCCCTCCCCCACCAGATTCATATGTTGAAACCTAATCCCCAATGCGATGGTATTTGGAGGTGGGGCCTTTGGGAGATGATTAGGTCATGAGGATGGAGCCCTCATGAATGGGATTACTGCCCTTATAGAAGAGACCACCCAGAGAGATCCCTCACCCTTTCCTCCATATTAGGTTACGGTGAGAACCTGTAAGTGGACTCTCACCAGACACTGAATCTGCCAACACCTTGATCTTGGACTTGGCAGCCCCCAGAACGGTGAGAAAAAAATTTCTGTTGTTTATAAGCCACCCAGAATATGGTATTTTGTTATAGCAGCCCGAGCTTACCAGGACACATACTGAGCACCTACCATGAGGCAGGGACGATGCCTGGTGCTGCAGTTAGAGAACAAGAAAAACAAGTTGCTGACATGCATTATGTCAGTACCTGGATGCTACCTTGGAAAAAGTAGTTTATCATTTGCAAAAAGTTGGAGCATATTTAAATTGTCCATTTAGCAACTGAGGTGCCACTTTTGTACAGTAATCTGAGTTGTACCAGGTCTTACCATTGCAAAATGATTCAGTCAATGGGATGTGGTGCTGGCACCTTGGGTAAGCAGCATGGGCGGGGGGGGGGGGGGGGGGGTGCTACATTCCAGTCCCCTTCTCGGTGACTCAGCTTTCTGTAGGTACATGAACTGGAATTCCCTAAAAAGTTAGCTTGCCAAATAACACAACTTCGAGAAACCTCTCCAGATCTTGATATAATCTTCAGTGTCCCTTATTCTGGTCCACTATGATGGCTGTGTATCAGTGATGGTGGTGGTCTGAGACTGGCCTTAGGAGTCGATGAGAATCAATAGCATCATCAGCGCTTCTAGATAAATCTGGAGGTTTTAGAGAAGTGATACTTTAATCACTGAGTTTTCAGGTGTTTTTGTTAGGTTAGGGGAAATCCTCCTTTTGTGCCTTTTCAAGAGACCATGTACCCTCTCTCCCTTGGCATTAACCATAGTTGAAAGTTTACATTTAGGTGTGTGGTTATACAATTAATGTCTCTCACCCTTCAACGGTAAGTCACGAGGGTAGGCACCACAGCTGTTTTCTCACAATCTCATCCCTTGAATCTAATGTAGTCCCTGGAACAAAGCGAGTTCTCCACAGAGACCTGTGAAAGTGTGAAGGGTCGGGGTGGGGTGGGGGCAGAGGGAGGATGGACAGGAAACCGGAGGAAGGCGGAGAAGCCTGTTCTGCAGCCGCAGGGCAATGCACGTTTCCCACCTGGGGAGGTTTGTTTTGTGTCAACTGAGTTAAGCTGAAACTGTCCCCCTGAACCCTCTTCCCAGCAAGGAGATTCGGCCAGGAGAAATTTGCACTCGACTTGGAAGGCAGAAGCGAAGTGGTGGCCAGGACGCTCTGAAGGTCAAGGTTGGACAGCGGAGGCCCTGCAGTGCCTGCCTGTGACGTGCTGGCTTGTCTGGCCTGTCAGGGTGGACCAGCCCCTGGCCGGCAGCTCCTGCCTCACTCCTCTGGGGCCTGGGCAGGTGTGCACGCGGTACCAGCTCCTCTGCAGGCCTCCTGGGACTCAAGGTTTCCATCAGTGAGAGATAATGCAGATTCCAGAACCCTGTGGGTTCCAGTCAGTCCTCACTCTCTCCCATCTGCCTCCAGATTTTCTTCCCAACTGCCAGCCCTGCCCACCTCATGGACTTGGGGGTCGCCGCAGGCTCGGGCAGCAGCAGCCCGCCATTGTCTAATCTCTGTAATAAATCCTTTCTTCCAAATCACTCACAGTGCTGCTGCTTCCCCTGTGAGCCCCCAGACGTACCATCAGAGCAGTTTGAGTCTCTTCCTTCTGGGGGCAGTTGCTCCTATAAATTAAGTGCTTTCATTACTGATAATACAATCATCAATAGCATTAGCTACGAATTACTATGTGCCCGGCTGAGAAATCCACCCTGTCACGCAGCTGAGGCAAGGATTTGCGCCTAGATCTGTCGGCCTCTAATACCTATATTCTTTTCATCATGCCCTACTTTCTTTTGTATTAGTTAAGGTTTTATTTTTAAGTTGGACATTTGTCCCCCTTGAGTTTCACCCATGAGCCACAGTAAGCTGATGTTTCGTTTGAGCAAAAAACCCAAAATGTAGGGCTCTGTTTGGTAGATAGGGCTGCTCAGAGACACCAGGTGCCGTTTCTTCGGCACTAAAAGGATCAATATTCTATTTGCATGTGCTTTTTCAGTGTGAGATATCATGAATGAGGGACTCAAGGAAGTTGACTTTCCAGAAGAGAATTTAGGGAACACTTAAAGGACCGTGGGGCACTTACATCCATCAAAGCACTTTTCACGACGCAGGGCGTGCACTGCTGACCACCATCTTCTTGGGAACAGCAGCGACATCAACTTCATACTGTGGACTTCCCTGATGGCGCAGGGGTTAAGAATCCCCCTGCCAATGCAGGGGACACGGGTTCGATCCCTGGTCCGGGAAGATCCCACATGCCTAGGAGCACCTAAGTCCATGCACCACAACTACTGAGACCATGCGCCACAACTACTGAAGCCCACACCCCTAGAGCCCGTGCTCCGCAACAAGAGAAGCCACCACAATGAGAAGCCTACACACATCAAGGAGGAGTAGCCCCCGCTCGCCGCAACTAGAGAAAGCCCGCGAGGAGCAACGAAGACCCAACGCAGCCAAGAAAGAAGAAAAGAAAGAAAACATCACCAAAAATCCATCAGTCGATCAACTTCATATTGCTTCTTTGCACCTACCGTAGCAACTGGCAAACAGGAGGTGCCCAATAAATGCCTGTCGTTGAACAGATGAGCTGTGAGTAAGTTTCATTTATTCCACCCAGCATTTCATTCTACCAGCATACTGTTTTCTTTCTCTCATCACTGCTCTATCAGCCTCTTGGAATATTTTGACATATTTTTAGTGCGGCAATTCTTACTTCCCCATTATGTTGATTAAATAGTGATACGCTTAGCAGTTAGGGCCAGATTTGGGAAGTCTTTATGACAAAGAAATGAGCTCTGTCTGCACTATCTGACTCATACTATGTCTGCCATGAGCAAAACCCCAAATTACATGAAATGATGTCATCGGAGTTAATTTTCAAATATATTTTACTTCCTATAAAAGACTCCCATGACAGACACTCCTCTTCATAGATGGAAATCTACCTAGCTTCAAAATACCCTCAAAATTAAAGGGAAACTTTTGTACAGTCAAATGACAAATGGTTTTGCGAGATTTCACTCTTCTTCCAGTCTTCAGGGATGGGCCCAGGAAAGAAGGCCGTGTATCAGATAGCAATCTGTTTCCAAAGCGACACGTGGCTTTTCTGACAGGTTCTGTCATCGGGCTGCTGGAGACAGGATTTTTAAGGAAGTTAAACTGTGACTTTCAGTTCTTCCTGGCCAGTTGGAATTTGACAGTGAATCTGCTAATTTATTTTCCATATAAGACATTTATCTGGTCTTTATGAACCATGGACTTCATTTCTACCAGGCCAGTCCCTTTGGGGGATCAACAAACTGACGGTGATTTTTGGTAGAGCCTTTCCACCTGCCAAGGCCTTACTATTCTCAGAGAACTTGACACACCATGAATCTATTCAGCCCTTTTCACCTCTGTGATTGCTCAAAAGCAGTTAAGTGGTGTTCCTACGGCAAATATTTATTAGCAAATATTAGCAAATATTTATTAGGAACATACCATGCACAAGGCACCAGAGAGAATACAAAATCAGTAGAGGAGAGAGGGCCCGCCCTGGTCGTGAAGGGGAAAATAGTTCAGGAGGAGCATGTGGTAAAAGGCTGAGTGATCCAGGAGGGCTCCTTGGAGGAGGTGAGTCAGGTTTCCCTAAGCCCTGAGAAGTTGCAAGGTGTTAGAGACCAGTGGCGACTAATGACCAGAGACCTAGGACAACACATGTACTACAATTTTAAATTAAGGCGTGATGACTTAGTAAATAAACAGGCAGCAACAGGGTGAAATAACATGACCTAAAAATAAATCCACAGCCACAATCAAACAGACAGGAAAGGCCATCAAGTGACTTTAGTTTACACTTTCCTTGATTTCCTCAGTTTCAACCATCTTATCTTTATTCCATTCTCAGTATTCTTTTGAAGGAGAACTTGTCAGGGACCTAAAGTGATTCCAGGCTCAAACTCGGAGTTAGGCCAAGTAGGGCCAAACCCAGCTCCACTGTTACCAGCTTGAGAGAGGTAAGCTGTGTGAGACTCAGCCCCCTGGTGTGTAAAATGAGGGTCATAGCACCCACCTGGACAGATTGTACAGAATATTCAATAAAATTGTATGTGGGGAGTCCTTGGTATGAGCTCAGGAAATGGCAGCCACAGTGGTTTGATTCCTCTGGTGCAGCAAGAGTGGAGTGTCAGAAAGATGTTTCTTTCAGTGGAGGCACGCGACAGGCATGTACTAAATGTTTACTGAATGAACGACTGAACTCATGAAACAAAGGCCCTTCCTCCATTCCATTTAAAAGCTTCTAACAAATCAATGTGGCATTCATTTTATATTCCAGTGACCCTTGATCTTAATTGTTTTGAAGAACACCTGTGACAGAAAATGCTCTTATCTACTTGACCTCAGAGAAGATGAGTCAATAGTTCTGGTCTTCTACCCAAATTGCCAAGCACTGCTGATGAGGTCTCCCAGAAGCATGAGAAGCTGCAATGCAGTCAAGGGAACGTAGCAACTATTTCGATATGACAAGTATTTGGCTGCCAAATTCAAACCTGAAGAATTATGAGTTAAACGCCTTTCTCCTCCCATCGCGTTTTTCTGGGTCTTTACAATAAATGGCTCCCCCTCCCTTCATGTAAGAAGATCAGGTGAGTTTTTAAAAATATAAACAATGCATTGGTTTAAAATAAATTGGCTTTTTTTTTTTTTTTTTTTTTTGCGGTACGCGGGCCTCTCACTGCTGCGGCCTCTCCCGTTGCGGAGCATAGGCTCCGGATGCGCACGAACCCGTGTACCCTGCATCGGCGGCGGACTCTCAACCACTCCGCCACCAGGGAAGCCCGAATTGTCTTTCTTTAAAAGGAAGATGCACCACCCAGCAGAGGACACAGTTTCTGACTCCTATTTCTCAAAGAAGGGCTTTGTAAGCTGCTTTGATAGGCGAACGTTGCAAATTTTAAAGAGACATTTCAAGCCCCAGGTATACAGTCAGCTCACTGACACATTTCAGGAAGAAAAGTATCTGTTAAGATATCAAAATTGCAAAAGGAAGGCCAAAGGATAAATAGATTACAGAGTGCAGCATATCGGAATAGGGGGCGGCAGCGGGAGAAGTTGGGAAATGAACATTGGCAGTTAACCTGCCTCAGTATGATTCCTTGGTATTCTGGACGCCACATGGGTCAAATTAACTTCATGGTTCGAGGATATCCTGTTTTCTGAAGCTACTGTGCTTTGAACAATTTTGTAGCATCCGTTGGAAGTAAAATATAACCTGTACCAACTAACTTGTATTTCTTTAACTTTGCCTCAGCAAGCCCTTCAGATGTTCTAAGAGTACATAACCCACTGCTGGGGGCAGAGCTTTGGTAAAAGCTGATGGTCTCCAAGAGAAATAAGAGGCCCCTGCTTCCAGCCACTTTTCTGGAAAGGAAGAGTGGCTGGGCAAACGCTAACGGTGGCCAATGACTGCCTGAAACCCCACCAAGCACAGGTGCTGCTCCAGAAATGTTTTATTTCCCTGATTTCTTTTTTATGCTTAGATTTGTTCCCTGCATATTTGCAGAAAAAACAAACAAATAAAGAAAAACTTTCAAGATGGCCACAGACACACATTCTCCTACCTTAAAAAGGAAAAAGACAGGGATTGTGATTCATCCCTGGTGCAGTTATGGCTACAGCCCAGCTGCTAGTGGAGAACTGAGAATAATCCAGGAGTGAACCTTCACAAAACAGGGGGTTTGTGTGTGGTGGAGATGTGGAGGGAGGGGGAACTCGGCTGGGGAGAGTAACACCTTCTGGTCAGGCCATTTCTCTTCACCCCATGGGTGTGCTCCTGGGCCCTGGTAACTACCCATGAGCAGATCTGTAAAAAAAAAAAAAAAAAATGAAAACAAAAATTAAAAACCTCGGTGAATGAGTCTTAAAAGATTCAATGTGGGGAGGGCGGGGCAGGGGGAAAAGGTTGCTTGCTAAAACGCACATATTTAAGGTATGTAGGCAGAGATTATATTAAATTAGGAAAAATAACTCTGATATACATGGTATTTCCACCTCAGAAAGCCTTTATAATTAGGGGAGAACAATCATGTGTAGTCCCCAGAGGCTGTCTGACTACCTAGTAAGATTACAGAAAATTTTTCTTTTCCATTTTGGGAAAGTACAGGGAGAGGGAGGTGAAGACTAAACCTGAGTTAACGCGATCTACGGTTTCAGGCCACTCACGTTGACCTCAATGAAATATCGTTTCTGTTCTTTGCTTTAAAATGTTTTTACAGCTAAAAACATAAAAATCAGAGATGGCTGTGCAGGTTTCTGTTAAAATAAATATGTTATTATTTTTAAAGAAAAACACAGAGGCTATATATGCTTACTTGTTACATGATTCTATGTAAGGGCCTCTGGTTTCAGGGACAAAAAATGGCAGAAGTATGTTCCGTATTCCACCCAAGCTTGAGCTTGACCTGTTAGAGTTGAGGACGTTCACCCCTAATTAGCTTCAAATGATCAACTTCAGTTAGTTTTGATAAATAATACTGTGAAATAAAATCACCACTGAGTCATCTGGCAGTGCTGCAAAATGGATCATTTAAATCATGGAGCTATCCTTTTTAAATGTAGCTACAAAAATATCACAAAGTCAACCACAGGCTGGGATAATGTTTTAATCAGCTCTGAAAGATGAGGATCATTCTGTATAAAGTATAAAAGATCATTCAAATTCATTAGAAAAATTGACCCCAGTAAATAAATGGGCAAAGTATACTAACCACAATTTACATATAAGAGGAAAAACAAATTAGCAAATGTTTCAAAAATATACTTGTCCTCTTAGAAAGGTATAACCTTCCAAGACTGAACCAGGAAGAAATAGAAAATATGAACAGACCAATCACAAGTAATGAAATGGAAACTGTGATTAAAAATCTCCCAACAAACAAAAGTCCAGGACCAGATGGCTTCACAGGTGAATTCTATCAAACATTTAGGAAGCGCTAACACCCATCCTTCTCAAACTCCTCCAAAAACTTGCAGGGGAAGGAACACTCCCAAACTCATTCTATGAGGCCACCATCACCCTGATACCAAAACCAGACAAAGATACTACAAAAAAAAAAGAAAATTACAGACCAATATCACTGATGAATACAGATGCAAAAATCCTCAACAAAATACTAGCAAACAGAATCCAACAACACATTAAAAGGATCATACACCATGATCAAGTAGGATTTATCCCAAGGATGCAAGGATTCATCAATATACGCAAATCAATCAATGTGATACACCATATTGACAAATTGAAGAATAAAAACCATATGATCATCTCAATAGATGCAGACAAAGCTGTTGACAAAATTCAACACCCATTTATGATAAAAACTTTCTCCAGAAAGTGGGCATAGAGGGAACCTATCTCAACATAATAAAGGCCATATATGACAAATCCACAGCAAACATCATTCTCAATGGTGAAAAACTGAAAGCATTTCCTCTAAGATCAGGAATGAGACAAGGATGTCCACTCTCACCACTATTATTCAACATAGTTTTGGAAGTCCTAGCCATGCAATCACAGAAGAAAAAGAAATAAAAGGAATACCAATTGGAAAAGAAGAAGTAAAACTGTCACTGTTTGCAGATGACATGATACTATACATAGAGAATCCTAAAAGTGCCACCAGAAAACTACTAGAGCTAATTAATGAATTTGGTAAAGTTGCAGGATACAAAATTAATGCACAGAAATCTCTTGCATTCCTATACACTAATGATGAAAAATCTGAAAGAGAAATTAAGGAAACACTCCCATTTACCATTGCAACAAAAAGAATAAAATACCCAGGAATAGACCTACCTAGGGAGACAAAACACCTGTATGCAGAAAACTATAAGACACTGATGAAAGAAATTAAAGACGATACCAACAGATGGAGAGACATACCATGTTCTTGGATTGGAAGAATCAATATTGTGAAAATGACTATACTACCCAAAGCAATCTACAGATTCAATGCAATCCCTATCAAATTACCAATGGCAATTTTTACGGAACTAGAACAAAAATCTTAAAATTTGTATGGAAACACAAAAGACCCCGAATAGCCAAAGTAGTCTTGAGGGAAAAAAATGGAGCTGGAGGAATCAGACTCCCTGACTTCAGACTATACTACAAAGCTACAGTAATCAGGACAATATGGTACTGGCACAAAAACAGAAACATAGATCAATGGAACAAGATAGAAAGCCCAGAGACAAACCCACGCACCTATGGTCAACTAATCTATGACGAAGGAGGCAAGGATATACACTGGAGAAAAGACAGTCTCTTCAATAAGTGGTGCTGGGAAAACTGGACAGCTATATGTAAAAGAATGAAATTAGAACACTCCCTAACACCATACACAAAAATAAAGTCAAAATGGATTCAAGACCTACATGTAAGACTGGACACTATAAAACTCTTAGAGGAAAACATAGGAGGAACACTGTTTGACATAAATCACAGCAAGATCTTTTTTGATCCCCCTCCTAGAGTAATGGAAATAAAAACAAAAATAAACAAATGGGACCTAATGAAAAGCTTTTGCACAGCAAAGGGAACCACAAACATGACGAAAAGACAACCCTCAGAATGGGAGAAAATATTTGCAAACGAATCAATGGACAAAGGATTAATCTCCAAAATATATAAACAGCTCGTGCAGCTCAATATTAAAGAAACAAACAACCCAATCCAAAAATGGGCAGAAGACCTAAATAGACATTTCTCCAAAGAAGACATACAGATGGCCAAGAAGCACATGAAAAGCTGCTCACATCACTAATTATTAGAGACATGCAAATCAAAACTACAATGAGGTATCACCTCACACCAGTTAGAATGGGCATCATCAGAAAATCTACAAACAACAAATGCTGGAGAGGGTGTGGAGAAAAGGGAACCCTCTTGCGGAATTGGTGGGAATGTAAATTGATACAGCCACTATGGAGAACAGTATGGAGGTTCCTTAAAAAACTAAAAATAGAATTACCATATGATCCAGAAATCCCACTACTGGGCATATACCCAGAGAAAACCATAATTCAAAAAGACACATGTGGGCTTCCCTGGTGGCGCAGTGGTTGCGAGTCCGCCTGCCGATGCAGGGGACACGGGTTCGTGCCCCGGTCTGGGAAGATCCCACATGTCGCGGAGTGGCTGCGCCTGTGAGCCATGGCCACTGAGCCTGCGCGTCCGGAGCCTGTGCTCCACAACAGGAGAGGCCACAACAGTGAGAGGCCCGCGTACCGCAAAAAAAAAAAAAAAGACACATGTACCCCAATGTTCATTGCAGCACTATTTACAACAGGCAGGTCATGGAAGCAACCTAAGTGCCCATCGACAGACAAATGGATAAAGAAGAAGTGGTACATATATACAATGGACTGTTACTCAGCCATAAAAAGGAACGAAATTTAGTCATTTGTTGAGATGTGGATGGATCTAGAGACTGTCATACAAAGTGAAGTAAGTCAGAAAGAGAAAAACAAATATCGTATATTAACGCCATGTATGTGGAATCTAGAAAAATGGTACAGATGAACCGGTTTGCAGGGCAGAAGTTGAGACACAGATGTAGAGAACAAATGTATGGACACCAAGAGGGGAAAGCCACAGGGTAGTGGGGATGGTGGTGTGATGAACTGGGTGACTGGGATTGACATGTATACACTGATGTGTATAAAATTGATGACTAATAAGAACCTGCTATCTAAAAAAATAAATAAAATAAAATTCAAAAAAATATGTAAACTAGAGTAAAAAAAAAAATATATATATATATACCTGTCCTCATTTGTAATCAAAGAAATACATGTTAAAACAACCCCACAATGTGATTTTTACACCTGCCTGGGGAGCATCTTTTTAAAGTAATAACAACATCCAAGGTTATCAAGGTTAAGTTGAGGCTGGTTCCCCTTCTTCTTTGCTAGAAGGATTATATACTCTTGCAACGCCTTCAGAGAGCGATATGACTGGGCCTACAAAGAGCCATAAAGATGTTCATTTTTCTTCCCTTGAAACTGATCAATGAAAGACTAAAGGTAGAGGTGTGGCAGCGTCAACTGTCACAGAGTGACTGAGCGCCTGTCGGGGAGGGTGCCCTGAGCCGACTGAATCCTAGCTCAGGCCCTGACTGTGTCTGCCGCCAACACTCAACGCCTCAGATGCCAAGTCTGTGGAATAAGATGAATAAAACCTGTATTCTGGGGCTTCTGTAAGCCTAAAGTGAGATCATATATACTTTAAAGTGTATATTTTCTTAGTATGAAGTCTATAGACATCATGAGGTATTTATACAATAATATATTAAATAAACTCTAAAATAATATGCTTACTCTTATTGAAATTCTTCATGTGAATGCAGTGTTCAGAAATAAAACAGTTGTATACGGGTCGGGGGATTGTGGTTATTAAACATGATTTTAATGTTATCACACTTCTATTTATAAAATAAATTGTGTACCAAGATCAGGGCACACAAGAATGATTCCATACTTAGCATATACTTAGCATATTAAATCAACCAAATGTACTTTGTGGAGAAGAGAAAAGACTAAATCACTTTCCTAACCAATCATTTACATTTACTTAGTTCAAAATATTTCCCCTTTAAGAGAGTCTCTGTATTTCTATCAAACTAGCACTTTAGAGGTTGACTCATTCTGGCATAGATACATACAGACTATTCAGAAGAAGCAAAGAGAAAACCTTAAGAGTTACTCTGACTAAATATAGAGGCATAACAAAGCTTTTGGAGCTATACATTATTTGGAGCTATTAGACAGTACCTGCTTGGTGTAATTAGCCTTTTAAAAGTTTCACTAACAACCAAAAGCACGAGAATATGATACCATACGCTTTTTAGCAAATAAATATTCTGAGAATATTACTAGTCAATTAACCAATCCCCCTGGATTTCAGCCTCTTGATCTGTAAAAAGGAGCTGATCATATCCATACCTCAGGGTTAAATGGGAAATAAATAAGAAAACATACATAAAGCATGTAGCTCAATGCCTGGTACTGAGAATACAACTTTTCCTTTTCTTCCCCAATCCCACCTACTCATTTTTTCTGAGAAAGGATAACAGGCTCTATCTAACTCTTTCGATGTGAGAAGAATAAATGAAATAATATGCAAAAAAGTGCTCTGAAAAATAAAGAAGCATTCTAAAAACAGAGAGTATTATTACTAAAAAAATATGTCTCTAGGACTAGGGAAAATACACACGTGTCTAAAACGTTTTGAACCACAGCAAGGTTTTTAATAATCACTGAAACAAGGTGATAGCTTGAGAGTCAAACAGTTCTCTCTGAAAATCTTTAATTGGCATCGATAAAAAGCTCTGTGTATATTAATCTAGGCATTCCCTCTCATTCTCTTTCTTTTTCTTGTTTTCAACGCATTATTTTACTTTTGGTTTCATTTTGTCCACATCTCGTTTCTCTGGTTTATTACATCAATTTCAGTTAGCTTTATCCCTGCTGCCTCTCTCATTTCCTCTGATTTAAGAGAAAGATAAATAAGAAAGCAGTGCAGTGACAAGATGGACTGAAGCTTGAGGTAAAAGGAAATGTCAGTCATACTGTTTTTATTGAAAATTTTTATTGTTTGTTCATCTTGTATTTTTTGTGCTGATGTTGATTTTAATATTGCATTGAAATATGCATCTTGATCACTGAGTTTTTTGGCACCTCCTGAAATTTTGTGCCCAAGGCACATACCTCATTCACCTCACCCTCGTCCCAGCGCTGCAAAAAAGGCAGGTGGAGGTCAGAAAGCTAAAAGTAGTCCTAATAGAGCAGACACAGCAGCAAAGCGCGTAGGCACATGGAAACCTAACTAACTTGATTCTTTTACTCATAGGAAGAAACCTGCATGTGGACCATCCCACTTTCTGTCTTGCCAAAGACGGGAAAAAAGAGGGAAAGAGAACAAAGCCATCTGAAATTTTTACAAACCCACATCTCTTTCTGGAGAAATGACTCTGACATCCTGGATTCAGTCTCTTGGCTGAATGCCACCCAAGAGCAAAATGGATTGTTAGGACAGATGAAGAGGCAGAAAAGCATCTCTGCACCATGGATGGTAGGGTTTCCAAACTCTGATTTGCAGGGAGAGGATAAGAACAATTTAGGGAAAACGTGTTGAAATGTGAACAGATAGTACAAGTTGTAAAGAAGGGAAAGCCCTGGAAGAAAGTGTCTGGGTAAAACTGCCTCCTTTTGATTGTGAGGCCAGCACGTTTACATTTTTCTCCTTCCGAGGGCACAGTGAGTCACTGGGTTCTATCTGGGGCAGGCTGGCCTAGCCTGGGATCTTTCAGGGAGCCAGCCTTCCATTCCATACTTCGAGATAAGGCCCCAAGTGCCAAGAGGAAACATCTAAAGTGAGAGGCGGGGTAGAATATGCTTTGTAGACAAAATATTGATACATGCAATTGTGTAAAAGACACTGTTACCACTGACCTAAGGCACAGTGGATGTTGAATGGCTCGTAACATGTATTTTCTTTGAACACTTAAGCCCAGCTGCATTCGGAGCCATTTGGGGCAGAGGTTAGAAGAGGAATGAATGGCAACAAATCATTACATTTTAACAACTTGCCACCTTCTTCCAGGCTCAACCACAGGAATCTCAGCTCCAAGGGGGAAGGGGAAGGGGCAGGGAGGAAGGAGGAGAAAGAAAACTTGAAATGTGTTCTTGCTAAGAGAGTGAAGAATTAACTTTCCAAATGAAGCCACTTGGCATTAGTGACCACAGCTTTGGATAAACCAGCTAAACCTGTTTGATTGATGGCTTGCATTAATTCACAGGTGAACCAAATTTAGTCAGATCCTGACTCTGCTATTTACCAGCACTGTTACAGAATGGCTCTGGGGCTCAGTTTTCTCCCCTGTAAAGTGGGTACAGCCATAGTCACTACCCTGTAGGGTGGTTGTGAAGGTGAAATGAGTCAGTACATGTCAAGTGCTTAGCACAGTTGCCAGGTAATTAGACTCACTGCTTTGGTGAACAGCAGCTGAACTGTAATTTTCATACATTTATAAGTAGTTCACACAAATCTTCAAATGCTCATTAACCCCAGCCCTATCCATCAAAAAATGCCATTTTCTTTCTAACAATACACCTTCCTACCTCATTTCAATATTTTTCATGCCCCTGGGCTGAGAACTTGAGGTACTCTAAGTAGCAAATATGAAATCCAAGCAAAAAAGAGAAAGACTACATTCACTTCTTGTAGATCCCAGTCTCATTTTCTCAAGACCTAGCCAGGTGAGAGGTGTAGATGAGATTGGTTATTCAGGGCCGGGAATGGCAGGTGTGTCCCAGTGTCTATGCTATATAAAACTCAGGACGCATTACTGTTCTGAGGTTGTTGAATGTCTGGTGCTAATAAACATCACACACTGTAGCTTCTGAGGAGAAAAAAAAGTCCCAGTCCATGACCTGCACTGATAATCAAGGCCAGCTGCCCGGGCCAGTGTCCACTGAGTCAGGCAAGGGTGGAGGTGGGGGAAGAGGAGAAACAGGGTCACCCATCACCACCAGGGGGAAATCCCCTGTCCTGCCGCTGTCTTTATGAAAAGGGATTTCCTCTTACTCAGGGAACATCCTCCAGCTGGAAGGCCACGTACTGTGGAAAGGCCTGGCTCCCACTTTTCCTTGGCCCTGTTGGCTGCACTGCATGCACCCTGGTTCTTGTTAGGCACCCACTAGTCTCTCTGCCACTAAGAGATGTGTTTGCTAAGCAAAGCGGAGATGCAATTTGAATTCCAGGGTGAAACACTGATTAGAGTTCACAGTGTCTACTGCTGATTTTAAAGTGACAGGTGTGGTAGCAAGAACCCAAGGTCAGACTCACAAGATCCCTATTCTCTCCATGTGGCCTTGGCCTAAGCACTTAACCTCTCTGGGCTTCAGTTTCTCCATCCGTGAATGGAGATAATAAGGAGTTGTAAGCAACTAGCAAGAATGCTGTCAGCTCTAAAGCCCTACAAAGACGGAAAGTGTTATTTTGCGATTCCTGTCACAGCTCCAGGGTTGAGGGAAGATCACTCGACAGAGTTCTTGTTTGGTCCAGTCTGGCACCTCGAAGCCAGACTCAGCTGGCTGGTGACAGACCAGCAGCTTTCTGGGCCGTATTCTAGTGTTGCATCATCCTGGGAGGAACAGGGTGAGGCTGAGCCAGCAGAATTCAAAAACTGCTTCCAGACTTTTACTGCAAGAGAGGACTTAGAGTTGTGTGTAGGGTTTCAGATAGACAAGTTGGTACATGACTTTGATCTTTAGCAAGCTACAGAGTTACCACAAAATACAAAAAGGACAGATTTGTGAGTGTAGGGGCATAGCCGTGAGAGAAACAGAGAGAGGAGAGATTCCAGGGGCTCCCCTGGTGGCGTACTGGTTAAGAATCCACCTGCCAATGCAGGGGACACGGGTTCGAGCCCTGGTCCGGGAAGATCCCACATGCCGCGGGGCAACTAAGCCCGTGACCCACAACTTCTGAGCCCGCATGCCTAGAGCCCGTGCTCGGCAACAAGAGAAGCCACCACAGTGAGAAGCCCGCGCACACAATGAAAGCAGCCCCCGCTCGCTGCAACTAGAGAAAGCCCGCACGCAGCAACAAAGATCCGACGCAGCCCAAAATAAATAAATTTATTTAAAAGAAAGAAACAGAGATACCAAAACTGCCATTAGCAAAGAACAATGTCAAAATGCCCATTGTTCAGCCTTGTGAAACCCTTCTTGGTGGAGATGAGTTTCCAAGACAATTGGAGAAATACTCCCACTAGCAGAGTTCCAGATGGCTTCCTGTGCTCTAGGGACAGGTGGCCCTTGGAGCTGCCCACCTCCCACCACAGCAGAAAGAAAAGTTCAAGACAGAATGAATGTTACTCTGCGCAGCCTCTAGGCCTGATTCTAAACCAGGCAACTCAAGCAAAATTTCTCTTTAGAGAAGGCCAACCCCACGTCGTCGTGTTCACAGAGCTCTGTGTCTTTTACATTTACTCGACACCTGCTGGGGGCAGGAATAATAATAAAACCCATGCCTGTCCAGATGCCCACTGCTGCCCCCTCCATTTGTCTGGCAGCTCGGTGCCCTCATCATCACCTCCTCCCAGGCTTACTTTCCCACACAGGTGACCTGGGTGCTGGATGGAGGAAGCAGAGAGGGGAAGATGCAAAACCACAGTGTTAATGGTGGTAGCATTGACCCCCTGCCCTGACCACCAAAATGGGATCCTCCCCAACTCTGAGCCTCAGTTAACTACTTGCTGCCAGACCCTGGCGCCTATGTTACTGTCACAGGAAACTGATTTGATCAGCAAAAAAGCTGATCTTGCCTCTGGCGTGACTTGGAGAAACTGCCTACAGTTCAAATAGTTAGAGTCCAAGCATCTGACCTCTGAGGTGGATTTCTTTCTGTCCTTGTAGTGGACAGCTAACATTCATGAAACTCAGTGACCACCACAGGTCACCCTGATCGACACTTCCGGCTGAATAGCACATACAGGTAGTGAGTGTCTTTTAATTGGGCCTCCCTGATGGTTCTGCATATTTAATTATTGCTAAAATAAAATGGGTACTAATTTAACTGCTGTAGTGGCTTTACCTAAATCCTTATTTTACTTTTTGAACTTTCCTCTTGATGCAGTTTAAATGGGAATGAATCGAGTAAATGACCATTAATAATTTTAAATGTTCATAATACTCGCTGGGAAGTGGACAGTACCTCTCTGTCATGGGCAGCTCTTTGTTGGCACACAACTCCTCGAATAAGTGGAAATGAGTGGACGAGAAATAATGCGGCAGCTCCTCTTGGCCTACCATGGTGCCTTAGAAATCTGACTGACTACATCCACGCGCAGATGGCTGGGCCTCCTCGAGGCACCGATGGGTGGTGCGTCCTCCCGACAGGGCGCCCGGCCTCCACCGTTTTCCCAGGAGAAGCGCGGCTACGCTGCTCCCGCGCCGCGGACGCTTAGGTACCGCAGAGCCTCCTCCCACTGCTGGTTCCTGCGCCTGGGGAGCGAGGAAGGGCCTCCTCTCGGCTCCGCGAGCCCCCGGGACACCGAGCGGAGGCATGGGCCGGAATGTGGGCCCGCGGGCCGGGAAGCGACGGGAGCCCTCACCCCGGGCCTTTCCTGGCTACTCCCAGCGCCCGGCCATCTGCGAGCCCGCCGCCGGGAGGCCTGGGCAATGGGCGCAGCCAGCGCGGGGCAGGGCATCCCCGGCGTCGCGCCGAAACCCCAGTTCTCAGCTTCGGCGGCGCGATGAGAGTATGCGCGGTGAATGGCAGCAGCCCATGTACTCACCCCAACCTCCAAGCCCGGGGAGCGCGCGCTGAGCCACGGAGCAGCAGTCCCCAGCAGCCCGACGCCCCTTCGCCAACGCACGCGGCTCCTTAGGGGTACAGGGAGGAGCCCTCGGGGAAGAAGGGGGCTCGCGGGGCGGAAGGACTCCGACGCTCGGGGCACAGTGTGGCCGGGACTGCCGTCAGGAGCGTCGAATCACTAGGACTGCTCTCCTACGCGCAGCGGGGCCGAGCCCTTCCGCGGCCCACAGGCCTCGCCCGGGGCCGGGGCCGCCACAGGTGCCTTCGAGTCAGATCCGGAGCGGCCCCACCCGTTCGTCAAATCCCTCACACTATTGCTTCAGTAGCGTAAGGTCGGGGGTGGGGATAGAGGCCAGGTCCCCTGGTGGCAGGGAGACAAATAGTGCGCACGAGGCGGCCGGGGATGCAGGCTAGCGAAGGGCTGTCGGCTCGAATCTCTCCGAGGGTGATTTTAACACGCCGACAAGCGCAGCGTACGGTTTCCATGTTGGGCGGAGGATACAAACAACGACTTTGCGCCGAGGAAGTCGCCTGACACCAAAACCCAGCAACCCCGACTTAGGGGGCCCTGAGTGGCAGGAGGCTGGATTTTTGGTTGAGTTGCAATTAATGGGAGATAATTATGACCGGGCCTCTCAGCTTATTAATATTTATAGCCTGGAGCGACAAGACCTTCGCTCCCTGGAGGCGGGTTTTTCGGGCCCAGCCGCGGAGCCCGGATGTCTCCGGAGCCAGGGGCTTCCCCAGTGACCTGGGAGGAAAAAGTGTGGTGGGTAAAATGGAGACCGTGCGCCTTCTGCGTTTCTCCTAATTATATGAACGGTGGAAGTCGGGCCTGGGTGTGGACGCGCCCCGCAGGAACCGCTGTCCGTGCGTCCCGAAGGCTGCCGGGCCTAGCACCTCGCAGGGCCTCCCGCCGGGCCTTCGGCCCGGCCCCGGGCAGCGAGCGTTTCCGGAGCCCCGTTGTTGTCACTATTAATTACCCAAACATTGCCTTCTGTTTCTAGCTCCCGGGACAGCCGGGGTGTTAGGGAAGTGTTCCAATAAGTAGGCTAGGACTCGGGGGTAAACGTCTTTTAAGCTCCCTCCCTCCCCTCGGAGAGCCTTGTGGGACGAGGGCCAGGAAGAGTAAACGCGGCCTGGCTTTGGGACGGTTCTGCTAAAACGCCCACGTCGGGCCTCTGTCTCCATCTGTGGGGCGCCGCGCTGCGGTTCCTCCCCCGGGCGGGGTCCCAGGGCGTCGGCGGAGCGAGGGGGGCTCTCTGAGCCCCGCGTCGCGCCCCGGGCTTGGGGGACGCGCCGGAATGGCTGGGAAGGAGGGCCTGCGCGGGCCTATCTCGCATGGGCCTCCACCCGGGGCGTCCGGCCAGGCCACCAAGCAACGCTTACGAAGCGTTTGCAACGCGTCCCTCGCGCCGCGTCCGATTTCAGCTTTCCCCGCTAGGCTGACGCGGGCGGGGAAGATGCGAGTCCCCCCGGCCCGGGGGGTGGGGGCGGCGTCCGCGCGCGGATTCTCAGGTAATAAACGTCTGGTTCCGCAGGGGAGCCGCCGCGGTTCCCATGGCAACGCAGGGGCTCGCAACAGCCCGCCAGTCCGGGCTGCGGGCGGCTGCGCTGCGGAAGGAGCTCTTCTCTTGGGCCGCCGCGGCGGGCGGCCTCTTGCTCATCTTCATCTCGGTCTCCGTCGGCTCTGGTCCTCTCCACCAGCCTCTGCACCAGAACTGTTAACTGAAAAAAGGAATCTTTCGTCGCAAGGGGTGCTCCCGATGGAGCTGCGCGCCACAAAGGAGGGTACCTGCTACACCCTACAGGTACCAAAGCAGTCCTCGCCTCCGGCACCCAGGCCCAGATGTGGCGACACCAGACATTGCTTCACAGTTGTGTTCGGCCCGTCCGATTGGCTTCGAGGGCTGGTTAGCATCGACCCCCAAAAATGAGGAAGACTCACAGCGTATTAAAAGGGTGATGAACAGGATTTTATTATAATGATAATGGGTTATAGCATAAAGGCATATTTATCAGAGACACGGATGGCTCGTAGGCAAGTTTTCTTTACACACAATCTCTCTCTATATACACACTCACACCTGAGAAGAAAACGTTTTGGCAGGCACGAAATGAATTTTTCTCTTTACCTACATAAAGAATGTGTGGAAGTCTTGGGTGGTGGAGTTAAAACAGGACGGAACAGTGGCACTAGATAATTTACAATGACGAATCTGCCACATCGAAAATAGAAGCTATACTGTTTATCCAGTCCATTGCCATTTGTATGTGTACAACCTTTTTTAACGTGTTAGTCCAGTTAAAAAAAAATAATGGTAATGATGATAATCTTCAGTTTTATCATGGGAAAGTAAATCTGATAGGAGGGCATCTATTCGATGCTAATGTCCAATAAATAAAAACACTTGCTTTTTATGGCTAATTTACACTTACTGCTTGAAATAGATAATGCAGACGTTTTCATTTTCAGTTTCTTGACCTTCCAGTAGGGTTATATATATTTTCCATTCCCCACTCCCTCTCATCCTGCTTTTTTTCTATTTTTTAAAATAAGCTTAAATTTTTTAGAATAGTTTTAGGCTCGTAGAAAAGTGGGACAGTTTTCCTATACCCAGCCCCAGTTTCCCCTATTGTTAACACCTTGCATTAGTGAGGTACATTTGTCACAACTAATGAACAAATACTAATACATTATTATTAACTAAACTACATACTTCATTTGGATTTCATTCATTTTAAAATTTTCCTTTTTCTGTTCTTAGATCCCATCCAGGATATCACATTATATTTAATCCTCATATCTCCTTAGGCAGTGACAGGTTCTCAGACTTTCCTCGTCTTTGATGACGTTGAGAGTTTGAGGATCTGTTTAAATTGTGGTATACTGTAATTTACATACAGTGAAATGCAGAGACCCCAAGTTATAGTTTTATGAGTTTTGACAATTGCATATACCTAATATAATCCACTTTTGCATAGAAAACATCTAATCTTACATTTTTTTAATCTTACATTTGAAATGTCACACAAATATCATCTTTGTATTTGTATAGTTTCTCCCACATATATACACAATTTACTAAATATTTCCCCAAATCTTTCAATTCCAACTTAATATTTAAAAATTTTCAGTTCCAAAGGATATTAAAGTTATTTACCTGTTGTTATCTTAATGAGCTGTTGATCAGTTAGTTCAATAATCTTAATTTAAGCTACCGATTGTTCTTTATTCTAGAACATTTTCTCCTCTGTGGAGAGTGGTCTAGCATGCTCCTTAAGAAACTAGATAAACGGGGGCGGGGGGGGGGAATGAGTCAATCTGAGGACACTTACTGTGGTGGCTTAGCAATTTTAAAAAACAGAGTCTTCATTTTTAAGTTCTTAATATTGAAGTGATAATTAATGCACTCATTCATGCACAGCTCTTCGGGGAATTGTTTTTAAGTACATTTAAGCCATTTTATCATAGCTCACTGATTCTCCTAATTGTTGAAAAAAAAAAAGGTGTTTTACATTTAAGTCCTTGAGAATTTGACACATGGTATAACCCCCAAATGTATATATTTTAAGTGATGTTAACAAACTTAGAACTGGTAAAGGAAATAAAGGTCTTATACCCTTGTGAGCATGGACCCTATAACCCAGAACATGTAACAGGCGAGTTAACAGGTGAGTGCAGCACTCAGTTACAAGCATACCTCGTTTTATTGCGCCTTGCTTTATTGTACTCCACAGACACCACTGCATTTTTTTTTTACAAATCAACGGTTTGTAGCAACCCCGCATCAAACGAGTCTATCTGTGCCACTTTTCCAAAAGCATTTGCTCACTTCGTGTCTCTGTGTCATATGTTGGTAATTCTCACAATATTTCAAACTTTCTCATTATCATATTTGTTATGGTGATATGTGATCAGTGATCTTTGATGTTACTACTACTACTTGCTGAAGGCTCAGATGATGGTTAGCATTTTTTAGCAATAAAGTAATTTTTAACTAAGGTGTGTACATTTTTTTTAGACATGCCATTGCACACTTAACAGACAACAGTCTAGTGTACACATAACTTCTATATGCACTGGGAAGACAAAATGCTATTGCACACTTAACAGACAACAGTACAGTGTAAACATAACTTCTATATGCACTGGGAAGACAAAATGCTATTGCACACTTAACAGACAACAGCATAGTGTAAACATAACTTCTATATGCACTGGGAAGACAAACTTTGAGTGATGCGCTTGACTGCGTTATTTGCTTTACTACAGTGGTCCGGGACTGAACCTGCAATATCTCTGAGGTATACCTGTAATAGAATCTAATTTCCTCTCATTTCTGTGGTATTTCATGCTAGCAGGCTCAATGGATCATATTTTTATGGCTGGTAATACAGAGGAATGGACATCAGAGAGAAAATGTAAAATTTATGGCTGTGTTTCTCCTCTTTGCTATTCACTATTCATGCATGACTATTTTTAAGAAGCCCAGTGGGGTTGGAGCCCGGACCACATTTAGTTGAAGCTGGTCATGTCAGAGGATGCTTCTGTCAGTAATTCCAGGAGCTGCCTTTCAGAAGACATTGTTCGTCATTATAGCTTTTAGAGTCAGGCCATTTTGTGCCAACACAATTCTGGCCCATGTTATCTTTCCCAGTCCACAAGTAAAAACCAAGCCAACTAGGGTAGAAGACTGTTCAAAAGGTGTGGGTAGCAGCAAGCAGATGATTTTCATTCTTTTACCATGACCAAAGAGGATTCAAAGATCTGTGTAATTAGCATAAATATATTTTCCACCCATTCTAAAAAAAAATAAATCTCAGTTCCTACCCAAACCAAGTAATATGAACAAATATCTTCCAGAAAGATAATTCTGTGCAGGAAGAGAATGAATTTTTTTGAGGAGTAATGCCTTTTTAATGAAGTCTACCTTTACTTACAGCTAAGAAAAGACATAATGTTGAACAAGTTAGCATGTGTGATATTTGATTATTTCCCTGAATTTGGGTAAGCTGTGACTATCAGAAAGGATGTCAGAAACAGTCTGTGTTTTTCTACATGCTTACAAATTGTATTTCAGCAGCTGTCACTCATGGCTGAGAGTTTGGCTGAGTAGAACCACAGAGTCCTGTGTGCACTGGGTCAGGCAGCAGTGACTAACAAAAGTGGCCTCTGAAATTAGACAGCTGGGTCCATATCTGGTGCCGCCACTGACTTGCAGGTGACCTTAAGCATGTCACTTAACTCTGTGTCCTCAACTATAAAATGGGGATATTAATACCAGCTTTATAAATTTGTTGTGAGGATTAAATGACATATGCACATAACACTCAGAATAGGAAGCACATAGGAAACATTTAGTAAGTGATAAATATTATTATTATTTTTTTTATTGTCATTAATTTTTGAATAGCTGCTGTAGCCAGGTAGTGTATTATATGCCGGTTTTCAGTAATGTAGAAATCAGATGTGTTACTGCATGAAGACTAAAAACCGAATCCCTAGGTTTGAGCCTGTTTGACCTGTCCATTGTTCTTTAACAAGCTCTTTTTTCTGGCCTATAATATTCATAACATTGTCCAAAATGCTGTTGATTTTGCTGTGTTCTTCTTTATTATCACAAAGGAGATATAAACGAAAAGGAAATGTAACTCCTGGCGAGCCTACCCCAAGCCCCAAGTGGATAAGCTGTGTGATCACACACTGATCCTGACAAGATTCCCCCAGGAACGCTGAAGACAGGACCACTTGAAAGTCTCCTCGACTTACTCAACAGACTTTAATGAGTAATGACCAAGCGTCAGGCTCTGTTCAGAGCTGGCTATTCGCAAATAAGACACAGTCCCCACCCTCGAGAAGCTTACAGTGCACTGGGGCAAGATACAAAAGTAAACATGCAATTAGGGGACAGGAGGAGTGCTGATAGAGGAGGGCACAAGAGGCAGAGTGAACTTACCGGAGCCCAGACTGAGGGGTGCAGGGAGGCAAGAAAAAACTCCCAGAGAAGATGCCTAATGTGGGTATTGAGGAAAAATGTGGCATTGATCCAGGTGAGTAATAAGGAGAGCTGAGCTGAGAAGGACGGAGAGAAGGGAGGCTCCAGAGGAAGAAGAGACAAAGCCTGGCCAGCAATTGGATGTGGGGAGTAAGGGAGAGATGAGGGGGAAGAAAGCCCCCAGGTTTCCGTTTGGGGGACTGGATGGATGGTAGAGCCACTGACCGAGGGGGAACCCTGGAGAAAGAGCAGGTTTGCAGAGGAAGATGTCTTGTCTGATCTCAGATACAAGAGTTTGAGGTGTCTAGGGGACATGAACTTGGAGATGTCCAGTCTACAGATGGATACTTGGGTGATACCCAACTTGGAAGCATGATGAAGGAATGATTTCTAGGTTTTCTAGGGTTTCCTATATGATCATTCCTATAATCTTAACCCTTTTAGGTCAGGAAAATTTCCTGTGAAAAACAGACTTTTAACGGTGGGAAAATAGCCTTCACTCTGTGGAACGTCATTTTATAACTAAACTGAACATGCACTCCAATCCTTAAATAAAGTATGTGCAGAATTAGTTACCTCATTTAGCTTAAGATGTTTAACTATTATAAAATTTCTCAAGGAGTTTTAAGAATTGTGAAAATGGATTATAGTAAATACATTTCACTCCTGCCAATTTCTTTGCTTATTCTTCTGGGCACACGAAGAGCCAAAGTATGAAGTTTAATACCTGTGAACAAAGAAATCACTCTTACTGACTCAGATGGCCTGATTGGGGTGGGTGTTGATGGAGAGAGAAACCCATAGCCTAGAGAGAGATGGTCTGACACGGCAGGTGAGAACTTGGGCAACAGAGTGAGGGGGGAATCTGAATCCTGGCAGGCTTTACTACTTGCTAGCTGTATGCCCTTGGGCAAGGTTACACCTCCAAGCCTCAGTTTCCTCCTCTAAAAAGTGGATACCACACTAGTACTTTTCCTACATATTATGAAGATTTAACTAGGTAATCCATGTCATAGCCTTAGCGCAGTACCTGCAACATAGTACGTCTCAATAAATTTAACTATTACGGATGACCCACTTAACTATCTTGGGGTCATGTTTTATTTAGAATAAGTTGGTACCTCTTGGGTTATTTACTTCTCAAAGTCTGGTTTCTTCCAACAAGCCATCCCAGGAATTGCTATTTATTGTCCATAGAATTATCCCTGCATTTAGTTATTTATTTTAATAAATTTATTTAATTTTGGCTACATTGGGTCTTCGTTGCTGCACGCGGGCTTTCTCTAGTTGCATCGAGCAGGGGCTACTCTTCGTTGTGGTGCGCCGGCTTCTCATTGCGGTGGCTTCTCTTGTTGCAGAGCACAGGCTCTAGGCACGCGGGCTTCAGTAGTTGTAGCTGGCGGGCTCTAGAGCTCAGGCTCAGTAGTTGTGGCACACGGGCTTAGTTGCTCCGTGGCATGTGGGATCATCCTGGACCAGGGATCAAACCCGTGTCCCCTGCGTTGGAGGTGGATTCTTAACCACTGCACCACCAGGGAAGTCCCTATGCCTGCATTTAGAATAAATGATACCAGAAGGAATGGCCTTACCGATTTCAGAGGCTATAGTTTTACAACAATAAAAACAAATATAAAGTTTTAGGTGTCATTTCTTAGGTAAAATTGAGACCTTACCCCATGCTTCTCCTGAGCTATCATGGCAGCAGCAACAAAAGGCTTTTTTCCTCCCAGATGAAGGCCATGCTTTCTGACTTTCAGTTTGGTTGACTTTTCCATCTGCTCTCCCAATGTTTCTGAAAAAGGCCTGAAGGGTGAACTCTGCAGACTGGGAAGTGAGGCCAGCGCTTGTGTCAGTGATTTGCGCAGCATCATGAGCTTTGGTTAAACACAAGTATAAACGCTGCTTCTCTGAACTCTGACACTGATACACTAAAACTCTGCTTCGAAAGAAAGCACAATTAACAATTTTGTTAAAGTTGGCATTTGGCAACAATGACGTATGGCCAAAGTCCCTGCCTGCTCACACCTAGGAGCAAAGACATCTGGGGACAAGGCCAGTGAGAGGCTGTGCCTTGCAGGAGGACCACTACTCTGCAACGGAAGCCAGAGCCTTTCCAGTGTGGGCCAGGCTCAGGAGAGCACCCTGGGGGGCAGGGTCCAGGAGGAGTGTTCTCAAGCTCAAGCATTTTGTTCTCAAGCTCTTTGACAGCAACGCATCCTGCAGGGCCTGTGAGAGGCAGCAGACAAGCTTCCCCTTCTTCTCACACATGAGACTGTCACTATGGCTTCTGCAGTTCCCGACTTTTCTTGTGCGCTCAGTATACATATTTTTAGTTGCCTGGTTATTGTCCTTGAGTTAAAACAGAACCCCAGAGTTCAGAATCAAGGGGTGTGGGGTTAGGAAGTAAAGGGTCCCAGAACCTGGAATAACATCTATGATTATTTTTGAGGCAGAAGAGTAAATATTTAACAAATAAATATTTGTTGAACACTGAATCACTGCCTAGACACGTCTGCATTTCCTAAGCATGATAATATATGAAGACTCATATATTATTCCATTTTTGACAGATTAAAGCAAAAGCCACATCAAATTAAGCAATTTCTCAATGATGGCAAAGAAGTCAGTTAGCTGAGCTGGAATTTCAGATCCCTTAATAATGAGCTGCACACACACACACGCACACACACACACACACACACGCACACACACACCTCCCAGTAGCAAGAATACCATTTATATGCAGATCAAAACTACAATGAGGTACCACCCACACTGGTCAGAATGGCCATCATTAAAAAGTCCACAAATAACAAATGCTGGAGAGGGTATGGAGAAAAGAGGACCCTCCTACACTGTTGGTGAGAATGTAAACTGGTGCAGCCACTATGGAAAACATTATGAAGTTTCCTCAAAAAACTAAAAATAGAGTTGCCATATGATTCTGCAATCCCATTCCTGGGCATATATCTGGAGAAAACTATAATTCGAAAAGATACATGCACCCCTATGTTCACAGCAGCACTATTCACAGTAGCCGAGACATGGAAACGACCTAAATGTCCATCGACAGATGAATGAATAAAGAAAATGTGGTACCTATATACAGTGGAATACTACTCGGCCATAAAAAGAATGAAATAATGCCATTTGCAGCAACATGGATGGACCTAGAAATTATCACACTAAGTGAAGTAAGTCAGAAAGAGAAAGACAAATACCATATAATATCACTTATATGTGGAATCTAAACTATGATACAAATGAACTTACCCGTGAAACAAAAACAAAGAACAGACTTGTGGTTACCAAGGGGGGGGTGAGGGAGGGATGAACTGGAAGTATGGGATTAGTAGATGGAAACTATTATATATATAATGGATAAACAACAAGGTCCTACTGTATAGCACAGGGAACTATATTCAATATGCTGTGATAAACCATAATGGAAAAGAATATGTATATGTATAATTGAATCACTTTGCTGCAGAGCAGAAATTAACACACTGTAAATCAACTATACTTCAATAAAATAAATTTTAAAAAGTTAGGAAGAATACCATTTATAGAATCTTTTTTGACAAAAATGCAGAAACTAGGTGATGGGTGACATATATGTTAAATGTTTAATTGCTTTCTGGTTTTATATTAAGCAAAAAGTGCAGAGCAAATTACCAGACTTCTGATTTTTCACCTAAGTGCTTGCCTAGGATTATTTCTATTTCTCAGGAAACAGCTTGAAGTATATAAGCTACACAGCTACATTTAAAAAACAATCATGTTCAGTATAATCCCAGCAATATCACATGAGATACTTTCAATATTTGCTGTCACCTGGAATACAATACAGAAAGAAGCACAAGCTTGTGTAAGAAGGGGGAGTGCTGAGTCAATGCACAACTTTAATATTGTTATTAGTCCTTTGTGTACGGTAATTGTGTTTTCCAAACCAAAGCCTGGTATCTGATCTGGTAAATACACATGAGAGCAACAGGGCAAATATTTGAAACCAGAACAGTCTCAGAAAATTTGCATGATCTTTTTACTGTATTATTAAGTGTGAAGCAAGTATTTGGGGATAACTTGGAAAGGCCTGTACATTCTATTAATATTGACTTTAATTGTACCTTTTCAGTTCTTGTATATATTTGCCTTTCTCTTAGAAACCTAAAATAACTATTAGTAGTGGCAATTCAACTTAGGAATCTTAAAATATTAAATGTTAAACTTCAGATAATATACTGCTATTTTTTTCCAAGATAAACTCCAAAGACTATGTCTACAAAGGCACTGGAAAATTGTATATAGAAGAACATCAAGGTTGGCAGACATAGTGGAAAATCAGACAGGAACATCTTTCTCCTCAGTTTAAAAATCTGTATTTTCTCTGAATTATGTGGCTGCTTTTATCTATTTTGAATTTCAGTCACCGCCAGATACATCACTATTTGCTTGATTTGAAAGAAAAATTAAAAGAACTCAGAGAATCGTAATGTCCAGAAAAACTCATTTATTGAGCACTTAACTATGTGCCAGCTTCGATGCTCAGACACAGAAAAAGAACAAACAGCCAAACCAACTTATGGCAGATTGGCTCCTGCCCTCAAGAAGCCTCTGAGGAAACAGACTAGTAGTAAGGGGATGGTTGCAATACAAGGTGGGAAGGTTTTGATGGGGCAAGGGTACGTGCCAGGAGCTGAGTTCAGCAACTCACCCTCCGAAGGACAGCCAATAAGTGATTGAGTGATATCACCCAGCATGGTGGCTGCCTCACTGCTCTGCTTCTCAGGGATAAAACCTTCCAAAAGTTTCCACTGAAGGATATTGCTCAGGATTTAATAGAAGATATGTCACAGTTGAAAATGTACTTTGTGGGCATAAAGATAGGTGATCATCAGTGATCTGTTTCTGCTCAGTAAGTTTTTTTTTAATTTTTATTGGAGTATAGTTGATTTACAATGTTGTGTTAGTTTCAGGTGTACAGCAAAGTGAAGCAGTTATACATATACATATATCCACTCTTTTTTAGGTTCTTTTCCCATACAGGCCACTACTGAGTATTGAGTTCCCTATGCTGTACAGTAGGTCCTTATTACTTATCTATATTATATATAGTAGTGTGTATATGTCAATCCCAATGCTCGGTAAGGTTTCAATGTCAAGTCTTAAGAGTAGGTATGGAAGTGCAAAGCACAGGAAAGCAGGCACTGGACAAGCTGCAAACTGTAAGCTAAACATGCAGCCTTTTCAATGGTAAGATTAGCCCGGATGAGGAACCAAAAACAATGTATTTGGTCATTTACCTATTCTGAGTGTTTGATATTGGCCAAGTTACTAAGCCTTCTCTGTGCCTCATTTTCCTCATCTGCAAAATGGGATAATATCATCTACCTCACAGGGTAGGATTAAATGAGATAATTCTTGTAAAGTACTTGGAACGCTGCCTGTTACAAAGTGCTATTATACTTTAAGCCAAAAAATAAATAGTGTCTGAAGTAGAGATATTAATAAAAGGGGATAGATGCAGTTTAAATAATTTAGTTTGGGAGAAAGGCAGAATTTGTGTTCTGAAATCTTCCTTTATTTTTATCTTTTACTTATTACTCTTGTGAGAATCATTTGTTAAAAAGAGGGTCCTGGACTTCCCTGGCGGGCAAATGGTTAAGAATCCGCACTTCCACTGCAGGGGGCACGGGTTAGACCCTGGTTGGGGAACTAAGATCCCACATGTCACATAGTGCGGCCAAAAAAATAGGGTCCTAACCTTTTAGAGATTCATATAGAGGTATCAGTGAATGAAATGACATGATAGCTGGGATTTGTTTAACAATAAGGCAGTGGGTGAGGTCTGGAGAAGGAGGGAGGGTAGAAATGAAACAAGATTGGCCATATGTTGACGGTTATTAAAGATGACAATAGACACGTGAAGCTTTGTTAGATTTGCCTCTACTTTTGCGCATGTTCAAACCCATACTAAATTTTTTTTAAATAATAATAATAAAGCCAGGATTTGTAGCTTCTATCTGCTCCTATGTATAAGTACTCTGGTGGAGATTGAATGCTCAATTTTTCTTTTCACACCAGGCAAGCATGAATTTATGTCAACCTGATGCAGAAATCATGTTGCTATGGCAACTTTTCACCACATTAAATGATTGCAGAGTCAAAATGGCAGCAGGTTTTCTCCAGGGGATGATCTGAGTATTGGAGAGAGAAACCCATTCCAAATACCCCTCCTAGCCACCCCCATACCCTCTAAGAGTCTCCGTCCCCCACCTGCCATAAGGGATTGAGGGGTATAGAGGCCAACAGAGTTTTGAGCCCAGAAAATTAGGGGATGGAGGAGCCTCTGGTGCAGACTCTTGGAAGAAGCCACCTAAAGTCTCACTCTGTCAACTGGACTTCATGTGGAGTAGTTCAGGTGAGGGCCACTGGTTGAAAGCAATGAGTTCTCCATAGGAAAACAGACCATCAGTGAACATCAGTTCCTTTCCTTTTATGCCCTTTCCCAACATGTGCAACTGGGTCAATAAGAATCCAAGCCCAATCCCAACTTCCTGCACAAGGGATTCTGTTTCCATAGAGGCACACTAGGCACTTGCAGAATCACAAGGAAACCATCATGTGGCCAGGATCTATGGTCATCGTTAAGTCCATGGCCCTGCCCTCAGAAGACTTTCTCTAAATCATTCCATATGTGACCTGAACAGCAACACAAGGACAGAGGGACACCAGGCAAGGGGCAGGAGGGTTCATTCTACAATACAGAATGGGCCCTCTTGGCTTTGCTTGTTGGAGAGATTGATCGTGGTTCCCACTCCTCAATCTGTTGGCTGCATCAACGTGGGCAAGTGATATAACCTCTGTGTGCTCATTTCCCTGCTAAAAAAAATGGTTCCCTCAAGGTTGTGATGGGAATGAAACAAGATAAAATATGAGGGAACGCCCTGAAGAATGTATGGGTGATTGCTACTCATGAGAATGGGGGGGAATTACAAAGCCACTTAAATCATTGTTTTTTCCCCTTTTTCTTCCTCTCTCCTTCCCTATTTCCTTCCTCCCTCCCTCCCTTCCTTCCTTCCTGCCTTCCTTCCTTCCTTCCTGCCTTCCTGCCTTCCTCCTCTCTCTCTCTCTCTCTCTCCTTCTTTCTTAAAAATTCCAAAAACCACCCTGACATTTTTAGCATGTCCCTTGGAAAGAGTCTCCTCACATTTTCAACAATTCGTTTATTTTTAAGTTTCTGGGCACTGTTAGTAAAGCACCCAGTACAGGGCACACTAGTCCTGGATGGATTAAAGCGTCCATCAAATAGGCTAGGGCCTATCACACTAACTCACAGCGCTGTCTTTCTCCTTCAGTCTCCCTCTAGCCAATCGAATTCAATACTTTATCATGCATGTTATTATGCTGTCTCTCTAAAAACTGCCTACACAGACAACCTGGAAAGCTAGCTAACTGGAATTTCATCCACTCAATCGAGAAGTCATCTTTATTATGGGAGTAATGAAATGTTTATCTTGGCTGAGTCAACATGGAGGGTTTGTTTTTTGTTTTTTGTTTTTTGATGTTTCCTCAACACTTGGTGCTGGCTGCAAGAAACCCCCAGCATCCTGCTTGGCATCAGGCGTTCAAAACATTTTTAAAGTGATAGAACGTCTGTGCTGGTGTGTATTTTAATATAGCTCTGTGGTTTTGAACAGGCTGTTTTTCCAAGAGGCTGCTTCTGTTTTCCGTTTTTTAAAAATTATTATTATTATTTCAGGTAGAAATGCTGACAAATGTAAACAGTTCTTATTTAAAGCCTTTTTTTTTTTTTTTCTTTTCACTCTTGAAAACAGTCCTTCCCAATCCTGTCTTTGGTTTTCAGAATGTGTGATGCTTGTCAGGCCTTTGAATGGTATGTTAATTACAAACTGATTGAGCATGTCTTCATTTAGTTACTGCAGCTTGCTGGCTGTGAGAAGGCAGCTTGCTGGCTGTGAGAAGGGAGACACATTCCCCTGAGAGCTCCCCATGGGGCAGAGGCCCCAGAGCAGAGAGGGGCTGAGGCATGAAATGTAGTACACACGGCAGGGGAGCCTGCGTGAGGGAGAGTGGGGACCAAAGTCTCCGGTGGATCCAAAGGGCAACAGGGATCCACTGTAAGTCCTAGAGCAGTGACACGAGAGCCTGTTGAGAGCCTTCATCTTTTGGTCTCCTCTTGCTACTTAGGTTAAGTCTATAACAATCCAATCAGATCATAAAGCAATCTGCTTGATGGCCAGGCAGTCAAATGGCAAATAATGGTCTAGATGGGGCTCAAGCCCACTAAATCTAAGATGTGTCCATATTAGACAAAGGAACTAACACACTGCGAACATACTCAACCCAATTATTTAAAAATAGCAGTGGAACACCTCCCTCATTTCTAGGAAAAATATACCAAGGGTTTGTTAAGGAGAGGGTCATCTGGAACTAACGAGCTTTGTGAAGAAGATTCCTTTCTCAGTTATATTTGCCATCATGATAGAAAACAGACAAAACGTTGAAATTCATGCAACACTTTGCAAAATCCTGTACAAAGAAGGGGAAGTCTTTGCATGAAAGAAGCTTGAGCTCCAACTCAGAAAATACCTATATAGATGTGAAAAAGATACAAGACCCACCAGCCAAACAAACTATTCACTCTCTGTAAATGCAGGACTGACTTCCCAGGCCCACCAGTTTGGGAGTAAAAACAGTGTCCAGTCAACAGTCGAAATCTCCTATGTTTCAAAACACAGCATCACTCACTCAGCAGGGCCCCCAGCCCTCCCCTCAGACCCCCAGAATCCTCCCAAACACTTCCAGGACTTGGGGATGGGGGAGGGATGGCTGGGGAAAGTGGAAATTCTCTCTCTTGGTTCCCGCGTCAGTTGTACAATTTTCCTTCTCTTCTGCCCTCACAGCAGGCTGTCATGCATGGCTGGGCATGGTGGATGCTGGGAGCTGCAGGGCCAGCTCAGTCCACACGTGGCTCCCTGAGGCTCTGTGTTAAGTGTGCCTCCACCTCCATGGCCGCTGACACTGTTTTTTTTTTGCTCTCTGGGTTCTGTGGAAACTTTAGTGAAGCAGCTCTTCATTTTTATCCCCTCTTATCATCCACTCTAATTATTATAAGCAAGGGCTCTGAAGCCAGACAGACTTGGGATTTGGGTCCCAGATATCCTTCTCTCTCTCTTTGTGGTCTCTTTGTGAAGTCACTGAGTCTCGGTTTTTCCAGCTGTAAACTGGGGATTATCATAATAGTGCCTCTGTAATCGGGATGTCCTCAGGGCTGAACTAATTGATCCATGTAAAAAGCTAATCCTGTACCTGATCTTGGTCAAGCTCTCAGTAACATTACCTGTTTCTGTCCATGTTGCTGTAGTTGATGCGGCCGTGGTGGTTGTTCAGGTGACAGTGCCCTTCCTGCGGGCATTCGGCCGTGAGTCCAGGGGCACAGGCAAGAAAATGATGTGTGTGACCCCCACTATGCTATTGGAAAACCCCAGCCCCATAAACACCCAGCACAGTGCCTGGCACATGGCATCTGCTCAACAATGCTGATTTCCCCAGTGGAAATGGGGAAATTTAAACCATGTCTGTCACCTGTGTTCTGAAGGGCACACTTGATTATATAGTCTGTCCTTGGGGTCTTTCTTTCTTTCTTTCTTTCCTTCTTCTTCTTCTTCTCCATCTCCTTCTTCTCCTCCTCCTTCTTTTTTAAGCTTTTCGGAAAGCTTTCAGAATATCTATCTGTGTTGTTGTTGTTTAACCTTTGTGTCCCTGGAGCACCTCGCTTGCTCTTGGAGAGCTCCCCCTGACCCTGGAAACAGACCTGCTCTGCACTGTGTGAACTTCTGCCTTCCGGCTCCACCAAGACCACTGGAAGGGTGTAAAGTCCTCAGCCACAGCAGCATCTACATCGGCCTGCTCCGGGCTCTCTGCTTCCCAGGTTCTCTTCTGTCCAACACACCAGGCCCCAGCTTGTCGAGAGTCTTCATGACACTGAAAGGAGTCCTCAGACTTTTAAAAATATCTCCCAAAATCCAACAGCCTTCAACATGGACCTGCTGTAAGAACCCCGTGTCTGATTAAAATGCCATGAGCCACGGCATTTGGCTAGAACAACATCAGTGATTTGGGATAATATTTGTTCTGCCTGTTGATCAGGTGCTCTGAACCTAAAAAGTGGAAAATCAATTAAGGTTTTGATTGAGGATACTAAAAAGAGTACTTGGTGGTAAAAGGCTGGATGCCTCTGCTCTAGTCAATTTCATTTTACAGATTTTCACGAAAATTAAACCAGAGGGGGCAAAACAGGTTACACAAGGATGTGAGAATACGATGAGCCTTTAAGGGCGATGCCTGGTTTGCCGGAAACCCAAAAATCTGTTGTTTTTCTTTTAGGCTGGGAGCCCCTAGGCACCAACGCTTAGCTTCCTGGGGAAAATGCACTGTTGCTTTCCAAGAGCAGTATACCCCAAAGTCCTTTTTAGATTTCTGGCCGCCTAGTCAGTGGAGGGCAGAGTATTCCCCAGCGCTTTTCCACTGTCCTCTAAACCCAGGTCCACTCCTGCCTCACTCCTGCTTGCCAGCTGCCTCCTCTGTGCTTGGCCGGTTATGGCAAACGTGTGGAAATCCTCTCCAGTCCCAGAGCCCTGTGGGGAGCAGGTGGGGACCAGACTCCCCATCCATCCCTAAACCACAGAGTAGGGCATAAGATAAGCTATTCTGACCATACTGGAACCTTCTGTAAAAAAACCTTTCATTATAGCTTTATATTTTTTCTATGATGACTCGGACCACATTGTTGGATGAGCCTTAGAATCAATACCACGGTCAAGCCACGGAAGAGGTGGGAAGTCTGGAGGGACTATTTCACAGTTTAGGCAAAGTGGTGGCTATTTTAAATTTTGTGCTCTAGGCCTCATTAGTGCTCATTCTCTTAATACTTTATTCTTCTCTAGATTGGTCATATTAATAAATATTAATACATAAAGCCTGTGTAGGGAGGGATCTCTCCTAAAAGAGGAGTTCATTCACTTTTGAAAGTGTGTAGGATTTTTTTTTAAGTGTCTACTTGGGGAAATGCTGTGGCGGCATTCATAGACAACAGCATTTTAATTATGGATCTGATATATTTGTATCACAAAACCTGGTAATTTCAACAATAAAGCACTGTGATTATACGAAGAGTTTTAAGAAACTGCTGAATATACTCATGAACCACATTAAGATTCAATTTCAGCTCTTGTTAGCCATATCACATAATATTGGGTGAATTGGTTATTTTAAGTGTATTTGATGTGAACTGATTTTGTATCATCAGAAAGAATATTGAGGGATGTTCTGTAGTTGCCATTATGCATCCTGCCCTGGCTCCTGACCTGTATGTGTCTAATCATGAAAGATTTATATAGCATTTGATTTTTATTACGTGTTATCTTGAGTGATGGATAGATACTGGCTATACTTTCCTTCCCACCAACCTTGGACTTGTCTGTTCAATATGAGCCAGGGTCCCAGTGGGGATAAACACTGAGCACCAGGCCCTGGGCAGAGCTTGGGAGACTGGGGCAATGTCCCAAGTGCACGCTCATCAGGGGCTGCACGGCTTCCAAGCCCCTTTCCTCACATGATCGCTGTTTCTGCTACTACCAGCGCATCTAAGTCACAAATATGAGTTTGTCATGCAACATGAGTTAAGACTTTTCAGACACAACTTTATTCCACTTTTGGCTGGATCACCGAGCACTGATTGCAAGTTCCCCTGGGACCTGCAGCAACAGATCTGGGTATCTGAAAACAGAGCTACCATATGATCCTGCAATCCCACTCCTGGGAATATATCTGGAGAAAACCATAATTCAAAAAGATATGTGCATCCCTATGTTCACAGCAGCACTATTCACAATAGCGAAGACATGGAAATAACCTAAATGTCCATCGACAGATGAATGGATAAAGAAGATGTGGTACGTATCTACAATGGAATACTACTCAGCCATAAAAAGAATGAAATAATGCCATTTGCAGCAACATGGATGGACCTAGAGATTATCATACTAAGTGAAGTAAGTCAGACAGAAAGACAAATATCATATGATATCACTTATATGTGGGATCCAAAAAATGATACAAATGAACTTATTTACAAAACAGAAACAGACTCACAGACATAGAAAACAAACTTACGGTTACCAAAGGGGAAAGGTGGGGGAGAGGGATAAATTAGGAGTTTGGGATCAACATACACCCACTACTATATACAAAGTAGATAACCAAAAAGGACCTACTGTATAGCACAGGGAACTCTACTCACTAATCTGTAATAACCTATATGGGAAAGAATCTGAAAAAGAATGGATATATGTATATGTATAACTGAATCACTTTACTGTATACCTGAAACTAACACAACATTGTAAATCAACTATACTCCAATAAAAAAAAAGAGAGAGAGAGAGAGAGAGATCTGGGCATCTGTAACTCTTAGGTTTGCTCATGAAATGTGCTTCAGGGTATGTTTAGTAAATATGATACAAAAATCACATGCCTCCTAGAAGCTTTCCTCTTCTTAAGTACCTGGATAAATATGCAGAAAGTGAAAGCACAGGAGAAATTAGAGCAGAAGGCCAGACCTTAAAAAATCAACGTATAGCACAGTAAACACTTGTCAAGGAGGACTGGGGAATGCACTGAGATGGGGAAGAGAGAAGCACTTTCTGGGCAAGAGAACAACAGCACATGCGAAGGCCTGGAGGCAGGATGCACTGGAGAGCAGGCTGGGCTGAGGGAAGCAGAGCAGTGTGGGAGTAGAGGTGAGGCTGGGCCCAGCTGAAAATTGCCGCAAATTTCAGGGCTTTTTCTGAAGGCCCTGAGCAGCCAGTGAAGGAAGGAGGTGAAAGAGAAAACACATTTTATACATAGTTTTTTTTTTTAAACATAGTTGCTGCTGTCTACACTCTGTGTTATAGCCTGCTTTTTCATTTAGCTGTATATCATAAACATTTCCACTGTTCTTCATTAGAGCCATTTTTCATTGCAATATGGCCAGTCATTCCATGAGTCCCCTTTAATCAGATATTTAGATTGTTTTCAACTTTTTTTTTAATTATTATAAAGTAGAGTAGTGCTGAGTAACTTGTACATAAAACTTTCCCTCCTATTTAAAAGTAATTCTGTGTTGGGATACATTCCTAGATGTCACACCAGCAATAAGTGGCAATATTAGTTTCTTTGCTATGATGACTCTTTGATGGGGGAAAATCATTATCTTTGACTTTTAGTTTACATTCCTTTGATGACTAGGAAAATGTAAATGGTCTCCATATTTATCAACAAATATTCTTAGGGCAATAGGTAAAGTCATAAAGTAATTTAGTGAACAGATAAAGAGAAGATCAGTTTACCCCAGTAAATCTATGGAATGTGCAGAGAAGCAAAACAATTTTAGACTAAGCTAAAGTTATTTTATAAAACGATATTACTTAAAAATCAATGTGTTTTCTAAAGGCTAAATAAATTGTTCTTTGGAAGAAAGACAAGCTAATAAGAAAGACAAGCATTAAGACAAGCTAATAAGTTACATATACAGACAAGTATAGATAGTGAAATCAACTTATCTATATGGCTCAGATACCAGAGTAATCTGTTCATGTGGTTTAAGCACAAATCTATGCCTAAATCAGTGTCCAAGTATCTGAGAACTTGTCTATTCCACTAAAAGAAACACAGGCTCAGCTTCTTTTTATTGACCTCAGGAAGTGTCTGGAACGACCTCACTAGAGGGGGTGTCTGTGTGGGCCTCCACTGGTTTTTAAAATAGCTGCTTCACTGAGCCACCCCCCACAGGAAAGCTGTGTTTTCCAGCCCATTAGGAGAAACTCCCAAATCAATGTACAACTGTGTTCCTGAAAAGCCCAGAGCAAGAGAGCTGGCAGAGTGCACGTCAAAGCTCACGTTCTAAGAGGAAATCTGTCCCCCTCCAGCTGCCCCCAGGATAGGACCCTCCTCTTAAAAGATTTGTTTAAAATCTATGCAAAATCAGACTGGTCCTCAGTGAAATAATCACCACCATTGAGCCTCAGATGGTGCAGACGCCTGAGGTCTACCTGACTTCATCACAAGGAAAGCTGTCGGCCAGGAAAGGCTCTGGTGCTGGGTAGAACTACCCTCTTCCTGGGTCTTGTTTCCCAGAGTTAAGTTGACACATCCCAGAGGCCAGCCCTGGACGGAAAGCCCTAGCAGACCGGTATGGAGCTGGCCCCTCGTGGGCGTGCCCAGTACAAATCAGAAAGTGGCTTCTCAGGGACTGGAGGACTCTGTGCTGAGGGCACTGACTGAGTCATGGGCAGGGAAAGCCTTTGGAATCCACAAACTGCCGTGGTAAGAAGTACCACTCAGCCCTGATATTAGCCCAGGCTGTGGAGAAACACACATGGGCTCGTCTCTGTTGCCGGGCTCTTCCCGCAGGTGGTGTAGACCAGAGACCATACCCTCCTGCCACCAATGCTCTGCCCTGCAGTCATAAGTTCAGTGCCTATTTAATACCCTTGTGAAAGCCAGCAGTTTAAAACTGGTTTTAGAAAAGGCAGTCAGAATTCTGTGTGTCACTCCAAGCTAAAACCCTGAGGATAATTACTTAAGTCCAGTCAGCACAGAGCTCCGGGGGATAAGGTTTAGTCTCTTAGCCATGGCAGCTTGTTCTTATCTTGGAGCCTCTGTTGTACTATTTGGGGCAACCTCCATACGCATCATATTGAAAAACAGAGAGCATTTTGCTGAAATCCGCCATGTGGAAAGCCAGTGTGACTGGACCAATGATTTAATTAGTGGTCCTTGATTTAATTATTATCTTAGGTAGAGTCAGCAAGTGGGGCAGTGAGCAAAAGACCTGAGGAGGGATGAGAAACCTCTCTATGGTACTTTCTGCCTCAGGAAAGAGGGGCTGTTCGTTTGTGGGGGGGCTTACTATTCTCTTCCAAGCTCCTGAAACTGGACACCACTCTGGTGAGGGAAGAGGATGGAGCGCTGGGACAGCACAAATAAAAGGATAATTAATCAGGTTGCTATTTGGCTTACAGCCATAGCTTCCTTGGCAACATGGATCCTTCAGCTGTCAGCAATCAGTCTACAGGCAACTTTCAATTATCAACGCTCTTGGAGGGGGCAATGATGTGGATAATCCAAAGCAGCAGATAATCCCTCCAAATCATTTAATTTATCTTTTGCATGGTTTTCACATGTACACACACGCAAACACGCATGATTCTTTCCTTCCTCATTATGTTCCGCTTAGGCCCAAAATCAAATTGATATGCATTCCTGGGCGTACACCAGTTGATAAGAAGGTTGACTGAAGGAAGCTAGTCCTCAGATTAAACACTCTCTGTGGATCATCCCCTCATGGATAATCAAGGGTTTAATATATTGATTTCATTCATAGACTCATAGGACTGGAAGGAAGCAGGAAATTATTCAAGTCAAACCCTTTGCTTTGCAGATGAAAAAACTAAATCCTGAGGCACTTGCCTAAAACCTTTTGGCTGGCTGATGCCCATGGGTTGTCATTATCTCATTCACAAGATTTGTCCTTCCATTGACTTTTAACCAATTTGTGCCCAAAGGGGAAAATCACAGGAACCAAGGTACACTGTCTCCTCAAGAGTTTCTCATGACTGCATAGGAGGATGCTAAGATGCCGGGCCCCAGACCAGAGGCCCAACCCTGGCCACTCACTAGAATTGCCCAAGGAATATTTTTAAAATCCCTGAAAAATTAAATTAGGATCTGGAATTGGGGCGGGGCCACTGCAGCTGAGACCCAGGCATCAGAGTTTAAAAAGGTCTCCAGGTGAATCCATCGTGCAATCAACATTGAGAATCACCGTCCAGAGCCAGAATCCTGACTCCTTCCCCTACTAGCTACACAGTCTTGGACAAGTCCCCTCCCCTTTCTGTGCCTCAGTTTTCTCCCCTACAAAACGGAACAATGAGAATGATGGTTTAATAGTTGCCTTACTGTGCTGTTGGCAGGATTAAATGGTTTAATATATAGAAAACACCTACAACAGTTCTGTTATGGACTAAATGTTTGTAGCCCCCCAAAAGCCATATGTTGAGGTCCTAACCTCCAGTGTGATGGTATTACAAGGCGGCCTTTGGGAGATGATTAGGTTTTGAGGATAGAGCCCTCATGAATGGAATTAGTGCCCATATAAGAAGAGACACAAGAGAGTTTGCTTTCTCTCTCTCTGCTCCCTGACGCATGAGGATACAAGGAGAAGTCAGCTGTTGGCACACCAGGCAGTGGCATCTCACTAGACCTTGATATTGGACTTCCCAGACTCCAGAACTGTGAGAAATAAATCCTTGTTGTTTAAACCACCCACTCCATGGTATTCTGTTGCAGCAGCCCTAACTGACTAAAACAAGTTCCCAGTACACAGAAATCATTATATAAACGTTAGCTGTTATTGTTGCTGTTGTCATTACCACCACTACTACTACTACTGTTACGATAGAAGGAACATGCTGAGGGTGCTTCTGGAAACACTGGGCTTTAAAAGAGACCCCTTTTGAAAAGTTGGCCTGGCACTTTGAGTTTTAAGGTGACTTCTCTACTCAACAAAATATCCAAGGAGAGGGACGTAAGTACAAGGCCTGGGAAGAAATAAATCAGCTTCTGAAAACAGATTCACCATTCAACTTGCAGGAAAGGAAGAACATTTTAATGGGTTGGATTTGAGTGCTATCTCTGTTTTTTAAATTTTAAATGCCATTTGGCCATTCTTCACTTTACACTTACCATATTGATTTTAAGCATGCAACAGTATATTGTCAGAGTCTGAATTTAAAGCATGACAGAATCTATATTACATGTAGTCACAGCTCCCTTTGAGCCCCTGTGAGGCACCTTACATTGGGATGAATATTGAAATGTGTATTTGCTTCCCTAGACTCACAGTGTCAGGGAACACTTTTGATATCAGTGTACTGGTGGTTTTAAGAAGTTTTATACTGTAAGTTCACTCCGATGCCAAGAATTTTTGGATTTCCTGTGTTTGATTTTATTAGCAAACTAATGGGTTAGAAATTATCAGCTACTGGCCTTCAGAAATTGACCTACTTACTGTTCCTTAAAAAACTGGCAATCAGGGGCTTCCCTGGTGGTGCGGTGGTTAAGAATCCGCCTGCCAATGCAGGGGACACACAGCCTGCATTGTGTCCAGGGTTCCAGCCCTGGTCCGGGAAGATTCCACATGCCACAGAGCAGCTAAGCCCGTGTGCCACAACTACTGAGCCTGCGCTCTAGAGCCCGCGAGCCACAACTCCTGAGCCCGCGTGCCACAACTACTGAAGCCTGCGTGCCTAGAGCCCGTGCTCCGCAACAAGAGAAGCCACCGCAATGAGAGGCCGATGCACCGCAGCGAAGAGCAGCCCCCCGCTCGCTGCAACTAGAGAAAAACTCTCACGTGGCAACGAAGACACAACGCAGCCAAAAATAAATAAAATAAATTTATGTTTAAAAAAAGTGGCAATCAGTTTTGTTCTATGGAAACAGAAGATGTAAAAGCAGTTTCAGACTAGATGAAACTCATATGCTTCTCATTAAATGATTCCTACGTAAGTGTTGGCAAATGGGCTTCTTTCTAAATAGAAAACTACTATTTTACAGAACATTTTTGAGACTAATCATTGCTAGTAACACAAAGCATCATGATATTTGTATATTATAAATGATACAAGAGTTCAGAATTGAGTTCACTTCTTGTGAAGAAACAATGTCAATTGAGTTCACTTCATGTGAAGAAACAATGTCAGGGTTAACCCACAATTTAAAAGACTTTCTTTAGTAGAGAAGTTTCAAATAATTCACTGCACATATTTTTTTTTTTTGGTAAATTGCATTGACCTATAACACACATAGAGAAAAGTGGGCCAATCATAAGTGCACAGCTTGACGAATTTTCACAAAGTGTATAAAGCCATGCAACGAGCGACTTTATCAAGCAACAGAGCATTCACAGCACCCGAGAGCCCCGCCGCGCCCAGTGCCTCCCCCCACACACCACGTAACCATGACCCGCAGTCGTAAGGCCACAGGCTGGTTTATCTTTAGAAAATGTTTTCATATTTTAATGTAAACATCTTACTGTTATACAAGTGGAATCACAGAGGATGGATTCTCTTGCATCCGGCTTCCTTTGTCCAACATGTGAGATTCACACATACAGTTGCACGTAGTTGTAGTGTCTTCCTGTCATTGCCGTGTAGTATTCCCTTGCATAAAAATGCCACAATTTACTTATCTATTCTACTGTAGATGGGCACTTTGTTTCTAGTTTGAGGCTAATACGCTCTGCTGTGAGGATCCTAGTACGTGTGTACACCCTTCTGTTGGTCTATACACCTAGGGTGGAATTGCTGGGCCTTAGGGTAGAGGGCATGTGTGTGTTTAGCTTTACTAGGTACTCTCAGTTTTCCAAAGTGGCTGCAGTAGTTTATACTCCCACCAGCAGAGTATATGATCATTCCAGTTGCTCTTCGTCCTCACAAACCCTTGCTGTTATATACCTTTTTCATCTTAGCCATTCTCCCATTCGACGTTTTAAGAAAAGAAAAAATTAAAGGACCTTATGAATTACAATACTGGGGAAAGCTAAGCGTGTCCTCACACCAGGCCAAGTCAGTCCATCTTCAGTAGGAGCGAGAAAGGAACTGGCACAGCAGGACAGCAGCCCTTGTCCCACACATTCCATGGCAATGGGAAAAAGAGGGTAATGAAGGTGGCCCTAGTTCTCAGCATGCTCTGATCCCTGGAAGAGTCGGCAAATATTTGCTTAGAATCTCCCAGATCGGAGTCTCATCGAGACCCCAGGACCTGCCCTCAAAGAGCCTACAATAACCTCGATTCTTTGGAAGAGCGGCTCTGCTAGCTGTGCTGAGCTATCACAGCACAGGGAGGAACTGAGGCAGGAAGTCTAGGTGCTAGAAACAGCAGGGCAAATTTTCCAATAGCTTCATCTACTCAGTTTGCCCCTTTCTTGAAAGTGAGTCTCCTTTCTTTGAAAATGCAGACTCCACCTTAAAGTTAGTTTACTTTTTGGCTTTGTATTCTGAATGTTAAATACTGAGTTGCTGCTCAAGAGCTCCTTGGGGGCCTTGCACCAGGCCTTCGTTTCTAGGCCTGTCACCTTCACGGTTGTCTCTACATCTTTCTAGCGCACAGCTCCTCAGTAACTTTGAATGCTTACAAACTTTCGCCACAAGAGCTCGTTAAACACAAATCCTCTTTCATGGCACTGCTGGCCATCCTCACCCAGCATCACAACTGCAAGAAAAGGCCTGGGCTCTAGAGTTCGACAGATGCAGTTTTGAAACTTCTAGCTGAAAAGTCACAACTCCCTGAACCTTAGTTTCTTCATTGGGTTCTTTAAAGATTACATGAGATAACTTGTGTAAAATGTTTAGTACTGCCCCTGGTAGATACTGGCATGCAATAAATGGTAGGTAGTATTATTAGCTATTATTTAACATCTCACCTGTTGTACTGGTCCTGGGTTTTCCAGGATAAACAGAACCAATGTGATATATACAGAGTGAGACAGAGAGAGAAAAAGAGACAGAGACAGAGATTTATCATAACTAACTGGCTCACGCAATTATGGAGGCTAAAAAGTCCCAAGGTATGCAGTCTGCAAGCTGGACACTCAGGAGAGCCCATGGTATAATTCCACTCTGTGTCCAAGTCCAAAGACAGAAGACCAATGTCCCAACTCAAAGACAGACAGAAAGAGAGAAAGTCCTCTCTACACCCTCTCCCTTTGTGTTCTATTCAAGCCTTCAATGGAGGATGAGGCTCACTCATGCTGGAAGGGCATCTGCTTTACTCGGTGTACCAATTCAAATGCGAATCCCATCTAGAAACACCCTCACAGACACACCCAGAATAATGTTGAACCAAGTATCTGGGCAACCCATGGCCAATGAAGTTGACACACAAAATTAACCATCGCATTTGTCAAAGCATATGGCAGTTTGAGTTAAGTGCCTCCTCTCTGATGAGGCTGCACTGATACCACAGATAAGGCCACATTAGGGAAATATTCCTTCTTGGCCAAGGGAAGTCAGGTAGACACCCACAGGCTGAGGAAGGGAGTTCAGGGAGTGATCTATTGTATTTTTACCTCTGAAAATCCTATCTTCCAGAACCATCAGGTGTATTGACTTGATCCCAGTGTTCTAGGAATTTTCTTCCGTAGGTTGTTAATTTCTCTACTTGTTCTGAAGTAAAACTATAGAGTGAAGACCAAACTGTATCAACCTTTCTGGTCGAGTTGTCATTTTCCAAATTTAAACCTCAATGTTTTTCAACCTGGACCCTATTCTTTGGAATCATTCCTTTTCACACTTTTTCTTTATGTAGGTTTAAGCTTCCAGGTATATTCTCAAACATTTTTCTTAGGTGGTTATTGTATAATCATACACAGTCCCAAAGGCCAGCTTGGAACATATGGGCCAAGAACCCCAGCTCCTGGCCTAAGGAGGTTACAGCTGTATGGTGTTGACACTTGGATGACTTGCTGAGATCATCTAACAAATATTTATTAAACATCCACTTCCATGTTTAGACTAATGAAAGACTGCTCTCAAGGGGCTCACAACCTTGAAGAGAAGACAATTAAACAGGGCACAGGGCAGAAGAGTATAAACCAGGGTGGCCAACACTTGACGCCCTGCACTGCTTACAAGCTGTGACCTTAGACAAGTCTCTTAGCCTCTCTGAGTCTTACTTTTCCCATTTGCAAAGTGGAAATAATAAAACTCTTCCTGAGGCATATGGGGAGGTTTAAATGAATGAGTTGTGACTTTTCAAAGCAACTGAGCATATTAGGGGGCACAGTAGACATTCAATAAACTTCCTGGTCATACAGCAATACTCACACACACCTTAAAAAATCTCAAGATACATTAAAAACTGAGGAATGTTTTTAATTAACTTAAAAACTAAACTTTTACATATAACAGTGCTATGTTAACTAAACACACACTTAATGGTGACCATTGATTCCAAGGACCAACTGACTGAATGTCCGTAGTTCACAGGGTGAGAGTTGCAGAAGGAGTAGGAAAATGACCCCTCATCCCCAGATTACTTAGGCAAATCTGACCAAAAAAAATCCAAATTTTTATTTATAATATTTAAGTTTCAGAAGATATTTCTCAAAAAAAATTGAAGGCAATATTATGTTGAAGATACAGATAATAAAATGTTCTCTCTAAGTAACCAATATTGTGCAAACTGACTCAATGAGGGTTTTCTTCTTTGTTTTTTTTTTTCAAAAACTGCCTGTCTGAGTATCACCACACCTTGTTTATTCACACCGATAAGCACCCTTGGAAACTCACTGTTTAACTTATAGAACTTTGGACTTTATGGAAGTGAACAAACTTTAAAATCTACTTATTGCTAAAGTTGTTGGAGATTGTGCTTAGAAACTATTTTTCCAAATTTGCTTTGCACCTGAGAACTGTCTGCAACTGGCAATAAATATTAATATAGTTTAGTAGTTGATTCAACTATATATGTTGAAAAACAGATGTGTTCCCAAAAATTGGCTAAGAAAGTGAATTTCTAAAGGGAACCCTCCTACATTGTTGGGAACGTAAATTGGTATAGCCACTATGGAAAACAGTATGAACGTTCCTCAAAAAACTAAAAATAGAGTTGCCATATGATCCAGCAATCCCACTCCTGGGCATATATCCAGAGAAAACCATAATTCAAAGAGATACATGCACCCCTACGTTCAGAGCAGCACTATTCACAATAGCCAAGACGAGGAAACAACTAAATGTCCATCGACAGATGAATGAATAAAGAAGATGTGGTACATATATACAATGGAATACTACTCAGCCATAAAAAAGAAGGAAATAATGCCATTTGCAGCAACATGGATGGACCTAGAGATTATCTAAGTGAAGTAAGTCAGAAAGAGAAAGACAAATACTATACGATATCACTTATATGTGGAATCTAAAATATGACACAAATGAACCTATCTACAAAACAGAAACAGACTCAGAGACATAGAGAACAGATTTGGTTGCCAAGCAGGAGGGGGAGTAGGGGAGGGATGGACTGGGAGTTTGGGATGAGCAGATGCAAACTATTATATATAGAATAGATAAACAACAAGGTCCTACTGTATAACACAGGGAACTATATTCAATATCTTGTGATAAACCATAATGGAAAAGAATATGAAAAAGAATGAATATATATGTGTAACTGAATCACTTTGCTATACAGCAGAAATTAATACAACATTGTAAATCAACTATACTTGAATAAAATAAATTTGTAAAAAAAGAAGAAAGAAAGTGAAGTTCTCTATATAAGCCCTCTACTTTCTAACTGGCTTTACTTATTTTTTTTAAATAAAGATGTTCCTTTGGAAAATATTCTAGCACAAATACACAATAAAACCACAGATACGCATCCCTTAAACAAATTTTTTTTCACACTGAGGTGAGGAGTAATCATTTCAATTTTGTTATTTAAAATAGTTACTGTACAGCAAACTGTACAGCAAATAGTTACTGTACAGCGAAGTATAAATGCAAAACATTCAAGAATTTTAAAGACTTTTCATTGTTTTTAAATAATGCAATAACAATTTCAGGCATACATAAAAATATGTATAGGGTGATTCTGTGTCCACCCATCACTCAGCCTCAACAACCATCAACCCCATGGCCAAACTTGCCCCATTCACACTCTCATCCACTTCTTCCTTCCCATATTATTTTGAAGCAAATTCCAGACATATAATTTCACTCATAAACATTTCAGAACTTATCTCTAAAATATAATGACTACTTTCTTTTCAAAGTAAACATTTCAACATATCACCATTATCACATCTGAAACAATTAACAATCAGTCCTTAAAGTCATCAAATGTCCCGCGTTCAAATTTCCAAGGTCTCATACGTGTCATAATCTAATATTTTTTAAAAATCAAGATCTGAGTAAAGTCCATGCTTTGCAGTTGTTTGATGGGTCTCCTAAGTCTCTTTTAAATTATTGGTCCTCCTCCCACTCTCTTTCCCCCTTTGTAATTTATTTTCCAGGAAACTGGGGTGTTTGTCCTAAAGGGGTTCTTCTCTCAGGATTTTGCTGATTATATCCTGGGGTGGCAGGAAAAGAAAAACATCTTTTTCTGTACTCTATTTTCTATAAATTGGTAGTTGGAAGCTTGATCCATATGTATGATTTTTATTTTAATGTTTTCTTTGGCTTTTTATTCATTTAAGTTTTACCGAATACCTACTATGTACATGTCTGTTATGGCTGGTTGTTATGGAAACAAAGATGCCTCAGGAATTTAGATAAGAGTGAAGAAAATACATACAAACAGAATTATAATCAATGTGTTCAGTGTTTTTAAAAAAGTGTAAAATAGCTGCTAAGGGAGTGCCAGAAGGAAGAAACTAGCTTGCCAGAGGGAGGCTTCTTAAGGAGGTGACTTTTGAACTAGGTTTTGAAAGAAGAGTAGGAGTTTTCCAGATGAGAACCTAGGGAGAAATGAAGGGAAGGCAATTTCCAATCCAAGATATCAGCACATGTGAAAGCAGAACATTGTATAAGAAAATAAATACAGTTTGAAGATCTATCTGTCTAAAGTAGGACCGCTGATGGCAGAGTTCCTGAACTGGATAAAAATACCTTTAATTCCCTCTACCTTATTTCTGCTCCGGGAAAATTAGCTGCTTGGTTCCCGCCTCCTCAGTCTCTAGAGGAGTCTGTGGCTTTTACAGAGTTGACCGTCATGGCCAAGGAGAGCAGAAGCAGAGCGTGGAGAAGATGCCAAGAGCAGCAGCAGGAGAGAGAGGTCGGGTGACCTGAGCGCTCGTGACAGAGCTCGGGCAGTGCCCAGCTAGCCTGGCCTGTGCCTGGGACCTTTGGCACAATACGTTGCACATGTATTCAGAGGCAGCCTTTGGCGAGATGGTCAGGAGCGTGAAGTTTATTCTGGTCCCCTTAGCACACTCCTCTCTTCGCCTCTCATCTTGCTCCCATCACCCCCGCCCCCAGTAAGATAAGGGCAGAATCTGATTCTGCAATATGACAAGATGCCTGCAGGAGACAGAGGACTGGAGGGAAATGTGGGGAAGAAGGGTGACAGAAGCAGAAGCTTCCAGGGCGGCCCTCACAGTACAATGTTCCTGCCTATCCCAGGCTGCCTCTCTGAGGCTGTGTCAATCCTGCCCCAATCACTAGGCTAACAACACCCACCCCTCCCCCTGCTTGCGGGACTATTTGTCACTTATTTTTATCATGTCGTGATCATTTCCACCTTTGGTCATGCTGGTCCTTCTGATATGATGCCCCCATCTCTCCCTTCTCTGACTGGCAAACCCCTACTCATCCTTCAAGGCCAGCTCAGGGGTCACGGGCCCTCGTCCCTGGATGACATGCCCCCATCACTGTGCTCTCATAGCACAGGCACAAATCTTGGCTCCTGCATCTGTCGCTCAGTATGACCATATGCTCATGTCCTCCGTTTCTCCTCCGTTTGACTTTTTCAAAATAGGACTGGGCTCCATTCACCTGTAAGTCTCAAGGCCTGGTCTAGTGCTGGCACGTGTAGATATGCAGTGAGCATTTGCTAGGTGACTAACTGGAAGTATTAACTAGAAAGATTTGGCTTGCACCCTTTGCCTCACTCCACCTCTATTTTTCCTCCCAGTTACAAGAGGACATTGTACATGGTGGTCTAGATATAATGTCCTGACTTGGCTATTGTGGCATAAGGCCTAAAATTAAGGCCCAATATTATGTATGTCTTGACATCTGGGGAAAAATGGGAGACCTCAAATGGCCTAACCACAAGTTCCCCTCCCCACTCTGCTCCAGAGGATAAGGTCCCCCAGCCAAACAACCCGCCTTATTAAATGGACCAGGTGCTAATCCCTGAGTGGTGGGTTTCAGTTCCCTGCCAGCCCTCAGAATTCAAACAAGCCACTCACATCCTCCCATGGGAATCAGGGGGCACTTCACCCTCTTGGTGCTACAAAGAAGTCTGCCCTACCCACACAAGTCATGGTCGTTCATTCCATCCTCGAGTGCAACCTGCACGTGGCCCTGTGTGCAGTGTCCTCCTCCTCCCAGCTGTGAGTGTAGGTGACCAATAAACTACGGTCAATCTCTTCTGTCCAGTGTCAGGGGTTGTGTGTCTGGCCGTCCCCATAACTCTAGGGTGCGAACACCTCCCTCACCAATGGCGTGAATAGGAGGTGATTCAAACCACCATGGGTTCCAGAGGAACAGTGGTGATGGTGGGAAGTGGGAGCCAGGTTGGCAGGGATGTAGAAGACCTAGCAGTCTTGGTTGATCTCCCTCGTGAGTTTCCTATCATGCTGGGTTCCTGAGCTCTTACGGTAGTACTGGTGATCTGTCCATGGTTCCCAGTGCTATCAAAAAAAACCTTACCAAAATGTGCATGGACCTCAGTAAAAGCTACAAGGGTTACTACATTTTGGGTAATCCAGATATTTCAAAACATGGCAACCACGGAGTGAAAGTGTAACTTTTAAAAAGGTCTTTAGTTGAGAATGCCTGGCCTAGACCAAGCTAAGTTTTATAGGATTGCTGAGGTTAAACTCTACGAGAGCCCTGGGCTGATTCCCTCATATCCCATATTGTTTTGCCCTCTTTAACCCAACTTAACCCAAGGGGAATCCATTCAGGAGCAAAGTACTGCCCAGCTGGGGTAATCCAAACAAGAGTAGATTTCTTTGGCTTGAATTATTTCCATAAATGCATCACTTTCCACCTGGCATTAGTGTTAGGCCAGTGGAGTTATTCTGCAACTGCCCTTCAAGTTTGTGAAAGAACAGGCTCCTCTCAAACAGCAGCTTTGAGACAGAAACCACAAGTTCAAGATGCAAATTAGTGTCCCTTCACTTAATAAGATGCTTACTATACAATAATTTTTAAGATACAGGTAACAGAAAAATGGGGAAGTGACAACAACCTAAAAGTAAAATGAAGAAAACTCCAAGCTTCAGAAATCTATCAGAGTGATGTTCTCTTGAAAAAACTTCCCTTGCTGAATCATTCATTTTTAGTGTTATGGTAACTAATTCCAAAAGTGACTTCGTGTTAGCAAAAAGCTCAGAGTCCCTCCACAGTTCAAGTCCGTAGCTCTCTGGGTAATTGCTCCAGATCAGCAGGGTATTACTCTCTTCTGTACCAGCCGCAAATTATTTCGGGCCATAGCGTTCTGCCATCTCTCACAGATAATTTTTAAAAGGTTCTTTGGCATACAAAGGAGTTGGATACATCTGATAAATGTCTGAGACACTTTGGACAAGGTCTGATATAGTTTTTTCCGAGTAAAGACAGTATAGTAAAGGTAGAGCATGAACTGTATTCATTTTTTCACATTCCCTAAATATGTTCTAACATTTGCATATTACTATGAGTGGCAGTACTATTTTTTATTATTTCAACCTTATCTTACTCTGTGGAGCACTTTATGAAAGCTAGCAATAATTCTTACCTTACAAGCCTAAAAGGTGGGTTTATTACTTTAGTAAGACCTAAGTGAATAATAACGTTTCTCTAGCTCCACAGACCTCCTTGCCCTTTCCCAGGCAGCACCCTCGCAGAAAACCCAGAGGCAGCGCAGTAGACAAAGCTAGCTGTGGCAAAGCTGCTCTTCTCTTATTTCTTCCACACAGTGTTCACGTCTATGTATAAATATTGCTCCATTCATATTTATTACAGGCGCTGACTTACAGGAATTTGTCCATAGTCTCTCAGAACTAGGAACAGAGTGCAGAAATCTGAGCACTGGAGACTCCTGGAAACTTCTGGAGTACAAAGGGATATTGACAGCTCTAACGGTCCAGCCTTCACTTTCAGACATGCTTACGTCTAAGTGGGCCTCAGTGGGACACAGGCCTGGGGAATCCTTTTCCCCAGTTTGATTAGAAGAAGCCTGTGGTCAGAAGACTGGGTTGCAATCCTGATGTTGTCACTAACAGAGTATCCTTTGGTAAGTTCCTCTTTCTAGGCCTCATTTTCCTTATCTGTAAAGTGAAGACACTGGATCAGATGATCTTCAAAGGTTCTTTCAGATCTCAGCTTTTATATACAGCAGATTATTTCTGAAGATGGTCCCACAGTCCCTCCTACCTCCTACTTTTTTGCTATACTTTACCAAATAGTTGTAATAAAATGCACACATTTTAACAAATGTGCCCTGTGTGTACACCACCACAATCAAGGTACAGAACATTTCTATCATCCCCAAAAGTTCCCTCATGCTTTTTTGCTGTCACCGCCCTTCAGCCACAGGCAAACAGTGATTTACTTTCTTTTCCTCTAGATCAGTTTACCTTTTCCAGAAATTCACATAAATAGAATCATACATAATGTACTCTTTTGTGTCTGGCTTCTATCAATCAGCAGAACCACATTCCCTTTGCAATGTGCCTGTATCATTCTCCCACCAAGAGTGGAATCCCAATCTTTTGACTCTATGCTGGCCCTTGGACTTGCTTTGACCAACAGAACACAGTGAAATTGATGCTGTGTAATCCCTTTCACTCCTTGGAAGACATCCACCATGTAGAAATGCTTGGGCTAGACTACTGAATGATGTGTGACCACATGGCAGGGAGAGAGAGAGACGGAGAGAGAGAGAGGAAGCATGTGGAAGAGAACCAAGGTGCCCCACCCAGGTATCAGCGCCAAGGCCCAGACAAGTGGATGAGGTCACCCTGGATCCTCCAGCTGAGGTACCCCAGTCAAGAGGAAATGGAACAGAGAAGAGCCATCCTCACTGAGCCCTGCCTGAATTCCTAACCCAAAGAATCATGAGCAAGTAAAACAGTCTTTAAGTCACTAAATTCGGAGGCGGCTTGTAACACAACAGTAGTTAACTGAAAAAATGAGTCTTCTGCCCTGTGTTTTGTGTTTTTTTTTGCAGTACGCGGGCCTCTCACTGTTGTGGCCTCTCCCTTTGCGGAGCACAGGCTCCGGACGCGCAGGCTCAGCTCCCATGACTCACAGGCCCAGCCGCTCCGCGGCATGTGGGATCTTCCCGGACCGGAGCACGAACTCGTGTCCCCTGCATTGGCAGGCGGACTCTCAACCACTGTGCCACCAGGGAAGCCCCTCTTTCAGGCTCTAGGACTATTAGCTAACCATACCAGTGTTTTACCTTAAATCTTTTCTACTTCTCCCCTTTCTTCCTTCCTTCCTCCATCCTTTCTTTCTTTCTTTTTTCTTTCTTTCCTTCTCTCTTCCTAATTGAGGCATATTTGGCAAACAACATTATAATAGTTTCAGATGTACAATATAATAATTCCATATTTGTATATATTGTGAAATGATCACCACAATAAATCTAGTTAACATCCGTTACCACACAGTATAGAATTCTTTTCTTTTGATGAAAACTTTAAAGATTTACTATTTAGCAACCGTTAAATATGTAATACAGTACAATTAACTATGGTCACCATGCTGTACATTACAACCCCTGACAATTACTTTATAACTGGAAGTTTATACCTTTTGATCTCCTTAACCCATCTCTCACAGTCCGCCATCCTCCACCAATGGCAACCAATTTGTTCTCTGTCTCCATGAGGTTGGTTTTTGTTTGTTTCTTTGCTTTTTAAAGATTCCGCATATAAGTGAAATAATATAGTATTTGTCTTTCTCTTTCTAACTTATTTCACTTAACATATTGCCCTCAAGGTTCATCCACATTATCATCTTACTCCCGTTTCAGATTGTTCTTCCCTAAGGTATCATAAATTGCATCTAAATTCTTTCTAACTACATATTAACCCTGTTACTTACATGGACTTGAAAAATGTAGGGTGTTTTTCTTAGATTTCACTTCTATGTGATAAAAAAAATCTCAGATTCTTTCCCTCTTTCCTTCAGATCCAGTGTTCTGGCATTTGAATTACAGCATATTCTAGAGAAAAGAATGCAGAGTTTGGGAGCAAAGAGCTCTCACTTCAGACCAAATGAGCTGTATGGTTCTGGGCAAGTTTAAAAGCTTCCTGCACCTGATATTCTCCATATAAAGTAGAAATATCTCATGTGCTGGTAGACAGAAGATAAAGTGCAAAAACAGATGGAAGAGTTATTCAAAGGCAAAAGTACCTTTCATTTCCATAACTCTGACAGGTCCTCTTGCAATGATATTTGCATGCCCTCCATGGGTCAGGTTCTCTGTCACAGGGTTGAACATACAAGATACATTCACCTATCACCTGGAAGACAAGATAAATACTATTTCAGCCTTACAGCTTTTTGTCGGGAAAAGTGAGGGGGTGTGTGTGTGTGTGTGTGTGTGTGTGTGCGCGCGCCCGCTTTATTTTGCTACTCTCCGTAAATGCTTTATGGTGGGCTATGACTCATTATGGTAAGAGAAAATCTGGTGAAGGAAACATTCTCATGGAAGGGTGAAAGCTGCGGTTTACATGAAGAGATGCATTGGCTTGTGGGGTACTTAACTGTAGGACTTAAGACTTTTAGAAGTCACTTCTAGCAAAGAAAGAATTATGGGAGTCCTATCTCCCCAAGTACAACTCTAAATCAAAAATCATACTAGCCATAAAATAAAGGTAAAGAAACTCAGAAAGTTTCTGATTTGCACCATGATAGTTACTTAGAAGCTTCGTTTGAACTATCAGATACAATCCATCTGGGGGTTTTTTCCCCTCATTTTTTCTTGTTGCCCCTGTTTTCCTCGGTGTCCTAGGACGGTGGTTCTGAAAGTGTAATCCCTGAACCAGCAGTAGAGCGGCATCACCGGGGAACTTGTTAGAAATGCTAATTCTCTGCCCCAACCCCTAATTTACTGAATTGGAAACTCAGGGGGCAGGACCTCGCAATCTGCGTTTTAACAAGCCCTTTCAGGTGTTCTGAAGCACTGAAGTTTGAGAGTGGCTGCCTTAGACAGATGCTTGAGCTGCCCACTGCGCTGTTTCTCAAACTAGCTTTCATTAGAATCTCCTTGAGAGCTTTATAAAAATACCAACGCTGGGACTCTAACTCCACAGATTCTAATCTCACTGGTCAGGGGTAGGCCCAAGAAGTCAGTACTTTTTTAAAGTCTGATTCTAATATGCCAACCAGGATTGAGAATCACTAGCGTGTTGGGTAATCCAGCTCTAACCCCCAGGCTTGAGCAGCTGGGGGTTGGCAGTGGGGATGGGGGGAGGTGAGGGAGGACAGAGAGGTCTACTTCCTCAGTTCAGGCTGAAGGGAATGAGCAGGAATATAGGGATTGTTCAAAAGAATGTTTAAGCAAGTTTGAAACGTAACAGATTTAAATGTGAAACGGGGAAAGGGAAGTATTGCAGTTAAGCCACAGTCTTCAGGAAACGTTTGGGTCAGTGAGCATTTTGGATTGAATCAAAGGGAGAAAATTTAGAGAAAACTGCTGAAAAAGAGTAGAGTTAGTACAACTAAGAAAATTCCTTCTGGTACTGTGTTGTGCACTAGAAACTTGTTGCACGTTTATATTCCGAATCTCTAAGCCAACATTCAGTTTACTCCTTTTAAAAAAATCTGGAAAAGAAACACCTCTATTTTTAAGTTTAATATTGCTATTCTCCACATAATGTTTTACTGTATGATTTATTGTAAGATTAGTATGGTCAGGCAAAGGCTGGGTGAAGGAAACATTCTCATGGAAGGGTGAAAGCTGACTGAATAGTAATTATCTTCACTTACACAATAGCCAACTGAAGGAAACCAGGAAAATCATTTTTAAACTTTTAAAAATTATAGGCATAAAAGGAAAATTTTAGAAATGAATTCTTTTCGGTAAAAAGTTAGGTTTTTAAAAAGACGATTTTTAAAATGTATTTCATCATGTATTTTTATTTGATATGTTCGTATTTTGGATGAAGTGAGGGGCAGAAAATAGAAATGTTTTGAAAAAAGTGGTAAAGTAGATGGCAAATGAAAGGTGAAAACAAGTAAAGAAAAAAGATGTAGTGAAAAGATGGAAGGGGTCTGGGAGTAGAACAATATAAAACAGGAAAGGGATTTTTGTCTTTTTTTTTCCACTGCTATATCTGCAGCATCTAGAACAAGGCATGACACATAATAATAAATATAGTATACTTGTTGAATGAATGAATGATCTTACAGGATACCTCCAGTTTTGCATACCAGGATGATATGATTACTGGTTGGCTGAGGCATTAATATATGAGATCTTAAACTTATTTTTTTGTGTGAAGGACTTTCCAATCTGTCAGGTATACTTTGACATATATTATAAACTTTCCTGGCCAAGGTATAGCTCTTTCCCAACCAAAAGTTCCAAAGAAACGGAGGTTGAGACAGGGGTAATTCCTTAGAGCAGCTGGCTGTTCTGATCCTCTTCACTTTCAAATCACCCCATTTTCACTTCCTTCAAAACTAATCCATCATTTATGCATCAGCATCCTGTGGGGATGAAAGGGTGTTCAGAGAGCAGAAGAACTTAGCCAGCTAATTTTCATATGAAACACACTCCCCAGGTGTGTCTTCATGTACTAGACATGACATTGTGGGTCCAGCACAGAAAAATAGTTACGTGGGGCTCACTGATGTCCGTCTTGTGTTCTCAATGTCCCAAAGCCCCATGTCTTGCTCATGACAGGCCACCTAAACTCCCAGATGGGGTTGAGCATGTGTCCGAGGGTCACCTACGACTAGTAAAAAAGAAAAAAAGGACTTCCATTTTCCTCATAGATTGTTGTTGGGCTCACCTCAGAGAATTAATCTCTAGAATGAAGTGGAAAGCACCCTAGACATAAAAGCTCACTTCTTTCATTATTCTCCTTTGGCAAACGTAATAGTGGGGTATCACTATCTCTTGGCTATTCCTCACCAATGATTGCTCCGAAACGAAAAGAGCAGGTCTGAAGAGATTAATTTTTCTTGTGTCACGTGGCTTTCGTTTTCGTGCTTCTCTCACGATGCCTTTAAATAATGTGCCATGTGTGTTTTTCATTCACTGAGTCAGTAACTATTTACGAAGCCCCACCCCCCGCCCCGCCAGTACTTTGCCAGGCACCGTGCTAGGCTCCAGGGAACCCCAGTGAACAAAACACCTCCGGGCTCTCCCAGGTTTAGATCAAGTGGCGGAGAGAAGCCAAACAATAAGTATGTAAAATATGCAACGTCTAGCAGGTGGCAAGAAAGGCTACGAAGGGAAACAAAAGGGGAGATCAGCAGTCACAAGCTGCGAGCCCAAGCTGGACTTCGGTGCTCTCGAAAAGTACCCTCCTGCCCTCTCTTCCGTCACTGAGGGCTGTCGCGTAACCAAACAATAGACGCCTTCGCAGCGGACTGGAAGCCCCTTTCTGAGGCTCAGCTGCCTCCACCTTCTCTGGTCAGGCAGTTTCCCTGGATTTTCATTAAAAAAACAGACTAACGGGATCCCCAGACAACTTTAACCCGCACAGCCGTCTCCTGAGGCCTGCGTCTGAGGCACCAGGGTGGACTCAGCAAACACATCTCAGGACTGCAAGCCCGGGTGAGCCTCGCCCACCTCCACGGTTTCCCAATTCAATTCTTTCTGAGGGAGCAAAAGAAAAGATGTGCGCTAAGAGTCCACAGAGAAGGTCTCATCAGGTTTCAGAATCGCTAAAGGAGATGGAGTCAGTTTAGGCGGAGGGCAGTCCTCAAACTCCAAGACTCTAATCAGAATGAAAACGTCAGGAAGGAAAAAGCAGACTTTCCCGGGTTTAACTGACACGGAAAACATCGCCAGCGGAGCCCGCGGAGAGCGGCCCGGCGGCCATTAAGGGGGCGCCGCTTCGCCACAGCTCTTTTCCCGCAGACAAAGCCTCCTCGTCAGTCCCTCCGCTGCCGCCGAAGGGGCACCACGTTCGGCAGAAGAAAAAGAGAGCCGCTGCTCTCCGTCAGGCAGCCAGACAATAGCGGCGGCCAGGCCGCGCCTTGCCAAAGGGCAGAGGACCGGCATCTTTGTTTCCACCCTGTCCTTCAAACCCGGTCTCCGCGGGCTGTCGTAGCGAGGAGGGCGCGGAGAAGGAAAAAACGACTCGGGACCACTCTTCCCGCTCGTTCCTTTGCAGCGGCAGGGACGGGGCGGCCTCCCTCGGGCCGTGGCGGGCACCGGCCGAGCCCGCGCTCCCCTCGTCCACGACACTACTCCTCCGCCCCGCGGGAAGTAGTGCCGTCCGCGCGGAGGGAAACGGCGCGCGGTGAGAAGCCCGGCCGCCGTGACGCGTCCGCGGAAACGCGGCTTCCTCGCGCTCGTGCGCGTCGACCGCCCGCGGCCCAGCCTGTGCTGGTGGCCGGAGCCCCCGGGCCGTCCCTCGAGAGCAGGCGGCCCTGGAGGCCGGCGGCTGGAGGGGTACGGCCTCTCCGGCCTTACGGGCGCCCTGGCAGGGCCTCCGTCCCGGGAGTGGGGGTTTGGCCCGCGGCTGTACACGGCCGGGCCCGCTGTCCCCCTCTCCAGCCGGACAGCAGGTGCCGCGAGTCGGGCCCCGGACCGCGGCGAGCGTGGCAGCCTGACTGGCCGGGGTCGGTCCGGAGCCCCCTCCCAAGCTCCCCCGCCGGGCGCCGCCAGCCTCGTGTCCCTGTGCTGGGAAGCAGGGTGGTTGTGAGGGCTCCCAGTGAGCGAATGCAGGTAAAATGCCCGGCGTTCAGCACACAGAGTGAAGTTCTCCAACAGAGCGAGCAGTGAAAAGACACCCAGTATTAATACATACGGCAACGCGGATGGATCTAAAAAAACATTATGCTGGGGGCGGGAGGAGAGGTAAACGCGGAAGACCTTAGCGGGTCCGATTGCGTTTATCTGAAATTGTAGAAGAAGCAAAACTGTGGAGATGAAAGAGGCGAGAGGATGGGAGGGAGAGGAGCAGGAGGGAACTGTGGGCGTGATGGCGCAATTCCACGCCTTGATGGGAGTGGATGTTGAGGACGTGTGCAAAATTCAACGCTCTGCACCTTCACATGGGTGGATTTTATTACACTCAAATTACACCTCAAATGATCTTGGGCGGGGGGAGACTTAAAGTAGTGGGTAAGGGTAGTCGAGGAACATGGGACCGTTTGGTGGAAAATAATTACATTTACAAAATCTGAGAGCTGAACGCGTGCAATCTCTGAACTGAGTGGCTCCTCCTCCCCTAGGAGTGAGTGAACATCAGCACAGGACCAGCTCTGGCCCTCGAAGGAGGCACGGTACCAGACCCAGCTTGTGCGCCTCGCCGCTTTGCTCAGTCCCACCTCCACCCTCATCTTAACCTGTACCTCGGTGCGGAGGCCTGGCCTCCACTGCTGTGGTTTCCTCTCAGAACAGCCTCCCCGTGGGTGAGGGTCAGGCTTCAGCACCGTCTCCCCCGCAGTCCGATTCTGACGGTCGGTCGGTCGGTCGGAGGCACTGGCTCCTCCCACCAGTCCCAGACTCAGGTGAAAAACCCTGAGGTTCAGCTTGTTCTTGTCTCCTTGGCAATTGCTGGGAGGGTCAGAAGACACGCCCAGAAGAGTGGGGCATTGGAGCCCCACGAGGCAAACTTACACCACAGAGGACAACCTAAGAGGGCAGAGAGCAAGAAGTAGCAAACATATAAACTCCTCTCCCCTTTTCTCCATAGGCAGCTCGTCCCAAGGCGTGATGGTTCTGCATGGCTCGTCGGGAAGGTGTCCCTGGGGACTGAGCAATCAGCTGTACTTCTCTCGTGAAGCACCGCTTTCCATTTGCTTTCCTTTGCCTTTCCCCTCACCCTTGCTGCCCTGGAATTGCACCTCCTAATAAAATCTTAAAGCTTAAACTTGGCCTCAGGCTCTGCTTTCTAGGTAATCCTTTAGCAGCCTTTGGTCTTTCACTCTGTGCTTTACTGAAAATTTCACAGCCACAATAGCAAACAAAATTAAGATTCTTTTTGGCTCTGGCGTACTGTCCTATTAGCCCTGAACTGCTACTTGAAAAAGCAACCACCTGAAACCAATACTAAGTACATACATTTATATACACATACCTCTGTGTGAGTTAGTAGAGATGAAAAAATTTGTTTTTCCATTTATAAGTTCCTAGTGGTGTTTCCTCTCAAGAGTAAGTTCCTAGAGCACAGGCACTTGTATGTTTTGAACATTTGGAAGCTTAAAAAACTTGAGATGCATGTGAGTGCAAACCCAAGAAAATCCTTTTCAATCATGATCATAAAGCTGTCATTTTGTCGGGGGGTCTGGTTATGTTTTTTTGGTTCATTCATAAAGCCATGTTCTATCTTTGCTAAAATCTTATTATTAGGGAAGGATATGTTAAAGCCACTTACAGGAACATCTTCTGTTCCTGAATGCTTTGCAAAACAATTTTTCTTTGCATTACTTTAAATATTGAAGACGAGTAAGTTTGTATTTTTAATGATAACAGCCACTGGCTTTGTGGCCTCCTGTTTATTGCAGGGTGGTCAGACCTTTTTCTTCCCTCCCACTTGGCTTGCCAACCATCTGTAACTTGATCAACAGTAATTTGAGATGAGACTGGCCAGGGTCATATGTTAAATAGGACATTTCCACTTTCTTGACCACAAAATCCTCCCTTTCCTGGCCACTTAAACACTGTTACATAATCTACAAACATGTGGCTCTGATGATGATCTGCTACATATGCTGGCAGAGGTCACACCTGCAAATCTACCTTTCTACTGGCACAATATATTTTTTTATTAGAGACATTTTTTTTGCTTATAATATGGTGTACCAGAGCATTTAAAAGTTATTTTTAAAAACATGTTCTGCCTTATCTACATCATCATAATGAATTGATTTTTGCAGAGAAAACTTTGTCATCCTATCATGTGAACAATTTCTAATCTTTACATTTGAAAAATGTTTTATCTGGGGTTAATTTCAATCACAGACAAACACAAAGCCAGGCTGCACACATAATGTATTTAAATAAATTTTCACAGAAAGAAAAAAAATTTTAAAATATCTTAGGTTATAGACATGCGGTATCAGAGGACATCCCATTAAGCAAATGTGAGAGCTTCTCTTTAAATTCTAGCACTTGATTCTTTCCGAATATATGAGGGCAGATAACGTTCTAGGTTTTATATATACAAATAGGTCTTGGCCTTTTCAGAATAGGTCATAAGCTTTGCTGCAGTTGTCGTTACTCAAACATTTTTAGAATTCTTTAGAGTTCTGAAAGAGACTGAGTCACTTTCTTTTAAATAACATCATCAGTGATAGCAAATCTTTCTCTTTTGAGAGTGGATTTAATTTTTAGAAATAACCCTGCAGTCATTTGAAACCAGACCAAGCTGAGGAACATTGTTTAGCAGGAGAAAACTGAACACGAAAAAATAATAAGTGAACGGAGTGATACTTTTGAAAAAATTAAACTCTTAGAAAAGGAGAATTAAGGAAAAGATTGAAGCAGAAATTAATGAATGAGAAAACAAAAAACACAATTATTGATCAATTCCAAAAGTAGTTCTTTGGAAAAAAATAAGAAAGTAGAGAACTATCTGGCAAATCTATTTAATTAAAAAAAGAAAATATAAATAAAATCATAAAGGAGAAAGGAGACAACAGATATGGAGACGTCTGAGGGGATTATATGAGAATACTATGTAGAGTTAGCTATATGCCAATATATGTTTTTTCCAGGAAAAACATAAATCACCCAAATTTAATCAAAAAGAAGTTAGAAAAACTAAGTAGATCAAAACTAGAGAAGTCAAAAAAGGCTCGCCCTAGAGATTTTATAGGCAAATTCTTGGAAATTTTGAAGGACATGTAATTCCCTTTCTGCATGCATAAATATATTAAAATTTAATCCATTTTATGAAGCAAATATAATTATCATAAAACCTATCAACTGTGGTACAAAAAGAATAGCCAAAAAATACGAAATCACATAAGAAATCAAATGCCAGAATTCCCCCCAGAACTATCAGCAAATTACATTCAATGAAATAAGTAATTTTTAACATGATCAAGTAGCTTTTATCCTAGAAATGCCAAGATATTTAAATAATGGGAAAATAATTGAAATAACAAATCATACATTTAGGCCATATAGGAAAAAACTTTGTTATCTCAATAGATGATAAAAATCTAACACCTACTCCTGATTACAACAACTAAATTTTTTAAAAGACCTCTTAGTAAATATTAAACCAATAGCCAGCATCATATATTTTAATAAGGTTCTATAAAAATAATAATGCTGGGCTTCCCTGGTGGCGCAGTGGTTGAGAGTCCGCCTGCCGATGCAGGGGACGCGGGTTCGTGCCTCGGTCTGGGAAGATCCCACATGCCGCGGAGCGGCTGGGCCCCTGAGCCATGGCCGCTGAGCCTGCGCGTCCGGAGCCTGTGCTCCGCAACGGGAGAGGCCACAGCAGTGAGAGGCCCGCGTACCGCAAAAAAAAAATAATAATAATAATAATAATAATGCTAATGGTAAGACAGCCAAACTGTAAGGAAGAAGAGAAAGTGTATAGTAATTCCTCACCCTCCCATCATCGCTCCTTATTCTCCTTCCCAGACATAACCTTCATTAACAGTTTCTTACATGTCCTTCCAGAAATCTTCCATGAACATAAAAGCATATGACCATCCCTTGGAAAAAAACAAATAGAATCTTACTATACGTATTGTTCTGCACTTGATTTTTTTCATTGTATACAATAACTTGGACACCTTCCCATATCAGCACATAGATCTACCAAAAATTTTCATAACTTATTATATGAATAGGTGAATTATGTAGCAGTTCACATATTATATGAATGCGCCATAATTTTTCACTCCCCTATGGGGGAACATTTTCTAGTTTTCTGCAATTCTATACAGTTACACTGAGTATCCTTGAGTATAGGATTAATGCCTAGCGATGGGATTGCTGGATCCATTTCTGAATAGATATTTCCAAATTAGCGTCTAGAAATTAGTCTGGGTTAATTTATAATCCCTCTAAAAATGTTTGCAAAAATATCGATAATCGTTGAGGGTAGGTGATGAGCACGTGAGAGTTCATTTCACTATTCAATCTACTTTCATGTGTATTTTTAAATTTCCACACTCAATGATATGACAGGAGAGACATTCTCATTAAAATCAGGTATAAAGATATGCCCGCTATCAGTACTATCCTTTAAAATTATGCTGAAATAATTCTGACAAGAAACAGAAATAGGTAAAATATTGAAGGCAGAAGAAAAGTTACCTTTATTTGCAGATGATACTTTTGCCTACAAAACTCAAGACATGATTAAAAAGCTATTATAAAATAACTATTAAAAACCAGTAACTTTTCCAGATCCAGTAATAACCTGTAGGGAAATATGTATTTTTTAAAGATTCTATTAAAATATAAATAATATTGGCAACACCTGGAAGGGATTGATACATAAAAAGAGAGAAGAGAAAAAGCTTGAAAGCAAAAAGATTTAAATAGATTGAGAAATCTGTTATGCTTCTAGATAAATGTATCTAGTGCTTTGTTTGTGATTTTAACCCAAATTCTAATAAGATTTTTTTTAAGTTGAAAAAAATTAATTTCCGTTTGGAAGAAAAAGCAGGAGAGTAGTCAGAATACTTTTGAAAAGGAAGAATGATAATAGGAGAGTCACTGTACCAGATGTTAATACATGTTATAAAGCCACAATAATTACAATGATTTTGAACTACTGAGAAAAGCTTGACAAATAGATTAATAGTTCAGAAAAAGCCCTGAAAGAAAATTTAATATGCCAATAAATGAAGTTTCACCAACGAGGAGGACGTAGATTATTCAAAACTGGCCAGTAATTTAGTCGATTAGATGCTCACTTCATACAATTTACTGAAATACATCCCAGATGGATCAAAGGGACAAATGTAAAAACGAAACTGTGAAAGAACTAAAAGAAAATATGAGTCCCTTAAATAAGGGATTTTGAGTGGGAAAAAAACTACGAAATACAAGATATATAGATGTATCTGCATAAGCATTTAGACCATCTGTATGTCAAAAATTACAAACAGTATTAAATTAAATGTCAAGAAGTAGAAAGATATTTGCCGTAAGAGTTAGTATTTGCAACAAGGTCCTTAAAAGCCTTTTCAAAGAAGAAATCCCAACACCTTTTGGGTCAAAACAGCATCACTGTATTATGGGTTATCTCTTATGAGTTCAGAGGGAACCAATTTGAAGAAGAGAGTTCATTCGGAAGAATCATTTGTCCCAGTTTTAGAATGCAAGGTTTTTGCTTTTGGTATGTTTTGTTTGTTTCCACCTCATTTCATGTGTACAAAGTGATATTATTTGGATTACAAATGCTTTTTTTTCCATTTTCTTTTTCAAAAGCACCCCTAGAATATTGTGCTTTCCTCTCTCCTCTGAAGGGGTTCACTTGATTTATCTCATTGCAAACGCAGGGGTAGCTACTCTTACTATCCCCATTTTCCAGATTAGGAAAGATGTATCTTTGTGGCTTTAAGTACAAATAGGCAGCAAACTGAAATATCGACATAAACAAGTCATTAGAGGAGAAGCGACACCGAGTGAACACGATTTAGAGAAAGAGAGGCAGTTGTTAAAAGTACCTGCCGATCCTCAAATGCGTGTGCTCAACCAGGAAGGATTCTTACATCCTGCCCCATCTTTGGCTGTCACAGACCACGCCCAAGGGATACAACCTAGCTTTCTGCAGTGCCTGAATGAGGACAGGTCACAGAGGCCCCGCTGGAGAGAGGAGGCTGTGAGGAAGTTCACAGATGCCTGCACTTGTGCTAACACCTTCTGGGGGCTCAAAATAGAGACTGTTTTGAGCATGTACCGACTTCACAATATGCATGAATTGTCTCATGTAACCATCACCAAACAACCTCAGGACTTAGGTACTTTTACAGTCTCCATTTTCCACATTAGGAAACTGAGGCACGGAAAACGTTAAGCAGCTTGCTGAAGCTCACACAGCAAGGGAGTGGTCGAAACTGTATTTGAGCCAGGCAGCTGGGGCTGGAGCCCAAACCCCTTGGCCACAAGTAACCATGTATAAAGCCCTTTCATCCACAGGAGCACATCTGTCCTCCCTCACAACTTTGTAAGGAGGTCAGGAAATATTCTCCCTGATTTACACCAAGTAGGTGGGAAGCCAGAAATGGGTTACTGGAATTAGTCATCTTTTTTTAATATATATATACTCTGAAGAAAGAGCATGGATGGACATGTGATAAGGAATGACTGGAGGGAAAACAAAGACTTAGCAAGGCTTGGATCAGAGAAAGAAGTGCCCTAAACTTTAAATAGATTAAACACAACGGAGGGGAAGGGAGCTGGGGAACAGGCAAGGGGAGGTTATCCTAGCATGGGGAGAATGAAAATCACTCTAGCTCACCAGCCATCAGGTCTGTCATGATGCTGGATGATAAACAGTGAAAGAAATCACACCCACAGCATTCTCATCATGTCGAACTCGTTTACCTTCCTGAAATACTAGCTCTACTCTATGTCACTATTTGTCCAAGAATACTGTTGTTAATTCATGTCCCTGTTTACTTACCTGGCCCTCGTTAGTTAACAAGACTAGAAGTTATGTCTAAACAGCCAAAATGAAGGTCCATTGCACAATAGGATTTTCATGTAGTTTTAAAATACAATCATGGTAATAAAGTTTATGCAAATACTTTTAGAATTTGCTCTCATAGAACTAAAACAGTATTAGTTAACCTCTGAACTTGTTGCTTGTTCTTTGATCACCTTATTTATTTCCCAGTGTTGTGAACACAAAGGAACTTCACAAGAAACTCTCATGTTCTGATAAACTTACATCTATAAAATGATCCATGTTAATTAAATGCACCGGAACTAACTCTATTTAAAAGTAGGAAAATAAAGAATCCTTTTACTATAAGACTGTTGCCCACTCATTTATCTGTTTTTGTTCATCTCAAATGATAGGTATCAGAAAATATATACTCTATACTCATTTCAAAATGTTCCTAAAATTGATACGTGTCATCAACTGCAAAGGGAATTCTTTAACCTATTGTAAATTACAGCATTAACCTCAAGTTGCATGTAATATCAGTATAAGATTTATCGTAAGAACATTGTCTTAAGTACAAACGTTTTCATAAATAAATTTCTATCTAAATCCTCTCAAAAGTGAGTAAATTTCATGTAATAAGTCCTTCCTAACTTCCTTTTCCTGCTCCAAACCCACATTCTTTCGTTCTATAACTCTTGGCCATCAAAATCCTTCAGTGAGCTGTAGCCACCAAACAGGTTTCCAGGATTTGATCTCAAATAGTTTTTAAAAATGGGGGGATTGTTCAAACTGAAATATTTGGCTATGCCTCAGGGGAAAAAAATAAAAGGCACTCTTAATCCATGGTTCTGACAGCACTGTTCTGATTTTTTTTTTTAATTGCCGGTGCTGGCATGAATGAAATATAGAATGATTCATCCAATGAGAATTTTTGAATGCTGGTAGAAAACTGTACGGAAAATCCAGGTGAGTTGAAGGAGAAAGAGATCAGGGACTTGTGAGGAAAATGCAATCAGAAAACAAAAAGAGAGGTTCTATGAATGCAGGCAAACAAACATAGCAGGTTTGAACTCTAATATTTAAAGCCTGCTAAAGGCCAGTGACAGATGACACCAGGATGGGAGAAGAGCCAAGGGTGAGAAGTTTCTAAGCTGACTGTTAAATAGATGTAACTCACTGATGAGAGTGCCCATGTGGGATTTTAATTACTCAGACATCTGTTTAGCGAAGTGTATAGTAAATAGGGATCAAATACAGAGATCAAATTATGTGGGGAAGAGAGTGGAGATGACATTCATGACTCAGAAAGGAGAGCTATCAGTCAGGGGAAAATCAATCCCGGCTTTACATCTCACCAACAGAGAAGCAATTATTTTAGATGTGGGGCTGGTTAGCATCCTAGGTCATGAATTTAATTAAATAACCCTCGAGTGGCAGAAAACAGAACAAACCACTGTATTTAACTGTCAGTAAGACATGCTGCAAATCAATGGCCAAATTCCTCCTCTTCTCCTTCCCTCCTTACAGCTGTCAGTGACAAACAAGGTAAAACAAGCTAATAGTTGATGTAACAACATGGATGGACTTGGAGGGCATTATGCTATGTGAAATAAGTCAGACAGAGAAAGACAAATACTGTATGATATCACTTCTATGTGGAATATTAAAAAAAATAAAGAAATAAATACAACAAAACAGAAACAGACTCACAGATATAGTGGTTACCAGTGGGAAGAGGGAAGGGAGGAGGGGCAAGTTAGGGGTAGGGAATTTAGAAGCACAAATTACCATGTATAAAACAAAGAAGCTACAAGGATATACTGTACAGTCAGGGAAGATAGCCAATATTTTATAATAACTTTAAATGGAGTATAACCTATAAAATTATTGAATCTCTATGTTGTACACCTGAAACTAATATAACACTGTAAATCAACTATACAATTAAAAAAATAATTAAAATAAAAGCCAGTTTAAACCTAGAAAAAGTCCAAAGTGCCTTAACCAATGGGTAAATGTAATAGTTACAATTAAGACTGTCATTTGATCCTTTTAATCTCTGAAACAGACGAGCTACAAACCGGTATTTTCTATACAGTGATTTTTGTGGCAAAATAAGCCACAGTATACACAAGCCTCAGCATTTGCTAGCACCTTACTTAAAGTTAGATGATTTGAAAACACAACAGACAAATCCTTCATGCTTTCAAGGTCAGTTTCTAAATTTGACATCTTAGATTGGAGATGGCCTCACCCAGGAATTTAAGGTCAGGGTTTATGAATTTAAGGAAAGGGCTGGAGATCTAAAAACACAACAGACAAATCCTTCATTCTTTCAAGGTTAGTTTCTAAACGTGACATCTTGGATTGGAGATGGCCTCACCCAGGAATTTAAGGTCAGGGTTTATGTTAAGCAGGACCTCAAATCAAGTTTAGAAACTAGCAAATCTTTAATCCTGTCTTTAAGGGGATAGTTTGAGAGAAAAGGTTAGAAAAACAGGTCAACCTCCTGTAACTATGAGGTTGTCATTTGTTTTTACATACTGAATGAAATATGCCTGTTTGGTGTTCAGTGTCTTGTGCCTATTTTACTCCCTGTGTCTGGGCAAATGTGTTTATATTAGAAAACTCCATGAGGGCAGGAAATTTAGCTTTTCTTTATAATAAATCATCTGGAATAAACTCTACTGATCTAAGAGTATGGGGCCTGGTGTGCCCAACTGCCGGCCAAAATGTGTAATCTGTCACTGGCTGTCAGATTGCCCATAAATCACATACTGGTTTGCACAGAAGAGTTTACAAAATTGTTACATGCATCATTGCAAGTTATCTTCATAGGCACCTTATGAGTCTGCTGAGCAAGTATTATCACCTTTACTATTTAACAGACATGATCAGAACCCAAACTTTCACCATCTCCTTTCAGGTACCACTGATACACAACAGGTGAACTGAATGAATAATAATAAGGTTCAACCAATAATAAGATTCAACCATTCTATTCCTGAAATGATAAAAATAAACTGTTGTTCATGTAAGCTAAATGAGATATCCTAATGATAGCTGAATTTTAAATAAACTGCAGGGGGTGGGGAGGGGAAACAGAGGATTGGAATTGACAAAATTCAAACCAGGAGTGAAAATAACAAAGAATACCATCAGTGAGAGACACTATTTTTCCTCTAGCACAAATAGAAAATATTTTTTTAAAAGTCTCATAATAGACTTTGCAAAGAATAAAGAAAGCTTCATTTTGCTTTAAGTGTTTTATGTCAAGAAACATTGCATAGCATATATTTTCCAAATTGCATATGAACAACTTAAAGCACCCATTCAAATTCCACTAAATATTTTTATTTTTCTTAGCTTAAAACTATTTGATAAGTATGAAATGATTTATGAAGTGAAAAATTTCAAATACAACATACAATAGCAAGAAATACATAATAGGAAATTCACCATTCCCATAACATTTGAGGAGGTCTTAGAGCAGATGGACTAATTTCTGTCATTATTAATGAAGAAAGATGGAAACCACCTTTATTTTCTCAGTTTGTTAAAAGGTTCATAAGAGAAGCTGGGCAGGCAGGAAGGAGAGAAAGGGAAGCTACAAAACTGAGGATAAAGATTACATTTTCTTATGCAATGGATCTAAGAGATTACTGCAAGGAAGCAAAATAGGCCCTTTTCAAAAAAACTGCAGGCAATTCTAGACTGATACAAGGCAAAAAGAAATGGGGTAATCTTGGGTATGATGAAATTTTAAAATATACAACAAAGCTATGTACTGTTAGGAAATGATGACAGAGATGAATCCAGAAAATACCAAAAATAAATGGGTAGGTTTCTTTTTAGAGGGGAAAAAAAAAGAGTCTGAGAAGGAAACCTGAAGGCCAACCAGACTGGAAACAGTGTGTCCAAGGGGCTCTCTGGTTACCATTTACTTCCTCTCCAGGCCTCCAGGGGAGATCACTGTAAAGAATGTCCTTTAGATTAAAAAAAAGACACAGTTGCCAACTAACCAAGACTCCTGAGTCTAATCACATATTCCCCAAGGTCAGAAACACTACATAGGAAAAATGAAAAGGACAGTTCTAGTGCTGTTTTTATTGAAAATTTTATCACAACTCCCTCTTACCCTCCTTTCAGCTCCGTTTGTGAAAATGTAAATTCTGAGTCGGACAGCATTCTTTTCAAATTTTTCCTTAAATCCCTGAAAATCTGACTTTTGAAACCTGGGAATGTGAAGCTAGGACAAGGGAACGCTGAGGACCCATTTTATTTGTTTGCTTCCTTGTTTATTCATGAGCAGGGCTAGACTAAGAAGAAACCTTTCAATGAAAATGGAAAGCATGCCTGCAATAGTATAGTGCTTAATATTGACTTCTACCCCGTCCAGCCCCAGGAAAGGTAAGGAACAGTTTAGGTAGGGTAAGAAGAGGTTTAGGAAGCTTAGGATGAAGAGGAGACTTCCTAAATTTTAGGAAAACCTGGCAGGTTATCGATAGATTCCATGTGTTCGGCTAACACATTTGTGTAACCAGCATCAGTATGTCTTTCAAATGCCCTGTACTTCGTCATCAGTGTCCTCTTTCAGCTAGTACTTCCCTTGGATATCCTACTGTGGAATTTGCAAGGCCAGCCTTCCTTGCCTGTGCCTGTGAGGAATTGGCAAAATAATTAAGAGGTGTTTTTTCTTTGCGGTACGCGGGCCTCTCACTGTTATGGCCTCTCCCGTTGCGGAGCACAGGCTCCGGATGCGCAGGCTCAGCGGCCATGGCTCACGGGCCCAGCCACTCCGCGGCATGTGGGATCTTCCCGGACCGGGGCACGAACCCGTGTCCCCTGCATCGACAGGTGGACTCTCAACCACTGTGCCACCAGGGAAGCCCATAATTAAGAGTTTTTGAACACCATCTTTCATCTGTATCTAGTTGGAAGGGTGTGTGTGTGTGTGTGTGTGTGTGTGTGTGTGTGTGTGTGTGTGTGTGTGTGGTCTTTAATGGAACAATAACTAATGCCTTAGATCCTTTAATGTCTTAAAAATTTACCTTTAGAGCATATCCTATGCAAATGACCATGAAGAGTTCCTCATACATTCAAGCCACTAATTTTTAAAGTATTCCATAAATTTAGAAAATATCCAAAGGGTTTTCACAGTGAATAAATCTAGAATGCATTTAGTTCAAATATTTAGAAAGAGCTTTAACAACTATCATTCATAATTACTCTGCTGTGAGTTCAAGTATAAAAATGTAACTTTTCTCAGTTAGTAAATGGTTGATAGCTGTCCACTCTCTGCAGAAGTATATCTGAATATCCAGGGGAATAATACCTGAAAAAGAAAATTTTCTATTAGATCTTTGTGAAAAGATTCGGCACAGTAGGCAAAAAAGATTTAATATAAGATATTTATCGGAAATAATTCTCTGAGTGAAACCTCTAATACACTGACCAGTTATGCTCCAGGAATGCTTTGTGCATGAGCGTAGAGATGATCAAGGAAGAGAACGACAGCTCACAAGACTGCCAGATAAACAGCAAACATTTAAGGGATATCAATGCAATGGCAAAGGTGTATTTTCAAAGCCAGGAACTTGGATCCAGTAACGGTATTTTATCACAGAGACTCTGTTTTCATTATGTCAAGTGACTGATGTTGCTTTCATGATTGTAGCTAATAGGATTTTTTTGTAAGTTAGACAACACAGTCTATCATTACTAATCAACTTCCGCATTCTTACTACCCTACAGATTATTCTCAACGTATGTTTTTTTTAAATTAATTAATTTATTTTTGGCTGCGTTGGGTCTTCGTTGCTGCACGCGAACTTTCTCTAGTTGCGGCGAGCGGAGGCTACTCTTCATTTCGGTTCACGGGTTTCTCATTGTGGAGGCTTCTCTTGTTGCAGAGCACGGGCTCTAGGTGCACGGGCTTCAGCAGTTGTGGCACAAGGGCTCAGTAGTTGTGGCTTGCGGGCTCAGTAGTTGTGGCACATGGGCTTAGTTGCTCTGCGGCATGTGGGATCTTCCTGGACCAGAGCTCAAACCCATGTCCCCTGCATTGGCAGGCGGATTCTCAACCACTGTGCCACCAGGGAAGCCCTCAACATATGTTTTAATCAGATCTGGCTACCCATAAAAACAAAAATTTCTGGGAGTATAATTCACATTAAACAGCTATTTAATAAATAGTGTACAAATACTTCATCATACTAACCTAGGAAATAAATCCTTTTCGTTGGTTTTGGGCATCTATAGTACTATAAATTTACATGTATAAATTTATCATTTTATAAAATATATAGTATAAAAGTATTATATATATTGATTAATGCATTGTGAGATGCTTCATATACCATGAAAAGAATTTATATGCATATAAAAGTATGTCAAATAAAATCTGTCAGACATTCTAGAATGTGCTAAATGGATAAAAATCTAGTAAGTATAATTTAAAATTTTCTAAAACATTCAAAATAATTAAACCTCCTAAGGTGTTTTCTCCAAATAAAACCTAATATTCAAGACTTGCTTTATCCTTTGTTAATAAGCTTTACTTATCCTCAGATGCTTGACTTAAAAACTCATAATTTATATTACATTAATTTCTTCCACAATTTGTCAAGTTAACATGGATAAAACTGTGTTTTCTCAACAGTGTGCTTATAGGCAGTCATAGATAAACAGATACATGCATACATAAAGAGCTACCTTAAAGAATGTATCTCCACCAAAGGCCTCCTACCCTTGAAAAAAATTGTCCCTCAACAGTGAGTCTCTTCAAAGTATTCCTAAACCAAGGAAGTTACAACTATTTCTCTCTGAGTCAGTCACAAATTTTAAGCAGGCCTCACCTCCCTGGGTCTTATAAATGTGTTAGACATGAGATAGGTACTTTTTTTAGAAATGGGAGAAAGTGGATTTAGAAAAACCAAAACTTTAAAAATTGTGCTGTTTCATATGGTAGCCACTAGCTACATGTAGTTCTCGAGCCCTAGAAATATGACTGAGGAACTGAATTTGTATATTTAAGTTTAATTAAAAATATTAATAACTGATATTCAATTAGTTATTAGAAAAATTTTAGGTGTGCTTGGAACAACTTGTGAATCTACTTTTTCAACCGTAAACTTTATATAATCTAAATACAGATCATGTATTTCCAATGAAATTTAATATCTGAATTGAGATGCACTAGAAGTGATAAAATACCCACCAGATTTCAAGAACTTAGTACAAAAAATGTAAAGTAGCTGATTGATAATTTTTATACTGATTACAAATTGAAATTATAAAGCTTAGATATATTGGGCTAACAAAAATATATCATTAATATTTATTTACCCTGTTTCATTTTACTTTTTAAAATGTGGCTACTAGAAAATTTTAAATGACATATGTGGCTAATATTATATTTCTGTTGGACAGTATTGCTTTAAAATAAAGGTCCCCAATAAATAAATTGGGACCTACCTATAATTCTTGAGGTTTTACCTGGCTAATTGCCAAGCTAATTGCCACTGTATACCTGTCTCTCCAGGGACCCCAGCGATGCCACATCTCCAGGATTCCCCACGGGGAAGGAAATGTGCTCAGGACTTATACTTCTCACCCTCTCAGCAGGGTGTACATTTATCACTACCTAACTTCTCATAAATGCATACAGACCACGTATGTATCTCAGTGTATGGACCCATAAATAAGTACATCAAGTTACCCATTGACTGTCAGAAATCTCATTCCAGCTAGAATCTGTCTGATGCTAAGGAATTCTTTTGGTTTTTTTTTTTTTGGTCTATTTTTATTTAAGGAAACTTCATACTGTTTTCCATAGTGGCTCCACCAATTTACATCCCCACCAACAGTACACGAGGGTTCCCTTTTCTCTACACCCACTCTAGCATACGTTATCTGTAGACTTTTTTTTTTTTGATTCTTTGTACATTTGTTTGTCTTCAGAATGTACTCCAAAAATGGAGTTATATTTAAAATATTGTGTTCTTAAGTCACTTAAGATAATTACTTTTACAAACAATAAGAAAATAGTAAAATTGGCTTCTGTTTCTAAATTCTTAGGAATTGCTGGGATTTTTTTTCTATTTGATTTATTTTTAATATTTTTAAAATTTTTAAAATTTAATTTTATTTAATTTTATTTATTTTAGCGGTACGCAGGCCTCTCACTGTTGTGGCCTCTCCTGTGGCGGAGCACAGGCTCCGGACGTGCAAGCTCAGCAGCCATGGCTCATGGGCCTAGCTGCTCTGCGGCACGTGGGATCTTCCTGGGCCGGGGCACGAACCTGTGTCCCCTGCATCGGCAGGCATCGGCAGGCGGACTCTCAACCACTGCGCCACCAGGGAAGCCTTAATTTTATTTTTTTATACAGCAGGTTCTTATTAGTCATCAATTTAAAACACATCAGTGTATACATGTCAATCCCAATCGCCCAATTCATCACACCACCACCACCACCCCCCCGCCGCTTTCCCCGCTTGGTGTCCATACGTTTCTCTACATCTATGTCTCAATTTCTGCCCTGCAAACCGGTTTACCTGTACCATTATTCTAGGTTCCACATATATGCATTAATATACGATAGTTGTTTTTCTCCTTCTAACTTAACTTCACTCTGTATGATAGTCTCTAGATCCATCCACGTCTCAACAAATGACGCAATTTCGTTCCTTTTTATGGCTGAGTAATAGTTCATTGTGTATATATACCACTTCTTCTTTATCCATTCATCTGTTGATGTGCATTTAGGTTGCTTCCATGACCTGCTTATTGTAAATAGTGCTGCAGTGAACAGTGGGGTGCATGTGTCTTTTTGAATTATGGTTTTCTCTGGGTATATGCCCAGTAGTGGGATTGCTGGATCATATGGTAATTCTATTTTTAGTTTTTTAAGGAACCTCCATACTGTTCTCCATAGTGGCTGTATCAATTTACATTCCCACCAATTCTTCAAGAGGGTTCCCTTTTCTCCACACCCTCTCCAGCATATCTTGTTTGTAGATTATCTGATGATGCCCATTCTAACTGGTGTGAGGTGATACCTCATTGTAGTTTTGATTTGCATTTCTCTAATAATTAGTTATGCTGAGCAGTTTTTCATGTGCTTCTTGGCCATCTGTATGTCTTCTTTGGAGAAACGTCTATTTAGGTCTTCTGCCCATTTTTGGATTGGGTTGTTTGGTTTTGTAATATTGAGTTACATGAGCTGTTTATATATTTTGGAGATTAATCCTTTGTCCATTGATTCATTTGCAAATATTTTCTCCCATTCTGAGGGTTGTCTTTTCATCTTGTTTATGGTATCCTTTGCTGTGCAAAAGCTTTGAAGTTTCATTAGGTCCCATTTGCTTATTTTTGTTTTTATTTCCATGACTCTAGGAGGTGGATCAAAAAAGATCTTGCTGTGATTTATGTCAAACAGTGTTCTTCCTATGTTTTCCTCTAAGAGTTTTATAGTGTCCAGTATTACATTTAGGTCTCAAATCCATTTTGAGTTTATTTTTGTTTATGGTGTTAGGGAGTGTTCTAATTTCATTCTTTTACATGTAGCTGTCCAGTTTTCCCAGCACCACTTACTGAAGAGACTGTCTTTTCTCCAGTGTATATCCTTGCCTCCTTCGTCATAGATTAGTTGACCATAGGTGCGTGGGTTTATCTCTGGGCTTTCTATCTTGTTCCATTGATCTGTTTCTGTTTTTGTGCCAGTGCCATATTGTCTTGATTACTGTAGCTTTATAGTATAGTCTGAAGTCAGGGAGTCTGATTCCTCCAGCTCTGTTGTTTTCCTTCAAGACTGCTTTGGTTATTTGGGGTCTTTTGTGTCTCCATACAAATTTTAAGATTTTTTTCTTCTAGTTCCGTAAAAAATGCCATTGGTAATTTGATAGGGATTGCACAGAATCTGTAGATTGCTGTGGGTAGTATAGTCATTTTCACAATATTGATTCTTCCAATCCAAGAACATGGTATATCTCTCCATCTGTTTGTATCATCTTTAATTTCTTTCATCAGTGACTTACAGTTTTCTGCATACAGGTCTTTTGTCTCCCTAGGTAGGTTTATTCCTAGGTATTTTATTCTTTTTGTTGCAATGGTAAATGGGAGTGTTTCCTTAATTTCTCTTTCAGATTTTTCATCATTAGTGTATAGGAATGCAAGAGATTTCTGTGCATTAATTTTGTATCCTGCTACTCTACCAAATTCATTGATGAGCCCTAGTAGCTTTCTGGTGGCATCTTTAGGATTCTCTATGTATAGTATCATGTCATCTGCAAACAGTGACAGTTTTACTTCTTCTTTTCCAATTTGTATTCCTCTTATTTCTTTTTCTTCTCTGATTTCCGTGGCTAGGACTTCCAAAACTATGTTGAATAACAGTCGTGAGAGTTGACATCCTTGTCTTGCTCCTGATCTTAGAGGAAATGCTTTCATTTTTTCACCACTGAGAATGATGTTTGTGGTGGGTTTGTCATATATGGCCTTTATTATGTTGAGGTAGGTTCCCTCTATGCCCAGTTTCTGGAGAGTTTTTATCATAAATGGGTGTTGAATTTTGTCAAAAGCTTTTTCTGCATCTATTGAGATGATCATATGGTTTTTTGTTTTCGTTTTTTTTTTTTTTTTGCGGTATGCCGGCCTCTCACTGTTGCAGCCTCTCCCGTTGCGAAGCGCAGGCTCTGGACGCGCAGGCTCAGCGGCCATGGCTCATGGGCCCAGCCGCTCCGCGGCATGTGGGATCTTCCCGGACCGGGGCACAAACCCGTGTCCCCTGCATCGGAAGGCGGACTCTCAACCACTGCGCCACCAGGGAAGCCCCGATCATATGGTTTTTATTCTTCAATTTGTCAATATGGTGTATCACATTGATTGATTTGCATACATTGAAGAATGCTTGCATCCCTGGGATAAATCCCACTTGATCATGGTGTATGATACTTTTAATGTGTTGTTGGATTCTGTTTGCTAGTATTTTGTTGAGGATTTTTGCATCTATATTCATCAGTGATATTGGTCTGTAATTTTCTTTTTTTGTAGTATCTTTGTCTGGTTTTGGTATCAGGGTCATGGTGGCCTCATATAGAATGAGTTTGGGAGTGTTCCTTCCTCTGCAATTTTTTGGAAGAGTTTGAGAAGGATGGGTGTTAGCTCTTCTCTGAATGTTTGATAGAATTCACCTGTGAAACCATCTGGTCCTGGACTTTGTTTGTGGGAAAATTATTTATTTATTTATTTATTTGCGGTACACGGGCCTCTCTCTGTCGCAGCCTCTCCCGTTGCGGAGCACAGGCTCCGGACGCGCAGGCTCAGTGGCCATGGCTCACGGGCCCAGCCGCTTGGCGGCATGTGGGATTCTCCCAGACCGGGGCATGTATCTGTGTCCCCTGCATTGGCAGGCGGACTCTCAACCATTGCGCCACCAGGGAAGCACTGTTGGAAGATTTTTAATCACAGTTTCAATTTCATTACTTGTGATTGGCCTGTTCATATTTTCTATTTCTTCCTGGTTCAGTCTTGGAAGGTTATACCATTCTAAGAATTTGTCCATTTCTTCCAGGTTGTCCATTTTATTGGCATAGAGTTGCTTGCCGTAGTCTCTTAGGATGCTTTATATTTCCGCAGTGTCTGTTGTAACTTCTCCTTTTTCACTTCCAATTTTATTGATTTGAGTCCTCTCCCTCTTTTTCTTGGTGAGTCTGGCTAATGGTTTATCAATTTTGTTTATCTTCTCAAAGAACCAGCTTTTAGTTTTATTGATCTTTGCTATCTTTTTCTTTGTTTCTATTTCATTTATTTCTGCTCTGATCTTTATGATTTCTTTCCTTCTGCTAACTTTGGGGTTTTTTTGTTCTTCTTTCTCTAATTGCTTTAGGTGTAAAGTTAGATTGTTTATTTGAGAGTTTTCTTGTTTCTTGAGGTAGGCTTGTATAGCTATAATCTTCCTTCTTAGAACTGCTTTTGCTGCATCCCATGGGTTTGGGATCATCATGTTTTCATAGTCATTTGTCTCTAGGTATTTTTTGATTTCCTCTTTGATTTCTTCAGTGATCTCTTGGTTATTTAGTAATATATTGTTTAGCCTCCATGTGTTTGTGTTTTTTACGTTTTTTTCCCTGTAATGCATTTCTAATCTCATAGAGTTGTGGTCAGAAAAGACGCTTGATATGATTTCAATTTTCTTAAATTTACTGAGGCTTGATTTGTGACCCAAGATGTGATCTATCGTGGAGAATGTTCCGTGCGCACTTGAGAAGAAAGGGTAATCTGCTGTTTTTGGATGGAATGTCCTATAAGTATCAATTAAATCTATCTGGTCTATTGTGTCATTTAAAGCTTCCGTTTCCTTACTTATTTTCATTTTGGATGATCTGTCCATTGGTGAAAGTGAGGTGTTAAAGTCCCCCACTATTATTTTGTTACTGTTGACTTCCTCTTTTAGAGCTGTTAGCAGTTGCCTTATGGACTGAGGTGCTCCTACGTTGGGTGCATATATATTTATAATTGTTATATCTTCTTCTTGGATTGATCCCTTGATCACTATGTAGTGTCCTTCTTTGTCTCTTATAACATTCTTTATTTTAAAGTCTATTTTATCTGATATGAGTATTGCTACTCCAGCTTTCTTTCGATTTCCGTTTGCGTGGAATATCTTTTTCCATCCCCTCACTTTCAGTCTGAATGTGTCCCTAGGTCTGAAGTGGGTCTCTTGTAGGCAGCATATATATGGGTCTTGTTTTTGTATCCATTCAGCAAGCCTGTGTCTTTTGGTTGGAGCATTTAATCCATTCACATTTAGGGTAATTATCAATATGTATGTTCCTATGACCATTTTCTTAATTGTTTTGGGTTTGTTTTTGTAGGTCCTTTTCTTCCCTTGTGTTTTCCACTTAGAGAAATTCCTTTAGCATTTGTTGTAGAGCTGGTTTGCTGGTGCTGAATTCTCTTAGCTTTTGCTTGTCTGTAAAGCTTTTGATTTCTCCATTGAATCTGAATGAGATCCTTGCCGGGTAGAGTAATCTTGGTTGTAGGTTCTTCCCTTTCATCACTTTAAGTATATCATGCCACTCCCTTCTGGCTTGTAGAGTTTCTGCTAGAAATCAGCCATTAACCTTATGGGAGTTCCCTTGTATGTTATTTGTCATTTTTCCTTTGCTGCTTTCAATAATTTTTCTTTGTCTTTAATTTTTGCCAATTTGATTACTATGTGTCTTGGCGTGTTTCTCCTTGTGTGTATCCTGTATGGGACTCTCTGCACTTCCTGGACTTGGGTGGCTATTTCCTTTCCCATGTTAGGGAAGTTTTCGACTATAGTCTCTTCAAATATTTTCTCTGGTCCTTTCTCTCTCTCTTCTCCTTCTGAGACCCCTATAATGCGAATGTTGTTGCATTTAGTGTTGTCCCAGAGGTTTCTTAGGCTATCTTCATTTCTTTTCATTCTTTTCTCTTTATTCTGTTCCACAGCAGTGAATTCCACCATTCTGTCTTCCAGGTCACTTATCCGTTCTTCTGCCTCAGTTATTCTGTTATTGATTCCTTCCAGTGTAGTTTTAATTTCAGTTATTGTATTGTTTATCTCTGTTTGTTTGTTCTGTAATTCTTCTAGGTCTTTGTTAAACATTTATTGCATCTTCTCGATCTTTGCTTCCGTTCTTTTTCCGAGGTCCTGGATCATCTTCACTATCATTATTCTGAATTCTTTTTCTGGAAGATTGCCTATCTCCACTTCATTTAGTTGTTTTTCTGGGGTTTTATCTTGTTCCTTCATCTGGTACATAGCCCTCTGATTTTTCATCTTGTCTATCTTTCTGTGAATGTGATTTTTGTTCCACAGGCTGCAGGATTGTAGCTCTTCTTGCTTTTTCTGTCTGTCCTTTGGTCGCTAAGGAATTCAAAAGTAGCTTCTCATCAGGAAAAAGTTTGGAATCCCTACCTTAGCAATTAAAAGCAATTTAAATCTAATCAGAACAATCTTTATTTATGTCTTTTATACTTGCAAAAATGAAACAAATATTTGCTTGCTATGCATTTATCATCAAAACAAATAGTGAAAAAGTAAGTGGCCATGTGCTGCTACATAAGTTTCTCCATTATTATTATAATGTTAAATTTGATCTAGCTAATAATGTGACTTAACATGGATAGAAAAAAGAACAAGAATAATATGCCTTAGTGTAGGTGTGTTTGGGTTTATCTTGTTTGGGACCCTCCTGTACCTGAGTATCTGTTTCCTTGGTGTTGGGAAAGCTGGACAGCCACATGTAAATCAATAAAGTTAGAACACTCCCTCATATCATACATAAAAATAAACTGGAAATGGCTCAAAGACTTAAATATAAGACATGGCACCATAAAACTCCTAGAAGAGAACATAGGCAAAACATTTTCTGACATAAATTGTAGCAATGTTTTCTAAGGCCAGTCTCCCAAGGCAACAGAAATAAAAGCAACAATAAACAAATGGGACCTAATCAAACTTATAAGGTTCTGTAAGCAAAAGAAACCGTATACAAAATGAAAAGTCTATGGACTGGGGGAAAATATTTGCAAACGATGCGACCAACAAGGGCTTAATTTCCAAAATATACAAATAGCTCATATAACTCAATAACAAAAAAACCAATCAAAAAATGGGCAGAACACCTGAGTAGACATTTCTCCAAAGATGACACACAGATGTCCGACAGGCACATGAAAAGATGTTCAACATTGCTAATTATTAGAGAAATGCAAATAAAAACTACAATGAGATATCACCTCATACTGGTCAGAATGGCCATCATTAAAAAGTCTACAAATAACAAATGCTGGAGAGAGTGTGGAGAAAAAATCCTCCTACATTGTTGATGGGAATGTAAATTGGTGCAGCCACTGTGGAAAACAGCATGGAGGTTCCTTAAAACCTAAAAATAGAGCGACCATACGATCCAGCAATAACACTCCTGGGCATATATCCAGACAAAACTATAATCTGAAAACATACATACACCCCAATATTCATAGAAGCACTATTTTCAGTAGCCAAGACATGGAAGCAACCTAAATATCCATTGACAGATGAACAGATAAATATTTAGTATACACACACACACACACACACACACACACACACACACACACACAATGGAATACTACTCAACCATATAAAAGAATGAAATGATGTCATTTGCAGCAACATGGATGGACCTAGAGATTATCATACTAAGTGAAGTAAGCCAGAAAGGGAAAGACAAATACCATATGATATCACTTACATGTGGAATCTAAAATATGATACAAATGAACTTATTTACAAAACAGAAACAGACTCACAGGCATAGAAAACAAACTTATGGTTACCAGTGGGGGCAGGGGATGGGGAAGGGATAAATTCAGTGTTCGAGATTAGCAGACACAAACTACTAAATATGAAATAGATAAACAACAAGGTCCTACTGTATAGCACAGGGAACTATATTCAATATCCTGTAATAAACCATAATGGAAAAGAATATGAAAAAGAATATATGAATATATCTGAATATATATATATATATATATGAATCACTTTGCTGTACACCAGAAACTAACACAACGTTGTAAATCAACTGTATTTCAACTTTAAAAAAAAGAAAAAGAAAAAAAGAACAAGAAGAGGGGTGCCCACTGAGGACAATAACAGATATTTACTGAATTGAATTCTTCCTATCCGTGAACCCTGTGGCTAATCCTAATAGCCTCTCACTTAATCCTAATAGCAACTCTGTGAAGTAGGTAATTATTCACATTTTACACATGAGAAAACTGGTTAAGAGGGTTAAGTAATATCTTCAAAGTCACACTTAGCAAGTCGTTTGGACTGAGATAGGAACTTAGATCTGTTTGATACCTAAGTCCGAGCTTTTAGCCATACTCCTCATGAAAGAACCAAAATGAACCTCCAAAAAAGAACTGGAAATGCCTTTCCTCTGGCTATCACCCTACTTCTTCCTGGCCTTTAAGAATATAGGGGAGTTAACTCATCCTAGACCCATGTAGAATTTAGGTTACTGTAATACCTGTTATCACACCAGAAATGGGCTGAACGGAAGACTGTATGCATGCCTTGCCCCCCGGTTTAGGCAGAGATCCAGAAGACAACAGCTGTGGAGTGGCCCGGGATTAGAACTTATGTCTTCTAACATCTCGTCCTGGGCGCCTTCCCTCTCATCATACCAACCACCTTTATTAAACATTTTTAAAGATTACTAAAATCAGAAGGCAACTGAAATAAACGTTTAGGCTGAAAACAGCTGAGAGATAATGATAATCTGTCTTACAAAGAATAATTCTAAAATAGTCACCAAGTCATTTTTGAGAATTATGACAGCAAAAATTAAACAATTTTGAGATTATATTTGTCTGCTTTCATAGGAAGGCAAATTTTCAGAGATTTCTATAAAACTCCTCTAAGTTCTATAGAGCCCAATGCTTTAAAAAAATATATGTCAGAAACTTGAAAAAGTTAGCCAGCTAACCAAAATTCTTCATGATAATTAGCCAGATCCCAGAATATGAGAAGTGGAAATTTTACAATGGTATTTTGACAAAGAACCAGATCAAATTCTAACACGACAGAGTTTTTTATTTCCCCTGGTGCCCTGTAAACTAATCCTAGAAATTAGTGGAAAGAAGACTTCTATTCAAGAAAGCACCTTACCATTGGTCAATTCTAATAGGTCACTCCATTTGGGGGACCAGTTAGTTCACTTCTTCCATTTTTCTATAATTCTGTTTATGTTAGAAAATTGCATAGAAAGTTATTTTAAACTTATGTAAAATAGCATTCTTCCTGAAGGGACATACATTCCATGCACAAAAATTAACTTTATTTTCTTCATAAACGGTTTTCATATTTCCTTCATTTAGTGGGTTCACACATATTTATATGTTATACAACCTTTTTGGTATGTTATTTTATTTATATATTATACATAGTATATATACATGTTATGATATACTACTCCTTTGATGTACTTTATATATATTAATACTTTCAAAGCTAATTTATTGGAACTCTTTTGGTCAAGAAGTTCTCATAAACCTCCCCAAAGTGAATGAATTTGTACACTTCTGGAAAGAATTTACTGGCAGAGTATACGTGAATATAAAACAAATTTCAATCTTAAAATTATTTTCGTGCTTTTAAAATCAATGTTACCATATGTATTAAAAACCACTGATATTAAATAGGAAGAATACTCCCAGAGTAATGGAAATAAAAACAAAAATAAACAAGTGGGACCTAATTAAACTCAAAAGCTTTTGCACATCAAAGGAAACCATAAACAAAATGAAAAGACAACCCACAGATTGGGAGAAAGTATTTGCAAATGATGTGACCGACAAAGGATTAGTCTCCAAAACTTATAAACAGCTCATGTGGCTTAATATCATCAAAACAAACAACCCCAGTCAAAAAATGGGTGGAAGACCTAAATAGACATTTCTCCAGAGATGACATACAGATAGCCAAGAAGCACATGAAAAGATGTTCAACATCACTAATTATGAGAGAGATGCAAATCAAAACTACAATGAGACATCACCTCACACCAGTCAGAGTGGCTATCATCAAAAAATCCACAAACAATATATGCTGTAGAGGGTGTGGAGAAAAGGGAACCCTCTTACACCATTGGTGGGAATGTAAATTGGCACAGCCACTATGGAGAACAGTCTGGAAGTTCCTTAAAAAACTAAAAATAGAGCTACCATATGACCCAGCAATCCCACTCCTGACCATATATCCAGAGAAAAACATGCTCCAAAAGGATATATGCACCCCAGTGTTCACTGCAGCACTGTTTACAACAGCCAAGACATGGAAGCAACCTAAATGTCCATCAACAGAGGAATGGATAAAGAAGATGTGGTACATAAATACAATGGACTATTACTCAGCCATTAAAAAGAGTGAAATAATGCCATTTGCAGCAACATGGACCGAGCTAGAGATTGTCATACTGAGTGAAGTTAAGTCAGACAGAGAAAGAGAAATATCGTATGATATCACTTATATGTGGAATCTAAGAAGAAATGATACAAATGAACTTATTTACAAAACAGAAACAGACTCACAGACTTAGAGAATGAACTTATGGTTACCAGGGGGGAAGGGTGAGGGGAAGGGATAGTTAGGGAGTTTGTGACTGACATGTAAACACTGCTGTATTTAAAATGGATAACCAACAAGGACCTACTGTATAGCACAGGGAACTCTGCTTAATATTATGTAACAACCTAAATGGGAAAAGAATTTGAAGAAGAATAGATACATGTATATGTATAACTGAATCACTTTGCTGTACACCTGGAACTATCACAACACTGTTAATCAACTATATGCCAATAAAAAATAAAAAGTTTAAAAAATAAATAAATTGAAGAAAAATAAATAGGAAGAATAGTTTACATAACATATAAATTATAACAAATTTTAAAAATTGGAATTTGTAATCTCTAATATTAAGAGAAAATAAGAAATGAGTATAGTATTAGAAAAATATAGATAAATATAGCCTTTAATTCTGCATGTTTTGTGGACATTTTTCAAGATTCAGTTGCTTAATAATTCTATCTGTACTTGGTAACTTTGTTTTTATTTATTTGGGGTTTAGTGGTAGAGTTCTCTTTTAGGCTTACAGGGACTGAGGCTTAGGTTTAATGCCCTGAAACCAACCTCATTAAAAAAATTAATCTTGAGAAAAACTTCCTGCTACATTACTATGAAGCATCTGCATTTCATAAAAAATATAATTTATTTAATTTTTTCAAATATAGATAGTAACTTTCTTTTTGCCATGCAACATCTCTTTCTTATTTGTAATACTCTCACCGATATGAATGGAGCTTAAGGCAGAGAAATAATATGCAGGGAACTATGAAAATCAGACTCTTTCTAAATCAGGTTCATATTAAAGATTGTTAATTTACTTTGAACTCTGTATTTGGGTACTCTTTAGTAAAGCATGTATTAAATTAGTACAGAAATATCTCAAATGGCATTCCAGTTTGATGTGGAAATGTATGTGTCACTCAGAACATAATTTAATTTGAGGGATAAAAGAGATCAAGAGAGAAGTAGAAGTATACACTGGTCTTATGTGCTATTTCAAAGTCCACATTTTGACACAGTAGATATAAAATCTAGGTTTGAGAACTGAAAAACTACATTATAACTTTGACCTTCTCAAAGTCCATTTTTCCCACCTTACTATTTCTTCTGGGTAACAGTTGTTAATACTGTTGATGTATTCTTGAAGGAGAGATCCAGGTTCTGCTTTTATCTCTTGAATCCTTTTAAGTCCACCACTTGTTACAAAAAGTCGTCGAGCTTTGCTATCATGCGGCAGCACCTTGAAAAGTGAAGCACATAAAAATGTCAGCTTTTCTTTTCCAAGTTGGATTTTTACTACTGAAAAGCAATAATATATCTGAGGAAATGCATAAGAGAATTTATGTCCAATATACCTGCAACATAATGAGCCTAAATTTGCTGATCGTTGGAAGTAAAATGCAGCCTTTTTAGAAATTTCTTAACTTTTTATGTTGTGGAGATGGAATAAAGGCAATGAACAGGAGCAAAGATAATGGAGAGCCACTCATATACATACAAGGTAAAGCAGTATCTGTTCTTCTCTTATACAAACTTAAGGTCTCTCCAAGCTCCTTAACAAAGCACAGAGGGCCTTCTGTGACTCAGGTCCTAAACACCTCTCCAGCGTCCTTCCCTACCAACTTCTATGCTAAATTTTATTTCAATAATCTCAAAGGGTGTGTCCAAACCATTTCTTGCCTTTGCCTATGCTGTTTCCTCTTCCTAGAATACCCTTCCACCCTCCACACACCTCCCCCATTACTTGGCTCACTCTTGCTTATCTTTTTTTTTTTTTTTTTGGCCACGCCACGTGGCATGCAGTATCTTAGTTCCCCAACCAGGGGTCGAACCAGTCCCCCCTGCAGTGGAAACTGGACCATCAGGAAATTCCCATTCTTGCTTATGTTTTAAGACTCAGCTCAGATGTCACCTCCTTTAAGAAACTTTCTCTGGGATAGCCCTATTCTCTTTTCGCAGGATGAGTTGGGTACTTTTCTTCTCTCATGGAATTCTGTTAAACCCCTATCTGTGCACTTGCCACATAATTTTTTTTTTTTTTTTTTTTTGCGGTACGCGGGCCTCTCACTGTTGTGGCCTCTCCCGTTGCGGAGCACAGGCTCCGGACGCGCAGGCTCAGCGGCCATGGCTCACGGGCCCAGCCGCTCCGCGGCATGTGGGATCATCCCGGACCGGGGCACGAACCCGTGTCCCCTGCATCGGCAGGCGGACTCTCAACCACTGCGCCGCCAGGGAAGCCCTAAGCTAAACTCTTTATATATAACATCTCATTAACCTTTACAATGACCCTATAAATAGGTTCTTTTATTAACCCCATTTATGGGTAATCACACTAAGGTTTAGAGAGGTTAAGACTTGCTAAAGGCATTGCTGCTGGTAAATGGGGAATCCAGGCACCCCAGCTCCAGAGCCTGGGCTCACGGCCACAGTGGGATACTAATTCCAACAACCCTGTTTTCTTAAACCCAACCTCCTGAACACAGTTGATAGTTTAGGGTCCCCCTCCTGGCCATCCACAGCTGTGAGAACGCACTCACACTCTCTCAGCCTCTGCTTTCAGCAGTCAGTCCCACTGGCTGAGCCCCTTCCAGCAGCTTGAGCTTTCTACCTTACTACCTTGAATCTGCAGTGGTCTAAGAAATATGACAGCCACGTTTGTTAAAACTGTTCACAGAATAAGTCAATACACTCCAAGTGACTGTCTCAAAGCATCTCCGGTAAAGTGCATGCACATTGCAAAAAATATTTCAGTGACTCAGAGACCTTTTACCTTTTCTTTATAAGATCTTCGCAGTGTTCCCAGATGAGTGAAACTAACAGACACTGGGAAAATTACCAAAAGTTACTTCTCAGTATAAATTATCTGCGCTATGAGGTTTTTATATGTTGACTCTTTACTCTCCAAGAACATAAAAAAGACAGTACAGAGGCTGTGAGGAAAATGTGAGGAAGAAGAAAGTGTGAATTAGTTATGTCTGAATTTTATTAGCTTATGTTAATTTTATTAACCTATTTTACCTTCCGTGTCAATATGATAGGTGAAAGTTAAGTAGTAAAACCCTGCCCCCATCTTACAGAAGAAAACATTGACCCAGCAGAAGCAACAAGTTAATACCCCATTTCAATTTTCTTCCCCCACTTCTAGGCTAAGAGAGCATGTCTTACCTTACTGAACTGTCCAACCACATACTTCAGAATATTGGGAGGAGCATCATACAGAAATGGCTCGAGAGCTGGTAAATAGGTGCATTTTTGTAGGATGTTCTTTATGGCTTTTTTACTCTATTGAAATACAAAGCAAAATACATACCAAAGAAAGTAATCAATGAAAGCTTGACAAGAATTCATGTCTTGTGTTGAACACATTCATGTGTTCCTGGAATTTGAAAATGAAGTGAAGAGCTTGTGATGAACTTAACTGCTGTTGGTGACCAGGTCTACCAGCGGGATAGCGGAGATCACATCCACTGTACCATGCAGACAGCCTTACTCCAATTCTAACAGTTCCAAGCTGGTGATAGACTGCCAACTTATTAATCAAGAACTCTAATGACACTAGAAATCCACCGAGCTTCACTATCCTTCATCAAGAGATATACTTGAGTTTTGACTATAAACTTCTAGATCAGGATGTATATCATGATTAATAATCAGTTGTATTATCCAGCATGAAAGAAATATTAGTATATTAGTTAATTAAGATTTTGTTTACTTGTCAAGTTCTGGGTTTAAGATTTTTTTAACAACACTATTGAGATATAATTTACATACCATAAATTCACTCATTTTAAAATCCATGTATTTCTAGTAAATTTACAGAGCTGTGCAACCATCACCACAATCTAATTTTAGAACATTTTCATCATCTCAAAAGAAACCTCGTGCCCGTTTATAGTTACATTCTTGTGGCTGTAAAGTAATATCCCATTATGGTTTTGATTTGCATTTCTATCATCACTAATGATGTTGAACATCTTTTCATGTGCTGATGGATCATTTGTTGGTGAAATGTCTATTCAGATCTTTTACCCATTTTTTAGTTGGGTTGTCCTCTTATTATTGAGTTGTAAGAGCTCTTTATATATTTTGAATACAAGTCCTTGCTTGAATATATGATTTGCAAGTAATTTTTCCAAGTCTGCAGCTTGTCTTTTCATTTTCTCAGTGATGTCTTCTGAAGCATACAAGTTTTTCATTTTGATGAAACCTAATTTATCAATGTTTTCTTTTATTACTTGTGCTTTAAGCGTCACTTCTAAGAAATCAATGCCTAATCCAAGGTTAAAAAGATTTACTTCTATGTTTTCTTCTAAGAGTTTTATAGTCTTAATTCTTATATTTAGACCTATTATCCATTTTTAGTTAATTCTGGTATATGGTATGAGACATGGGTCCAAATTAATATTTTTGTCTGAGGATATAATAATTATCCTAGTACAGTTTGCTGAAAAGACTATCCTTTTAACATTAAATTGCCTTGGCACCTTTGTGAAAAATCAACTGACCATAAAAGGGTCTATTTCAGATTTTCCATTCAATTACTCCATTGATATATATGTCTTTCTGTAAGCAAGTACCACACTATCTTGATTCCTGTAGCTTTATAATAAATTTTGAAGTTGGGCAGTGTAAGTCTTTCTTTTTCAAGATTGTTTTGGCTAGTCTGAGTCCTTTGCATTTCCATATGAATTTTAGGATCAGCTTCTCAACTTCTGGGGGGAAAAAAGCCAGCTGGGATTTTGACAGGAATTGTATTGAATATGTAGATGGTTTTCACAATATTGAATTGCCATTTTAACAATATTGAATCTTCCAATCTGTGAACATGGAATGTCTCTTCATTTATTCAGATCTTTTTAAATTTTTTTCAGCAATGTTTTATAGTTTTCAGTGTACAAGTCTTATACTTTTTTTTTTTTTTTGCAGTACGCGGGCCTCTCACTGTTGTGGCCTCTCCCGTTGCAGAGCACAGGCTCCGGACGCGCAGGCTCAGCGGCCATGGCTCATGGGCCCAGCCGCTCCGCGGCATGTGGAATTCTCCCGGACCAGGGCACGAACCCGTGTCCCCTGCGTCAGCAGGCGGACTCCCAACCACTGCACCACCAGGGAAGCCCTTACACTTCTTTTGTTAAATTTATTCCTAAGTATTTTATTCTTTTTGATACTATTGTGAATGAAACTATTTTCTTAACTTCATATTTGAATTACTCATTACTAAGATATGGAAATACAATTGATTTTTATATTGATTTTATACCTAGTGATTTTGTTGAACTCTTATTAGTTCTAGTATTTGTGTATGTGTGTGTCTGTGTGTATTCCTTAGGATTTTCTACATATAAGATCACGTCATATTTCGGATTTAAAATGTATAAGCCTTTAGAAAATGTGCCTTATATTTGGTTATTTATGGCTGTGAACGAAATAAAATTGTTCCTACAACTTCATTTTGTGAATTGTACAGAAATTACATGGGGTCAACAAACCCTTTCATTTACCTAATTCAGGAAATCAAGTAAGGTGTTACTTTGAAATAATGAATGAGAGACTATGAATTTTGCTAAATGTCAGAGCATTTAGTAGCTAGTGCTTATCCTTAGACATATATAATACATGATGATGTGAGGGAAGGGGTCATGGGCTATCTACTTAGGGCAACTTGAGTTTGAGCCTGGTTTTCCTATGAACTAGCATAGCATCTACAGTTCTACATTCACTAATTTTTCTGATATTTCTAAAAACTGACTTCAGCCACACTGATCAAAGCTATTGTAAAAACCACAGTAAGTGACTAGCAATACTATTTTTTTTTTATCTCAACAACACACATAAGCGTAGTAATTAACAAAATACAACTGTCAATTCTAGGCAAACACTTGGCGCCACTTCACTTGTTTTTCACAGAAAATGAAAGGAGTAACAAAAAATTATTCACTGTTGCTTTCCTTAATGAATGATCTCTAATGAAAACTGCTTAAAATGAAAAATGTTTCTTATTCAAAAGTTAATTTTATTCTGAAAGCATTCTGACCCAAAGAGCTATAGTTATTTAAATGAGGGGGGCACATAGAAGTAAATCTTCATGACCTTGTGTTAGGCAGAGTCTTCTCAGATATAGCTCCAAAAGCACAAGCAGCAAAAGAAGAAAAATACACTGAACTTCGTTAAAACTTCCTTTTTAAATGTGCTCTAAACAATACCATCAACAAAGTGATAAGACAATCCACAGAATGGGAGAAAATATTTGTAAATCATACATCTGATAAGGATTTGTATCCAGAAATATATAAAGAACCCTTACAACTCAATAATAAAAAGATAAATAGCCCAATTTAAAAATGGGCAAAGGGTCTGATTAGACATTTCTCCAAAGACGATATACAAATGGCCAATAAGCACATGAAAAGATTTTCAGCATCATTAGCCGTCAAGGAAATGCAAATTGAAACCAGAATGTGATACCAATTCACACCCACTAGGATGGCTATAATAAAAAACAAAGACGATAACAAGTGATGGCAAAGATGTGGAAAAATCAGAACCCTCATACATTGCTGGTGGGAATGTAAACTGGTACAGTCACATTGGAAAAGAGTTTGGCAGTTCCTCAAAATGTCAAAAAGAGTTATCATATGACCTAGCAAGTTCCATTCCTAGGTACCTACCCAAGAGAAATGGAAACATACGTCCACACAAAACTTGCACAATAATGTTCATAGCAGAATTATTTATAATAGTCAAAGAGTAGAAACAACCCAATGTCTAAGCAGTGAACAGAAAAATAAAACGTGGTATATATCAATACAATGGAATATTATTTGGCAATTAAAAGGAACAAAATATTGATATATGCTACGACATGGATGAACCTTGAAACTTTAAGTGAGAGAAGCCAGGCACAAAAGGCCACATATATTGTATGGTTTCATTTAAATGAACTGTCCAGAAGAGGCAAATCCCCAAAGACAGATAGTAAATTAATGGTTGCCTGGGGCTAAACAGGAAGGATGTGGAGTGACTGCTAATGGGAGAATGAAAATGTTCTAAAATTAGACTGTGGTGATGTTTGCACCTGTGAAGATACTAAAACCATTGAATTGTATAGTTTAAATGGGTAAATTATACGGTATATGAGTTATATTTCAATAAAGCTGCTAAAAATAAAGGGGAACAACCAAGACAATAAGAATACAATAATTAAATCAAATAATTATCTTAGAAATAGTTTTATAACTATTTGAATAGTTTTATAACCATCCAAATGCCAAATTAAGATGATACATTTCGATATGATACCTCTGAATCAAAACAAGTGTAGTTGCCTGAATATTATCAAAATATATGTAGGTAAGCTGATTATATAAAAGATATATATTCTTTTCAGTTTTTATAAGGTATTTGAAATTACATAGGTGTATAGACAGTAAGGCTATGTGAAAATGTGCAAGAAATTCCAAGGGGCTGCTCCTTGGCTCTCTCTCATGGATCAGAACCAATTAGAGAATGCTTACAGAAGCTGACATGCCTTTGGGACAAAATGAACTTCAACATGGCATTATAATTTGAAAGCTGCTACAGAGTAACAAATGAGAAACACCATTAGACAGTTCCTAAAGCTCTTGGATACATTTTCCCTACTGAGATAGTGTCACATCAAACAGATTTGGACTTTCACTCTAAAGCCTTTAAAACAACAACTGATAGAATCCAAGAGACCTTGGGGAAGAAAAGATAAGGAATGATTAAGTCCCTACAATAAGAAAATATCTGGATGGATTTAAAGCCTTGGAAAGATTGTTGACAGGATAATGATTGATAAATCACTTTTAATTTAATACCCACTGTATTTCCTGAAAGTAAATATTATATTAAATAAGGGCAAAAGGAATCTTCTATTAGTAAACCTAAATGTTTTAATAAAACCACCTTTATTAAACTAATAAAAGATAAAAATTATCTGACTTCAAAAAGTAAAGTTATCAAACTTATTTTACTCTGGTGATATTTATACAACATAATATCATAATAACTCATTAAAAACCAAGTCATATAAACTTGGTAGCATGTAAATAGTATATAGTGCTCCCTCAAAGACTATTTGCAAGGGTTTCTCAAACTATAATTACTACTGACTCCACTATTAATTATTCATGCTCTAGCTGATGTGATCTTTTATTTCCCTGGATTACGAGAGGTAAGGGTGGGAAGGATGAGAAGTGAGGAGGAGGGAGGAGGGAAGAGGAGGAAGTGGGGAAGAGGAGAGGGAAGAGGGAGGAAGAAAGACAATTATGATAATGAGTTAAAGAAATATGCCACAAAAAGAGAACTACATACATAGGTTAAAATTATATGTAGGGCTTCCATGGTGGCGCAGTGGTTAAGAATCTGCCTGCCAATGCAGGGGACACGGGTTCGAGCCCTGGTCCAGGAAGATCCCACATGCTGCGGAGCAACTAAGCCCATGGGCCACAAGTACTGAGCCTGTGCTCTAGAGCCCATGAGCCACAACTATTGAGCCCTCATGCCACAACTACTGAAGCCCATGCACCTAGAGCTCATGCTCCACAACAAAGAGAAGCCACCATAGTGAGAAGCCCACCCACCGCAATGAAGAGTAGCCCCTGCTCACCACAACTAGAGAAAGCCTTCACAGCAATGAAGACCCAACGCAGCCAAAAATAAAATAAATACATTTTAAAAAATAAAATAAAATAAAATAAAAGTATATGTATGTAAATCAGATGTACTTGGACAACTCAAAACTGGAAATGGAGTTGTGGTTTCTCACCAGAAAGTCAAAGAATCACACAATTGTTAAACAGGAAAAGACCTTAGCACATTGTCAATCTTACTCTCTACGAAGCATTGCCAAGGAATGGAGTCAACATTGGAGACAAGTAAGGGAAAAGCCCTAAATCTATTAAATCATTGCTTTGATCTAGAAAGTCTTATAAAAACGGGAAAAGCGTTAATCTTAGAAATCAACTTCCCCCAATGAATCTGTAGAGAAAAAACATGTAAACATAACCAAATCAACATAAACTCACTTTTATAAAATTTATAAACCAAATAAATGACTCACGACATCGCTTTCAGAGTCTCTCAACTGTAAGTTCAAGCAGACTTCCTGCCTTGTTAGAGCACCTAAAGTTGTTCCAGCAAATGTGTTTTCCTATTTGTTACATCAGTGTTTTAATTAAAATTTAAAAGTAATTTAATTTACTGTTATTTTGATTGTCTTTTCTGTGTACTTCTCTCAACCCAAGTCAATTCTGAAAGCTGCTTTCCAAAAGTTACATGTTTTCCTAACAGGCAGTATGCTGGGAAGCATTTTTCTTTCTTTGAAATTCTAAAATTATTTTACAAACCCATCCTACTTTATATTCATGTTTTATGAATCATTTTAGTAGCTAGTAACATTTTTTTTTAGAAATCTTGATTTTTTTTAAATGCATGATTTAAAAATGTTTAATTTAGTGAATCTTACGGTCATTTTTCCTTTAAGGAACAAATATAAGACATAATTAAAAGATCAGGCAGACTTGGAGTTAGGAGAGGTAGCTCATGCTTCAGGAATACCTTGGGAAAGCAGCTTAAATTTCTTTAGACTAAATTTTTTAATGTAAAATGGACTAAAGTACTCTCTGGCCAATTCCATCTCCAAAATCCTATTATTCAATGATCTATTTCATAAGAAAAGTCAATAGAAATGTAGAAGGCAACAACTAGACATTCATTTTACAAACAACTTTGTACCTACAGAGAACTTTCATTAAAATATATCACTGATTTTTAGAGACAAGGGTAACTCGTTTTCAAAGAGTCACCTCACTTCTTCTGATAAATTTATTTCTTGACTCAGAAAAGCGATATTGTCCGTGATGAAAATTAAAACATTTTAATTTACACATTTTAAAGAATGAGTCAAAATCTAACAAAGCCTCATTAAAACAGTCAAGAATTAAGCACTTACTTTCATTTGAAGATCCTCAGAACTTTCGGTCGACATGTACAAAGAAAGCAGGACGGGCAAAGTGTTTGTGACCGCGACAGCCCGGGCATGCTCCGGAGTGTGCCTCCCAATCTGTCCCAAGGCCCAGGCAGCAGCAGCCTTAATATGATCTTCTGGCTCTTCCGACAAGCAGACTGACAGCTGGGGCACACCCTGCAGCGTTGATCAAAAGAGCAAGAGTTATGAATCCAGAGCAGGATTAAAGAGTCTTCCCTGTCTCTCAAACGTTAGAAGGAATCATTTTGGTCTTGATCCTTTTCTTAAACGGTTCAATAAATGAGCACTTCACAGGGGCTGTCATTTTTCAAGTCAATAAAATGACTAGAACTAATTTACCTTAATTATCTGTAACAATCCAACTAAACTAAATAACTCCACTAGCGTTTACTCCCCAAACAGAGGCATTTAACCAAAAAACAGATGCCACAGACTAGTATTTAGGCAAAACCAGATTCCACTGTGACAAATTAAAAATGCGTAGGATTTTAAAACCTTTTGCTTGAGGGGAGGCCGGCTGGGGCCGGCGCACACATCCCAGACGCAGCCGGGCTGGTGACTCAGCTGCAGGTGGCGCCCCAGAGTCCGGGGAAGTGGCGGGGGGCGCAGGACACTCTCCGAGGTTGCCCTCGGGGCAAAGGATTTCCAGATCTGATCAGGGAGCTGGACTCCTCGGTGTCACCACTTAGAACACACATCCTTTCTTTGCTGTCAACATCACGGATCACCAACCACCCCAGACATCTGCCTGTGTGACTTTAAAAAGTCAATGCAGCAGCATTTTGGTTGAAGAAGGAGACCTTCAAGATGGCAGAAGAGTAAGATGCGGAGATCACCTTCCTCCCCACAAAAACATCAGAAATACATCTACACGTGGAATAACCCCTACATAACATCTACTGAACGCTGGCAGAAGATCTCAGACTTCCCAAAAGGCAAGAAACTCCCCACATACCTGGGTAGGGCAAAAGAAAAAACAGAGACAAAAGAATAGGGATGGGACCTGCACCAGTGGGAGGGAGCTGTGAAGGAGGAAAGGTTTCCACACACTAGGAAGCCCCTTCGCCGGCGGAGGGGGGAAGCTTCGGAGCCGCGGAGGAGAGCACAGCAACAGGGGTGCGGAGGTAAAAGCGGAGAGATTCCCGCACAGAGGATCGGTGCCGACCGGCACTCACCAGCCCGAGAGGCTTGTCAGCTCACCCGCCGGGGCGGGCGGAGCTGGGAGCTGAGGCTCGGGCTTCGGAGGTCGGAGCGCAGGGAGAGGACTGGGGTTGGCTGCGTGAACACAGCCTGAAGGGGCTAGTGCGCCACAGCTAGACGGGAGGGAGTCCGGAAAAAAGTCTGGAGCTGATGAAGAGGCAAGAGACCATTGTTTCAGGGTGCGCAAAGAGAGGGAATTCAGAGCAACACCTAAACGAGCTCCAGAGATGGGCGCGAACCGCAGCTACCAGCGCGGACCCCAGAGACAGGCATGAGATGCTAAGGCTGCTGCTGCCGCCACCAAGAAGCCTGTGTGCGAGCACAGGCCACTGTCCACACCTCCCCTCCTGGGAGCCTGTGCAGCCCACCACCGCCAGGGTCCCAGGATCCAGGGACAAATTCCCTGGGAGAACGCACAGCGTGCCTCAGGCTGGTGCAACGTCACGCTGGCCTCTGCCGCCGCAGGCTCACCCCGCATCTGTACCCCTCCCTCCCCGCTGCCTGAGCGAGCCAGAGTCCCCGAATCAGCTGCTCCTTTAACCCCGTCCTGTCTGAGCGAAGAACAGATGCCCTCAGGCAAACTACACGCAGAGGCGGGTCCAAATCCAAAGCTGAACCCCAGGAGCTGTGCGAACAAAGAAGAGAAAGGGAAATCTCTCCCAGCAACCTTAGGACCAGCGGATTAAATCTCCACAGTCAACTTAATGTTCCCTGCATCTGTGGAATATCTGAATAGACAACGAATCATCCCAAATTGAGGAGGTGGACTTTGGGAGCAATGATATATATTTTTTTTTCCTTTTTCTCTTTTTGTGAGTGTGTATGTGTGTGCTTCTTTGTGTGATTTCGTTTGTATAGCTTTGTATTTACCATTTGTCCTAGGGTTCTGTCTGGCCGTTTTTGTTTGTTTTTAAGCATAGTTTTTAGCGCTTGTTATCATTGGTGGATTTGTTTTTTTTGCTTTGGTTGCTCTCTTCTTTTTTTAAATTACTTTTAAATTTTTATTATTTTTTTTGTATTTTTATTTTTATTTTTTTTGCAGTACATGGGCCGCTCACTGTTGTGGCCTCTCCCATTGTGGATCACAGGCTCCGGATGCGCAGGCTCAGCGGCCATGGCTCACAGGCCTAGTCACTCCGCGGCATGTGGGATCTTCCCGGACCGGGGCATGAACGTGTGTCCCCTGCATCGGCAGGCGGACTCTCAACCACTGAGCCACCAGGGAAGCCCAATTTTTTTATTTTTAATAATTATTCTTTATTGTAATAACTTTATTTTATTCTCTCCCTCCCTCCCTCCCTCCCTTCCTTTCTTTCTTTTTTTCTCCCTTTTCTTCTGAGCTCTGTGGCTGACAGGGTCTTGGTCCTCCAGCCGGGTGTCAGTGCTGTGCCTCTGAGGTGGGAAAGCCGAGTTCAGGACACCAGTCCACCAGAGACCTCCCAGCTCCACATAATATCAAATGGTGAAAGGTCTCCCAGAGATCTCCATCTCAACGATAAGACCCAGCCCCACTCAATGACCAGCAAGCTACAGTGCTGGATACCCTATGCCAAACAACTAGCAAGACAGGAACACAACCCCACCCATTAGCAGAGAGCCTGCCTAAAATCATAATAAGGTCACAGACGCCCCAAAACACACCAGCAGACATGGTCCTGCCCACCAGAAAGACAAGATCCAGCCTCATCCACCAGAGCACAGCCACTAGTCCCCTCCACCAGGAAGCCTACACCGCCCACTGAACCAACTTCAGCCACTGGGGGCAGACACCAAAAAACAATGGGAACTATGAACCTGCAGGCTGTGAAAAGGAGACCCCAAACACAGTAAGTTAAGCCAAGTGAGAAGACAGAGAAACACACAGCAGATGAAGGAGCAAGGTAAAAACCCACCAGACCAAACAAACGAAGAGGAAATAGGCAGTCTACCTGAAAAACGATTCAGAGTACTGATAGTAAAGATGACCCAAAATCTTGGAAATAGAATGGAGAAAATACAAGAAATGTTTAACAAGGACCTAGAAGAACTAAAGAGCAAACAAACAATGATGAACAACACAATAAATGAAATTAAAAATTCTCTAGAAGGAATCAATAGCCGAAAAACTGAGGCAGAAGAACAGATAAGTGACCTGGAAGAGAAAATAGTGGAAATAACTACTGCAGAGCAGAATAAAGAAAAAAGAATGAAAAGAATTGAGGACAGTCTTAGAGACCTCTGGGACAAAGGTAAATGCACAAATATTTAAATTATAGGGGTCCCAGAAGAAGAGAAAAAGAAAGGGACTGAGGGCTTCCCTGCTGGCGCAGTGGTTGAGAGTGTGTCTGCCAATGCAGGGGACACGGGTTCGTGCCTGAGTCTGGGAGGATCCCACATGCCACGGAGCGGCTCAGCATGTGAGCCATGGCCACTGAGCCTGTGCATCCGGAGCCTGTGCTCCACAACGGGAGAGGCCACAACAGTGAGAGGCCCGCGTACCGCAAAAAAAAAAAAAAAAAAAAAAAAAAGAAAGGGACTGAGAAAATATTTGAAGAGATTATAGTTGAAAACTTCCCTAATATGGGAAAGGAAATAGTCAATCAAGCCCAGGAAGCACAGAGAGGCCCATACGGGATAAATCAAAGGAGCAGCAGGCCAAGACACATACTAATCAAACTATCAAAAATTAAATACAAAGAAAAGCATCAAGGGAAAAGCAACAAATAACACACAAGGGAATTCCCATAAGGTTAACAGCTGATCTTTCAGCAGAAACCCTGCAAGCCAGAAGGGAGTGGCAGGACATATTTAAAGTGATAAAAGGGAAAAACCTACAACCAAGATTACTCTACCCAGCAAGGATTGCATTCAGATTCGACAGAGAAATTAAAATCTTTACAGATAAGCAAAAGCTAAGAGAACTCAGCACCACCAAACCAGCTTTACAACAAAGGCTAAAGGAACTTCTCTAGGCAGGAAAGCCAAGAGAAGGAAAAGACCTACAATAACAAACCCAAAACAGTTAAGAAAATGGTCATAGGAACATACATATCAATAATTACCTGAAATGTAAATGGATTAAATGCTCCAACCAAAAGACACAGACTGCCTGAATGGATACAAAAACAAGACCCATATATATGCTGTCTACAAGAGACCCACTTCAGACCTAGGGACACATACAGACTGAAAGTGAGGGGATGGAAAAAGATATTCCATGCAAATGGAAATGAAAAGAAAGCTGGAGTAGCAATTCTCATATCAGACAAAATAGACTTTAAAATAAAGACTATTACAAGCGACAAAGGAGGACACTACATAATGCTCAAAGGACCAATCAAAGAAGAAGATATAACAAGTGTAAATATTTAAGCACCCAACATAGGAGCACCTCAATACATACGGCAAATGCTAACAGCCATAAACGGGGAAATCGACAGTAACAGAATCATAGTAGGGGACTTTAACACCTCACTTTCACCAATGGACAGATCATCCAAAATAAAAATAAATAAGGAAACACAAGCTTTAAATGATACATTAAACAAGATGGACTTAATATTTATAGGACATTCCATCCCAAAAAAAGAGAATACACTTTCTTCTCAAGGGCTCATGGAACATTCTTCAGGATAGATCGTACCTTGGGTCACAAGTCAAGCCTTGGTAAATTTAAGAAAATTTAAATTCTATCAACTATCTCTTCTGACCACAATGCTATGAAACTAGATATCAATTACAGGAAAAAGTCTGTAAAAAAGACAAACACATGGAGGCTAAACAATACACTACTAAATAACCAAGAGATCACTGAAGAAATCAAAGAGGAAGAAATACCTAGAAACACATGACAATGAAAACACAGTGACCTAAAACCTATGGGATGCATCAAAAGCAGTTCTAAGAGGGAAGTTTATAGCAATAAAATCCTACCTCAAGAGACAAGAAAAGTCTCAAATAAACAACCTAACCTTACACCTAAAGCAATAAGAGAAAGAAGAACAAAAAATACCCCAAAGTTAGCAGAAGGAAAGAAATCATAAAGATCAGAGCAGAAATAAATGAAAAAGCAATGAAGGAAACGATAGCAAAGATCAATAAAACTAAAAGCTGGTTCTTTGAGAAGATAAACAAAATTGATAAACCATTAACCAGACTCATCAAGAAAAAAAGGGAGGAGACTCAAATCAACAGAATTAGAAATGAAAAAGGAGCAGTAACAACTGACACTGCAGAAATACAAAGGATCATGAGAGATTACTACAAGCAACTCTATGCCAATAAAATGGACAACTAGGAAGAAACGGACAAATTCTTAGAAAAGCACAACCTCCCGAGACTTAACCAGGAAGAAATACAAAATATAAACAGACCAATCACAAGCACTGAAATTGAAACTGTGATTAAAAATCTTCCAACAAACGAAAGCCCAGGACCAGATGGCTTCACAGGAGAATTCTACCAAACACTTTGAGAAGAGCTAACACCTATCCTTCTCAAACTCATCCAAAATATAGCAGAGGGAGGAACACTCCCAAACTCATTCTACGAGGCCACTATCACCCTGATACCAAAACCAGACAAAGATGTCACAAAGAAAACTACAGGCCAATATCACTGATGAACATAGATGCAAAAATCCAACAAAATACTAGCAAACAGAATCCAACAGCACATTAAAAAGTTCGTTCACCATGATCAAATACAAGGATTGTTCAATATATGCAAATCAAACAATGTGATAATGCCATATTAACAAACTGAAGGATAAAAACCACATGATCATCTCAATAGATGCAGAAAAAGCTTTCGACAAAATTCAACACCCATTTATAATAAAAACCCTCCAGAAAGTAGGCACAGAGGGAACTTACCTCAACATAATAAAGATCATATATGACAAACCCACCACCAACATCATTCTCAATGGTGAAAAACTGAAACCATTTCCACTAAGATCAGTAACAAGACAAGGTTGCCCACTCTCACCACTATTATTCAACACAGTTTTGGAAGTTTTAGCCACAGCAACCAGAGAAGAAAAAGAAATAAAAGGAATACAAATCGGAAAAGAAGTAAAACTGCCACTGTTTGCAGATGACATGATACTATACATAGGAATCCTAAAGACTCTACCAGAAAACTTCTAGAGCTGATCAGCAAACTTGGCAAAGTAGCAGCATACAATATTAATGCACAGAACTCTCTTGCATTCCTATACACTAATGATGAAAAATCTGAAAGAAATTAAGGAAACACTCCCATTTACCACTGCAACAAAAAGAATAAAATACCTAGGAATAAACCTACCTAAGAAGACAAAAGACCTGTATGCAGAAAACTATAAGACACTGATGAAAGAAATTAAAGATGATACAAACAGATGGAGAGATAAACCATGTTCCTGGATTAGAAGAATCAACATTGTGAAAATGACTATACTACCCAAAGCAATCTACAGATGCAATGCAATCTCTATCAAACTATCAATGGCATTTTTCACAGAACTAGAACAAAAAATTTCACAATTTGTATGGAAACACAAAAGACCCCGAATAGCCAAAGCAATCTTGAGAAAGAAAAATGGAGCTGGAGGAATCAGGCTCCTGGACTTGACTAAACTACAAAGCTACAGTAATCAAGACAGTATGGTACTGGCACAAAAACAGAACTCTAGATCAATGGAACAGGATAGAAAGCCAAGAGATAAACCCATGCACATATGGTCACCTTATTTTTGATAAAGGAGGCAAGAATATACAATGGAGAAAAGATAGCCTCTTCAATAAGTGGTGCTGGGAAAACTGGACAGCTACATGTAAAAGAATGAAATTAGAGCACTCCCTAACACCATACATAAAAATCAACTCAAAATGGATTAAAGACCTAAATGTAAGGCCAGACACTATAAAACTCTTAGAGGAAAACACAGGCGGAACAATCTATGACATAAATCACAGCAAGATCCTTTTTGACCCACCTCCTAGAGAAATGGAAATGAAAACAAAAATAAACAAATGGGACCTAATGAAACTTCAAAGCTTTTGCACAGCAAAGGAAACCATAAACAAGATGAAAAGACAACCCTCAGAATGGGAGAAAATATTTGCAAATGAAGCAACTGACAAAGGATTAATCTCCAGAATTTACAAGCAGCTCATGCAGCTCAATATCAAAAAACAAACAACCCAATCCAAAAATGGGCAGAAGACCTAAATAGACATTTCTCCAAAGAAGATATACAGACTGCCAACAAACACATGAAAGGATGGTCAACATCTCTAATCATTAGAGAAATGCAAATCAGAACTACAATGAGGTATCACCTCACACCAGTCAGAATGGCCATCATCAAAATATGTACAAACAATAAATGCTGGAGAGGGTGTGGAGAAAAGGGAACCCTACTGCACTGTTGGTGGGAATGTAAATTGATACAGCCACTATGGAGAACAGTGTGGAGGTTCCTTAAAAAACTAAAAATAGAATTACCATATGACCCAGCAATCCCACTACTGGGCATATACCCTGAGAAAACCATAATTCAAAAAGAGTCATGGGGCTTCCCTGGTGGCGCAGTGGTTGAAGGGTGCAGGGGACACAGGTTCGTGCCCCAGTCCGGGAAGATCCCACATCCTGCGGAGCGGCTGGGCCCGTGAGCCATGGCCACTGAGCCTGCATGTCTGGAGCCTGTGCTCCGCAACGGGAGAGGCCACAGCAGTGAGAGGCCTGCATACCACTAAAAAAAAAAAAAAAGAATCACGTACCACAATGTTCATTGCAGCTCTATTTACAACAGCCAGGACATGGAAGCAACCTAAGTGTCCATCAACAGATGAATGGATAAAGAAGATGTGGCACATATATACAATGGAATATTACTCAGCCATAAAAAGAAACAAAATTGAGTTATTTGTAGTGAGGTGGATGGACCGAGAGTTTGTCATACAGAGTGAAGCAAGTCAGAAAGAGAAAAACAAATACTGTATGCTAACACATACATATGGAATCTAAAAAAAAAAAAAGAAATGGTTCTGATGAACCTAAGGGCAGGACAGGAATAAAGACGCAGACATAGAGAATGGACTTGAGGACATGGGGAGGGGGAAGGGTAAGCTGGGACGAAGTGAGAGATTGGCATGGACTTACATATACTACCAAATGTAAAATAGCTAGTGGGAAGCAGCCGCATAGCACAGGGAGATCAGCTCAGTGCTTTGTGACCACCTAGAGGGTTGGGATAGGGAGGGTGGGAGGGAGACACAAGAGGGAGGAGATATGGGGATACATGTATATGTATAGCTGATTCACTTTGTTATAAAGCAGAAACACACCACTGTAAAGCAATTATACTCCAATGAAGATGTTAAAAAAATAAAAATATAAATAAAACCTTTTGCTTTCCCTTGTTAAAAAAGTTAATTTAGAATCCTTTTAAAAATTGACTTTTCACCAAGTATAACAGATCTGAGAACAAAATACCTACTATAGATCCAAAATCAAATGAATAATATGAGTAAGAATCCTACTGAAGTAAATTTTAGGTGAAATATAGTCACTAAAACCTTTTCTGAAATAGTAAATTTCCATTAATTTTCGTCAACATTTAAATGATAGTTTTGCCCATTTTAACATGATTGAATGTCAAAGGAGGATGAGTATTTTTGTTACACAGATGGCATATGCTTATATCTTGCACTTCAAACTTCAATTTTATCTAAATAATCAAAACAGAGTTAACTAAAGGGCCTCAAATGCATCACAGTTTATATACCCAAGGAAGAGTCAAATAACCAAATCAAATTATAATTCATTCTGTATAGGCATAATTTTCTAACTAACTTGAGACTAGAAGAATTATCACCTAAAATTTAGCACCACAAAAGCCACTATCACATGGGTCATGCTACCGCAGCAAAGGCCAAATGATCATATATACTTTTTTTCCCTCCACCTTTAAATTAGGTTTTTAAGACCAATTTCTTAAAGAAGAGATCTGCCATATTTCTTTGACTTCCTTCTTACACGACTAAAAATGTGTCTGCCCATACAAAAAAAAAAAAAAAAAGGTCAGAATCTTTCTATCTTCAGAATGAGGTAACTCTCCAGAAAGTCCATACTTCTGAGACATACCAAGACTGAAGAAGCAGGAGGAAAAGAAGACAGCCCCCTTTACCCCATGCCCAGCACTCTGACTTACTGGCCTCAGTTGTTTTGAACGGCAAATGAGACAAGGAGCGCTGAATGTGCTTTGAACATTAGAAAGTATTATTTAGACTGGAGGTGTTGTCAGTCCTGAGAGTACTACACGGAACGGGAAAGGATGAGGCAGTGTTGCGTGGTCTGCCTCAAACTGCTGGTGCCCCCACCTTGATCTTCAGTAAAATGGAAGACAAACCAGATGGGAGAGGCCAGAAGCAGCCCCAGAACAAAGGCAGGGAGCACCTCCTGGTTAGTCTGGGGAAGAAACACAGGAAGCAAAAGCAATTGCTGCTTCCTTCCTCATCCTTCCTACAGTAGGCTTTCTGACTATCCACAAAAGAACCGAGAGTCAAGAATCCTGATCGCATCCCCACGGTGACCCTTCAGAAAGCAGCACTACTGCTCTAGTCACTATCAGAGTCTTTGGTAATAGAAGAACAAAAGGAAAAGCTAGAGATAAAAAGGGAGTGAAGTAAAGAATTATCAAGGAATAGGTAGAAAATAAAGATCTGAGGCTCATTTTTATTCTGAGGATTAGCAAAGGATTAAAAAAAAAATCCACACTTCTGTTTAACATACAGCAGCAGATTTTCCATGCTGATAAGAAACCCACATCCTAGAGGGTTGCCGGAGACACTGGGAGCACGCAGCCTTTGAAGCATGCTTCAGGAGATCAATATTTATTCATTCAACAAATATTTTTTGATCACCTACTATGAGCCAGGGCTACGTGATCTGGTGGGTTAATTCCAAGCCGTAAATTGAGATAAGGCCAAATCCCTAGAGCAAGGAAACAGCATGTCAGAAACATGCTATCCAACATGTGCTCTGAATTGCCCATGACTAAGAAGATAAATTAGCTCATGGAAGCTGAAGGAGAGAGAGCCATCCATTGTCATATCCTGCCCAAATGGCAGGAAGGGGGAGAATGTACGGAATAATAAAAATGACCACTGGGCATGTCATTTATGATAGCTGTCTTTAATCAAAGTATGCTTTAGATATTTGTAAAGCCAATCCTTCAAGATACAAATACATGGTATTTAGATATAGGTGATACTAACACTCAGAGGTGTTGACATTTTATTGATATTAAACACTGAGTAAAACTTTAAACTTCCTGCCAAGTAAACTTTACTTCAAGCACTGCTTTGGGAAACTTACTAATAAGCCCTGAAGAAAGCTGGTAGTTCTTTGACTCTGGTCAGCTATATTTTACACTCTGTGGGATAGTATTAATCTGTGGTTCTGTCTTAGAGTATCTCACTGCAATACCCAAAGGAAAAGGAAGCAAGAACAAACCTTGGAAATGATGACCGCCATTGCCAGGTTCTCAGAATGAGCTGCCACGTAGCCAAGCATCATGATGCCCGGCAGCTTTATGTTTCCTTTGCAGGATCCAATGCAATCGATCACGGCAGCAACTCCCCCCGTGTTCACTATCAGCTGAGAAAGCTAAGAGAAAAGAAGGAGAGCTAGATAACCATGGCCCTAAAGTGTAAGATGATCTTTAAATATTACTTTAGCATTGCCAAATTTTAAAATTTAGGACCTAAAAAACGTCTGGTAAAATCTGAAATGTCATTTAGTGAAATTATTATTTTTATCAAAGAAGTGTACAAGGGTAACAGTCCTGCTATTTCTAATGTACAGAATATGCTCACTGTGAGGACCCACTCTGTGGTTCGATTTTTCTTGCACGACTCTATCCTTATCATAATGGATGTCAAAACTCCTCACCTAAACACTAAGCCTAGGGCTAGTTCATAACTAGCTAACTGCTGAAACCCCCCATCACAAGGTGTGAGTAAGAATTGGATTTATCACTGAATGCTGAAAGGTGAGATCAGACTTGAAATAGTCTAGCCCCATTATCCTTCCTTTGCTAGCAATGATCTCTAGCTGACTGCACTCCAGTCTTGAACAATCTCAACCAGATAAAGATGTTGGGTGAAATAAAGAATGAGGACTTGGGACTTCCCTGGTGGTCCAGTGGCTAAGACTCCGAGCTCCCAATGCAGGGGGCCTGGGTTCAATCCCTGGTCAGGGAACTAGATCCCATGTGCCGCAACTAAAGATCCCCCACGCCACAACGAAGATCCTGTGTGCTGCCACTAAGGCCTGGTGCATCCAAATAAATAAATAAATATTTTTTTTAAAAAAAAGAATAAGGACTTAAAAGTTTAGTGAAATGAAATTGATTAGTGAAAATATACACAAAAAAAGACATAACTTCAGAATCTACCCAGGTTCGCTTCACCTCTATTCCTTTCCCACCTCACACCTCAGAGCAGGAACCACTGTGCAAGAGCAGCTGTTAGAGCAGTTACGCCAGGTCAGGGGGCCTGATGGTCTCTCCCAACCTGGAGGGGCACCATCTCTCACTACGCCCAGCTGACCTAGAGTGACAGGACAACAAAGGTCCACGGTCCCTACAATCTAGAAATGGAAAGCAGAAAATGATTAAAACCTGAGATTTCAGACTCAAACTCCATTGATATAACCCAGTGGTTCTCAAGTGGGGGCACTCTTGTCCCCTAGGAAACATTTAGTAACATGTGGGGACATTTTTGATCGTCACAACTTGGGGGAGGGACGCTACTGGCATCCAGTGGGCAGAGGCCAGGGATGCTGCTAAACATCCATCCTACGGTGTACAGGACGGCCCCTCACAACGAAGAATGATCTGGTCCAAAATGTCAACAGTGCTGAGGACGAGAACCCCTCAGAACATGTGACACTGTCCCTGAGCCCTGTGAACAAATTGATGTTTTACTTAAAAACTAAAACTAACTGCATACTGTTGGGTTTTTGTTTTTTTTTTTCCGGTATGCGGGCCTCTCACTGCTGTGGCCTCTCCCATTGCGGAGCACAGGCTCCGGACGCGCAGGCTCAGTGGCCATGGCTCACGGGCCCAGCCGCTCCGCGGCATGTGGGATCTTCCCAGACCGGGGCACGAGTCCCTTGCATCGGCAGGCAGACTCAACCACTGCGCCACCAGGGAAGCCCCATACTGTTGTATTTTGAAGCTGGTTTTTTTTTTTTTCCTTGTTTTACCTCAGGTGTATGTTTTGCAATCTCTCTAATTAAAGTGGAAGCATTTTTCTTCACGTATTCATCTTTGTCCTTCAGACAGGTAAGTACAGCTGGAAAAATCTCTGCTTCAACCACCATTTCTGCTAGATCCACAGAATGTTTCGCAATCTGACTGAGAGCTGAAAGGATCTGACGCTGTTGAGCAAAAACCAAACCCAAATGTTACATAGACTCCACTGTGGAGTTCAGACATAATTTAAACAGCTTCGTACACACTCAAATTCCTTTATAAAGAGGAAAAAACAATCACACATCCAACATAATCTAGGAGTCTCGAGGCATTCACATCCTAGTCTTCTTATACCTCAATACTCAATTTCTTAAATTCCCTCATATCCAAGTTAAACATCTTAGTTCACACTATTGACTATTTAAATCTCTTATCAGTTGAGGCTGGTCAAAGAATATGACCCTGGGATGAATACTATTTCTTAATTACGCAATACTTAAATTGTTAATTGACGATAAACACAGTAATGTAGTACAGTAACAATCAAGCAGAACTAACATTTTGGGATATTGCCAATATCATTTGTAAAACTTTACATTGCTTAATTAATATTGACAATTTTTAAATCTTACAGAATATAACTATTAGAATATAAAAGTATAATTGGTGACTATCAACTGAAAATTAGATTTTAGAAAGCTATAGAAAAGACTAATGTAAATATGGCAATTCTTACAGGAAACTTAAATATAACAATGGGCTAGAAAACCTTTAGGTCCCTTCTAACCCTGAGATTTAATCATTACGTGATTCCTTACTTTAATTATTAGTATTAATTCTGATGCTACTTCTAGTTTTCAGCGTTGCACATACTTTTTCCCAGTCACATCTTTATTGTCTAATCCTTACAGCACAGTTTTCACATATTAAAGGACCAAATACACAATATTTCGTATCTGTTTTCCATGATAATTTACTAATTATTTAAAAATGTATAATATTAATCTGCACACATTTCCATCTTCTTAGATTATCAGAATCCTGGATTGTTTGTTTCTTTATTTTTAACTACCTTCAACTTAGCATCAGGGTTCAGGATCATCTGGGCTAAGTGAGCAATTGCTCCTGCGTCCACCACTGTCTGTGCCAACTCTGGAGAATGCTTTGCAATATCACTGAGGGCCGAAGCAGCAACCCTTTTCAAAGCAATTTCTGGCTCTTGGATACAGAGCACTAAAAGAGGAATGGCTCCCGCGTCCACCACAGCTTGTGACAGCTCTGTGGGTCCAAGAAAAGTAATTAAGTGAGTATGGGTGACTGACCCTTGTACAAGCCACTTTTCACCCTGACAGATACAGCAAAGGGAAAAGGGGACGGTGTACTTCACTGTCTCGACATCTGCATTTCTAATCAGGCTTCCTGGTTTCATGAACCATGTGGACCAATCCTGAGCTGAAAAGAATACAGGTCAATAGATGGACCTCCATTTACATGAACACATTTGAGGTAGATTAAGCTGAAATGGCTTCCTATTCTTTTTTTTTTTAAGAGAGTAAGCAGATGTCAGCTGTTTAAGCTCTGACAATTCTGCACTTCTCAATAGGCAAGCATTTTATGCATGGTTTACAATAACAGAGAAAATTAAAGTACCAAAAATTTACCAACCACACTAATTAGGCAGTATTTTGTGCTATTTACATGAGTAAACATTAACATGAATCTTGTGCCAATAATGTCGATTTTTAAATTCCTTTCATCTTACTGTACTTTTAAAAGATTTTTTTTAAAACTTTGTACAATATTAAAAGGTGTATTTTCATTGTACATATAAAAACACTTTCAAAAATGAGAACTACAACTGAACAGGCTTTAATATATATAAATGTTAATGTAAGATAAAGAAATAAATTTATCTTAAGCATTTTACATGTCAGAAATAGTATCTTTTGTATATACATGTTGATTCACTTGTGTGCCCAAAAATAACAGCTATAAAAAATAACACATTTTAAAATTATAGAGAACAGGAGACAAGCAGGCAGACCCATATAATATATGTGTAAAAACTGTCTGTTGAGAAGCATAAAACAGTGCATAGTTACAGATTCTACTCTCATTGTACTCATGGCCTTTCTTGCTGAATCACATATACCCATTTCTATAATCTCTTTCTTTCAAATTATGCTCTCATTTTCTCAGATTTATAGCGCCTTGGCAATTTATATCTTAATAGCCAAGCTATCAATTCAGCATATCTCTTAGTCTTTAAAGAAAATACAGTCTTTAATTTTTCAAAAGATTGGTAATATCACATTCTCTAAAAGGAAATAATGTTAGAAAATACAGGTTAGTGTCCAACACTTGTTTTCCTTCAATTATTATAATTGTCTTAAAAGTCCCGATCTTGCGTAAACGATTCATTCATTCTTTCGTTAAACAAGTATTAATGGAAGGTTATTATGTGTCAGACTCATTCAACACGGTTGCAGATGACACACTTCTACAAATTAACACTACACTGATTAGCAAATACGTTTCAATTAAAAAACCCAAGTGTGAAATATGAAATACAATGGGAAGTTCACCTATTTATGTATTTTCACTTTTATACAGTTTCTAAGAGTAAAGAATCTGCAGTAAACAACTGTTTAAAAAACAGTTAATATGGGCTTCCCTGGTGGCACAGTGGTTAAGAATCTGCCTGCCAATTCAGGGGACACGGGTTCGAGCCCTGGTCCGGGAAGATCCCAAATGCCGCGGAGCAACTAAGCCTGTGCGCCACAACTACTGAGCCTGTGCTCTAGAGCCTGTGCTCCACAACAAGAGAAGCCACCAGAATGAGAAGCCCGCGCAACACGAAGCCTTCGAAGAGTAGCCCCCGCTCTCCACAACTAGAGAAAGCCCGCACACAGCAACAAAGACCCAATGCAGCCAAAAATAAATAAAATAAATAAGTTTTTTAGAAGTTAATAAACTATTAATAAACAGTTAATAAAACTATTAATAAAAACAAAGTTCTTTTTAAAAAAATTTATCATCTTTGTAATTCCCATACATTTTATGCTTTCCTTGAGTGAGTATCGTATCCTCCTTTTCCTGAACTCTATAATATTAATAATAAAGCAAACTCAGTTCTTCTGACTTGTTACCCATTCCCATCCAAAGCTGTTTTCCATTCTTTCTGGATCAGTGATGCTAAATGAGGGGAAGGCTGGGGAGGGTACCAAAGAAAGGTTTGCCTGAAGGTAATGAAGCTTCCAGGGACCTGGATGGGTCCTAGCAATTTTGTACTTGCAGTTTCATATACCTTACATCTACAATTTATATGGTCCTACAAAACCCAGCTCTGTTCTTGGGTGGCACACATTGTAATTCATAAATGATACTGTTCTACCACTTTCATTCATATATTGGGTATAAGACAGTGTATATAAAGGTAAGAGTATAATAGACCTAAATAATGCACACCATACTATATTACACATTCCACAGGCTATTTCATCCTGCCTCTGTCACTGCTCTTTTTCCTGTGGTATATCCTTCTCCTCTTTCCTACCGTTGCTTCCTCTGGTATTTCTGTGCCAGTCGCTGTTGACGTCTACCCCATAGCCTTTGTCGGTCAGGGCGTGGGCTTATGAATCAATCCTGGTAAATGGGACCTGAGCAGAAGTCAGCTAGAAGCATCTCTGAGCGGTTTTCCTCTGTAATAAACAGAAATACACAGGAGGAAACACCGCCTCTTCTTTGCTGGACATGGGCACATCTGCCTGCAAATGACATCTGGAACTCCTACAGCCATCTTGCAACTATAACAGAAGAAATTGCCAATATGCTGAGGATGGCCGAGTACAAAAATGAAACATCTGGGTCCTCCAAGACACTGTTCAGCTGCATAACCAACCTTGGAACTGCCCTGACTCTTCACTTTGTGTCATGTGAAATAAAAAAATGTCCTCATTGCTTAAGCCACCTGTAGCTGATATTCTGTAACTTACAGCCCCAAACATATTGATACAATTCTGTCCTCTCTCAGGCTTGGTGTATATACTTATTTTCCTCTCCTTTCTGGTCACTGAGTGTTCATTACGTGCTTACTATGTGCTAGAAACTTGGCTAGATCTTGGGGAAGCAGAATAGAGTAAAAACGTTGTTCTGTTCTAGCAGACTCTGCTCAGGGTAAATATGTGAATAGACCACAGCACAGAGTGGAGCTGGGAGTTGGGTGCATGGAGAGTTTGGGGAAACACACATGGGGTGCCGTTTTAGGCAGTGCTTCCCATCCTCCTTCCTGCTCCCCTTTTCTTCTTCTCTCTACTTTTCTACTCTAAAAAAAGTGGTAGTAACCAAAACATATACAAAAATCTGGTACACTTAAAAGTTACTCCCTATAGGAGAAATCTCAAAGAATTCATTTTTAACTCTAATTTGGAAATGAGTCTGGGTTGTTTAATTAATTATTAAACTTAGGAAATCAAAGATTGATATGTACAGATGCTCATAAAAGGTTTGATCAAGAAAAAAAAAAGAGCCAATTAATTTATCTTCAGTGCCTGAAAATATCTTAACCTCATTTTTTTTCCTTAACCTCATTTTAAATTTTAAATGAATCTTCAAAAAAACAAATTTTTTAAAACTACATCTTCTTTTATGCAAGAACATGTGCCATAATCATATACTGTTAGGTAACCAGCAAAGTTAGAAGTAGTTACGCAAGAAATAAAACAAATCAGAGAAAGAAGGCTTTATGTTATACTAACATGCTAACAAGATTTAGATGGGGCTGATGGTACTATTGGTGATATATTTTCTTCTCTATTTGACAAATTTTCTTCAATGCGATGGTTTTTAAAAAATAAAAGAAATATGAACATGTCCTCTGACCACACATATGGCTATTGCTGTGGCTAACCATGCTAACACTCCTGTTCTAAAGAAAAACAAACACTTATTTCTCACTATGGAAGAAAGTTTCTTATTTTTAAACATGGTGGGAATATGTCTCCTTGAAACAAAATATTAGGAAAGAATGCATAATCATTCTTTGAAGAATTACTAATGTATACTAGAAATATTATCCATTTACTTTTCCACACTTTCCCTCATCTTAATTCATGCCTTTATTACAGTTAAAATATTACATTTTTTTAAATGTTAAGGCTTATTCATTTTGAACAATTTTTTAGACTTCAAATTGTCAGTAGAAATAAAACTATACAATAGCACCTTCCTTATTCATAAATAATAATTAAAGTCATTGATTGCATGCATGTAGACAACTGGTATACAGTCCGCAAATCTGATGGTCAGCTGTTTTCAGTAAAGAAATAGCTAGTTCTCTTTGGCCTCCTGAATACCTCACTGCTGAGTGAAGGAATTGAGGCAGCCACCTCTATCAGACCATGACAAGCTCAGTACAACTTTAGATTTAATTTTTAAAACAAAAGGAGGCACAGAAAAAAGGGAAGACATTTAAGATCAACAACATTCATAAAATTACTAGTATCTAAAGCTGGATGAATGGAATATTTAGGGATGACTTTATGTTGACCAGAAGGGAAGAGCACAGAACGGCAAGTCCATCAGCATATAATAGGCACGGCTGTAACACATAAACCTAGGTGCGTCAGGCAAAAGTGATTTTGCTTTATTTTAACAGTGCTCACAATGGCCTTAACCCCTCCTCTTAATTGTTATGGTTAGTGGTTTGTTTAGATCAGGAGTGGTAAACACAGGGCCCAGGCAAGTAATTAAAATAAGTGAAGCCAGCAGGTGTAAGAAAAATAACTGAGTGGGAAGCACAGTAAACTGCAAAACTATATGCACCAGCTACAAGGAGCAGCAACTACTCAGCTTCAGCCCAGCGCGGCCACATAGGAATATAGGCCAACCGTTGTCAGACGCTTGGATTTTTCAAGAGAAGCCAGACATCTGATTTTTAATGTGAAATTGCCTGGTTTTTAAGTGTTGGAAACTTAAGAACACACTGTGTAAGACAACATAGTGCAGGCTAAATAAAACACGTCCATCATTTTACAACCCTAGGCTTAAACCTTACACTTTCTAAAACGAGCTATGGGGACTTTCTGGATGTAGAAAGGTGACATTCTTTCTACATTTGATTCTTGAAGACACACTCTAGAGTCATAAAGGAAGAACCACTATAGTGATTACATAAGAAAATTCAGAGGTGAATTCCAAGAAACTGATGAAAACCTAAAACTTGGCCTGCAAAAAAAGGATTAATCTAAACATATATTATGATACTCCACTAATTTTTCTGCTCATAATGGAGATGTAAGAGGGAAGAATGTGAGCAAAATTAAGTGATCCATCATGAGAACTCATAAAAAGGACTCAAAATGAAGAGGTTCTCCGAAAGGAAAAAAGGAAGGAAAAAATATATATATATATTATATATATATATATAAAATATATTATATATATATATATATTTAGCATACTAATTCAAAAATAATTAGGTAAATCAAACACCTCAAAAACTCTAATTCTCAAAAACTCTAATTCCGGGGCTTCCCTGGTGGCGCAGTGGTTGAGAGTCCGCCTGCCGATGCAGGGGACACGGGTTCGTGCCCCAGTCCGGGAAGATCCCACATGCTGCGGAGTGGCTGGGCCCGTGAGCCATGGCCGCTGAGCCTGCGCTCCACAACGGGAGAGGCCACAACAGTGAGAAGCCGGCGAACCAAAAAAAAAAAAAAAAAAAAAAAAACCTCTAATTCCTTTTAACTTTGTTGCTTTTTAATTTCGTTTTCCAAACACTGCTTTTAACTCACTGGTTTTAAGCCCTACAAAAATTTCTATTCTATTTTTTCATTAAAAATAAAATAAAGTTATGAATCATCATTTCTTTGCATTTAGGTGGCCCTATTTCTTAGTTCAAAGATAGGCTGGGGCTTCCCTGGTGGCACAGTGGTTGAGAGTCCGCCTGCCGACGCGGGGGACGCGGGTTCGTGCCCCGGTCTGGGGGGATCCCGTGTGCCGCGGAGCGGCTGGGCCCGTGAGTCATGGCCGCTGGGCCTGCGCGTCCGGAGCCTGTGCTCCGCGATGGGAGGGGCCGCGGCAGTGAGAGGCCCGCGTACCGCAAAAAAAAAAAAAAGATAGGCTGGTTTTGCATCTGGCTGTAAAACACAGCTATATCACTTCAAAACCTTTGTGAAATAAAACGGGTTAAAAAATACATTTAAGATTTGGCTATCACTTATGATGTCAATCTTATGTTATATAATCATCCCATTCAACCAAATTTTTCATGATTTGGTGAAATTACAGTAAAAACAAATATGGAGGTGTAATCGCCAAAACTGGTTATATACTGACCATACGCCAGTATGATTTTAGGAATGTCACTTTTAAAGTGGAAGAAATTTGTCTAGAAATTTGTCTAACCCAGCTGTTTACAACTGGTTTAGTTACCTACTGCTACACCAAACTTAGCTGCTTGAAACAGGAAACGTTTATAATCTTACAGCTTCTGTAGGTCAGGAATCTGGGAGCGGCTCAGCTGGATGGTTCAGGCTGTGACCTCTCACTACGCTGCAGTCAAGCCATCAGCCAGGGCTGCAGTTATCTGAGGCTTGACCGGGATACACTGGGTCTACAGGATCTTCTTCCCCGCGTACCCACGGGAGTTGGAAGAAGGCATCAGTTCCTCCCCATTTCTGGGCTCTTTCGTAGGTAGCTCATGATGAGGCTTCCCCCAGAGTGAGTGATCCAGAGGAGAGAACCCAAGACAAAAGCCATAGTCTTTTATCATCTAACCTCAGAAGTGACATGCCATCACTTCTGCTATATTTCATTGGTGCAACGTGGGCGGAGACTGCACAGGGATGTGACTAGGAAGAGGAAGGCGTGGAAGCCAGCTACCAAAAAACCTTTATTCTACACCAACACATCTGAGAGAGGCAATATCCTTCTATAGGTAATGACGGCTCACTAGAGCTGTAATTCTGAGCTGAGAAACTGATATCTCCAATCGCATGTCGGAGTGAGAAAAGGTGGCGGGAATTTGCATATTATTATGAAAAAATCTAATGTATGATTTTTATTTATCCCCCGCTCCCACAAATGTCATTTTTCCTACCCATTATCTCCACGCCACCTCTTTCCACCCCATCTCCAGAGCCATCGGTCTAACCCTTACATATGGATTGAGTGTCTGAGAGATGTTAACACACATACATACATATGCTTTGAAGGTTAAATAATTCTAGCTTCTTTAAAAAGTCAAGTGAGTCAAATAAGCCATTGATCTGGAGTTAACGGGGCCTTAGTAAGAAATTACAATCAGCTGGATGGATGGCGCACTTATGCAAGGCTCAAGTATAAAAAACAGCTTCAAAATACGGAAAGGAAAAGTCAAGAAGTGGAGACGAGAGAAAGAGAAGGTGGGAAGTGGCAGAGTTGGGTACGGCCTTGGAAGAGCATAGGTAGCATAAGATACAAAGCCATTTTTAAAACCCTGATTTTAGCAGCTTTTAGTTTTATACTTTACTCAACAGCTGAGACTAAGCTGAATTGGAAAAGGCAAAGTTACAGAGAGGGTCTGGAGTGCTCTTGTATGAAGAAAATAATAAATTACTTGGAATCAGCTTTTTACAAAATACGCTTTTTGTATCTAGACATGTTTCCATTCATTTCTACTTGCTTTATATAATATTGCAACAATCGTAGTTTCATTCCACCTACAATCTGCATTCTGCTGGGGGGAAAAAAAAATCCTTAGATGGCAAATGCAGATTTTATTATTCAAACTTTCGAACTTCACTGGCATTTGTTCTTTGTTCCAGCCCAGTTTTAGGCAAGTCCCTGCCTTCGAGGAGCTCAGGCTGACGGAGGAGGCTAAACAGTAAAGGGTTAGCAGTGCCCCAGTGGAATTCTCTGCAAGAACACACAAAGGACAGAAGAAACAGAAACGAAGCACTGGATGGTTAGAAAGTTTACAGGGTGTTTTTATACAAGTGGTCCCCGGTCAGCAGTTCTCGGGGTGACTGCCTCTGGGTGGTTAATGAAGCTACCTGTGGGCCTCCACTGTCCACTTATATTCCTGAGGATGAGCCAGCCCAACACTGTTAATAACTGCATGATATCCCACTCAGTAAATATTCCATAATTTACTTAACCTCTCCCCCCCACCCCAGCTACTCAGGACACTTAATTGTTTTGTTTGCTTTGGGGCTTTGCCATTCTTAAGTTCAGTACAGTGAACTTCCTTGTGCATTAAGATTACGTTTATTTATTAGTTATCCATTGCTACATACAAAATGACCCAAACTCAGCAGCTTAAAGCATCATTCCTTATCTCATATTTTCTGTGGGTCAGGAATCCATGAGCAGCCTAGCTGGGGGATTCAGGCTTGGAGTTTCTCATGAAGTTGCTGTCACACTGTCTGCTGGGGCTGCAGTCATCTGAAGGCACAACTGGGGTAGGATCTGCTTCCAAGCTCACTCGTGTAGCTGTAGGAAGCTCCGGTTTCTTGCTGGTTGTCAAAGACCTTAGCTCCTCATGACATGGGCCTCTCCACAGGCTGCCTGAGTGTGTCCTCATGTCACAGCACCTGGCTTCCCTCAGAGTGAGTGATGAGAGAACCCCACAACAGAAGGCTCGATCCTGCAGAGCTGGTCACCTACTCTCAGAAGTGACAGACCATCACTTCTGCAGCATTCTGGTGGTAACACAGACCAATCCTGGTACGATGTGGGAGGGGACTGTACAAGGGTGAGAATGCCAGGACGTGGGATCTCTGAGGGGCATTTGGGAGGCTGGCTACCACGGGTCCTACACTGATACAAATATACTCTACAGGTTAGACAAACATACACACATTCACACATATGTGTGTGCACGTATGTGTTTAGTTAAGATAGAGGCACAGAGGTGAAGGTCCTGAGGGGAAGAATGTTGACATTTTTTGAGGTTCTTGATATTTTTAGATTAAACCACATGAAACTGCTATTTTTGTTAAGTCAAAACCAATCAAATATAGGTAATTTCATAAGGTCAACCTAATATGACTGCAATATTGTTTTCCAAAGGGGGTTATCAGTATGTGGCCCCATCAGCAATGTGCGAGCCTGGTAGTTTGGCCACTTATAAAGTACATTTCAGCCCTTACATCAGTAAGTGATTGCTCCAAGTGGACTCATCATTTACTTCTCCCCAAATGGTAAGTTTAGTTCCATATTCCTTAACTTACTACACATGTACTGCTCAGTTACACTGATTAATAAGCATGAATATTAAGTGTGACTTTTTGAGACCACAGCATCACCACTACATTGCCTTTTTGTTTGTTTGTTTGTTTGTTTTTGTTTTTGGGGGTTTTTTTTTTGCAGTACACGGGCCTCTCACTGTTGTGGCCTCCCCCATTGCAGAGTACAGGCTCCGGACGCGCAGGCTCAACGGCCATGGCCCACGGGCCCACCCGCTCCGCGGCACACAGGATCCTCCCGGACCGGGGCACGAACCTGCGTCTCCTGCATTGGCAGGCGGACTCTCAACCACTGCGCCACCAGGGAAGCCCTACATTGCCTTTTAACAACAACAACCCCCACCCCCACACACACAAAACACAGAGTACAGGCACAGGAACTCTAAGTCAGTGCTGTGAGATGGGAATGTGAGCCACGTATATAATTTAAAATTTTCTAGGGAATTCCCTGGTGGCGCAGTGGTTAAGAATCCACCTGCCAATGCAGAGGACACGGGTTCGAGCCCTGGTCCGGGAAGATCCCACATGCTGCGGAGCAACTAAGCCCGTGCGCCACAACTACTGAGCCTACACTCTAGCCCGCAAGCCGTTAACTACTGAAGACCGTGGCCCTGGAGCCTACGTGCCACAACTGCTGAGCCTGCATACTGCAACTACTGACACATGACATAGAAAAGAATCAGGCCAGCGTGCTCTGTCTGGATTTCTTCCTTACATTATCTATTTGGTAAACGGGTTGTAATCTACTCGATGTTTCTGTAGTATCAGAATGAGCCAATTCCTGCAAGCACTGCTCATCTGTGGCTGCAGCAATCTCCTCTCCTGACTGCTACTGAGCTGGAAGGGAAATTTCTCATTTGATTTAGGATATAAATGATATCCCTGAGAGAAAGAATAGTCACACATGTGGAAACCAGTCATCAGGGATTAAAAACAGAGGTATCTGGCAAGACTGTCAGATACTACAAGGAGCTTAAAATGAAGAACGATGAGCTTTCATACACTTGCCTTTCTCACATTATAAAAAGGAAGACTCTCTGAAGGGTTCTGAGTAATTGCCAAGCAGTTCTGCCATAAATGGCTGTCTGACCAGAATAAATCGTTTAACCTCTCTATTTCAGTTTCCTCACCTATGATATGTTAATATTATATATATATATATATATATATATAATATAATGTGTTAATAATTAAAATGTTTTAGAACACCTAATCAAACGTATTCCTCTTTGCCAGGACTGAGAACAGCCAAAGTTTATTCTGAGACAGCAAAGGTTTACAGGAGGCAAAGTTTACAAGAGACAGAATTTTTAGCTAAAGCTCCTAAACAAACACTGAAAACTTAGTTTTCAGCCCAAATGTGGAAGATCTTTCCTACAAAACACTTACGCGGCCCCTCCTTCCTCAGGCTGCGGCCAGGCCGCTGCTCTCACCTCTGTCCCAAGTACTCTGATGACTGCCACATGCTGCGCTCAAGTTCGCTGGCGGCGCTCCTCCACGAAGCTGCTGTGCCACCGGCGGGCGCAAGGCCAGAGCCAGGCTGCCAGGCGGAGCGAGGAAGGAGGGCCCTGAGCGCGAGGAAGCCCCCGCCTGGGCCCTACCGGTGGGAGCACCGCGGCCGCAGAGCCCACCGCTCCTCCTGCCTCGCCCCCTGTAGCTCCAAAAGTAAGCCCAGTCCTCGGAGAGAGTGAGAGACTTGACACCGATTAGGTAAAAATGTAACCAGAATAATTCTGCTGAGTGGGAGAATGTAGCAAGACGGAGGAAGAGGGACAACCAGTCTGAGAAGAATTCTACCTCGACCTTTATTAGGGAGCCCAGAGTAGAAAGAAGTAGCTTATTTATCTTCCGAGTAAGAGGTACATATTATCAATTGTATTCCGTACCTGCTGAGTCAAGCGTGGACATTTAATGAGACGATTTGCCCCGAGTTAAAACCACCACCACCACCATTTCTGGTGGATAGCCCCCAGTTTCCCTTGGTTATCTGTAAAATGCTTTAAAATCTATACATAGAAGTAACTTTCAGAAATTGCATTTTTCAAATAAGGAAAAGTCAGATGATGCCCATAGATTTCCCTCTTCTACTAATTCTACGCTTACTTTATTTCTGTTTCCTATACACAAACGTTTTTCCTTAAAGGTTCCTTTCTTATTGCACTTAAAGGTACATATTTTTTGCACCTCCTTTAAGGTTTATATTTCTTAAACTATCTAATCAAACAACTTACCACGAATACCCAGAAGAAAACACTGAATGAATCCCTTTAATCTCAATATATTCCATTTTTAAGAGATCACCAAGAAAGAAATCAGGTTATTTGGAGGTAAATCTTCTATTTTCACTGATATTCAGGATGTGAATGATGACTTACTGCTTACTAGATAACAATTCCCTTTCCTTCTGAGAGATCTATGCAGTAATCTCTTCTGGGAGCTTCTGGGTCCCAAGCCCCTAACTACTGTGAAATATTGAAATTACACTGGGAATTCCATGTGGGAGCCAGATTATAGCCAAAAATTGGAATAGAATCCCAAAGACAGAGCCTATTTATGAACTATAATCATTTAGCCTCAGGTTCAACAAAAGGGAGGTATGGAAAGGTTACCTATGGGCACCTGCCTCAGAGCATATCTGCATGGTTGTCCTCAAAGCTCTTTTGCACCACTCTTTAAAATACCCATGTTACAATCTGTTTGCCGTGAAGTCCTCTGACAGTAAAAAAAAAAAAAAAAAAAAAATTACTAAATATACTCATGTAGTTTCCCCATGATAACCAGCTTCTGATTTAAAACACTGCTTTAGTTTTCTCAATCAACAAGTGTTAAACAATAGTCTTAAGGTGAAGCTACTTGGAAAACCAAAATCCAGATACTAAAGAAATAATTTTCATATACCAATTCTGAATCATTCTAAGCAGAACAATAGTTTTCTTTCTCAGTTTACTTTTATATCATTTTATTATTTTGTCTCCAATAGTGTCACCATTTAAAAACCAAATTAAAGGACTTCCGTGGTGGCGCGGTGCTTAAGAATCCGCCTGCCAATGCAGCAGACACAGGTTCGAGCCCTGGTCCGGGAAGATCCCACATGCCACAGAGCAGCTACGCCCGTGTGCCACAACCACTGAGCCTGTGCTCTACAGCCCGCGGGCCGCAACTGCTGAGCCCGTGTGCCACAACTACTAAAGCCCACGCACCTAGAGCCTGCGCTCCACAACAAGAGAAGCCACCACGATGAGAAGCCAGCGAACCGCAATGAAGAGTAGCCCCCGCGCACCGCAGCCAAGAGTAGCCCCCGCTCACCACAACTAGAGAAAGCCCGTGAGCAGCAATGAAGAACAAACACAGCCAAAAATAAATAAAATAAATAAATTTAAAAAAAAAACAAATTAAACATAACCATGGGACAGCCACTTCCTGTTTCTGTTTTGAGTTTCTTCTTCAAAACTCTTTCAAGGAGTGCTTAATGAAACTGTATGGTACAGGGGTTGACATCTGGCTTTGGAGTCAAGACAGATTTAGACTCAAATTTTAGTTCCACCGTTAACATGACTTCAGGTATCCTAAGTTCCACTTTCTTCCTCTTTTTAACAGGGAGAGTAATACCTACCCTAAGTGTATCTGTAGCCAAAATGAGATAATATCCTAAAGCATACTGCACAGAGCCAGGCACACGGTAATTACTTGATAAACGGTAGCTATTATTTTATACATGCACACACACTGAAAAATCTGGAAAACAAATTAAAAACATCCTTAATTCTATCACCCTAGTAGCACAAACATGTACGTCCTTGTAATTTACGTCCACATAAAAATTTATTTTTATATTATTATAATTGTAATGTGCAATTTTGTCTTTTTTTTCACATTATAATCACTTTTCCATGTTATCATGTAGGATTCATAATTACCTTTTATTTGTTGAGTGAGATTCCATTAAGTAAATTACTATAATTTAACCACTAAATTCCTGCCAAATATTTGAGGGGTTTTGATATTAGAAATAATACTACAATAACATTTGCATGAATGCAGCTTCTTCATTCTGTGGGATTCTTCCCTTAGGAAGAATTCCCAAATCAGGCTTTCTAGAGTAGCCATGAACTCTTTCGTGGCTTAGATTAGTTTTGCCAAATGCCTTTGCACAAGTTTCTACGATTTGTAGTGCCTCCATCAGTGGGCAGAAACATCATCATGCCCTCTCAGACCTTCAGTATTAATACAGTATTCATACTTTGCATTTATTGATTACTTACCATGTACCAAGCATTGGTCTATCTCATCGTCCTCACAACGAATCTCTGAAGTAGTACTTCCTCTCTTGCAGATGAAGAAGTTAAGTTTCAGAAAGTTTAAAAGCCATGTCCAAGGTTACACAGCAACTAAGTAGTAGAACTTGGACTCAAACTCAGATCCTGTCCTAAGGCCACAATGCTCTTAACCACTTGGTTATATTTCTGCTTTACTCTTTTTTCCCCCCAAATAATAACAGGTAGGAAAAGATACTTTCACTGATGTTTTAATATGCAGTTCTTTGATCACCAGCAAAGTTTACACTTTTACATATGTTTGTCTTAAAACTGTTATTTTCTTGTTGTGTTATTTGTTCATACTATTTAGCAACTTCTGTAAAGTGGTGGGAGCAATTTTGTTCCCTATGTATTTTTTACTGAGCAGGTGTATCAGCACAACCTTCACACAAGAGGCCCAGGCCCCTTCTTTTTCTTTTTTATTTTTTTTTGCGGTACGCGGGCCTCTCACTGTTGTGGCCTCTCCCGTTGCGGAGCACAGGCTCCGGACGCTCAGGCCCAGCGGCCATGGCTCACGGCCCAGCCGCTCCGCGGCATGTGGGATCTTCCCGGACCGGGGCACGAACCCGTGTCCCCTGCATCGGCAGGCGGACTCTCAACCACTGCACCACCAGGGAAGCCCCTGGCCCCTTCTTGATGGCTTCATTGAGCTCAGTTTAGAAGAAAAGGTGCTCCTTCTCTTTCTCCTCCTTCCTGACGATTATGGGCTGAATACAAATATGTTCTAGCAAGTTACCACGCCCATATCTTTTCAACAATATTCACTCATACAACATGGCTCCTGGCTGGCTTGGAACATCCTACCATAAGCGAGAGTGAAGACCCAATGTCCCCTGAGGGGTGACAAACTCAAACAATTTTGTAACGGAACCGATTTACCAAGGTCCTTGAATGTAATCAATATCTCATTCTCCCCACATCCCCCTGATTCCCTTTCTGTCTTCAAATTTTTCTTTTGCTAACTAACATAAAGACTGAAATGTATAGGTTTTTTGGTGAATTTGTGATCCAAACAACTTGGCCATCATTCGAAACTTATCTCCCATAATATATAGAAATATCATTAAGACGTCATATCTGGGACTTCCCTGGTGGCACAGTGGTTGGGAATCTGCCTGCCAATGCAGGGGACACGGGTTCGAGCCCTGGTCCGGGAAGATCCCACATGGAGCGGAGCAACTAAGCCTGTGCGCCACAACTACTGAGCCTGCGCTCTACAGCCCTAGAGCCCACGAGCCACAACTACTGAGCCTGTGCTCTAGAGCCCATGCTCCGCAACAAGAGAAGCCACCGCGATGAGAAGCCCGAGCACCACAATGAAGAGTAGCTCCCACTCGCCACAACTAGAGAAAGCCCACGCACCACACCAAAGACCCAATGCAGCCAAAAATTAAAAATTAAAAAAAAAGACCTCTCATATCTATGGTTTACTAAGCAAAACCAGATTTACCTAATTAATCTAAACTTTAACAATCCTATTTTATTATAAGGCCCGTTACCTGCATTATGTCTTGCAATATAGCCAAGTGCCCAGGCTGCAGCCTCTTTGACTCCAGGGTCAAAATCTTCCAAGCATATCACCAGCGTATCCAGTGCTCCACAATCCACTATCGCCTGAGCTAGTTGGGGAGAATGTTTACCAACTGCTCGTAACACAAAGGCAGCTGCTTTCTTGTAAAAACGCTACAAGGATAAATAGACAAAACTCAAAGTGAATTGAGCTAAAAGTTAAAATAGACATTGATATATTAAAAAATATATGTCATTAAAACATTAAAACAATGTCATTAAAACAATGTCATTAAAACAATGTCATTAAAATGACATTGATATATTAAAAAAAAGCTCAAAAAATAAATAAATAAAATAAAAAATAAAACTAAGAAAAAATGCTCAACAGCTATTAAATATAAGAGATGAAAAACATCCTGCAATATCATTTTGATTTTTTGATGTTTCCCCCATTGCTTTTGTTCAGTTAACTGAACTGAAAGGATTTAAGCCTTAAAATACATTTCAAATGTTTTACTCTGAAACATGCATTTGGAAATTGTATAAAATAAAATATAAACATTATATTTCCTACAAATTCATAAAATAATGAGATTTCATGTTTGTGCATTACAGTGAAAGGTATTTGTTTGCCCTATGGGAACTCTTAGATTGTTAGCGCATGCAACTAAACTGTCACCTAACAAATTCGTTTCCTTTACTTGCCCTCAGTCTCTAAGCATGACCTCAACTAACCTTTCTGGTGTCCCACGTTATCCTGAAATAACAACTATGTTCTGAGGCTCCCTTAGCAATCATCAGATAAACATAAAGGCAAAATATTCATGATACATTTTAAAACTCCTCCTGGCAAATAAACCAGCCTGACAGTGCGTTGTTATTTATCCCTTCTTAGAAATGTTTTTTTACAAAGATATAAATGACTTACCATTATGTGAATTTCAAGTAACACTTCATACTTATAATATGTTCTACGTGTAAATTTTATCAGATTAAGAAATAAAACTGAAACACAAGACTAACCTGTTTTTCTTCATATTGCTAAAAAAAAAATTAGATGTAGAGGAAGTATTTGGCTATAACACTCCCTGTTTTATGGTTAGCATAATGACACAGTAACAGTCTCCTAATTCTATCTTTCATTAATAGAGCCCAATTAATGCCCTATTTTAGATTCTAAGTTTCTATTTCTTTACAGTGACTACAAAAAAAAGCGACTAGATGACTATAGCATCTGTTTTGAAAGCATTCTATTTATGCAGGCTAAAATATTAAGATTCAATAAAAAATTATGTGAGAGAAAATACATCAAGTATACTTTAAAATATTATATCTCCAAAATCAGTATATACTGACAAGATAAGAAATATGCTATGTTAGTAATGATGTTTTGACTTGATATATTTCTTTAGTTTCTTAAATGTCAACATATACAGGCATTAAGATATTTGTTATAAAGTCTAATTTTACATGTCAGTAACCAAAAATCTCCTACTTTATTATAAAAATTAGAATAGTTTTAGAGTAGCTTCCCATAGATTATTTTCTCATAATTGTGGAAAAATAACGGTGACACATTTCTTGTCATTACCTTAAGCTAATTTGACTTTTTATATTGCAGAATTTTCAAATTCACACTTTACTGGGCATCAATAGTCAATACTAACTACAGTGCCTAGAATATCACTCTCTGATCTCATTCCAAATCCCTAACTCTCTTCTCTCCCAGAATTCCTCACCAAAAGAATTACCCTTTAAGAAAAAAAAGAAAAAAAAAAGGAAGGAAAAGCAAAACCAGAGGACTTTGTACCTCATAAAGAAGATATTAAATCTCCTGGGAGAAATGGGCTAAAGGCCTGGTAGGGGAAGGAGACAGAAGCCTGTGAATGATGCTTCACATTCCCACTTTCTCCTCACCTCTGCCCTAGAACTTTCTGTCTCTTTACAGCTAATGGGTACTCATTCACACTTAGAAAACTTCTGTTGAGAACCTTCTATGTGAGACACCAAACACAGACCCTGCCCTCAGAGGAGGTGAGTCCAAGCATTTGATGATAGAAGGAATGCCTACAAGAAAAATAAAATTTCTGTAACTCCTCCTAGGGATAAGACAGTTATTAGCAAATTACTCTCCAATCTAAAAAAATAAGGCACATTTTTAAACAATTAGGATTTTTTTTTCTGGTAAATACACGTAACACAAAATTTACTATTTTAATCACGTTAAAGTGTACAATTCAACAGCATTTAGCGCATTCACAATGTTGTGCAACCACACCTATCTAGTTCTAGAATATTTTCATCACTCCGACAAGAAAGCTCCCACATGCTAAGCAGCCACTTCTCACTCCCTCCTCCCCCCCAGCCTCTGGTAACCATTCATCTGCTTCCATCTCGATGGATCTGCGTATCCTGGCTATTTCATATAAATGGAATCATACAATATGTGGCTTTGCCTGGCTTCTTTCTGTTAGCACAAAGCTTTCAAGGTTCACCCATGTTGTAGAATATATCATGATTTCATCCCTTGTTATGAACTGATAATATTCCATTGTATGGATACACAACATTTTGTTTATCTAGTCATTCTTTTGGCTATCGTGGATAATGCTGCTATGAACATTTGTGCACAAGTTTTGTTTGAACACCTGTTTTCAATTCCTTCAGAAACATAACTAGGAGGAGAACTGCTGGGTCATATGGTGATTATGTTTAACTTGCTGAGGAAGTGCCAAACCGTTTTCCACAGCAGCTGCACGATTTTACAGAACTTCTCCACACCTTCACTAACACTTTTATTATTATTTTCCTTTTTTTCTTTCTCTTATTTTTTTATGGCCATCCTAGTAGGTAGAGTGCTATCTCATTATGTTTGGTGTTTTTTTTTAAGATTTGATTTTATTTATTTTTGGCTGCATTGGGTCTTCATCGCTGCACGCAGGCTTCCTCTAGTTGTGGTGAGCAGGGGCTACTCTTTATTGCGGTGCACAGGCTTCTCATTGCAGTGGCTTCTCTTGTTGCAGAGCACAGTCTCTAGGCACACAGGGTCAGTAGTTGTGGCTCGCGGGCTCTAGAGCGCAGGCTCAGTAGTTGTGGCGCACAGGTTTAGTTGCTCCGCGGCATGTGGGATCTTCCCGGACCAGGGCTCAAACCCATGTTCCCTGCATTGGCAGGCGGATTCTTAACCACTGCGCCACCAGGGAAGCCCCGCCCCCATTTTTAAAAATTGTATTGTTTGTCCTTTGGTTACAACAAATAAGAATTTAATCTTAAAGACATGTCAAGAAAGATACATACCTAGGTTATGATAAACTAGCAGGATGGAAAGAACAGTCCAAGACCCTATGTAGAGGAAGATCCTTAACTATTGTTAGAAACATAGAGGGAACCAGACAGGATGAAAAAAACAATGGAGGCGCTCTTATATGGCCCTTAAAGGGGCTGACATGCTTTCATACTTGGAAAAAAATGCTTTGTCAAACCTTCCATTACATGTATTCTCCTTCCTTTTGGATGCTTCTCTCCCCCTTGCTTCAAAGCTGTCTCTTATATTGTCCATTAACCAGATTTCACCATTGTATATAACTTATTTGCCCAGGGCTCCATACACCTTTCTAAGACTGATCCTATAACTTGAATAAACCCATGCTGAGATATACTGCTTTACGCATAATTCCATTAAAAATTATAATATGTTTTCTCCTTATATTAACAGTAATGGAGAAAAGCTGTCTATCAGCCCCAAAGTAAAATACACTAAAAGTATTATTACATGCAGTTCAAAGAATTGAAGGTTGTATTAACATCCTAATAATTCTATGCCTACAAACTTGCAACTGTACCCAAACTATCAATTGTTTTAAAAATCCAAAACAAACAAACAAAAAAACATATAACTTAGTTTTTAAAAATTCTTACATTCTGTTCTGCCAGTGAATAAACAAGCTGTGGAAGAATGTTGCCCTTCACTACTGCTTCTGCTAGGTCATCATTATAATTAGCCAGTCTCCCCAGAGCCAAAGCAGCAGTCTGTTGAATTGTTGGGACCACATCCAGAAGAAGAGGCCTCAGCAAAGACATTACACCTAAGTTATGAGAACAGAAATCAGCAAATTTTAAATTAAAAGGCAAGCATACCATTCAGCATATACGCAGATAGGAAGATTCAGGGGAATATATCAGTAAAACAACAACAACAAAATCATGCACTAAAAACTAATGGGATATCAAGCAGCATCTAACTGGCTAAGGCACAGAATAATACAACCTGTAATTATCAAAGTAGCAGCTTAGCATGGAAATAAGAAAGGCTTTGGAGAACCAGAGTTTAAATCCCTGATTTGGCAAACACTAGCTGCGTGACGTCACGAACGCAGAGAGAGGTTGTAAAGCACAGAGTAGAATGCCTACCTAGCACATGGCAGGGAGGCAGGTGTTGGGGAGCTGGGTCCCTCCCACACAGCCTTTGCACATCCTATCTTTCAGGGCTCAGTTCAGTCCTTTCCTCTCAATCAAGTCTTCCGATGTTTTTTTCTCTGATTCCAACTGATCTTTACTTCAGGGCTAGGTGAGCTAGGAGGGCCATTTGGCTAGGGCCTCCCATTCATAAAGGGCTGCAAATTCAGATTTCTGACATTATCTCCAAATAAATAAATCACAATACTAGCTCTCATAATATTCATTCTAGGCTTGAATACATAGTAGGCATACCATCATAACAACAATAATAAAAGTAGCTTATATTATAGGTTATTTTGTGCATGCATTGTTTTAAGAACTTATTTTCCATATTAATTCACTGAACTCTCATAACAAACCTAGGAAGTAAGCCCTATTATCACATCTATTTTATAGATGTGGAAATGGAGGCTGAGAAAGGTTAGGGAAATCCTCACACAATGGTGGAGCAACGTTAGCAATTCAGACATTCTTTTTTGATACTTACTAAACAAGTAACATGTATGGAAAATTGAGGAGGTGGGGAAACATGATTGCATTTGGGCCATTTTACTGGATACTTCCAACTCTGTATTAACTTTGCCTTACTATAAAATATGCAAAATAGTCAACTGTTATTTGTACTTTAATGACGATGTTTTAGTCTAAGATTACAAAAAAGGTAATGACGAGAGTTCAAACTAGAACAAGTTTAGAAATTTGACTTGCTAAACTTAATTTACAGCAGGCTATTCAACTTGATGTTATTACAACTTTTCTTTAAAAACATACCCCAGTGACCTATAAAAGCAAATACATATTACCAATATTCTTTTATAATGTTATATCCAGAAACATGTGAAATAGAAAGAAAAGGAAAACATTTACAATAACATATAGGATTAGACCAAAGTAAGATAAATGGTACTACCAAATAACATAAGCAGAGAATAATGATGCTTATCACAGAAACATTTAATGATGAGACCTGTGGCTTTTCGCAGTTCCCAATTTCCTTTAGTGATCATTTTTACATCTAAGTTGGTTTGGTTAGATCATTTTACAGAAGGCCACCGTTGCAAGGCTGCATCCCACTCAGGCTGGTTAACTTTGCAGGCACACAAAGTGTGCCTAGGCCCCTCCTCAGGCCTAGGCCACAGCTCATGTTAAACAAATCAGCATGTCCATGTGCATAAGTGTTGCTTATATTATTCTCTATACTTTTTTAGAGAGATAATTTCTGTAATATCTCACAACAAAAAGTTTAATGCACAGAATAAGGTATTAGAATGACTACCAAACGTTAACATGGGTTCCTTCTAGAAAGTTGAATCTAAAACAATTTGTTGATCTCTTCTTTGTAGTTGCTTTATTACTCAATTTAAGTTTTTTAACAGTGGTAAAATATACATAACATAAAAATTACCATTTTTACCATTTTGGGATGTACAATTCAGAGGCATTAAATACATTTACAATGGTGTGTAATCATCACACCATTGAACCATTAAACTGCTTTCCACAGCGGCTACATCATTTTACACTCCCACCAGCAAAGTACAAGTGTTTAAATTTCTCCCCATCCTCACCAACACTTGTTATTTTTTTTTAGAATAACCATCCTAATAGGTTTGAAGTGGTATGTCCTTGTGGTTTGATTTTTATTTCCCTATCACCAGTGATGGTGAATGTGCTTATTGGTCATTTGTACATCTTCTTTGTTGAACTGTCCATTTAAGTCCTTTGCCCATTTTTTAATTGGGTTGGTTTTTTTGTTTTTGTTCTTGAGTATAACTTAATATTTTTTATAATGAATATGCACCATTTTAAATAAAACAAGTCTATACTCTAAAAAAGAAAAGCTAAATTTGTTAACATATATTTAAAGTTTCATAATAAATACATTAATGAGGATGCTCAGAATAGTTTTAAGAGAATCACAAATATGTTTCATATTATTTTTCCCTGATGATTCGAGTATTTCCTTTTCTCCTCACTTGATATAATTATGTGAAGGCAGTGGCTTATTGTCTTTTGAAATATAAATGGAAAATCAATCCATACTGGGTTATTCAACCTAGAATTTTGAATTAAACTGCAAGAACTCTGAACTTTTATGTTACGAATTTGAAGAATGAATTTATCTAAGTTTATAATATTTCTTATTATATTATTATGTATTATTAGTTACTATATTTAGCTAACACACCACAAGTCTCCCAATGTTGGATATTTTCAGTTTGCCATTTTAGCAATAAGATATTCTACCCCCAAAGATGTATTTCACTTGTCCATATACTCAAAGGAATTTTCTGCTTTGTATATTTTCTCCTCCCTTTTTCTACTGCATCTGGCCCCGGAAAAATAAGGTCAATAAAATGACACACAATTCCTTTCCTTCTACTCCAGTATTCAAAATCAAAGTTAGACTTCTATGCAGATGTTTCTGCTCTATCATATTCCTTTGTTCAGACAGTAAGAATTTTGAAAAATTTTAAATCTCTGAATACAAAAGTAAAAGCTAAAGTTTCCATTTAAAATATCTGTTTAAATAAGGTCATTCTGGGGCCTCCCTGGCGGTCCAGCGGTTAAGACTTTGCCTTCCAATGCAGGGGATGCGGATTTGATCTCTGGTCGGGGAGCTAAGATCCCACATGCCTCGCAGCCAAAAAATCAAAACAAAACATAAGCAATATTGTAACAAATTCAATAAAGACTTTAAAAATGGTCCACGTCAGCAACTAAGCCCATGCGCCACAACTACTGAGCCCTCGTGCCACAACTACCAAAGCCCATGCTCTGCAACAAGAGAAGCCACCACAATGAGAAGCCCACACACCACAACGAAGAGGAGCCCCTGCTCGCTGCAACTAGAGAAAGCCCGCACCCAGCAACAAAGACCCAATGCAGCGAAAAATAAATAAATAAATTTATTTTTAAAAATAAATAAACAAAATAAAAATGGTCCACATCAAAAAAAAATCTTAAAAAAAAAATAATAAGGTCATTCTTATTAGAGAAAATATTGCCCCAAATTTCTAGTCCTTGAATTGCCTCTTAGTGCTTCATAGTCCTCAATCCCCAGGGACATGTTTTTATCTCTTACATAGGCTAAGCATACTTTATTACTCTAATTGCAGGTTTGTCCTAGATATACAGATAATGATGCAAAAGGAACTGAGGAAGCGAGGAGGGAAAGGAGGGAGGGAGAGAAGGAGGGAAAGAGAAGCATATATAACATAAAAAGAAAATTTTCCTTACTTGTCTGTCCATTAGGAATTCATGGTGATTGATCCTTGGTGAGTGAATGCATGAAAATGTAGAGTCCATAAGTTACAACAGTCGGAATTACCGCTACAATATCTGATAGACAAGGTCTCTAGTGAGCAGCTAATGACTCATTAGGGTCTCCACTGAAGGAGCCAACACATACTAGCTAATATTGGGTTGGCCAAAAAGTTCGTTTGCGTTTTTCCATAACATCTAACAGAAAAACCCAAACAAACTTTTTGGCCAATCCAATATTATATCTAATAGTAAAAATTATTCCTGTATTATACTCTAATATCTATAAAACAATTCTGTTTTCTTTATATAAATTGATTAAATGGTGTGAAAATGTTTCTGAAATTTAACCTACAGGCTAAATCTTTACAATCTTCCCCACCCCCAACTTTATAGCTTTGAGTTTCTTTTCTGTATTTCTTGTTCCAGTGCCATACTGGAGACACTGCTTCTAATACTTACATTGTAATCCAGTTTTGCAAAAAACAACCTCGCTAATCCTACCCTCGCTAATCATTCATTCAAAAAATAGATCAAGGTTTACCGAGTGGCAAGAAATAGGACCTCATACACGAGTAAAGGCAGTTCATGCTCTCAAAAAACTAATAATCTAGTGGAAGAGATTATAGAATAGCCTCAAAATAATCACAACTCTTTCCCTTAATTCCTTTTAATACAACATAGCCCTAATCACTTTAATTTTGCATGCCAATTGCATATGTAAGTCAGGAAAAAAAGGTCAAACATTTCTAAAGACAAAAAAAACTAATATTCTCATATTACATGTGCATAATTTATATAGATATTACTTCAATCTGAGGTATTTTATAAAGATATTTAACATCTCAACTTTGTTCCATTAAAAACAATTCTTTGGGTTCATTTAAGTCATAGTAAAGATTTCTGGTTGCCCTGGTTACTTTTTTGTTTTGTTTTGTTTTAATTGTGGTAAAATATACATAGCATTAAATTGATCATTTTAACCATTTAAAGTGTACAATTCAGTGGCATTAAGTACAGTCATAATGTTGTGCAACCATCACTACTGTCATTTCCAGAACTTATTCATCATTCCTAACAGACACTCCATACCAATTAAACAATAACTCCCCATTTCCCCCTACCCCCAGCTTGTGACAGTTTCTATTCTGTTTTCTGTCTCTATTATTTTGCCTATTTTAGATACTTCATATAAGTGGAAGCATACAACATTTGTCCTTTTTCATCTGGCTTCTTTCACTTAGCATAATGTTTTTAAGAGTCATCTGTATTGCAGCATGTATCAAAATTTCATTCCTTTTTAAGACTGAATAATTTTCCATTGTATGTATATACATTTTGTTTGTCTATTCATGTGTTGATGGACATTTGGGTTGTTTCCACCTTTAGGTTATTGTGAATAATGCTGCTGGGAACAGTGGTGTACACGTATCCATTTGAGTCCCTGCTTTCAATTCTTTTGAGTATATACCTGGGAGCGGAATTGCTGGACTAAATGATAATTCTATGCTTAACTTTTTGAGGAACCACCAAACTGTTTCCACAGTGACGGCACCCTTTTACATTCCCACCAGCAAATTACAAGAGTTCCAATTTCCCCACATCCTCACCAATATTTTGTTGTTGTTTATAACAGCCATCCTGAGGGGTGTGAAGGGGTATCTCACTATGGTTTAATTTGCATTTTCCAATGACTAGTGATATTGAGCTACTTTTCATGTGTTTATTGTCTATTTGTTTATCTTCTTTGAAGAAATATAATTGATTTAAATCTTCTGCACATTTTTTTTTTTTTTTTTTTTTTGCGGTACGCGGGCCTCTCACTGTTGTGGCCTCTCCCATTGCGGAGCACAGACTCCGGACGCGCAGACTCAGCGGCCATGGCTCACAGGCCCAGCCGCTCCGCGGCATGTGGGATCTTCCCAGATCGGGGCACGAACCCGCGTCCCCTGCATCAGCAGGCGGACTCTCAACCACTGCGCCACCAGGGAAGCCCTTCTGCACATTTTTGAAGTGGATATTTTGTTGGTGGCGGTTATAGTTCTTTATATATTCTAAATATTAAGCTCTTATCAAATATATGCTTTGCAAACATTTTCTTCCATTCTGTGAGCCGTCTTTTCACTCTCTTGATAGTGTACCTTGAGGCCCCTCCTTGTTTCTTAGACTTAAAATGAATATTTTTTACTTTCTAATTTTATTCAAAATTATCACAAACATAAAATATGTTAAAGATTTGTTATAAATTTTACAAAGCTTTAAAATTTTAAACTCAAACGTTTTATTTTAATCTAAAACTACTTTCCATGTATCCATTTACTATGAAACTGCTACTACAGTTCATTCAAGTTTTGGAAGAAGTGATTTCTGCATACAGTTAACCAATACTCAGCAAAGGATTCACCCTTAACCATCAACGTCAACGTTACTCAGACATTCTGTTGGGGCCCAATTAAAATATGAAAGAAACTTCGTGCTTTAGAAATAGAAGGAATCTTGCCCTACTTGGTACATCACTGCCTATGCTGAGAGACAAAAGACTGAGATGGTTAATAGCATGTATCTGGAGGGAGACTGTTTGGGTTCAAATCTGGGCTCTGCCATTTCCTGGCTGTGGGGCCTCAGTGAGACTACTTAACCACTCTGTGTCTCAGTTTCCTCATTTGTAAAATGGTGACAAATTCTAGGAACACCGTATAAAGCTGTTGTGAGAATTAAAATGAGCTAAAATTTCTAAAGTGCTAGGAAGATTATCTAGGACAAAATAAACACCAGTTGGATGCTTGATAAATAAAAGTGCTCTAAAGGAACCAATTCCCTATGTTGACCATATTTTTCATCAACATTTTATTATTATTAACATAGATGACTCATTAATCAATCAGTACCTTACACTGTAATGGAGAAATATTTAAGGCTGCACGGCCCCACAGATTGAGCCTTTTCTACGATGTATTTTAGAATTACTATGGAATGAATAGCTCATTCACCATTCATTTAAGAAATATTAAGAATCTACAACGTGTTAAAACACAATTGTCCCTGACCTCAAGGAACTCATAAAGGGGTCATGAGAGATAAACAACACATTATGATGTGTGCAACTAAAGGAATAGAGGATGCTTTGCAAAAACACAGTAGAGCATCTAACCCAGGCTTTGAGGGACAGAGGGAAGGTGCAAAGGCTAATTGACATCTAAATTGAGATCTGAAGGCTCTCAGGCAGATTGTCTGCTGAAAAAAATTGGAAGGCGTAGGGATTGGGGAGAACTCCAACCAGAAGAAACTGTATAAATGAAGCTCAGAACCAAAAAGAGTTTGATATGATGACAAAACTGAGAATACAGTTTGACTTTAGTACAAGAGAGGAGAGAGGAGTTGGAGAAAGAAGGCTGAGATGAACAGAGAGAGACAAAAGTCCTGAAGGGTCCAATGAACTGTTTTAAGTATTCTAAATTTAATCTGAGCATTAATGTCAGTGCAGTGACAGATCAGATTTGCACTTTGTACTGAAGCATCTCAGATTACACTGGGGAGAAAGGATGAAAAGAGAGAAGACCACTTAGGAAGCTATTATAGGAACCTAGGCCAGATGTGAAGATAGCCTGGAGTACAGTAATGGCAAAAGGGAAAGAGAAAAGTGAAAGGTCTAAGGAGATGTTTAAAAGACAAACTGATTATTGTGAAGAAAACGGAGGAATCACTGATACTTCCCAGTTTCTGGCTTGGACAAGGGATGCATGATTGTTGCAGACAGCTGAAGAAGCCATGATAAATCTATACTGGTCTGAAATGTAAAGTGGGAGGGGTGACGCGGCAAGGGATAAAGCTGGAGAGGTTGGTTGGGGCCAGATAAGTTTAGCTACAGGTTAAATGAAGATTTCTGTGATGTTGTTGTAAGAGAAATGGGAAGCTATGGGGAGCTTTATTGTTTGCACTACTCATTCTCAGGGAAGTAAATAAATGGAAATGAAGACTTTGAATAATTCCCAGGCCCACCATGTGTGGCTGGGCAGGCTGCATACTGCACAAATCCAGGGGACGCCATTCACATAGACCATGATATAAACGGCACTCCCGAAGTTGTGCAAAGCACAGTAGCCATCCTTGATATTTATGTGGTTCTCTATTTTATGTGAATAAATCTTTCCTCCTCAGTATAATAATGAACATCTCTAGAGCAGTGCTTATGTTTTACACTTTTCTTCTATTTCTCAAATTACCTAGCACAGTTCTGAACGCACATCTAACTCTTATTGAAACACTTTGTGGTCTTGACTCTAGGGACCACTATCCACTTGGATTTTACTATTACAAGCACTACCTACTCTCCTATCACAGAGTAATTCCAATTACACTCATCAGCTTTACTCTGATTTTAGTTTTTTTTATTTCTTTAACAAGTTATTACATTTACATGTCTATATTTTTACTGAAGCAAGTTTTATGACACTGATGAGTTTTAAAGCATGTTCTCGTTTTCCTTCACTGGTCATTTTTCACTTGAAAATATTTGTGTTCCTCCCTTGCTTTTCTTTAGAGAAGAATTTTCAGGCCTTGATTTGATTTCTTTCATCCTCTATGATTATATACCTCTGGCCACTATTCTTTCATTTGATTAAGAATTAGTAAATTTTGGTATCACATATCTATTTGTCTTGCTTTCTGTGAAACACTTTATCACTGCCATAACTATAAAGTCAATTATGGGCTTCCCTGGTGGCACAGTGGTTGAGAGTCCGCCTGCCGATGCAGGGGGCCCGGGTTCGTGCTCCCGTCCGGGAAGATCCCACGTGCCGCGGAGCGGCTGGGCCCGTGGGCCATGGCCGCTGAGCCTGCGCGTCCGGAGCCTGTGCTCCGCAACAGGAGAGGCCACAGCGGTGAGAGGCTCGCGTACCGCAAAAAAAAAAAAAAAAAAAAAAAGAATGAGTAAATTTTGGTATCACATATCTATTTGTCTTGCTTTCTGTGAAACACTTTTTCACTGCCATAAATATAAAGTCAATTATGATTTTAGGTGTTATATCCCTTACAACACACAAAGATCCTTATAATTTATTTAAATGGTCAGAATGAATCACAAAATGTATATATAGTCTTTTTTACATAAAATTCAATTGTAATCATAAATGATTCAAGAAACTCTTATGATCAAGGGTAATATATTTTCTCCTTTTAAATTTATTCTCATTAACTTCAGTATCCTCTGAATTTTGTTTGGTGATTCACTGTCAATTCAGTCATTTGTGAGTGAAGGACTACCACACCTGACATGTCACTGTTGAGTGGGGAGGGGTGAGAGGAAGATGAGACAGAGATCACTGACCCTCTCACTGGCAGCCAGCAACTCTTCTAAGAGGGCAAGGAAGCACAGTATGTACTCACTTATTTAACATACACTTCTAGAGCATCTCCAGGCACTCCTCTAAAAAAAAATCTACAAATATTAACCCATTAATCCTCATTACAATCCTACCAGGTAGATGCTATTTATAGCTTGGGAGTCTATGCCCTCCTATTTCTCCAATGTCAGTCGCCCCATTTACCAATGAAAACTGGCCTCTGTGCTAGGTTTAGAATGCATACCATCTCTTGAATTCACATGATTCTGCCATTAACGTTACTGTAGGTCTCTTCCAAGATTACTGTATTAAACCGAAATTCCACTGATTTGTCCAGTGCAACTGTGACTCTTGACTAGGTCACTGCCCCCACCATCTATATGGGAGATTTATACTGAGTGAGTATGTAGAGCATAAAAGTTATGGCAAGTTCAATTTACATGATACTTCAGATAAAAATGATTAGAACTTACGTGTTTATAGTTAACGTGAAGAAATATAAGATGGGCTTTTAACATAGTTTCCAAATGAACATGTAAGTTCCACATATCCAAGCCTTTATTTTCATTTCAGATCTCTCTCCTGAGCCCCAGAGCCCTATCTATCCAAACTGCTTACCAGAGTCACTGGCACATAGATCTCCCAGACACACTTCAACCTCAGCGCTGTTACAGAGTGAAATCGCCATTTCCCCCGAGCTGTTTGTATCCCTTCTCCATTAATGAAGAGTGCTAATTTGCCTAAGTAACCAGAAGCCTTGGAGTCATTTTGTTTGTTTCTTTGTTTCTTTCTAAAAGTCATTTTATTGTGAAAGCATGAAGGACTGCCTTTTATCAGGCAACAAGTTTGCCATTCCAAAGTTGTTTCAACATTTATTGAGCGCCTATGTTGTACTGGACCCTCTGCCAGGTGGACGGCTGTAACAATTTTTAAAAACAATTTTATTGAACTATACTTAATTTACAATGTCGTGTTAGTTTCTAGTATACAGCAAAGTGATTCAGATATGTGTATGTGTGTGTGTGTGTGTGTGTGTGTGTATCCCTGTGCTATACAGTAGGACCTTGTTGTTTATCTATTTTATATATAGTAGTTTGTATCTGTTAATCCCAAACTAATTTATCCCTCCTCCACCCTCTTTCTTCTTTGGTAACCATAAATTTGTTTTCTATGTCTGTGAGTCTGTTTCTGTTTTGTAAATGAGTTCATTTGTATCGTATTTTAGATTCCACATATAAGTGGTATCATATGGTATTTGTCTTTCTGTCTGGCTTACTTCACTTAGTATGATAATCTCCAGGTCCATCCATGTTGCTGCAAATGGCATTATTTCATTCTTTTTTTATGCCTGAGTAATATTCCATTGTATATATATATACCACATCTTCTTTACCCATTCATCTGTCTATGGACATTTAGGTTGCTTGCATGCATTGGCTATTGTGAATAATTCTGCTATGAACACTAGGGTACATGTATCTTTTCGAATTACAGTTTTCCTTGGAGTCATTTTGAACTCCTCTCTCTCCTCACCTGCCCCTGCCAGCCCCCTTCTACTAAGTCACAAGTCCGACAGACCTCTTATCCAGCATGACTGCTATAGCAAAAATGGATACCTGGTCTTCCCGATCCTGTTTCAATCCCCTCCAATCTATTCTCCACACTACTGTGAAACTCATCTCCCTAAAACACAAAATGAAACCCTCCATCCCTCTAGTTAAAACTTTTCAAAGGTTTTTCAAAGGTTTTTCAAAGGTTTTAGGATAAATCCAAACTTCAGATGAGGTCCTTCATAATTAGGGCTGTTTTCCTCTCCAGCCACTGACTTGCCTCTCTCTTGTCCTATTACCCCAAGAAGTTCCAGCCATACCTAAACATCTGCCTTTTCTATCAAGTACCATCTTTTCTCTTGCCTATTTGCCTTTGCACATAATGTTCCCTCTACCCAAATGCAGTTTTCCTCTCCCATTTCTTCATCTAGCTAACTCCTAAGAAATTAAGCACAGATAACACCTCCTCCTAAAAGTCTCCCATGACCAGCACTCCTCATTCCTAAAACTTGATTAGGTACCCTTCATATGTGTTCCATATGTCTATATATCAGACACTTATCAAAAAGTATGTATTTATATATCTCACCATTAGCAAATAAGCTCCTTACGGGCAGAGTCTATGCCTTCAATTTTTGCATGATCAGCATCTAAGCATGCATCTGGCACTTGGACACTCAGTAAATGTTTGTTGAATGATGAACGAACAAACTCTGAAAATTAATGTGCAATTTTCTCTTTTTAGGTAAATTTTAGTTAAAATAACAAAATAGATAAAGTGTTCATAGTTCTTTTGTTAGGTACACGAGGTCAGGTACATAAGTGTCATTATTATAAATTCATAAAGCTTTAAGGAACTCAAATGAGTCATTTAAACTATCCCCTCACCTAAAACCACCCCACATACATATAATTCTATTTTAATTTAAAGTCTTCTAGAGAGCTGCAAATTTTAAATTAGTTCTGTCTTCTTCTGTCAATGTGTTTTCTCTTTTACAATATATACCTATTACACCCATCTTCCTGGAGAAGATTGGAATGTTTAGGAATGGGGTCAGTATAGAGAATAAAGAGGACAGTTCTAAAAGGACTGTCTGCTCCAAGAGGTTTCATGGGTAATATTTGAAGAGGAAACTTTTGGAAGGCAATCAGTTCAAAAATCTATCTTCAGATGAAATTCTGTGTTTCAATCATACTCTACCTAGTTTACTTTTTTTGGAGACAGTTTACTTTAAAAGATATGGATACAAAGTTAATAATTAAGAGCCATGGAGTGGAGACGGGGGCTGGTTATTTTTTAAATCAGAAATATAGTGATAGTTGCTACAGCTGAACTCTGAACATAGCACTGAGTTTTGTGGCAGCAAAAGTAGAATGAGAACCACTTTGTGAAATAAAAGGAAGCAGGAACAAATTTTTTTTTCCTGAAATCATACCTAGGCCTGACTTGAAACATAATAGTTAATAAAAGATTGGTTGAATAAAAGAGTATATCTTTGTATTAAAAAATTTAACAGCAAAATGGACATCCTCAATGATAGGTTTTTAAAGTTATGGGAAAGTCTAAGTATCTATTTTTAAATAAGCCCTCAAAAAAAAAAAGAGGGACTTTTAGAGTTATTAGACTAATTCTACAAAGACATTTTTATAGAAAACTAATGTAATCTAGGCTACTTACATAATATAATAGTGATTCTAACTTGACACAGAGATACAACTCAGAATATAAGGAAAAGTGGAGAGAGATCATTTCCTTTGGAGACGCAGGCACACATACACAAGCACAAATATTATTTGTTTTCACCTAGATTTTTTAACAGAACTTGAATAAACAATAAATTTCAAATTGAGCCACCCTTATAATAGAAAACTAGGGTGTATGGCAAAACCAATACTTCACTTTGAAAATTAGGGAAGTCTGACTTGTGTTCAAATGGGCCATTCCACCCACTACAAGACAAGGCCAATTTGTTTTCTCAAGGTATGGCCCTGGATTTCTCCTAGGGCCAGTAAATCTACTCAGTAGAAATCCCAAAGTTCTGCCCCCAATGAACATGGAAGAAAAGCCCTTCACACCAAGTGTGATTAAATAAAGAACAAAGGGAAGTGTTGAGTATACACTCACATCAACGAATCAACAAATATCAAGGGCCTCCCTCTTCACTGTACTCTACCTCACATGTTCTCAAAACACCCAGGAGAGCAGGCAGTCAATCCCAGGGCAGCTGGCCTCTCTGGGCCCTGAGGAAGTCTCCTGGGCACTCTTCCTGATAACAGCAGGTCTCAGTCCAACAACTCTCTCAAGTACTCTATTGGTTCTCAACTTCCAGTGGATTGCACACTTTCCCCAGGTGATTTTAATTTTTTTTTCCCCCCAGGTGATTTTAAAGAGCTTCTGGTTTGATAAGACTTTCCTTAGAAGCCAGAGGAAACCAAAAGGTCTTCTAGAGCTCTGAGGCCAGTTTAAGCCCTAAATACAACTTCCACTCCCTCAAACCTCCAGGTAGTTACCAATTAAAGTTAGTCCTCTGCATCTGGGCCTCCACTCAAGATCCCATAATGGTACTCAACGAGACCTCAAAAGCAGTTATGCACAATTACTGGACAGTCACTGGTACCCAAAGGCCTAAATAGATGACTTGTTTTAACAGTTAACACTGAGGTTTATCTGGAACTCCTAGAACATCTAGGAATAGTTTCCTGATACCTCTGAGGTAACACAGAAAGAGCACAAGGTCAGACAGCAATTAAGAAACAGGTCCTAGTCCCAGTTTGGCCACTAACTCACTTTGTGATGAGGGCAATTATCCAACCTTCTTTGGGCTTTAACCACAGTGAACAAGATACCTACTCTACTTACCTGAGCTGTTATAAGAATCTAATCTTCTGAGAGACGTGAAAACACTTAGAAAAATAATTACTCCTTCCTTCATTCTATTTAAACATGTTGAACATCTGCTCTATGCTAAGCATTATGCTAGGCATGAAGTTTACATCTGGTAGAGAAAGCAGAAACTAAACCATTACAGTTGTGATAAGGACTATGAAAGAGAACTATTAGAAGCAGGGAAAGATAAATCAATAAACTCAACCTGCTGGGAGGGCTCAAGGAAGGTTTCCCTGAGGAATCTACATCTGAACAGAGCCATAAAGAATGAGTAGGAATTAACCAGGCAAAGAAGTGTAGGAAAAGGTTCTAGTAGTCAGAGGAGCAAAGGTCTTGAAAAAACATTCAACGAATGTAAAGTGCTTTTAGGAAACACTAAAATAACTTTTCAAAAACATTGAATCTATGACATTGAAATGTAACCCCACAATCTGCCATTTCAAAAACCCACTCTTACAGGTTTATCTACAGCTTGGATTTTTCTTTTTAGTCATCAAACTCTTCCTAAGAAAACAGTGAGATCCCAGCCCTGGTTGCATTATTTTCTACTTATGTACCAATGCTTAGATAACAAAACAGATAAATGTCCATGTAGGAACAACGATTTGGGACACAGAATAAAATTCTGAAAAATCTTGTTTTTAGGACATATTGGTAGGTGCATAAAAATTCAGAATTTTTATAGCTCCCTAAAACATTTTCCACTTAAGTATATGGGAAAAAAAAAAGAAGAAAGAAAGAAAGAAAAAAGGCCTCTATCCCTACCCTATCCTTAAAGAAAAAGTCAGTGCTTTGAATTAATTATCATACATTCAGAAGTATAAGGCTCCTTTTATATTGGCAAATACATCAAATTTAAATGGCATAATTGCTTAAGTTTTCTGAAGTTGCTTTACTAATTATCTTTTCAGTTCTAATATCCTTTGGAACAATAGTTTTTGTAGGAGAATCACGGTATCGTACATGTACCTCCCAGGATGTGTTTTAAATACATTATAAATGTTTACTACAGGCTTTTCCTTCTCATAGCAAATTGAAGTTCTAGATCATTAATATGAAGATTTTCACCCTGCCCCAGACACATGCAATTTAAAATCATTTTATGTCAACATATATGACTTATTTTCTTGAATTATGAACCAAATAAATTGCCTCAATTTGGAAATTAGCTTCATACAGGTGCATATTTAAAGTGATAGGCAAACTTTTCTATTCCTACTCTTCTGAAAATGTGCATAACTATGATTTGCCATGTTTACTGTTTGGCTATATATAGGTTACAAGCAAAATATTACAAAGTATTATTTTCAACTTTACCCCCACTTTTCTTATATAAATAGCTGCTTCAGAAGAAGTTTATTTCGTGCAGCTAAGCAGTTTAAAAATCATGTTCTTCAGGCTTTTACTGGCTTATTTTAAAAGACCTTCTAAACAACCAAAGAGTGGCCTGGTACTCCAATATACCACAAAACACCTTTCTTATATTTTGTAATTAAACAACCACCTCCAATTGCTGAGATTCCACAGTTGGTACAAGTAACGATGTATTATCACTACCATTGAAGTCATGTGTTATTATTCAAAGAGGTGAAATATCCAAATTCATTTTTAAATAGCTGCAAGATGTAATGGCTCAAACATATAGGGTTTGAGGGAGCATAAAGAGGTTTTATAACAAACATTAAACTTTTTAATGTTTTCATGTATGTCCTTTTGACTTAGAAAGAACAAAATCTCAGTGAGGAAAAAAAAAACCCTAGGTTATAGACACATTGTACACAGTTCTTTCTAGTAACAATTTTGATTGGAACTCAAACTTATTTTTGTCCAAATACTCTGAAGAAGATATCTTGCAACACTTTGTTTTATAATTACTTTGGACATATTTAATAGAGCAGATTCTCTCATTAGCACATCAAAAACACAATGAGAAAGATCAGAGATTTTAAATGAAATAAAACTTCATTGATAACTTTCACTTTTAAGATTCCTTTCACACTGAATGAATTTAAAAATTCTAAACCAGTAAACTACTGATTTATCATGATACCTATATGGAAACTTTTTTTCACATTATTTTGGATCTATGATACATATGTATTTAAACAGTTTATTAGGGAAGACAAGTGAGAAAACAAAACCCTCCCAGGTATGTAGACAGTATGTCAAAGTCAGGAATAAAATGCACTGGTATCTTATGATACCAAAATGAAGTCACTTGACTGAAAAAAAAAAAAAGCTTGATCAAAATATATACTTTATGTACACATATTGTGGCTCATTCAAAAGCATTTTTAAATCCATGGTGATGTTTTAAAAATAAACCATTTAAATGGTTAAGTTGACTATTAAGAGAAGTTTTCATAACAAAGCTTACAGGGTTTTTTTAAATTAAAAGAATAAATATATTGGAATACTCATCTGTCCCTATTTAAAGTTATTAAAGGGGGGCTTAAGTTGAATTTAGATAATATGAAATACATTAAAATAAGTTCCTCAGGGGAAAGAAAAATCTTACCATTCCATCAAGATATTAGGCAAGTGCAGATAACTTCAAAACATTAAGTTATATTCCTTTTGTATTCCATTCCTTCATAAGCCAGACCGTAAGTGGAAATAGGTGGCTATTTAAGAATGCCATATCTAAGGTCACTTATACTTTGGTGATGACTTAGCCTGTTTGGATTGATTAAATTCCACAATATATTCCACATTGTATACTTATGGGAAGAGATAATCTGTCACTATTACACTAAAACATGATATTCTGTATCTTAAGAGTTATCTGTACATCCATATTTCAGTATCAAATTTATAAAAGAATGTCAATCATTTTCCCTTTTTAAGAAATCATGTTTTAGTTTAGCTGTATACATACTGTCCAGAAAATTAAATATTTGTAAATAGCAAGTGTCTGTTCACGAAGGCCATTGAGTAGGACTGAAAGGGGAAAAAATCCAAAAATAAGCACATTCAAAAAATGTAATATGCTCTAATGAAGTTAACATGGTCAGTATATATGAAACTCTGTGTGTCCAGCACTGTTCTGGGCACTGTGAGGAGTATACGTGCATGCAAACAAGCACACACACACGTGCAGAAGAAAGAAGATGAATTCACATGAAACAACGGTAGAGCAAAAGACTATCAACTTTGAAATTTTCAAAATGGAGAACAGATTAATGGTTGCCCACAGTTAGGAACAAGAGGGAGATAGATGTGGCTATAAAAAGGCATCACAAGGGATCCTTGTGGTGATGAAAGTAGTATCTTGACAATAGTGGTGATGGATACACACGGTATAAAATTGTATAGAACTAAAAGCACACATACACTTAAAGTACAAGGAAAACTGAAAAACTGTTGGATTTTTATCAATGTCAATATTCTGGTAGCGATATACTACAGTTTTGAGGTACACTAGCTCTCTATGTTATTTCTTACCACAGCATGTAAATCTACAAATATCTCAAAATTAAGTTTTTTTAAATGATTATAAAATACACCTTCCTTATTCTAAATACATCCCCCTCCCAAAATAAAAACATGCAATAATAAACACCAGAATCCCTCCCAGTGACAGAAGAAATTGCCAGCTAGGTGCAGTAGTAATTCCCTTCAAAGAAACACAGAGTAAACAGTATGTCTAAACATTCTTGCCCCGAAATATGTTCTGAATTTTCTTCAAATCCGTGTTAATTTAATGAGTTTTAAAGATCACATCCCATAAATTTAAGATTTCTCATGACACAGTAGCAATAAAATTCTACCTTCAGATGGTGGTGGAATCATCCTTAATCAGAGACAGAGACGAGGGGGGGTACCACCATTTTCTTCTCTGTTTATGTTAAAAGATAAGAAGCAAATCACACACACAGGCACACACTCTTCCTCTTCCTGTAGAGTGTACATGAGTTCGGATCGAGACGTGGAATAACAGCACCACAAGGATTTCTCAAAGCTAGGTCTCTGCCTACTTGGAATCTCTTGGAAAATATTCAAGCATATCTTTGCTCTTTCGCTAATGCAAGACAAGAAATAACGGGTCAACTGCTCTGGAATTCCTTTGGTGTGAGAAAGTCAAGTCGAAGGTGATCAAAGGCAGGGCATCCGGATAAAATGGGTCTGATTAGGATAGATTCAGACAACCTGACATTTGCTTGGTTGCGATAAAGATGGAAATAGGGACGTCGGGTCCCTCTCACACCAATCTGGAAACTTGACCCGCTAAAGAGATCGAACGCTTCTACAGCCTCCGCGGTGGATTGGAGGAATTTAGGGACGCTGTCCTCCTGTCCCCATCCTGCCGCTCCCCAATAGCTCAGCCGGCTGGGGAGCGGGGCGACGGGGACCCAGGGCGAGGAGAAGCCCGGGGACACTGGGCGACGAGGGGCCGGGAATACGGGGTGAGGGGCGAGGCAGGGCCAAGGACCCAGGGAGACTAGGAATGGAGGTGCGGGGAGAAGCCGCGGCACCAAGGGACGCGGTGCCGGGGTGCGGGGCTACGGGCGAGGCGAGGTCAGGGGCATGGAGCGACGCGAGTGCGAGGTGAGGGCTCACCCGCGTTTTGCAGTGTCTCGATGTTCTGCGGTCTGGTCGCCAGCTCCGCCACCATCTGCACGAATTGGGTCCGGGCTTTCTGGTACTGCTCGAACACTGCGGGGAGAGACACGCTGGAGCGCGCCGCCCGCGGCCCCCGGGCCCCGCCGCCTCCCGTCGGGGCGCCCGGACATACCTTGCAGCACCTGCCTCTGACTCATGGCGCCCTCGCCACCAACTCGGCGGCGCCCGGCTCGTCCGCGCCCGGCCTGAGAGTCCGCGGAGGGGGCGACCGTGGCGACCGCTCGGACTCCGACGGGAGCCAGGTCTCTCTGTGTACCCGCGTCTCCCGGGCAACCGACCGGAACCGGAACGCAGCCCTCTCGCGGCAACGGCGGTCCCGGGCGTGACGTCAGGGCGCGGTGCTCGGGCGCCCCGTGCGCGGTCGCCGTCAACCGGGGAGCTCAGCCTGTGCTGTTTCCCCGACGTGCGGAGCTCGCCCGGCGGCCGCGGGAGCCGTGCGCCGTCGAAGGTCACATCCTATAGGCACAGGAGTCCGCCAGGAGGTCAGGGAGTTTCACAGACGGAACCCGGAGGGAGCCCCACGTGCCCAGGAACCCGGTCCAAGTGCGGCGAGAGAAGCAAACTTTTACGATGGAGTTGCCTGGGCTTCGACGGTCGAGAAAAATCTCAAATAGGACACTGTGTAATCTGATAAATACATTACTGTCAGTACAACCTTAAAGTCAAATGTTTTCCCCTTTAGTCCAGCTTTTATATACCAGGCATTTCAGGTTTCAGGATTCCTGGAGGGTCAAGACAGCTATGTTCATACATTTAATTATACTGTATTGAAAGCATTTAATAAGCACTCATAGAGATTCAGTGAGGAAAGCAGACGAGGAAACAATATTGTAAACGTCCTGTCTTCCTTGACTTTCTCCAAATTACTACCAACTTTGCTGTTTCCTCACTTTTATGTGATTATTAAACATGTTGTCTTTGTCTTTTAAATTTAGGCTTCATTCTGTTGCTGAAGGACATTTCCAAAAGAAACTGAGAGAATCTTTACCTGGAAAGCCTTGATTGAAATTATCTTAACCAGACTTCCCTTGCTGACGTAACTTTAATTCTTTACCCAGTTTCTTTTGACAAAAGTTAGGTAGTCTATCACTGGTTTCTAGTTTGTCTGAAAACTGTATACCAAATGTTTCAGTGACAGGTTTCAACTTTAAATGTTCCTCCATCAGAAACTACGATTTCGCCAGATGTCAAGTGAGTGGATAGTCACAGCTGCTGCTGAGTAGTGCCAAGACAGGAAACCTCTTGATATCTCTTCTTTAATAGAAGGGAGCATGCAAACTTAGCTGGGGTGAGTCCTATATAATAATCTTTCAAATCTCACTCTGACTTGAGCTCTCTGATAAAGTCCTGGTATTTTGTGAAGCCCCAAATAGTTGTGGAATGGACTAGCAATCGGAGAGAGAAATAGGTATGTTCAGCCGGGTCCCTACCACCCCCAGAACAGGTGCATGTCTTTTGCTCCGGAGTTCAGAAGCCAATGATACCCACAATCCCTTTACTTAACTCTGAGGCATAAAGTTTAACAGGGATCTCCACATTTCCCTAAGGAAACAGGTCCTTTAGAATTAAAGTTTTTGTGTGTACTAATTTAGAGATTGGGGGGCGGGGGGAGGGACAAGTTGAACAAATAATTAAAATGGCAAATACACCTTCACTGTAATTTTATTTTCAGTTCCTTGTTGCATTGTGAAAAAAGAAATCCCCTTAAAACTAAAAGGTTCCATATTTGGTTTCAGTCCTTTAACAATTCAAACTCCGAAGTGACTACAGCTGCCATTTTTAGTAATTCTTTTTACTATGTATTTTCTACTTGAAACGTGTTGAGATAAGAGCTCAATAGTGAAAAAAAGGCTAAACCTATAAACGTAACAGTCTACTTACGGAACCCTACAAAGTTTGAAAACTTAAGTTCAAGTGGTATATAAATTATTTTTAACTATAGATTCTGAGTATTTGTCATTAACAGTGCCTGTGGGTTAAACTGTATTGTTCCTGATGAAACACAATATAGAATTCCTACTTTATATCTGAAACTGGACATACTAAAGAAGCTAGATCTTTGCTCTTTATTCTAGCTTTCTTTTTTAAAATCCTTAAAATTAAATGGAGAACTGTAACAGATTAATTGTAAAACATAAATGAACTGTTAGTAATTCAAATACAAGATATGGCAAAACTGAAAGATTACTTTTACTGACAAAGCCAATCTATATTTTCTGACTCACTTTTCAACTTACTAACTATAAAATAAAATACCATTCTGTTTTACAAAGCTAGTTGAATGCCCTAAGATGACATACACACCTCTAACAGTTAAGCAGTGAGAAAGAAAATTATTCAAAGGGATATTTCAATTAAAAAAAAAAAGGAAGAAAAGGTGCTATTTAAGATTACTCTTCTTAAAGTACCAGCTGACTTTAATACAGATATACAGTGTACTTGACACATTAAACTATACATTTGATTGAGAATGATACTTATTATCTGAATAACTTGCAAAAATGTTTCCAAGAAAGATTTGTGTGGAAGACTTTGTCCCCTTTTGTATAAAGCTAATCACATGTAATTTCAAAATCATTTCTGCATTTATCTTTTTATGAAAATGAGACTCAAAAAAGACAACATTATAAAGCCAGTTTAAAAATCCTGTTCTGTTTCTCTTTAAAAATCTGCTCTGGGAATTCAGAAAAACCCATTATCATGGGAATATATTCTGCACGTGCCTAAAAGAAATTTTACTAATTTTAACAGACATGTTTTCTTTTCCTTCAGCTTCTAGAAGAATTTTAAAAGTTAAAGCTTTATATGTTCTAAGTAGATATTAATATCCACATTTAAAAAACTGCTGTTGAATGAATCAAGTGTATATATATTCCTCTCCCAAGCCAAAAACATTAAATATCAGTGTGTGCCAGACACTACTACTAACAGAATGTGCTTGTCTTCTAGGACATGAAACCTAGTGGGAGATCGACATCTAAAGAAAGTTTAATTCATTAAATAAGCATATACTGCAGCCTGCCCTGTTTTAAGGGCTATTATTGCACTCAGCACTGTTAAGTGCCTTGGGAACAAAGAAGAGGGACTTAGGATAACCTAGGGGAAGAAGTGAGAATATCTAAAACATCACTTAACTAATAAAAGGTGTCTTGTTTTTAAGAAAAATTAGCTGACTTTTGCCTAGATATGAAATCTCCTTCCCTCCTCCCCCAAAGAATTAAAACATAATGGTAGTATTTAAATATGCATTCATTTGGCAACTGCATGTAATTATGCAAGTCATAAGAATACAATAATCATTTTGCCAACATCAAATCTAAAATTAATAATATTTACATACTTGAATGAAAAATAAAGGTATTACATAACCAAGTTAGTGGACTCAAAATATTACCTATAATGATGAAAGCAAACATATGACATCTTAAATGTTGCTCTGCTCCTCTTTTGAGTAAAAGCCTCAGGAGTTTACATTTGGGTTTTAGCAGACCAACCGGTTGTGCCATCAAGTTTGTCAGCAGAGCAGAAAAGACTCGGACACTTCCATCCAGAAAGAGAAGATTAACATTTCTATGCTGATGTTGTGTTTGTGTCTTGTTTCCTATTCTTTGCTTTTCAAGCCTTTTAAAGTCAACTCCTTATATTTCAGACTTTAAAATGTTTACGTTTCTTTGTGTTAAGGCCAATAAAATGTTTAAATGACAGTGATTTTGCTGGCCCCAAAGTTCTAAAGATACGCCTGTACATGGCTTCCTTTTCCAGGAATTCAGTGGATGCATAGATTGAACTCATCCTTTCCACTTCCAAAGTAAACCGTGATTAGGGGGATTCCACACACGAATAAGTTCACCTCCAAAGCCACCATTATAGCACAAAGTGATTGATACTAAAAATTGATGATTCTAATGTCTGAAATACAGCATAACATTTTCGAAGGCAGTGGGACATGCATAAAGACCAATTTATTGCTGCTTGGTGTGCGTGTGTGTTATGTGAATATCTTCTTTTTAAAGACTTATGTGAGTATTCCTTTAAGATTGTACCCAAACCCCGCACCACCAGATACCCTCTAGGCACCCTGCCATAGAAGTCTGTCAGCCACTCCTTCTCAGCGCTCCCCAGGCCCCCCACCCCTTTAAAATCTTGGCCTTGGACTTCTCTGAGACAAGGTCGGTGCTATTCCTTTCCCACGTTTTTATTAGTACTGGACGCAAGAGACAAAAGATGGAAGGTGCCACACAGCAAAAAAAACCCGGAGCCCACCAAGCGCGCATCTAGGCCAAGACCCAGGAGGACGCGGCTCACGCATCCCCCATGTGCGGGTCCTGCCAGGGCTGCGCGGCGACCCCGCCCGCCGCAAGCGGAAGGTTCTGGGCCGACGCTGCGAAGCTAGACGTAGGCGGGTCTCCGCGCGCGCAATGGGCACGGGGTCCCCGGCTCGACGGCGCTAGCCTCGGGGCAGGCAACTGCGTTCAATGTGGACGGGGTGTCGGAGCCGCAGGAAAAAGGAAGAACACGATGCTCCTCCGATGTCCTCCGCTTTTCCTTTAGACCAGAGTTTCTCAGACTCCAGCGGGCACCCCTGCGCACTCCGCGCAGTTCTCAGCGGGGAGGGGGCGCGGGAATCTGTTGGGGTTGGGGTCAGGCCATCGTTCGAATCAGAAAGCCGCTAAGCCCCCGCCGTGGGTCGCTGGGCTGGGCCGAAAAGGGGGCGCGGGGGCGGCAGCGCCGGGAGCGCCGGCTGGAGGAAGAGGCGGGGGCGCGCGGCCCGAGGGGTAGAGTGCGGAAGCGTGGCGCAGGCTACGCGCGGACGGTCCCCCTCCAGCGGGGCCTCCGGGGGCCGGCCGCGGGCCTGCGGGTGTGAGCGAGGGGGGAGGTCCCAGCTTCGGCTTGCTCGTAGCCCTGCGGGCCGCCGGCCTGGGGATCAGGAGGGAAGGGGCCGCAGATGCCGCAAGCCGGCGTCTGCTGGGGGCGGGTTGCAAGATGAAGGCGGCCTCTGTCCTTTCGCTTTGCTTCCCCCGGCCAGGCCTCCAGCAAGCACCGCACCGCCGCGCGGGCTCTCGCGGACGGGTCCCGGCCCGGGCCTCCCCGCGGCGCGGCTGACCCGTGGGCCCGGGAATGGTGTGGCCAACTCGCAGGGGCGAGCCCGGAGCGGGCGGAAGCTGGAACCCCGGGAGCAAAGGCCCCGCAGCGTTGCGCAGCCAGAAAAGCTCGCGGCGGCCGCTCCGTTCGGCCCGGCTTCCCCTGACTTGCTCCTCCAGGGACTTAAAAAAAGAGAGCCCCGTTAGCGGGGGAGGGGGATCAGACTCTCTTGGCCGGGAGTGGGGTGTGGGAATCCTACACCACCTTACATCAGCCAGCTCCCTAGACCCCGGCGGCGCAGGCCGGATCCCAAAGGCTGAGTGAGGAGCCCAAACCTTACTTTAAAAAAGGAAAGAAAAAAAAGCTGCATGTCACTGCGCATGTGCGAGCCTCGTGTTTTTGGTTTGTTTTTTTTTTTTAATTTTTGACGTCATTTCGCTACATCAAATCTCAAGCCAAAACTTCTTGCTCATTGATTACTCTGAAAAATAATTGACTGTATGGTCTGACTCCTAGGAAATGCTGCAAAAGTACAGAGAGACAGTGTTCAAGGTTTCTGCTTTCACAAAAATAGCACAGGCTGTCTATCCACCCTGCACGTCGGTTCCCCCCACAGATTATCAGAGCCGAGAGAGAGCTCCGCTAAAACGTAGGCTAGACTTGGAAGACTCAGTGGCACAGCTTCCCATTTTTTAAGTGGAGATAACTTGCGCTATGATTTGCATCCTCCTTAGTCCAAGTAAGCTATACAACACAACTCCTGCCTTTTTTTTTTTTTTTGGTATTTCTGAGGAAACATCTGAATATTGCTAAAGCTGAACTACTTTACGTCCTACTCCAGTGTTACCTCATATTTATTATTTAAAGCGAAGAATAAAGGTTTTCATATGGACAACATAAGAAAAGATTAATGACTACCAATATGAAGAAAATACTAATGCCTTTCCCATTAATAAAACAGGAAATGAATAGTAAAGAAATGCTTTTTATTCTAGGACTGCTTTATTTTTCCCGGTGAAATAATACGTAATTGCTTATCATTCTGATTATAAGTCAAGGGTAAAGGTCTTGGAAGTTTACAGATAAAATTAGATGTATACAAGTAATGTCAGTATATTTATGGTCAAATCCCAGAGAACCAAACTTACTAAAAAACTTTTGGCTTAAAGATTGCCTTGCAATACTAAGGACACCAAATGGGGACAATTAAGATAGAGACTTCTTGTAGCACAATTGGATAGAAAAACCTTGATTTTTTTTTAATATGATGCTTATGCATAATGCTTTAAAAGTATGGCAAACATCTAAGACTGATACCAATTAAGATGTCAGTTATCTTTCTTGGAAAGTGTATTCTCAGAACCCAATGCAGACCATGATAATATAATAGACTTGGTTGTACTATGGTCTGTCTTTAAGTTTAGAGAGCCTATACGAATTGTGTATATTAAGTTCATGAAAAAGGATTTCCTTAAGCCTATTTTAAAGGTTGCTTATATCATTCTGTTGTAAACTTACTTTATTCTAATGAATTTCCTTAGAAGTGGTCTCCAAAGTGATAATTTTAATTGGTGAATAATTTGAGCAGAATGATTATTTAGTAAAAGTGAGTGGAGTCCTTCAGATCTCATAACCTCTTTCTCATTAGAAAATGATGGCATAGTTTGAAGAGAACCCAAATGAATATATTTTAAGATAACTGTCATGAGGCATATTTAGAAAGAAACAGCTGGTAAACACATTTTCCCAAGCTTACCCTGACTGACTTCTTCAGTTACACTAGAAAATAAACTGTAATATATCATGTTCAAAGGAAAAACACTCTTCTGAGTTAATTACTGGTAACATTAATTTTCTGATTCATGAACAGCTAGATGCTTTCTAAACAGCACTCCATTTTCCCAGTATCATTTATACTTAAGTATTTTGGATGAGTGTTTATTGAACTTAGGAGTCTTGTTCAGAAGGTTGGAAAGGAGTCAAAAATTGCATGGTAAGATTCTATAGAAATGTAACCAATTCCAGTAAAAAGTCCTTTGTATGGAAGTACATTATGGAAATGACGTGGTTGTCAGACCTAATTGCTTGGCTTTTGAGTCCTCAGAAGAAATTCTACAGCCTTAGGGGTGTAGACTCAAAAGCAGCAGCATTTCTGGTTTCAGTTTAAATAAAACAATGAAATCCATGATTATTCAAGTCAATAGCGATAATTCACATGAATATGAATGCACTTTGATCTTATCCTTCAATTCATTGAAAGACACAGTCGTAATGAAAAAGGGAGATAATCTCTTTAACTTGGTCCAAAGCAAGTTGTTGGAGCTTTTCTTTCCTGAAAGACCATAGAAAGGAACTTTTCACTAAAGCCTTGCTTTCGTGTTTTTCAGGTGGAGGTGGGGAGTGTTGGGCAAGCTACAGGTCATTATGTTGCCCCCAGGAACCAAGTAGTGCTAACTTTCTTCTTTGAAGTAAACTGTCTTATTTAATGAACTTGACGTTTTGTGAAGCTTAAAGGTGAACCCCTTTCATAACATCATACCTAAGAAGCATTTTAGGAGGCATGTTGATTTGAGTTTACCATCAGATATGATTAAGACATATTAACTATTTTCAGTATGTTTTAAAGATTAAATTAAATAGGATATTTCAAGCTGCATTGTCTTAGATTTGCAGTATCCAATAGTAGTTCCTTAAGAGTTCCTGTTGAACTGTGAAGACAGTTAACACCCTGCCTGTGCTGTATGAAAGTCACTTTAAAATATCATCTTATGCCTATTTAACCAATTTCCAGACACCTTTGGTGGGAAAATAACAAAGTTACAAGTTCTTATTCTTAGAATTCTGGAAACATCTGTCAGATATTTTTTAGTACAGTCACCACATTCGAAATATAATTAGGTAAAAATATGCACGAATGAGGATATCTGATTAGTGCCACTGGCTTGGAAAATCTTTACCTTTTCATTGAGTTCATTAAAGATATCCAAGCTTTATAGTAGTTATTAGTAAGTTTTATTTCTCACAAGGGCTGTTGAACTTCTGGAATCCTCTGGAAATTCAACAAATATTTGTTGAGTTATGTTAAAGGGACTCCGGAGCATACAAAGATAAATAAGACAGGTGCTTGTCCTCAAGGAGCTTTAAACTTAAAAATTTCAGCACATCTGTGATTTACATTAAATGTCAATCTAGGAAGAACACTCCACTAACTTAATAGCTGTTTAAAACCGGGTCAGTTGTTAAGAGCGATGAAACTTGGCAATGCATGTATTTCCCGGGGTTATCCTACTAGCTAATCAAAATATTTTGCTGGATACATTTAAGATTTTTCTTCAATAAAAACTTGTTTAAAACATTAACAAGAGTTCTGTTAAAAATTAAATCAACGTCCTAGAGCCACAGACATTAGAAAAGGCAGAAAGATTCCTAAGGGTTAATGTCAATCATTTGCTTTATGCATCCCTACTGCTGACGTCTGGTGTGGTTTATCACATGAGATGAAGGAGAAAAAAGTGCTCCATCCACTTATGTATAAGAACAAGTATCTGGAGGTAATGTTTGAGCTACACAAGCAGTTATATTATGAATTTCGTGCAAAATATTCGTGGTAGACAAAGAAGAGGGAAGGCTGTAGCGTTTGTCTGTGGTTATAACCCAGAGGAAAGCCACCTTTACCAAGGGCAGACACAACCCCAAGCTCTTTGTGTCGATGTTACTAGAGAGGGAGTGGGCATCTTGACTTCTTTCTTTACCACCATCCTCATTGCTGATATCTAGAAAAGCTTTTTAATGGACTGGCCATTGACAAAGAATTTCGGCTCAAGTTGGAGACGAGGGCACCTGGGGCTGGGACGAAGCCGAGCGCCGGGATCTCGGGGGCTCAGGTGCCTGCGCGGCAGCGTGCGCTTGGAGCCTATTTGTCTATTGTCTGCCATGGGGGCAGGGCCGAGACGGGGGAACTAGCTTTCGAGTGGAGCTGAGGGTCTCGGAGGATGAGGACACGGAGGGGTGGAGGCGAGAGATGTCAACGAGGGCAACCCCTAGAGTTCTAAATGCTAGACACCGAGATGTACGAAGCGGCGGCGGTACCCGCGGCTGCAGCCCTGGCTGCAAATCGCCGTCGTGTGGTTGCTACTGGCAACCGAGCCTGTGCAGAGCGCGCAGCCCCGCAGCCCCTGGAAGGAAGGTGGCGAGGGGAAGCGGCGGCGCCGCGGCCGCCCCGGCTCGGCCGCCCGCAGGGCTCGCGCTCCCGCCCGCGCCCCGCGGCCCCTTCGGGCTGTGACCACTGCTGTGCGGCACGCAGGGCCCCGAAAGGCTCTCGGGTTGGGGGTGTCGCTGCCTCGGGAGCGTCAAATTACTGGCGTCCTCCGCGAATGCAACATGGCAGCTCTGGTTCAAAGACGACTCTTTCAGTCCGCCGGGGAGGCGGGGGCTGCGGACTCCGCTGCGCGCCCGCCGCCTCCCTTCCCGGCCGCGAGTCGGCCCTCCTGGCGCCCCCGCCTCCGAGTCGGGCCCAGCTAAGGGCAGCCGCGCGCGCCGACTCGCCTTGCGCTCGCCCCTCGGCCCTTTGTTCTCCTCTCGATAGGCACCTCGCGCTTCGGGGGCTTTTAATGGAGACCGTGTAAGACAGGGTGACCCCGGGTGGGACGCCGACGTCCTGGCACTCCCCAGAGGTGTGTAGCTCCCCGGGTCTCCGGAGCGAGCTGAAAGCGCCAGTCCGGGATGCTAACCCGACACTACCCGAGGAGCCGCGTCTCGTCGGGTGGGTCCCTTTCCGCCAGGCCTGGCCCGCCTTTCTCTTCCTTGCTTCCGAGAGGTGTGAGGCGGGAGGCCAGGGCTGGCACGCGACCCCCGCAAAAAGACAATGCCCGTCACCGCCCCAAGGAAATGAGATTCTCCACAGGGGAGAGGAAAGCTGCGGGCTCGCAATCTGGGAAAAACGGGGAGAAAAACACCCGTTAGTCCTGCGCTGGGCTCCACCCCGCATCACACTAGCCCTTGGGCGCGGGTGGAGCCCAGTGCAGCCCCGAGGTCCCCGCCCCGGGTCGAGGGGGAGCCGAGACGCGGCGCCCTGCACCGCGAGTGGGGGAGGGGTCGGTGCTCCGGGGAAGGGGGGAGGCCTGGGGGAAATTTGCATTTTTAAAAACGGCGGTTCCGAAACGACCTTGCCACGTAGACAAGCCAGTTGTGACGTTAAGCACAACGTGCTACTGAAATACCGAAATCCGCCACCAAATGGCGGCTCCTGCAGTCTGCCGCGCCGATAAAGAGGACTCGCCGGGCGTCGCCCATTTTAGGCCGCTTTCATTTCTCTGCTGTTACCCCGGTCCCCCTCCCCAAGCCGTCCCTTCCTCTCCCCGTTTTTGGGCGCACGGGGGACTCCTGGGTCAGAGAAGCTTTTCTGCCCCGGGGATCAGGCAGGCGCGGACTCTGCTGGAAACCGCTGCGTCCCGGCGGCTTTCAGAGGCGATATCCCAACCTCCAACCGCCCGATCCTCTGCCCCGCCGGGGTCTCAATGGCGCCGGAGTGCGAGAGCACCGGACCTTCCAGGTTCGCCCTGCCCGGAGCCCCAGGCTTCGCATTTGGGTCCTAAAGTGTGGTCCTTTGCCCAGATCTTAAGATTCCTATCGGGCAGCCACCCCTTCCTCGACACTCAACCTGGTCAGGTTTTCTTCCCAGGGGATTAGAGCCCGTTCTACCCATTAAACAAGTTCAACTGGAGGACCCTTCGGGTAGGCTGAAGCTCAGCCTTCGGGAAGCCTCAAATGGCAGTTTTATATTTTGTTAATAATTTGGCTTACAGTGTTTCCAACAAAACCCTAAACTCCAAGGACACCTTGTTATTGAAGGAGAAAGGGCACAGGATTTGAAGCAGCCGGAGGGAGGAGGGCAAAGCGAGGCGATAATCTGGAATGGCCCCGCAAGGAATCGCTTCTGAGGGCTTTGCAGGCGACGCCGCCGCCTCCCGGGACGTGGGACACTTTCCTGCCCGCGCTGAGCTCTCGCGGCCCAGGGGCCGGTTGCCGCGCCTCGGTGTCCTGCCGGGCGGAGAGGCCTTCGGCAGGACGGGGGCCGCCTTGTGAGATCACGCGCACCCGGCTGTCGCCGCCGCTCGCCACCGGGTCCGCCCTTGGAGACACGACTTCGTTTTCCCGCCTCCCCAGCCTGCCGAGGCCTGGGAATCTCGCTTTCAAAATTGGCGGGATCCGAGTCCGCCGAGCCGAGGGTGGCGAGCCGCGCACGCGCAAAATGGCCTCCCGGTGCCCCGCGGCCTGGGCTCGAGCGTTGGGCCGGGCCGAACCCCGCGGCGCAATCGGGGGCGGAGGTCCGGGCTGTCGCTCTTTGCGGTTCTCGGAGAGCTGCTAGTTAAAAAATAAAACAGGGAGAAGGGCCGTTTTCTCTGTAACCGGTCCTTTTGGTAAAGGCTCCCTAATCGGGAAGGCAGCGCTGCCGGGAAACGAAGGTCATTTTCTCCGGCCGGGCGTCCTGTGCCCTTTCCACCGGGCACCCGAACATAGGAAGCCTTTCTTTCTCTCTTTTTTTTTAAGCCGCTGCTCTTTCCACCCTAATTACCCTCGCCCCCGCTTTATCTTGCAAGCCGCGCACTGCGCTCCTGTCTTCGGCTTTCTTTGAATATTTCCACTCGTGGGGGCACTTAGACCTAAGACTGGAGCTCCTGGACAGGCTTCGCTGTCTCCAGTAACTTCTTTATCCATCTCTGTAACGTTCTCATTCCTTCCATCCCAATTTTCGACGCGTTTCCCGAGTACCCTAGTCCGCAGCCTTCCGAGGGTCTGTTGGGTTCTAGCTAACTTAGAAGGACAGAGTTGAAGAGCGCCGAATCCGCACGGAACTTGAAATCACGTTCACTTTGAAGTTTGGAGTTGATGACCACCCAACAATCAGAGCAAGAAGTAACTTTTTTTTTTTTTTTTAACTGAAATGTAGGTGACTCTGAGGGAACATCACTTGCTATTTTGGGAAATTCCCTTCTAATAGCCTCTGGAAGGGATATTTTAAGAAAACAGAAGAATGGGGGTAATTTAACTCATCCACTGGAAGTTTTATGTAGTGCTTACTATTCATTTAGGGGGTTAAATGAGACTTCGCGTGAGTTTTCCACAGGCACTTGAACTTCTTCAGAAAACTCCTAAGGATCCTGGAGTAGCCTTTCCAGTGATGAATAACTGTTGATGTCGTCGACTTGATGAAGACAAAAAGTTGATGGTGAAGTCTTCATGTGAGACCTCTAGAAATTGCACACTCAGAAAAAGAAACTGGTGCAAATAAAGGAAATCCGTTTCAAGAACCAAAAGAAGAAAAAACGTTAAAAAAAATTAAGTGCGGAAACAGGAAACACTCGACTGTGTAAACATTTTCGGAGACTTTCATAATCAAAACTGGGAGATCTTGAGATTTGTAAGGAGATGGACAGGCTTCGCGGTGGCATTTCCCAAGTCTGATCTACTGGGAGGCTCTAATATGTGATACTTTCTCTTCCTTGTAAAGAACCCATCTATCTGAATTCTGTGGTCCCAGTTTAATTCAATGTTTTATTTTGGAGGAATCCGGATTTTTTTTTAAGCGACCTTAGAAATAATCACCTGTTGTACTGTTCATTTTTTACTTGAAGAAACATCCTCAAGCGAAGTGACCTTATCTAACCCAAGAGCCTTATGTTGGAGCTGCGTTCTGTGCTCTTTGAAACTTAGAAGTCTTAAAGGTATATACTTTTTTTTTAAGGGTCCTTTAAAATGTAATTTCATCAAGACCTTTTGTTTTGGATAAAAGGCGAGTAAAACTGTATGGAAGAAACAATCATTGTATTTCAAAATAACATGGAGCCTCCATTTCATGGAGCACCAAACTGAATCAGAATTTCCAACTGTCATTCCAGGGTAATGTCAGAAGGAAAAGATATATCTTTAAAACCTTTAAAATATAAAGAGAAATGAACAAAAATAACACTTCCTTCACCTCAGGATTCTAAAGGAGACTAGGTTCCATGTGCAAATTGTTTCTAAAATTAAAATCCCATCTCCTCCAAAGATTACCATTAAGCTATTTCTCAAAAACCAAACATTTTCATTTCTTCTTGGCCAGTGCAAGTAGTATTTCACATGGATTCCTTTTACACTGCTATTAAGGTTTCATAACAAAACTTTTTGATAGGCCTATACAACGAGTGTACGGAAAGACTTCACAAATGAACTGCAACTCCAATATTGGGAAAAGAATAAGAGGAAAGGATGAAGGAAAGCCCCTATCAGCTTACTCTGCCTGTTGCATTGTACCTCCAAAGGTCCTAACATTTGCACATATGGATAAGGAAACAAAGCAATATGGTTGGTAGGTTAAGTCAACTGAAGGGCAACTTTTTTTTTCAACTCAGAGCAATTAACGGCCGGCAATTTTAAAAGCAAAAAGGTATTTGTAAAGTGGTATGCATGTGTAAAGCAAGATAGATCACTATTTATACAACAGCAACCAGCCTCATTCTTTTTTTGCATTTAAGCCAAAATCTGTGAAATCAATTTAGGCATTTTCTGTGGAATATTTTTAGCTCTAACTTTGTGGTATAGAATCCCAGAATACTGTTCAGAAGCAAAAGCCAAACTTAAAGCCGACTTTTCACGCACCCTGCCTTGACTGCTAAGAGTTACAAAGTTAGCAGCTTTGATATGGGTTTTTGTAACATTGAAATTTTAAGTGGTAGTTCAGCAAAAGTTTTAAAGCCTAATTGTCAAACCCGTGATGGCTGCTTATAAAATACAAAACATTATACTCTCTTGTTTTATTAAAAGACAAATTTTACCTGAAATAGCCTTTAAAGCTTAAGCAATTTTCAAATTGAGTAGGGGGGAAATTCCTCTTTCAAACAAAATAAATGGACATGTTTTCAAATACGGTGAAATAGTGTTAGGTAAGCCATAAATGCAATATCTGATACTTTACTAAGTAATTTCAAAAATAAGTCCATAAAAAGGTTGAGATGTAAAATCTTTGAGTTCTGTGTTGATCCTATGACTTGGTTTTGTGTAAGTCAAATGACAATCCACTAGCACTTTAAGTTTTTAGCCTTTGAAAAATATTTTTGCATTTTTATATACACAGTCATATCCAAAATAAAAACATCACTTGAAACTTCCATTAACTTTTTTTTCTTGTCTTAGATAACATCATGAACAACTTGAGAAGAAAAGCCTAGAAAAATAAGTTAAATTCACCAAAATTGGCAAACATGGGTAACTTTTACTTCAAAGATTGTAGAGTAAATAAACAGATACATCTTTCAATTGGGCTTTCAAGCAATTATACAACAACGCATGTACTCTCAGCAACATCACTAAGACAGCAATGGATGTTCTTCCGCTTTTACCTGTTGTAATCCACAATAGGGTTTCCAAAACTTCTGCACATTGTGCTTTTCATATCAAATTTTTATTAAAGTCTTAGCTATTTTCTAAATGAATATCCTTTTTATTGGATTTTTCCAATTACAAATGAAATTTAATTTTACATCTATCATTAGAAACAACACTTACAATGGGACTGTACAAATTTAGGTCAAAATAAAAATATATGTATTTTGTGGTTTCATAAAACTTCATTTACTGTATCTTTAAAGAAAGCAGAAGTAACAGCAATATATGTAAAAGTAATGATTTAATGACTATAAGCAAGACAGAGCAATAGAATTGTGCTTCTTTTGCAGACGGGGGACAATGAAATGTTTAACTACAATTTCCCCATACAAACATGAAACAATATTCATAGAGAATAAACACCCTCACAAATAACTGATGGGTGATGAACAAGTTCGACCAAAGCAAAACACAAACTGAAAATCGTTGGGGATATTCATACTTTAAATTCAACATGCTCACTGTATTTAAAAACTAATACCTGTAGAAGCTCACAATAAATTGCTTCTATTTCCAGACGTTACAGAGAGGGCATATTCCACTGTTTATAACTGTAACAGCAATTCTTAAGTTTGAAATTTTTCACTATGCCACATATTAAAATAATTTTAGATAAAATGCCTTCTTCCAGCAATTTGCTGGTTTATTTAAAATATTTGTTTTAGAATTACAGCGATCAATATGCATTTTAAAAACACATTAATTCCATCATAAGCAATGGGAAATGAACAAAGCATTTCCAATTTCCTTAGTGAAAAGTTCTTCTTTAATGCAACTATTAATTTTAAAAGTAAACAGGTATTACTAGAGAAAAATCAGTATTACGATATGCCAATCGCTTCCAATGGAACAAAATTTAGAATTAAATATCCACATTAAAAATATCCTATGGTGATAAGGCTCAAACATAGGTATCTGCAAAGGTCGAACCAGTTGGGAGAATTTTAACAACCATCTCTGAATGCATGAAACACAATATTTTCTTTATAGTATTTATAAATATATCATACAATACTGTTTCCTGTTATGTCGTATACCAATATGGCATTGTACAATAAGCATAATGCCATCTGATTCATACAAAAGCGAATCATTTAAACAAGTCAGTAAAATAAACGGTAGTACCCGCTTTTAGGCTTACAGATTGTAAAACTGAAGTTTACTTTCCTTTGATCGGTTTCGCGCAGCAACAGAGAAGTAAAAATCAAACAGGAATCAAAATGGCTAAATATGCAAGAAATTGTTATTCACAGTGACATGGCTACATAGAATGCATTATTCTATGCATATTCTTTCCATTTGTTGAATTTCAAGATAAAAAGCACTTGTTTTCTACAGGTTCACAAAACAGCATAATAACAAGAACAATCAGGGAGGATGTAATGTAGGCGTTAGTTGAGATTAACAAACTATGGCCCAATGTTTATATCCACTGCAGAAGATTTTCAAATCCAAACAATGGTTACAGAAACCATTTCACATCTGTCCTAACACACAGAAAAACATCTTGCCTGCTTTCTCAGAAATCAATTCTTTCGAGAAATAATCTTTCTTTTCAATTAACGTCCATATGAATATCACATCTAGTCCATCTTTTATAGCCAAATTTAACGTCACTACAAAAGAAAGCAAATTGGACGATAGTCACATGTATTAGCATCTATAAAGCTGTAATGGCATGAAGATATCTATATAAATCAGGGGTTTAAAATTTTTTTCCTCAACAGTCTCAGGTATCAACCAGATGAAGTTGCTGACGACCCATTTACTGACGATTTTCGAGGTCTATTGGCAAAAGAAGATTGGTGGTTACCGCTGGGGCTGCTGCTGGTTCCATTCATAGTGCTGGAAATGTGAGGAAACTGAGGATGAGGAGACTGGACTGGAGTGCCAGGGCTGGGCAAACAAGAAGAGGTGGAGGGAATACCTCCTGCTGGGCTGTTGGCCTTGTCACTCCCAGAGTCACTTTCCAGTTCTCCAGCGTTTGTCAGTCCATCTCTCTGATGACTGATCTTCATTCTTTTACAAGTAGGTCGAACTCTGTATTTCAAAGGAAGCGGACCATTCTATAAAGTTAAGAGGAAAAAAAAAATCAGTCTTAGATCTTTAAGTACAGTCTACAAAAATAACCTGCGAGCATCAGGTACGCTACCTACCCTTCTCCAGGTATAAATGTAGGCAATGTCCATTAGTGTATAGTAATCCTTTAAAGGTTCCTCTTCATACATGACATCAATCTGTTGAAAAACAACACTTCAATTATTAAGTGTCACAAAGAATGATGGTAAATCTAGATTTTTTTGGCCACCTAAATAGAATCCAAAAATGCTTTTAAAAAACATTTTCTCCAAACATTTGGACAAAGAAAGAATCCCTCTGGAAACTTCAAATGAGGGAAAACATTTCTTGAAATTAGTAAGGAATTTGTTTTCACAGCATAAAACAGAATCCATACCAAATATTTTAAGAGCAATTTCCAAATAAAGTACTAAATTAAAAAAAAAATTCCGTTGCTTTTTTGGGTTTAGAATCCAAAAAGAAAAATGTCATTGAAATTTTTTTTTAAAGATTTACATAGAATGCATGAAGACTATGAAGTAGATACCTGGAAAGTATTAGGTATGTCCATTTTACTTCTGAGAAACTTTCTTAGGTGCATCACAGTCATTGCTGCTGGGCATCGTAAATACCTTTTATCATTCACCTAAGAGCATATTTAAAAAAAATAATTTTTTAAAATTCCTAACTTTAAGATTTTTTTTTAAAGTCAAAAAAAATAGATGTCTGAGTATGACAAAAGGTACGAATACCAGAGCTGAGATTTGACTAAGTTCTCAGCTATACTTTGAGTTTGCTATTATTATAAATACTAAATGAACAGATTCCTTCAGTACATCAAAGCATTAAACATTAATTACTGAAAATATTTTGTAAGAAGAGTAATCATATATAAGATAAATTCTATCTAGTAACTATTGAATACAGATCACTCTTAAACAACAAACGTGATGATTTTCTTCTATTTGATAGCAACATCTGACCCTAGGATATGCTAAAGGGCAACATACACCCTCATAAAATCTAGAATCCAAACAATGCATCTTCTATGTGTTTTTGTATCATGGAACATACCTCCTCCTTAGATTTCTCCTTGTCTTTATTTACTTTCCGATCCAATCTAAGAAACAGATAATTTATTAGGCAAACAATGTATCTAATAAATATATTAGCATAAAACACATTTCCTAAAGAATTTACCTGTTCTGGTCAAAGAATTCAATGGATAAACTTATTATTTCATCATCAGTTATAATTCTCTTATCTTCATCTGCAACTTCTCCTCTATCTTCATTAGAGCCATTGGCAGCTATAAAGACATTTTTAAATTCAATTTTTAAGAATTAAATATTTAATTAAATATTATACATACAGAAGAATGGAATTGGTACTTTTAAGCTTAATTTTAATAAATTACTGGATAAGTTCTCCCTCAAATAAAATGTCTTTCCCCCTCTAAAGAGTTTACCATCAGCTGAAGGATGAGCTGCATAAAAATCCCTTCTTCTCTTCATTTCATCTAAAAAGGAGGAAAAAAAAGACTTAAACATAGCAGGTAAAACTGATAAATACTTTTTAAAAATTCATTTTTAAGCAAGTTACTCACTTTTGAAAAGCCCTGGAACTAATTTGTATACAATATCTTGAAGAGTTTTATCTGACCTGAAAAAGAATAAATTAGAAAATAAACTATCAACTAATATGGCAAAAACTAAAAATGTTTATTAAGTTTTTAAACATTCTTTGTTTTCTCTGTTATAGTATTTTACTTGATTGTAACACTGTCTATAACTACATCAACATGATAATTATGATAAAACTTCTTTATGTAGTAGCACTGTTTTTTAATTAGAAGAATACTCTATTTTATACTCACTAATAAATTCTTCACATTTCACTAAGTCAAGAAAAGTGTGCCTTCCAAATTACTGAATTAGCTAATATGAAAGAGAACAAAGAGGAGAGAATGGAAGCAGTTTAAACACATGCACTCTTGCTGTCACAAGGTCAATAAAGCAATGCAAAAATGGAGAACTAATTCCATTTTTAAAAATGATTTTAAAAAATCTTAAAATCCCTTGAATAATACTGAACTCTGTTTAAAGTTAGTCATCATTAAAATGGCCAAGAAATTAAGGGCTATCCTCCTCTACAAAGTACACGCATTAGACGGTGACTGAAGGGTAAATTTTGTGTGAAGAAATAAACACTAAATTCAATAATTATGCAATTACAAACAATGTTTTTAAACATTTTCCTACCTTATATTCAGTAGTGGTCTGGTCTTGTGAACTTGGACATCACAGATAGGACAATACTTGCTGGTCTCCAGGTAACGCACAATACACGTTTTACAGACTAGAAATAAAAACACAAATTTTTTAAAGTTCAGGAAGTAGATGCTAAGCAATAAAATTAGTGTGTCAGAAATAGAGAACTAGTAGTAACAAAATGGTAAATACCAAAAGGCATTTCTAATTAAATAAACAAATTCAGTTAATATCCTGAGAACACATACAATTTATATTTATACAGTATTTTATTAAATATGCATTAACAAAAAGTCACTAAATGCAAGAGCGGAAAACAACTTCTTCATTTTGTACCAACATTCTCAAGGACAGTGGGAATTGTTAGTTTTCAAATTTCAGGACAAGATGTTAAATATACACGACACAAGAAAAGGTCTAAAACTGTGTACTTACAGGAATGTAGACATTCTATTATGGTTGTGGCATCAATGAAGTACCCTCCACAAAGCACACACATTAGGTGGGGATTTAGCTCAGTGATCTTGATTCTGGTTGTTCGATGCATTTCTGCTTGATAAAAGATCCTGCAAGACAAAGAAATATTGGCCATAATTCACAGAAAGAGAATCGAGATTATCTCCAACTCCCAGTAACTATATGCTCTGAAATGCTGAAGGAGTTCATAAAACTCGTTTAACACTGTGCAGCTGGACTGTCCCAACGTCTTCTACAGAAAGAATTCACTGATCAGACCTCAATCAGTTCTACAGAAAAGGTGAAAAAGGATCCAAGAAAAGTAATCTCTGGTTCCTCAGGTCATTCCAGGAGGGAGAAGAAAAGGTCTGGGGTGGGGGCTGGGAGCTGAGAGCATTCGGGTCTCTTTCTTCCATTTGTCCTCCAGCCCAGCAGCCCCACGGCTGCTGCAGACGCTACACGCTCCCCGCAGATATTTACCAACCGCTAGGGCTTGTTCCAGGACTCCAAATTTAAGGTAAAACTTCCTTATGGATCTTCGATCGAAAATCCAGGAGCATGCCCTGGCTTCCCAGGGGTTCTGGTTGTTTTAAGCGGTTCCGGCAACCAGAACCAGGCACGTTTTGACGCGATACAAAGGGAAAGCAAATTCTGCTCTATCTGCATCCCTGGCATTTCCGGAGCTGGGTGCTGGGGCCGCAGGAGAAGCACCTCGAGTCGGCCTCGGGCTGGGGCCTGAGCGCGCGGACGCCCGGGGGCCGGGGGGCCGGGATGCGGAGGGGCGGATCCGGCGGCGCCCGGGGCTCCGTCTCGCTCCGGATTCGGAACTCGCCTCTGTCGGGGTTTCCATAGCAACTTACACTTACACTTGGCATCCGGCCACCGCTGCAACTCCGCGCGGAGCCGGGCCGAGCCCGTAGCTTCGGCGGGCGTGCGGGGCTGCCGGGCGGCGGCAGCGGCGGGCGCGGGGGAGGGGCCGGCACGGCGCGGGGGCGGGGCCGCGCGGGGGCGGGGTGGGGTGCGGGCGCGCAGCGCGGGGGTGGGGCGGCCCCACGAGGCCCGCCGCGCTGGGGAGCAGGATTCTGGCCCGAGGCGACCCGGCAGACAGCCTGGGGGACCCCGGAGCGTGCAGTGGTAAAGGAAAATGCAAACCGCACTCCGGCCATTTCGGACACTCTTGGGGGCCTCTTTCCACGTCGACTCGGCGCGAAGAGCTTCTTTCAGATCTTGACTCTTTCGGTCTCTCCTGTTAGCAATCACTAGGTCAAAAATTTCATGAAGGGATCTTTTGAGAATTGCCAACTGTGCACTTAGCCCGAAACCGTCAGGGCTCAAATTGCAGAGATGTTTATTGAACTGAAACTCTTTAAAGCTTTCTTCTCTAATAGGAAGTTCTTCTGTAGATTAGGATGAGCGATACAAAGTTTTGGAAAGGCTGAAAACTGAAATCTGTTTCATAGCAGACAAGAAGTGGGCAAAGCCTTGTGTTTTACCTGAGCTATGCTGGATAGAGGCAAGAAAAACTACCTGAATCGATGGCAGTGACAATAAGTAAAGAACCATGTGACCAGCCCATTCCCAACGCTAAATCAACACCTTGTCAACCCAGAGCACCGAGAGCAGAGAAAAACAAATGTCATTTTCTCAGCCTCACCTCCATGCAAACCCCACACAATGAAATGCTATTCCCAACAGATATCGTATGTTATAGAAAAGTCACGGTGGGGAACTGTCAGCAACAATACAATAGCGGACAATCAGGGAAGTCAATTACTTCGTGCAGTATGCTTGAAAAATGCATTTCTTACTCCCACTTCATTCATTTCAGAATCTGAAATAAGACTAAGCTTCCAGACTTATCTGAAGCACATTCTCAAAGCTGCCTTGAACAGAAATCTAGGAACTTGTGAAACTTGAAGATGCATCTGAGGTTTTAATTCTCAGGGAATTTTAATGCAGAAGAGGGAAATACTAATCAACAGCTCAATGGCTGAAACTAAAAGTTTTAGAGTACTAAAAAAAAACACACACACACAACAAAAAAAACCGGTAAAAACAAAACAAAGCCTCTTTTATGAAAAGTGACCACAGTGGCAACCAGTGACTTCAACCAGAAAACGTCATGTGTGACTCCTCAGTTATCTTTGGATGACTTGTTTAGAGGAATATTGTCAACATATTGTTAATATAAATCTAAGTGGGATTACAGAGGAGTTGTGGATGGAGCAGTGTCCCTAAAGAGTAGCAATATTTAATTCTATTGTACTTGGTGATTAAAGACAAGTCTTCTTGGTTCTCAAAGAAAACTCACCTTATGAAACAGCAGGACCTTAACTAGAAAGATAGTTAGCGAGGTGATACTTCTGTCCCCTTGCAAAAGCACATCACACTAATGCCACCGATCATGAAGTTCAGGAAGGGGCATCAATAAAAACAGCTGCCTTTATTTCTCCTCTACTTTACATAAAATCAACACCAGACAAACACAAATATTAACACACAGAACAATCAGACCTCAGTGAAAGGTTATCTACTGGTTGGCTTTGAACGTTTAAGTCTCATGTACTTGACCAAAACCCTTTCAAATTCATTTTAAGTCTTAATTCACACAACTCCTCTACTTCAATTCACAAGAATTTGACCACAACCCTATAACCATTTATAATGCTAGTAAATACCACTTTGTTACTTGTATAAGAATCAGTTCTTTATCTTTATATACCACTTGAAAGTACTGGGAACCTAATGAAGACTTCCAAAACATCTGACATGCTTGATAAGGTTTCAGAAACAATCTCTTGCACCTTAGAAAGGAAAACCTTCTAGGTTCCACCACAGAACTGCCAGTTAAGCAAGCAAAAATGCACCAAACATACAATGGAAAAAATACTCAATAGTTTAAACTTGCCATTATAACATACTCAGTTGGGGCTGTCACTTTAGTTGGAGGCCTAACACCAGTAATGTCAAAATGAAGGAAAACAGAAGCAAGTTCTTATGTTAACAATCAGCTTGACTATTGCAATCTAACACATGCAAATAAACTCCATAACCCCAGTTGGGGCTCCCAGGCCAATACAAGTATGGGTAAACTTGGGGTTAATTTGACTTCTAGGGAGAATTTTACCTTTGGGGGCACTTAATGCACATCCAAGGACTTGATGGTAGAACATTAATGGATTTTTCAAGTACAACTAAATGCTCACTTTTCTTACAGAAGCGTGTGTATATGTGTGTGTATACATACACACATGCATACAAAATGACTTATATGGCTTTAAAGATACCAGGTGTAAATTTACACAAGTAGGTTATTTCAAAACACCTTTGCACTTTGGGGCAGATGTATGGGAATGAACTCAAATATTAAAAAAATATATGTTTGCCCACAAAATCAACCTCTAAGGGATTCTACTTAAAATAAAATTCAAATGTTAATATAGTCTCATAAGTTAGCATATACTGTTAACAATTGGCATCCTTAGGTTTCAAGACTTTAGCGTAGCATATAATATGTTTCCAGAACTTGGGGGTTAAGCTTCCTATAAAATATAGGTTGAACTACTCATAACATTCTAGGCATCACCAACCTACACTTGGATTTGAATAATATGCCCAGAATTTTGCCTACTTTAAGGGAAGGGGTTAATACATGCTTGTATTTCAAATACTGAACCGTGACCACTAAGCCCACTAAATCCTTTTATTGCAATTGGGAATGATCAAAGTCTCTATACTTGTTTACTTCCAATTATTAACTGTAAATCTTTGGGAAAAAGATCATGCTATACGGCTGTCAAACCCAAAAGACTGCGTAAACATATGCCATCAACTTAGTGCTCGTTTTCCAAAGCATCTCCTCACCACATGACCTAAGCTGACATTTAGCAAAACCTGTAAAACGTTGTGGACTTGAGTCATGGTTCTAAGTGCATCCCATACTAGAGGTTGAAAGAAAAACTGTAGTCTCTGAGAGAGAAAAAAACAAAAAGAGGAAAAAAGAAAGAAAGAGAGGAAACCTCTTGCAAGACTAACGTCCACTCACCATCATCACTCCAAAAAAAGCTCCAAATTTGAAATGCCCACTTCCCAGTGAGCACGTCCCAAGTAATGTTTGAAGAACTTATCCAAGACTCCCAACAAATAACACCTTGAAAACTTTACCATTTTAAACACAAACGCAGGAGACCTTGGAAACAACTGGGAACCGCCATCTTACAAGCCATCCAATTTCTCACAAGTGTCCCTCCAACTTAAGTTAATAACATTTTTGTTCGGGCTCTCACCAGCCTAACATCCACCTTGGCGGGATCGCTGCCCCCCACGCAACCCGTCCCTATAAAATGGGGGCGTTCTCTGGCTGTTTAAACCCCTCCAAAGCCCTTTCTTCGGGAGAGGAGGGAAGCCACTTGACCCAAGCAGCTCCCGATTTCAGGCACCCGTCCCCGTTTCATCAAAATCTACCTCTCAACAAAAGGCGCCGTGGCCGGGAGAGCCGCAGAAGCTGCAAATAGAAGTGTTCTTCTCGGGGGCCATGTGCGTCGCGAGGGTGTAGAGGGGCGCTCGGGGGAGAAAGGAACTAAAACGTGGGGCCGCGCGCGGCGCGTCCGGGCTGGAGCGGGCGGCGGCTGGAGCGGCGCCGAGGCCGGCTGGCGGCGGCGGCGCGGGCTGCGGGTCGGTCCCGGCGCCGCGGGAGTCGGCGGGCGGCGGCGGGCGCGCGCTCGCGGGCGCGGGCGGCGCGCGGGGCCGGGCGGCGCGCGGGGCCGGCGGGCGGCGGGCGGCGGCGGCGCGGGGCTCGGCGCCCACGCTGTCAGCGCCCTCCCGGCCGGCGCGGGCGAGGCGCGGGGGGGCCGCTCCCAGTCCACCGGCGGCCGGTCCGAGCCCGGCGCGACCCCCGCCGCCCCCAGGCCCCGTCCCGGAGGCGCCTCGCCTCCTACGTACCCGGAAAAAGCAGCCGGCGAGAAGCGATCGCAGCGGGCGGAAAAGACAATGAAAGTTAAAAGTCGTTCAGCAGAAAATGAATGTGAGCCAAGCGGCCATCTTGAAGCGAGCTGCAGACGCTGCTGTCAATGGGCAACGAGCGCAGCCGAGAGGAGCCGCGGCCGCCGCGCTCGGCTCATGCTGCCTCCCGAGCCCGGCCTCCTCCTCCTCCTCCGCCTCGGCCTCCTCCTCCGCGGCCTCCTCCTCCTCCTCCTCCTCGGCCTCCAACGCCTCCTCCTCCTGGGCCTCCTCCTCCTCCTCCTCGGCCGCCGCCGCCTCCTCCCGCTCCGCACTCGGGGGAGGGAGCGCGCGGAGGGGGCGCGATCAGTATTATTCTGCGGGGCTGGGAGGTGTTTCTAATCCGGATCGGGGCTCCCTCGCCAACATCCCCATTGTCTCGCCCCGATCTCTGCCTTTAATACTACGATTATTATTTCATAGTTGCCGTGGGGGGAGGAGGGGGGTGGGGGGCGCCGTGTGTGTGCGTGCGGAGAGGCGGGGGGAGGGGAGGAAGGCTGAGGAGGGGGAGGGGAGGGTGGAAAAAAAAAGCACCGCTGAAGGCAGAGTGGAAACTGACACCGGCTCCAAAATGGCTCAGAGTCCGCCCGCCCCCTCCCCCCGCCGCCCCCCCACCGGGTCACGTGCTCCCCTCATTCCTTAAGGGCGGCCTGGGAATTAGTGTCGGTGTAGTCGGGCCCGCGGCCGCCCCCTCCCCTCGGAGCAGCGCGACCCGGCCCCCTCCCCCTCGCTCGGCGCGGCGGCGGCGCTGGCGCGGCTGCGGAGACATTTCTCCACAGCGCCACACGCGCCACCCTGCTCTCGGCGCGGGCATCGCTCCGGCCCCGCAAGCAGTTCAGCCCACCCCACCCCCCGTTATTTCTTTCTTGCCGCCGCCCGCCTCCGCTCGCGGTGCACACGTCCGCGGGCTCCAGCCGAGGAGATCGCCCGGCCGCCGCCCCCCGCTCGGCCCCACGGGCTGCGGCCCAGACTCCGGCGCCGCGGTGCGGAACCTGCGACCGAGTTGGGCTCGCGGAAACAACAGCGCCCGCCCCAGTCTTCCCGCGGCCGCGCCGGCCCCCTTCCCCGCCCGCCAGTGGCCGAGGCGGGGCGCGCGCGGGCAGCCGCTCGCTCCGGGCAGGGGCTCCGCGCGGGGCCGGCCGGCCGGGCCGGGCCTCCGGAGCCCCACGGGCGAGGGTCGGGCTGCGGGCGAGCCCTCGGGCACAGGTAACGGGACGGGCCAGCTCCCGGCGCGGGGCGACCGCGCCCTTTCCCCACGTCCCGAAGCTGGGGTCTTAAGGCAACCCCGAAGATCGCATCCTTTCCCACTACGCTTAACTTTAATCCTGAGAAGAGGCGATCGTTAAAAGTTAACGCCAATCGTGTCTGCGTTTTCAAAGTAATAATTAACAAACTCAAATCCAAACAAACTCTCAGCACTCTTTAGTGGGAACAACTTATTTATTCAGAATATAATACTGTCTGCTTCCTTTTGGAAGACTTGGAAAAGATCAAATATGATCAGTGTACGGATAATACTAAAGATTCAAATACTTAGGCAGACTTTCCCTCTTAACCCTTTCACAAGTGTAAAAGAAAAAGTGTCAAAATTGATGAGTGACACAAATCCAAAAGAAAAAATTTGTTCTCCTGAAAAGGAAGACATCCAGCTCGCAGAAACGATGGTTCGGCGGACGGCAAGGCGTTCCTGGTCTTCCTCTAGACCGGGGCAGATCGTTAACTTCCCCAAATTACAACTGAGTTGCTCTTTCCAGGCTTTTCGAAGCATCTTTAAGTTTCCCTACTAAGTCCTGAAGATGTGTGTGATGAATCGTTTTTAGGATAAAAACACAAGAAAGAAGTATCCAACTTTGAGAAAGATGCAAGAAAAGAGTCGGGGGACACTTTCTAAACAAGTTTAAAATTCACAAAGATTTTAAACCTTTGACAAACCACTATCAAAAGAAGGTTTTCTTCTAAAATATAAAAGATGTAAAAACTTAAAAGAAGGTCAATAGAAAGTTTTCCTCTAAAATATCTCATCTTCAAATGGGCTGCTTGCCCTCAGATGTGAGAGATAGTTTCTAACTGAATCCTCTGAACAGGCGAAGTATATCAAAATTAAAATTTCTCAAGTTATCTAACAAAGATTATGCTGTATTCACATCTTTTGAAAGTTTAAAGTTTGATTAATGGTTACATTAAAACGACTCTGCAGGAGATCCCTTTTGAAAAATTCAATCTCATCAAAATTTCAAGCAATGACCTTCATTTTTTTAAGTGGTAAGAAATAAATTCGTTGTCATGTCCATTAATCAATGTAATTTTTAATTTCCCCAGTCTTACACTGGCAATATAAACAGTTTTAGAATTTTTGTATACTTGCTCCTTTATAAAAAGTCATTTACAGCTACTGTTTAAAAATCATGTTTTGAGAGTTTAATTCAATTTCTGAAAGCAAAGAAGACATTTTCAAAGCCAAGCTCTTCCTTTTGCTTTGTCCTATTGGCTCACACTTATCACAAATAGAAGGAATTTACACTCAACACTACACAAGTTTATTTTAATTGGAGGGAACAGCAAATGCAGACCAATTCTGTTAGTAACATCGTAATTTCAAAAGCGAAGCCTACGTTAAAATATTGCTTTTGAAGCCCCCTCACCATTAAATCCTTAACCAACCTTCATTATCTACTGACAGATGGTTAATTTTCTTTTGAACTTTACATAGGCATAATTCTCAATTAAAAATCTGTAAAAAGGTAGGCATATTCACAGATCCTAATACTGTACCTGTAATTGTTCCATGTTGCAACTAAAACTAATCTCTGGGTGGGATCGGGAATCAGTGTTCTAGGGAAGAAAAAAATGCTGTTTATTTAAATCAAGGAAATTTTAAATTTCATTACACATTTAATTTTTAGACAGGGCTTATGTATAAATACCTCTACATTTAAGGTCACCAAATATGCAGGTCTGTACATCTTATCAAGTTGATTGGTCTAAAACAACACAACACATTGATTTCAGTCTTTAACTCTTATTTTTTTAAAAAAGTTCCCTAAGTTCCCCTAGAAAACAGTTTGTTAAACTTTACCTTTATCTGATATTCCAAATGCCAAGAAACATCAGTTATATGAGGGAAAGATCTGCCTATACTGAAAGATACAATGATAATTTTGTACATAATAGCTACAGGAAAACTTTTAGTATTTATCTTCACCAACAATGGTGTCTACCACCTCCCCACCACACACACTATTTTAATCCATTCTGAATTTAAAACATTGTTAAACTTTATTTTCAAGTTCTGAAGAGTAAACAGCATTTTAAAAATTATCTCCATAAGCTTTATCTTTAAAAACATTAGCTTAACTGCAATTGTTTCACTTGCCCTTTAGCCCCTTTTCTTTTGGTCTAGATCCCGTTTTTTTGTCCTGTCTTGTTTCACACCAACACTCTCCATTCATACCTGCAAGTAAAAAGTAGCTCAGCTTGACACCTTATACAGGACCTACCTTCCCAGTAGGATTTCTAGGGAATTCCTATTATTCTGGGAGGAAAAAAAAGAAAGAAAATATGTCTTTGCAAACAGAGTAGAAGAAAAATAGTAATTGTTAATTTTTAAAAATTTAAGTAAGTAACCTGATATTCCGTGCAAAACAATTCTATTCTCTCGCTGTCAAATTTACAGTCTTCTAGATAAGTGCTAAAGAAAAAAAAAAGCCTAAGTTTAGTCTCCATTTTAAAAACTGAAATTGGAATCATAAAGGTACTATTTGAAAACAAATGGATATTTAAATAAATCCTGTACCTTAGAGTTGATTTGTCAGCTCTTTGCTTTCCAGCCTCCAGTATGTAAGTTGCAGCTGCTGCATGACAATGTTTTAAAACCACTGGATCGATATGTTTCAAGTCTGGGTGATCTAAAATAAATTAATTGCCAGTGATGCCTGTGACAATAAATTCTTTATAGTCCTGTTTCTAAAAAGGGATTTTAATTTGGGTAAAGAACCCTCTCTAACAAGATAACAAGAAGAATTCAACTATAAGGACTGGAAGTTATAAGTAAATGAGATGTGCAACATGGTCAATGGCAAAACAATAAAGATCACACATCAATAATTATGCAATTACCTGGTCAAATTACCTTCTTTTACTTTACCTTAATACTCTTATTTATTTTTTAAAAAACATAGTCCTAGAGTAAAATATACAGTGGTCACTCTAAAGGTGGCGTAAATTCCGAGGAAAATAAGAAGATAAATATTTTATATGGTGTAAATTTAAGAATGAATAAACTTTCCTTCTAAAGATTAATTTTATGCTAACTGGCTCCATGGACATTAACACATGGAGGTGGGGGAGAGGGAACGAGTTCAGAATATAAAATACAATTTTCAAAATATTTTCAGGTTTCGACAGCCATCCTTTCTTTTTTTTTTTTTTTTTTTTGAGATTAACCAGGTGGCGGTTACTATTTTCGTTTAAAGAACTTCCACTTTCATACTTTTTGTACACGTGTTTAGCTCGTGAAACTACAGGAAAAAAATTTGAATTGTTGAGATATTTATATTTAAGAAAATCATGTAATAGCGATCTGTCTTAAAATATGCCTCCATCCATACTGACACCGCACTCCGCAATCACTGACCCGACCACTTATAAGAGACTCGCCTCCTGATAACTAGTGCAGAACAAAACATTATGCACCATATTTTAAGGGTCTAGGCGTGGAACCTGTGCAAAACATATTGAACTAGAGTGTTGGAATGATCAGAGGATCTTGAGGTATTCTCTAAGATGAAAAATGTCAACACTATTTGACGTAGTAATTACTTTGGAAGCAGACCCTTTAAAACCTTCGTCAACCTAGCACTGAAAGCTTGAATTGCAGGGAGCTGCCCTGATGAAGTCCAAGTGTCAAACAGCCTTTGCCCCAGACCAGGCTGAAAACCTTAGATGTTTAGGCCACAAACAAGACTTGAACACCGGCTTTACAAAGGAACAAAGAGCCTGGGAGGGGAAATCAGGCCAGGAACGTGTAGCTGGCTGTGTGCAGGTGCCAACTGGGGAGAGAACAATGCTCAGGGTCCGATGTGGGTTCTGGCAGAGCCACATCCCCACACTCCGTCCGGAGCGAAGGGCAAACCCCGGAGACTTCCTCTTCCCGGGGCTTTCCCCTTCTCGCTCCATCTCGCTCCTCTTCTCCGAGCGCCCCTCCACCCAGGCCGATCCAGCTCAGAGCCCAGCGGCTTACCTAACACGGCCTCGTCCGCCTGGGCGTCCAGCAGGCTCTGGAAAGCCGCCCGGAGGAGAAGCGTGAAGGCGTTGGAGTCGAAGGAGCCGGGATCGGCCAGCATCTGGAAGCCTTTCTGCACATACTCCGAGAGCTCCATTGTGAGCGCGCCGTGACCTTCGACACGCGCACCACGTGACACGCGCCGCGCGCTCAGCTGATGCGGCCGCGCGCGCACGCGGCTGGGGCGGCGGCGGAGGCGCGGGCTGCGGGCCTCCCAACCCGTGGGCTCCCCGCCGGCCTCCCGGGCCGCGCCCCGGCCCGCGACCCCGGCCACCCGCCAGCCGCCGCCGCCGCCGCCGCTTCCGTCCAGTCCTTCCTTCTGCGCCCGCCGCTAGGGCCGCCGCGCCTTAGCGCGAGGGGCGGCCCGGGCGCTTTGTGGACGCGCTCGGCGCTTTCTCTGCTCTCGGCGCTCACCTAGGACTGTCACCGGCTCCTGCGGGGCCCGCGGGAGCGCTCCCGAAAGACCCCTCGGGAGGTGGTGACGGTGACGGGATCCCGGCCCCCACCGGCCCCGAGAACTACGCCTTCCCCGCTCCTCGCTCAGCGCGAAAGCCTGCGGGAAGCTCCAATCGGAGGCAACTGGTTGGTTTTTGGTTGGGGGCTTTTTTTTAACTCAACAGCTTAACCCCCAAGCACTGCCCTTCTGTGAATGAGACTGTAGACGTCTAATTATAATTCTTGCTTATTTTTCCTCTTTCATTGTCATTCCTGGAATACGGCAATTGATTCCTTCCTGCGTGGTGTGTGTGTGTGTGTACACATGTATACATATAGTGCGCGTGTGTAGGTGGTGTACTTCGACAATTGAGGGATTAATATCTTATTCACGAACATATTGGACAGAATTATTAAAAATTTTAGATGCAGCTACAAATAAACACCTTTCAAAAGCAAACTGATAAAAATTTTGTGCTACTGTGCTCACAGCATCTATGGGTCCTGTTTTAATTAGTCAAGCTATCATATTTTTATCAAATAGTTATCTTAGTAAAATGGCAAAACTAAAAACTATTTACTAAAAACTTAGTTAAGAATGGCAAAATCTTTATCAGAAGTGAATACCCATCATTTTAAAGGTTCAAATATTGTATAAAGTTTAACTTCCCCTTTATAGTTATACGAATTTGGAGAACAAGAGTGATTCTTAAAACAAAACAAAACAAAAAACTGCATCAAAGTAGATTATGCATTTTTTGATCAAAAGAATTTAAAAAGGAAACTCAAAGTGCAGTTCTTTCCGGGTGGAGGGGAGGAATAAAGAACGAGAAAGATGTTTTAGTCTTTCAAATAATGCCTCTTAGGAGACATTATTTGAAACAGACTCACCATGAAACACTTTTTGAGGCATAATTTAGGTGTTTATTTGAAAAAAAAGTTTCTAACGAATACAGTCAACATTTAACCTTGCACCAATGCATAAAGAGCACCTGATTTCACAACAACAGGACGCAAATGGAATAATTTAGCATCAGTAAAGATTGAGTAACTACTCAAGTTCTCCTTTGAAGGCTTTGAAAGGCATGTGAACTAGCTCTCCACTTCGGTGAGCATATAGGAGCAGTGAAGGATTTAAAAGTCTCCCTAGAGTCTTTATGAAACAAACACCTATTAATCATGTTCATCTTTTCTTCCCATCTCTCATTTTCTTTCTAAACTCCTTGTTTCTCCTCAGTAGTAAAACGTCAGTTGAAAAATGTCCAGATATCTGATTTGCATAAGGGATATTTTACAGGGCAGAGTTGTGTAAAAGTTAAACAATATTAACAACACCCAAGCTCATTACATTTGTTACATATTTTATGACCTTGCATAATATTGATTGTTAATACTCTAATAGAATTTGAGTTGATAATTGTAATCATACTCAATTTAGTGTCAAAAAGGAAAGCAATAATGCTTGAGCATAGATTTTTAAATGCTGTTTTAAAAGAGGAAAGTAATTCAATTAAATGTGAGTTCCTGGGTGTAAAAGTTAGGAAATTCACAAGAATTGTTTCTGTAATAGCTGTCATGTTACTCTCCTGTACATATGTAAGTCCTTTCTCTTACAAGGCATTTGTCGTCTTCTACCTAAATGTGTTTATGTGTTAGGCCCAAGTGATGGGTATATTTCCAGCTCACACAAAAATTTTCACCATAATGTTTTCTGATACTAGAAAAACTGAATTTTTCTCCTGTAGCTACATTTATTTCAACTCCCTTTGAAGGAGGCACAGGATTAAGTATTTGTTTAAATGTAGATAATACATGTATTTCTTTGACAAGTAAGCCGTTGAAATACATTGAAGTATAATTATTAAAAGGCATGATTACACAGATCTAGACTCTGTTGCAGCAATAAAATCAATATATTCTATATTATTAGAAAAACTAGGTATGAAAACATTCTGAAACTATGGGGGAAAAACTATTAAAAATTTTTGCTTTGATCACTGAAAACAGCATTGGAACTTTCACTAAAAACAATTCTGCAGCCTTAAAGCCAATTGGCTAAATTTGCCCTGAAAGAGCCTTTTAAAATAACAATTATGTGCAGCTGAAAACAGCAAAATAGATGTTCAATGATCTTCGTGTTAATAATGTATTTTTCCTTTTAAACTGCAAATTTAAGATAGATAATGCTGCTAAATTTGTTTTTCTTTTTGAGAATGTACAAATTATTCAAAGGATGAGAAAGTATTTTTAAATGTTTTTAGAATGTTTTAAAATACATTGTATCCTTTGAGCTGGTTAGTTAACTTTTTCTTTTTTAGAAAACAATTTAATATTGGCCTCTGCACCATGAGTACAATTTAAATGTGCTGGGGCATTTACAGGATCTATGTGGTCAGCTTTTCCCAAAGGCCTCATTGGTATATTTGTTGGTTGCAATTGTTTTTATTTCTAGTATTTATTTTTTAGACTGTATAAGTACTTTTGCTTTTGTGCCGAGGAAGCTGAGGGAAAGTATTACTTTAGATTGAAGAGTTCCTTGAATACCCATGGGGAGGAAAAAAAAAAAAGCCAATATGCTTAAATGCCCATGCATCCAAAAGTTTTTACTGGCATACATACTATGTTCTTGCGGGGTTCTATTCCACCCCTGCACGTGGAATACCTGCTCACTTTCCAGAAAGAAGTTTAAAATGCTTAAATATTACCTAAACACAAGAAACATCTTCTCTCTGCCCCCTCACAGGGATTCTTTGGTGGTTAGTGATCTTAAAACCTTGAGATAAATATTAATAAAAATAGAATTTATTATTTTAAAGCTACTTTAACCACAAATGGACAGTTGGGAGGAATGCTTAACTGAGTTAACATATGGTATTTGAAAGTATAGGTCAAAACTATTTCAGTGAAGTTTATAAAATCTATACACATTCTTTTATTAAATATCTTAACTTGGCAAGGCATAGATTGGGTCTTGGAATTTGAATGGTCAAGTTTTTGCACATTTATGACTACAGAGTTCAGTGGTTTCAAATTGAGTCTTGTGTCACATGTTTTCAAAAGACCACATCAAGCATTCAGAGGGAACAACAAAGGTTTAATTTTCAAATTAAGCATTTAGTCCAATCTCTAATAATTTATAAATGGTCATTGCTACAATAATTACTATAGGCAAATACAACCTTTTCCCTCCCTTATTCATATAGCCTATCTTGTATATGAGGATTTTTTGATAAAACTCAAATTTATTTCAATGGAGCTAGTGCCTTAATATGTGAGAGAAAGTGAAATGCTAGTCACATTAAAGAAGTTGGAACCATAGGAATGAAAATCAATGATACAGTGTTCTCTAAAATACTACAAAATTCATGCTTATGGTTTTGCACAAGCTTTTTGAATTTTTTCCCCCAAAACTTTTATTCAAGACATTTAGACTAATTAGCACAACTTCTATTTAAGTAGTAGTTTCATCATTTAGTACTATTTTTTAAATTTCATTTTTCAGATAGTTGCATCAGGAAAATATCAAATATAAAACTTCAAAATGTGGTATATGATAAATATTTCAAATCTAAGTTGTAACAGGTTAATTATCATGCTACTAAGAAACTGAGTTTCTTAAAAAGATAAATATCAAAGCATTTCCTTTGAAATTAAGAAACTATAATTTTGTCAAACTTTGCAAATAGGAAATTCTATAGTCAAGATGTTTAAAAAGGAGAATACTCTTGAATTTTTAAAGTGAGATTTGGGAGCTATCATCAAGAGTGTCCTGCCTTAATTTTGTTAGCTACTTGAGTCAGAATGAAATAATTCTGTAATATTAAAAGAATGTACATAAGTATCAAATGATAATTTTTAATATTAAATCTTTGTATCTAAGCAGTCTATGGGTTTGAAAGGATTTTCTACATATTGGAAAAGTCAGGTCTGCTCTTCAGGGCTTCCTTTAGGAAGTTTGATCCCTTATTTTGAAGCCAAGCAACTAATGTCACATGGGAATATCTGAGTAGTACTGACTAAAATTGTGAAGTCTTCAGCTAGGAAGAAATGAGGAATTGGTTTCTTAAAAGGAAATAAAATTTTTAACATGCAGTTTGGCAAGAGATGAAGGCAAATTTTAATTTAAAGGTAAAGAAATTAGAAACAAGGAAGGCAATCATACTCCACAGTATATTTAATGAGAAAAGAACAGGTTGAATTGTGTGTCTTAGAATTTCTCTACATGGACAAATGGAAACTATTTACTTTTAAATTATTACAATGTACTTATCTTTTGTATGGATTATAAAAAGTAAGTTTACTCCTTAAGTCACCAGTGAAGCGATATGAAAATTAGGAGCTGGCCAACCATCCAATAAAGTCTGTCAAATAGAGAATTTAGATAATAAACAGTTTCCCCCTCAACAACAGGTTGGTTTTATTCTCTACTTATAAAGATCACCGCTTCGATTTCCTACTTCATTGATCTGGGATCAGCCAGAATGACCCATGGGTTAGCTAGAAGAGAATGAAAGTGAAGCATGGACATGTTGAAACAAGTTTACTTTGATGAATATATCTGATTAATTCTTCCATATGCATGCAGACTGTCCTTTAAATTGTTATTTTACATTTTTAGAGAGAGAGGGAGAGAGAGAGATTGAATATTTTTTGAAGGAAGGAAGGAAAGGAGGGAGGGAGGGAGGAAAGTTTTTCCCTTCCAGAGAAGAAATGTTACAGAAAACTTATTTACTGTTTATTTTCTCTGACACAGTCCATTACACCAAGATTCTCTTAGCTCCACTGAATTTAACTAAGCCTCACAGTCATGCTCAAAATGGACTAGAAGATCATCTGTCATGTCCAGAGCCTAACCAGTTTTAACATGGCTTACATTTAGACTATAACAACAGAAAATATCTAAGAGATTCCCTTCCTTTTTGGTCCTGGTTTTGGAATCTATTCTAACACTGTATTTTCTCATACCTTAGAAACTGAAGTTTTGACCAGATCCATGAATTCCAACAACAACAACAAAAAGGAACAAATGGGCCTAGTCAATGGAATATTATTGTCTAAAGCCAACATTTTTTAAAAGTTTGTATTTTGAGAGCATGCTTTTTATATATTAAAATTTGAAATTTAAGTAATGTATAAATATTCATATTTATTTTGTTTAAAGGAGTATAATTTTAAAAAAGAGGAAACAAAAAATAAAAGTATTTTATATGCTAAACTCAGGTAACAATAATCTGTACTTGCTTATAAAATGAAAGATTTGACCATCATTTATCAAATGAATTATTTCAGAAGAGAAGTTACATATATAAGAATGCATGATCTGAATTAAATACATTGCCAACACTAAAGAAACTATACGAAATGTGCTTTTAACTCATTTAAAGTAAACATTTAAACCAAAATTAATATATTAAGAGAGATTACTTTGTAAAGAAAGGCTTAGGTGAAAGTTTTAATATTTTGAAACACATGATATTTTAAATAATACTGGTTAAGAATTTAACATTTTAATTATGGTTGTTTTGAATGGTGTTTTCAAGAGAGTACATATTTTTATGTCCCTTGTCAAAATAAAACATAGACTTGAAACAATTTTATGCAAAGTTCAGTCTAACAATACTTTAAAAAAATCCTTAGAATAATTGTGTTCAATTCTCTCACATATTTTTTGCATATATAGAACTATTCAGAAAATACTTTATTAATTTATTTTTAATTAAAGTATAATTGACTTACAATATTATATTAGTTTCAGGTGTACAGCATAGTGATTCGATATTTTTATATATTATAAAATGATCACCATGATAACTCTTGTTACCATCTGTCCCCATACAAAGTTATTACAGTATTATTGACTATATTTCCTATGCTGTACCTTACATCCTGGTGATTCGTTTATTTTATAACTGGCAGTTTGTATCTCTTAATCTCCCTCACCTGTTGCATTCATCCCCCTACAACCCCCTCGCCTCTGGTAAGAAAATAAATGGTTTATACATAACTGATTTTTACACCATGGTAGATGCTCAGAAAGTAATTTTATAGACTGTTGTGAAAACAAGTGCCTATGAAATAGATGAAAATTTCCATTTTTTTCCTCCCTAAGTGTTTGATTATTTTCATTAAGTTTAAAACATAAATAACCACAGTTGTTCTAACTCTTTCAAGTGTAATTTTCAAAATTACATTCCTTTTTGTAAGCATTCTAATCTGTACTTTATGGAAAGGAGTGGGGAGCAAGATTTATAAAATCATTTTAATGTCATACAATACCAAGAAAATAATGACTGGCAACAGGGTGAAAGGGAGAGTTGTATTAATATGGGCAATTTAGTCCATGTTATTAGAAACTTGGACTTGAGTTACTAGTATCTGGGTAATTACTCAACTTTTTATTTTGTGCTAAAGTAAATAGTCCTGGATCATTTGGAGCAACAGTATTCTAAATCAAAATTAATCAGATAATTGGCAACTTTTATTTGACTTGCAGTGCTCTATGAATTATAGACCGAGAAATGAGGAGAAATTTGGTAAAGAATAATAATGTAGATGGTAATACATGGGCAAATGAGGCCTAAGGAAACTCTGAATTTTCATATGCTTTTCTTAAAATCTGAAGGTGACAGAAGATTTTTAGTGAGGCCCAACTACAATATATAGGTGAGTAGTAGAGAGTTAAGAAAACTTGTTTTTTAAAAAATAGTAATTGAATTAAAATATTTGTGAATTGAAAGGAAGAATTGTTTTATAAGACCAGTGGTGTCAATAAAGAGATACATATTTTGTTTTATAAATTTCTATAGAGAATATTCACTCTACAAAGGACTCTTTCCTTCAACAGTGTAAAATGGAAATATTGATTTTACATTTGCCAATTATAATAGAAGGAAAATAATATTCTACTATGTATGTTGTGGTTTTGAAGGTTGCCTTAATTTTGTAACAAGGTGGACATTAATAAAAATCTAAAGTACAGATGCTTGTGAGATATTTTAACCAATGATTAATGTGTTTTTAGAAACCTAAAAGCATTTTCAAACTAATACTTTTTTATTCATTTAAATTTCATTTTGCTTTTATTCTGTTTCTAAAAGTTGCTCTGATCAATATTTGTCTGTAGAGACTATGACATTCTATGATGACTAATGTTCAAGTTGAGTCATAATGATAGTCTGTTATATTAAAATCAAGAGTGACTATAGGAAAATAGTCATTTTGCAAGCAAACATCCTGTCAAGTAATGGCCAGGGTAGCAGGGAGCATATGTCATAAAGTAACAGACTTAAACCTTTAGCTATGCCTTAAGTATCTGTCCATTGACATAAATGGCATAAAGACAATCTAATTGTGTTTGTCTTAAGCTTTTTTTCTTAGCTGCCCTTTATTTTATTAAAGTTTTAGAAAATAGTGTAAAGAGAAAGACTTGGTTAGATTTGAACACACTTGACATAATTCCTAAGATGATAAAGAAAAAGAAAACCTTTCACTGAGATGTTATCAGAATCTCAGACATAGTTTTACATTATGCAAAAAGTTTAAATAATCATTTGATCATTCCAGCTAAATACAATAATTGAAGAGTAGATAATGCTACTTTGTGTATTAGAATAATATCGTGCCATTCTTTGAATGAAAATAGTTGTTACTCTTTTTTTTTCCTTTAGGATATCTGAATAATTATATGAATAATATTTTGGAAATGTAAGAGTTTAAATGGAAAATTTAGGATTAGAATTTATCTCCAGTTTCAAGTGGAATGTCAATTTTTCAAATAATATACTTGATTAGGATAAAAAGATTTATTGAAAAGGAATAAAAAAAATCTTTTGTGGAGTACTTATCCAGAGATATATTCTGGATAAATAGGGAGATTTTCATAGCTCTGCTTTAAAAGTTTATTTTTATCTTAATTGTAAAGATCACTATGAAATTATATAAATAAGTTACAATGCCTTCTTAAAGTATACTGAAGCTCATGGAATTTAAACCTTTATGGTTGTTACTTCTTTACTTTTTTACTTTGCTGTCCTTAAAAAGAGTCCTTTTATTAGACGAGTACCAGGTACATGACAGACAGTCAATAATATTTATTGAATGAATGAAGGCAGTACAGAACATGGAGTCAGAGAAAATTGGGTTTAAATTCCTTTCCTACCTGCTTCTAGTTCTTGACCTTATTTTCTCTTCTCATTTTTCTCAAATGTATGATGGAAGTAATAATGGCATCTCTTTCATATGGCTCTTGAAAAGCGTTCAGAGCCTAAGTATGTGCAAAGCATTCAGAGCCCAGCCTTAGCATGTGCTCCATGCATGCAATTATAACCAAATAATGTGATTATGTAATTTTGAATTTGGTTTTCACTGGCATAGATTTTTTCCATTCAGATTTACAGCTGTTGTGCACATGATACAACCATCTGAGGACCCCAAGCGTATAAGCCCCTACTTAGAAAATTAAATAAAAACCTTCTGGGCTGCCTAGCACTTCTTTACAGTGAGTCTGACAGAGCTCTCTTTTAATAGCAACCGTCATAAGATACCCTCAAAGACCTTGATGACAATAATTATCTTACCCTTCATCTCTTGGTCCCCCAGGAATCTCAGAATCCAGGCCGGTGTCCGTTATGGTCAGCCATCCTGTAAACACCTCCGTCTTCTGAAGGCGTAGTGGGCCATTCCTTCTCTTCCCACTGGTTCTTAGCCTAGTTTTTCTTAAACCATTTCCTTTGGTTAGCAACTCATTAGAAAGTATCCAGGAGCAAAATCAATACATCTTCACGTTTTCCTCTGGAACATCTCTTATTTATTTTTATCTTAACTGTAAGGATCATTATAAAGTTATATAAGTTACAATGCCTTCATAAAGTATATCAAAGCTCATGGGATCTAAACCTTTCTGGTTGTTACAGCAACTGTCAGTGAGTTGCTGTCTCATCCTCTAGTTAGAGTAATGCAGGCATCGAGAAGATAAAGTAAACTTAAAACAATAAGGAAGGACTTCCCTGGTGGCACAGTGGTTAAGAATCCGCCTGCCAGTGCAGGGGACACCGGTTCTATCCCTGGTCTGGGAAGATCCCACATGCCACGGAGCAACTAAGCCCGTGAGCCACAACGACTGAGCCTGTGCTCTAGAGCCCGCGAGTCACAACTATTGAAGCCCGCGCACCTGGAGCCCGTGCTCTGCAACAAGAGAAGCCACTGCAATGAGAAGCCCGCACACTGCAAGGAAAAGTGGGCCCCGCTCGCCGCAACTAGAGAAAGCCCATGAGCAGCAACGAAGACCCAATGCAGCCATAAATAAATAAATATATTAAAAAAGAAAAAAAGAACCCTTACTACCGTGGAATGGAGGACAAACAGTTTAGAATATGGAGGTTTAAACTCGACAATTCCGAAGTGTTGAACAATTCAATGGGTTTTGGCAAATGCATGCAGTCATGTAACCACACCACACTGAAGAAGCAGAGCATTGCCATGATCCCAAGTTTTCCGTCTCCCCCTTTACAGTCATTATACTTGCCCCACCCCTGATCCCAGGCAACCATTGATTTACTTTGTCTCACTATAGTTTTGTCTTTTCTGGAATGTCTCACAAATAGAATCATTCAGTTTGCAGTTTTTGCATCTGTCTTCTCTTACCAAGTATAATACTTTTGGATTCACCTATGTTGATGCATGTATCAGTAGATCATTCCTTCTTATTGTCGAATAGTATTCCATTGTATGGATATACCAGAGTTTGTTTATTCATTCACCAGTTGGTGGACATTTAGATTGTTTCTAGTTTTTGGAGATTATGAATAAAGACATTTTAACAGGTGTGTAGTAGTATATCACTGTGGTTTTAATTTGCATTTCTGTAATGTCTAATGATATTAAGCATCTTATCATGTGCTATCTGCCATCTGTATACCTTTATTAGTGAAGTGTGAATTCAGATCTTTTGCCCATTTTTTATAGGGTTATTTTCTTATTGAGTTTTGAGAGTTCTTTATGTATTCTGTATACATGTCCTTAATCAGATATGTTTTTACAGATATTTCTGTGTATATTTTATGTATTGTCTTTTCATTTTCTTAAGAGTGTCTTTCAAAGAGCAGAAGATTTAATTTTTGATTAAGTCCCATTTTTTTCTTTTATGGATTGTACTTTTGGTGTTGTGGCTAAGAAACCTTTCCTTAACCAAGGTCACATAGCTTTTTCACCTAGGTTTTCTTCTAGAAGTTTTACAGTTTTAGATGTCACATTTAGGAGTTTGTAATCCATTTTGAGTCAATTTTTATATATTGTGTGATATATGAATTAAGTTGGGGTTTTCTTGCATGTGGATATTCAATTATTTTGTCCCATTTGTTGAAAAACTATCCGGTCTTCATTGAATTACCTTTCCACTTTTGTGAAAATTCAGTTGACTATATATGTGTGGGTCTATTTCTGTATTTTCTGACACATTGATCTGTGTGTCTATCCTTTTGCCAATACTGACACAGTATTAATTACTGTAGCTTTATGCAAGTCTTAAAAGCAGGTAGTGTGAGTCTTCCAACTTCTTTTTTTTTTTTTCAAAATTGTTTTGGCAGTTCTATTTTGTTTGCTTTCTCCACATAAATTTTAGAATCTGTTTGTTGACTTCTGCAGAAAGGACTGCTGGGATTTTGGTTGGGATCACATCGAACGTGTAGATCAACTTAGAGAAGAAATGATAATACTGAGTTTTCCAATCCATGATAATGGTATGTCTCTACTTTTATATATATGTCTCCTTTGATTTCTCTCATCAGTGCTTCATAGTTGAGCATGCAGATTTTGTACATATTTTGTTAGATTAATGCCTAAATATTTTATGCTTTTGGTGCTATTTTAAATGATACCTTTTAAAATTTCATTTTTCTAAGTATCCATTGCAAGTATATAAAAATACAGGGCTTCCCTGGTGGCGCAGTGGTTGAGAGTCCGCCTGCCAATACAGGGGACACGGGTTCGTGCCCTGGTCCGGGAGGATCCCACATGCCGCGGAGCAGCTGGGCCCGTGAGCCATGGCCACTGAGCCTGCGCGGCTGGAGCCTGTGCTCTGCAAGGGGAGAGGCCACAACAGTGAGAGGCCCGCGTACCGCAAAAAAAAAAAAAAAAAAAAATTGGTTTTGTATATTGACCTTATAGCCTATGACCTTGCTAAACTCACTTATTAGTACTAGTAGCTTTTTATAGATTCCATTTGGGATTTTTTTCTGTGTAGACAAGCCTGTCTTCTGTTAATAGAGATCATTTTATTTCTTCCTTCCCAATCTGTATGTCTTTAATTTATTTTCGTGCCTTATGCACTGACTAGGACCTCCAGTATGATGTTGAATAGGATTGGTGAAAGTGGATATCCTTCCCTTGCTCTTCATCTTTAGGGAAAGCCTTTGGTCTTTCATCATTAACTATGATGTTAGTTGTAAGTTTTTTATAGGTATATTTTCTTAGGTTGAGGAACATAAGAACATCCCTTATAAACCAAGTTTGCTGAGAGGTTTTTTTTTTAAAATCATGAATAGATGCTGAATTTTTTCAAAGCCTTTTTCTGTATCTGTTGAGATAACCATACAGTCTTTCTTCTCTAGTCTTAATATGGTAAATTACATTGATTTTTAAAATTTGAAACTAACTTTCATTTGTGGTGTAAAGCCTACTTGGTCTTGTTGTATTATCCCTTTTATATATTGCTGGGTATGATTTGCTAATATTCTGTTGAAGATTTTGTGTGTATGTTCATGAGACATATTGGTCTTTAGTTTTCTTTTTTTCTAATATCTTAGTCTCCTTTTGGTATCAGGGTAATACTGACTTCCATCCTCTTTTATTTCCTGGAAAAGTTTGTGTAGAATTAGTATTATTTTTTCCATAAATATGTAGTAGAATTCACCAGGGAAGCCATCTGGGCCTGCAGTTTTCTTTGTTTTAAGGTCTTTAGCTATACATTTATTTTTTAAGGTGATATAATACTATTTAGTTTACCTATTTTTTTCTTGAGAGAATTGCCACTTGTCTTTTTATTTTCTTAACATTGTTCTTCAAAGAGCAAAACATTTTACAGTAGTTACAGTACTTAATACAATAGACAAGAGCAAGCAGCTGTAGTTCTTGAGCAGCAGAGAACAGTGAGACAGCAGTGTTTTAGGAAGATGAGTAGGATTCAGACAGGATCAAAAAAGGAGACTGGGCTTAAAGGGACTATTTAGCAGATGACAGTCAGGGGAGGGGTGGTGGCAGTAAAAAGGAAGAGGAAAGGAGCACTTGGAAGTCACTTTAAAGAAGGAATTGACAGAACTTAGTCGTGTCTGGAAGTTGGTAAAGATGGAGAGGGGTACTCACAAATGAACCCAAGATTCTATCTCAAGAGATGAGAAGAATGTCAAGAGTGCAGACAGATGTGACATGATGGAAAAGGTAGCCCTTTTAGAGGTTAAGGTCATGCTTCATCTTGGGATATATTAAGTGTGAAGTGAATTGCTATGGGAATTGACAGCAAAAATAGTATGAGAGGGTAGAACAGTAGAAGAGATTTTTGGATTAGTGAGATCAGGTTTCCTTAGAAAAATGGAGAATCAGGGAGGGTTGCCATATAAAATATAGGATGCTCAGTTAAATGAGAATTTCTGATGAATAAGGAATATTTTTGTTGTTGTTTTTTGGCATAAGTTTGTCTCAACAGCCTGGTATTCAGCCTATACTAATTGGAATTTATAGATCAGAGAGGATCACAATTATTTTGGAGGGATCTAAAAATTCTTATCAGTATAGGTTGAAGACCAGGCTGTTGGGGGCTAAATCATATACTTATTTTCAAGTTTGGGGCCATAAATATAAATGTTAACTGCATATGAGTTTTACTCTCAATAAAATTAAAAATCATTTCTATCCAGAGGAAAATGACATACAATTTTGAAATATATTTCAAGAAAATTAAATGTAATTTCTTTTAAGAAAAAGCAAATCATCGTGGTAATTTCATCAAAAGAGGGTAATTTGAAATATAGAGGGAAATACTATAAAACTGGCATTAAAGGCCTTAAAATGATCTGTTTCATAAGATAAATCATCGACTACATACTAGATACTATGAACTATGCCTTGAGATAGGCAGCCTCACAACAACTCTCCCAGGTGTTACACTATCCCCAATTAGTTCCTTTTCCCAAATGAGGAAACCGACGCTAAGGTGGTTTTACTTGAGGTAACATAGAATGGTGGCTTGATACTGTGTCAGTTTAGCTAAACTGCAGTTAGGTTTCTCCAAATTCCTTGACTCGTATGGTTCCTGTCTAAAGTTGGCCCCAGGAGAAATCTGTGCAACATTCGAAATGCAGGATGAAGCGGCAGCGTTACCCTCAAAGCAGGCTGCTGCTGATGTCCTTGTTGGCTCACCTTGTTGGCTTGAGGCAGCAGCTCCCTCAGCATCGGCCAATCTCCTTCAGGTGCTCTCGATCCTGGGCCAGATTAGATGCAGCGAGAGACATATATAAAGCCAACACACTGTGTTACTACAAGCAGGTGTGCTTGTCTCCCACCAGTCTGCCTCCAGCTTTCCTTCCCCACAGCCTGTCTTGCCAGTCTGCAGGCAGGTGGCTTCGGGGCCAGCAGCAGAGGAGTTGGCCTTCCGGAGAGCCCTCGATAGACTCCCATTCATGTTCACAGGTTAGTGACTTTATCTGATCCTCCACCTTCCCTGTCCTTCACAGACCTCTGCTATCACATCTTCTCCCACAGTCGTATAATGTCTAATCCCTGTGATGAACCCCTTAGTCCATATCACTCCTAGCGGTCCTGCTTCCCTGGTTGGACTATTAACTGGTACATAGAGCAAGCAAATTGCCGGTGAGCTTCTCAAGCCCAGGTCTGTCCGGCTCCTCTCTTTCACGTTGAAAAAAACAATTAAGACTTTTATTTGGATGACACATTGTCAAGCTTGGCTTATTGTTATAGATGGTACGATTGCTTAGTTGTTATCTTGCTGATATTAGGTTTCACAGAAATTTGAACCCCTTTATGTTTCCTAACGTTTCATTTTAATTACAGCCGTTGTGTATGTGTCATCTCTAGTACTGAATGATAAAGTTCTTCAAGGACCACACGAAACTTCTCTTTATTCTTCAACAGCTGCTGCCACAGTAAGTAGTAGGCACTCAATAAATGTTTGTGACTTTTAATAGAGTAGCTAAATTCCTCAAAAATATGTAAAATAGTCCTACATCAAAATACAAACTTGCGTTTGGGGACATTAGGTGTATGTTATAAGATGCGGAAGAGATGTTGCCGCTAAATTGGGATGTATAGAAAGATGAACAGATTTAAACAGGAACTGAACTACTGTTCAAAGGATTGGAATGTTCTTGTTACAAGCTGAGGCTCAGTGGCAGAGTCCTGCCTTCCCTTGAACACTGTAGGCTCATGGTAGAGATTTTTGTTACATGCTACTGAGAAGGTACTATCCTGTTACAGATAGTGTATTCATCAGTTTTCTTAGTCTCTAGAAACATACTCTGATTTCTTCAGAAAAAGATTTTTTTTAAAGGATAGTAGATTGCTCTCAGAATCTCTGGGAAGATCAGAGAATGAGGCTTTTGGGGAGTGAAACCAGCTCTCTGGGAAAAAACATGTTTTCTTAATTTCTCTGTTATTTACAAGTAATAGTTATAAACATGACACACTTTTGATTTGTATTAACATTTTTCCATCGCTTAAATTCTAGACAATCAAATTCTAGACAACAAAATAACAAATCAAGCCTTGATTTCTGGTGCGTGCCAGTTTCCATAGTGTAAATACTCCCAAGATGGCTGATGTCCAAGCTCCCAGTGTGATGTCAGTGAACATGGAATCGGGAAGAAATGTATGATACAGATGCAATAGATGTAAATAAGCTTAAAGTCCATAGATAACAGTAAAATATAGTAAAATAATTAGAAAAGGATGAGTTTTGAGTTTATTATCTTTTTTATATATAATTTATTTAATTGTAAGTTTATATAATTTAATATTACATTTAATGACTGGCTCACAAAATTCCTGAAAATTTAGCAATCACCTTTTACAAGTGGGGAAAGCTGGCTTCAGCACACCACTGCATGGTGGCCACCCAGCCAGGAAACACAACCCCAAATCGCCCACAGCACTGCTCCATGGAGGACAGCACTGCACACAGGATAGCTGCGTGCAGATCCTGTCACTGACTGGCCACAGGAGGGTCCTGCTGGAACTAGTGCCCTTTATTGGTTCAGGAAACAGCCACAGTTGGCATCTGTCACCAGAGCACCACAACCCTTGTGTCTTTTGTGTTGCTGGTTCCCAAGACTTTGAACTGGTAGATGCATCTGACTGATAGCTCTCACTTAGATGCACAGAATCTGAAAAAAAAGAAGTGTTTCACATTTTCAGCTTAAAAGGTGGTCATAAAGTGAAGGGTTCTGCAAATACAGAGAAAGAGTTCAGATATTGAGTAGCAAAAAAGAGTAACAAGCATCTGCCCAGTTGTGTATTTCACCCCTTTGGTTGTGGGGGAACTGGTTGCTGGTTAAGAACATTTGCTGCATCCCATAAGAGAACACACCAATCTGTCAAGAACACGTATCATTATTCCACCATTCCATAAGGCCAGCTACTTCTGAGTGAGGCATAAGTGAATCCCATGGATATCAGTTCACTGTCTACTTCTCCAAATTTTTGATTGAATTACATTTTTGATAATATGCTGTCTTTTTCAAATGTCTATCAGCTTCACTGACTGTACAGGTGACTTAAATGGTGATGTGAAAAGAATCATATCCCTGCCTCCGTTAGGTTTGTTATGACGGCCTTTATCTCTGTGACCCCTCAGGTATGGGGAATTGCTCTTTGGTGACTTGTTGGTGTAGAGGGACAAACAGGGAATGCTCCAAGGGATCTGAATGTGGCCCTTCCTGCTTGCTATGAAAAGGAGTCACTCTTTCCGTCTTTCAGTTCATCTCTTCCTTTATGCACTTAGCAACAGATGAATGAAATCAGGGTCCTACTGGGCTTATGTGAGACAAACACAGATCAAAACTTTATTTCTCATTTTAATTTATTCAATAACTGCATTGTAGGTGTCGATTCTATGCAAGACATTGTTCTAGCTGCATGGGACACAGCAAGAAACAAAACAGAAAAAAATCCTTGCCTTCACGGAGCTTATGTTCTAAAAGGAAGTAACAGACAATAAACTAACGAAATAATATAGTACCTTAGAAGGCAACAAATTCTATGGAGCAAAATATAAGTCAAGGAAGGGGGATAGGGAGTTCTAGATGGGGAGGTGTTTGCACTCTTAAATAGAGTGGCCAGGGAAGGCTGTATTCCAGCTAAGATTAAAGGAAGTAAGGGAACAATCTCTTTCTATCCTGTAAACCACAATTTCATTCAGGAATTAGAGTTAGTTCTGAGCCAGTTTCCAATAATCCCCCAAACATCTAGGTATTTGCCTTTACAGTGTACTCTTCCCCTGATCAATGACCCGCAGGTACTTTTGGGAAAGTCCAGGATGAAGATTCGCAGTACATACGTGTGTCGTTGTGGCACGTTTTTCCTCCATGGGTCCTCACTCCCCCTTCAGTGCAGACACTCTGGGTCACTGAACCAACTCAGGTTCAGGAATCGGGTGAGTGGCTCTGAAATCCCACCGCCAAGGCTCAGAGCATGTCTCTTACGCCAGACTCGGAAGATGTTTGTTATTTAGATCAAATAGGCCCTTCATGGGCCAACTACCTATTTTGGTTCTAGGGACTGGATACTGAAATAGCCACTAACAAAAATCCTTGTAGGGTTCACTCTATTTACCACTCCCATTCTGCTGCCACACACACCTTGCCCTGGTGATACTACCCTGGGACCTTGGGACTCCCATTGTGAGTTCATCGGGGAATGAAATCAGGAGCCCATTTCAACCAACACATGCCCAGGCTACATCAAACAGCCAGTACAATGTTCATTCACTTGTTCTTCGATGTTGGTATCCCCCTCACCAAGGTGTATCTCTGGACCCGCTAAGGGGACACAGTTAGGTGTTATGAGAGCAGCCTCTGCATGATTAATCCACTCCAACATTTTTCTCTCTCTGCTATTCGTATTTTTCCTTGACATCATATCAAGGAATTTCTGGTGGCTCAACTTTACTTAGCCAGGTTTCAGTCAACCAACTGGGAAAACCATTAGACCCATTCCCAGCTGCTGGTGTCAATACACCCAATAAATTCAGTCTGACCTAAAATTCTGTCCCTTAGTCTTAGCCTAACACCCTCAGAATCCATTTCCAAAGTTTACCAATATAAATTAGCATAATCCTACAATTCTTTTGATGTATAGTTGGTATTTCTTTTATTGGATTTTGTTATTATAGCCTATCTCCTCCAAGGCATGATAGGATGTATATAATACATGTTATTACATACTATGTATATTCTATATACTAATATATGTATTTCATATATGACATATATAGTTACTTATGTATATATGTGTATATAATTATATATGTTTACATAACTACATATAGTTACATATGTATATATGTGTGTAGTTATATATGTATGTGTGACTATATATAGTAATATATACACACCCGTAAGCACACATACATATATATGTAACCATATAGCTAGATAGACATAGAGACAGACACAATGATGGGTGGAGGAGGTAAGGCATGAAGAAAATATTTCTCAGATCAGGTCTTTACAGAGTCTTCAAGCAAGGCAAGAAGAATCATCCGCTTCGGTCGGCAAGGGAAGCTCCATGGGGTTGGCGTTTCAGTTTATTCTGAGTTTTTCTAATCTTCCCATGTATTCATACTTCAGTTCTCAAGTCCTACACTTTCTTACTCAGCATCTTAACTTGAACATGAGGGATCTGGTGAGGCTGGTACTTCACCTGGTACTGAAATTAGACAACTCAGAAGATCTAAGCAGATGTTCAATTTTCAGTAGTCTCAGCATTTGTTTTGAGGTCTATCAGCCCTGCTGCACAATAGATAAGAGATTCTTTAAGGAAAATCATAGAAAGTCCCTAGTTTGAGTCCTTGATAAAATCCATTTTCTTTCTTTAAGCTCTCCAATAACCTTAGAAGCACCTATCCTGCCCTGCAGTCTTTGAATCCTTCACATCTTTTACGCTGTTTATTGCGAATAGGCCTTGGGTTTCTCAGTGCCTTCTATGAAAGAGCACTTTATGCCAGGTGACCATAGTTACCTGCACCATGTAATACCAATGTCCCATCCTTCAAAACTGCTTGGATTTTTACTCCATTCAGCGCCAACCTGGCCAGATAACTGATCCTAGTTTCCCTATCACTCTGGATACTTTGTCTCCCCCTACCCCACCCACCCCACCCCCAAAGTACTGTAGAAACACCAACAAGTTCATATATGTCTATCTTTGTTGAAGATTCCATTCATATCATGGCTCTTCTGTTATAACATTGCACATGCAGATCTGCTGCAAGGAATTAAATCATGGGGATAAGTCATTTTATATCATTTCTACTTTTGATTTATAGTGGTTAAGAGCACTGGCTTTGGAATCAGGAAGATCTGGGTTTCAACCCTAGATCTGTAATATACTTGTTGTATGATCTTGGGGAAATTACTCAACCCCTTTAAGACTCAGTTTCTTCATCTGTAAAAATGGGGATAATAATATTTACCTCATTGTTGGGTGATGTTGTCATGAGAATTAAATAAAATCTATAAGATACTCAGTGGCACATATTAAGAATTCAGTAAACTCTGAGCTTCTATTTCCTAAGTGAACCTCATGAGGACTTGAAAAACTCTCAGTTTCATCAGGAAGACATTTACAAATGATCATAAAATGCCTCAGCAGGTGTCTGGTCTCACCCATTATAAAACTGTCATGATTAAAAAGCAACACACAGACTGCATCAATTCTATGGAGAGTCTCAGTGAGGAATTCAGAGATCCACTAGAATGCCCCTTAAGTGTAGGTAGTTTCTTGTTTATCAGTGTCTCTCCACACACCACCACACCTCACAGAGGGCATGGCCAAAATCAGGCACCGAACAAATATTAACTGAACACACAATGTTTCTTCTGATCTTCTTCTTAAATTCTAGATGTGTCCTTTCTTTTTCTTCAGCTTCCAAAGCCCTATGAACAGCACACTCCCAATCAAAATCCCATTTAGCTTTGACTTTTTGCTTTGTAGAAATTGAGAAGCTGATTCTAAAATTAATATGGAAATGCAAAGAGTGAACAATACCCAAGGCAATCTTAAAGAACAAGGTTGGAGGAGGAAGAAGGTTTCATTTTCAAATACTAGGATTTATATTACAAAGCTATAGTAATTAGGACAATGTGGTATTCCTGCATGGATAGACAAACCACCACATAGAACAGAATGAAGAATCCAGAAAAAGACCCATACCTGTACAATTACCTAATTTTTGACCAAGGTGGACACTGCAGGCCAGTAGGAAAAGGATTGGTGCTGGGTCAATTGGATATCTAAGTGGAAAAAAAACTATCTTAACACTTGTCTCACACCTTACACAAAAATGAGGTACAGGTAGATTGCATGTTAAAGGTAAAATTACAGAGCTTTCAGAAGAAAGCACAGGAGAAACATTCATGACATTGGAGTAGGCAAAGATGGCTTAACCACAACACAAATAGGGCTAACCACAAAAGAAAAAAATGACAAATAAGACTATATTAAATTAAGAATTTTGTTCACCAAAAGATACCCTTAAGAGAATGAGAAGGCAAACTATAGAGTGGGAGAAGATATAACAATACACATATTGACAAAGGACTCATCCAGAACATATAAAAACTACAACTCAAGAAAAGGACAGGGACTTCCCTGGTGGCACAGTGGTTAAGAATCTGCCTGCCAATACAGGGGACACGGGTTTGATCCCTGGTCCAGGAAGATTTCCACATGCCGCCGAGCAACTAAGCCTGTGCACCACAACTACTGAGCCTGCACTCTGGAGCCCACGAGCCACAACTACTGAAGCCTGCATGCCACAACTACTGAAGCCCATGTGCCTAGAGCCCATGCTCCGCAATGAGAAGCCCGCGCACCACAACAAAGAGTAACCCCCCACTCGCCTCAACTAGAGAAAGCCCACATGCAGCAACGAAGGCCCAACGCAACCAAAAGTTAATTAATTAATTAATTAATTAAAGAAAAGGACAGAATACCAACAGGAAAATGGACAAAAACCTTAACCAGACTTTCACAAAAGATGATGTAAAAATGGTCAATAAACCTATGAAAAGATGCTCAACATCTTTAAACAATAGGGAAATACAATTAAAACCACATTGTTTCTACCACACATTTAAAGAAATAATACCAATTGTTTTCAAACTCTTCTGAAAAATAGAAGAGGAAACATTTACTAACTCATACAATAAGCAAGTATTACTCTGATATTAAAGCTGCACAAAGATACCACAAAGAAAACTACAGACAAATATTCCTTATAAATATAGATTCAAAAATCCTCAACAAAATACTAGCAAACCAAATCCAACAGCATATTAAAAGGATTATACACTATGACAATGTGGGAAGTATCCCAGGAATGCAAGGGTGGTTCAACATAAGAAAATGAATCAACAAAACATACCACATTAATAGGATGAAGGTGAAACTCTACATGATCATCTCAATTGATACAGAGAAGGCATTTGGCAAAATCTAAAACACTTTCATGATAAAAATACTCAAAAAACTAGGAACAGAAGGGAACTTTCTCAACATGATAAAGGGCACTTGTGAAGAACCCATTGCTAGCATCGTATTCAATGGTGAAAGACTGAAAACTTTCCCCAGAAGATCAGTAACAAAATGAGGATGACTGTTTTTTTAAAAAAATAAGTTTATTTATTTATTTGAGGATGACTGTTTTAACTGCTACTATTCAACAATGTGCTGGAAGTTCTAGCCAGAGCAATTAGGCAAGAAAAAGAAAAAAAAGGCATCCAAGTTGGAAAGGAAGAAGTAAAACTACCTCTATTTACAATGACATGATCCTATATATAAAAAATTTCAAAGACTGTACCAAAAAGAAAAGAAAAAAGAAACTAGAGCCAACAGACAAATTTCAGAAAAGTTTTAAAAGTGTGAGGTCAACACACACACACGTGCACACACACACATACGAACAGTTGTATTTCTATACATCAGCAATGAACAACTGGACAAGGAAATTAAGAAAACAGTTCCATTCTCAAGAGCATCCAAAAGGATAAAGTATTTAGAATAAACTTAACCAAGGAGGTGAAAGACTTGTACACTGAAAACTACAGAGCATTGCTTAAAGAAGTTAAAGAAGTTGTAAATAAATGGAAAGAGAGCCCATGTTCATTGAATGGAAGACTTAATATTGTTAAGATGGCAACACTGCCCAAAGTGATTTACAGATTCAATGCAATCTCTATCAACATTCCAATGATAATTTTTGCAGAAATGGGAAATCTGGTTCTCAAACTCATATGGAATTGCAAGGGGCTGTTAAAAGACAAAAAAAAAAAGATATATATATATATACATATTTTAAAAGAACAGAGTTGAAGGACTCACACTTCCCAATTTCAAAACTTACTGCAAAGCTACAGTAACAAAACAGAGTGGTACTGACATAAGGATAGACATATAGACCAATGTAATAAAATTGAGAAATAAACCCATACATCTATGGTCAACTGATTTTTAACAAGGGTGCTAAGACCATTCAATGGGGAAAGGACACGCTCTTCAACAAATGGCATAACTTCAACAAATGGCATATTCTTCTGGCATAACTGGTCCACATGCAAAGAAATAAAGCTGGATCCCTACTTCACACTATATATAAAAATTAATTCAAAATGGATCAATAATATAAATATACAGCTAAGATCATAAAACTCTTAGAATAAAACATAATGGTAAGGGCTTCCCTGGTGGCGCAGTGGTTGAGAGTCTGCCTGCCAAAGCAGGGGACACAGGTTCGTGCCCTGGTCCGGGAAGATCCCACATGCCGTGGAGCGGCTAGGCCCGTGAGCCATGGCCACTGAGCCTGCGCATCTGGAGCCTGTGCTGCGCAACGGGAGAGACCGCAACAGTGAGAGGCCCGCGTACCACAGAAAAAAAAACAAAAAAACATAATGGTAAATCTCTATAGCCTTAGATTTAAAATAGATTCTTAGATATGACATGAAAAGTACAAGCAACAAAAGAAGAAAAATAAATTGGACTTCATTAAAATTAAAAGCTTTTGTGCTAATGTCCAAGGACACTATCAAGAAAGTGAAAAGATAACCTATAGAATTGGAGAAAATTTCACAACTCATATATGTGATAAGGGCCTAATATCCAGAATATATAAAGAACTCAACAACAAAAAGACAAAAAAAATCCAATTAAAATATGGGCAAAGGGCTTGAATAGACACTTCTCCAAAGAAGATATGTAAATGGCAATGGAGCACATGCAAAGAGGCTCAACATCATTAATCATTAGGGAAATGTAAATCAAAACCACAATGAGGTACCACTTTATACCCACTAGGATGGCTATGGCTATAATAATAATTATTTTAAAAATCCAGAATATAAGAAGTGTTATTTTTCTCCCAAGGATATGGAAAAATTGGAGCCCTGGTACATTGCTGGTAGGAATCTAAAATGGAAAGTTTGGCAGTCCCTTAATAAGCTAAACAGAATTACCATGTGACACAGACATTCCACTCCTAGGTATTATATATACCTATCCAAAAGAACTGAAAAGTGGTATTCAACCAAATATATGTACATACATATTCATAGCAGCACTATTCACAATTTGGGAAAAAAACCAAATGTCCATCCATGGGTGCATGGATAAACAAGTTGTGGTATATATATACAGTGGAATATTATTGCACTATAGAAAGAATGAAGTGCTCGTACAATGTGAACGAACCTTGAAAACATTATGCTAAGTGAAAGAAGCCAGAAGAAAAAGGTCACATACGGTATGACTCAATTTGTATGAAGTATTCAGGATATGTAAATCCGTAGAGACAGGATGCAGATTGGTGGTTGTCATGGACAACCATGTCAGGTGGGGAGGAATCAGGGAATAAGAGTGAATAGTTAATGGGTACAGAATTTTCTTTTGGGGTAATGAAATGTTTTAGAGCTAGATAGAAATGGTGATTGCAGAACATTGTGAATGTACTAAATGCTACTTAATTGTTCACTTCTAAAAGGTTAATTTTATGTTATGTGAAGTTCACCTCAATTTAAAAAAATGTTAAACACACACACAGAAGTATAACCACCAGAAGAGCAAAACTGAAAAAAACATAAGTACTAAGTCCTGTCAGGGATGTGGAGCAACAGGAACTCTCATAGAATGGTGGATATATACACTGGTTGCAATTATTTGAGAAAATTGGTGATACCTGCTAGAGCTGAACCATCTGCACACCCTATGACCCAGCAAATCTTCCTTTCAGTGTACACCTCAAAGAAATGCATACACATGTTCATTAAAAGACATGCATTCAAATATCTGTAGGAATACTATTTGTAATAGCCCAAATCTGGAAACTAGCCAAACGCCTATCAACAGTCATGTAGATAAATGGATTACTCTACAGCAGTGAGAATGCACATTCTAAAACTACATGCTGGGACTTCCCTGGTGGCGCAGTGGTTAAGAATCCGCCTGCCATTGCAGGGGACACGGGTTCAAGCCCTGGTCCGGAAAGATCCCACGTGCCCCAGAGCAACTAAGCCCGTGCACCATAACTACTGAGCCTGCACTCTAGAGCCTGTGAGCCACAACTACTGAGCCTGTGCACCACAACTACTGAAGCCCACGCACCTAGGGCCCGTGCTCCGCAATGAGAGAAGCCACTGCAATGAGAAGCCTGCGCACCGCAACAAAGAGTAGCCCCTGCTCGCCGCAACTAGGGAAAGCCCACGTGCAGCAACGAAGACCCAACATAGCCAAAAATAAATTAATAAAAAATAAATTTAAATAAATAAAACTACCTTCAATAATATGGATGAATCTCATGGACATAATATTGAGTGAAAGAAGCCAGACACAAAAAGAGTGCTGTATGATTCCATTTAAATAAAGTTTAAAAGACAGTCAAAGCTAACCTATGTTGATAGAATTCCTCACAGTGGTTGGGGATGAGGAGGTAGTGACTGGAAGAGAGTGGTGCCTCATGGGCTGTGATGATGTTCTGTTTCTTGATCTGTTGCTGTTTTCACTGGTGTATTCAGTTCATGATGAAAGTTCATGAACGATACTTTTATGATACATGGCCTTTTCTGTTACATTATTCCTCAGTACAAAATTTTAAAATATTTTTTACAGATATAGGAGTGTAATTTATTAAGAAATGTCCAATGCATGAAAATCATTCAAACTTAATTTCTTAAGAATTGTTTAAAAAAATTTTTTTTAAATTTTTTTTTCTTTTTTAACTTTTGGGCTGAGTAGCTGTGGTGCACGGGCTTAGTTGCTCCACGGCATGTGGGATCTTCCCGGACCAGGGATTGAACCCGTGTCCCCTGCAATGGCAGGTGGATTCTTAACCACTGCGCCACCAGGGAAGTCCCTAAAAAAATTTTAATGGAATGCATAAAGAAAAAAATAGTTTACAAGGTCATGTTTTGTTGAGTTCTTACTAATTGATGTCCAGTTGATTCGGTAAGAAGTGCTTTATAACCTACAGCTGGTATTATTTAAATCCCTGGCTTGCAAACTGTTCCTCGCTGAATCAGAGGTGTTTTCAGAGATTCTAAAACCATATAGTATGCTCTCTCAAACAACAACATTTATTTTTATGGAGAAGTTTGGGATGATCAGGGAAACCTGTTTCTGAGGGTCTTTGAAAGAGTGAGGATGAATCTAGACTTCCTTGCCTCTAAAATGCTTAGGAATCCAGGGCAACTTGGGCTGTGTAGGGGAATCATTGTGCCCTCTTTTTGGGGCCATAACAACCACGAGGTGAAACTTCTACTCAAAAGTTTGATTCCTGTTTCGAAAGAACAGCACCATTTCATTTGTTCCTATTAGAAACAGAGAATTTTGTAGCTGGAGAGGACCTGAGAGATGGTCTAGTCCGATTCCCTAATTTTATTACTTAGGAAAAAGCATAGAGAAGTAATACAGGCCACATGTTCCCTTCTCTGCTCATGTGAGCCATCTAAGGGATTCTGAATCTCCTCTCCACCCATTTATGATTTGAATCATATAACTTTAGGATTTAAGATTTTGAAATTAGTTTTAGAAAGAAAAACTTAAAACACCAAGAAAGTATCCCCTCTGAATGATCTTTCCTATGTCAAAAACAAAGTAGAGTAGATCTCAGGCATTTTTGACGTTTAACAGATGATTAAATTAGGAAATTCGATTTCACTGATCTGTTAGGATAAATTTCCTAAAGGATTATACGTGACATTGAAATTACAGAGCTGAATGCACTTAAAGAGTTTAATAGTGTATGAGAAACTAATGAGCTACTTCTATCAAAGTGTCCAATTCTATATTTCTTTAAGAGAAACTTGAAAAATCATGAAAACTTCTGGAGAAGTTGAAACATTTTCTGCCCACAAAATGCCACCAAACCATCTCCTGCAAATGTCCAAGTGATTTTTATATTTATATTTTTACAAAAAAATAAAAATAAATGGAAGCTTTCCTCAAAATCTGTCAATTCTCTGGAATTCCAGTCCATTTATATTAAACAAGGCATGAATTGACAAGCTCCCAACCATAAGCTTGGGACAGGGAGTCATTTTGATCTTCTCAGTTAGAATTCCTGTTCTCAACACCTATACTTGATGCACATACATAGTCCCTTGGCTGTCATCCCTGGGCCCATCTGTTGGCATGGCTCTCTGCCCATTCACAAGTTTGGACTCCCGCCCTAGTGTGTAGGTGCCAGAGAATAACAGTTTACACGAGCAGCCTGTACCACGATGTAAATGTACTCTCTGCCCAATGTTTTAGACATGGTGTCCACTAAACCTGGACACTGGGTGTGCCCCCCCCCCCCTTACTGGATCACGTTTTTCATCCTATGTTCTTGATGGAGGTCAGGGAGAAGAGGCTGAGGAAAGTGGCCTTCCTGGTTTTTAATGTTTTAAAACCTGCTGGTTAATTTCACTGGGGCAGCTCCCTCTACGAGGCATGATCGTCATAGGAGTGTCAGCAAGGCTGTGGCACAACCAGAGGAAATATCTCCACCCCTTTGGCGAGATCAACCACAGCAGACAAGTGACTCACAGAAGATTGTGCTTGCTCCTTTAAATTATCCAAAGGGCCAAAAGGCTAAATTTCTTTTGTTTACTTTTTTCCCCCAAAAGTTTTTGTTCGTGATGCCGCTTCATATCAGGCTTAGAAAAACAAGAGATTCTCTGCGTGTTTCTAAGCTTTAGAGAAACTACTTCTTGGTGTGGTTGAAATAGAAAAGATAAAAATCTACAGTATGTGCCAAATTCTTCGAAGGCTGTTGTTCATAGCTCAGTTAGAAACGTGACTATTTTCAAACATAAGGTCTTGAATATAAATATCATACTCTTTCCTATATTTTTATAGTTTGTAGTTTCTATATGCTACCTAGAAAATGTTAGGAGTAGCAATGGAATGTTAAAGCATAAGATTCTAAACTCCTTTATAAGCCAGTTTAAAGTCAAATCTCTCTGACCCTTCAAATACAGAAGAGGGGCTGGAATAGTATATACAGAAGGAAACACAGATTTTATAAGACCTGATGATTTATTCTTTGGTTCAAAAGAAAATGACTCAGGTCACAAAATCCAGGCAATAATCTTGCAGAACTCCTGGGAGATTGATCAGGTGTCTTCCTGTTTGAAAGACAAATAGTAAATATGAATATCGATAGAAATCATGGGCCCACTACAGTAGCTTTTGTACCTTAGAAAAGTACTGAAGCAATTTTTATAAAAGTTAGCAAGATTTGGGGGTTTGTTTACTTTCTGCTAAATGGTATGAATTATCTTTTTTCTATGACGGTTCTGGTAAGTCGGAGCAAAAGAATAAATATATTTATTTTTTACCTTAAGCAATTAGTAAATATGGATTAAACACCTATCATATACCTAGCATGTGATAAACACTAGAAGGGATGCAAAACTCACTCATTAAATTCAGTGTTTATCAATAGAGGGTTGTGGTGAAAGCAATCCTGAATTCAGTATCAGGGGATTCAGTTTGCTAGTCCTGGTTACACCAATTGTCAGCTATGAAACCTCAAACAAATCACTTTTCTCTTTGAATCTTACCTTCCTTATCTCCAAAATGAAGATAATAATGCCTGTCTCGGCTTCTTTTTTTTTTTTTTTTAAATTTATTTTTATTTATTTATTTTTGGCTGCATTGGGTCTTCGCTGCTGTGTGTGGGCTTTCTCTAGTTGTGGCGAGCGGGGGTTGCTTAGCAGTTGTGGCACACGGGCTCAGCCGCTCTGCAGCATGTGGGATCTTCCTGGGCCAGGGCTCGAACCTGTGTCTCCCGCACCGGCAGGCAGATTCTTAACCACTGCGCCACCAGGGAAGTCCCTCGGTTTCTTTTTTAATGTGGCCATGGTTATAAACAAGTCAGCTATGTAAAAGCTCTTTGAAAATCATATAGTGCTATAAAAATAGGAGGCATTATTTATCATCATACATTTCTGAAAAATGCCTTACCTTGTTCTTTGAAAAGAAATCTTTTTGACTTTCAAGTTAAATTTTGGATACAAATTGTAAGCCTTGAATGCTAGAAGTTTGGATTTCATCATGGAGGTTGTAGTAGTTATTTATGGATTTTTCAGTTGGGGAGTGACATGCTATAATTTGCTTATTTGATCAAATTCATGTAACTTTTTTACATTTAAAAAGCTTAGGTGGTTTTAGCTCATTCGGAATATTCTTATTTCATTTTGAGTTTCATAGGACCACCATCACCACCTTCATCTAATGGTTACTATGCTTTAAAAATATTTACTCATTTAAACCCATATAAAATTACAGGCATATCTCACTTTATGGTGCTTCACTTTATTGCACTTAGTGAATACTGCATTTTTCACAAAGTGAAGATTTGTAACAACCCTGCCTCAAGAAAGTCTATTGGCACCATTTTTCCAACAGCATTTGCTCATTTCATGTCTCTGTGTCACATTTTGGTAATTCTCGCAATATTTCAAACTTTTTCATCATTATTACATTTGTTATGGTGATCTGTCATCAGTGATCTTTGATGTTACTGCTATGACTTGCTTAAGGCTCAGATGATGGTTAGCCTTTTTTAGCCTTAAATTAACACTTATAGTTTTAAATTAAGGCATGTACATTTTTTTAGACATAATGCTATTGCACACAATAGACTACAGTATAGTGTAAACATAACTTTTATAGGCACTGGGAAACCAAAAAATTCATGTGACTTTATTATTTTTTTTAAGAAAGGTTGTGGTTTTCTTTTTTTTAAATTAATTTATTTATTTTTGGCTGCATTGGGTCTTTGTTGCTGCGCGCGGGCTTTCTCTAGTTGCGGTGAGCAGGGGCTACTCTTCATTGGGGTGCGCGGGCTTCTCACTGCGGTGGCTTCTCTTGTTGCGGAGCATGGGCTCTAGGTGCATGGGTTTCAGTACTTGTGGCACACGGGTTCAGTAGTTGTGGCTCACAGGCTCTAGAGTGCAGGCTCAGTAGTTGTGGTGCATGGGCTTAGTTGCTCTGGGGCATGTGAGATCTTCCCAGACCAGGGATTGAACCCATGTCCCCTGCACTGGCAGGTAGATTCTTAACCACTGTGCCACCAGGGAAGTCCCTCATGTGACTCACTTTTTTTTTTTTTTTTTTTTTGCAGTACGCGGGCCTCTCACTGTTGTGGCCTCTCCCGTTGTGGAGCACGGGCTCCGCACGCGCAGGCTCAGCGGCCATGGCTCACAGACCCAGCCACTTTGCGGCATGTGGGATCTTCCCCGACCGGGGCACGAACCCGGGTCCCCTGCATCGGCAGGCGGACTCTCAACCACTGCACCACCAGGGAAGCCCCTGTGACTCACTTTATATTTGCTTTATTGCAGTGGTCTGGGACTAAACTTGCAGTATCTCTGAGATATGCCTGTACTATTATACTTATTATTCTTATTTTATGAAGATACTAAGCACAGAGAAGTTAAGTGCTTTTCCCTTGGTTACGGAGCTGGTAAGTTGAAGAGCTGGGATTTGAACACAGGCAATCCAGCTTCAGCCTGTGCTCTCTAATACATATTCAGGTAGTATTTATGGAATACCTTTAATATAACAGACACTCTGTAAAGATGCTGGGACCACAAGGAGGGGAAAGGCATGGTGGCTTCCCTTGAGTCTATCCTTCGTGAAAGCGTCCTCGTTAATTATGCTTTTGCCCTAGCTAGCCATAAATGCTCACTGTTTACCTATTTATTCATTCAACTTTTATCTATTGAACACTTACTAGAAACTAGGCGTGGGGTACATCAACATTTAGAGCTCAGGGAGATAAGGAGGAAGCGATGGAGGAGACTGAGAAAAGCATCAGGAAGAAATTCAGTGGAAAATCACTGCCATTGTTTGGAAGAGGCACAAGAAAATCTTATTTTGCTATAAATGAGATTCATGTGTTTCTCAAGACCATATTATACTTGTTTATCAAAACTTTGACAGCAGTGTATAAAGTGGCATTGTTTCTTTGTACAAACAAATAGCCCATTTAGTACCCTGTTTGAGTGCTATTAAATATTCAGAAAATCAGGTGCAAAACGAAATGACTTTTAGGGAAGTCTTCGTAGCCCACTCTAGAAGGTCGAGTGGTTTTTAATAATAATAAATTGTTGCTTGAGAGTATGCAAATTAAACTCTCAACCCAATGAATTAGATGTTAATGTTTTGTTAAGTAAATATGCATAAAGTGAGATTGCTCTGTGGTCGGTTTTAGTGAGAAACCAACTGGTATTTGGGGACAGGGAAGGTCTTTACTGAAGGAATAATGGGAATCAAGGGAAATGTCTGTGGTTTGTAACGTTTAAGAGTTGTCTGTTCTCTTTGCGTTGAAGTTTTCCAGCTAGTTGAGTTTGTTACTTGTCACATAAAGGAGATTAAGTATGTCAGCACTGCAGCTGGATAATAGAAGGTTTGGAGCAAAAGTATGGCCAAGGCTGAAGTTTGAGTTTTAATTTCTACGGAAGAAGATACAAAGATAGCAAAGGGAATGAGGAAATGAGGATTATAGCATTCAGGGCTGAAGATGAAAAGAGGATGGGTACCCTAAAGGGCAAAGCCAAGAATGGAAAATGTTGCAGTGTGCTCACACAATACGTTCTGCCCTTCTTCAGAAGATAAATTGTTCTTCTCATCTCTCTCCATCTTGGTAACCTCACAACTCATCCATCATACTCTCCCACTTGAGCAACTTCTTTAATACGTTAGCCAGAACACTCCTGCTAAGGAATCATGTACTCCAAACCAGTTTGGGCAGCAGGACACACATATATTCTGGGTATTAGCCAGATGTCATCTTCCTGCTACAGTCTCTATACAAACCATGTATTGGCTCCAAAATCCATTCTCCCTGCTTTTCTACAGTAACTTCTGATTTTTAGCAGACACAAGACCACCCAGGAAAAACATTGCCTTTCTGAGCCTCTCTTGCCGTTTCTTCTGACAACATACTCATTTTGAGATTTACAACACATGTGGCCTCTTCTCATGAAAGCCACTCTGACTCATGTACCTGACAGGTGAATTCACCCTTCTGTGAACATTCACGGGATTTATCTGCACCTCTGACTGTTATGACATTTATTAAACTGTCTATGCACATTCCTTAACACTTCTACTATCTTGTAAACTTTTTGGTCACATGAATTGGATCTTACTGACGTTTGGCTGCTTCGTATAAAGTATTTTGCAAGTAGGAGGCACTCAATCACTATATCTTTTTAGTATTAAATTGTGAAAGTAGCTGCTTCCTACTCTCTTCCCACCTGTTTTGGATTCACTCTCCTAATGTTTTCTTTCTAATTTTTATTCTTTCCGATGGAGTAAAGACAGTATAACTGAACCTCAGCAAATGGAATTTAAGAGGTTCTTGCTTCCTTTCTGTCATCTTTTAACATCATCTTTGCAAAGGTAGAGGCTCATACTGATTTAATTAATTATATTTTGACTTAAGTCATTGATGAAAAGCTTCCTAAAAATATACTCTTATCCCTAGTCTTTTGTTCAGGAACCTGTAGTGGGCTCCTACTTTCTGTGTGTCAAATCTGAACTCCTCTGACTTGTTTTTCAGTAGATTCCTTCATTTGGATAACTAATGTATCAATAGTTTATTGAAATGTAATTTCCACCACTCCCAAAATGAGCCTTTACTCTTCCCAGGATAAACTCCTTAATGCCGGTGAAACAAACCCTGTGAACTTCCACTTCTGTTATTTGGTTTATTCTCTTCCTCCACCTGAGACCACTTGCTACTTTTTTTAAAAAATTAAGTTATTTATTTATTTTTGGCTGCGTCGGGTCTTCATTTCTGTGCGATGGCTTTCTCCAGTTGTGGAGAGCGGGGTCCACTCTTCATCGCGGTGCGTAGGCCTCTCACTGTCACGGCCTCTCCCATTGAGGAGCACAGGCTCCAGACACGCAGGCTCAGTAGTTGCGGCTCATGGGCTTAGTTGCTCCGTGGCATGTGGGATCTTCCCAGACCAGGGCTCGAACCCGTATCCCCTGCATTGGCAGGCAGATTCTTAACCACTGCGCCACCAGGGAAGCCTGCTACTCTTAAGTCTCTTGCTGAAATCCTGTTATCTCCTAACTGCCTGCTTAAAGTTTGCCCTCTCCTTTTAATTTTACTTGAATACACCAGCACCTATTAACTGCTTTCTTTTCTCAACCTCCGTTGCATTTATAATGTACAGTTTTTCTTTTAATTTCATTTAAAATTTTGTCTGCTGTTTAGATCTTATATCCTCAACTGAATTATAAGCTCTTTGAATGCAGGAATACATATATTTAATTATGGTTAGTTATAGTTATATAATCACCAAATAGCAACTAGCCCAGGGCAGGGTACATAGTAGATATTCAATAAGTACTTATTGCTTGATGAATTGATTGAGTATAGAATTATATTCTATAACTTTGAATTGAATAGAAACTAATTTCTTTCTTATTTTAAAAATATTTATTTACATATGCCCAGCTATACATCTAATTTTATTTTTGTATCACTTTGAAATGAACTGAATGTATATCTACTTTTATCACTCCATTTTAAAGTGATTTCTGGAGAATGCTCTCTCTGCAACGAAAATAAAAAACATATATTGATAATTCTCTTGAAAATTCAGTTAATATACAAAATTATTTGGAATTAAAAAAAACGTTTACAATTTGAGAAACTTTTAATTTTATGCTATTTAGAAAAGCCTAGCAATCCACTTTTGTCTGACATGGAGACTTTGTCGAATTCCAGATTCTATTGTTGGTATATTACATGGAATAATAAAGTACCCTCAAATTTTCAAAAAATAAAACCAAATAAGTGGAATTCATCGTGAGAAAGACTGAATTAGTGGGAAGACAAAATTCAAATGTAAAAAAAAAGCATCTTCACTAAGATAAGTTTCTTTTAGCGCTATGTTAATAACAATTGATGATAGAAATCCTTTAGAGACTGCTATAATGATGCAATAATACTGATTATTAAGTACTCCTGAATAAAATACTTCTAAGGTCATACAAAGTTTATCTTAAGTATGAAAACACTCTCTTGTAGGATCTACTTTACACTTCAGAGACAGTTATAAACCCTTTTTTTTTTTTTTTTTTTTTGCGGTATGCGGGCCTCTCACTATTGTGGCCTCTCCCGTTGCGGAGCACAGGCTCCGAACGCACAGGCTCAGCGGCCATGGCTCACGGGCCCAGCCGCTCCGCGGCATGTGGGATCTTCCCGGACCGGGGAACGAACCCGTGTTCCCTGCATCAGCAGGCGGACTCTCAACCACTGCGCCACAAGGGAAGCCCCTATAAACCCTTTTAATAAAGCATACAAAGGTAGAAATATGTTGATAATCAAATAAGAGTACCAACAAACTCAGAATTCACATGATATACATTAATTAGGCTTCACTCTATTGGCTATTAAAAACAGTCAAGGGACTTCCCTGGTGGCTCAGTGGTTGAGAATCCGCCTGCCAGTGCAATGCAGGGAACACGGGTTTGAGCCCTGGTCCAGGAAGATCCCACGTGCTGCGGAGCTACTGAGCCTGCGCTGTAGAGCCTGCAAGCCACAACTACTGAGCCCACATGCCACAACTACTGAAACCCGCGCACCTAGAGCCTGTGCTCCACAAGAGAAGCCACTGCAATGAGAAGCCCACACACTGCAACGAAGAGTAGCCCCTGCTCGCTGCAACTGGAGAAAGCCTGCGTGTAGCAATGAAGACCCAACGCAGACAAAAATAAAAAACTAAATAAATTTATTTTTAAAAATTCATGTTATCATTATGAAAGAACATTATTATAAAAATGGCAAATTTGTACTATCAGCCTGGAAAAGTCTCAGTTCAGGTTTGACCTCTGCAGGTCACAGATCAAGTCCAAAAGGCAATCCGCACAGCTACTGCGTTCTAGTTGCTGCCCTGGAGTTGCAAAGTGTATATAACATGTACAGTGCAGTTAAGAATTTCACTGTTGGGAAAAAATTATACTAACATATGACACAAATTTACAACAACCCGAAGAAGAAGAAAAGAATTATTCTTTGATGTTTGCATTCATGGGTCAAACTTACATGTTTGATTAACTGGGAAAAATTCAGAAGCATGCATATTTTTCACCTTATAATAAGTCAAGGGCAAATATCTCATAGTCCTTCATATGACTATACAGAACCATTTATGATTAAGATTCATGCCATTTCAGATCAGAATTTTAAGGTTTTTGGTCATGGTCATTAATATTGCAGAACAAATGATTACTTACTCTGATAATGACACTGTAAGGTGTTAATTTAAAACAATGTAAAGGTTAAGTTTCCAAGCATGAAAATATGTAACATTCCAAATGGATTTAAAATTTGGAAATATCACCATTTCATTTTAACCATTAGATCTAAGGTGTATATTTCTCTTATCTTTTGAAACAACTGATTTAAAAGATTCTAAAAATAATTAATTGCACTGTATAAAGCAGTAACATACCTTTTCTCAAATTGATCTTAAACATGTGTTCCTCAGCTTTCCCCAAGGAGTCTCCGGTATGATACCTGTCACAGCAATTTCAGAAATTAGTCAGCCATAAAGGGGAGGTAACGGAGACATACAATTGTTTTCAGGAATCAATACTCTACAGTGTTTTTAAATGCTCTTTGCTTATTTATGTGGTCTTTTATTAGGGACCCATTATAGCTTGGACCTACGTTTGAACTAGGTTAGGAGAGAATGTGATATATGCAAAGAAATTTATTAGCAATTGGATGTAATTGTGAATTAAAGACATTTAGAATTTTACTTCGTCTTTCCAACCTTGTCTTCTAGTGAAAGTGTTTTTTGGTAAGCTGAGATTTGTCATTTGAGTCTAATGATCTAATTTCTTTTCAATTGAATAAAAAGAAAAAGCCCACACTCGCACCTGGAAACCTGGCACTTAGGCATGAAATCAAGATGCCTGTACCTTTGTCGCATATTAAAGCAGGTATGGAAGACAGCCTCGGGATGGCTCCCAGTGACCCCATCTGTGGTTGTCATGTCCTCGTGTAACCCCCTGAGTTTGGCAGAACTCTGGGACTCATTTCTAATGCAGAGAATTCAACAGAAGTGATGGTGTGCCCCTTCCCAGGTTAGGTTATAAGAGACTGCTGCTTTCCTCTTGGCTCACCTGTTTCTGACTCTCTCTTGGACTCTTTGCTCTGAGGAAAGCCAGCTTCTGTGCTGTGAGCTGCCCTGTCGCCAGGTCTGTGTGGTGAGGAACTGTGGGAGGCTTTTAGTCAACAGCCAGGGAGGAACTGGAGCCCTCAGCCCAACATCTTGGGTCCTTCAGCCCCAGTCGAACCTTGAAATGGCTGCAGCTTCATGAAAGACCCTGAGCCAGAACCAGAACTCCTGACTCTCAGAGAGAATAAATGTTTGATGTTTGAACCTGCCCCAGTTGGGGTAATTTGTTATGAAGCAATAGAAAGGTAGCACAGAATGTAACGTCTGACACTTCCATTGGACAGAGCCCAGAAGAACCAGTTTTAAGCCACATTCGACTCCATTACTAGTAACATTATATAATATATGGAGTAGGAGTCCAGCCAAACTCAGAGATAGCATCTTCTATCCCGTAAGGTGAGATTTCATTTTCCCAAGTCAGGAAAGAGCCTCAGCGCTGGTGTCAGACTGCCTGGGCTTCAGTCTCGACTCTACTGGTTATCAGGTGTGTAAATCTGGACCTAAAACTCACTTCTCCATTTTTAAATGGAGGTAATGATAGTACTGTTGTGAGAACTGAATGAAGGAATTCACTTAAAGGACCGGGCACCCAGTACACATTTAACATGGTAAATTACTATGATTATCATCATCATCATCAGGTCAGGGAAAAGACAGTAGTAGCTTTTATTCCGAATACTTTTTCTTCACAGCTTGAAAAACAGCCACTTACTCTTTATAAAATAAGAACAGGACTAGGTTCCTCTTCTTCAGAGGACTGTTGCTAATATCTGTTTCAAACTGTCAGCTCTATTTAGAGAGTATTTCCATCCTTAGTATGACCTTGATTAAAATATCCTTTTTTAATCCTTAAAATATTTTGATTTATAAATGCTTTGTTTATGCTGTGATGAAGTTTTCATAAGTTTAACATGGGATAAAAATTGCAAGTAGTAGAATTATCAGATTGATGACAACACTTTTTTTGAGTACTTATTAGGAAACATCAATGTCGCTACAACACGAATTATGTCCGTAAGATGAGTGATTTTTGTTTTTCAAACAGGCAAAACTATCCACTCAGATGAATTGTTTCCTTCAGAATAATAACTTTCATCCATTCCACAAACATGTGTTAGCACCTCCTATGTCCCAGGCACTATTCCAGGTGCTAGGGGTGCAATGATAAAGCACAGTCTGTGCCTTCAAGGAATCTACAGTTGGAGACAAAAGAGTTTCAAGCAACTTTGTGTCAGTTTAAAGGGTACAATGAGGTAGGCACTTGCCATAAAAAATGGGTGTGGGAGAAGGCTCCGTGGTTGAGGTGAAGATTGAGACAGGTCCTGAAAGGTTAGCCAGAGTCATTAGGCAGGGAAAACGGACAAGGAGGGTGGGTTAGTGCTCCAGGCTGGGCAGGAGCCTGGAGGTAGGAGAGCATGTGGCATATTTAGGAGGCAGCAGGTATTCAGTATGGCTGGATCTTGTCAGGCCACCAGGAGGGGAGTGACAGAGGTGAAGCTGGGGAGGAAAGCAGTGTTCCCATCGTGAAGAGTCTTGGATGCCATTACAAGGATTTTGGACTTTACTGGGAATGTCTTGGTGAGCCAAGGAATGATTTTAAGAAGGAAGTGTTCTCACGGGTTACGCACTTATTCGATAATGCTCCTTTACTCAAAACTTTATAGAACTCCTTTTAAATTGCTTTCAGCTCATTCTTTTGAATATGCTCAATGCTGACAATGCTTTTGAGGGTGGATTGGATTTGGGGGCGGGATGTAGGGTGCGGGATGGGAAAGAAACCGGTGAGAGGAATTGTGTTCCATCAACAAAGTTGATGATGAAGCAGGTTAATATTATTGGGGGGGGGGTCAAAAATTTGCTCTGATTATGAAGCCATGAGGCTGAATCTTTGCTTCCGATTGCATTTCATGAAAAACACATTTGTACACTTTAGAATGTATTTATTGGATGGCCACTCATGTTTTTAACTGACTTGGCAGCAGCAAAATCACCCAGATGCTTTGAGGGAATGTGATCCCCCAGCTTCGGAAATGGCACCCTGTGAAGCTTCTGGTCTGGGTCAGGGATCTGCAGTCAGAGCAGGGCTTCAGGGCAAACTCTCCTCACCGTCCATACTTTGCCACCATCTGTGCTGTGGTCCTACTTTAAATAATCTCAGACAACACCACTGGCATTTGTGTATGGGTTTCTCACCTTGCTATACTGTCTATCAGTGTTTAAAACCTTTTTATACACACTTAGCTTCTCTAAAGTGTTGGGGACAAACACTTCCAGCTCAGGTCTATGATGTGTGCAGTCCGCGTCACTGTAGTAAGATGTTTAAGGCCGAGACTGAGCATCTTTCACATTCATCCTATTCACAAGTTTATGGCCTATAGAGGAAAGTCAGCATTTTTTCTAAGGACAGCGTATAGAGTATTTTTTCCAAGGAACAAAGCAGAGACTCATATTTGGGACCAATTTGAAATATGCCACTAAAGTCACCTTATAGCTATGAAATGCTTAACCCCAATGTTTCCTTTTGATATCTAGTATGTTGATAGTTTTTTGTTTTTTGGGTTTTGTTTTTTTTGCCGCATCACGTGGTTTGTGGGATCTTAGTTCCCCAACCAGGGATTGAACCCGGGGCCACGGCAGTGAAAGCACTGAGTCCTAACCACTAGACCACCAGGGAAGTCCCTGTCGATAGTGTTTCTAATTTGGGAGATCAAATATCTTCATAGTTTTTCTTCTTTAGCAGACATACTCTTATAACCCTATTTTCAAGAAGATTCTGCCATGAGGAAAAAGGATGCAGCAGAATGAAATAACAAAAATAAGTAAGGGGATCAAGAAAAAAGAGTAGAAAAGATAGGATCAGGAGTGTATATATTTAGCACACAAAATATATACAGTGAAGACGGTACTTTCAGGGAGAAGGACACCCATTTGCCTTAAAGCTTTTTAATAGTCAAGAGGGAAAATTCAACACCACTGGTCACAATTCCCAGGATCCAGATGATTTAGAAAAATCACATCACCATCAAAATCACCACCACCACCAGCAGCCAGTGCCTTTGGAGAAGCCTAGCAATTTGTGGTTGTGAGACCAAAGAAATTTATCATACTCTAAGTACAGCTCATCAACTGTGAGGAAACCAAACAGGCTATAAAGTGCTTTATTGTGGGTTACCGAACTTGGTAATATTATGTATTGAAACAGCTGGAGACAAAAACCAAAAAGGGACAAACCCAAGTGGAGTTAATAATGATTTAAATCGTTTTATAAAGAAGGGGCAATCAAGGAAGTTCCTATTTAATCACTGCAGGTCCAACCTACCTCTGCTAATGGACACCAGCAAAATGGCCAGCTTTTATCTGCCTCTCTTCACTTCACTCCATTTCCCTAGCTGCAACGGAATCTGGGAAATGTAGTTTTTAGCTTTCCAGTCTCAGCTGTACAGGAGGACACAGTAGAAGAAGGTTAAAAGAGATACTGTGTAAATAAGTCCACAATATCTACCTCAGCAATTTTAATCCTTTGGATACTGATTAGTCTGAGAATAGGTATGGGATCCTCTTCTGGCTGACGAAACGTGCAATGGCTTCCCTTTCTTTTTTTCTTTTTTAAATTTTATTGGATTATAGTTGATTTACAATGTTGTGTTAGTTTCAGGTATACAGCAAAGTGATTCAGTTATACATATACATATATTCATTCTTTTTCAGATTCTTTTCTCATATAGGTTATCACAGAATATTGAGTAGTGTTCCCTGTGCTATACAGTAGGTCCTTGTTGATTATCTCTCTTATATATAGTAGTGTGTGTATGTTAATCCCAGCTCCTGATTTATCCCTCCCCTCTGCGTTTCTGCTTTGGTAACCATAAGTTTGTTTTTGATAACTATAAGTCTGTTTCTGTTTTGTAAACAAGTTCATTTGTATCACTTTTTAAAATTAGATTCCACATATGAGTGACATTATACGATATTTGTCTTCCTCTGTCTGACTTACTTCATTTAGTATGACAATGTCTAGTTCCAAGGGGCTTCCCTTTCTGAATCAAAAGACAAAACTTCTGAAGGAAATCATTCTCCACCCCTACCCTTCTTCCTGTCTGGAACACAGATGCAATGGCTGGCAATGTAACAGCTATCTGGAGAACATGAGGTAACAAGCATGAGAATGAAAGCCAATACACTAAGGATGATAGAAAAGAAAGATAGAGCTGGGTCCTCAATGGCATTGTTGAGCTGTTGCATCAGACCTGGATTGCCTACACTTGGACTACGTTTATGAGAGACAAGTAAAGCTCTCTTTGTCAAAACTACCATAGTTGAGTTTTCTGTTGTTTGCTGCTGAATGCATTCCTAATACAGAACTTATTGCAGTATTCCAGGCAGAGACAGGAGTGGTAGGTGTGAAAGTGGAGAGAAGCAGTCAGACTCAGGATATATTTTGGAAGTAGAACCACCGGGACTTGATGATGGGTTGGCTGGAAACAGGGGGTAAGGGATGGAAGAAATCAAGGATGATTTCTAGATTTTTGTCTAGATATGACAGATGGAAATGTAAAATCTTGTTTTCATTCAGGACACGGGAAAATTCTCCCACCACTACAGAAATAGCTAAGGAAGATAAAAACATCTTTGTGTTGCTCCCTGGACACCTGTATTCCATTGAGCCTAAGGGAAAATTGGGTTAAACTCATGTTAAATAATGCTGAAAAGGGTTGGAAATTCCTAACATCTATTATGAATACTGTAGATGGAACATACACATTTTCTACAAAGCCTTCTCATCATCAAAGCTTTCTTTTCCATTGAGGTCCAGGTACACAAAACTAAACCCTGACATCGACCATTACGTTCTGGTTTTTATTGCTTGCAGGAATAGACTAGCATAATATCAATACCAATACTTCTAAAGAATATATTAATTTTTTGAATCAGTAGGATAATGTTCCACAGCTGGGTCAAATAAACATTCCAAACCAGAGCTTTTTTTAAAAGAATGCATTCTTTAAAAACATCTACATCATTATATACATATATTTTAACATCAGGTGAAAAAAAGAAAGATGACTTTGTATGTTTTCTGCCAATTACTTGCATCACGAAGGCTTTTCTTTTGCTGATGAGAGTATCCTAGGAATGCCAAACACATCGCCTGCTGCAACCAGTTGCTTCTAAGGAAGATGGATCACCCCCCACTCCTCCTAAGAGGGCAGATTTGAGGTACACGGATAGCATGACCCCTTCAATTCCCGTTTCAGCCCCAGCTGAAAGGACAGTAAATTCATAGGCGTGACACGGCATGACTAGGCTTGAAAGGGTGAACGGACCATTTAGATTCTCTCCCTGTCAGGAATTTGAAATGAAAAACTTTAAGTGAATAAAGCAATCTGCCTGGGAAGGTGAAACTTAAAAGTTATGAGGTAGAGCGATGCCCTGAGAGCAGACTGGAGGGCCTGAGAGGGAAATGAAGACTCAGGTTGTTGGTGTGAGACGAAAGAGCCAGGCCTCGGTCCCTGGAGGTGGAACATTCCCCAGCCCTCCTCCCTTCCCTGCCCACCCTTTGGGAGCAGCGGGAGGAAACCTGGTTGCAGCCCTGGCAAGACAATGCTCAATACTGACACCAGAGACACCCAGGAAGTGAGCAAAGCCCTCTAGGTGACCCCAGAGCAGGGCTGCTTTCTGCACACCCTCCACCCTCAGGCCCCATACCTCAGTGAGCTGAGATAACTTGAGTCAGGCTCTGTCTTTTGAAATGCCCAACTAAAGCCGAAACAGTAACAAAAGTCTAATATCTCTTATAGTGTACTCAATAATTATTAACAAAAATTAATTATAAAGATAGAATTATTGTTGTAAACACCCATTTGCCTCTCCAGGCCCAAGCATCTGGGAGCATAGAATGCTTTCATACGAATGACCCTGGACAGTATTTTAGCCAAGGCGAACCCAAACCCTACAGGAGGCATTTTATTCAAACTGGAACATTTCTGTGAAACAGAGGAGCGATGTCCAGGGAATATATCTGTGCAGCCTTACTCCACAGGCCTGGGCCGGGAGTTGTGTATGGAGGAAGGGGGCGGACGGGGACCTGCCTAACAGCCCTCATGACAGCGTGGGATTGTGGCCCCTGTGGAGGACCACTTTGTATCAGTTTCCCCAAGGACAGGTGTTGTTTTTCACTGGATCGTGTCCTCAGGCCCACTCTCTGTCCGCCTTCTTCTCTCCTCTTCCCTTCCCCCCAGATGTTGGTTTCATCGGCCCAAAGGCAGCCTTTTATAGTGTGAAAGTATTTGCTGACTGTAGGAGGAAGCTTGAGTGAATAAGGTAAAATGGAATTGCAAGAAATCCAGATGGAGATGTACATACTTAATACAGATTGATGAGTGTTTCCACTTATACAGGACACCGTTTCCACCAGGTATCTGCCACCTGGGTCCTGGGGGAAATGGCCCAATACGCAGGAATCCTTGCTTCTCTCCCCGCACCCTTCTCTGCCTGCCAGGTACCCAGTTAGTCACAGACTGATTGACTCCTTATTTGCATTTTAAAGGAGAAGGCTGTAGTCCTTCCTCCCCCCAACAATTAATCTAAAACAGGCGATAAGGGAGAAGCTTTATTTAGCTTCCTGGAAGACAGTAAGCAGGTCTTTCAGATTCTGCCATCTCTGTTTGACACTCTTTTTCTGATTCCTCCAGCTTCCTTTTAAACCAAATTTAACTAGTTCAAATACCCCCATATATTGTACGTGTGCACAGTCACTAAAGCAAACAAAAATAAAATTTTCTTATGCTCTTTTGTCTGTCAAGCAAGAGACTGAATCATTCCTGACACACACCAGCCTTCAGGAACCTCGTCCTACAGTGGCCATGGGAAGTCCCTTTTGCGAAGTGATGCATAAGTGAGAACTTTTAGGGGTGAGAAGAAACCAACCATGCTGGAACCAGCAAACTAGCAGGGGAAGCAGCATATGCAAAGGCCCTGAGTCAAGGCAAGAGCTTGACATATTTAAGGAATTAAAACAAGACCAAGTGAACTGTAGCATATTGAGCAAATGGGAAATGGCAGGACTTGATCTTGGGGAAATATGTAGAGGACAGATTGTGTTGGGACTTGCAGTCCACAGTAATAGGTTTGTATTTTAGTCCAAGTATAACGGAAGCCTTTGAGGAGTTTAGGCTGTAGTGTCATAATATGTTTTACGTTTCAAACATGTTGATACCGGTTATATAATGTTCAGAAATGGGCAAAACTAATTTATGGCAATAGAAGTCAGGATAGTGGTTACCTTTGAGAGGTAATGACTGGGAAGAATTATGAGGGGAGTTTTGGGGATACTGATAACATCCTATTTCTTGACTCAGGTGTTGGTTATCCGGGTCTGTTCAGGCTGTGAAAATTCGAGTTGAACATTTATGGTTTGTGCATTTTTCTGTGAAAATTTTACTAAACAAAATATATATAAAGGATTACAATGTCTGGATAGAGAACATATTTCAGGGACAACGCAGAGGGGAGACCCCATAGGAAGTTATTACAGTAACACAGAGTGTATGGTGGCTTGAGCTGATGTGGTGGCCTTCAAGATAGAGAAGAAGAGAAAGGACACATTTTGGACTGAAATTGATAGAACTTGATGACGAAGTGGATATAGGAATTTTAAGAAAAGAATGACTTCCAGGTTTCTGACTTGAGCAGTTAGGTAAAAGGTGATGCCACTCACTGAGAATGGGGAGAAGCAGATCTGTAGGCAAAAGGTCAAGGATTTAGCTTTAGATGTATTATGTGATTTTAGATACCCATGGAGCATCCAAATGGTGATATCATGTAGGTTGTTAGGTAGATAAATTAATGCTCAGAGAAGAGGTCTCTGATAGAGGTATAAATGCTGTAATTGTACAGATTACGATAGAGTTATAAGAAAGTTTGGGATCATTTAGAGAAAGAGAGTAGAGACAGTAAAGGAGAGGGACAGGATCCTGTCTTAAGGAGCTTCATCCCTGAGAGTGAAGGTAAAGAAGGAAGAGCCAGCCAAGGAGACCAGTAAGGTGGGGAAAAGAGCCAGCAGTCATCATGTCTATCTAGGAGGATTGACTGGTGTCATGTGGTTGAAAAAGATGACAAAAAAAGGATCCACTGGATTTGACAGTATGGAAGGCTGTGAGTAACAGTGGTAAGAATCTCCATCACTTTACTAAGGATTCTAAGGCTTCTTTCCTCAGTAAAATGTCATAATAATTGTACCCACTTCTCAGAGCCTTTATGGGTAAAGCACTTCATATACTTGTATGAGGTTTGGTTAAATGTGAGTTGTTATATGAGCTAAGAAAATATGCTTGCATTTCTGTAAAATAAGTTTAATAATACTGTCCTCATAAACTTACTATGAGGAATAATGAAATAACATGTTAGAAAAGTAGATTTAAAAAAAAGAAAACTACAGGTAGGTTTGCAATCCCTATACTTGAGTTAATTATAACGAAGTATGTCTGGGAATAAGATGACCAAAGCAACTCTTCAAGGAAGTAAAAGACTCAGTAGTAGGGTTAGACCCTACCATCCATTTGTTTACGTCAGAATCCTAGAGAGAGGTAGTTGGGTGTCAGTAAAAACAGAAAGAGCTGTGTTGCAGAAAATGTGATAAATTAAAGCACCAAAGTTTATTTCATTTTCTACAAAAACACTCTCTGGCTTTGGCTCCCTATGATTACATTGCTGGTGTAGATGCTTCGCAGATGTGCTGGGATTTGGCCAAAATTGTCACAGGGCAGAGCAAAGGCAACGGCCCAGGATGAGGGGATCCAACACCGGGACAAACAGAGCCATGGTGTTGTCCACAGGCTTTCAGCATGAAGGCCAAGATGAGGCCAGGAACATGAGGCCTTGCTCAAGGCCTTCATATTCTCCATCTTCCATACCTGGAGGTCTAGTTCTAAGAAGACAAGTACCCAGTCACTGCTGGGGCTGGCCCAGCACTGAGCCAATGTGGGTACTGGCGATAGTTCCTCTATTCCTTTGAACTGAAGATGGGCTAATTGGTCAGGTTTTCAGATAAACCTGGTGGAAGGTCATCTTTGGCAACCAACAAACAAAAAATACTACTCACTGATCTAGTTAGTAGAAAAAATGGAAAGAAACCCTAGAACAACTCTGGGAGCACACGGTTACTCGTTCCTGGACCATTTGACATCAGGCGTAGCTGCGAGGGAAGCCCAGTCCACAGATGACAGGTCCCTGTTCTTCGTGAAGGGCAGGTGGTGGGGTGGTCAGGCTACCAGAACAAAGAGCACTGACTGCTTGCGCAGCCACTGTGTTCGTGTCTCCCATTCGCTGGGATGGGTAGGCGGGGATCGGAGAAACAGATCAAGATCTTTTCAAAGACAAACACTAAGAAAGTAGGCTCAAAACACAGTTTAGCTGTCAAGTCCAAGTTAGGAGTATGGGAGTGAAAAATATTCAGCTTGCAATCACAAAATAGGAACCAAAATCAAGTCAGGTTGGGAAGGAGGCACTCACCGGCTATTCAAATTGGTCTCAGGAAGCAGATAACCAGCTAGGAAAGAAGTCTGGGGTCTGCAATGCCTGCATGTGTCTGAAAGTGTGTCTCCCTTCATCAGAGACCAGGGTACAAGCTAAACAATTCCCTCACGAATCAGCACATATCAGCTTCCAATATCAGCAACATGTCTCCAAGTCTCTTGAATTAATATTAAGAAAGGCTGCACCATTGAGAAACTGTTTTCAGTTGTTTAAACTTAAAGAAGAGTTAGATTGTTGAAATACATCTTTGATCACAGATAAGTTATTGAATTTCAATAGCTTTTGGTGTTGGCTAATTCAGTGATTAGTTGATATTTGTTCAATATTTAAGAACAAGGGATATACATGAATTTCACTTTTATGTCATTAGCATTTTGACCAACAATTCATGTTTTACTTTAAATTAGGAAGCCAAACTTAATTACTGATGATTCGTTAATCTTCATTTGTTTGGAAATTGTCTGAAAACTGCTAAATACCGCTTTTAGTGTAGAATCTTGAATGATTGGAACCAGTTTGTTAAAAAAAAAGAAAAAAATCTGAGTCTGGTTTACGTATGAAATAACCAAACCATTACATGATTGTTTGGCTTTCTTAACAATTGATTTTGAATTCTCATGTGTTCTAATTTCTACACACTATGGAAATAGTCATTAATATAACCAATACAAAGAAAAAAATCTAAAACTTACAAAAATGATTTGGGACTGTATTTTGTCATGATATATATGAATACAGCTCACAGTAAAGCTGAAATTTAGCAATCATCTAGTTAATTTATGTGGACAGATAAATTATCTGGTTGTCAAATACATAATCCAACCAATATTTCACTTTCTATTTTATACACATGACTTTAATGATCTGAGCATTTTACATTCAAGTCGTTTGCACCTGAAGTCTCTAATTAATTCATTTTTTCCGCATTATACCTTACACTGATAACTTAATTGCTTAGATATAAGGAATGGTATAAAATGGATTATAGATCATTAATTACTCATTTTAAATGGGTCTTTATCACGTCAGTTACTTTTGACCAGGCAAAGTTGTGCACAAAAAAGTTTGTCTCTGTTCCTCAACAATTTCCCATCCTTAGCCCTCTCTCTGCCCCTTCCACCTCCTCAAGTTCTCTCCATTCATATTAATTACTCAATGTCATGAAACTTTCTCTTCCTTCCACCAACATTAGCTCTGACACGCATTCAAAGGTATAAATTACTGATAACAGCTGAGAATGTGAGTTTTCTCAGTAGCACTTGAATTTTACCGACGTTCTAACATTTAAGCTAAAAATTTGAAGGCATCAATAAAGGGTAATGGAAATATTTAGGGAGGATACACTCCTTGCAATTGCCCTTGAAATTGTACCAAGTAGCAAGTTGCCTACTCCACCTGTGACTAAGGCAGGCAGGAATTCTGCACAAACTCCTTCTTCACATAAAACTCTCCTTTGTTTTATATAACCAGAAACTGTTTATTTTAATCATTTATATATGTGTTTCTATTTTTCCTTCGTTCTTGTAAGGGAGAGCATGGCACAAGGTACACATAACTCTTTTATGCAAAATCACAATCTCTAGATGCCATTTCAAATGATTAATTTTATTTCACAGCGTTCATAAGAATAATACCTTACTTTAGGAGGTTTTTTCACCAAGTTAGTTAGTTAAAAAAATAATTAGGTAATCACTAGTTCCTCAGTGGAAAATAAATTATGTAAGAGGCAAAATATCATTAGAAAAACAATTGGGTAGCCCCACTCTAAACTGTCTACAGTACAAGGTACAGTATGCAAATGTTCATTCATTTGTTAATTTTAGAGGACAGCATTTCACTGAAATAATTGAAAACAGCTCATAGCCTGTTCTGTGAAGAAACAAAACATTGTTTGTGTTAATGTCAAGTAAGTTAATTATGTTTTGTAATCTTCAAATGGAGCATATAATTGATTTATGAAATTCTGTTATCATTGCATTTATCATTGTTAGTAACCAAGAATTCTAGTAGTTTCTTATTATTCCCAATGTATGAAATCAGCTGGGAATTCTATATGTTTAAAAACAATTCTATTCAGAAGAATTGTACTATAATAAAGTGAAGAATTTAAAACAATATATTAAAATGTGTTAAAACCACTGAAAAGATCACTGACTTTTATAAAATATTCCATTTATTGTAGTAATAATTTTTAATTCAGTAACACAACTATGCAACTTTTCTGTATTATTTGTAGACTTTTCATTAATACCACTTAAGATCAATGGCTTACATACAATTTTTATTTGTGACATGAAAACTATAGCATTTTAGCTGATCAACATTCTTTTACTCTGTTATTTTTAGGTCTTTATAATTATCTGAGAAATTTTCTGAGGCATTGAACCCATTGCCAAATATTTAGCTGAAAACAAAAATGTTTTCAAACAAATGTAGATTTAAAAAAAGCAGTAAGATTACCTCAATAACTCCCACCACCAGCCTTCCAACCACCACCAACACTACACACACTTTTCTTAGGATATTCTGTATCATATACAGCCCTGCTAAAGCAAGACATATTAAATAAAAAGAACACTATTCTTAAATTCCCAGTTAATGTAAAGAATTATAACTTTTGAACTTCCTGTATTTCAGTATTTATTTTCAACACAGTCATTGCTCAGATGACCTTGGACTTCAATAAATTCTGTATATTTGATAAATGAGTGCAAGTGTTTATCTTAATTTTAGGTTTAAAATTGTTAAAATCTTTTAACTGTATCTATTTCTCATAAAACAATTAAGAAACAATATCAGACTTTTAAAAGGGAAATTTTAAAATTTCATTTCATTTCATTATCTAAGTGTGTGATCATGCTTGGTATCCAGTAGACATAATCAGAAGAGTAGTTAATAAAGCAATGGATTGGGAAGGGATTGCTAGAGAATATAAACTGTATTACTTTTTAATATTTTAGTACAAAAATAAGGTCTTAGCAAACTTTTTAATATTCTACTACAAAAATAAGGTCTTAGCAAATAACTTACTTTATGTTTTTAATTGAATGTTCTTAAAATGACAATAGAATTATAGAAAAATGAGGTTATTTGCTTTGCTGCTTCCTGTGATTGTACATACCTTATTTTAGGCATTTACATTTTTATCCTATTAGAATGAAATACTTGAATGTATTCCATGTGCTAACATATAACAATTCTAGCACTAAAAAAATGTACCTCAAAATGTAAAAATTGCAGATATTTGAAACTTGAGGCATTCATAAAACAAATAAGGAACATTTTAAATACACTTATTTCAGTGGGTTGAAGCAATTATGACTTATGATGTAACACAGCAGGCAATTCTAAACATAAAGAAGTGCCTTAAAAGTCTTCAATAAATTACCAATATTAAGATTTTGACAGGCAAAGAGATGAATAGGTAACGTTAAAAATAATAATGTAGTTTTGTAAAAATTGTATAAGTTGACTACCATATATTGGACATTTCTGATTTAGTTTTTTGCATTCCTAAGAACTATCTTGCCAAAAATTTGCTCTGAAGGTAATTAACTATCTTTCTAAATGGATTTTGAATCAAACATAAGGGTTCTACTTAAAATTTGCCTCTTCTTTTAATTCTAAGACAGTGGTTGTATGCCTTCTTTTACAGGGTAAATCTATCAAACAGAGATGCTTTTCTTTCTGAATTGCATACTGCTTTGCACTATTTAACACATGAAATGCTGGAAGTGGGGTACCTTAACACAGTGATCTTTATTCTACACTGAAAATTAATCAGTTCATGGACTTAGGAAAAGAAACCCAAGTTTCTCTTAAGAGTTTAATAAATGCTTTGCAATGTTAAAAAAAAAAAAAGTAGGCCTTAATACCTAATCAGTTGCATTCAGAGGCTAGATTTAAGAGTGGATAGAGTACCTGCCGAACTACAACTTCCAACTTTTATTTCTGAAGAAAGTGATCCTTGAGAGATGAGAAAGTTACTTATTTTAAGTTTTATTTGCCCTTGTATTTGTCTGTCATAAAATATCCTTTTCTAAATGGCTTTTGAGTTTGCACTTAAAAAGAGAAAAATTATGGTTAAATTAAAAGAAACATAGTGCATTACATGTAAGCTTTCCCACAAAAGAGGGAAGCACAAAAAACTTGAGTAAATCCAAGAAACATAATATAAGCATGAGACTTATGGACAATGCTCAATTTAAATTTCATATATTGTCAAATGTCTATACCAGACTGTGAATACTTTAATTTTTAAAATCTCCTGCGGTCCTTTTTATCTGTTTCAGAACCGAAGCTGCAGTGTTATTTGTGAACTAGGCCTTATAGCTTGTTAATATTCTTTACTTCTTAATTTTGTGGAATATTCTAAAACCATCATAGACAGCCCTCTGAATTTGAATTTTTGACTTTAGCATCGATCTCCTTGTGTTTCAAAATCACAAAAAACAAGGAGATCACCATAACTAAAGATGTCAAGATTAAAGTTTGAGGTTAGCCATCGAGCTTTCTCTTTGGGAAAAGAGTTTAACCCTGAAGTAATTCGAAATCTGCATTTTAATGCAACTTTTCTAACTGAAGAATACAAGAAACTGGGTGGTTCCCCCCCACCCCCCCTCCCCGTTTGAGAAAGACATGTTTTCCTTGTGGAAATCTGTAATCTGAAAAACTATTTATATAAAGGAGCAACTGTTGGAAATAACCTAAATGTTATTTCAAAATTTAAAGGCCGATTAATGTAGTAGTGGCGATAGAAGAGCCGAGTTACGAGGTCCAAGGCAGAGCGGCAGGTGGGTCTGCGCGTGCGTGGCTGGCGGAGCGAGTGGATTCCAGGACCCCGCCGCCCGCACCGAAAGATTTTCGAAGGCGCCAAGTTTGGGTGGCGCGTCTGATTTACTGCGGGGTGTGAGTTATCCGAGCACTCCAGGGGCCGGTGGCACGCACAGTGCTGTGTTGTTAGAGTTGACCACGAAAGGAGGACGCAGTGAGCCGGGGCGCACAGGACTGAAGAAGTTTCTTTTCTAGGTGCAAAGCCAAGGAAGCGCTGACCGAAACGCCCCGGGACATTGCGGGGTTCAGTTACCACTGCGGTGATCCCAAGTCCACACCTTTACGGGCTCCGCTGCACCGGCCTGTAGAAGCCCTGGCTTCCAGCCTCAAGCCACCACATCTCTGCACCGGGAAGGAAGGAGGGCCCTGGAGGCAGGAGGCGGCTGTGCTGGCTCGCCGCGCAGCACGGCGCGGAACCCGACGGCGGGTCTGGCCGCTGTGCCTCCTTGGCCGCGGCCGCCCTTGCACGGGTCCGCGCGGGGAGCTGGGCCGAGACCGGCCGCAGCCCCCCGACGCACGGACTTCCTGCCCGGCGTCTCCCCCTGACTCGTCCCTAGAGGCTCGGGGGCGGCGAGTGCCGCGGACCTAGCGGTGGGGTGCGGGCGCCGGGGAGCCGGGGGCTCCTCTAGCGCCGGCAAGGACGTCACTTTGAGCGAAAGACAATGTCAAGTGCAAGTGAAGAAAAAAAGGAGAGGAGTACGAAGTAAATGTACCCAGGGCGCGTTGGACACTCTTACAACGGACACTCAGTCGACGGAAACCATCAGTTGAGGGTCGGGGGTGAGAAAACCTGATTTTCTGTTTCCTGAACCGCCTCCCATTGCTCCAGAATTTAACCCCGAAGGAGCTTCGAGGCACCGCCCGCACCGTAAATCCCTGGGACTCGCACCCCGCAGACCGGCGTCCCGTGCCGCCTCTCAGACGGGCGCCCCGAGGCTGGCGCTGGCCCGTCTTTTCCTCCGGGCCCGCCTGAGGTTCCCGGCCGAGCCCGACCTTGGCCGTTCTTCCGGCTGCGCCCGGGAGAGGCCTGGAGGCCTGGGCCCGGCGTCGCTTCGGGCAGCAGGGCTCCGGGTTGGCCGGGGACGCAGCCCGGGCGCGAGTGCGCGAACGGGGCCGCGCCACTCCCGCCGCCGGGCGCAGGTGGAGGTGTTCTGCGGGCCGCTCACCCCGGGGCCGTAGGCGGGCCGGGCCCCCAGTTACCCGGGAAAGGTCTATTTTCGGGCCTCCCTCCCCCGCCCAGCGTGCGCCCTCCCCTCCTCCCCTCGGGTACAGTTTGTCTTTTTCGTTTTCTTTCCTCGACGCTTCTCGATTCCTCCATCCCTTTGCGGCACGCGCCCACCACCAACGCCGCGGGCGAATTGGAGGGCTCTATGTGCCTGCCCCGGGGGTGTCGCCGCGGGCCCCGGGGCCGTCTCCCCTACGGGCCGGGGACCGAGGGGGGGGGCCGCCTTGCCGCCAGGAGCAGCGCGGGCGGGAGATGCGCGGAACGTCCAGGACGGGGAGGGGGCCGCGCCAGCGCCCGGGCCCTGCGTCCCTCCCCATCTGTCGGACCAAAGCTGCTGAAGCTGCAGAATTGCGCTGGCGCCCGTCCACCGGCTGCAAACAAAACCAAACAAAACGCGGCGAAAGGAAAAGCGAAATGGCGCTGCTGAAAATGGAGCCTCGGCCTCTAGGATGTCTTTCTTTCCTCTGTCTCTTACTTCGTCTACTGTGTGTTTCTAGTCCTTCAACGCCCCTCTCCTCGGCTCTCCTCCCTGTAATCTCTACCCCATCGCCCCTTTGCTTTTCTGATTAACAACCTTCTTTCCCCGCTTTTCCTTCTTTCCTTTCCCCTCTCGGTTCCTCCTTCTCCATTTTGTGTCACAGGCGCTTCTCTTCTCAGTTCCCTTTCTGGGCTCGCGCTCCCCCGCCCGTCTCACTTGATGTTTTCTGCGTGTCGGGGAGCGGGGGTGGTAGGGACGGTGAGGCTAGGTAGCGAGTGGGTTTGGTAGAGACAGGTTTTATTTAGAACCCAAACAGCTCCTTTAATTAGCCGTGCGCTCGCCCTGCGCCCTCGTCCCTCGCGGCTCTGCGCCTGGACTCGCGCGGCGCCGTCCCACCAGCCAGGCGTCACCGCCCAGGAGGCGTCTCAGGGCTTACGCAGAAGTGAATACCTTTTTATATATTTTAAGCTTAGAATATCGTTTTTGCAGTGATCGTGATAGTGGCATACTTCGGATAGGTGAATCTCATTTTCCCAAGGGACTTCCAAAGACCATTTTAAGAGAAGCGTGCAGAGAAGACAGCAATATTAATCACTTTTTCTTGTTTTCTTTTGAGCAGAGGGAACCCCAAGCACTAAGATACTTATGTTTTTAAGGCCAGACTTTTTTGAAAATGACTTTTTCTTTTACACTCATAGTTGACTTTGATCCTTTAAAAAAAGAGGGTGGACTCTTTCAAAAGAGACCGATGCTTTTGAATACATAACACCCCCCAATTGTGGTTCTCGGATGGTTTCTCTAGACGCATTATGATTTTGAGGTTCAAGGTCTCTAAGCGCTCTTCAGTGAAACAGTGGGAAATATGTTGCTACGTTAAAAGAGCAGAAGGTGATATTTCCTGATTGTGCTCTATCTTAGTAGTAGAGAGTGTCGGGGTTTGTTTTTGCTTTTTTTTGGTGGGGGGCTCAGGGGGAGTTGGGCAGAATTTGCCTTGGTTCTGTTAAAGAACCAGCTGATAGAAGCTATTTCAAGTGAAGAGCTTCAGTCAATACAAATCTTAAAGCGGTGACATCATTTTCTGACCTGAGTTCGTCTTTTAGTCATGGTAGAAAGGTTAGTCTCCGTACAATATTTGAAAATAAACTGATTTTGCTTCCCAGTATATTTATTACTGGGAATTACCAATACACTTCACTTTATTTCCAAATCTTCTGGCCAGTTTCACCTCCTCTAGAGGTCTGTCAGAACCATATCCTCCAGAAGAAAATACAAGTGCTCCTCCCGTATGTGATTCTAATGCTCTTGGAATTATTTGAAAAGATTTCAAACTTTTACAAGGAGAATCTTTTAAAAAATGTCTCAGGTTAGTATTCTTTGAAAGAATCTTAGAATGGTTCTTTTTAAAAATTACCTTCCTTGGTTTTCATTTATTGCTTTGATTAAAGTTAGGTTATGTTCATATCTTACTTTCAGACTATTTCTTTATGAAAGAAAGGAGAAAGGAAGTAGGTCCTGCAAGAACTAAACCAATGGAACTAGGCCTTATTAAGAGCCTAAATCTGTGAATTGCTATCCTCATGATATGTTTATCAAATTGAGTTTTGCATGTGTTCTTCTCTGACTCAAATAGTTGACTTTATGTCTTTTAAAAATAGGTTTTAATCCAGGCTCCTGCTGCTTTGTTATACTTTTCTCCTGGTAGATGAACAAATAAAATGAGTCTCACTGGAAGGGTAGGTAGATTTTCTTTTTTCCAGACAAGATTTCTAAAAATAGGCAAAGTTAGAAAGTTATTATTACCCTTCATTTTAATTGGAATGATTCAGTACTTAATACCAAGTTAATACTATTAAGATGTTATTTCCTGCTCAAAGGAGATAAATTAAGGCACAACTCAGTTTATTTTAGATGGACAACTTTGTATATAAGCAAGTGGGGCTAGAAAAAAGTATCATATATTTAGATATCTAGATATATAGTACTAGTAATGTTCAAAGCCCATCGAGGCAGTGTATTGGGGAGAAGGGTATAAATCAGACATGGTATCTGATGTTGAAGAATTTACAGTTTGTAAGGAGGGATTAATTCCTTCTTTATTTTTTCTCATTTAAAAACAAACATTCATATGGACAAAAATAAAATTAGATCCCTACCTTACTCTACACACAAATTAAATTTCAGATAGACCAAAAACCTAAATAAGAAAAACAAAACTTTAAAAATATTGGAAGGAAATACAGGAGAATATCTTTATGACCTTGGTGTAGGGAAGGATTTCTTAAAACATTAAAATGCACAATCCATAGAGGAAAGGATAAATTGAATTATGTTAAAATAAATAATATATATATGACAAAAGACATCATAAAAGGACAAATGGAGACAATATTTCCAAGACATGAACTTGACAAAGGATTAATATTCAGAATGTGTGAATAGCATATAAAGAATTTAATAATTTACACATGAATAATCATGTAAGTAAAGGATACGAATATACACATGTGAAGTAAAAGTATAGTGCTATTACCAGGAAGGATATATATTGACTTCAAAAGTGATTTCCTTTTGGAGAAAAGGAAGGAGGGGAATAGGAAGGAATCCAAAGGGGGTATCAATTCTTTATAAAAAGATCAGAGCCACCTATGGCAGGATGTTAACCTTTTTGTTGTTTGTACTTTATCATAAGATTATTATAATTGGACTTCCCTGGTGGTGCAGCGGTTAAGAATCCGTCTGCCAATGCAGGGGACACGGGTTTGAGCCCTGGTCCGGGAAGATCCCACATGCCGCGTAGCAACTAAGCCCGTGAGCCACAACTACTGAGCCTGCGCTCTAGAACCCGCGAGTCACAACTACTGAAGCCCGTGCACCTAGAGTCCGTGCTCCACAACGAGAGAAGCCACCGCAATGAGAGGCCTGCGCACAGCAATGAAGAGTAGCCACTGCTCGCTGCAACTAAAACAACAAAAAAAGAAAGCCCGCGAGGAGCAACAAAGACCCAACGCAGACAAAAATAAGTAAGTAAGCAATAAATGTATTTAAAAAAAGATTGTTATAATTTATTTAAAAATCTTTGGAACTTCCCTGGTGGTGCAGTGGTTAAGAATCTGCCTGCCAATGCAGGGTTCGATCCCTGGTCCGGGAAGATCCCACATGCTGCAGAGCAGCTAAGCCTGTGTGCCACAGCTACTGAAGTAGAGCCTGGGCTAGAGCCTGGGCTCCGCAACAAGAGAAGCCGCTGCAGTGAGAAGCCCGCGCACCACAACGAGGAGTAGCCCCCGCTCGTGCAACTAGAGAAAGCCTGTGCGTAGCGCAGCAGCAAAGACCCAACACAGCCAAAAATAAATAAATAAATTTATTTTAAAAAAATCTCTAACATCAATTCCTAGTGCAAAAAACAAACAATGACACTTTTCTTTTTCTTAGTAATAATCTCTGTAGGATGGTGTTCACATATATGATGACAAAGTAAACACCATTCCTTAGTATTTTTCCTCTACTGTGTTTGTTATATGATGTTCACATCACAGAGATTTCCCTAGTTTGGTGTTTCTCTGTTGTAAGCTTATTTGTTTTCTGAGTACATTTAGTGAGAAGAGAGAAACATGTTTGAAACTATGAATAAGCATAAGAGCATTTATTCTTATATGATGTAATCATTAAAAATGCTTTTAAAAGGAAGTAAATTAAAAACCTTCCACACCATTATAGAAACACTTTTGAAAAATCAGTCTCAGGCCTAGCACGCAAGATGTTATTTGGGCACGTCTAATTTTTTTGGTGCAGATTGAGTATGAGGAATTGGTATTTTGGAAGTATATATGTGGTCTCGTGTTCTCATTCTACACAGCAGGAGTTCATACAATGTATATTTCTACCGTTGCTACTTTTCATTAACAGAAGTTTTGTTTGCTTGTAGCTTTCCCAGGGACTATTCATAGTACGGCAGCACTGAAATGATGTTAATATTTCATTTGCTTTGAGACTTTATGTTTGTTAGTATTAGGCCAACAAGCATGGGGAAGCAGCATGGTTATTGTTTCGCTTACTCATGTGTGAGCTGAGCGAGGGGCGTTCCCACATGGTATGAACTCCTGCTGTATGCATTGGTGGGCAACGCCAATACAATCATGTCAAATGCAAGTGCCGTGAAACGCTTTACTCTTTGGGCACATATGGATCCTGCTCATTATGCCAAAGTAACCTTCTGGAAGTTCTAAAACTTTACTCAGAAACCTTTTATGACTCCCTAATGCCAGCAGAATTACAGTCCAAGTCTCTTCTCTGGCAGTAGAGGCCCCTGTACCCTCATTACACTTGCATTTCCAGCCTCATTTCCAAAGACAACTGAAATAAACTGTCTTTTAGCTGCTAATCTGTATTATTTGTACTATGTTTATTAAAAAGAGGGGTCTATACTCACTTGTCTCTCTTTTCTTTCTTCCTGTATAATTTAGAATGTAATAGAAAACCCAGCTGAAACAGAAGGTTGTTTTTTTTTTTGGTTGTTTGTTGTTGTTGTTGTTTTTAACGTGACAAGAAGTCCGTAGGTAAAGAGTTGCTAATATTTTCTCAGGGGTTCAGTGATGTCACAGCTCTGAAATTCGCTTGACCTTTACCTCATGGTTGTAGAATGGCTGCTACACTTCAAGTATCACATCTTCACCATGGGTGCAAAGGTGGGAAGGCAGGCAGAAAGTTTACTCTTCATCAGCCTTAGCCTTGTAGAGGAGGTAAAATACTTTCCAAAAACACCCCACCAAAGGATTTCCTCTTACATCTCATCAGTCAGAATTCTGATATAGTTCAGGAACTGGGCCCATGTTTCCACATCAAAGGGAATATTCTCGATGCCTAAAGAAAACTGAAGTTCTGTATAGCGAGGAGGAAATGCGGGAGTGGTTTTTACTTAGTAAGCACTGCCACGTCTCCTAGTTTGCACCTCAGCATGTGCAAACCAGTTTGTCCCTGTCACTCTCTAGAAACATCTTTAACTGCTATCATCAGTGACTTTTGGACTTTTTAGTCTCATGGACACTTTATTTGCTAACTTGCTTGAGCTTCTTGTGGGGCTCACCCACACCCTCTTTGAAATTTATTCATCAACTCTCCATTCATCACGTACTATGTAACAGGCACTCTGCTAGGTGAGGAGAATACAGAACCAAATCAGGCATAGTCTTGGCCCTCCACAAGTTTATAGTCAAGCGGAGAAGACAGGTGAACAGGTAAGTGCAAAAATATTAGAGGTGCTGTGATAAAATGAGATAAAGTGGGGCACAGAGAAAAGAGCAGTCATTTATATAACTCAGGTGCTAGGCCCCTTTTCAGGGAAGGAAGGGGTGGTACAGCCATTAACAAAGACAGTCTTACTGTTGCTTTGTTGGTTGCCTCCTTGCCTTCTGCCCTAGAAAAATACAGACCTCTATAGAAAAGGGGGAGAAGATGAGGACCACGGGGCTGGTCTCTCCCCTTTCCTTGGCCTGACAAATACATGGGAAATTCTGAAGAATAGTCAACCAATTTTTTTTTTAACTTCAGATTATCCAACTCATACAGAATCCACCCAGTGTAGGGGCTGTGGAGTGACTTCCTTGGTTTGTTTACTTCGTCTTGTGTTCTCTTAAGGGTATCCGGTCTCACCCCTAAACCCTGGGTAGGCCATGTCTCTACTCTCTTAGAGCCAGAGTCTGACCACTCAGGATGGCAGAAAGGACATGTCTGGAGAGATGCAAGTTTGTCTGCTGGATTGAAGAGTAGGACTAGGGAAGAAGACAAGGCGTGATGAGAGAGATGAAGCTGGAGAGGTGGGTACCAGTTTATGTCATGCTAGAGGGTTTGAAGATATTTGGTAGGTCATAGGTACCCAAACTTTCTCAGTTCACTGCACCCTTAGTGTCTCTCTAATTTTTTCATGATGCCCTAGGCCAAGAGAAATAACAGTTCCATTCATTACGTAGTTAGTTCCAAATGCCATAATAGTGGTAGTTTGTGTGGTGTCTGATAGATGTTGCTGCTTTTCCCTCAAAAAAATTAAATAGCCTATAGCAAACCTGAGTTCACTGTGGTGCCCAAGGGTGACTTGTGCATAGTGTGGGAACCATGGTATAGGTTATTGAAACTTTTTCATTTAGTAAATTAAATATTCAGTTTTGTGTTTTCAAAAGATCACTCTTTCAGTGAATTGGAGGCTTGTATGGGGTAAAGGCATGATGGGAGGTAGGGAATTAATGGCAGCAGTTTACGGAAGAAGTGATTAGGCTGTAACATGTGGCACACTAATGAGAATGCTGTTGGATCTAAGATATCTTATGGAGGTAGAATGGATAGGATTACCTTATCAATCGGTTTTGGGAGAGGGAAAGAGATAGGATGATTCCTAGATTGCAGGTTGGGTTAAAGGGTACATGATAATAGAAATGTAGGAAAAACATGTCTTGGGAGAAAGAGTTCCTTTTCTTGGCATGTTGAATTTGAGAGATTTCTTAAGGACAAGATGGATATATGGTGTTGGACCTCAGGAGCAGTTCTGGAAGAGAAATGTAAATTGATAAGTTGTTTATATAGAGATTGGGGTTGGCACCATGAGACTAGGGAGGAAGCATGCCAGTTTAGACAGTCAACGGAGGAAGAGGCTCCTGCAAAGGGGATAGGACCAGGAGAGGGGTCACGAAGCTTGTACAAGGCAGTGTGTTTGGATGAAGCCAGGACTCTACTCTTACCATTCTGTTCTATGGACGTCTGGGTCTAACTGTTTCCTGTGGTGGGATCCCCTGAGTAGAGCTTCATAGGGGCAGCATCACAAAGAACTCTGACTGATCTTCGTGCTGCAGTGGAGACGGTGGAGTTGGGAGGGTGAGGGGCTCGGGAGAGGTGAATGGCACACGTCCAAGGAGGGTTCTCTGCAGCACCAACTCAGCCTTATGTCCAAGGAGCCGCCCATTCTGGGCCCCCAGGAGAGGAGCACCATTTTTATGCCCACATTTTAAGAAAAAATAAGGTAATGGTCTGTTTACAGTATCAAATACAATACAGTGATAAAGTAAGAAGGAGTGGTGAAAGTCCATGGAGTCTGACAATTTGGAGGGCCTTGGTGACTTATTGAAATACTTTTCTGCAGTAGAGGGAGGCAGAAACCCAAGGAGCTCAGGGAACAGCAAGGGAGACAGTCATGTAAACAGATAATAACAATGTAATGTGATAAGATACAAGGTTTCCTATCAGGTAGGGTAGCTTTCTCCTGCCTCTATCATTCACTAACCACTTCTTATCAGTGCCTGTCACTGGCAGGCTGATCTCTGACGGCTCTGAAACATCTGTTCCCTGGGTTCCGTTCTAGTTCCTCTCTTCTCTGCTTGCTCTTCCCCAGCAATTTCCTCCCATCTTAGGACTTAAACCAGCACCACCAGACACTTGATTTCTCAATCTATATCTCTAATTCCCTGACTTTCTGACGTTGAGTTCTGCATTTCCAGAAACGTGCATGGGACTGGGCATGTGCAAGGTTTTCAGTCACCGTGTACTGATTTAAAATTTGATCCTAAATAAACTGATAATACAGAGGTAGATTTAGATATCAAGCCACTGCATTTTACAGAGTGAGTAGGTAAGGAAATGTTTCCTGCCAGATTTGTCATCAAATTTCAGTAATTAACCGGAAACCAGGTGACAGTTTCAACACGGGAGTTGGGTTAGACCCCGCTAGTCACAGTGAACAGTAGATTAGAATACACAGATTTGCAAATCAGAATGCAGGTTCCACTGCTAACTTTGGGCACTTTTGCTAATTCTCTGTGCCTTCATTTCTACACTAGTAAACAATTCAAAGGCACAGTTATGTTTCCTATTTTTACTTATTTTAATTGAGATATAATTTGCATAGCATAAAATTCACTCCTTTAAAGTGTACAACTAAGGGTATTTACAGAGTGTGCAACCATCATCACTATCTAATCCCAGAATATTTTAATCATTCCTCAGAGAAACCCCATGCCCATTACCAGTCATCCTCCAGTCCCCCATTCTCCAGTCCTTGGCTTCTGCTTTCTCTGTAGATTTGCTTATTCTGGACCTTTCATACAAATGGAACCATACAATATGTGGTCTTTGAGTCTGGCTTCTTTACCTTTGCATGAAAAAACAAATCAAAACAAAACAAAAAACAGCATGAAGTTTTCAAGGTTCATTCATCTCGTAGCATGTGTCAATACTTTATTCCTTTTTATGGTTAAATCATATTCCATGAATTGGACATAGCACATTTTGCTTGTCAAATCATCAGTTAATGGATTAGGTTGTTTCCATCTTGAGCTATTGTGAATAATGCTGCTGTGAACATTATTGTATGAGTTTTTGTGTGGCCCTATGTTTTCAAGTGCTTAGGAGTAAAATTGCTGGGTCATATGGTGACTCTATGTTTAACACTTTGTTTTTTGCGGTACGCGGGCCTCTCACTGTTGTGGCCTCTCCCGTTGTGGAGCACAGGCTCTGGACGCGCAGGCTCAGCGGCCATGGCTCAGGGGCCTAGCCCCTCCATGGCATGTGGGATCTTCCCAGACCGGGACATGAACCCGTGTCCTCTGCATCGGCAGGCGGACTCTCAACCACTGCGCCACCAGGGAAGCCCTATGTTTAACATTTTGAGGACCCATCAAACTGTTTTCCAAAGTAGCAGTATCACTCTACGTTCTCACCAGCAATGTAGAAGTGTTCCAGTTTCTGCACCTCCTGGTCGACACTTGTTATTGTCCATCTTTTTTTATTATTGCATCCTTGCAGATGTGAAGTGATATCTCATTGTGCTTTGATTTACATTTCCCTAATGACTAATGATATTGAGCAGTTTTTCATGTGTCTGTTGGCCATTTGTATAGCTTCTTCCAAGGTATGTCTACAAATCCTTTGCCCATTTTTAAATTGGGTTATTTTTCTTTTCATTATTGCAGTTTAAGAGTTTTTATATTGATATATTCTGGATGTTAAACTCTTATCTGATATATAATTTGCAAATACTTTCTTTCATTCTGTGGGGTTTTTTTCCGCTCACTTTCTTGACAGGGAACTTTAAAGCACAAAAGTTTTCAATTTTGATGACATCCAATTTATCTATTTTTTTCTTTTTTTTACTTGTGCTTGTATTTTTTTTTTAAAGAAATTGTTGCCCAATCCAAGGTCATGAAAATTAAGGCCTACGGTTTTTTCTAGTAGTTTTATGATTTTAGTTCTTACATTTAGGTCTTTGATCCATTTTGAGTTAATTTTTGTATATGGCATGAGTTAGGGATCCAACTTCATTCTTTTGCATGTGGATATGTTGTCCCAGAACCATTTGTTGAAGACTGTTCTTTCCCTATTGAATTGCCTTGGCACACTTGTTGAGAATCAGTTGGTTACAGGTATCTGGGCTTTCAATTCTATTCCATGATCTCTATGTCTATCCTCATGCCAGTACCGCAACTGCAATTCCAGAACTGTAAAGTGAATTACATTGAAGACATTCTTATTCTCAAATTACTTGATAATTCAAGAGACTTGTCAGTTTGGATTTTCTTTCATACCTTATTGAAAAAGAAGCCTTGCATTAAAGTCTTCCATCTAAAATAAGTAAATTATATGCATAAATCTAAATTTAAGTGCTCACCTGCATGAACCTTTTATATAATTCTACTTTTACGTTGATGATATGGGCTTTGGCAATTTCTCTGTGTATTCTATGAAGCAGTTAAAAAGTCAATTATGAACTGAGACCTTCAATTTCTTATTGTTAGAATGCTTAATGTTAATTTAAAACCTAGTGTACGACTTCAAACAAAAGCCTTCAAATTATTAATTTTAAAGAAATATGTATTTGTTATGCCTGTGAACTTAGACAAACGATTTTTTTTTTTTTTTTTTTTTTTTTTGCGGTACACGGGCCTCTCACTGTTGTGGCCTCTCCCCTTGCGGAGCACAGGCTCCGGACGCGCAGGCTCAGCGGCCATGGCTCACGGGCCCAGCCACTCCGCGGCATGTGGGATCTTTCCGGACCGGGGCACGAACCCGTGTCCTCTGCATCGGCAGGCGGACTCTCAACCACTGAGCCACCAGGGAAGACCTAGACAAACGATTTTAAATGTCTCTATTCTAAATGTAAGAATTCTCAGAAATGAAAAATCTCTTCACTCGGGCAATAGAATCTGTTGATTCAATTTTAGTCTTTGTATTTCTGTTACTGGCAATCTTAATAGGAAAAAAAAGTGTAAAAAACATTCCCTAGGTTAAAAAAAATATGGTAGTAAGGTGAAGCTCACATGATGGGGAAAGAATTCTCTTGAACTGCCATAGACAGTTGTATTTGGTTCTTTAGCTCATAAAGAAAGTTGGATTTTTTTCCCTCTAAGTAAACAGATCACAAACTCTTTCCTGGTCTTGACAAAGGGGAACCCTTGGCACAGTGTTTCTGTTGAGATCCCTTGTTGAATTGTGCATAGATCCCCTATTATCTCTGAAAGGATTTTTGTGATTATTTAGACAGTGCTAAATCTTTGAAAAATCTCTGCTCCCTATGTTTTATTGGTCATGCTTAAGAACTGTGTGATGGTTAATTTTATGTGTCAACTTGACTGGGCTAAAGGATGCCCAAAATGCTGGTAAAACATTATTTCTGGCTGTGTCTGTGAGGGTGTTTCTAGAGGAGATTAGCATTTGAATCAGTAGACTGAGTAAAGAAGATCCCCCTCACCAGTGTGGGTGGGCATCATCCAATCCATTGGGGGCCTGACTAACGCAAAAGGCAGAGGAAGGACCTCTCTCTTTGAACTGGGACATCTTTCTTCTTCCGCCCTCAGACTTTGGTGCTCCGTTTCTTGGGCAGGACTGGGACTTACATCATTGGTTCCCCTGGTTCTCAGCCCTTTGGGCATGGACTGGGCCTCCAGCTTCTAGATGGCAGCTCGTGGTTCTTCTTAGCTTCCATAACCTCAGGAGGCAACACTTCAGAATAAATCTCTTTCTGTATATGTATATATGTCCTATTGGTTCTGTTTCTCTGAAGAGCCCCAACTAATACAAACTGTTTTGTGGCAGCCAGTCCAGGACAAGAGGCACACTTGTCCAAACTCTGATAAACCCCAGCAGCTCCATGTGAGTCTTAGTTCAGTTTCAGAAATTCAGATGTATCTGTTCACCAAGAGGTTAACTGGTGAGGAAGACTTGATTCTTCATAACCAAGTGATAAAGGATTTTATTTTATTTATTTATTTATTTATTTTTTGCGGTATGCGGGCCTCTCACTGTCGTGGCCTCTCCCGTTGCGGAGCACAGGCTCCGGACGCGCAGGCTCAGCGGCCATGGCTCACGGGCCCAGCCGCTCCGCGGCATGTGGGATCTTTCCGGACCGGGGCACGAACCCGCGTCCTCTGCATCGGCAGGCGGACTCTCAACCACTGCGCCACCAGGGAAGCCCAAGGATTTTATATTTGAACCACAAAACTCAATGACCATTCACTGAGGGCTTCATCCCACCCAAAAATCATAGGCAACGGTTGTTCCACTTTCTGGTGGCTATTTCTCAGGAGATGAAGTGTCAGGTCATAGTGATTCAGTGAACATATAACTGAAACAAACAAAGAAGAGGTACAGTTAGGGGACTTTAAAATAAAATTTAAACTATTATTTCAAGAATATTCCTGTTTAAATAGTTGAGACTCTACATAGGATGTTGAGGAATCCTGAGAAGTTCTGTTTCTGCCAAACTCATGATCGACATCACTCATCTCTCTGTGCTTCTTCTAGCCTCATTTTTGTTTTCATTTTACCATTATTTCAGATTGATGTTACAGTATCCAGTATACTAAATGTGTTAGAGGGAGCAAAAGCACCTAACCTGAATCTAGTCATCAGGAAACACCAGACAGCCTGACATTTAAGGACATTTTACAACATAACTGGCCTGTACTCTGCTGAAATGTCCAAGTTATGGTATGTAAGAGACAGAAAGAGACACAGACTCAGGAACTGTTACAGATTAAAGAAAACTGAAAGACAGGACAATGACATGCAAATTACGATCTTAAATTTTCTCTTGCAATAAAGGACCTTATTAGAACAACTGGTGAAATTGGAATAAGATCTACAGATTAAGTCCTAACCCTAATAGTGCCGTATCAATGTTAAGGTCCTAATTTTGATCATTGTTCTGTGGTTATGTAATAGAATTCCTTAACTTTAGGAAACACACTGAAGTATTTAGGGCCTATTACATCTGCAATTTACTCTTAAACAGATCAGAAAAAATTAAATATTGAGAGAAAGAAAGAGAAAAGGATAAAGTCAGCGTAGTAAGATACTAACATTTGGGAAATTTGGTTGAATTCTTTGTACTATTCTTGCAACTTTTAAGTCTGAAATCATGTTTAAAAAACCTTTAAACTAGTGGAAGATTTTTAAAGTCTCCAAATTATTTTTAAAAATGTCTGTTGTACAGTACTCAAGAATTACTGTGCACTAAAAAAAAAAAAAGAGGCAGGATAGACTAGCAGTTAAGTGAGTTGTCTGGAGAAGGATGCCTGAATTTGAACTCTCCCTGTCACTTACTAGCTGTGTGATTTTGGGTAAGTTACTTAACTTCTCAGTTTCTCTACCTGTAAAACAGGGATGATAATAATGGAACCTACTTCACAAGGTTGTTATAAAATTTGAATGAGTAAATATTTGCAAAGGCCTTGGAACAGTGCCTGAAACAAAGTCTTATATATGTGTTTGTTAAATGAATAAGTCTAGAAAAGCACTTCAGCCTTAACGGTACCAAAATCACCTTTAGAAATAGCAGTTTGTTTTTTTTTTAACATCTTTATTGGGGTATAATTGCTTTACAATGGTGTGTTAGTTTCTGCTTTATAACAAAGTGAATCAGTCATACATAAACATATGTTCCCATATGTCTTCCCTCTTGCATCTCCCTCCCTCCCACCCTCCCTAAATAGCAGTATTTTAAACTTTAAAAAAATGTTAAAGTTTTTCTAGAGGCAGTCGATTTGGATTCTTATTAGTCTCTTCTTTGATCAGCTTGGGATTCCTGTTGCTTCCTTTGATAATCTCTAGTACTAATTTTTTAGTCAGCTTCATATTAGGAACCTGTAAACTCCGCTAATATTTTAGATCAAATATTGAATATAGATAGCTCTTTCACTTTCACTATTATTTCAATTATTCAGTACATTTATTTAGCATGACTAAGTCAAGTGCTGTGGGAGGTATAAAGATGGATAACATTTCTGACCTCAAGGAGTATATAGGTTAGAACGGAGATTCAATAGGTGCAAACATGGCCACAATATAATGTGAGGTTTGGCCAAGGAAGAAGTGCTAGATGGTTTACAAGAGGGAAAGATTTTATCTAGTCGGAGGGATCAAGAAAGGTTTCATAGGATGAGGCCACTATATGAGCTTGAAGGAGAAGTAAGGCTTTAATAGGCAAGATGATGAACGAAGGATATTCTAAGTACAGGGATGAGTGGAAAAAAAAAAAAAGGTACAGCAACAAGGAACAGCAGGTGGTACCTTGGGCAAGTTATTTAAAGTTTAAATAGGCTTGGGGTTTAAATTTTAAACCATTATAAGCCTTAGTTTCTTTATCCATAGAATGGGTATAACAATAGTATCCATCTTACAGAATAGATGAAAGATAAATATAATGCATGTATCTGACAGTAAATGCTCATTAAATGTTATTATTTTTGGTACACATTTATTGGAGCTTACGTTTTATGTAGGGAAATTGGAACATGGAATGTATTGGATTAATATTAAGCAGTGAAGGGACTTCCTTGGTGGTACAGTGGTTAAAAATCCGCCTGCCAATGCAGGGGGCACAGGTTCGAGCCTTGGTCCGGGAAGATCCCACATGCTGCAGAGCAAATAAACCCGTGCGCCACAACTACTGAGCCTGAGCTCTAGAGCCCACCAGCTACAATACTTATATTGGGTCAGTCACAAAGTCATAGATTCTACCTTTGCAACATCTCTAAACTTTGACTTTGTCTCCTCCTTTCCACTAAATACTTCTTTTAATTTTTATTTATTTATTTTTATTTTTGGCTGCGCTGGGTCTTCGTTGCTGCGCAGGGGCTTTCTCTAGCTGCGGCGAGCGGGGGCTACTCTTCGTTGCAGTGCGCTGGCTTCTCGTTGCACAGCACGGACTCTAGGTGTGCAGGCTTCATTAGTTGTGGCATGCGGGCTCAGTATTTGTAGCTGGTGGGCTCTAGAGCTCAGGCTCAGTAGTTGTGGCACACGGGTTTATTTGCTCTGCAGCATGTGGGATCTTCCCGGACCAAGGCTCGAACCCGTGTCCCCTGCGATGATGTCAGGATTTCAACTTGGGCTGCTGGAAGAGTGATAGTGTCCTTAAAGGGCCACAGGGAAAAGATAACTTTTACTCTACATCATAAACACAGGGCACTGGGCTAGTGCTTTATTCGTGATCTCTCATATTTGAAGAACATCCTTTGGTGGGATCATACTTTATACAAGAGCACTTGTTATTTACCATGTTCTAGGATGAATCATGTTGTAATACTACCAAACCTTTCAAATATGGATCTACTTGAGCTTGCTTTATTTTTTTAATTAAAAAATTACCTAAGGTAACGTTTATATGCCTTCAAAAATTCTAACGATGCTATGGTTAACTATTCATTGAGTGAACAGTTCATTGACTACCAGCTCTTTACCAGGTACCATCTCCTCAGTGATTTGGTTGACTTTAATTCAAGGTTTCCTATCCATTTACAGGAAGTAGCTGCAAGGAGGAGGCTATTCCCAGGGCTTTGGTCTGTACGTACTCCCCATACCTGAAATTTTATTGGAACCGTGGAAATGGGGCAGTGGTTTTACTTTTCACTCTGCCTTCAGTGGGACTCCCTGGAAGAAGTGCTGTGCCAGTGACTGGTATTTCTCCTGAATAAAGCATCTTGGCCTTAATGACCGCAGGTTTGGATCCTCTGGTTTCATCTAAATTATACCCTCTGATTGATTTAAGATGTTATTTTTCTTTCATTTCTTTTAAACAGAACTACTGATCTTTGAAAAATTTAAATAGCATCTGTACGACAATTTGGAAGTGAAAGAAATATAATGTGTTATTTTCCAATAGGGTCTATGACTAAGGCAGGGCAGCTATTATTAATTCTATGGTCTCTGAGTTCGAATGGAATCTCCCTTTGGCGTCTGCTCATTCTCTTTATTCTTTTTTTTTTTTTTTTTTGCGGTACGCGGGCCTCTCACTGTTGTGGCCTCTCCCGTTGCGGAGCACAGGCTCCGGACGCACAGGCTCAGTGGCCATGGCTCACGGGCCCAGCCGCTCCGCGGCACGTGGGATCCTCCCGAACCAGGGCACGAACCCGCGTCCCCTGCATCGGCAGGCGGACTCCCAACCACTGAGCCACCAGGGAAGCCCTGTTCTGAATTTTTTAAAGTTAATTTCTAATGGGTGAGTTCAGAAAGGCAGGACTGGGAATTTGTCAGTGCATTCACTGTATAGACGGGATAGCAAAAAACTTGCTTCCAACTGCTCCTGTGAACACGAACACATCATGGAAAATAAAAGGCTGTGGCTACCTTATGGATGGTGGTGTGGTCAAGAGGCGGACTGAGAGGTAGAACCCATGAAAGTTTCTGAGATACCCATAGGGTCTTCCTGGAGCAGTTTTCCCATGCTACTGAAGAAAGTGGAAATCTGTGCTGCTCCCAGACCCCCCACTCCCCACCATTTCTAGCTGGATCAAGGATTCTATTGGTCTGGACACAGTTGAAATCATCGATATTGTTAGCGAATCATACTTTTTCACTACTGAGATAAGCAATGATTAATATTTTCATTCTGGATTATTTGGTAAAACCATCGAAAATGATTTCTACCTCCAAAAGAGAGGTTCATGAAGGAAAAAAATACTATAATTTTTAATAATTTTGATTGAACCCATTAGACTAGAATATCAGTATATTATTTCTGCCTTAGTTTGCCTTTTCTCATATACCATGTCTGTTTAATTAAAAATAAAATGGAGATTATTGTCTGAATAATTTCACAAAATTTCCCAGCTGACACAATTTTTAAAATGATGGAAAAAAAGATATGATATTCTAATATACCTGTCTCAATTTTCTTATTTTATGTGTAGACCCAATTTAATGGTCAACTATGGGAGAAGTATGCTCTATGGCTACTGCTCTGTGTCATGCTGCTACTGGCCTGCTAAATTGGTAACTGACCCTTAGTCAACAGTTTTGAATGAGATGATACTTCTAGTGAGTAGGAAATATCATTTAAGCTTGAGCCTGGTTGGAAGGATTTGACTCCCCTTTACTATACATCAGTTTTAAAATGTGACTTCAGTTAGTTTTGAAAATTGGTCTCATAGTTCTTCTCTTGCTCTTAGAGACTCCTGGTTCAGCATTCTCTCTCTTTTTAAAATTGATTAATATTGGCTGCGCCAGGTCTTAGCTGCGGCATGTGGGATCTTTAGTTGCAGCATGTGGACTCTTAGTTGCGGCATGCACACAGGATCTAGCTCCCCGACCAGGGATTGAGCCTGGGTCCCCTGCATTGGGAGCGCGGAATCTTACCCCCACCCTGGACCACCAGGGAAGTCCCCAGCATTCTCTTTTAACTGATTTCCTGGTGCCACAATCTTCCATTTATTGAGATGATTTCTCTAACTCATTGACTTCTTTTTACATTCTAACTGGATTTTTCATTTTTAACAACTCAATCCTTTTGAAATACAGGAATTGAAAATAATTAAGGTCATGCACAGTTGTGTTAATGGAAATCCTGTGAGTTGCCTCTTCTGTTGGTTTGAAGCTGGAGGCACATCTTCTGATAGCCTTGGATTCATGCTTCCAGGAAGGTCTATAAATCAGTGTAGTCCATCTTGCCTTGGATGTCAAGACAGGTGGATCCCATTTGCAAGATGTTCTTCTCTCTTTTTTTCCTCTCTAAGAAGGAAATAAAATATACAGGCCCATTAATCTGCAGAGGTCAGCTTCTTTGATAGGGCACATTCTTGGAAAAGTTAAAGTTGCAGTTCATTGTGTATGATATACAAAAAGGGGGCAAGATGCCCAGTCCTTTTCACTTTTAGCAATTATAAAGACCTAAGTATTAATGAAGCTTTAAGAATCATTTGTTGTGGGTTACCCTGAAATTTCAGGAAAAATGATGTATGTTTCTAAAGTTAATCCAGGGCTTCCCTGGTGATGCGGTGGTTAAGAATTCACCTGCCAATGCAGGGGACACGGATTCTATCCCTGTTCTGGGAAGATCCCACATGCTGGCGGGGCAACTAAGCTTGTGCACCACAACTACTGAGTCTGCGCTCTAGAGCCTGGGAGCCACAACTACTGAAGCCCGTGCGCCTAGAGCCCGTGCTCCGCAACAAAGAGAAGCCACCACAGTGAGAAGCCTGGGCACCACAATGAAGAGAAGTCCCTGCTCCCCGCAACTAGAGAAAGCCCACAACGAAGACCCAGTGCAGCCAAAAATAAATAAATAATAAAGTTAATGCAGTGGGCTTAATTTGTCTTTAAAAATTGGGCATAGATATTAAGGCCTAAAATGAGACAATCACAAAGATTTAGATGACAACACATGCTTTTATTTTTGTAAATGGGCATTTTGCATAAAAGCTGCATTTGATATACGTAATTGGAGTGAAATGTTGATATTCCATTCAATATGTTTAATATTTATATGTTCTTTTGAAGTATTTACAAATGGAGAGACCAAAAAGCAAAGCTAATGAACCGTGGACAGAACAATTTATTTTCTTAAAAATATTAACAACTGGGCTTCCCTGGTGGCGCAGTGGTTGAGAGTCCGCCTGCCGATGCAGGGGACGTGGGTTCGTGCCCCGGTCCGGGAGGATCCCACATGCCGCGGAGCGGCTGCACTCGCGAGCCATGGCCGCTGGGCCTGCGCGTCCGGAGCCTGTGCTCCGCAACGGGAGAGACCACAACAGTGAGAGGCCCGCGTACCGTAAAAAAAAAAAAAAAAAAAAAAAAAATTAACAACTACAGAACCAGGCTGAATTTTAAACAAACAATGATCCTCACATAGAAAAAAATTTTTAGCATACAATGAGCTAATTATTTCTTTCTGAACTATTTTTTTCTCATCAACTGTTTCTCAACATCTCTCTTTTTTAGAAGTTAAAATGTTAGTATGATGACTGAAGTGAGGAAAAGAGATTGGAGCTTAAGATAGTCACATGAGTAGAACTGTTCCTAATATTCTAAGCGGCAGAGTAAATATTGAATGAAGGGGTGGTGAGGTACTAGTTGCAGTCTGTTCTAACTGAATAGTCACAAGCACAGTAGCAGAGGAGAGAATACTCATTTTGGTATTCAGAGAAGAAAAACCAGTGCCTAATAGTTTTAGCTCACATTAACAGGTACATAAAACATAAAGTATGAACGTAGCATCATATAACGAAATCAGACTCATTATATATTCTTTATAAGTGCTTCCTAGATTTTTTTTTTTCAAATTTAAAATTTTCAAGTGCACTTCTAAAAGTTTTTTGAGACCAGAGTGGTACAGCTTGGTATGAATTCACAGCTGTTTGATATCTCAGCGCTTTCAAGGAACTCCACTAATTGGTTCCAAAGCCAATTTAAGTTGTCTTAACAAGCCACAGGAACTCAAAATGTTGACTGGACTAAGGCAGGTCGCATACAACTTCTATAAATCATGATACGAATTCTTTCTCAAGGGATTCTGGACAGAGCAATTTAGTAACTTAAAAGTTTAAGTACAGGGGCTTCCCTGGTGGCGCGGTGGTTGAGCGTCCGCCTGCCGACGCAGGGGACGCGGGTTCGTGCCCCGGACCGGGAAGATCCCACATGCCGTGGAGCGGCTGGGCCCGTGAGCCATGGCTGCTGAGCCTGCGCGTCCGGAGCCTGTGCTCCGCAATGGGAGAGGCCACAACAGTAAGAGGCCCGCGTACAGCAAAAAAAAAAAAAAGTTTAAGTACAGAGTTGTCAAGTGGAAACTAGCAGTTCTCTGAGGCGGGAATAGGAGAAAAAAGTGCCTGGAGTTTTGAAGAGTACCTCAAAAGGCATCAGGAACTATTCACACAAAGGGTAAGATTTTCATGTAGGGTATTTACAGGGATGTAACGTTTGCCAGAGGTGTTTCTGTGTTAGGGATTTTCAGGCGTTAGTCATAAATCATACTTTTTTTCTTCTCTAACTTCTCTTTCCTCAAATTGGGTTATATATATCCCATGAAATGTACGTTTTAAGTGGCATGGCTCAAATGTGGGTGTATAGGCTAATTCCAAGGAAAAAACAAGAGCGGATTTAGCAATGAACTACAGCGTACAGGGATGAAAGAATGTGACTGTAGCTTTTCCCCCCATGTCCTTTACAAGTAACAAAAAAAAAAAAAAGTGACAAGTAATTGTACTATAGGTTAGTACACAACAAATAGGAAGTGCATATACGTATTTAATAATACCTGAAAATAAAAATAAACAAGGCAAATACAATTCAGATGACCTTGGGAATGCTACGCAAGTAAATTATGAAGATGAGTGAGCAAAGTACTGGACAAAGAGTTTGAAATAAAAGGAAAGTTTCTCAACTCATAAGATTAAAGATTAAAATTTTTATTTCCCTATAAAACAAACATAATAAATAGTTATCTCCCTGAAACAAAACGTTCCAAATGGGAGGGGTGGGGAGGTGGGGGGGAACAGCAGTATTTTAATACACGTTGCAATCTGAAATTCTGCTTGATCTTGCTGTATTTTATAGTTTTCCAATATGCTTTAAAGGTGGAAAATAGAGTTAAAGAGTTAGAAATGTTAAGTGGAAAAATCTGATTTTAATGATAGGCAGCAGGGAGCAGAAAAGAAACGAACAGTCACACGCTGCCTTTATTATTCTTCATAAAGGTTATGGCTGGAGAACGCCGCCACATCAGAGTCTCTGTGGCGCAATCGGTTAGCGCGTTCGGCTGTTAACCGAAAGGTTGGTGGTTCGAGCCCACCCAGGGACGCTTGCCCCTTTTACAGGCGGGTGCCCGGTAGTTTTGCATAAATCATGGAGTTGAGGCCTCCGGGCAACGCAGGCGTGGATTTCGAGGGTCCGGAAAAGAGAAACCGCGGATCTCACTTCGCGGTCCAGCAGGGGGTGGCTCTCCAGCTTCCGGGCTCGCTGGGGCCCCTCCTCCAACCCCGGCGGCCGGGTGGGCGCTTCCTGCCGCCCCGAACAGGCGTGTGGGTCCAGCTCCTTAAGGCCCCCGCATCCTTTCGCTTCCACTCCCTGGGTTCCTAAACTCCGGCCTTCTTCCCCCTCGCTCTTTCCCGAACCCCCCGTCCCACAGCTCCCAGCCCCGCCTGGCCGGGCTCCCGCGGGCCCTGGTCAGGCAGCGGCGCCCAGAGCGCGCAGAGGCCGGGCGGCCGCCGCGTTCCGGCCTCGAACTCGCTGCCCCGTCTCCAGGCGCGGCCCGAGCTGGCCTGGTTCTGCTTCAGGACCCCTGCGATGTCAGAGGTCGACTGAATGTATGTATTTAGTGTCAAGTTCAAGCTGTACGTTGACTTAAAACGCTCCAGGTTTTTTATCTATTGGTTTTTTTTTTAAAACTAATGTTGAATTGTGCAGCATTTCGTCTGTTCCCCGTCAGCGTAAACAAATGTTCCCATAATTTAACTTAGACTAACCCTCGCAGTGGTAAACTAAGAAATGTTTGTCATAAAGCCTTTGTGTGGACACTATTGTAAGAGCATTTGTATGTTATAGGTTACTTTTTCTACTAAAGTTTTAGAATTTAATAGAGAATAGAGTAAACCTGCAAAATGTCCCATATATTCACAAAGGGAGAAAACTTTTTTTACAACTGTATCATTGTTACACTTAAAAAACCCCCAAATTATGAGAAAGATTAAAGTGAAACTGCTAACATATTTTGCTTCGACATTCTATAAGCATATTACCATTTATTTCACAAAAAATGCAAAACTCTCCAAAATCATTACCTTGTACTTTGTTCTCTAAATATATGCTGCCTTGCTGACGTAATCAGTTTCACCATATCTTGGCCATAGATTAATTTGAAAGACGGTTCTGGAGAAAAGTGGTATGTCTTATTCCTGCAAGTATGTAGTTATGCTCTGCTTTATGTTTTCCCCCACGTTAGCATATTAATAAAGGCTAACATTTTTTGAGTGCTTACTACTTGCTAGGCACGATTCTAAGTGCTTTCCTGGATGAAAGTGTGAGATCCGTGCAACAACTCTCCCAGGGAGGTCCTATTGTTTCCACTGTATTGGTGAGCCAACTGAGGCTCCGTGCAATTGAGTGATTTGCCTGGTCACAGTTAGTGCCTAGCACAGTGCAGATTTAAACTCGAGTTGTCAGGCTTCAGAGCCCATGCTTCTCACTCCTGTACTACCTACCCAGAAGTTCTCTCCTCTAAAATAGAGCTACTTGATTGATTCGTTAATTTAAAACCAAAGGTGATACTTTAATTGGTTTTTCTGAAGTTTCATTAATATTTTGTTCCAAATCTCACGAAGGAAAGAAAAAACCCCACTGAATATTCATGGAATACGAAAGGGCATTAAGTCATGTGCCGCTTCATTTTATTGAAATGAAAACTGTGTGGGAACATGAAATCTTCATGTGGAACATGTCTTTGGAAAACAGTTTGATAGCATTTGTGTAGAGAAGACAAGATTAGAAATAAAGGCAGGTTGGAATAGCCCAGAGAAAATATGGAAGAGAAAGAGAAAGAAGAATTGGTTCAAGCCAAGCGATGGGGGCTAATCTGGTGTCTAGGGATTCTTGGACCCCAGGCTGATGTTTGGCAGTTGGGGAGCCCAGACAGACCCCTATTTTAGGACCCATTTGTGAGAGAATACCAGTATCTACACTTGACAGATGCCTAGGTGGTAGTTTTAAACTTGATCCTAAATTTCTAAGTATGTTCTACTTCACCCTATTTGGGAGATTAATGGGATTTAGTGGCCAGAAAATAAAGAGAGAGGATTACATGAGAATGGAGGTGGGATGAGGACTGCAAAACCGCCCTCTAATGTAAGTAGTTGATTTTATTATGTGGGCAGGTACTTAGTGAATTTCTTTATGCTAGGCTGTTGCATACAGATAAGATAGGTGGGAAACATTTTTTTTAGTTGCTTAATTATTTATGGATGTGTTGGCTTTGTACAATGTGTATTGGGTATAGATGTTGTAATAAATGCTATTTCTGGCGAGCGTTATTTTGTTCCTAGTTTCTTGGGTCTGTAGTACCAACCAAGCCCAGAATATGTTGAGATCATTTAGGACATTAGTTAAAGGCTGAAGTGCATTTAAAAGGCTTTGCTGAGCATCTGAGCATGTAAATATGTTCCTGATAAACATTTGTATACTTAAACTTCATATATAAAATCAGAGGGAAACTCACTGAAGTAATGCAGTAAAAGGTGAATCAAGTGCTGTGGTTTATGCAAACTTGTTAGAGAAGGTAATAGTCATGTGATTTAAAATAATAAAGTGTTTTTTATATTGTAGCATTTCTTTAGATAATGGAGGTTGGGAGGAGACCACATGGCTAATACGTTTCTGTGTTCATTTGTTAACACCTGTATCTGATGTCATATGATACAAGGTTTAGGGGGAATAAGACGTTAAGCTGCCAGAGAAACACAACTACCTTTTTTCTGCATTCATAATATATCCTAATGAGTAATGCCAACATGAATTTTAATTTTATTTCTCTGAATTTTGGTGGAGGTGATTCCTGAAATGTTCAACTTATTGCTACAACCAGCAGAGCAGGGGTAAATTGGTGGTAGAAGAAGCCATAATGCATTTAACTAGAAAATAGTTTAAGAAGTTGAAACCTTTTAAATAATTAAGAATGTTAATTTTATCAGCTGCAGCACTTCATTTAAAGTGCTTCATGTTGAGCCCCTTTGGTGGTGTCCATGCAGTCTGTGTTTTTGCATACTGAAAATTGTGTGTGTGTTATTTTACATGTATTTGTGGGTTTTAAAATTAATTTTTATTAGAGTATAGTTGATTTAAAATGTGTTTCTGCTGTACAGCAAAGTGAGTCAGTTATACATATATCCACTCTTTTTAAAATAATTGTTGAACTTACAAGAATGATGTGAGAATAAACTATATCTGTAAAATCGTAGTACACAGCTCAGTTTTAAATTGTTCTCATAGCTTAAGTTTTTAAGAGAAGCCACTCGAATTTTCATTGTTCAGTATTTAAACTACAAAATGTAGAGACTCATATCCTTAAGAAAACTCTTAAAATATAATTTTAAAAGAAACTCTTTATTAAGCTTAAATACATACCGAAATGTGCATAAATCATTAGGAGTACAAAAGAAATTTTTACAAAATAAACACACCTTTGTAATCAATATCTTGGTCAATATGTAAAATAATGTTAGCATCCCAGAAACCTCCTCTTGTGTTTATCCCAGTCACCAAAATGTAACTTTTAAATTGTAAACATATGGATTATTAGGTTGAAATGTGAATTTTAAGTTGTCATAGATCAGGACTCAAAAATAAATTTGCTACCAAACCCTATCAGATAAGTATTTACACATAAAGATTGGGAAAAATAATGGAAATGAGAAATCAGTTTTCCGTGCCTACTCACTTTTGACTTAATCATCTATGATAGACTTGGGACAAATAAATTTGTGCTATTAAGCCAGAAAATATGAGAAATTTACTATTTATTTGAAGTGTTTACTTTTGTCTATAAGCAAATAAAATGCACTTCTACCCCCACCCATTAAAAAACATTAAACAAAAACAACCTTCTAGAAATTTTGGCATTAAAATTAATTTTTTAGTTTTGAAAATACATTTTAAACTTTAAAACCAAGGTGAGATTTGAGATCAAAAGGTATAGTAAGAGATGATGACTCCTTGGTTTCCCAAATAATATATCCTAAAATCTTAAGAATTTTAATCTGGAGTCCACCATTGGAGGAACACAAATAGTGGTCCTGTTATTTTGAAAGTATGCATAACTATAAAGGAAAATCTAATCTCTGTGATAAAAAGCTATGTTTAAAGTTGTGGAAAGTCAGTTTTGAATACCACTGAGGAAAGCCATTCTAGAAAGAGCCAACATATAAGAATCTACAGCAAAGTTTTACTTTCTTCTAGCAAAATTCTTCATTGTTATTATTAAAGTAGTGTATGCCTAAGGTTATAATAATAAGTATATGTACAAATTTAAGTACAGTGATGTTTACTGCAACATTATTTATAATGAGAAATTACAAACAAGATAAAATATGCAACACTAGTGGAAATGGTGAAATAAATTATGGTATGTTATTTAAACATTGGAATACTATACAGCCATTTACAAAATGTGTTTCAGGAAAAAAAGCCTTTGGGCAATGTTAAAATATTGCATTAGGTATAAGGAGCTAGATTCAAAACTATCAAAAAGCATGATCCCAATTTTGTAATGAGACTGAATTATTTACATAGATGATCTACAAATATTTCTTGATGGTGAATACCATCAAGAAATATTTATAGATCTATACCAAAATAAGATTACACCAAAATAAGAATACACCAAAATAAGATTATCAGTGATTTTTGTCTTTTTTATACTTTACTTTCTATAAGTAAGTTCTTTATTATCTGTAATGAACATGCATTATTTTTATTTGTTAAATAACATTTTTATAACATAAAAATAATACCTGAACTCATACTGTATATAAAATCTTGAAAATTTTTTCTCTCTTAAAATTAACATTGAGGGAGAATAGGGAACTCAGATATAAGCCTTTGTGGGTATGGTCAATGATTCTCAACGAGTGCCCAGACCGTTTAATGTGGAAAAGACAGTCTTTTCAATAAACGGTGTGAAGAAAACTGGATATCCACATGCAAAAGAATGAAGTTGGGCCCCTACTTTACACCACATATAAAAATCAACTCAAAGTAAATCAAATACCTAAGTGTAAGATCTAAAATTATACAACTCTTAGAAGAACACATAGGAGGAAAGCTTCATGACATTGGATGTGGTTATATTTCTTGGATGTGACACCAAAAGCACAAACAACAAGAATGAAAATAGATTAATTGAACTACATCAGAATTAAAACCTTCTTTGCAAACAAAGGGCACTGTCAGTAGAGTGAAAAGGCAGCCCACAGAATGGAACAAAATATTTGCAAATAATATATCTAATAAAGATTTAATATCAGATATATATATATAGAGAGAGAATATATATAGAACTCCTACACCTCAACCACTACAAAAAAAAAATTAAAAATGGACAAAGGATTTGAGTAGAAACTCTAAAGAAGATATACAAACAGCCAATAAGTGCATGAGAAAAAACTCAACATCACTAACCATTAGGGAAATGCAAATCAAAACCACAATAGATATTACCTCATATACATGAGGTTGGCTATCCTGAAAGACAACAACAAGAAGCAGAAAATAACAAGTGTTGGTGAGGATGTGGAGAAATTGAAAGTTTTGTGCATTGCTGGTGGGAACATAAGTTGGTGCAGCCACTATGGAAGATAGTATGGTGGTTCCTCAAAAAATTAAAAATAGAATTACTATAAAATTCAACAATTCTGCTTCTGGGTACATACCCAAAAGGATTGAAAGCAGGGTGTCAAAGAGATATTTGTACACCCATGTTCATAGAAGAATTATTCACAGTAGCTAAAATGTGGAAGTAACCCAAATGTCCATTGACAGATGAATAGATAAGCAAAACGTGGAACATACATACAATGGAATATTATTTTGCCTTGAAAAGGAAGGCCATTCTGACATACACTACAACATGGATGAACCTCGATGACATTATGTTAAGTGAAATAAGTTTGTCACAAAAATACAAATACTGTATGATGCCACTCATATGCGGTACCTAGAATAGTCAAATTCAGAAACAGAAAGTAGGATGGATGGTGGCTGCCAGAGGCTGGGGGAAGCAGGGGAATGTAGAAGTGCCGTTTAATGGGTATAGAGTTTCAGTTTTGCAAGATGAAAAGAGTTCTGGAGATTGGTTGCACAACAGACTGAATGTACTTAACGCTATGAACTGTACACTTAAAAGGATTAAGATGGTAAAATTTATGTAATGTATATTTTTACCACAATCTTAGAAATTATATTTAGGGGATTTGTTTCCCCTTGTTATATAAGACCTATTATAAAACATATAAGAAAATAGGATATTGATGCAATTGTTTCCAGTGGCCTACTTATTTAAGAAACATACTTAAGGACATTTAATTTTTTAAGAAGGTAGGCGCTCAGGGAGGGGTGGCGGGGGGAACATAACTCCCCACTCCTTAAGTGTGTGCTGTGCATAGTGATTTTCTTCCAAAGAGTACAATATGGAAAGTGCCCCGGGGGTGGGGGTGAGGAAAGAAGAGCATTACAGTGGAGAAACCCAACAAACACTGCCTCAGCCAGGGGAACAAGGACCTCAGTAGTGACAAGTCACATTGACAGTTGGTACCCTTATATAGTGACACTTTACCTCTGTGCTCTTCCTCTTCCAAACCCATAATCCCAGTCTATTCATGATGAAAACATCAGATCAATGTCAATGGAAGGTCATCCTACAGAATACTTGACCAGTACTCCTTAAAACTGTCAAGGTCCTCAAAAACAAGAGATGTTTGAGAAGTCGTCACAGCCAAGAGGAATCTAAGGAGACAAGACAAGTAAATGTGATGTGGTATGCTGGATGGGATAAAGACATTAGGCAAAAACTAAGGAAATCTGAATAACCTGTGGACTTTAGTAATAATAATATGCCAATGTTGGTTTATGAATTGTAACAAATGTACTATATTAATGTAAGGTGTTAATAACGGGGGATACTGAATGTGGGGTATGTGAGTACTCTGCATTATCTTCTCAATTTTTTTACAAATATAAAACTGCTCTAAAAAATAAAGTCTATTTAGAAAAATAAGGTAGCCCTGCAGAACAGTGGGGAAAGGACTGCATTTTCAATACATGGTATGGGAACAATTGGTTATCTATATGGAAAGAACGAAAATTGGATCCTTACCTCACACCACACACAAAAAAGTCAATTCCAAATGAATCACAGACTTAAGTGTGAAAAATGAAACAATAATGCTTTTAGAAGATAATACAGATAAATATCTTCATGACCTCATGATAGGGACTATCTTAAGCAAGACAAAAAAAGAAAAAAAGTCCCACTCATTACAAAGGTAAAGGTTGATAAATTTGATTACATCAAAATTAAGAGGTTATATTCATCCAAAGACACTCTTAAAGAAATTAAATGGAAAGCCAAGAGTTGTAATTCATAAAATGGACACTGGATCATATATAGATTATTTTTAAAAAGAGGGAGGAAGTGGAGGAAGAAGAGGAGGAGAAAAATACCTAATAGAAAAATGGGCAGTAGATGTGAACAGAAAATCCAAGTGGCCTCTAAGCAAATGAAAAGATGCTAAATTTCATTAGTAATCAGGAGAATGTAAATTATATATGGAATGACTTACCACTACGCAGGCACCAGATTGGCAAAAATTTTAGGCTAACACCTGCAAGAGTTGGGGAGGACCCAAAATAATGAGTACTCTTGAACTTGGCTGGATTTTTTTTTTTTTTTACATCTTTACTGGAGTATAATTGCTTTACAATGGTGTGTTAGTTTCTGCTTTTTAACAAAGTGAATCAGTTATACATATACATATGTTGCCATATCTCTTCCCTCTTTCGTCTCCCTCCCTCCCACCCTCCCTATCCCACCCCTCCAGGCAGTCACAAAGCACCGAGCTGATATCCCTGTGCTATGCGGCTGCTTCCCACTAGCTATCTACCTTACGTTTGTTAGTGTATATATGTCCATGCCTCTCTCTCTCGCTTTGTCACAGCTTACCCTTCCCCCTCTCCATATCCTCAAGTCCATTCTCTAGTAGGTCTGTGTCTTTATTACTGTCTCACCCCTAGTTTCTTCATGACATTTTTTTCTTAAATTCCATATATATGTGTTAGCATACAGTATTTGTCTTTCTCTTTCTGACTTACTTCACTCTGTATCAGACTCTAGGTCTATCCACCTCATTACAAATAGCTCAATTTCGTTTCTTTTTATGGCTGAGTAATATTCCATTGTATACATGTGCCACATCTTCTTTATCCATTCATCTGATGATGGACACTTAGGTTGTTTCCATCTCTGGGCTATTGTAAATAGAGCTGCAATGAACATTTTGGTACATGACTCTTTTTGAATTATGGTTTTCTCAGGGTGTATGCCCAGTAGTGGGATTGCTGGGTCATATGGTAGTTCTATTTGTAGTTTTTTAAGGAACCTCCATACTGTTCTCCACAGTGGCTGTATCAATTTACATTCCCACCAGCAGTGCAAGAGTGTTCCCTTTTCTCCACACCCTCTCCAGCATTTATTGTTTCTAGATTTTTTGATGATGGCCATTCTGACTGGTGTGAGATGATATCTCATTGTAGTTTTGATTTGCATTTCTCTAATGATTAATGATGTTGAGCATTCTTTCATGTGTTTGTTGGCAGTCTGTTTATCTTCTTTGGAGAAATGTCTGTTTAGGTCTTCTGCCCATTTTTGGATTGGGTTGTTTGTTTTTTTGTTATTGAGCTGCATGAGCTGCTTATAAATTTTGGAGATTAATCCTTTGTCAGTTGCCTCATTTGCAAACACTTTCTTCCATTCTGAGGGTTGTCTTTTGGTCTTGTTTATGGTTTCCTTTGCTGTGCAAAAGCTTTGAAGTTTCATTAGGTCCCATTTGTTTATTTTTGTTTTTATTTCCATTTCTCTAGGAGGTGGGTAAAAAGGATCTTGCTGTGATTTATGTCATAGAGTGTTCTGCCTTTGTTTTCCACTAAGAGTTTGATAGTTTCTGGCCTTACATTTAGGTCTTTAATCCATTTTGAGCTTATATTTGTGTATGGTGTTAGGGAGTGATCTAATCTCATACTTTTACATGTAGCTGTCCAGTTTTCCCAGCACCACTTATTGAAGAGGCTGTCCTTTCTCCACTGTACATTCCTGCCTCCTTTATCAAAGATAAGGTGACCATATGTGCGTGGGTTTATCTCTGGGCTTTCTATCCTGTTCCATTGATCTATCTTTCTGTTTTTGTGCCAGTATCATACTGTCTTGATTACTGTAGCTTTGTAGTATAGTCTGAAGTCAGGGAGAACTTGGCTGGATTTTGGTGGAAAACAAAAACGTGGAATTATCTGGTAGAGATGACTGTCTACATTAATAAAAACTTGGATTTATTTAGCAAGTTGCAGCAAATCAGGTTCCCAGGGAAACATACCGAGATGCTGAGATTTGAGTACAAGAGGTGAAGTGCTCTAAGGAAAAATGAGATTGGGCTGAGGGAAGAGTTAAAATGAGATTCAGTTACAGCAGAGACCCTAGCCAATACCACAGGGAACTCTGTAGCTGAGAGGCCTTTCAGAGATATCCTAAATCAATACAAAGGCCTCTGTGTCTCCATATCAAGCAGTCACTGGATGTGGACAACCCATGGGGAGGGGTCAGAGCCTTGGGCAAAGCATCTTTCTTTGGCCACGGGCAATTCCTGAAGAGAGATGAAGCTATGAGTTGTCAACAGCCAACACTACCAGCAACAGAAGAAATATGTCCTTGGTGCTGAGGGTCCACTGTAGTTGACCCCTTCTACTGATTGGATTCACTTTATATAGTAAGTTCATCCCATCTGGGAACATCTTCTCCACGATGCTGGATAGTCTCTTTTTCTGGGAAATTCACAAGAGGAAGGTTAGTGGGCTGAATTATGGCTCTGGCCATTGCAGCTGGTCTTGAGGCTGTAATTGACCCTCATCATCTCCGTCTTTACCCTCTGCTGGCATCTCTTCTGGTCTTGGAAGCTTATCTGATGGATTGATCTTGACTCTCACCCTTGAGGGGCCTGAATTCATGCTCATCATGCCCTTCATTGGCTGTCAATTCTGCACTTCTCTATTTACTATCAAAATTGGAGAGAGGCGTTCCAAGAAACACCACAATGAGTCACCGGGCTGTCAGTGTATTCTTTCCTGTCCTCACAGGGAAGGAGCAATCCTTTCACCCCCTGATGAGTACTCTTTACAGATTGATAATTACTTTCCTTGCCTGCTGGTCTCTTGGCAAAAAGAGCCGGAAATGACTTGGAGGCAGCCATGCTTTAAGTTGATGGACAGTCTTGCTGTGTCCCTTGGTGGAAGCATTCTGCCTAGAATTGTGGGTACAGATTTCTTAAGTAGGTTACTGGAAGTGATGGTAACATGTTCCATGCCTACATCCAAACCTTGGTTCCCATGTAGTCTATGTACTGTTGACACAGTACCATATAATGGTCATTGATTTGGGGTGTATACCATGTCCCAAGGAGCAGCTATCCAGGGTATCACCTCCAAGCTGGCTTTGACTTTGGCTCAGTTATGTTTTTAAGTGGCCATCTCACTGCTCTATCAGGCCAGCAGCTTCTGAGTGATGCAGTAAGTGAAAGGATAAGTTGATCCCGTGGTCATATGTCCACTGCTGCAACCTTCTTTGAAGAAAAGTGGCTTGATGTAATGTTATGTGTGGCCCCAAGTCACTGATGAAGCACCAGTCCTTCGATAGTGGCGTAGTTTAGGTGGTATGGGTGCCAAAGGGAAGCCTGTAGCTGGAGCATGTATCAGAGTCAGGAGTCACTGCCCCAGTCAGGGTGCAGGGGGTCCATCCTGCCATCAGGTGACCAGATGGTGTCCTTGACGGGTTGCCGTATTGAGGGCTGCTTGGTGTTAGTCTCTGTTTTTGGCAGAACGAACATTCAGCAGTGGCAGCAACTGTCTCAGCCTTGGTGAATGGCGGCCCATGCTGTCGGTCCCTTCCATAGCCTCATTCCTAGCACCACAGCTGTTCCATTCAGAAGCTCACTGAATCACCACTGGGGTGGTGGATGATAGTTGCTGGCTGAGGCGTCTGTGAGTGTCTTCCTTGGTGGTTGCTTTCTTGTGGGAACTAACATACAGTACAAAGAACTTCACGTTTCACGTCCGCTACCACTGGCTCGTCCACATCTCCCTTCCCCAGGCCTCCTTACCCTGACTGTTTTGTTATCTGTCTCTGCATAACAAACTACCCCCAAACTTAGTTATTATCATGTAGTTATAGTTCATATTTTGTGGTTTGCCTGGGCTCATCTGGGGGTCTCCTCTACTGGTGCTGTGTGGAATCTTTTGCAGTCAACTGGGGCTGGGCTGGATGTCCAGATGCCTCAGTGCTCCTCCATGTGGCCACTCCATCCAGCAAGATAGCCAGAATTTCTTACATGTTGTCTTAAGGGTCAAAGAGGGAAGAACTGGATGCTGCTTGGCCTTCTTTTTTTTTTTTTTTTTTTTTGCGGTACGCGGGCCTCTCACTGCTGTGGCCTCTCCCGTTGCGGAGCACAGGCTCCGGACATGCAGGCTCAGTGGCCATGGCTCACGGGCCCAGCCGCTCCGCGGCATGTGGGATCCTCCCAGACCGGGGCACGAACCCGTGTCCCCTGCATCGGCAGGCGGACTCTCAACCACTGCGCCACCAGGGAAGCCCTGCTTGGCCTTCTTAATGCTTAGGTTCCAAAGTCCCAGAATATCACCTCCTTGCGTTCTGTTAATCAAAGCAGTCACAGGCCCCAACCCAGATCAATGGGACAGAAGTTTTGTCTCAGATGGGAGTAGCAGTAGGCACACGCAGGGAGGGGCAGAATTATTCAGGGTTGTCCTTGAAGAATAGCTGCCACTGTCCACCTTCTGGCCACAATTCACATTCCTCCCTCACACAAAATGCAACTCGTCCCTTTTCCCAAGACCACACGTCTCATCCCATAATGGCATCAACTTGAATCTAGGATCTCATCATCTAAATCAGGTGTAGGCAGTGATGGATCTTCTCAAGTGTGTTTCCTTGGACGTAGCTCCTTAGGAGGTTCTTCTTGCTCTAAAGAACTGTAAATTAAAGAGAGAAGTGCTCAACATTGCTCAACATTCACCCAACAATGATGAGGCAGGAACAGGAAAACTGGGATAGCCCCAAGGGGGGAACGGTAGGCGCATTGCAGTCATGGTTCATAGTGCTTCTGAAATCCAGCAGGGCACACCTTCCCAGTCCTTTTAGACCAGGCCTGATCTGTAGGAATAGCTTCCAAGCCTCTTGGCTCTGCCCTGAGTCATCCTTCCTTTTCCATAGTAAATGGCCCCTCTTAGAAGATAAGCATCTTTCTTAGCCTGCTTACTGCCTATAGAAGTTTGAGGGTCCCAAGACCCCTTTTCATTATGAACTCACTCTATCTCTTTCAGTCCAAATGGATTCAGTTCATTTAAAACATTGTGCTTTTTTTTTTTTTTTTTTTTTTTTTTGGTGTCGAATCACAATCAACTCCATTGGGTACAAGCCACAGCTACACTTCTTTCTGAAACTGGCATGTGAGGTTCCTCTGGGACAACTTCCTTAGGACTCATTCCTAGAAGCCCTGTTGTCTGGGTGAGAGGACGTATGAGGCACGCCCGGAGGATTCTTAGAAGGCTCTTTGTTCAGCTGAGAGGCTCTGTGACGCATCACCTAAAATCTTCCTGAGGTTTCGCCAAAGTGTCTCACAGTCCCACCCTTAATCTGAACTTGACACTGAGGCATATTTTACTTTCCATGTCCTAGATTTGATTTTTTTTCCCCCTCTGAGTCCATTTCTTACCTTGAGCATTGCTTTAAAACCCATTATATCCTGGTTGCTTTATATTTTCTCTAAATCTGCTCAAAAACTATATACTTCCTTTTTTTTAAAAAAATCTTACTTCCCATGTACTTTTCATAGGCAGCTAAAAACAAAAACAAAACAAAACAAAAACAGTTGGTGCTTTCAACAGTCTGCCTATAAGTAGCCTCAGCCAGACTCATGAGTTCCTTAGGTACCTTTTCTATTTCCCACCTGACTGCAGGTGACAGTTTCACCATGGTGTGTGTCATGCACGTGTTTGCACGACATGCTGTAATAATGATGTAATAATACTCAGGTTCCCCTTTCCTTCAGTCTCCAATAGCAATTTCATCGCTGTCTTTCAGGCCTTCACTTTGATCTCTTCAAGGAGCTCCATCTTGGTCCCAAAGCTAATGCCACATGTTTTAGTGTGTCGTCAAGGCAGACACCGTTTTCAGGTACTAAGTTCTTGTTTTAGTTCTCTATTGCTGTGTAATAAACCACTCTAAAACTCAGTGGCTTAAAACAGTCCTTTTATTCTCTCTCTTGACTCCATGGACTCAGCTGAGCAATGCCTTGATTGATGTCAGGGTCTCATGTGGTTGCAGTCAGATTGAGAGAGAGGCCCCACGGAGAGGCCCTGAATGATGAGATATCATTTGGAGAAAGAGGCCACGTGGAAGAGTACTGAAGTGCCAGGCATCTGGTCCCAGCCCCACCATGTTGGTGAAGTTATAAGGAACTCTGTGGTTGGGAGCATCCCTTCCAAAAGTAACTGGCAAAGTATTGCATCTCACACTTCCCATCACTAAGAAAATAGCCAATGCCTGCTAGCACTCTTCAGGTTCCACACCCACTGTACTGGAGTAAATGATTATATGTCCCTTTGAGGGAAGGACTGGGAGAATGTTCATCATAAATACCATGAGTGTCAGGATTCTTCCTCCTGGGACCCAGCCAACCTTCAATCAGTGGGTTCCCAGCCTGAGGAATGGCTCAGATCCAGCAACCAGGCAGAGTGTAGTAATTCTTTATTGGGGTGACCGCCCTCAGTCCCTGAGGATCTCATCCTTGATGTCTTTTGATGTGTAGTTTGAGCGCTATGCCTATTGGCTGTTTATCCAACTTGTCCCTAAGGATGTTATGTTCTGTGAGGCATCTCCACATCTCAGTGGGTCAGACACCCACCCTCCCCCACACCTTCAGTCTAACCTTGCCAGTGATTACAGTAATTGCCCGCAACCTGCCCTCCACCACTCCAAGACTCTAACGCCGCGATTGCTATCACGGAGCCCAGTTCTGTAAGAGCATTCCCAATGTCAGCCCAGCCCACAGAAGACAGCCACACTGACCTTGACCTTGACTGTGATATTGGTGCCTCTCATCCCAGTGCTTTCCCTTTATTAAGGAGGGTCCCCTGGGTGAGTTTGCTGACCTGACATAGTATATCTTCTCTAGAACGTTCCTCTGAACCTTTGGGGTCTTTATTTTCCTGTCTGCTGTGGCAGTTCTGGCATTCCCTCTTCACTGAATGCAGACATGTTTCCTACAAGCTTCTCAGAGCCATCCCGGCACGTGTAGACGTTATCTTCCAGGATGCTTGTAAGGGTTAAATCCTGTGTCATAGGGTTGTCCATATTGATCACCTTTCCTTTATCCATCTTTGTCTTCCACTCACTTTGATCCAACACCCTTTGATCCAAACACTCTCTTGGCTTCTGATGGTACATGCGAACTTGGTCCCCAGGCTCCTTTGAGGGGCATAATCTCTTCTCTCCCTTAGCAGGCTGGGCTACGTAGGTTAAGTAGACTTAACCCTACTTACTTGTCTGAGGGCCAAAAGGGAGGTGGGGTTGGGTCTGAGGGAAACGCCTTTGTTCTTGCAAGGCAAAGGACTCTGCATCATCTTCAAGCAAGGAGGGAGTGCTGGCCTTTCACAGGGTGAAGTGCAGGCCCAGGGGCTGGGGAGAATGTGGGAGTCAAGGTGTCCCCATCACATGCCTTAGGGTCAACTCCCTCCTGATGGGCCCTGTTCTTAAGTAGCAGATTGGCCAAGCCTGTGCATTCAGCCTCTTCTGAAGCTCGGCTGCTCCTATAATAATTGAGTCCCGGCTTGAGCCTCAGCCTTTTCTGGTCTCCACTCATAGGAGATGAGAGTCTCTTTAAATGGTGCCAAAGAGGCTGTCTAACTTCACACTCACCTCTAACTGATGATTAATTAACCTCAGTCTTCCAGTCTTTCAGTGACTTTCTCTGGTGCATCCATTGTCCTCAGCAACAGCCTTTTTTTTTTTTTTTTTTTTTTTGGCCACACTGCTTGAGAGATCTTAGTTCCCTGACCAGGGATCAAACCCTTGCCCCCTGGAGTGGAAGCGCAGAGTCCTAACCGCTGGACCACCAGGGAATTCCCAGCAACAGCCTTCTAATGACTACTTTCTCGTCTCTCAAACTCCTGAGATACTGCACTCACCAGTGCATTTCCTGTCACCAGTATGCAACCCCCCTTCATGCCATGCACATTTTAATAACTGTACCACCACCTCATGCCAGAGGCTATCAGTGCCCCATCCTCCACCAGTGATGTGTCTTCAATGCCAGCTGGCCAGTGGGCGATCCAGCTCCAGAATCTCATGTTAAAGCCTCCTTCCCAGGACCACTTCCAGCACCAGCTGTTGGCGATTGATCGGGTGACCTTAGGAAGAGAGACTGTGAGGTTTGCATTTAGGAGTTATTGAGGACTCCTCTCAGGAACAACTCCTTTGTTGAGCAAGGGAAATAGCTTTAAGCAGAGGGAGAAGTTGAACTGTGGTTGCAATGGCAGCCTCAGCTGCTTCCACGCAGAGCACTGAGGCTGCAGTAGCCTTTCGTGGATGTGCCAGATCAAGGCACAGGGCTAGGCATTTGTATCCTTGCGCTGACCAGTCATTGTATGTGGGCCTCCCTTGATGAAGGGACGTAACTTATGCGAGGCAAATTCCTTTGGCTGCGGGTAATTTCAGAGGATAGATTCAGCTGTGAGGCGGCAGCAGCCAATATTCTCAGCAATAGCCTTGGATCTGAAGGGGGCCTTGGGAGGAGGGGGCACAACAGCCAGTATGTAAGTCCAGGGTTTCTTGTTTGTCTGTTTTGCTTTGTTTTGTTTTTCTGATTTTCCCTTTTATATTTATTATTTCTTGTCTTCCTTAAGGCATTTCTGGTTTTGTTCTTTTTCTTTTCTCCTCTTTTAGTTACAGGCTGGTTTGTATATTTTTATTTTTTAAAAGATAATGAAATCGGGCTTCCCTGGTGGCGCAGTGGTTGAGAGTCCGCCTGCCGATGCAGGGGACGCGGGTTCGTGCCCCGGCCTGCGAGGATCCCACATGCCGCGGAGCGGCTGGGCCCGTGAGCCATGGCCGCTGAGCCTGTGCTCCGAGATGGGAGAGGCCACAACAGTGAGAGGCCCGCGTACCGGAAAAAAAAAAAAAAAATGAAATCAATTAGAGCCATACTTACCAGAGAAGTGTTCTTATTTTCATTATTTTATAGGTAATCTGTAATTATGGTTTGCTTTTTGACTTAAAAGTTATATAGGAGAGGTTACATTTTTTTCAAGTGTTTTTTTTTCCAAAATTAATTTTATTAATTTGTGTTTCTAGTGCTGTAGTCAGAGAATATGGCCAATATAGTGTCTACTTTGTAATTCATTGCAGTTTTATTCTTATCCGGTTAAAGGTTTTGTTTCTAAAATTTTCCTCACATACACCAAGGACAATACAAAATAACTAAATGTAATTGAATCTAGCAAACAGATTTGTATGTGATGAAATGAAATATATGGTATGCAGTATACACAGACAAAATCAGACTATATACATTTTCTCTCTTTATATTTTCAAAGTTTTGGGCAAACAAGAAATGGATATAAGAACAGGGTGAAATGGTTCTCTTAATCTCGTAGAGTACTCGTATAATGATTAGGGGAAAGCAACCCAGATAATAAATTTTTGTGTTCTTGTTGTTGTTCTCTGAAATGTTGACTGTTTATCAATAGATTTTTAAATGATTTCTAAGTGGATATTTAATGCTTTAAGAATGGAGCAACAGAGTTATTTTGCTAATAAGCATGAGGGTTTCCAAGGCAACATTGGGTTCTGATTGGCTGAGCCAAGGTAGAATAAAGCAGCTCACAAGTTTTGTTTTCTTAAATTTGAAGCTCAAGTGTATTCACTTAGTTTTTTACTTCAATAAAATAAGTAGTCTTGAGGAAAGTTGTGCAGCATTTTGATTATATTGATTTTTGTTAGGAAGGAGATGAGTGGATGGAGGAAAGTGGTTGGAGGGCAAAGGTACTTCATAGATAGTATTGATTCCTGATTAAACGTTCAGTGTTTGAAAACTCAAAATTTCTGAAGGCTTGTACTCTGTTTAATTATATGATTACAGTTTATAAATTGCAACTTTTTATTAAAACCCTGTCCTCCTTCCTCCTTTATTATCCATAATCTACCTTTTGGGGGAAGAGTTTTGTGTGCCAAATTACCAATGATGAAAATTATGTGAATGTTTCATTTTCTGTTTCAAAGAAATAGTCCAAGTTTCTGAAATTAAATAACATGAAATTACCTACTGTATACAGAATGTTGCCACCTGGATATTTTTTTAAAGAATAAAATGTATTCTATTTTGATTGTGAGTAGTTTTCCTTAAAGATGTTGCCATATTTGGTTCTATTTGTGGCAATTTAAAGCAGGTTATATACTATCTTTTCTTTTTTTTTAATTTATTTATTTTTGGCTGTGTTGGGTCTTCATTGCAGTGCGCGGGCTTCTCATTGAGGTGGCTTCTCTCGTTGTGGAGCACGGCCTCTAGAGCACAGGCTCAGTAGTTGTGGCGCACGGGCTTAGTTGCTCTGCGGCATGTGGGATCCTCCCGGTCCGGGGCTCGAGCCCATGTCACCTGCATCGGCAGGCAGACTCTCAACCACTGCGCCACCAGGGAAGCCCCCTATCTTTTCTTTAAAAACATATTTAACAAATCTAGATTGGAAGTAGTTTGAGTGAATGTTTATTGTAAATATAGTTGTAGAGCAGAGCTAGGACTGAAGGGAAAATAATCATATCTCATAAAATGGATTGAGGTGTACATTATCCCATATTTATTGGGTTTTGTTTGTACGTGCCAGGGCCGAGGGGTCTATAAATGAGTTCATTGAATGATTTTGTTGGAGGAAGAAAAACCTTGAAACTCAAAGTCACCTGCAGATGAAACATTGAAACGTTGAGTTTGAAACTCTTCTCTGAATTTCTGGTGCTCATTATAGCATCCATAAGCCAAGCATCATGTAGTCCCTTGCATTGTAGTTATTGTTGCTGTTTTATCTTTTCTTTTTGATATTTGTTAAAATTTATAAACATGCTTTATTAAAGATAATTTAAAAATACAAAAAAAGGAGAAAAAGTTTAGCTTAGTTGTAATCATATTGTATATACATTTTTGTGCTGCCACTTTTCTCTTGATGTCATGTAATAATAATTTTCCCAGACAAGTATGTGATATATTTTTAGTGACTGCATAATATTCCATTTAGTGTGTATACCACAAACACTTAACTATTTCACTATTACCGAACATTTAAGATGTTTCATTTCTTCACTGTCATACATAATACAGAAATGTGAATCTTTGTATGTAATGATTTCCCCCTCATATAGAAGATGAATTTTGTAGGTGTTTTTATAATCAACACTGCTGAGGCAGAGTATTACTATATTTGGAGTTCTTGATATATATTGCTGAACTACCTTTAAAAAGGGCTGTGCCAGACTTCCCTGGTGGTGCAGTGGTTAAGAATCCACCTGCCAATGCAGGGGACACGGGTTTGATCCCTGGTCTGGGAAGATCCCACATGCCGTGGAGCAACTAAGCCCATGTGCCACAACTACCGAGCCTGTGCTCTAGAGCCTGCGAGCCACAAGTACTGAGCCCATGTGCCACAACTACTGAAGCCTGCTCGCCTAGAGCCCATGCTCTGCAACAAGAGAAGCCACCGCAATGAGAAGCCCGCACACCACAACGAAGAGTAGCCCCTGCTCGCCGCAACTAGAGAAAGCCCAAACCCACACACAGCAATGAAGACCCAACACAGCCAAAAATAAATAAATTAATTAATTAATTTTTAAAAAAGGGCTGTGCCACTTTGCACTCTCACTGACAATACATGAGAATATCTGCTTTGCCATCCTTCTGGCAGCAGTGAGAATTATCATTTAAAAACTATCCCCCTATTTTTTTTATTCCTAAGAATAGTGTCTCCCTATTGCTTTGGTTTGTATTTCTTTGATTACTAGGGATGTTGGTAATTTCCTCATGTTTGTGAACTTGGTCTCTCTTCTGTGATTTGACTGTGCATGCTTTTAAAAAGTAACAGATTGCTATAATAAAGCTATTTGTAATGTATATTGCTATAGTATACAGTATAGTGATAGAATATACTATCTATATTGCATATTGAATAAATGTACTGTATATTGATATAATTCACATACCATACAGTTAACCCAGTTATAGTGTATAGTTCAGTGATTTTCAGTATATTCACAGAGCTGTGCAGTCATCACCATAGTTAATTTTAGAGCATTTTCATGACTCCAGTGAGGAACCTGGTACCCATTAGCAGTCACTTCTCACATCCCCTGAAACCTGCCCAGATCTGGGCAACCACTCATCTCTACTTTCTGTCTCCCTGTGTCTGCTTGTTCTGGATATCTCATCGAATCATATGAACATTTCATAGAATACGGTATTTCATATAATCACACATTGGTCTTTTGTGGCTGGCTTCTTTCTCTTAGCATAAGTTTTCAAACTTCAACCATGTTGTAGCAGGTACTTCATTCTTTCTCATTGCCCAATAATATTCTATCATATGGATTTCACACATTTTATTTCCATTCATCAGTTGATGGTTATTTGGGTTATTTCTACTTTTATTTTGCGGTATGCGGGCCTCTCACTGTTGTGTCCTCTCCCGTTGCGGAGCACAGGCTCCGGATGCGCAGGCTCAGCGGCCATGGCTCACGGGCGCAGCCGCTCCGCGGCATGTGGGATCTTCCTCGACCGGGGCACAAACCCGTGTCCCCTGCATCGGCAGGCGGACTCTCAACCACTGCGCCACCAGGGAAGCCCTATTTCTACTTTTTGATTGTCGTGAATAATGCTTCTTTGAACATTAATGTACAAGTTTTTGTGTGGATATATTCTCACTCCTCTTGGGCATATACCTAGGCATGCAATTGCCGGGTCATGTGGTCACTCCATGTTTGAACTTTTAAGGAACTGCCAGACTGTGCATAATTTTTGCATATTTATCTTTCGGGATCTTGGTGCTTTTCTTATAGATTTGTATCAGCTCTTTATATACAGTTGATATTAATCTTGCATACTTGCTGAAACTATTTTATCCCCATAGATTGCTTGCCTTTCATTTGTAATGTTTTGTGTATGTGTGCAGATATTTTTAATTTTCATATTGTTAGTTCTGTCAGTATTTTATTTTATAACTTATTTCATTGTTTCTAAGCTTTAAAAAACCATTCCTCGTAGGGTTGATAAATATTAAGGTTTATTTTCTTGTAATTTTTCTCTAATTTGATCTTTTCAAAAAATATTTCACTACTTCATCTATTTAGTTTAGCTGAGAGAATGGTATAAGATTAAGATCTAAATGGATTTTCACTCCCAAAGATCTAACCAATTGTACCATCACCATTTTCCTAACACTTCTTCCCTCTGCTATTGAATTTGTGGACCTCTTTTTATCATTTATTAATTTTTTACACATCCTAATGTTTGTTTTGTTCAGTGTGTACATTTTTTACAGTAGTACCACGTGGTTTAAATTGTTGAGGGTTTATAATATGTTTTGTATCTGGAAAAGCAGTGATTTTCCCCTCAACTCTGCATCTCACATTCAATTATTTGTCTTTTCCAAAAATTTCTTGGTGATTCTTATTTTTTTCCAGATGTTTCCCAGATTTTTCCAAAGTCTTGTTATGCTTTCTAAATGCTGTTGGAATATTTATTGCACTTGCATTAAATGCTCAATTTGATTTTGAGAGACTTGACATTTTAATAGGATTGAGTTCTATCATCCAGGAACCTGTTCTATCTCTCTGGTTACAGTGTTTTGAAATTATCTCAGCCAAGTATCCTACTCACATGGAAGTCACATATTGTTTATTCTCTCGCTGGCGCAGATCCAGGTTTTGTGGGCTCTGCAGTTTATGCAGTTTCGGAGGCTTTTTTTTTTTTTAACATCTTTATTGGAGTATAATCGCTTTACAATGTTGTGTTAGTTTCTGCTGTATAACAAAGTGAATCAGCTATACATATACATACATCCCCATATCTCCTCCCTCTTGCGTCTCCCTCCCACCCTCCCCATCCCACCCCTCTAGGTGGTCACAGCACAGAACTGATCTCCCTGTGTTATGCGGCTGCTTCCCACTAGCTATCTGTTTTACATTTGGTAGTGTATATATGTAAGTGCTACTCTCTCACTTTGTCCTAGCTTCCCCTTCCCCCTCCCCATGTCCTTAAGTCCACTAAAGGAGAAGAATACAAAATGACAAATATAAAATTGGTTACTGGATCTTGGAAGGAGCCCATGTAAGTGAAGGGCTCTGAGGCGGACTTAGTTTCCGAGTCGGATGACCTCTTCTCACAGGTGTCTCTTTGCTGCTCTGTGGATGATGCCTCATTATTTTGTATTTTTATTATGTTCTGTAATGCCTGAAGGAATGCAAGAAGGCATTTACCGAACTTAGAAAATATTTTAAATACTTTTCTAGTTTTCCATTTTGGAATTTCTATACAAATGTTCACACTATAGCAATGGCTTTATATCATCTTCTCTACTTTTACCCATATCTTAAACTTCTTGAGAGAAAGGACTGTATTTTGAAGATAGTTAATAAATGTCAGTGATGGCTGATAAACAAGGAGTGTATTCACGGAGGACACAGCAAGATGAATTTGGTACTCACCAAATTTCATGCTTCAGATGAAACATAATTTTGACTATACTGCAGGATGGAGGCTACAGTCCTGTAAATTTGCCTTAAAGACATATATTTTATTGGAGCGTATAATAACTTACTTTGTATTGTAGACTGAGTTTTTAATACCATTTTAATGCTCTAAACTCAGAGTATATTTATAGGGAATTTTCAACAGTTTTCATTCCAGAAATTATTCAATAAACTTTGTATTTGGCCTAGATTCTTGTGCCAAAAATAGACTGCCAAAATGGGAAGGAAAGCTTCCTAATGAAATAGTTTTGAGATCATAAATCAATAATTAGGTTAAAAAAGTCTCACTGGGGACTTATTCTATTTACAAAAAAACGGGGGGGGCGGATTGGACAGTTTATTTGGTATTTCCCTCCCACTGTTACAGCATTTTATAAGATAAGCGATCAGATTTTTATAGGCCATATGAAAACTTCATGTTTTAGGAATTTCAGAAGGCAAGCGATTTGTAATATCTGCCTTATTTATTTATTTTTTTTGTTTGTTTTTTTGCTGTACGCGGGCCTGTCACTGCTGCGGCCTCTCCCGTTGCGGAGCACAGGCTCCGGACGCGCAGGCTCAGCGGCCATGGCTCACAGGCCCAGCCGCTAGGCGGCATGTGGGATCTTCCCGGACAGGGGCACGAACCCGTGTCCCCTGCATCGGCAGACGGACTGTCAACCACTGCGCCACCAGGGAAGCCCCTGCCTTATTCTTTAATGTCTTTGAATTCTAATGTAAGATCTTGTAGGACAACAGGAAAAAATGGACAGTTCAAGTTATTTATTAGTTAATTAAGTTAACTGTCTTCTTTGTGGCTGGAACAAGTTTTGGAAAACTCACAAAATCCTATAGAACCCAAAGGAACCTACAGAGTGATCTACGGGTCTGCAGCGTATTATGGTTGATGGCCCTGGGAACACCAGCCCTATTCTTAATTTTCCAAATAACCAAGAACACAGGGATGTTTTTTAGTAAAGACTCTTCGTTTTAATAATCTAAGACATCTATTTACAATTAAGAGTGCTCAGAGTGTTGTGATTATAACTGTTAGTTAAATTAAATGTATGATTAAATGTTTGGGACATGGGGTTAAGATGTGACGTGGTCAAAAGCATGTACCTTTAAATGGAGTTAAGTAGCCCACCATTAAGGTAGAGGGAAAATCTTAGAGGTGCACCTGAAATTGTTTTCAGTTACTCTGACTTAATACTTATTAGATTTTGCCGTTGCCAAAACAAAACAAAACAAAAACACCCTAGAATTTATATGCACTTTCCTAGTTGATAACCACAGCAAAATCCATAAGTTTTAGGAGCTTTTTTTAATGTATGGGAGTTTGGGACATTTCTTTGCCTAAATCTTATTCTGTTTCCCCTACAAAGGGACTTGGGGGAATGAAAAATTGATTATGGGCATATGTCAGAGATGTTGTGGGTTTGGTTCTAGACTACCGCTGTAAAGCAAGTCACATGAATTTTTTGGTTTCCCAGTGCATATAAAAGTTATGTTTACACTATACTGTAGTCTGTTAAGTGTGCAATAGCATTATGTCTAAAAAACCAATGTACCCACCTTAATTTTAAAATACTGCTGAAAAATGCTAAAACAAGTATAATGGTAACATCACAGATCAGTGATCACGGATCACCATAGCAAATATAATAGTAATGAAAAACTCTGAAATATTGTGAGAGTTACCCATATGTGACACAGAGACACGAAGTGAGCAAATGCTGTTGGAAAAATGACACCGATAGACTTGCTTGATGCAGAGTTGCCACAAACCTTCACTTTGTAAAAAAATGCAATATATCTGAAGCACAGTGAGGCAAAGCACAGTAAAACAAGGTATGCCTATATTGTTGTGAATTAACGCAAAGGAAAATTTGTTGAGATGCATGACACACTACCAAAATCAAAAAGCCTGAATTTTGGAACAAAATAGGGAAAGACATGACTAAATAAAACATAATAACCCTTCATTACCTCATTTGTGGCTAGACGAAAGAGATGAATAACAGTATAGTTGTTACAGCGCTTCCAGTGGAGAGCTTTCAGTGGAATATTGTGATTAGTGTGTGGTTGCTTCAGCTTGAAGCTTTTATCATTGTCTAGTTTTTAAAGCAGGACGTGCAATATCATATCTTAAAGGCTCTTTAATTTTTAAAAACCCTAGAGAGCCTAGAGATATGTAACCAAGACAGTTTTCAAAAGATGCTTACATACAGCCTGTTATTTGTTTCACTCATACTCTGATGATCATCTCCAAGTTTTCACTCAGGGCAGCCCCTACGCTGTCAGTGGGTTTGGAAACGTGGGGCATTTTGGATTGACACAATGATTTGATATGTGAGGTACCACTGGCCCTTAGAGGAGGGGGCCAGGTGTGCTTGGTGTCCCTCCAAGCTCGATTCAGTTCTGCACAATGAAAAATATTCCTGAGTCCTGCTAGAGTTTAAAAGGATACACTGAACTAAGGAGTATGGTCAATGATATTGTAATAACTTAGTGTGGGGATAGGTGGTTACTGGACTTCTCTGGATGATCATTTCATAATGTATTGCACATGTCAAATCAGTATGTAGTACACCTGAAACTAACATAGTATTGTATGTCAACTCTATCTCAATAGAAAAAAAAAAAAGAAATAAAGACACACAGCTATATCCTACTACAAATATGTCAGTAGTACTTCAATACAAGTGTAAATCAGTAGCCCTTCAGTATAAAGTAATATTGAAGAGTTTTATCAGAAGCTACACAAAAAAGACTCATAATTTAGGAAAAGTCATTATGGACAGGGAAGCTTAAATGATACAAAGATATTGTGTCAGAATTACTGGAAAACTTACTCTGTATGTCCTGTCTTTAAAGTTTTGTTACTTTGTTCATCATAGATTTTTTTGGCATTAATTTGATATTTTTTTAATTAATTTTTTTTGCAGTAGCTTTACAATGTTGTGTTAGTTTCTGCTGTACAACCAAGTGAATCAGCTGTACATATACATAAATCCCTTCTCTTTTGGATTTCCTTCCCATTTAGGTCACCACAGAGCACTGAGTAGAGTTCCCTGTGCTATACAGTAGGTTCTCATTAGTAATCTATTTTACACATAGTATCAATAGTGTATATATGTCAATCCCAGTCTCCCAGTTCATCCCTCCCCCTTCCCCTTGGTATCCATTAATTTTATGTTTTAAAAGATTGCATCAGAATGTTGTTGATCTTAATTACTGAGTTTACATTTAAGGAGCCCTTTAAATTTTGTGCCCAAGGGCTTCCCTGGTGGTGCAGTGGTTGAGAGTCCGCCTGCCGATGCAGGGGACACGGGTTCATGCCCTGGTCCGGGAAGATCCCACGTGCCGCGGAGCGGCTGGGCCCGTGAGCCATGGCCGCTCAGCCTGTGCGTCCGGAGCCTGTGCTCCGCAACGGGAGAGGCCACAACAGTGAGAGGCCCCCGTAACGCAAAAAAAAAAAAAAAAAGTAAAAAAAAGATGAGTACCTTCCTCCTCTCACCTTAGTCCCGGCTCTGATGTACACAGTTAGTTGAACAGGGTATTAATATAGTCAGTCGTGTAGTTACTGCAAAATCAAGGAAATCACTTGTTTCCTGGAGCAAAGGTAGACACTGCAAACCTCTTAAGCCAAGCCCCCCAAAGTTACACAGCATCTTTTTGCTGGATTCTATTGGTCAAACCAGGTCATGGGGTCTGCCCAAATTCAAGGAAAGGGGAAACCATCTCTTGATGTTGGAGTGGCGAGGTTATATTGTCAAAGAACCCGTGAGATGAGAGAGATTGTTGTGGCCATCTTGCATCATCTATCACATACCCTCAAATGAAATTCTTAGATAACTACAGGCACAATGTTTTAAAAAATGAAAATAGCACCCCAACTGTAATTAAACAGAGGAATAAAAGAAAATAATTCACAAAATATGTATTCAATATGTAAATGCTCAGATATGACTACACTAAAAGAGCTAATGAAATAGCCAGGTTTTTAGAACCCAGCTGCCATGCTCTGAAGAGGCCCCAGCCCTCACTTGGAGGGGCCCACCTGGAAGAGAGGTGTGGCCTTGGCCAATCTGCCCAGCTGAGCTTCCAGCCAGTAGCCAGCACCAACGGCCCGTTGTGTGAGTGAGACCATTTCGACCTCTGAGCTGTCTTGAGCCCCACATGACACCACACCAAGCAGAAGAACTGCCCTGCGAACCCACAGAATCATGAGAAGTAATAAATTGCTGTTTGGACTAGTTTATTTCAGTCCTAGATAAAGTAGGCTAGGAAGGGGGACATTAAGGATCTTCGTTATAGAAAAGGTTTGTTAAATTTGGTACTGTTGAGAACCACTGACACAGGCAGTAAATGCTTTACAATTAGGACTTTTAAAAGATTCAACAACTTTCAAAGCTGTATTTTCTAACGGGAGATAATTTGGATTAAAAACGAATCAGTGGGGACTTCCCTGGCTGGTCCAGTGGTTAAGACTTCGCCTTCCGATGCAGGGGGTGAGGGTCTGATCCCTGGTCGGGGAGCTAAGATCCCACGTGCCTCTCAGCCAAAAACAGAACAAAACAAACAAAAAACCCCAAAACAAAACAGAAACAATATTGTAACAAATTCAATAAAGACTTAAAAAATGGTCCACATTAAAAAAAAAAAGAAGAAGAGGGATTCCCTGGTGGCGCAGTGGTTGAGAGTCTGCCTGCCGATGCAGGGGACACGGGTTCGTGCCCCGGTCCGGGAAGATCCCACATACCGCGGAGCGGCTGGGCCCGTGAGCCATGGCTGCTGAGCCTGCGCATCCGGAGCCTGTGCTCTGCAACGGAAGGGGCCGCAGCAGTGAGAGGCGTACCGAAAAAAAAAAAAAAGGAAAAACAAAAGAAGAATCAATTCCCAGATTTAACAAGAGGAACCAATAAGGTAGAAACTTACCACAGCTGTGTCTGAATTTCTCTCATTTCCTCTCGTTTTAAGTGAGAAATTAATTATTCTCTACTGGAAGACAAAAAACACGGGCAGGGTAAGCTGTAGGTCAATGGTTGCCTACTTGTGGGTCAAAATTACTGAGGCCCCTTGGTCTCTATGCTCACCAACTCTTGTCTGTGTGCTAATTCTCAAATGTATACAGATGCTGTTATGATTAGGAAAATACAGATGCACTCAAAAGCATTACTAATTTTTGTGGGGTTTTTTGGTCATATGTATTTCAGGCGTGGAGGTATTTTGGCATTCAGAGTTTTCATATTTGAAATACTGGGAAAACCACTGGTGGAAGTCCCTGTGTCCAGCTACTAATAGATTTGTAGCTGCTAAGATTCCTTCAGGCTAATTAACCACTGTCTGCTGTTCGTTTGGTTTTATGGACCTAATGATTTGACTTCTTCCTGTAAACTGAACAAGTTTAGGAAATTTGCGAAACTGAGCAAGTATAGGAAAATGAATTCCATGGAAAAGTTCAAGAAGAAATTTCAGTGGCCTCCGTAAGGTAACAGAGACCTTAATTATCCTTCATAACGCAATTGCTTCATGGAGTCATTTTTAGAAGGCAAAGACTTGCATAAAGGCCACTGGGAGAAAATAGAAAAGCTAGTGGGTGTATATAAATGAATGGAAATTTGTAGTAATTTATGATATTTGACTTGAATGCTGTACATAAATAAGGGCATGTTTCTGGAAGTTCCACAATAGTAAATACTTATTGAATTTGATACCTTTTAATATTTTTATAGTGCTTTGTATTTTCCAAAGAACTTTCCTGAGTGTTATCTCACGAGAGTGTCTTTGTTTTCTTAATATATTTATTCTGGTTTCTCCCAAATCTGCATATCTAGGAAAAAAGTTATTAAATTATCTCTTGAAATTGGACATTATCACCAATCTTATCTCCTCTGTTAGTCCCTCCTACTTCATTTTCTCTTCCCCTTCTCTCTCATTTTTTACTCGACTCCACTTTTCTCCCAACATATTCCTGTCCCCAGAGAGAGTTTCCAAAATACATCTTTGGAAATTCCAGTGTACCTTAACTTCAATTTAGAATTTTTCATTGTATTAAAATCCTGGGAAGCACTTTTTAATGATGTCAATCATTTACACCCTAGTATGAATAAGTTTGTGTGTTTCTCTCCTGCCCCTAAGGTCACATTTCTTGTTGAGATAGAGAGAGAGAGAGAGAAAGGAAAAGAAACATGAAGATAATGGATCTTGGAGAAGGGTGCCATCAAGTGGGGAAAATGGCAAAAACGTTATATAAAAAAAAAAATCCATCCCAATTAGTTAATCAGACTTAGAGGCAGACAACCGGAAGTGGACAAAAGAAATGGGTTTGGTTATGTTAAAAAAAAAAAACAACAACATAGAAAATCATGCTTTACAAATAATCACAACAAATCCTTCTGGTTAATCATGGTGGATTGGACAGATGCATTTATTTGTGTTCCCTCTGTAAACCACACTCAAAGGATATTAAACGATTAAAAAGGAACAAACCCGCAAGGACAAAGAGAATAGGAGGAAACGACAACAGATAACAGATGTCAACAAAGATTGCAAAAGCAGGGGAGTGATACCTGATTTAGCAGTGTGAATAAGGTGGAAACCCAAGACTGTTGGTGGAGAGCCAGCTTCTCTCTGCAGAGCTCCAGAAAGCCACAGGAATATGTAGGAAGCAGGAATCTCTAAGAGAAGGGGCCCAGAGTGGCACCAACATTTGCAGAATTATTTGAGAGACATTACTTGGACTCCCAGAGCAGGTCAGCCACCTCTCCCCAACCCTTCAGAAGATTGGCAGTTTGTTCAGGAGAGTGTATGGATGATTCAGAGGCAGATACAGAGAAAACCAAGCAAAGGAAATAGCTGGGGAAGAGTTACACTCTAGAACCTTGTGTGGTTTCGCTATGTAGGTGCATCATTCTGAAAATGAGTCATAGAAGGTTGACTGATTGTGCTATAACTGCATTGGGAGGAGGGAAGATGGTTGGTTTGTTTGGTGGGGGTAGGTAGGTGTGAAATTCATTTTCCATAGGAAGAAATCAGAGGACAGTATGAGCAGCAAACAAAAATCAAGAAATAGCAGAATAAAGGGGTTATTTTGAGATACAGTAATATAAACTAGAAGAAAGCCAGAAAGATGGGAGTGGTATCACTATGGGGTGAGATTCCAGAGTGGGAAGTTTCAGCTTTACTCCTTGTAAAGTTTCAACTCTAACTGCAATTTTTTAAAATTAACAATTAGTTTTTGTTTTAGTATCTGCTTTTCCATAAAACACATCTTAGTATGAAAACAAAAAATCAAATTGTTGCTTCAAAAAATAACTGTATTGTTCTAAACTTTGACATAACTGAGGATGAAACTAAGAAAAATATTTCGGGGTGAATCTTCTTTGGAAATGTTAGACTTTATTGTTTTCTTCATCCTTTTCTTGCTTTCATTGGTTTCTTTGACTTTGTTTGTTTTTTACTCTGCTTAGTTCTATTTTCTTCTTCATAATAAGAACCAAAATAGTAACTTTCCCGGTTTCTTCTTCATAATAAGAACCAAAATAGTAACTTTCCTGGTTTTGTGTTTGTTTTAAAAAAATGACATGTGAAAGAAATTTAGAAAATCTGAAGTTTATTGTTATTTTTTGATCCTGGAAATTGAAGAAGGGCTGTAGAATAATCATAGTTATGGCAGAGGTTTTATAACTGCTGTTCTTCTCCTTTGAGCTTAGATGGATTCACTGATGTTTTCCATTTAAGCAAGATAAACAGGTTTAAAAGAGAGAGAGCACAAAGAAACAAACGAGAACAGGAAAGATCCTACACTGAAGCTTCTGCTATGGATGGGATAAATTTTGAAGTCAGAGTTACTCAAAGAAGTAACATGACAATATGTATAGACTCCTTTACAGAGGGAAGCTGACTGCTGACACACGTTGTAAATCAAAGGAATTCTTTTCATTTACATATAAAGAAAAAAGAACTGGAGAAGGTACAAATAAAGTTAATAATATTGACACTTATATTGTCCCAGAATGGCATTCAATTTTATAGCCAGATAGTGAAATTGGAGTTTGAATTTTTATCTTAAATCGATAAACTTATCAAATTCCAGGCTAGAAAAAAGTCTGTTATCAAAACTCTTTCTCTAAAAGTAAATTTACTTTAGGAAAAGGAGGGCAGGTATTTTAGATGCTGGAAGATGAGTGTGGGAATGATTGTCTTGGATAAACATCACAATATTTATTTTAAATTCTTTTGAAGAATAAACTAGGTCATTGGTGAAAAAGACAATTTTGTCCTACAGGTATCCTTTTGGAATCTGAGTCAATAAGTTGAACTAGCACTAAGAATTCTCAGTAAAACAAATGAATGTTAAAGTAAGTATTCCCACACAATGTGTATAATTTACATGCTTCAAATATACTTAGTGACTTTGTAGTGTTTACACATAAAAACACTTTTTAACTCTTTTGTAGGCAATATTATTTCAACTACAATACCTAAGTTAGTGTTTTTAGTCTCTATTTGGTTTGTTAGAAACTCAGAGGACTCAGTGTTTTGTGTAAAAGTATCTGTTAAGAAGGAAAGCCTGTATGGTCCTTGGTAGTATGCTATTTAATTGATAAGTGGGAAGCTCTTTGGTGTAGCTGGATATGTACTGGATGCATCTGTGGTGATGGAGATAGTCTGGCATTTGGTCAGGAGACCTCTGCCAGTCCCGTCCTGTGCTGAATTCAGAGTCATAGGCACGCCTCTTAACCATTCTGTGCTTTTTACCATGAGTGTCTTGTCTAGATCATTTCACTTTCAGCTCTAAAATTATCTGGTAATTAATAGGAAAAGCCCCGTTATTTAGGAACTAAGGCAGGACTTGATTTTTCTGAATTTAAAATATTATTAATACTTATTTGGAAAAAATTTCTGACACTCTGCCATGGAAGAGGTGGAACTGTGTTAAAGCTGGTTTAGCTTCATGCTTTCTATAGTAGAGGGAGGTTAAAATGTAATTTAGTTTAGGGACGAATGTTGGGTTTGGATTCTGCAATATTTCTGTAATACTAACATTGTCCAATTTTGTGAATAAAATATCCTGAATATAAAGAGTGTGATGGCAAAGATGATGGGGTTCATTTGATGATGCTCTTGGTCATGATGACATATACATGCACACTTACTGAGCTCCTACTGTATGCCAGGCACTGTGCTAAGGACTTTATATACATGGCATCATAGAATCTCCTCAACACTGTGAGAGATAAAGTGATATCCCTGTTTACTAATGAAGAAATTATACAGTTTGAGTTTAGTTCAATTCTAAATTGCCTTCCCTTTAAGCAGATGTACTCCCTAATTTAGTTGTAGTAGTATACATAGAAAAAAGAGTGTCATTGCCTGTATACCAAGTGAGAACTTTTCCCTAGCTCTATCTCTAGGTCTTTACCAGGAAGAAATTATAATCACGATTATAGTTTTGTGAAGTGTGTTAATAACATTGTAGCTCCTTGTTCTTCCTGGGGAATCCTTGTGACTTTCGTAATTGAAAGAATAAGAAATACTGCACAACACTGTAAAGCAACTATACTCTCATTAAAAAAAAAAAAAAAGAAAGAATAGGAAATACCAACTCACTTATTCCTGCATTTCATTCATCAAACTCTTCTCCTAGAATTAATGTGACTATCTTGCTGCCCCTTCAGTCTGTCTTGATCCATCTCCCTGAGGGTGATGGGAAATTCTTTTTTATGTTACATGGTTGATTCATTGTAATATTAATTTCCAGTGGCTCAAAACACTGTGCCTGAAATGCTTCCCCATAGAACTGTCTTTGACAGTAGAGCAAGGTCTGCTCTAAGACACTCCTTTCAATTTTTCATGCATAGGTTTAATTAAATTTTGTTTTATTTAATTGACTGTTTACAGCATTTGGAGATCTCTAAAAATGCACCATGTGGAGCAGAAGAAAGATTAGGCAAAAATCTTCCTACAGGAAATCAGACTGTGCTCAGTGAGGAAGGCATTCAGTACACGCTGGGGAGAGTTTCCAAAGGGCTTCCGCCCGGTGTTAGGAAATGACATATGTTATATGTTTATAGCATACTTGTAACTTTAAAATTGGTGTATTTGAATATGATTGAGTTAGTTGATATATACATATATATCAGAAGAATTATATATACACTTAATTTTTTTCTTTCTTTTAATTTACTTTTTCTTTTCCATTATGGTTTATTATAGGATATTGAATATAGTTCCCTGTGCTGTACAATAAGACATTGTTGTTTATCCATTCTATTACACTTAATTCTTATGAATAGATTCATCTTTTACGGTTTTTTTGTTTGTTTTCATTATTTATTTATCTTATTTATTTTTGGCTGCGTCAGGTCTTTCTTAGTTGCAGCATGTGGGATCTTTCCTTACGGCGCGTGGGCTTCCCTCTAGTTGTGGTGCACGGGTTTTCTCTTCTCTAGTTGAGGTGCGAGGCCTCATAGTTGTGGTGCGTGGGCTTAGTTGCCCTGCGGCATGTGGGATCTTAGTTCCCTGACCAGGGATAGAACCCGCGTCCCCTGCATTGTAAGGTGGATTCTTTACCACTGGACGACCAGGGAAGTCCCCTGAATAGATTTATTTTTAAATGATATGAGAAAATACATTTTTTAAAGCCAAAGGCTATCTTTTTATAATGAGTGATGAATTTTCTACATTTTAAAAAAAATTAGGTATGTTCTATAACAGGGTCTCCTAAAAAAAGTGGCAACTATTAATTGTAATGCATACCATGTAAGATATAATAAAATATACAAAAGTTTGCAAATGAAAATATAGTACATTTCTTGGATAAATGTCATATTTTTATATACCATGAAACTTAATTTATACTATAAAAAACATTTATGATATGTGTAATCCCATGTAATCCTCAGAATTTTAAATCTACAACATATTTGAAATGTTCAAAGCTTAACTTTAACAATTTAAATTTATTGCCAAACTCTTGAGTTAGCGCTCTGCTCTTACATGGCTTCAATTTGTTCCAAATTGAAAGAAATGAATCTGTAAGAGCAGTTTTACCTATTGTTAGTGTTTTAGTCAAGAAATCCAGCTCTAAAGACTTCAATTGTTTTCAGTTTTGATTTTGACAGGGGGATGAGGTAAACCTGCTCACCACACTGTCCTGTTACACCAGTGCCTGTAACCATGGAAACAGCATGTGTGGTCACCTGACTAATGTTAGCTGGATAATTATTTCATATATCATAACGTTTAGTCCTGTTGTCCATCTGTTTTCCAACTTTATTATCTGACGATGGCAGTATTTATTTTTCTAAGTATTTGTTTATGTATGTGCTTTGTGGTGTTGGTATCTGGTCCATAAAACTTACTTTGGCCAACTAACACAGAAACATTTACCGGATTCATCATGACTAGCTAATAAATTACTGTTGGTGAAAGGAGTACATAATTAGCTCTAATCTTCACAGTAAGGATCATTAGCATTTAATGAGAATTAATAATTTCATAAGACATGGAAATATATTGCCCCAAGCCAAATAGTTTATAACCATAGTATTGCAAATTGCTATTTAAAATTAATGAGTGACATTTTCACATATTGTTAGATGATCTATAATATTTTTATGTTGTACCTCTAGGTCCAATAGAATGTATACTGGGGTCACGTAATTTCGTTGTAAATTATTACAGTTAACTAGACTTGAGATTCTGTGTTCCTGTGAAATGCTGCCCTTCTTCTCCTGGCTAATGTCTACTTCAGTTTAAATACCTCTTCCTTCCAGAATCTTTCTCTGATCACCTACATCCATCCATCCCCTCATTCTCACAGTGCCTGGTTCTTACCCTTTCAGAATACTTACCGCTGTTTCTAAACCTATATTTACTTGTATGTTTTTATGTGGTTAATATTTCTCTCTATATATGATTACAAGTGCCAGGAAGGGCAAAAGAACAAAGGTGAATGATTTAATGAATGAAGAAACTGCCAATGTGAAGGACAAAGTCTCATTTCTCTCCATTACTCATAAATATATCAAGGATTAGTTGGACGCATCACGTCTAATCAATCAAAGTTTCAACAGCCAACACTGGAATACACTTAAAAGCCTTAGGCTGTGTTGCCTGATATTACCTCAGTCTTTGGCCTCAAAAAATACTTACGTAGAACCGTAAACCTATCCAATTAACATCATTTACCATTGATTGTGGTATTGAATAAAGATCAGTTTCGATTGTTTTTCTCTCTTGGCTACCATTCTTATGAACAGAGTGGTAACACTTAAAATAAACCTGAATGTCACCTTACTTGTGGATCAAAGGAGTCTCTGAAGGTTCAAAAGTTGTTATCTGTACTCATTGGAAACAGCTGACACTGCCCTGTGTGATTCTTCCATGGTGTCCCGTGTTTTAGCAGAGTTATTCCAAACAGATGCTTTAGTTCTGTGAGTAATTTGACCTTTACAAAATATCCTTAGGCTGAAATCCATATGAAGACAGAGAACCTTGCCTCTCTATCCTAGTTTGAGAAATAACCATTTTAAATAGGGCACCGTGACATTGTGAAGTGTGGACACGGACCCTCTATTATAACATATAATCCCTGCATCTTAATTTGATGGAGCCTCATTTCTACTCGCCTCCAGGTTGTCCTCCTCTTTCCATCTCACCCAGTGTCACCATGATCACATCATGTCTCCCCCTCCCCTCCCCACCCCACCCCCGAGCCTTCAGAAGCTCTCCCCTGGCTTCAGAATCAAGTCCGAAGTCCTTAGTGCATGACCTTTGAGGCTGTCACGATCTGACCTGAACCAACATTTCCAATTTTAAAGTCCTCTACTCCCTTCAATAAATGCTGCCCTTGGCTCAAACCAAACACTTGCTTTTATCTACACACAAGCTACATTTTCCCAGCTCTGTGTCATTGCTCCTCTTATTGGTGACAGCCATCTCCTTTATCTCCACATTGAAAGTCCTGCTGTGCTTCAAGGACCAGTTTGGTTGTCTTGTCCATCATGGAGCTGTCCTATGCACCTGAGCCTTGTCACCTGTCCCACCCCCCAAATCTGGAATAGTATTTTGTATCCCTGTCTTATTACATGACTTTCTACCCTGTCTTATACTTATTAGTATTCATTACTTATGTCTATAACTAATTTCCCTTACTTTGAAAAATGATCACTGAGAGTTGGGTTTCTGTTTCATTTTCTCAACTCCTAAAGTGCTTAGTAAATTCGAGTTTGGTAGGATGCTGCAATGCTGAAATAAATGCTATAAACATAGTAACAAAACCATTTTAGTTTCAGTATGTGTCTGTTTTATATTGTGGTATACTTCATACATGTGTGCTAAAATCTTGTTTATCTTGTATTTTACAAAATTTGCTAAGCCAAGAATGGCCAATAAAGAGGGTCAGAACATGCTGCCCCACAATGTGCGGCTTTGGCGTATTGATTATTTTGAGCTGAAGGCATGATGGCAGATGCAGGAAAGGCTCTCTGCCCTCCTCCTTTCTCCCTAAAAGCAAGGCATAAATTTCCTGTGAAAAAGGTGCCCTCCCTGTAGCAGAAAGAGGAGAACACTCTTATCACCCAAGACAGGAAATAGATGTTGAGATGAAAGTATTAAAAAACCTTACTCCATAACCCTTACTGTTCATTACTTTCCCCCATTTACTTCCTAGTCACTTTCCCACAGTTTACCACCCCTAGTCCCAGCCCCCTTTTCCTTTGTCTTATCACATCTCCAGTTTTTCTCACTCTTTGTTAACATGGTACGTAAGCTGTCAGGATTATCCACTTCTTTGGGTCTTCATTTCTTTTATATGAAGACCTCTGTATACACCTAGAAACATTAACATCAAATAGAACGTGTATGCTTTTCTCCCCTTAACCTATCTTTGTCAGTTTAATTCTCAGGCCCAACCACAGAACCTAAGAGTGTAGGGGAAAAGTCTTTACTCCCTGATATAAGATACATCTTCTTCTTCCCCTAAAACCTTGAGAACCCTAGAGAGAGAGAGAGAGAGAGAGAGAGAGAGAGAGAGAGAGTGTGTGTGTGTGTGTGTGTGTGTGTGTGTGTGTGTGTTTGTGAAGGACTCTGGATGATAAAGCCTCTAAGCATAGTGAGGGAGGGGATTCTACCGGTATCTGTGCAATTATTATAATTTCCTAAGTCACTGAGATCAGGTACTCACCCTTCAGATCTACCTGGTATCTTTCTCACAGCCTCAGTGATGGCTACTATCACCTTGGTTAAGTCCTAATGTTAGCTTCCAGAGTATCACTTCTGCATTTCCTACTATATGCTGAAACTTGATGTCCTCTTAATAACTTAAATTCAACATCTTTAGTACTGAATTCATCATTCCCTGTCCCCTACCTTCTAACCTACTCATCTTGCCTTATCAAGCTCCATTGGGCAGGACACCATTGCTGTCTCTAAAGAATGTTACAATTACTGCCTAACTGGTGTCTCCCCATTCTCCTGTCAGATGAGCTGTCCTCCAAATCCCAAAGCACATTACCTTTGTTCAAAAACTTTCTTCTCTTCCGATTTGTGTTCAGACTTCCAGCCTGGCATTCAAGGTCCTAGACCAGGAGGGAACCACTATGACACTAGTAGGCATGGCCAAGTGTACAGGACTAAAAGGAAACAACTACAGGGTGATTGTTCAGCAATTTCTAGAACATTCAGGACAACTTGGTGAGGCAGGCCAGAGACAACCATCACACTGGCTTTTGTCTCTCTGTGGTTAAGCTGACCATGATCAAAAAAGAAACAAGCGTGCTCTGACTTTCGCAATGTTTGATGATATCATTTACTGGTAAATATTTAAGTTCCACACTGTGTCAACTCACCGTACTATCAGCAAACTTATTTTTAAGCCTTACATATAGAGAAAACGAGTAAATGGAAATTTGAGACACATTTTCCTCAAGAATAAACGTGTGAGGCAGGGGGAGGGTGGGGGAAGAAGGTACAGAGTGTAAAACAGCTGTTTCTGAGAGTTCTTTTTCCTTGTGTGATTTAGTTTGTCTCTTGGTATTGATCAAATTCACAAAAAATAATCGAGCTTCACTTTACTTTGCCTGAGGAATCACAGCTTTGGTCAGACACTCGACCAACCATTAGGAGAAAATTGTAAACATGGCCTGAGGGAGAAAAAAAAATTCCTATGAGGCTCACACTTAGTTTTTACCTTCACTTCCACCCAATCCCCAACAACATCAATGAAGAGTTAGGGTGAACATATTGAAATGCTTTTGTTTTTTTCTAGTGCCTGTAAACCTCACATATCCCATGATATATTATTTCAAGGTCCTGTTCATTTGAGATTAATTCAATAAAAGAAGAGTCAGGCTTACCTGTTATGGGTCTGACTCATGAAAATGGGACCTAAGATTTAGCTTCTTAATCTGATAGCCCTCCTATGACTAAATTGCGTTAACTATTGATGCCAAAGTTAATTATTCAGCATTTGCAAATTCTCAGTTAACAATGAAAGGAGCATGTCACTAATTGATAGTTGTTCTTGGTTGATTGATTTTATCTCATCAATCTCTTGTATTTAGGAATGGCTATTCTTTAAATTTGTTCTCTATTCAAAAAGAGAGAAATATGCTTATTTATTTTATCTCAAATTCTTCAGTGTGAATCCTTTCTTAGCAAAGGGTGAGGCCCTGACTTTGTGCCTACCCGAGCACAGAAGGTTATGTCTCCCTGAACCTTCTCGCTGTTACAGAGCCTGCACCCCAGTGGCAACAGCTTTTCTTTTTTTGCAGGAGTGACCTAGAACTCTGGAGTAGGATAAAAAAATGTTTGTTCTAGTTCTAGCTCTGCTTCCAACTAAGTGTGCTTGTTTGTGTAATTTATTGTTTTCAATTATGTAACAAGCACCCTCAAATTCACTATGCAAAACAAATGTTACGACCTTGACAAATAATCTGAATCTTAACCATATGACCTCCTCCCCATCTCATCCCCCCCCCCACCTTCCCTGACCTCATGTAACCCTTGTCCTGAAGCCTGTGTTCGTGTGTTCTTTTTTCTCCCATTTAATATTGTTTTATGGCCTCTATATGTTTTCTTGAAAGAATTTTATGTTTTAGTTGTTTTTAACCTTAAAAGGGCAACCATCTGCCTCCGGACTTACCCATTGTATGACAGTGAGTTATTACTGTTTAAGTCAGTTTGAGGTGGAATTTTCTGGTACCTGCAACACAATGACTCGTAACTGATTCAGTGTCCAGGCTTAACTGGAAATGAAGGGCATGGTCTCCTTCCACATCTGCTTAAAGGAGCCAGAGTGTTTTTGTACGACCTTCAGCAGCATCTTTATGCACTCATGCTTCTCATACAGAAATGAGGGGCTCTTAGGGCTAGAAGGGGATTCTCCTGCCATCCCCCAGACAGAATTTTAACTAGACCATCTCAGCATTAACATTGCCTTAATTTATGGACTGTCCTCACTATTCCTAAATTTAAGGGTTAGATTTAAAAATGGTGGAAGAACTAGCAGCTAACTCAGGGTGGCAGTTTTTGTCTTCTTGCCGACAGTGAACTAATTGACTGATTAATTAATTGACTAAACGTCTGTTGAATATCTACCATGTGACAGAGTCTTAAAAGGTACTCGGAATTTGTTTTAATCAGGTATGGTAAGACACACAGACATGGACAAGATTGTCAAGAAGGAAGAAATTTAAACTCACAGATCCCTAGGCTCAGGAGGCACTGCACAACGTGCCAGGAAGGGCCACGTGGGAAGTACCAGAGTTGGTCAAGAGGCAGAGGGAGTGAAGGGCAAACGCAGGCAAGAGCTTTGATTGTAGTTTCTGCGGAAGGAACTGAGGAGGTGGGGTAAACAGGCTTTAGGATTAGCTAGTTTGAATAACTTTAGCAGGCTCTAGGGTAGAGGGACTATCTCTAGCTGTCTGTTACCTGGCCTGGGGGTGATGAGGGCAAGGGAGTAGTTGCCTGGAGCCTAAGAGCTCTTTGGGAGCTCAGTAGAGGATGTACTTAAGGGTATGGGATTGGGATTGGTTGGTCTGCATATGAAAAGCATGCTTGCAGATGAGTCCTTTACTATCTCTTGGAATTGACTAGCCCTTGGGAGGGTTAGTCTCTCCAGGATCAGGGAGGCCCCAGATCAAAATATCAAAATACAAAGACAGGCTTAATGTAAGTTAGATGGTGAAAATGAGTAAGATGGGGTCCCTGCCTTCAAGGAGTTCACAGTCTGGAAGGAAACAGATATATTTCAATAGAGCAATGCAGTGAGTACAATAATAGAGAGGTACATTGTGTACCAACACCAAAGGTAGGCATCTAGCTCACATGGCAGGTGCTGGAAAAACCAAAAAGGAATTTCTGGAAGAAATGATACTGGAACTGAGTATTGAAGTATGCATTATCTGGACAGGAGAGCTGATGAAGGGCTTCCCTGGTGGTGCAGTGGTTAAGAATCCGCCTGCTAATGCAGGGGACACGGTTCGAGCCCTGGTCCGGGAAGATCCCGTGTGCCTCAGAGCAACTAAGCCCACGTGCCACAACTAGTGAGCCTGCGCTCTAGAGCCCACGAGCCACAACTACTGAAGCCTGTGCTCCTCGAGCCCGTGCTCCTCAACAAGAGAAGCCACTGCAACGAGAAGCCCGCACACCACAACGAAGGGTAGCCCCCGCTCGCCACAACTAGAGAAAGCCCGCGCAGAGCAATGAAGACCTAACGCAGCCAAAAATAAATAAATAAATAAATTTGTAAAAAAAAAAAAAAAAAAGAAAGTGATGAAGAGAAACTCCTGCTTAGAGGACTTAGAGGACAGCGTGCACAAAGAATGCAGTCAAACAGCATGGTTTATATGATGAACTATAAAAATGTATTGGTGAAGTTTAAGATGTGAGGCAGGGAGCAGAGAGATTTGAGGTGCGCGTGGTAGGCAGAGATGAAGTCAAGGAGGGTTTTGTATTTCTTGAGGCTTTTGACTCTTGTTCTGTAGACCAGAGTCACACTGAACTGTGTTCTGAGAAATGCTGAGGTATTGCGAGGTGGTAAGAGTGGGTTTTTTTAAAGGAGGACTTCATTCGAGACTGTTGCAATAGGGGAGAGAGATTGAAGGCGACTCCCAGATAACAGTGGATTTTTTTAAACTTTATTGAGATATAATTGGCAAATAAAATTGTAAGATATTTAAAGCATACAACATATGATCTGATATACATATACATTGTGAAAGGAGTCCCCCCCCATCAGGTTAATTAACACATTCATCACCTCACATATTTACTGTGTTTTGTTGTGGTGAGAACATTTAAGTTCTACTCTCCTAACAAATTTCAATCATGCAATACAGTGTCATCAACTGTAGTCACCATGTAATACGTCAGATCCTCAGGCCTTACCCATCTTATAACTGAATGTTTGTACACTTTACCAGCCTCTTCCTATTTCCTCCATCCATCAACCCCTTGCAGCCACTTCTTTACTCTCTGTTTCTGTGAGTTTGACTTTTTTTTTTTTTTTTCAGGTAATATTGTTTTAACTCACTCCTTCTTCCCACCTTAAAAAATGTTTGGCTGGTCTAATATATCTAAACATCCCTGCAAATTCCACTCCTCTTAGAAATCCATAATGCCCATTAGCATATTAAAGGTTATGAAAAGTAAAGACAACATTTTGCTTTGTTTAATTCAGTGATTCTTAGACTTACTTGACCACAAAACCCCTTTTATTCCCCTTAAAACACAATACGCATCTTGAGAAATACTACCAGTGTCTGATGACCCACTGAACAATTTGACACTAGGGAAGGACACTGAACAAACTTCGAATCTTGTAGATGGCTTTATAGTTGAGTCCAGCTCTCAGAAATAGCAGAAGTGATGGGAATGAAGAGGCAAAGATGAATTTAAGAATTCTTTAAGAGATAAAACAGTGCTTTACATAGAGATAGTGAAGCCAGATTATGGGAAAGATTATGACATTTTGGGTTTGAGGATCCTGTCTGACCTTCAGGTAGAGATATCCATCAGAAAGTTAGGGTAGAGCTTTTGTGTAAGAGATATATGTTTGAAACTGTAAGACTTTATTTGATTTCACCAGAAAAGTTTGTTGAGAAAACAGCATTGGACAGAGCACAGACCTTAGGGAAGCTTAACTCTTAAGCAAGAGTAGGAAGAGGAGGCAAGAATGTAACAAGCAAGAAATGGTCAAAAAGGTAGGAGGAGTCTCAAAGGCAGCAGTGTTGTGGAATACGAGAGAATGGGAAGTTGAAGTAAGAAGGAGTGATCAACAGATTCCCCTGTAACAGAGGGCTCAGCAGGCTTGTAATGGCTCACAGGGCTGATATTTTAAATTTTTGGGAGGTTTGCAAGCTAGTTGATGCCAAATTGATAGCTAAAATCAGCCATGGCAAATGTATTTGCACCACCGAAAGTGGAATATGTTACAAGTTCAGTCTCTTCAACTCCTGCTCTGAGAAGGTAGTTGTTCAACATTTACTGGCACACCACTGGATAAAGATTAGAAAATGCTCTTTGGATTTATCAGATAGGAAGTAATTCCAGAGAGAAGTCTTTTGAGTGGTGGAGTGGAAGCCAGTTTACAGTGGGTTAAGGAGTAGGAAGTATGAACATGGAGATGCGTTAATGAGAAAGGAAGATGTAAATTATATAGTAGCCAGAGGATAATATGAAGTCAGGGAAAGGAGAAACAAGCATATTTATAGCTCAAAGGGATATTTCCAGTAGAAAGAAAACAAGGCTGAAGGTACAAGGTGATAGAAGGTGAAGGTCTCAGGGGAAGAAGGAGAGGATGGGATTCAGGGCACAGGTGTAGGGGTTCTTGAATATGATAAGGGATGTCTGATCCTCAAAGGCTGGGAGAAAGGTGGAATCTCTAAGAAGGAACCAACTTTTGTCATTCGATCTGCATTTAAACTTGTGGGACTCCATGTTTCTCTTAGACAACCTTGACTGCTTCTGACTTTGGAAGCTAAGTTGCTGCTACTTGTTTTCCTTTTGGGCAAAAGCCTGGATCTTTCCCGTAGTCACTCAAATTTAACATTTTAAATGTACTTGTGTTAAGAAATTAAGAGGAAAAACAACAAATGTGTGAAAAGGGATATGTGATAAGTTTTGAATTTTTTAGGTCTAAATTCAAACTAATACATTCCAATCATGGGTATTTTTGCTGTCTTAGCTTCTGGTTTTGGATGGGAAATGAATACATCTTGTATTTAGTTTCTTGCCCCAATTTATCCTGCTTCTCCTGCCATTATCAGGTCTAGATTTAGGCTGCTATAATTGCTTCTATTAGTCAATTTCTGAGCTAATAATGTCCTCCCACTAAGGAATATGAAGTCAGGATTATGGATGTCATCTTGCTCCTTATTGCAATTTTTAGTCCTGGTAAGGAAAACAAATCATCGAGACTTCAAGGAAAGATTTGTGAGTGCATTTTCTGAGCCAAAGTTGTGTCTTATTTATCTTTATATACTCATTCATCTGTTTATTCATTCAATAAATATTTATTAATAGCGCACTATTTTCCGGGCAAAATGCCATAAGCTAGGGATGATGGTGTAAGCACACAGAGCTTTTAGTAATGGGAGAGACATATTTTAAGTAGCCATACAAATAAATATATGTAATTACAAAAGGTAGTAAGTGCTTTGAAGGAAAAAATGAAGAGTTAAATGAAATATTAAAAAAGAGAGAGCTGACTGAATTTCTGGAGTTGTGGGAGGGCTTCTCTGGGTGTGTTCTGAGACCTGAAGGATGAATGGGAGTTCTCTAGGCAAAGTGTGAGGCAAATATCATTCCAGGCAGAAGGAACAGCCACTGAGAAAGACTTGAGGCAGAAAGTTTTGTCATCTTTAGGAAATAAAAGAAAGTACCGTGGGTAAAATCTAGTAAGAAAAGAAGTAGACTAGTAAAGATTTTGGTTTTTATTCTAGGTGCAATTATAAACCAATGAAAGGTTTAAGGCAAGGCAAGGCATAATCTAGGTTGTGTTTTCAAAAGATTTCTCTGGGTGTTAAGTGCAGAAGGAATGGAGAAGAACAGAATAGAATTGGGAAGTTCATTTTGGAGGCTAGATAAGTAATCAAGCGAAAGATAATGCTGGTTTAGACTGGGGAGTTTGCCTTGCAGATTGAGAGAAGGGCAATATTTGGATTAGATTTTCAGAGAAAGTCTACTAGTACATCATACCTGTTCATTATTTTACTGTATCACCTGGACAAAACAATAAGATAAGAAAAATAAATTAAGGCCACAAGAATTAGAAAATAAGGAATCTGAAAAAAATTGACATTATTTGCAGATGACATACATAGAGACCCCAAAGAACCTGTAGAAAAATTAGAAATAATGTGAGAGTTTAGTAAGATGTCTAAATACAATATTTAATTTTAAAGTGAACAGAGGAGGAAGTGAATACAGAAGAGAGGGGATGGCTAGAAGGTAGCGTAATATCAGTTGAAAAGATAAAAAGAGAAAGAGAAAGAAAAAAGGGAGGAAGGGAAAAAAAGACGAGGACAGAAAAAAGGAAGAAAGGGACAGAGACAAAAACGTATATTCCAACTGGATGAACTAGAAGGATAGAGAGTTGTGTTTGGAAGGGGGCATAAATGAATTAGGTTATGATATGATGCAGTTCCTGATTGATCTAGGCGTGACTTGGAAGTGGTTTATTGAGGTGGAAGAGGGTAAGTCACCTATGATGAGGCATTCAAGGAATTGAATGACTAGCTGATGGGTCATTCAAGCTTATGTTGAAATGACTCAGGATGGTGGTAGGAATTGGGATGGAGGAAGCCTGAAGCCAAGCACTTAGTCTTTCCTGAATGAGGGGCAGCAGATGGTTGCTGTGGGGAGGGGGAGAAGGAGGTATAAGCAGATGGTTGATTCTCCAAGGAGCAGGAGTTTTGCAAAAGGAAGAGGAAATAACATGCTGGGAGTGGCAGTAAGGAGGAGGGAGGATGTTTAGGTAGGTCTTCCATTTGAGAGGACTGGTATCTCTAAGGGACATCTATGACTTTGGTTATGGCAACAAACTGAAAGGAGAAGGTGATAAAAATTATAGATCAGAATCTTGAAGAGCACTTGGCCAAGTGTCAGTGCACAGTAGATGCTCAATACATAATTAATAAATCAACCAGTTAATCATGAACATGGTAGAGAAGCTGTATTATCTCAAGCCTATAACCCAACCCAATTTGCATGTTACCACCAAACGGGCTGTTTGATTCAGGGTGCTTCAGCGTTGCTCTCTTTATTTTAAAACTCCACTCAATATATAAATGTATTTATACATTCAGTATTCAGTGTATCAAATTAGCATGGTGTACACCTTAAATTTACACAATGTTATGTGTCAAATATATTTCAATTAAAAACAAAACAAAACAAAAACAACTCCATTCAGTCATCAGGAAGATCCTCAACTCTTTTTTTAAAAAAATTTATTTATTTTATTTATTTATTTTTGGCTGCATTGGGTCTTCGTTGCTGCGCGCGGGCTTTCTCTAGTTGCAGTGTGCGGGGGCTACTCTTCGTTGCGGTGTGCCGGCTTCTCATTGTGGTGGCTTCTCTCATTGCAGAGCACGGGCTCTAGGTGTGTGGGGTTCAGTAGTTGTGGCACATGGGCTCAGTAGTTGTGGCTCACGGGCTCTAGAGCACAGGCTCAGTAGTTGTGGCACATGGGCTTAGTTGCTCCGCAGCATGTGGGATCTTCCCGGACCAGGGGTTGAACCCATGTCCCCTGCATTGGCAGGTGGATTCTTAACCACTGTGCCACCAGGCAAGTCCAACCCTCTATTACTTAAACTGTGCATTATTTGTAATGAAGGCATTTATCATTTACAGTTCATTTTAATACATTTTAACAGCTTTATTGAGGTATAAGTGTCATAATAAATTATAGATATTTAAAGTGTACAGTTCAATACATAGGAAACTATCACCACAATCAAGATAATTATCTCCAAAAGTTTTGTTATGTCTCTTTCTGATTTATTCTCTCCTTCATTCCCTCCATTCCTGGGAAATTTGATCTGCTTTTTGGCATGCATTACTTTTGCGTTTTCTAGAATTTTATATAAATAGAACCATACAGCATGTACTTTTCTTTGGCTCCTTTCACTCAGCATAATTATTTCAAGATTCATCCATGTTGTTGACTATATTAATAGTTTATTTCTTTGTATGCTAGGTAGTACTCCATTGTGTGGATAGACTAATAGTTTATTTATCTACTTATCTGTTGACGGACATTTGGATTGTTTCCAATTTTAGATTATGACATATAAAACTGCTATGAACATTCATGTGCAAGTCTTTGTATGACCATATTCTTCCATTGATCTTGGGTAATTACCTAGGAGAAGTGTTGTGGAATCATATGGTAGACATATGTTTAACTTTTGGGGAGACTTTCAAATGGTTTCCAAAAGTGATTATAACAGTTCACTTTCCCACCAGTAGTGTATGTGAGTTTCATTTCCTCCATATCCTTGCCAACACTTGATATGATTAGTCTTTTTAATTTTAGCAGTTTGGAGGTGCATAGTGTTCCGTCCTGGGGATTTTATTTTGCATACCCGTATTGACTAGTAATGTTGAGTACCTGATTATGTAGTTGTTTGTCATCCACATATCTTCTTTGGTGAGGTGTCTGTTTAAATTGTTTCCATTTTTAATTAGGGTATCTGTTTTATTACTACTGCATTTTGAAAATTCTTTATATATACTGGATGCAAGTTGTTCAACAGACATGTAATTTGCAGACACTTTCTCCCACTCTGTGGGTTGTCTTAACAGAATTTTTTGAGGAGCAAAAGTTCTTAGTTTTGATGATGTCCAATTTATTAAGTTTTCCTTTTATGAATTATGTTTTTGGTGTTACGTCTAAGAAATCTCTGCCTGACCTAAGGTCACAGAAATTTTCTTCTAGAAATTTTTTAGTTTTATGTTTTACATTTAGGTCTATGATCCATTTTGAGTTAATCTTTGTAAAGGTGTAAGGTACAGATCAAAGTTTTTTGTTTGTTTTTGTTTTGGACAAAGATAGGCAAACGTTCCAGCATCATTTATTGAAAAGATTACCTTTTTTATTTTTCCAGCCCAGTGCCTTGGCATATTTGTCAAAAGTCAACGTGTATGGATTCACTTCTGGTGACTCTCTCCTGCTCTATTGATCTGCTTGCCTATCTTGATGCCAATAACACAGTGTCTCCATTACTGTAGCCTTATAACGAGTTTTGAAGTCAAGCGGTATAAATCCTCCAACTTTGTCATCCTTTTTCAATGGCATTTTGGCTATTCTAGATCCTTGGCATCTCCATGAACCAGCTTGTCAATTTTTCCAAAAAGAAAAAAAAAAAAGCCTTCTGGGATTTTGAGTGTGACTGAATTAATTGGGGAATGATTGACAGCTTAACATATTGACTTCTCTGGACCACAAAATTTCATCTCCCCACTTACTTGGGTTTTATAAAATTTCTCTCAGCAGTGTTTTGTAGTTTTCAATGAACAGGTCTTACACATCTTTTTGTTAGATTTGTCTCTAAACCTTTCATATTTTTGATGCTATTCTGCTTTTAAAAATTTCAATCAGTTTTCAATCTGGACGATTAATATTTTTGGCAGTGGGTAGAACATAGAAGTCCAGGCAAAGCTGAATGGAAGTGGTGTTAGTGGGCATCATTGTCTTCTTCCTGATCTTAAGAGGAAAACACTCAGTCCTTTACTATTAATTATGATGTTAACTCTAGTTTTTCATAAATGCCTTTTACCAGTTTAAAGAAATTCCCTTTTATTCCTAGTTTGCTGAGAATTTTTTATCAAAGTATCAGTGCTGGATTTTATCAAATGCTTTTTCTGTATCATTTGAGATGATTATATAGGGTTTTTTTTTTTAGTGTATTAATTTGGTGAATTACATTGTTTGATTTTTGAATTTTAAATCAATCTTACCATCCTGCAGTAAGTCCCACTTGGTCATGATGTGTTTTCCTTTTTATATATTGCTAGATTTGATTTAAATTTTTTTGAGCATTTTGCATTTATGTTTATGAGGAAATATGTCTATAATTTTATTTTCTTGTAATATCTTTGGTTATGACTACACAGTAATTCTGACTTCATACAATGAGTTGGGAAGTATTCCCTTTTATTCAGTTTTTTGGAAGAACTTTTCTAGAATAGTATTTTTGTCCTTGTATATTTGGTAGAATTCACCAATGAAGCCATCTGGGCTTGTGATTTTTTTCTGGGAAGGGTTTTTTAGCTAGTGTAAATAGATATAGGGCTGTTTAAAAGAGATAAGGCTGTTCATGTTAGCTACTTCTTCTTTAGCAAGTTTTGGTTATTTGTGTCTTCCAAGAAATGTGTCCATCTCATCTATATTCTTACTGGCATGAATTTGTTCATGATATTCCCTAACAATCCTTTTCACATCTGTAGAATCTATAATGATGTCACTCTCTCATTCTTGATTGGAAATTTGTGTTTTCTCTCTGTTTTTCCCCTGATCAGTATGATTAGAATTTTATCAATTTTATAGATATTCTCAAAGATCTATAGAAAATACCGAACTTTGGTTTTGTGGATTTCTCTCTCTCTCTTTTTTTTTCTGTTTTCTGCTTTGTTGATTTCTTCTCTGAATTTTATTTCCTTTCTTCTGCTTGCTTTAGCATTCCTTGACTCTTCTTCCTCTAGTTTCTTAGCGTGGAAGGTAGGTCATTTTGGACTTTTCTTCTTTTGTAGTATAGGTGTTTTAGTGCAATAAATTTCCTTCTCCATACTGCACTAGTTGTATGTTGTGTTTTCATTTTCATCCAATTCAAAGTGCTTTCTACTTTCCCCTTTGATTTTTTTGATCCGTGGATTATTTATAAGTGTGTTATTTAATTTAAAAATATTTGTGCATTTCTCAGATATTATTATTTTTATCAGCTTTGTTGATATATAATTTTAAAACCATAAATTTCACCCATTTAAAATGTAAAATTAAGTGGCCTTGATATACTCACAGAGTTGTGTAACCACCCACACAATCTAATTTTAGAACATTTTCATCACTCCCCAAAGAGACCTTGTACCCATTAACAGTCACTTCATTTCTTCTCCTACCCCTTTCTGCCTCTCTAACCTCAGACAACCACTAATCTACTTTCTTTCTCTATAGATTTGCTTATTTGGGGCATTTCATATAAATGGAATCATATAATACCTGGTCTTTTGTGACAGGCTTTTTTCACATAGCATCATGTTTTTGAAATTCATCCATGGTGTAGAGTGTATCAGTATTTCATTTTTTAAACTGACAGATATTATTGTATTTTACGATTATACTGTTTTTTATTTTTTTAATTACTTAGATTGTGGCCAGAAGTCATATTTTGCGTGACTTGTAAGCTTTTAAACTTTTCAAGACTTGCTTTATGACCCAGAATATGAACTATCTTAGTAAGTGTTCTATGTATACTCAATAAGAATTTCTTTTCTTCTCCGCTTAGATAGAGCGTTTTATAAATGTCAGTTAAGTCAGTTTGGTTGGTTGTATTGTTCAAGTCTTCTGTATCGTTCCTGATTTTCTGTTTGCTTGTTCTACCAGTTATAGAGAGAGGGGTATTTAAAGCTCCAATTTTAATTTTGGGTTTGTTTATTTCTCCTTGTAATTCTATTGGGTTTTTTTTTGTTTCATGTATTTTGTATTTTTCTATTAGGTGCATGAACATTTAGGGTTTTTTGTCCTCTTATTGAATTGATCCCCTTATTGTTAGGATAAAACCTTCTTCATTCCTGGCAATATTCTTTGCTTTAAAATTTCCTCTACCTGATCTTAATATAGCCAGTTTTAATTAATGTTAGCATGTTATGTCTTCTTCCATCCCTTCACTTTTAACCTACTTGTGTCTTTGTGTTTAAAGTGGGTTTCTTGCAGGTAGTACATAGTTAGGTCTTGCTTTCTAAATCACACCTAACAATCTTTGCCTTTTACTTTGGGTGGTTAGACCATTACATTTATTTATATGATTTGGTCCATCTTGCTATTTTTTTCTTTTTGTCCATCTGTTCTTTGCTCTCCTTTTTCTCTTATTCTGCTTTATTTAAAATTATTTGGGTGTTTGTATATAATTGGTGTTATGTTTCCTTAAATGTTTGGATAAAATTCTGTTTTATCTCCTTTGTTGGCTTGTTAGCTATAAATTATTATATTTAAAAAAAATTATTTATTTATTTGGCTGTGCCGGGTTTTAGTTGCGGCACACAGGGTCTTCGTTGCAGCATGTGGGATCTTTAGTTGCAGCATGAAGGACTTTTTTTTTAGTTGCAGCATGTGGGCTCTTTTAGTTGTGGCATGAGGGCTCTTAGTTGTGGCATGTGGACTCCTTAGTTGCGGCATATGGGGCTCTTAGCTGCGGCATACATGTGGGATCTAGTTCCCTGACCAGGGATCGAACCTGGGTAGGCTTCACTGGGAGCATGGAGTCTTAACCACTAGACCACCAGGGAAGTCTCTTGTATTATTTTACGTGCTGCTTTACAGTTCATAGTATCCATTTTTAACTTATGAGTCTACTGTTAAGTGATATTATGCTACTTCATGTTTAGTATAAAGAACTTTACAGCATTATGTTTCCATTTACCCCCTCAGAGCTTTGTGCTATTGTTGTTATACATTTTACTTTGCACATGTTGTATCAATGTCACAATACATTGTTGTTATTTTTGCTCTAGACAATCCGTTATAAGGAAAAGAGTCTGTTTTATTTACCCATATAGTTACCCTTTCTGGTGCTGTTTCTTCCTTAGTGTAGTTTTCCATCTAATGTCATTTTCCCTCTGCCTGAAAAACTTCCTTTAGTATTTCTTGTAGTACAATCCTGCTAGTGATTAATTCTTTCTTTCTTAAAAAGTCTTTCTTTTGCTTTCAATTTTGAAAGATGTATTTATTGTCTACAAAATTCTAGTTTGATAATTTGGAGGGGTGGTCTTTAAATATACTGCTCAACTGCTTCTGACTTGCATTGTTTCCTATGAGAAATTCGTTGTCATCCTTATTATTTGTTCTTCTCTGCATAATATGTCTTCTTCTCTGGATGCTTTTAGTAATTGCTCTTTGTAAACAGTCTTGGGAAATTTGATTATGATAAACCTTGGTATAATTCTCTTTGTTTTTCTTGTGTTTGGAGTTCATTGAGTTTCTTTGCTCTGTGGTTTATTTGATCAGATTTGGGGAATTTGGAGCCATTTTTTTTCTTAACTATTTCTCCCATTCTTGCAGACTCTAATTACACATATATTAGCCCACCTGAAATTTTACCATATCTCACTGATGTTCAGTTCAATTTTTTTTTGTCTTTCTCTCTGTTTCTTTCTGGATAATTTCAATTGCTAAAAATTCAAGTTCACTAATCATCTTCTGCAATGTCTAATTTGCCATTAATACCATCCAGTGAATTTTTCATCTCAGACATTGTAGTTTTCATCTCCAGAAGTGTGATTTGGGTCTTTTAAAATATCTTCCATGTCTCCATTTAACATATTCAATCATCTTCTAACTTCTGAACATATATAGTACAGTTATGATAACAGTTTCTTACTGATTAATTCTATCCTTTGTGTCATATATGGGTCTTTTTTAATTGATTGAATTTTCTCTTCATTCTGGGTCATATTTATGTGGTTCTTTGCATTCCCAGTAATTTTTTGTTGGATGCCAAACATTGTGAATTTTATCTTGTTGTATGCTAGATATTTTCGTATCTCTATAAATATTCTTGATCTTTTTTCTGGGACAAGGTTAAGTTTCTTGGAAGCAGGTTGATCCTTTTGGGCTGTATTTTTAAGGTTTGCTAGGCAGGACCAGAGCAGTATTTAGTCTAGGGCTAATTTTGGCCCACAAATTATGAGGATTCCCTCTCTGGATTGTGGGAACTGGAACTATTTCTGGTCCTGCATGAGTTCTGGGAGTTTTCCCCTCTAATACTCTGGGGTGGTTCTTTTCCTGGCCTTTGGTAATTTCCTCCATGCATGCATTGATCACTACTCAAGCTGAACACTCAAGGGGTCTCTCTGTAGATCTCCAGGGTCTTCTCTCTGAAGCTATCTCCTCTTTATTAGTCTGCCCTGAGAATCTAGCTGCCTTGGACTCCCCACATTCCTAGCTTTGTCTCCTCAACTTAGGGAGATTATTGAGCTCCATCTGAGTTCTGCTTCCCTGCAGTGGGGCCTGGAAACTCTCCACAGACAGTAATGGAATAATTGTAACTCACTTCATGTGTTTCCTGTCTCTCAGGAATTACCATCCTTTTCTTCCACCCCTGACACCCAGTGTCTTGAAGACTATTGTTTCATATATTTTGTCTGGCTTTGGAGTTTTTTCAGTCAGAAGGTGTACTATGATAAGAACTATATTTGGTCTTTTCCCCTGGTTCTTGGCACAGAGCTTCTAACATCTTTGGTATTTCCTGAGAGACAGGAGTATAGGAGTGTCTTTTGTTATTCACAACACCCGTCCCCCCATTCATAAATAATTACAGTTGATCTTTGAACAACATGGGTTTGAACTGCACAGGTCCACTTATATGAAGATTTTTTTTCCAAAAAATATGTTGGAAAAATTTTTTTTGACACTTGCAACAATTTGAAAAAAACTCACAGATGAACCTTGTAGCCTAGAAATATCAAATAAATAAATAAGAAAAAGTTAGGTATGTCATGAATGCATAAAATATATGTAGATACTAGTTTATCCTTATATAGGCATAAGGTGAGTGATATTTAATATAAAATTAATAATGTGTTAGTATTCTTACTGAGTTGTAACCTTTATAATAAACCAGGAAACGCAAGTAAAGTGTTTTCCTGAGTTTTGTGGGCCATTCTAGCAAATTATGGAGGCTGAGGAGGGGATCATGGGAGCCCCTGGTTTATAGCTTGTTGGTCAGAAGTATTTGTGACTGACATCTGGAGTGGGGGCAGTCCTGTAGGACTAAAGCCCTTAGACATGTGGAGTCTGCTGCTAACTCCAAGTAGTTAGTCTCTGAATTGAATTGAATTGCAGGACCCAGTTGGCATCAGAAAGAACCTCCAGAGGAGGGTAAATCTGGTCCCTGTTAATCCGTCTTGGCTGGAAGTAAAAATTTCCTTTTTCGTAAGTGTAAATAAATAAAATATTAAATAAGCATGTAATCAACAAGCCCCCCGAATGTTAAAAGAATGTACCCACATTACAGAGCAGAAATAGAATTTCTGGATAGATATGCACAACTTAAGTATAAGTCAGGTGAAAAAACAAAAAGATAGTATGGTATTTGACTGAACCTACTAAATCCCCCACCCTCCCAAGTAAAAAGAAAACAAGAAACTTAGCATGCAAGATAGAGATGAAACATCTATTCTTGGAGAATATATGTAATTAAAAAAAAATTGGTAGCCAAATTTAAAATATTTTTTAACAGCATATGAAATTAGCTTTAATATCTTTTAATTAACCCAATGTAACCAAAATATTATTTCAACCTATAATCAATATAAAAATTATTAAGGAGATATTTTACATTTATATCTACTAAGACTTTGAATCTGGCATGCATTTTACAGTAGAGCACATCTCAATTAAGGTTAGTTGTGTTTCAATGGACTTGAGGATACGGGGAGGGGGAAGGGTAATCTGGGACGAAGTGAGAGAGTGGCATGGACATATATACACTACCAAATGTAAAATAGAAAGCTAGTGGGAAGCAGCCACATAGCACAGGGAGATCAGCTCGGGTGCTTTGTGACCACCTAGAGGCGTGGGATAGGGAGAGTGGGAGGGAGACGCAAGAGGGAGGAGATATGGGTATATATGTATATGTATAGCTGATTCACTTTGGTATAAAGCAGAAACTAACACACCATTGTAAAGCAATTATACTCCAATAAAGATGTTTAAAAAAAAAGATTAGTCATGTTTCAATTTTTCATTGGTCACTTACTTGTAAACAGTGGTCACTCGTGTTGGACAGTGAGGCTGCAGAAATACTTAATGACACTATGAAATTAAAAAAAATAGGAAAGATAAAAAACGAGGTGAAGCACCAACACAAAGATGAAAAGAGAGTTGACTGTTAGTATCCTACCCATATCCCTGCAGTCGTGCCCTCAATGTATCTCTTCTCTATAAACCTGTGATTCCTGTGATTACCTGTGATACTCTGCCCCAGGTCCTTTTTCTGATCAAAGCAGTATGCCCAGCCCACATTCAGGGCAAGTGAGAAGTGTCGAACCTTAATGCTCCCAAGAACGGCCTATAACGAGTGACAGACAAAAGCTGTTGAATAGATACCCCAGCTTCTTTGCCTGCCAGTTGGGATAACTCTGAGACGTGTTCTACAGTGTCTCAAAGAGTTTCCTCTAGTAAGTTTTAGCTCCAGCTGCCCACAGCAGTTACTTGCTTGCTAATATTATTGGATTCTTTCCCTTTCATATCTTACTTCTCCACCCCTTTATTAGTGTTTCCTGGAATTACCTCTCAAATAAATTATTTGCACTCATATTCTTGGATCTGCTTCTGGGGAATGCAAACTATGACACATAGTTTAGGAACACATTGGAAGCCAAAACAACTGCACTACAAAGCCATTAAAAAAATTAGAAACAGCAGAGAACAGAACAGATACAATATAAAACCAGTTACTAATGGGGGAAAGGCTTGACAATCACAGAGTCTGCAGATTTTTTAAAAAGACAAATTAAAGCAATTTAAAGAGAAAGTAAGATATTTGAAGTACAAAGGCTAATTAGAATAAAGGTAATTGAGGTCCTAGAATTGGAGAAACTAACATAAATAGATCAGAAATTGTACTTAAAAACCAGTAGAAGAGAATTTTCCTGATTAGAGGAAGGAATTAATCTAGAATATGTTGTTCGTAGAAAAAAAACCTGTTATAGGAGCAGCTAAACTGAGATATATCCTAATGATTTTTGCATTTCACTGATTAAGAGAAAATTCTTTACATATCCAGACAAATACTAACTATTTACCAGGAAAAAAAATCAGGATAGCTTCAGACTTCTCTAAGAATTATCCATTGTCTGAAAAGGCTAAGGAAAGGAAGGTGAGCTCCAAGAATGTTTTTCTCAGTCAAGCTGACATTCAAAGATAAAGGGAAGAAATAGGCAAGTAGACAATCTCAATCATAAACAAGCCAGGACCCACATGACCTTTTTGAAAAGACAAGAAAAATCAAAGCCAAATAATCAAAAAGTAAAGAGAGAAACCACAATAAAAAGACTGGTGATAAAACCCAATTAATTTAAAATAGAATTAAGAAAGCAATTATGGAAAATGTGGTCACAGAAATGTAAATATTATAAATCTTGACAAGGTAAAGGAAATGGTAATACAACAACAGAAATCAAGCATGGAGGGGAAGGGAGGGACGTGGGAAGAGATTTACTTGTGATCATTTCTTTCATAGTCCTCTATAACTGGGACTCAACAGATGCAGTCTGAAGTTGCTAATCAAGAAATGGAGAGTTAATAATAGTAAATAAAGTTATAATAATTGCAAAACAATAACAATAAGAAAACCCTCAAAGCAGATAATAAACCTTCAAAATTATCGCAAGAAACATACAGACATCTATAAAACTGAATAAAGAATAGATAATACATTTAGCAATTGGTAGTACATAACAGAAAACTTAAAATGAAATAATAAATATATTTCTTATACCAATACATATACATGAAAATAAGTTCACCCATTAGACAAAGTTATGGACTAGACAAAAGAAAAAACTCACAAAATCAAACCATACATTTAGAAGAATGAAATACAGTTCAATTGCAAAAAGGGGAGATTCTTTGAGGGAAGCATAACAGAAAGACAAACCAAAACCAGATTAACCACTGGCTAGTGTAGTAGTAAAAATAAAAGAAAAAGAAAGAAAGGACAAGTACCTTTCTAAAAAATTAGAAATGAAAAAGAGAAAGTAACTATTGTTATAGAGGAAATTAAAAATCCTGAAAAAAAATTGAAAATATAAGTGAAAAATACTAAATAGCAGCCCAAACAAACAAATCTAAACAGACGAGTAACAATAGAAACAATTGAAAAAGTTATAAAAGAACTTCCTCTTTAAAATCTCCAGGTCATGAAACCATGGTTTCACTGTTAATTCTTCAAATTTTTTTAAGAAACAGGTAAGTTGGATAGAATTTACTGTTGCCAACAAAGGAAATCCTTCAAATTATACTTACGAAGAAAGTCTTTAAAACCTGACAAGACAGGACCAACTCACTTATCAATATTTAAGTAAAAATGCTAATAAAACCATGGCAATTGTAGTTCAGCAGTACTTAAGAAAATATGCCATTACCAAATGAGTTCCTCCCTGGACAGCAAGGGTGGTCAATATTAGGAAAACTATGAATATATTATATCTTACTAATAGCTCAAAGGGGAAAACGTATATAGTGACTTTAATATATGCAGAAAAAAAATTTGACATACTTCAGCATCCAACATAATTATGAAAATAGAGAATAAATTAAGAATAGATGATTGGGATTAGCAGATGTGAACTACTTTATATAGAATAGATAAACAACAAGGGCCTACTGTATAGCACAGGGAACTATATTCAATATCCTATGATAAACCATAATGGAAAATATATGAAAAAGAATATATATATATGTATATATATGTATAACCAAATCACTTACTTTACAGCAGAAACTAACACAACCCTGTAAACCAACAAAACTTCAATAAAATAAATTAAAAAAAAGAATAGATGACAACAGCAGAATACACATTTTTCTCAAGTGGACGTAGAACAGTCTCCAGGATAACCCATATGTTAGGCCATAAAAGAAGTCTTCATAAATTTTAAAAGATTGAAAGCATATAAAATATCTTTTCTGATAATAATGAAATGAAACTAGAAATCAATAACAAAAGGAAAACTGGAAAATTCACAAATATGTGGAAATTAAACAAGACTCACTTGAGCAACCTATGGGTCAAAGAAGAAATCACAAGGGAAATCAGATAATACTTTGAGCCAAATGAAAACAAAACTCTGCATACCAAAACTTATGGGATGCAGTGAGAGCAGTGCTAAGAGAGAAATGTATATCTGTAAATGCAAGCATTAAAAATGCCCTTTATCATGTTGAGGAAGTTTCCTTCTATTGCTAGGTTATTGGGTGTTTTTGTCCTAAAGAGTGATGAATTTTATCAAATGCTTTTTCTGCCTCATTTGGGATGCTCATATGAGTTTTTCCCCCTTCATTCTGTTAATGTGGCATATTAATTATATTGGTTGATTTTTCATATGTTCAACTATCATTGCATTCCAGGAATAAATCCCACCTGCTCATGGTGTTTAATCCTCTTAAAATGCAGCTGAATTCAATTTGCTAGACTTTTGTTGAGGATTTTTGCAATATCTCATCAGGATATTGGTGTGCAGTTTTCCTTGTAGTGTCTTTGTCTTGCTTTGGTATCAGAGCTATGCTGTCCTAATGAGTGTGTTAGAAAGTCTTCTCTCCAGTTTTCTGGAAGAGTTTGAAAAGGATAGGTATTAATTCTTCTTTAAATGTTTGGTAGAATTTACCAGTGAAACCACCTGGTCCAAGGCCTTTTTTTGTTGGGTGGTTTTTGAGTACCAATTCAATCTCCTTATTAGTTATAGATCTATTCAGATTTTCTGTTTATTTATGATTCAGTTTTTGTAGATTGTGTGTCTCTAGGAATTTTTCCATTTCATCTAGGTTAACTGATGAGTTAGTAAATAATTGTTCATAATATTTTCTTGTAATTCTTTTTATTTTCTTATAATTCTTTCTATATTTTTAGTAATTTGAGTCTTCTCTCTTTTTTTCTTAGTCTAGCTAAAGATTTGTCGACTTTATTGATCTTTTCAAAGAATCGACTTTTGGTTTCATTGATTTTTGCCATTGTTTTTCTATGCTGTATTTTATTTATCTCTCCCCTAATCTTTATTGTTTCTTTTTATCTGCTGGTTTTGGGTTTAGCTTGCCCTTCCTTTTCTAATTCCATAAGGTATAAAGTTAAGTTACTGATTTGAAATCTTTCTTCTTTTTTAATGTATGCGTTTACAGCTATAAGTTTCTCTCAGCGCTGCTCTCACTGCATCCCATAAGTTTTGGTATATGGAGTTTTGTTTTCATTTGGCTCAAAGTATTTTCTAATTTCCCTTGTGATTTCTTCTTTAACCGTTGGTTGCTCAAGAGTGTGTTGTTTAATTTCCACATATTTGTGAATTTTCCAATTTTCGTTTTGTTATTGATTTCTAGTTTCATTTCATTATTATCAGAAAAGATACTTTGTATGCTTTCAATCTTTTTGAATTTACTAAGACTTGTTATGGCCTAACATATGGTCTGTCCTGGAGCGTTCCGTGTCCACTTGAGAAAAATGTATGTTCTGCTGCTTTTGGATAGAACGTTCTGTGTTTTATCTACGTGGAGGGTTCTGGATAGTTATCTATCTATTCATCCAATCTCTCCATCTACCCATCCACCCCCCATCTTTCTATCTGTCTTACTATGGGACATTTATACCTGTGAAGTAGCCTGGAGAATTACGCCCCTAGATGTTTCCGTGGCTGGTTTCTCCTCGTCACTCAGATCTATGCTCAGATACTACCTCAGAGAAATTTTCTCTGACCACAGTGTCTAAAACTGCACCCATCTCACCACATCCCCAGTCACTCTCTATCTTGTTTCCTGGTTTGTTTTCTTCATAGCACTTATCACAATCTGAAGTTACATGATTTTTTTTTTTTGATCCTTTACTTGTTTGTTCCCTGTCTCTCTCAGTTGAATATAAGCTCAATAAAAGCAGAGACTGTTTTGTTCACCACAAGAGCTTAATAAATATTTGATGAATATGTATTGGTTAACTTTTGTTAAATGTCACCTGCTCTTCAAAATAGCACACTAATTTTACTTAAATAAATTTGTTTATATGATTTTTCATGCTGGGAGATTTCAGAGGCAATTCTCATATCATGCGTAGTTTTTCTGTACTTTTTCCTCTGCTGAAGTTACTACTTTTAAATTTCATCAAAACTTTTTGCCCTTGGTTGTGTTGGGATTAGAAACCTGGTTATCTAGATCAGTTTACACTATATCCTTTACAATTTTATATGTTTCAGTCAAATCCTTACTTTTTTCTTATACTGGTATCTCAGATGTTAGAATAGTTTCTTTTCTTTTCTGTATATGTACACTAATTATGTTTTAGTGTAATGTGTATTTCCTAGGGTGATTATTCATTAAAGTAAGTAAAATTATTTAGTTTGGCTAATTGAAATGAATACTCTCTCATCAAAATTATGTATTTTATGCCATATTTTAATAACCTATAAGGACAAAATTATTTGCTATTTTAACTTTGTCTCTTACTATCTTTAATGTTCCTTTTCTTCCTTATATCAGTGTCTCTCTTTATTCAGTCTCCCAGAATTGCTCATATTCTTATGTGATTTGAGCCTCAGATACAACCAGGCATTGCACTTGATCCAATACCTGGCATTTCTTTTCTGTCTCTGTGCCTGTCCCTGACAACCTTACCTGTAAGCAATATTTTAGAATCTATTTTAAAATTAGATTAGTATTTAAGAAGCAAGAAAGTGAGATTGTTTAATACAAATCTGGGGTCAAACCCACTACCTTGTTCTTATTTTCTCCCTAGGCATATTGCTTTTGTCGGTAATGGAAAAGTAGTGGCTGTAAGGGGCAGACGTGACTCCCAGGTTCTGGAAAGAATAGAAAAAAACCTCTCTTGCTTAAAAGTGAAATTGTGCTTCACCCAGTTTTCACTGCGTCTTCAAATCCTGTCCTTCTTGAAGCTAGCTTCTTATTCTAGGAGGCCTTCTCTTTTGTCTGGACTCCTTTCAGGAATTGTCATTCATATCACATTCTGGTACATTCTAGTTTTGTAAATGTTTCATGTTGTAGTACTGTTTCCCCCTCTACCCTGAATAATGTAGGGCTTCTTGAAGGCAAGATCATGCTTTAATAGAAAACAAACAAGCAGCTATTTAAATAGTACAGTAACTCTAAATTATATGTCCCATAGGATTTGACTTTAAAATAAATAAATATGTTAATTATCTAGGTTGTGAGAGGGAGTCTAGTCATTTAGATACAATTTCAAAGTCCTAAATTTGAGGTTAGTAAATAGAAAAGGACCATTCTTTATGAGACATCGTCATTTCTTCAGAGTACTTTATTTTATTTTATTTTATTTTGCCGTACGCGGGCTTCTCACCGCTGCAGCCTCTCCCGCTGCGGAGCACAGGCTCCGGACGTGCAGGTTCAGCGGCCATGGCTCACGGGCCCAGCCGCCTTGCGGCACGTGGGATCCTCCCGGACCGGGGCACGAACCTGTGCCTCCTGCATCGGCAGGCGGACCCTCAACCACTGCGCCACCAGGGAAGTCCCGTTCAGCGTACTTTTTAAGTTCTGTTCCCTCTCCTCACCCATCACTGCCACTCACCTCCATCATAATTAATTGCAACTATTTTTATAAAAGAGTAGTTAAAAATGTTCCAATATGCTAAACACTCCACATGTTATTTAAAGCCGACAACAGCCCTGCAAAATAAATATTACAATTGTTATTACTGTTATTACTATTATAATTATTATTATTATCAAGATCTCGGTGCACAGAATTGTATTAAAATAATCCTTGGCTCATTCAGGACCTGTGTTTGTTTATTTAGTTATTTAATTATTGATTTTTAATAAGGTCCTAAGCACCTATGAGCCCACCACCTGAAACAAAATCGAGGACCATAGCCTACATCTAATGTCTGCTCTTCATCAACCTGTTCCCCTGCCGCCTCCCACCGTAGGTCATAGAAAAGTAGATATTATTGTTATCCAGCATTTTTTTTTTAAAAAAGGGCGTATGCGGTTTTTGTTTGTGTTTTTTAAAGAAAGTGTTGGGGGTAGGAGTTTATTAATTAATTAATTTATTTTTGCTGTGTTGGGTCTTCGTTTCTGTGCGAGGGCTTTCTCTAGTTGTGGCAAGCGTGGGCCACTCTTCATCGCGGTGCACGGGCCTCTCACTATTGCGGCTTCTCTTGTTGCGGGAGCACAGGCTCCAGACGCGGGCTCAGTAGTTGTGGCTCACGGGCCTAGTTGCTCCGCGGCATGTGGGATCTTCCCAGACCAGGGCTCGAACCCGTGTCCCCTGCATTAGCAGGCAGATTCTCAACCACTGCGCCACCAGGGAAGCCCTCCAGCATTTTACATATGACGAATCTGAGACTGCTGGAGGTTAAGAGGTTTTTTTTAGATTACCCAGCTAGTAAATGGACTGTCTGGGATCCAGACCTAGGTGTGTCTAACTCTGACACTTCACCCTAAACTGCTCATGTGGCCTCCCAATTGTTTGTCTGCAAGATGGCTGAGAAGTGGTGCTCAGTGAAGTAAAGTAGATACTGGGACCTAAATCTGTGAAGAGACAATAATGACCTAAGAGTGTACTGGTTCATCTTCAGCCTTGAGCTCTGTTTTGGTTTGCTTGTTTGTCTTCTTTACCCAGCCCTCTGTAGGTTTGTTCATCACTCAGCTGTCTCATGGCTGGGCATATTCCAGTTGGTTCAGATTTCAAGATCTGAACCAAAAGGAGATATAATTAAGGGCAGCACTATGTAAATTGCTTAGGCTTGAAAGAGAATTTTTTTTTCTAAATGACCTTGTTGCAAATGGCAGTTTTTAAAATGGTAATTTCAGCATAAAGGCTATATTTGTATACTGTAAAAAGAACTGTCTTTTGGTCTTCAATTGATGGGGGCTGAAATGCAGTCTGATGTTCTCTAGAGGAATACGTATAGATTTATACTTGGTTGTTTTATTCTGCTAGTATATTGCACTACAGATGAGAATACACACACACACACACACACACACACACACACACACACACTTTCCTCCTATAATTCTATACTATATAGAAATGCAAAGTTAAAAACAGAGACTAATTAGTATGGCTTTAAGAAACCCCATAGAACATGTGCCCAGATACCCAGAATATCAATAGAACTGAAAGTACATCTGCTGGACATCACAGGGGTTTGTCTTCAGATAATTATTTCCTTTTTGGATTTAATGGAGAAGAATGTAGAACATGATACTGGAAACTTGTCGATTGACTGATTATTAGCAACAGACTTAAACAGAAAGAAAAAGTGAATAACTGGGCATCAAGTGGTGATGAATGACGAAGTTGCTATTATGACAAAGGGAAGAAAAGGGCTCTGTTAATGCCCAGAGTGTGAAGCACAAAGATCAGGATATTAGGTTATCAAGTCCTTAGCTCTTCACAGTGACCACTGAGGAATAAATAAGATTTATGTAAATAATTTATTGAACTATATTTCCAGCTTCATAGGAGAAATAATGTTACAAAAATAAAGCATGTCAACAACTTATGTGAGGTGTTTTACCTAATTCCCAGTTGTAATTAGGTGGAGTTTTTTGTTTGCACTAATTAACTAATTACATCCAGTACTTAGAAAATAAGGTAAAATGCTCAAAATTATGGCTTATACCTTTCTACTTGTGTTATTGTTCACCATACCTAAAATTATGGCTCATACCTTTCTACTTGTGTTATTGTTCACCATACCTAGGCTAGGAAGCAACCACATGGTATTTTTAGTATCTATTTGGCTGATACAATGTTCTCAAAACTTGAGCACTGATAGATATTATTGTTTCCTTTTTTCAGTGGTACAGATCCATATTTTCCCCTTGGATTCCAGTTAGCTGAATTGACTGCCTATGAGGTCCAAATGCCCAGTCTTTTCTAACTTCTTCAGAATATTTTTACCTCAAAATAAAAGAATGCACAAAGTAAGAGTTCCTCTGCCTTGTTCCAATGTGAGTTCCAGTTTGTTTCCAATGGAAAGAGTCTCTTTGAGCAGACTGTGGATCCCAAAGGGCAGCGGTCCCCAACCTTTTTGGCACCAGGGTCTGGTTTCGTGGCAGACAGTTTTTCCACGGCCGGGGTGGAGGGGGATGGTTCGGCGGTAATGCGAGCGATGGGGAGCTATGGGGAGCGGCAGATGAAGCTTCACTCGCTGGCCTGCTCACCAGCCTCTCACCTGCTCTGCGGCCTGGTTCCTACCAGGTACCCCTGCCATAGAGCCCTGAGCAGATTATCAATTGACTCAGCACCTCCTATATATTATACATGATACCAGGCACCAAGCACAAGCCCAGAAGAAACCAGATCTGTTTCCTGCCCTCAGGCTTAAGCAGAGTTTAGGGTCTTCTCTATGCCTTTTTCAAGCACCATTTCTCCTCTGAACTATATAGCACATTCTCAACTCTTCCAAGGCTGGTATTTAACTGGTACCATTCTAGATGCTTACAAGAGAAGTTACTTCATACCTTAAGACGCACAACGGAGGTCTTAGGGTATTTGGAACTAATTCTCCCTCTGAACTCGGGTTTAGAAGGACAGGGACTTGGGTAGGAGACGGGGAGATAAATATTAAATAAATACATACACAAGTAATAAATTATAATTGTGAAAAGGCATTGTGAGAGATTGCTGTAGGTAGACCCTTGGCCAACTCGGAGGTGAGGCAGGGTAACCTTTCATTCAGGCAAGCTGCCTAGTTAAACTCTATATAAGTTTTTAAATTTAATAGCAGTTTTATGACTGTACAAGTAATACTTTTTATTTTAAAAAAACTGAACAAGTTAAAGAATATGAAGAAGAAAAAAGTCACCTTAATCCCATATAGAGAGAGAAAGAAAAACTGATTTCTGTGTGTCTACATACATTGAATTTGTTTGTAGTCAGTTACGTCTGTTTATTCATGGTTTCCTCCTTTGCTTTTATTTTGCAATAGCTTTTCCCTTCTGCTACCTCCCAGATCATGTAAAGAGTATTCAAGTCTTTTCCAAATTCTTTTGTGATTTCGTTTTTCTTTTGCTTTTAACTCTTTAATTCAGGCAATTTCATTTTTCTGTGAGTAGCCCGTTGTTCCAACCCCATTTATTGGTCATTTTTTCTCACTGATTTGAAATGCTTTCTTTATATTATAATATTCACTTATATATGTGCATCTGTTCCTGAACACTTTTTTTCCATTTAAAATTTTTTCCAGTATCACGCTGTTTTTATTAGAATCGCTTTAGACTACATTTTGATAACTGATCACTATGTGCAGGCCACACTTCAGTGTTGTTTCACATTCTTGAAAAAAGGAGTGTCCACATAAATTATTTGGAATTCCTCTGCATGGGAGATTTGTCTTTTTCTCCCCATTTATTTACTTATACAATCATCTGTATCAGTGGGACTGATGAGTGTTTATTTTATTACTTATTTATTTATTTTGCGGGACGCGGGCCTCTCCCTGTTGTGGCCTCTCCCTGTTGTGGCCTCTCCCGTTGTGGAGCACAGGCTCCAGACGCGCAGGCTCAGTGGCCATGGCTCACGGGCCCAGCCGCTCCGCGGCATGTGGGATCTTCGCGGACCGGGGCACGAACCCGTGTCCCCTGCATCGGCAGGCGTACTCTCAACCACTGCGCCACCAGGGAAGCCCAAGTGTTTATTTTATATTTCAGGTTATAACCTAATACTAATTTATTTATTTATTTAATTTATTTTATTGCTCAGATTATTCCAGCCTTGACCCTTGGGAGCTCTTTCGGTTGGCTCCTGTGTCTTTTTGACATACCTCATCAATTTAGTTTCTGTAGTTTGGTGTGTGTGTGTGTGTGTGTGTGTGTGTGTGTGTGTATGTGTGTGTGTGTGTAGCACTTTGTTATTTTCTGGCACTACAAGATGCTCCAGGCTCATCTTTTTTTTTTTTTTTTTTTTTTTTGCGGCATGGGGGCCTCTCACTGTTGTGGTCTCTCCCGTTGCAGAGCACAGGCTCCGGACGCGCAGGCTCAGCGGCCATGGCTCACAGGCCTAGCCGCTCCGCGGCATGTAGGATCTTCCCGGACCGGGGCACGAACCTGTGTCCCCTGCATCGGCAGGCGGACTCTCAACCACTGCGCCACCAGGGAAGCCCTCCAGGCTCATCTTGTATGTCCCCTTACCCGGCCCTAGAATGAGGCATTGGTCCAAGGATCTCTAGTTCTCCAGTTGGAGAGTGGTACTAGGAACAGAGCTTGATCTGGGCGCTCATTGTCAGTCTTTGACTTTTGATCTTTCTGTGGCCTTATGTTTAGGTATATATATCTTGTAAACATCATATACCTAAGTTTTAAAAAACTGTAGTCTTGTAATCTTGCTCTTTCAATTACAGAGTTTAGACTTTTTATGTTTGCTGTGGTTGTTCATATTAGGACTCATTTTTGCAATACTATTGATTTGTCCTATTTCTGTTTTTTTGCTGGATTATCGTTTTGTTTTGTTTTCTTCCTCCTTTCCTGTCTTCTTTTGAATTGATTAACTTTGCTTATGTTCCTTCTGTCTCATTCTGTTTTTCCCTCTACTTGTTTGAAAATTATATGCTGTGTGTATACTCTTTTAGTGGTTACCTCAGGTATTTTTACCTTCATTTAACTCAATAAAATCTGAAGTTAATCAACATCTTTACCTTGTTCCCAAACAATACAAGGACCTTAAGATGCTTTAAATGTGATTTCCAGCTCTCATATCATAATCTATTGTTGACCTATATTTCAATTCTAGCATATTTTCCTCACAAAAATGTAAGCACTATATTATGGTTGTGCACATTCAATGTTTACTTAGTTTTGTCCACATGTTTCTCTGTAAAAACTTTAGAACCAGTTTCTTGATATCTGCAAAATAACTTGCTAGAATTTTTATTAGGATTGCACTGAATCTATAAATCAGGTTGGGAAGAACTGATATTCTGAGAATATTGAGTTTTCCTATTCATGAACATTGAATATATCTCCATTTATTTAGATCTTCTTTGATTTCTTTCATCAGAGTTTTGTAGTTTTCCTCATGTGGGTCTTGTGCATATTTTGTTAGATTTATACCTAAGCGTTTTATTTTTTGGTCGTGAATGTAAATGGTATTATGTTTTTAATGTCAAGTTCCAGTTGTTCATTTTTGGTGTATAGAAAGCAATTGACATGTGTATTGTATCCTTGTATCCTGCAACCTTACTATAATTGCTAACTAGTTCCAAGAGATTTTTGGTTGAGTCTTTCAGATTTTCTATGTAGGCAAACATATCATCTGCAGACAAAGACAGTTTTATGTCCTGTTCCCAATCTGAATACCTTTTGTTTCATTTTCTTGCCTTATTGCATTAGTAGGACTTCTAGTACAATTTTGAAAAGGAGTGGTGAGAGGAAATATTCTTGCCTTGTTCTTGTTCTTAGTGGGAAACTTTCTACTTCCTCACCATTAAGTATAATGTTGTTAGTTTTTTTGGGTTTTGTGGGGGTTTTTTGTGGCTCTTCTTTATCAAGTTGAGGAAGTTCCCCTCTAGTCTTAGTTTATGAATGGATGTTGGATTTTGTCAAATGCTTTTTCTGCATCTATTGATATGATCATATAAATTTTCTTTTTAGCCTGTTGATGTGATGGCTTCCATTCATTGATTTTCAAATGTTGAACCAGCTTTGCATAGATGTCATGAATCTCACTTGGTCATGGTGCATAATTCCTTTTATACATGGTTGGTATCAATTTGCTAAAAATTTGTTGAGGATTTTTGTATCTATATTCATGAGAGATATTGGTTTGTGGTCTTCCTTTTCTGTAATGTTTTTATCTGGTTTTGGTGTTAGGGTAATGCTGGACTCATAAAATAAGTTAGGGAATATCCCTCTGCTTCTATTTTCTGGAAGAGATTGTAAAGAATTGGTATAATTTCTTCCTTAAATGTTTGGTAGCATTCACCAGTGAACTCATCTGAGCCTGATACTTTCTGTTTTGGTGGCAGATTATTAGTTATTTATTCAATTTCTCTAATAGATATATGCCTATTCAGATTATCTAGTTCTCCTTATAAGAGTTTTGGTGGATTGCATCATTCAAGATTTTGGTCCCTTTAATCTACGTTATCAAATTTGTGGGCATAGATTTTTTCCTAAGAGTCATTTATTATTCATTTTATGCCCATAGGATCAGTAGTGATGGCTTTTCTTTCATTTCTGACATTAGTAATTTGTGTCTTCTCTCTTTTTTATTTAGTTAGCCTGGGTAGAAGTGAAAGTGGACTGAAGCTTGGTTGATACTGAATTCTCTAAAAAGTTACATCTAGAAACAGACAACTCTTCCTCTCAGTTCAGCAAAGAAGTTATTTTTAAAAGCTAAGAAAGCTCCTTGGGTGGAAGGCTCAGAGAAGGGAGTCATCAGTACAGCCATTTTCTATGACAGAATTCCTGAAGTGTACAAAGGCTGCTGGACTGCCAGGACATGGAAAACCTGATGAGACTGGAATCATATGTCAAATTTTCCAGCATAATTTCACTGGTTACAGAATTCTAGATTGGTGATATTTTTCTTTAAATACTGTAAGTATCTTACTTCACACTTCTTGTATGCATGGTTTCTGAAAAGAAGTTGAATGTAATTCTTATCTTTGGTCTTTCATTGTACGTTTTTCCTCCTCTTTGGCATCTTTCAAAATTTTGTCTTTGCCTTTGATTTTCTCCAGTTTGAATATATGCCAAAGTGTAGATTTTTTGGTATTTATCTTACTTGGTGTTATCTGAGCTTCCTGGATCTGTGGTTTGTTGTCTATCATTAATTTTGGACACTCAGTCATTTTTGCTTCAAATATTTCTGTTCTTTCTTTCTTCTCCTTCTTATTACCATTATGCATACATTACACCTTTTGTAATTGTCCCACAGTTCTTGGATGTTCTGCTCTTTTTTTTTAAAATTGGTTTTCATACTATATTTCAGTCTTGGAAATTTCTACTAACATTTCTTCGAGCTCACTGATTCTTTCCTCAGCTATGTCCAGTCTATTGATGAGTCCATCAAAAGCATTCTTCATTTCTGTTACAGTGTTTTTGATTTCTAGCATTTCCTTTTGATTCATTCTTTGAGTTTCCATCTCTCTGCTTACATTAACCATCTTCCTGCATCATGTCCATTTTTTTTCATTAGAGTCCTTAGCATATTAATCATAGTTGTTTTAAATTCCCACTCTTGTCATTCCAGCATCTCTGCCATATCTAAGTTTCGTTCTGATACATGCTCTCTCTTTTTTTTTTTAAAGCTAGACATGATGTACTGGATAAAAGGAACTGAGGTAAATGGGCCTTTCGCGTGAGGTTTTATGTTTATCAGGCTAGAGGTTAGGCTGTGTTTACCGCTTGCTGTAGTTGTAGGTGTCAAAGGCAAAAATTGCCCCTGGTGTCCTTGTTTTTATCTCTGCTGCATTCCTTGGGTTTCCCTACAGACTTCTTCTTAAATAAGATCTGAGACACACAGTTCTTTCCATTGTATCCCCCTGTTATTATACAAGAGACCTATTGATGAGGTGGTAATGTGTTGGGGGAAGGGAAGCATTCTATAGTCCTGTGATTAAGTCTCAGTCTTTTATTTTTTTAATTCTTTTGAGAAGAAGTATTATCTTTATTTGAAAGTATATGTTATGACCTCTAAATATAAAAAATTCAACATGAAATGATTGGAATTCATAAAAGATTTAATAATTAACAAAATCTAATTAAAATAAAATTAGAAAAATATACATACTTAGGAATAAATAGAAAGTAAAAGGACCTATGTGAAGAAAACTGTACGTTTTTATTGAAATACAGAAAACTATGAAATATCATAATAAAATAGGATCTGAGTTAATGTAAAGAGTTATATTCTGGAGATAACTCAAAGTCATAAAAATGTCACTTCTTCCTAAATTATGAATGTAATAAAATTCCAGTCATACATGGAGCGCTATATGATTTGCTTTTGTAACTAGTAAATTTAGTTTCAAGTTTGTATGAAAGAAAAAACTGGCTGAAAATTACCATGAAAAAAATTACAAAAAGAATGACCAAAAAACCTGAAAAAGAATAGTGAGGAGTTCCTTTCTTTCTCCGATATTAAAACATATTTAAGGGAATGTTAAAATTATATGTTGTAGGTCTCAGTCTTTAGTGAGCCTGTGACCCTGGGCTGTGATCTGTACAAGTGCTTCTCAGTTTTGTTTTGTTTTGCTTTGGTTGGTGGAGTTCGGAAGGCTACAGTTGACTGGAGTTGGGTATTTCCCTTTCCCCCCATTGGTTAGACACTGGTAAAACCCCAGTTAGTTAAGCTTTAGTGAAATAGTTTCTCTTGAGGGCAGGCCTTGTTAGAAGAAGAACAGAATTTTCTGGGCTTTTTTCAAATGGCTCCTTTTTGCCAGAAGTAGGAGGAGACTTTTCTCCAACTTCCCTGAGAGAGCCTGGTAAGACTTTGGGAGGTAGAACTCACAAAAGTGTTGAGGCCCCCCTAATACTGGATCCCCATGGAATTTTTAACTCTTGAACTTGTCCACACTGAGCCTCCAGTACTTCATCAGTTACTGATTAGGTTTTCCTATCCTGGTACTAGTTCTTGTGGAAGCTTCTGCTCCTGGGCTTCTGCTTCTGTAAGTTGTATTCTCCGTATCTGCCCATCTGTGTCTCCAATTTTGGGGAGCAGTGGTTTGCCCTGTGACCTCATTTCTCTGGTGGATCTAAGAAGGGTTGTTGATTTTGTTTGTTCAGCTTTTCTCTTTTTGTGAAGACAGGAGCGATCACTTTCAAGCTCCTTACACGCTGGACTGGAAACTGGAAGTTCTTTGCATTCTTTTTTCTGTGTTTTTTGATTTTTCACTGTGCCTTATTTTAAAGAGTTTGGGAATGACCTACAAAACGGATTGTGTGCATGTTATTTAAATGGAAATGAGATATTAAAGCTATGAAAAGAATGAAGCAAGAATGCTGTTCATATTGGTTGTTATAGTTATTGTGCCTGAGTGTTACACTGAACCAAGAATTTCCTGGTAGTGAAATCAAAAGAGAGAAATCTTATGGGTTACAGAGTTATCTTTCCTTGCCGAGTGAGCATACCAATTTTTGAGTCAAGACAATATTCTCCTGCTTCAAAATTCTAAAGTAAATCTACCACATGGAATAAACAAGTGGAACATTGAGCAATAGAAATATAACAGAAACAGAAGATGTTTTCATCCATCTTTGGCAGATACATATGTTACTTTATATTGCCCTTTTTCATAGTGACTTCCATTAAAGACCAACATTAATGTTTGACTCCATTAAGGCAGTTCTGAGAGGGTCTATTTTAATATGCTCCTGATGAATATTGATATAAGGTGACTCTAGGCTGGAACGTTTACAACCTTAAGGAAAGAATGGGTGGCGTGGCAATCTGTCTTTATTAAATATAACTTTTCTCACTGGGGCTTTAGTACTTGCGTTAGCTGGGACCCAATAAAGACACCACTTTTTACAACCACACTCTGAACTAATTGAAAAATAAAATATATCTGTAAGCAGATGGAGGTCACAAACATCACCTTCATTACTCATAAGGCTGATTTTGGAAGATGTGGCTTCTAGGTGTAGGCAAGGAGACTCCTCACTACTGAACCCCAGAAACAGACTGATGAACCTACGGGGTGTCGGGCAGCCCTGGACCAGGGAAGGCCCTCACAAAGGGATCGGGAGGCGCTGAGAAGAACATGTGCTCTTTTCCCAAGTGAAAGTAGAGGAGCTAAGCCAGTACATACCCACTTTTGACTTCCAGACTCCCCAGTCAGATTAGCTCGCAAGGGCAGAGAGAAGCCAAGATGTTTTGTTACTTGGATTCTTCCCTTAGGAAGGAAGCGCGAGGAGTAGGGAAGAAGCATTCACAAAAGTGTATCTGGATAGGTGATTCAAGGCTCTACTCTCTGGCAAGAGCTTTAAAGCAGTGGCTGCTGATTTAAGACATATTCGTAATATCAATAACACTTGTGGATGTCACATATGCATTTCTGTTATGAAAGTTGAGAGTTTTAAGCAGCTGGTCGCTCAGATGGAGGATGCCCACCTTGGCTTGAGCTGGTAGACAGGGAAACCTGTGAGCAAGGCCAAAATCCTCTTCAAGAAGCACTGGCAGGGCTTCCCTGGTGGCGCAGTGGTCGAGAGTCCGCCTGCCGATGCAGGGTACACGGGTTCATGCCCCGGTCCAGGAAGATCCCACATGCCGCGGAGCGGCTGGGCCCGTGAGCCATGGCCGCTGAGCCTGCGCGTCCGGAGCCTGTGCTCCGCAACGGGAGAGGCCACAACAGTGAGAGGCCCGCGTACCGCAAAAAAAAAAAAAAAAAAAAAAAAAAAAAGCAGCACTGGCAGGTGCTTGATTGGGACGACCCGCTTGTACACCATGGTGCATGAACCAAGTGATTTTGGCCCAGAAAACAATGCATTATCTGCTTTTAGAGTTGTAACAAAAGGTCAGTCATACCCAGGGAAAGGCCAGAGTCTAAGCAGCATAAGCTCTTGGTATGAACACTGGGCTACATTAGCTGAAAAATGTACCCCCCCAGGTAACAAACACAGTGACTTCCTGAATCAAGCAAATGGGGATAGCGTTCTGAAGTAAAATTCATTTTGGGGATAGTTGGAGATTTTGTGGTAAGATACATTTTATTCTAAAGGGAAAGATGAGAAATCAAGATAATAGATATGTGGGGGAAAAGTAGATATCTAGGGTCTCCTTTTTGATTTGCTGCCAAAATATTAACCAAACTGTGTCTTATTAAAGCAAGTCAGTAATTGAATGGGTTAGGCTAATTACCCACAGTCAAGTTTTAGTGACATAGCTATACCACAAACAAGCATTGGGAACTAGGCACAGTAAGTGGTCTGAGCTGTTACAGAGTTCAGCTGGGCTGTCCAGAGCAGAATTTCCATCCTTTGCAGTTTCCTTCCAAGGGTTCCACTGGGAGCTTAATAGGAGCAGCTGAAAAGTGTGCATAACTGTTAGCGCTTCCATTTCTCTCAGCAAAGGGACTTAATTAAACTCAGTTATACACATAATTCACACAGCTTTGATTGTTCTTTCTGAGCCCCTTTCAACATTGCTTTGGCTGCTAATTTGCGGCTTGCTTGGAGTGGAGGGGAAAGACTTATGCAGAATAAATATATTCAGTCTTTTTTCTTTGTTTAATAAAGATGGAGCTGATAAACACATCCAGTAGTTAGGGGAAACTGTATGTATGCCCTGGAAGAAGGGAATTTGGATAATAGTAATTTCATAAAGTTAGTGAGAGTCACTATTAATCTATACTTATTGGCCCACAACAAATTGAATTCCTTTTTCTTCATGTTTGTTGGAGGTGTCATGGGTTACAGTGTTTCAGACTCTGTATTTGATTTAAATTAGAATGAATGCTGAGTTCTTCACTAGGTAAATGCATTATAAAGGAAAGAAGAGAATTGGCGATCTCTGCTGAATTTCGGTTATCCAAAACCAGATTTCAGACCATTCATCTACTTAGAAACCATTGATAGCTCTCCACTACCCACAGAATAACTCCTATAAAAGCAAATTTGGTGAAATTCGCTTCCATAATTTGGCCTGATTCTAACTGTCCAGAGACTAAACACTCTTATGTCTAGTCGTATTCATCTGTGGCTTTTCTTTAGACCCTGCATGTTTCCCCTTGTCTGCTATCGTCTGCTTAATCAGTTCTTTATGCTGTGTAGCACAGTGGTTACAAGCACAGCCTCTGTGTTTCAGACTTGGCTCTACTGCTTAGTAGTTGAGCAGTCTTGGACAAATTTCTTAATCTATCAGTGCCTCAGTGTATGTATCAATAAAATGGAGCTAATAATAATATTTATTTCCTAGTGTTGCCATGAGAATGAAGTGGAATATTGCATATAAACTGCTTAAAACAGTGCTTGGCTCATAGTAAGCATGCCATAAGTATCAGCTCTGATGCTAATGGCGATGATGATGGTCATGATGATGAATGGAATGCCCTTCTCCAGCATCTACTTATTAAAAATTTTGCTCATTCTAGGTCAATTCAAATTCCACCTTCTCTAAGAAGCCATCCCTCACTTCCCCATATTTCTAGTTTATATTTATTTAAGTGGACTAAAATACATGTTGAAGAGTGATGGTATATGGGAGAACATAAGTAGGACCAACTAGCTTCATGAAGAAACTGAATTTTGATTGAAATTTTCTAATGCAGTGGTCATTAACGTAAGTTAACAGAGAGAAAAATGGTCAATCTGAGTGAAGAGAAAGATGGGGTGATGTAAGATAGGAAAAAGCAGAGCATTTATGAGGAAATGTCATGGGTTTTTGTTTGGCTATACATAAAGTTACCCAAGGGAGGATGTGATTCTGATGCTGAGGAAACAGAACAGGGCTAGAGAGATTATCTCTAGTTGTGTTGTGAAATTCCAGTGAACGGACCTTCAGAGATCTTTCACTTTCTTCCATTACCTGTCTATTTTATTTTTATAAATATTTGTGTTCAGCACATTTTTCTAATAGTATCTTCTTTATATTCATAACACATCGATGTAGTTAACAGAAGGCAAATAAGATCCGTGTTTTATGGGAAGGCGACTCCAAGAAGTTAATCGAATGGCCCAGGTCTCAGACCCTTGGAAGGGATGCCAGAGTGTCCTTTACTAGGTCATTGATGATCGGATGAAATAGTATGGTCCTGATACAGACAGTGTGGTACTCTATTCAGTTCTAGTGTGCTCAATACACCATGCTGTGGGCTGCAGTAATGCAGCTATGTTTTTCTTTGGATTACCTGTAGTACCTCAACTGCATGTTCTGCACTCATTATAGTGGGATTCCTGTCGTGTCCCAACACTTTTTCAGGCCTGAGAAGGTAAAGCCTCATTATAGCCAGAATGACTTGGTCCCACTCAACTGTAGGCAATGAGGCTAAGAGAGCTCTTACTGAATTCTCTAGTTAATCCCTGTAAGTCAGACATATTTAGTGGATTTACCCATCTGCTGCTAAGATATAGAATTAGTCTTCTACAAGGTCACGTATATACGGGCGCTCTGGACACACACAAGCCTATTCTTGCTGTGTTCTTGCTCCCCTCTTGAGTTTGTTATTTGCACAAGGACCTGAGGCTTCCCTGAATCTCGTAGCAGTTGACCAAGGTACTCTTCCTAGCCTTTACCATCACTGTTCTCAGAGATTACGTCCCCCAGGCACTGGCTGAGGTTTTGTTCTTAACTAGATATCCCACTAGTAACCATGGTACCATTGCCATTCTCTGTCTACTGAGTTTGGCCACCTGCGCAAGCCACAGATTAGTCCTGGGGTTACTACACACATTGGACTCTGTCCACCGGGGGTCAATCCTATTCCTAGGTAACTTTTCTATAGACAATCTCTGCCCATTGCAGACTAGCCTGCTGGAGAGATCCCACTACACTCGTAGCTTGTGTTTATACCCAAGACTCTTGAGCTGAATTTACCCCAGACCCTGAGTGTCTCTCTAAAAAATATGTGGAAAGAAAATGAGGTATTCCTCTGTAGGCCGGTTGAATATTTAGCAGGAGTCTGCCTCACTTTCAAACCACCCTTATTTTATTTTAACTTTTCTTTAGTAAGGATATATAATAATTTTTAAAGTATTTTAGATGTCATTGTTAGTAGCTTTGAAAAAAAAAACCTTCAATTTTCTATATTCCAAGTGTCTCCAGTTTTCCACAACTGTCATTGAAATCTCTTTCTGATGGTCTTTCATTCTTATTGTTGTCATGGTTGTTTTTAAGTGTGTCCCTTCAGCCATGTGTATTGTACAACCAAGCTTAATAGTTAGACTGAAGTTCTAGGCTTTGAGCCCCCCAGTTTGCTCAATCAAGACCGAAAGAGCCGACACAAGAGGTGATGTATGCAAGGGGTGGATGTCCCCACTGGGAGCATCCCAGTTAGGGACAATGACTTTTTGCTTGAGGAATTGCTGATTCAAATGTGTATGAGTTAGGCAGGGAGTTGATTGCACTTGCAATGCAATGCTCAATAAACATTGCCATTGGAACTTCCCTGGTGGTCCAGTGGTAAAGAATCCACCTTCCAATGCAGGGGACGAGGGTTCGATCCCTGGTTGGGGAACTAAGATCCCACATGCCACGGGGTAACTAAGCCTGCACGCCACAGCTACTGAGCTCGCATGCCTCAATGAGAGCGCCCACGTGCTGCAAACGACAGAGACCACGCCCTCTGGAGCCCCTGCGCCACAACTAGAGAGAAGCCTGCACACCACAAGCCTGCACGCCACAACTAGAGAGAAGCCTGCACACCACAACAAAGAGCCCGCGCTCTAGCAAAAGATCCCGAATGCCTCAACGAAGACCCCGCGTGCCTCAGCTAAGACCCAACGCAGCCAAAAAAATAAAGAAAATAAATAAATAAACAAATATTAAAAAAAAAATGGCCATCACCTTTCCCAGCATTGTTATCATCGTCATCGTGAGCTGATATTCTTTAGGAACAAGCCTACGCTTTTGTGGATATGCGTTTTAGGAATACATTCTCTGTGCATAAAGTGCTGTAAGATGGGGTGGACTAACTCTGTAAAAGTGAATGAGTTTTCATTTTCTAAAAAATATTTTCTTTTATTTATTTATTGGCTGTGTTGGGTCTTCGTTGTGGTGTGCGGTCTTCTCGTTGCGGTGGCTTCTCTTGTTGTGGAGCACAGGCTCTAGGTGTGCGGGCTTCAGTAGTTGCGGCGCATGGGCTCAGTGATTCACAAGCTCTAGAGCGCAGGCTTAGTAGTTGTGGTGCACAGGCTTAGGTGGGCGGCACGTGGGATCTTCCCAGACCAGGGCTTGAACCTGTGTCCCCTGCATTGGTGGGCGGATTCTTAACCACTGTGCCACCAGGGAAGTCCGAGTTTTAATTTCTTATGTTCAGCTTTGGTTCAGAGGATATGTGAAGCAAACAACATGGTAGAAGGTGTCAGTTCAATATAGCAGAGGTGCACTATGTGAAGAAATGGTAAAGGTCAGGGAAGTCAACTGAGATCAGGGAGGGAGCCAGGAACTCCACTGACTAATCAATCAATTGATTGTTTAGAGCCTTGTACACTTGGTGAGAGGAAAGTGATATGAAGGAAGCCTTTACATAAGGTTTTTGAGGAAGGGAGTGTCATGACCACACTTTTGTCCTAACAGGCTCCTTCTGTCTGCTGTGAAGAGAATGGACTGTAAGGGCCAAGAGGGGAAGCCAGGGGGCCCCGTGAGGTGCTGTCGATGTAGCGCAGGGGCAAGATGGCTGTGGCTATGTTTGGAAGGTAGGCGTGGAGATAGTAAAATGTTGTATCAAACAAACACTGAAGAATAATTCATACAAATGATTAACTTAGCATAAGTGCTAAAAAATAAAAATGTTAAAATGCTAAAAATTAAACATATTAGGAAAAAGAATTTATGATAATATGGCAAAGAATGAGTAGCCTAATATCAATACATAAGGAACTCATTACATGATAGAAAAACATAAAGTCTGTAATAAAGTGTCCACTCTGCTTGCCTTTGTGAGCTGATTGATTGATACTTATTCACAAACTTCGTAACAGATTCTGGACAAGTATGTTGACTTGGGACTTCTCTGGTGGCACAGTGGTTAAGAATCTGCCTGCCAGTGCAGGGGACACGGGTTCGAGCCCTGGTCCGGGAAGATCCCACATGCTGTGGAGCAACCCAGCCCATGCACCACAACTACTGAGCCTGCGCTCTAGAGCCCATGAGCCACAACTACTGCAGCTCGCGTGCCTAGAGCCCGTGCTCCGCAATAGGAGAGGCCACCGCAATAAGAAGCCCACGCACCGCAACAAAGAGTAGCCCCTGCTCGCCGCAACTAGAGAGCGCCCGTGCGCAGCAACCAAGACCCAACACAGCCAAACATAAATAAATAAATAAATATATTTAAAAATAAATAAATAAAATAAAATTTAAAAATCTAGTGCCATCCAGAGAGAAAAGAAAAACTTTTTCAAAGTGGATGGAATTCATTCACTGGACCAGAAAGGGTCACTATTTCTGAGAGTCAGAGCAGTTCCAAATACTTGAGTTAAAAAACATAGGGCTTCCCTGGTGGCGCAGTGGTTGAGAGTCTGCCTGCCGATGTAGGGGACACGGGTTCGTTCCCTGGTCCGGGAAGATCCCACATGCCGCGGAGCGGCTGGGCCCGTGAGCCATGGCCTCTGAGCCTGCGCGTCCGGAGCCTGTGCTCCGCAACGGGAGAGGCCACAACAGTGAGAGGCCCGCGTACTGCAAAAAAAACAAAACAAAAACCCCCCCATAAATAACGTGTTTTAATATAATCTAGATGGTATAAATTGAAATTTTCATCTAGCTTTTATTGTTGTCGTTTAAAAATATTACCAATAGAATGTAAATTGGTGCAGCAACTATTAAAAAGTGTGGAGTTTCCTCAAAAAATTAAAAATAGAACTACCATGTGATCCAGCAATTCCACTTCTGGGTATTTTTCTGAAGAAAACAACAACACGAATTCAGAAAGATGTATGCACTTCTAGGTTCATTGCAACATTACTTGCAATAGCCAAGATATGGCAGCAACCTAAGTGTCCATCAACAGATGAATGGATAAAGAGTTGTGGTATATATAAAATATATGCAATGGAATACGCCTCAGCCATAAAAAGGGATGAAATCTTGCCATTTTCCACAACATGGATGGACCTAGAGACTCTTAGGCTGAGTGAGATTAGTCAGACAGAGAAAGACAAATACTGTATGATTTCATTTATGTGTGAAACAAAACAAATGAACAAACAATAAAACAGAAGCAGACTCAACCACTCGAACTGGTGGTTGCCAGAGGGGTGGAAGTGATGAGTGAAACAGGTGAGGGAGACTAAGACATAGGAACTTCCAGTTATAAAATCAACAGGTCAGGGGGCTGTAATGAACAGTGTAGGGAATAGAGTCAATAATATTGTAAGAACTGTATATGGTGACATATAGTAACTAGACCTGCAGGGGTGATCATTTTGTCATGTGTAAAAGCAGTGAGTCACTATGCTGTACACCTGAAACCAATATAAGATTGTAAGTCAACTACGCTTCAATAAAAAATATTCTCAGTGGAATATTTTATATGTGAAGAATCTAGAAAACTGAGGAGAAAGGCAGGCCAGTGTTGCTGGGCCTCAACTAGGGGCAGGACGGGCGGATGGGCGCCGCCCAGTGGACGCGGGCTGGAGTGGGAGACGGGGGTGGCGGGGGCGGGGGGGTGTGTGGTCTACAGAGAGAAATGACAGAAGTCACGAGATAGCTGCCCGGACGAGGCTATAAGCTCTGGGGAAACACCCCTAATTGCTCCCAGAAATCTTCTCAGGAGATTTACTAGAGGGTGTATTGTCTTGTTACTCTAATACATTTCCCACCCAAACAATTATTATTCTGCAAAGCAGAGTAAAACACCCCTGAAAATAAAGGTCATACTTACAGAAGCTCGAGCCGGAAAACCAACCAAAGTAGATGGCTTGTTCACCTCTACAGACAACTCAAGGGCGTAATTCGTACCGACAGCGTCTGAGTCTGCCTGGTTACAAAGGCCTTCTTCACCCTTCAGAAAGAGCCAGGAGACGCGCCCAGTACGGAATCCATTCATGAGTCCAGGGGCAGGTAGAAAGCCATCATCAAATCCTCCCCGGCCCCCTCCCCCCCCCCGGCAGCTCCACTTACTAGATGTATGAGCACTGCGGCACCCTTGTTCTCAGCTTTGTATTGTGAATAGTACATTTAAAAATAAATATTTAGTGCTCAGAGCGCTGCTTCAAAAATCTGTATTATAATTAAATTAGCTATTGAGAAAAGAGGTAGCAGCTTGCAGAGTCACTCTAAAAAAAACCCAGTGAAGACTATATAACACACACACACACACACACACGTTATTTATAAGATAGTGCAAAAGCTGTATTGGTAAGGGAGTGAGGAGAGATGGAATCATACAGTTTGAGCATTAAGACTGCATCTCTTTTTTTTTTTTGCGGTACGCGGGCCTCTCACTGTTGTGGCCTCTCCCGTTGCGGAGCACAGGCTCTGGACGCACAGGCTCAGCGGCCATGGCTCACAGGCCCAGCTGCTCCGCGGCATGTGGGATCTTCCCGGACCGGGGCACGAACCCGTGTCCCCTGCATCGGCAGGCGGACTCTCAACCACTGCGCCACCAGGGAAGCCCCAAGACTGCGTCTATTAAATCCTCCTGCAAATCTGCTCTCATCCTTGTGGAGAAAATCAGAATGAACTATGAACACTGGTGTTTCGTTTTGTGTTCTTTCGAGTGGTGTTTCTCAGTTGGTTTGCCATCAAAAAGAACTGAGGTAGGAACCAAGCTGCCTTTGAAGACACGAGCACAGTGCTGGCGGTAAAGCGGAGACCTGGGCTGAGGCAGGACCATGAAGTCCACCTAGTATTTATGCCAAGACATCCTGTCTAGGAAGATGCCAGATTTGGACCACTGCCTGGTGCAGCATGCTCTTTCTCTTCCCTGACCTGTGACGCGCCAAAGAAACAGACCCTGGGTGATTTTTTCAAAGTGTTGAAATGATACTGCAAAGCCCTTATGATTGCTGGGGATGCTGGGATAGTGGGAATTGGGGATAATTGGGGAATTAGTGGGGACCAGGGATGACGCTGGGAAGAGGCAGGGACCGCTCTGGATACTACCAGGGAGCCAGCCTTCGGGGCGGTGGGTGTCCCTGCAGCGCCCCCTCTGTGCCCTCAGCACCCAGCCGCCGACACTGCCAGGCCCAGGCTGCTGTCCCCCGGTGCTGAATGGGCTGCGTCACTTGATTCATGTCTGGAGCAGCTCCATTGATCTGCGTCCAACTGCAAAGGAGACTGAGAACATGGGGATCCAGACTTTTCAGCCATGTTTTCCCCACGATGCTCACAAGGTAGGGAATTCCTCGCCCAGAGGGATTCGGATCCTGGGCTATAAAAAACAAAAAACACAAAAACCACCTCCCCAAAATGTCACGAGACACCAAGGCTTAAGATGCAGCCTGCGGTTGATCCGTTAATTGCTGCCAAACTCACAATATGGCAGAAGTTCCCATCAAACTGTGTTCAAATTCTGCGGTTGCCAGTGAAGAAAAACCCCAATCTGCAGTCAGAAAGGACGAGCCTTTTCCTTAATTCTGCACTGGTGTTCAAGAAGCCGTGCGCCTTCAGGCCGACAAGTGACACTTGAGCTTTTTTTTTTCTCGCCACTTCCTTCTGTGAGTGACTCTGTGGATCCAGGGCCACGAACAGCTGTGCCCCCTTGCTGGCTGTTGCCACGAGGGAGGGCGTCCCCTCCGCCACACACCCTGCAAATCAGCCTCTGAGTAAGTTCCACTCGGTTCTTACAGCAAAGGAGAAGGTAATTAAAAAGCCAAACTAAAAGACCATAGATGTTTCCTTCCATCTTCACGTTCTGTAGAACAGACATGTATGTGGATGTTTGCATGATTTGCAAGAGAAAGAAATCCTTCAGCAGAGTGACCAGCTAAGCGTTGCCCACCTGTGAACCAACCCACGTACAATGCGCTAAATAAATCTGGAGTGTTCCAAACTGCGTCTGTGCCTATCTCATAAAGATTTAAATGGGAGAAGAAAGGGAAAATAAAGAAAAGAAAAAGTATGACTGTATGACTCGGGAGAAAGGTAAACTGTTTAAGCTGTCTGGCATTTGATACCGTGGGTGATATCTTGCCAAGGGTATCTGTCAGAGAGATTTTTTTTTTTTTCAATGAAAGTGCGTATCTGGCAACCTTCCCACGATTTGTGGAATGCATCTAGGGCACCGTCTCTGCAATGGGTGGTCAGCCGACTCTCCTAAAGTTTCACTTGGCAGTTGCTTTTTAACAAAATCCGAGTCCCAGTAAGGCCTCCCGGACCTTTCATGGGTTTTCTCTTTGTGGCTGCTCACAGCTGACTCATGTCGGTGGTCACTTAAAGTCTGTTTTCCTTGTTATTTACCAAAGCGTTGGAGATGTGTCTTGCAGATGGCAGATTGTTTTAATGTTGGCTTATAACAAGTCATGTCAATCTGTTTGCTCTTCAGATATCCTGAGTGCCAGTTGAGCTAGAGAAGAGTTAACTCTTGGGATGAGAAGTCTTTATGATATTTTAGAGAAGGAAAAAATAATACATATACATGTGTGTATATATATATATATATATGTAAATACACACACACAGACACACACACATATTGGTCTTAAGAAAACCCATGCTTTCAAAAAACAGGAAGTGTGCTCTTCAGAACACAGCAGTTGGGAGATAAAACTAGAATAATTCAGTTTAGCTACTTAGGCCTGGGGTTCCTCAACAGACATGATAATAGAATGTAAATATTGATATCCAGCTGTCAGCCCATTGGCCTTCCTCACAGAGGTTAGGAGAACTTGGCTTCCCTTGCTGAGAGCTGGCTAAGGACAGGCGGGAAATTCAGACAAGAATATATTTATCAGATTTTTCCTTCTAAGTTTGAGGCTTTAAAAAAACACCACAGAGGAAACGCAGGGCTTCCTCTCCAATGGGTCTTTCTTGCTCCGCTCCTACCTTTCCACCTTTCCCACCTGTCACAGTTCCAAGGGACCAAGAGGTTGGATCATTCTGAGCACTTTTCTAATGGGTTAAATTAGACCTGGACGGGCAGTACCTGACCTGACTTATCTATAAGGCATAGAGCTTGGCCTTGAGAACTGCATGCTTGCCACTAACCTCCTCGCCTCCCATTGGGTCCCCCTGCCTTTGCTTTCAGCCCACTTGGGTCTCCCTTCCCCTTTTACAGCCTGAGTGAGTCTGGCAGCCTGGATTTAAAGCTCTCCAACTGGGACCCACTGCTTAGTGGAGTCTTTTCATTTGGTTTGCACTCTGGCAGTATTCAAGTAAAGAAAACATCAGGTAATGGTAAATGCTACGACGGAATAAAACACGATAGAGGGAGAAAATGACTGGGGCTACTCTTATAGGGTCAGGAAGAGCCTCGCTAAGAAAGGTGACATTTTCACAGAGATCCGAGTGAGAAGAAGTGGCCAGCCTTGTGCAGATCTGAGAGAAGTCCAGGCAGAAGAAATAGCAAAAACACCGAAAGCAGCTCCTTGGAGAACATTGGAGCCTCGGGGAAGGAAGAAGGACTGGGGTCTGTCAGGCAGTGGTGGAGCCTTGAAGTCTATGTAGACCTTCTATCATCATGATGGTAGAGTTTGAAATGGTGGTGGGGGGTGGTTATACTCTGGTGTACAGTTTTGAAATATCTCCTAGGCTGCTATGCAGAGAATGAATTACGTATGTGTGGGCAGAGGGAGTGGAAGCAATGATCTCAGTGACCAGCCTGTCACAGCAGTCCGGGAAAAAGATGCTTCTGGTTTAGGCTTAGAGAGTACCAGTACAGTGGGGACAATGGATGGATCTGGGGCGTGGTTTGGAGGTAGAGTTGACAGACTTTGCTGATGAGTCAGAGGTGAGGGAGAGGACTGTGCAAAGATGGAGGGTTTTTTGGCTTGAGCAACTGGGGAGATGGCAGTGCCATCTATTAAGGCCAGGAAGATTCGAGAAAGAGCGGATCTGTAGAGGGGGACACAAAGAGTCGTGTCCTGATTTGGCCATGGGAGCTGTGGGATGGCTATCAGAAACCAAAGTGGAGGTGTTAGGCAGGCAATTAGATGTGCTAGCCTAGCGTTTATGTCAGGAATTCCACGTTAGATTGGAACTAGAATGTAAACTTAAAAAGTAAAATGAAAAATTGCTGAAAGAAAACTAATATGGCTATTTTTATAATCTTAGAGTATTATATAAATACTGTTTCAAATCATAAAAGACTAACAGATTTGACTATATACAATTTTTTGAGGTATAATTGACATATAACATTAAATTAGTTTCAGGTGTACAGCATAATGATTTGATATTTGTACATATTGCAAAATCACCATCACAATAAATCTAGTTAACATTCGTCACCTTACATAATCACAAAATTTTTTTTCTTGTGATGAGAACCTTAAGATCTACTCTCTCAGCGACTTTCAAATATGCAATATAGTATTATTAATCATATTCACCATGCTGTACATCCCCATGATTTATTTATTTTATTTATTTATTTTTTAAAAATGTATGTTTTTATTTATTTTTTGGCTGTGTTGGGTCTTCGTTGCTGTGCACAGGCTTTCTCTAGTTGTGGTGAGCAGGGCTACTCTTTGATGCGGTGCGTGGGCTTCTCATTGTGGTGGCTTCTCTTGTTGCGGCGCATGGGCTCTAGGTTTGCGGGCTTCAGTAGTTGTGGCTCACAGGCTCTAGAGCGCAGGCTCAGTAGTTGTGGTGCACGGGCTTAGTTGCTCTGCGCATGTGGGACCTTCCCGGACCAGGGCTCGAACCCATGTCTTCTGCATTGGCCAGCGGATTCTTAACCACTGTGCCACCAGTGAAGTCCCGATTTATTTATTTTATAACTGGGGGTTTGTACCTTTTGGCCTCCTTCACCCATTTCACCCTCCCACCAGCCCCCACCCCTGGGAAACACCAGTCTGTTCTCTGTACATGTGTGCTTGTTTTTTGTTGTTGTTTTTAAGTGATATATGGTATGTGTCTTTCTCTGACTTATTTCACTTACCATAGTGCCCTCAAGGTCCATCCGTGTCACAAATGGCAAGATTTCATTCTTTTATATAGCTGAATAATATTCCATTGTATAATATATACCCTATCTATTCATCCATTGGTGGACATTTAGGTTGCTTCCATATCCTGGCTTTTGTAAATAATGCTGCAATGAACATGGAGGTGCCTATATCTCTTCAAGTTAGTTATTTTGTTTTCTTTGGATAAATATCCAGAAATGGAATTACTGAATCATATGATAGTTTATTTTTAATTTGTTGAGGAACCTTCATACTGTTTTCCATAGTGGCTGTACCAATTTACATTCCCACAAACAGTGCACAGCATTCCCTTTTCTCCACATTCTCACCAGCACTTGTTATTTCTGCCTTTCAGCCATTCTGACAGGTGTGAGGTGATATCTCATTATGGTTTTGATTTGCATTTTCCTGATGATTAGTGATGTTGAGCCCCTTTTCATGTACCTGTCGGCCATCTGTATGGCTTCTTTGGAAAAATGTGTATTCAGATCCTTTGCCCTTTTTTAATTGGATTGTTTGGGGTTTTTTGGTATTGAGTTGTATGCATTCTTTATGTATTTTGGATATTAACTGCTTATCAGACACATGATTTGCAAATATATTCTCTCATCTGGTAGATTTTCTTTTTATTTTATTGATGGTTTCCTTTGTTATGCAGAAGCTTTTTAGTTTGATGTGGTTCCACTGGTTTATTTTTACGTTTTTGCCTTTGCTTTTGGTGTTATATCCAAAAAATCATCACCAAGACCCATGTCAAGGAGCTTACCACCTAGGTTTTCCTCTAGAAGTTTTGTGGTTTCAGGGCTTACATTGTAGTCTTTAATCCATTTTGAGTTGATTTTTGTGTATGGTGTAAGATAGTGGTCTGGTTTCATTCTTTTGCATGTGGCTGTCCAATTTTCCCAACATCATTTATTGAAGAGACTGTTCTTTCCCCATTGTATATTCTTGGCTCCTTTGTTGTAAATTAATTGATCATATATGTGTGTTTTTGTTTCTAGGCTGTCTGTTCTGTTCCATTGATCTATGTGTCTGTTTTTATGCCAATGCCACACTGTTTTGATTATTATAGCTTTGTAATATAGTTTGAAATCTAGGCACATGATGGCTCCAGCTTTGTTTTTTCTCAAGTTTGCTTTGGCTATTCAGGTTCTTTTGTGGTTCCATACAAATTTTAGGATTGTTTGTTCTAGTTCTATGAAAAAAGCCATTGGAATTTTGATAGGGATGGCATTGAATCTGTGGATTGCTTTGGATAGTATGGACATTTTAACAATATTAATTCTTTCAGTCTCTGAGCATGGGGATTTATTTGTGTCTTCTTCAATTTCTTTCATTAACGTCTTAGAGTTTTCAGTGTACAGGTCTTTTACTATCTTGTTAAATTTATTCCTAGGTATTTTTTATGTAATTGTAAGTGGGATTATTATTTTAATTTCTCTTTCTGGTAGTTCATTATTAGTATATAGAAATGCAACAGATTTTTGTATATTGGTTTTATAGCCTGCAAATTTACTGAATTCATTTATTGGTTCCAACAGTGTTTTGGTGGGGTCTTCAGGGTTTTTTATATGCAGTATCATGTCTTCTGGAAATAGTGACAGTTTTACTTTTTCCTGTTTAATTTGGATGCCTTTTACTTCTTTTTCTTGTCTGACTGCTCTGGCTAGAACTTCCAATACTATGTTGAATAAAAGTGGCAAGAGTGGCATCCTTGTGTTCCTGATCTTAGAGGAAATGCTTTCTGTTTTCACCACTGAGTATGATGTTAACTGTGGGTTTGTCATATATGGCCTTTGTTACATTGAGGTATGTTCCCTCTATACTCACTTTGTTGAGAGTTTTTTTTTTCCTCATAAATGAATGCTGAATTTTGTCAAATACTTTTTCTACATCTATTGAGATGATCATATGATTTTTATTATTTGTTCTGTTAATGTGGTGTATCATGTTGATTGATGTCTGAATGTTGAACCATCATTGCATCCCTGGAATAAATCCCACTTGATCATAATGTATGATCCTTTTAATGTATTGTTGAATTCTGTTTGCTAATATTTTGCTGAGGATTTTTTCATCTCTGTTCATCGTGGATATTGGCTTGAAAATTTCTTTTTTTCTGTGACATCTTTGTCTGGTTTTGATATCTGAGTGATGTCGGCCTTGTGAAACGAATGCGGAAGTGTTCCCTCCTCTTCTGTTTTTTTTGGAAGAGTTCGAAAAGGATTGGTATTAATTCTTCTTTGAATGTTTGATAAAATTCACCAGTAAAGCCATCTGATTCTGGATTTTTGTTTGTTGGGAGGCTTTTGATTACTGATTCAATCTCCTTACTAGTAATTGATCTATCCATGTTTTCTATTTCTTCATGATTTAGTCTTGGTAGGCTGTATGTTTATAGGAATTTATTCATTTCTTCTAGGTTGTCTAATTTGTTGGGATATAATTGTTCATAGTAGTCTCTTATGATCTTTTGTATTTCTGTGGTATCAGTTGTGAGGTCTCCTCTTTCATTTTTTTATTTTATTTATTTGAGTCCTCTCTCTCTCTCTCTCTTTTTTTTTTTTTTTGGTTAGTCTACTTAAAGGTTTGTCAATTTTATTTATCTTTTCAAAGAACCACCTCTTTCATTGATCTTTTCTGTTGTTTTTTTCAGTCTCTATTTCATTTATTTCCACTTTGATCTTTGTTATTTCCTTCCTTCTACTAACTTTGGGCTTGGTTTGTTCTTCCTTTTTTAGTTGCTTGACATGTAAATTTAGGTTGCTTATTTGAGATTTTTCTTGTGTCTTAATATAGGTGTTCATCATTATGAACTTCCCTCTCAAACCTGCTTTTGCTGCATCCCCCAAATTTTGGTAAGTTGTATTTCCATTTTCATTTGTCTCAAGGTATTGCTTAATTTCTCTTGATTTCTTGTTGACCTGTTGGTTGTATAGTAGCATATTGTTTAAGCTCCACATATATGTGAATTTCCGGTTTTATTCTTATAATTGATTTCTAGTATCATACCATTGTGGTCGGAAAAGATGCTTGATATGATTTTAATCTTCTTAAATTTATTAAGACTTGTATTGTGGCCTAACATATGATCTGTCTTGGAGAATGTTACATGTGCCCTTGAGAAGAATATGTATTCTGCTGCTTTTGGATGGAAAGTTCTGTATCTATCTGTTAAGTTCATTGTATCAAATGTGTTGTTTAAGGCTGACGTTTCCTTATTGATTTTATGTCTGGATGATCTATCTACTGATCAAAATGGAGTATTAAAGTCCCCTATTATTGTTGTATTGCTGTCTATTTCTCCTTTTAGATCTGTCAATATTTGCTTTATATATCTAAGTGATCCTATGTTGGATGCATAAATAGTTTACACATGTTATACCTTCTTGTTGGATTGACCCCTTAAGATTACGTATGTCCTTCTTTGTCTCTTTTTAGTCTTTATTTTAATGTCTATTTTGTCTAAGTATAGCCATCCCAGCTTTCTTCTGGTTTCCATTTGCATGGAATATTTTTTCCCACCCCTTACCTTTCAGTCTGTATGTGTTCTTACATCTGAAGTGAGTCTCTGTAGGCAGCATATAGATGGGTCTTATTTTTTTAACCCATTCAGCCACTCTGGAGAATTTAGTCCACTTGCATTTAAAGTAATTATTGATAGATACATACTTATTGTCATTTTGTTCATTGTTTTCTGGTTGTTTTGTAGCTCCTCTCTGTTCCTTTCTTCTTCTCTTGCACTATTCCTTTGTGGTTCGATGACTTTCTTTAGTGGTATGCTTAGATTCCTTTCTCTTTCTCTTTTGCATATCAGCTGTAAGTTTTTGCTTTGTGGTTACCATGAGGCTTACATAGAACAACTTATATTTGTAACAGAGTCTATTTTAAATTATTAACAGCTTCAGTTTGAATACATTCTAAAACGCTATATTTTTACTCCCCTACTCCCATTTTTATGCTTTTGATGTCACATTTTATATCTTTTTATCTAATGTACCCCTTAACTAATTATTTTTGTCATAATTATTTTACTGCTTTTGTCTTTTAACCTTCATACTAGCTTTATAAGTGATTCATCTACCACCTTTACAACATTAGATCTTTCTAAATTTTACTATATACTTACCTTTTCCAGTGAGGTTTATACTTTTCATATGTTTTCCTATTACTAATGAGTACCCTTTCTTTTCAGCTTAAAGAAGTCCCTTTATCATTTCTTGTAAGGCTGGTCTAGTGGTGAAGAACCCCATTAGCTTTTGCTTGCCTGGAACTCTCTTTTTCAATACGGAATGACAACTTTGCTGGGTAGAATATTCATGGTTGGAAGTTTTTTTTTTCTTTAGCACTTTGAATATATCATGCCACGTCCTTCTGGCTTATAAAGTTTCTGCTGAGAAATCTGCTGATAGTCTTACGAGGTTTCTTTGTACATAAGAAGTTGTTTTTCTTGTGCTGCTTTTAAGATTCTCTCCTTGTCTTTAACTTTTGACATTTTAATTATGTGCCTTGGTGTGGGTCTCTTTGGGTTCATCTTATTTGGAACTCTCTGCATCTCCTTCCCCAGGTTAGGCAAGTTTTCAGTCATTATTTCTTCAAATAAGTTTTCTGCTCCTTTCTCTCTTCTCCTTCTGGGAATCCAATAATACAAATGTTGGTCTGCTTGATGTTGTCCCATAAGTCCCTTAAGCTATCTTCAATTTTTTTTTCATTTTTTTCCTTTTTGCTGCTCTAATTGGGTGAGTTCCACTGCCCTTTCTTTCTCCTGCTTCATCTAATATGCTGTTGAATGCATCTAGTATATTCTTCAGTGCAGTTACTGCATTCTTCAGTTCTGTGATTTCTATTTGGTGCTTTCTTGTACTTTTCTATTTCTTTGTTTAAGTTCTTGCTGTGGTCGTACATTCTTCTCATGAATTTGCTGAGCATTTTTATAACCATCACTTTGAACTCTTTACCAGGTAGATCACTTATCTCCATTTCATTAAGGACTTTTTCTGAAGTTTTATCTTGTTCTTTCATTTGGAACTTATTCCTCTATCTCTTCATTTTCCTTGACTCTCTGCATTGGCTTTCCATGCATTAGATGAAAGAGCCACCTCTCCCAGTCTTTAAGGAGTGGTCTCATGCAGGAAGTGAACCTTATCCTTCAACATTGTTCTAGCTGTTGGTTGTGTCCCCTTTGTGATTGTCCAAGCAGCCTATTTTATTCTTAGTGGCTCCCAATAATTAAGGATGTGCCAAGACCTATCAGTGTCCCAAAGGGCATGATCTCAGTCAGCACCTAGGTTCAGGCTGATTGGAAGTCAGACCCTCAGAAAACAGCTTTTGAAGTATGTAAATATACATACAGTCCTGTGAGACTTCAAGCATAAGCCCTGCTGGCCACCATAGCCAAGCAAATTAGAGATGTTTCCTGACAACAGCTACAAAAAATCAGGGCACCAGAGGAGGGTACAAGCTCCTCTCCAGGAGATACCAGTGAACTGGAGTGAGGCAGAGGGAGAGCGCAAAGATGGTGACTGCCAACCTCTGTCCCCAGAGAGTTCTCCAGCAGGTCCCTCCCTAGATGTGTGTTAGGTTAGATGCCTGGCACTGAGGCCGATGCTTTAAGACAAGCAAATAAGCCCCTTTCACATAAAGTCTAGGCACTGGTTCCTGGGACAGGTGAGTCTGAGTGCAAGAGCCCTTTAAGAGCCTTTCTCATTTCACTATAGCTTGTGGGTCTTGTGGACGTGAGCCCTGCTGATTTTCAAGCTAGCTGATTTGGGGACTCATCCCTCAGGTGCAGGTCTTAAAAGTCGGAGTGCCTGATGTGGGGTTCAAACCCTTTGCGGCTCAGGGAGAAGCTCTGGGATTTGAGTTCCGTCTCAGTTGTGGGTCACCATGCCAGGGTAGGGTTTATGGCAAGATGTATCTCAACCTCTCCTACCCACTTTGATGTGAGGTTTTTTTTTTTTCTTCATTTGCCTGACATGTAGGAGTTGCTCCACTAGTTTTTAGGTTTTTTGGAGGAAATTGTTCTGTATGTTGCTGTAGATTTGGTGTGTCCATGAGTTCAGGATCTTCCTCTGTTGCCATCTTGAACCAGAACCGAGAAGATTTCCTCTTGATTTTATAAGAGGGGTTAGCCGGAGGAAGGAGTCAAAGACATCCTTTAAGCTTTCAAGCCCAAGAAGCTAAGAAAAGAATGGTGCCGATCAGAGAAATAACAGAAAATCAAGGCATGGGAAAAGATGTTGACCTAAGGAAAGGGATGAGTTTGGTTTTAAACAGGTTGAATTTCGGGTGACAACATTTATCCAGATGACTTAGGGATCTCAGGCAAGTGGAGGTGTGAATCTGAAGCTTGGCCATGTCAGAGCCAGAGGCATAGATTTGGGACTGGTCCATAAAGAGGCCACCAAAGCAGGCGAAACTGCTCAGGGGACCACAGAGAAGAGTTAGACGAGAACAAGGCTGATTCTTTGAGCATTGTCCACACTTCCGAGCCTGAAGGAGGCAAGTAAATCACTAAAGAAGAGATAAATATTCAAAAAAGTAGAAGGAGAAACAGGATAGGGTAGCATCACTCATGAGAGGACAGTTTCAATGTGAGGATAAATAACCAAAGTTGACGTGTGGCTAGAATAAACATGATGCTGAGGTCAGAAAGTACTTTTAGGAATCACATAGTTCAAGTCCTCATTTTGTAGGTGAAGCCATTGGGTCTTAAAGAAGTTAATTATCCTACCCAAGATCACAGATACTGAGTTACACCAATGTAACTTTATCTCTGCCTCCTGTTCTTTCAGCTAAACCAAACCCTGCCGTCTTGCCATTTTTCTAATTGTCATATTATGTAATCTACAATACACCATATTTAAGCTCTTAGAGGCAGGGACCATATTTTTTTAAAAAAACTAGATGAGAAGGACTCAATGCAACCTATTATTGTCCATAAAAAATGGTTCATGATAGGGCTTCCCTGGTGGCGCAGTGGTTGAGAGTCCGCCTGCCGATGCAGGGGACACGGGTTCGTGCCCCGGTCCAGGAGGATCCCACATGCCGCAGAGCGGCTGGGTCCGTGAGCCGTGGCCGCTGAGCCTGCGCATCCGGAGCCTGTGCTCTACAACGGGAGAGGCCACAAGTGAGAGGCCCGTGTACCACAAAAAAAAAAAAAAAAAAAGAAAAAGATTAATGATGCTATTGTATCAAGTTCAGGATTATCCTATGTCATTAACTGGAGAAGTCTAGCAATGAGATAAACAGATTAATTGGAAAAATCTAGTAATAAACAGAAAAAGAAAATACATTTTATTTTACAAATATGAATTTATTTTCCTCATTACAAACTGGCAGACATTTATTTTAATAAAAGAAAGAAAATGTAGAAAAGTACATATAAGAAAATAAATATCACTGATAATCCTACCACCCACAGACAATTACTCTTAGTATTTTAGTGATTTTTTTTCTCATGTTGTGTCTATTGGTTTATACAGTCGAGGTCATACACAAGAGACAATTTGTTTTCTGTTTTTTCTGTTGATGTTATATTACGAACATTTATTGTGGCTGACACTCATTTTTTGTGATTTCTTTATTTTCCTTCCAGTTTTATTGAGATATAATTGACATATAGCACTGTGTAAGTTTAAGGTGTGCATGATTGACTTACATACAACATAAAGTGATCATCACATAAGTTTAGTGAACATCCATCATCTCATATAGATACAAAATTAAAGAAATAGATAAAAACTTTTTCTTGTGATGAGAACTCTTAAGATTTCCTCTCTTAACAGCTTTCATATATAACGCACAACAGCGTTAGTGAAATTTATCATGTTGTACGGTACATCCCTAGTACTTATTGTGTCTGACACTCTTAAATGCCTCCTTATACCTACTCTTACCTTCATTACTAACAGAACCAGGAATTTGTTTAAGGAGAAATTTAGTTTCTTTTCAACGAAAATGTTCACATTCATACAGCCCGTTGCAGCTAGGGGTGATGATGCAATGCAGTTCTAGGCAGTGACACCTAAGGAGGGGTTGCTGGTGGTGGGAGCAGGGGCTTCTGAGAAAGCTTTTAAAAGGAACAGACTCAGCTGGCATGTTACTTGTGGCCTTTTGTCCCTTCCCTCTTCTTCCTGTCTGGTATGCATACATGATACGCTGAGGGTAAGTGGTACAGCAGCTACCTTTGCCTGTGAGGTGGAGATGAAGGATGGAAAGATTTTGAATCCTTGGTTATATCATCAAGCATCAATATCAGCCCTAGACTGTATTTCTCTATACTTCTTGATGTGTTAAGATAAAGACTTTAAACCTCAGTTGTGTCAAGTTCTGTATTACTTCCGGCCAAAAACAACATTGATGAATACATTTAGTGAATAAATTTTAAATGCTCCCCTTGGCGTCATAAAATGCTGTTGTGCATTTAATTGTTAACTCGTGCCTCATCTTTTTTCAAAAAACGTTCTGAGGTAGCTTATAATAATTGGCAGCAGTAGTACAGAACCTTTCAAACCATGGTAACAGAATATGGTTGAATTAAGGGGAGAGATAGTTATTCTAGAAAAACTACACGAAGGAGAAATACAGGTGTTAAATCTAAAATTGACCTCCGAGTTTCTGGCACCGAACGCTAGTTATCTAATGGCTGAAACCATACCAATTTATCAATTTCTTCCTAGCACGGAGTTCTAAAAAATGTATCATGTGGATCTAACTATGAAAGTCTTTTAAAGCAGTTTTTAAAAGATGCAGCAATTTTATCATAAATTATCTAATACCAAATCCCAATAAAGGACAAAGTTTTAAATATCAATCTATAATCCAGGTTAGCCCCTTCCCCCCAAATGTAATCTTAAATTGTCTGCTGCTATCTTTGGGGGCCTTTTTAAAGTCAAAACAGTTGAGGAAAAGTATATAAAATGGAAGAGAGTTTAAAGGACATGCAGGAAACCTCACCCTTATCTTCATAGTGTATTATTTTCCTCTACATGAAACCAGATGAAAAAGAGAGAGCTCTCACACTGGAACACCTTTGTCTGGAGCCTCCGCAGTTGCCTTCACCGTGCTTGGCCGTATTCACCTGGAATGCACAGAAGGACCTTATATTAATCTCACACTGAATCAGCTGCCGCATTCATTGTCGAGGTGTGGTGGGGGCATCAGCCACAGCAATTCTCAGCATCCCTGTGCAAAAAAGCAGGCAGAACATTTTTTTAAAATACCCAACTATCAGGAAAAGCTCTTCATGTATTTGTTTGTTTTTCTGAAAAGCTGGTTAAGCGTTCTTCTTTTGGACAATGTAGATGTGTAGCTAATCATATTTCTTGGTTTTCTTTGGTTTCCAGGAAACTTAGACGCAAATTTGCAACCCAGGCTTTTCTTTAGGTCCAACATTTCTGCCTAGTATTTATTTTCACACTCACTTTTATTTATAATTTCAATAAATTATGTAATTTTTATTATACCTAATATGCATACATTTTTATTATATACATTATATGCATATATATATAATTTATCTCCCCCTCTACCTACGTTTCCTCTGGATATTAATTTTTAAAACTTATATTTCATTATACATGTGTGGCTTCAAATCCTTGTTAGAATAAGGTAGAGTAGAAATAATTAAATACAGGCAGTCAAAATAATTTGTCCAGGTATGTGGTTATCCGGTTATCTAAATAAAAGATTAGAACTAGAGAACCAAGGCATGATCGATTACCATATACCTCTCAAATATTAGTAATGAGGCTTTGGGCCAGGTTTAGAGAGCACAAGCTTTGCGAACACTGTCTTTACAAATGCTGGATAACAGAGCAAGGATGATAAGTACTATAAATAGTCAGCTGTGCCTGATGCAATTCTAAATGGTCTCCATGTGTCATCTCATCTGCTCCTCACAGCAGCGCCCCCCCCACCCCCACCCAAGAGGTCAGTTTCATTGGGGTGGCCAAAAAAGTTCATTCGAGTTTTCCCGTAAGATCGTATCCCGGATGAACTTTTTGGCCAACCCAATATTATTATCATCACTGTTTTACAGTGAGGAACCTGGGTACAGGGAGTCCCTGGGGTTACCTGGAAGAACGGCCATGGGTTGTTTAGAGACCAGCTAGGTAAATGGCAAGGTTGATAACTGCTACTTCAGGTAATGAGCCTGGGGGGGGGGGGTAGTCCTGCCAGCACTCATCCTGGGAAGCATCTTTGATTGTTTTTTCGTTTTAATTTTCAGTTATACAATATGGTGTCATCAACTATTGTCACCAGGTTTTACCTTAGATCCTTAGACCTTATTCGTCTTAGAGCTGAAAGCTTGCACCCTTCTGTCAACCTCTCCCTACTCTCCCCACCCCTCCAGCCCCTGGCAACCACTTTTCTAGGAATTTGGCTTTTGTTTTTTTTAATTTCACATATAAGTGATACCATGCACTGTCTTTCTCTGACTTATTTCACTTAGCATAATGCCCTCAAGGTCCAACGATGTTGTCACAAATGGCAAGCTTTCCTTCTTTCTTGTGGCTGAATAATATTCCATTGTGTATGTATACCACATCTTTATCCATTCATCCATTGAGAAACACTTAGATTGTTTCCATTTCTTGGCTGTTGTGAATAATGCTGCAATAAACACGGGGGTGCAGATAGCTCCCTGAGATAGGGATTTCATCTCCTTTGGATATATACCCAGGAATGGGATTGCTGGATCACACGGTAGTTCTATTCTTAATTTTTTGGAGAAAGTCTGTACTGGTTTCCATAGTGGCTGCACAAGTTTGGGAAGCTTCTTGGACTCTGCTCAGCTGTTGTTCACTGGTACCTGGTTGAAAATGCTGAATTCTGCACCCTAAACCCAGGAGAGATCACCTTGGTCTGAAAGAACTTTCAGGACAAGATGTAATCATCATCCCCTTCCACTGTAACGGCACCTCTTCCTAATGCCTGTGCAGTGTTTGGCTTTGAGCAGGGCTGTGGCCAGACCAACCCTGATGATTTAGTTCCAACACCCACCCTTAGAATCAGCATAAAGCAGAAAGGTCACAGGGATTCCGGGAAGTGATCTCATCAACGCTCAGCTACCCGTATGCGACACTTAAGCCTTGTCTACCCAGAAAGTCCCCAGGTTCCCCAGTGTAAGATTTCCATTTAGGGTCTTTGGAAAAATCATATTGTCTCCAATCTGTGAGATGCTGCCACTTTTGTGCAATTTCTGCACGTACACAGTTGCCTCTTTCACGGCTGCACACGCCTGACAGCTCCTGAAAACATTGTCCAGAGTCACCCAGCCAGACAGGCCATGTAGAAAACCTACACATTGTGGGCACAGATTCAAGAAATAAGAGCAGGCCTCCTAAAGTGGAGCCAGGAGCTGTAACTTCAAACAGAAATTATCTTCATTAGCCAGTGTGGAAAAACAACGAAGATGTTTGCATTTCATGCGCAGTGAGGCCCTCACCAGCAGCCTGTGCTCCTAGGTCCCCAGCCCCTTTTTCAGGGGCAAGGAAGGTCCCTGGACCTCGCAAACCTCTAGCTCGCAGGCTCCAGCTGCGGCTCCTGCCCTCTGCCCTGTTCTCCCCCCTTAAGGGTATAACTGAGTACATCTCCCTTTTTGTTATTGCGAGACAGATGAGTCCCTTCACTTTCCCAATAAGGAAATAAATAACCACGAGCAAATGATCTGGTCGGACAGGAAATAGCGCCATTTCCCCAGTTCTTTCATGGCCAAGTTCTGTGTTTTAAAATAAATATTATGCTTGTCAACGTGCTAATGAATAGGTAACTATTGCATCAGAGGGCTGGGAGGATAACGGCAGCCAATCTGACGCCCGGGGGTGGAGAGTAGTGGACAACGTTATTTTTCAGGGTCTGGACCTCCTCTGGCCACCACTCCCAAATCTGTAATATAAGACAGGCTTGAAACATTTCCTTGGCTCTCTCCCAAACGCATTCGTTAGGCATTGCTGTCCTGAGGAAGCTTCAGGGAATATGTTCAAGTGCTTGCTGCTTGGGGGGACAGGGAAAGGAAGAGGGGGCGACCCAGGGCAAACACACAACTGGGGGTCTCAGCCCTCTTCTGGTAAGCTGGCCGTCGGAGGCGTGCAGGTTCTCCAGCTTCAAGGATGTTGTTGGGAGGTGGGCAGAGGTGGGGGGTTTGAGGTGGGATTTGTGGGCTTCACCTCGGGGCTTGGCTGAGTCATCCTGTCGGGGACCAGGGGCCGTGAAGGAAATGCCGACGTCATGAAAGCTCCAGGTTTGGACACCTGGAGCAGGCCTTTGCCCCAGGTGAAGAGCAGGAAAAAGTAGCACGGCCAGCTACCCAGAGGGTACCTGGAAGTGCTTCCAGACGACCTCTTCTTCCCCAAACCAGGAGCGGTCTGAGCGCAGGGACACGCCACAGCCCAACAGCCAGCACATCCTACTCCCAGGATGTGTATTGAGGGGTGACAGTTGGTGGCATCTGTCCCCAGCCTGCTGTTCCCTTTCTGTGCTGGAGGACAATGGGATGTGGGAACGGGGTAGGGCTAAGATGCTATCTCAGGCTGCAGCAGCAAGTCAGAGGTCACATGTTCCAGGAGCAGACGCTGAGACTGGATCTGGAGTGCAAGATATTTCTTAGCGGGTAACGTCTGTGGAGGAGAAGAAAGGGAAGAAGCGTTGGGTAGAAGAAGTTTAATGCAAGCTGAAAAAGCCTGGACCAGCCTCAGGACAGCGCTGGGGAGGGACTTGCCCATCAGAGTTGTCCTGAGTCTGGCCATTATCCATCCCCCCCGCCATGGGACCAGAATCCGTATCGCTTTCTGAGACATTAACATCACCTCGAAGCAAGGCTATCCTGACTTTCACCTGTGGCATCTTGTTCGGTGGAGCTTCGATAAGCTGCGTAGGGATAGGGATGGTCATCTTTTACTCTGAATTCCACCCTGAGATGGACACATCCCGGGCAGCCTCCCTTGTGACCAACAGACGTGGACGTGCAGTGGAAAAGAACCACAAAGACGGAGAAAGACTTGCCCCCAGTGTAGGATGCCTGAGTTAACAATGAACTTCAAAACTTCATATGAATAAAACTACGTGCTAGCCATAAAGTACACATTGGCTTTTTGTAAATTTCTAAAATCAGATATTTGAACAAGCACAAGTATATGAAAGCCTGCTGCAATATATTAATCAGGGTTCATTCTGTTTCTCATCTACAAGGTGAGAAACACCGTTAAAGCGACAGCCCGGTCAGCCTCTCTCTGGGCTTCACAGCTGAGTCCTACCTCAGCCCACTTCAGGCAAAGGTCTGGCCCGGTTGTCTGTTTCACAACCACAGGAAATAGTTCAGGGTTCTCCGTGGGATCCCATCGAACCTGCTCTTGACCCCCACAACAACGCACAGAGGGCATCTCTGGCTCATTTATATAACAGCATTTGTTCCACAGAGTTCCTGAATCTTGCAGATATGACTTACAGCAATGTATGCAAGCGAACCAGCTCACATTACAACAAAACAGTTGAGCTCTCCTTTCAAGCTCAACCCCCACTAAACTTGGCCTTAGAAAGTAACACCTTGACCCCTCCAAGCAAAGAAGTGGATTGGGAACTCAAAGTTCTGCAGCCGCCCTCTCCAAAGAAATTTCTTCAACAATCTCCTGGCAAAATTCTCTCCCACACTTTAGCCCTTGTTCTCTGAGTGGGTGAGGGAGTTTGAGAGTCGTTGGCAAATAACCCGTGTCCCCACGGTGAATTCTGCACTTGGTGGCGATGCCTTGTGTCTTGCTCACGTTGGTATTCTGATTTCCACTGTGTAGTCCCCTTGGTTGACATCAAGGCCAGAACAGTCTCCTAACCTGTTCCACCGGCATGACCTTGTTTAATCCTACAGTCGTAATGAAATAGATACCCTTATCCTCGTGTGACGTACAGTGACGCAGACGCGGTTAGAAGCCACCTTGGTTGTAAAGCTAGACACTGGATTCAGGTCTTTTTGACTCCAGTCTGTGCTCTTAACTGCCAAATTGGCTCCTTAGTTTAAACTTAATGCAAATTGTTCTGAAGTCAAATATAATTAAATTGTTTGGGTTTAATTTGAATTATACTAAATGAAAAGAAATACAACTTGAAAGGAGAGCTCAACTGTTTTGTTGTAATGTGAGCTGGTTCGCTTGCATACATTGCTGTAAGTCATATCTGCAAGATTCAGGAACTCTGTGGAACAAATGCTGTTATATAAATGTGCGTTGTTGTTTATTTCTTCACCGCAGGCCAAGACTCCTTAGCTCAGTGCCAGATTCAAAGTTTTATGCATCCTGTTATTTTCAAAGTAATAAGCGGATTCCAGGGTCCACGCCCTTTGCATACCCTCACCCCACATCTACTGTCATTGGTAATACAGAGCCTGTGGTTGTAAGGCCCCAGGCTGCTACAGCTGGGCCTGTGGAGCTCTCTGACCTGAGACTCCTGCCATGCTGCTGAGTCGCGTCGCCTAGATGCATCAGCCACTCTGGCCTCCCTCTGCACGGGGAGTTTTCTTGCCCTCCTTGCCTTCTGGGTAGTGGTCCCCCACGCTGGAGCCTTTGGACAGACTCCTTCTGTGAGGGGCTTCCCCACATGCATCACTGTCCAAGCATCACTCAGCAAAGCTTGTTGTGTGCTACTGCCTCTTGCGGTCGCTTCCTTTCCCTTTGATCAGCCCCAAATCCCTCGAACCCTGACAGATATGCAGTAAGTGGGACAAGGAATTCAGGAGTAGAAAGTGAGATTACGCATTCTACTTTTATTTCTCTTCTCTTATTTCAAGCTCCTTAATCTCACTGATGTTTTCTTTGTTCTAGTTTCTCTAAGTCTGGTGGTGGCTGAAGGCTTGGAACATTTACGTCTGAGCGCTTAACTGTACATTGACCTACCTAAGGCGGATCTCAACTTACTAGCCTTGCCCTAAGTGTCATTTGCAAAAGCATGGATTTGATGTGTTGGTTCATGTTTCTAACATACATCATAAACTCAAACCGATTTTTTAAATTTATTTATTTATTTTTGGCTGTGTTGGTTCTTCGTTGTGGTGTGTGGGCTTCTCACTGCGCTGGCTTCTCTTGTTGCAGAGCATGGGCTCTACGTGCGCGGGCTTCAGTAGTTGTGGCTCATGGGCTCTAGAGCGCAGGCTCAGTAGTTGTGGTGCATGGGTTTAGTTTTCTGCGCCACGTGGAATCTTCCTGGACCAGGACTCAAACCCCTGTCCCCTGCATTGGCAAGGCAGATTCTTAACCACTGCGCCGCCAGGGAAGCCCAAAACTATTTTTTTAAAAACCCACATATGAACTAAAATAATCTTCGTACCGTACTTTGGGAAGCACTGGCCAAGTTCTCACTCTTTAGGGAGTGAGGATTTCTTTCAGGATTTCTCCCTCTCAGTTTTCCCCTGGCACATTTGAGCTCTGGAAATACAGAACCTGCCCAAACTTGTCATGCCATCGCATGGCTCTGCCTTTGTACATGTTATGCTATGTAAAGTGTCCTTCCCCTCTGTCTGTCTGGGATGAGACTGAGCTGGTCCATGACCCCGTGGAGAAGCCTTCACCACTCCCCACCTCCTCAGTGGATCCTCTTCCCACCAACCCTCCTCAGTCAGAGTCCTCTGTCCACCCCCAGGCCTCCCCTGCAATGTGAATTTTACCCTTAACCACATGGCCTATTGTTTGTTTGCCTGTGTCTCTCCTCCTGTCTTCAGACCTCTAGGAAGTTAGGGACTTAGAGGTTCTTGTATTCCTGCTACATACGCTGAGGAGACACTCAGCAAATGTTTTTTCAATCAATGAAAGAGTGAGAGAGCAAACGTCATGAAAATAACGGCTATTCTGTTTTCCTTTTATTTTAATGGCGTTTGTTGACCTGAAGTTTGCCCGTGGAAGTAGGAGGGGCTGGGAGAGGGAAGGTGAAGGGGAGGAGAAGAATGGGGGAGGAAAAGGGATCCCGTGGCGCTTTTTTCATGATGCTGAGTCCTTGAAAAAGTATAGGCTTCCGTTTCAAGACGGTGAAGTGAGAGTTCCCATTTACTTCTCCTGTCTCCCAAGGTCCCACTGAAATGGCAGGAATTTTTTTTTTTTTTTAAGAAATGAAAACATAACAGAAAACAAGAAGGGAAGTCACCTTAGGACAGGAAGTTTGAGGAAATCCCTAACAAGGAAAGAGCAGGATAGGAAGCTTAAAGAGAGCAGAGAAAAACACAGCCCGAAGCAGCCGTTCCCAAGACACCCCCAGCACCTGACCCCGCAACAAATAAAAGAGTGGGAGGGAGCTGGCAGCTAAGGCCGGTGGTTAATTGATGAACTATATTTAGAACAGCTGGGACGGTGAGAGCCCTGCCCCTTGCTCTGCTCTTTCTCCTTCCAAGAGCATCCTGGCTTGGCTGGACAGGAGCCTCTAAAGACACTTATTTGCCTGTTGGGGCTCCTAGAATGGGAGGGGCCTCAAAAAAGGCAAAGCAGTTTGCAATCACTCTGGACCCTCACAAGGAATAATAGAAGGGACAAAGGGGCCAGGTGGCTTTGTCCTAAATAGATGTCCAGTCAAGTCCTCCTGTGACCAATTAACAGCTGTCTTTTTGGCATCTGGGGTTGAGATGGGGCAGCCTGCCTCCTTGCTGATACAAACATGCAAACCCAAAGTAAAGCCTGCCAGGGAACACAGCCTGCCCGTGTCCATGGGGCCCTGGTCAGTCCAGAAGCCCAGATGATGTGAACCTGAGGGGTGGGTAGTGTCGGAAGACACTCCTTCACAAGGCTCTTTGTTCCTACACAGCTTGCTGAGTATGCCAAGAATGCAAGGCCCTGGCCACTCTTCAGGGTTGTACTTGCAGCAAGCAACCTTGAGGGGTGAGATCATGTCTGCTTCTGGGATAAGGAGAAGTCTTGCTTACTGGTTGCTATAAAACAGAAGGTTCCCCAAGCTCAGTGTTCTACTCCTGTAACTCGACCCACTGTGTGTGCAGATGTTCACTGAGGCCCCTCTGCATCGCCCTGTGCAAACTGGGGCTTGGAACTGACACAAACATGCTGACACTCTCAGGATACTGCTTTTGTTGTGAGTTTAAAAAGTCTTTCATTTTGATCCAAGAGTCTTGTGTCTCCGACAGCATGCAAGAAATGGCAAGCTAACTTGTTACCTTTTGCAAGTAGAGTAAAACCTCAGACGTTTCATAGTTCTTTTTTATTAATTGAAGTATGGTTGATTTACAATGTTATATTAGTTTCAAGTGTACCTAGCGATTCTATATATATATATATATATTTTTTTTTTTTTTTTTTTTGCGGTACGCAGGCCTCTCACTGTTGTGGCCTCTCCCGTCGCGGAGCACAGGCTCCAGACGCGCAGGCTCAGCGGCCATGGCTCACGGGCCCACCCGCTCTGCGGCATGTGGGATCTTCCCGGACCGGGGCACGAACCCGTGTCCCCTGCATCGGCAGGCGGACTCCCAACCACTGAGCCACCAGGGAAGCCCCGTTTGGTTTTTTTTGATGTTAAGTTGTATGAGCTTTTATATATTTTGGATATTAACCCCTTGTCGGTCATATTATTTGCAATTATCTTCTCCCATTCAGTAGGTTTTCTTTTCATTTTGTTGATGGTTTCCTTTGCTGTACAGAAGCTTTACATTTAATTAGGTCCCATTTTTTCATTTTTCCTTTTGTTTCCTTTGCCTGAGGAGACAGCTCCAATTGCTGAGACTTATGGCAAAGTTTCTTCTAGGAGTTTCTTCTAGGAGTTTTATGGTTTCCAGGCTTACATTTAGGTCTTTAATCCATTTTGAGTTTATTTTTTGTATATGGTGTGAGAAAATGTTCTAATTTCATTCTTTTACATGTGGCTGTCCCCTTCACAGTTGTTGACATGCGGCTGTCATTTGTAGGTGACATGACATGTACAGAGAAAGTCCAAAAGAATCTACAAACAAATTATTCGAATAAATAAGAGAATTTAGCAAGGTTTCAGGATACAGGGTCAATTACAGAAAAATCAATTTTACTTCTAAAGACTAGAAAAAAAATAGAACATAAAAATTTTAGAAATACAGTATAAAATAGCACAATACCCATCAAAAACCAAGGAACATAACTAACAAAATCTTCACACTGAAAGTGCAAAATCATTGCTGAGAGAAATTAAAGACAATATTTTTAGCAGAACGATAATATCATGTTCACAGATTATTAAGATGTTCTTCTGCCCAAAATGATCTATAAATTCAATTCAATTCCAGCCAAAATTCTAGCAGGTTATTTGTAAAAACTGACAAGGTGATTTTAAAATTTATATAGAAATGCAGAGGACCTATAATAGTCAAGGGAATCTTGATAAAGAACAAAGATGGAAGGCTTTAACTACCAGATATCAATACTTATAAGTTTATAATGATTAAGAGTGTGGTAAGGATGTACAAATAATCAAATAGATACATGGAATGCAACTGAGATCCAGACAGAGGTGACAGAAGTAACATTAACTATAACTCAGTGGGAGAAAGGATAGTCTTTTTAATAAACGAGAATGCTAGGTCAAGTAGACATATACTTGAAAGAAAAAAGAATTTTGACCTCTAGTTCATACTGTACACAAAAATTAATTCTAGATAAATCTTAAACCCAACTATGAAAGGTGACACAGCAAGAGACTATTTTTATGACTTTTGGGCAAATAAAGATTTCTTGTAAGGACAAAAAAAGATTAATAAGTTGAACTCCTTGTTATATATCCAAGAGATATGAGTTCTTATGCCCACAAAAGGACATTCAAGAATGGTCATAGGGGCTTCCCTGGTGGCGCAGTGGTTGAGAGTCCGCCTGCCGATGCAGGGGACATGGGTTCATGCCCCGGTCTGGGAAGATCCCACATGCTGTGGAGCGGCTGGGCCCGTGAGCCATGGCCGCTGAGCCTGCGCGTCCGGAGTCTGTGCTCCGCAATGGGAGAGGCCACAACAGTGAGAGGCCTGCGTACCACAAAAAAAAAAAAAAAAAAAAGAATGGTCATAGCACTATTATTCATAATAAACAAAAACTGGAAACCACCCAAATGTCCATCAACAATATAACAGATAAATAAATTGTGATATAGTCGTATAATGGAATACTACACAGCAATGAAATGTAAACCATGAATGAATCTCACATACATTATGTTGAATGAAAGAAATCTGATTGAAAAGAGTATATACTATGTGATTCCATTTACACAATGTTCAAGGACTTGCAGAACTCATCTATGTTGATAAAGGAGAAAAGTGTATGTCTTGGAGGGAACAGTACTGACTGGGAAGGGGTAAGAGGGAGGCTCATAGGAGCTGAAATGTTCTGTGGCTTGATTCGGGTAACAGCAGTAACATGGTTGTAGACATACATACAATTGCTTTGAGTCAACTTAAGATTTGTATGCAACTTACTGAATGCAAGTTATACCTAAATTAAATGGAAAAAAAAGAATTAACATACTAAGTATATTATCTAAAGGTATAATGTTACTTTTTCTTAAGTTACATTTTTTTGTGTGTGTGTGGTACACGGGCCTCTCACTGTTGTGGCCTCTCCCGTTGCGGAGCACAGGCTCCAGACGTGCAGGCTCAGCGGCCATGGCTCACGGGCCCAGCCACTCCGCGGCATGTGGGATCTTCCCAGACCTGGGCACGAACCCGTGTCCCCTGCATTGGCAGGTGGACTCTCAACCACTGTGCCACCAGGGAAGCCCTAAGTTACTTTTTTTTAAAAAAAAAAAAAAAAAAAGAAGAGCCACTATCAGGATTGACTTGGGAAAGGAGAATTTTACTTTTTATTTTATGCAGTTCTGTGAAATTTGCATTTTGTTTAACTGTGGCTTTTTGTGGCACACAAATATTTCTTTAATTTTATAAAGTAGACTTTTATTTTATAAATATATTTATGTTATGATTTTTATCACCTTTCATATTACGTTATACTTTAAAAGTATATCTCTCTAGATGGGTGAAGTTATAGATAATATTTTGCTTTTTCTACCTTTCTATATGGTATGATGCTATGTGTAACTTTTAAAAATCAGAGGAAAAAAACTTTCTTCAAAGAAAAAGGAGAAAAAACCTTTAGAGAAATGTTGCCTACTTTTCCAAGTTAAAAAATATATATCTGGACCAATTTTAAAGAAAATCATCCTGAATTTTCAGAATAATTACAGTAGTAAGAAGTGTTTTTATAGGGCAAAGACATTGTCTAATGTAGATTTAATGATAGACTTTGTTCACATAGTTAGCACCTATCAAGTCAATAATTTTTTTTAGAGTAATTGGATTAAGGGTAACAATCCTTTATTATGAAGTTGAAAGAATTTTGCTTTAAAAAAACAACATGATTAAAAATTTGTTTCCATTAAATAAGTTTTTTAGGAAATGAAACTAGCTCACCTTTGGGGGAGCTAGGAAAGAAAAGTGCTTTCAAATTTGATAACATTTATCACTTCCACATATGTATACATGTACATGGTGTTTTCCTTATTTATTTATTTAAAAAATATTTTTTTCTATTTCTTTTTTAAAAAATTTTATTATTACTTATTTATTTGTGGCTGCATTGGGTCTTTGTTGCTGTGCATGGGCTTTCTCTAGCGGGCTTTCTCTAGTTTCGGTGAGCGGGGGCTACTCTTCCTTGCAGTGTGCGGGCTTCTCATTGCCGTGGCTTCTCTCATTGTGTAGCACGGGCTCCAGGTGCCCGGGCTTCAGGAGTTGTGGCTCACGGGCTCTGGAGCGCAGGCCCAGTACCTGTGGCGCACGGGCTTAGTTGCTCTGCGGCATGTGGGATCTTCCTGGACCAGGGCTTGAACCCATGTGCCCTGCATTGGCAGGCGGATCCTTAACCACTGCGCCACCAAGGAAGCCCCATGTTCAATTTTTAAAACGATCACTGAGTTGGCCAAACCAAGCCCATCTGCAGGCCACGGGTCAACCATTGTTGTTAGAGGGCCAGGCTGTAGTTCTAGATGGTGAATCTGTTTATTATCTTAAATTGTTGGTTATCAAAGCATATCATCTACTCTTGTGACAGATGGATTTTCCTATTTGTAGATTTGTCATCACTTGGTATTAATTAAGTGCCTCTTAGTAATCTGATGAAAAATCAGAATGCAGAAAGAAAAAATAAAACAGAAAGGAAGAGAGGTAATGGAAGGGAAAAAGACATCAGAGGCAAAGGATAATTTGTTAAAAAAAAGAGAAGTGTCAGTACTGATCGAAACCAAGTCGGTGCTACAATCTCAGTATTTTCTTCTCTCTTCTAAGGAGAAGTATATGTATATGATGTTTTTATATGGAAATCCAGAGACGACTTGTAAAAACTGAAAATAGTAAGCAGCTAGAAGGGTCCAGATGTTTGTTTAGGCTTCTCTGGTCTCCCCGGAGTCCAGCTCATATTTCAGCGTGAGAGCACGACGCGTCCTTGGCCTGTGGCCACTGTTTGCATCACACCAAGACAAGCCTGGATCAGAGTTTGGCCTGACAAACATTGTGTTAACTTATAATTTATTTAGAGACACTAATTGAACTGGGGTGATTAAAACCTTTTGAATGAGCAGAGTTTAAGATGGGTACCTCAGCATCTCTGCAGTTTTCTAATGTGTCTAAATGTCTACTGGCGTTCAAACATCTGTTCTATTAAACGTCCACCCTCAGTGTTAGCTTATTGATGGAGTTAGCTAAATTTAAGTAAAAATCATTTGGAAACCAACACACAAGTTCTCTCATGCAGTAACTTTGAACTACAAACTCTAACCTGAATTGTAATCATACTTTCTAATCCCTAATGGGACATTTAACATATATGTGGTATTTCATGGCAAAGTTCTTCCTTGAAAGAAAAAAAATATACTTAGGATTCAATGTATTTTATTTTATTTTAGTTTTTTAACATCTTTATTGGGGTATAATTGCTTTACAATGGTGTGTTAGTTTCTACTTTATAACAAAGTGAATCAGTTATACATATGTTCCCATATCTCTTCCCTCTTGCGTCTCCCTCCCTCCCAATGTATTTTAAAATATAATTTGCTCTCATTATGACTCCAACTAATTTTACACCTCAATTAATTATGTATACTTAACAGCTATACCAACAATCATATGTGATATAACCTTACATTACAACACAGTATGTATATTTAATGTGCCAACATTTCATTCTTGTGCTCTGGGGTGATGATCTGAAAGTTACAGACTTAAAAATCAAATCGAGACAAATTAAAGCGTATTTTGAGCTCAGATTCCCGACTCCCTTCCCTTTTGATTCCAAGGCCACTCAGACAACTGTCCTTTATTGCTGAAGCCTAGAGGAGCACCCAAATACATCTGAGTTCTGGGGCAGAAGTTACAGGTTCAGAACATCACTGTATACAAAGTTAGAGCTCAAGAGTTATGAGGCTGTTTCTGCAGTGGGTCAGAGATAAAGACAATAGATCCCATTGGGCTTAGGGTGAGGAGTTACCAGCTGCCTTGAGCAGATGCCGCTCTTCTAACATTGGCCAGTAAAACTCATTTCTTCACCTACTGAAGGATTTTATACCTAAAGATATGAATTAGCCAAAAAAGACCAGTAATCGCTTCAAGGAGGCAGGCTACGAAATAATCAAAGCAGTTGGCACCCAAGAAGGCAGACTTAATTGAAGGGTTTTAGATGTTTTGCATGCTTTACATGAAGCATTACAGAAGGAGTGGGCAGGGCGATTGGGGTGGAAACGTGTGTGAGATGCACCCTCTTAATAGCCCTTAGATACGTTATCATTGTCTATTTAGAGTTAACTAGCGTATCACAAAGTTCAATGCCCCTCCTATTGTACTCTTTTTATTTTATATTGGAGTATAGTTGATTTACAATGTTGTGTTAGTTTCTGCTGTATAGCAAAGTGAATCAGTTATGCGTATATCCACTATTTTTTAGATTCTTTTCCTGTGTAGGTCACTACAGAGTATTGAGTAGAATTCCTTGTGCTATACAATAGGTCCTTATTAGTAATCTATTTTATATATAGTAGTGTGTATATGTCAATCCCAATCTCCCAATTTATCCCTCCCCCTGCTTTCCCCCCTGGTAACCATAAGTTTGTTTGCTACATCTTTAATTCTGTTTCTCTTTTGTAAATAAGTTCATTTGTATCATTTTTTAAGATTCCACCTGTAAGTGATCTCATATGATATTTGTCTTTCTCTGTCTGACTTACTTCACTCAGTACGGCAATCTCTAGGTCCATCTATGTTGCTGCAAATGTACTCGTACTTTTTATTTCTTCCTGTCGAGATCATCAAGTTAAAGCCCAGAGTAATGAAAAAAGTTAGTCATATCATGGCAAAATTTTTATATACCAAGGATGAAGTCTTACAATCTTTCAGTCAAAGAGAATGGTCACTTTATAAGGGAAACAAGTATAGCAGTCTTTTCATCTTTAACACTGGGAGTTAGAAAATAGTAAAATCACATTTAGAGGAAGTGAGAGACCCAAGAATCCACTCCACAGCCAAGTAATGGCAAAAGAAAGGGCATTTTCCACGCACAAAGAGCTCAGAGAAATATACAATCATGTTCTCTTTCTGAGGAAGCTACCCAAGAAGAACTGAAAAAAAAAAAGTTGAAATCAAAGACTATCTCAAGACACATAAAGGCAAACTGGTAATATCAAGCATTTATCCTGCCTTTCCTGTACAAACTTACCTTCATGTATTAGTTTGCTATGACTGCCAGAACAAAGTATCCCAGACTGGGTGGCTTAGAGAGCAGAAATCTCTCACTGTTCTGGTGGCTAGAAGTGCAAAATTAAGTTGTCCTCTCTTGAGGCCTCTCTCCTTGTCTTGCAGACAGCCACCTTCTTGCTGTGTCCTCACGCGGCCTTTCCGCTATGTGCACATCCCTGGTGTGTCTCTGTGTGTCCACCAGTCAGACTGGATTAGAACCCACCTTAGCGGTGTCCTTTTAATTTAATCACCTCTTTAGGGACCCTATCTCCATACAGTCATATTCTGAGGTGCTGGGGGTTAGGACTTCAATATATGAATTTTGGGGGAAGCAATTCAGTCCTTAACACTTAAGGCAACCAAACAGTTGTTGAAGAAAAGTATTTCTTTATAGGGAAATTTGAATTAATAAACAAAGAAGGAATGATAGAATTAAATATAACCTTTTTGTAATCTACAATGGATTAATACCGTTAAGCAGTGGCTGGTAATGTCACAAGATAGGAGAATACCAGACATTATGTATCTCCTGATGGAATGTTCTTGTCAAAAAAATCAAACCTGAGTGTGAAGCCTCTATCTCTAACTACCAGTTGACAGGAACTCTGGGGAATGAGGACAAACATGTTAAACAACACCATGGAGCCTGCCTGCAATCAGCAAAATCTATACAATGGGAAGTACGATGGGCCAAGCAACTCTGTCACTTCCTATCACATAGACTTCCTATAAGCTTATTTTTCTTCCCATTTTGTTTGCTTGTTTTTTGTCTAACTCACCCACTATATTGTATATGGCTGTATCTCCAGAGCCTAAAGCAGTGTGTGGCATATTGTATGCGCTCAACAAGTGAATCTAGACACAGAACTTACACTCGTCAAGAAATGAACTCAAAATGGATTATACACCTAAGTGTATAATGCAAAAGTATAACAATCCTAGAAGATAACATAGAAGAAAATCATGATGACTTTGGGAGTGGTGATGCCTTTTTAGATTCTACACCAAAGGCATATATAGCTAACCCTTGAACAATGTGAGTTTTAGAGGCGCCGAACCTCCGTGCAGTCAAAAATCTGCATATAACTTAACAGTCAGCCCTCTGTATCTGCCATTCTGCATCCACAGATTCCACCAACCATGGATCAGGTAGTGCTGTAGTATGTATTTAGTAAAAAAAATCATTAGTAAGTGGACCTGCGCAGTTCAAACCCATGTTGTTCAAGCACCAACTGTACATGAAAGAAATAATTGATAAGTTGGACTTCATTAAAATTCAAAACTTTTGCTTTATTTTTCAAGAAAATAAGCCACAGACAGGGAGAAAAAATATTTGCAGAAGACACATCTGATAAAGGACTGTTATCCAAAATATACAAAGAACTGTTGACATTAAGAAAACATACAACCCAATTCAATAAATGGGCCAAAGACCTTAACAGACACCTCACCAAAGAAGATTTACAGATGGCAAATAAGCATATGAAAGATTCTCCACAGCCTGTATCATCAGGGAACTGCAAATTAAAACGATGGGATACTACTGCACACCTATTAGAATGACCAAAATCCAGAACACTGACAACACCAACTGCTGACAAGGATGTGGAGCCACAGGAAATCTCACTCATTGCTGGTAAGAATGCAAAAGGATGCTGCTAATTCGGAAGGAAGCTCGGCAGTTTCTTACAAAATGAAACATACTCTTATCGTATGATTTGGTATGTGATAAGTACTAAATACCTTTGGAATTTATCCAAAGGAGTTGAAAACTTAGGCCCACAAAAATACCTGCACATGGAGGTTTATAGCGGCTTTATTCATATTTGCCAAAACCTGGAAGCAACCACGATGTCCTTCAGTAGGTGAAAGGGTAGATAGACTGTGATACACCAAGACAATGGAATACTATTCAGCACTAAAAAGAAATGAGATGTCAAGCCATGAAGAGACATGGAGGAGTCTTAAATGCATATTACTAAGTCCGAGAAGCCAATGTGAAAAGGTTGCATACTGTGTGATTCCAATGACATGACATTCTGGAAAAGGCAAAACTATGGAGACAATAAAAATATCAGTGGTTGTCAGAGGGGAGACGGATGAACAGACAGAGCACAGCGAATTTTTAGGGCAGTGAGAATACTCTGTTTGATATTATAATTACAGATATATGTCATTATACATTAGTCTAAGCCCATAGAATGTACGCAAGAGTGAACCCTAAGGTAGGCTAGAGACTTTGAGTGATTTGAGTGTTGATATAGGTTTATTCTTGGTAACATGAATAATTACGGAACGTGATGCACCTTTCTGGTGAGTGACGCTGATAACGGGGGAAGCTATGCATGTGTGTGTGGGGGGGGTAAGGGTTATATGGGAAGTCTCTTTACCTTCCTCTTAGCTTTGTGTGAACCTTAAACTGCTCCAAACAAAAAGTAAGTCTTTTAAAAAGTGAGAATGTGGAGAAATTGGAACCCTTGTGCACTGTTCATGGGAATATAAAAAGGTGCGGCCACTATGGAAAACAGTATGGAAGTTTTCCAAAAAGTTAAAAATAGAAATACCATATCATACAGCATTCTCACCTCTGAGTATATATATCCAAAAGAATTGAAAACGGGATCTTGTAGAAATAGTTGCACACCCATGTTCATTGCAGCATTATTCGCAATAGCCAAAAGGTGGAAGCAAGTTAAATGTCTATGAAGAGATAAATGGACAAAGGAAATGTGGAATATCCATGCAGTGGAATATTATTCAACCTTAAAGCAGGAAGGAAATCCTGTTACATGCTACAGCAGGGATGAATCTTGAGGACATTACGCTAAGTGAGATAAACCAGTCATAGAAGGACAAATTCTACATGGTCCCCCTTGTATGAGGAATCTAAAATAGTCAAACTCTTAGAAACAGAAAGTAGAATGGTGGTTTCCAGGGCCTTCAGGGAGGGGGAAAGGGGAATTGTTCAATGGATATAGACTTTCAATTTTGCAAGATGAAAAAGTTCTAGAGGAGTGTAGTGCAACAGCGTACATATGGATAACACTTGGAGTGTACACTTGAAAGTGATTAAGATGCATTTTTTACCACAATTGAAAAAATCCACCTCAAAGTTGTATAATAAATGATTTTATTTACATGGAAATTTATATAATAAATGGTTTCATGTACATGACACTCTCAATAGGCAAAACTATAGTAGCAGAGAAAATAAGTGGCTGCCGGAGGTCTGGGGTAGGAGGCAAGCTGCAAAAAGCCGTGTTTGGGAAAGATGGAAGCCCTCTGTCACCTGAGTGTGGTGAGGGTCCCATGAACCCAGACATATGTTAAGATTCCTTTCCACTGTGAACCCCCCCACGTCAGTCTTTCTAAATGGTAACTTTTTAATAAAACAAAAATTGAGTACAAAATGCATGATTTGGGGTATATGATTTTATGACTAGCATGAAAATCTTAATGGTTCTGTTTCATATTGGCATTTAGGTCAGCAAATTACATGTACCCTTGATAGAAAACAGAGTCATTTTACAAGAACTCTACATAATAATGATCATTTTAGCTTCTGTACCATGTTACAGATTGCTTTCTGTGGCCTCTTCCAACATTGTTCTTCCTTTACTTGTGTTTTTTTCCTTTGAGTAATTTGACTTGAAATTGTTCCCATAAAAGCTATCATTTTATACTTTTCCTGATTAACTGGGGGGGCATAAAAGCTATCATTTTATACTTTTCCTGATTAACTTGGGGGGCATAAAAGCTATCATTTTATACTTTTCCTGATTAACTTGGGGGTGGCATAAAAGCTATCATTTTATACTTTTCCTGATTAACTGGGGGGGGGCATTTCTCATTCTATCCGTCCACCTTTTCTAGTGTTTTTCCTCATATCATGTTTAACACCTCCCACCTTGAAGTCACTTAAACATGTAATAACGGGTTCTTTTAAATCAGTCTTCTAGATTATTTATGAAGATGTTAAACAAAGCAGGGTTTGACCTTAAACCCTACCAGGTCTGCTAATCTAAACCAAAATCGCTCACTCACATGCTGCTTCACTTTAAAGTATTCATTGTTTACAGTCTTATCTAAGATACATTTCGTAGTATCAATAACCAAAGGAATTCATCTCCATTTCTCTAATGCATATGCTACCAAATGCTTACACCAGAGTCCAGATGTTTTACATCCTTTTGTCTATTCATTTGATAATTGTAAGAAAAATGTGATCTCACAGTCCTCTTAGTGGCCACCTACAAAGAAGCAAGGATGTGATTCCCTTAGAATCAGTTTGTTCCGAAGAGTTAGATAATAAGTCAGTAAGTAAACAGAAGAAATGAGCACTACAGACAGATGCCTTATACAGATAAGCAGATCTTCTTCAGGTTGGAGTAACAACATAGAAGAGAGAGAGAGGAAGGAAGGAAGGGTGGGAGGGAGGGAGGGAGGGAAGAAAACAGTAAAGCAGAGAAACTTCTTATTATGAAAGGTAACAGTACATGAGTTCACAGACGCAGTTAGAATTAAGCAAAGCCTGTGATGAAAAGCTATAGATGACACGTGATGTTTGGCTGCAGACACAAAGAAACAACGGAAAAGTAGAATCCAAGCTGCATTCTAATGAGAAATGTGGAAGTTTAAGGCTTTGAGCAAGATTCATGATACGATGAAAGAAACTAATTGAAAAGAAAAAGCATTTGGACCCATTCAGTGGAGACACAAATAACAGGTCCCCGATAAAATGAGGGGAGCTCAAAAGGAGAAGAGCTAAAAAAGTGAGCAGATGCTTTAAAAACAAAATTTAAATATTACTATTTGTAGAGTGTCGTAGAAACAGGTCTGGAACACATCTGAATAGGCATATCAAAGATATCTTCCATCTGTAAAAAAGAATACATGAAATAACATTAAGCCACATTTAAGATACTGGTGACTCAATTTATGGGAGGAGAATGGTGAACTCAATCGCTAATGGTGATAAGAAAAAGTATGTCTTGTTAAGGTAGTTATAAACTAAAAAAATTACACGGCTCTGATTATGTCATTCCTCTGCCTAAAGTTTTTACATAACCCTGGCTGGGTGACCTTCAAGGCCCTTTGCAAAATGGGCTCACCCCCTCTAGCACCTCCTCCTCTATATCCATTAATGCGTAGTAATGCGTCTCATTACTACCTCACGACATTCTTGTAGGAAAGTTAATGACACAAAGTACCAAGTACGTGACACATAAGTGCTTCACAAGTGCTAATTTCCTTACTTTCCAACTCTCTTTCCCAAGAGCCCTATGTTCTCCACACACCAGGTTATGAGAACATGCTGTGCTCATAACAGTTCTGTGTCTGTTTTTCATATCCACTCTCTGAAATATCTTGATTGTTTTTAATTTAGCAAAATGCAATTCTTCATAGAGGCCCAGCTTTCATGTGTCTTTTTTACCCTGCCAGGCAGAAATGATCACTATCTCTTAGCTGACCCCATAGCACTCTGTTCCTATTGCCAGAATTTCACCTATTTCATTGTTTTCTTTCCCTCTGACCTCAAGCTCCCTGAGGACAGCAACTGCATATCCAGAGTGTAACAAAGTTGATCATTCATTTATCCCACCACTAAACACTGATTGAGCACCTATTATGTTACTAAGTATCATGGATACAAAGTTAAGAAGACATAGTCATTGCTTTCAGAGAACTCCAGTCTGTTGTGGAAAAGAGGTACATAAAGAAATGTTGTTAATAATGACTTCCAATGGGATGTCAGGGGATTTGTGATTTCTTCTTAATGCTATTCTGAATTGTTTGCATGTTTATAATGAGGATTTTGTTTTTAAAATATCAATATGCTATTTTCATTTGGAAAAGAAGAATCGATGATAGAATTTTGTAAGGCATAATGGGAGCATCAAGGAGGAAAGCAAAGGGAAGGCAGCTCAAAAGAAGCTTCCTAGGGGATCGCAACAATGGGTTCCATCCATTAGAAGCACTAACGGGTGAGACAACAGATCTCAAGCCCGGCCCTGTTTCCCTACGCAGTGGTCTAAGAAGGCTAAACTATGCTCACAGGATTATTTTCTGACTTGGCAGTACTTTGGTTTCTTAATTCATATCTTCTTTTTAAGAAAAAAATTTTATTGGAGTATAGTTGATTTACAATGTTGTGTTAGTTTCTGCTGTATAGCAAAGTGAATCAGTTATACATATACATATATCCACTCTTTTTTAGATTCTTTTCCCATATAGGTCACTACAGAGTATTGGGTAGAATTCCCTGTGATATACAGTAGGTCCTTATTAGTTATCTATTTTGTGTATAGTAGTGTGTATATGTCAATCCCAATCTCCCGATTTATCCCTCCCCCCACTCTCCCCCCTGGTAACCATAAGTTTGTTTTCTACATCTGTAACTCTGTTTCTGTTTTGTAAATAAGTTCATTTATATCATTTTTTAGGATTCCACATATAAGTGTTATCATATGATATTTGTCTTTCTCTGTCTGAGTTACTTAACTTAGTATGATAATCTCTAGGTCCATAATTCATATCTTCTAAATTATGTGCTTTATTATTTGTTTATTTATTATTATTATTATTTTTTTGGTCCCTGCAGTGGAAGTACAGAGTCTTAACCACTGGACAGCCAGGGAAGTCCCTAAATTATGTGGTTTAAAGACCCACATCTCATACCAAACAAACAAAAGTACTCCCAGACACCCATCTGACTTTCTTGAAAAATTCCAAGAGGACTTTCAGATTATCTTGTATCTAATATTCTCTCATTCATTAATTTAAAAATACTCACTGAGTACCACCAATGAGGTGTACTATTCTGTGATCAACGATGGCTCATTAATTTCAATTATCTATCACTAAATTTTAAAATAACTTTTTTTTTTTTTTTTTTTTTTTTTTGCGGTACGCGGGCCTCTCACTGCCGTGGCCTCTCCCGTCGCGGAGCACAGGCTCCGGACGCGCAGGCTCAGCGGCCATGGCTCACGGGCCCAGCCGCTCCGCGGCATGTGGGATCTTCCCGGACCGGGGCACGAACCCGTGTCCCTTGCATTGGCAGGCGGACTCTCAACCATTGCGCCACCAGGGAAGCCCTATCTTTTGTCTTTTTGATGGTAGCCATTTTAACAGGTGTGAAGTGACACCTCATTGTGGTTTTGATTTGCATTTCCCTGATGATTAGTGATGTTAAGCATCTTTTCACATACTTTTGACCATTTGTATGTCTTCTTTGGAAAAAGCTCTATTCAAGTTAGATTATTTGCCTTTTTTTTTGCTACTGAGTTGTATATATTAATCTCTTATCTTTATATACATTTGTCTCTTTATATATATATTAATCTCTTACCAAATATATGATTTGTAAATATTTTCTCCCATTCTGTAGGTTGCCTTTTCATTTTGTTGATGATTTCTTTTACTGTGCAGACTTTTTTTGGTTGATGTAGTCCTACTCATTGATTTTTGCTTTTGTTGTTTGTGCTTTTGGTGTCATATCCAAAATAATCATGGCCAAGACTGATGTCAAGGAGTTTTTCCCTTGATTTCTCCTAGGAGTTTTATGGCTTCAGGTCTAACATTTAAGTCCTTAATCCATTTTGAGTTAATTTTTGTGAATGGTGTAAAATAATGGTCTGGTTTCATTCTTTTGCATGTGTCCAGTTTTTCCAACACCATTTATTGAATAGACTATCAATTCCGCTTTGAGTATTCTTAGCTCCCTTGTCAAATATTAGTTGACCTTATATGCATAGGTTTATTTGGGGGCTCTCAGTTCTGTTCAATTGGTCTATGTGTCTGCTTTTATGGCAGTACCATGTTGTTTTGATTACTGTAGCTTCGTCTAATTCTTCAGTGAGACTAGACTGTGCTGACATGGTTTCTAGGTCTTTCTCAGTTCCCCCATCATCTGAGATAAACTCTGTTGCTCTCTCTTCCTTCCAACCTGAAAGGGTCTTATTTATTTAAGTGTACAGAAGAGCATGAATACTTGGCCTATAGACTCACAGAGTCTTAGAATGATAGGACTAAAAAGAACCTGAGAGGCCAAACCTCACCTCAGAAGAAAGCATAAGATCCAATCATTATGTTGTACACCTGAACTAATATAATGTTATATGTCAATTATATCTAAAAAACAAAAAAAGAGAGAAAGAAAGTGGAAGTGGAAACCCAACATATAAACAAAGTTGAAGCAGAACTGCTGTGGGTGAAGAAGGAGTGGGCAGATAGGAACCCAGCTGGTCAATATTCCCTTTCTCCTATCCTGAGGGCACTTACTGGAAAACACCTTGAAAACTACAACTGTAGTCCAACCCTGGCATTTTATTTTATTTTATTATTTTTTTATTGAACTATAGTTGATTTACAATGTTGTGTTACTTCCAGGTGTACAGCAAAGTGACTCAGTTATATATTCAGATTCTTTTCCATTATAGGTTATTACAAGATAATGAATACAGTTCCCTGTGCTATATAGTAAATCCTTTTTGTTTACCTATTTTATATATAGTAATGTGTATATGTTAATCCCAAACTCCTGATTTATCCCTCCCCCTCTTTCCCCTTTGGTAACCGTAAGTTTGCTTTCTACGTCTGTGAGTCTATTCCTGTTGTGCAAATAAGTTAATTTGTATTATTTTTTAGATTCTACATGTAAGTGATATCATATAATATTTGTGTCTCCTTCTCTGACTTACTTCACTTAGCATGATAATCTCTAGGTCCATCCACATTGCTGCAAATGGCAGCATTTCATTCCTTTTTATGGCTGAGTTGTGTTCCATTGTGTATACATAACACATCTTCTTTATCCATTCATCTGTTGATGGACAGTTAGGTTGCTTCCATGTCTTGGCTATTGTAAATAGTTCTGCTATGAACACTGGGGTGCATGTATCTTTTTGAATTAGAGTTTTCGTCCTTTCCAGATATATGCCCAGGAGTGGGATTGCTGGATCATATGGTAGCTCTGTTTTTAGTTTTTTACGGAACCTCATACTGTTTTTCACAGTGGTTGCACCAATTTACATTTCCACCAACAGTGTAGGAGCATCCCTGGTATTTTATAAATGAGGCACCCATAATGTTAAATAACTTGTCCATGTTCCTTAAAATAAATAAAGTACAATAAATAAATAAATAAATAAATAAAACTTGTCCAAATCCCTGCAGTTAGTTAGTGTCCAGCAGCAAGGACCAGAACCCACTTACCTAATCCCTCCCCTCAATGTGCTTTCTACCAGATTCCATTCACCTGAACAACTGAAGTGGCTCCGCCATCATAGTGGGGAGGAGAACTTAGAAGGCATTACCAAGTATTTTCCTTCAGAAACAATAAATTGCTCTCCCCAATCAGGCTTTGCCTAGTAAAGTCTACTATGCAATCGTGTCTGATTCTAACTTTGGTGCCTAGAGAGTTGTGCCATTATGCCCTGTAAGAAACTATTGTATCATATGGAGACCTGAAGTTATTCTACTCAAGCCCCTGTTGGCTAGAATGTGAGTCCTCTGAAGGCAGGGACTCTGCCTCATTCACCTTTAATCTCCAGAATCTAGGTCATTAATAAGAGATGAATGTTCCTGTCACACATAGGAAGTGGCAAGGGCCAAAGAGGAATGGCAAGTATGTTTGGGAGACAATTCTGTGGGCAAATCATAGAAAAAAAAAAAATCAAGGAACTGTGTCTGAAATATAAAAATACAAGTTATTTTACGGGGCTTCCCTGGTGGTAGAGTGGTTGGGAGTCCACCTGACGATGCAGGGGACGCGGGTTCGTGCCCCGGTCCGGGAAGATCCCACATGCCGCGGAGCGGCTGGGCCCGTGAGCCATGGCCGCTGAGCCTGCACGTCTGGAGCCTGCACGTCCGGAGCCTGTGCTCCGCAACAGGAGAGGCCACAACAGTGAGAGGCCCGCGTACCGCAAAAAAAAAAAAAAAAAAGACAAAAGATAAAAAGTGCTGGCGAGAACACGGAGAAAGGAGAACCCTTATGCACTGTTGGGAATGTAAATTGGTACAGCCACTATGGAAACAGTATGGAGGTTCCTAAGAAAATTAAAAATAAAACTACCAGATGATCCAGCAATCCCATTTCTGGGTATTTATCAGAAGGAAATGAAACAACTATATCGTAGACATATTCAACACTTATATGGTTCAGTGAAGCATTGTTCACCGTAGCCAAGACATGGAAACAACCTAAGTGTCCATTAATGGATGAATAGATAAAGAAGATGTGAAAACACACACACACACACACACACACACACACACACACACACACACACACAGAGGAATATTATTCAGCCATAAAAAAGAAGGAATTCTGCTATTTATTAAAGCATTGGATGAACCTTGAAGGCATTATGCTAAGTGAAATTAGTCAGAAGAGAAAGACAAATACTGTATGATCTCACTTATACCTGGAATCTAAAAGGCTGAACTCATAGAAATAGAGAGTGGAATGGTAGTTGCCAGGGGCTGGGGGGGTTGGGGAAATGGGAAGATATTTGTCATAGGGTACAAACCTCCAGTTATAAGAGGAATAAGTTCTGGGAGTCTAAGGTACCGCATGGTGGCCTTAGTCGACAATACTGTCTTGTATTCTTGAAAGTTGCTAAGAGAGTAGATCTTAAATGTTCTCATTGTAACAACAAAAAATTATAATTATGTGAGGGGAAGGATGTGTTAGCTAACCTTATTGTGGTATTCATTTCCCCATATATACACGTGTCAACTCATCTTGTTGTACACCTTAAACTTACACAATGTTATACCTCATTAAAGCTGTGGGGTGGGGGGCATGAAGCCCCATCCTATCCCAGTGGTAACTCCTGGTGTTCAGGAGACTGGAGTTCTGGAGACTGGGCACCAAGTGGGCTTCAGTGACGTCCATTCTGGTGGCTCCGCCGTACTCACGACACAGCTTCTGTCCACAGCTTCCTCTCCACACCTACATCTAGAGCACAAGTTCCCAGTGAGAGAACCTGACTGAGCTGGTTAGTGTCAGTCCAGTATGAAAGGCCTTTTATCGGCTGGCATTTTGCAAATTTCCAAGCTCTAATCAGTTGTGGTCAAGGCCCCAGGATCACATGACGTGAAGCTTGGCAACTTATGTATAACCACCAGTCAGGGCTGCTTTGTCCCAAGGAGCCTATAAGTACGTCAGCTGCCTAGAGTTTCACGGTCTGTCTAGTTCACTTCTATAGCTGGCTTTCATCCAATGGCTATGGTATTATTTCATATTTTTATAGTAGGAACTACCCAGGGTGCTAGGCTTTGAGTTATTAAGTGTTGAATGGAACGGGTATCATATGTTACAACATTCCAAGGGGAATAAATCTTTAGGATAACTCTGGTGGTAAATATGGTAATAAAACAAGGTATCAAAATAGAAAGATCAGCCCAGCTACCATGAAACAGAGTGTCCCATTCTAAATCTAGGTTTGGGGGAAAAGTAAAGTAATTTACAGCATTAATAGTAAGTGTAAACCCTTTCTTAAGCCTATAACATCTGGAAAGGTGTGAAGGTACTATTCCTTATCAGAGAGAAAAATCTTATTTTTACATAATCATATCACAAATGCACAGAGACCAAATTAAGTCACAAAAGAGACAAGTTTGCTTTTTTAAAAAAATAAATTTATTTATTTAATTTATATATTTTTGGCTGTGTTGGGTCTTCGTTGCTGTGCACGGGCTTTCTCTAGTTGTGGCGAGCAGGGACTACTCTTTGTTGCAGTGTGCGGGCTTCTCATTGTGGTAGCTTCTCTTGTTGCAGAGCACGAGCTCTAGGCGCATGGTCTTCAGTAGTTGCAGCACGCTGGCTCAGTAGTTGTGGCACATGGGCCCTAGGGTACACGGGCTTCAGTAGTTGTGGTGCATGGGCTTAGTTGCTCCGCGGCATGTGGGATCTTCCCGGACCAGGGCTCGAACCCGTGTCCCCTGCATTGGCAGGCGGATTCTTAACCACTGCACCACCAGGGAAGCCCCTGACAAGTTTGCTTTTTGCCATCAAGTCCCCTCTCAGTACTTAGAGGCCACATCAGAGAGGTACTTGGTAATCTCTTCTTTCTGTCTTTGTTCCCTCAATGTTTTTTACCCCTCACTCAGGCTGTCTCCTCCACCCCAATCCCAGTTAATTGATCACTTTGATTTTCTTCTCAGTAAAGCTGACCATGCAGCATGAGGGAGGGGATTGTAGGTCCTTCTGAGAAGAGAAAACCTCCAGCAGATCAACTTTTTTTCCTTCTCTTGCTGATATTGATCACCTTTATAACATAAATGCCAAGGGTGGTTTTGCTCTGCTTCTCTTTTCCACTTAAAAAAGATCCCTCCCAGGATGGAGGGTGGGGAGTGAAAAGGGGGATGCTGGAAGGAGAAAAGCTTACCTGCCACCCCATCTTATTGAAAATTAACAGAGGCCAGAATTGTAAAGCCCTGGCATTGCTGTTGCTGGCTGTCTCATTAAATCAGCTTGCTCTCCCTAGCGTACGTGTAATTTCCATTCAGATTGACTCAGTCCCAAACAGGAAAGAAAGACTAGATTACATTATGTTACATTACGAAAGATACAGGTGCTATTGCACGTGCATTTGGAATTTTTTGAGTTTAAAAGACAAGACCAGTTGTGAAGTTTCTATGGTTTTATGTATACTGATATCAAGTTAAGTCAAAGTGAATACCTTTGCCTTCATCTGGTGGGAGTTGTGTTCAATTAGTGAAATTTGGATTATAGTAGAAGTTTATATTTAAACCAGGAGTTTATATTTTAAAAGGTAAAAATTCACACAAAGCTAAATAGGAAAAGTACAATCCTAAGGTTCTTGATGTTTTCAAAATCTGTCACTGACAAGAAACAAATGTCAGGATATTGATTTTAGTCTTAAATAAAACATTTAGAGAAGAGGAACCTAAGCCAGCCAGTGTGGTAAAGGTAAATTTTCTTTAATAAAAGAGCTGTGAACTCAAACTATACTATGAGGCCAAAGTCATTTTTACTGGAATACATCTCATGTAGTTATTGAGCTTCCTACTACTAAGATTCATGTGTATTAATTAGACTTAATATGATATCATGGTCTGCTTTCATTGTATAATTATATTTCATTATTAACACTTTTGACCACAAATCCAATGAGATTTCTCATTATCAATCCATCACAGAGTTCTGCAAATTCCAACCGCCAAGTATCTTTCTTTCGACCACTACCCCTACCCCATCGTCCCTCACTCAGACTATTGGCGTGGCCTTCTAATTGGTCTCCTGCTCCCTTCTGCCCTGGTCCGTCTCCCATCTGTTCTCCACCAGACAGACAGAAGGCATGTTTGCAAATGCATACAGGCGAAAAGAAAGACAAACTCTTTACCGCGACCTACAGGGCCCTTATGATTTGGCCCTTACCTGCTTCCCGCTCTCATCTTGCACAAGCTACTGCTCATTCTTTCAGAACCTCATATTGGCCTCCAGCCACACAGCCCTGCACATGCATTTAGGACCCTCTTTCCAGAATCCTCTCCCCTCCCCTCTTTACCTTATTAACTCCAAGCCCCTTTCAGGTCTCAACTCAAGGGCCACTTCCTCCAAGAAGCCTGCTCTGATCTCCTTCCCTGACTAGATCCCTCTTAAGGCGTGTGATTAGTGCTATGTAACTCTTCTTCCTAGCACTTGTCACAGTCAGGCTGCTTTATTGGTTTGGAGATTATTTGATGAATGTCTCTCTCCTCTACTTGACTAGCAGTTCAATGAGGAGAGGAATCAAGTCTTTTTGCTCACTCCAACCCTAGAAGGGTACCTCATACATAGTGGCACCCAATAAGTCTATGTTGTATGAATAACATGAAAATAGCCCAAAATAAATATAGGTACATTTATATTATATGGATTGAAATGTATAGATACAAAATTACTATTATGCCATAAACCCAACTACTTTAACAATTAAGGGAAACAATAAAACTCAACTTGGGCTTTTATTTATTTGTTTATTGGGAAATAGTAAATCATTCAAAGTGTTGTTTTACTAAAATGGTTAGTTTTTCGTGCCATCCATGAATATTAAATTGTCAAACTATGTATGTCAACCTCAAACTCCCATGACATCCTTTTTATCCTCCAAAGTTAAAAAATTTATTGGCTCATGATTTTGAAATATTAAAGTGCTTTTCAATTTTAGCTTTGATTGAGTTTTACAGCTTTTTTAAAAATAAAGAAAATACTACCAAAAAATTAAAATGGAAAGTGTTACTGATGGTAAGTATGGTAGGCAGGATAGCAACAATTTAAGAAAACTAAGAGTATTGTGCTCTATTTTCAGGTGGTTTCTCATAATTTATGTTTCTACTTCAATAAATATTGCTGTTTGCGAGTTTTTCCTTGCCTGGACCTCTTACAGGTTTAAATGTGTTTAAAAATTTGGATAGTTAACTTTTATGGTCAAAAACATTTGATTCTAAATTTATAATCCTTGGTGTTTTCAGTGAAGTAGACATGTGTGAACAGTCTGGAAGAAGAAATTCCATTACCACGTTGAACAGAAACAGAATTAACTCCTTAATTTTCTGTGCAATCTTCGAGGGGATTTTCATCTAATCGCTTGACTTTTCAAATAGAAACATTTTGCCCAAGTCAGACATTAGCAATTAGATACTTTGGTGATGTAACAAAGTACTCAAAACAAATCATGCTAATGATTTAAGAGTGTTTTCTGTTCACGGGGATCCATGTCATCTGAAAATAGTGCCTGTTACAGAGTGGACATTTAATATTTGTTGAGTGATAAAATATATATGTAAGTTTAATTTTAAAAGCTTGATTAATCTATAACATAATAAATCTTTCACTTTTGGAAATTAATTCTTAATTCAGCTAATCTTAATGGCTTTGCAATAAGTAGACCTGTGGGTTCTCATGCTTTAGAGAAAATGGAGGCATATTTCATTTGCAAAGAGGGGAAAACCTTTTCAGTGAGTTTTTAATGTCTGAAAGAGGCTGTGGCTGGAATGAAATATTCAGTTACTTGTGGTTTATTTAATACTCAGTTTATTCAAGCCAATAAATTCAACTTACAGATATTGATGTTTTATTTAGAAATCTAATACTTGTATGTTAAAATACAAAATGATGGCTTTCACTTTTTCTTTGAATGATCTCATAAACTTGACAGTTTAATTTCTCCTAGTCTTTTATTTGTTTTAAATACCAAAGGTACAAAGAATGATAAAGTACATACTGATGCCTACCACTAGCTTAAGAAATAAAATATCACAGGTAACTTTTGAAGTTCCCAAACTACTTCTTCTGAAATGTATTTTCTACTCCCACACACTACCACTATTCTGAATTATAGACTATAAATGTTTACTATAAATAATACAGTATATTGTTCTGTATGCTTTAAAACTGCATAAACAGTATATCACAGGTTGGACTCTCTAGAAGCAGACACTGACCCTGAGTGGCTTGTGGCTTGTCTGTGGCCTGTCTTTTCATTCTTTTTTAAAACATGGACTCGTTTGCTAGATAGAGGTTTTAATGTTTTACACTTTTATGTGGTCACATTTATCAATCTTTTTCTTCACAGTTTGTATTTTTGGTATCTTATTTTCAAAATCTCTCTTTATCCCAAGTTGTAAACATATTCTTCTACATGTAGAAGCTCTCTTGCTCCCACTTATATCTTTAACTCTTGTGATGGTTAATTTTTATATGTTAACTTGGCTGGGCCACAGGTGCCCAGATAGTTGGTCAAACATTATTTTGGATGTTTCTGTGAGGATGTTTTTGATGAGATTAATATTTAAATCGGTGGACTTGAGTAAAGCAGATTGCCTTCCCTAATATGGGTGGGCCTCATCCAATCAGTTGAAGGCCTGAGTAGAACAAAAAAGCTGACCCTTTCCTGAGTAAGAGAGAATTCTCCAGCTGACTGCCTTCACGTTTCATCTGCAACATTGACTCTACCTGCCTTATGGCCTTTGAAAGCTGAACATCAGCTTTCCCTGGGTCTCTCACACAACTGGCCGACCCTGAAGATTTGGGGCTCACCAGTCTCCATAATTGTGTGAGCCCATTCCTTATTATCTATCTATCTATCTTTCACCCATCTATCTATCTACCTACCTATCTATCTGTCTATCATCTATCAACTATCTGTCTAACCATCCATCTAGCTAGCTATCCTGCTATTTAATCTATCTGTTTGTCTATTTACCTATCCATCCATCTGTATCTTCTATTGATTCTGTTTCTCTGGACAGCTCTGACAAATATAATCCCCCCTCACCCCTGAAATAATTTTTATGTATGTATGGGAGGTAAAGATTCAATATTACATTTTACAAACGGAAAACCAAGCATTCCATCACCGTTCTTTAAACAGTCCATCCTTTACCCACTGATCTACAATGCTGCCTCTGTCATAATCAGTCATACATTGGCATGTCATAATTATTAGAGCTTTAAAATGAATCTTGGTATCTGGGAGAACACGATCTCTGCTCCCCTTTTCTTCTGGCTTTTTGGGGCCCTTTTCTTTCATATAAATTTTACAGCCATCTTATCAAGTCTGCAAAAAGTTATGAGTTTTTATTAGAATTTCATTGCATTTCATTAATTTGGAGAGAATTGACATATTTATATTACTGCATTTTTCTATTCTTAAATTTATTTAGGCTATAAAGTTATTACACATCTGTTTTTAATATTTATTCATAAGTACCTTTTTTTTGGTTCTGAGGTTCCATTTGTTGCTAGTGTATAGAAATGCCATTGATTTTTTTTTTGTAATTGATTTGCTTTTCCTATATCTATTGAGATAAAATTTAATTTTTTCCTTTAGTGTGGTGGAATCCATTAATTGATTTTTCTAATGTCAAACTGGCTTTGCATTTCTGGAATTATCCCATGTTGGTCACTGTATGTATTACTTATCTTTTGCTCCATAACAAGTTACCCCAAAACATAGCAGCTTCAATAACAAATATGTATTATCTCGTACAGTTTCTGTGCGTCTGGAAGCCAGGAATGGCTTAGCTGAGTGATTCTAGCTCAGGGTGTCTTACAAGATATCAGTCAAGGTGTTGGCCAAGGTTACTTGGAGGCTTGATTGGTCTGGAGCGACCACTTCCAAGCTCACTCACATGGCCCTGGGCAGGCTTAGCTCCTCACTACGTGGGCCTCTCCCTCTGATGCTCATGACATGGCTGCTGGCTTCACCCAAAGTGAATGATCTGCGAGGAAGATCAATAGTTAGAAGCCACCACAACTTTTTTTTTTTTTTTTTTTTTCCTGTACGCGGGCCTCTCACTGTTGTGGCCCCTCCCGTTGCGGAGCACAGGCTCCGGACGCGCAGGCTCAGCGGCCATGGCTCACGGGCCCAGCCGCTCCGCGGCATGTGGGATCTTCCCGGACTGGGGCACGAACCTGTGTCCCCTGCATCGGCAGGCGGACTCTCAACCACTGCGCCACCAGGGAAGCCCCATCACATCTTTAATAACCAAATCTCAGAAGTGACACACCATCACACCTACTGTATTCTGTTGGTCCCATACACCGACCCTGCTACAGTGGGAACTACCTGAAGGTGGGGACCACTGGGGATCCTGGAATTTGGCACAGTCATCATGTTTTATACTCTCCGAATATTGCTGGATTCAGTTTGCTAATATTTTACGACAACTTTCGTATCTACATTGGACTATAATTTTTCTTTCTCATTACCAAGTTGACACTAGCCTTGTAAACTGAGATTAGTAGTGTTCTCTCTTTTTCTATTCTTGAAGGAGTTTGTGTATAATATCAGAATAAAATCTTCAGAATTATTTATTCCTTCACTGTTGGAATTCAGTGGGGAGCCATCTAGTCCCCATAGTTTCCTTGATTCAATTCCTTCAGCTGCATTGAAAGATCATTTGGGTTTTAAAACCACTCAGTTTTTCTATTTCTTCTTAAGACAGTTGATGTAAATTGTACTTTAATAAAATTTGTTCATTTAATCAACATTTTCAAGTTCATTGGCGTAGAATTGTCCGTAATGACTTTTTATTCTGTATGCAGTATTTCTGGCTTTTATAGTAATGTCCTCTTTTTCTGATATTGGTTATTCGTGCTGTCTTTTTTTTTTATTGGCCTCATCAGATGTTTGTTAAATTCATTAGGTTTTTTGAAAAGTCAGTCTTTGGCTTTACAGATCCTCTATATTGTGTGTTTGGTCTTTTAATTTTATTGGCTCCTATTCTTATTTCTATCATGTTCTTTCTTCTACTTTCTTTGGGTTTATTGTGCTTTGCTTTTTCTATTTTCTTGAATTTTATTCTTAGTTTATTAATTCTTAGCTTTTTGCTAGTATGAACATCTTAGACCATAATTTTTCCAAGCATTGCTTTAGCTGAATCTCGTAAGTTTTGATATGTACTATTTTAATTACTTCTCAGTTTCAAATTATTGTTTTAAATTCAACAATAATTTCTTCTTTGATCCATGAGTCCCTTAGATATGTATCTAATTAATTTCCAAACATACAAAGATTTTCTTGAGGTCTCTTTTGTTGTTGTTGGTTTCTAACTCATTGTATTATGTTAGGGAAAAAATGCTTGTGTTATTATTTCAATCCTAAAACATTTGTTTAGGTTGCTTTAATATTGAGTATATGGTCAATTTTTATAAATATTTTGAATGTGCTTATTATATGCAGTATTCAATATATGTTTATTAGGTCAAATTTATTAATTATAATGTTTAAATTATATATATATTTAAGAATTGTTTTTCCATTTTTCTATCAATTACTGAGTGGTTATGTTAAAATACCATATTATGAATGTGGATTTGTCTATTTCTCTTAACAGTTCTATCAGTTTTTAAGGCTAAATGGTTAGGTATATAGAAACTTAAAGTTGCTAAACCTACCAGTTGAAATGAACCTTTCATAATTATAAGTTACCCCTGTTTATCCTGAATAATGCAGTTTGTCTTAAAGGCTACTTAGTTTAAAAGCAATTTGGCTTTTTATCTGAGCCTTCTAGTTTTCTAATTATAGTACAGGTGGATTCTCTTGGATTCTCTTCTTTCCTTATCAAGCACCAGTTTGCATCTTCTTTCTATAATAAGCTTCAGCTTATTTCACTGTTCTTTAGTAAAATCATGTTCATCTCTTTCTCCTCTTCTTCGAGTAAAATTGAATCCCACAGCCCTGGTTGTTGCTTTAAGTAATGAATGAAATTCCAGAGTTGGCTCTTAAAAACGCAAGTGTTCGTAATTAACAAAAGGAGCCTAAGAGACATTTAGGAGAGGTGGTTTCTCCACTGCAGCTGCATAAGAATGGCCATCCTTATGTCATAAAACATGTTCAGAGAATCTGATCTGATGTGGTATTGAGACTTGCATGAATGTTTATAAATATATTAACTTGTTCTGTTTTTTGTTATTATACATTTATCCTTGGAAGGGTAATACAGACAAAGACTCTGGAAATCATTGCTGTGTTCTTCATCTCCAAAATGCTCTATAATTATGATAAATTGTCTTAATAATCTGATGCTCTCTTGATGTCATGTTTGACGTTTCCATATTTCTATACAGTATCAATACTTGTAAGATTGTTCTGTGAAATCAGTAGAAGATTACTAGCATTTTTTTTCTCTCCCCTGCATGATAAAAAGAGTAAATGACCACGACTCTACTAGATTTCTTGTTTAACCAAGAGATTGATTGTCTTGTCTCATTTTTATTAACCAGCCTAATGGCTGGGCTTCGATATTTTTGTATTCTGTGTTCTGCATTTTTATTGCCTCAATTAGAAGTTTCCAGACCTGGGCACAGTATCAGTTGATAGGGTTGGTAGACTTTCGTCTTTGCATTCGCATCTATGGTTGTGTTTAAAGAACTGCATCAGAGTTTATTCCTCCTAATCAGGCGTACTTCTATCTGTTCTCATAGTTGGGGCAGGGGCGCTGGTGGGGTGAGGAAGCCTGTTATCCTGATTATGCCTCTAATTTAGGTGGTACCAAGACTTTATACTGTCAGAAACTGTTAGCTCTGAAGAGTATTCTGCTGTCCACTCTTTATCCACCAGCCACATCCCAAGCCTTCTTCTGATGAAAAGGAGAGGGCAACATGCAGGGTTTCTTCCAGTTCAAGCTAAGACACTATTTGTGTATACAATAGAGGACTGTTTCACATGGAGCTTTCCACGTACCATATATGTCTCTGATGGTTTTTAATTTTTTTAGTTAAAAATTTTTTATTGAAGTATAGTTGATTTACTGTTGATTCAGGTGTACATCAAAGTGATTCAGTTATACATATACATATTTTTTTCAGATTCTTTTTCATTATAGGTTATTACAAGATATTGAATATCGTTCCCTGTGCAGTAGTTTTTAATTTGTTTTCTTTTTATCATTTCAATTTGTCAAGACTTTTTAAATTTGGAGATAGTTTTCCCTTATTATACCCCAATTTCTCTCCTACCTTGTTCCCAGCAAGAGAAAAATAGACCAGCGTGTTGAGCATTACGTCTGGCTTTCACTGATTCACGCATTTCTGTGGTGAGGAAGAGGACTTCCCTTCTAGAGCGACTTCCTGTGTCTTTCCTTATGAGCAGATATCACGTGCCTGTCACCATCAGTTCTGCCCAATTCCAAAGTAGATGTAGTAGTCATGGATTAGAATTTTGTCTCAGTACCTTCCTGTTGCTTTTTTTTCATCTCTTAACTCTTGAATCTGCAAAATCTGCTTAAGGATTCCCACGACTTCTGTTTCTGAATAATGCTTCTCAAGTAACATGGAGAAAATTTTTGCCCCCCTGTAGTTTAATAATGCGTGTGTATGCTGTTTCTATGTCTTATTAATTTATTAAGATTTTAATGGGAGAGAGAGGGAGATTCTGTTGTCCTGCCATTTTTCTCTGGAGATGAGTAAATAAATTATATATGTGTGTAATTTTATTTTAGTAAACTCTGTATAAGTCAGAGTTCTCCAAAGAAACAGAACCAATGGGATAAAAAAGGAGGTTTATTATGAGGCTTACACAATTATGGAGGCTATGAAGTCTTGTGGTCTGATATTCCCCAATCCAGTCAAATTGAGAGAGAAGATTTACTATCACAAACTCTAGAAGAAAATATGGGACAAGGGCTTCCCTGGTGGCGCAGTGGTTGAGAGCCTGCCTGCCAATGCAGGGGACGTGGGTTCGAGCCCTGGTCCGGGAAGATTCCACATCCCTCAGAGCAGCTGGGCCTGTGCGCCACAGCTGCTGAGCCTGCGCTCTGGAGCCCGTGAGCCACAACTACTGAAGCCCACGCGCCTAGAGCCCGTGCTCCGCAACAAGACAAGCCACTGCAATGAGAAGCCCATGCACCACAGCAAAGAGTAGCCCCCACTCCCCGCGACTAGAGAAAGCCCGTGTGCAGCAGCAAAGACCCAGTGCAGCCAAAAATAAAATAAATAAATAAATTTATTTTTAAAAAAAGAAAATATGGGTCAAAAAAAGAGTTCAGAACTTTTTCTGGAGGGCACTTTGCCCAATATCTATCAAAATTTTTTGACCTAATAATTTTACAATAGGAATTTATCCAAAAGCTATACTTACACAGGTATACAATGGCATAGGAGTAGGGTACTTTGCTGCAGTATTATTTGTAACCGCTAAAGATTTTTAAAAATATAAATATCCATGAAAAAGAAACTTCTCAAATAAATCATGGTACTGTATATCCATACAATTGGATAAGCAGAAGTAAAAAAGAAAATGAGAAAGCTCATTGTGGATTGACATGAAAGATCTCCAAGATCTATTGTTAAGTGAAAAAAACAAGTTGCATAACAGTGTACATAGTATGCTATCATTTCTGAAAACAGAAAAAAGTGGGGGGAATACATGCATTTGTTTTTATATGCACAAATTCATTCTGGGAGTATTTGGAAAGATACATAAGAAATGTATATTAGTCGCATCTAGGTGGGAGAACTCCATGCCCAGATGACTTGGGTCTGTGCTTTTTTCCTTTTGACGCTTGAACCATGTGAATATATTACCTACTCAAAACTAGAAAGAAGGAAGGAAGAACTACACCAAAACATTAAAGTAATTGTCTTTTGGTGATTAGAATCTGAGCAACCTTTATTCTCTTTTTATGTTCTTCATTGTTTTTCCTAACTTTCTACATGGTATGCATTACTTTCACAATTAGGAAAAATATTTTTTGAATAAATATAATCATTTTTGTCCTTTTATTTATCACATAAGTCTCTCTCACTGTGGTTTAAGCCTAATTCCTTTTGAAGGATAGGACGAAAAAAGATAGGCTTTGAAGATACATATTATTCTATTCTTCTTGACATAGTGAATTAAGAACAGAATATTTTGAAGTGTACAATACTGTGTTGTTATTATAGGCACTATATTGTATGGCAGATCTCTAGAATTTATTCATCTAACATAACTGAAACTTTGAACAACGACTCCCAAACAAAGCAACAACAAAAATACAAAACAAAAACAAAAGAACACAAGGAAATTAGGAGGTGATGGGTATGACTATTACCTTGTTGTGGTGATGGGATCACAGGGGTTTGCATACATCCAAACTCTTCAAATTGCACCCATTAAGTATGTGCAGTTCTTTGTGTACGAATTATACCTCAGTAAAACTAGAATATTATCTATATGTTCTTTTCTTCTAGCTAAACAATCCAAACTGTTCTAATATTTTACTTTCCTATTTCCAAAGGTAGGAGGTAGAATTATGTATGTATAAAAGACAATTATGTATGAAAGACAAAACAAAGACACCACTTTTTTGTGTGTCCTTGTTTGCCTCAGAGCTCCACTTCATTTTGACTAAGTTCTAGATCAAGGAATCTAAAGTTATTCACAATTTTTTTTCTGCAGCTTGAGTCATATGGTGTTATCATTTAAAATTTAAAAATTTTCAGCTTCTGTGAATTTATCACCTAAAAACTGGGCCATTGTGACTGGTTAATGTATTCTAGTTATATTATGGGTAAATTCTCTTTAGGTAATGAAATTTCACCATAAAAAGTTGTTGTATGTAATTTAAATTATGTATACAAATGCTACATTTGGCATAGGAATTCTTTGAATTCTGGTTTCTGAGGTGACAGAAGGAAACTTCTACGCACTGAGATCCTGAGTGGGATGAGGTTACAATGCCCAGTACCGACAGAGAATTTCAGGACCTCAACCTGGTTTCATCAGTATCAGAATTATTGCCATAAACAGTTGTGTACGTTGCTTTTGCTTACTTGGAATGCTGACGTGGCTGGTGGTATAAAGGCAGCGAGCACACAGGTCTGTGCTCCTCCAGCCAGGCAGCTGTCTCACACACAGCTCGTAGCCCACCAGCCCCCCAATGTATCTCCACGAAACACAAGGGAGTCACTGGTTGCTGTGTCCCCCCGTTGGAATGCTGATCTCAAGAATATCTTCTATACCTTGTTTCTTAGTGGGGTAGACCTAAATGAAAGCTTCTGTGAGCTGGGAAAAGTCATAATTCTCATCCATTGTCATTCCAGAAGCAGACTCTGTGGTCTGGTCCAGCCCATTCTTTCATTTAGAAACCAGAAACCACACACAGTATGAAGTTAGATCATGACGTCAACCGTAAAAGCAGGCAGAGTTTCCTGGTGGCCTAGTGATTAGGATTCTGGGCTTTCACTGCCGTGGCCCGGGTTCGATCCCTGGTCGGGGAACTGAGATCCTGCAACTCGTGCAGTGTGGCCGAAAAAGAAGAACATGTGAATTGATTAACCCTAAAAGCAGGCAGATCTGAGATGAACTCTGTCCCTACCACATACTGTTTCGGCGATCTAGAAGAATGACTTAATTTTTCTGAAACTTAAAGTTCATGTTTATAAAATTGGGACTACAATGCTTACCTCGGATATGGTGGCAAAATTAAATATATTTGTGTAAAGTGGGAGGCCCTTAAGTACTCAGTATTTCATTAGTTACTTTCTCAACTTGTGGTTAAATTGTAGAGCACAGTATAATCTTAGAATTTGTATATATTATATAAACTATATCTATATTTGTATACATATTAATTGAAAGTATTTTCCATACTTGAACCTGAATAGTGGTAAAGTTTAGATAACTGCTACCAGTTCTTCTACTTTATTTCAAATTCTGTCTCTTTTTTTCACAAATCATTATTTTAATGTTTGTTGCTTTGTTTTTAAGAGTTACTAAAAGAGAAAGAATACAGAAAGAACATTTATTTTTATTTTCTAATATGAGATTACCTTGACCACAGATTTTAAAACTATGAGTTCTGAGTTTTATTTATTTTCACACTTTCCAAAAATACTTTTTCTATTGTGATGTGAAACAAACAAAAAAATCCACCAAAAATTATCTCTTCCTGTAATCAGGTAAATAAAATAGTCCTCTGACTGACGTACAAAAACAGACTAAAATATGAATAGGACTGTGCTTCAAATCTGGGTCTTCAGAAGCTGACTGAGGTCAGTTTCCCTGGGAGAGAGACTCTGAGATGGAGATTTCTGTGTAGTAACTGTTGGCGAGTCTTATGGGGCTCAATCCCTGTGGGTAGGGTGGAGGAAATAGGATTGACTGAGGGAGTAGCTGCCGTGTGGCGCAGTCCTTCAGGCAGCTCTGGAGCTGGGAAGGCCCATCATGAGGCAAGGGAGCCAGGCAGGATAGCTCCACGTGGTCCAGTCCTCAGCTGTGAACTGTTCCAGGAAGGAAGGTCGAGTGGCTCTTTTTAGCTGAGGGCAGTTCCCAGGGAGGATTTAGCTGAGAGTTGGGGAGTGGGAGGAGACCTGAGGGGTGACTGAGTCGCTCTCCACAAAATTCACTACATGCTTAAATCAAACTATATTCACGGGCTTGCCTGGTGGCGCAGTGGTTGAGAGTCTGTTTGCCGATGCAGGGGATACGGGTACGTGCCCGGTCTGGGAGGATCCCACATGCCGCGGAGCGGGTGGGCTCGTGAGCCATGGCCGCTGAGTCTGCGCGTCCAGAGCCTGTGCTCCGCAACGGGAGAGGCCACAACAGTAAGAAAACCGCGTACCGCAAAAAAAAACAAAAACATATATATATATATATATATATATATATATATATATTTTCACACTTTCTTCAGCTCCTATTTTAGATGTGTATTGCAGACTAATGGCTGCTGAGTAGTTAGCAGCAACCACCAGAGTCCGGACAGGTAACTATCAAAATCATCTAGAAGAAAAAAAATGAAAACAGAATAAAATCCTCATTTGTTTGGAAACAGCCTTTTGTGAGCAACATAATTGTTTAACATGCCAAATATCTTTAAAAGCAACAACCACAACCCAGAACACTTTTCCCAAAGATACATGATCCTCTTATTAACCTGTTAATTTTATTCGTGTATCTCCTGAACATTCAATATTAGGGTTACATTACTCCCCACCTCCTAACGCCCCAGGAGAGAAGCACAGATTTGGTATATGTGGCTACAAGTCCTGGGACTATTCATGCAGAATCTCTGACAGTCAAAAGGCATGAGACTTTAGTGACTGCTGGGGTGTTCCAAGGTCCATGAGAGATGACCTTAGGCTAAGCTCTACTGGGGGAATTTATCACTTTCTTGAATCCACACTGAGAAAGAAAAGCAATGGATGAGAGTGGGGAGACAATTGTGGAAGATGAGAGGGAAGATGAGAGGGAGAGCTCTTTACAATGGAAAAAGACAGAGAACTGCGACAAAGACTAATCCCTCCCCCAATATTTATTTGCCCTTTTTCCCCTTACAGAAGTAGAACTGCTGAATTTTAAGTCTGCAAATGACCACCCACTTCACATTTCACCCCTTCCTGCATTGGCTGCAATAATGGGATTAGTTTTGTAATGAGAAGTGAGTGAAAATGTTTTGTGCAATTTATAGAAAGTGTCCTTAAATAGAGTCCATGTGTGTTCTTCCTACCCCTTCCTTCCTCCTGTTGGACCATTCAGACAAGGGCAGTACACTTTAGGAACCATGAGCAACAAAGTAGAGGAAGCCTGGTTATCTGGACAAGTTCACAGAGCATTGCCCCGAACCACCTACCTCCAGACTCTTAGGTAATAAAGAAATTAAATTCTCTCTCGTTAAGCTGCTGTTATTTATATGCAGCCAAATATGTATTCTAAATCAATACAAGAAAATACTCAAAAAGCTCTCCTTTTGAGACTTCCTTCGTGGTGCAGTGGTTAAGAATCGCCTGCCACTGCAGGGGACATGGGTTCAAGCCCTGGTCCAGGAAGATCCCACATGCCGTGGATCAACTAAGCCCGTGTGCCACAACTACTGAGCCTACGTGCCACAGCTACTGAAGCCCGTGCACCTAGAGCTGGTGCTCTGCAACAAGAGAAGCCACTGCAATGAGTAGCCCCTGCTCACCGCAACTAGAGAAAGCCTGTGCACAGCAACGAAGACCCAACACAGCCAAAAATAAATAAATAAATAAATTTATTAAAGAAAAAAAGCTCTCATTTTTCAGAATCTTTTAGAGCAGTGAAAGTTTAATAACTACACTTTTATTTATTTAAACTCTAAAAGATTCATAGATAATAAGATAATTTGCTCAACAAATTTGAAACTACTGTGTGCCAGGCACTGTTCTAGACACTGATGATACAACTGTGAATGGGATATACAAATTCTGCTTTCATGAGCTTACGTTCTAGTGGCAGGAGGCATTCAATCAACAGATAGACACGAAATATGGCAGGAGGTGGTAGTGTGACCACCAAGCAGTATAAGAGAGTTAAGGAGTGTCAGGGAATGCTTTCCTAACAAGATATTTGAGCACAGATCTGAAAGAAGTAGTAAAATTTAAAACACTTGGTTATCTGGGAAAAGAACATTCCAGAAAGAAATACCAACAAATATTAAGAGAGAAGTGGGAGCAAGGTTGACATGTTTGAAGAATAGCAAGGCTTTATGGTTGGAGCTGAAGAAGCAAGGGGAAGAATGTAGGAGATCCAAGAGTTTAGATGGTAAGGACCTAGATTTTCTCCTGAACGGAATGATTAGAGGCTTTTGAGCAGGAGGAATGAAGTGATCTGAGTTATTATTATTATATTTTGCGGTACGCGGGCCTCTCACTGTTGTGGCCTTTCCCGTTGCGGAGCACAGGTTCCGGACGCACAGGCCCAGCGGCCATGGCTCACGGGCCCAGCCGCTCCGCGGCACGTGGGATCTTCCCGGACCGGGGCACGAACCCGTGTTCCCTGCATCGGCAGGCGGACTCTCAACCACTGCGCCACCAGGGAAGCCCACGCTGAGTTATATTTTAAAAGCATCCCTGTGGAAGATAGAGGGGCCAGGTGGGAGCAGAAAGAGTAGGTGAAAGTTGATGGTGGCGTGGAGCAGGGTGATAGTTATGGAGAAGTGGTCGGATCCTGGATATATTTTGAGGGTAGAGCAGATATGATCTGCTGATGAATGTGTGGGGTGAGAGAATAAAGACTCAGGACCTACTCTATGATTTGGCCTGATAGATGCTGTCTTGATTTTAAAAAACCTGCTATAAATTCCACTTTGGGGGTAGAGACTTGGGGGAAGTGAAGGCTTTGTGGTACTTCTCTAGACGTTCATTATAGTGGTAACTAGACTCACTGTGACCTTGCATGTGCTAAACATACACGTCTTACTTCATTTTACTCTCAAACAATCCTATGGAATGTCTATTACCATCCTCGTTTTACGGATGAGGACATAGTTTTAAGTGGGTTGCATAACTTGTCCAAGGTCACACAACTAGTGAGTGGCAGAGTCAAAATTCAAACCCACCTCTGCCTACTCCAAACGTGGGTTCCCACCCACTCTGTTACACAGACTTCAGTGTTCCTACTCTTCCGTCCGTTAGAGTAGGGCAGACAAACTAATCCCCACAGGCCAAATCTGGCCCTTCACCTGTTCTTGTCCAGCTCGTAAGCTAAGACTCTTTTTGAAAAAAAAAAAAATCAAAAGAAAAATATTTCATAACTGTTGAAAGTTATATGAAATTCAAGTTCAGTGTCCATAAATACAGTTTTGTTGGAACAGAGTCATGCCCATCCACTTACCTAGTGTCTATGGCTATTTTCAGGCTACAGTGACAGAGTTGAATAGTTGCAACAGAGACCATTTGGCCCACAAAGCCTAAAATATTTACACTCTGTCCCCTTATAGAAGAAGTTCGCCAACCTCTGGTTTAGAGAGGGATCTCTGTCCTAACGTTTATGAAATGCCAGACTTGTGAAACATTTCTATTGTAGTTAATTTCTCTAGTGTCAGAGAGGGTACCCCTCTGTGGAAGAGAGTTTGTTCAGCCAGTTAAAGATTAATTACTCATGTAGTTTTGTTCTACATTGAAAGCACAATACACAGTGGAAGTGAACCCAGAGTCAGAACAATGGCAATAACCTTGACAGCTCCCTCTCTTTCCCTCTCTCTCTCTTCTCTCTCTCCTCTCTTTCTCAAATAACGGTTAAATACCACTTAAATAATCTGTACCTTTCAGGACATTGAGAATACCTGTTATTTTTAAATTATTAGAGAATTTACCTTTAGGACTTCCTTTTGAAATTTTTAAGTTCCCAAATTTCTAGCTTTGAAACTATATCACACACTGGGATATAGACCCAATCAAGTTTCCTTCTACTGAATGCCATGGGTGAATAATCATGATAACATTGATCAAGGGGCAGTATTCTTTAGACCAACAGTCACTTTATTTCCACCAGAAAAGAAGTATGTGAGGTCTACAAATATGGCTCTCCCAGCAGAACGCTTTGTAATGATCTAGTGGGGAGAGAAATAATACAGAAAACAAGATAAGAGCTCCATATGAAGGAGAGTGTTCCATCTCTGTGCCAAGAACAGAAAAGCTCTCAGTCACAGTTTTTATCTGCGAATCTAGAAGCAGCTGATGTTGTGAAGCTCAGCGTGTTTGTGTGTTGCTCTCACTGCTGTTGGCTTTCTCTTCCAATAGAAATCTATCTTATCTGAATTGAGCTGAAAACAGCTTGTTTTCATCCATGTCATTTTTGGCTCGGAGGAGTTGTGAAATCCCATCCTTGGAGTAGACTTGAAAAGAGACCCACCTGAATTGCGTTTGTGTGTGAGTGGTAATGCTACACACTCCTCAGAGAGCGAGAATGGATTCTCTCCTGTTTGACCATGCCCAATTGCCTCCTGTCATGCTCAACTGTATCTTACATATAAATTTCTCTGTACTGTAGGTATTATCTATATTTACTACTTCTGGTAATAGGTAATTTCTTTGGGACCAAACTTTTGTTTAAAAATAACAGGACTGGGACTTCCCTGGTGGCCCAGTGGGTAAGACTCCACGCTCCCAATGCAGGGGGGCCTGGGTTCGATCCCTGGTTGGGGAACTAGATCCCACATGTATGCTGCAACTAAGAAGTCCTCATGCCATAACTAAAGATCCCCCATGCCACACCTAGAGATGCTACAACATGCCTGCATACTGCAACTAAGACCCGGTGCAGCCAAGATAAATAAATAAATGTTAAAAAAAAAAGAAATAGGACCAGTCTTGGTGCAGGGGGAGGGTGGGGGTTGATACTATATGATTCTATTTATATAGCATTCTCTTTTTTGACAGCATTATTGATATATAATTCACATGCCATACAATTCACTTACTTAAAATGTACAATTCACTGGTTCCTAATATATACGGAGTTGCACAACCACCACCATGTTCATTCTTAGAACATTTTCATTACCCCAAAAAGAAACCCTGTACCTTTTAGCCATCACCAACCATTCTCCCCCATCCCACCCAGCCCTAGACAACCACTAATCTACTTTCTGTCTCTATATATTTGTCTATTCTGGACATTTCCTATAAATGGAATCATCCAGAATGTGATCCTTTGTGGTTGGCATGTCTTCAAGGTACATCCATGTTGTGGTGTCAATACTTTCTTTTCCTTACTGAATAATATTTCATTGTATGATATACCCTATGATACTTTTTAAATGACAAAAATTATAGACATGAAGAATACATTAGTGGTTGCCAGGTGTTAGGACTGGCAGTTGTGAGGGCAGGGGATGCCATGACTGTGGCTATGAAAGGATAGCATGAGGCATCCTTGTGATGGAACTGTTAGGTATCATGACTGTGGTGTTGGTCACACAAATCTACACATGTGACAAAATTGTATAGAATTAAATATACACACACACACATACACACACGAGTACATATAAATGGTAAAATCTGAAGAAGATCAGTGAATTGTAGCAGTATCATTTTCTTGCATAGGATATTGTACTCTAGTAATGCAAGATGTTATCTTTGGGAGAAACTGGATGAAAGGTATACAGGATCTTTGTATTATGCCCTACAACCGTATATGACTCCAAAATGATCTCAAAATAAAATTCAAAAATAATAAAAATAGGAACGTACCTTTCAAGAATGGCAGAGTAAGGACCTCTGAAAATTCACTCCTCTATAAAAGCAAAAAGAACACTAGCAAAAATGGTCAAAATCAACTTTTTCAGAACTCTGGAAATTAACCAAATGCTTGTAACAATTTGAGGAGTGTTTGTTCAAGAAAAGCACTGAATCACGGTAAAAACAGTGAGCTTTGTGGCATTTTAACCTGCCCTGTTCTCATCCTCCTCTCCCCAGCTCCAGGGTAGCCTTAAAAACAAACAAACTGGGCTTCCCTGGTGGTGTAGTGGTTGGGAGTCCACATGCCAATGCAGGGGACACGGGTTCGAGCCCTGGTCCGGGAGGATCCCGCATGCCGCAGAGCAACTAGGCCCGTGCACCACAACTACTGAGCCTGTGCTCTAGAGCCTGCGAGCCACAACTACTGAGCCTGTGTGCCACAACTACTGAAACCCATGTGCGTAGAGCCCATGCTCTGCAACAAGAGAAGCCACCACAATGAGAAGCCCATGCACTGCAATGAAGAGTAACTGCCTCTCTCCACAACTAGAGAGAGCCCGCGCACAGCAACAAAGACCCAACACAGCCAAAAATAAATAAATAAATAAATTAAAAACAAACAAACAAAAACAAACAAACCTGCAGTCATGGTGAAAACCAATAGCAGCCACTGGAAGGGATACAATGTTGGAGCTTCCCCAAAGCCCCATTGCCAAATAGCTGTCTTTATGGCAGCTGGCAGTTCCCTGGAAAATCCCACTCACAAGGCTTGTCTTTATCTGACCTGACTCAGAGTTCACACATTATGAACAGCATTTCCCCCAGGGGTATTTGTAGAAAACAACCAATAACAATCGTTTAACATCACTGCTGCCTGAGGTGGTAGTAACAGTTGCAACAACAAACAAGTTCACCAACAAACTTAAAAGGGAAAGCTGGGGCATAAGATGTCAATAATAGGCTTTGAGAAGCTCTGACATATTCCTGGGAATCTAGAAAGCCACACTCATGTGTAGGGCTGTGTGCATGCCCAGGAAAGACCTGAGAAGGCTCTAAACTCTCACCTCTGGTTAACCATGAGGCTCTGTGCAAGCAGGAAGTGAAGGCTAAGGCAGAGTTGTAAACAGCCTACTGGAGTGTTGAAGGCATGTCCCAATGTGCATGCAAAGGCTGGCAGGCTTATTTGTTCCAAGAACTTAAGGAAATGTATATACAATTGTTAACCACCCAGTAAGAAAACCAAATAGAGACTTCAGTGTCCATACATGAAAAAGAATACAGACTTTACAGAACTAATTCAGGAAATTCACTGAAAAACCAATAGCAGCAGCAAAACAAACAGCGACAACAACCAACCCCTGGGGAGTGGAGGGAAATTTGATTTCCAGATTTGTTACATTATATGATTTAAAACTTCCCATTTTCAGCAAAAAATTATGAGATATGCAAAGAAACAAGAAAGTATGGCCCATACATGGGATAAAATTAGCAGTCAGTAGAAACTGGCCCTGAGGAAACTCAGGTGCTTGACTAACTAGAAAAAGCCTTTAAATCATCTATTTTTAAACATACTCAAAGAACTAAGGGAAATTATGTCTAAAAAACATAAGGAAAGTGTGAGAATGATGGCTCACTACATAAAGAATATCAATAAAGAAACAGAAATTATAAACAAGAACCAAAGGAAGATTCTAGAGTTGAAGAGTATAATAACTGAAATGAAAATTCACTTCAGGGGCTCAACAGAAGATTTAGGCTGACAGAGATTCTGTGGGCTTGAAGACAAATCAATTCATTTGATCTAGTTTGAGGAACAGAAAGAAGAAAGAAGAAAAACACAAAGACCTGTGGGACACCATTAAGTATATCTGAAAGAAAACACTGTCAACCAAGAATTCTTTATCCAGCAACACTGACCTTCAAAAACAAAAGAGCAATGAAGATATTCTCAGGTACTTACACATTGAGAGAATGTTCACAGAAGCATTATTCATAATACCAACAAGTAGAAATAATCCAAATGTATCAAATGATGAATGAATAAACAAAAAGTGGCATATTCATACGATGGAATATTACTCAAGCATCAAAAGGAATATGCTTGGTATGCTACACCATGGATGAATTTTGAGAATATCCTAAGTGAAAGAGCCACTCACAAAGGACCACATATTGTATGATTTCATTTATATGAAATTTTTAGAATAGTCAGATGTATAGAGATCAAAAGTAGATTAGTGGTTGCCTATGGCGGCAGGGTTGGGAAAAATAGGGCGTGATAGCTATATCAAAGAGGATATTTTTTCAGAGAGTGATGGAAATGTCCTAAGATTGATTGTGACAATGGTTGCACAACTCTGTGAATGTACTAAATATTACTGAATTGTATGCTTTAAATGGATGAATTGTATGGTATGTGAATTATATTTCATTAAAGCTGTTACCAAAAAAGGTGGGGGAGGAGTAAAACAATAAAACTCTTAGAAGAAAACATAGGAATAAATGTGAATGACCTTGGATTAAGCAATTGTTTCTTAGGTATGATACCAGAAGCAGAGCAACAGAGGAAAAGAAAAGATAAATTATACTTTGTCATAACTAAAAACTTTTGTGCTTCAAAGGGCACCATCAAGAAAGTGAAAAGACAACCCACAGAATGAAGAAAATATTTGTAAATCATATATCAGATAAGGAAACATAAAGGATCCAGAATTATGAAAGAACTTTTACAACTCAATAAAAAAAAGACAGGGCTTCCCTGGTGGCACAGTGGTTGAGAGTCCGCCTGCCAATGCAGGGGACATGGGTTCGTGCCCCGGTCCAGGAAGATCCCACATGCCGCAGAGCGGCTGGGCCCGTGAGCCATGTCTGCTGAGCCTGCGCGTCCGGAGCCTGTGCTCTGCAACGGGAGAGGCCACAACAGTGAGAGACCCGCGTACCACAAAAAAAAAAAAAAAAAAGAGACAATTAACTCTATTAAAAATGGGCAAAAAATTTGACTATACATTTTTCCAAAGAAGATATGCAAATAGCCAGTAAAACACATGAAAAGATGCTCAACATCATCAGTCATTGGGGAAATGCACCCAAAACCACAAAGAGATGCCACTTCACACCCACTAGGATGGCTATACCTTTAAAGAACAGAAAACAATAAGTGTTGGTGTGGATATAGAGAAATTGAAATCCTTGTATATTACTGGTAGGAAGGCAGAGTGATACAACCACTTTGGAAAACAGTTTGTCACTTCCTCAAAACTTTAAACATAGAATTATTAAATGACTGAGACATTTCACTGCTAGTTCTGTGTTGGTTTTAAAATGTACCATGAATCACATTTTGACCAGCCAGAATATAGGGGAATTTGCTGGTTTGCTATACCATAAGGTCCAGAGGTCACAGTGGAAGAGTTTGGAAAGACAGAAAGGGGTGGGAAGGTAGGTCAATTAGTAGAAGCACAATTCATTTAATAAAGTTTTTGTTCTTACAATTTTAGAGCTTTCAGGGAACAAAATTTAAATCAGTGTTCCCCGGAAGTTATGTGAAGAAACAGTAGTTGGCATTTGGTGGTGGGGGTGGGGAAGTCTCATGATGGTAGGAGCAGATCTTTCTGACAGGCAGCTGATCACCTTCCCCAGGAAAACATCACATCCTCAGCTGACTATATAGTCAAGTGTATCAGGAGAATAAAAAGCTGGGGTGTGTTAGGGGGAGTCCTTTACCCTCCCCCTTTACCTTTCAAAGAAGGGAGAAAATGCTCACTCAGTAAGAAAGAAAAATACGAGAGGAAATTTCTAGGTTTTTTCTGCCCCCTCATTCACTTCTTCCCAAAGTTGAGAAGTAACTTATACTCGAAGGGGTGGAGGATGTATGGTCCAGCCTCTTCTGGGCTTTTTTTTTGTCTTTGATGCAGCTTGATATTAAGAGACTTACTCCCTACTCATCTTTCCCTAAACTTTCCAGGGCTGGGTGAAGAAAGAGATCTACTAGGGATCCAGATAATGGCCACAGCTCAGATCCTGATCTTTAAGCCTAGCAGGAAAAAAGCTGATGATTCTATTTCAGTCTATCTGATTCCAGTATCTCTTTCTCATTCAGTGGGAGCGGGTCTTCCTCACAGGCAGCTGACCCCCTTGAGCATCCTTTGCTCCCCGTGGCAGTCACATGTCCTGGAGCAGGAAGCTGAGACTGCCACTTATTCTAGAAGAGTGGTAGGGTTGTGGCACTTGATTTAAATATAAACACTGGGTTCAATTAACTGCCCATGCATTTATTCAATATACCTTTGTTGAGCACACTCCCTGTACTCATTGCTTTGTACAAGGTGATGGAGATGTGAAGGGGAACGTGGCAGATGGAGGATACTGGCCCTTACAGACCTTTCGTCTCCAATGGAAAGTTCTCTGCCCTTTGGGGGCAGCATTTCACCTCTAGAGTGGAGACTGGTTTTCCCTCTCAAGCCTCATGTACCTGGGACCAGAAGGAGGGGAGAGTCCTTTTTGCCCCCCAAATGCCATCTCAGGCGTTATATCTCCCACCCTCCTTCAAAGTTCGTATCATCAAACATCTTGCTGTACTGATCGTTCCGCCTTAGTCACTGATGACTTTAACACCTGGCTCACTCTCTTCTCTTCCACCTCTACTCCTGTTTTTATTTTTTGACGACTTCATTCAACAGGCTCATGGATAAAATCCATCCGAGACAGGGTGTATCTCTAATTTCCTGTGTGCTTTCTGTGAATTTCTTCCCTCTTTTGCTCTCTCTAGAACCCTGAAGGCTGTTTTTCTTTCCCGAAGCACACAGTGAAGAAGAAACAGACTCAGAGGGGCCTCTGCTGCAGATGTCAGACAGAAAGATCCAGACCTGGGCTGCTGAGTATGCCGGGGCTCCAGGGAAAGGAAAGAGCAGGTAGGAGGATGGTTCACAGGGAAGAGGAAAGCCTTGGAGGAGCAGAGTTCTTGAAATGGGAAGGGAGAGAAGGACCCTTAGTTGAGAGAACCAGGAAGTGGAGTGGACAGGACTTGGTACTGAGCTATCCGTACTTGGGAAGGAAGCTCCCACCCACTGGGGACGTCCTGCTGCTCCCGGGCTTGTACTGCACCCTTGAGCAGAAGGTGAGGAACTTGGTCATCTTCTGTGCGGTTAGAGCCACAGAGGGAAAAATCACACCTCCTGACCAAGATGGGACAAAAGAGCATCAGATTAGACTTTTCTAACCCCTGCACTGCACTGACACAGCCCCGCTGCCACATGTTTATGCTACGGTCTCTTAGTTCCTTGCCCTCTCACCTCTAGTGATCACTTCCTCAACCCACTTCAGATGCCCACTATCACGGTGATGGTCTTGTCATCAGCCATGACCAAACCCAGTCCACACCTTGCAAACCCCATGAACTTCCTGGTCCTCTCTCTCCCTCTGTTGTTCTCTGGCAAAGCCCCAGCCTGGTTAAAACCATCCCTCAGCCTGATCTGTGCCTGTCCCTGAGCAGCAGAGCGGTGCTGGAGAGAAAACGCATGGCCCCGCTGAAAAAAGTCTCGCTGCAAATCTGTGACCACAAATCACAAAAGGATACTCAGCACTGCCCAGGGTGCTATTTTACATCCCTGGTGTGTTTGGTTTCCCAGCTCCAAAATTACTATTTTATACCTTCTTTCCCATCAAATTCCCTAGGCACACCCCCTCCCCCACCTCACTTCCTCACACAAGCATGTTCTCCCTGGTGGCGCAGTGGTTAAGAACCTGCCTGCCAGTGCAGGGGACACGGGTTCGAGCCCTGGTCCAGGAAGATCCCACATGCCGCGGAGCAACTAAACCTGTGCACCACAACTACTGAGCCTGCGCTCTAGAGCCCACGAGCCACAACTAATGAAGCCCACATGCCGCAACTAATGAAGCCTATGTACCTAGAGCCCATGCTCCGCAACGAGAGAAGCCACCACAATGAGAAACCCACGCATCGCGATGAAGAGTAGCCCCCGCTTGCTGCAACTAGAGAAAGCCTGTGCACAGCAACGAAGACCCCACGTAGCAAAAAAAAAAAAAAAAAAAAAAAAAGAAAGAAAAAGAAAGAAACTTATAAAAAAAAAAAGAAAGCAACACCTACACACGCCTCACCCTACCACGCTCCCTGCCAACTCCTCCTCGTGGGCTCCAGATCCCACCCCTTTCTTGTTCTCAAGGACGGGCTCCTACCATTCCCCCAACTCTTCTAGACTTTTCCTGCCAGCATCCAAACATGCTGTAATCTGTCCTATGAAGAAATAAAATCAAAACACCTCAAATGACCCCATAACACCTTTCAAATCCCCCTCTCATTTCTCTGCTCCCCTTCAAAGCAAAATATTTTGAAGGCAGTGATTATAATCACTAGTGTTTCCACAGTCTCTCCTCAACACATTCTATGCAGTTTCCGTCCACACCACTCCACCCAGACTGCTCTTGTCAAGGTCTCCCAGGGCCTTTGTGTTGCCAAGTCTAGCATCACGTCTCTGTCTTCATCTTACTCACCCAGTACTGGACCCAGCGAACTACTGCTGCTTCCCTCTGCCCTTTGGCAGTCTGAGAAGACAATATTAGAGCTTCTATTTTCACTTATTTTTTTTTTTTCTCTAAAACAAGTAAGGAAGAAATTAAGCTTTACTAATAGGTAAAACCCATTTTTATACTGGTGCCCTCACTTGGTTGCCATAGCAGACAAATAAATGTCACATGTGCCACACAGGGTGTGCTGAGGGATGCTCCATAATCAGAGGTATGCTGTAGTTTATTTGTGCACAGTTGTGTCGGCTTATGGATTACATTATCTTTAAAAAAAAAAAAAAAAGCTTTATTGTGGTGAAGTATACATATTGGAATGGCCAAAAAGTTCGTTCGGGCTTTTGGTAGCCACTGACAGAAAACCCGAACGAACTTTTTGGCCAACCCGGTGTCATGAAACTGACCATTTCAGCCATTTTAAAATGCACCATGTAGTGGCATTAGAAGTACATTCACATTGTTGTGCTACTGGGACTTCCCTGGTGGTCCCGTGGTTAAGACTGTGCCTCCATTGCGGGGGGCACATGATCGATCCCTGGTCAGGGAACTAAGATCCCGCATGCCGCGTGGTGTGGCCAAAAATAAACAAATAAATAAATGTAATAAATCACATTGCTGTGCTACCATCACCCCCATCCAGCTTCAGAACTTTTTCGTCTTCCCCAACTGTACCCATTAAGCAATAACTCTCCTTGTCCCCCTCCCCGCAGCCCTGGGAAACCATCATTCTAATTTCTGTCTTTCTGAATCTGACTACTCTAGGTACCTCAGAAGCAGAATCATACGTTATCTGTACTTTTGTGACTGACTTATTTCACTTAACATAATGCCTTCATAATGGATAAGCATAATGGATAAGATTCACCCATATTGTAGTATTTATCAGAATTTCAGTCCTTTTTAAGGCTGACTGATATTCCATTTCGTTATATGCATATAGCACGTTTTGTTTATCCCCTCATCTGCCAATGAATATTTGTTTTTTTCTCCGGCTTTTGGGTATAGTGAATCATGCTGCAGTGAACATGGGTATACGAATATCCATTTGAGTCCCTGCTTTCAGTTCTTTGTGGTATATACCCAGAAGTGGAATTTCTGGGTCATATGGTGATTCTAGCTTGAATTTTTTGAAGACGCACCATACTGTTTTCCATAGCAGCTGCACCATTTTACTGTCCCATTAGCAATGCACAAGGGTTCCAGTGTCTTCACATCCTCACAGACAGTTATTTTCTGTTTTGTTTTATTTTGTTGGTAATAGCCATTGTAATGGGTGTGAAGGGGTATCTCACTGAGGTTTTGATTTGCATTTCCCTAATTACTATTGATATCGAGCATCTTTTCACGTACTTGTTGGCCATCTGTATATCTTTTGGGAGAAATGTCTATTCAAATCTTCTCCTCATTTTGAGGGGTTGTTTTTTTGTTTTTAAGCTGTAGGAGTTCTTTATATATTCTGGTTATTAATCCCTTATCAGATGTATGATTTTTTTCCCAGAAAATATATATCAGGTATATATTTTCTCCCAAAATGTGGATTGCCTTTTCACTCTGTTAATAGCATCCTTTGATACTCAAAAGTTTTTAAGTTTTGATGAAATCTAATTTAACTGGTTTTCCCTTTTTGCCTGTACTTTTTGCGCCATATCCAAGAAATCATTGCCAAATCCACTGTCATGAAGATTTTCCCCTATGTTTTCTTCTAGGAGTTTTATGGTTTCAGGTATTATGTTTAGGTCTTTAATCCATTTTGAATTAATGGGTTTTTTTGGGTTTTTTTTTTGCGGTATGTGGGCCTCTCACTGTTGTGGCCTCTCCCGTTGCGCAGCACAGGCTCTGGATGCGCAGGCTCAGCAGCCATGGCTCACGGGCCCAGCCGCTCCGCGGCATGTGGGATCCTCCCAGACCGGGGCACGAACCTGCGTCCCCTGCATCAGCAGGCAGACTCTCAACTGCTGCGCCACCAGGGAAGCCCAGAATTAATGTTTTATATGTTGTAAGATAAGAGTCCAACTTCTTTCTTTTTTTTAAATCGATGGTTGTTTAGCAGTTAGTTGTGATTTGGGGTGTGCTCATGAGAGGAGGTGAGCTTCGGGTCCCTCTACCTGCCATCTTGTCTTTCCTGCATTTCCCAACTCTCTTTTGCATGTGGATATTCAGTTTTTGCAACCCTATTTGTGAAAAGACTGTCCTTTGGTCTAGTCATCCTTGTCAAAAATCATTTGACCATATATGTGAAGGTCCATTTCTGGTCTCTGTATTCTACTCTATTCATCTATATGTCTGTCTTTATGCCAGTACCACACTGTTTTAATTGCTGTAACTTTGTAGTAAGTTTTGAAATCAGGAAACATGAGATCTCTAACTTTGTTCTTCTTTTTCAAGATTGTTTTGGCTATTTGGAGTCCCTTGAGATTGCATACGAATTTTAGGATGGATTTGTCTATTTCTGCAAGAAAAAAGTCATTGGGATTTTGATAGGGATTGCATTGAATCTGTAGAGCAATGCAGTACTTTAGGTAGTATTGACATCTTAACAATATTAAGTTTTTCAATTCATGAAGACAGGATGTCTTTCCATTTATTAGTGTCTTTCATTTCTTTCAGCAATGTTTTGTTGTTTTCAGTGTATCTTTCACCTGCTTGGTTAAGCTTAATCCTAAATATTTTTTCTTTTTGATGCTATTGAAAGTGGAATTTTTTTCTAAATTTCCTTTTCAGATGGTTAGGTGTATAAAAACACAACTGATTTTTGTGTGATGGTTTAAAATCCTGTGACTTTCCTGAATTCATCTATTAGTTCTACCAGGTTTTTGTTGTTGTTGTTTTGTTGTAGATTCTCAGGTTTGCACCTATCTTTGATACTTCCTCTTCTCTCTTGCTCTCTCATTCCTCTGCATGCAAATAGCCACCAATTCATTTCAGTTTGTTTTGATTTCACAGTGTTTCTAATCTTTGACACTTTCTTTAGTATCATTATAATCCAGTGTGATTGAATGAGTATTTCTATCCATGATATCTAGGGCAATGTGTGAAGAAATTAGTTTATAAAATAGTCCTTTTATCTCTCTCTCCCACTCAAATCTCTAGGAGTTCCATATAACAGTAGAGGCTCCAGCCTTCTCTCCCATCGTCTCAGAAGCAACACTGAGGCTATGGGCTCAGGAAGACCTAAGGTGGAAGCAGACATGCAGCTTACTAGCTGTGTGACCATAGGCATGTAACGTAGACCCTCCCTGGAAACTGGTGATGATAATAATAATAACTACCTCAAAGGGTTGTTGGGAGGTATAAACCCATTTGGGCTGCTGTAACAAAATACTGCAGATTGAGTGGCTTCCAAACAACAGGAATGTATTGCTCACAGTTCTGGAGGCTGGGAAGTCCAAGATGAAGGCACCAGCGTGGTCACATTCTGGGTAGAACACTCCTCCTGGTTCATAGCTGATACCTCCTTTCTGCATCTTCACATGGTAGAAGAGACTAAAGATCTCTTTTTTAAGAGCACTAACCCATTCATAAGGACACCACCCTCAAGACTTAATCACCTCCCAAAGCGCCCCCCCCCAACACTATCACACTGGGCATTATTATTCCAACGTGTGAATTTGCAGGGGTGGGAGGGAGAGGGACACAGACATTCAGACCATAGCAGGAGGCTTAAACAGGACGATGAACATAAAGCACTTCGTAAAACACCCCCTTTCTCCCACTCCCTTTCTCCAAAGACACAGATGGGATTGATCTCCTGAACCCTCTTGTCTTTATTACTCCTTTGGCACTTACCATCTACTGCCTTGTACTATTATCTTTTTATGTGTATCTGTGTTATCTTCCCCACAAAATATATAAATTCTCCAGAGGCTGAGAGTTTGTCTTTTTTTCTTTTTCCCTTCTTTTGTGCTTGTGGCATATTGTAATACAATACCTTATACATGGTAAATGCTCAGTCAATATTTGCTTTTCAATTGTTTGACATAATGAAATCCTTTATTGCCTGGTTTCCAAAGTCTTCAGAATTGATGTTTCATTTATTTCAAGTAGTTTTTTTCCCCCATTTTGATTTTAAAACATCTGACAACACTTAAAAATAGCTAACAAGAAAGTAATGAAGACATCACCACTTCCTGGAAGACCATTTGAATGTATTTCAACCTATGTCTCTATCAAAAGTGGAAAAAACAAAGACAGACCAGGGTTGCCAGATAACATACCCAGTTAAATTTGAATGTCAGATAAACAACAATTAATTTTTGTTAGTATAAGTATGTCCCATGTGATATTTGTTGTTTATCTGACATTCAAATTTAATTAGGTGTCCTGTATTTTTGTTTATTAAATACGACAACCCTACCACAAAGGCTTTAAGTTTAAAAAAAAATTGTGAGCAAGCATTATTCTCTGTTGAAATGAGACTGTTCCCATGTGCTTAAAGTGTTCTTGTGTCAAAAGAATACAGCTTGAGATATCATTGTGAAACAAGCTTTAACCACAACTATGACCTTACATGGAAAAGGCATGTGATGAAAAAGCTAATGAAAGATAACATTAACTGAAATATCAACACACATTGCTTTGGAATATAAATGAAAACAGTTATGTTTCTGTAAAATGCAATCCTGTACTAAATGAAAGAATTGGTTGGGCTTTAAAACCTTTTATAGTGAGTGTGTAAAATGATCATATTTGCATATCTAAGTCTTCTCAGAAATACTATTGCTCTTCATGTTGAAGACATGACTTAGAACTTACAGGACAAATCTTGAGAAAAATTAGAATTATCTGTGGCATGTCCTACTGCCACTCGGGAGAACATAAATGTAAATTGTACCTGTCAGCTTTATTTATTCAAGATGTCAGTGAGAACTTTTATGTGACTGAAGAACTTTTGGACCTAGTCTTCATTTTGGCACCACATTAGAATCTGATTTGTTTTTAAAAGTCATGACTAGTTTAATATATACTGATCAAAATGACTAAGAATACCTACAGTGTCCCTGGGGAGTCAGTGTTACTTCAGACTTGTTACCCAACCACATAGTGCAACCAACGATTTGTATCAATACGGCATGTAGGTCAATTCGTCACATCCTCCACCATGAACCACATGGTTCTACTAGGTAAAACATGGAACTTGTCATGCACGTAGCAGCTTACCTTGAGAGCTGGCTATTCTCCTATGGCTTGAACTCGGGCAATTCTCCAGTTTACTTGATTGTTTTAGAAGTCTGATCCATAATACAATAGATTATTACCCTCGGAGAAAGAAAGGTGTTTTTCTTTTTCAATTCAACAATATTTATTGAAAGCCTAATATGGGCTAGGCACCATGTGGAGGAATGAGCAAGAGAGACATAGTCCTGCTCTCATTGAGCTTGCATTCTAGTGAGTGGAATCCCACAATAAACAAATAATGAATGAACAAGGAAGATAACTGAGAATGGTAAACGCTAGGCAGCGGATTGAATAGGGGCGTGATGTGAAAGAGAGCATCTGGGTGCCCTTTTAGGTTCGGGGATTAAGATAAGCCTACCAGAGGTGGTAGAATTTCAATGCAGGTCCAACGGAGGGAAGACGCCAGTCAGACAAAGATCTGGAAGAGTATTGGAGCAGAAGGAGGGCGAAGTCCCTAAAACGGGATGAGCCTGGTGTGCTCTGAAGGAGAACCAGTGTGCTGAGAGAGAGGATGGTACAAGGTGAGGCTGCAGGTAGACAGAGGCCAGATTATGGAGGATTTAAAAGAACGGGGATTTATTCTAAGTGTGATGGGAAGCCATGGGATTTTTCAATTAAAAAAATTAAATAAACACACAATATAATCCTTCAAAGTAAAGGTAGTGTTTTAACAATGAGGATAAAGTAAATGCTTTGAAAGAAAATTAAGCAATGGAGAAAAATATTTTTAAAGTTAACCTTAAAATTGACCTAATCATTGTATCATGAAGTATTGATTAAACCAAGATTTTCTCCAAAAATGAAGAATATTATCACCATCTATTTTTATTGAGAGAAAGCTTTAGAGAGAGAAAGCTTTAAAATGATGTGTTAATTTAGAAATCTGGTTGAACGTTTTGTGATAAATTAAAGGTCCAATTTTAATTTCAATTTATATAGATGCTTAGTTTGAATGGGTGTCATAGGTGAGAAAGATTCCTCACAAAGAGACATAGATCTAAATGCAAGAAGTGTATGCTTGGCTCTGCTACTAAGTCATAGGCTCTTTTTGCATTTCCATTCAGCAATTGTGCAAAGGTTTTTGCTAAAATTTAGGTTAGTAATTTTCCATCCTCCCTTATGTCAAATAATTATTCTTGAAAATGAACTGAAAATGAAGGGTTTTTATATTCTTAACAAAGGGACTTTAAATCCACTGAAAAGCTACATTTGGAAGATTTAAAACAAGTTCTTAAGAGTCCAGGTAGGAGAATTTTTATTAGTGACACATATCATTTTTGGCAAAAGAAAAAAATCATATTCACCTAATGATGAATTTCCAAACACCCATTTCCCTACTTTCTCTATAGTATGAGATTCTTTCTCACTCATTTTTAGAATATTGTCTTTACCTTTAAGAGATTCTATGTGGTTTAAAGCTTTTTAGAAAATTGTAGATAGCGTGCTGCTGACAACCATTTGCCATTACAAAAGGAGCTCAGAAAACGTGGCCCAAGGCAAGGAGCTTTCTGGGTGCACCTGTAGGAGGCTGGCTGAAGCAGCGTGGGAATGGTCACTGGCCCAAGGTTAGTTTACACATGAGGCAGAGCGGACTTGAAAGGATGCACCAAGTTATCTAACACAGGCTGTCAAGGTTCAGAATGGAAAGGTTAGCCTTCTCCGGCCTGCTGCCAGTGGCTGGGCAACAGCTTGAGGACACACTAGAAAGAAGGATTCCGTCAATTCACACTACAACAAATAGAAAAAAAAGCAAATTGACAACAGAAAAAAAACCCGCACTTTGTCTCTCCGTTTCCCTTTATCACTAATATATAAGTGGTGGGTCATAGAATGTTCTTTAGTGTGTGCCTCTAAATAAACCCTTAATGCTGACCTTTTGCAACTTCTTTTTCTCCTTAAGTTTGTAGTCAATATTTGTTTCAACATGATTTCATCTGGACAGAAATGTTCTGTAGGTGAACATACATACGGTGGTATCTGGCCCAATTCTGCACCCCCTGGAGACTGCCCTGGTGCCAGGGGGAGGGAGAGGGGGAGGGGCGGTGGCGGCATGGGGGGCTGTGGCTGACTATGGAGATGCTGACCAGGCCCTGGGGAGCAGTAGAAGGAAAGAACAGTAGCAGAGCTTACCAGATCACTGTGTGTCCATTCTACTTCAGGCCTGATTTGAAATAGCGGTATCCTTATAATCGATTCAGGGAAATGTGGTTTCAGCAGGTACTTAGAAGCAGGAAGAGGGGAAAGAAAATAAGCCAAGGAATAAAATGTGGTTGTTTGCCTACACCACAGATACCTTGATTTAAAAACTCTCAGTTTCACTTCCGTTACTGGAACATTCATCAACGTACAAGTCAGAAATAATCAAATCTCCTGAAACTTCAGGATACGGGACTTAACACGTGTTAGACCAAATTTTTCACCTCTGAACAGTAATTTACTATACAGATAATTCTGTTTATTGTCTATTCATGACTCTGGTACTTTCTTAGTAAATCCAACGATATCCAGGTCTCAAAAGAGGTAACTGGTGAATTGATGTGCTTATCAGTTATTTATATCATTTCTCAATTATAAAATTAACAAATGACAAAGCATTAATTGAGTCAATGAACCCAATTTTAGAAGGAGGTAAAGACCTGAGTACATCACTTAATCACATTAAGTTAACAAAAAAGCAGAGCTGAAATACATGCTTAGGAAACCATTTGTCAAAAAATACCATGAGCTAAAAGCCATTTAAAGACCAGCATAGACAAAGGCTAAATTAATATTTCAAAAGTTCAAATTATGTTTTTCCTCCTCTTGTGCAAACATACAAAAGGAAAGGGAAAAGGGAGGTGGAAAATTTCTTTTTAAGCATCTAAAGTGATAGTGAATGAAAGGGCACCTGGTTAATGGTAACTTGTACTATTTTATAAACACGATTCTTCCTTAAATTTAAAGGTTTCGGTTAGGATCTGTATCTCTTAATTTGAAGCTATTGAAATTCTAACAACAAAAACTGTGTTCACACGAGGTAACTCCTTCAGAATGTCAAAAATAATCTTTGCCTGTAAAAATGTTCTTTGCCCCCTGGTGGTGAAAATATTATTATTTAATTTTTTAAAAGTTAAAAGACTTCCATTATGGAGTTTTGGCACTAAAAATCCTTCCATGGTTGCAAAAAATAAGAGAGGATTATATATTGAAGTGGGAGAAATGAAGCTAGGCCATAGGTGTGGTGAAGGAATTTAAATTTCTCCTATCTTACCATTTAGAATTGTTGATTGCTAATTCAGTATTATTTCAAAACGCCACCTCCTTTTAATAAATTTAATAGTAAGCATTTATGAGGCATGGAATTTCTATGCATAATCTAATGCCTTAGCTGTGCGGCGTGTTGACCGAGGTGATCAGCAACTTTGCACTGTTTCCTTTGTGTTTCGGTTTGGCATCACAAACAACATTAGAGCTCAAGGGCACAATGCCAAAGCCAGCCTGTTGAGCCTGGAAGAATATGAAGAGGCCTGTTCAAATTTTCTTTTGCAGACTAATTGGAGCTTTTGTGTATGAGGGAAGTACAACGATTGCTGTACTCAGTCTGAATGGAGGAGTCGGGAGAGACTATCCTTGTTGGTTGGTTAAAGGTAAAAGGGGAAAAGCTAATTTTCAAATTTAAAAAGTCAGTGAGTTGATGGAAACCTTTGAAAAATGAGGGATAATCTTGGGATTATGTAAGATGTTAGGAGAAAGAAATTTTTACATGGATTCTACTGAGGCACGTTAAAGTCTATGTAAAGCAGAAGACATTATCTGAAAAGACAGAGCTACTTCAGGGTAAGACAATCACCAATGAGTCTTTAATGACTTAATGGTGAATGTATTTTCCTTTCCTCTTGTTCATGTGTGTCACGTGCTTTTAATTAGGTATTTATTAAAGCCGAATTTGGCAGGAAAATCATGAATAATATGTTTTATGGAGTTGGAACAAAAAAAAGTAAACTGACTTTGAGAACCAGTCATTATTTTGTAAAGGTGGTCTTGTCTGCCACCATCTTGGGCAGACAAGTGATTGGACAAATTTCCGGTGAAGTGGGCATTTGCAGCCTAAGTTTAATAACAAATGACTTTAAACACAAAATCTAAACATTTAAGAATAGATAAGCTTTATTTATGGAGCCCTTAATACAAAGTAGATAGAGACCTTCCATAACATAATGGTAACATTTAAATAGCAATTACTATATACCAGGCTCTAATTATCTCACTTAGCTCCTACAACAATTTTGGTAGTATTTTATGGTCTTGGTAGTAGTATTATCCAAATTTTATAGATGAAGTAACTGAAACACAGGGATCACCCAGCTAGTAAGTAATAGAGCCAGAATTCATACTGAATCATCTGGCTCTAGAATCTGTATTCTTTTGCACTATGAGATTAATTGAGTAAACAGTACATTATCCAGAGAAGTAAAAGCCATAGTGTCAACATGATAGAAGTGTATTTATTATTTATAACATGAAAAACATCTGCATTTATTTATGAGGCCCTTCAAAAGGTTAAAATTCAGTACTGCAATAAAAAAGGGATTATTTTTCAAGAAGGTGCTTCCCCAAAACAATATTTTTCTAACCTTTGTCAACTCAATGTTTGTGAATGATGTTTGCATAAATAAATTACAAGATAATGTTCCATTAGAGAACAATGATATCTTAGAACTTTAAGTCCATGTATTTGAGAAACAGCCAAAAAGGGGCAAAAGAGAAAATTTCAGAATAATATTCCATTGTATGGATATACCACATTTTGTTTATTCATTCATCAGTTGGTAGGCATTTAGGTTGTTTCCAACTCTGGTTAGTATGAATAATGTTGCTATGATCACTTGTATACAAGTTTTATGTTTTTACTTTTCTTGTGTATATACCTAAGAGTGGAATTCCTGGGTCATATAGTAACTCTATCTTTCGTTTTGTTTTATTGTTTTTTTTTTGTTTTTTTATCTTTCGTTTTTTGAGGAACTGCCAGACGGTTTTCCCAAGGCGCTGCATCATTTCACAGTCCCACCAGCAATAAATGAGCGTTCCACTTTCTCCACATCTTTACTAACCTCTTTTTTGTCTGTCTTTTAAATTACTGCCATTGGAACGGGTGTAAAGTGGTATCTCTCTGTAGTTTTGATTTACATTTTCCTAATGACTAATGATGTTGAGAAGCCTTCATATACTTATTGGCCTTTTGTATATATCTTCTTTGGAGAAATCCATTGCCCATTCCAAAAAAATGTTGAGTTGCAAGAATTCTTTACATATTCTAGATGTAAGTCTCTTATCAAGTATATGATTTCCAAATATTTTTCTCCCGTTATCTTGGTTGTCTTTTCACTTTCTTGATGGTATTGTTTGTGACACAAAAGTTTTAAATTTCTGTGTAGTTCAATTTATTTTTTCCTCTGTCACATGCTTTTGGTGTCATATCTAAGGGACCACTGGCTAACCCAAGGTCACTAAAATTTACTCTTATTTTTTTAAATAAGAGTTTTATAGTTTTAGCTTTTACCTTTAGGTCTATCACCTATTTTGAGTTAATTTTTTTTTTTATCTTTGGTTTCATTGGTTTTGTAAAATTCTTGGCCATTGTTTCTATAATTATTGCTTCTGCTTCATTCTCTCTCTCTCCTCTTTTTCTAGGACCCCAGTTATATATGTGCTAGATTTATTCACTGTGTCCCACATGCATTTTTTTAAACATCTTTATTGGAGTATAATTGCTTTACAATGGTGTGTTAGTTTCTGCTTTATAACAAAGTGAATCAGCTATACGTATACATATATCCCCATATCTCCTCCCTCTTGCGTCTCCCTCCCACCCTCCCTATCTCACCCCTCTAGGTGGTCACAAAGCACCGAGCTGATCTCCCTGTGCTACCACATGCATTTAAAGCTCTGTTCTCTTACCATTCTTTTTTCTCTCTGCTTCAGTTTGGATATTTTTTTCTTGACCTATCCTCAAATTCACTAATCCTCTCTTCTGCTGTGTCCAGTCTGCTGTTAAACTCATCCACTGAGTTCTTGATTTCAGATATTACATTTTTAAATTTGAGATTTTCCATTGATTCAATTCTCTGTTGAAATTCTGCATCTTCTAATCCATTTTGTCCACTTTTTCTTTTATTTTATTTTATAAATTATTGCTCTACTTTATAATAGTTATTTTAAAGTTCTTATCTGGACTCCAATAGTTGGCTTATCTGTGGGTCTTCTATTATCTATTTTTTTCTCTTGACTATTGGTAAAATTTTCCTGTTTTTCTCACATCTCATAATTTTTTTTATTATGTACCAGAGTTTTATATTAAAAACAATAGACAATAGGATTGATGTTATTTTCCCCTAGAGATGAAAATAGACAAATAGGGTGAGGATCAGGGATGGAGCTGGGTAGGGATTGGGTTGGAGTTTTAGTAAGATTCATTCAACTTCTGGTTTCTCTGTTTCTTAGGTGTGATTCCTCTGGGCTTTTGATAGAAAGCCTGCAAGGTTTCTATCTCCTCAACCCAGCAGATTCACTTCTGCTTTTCAGAGGTTTTAAACTTAAATCTTTATCCTCTTATTCATATAACTTCAGAAATATTGCAAATGTCTTGAGGGAGAAGACTGCCTGTGTATTTAAGCAGGCTCCTCTTTTTCGGTAGAGTTCATTTTGTATGCACTGGTAGAATGTGGGGAGATTTTACTCTTCCTATCCTTCAGTCTTTCGGCCTCCTGCATGACCCCAGAATTCAGCAAATATTCTGTGGGAAAGCTGGCTGTAAGTCTGGGCCTCCTCTCTACATTTCCAATCCATTACACAACTCACAAGACCGTTAAACATTTCACTGACTTCTCTCTTCCTGTGTACATTGCCTCTGCCCAGGCTAAGCATCATCAGTCCATGCCCAGAATCATTAAATGTCACCAGATAAAGAAAACAGCTGTTCATTGTGAGCTCACTTAGTCCTGGCTGCAGCAAAAGAAGATTTATTCAACTGCATTGTCCTCTGGGAGATGAGACTGAACACGTGAAGATGCCAAATTAGAAGTCTAAATGTAAATAGCACTGTGGTCTTTGCAGAGACCTAGACCAGAACAAGCAAGGACATCACTTCAGAGTGGACTAGTGTTATTGGAACTGGTAGGAAGAAGCCTCCAGAGCAATACCTTATAGCAGTGAGAAGCAATAGCAGTGCTGTATTGAATAGACTTCAGTTCTGCTTTTCAGCTTGACCTTGGGAAGAGAACTATTCCCTTTAGATGGAGGAAGTCCTTGGGGTTCTTGGACAACATAAGAATAGAGCTCAAGAGGGAAATACCAGATCACTAAAATATCAGTGGCAATATGGCACCAGTTTCAAATGTTATACTGCACTTAATTTAATGGTCAAATTAGGAGAAAAGATGAATGTTGGGATATCATGTAGAAGTAGTTCTTAAGATTATTGCTCTCATTTTATTTTGATGTTTTAATCATTGAATAAACAGTAAGCTAACGTAGATGTGGTAAAAATGCCTCTCACTTTAAGAAAACTGATATATCAAAAAATCAAACTAAAAAACTGTAGGGGGAGGCATGGAGGTGGGGAGGTGTTCACAGGATTCCATTCAACTAATTGAATGCTAGCATGTGCTATGCATTGTGCTTGGAACTGGGAATACACAGAAAAGGTGATACCCTTTGCTATGGACTGAATGTTTGTGTCCTCCCCAAATTCATATTTTGAAGCCCTCATTCCCAATGTGATGGTGTTTGGAGGTGCAGCCTTTGGGAGATAATTAGGTTTAAATGAGTTCATGATGGTGGAGCCCATCTTGTGGGATTAGTGCCCTTGTAAGAGGAAATGCTAGATCTCTCTCCCCCTCCCCCACACTCCCACCATGTGAAGGTACAGCAAGAAAGCAGCCCTCTGCAACCTGGAAGAGGGCTCTCACCAGAACTCGACCATGCTGACCTTTCCCCATTACAGACTTCCCAGCCTCCAGAATTGTGAGAAATAAATGTCTGTTGTTTAAGCCACCCAGTCTATGGTATTTTGTTACAGCAGCCCTTGCTGACTGAGATACCCCTGCTCTTGTATCTTTGAAAGTTAAGCCTCATGATGAATTTAAAATGGGATTAATTCAAGCATATATATTATTTTTAAGCAAGATATACTTGCATTCATTTAACTATTTTAAAAAATATATATATTTTTAACTCTGCAGTAATGGAATGATTTCTTCAGTAAGATTTACTTCCTGGATCCAGGTATTGTTTTTCTAACCTTTGACAAACATTATATATTTTTACTATGAGAGCTTTATCATTATCCTGTTGAGCTTAATTCAGCTGTCTGGATCCAAGATGGGAAAAGCATGAGATCAAACTCTCAAAACTGGTCAAGCAAAAGCTAAGAAGAAAATACGGTTCACACAAGAGAAAGCAATAGCGGTGAGGAGGAGGATGGAGTAGGAGGTGAGACACTGGTGGGAAAGAGAGGAGGTTTTTAGCCTAAATGTCATTAAAAATAGACCTCAGTTGGGAAGGGAACACCAATTGGAAATCGGCTAAAGCAGATAAACTACACTTCCCCTAAGACTATGATTGAGTCACGCTTATTAATTTCTGCCAGGTTGCCTACTTTATGGTATTATGCCTATAAATCTTAATTCATTATTAGAAGTATGCTTTTTGTCTTGGTTCAAATTTCATTTCTTCTTCACCTCTCTCAAAAGGATACTTTAGACTACTCACTCGATTTGCCCCTTTCAAGTCCTAGGTTCAATTCCTCCTATATCTTTGGGGATGGAATAATGAAATGTGTGGAACAGAGGCCGTAATCAATAAATCAGTTTTCAAATATACTCTTAGTTTTCAATATTTGGGGGAGGGTAAGAAGGTAGCTGTTTCAGGGATATTTGGCATGTTCCAGGTGGATGCGCGATGTCTATAACCGTCCACGTCTCTTAATCTGTGTCAATACACGCACAGCTTCGCAGAGCGCGCCAGCGACTGAGAGGCATTTCGCGGAGGCCCAGCTCTGGGGCGCAGGTTTCTCTACTTCCGGCCCCGCCCCCTCTCCCGCGGTTGCTAGGAGACGTGATGTCACCGGAAGCAAGGCCTGGGATAGGCTAAGGCGAGGAGAAACCTCTCCCACCCGGTGCAACCTCAGCGCCCGGCGCTGGCTCGCCAGCTGTTTGTAGGCCTGGGTGAGGGGCGGGGGTCCGCGGAGAGTAGAACCGCCCGCGGCCCAGCCTGTCCCTCGGGCTAGGACCGGCCGCGGGGCGGGCGACTCCGGGGCGGCTGCCGGTGCTTCCGACTGACAAGCACTGTTCCCATAGCCCGCGCTGCCCGCCGCGTCCCTGGTCTCGGCCGACGGCGCTGCGCGGCGGGTGACCTCTCCGAGCCCCGCGCGATGACGGCGCCCTGCTCCCGGCTGGCCCGGCTTCCTCCGCGCCGCCGGCTCCGGCTCGTGCCGTTCCCGCCGCCGCTGCTGTTGCTGCTGCTGGCGGCCGCGGGGCCGGCGCGCGGCTGGGAGAGCGGAGACCTGGAGTTGTTTGACTTGGTGGAGGAGGTGCAGCTCAACTTCTACCAGTTCCTCGGGGTGCAGCAGGTAAGCGGGGCCGGCCGGCCGGCAGCCAGCCCGCCCGAGGGCTGCGCCTCCGGGGCAGAAAAGTGCGGGTACGGGCGGAAAGGAGGGGGTGGGGCGGACTCTGACCCAGTTTCCTCCGAGGGAGCCGGGCACGCGGGGCAGGACTTGGTCATACTGGGCTCGTCTGCCTTCCTCAGCCCGATCCACCAGGATCTCCTCGTAACCAGTCTCAGAGGGAATGACCCGCCTTCCCCAATTCCTCACCGCCCGGCTCCCCTTCTCGAGTTCCAGTCTCAGTGACAGCAGTCTCAGTGACAGCCTGGACGGTGCCACCAGCCTGGGGTGGCGATCCCTTCTCTTTCCTCTGCCATTCTGGGGGAGATCCTTGCACCCAGCTGTGCAGGAGGAAGAAGGAAGAGTGGTGTGGGTAGATCTTTTACCCTTTCCTTGCCTGCCTCGTGAATGTGGGAAGTAGTCGTCGTGTCTGCCTCCAAATTTTCACCTTCCCAATTATACTTATCTATATTTTAGCAGCCTCCTTTCCTCTGCCTTTCCGGGAAGACAGGAATACATTTTGGTTGGCCTCTGGGTTGCAGAAATTTTTCTTGCATTGTACTTTGGAATCTATGTAGCCTGTTGGATTAGGCGTTCGTATCATAGTTTAGAAATCTGGAGGAACTTGAAGCCTCTACAGTGTTGGTCCTGGAAGTCATAGAAGGAGCCATCAAGTGTTCGGGGCAGTAGAGGCACTTGGGGAGCTCCAGGAAGAGAAGTCCAACCAGTAACGCAGGATCGTTGTCTTTTTCTTTTCCTTTCGTTTCGTTTTCTTTCCTTTTCTAGCTTGAGACTTTAACTTGTAATGTCCGTTTGTTGCTATTTACTTACACCCTGGGAGTGGTGAATGAGGGTAGATATCCCGTCTCCGACGCCATTTTACTGGTTTAAGAATTATGGGGTTAAAGACTTAGAATTTCACACGATCTGATTGAGCCCTTCATAAAATGCTTTGAATAGTTACGGGGGGAAAAAATGTTTACCAACAATTGTCATTCAAGGCACACTTCCAGTGACCAGATGTGAAGTGTACATTTCACTCCTACAGGTTATCATAAATTTGTGTGAACTGTTGAGCTTAACATTAAATGGAAATTTACTTTTCAATTAAATATATATAATTGAATATAAAATAGCAGTTGCCATGGCACCATGATTTTAACGAATTTCAATTTTGTAAGTTATAAAGTAGTTTAAGAATTTCACACTTCAAATTCTTTTGTGCAAACGATTATGTGGCAATTGTCTTTAGTCATTGTCTTCACCTGGTGCCACTTCCTGCTTGTAGAGATAAAGTATACCTCATTTCAAAGTAAATGGTGTCTCAATATGTGTAAAAATCACTAGTGAAATATATATCTGAAGACTTTTAAGAATGCCTTTAATATTGAGAATATTTGTTAGAATTTACCATAGTTGATTAAATTCTGTAGCTAGAGCCTTTTACATAACCTATCCAAAGATTTTGAAGATATTTTCCAGTTATTCAAGGAAAATTAAGCCCCTTTCAGAGAATACAGAAACTTAGTAGCAGTGGTTTAAATTTTAGATTATGTAATCTAGCTTGCATGTGAACTCTCATAGAATTTTCATTTATAAATTCATGCAATTAAATTTGCAGAGTTAATTAGGCAGTGTGAACAACCAGAGCATTTAACTATATGGGCAAAGATGGGAAAATAAAGAAGCATAGGTAATTGAGAAGATTCTGTGTGGAGGTAACATTTTAATAGAAGGATCCAGAAAATTGTTTTCATCTGTGTTTCTCTACCCAGTTGTGTTAAATTGGAAAGAATGCAGATGAAACTTTATTCTACCTAAGCAGAGAAACTGATTGGAACAAGTGCTTTACATTACATTGAATCTTAACTTTCTTAGGAGACTTTCAGGAGACCAGAAATTTGGTAGAGACAAATGCAGCCTGTCTTATGTCCTTAATGTGTAATTTTCAGGCTAAAGCCAACGAATCTCTTCTTGACTAGCCAGACATGAGGAACCAGAGCAAAGTAGGTAGGTTACTTAAGAGTGGTGACCTGGCTTTACACACTTAATCAGTTTTGTTGTCCATTCAACAGAGATTTGGTTCATACCTACTAAATATTAAACACTGGGAATTGGCCAGTATGTAACACAAAACCCCTAGACTCATTTTAGTAGGGGGAAACAGTAAACAACCAAACAAGTAAATATAAATGTCAGATGGTCAGAGAAGTCCTCAGAAAGAAGTAAGGGAGTGAGCCATGTTGATAAGTGCATTCAAGGAAGGCAAATGGTTAAGCGCAAAGGCCTTGGAGCTTAGTATTTGAGGAATGGCAAGGCAGCCAGTGTGGCTGGAGCAGGGTGTATGGGGAGGACAGTAGTAGATGAGATCAGAGTCATGGGGGGCGGGGGAAGATCTTGTAGGGCTTCAACGTAAGTCATGAGGACTTTGGCTATTATAAGTAAGTTGGGGATCAAGGGGGGTTTTGAACAGAAGAGGTACATAATTTGACTTAAATTTCAAAACGATTGAGTTGGAGATCAATGATATGTATGTTATCAATTATTGGATAATTGTGGTGTCAATGTAGAATGGACCTGGGTGGTGCAAAGTGGTCAGATTCTGGATATAATTGGAACATAGAGCTGACAGCATTTTGCTGATTGTTTGAATGTGGGATGTGGAGGCGGGGAGCGGGGAAGAAAAGTTGAGGATAATTTGAAAGCTTTTTCTAAACCTCAGAAAGTGAATAAATACTTGTCTAATTGCACATGCCAGTTACTGAGATGGAGAGGCCTGGAATAGAAGCAGGTATGGTTGGGGGAAAATCAGTAATTTGGTTTTGGTCATGCCAAATGTGAGGCATCTAATAAACTTTCAAGTTGGTTATCTAAGCCTGGAGTTGTAAGGAGAGGGTTTGGGCTGTGCATAATAAATTAGGGAGTCCCTGGCACTCCGTAGGTAATTTGAAGCCACAAAACCAGGTAAGTTCACCAGGGGAGCGAATGTAAAAGAGAAAAGAGGGGTCTGGGAGCTGGACCATGGGAGGAACCAGCAAAGGAGAAGAGGAAGGAACAGCCAGCGAAGTAGCAGGCAAATCAGCAAAAGATGGTCTCTTTCAAGTCAGGTGAGGAAAGTATTTTAAAGAGGAGGAAGCAATCAGCTGGGCTAAATGCTGATGATAATTCAAATAAGATGCGTTCTGAGCATTGACTGTTGAATTCAACAGTGTGGAGGTCATTGGCTACTTTAACAAGAGCTGTTTCAGTGGAGTGGTGAGATCAATAGATTGGTTACATTTGGTTCAGGAGAGAAGGAAGGGGGCTGAATTGGAGACAATTAATAGAAAAAAACTTTTTTTTGAGATCTCCATACCCCAAATTAGACTCCAGGGATGATTAGTGACTTAATGTGGCATCCATTTTATCCCTTTTTCCACCAGGTCTAAAGTAGTTTGCTCAGTCACTCCCTAAACTCTATAATTGGAATAATCAATTAGATTATTAGACTTTTCGAACTTGAACTAGGCTTGAATTAGACTTTTAGAACTTGAACCAGGCCACTTACTGACTTATGACCTTGTCACGTTATTACTTCATTTTTAGGACAAATGGTATTTTCTTTCTTTATTTACTTCATAGGAGACACTTAAATATTTATTAAATGAAAAAATATGAACATGGTAACTAAAACTAAACAATAATTCACCGAATGAGTAATTGCTTGACTGTTTTTATTCAATAGGTTATATTTATATTGGTCTTTTATTGCTCTCATCCAGCAAAGGAATCCCTTTCCTTGTATTCCCAAGTTTCAAATTGGTTCTAAAAGCTTTCAGAGGGATTCCAGAAGATTTTAGTGGACGTGTGTGTACAGGTGACATAGCAGAGGCTCACTCTATTTTTAGAATGGCTTTGATTGTTCACAGGGCATTCCAATTTGGATATTGCATCTTTTCAGAGAATACAAGGCAGAAGATTAGAAGAATGTAGGAGAAAAGTAGTGTTATTGAAATACCTCTCATTAGTAACTTAAATTCTAGGTCCCCAAACAGTATTTATATTTATTCTAACAGCCCCTGCTCCTTGGATACCTGTATTTCTTGAGGGATCAATTTTTTTCATTGTCTTTTGGGTCCATGACTTTCTTTATACTTTGTACAGTGTTCTAGCCAACAATAAATACTTCATAGTCATTTAAAAATCTGTCAGTTGATATTGTAACAAGCTAAGTTAGCTTAAATTTTGCAGCATTTACTTTCTGATGAAATCAGAGTAATTTTCTTGGTGCCAGTCATTACAGATTCCTATTCATAGAGCTAGAAAATGTGCCTCTTTCTCTTAGAAAATTTTTAATAACTGCATCCTTACATTCAAATGAATGCTAAAACCTGGTTAAAAGAAGAAAACTATTGTTAAGTGACATGTGCTTACAAAATGTTGGATTTTAACTTTTTAATCAGAATTAATAAATCTTTTAAGCTCTTTCAGTCTGTATTTCAGATGCACAGAATGTACAGAGTAGCAGCCTGTATACGGAAGGGACAGTTACGGCACTCTCATCCTACATATACCCAAGGGGAAGGACTCCCTTAAAGAAACAACTGCTGATCTCTTGACTCATCTCTTACATCTTTCCATGGATGAGTTACCTTGTTGGAGGATGATCACCTTTGGTCTGCTTTGCTTGATTGGGGAGAGCTAACTAACTAAAAAGCTAGAAGTAATGAGGCTCATTCTTAACAGACCAGTAAGGCAGTTGTTATCCTGGCCAGACTTTCTCTTGAGTGTACTGTCTCAAAGTCTAGGCTGGATCATCAAAAACTCTAGAAACAATAAATGCTGGAGAGGGTGTGGAGAAAAGGGAACACTCTTGCACTGCTGGTGGGAGTGTGAATTGGTACAGCCACTGTGGAGAACAGTGTGGAGGTTCCTTAAAAAACTACAGATAGAACTACCATATGACCCAGCAATCCCACTACTGGGCATATACCCTGAGAAAACCATAATTCAAGAAGAGTCATGTACCAAAATGTTCATTGCAGCTCTATTTAGAATAGCCCAGAGATGGAAACAACCTAAGTGTCCATCATCGGATGAATGGATAAAGAAGATGTGGCACATATATACAATGGAATATTACTCAGCCATAAAAAGAAACAATTGAGCTATTTGTAATGAGGTGGATAGACCTAGAGTCTGTCATACAGAGTGAAGTAAGTCAGAAAGAGAAAGACAAATACCGTATGCTAACACACATATATGGAATTTAAGAAAAAAAAAAAAGTCATGAAGAACCTAGGGGTAAGACAGGAATAAAGACACAGACCTACTAGAGCATGGACTTGAGGATATGGAGAGGGGGAAGGGTAAGCTGTGACAAAGCGAGAGAGAGGCATGGACATATATACACTACCAAATGTAACGTAGATAGCTAGTGGGAAGCAGCCGCATAGCACAGGGAGATCAGCTAGGTGGTTTGTGACCACCTAGGGGGGTGGGATAGGGAGGGTGGGAGGGAGGGAGATGCAAGAGGGAAGAGATATGGGAACATATGTATATGTATAACTGATTCACTTTGTTATAAAGCAGAAACTAACACACCATTGTAAAGCAATTATACTCCAATAAAGATGTAAAAAAAAAAAAAAAGTCTAGGCTGGGGATGGGAGGGCCAGAATTTCTAGCAAGCCCACTTGACTCCTGTACGTAATCTCAATTCTCCAGTAGCTTTTCAGCAATAAAGGTGCTATTTGATCTCTATTTGCCTGACTTCTGTGTTCAGTTTTTTTGGGTGGGAAAAGCAGAAAGTCATTAATGGGGCCTTCTCAAACCCCGGCATAGGGGTTTGAGAAATAAAGAGGAAGATCTCTTTCATAAGTGACTGGTGAATCTGTACTGTGAGTATCAGTTCTCTCCAGTGATTCTTGTAGATTCCACTGAGTTTGTGGTGTTAGTTGAATATAGTGCAGTCTTTCTCTAGTGAGTGTATTCCCTTGTAAATCTATGTCATGTAATAATCACTCCCCCATTTCCATTGTAAAATCGGAAATTATTTGTTGATTTGGAGAGAGGGAGATGTACAAAATCTGGAATGGTAGATAACCTTCCAGCCATTTATATTTCTGATGTAAAGCATATCATGTATAGAGTTAGAGCCGAATAAATACTTGTTTAGTTGTATACATATTTGCATCAGCTTGGATTATTGTAAAATTGATTTACTTTTCTTATGTGTACGCTGTTTAGTGGAGGTTGCCTGGACATATTTTACGGGAAAAAGCAAGTTTATTGGGAAACTTGCCACATAATCTAGAGCTGATGGAACAGAAATCCTCTTCTAGTTGTAAGTTTCTGTTTTCTTTTTATACTATTTTTTAACACTAATTATGAGAACAATCCTAGAATAGTTTGTCTTTTATTATTCATAGATACACCCTAAGCTGAACTGGGAAATGGAATTGTCCTTTGTTATTACAATTATTCTTAGAGATACATTCTAAAATCTTTTTAATAAAAGTCACCATTTTACCCAGTGATTGGTGTAATGTGGTGAATTTCAACATCATATGTTTTATTCAGTGTTGGGAATGATACACAGGGTAGGATGGAGGTGAGGGTAGGTACTTGGCTTGATGATTGCTGAGAGAAGAACCTCCGTGGCAGTTATAAGTAACACCAGTTGATAAAATGCTTGGTATCTATATTAAACATGTTCTGACTTATTCCAAGACTATATGGTCTTGGGAATCTTTTTCTAAGTCAGGCATTATTGGGTCTATTTGGACAGTAATGACGTCAATTAATTTTACCCAGAATTAAAAACAAATCCAAAGTCTTTTTTTTTTTTGCGGTAGGCTGGCCTCTCACCGTTGTGGCCTCTCCCGTTGCGGAGCACAGGCTCCGGACGCACAGGCTCAGCAGCCATGGCTCACGGGCCCAGCCGCTCCACGGCATATGGGATCTTCCCGGACCGGGGCACGAACCCGTGTTCCCGGCATCGGCAGGCAGACTCTCAACCACTGCACCACCAGGGAAGCCCTCAAAGCCTTTCTTGTATAGAAGTGTGCAGAGATGGAAGGAAAGTAGTGGCAGTGAAAAGAGAGACTTCTGATTGGGTGAAGCAGGACCCTAGACCAATTGATAATGAAGCTATGGTCATATGTATTTTCAAAAACCTTTCTTTATTTTCATCAAAACACCTACTTTTGAAAGGTGGGTCCTATACTAATGAATGTAAAAATATGATTATGTTTTACGTAACATCATGGTATTCCATTTGAAGAGCTAAATTTTTTTTTTTACTTATATTTACTGAAATTTTTGTCTAAGAGTGTTATTAGCACTTAGAAACTTAATCTAGGATTTGTGTCTCATTCTCATCCTCCTTAATGCTACATTAAGTAAGGTTAGGACTCATGCACTTACTCAGAAAGTGTTTCTGATTACCATCATCCAGCAACTGGAATCTCACGTGTAATCAGGCATGTTGCAAAAGCAAGGCATGCCGCTGTCTACATTACTGGTTAGAATATGTGCATAAAACAGTATGCTTCATTATTAGACAAAATGCCCATTTTAGTGCCAGTGAAGCAGTGGACATAAAGCTATGTGCAGCTACATGGTCAGCTAATAGAATTTGAATTAAATATTAAAGATAAGAGTTTAAGATCAAGAATTAAATAAAAAGACACATGTCATGGTATAAGCAGCAGTATTTTTTTTTTACATCTTTATTGGAGTATAATTGCTTTACAATGGTATGCTAGTTTCTGCTTTATAACAAAGTGAATCAGTTATACATATACATATGTTCCCATCTCTCTTCCCTCTTGTGTCTCCCTCCGTCCCACCCTCCCTATCCCACCCCTCTAGGTGGTCACAAAGCACCGAGCTGATCTCCCTGTGCTATGCGGCTGCTTCACACTAGCTATCTACTTTACGTTTGGTAGTGTATTAAGCAGCAGTATTAAAATGGAAAAAAAGCAGTATTAAAATGCCACTGAGTGCAAACACTAGAATCCTAAAAGGAAGTAATTAATTAAACAAATTCTGGAATACATACAACTCCTGATTATAGACAGTACAAGAATTTTTAAAAGCTACATGAGACCCCACTGTGACATGTGTAGTAAGCAGTAGTCAAAATGAGTTAAGACCAGAAAAATTGTTGTTGTCATTTATTGGGAAGGTCTGAACAGACCATAGAGAAATCCTAGGGTCCATATATGTGCCTGCTAAGGAAAGTAGAGGCTTCATATTTCTAGCCAATACTTAAGGACTTTATACCATTAAAATGGATCAGGTTAAGGAAACTATCTCATGGCCAAATACCAAGAAGCCTCTGACATTTTTGGAATTAAAAAAAAAAAAAAGCAAATCTTATTAGCAGTTATTTTCAATTACCACACTTTTAGTTAACATATAAAAGATTAGTATTTAGGTTCTTCTCTGACTTTAAGTAGTGTTTTGTATTAATATTGGTGATTAAATTTGATTTAAGGAAGTTAATATATGTATGTATAATGTAGGGTGACTGGAACTTGTTGTTCCTTGTACTTAAGTATATCATATAAAGTTCAAATGATTGCCATGCTATGCAGTTCTATAGTAGTTATACAGAATTAGTGTGACTTTTTGTATCACAGATTTGCAAGTATATGTTTAACTTAGAGTAAATTAGATCTTGAAATTAGTTTTGTGGAAAGCTTTGCAGGTTTTCAACAATGCTGCCACCTCTCAAAACATTGTTGAAACCTCTTGTTTTGCGTTGCTTTAAAAGCCTGCAACATATTTGGCCGATTTACTCATTAATAGTAAACTTTTAAGTTGGATTTGATTTTTGCCTATAGCTTATAGTCATTTGGAGCTAAATTTGATGACTAAATTGGGTTAGCAAACTTGGGTAAGTGCGCTTTGGATTGATAAAGAGATCTGAAAATAAATTTCAAGTAAGGCTCATAAACTGCTTTGAGGACTGTTGTCAAAGAAGAATTCCAGGGAAGTTTGGAAGGGTATCAACATGAAGTAACTCTGTAACCTTACAAAGCAACAGAATGTATTCCAGTAAATGGCTTTTGGAGTACTTATTACTTTGCGGGTAGCAAATTTTTTAAAGAATTTTTACCTATCAGAGAAAAATATGTAAATAAAAATCATCGTTAATTTTAGAGAGGCGGGAAAATATTGAGCTAGAAGTAAATATTTTAATTATTTGCCTGCTTTTAAAATTAAAAAGGATCATAAAAGTATTTATAATATTTCTCTAATAATGCTAGTTAAAACAGAGTGGTGGAGGAACCAATATAAACGTTAGGGATAGAGACAGTAGCTGAGAATACCACTGAAGGAGAAAGTAGGAAATACACAGAAAGAGGGACATGTACACAGAAAAAAAAAATACATCAATACAAATACTGTAATGGAGTAGTATCTCCATCTTGTGGCCTTCTTTGTATATTGTTGTTAAAAATGTTGAGGGGTTGTATTTTCACAACTGTAGGCATAAGTAAGAATAAAATATAAGTCAGATGAAAATAAAATATGGTTCAGAGATTTTTTTGCAATGACCTTTGAGCCTGAGCTTCCCAGTTGGTGTGCAGTAAGTCAGTGTGTTGGGGCGGTGCTGCCCTCCCTGGAAAGGGCTTAACTCCAGTGTGTCTTACAAATGTAATTTTCTGTGAAATGCCACGGTATGGAAAAAGTTGGAAGAGCACTGTGAACGCATGCAGTTATAATGTTTTTCTTCCAGGGAAAATTTTATAAGCCTGTGTATATATGTGTATACATATAAAAATAAAATTGTCCTATGTAATTACTCCTATCAAAATCTTTGCTTTACTAAAGATCTTCATTTAGCTCTCATAGAACCAAGAGCATTAGTTAACATATTGGTGAGTGAATCTGGATATAAAAGGAATCAAGGAATCTGATGAATTAGTGTCCTTCAGTTACTACTTGATTACTTATTCTGGATGGTGGAGTGACCCTTAAGTAACTATGGGTACTGCATACCCATAGTTTGCAGTAACTCAGAGGAATACTTTAATGGTTTGTAACAATCTGTGTGAAGAGGATACAAATGTCTTTGGAATGTATAAGTATACCAATTCTGAGTAGCCTATAGTAATACTTTGTGACAGTAGGAGATCAGGATTTGTAAGTAAAATACCACCTTACTGACATATATTTCAGATTTTTGACAGATGACTTTCTTTTTAAAGCCATTGATCCCTTAGAGCAGCACTGTGTAATAGATACATAATACAAGCCACATACGTAATTAAAAATTTTTTTAAAGCCACATTTTAAAAAGTAAAAAGGAAACAGGTAAAATTAATTAAAAAATATATTTTATTTAATCCCATGTATCAAAAATATTATTTCAACGTGTAATCACATTTTTTAAAGTTATTGTGACGTTTCACATTTTAGCTTTTTTACTAAGTCATCAAAATCTGGTATATATTTTTAATTTATACTTCTTAGCACACTTCAATTTGAATACTCAATTTTGATTGAAAATACTTAATCTGTGTTGAGATTTCATAGAATGTGCAGCTAACAAGTAGATTCATGTAATCAAATTCTTCCAAGCTAACAAGCAGAGTCATGTATTCAGGTTCTTCCAAACATACTTAAAAAGCTTTCCAGTAACTGAATCAAGTATCATTAAAAAAATTTAAATATAAATGACTCAAATTAAATAAAAAATTTGATTTCTGTGTTGCACTAACACATCTCAAGTGCTCAGATATGGCTAATGGCTACCACATTGGATAGCACAACCTTAGAGAATGAACATTTCTGTGTTGTATAGATATATCTAAATATTTTTGGATAAAATCACTGATTGCTGTTTCCATTTTGTCAGGGACATTGTTTGTAGGTTTTGTTTTTGTGTCTTAACTCATTGTGGTTTTTACTGTTTTGCTTTTTTTTAGGATTGTTCCAGTTATGCTATATATCATCTTCCTAGTTAGTTTTCTGTCCGTTTTGTCCATTCTTTTCTTTGGCCTGTAAAGGCTGTTAGTATAGTACATGCTGCTCTTCTAGGGACGATGGGTTCTGAACGTCCATGCATAGAGGTCTGTCTGCTGAGGGTGTTTTCAGTAATCAGCTTAATCCAATTTGGTCGTTTACTTTTGCTGACTAGCCTGTTATATTTTATAATTCTTAAAGTGTTATTAAGTTAATATATTAGGTCTTTAATGATGCTTTGACCAAGAAATCACCAGTGTTCCTACTTTGTAATTTTAACTTTGAGGTTGCCTGTTCTCCCTAGTTATTCTGAAACTCATCCATCAAATATATTATTAGTTATGAAATATTCACTATATTCTCTACTGTCATCTATTTTGATTATTGTAACATCTTTAATTAAGTAATTTTAAAAAGGGATTTCCAGGTGCAGTTCTATTTGTGTGCGAGTCTTTTGGCTCATTATAATATCAATTAGGGATTCCAGAGTCATCCTTTTCCACTAGCCACCTTTGCCATCTCCACACAGCTCCTAAAAGTACTGCTTTATTTTGGACTGATTAATTGCTGATCTTTTTGCTTTTGTCTTCTGTAATTTCATAAGTTAAGGAAAAGAAGTAAATCTTAATATTGACCGTTCTTATACCTGGCTATTATTGTTTTAAATAGTCCCGTTATAGGAAAGAATTGCAGTGGGGTCAGAGATGTTAAAACTCTATGCTAAGGGGAAAAAAAACAACGAAAATTGGAGAATGGATATAGAATCCTGAAGTTAGAAGAGACCTCACCAATATCTAACTTGTTTCTTCATGTAGGAGTCTCTTCTGTAGCTCTCCCCGAAGATGGTCATCCAGTCTGTTTGCTTTATGTCTAACAATGGGGGATTATGAAACAACCTGTTAAGTTTTTGATAAAGTACTCAATGGGAATTTTATTCTTATGTAAAGCCCAAAATCATAATTCTTATACTTACTTTCAACTTTATTTGCAGTCTTCTTTTGGAGTACCTCTGAGTATATATTCCCTCTAAATTATTTTTCTGAAATGCCTTAAAATAAAATGCACAAGAGAAATAATTACTTGTTGATTCTCTCCACAACAGTAGAGTTATTTAAAAACAAACCACAGTTCTTTGTATAGCAGTTATACCTCAATAAAGTTGTTTAAAAAAAAAATACAGGCAAGCTGAGAAGCCTACTTGGTTTCATGGTCTTTAGATATGTATTAAGTCCACCCTAGAGAAGACCCAAGCCACCGTAGTTACAGTTGTCTTGGAAGTACACCAAGCATGATTTGAAGTTACTATAAATAATTCCCTGGGCTCATCAAAGTCAGCAACAGGAAATTTCTGAACGTTGAAAGCATAAGATGATTTGGGGTATGTTGGCTTTGATAATATGGACCACAGGGTTGATTTAATTAAAACTGTACCCCAAAGTTGTTACAGACTCTTAAAGCAAGACCCGTGTGTACAGTTGTGCAGGTTGTGTGTCTGCTTCAAAACTATCGTGATACAAAGATGTTTTAGACTGAGGTTTTTATGAAGAATTGCACATAGGTAATTAAACTGTGAAGGAGATAATTTCTCTTTCATAATTAAAATGTTATGTTTCTGTAGGTAGAATTTTAGTTTTCAGGTCCATCTTGAGTGGCTGTTTCTCTCTCCTTTTTATTCACCCGTCCTCGCTTTATAATGGCTTTCACTCCTTTCCCCGAGACACCTAGACAAGCAGTCGGTCTGATATAGGCAGCTTAGGGCTCCCTCCTGAGGTTATATTGAGGCCATTGCAGATCCAGATACCAAGCCTGCAGATTGTTTGGCCTGGTTTCAGCTGTTGGGCTGAAACTATGGCCTCTTAGCATCTCAGATACATAATATTTTATAAGCTTGTAGCCTCAGGCAGCGGACTTCTCACTTTTTTTCGCAGGCGGTGGAGTCCCACTGCAACCCTTGGTTTCCAGCATGAGTTTCCATCAGAGTCTGGCTCTGATCCCAGGCCTTTTGTAGAGTACTTTCAGTCCTCATTACTCTGTGGGAGTCAGACTTCTTATTTCTCCTGCCTACTACAGGTGTAGAGTCCAGGCTTTTAGCTTAAGCTCTGTTGGTGGCTACACGTTTCCTTTAGTTTTTGTCTACAGAGATACTTAACTGGTTTTGGCCGTGGCTATATGTTTATGATTTTCTCTCTTTAAATTTTATCATTGGTACATATTTGGAGTAGGGTTTAGGAGGAGCAGTGCTACTTTGACTCCAGAGTATTTTTTAAAGCTGCACTTTTTAAATTATTATTTTTAATGCCATTTTTCTATTATCTAAGAACCTTTTTACTACTTAACATCCAGAAATATAGTCAGGCCTATTACTCACAGCAATATAAGAGGCTGTTACTTAGGCATTGAAAGGAACAGTAAACCGTCAGTCCCTGTCGCTATCAGTCCACTATTCCTAGACTTGATCCAAGTCTGGGTGCTAAAACAGGCAAGTAACATTTCTAAAATAATCAGATCCCACAGGTTTTGAATATTGTAATAAGTAGATCCATTACCTCAGAGTGATATATGTGGCCCTGTTATTGGAGGTGTACAGAGGAGAGTCCTGAACTCTGTCTTGAATCTAGTTAGAAAACCATGCCAGGTAGAGAAATAGTTACTGAAACTCAGGTACATGTCAGAAAAACCATTGCTGGAGGAACTGAATGGTCCTGAAATTAAGATATATGCAGATAATTTCATGTTGATGTTTTGTAAATATATACCAATCACAAACCTCTTAAAAAGACTTTTAAGAGAAAAAGTCTTACATATAGTCTTCAAAATTCTCTTACATATAGTTTCTTACATATAGTCTTCTCTTACATATAGTTCTCTTACATATAGTCTTCAAAAGTCACAAAACAAAAAATAAGACAGTGAGGGTTAACCTCACTGAAAAACATTTTCAATAGTCAACTTGATGGACAATACTAAAATCATAGAGTTTCAGTGGATATTAGCTTCATGGAATTGAGTGATCTTTAATCAAAGCTTCAAGCAGTTTGTAGAGTGCACATTTGGAATGTACTTTAAATTATTTTAAGGAAAGAAGTATACAATTCAGACTTACAAGAAAAGATAAAGGGTCTTTTCATATTAGGTCCATAGGATTTAAATATAATCGGTTTACATACAATTTGAAGGACATGTTTATCTTATTATTGTATACCTTTAATATTGAGTTGTTAATCGAAGGGAAATCTTTAAAGATACTACCATGGATGAAAACCATGGTATAATGATCTTCTTAAAAGACATTTCACTTACAGACTGTCATTGTTGCTTTTCTTTAACATGGATAACAATACTCTGTTTCTGCAGCAGTTCTCTGCAATAGTGTTTCTAACCTTTGTTTTTGTGACAAAATAGAATATGCACAGCTATGTAGGTTATGTTATGAAATTCTGATAAAGCCTGTTTTTCGTATTTATTAATTCATTTGTTCTTTCTACAGCACACTAATAATAGTAGAGAATGGAAACAATCAGATTCTAATAGTAGGAGAATATTTGAGTGAACTATGATATGTTCTTGGTGTGATATGTAATCATTAATAACAATATAAGTGAAAAGTACATAGCAACATGGAAAAATATGTATAAGTGGAAAAAGCTAAATAGCAAGTTTTATTCACATTTGATTATAATTTTGTAGGAATCATATATATGCACAAGGGTGAGACAGTAACATGGGCTAATGAGAACAGTTTAAATTGTGGGATTGGTAGAATCATTTTATTTAGGGGTGGATATTTCATTTAGAGTCCTGATAACATTACTAATATATGCCCATGTAAATTCTATTACTTTGGAAAAAAGAATGTTATATAATTAAACCACAATTGGATAAACTAAATTAGCAACATATCTCATATTTATGAGATAAAGTATATGGGTATTTTAAAGTTGCTTTTAACCTATAAGCTATTTAAAATTATGAATGGGAAATTAAGTAAATCAAATAATTTTAGACTAAAAATCCCATGTATTTATTTTGTTATTTAAAAATATTACCAAATAATTTCTAATAATTATTTCAGTGAATCAAACTGTTTCATCATAAGTCTAATCTTCCAGAAAAGACTATAAAACTCTGTTGTTGAGCTTACAACACATAACGATTACTATATATGAAAATGATAGCACAAAGAAAGGGTCAAGAGATGGAGCTGTAATGGAGCAATGTTTTTATATTTTTCCAGAATAAAGTTAGTATTTATCTGAAATAAATCTTTTTTTTTTTTTAATTTATTTGGCTGTGTCAGGTCCTAGTTGCAGCACGCGGATCTTCATTGCAGTGCACAGGCTCTTCATTGCGGCACGCGGGCTTCTCTCTAGTTGTGGCGCATGGGCTCAGTAGTTGTGGCGGATGGGCTTAGTTGCCCCGTGGCATGTGGGATCTTAATTCCCCAACCAGGGATTGAACCCACGTCCCCTGCATTGGCAGGCGGATTCTTAACCATTGGACCACCAGGGAAGTCCCTGAAATAGATCTTGGTAAGATACATATTGTAATCCTTAGAGCAACCACCAAGAACATAACTAAAAAACTTATATAGTAAAAATTCTAACAAAGGAGGTAACATAGATCACTAGGACATATCTATGTAACTAAAAAGAAGGCAGTAAAGGAGGAGAGGGGGAAAAAGACATGAGGTATATAGAAAACATAGCACAATGGCATATGGTAAATGATATGGTAAATCTGACCATATCAGTAACTAAATTAAATATGACCGGATTAAACATTCCAATAAAAAGGCAGAGAATGTTAGGCTGGATTTAAAAAAAAAAAAAAAAGATAAAAGATTCAATGATATGCTTTCTACAAGAGACATACTTTAGATTCAAAGACACAAATAGGTTGAATGTAAAAGGATGGAAAAAGCTCCCAATTTTTGGAACTTAACACATTTCTAAATAACCCATCAGTCAAAGAAGAAAATCATCAGGGAAATTAGGAAATGTTTTGAACTGAATGAAAATGAAAACAGAACGTATCACCATTTATGTGATGCAATTAAAGTAGTACTTAGGTGGAATTTATAGCTTCAAATACCTATAATAGCAAAGAAGACAGATTTTATTTTATTTTATTTTTTATTGTTTATTTATTTTGGCTGCATCGGGTCTTTGTTGCTGCGCACGGGCTTTCTCTAGTTGCGGTGAGCGGGGGATACTCTTTGTTGCGGTGCGTGGGATTCTCATTGCAGTAGCGTCTTTTGTTGTGGAGCGTGGACTGTAGGCACGTGGGCTTCAGCAGTTGTGGTATGTGGGCTCAGTAGTTGTGGCTCACGGGCTTAGTTGCTGCGCAGCATGTGGGATCTTCCCGGACCAGGGCTCAAACCCGTGCCCCCTGCATTGGCAGGCAGATTGTTAACCACTGTGCCACCAGGGAAGTCACACAAAGAAGACATTTAAAATCAATAACCTTACACTTTTGCCTTACAACACTAGGAGGGGAAAAAGTGCAAACTAAACACAAAGCAAGAAAAAGGAAGGAACAGTAAAGATAAGAGCAGAAACCAATGAAATATAAAACAGTTAATAGAAAAATCAGTGAAACCAAAATTTGCCCTTTGAAAAGAGCAACAAAATTGATAAACTGTTAGCTATACTGATCAAGAAAAAAAAAGAAAGAAGACATAAACACCAACCTCAGGAATGAAAGAGGTTGTATCACTGCCAACTCTACAGAAATTAAAAGGATTATAAGAGAGCACTATGAAGAACTTTGCCTGCAAATGCGACAGCTTAGATGAAATGAACAAAGTCCACTGACCAAAACTACTCTCAATAAAAAATCTGAATAGAATTATAACCAGTAAGTAAATTGAATTAGTATTTTAAAGTCTTCCCACAAAGAAAAGCCAGATGGCTTCATTGGTGAATTCTATCAAATATTTAAAGAAGAAATAATCACAAATTTTCAAAAACTTACAGAATATAGAAGAGGAGGGGAGGGAATATTTCCTAACTCATTCTGTGAGATAAGTATTACCCTGATAACTAAAGCCAGACAAAGATGTCACAAGAAAAGAAAACTATAGACCAATAAACCCTCATGAATAGAGATGTAAAATTTCCAGCAAAAATGCTAGCCAGCTGTATCCAACAACATATAAAATGGATTAAACTTAATGATCAAATGGGATTTATCCCAGGAGTGCAAGGTTGTTTTAACATCTGAAAATCAATTAATATAATACACTGTATTAATAGAATCAAAGACAAAAACTGCATGATTATCTCAGACACAGAAAAAAAAAATTAAAAGAATCTAATACCTATTCATAATAAAAACTCTCAGCAAACCAGGAATAGAAGGTAATTTCATCAGCCTAATAAAGAGAATCTAAAAAGCTATCCGTGTAGACATTTCCCCCAAGAAGATATACAAATGGCTAGTAAGTGCATGAAAAAGTACTCAATGGTATTTGTCATTAAAGAAATGCAAATTAAAGCCATAAGGAGATAAAACATTACACCCACTAGGATGCCTATAATCAAAATAGTGGACAGGAAAAATCATTGGTGAGGATAAACTGGTGGTAATGTAAAATGGTACAGCAACTTTGGAAGACAGTGTGGCAGTGTTTTTGTTTTGTTTTTAAAGTTCAAGTAAACTTAGGATATGCCCCAGCAGTTCCTCCTAGATGTCTATAGTGTCTTAAGACAAAAGTGAAAGTATATGTCCATACAGATTTGTAGATGAATGTTCATAGGGCATTATTCATAAGAGCCAAAATTGGAAACAATCCAAGTGCCCAGCAGCCTACAAATGGATAAACAAAATGTGATATATCCATGTAATGGAATACTATTTAATATTTAGTACAAAAAGGAAGAACTTCTGATACAAACTACAACATGGATGAACCTTAAGAACATTATGCTAAGTAAAAGAAGTCTGACTCAAAAAGACTCCATGTTACATGATATCATTTATATAAAATGTCCAGAAAAGGTAAGTATGTAGTGACAGCAAGTAAGAGTAGTAGTTGTCATAGTCTGGGAATGAGGGTTGACTGAAAATGGCATGAGGGATCTTTTTTAGGATGATAGAAATGTTCTAAGACAGGATTTTAGTGATGATTGCATATCTTTGTAAATTTATTAAAATCACTGAATTGTGTACTCACAGTGTGTGAATTTCATGATATGTAAATTATACCTCAACAAAACCGTTTGAAAAAAGATATGTTATTTTATGGGAAACGTGAGGGTTCTCTGAATTGAGAGTCTTGTTTGACAGATTACTCTGTAACGAACCTAAATTGTGACTTCCGACATGTCTGAGCATTTAAAAGTTCTTATGATTTGTCTTCTTCCGTACAGATGCACACACACATACACATACCTATGTTAACTGAATATACAGACTTGTTTCTACCATTGCATCTTTGCTGTCAGGGACTTCCCTGGTGGCACAGTGGTTAAGAATCCGCCTGCCAATTCAGGGGGCATGGGTTGGAACCCTGGTCTGGGAAGATCCCACATGCTGCGGAGCAGCTAAGTCAGTGAGCCACAACTACTGAGCCTGCGCTCTAGAGCCTGCGAGCCGCAACTACTGAAGCCTGCGGGCCTAGAGTCCATGCTCGGCAGCAAGAGAAGCCACCACAATGAGAAGCCCACATACCACAAAGAAGAGTAGCCCCCTCTTGCAGCAACTAGAGAAAGCCCGCTTGTAACAACAGACACAATGCAGCCAAAAATAAAATAAATAAATAAATAAAAAGAATTTGATCTCACTATGTTCTGGCTTTGACATTCATTAAAATGTAATTTTTTTTTTAGTGTAAAATGTCCTAAAGACTTGTTAATGTGTATCTTTTTATTAGATTTTATAGTTTTTAGAGGTGACTCCAAATAGTAAAGATGAAAGCTGAAATTTTAGTTAAATGAAAAATGCTTTTAAGTATCTGAGGCAGGCTGCTAACCATCTATCTATTTTTCTTTTCTTTAGTAGCAGGACCCCTGTATTATTAGATACTGGAGTTAAAAACAAAACAAAACAAAACAAAACAAACAGCATTTTCCTGTCTTCTTTACAGGTAATGGTGGCCAGTGAACAGAAGACATAGGGTTGGGCTTCTAGTGAAGGAAGCCCTTAAAGGGCAATACATCATTTTGTCCTTGTTTCTCGCTCCTTTCTGCTCACTGGAATGTATCAATAGATGAGATGTTAGTAGCTGCTGCAGCAGACATCTTGCAAGTAGAGGTGACCTTGAGAAACCAGGAGCAGAGAGATAGTAGGGGCCTGGGTCCTGGTGACTATGGAGCCACCATAACTGCCCTGGATGCCCACTTCTGTACTTCTCTATCATTTAAAAAGCCATTTGGTATATTGAGTTTCTATTACAAGCAGCCTATTTTTAATACACTGTTCTTACCTGTATGAGGGGTTGTTCTTTAAATATTTTTTATTAAATTTTTTTATGTAAAAGCAAAGAAAAACAAAATTTTAAAAATCCAAAGAAAACCACTTTTGACATTTTTACCTATATCATTTCAGGGTTTTTTTCCTCATATATGTTTTTTTACCTAGTAACTCTGCTCATACTGTTAACTGTGCCTGAAGTTTCTTCCACCTCCAGAAATAATCTATGTGAGTACTTTTATGTGAGTACAGCATGCTAACTGCTCTTTTTAAAATTGTGGTAAAATACACATAGCATAAAATTTACCATTTTAACCATTTTTAAAGTATACAATTCATTGTGTATATTAACAGTGTTGTGCAACCATCATCACTATCCATTCCTAGAAATTTTTCATCATCTCAAAAAGAAACTCTGTATCCATTAAAAAAAATTGCTCACTATTCCCTCCTCCCCCAGGCCCTGATAACCTCTAATCCATTTTCTGTCTCATAAGACCTTGCCTATTCCAGGCACCTCATATAAATGGAATCATACAATATTTTATCCTTTCGTGTCTGGCTTATTTCGCTTAAGTCTTCAAGGTTAATCCATGTTGTGGAATGTCTCCAAATTATATTCCTTTTTATGACTGAATAATATTCCATCGTATGTATACACCACATTTTGAGGAATATATACATTCATCTGTTGATAAACTGGGGTCCACCTCTGGCTATTGTAAATACAGTCGACTCTTGAACAACATGGGTCTAAACTGCACAGGTCCACTTATGCGTGGATTTTTTTCAGTAGTAAATACTACAGTGTTGCATGATCGGTGATTGGCTGAATCTGCAGATGAGGGGACTGAGTTTAAGTTGTATCTACATTTTCAACTGCACGGAGGGTCCGTGCCCCTAAACACGTCCCCTCCCATCCCCACCAACATCGTTCAAGGGTCAGCTGTAAAGTTGCTTTTAGACACCGGTTAACAAGGTATTTGCTGGAGCCCCTGCTTTCAATGCTTTTGGGGATATACCTAGAAGTAGAATTGCTAGATGATATATATGGTGATGATCTTTTCCACAGTGGCTGCATCATTTTACATGCCCACAAGCAATGAACAAGGGTTCTAATTTTCTCCACAGTATCACCAGTGTTTTTTTGTTTGTTTTTGTTTTGATAATAGTCTTCATAATGGATAAGAAGTGGTATCCTATTGTGGTTTTGATTTGCATTTCTCTAAAGGATTGGTGACGTTGAACGCCTTTTCATATGCTTGTTGACCGTCTGTATGTGTTCCTTGCACAAATGTGTATTCAAATCATTTGCCCATTTCGGGGGGGGGAGGGGGAGATTGTTTGTTTTTTTTTGTTGTTGAGTTATGGGAGTCGTTGATATATCGTGGATATTAATCCCTTGTCAGGTATATGATTTGCAAACATGGATTGCCTTTTTACTCTCTTGATAGTGTCCTTTGATGCACAAAAGTTTTTAGTTTTGATGAAGTCCTAACTTATCTCTTTTGTTTCTTTTGTTCCCTGTGTTTTTGGTGTCATGTCCAAGAAGTAATTGCCAAATCCCATGTCATGAAGTTTTTCCCCTATGTTTCTTCAAACAGTTTTATAACTTTAGCTCTTACCTTTAAGCCTTTGATCCCATTTTGAGTTTATTTTTGTATATGGTGTAATATAAGGGTCCAGTTTCATTCTTTTGCATACAATTTTTCTGGCACCATTTGATGAAAAGGCTAACTGCTTGAGTATATACTATTTAATCTCTAGAACAGTTCTATCAAGTTAGGTATTTTATCAATGAGGAAATGGAATTCCAAAGACTTCCCCAAAACTAATAATTGGCGGAGTTAGGATTTACACTCTTGTTTGTTAGGTTCAAAGATCATAACCATTATTCTGTATTATTTCTTACTATTCAAATGCTGCCTATTCTTAAAGTTCTAGCCTAAATTTAATCTCTTTATTAAGATTTTCCCTACCCTTCCAATCAGATATGACCACTCCATGGCAAATTTTTTATATACTCTTAATTCGTAGTACACTGCAAATGGTATGTATTCAATACACGGCAAGTGAGTGATAGAATTGTAATTCAGAATAATCTAACTGGTACCCTTACCAGTGTAAAATATGAGCAGAAACCAGAAGGGTGGAAATAATCACAGAAAAAGGTAATTCCACATTTTGCTGAAAAAAATCACTTGCACAAGTATAAAATGGGAAGATCTAATTTGACCTTAGTAAACGCTCAAGTTTTAGTTGATCACAAACTGAATTACGCCAACTGTATGATGCATCTGCTTTTAAAAACCAGCTCTAGGTTGCATTAACATACATATAGTGACTTGATTGTATGAAGTGAGAAATATAATGCAATCTGTAACTGGTTATGTACATTCCTGGTAACAAATGGAGTGTTTTAAAAGGGGAGCTGTAAGTATAGTAGGGGTTCTGGGAATCTTGTCCAATGCAGAACATATTAAATGTGAAAAAGAAAGGCTAAGGGGGTGTATGATCACTGACTTTGAATATTAGAATTAAGAAATATATTTTTTAACTTTTTACTTATCTTTCATTTTGGAATAATTTCAGATTTAATAAAAAAGTGGCAAAAGTAATGCAAAGAGTTCCTTTATTCTCTTCTCCTAGTTTTCCCAAATGTCTTACATAACCTTAATAAAATGATCAAAATCAGGAAATTAAGATTGATACAGTACTATTAACTGACCTACAGATCTTATTCAAATTTTATCATCTGTCCTACTAGCATCTTTTTTCTAGTCCTGAATCATACATTTAGTTCTTATCTCATTGATGTCCTCTACTCTGGGACAGTTCCTTAGTCTTTGTCATTCTTGACCTTGACACTTTTCAAGAGTATTAGATAGTTATATTTTAGAATGTCCCTCAATTTGGGTTTGTCTCATGTTTTCTCATAATTAAATTCAGGTTATACATGTTTTGCATGAATACCATAGACTTGATGCTGTGCCCTTTTCAGTGTATCATGTCACCAGGCACATGATATTGATGTACCACATTGCCGCTGAGCTTAACTTTGATTACTTGGTTAAGTGTATGCCAGATTTTTTCATTGTAAAGCTACTGTTTTCCGTTTGTCATTTTTCATGTGGGAAAATACTTTAAGATTATGCAAATATCTTATTTCTTTTTTTAAAATAAATTTATTTATTTTATTTATTTTTGGCTGCACTGGGTCTTTGTTGCTGCGCACGGGCTTTCTCTAGTTGCAGTGAGCGGGGACTTCTCATTGCAGTGGCTTCTCTTGTTGCGGAGCACGGGCTCTAGGCTCACAGGCTTCAGGAGTTGTGGCACGCGGGCTCAGTAGTTGGGGCGCACGGGCTTAGTTGCTCCACTGCATGTGGGATCTTCCCGGACCAGGGATTGAACCCATGTCCCCTGCATTGGCAGGCAGATTTTTAACCGCTGCGCCACCAGGGGAGCCCGTTTATTTCTCATCATTCTTTTGCCCAGTAATTTTAGCATCTGTTGATGATTCTTGCCTGTAGCCAACATTACCATGGTACTTACCAAATGGTGATTTTTCTATTTCCATTATTCTTTCTGTACTGTAAGGAAGAGATAGCCCTTCTCACTGTTTGGTCAGTTACTTATATCAGTATGAATACTTATTTTAATCAATGGGTTATGCTCCATTACTATCATTATTTTTTTGCTCATATTATACTACATTTGGCCATTAAGAACTCCTTCACATTGGATCCTGTGCCTTTTGTCTTACTCCTGTTGTTTTTCAGGGCACTTATTTTCTGGCACCGTAAGATGTTCCAGACTTATCTTTCACTTTCACTGCCCCAGCGCTGGAATAGGTCATTTTCTCAAGGAGCTCAGGTTCTTTTCATTGAAGAATAATATTTAGAAACCAAAATATGGACACTAAGTGTGCTTGTTGCTTTTGTGGTGCCCTTGCGTCTAGTATTTCTCGATGGACAGAACTAGGAAATACATGTATGCATATGGTTTGCTCAGTGTCTGGATTTTGTGTCTTTTTGTTGTTGTTTACTGCCATTTCTTCAACAATTAGCACAGTGTTTAGCACTATGGTCAATAGGTATTCGTAACTAACAATATAGAAGGGATTCCTCACTTAGTGAGGTTAGACTATATAACCTAAGGACTTTCTAATCCCATAAATCTGTTGTGTTTTGATTCTGAGAAAGGTAAACTGGGGAATTAGACAAAATATAAATTCAGAATAACGAAAATAAAAAGCTGTGGGAGAAGGAAGTTTTGATTATTATCAAAAACAGTGAAGGAGCTGGAGGCCTAGGACAAACTTTGCTCAGAGTAGTAGGTAAGCAAGAGAAGATTGATAGTCCTTTTATCCATTATGCCTTAGTCTGGCTGTCTTGAGAAGGTTCTATCAGTAAGCCATGGAAACATCCTCAGAGAAGCAAATGAGGATATCCCCTTCACTGGAATTCTGTCCTTTTATTTGCTTTCCATTATTTTCTACCTTATCCAGGTGGACCAGATCCAATAACAGTTATTTCTGCTACAATACCGTATTTGACTCCTTGTTCTGCAAAATCACACTGTGAAAATACTAGATTTTTAGGAGAAATAGGATTGAGTAGAGCCCTCAAAATCTATGGAACTTTATAAACACTAACAAAAGCAAAAAATACTTAAGAAACAATCTCCCACTGGCATTTGTACCTAGCCTCATAGTCAGTCAGTTCTTAGAACCCTTCAAACTCTTCTGTTCATGCTCCTTTATTTGAGATAAAGATTTTTTAGGTAATTTGAATAAAAATTCAAAATATGATCCAGAGCAGAACACTTTTCACTGATATACAAGTTTAAAAATGGAGGAAATATACTTCTTCAACTATACTCACAGTTTCATCAGATAGCTTTACATAGTAGAAACCATAGATGTTCTCAGAGCCACTAAACCAGGCACTACTTACATTAAAGGAAGGCATTTCTGTGAATTTTTAGCTTTTTAAAATTTTTTTATTTTTTTAAGCTCTTCAGAAAGAGCTAAGGCTTTGTCTTTAATTGCAAGAAAGCTTGTCTCCAATCATTAAAAAAAAATGAATGAGCTGGGAAAAGATCAAATTGGGCTAACACAACTTCTGCATTTTAAGGACATCATACCACTATTTACTAATCACATAATAAGGTAGTTCAAGTTAAAGAAGCACATGTCATAGCAGTAATTAACTAACCTGCAATAAACTGAGTAATTGATTGCTAATATGTGTGCACTTTAATGACAGTGTTTAACCAGAGTTGCTATTTGCCTTTTCTTATAGCCTTAGATGTTTCTGATAACATTGTGCAAGCATATCTTCTAGTCTTTGAATAGAAGATGGGCTTGTGTGATGTATGTAGTACTTTAGTCTCTGGATTCTTGGGTTTTGGAGAGGTGCTTTTGGGTAGTGGTTTTGTGTGTGTTTCCACAGTCTTTTAAATTCTTTTCCCTTTTTTTCTATGCCTCTTTCTATTCCTCCATCTATTCTGTTAGTCCCTGGCACTGTGCTAGGTTTTATGGAATCTTTGAAAGAAGAATATAATATAATTCCTGCCGTTTATAGACAGGAGGTAATTTGGTTTCATTGCAAGACAAAATATAATCAGCTGATGGACTGCTCTGTGATGCCTGTAAACAGTAGGCCTGCCTGTGCTCTGGCATTGCCTAGTTTGGCTGAACACATTTCAAGCTTAAGAAGTTGCTGACCCCAGTCTGACCAGGTTCTGAGCCAATGCTTTCACTTGCTAATTGACTTTCCCACTTTACTGAGAGACTTTCTGAATTCTATAAATTACTATATCAATATGTGAGTACTACGAAATCTTGTTTCAAGAAGTAATGGAGGGACTTCCCTGGCGGTCCAGTGGTTAAGACTCCATGCATCCACGGCAAGGGATGTGGGTTCAATCCCTGGTCAGGGAACTAAGATCCCACATGCTGCACGGTGCAGACAAAAAAAAAGTAACGGAAACTCTTGTAGAGTTTGCCTGTTGTATTTCTCTCCCTTTCTTCTTCCCTCCCTCCCTGTTAAAATTGCCCTCTCTTAGTGGAGATATGCTTCTAGGTGGCTAGTGGCCTTTTATATTTTGTATTCTTTAGTCTTCTTGACTATTGTATTACCTGTTAAAGAGTTAATCAAGAAAAATCTCTATATATTTGGTTGAGGAGGAAAGAGAAAGGTGTGGAAAGACTTGAAGTAGAAGAGCTTTAGAAAGAAAACTATTGAAGCTTATCTACCTTACAAAATAATCTAAATGTTCCTCTTTAGAAACTAGACACCCTCATTTTAAAAAAAAGGGCTTTTGTAGTTATATATTATCTAAATGTTGGCTTGATGTACAGAATGTAGAAAAATAACGTGGGCATGGATTTTATTCCCATGTCACTTTGAAAAGTATTTTCTTCATTTATTTATTACTTTCCTGTTGACTTTTCAAAGAATTTTTATATTAGACAATCTTGTCAGCTTTCCAAAATAGAGAAAAGACTGATTATCAACCCTTATTATCCAGATGGGGAAGTGGAGATCCAGAGTGATACAAGGATCGCATGTAGGGTCAGCACTAGAACAAAAGCTTGACTTAAATGTTCTTTTGGCTGTATTAAGATGTATTTGCTTTATTTAATGTGAAAAAATCATGGTAGCTGACTGTCGTCTCCTGGGTGTGTGTATTTTGGTCCCCTGCACTGGGGATCAATTCTAAACTCAAGTCTCAAATTGGCTCCAGAGACTAGTGTTCAGAAGAGAAATAGGAAGAGATATCTGTACTTCTTCAAATCACACAAATAATTGCTTGGATTAAATTAATAATTACTACTTTTGGAAACCATTTCTCATTCTGAATTTTATTTTAATTCATATTATAGTTTGTGTTTATAAAACAAGGAAGTGAATTCCTGAAGAAAACCTGATAATAGTTGCTTTAGAGAAACTGAGCTTTGTAAATTAATTAATTAGACTATACTGCAGCTTTAAGCTAAATAATGTTTACTTGGCATAGTCTATTATTCATTTTTTACATTTGGTAGTTTTCTTTTTAAAAAAAATCACTAAGATAAAATCTTGAATCTTGTCTGGCATTGAAGTACTAAGTACTATGACTTGCATTTGTGAGTGTGAGAATATGTCAAGGGAGCTGGAGGCCAGCTGTGTGAGTGTTCACCATATTCTCTTCCTACCTACAAAGAAGCATCATGTGCCCGACTCATTCACGAGACCAGATTTGGAGTCATCACTGCTCCTTTTTTCTGTCCCTTACCATTGGCCCCCTTTCCTCCTCACTGATGCTGCTTGTCTTGATGCATTGCTTTTGCAGTGGCTGTGTTGGTGCTGTTATGGAAGAAAAGAGAAGTAGGGGAACTTGGTGGGTGGCCTGCATTCAAGAAAAGACTTAGAGAAAGGCAAAGGCTGCTAGCCGCCTCTTCCTCCACTGATTTTTAACATAGCCATGGAAGTCAGTAAACAGCCTCTGTAGCTAGATGAGGGTTGAATTCGCCAGCTCCTTTGCCTTTTGTTACCCATTGAGAAGAACTGAGAAAAGCCACTAGAAAAAGTCCCTTGCTCCCCAAAGCAAGTGTAACCTTTTCAGACAGGTATTGATCTTCGTTGGGTTAAGAAATACAGTGTGTATTCCTTTAAACCCCACTTCAAAACTGTCTGTTGGCATTTTCCCAGTATTCAATTAGCATTTTAAAAATTACTGCTATTAAGACTCTGATAAATAACATGGCTAGGGGGAAGATTTGGCATGGAATTTTAGCTGATAGTGGGATGATATTGGTACCTTCAGGAGGGAGGTATGGGTAGTAGGGAAAAGAGAGTGTTAGGATTAACGAATAAATATTTATGTAGACTGTCTTAACTTACTATTGAACAACTATATTCTTTTATTATTGGCCCTCTTAGCTCATAGGAGCAACGCCTTTCACATATGCCAAACATTTTACAACATTGGTCATTACCAAATATTTGCATGCCTAGTATATGATACTTTTCTAGGTTTTATAGACTGTGTGGAAGGTACGATCCTTGCTCTCAAATATAATTTAAAGACGATACATGGCTATATTTTGGAATCAGGAAGATGAATACAGTTTCCAGTGATAAACCTATTATTATCTTTAAAAAAAATCTTATATAGCCCTTCAAGATACAAAGTTTCCTTTATAGTAGTAAATTATAATTAGATACAATTGCTTATGCAGCAGCTGGTTGATTTACAAACCTCTTCAGTGCATATTAGGATTACATTTTTGCCCACTTAAATATGTTACTCTTTTCCTAATTTCCCCCTAATTTGTCTAGAAGAAATTTGAAGTGAACCTAACCTAAAAAAAAAACAAAAAATCATTTAGGCTGAAAAACTTTAGTAGTAGTCAATTCATAGTTTAATAAAGGACATGTGTAGTTTGAATTTCTGGATAACCACTCTTCCTTTGAAAGTGTTCCTTGATTAAATCCAGATGAGAGTAGCGAGGAAGGTATTCAGAATACTAAATAAATAAAATGGATGTGCTTCATGGAATTTGAAGAATTCATCAATACATGTAACAATGATTTATAATTGCATTTGGTCCTAACACATATCAGTGTAGATCTAACAGAGGCACAGTAAGGTAGCTAGTATAAAACGCTAAGGTGAAAGGGTTAATTGGCCTTGCACGGTTCAATTTGCCACTCTAGTGGCACTTTCTGTTGTCTGTGTAAACAGAGCTGCTAAGTACTTTCTCACTAAGCTACCCCCTTTTATTTATGCAGTTGAACCACCAATAAGGAATGGATCAGTTTACCAGTTGTTAGGCCTTTTCTTCCTGCCTTTTCTGCCCACTTCATGCTTCCCTCCCCTCCCCCCAAGCTGTTGCTACATGCCTCTCTAATCTTTCCTCAGTCCTTATGCTTTTCGTGGGTTTTATTATTTTTTTTCCAGCTTTTTTCTCTCATTCATTGATTTAACTGTATGGGTGTATGTACACCTGGTTCTGCTCATCTGTACCTCATTCTTTCTCACCCCAACTCCCATTCATTCATTCTACTCCAATTGCTATCTCAAAACTTGCTGCAACTTTTCTATCTTTTTTCAAATAACATTTAAATATTCTTAAAGAATTTAAACATTATATATATAGCTAAAGGCCTCTCTAGCCAGACACTTTACCATCTGAGAACCCCCCACCCGGCTGTGAGTTAATATATTAGTATATATACACTTCTAAGCCATTTTAGTAATTTTATATTTGTATGTATACCTATTCATAATTATAATATGATTGCTGGAAATCTGCAGAAATGATAAAATTCTGGAAATATTGTTCGGCTTGTTGCTTTTTTTCCACTCTACATTATATATATGTATTTTTCATTTATTTATTTATTTTTGGCTGTGTTGGGTCTTCGTTGCTGCGCGCGGTCTTTCTCTAGTTGTGGTGAGCGGGGGCTACTCTTCGTTGCGGTGCACGGACTTCTCATTGAAGTGGCTTCTCTTGTTGTGGAACACGGGCTCTAGGAGCACGGACTTCAGTAGTTATGGCATGTGGGCTCAATAGTTGTGGCTCGCTGGCTCTAGAGCACAGGCTCAGTAGTGGTGGCGCGCGGGCTTAGTTGCTCCGAGGCACGTGGGATCTTCCCAGACCAGGGCTGGAACCGGTGTCCCCTGCATTGGCAGGTGGATTCTTAGCCACTGCGCCACCAGGGAAGTCCCTACATTATATTTTAAAGATATATACATATTACATAGACAGATCTAATTGAAACAACTTTTTCATAATATTACATTGTATTTTGTATTTAAATTATGTGGTTGTGTGACACGATGGATATATAAGTTGTGTCCAGTTTTTTCTCTATTTTAAACAATGCCACAGTGGACACTTTTACAGATGATGTCTTGCACATATTACTACAGTTTTTTAGGGCAGTGTTTTCCAAACAGCAGGTAGTGAAATCAGTTTAGTAGGTTGGAATCTGCATTTTGAAAAAGAATAGAATGTAATAGAAAGCGTCAGTGTAAAGGGCACTTATTTTTTCATGAGACATGTATCACAACTCAGAACACAATTATATAAAATGTATTCCCTACTGCAGGTCTCAAATATATATTTTGTATGGTGTATCTCAGTCTGTTTTGGATTATATACCCAGAAGTGGATTAACTGGATCGTGGGCTACATAATATTTTGAATTTTGTTAGATACAGCCAAATTACTTTCCTTACTGTCTACATTAATTTACACTCCCTAGACCCTAATCAGTATTTGATAGTTTAGTCAGATTTTTACATTTTCTATATTCTTAAGGGTGGAAAAATTCCATCTTATTTTCATTTTAAGTAGTGAAGTTGAGCATAACTTCCTTATCACTAAAAATAAAAGTGTTCGGACCCATCTAGTTGGTAAATTGCTATTCTTGCAGATCATATTTCAAACTAGAGAAACCTTCATCTCCACAATCTTTGCCAGCAATTTTTAAAGTAGTGAACGTAAAACTATATGACCTTAGTAAGTAATTGCTACTAAATATAATTTTGTTAACCATGCCACATTGTGTTACATTCAGTTATCTCAAATTTGTTTTGAAACACAGTTCTCTTACCCAATGTGAGTAACTTTGGGTAAAACAGCATATTTGAGGAATACTGATATCCCTCAGGGTGTGGATTTAGATTCATTTCAGCAAAATTCTGTCTATCATGCCTATTCCTTCTGTTGTAGAAGAAGAGTTCTAGCCAAGTGCTAGGACGTATTTCATCACTTTGTGAGGACCACTGTGGACTGATAATGATCTTAGTATTGAGCAGAACATTAGAAAATAATTTTAGTTTAATTGTTATTACTTATCTACCTTCTGTTTGATTTTCTCGGGTAATAAAGATATTGTCACTTTCTTTCTAGACAGTCTTTTTTGTTGTTAGTGTTATTAAATTTTAACCTGGGGCTTCCCTGGTGGCGCAGTGGTTGAGAGTCCGCCTGCCGATGCAGGGGACGCGAGTTCGTGCACCGGTCCGGGAAGATCCCACATGCCGCGGAGCGGCTGGGCCCGTGAGCCATGGCCACTGAGCCTGCACGTCTGGAGCCTGTGCTCTGCAATGGGAGAGGCCACAACACTGAGAGGCCCGTGTACTGCAAAAAAAAAAAAAAAAAAAAAAATTTTTAACCTGATACCTGTTGGTTTTATTCATTGGTGCCTTCAAGAGTCACATAGGAAAGACTGTACTTCTTTCATTAGGACAGTTCAATATTGGAAGCAACATAATTCTTTGTTATGGGAGTTTTGATCTTTAGAGAGTTGAGAGACCAGAACACACGACCAATAACACGACTCAATTTTTAGAGAATTGAGAAACGGGAACACACAGCCAATAACACAAGCAGCAACAACACACACTAGTATCACTTCTGGGTTTATTACTTCCTAAGGCTTATTCCATAAATTGCCAGTTTTTAGTATTACTTAACTTAAGTATGTGGTTTGTAAAGCTGTAAACAAAGTTGGAAGCTGATTTGAAAAATGGGGTTATATTTTGAAGAACCTTTCAGCTTTCTTTCTTTTTCTTTTCTTCTTCTTTTTTTTAATAAAGACTTTTTACTAGAGTGTATCATGCTATTTAGGTGATCTGGTTCTGTTTTTAACCTGAAATTGCCCTACTTCTGTTTTCTTGGTGTAGAGCATGAAATATACCAGCAACTATTCTCAAGTAGTAGAGTCAGGGTAGAAGTAGTTCTGGATTAAAACCAGTCAGTGATCATCAGTCCATTTGATGCTGCCCATGGCAGTAGCCTCCTGAGCGCTCATTTAGAGCGTTTAGAGTTTTATACTGGACAAGTGGGAATTGTTTATAGGACTGCTTGGACAACCCAATGTTACTCTTGAGAGAAACAGATTAGATTAATTTATAGTTTCATTTATTTTCAAGACTTAATATTTTTCCTCATTTAAATTAATTGCATGCTCAAACATCATTCAAACTCAGCACTTGGCTTCAAATGTGATAAAGCTGCTGCTTAATTTTAAAGAAAATTATATTCAATGCATTTCTTTTAGATTTAAATGTGTACTGTTAAACAGCAGATTTATGGAATACTTAGAACTTAAAGCTTTAGTCACTAATTCCGAATTAATTTCTTATTGTTACCTTCTTTCTTGTTTCTGAGATAGTGCTACTCAAAGTGTGGTCTGTGGACTGGTGCTGGTTTGTAAATTGTTACTTGTTTGCAATGAGATAAACACAGACATTGAGAGTAAGCATTTAGACAGTTTTATAGCAATTTGACAGAAATTTTGTGCCTGTTGAATCTAATAATAACAAAATTTGTGGTTATATTTTATATATCCTTGTCTTAAAACTTGTTTTTCCAGTAATTAATTTATATTATATTTTAAAAAGTCTCCTTGAAAGCAAAATAAAGATTAGGTCACATTCCATATCAGTAAACAACTACAGTAGAGTGGAGTTCTTAATTTTATACAGATGTATTAATATATTAAATAAGGAAGATAAAGGAAAAAGGGGGAGATGATGAGTTTAAATTATAGTATTCAACTCCTGAAAATTTTTCTAAGAACATTTTATTTTGTATTTGAAATCTGTTTACAACATGATATATTTAGTCATGCTGTCTCGTCTTTCAGTATGCTCCAGTTACTCTATGCAGCTTATAATACCCTCCAGGTTGCTGTAATATTCTAAAGTTCTGTAAATTATTGAGTTTTTTTAATGCTATATATTTATATTTGTGCCATTTGCTCTTTAGTTTTAATGTTTACTTTCAATAAATGTAATTTGAATAATGTCAGACTCTCAGTTCCAAATATTTTCCAAATAAGTTTTAGAGGAGTTTCTGATAAGAACAGAAATCAATTATGACAAGTCTTTTAAAAAGTACAGCATATCTTATGTTTCTCAAAGCAAGAAGCTTTAAAAATGACTCTGTGTTATGTTTCTCTAATATCAATTTTTTCTAAGCCAGTATTTCCTATTTAAAAGTTCACATTCTGTTTCCAGATGTCCTTTTCTTTTGAATTCTCGTAAGCCTTAATAATTTCTCTTAAATTAGTCCTTATGAATATATAGCAAAGAGAAAGACAAGATATGACTCTCCAAAATGATTTTAGCTTCTAAAGATGAAATACGTTAAGATAAACAATTCATTGTTTGACATAAATAAAAGATACCCAAATAAATTATTTCATTCCTAGTTATTATTGAGTTGTTGAGCCAAATCGAATGTTTAAAGGAAAACATTCATTAGCAGTCATTTTTTTCTAACTATCTCTAAACAAATTATAAAATTAAAGGCATTATGCCACATGTATGTTTAGACAGCTATTATATATACTTCTGCGGCCAGAGTCATATCAGGATAAACTATAATACTCTAATTAGTTTGGAATAAAAGTTTAGAAGCTATATTTCAGAACTTTATTGTGATGTAAAATATATATGAGAGATTAACACTATAGAAAAAAATTAGGGTGTGAGCAGAAAAAAATCTCAAAATATTTAGGATAAGATTCCAAACCCCTAGGCTGATAATTTTATCTTTTATTCCTGCCATAATCAGTGACCATACTAACTATCCCTGAGTAAATAATTTTAGGATTTTTTTTTGTAGAGGTAGCACAGCAGAAATCAAATCAACTCCAAATTCTGTTGTGGTCCATGTTTAAAAATACATCTTTGGTCTGTCAACTTTAGATAGAGATGCTGACACAGGAAGGAGTTTGTCAAGATTTACAAAGGAAAACATTCCATATGGAAGGACAGGAACAAATATTTGAATAGGATTGCAAGTACTTTCTCCCCTCTTGATAAATTTCAAATCCTTCATTTAAAAATGTTTATTAGTTTATCTTTTAGCTGAGAATTTCCTGCTCCTATTTGCTTCCTGTTTCTGCATTTTTTCCGTTTTTTAAAAAAAACATATTTTAATACCTATAGAGAAACATGCAATTTTTTGTTTTCTCCTAACCTCCTTTAAACAACTTAGTATAAAAGGAAAAAGAGACTATTAATTTATTAGATAACTTCTCTTTCAGAATAAAAAGTGGAAGGCCACAAAAAAGAGAATTTACCTATTCATAGTGTTCATTCCATTTTTATTTCACAGTACAAAATCACATTAATATAACTTTGAATTGCATTGTTTTTTACTTTGTAATAAATCTGCCCGATCAAGAAAACTTACAGGGGCTTCCCTGGTGGCGCCGTGGTTGAGAGTCCGCCTGCCGATGCAGGGGACAGGGGTTTGTGCCCTGGTCCGGGAAGATCCCACATGCCGCGGAGCGGCTGGGCCCGTGAGCCATGGCCGCTGAGCCTGCGCGTTTGGAGCCTGTGCTCCGCAACGGGAGAGGCCACAACAGTGAGAGGCCCGCGTACCGCAACAACAACAAAAAGAAAACTTAGAAACATCAAAATGCTGACTAGAAAAAAAATAGCTAATAGAAATCAATGAGATTGTTAAAAATTTTCATGATAACAAGGATAATTTAAGAAAGTAACTTAAATGCCTAAAATATTTTGAGTTGTTTTCCCAGCCTTGCAAGTTATATATAGGTTAACATAAAGAAAACCAGGAATTGTGTAAATTCAAAACTCATCAGAGAACATTATACTTTATGAATCAGAAAAAACTGGGAAAGTGCCAATGCTATATGATCTGGGTTTAACATCAGATTTTTATCCTCCCTAATGCATAAGCTCCTGGTCAAAAGATGAGGTTGGGTGGAAGCGGGCATGATTTTATTGATGTTATATATGAAGCTCAATATTAAGATGTCCTATCGTGAATTATATAGTAAGCACTGGTTTTGCTATCATAGCATGTTGTACCATTATTTTATATACTACTTACAAGGAAAGCATACTGTCAAAGCTTTTTACCATTTAGAATTTTCATGTTTATCAAAAGAACTCTGTCAGAATTAGTAAGACATAAATTTTATTGTTTATAATTCTTACACATACCTGAAAATGGAAAATACATGTGAAATAAGTTGGTTAAGGGATTTTTAAAGTTCTTTACATTCAGAATCACTTTTTGACTCAGTCACTGATGTTCAGTTTTTTCACACGAAGTCTTCCTCTGTGCAGCATTTCTGACAAAGAATCAGGAATCCTTGTTGCTGAGCTCTTAAGCCAGCGTTGCACTCACGTGGAGTGAACCTACTTTTGATATCCACTTTGGGAGCGCTGCTAAGTGTGTCCAATTTTCCCCACCCCGCCCTCTCCTCACAGTTGCTTGCTTCTTAGGAATTAAAAGGAGTGTTCCAAGATCATTTCTAGGATTTTCTTCCAACTCAAATTCTGCAAATCTTGGTACTAGTACTTTGGAGGTTTGCATGTGCACAGGGAGTGACAGTTGCCACATTATTGTCACTTAGAATTACTACAACAGCAACTGTAATATACCAACAATTTTAAGATTCACCCTGAATTTAGAGTTTCAAGTGTGGGGGAAACATTTATTTTAAAGCATAGTGGCTAAGAGCTCAGAGTTGGGTTGCTCTAATACTTAACTAATTGTATGATCTCGGGTAAGTAGCATAAAGTCTCTAAATCTTAGTTTTCTCATCTGTGAGATAAGCAGCGCTTACCTTATCGGGTGGTTGTGAGGTTTCAGTATTATGATACATGTAGAACACACTTACCAGGTGGTTGTGAGGTTTCAGTATTATGATACATGTAGAACACACTGCTTAATAAATGTTAGCTAATACTTTATCTTAGTTTTTTCGAGAATATAATTTTATTGAGCTCCTTGTATATTCTTTTACTTAACGTATGCTTTTACTTTGAAGGAAGTAATGACTTGTGGAGAAGAAAAGATACTGATAAATTTAGATACTGAGTGAAAATTCTGGAAAAAATTTCTAATGAAACAAGTGTTGGTGCAATATAAAACTATTCAAATATGCGTTTGTAATTAAAGGATGGTATTGTATATAATGGGTCATTTTGGAAACTTGACACTAAGTTATTTCTGTTGTTTTAGAAGCTAATTAATGATTTTAAGTTGTAGATTTTGAAATGCTACATTTTGTAACCATTATAAGGATAAAAGCTTAAAGCTATTTTGTAACCTTCGTTTTGGTTTTTGATCTGTGATCGTTCAATGAATTATTACCATCTTGTACAGTTTAAAAGAGTAGGCAGTAAATATTGTTTTTAATGTGGTGGAATGATCCTGTCAATTGAAACAATTGAAATCCTGAATGCAATGGGAAAAAAATTAAATGCATTGCTCAGCTAGCCTGAGTTCGCATGCCTTAGAGGGTCAAAACTTGCCTATCTCAGCCTGGTTGCTTGGTAGAGAGGCAAAAACATCTCCCCTGAGATTTTGTAACCAGGAGTGAGTCTTCATAAGTTGGTGGTCCTAAGTTATGTTACTTATGTAGGACAAAACCTCAAGTGGGGAATTTAATTTGAAGTGGTTCTAATTGGCACAGGGCCTCTTGTGCTAGTTATCCACAACGATTTCCTAGTTTATAGATGAATATATGGCTTATAGCTGCCAAGCTGGAAACTATTCACTAACTTCCTTTGAAGGTTGATATGGCTAAGGCTAAGTTTTGGCAATTGATTATGAACAGAAGTCATGTGTGGCCCTTCTATGTCTTGCCTTAAGAAGGAATGCCTGTGCATGACCCCCTGCCTATGTCCCTCTTGTGTACTGATAGCTGACGAAAACTCGAGTCAGCAGAATCTGGACACAGAGACTGTAGTGTGTATGGAGCTGCCCGTCCAGCTACACACGGCTTATTTCTAGACTATTACATGAGAAGGAAATAACCTTCTATCTTATTTAAGCCACTCTATTTTAGAATCTCTTTGTTACAGCAGCTTAGCCTGTATCCTAACTAATGCCCTTTAAAGAATAGCCAAACAGATTTTTAAAAGGACCAATTAGTACTTGTATAAATGAAAAAAAAAGAAATAAAAACTCACTGATTAAATTAAAAGAACCAGAGCTACATGGAGAAATGGCTGATTCCAGGGCTGGGTCATGAAAAATAGAAGATGAATCTCGAACACTGTGCTGCAAGAGAATAAGGCAGTGCTTAAAATATGATAAGGTTGGAATACTGCTCAGTAATTTTTTTTAATAAATGAATAACTGATACATGTAATGACATGGATGAACCTCAAAAATGTGCTCAATGAATGAAGCCAGATACGTAAGACTAATGTTGAATTATTCCATTTGTATGAAATTTCTAGAAAAGATAAAACTAAAGAGATAAATTCGTGTTTGCCTTGGGTTGGAAGTTGGAGTGGGGATTGACTGCAAATGGATTTGAGGGAATGTTTGGGCTGATAGAAATACTCTAAAACTGGATTGTGATGAAAGTTGCATAACTGGATAAATTTATTAAAAGTCATTGAGTTCTACACTTAAGATGGGTGAATTGTTTGTAAATGATAATTTCAGTAATGCTGTTAAAAATATTTGAGAGATACTATTAAAAAAATGATGGAGTAGCAAAAGCTAAATTAAACATAGCAAAAGAAAAAAGTCAGTAATAGTAGCAGGCCTTTAATTGTAGAACAGACTTTAGAGTAAAATTAGAGCCCTCTCTAATTTTGAGGAAGGTTTAAGAAGTGGCATGTCTTAGTAGTTGATCCATAGTTTTTTTTTTGTTTTTTTTTTTTTTGTGGTACGCGGGCCTCTCACTGTTGTGGCCTCTCCTGTTGCAGAGCACAGGCTCCGGACGCGCAGGCTCAGCGGCCATGGCTCACGGGCCCAGCCGCTGTGCGGCATGTGGGATCTTCCCGGACCGGGGCATGAACCCGTGTCCCCTGCATCGGCAGGCGGACTCTTAACCACCGCGCCAACCAGGGAAGCCCGATCAATAGTCTTATATTAGTGATCAGAATAGTTCACTCTTCGTTCACTCAACAGTGATTTATTGACTGCTTACTGTGTGCCTGGCACTCTTTTAGGGACACAGCATTGAACAAAATAGACAAAATTCCTGCCATTATGGTGTTTACATTCTAAAGGAAGAGAATGACAATAAATTTGTGATTTATATACACACACACACACCAGATAAAGTGCAGTGGAGGAAAATAAAGTGGAGAAGAGGGATAGGACATGTTGGGGGAGGGGCTGAGTTTTGAACAGGATAGTCAGGGGAGCCCTTACTGAAAGGGTGATATTTGAGCAAAGACCTAAAGGTGAGGGGGACGTCCATTTCAGACAGACGGATCGGGATCAGCAGATGTAAAGGTTCTGACTGTGCCCGTGTGTGTTCAAGGAACATCAAGGAGGTGTGAGTGTGGAAAAAGCCAGAGGGAAAGTGGTTGGAGATGAGATCCGAGAGATAATGAGACATCAGGTCCTGGTGACCCCGTAGGCCCTTTAAAGGATTTTGGAGGTTTTAATGTGATTGTAAAACCTTTGGCTTTTAACAGAAGTGGTTAGGGAATTCCCTGGTGGTCCAGCGGTTAGTTCTCTGTGCTTCCACTGCAGGGGGCATGGGATCAATCCCTGGTCGGGAACTAAGATCCCGCAAGCTGCGCAGCACAGCCAAAAAAATAAATTTTTAAAAATATAAAGGAAGGAAGGAAGGAAGGAAGAGTGGTTAAAATATGTAAAACAAAAAGGTTGCTATTTTAATTTTTAAGTATACAATTCAGGGACATTAAGTGCATTCACAGTGTTGTACATCCCTAACCACCATCTGTTTCCAAAGTTTTTTCATCACCCCAAACTGAGACTCTGTACATATTAAGCAGTAACTTCCCGTCCTTCCTCCCCCAGCCCCTGGTAACCTCTAGTCTATTATTTTTTGTCTCTGAGTTTGCCTATTGCAGGTGCTCACATAAGTGGAATCATACAATATTTGCCCTTTTGTAGCTGGCTTAGCACAGAGTTTTCAAGGTTCATCCATGCTATAGCATATATCAGTACTTCATTGTTTTTATGGTTGAATAATTTTCCATCGTATGTATATACTACATTTTGTAGTATATGCATTCATGTGTTCATTCACTATTCACTATTCACAATTCACTATTGTGAATAATGTTTCTGTGGACATTGGTATCCCTGTTGTCAGTTTTTTAGGGTATGTACTGAGAAGTGGAATTGTTGATCGTATTCTAATATGATGTTTGACTTTGTAAGGAACTGTCATACAAACTATTTTCCATAGTAACCACCATTTTACTTTCTCACCAGCAATGTGTAAGGGTTCCAATTTCTCTATATCCTCGTCTACACTTAACATTTTCCATTTTTAAAAATTACAGCCATCCTAGTAGTTCTGAAGTGGTATCCATTGTGTTTTTTTTCTTTTTTTAAATATTTATTCATTCATTCATTCATTTTGGCTGCACCGGGTCTTCGTTGCGGCAGGCGGGATCTTTTAGTTGTGGCATGTGGACTTCTTAATTGCGGCATGTGTGAGGGATCTAGCTCCCCGACCAGGGATCGAACCCAGGCCCCCTGCTTTGGGAGGGTAGAGTCTTAACCACTGTACCACCAGGGAAGTCCCTCCATTATGGTTTTGATTAGCAGTTCCCTAATTATTAGTGATGTTGAGCATCTTTTCATGTACTTTTGGCCATTTGTATATCTTTGGAGAAATGTCTATTCAAGTCGTTTGCCCAATTTTTAACAGGATTGTTTGTCTTCTTGTTGTTTGGTTGCAGGCGTTTTATATGTATTCTGGATATTTACCCCTTATCAGGTATATGATTTGCAAACATTTTCCCTCTTTTGTGGTTGTCTTTTCAGTCTTTTGACAGTGTCCATTGATGTTATTTGATTTCTATAGCTTACGGGTTTTTGTCCCTCAGTTTCTCCATTACTGCCAGGTTTTGTATTTAGTTGAATTTTTGTAGCGCACCATTTTATTCCCTTATTTCTTTACAAATTTTTTTTAAAGTTATTTCTTAGTTGTTACATAGGTTGTTAAAAGTTAAACTAGATTGTTGTAAGTTTAAGGTGTTAATTGTAGTCACTAAGGACTTGGACTTTTGATCTGAGTAAAAGGGAAAGCTGTTGGAGGTTTTTGACTGGATCTGTTTTTTGTTTTAGTCTGGCTGCTGTGCTGAAAACAGACTGTTGAAGGAAGGGGCCTGGCAAGGGCTGAAGTCAGGAGTTGTGTTAGAAGTTTTTGTTACGATCCAAGCAAAAAAGGATGGTGGCTTTGGACCATTGTGGTAATGGTGAAGGCATTAGTGTTCAGATCCTGAATATAATCGGATAATAGAACCATCAGGAGTCGCTAATGAATTGGATGTGGACTGTGAGAGACAGAGGAGTAAGAGTGATGCCAGAATTTTTTGGAGGATGGATTTCTATTTGGAGATAGAATTCCACTTGGGGATAGAATCCCAAATGTTTAGAGACTTGTATTAAATGGATTTCTCATCAATTTTTAAAACGTATATTCCACATTTAGGAGAAACTAAAACATCTCAAGGAAACGATATGTTCTTATGTTGGATTTCTGTTTTGTTTTTCGATAAATTTATTTTATTTATTTTTATATTTGGCTGCGTTGGGTCTTCGTTGTTACATGTGGGCTTTCTCTAGTTGCGGTGAGCGGGGGCTACTCTTCGTTGCGGTGCGTGGGCTTCTCATTGCGGTGGCTTCTCTGGTTGTGGCCCACAGGGCTCTAGGCGCGCGGGCTTCAGTAGTTGTGGCACGCAGGCTCGGTAGTTGTGGCTCACGGGCTCTAGAGCGCAGGCTCAGTAATTGTGGTGCATGGGCTTAGTTGCTTCATGGCATGTGGGATCTTCCTGGACCAGGGATCGAACCCGTGTCCCCTGCATTGGCAGGCGGATTCTTAATAACTGCACCACCAGGGAAGTCCCTTGTTTTGTTTTTCATTAAACTATCAGGATATGTGTTGGAGTGGATATAGAAAGGTCCATTCCTTATACCTTCCATGTATACTGTATTGAAAACTGGTCTATTAACAGTGATGATCAATAAATACTGTAAGAGTGAAAATTGGCAAAAAGAAGAAAGGAAGGAAAGGAGGGAGGGAGGGAAAGAAGGAAAAGAGTTCAGTTATATTTATAGCATCCTTACCAAATGAGCAAAGCATGTTAACTTTTAGAAAAGACTTCAGCAAAATCTTTATGCAAAAAGTATTTTTTTTTTTGCTACTAACTGATATTTAAATATATCAGAAAAACCTCATCCCTTCCATTTATATGAAATGTTCAGAAAAGGGAAATCTATAGAGATGGACATGAGAGATCTTTCTGGGGTGTTGGAAATATTCTAAAACTGGATTGTGATAACCTTGCACAGCCCTTTACATTTACTAAAAAATCATTGTGTACTTAAAACAGGTGACTTTTATGGCTTATGCTTCAATAAAGCTGTTTAAAAAAAGTACCAGAAAGAAAATAAAACCCTAGTTCCTTGATCATTCTGATTAATATTTTAAAACTTAGAATTTTTTTTTTTTGCCGTACGCGGGCCTCTCACTGTTGTGGCCTCTCCCGTTGAGGAGCACAGGCTCCAGACGCGCAGGCTCAGCGGCCATGGCTCACGGGCCTAGCCCCTCCGCAGCATGTGGGATCTTCCCGGACCAGGGCACGAACCCGTGTCCCCTGCATCGGCAGGCGGACTCTCAACCACTGCGCCACCAGGGAAGCCCTAAAGAGAATATTTTTGTTAAACTTTTAAATCCAATTATAGTTTTAGTTTCAGGTCCCTACATATATATTTTATGTTAAAATAGTGTATGTTTTACACCATGGTATTTTCAATTAAATATTTCCAATAATAAGCCAAATCCTTGGTAAAACTAGTGTTACGTAGCATATCTTGTATGCAAATGAATATTAACATCAAAGCCCAGCAAAGCAATGTGTGAATGGACAAAAGCAGACATTAATTATGAGTTCTTTTTTTAATACAAGCAAAGTGCTTTGCTTATTGATGGTATAATATAAAGTGGAAGATTTCTACATGTACACATATGTGAAAGTAAATTAATTAAAAAAAGAAAAAAGATCTAGAAGTGTGTATATGCACCAAACTGATAACCATAATAACTTCTGTTGGAGGAGTGGGCTTTGCCAGGGGGGTGGCTAAGGGGGATGTTTTACTCTGTGTTATTTAAATTTTTATAATAAGATGTGTGTATTTATTCATCTATTACTTGTATAGCTAATAGCTAGCAAAAGTATAATGAGACTAAACAACTGAAAAGAAAAGGAAAAAAAAGACCAGAGTCTAAATAAAGGCAGTGAGGATAGAGAAGAAGGTAAAAATGTGAAAAATATTTAGTTGCCAAGTTGATATAATAAAAAATCATTGCAGAGATCAACAGAATGGATAAGTAGATTATACTAAATTAAGTGCAACTATGAACATTACTTGAACATAAACATTATAAATATTACTTTATTAAATTTATGAAACAAAATGGAAAATTGATATGTATACTGACTAAAAGAAAAGGATACAATGTAGTATGTACAATTTAGTTTACAGTAGTAAAAACAAGTAGGAAAACGAAGGAAAAGAAATAAAGATGACAATGAGAGAATTTAAAGTTAAATGAATAGAAGAGTACTTATTACTCTGTGTTTTCTTTAAAGGATTTCTGAATAATCAAAGTAACTGGAAAGAAAACTTGCTATGATTGGGGATTGGCAAAATGTACATGGTTAAAGTTATTGCACAGAGTTCTAGAAAAAATAAGAATTGTTTGAAAATTGTATACCCACTTTTATACACATCTTTAAGCAGCACTCTTGAAAAATACACCTCTAGTAGTCTTTTAATTTGTCATTCAGTTTACTAGTTTTCAAACCCATGTTTAACTATCTAGTTAATATTTTTTGTCTAAGTAAGCACGATTATTTTATCATGAATTTTATTATGAATTTGTTGTATTTCCTACATTAGTATGTAAGATAAAACATAACAGAAATATGGGAAAACCAGTGAAAACAGCTCATGGGAAAACATCAGTGAAAAAGATTCTTCCAGGCCCAGCACAGAGCATTATGCCCTCTGGAAGAATCGCTGCCTAGGGTGAGAGTGGCGTTTCCTAGGCCATACGTGGCAATGTGGGCCCTGAAGCAGCCTGGTCTGAGCTGTGGACTGAAGCGCTCAGCTTGAGGTGGACTGATGGGCGGGGATGTGCTCTTTCTCTAGCCTAGGTGGACACCGGTTGCCTGGGTCCTTCCTCAGTCTAGCGTCCTTCCCATCTGCAACCCTGTAGTTAATAAGCATAACTGAAATGCTGATGTCAGAAAGAAAACGTTTTTCCTAAAATTTGGTTTCTCAGAAACTTAGTAAAAAACCAAAATGTTATTTGAAAAAAAAGTTAACACAGTACCAAAATACACAAAGTGAAAGGTGATATTCCCATACTTTGTCCCTCAGTCCCATTTGCCAGAGGTAACTACTTCTATAAATTTGGATGAAATTTATGTATCTCCTTATTATTTTCATGTTTGCCTACATAACCCTTGTATGAGGTTTGCCCCTCATATTATGATTTTTAATTATATGACATGTCATCCCCTAAATGGTAAGACTTAGAGTATTGCTATCCTAAACCATCTGTTTTAGATTTAAAATTTTCTGTATTGTGGTAAATAATTTTAAATGGAGGAAAACTAATTTCAGATTAATTGGTCGTCCTTTGTTTCTGCAGTGTTATAATAGATAAACTAATCTTATATCATTGATTTTTAACTGGGGGCAGTTCCCCACCCACCCTCCCTCCCTCCCCCCCCAGACATTTGGCAATGTTTGGAGACATTTTTGGTTATCATAACTGGGGGTAGGGGGGTGAGGTCATGTTAATGGCATCTGGTGGTAGATGCCAGGGATGCTGCCAAACATCTTGTAATACACCAAAGAGCACCCTCCCCCCCCCCCCAGGTAAAGAATTATCTGGTCAAAATGTCAATAGTGCCAAGATTGAGAAAACCTGCCTTATACCAAGGCAGACTACTTAGGTTCATATCTCATCCCTACACTTAGTGTGTGACTGTGGGTGGTTATTTAACCTCTCTGTGCCTCAGTTTCCTTACCTATATAATATTAATAGTACCTATCTTATAGCTTTGTTGAGAGAATATTTAATACATGTGAAACATCTAGAAAAATGCTTGGCACATATTAGGAACTCCATGAATGTTGGCTGCTATTGTTAATTAACATGGTAATTCATACCTATAATCAAAGCTACAAAATTTTCATGTTCTCTGTGATTTGTAAACAAGTGTCTCAGTAAAAATTTAAATCCAATCAAAAGAATAAAATCAGAGTACTCTGAAATTTTCATGTTACAAATATATAAAACAGAAAGAGTGGTCCATTAATATCTATTTTAGCAATGTTGGAAAATTTCTAAACATGATTATGAGATGAAGTTAACTACATTCCTACATACTATTTTGTATACAGACAATTTTTAAAAATATTTTAAAATTATGTCATGAGTGATGCATCTCACATAGCAGCATTCCTTGAACTGAGACATTATTTCATGGGTCTTTTCCCCTAGGTTCTGTAGTTGTAGTTTTGTTTCTTTGACAGTCCTAACTCCTGTAACATAATTCAGGAAGTATATGTTCATTTAAAAAAAAAAAAAGGAAAGATATTAAATAAATTTGAATTCACTTTTGACTTGTTTCCTCATGGTTAAATTTTTTACATTTTCTTTCCACAGTGTTAAATCATTATTCTGATCCTTCTCCATTCATGGGCTGTGGAAGACCTTTTGGGGATATTTTGCTATCACCACATCCTGAGAGTACAATGAGAGTGTTCAGTTTATTAAAATCTAGATTATTTGTAGAGGCAATAGAAAATCCTTATTTTAGCCACATCATTTTTTTAAATAACTGTTGTAATGCACTATGAAATTCATCAATCTTAAGTAATTCTTTGTGTTTCTCACTGCTATCCCTATCAGTGAAGTAATTTATGAACTGTAGTTACATTAAATATATCAGTAAGCTACATAATGACTTAATTCAAAGTATTTTTATGTACCTTGTAAATGTAAAAATATCCAGAAAAGTTTCCGATTTATAGGAAATGACTATTTTCTAGAAACAGATGGCAAATCAATTTTCTCCATAATCACTAAGATAGTAAATGACACAGGAAAAAAAAACAAACTTATTTTTTGAACCAAAAAAAGAGGGTATGTAAGTGGTATAGGTATATCATTTTTTTTCCTGTTTTTTTGTTTTCTTTTTTCCTTTCTTCCTTTTTTTTTCTTTCAAAGTTCAGTTTTAGCTTTTTACCACTTGATGGCAGTGATGGAGCTAGAGCTACCCTAAGAAGGTTAGGTCAAGAACTCATCATGAATAACAAAAGGGTATATACAAAAGAAATCTGTGACATTTTAATATTATTCACATTTCTAGGTGATATTACTTATATTGCAAGTGACAGTAATAGGGCGAAAAGCCTCTAGATGGAGCTTCAGTACTTTCTAAGGGAGAATGTTTGCTGTATCTTTCCAAATATATGCTTTATATTGTTTTACATAAGATATTGAAGGCAGAATGGATTTTTTAAAAATAATATTTAAGGATGAATATATGTCATTTTTAACTAGGGAAGCTGATTCAGCAAGTCCACAAATAATTTGAAAAAATGGCTATTTAAGTATCTGTTTCACTGTTGTTATTTGTTGAAAAAAGTATGTTAAAATTGTTAGTCAAAGGTTCCTAACTAGTATTAGAATGAGCTTGCATATCTAACAAGTTAGTAAAAGACATTTTATTAGTAGGAAATCAGGTGCTTAAAATCAGTATTGCACCATAATTAAACATGACCATCTATATTATTGTTATGCTTACTGTCTATCGTTCAACATTTGAGTTCTTAAGAGAACGTATTTTTCCAATTCAGTTCCCTGATTTTTAAAAAATTAAATCAATTTAAATTAATCCAAATTTAGGAATTTTTTTGTAAAATATTCTTTTTAGGAACACACATGCTCTTTAAGTGGTAAATATTCTTACCCATCAGAAATGGTTTTCTTTCATAGTCAAATAAAGAGTCCATTGTCACTATATGTAGAAGTGTGGTGGAAATAGGGAAAAAATATGGACGTTAGTGTTCTCTGTACACTGTTGATTTTAGTGTCTACTTCTTTTAGAATATCAAGAAAACTGGAAAAAAGAATAGTAAGTTTTCTTACCTTCCTACTCATATACCATTACCTGGATTAATTTTGATGTCTTATAAAGCATTTCAGTAGGTATGTGCCATTGGTTTACAATTGGTATTTTTAATCCTCAAAGTATTAGCAGCAAACCATGAGTAATATTTGGTTTGATATTTACATGAGATAATTGTTTTTTGTTGAAGGAGAATGTATAACTGGAAAATCATATTAGAAGCGTGAAAAATGATATACAGTGGTTTTTTAACTTTTCTTCAGTTTCTTAAATTCTTATTCTCTGTTGAGACAAAAAGCTCACTGAAACAGTCATTGCCAATAACTCTTTTTTTTTTTTTTTTTTTTTGCGGTACGCGGGCCTCTCACTGTTGTGGCCTCTCCCATTGCGGAGCACAGGCTCCGGATGCGCAGGCTCAGCGGCCATGGCTCACGGGCCCAGCCGCTCCGCGGCATGTGGGATCCTCCCATACCGGAGCACGAACCCGTGTCTCCTGCATCGGCAGGCGGATTCTCAACCACTGCACCACCAGGGAAGCCCGCCAAAAATTCTTTATAATTAACGTTTAATGATAGTGTTAACAACAGTTGATTTTCTTTTCGGCTAAGCAAATATTGTATAAATTCATTTCAGGCTGTGTATAAAGTCAGCCAAATTTGCAGCATAGTTTGCTTGTGAATCACCTCAGTAGTAACAATCTCCTAGAAAGCCGTGTGTCGCTTTATTTGTTTCTTATCTTATTAAGTTTTGGGACTCTAGTAAGAAAGAAACATATTTCAAAAGCATCTTGTAATTTTCCAAGCATTTCCTTTTGTTATTAATACCTCCGAAGCCAATATAATTGCATTAAATTAGCTTTTGGTTGTGTAATGACATGAACTTGAAAAGATATAGTCTGTTTATCATTGATAGTCAAACTCCAAATCAAAAAATTGTTATGCTACTACAAATATCTATAAATGGTAACCTTATAATAGTAGTTACTAATGAAATAAATTCATTTTAAGTAGTTATGGTTAAGTTTCAACTTAAGTTTTAACTTGAGGAATCTCTCTTGACAAAGGGAAACTGAAACATTCTCCATTTCTCTGAAGCACTTGCCCTATGAATAAATCAGTTATACGTATATCAAGTTAATTTTACATGTCAAACCTCTTTTAAAAGGAAAAAGGATAAAGGATGCAGTTGTTACTTGCTACAGTTTAAGTTTAAAACTGTCTTTAATTCGGTGGAGGAAAAATTCCTCTGTTTTACATTGAGGTTGCTGAGTTGCTTTTTCTCCTTTTAACCAGTATGTTGGTGTTAGGTAGTATCATCTCTAACATTTAAAGTTTACTTAGCTTACCTTTTTATCATGCTGGTAGTAGCGCCGAAACCTGCAGTGAAGCATTCCTATCGCCCAGTACTTAACTGTTAAGAGTATTATACTCACTTTCAGTATTAGTACTATAAACATCATTAACAGTAACTTTTGTCGATAAGACAAAAATAAATTAAGTAGAAAAGGACAAACTTCCCATTTCTTTTTGTAAACTAGTTTTTTTTTTAAATAAATTTTCCTGAAATGTAGTCTACTTAACAGGTTTTTATTAAACTGTATGTTGAAAGTATAATAAGCACAAGGAAATCTGTAGTAGTTATTATAGTGGCTAATAAAAATCTTTTGATTTGCCAAAGCATTCTATTAATAAACCAAAAAAAAAAAAAAACCCACTGACACAGCCCCTGCTGTTAATACAGACTTTAAACAATGCAGATCACATTTGTCAATTCTTAGAATGTGTCTGGACAGCTCTATATCCCATTAACTATATATGTGTTCTAATACTGTTTTCTCACTCTGTGTTGAAGTTTCGATTTTACATTATTATTGCATAGCTTTCAGTACTATCTAAAATATGGTCGTACAGCAACTAGAAAAACAATTTGGCTCTCTAGTTGTTATTTTGTTTCAATAAAAATTTTATTCTTTTCATATATTTAGCATTAAAGATTTCCTGCTTTATTTTGCTTTTGAAAATAAAGTATATGTAGTAAAATAATCTAAGTTTCACTTTATTTTTATATCATCAGGCTACCTAAATAGCTATTGAAATACTTTTCAAAGCTCACTTTCTTTTGAAAAAAAAATTTTTTTATGAAGTTGTACTACACAAATCATGTCTTGCAGTTGTCCCCAAACCTGGATCCATCCGCTTTCCTTAAATTTTTCATAATTAAGCAGAAAATATATATGATTACTTCTGTAACAGCACCATGGCTTTTTAAACTAAAAAGCAAAATATGTCAATGAATAAACACTCTGAATTTAGTCTTCTCTATCCTTTAAATTTTTATGAAGGTAATTAACACTAAATGAAAGGCCATATTAATTAATATAGGTATAATTTTTAGTAAAGGCATTATTTTACTAAAATATAAATTTTATGTTAATACTCTTTTAAGTGAAGTATCCCTGATTTATGAAACAAATTTATATGCATCCAAATACATGTTTGATGATGTGCAGAATGGCAGTTGTATTTGTATCTCAAATTCATTGATATGCAAAAAAAATTGAGCTGATATCTGTAAAAGAAACTTCAGAATGAATTAGCTTATTAATGAAGGTTAACTAAAAAAGTCATGCCATGTGAGGCAAAGAGTGTATAAAGTATGTAGAGTGGATTATATACTGTATGAATATAATTATAATATGTATGTCATATAACTTATGACACATTGAGGATAATGAAATAATTAGTTATCAATAAGAAGTAATAGCGTAAACATCAGGAACTGTGTAGAAAATTATCAAGTTTCTGTTCATCTGTTCTATAAATGTCAGCTAGATAGTTTATTATTTTAATATTTTGATAAGACCTTAAATTAATCTGTGTCGACTTAGTCCTCTTGCTAACATTAATTGAACTGTAGTATAAAAGTAATAATTAATAGCTCAGTAAATTTATGTAACTGAGGATGACCCGCGAAAAGAAAATTGAATGGGCATTTATTATGTGTACATAAAGAAACTAATAAAATAACTTTTAGGCTTATTTCATAAAGTTTATTTTCTTATAGGCTAGCATAAATACTGCATTTAAAACTAAATACATTTTATCTTAATGGGTATGATGTTTTGATATGAAAAGCTATAACTTAAACCCTTTTAGACCAAAAAACCGTAACATGTCAAAGTTTATAAATTAAGAATACTTAAGTACTTAATCAGTTATAGTTATTAAATACTTCATAACAATACATAAACTGATGAGGTTGCAGAATAATAAGAATTTAAGTGCAAAGTGAAACTTAAATCTTGCTTGGTATGCTTTTTTGCATTTAAAGTAATCATGACTGTTAAAAGATTTAAGAGCAGAGGATTAAAGAAACTTTCTCATCTGAATTCCTGACTTCTTGATCACAGGTACTTTTCTCTGTGTATACTAGTTCCTCTTTCTGATTCATTATATACAAATGATCATTACAAAAGTATATGATTGTCGAGGTTTTTAAAGGAGAGTGTTTTGTTCTCGATGTAAGTTGTCTTTTAAAAATTAATTTGGTTTGACTTAAAAATTTTTTATCAAATTATCTTTAGTAGAGTTCCCTGCAAAATCACGTAGCCTCACAGAACTGTGTTTGTTACCATTAGCAAAGTAAGCCTAAATTATTCTGATAAGGAACTGTAAGTATGATTAATTATCATCATTCATAGTTTTGTTAGCTTATCAATTAAATTGTTTTCCACATAATTGTGATTTTAATCAATAATAACATCCAAAGGTTTGTTTTATTTTGTTTTAATTTTAAGTACAATTTTTTTTCAGAAAAGTTTTTCCAATTTATTTTTTTAAATTAATTTTTATTGGAGTATCATTGCTTTACAGTGTGTGTTAGTTTCTGCTGTACAGCAAAGTGAATCAACTATACGTATACATATATCCCCTCTTTTTTGGATTTCCTTCCCATTTAGGTCACCACAGAGCACTGAGTTCCTTGTGCTGTACAGTAGGTTCTCATTAGTTATCTATTTTATACATAGTAGTGTATATATGTCAATCCCAAACTCCCAGTTCATCCCACCCACCTTCCCTCCTTGGTATCCATCTGTGTGTCTATTTCTGCTTTGCAAATAAGTTCATCTGTATCATTTTTCTAGATTCCACATATAAGCAACGTTATATGATAATTTGTTTTTCTCTTTCTTACTTCACTGATGGCAGTCTCTAGGTCCATGCATGTCTCTGCAGATGGCACAGTTTTGTTCCTTTTTATGGCTAATATTCCACTGTATATATGTACCACATCTTCTTTATCCATTCCTCTGTTGATGGACGTTTAGGTTGCTTCCATGTCCTGGCTATTGTAAATAGTGCTGCAGTGAACATTGGGGTGCATGTGTCTTTTTGAATTATGGTTTTCTCTGGATATATGCCCAGGAGTGGGATTGCTGGGTCGTATGGTAGTTCTATTTTTAGTTTTTTAAGGAACCTCCATACTGTTCACCATAATGGCTGTATCAATTTACATTCCCACCAACAGTGTAAGAGTGTTCCCTTTTCTCCACATCCTCTCCAGCATTTATTGTTTGTAGATTTTTTTGATGATGGCCATTTTGACCGGTGTGAGGTGATACCTCATTGTAGTTTTGATTTGCGTTTCTCTAATAATTAGTGATGTTGAGCATCTTTTCATGTGCCTCTTGGCCATCTGTATGTCTTCTTTGGAGAAATGTCTATTTAGGTCTTCTGCCCATTTTTGGATTGGATAGTTTGTTTTGTTGATATTGAGCTGCATAAGTTCTTGTATATTTTAGAGATTAATCCCTTATCAGTTGCTTCATTTGCAAATATTTTCTTCCATTCTGAGTGTTGTCTTTTCGTCTTGTTTATGGTTTCCTTTGTGCAAAAGCTTTTAAGTTTAATTGGGGTTAGATCTATTCTGGGTTGGGGTGGAATTATGTTTAGCTATTGAAGACTAGTTTGATTTCTCAGATATTTCTAATGTCATGATTCAAAGAAATTGGATATAATAAAAGTATTAGTACTAACCATTCCTTATTTCCTTACCAACTTGTAGTCTTAATATTCAAGTCTATGAGTCATCTGAAATTCTGCATATTTACTGCCTTTAAAAATGTCAGAAACCATTGCACAAAGTAATTTTGGGAACAAAATAAATGACAAAATATTGAATCCAAGGAGCACTTAGATGTAATATCACAACAGTCTCCAAATCATTGCTGGTAGAATCAGTATGGGAATTTAATAATTCCAGGCAGATTGTATTTGGTGACCTGTAGAGTACATTAGGATGAAAGGTCAAAAGAAGCTTAGGACAAGTTAAGAGCAAGCACCTCTTCTTTAAAATACTTGTCACTTGGGGCTTCCCTGGTGGCGCAGTGGTTGAGAGTCCGCCTGCCGATGCAGGGGACCCGGGTTCGTGCCCCGGTCTGGGAAGATCCCACATGCCGCGGAGCGGCTGGGCCCGTGAGCCATGGCCGCTGAACCTGCGCGTCCGGGGCCTGTGCTCTGCAATGGGAAAGGCCACAACAGTGAGAGGCCCGTGTACCACACACACACACAAAAAAATGTCACTTATTTCAGCTTCATTCTCCACTTCCTCCCAATTGGAGACTTTCTAGGAAAGCAATGTTACTAAAACACATTTAATTAATTCAGAAGAGTAGCTCAAAGAAATTGTGTCTGTCTTACTGAGAGGTCAGACTCCACCAGTTACACTGGAGGGAATATATTTTTAAATCTTTTACTCACCTTCAGTAGATAAAAGTTTTAAAATTTGGATACAGTATATTTGGGCTTTCCTTTTCTATCTTTTCTGTCTACTGCTTAAAAATGAAACAAACAAAAAACAAAAATAAGTAAGGTTCCAGAAAGAGAAGTGAAATATCCCTAACCAGTTTAAGAATGAAGTTTCAAAAAATTTCCCTTATGTTACCCATGTATGAGAACCAGGAATAAATTACTGCAATAATTTCTGGATTAATTTAAGGATAGGGTTTTTTTCCCTCTACCTTTAACTGATTTAATAAATGATTTAAAATCATTTCTGGATTCACAAGGATTATGTCCTACTCTCTTTTGAAGACCCCATGTTTCAATAAGTGATTGCTTTCTAACCTCCTTTGTAGCCTTCCAAGAGATAGTACTGTCATACTAATATATTATTTATAAATAAATAAGCATATTTTGGTAATTAATGCTCAAAATTGTTTAGTGACCATTTCATTATGTTATCTTTGTAAGGTCTGATATAGTGACTCAGGCATTGTTCACTGCAGTAGTCTTTTTTCTTACCTTGTTCTCCTATTACTAAATTCTTTAATCTTGTAGACATTTCTAGCATCTAGTTGTTTTTTACCTTGCTCCCCAGATCACATCAGACTCCCAGGTAAACTCTTCTCTGTCTGCATACCACTGAGGCACTTCCTCCTTGCCTTTCATAGTCACTTTCTACTTCAGCTATTGCCATAATCTCCCCAACCCATTCAGGCCATGTACTAATTTATTGAAACGTAGGTGAGATAGAATTTAGATTTTAGTAAGCTATATTTGCCTTGTTTCTTTCTTTTGTGATCTGTGCAAAGGTGGGCTTACAAATTATTATAAGTAATTTGACAAAAGTTTTGGCCAACAGGTCAAATGTGACAAATATGCTAAAGCAAAATATTTTTTTTCAGAGGAAGAACTATCAATAGCTTCCTAGAGTGTAATGATCATAAAATAATCTATAAGCAGCTATTGCATAATAAAATGCCCCTGAGGAAATTAGAGTCTTCTTAAATTCTCGGCATCAGGAGCTGCTAAAATGCATAGAAAAGATACATAGTATCAAAGTATATGCTCTGACATAGATTTCCTTTTATTAAGTGTTGATTTGCTTCTTAGAAATTTGCTTCATAGAAATTAGACTACCCTTCAAAAAGGGAGAGAAATTATTGCAAATCTTCTCTCTGGTTACAGCCCTAACTACTAACTACAGAGCTAAGCAGAAGAATAACTCAGGCCTCTATCATTTCATATAGTTTTATCTTTTGGAAGGCTACAAATGAGGTGTCTTTACTTTTTTTGTTTCTTCAAGATAAGGAAAGGGAGGAAGTCCACATGCTCCTTGGAATGAAGGTGGTTGGCAGGTAGTTTTTGTTTAATTTCCGTGTAATTTTTTTTTTGTAATAACTTTTTATTTTAAGTTTTTATTGGAGTATAGTTGATTTGCAGTGTTGTGTTAGTTTCAGGTGTACAAAAAAGTGAATCAGTTATACAAATATATATATCCACTTCTTTAGATTCTTTTCCCATATAGACCCCATGTAATGTTTCTTTTTCTTTTGGAAGAGAGGTTGCTTACATGTTTAGGTTATATATTTTATTTTCCATTGGATTGTTGCTATTTCTGTAAGGAGCTCATTTGAAGAGTCAAATCTACCAAAGTAGTTTAAGAGATACACAGTTTTCTGAAGTAAAGTTTTTATTGAAATGCACATTCGTACATTCAGAAAGATGCAAAAATCGTAAGTATATAGTGAAATGAATTTCCACAACTGAATCCATCCATGTAATCACCAAGGACAAGAAATAAAATGTTACCAGCACTCCAAAATCCCCTCTTGTGCTCTTTCTCAATTACTCTCCCCTCCAAGGACAACTGTTATCCTGCCTTCTAACATCATAAATTAGTTTTACCTTTTAAAAAAATTTACATTCACATAATCATATGGTATATGCTTTTTTTTTTTTTTTTTTTTGCTTGGCTTCTTTTGCTCAACATTATGCTCATGAAAGTCATCCATATTGTGTCAAACAAAAGTTCACTTGTGTTCATTGCTGTCTGTGTATTCCATTGTATGGATGTATCCCAATTTATTTACCCATCCTATTGTTGATGGATATTTAGGTTGTTTCCCGTTTGGAGCTGTTATGAACAGTGCTTCTGTGAACATTCTTGTACATGTTTTTTGATGAGCATATCTATGCATTTCTGTTGGGTTCATACCTAGGAACGAACTTGATGGATCGCAGGGTATGTGTCTATTCAGCCTTAGCAGATACTGCCAAACAGTTTTCAGATGGTTGTACTAGTTTATAGTCCCTCTAGCAGTGCATTGATGGTGTAGTTGCTCCATATCCTGTCAACACTCGCTTGTTAATTATCTTTTTTATAAAGAGAAAATCTTCTACAAATTTTCATTTTACAAAAATAAAAAAATTACCTTCTTTATTTTGGCCATTTTGTTAGGTATGTAGTGGTATCTCATTGGGGCTTTAATTTGCTTTTCCCCAATGATTAATGAAGTTGAATACTTTTTCATTTGTTTGTTGGCCATTTGGATATGAAATACAGATTTTAAAGTATTATCTATTTCTATGTAATACTGCTACACAGAGAGAAAAGCTAGGAATTTGAACTTACTGATCATTTCTAGTATATCATTTCTAGTGATTGTCTAGTATAATTTTTGTGTGTGTGTGTGTGTGTGTGGTACGTGGGCCTCTCACTGCTGTGGCCTCTCCCGTTGCGGAGCACAGGCTCTGGACGCACAGGCTCAGCGGCCATGGCTCACGGGCCTAGCCGCTCCGCGGCATGTGGGATCTTCCCGGACTAGGGCACAAACCCGTGTCCCCTGCATCGGCAGGTGGACTCTCAACCACTGTGCCACCAGGGAAGCCCTGTCTAGTATAATTTTGATTTTTCACCTGTCACTTCTCAGATTACTAAGTAAACAGTTATTTTGCATAAAATTGGAAATAAGATGAAACAGTAAAGTAGGAGAAAGGGTTAAGGTAAATGTGGAAATAGCCACTATGTCCATCAGATCTTCTGTTAACGAATAGCTAGGCAAAATTGTACAGACTGAATTACTAGTTCTGTCTCTGTCTACATGTCCAGTTTTTTCCTTAGTATGACCTTCCTACTACCTCTAATGAAGAGTTCAGCCTAAAAGAACTCTCTCACCGTCAGCTTGCATTCTCATCCCTGTTAATTCAAAGAATCCCCCTCAGTTAGCAATGATATTTATGCATCATTAGGATTTATAACATTTACAGCCAGATACTTGCAGCTTCCCACAATCACCCTACAGACTTACTCTTACGTCTATCCTCTCCTTCTTCCTGAAGGCCAGTTTTTCTCTCACAATTTGGATTCTATCCCCACCTGCTCTGAAACAGTCTGTCAGTAATCCTGTGTATCACTTATATTTAAATTCTCCTGTCGGCTGGATCCTTCTTATCAGTGTCAAAAAGGAAAGAAAACCTTTCTCAATCCCACATCTCCTTTTAGCAGTCAGACCTCTTGAAAATCTGTCCTCATTTCCTCACTTCCCACCCATTCCTTACTGCTCTCTAGTTTGGCATCTGTACCCATTACTCTATCAAAACAGCTCTTCCCAAGGTCGTTGGTGATCTTCAAAATAGCAAATCCAGTCAGTATGTTTCACTGTTTATTTTACCTAACAGTAGCAGTATTGATACTGCTGACCATTCTTTTATTCTTGGAATAAAAGAAAACCCTTCTGATTTTCTACCTAACTTTGGTTCTCTGTTATTTATTTAGATTCTTCAGACTCATTTAGACCTTCATGTCTTACCACTCCATACTTTTTTCTTTAAGCAATCTTATTTGTGCCTGTGTTTGATTTTTCTTCATGTACCAGTAGCCCCTAAATCTATATGTCTGGCACAAACTACTTCTTTGAGCTTCAAACCTGTATATTCAGATGCTTAATCGACAGTTCCACTTGACTACTTCAAAGGCATCTCCTGCTTGGTAAACTCATGATCTTCTCTGCCCTTCTAATCTTACTCTTACAGTATTCCCTATCTTCACCAATGGCACCAGTATCCTTACTTGTGCAAGTCTGACACTACAAGTCACCTGTCATTTACATCCCTCCCCCAATCTAAATTATCAACAGAAGTTCTCTTAATAACATTTCTTAAAGACTTTTTATTCTCTCTTCCCAAAGATTACCTAAGATAAACTCATTGCTACTTTTCTACAGTACTGAATTCTGTCTGCCCTGTGATTATCCTAGACTTTTCCAATATCTTTTAATTGGACTGTACTATGATTGCTACAGTTAGGAAGCTATCGTGATCAGGGAACTGTCATGATCAGTTAGCCACTGCAACTGCTGCACTATACCTGTTCCACCCAAAGGAGTGTCTGGCAGCCATGAAGCTAGTGGTTGAAACAGGACTTCTTATACTATCACAGAAAAACCTATGACCTTGTTTGGCAGCAGAAGTGGTCTTTGCCTCAGTTTTGCATACTAGATAAGAGTGCGTCTAACTTCTTTAGTATGGGAAGATGCTCTAGAAATTCATTGTTGAACATAGTAGCTGCTAACCACATGTGGCTATTTAAATTTAACTGAATTAAAATTAAATGAAATTTAAATTCAGTTCTTTAGTCATGCTTCCCACATCTCAAGTGCTCAGTGGCTACATGTGCAGGTCTGGAACATTTCTATCATTGTGCAAAATTCTTTTTAGACAATGCTGGATTAGAAAGAAGGTGGACTGAATATCCACTTTATATACCAGAGGAGCCATGATATTTGAAGCAACATATACTTTGAACAGAGTCCCATAGAAGGGCCAAGAATAGGTTGCTTGGACTAGGATCAGGGGAGTGTTTGGACACCTGACAAATTACATAAGGAAGCTGAAGGAACGAAAATAATTGAGGTTTACCGTTAGATTTTTGGCTGTGGCTACTGAGTAGATAGTGGTGCCATTTACCTAAAAGGAAAAACTGGGAAAGGAGGAAGAACTGTATTATTATTGGGAGAACTGTATTATTTATGCTTTCTAGTGGGAACTTATAAAAACATAAATTGAAAGAATTGGTCTCTGTCTTCGGGGATTTACAGTCCATACTATGAATAATTTAGAAATTTACCCTGACAGTCCTTGAAGAAAAGGAAAAATGTAGTGGACTATTACACGTCTTTATTTGGAGATAAAGGTTTCACCCTAAAGAAGTGAGTTAATTTCAGAGATCCAAAGAAAAGCATTCAAAAAGCATTTCCTGGTTTGCACATTTATTTTACAAATTTATCAGCTTTCTTAAATGCTGTAAGAATGTATATATTAAAATTAGAGGATGATATGAGAAAACAAAACTTCTATGTAGTAAATACAGTGGATTGGTTTCAACATTTATTCCTTCCTTCTGGTGTGCTTTACTGCACAAAGTGTGGAAAGTTAATAACTATGTTTCTCAGACTCACTTGCAGTTAAGTGTTCTGGATATAATATAGCTTTGACCAATTAGACATACTTTGGTAAATTTTGGAAAGTGGAAATCAGATGGAGGCTGTGCTTCTGCTGCTTTTACATTTCTGTTAGTAGGCATGGGTGCCGATCTGTTTTTCCTTTAGTAGGCATGGGTGCCGATCTGTTTTTCCTTTGGTGTGGCATGGATTTGAAATCATGAAATCACTTCCATTGACTGTAGCCACCTTCTCACTTACCATGTCAGAGTGGAAGTATACCAGTGGGAAAATGGACAAACCACTTAGCAGTAGCAGTCAGTTGACTGTTCTCTAAGAGGTCCAGCTGTGAGCCTTGGGGACTATTCCCTGGGCTGACATTCAGGAGTTGGGGCTTCTGTCATTGGGAAGAAGACTACCAGGGACAAGACATAGTCTGCAAGAAACACAGCAGAAAAAAGCCCTGTAAGGGGAACTGGTGCTCTGGTATTAAGAACCAATCTGTCGGGCTTCCCTGGTGGTGCAGTGGTTGGGAGTCCGCCTGCCGATGCACGGGACACAGGTTCGTGCCTTGGTCCGGGAAGATCCCACATGCCGCGGAGCAGCTGGGCCCGTGAGCCATGGCCGCTGAGCCTGCGCGTCCAGAGTCTGTGCTCCGCAACAGGAGAGGCCACAACAGTGAGAGGCCCGCGTACCGCAAAAAAAAAAAAAAAAAAAAAAAATCTGTCTCTGAAAGGGAGTAAATGCAAAACTGATTAGGTGAAGGACAGACTTTGAAAATTCCCAGTACCATATCTAGAGCTTGTCTTGGCTGAGCTTTCAGATGAGATCGTTTGGCCCTGCTATTGGACAGTGCAGGAGGCGGGGTCAGCGGAAAGGAAAGGAAAGTTGATATGTGAGAATATTCAAGATACAGAAACTGAGGTTTTAAGTGACCATCAAGGCACTCTGTTTCTGGTACGTTTTATTCACTTTCCCAAAGAACCAGCTTTTTTTCCTTTTCGGTTTCATTACTTTCACCTTTTATGTGTTTTTGTTCTTCCTATTTTCTTTTGTGTATTTTGTTGTTCTTTTTCTACTTTCTTAGGCTGGGCACTTCATTCATTTTTGGATTGTCTTGTTAAAAGAGTATTTAAAGCTACAAGTATTATCCTCTCAGTAGAGCTTTAGCTGTCATAGGTTTTGATACCAAATATTTTCCTTTTCATTAATTTCTAGGTAATATGTAATTTCAACTTTTATTTCTGCCTTGCTAAATTTTTTTTAAAATATACATTTGGTTCTGCCTCTCAAATCTCTTTAATATAGAACTGTCCATCCTGCTTTGTGCCCCTGCCATTGACTTCCCTTTCAAGATAAATTAGTTACAAAATATAGTCTAAGATAACTAATCTGGTTACCAGAAATGATGATTTTGTTTTGTGAATAGTTGATTTGATGTTCCTGCCAGCTCAGTCCCCCAGTAATTAGATATCAGAAGCAGCTGTCTCTTGAGGCTGCAGTATTTTGTTTATCTACATTTTGGAGAAGGCTTGCATTTTTAATCTTATGGGGAGGGCAGAGGTGTGTTCAACTTAAATAAACATGTTATTAATCCAAATTTATTTCGATGCAAGTTAAAAATAAGAGGATAGAATGCATTCCTCTTTTACTGTACTGGAAATTATCTGATTTGTCAACAAATTATTCTTACCAACCTTGACTCTCAAAAAATAATAAGATGTATGTTCTATATGAGCATCAATAACCAGGATTTTGATATAAACTAGCCCTTTATTGGTTCCTATATATAGTTTAAGGCTAAGAAAAGTGAACTAAAGCTGTCATCTTACATAAATTTTAGTAGTTTTCTCCAAAGGCAATTGACTTTTAACAGTGATCTCCAGTGGAAGAACCCAAAGCTTTCTCCCTGCTTCTTTTGTAGCAGGTCAACCATAGAAGCCCAGACTTAAAATTTATTATGAAGTAAATGACTTTATTATTTATTATTGCCATGAAAAATCATTTGAAAAACATTTTCCTTTTTCAGTTTATTTTGGTTTTTTTTCCAATTTATTTTGAGTTTTCTGTGAACCTGGATAAAATCCCATAGTCCTGAAGTTATGGTGAGCACAAGTTTCCTGTCTTATCCTCCTGGTCCTTAAATGCCTCTATTATTTAGTTCTTCTAGTGGTAAATGCACTTGTATCCAGGCACATAGTTTTTTGTTTATTTTTTGTTGTTGTTGGCTTTTTTGGGGGGTGGAGGGTGGGAGTGGATTATAAATTTAAGTGCAAAGGCCCGAGTAAAGAGGACGATGTCATTATCAAGAGTTCAGCTTGAGCTTTTTACTCAGTAATATCAGATGAGAAAATGACCCAAGGACTTAGAAAGATTGCATGGAATTACTAAGTTTGAGGCAGTTGACCTTGGGTAATAACATTATAGAAATTAAGATACCCAGATGTCAACCAGAGTTTGAAGTTCTTCAACTATGTGCCTAAATATATAGTTTGGATAACTATAGTCTTCCCTTTTTACTGAATCTGATATATGTTCTTCTCTTGGATTTAATATTCTTGAGTTTTTTCAAGGCAATAGGAAGTTTTATTAAGAACAGTTTACTGAAGATTGGTTCAAGATGATGGAGTAGAAGGACGTGCTCTCATTCCCTCTTGCGAGAACACTGGAATCACAACTAACTGCTGAACAGTCATTGAGAGGAAGACACTGGAACTCATCAAGAAAGATACCCCACATCCAAAGACAAAGGAGAAGCCACAATGAGATGGTAGGAGGGGCGCAATAACAATAAAATCAAATCCCATAACTGCTGGGTGGGTGACCCACAAACTGGAGAACACTTAAAGCACAGAAGTCCACCCACTGGAGTGCAGGTTCTGAGCCCCACATCAGGCTTCAGAACCTGTGGGTCCGGCAACGGGAGGAGGAATTCCTAGAGAATCAGACTTTGAAGGCTAGCGGGATTTGATTGCAGGACTTCGACAGGACTGGGGTAAACAGAGTCTCCACTCTTGGAGGGCACACACAAAGTAGTGTGTGCATGGGGACCCAGGGGAAGGAGCGGTGACCCCATAGAGACTGAACCAGACCTACCTGGTAGTGTTGGGGGGTCTCCTGCAGAGGCAGGGGGTGGCTGTGTCTCACCGTGAGGACAAGGACACTGGCAGCAGAAGTTCTGGGAAGAACTCCTTGGCGTGAGCCCTCCCAGAGTCCGCCATTAGCCCCACCAAAGAGCCCAGGTAGGCTCCAGTGTTGGGTTGCCTCAGGCCAAACAACCAACAGAGGTGGGAAACAGCCCCACCCATCAGCAGGCAAGTGGATTAAAGTTTTACTGAGCTCTGCCCACCAGAGCAACAGCCAGCTCTACCCACCACCAGTCCCTCCCATCAGGAAACTTGCACAAGCCTCTTAAATAGCCTCATCCACCAGAGGGCAGACAGCAGAAGCAAGAAGAACTACAATCCTGCAGCCTATAGAACAAAAACCACATTCATAGAAAGATAGACAAGATGAAAAGGCAGAGGGCTATGTACCAGATGAAGGAACAAGATAAAACCCCAGAAAAACAACTAAATGAAGTGGAGATAGGCAACCTTCCAGAAAAAGAATTCAGAATAATGAGAGTGAAGATGATCCAGGACCTCGGAAAAAGAATGGAGGCGAAGATCGAGAAGATGCCGGAAATGTTTAACAAAGACCTAGAAGAATTAAAGAACAAACAGAGATGAACAATACAATAATTGAACTGAAAAATACACTAGAAGGAATCAATAGCAGAAAAACTGAGGCAGAAGAATGGATAAGTGACCTGGAAGACAGAATGGTGGAATTCACTGCTGCGGAGAGAATAAAGAAAAAAGAATGAAAAGAAATGAAGACAGCCTAAGAGACCTCTGGGACAACATTAAACGCAGCAACATACACATTATAGGGGTCCCAGAAGGAGAAGAGAGAGAGAAAGGACCTGAGAAAATATTTGAAGAGATTATAGTCGAAAACTTCCCTAACATGGGAAAGGAAATAGCCACCCAAGTCCAGGAAGTGCAGAGAGTCCCAGGCAGAATAAACCCAAGGAGAAACACGCCAAGACACATAGTAATCAAATTGGCAAAAATTAAAGACAAAGAAAAATTCTTGAAAGCAAGGGAAAAACGACCAATAATGTACAAGGGAACTCCCATGAGGTTAACAGCTGATTTCTCAGCAGAAACTCTACAAGCCAGAAGAGAGTGGCATGATATACTTAAAGTGATGAAAGGGAAAAATCTACCACCAAGATTACTCTACCCAGCAAGGATCTCATTCAGATTCAATGGAGAAATCGTAAGCTTTACAGACAAGCAAAAGCTAAGAGAATTCAGCACCACCAAAACAGCTCTACAACAAATGCTAAAGGAACTTTTCTAAGTGGGAAACACAAGAGAAGAAAAGGACCTACAAAAACAAACCCAAAACGATTAAGAAAATGGTAATAGGACTATACATATTGATAATTACCTTAAATGTGAATGGATTAAATGCTCCAACCAAAAGACACAGGCTTGCTGAATGGATACAAAAGCAAGACCCATATATATGCCATCCACTTCAGACCTAGGGACACATACAGACTGAAAGTGAGGGGTTGGGAAAAGGTATTCCATTCAAATGGAAATCAAAAGAAAGCTGGAGTAGCAATACTCATATCAGATAAAATAGACTTTAAAATAAAGAATGTTACAAGAGACAAGGAAGGACACTACATAATGATCAAGGGATCAATCTAAGAAGAAGATATAACAATTATAAATATATATGCACCCAACATAGGAGCACCTCAATGTAGAAGGCAACTGCTAACAGCTATAAAAGAGGAAATCGACAGTGACACACTAATAGTGGGGGACTTTTTTTTTTTTTTTTTTTTGGCAGTACATGGGCCTCTCACCGTTGTGGCCTCTCCCGTTGCTGAGCACAGGCTCCAGATGCGCAGGCTCAGCGGCCATGGCTCACTGGCCCAGCCACTCCGCTGCATGTGGGATCTTCCTGAACTGTGGCACGAACCTGTGTCCCCTGCATCGGCAGGCGGACTCTCAACCACTGCACCACCAGGGAAACCCTAGTGGGGGACTTTTAACACCTCATTTACACCAGTGGACAGATCATCCAAGCAGAAAATTAATAAGGAAACAGAAGCTTTAAATGACACAATAGACCAGATAGATGTAATTGATATTTATAGGACATTCCATCCAAACACAGTGGATTACACTTTCTTCTCAAGTGGGCACGGAACATTCTCCAAGATAGATCACACCTTGAGTCACAAATCAAGCCTCAGTAAATTTAAGAATGTTGAAATAATATCAAGCATCTTTTCTGACCATAACGCTATGAGATTTGAAATCAATTACAGAGAAAAAAACGTAAAAAACACAAACACGTGGAGACTAAACAATACGTTACTAAATAACCAAGCGATCACTGAAGAAATCAAAGAGGATAAAGATGTAAAAAAAATAAAAAGAAATCAAAGAGGAAATCAAAAAATACCTAGAGACAAATGACAATGAAAACATGACAATCCAAAACCTATGGGATGCAGCAAAAGCAGTTCTAAGAGGGAAGTTTATAGCTATACAAGCCTACCTCAAGAAACAAGAAACATCTCAAATAAACAATCTAACCTTACACGTAAAGGAACTAGAGAAAGAAGAACAAACAAAACCCAAAGTTAGCAGAAGGAAAGAAACCTTACAGATCAGAGCAGAAATAAATGAGGTAGAAACAAAGAAAACAGTAGCAAAGATCAATAAAACTAAAAGCTGGATCTTTGAGAAGATAAACAAAATTCATAAACCGTTAGCCAGACTCATCAAGAAAAAGAGGGAGAGGACTCAAATCAAAAATTAGAAATGAAAAAGGAGAAGTTACAACAGACACCGCAGAAGTACAAAGCATCCTAAGAGACTACTACAAGCAACTCTATGCCAATAGAATGGACAACCTGGAAGAAATGGACAAATTCTTAGAAAGGTATAACCTTCCAAGACTGAACCGGGAAGAAATAGAAAATATGAACAGACCTATCACAAGTAATGAAATTGAAACTGTGATTACAAGTCTTCCAACAAACGAAAGTCCAGGACCAGATGGCTTCACAGGTGAATTCTATCAAACATTCAGAGAAGAGCTAACACCCATCCTTCTCAAACCTTTCCACAAAGTTGCAGAGGAAGGAACACTCCCAAACTCATTCTATGAATCCACCATCATCCTGATACCAAAACTAGACAGAGATACTACAAAAAAGAAAATTACAGACCAGTATCACTGATGAATGTAGATGCAAAAATCCTCAAGAAAATACTAGCAAACAGAATCCAACAACACATTAAAAGGGTCATACACCATGATCAAGTGGGATTTGTCCTAGGGATGCAAGGATTCTTCAGTGTATGCAAATCAATCAGTGTGATACACCATATTAACAAATTGAAGGAGAAAAACCATATGATTATCTCAATAGTTGCAGAAAAAGCTTTTGGCAAAATTCAGCACCCATTTATGATAAAAACTCTCCAGAAAGTGGACATAGAGGGAACTTACCTCAACATAATAAAGGCCATATATGACAAACCCACAGCAAACATCATTCTCAATGGTGAAAAACTGAAAGCATTTCCTCTAAGATCAGGAACAAGACAAGGATGTCCACCCTCACCACTATTCAACATAGTTTGGGAAGTCCTAGCCTCAGCAATCAGAGAAGAAAAAGAAATAAGAGGAATACAAATTGGAAAAGAAGAAGTAAAAGTGTCACTGTTTGCAGATGACATGATACTATACATAGAGGATCCAAAAGATGCCACCAGAAAACTACTAGAGCTAATCAATGAATTTGGTAAAGTTGCAGATACAAAATTAATGCACAGAAATCTCTCACATTCCTATACACTAATGATGAAAAATCTGAAAGTGAAATTAAGAAAACACTCCCATTTACAATTGCAACAAAAAGAATAGAATAGCTAGGAATAAACCTACCTAGGGAGACAAAAGACCTGTATGCAGAAAACTATAAGACACTGATGAAAGAAATTAAAGATGATACAAATAGGTGGAGAGATATACCATGTTCTTGGATTGGAAGAGTCAACGTTGTGAAAATGACTATACTACCCAAAGCAATCTACAGATTCAATGCAATCCCTATCAGACTACCACTGACATTTTTCACATAACTAGAGCAAAGAATTTCACAATTTGTATGGAAACACAAAAGACCCCAAATAGCCAAAGCAATCTTGAGAAAGAAAAACAAAGCTGGAGGAATCAGGCTCCTGGTCTTCAGACTATAAGCTACATTAATCAAGACAGTATGGTACTGGCACAAAAACAGAACTGTAGATCAATGGAACAGGATAGAAAGCCCAGAGCTAAACCCACGCACCTATGGTCAACTAATCTATGACAAAGGAGGCAAGGATATACAATGGAGAAAAGACAGTCTCTTCAATAAGTGGTGCTGGGAAAACTGGACATTTACATGTAAAAGAAAGAAATTAGAACACTCCTTAACACCATACAAAAAATAAACTCAAAATGGATTCGAGACCTAAATGTAAGACCGAACCCTATAAATCTCTTAGAGGAAAACATAGGCAGAATACTCTATGACATAAATCACAGCAAGATCTTTTTTGATCCACCTCCTACAGTAATGGAAATCAAAACAAAAATAAACAAATGGGACCTAATGAAACTTAAAAGCTTTTGCACAGCAAAGGAAACCATAAACAGGACGAAATGACAACCCTCAGAATGGGAGAAAATATTTGCAAACGAATCAACAGACAAAGGAGTAATCTCCAAAATATATAAACAGCTCATGCAGCTCAATATTAAACAAACAACCCAATCCAAAACTGGGCAGAAGACCTAAACAGACATTTCTCCAAAGAAGACTTACAGATGGCCAAGAAGGACATGAAAAGATGCTCAACATCACTAATTATTAGAGAAATGCAAATCAAAACTACAATGAGGTATCACCTCACACCTGTTAGAATAGGCATCATCAGAAAATCTGCAAGCAACAAATGCTGGAGAGGGTGTGGAGAAAAGGGAACCCTCTTGCACCATTAGTGGGAATGTAAATTGATACAGGCACTTTGGGGAACAGTATTGAGGTTCCTTAAAAAACTAAAAATAGGGCTTCCCTGGTGGCGCAGTGGTTGCAAGTCTGCCTGCCGATGCAGGGGACACGGGTTCGTGCCCCGGTCCAGGAAGATCCCACATGCCGCGGAGTGGCTGCGCCCGTGAGCCATGGCCACTGAGGCTGCGCGTCCAGAGCCTGTGCTCCGCAACGGGAGAGGCCACAACAGTGAGAGGCCCACGTACCGAAAGAAAAAACAAAAAAAACCCTAAAAATAGAATTACCATATGACCCAGCAATCCCACTACTAGGAATATACCCAGAGAATACCATAGTTCAAAAAGATACATGCACCCCAATGTTCATTGCAGCACTATTTACAGTAGCCAGGTCATGGAAGCAACCTAAATGCCCATCGACAGACGAATGGATAAAGAAGTTGTGGTACATACATACAATGGAATATTACTCAACCATAAAAAGGAACGAAATTGGGTCATTTGTTGAGACGTGGATGGATCTAGAGACTGTCATACAGAGTGAAGTAAGTCAGAAAGAGAAAAACAAATATCATATATTAACACATATATGTGGAATCTAGAAAAATGGTACAGATGAACCGGTTTGCAGGGCAGAAACTGAGACACAGATGTAGAGAACAAATGTATGGACACTAAGGGGGGAAAGCAGTGGGGGGTGCAGGTGGTGGTGTGCTGAATTGGGCGATTGGGATTGACATGTATACACTGATGTGTGTAAAATGGGTGAATAATAAGGACCTGCTGTTTAAAAAAATAAAATTAAATTAAAAAAAAAAGAACAGTTTACTTTTGTCAGATTCTGTATAAGGTCTTCTCATTTTTGTTTTGTTAACCTCCTGGCAGACCTAAAAATACGTGGGTCTCAAATTTGCAAAGACACTGTAAATAGAATGAGTTTTAGATTATTGGTAATCCACTGATATAAATCAGCGGTCAACAAAGTACACTCCATGGGCCAAAACCAGGCACTAACTGTTGTTGAAAATAAAATTTCACTGGATCACCACCACACCCATTTGTTTATGTGTCGTCTGTGGCTGCTTTCTCACTACAGTGGCCGAGCTGAATAATTGCAGCAGAGACTTTTTTGCCTGCAAAGCCTCCAGTGTTTACTATCTGGCCCTTTACAGAAAATGTTTGCCAATCCCTGATATAAAGTAAAATAAGAAACCCCTCTTGGATCACCTAAGACAGAATTTTCAGTGTTCTTACCTTGCAAAGCTTTTATGAGGATAGATTGGGTTTATTTTGTTCACTACTGTGTCTTCAATGGTGGTGCGTAGTAGGTACTCAATAAATATTGTCAAATCAATAAATAAAAACCATCCAAATTCATTTTACTCCTCAATTTCTTAGTACTCACCGTCTGAAGCACAAATCCAAATAAACTGCAAGTCAGGTTTGGTAAGTGTTAAAATGAAAGAGAAATAGTGACTTTCTAGCCTACATATTATAACAGTTTTCATTTACTCAGCACTACTATGTGCCAGATGCTATAATAAGCACATTATGTACATATATGTATGTGTGTATGTATATTTACATACATGTATATATATTTAGGTGTTGTAACATTATTATTTCCATTTTATAGATGAGAACTTGAAACTTAGAGTAGGTAAATCGTCCAAAATCACATAGCTAGTAAGTGGCTTAGTTATTTTCAAGCCCATCTTCATCCTAAGCATCATAGTAAGTAGAAAGGGGCTAACTCTAATATAATCTAGAATACGAGTAAAATTTCTCTGAGATTTGTCCCACATCTAACATCCTTATCAGATCTGTTCAAAAGTAAATTAGATAAGAATTTGTTCATTTAGATTAATGTATCTACCTCTGGAGGAGTGTTCACTGGGAACAATCCACACTTTTTTTTTTTTTTTTTTTTTTTTTTTTTGCGGTACGCGGGGCCTCTCACTGTTGTGGCCTCTCTCGTTGCGGAGCGCAGGCTCAGCGGCCATGGCTCACGGGCCCAGCCGCTCCGCGGCATGTGGGATCTTCCCGGACCAGGGCACGAACCCACGTCCCCTGCATCGGCAGGCGGACTCTCAACCACGGCCACCAGGGAAGCCCAATCCATACATTTAAAACATCTCTGGGTTGAGCTATATCAGGTTACTACTAATCCTGCTTTTCAGACTCCCAGAGATAGCTGGCTCCATTTTGATGTATATAGCTTAATTTACATTAGAGGATAATCAAGGAGTGGCCATAGGATATGCAGAAAATAGTCGTTAATTCTAGAAGAGGTAGCATGGGAGGTGAGACTAAATTTCTTGTCAGGAAATTTCTGCTATGTAGTATCTACGTAACATTTTGGCAGATTACTAAGCCTTAGTTTAAGCCCCAGTTTCCTCATTAAAATAAAGATAATAATTATACCTATCACCAAGGGTTGTAAAAATCAAGGGAATTAACATATATTGTGGCTAGAATGGTGCCTAGCACATAGCATGCAATAAAGATAATTCTGCATTGTTTCAATTTTTAAAAACTGAGATATTCATGAAACATAAAATTCACCATTTTAAGTGTACAATTCCATGATCTCTAGTGTATTCACAGTGTTGTTCAGCCATCATCTAATTCCAGGACATTTTCAGCACCCCGAAAAGAAGCTCTGTGTGTATTAAGCAGTCACTCCTCATTCCCCTCTCTCCCTAGCCCCGGGAACTACTGATTTGCTTTCGGTATCAATAGATTTGTCCACAAAGGACAAATGGACAGTTAAAGTGGAATCATGAAATACATGGCTTTCTGTGTCTGCTTTTCTCGTTTAGCATCGGGTTTTCAAGATTCATTCATGTTGTAGCATATATCAGTACTTCATTCCTTTTATGTCTGAGTAATATTCATTGTATTGATATACCTATACCACATTTTGTTTATCCATTCATCAGTTAGCGGACGTTGGGTTGTTTCTACTTTTTGGCTATTGTGAATAGTATTGCTGTGGACATTTGTGTACAAGCTTTTGTTTGGACACCAGTTTTCATTCTTTTCAGTAAATACCTCGGAATATAATTAAAAGGTTATATGGTAACTCTATGTTTATTTTTTTAAGGAACCACCAAACTTGCACAGTGGCTGCAAAGTTTTAAATTCTGATTAAGTACAATTTGTATATTTTTTCTTTTTCTTTTGTTGCCTGTTCTTTTAATATCATAGCTAAGCATCCATTGTAAAAATCCAAGGTTGTATAGGTTTACCTCTGTGTTTTCTTCTAAGAGTCTTACAGTTTTAGCTCATATTTGGGACTTTGATTCATTTCAAGTTAGTTTTTTTGTATCATGTGAGATAAGGGTCCAACTTCTTTCTTTCTTTTTTTTTTTTTTTTTGCATGTGGATATCCAGTTATCTCAACATCATTTGTTGAAAAGACTGTTCTTTCTCTATTGAATGATGTTGGCACCTTGTTGAAAATCAATTTGACCATAGATGAATAGGTTTATTTTTGGATTCTGAATTCTTATATTGAGCTGTATGTCTGTCCATATGTCATGACCACACTGTCTTGATGACTATAGCTTTGCAGTAAGTTTTGAAATCAGGACATATGAATCTTCCAATTTTGTTTTCAGGGTATTGTAGCTATTCTGGGTCCCTGGCATTTCCCTATGAATTTTAGGATAAGCATGTAAATTTCTGCAAAATGCCAGGTGGGATTTTGATAGGGATTGCATTGAATCTGTGGATCAACTTGCAAATTATTGCCATTTTAATATTGTCTTCCAGTCCATGAACATAGATGCCTCTCCATCTATTAAGACCTTCTTTCATTTCTTTCAGCAGTGTTTTATAGCTCATAGTGTACAAATGTTACACTTCTTTTGTTAAATTTATTCCGAAGTATTTTATTAATTTTGATGCTATTGTCAAGGATTTGTTTTCTTAGTTTCATTTTTGGATTTTTAATTGCTAGTATGTAGAAATACAGCTGATCTTTATATATTGATCTTGTATCCTACAACTTAATACATTTACTTCTTAGCTCTAATACTAGTTCTGTGATGCTTTAGGATTTACCACGTATAGGATCATGTCATCTGTGAATACAGAGAGTATTAATTCTTCCATTCTAATTTGGATGCCTTTTATTTCTTGACTAATTGCTCAGGCCAGGATATCCCTCTTACTACTGATGTTGGGGAAAAGGTTTCAGACTTCACCATTCAGGTAGGAGGTTACCTATGGGTTTTTCTTAGATGCCCTTTATCAACTTGAGAAAGTTTCCTTCTAGTCCTAGTTGAGTGTTTTGTTATTAAATGGTGTTGGATATGCTTTTTCTGCATCAATTGAGATGACTGTGGTTTTTTGTTCTTCATTTAATTAATATGATATATTGATTGGTTTTCATGCACTGAAACACCCTTGCATTCATGGGATAAATCTCACTTGGTCATGGTATGTAATTCTTTTTATATGCAGCTGGATGCAGTTTACTAGAAGTTTGCTGAGGAATTTTTGCATCTGTATTCATAAGGAATATTGATCTATAGTTTTCTTTCTTGAGGAGTTTTTCTGGTTTTGGTATCCTTCCTCTATGTTTTGGAAGAGTTTAAAGAGGACTGTGATTTCTTCAAATGTTTGACAGAATTCAGTAGTGAAAGTCATCTAGTTTTGAGGTTTCGGGCATTTCTGTGTAGGACATTGGATTTTTTTGGTTTTTATTAACTGATCAATCTCTTTACTTGTTTTAGGTCTATTCATTTTTTCTGTTTTTTCATGAGTCAGTTTGTGTGTTTCTAGAAATTTGTCTATTTCATCTGGGTTTCCTAATTGGCATACAATTGTTCACAGTATGCTTAGTGTACTATTTGATTTGCTTTTTGTTTCTTTTACAGTTGATCTTTATTTTCTTAGTGTTTGCCATGGAGATTACAACTAGTGTTAATTTATAGTAATCTACTTTGAATTAATAGCAAGTTAGTTTCAATTGTATAAAAAATTTGGCTCCTGTATAGCTGTGTTCCCCTTCCTTATATAGTTATTGTCACAGATTACATCTTTATACGTGTATGCACATAGACGTAGATCTATATTATCATTTTATTTGAGACATAGACATTTATTATTTAAGACATTTATTATTGTTGCTTTAATAGTTGTCTTTTATATCATAAAAAATTGGAGTTACTAACTAGAAATACATGAATATTGACTTTTATATTTATCTATATAGTTATCTTTATCAGTGTTCTTTATTTCTTTGTATGAATTGAGTTACTCCCTGGTATTTTTTTCTTTCAGCCTGAAGGACTCTCTGCAGCACTTTTTGTAGAGCAAGTCTACTAGAAATGAATTCTTACCTTTTGTTTAATTGGAATATCTTAATTTCTCTTTCTTTTTTGAGGAATAGCTTTGCTGGATATAGAATTCTTGCTTAACAGATTTTTTTAAGCACTTTGAATGTGTCATTGCATTAACTTCTGGCCACCATGGCTTCTGATGAGAAATTAGCTGTTAATGTTTTTGAGAATTCCTTGTACATAATGAATCACTCTGCTGTTCTCAGAATTCTCTGTGTCTTTGAACAGTTTGAGTGGAATGTTTCTAGGTGTGGATTTCTTTGTGTTTACCCTACTTAGGATTTGTTGAGATTTCTTGGATGTGTATATTCATGTCTTTTATCAAATTTTAGAAGTTTTCAGTCTTTTTTTTTTTTTTTTTTTTGCCCTTTTCTCTATACTCCTTCTTGGACTCTTATTAAATGTATGTTGGTATACTTGGTGGTGTCCCACAGATCTCTTAGGTTCTGTTCATTTTTCTTCATTTTTTTCTTCTTTTTGCTCCTATTATTGGAAAATCTCAATTGACCTATCTTCAAGTTCATAGATTGTTTTCTTCTACCTGCTCAAATCTGCTTTTGAGCCCCTCTAGTGATTTTTTAAATTTCAGTTATTGTATTTTTCAAGTCCAGAATTTTTCTTTAGTTCCTTTAAAAATTTTATGTCTCTGTTGATATTCTCAATTTGGTGAGACATCATTCTTGTTCTTTCTATTAGTTCTTTGTACATGCTCTTGAGCATATTTAAAACAGTTGATCAAAAGTCTTTCTCCAGTAAATCCAGTGTCTGGTCTTCATCAGGGACAATTTCTCTTAATTCCTTTTTTCTGTGTGTGTGGGCCATACTTCCTTGTTTCTTTGCATACTTCATAATTTTTAATGAGTACTGGACATTTTGAATATATAATGTGGTAATTAGATTATTTTACCTCATCAGGGTTTTTTTTATTTGTTTGTTTTTTGCTGCCTGTGGTTGGTGTTGTTTGTCTAGTGATTTTTCTGAACTAATTTTGTAAAGTGTATATTCTTTGCCATGTGTGGCCACTGACATCTGTTTGATTAGCTTAGGGGTCAGCTAATGATTCAGCAGAGATTTCCTTAAAGGTTTGGGACCAGAAACAAACAAACAAAAAAACCTCAAAATCTTTGGCAGTGGGTCCTGCGTATATGTTGGGGCATGCCTTCAACACTCAGCTAGGCAGTTTACAACTCACCCTTAGACTTCACCTGCTGCTTGTATACAGCCTAAAGCTCAGCCAGAAATGAGAATTTAGGGCCGTCTCAGGTGTTTCTGAGCAGCTACTCTGCCTTGGGTGCACATGTGTGGGTCTTCTGGTGGGAGCATTTCAAATCCCATATTCCCCAAAGCATCTCACTTCCCAGTTTTTCCTCCTAAGCCTTTTGTTGTGTCTATTGTTTACCCCAGCTGCCATCCCTTGCCTCATTTGGCACGTGCTGATAAATTTGCCATTAAATGTTTTTGACAAATGTCCTGAACAGTTGCCTCTCTGCACTGGGAGAGATCTGAGCTTAGTAAAATAAAGGTAAGCCCTTTACACAGTCTGTCAGGGAACCAAAAGACAGGCCAGAACAAGCAGCCACAGTTCTTGGAGGACAGAAAAGTCCACTTTGCTTACTCTAACACTAGGAACCCACACCAGTAACTCAGATTGGCATCTTCAGGACCCTTACTGCAGATTAGCTACCTTTTGCTTGACTAAGTGTTTGACTGATTGCTGGAATCCTTTGACTAGTTTGAAGAGTTCAGATTAAGTTGATTCTGACAGGTTTTGCCAGGTTATTTGCTGTTTCTCTTCAGGGACAGGCCCTTGGAGCTCCCTACTCTGCCACTTTCATTGATGTCTCATCACATTTTTTTCAATTTTGACAAACATATTATTTTCATAGGTTGTTGTTGTGGTTTTTTGAGTATTTTTTAATAAAGAATGACCAGGGACTTCCCTGATGGTCCAGTGGTTAAGACTCTGCACTTCCAATGCAGGGGGCGTAGGTTTGATCCCTGGTCAGGGAACTAAGATCCCACATGCTGTGTGGCACAGCCCCCCACCAAAAAAAAAAAAAACCAAAAAGAATGACCATATATCTCTTCTTTACAGAGGTCATCCAAGTATTATGATAATTCATGTCCAGCTTGCCAGAAAACCATATCACATTTAGAAGGAAAAGAATTCTGGCAGTTGAACCCTGTAGATCTCCTGATGTCAACAGTGTTAAAGATGGCCAGTTCACCCATAGTCCTATCAAAAATTTTTCTCCGAAAGCCAGAGAGATAAAACATCTAATTTACTGTGTATGTGAGATGAATGTTCTAACATTCAGGTCTCTAGTAGAAATACGATGTAAAATGTGGCGTAAAAGCCAACATATATCAGGATCTTTACCATTAAAACTGCAGTTGACCATATTCCATTGTAGTTATGTGGATGTTTTCCACATAGTTTATCAGCTCGGTAGGATTGTAGCAGTTGTTCTTACTGCCTTCCCAAAAGCTTTAGCCCTTGTGAAGTGGCTCAGATGAAATCTACTAACTGAATCTAAAGAATCAACATAGAGAGCTATGATTCTGATGCAATATTTTCTGGGTTTGAATTCTGTTTTCCTCTATTTGCCAGTAGTATGAACTTGAGCAAATTACTTCTTTTTGCCTCACTTACCTCATCAGTAAAATGGGCCTGCTAATAACTATACTTATCTTATAGCTTTGTTATGAGGATAAAATAAGTTAAGATTTATTAAGTAATTAACTAAAATTTAATACATACATAAGCTAGTTAGAGGTGCATCTTGTCTAGAGCATGTCTTTTAGATAGGAAGACCTCTGAGTTTTTCAGGTCTGTCCACTTAGCATGAAACTAATAAGTTCTTTCCACTTATTAGTGAAATAAACCTGATGGGCAGATTCTCAAGAGGAAAATAGGCAGTATTTCTGTGTAGCCTGAGAGGCCCATTTCTAAGTCAGGAGAGAACTGTCTGTATCTACAGCTGGATGCAAAACAAAAACATCAAGTTGGAGAACAGCATTGTATCGTGTGATGGTTTGGGGGACAAGGAGGATGGACCAAGATAGTGGGATATAAAGCTAAAAAGACTGGAAAAGACAGATGATGAAGGTTCTTGGGCATTACTGAAGGGTTTGAAATAGGAGAGCCATCTGGCCACATTCACCCTTATGGTATATACTGCGGCAGAAAAGTGGAGGATTGGGGTCAGCTTGCCAAGACTGGAAGGAGGGAAATGTCTTAGATGACTGTTACGTAAGTCATAGATGTTCCATAATGAGCATGTATTAATTTTGTAACATAAGCAAATACATACACTCTTATTTTGTAAGAAATCTACTTTTGGAATTTCTCTGTGATATAGTCCCAATTTAAAAAAATCTAAAATTAAAGTCCCAGTTAGGGAATGAGAATTCATTTGACACTTGACCTCTTTGCTCAACAAAATCTCCATCACAGAGTTTCAGTAAATAATCATACTTTTCTGCTACATGCTGCCTATCATTTAAGTATAAGGAACACATCAATTCCATTGAGCAAATGAGAGTGGAAATTATAACCATATTACCTGCGAAACTTACTCTGCTAATTTTATAGCTCCTCAGCCCTCCACAAGTCAGAAAAATATTCACACCTAAGTTGAAACTTTAAAGTAGAGTGATTGCCTGGAGCAATAAGCCCCAGAAAATTGGTAATGAAAGTATTGGTTTATAAAAGAGAGCTTGACAGACTAATTGTAGTCTCACTTTGCCTCTTTCCACCTCTGTTTCTTTAACAGCTATTTAGTCCCAGGTACACAGACTTTTGTTATGTTTTGTTTTTTTAGTCATTTGAACTTTTTAGTACATCAGTTTTAGGAATTAATTGAACAAATACTCAGCTAAAAAACAAGATAAAATTTAATAAGCAACGTTATCCTCATTTTGCCCCACTATGAATGTTAGTTTTTGCAATAACTTTTAAATTTAGTGGAGATCAAGTTTTATACCCAACTTAACAGTGTGTTATTTGTTATTGTCATGTATTTTTTACTGGCCATGTAAAATGATGTTCTCTGAGTTTACACATACACACGGGATTACATAAAATTCAACTTTAATATCCACTTAATCCAAAGTACTCTTCCTCAACTATTGTGACCTTTTAAAATATATTTAAACTATGTTAGTAATACATAAATAGTGGGCAAATTTATTTCTGCAAATCAGACTATGGAAACTGGACAGCATTGAAAATAACCTATAAAGTACTAACAAAAAAAGTTAAGGACAATATACATAACTATTTCTAATTATAATTATTTTGGGTAAATGCAAAGTTAACTGCCTTCAAATAGGCATACTTTTTGACATGTGAAATTGAGATTCCATAGGTTGTTGCTTCATGGTAAATTCAATATAAATAGCAATGAAGCAACCACATATGGTAAGCCTGGGCTTCAGACATTGGCTTTAGGATTCTCAGATAAATAAAGACCTTCCTTGAAGGCACACGGATGTATTAATTTTTAATTTGTTTCTTTTTGATCTCTTAATTACTGAAAAAGATTTATTGGTTAATTTTAGGAAGGCAAGTGTTTGAAAAGTTTTGCCAAATACTGTCTTCTTTAAATGAATGTATGGTAATGAAAAGTTAAGAGGAGAGCCAAATTAGATTGAATAATTGTTCAGTCATGTGGGTCAGGCTAGTTGCATAGCCTGGTTGTTAGACTGATTGCTCAAATTACATTGCCTGGGGTCCTGCACTTGGTTGGCTGTCTTCTCAGATCTTAACAAGGTTCTGGGAATTTCTTTTACTGACAAAGTTTGCTTTGTGTTTTTCCCCTCCCCCCCCCCAGGATGCTTCATCTGCAGACATTAGAAAAGCATATCGTAAGCTTTCACTAACTTTGCATCCAGACAAGAATAAAGATGAAAATGCAGAAACTCAGTTTAGACAAGTAAGTGAAATATGCTGTTATTGTATATGTATTTTTGTGATAATTTATAAATAAATGTTTATGGTAGAAACAGTAACCGACACGTAGAATATTTCCATTTAAAATGAGATTGTAGTTTAGAAATATAATGTATACGTATTTATTCAGTTTTTTACAAAATATGCTTTTACCAACTTTTTTTTTATATTAGAATCACTAAATTTTTGGGGGGTCATAATTGTCATAATTTTCTTGTCTAAATTACAGTTTTTGCTTTTAAAAATCACATGTTAAGATAATTATTAGTTTTGCGTCTTTCAAAAAGATTTTGGTATCAAGCCTTTTTTAACCTCTTAAGGTGGCTACCAAAACCGTAAAATGTTACTTATAATTAAGATTTTATCTGTTCATTGTATATATGAGTGCATGGGGTTTTTGCATGTGAATTATAGTGTGTTCGTCTCCGTAAGTGATTTCCCTTAGTTGAGATTATTTTTAAAGTAATGCTTTTGTTTTAGTTGGTGGCCATTTATGAAGTTTTAAAGGATGATGAACGAAGGCAGAGGTGAGTGTTCATCTGCTTTTGAATTAAGATGTTATACTTTGATGTCTCAGTTTATAAAGGAGAGAATTGTCTCGTTAAACATTTTATTATGTTAGTATTTTATTTTCGTTCCTTTCAAGATGTGCATTGTTTTTAAAATGTATGTTTATAGGAGAGTTAATTTCTATTGAAAATATTCACTAGGTTGATTCAGTACTTATAGACTTCAGGATCATGGCTTCATTAGCTAATATTTTTAACGTGAGTATCTATGCTCTGGGAAATAAAATTCTACTTGACTTCAAACAAATACCTATTCATTTTTGATATATCAGTAATTGCTCCTATCTGCGCTTGGGGGGCTTTTTCCCCCCTCTATTTCTTAAATGTTTTGCAATTAGGCGATTAGTGATATTCAAGTTATTACCATTTCTTGGTGTTTCCTCATCCTCAAAATAATAAACCCCATTTGTGAATGAGAGAACAGACTTGTATAAATCTGAAGAAGATAGGAGTAGAAGGAAAATATTTGCTTCTTTCTCCTATTTCTTTTGCCTCCATCCCTTCCCTTCCTCTGCTCCATTGATTCTGTGTTTAGGGTCGAACGTCAGAGAAGAGGCAGCCACCTCACTTTGAGACTTCTCTGGGCCTCTTTCAGCAGAATAGTAATGTATTTATACAGTGGTTTATATGCTAGTGACTTAAGAGGAGATTGCAGAGAGACCCCCTTACTCTGCTCTTCCGAATGTGTGGAAGGTAGACACTACTGTGACCGGTTTCAGAGTTTTTTTAAGTCAGACCCACAGTAAGAAATACATTTTGCATCATGCCTCAGGACACACACACACACACACACACACACACACAGACGCACACACACAGACACAACTGAAACAAAAATTTGACAAAACACTTATTGTGTGTGAAACAGACTGATGTTTTCTATTCTAGGCTAGTCTAGACCAGTCTTCTTTCTTTTTAAAAACAATGCTGATTGTGGTCCACTAAGTTGGTTTCAGGAGATATTAGTGAGCTACAATCTGTAGTTTGAAAACAGTGCTTTACAGTAAGAGTACCTTTAAAGAAAAAAGTAGGTATTTGAGATTTTAGGCTAACGCCAGCCTAAATATCTGTATCTCTCTATGGAGGGTAATATATCTTAAAGACAATCCAAAAAAGTATGCAATGTGAGCTTCTGAATCTTTCTTCAGATGTATTACCTGGAATTATTCTGTATCCTACAATGTCAGCTGCCACTCTTGGTTCTCATCTTAACTCTTTAATTTGAATACCTCAGTTTGTCAGATTGCAAAGCAAGGACTCGGTATATTCTCTTGACGAGTTCTTTGCTTTATAATAAGGGGCTGGCATTGGTCCAGATACCATAGCAGACATTCCTCTGGTTTGAGATAATCCATAGTGTTGAAAGAGTCCTACGAGTGTGTTGAAAGCAGTGTTGGTCATTCTGTGCATATTTTCTAGTTGGTTTCTCTCACTGAGCCCCTAGTTTTGTTTCACACATCAAGAACGTGTCTGTAAAGATAGCTTTATTTAGTCTCTCTACATCTTTGGCATCAGATTTTGCCTTTTTGTTTGTTGTTATTTTAAAAGTCAGTAAACTTTGTAACAATTTCTTCCAATTACCGAAATTATTTATATCTTTTCAGAACAAATCACTTCTCATGTAAAAATTGTTTCTTCATTAACATAGACTCACCTAACATTTTCTTTTTAGGATTAGTTTCCTTTGCATTTATTGCAGAGTGTTAGTAGAAAAAAAATGGATCTGACAGTTACACAAACAGCTGTAGTATTTATACCCCTTGAGGCACAAGTAACTCTTTGGTAACTGGTTTTCCTTGAGGCAAAAGTCTTAGCTAATCAAGCTGAGAATCATTCCTCTAAAGCTTGCGCCTGAGGCCGGGTGACCTATGAGTATTTAAACATATAGGAGAAATGCACCTCTACAGACAATTATCTAATGTTTATAATTCCTTTAGAAAAAAAAAAAACCATAGTTTTATCTTCTGAACGAAGATTGTCTTATACTGATATTTAAAAATGCTCTTTGGTATCACAATTATTTATTATAAATATTCATTAAATAAGTAATGTGTAACCTTCCAGGAATTTGTAATTTGGAAAATTGTCATAGACATTTTTATCTATTTATTTCCCTTACAAATAATTGTATTTTCACTGAAATCAGGTGCATTTAAAAAATTTTGATAGAAAAGAGAATAGCATTGAAATAGATAAAATAAACTGGGTAACTTTTTTTTTTTTAAGGAATAGGCAAATTTTATTTTTTTAAACAGCCTTATTTAGGTATAATTTGCATACCATAAAAGTTACCTATTTTAAGTGTACAATTCCATGATTTTTCGTAAAAATACCTATTTTAAGTGTACAATTCCATGATTTTTAGTAAAGTTACAGAGTCGTGCAATCCACAACCCGTGTTAGACCATTTCTGTCACCTCAGAACATTCCCTCAAGTCCATTTGCAGGCATTTCCCATTCTGATCCCAGCCCCAGGCAATCACTGATCTCCTTTATGTGTCTATAAATGTGGTTTTTTCTGGACACTTCATATTAATGAAATCATCTAATATGTAGTCTTTTGCATCTGACTTCTTTCTATTATCAAAATGTTTTCGAGGTACATCCATATTGTAGCATATACCAGTAGTTCATTCTTTTTTATTGCTGAATAGTATTCCACGTTCCACTTTTGTTTATCCATTCACCAACTGATAGACATTGAGGTCGTCTCCACTTTTTGGCTATGATGAACAACGCTGCTGTGAATTATCACACACAAGTCTGTGTGAATGGCTATTTTTCATTTCTCTTGGGTAGATTCCTAGAAGTATAATTGTGAATAAACTTTTAAGCTTTTTTTCCCTCCCAAAGGCATAGACTATAGCATGAAAAAAAGTTTTCCTGGTTCTTGTAAGGGAGATTAATATAAGAGTCTTCTGAACTCCTTAGGTAACTTGCTTATTTTAGGAAATAGCAGCTCAGCTATGTTCTGACATAAATTTCTATCCAAGTGCCCTGAGTGTTAGCTGGAATAAAGTACTGAGTAGATCCTAATCACTACATATATACACTAGATTGTGCTTTAGTAATATTAGTATATTTACTTTTGTTTAAAATCTATTTTAAAATTTTACCAGTATTCTTTTGCTAATCCTCTTGTGCAACTTAAAATTTTTTTGTCTATTTTATGGTACTATATTTGTAAAGGTTCAGTGTATTTTTTTAGTTTACTAAGTAAAGTCACATTTTATATACAAATCCAATGGAAAGTAGTTTTCTCAGCTTTAATCTGTGAAACTTTTATAAATCCATTACCTCCTTATTGTAAATTTGATTACAGGTGTGTTTGAATAAAAATAAACATTAACCTGAGAATAAGAAATCTATCTTAGTACCTTCCCTAATTAGGAGATATTATAAGACACATATTATATACAATATATAAAGTGCTGTGTACCACAATTTTTGGCACATATGTACATTTTATAAAGGAGAATAAGATCAATTAATTTAAGCTTGTTTCCTGTTTATGATCTTTGTACAATTAATTTTTATTCTTAAGTTTCAGTATGTGACCTAAGTAGATGTTGTTACTCTTTTAAGCTAAAAATTCTAACTTTTTACAAATGGGAGATTCACAATTTAGGCAAATGCTAGAATTATTTCAATATTCATTTTCATAATATACATGTTTTCTATTTTAATTTCATAGTTACTATTTTATTCTTCAAAGCATGCTAATAATATTTTTAATTTACATACTTTTTTTCTTCTGGTAATTTAAACATTTTTAGATTTACTTTCCAATGTTTGTATTAGGCTAAATATATTTGATGAATTGCAGACTATGGAATGGAACTCACATAATTATGTAGCCATTATTATGTTCATCATGGGCATTTTAAGAAAATCAAATGATGTAAACATGTATTAGGCCATAGGTAGAATTGATGAATGTTTTCATTTCTAATTAATAGCTCCATATGATTTTTTACATTAGTGATATTTTTATCATAGAAATTTACTTTTGTATTTTCTTGTAATATTCATACATGTGTACATTCTTAATCTGATTTTAACAGATTGTTAAGAGCAGTTTGTATGAGCTTAATTCTTTTAACAGTGTTATGTGTTAAATATAGAAAAGGCATAACAGTGATGTTTTAAATTTTATATGTTGTCAACACAACATTTTTTTCTTAAATAACTTATGAATATAATGTCTGTGTATATTTTAAGAAATACCTTTATTTTTTCAGTGTTTCAGGAAAGCAGTGATTTATCTTTTAACAGCATATATTCTAAAAAGTGAACTATAATAGAAGCTATCTTCCCTTAAAATGGCCAGTCGTGTGAGCCATAATGTTCATTGATAGTAAAATCAATAGAGCATTGATTCTAAGCTTAATCCTTGGAGACTGTTGTTTAGAGTGGCAGACGTAGCCTAGTAAATATCTAGTTTTGTTTAACGTGTTCAGTGCATAAGGTTTTGCTATCTTGAATTTAGCTGTGCACTAACAATTTATATGTGGGGTAGAAAATAGTAGCTATTAACAGACACATAGCATTTCAAAGATGATGGTGATAAAATATTTGATACGAGATTCGCAGCTATGAGCTCAGCTGGGTTTTCTTCCAGTACAGTTTAGATCTAAAACAAATTTAACGCTTAGCAATGCTCTTAGGGAATTGTCTCCACTTTCTTAGATGTTCTTTATTAATAGCCACACTTTTTACTTGAGGTTATTTCATGGGAGAGATGAGCTGAAAATAATTATTTTAATATTCTGCCTTTTTTCCTCAACAAATCTGAAGTAGAATGTAGATTCAGAATAAATTCAGGACTTCATTCACTGGACTTCATTCAGATGTTGTAATCTTGCATTATACCACTTGAAACCTTTTTGCCAATCCATTTCTAATCTAAAATGAGTCCGTTTTTACAGAAATAGATTTAAAGATACATTTTTTGGACAGGAATGATAACTTTTGATGAAATCGTGTTGTTATGTCTTGATATTAGTGTTCAAGAATTGCTATGTAAATATCGAAAAGGAATATTTAACATCAAACTTCGGCCCAGCTACTACACAACCATATTTTAATTAGCAGATTCTTGTATACTACACAGTTTGCCTGCCTTTAAGAGTTTAGTACCACTAATGTCCTTTGCTTTGAACATTGGTTATTCTGATCTGCCATTATTATTAATAATCTAAGTTGATCCTAAAAGTCACGTTTTCTAGATAGCCTGATAAAATATATTTTGAATTTATAACCAATATTTTTTGTACCAAAAAAAGAAGTTGCCTGTAATAAATCCTCTGCTTTATTTTTTTAAGCATATCTCCAAGGTATCAATTTAATAACTATCAAAGTAGCTACTGCAGTTGTTGCATTTAAATTGATTTACATGTCAAGACTGGCAGTTTAGCAGCTGCGCTATTATTCCTAGATCGGTCAATTTACTTGAGAAAAACCTACTACTGAGTTCTACTGACCTGCCTGACAATATAGGCCCTATTTCTATTCCTGTAATTAGGCCTGCGACTAACTCAGAATATTTTTAATTAAAATATTTTGGTCAATGTGTTGCACCAAATTAGGCCTTTCAGTGAAGATTTAATTCTGGAAATAGTGTGATTAGAATATTTAATGAGATGTGTTGAACTAAGATTAACAGGTTGTGTGTTTTGAACATTGTTTGTGTGTGACCATTTTGAGTTTTACAATCATAAATGTTATTCCTGATTTTTAACCTTAAAAATATATGCCTCAATAACTGTCTGACGGGTAAATTTAAATTCAGTTGAAATTTCCTTCTAAAGAAAGCAGATTTAAAATGCATCACTAGGAAAGCTGTTATTTGTTATGTTCTTCCCTTTCAGCAAAGCCAAAAAATGAGGAAATTGCCACTTAAATGTTTACAAATAAACAGTTTTATCGAGAAATTGGTTGTTTCCACATCTCCTAATTTGGGAATTTTTTATTCTCTAAAGGAATGTGACCAACATAAAATTAAAAAGTGCTCATTTTATAGGCTCTTTATGTCATTAAGAAGCTTTGATAAAATGATAAATATTTCAACCTTGAACCCTTGTAAAGGGGTGGAAATAAAAGCACTGACTAGAAAATTTATCCTGATTTTGATTCCATTAATATATGATTCATGGTAGCAAATAGAGCTCTTATCTTGATTTTCTCCCATTGAGAGCCTTCCTCTTGTTGCTGACTTTCATGGCGGGGCCCCTCTGCAGCCTGCAGTGGAGAGGTGGACTCTGGCTCCTTCAGCCTAGCTGCCATTACAGGAGTCACATCACTGGGGTTTAAACACACAGGGTCTGGGATCCACAGCAGATCACTGTGTGCCTTTTTGAAGGCTGTCTGTGATTGGATACAATGTTTTGATTTATAGGCCATTGTAATGCTGATAATCTATATAAATGTTATCTCTTCTGGAGAAATTCTTTTCTCTTTCCTCTTTTTACATATAAGTACAAATAAAGTTTTTTGTTTTTATTTTAAACTCCCTATGAAAAACTGTTATATTTGCTGCTGTAGGTATGATGATATTCTGATCAATGGACTTCCAGATTGGCGACAGCCTGTATTCTACTACAGGCGGGTGAGAAAAATGAGCAATGCTGAGCTGGCATTACTTTTGTTCATAATTCTCACAGTGGGTCATTATGCTGTGGTTTGGTCAATCTACCTGGAAAAACAACTGGTAAGTACTGGTAATAAATCAAATGATCTAGCCTCCTTAATTTTATACGGAATTTCAGACATTTATTTTTTCAACTGATAAAAATTTCAACTTTTCTGTATATACTCCTTATTCTAATATTTTTTGTACTCAGCATTTAGTATTTGATATGTTTCTATTTCAAGAATCCATGACATAAGAAGAAAATGTTTCTTTTTAAAAATGTGGCATTTGAGTTTGTTACAAAATTTTGTGAAGGCTCAAATATCTAGCTGAAAATTAGAAGGTAGAGCTATGTTTTCTTAATTGTCACCTTCCAGATATACATATTTTTTATGTAAAATGATTTTAGAAATTTTTGTGTCGCAGGCCCTTACATAAAGAATGATTATTTTAAAAGCTTTTAACTCAGTAAAACTTGAAATGAGTATAAGTTTATAATTTCAGAGATCAGTTGGTTAAAAAATATTACATTTTTCTTAGCCTAATATACTACTACATAGTTTATTCTGCTATGGGCTTTTATTTATATGCTAAAGATAAACATATTTATCAGTATTCATGAATTAGCATCTGTTTACTCATTCTTTTTGAAGTGACATTATTAAAGTTGGATGAATGAGAAAAAGTAAGTTGAATGCCTTCTCTTCTTAGAAAACTTTGATTGCTATGGAGATACACATGACTGACAGTGCTGAACTTCATGTGTGTTTAAGGACTGGTTACCATGGCAACAGTTATTGTTAAAGATTGATGATTTTACTTAATCATGTTGGACCCTACATACATTTGCATAAATGTTCTTCTATAATGTTTACCCTTCACAGAAGACTCTTGATAACATTTGAAGAGTACATGTTAATGATAACCTGTAACCATAATTTTTTCCACATTAAGGATGAACTGCTTAGTAGAAAAAAGAGAGAAAAGAAAAAAAAGACAGGCGGCAAGACTGTGGATGTATCAAAACTTGGTGCTTCAGAAAAAAATGAAAGGTGGGAGCATATAAAAACATTTTATAATTCAAAATTGTTTTAAAATATGTCTTTAATGTGATTCAACTTCATATGTGTATCCATTTCAGATATGCTAACATTTACATCTGTATTCAGTTTATAAAAGACTAATACTGTGCCATAGTTTATGAAACACATTCTAATCTTAAGCAAAAGTTCTACAGGTTTTTCCCTTTGTAAAGTGTTCATATATATTTATATAATTAAACCCCTGAATTCTTGTTATTTGAAAATTTTATACTGAACTTTAGAAACAAAGTATTACTAGAAGAGTCTATCACTGTAGTGTTTAGCTCAGGAGTGACAGTATGTAGAGAGACAGTGATATGCAGCACACTCAAAGAGATACTACCATTTCTTCTATTGATTCATAGGAAGAAATAAAGGGTTTAAATAGTTCACACAGCAGGGCAGGAACTGGATCAATGTGAGATGGAGATCAGAGACTATTCTGCCTGTCTTCTGTTCTGATGACATCAGTGAGTAATGCTTCAGTGAACTGCAAATGACATTAATTTTTATGTATTGGTTTGTTTATGCTACAGTCTTCATATCTGCTTGTCAGCACTTGGGGACACTCTGATGATGTTTAGTCTTTTACCGCTTAAGTAATCATAAGGTCTAAGAATTCATTTTGCCAAACTGATGAAAAGTCCAGGTTAGAAACAGGGCTTTTGTTTCTTTATCTTTATAACTTGATTACAAGTCCCCTTCCCCAAAATCTTAACCTAGATTCTCTTACTTATTATACATAATTGCATTTGTTGTACTAATATATTTTATGATAGAATACTTCAGATTAAGTGATAACTGTCATAAATATTTCATTGAAAAACTTCTTCCTTTGTTGAAATAGCCATTCAAAACAGAATTCATGATTATTATAAAAATATTTTTGTCTGTCAACTTTCTTTCTATATTTTGCTTCTTTATTTTTGCTTTTTGTTTTCCCTTTAGATTACTGGTGAAACCACAATGGCATGATTTGCTCCCCTGCAAGCTGGGAATTTGGTTTTGCCTTACACTAAAAGCATTGCCTCATCTAATCCAGGTAAAATGTACCTCTTTCTTATAATATTAGATGCTTTCACTTTAATTATTCATGAAATAATTTATGCCTGCTATCTGAATGCTGAATATACAGTAGATGCTTCCTAATGCTGATTGAATGAATAGTATAAGTATAAACGTAATTTAGAATAGTTCTAAAATTTATTTAGGTATCTATTCCTATAACTATCTCTTTTTTTTTTCCCTATAACTATCTCTTACACTGCTTTTATAACACCTTAGAATTCCAAGACACTAAAAAAAAGGAAAAAGCAATACTTTTTTTTTTAACATCTTTATTGGAGTATAATTGCTTTACAATGTTGTGTTAGATTCTGCTGTATAACAAAGTGAATCAGCTATATGTATACATATATCCCCATATCTCCTCCCTCTTGCATCTCTCACCCTCCCTATCACAGCCCTCTAGGTGGTCACAAAGCATCGAGCTGATCTCCCCGTGGGATGCAGCTGCTTCCCACTAGTTATCTATTTTACATTTCGTAGTGTATATATGTCAATGCTACTCTCTCACTTCGTCCCAGCTTACCCTTCCGCCTCCCCGTGTCCTCAAGTCCATTCTGTACGTCTGCATGTTTATTCCTGTCCTGTCCCTAGGTTCATCAGAACCTTTTTTTTTTTTTTAGATTCCATATATATGTGTTAGCATATAGTATTTGTTTTTCTCTTTCTGACTTACTTCACTCTGTATGAGAGACTCTAGATCCATCCACCTCACTACAAATAACTCAATTTCATTTCTCTTTATGGCTGAGTAATATTCCATTGTATATATGTGTCACATCTTCTTTCTGATAAATTATTATTTTTTTTATGGTTTTCAGTTTTGTAATTTTTACTTCTTTTTTTTTTTTGCGGTACATGGGCCTCTCACTGTTGTGGCCTCTCCCATTGCGGAGCACAGGCTCCGGACGCACAGGCTCAGTGGCCATGGCTCACGGGCCTAGCCGCTCCGCGGCATGTGGTATCTTCCCGGACCAGGGCATGAGCCCGTGTCCCCTGCATTGGCAGGCGGACTCTCAACCACTGCGCCACCAGGGAAGCCCGACTTCATTTTCTTTAACATCTTTATTGGAGTGTAATTGCTTTCCAATGGTGTGTTAGTTTCTGCTTTATAACAGAGTGAATCAGCTATACATATACACATATCCTCATATCTCCTCCCTCTTGTGTCTCCCTCCCACCCCCCCATCTCACCCCTCTAGGTGGTCACAAAGCACCGAGCTGATCTCCCTGTGCTACGTGGCTGCAGCAATACTATCTTTAGGACAGATATAAAAGCAATAAAAATTTAATCATTTAAGGCATATCCAGTAAAAAAGAACAAAGCTCAAATAGTTTGTCACCATGTTTTAATAGCATTTAAGTACATAGTGTGAAAAAAAAACACTTTACGTAAGCATTGGTATAATTAAGCAAAAATATATATAGCTTTCCATTTTATTTGCAACTTTAAGAGGAGTCAAGATATTTTGTCTTAAACTGGTAATCAAAGTTTCTGTTGCTAGTCAGTCTTACTCAAACAATAGGATGTACATATCATATTGATATGGCAATTTCTTATTTTTTTATATTTAGCATACCAACACATATTGTTATTTCTTTGCTAATTTTAATTGTTGCATCTGGTTAGAAAATTTCCAACACATAAACAGAATATTTGAAAGAATATATAATTGTTTTGGTGTACAAATTTTGAGATTCTTTGAAGTTGTAATTTTGGAGGAAATGTCTCATTTCAGAAAATACAAAGAGCAAGAGAGACAGATAATTTGTTTAATTCTACTCACTTTTTTTCATGAAACAGCTGTTTTTCCTAATTGTTTAAGGAAGTGAATGACTCCAACTTCTGTACTTTATTCCTCTTTTTCCTCTAATAATGAAAATTTTACATTTGAAGGGAAAATGAACTAAAAATTACTAGTGTGTTTCTTTCTAGCCTTTGAGAAATTATTTACCAGTTCTTTTGTCAAAATTGTTTATCTTAGTAGTTATTGCTTACAGAATCATATATTTTGTTAATAGAGACAATTGAAGTATTTTGGTAATTTAAAAGCTTTTGTTTTTAAGTTGTTTATTTTAAGTTTTATGTTGTTTATTTGAATAAAAATCCACAATCCTCATATGCTACGTATGTAAGAGTTAATAAGAGAGAGGGGAAAGTATATTTATCATACTGGTATATTTATGAGAAGATGTGACAGAAAAATATTTTAGGACATGATTTCTTATATTTTTTAAAGAATGATTATTTTTTGTCGGCTTTAGAATCTGTGCAGTAGGCAAACCAGAATGTAGATGAATTTAAAAGTATAGTCATGAGGCAGTATAGATAAAATATCACATAAAATGTCAGTCTGAAACACTTCTTTGTAATTTTAATCTAAGTCATTTGAAACAAAGTTTAGTTGGTAAAAGTAACATATTTCTTGATTAGCGTGGAGTAATTTGCAAAAACAGAATCAATATATTAAGATGGATTAGAATTACAAGTTATTGTTTTGCCTTATCACAAATTTGTAGAAAGCTTACAAAAATAAGGAATTTTATAAAAACATTTTAGCCTCTTCAGAAACTTTCTTAAACTGTTGAATCAGTTTGAAGTTTAAAGTTTTTCTCATGTTCACTAACAAAATAATGTAATATAGTAGACTCTGATACAAATTGTAATAGTGAAAGTATTTTAGATTGATAAACATATAGCTTATACTTTCATAAGCATCAGCAAAGCAATACTGAATAGTTGCTATTAAGATTAGATTGTCTGCTTTTTTTGTCTGCTTTGACCTTTGTGTTAATTTATCATTCATAAAATCGTGTAATATGAATACATATGCCTTATCTACAACACTGAAATTTTCATGTGACACTTCTATGAGATCTTCTTAAATAAGGTATTTATGAAATATAGAGGAAGCCCTTTTTACCCGAAGCAGTCTGTATTAGTAACTGGCACAGTGGTGATAGAAGAGCCCTACTCAATATAAAAAAAATGATACACATGACCTTCAACATTTTCTTCACCACTCTTGTGATACAGGGCCATTGTTTTATTTTTAAGTAGGAGTCCTTTCTCTTGCGTAAACCATACCTATCATCTTGGTTTCTTTAAGGACAGATTTCCAGTTGATTTCTCTAAAGAAGAGTTAAACCATACTCTTGTGAAGCAATGTAGTTGTGTAAGCCTTAGAGATTTGTATGATATCCGTTGCTCAGTCTTTCATCATCGGCTTATTTACATCTAGTTAACAGCATTTTTAGCAACTCTTTCATGGAGCTTTCCAAAGCATCCACTTGGTTTTCATAGAAACAACTGTCATTTTCTACTCAGTTTTCATCTTTTTAATATAATATTTAATTGAATCGTATAATTACAATAACATGTATCACTGACACAAATAGGTTTAAGAGCTAATACAACCAGCTCATATAAGCATACAGTTAGTTAAATAGGTATCGGTTAAGGGAGTTTTACTTCCGTGTGTGAATCCCTTGAATTTCAGGGAAAGTTCATTAAAACTGAGCTGCAGATATTCTGTGTAAGCAGGCAGCTGTTGGATAAGATGGAGTATCCAAGCTAAAAGTGGGAGATTCAGAGACTTCCAGCAAATGGCCTCACACTAGCAGAACTGGTACCCAAATTTTGTCCTTGTCATATCAACAGCTCTTCATCTTCAACTGTTTTCCTCCCACTCTTCCTCTAAATACCCATTCCTTTATTACACTCCACATGCATATATGGTTGGTTATCTAGTAAGATTTGAAAAAGTGGCAGTTCTGGTTCAGCTTGTGCTCCTGAGTTCACTGTTTATTACTTAGTATCTAAGATCCCTAAGAAAATTCCTTGTTGCCTACTTATTTTACCTAAATTCTTTTCTATCCCTCTCCCCCAAAAATTACAGATGAGAATAGTTATATCATAGTTATTTGATGTATAAAACTTCTTCTGGTTATATTTTTAGAAAAACAGTTTAGCAGGTTCAATAAAAATTTATTAAACACAATATCAGAACAAGAGGCTATAGAGATGAATATGCTTTCTTGGACCTTACAGTCAGGTAGAGGTTATATCACATGAATTAAAATAATTGGGACACAATATGGTATGTAAGCTTCATATATGTAGTATAAACAATGACTTCTGTAGATGTTCAGAGAAGTAAGATTGTCTCTATTTAGGATAACCAAGGAAAACTGAAAAGAGGAGCCACTTGAATTGAGTCTTGAAAGATGAATAGACACTTGACAGTGAAGTACCCACTCTGTGTACTAGTTTGTGTACAAAAATAATTTGATAGATACAGTAACTCCCATATAATCATATGTGTTAGGACTGGAAGAAACCTGAGGAAAACATTGTACAACTGCTTTTTAAAAAAAAGAAAAAAGAAAATTCCACATAGCCCATTGCTATCATCTAAGACTATATCCCAGGTCTCCAGACTCTGAATATAGCCATTTAGGAATTTATACCCTAATAGATAAATCTCACAAATCTATTAAAGGACATTGAGACAAAAGAGTGTTTCCATCGCACATGTCTGTCAAAGATATGTATACATTGTTAGGAATGGGAAAGTTAAAGTACATAGTGGGCAGAAAATACTCAGAGTGGTTCTGTGATCAAGCAGGGCAGAGGTAGAAGTATTTCTTTGATAGCTACCCTTTTTGAGAAGGTCTTTATTACCTCCAGCACTGGGTTTTGTTCCTTTCCTTTGTTCTGAAAAATATATTGAAAGAATTATAAGATTTGGTAGATTAGAAGAATGAGGCCAGTAACTGAAAACGATTATACTTGATATGTGTAAAATATTCGATGTTAAGTTAATAACAAACATTTCCTAGATTGGAAAATATTGAAGGGAAAGATGTATGGATATTACTCTATTTAGCAAAGTGTATATCCCTATATCATTCATGTACCCACATAGGCAGAGAAGAAAAAAGTCAAATGAGAAACCATAGAAGAAGAATGTGGAGAGTGTTTTTAAATTGATGTGTCCGTAGAGAGATGAGAGAACTTTAGAGAGGAGTAAAATGCATGACCGTGTGCAGAGAAGCTTGGGAAACTTGAGAAGAATGTGTTTAGACAGCGAAAACGGTAGGTGGAATGATCAACCGAAGACATGGAATGTGAATTAGAATATAACAAGGAACTTGGCCTATATCAGGAGAGGCATAGTGTGCTTTGAGGCTAGAATTTAATTTTAACATTAAAAGTATAGCCCTAAAAAAAAAAAAAGTATAGCCCTAGTGACACTTTCATATCTTACCAGTGTTTCTTTTTTCACGATAGTTTGAAGGGAGTACACAATCTTTTGGAATCTGACTAATCCAGTCTTCCGTGTTGACTATATTCAGCCTATAACCCCAAGAAATTTTTCTAACCTCCAAAATGCCCTTCTTGGATATTTTTTAATTGACCATATATGTTCTAAAATATATTCATAGCCATGAGGGTAGCAAACAACTGATGAAATACAACCAATGCTATGTGCATATTTTCATTTTAACTCTTATAACTTAGTTTATTTTTGTCACTGCCTGTTTGTGTTGGAGCTTCATTTATTTAGGCCCATGATAATTTAGGTCATTAACACCACCAATTTCTCATACAAAATCAGTAAGTACCAAATATCCCAAGTGATTACCAACCTAAATCATAGTTCATAGTTCTCTACATTTTCTGAGATGAAAAAGGTCTTCAGTATTCAGAATTTATTTGCTCGATAGTTTGTTTGATTTTCTGGGAACTCACCATTTAAATTTCTCTCTAACTGCTGTGTTACATTTCTCAGTAACGTAATTTATAAAATGTATAACTCCTTTAGGTGTGCATTGCCTAAGGTTGTTAATTTCTCTCATTGTTAAGTCCCAGTCCCATCTTTTCTCACTACCAATCTGATCTAATATGAACACAGTTAGACTAGAAATTATTGTAGGAAATTTCCAGCATGTATATCTCCACCCTATCAGGATTTATAGGTTGCTGAGGAGCAGTGGCTGAGAAAATAATCTTTTCTGTAGTGCTATGACTTTTACCTTAAAAAAATTAAAATAAAGCTTGCCTAAGAGCGTAAATGGAATACTGTACTTTATACAACTGTTTATAAATGGAGGCATCCTCCCTCCCAAGAAGCTTCTTCCATGGAAACTACAACTGTGGACAAGCCTGGAGGTCACCCTCTCTACAGTCAGGGCCCTTCATTTCTAGCCCCTTTGCTTCTGCTTGCTGGGACAGAAACCAAATAAACAAAACATTCACAGCTAATTAGCAGGGAGAAAAGCTTCTAAAAGGCTAGGAGGCATTTGTAGCAAGCTCAGTTGCCTGCCCTTCTACTCAGAGTTAAACACAGATTTTCCAAGGGATGAGGAAGCTTTCTTTCAGTACTCACATAACTTTTTGGAAAATTTTGCATACAAACATACTTTACATAGGGAATACGTAAACAAATAAAAAAGGTTGGAAAAACTCGTCTGAATTTTTATAAGGCTGAAACTCTACTGCTACAGAAGGACAAAGGGATACAGGAAAACTGGAAAGACCTCACAACATAACAAAGATTCATTCCATTCCTTCTACTCTCTGAAAGGAGGCCATAAGATGCAATTATTCGGAGGTCCAAAGGCAGAATATAGAGTTTTGTAGAAAAGATTTTAAAATCAGAAAGAGTTAGGTAGGATGTTAGAGATGCATAGTCTCATCAATTCCATATTTTGTAGATGAAAAATAAGTTTAAGACTCAGATTGGTGAGAAAATTTGCCTAAAGTGACACTACTAGTCAATGGTAGAAATGAAACTTAAAGCAGACGAAAATAAATTTAAAATATAAGAAATATAAAAGCCAAGAAAGAATAAATATTTTCAACAGCTGGATAACAAGCTAGATATGTTATGGTGAGTGAATAAGCTGTCTGATCTTACATTCTCTATATGAATATTGAGGCAGACTGTAATTGTTATAAAAGTTGTAGAAGGATTCTTGTATTGAGCTGGGGCTGAATAGATGACTTCTGTGGTGTCTTCTGTCTCTTAGCACAAATGGAAAAAGTTGCTTTGGGCCTTCCCAAAGCCCAACACTGCCTGAATACTACTGACTCAGGCAGAGGAAAGCTGAGCTTGATTTCTGCTTTATTTTTATTACTTCTTGTGAATTTAGTGTTATTATCATTCTGTACAAGAAAATTTACTCTTATTCAGAGTATGAAATTTTAAAGTTTTCCTGTATTCTTCATTGTAATTTTATACATTATATGTAATTACACATTATATCTAATTCTGAGATTATAAGTCAGTTGGAGAACAAAATTGGATATAGAGAAATTGAATTTATGGGCAGATTTTCAGAAGTGCACTTAACGATATTCTCCTGTGTTGACGGTTATATGTAAGCTTCAAACAAGAGATTTGTGCTGTCACACAGTCAGAGAGAAATGTTCCCTATTCCCATTAGGACAGGTGGTACTATTTCCCTGCTTGTACAAATCTAAATTGCTTTCTTTCCTAAGATTTTTTTGGATTGTTTAATATTTTAAGGTTCATATGGAGAAGTAAAAGAAAACCAAAACATGACGAGCAGTGCCAGCGCAGCATGTTATCTTTATCACTTAGATAAACTATGTCGATAGAGTTAAAAAGAAAGATTTATAAGGGATGACTTCCATCTTGTAGCTAACTAACCTTGGGAATACTACATCTTCAAGGCTTAGCTAAATTGTCATCATCATTATGAAACCTTTCTTGATCAGGCCAACTGAAAATTTCCCATTGTATATTCTCTGTACTAACTTAGTAGCACTTACTATTTGTATTAGTCAGGATAGACTATGGTGCAGATCATCCTGAAATTTCAGTGACTTAGAATTTTTTTCCAGTGTATGCCACTTATCTATCACTGGTTGGTGGGAAAAGGGACATTCTGCTCTAACTAGCAGCTCTAATTTAGGGACCCAGAATAATGATGTCTTCACCATCTTCTAGCTGTTCGCATCTGGAGCATGTGGCTTCCTTGCTCCCTGTGGCAAGAGTAGAGAGCTGGAGGACTGCACAAGTTTTTTGATGTTGGGTTTGAAATGACACATGATATTTCTAACCGCAGCCCATCCAGAACTAGTCCCATAACCCCACCTAATTTCAAGAGAATAAGGGAATGTGGGGAAACAAATAGAATGTTGGGAAAGCACCACTCTCTCTTTCAATAATTCATTCAGCAAATTTTTTTTTTACTCTATTTTTTTAATTAGTTTTTATCAGAGTATGGTTGCTTTACAAAGCAAATATTTACTGAGTGCTTACTATGTGCTAAGTATTCTTTTAGGCTCTGGAAATACAAAAAATTTTCTAAAAAAGACCAAAATTCCTGTTCTCATGTAGTTTATATTCCTTATTTTGGGTGATATTCATAGATATTTTTACATATGCTTTAAGGGCAACTGCTTGTCTTATCATATAACCCCCATATATCCTAACAAAGTACAACACATATAATAGTGGTTCAGTAAGTAAGTATAAATAAATATTACTTTTTAAAGACCTTGTGCAGGAGCCCATGCTCTACAATTAGATAAAGAACCACTCATAATATATAAATTCTTTAAGTCATAGTTCTATAATGTAAAATCAATTCTCTGCTTGGTGTCTATGCAGACAAGCTTTGAGCCCTCCAAGAAATTTTAAGTATTAAGAGAATTGATTCTAGAGTAAAAACTTTTCCTCATGTTCCATCCATAAGGATTATAAGCTCCTCGAAGATAAGAACTCTTATGTTTGGAACAGTGTAAACTCTGTAGTTTTAATACAGTATTATGCAGCTAAACCTAGGCAGTCCAGAGCCCTGATTGATTAAGCATTCATTCACTCATTAAATACTTATTAAGCATCTATTATGTGCCAGGCAGTGTCTCCAAAGATGGATGAGAAGTTTATCCACAAGAAATTTATCCTTTCCTGTGTAGGTAAACTGGGGCTTATTCTGGGCTCAAAATGAGACTGTGTTTATTTTCCCTACTTGACAATGGTATTCACATGAATTAGCTTCTCTTGAAGAATGGGGTGGGGGGGAAGGTTGCAAACAACTGCTCTTATTCAACCTCTTTTGAATACATGACACCCCAACCCCCAATCCCTACCCCCCACCCCTGTCACTGGCCTGGTCTTTCTTGAATATTACCTGCAAAGCCAGTCTGTTTTATTTTCAGGTGATTATAATTATCAGCAAGCTCTTTTTTTGTATTTATCCAAAATCAAAACTTATCCCTAATCTTCTCATTTCCATTCCCTTTTAAATACAGTTTCAAGCCCAGATTCACAGACACAGAAGACAAACTTACGGTTACCAAAGGGGAAAGGGAGGAGGGGAGGGATAAATTAGGAGTATGAGGTTAACAGATATAAACTACTATACATAAAGTAGATATGCAACAAGGATTTACTGTATAGCACAGGGAACTATATTCAATATCGTATAATTACCTATAATAGAAAGTAATCTGAGTGTGTGTATATGTATATAGTTTCAAGGCCCCTCACCATTTGATCACTTTCCTTTTAAAGTCTTCCAGTTTGTCAGTGCATCTTAAAGTACGGGACAGCAAACTCTACAGAAGGATGGTTGGAACAAAGAGTTTGTTGAGTACAGTAGAATTATTTGAGATCGTAGGTTTATTAAAGAAGTAATGCTTCCTAGAGTGGACATATTGTAATTATAATTTGCAAGTACAAACAAGATATGAAGGAAAGAAAAAGCATGAGGAACATTTAAATAAATGCTTAGAAATGGGGCAAAAGGGAGATAGGATTCTTTGCCTAGAACAAACAGTGAGTGAGACAAGGGAATGTGTTAAAACTCTTGGAATTAGATGGAGTAGGTTAAGGTGATTGGGTGCATTGCAGTCCTCAGATAAGTGTGGTTTTGAATCTAATGCATATTTCCAAAAGGAATTTTTAGTGGAATTCTGTGCTGCAGCAGAAGGAAGAAACATTAGCAGAGAAATGTTCAGATTTGTTAGAACCACTAGGAAGGGATTGTCCAGCAAGAGGTTTTTGCACTGAGCTGAAGAGGGTTCAGGTAAAGAGAAGTCATGTAAGTGAGAAGATGCAGGATTCTGCAGGAGTTTTGGTTTACTATGAAGCAGGAAAATCTCACCTTGTCTTTGTGGTGGAGAATAAGGTTCTTGGCAAAATGATGAAGTAATAAAAATAGGTACCATATATAAGGCCTAACTGTGTGCAAGATGTTATTCTAAGTGTTTCCCATATATTAACACATTTAATCTTTCCAACAGCCTTATGAGTTAGGTACTTGTATTATCCCCGTTTGATGGATGAGAAAATTCGCCCATAGGAAAGTGAAGTAATGCTGAATGTCACATGGCTAGTGAGATGGCAAAGCCGAGATCTTAATCCAGGCAGCTTGACTCTGAAATCTGCCCTCTTCATCACTATATTCTATCTCATTCTATTATACTATGGTGTTTGATTTCAACTCGTCATCTTTCACACCTCATAAATAACTTATCTGTGCCCTTCTTACATGGTGCAACCCTTCCTACTTCCCTAAGGAGGCAATGCCTTCCTGACCATTTCCCTACTATTAGCAATTACTCTCTGGAAAGAAGCTAATAAGCCATTCATTCATTCATACTGAGGAACAAATGACTGATATGGTTTAATATAAAATAAGACTTTTCCAGGGTTGAGATTTTGGGGGTGCAGGGAGTGTTAAGGGACCATAAATTCTTAACCAAAACTCTGTTGAAATTTAAAGTAAATACGGGTAACCAAGAGATCACTGAAGAAATCAAAGAGGAAATCAAAAAGTACCTAGAAACAAATGACAATGAAAACACAACGACCCAAAACCTATGGGATGCAGCAAAAGCAGTTCTAAGAGGGAAGTTTATAGCAATACAGTCCTACCTTAAGAAACAAGAAACATCTCAAATAAACAACCTAACCTTACACCTAAAGCAATTAGAGAAAGAAGAACAAAAAAAACCCAAAGTTAGCAGAAGGAAAGAAATCATAAAGATCAGATCAGAAATAAATGAAAAAGAAAAAAAGGAAATGATAGCAAAGATCAATAAAACTAAAAGTTGGTTCTTTGAGAAGGTAAACAAAATTGAGAAACCATTAGTCAGACTCATCAAGAAAAAAAGGGAGAAGACTCAAATCAACAGAATTAGAAATGAAAAAGGAGAAGTAACAACTGACACTGCAGAAATACAAAGGATCATGAGAGATTACTACAAGCAACTATATGCCAATAAAATGGACAACCTGGAAGAAATGGACAAATTCTTAGAAATGCACAACTTTCCGTGACTGAACCAGGAAAAAATAGAAAATATGAACAGACCAATCACAAGCACTGAAATTGAGACTGTGATTAAAAATCTTCCAAAAAACAAAAGCCCAGGACCAGACGGCTTCACAGGCAAATTCTATCAAACATTTAGAGAAGAGCTAACACCTATCCTTCTCAAACCCTTCCTAAATATAGCAGAGGGAGGAACACTCCCAAACTCATTCTACAAGGCCACCATCACCCTGATACCAAAACCAGACAAAGATGTCACAAAGAAAACTACATGCCAATATCACTGATGAACATAGATGCAAAAATCCTCAACAGAATACTAGCAAACAGAATTCAGCAGCACGTTAAAAGGATCATACACCATGATCAACTGGGGTTTATCCCAGGAATGCAAGGATTCTTCAATATACGCAAATCAATCAACGTGATACACCATATTAATAAATTGAAGGAGGAAAACCATATGATCATCTCAATAGATGCAGAAAAAGCTTTCGACAAAATTCAATACCAATTTATGATAAAAACCCTCCAGAAAGTAGGCATAGAGGGAACTTTCCTCAACTTAATAAAGGCCATATATGACAAACCCACAGCCAACATCATTCTCAATGGTGAAACACCGAAACCATTTCCTCCAAGATCAGGAACAAGACAAAGTTGTGCACTCTCACCACTATTATTAGCCACAGCAATCAGAGAAGAAAAAGAAATAAAAGGAATCCAAATCGGAAAAGAAGAAGTAAACCTGTAACTGTTTGCAGATGACATGATACTATACATAGAGAATCCTAAATATGCTACCAGAAAACTACTAGAGCTAATCAATGAATTTGGTAAAGTAGCAGGATACAAAATTAATGCACAGAAATCTCTCACATTCCTATACACTAATGATGAAAAATCTGAAAATGAAATTAAGAAAACACTCCCATTTACTATTGCAACAAAAAGAATAAAATACCTAGGAATAAACCTACCTAAGGAGACAAAAGACCTGTATGCAGAAAACCATAAGACACTGATGAAAGAAATTAAAGATGATACAAATAGGTGGAGAGATATACCATGTTCTTGGATTGGAAGAGTCAACATTGTGAAAATGACTCTACTACCCAAAGCAATCTACAGATTCAATGCAATCCCTATCAAACTACCACTGGCATTTTTCACAGAACTAGAACAAAGAATTTCATAATTTGTATGGAAACACAGAAGACCCCAAATAGCCAAAGCAAACTTGAGAAAGAAAAAGAGATATGAAGGAATCAGGCTTCCAGACTTCACATTATACTACAAATCTACAGTAATCAAGACAGTATGGTACTGGCACAAAGACAGAAATATAGATCAGTGGAACAGAATAGAAAGCCCAGAGATACACCCACACACCTATGGTCACCTTATCTTTGATAAAGGAGGCAAGAATATACAATGGAGAAAAGACAGCCTCTTCAGTAAGTGGTGCTGGGAAAACTGGACAGCTACATGTAAAAATATGAAATTAGAACACTACCTAACACCATACACAAAAATATACTCTAAATGGATTAAAGACCTAAATGTAAGGCCAGACACTGTCAAACTCTTAGAGGAAAACATAGGCAGAACACTTTATGACATAAATCACAGCAAGATCCTTTTTGACCCACCTCCTAGAGAAATGGAAATAAAAATAAAAATAAACAAATGGGACCTAATGACACTAAAAAGCTTTTGCACAGCAAAGGAAACCATAACCAGGAAGAAAAGACAACCCTCAAAATGGGAGAAAATATTTGCAAATGAAGCAACTGACAAAGGATTAATCTCCAAAATTTACAAGCAGCTCATGCAGCTCAATATCAAAAAAACGAACAGCCCAGTCCAAAAATGGGCAGAAGACCTAAATAGATATTTCTCCAAAGAAGATATGCAGATTGCCAACAAACACATGAAAGAATGCTTAACATCATTAATCAGAGAAATGCAAATCAAAACTACAATGCTATAGCACCTCACACTGGCCAGAATGGCCATCATCAAAACATCTGCAAACAATAAATGCTGGAGAAGGTGTGGAGAAAAGGGAACCCTTTTGCACTGTTGGTGGGAATGTAAATTGATACAGCCACTATGGAGAACAGTATGGAAGTTCCTTAAAAAACTACAAATAGAACTACCATATAACCCAGCAATCCCACTACTGGGCATATACCCTGAGAAAACCATAACTCAAAAAGAGTCATGTACCACAATGTTCATTGCAGCTCTATTTACAATAGCCCAGAGGTGGAAACAACCTAAGTGTCCATCATCAGATGAATGGATAAAGAAGATGTGGCACATATATACAATGGAATATTACTCAGCCATAAAAAGAAACAAAATTGAGTTATTTGTAGTGAGGTGGATGGACCTAGAGTCTGTCATACAGAGTGAAGTAAGTCAGAAAGAGAAAAACAAATACCATATGCTAACACATATATATGGAATCTTAAAAAAAAAAAATGGTCATGAAGAACCTAGGGGCAAGACGGGAATAAAGACACAGACCTACTAGAGAATGGACTTGAGGACACGGGGAGGGGGACGGGTAAGTGTATATAGGGACATATATACACTACAAAATGTAAAATAGATAGCTAGTGGGAAGCGGTAGCATAGCATAGGGAGATCAGCTCAGTGCTTTGTGACCAGCTAGAAGAGTGGGATAAGGAGCGCAAAAGGGAGGGAGATGCAAGAGGGAAGAGATATGGGGATATAAAGCAGAAACTAACACACCATTGTAAAGCAATTATACTCCAATAAAAATGTTAAGAAAAAAAAGAAAAAACAAAATAAAGTAAATATGGGGACTTCCTTGGTGGTCCAGTGGCTAAGACTCTGCGCTCCCAATGTAAGGGGCCCTGGTTCGATCCCTGGTCAGGAGACTAGATCCCGCATGCCTCAACTAAGAGTTTGCGTGCTGCAACTAAAGATCCCACATGCCGCAACTAAGAAAATAATAATTAAAAAAATAAAGTAAATATGGGCATGGGAGGATAAGTCAGATGTATGACCTCTGTGCCCTTCAAATTATGCCATTATTTAGCTGGCCCAGGGCTTGTAGAAATCCTTCTGTGGGCTTCCCTGGTGGCGCAATGGTTGAGAATCCGCCTGCTGATGCAGGGGACACGGGTTCGTGCCCCGGTCCAGGAAGATCCCACATGCTGCGGAGCAGCTAGGCTTGTGAGACATGGCCACTGAGCCTGCGCATCCGGAGCCTGTGCTCCGCAACGGGAGAGGCCACAACAGTGAGAGGCCCGCATACTGCCAAAAAAAAAAAAAAAAAGAAATCCTTCTAGAAGAAGTGAGGTAGGAACCTAAAAGTGGGAATGGAAGGAATAAGAGGTATATCTTTATTATATTGATTCAGTAATTTTAGAAGTGCCCTGTTGTTTCCCTAATTAATTATCAAGTAAAAGGGTTCTGTTATAACCCCAAGAAACATAGACCCCAGGAGAAAGCTTAAATTTGAACAGTCATAGCTGAAAAGATATAATCCCATTCTAGGGTAGGTGTTCATGCATTTACATCTGAATTGAGGTAGAGCCAAGGATTGATTTTGTTCCTTAATTTCCTGCAGAAATAAAATCCTCTCAGACAGGTCTATGATTTATATGCTCTAGGAGTCATACAGTCTGGGAATGTTACTCTAGAGTTATCCTTGATATCTTTTTCTTATTCCACACCAGTCATTCATCAAGCTCTTTTACTTCTTTCTTTACTAGGTTTCTCATATATTTCAGTCTAGCTCAGTTCAAAGAATGCTTATTGAGTGCCTGTTTGATGCTAGATACTGTGCTCTGAGCATACAAGTAACCCTGTCTCAGATTTCTCATTTTCTAGAAGAGAATACAGCATGATACAAGCAACCATAGAAATGGGTTTAAATACAGAAGCAGTATACAGGAGAGAATTACTCTTCCAGGGAAGGTCAGAAAGACTTGCAAAAGAGGTGATGCTTGAATAGGGTTTTCAAGGATGAGTAGGAGTTCTTCAGAGTAATGGTAGGGGAGCAAAATGTTCTAGCTAGAATGCAAAGCATACAGAAAGACATGAAAGCATAGCACAGTGTAGCCTGGCAGCTACAAGTAGCATTGCTATAGAACAGATGGAGTTTGAGTCAAGGGGTGGTGGAAGATTATCTGTTTTTGCTTTTTTCACTGTCAGGATCTTCATATGCCTAGAGCACCAACTTGTTTATCTCCATCTCTGTGATTAAAGGCCTGGTCTTTTTTCGGTACTCTGCTAAAGTCTTACCTATCCTATTTGCCACTCCTTGAGACTTTAGCCACTGTATCTTGACACCTAAGTATTTGTGTATAGTGTGTGTCCTCAGTCCTCAACTCTCAGTGGAGTGACAACTTTCACTTGTATCTACATGGTCATAGAAGTTTCACAATCAGATTTGCATATAGTAATTTCGAAAATCTTTTGGAGTTAAGGGACTAATATGAAAATAGTGTTAGTACTTTGTTAGTCACAATAATATAATTTACTATGATATCAAATAATTCAGTTCAGCAAGTGTGTTTTTCTGCTCTCTGTCCATGCATAATACTGAGAAAATATACAATGGAAGAAAACAGGAAGAGGATACATCCCTTTCCTATCTGAGAGTAAAGGCTTTACTTAAACATATTTATACTCATGTAGTTTCTGGCTTTCATTAGTTCTCTAAGATAGAGAAATCGTAGATAACTGCTTATTCAGTTTCTTCTGTTCATCATAAAATTTGAAAGCATAAACGCAGAGGAAGACTACTTATTAAATGAATATACTGCTTTAAATAGTTTTTTTAATATTTATTTTATTTTTATTTATTTATTTTCCTTATTTTTTTTGGCTGCATCGGGTCTTAGTTACAGCATACAGGATCTTCCATTATGGCTTCCTTGCAGCACGCGGGTTTCTCTCTAGTTGTGGCGTGCAGATTTTCTCTTCTCTAGTTGTGGTGCACGGGCTCCAGGCAGCATGGGCTCTGTAGTTTGCGGCATGTGGGCTCTCTCATTGAGGTGTGCAAGCTTAGTAGTTGTGGTGCGCAGGCTTAGTTGCCCCGCAGCATGTGGGATCTTAGTTCCCCAGCCAGGCATTGAACCCGCGTCCCTGAATACACTGCTTTAAATTGAAGTTATGTGGAAAATACCATCAAAGCAAACTGACTTTTATGTTAATTTATTTGTTACTTCTTTTTTCAGGATGCTGGGCAGTTTTATGCTAAATATAAAGAAACAAGATTGAAGGAAAAGGAAGATGCATTGACTAGAGCTGAACTTGAAACACTTCAAAGTGAGTTTTAAACATTTTCTTACTGTATTAACTATATTATATAAAACTGATTATTTAAATTTGGATTTTCCCTTAAATTCAACAGTAATTAAATTTTCTGTGCTTTCTTTGCTACTCTGTAAATGGAGTTACTTGTACTTAATATACTATATGTGGAAAATACTATATTAGTAATTTCTGAACCACCCACAGCTCAATATCAGGAGGGGTAAAATTAACATGGGGTCATATAGTTCCTTTAATCTGAGAGGCATCCAAAATCTAGAAAGTCCTTAAATACTCCAGTGCTGCAGTTGTCATTGCTATTTAGTGCTGAGTCTATCCAGTTGATCCCCAGCTTGCTGTATTACAGTAGTAAACAGGAAGCCTGAAAATGTCAATGATTTTTGTTTTGAAAGCCTTTGTTTCATTTGTATTATTGTTATATAACATGAAAAACCTTGGCTAAAGTGTCAGTATGTTGAAATCTTCCATTGAACACTAAAGACAGCTCTTGCTGATTTTAGGAAAAGTTGAACATACTATTAAAGAAGACATTTTACCAGCCCTGGTCTTTTTGTCTAAGTTTGTATATCTACATCTTTCCCACACATATACATTCTGTCCCTTTACGTTGCTTTATCTTTATCCAGAGCATTTAACGCTACTTAACTTTAATTTAAGTATTCATTTTGTTTACTCTCTGGTCCCCCCAATAGAATGTAAGCTTCATGAGGGTAAGGACTTTATCTGTTTTGTTCACTGTTATGACTATCCAAGGACCTTAAAGAGTCCCTGGCACATAGTAGGTTCTCAGTAGGTAATTGTTGACTGAATTCATGGAGGTGAAGTCTATTTTTTAAAAAATTCCAATATGAATGTTTTTGGTTCAGACTTCATTTCTGAATGCTGTGCATGGTACCAATCTGGGCACAGAAGACAGTGTAAACACCCTTAATACCTGGTCACTTCATGCCTATAAATGTATATAAATACACAGCATGTGTAGTTTAGAAAACAACTTGTGTGCTTTTAAGGGTATACAGTAAAAGCTTTTCTGCAGCGCATAGAAGTCATTTAGCCAAATCAAACTGGAAAAGAGCAACTGTGGTATTAGTATACCACGCATTCGGTTCACACTTTCAGTATATATAGAAAAATGGTCATGGCCATTTCCCTTCATATACTGAAAGTCTAGCTTTCTGTCTTTACCCTGACGCTGACCGTGGTTTGAGAATAGAGGAGAATTATGTTCTCTCCAAACCCAAAGAGTACACTGCTACTACCTAAATGTGTGACTTTGAGGGTTTTACTTTCCTTATCTGTCAGAAAAACATGTTGGACTAGATGATCCCAGTATTAGTTTTCTATTTTTGTGCTAACAAATGGCCACAAATTTAGTGGCTTAAACATAAATGTATTATCTTATAGTTTTATGGCTCAGAGTCTGACATGAGTCTCGCTGGGCTAAAATCAAGGTTATCAAGCAAGGCTGCATTCCTTTTCCAGCTTCTAGAGGCCTTCCACACTCCTTGGATCTTGGCCCCCTTCCTCTTTCTTCAGATCCAGCAATGTTTCATCTCTCTGACTCTTCTGTTGTCACATCTCTGGCTGATCATAACTGGGAAAAGTTCTCTGCTTTTAAGGACTTGTGATTATATTGGGCCAACTTGGATAATTCAAGATAGTCTCCTATCTCAAGCTTAATCACATCTACAAAGTCTCTTTTGCCATGTAAGGTAAAATATTCCCAGGTTTTGGGGATTAGAACATGGTCATGGTTAGGGGACCATTTTTTGCCTTATACAACCTTCAGGTGTCTGGGCAGCTTTAGAACAGGGACTTTCTTTTTCATCTTTGTGTCTGCAGCATTGAATATAGTGTCCTGGCACAGAGTAAATGTTTAATAAATGGATGAATGACTAAATATATGAATTAATATAATCCCATGAATATTAATGAGTGTTAATATTAGTGAAGAAGAAAACAAACTTACGGTTACCGGAGGGAAAGGGGTGGGGAGGGATAAATTGGGAGATTGGGATTGACATATACACACTGCTCTATATAAAACAGATAATAAGGACCTACTGTTTAGCACAGGGAACTCTTCTCAATACTCTGTAATGACCTATATGGGAAAAGAATCTAAAAAAGAGTGGATATATGTATATGTATAGCTGATTGACTTTGCTGTACAGCAGAAACCAACACAGCATTTTAAATCAATACTCCAATAAAAAATAAAGTTTCAACAGTTACAAACACAAAATAATATTCAGATAAACTATATCATTGTTTAAAGCAGACTTCTGTTTAAGAGGAAAGTTTAGGATGTTAGAGAATTACGTATTAAGGTTGACTGATGTGTGTTTTGCAGAGCAGAGTAAGGGTGGACAAATGATTATTATTGTTATATTAAACCAAAGATTGAAACAGAAGTTGATGTTAGAGCAATTGTTGAAATAGTTTTAATTAAATTGAATAAATCAATGAATAAATGAAACTTTAAATGTAATTTTTATATAATTGTTACTTTTAAGTAAAACTGTTACATAAAAATTTTCTAAGCCTTTTAAGACTAGTCAAAAGGAAGGGGGCGGGGAAGGGGCTTCCCTGGTGGCGCAGTGGTTGAGAGTCTGCCTGCCGATGCAGGGGACACAGGTTCGAGCCCTGGTCCTGGAAGATCCCACATGCCGCGGAGCGGCTGGGCCCGTGAGCCATGGCCGCTGAGCCTGCGCGTCCGGAGCCTGTGCTCCGCAACGGAAGAAGCCACAACAGTGAGAGGCCCGCGTACCGCAAAAAAAAAAAAAAAAAAAAAGGAGGGGGGGAAATGACATTTACAAGAAAAGAGAAAAATATCAAACTAAACCAAAATTTACCTATAGAGGCAGTATGAATACACTAATTTCATTGCTTTCGTAGTCATGCTTTCATGACTGTTTTTCCAAAATTGTTTAGAGACTTTTATTCTGCCTAAGAATTTGATAATAATTCTCAAGCAGATTTGATAATGCTCTTTTAAAAAAATTTTTTTTAATTTTTATTTTTAAATTGAAGTAGAGTTGATTTACAATGTTTCAGTTATACAGCAAAGTTATTCAGCTACACATATACATATATGTCTATTCTTTTTAAGATTCTTTTCCATTACAGGTTATTGTAAGGTATTTAATATAATTCCTTGTGCTATACAGTAGGTCCTTGTTGTTTATCTATTTTATATATAGAGGTGTATATCTGTTCATCTCAAAGACCAAATTTATCCCTCTCTCTCTTTCCCCCTGCTAACTGTAAGTTTTTCTATGTCTGGGAGTCTCTTTCTGTTTTGTAAATAAGTTCATTTGTATCATTTTCTTTAGATTCCACATATAAGTGGTATCATATGATATTCGTTATAATAATTTGTTATTATTTAATAAAAATATTGTGTAAAGAAACATTAATTTTAAAATAGGTAAGTATCTGAAAACTCTGTAAGCCAGGAAAAATGTGTGATAGTCTTCTAAAAAGGTGGAAAATTCATTACTAGCTTATGGTTTCTTGAAACTGAAAATGAGGAAATTAAATGCCAGAAACTTTATTAAAAACAATACTCATCCTAGGCTCTGAGTAATAAGACTTCTGTCGCTCATGTTTTGATATCAGTAGTATATTTAGAAAAGGTGATGGTATCAACATTAAGAATGTTAAAGAACAGTCACATTACTCTTAATAACGTCAAAAGCTGTCATGTATTTTTAAATGTAGTCTCTAATGGTTACATGCAAAGAATCTTTTAATTAATTTTGTTAACTTCATTACAGTGTTCTACATTGTATACTTTAGAACTAATACATAAAGGCCCCAGATCCCCCAGTGTGCATTTCATTTGCCCCCATCCTTCTTAATTTTAAAGACCATCATTGGAATACTGAGTTCATAATAACATTTCCATCTGCTTAATTGAGTAAATTCATCTCATGCAGATTAACAATAGCTATTTTATGCTGCCTGTTTTTCATGACCTAATTGCTAATCTGCCCTCAAGTCTATTTGCTTTACTGCTGAGATTGTGCAGAGTCCTCTAAGAGCTACACTAGAACTACACTGAGTAGGGTGTGGTGGTGTTACTTGCTGAAATGGTATTTTAGGGGGGAAATCTGAAAAGGGTAATTTCTTAAAAATAAATATCGTTCTTCTGGGAAGTCTTTATGGAAAAAAATGTGATGATTTATTTGGACATTTTTGAGCATTTCTTTCTTTATTATAAACTTTTAATCAATTTTATGTTTTAGGTTTAAATCCAAGTTGAATATTTATAAATATAAGACTTTTTCAGTGTTAATAATATTTTTATACATTCTCTAATTGTATGAGTTTTATTCTAAGTCAATAGATGTGAGTTCTAAGTACTATAATGAAACAGCCCATATCGTGAATGGAAAAAAATGAGTTATTTTATGAAGAAATTGATTGTAAAGGTTAAAATTTGAATAGAGAAAAGAGGGGAGGCAGGGTAGAAGGAAAACGCAATATTTCCCTTTTTTACTGTGTACTTTATATGAGTTAAGAACAAAAGCAAAATCAAATAACCAAAACCCTACTGTCAAGTACTTCTTTTTTGTCTACAGAGATAATCATTCCAGACATTATATTTTTCTTCTTGTTGTGTGGTCCCCACTCCATGCCCCAGTGATGGCCTAAGTAGGGGTGCCAAGGGGACAGTAAGAACATGGTAGACAGAATATATCTCTTTAGGGTGGCAGGCTGGGAAAACATTCACCTTCCCTAAGGTAATGGAAGACTGGTTTTCTAGAAAACTTAGGTTCATGAGGAAAGGAGTTGCTAGTGCTGATTTGTAAGCTAATTCAGGGGTTGATGGAGAAGGAGGACAAAGGAGGTAGGGCAGATGTAATCCCAATGGGTTCGAACATTTTTCCTTTGGTAATATAGGGTGCTCATGGATGGGAGATTACTCTCTGAGATAATTTATGAAAAGGCATATGACACATCGCTAGCTCCAGTACATTTGGAAACATGACCAAATAGAAACTCTGTACCTTAACTTATTATATAGTAAAACCTGATAGGAGCCCTAGCCCCAAGAGTTTATATGTAGGCAAAGAATATCTTTAAAATAGTATTATTTCCTACGTACCTTGTTCTAATAACAATGGAATGTGAATTTTTAAAATCATATAGCTCAAATACAAATTACAGTTGCCTCGATATTTCATAATCATAATGCTGTGATGCTTAAATATAATGCAATCTCAGTTTTCTCACTGAAATGATTCAAAAAAGCATTTATTTAAGTTAATATATAAACAATTATGGCTATAGATTAACTGGTCAAATTTCAACTAAAATTTTACTTACTAATCTGGAAATGAGTACCTATTTAATGTAACTGTATATAAAATGATACATCACTTTATAAGATCCATGCAGGCAGGTATTTTCATCTCTCTTGTTTATAGTCATAACCCCAGCACCTAGAATAATGCCAGGCATGTGGTAGCTCCTCAGTAACTATTAACTGAATGAATTAATGAATTTAGAAATACCGTTTTGCTCTTTTCTACTTCATACTTCTTAAAGCAATTTATTTAAACTCTTCAGTAACATTTTTGACAAGAGGATTCTTGTCATCAGTAAAACTACTTTTTGAGTCATCAACACAGAGTAAATCATCTTTATTTCCATATATAATGAGGTGTGATCTTTTTGATTCCATGTATGAGACTGACAGTGAAAATTTTATTCCAAGTCACAATTCATCTAATACTAGGATTTTTTCCTTTTTTTAAAATATATGATTGTTACAATAAAACCGATGTATTGCTTTATCCTCTCAATAATTTTCGTTGTGGTAAAATATACATAACAAAATTTACCATCTTAACCATTTCTAAGTACAGCAGAGTTCAGTGGTATTAAATATATTCATAATGTACAACCATTACCCCCCTCCATCTCCCGTAGCTCTTTTCATCTTGCAAAACTGAAACTGTACCCGTTAAATAATGACTCCCCATTCTCACCTCCACCCACCCTGTGGCAACCACTGTTCTGTGATTTCAACTACTCTAAGTATCTCACATAAGTCTAATCATACAGTATTTATCTTTTTGTGATTGGCTTATTTCACTTTGCATAATGTCCTCAAGATTCATCCATGTTGTGGCATATGTCAGAATTTCCTTCCTTTTTCAGGCTGAATAATATTCCATTGTATGTATATACCACATTTTGTTTATCCATTCATCTGTCAATGAACACTTGGGTTGCTTCCACTTTTTAGCTGTTGTGCATACTACTACTGTGAACTTGGGTGTACAGATATCTCTTTGAGTCCCTGGTTTCAGCTCTTCTGGATATATATCCAGAAGTGGAATTGCTGGATCATACGATAATTCTATTTTTACTTTTTTTTAGGAACCTCCATAATGTTTTCCATAGCACTGTACCATTTTACATTCTCAGCAACAGTGCACAGAGTTCCAATTTCTCCATATCCTTGCCAATGCTTTTTATTTTCTGGGGATTTTGTGTGTGTGTGTGTGTGTGTGTGTGTGTGTGTTTCCTATAGCCATCCTATTGCGTGTTTCTTTGGAGAAATTACTATTCAAGCCCTGTACCCAATTTTTTTTTTTTTCTGCTTTTTTTTTTTTTTTAACATCTTTATTGGAGTATAATTGCTTTACAATGGTATGTTAGTTTCAGCTTCACAACAAAATGAATCAGTTATATATATACATATATTCCCATATCTCTTCCCGCTTGCGTCTCCCTCCCTCCCACCCTCCCTATCCCACCCCTCCAGGCGGTCACAAAGCACCGAGCTGATCTCCCTGTGCTATGCGGCTGCTTCCCACTAGCTATCTACCTTACGTTTGGTAGTGTATATATGTCCATGCCTCTTTATCGCTTTGTCACCGTTTACCCTTCCCCCTCCCCATAGCCTCAAGTCCATTCTCTAGTAAGTCTGTGTCTTTATTCCTGTTTCACCCCTAGGTTTTTCATGACATTTTTTTTTTTTTTAAATTCCATATATATGTGTTAGCATACGGTATTTGTCTCTCTCTTTCTGACTTACTTCACTCTGTATGACAGACTCTAGGTCTATCCACCTCATTACAAATAGCTCAATTTCGTCTCTTTTTATGGCTGAGTAATATTCCATTGTATATATGTGCCACATCTTCTTTATCCATTCATCCGATGATGGACACTTAGGTTGTTTCCATCTCTGGGCTATTGTAAATAGAGCTGCAATGAACATTTTGTGTACCCAATTTTGAATCAGATTGTTTGTTGTTGAGTTTTAGAAGTTTTCTATATATTCTGTATATTATTCCTTATCAGATACATGATTTGCAAATATTTTCTCCTATTATATGGGTTGCCTTTTTACTATGTTGATATTCTCTTTTGATGCACAAATTTTTTTAATTTTAATGAAGTCTAATTTGTCTATTTTTTCTTTCATTGCCTGTGCCTTTGGTGTCATATCAAAGAAATCACTGCCAAATCCAGTGTCATGAAGCTTTTGCCCTATATTTTCTTGGAAGACCTTTAGAGTTTTAGTTCTTAGACTTAGGTAATTGATCCATTTTGAGTTAGTTTTTATATATGGTGTTGGGTAAGGGTCCAACTTCTTTATTTTCACATGGTATCTAGCTTTCCCAGCACCATTTGCCTAACTGTTGCTATTTTTGTTTTAATTTTTCTTTTTTTTAAATTTTGACTGTGCCGTGCAGCTTGTAGGATCTCAGTTCCCTGACCAGGGATTGAACCCGGGTCACAGCAGTGAAAGCGCCAAATACTAACCACTAGACCACCAGGGAACTCCCGTGAACTGTTGCTTTTCTATTTAACTTTTTACTTTGAAATAATTATAGATTCATAGGAAGTTGCAAAGATAGTACAGAGAGGTCCCATGTACCCTCCTCGCAGTTTCCCCCATTGGTTATCTTATATAAGTATAGTATAATATCAAAACTAGGAACTGACATTGATAGAAAATGTATGTATAGTTCTCTGCCATTTTATCACATGCTTATATTAATGTAGCCACCACCCCAATTATCCACTACTGCTTTATCATCACAACCATCACCTTCTCCCATCCCCCCATTATCCCTAACACCTGGCAATTACTAATCTATTTTTCATCTGTCTAACATTGTAATTTAGACTGTATGATTTAGAGAATGTGAATTCGAGAACCATACAGTGTCTCATACCTTTTGAGACTGGCTTTTTTCACTCATTGTATTGCCTTTGGGATTTATCCAAGTTGTTCCGTGTGTCAGTAATTCATTTCCTTTTATTAATGAATAATATTCCATAGTATGGATGTACCACCATTTGTTTAACCATTCACCTATTGTAGGACATTTTGGTGGTTCATGGTTTTTGACCGTTACAAATAAGGCTGCTATGAACAGTCATATGTGAACCCAGAAGTGCAATTGCTGGGTCATATGATAAGTTTATGTTTAGAGTTTTAAGAAATTGCCAAACTATTTTCCAGAGTTCCCGTACCATGTTATACTCCTACCGGCATTGTGTGAGAGATTTAGGCTCTTTGCAGCCTCACCAGAATTTGATATTCTCACTATTTTTTATTTTAGCTATTCTGATAGGTGTGTAGAGATATCTCACCATGGTCTTAACTTGCATTTTCCTAATGGATAGGGATGTTGAAGCATCTTTTCACGTGCTTATTTGCCACGTGTATATCGTCTTCAGTAAAATCTTTCTTCATGCCTTTGGCTTGTTTTCTAATTGGATTTTTTTTTTCCACTATTGAGTTTTAAGAGTCCTTCATATATACGTTCTAGATATGATTCCTCTTTTAGATATGTTTACTAATATGAAATCTTGATTATTGCAGCTCTACAATAATCTCAAAATTAGGTAGAGTGATTCTTCCCACTTTCTTCTTCTTTTTCAAAATGTTTTAGTTATTCTAGTTCCTTTGCCTTTCCATGTAAGTTTTAGGGTAATCTTGTGTGTATCTACAAAAAAAAATCTTGCTGGAATTTTGATACGAATTACGTTAAACTTGTATATCAATTTGGGGAGAATTGACCTATTTACTGTGTTGAATATATCTCTTCATTTATTTATATCTTCATTAATTTCTTTAGTGTTTTATAGTTTTTAGCTTACAAATCATGTATGTATCTTCTTAGATTTACATCTGTTTCTTTTTTTTTTATTTTGAGTGATTAAATGGTATTGGGTTTTTAATTTCAGTCTCCAAATGTTTAAGTAAAGAAATTCAGTTGAATTTTGTATGTAGATATTGTATCCTGCACCTTTTCGGATTTACATATTAGTTCTAGGAATTTTTATGTAGATTCTTTGCATTTTCTATGTAGTCAGTCATGTCAGTATGACAATAGGATAATTTTATTTTTTTCCTTTTTAATTTGTATGCATTTTATTTCCTTTTCATGCCATATTTTGCTATCTAGAACTTCCAGAACTATGTTGAACATGAGTGGGGAGACAGGGCATCCTTCTTCTGTTCTAAACCTTAGGGGGGAAGCATTTAGTGTTATACCATTAAGTAGGGTGTTAGCTGTATGTTTTTTTGTTGTTGTTGTTGTTAACATCTTTATTGGGGTATAATTGCTTTACAATGGTGTGTTAGTTTCTGCTTTATAACAAAGTGAATCAGATATACATATACATATGTTCCCATATCTCTTCCCTCGTGCGTCTCCCTCCCTCCCATCCTCCCTATCCCACCCCTCCAGGCGGTCACAAAGCACCGAGCCGATATCCCTGTGCCATGTGGCTGCTTCCCACTAGCTATCTACCTTACGTTTGTTAGTGTATATATGTCCATGACTCCCTCTCGCTCTGTCACAGCTCACCCTTCCCCCTCCCCATATCCTCAAGTCTGTTCTCCAGTAGGTCTGTGTCTTTATTCCTGTCTTACCCTTAGATTCTTCATGACATTTTTTTTCCTTAAATTCCATATATATGTGTTAGCATACGGTATTTGTCTTTTTCTTTCTGACTTACTTCACTCTGTATGACAGACTCTAGGTCTATCCACCTCATTACAAATAGCTCAATTTCGTTTCTTTTTATGGCTGAGTAATATTCCGTTGTATATATGTGCTACAACTTCTTTATCCATTCATCCGATGATGGGCACTTAGGTTGTTTCCATCTCCGGGCTATTGTAAATAGAGCTGCAATGAACATTTTGGTACGTGACTCTTTTTGAATTTTGGTTTTCTCAGGGTATATGCCAAGTAGTGGGATTGCTGGGTCATATGGTAGTTCTATTTGTAGTTTTTGAAGGAACCTCCATACTGTTCTCCATAGTGGCTGAACCAATTCACATTCCCACCAGCAGTGCAAGAGTGTTCCCTTTTCTCCACACCCTCTCCAGCATTTATTGTTTCTAGATTTTTTGATGATGGCCATTCTGACTGGTGTGAGATGATATCTCATTGTAGGTTTGATTTGCATTTCTCTAATGATTAATGATGTTGAGCATTCTTTCATGTGTTTGTTGTCAGTCTGTATATCTTCTTTGGAGAAATGTCTATTTAGGTCTTCTGCCCATTTTTGGATTGGGTTGTTTGTTTTCTTGTTATTGAGCTGCAGGAGCTGCTTGTAAATTTTGGAGATTAATCCTTTGTCAGTTGCTTCATTTGAAAATATTTTCTCCCATTTTGAGGGTTGTCTTTTCTTCCTGATTATGGTTTCCTTTGCTGTGCAAAAGCTTTTAAGTTTCATTAGGTCCCATTTGTTTATTTTTGTTTTTATTTCCATTTCTCTAGGAGGTGGGTCAGAAAGGATCTTGCTGTGATTTATGTCATAGAGTGTTCTGCCTATGTTTTCCTCTAAGAGTTTGATAGTTTCTGGCCTTACATTTAGGTCTTGAATCCATTTTGAGCTTATTTTTGTGTATGGTGTTAGGGAGTGATCTAATCTCATACTTTTACATGTATCTGTCCAGTTTTCCCAGCACCACTTATTGAAGAGGCTGTCCTTTCTCCACTGTACATCCCTGCCACTTTTATCAAAGATAAGGTGTCCATATGTGCGTGGGATCTCTGGGCTTTCTATCCTGTTCCATTGATCTATCTTTCTGTTTTTGTGCCAGTACCATACTGTCTTGATTACTGTAGCTTTGTAGTATAGTCTGAAGTCAGGGAGCCTGATTCCTCCAGCTCCATTCTCAAGATTGCTTTGGCTATTCGGGGTCTTTAGTGTTTCCATACAAATTGCGCAATTTTTTGTTCTAGTTCTGTGAAAAATGCCAGTGGTAGTTTGATAGGGATTGCATTGAATCTATAGATTGCTTTGGGTAGTAGAGTCATTTTCACAATGTTGATTCTTCCAATCCAAGAACATGGTATATCTCTCCATCTATTTGTATCATCTTTAATTTCTTTCATCAGTGTCTTATAATTTTCTGCATACAGATGTTTTGTCTCCTTAGGTAGGTTTATTCCTAGGTATTTTATTCTTTTTGTTGCAGTAGTAAATGGGAGTGTGTTCTTGATTTCACTTTAAGATTTTTCATCATGAGTATATAGGAATGCCAGAGATTTCTGTGCATTAATTTTGTATCCTGCTACTTTACCAAATTCATTGATTAGCTCTAGTAGTTTTCTGGTAGCATCTTTAGGATTCTCTATATATAGTATCATGTCATCTGCAAACAGTGACAGCTTTACTTCTTCTTTTCCGATTTGGATTCCTTTTTTTCCTTTTCTTCTCTGATTGCTGTGGCTAAAACTTCCAAAACTATATTGAATAAGAGTGGTGAGAGTGGGCAACCTTGTCTTCTTCCTGATCTTAGTGGAAATGCTTTCAGTTTTTCACCATTGAGGATGATGTTGGCTGTGGGCTTGTCATATATGGCCTTTATTATGTTGAGGAAAGTTCCCTCTGTGCCTACTTTCTGGAGGGTTTTTATCATAAATGGGTGTTGAATTTTGTCAAAAGCTTTCTCTGCATCTATTGAGATGATCATATGGTTTTTCTCCTTCAATTTGTTAATATGGTGTATCACATTGATAGATTTGCGTATATTGAAGAATCCTTGCATTCCTGGAATAAACCCCACTTGATCATGGTGTATGATCCTTTTAATGTGCTGCTGGATTCTGTTTGCTAGTATTCTGTTGAGGATTTTTGCATCTATGTTCATCAGTGATATTGGCCTGTAGTTTTCTTTCTTTGTGACATCCTTGTCTGGCTTTGGTATCAAGGTGATGGTGGCCTCATAGAATGAGTTTGGGAGTGTTCCTCCCTCTGCTATATTTTGGAAGAGTTTGAGAAGGATAGGTGTTAGCTCTTCTCTAAATGTTTGATAGAATTCGCCTGTGAAGCCATCTGGTCCTGGGCTTTTGTTTGTTGGAAGATTTTTAATCACAGTTTCAATTTCAGTGCTTGTGATTGGTCTGTTCATATTTTCTATTTCTTCCTGATTCAGTCTTGGCAGGTTGTGCATTTCTGAGAATTTGTCCATTTCTTCCAGTTTGTCCATTTTATTGGCATAGAGTTGCTTGTAATCTCTCATGATCTTTTGTATTTCTGCAGTGTCAGTTGTTACTTCTCCTTTTTCATTTCTAATTCTATTGATTTGAGTCTTCTCCCTTTTTTTCTTGATGAGTCTGGCTAGTGGTTTATCTATTTTGTTTATCTTCTCAAAGAACCAGCTTTTTGTTTTATTGAGCTTTGCTATTGTTTCCTTCATTTCTTTTTCATTTTTTCTGATCTGATCTTTATGATTTCTTTCCTTCTGCTAGCTTTGGGGGTTTTTTGTTCTTCTTTCTCTAATTGCTTTAGGTGCAAGGTTAGGTTGTTTATTCGAGATGTTTCCTGCTTCTTAAGGTGGGCTTGTATTGCTATAAACTTCCCCCTCAGAACTGCTTTTGCTGCATCCCATAGGTTTTGGGTCGTTGTGTCCCCATTGTCATTTGATTCTAGGTATTTTTTTATTTCCTCTTTGATTTCTTCAGTGATCACTTCATTATTAAGTAGTGTATTTTTTAGCCTCTATGTGTTTGTATTTTTTATAGATGTTTTCCTGTAATTGATATCTAGTCTCATGGCGTTGTGGTTGGAAAAGATACTTGATACAATTTCAATTTTCTTAAATTTACCAAGGCTTGATTTGTGACCCAAGATATGATCTATCCTGGAGAATGTTCCATGAGTACTTGAGAAAAATATGTATTGTGTTGTTTTTGGATGGAGTGTCCTATAAATATCAATTAAGTCCATCTTGCTTAATGTATCATTTAAAGCTTGTGTTTCCTTATTTATTTTCATTTTGGATGATCTGTCCATGGGTGAAATTGGGGTGTTAAAGTCCCCTACTATGAATGTGTTACTGTCGATTTCCCCTTTAATGGCTGTTAGTATTTGCCTTATGTATTGAGGCACTAGCTGTATGTTTTTTATAGATGCCCTATATGAAGTTAAGGAAGTTTCCCTCTATTCCTAGTTTTCTGAGTTTTTAATCATGACTGGGTGTTGAATTTTGTTAAATTTTTGCTACATTTTTTTCATCTATTAATATGATCATGTGATATTTCCTCTTTGGCCTGTTAATGTTGTGGATTACACTGATTGAATTTTGAATATGGAACCACACTTGCACCCCCACCGCAGTAAATACCATGATGGTATATAATTCTTTTTATATATTGCTGAATTCTCTTTGCACATATTTTGTGAAGGATTTTTGCATCTATATTCATGAGAGATACTGGTCTATAGTTTTCTCTTTTTGTACTGTCTTTGTATGATTTCAGTATCAGGGTACCCCCATATAATGAATTGGGAAGTCTTCTCTTCTATTTTCTGAAAGAAGCTGTGTAGAATTGGTGTTAATTCTTTAAACATTTGGTAGAATTCTCTAGTGAAGCCATCTAAGCCTGGATATTTCTTTTTGGCAGTTTTTAAATTATAAATTAAATTTCCTTTATAAATACAAGGCTATTCAAATATCTTATTTCATATATCTATTTAATGATTGAATTAAGGTAGTTTGTATTTTTCAAGCAGTTGGTCAGCTTCACCCAAATTGTCAAATTTGTGTGTTTAGCGTTGTTCACTTTATTAACCTTTTGATGTCTGCATGTCCTGTGGTGATTTCTCCAATTTCAGTGCTAAAATACTGCTAACTTCTGTTTTCTCACTTTTTTGGTCAGTTTTTCCAGATGTATATCAGTTTTATTGATCTTTTCAAAGATCCAGTTCCTTGTTTCATTGATTTTTCTCTATTGCTTTTCTTTTCAGTTTCATTGATTTTTGTTCTTATTTTTATTATTTTCTTTCTCTGCTTGCTTTGGGCATCTTTTGGGTAAATTCCTTTGCTCTGAATTCTATTTACCTGATATTAATTAGCTATTCCTGCTTTCTTTTGATTAATGTTTTGATTAATTTGTAATAAGTTTCTTGTAGATAACATATACATAGGTCCTGGTTTTTCATCCACTGTACCAATCTTTATCTTTTAATTGGTGTATTTAGACCATTTTCCTGTAATGTAGTTATTGATATATTAGGGCTTAAGTGTGCCATTTTATTTTTTGTTTTCTATTTGTTCTGTTTTCTTCTTTCTGCTTTCTTGTGTAAGTTACTCGAATGTCTTTCTTTTTAGAATTCCATTTGAATTTATCTATAGTGTTTTTTTTTTTGTTTTTTTTTTTTTGCGGTACGCGGGCCTCTCACTGTTGTGGCCTCTCCCGTTGTGGAGCACAGACTCCGGACGCGCAGGCTCAGCGGCCATGGCTCACGGCGCAGCCGCTCCACAGCATGTGGAATCCTCCCAGACCGGGGCACGAACCCATGTCCCCTGCATCAGCAGGCGGATTCTCAACCACTGCGCCACCAGGGAAGCCCTATAGTGTTTTTTTAATATATTATTTTGTATAGCGTTTTTAGTGGTTGCTCTAGGTATTATGTTATATATACATAACTTATTACAATCTACTGGTATAAACAATTTACCATTTCAAGTGATATATAGAAACATTACCTCACTTTACATCCATTTATGTCTCCCACTTACAACTGTCTTAAATATTTTCTCTACATATATTGAATGTTATAATTTGCATTCAGCTGTCAGATATAACATAGAAAACTCAAGAGGAGGAGGAAAATCTCTTGTATTTACCCATATTTTTACTCTTGTTCTTTCTCCTTCCAGCTATTTTAAGATTTTTTTCTTTTATGATTTCCTTTCTGTTCAGATAACTAGCCATTATTATCAGATAGGTCTGCTGGTAACAGATTCTCTTAGTTTTCCTTCGTCTGCAGAGGTCTTGGTTTCCCCTTTATTCCTGAAGGATATTTTCACTGAATATGGAATTTTGAGTTGACAGTTGTTTGCATTTTGCACTTGAAAAATGTGCCAAATTCAGTTAGCATACTTTTCAGTTCTGGTATTTCTATTTGGTTCTTCTGTATATCTTCTGTTTCCTTGCTGTTGACTTTTTATTTCTTCCTCTGTTTTAAGAATGTGTACTGTTGCTTGTCAGACCATTTTTGTACGCTGTGTTAAAATCCTAGTCGGATAATTTGGATGTCTCCTTCATCTGTTGGCATCTATTGATTATCTTTTTCATTCAAATAGAGATATTCTTGGTTCTTGGTATGATGAGTGACTTTTTTTTTATTAAAACTTGGACATTTCAGGTATTATAAGACTCTGGATCTTATTTAAATCCTCTATTTTACCTGGTGTTCTCTCACAAAGCCTAGCAGTGGAAAGGGGAGGGCTGCTGCCCTGTTACAGTCAGGTAGGAGTGGAATTCCAGGTTCCCTTCATGACATGTATTACAGCTGAGGGGGAGGCTGGTTGTGAATCCCTTCAGGGTTGGATGGGTGTGGGTGCTCTTGCTTGCCAGTAGGTCTCCACTTACCCCAGCCTTACTGCTCGCCACCTGGCCTCCTCTGACATTGTGGGGGGCAGGGGTGCCTCAGCTGGACAGTTGTGAAAGCCCTGATTGCCCTCTAGGCTTCCTCTGAAACCACCCTGGCAGGGAGGAGGAGGGACACCTCATTATTCCAAATCTACTATCCCTGGGTAGATTTGGAAACCCAGACTACCAACTTAGTGTCTGCTGTTCCCACATGGGAAGGGGGATCCACATCACCTCTCAGCAGACATGAAAGCTTGGCTTCTTACACAGCCTTCTCCCACATCACCCTGAGGTTGGGGTGCCTCATTACAGCCTCACTATGGCAGAAGTCTAGGCTTCCCACTAGCGTTCGCTGGCATGGGGGTGGGGTGTGGCCATAGTTTTTTCTGTGTTGTTTGCCTGAAGTAGATCGGTTATTATCTAAAAGTTTATCTTGATATGCTGCTGCTTTTCTGGTCCTTTTGGCTGGAAAGAGAAAGCTTTTTAAATTTTTTAATATTACCATTATTATTTCTGTGCCTTTCAGTGTTTTGGGGTTGCAAGCTTCCCTGGGACCAAGTCTGGGATATATGAGGCTGTAAGAAACCCAGGGAAGTTACCACCTTGGTGCTCATTGGGTCCTGCCATTCCTAGTTGGTCTGTCTTCTCTCCAACATTCAGATTATTCTTCTGTTTGTTTCATATATAACATTTAGAATTTTTAGTTTTTCTTAGTGAGAGGACTATGAAAAAGTACTTCTTCATTTTTCCAGGAGTGGAAGTTTTGTATTATTTTTTTAAGTGATTTTTTTAAATGCATATTTTAAAAGATTCAGATACTTGCAATTGTGATCAACACCCCAGAAATAAACCAAATTTATTTGCTTCCTTTTTATAACTGATTCTCTATAAGCAACCAAAACTACGTTCTAGTTTATGTGTATTTTCCCTTAGCAATAATTTGTTGCTCAAAATAAAGAAATTGTGAAAAATTGAGTAATATGACCAACTTCATAAGGAATCTTTTTTTTTAATTTGGCTGTATTGGGTCTTCGTTGCTGCACGTGGGCTTTCTCTGGTTCCAGCGAGCAGGGCTGTTCTTCATTGCAGTGCGGGCTTCCCATTGTGGTGGCTTCTCTTGTTGTGGAGCACGGGCTCTAGGCACACGGGCTTCAGTAGTTGTGGCGCCCGGGCTTAGTTGCTCCGCGGCATGTGGGATCTTCGCGGACCAGGGCTCAAACCCGTATCCCCTGCATTGGCAGGCGGATTCTTAACCACTGCGCCACCAGGGAAGTCCCCATAAGGAGTCATTTATACGGTTTCTTCCTCTTTTCTGAAAAACAATTTTGAAAAACAAGAAAACCTGGCCTCCTATTTGGGCTCATATTGTACTCTGGTGACACTATGTTTTTATACTTTTAAACTAGACTCATATATCATTTAAGTTACTAATTTCCTATTTTGGTATTAGGGGGTTTTGTTTTTTTTTTAAGTCACCATTTCAAAAGCCTGGATGTATAAAGGTACTGAAGCAGTAGAGGATAAAATATGGTATTAGATACCATGTAATTTCTAGAAAGGTAACAGGCTTGTTAAGTAGAACTGTTCCCATAACACTGTATTCTTTTTTTTTTTTTTTTTTTTTTGTGGTACGTGGGCCTCTCACTGCTGTGGCCTCTCCCGCCGCGGAGCAACAGGCTCCGGACGTGCAGGCTCAGCGGCCATGGCTCACGGGCGCAGCTGCTCCGCGGCATGTGGGATCTTCCCAGACCGGGGCACGAACCCGTGTCCCATGCACCGGCAGGCGGACTCTCAACCACTGCGCCACCAGGGAAGCCCAACCCTGTATTCTTAATGCACATTATTTTTGGCCATTTTTCTCTATTGGGCTGCCTATCCTTTTGTCAGTTTATAAGATCTCTTTATGTATTCTGTATATCAGGCTTCTGTTTGTACTCTGACTTGTAGATGATCTTTCCAAATCTGTTATTTCTCTCTTGATTTGTTTATTCTGTCTTTTATCTTTTTTTTTCATAGCATTTGGGTTTTCAGTCTTGGTTAAGATTTTGTCTTCCTTTAAATAGTACAGGTAGTATTTTAGATTTCTTTTTGCAAGATTTTTATTGTTTTGGTTTTTAAAGTCAAGTCTCTTATCCAACTGGGATTTATTTTGGTATATATTGTAAGGTTGTGTCCAATTTTCTTTCAAATGGGTATTCATCTGTGACAGCATCATTTAATAAATCCTTTTCCCACTGATCTGAAATATTTATGAATTCTCTGTTCTATTCTAGGAATTTATCTCTTCATATGCCAATATCATATTAATTTTATTACATTAGTATTATAACAGATACATAGAGGATGGAGAAGATATGGTTATAAGGATGGATGAGTTTGACAGTAGTAATCAAGAGTGAAGTTGCTTCTCAGTGTTAACTTTCTAATCAGAAAGGGATTTAAGGGAGAGGCCAATTGATAAATTGATAAGTATCTATTGATAACTACCCTTGATGTTGCCAGGTTATATTTTGCATTTGTAAAATATTGAAAAGATGAATGTATACCATTAAGAGCTAATTTTCTGCCAAGTAGTATGTTAGGGGATATATAATTCTCCTCACATCAACTTTATGAGGTTAGATGTAGCTCCCTTTTACAGAAGAGAAAATGGACACTTGTTCTAAGGGTTAAGTTAGTTGCCCAGTATTGTGCAACTATTAAATAGTAAAGGTAGGATTAAAACACTAATGACCAGGCTCTTTTCACTATGCCATAATGAAATGTTTCATGAACAGTACTTTGAACACTAAAGATATATACACATTGATATGATGGTTATATCATAATCTTCTATCATTAGCACCCGTGAGTTTTATTTTAAAACAATGCAGTGGATAGGGCACAATAAAACTTTACAGCTAACTATTTATAGCAAAGCAATTCTATTTTGATGAAAGAACAATATATATTTATGTGTTCTTTCAAGAATGGTCTATGAATAAAATGTTAGAAGCTATTATGTTATTGATTGGTTCTTTTAAACATTTTTTTTTTTTAGAGCAGAAGAAAGTTAAAGTAAAAAAACCAAAACCTGAATTTCCTGTGTATACACCTTTAGAAAGTACATATATTCAATCTTATGATCATGGAACTTCTATAGAAGAAATTGAGGAACAAATGGATGATTGGCTGGAAAATAGAAACAGAGCACAGAAAAAACAGGTAAATTTTTAAAATTTTGTTTTAATTGAGTAAAATACATACTGAAAAGTACATAAAATATAGATGTACAGCTCAGTAAACTATCACATGGTAAATCAAGTTAACCATTGCCAAGATCAAGAAATAGAACATTGCCAGTGTCCAGAAGCCACACTCATGCTTCATCCTGGTCACTACCTTTCTTTTCTTCTACAAAGATAATGATCATCCTGACTTCTAACCATAGATTAGTTTTTCCTGCTGTTTGAAGTTTATAACTGGAATCATCCTGTCTTAGTCCATTCAGGCTGCTGTAACAAAAATATAATAGACTGGGTGGTTTAAACAACAAACATTTATTTCTCACAGTTCTGAAGACTGGGAAGTTCAAGAACAAGATGCCGGCAGATTCGGTGTCTGGTGAGGGCCCTCTTCCTATTCATAGACAGCAGGCTTCTTGCTGTGTCCTCACATGGTGGAAGAGGTGAGAGAGCTCTCTGGGATCTCTTTCATAAGGGCACTAATCCCATTCATGAGGGCTCCACCCTCATGACCTAAGGAACCCCCAAAGGCCCCACCCCCTACTACCATCACATTGGGGGTTAGGATCGCAACATATGGATGGGGGGACGGACACAGACATTCAGTTCATAACACATTCCATATGTACTATTTTGCATCTGCTTTCCTCTATTCATATAGTATTTGTGATAGTTATTCATTATTGTGTGTAGCGGTAATTTGTTCATTTTCATTGCTGTATAATCCATTTAGAAATATAGCACAATTTATTTTTGTTGGAGATTGATGTTTCCAGTTTTTGAATATAATGAGTAAGTTTCCTTTGCACACTATTGTACTTTCAGTACACATATGTGTAAATTTCTATTTTTGGAGTTAAGTTGCAGGGTCAGCTTTAGTAAATAATTCTGAATACTTTTTTTTTTTCAATGTTTGTATCAATTTATAGCTCAGCAACAGGATCTGAAAACTTCAATTACTTTACATCCTTGCCAACACTGGGTCAAGTCTTTTATGTTTTTAACCATAGAGTTAGGTGTGTAGTCATATTTAATTATGGTTTAATTTGTATAACCTTTGATGAATAAGTCTAAACACTTTTTCTTATGTTTATTGGACACTGATACTCTCCTATGTGAAATGCCTTTTCAAGTCTTTTTTTATTATTGGGTTGCCTTTGTTTTTTCTTACTGATTTGTAAAGAGGTTTTTAATGTATTTCAGAAGTGAATCTTTGCATGTTTTCTCCCACTTTGGCTTGCCTTTTCATTCTCTTAATGGTGTCTTGATGACCAGAGTTATTAATTTTAGTCATCAGTCTTTTCCTTTCCTTTATTTGATGTTTGTGTTGTGTTTAAGAAATCTTTTCCCACTTTGCAGTCATAAAGATATTTCCAAATTTTTCTAGAAGCTTTAGTATTCTGCTTTTTACATTTAGATTCATAATCCCCTGGACTTTGTGTTTATTGTAAAGTAATGATCAAGTTTAATATTTTTTCAAAAGTTTTCCAAACCAACTGACCCAATACCAGTTAAAGAAAAGACTGCTTCCTACAGCTCTGCAAATACCACTTTTATTATAGAACAAGTGTCCATAACCATGTGGTCTGTTTCTAGACTTTCTGCTTTGTTCCATTAATCTATTTCTCCATGCTTGTGCTGATACCATACAATCTGAATTACTGTAGCTATGTACTAGATATCTGGTATAGTAATTTTCCAACTTAGTTTTCCTCCTATAAGATTGCCACTTTACATTCACATATAAATTATTTTATTTTATTTTATTTTTGGCTGCGTTGGGTCTTCGTTGCTACACGCGGGCTTTCTCTAGTTGTGGTGAGCGGGGGCTACTCTTCCTGGTGGTGCGCAGGCTTCTCATTGCAGCGGCTTCTCTTGTTGCGGAGCACAGGCTCTAGGCACGCGGGCTTCAGTAGTTGTGGCTCGTGGGCTCAGTAGTTGTGGCTCGCGGCTCTAGAGCACAGGCTCAGTAGTTGTGGCACACGTGCTTAGTTGTTCCGCGGCATGTGGGATCTTCCCGGACCAGGGCTCGAACCCATGTCGCCTGCATTGGCAGGTGGATTCTTAACCACTGCGCCACCAGGGAAGCCCTCACATATAAATTTTTAAAGTAATTTGCCATTTTCCACAAATTAGTCAGCTTAGATATTCAATTGGGATTACATTGAATATATAGATTAATTTTGGAAGAACTGGCATCCAGACAGTATTGACTCTACAACCCATGGATAAATCCATTCATATAGGTCTTTAAAAAATTATTTTTAATGTGTTACAGGTTTTTGTGCGTATATACTGCACGTTTAAAAAAATATTTATTCCTGGTCATTTAGTGTTTTTAGATGACATTATATATGATACTGTTTTTTTAAACTTCACTTTCCAATTATATTTGCTATATAGAAATACAATTGATTTTTGTATAATAACCTTGTGTCCTGCAACCTTGCTAAATTTATTTTTTAATTTTAACAGTTTTTCTGAGTATTACACTTTTTTTTTTGTGCTAAGGATCTCTAGTACATGTAGAACAAAAGTGATATAATAAGTATCTTTGTTTCATTTGCAATCTCAAAAAAGCTTTCTTTATTAAAAGTTTTATTTCATTATTAAAATTATATATTCTTTTATTTAACTGTTAAATGTGATATATGCTGTAGGCTTTCTGTAGCATTTTTTACTGAGACACACTTCACATAACATAAAATTCACCATTTAAAAGTGCACACAGTTCGGTGGTTGTCGTCTATTCACTGTGTTGTGCAACCATCACCACTATCTAATTCAAGATTTTCATCACACCAAAAACATAAATAAATAACCCTCTACTTGTTAGCAGTTAGCTCCAATTCTCCTCTCTCCCCTTCCCTGGCAACTGCTAATCTATTTTCTGTCTATGGATTTGCCTATTCTAGACATTTCACATAATTGGTATCATATAGTATGTGGCCTTTTTTTTTTTTTTTTTTTCTTTTCAGTATGTGGCCTTTTGTGTTTTGCTTGGCATAAAGTATTCAGGGTTGTGTTATTTAACAGTACTTCATTTCTTCTTATGGCTAAATAATATTCCATCATGGCTATATCACATACTGTTTATCCATTCTTCAGCTAATGGATATTCAGTTTGATTCCACTTTGGGGCTATGATAAAAATGCTATGAACATTCACATACAGGTCTTTATTCAGACATATATTTTGTGGTTTCTCTAGGGATTACATTAACATCTTAATTTATAACAATCTAGTTAGGATTAATGCCAACTCAGTTTCAGTAGTGTTAAACTTTCCGCCATATAATGTGTTATTGTCACAGATTAAATCTGTATGTATTGTGTGCCTGTCAACTTAGATTTATAACTATTGCTTTATGCAGTTGTCTTTTAGTGAGATTAAAAAAGAATTACAAACAAAAATTACATTTATGCTCTTTTGTATATTTATCTGTGTAAATACAAAAACACCTATCCTGGTGTTTATTTCTTCATATGCCATTGAGTAACTGTCTAATGTCCCTTCATTTCATTCTGAAGGAGTCCCTTTAAGCACTTGTAGGGCCAGACTGCTAGCAACAAACTCTCTCACTTTTTGTTTATCTGGGAATGTCAAAATTTTTCCTTCATTATTGAAGGATAGTTTTTCCAGATAAATAATTTTGGTTTGACTGTTCTTTTCTTTCAGCACTTTGAGTACATCACCCCACTACCTTCTACCTTCTGGTTTCTGATTAGAAATCACATGTTAATCTTATTGATGATCGCTTTTACATGATGAGTTACTTGTCCTTTCCTGTTTTGAAGATTCTTTCTTTGTCTTTAGCTTTTGATCAGTTTGATTGTGATGTATGTAGATGTGGATTCCTGTGAGTTTATCCTTTTGGAGTTCATTGAGCTTCAAATTCTGGAAGTTTTGACCATTATTCTTCAAATATTCTCTCTTTCTCTCTCACCCCCCCCCCCCCCCGTCCCCTTCCTCCTTTTGCCTTTCTGTTACTCGTATTAAGCATATGTTGATATGTTTAATGGTATCCCACAGGCCTCTGAGGCTTTGCTTATTTTTCTTAATTCTCTTTTCTTTCTGTTCTTCAGACCAGATAATCTCAGTGGGTTTATTTGTTAGTTTGCTGATTCTTTTTCTGCCTGTTCAAACCTGCTGTTGAGCCCCTCTAGTGAATTCTTAATTTGTTATTGCACTTTTCACCCTCAGAATTTCTATTTTATTCCTTTTAATAATTTCTACCTATTTATTGATTTATTCTCACTAGGTGACACATTGTTCTCATACTTTCCCTTTAGTTTTTTGGGCATGGTTTCCTTTAGCTTGTTGAATATTTAACATAGCTAATTTACTCTTTTTTTTTTTTTTTTTTTTTGCGGTACACGTGCCTCTCACTGTTGTGGCCTCTCCCGCTGCAGAGCACAGGCTCCGGACGCACAGGCCCAGCGGCCATGGCTCACAGGCCCAGCCACTCCGTGGCATGTGGGATCCTTCCGGACCGGGGCACGAACCCATGTCCCCTGCACCGGCAGGCGGACTCTCAACCACTGCGCCACCAGGGAAGCCCTAAAATAGCTGATTTAAAGCCTTTGCCTAGAAATTCCAGTGTCTGGTCTTCCTCAGGCACAGTTTCTATTTTTTTTTTCCTTTGTTTGGGCCATACCATATTGTTTCTTTGCAGGTATGGCAGTTATCGTTGTTCCTGTTGAAGACTGGGTGTTGTGACTGTTATTAGTTGCGACTCTGAAAAAATCAGATTCTCTCCCCTTTCCAGGATTTATTGTTATGTTTGGCTTATTGTAGTTGTTGTTTGTTTGTTTACAGACTTTTCTGTACTAATTCTACAAACTCTGTTTCTTTTGTTTTGTGTAGCCACTGAAGTCTCTATTTAGTTAGCTTAGTGATCAGCTAATAATTGGACAGAGATTTCCTTGAATGCCTGTAGCCAAAATTTCTTCCAGTCTTTGCCATGGGCTCTGTGTATGTGTTGGGGCTCAGCTTCCACACCCAGTCAGGCAGTTGACAATTCTGCCTTAGCTTTTACTTTCTGCTTCCAGAGAGCCTCAAGAGCAACAGCAGGTGAGAACTTAAGTCCTTCTCAGGTCTTTTCTGACCATGCTCACAGCCTTGAGCATGCACGTGGCCTAGATTCTCAGAGCATCTTATTCCTCAGCCTTTCTTCTCAAGCTTTTTGGTTAATCTGTTGTTTGCCCAGCTTTTTTCTGTTGCCTCAGGAAGCAGTGGCTAAGATACTAGACAGTAACCATTTCCCCAAAATGCCCCCAGGGAAGAGCTTTTAGCATTAGGCCAGTTTTCAGTTAAGCAAAATAAAGACAAGCCTTTTGATCTTCCAAGGAGCCACGAAACAGATCAAAACAAATGATTACAGTTCCTTGAAAATTAGTTCATTCTGCTCCCTCCACAATCAAGAATATGGTTGTTATTTTCATAGGTAGTGCTGAGCTGTGGAACAGGGAATAAGACTGGGGTAAGTTAATGTAGCCCAGAGGTTGCTGTTCTTATCAAGAATCAGCTGTCTTTCTTTAGTACATGTTACCCATAGTACTGCAAGCCTTTGATTAATTTCCAGAGTTTAGAAAAACTTGATTCTGATAGATTCTGACCTTTTTTTTTTTTGTTGCTTTTATACAGAGAGTAGGTTTGGAGTTCCTTACTCTGCCATTTTTGTTAACGTCACACTGTGAATTTTAAAAATCAAAATTTCTTTCTAGATTTGCTAAGAATTTTTATTTATTAAAAATGAATGTTATAAAATGTTAGCAAATATTTTTGTGTCCGTTATGATGATTATAGCTTTTTAACCTTTATTTTGTTAATGAGATGAATTATATAGATTGTTTTTCTAACATTAAACCACCTTGCTTTCTTAAACCCATTTGATTTGATATGATTTGATAGTACACAGAATTCTAGTGTACCTTTAACCCAGTTTTCCCTGATAGTTATATCTTATATAACTACAATACAATTTCAAAACCAAGAAATTGACATTAAGTACAATGGCTGTGTATAGTTGTATGCCATTTTATCACATGTGTAGATTAATGTAACAACCACTGCAATAAAGATATAGAACTAGTCAAGATACAGAACACAGCTACATCACTCATGCTTCTTTATATTCACACCCATCACCTTCCCACCATCCTTAACCTCTGACAACCATTAATTTATTCTTTCTCAGGAGTTTTGTCATTTTGAGAATGTTATATAAACGGAATCATTCATTGTGTGACCTCTTGAGGTAGACATTTTTTAATGCCTTTTCATTTTTATTCCTTTCTTTTTTTTAGTGAGATGTAATTGGCATATAACATAATAGTTTCATATTTACAACATAATGATTCGACTTTGTCTGTATTTTTTATTTATTTTTGGCTGTGTTGGGTCCTTGTTGCTGTGCGCAGGCTTTCTCTAGTTGTGGGGAGAGGGGGCTACTCTTTGTTGCAGTACGCAGGGTTCTCATTGCGGTGGCTTCTCTTGTTAACGGAGCATGGGCTCTAGGCACGCGGGCTTCAGTAGTTGTGGCACACGGGCTCAGTAGTTGTGGTGCACGGGCTCTAGAGTGCAGGCTCAGTAGTTGTGGTGCATGGGCTTAGTTGCTCTGCGGCACGTGGGACCAGGGCTCGAACCCATGTCCCCTGAGTTGGCAGGCGGATTCTTAATCACTGCGCCACCAGGGAAGTCCCTCGACTTTGTATGGATTGCAAAGAAATCACCGCAGTAAGTATAGTTAACACCCATCACCACACATAGTTACAAAAATTTGTTTTGTGATGAGAACTTTTAAGATCTACTCTCCTAGCAACTTTCAAATACGCAGTACAGTGTTATTAAGTATAGTCACCATGCTGTACGTGACATCCCCATGACTTATTTATTCGTACCCTTTCACCCATTTCATCCACCCCTCACTGCCACAGCCACACCTCTTATAAAAACCAGTCTGGGCCTTCCCTGGTGGTGCAGTGGTTAGGAATCCTCCTGCCAATTCAGGGTACACAGATTCCAGCCCTGGTCCAGGAAGATCCCACATGCCATGAAGCAACTAAGCCCATGCGCCACAACTACTGAGCCTGCGCTCTAGAGCCCGTGAGCCACAACTACTGAGCCCGTGAGCCACAACTATGGAAGCCCGCACGCCTAGACCCCGTGCTCTGCAACAAGAGAAGCCACCGCAATGAGAAGCCCGTGCACCGCAACAAAGAGTAACCCCCGCTCACAGCAACTAGAGAAAGCCCGTGCACAGCAACGAAGACCCTACACAGCCAAAAATAAAAACAAATAAGTAAAGTTATAAAAAAAAGAAAAAAATACAGTCTGTTCTCTTTTTTTTTTGAGCTTAGTTTTCTTGGTTTTTGTTTGTTTTTGTTAAGATTCCTCTAAAAAAGTGAGATCATCTGGTATTTGTCTTTCTCTACCTGATTTATTTTACTTAGCATAATGCCCTCAAGGTCCATCCATGTTGTCACAAATGGTAAGATTTCCTTCTTTTTATGGTTGAATAATATTCCTGTGTGTGTCTGTGGATCTGTGTGTCACATTTTCTATATCCATTCATCCATCAAAAGACACTGAAGTCCTTTACATACCTTGGCTATTGTAAATAGTCTGCAACAAACATTGGGGTGCATATATCTTTTCAAATTAGTGTTTTCACTTTCTTTGGATAAATACCCAGAAGTGGAACTTCTAGATTATATGGTAATTCTATTTTTAATACTTTGAGGAATCTCTGTACTGATTTCCATAGTGGTTGGACCAATATACATTCCCACCAACAGTGCACAAGAGTTCCCTTTTCTCCATATCCCCACCACCACTTGTTATTTCTTGTCTTTTTGATAATTGCCATTCTAACAAGTGTGAGATGATATCTCATTTTGGTTTTGATTTGCATTTCCCTGTTGATTAGTGATGCTGAGCATCTTTTCATGTGTTCAGTATGATGTTAGCTTTGGGCTTGTCACATACGGCCTTTATTATGTTGTGGTGCATTCCCTCTATACACACTTTGTTGAGAGTTTTTACCATAAATGAATGTTTTTGCCCAGTTTTGTCAAATGCATCTATTCAGATGATCATATGCTTAATCACCATACATCTGTGAGTTTTGCTTTCTTCTTGTAATTGATTTCTAATGTCAATACCATTGTGGTAGGAAAAGGTGCTTGATATGATTTCAATCTTCTTAAATTTAGGACTTGTTTTGTGGGCTAATTAACATCTGATCTATCCTGGAGATCCATGTGTACTTGAGAAGAATGTGTATTCTGTTGCTTTAGGATGGAATGTCCTGTATATGTCATTAATTCAATCTGGTCTAACATGTCATTTAAGGCTAGTCTTCCGTATTGATTTTCTGTCTGGATGATCTACCCATTGATACAAGTGGGCTATTAATGTTTCCTACTATTATTGTATTGCTGTCTATTTCTCCCTTTATTCTGTTAATATTTGCTTTATAGATTTAGGTGCTCAGATTCACTTTTTTTTTTTTTTACTCACATTATGCCCTTAAGATACCTCCAAGTGTTTGAGTGTATCAGTAGTTTGTTTCTTTTTATCACTGAATAATAATCCATAGTGGGTTAGTTTGCATGATCTGACATATTATGTATATAGGAGCTTACAGTGCATACTCTGTTGTGAGATTTATTCATGTTTCTATAGTTTTCCCTTTTTAGTGCTGAGTAATATTCTATTGTATGGATACACTACAGTTTTTTAAGTTTATTAGTTGATAGACATTTGATTTGTTTCTAGTTTTTGGCCATTATAAATGAATCTTCTATGAAGATTCATTGTACATGTCTTTGTATGGACTTATGCCTTCATTTCTCTTGGGTAAATACCATGCAGTAAAATGACTGGAAGGTGTGATGTGTGTATATCTAAATATTTTAAAAGTTGCCAAAGTGTTTTCCAGAGTGGCTATTAATTTTACATTCCCACCAGCAATGTGTAAGAGTTGCAGTTGCTCCACATCTTGGCCAACCTTTGCTGTTAACACTCTTTTTACCATTCTAGTGGATGTGTAGGACTATCTCATTGTGATTCTCATTTGCAGTTCTCTAATGATTAATAATGCTGAGCATCTTTTTATCTGTTTATTTTTCATTAGAGTATCTTTTTTATGAAGTCTCTCTTCAAATCTATGGCCCATGCTTGTCTTATTATTGAGTTTAAAATTCTCTACATATTTTGAACACTTTTGTCACCTATATGTTTTGCAGATATCTTCTCCTTGTTTATAACTTGCTTTTTTTTAATATATAATTTATTTATTTTTGGCTGCGTTGGGTCTTCGATGCTGCGCGTGGGCTTTCTCTAGTTGTGGCGAATGGGTACTACTCTTCGTTGCGGTGCGTGGGCTTCTCATTGTGGTGGCTTTTCTTTCTGCGGAGCATGGGCTCTAGGTGCATGGGCTTCACTAGTTGTGGCACATGGGCTCAATATTTGTGGCGCATGGGCTTAGTTGCTCCATGGCATGTGGGATCTTCCTGGACCAGGGATCGAACCTGTGTCCCCTGCATTGGCAGGCAGATTCTTAACCACTGCGCCACCAGGGAAGCACCCTAACTTGCTTTTTATTTTAGTAATAGTGTCTTTTGAAGAGCAAAAGTTTTAAATTCAGATGTTCAGTTTATTAAATATTTTCTCTTATACTAAGTTCTTTTCCTGTCCTAATTAGGAAGTCTACCAAACCCAAAGTTACTGAGAGTTTCTCCCATGTTTCCATTTAGAAGTTTTACAATTTTAGCTCTTAAATTTAGGTCTGTGAGATTTCAAGTTAATTTTTGTATATAGTGGGAGGTAAGCGTTGAGGTGCTTTTTGTTTGTTTGCTTGACATTTAGATATCCAGTAGCCCCATTTGTTAAAAAAGTTATACTTTTCCCATTCAGTTGGCATGGGACCTTTGTTGAAAATAATTGACTGTATATGTGTTGGTTTATTACTGGGCTCTCTGTTCTGTTTTTTTAATCTGTATGTCTATATTTACACCAATACAATTTGTCTTGATAATAAGCCTTGAAATCAGATAGTATAAATCCTCCAACTGTTATCTTCTTTTCAAAATTGTGTTGGCTATTCTAGTTCTTTACATTTCTTTATAAAATTTAAAATCAAGTTGTCAATTTGTACAAAAGATTCTGCTGGAATTTTTAATTGCAGTTGAATTGATCTGTAGATAAATTTGGGGAGGTTTCGCATCGTAACAATACTGAGTCTTTTTTTTTTTGGCTGTCTTGGGTCTTTGTTGCTGCACACGGGCTTTCTCTAGTTGCGGCGAGCGGGGGCTACTCTTTGTTGCAGTGCGTGGGCTTCTCGTTGAGGTGGCTTCTCTTGTTGCAGAACACAGGCTCTAGAGCGCAGCCTCAGTAGTTGTGGCACACAGGCTTAGTTGCTCCACAGCATGTGGGATATTCCTGGACCAAGGCTCAAACCCATGTACCCTGCATTGGCAGGCGGATTCTTAACCACTGCGCCACCAGGGAAGTCCCAGTATTGAGTCTTTTGATCCATTAACATGTATATCTCTTATTTTATTTAAGTCTCCTTTAATTTCTCTTAGGAACATATTTTGTCAGATTTATATCTAAATATTTCTTATTTTATACTATTCTGAATTGTATTTTTAATTTCAGTTTCTGATATGAGTATATTGAAGTACAATTAATTTTTGTATATTAGCCTTTTATCCTGTAACTTTGCTATGCTCACTTATTAGTCCTAGTAGCTTTCATGAAGGATAGGTCTACAATTTTGTTATATTTTAATGTTTTTGTGTCCTCTTCATATCAGGTAATACTGGCCTCATAGAATGCATTGGGAAGTGTTCCTTCCTCTTCTCTTTTCTACAAGCATTTGTGTGGAATTCCATCTATTTTTTTCTTAAGGTAGCTTTGGCTGTTTTTCTTTTTGAAGGGATTTGACTGGTTTTTTTGTTTTGTTTTTTTTTTAATTAATTTATTTATTTATGGCTGTGTTGGGTCTTCGTTTCTGCGCGAGGGCTTTCTCTAGTTGCAGCGAGCAGGAGCCACTCTTCATCACAGTGCGCGGGCCTCTCACTATCGCAGAGCACAGGCTCCAGATGCGCAGGCTCAGTAGTTGTGGCACACGGGCCTAGCCGCTCTGCGGCATGTGGGATCTTCCCAGACCAGGGCTCGAACCCGTGTCCCCTGCATTGGCAGGCAGATTCTCAACCACTGCGCCACCAGGGAAGCCCCGGATTTGACTGTTTTATCCAGGTTGTTGAATATACTGGAATAAGTTGTTTATAATATTCCCTTATTATCATTTTAATATCTGTAGTGATGTTTCTTTCATTTCTGATATTGGTAATTTGTGTCTTCTTTTCATTTTTTTTTTTTTAAAGAGAACGAGGGGGAAGAAGGAAATACTGGGTGTTGGGGACTGCAGTTTTTTAAAAATTTTATTTATTTATTTATTTATTTATTTTTGGGTCTTTGTTTCTGTGCGTGGGCTTTCTCTAGTTGCAACGAGTGGGGGCCACTCTTCATCGTGGTGCGCGGGCCTCTCACTGTCGCGGCCTCTCGTTGTGGAGCACAAGCTCCAGGCGCGCAGGCTCAGTAGTTGTGGCTCACGGGCCTAGTTGCTCTGCAGCATGTGGGATCTTCCCAGACCAGGGCTCGAACCCGTGTCCCCTGCATTGGCAGGCAGACTCTCAACCACTGTGCCACCAGGCAAGCCCCGTGTCAGATTCTGTTTTATTTTTGGTCAGGGTCTCTAGAAATACATCCATGTTACTGATTTTCTTTAGAAATCAGCTTTTGGTTTCATTGATTTTCCTCTGTTGTCTTTTAGTCTTGTGTTCATTGATTTCCGCTATTAATTTTTTCCTGTCTCCTACTTATTTGGGGTTTAATTTGCTCTTTTTCTAGTTTCTTAAGGTGGATGTTTAGGTCATTGATTTGAGAACTTTCTTCTTTTCTAAGTATTAATGCTGTAAGTTTATTCTGAACACTGAATTATTTAAATGTAGAGCTTTATATTTGGTATTTTTAATATTTATACATTTGTATTTTAGCTGTATCCCACAAATTTTGATATTATGTATTCATTTTCATTCAGTTTGAAACAGTCTAATTTTCCTTGTGATTTCCTCTTCAACTCATGTTTATTTTCCTAAAAGATAGGTATTTCCAGATATCTTTCTGTTACTGCCTTCTGTTTGCATATAGTTTTTTTATTATTTAAGTTTACCATTTTAGGAATTTGGGATGAGCATTTAATTCATCTATATTTAGTATAATTAGTGATATTTTGGGGTTCAAATTTATCATCTTAGTAGTTGCTTTCTATTTGTCCCTCTTTATCTGTTTCCTCTCTTGCTTTCTTTTGGATTAATTTTAAATTTCCATTTCTCCCTTCTATAAACTTGATGTCATTATACACTCTTTTAGTCTTCCTTTTGTGGATAATATGTAGTATTCAATATGCCTCTTATTATAGTCTTGCATGAGTTTCTGTTGCTACTCCCCAGACAATAAAATGACCTTTGACCCTCTACTTCATCTATTTTGTGGTGTATTTTGTGTGTTATGTGTTGAGCTGTGTCCCCCTAAAATTTACATGTTAAAGCCCTAACTCCCAGTACCTGAGAAAGTAACATTTGTAAATAAGGTCATTGCATATGTAAGTAGTTAAAATGAAGTCATACAGGAGTTTTTTGTGTGTAGAACTGTGTGATGATACAGCATTTCATTTCCTGGATTCCTTTGTTTCAAAGCCTGTATTCTTTTCTCATTAGAATTTTTGCCTATGGTTTCTTTGGTTGAACTGACCGTAGAAATGTGCACACCTTATACTCTCAGTAGATATTTGTTAAATTGATCAAGTGTCCAGAGTAATTTATCATGGTGACTTCTGCTGAGAGACCATAATAATGGGGGGAGTGGGAGACAAAATACTGGATTCTTAAGATTTGAAGACCTAAGTTCTAGTTTTAACATCACTGTTTATTACCTATATGATCCGGGTTTTTGTTTTCTTATTACTTAACACCATACAAAGAGTGTGAAATTATCTGATCTTTCTACCTTAGAGATAAAAGTATGTATGTTAAAACATTTTGTAAACTGAGAAACCCTAAACCAAAATTTTCCTTTTATTCTAGCCTTCTTTGGGATCTTCCTGTCATTTTCAAAGTTTTCATCTACATTAAAATTTTTCTTTTGTCCTTTTATTAGTAGAAACCAAATGAAGAGAAATATATGTCCCAGTTGACCTCTCTGCTGTTTGTATTAAGAAGTTGACTTTGTTCAAGAGCTTCTCCAATAATCTCCCTAACTCGTTTTTGTTTTGTCCAGTATATATTTGGAAAGGTTTTAAGTACCATGTTTGTAAGCTCTCACAAAATATTGCTGTAAAATGATGTAATGGAGAGATGAACTTCTAGGAATGGTTACCCTGGGCATATGACATGGTGGCAAATGACCATAGACAGAGGCTATACCTCTGTATAGCTCATACAGACAAATTGCATAAGGAAAATACCATAGCAGAAAGCTAGCTGTTGACTTTACTGATAATTCCATGTCAAATAGGGGAAATACAAATTTTTATCATTATCATCATCATTCTTGACATCTTGTGTCAGATATTGTCCTATGTCCTACTGAACATTGAGTTGCTCATTTAACTCTCACAACCCTGGTAACGTTTTTTCCATTTTGCAAGGGGTGTTTGATTATCAGGGGCACTGTGCAATATTTAGTTCATTCATATGCAATTGTTGTTATTTAGGGTAAAAACATTCAAATATCAGGAATTTTACATGGCTCAACCAGTGTAAGTATATTAGGCATGAATCCATCTATGGAATTTCTTAACCTTCTTAAGCTCTTGAAAGGGTCAAACCCAGGTAATTTCTCCCAGAATTTGCCACAGCTTTCATTAGTGGCAGTGCCTGTAGCACTTTAAAGCAATAAGTAAAAGATGACAAATATCCAAATAGTAGGAATATTAGATAAAAAGTGAAATACGAAAAGTTATTTCTGATTATAATTGCCCAACATTATAAGTTAAGTTGGTGATAGTAATTTTTTTTTCAATTTTTGAAACAATGTAGTTAAGTATTTTAAGTCCAATGAGCAGATGTCAAACATTTTTTGTGCGAAAACAATCCATGTATATGATTAATAAAAGTGAGGTTTTAATGAGTCATTGGTAAGTCAAACAAAATAATTTTCCACCATAAATACTATAACAAATAAACTCTTCTAAAATAAAATAGTTTCTTCTTTTTCCCTCCTGTGACCTAGTGGTAATGTTCTGCAGTGTTTTATGTAGGAGACTTGGATTTCATTCCTGTTCTCGTTATCTCTCTCCCTGGGGCTGCAATGAATAAAATAAGAAATAAAATCACTATCCTGCATCCTTATTGCCATAGGCTGTACCCATGTCAGATTTCATAAACTAAGCTAGATGGGGCCTGATTAGTATTGGGATGGAAGACCTCAGAACAAAGTCTGTGGAACACACATCTTCCATACAGCCAGTATTTCATCTTCCTTGAACCCTTGTCTTGCAGTCATTATTGCACTTTACTCTTTGATTGATTTACTTGCTGTAGGAAAAAAGAAAAGAAAAGGTCTTTAAAGTAAATGCATTTCTAGTAATTTAAATCAATGAATTTATTTATTTTCCCTTTTCAAACTTGAAAGACTATTTAGTTTGAAAGGTGTTTGGCTATATTCTTGAAAAGACAGTATTCCAACCAGCAATGTGTTTTATTGTCTAAAAATTTACTATCTCAGGGACTTCTCATTTTATTTATCTCTGTAAAGTGTTCTTTGTTTCTGTTTGTTTTGAGAGATAGTGTTGCCCTTGTTTTATAAAAAATATACAACACATGAAATTATTTTTTAAAACACATATAATGTAATTATGTGAAGATTCAAAACTTAGAATTGTTTTCTTGTTCCCTTTAAAACCTAGATTATCTACATACTCTGTAACTTTAAATTTTAATTTAAAAAACCCTCGAATATCAGTAATTTAAATCAGTTAGATCTTTGTGTAGGTGTATATATAAAATATAATGCATATAATTCAGTTAAAAATGCACTTGTGTTTTAACGATGAATAGACCCAATCTACCTATACCTGTTCCTCCCAAAACACACACAAACACACCTTGCATAATTACAGGTGGTACACATGCATGCATATGCACACACACACTCAAACACTGGCGTACCTAAGTTCTCTAACACACTGGTTTTCTTTTCTTTTCTCTTTCCACCTCCCTCCCTCCCTCCCTCCCTCCCTCCCTCCCTTCCTAGTGACATTTTACACATAACCCCAATATATGAAAGACAACTACAAAAGGCTGAGCTTCTCTGGTTAATGTCAGAATGAGGGAGGCTAGAGTCCCATCCGTATGGCCTCTTCCTCACCCCATGAGGCAAGGCATCTTGGAAAAACCCTGAAGTTCTAAGAAACATGGCTGCCCTCCTCAGTTTCACACTATTCCATATACACAAAAACTTAATGTTTTGAAAGAGTTATGGTGAGTACAGAAAAGTGAGTAAACAAAAACAACAGAAACAAAATCAGATTATTGTCAGAAAAGAGATACTTGAGTAGGTGTGTGAATGTAAACAAGAGAAAGTTATTTAAGTGGAAAAGGGCATGTATCTTCATCAGGAAAACAACTTCCAGAATGCTGTTCCTATTTAAAAATGTTGATGGTAACACTTAGAGCTGTGAGCATGGGCCTGCGAAGTATTCAACAATGACTCTTGGTGGTTTCTTATTCTGCCCTTATGCCACATCCTCTTCATTTCTGTTTAGAATGACTCCAAACCAAAATTAAACCCCCAGAGTCATAGCAGTCAAAGATGGGTGGCATATTTTTCTTTATAAAATAAAAAATCATTTATTTATATTCTGGAGTATTCCAGGATTGATCTAATTTATATTTTAGTAGCATTTAAGAGAATATTCCCTATTTGTCATCAATGATTTTTCAGGAAGTAGTTTTTTAAGTATTTCACAGTGTTAACTGCTTTTAAACCAGCCATCCTTATACATATTTTTAGAATACCCCATGGTACTGGTAGGTAGGTGAATTTTTTAAAATTGATTCTTTGGAGGGAAAAAAGAAGCCTCAATTTGTAGCATTTGCCAATTTTACTGGTAATTTACTCTCATCATGGCTGATTTGAAATTATCAACATGAAGTCACTGAAAGTGGAGTTGGGAAAAGATGTGGAGCAGTAGTTTACCATTCTGTAATATTTCCATCATGTAGATACACTAGATGGGAATATCCTCAAAGGATACATAATAATAAAATGTAAAAGAGGAAGCAATGAATTTTGACTATTACCTTTTTTAGTATAATTTAATTAAAAGTTTATATAATCTAATTTTTAATAATGGATACGTTTAATAACTGGCTCACACAGTTCCTGAAACTTTGGCAATTGGCTCTATGAGCTGGTGTAAGTGGGCTCCAGCACACCACTGTCCTTGGGAAAACTCCATTCCTTTACCTTTTACTGTATGTCTGATTCAGCCATCCGTCATCTGTCTCCAAGATTCACTGCAGTTATGCAAATTATTTGACTATTGGTATTTAGGGGATACATAGAGGATATAAATATCAGCCTGTTTTCTTTCTTCTTTTTATCAGTTTGTCTCTATTATTAAGGCACCTATTATATTATCCTGAAGTCATTTAATATCTTACCTTCCTGTTACTTGCCTAGCAAGATGACTTTCAACCATTCAAAATTATTATCTTTCCCATGTCTTAACAACAGAACCAAAAGAAGCGATCCCTAAATACATTGGAGTATTGGTGAGATTTTTTTGTTGCTAGATCATCACCTACCTAAAACTGCCTAGATAGATCTGTTTTATTTGTAAGAACAGGGTTTTCATTTTAAAAGCTTTTTAATGTAATTAGTTTGATAACAGCTGAAGTCTCCGGTGTAAGGTCCCAGTCTGTTACCCAGCAGTTAACTGTTTGTGTTCATCGTTGATAATTGCAGCTTGCCACTGAATATTTTCATCATTCATTAGTTTACCCTTTAATAAAATTGTTTTACATACATTTTCTAAAGTGTATTATATTTTCAAAATAATTTGGCCATGGCCATATTAGATCTAGAATATCTGCCTTTTCCAAAAGATAAATTTGAACTTTGCATGTTAGAAAATCTTATATTTTGCTGAATTGGCCCTTTGTATTAAAGCTGTTTCTCACTTAAGTAAAGCTTCAGGAAGAAAAGGAAAACTCTTTTTAAACATTGTCTCTGACTATTATAGACTGGATAGCAGAAAAGACATCCCAATGAATGATTTATTATATGGTGCTGTTAAACGTGCATTTCATGGTTTTCTTGATCATCAAGACAGAAAATGGCCAGTATATTTGAGAGCACGAAAAACTGAGATATTTATGTGTCTGGTAGTCTTATTTTATTAAAATCCTGTTTTAAGTCTATTAAAATCACTTTCAACAAATATTAAACACCTATATTTTATAAGATTCTTTTAGAGGTAACTTGTTTGATAACACTGGAGTACAAAAGATGTCAAATCTCTCAGTTTTTCCAAAGAAATTTCTGACTTTAAGCCCTTCCCCATCAGGGTCTGTGAGAAGCCCACTGTTAGTCATTCTTTGGGCCCTGGCCCCTTTCCCAGTTGTCTCTCCAAAAAGAAGTCACTCGGTCTGAGATTACTGCTTTGTTGATTATCTGAGAATGCCCTCTAATTTCTTCTGAAGTGAGTCCCCTTTGCTTGTCCTCCTGGTTTGGCCAGTGTGGTGTCTGTAGTCTTTGATACAGCAAGAGGCCCACTGGCAACTGCTCTCCTCATGCCAAGCTAACCAGGGGCCTCACCACCGCTCTCAAGCTTGCCTCCAAGTGCAAGTATGTCATCATATCCTGTTACCAATTTTAGGAACTCTTCTGTCCCCCCAATTTGTCTTGCCCTTTTCTTCAACGCTTCCATTTGCACTCAGATTTTCTTTTCCACCCTCATCTCTTCACACACAATTGGAGCCTAATGGCTTCGGTATGCACTGGATAGTCCTGAACTAGGACACATTTCTTTTAAGCAGTAAAAAGTAAACAATACAGCAGGTTTTTAGATCCTGCTGTATTAAATTCTTAGTAACTCATTTTGTTATAGAAGTTTTCTCTGAGTGGGAAAAAAGAATGAATATCACAGTCTTCAGTTTTACAGACTAAGATAAAATGAAAGCACCACATAAGAAACTGCTTTTGTGTGGACTGAAATATGTACACCAGATTTATATATCTGTGTATATCACATTCATGCATATATTCAAGTACATACATGAGTAGACAACAAAGAATACTATGAGAATTAAATGAAACATATGTAAAAGTGGCAGACACATCGTAGCCCTTCAATAAAATTAATCTTAATTAGATAATTTTCTAAAAGAATTAGTGGTTTTATGGTTCAGGTGGGTGATTACCAGCATGTGTTATTCTACCAATATTCTCTAACACTGTCTTTAGTTTCATAATGTCTTAAGACTTTTTCCTAGATAGCTGAGAAACTTTTTTTTAAACAGTCATTTATTTTGTGATGGCTATTTGACTTTAACTTTTATTTATAAATTTGTTTTCTTCTTAGAAACTTTCTACAGTGGCAACAGTTTACAGTCAATTTGAAGAATGCTAAGATAATTGATAAGTCTTTAAAGTGTCTTTTGTTAAGCCCAGCTACCTTATAATTAATGACTGCTACCACACCACCTGCTCTCTTCTGCCTTGAGTCTTATCACATCGATGTTGCTTTGAAATCTGAGAATCCTTTCCACTTCCTGACAACTAATATGCTACTAGTTTTAGTCCGACATCATATTACTGATTAGCTGAATACTATTTCCTGGTTTTCTTTCCCTGTATCTCTAAATAAACCACTTTTGTCTTAGGATTATGATGTTATAAAAAAAATACTTAAATTAGATTTTTTTTTTTTGGCAGAGGGAAGGAGATCATAGAGAAGGTGAATCATAGTATACTAAATGCTTTCTAAAAGGAAAATTTTGATAATATTTAAAATATAATTAGGTATACCTATGGAGACAGAGTTTTTAAAAATCCACATTTGTTTCTCATCTTCCTTTTATAATGTAAGGGTTTTTTTCTGTATACTGTATTATAGGATTTAGTTTTTGTGCTTTGTATTGTTTCCCTTGCATCCAGTCTTATTAATAATATAAGTACGTAATTTTAGGAATAAGCTGAGATATAATTCCTATATTATAATTACCTGGGCACTTATATTGTTCCTCTCCTCCACTATAAACCACCTGATGGTTGTGCTCATACCCTTGTAATTTTATATCCCCTGTAGTGTCTATAGGGTAAATATTAATTGAATTCACTTGTTGAATTAAACTGATCCCACTAATTTATTTCACTCCATCACTCAATACCATTACATGTTCTTATCCTTCGTGTGTTTATCTTTCAAAAGATAATCTTACTTCCATGAGATTAAAGTTCCTGGGAGTATCTCACTATATTTGCCACTAGGAGTCACAGGGATAGGGCCAATTTATTTTGATACTGGATTAGATTCAACTTTCTGGACCAGAAAAGCAGTTTTCCAGTGTCGTTCTTTTAAGAAGAGATAACTCTGATACAACAATATGGTTAGTATTGAGAAAATAATAACTTCCTCTGCCTGAGTAAAATGCCCACAAGGCCAGAGTGTGTTCCCGATGGCTAATTTATTCATCTGTTGTGTGGATCAGTCTGCTCCCATAAATGTGATCAGTTTATTCTCTCCCATGCTTAATCTGTAGGTTAAGCTAAATTACATGTAGAAGGCCCTTTATCAATATGCCACGAAAATCACTTTCTCATGACTCAGAGATACTCAAAGTAGAGAGGAGAGTGAATTCTTGGAAGAAAGACATGTTGAGCAAAGACACAAAGGTAAGACATTTCAAAACATGTTCAAGATGAGATGGCAGAACATTGTGTCTGGCTTCCAGAACACAGTGGGAGTAGACTGTGACCTAAGGCTGGAAGGATAGGTAGGTAACAAAATACACGAGTTTTTGAATGCCAGACTAAGAAGTTTATATTTTAGGTAGTAGGGAATCTTTGGATTTTGAGCTGGAAGGAGTGAGGTGGTGATGTGCTCTGATTTTTCTTTTTTTTTTTTTCTGGCATGCCATGCGGCCTGTGGGATCTTAGTTCCCCAACCAGGGATTGAACCAGGGCCCGGCAGTGAAAGCTCCAAGTCCTAACGACTGCCAGGGAATTCCCAATGTGTTCTGTTTTAGAAAGACGACTCTAGCAGCAGTAGACTGAAACCGTAGAGTGAGAGTAGAAAGAAAAGAAATTCCAGAAATGATACGGAAATAAAGTTCAGATTTGCCTGTAATCATAGCTAACTAGTCAGTAGTGGAGCCAGGGCTTAAATGGTGTCTGACTTTAAAACCAATACACTGTGCTCCCCTACAGTGTAAATGTGGTCACCCCTCAGTATTCCGAGAGGACTGGTTCCAGGACACCGCTCCCAACCCCAGGACACACAAATCCACAGATGCTCAAGTCCCTTTATTTGTGTAGTATTTGCATATAACCTATGTACATCCTTCTGTATACTTTAATCTCTGGATTACTTATAATACCTAATACAATGTAACTGCTATGTAAATAGTTGTAAATACAATGTAAATGCTGTGTAAACAGTTGCTAGCATGCAGCAAATTCAAGTTTTGTCCTTTTGGAACTTTCTAGAATTTTTTTTCTGATTATTTTCAATCCGGAGTTGATTGAATCTGCAGATGTGAAGCCCACAGATACAGAGAGCCAACTGTATACTGTTATTATAATTATTTAAATGTCTGTTTATTAGGAGAGAGAACCATGACTTTTCATTTTTATGTCCCAGGGTCTTAGCACAGTGCCTAAAAAAACAGTGGGAACTTCATTAGTTCCATCAATAAACATTTATTGAGCACCTACTAGGCATTGTGCTAGGGTGTGCATATGATTCAGCTCTAGTAGATTACTGCCAGTTTTCCGAAGTAATTATAACCAATGTATGCGTACACACCAATTTATGAGAGTTCCTGTTGTTCCATATCCCTGCCCACAGTTGGTATTTATGTCTTTTTTTCATTTTAGCTCTTCTAGTGGGTGGTATACCAATGTGGGTTTTTTAAACAGTTTTTTTTAATTGAGGAGAAATTCATATCACATAAAATTAACCTTTTAAAAGTGAACTCTTCAGTAGCATTTACATTCACATTGTTGTACAAACACCTCTGTTTAGCACCAAAACACTTCATCACCCCAAAAGGAAACTCTGTACCCATTAGGCAGTTGCTCCCTATTCCCTACCCCTGTCCCCACCAGCCTATAGCAACCAGTAATCTTCATTTTGTCTCTGTGGATTTACGTATTTTGAATATTTCTTTCTTTCTTTCTTTCTAAATTAATTTATTTTTTATTTATTTTTATTTTTGGCTGTGTTGGGTCTTCGTTGCTGCGCGCAGGCTCTCTCTAGTTGCGGCCAGCGAGGGCTACTTTTCATTGCGGTGCGCGGGCTTCTCATTGTGGTTTCTTGTCCTGTTGCAGAGCACGGGCTCTAGGCACATGGGCTTCAGTAGTTGTGGCATGCGGGCTCAGTAGTTGTGGCTTGTGGGCTCCAGAGCGCAGGCTCAGTAGTTGTGGTGCACGGGCTTAGTTGCTCCATGGCATGTGGGATCTTCCCGGACCAGGGCTTGAACCCGTGTCTCCTGCATTGGGAGGTGGATTTTTTTTTTTTTTTTTTTTTTTTTTTGGCGGTACGCGGGCCTCTCACTGTTGTGGCCTCTCCCGTTGCGGAGCACAGGCTCCGGACGCGCAGTCTCAGCATCCGTGGCTCACGGGCCCAGCCGCTCCGCGGCATGTGGGATCCTCCCGGACCGGGGCACGAACCCGTGTCCCCTGCATCAGCAGGCGGACTCTCAACCACTGCGCCACCAGGGAAGCCTGGGAGGTAGATTCTTAACCACTGAGCCACCAGGAAAGCCCTTGGTGGAGATTTTTTGAATCTGTAGATTGCTTTGGGTAAAACTCATATCTAACGATATTGTCTTTTAGTCCATGAACATGGGATGTCTTTCTATTTATTTATGTCTTTAATTTCTTTCAACAGTGTTTTGTAGCTTTTATTGTACATGTCTTTCACCTCTTTGGTTAATTCCTAAGTATTTTATCCTTTTTGATGCTATTATAAAAGGAATTGTTTCATAATTTCCTTTTCAGATTGTTCATTATTAGTGTATAGAAATGCAACTGAGTTTGTTGGTTTTTTTGTTTGTTTTTACTTCTTCCTGTTTTTATAAACCCAGTTTATTCTGGCTTTGTTTTCTCTCTCTGCTTCTATCCCTCCCTTTGAAATCCCTCAGTGCTAACCATCCTAGTCCAGTATCTCATGGCCTCATGACTGCTAATAGTTTCTTAACTATTATCCTATCAGTTCATCCTGTTTGCTTCTCTCTGATTAGAACTTTTAAAATACAATTTCACTGGGGAGTCACTCTTTCCTAGAGTATTTTCTTACTCATCTTACTTCCCTTATCTGAGTTCTTATAGCACTATTTCTGTACCACTTAATCTTATATTTGAGTGTATAGTGCCTTGAACTACCTAGTATTCTATTGGTTATAATTTTTTCCAATTAAAAAAAAAAAACTTGCTGACTGCCTGCTATGTGGGAAATAATGTGAATGGGTGATACAATGATAAATAAGATGTGCCCAATTTTGTCCTTAATATTAGATAGCATTTATTAAGTGGCTACCATGTGTCTGATACTGTTCTATGAACTTTATATATAACTCAGTCCTCACAGCAACACCATGTGGTCTACACTATTTTCTTCATTTTACACAGGAGAAAACTGAGGTACAGAGAGGTAAAATAACTTTTTCCAAATTAGTTAGCTAATAAGTGACAAAACCATGATTCAAACCTACTTCACCAGCTTGAGAATCCATGCTGTTAGCCACTACCACTATATTATCCAGTTGAAAAGGCAAGACAGAGACCTAAATAAGCATATTTTGAGGTTTACTATAACAGCTTTGTTAGAAGGTTAAAGAACTTTTACAGTTCAGCAGATGGCAAGATTACTTCCACCTAGGACAAAAACAAAGGCATTATGAAGGATTTGGAAGTGGGGTAGGGAGAAACATTCCACAGACAGGAACTTGCGTGATATAAAGCACTCTTGCGAGGAGACTCTTCAGAACATATTACCAGGCACAGTGAGTAATGTAGTTTAACTGCAAAGGATGCGTGAAATGGTAAAGGGAAATAAGTTTATAAAAGTGGGTTGCAGCCAAGTCATAGTTCTTGAATGTGAGATTAAGATGTTTAAGTCATATTTTGTAAGTAGTGCAGTGATATTTTAAAGTCTGTGTCCTAGAAATGTTTGACTGTAATTATGCAAAAGGTCAAAGAGAGGAGAAGGACTAACTGGAAAGTTATTGCCATAGGCTAAGTAAGAGATAATGAAGCCCTGAATTAGGTAGCTAGCAGGGAAAGTAGAGACTGGAGGAGAGACTGTGTGAATCTTCCTGAATCTTCAAGATTTATCAACTGATTGATTGGCTATACAGCAAGGGTGGTGCTGGGAGACTAAAAATGCCTAGTGGGTGGTTGGAAGAGGCAGATGCCATTAACAGAGATAACAAAGAGCACAGTTAGGACATGACAGTTTGGGAGAAAGGAAGATATATAATAAGTTTGAGACATGCCAAGTTTATGATGCCAGTGGAAGGAAACATTCAGCGATAATGTAGATTGTTGGTTTCTTTTTTGGCTGCATTGGGTCTTAGTTGCGGCACGTGGCCTTTTCGTTGCTGCGCGCAGCCTCTTTGTGGCGCGTGGTCTCTTCGTTGTGGCGCTCAGGCTCCTCTCTAGTTGTGGCTCGCGGGTTTCTCTCTAGTTGTGGCGTGCGAGTTTTCTCTCTCTGTTTGTGGCACGCAGGCTCCAGAGTGCGTGGGCTCTGAAGTTTGCGGCACGCGGGCTCTCTCGTTGAGGCGCGCAAGCTCAGTAGTTGTCGCATGCGGGCTTAGTTGCCCCGCAGCACATGGGATCTTAGTTTCCCGACCAGGGATTGAACCCAAGTCCCCTGCATTGTAAGGCGGATTCTTTACCACTGGATCACCTGAGAAGTCCAATAATGTAGAATTTAAGAGGTGAAAATTAGAGATGTAACTATTAGAGACCTTGGTGTACATTTGATACCTAAATCCAGGGAAGCATGTAGAGGAAAAACATCTAGGGGACATATGGAAAAATCAGAACCACCAAAGGAATATTCCCAGGGTAAGGAGAGCCAGAAGATTACGGTGGATTAAAATAGGAAGTGAGAGAGTGGCATGTTTCAGAGAGGTAAAACACACGTGGCAGATTTCATAAAAAGCATTTATGAAATCTAGGTTGTGAGAACATGAGCTTTTGTGCTTATACATGCTATTTCGTATTGTTTTTCCCTTAGACCTTTGTTTTTCTTTGCTTCTATAATTGGCTGCTCTACTTCAAATTATTTTCTAGTTGTTATACCTTACAAGTGAATTCTAGATTCCTTCATAGCACTCAGAAATCATAGACTAACTGTGGTATCTACACATGTTATATAGACATGGATAAAGTGAATATTAGGTTATTAACTTAAGAGTAAATATAGATTAGCCCTCAGTAAGGCTCCCTTGGCAGATTTCTAGCAGCATAAAAGATGGAGCTGATATGAATGAGCCCTGCCCTTCCAATATAAGATTAAGTGTTACGAACAAAAAAAAAAATCATAGCCTTGATTAAAGGAATAAAAGGGAAATCCAGTTTTGTTTTAAGGCCAGCAACAGCTCAAAACCATAGTCAAAAGCAGGAAATGACACCACAGAATATAAGCCTTGGTGCCTGGGGTTTTAATACTTACTTGAAGCAAAAATTGTGCCTTTGGGTCCACAGGCAGCTGGAATTGGGCCCCCTGCATAAAGCCTAGTCTCAAAGGGCTACTGTTTTGTGAAAGAATGAGAAAAATTCAGTGGTCCAGAGCTACTAAAACCCTTAGGACCCTGACAGAAGCCAATGCAAAAACTGTTCTCTACCACAAAACTTAGGGCTTTGGGAGCTCCTGTTAAGGAAGTATTTTTTAAAAAATCAAAAACCTCAGTGAAGATGTGCTCACAATATAAATATAAACTGTGAGGATAGTCAACAGATGCAACAAAGAAGAAAACTGTCCTTCTAAGAACAGGAGATAAGAAACCTAATCTGAAAGATGCCATAAAAATAATCATTTTAAAATAAACAATTAAAGAGATAAAAGAAGGAATAAAACCTTAATGAAAGAACATGACAGGATAAGAGAAAAAAAGAACTATAAATGAAATGTTCATTGATTTTTTTTTTTTCTTTAATGGTTGGATTAAACTACTGAAATGAGAATTAGTGAATTGGAAGATGATCTGGTCAAATCACCCAGAATACAGAACCAAGAGATAAGGAAGGAAAATATGAGAATGCTTAGGAGACATGGGAGATAGAATGAGAAGGTACAGCATATATCTATCTAATGACAGTTTAGAAGAAGCGAATGGGAGATGCAATATTACCATAAAATAATGGTTGAGATTTTCCAGAATTGGCAAGAAAGACAAGTCCTCATATTTAAGAAGTACACAGTATCCTGAACAGGCTAAATAAAAACAATCCACATTTAAACAAACCATCGAGAAACTGTTCAGCATTAAAGCAAATAGAAAATTTTAAACCAATTGTAGAGCAAAAATTAAAGAACACCAGTTATACTAACAGTTACCTTCCCATCTGAAACAAAAGGTATCAGAAAAAGATAGAAAAATATCTTCAAATTGCTTAGAGAAAATAATTGTCATTGTAGCATTTTATACCCTGTTAAAGCATTAGTTGAGAATAAAATAAAGATATTTTCAGGAAAATTAAGACTTATCAATTTGCCATTGACAGACCCTCACTTTGAAGGCAAATAAAGGGTATACCTCAGCAAGAAGAAAATTGAATACAGAAGGAAGGAGAGGGCAGCAAGAAAAAGTTCTAACTCAGAAAAAAGTAAACATGTTGATAAATCTTAAGCACTGACTGTAAAAGAAATTATTGTAATGATGATGACTAATTTGGAGGGGGTTAAAAACAGTATGACAGCAAAACTTAGAAGATGGGAGAAGGAAATCAGAAACATTTTAGCATCCTTAGCATCCTTGTATTGAGTGGGAGGAGGATAGAGATACTAATTAGACTTGTCAATGATTATTTTTTAAATATAGGGGTAAAACTATAGTATGTACAATTTTCAAACCAATAGGTGGAGAGATCACTGTTACATATGAACGTAGATACAAAAATTTCCTAAAAATGTTAGATATTGAGTTTTAAAAAGTCATTTTCTAATACCTGAGGTTTGCTTTAAAAGTTTCTGCTCTGTTAAATGAGTATGATAGTAATACCAACTTGGTATTACTAGATCAGCCATCTCTGAGTGTCCCACAGACTCATGTGATAAATAAATGCCTGTTGTTTTATATACTGAGATTTTCAGTTGTTTGTTTTGTAATAACAAGCTAATACATCTGGCAAAGTTAAAATTTAGATGTTGCCGGGCTTCCCTGGTGGCACAGTGGATGAGAGTCCGCCTGCTGATAAAGGGGACACCGGTTTGTGCCCCGGTCCGGGAAGATCCCACATGCTGCGGAGTGGCTGGGCCCGTGAGCCATGGCCCCTGAGCCTGCGCGTCCGGAGCCTGTGCTCCGCAATGGGAGAGGCCACAGCAGTGAGAGGCCTGCGTACTGCAAAAAAAAAAAAAAAAAAAAATTTAGATGTTGCCAACTATGTGGAGGAAACATGGGAAATTTCCATTGCTTTTTAAAAAATATTTATTTTATTTGTTTCTTGGCTGCGTTGGGTCTTAATTGCGGCACATTGGATCTTCATTGAGGCATTCGGGATCTTTTGTTGTGGCCCACGGTCTCTTCATTTTGGCGCTGGGGTTTCTCTCTAGTTGTGGCGTGCGGGTTTTCTCTCTCTAGTTGTGGTGCGCAGGCTCCAGGGCACGTGGGATCTGTAGTTTGTGGCATGTGGGTTCTCTAGTTGTTGGGCGCGAGCTCAATAGTTGTGGCGCCTGGGCTTAGTTGCCCATCAGCATGTGGGATCTTAGTTCCCTGACCTGGGATTGAACCCGTGTCCCCTGCGTTGGAAGGCGGATTCTCTAGCACTGGACCACCAGGGAAGTCCCAAATCTCCATTGCTTTTGATGGGAGAGTGAATTAATACAATTACTTTGGAGAAAAGTTTGGTGATATCTAATTGCAAATTTGAAGATACCCATATCCTATTGTCAGGAATCAGTAAACACACAAGTAGGTAAAGAGTCATTTAAAGGATATTCATTGGCGGGAGGAGCAGCAGCGGCCAGGCAGCCCAGCTTCCCAGCTTCGCGAAGGCTCTTGGCGCGCCGCGGCCCGCAGGTACCCAGCAGGCGCCAGCCCCGCCGCCACGATGCCCAAGAGGAAGGTCAGGTCCAAGGAGGGGGCAGCGAAGGAGGAGCCCAAGAGGAGATGGGCGAGGTTGTCAGCTACACAGGCTCCTGCAAAAGTGGAAACGAAGCCAAAAAAGGCGGCAGGAAAGGATAAATCTTCAGACAAAAAAGTGCAGATAAAAGGGAAAAGGGGAGCAAAGGGAAAACAGGCTGAAGTGACTAACCAAGAGACTAAAGAAGACTTACCTGCAGAAAATGGAGAAACTAAAAACGAGGAGAGCCCAGCCTCTGATGAAGCAGGAGAGAAAGAAGCCAAGTCTGATTAATACCACGCACCTGGTCCTATCAGTGGTCCCTGTCTCCCTTCTTGTACAATCCAGAGGAATATTTTTGTCAACTATTTTGTAAACGCAAGTTTTTTAGTAGTTCTAGAAACATTTTTAAAAAGGAGGGAATCCCACCTCATCCCATTTTTTAAGTGTAAATGCTTTTTTTTAAGAGGTGATATCACTTGCTGGTTGTTTATTTTTTGGTACAACCAGAAAATAGTGGGATATTGAATATGGGAGGCTTTGATTGTCTTGGGTGTGAGCTTAACATTCCACAGATGGTGGGGTAGCTTTTATATCCTATAATACAAAGCATAGTCAGTTGTGCATTTAATGTCTTAAACACTTTAAATTACTACTCTTCCCACGTTGTTTTTGGTAGAATTGTTTCTTAAAGCAAACCACTCACCCCTTGATCTTGGTTCTCCTGGGCAGAATTTTGTGCACTCTGTTAACATCTTTGGTCGTGGTAGTCCAGTTCTTCTAGTAACTGTTAATGTGCTGTGAACGATTGACAATTTGAGTATGTAGTGTATATGATATTAAATTGCGAATTAGTGGGACTTACGATGTAACAGCATATCAATATTTGAAGATATTGGTACTTGATATCCTGTGAAGGAAAAGTTGCCTCCAAATTTTAAGCTGGAAAGTCACTGGAATAACTGTTCAGAAAAGAATCACAACTACATGATTTTTTAGATTTTTGGTACGTATGTTGAGAATTGTGTACAAATTGAAATGTCTGTGTACTGATCCTCAAAGCAACCAATAAAATCTCAATTATGAAAGAAAAAAAGATATTCATTGCAGCATTCTAATAGTGAAAAATTGGAAACAAGCTAAATGTCCATCAACAAGGGGAATGAAGAGATAAATGAATTACACATTATAGTCATTTAATGTATAGTGAATAGTGCCCTCCCAAAAAGGGCACTATTCACGTCTACCCAGAACTTCAGGATATGATCTTATTCAGGAAGAGGGTCTTAGTTAATATGAGGTCGTACTGGATTAAGACAGGCCCTGAATCCAATAACTGCTGTCCTTATAAAAGGTGAAGATACACAGAAACACACAGGAGAGATTGGAGTGATCCAGGTACGAGCCAAGGAACACAGAGATTACTGGCGGCCACCAGAAGCTGGAGAGAGGTGTGGAACGGATTCTCCCACAGAGCCTCCAAAAGGAACCAACCTTACCAACACCTTGACTTTGGACTGCTAGCCTCCTGAACTATGAGGGAATGAATGTTTAAGCCACCCAGTTTGTAGTGTAATGTTTTATGGCAGCCCTAGGAACTAATACTACATAGCAGTTTAAACAAATGAACTAGAACTGTATGTATCAATATGGGTAAATCTTGAAAACTTAGTGTCAAATGGGAAAAAGCATATCTCATTACAATTTATGTAGACCCAAGGCAGACGGTGGGGGAGGGAGGAGACTGTGACCTCCAGTAAGCAAGCGGTACTGACTGGACAAAGTGGCTTTGAGCTTCATTTTAAAGATGAATGAAGTACACTGAAAACTACAAATCATTGGTGAAAGAAACTAAAGAAAAATAAATTGAGAGGCATCTTGTGTTCATGGATTGGAAGACTTGCTACTGTTAGACATGAATACTACTCAAAGCAATCTACAGGTTCAGTGCATCCCCATCAGAATGGAATCTCAAGGGACTCCAAATAGCCGAAACAATCTCGAAAATAACTAAATTGGAGGACTCATATTTCCTGATTTCAAAACTTACTACAAAACTACAGTAATCAAAACAGTGTGGGACTGCCATAAAGACAGACATATATATCAATGGAATAGAATAGAGTAAAAAAATATCCCTCGCATATATGTCAAATGATTTTCAACAAGAGTGCCAGGACTGTCCAATGGAGAAAGGACAGTCTTTCCACAAATGGTGTTGGGAAAACTGGATATCCATATTGAAAAGAATGAAGTTGGACCCTTGTTTTACACCGTATAGAAAAACCAACTCAAAATGGATCAAAGACATAAATGCAAGAGCTAAAACTATGAAACTCTTAGAAGAAAACATGGGGAAAGCTTTATGGTATTGAATTTGGCAAGATTTCTTGGATGTGACACCAAAAGCACAACAACAAAAGAAAATATAGATAAATTGGACTTATCAAAATTAGAAACTTCTGTATATCAAAGGACACTATCAAGAGTGAAGATGGAACAGAATGGGAGAAAATATTTGCAAATCATATATCTGATAAGAGATTAATACACAGAATATATAAAGGACTCCTAAAACTCAGCAACAACAAAAAACAGCCCAATTCAAAGATGGGCAGAGGAGATATACTGATGGCCACTAAGCATGTGAAACGATGTTCAACATCATTAATCATTAGGGAAATGCAAATCAAAATCACAGTGAGATACCACTCACACCCTGTAAGCATGGCCATATGAAAAAGAGGGGAAAAGGAAAATAACAAATGTTGGCAAGGTTATGGAGAAAATGAAATCCTCATAAATTACTGGAAAGTATGTAAAATGGTTCAGCTGCTGTGCAAAACAGGTTGGTGGGTCCTCAAAAAGTTAAGCATAGAGTTACGGTATGATCCAGCCCTTCCATTCATAGGTATATACTCAAGGGAGTTGAAAACAAGAGCTCAAATAAATACATGCATGTGCATGTTCATAGCAGCACCATTCACAATAGCCAAAAGGTGGAAACAGCCCAAATGTCCATCAATTAATGGATAAACAAATGTGGTCTAAATGTACAATGGAATATTACTCAGCCATAAAAAGGACTGACACATGTCACAATGTGGATGAACACTGAAACATTGTAAGTAAATAAGCCAGAAACTAAAGGTCACATATTGTATGATTCCATTTATATAAAATATCCAAAGTAAGCAAATCCACAGGGACATAACGTATGTTATGTATATTTTACCACAATAAAAACCATGAGTAAGCGCAGGTTTGTGACGCTCCTGGGAGCTGGGTGGGAAGCGGAAGCTGGAGGGGAGCAGCATGGTGGCCCAGGCTGGTAGGAAGCAGACAGCAGACTTCCCTCACCCTCACCTCCCTCTGGAGGGCTATTTGGAAATTCAGTAACCCACGGCTAACATTTATTAAATATTATTGGCCTTAATATATGTCCTTAACTTACAGCCTCACTTCAAATGACGGTAACTTTATCTGATTTACCATCGTGTGGTGCCAGATCTTTCCCGAAAGATTTGAATGATCTCTTACTCAGGTAGTGTTACGGACCTATAATGTCTGTGGAGCTGGAACACTTAGCTGCACTGAGCAGTGAGAAGAAAGCCTCCGAAGCCCTTGTCCAGCTGTTGCTCCTCCCATTCTCTTCTCCCCTAGCCTAGTTTTTGGTGTAAGGCTGTACCAACGGCTCTTAGTGTTACTGTCTCTTGAACGGAAGCTTGACTCTTCCCTCCCTTAGCAAAGCGAGTCTAGTCTGCTTGGTTACGTGCAAGAACTGTCGAGTGCCAAATTCCAGCCACTGTCAAAATGGCCGGAATCTTTATTTCCGTCATTCACTCAGCTAGTCAGTCAGCCATTCATTCAACATAATTATTATAAGCCTGCTATGTGTCAGGCACAGTGGTAGGTATGCTCAGGTAATCAAGGAGTTTTCCGTACCTTTTCATTTGCTGGTACATTTATTATGTCTAATTTTTATTCTCAAGTATGGAAACACATGAAGGAAGGACAGAGTACTTGATGTATTATTGTTGTTCAAACTAAAAATACTGTTGACTGGTATTGTCTATATGTAAGTGGAAAGCATGTCAGAAGCCATAAATTTTTAAGACTGAATAAGGAATGAAGAAAATATAACAGTTGAATAGCTTTCTCTTGAGAGTAAGGAAAATACACATCAGTGAGAGAAAAATCACAACTGTTAAGAAAAAATGGGAAAAGAATCTAAAAAGAATATATATGTACATACGTGCATATATATGTATGTGTATATATATAACTGAATCACTGTGCTCTGTACCTGAAACTAACACAACATTGTAAATCAATGATACTTCAATAAAAAATTCTAATTAAAACTACCCCATCTAAAAGTGCACTTAAATGTATGGTGGCACACGTATGGGTATGAAGGTATCATTTATGACTTGATCCTGGTGTGAGATTGGTTTTTATACTTTTCGCATCCGTTTCCCTTATCCTGGGAATCATCTTACAGACATATACCACTGGTCATAAGGAAATCTGGATAAAACACGGAAATTTAAAGCCTTCACAAAGAAGCAGCTCTTCAGTGCACACTTCATCTAAGTTCTTATTTTCACTTAAAAAGCTCTAATAGGTTTGTTTGTGGTTTTCTAGATGTCAGTTCAAGTCTCCTTGAATTTGCAGAGATGAGTAAAGACCTAAATAACACATATTTTAAAACTTATTATGATTTTATAAACTATTCCTATTTTTCCTAGCTGTATTCTTGTCTGTATCCCTCTTCTGCAAATTACGTAGGCCTTCCCTTGTTAGTGGTTAATACTCGAGACTATCATATGGTATTCTTTCAGTCAATTTAACAAGTGTTTTCTGAGTACTTAGTATGCGTCTAGTGTCAACCAAAAAATAATGCAGGAGGCTGCAAATAAGAAAAGTGTTTATTTGGGGTCTTAAGGATCACAAATCAAGAGACACAGATTCTGGTAACTCTGAAAGAATGTTCCGAGGAAAAGAGTCAGGGGCTTATTAAAACAAAAAGCCAGAGGGTGTTGAAAGTTGCCTGTTGAGAATTATGATTGACTCTGACCTGAGTCAGACAGTATTTGTCCTTAAGAGATCACAAGTTTGTTTTTATTTATTTTTTATATTATTTTATTTTTTTGGCTGCGTTGTTGGGTCTTCATTGCTGCACGCGGGCTTTCTCTAGTTGCGGCGAGCGGGGGGCTACTCTTACTTGCAGTGCATGGGCTTGTCATTGCGGTGGCTTCTCTTGTTGCAGAGCATGGGCTCTAGGAGTGTGAGCTTCAGTAGTTATGGCACGAGGGCTCAGTAGTTGTGGTGCATGGGCTTAGTTGCTCTGCAGCATGTGGGATCTTCCCGGACCAGGGATCAAACCCGGGTCCCCTGCATTGACAGGCAGATTCTTAACCACTGCACCACCAGGGAAGTCCCGGGATCACAAGTTGTTTTAGGGTAGGGGTCTGATAAGTAGATAGACTGTCACAAGTTATTTTAGGGTAAGGGTCCTATAAGTACCTTGAGTTTCTGGCAGGTGTTCCGGATGACTTTATCAGGTCCAAAGGTCAGATTCCATCCAGGCTGAGACTTGCATAAGTCATACTTCCTTAATGGCCTCCCAGCTCCATTTAAGAGAGCTATCTGAGCCATACTGACTCTATTTTTATTTTCCTTTCACACTAGGACTTTGCTATCAGATGACATAAAACTGGAAAGGAAATTATGACATTTATACTAATTAAAAGAATTTGCAAGTATTGTCCTGACTGTGATGCTGTCTAAAATTATGATCCTACCTTAATTTTGTAGAAATATTTAAAAGGTATCCCACTTTCAACAGTTTGGCTAAATATGTTTTTATGATATTGCATGATACAATATATATGCTCACTGTCAGCAATAACTTAACACTTTTATTTGTAATTTTAAAAACTCAGAATGGATTACTGGGCTAAAATTGGGAAACCTGAGATCTTATCCCGACTCCATCGCTGATTGCCCAGTGAACCTGAAGAAGCCTTTCGGCTTCTGTAGGCTTCAGTTTCTTCTATATTAAAAAGAGGGTGTTGGGCTAGGTTGTCTCTGTGACCCCTTGTAATTCTAAAATATTATTAATATTATTAAATATTACAGCATATAGATAAACCATTGAAATGAGGCTGTTTTAAGGGAATGTAACTACGAAAAGTGTTACCCTTTAAGAAAGCTAGTTAGATTCCAGTGTACATACATGATTCCAGTTACTAAACTAAGAATCAGGTGTCATTCTGTTGAATAATATGACCTTTGACAAATACTGGATGCATTATAGTTGAACAACATGGAAAGAGTACTACAAATTTCCAGCTTCCCCGTACTATTTACCAATACATCCTTTTATCATACGTCCTGATTTTTTTAAAATCCCTTCGGTTTCTTTTGTTTCAGTTATTTTTTCTCAAATAGGATAATGCAGAAAAATTTCTTCCTGTAGACAGAACAGTTGGTCCTTGAGGTCACATTTAATGTTAATAGCTATAAATCTATAAATTAAAATGTCCCTTAAGACATGAAAATGTCTCTGGTGGAATTCTAACTTTACTAAGCAAGAGATCTACATTTTGAGTATCACTAATCCTAGAGAAATACGTACTTATTGTCATTTTCCACTCATGTACGCGTTATCCGTTTCTAATAATACATATAGAATTTATTGCTTCGCATCTATTTTTCCTTTGGGTTTTTCAACTTTTTCCCAAAATACTCACTCAGTAATTATTCACTGACTTAATAATGTGCTCCAGGCATTGAGAATATATGCATGAAAGGCATAGTCCCTAAGCCTTAGGAGATTATAATCCATACAAAGAAGCAGTTATATAAAGAGGCCATCACAATATAATGCAATAATTTTTATAAAAGTGTATATAGTTATGGAGGAAGCATAGCAGAGGGAGTACTTCAGTGTCTTGGGAGTTAGAAAGGCTTCACAGAGGAAACTTATTCTTAATGTAGGAGTAGTTATTAGATAGAAAATGCAGAATAGTGTATTCTAAGCATAGGGAAAATATTCAAAAAGGCACAGTGATATGAAACATCCTCCATGTTCAGCCAGTAGTTTCAGATGTCTGAAGCATTAGGATAGGAGGCAGAGATTAAGATGAAATAAAAGTGGAGAGGTAGGCAGGGGCCAGATACCCAGTCTTTAAATGCCTTGCATAGGAACTTGGGTTTCTTCCTAAAGGAAATGAGAAAAATTGGTGGATTTTTAACAGTGGATCAAATCTGGGATGTCAAGGAGCTTACTGCCTATGTTGTCTTCCAGGAGTTTTATGGTTTCAGGTCTTACATTCAAGTCTTTAATCTGTTTTGGGTTAAGTTTTATGTATGGTGTAAGATAGTGGTCCAGTTTCATTCTTTTGCGTATGCCTGTCCAGTTTTCTCAGCACCATTTATTGAAGAGACTGTCCTTCCCCCATTGTATATTCTTGGCTCCTTTGTCATAAATCAATTGACCATATATGAATGAGTTTATTTCTGCAATCTCTGTTCTCTTCCATTGATCATATATATCTGACTTTATGCCAGTACCATACTGTTTGGTGGTGGTGGTAGGGTGGCCATTTATTTTTTATTTTTCATACAATTTTTCATTTGTTTTTTCCATTTACGGTTATTACACAATATTGGCTGGGTTCCCCACGTTGTGCAGTACATCCTCGAGCCTGTCTTGCCCCCAGTAGTGTGTGCCTCCCTCTCCCCCACCCTTTTATTGCCGCCCGCCCACTCCCCCACTGGTAACCACTAGTTTATTCTCCATATCTGCGAGTCTGCTTCTTTTTTGTTTTATTCACTAGTTTGGTGTGTCTTTTAGATTCCACATATAAGTGATATCATATAGTATTTGTCTTTGACTTAGTTCATTTAGCATAATATCCTTCAAATCCATCCATGTTGCTGCAAATGGCAAAATTTCATTCCTTTTTTATGGCTGAGTAGTATTTCATGGTATAGATATACCACATCTTTATTCATCTGTTGACGGGCACTTAGTTTGTTTCCATATCTTGGCAATTGTAAATAATGCTGCTCTGAACACTGAGGTGCATGTAGCTTTCGAATTAGTGTTTCTGTTTTTTTCAGATGTATACCCAGAAGTGGAATTGCTGGGTCATATGGTAGTTCTATTTTTAATTTTTTGAAAACCCCCCATACTGCTTTCCACAGTGGCTGCATCAGTTTACATTCCCACCAGCACTGTATGTGGGTTCCCTTTTCTCCACACACTCACCAACATTTGTTATTTGTGTTCTTTTTGATGATAGCCATTCTGACAGGTGTTAGGTGATATCTCATTGTGGTTTTCATTTGCATTTCCCTGATGATTAGTTATGTTGATCATCTTTTCATATGCCTCTTGGCCTGCATATGAAAAATCTGCATTTCCTCTGGAAAAATGTCTGTTCAGTTCTTCTGCCCCATTTTTTAATCGGGTTGTTTTTTTGTTTGTTTTTGGTTTTGTTTTTGCGGTACACGGGCCTCTCACTGCTGTGGCCTCTCCCGTTGCGGAGCACAGGCTCCGGACGTGCAGGCTTAGCAGCCATGGCTTACGAGCTCAGCCGCTCCGCAGCATGTGGGATCCTCCCAGACCGGGGCACGAACCCATGTCCCCTGCATCGGCAGGCAGACTCTCAACCACTGTGCCACCAGGGAAGCCCTTGGGTTGTTTTTTAGATGTTGAGTTTTATGAGCTATTTATATGTATTGATATTAATCTCTTATCAGTAATATCATTTGCAAATATTTTCTCCCATTCAGTAGGTTGTCTCATACTATACTGTTTTGATTACTGTAGGTGTGTAATATAATTTGAAATCAGGGAGCAGTTTTGTACTTCGCTCCAGTTTTGTACTTCTTTCTCAAGATTGCTTTGGCTATTGGGGGTCCTTTGTGGTTCCACTCTAATTTTAGGATTGTTTTTCTATTTCTGTGAAAAATACCATTGAACTGTATTGAATCTGTAGATTGCTTTGGGTAGTATGGACATTTTAACATATTCTTCCAATCCATGAGCACAAACTGTCTCTCCATTTATTTGTGTCTTCTTCAGTTTCTTTCATTAATGTCTTACAGTTTTCAGTATACACATCTTTCACCTCCTTGGTTAAATTTATTCCTAGGTATTTTATTTTTTTGTAAATGGGATTGTTTTCTTAATTTCTTTTTCTGAGAGTTCATTACTAGTGCATAAAAACACAACAGGGCGCGCAGGCTTGTTGTTTGTGGTGGCTTCTCATTGTTGTGGTGCGCAGGCTTCTCTTTGCGGTGGCTTCTCTTGTTGCGGAGCACGGGCTCTGTAGTTGTGGCTCGCGGGCTGTAGAGCGCACGCTCAGTAGTTGTGGTGCACGGGCTTAGTTGCTCCGTGGCATGTGGGATCCTCCCAGACGAGAGATTGAACCCATGTCCCCTGCATTGGCAGGCAGATTCTTAACCGCTGTGCCACCAGGGAAGTCCCCAATACATTTTTTAAGCTTGAATTTCAAAGCGTGACTGACAAGCGGGTGGGCTAATGCATGTCCTCCAAAACTAAAAAAAACTAATTTGTACTGCTTTTTCATGAGGTCTTAAATCAAAGCCAGTGTCATGTTCTAAAGTTTTTCTGTTAACATCATGTTAATCTTAAATATGATATAACTTTATCCTAGGTAGTCTAACAGTATATATATCTAACTTTGGTTTTCTACGCTTTACTATTCATTTTTCTCAAAAAGAAGTTTTAGGCAGTAAATAGTAATGTAATTCTTTATAAAGCTTTTCCTACTTTTCAACATTGAAAAAAAAAAATACAGAACAAGTAATAATGACGGCACAAAGATTTTCTAACATAAATTTACCAATGCTCATTTTCAGAGAGTCTTTCTTTTGAATAATATAGTAAATGCACACTCACACATATCTTTTATATAATCTTAGTAAATAATATAGTAAATGTTGGGTCTTAATCATTTATAATTTTATCCAGAATACTTTTTTTTTTCTTTAAGAACTTTGAATCTTTGGCTTCTTGTATTGACTTTCTAGGTGGCCTTAAGAAAATTATTACATCTTTTTGCCAATTCCCTAACCTTATAGGTGATGATAGTGTTATTATTTCAGGAAGAGTAAGACAGGATATAAGTTTTGTAGAGCATTAGAAAGGTGTAGCTAAAAAAGACAACAAAGACCCCAGGTCCTGATTTAGGTCCTTTTGCAGACTATATAGCATTATTCCACAAGCAGGGATAAAGATTTAAATAGATGGAATATTTATTTGTAATTTAAAATAATTTTCATTCCCCCCCCAAAAAAAAAGTTGTGATGTGCTACATCTTTAAAAAAATTAGCAACACACTACAATTTTCTTATCTTATAATGGAAATTATATGGTATCCAATAGATAAATAGATCAATGTAACATTAAAAGAGCCCTGAAGTAGACACATACATACAGTCAGTTGATTTTTTTTAAGAATTTAAAATGTTTATATTTGCCTTTAGCGATTACATTCCTTTTCTTCTTGACTTCTCTTTGTTTCTCTTGTCTTTTTTTTTTTAAATTTTTATTAGAGTGTGGTTGCTTTACACTGTTGTGTTTGCCTGCACTGCACAACATAATGAATCAGCCATACACATACAGATATCCCCTCCCTTTTGGACTTCCCTCCCATTTAGGTCACCACAGTGCATTAGGTAGAGTTCCCTGTGCTATACAGTATGTTCCCATCAGTTGTCTACATAGTATCAATAATGTATAGTGGCAATCCCCGTCTCCCAATCCCTCCCACCACCCCTTTGCCCCTTGGTATCCATACATTTGTTCTCTACGGTCTATCAACTGATTTTTGACAGTGATATCAAGGCAATTCAGAAGGAGAAAGAATGTAGTCTTTTCAACAAATGGTATTGGAGCAGCTGTGAAATAGGAAATGAACCTTGACCCCTACCTTACCCTTGAGATTGGTAAAGCTTTTAGAGACAGGGCACTCAAGTCACTAACCATAAAAGAAAACACTGATAAATTGGACTTCATGAAAATTAAAAACTTCTGTCATTCAAGAGGTACCATTAAGAAAATGAAAAGGTACATACTGTCAACAACTGTGAAGGGTCTACAATTTCACACTATTTGTAGACTAACAAGTTAGCCTGCCACAGTTTCATGAATTGTGATGGAAGAATAAGACTCCTGGTCAGAGATAAAGGACAGTTTTTTACAGCAACAGCAGTAGTCAGAATATCAGCATTTTTAAGCCAGTTCCCCAAGCCTCTGGTATAGCAGGATGCTTTAGCAAGCTTCCGCCCTGGCCCACAGGAGGAATCTGTGGCAGTGGGGTCACCAGTAACAACCCTGGCCAGAAAGTTGAGGCTGATCTGAGTGTCTTCCACCACCATGGTAGGTAGTGTAATTGGTCAATTCAAATAATCAGGAACAAATTTCATACCACCTTTTAAAATTAGATGATTCCCATCGTAGGGATACCTTCCTCAGTGAGCACATGAACTACAAGTCAGTTATCCCTCATTTCGGAGGGATCTTCTCAGTCATCTGAGGGCTACATAACCTGCTGGTGGTGTTTCCTTAAACACTTGAATGTCTCTTATGACTACTCCCAGGGCGCAAGTCATTGTATTTTCAGGAATAAAGGAAAAAAAGATGGCTTGCTTCTGCACCAAAGTGTAGTCCTGAGGTGCAGGCACATGATGACCCTGTAAAGAAAGTTTATTTACAATTATTAGGGCAGTGGTGGTATATTACATATGAGACTTTTATGAGTCAGGGGGAGGAACAAGTCGACCCTGCTTCCTACACACCTCTCAGCTGGGCCAGTTCACTTTTAATAATGGAGTCTAGTCCTTGTTTTGTTGAGAAACTACCTGAAGTCGTCAGCCCAACCTGTCATGTTGGTCAGTGCCACCAGTGCCACCAGTCACATTTTTCTTCCCCACAGAATGATTGAGTGTGATGGCCATGGGGATGAGGATAGAGATGACACCCAAAGGTGCTGATGTACATTTAGCATGGGATATACAGGATCTGGGCCATCTGCTATTTTTAATGGCATTGTCAGAAATATTTAAGGCAATAATAATCAAATTGTGGTACAGCCAGCTAAATTTAGGGCACTTGGAACAGTTTGAGAGAGTAGCACCAGGGTGTTTTCCTTCATGAGGAAGGTTCCAGGGCCTATTCTGAAAGACAAAATTATTAACACTCCTCCCTTCCCCATATCTCTCAGGATCTAAGCTGTTCCCTTTCCAGATTTTGAGATTGTTCTTCTCCCTCCATTGCCACAAAATTGGGGTATCTCATTCCAGAAGCTGTAGCTTCACCTTTTTTTCCCCCATTCACCCCTGACCTTGTACCAAGATCTTTTCCCCAGAAGGGTCAAGTACGAGAGGAAAAAGTCATTTTTATACATCTTATAGAGTTCCATTAGATCCCCCCACTTTGCACTGTATTGATGACAAGTCTATTCACCTAAGTGATCATGACCTAGGACCATGTGACTCTAACAAGAGAATCCAGGTAGCTGAACCAGAATCGAGGTTGAAACGCCTATTCCCCCTTTTGGCTGGACTGCCACCCAGAAGGTATACCAGCCAGACTGGGCTGGGATTGTCATAAGGGAAAGAAGCATCATGCCAGAATCAGGTGGGAATCCCGAATTTTCCAAATACGTCTCTATAACCCGCATCTCCTTTCATCCTAATCATTACCCATTACCCAGGAAGTAGCTAAGAAGATAAGATTCCTTTCTAGAGAAAGTGACATTTAGTGACCAAACTGCTTTATTACTAAGGTGTAAAGACCTGGAGGAGGTGAGGGAGATAGAGTCAAACCTTTTTGAATCAATTTTTGAGTTTCATCAGATACGGTAACACTTGAGTGGCTGTTGAGTGGCTTTTGCAATAAAAGGTGTAACTGCTGACAGACTGTGAATGGTCTGGAAAGCTGAAACAATGGCAAAGACCACCTTCGAGAGCCATAATGACGTGGCTGATCAGATGGAATGGCAGCTCAGTAACCTGGAAAAGTGTCGGTGGTGGGGAAGCGCCCCGCCTCCCGCCCCCAGCTCTACTCTCTCTACACAGCGACATCTGTTTTGTTTTTTCATAGCTGCTAACAGAGGTTGGATACCGTCAGGTTTCTCATTAGCCCAACCATCAGTGAACAAGGCCCAGGCATTTAATGGAACCTTTGTGAATTGAGGGCCCCACTGAGCCAGCAGCTTTGCTTCAGATGGTGGAATAGAGTAAAAGTTTCTCCCAAAGGGAAAGCTGCCACTTTTTCATGTAGAGACCAGATGCCAGTGGGCCGAGGCCAGCTGTGTTCTTGAACTTACCGTTTCCATTTAACAAGCAAGGCTTGTTAGGCCCCCTCAACTTATGAGTCATTGAATCTGCATTGACTCACCCCAAAATGGGAATATCAGACTGGAGAGTCACAAGGCTTCCTTAAACCAGGCATTCCTTTTGAAAATAGTTCAACAGCAAGCTAGTAGTTGCTTTTCAAAAAGGGTGCACCTCAGAATTCCCTGGTGGCCCAGTGTTTAGGACTCTGCGCTTCCACTGCAGGGGGCACGGGTTTGATCCCTGGTCAGGGAACTAAAACCCCACATGCTGTGCAATGAGGCCCCCAAAAAAGGGGGTGGTGTGCCTACCTGATAGCTGTGTCAGGGAGGCAGCAAGTCCAAAACCCAAGAGACGCCTCCAGGTCAAGGCTGTTTTCCTTTGTCATAGGCTCCAGGTCACAGGGTCATTAGTCATAGAGACTTACCTCCCAAAAGAGTCATGAAGATGTGGGACTTCAAAAGCAGACAGCATGTCAGCAGCTTGCTGGACAGGTGCAAATGCAGCCTGCTGGTCTGAGTCCCTTCAAAGTACTGTGATAAGTAGTTTAGTCCGTATAAAGTACCAGGCAGAGTGCTGAAATGAGACACATACTATCTCCAGTACTCAAAGATTTGGATAAGGTGCTTCTAATTCTGAGCTGCACAAACCGAGTGCAACTCCACTGTTTTGGGCGACCCGTGATCACACCACATGCGATCAGGTGGTGAGGTCTTCATGGCTGATACCATCTACTTCAGCTTTGAGAACTCTCTGACTCAGTACCGTAGCCACAGGGCTTTCTAGCTGAGGTCATGGGGTTGCCACTGGCTGGCTCAGGCTTTCACAGTGGGGACCTTCTTTGCCGAGTCCATCTTAATCCAGAGCAGTTGCTCTCCCATCACTAACATCTCTTAATTCTCACTCAGTTTCTACATAAGGGCTAGGGGAGGTTTCCAGGGTGGTAGGCTGACCACAAAAATTTACCTAAGTTTCTCTGGATTAATTTCTCATTCTCTAGTTGGTCACTTATATCAGCATTCTAAATCCAATCTGAGGTAATAAGAAACTGAATACTAAGCAAGGCCGCATTCTTGGTTTCCTACAAGAGTTTATCTGTCTCTGGGAGACCTCCTGAAAGGATAAAAGCAGCCATGACCCACTTCCAAAACCTCTGAGACCTTTTACTGTCATTTCCAAATAGACTTGAGGTGGACAAGACAGACTGTAGGAAAGACAGCCCAGCTGATACCATTTGTCCTTAAGACCATTACACACCCCGCCCCCTCAACTCCCAAGTAAACCAGACATTGTTCTAATGACTGGCCTGATTTACGCCCATGAATTTCTCTCCTTTCATGGTCATTATAGATATGTGTCTCTGTAATTGTCTGAAAGAGAGCAGAACCTTTTGCCTGAAAGGGAACAGTACTGAAATGAATCTCCTGGTTGTTACTGTGGGACACACCTGAGGCTGATTAACAGGATGGTAAGGAAGTGCCCCAGCCCAGAAGAGATTTAGCAGCAGTGAGGACACCTGTTTCCTGGTGTTCAGCCTGCAGCCACCTCCGCAGTTCACCCTCAGTAATAGGCAGTGAAAGGAAGGGCCATTTGCTTCCACGACTGACTGTATGATTTGGTCAACATGTTTACTGCAGATTCCCAAGGCCTTCCCGCAAGTCTCTGCAAGGCTCTCATCCTTCCTCTTTGAGAAAGTCGTGTCTCTGTCAGAATCCTATCCTTGTCACCAAAACTGTAAGGAATTGGAGATTCTACCCCACTTGCAAGTACATAAGTTAGCCTGAAACAGTTTCATGGATGCTGGTAGCAGACGTGAGACTCGTCGATCAGAGGTAAAGGACAGTTTGTCACTCACAGCAATAGCAGTAGCCAGAGTATCAGCATTTTTTCTGCTGGTTCCCTGAGCCCAGTTCCCCCAGAGCAGTGCAGAGGGACAGATGACCCCCTCTGCAGCCAATGGGTTGTGGTACAGAAGAGGAATCCTGAGCTTAAGGAACCCACATCTTTCATAACAGGCAATAAGCATGGCTGTCCTTTTCTCCAGAGGGAGGCAATTATCTTCACTACACCAGACAGTAAGAATGCTTGCCCCTTGATCTTGAGGGAGACACTGTCTCTTCCTATCACTGCCTGTCTATTGGGCTGCTTGAATGCCCTCACAACTGGGCAGTTGGCCTTCAGAGCCAAGTGATCCCAAAGACAGCAAGGCAGAAGCTGCAGTGTCTTTTATAAACTAGCCTTGGAAGTCACACACTGCCATTTCTACAATATCTTGTTAGTTACACAGGTCAGCTCTAGGCACTGTGGAAGGGGACTGAACAAGGAGGTAGAAATCACTGAGGACCATCTTGGAGGCTTGTAACCACAGTAATTACATAAGCTGTTAGCATCCTAGTTAGCTAGATAAAGAGTGTATGGGAATTAGGTAAGTCTTCAAAAGTTGAATTTTAAATGAAAATGTAAGTTACAGACTGGAAGAAAATATTCACAAAACATATATCTGACAAAGATCTTGTGTCCACAAAATATAAAGAATTCTTACAACTGACTGATAAAAAGACAACCCAGTTAACAAATGAACACACACTTCACAAAAGTAGATACTCAGTTGGTCTTTAAACACATGTAAAGATACTCAAGATCATTTGTTATCTGGGAGATGCAAATCGTCACCACAATAAGATACATTTCATTCCCACCAGAACAGTCAAAATAACTGGAGACTTCCCTGGAGGCCCAGTGGTTAAGACTCTGTCCTTCCAATGCAGGGGGCACCGGTTCGATCCCTGGTTGGGGAACTAAGATCCCGCATGCTGCATGGCATGGCCAAAAAGTAAAATTAAATAAAATTAAATTAATAACTAAATTCCTGATTATTCTTTTAAAATAAATAAATAAATAAAATAACTGGTGATAGCAAGTGTGGGTGAGGATCTGGAGCAACAAGAACCCTCAGTTATCGCTGGTTAGAGTGCAAAGCAATACTTGGGAAAAATACTTACCTAGTTTCTTGTAAAGTGACATGTATACTTTCTCTATGACCTAGCGATTCCACCAGTAGGTATTTATCCAAGAGAAATTAAGACACATGACCACTAAGAGAGTTATACACAAATATCCATAGCGTCTGTATTCATAATACATCGTAACCCAGAGCCGGCAGCTACCCAGATGTTTATCAGCAGGAGAATAGATAAATTGCGATACAAATCTTGTTTTCTGATATGTGCTGTGAATATTTGCTCCTGGTTTGTGGCTTTCTTTCTCATTTTTTAAGCAGTTTCTTTAAAAGACCAAAAATTTAATTTTAGCAGTCCAAATACTTACGGTTTTAACATTTTAAAGTGATTAGTTGTACACAACTGGTATTCTAACTCAGAGAGGAGGTTGCCAAAACCTCTACAGTGAAGGAGTCTCTGGGGGGCACTAACAGGAGTGTCTGTTATTTTGCAATTGGGACAGATTCTAGAGCCCTTTGTTAGAGGGGGCCCCATTCAAAGTGAGCTAATTTGCAAGTAACAGCATAAATGGGCTTGTGTACAAGTTGTAAATGAGAAATATGTGTCCTTCGGAACACAAAAAAGAGCCTAAAAGACGTTGTGGGTGCTGAGAGTCAACAGCTGTTTCTTGACAGTGTCACAGAGAGAGCAGCCTTCAGTTTCCCCAATAATTTTCAGGAATCTCATCGAGGTGGCAGGGGGGCCTTACCCTGTGTGTGAGGCAGTGGCCCATCCTCTTTTTGTGAGCACCTTGTATTATTTGTATGTCCCAAACGAGTGTGTCAAAGAGGAAATCATCAGGGTAATGTCATACCTGTGTCCCTAGAGAAAGAAGGATGTAGTTAAGGTCTTGCCCTCAGAGACTGCGTGCAATGACAGGGCTGTGAGCTACCCGCCCTGGGAGCTGGGTGAAGTATGTCCTAGCCCTTTGGAGGGGAAGGCAGACTTCAGTCAAGAGGCTGTTGAAATAGGCACCGAACAAAAGATATGCAGCAAATTCTATCATAGAAAAATATTTACCATTCGCTGATTGGATGAATTTGGTCAATTCAGTAGTACTGGCTACAGGGACCTTAACGCGGCCCACAGCAATCCAGGCTCATGGGTAATCCACTGTGAGGCACATTCATTCTTCCTAAGTTTAAGAGCAGGGTGAACTGGGCTCTTAAATGGCAGAGCAGTGGGAATACTCACCACTTCTCTAAATACATCTTGTCTAAAGGGTTTCAACCATGAAAGACTTTGTTTTAATTTACACTGGGCCATATTAACTATTTTAATGGGGGAAGAAGAGGTTCATGGGGTTCCATTTTATCAAGATAATTTGTGACAAATATTTATTACTCGTTGAGTCAGAGAGTCCATGAGCACTGGCACATTTTAGGACAATGGGTAGTGTGATCACGAGAAATTTAGGCAAGACAGTAGTTCCTGTGGTTAAGGTAAGGCATACCTGTTTGTCCTCTTTATCACCTTTAGTGACTGCCCGATGATTATAGGGGGTACCTTATTTAAATTTAGTGGGATGCCCAGTGTAACTGTAATTTGAGCCCCGTTACTGATTAAGGCCATGAAGGTTATCCAACTGCTGTGTTTCAGCAAACGTTAAACTAATTCAGAACCAGTGTTATAGAGGTACAAAAGCCAATCTGCCCTTTTAATCTTTTTGTTGTAGAAATTCTTTTAGTAAAATTTCAGTTACCAATTGGGCCAAATTACAGACTTCCATTTCGGTTTTTGTTTGTTTCCTCCTTGTTACTGACTGAATTGTGTCCCAACTTCATATGCGGAAGTTCTAACCCTCACATGACTGTACTTGGAGATGGGGCCTTTAAGGAGGTGATTAACTAAGGTTAAGTGAGGTCATACGGGCAGGGCCCTAATCTGACAGGACTGGGGTCCTTATCAGAAGAGGAAGAGAGGCCAGGGATCTTCCCTCGCTTTGCGTGGGCACACACAGAGCAAAGGCCATGTGCAAGCCAGAAAGAGAGGTCTCATCAGAAATCAACCCTGATGACACCTTGATCTCCTACTTCTGACCTCCAGAACTGTGAAGAGATAGACTTCTGTTGTTTAAGCAACTCAGTTACGGCAGCCCTAGCAGACCGCTGTGCTCACCCTGTAGGTTTTTTTGTTTTGGTTTGGGGTTTTTTGGTGGTGGTAGTTACTGGGTATCCTTCAGGGAGGTCTTCTCTGCACTGCTCATATTTATAAATTTCTTCCTCCAGAAAGCCTCCAATCAGTATTGTCAGGGTTAGCGTCCTTCGCCGTGACAGCAGTTGAATTTACAACTTGGCTGTGCCACAGGGATGCCGGGGGTGTTCTTCTCTGTAACCCTGAGGATCAAGGTCTTTTTTTGCAACAGAGACATAAGCAGCAGAAGCAAACGTATCTTATAGGGTCCTAGTGAGCCATCTGCCTTTAGGAGCGCGAATCTCAGTAATTCAACTGCTCTTCACATAGGGACTGCGGTTCCTCCATACAGGTGACTACCCAGTGGGCCTAAACAAGCTCTTTCCCCCTGAGCCCTCTTTAGGACAGGGCCAACACCACCTGCTTGAGACACACAAGCAGTATCTCACAAGTTAAGAGTCTTTCTCCTGAGTCCATCAATCAAGACACACAACTCAGTCTAAGACACAGATGAGTCTGGGCTGAGACACACAACCCAAGGCTACTTAAAGGAGCTCCTTGATCCCATACTCTTCTCTGTGAACACCAATCACTGACGCTTCCAACTTAGATGGGTTAAATGTATGACAGAGGCTTGGTAGGACTCAGCAAATGCAGGACCAGGCAGCAGATCCAGTCAGCAAACCAAAGCAAGAGAAGATAACCCCGGGTGGTGGTCGCCCCCCTCTAGACCTCCTGCTCCTAGTGTCAACTGCTGTGGCCACCTTGCAGGGACAGCATTACCACCTCCATACCCAAAATTTGGTTCCAGTGTCAGGACTGATAATGTCTCACTCACACACACACACACACACACACACACACAAAACCCCCCTCCCCCCCCCCCAAGATAATACAAAAAGGTTGATTATGTAACGAGGCTTTCTGGGGAGAACAGGGCAGGCTTTCCATGTTGGCCCAAAAATTACCTGAGAAAGGAAAGGAGGCTGGTTTGGGATTTTTTTTACTGCGGTTGGGGTGGGGCTGGGATGAGGGTTCTCACACACACGGAGGGACCGAGGGATGGAGGGACGGAGGGACGTGCGAGGTTTCAGCCTCCCAGGCTTCCTTCAGGCTTTAACCCAGATGTGGGGCACAAGGGGGAGGGGAGAGGGGAGGCTTCAAAGCTATCGGCAGTCAAACATCTTCGATGGTGTCAGCTCTTTATTTCAATATTAAATTACCATGAATAGATGATTCTAGCACGTACTCTTTAGGTTAGAATTTGAATAATGTAATATCATAGTTTTAAATAAGACTTCACAAGTCTTTCAGGTAAAATCATATTCTTCTGGGTAAATATATCCCCTTGATCCCATTTATGATTACTCCTTTCTGAATCCCCACAGGAGAGTAAAGGAATAAAAAAGGCAGAGCTTAGTACTGTCATTAAAGACTTCAGAGATTCTTATCACACCCTGATATTGTTCCTTCTCATCAACTGTGGGGCCTGTGCAGTAACTCCTCACAGACCTAATCAGCCGTGGTTCTGGAGGTGGTCATCTCAGGCCAGTTGCTGCCCTGCACCTGATTTCACTCTCACTTCGTAAGCAGGCTGACTCTGGGCGTCTTCTCTGGCGGGTTTGAGCTGTCAGGACTGTCAGTGCACTAGCTCTTGTGGCTCCCGTCCACTCACACCTTTGTAAACAGCCCCTTTTGTAAGTAAGCTCTCCACCAACTGAAGGGAGAGGAACCTCTGCAATGGCTGTGTGTCAGGCAGAGTAGATGAGTCAGAGTCCTTGTGGCCTCTGAGCCCTGCTGTGATTTTACCTCCTTGCCCCTCTGACCTCACCTCCTCCCCCTGCCACCTCGGCTTGCTTTGTTCTGGCCACCCTGGTCATCTTGCTGTTCCTCAAACATCCTAGACGTGCTCCCACTTCAAGGCCTCTGCAATTTGCTGTTCCCTGTACCTGGTGTAATCTTCTACTACGTGCCAAGTCCCCCCCCCCCAACACTTAGTGGCATAAAATATTTTGCAAAGGAATGGATCAAACATCTTTGTTTCCATTTCTCAAGAGCTCCAAGTATTTACTGTTGCTCCTAAAAAAAAAAGGAGGTAAGAAGGAATTTGAACTATCTGCATTGTCTTGAGCAGTGTTTCTCAAATGATCTATAGTGAAGGACCAGGTTTTAAAAATTTATTTCCGGCTACTGCTGACCAGGCTGTAGTCCTGCTGTGCCGAATGAGATTGCAGCTCGCACTTCATGGGACGCACACGCTAGCTTGACAACTAACCCAACTGGCTTCTAGTCTCTAAAGGAAGAGCCTGCTGATTGCTCTTGGTTGTGGTGGCAGCGGTCAACTGCTGTAAGTGTCGGAACTTCGTCACAGGTGGGTGACAAACTCGTTTGCCGGTTCGCGCCAGATCACACTTTAGGATCACTGGTCCAGAGGGGATCTCTCTTTTGGCAAGGTAGCTAAGTCATAGATGGGAAGACCTTTCTGGTCACAACGACTGCTGCTAAAGGATCACAACACTATAATAATAGCTTAGGATGAGTTGCAAGTTTTCTTCAGAGTTTCTCCTCCTAAGAGTGAAAAGACATTAGAGGTGATTTGTTTTGTTTGTTTGTTTGTTTGTTTTCGGTATGCGGGCCTCTCACTGTTGTGGCCTCTCCCGTTGCGGAGCACAGGCTCCGGACGCGCAGGCTCAGCGGCCATGGCTCACGGGCCCAGCCGCTCTGCGGCATGTGGGATCCTCCCGGACCGGGGCACGAACCCGTGTCCCCTGCATCGGCAGGCGGACTCTCAACCACTGAGCCACCAGGGAAGCCCCGAGGTGATTTGTTTTTAATTTTGTTGTTTGCGTTTTTTAATATACCATTTATCCACATATACAGTCAAGGTCAATTAACTGCTCAATTTTCAAATTGGAAATGAAAATTGTATAGCTGAAAGCCAAATGCACATTCTAAAACAAAATGTCAGTACAGAATGTAGAATGAGAGGGTAGCAGGTTATTCGATCATTAGGTATACCATCCACATTATTAGATGCATATGTGATATTTTAACTGGGTGATACTAAGTAAGGATATTATTTCTTAGGTAAAATTTGAGAAAGCATGAATTGAGCTGAATCTATTAAAAGTTGTTGAATCCAAAATTGTAAGGTCTGTAATTACATAAATTACATTAATAAGTCATTTCAACAGAAATATTCTTCATTAGGCAGTTTCAATAAAGTATGAAAATGCAGTAAATAAGTACATTTAAAATTTTTCTTTTAATTGGGTCATAAGTTTTCAGTACCAAATAAATTGCATGACAGTTTGTAATTAACATTTTACCGTCTAACTCTGTGAGGGGAAAGGTATGTATAGGTTACTTTAAAGGTACAGTGTGCTTTTCCCCTACAGCCTCCAACTCCTATCCCCCAAGAATATTAAGGATTTTCAAAGGCACTGAATCTTTGAACATTAGCTGGTTTTATGACAAAAATCTATCCCAAAGGGGTAGAGAGAATACAATTTAAATGTTATATCAGCTCTTACTTTAGCAGATATATTTTGGGGTCATTACATAAATATATTAAATAATTTGAAAACTTTTTATTTTTTATTCAGTATGGAGATATATTCCCAGAGCGGGGCTTTTCTGATGCAAAATTGGAATGCTTGTGTAGTCAGAACAGCTGTCCCCACCCCATGGGGTGTCTTCCATTACTTTACAGTAGAGATGAATTTTTGGCCCAGTGTCTCAGTAGTATTGGACACACGTGGTTTTAAGTGGCAAAGCGGTATGCGTATGCATTCATTTGACTTTCAGAGCTACAGTTGGCTCCAGATTAGAACAAGGAGAATACATTCACACCAAGGCCACCCTCATGGCTGCTGCAGTAGCTGGATCACAGTAGGCTCTGTTGCTTCTAAAGACACAACCAACTATTGCTGAGGAATTACACATTCACCAAAGTGCCGTACAGCTGGAAGAGAGAGAATAATGAACTGCTAAAAGGATTCTTTCAAAGATTTCAGATTATGGTCCTAGTTATTATTGATCTAGTTTTTTAATATTAATAATAAAATCATGGCTGTGAAATAACAGTGAAACTAAAAGGAAGGATTTTCAAGGAAGTAGATGATTTTTCAGGATATTCATCCAAATATTTGATTTAAATCTTTTCCTTTCCAGAAAAAAGTGGCACTATCCTTTTAGACTCATTCACAAGGAATTAAAATTAGATTGATTCTTAATGCCCATTGTTGATATATGCAGCATATTTGGAAGGCCAATCTATTAAAAATAGATTAAAGAATTAGTTTACTCTGTGAAAGAATGGCTTATATTATTGACATTTTAGACAATTTTGTTTCCTACAAAAATGTGTTTGTTATAATTAATGCAGAAATAAGATCTGATTTAGCGTGAAATTGCATTGATACACTATATGGTTGGAATACTCTATCTCTGTGCAGCGTCAACTTAATGCTGTTTATGTATGACCTTGTACTATAAGCTTATATTTAAATGCTTCGTAACTTTTGCATTTTGAAGCCAATTGGTATAGTTATTCAAGTTTCAGCTTTTTAGCAAAAGTGATTTCCTAGAAAATCCAATTATGCCTGTCTAAATAATATCTGAATAATGCTTTTTCCCCTAAGTAAAAACAAACAAGCAAAAAGTAAAAAACCTTCAGTGTAAATTTTTAATTTATCTGATATGGAGAACTAGATTTCTGATATTCATTAAATATCAAGGAAATTCCGACCATACTCAGTGTAGGCTACCTTTTTATAGAAGGGAATTTATGCATGTTTCGTAAGGGTTGTACTGATGAATATGTTTGAGGCTTTCAGCTTTTAGTGGATACAAAATAGAATGATTGATAAAATCCTCCCTACTATTGGCTATTATTTACTGACTCTTAAGTGGCAGGTTGTATTTATGCCAATTTATCTGCTTCAGGGAACATTCTTGATAGCAGAACAAAGTGAATAAAAGTAGTTTGCTTTGCAAATGAATGCAAATGGGAGAGCCTTTCGGAAAGCCCTTTAACAGGGGCAGTGCACTTTGATTATGAGTGAAGCTGCCATTTGGACATGGTGAAAAGAGCACGCTTGAACCATTGATTGGGGGAGACAGTAAAAAGTCAGGAAGGGCCCCCTTAAGCTTGCGGTGAGGCAGGCGGATGTCAGTGTGGTTAGAGCACAGTGGGAGAATGACAGGGAGGATTAGTGTCAGGGAGAAGCTTTGCTGTAGCTGTGGAGATAGTCCCTGGGGTCACTCACCTCTGGCTGTTGTCTGTGCTGATGGTCCTGTAATGCATACGGCCTGATGTATGCCTGTTCATTATCGGAAACAGTGATTAGAAAAGGTATTTGTCTCAGAGGTTTCCTTCCTTCTTTCTTTCTTTTTAATTAAAGGAAAATAAGGTGGCTTCCTCCATCTCTCTGCTGACTCCTAGAGTCTTGTGTTGTACCATTGTGGCTACTGCCTCTGGTAGGAAATAGTTTAGTGCTGTAATGTAAAATAATTGTAATGTGGCTATCTGTTCTTTGATGATGGTTTCTTTTGCTTTGCTCAACTTTGGGTTTCACCAAGTGGTAATGCTGAATAAAATGCAGAGAATATGCTTGCTCTGAGAATTTTGGCTTTTGCAAAAACAGATTTTTATCATCTTTAAGGTATTTTATTATTCAATTTAATAATCTGATCAACTTTTAGAAGCTATTTACCTTCTCAAAAAGGAAGTGTTGCTTTGCATGGACTGGGTGGTTTAAGTCTTGGCTGCAGGATTTTCTAATTTCTATTCTCAAGTTTTACAAAATGCTAGCACTTGATAAATTAACTTCTTGAAAATACATGCTTTTTAGAATTAAATATCGTTACGTAGAATGAACAAAAAATATATCTTTGTCTCGGTTCTGATTCTGAATCAGTCCATTTACTTGTTCACATTTTCATTTACAATTATGAAGTTTTTTTGCTTTTTTAATCATTTTTCTTAAAAACTTCAAGACCTTCTGTGGTAAGCTCACATGAGGCATTTGTGAGCATTAGTGACACAACGCACTTCAAAACAACTGTCTTTTTTTAATGTCTTTAAGAGCCTGGGTTCACAGTACTTCTTCTTTATTATTTGGTGTACGTTGGAGCATTTAAAAGGCTGCGGGAGCTTTGCATTCTAATGTTAAATACGCAACTCAGACCTTCACCTAAACTAGTAGATACGTTTTAACATTGTTATTTTTGCAGAAAGCATAATGCCAATACTTGGTTTCACAGGTTTATTAAATGTTTTAGCGAACGTTCTCTGAATTATTTTTTTTTCTTTAATGTTTTGCAGGCACCTGAATGGACAGAAGAGGACCTCAGCCAGCTGACAAGAAGTATGGTTAAGTTCCCAGGAGGAACCCCAGGTCGATGGGAAAAGATTGCCCACGAATTGGGTCGATCGGTGACAGATGTGAGTTCACTCAGATTTGCACTGTACGGAGAGTGACAAACCAGAATAAGCCAACTATGTAGAAGGCAGACATAGATGCGTCCAACATTATCTTTGGAGAAAGCCTACAATCTTTTTAAGGACCTGGAAGTGAACCGTTAGCAAAATAAGCAAGAAGCAGATGTCAGCTAGTCCCCTGGTCTACAATTAACAGCTGTGTGAGGCATTCTGGTGTTTAGAGACTTAAGCTACTGTAACCTAATCACAGAAAAACAATGCTAGTTTTTGTTTCCAGTGACCCCTTTAGCTGTGGGGAAAAAAAATAGTTCTCTGATCAGAATTAGAGAAGTTTCATTTCAGCTGGATCTTTTTAACACTGAAGAAGTACAGATTGCTATAGGTAGTTGACAGGTGGTTTGCATTAATTAAATGAGCAATATTCCTATAATGTTTTTATTTCAAGGATGATACCTACCATTCATTTTGACAAGTTGTTTAACCAAAAAATTGTTCTATGCATATAGCTTTATAATTATATGTAATGTACATTAGAAGTGTATAACTATAGATTTATATATATACTATAAACAATATATATTTAAATTATATATGATTATATGTGACCAGTAATACCTACCATTTAAAAGACAGTGTTTACCGGGAAAGTTTTCGATTTAACACTTTAGAAATATAGGGCAGAGAATCTTATAAAAGCACCTACTAGAGCACCTGATATATACTAAATATTCAGTAAATGTTTACTTGAAATGGAGGTCTTTATTTTCATCAATATGATCCTCATTTTCATAAATGATAGTAAATATTTACTGAATTTACTTTACTTTAAAATAAATCCTATAGCTCTAAAATATCTAAGGATACTGAAAGCAAAGATTCAGATTTCTTATGTTCTCTTCAACTGTATTAGCATACTTTGGGTCTTTTTTGATAATGAACAATTTAAAAACCCTGCAAAATGATTAATAAGCACAACCACCAAAAAAATAACCTTTTAATTTAGAAACAAATAATACGTATTACTGTCAATTTTGTTTGTTTGTTTCAGATAGGAGCTGCTTTGAGAATTTTAAATTATATAGGAATGTTTTTACTACCATATGGTAGGACTCTTTAAAATCACATTTTAAAGACACAAATTTTTGTAAGATGTTTTACATGATTTCGACTTAAGAGTTAGTCTGATCATGTGGAAAGTTAGCCCTTGTATCTTGTAACCTTTTTTTTTGGCTATTTCATGATGAGACCCGTTATCTTAGGTTACTGGAGGAAAACCATAAGGATACCTTTTCCTCTGCTAAGAATGTTACTGGGATGTGCATTTTATCTTGTTGTAAGGTTGTTTGTAAAAGATCAGTTAATAATGCCTTATCAGTAAATATCTGACCAGGTTAAAGATGTTCCATGGTTACTGATGTTTTAAGTACTGTGATCCTCTAAATATATAATTACTGTTAATATAGTGATTAACAAAAATGACTGAAATACTTTTTAGAAAGTTACAAAACAGGCATTGGTTTAAAAGGGCCTCAAAACTTGTAGTTCAGTTGGTTGATGAGAGAGAATAGTTCACTAACTTAGTGTCTCCGTTGAAGATAGCACTGCCTTTAACTTTTTTTTTTATAAATTTTATTTATTTATTTATGGCTGCATTGAGTCTTCGTTGCTGCATGCAGGCTTTTTCTAGTTTGCGGCGAGCGGGGGTACTCTTCGTTGCGGTGCGCGGGCTTCTCATTGCGGTGGCTTCTCTTGTTGCAGAGCACAGGCTCTAGGTGTGCAGGCTTCAGTAGTTGTGGTGCACGGGCTCAGTTGCTCCGCGGCATATGAGATCTTCCCGGACCAGGGTTCGAACCCATGTCCCCTGCATTGGCAGGCGGATTCTTAACTACTGCATCACCAGGGAAGTCCCAACACTGCCTTTAACTTTTTAAATAATATTTGTATGAGACCTTATAGTTAATAATTCCATAGGCAGATAAGAAATTGAATAGAGCAATATTTTACTTTGTTGTTGTCATTAAAATCTGGTTAAATTTTTAATCTATATTTTTAAGAGGAGAGAGATGAAAGTTTAAATGCTAATATACGTGATGTAACCAACAGAGCCTTGGGATGGCTGTTTAGTATCATAGATCTCGAAAATTGACATAACTTACAAGAGCAGTCTTAGTGCAGCCTTGGTGTAGGTAAAGGCATCTTTTCACACTTTTGCAAATTCATCCCATAGTTTTTTCTCTTCTTCTTCTATACTTACCCAAGGGAGACTGATTCCATGTAATAGATATTTTTTCCTTTTATCATGGAAGTAGCAAACATGATTTTTTTTTTTCCTTTTTTTTCTTTCTTTTTTTTTTTTTTGCGGTACTCGGGCCTCTCACTGTTGTGGCCTCTCCTGTTGCGGAGCACAGGCTCCGGACGCGCAGGCTTAGCGGCCATAGCACACGGGCCTAGCCGCTCCGCGGCATGCGGGATCTTCCCAGACCGGGGCACGAACCTGTGTCCCCTGCATCGGCAGGCAGACTCTCAACCACTGCGCCACCAGGGAAGCCCCCAAACATGACTTTTTGAGATTTTTTTTTTTCCCCCTCCAAGTATTAGTTCTATTTTCATAATACCAAAAGTACCTTGGAAATACTTAGTAAACCTAAAATTTTGGGCACCAAAAGCGCCACTGTAACTTTTCTTCTATATCAGTATATATGTATATAGACTCACACTGTATTTTCATTCTGTGAGCATCATCTCCATAGCTAGACTGTACGTTTCATTTCAGTAACCACATTTCAGTAACATACACACAAACACAAACTGTAAAGCATTCTCTCTCTAAAAGAGAACAAGTGTCTGAAGACAAAACTCATTTTACCGAACACACAGTGAGTTACATTGAAGCAGCTAAGATGGGTTTGGCTAATACAGTTCCTTTAGTAGAATGTTAAGTGAAAGCTAACCACACTTTAGAAGATCACTTATACTTCTTTTTTGGCGTATGGTGTTAATTAGATTTGTTTTCATTAAGTGTTCCACTATGAAAAAGAAACCAAGTTGAGTTTGCTGTTATTGGAACCTCTACATACTGACCGGATCACCTGTACCAATTCACCCCAGCTCTGCACCATCTGTTCTTTGACCCGTTTTCCTTGCTAAATGTGTAGCTTCAGGCTGAGTTCTCTTTCCTTCGAGAAACAATTGACCTTTTTGGGAGGGGTGACAGTGTGCCGTGGTGGAATCTATATGTTCCTTATTTGGGTTGACAGATTACAGTGAAAAACCCATTTTGTTCCTCAATTAAGAAAGGAGTTTTCAGTGTATTAATTGCCATAATTCACTAGTTAAATTGCTGAATACTACTCCGGATAAATACAAAGAATTTGTTATTAGCTTTGTAAAAAAAATCAATGCAAAGTATATTTTAACTCAGATATACCTAAACTGTAAGACTTACTTTATTATAGATGCGATATTTTAAATGTTAATATATGCCTTTTAGCAAATAATTTTGGTAACCACAAAGAACGCTCAAATTTTAAAAACAGGAAACAAAAACTGTCTGGCATGTAAAACCAACTTTAGTGTGATTATTAACTGCAGGTTTTCTAAATTAAGGTCAGGAAGCCTCACATTTCTTGCTTGTGCAGTAATATCATTCTCTTGCCTGTAAGGATGTAAACTGATTCTGCCCGTCTCCATAGTCACTAATCTCCTGCATCCTAGTTGTGATAACAGACTGATTGGAGATGTTCTGCCTGCTTGGAAAAGGCCCAGGTAGGTAGCAAAACAAAAGATAGGTGGATAGATTTAAACAGACTTTTGTAATTAGCTTAATGCCACCGTGAGATGTGTAGTTAGAGAAGCATTTCATATGCAGGTGAAAAGGAGGGAGAATAATAAAATTCCCAATTTTATTTTATATAGCCACAACTAGAGAGGAGATACCTGTTGGGGGAATATTTATATGTTATTATGGCAGTTGTTTCAAAAAATGTAAGTAGATTATTCAATAGAAAATAAACTTTTGTCAGTGAACTAAATATACAGTATATACAATGCTGAAAGGCATATATGAACATTTAAAATACTTCATCAATAGTAAAGTAGTTGTTAGAGTTTAGGTATATCTCAGTTAAAATAGACTTTGCATTAATTTTTTAACAAAGCTAATAACATTCCTTGTATTTATCCAGAGTAGAATCCAGCAATTTAACTCGTATATATTTGGGCAAATGTATCATTGCTATTACTTTTATTTAGAGTCAGACTAGTCCTACACAGGCTGTAAAGGGGACAAGAACTGTTGCCACCCCCTGCATCGGGCTCCCTGCCACAGCGGTTCTCCAGAGCAGCCTCATCTCCGCTCCTCTCGCTCCCCCACCTGCTCAACCCCACGACCTTCACGGGTACTTAAATTTTAAAAAGGAAGGGGTCCTTTATACCATTCTTCTTGCTAGATGAGTCACTAAAATCTAATAATCAATTTTCAATCTGACATTAATAGATGATAATAATGTGTTATCAAATCTCTCTCTCACGCACACACACTTTGTTGTATGTCATTCCAGACTTTAGTCTTCTTATAGGCATATGACTACATAATTTTAACAGTATTAATCTGTATCCTGCCCTTTCCACTTTGCTATAAGCTTCTTTCCACAACAAAGATCCACATCATCTTTCTAAACACCTGTACAATACTCCATGTTGTCTGGATATAATTAAGGAGCACCCAGGTGATTGTCACTTAAATTGCTTCCCTTTTTTTCTTCATTCATCTTTCCATTTATATCTGTTTCCTTAGCTTGTATGCCTAGGAGTAGAGAAGCTTGATTCAAGACTATGGATGTTTTTAGAACCTTTGGTGACTCTAAAATTGACCTCCAGCGAGGTGATAATATTATACAATGCCCCTGGTGGTATGAGAGGACACTTCCTCATAGTCTCATAAACACAGAACGTTTGTTTTCTTTCCATCATTGCTCATCAAGTAAGTGAAAAGTGCTATGGCACTGATTTTTATAACTTGCCTCCTTAACTTACTGGTCTTATTTCGAATAGAGTTTGTGTTAATTCATTATAATTCGAGGATAGATAGTCCTACCGTTTTTTGTTGTTGTTGTTTTGGCTGTGTTGGGTCTTTGTTGCAGTGCACGAGGCTTCTCCATGAGGTGGCTTCTCTTGTTGCAGAGCATGGGCTCTAGGCGCACAGGCTTCAGTAGTTGTGGCTCACAGGCTCTAGAGCACAGGCTCAGTAGTTGCAGCACATGGGCTTAGCTGCTCTGCAGCACGTGGGATCTTCCTGGACCAGGGATCGAACCTATGTCCCCTGCATTGGCAAGCATATTCTCAACCACTGTGCCACCAGGGAAGTCCTACCTTCTGCAAATAATACTTTGCCATTTTCTTTTGTTATCTTGAGGGTATTAGCTAACAATTCCAGAGATATATTATAGTAAGAGTGATTCAGGTAGACTTTTTGCTCAACATTTTAATAAGAAAACCTAATGTTTGGTCATTAATTTTAATATTAGTCATTGATATGAGAAATCCATTATTATGCTAGGGAAATTTTCTTCACTTTAATTTTTCCAATTCTAATTTATAGATGTGAAATTTTAACAGTGGTTTCTTCAACATCCCTTGACATGATCATATGACCTAATAAGGATGAATATATTACTAAGGTCCCCCTTTGTATTTCTAAGATAAAGTTTACTTGGTCATATAATATTATTCTTTCAATAAACAGCTGGATTTGATTTGTTAATTTATTTAGGATTCTTGCATTTATATATCTTAAAGTAAAAATATTCTAGAATTCTTGGTGTTTTGTTAATTGGATATCTTTAGGTAGGGTTATGCCAGCCTTCTAGAATTAGTTCATTATACCTACCTTCTAACATCTAGAGCAGCGGTCCCCAACCTTTTTGGCACCAGGGACCCGTTTCGTGGAAGACAGTTTCGCCACACATGGGGCTGGGGGGATGGTTCAGGCAGTAATGTGAGCAATGGGGAGCAGTGGGGAGCGTCAGAAGAAGTGAGATGCCTCACTCACTGGCCTGCTGCTCACCTCCTGCTGTGTGGCCAGCTCCTAATCAGGGGTTGGGGACCCCTGATCTAGAGAGTCAAGAAAATACTGAATTCATAAAACAAAAAAGTGTGCTATGGAAAAAAATCAGAACAAAAATAAGTATCCAAATAAATGAAGTAGAATGGTTGAAAATTATCATCTGGAAAATCTCCTAGAGAGCAGAACAAAAAGACAAGAAATACAGGGAATCAGTCCAAAAGGTCAAAATCTGATTAAAAGGAGTTCCAGTTAGAGAAAACAGACATGAGAGCATTTTTCAATAAGTGATACAATGAAGTTTTCCAGGATGAAGAAACACCTGAGACCAACAACGCATGAACACTGAGACTACACAGAAGATCTTTAAAGCTTCTAAGGAGAAGAAGCCTCCAAAGTAAGGCAGGTCAGAGTGCGAGCAGATTGCTTGGCAGCACTAGATTCCGGGAGACAAGAGAACATTGCCCTCACAGTTCAAGGCAGAAGGGTTCTGAATCTAGAACAGACCAACCAGCTATGATGGTCAATACGTGGGGTCCTCACGTATTGACCTCTCATTCTTAAGACAGCTTCCTGAGACTGCACACTCCAGCAAATGAGGGATAAGTCACCAAAGAGGAAGACGCAGAATCCTCGGAATAGTGGACTGAGCCCGTTGAATGGAAATCCTGAGACCCCACAGCGATACAGCAGGCGAAGAGTGCAGAAAGTCCACGCTGGAGCAGGCGAACAAAAGACCGTGAGAGAGCAACCACGTGAACAAAAGGCAACTAGAAACTCCACCAACGGAAAACCATACAAAAAAGGCATAGTCCAAATTTAAGTTCAGCCATACCTCAGGTTCAGTTCCAGACCACCAAAATAAAGCAAATATCACAATAAAGTGACCTACATGAATTTTTTGGTTTACACTACATTGTAGTCTGTTAAGTATGCAATAGCATTATGTCCAAAAAATATGCATACCTTAATTAAAGATAGTTTATTGCTAAAAAAAATGCTAACCATCATCTGAGCCTTCAGGGAGTCATAATCTTTTTGCAGTAGTAACATCAAAGATCACAGATCGCCATAACAAATATAATAATAATGAAAAAGTGTGAAATATTGTGAGAATTACCAAAATGTGACACAGAGACACAAAATGAGCAGATGCTCCTGGGAGAATGGTGCCCACAGACTTTCTCAACAGAGTTGCCACAAACCTTCAACTTATGGAAACCGCAATCTGCCTGTGCAATAAAAAAGTGGAACGATAGAAACAGCAAAAGAATCTGACAGTGAGAACATTCTCCTTTAAGTGACACAAGAAGTGCGATCACAGTGCAGTACTTACCTCTACAGTGAGTAATGTTTACCATATCACAGTTATGTAAGATCTTACATAATGGCTATATTTTAAACATTTTATATACTTTCAGATGGTTTTTCAATTTTTAAAATCAACAAATTGTGGAAGACTATGGCAAGTTGTCCATCAAAATATGTTATCCCCTTTTCTAGTAATAGAGAAGGCAGGCACACATTTGCCCAGCAACACTGCACTTCCAAGCCCTCCAAGCTCTGCTATGGTTAGGTTACTAATTTCTTCTCAGAGGGACATAACTGAAGTAAGGTGTGTCCCTAGGAGCTCTTGCTCACTTTTCCCTCCCACTGAACTGGAGCACCAATTTGCCTGCAGCTCAGCTGCGACCATGCAGGCAAAGACAGTTGCCCTAAAGAATGGCAGGGAAGCACAATGGAAAGAACACGAACATATGGAGTAAAATAAAAATTGTAAACAGTGACAAGCTCCATGAAGAAAAATAAAGCAGAGTAAGAGGTTAGAGACCTAACCTAGGGAGTGCAATTTCAAGTGGGATTCTGAGGAAAGTCCTCTCTAAGAGGTAACGTTTGAGCAGAGGCACAAAGCAACTGAGGGAGCGAGGTTGTCTGAGAAAGCGTTCCAGGTGGAGGGAACAGCAGTTGCAAAGGCTTTGAGGCAAGAGCCTGCTTTGGGTGTGCAGAGTCCAGCCAAGAGGTCAATATGGCTGACGAGGAGTGAGCAGGGGGGATTACAGAAGATGAGGCCAAGAGATAGTGGAGGACCAGAACACCTAGGACCTCCTTGGTCAAGGTAAAGATTTTGGATTTTACTCTGAGTGAGACAGGAAAGCACCAGATTTTGAACAAAGGAGTGCAAGATCTAAAAGGGTCATTCTGACTTCTCTGTGGAGAAGATACTGTGCAGGGCAAGTGTGGGAGCAGGAAGGCAGGCCAAGTAAGAGGCTATTTCAGTTGTTCCTGCAAAAGACAGTGGTGGTTTGGACCAGGGCTTATTGGTAGAGGTGGGAAAAAGAGGCTGAATTCAGGATATAATATACCAAAAGCCTGCTAGTTAATTATGTGTACTTGTAAGCATCAGAAGAACTGTGAACATACAGATGGCCAACAGGCACATGAAAAGACACTCAGTATCACTAATTATTAGAGAAATGCAAATCAAAACTACAATGAGGTATCACCTCACACTGGTCAGAATGGCCATCATTAAAAACTCTACAAATAATAAAAATGCTGGAGAGAGTGTGGAGAAAAGGGAACCCTCCTACACTGCTGGTGGGAATGTAAATTGGTGCAGCCACTATGGAGAACAGTATGGAGGTTCCTTAAAAAACTAAAAATAGAGCTACCATACGATCCAGCAATCCCACTCCTGGGCATATATCCAGAACTGACAAAAACTTTAATTCGAAAAGATACATGCACCCCAGTGTTCATAGCAGCACTGTTTACAATAGCCAAGACATGGAAACAACCTAAGTGTCCATTGACAGATGAATAGATAAAGATGTGGTATATGAACACAATGGAATGTTACCAGCCATGAAAAAGAATGAAATAATGCCATCTGCAGCAACATGGATGAGCCTAAAGATTATCATACTAGTGAAGTAAGTCAGAGAAAGACAAATATCATATATCACTTATATGTGGAATCTTAAAAAATTGTATAAATGAAGTTATTTACAAAACAGAAACAGACTCACAGACATAGATAACAAACTCATGGTTACCAAAGGAAATGGCAGGGGGGAGATAAATTAGGAACTTGGGATTAACATATACACACTACTATATATAAAATAACCAACAAGGACCTACTGTATAGCACAGGGAACTATATTCAATATCCTGTAATAACCTATAATGGAAAAGAATCTGAAAAGAGAGTGAGTGTGTGTGTGTGTGTGTGTGTGTGTGTGTGTAACCAGGTCACTTTGCTGTACACCCGAAACCAACACAACAGTGTAAATTTATACTTCAATTTTTTCTTAATGGTTAAAAAAACAATGCTCAGAAAAAATATTTTAAAATTTCAAAAAAAGACTGTGAACAGAAATGCATATTCTGGGTGTAGGGTACATGGCTTTTCATCAGAAGCCCTGACTTTTTTTTTTTTAAAGCTGTGTGCATGTATTACCTTGATTTTTAAAACTACTTTTAAAAATCTAAAGAAAAAATATTCTGTATCTTTCCATGTCAGTATATATAGGCCTACCTCATTCTTTTTAATTTTTTTTTTTATTATAAAAGCTTTACTGATTTACAGAAATAGAAAAAAAAATCCTAAAATTTGTATGGAACCACAATGAACCCCCAAATAGCCAGAACAATCTTGATAGAGAACAAAGCTTGGAGGCATCACATGTCCTGTTTTCAAAATACGTTATTAAGCTATGGTAATCAAAACAGTAAGGTACTTGACAGCCGACAGCTAGGCCGGGAGGGCAGTAGGAACATTCAGCCTCTACTGAAACACTTGCCAGACCATCCCCTCACCGAAAACAGCTTTACTAGTGGAATTCTAGAGCCATCTATTAATATTTTTGCTTGTCTATATTCCCCCATCAAAGGGCCTTGAGGGCTAATTTGAATGTTCTAGCAAAGTAATAACAACTACTTGCAGACCCTTGTCCAGAGAATGTCCTTCTTTTATCTGGTTCAGTTGTCTTCTTCCACAGAGGACACAGCTTAAGGAGGGGCAAACAGAATAGTGGAGAGAGAGAAACAAGATATCCACCCAGCCTGTTTATACATCAATAGGGTGACAGGTATCACCAACAGATCTCTGTGACACACACTGGGGAAATCAAAGTACAAGGGCTTGAATCTTTACTAAATTCACCTAGTTGGTGATTGGCAGTAACTCGGGTAAAGTAGTACAGAACTGGCCTTCATGAGAGGTGAGGCCAGACTCCCAAACTGTCAGTACACAAGCCTGTTTTGGATTGCTCTTTCCTTACTTTAGCCAACATTGATTTAGAAGTAAAAAACTTTTAAAGGAGTAAACAATGATTTTCTTTCTTATAAGCACAGTCCTAATTAATTGGAAATCTGTTGAATGAGTATGCAAATGGATAACCACGTTGGAAGCTCCTTGAGGTGGATAAGACTAGATCTTATACATACACCACTGTTCTCAGTATAGTGATATGCTAAGTCAATACTTAATAAATCTTTGGTAATTCACCTAAATTGAAAGATAGTTCATTAATAATACCACATCTAGGGAATTCCCTGGCAGTCCAGTGGTTAGGACTCCACACTCTCACTGCAGAGGGCCCGGGTTCAACCCCTGGTTGGGGAAATAAGATTCCATGTGCCACGTGGTGCAGCCAAAAAAATAATAATACTAAAATAATGTCACATCTAGTGAATCACAGAATATTTGATTTAAAAAGAAATCATTAATGCAATCTTTTGTTTTATGGATAAAGAAGTAAAGTGGAAAGAGAACAGAATTTAAAAGAAAACCTGGCTTTGGTGTCCTATGCTACCATTTTATGGGCTGTGTGATTTTGTAGGTCCCCATGTCACTCTGAGCTTCAGTTTCTTTGCCTGTGATATGAATTTCACGGGGTATCTGGCAGGTGAAATGTGATAGCATCATGAAAATACTTTGTTATTATGAACCATTACACAATTGTAAATCACTATAATAATCACTTATTACAGATGTGCGTTCTAGAAAGAGATAAAAGTTCAAGGCCATGGGCTTCCCTGGTGGCGCAGTGGTTGAGAGTCCGCCTGCTGATGCAGGGGACACGGATTCGTGCCCCGGTCCGGGAAGATCCCACATGCCGCGGAGCGGCTGGGCCCGTGAGCCATGGCCGCTGAGCCTGCGCATCCAGAGCCTGTGCTCCGCGACGGGAGAGGCCACAACAGTGAGAGGCCCGCGTACCGCAAAAAAAAAAAAAAGTTCAAGGCCACGGAGCTAGTTAATGGCAGCCTGGGACTAGAACCCAGATTGTTTGACTCTTATTTAAGCCACACTGTCCTCTTAGTTCAGCAAAGACTTGATTTTTACACCTTAACCCTGTGTGTAGGACAGCACTATTCTTTGTCAGCCATGCCCTAGATCAAATATCATCTTCAAAGTGAAATCTCTTGGTTTTCTGAGGTTCTGGGCCAAAGGAGGATAAATTTGAGAACAAGGTATTTCATGTCCCAAGACACTGGCCAGTCCATGGGGCTGGAACTCCAGAGAGCTCCAAAAGCAGTTGCTTTCCTTTGAATATTTGAACCACAGAAACATTCAGCATTTCGTTAAGCTCTAACTGAACACTTGTTCATCTTCCTCAGTGATTCATTCAAGCAAAGCATACTTGCAGATTGCATGAAAATTTTTCTATATATATCTCCCATTTACCATTCTTACATGTTTTCTCCTGGGTCTTATTTAGTGTCCTATATTACTAATATATTGAGTTTGTAATTAGTACTCACTCATCAGAACCCTGTATCTTACCAAGAGGATAGTATCCACTTTAAAGTCTAGATCTAATTTACTAGTTACAATGATATTCACTTTGAATACCATGGATGTTTTATTCATGAAGGAACTGGTTTCTCACAGTATAATCTATGGTCTGGGGATAGCATCGTACTTTATGGTGGGATTCCTTTTATTACCCTGAATTATTTGCTTAACTCTGTCTTATGTATAGCTTAGAGATGCAGCAAGTCAATAGATGGTGACCCTTGAGCAGATGCTAATGTGCTAATGCAATGTAAAATTGCTTCCTTGTGCTAAAAATTTGGGTAACCCATTTAAAAAAGAGGAAAGTGGGTGAATGTATGTTGGCTTGTTGCAATATCTTGCTGATAGACTAAAAATATCTGCAAAACTACACTATTGTCTGTTGGCATAAGTATTTTCTCCCAGTAAATGGCCATCTACATTACTTATAGAGGTGATCAGGAAGTTAATGGAAGGCCCTCTTTGTCAGTGATTAAGATGTACACTATTATTTCTTGTATTTTCTATCCAGACAGAGGATCCAGAGAAAAATTTAAAGACATTGGAGAAATAATAAGAATGAACAGCACTGCTCTCTGCCAGCTGGAAACATTTTTCAGGTGGTTTATTTAATGTTCAGGTAACAGAGTGCCGTTTTTATTTGAAAACTACAGTAGCTCCTGGTTATAACGAGTGCTAGATTCAACTTTGCCAAAATTAAATACAACTGAATGAAAATACAGTTGATCTCTGAACAACATGACAGTTAGGGGCACCAGTCCCCCGCACAGTTGAAAATCCACATATAACTTTACAGTCAGCCCTGTGTATCCATAGTTCTGCCTCCTCAGATCCAACCAGCGGTGGATTGTGTAGTAGTTTAGTACATATTTATTGGAAAAAAAACACGTAAGTGGATCTGCTCAGTTCAAACCTGTGTTACTCAAGGTCCAACTGTAATGAACTTCACAGTTACATAATTTTTATTATTAGAATACTTAAAATATCATTAAGTCAGCCAGAATTTGAAAAATATGACTTGAGGTTATCACTAATAGCCAACATTTATTTTCTGAGTTATCTGAGGATGCCAGGAATATGAGTATACACTTTATATAGCTCAGAAAAATGGAAAACTCTTCCGTATGTTGAGTAGAAATGTGCCACTATATAACTATCCACTGATCCTAACTGTACCCTATGGAATACAGTTTTCATTTTGTTAATTAGTTTTCTGTTACTTTCATCAGTGTTTTCACTGGAAGGAATGAAACCTATTTTAGGTTTCTTTCATTCACTCCACCCTAACCTATATATCCCAGATTTGCTCATAGAGCCCCCATTTCGTAAGAATTTTAAAGATAGCTTTAGGTATAACTACATTAAGAAGAAGGATTATAAAAGTATTTTCTGCTTGGAATCAGAACATGATGAAACAAATTTCCCTACAATTCTACAATCCATGTAACTGTTAATACACATGTGGGTAGTGTTATCCAAAAGCCCACCTAAGCCAGTAGCCCACAATATTATTTGTTCACATACTGAGGAAGAAGAGAAGTCTTGTCTGTATGGACCTATAGCTCTTCTCCCAAAAGGAGGCTAGAAAAAAGTCATAAATCTCCATTAAGTCAGACAGAGCCCATACCTTCTACAATTGCACATGATATAAAAGCAGAATGAGTAACTGAAAAATTCATTATAGAATAGGTGAGAAGTAATACTAAACATTCATGACTAAATTGGCACCCATGTTATCCAAGTCATCGAGATCTATCAGAGAGAAATAAATTTGGTGATGAATATGTCACCTCCAATGTCATCTCTATTTGCAGATGACATGATATTACATATAGAGAACCCTAAAGACTCCACCAAAACTGTTAGAATTAATGAACTATTTCAGTAAAATCGTAAGCTACAAGATCAGTATACAGAAATCAGTTGTAACTCTGTACACCACCAACAAACTGTCAAAAAGAGAAATTAATTCCATTTACAATAGCATCAGAAAGAATAAAGTGCTAGTTTTTACATTTAACCAAGAGGATGAATGATCTATACACTGAAAACTCTCAAGACACTGATGAAAGAAATTGAATGAGACACAAATAAATGGAAAGATATTTTTGTGTTCATGACTGGAAGAATTTAATATTGTTAAAATGTCCATACCACCCAAAGCAATCTACAGATCCAGTGTAAACGCTCTCAAAATTCGAATGGCAGTTTTCACTGAAATAAACAGTCTGAAAATTTGTATGGAACCACAAAAGATCCCAAATAGCCAAAGCAATCTTGAGAAGGAAGAACAACCTGGAGGGATCACATTTCTGATTTCAACTTTTAAAGTGACAGTAATCAAAACAGTATGGTACTGGCATTAAAAACAGAATAGAGAGGCCAGAAATAAATCCACTGGTTTATTTTACTAGTACAGGCAACTAATTTTTGACAAAGCCAAGAATATACAATGAGAAAAGGATAGTCTCTTCAATAAATGGTGTTGGGAAAACTGGACAGCCACACGTAAAAGAATAAAACCAGGCTTCTATCTTATACTGTACACAAAAACTAACTTAAAATGGATTAAAGACTTGAACATGAGACCTGAAACCATAAAACTAGCAGAAAATGTAGGGAGTAAGCCCCTTGACATTAGTCTTGGTGTTGATTTTTTTGGATTTGACACCAAAAGCAAAGGTAACAAAAGCAAAAATAAAACAAGTGGGACTACATCAAACTAAAAAGCTTCTGCACAGCAAGGGAACCATCAACAAAATGAAAACCTATGGAATGGGAGAAAACACTTGCAAAGCACATATCCAATAAGAGGTTAATATCCAAAATATACAAGGATCTCACACAACACAATACCAAAAAAAAAAAATTCAATTTTAAAATGGGCAAAAGAGCTAACTAGACGTTTTTTCCAAAGAAGACCTATAAATGGCCAAGTATATGAAAAGATGTTCAACATCAGTAATCATCAAGGAAATGCAAATCAAAACCACAATGAGATATCACCTCAATCCTGTTAGGATATCTGTTATGAAAAAGACGAGATAACATGCTGGTGAGGATGTGGAGAAAAGAAAACCCTTGCAGACTTTTGGTGGGAATGTAAACTTGTACAGCCACTATGGAAAACAGTATGAAGGTTCCTCAAGAAATTAAAAATAGTACTACTATATGATCCAGTAATCCCACTTCTGGGTATATATCCAAAGGCAACAAAATCATTATCTCCAAGAGATATCTGCACTCCCAATTTCATAGCAACTATATTCACCACAGCCAGTGTATGGAAACAACTTAAGTGTCCATCAACTGCTGAATGTATACAGAAAATGTGTTTATACACACACACACACACACACACACACACACAAAATGGAGTATTATTCAGCCAAAAAAAAGTAAAGCTTCATAGAAAAATTGTAGAAAAGTGGTTGCCAGGACTAGGAGATGGGGGAGATAGGGAGAGGTTGGTAAAAAGGTACAAACTTTCAGTTATAAGTTGAATAAGGTTTGAGGATCTAATGTATAACATAGTGACTACAGTTGACAACACTGTATTATAGAATTGAAATTTGCTAAGAGAGTAGAACTGAAATGTTCTCAACAACAAAAGTGAATATATGAGGTGATCGATATGTTAACTTAATAGGGGGAATCCTTTTAAATGTATACATATATCATCATGTTGTTCACTTTAAATATCTTACAATCTTATTTGTCAATTATACCTCTTAAAAAAAAAAAAGCAAACTGACACCCATGTAATTGAAGTTATCTAGATCTATAGGAAAGAAATAGAATTGGTGGTGACCAATGCTCACTGAAGGATGACTTTCCTTTCCTGAAGTGGCATACTGCCATACTCAGAGACACCCTGGACAGTGAGCTTTATTATTAGACTGTCACTTATTTGGAAACTTCTTAATCTGCCTAGAATAATAAATGATCTGCTGAGGATGCCAAATTTGCCCCCAAAACAGAAATATTTTGCCATATACATGCCTTCTCCTGAGACGGAAACTAATGAAAAGAAGAGAAATTCTCAAGAAAAAAAGGATCACTTAGAGTTATCATTGTTATACAACCATCTCATGGCACCAGGAGATATGGACTTGGCAAAGAGGATAGAATATTAAAATAAATGTTGGACTACATAGAATTGGAAAGTTGACCAGTTGTGCTTTTTGCTTCTTTCTTATAGGTTCTAAGTTGCCTTTTTAAGTGAGAGAAAAGTTTGGCTCAAAGGTGACTATAGTGACATCCCATTCGTTTTATTATTTAGAACTGAGAATCTGAAAGACTCAGATTATAGCAGCTATTTGTTTTGTGTGGTATGGATAGGCCAGATTGTGACATATGCAGATGGTCCCCTACTTACAGTGGTTCAACTTAACTATTTTTCAACTTTATGATGGTGCGAAAGCAATACACCTTCAGTAGAAACCATACTTTGAATTCTGAATTTTGGTCTTTTCCTGGGGTTAGTCGTATGCAGTACATACTCCTCGCGATGCTGGGCAGCGGCAGCAGCTGCAGCTCCCACTCAGCCAGGCGATTATGAGGGTGAACAACTGATACACTTACAACCGTTCTTTTTTCCACTTTCTGTACAGTATTCAGTAAGTTACATGAGATATTCAATACTTTATTATAAAATAGGCTTTGTGTTACATGACTTTGTCAAGTTTTAGGCTAATGTAAGTGTTCTGAGCATGTTTAAGGCAGGCTAGGCTAAAAGCTATGATGTTCAGTAGGCTAGGTGTATTGTAAGCATTTTCAACTTACTGAAACTTGCTGAAACTTTATTGGGCTGTAACTCCATCATAAGCTAAGGAAGACATGTACTGTATTCAGAATCCTCTGTCAGTACAAGGACTAACTAACCATGTATTCTCAAACCAACTCATGGATAATAACTCCTTCTCTAGGAGGAGTCCTCCAGGAGTCAGAATAAATATCAGACATTGCCTTCAGAAACCATTCCTTCAAAGAAGCCACAATTTGATTTGATTTGATTGTAGAGCAGTTTATACCCTGGGGCATTTTGTAAACAATAAAGTGCCAGCCAGCAGTTAATGTAGTTTATTAATGGGTGTGGTTAGGTAAAGAGAGGAAGAGAGTCCTACAATACCACTAGCATCCCAAGATGACTGGGGATACCCATACCTGCAGTACCTGAGGAGCGACATCAGAAGCTTAATGCTGTAGGGGGCAGAGGGGCATAGGCTTCGCTAAATCCAGCCATCCATTAAACAAACATGCAAATAACAACGACAGACCCTAACTTGGGGAAGGGTGTGGCGAGAGAAAAATCACTAACCAGAATTGCTGCAATATATTATCTAAATGTTCAGTTTTGAACAAAAATAATGAGCCATGAAAAGAAACAGGAAAATATGACCCGTACATTAGAAAAACAGAAGGCAACAGAAGCTGCCCTATAAGAGTGACCAAATGTCAGATTTCACAGAAAAAGACTTCAAAGTAACCCTTGTAAATATGGTCACAGAACTGAAGGAAAGGATGATGAAAGAAACAAGGGAAGATATAATGACAGTGTTGCATCAGACAAATAATATCAATAAAGAGACAGAAATTATTTTAAAGGAAATAAAAGAACCAAGTGGAAATTCTGGAGTTAAAAAGTACAATAATTGAAATTTTAAAAATTCACTAGAGGACTTCCCTGGTGGCAGAGTGGTTAAGAGTCTGCCTGCCAATGCAGGGGACAATGCAGGGTTCGAGCCCTGGTCCGGGAAGATCCCACATGACGCAGAGCAGCTAAGCCCGTGTGCCACAACTACTGAGCCTGCGGTCTACAGCCCACGTGCCACAACTACTACTGAAGCCCGCATGCCTAGAGCCTGTGCTCTGCAACGAGAGAAGCCACCACAATGAGAAGCCTGCACACCACAATGAAGAGTAGCCCCTGCTCACCACAGCCAGAGAAAGCCCGCACACAGCAACAAAGACCCAACACGGCCAAAGATAAATAAATTCACTAGAGATGCTCCACAGAGAGTATTCAAGCTGAAGAACAGAGAGAAAAACAAAAGAGGAAAGGTGAACAGAGCCTCAGAGAAAAATGAGACACCATTAAGCACACCAACATACACATAATGGGAGTTAGGAGAGGAGAGAGAGAAAGGAGGGGGAAAAAAATCTAAAGAATGGTGGGTGAAAATTTCCCAAATACATTGAAAAAAGCTAACCTATATACATCAGGAAACATGCTGAATTCTGAGTCGGATAAGCTCAAAGATATCCACAAAGGATGCATCATAATAAAAATGCTGAAAGTAAAAAATAAGGAGAAAACCTTGAAGGCAGCGAGAAGTGACTTGTGACTAACAGGGAACCCCCCCCCCCCACACACACACACACCCCAATACGATTAACAGCTTACTTCTCAGCATAAACCACGTAGGCCAGGACAGTGGAATAACATATTCAGAGTACTCAAAGAAAAACTTGCCAACCAGAAATCCTACATCCAGCAAAGCTATTTATCAAAATGAATGCAAAATAAAAAATTTTCAAGATAACAAAAACTGAAGTTCTTCAATCTGAAAACAAGTGACCCCAGATTGTAATTTGAATCCACATGAAAAAGAACACCAGTGAAGGTAATAAGGTAATTATGAAAGACAGTATTAATAAATGTTTTCTTCTTAACTGATTTAGAAAGCAATTGTATCAAATAATAGATATATGTTACTGTCAGGCTGTAACTATAGAAAGGTAGTATTTGTCTAATATATTTGCCAATAACAGCACAAAGGAGGTGGGTGGGAGCAAAGCTGTATGGGGCTTAGTAAACCATTACAGATGGTAAAGTTGTAATTATAAGAATATTACTGAGTTTGTAACATGAATAGATACAATATGTATAATGGCCATACTACAGTATGGGGGTAAAGGGAATAGCGCTAGGGAATTCCCTGGCAGTCCAGTGGTTAGGACTCCATGCTTTCACTTCCGAGGGCCTGGGTTCAATCCCTGGTCAGGGACCTAAGATCCCACAAGACACGCAGCATGGCCAAAAAATGGTTGGGATTGGGGCTGGGGTGGGGGGGCCGAGGGATAGAGCTATACTGAAGTAACATTTCTATATATCACTGGAATTAAGGTAGTATAAATCTGAAGCTGACTGTCATAAGATGTATATGGTAAACCCTAGAGCAACCTCTTAAAAAAAACAAAACTCAATATAGTAAAAAAAAAAAAACAAAAAAAACATTAATTAAAATGCTACATTAGAAAATACTCACTTATGTAAAAGAAAACAATAATAGAGGAACCAAAAAGACATTAAAAGTTAAATCAAATTCAACTATATCAACAACACTAAATGTGAATGGATTAAACAATCCAATCAAGAGAGATTATCTGACACGATAAAAAAAATCATGATTCATCTCTATGTGGTCTATGGGAGACACACTTTAGATTCACAAATAGAAATAAAATGAAAGTAAAAGGATAGAAAAAAGATATCATGCAAATAGCAATTGTAGGAAAGCTGGAGTGGCTATACTAATATTAGATTAAGTAGACTGTAAAAGAAAAAAATTAACTAGAGATAAAGAGGAACATTTTATAATAATTAAAAGGCCAGTCCAGGAAAATATAACAGTGAAAATCATGTGCATCTAATAACAGAGCACCAAAATACTTTTAGCAAAAACTGAGATGGATGAAAAGAGAAATAGATGGTTCAACAAGAGTTGGAAACTTCAATGCCTCCACTTTTCAATAATGGATAAAACAACTAGACAGAAGATTAACAAGGAAAAATTGAATGATAATAAACCAGCTAGACCTAACAGACATCTCTATAACACCTCATCCAACAACAACAGAATATACATTCTTCAAGTAAACATGAAATATATTCCAAGATAGACCATGTGCTAGGCCATCAAACAACCTCAATAAGTTTAAAAGGATAGAAATAATACAAGTATATTCTCTGATCCCAAAGGAATGAGATTAGAAATAGTGTCAGGGAAGAAATTGGGAAAATCAACAAATATGTCTAAATTAAACCGCAGACTCCTAAACAACAAATGAATCAAAGAAGAAATTCCAAGGGGAATAAAAATTCTTAAAAGACAAATGAAAAATGAAGACACAACACACCAAAATTTAAGAAATTCAGCTAATGTAATTCGTAGAGGGAAATTTATAGCTGTAAATGCTGTTATTCAGAAAGAAGGTCTCAAACCAATAATTCAATCTTCCACATTAAGACAATGGGAAAATGACAACCTAAACTTAAAGGAAGGAGAAGAAAGGAAATAATAAAAAGTAGAGCAGAAATGAATGAAATAAGACTAGAAAAGAAATAGAGAAAAGTCAATGAATCCAAAAGCTGATTCTTTGAAAATATCAATAAAATTGACAAACATTTAACTAGGCTGACAAAAAAGAAAAAGGACTCAATACAGTCAGAAATGAAAAAAGAGATCACTACCAACCTTACAGAAATAAAAAGGACTGTAAAGGAATACTGTGAACAAATGTATGCCAAGAAGTTAGATACCTGTTTTTCTAATAGATATAAATGAAATGAACAAATTCCTAGAAAGACATAAACTACTAAAACGGAATCAAGTTTAGAAGAAATAGACAATCGAAATAGGCCTATAACAAGTGAAGAGACTGAATTAGTAATTAAAAAAAAAAAAACTATTCAAAAAGAAAAGCCCAGGGCTTCCCTGGTGGCACAGTAGTTGAGAGTCCGCCTGCCGATGCAGGGGATGCGGGTTCGTGCCCCGGTCCGGGAAGATCCCACATGCCGCGGAGCGGCTGGGCCTGTGAGCCATGGCTGCTGAGCCTGCGCGTCCGGAGCCTGTGCTACGCAACGGGAGAGACCACAACAGTGAGAGGCCCGTGTACTGCAAAAAAAAAAAAAAAAGAAAAAAGAAAAGCCCAGGCTCAGATGGCTTCACTGCTGAACTCTACCAAACATTTAAAGAAGAATGAATACCAAAACTTACAAATCTTCCCCAAAATAGAAGAGGATAAATACTTCCCAACACATTTTGTGAAGCCAGTATTACTCTAATACCAAACCAAAGACATGAAGAAAACTACATACTAATAGTTCATATGAATATGGATGCAAAAATTCTCAACAAAATACAGCGAACCAAATCCAGCAACTTATAAAAATAATTATATACCCTAATCAAGTGGGTTTTATCACAAGAATGCAAAGTTGATTCAATATCTGAAAATCAATTAATGTAAATTAATCATATCAATAGAGTTAAAAAACAAGATCATCTCAATAGGAGCATTTAACAAATCCAACATCCTTCCATGATAGAAACACTCAGCAAATTAGGAATAAGAGGGAAGTGCCTCAACCTGATAAAGAACATCTACTAAAAACCCACAGTTAATATCATGCTTATTGGTGAAAGAGGGGATGTTTTCCTGCTAAGATAAAGAACAAGACAGTAATGTCTGCTCTCACCACTTCTTTTCAACATTATATGAGGTTCTCGCCAGGGCTGTTAGCTGAGAAAAAGAAATAAGATTGAAAAGGAAGAAGTAAACTGTCCCTATTTGCTAATGACATGATTTTATGTATACAAAATACTAAGTAATTAACTAAAAAACTATTGGAATTAGTACATCAAGATTGCAGTAAACATAAATATACAAAAATGTTTTAGTTTTATATACCTACAATGAACAAAATAAAGAAAATAATTGCACTCACAATAGCATAAAAAAGAATAAAATACTTGGGAATAAATTTAACAAAAAATACAAACTTTAAAAACTACAAAACATTGTTGAAAGAAATTGAAGAAGATCAAAATAAGTGGAAAAATATCTCCTGTTCATGGATCAGAAGATTTAACATTGTTAAGATTGCAATATTCCCCTAAATGTAAGAGCTAAAACTATAAAACTCTTAGAAGAAAACAGAAGGGTAAATCTTCATGACCTTGAATTTGGCAAAAGGATTCTTAGATAGGACACCAAAAGTCCAAGCAACTAAAAAAAAAAAAAAAAAGAAAGAAAAAAATGTGTATGTCATCAAAATTTAAAACTTTTGTGCTTCACAGGACACCACTAAGAGCGGGAAAAGACAACCCACAGAATGGGAGAAAATATTTGCAAATCATTTGTTTGATGAAGGACTTGTATCCAGAATATATAAAGAGCCCTTACAACTCAATGATAAAGACAAATCACCCAAATAAAAAATGAGCAAAGGATCTGAATACACATTTATCCAAAGAAGATATACAAATAGCCAATAAACATGAAAAAAAATGTTCAGTATCACTAGTCATTCGGAAAATGCAAATTAAAACCACAAGATACCACGTCACATCCACTAGGATGTGGGATAATACAAAAAGTTGGGTAATAACAAGTTTTAGGAAAGATGTAAAGAAATCAGAAGACTCATATACTGCTGATGTGAATGTAAAATGTTGCAGCCATATTGGAAAACAGTACGACAGTTCCTCAAAAAGTTAAACACGGTTACCATATAACTCCTCAGTTCCACTCCTAGGTATATACCCAAGAGAAACGAAAACACATGCCCACACAAAAACTTATACACGAATGTTTATAGCAGCATTATTTATAATAGCCAAAAGATGGACTCAACACAAATGTTTATCACCTGATAAATGGATAAACAAAATGTGGTATATCCATACAATGGAATATTATTCCGCAATAAAAAGGAATAAAGTACTGAAATATGCTACAACTTGGATGAACCTGGAAAACATTACCCTAAGTGAAAGAAGCCAGCCACAAAAATCCACATATTGTATGATTCCATTCATATGGAAGTCCAGAACAGAGAAATCTGTAGAGACAGGGATTTGTAGTTGCTTATTGCTTGATGAGGGATGGGGTGGGATAAGGAGGATGGAGAATGATAGCTAAAGGATATGGGGGTTCTTTTCAAAGTGATGAAAATGTTCTCAAGTTGGCCACAATGATGGCTGCACATATCTGAATTTAGTAAAAACCACTGAATTATACACTTTAAGTGGATGAATTGTATAGTATATGAATTGTATCTCAGTTAAGCTGTTTCTTAAGAAACAGAACAAGGGAGGTCTTTGTGTACTATTCTGGAATAATCCCCAAAATATTTTGTTAAATAACAAGATGCAGGAGAAAAAAAAGAATTATTCCATATCCTATATGGAGGTTGTGTATCCTATAGTTACATGAATCTATAAATGTGTTAAAATTCATAGAACTGTGCAACAGAAGAGGAAAAGGTAATTTTATTGTATTATGATGTAAAAATATAGAATCTTTAAAAATACAGTAGAAATTGAGAGAGGAGAGGTATTGTCACCAGGCTTGGTAGTCCTGGTGGTGGGCATCTGGGAAGTCTTCAAGAAGAAAGTCACACTTGCAAGTATCTTGAAGGATGACTTGGCTCTGGACGGATAGATATTTAAGGAGAGGTTTGATGAAGAAAAGAACATCATTTAAGACAAATGTTAACAATGGCCAAGAGTACAGAGCAGAGAATTTCTGACCATCTGGAGAGCATTAATTGTTTAGTTCGCTGAAAGGAAGGATGCACACAGGAAAGAAAATAGATCAGACTGTGGATTTCCTTGTGTGTCAGGTTAAGAATTGAACACTTTGTTGTATGGTCATTGATGAGCCATGAAAGGTATCTGATCAGAACTCTGCCTTGGGGATATTATTCCATGGGAACTGCTAATAAATAAGTTGTAGACCAGTTAGAAGGCTGTTATATTAATTCAGTCAGAGAATGAAGGACTAATACAGGTGGTGGAGATCTGAGAGAGACGGGAACACATGGGGTCAGTATTGTGAAGAACGTGGCAGCTGGTTGGGGAGGGAGAAAAAAGTCCAAAAATTGGTTCTTTGGTTTTGCCCCTACGTGACTGGGATGATAGTACTGTTAGGAAAAGGAAGGGGGGAAAGCAGAGAAGTTGATGAGTTTAGGTTGGGAGTTGTTTAGTTTCAGGAGCTAGGAGACGTCTAAATAAGACACTTAACGGCAGTTACAGAGGGAAGCCCCACGGTATGGTCGGCACCACACCTGCAAATTCAACCAACCTCGGATGGAAAATATTTGGGGGGTGGGGGGGGAATCCAGAAAGTTGTAAAAAGCGAAACACGTATTTGCCTCACAGTAGCAACTATTTACATAGCATTTAGATTGTATCAGGTATTGTAAGTAATGCAGAGGTGATTCAAAATGTACAAGAGGATATGTGTAGGTTATATAAAATGTGGGAAAGATATATGGCGGTGCAATCAGAAATTTGAGTTGGGAAAGTTGGAAGTCAGGGAAGCTCATGTTGGATAACTTCAAGTTTTTTCCCATAAAATACGAAGCAAGGTCATCCACAGAGAGGGAATAAAATTGAAGAGTGTTTCTAAGCAGCTTTAAATATTTTCTCTAATTCTGCCCTTTTGCATGAATGGAAAACAAATGATCCACATCAATTATAATAGGTAATTATAAGCCTTTAACATTTGCTAGGTATCATGCTAAGAGCTTATTTCAAACTTAAAACATCCCTACCAGACAAAAGGTATTAGCAGTTTTATCCACATATTACAGAGGGTAATACATGAGAGAGAGAGAGAGAGAGAGAGGGGATTGGAAATAGCTCAAGGTTACCCAGCTAATCAGAGGTGGAACTAAAACTGAGTATGAGCTCTAACTCCGAGCTCTGAGGATGTTAGAGCATGCTTTCTGAGGTTTTCCTTTCAAATTTCATTAAAGCAGCAAAATGCTTGTTCAAGAATTACACGGATTAAGGGGATAGAATACAAAGTATGTATTCCATGTATACAATGAAATGTAATTTTAATATAATTTTAATAAAGTTAACCTTTTAAATAAATGGAGAAGGTATGGCTTGTTTAATAAGTGCATTGGGGCAGTTAACTATCCAACTTTAATTTTTTAAAATTAATTTTGATCTCCTGTTTATATATAATAGAAATCAGAACAGTGGTTGTCTATGGCAGGGTAGAGATGGATTTAGGGGCACAGGGAACTTTCTAGGATAACAGGAATTTTCTGTAATTTGATTAGAATGTAGGTTGCATGGGGTTTTTTTGGTCAAAACTCATTGAAATGTACATTTAAAAATCTGTACATTCCACTCTATGTAAATTTTATCTCAGTTTTAAAAAGGGAAATCTATCTAGACCTCCAATACATCATTAAATTAAAAAAAGCAAGCTAAAGGGTGAGACGTACAATATAATACCATTTATACAGAAGAAAGAAAACATTATTTCTGTGGATCCACACTTGTGTATGTAAATGTCTCATGGGTCTTGGATCCATCTACTACTCCACCAAGAGGTCCTTCTGCTAGTGTCAATCTTGGTGCTCTTAGGGTTTCTTTCTGGGATACGAAGAAAAGACTTTTGTATTATAACATCGTTAGCTTAAGAGTAAATTTCCCCATTGTTCATAATACCCCTATGGTATAATATTCTCCAGTGAAGAAAGATACTCTTTCAGGAAATTCTAACTAAAAAACACGACGTGTTTGTATAGTGATTCTGGAAACTAGTACATCTTCACAGGCAGCCTTGTATAATGGGGCTGTAATCAGGTGATCTGAATTCTTGTTCTGACTCTGCCACTTGATTAGATGGATATTTTGGAGTAATTCATTTAATCTCTCTGGGCTTCAGTTTCCATGTTGGTTAAGAAAATGGACTGAACTGATGACTGAGGGTCCATCCAGGCCTAAGATTCAGTAAACTCTGTTCCTTCACACGGGCCTTCTATGAAAGAGGTCACTTGACCTACAGTAGACGTATGGAAAGTCAGATTTTCTCTGCTTTTATATTTTGAAACAGGTGACAACCAAAGCCAAGCAACTGAAGGATTCAGTTACCTGCTCCCCAGGTGAGTCAGCACCCACTCCATCCCATTAATCTAAAGCCGTGCCTTCAAAATAAATCCCTTTTTATAATAACTTGTTTTGCCCAATGGACTCTACTGGTCATCTCTGTGAAAGGGATCGAATTACAAGCACCCACAAGCCAATGCAGCCCTGCACACACAGTGGTGCTAAGATGTACTTAATAAGTTTGAAGAACTGTAAAAACCTTGTTCTTCTCTAGTATTGGGGGGTAGGGGGGCACGCAGGGGAAAGCCAGTCTGCGCCATTTCCCCACACTGTGCACCATTGCCACCACACACACAAAGCGTCCTTCGGGACAGGCCAAGCAGCTTCTCCAAGAATCTATGTTTCTCAAAATCCACTTCCTCCAGGGACTTCCCTGGTGGTGCAGCAGTTACACGAGTTCAAGCCCTGGTCTGGGAAGATCCCACGTGCCACGGAGCAACTAAGCCCGTGCACCACAACTACTGAGCCCACATGCCCTAACTACTGAAGCCCCGTGCTCCGCAACGAGAAGCCACCACAGTGAGAAGCCCGCGCACCACAACGAAGAGCAGCCCCTGCTCTCCACAACTAGAGAAAGCCGGCGCAGCAACGAAGTCCCAACGCAGCCAAAAATAAATTTTTTTTAAAAAAAATCCATTTCCTCCAAGACTAAGTGGAATTTTGTTCAAGTCCCCATACTTTTTGCTCGGAACCAAGAAGAAAATACCTCCTAAACCTTCCAACTCCACTTAAATACAGGTCCCTGCCCTCGATGTAACCTACTAGGGACCAGCAAACCCTGAGATCTCGAAACGTCTCCCCTGGAGAGGACGGGGCGTGCGGTTCTGCGGTCTCCAGCGAGGAGGGCATTTCCAGACTGCTCTCCTACCAGCGCGGCTGTTGGTCTGCGTGTGAAGGCCCAAGCGCGCAACGTGCTTCTGTGAAAGACGCTCCCCTCCGACACAGTCTCCAGAAACCTGCTCCTGAAAAGGCGGTGGGGCACAGACAGATCTTCCTAGAGCACAGGAGGGGTCGGGAGTGTGTGAGCAGGGCGGGAAAGGCGTGGCTGAACACACCCGTGGGTGGCACGAGGAGTGTGCTTTTCTGTCAAGCGAGGCATCGCGGTGGCACAGGAAGCAGCTTGGCTGGGGAGGGGGGGCGGTCCCCCGTGCAGGGTTAGCCCAGCGGGAGGTCTGACGGATTCACTGTACTTGCGCTCGCGGAACTAATAACAACCCTAGATTCTGAAGAACATCTTTCCATACCTCGAGAGTAGCCGCTTATCCCCTCTCAAAGAGCCCTTCTCATCCTCTGATCGCAACCTGGCCCTGGGAGGCCCCCGAAGTCCTCAGAGCGGTGGAAGGACAAAGGCTTGGAATCAGACAGAAGTGGGTTCAGATCCCACCTCTGCTGCTTCTGAGACTGACTCCCCTCCTCTGTGCAGTTGGGGTCACGATGGCTGTCTTTATAGAATAGTGTGAACATTAAGTATACAATACATGCAAAATGCCCAGCGCACTGTCTGCTGTGGTGAAGGCAGCTGTCCTGACTCTTGTCACCGGAACTGACCTTGCCCTTCCCCTCCGTCTGTCCTTTCTCACAGGGATGGTCAGACTCTCCGAACTCAGATCCACAGCCCAGAACTCCCGGCCCCCCAAGGCCGCCACCACCTTGCCGGACGACATCATCACTCAGCGGGAGGAGGCCAAACAGGCTGGGGAGCTGGAGGAGGAGGACGGCGAGGAGGAGGCCGATCCGGAGGCCGCGGAGGAGAGCTGGCCTCGGAGGCGGAGGCCAGCGCGGCCGCCGGAGCCGGAGGAGAAGGTCCGGGGAAAGAGGCAGAAGGACTTCGACATGTCGGAACAGCACGAGTCCAGCGACGATGAGAGCCAGAAGAGAGAGCGAGCGCGAGCCACGGAGGAGCCCTGGACTCAGAGCCAACAGAAGCTTCTGGAGTTAGCATTACAGCAGTACCCAAAGGGATCCTCTGACCGCTGGGACAAAATCGCCAAGTGCGTCCCGTCCAAGAGTAAGGTGGGTGACGCCGGGAAGGAAGGCCTCCGAGCGGGTCTAGATCACACGGACGCGGGCTGCAGCGGGTCCACCGGCTTTCCCTCCTCCTACGCGTCTTTCTATCCGCCTCATCTCTTACCTGCCAGTTACCTTCCACTAGATGTCTCCCGAGAGCCTGTGAATCTGCACTCGACTGCTTAGTGTAAATGAGGTCGAGATGCCAAGCTGAATCGTTATACAGACCAGTTAGGTTTTCTCAGCGAAAACCCCACGCATAGATCATAACCTGCCCCCACAGCAATCCCGCCAACCTTCTGGAGCGTTCGCTCGGCGGGGGCGGGGCGGGGACGGCCGGGCAGCATCCTTGTTGCTGCGAGGGCCGCGCAGGGCCCGGCCTCCCTCGCAGGCGGAGGCTCCCTTCGGCCAGCAAGGAGAAGGTTTCCCACAGAATCACGAGCCCCTCCAGCGCTTCACAGCTCTTTAACCCGGGGAACACGTGTGGCGGCCGGCGTCGCCATGGTCACCAGTTCTGCCGTGTAACTTGTCTAGTCTCATTGGTGGCACCTGTGGACCAAAGGCTGGAAGTAGTGTTGGGGGCGGGGTCAGGGAGAGGTTGCCCTCAGGATCAGGATCCAGCTTGTCCTCTGTAGCCCTTTCCTCCCAGTGTACAGCTTTTAGTGTCTGTTTAAACACATCTGCAGAGAGTTCCCAAATGCCAACTCAGATAGGAGGGAAGGGGGCAGCCCCTGTGGGAAGTCAGGCCCTGTCCGGTCTCTGTCTTCTGCTCCGACAGTTGGGAGCTGCAGAGCCTCCGGTGTGATGTTTTCAACCCAAGCCTTTCCTGATACAGCCTCCTGGGCGCCTTTCCTCGTAGCCATACCCTTCGTCTGAGGCACCAGGAACACCGAGAAATCAAAAGAGCCAGTCTCCTTTGCCTTCTCTGCCCATCACTCAGTAGCCTGTGGGCACACTGATGTTCATTTACATTCCTTTTTTTTTAATTGAAATTCGATGTCTGAAAATCTAGCTCGTGGCCATGGATGTCCCCGTGCGTACAAGTCTAGTTATCTATCACCTACTTTAAAATGAGGAAGTTGAGAATTCCCGGGGAGAAAAATAAACCATTAGCAGTTGATCTATTTGAGAAACACAGAATCCTCCCAGCCCCTCCAACTGGTTTGCCAGAAGTAATTATTTTCCCTGAATTTCTTTAGCATCTGTCGGGACACAGGCATTTACTTGTGTGATGAATTGACACTGGCTTAAAATGAAGGAGCTGGAACCGTGGATTCCTGCGGACAGCACACTCAGAAACTCATTGCCTTGGGGGTTGGAAACCTTCCTGGTTCAGGGAGGAATGAGCAGCGTGGTTTATTATCCTGCAGGTGTTCCCCTTACGCCTCCACGTCAGAACCAGGTCCAGGGGAGGTTCTCGCCTGCTGGCTCGCCCGCTACAGGGCGACTCCCTGGAAGTGGCCTGCTGGGAGCCCTGGGCCTGAAGGAGGAGCCTCTGCCTGAGGCCCACACGGGGCTGGGCTGGGCCGCCCACCCTGGCAGGCCTGCTGCTCAGAGCCTAGGGTCCCCGCATCCCCCCACAGAGCGCTGGGCCGGCCGGGCAGCTTGGCTGTTAGGGAAAGGGTGACACTTTAGGTAGGTGGCCCTTGGGGATGCGGAAGAGGCACTTATTAGAAGATTCTCTCAGAACACTACTAAGCCAAAACTCCAGGAAGAGAACGAACACCCGTTCTCTGTCCAGGGCCTCTGATAAAGTCGTCTGCTGTGGAGCACAAACCAGTTCACGTGTGACCGTAAGTTAGTGAAGGCTTACAGTGGCTTTGGGGTGTTTTTGAACAGAAACAGAAATGGATTCTGGAAAGTACCTTGTGATAAACAAGAGAGCAATGAGGCCCTTCCCCTGCTTCATTAGGGGTCCTCACCCCAAGGGGTGACAGCGACAGGCAGCTGGCGTCTGAAGCTACTAGTTCTGTAGCCTGACTGGAAGGCTGGAAGACCTCGGCGGGGCTGGTACGAGCCGGAGGAAGAGCGGGGCACACTCCCCGCAGTAGCCCGTGGGGCTGGGCTGACGTGGCCCTACCGCAGGAAGGTCCCAGGGGCCCCCAGGGAGAGGCAAAGCATAATGAGAATGACGTTGTGGATGCCTGGCCTCAAGGCTTTTCGTTTCTCTGAAGTAACGTGTTGTGATGAAACGGTGAAATGTTAAAATGTTAAGTACCACTGGTGAGTCGAAAGTCACCATCGCAGTAACCAAAGTCTCCGTCCCACAGACAGCAGCCACCAGCCCCTCCCCCAGGGTGCACATCACACCTCCCGCCCGGGCACCCAGGGAATTCCAGGTGGACAGGACAGCCCTTGGTCAGCGCTGGGCACGGCAGGCTCACCCCACGAGGGTCACTCTGATTGTAACTGTCAACTCTCTGTCTCTCTCTCTCTCTCTCTCTCTCCAGGAAGACTGTATCGCTAGATACAAGCTGCTGGTTGAACTGGTCCAAAAGAAAAAGCAAGCTAAAAGCTGAATCCTCTGGAAGATGATGTTTACCTTATTTTCCAAAAGGATTATTTTAAAAATCTTATGCAGAAATTTGCATTTTGTACCTCACTATTTCTATACGTCATGTGCCTTAGTAAAAAAAATTAAAAATGTAAAATAAATGTTGTGCTACATTGTTTAAACAAATACTGTGTTAAAGGAGAAAAAATCAGATTTGGGTATTTTATAGATTATTTTCTCTCTCATCACTGCAAAGTTTAATTTCCTGGGGAACAAACTGAATAGTGCTTTCTAACAGTGAGGCAAATGGATGATTTTGAAAGAACATATGAGTGAACTAATGTGTAAGAATGAAGACTTAATGTGTTTCTTTGACCAAAGATCACACCAGCTAATGAGTAGCAGGATGCCAGTATTTGGGAGAACAAACCAGCTTTGTATTGAGCTAGCCGGCTGGGAGTAGTGTGGGGTTATCTTAACTGTATGTATATGCATATGTTACATGTATGTAGAAAAAAATAAGTCTAAATGCACAAGGACATAATAAACTCTTAAGTTTGGATGGTTTGGTAGAAGTGCATACCCAACGGATAGAATTTCCAGACAACACGTAGGCAAGGTTTTTCGGATCTGATGACACTGGGTCCCACTTTTCAATACCTGAGTTAAAAATCACTATTTTGTGCTGTTACTTTTGACTGAACCATCACCATCAGCTGAGTGCTCCTTTTTAAATCTGTCATTTGCTCAGGGCTGAAAGCAGTTTGCTGAAGTACAGATTGCCTAAACTTGAAAACCATTAAGATCACCAGAACAGTGCTTCCCTGGTGCCGCAGTGGTTGAGAATCCGCCTGCCAATGCAGGGGACACGGGTTCAAGCCCTGGTCCAGGAAGATCAGGTGCTGCAGAGCGACTAAGCCCACGAGCCACAACTACTGAGCCTGCGAGCCACAACTACTGAAGCCCGCGCACCTAGAGCCCGTGCTCCACAACAAGAGAAGCCACTGCAATGAGAAGCCCGCACACCGCAACGAAGAGTAGACCCCGCTCGCTGCAACTAGAGAAAGCCTGCTGCGCAGCAACAAAGACCCAACGCAGCCAAAAATAAATAAATTAAAAATAAATTTTAAAAGAAAGATCACCAGAACACATTTCAGGGAGGTGATTTGATAAAATGCTATAAAGACGTCATTTTTCTCTAAGGATTGAAATGAGGTTAGATTCCCGGAGAAGGTTTGGGTGGCAGCAGCCACACTGGCTCTGTAACCTTTCAGCCTGAGCAGGACACACGTGGCTCCAGGTAGGCCCGCCTCTGATGCTGTGGAGGACCTGCCACCTCTGCGACGTCAAAAAGAGCAGCGGAGAAACTGTTCCAAGTCATTGTTTTCATGAACTGAGTCCTCGGGCAGCAGCTCCCGAGCCTCATCCTGGTCGGGAAGGGGAGGCAGCCGGGGAGGGAGAGGCTGCCTGGCCTGCATGTCAGGAGGCCTCTTTCTAAGAACAAACAGGAGCCGGTCACAGGCGGCACCAGAGCCAACAGCTTCTGCCCCAGAACTTTCTCCTGGAGCCAATGGGGCCATGAGGTTATTACTGTGCATTCGCTTCGGGCCAAGGCCCACTCCCCATTGGTGTGGGACGTCTCAGAGGAAGAAGCTGGTGCGTGGAGGGAATCAGGAAGGGATGGTTCTGGCTGCTTTCCAGGCCTTGGGTCCATCCTGTCTCCGAGTCCAGGGTCAGGCTTGTCACACAGCTTGGTTGTCCAGCCTGTGGCATTCTGTGAGCATCCTTCCATGAAATCACCCTTTTCACTTACAGTACTTTGAATTGGGTTTCTGTTGCATGCACCCCCAAATCCCATGACCAGATTTCTGGGCTTCCAGTGTGGGGAGAGCCCCACAGGGGTCCAAAGATGCCTTAAGAGGTACAATTTAGGATGAAATGCCCTAATTTGCCTACCAACCTCATCTTTTGCACACTCACTAAGGAGGAGTCTTCTAGCATGGTTTTCTACTATCCCTGCCACCAGCCCCTTTCTGCGTGGCCTCCCCTATTTGGGGGACCTGGAGCTGCTGAGTTTTGTTGAAGTAGGACCAGTGGGCCGGGTGGGGCAGGGCTCAGGAGCTCAGCTGCACACAGGAGACCCGTGGGGTTCAGCTTGAGTGAGGTCACGGTCGGGAAAGCAATGGCACCTCCAAAAGGGGTTCCCGACACAGGTCACATGGGGACCAGGCACGGCCCCCCTCTCCTTCCTGACGCCCCAGGGAAGTGCTCTCTAAACCCACCCCTCAGCCCCGCCTTGTGACCTTATCTATCTATTCACACCTCCGAGCTGTGTGACATCAGTGCCTTGTCTTACCTCTTTGTCTCGATTCCCTATCTGGAAAAATAGGGAATAACGGTGGCTGCTGCATAGGTTGTTACGATGATAATCTGGCTTGTTGAACACAATAAATGTTCTTTTTCTATCTGACCATCCAGGCTTCCTGTTACCATCATTTTCAGCGGCTGCAGACGCAGGTAGCAGGGCTGACAGGCCACCAGCCACGCTCATTTGGTCCCTCGCGGGCGGGAGTCCCTAGCCTGGGCCCCAGGAGTCCTGGGCACTGTACAGGCCCCGGTGGTCTGGGAGCCCTGCCAAAGGTATGCAAAGTCTTTATTCTTTTGGATGTGTGGTTTTCTGGAGAGAGGGTACACATCTTTCACCAGTTGCCCCAAAGGTTCCTTACCCAAAAAGGTTAACTCAGGCCTCTGCTCAAGTGTTTACTCTGACTGCAGCCCACCAAGGGCCCACGTGGTACGAGGACGATCCTCAGACTTGGCCTCTGACAAAGAGGCCCAGAATTCAACCTCAGAGTCCCCACCCCACTCAGACCCTGGCAGAGGGAACGGCAGGAGGTGTCTCTTCGTGCGGGGCTTGGGAAGCGCTGGCCTGGCCCCAGCACACGCCGCCCACCTGCGCCCCCTGGCCCCACACAGCTTGGGGTGTCTGCCCCCATCTTCCCGGAGAACCGGGCCCTTTGTCCTGTAGTAATTGACATTTACTTTCTCCACTGGGGCAAAAGCTTACAGCTCAGTTCTTCACACCACCGACGGCACCAGCTTTTAAGCCCATTCACACGTTCCCTCCTATGTCCTCACACAGCCCCTGACTGTTCTAGCAGGTTCCCGCCAGCAGCCAGCGCTGCTTCGAGGCCAGGTGCTGTCACCCGCTGCCCAGGGCCCGGCGGGGCTGGCAGGCCTGTGCCTCACGATGCTTTGTTACTAAGAACTGAGGTTCCCAGTGGACGACCTGGTGCTTCTGTGACGTTTGCTTAGGAACCACCTAGAAGTCTTGCACTCTTATCTCCCTGATTGACCCATGTGTGCTTGGCAAACGTTCCACCCCACAAGACGGGATCCGTTTTGACTGGAATATTGCCCCCGTGGGCCGAGTCTTCTCCTGGGTTCCTATCTCAGTTTTAGAATAAATCATAAGCAGCTTTCCCCAGTCCATGTTCCGGATGCCTTAAAAAGGCCTCTTGCCTCTTGGTATGTGCCAGCCCTGCCCTCACACCAAGTCCACCCACCCCTTTTGAAAGTAGAGAACTCATCCCTTTAAAATACCAGCTACCTCAGCCTTACTTCCACCTGTAGGGTAGTTGTTGTAGTTGTTAGGTTTTTTCCCTAACACTTAAACGGCACAGTTTAAGTTGTGATGTTCTATACACACAGGGTGACCACAGGTCCCAAGTGGCCCAGGACAGTCCCAGTTTATACCTGTCTCCGTGCACCCAGTCTGGACTGCACGTTACATGGTCACCCGTCTGTGAGGGGCTGCTGGAGGCTGGCTGGTCCCAGAGGTCCCTGGGGGGTGGGGGGGACGGACTCTGAACCACACCCCCATCCCAGATGGCTCTGAGGCGTCCGCGTTCGTTTTGCTCGCCTGTGGCTGAGAAAGCACAAGGACGCAGCGACTGTGCTGACCCTGAGCCCTGGTGCCCCCAGGGGCACAGGGACCCGCCTGAGTCGGGCCCATCCCGACCGGGGGGGCTCCTGCCGGCGTCAGGCAGGCTCCCCCTGCGCTCCCGCAGCTGCCCGGGCCGTGGCCCCCTTTAGCGGTTTGCTGCACGGCCTCCCCTCCCGCCGCCCCCGCCGCTCCACCTGTAGCTGGGATCACGGCGGGGCTGGCCTGGAAGCCACCCCACTGTCTTGGCAGGAGTCCCAGCCTCCTGTTTGAATAAACTGCTTGGCCCTCAGCCTTCGACTTGATTCACCAGAGAGCTAAATTAACACGCTGTAAAACTGAACGGCTGCAATTATTTTCCCCTCTGGTCTGGGGAGAAAAAGAATGGCTTCATGTAGGACAGAAAAAGGGAAACCACGTTCGCAATCGGATCCCCAGGGGGAAGCTACCAGTGTGTCCAGAGAGAGCCAGGGGCCAGCCCCGGGGCCGCCACCTGCCCTGGTGGCGGGGTGGGGGGGGGGGGGGGAGCAGGGCAGCCCTCCTCCCGCTGCCCCCACTGAGCACCTGGCCTGGCTGCTCTGGGACCCTCCAGCCTCAGCAGGGACCCACGGGTCCAGCTCCCTTCCTCACGCCCTCCTTGCCCTCCCACTTCAGGAACTGCTACAGGAACGAACAAAAAGACACCGGATTCTTCTGTAGGGAAAGTTGCCTGTTCACCTCTTGCCTTCACCACCTGTCATAAACCAGGAGCCTGAGGGTCAGTATCCCCTGGATTATTACGGGAGTTGAACTCAATTAAGCCCATCTTTGGTTAGTACAGTTTAAAATGAAATCCTACTTTTACAAAATGAAATGGACAAAGATTTGAGCGGCAATGAGGGAGTCGTCTTTTTTAATGAAGTATAGCTGACTTACAATACTGTGTTGTTTCTGAAGCACAGCAAAGTGATTCAGTTATACATACACATGTATATATAAATTCTTTTTCATATTTTTTTCCATTATGGTTTATTACAGGATATTGAATACAGTTCCTATCCTATACAGTAGGACCTTGTTATCTACTTTATATACAGTCGTTAGTAACTGTTAATCCCAAACTCCTAATTTATCCCTCCCCACCCCCTTTCCCCTTTGGTAACCAGAAGTTCGTTTTCTAGTCTGAGTCGTTTTTTAATTTTGTATGTCCTAAGTTACAAAGGAACACGAACAATCTCTGCCATGCTTTCTTTTCTGTTGTAACTCAAAAAGAAATATTTTGTAAAATTTAAGATAAAATATCAAATTGTTTATCCCAAATTATCTTGGTTCCAATCTGTCTCACAAAGGATGATGTTCCTGCAGTGACAACTAGATGCCTCCAGACGTCTGACCCAAGCTGGTCTCCTGTTTTTAAGAGGCCTGGCATAGGAAACTCCCTTGGAACTCTCCTCTGGCTAAACTAAGATCTATCCTGTTATGTTAAAACTGGAACCAAAGCATTGGATGTGGACGTTTTTGCCTGGGGCTGTGTTTCCATAACAGGAGAGAGGCCGATTCTGGCCTGGGGTGGGTGACGACGAACCCAAACTTGCACCCAAACTTGCTTTAATCCTGGGACCGGTCAGCTCCAAATACCTCTTCCACCCCCCCCCACCCCCCCCCCCGCCACCGCTCAGCACCAGCTCCTGGCAGCAGCAAAAGCAGCTGTTTGCAGCCAGCTGAGTGGCCGGAGGGGCCACTTCCTCCGGGAGCAAAGCCTGGGGTGAGGCCGGGCCGCTTGGTACCTCCTTCCGGGTCTTGGCTTGGACATTAACTCCAAACCAGAACGAGGGTTGCAGTCATGGAGAAAGACTGTTCTGAGGGAGGAGTTAAACATGGGTCGTAAATCAGAAGAAAGTAAAGAAGCTTCCAAGGACCTGAGAAGCCCGAAGCTGTGAGAGCTGCGGGCAGGGAGGGCCGACGTTTACAAGGTCACGGGCCTGCCCACTGCGATGCTGAAGGCCACAGAGCTACCCTGGACCCCCAGTAAAACCCAAGCCTGAGCACTGACGCCTGCGGTGAAGTGTCAAAGGCTCACATCGGGGTGAACAACAAGGCCACCTGATCCGCAGCTGGGACAGGCCAGTTCTTGAAATACCCGCAAGGCCCACGATGGGCAGCTGCGAGGCTTCGCCCAGAGCCTGGGAAGGACGGGGGGCGTCAGGAGTGGGGTGGGGCAGAGGGCCTGGGAAGGGCAGGGAAAGCAGCCTGACGGCCCAGCAGTTTCTCACCGGAGCCCCCAGACACCCAGGGCAGGACCCCAGTCCACACTCCGCCTTCACAGGCGGCTGGCTGGAGGGAGGAGAACCACTGCACCAGGCCAAGAGTTTGCAAAGAAACTCTGCACCTTATTTTGTTCACAGACTGCCCGCACACGAAGGGTTCAGCTGCGGAAACACCTGTCCATCCTTGCTCCGGGAGGAGGGGGAGAACCAGCGAGATCGCTGCGGCAGGAGCAGCGGCGATGCCAAAAATGTAAAATCTCCTAATTAATCCGTCTGCTTGTTCAGTGAGCCAAGCGAAAAACAGCAGATGCATCAATCAGAATTTGAGGGAAACCAAATTAACTCCATCAGCAAAAAAGTGAACGTCTTGCTTCAAACTTCAGAAGGACCAGCACAGCCAGAACGCTGTGCACTCACAGCCGCCAGTCGCGAGGTCCCCGCTTGGCCTGGTGTGCAGCCCATCCTCCCTGACCCCTGCAGCTCACGCCACCCAAACCGCTCCTGGTCACGTCACTTTCTAAGCACTGAATCCAGGAGGCGTTTTCAGGTTGGATCTTCAGTCCTGATGAGCAGCGGGCGGTGTCACCTTTCAACTTTCTGCAGCCTCAAGTTTTTCGTGAATGAAGTGCGTGTAATTCAAGAAAACGGGGAGCCCTCCCGGCCCGTACTCAGATCCCTGTACAGGCGCTTTATCTCCCACCTGCCTTCTAAACCTCAGGGTCCCCAAGGGCCAGCCTCCAGCACACCCTCCTCGTGGCTGTTGCCTGTACCGCCTGCACTGGCCTGATGGGGACCAGCCTCCCCATGCCCGAGCCAACCATCATCCCCTCTGCTGAGGAAGCCTGGGGCCTCCCTCACGTCCAGTACCGCAGCAAGGCTGGGAAGTCTGCCCCTCTGGGTCCCCTCCCTGGGAAGCAGAGGTTAGAAGCCCTCCCACAGAACCGAGAAGCAAGACAACGCATCCCCAGCCCAAAGCCAGCGATGGAGTCTGTTCATTCCTTGCCCCTAAAAGCCTTAGCTCGGTCGAAACACTGCTGCAGTTTCCGGATCCTACTTGGGGGTCACTTCCCCCACGGGACCCAAACGTGCCTGTCTTCCCCATCCTCCATTTGATCTCATCTGAACCTTCAAACCAGTTCAGTTCAGTTTGTCTGTTCCCCAGTTCTGCATCTGTGCCTAAAGCAGCCAGAGGTCTGGGGGTCAGAGTGGCCACAGCTGCAAGGATGTCACAGCACCACCCGGGCTCTGCCCCTGAGGACAGACTCACCAAGCCTGAACTGTGACCAAAGGCAGCTCACAGTTCACTGAAGTCTTTACTGAATTTACGGGATTGTAAACATTCAGTGATGGGTATGAAAGAGACATTTCCTTTGTTGCCAATACCAAGGTGAGGGGTGGGACTGTAAGTGGAACAACAGTTGGCGTGAATTCTTCACAAGGTAAAATTATCTGAAAAAATCTAAAGGCTTCCCAATGTTTACAAAAGTTCACAACTACTTCATTTGGAAAGGCCTACTGTGATGTATACCAAAAGTGGTTTTCATCAGTGTGTGTTTTGTTTCCAGTAAGTGAAGTTTAAGATTAATGGTGTCTCACTGAGAGTTGTCAAATTCGAAACAAAAGTCCATCCCCTTCCTTTTTTTTTTTGCGGTACGCGGGCCTCTCATTGTTGTGGCCTCTCCCGTTGCGGAGCACAGGCTCCGGACGCGCAGGCTTAGCGGCCATGGCTCACAGGCCCAGCCGCTCGGCGGCATGTGGGATCTCCTGGACCGGGGCATGAACCCGTGTACCCTGCATCAGCAGGCGGACTCTCAACCACTGCACCACCAGGGAAGCCCCATCCCCTACTTCTAAAAGCAAAGCTACATTCCGTCGTGAGGCACCTTTTGCCTACAATGCCAAGGCCTCTGCTGTCTGTCTTGGGGAGTGTCCAGGGACAGTGGTCATTCTGTCCTCTGCTTGGTTGATGGAGTGCTTAAGAAAGCCACCTGGCAACCTGCGTTCTCAGCCCTCCCGCCTGGCACCTGCTCTTGACCCTATGACCCAGCACACTCCCACAGCACTTCTGCAAAGAAGTCCAGACGGGAACCAGCCCATGGCATCCCGAGTCACATGCAGAGCACCCCTGCCCGAGGCTCTGTGCTGGGCAACGAGCAGTAGCTGCCCAGAAACGTCTCTGAGCAAAACCCAACAGGGAAGCAGGAAGCAGCAGCCCAGGCGCATTTCATGAGGTGGGGGGACGGGGCTGCCCAGCACCTCGGGCAAGTTCCAACAGCGGCTTAAGCCTGTGGAGCCACACCGAGATACAGGCACAAGCCGAGAGCCCAGACGAGTGTCACGTGGTTAAGAACTGAAAAGGCGCACGGCCGGCTAACGTTCTGTGGAGGGCTGGGAGAGTGAAAACTGGGGCGGCGGCTAACAGGGACGCGGCACCGGCCCTCTGGAGGAAGGCGAGTCCTCAGACCTGCGGGAGACAAGACTCTGCAGAATCAGATCATCATTTTTCTATTCGTGTATCAAAAAGGAAGTCTTCCCAGGAACCTAAAATGCGCTCCTTAGTAAAGTTAAAAGCCTAAACCAGTTTTCCTTGTTTATTCACCTCTTAATTAAGAGGACCCAGTTACACAGATGAGGTATATTCTGGTTCAATTAAGTCTGAACCTTTGCAAGGCCCACAGGTGATCCTGATGCACACTGAGAGCCGGGAACCACCTGGGTTTCTCTTTGATTTAAATGCCTCTGGTTAAAGCTAACTGTGTAAAACAAGAATTTACTCTTTACCAAGTATGAATACAGCTTTACTGATGTGCTGTAATTCTCATCCGGAATTTACCTGCCTTTCATCTTCACTGCGATTAGTCCCTTCCTCTTTCCGCTGCGGCAGTTTGCAGGGCTCTCTCTGTCTCACCTAATGATGTCTAAGAGTCGGACACAAGGTGGTGTGTTCGGCCGCTGCGCAGCGTCTACTCCCGAGCGAGCTTAAACAACCTCAAGATGGAACCACCCTGCTGCCGAGGCACAAAGCGCCCAGAGGCTCCTGGAGCGAATCGTCGCGAGGCACCAACGGCCTCAGGAGCGTCATCTTCTCCAAACAAGAACGGATGTCACCAAGCTGTTGATACAGGTCCTTCCTGACCTCACTGCCCTCACAAGAACAACGAACAACTGTTCATGGACAACACACCCCTCAGAAAATCCTACACTACGGGCGTGAGGCTGGAGCACCGCCGGCACCACAGAGACCACGACACACCTCACCTGGCAGAGTCAGAGGAGCCGCCCCAGGCCCGCCCAGCACCGCCCAGCAGGGCCCCTGAGCCCACCGCTCCTCCGGCGGACACCTAGCGCCCTCGCCCCAGCACTGTGGGCTGCTTCACGGGAGCCCCTACTGCAGCCACCCCGCCGCGTCACCGGGGGAGCTGCGGGGCTCGACCCCTGAGCATCTGTGGTGGAGAAGACCGTGGGGCTTCCGACAACCGGCACTCGGCCGACCGAGCTCCTACCTGCTAAGCCCAGGCGGCGGTTCCTGCCAGCGGCTCTGCCCGGCTGCGGCAGCACGTCCGACCAGGTAGCCCGGCAGGGCGCAGGGTGTGGGCCTGTGGGCCCGGAGCCGGCTTTTGCCCCCGCACGGGCGGCAGTTTACTCGGAGCCCCGCCCACCGGAGAGGCAGCTGGGACGCGGGCACGAGGGCGCAGAACGGCCGCTCTCACAGCCCCGCCCACCGCCGAGTGGAGCTCTGCGGGCCCCCTGCCCAGGAAGGCGGCCGCAACGCCGGCAGAGCCGCACCGCCCACCCCTGCTGGACCCCTGGAGCCGAGTCCAGCAGGGGCAGAGCTCTGACGAGCAGATCCAGCGGCCCTGTTCAGCCAGGAAACTTGAGACACCGGTCGGCTTGAGTCGAGACCACGAAGCGCCTTACCTGTCTTGGAGCCAGTTCTCCCACTCCACCTGGGCAGGGGAACTAATTTGTAGCCCCACCCACTGCTGAATACAGCTGCCCGCCCTCTCACCCAGGAAGCCTGACCAGAGCACACAGCAAGCTGTGTAGCCCATCCGAGAGCCGTGCTTACAGTGGCACTTAAACAGTGCACAGCCTGTGCTTCCCTGTCCGCAGAGCAACACCGGCGGCCCTGTCTGACCAGGGAATTCAGCGCATAGTTTAGCCTAATTAGGGCCCCCAAACAATGCTGCCCGGCCAGGGAGGGAAGCTAACTCAGAGCCCTGCTTAACACTGGGTAGAGTTCCCCGTCCCGACAGTCTGATGAGCCTGACCAGAGACCCCAGGCAACAGCCAAGCCCATCCTACAGCCTTACTAGGGCAGGGAAACAAGCCAGCTTCCTATCCAAGTGCTCTCAGCAGCACCACCACCCCTGCCCCCCACCTCAGAGTTCTGGGCAGTGGCCTTGCCCCAAAGTAGACCCTGATATAGCAGCCCCCCCCCCCCCAGCCCACAAACATTACCAGCAGACACATCCAGAAACCCTAACAGGGCTGACTGGTGATAAACTGTCTCTGCCAAAATGAACCTGTAAAATCTGGAAGAGGAGCCCACTTACTCAAATGCTCAGATACCAACATAAGGAATCAAGGATCACAAAAGTTCAGGTAAGCATGACACCACCAAAGTAGACTAGTAACTGATGCTAAAGAAATGGAGATCTATGAACTACCAGACAAAGAATTCAGAATAATCCTCTTGAACTTTAGTGACCTACAAGGACACATAGCTGAACGAAATTAGGAAAACAATATGTGAACAAAATGAGAAGTTGAACAAAGAAACAGAAACCATTAAAAGCAAACAAAAATCCTAGAGCTGAAAAATACAATGACTGAACTGAAGCATTCAACAGAGAGCTTCAAAATCAGACGACCATGCAGGAGAAACAATCAATGACCTAGAAGACAGGACATGTGAAATTACCCAGTCAGAGGAGCAAAAGGAAAAAAAAAGTGAAGAAAGCCTTATGGGGCACAATCAAAAGAACCAATATCTGCATTATGGGAATTTCAGGAGAAGAGAAAGGGAAAGGGACAGAAAGTATGTTCAAAGCAATAATGTGGAAAAGCTTCCCAAACCTGGGGAGAGAAAATAACAGATCCATGAGGCCCAGCAGACCCCAAACAGGTTGAGCCTAAACAGGGCTACACTGAAACACATTAAAAATATCAAAAGTCAAAGACAAATAATTTTGAAAGCAACAAGAGACAAGAGAGAAGTTACATACAAGGGAAACCCCATAAGACTATCAGCAGATTTCTCAAAAGAAACTTCAGGCCAGGAGAGATGGGATGATACATTCAAAATATTGAAAGTAAAAAACTGTCAACCAAGAAGCCTGTATCAGGCAAAACTGTCCTTCAGAAATGAAGGAGGGACAAAGATTTTCCTGAACAAGCAGAAGCTGAGGGAGCTCATCACCAGGAGACCTGCTTTACAAGAAATCCTAAAGGGAGTTGAGTGGAAGTAAAAGGATGCTAATTAACATTATACAATATAAGAAGGTACCATAAAATTCAATGATAATGGTAAATATACATTCAAAATTAGATTCTGTAATGGTGGTGCATAATTCACTTACAACTCTAAAAGTTAAAAAACAAACAGTAAAAAGAATCATAACTATAAAAATCTGTTATTGGATATACAATATGAAAAATATGTAAACTGTAATTATCAGTAACATAAAATGTGAGGGGAAGAGAAGTAAAAGTATGAAGCTTAGGACAGCTATCTAAGTTAAGTTGTTGACATTTTAAAATAGGGTGTGTTATAATTTTAAGGTATTTTATGTAAGACTCATGTAACCACATGGGAAAAATCTGTAGTAATTACACAAAAAGAACATGATAGAGAAGTCAAAGCATACTGGTACCCAAAGACATCAAAACACAGAAAGACAGCAGGATAAGGAACAAGGAACAATGGGTCTACAAAACAGCCAGAAAACAATGAACAAAATGGCAACAGCAAGTCCATACCTGTCAATAATTGCTTTAAACAAAAACAGATTAAATTCTCCAATAAAAATAAAAAGAATGACGGAATGGATAAAAACACAAGATCCAACAACATGCTGCTGCCTACAAGAGACTTGCTTTAGCCTTTAAGACAATTAACTGAGAGTGAAGTGATAGAAAAAGACATCTCAAGCAAAACTAACCAAAAAGAAGCAGGGAGAGGTAGCTATACTTACATATATCAGACAAAATAGATTGTAAACTAAAAATGATAAAAAGAGACAAAGAAGGTCATTATATAATGATAAAGGGGTCAAACCATCAAGAAGATATAACAACAAACTGAAAAAGACAACCTATAGAATGGGAAAAAATATTTGCAAATCATGTATCTGATAAGGGATTAATATCCAAAATACATAAAGAACTCTGACAACTCAACAGAAAAAAATAAACCAAATAATCCAATTTTAAAATGGGCAAAGGACCTCAACAGACATTTTCCAAAGAAGACATACAGATGGCCAACAGATACATGAAAAGTCCCTTGAAAAGTTCCTCAACATCACTAATCATCAGGGAAATGCATATCAAAACCACAATGAGATATCACCTCATGCCTGTTAGAATGGCTATTATCAAACTACCATCTGATCCAGCAACCTCACTTCTGGGAACATATCCAAAGGAAACAAAACCACTTATGTTGAAGAGATATCTATACCCCTATATGTTCATAGCAGCATTACTCACAATAGCCAAGATATGGAAATAACCTAAATGTCCACTGATGGATGAAGTTGTGGTATATGAGGCTGTACGTATTTGTGTGTGTATATATATGTATGTGTCAATACACACACACATATACATACATACATATGATGTATGATGGAATATTATTCAGCCATAAAAAAGGAAGGAAACCCTGCTATTGTGACCACATGGATGGACCTTGAAGGCACTGTGCTAAGTGAATTAAGTCAAACAGAGAAAGACAAATACTGTATGATCTCATATGTAGAATCTTATTAAAAGAACAAAATTTAACTCATAGAAAAGAGGTGGGGGTTGAGGGAGAGGGAACTGGACAAAGGTGGTCAAACAGTTCAGATTTCCAGTTATAAGATAAGTAAGTACTAGGACTGTAAAAGTACAACACGATTACTGTCGTGAAGTCTGCTGTACATGATATACAGGAAAGTGGTTAAAGAGAGTAAATTCTAAGAGTTCTCATCACAAGGAAAACACTCTTTTTGTCATTCTCTTTTTTTAGTATCTGTATGAGATGATGGATGTTAACTACACTTATTGTGGTAATCATTTCACAATATATGTAAGTCAAATTATTATGCTGTCCACCTTAAACTTATACTGTGCTGTATGTCAAGTATATCTTAATAAAACTGGAAAAAAAGCAGAGTTATAAACATTATTAAATTTTATTAACAAAAACTTTGTACATTTTAATACATGTGGAATTTTACATCTAAGTAAAATAACAACACGTTCAAAATTTACCATTTATACAAATTGTTACAGAATAACAACCAGTGGGTTAAATAAGTAAAATAAACCACACCGATTTTTTTAAATTATCTACAAAAGATTTGACTTTCTTTAAAATTCCCCTGAACATATAAAAATAAATTAATTTTACTTTTCAATTAAATCTACCAATTAGAAATATTACAAATCAAAATATCAATGTTATCTTATGAATTTTTCACAATACAAAACAGATTCACAAAACCTTATTTACAGAAATGAGGTAAGAACTGTGCAATGTTTATTAACCAAGAGACATATTGCAGAATTAACATGTTCTTCCAGCTAAGTACACAGTGGAGGTCTAATTACAGCTGGGTCTTTTCCACTAATAATTCACACATTTAAGAATAGTTCAATGATTACATCCCCAATTGTTTAATTTATACTCTGCTATACTGTCATACCAGGAGTGGGGATACCCAACATGGAAGGGCTGTAATACAGATTTCACCTGTTTCAGGAACTGCAGTGGTGGGTTTTTTGTCTTGTTTTGTTTGTTTCAAATCATTGTCAATAATGGGACGTTGTCTAACTTAAGAAAAAAAGAAAATTCTTACCAAATCCACTCATTTTTCTTGTGACTCATTAGTGGATAAATACCCAGGTAATAGTTTTGCCTGAGCTAGCTACCGTGGCATAGAAAGTTCTTAATAAAGGCAGAACCATGGGGAAGGCTGCTGGTGCAACGCCGACTGTCCCTACTACTCCCAAGGACTGAGAGCGCAGGCTCAGCTGTCCAGAGCCACTTCAGCACAAGGCAGGTCCTAACAGGCACTTGATTCAGGCCAAACCCTACCAGCAGTTTCAGAGTGGCCCCTCTTTCACTTTGAATTGAGCTGGTTCCCTCAGCAGCCTTAGAAATCACTGAACTCAAGCTTTCTTTAAAATATGAGTAGGTCTTAACACTAAAGAAAAAGCATTTAGCAAAAGAAAATTACCTTTAGCAGAAGCAGACATTTACCATTCTAACTTGATTACCAAAATTGGCCAAATCCCATTAGAAAGGAAATTTTCATAATAAAGATTGCCAACTCCAAGTGGATGACCTATTTATTTGTAATATTTAACCAATAAAACTCCAATAGAAGAAATTAGACAGTTCCTTGAAATTTGTTTTGACTCACAGAGCAAGCATACTGTAACCCAAACAAAAGATCATATTTCACGTTCCAACTTTTACATTAAAATCAAATGGTTTAAAAATGGAACAAGTCTTTAGTTTTGCTATTCATCTCGCCAATTCATAACAAAATTAGTTGTACACCAACTATATTAAATTCCTCTTAGGCTGATAAATTCATTGCATGTAAATTACTTCAATGACAAAAGTTAGCTATTAAATTTTCTTTCAAAATTCAAAAAATGTGGGTGAGGGGTGGGGGATATGGGAATTCCATTTCAGTGCAACAAAGCAACAAGAAAATCAATCAAAGCCTTACAAGAATGCTCTTGGGGCAATTAATCCTTTGTCGTGCAGCTGGTTTCTTGTTGCATTTCTTCATAGGTGTAGTAAGGGGACTGCAACAGCAGCCAGATGAAGTGCTAGAATAGCAGGATAGTCCATTTCTAGATGTTTCTCAAGTGTCAACTTTTTTCTTGAGCAACAGGCCCAGTTTTATCACTAAGTCTCTGCAGTTAAAACAAACAAAATAAGATGCATTAGCTAAATGAATTTTTGGCCCCCACTTAAGATAATATCCTCTTACTTGAAATTTTAACTGAGATAAAAGGTCATATATACGGTTATTCCTTTTTTTCTAAAAGTCAGCATGGCTACTTTTCAGCAAAATATAAAGACATGAATTTACTGCTAAACATTCAGTTGCTTTATATTAAATTCAGCAGTATACAAAGACAGAAGTGCCCCTCTGAGGGAGGATTCATAAGGAATGAATGTAGAAACCATCCCCCCAGACTGACTTTTCCACAGAAGCAGTAACACAGTAGTGTGGAAAATCAACTAACAAAGTCTTGGGTTCTGATCCCACATGTGCTATGTGTCCTTTGAGCTTTAACCTCTTTGAATCTCCCTATTTAAAAAATGGGGTTACAGCCTATTAATATTTTAAAGATTGGAACCACGTATACTATTGTATCTAACAAAGATGCCTGCCACATAGCAGGATACTCATAAATATTATTTCCCAGCCTTGCTTTTCTACATTAATTAATATTGTTTATTTTATAGTGTTTACTATTGTGATTTTCCATTAAAAATACATTTCATACTGTATAATTTTTTTAACACAAGAAAAAACTTAGGAAAAAACGGTTAAAAAAAATTCTAAATTAATACAGAATCAATGAAATTTTCCATGTCTGCAAAACTAGGTTTGTGATAATGACAGTATTCACAGTCAGGAAGTCAGAGGAACAGTGGGGCAAACAAAAAGCATTGAAGAGTTAATGAAAACCAATAATTCTATATTTTGAGCCAATTCTTGTTACTAAATACAAACTAAAGTTTCTGAAAACTAAAAGCACAGTAAAGAGCAAACTTTCAAAGTAATGGGAAAGAGCAAACATTGTGACTTTTAACACCATTTTTTGCCAAGTCTCCCACCTCATTCTTTCCCTTCTTCCTTTTCCTGATGTCCAGTCTCCATTCTATATCCCAATATCCTTCCTCTAACAGGGTTCTGCCCTGAACTGGAATTTAGGGGAAACATTTATACTCCAGTAAAGTAGACCTGATTGAAGGGGAGAATTAATAGAAAGAAACAGCCTTAAAATGTGTGCTACTATATGTATAGTATACTGTTCCTGCACCCATTTTTATTTATCTTAACTTGTACATTGAAAGGGTAAGATGCTATCACTTACATGAGATTAATAAAGAATTTAAATTTCATTACAAATGTGATGATTTACTTTCTATCAGGTAGAATAACTGGATTGCCCTAAAGTTTATATATTAATTTTATTATAAATATAATTCAATTTTAGCATGTCTGAGCAAAATAATAAAAATATTCCTAAATTATCTAGACTATTTCTATAATTAAACAAATTAGTTAAACAAAGATTCTCAAAACACCAACTACTATCTTCTGATTGGACTGTCCAATACCACTTACCATACCATACTAAAACACATTTTCATTTTGAAAAATTGCTGAATTATAAAACAGTCTTCCAACCTTACATGCAAATTCAAACTGATATACTTAGAGGATATATAAATTAGCTTAGGTCCTTTGTGTTTACAATATCCAGGTGCTGAAACAACTGGTTTTAAGAAGAAATTATCAGGGGGATAATATATTTTAAGGCGGGTGGGGAGGAAGAGAGGGGCTGGACAGTCATCTCTGATTAATCAATAAAATTCGTTTTGGTATTTCACTAGCTGTAACAAAGCACAGACACTTACTGTTACCTTCTGACTTGCATTATCGCCATGGATGGTGAGGAACGGGTTGGTGGTGGCTGGATGAAGCGGAGGCGCCTGCGTGCCTGCGAGCAGGTTGTTGATGGGCATCTGCGTGGGTGCCGGGATCTGCAGCTGCTGGAGATCAGGCTGGTGGTGCTGCTGCACCAGCTGATACAGAAGGGCCTGGTGCTGCTCCTTAGGTAAGAACATGCAGGAGAGGGTGAGTCCCAGTGCAGACCCGGCCGTCAGGACAGCCTGCTTTCTCTCTTCTTTGCTCTGATGTTAGGTATTTAAATGACAGCAAAGTCATACTACTAAGAAAGACAACAAGAGTCTCATCTGGAAGAACACACTGCACTAGATAATAACCATCTACTGTAAAATGTCAATATCATCAGGGAATGGCCTTATTTTCAAAATGGGGCAAACAAACGTAGGAGACCCCTATTTATATGCGGTTGCCCATGATAATCAAGGAGAATGGCAACTTAGAGCAGCCATGTGACCTGCATTTGGCTTTAAAATGCACTGCATGGTGAAATCCCTCCCATAATTCTGGGTACTTAAAATAACTTTTGAAGTTCTCATTCATGCCAACAGAAAGAGTGCTTTCTTGATGCGGTTATGAAACCATGCCTTCCAGTGAGCACCCCTGAGCGCGTACTATGATGTGCCAGGCACTGTTCTGGGGTGAAGAAATGTTAGGAAATGAGTACTGCCCAGGGTCGGGGGGAACAGGAGTGTAAGAGAGAGGACAGCAGGGGCGGGGGTCAGGGTGGTTCTCACTTGGACACAGACACAAGGAGATGAGGGAATTCTCTATGTGGATATGGGGGGGCAGGGGTGGGTGGGTTCCAGGCAGAGAGAGTGCTAGCCAGTGCTGAGGGGCCCTGTGGCACACCCAGCATGACCCAGGATGAGCAAGGAGACCGGGCCGGAGTGCAGTGAGCAGGAAGGAGACCAGAGAAGGATGAGGGCCTGGAGTGTTGGCCGAGAGAGCTCTGGTTTTTCTCAAAGTAATGCGGGAAGGCAAAGGAAGGTTTTGAACAGAGGAGCGACACAACCTGACCCAGGATTCTTGATGGATTCAATGTGAGGTGTCAGAAAAAGAGAGGGGTGAAGGAATAACTGCTTGAGCAGCTGGAAGGATGGAGGTGCATCAGCTGAGGTGGGGCAGCCATGTGGAAGGTCAGCAGTTCTGTTTGGACACATTAATCATGCCTGCACCATCTATTAAGAGACCCAAGTGGTGGCAACTAAGTAAGCAGTGGATATGGGAGCTTGAAATTCCAGAGAGCGGCCCGGGCTGGAGACGTTGGTATCAGCACAGACAGTATTTAAAGCTTTGCGGCTGGAGGAGATCCTGAATTCTAGGATGCTCTGAAATGAGTGGGGCTGAGGAGAAGAGGAGGACCCAGAAAAGGAAGCTAAAAAGGAAGAACCAGTTAGGTAGGAAGAAAACCAAGATAATGTGGTATCTTGGGAGCTAAGGGAAGAAAATGTTTCCAGTGGGCAGAAGCCGTTACCAGGTCAGGGAAGAGGCCAGGCAGAAATGGACAGGGCTGAGCATGGGGCAGCAGCTGGTGGGGAGGAGGGTCAGGAGGAGGTCGAGCAAGAGTTTTCCTTAAGGTGGGAGGAGGGAGGTGCCTCACAGCACCATTCCTGACTATGTGAAGTTTGATGCTTGTAAATAAACAAACCTCACGCCACAACCTTGGCTGCAAAGGAAACGTCAAGTCTAATCCACTCAGTCTTCCTGGTCTCTGGGTAATAATTTGTGCTAAAAATTCCTTGATCAACCACGTTCCAGAAACGAGACACCTGTATGTGCTGTTCTTAGAGTAAAATCTTGATTAACAGGAAGAACCCCAAATAAACTGAATTCCAGAACTTCATATTAAGATGAGGCAAGAGATAAGAAAACAAGATTACATTTTAGTGTAAGCGTTTAAGAATTTATATAGACTCTATCCTTATACCACTGTTAAGAACAGTGACAGTGACAATGATCCAGAATTGTAAAACAGACATTTTCAATACATTTTTGACTAAAGCAAGAAAGTAGGTAGATGTATTTTAGAAAGAAGTTACAAACAAAGGCTGAAACCCCAAAGTTAATTAAATGGGTGTTCTCCTAGCAGTGAGGTGTGCTAGACACACCCTCCCACATCTGCCTTAGTTCTCTCCCCACCTCCAAGATATGTTCCACACCTTCCTTCTCTCCTCTAACTACAATATCCCTATCCCCCTCAGCTGATGACTTTACTTATAATTCCCATTTAAAAACTACAAACATTAGAAGTGGGTTTCCTCAACCTCCTGTCATAAAACCCACCGACAGCCTCTCTGCCTCCCTCTTATCACAGGGGAAGCTGCTCTCTGCTGAAGAGCTCTGCTGCCCTGGCGTTATCCCTCCTCTCTCTGCACCAGAAAATTCCCCATCAACATACACATACGCTGTCATTTTCAAAATGATTAGAAACTACCCCCCTTAGACCACGTCTTTCTAATGCTAGCTGCCGATTCATTTCTCTGCTCTTTACGGTAAAATATCTTGAGTTGCCTGTACCCCATCTTCGCTTCCTCTCCTATTTTCTTCCCAACCACTCAGTGAAGCTTTTCACTTCTCAGCAAAACCACGTTCTCAAAAAGCTCCAGACACCCAAATCCAATGGGCAGTTCTTACTTGTCTCACCAGAAGCATTCTACGCAGCTGAGTCCTCCCTTTCTTGAAATGTTTCTTCACACGGAACTAGGCCACCACTCTCTGTGCTAACTCACTGGCCACTTTTTCCCTAGACCCTTGACTAGATTACTCTCCTCCTCCAGGGTGCCCAGGGCTCAGTCCTGAGACATTAGATTTCATTCCCTACTGACTTCAGAGAATCCCGCGAATCTAAACGTCACTGTATGTCATGTCACTATTGTGTTCAAAGCCCTGCAATTACAGGACTTCCTTGGCAGTCCAGTGGTCAAGACTTCGAGCTTCCACTGCGGGGGGCGCGGGTTCGATCCCTGGTCAGGGAACTAAGATCCTGCATGCCATGCTACGCGGCCAAAATAACAAACAAACAAACAAAAGCCCTACAATTAATTCTTTAAAATTCTGAAAGGAAAAATGAGGATATACGAAAAAAGAGTTTTTTAACTGGGATAATTATTAAAGCTAGGCAATCAGTATACCATACTCTCTACTTCTTATACACCTGAATGTTTATTTCCACAAAGAAAGGTTTTTTAAAAACAAATCACCAATGGCTTTCCATCACACTTAAGGTAAATCTAAATTCCATGCCATGGAGAGCCAAACAAGGCAGCCCACAACCTTGCAGCCCACGCTCACCCGTCTGACTGCTCTCCTCCACACCAGCCCAGTCACACAGCACACAGGCCCTGGTCCCTCCACCTTGAGTGCATGTTCTCTTCCACACACCCCCATGTCAGAAAGTCATGCTCCTTCAACTTTTATTCAGGTGTGTGCTCAAAAGTCACCTACTCAGAGGCTGGACCATCCTATCTAAGATGGCTCTCATCCGACTGTTATCTACCACCTTATCCTGCTGCATTTTCCTTCCCAGCACTCATCACTACCAAAAGGTGTGTATGTATTTATCGTCCATCGCCTCTATCAGAATGAAGCTCCATGAAAATACAGAGTCTACCAGAGCTGCATAGACCACGTTCTAGTATTTGTCGATGAATCAATATAATGTAACTGCAGGTATCACAGACTACAGCACAATGTCATTTCACAAAGTGGGCAATCTATACCTATGCTGAATAGTTATTATAGCTTGGATCACTTGCTCCTAATAAAGATCAAGTATTATCAAAAGGAAGAACTTACTGGTGTGAGCTGTTGAGAATTTAACAACTGCTGGAATTGCTGTTGATGAAGAAATATTTGTCTTTGCTGGTCAGAAAGTAATCCGAGTCCTGAGGCACTGAAAAACGATGAAAATTCTTACTTTCTACCGTATACCTTTTAATGTTTTTTTTTTAATGTAAAATGAACAATTGTTTCAATTTGATGTTTAATAACTTAACAACTTTCTAACCATAACACTTTTTGAAAACAATGATGCACAAATTTCTTTTATCTCTCTTTCTCTCTCTCTCTGCACATATACAGGTAAACAAGAATTCACATTGTCAGTAAATGTTTTGTTTCCCTTTATACTGTAAACCAAGCAGGCACTCAGTTGTTTTATGGAATAAAAATTTACATGTGTTTATAACATGAACATGTAATACTTTATTTTTAATCATTCAAGGATAATTTAACCCACACTAAGTGACACATATTTAAAACAAAGAAAGAATCCAAACATACTACTAATTGATTTGACCTAAACTTTTTTTACATTCCCAATGGTCGGTAAAATTAAGCACCAATGAAAAGAGAGCCAGAAGAAACAGTTTACTACTATCCATTGCAAATCCATTTAAAATGACTTATTCCTCAAAAGTATGTGCAATAACAACATGGCTTTGCCATTCAAATGAAATTCCACTACAGTGAAACAGTGAGTCTCACTCCCTGGAAATTCAAGATAAATATTTGACCTTCATATTATATCAAAATCTTTGACAACAAAGCTAACAAAATTACACAGCTGAATTTTAAGAAACCAACATTCCTATGTGATCTTCATTATAATATTACTTTTCTTCAGGATTTATGACACATGAAGGCAATATACACGGGGATAAGAAAAATTAGCATTTAAAACACACATCACAGATCAAAACTGAAATTTTCAGTATAGAATATACCTAATGCTTTGTTACGAAAGGTGATTTAATTTTGTTTTAACCTGAATTACTTAAGTGTCAAAAATAAATGGCTCTTGGTATAATATGTTAAGTTTGGTGGGTTTTAATTTCTTAGAGTACATCTAACAAGGAACACATTTAAAAATCCCAATCTAAAGTATGGACAGCACTGGTACCATGTTGCACTAAAAAACCCAAAAGGTATTTAAGTAAGTTTCTTACCTGTTAGTCAGTGTAGTTGGCATTGGATGTGCTGCATTAGGTGGTACAGTTGTGTGGGTGAGGGGGGTAGGGTTCTGGGATATTGTGACAGGGGTCTGAATAACCCCATTTAAAGCTCCTACAATGCCATTAATTGCCAGTTGGTTACCTGGCAAAGCTCCAATTATTCCACCCACTCCAGGCACGGCAGGAATGGTGGATGTTACAGTCTGCATTCCACTAGCCAGTGCCCCCACTGTCACACCATTGACCTGCTGAACTCCACTAAGGCCTGAGCCCTGCTGAGCTGGACTCTGCCCAGCAGGAGGTGGAGTAGAAAGAGCCGATGAGCTGCTGGTGCTTTGTCCACTGGAGGTTAAGTCCTAACGTAAGAAAGAATAGAAACTAAGTTGTAAACAACACAGCGAAACTGTTTAAAATAATTTTAAACCATCTAATGTGATATACTACTGTTCATAAGTGAAACACACAAATGAAACTAACCACACCCAAATTACCTGATTTAATACAGGAAGAGAATTATCAGGTAGAAAGCTGTTTCCTAGATGAGGGCTCTTACTGCTGTTCAAGGAATCAGTAGTAGGAGCTAGATTAAAAAAGACGAAGAAAAAGAAACCTATTTACCTGTTAAATTACATTATGTGTAAGATTAAAGGCTTGTCTAAAAAAGCTTACCCTGAAGCCCGCATTAAAAACACTTAAATATTAAGCCTTGTTATTCTTAAGACCAATTTGAATGAAAAAAATCTTTATCTATACTGAATATCATGGCTTTAAATCAATAAAGAGATCATTACATATTTAAATTTTACCATTAAATTCTGTACTAAAGAAGTTAGAGCAAATTCAAATTGAACACTGAACAGGATTCTTTTTTTTTGAATTTTATTTTTTTATACAGCAGTTTCTTATTAGTTATCTATTTTATACATATTAGTGTATATACGTCAATCCCAATCTCCCAATTCATCCCCCCACCACCACTTTCCCCCTTGGTGTCCATACGTTTGTTCTCTACATGAACAGGATTCTTTATGCTCATAGAAAATAATTTATCATTCCTTTTCTACATCTGCATATAACTGGTGACCAGTTATTATTCAGTTATTATGAAAAAGATAATGGAAGTCCATCGTACTTTCTTTAGATCCACAATAAATTCATACTTACCATTCTGTGCTGAAAATGCATGCATTTGATGAGATGGGCTGGGATTTGTTGTTATTGTTGGAAAAGGCACTGAGAGCTGTGCATTCAATAATTGAAGGCGTTCCTTTTTGGCAGTCAAGTTTTTAATCTGTTCCTCTAATCTTCGATTTTCTACTTGAAGTTGGTGTAATGACTTCAGCATTCCTAAAACTAGCAGACATTTGAATGGTTTTTAATAAAGAATTTCATACACAGGACTAGGTATTTTATGGACTTAAGTGTCAATAACTTTAGAAATAAATTAAAATAGAAAAGTAGAAATTCTATAAAGCATTTCTAAGTGACTAGGTTCTATTCCTAAATTTATATGTAGATATAAATATACCATAATATATTTGTACCTATGTAAGCATAAAGGGATACTGTTCCTAGATATACCATGTGGAAACTTTGTCGCCACATACCAAAAAAATCCAACCTAGTTCAGGTAATTTCCATTCTCAAAGAAAAATCATGAGAACACTTTATTTTCATCAAAATGAAAACCTAATTAAAAATTCAAGGTGCTCGCCATGATTTTTCATTAAAATCATATTTCAAAGGGCAAAGAATCACACCAATATCCTTTGCCACAAATAAAGAGCACAAGTATTTGTTTGTTGCTGGGTTGAGTTAAGCAAGCCACCTGACCCAGGACTAGGAAGCCCAGCCGCTAGGCCTGTGGATCCACATTCGCCCAGCAGAGAGCAGTGTGTGTGCACCGCAGTCCCTCTCCCGGCTCCATGGGAAGGCACGTCATCTGCATACAGGCTCAGCTTCTGTCCTGCCTTACCACCTCAAATACCGTTTCCATTCCTGCCACAGCTCTCAGACCTCTCGACACAGCAGAGAGAGAGGCCTGTGTGATGCTGCAGTGAATGACACTTTAAAAGTTCTATGTATTAAAAAGTTGTATTTGTTTAACATGCCCTCAGGGCGTTGAAAACACACAATTCTACTGGTACAGACACATACGGTCATTTCCCAAGGATTTAACTTTTATCCCTCCTCTTCAAGATCCCACAAATAAACCCTTAGTATACCCAAATGAGATGCAGTAAGACTAAGCTAAACCTGTCCTCCAGCTATCATGTTCAAAGGATTATCCCGGCATGAATTTCCTCACAATTAGCATTTTTTGTCAGAGCACCATTCATAAAAATACCAATTTGTGGCACCTGTGTAACAATAAGCAAAATATTTTGTTTTGTTTTTAAAAATTAAAGCAGCAAAAGCTTATACCTCCCACCCCCAAAATGATTAAAAACCAAACCAAAACACCTATTATTTCCTTCCCCCAGATATATATATATCCTTAACATTAGGCCACTTCTCTAGTTAACAGTATCTGTAGTAACAGTTTTTGTGTTTGGCATTTTTCACCCATGGCTCTCCTTAATACTTAAAACTGTAAAGATACTAAATATGTATATGTAATATATATTACATAATTTAGCAAGTAAATGATATAGATAATATATATATAAGTTATATATATAATTTAGTAATTATTCTCCTTTCTCACCCAAATTGTAAAATCAAGAGAGTTGGCCATACTTGACTATACACATTTTTTAAAACAAATTCTCCAAAGATGAGCAAGTTTGATTCAAACAACTAAGCTAAAAGAAGCTATAACTCGTATTTTAGTAAAACTTTTAAAAATTGATTAGAACAAAGTACAATGGAGAAACAATGTACCAATATTTTAATAATTATAAAAAGTAACAAAAACCAGTGAATTCCATGAGTCAGGCCATGTTCTTTATATATTCTATGTCATTTAACCCTCAAAACAATACTATGATATAGGTAATTATTCCCATCCTACAAATGGAAATCTAAAAGCACAATGACATTAAGAAACTTGCCTAAGATCACACTGTTAATAACAGGTAAAAACAAAATTCAAGTCCAAGCAGAAACCTGTAGCATTTGTTCTACTGAGCCACTACATTACACTTTCTCACCATATTATGTAAGACATATCATAATTTCAATGCTATTGTTGATGAAGTGTGACTTCAACATCTATCCACCTATCTGTTCATCCATCCATCCATCCATTATTGATCTTTCTTTAAACACAAGAAGAGAATACTTACTGTCACTAGGAGTGCCCTGTTCTAATAAAAACTGCTGTCCTTCACTCCACTGCCTCTCCAGAAGCTGCTCTATGCTGGCTGCTACTGGGGGCAGGTTTTCCAAACTGCTGTTGCCTGGTTGATCGTAGCGGATCTGTAAGCTACTTACAGGGGACCTGTAGGAAACATTAATCCTCAGGTTAAACAGAAGAAGGACCCTTTGAAGGAAGCACATTCACATTTCTCACCTTACGCTGAGCCTTCTCCTGTACAAGTTTTCTAACACCGGGCTGCCTATGTTAGAACAATAAAACCATAATCTACCCTAAAATTTAGTAATTACCATCCTTCCTCCCCAAATGGTAAAAATCAAGGAAATAGCTGGCCATGCTCAATAATTAAAAACCACTAGAAAATATATAAACACACCACTAATAATCTCTGAAATAGGCTGTAAAAGAACTTGATGCAACTTTATAAGACAAAAGGGAGAAAGACAGGACTAGAAAGACACTGTACAATTATAATAAAGTAGAGAGCATTTTAATTCATAACCACAAAATCTCAAATATCAGTAAAAAGAATTTTTAAACAATTTTGAAGGAGTATTTTGTTATAAATTCAAAAATACTTAGTTTCAAGTATTTTTAGAATTAGGGAACATTATCCAGACCAAAGCAATTTTTGAGCCCTTTATACAAATTTTTTCTAAAATGTCTTACATCTGTACTTCAAATGATAACAACCTAAACCTCTTCCAAAACAAGTATCACTTATATTAAGATGAACATGTTATGTTCTCTCATCCACTTTTTGTTTTAAATAAGTAAATGTGGCCATTTCTGTTCTCCAGCCTCCATAAAAATATAATAAATTAGTAAAGGGCTTTAGAGTTTCTGAAGTGTTTCCACCCAGTTAACTTCACAACAACCTAGTGAGAAGTCAAAACCTGCCTTACTGGCTCCATTTCTATCTGAGGAAACAAGATGGGGCTTTAGTGACTTGTCCAAAGATACGCCGCTAGTAAGTGACAGAGCTGGGCTACAGCTCAGGTCTTCCAACAGCCTGAGAGTGCTCTGCCGCATCCCTGATATGCATCTCTCCAAAAATCTCTTTAAATTAGAAGTTAAACAAATGAGGCTTTTTATTCCACATGTAAACATCACATGCTACATACAGCTGCCCATCCCTTTCCAAATAGTATATTATTGCCAGGATAATTTAGGCCATTATATTTCAGGCTGATTTTTAAAGAATAATATACAGTTGGAAATATGTGCTAAAGTAATTTAGTGCCATTTTTTTGTGTTAAATACCATTTAGCTAATGAAACATGAAGAACTGCACAATGCAAAATTGCAGTAAGGAATCCTGAATAATTTCTAGGTAGCTTGCATGATATTTTAAGTTTAAAAGGAGAACACAGGGGGGCTTCCCTGGTGGCACAGTGGTTGAGAGTCCACCTGCCGATGCAGGGGACGCGGGTTCGTGCCCCGGTCCGGGAAGATCCTGCATGCTGTGAAGCGGCTGGGCCCGTGAGCCACAACTACTGAGCCTGTGCGTCCAGAGCCTGTGCTGTGCAACGGGAGAGGCCACAACAGTTAGAGGCCCGCGTACCGCAAAAAAAAAAAAAAGGAGATCACGGGGACTTCTCTGGTGGCGCAGTGGTTAAGAATTCGCCTGCCAAATGCAGGGGATACGGGTTTGAGCCCTGGTCCGGGAAGATCCCACATACCACAGAGCAACTGAGCCCGTGCGCTGCAACTACTGAATCCCGCGCGCCTAGAGCCCATGCTCCACAACAAGAGAAGCCGCCGCAATGAGAAGCCCATGCACTGCAAAGAAGACAAGCCCCCGCTTACCACAACTAGAGAAAGCCCAAGCTCAGCAACAAAGACCCAATGCAGCCAAAAATAAATTTAAAAAAAGAAAAAGGAGAACACAGAGACGCTTCCTCCACTAAACATATGAGCAAAAAAAAGCCATTAACTTTCTTCTTTGAAAAAAAAAGAATAAAACAGTACAGAAGTAACACAGCATAAATTATAAATTGGTCAGATGATGTTATAATTGTACTTCAAACTCCTAGTTTCAAAAGAATACTATTTAATTTTTTGCAGAGTTCAATTAGGAAAAACAATACTACCTTTAGTTCACTCAGGGATTAGAAAAAAGGCACTACTGATGCAGCACTAGAAAATAGCAAAATTAGAGGTTATTGGACTAATCTCTCTAACGTTAAAGATGTTCCTTAACAGACATTCCCATATATATTAGCAACATAACAACAGTGATATTTACGGTAGCCATGGCAGAAAAAATTTTATTTTTAATAGAATTTTAAAATTTCCACAGTTGAAAAAGATTCTTGAATGGGCTTCTTCCTCCTTCTGCTCCATTCTCACCCAATCTAATACTATGCTTGAGGCAGTTTACAAAATTAGAGAACAGAGAGAAAACAAACTAGAAAAAGGGATAGGAGTTGAGAGTGGAATAAAGTTAATAAAACGATAGCCTAATGTGCTATTCGCAGGAATAACCTTATATATTATATATTAATAAATGCTACCTGAAGTCTTTCATATAATATCTAAGATAATTTCACAGAACAATGTAACATATTTGCTATACTTTGCTTCAGACAATTTTAAGAACTAGAGGGATTTCAGAGATGAGCCACAAGAACTTCATTTACTGAATTAGGAACTAGAGACTAAAGGGTTAAGTGCATTGCCCACAACAGAGCTGAAACTGGAACCCAAAGTTGAAAGCCTGGAGTCTGCAGCTTTAAGAGACTTTTTTTGTTTGTTTTGTTTTTATTTTTGGCTGTGTCGGGTCTTTGTTGCTGCGTGGGGGCTTTCTCTAGTTGTGGCGAGCGGGGTCTACTCTTCTTTGCGGTGCACGGGCTGCTCATTGCAGTGGCTTCTCTTGTTGCAGAGCATGGGCTCTAGGCGCAGGGGTTTCAGTAGTTGTGGCACACGGACTCAGTTGCTCTGCAGCATGTGGGATCTTCCCAGGCCAAGGATCAAACCCGTGTCCCCCCTGCATTGGCAGGCAGATTCTTAACCACTGCGCCACCAGGGAAGCCCTAAGAGACTTTTAAGACTATTCTCTAACCAAAAAGAATTACCCAAATTAATATATTAATAGTACCAGGAGCTAAATATACAAGAGAGCTGAAATTCATTAGAAATCCAAGAAAAGGTATATCTTTTACAAAGCTTACAAATCTAACCATGTGTTTAAATTAATATTCAAGTCAATTTAGAATCATTTTTCTTGACTGTCCAGACATGCTTCTTATCTATAGAATGCTTTTATAGCCTCACAAATGTATGCTCTGCTGATATGAGTTAAAGAAGTTTCCAAATCGCGAAATGCCGATACTTTGCAGTGCAAATAACGCTTACCTTGGTGAGAGACTCCCTCTGGGTGAGCTTCCTCTGCCACCAAGGCTGCGGCTATTGTCTCCGAGTTCTTGATCTGCAGTGTAAATATTTCACAGCTGATAAAGTGACTCTCACTAGATAACAGGTTTTAAGCTCTGGCCCTGATTTTTTCTAAAACATACATAAAACCTTTACCACTATCTTTGCAGTTCCTATGAAAGTAGAAGATCTAGTATGTTGCTAGTTTAGAATTGCTGAACTGTGGCACGTAAGGCGTTGTCCCTACACGTTTTTTGTGGGTGGAGAAGGCCATGGATTATGTTCGTTCTTTCATTCCTTTCAATTTTACAGCACAGAAGCGTGGTTTCCATTTGCAGTACCCTCCCCTCAGCCACTTTTAATTTCTACGGTTAAAGTAATGAATCACAGCTGTGGACAGCTAATCTGTATGCTTATCACAGCAAATCCTTATGCTTTGTATATTTTAACACTTTGCATTCCAAGACAAGTCATAAAATACATATGTATTACATAGAGCTACACACTGAAAGTGTATCTATTATATGGATCATTTCACATAACACTAAATATCCAAATGGACAATAACAAGTAGGAATACAGAATTCTGTATTTAAAAGGAAAAAGAAATTAATTTCTTCAAAATATTCCTTAGGTAACACCGAATATCTCTGCTTGAAAAATAACTTGTATTTCCCCTACAGTTAGTTCCTTATAAAATCATCCTATCTGGCCTCTTTAAGGTTGTCCTCCCCTTATTCTGAGTCAGGTAACCTCTGACCCTTAAAGTGTAAAGACATGACTGATCCATTCTTGGTGAACTGCTAAACCCATTCCCTTCCCCCAAACAGGCATGACTACTTGGACATGTCAACAAATCCTTAAGGATGGAATGAGACAAAGCAAATCCAGTGGCTCATTAAAACAGTACAAGAGGCAAACGCTACAAAATGTCAACTGGTAAAAATTCACAGGATTACTAAACACTGTAGAAATTCTCTAACAGGATTTTTTTACCAAGTTTGTGTAATGCAATTTCATGAATTATGCAAATAAAGATTGAGGCTATTCACAGAAAAGCCCAGTGTTATGTTACTTTCATTGCACAGAACTGAGCACTGAACACATCAATCACAAAAGTCACAGGAGACACTAGCATTCCTGCCTGCTGATGGCTCTGCTTAAACATTTACATTTCAGACAGTAAAAAAGCACATCACTATTTTGCAGCACAGCATACTATTTACTTCCAACTGTGATTCTTTTGATTTAAAAAGGGAGGGGCACCCCCCACCCACCCTTTAGATTTTACTTATTAACCACACCTTTAGATCTTTCAAATCAAATGACCTGAAGGGGGTAAAAATTACATTGGGGGAAGGGAACAGAATTTTAGAGTTTAAAAATTCTTGAAATCTTACCTGTTTGATTATTTTCAGACTGAGCTATAAGAGCTGCCATTGATGAATTTGGATTTAATCTATTGCCATATATATGAGATGATGCCTGACTAAGAGAAGATCCAGCTAGAGTATTTGCCTAAATGAAAAGAATTACAAAGACAAATGAATTATACTTAAAAATACCTTAACACTCTTCCTCCTAATAGAACTAGTAACAACTACTTTCTCCAACCTAAGAATATGAGCAAAAATGTCTGACTTTCTGAAGAGCGAATTTCATTCTTGTTTCACCGTTCCAATATTCCAGTTTCTGGAAAGTTACATAACTCTAAATTTAAAAAAATAAAAAAGTGAGAGAGAGAAAGAAAAAGGATTGGCACAAAGTTAACTATTCATGCTTTAATTTCAAAGTACCTATTTGATACCAAAACCAGTGGCATGGTAACCATGTGAACATATGACTAGTTATTTAATCTTATTAAACCATTTACAAAATAAGGGCAGGGAGACAACAGATGTCTAACAAATGTTTCAATCTCTTACCTCACAGGCTGGCTGAGGAGGTCAAAAGGTCCAACTTCTACCTTTAGTATTTTAACTATACAGAGCCATATTTCTATTGCTTAACTCTGTCATTAGTAAAACCTGCACACTATTTTGTTACTTCCTATTCTGATAGACTTGGAAGCCTGCTGCTTTTTCTGTTTTGTTTTGTTTTATTTTAAAAGAAAGCAAACAGGCATCACAAGTATGTTTTCTATACAATGCAGGGCTCAACGAATCACAGCTTTGCCCTGACCCCATATAAGGCACTGTCTTTTTGGCAGTAAGCCAGCTCTACGAACTGAAGAGCTAGTCCACAGTTTGTGATTCATTCATGTTGCTAACCACAATTCTGAAGGCCTCCACTGGGACTTGTGCCAAACAAGCGAAAATGAACCCTTAAACAGATGAAGCTAAGGAGGCTGGCCAAAGTCTTGCGTAATCCAAAGTAATAAAAATGCCTTCTTTGATGTGAATACTTTCTCCCACTTTCCAAGAATATTATAACCTTAAAAATGTGGCATTTTAGAAGCAAATCTCTTGTACACAAAACACTGTTAACTCACAGAAGGCTATTACTAGCCTGAAATACTTTTCAGACTTAACAGAACCACGAATTTCAAAGTAGATTTCTTTTTCTTTTTCATGAATGAAATCAAACTTAACCTTTCATAAAAACAAAATCATTGTGTAGTTATTGCAAAACAAAATTCTGGAAAACAATTTAAAAGAACTGAGGCATTTTTAATATAAAGCAGCTGAATAACAGCAGAACAAAAGATGTGGGACATTTTGACATGTTTAACTGCACAAAAGAGAACAAGACGACATAATAGTGACAACAAGCAAAATATAAACAAGAGAATAAACTGTGTTTCTGGAAAGACTCAGACCCTGACATTAATATTCGGCCTCTAGCCAACTTCCTAAGCATAAATGTTGGCCTTTACAATTCATAGTAATAGTCCCCGTGATGTAGAATCCTGTCCTTGCTTTCCATTGTTTCAAAGGGTATATTTCATAGTTCATACTGTAATGTCTAAGTTCAACTGGTCAATTTCTGGGCTTCATTTTTCCTCTTATTAAAGATACGTATACGAAGTCAGTAGTTTGGATTATATAGTACTGTTTAACAATCAATTAGCCCTCGGCAAAAGCTAAGTCGGCACTTTAACCTAAAGATCACACTAGACACTTACCATGTATAGAATATATAAAATATGAGTCAAAAATGGAAACATAGGAAGACTTTTTTTTTAACCTCTCCAGAATTTAACTACTTGGGAATCTTGGATACTTATAAAATAACTTAGAACAAGAAAAATCCAAAGAGACACGCAGAAAGATCAGATGTTACCAGTAACCCAGTTTAAAATCTTGGGCACCTCACACTTAAAAATGCTCTTTGCAGAGCGAACTTACTTACTCTAGACACAATTCTAAAAAGATCAACTAAGCATATAACAGATTAGAAGTGGAAAATTAATTAGAAAGATGAAGAAAAAGTAATATCTTGAGACAGTTTGTTGGCAGCAAGAAGTAACAGCTGACAGCAAGAGAGGAGAGAGAAAAATACCAGCAAGAATGAGTGCATTCCCGACTGCTGGTGGGGCTGTGCTCTGAGTACATGGACAGGAGGGGCCTCTGCACCTGCACCCTATCCTTTGACTCTCGTGTTTGTGCACTCATCCACTGGCTGAATCAAAACTATTATCATACCAGTTGAACTGCTTTTCTAGTTCCAATTATCAGTTTTATGAGCTGCCTTAGTCTCCTGACAAGAATCAAAGATCCTATTCTCTTTCAGGAAGGGTTCCTTCTGTCAAGAGCTTTATATTTATCCTCGTTAGCTTCAAATTTCTTGATGTAGTCTCCAAATCATCTTACTTTCCGAATCACACACTACACCCACTACACTAACGGATCAAAACGCAAAGCAGCACACCATAACTGATTTCCATAATGACTATCAACAGGAAGAGAATCAATCATCGTTAGCATGATTCCAAAGCAGGAAACATGTATTTTATCAGGATGGCAGGAAAAGGAAAAATTAATAATAAAATAATAAAATAAATTAGAAATACATTCTTCATTATCCTGAATGATAAATTTCCCAAATTTTCTGAATGTTTAAAAATTATCTGGTAGTTTTGTCTTTTAAAAATTATTGTATTTATCTAAACAAGAAATTTCCAAGAGAGACAAAATAAATGACTAATTTTACCATGTAGGATTCTGTGGTATATGAAAACATCTAAAGCACTCCACATTAAAATTCAAGTCATTACCATCATTTTAAGCAGGGAACATGAGCTACCAAAGATTCCACAAATGTCTGACACTGCTTGGCCAACACTTCTGAAATGGTATTTACAACGGTTACTGCTGGAAACTCTTGATAACTCTGTAGGCACCTTAGGACCAAGAAACTCGCAACATTTTAGTAAAAACATTCTTCAACTTAGTAGCAATAAAGAAGGATAAGTGAGTGAGCAGGGAAGAGACACACAACTTATGAGGACAGTACACATATAATGACTGGCATTTTGTAGACTCAAAAAAACCTTCGTTATTAATAAGTGAAAGCATTAAGATTCATGGAAGTCCATGAGAACCTAAAGAAGCTAGTTATGAAGCATAAAGGGCACTGAAAGCTTTTATATAAAAGGAATCTGGAACAAGGAATAAGGGAAACAATATATACACAGTTCTCCAAAGCACACTTTGAACATGGATTTTTAAAGTGCACCGAAAGCAAATTAGTAATGTACCACAGGTCTGCTTCAGAAGACCTGGTATAAAAACTGGCAGTTGTTATTGCTGGAGACGGTGTGGAGATAAAGGAGCCCTCCTACACTGCTGGTGGGAATGTAAATTGATGCAGCCACTATGGAGAACAGTATGGAGGATCGTTAAAAAACTAAAAACAGAGCTACCACATGATCCAGCAATCCCACTCCTGGGCATATATCCAGAGAAAACCATAATTCAAAAAGATACATGCACCGCAATGTTCATAGCAGCACTATTTACAACAGCCAAGACATGGAAACAACCTAAATATCCACTGACAGATGAATGGATAAAGGAGATGTGGTACATATATACAATGGACTACTACTCAGCCATAAAAAGAGTGAAATAATGCCATTTGCAGCAACATGGATGCACCTAGAGATTATCATACTAAGTGAAGTAAGCCAGACAAAGACAAATATCATATCATAGAGCTCACATAAGGAATTTAAAAAAAAAAAAAGAGAGAGAGAGATACAGATGAACTTATATACAAAACAGAAACATATCCACAGACATGGAAAACAAGCTTATGGTTACCAAAGAGGAAAGGGGAAGGGGCAGAGGGATAACTTAGGAGTTTGGGATTAACATATACACACAACTATATATAAAACAGATAACCAACAAGGACATACTGTATGGCACAGGGAACTATACTCAGTATTTTGTAATAACCTATAAGGGAAAAGAATCTAAAAAAAAAAAAGAAATATATGTATGTATAACTGAATCACTTTGCTGTACACCTGAAATTAACACAACATTGTAAATCAACTAGACTTCAATGAAAAAAAAACCAAAAAACTGGCAATTGTGTCTGGAAGGAAGTACATACCTTATTTCAATTCTATCTTGCCCTGGGAAAGAGAGTGTCTACTGTGGGCAAATATGTTCTCAGGCCTATTGGCACTATAAAGAGTATGAGTTGTTAAACACTGGGGGTGCTGAGTGAAGGTATCCACAAGACACATAAACTCTGTACTGGTTTTGCAACTTTTCTATACACCCCAAAATTATTTCAAAATAAGAAGCTAAAACAAAAAAGAATATGTAAGTGTCCATCGACAGATGAATGGATAAAGAAGATGTGGTACATATATGTAGTGGAATATTACTCAGCCATAAAAAGAAATGAAATTATTTGTAGTGAGGTGGATGGACCTAGAGTCTGTCATACAGAGTGAAGTGGATCAGAAGGAGAAAAACAAATACCATATGCTCACACATATATATGGAATCTAAAAAAAAAAATGGTTCTGATGAACCTAGGGGCAGGACAGGTGTAAAGACACAGACGTGGAGAATGGACTTGAGGACACGGGGAGGGGGAAGGGTAAGCTGGGACGAAGTAAGAGTAGCATTGACATATATACACTACCAAATGTAAAAATAGACAGCTAGTGGGAAGCAGCCGCATAGCACAGGGAGATGAGCTCGGTGCTTTGTGACCACCTAGAGGGGTGGGATAGGGAGGGTGGGAGGGAGACACAAGAGGGAGGGGATATAGGGGTATATGTATGCACATAGCTGATTCACTTTGTTATACAGCAGAAACTAACACACCACTGTAAAGCAATTATACTCCAATAAAGATGTTTAAAAAAAAAAAAAGAATATGACCACCAAAAAACTGGTCACTTGGCTTAATAGTGTCCTGATGAAATGAAGTCATCTACTCAAAATGTAAAAACCGGTTTTAGATCAAGATAAAAATATTTTATGAAATTTTAAGTTCATATTGCCTTAATAAACTTCTGCTTTCCCTTCCAAATATATGATACCTTAGACAGGTTCCTTTTTCCCTCCCCAAGACTAATAACTGAAGGAACCACTTCACGCAAGATGTTATATCTATTCTAATACCTTAGTAAAAGTCTCACTAAGTGTAACAATTATTTTACAAGATGGACCCAGAGCCAAGTAAAGTAAAAATAAACTGAATAATTACTGAGGTAAATCTAAGTCACGGTGAAGCAAAATATGCTTAGTACCTGAGTCAAAGAATACCCTTAGCAAATTTAGAATAACATACTATGTTAAGCATCTAGAAAGATATGCAAGTCCCTAGACCAAGGCAGTAGTGAAACTCAAAATAAATCATAGAAATTTAGTGCTTCCTAAGTAGACTGACATACCCTATTAAAATATTAACAAGATTAAAATTATATTTCAGCTTGAAGTTCACCTCTTACATTTCAAATGTCCCCTTAGGACCACAGAGAAATTTTGAAAGAGTTCTAGTTGTAGAGTGAAGTAAGTCTACCAAATTCCTAGGCACTTGGCTCATTCTAAAGGAGTTAGTAGTAGAGAGGGAAAAAATCAGGCTAAATCTACTCAATTATCTGAGTATCAGACTTAAAAGTGGGTATTGTTTTGGTAGATTTTTTTTTTCCTCCCTAATGTTGGTAAAGGCAGAAAAATAAAGTATGAAGAAGAAAAATTAGGTTTGAAAGAACAGTACCTATCAAAATTTCACCTTTGGAAAGTATCATAGCAATGCATCATCTAGAGGTGAGTATGAAACTTCATGCTTCAATCATATAGGAAGAGGTCATAGCAAGCATTTTTTAAATGCACAATTAACCTGTCAATAAACATTAAAGTCAAATGATTCAAACAAGCTCTAAAACACAGCAGCTTCTTCTTCAAACTTTCCAACACTGACACATGATTTAAAAATGCGTTCTTCTGAAATACTGTCAGCTCACTAAACAGTATTATTTTTAAAAATTCCTACTTCGTCCATGCTCTTACAAGAAAAAACTCTTTGTTATCACTGTATCGGCCATAAGACAAACTATCTCACCTTGCGTGAGGGACTAAAGCTCTCTGTCCTCAATTTCCATCTGTAAAAATGGAGATAGAAATAGTACCTTCATCATAAGAATACTGTGAGACTTGAGTTACTGCACGTAAGGGCTGAGAAGAATGCGTGGCAGATGGCAAGCACTCAAACTTTACCTTGTTATTTAAAACTTCTTTTCATAAACTATTATGGTTTCCATCTTTTCCATTAACTTCATTAGAGAACATAATTTGCCCATTATATTCTGATATTAACATGGCTATATTTCAGAGTAAAACATTTCCCTAAGAAAAATTAGATAGTACTGTCTCATTATGCAATGATATCTTAATCTATATATTCTATAATAACATAGCAATACAGCAAATATAATGTAAGGATTCAAATATTTTAATGATAATTTATGCACAGTTTGTTTGACTAGAAAAGTTTCCAGGAAAAACTGGAGAACAGTAGAAAGTTTCATATATTCTCCAACTCAATCCTAACTTTGTACTCTAAAATGTATCCTGATAACAGACCCATTTCTGTGTCAGCTACCACCATCGGGCTTTAATACTCAGCATGTGATGAGAGAAGAAACCATGTGTGAACAACTTTCAGGTCCCATGAGCAGGCTGACTGTTAAAGCTGTCAGGTTCAATTGCATCATTCCACTTTATTCAATGCCCCAAACTGCTCCCTAATTGTTAGGAGCTTAACGTATTCAAAACCATTGTTTAGGCTAATGCTGAAATGCCCCACAATTGAGTTTATAAAGTAGTGGGAGGGATTAAATTGTAGTTAAACCATCAATGAACACTGATGATTGAGCAACAGGACTGTGCAGAATAACCACCAATTCTAAGCAGGTTTCTTAATTGGCCGATATCTAATCAATATATCACCTACCTTTTGGGGTGGAAATTAAGTCCCTAGGACTAAAGAGGCTATTGAAATAATTTAAGAATGAAAAGACCTTAGTCAACAGCTGTATGTGAAATGACTAAATGGGTGTAATAACCATTAATTCCAAAGTACTTCATGGTCTGCAAAGTACTTATTCTCGCTTGAACTTCAGAATATACCTGTACTGCAGGTAGAACAGGTATTTAAAGTATTCCATTTCACATATGAAAAAAAAAATCAACATCCACAAATGTAAAAGACCTACCCACAGACACACTAGTGAGCAGCAACGCTCCAGGAATCTAGGATTTTGGACCCCAGTTTCTGCTATTTTGCACTGTGCCACACAAACAGACACAGTAAAATTCCTAAGAATGTTTTTTCAAAGAGATACCCCTTAACACAGAGGCTCATAATCTATGTCACTTAACCTCTTCATCATCCAAAAAGTAAGTAACATTAGAAAGCACTTATAAGAACTTATTCTGCTCAGAATGTGGACTTCCTTAAAATTACAAGTCATTATGCAATTATTTAAAACAGGGACTTCCCTGGTGATGCAGAGGTTAAGAATCTGTCTGCCAATGCAAAGGACACAGGTTCAAGCCCTGGTCCGGGAAGATCTCACATGCTGCAGAGCAACTAAGCCCTTGTGCCACAACTACTGAGCCTGCGCTCTAGAGCCCGCAAGGCACAACTACTGAGCCCGCGTACCACAACTATTGAAGCCCACGTGCCTAGAGCCCATGCTCCACAACAAGAGAAGCCACCGCAATGAGAAGCCCGCGCACCGCAACGAAGAGTAGCCCCCGCTCGCCGCAACTAGAGAAAGCCTGTGTGCAGCAAGACCCAATGCAACCCCCAAAATAAATAAATAAATTAATTAATTAAAAAGCAGGATACAACAATAAAGTAAAGTAAAATAAAATAAAATAGATGAAACTTTCGTTCTGACCAATCAAGTCAGAGCTCCTCCAAAGATAGATGAATCGGCCTGGGAAACTGAACCATTTTCCCAAACAGAATTAAAGTGCCCTATCAGCCATCATCTGAAAGGAAATCAGGATTATATCTAAGACAGCTCCCCAACCACACACACCAAAGTTAAGATACTTGAAGTAAAAGTCTCACAGAAATCTGCAAAACATTAGTCACTAAATTATACCCTTAAAATACTTAAATTTATCTGCATTTAGTAAATATCACATAAATAAACCTTAGAAGTTCCTTCAATTACTTTTAAACCTGTATCATTTTTATAATAGTAACACAGAGTAAACAAGGAACCATGATTATCTACATGAAGACTGTATCCAAAAGCAAAACTCAGAATGCAAGACATATTAGAATACAATTATTTTCATTACATTCTGTCTTAAACTCTATTAAAGCAATCATCCTTCAAACAAAAGCACCAGGATTCTTCCAAAGACAAAACAGAATGAATGCAGAACTAAGAAACAGTGGAATTTGAAAGGCAAAATGAAATATTAATGGCACACCTATAGAAACTAATTTATACCTCTACCCATGATACAAGAGCAGAGCACCCATCATTAAAACATCACAAGGACAGCAGTTCTATCTTCCAATAATGTTAAGGAACTATAATTGTAACTATACTGCTGATATCTGTGAAGGAATAATTACCCTAAAAACAAGTTTATCAAATAAAACAAAAGGATTTGACATCAAACAATATAAAACTAGGTTATCAAACATTTTTAAAGGTTTTTTACAAATTAGGGCTGCTAAGCATCAGACTTTGCCTCCCCACATTTTTACAAGTGTCTCCTTTTTGCCCCATTAAAGGCACAAATCTAGTTTCAGTTTTTAATTTCTATTAGCTCTTCCTGATCTTACTTCCCTGACCACTTGCCTGGGAACAATCCTTAAGACAGCAAATAAACCAAAGAAGAGGCCTGTCTATCTTACTTAAAACCAAGGCCAGAAAGATCAAGAATGACCTACGGATTTTTATCCTGCTGGCACCAAGCCCATCACTAAAAATTACTGCTTTCATTAAGGTTTTGGGAGGGAAAGGAGGAAAGTCAAAACATCGTTCAAATTTAACACTTCTATTCTCTGATTTGTATTTTTTAAAACATTTGCTTGCTGGTGTGATAGTTTTCTCAATAATTGTAACAAGGCTTCTATAATTATATTTTAAACATTGATAGTTTTAATTTACACACTTATAGCACTACTCTCTTCATTTTTAAATCAACTACCTATAAAGAAACTCTAAATAAAAGGCTAGGGTGTGATTATCTAAACACAGTGAATTGCATGATCTGAAAACATACAAGGCCTATACAAAAGTTAAACAGAAATAAACTTCTGTCATTTGGAAAGAAGATTAAATTACCAAGTGCATCACAATTTTAGGAATTCTATCTAAACATTCGATTTATTCTAAATATTTCTGTATCCTTTCCTTTGCACATTGCCTAGAAAATTCACACTTTGCACATTCAACACCAATACTATTGTCTAAGGCAGCTAAACTGAAGTAGTTCTGCACTCAGTTCAACTCAGAGGTCAACCTGCCTCAGTTGCCTGGAGACTGATGGTTGCTACAGCAGCACCAGATAAGCCAGGCTAAATAAGCTCCGGCTTCAAGGCAGAAAGTGTTTACTGCTGGACAGAAACACAGATGCAGCTGTCTCGGCATGCAGCATGGGAGTCTCACTGGATGATCATATTTATAAGAGACCCACCTTACTGAAACAGGGAGGAGGATAAACAGTGAAGATTTTAATTGGACTGAATCCTGGATTACTTGAAACTATGATTTCTTTGTTCTTCAGCTGAGTCATATGTTAAGTGGAATTTTCCCTCTAGCTATAAATTTCTCTTCACTACCACTTCCCCCACCCACCTCCCTGAAGTCAACCCCCAAAACCACAAACATAATGAATGGGAAGAAATGAGATTTTTGCTTAATTCAGCCTGGAATTAACCAGAGGGTAATTAAAACAGACTTTTAGAAAGAAAGGAAAGGAAAATGCACATTGAAAATGTTCATGTGAGACTCTTTCCAAGGATATAAAGCTATCAACAGCATATGGTTACACTTAATTAAAAGAGATAAAACTATTAATAAGAGCCATTTTCTCATTTATCCTTTCACCCTCTCTAACCCCAAACCCCTATCATTATGCCTATACCTCACCAAGGCTAGTGAAATGAGCTAGAGAAAAACTCTCCTAAACTAGTCAAACTTCCCTTCTTCAGGTTGAGAAGTTCACCAAATTGTTAACTTTCATTTTCAAAGACAATACCACTAACCATGCCATTGTTTTTCTGTGCTGAACTGTTGTTTATTCTAATTCTTGATCTAATTATAATGGTGATCGTTTGCACTGCACCACTACATACTTTAAAAATAACTTAATGCTGTGCTCTGATGTACAACTTACAGAAAATGCTGGAAAAGTGTACATATATTCTAAGGCCCATACAATAGAAATTATGAACACATACATAAAGCAGAAGTTTACAGCAACTTACAAACAACTAACTACTTAACTAGTTGTTTATAACTAGACATTTGTCTTTGTCATAATTTTCTTAAAACTCTGAGACTATTAGAGGCATTGGGTAAAATGAAAATAATAAATTTATAAAGAATTCCAAATAAAGAAAAAATATATATACTTTAGGAATTTTAAATTATTACCTTTGAGGAAACATGGGGGTTGGGGATGGGGAGTGAGTGTGCGTGCTTGTGTGTGAGTGTGTGTGCGCACGTGTGTGTGTGTGTGTGCGCGCGCGCGCACACACGTGCACAGCTGTGGCCATTTACTATTCTATTTATATAATTATGATTTCTCTGGTTTGACTCTGGCTCTTAGAGCATTCCTGTAGACTAGGTCACCCATCAAGTTCCAGATCTAAAATGAAGGAAAAGGATAAATAAATGCAAAACCACCAACATAGTCACCATTATTTATAATATTATAAATATCCCTTCTTTCTCACAAGAAAGAACACCCTATAAGTACTTAAAAGAATCATTCACTCTTAATCCTATACTCTCCTTCACTGGTTTTTAAAAATTTACACCACAGATATTCATATATTATTTCTGCGATTTTAAAATTATGAAAGGAATTTTTAAAACCACAGAAGTCCAAAAGTGGTTCATACTTTGTAAGTCCTACTTTTAAAAGAGGGAATAAGAGCTCCCCCCAAATTACTATTTTACATCATTAGGACAAAATCAGGAACTCAGAAATTGAAAAGAATCAGTTGGTGCCAACATATTCTTTTGTGCTCTCCCATGAATATCATGTAAACGTGTGTATCATTTCCACTCGCGTCAATACAGATTGAGATATTTTATAAATTCCTATAGGAAGCCCTATTTCATTTATCTCCCCTATAATCTAACTTACTTTCATTTGCAAATGAAGAAACTGACAAAGGATTAATCTCCAAAATATACAAGCAGCTCATGCAGCTCAATATCAACAAAACAAACTACCCAATCCAAAAATGGGCAGAAGACCTAAATAGACATTTCCCCAAAGACGACACAGATTGCCAGCAAACACATGAAAAGATGCTCAACATCACTAACCATCAGAGAAATGCAAATCAAAACTACAATGAGGTATCACCTCACACCGGTCAGAATGACCATCATTAAAAAAATCTACAAACAATAAATGCCGGAGATGGTGTGGAGAAAAGGGAACCCTCTTGCACTGTTGGTGGGAATGTAAATTGATACAGCCACTATGGAGAACAGTATAGAGGTTCCTTAAAAAACTAAAAATAGAACTACCATACGACCCAGCAATCCCACTACTGGGCATATACCCTGAGAAAACCATAATTCAAAAAGAGTCATGTACCACAATGTTCATCACAGCTCTATTTACAATAGCCAGGACATGGAAGCTACCTAAGTGTCCATCAACAGATGAATGGATAAAGAAGATGTGGCACATATATACAATGGAATATTACTCAGCCATAAAAAGAAACGAAACTGAGTTATTTGTAGTGAGGTGGATGGACCTAGATAGAGTCTGTCATACAGAGTGAAGTAAGTCAGAAAGTGAAAAACAAATACCGTATGCTAGCACATATATATGGACTCTAAAAAAAAAAAAAAGGTTCTGAAGAACCTAGGGGCAGGATGAATAAAGACGCAGACGTAGAGAATGGACTTGAGGACACGGGGAGGGGGAAGGGTAAGCTGGGACAAAGTGAGAGTGGCATGGACATATATACACTACAAAATGTAAACAGATAGCTAGTGGGAAGCAGCCACATAGCACAGGGAGATCAGCTCCGAGCTCTGTGACCACCTAGCGGGGTGGGATAGGGAGGGTGAGAGGGAGACACAAGAGGGAGGAGATATGGGGATACATGAATATGTATAGCTGATTCACTTTGTTATACAGCAGAAACTAACACACCACTGTAAAGCAATTATACTCCAATAAAGATGTTTAGGAAAAAAAAAAAGACAAATGGATGTACATGTTACTTTGTAACACTGTAATAATTTACCTGAGTTGTAGCAACAGCAGAGGGTGCAGACGACCCAGCAGACGGGGAGAGCGCTCCCACTTGCTGTAAATGCCCAGAAGGTTGCTGAGGTAAATGAGAACTGGAGACAGGAGTACTGGATCCTGAGCCAGATGCTACATTTGGAAATGATACTGCTACATCACTGCTGCTATAAATACCTACAAGAAAAAAATCTTATTTAAATATTTTATAATTTAGCAGTCAAATTGGTCACAGACACCAACATTAATCGATGTTAGAATACCCACATTTCCTCCTGATCCCTCCCACAATGATAAATTTTATTGATGTCAAAAAAAAAAAAAAAACACGGTCCGGGAAGATCCCACATGCCGCGGAGTGGCTGGGCCCGTGAGCCATGGCAGCTGAGCCTGCCTGCGCGTCCCGAGCCTGTGCTCCGCGACGGGAGAGGCTACAACGGTGAGAGGCCCGCGTACCGCAAAACAAAAAACAAAAAAAACCCCAGTAACTAAATGTATAAATACTGACTTTTCATAAAGTACTTGTCTTAAAGAAACTAAGACTTTTTTTTATACGTCAAAGATGATTTGTTAAGAGACAGAGATCACATCAGGAAGTGCTTTGTAAGAATAATAATAAGGGTTTTAGGAATTCCTAAGAGCAGTGACATGTTTCTGAAATAGGAGAATGAAGAAATTAGAGTTGTATAAAAATCACTTGGTAAGCCTTTCAAAAATGCAGATACTAGAGCCCCAGCACTCATGATTGAGAAGGTATGAAATGGGAAGAGAGTCTGTTTTTGAAAGGTCATCCACATTACAGAGCAGAAAATAAAATGGAACAGGACTAGACTTGATATTCCGAGAACAACAAAGAGCCTGATGCCACTGGTGGGACACAGCAGTGAGAATAAAGAATACAGGTGGATTCTATAGATATTCAGGAGGTAGAATAAACAGGACTTTATGACTGACCGAATGGGGTATCTAAAGTAGCAGTCGGGGTGGCCAGGGAACAGAGCATTAAGAGATGATGGTGACGTGGAAAGCTAGGTGGTGGTAGCATTCACTTCAGAGAACACAGGAAAAGAGGAAAGAGATTTGAAAGTATTTTCAGTAGCACCACAGGGTTAAAAAGCCAGAAAGAGTAGAAGCAATTCACTCTAGAAAAGTGGATGGACAGAGGACAGAAAGAGAAAATGAGCAAAAGTTAAGAAGAAACTAGGAGTTACTTTAAAAAGTGTTTTGTGAGTTTTTTGGGGTTTTTTTTTCCCCCCAAGATGGGTGATCATGCTCTTATGCTGATAACAAAAAGTCCACAGAGAAGGAAAGGCTCTTTGAGGATAAAGGTTAAGAGACAGGAATCTCTATAAACCAGTGGGGTTCTGAACCAGGGGTGATTCTGCTTCACAGGAGACATATGACAATGTCTGGACACATTTTTGGTTGTCAAAACTAGGAGGTACTACTGGCATCTAGTAGGTAATGGCCAGGGATGCTGCTAAACATTGTACAATGCACAAGCCAGCTCCTCACAACTAAGAATTATCTGGCCCATAGAGTTAATAGCAATGGAGGCTGAGAAATCTTATAATAAACCAGGGCTCTTGGGAGGGTGGGAGGGAATAAGACCTCAAGAACTTGACACTATAAACAAGAGGAAAGCAGAAAAAAAGAACCTAAGTATGCCATAGTCAAAAAAATTTTTTTGAGAAAACACAGTGGTTATATCAACAGTAAAATTTACTTTGTTCTAAAGAATATAAATATTATTGATTCATAATAAATAGAAGTACCTATAATCTTCAAACAAGGGGAATACAAAAATTGGGACATTTTTAAAGGCCTTACAACTATAATTGAGGCTCCTAAGATCCTTTTTATATCTACAATTTCTCCAGAATAATGATAATTTGTCCACTTAACAAATACATTCATTCCACAAACATCTGAGAGCTCACTGTTTGCCAGACATTATTCTAAGCCCTAGAGATACAAAGCCATTCGAGATATGTGGTCTCCGCCTTCAAGAAGCTTAGTGGAAAAAAGAGACAATTACAAAAGACCGTGAAGAGTATAATGATAGAGATATCCTCAGGAGGCTGTGAGTGCATAAAGAGGGTTATCTCACCCAGACCTGGAGTGAGAAAGGATGAGGTCAAAAAGCGAACTGGAAGAGATGGGTGCCTTTAAAGCTAATTTCTAAAGGAGCTGGAGGACAGAGGTGAAGGGCATTCTGAGGAAGAAACATGCGCCACAGAGCCAGGTAGATTCTAAGAACTTATAAGTGCCATCCGTGTAGCTTAAGCAAGAAATGAGGCTAAAAAATAAGCAGGAACCAAATCAAGAAGAACATTAAAAGTTAAAATGTTAGGGCTTCCCTGGTGGCGCAGTGGTTGACAGTCCACCTGCCGATGCAGGGGACACAGGTTCGTGCCCCGGTCTGGGAAGATCCCACATGCTGCAGAGCGGCTGGGCCCGTGAGCCATGGCCGCTGAGCCTGCGCGTCCGGAACCTGTGCTCACAACGGGAGAGGCCACAACAGTGAGAGGCCCGCATACCGCAAAAAAAAAAAAAAAAAAAAGAAAGAAAGATGGACCACAAAGAACAAAATAAGGAAACAGAGAGAATCTTAGAAACCACCTAAGAGAATTTCAAAGGAAAAGGTCAAATGATTCTATTGATCATTTAAGGTAAGGCCAGAAAAAGAAGTCATGAAAAGTAACAAGAAATTTTGGCAAGATAACTCTTTTAAGAAGTTTGGCTGTGGAGGACAGAAAAGAGCACATAAATGCAGTGAATATTTATAAACCTACATTCCAAAGGACAGGCCCGTAGGTGAAGAAAAAAAATTGTTTTAAGTTGTTTACCCCATAGTTCTTTCAACAAATACTTATTGAGGTTCTAATAATAATTTTTAAAAAGGCAATGAAGATGGCAAAGAACAGAAAGGAATTCATCCTTCAAAGAATTTATAGTCTCACAGCACAGCTAATAAGTACTCCCAAGCTACTATGATACAGGAGGGAAATGCTAAATACCATAAGGACATATGATACAAAAAACGACTTAAGTTCAGAGGAAGAGACTAGGGTGGAAGAGTTCCAGAGAGAAGTACTTGAACTCAGCTTTTTCAAAGTACCTTAAAAGGTAGAGTGCTGATTTTTTTTTAATGTCGAAAAGCATACTATACGTGGAATCTCCAATTCCCAAAACCAAAAGGCAAAAGCGAGCTGGAGGCAGTAGGCTGAAATCACAACAGGACAAGTTTTTGACTGAGACAAACGTCCTGGCTCTCCCAACCTTGTGATCTTAAACTTTGTGAGCCTCCATACTGTTCTTTTCTAAGAACCAAGATAATAGCTACCTTACAGGTTTTTGGGAATACTCATGTAAAGGCTCTAACAGTGCCTAATACAGAGTAAGTTGCCATAAATGGTAGCTATAGCTATTTTAGAGTTAGCGCTCTAGTTAAAAATTTATCTTTAAGTCAGGGAAGTATAGTATTTTAATTGTCAGGTCCTCTACTGTCCGTACTACACTTTGAAAACTGCAAATACCATTACCACATGCAATAATATATCATGAAAGTATAATACTGAAAAGCAAAACTGTGGTGTGTTTGAGGATCTTCAATCCCTAAACTTAAGTCTGTTTTCTAACTGCATTAGCTTGATCTTAAATGGGAAACTGCACAGCTAAAAACGCAGCAATCACACTTTGAAACTGGTACTCAGGTTACTGTAATAAAATAGAACAAATCAAAATTTTCCTTTCCTATCAAGTCAGGAAAGCATGGAATTCTAAATCTTTTTCTGAAAATGCGGATCACTGGCTCTCCTCAACTCCCTCATACCCCGGGTACGATGGTACAGCATTAACCGTTCACTAAGACCTCTAGATCCTTTTTCAGAAGGCAAATAATCCTCCTTAGATTGTTCTGTACCTGCTTTCTATTTAACTTCACTCTATTTTCATCTTTTACAAGTTATATGCTATTTTAATCTAAATCAAGGTGACATTCATCTAATTAAATAGAACTGAATCCTGCAATGCACAAGCTCAAGGAAAATACCCTCAAATTCACCTGTTCAGGATACAATACTGTGCACCTGCCGTTCAGGGCAGTTGTACCGGTTTACACTTTCCACCAACAGAGACCAAGTGCCTCTTTTCCACCTCACACTCAATTTTATCTAGTCCTTAGATCTTTGTTAATCCAATGGGCAAACAAAGGTGCACTACCACACTTTTACCTGTGTGTAACCAGGCGTGGGAGGACGTGTGGAATGAGCACTGTCAGGAGGAGCGCTCCTCGTGTGGCATGAATTTTGGCGAATGGAACTGGAGAGAGAGGAGGCCCGGACTTAGGACCAGCCCGGGTCAGCTGTCGCATGTGACAGTGGCGGTGAGGACGGAGACCTGCTCACCCACCCACGGGCGCCCGAGGGAGAGAAGCAGCGCAGGTATAACGTGCAGCTGTCCCAAAAAAGGCTCCCCTCTGAGGTTCTTAGGGTCAGCGCGTGCCAGACAGACCGTGCTTGCGTCTCCTCCTCTGTCCGAAGTTTCCTTGGGTTCCTCACAGATGTCTTTGCACCCTTCAGGTCTCGGCTCAAATGGCACCTTCTCAGAGAGGACTTCCTTGACCACCCTATTGAGTACTGCAACCCCCTCACTGCCTCCATCTACTCCCCTGCTTTATTTTTCTCCATACTCATTATCACATTTATCATTCTGCATGTTTTCCTTATTCCTTTTGTTCACTGTCTTTCCCATGTCCCTCTGGAATGTACTCTCCATGAGGATGGGAGTCTGCTTTGTTCACTGCCTTATTCCCAGTATTGTACTTAGAGCAGTGTCAGGCATACTAGATTTGCAATACATGTTTATCATTATCATTCAGTACTGAATGAGTAAATTCTATTTGGCAAGGCAGTATAGCTTAGTAATTAAACTTGCAGGATGGGGCTCATTTGGACCTCAGATCAGCTGCGTGACTTTGGACAAGCAACTTAACTTCCCTAAGCTTCTTTCCTTAAAGGTGAAGTGGGGGGCTTCCCTGGTGGCACAGTGGTTAAGAATCTGCCTGCCAATGCAGGGGACACGGATTCGAGCCCTGGTCTGGGAGGATCCCACATGCCAGGGAGCAACTAGGCCCGTATGTCACAACTACTGAGCCTGCACTCTAGAGTCCGCAAGCCACAATTACTGAAGCCTGCATGCCACAACTATTTAAGCCTGCATGCCACAACTACTGAAGCCCGCATGCCTAGAGCCCGTGATCCGCAACAAGAGGAGCCACAGCAATGAGAGACCCACGCAGCACAGCGAAGAGTAGCCCCTGCTTGCTGCCGGTAGAGAAAGCCCACATGCAGCAGCGAAGACCCAATGCAGCCATACATACATACATACATACATAAATCTATTTTAAAAAACAAAAAAACGAGGTGAAGTGAGGTTCGTAAGAACACCTTGTCCTTTATTGGGTTGTAAGGATTAAATGCCTGGCACACACTAGACACTTAGAGGCTATTGTTATGTTTCATAAGCTGTGTAGACTAGGAGTCTTGATTTATCTTCTCTGTTTCTAGGCTGCTCATTTGAGGCAAGTGTGCATGTGTGTGCAAATGTGTGTGTGTGCACACATACGATCTAGCAAATTTATCATGCTGTGAACGAACTAGGCCACCTTCACAGGTACTTTTAAGAACTGGAGTTATCAGCACAGACAGTCCCCATTTTTTACTCATGACAATGGGATGTTTTATAATAAAGACACTGTAAATCAACTATATTTCAACAAAAAAAAATTTTTAAAGGATGAAATGAAAAACGAACAAAAAAGAAACAAAGATGCAGAATGATACAGAGAGTGGCAGTAACATACTGATTCATTTATCCATCCACCCAAGAAATATTTATTTCATATGTACTAAAAGACAGGCACTGTGCTAAGAGCAGAGAATAAAGTAGGGAACAAGACAGAAAAGATCTCTGTTCTCCAGGAATATACAATTAGGGAGGCAAACATCAAAACAAACACATGGGACTTCCCTGGTCAAGACTCCATGCTCCCAATGCAGGGGGCCCGGGTTTGATCCCTGGTCAGGAACTAGATCCCACATGCATGCTGCAACTAAGAGTTCGCATGCCACAACTAAGGAGCCCGTGAGCTGCAACTAAGGAGCCTGCTGGCAGCAGCTAAGACCCAGAGTAACCAAATAAATAAGTAAAAAAATAAAATATTAAAAAAAACAAACACGACTATAAATTGTTGCAAACACTATATGATGGAAGAGAAAGGGTATAATGAGGGTGAAAAATTAAGAAGCAGAAAAGATCTGTCTGAAGAAATGATATAATAAGACCTAAAGGTTAGGTATGTAGTTGTTAACTGAACAAAGAATGAAGCAGAAAAGCTCGTTCAAAAAACAAGTTAAGGGCTTCCCTGGTGGCGCAGTGGTTGAGAGTCCGCCTGCCGATGCAGGGGACGCAGGTTCGTGCCCCAGTCCGGAAAGATCCCACATGCTGCAGAGTGGCTGGGCCCGTGAGCCATGGCCGCTAGGCCTGCGTGACCAGAGCCTGTGCTCCGCAGCGGGAGAGGCCGCAACAGTGAGAGGCCCACATACCGCAAAAAAAAAAAAAAAAAAGACAAGTTAAAAAAAAAGGTAATATGGCTAAAGTATAGTGGAGAGAGTGGTAGAAGACAAGGTTAGAGAGGGGAAGTAGATCTCACAGGACCTTGTAAGCCATGTAGAGGTGTTTAGAATTTAAGATCAATAGGAAGGGGACTTCTCTGGTGGTGCAGTGGTTAAGAATCCACCTGCCAATGCAGGGGACACGGGTTCAAGCCCTGGTCCAGGAAGATCCCACATGCTGCAGAGCAACTAAGCCTGTGTGCCACAACTACTGAGCCTGCACTCTAGAGCCACAAGCCACAACTACTGAAGCCTGCGTGCCTACAGCCCATGCTCCGCAACAGGAGAAACCACCACAATGAGAAGCCCACACACCACAACGAAGAGTAGTCCCCGCTCTCTGCAACTACAGAAAAGCCTGTGTGCAGCAACAAAGACCCAATGCAGCCAAAAATAAATAAATAAATATTTTTTAAAAAGATCAATGGGAAGACAATAAAGACGAATAGTGAGAACTGGATTTTTAAAATATCATCCCTCTAACTGCTGTGTAGCAAATGAATAGAAAGGAGGAAGAGTGGAAACAGAAAGATCATTTAAGAGGCTATTACATAAACTAGATGAAAGATTATGATCCTCTAAAAATGGTAGTGGAACTGACCATGGAGAAAGATGTGTCTGAAGTGCATCTACAAGTTAAAATCACCTAAACTTGATAAGCTATACTTGGTAGACAGTGTAAAGTATTTTGCATCAATCCCAATTTCGTTCATTATGTGTTGTTTCTTTTGAATTTACCCATAAAGACAACACATACTCATTATTAAAATTTTTAAGTAGATGGGAAAGTAGGAAAAAAAAATCAACCACAGAGACTGTTAATATTTTTATATATTTTCAAACTTTTTGGTGCAGAGTTTACGGTTTTGCTCTATATAGTTGCCTATATACTGGACATAGAATTTTTAATCCTCTTACACTTACCATACATATTTTCTGATTTCATTTTAAAATATTTTTAAATGTTTTGAATATCATTTTGATATCAATTGAATACTGCAGAGTTGACCTGATTGTACAATATTCTACAAATATTTATGCACCTAATATGCCCAGATACAATACTTCCTGCTAAAGATGCTACAAAGAAGAAAACAGATACCATCCTTGCACTCGTGGAGCTTAAAGTAAAGGAGTCACACGTTAAATAATCACACAAATATTAGTGCTATGATGAAAAAGTAGAATGTGCTATGACAGAATACGAGGGGTAACTTAAGATTAGCAGTACCAAAAACAAAAAAAACAAAAAAAGAAAAGAAAAATTCGCAGTAAAGGGTAGGCCTTTGTAAAGTGACACATAAACTAAAAGGAAGTCCTTAGGGGAAGTTCTAATTTTACTTGCCTAGACCTCTTTCCCATTTCTTTTCCAAATAGCACCCTATTTTCTATTAGGGAAGTACCCGTCCTCCACTTCATGCACTCCTGGCCCAGGGATGAACATGTAATCCAATCTGAGGCGAACCGTCTCTGCTGGGAACTTACACCTTGAATGCATGCTCATAAGGGCAGAGAATGATCAGACCTAAGTTAGTCTAATGGTAATAATATTAGGAGTCTATTAGTTCTTGTTCACCTTGCCCTTTAAACTACCCTTATTTCTCTCCTCCAAAAGTTTTAGAGTAAGGTCTTTCTACTAATTCTCTAAAATAACTGTATATATCCAATAAATTACTTTTTGCTTACATTCGACAGAACCTACTTCTGTGGCTTACATACAATGGACCCTAACAGACACAGCCACTGTGGTATAATAAACAAAGAAACAAGATACTCAAAATGAAGCTAGGGACTTCCCCCAGTGGTCCAGTGGTTAGGACCGCTGAAGGGGGATTAGGACCCATTCCAAGCTTCCAGTGCAGGAGGTGTAGGTTTGATCCCTGCTTGGAGAACTAAAAAAACAAAAGAAGCTAGAATCCAGCCCAGGAGTCAGCTCAGGTAAAACCTTGCAGGCCATAAAGGACTTCCCAATTTTGTAGTAATGGAAAGCCATTAAAGCGTCTTAACCAAGAGTGACAAGATGATAATAGTATTTTTAAGAGATCACTTTGAATACAAAGTGAACAATGCCTTAAAAGAAAACAGAAGAGTAGAATCAGGGAGATAAATTAGGTCGTTACTGCAATACTTTACACAAAAGATTTTTTTTTTTAGTTTCATTTATTTATTTATTTATTTTTGGCTGTGTTGGGTTTTCGTTGCTGCACACAGGCTTTCTCTAGTTGCGGCGAGTGGGGGGCTACTCTTTGTTGCAGTGCGCGGGCTTCTCATTGCAGTGGCTTCTCTCATTGTGGAGCACGGGCTCTAGGCACGTGGGCTTCAGTAGCTGTGGCACGTGGGCTCAGTAGCTGTGGCTCACAGGCTCTAGAGCACAGGCTCAGTACTTGTGGCACATGAGCTTAGTTGCTCCGCGGCATGTGGGATCTTCCCAGGCCAGGGATCGAACCCGTGTCCCCTGCATTGGTAGGCAGATTCTCAACCACTGCACTACTGGGGAAGCCCTACACAAAAGATTTTAAGTAACTTAAATTTGGTGAGAATTATGGAGTGACCAAAGCAGAGGCTCAGGAGTGAGTCCCAAGGAATTTCAACACCAAATCAGGATAAAGGAGAAGTCACAAAAAACTAAAAAGAAATGGTCAAAACAGTAGGACAACCAAGTTAGGGAAAGTGGAAAAAGAAGAGAAGGGGAAGTGATGTAAGATGATCATGTAAGAAGAAAACTGAAAAATACTCACTTGGACTTGACAGTGTGAAAGCTATTCCTGACCCAAGTGGAGTAGTAGTTGCAGAAGCCAATATGAAGTGGTTTTAAAAAATCAGTCAATCAATCAATGGGGGAATTTCTGTTTCTGGCAACAAGGCAGACTCGACAACCTAAAAACCTTCCTAATTAAAAGTACCTAAATGTGAATAGTTAAACCCACAAAAAAAAAAAATTAAGGGGTCCAAATAAAAAGGAAAGGCTTTAACAGCTGCCCTAAAGCAGCCAGCCTATGTCAGGAGCCTAGGACCTTTGGCTTTAATGCCCACCACAAGGAAAAGAGATAAAACCTTGGGTCTCCGATGGCGGGAAAGCTGAAATTGATGAGACCCTGATTATATAGTTTAGACTTTCCCATGGCTACACTTTCAGGGGAAAACTAACCCATCCCTTCTCCACTCCACACCCAAAGACCCCCACAAAACACAAAACCCCCAAATCACGGCATACACAGGGAGAAAAATAAAATAAGGAAGTTTGTCCAATTTGATCTGAGCTTTGGATAGAGGACAGAAGATCTGCCTTGAGAATTTACAGCCACAGCCTTGTCTTCAAATAGGTTTTGGGTCTGAACTTACACCATCTGCCTGGTCTGGTAAATCCCAAATGCTGAATCAATATAAGGGGTCAGGCAGTACCGTCACTTGAATATATTAGCAGAAGCAAACGCAAAACCTCTTTGAAGGGATATATCCTCAACCCAGGCTAGAAAATGAGTTTGCAATCCAAAATTAGAAAACATGGAAAGAACAATCCCCTTGATCACAAGTTAGCGGACATTAAGATTTGACTATCTTCTAAGAACCTTAGAAAACAGAAAACAGCAAATAAAGATTATGAGATAAAGATTTTAAATGATTAAGAACCTAAGAGAAGAAATCAAAAATATGAGAAAGGAACAACATTCTATATAAAAAAGAAGAACCTGGGATATCCTTCTGTGGTAAGCAGAATTCCCCAAGTTTCCCATCTCCTGGTTATTCAATCAAACACTAATCTAGGTACTGCTCTGAAGGCACTTGGCAGATTGAATTAAGGTACTCATCAGCTGACCTTAAAATAGGTGGATTATTCTGAATATGAGGGTGGGCCCAGTGTAATTGAATGAGCCCTTAAAAACCAAAGAAGGGCAGAAGAGTCAGTGGGAGATGCAGCAGAGAAAAGCAAGGGAAATGTGGCAGAAGGGGATGTCAAGAGAGACTCTAGGTGTGAAAAGGATTCAAATCATCACCTTTTCTGGCTCTAAGATATAGAGACACATGTGCAAGGCTGGGAGAGAAGGCTCTAAGAGCTAAGGGAGGCCCTTAACTGACCGGAAATGGTGACCTTGGTTCTACCACTCCAAGGAAAGAACTAGATTCCACCAACAACCTGAATGAGCTTGGAAGTGGGTTGTTCCCAGAGCCTCCTGACAGTAAGAGCTGGCCAACACTGTGACATCAGCCTTGTGAGAATCTAAGCAGAGAAACCAACTTACCCAACCCAGACTTCTGACTGTGCACTAAGAAATTTGTCTGGTTTTAAGCTGCTAATATTTGTGGTAATTTGGTAGAGCAGCAAGAGAAAACTAATCTACTTGCAGTGTCAGAAAGTAAAGAAGCATTAAAAGAATAGAGGGGACATATCAAAAGGACATGGAGTCAGCTTACAGGGCTCCCAATGCCTAATTGTGAACAATCTAAGCATCACAACAAATGGATTATAACCCATACAAATCCGCAAGTCCATACTGAAATAAACTGAAAGTTTGATGAGGAATGGAATATTTACATAGTCTCACAGTTTATTCCACAAAATACTAATTATAAGGGGGAAAGAAAACCTTTTCATTGGAAAAGTCTCATTATATGCCATGTGACAAAATGCAATGGAAAGATCACTTCTAAAATATATAACCCTGGGACTTCCCTGGCGGTCCAGTGGTTAAGAATCCACACTTCCACCACAGGGGGCACGGGTTGGATCCCTGGTCGGGAACTAAGATCCCTGCGTGCCACGTGGTGCGGCCAACAACAACAAAAAATAAGATAAAACAAATAGCCTGAACCTAGTAACTTAAAAAAAATCCAAAACAACTGGCCTATAATCCTCAAAAATTTAGGCAGCTGTCAAAACTCAGATGGTGTCTAAAGACTAGATGCTACTAATATGGCGATATTAATTTCCTGTTCTTGATAGCTGTACCATGATTTTGGAGGAGAATATCCTTGTTTGTAAGAAATACTTAGGTATTAAGGGCTGATGGGGCACTATGAGTGTAACTTACTCTCAAATGGTTGAGGAAAATAAAGTTCTCTATATTTGCAATTTTTCTATACGTTTGACACTGTTTCAAAATAAAAATATTTTTAGATGTGAGGAAAGAGCTAAACACTCTTAAAAAACAAGAAAGAAAAACAAAACCAGACCAGGTCCATTAAAAAAAACAACAACAAAGAATTCCTAAAATTTAAAAACACATTCACTAAATAGAAACAATTAATTAATAGAGCTAAAGAAATGATGAGTGAACAAAAAAGAGTTAAAGAAATTACACAGATACAGCACAGAGAGATTAAGAAGTGGAAATTATAAACAAGAGGGTAAGGGACATGAAAGACAGATGAAAATCTAAAAAAAATTGCTCAAGAATAGAAAGAATAAGAAGAGTAATAATTTAAGATATAATGGCTACAACTGTGTTCAGAATTGATAACAGACATGAATTCCCTCAATGAGGAAGTACAAGAAGATCTTAAACAAGGGAGTGTGGGGAAAACAATGTGAGGTTTAGGCACACAAATAGGAATGTGGGATTAAAGACAGTTTGGGGGCTTCCCTGGTGGCGCAGTGGTTGGGAGTCTGCCTGCTGATGCAGGGGACGCGGGTTTGTGCCCTGGTCCAGGAGGATCCCACGTGTCACGGAGCGGCTGGGCCCGTAAGCCATGGCCGCTGGGCCTGCGCGTCTGGAGCCTGTGCTCCGCAACGGGAGAGGCCACAGTAGTGAGAGGCCTGTGTACCACAAAAAAAAAGAAAAAAGACAGTTTGGGTTTTTTGGTGTTTTTTCCAAGAGGAAAAGACTAGAGCATGTTTAGATGTAGATGGGCAAAGATAAGTGATAGTGAAAGAGACAGTAAGGAAACTAAAATGGCAAGGTCTCTGAGAGGGCAAAAAAGGATGGATGAGATCCAGACCATAAGTAATGATTAGCCTTTGAGTGTAGGCAGGACTAGAAAGAAGGAAAAGAAGACGGACACAAATCAAGTAGGTTGCAGAACTGAGTTATGAGAAGATCAAGGTTTTTCTGGGAGTAAGAGGCAAAGACATCTAATACACTGGGGATGCGGAAAGGGGAGGAAAAGTTTTAAAAAAAGAACAATCAGGGGCTTCCGGGAAGATTGCAGAAGAGTAAGACGCGGAGATCACCTTCGTCCCCACAGATACACCAGAAATACATCTACACGTGGAAAAACTCCTACAGAACACCTACTGAACAATGGCAGAAGACCTCAGACCTCCCAAAAGGCAAGAAATCCCCCACGTACCTGGGTAGGGCAAAAGAAAAAAGAATAAACAGAGACAAAAGGATGGGGACGGGACCTGCACCAGTGGGAGGGAGCTGTGAAGGAGGAGAGGTTTCCACACACTAGGAAGCCCCTTCGCAGGCAGAGACTGTGGGTGGCGGAGGGGGGAAGCTTCAGAGCCGCGGAGGAGAGCGCAGCAACAGGGGTGCGGAGGGCAAGGCGGGGAGATTCTCGAACAGAGGATCAGTGCCGATCGGCACTCACCAGCCCGAGAGGCTTGTCTGCTCACCCGCCGGGGAGGGCGGGGCTGGGAGCTGAGGCTCGGGCTTCTGTCAGAGCGCAGGGAGAGGACTGGGGATGGCGGCGTGAACACAGCCTAAAGGGGGCTAGTGCGCCACAGCGAGCCGAGAGGGAGTCCGGGAAAAAGTCTGGAGCTGCCGAAGAGGCAAGAGACTTTTTCTTCCCTCTTTGTTTCCCGGTGCGCGAAGAGAGGGGATTAAGAGCGCTGCTTAAAGGAGCTCCAGAGACAGGCGCGAGCTGTGGCTAACAGCGCGGACCCCAGAGACCGGCATGAAATGCTAAGGCTGCTGTTGCCGCCACCAAGAAGCCTGTGTGCGAGCACAGGTCACTATCCACACCCCACTTCCGGGGAGCCTGTGCAGCCCACAACTGACAGGGTCCGAGGATCCAGGGACAACTCCTCTGGGAGAGAACGCACAGCGCGCCTCAGGCTGGTGCAACGTCACGCTGGCCTCTGCAGCCACAGGCCCCACCCTCCTTCCCCCCCGCCCCGGCCTGAGGGCCTGAGTGAGCCAGAGCCCCGGAATCAGCCGCTCCTTTAACCCCTTCCTGTCTGAGCGAAGAACAGACGCCCGCCCTCCGGTGACCTACGAGCAGAGGCGGGGCCAAATCCAAAGCTGAGCCCCCGGAGATGTGAGAACAAAGAAAAGAAAGGGAAATCTCTCCCAGCAGCCTCAGAAGCAGCGGATTAAAGCTCCACAATCAACTTGATGTACCTGCATCTGTGGAATACCTGAATAGACAACGAATCATCCCAAATTGAGGAGATGGACTTTGAGAGAAAGATTTATGATTTTTTTACCCTTTTCCTCTTTTTGTGAGTGTGTATGTGTATGCTTCTGTGTGAGATTTTGTCTGTATAGCTTTGCTTCCACCATTTGTCCTAGGGTTCTATCCGTCGGGTTTTTTTTTCTTAATAATCATTTTTTTATTTTAATAACTTTATTATATTTTATCTTACTCGATTTTATTTTACTTTATTTCCTTTCTTTTTTTCACTCCTTCCCTCCTTCCTTCTGTCCTCCCTCCCTCCGTTCTTACTTTCTTTCGTTCTACTTCTACTGATTCTTTCTTTCTACTTTTTCTCCCTTTTATTCTGAGCTGTGTGGATGAAAGGCTCTTGGTGCTGGAGCCAGTAGTCAGTGCTGTACCTCTAAGGTGGGAGAGCCAACTTCCGGACACTGGTCCACAAGAGACCTCCCAGCTCCACATAATATCAAACGGAGAAAATCGCCCAGAGATCTCCATCTCAACACCAGCACCCAGCTTCACTCAACGACCAGCAAGCTACAGTGCTGGACATCCTATGCCAAACAACTAGCAAGACAGGAACACAAGCCCACCCAATAGCAGAGAGGCTGCCTAAAATCATAATAAGTCCACAGACACCCCAAAACACACCACCAGATGTGGACATGCCCACCAGAGAGACAAGATCCAGCCTCATCCACCAGAACACAGGCACTAGTACCCTCCACCAGGAAGCCTACACAACCCACTGAACCAACCTTAGCCACTGGGGACACACACCAAAAACAATGGGAACTACAAACCTGCAGCCTGCAAAAAGCAGACACCAAACACAGTAAGATAAGCAAAATGAGAAGACAGAAAAACACACAGCAGATGAAGGAGCAAGATAAAAACCCACCAGACCTAACAAATGAAGAGGAAATAAGCAGTCTACCTGAAAAAGAATTCAGAATAATGATAGTAAAGATGATCCAAAATCTTGGAAATAGAATAGAGAAAATGCAAGAAACATTTAACAAGGACCTAGAAGAACTAAAGATGAAAAAAACAACCATGAACAACACATAAATGAAATGAAAAATACTCTAGATGGGATCAATAGCAAAATAACTGAGGCAGAAGAACGGATAAGTGACCTAGAAGATAAAATAGTGGAAATAACTACTGCAGAGCAGAATAAAGAAAAGAGAATGAAAAGAACTGAGGACAGTCTGAGAGACCTCTGGGACAACATTAAATGCACCAACATTCGAATTATAGGGGTTCCAGAAGAAAAAGAGAAAAAGAAAGGGACAGAGAAAATATTTGAAGAGATTATAGTTGAAAACTTCCCTAATATGGGAAAGGAAATAGTTAATGAACTCCAGGAAGCACAGAGAGTCCCATACAGGATAAATCCAAGGAGAAATACACCAAGAGACATATTAATCAAACTGTCAAAACTTAAATACAAAGAAAACATATTAAAAGTAGCAAGGGAAAAACAACAACACACAAGGGAATCCCCATAAGCTTAACAGCTGATCTTTCAGCAGAAACTCTGCAAGCCAGAAGGGAGTGGCAGGACATATTTAAAGTGATGACGGAGAAAAACCTGCAACCAAGATTACTCTACCCAGCAAGGATCTCATTCAGATTTGATGGAGAAATTAAAACCTTTACAGACAAGCAAAAGCTGAGATAGTTCAGGACCACCAAACCAGCTCTACAACAACTGCTGAAGGAACTTCTCTAGGCAAGAAACACAAGAGAAGGAAAAGACCTACAATAACGAACCCAAAACAATTAAGAAAATGGGAATAGGAACATACATATCGATAATTACTTTAAATGTAAATGGACTAAATGCTCCCACCAAAAGACACAGATTGGCTGAATGGATACAAAAACAAGACCCATATATTTGCTGTCTACAAGAGACCCACTTCAGACCTAGAGACACATACAGACTGAAAGTAAGGGGATGGAAAAAGATATTTCATGCAAATGGAAACCAAAAGAAAGCTGGAGTAGCAATTCTCATATCAGACAACATAGACTTTAAAATAAAGACTATTAGAAGAGACAAAGAAGGACACTACATGATGATCAAGGGATCGATCCAAGAAGAAGATATAACAATTGTAAATATTAATGCACCCAACATAGGAGCACCTCAATACATAAGGCAAATACTAACAGGCATAAAAGGGGAAATTGACGGTAACACATTCATAGTAGGGGACTTTAACACCCCACTATCACCAATGGACACATCACCCAAAATGAAAATAAATAAGGAAACACAGCTTTAAATGATACATTAAACAAGATGGACTTAACTGATATTTATAGGACACTCCATCCAAAAAAAACAGAATACACATTTTTCTCAAGTGCTCATGGAACATTCTCCAGGATAGATCATATCTTGGGTCACAAATCAAGCCTTGGTAAATTTAAGAAAACTGAAATTTTATCAAGTATCTTTTCTGATCACAACGCTATGACTAGATATCAATTACAGGAAAAGATCTGTAAAAAACACAAACACATGGTGGCTAAACGATACACTAATTAATAACGAAGTGATCACTGACGAAATCAAAGAGGAAATTTAAAAATACCTAGAAGCAAAAGACAATGAAGACACGACAACCCAAAATCTATGGGATGCAGCAAAAGCAGGTCTAAGAGGGAAGTTTATAGCAATACAATCCTACCTTAAGAAAAGAAACAGGAAACATCTCGAATAAACAAGTCACCTTGCACCTAAAGCAATTAGAGAAAGAAGAACAAAAAAACCCCAAAGTGGGCTTCCCTGGTGGCGCAGTGGTTGAGAGTCCGCCCACCGATGCAGCGGACACGGGTTCGTGCCCCGGTCCGGGAAGATCCCACATGCCGCAGAGTAGCTGGGCCAGTGAGCCATGGCCGCTGAGCCTGCGCATCCAGAGCCTGTGCTCCACAACAGGAGAGGCCACAACAGTGAGAGGCCCGCGTACCAAAACAAAAAACAAAAACCCCCCAAAGTTAGCAGAAGGAAACAAATCATAAAAATCAGATCAGAAATAAATGAAAAAGAAATGAAGGAAACGATAGCGAAGATCAATAAAACTAAAAGCTTGTTCTTTGAGAAGATAAACAAAATTGATAAACGATTAGCCAGACTCATCAAGAAAAAAAGGGAGAAGACTCAAATCAATAGAATTAGAAATGAAAAAGGAGAAGTAACAACTGACACTGCAGAAATACAAAAGATCATGAGAGATTACTACAAGCAACTCTATGCCAATAAAATGGACAACCTGGAAGAAATGGACAAATTCTTAGAAATGCACAACCTGCCAAGACTGAATCAGGAAAAAATAGAAAATATGAACAGACCAATCACAAGCACTGAAATTAAAACTGTGATTGAAAATCTTCCAACAAACAGAAGCCCAGGACCAGATGGCTTCACAGGCAAATGCTATCAAACATTTAGAGAAGAGCTAACACCTATCCTTCTCAAACTCTTCCAAAATATAGCAGAGGGAGGAACACTCGCAAACTCATTCTACGAGGCCACTATCACCCTGATACCAAAACCAGACAAGGATGTCACAAAGAAAGAAAACTACAGGCCAATATCACTGATGAACATAGATGCAAAAATCCTCAACAAAATACTAGCAAACAGAAGCCAACAGTTCATTAAACGGAACATACACCATGATCAAGTGGGGTTTATTCCAGGAATGCAAAGGATTCTTCAATATATGCAAATCATCAACGTGATTCACCATATTAACAAATTTAAGGAGAAAAACCATATGATCATCTCAATAGATGCAGAGAAAGCTTTCGACAAAATTCAACACCCATTTATGATAAAAACTCTGCAGAAAGTAGGAATAGAGGGAACTTTCCTCAACATAATAAAGGCCATATATGACAAACCCACAGCCAACATCGTCCTCAATGGTGAAAAGCTGAAAGCATTTCCACTAAGATCAGGAACAAGACAAGGTTGCCCACTCTCACCACTCTTATTCAACATAGTTTTGGAAGTTTTAGCCACAGCAATCAGAGAAGAAAAGGAATCCAAATCGGAAAAGAAGAAGTAAAGCTGTCACTGTTTGCAGATGACATGATACTATACATAGAGAATCCTAAAGATGTTACCAGAAAACTACTAGAGCTAATCAATTAATTTGGTAAAGTAGCAGGATACAAAATTAATGCACAGAAATCTCTGGCATTCCTATACACTAATGATGAAAAATCTGAAAGTGAAATCAAGAGAACACTCCCATTTACCACTGCAACAGAAAGCATAAAACATCTAGGAATAAACCTACCTAAGGAGACAAAAGACCTGTATGCAGATAATTATAAGACACTGATGAAAGAAATTAAAGATGATACAAATAGATGGAGAGATATACCATGTGCTTGGATTGGAAGAATCAACATTGTGAAAATGAGTCTACTACCTAAAGCAATCTACAGATTCAATGCAATCCCTATCAAACTACCACTGGCATTTTTCACAGAACTAGAACAAAAAATTTCACAATTTGTATGCAAACACAAAACACCCCGAATAGCCAAAGCAATCTTGAGAATGAAACACGGAGCTGGAAGAATCAGGCTCCCTGACTTCAGACTATACTACAAAGCTACAGTGATCAAGACGGTATGGTACTGGCACAAAAACAGAAATATAGATCAATGGAACAGGATAAAAATCCCAGAGATAAACCCATGCACATATGGTCACCTTATCTTTGATAAAGGAGGCAGGAATGTACAGTGGAGAAAGGACAGCCTCTTCAATAAGTGGTGCTGGGAAAACTGGATAGGTACATGTAAAAGTATGAGATTAGGTCACTCCCTAACAACATACACAAATATAAGCTCAAAATGGATTAAAGACCTAAATCTAAGGTCAGAAACTATCAAACTCTTAGAGGAAAACATAGGCGGGACACTCTATGACATATAAATCACAGCAAGATCCTTTTTTACCCACCTCCTAGAGAAATGGAAATAAAAACAAAAATAAACAAATGGGACCTAATGAAACTTCAAAGCTTTTGCACAGCAAAGGAAACCATAAACAAGACCAAAAGACAACCCTCAGAATGGGAGAAAATATTTGCAAATGAAGCAACTGACAAAGGATTAATCTCCAAAATTTATAAGCAGCTCATGGAGCGTAATAACAAAAAACAAACAGCCCAATCCAAAAATGGGCAGAAGACCTAAGCAGACATTTCTCCAAAGAAGAAATACAGACTGCCAACAAACACATGAAAGAATGCTCAACATTACTCATCATTAGAGAAATGCAAATCAAAACTACCATGAGATATCATCTCACACCAGTCAGAATGGCCATCATCAAAATATCTACAAACAATAAATGCTGGAGAGGATGTGGAGAAAAGGGAACCCTCTTGCACTGCTGGTGGGAATGTAAATGGATACAGCTGCTGTGGAGAACAGTACGGAGGTTCCTTAAAAAACTACACATAGCACTACCATATAACCCAGCAATCCCACCTCTGGGCATATACCCTGAGAAAACCATAATACAAAAATAGTCATGTACCAAAATGTTCATTGCAGCAATAGCCCGGAGAAGGAAACAGCCTAAGTGTCCATCATCAGATGAATGGATAAAGAAGATGTGGCACATATACACAATGGAATATTACTCAGCCATAAAAAGAAACGAAACTGAGCTATTTGTATTGAGGTGGATAGACCTAATGTCTGTCATACAGAGTGAAGTAAGTCAGAGAGAGAGAGACAAATACCGTATGTTAACACATATATATGGAATCTTAAAAAAAAAAAAATGGTCATGAAGAACCTAGGGGTGAAACAGACTGGAGAACACTTATACCACAGAAGTCAACCCAGTGGAGTGAAGGTTCTGAGCCCCACGTCAGGCTTCCAAAACTGGGGGTCCAGAAACGGGAGGAGGAATTCCTAGAGAATCAGATTTTGAAGCCAAGTGGGAACTGATAGCAGGACTTTGGCAGGACTGGGGGGGAGGGGGGGCTGTGGCTCGCCGTGGGGACAAGGACACTAGCAGAAGAAGTTCTGGGAAGTACTCATTGGCGTGAGCCCTTCCAGAGTCTACCATTAGCCCCACCAAAGAGCCCAGGTAGGCTCCAATGTTGGGTGGCCTCAGGCCAAACAACCAACAGGGAGGGAACCCAGCCACTCCCATCAACAGTCAACTGGATTAAAGTTTTACTGAGCTCAGCCCACCAGAGCAACAGTAAGCTCTACCTGCCACCAGTCCCTCCCATCAAGCCTCTTAGATAGCCTCATCCACCAGAGAGCAGACAGCAGAAAAAAGAACTACAGTTCTGCAGCCTGTGGAAGAAAAACCACACTCACAGAAACATAGACAAGATGAAAAGGCAGAGGGCTATGTACCAGATGAAGGAAAAAGATAAAACCTCAGAAAAACAACTAAATAAAGCAGAGATACGCAACCTTCCAGAAAAAGAATTCAGAATTATAATAGTGAGGATGATCCAGGACCTAGGAAAAAGAATGGAGGCAAAGATCGAGAAGATGCAAGAAATGTTTAACAAAGACCTAGAAGAATTAAAGAACAAACAGAGATAAACAATAGAATAACTGAAATGTAAACTACACTAGAAGAAATCAATAGCAGAATAACTGAGGCAGAAGAACGGATAAGTGATCTGGAAAACAGAATGGTGGAATTCACTGCTGTGGAACAGAATAAAGAAAAAAGAATGAAAAGAAATGAAGACAGCCTAAGAGACCTCTGGGACAACATTAAACGCAACAATATTAGCATTATAGAGGTCCCAGAAGAATAGAGAGAGAAAGGACCAAAGAAAATATATGAAGAGATTATAGTCGAAAACTTCCCTAACATGGGAAAGGAAATAGCCACCCAAGTCCGGGAAGCACAGCGAGTCCCATACAGGATAAACCCAAGGAGAAACAGGCTGAGACACATAGTAATCAAATTGGCAAAAAATAAAGACAAAGAAAAATTATTGAAATCAGCAAGGGAAAAACGAAAATAACATACAAGGGAGCCCCCATAAGGTTAACAGCTGATTTCTCAGCAGAAACGCTACAAGCCAGAAGACAGTGGCATGATATACTTAAAGTGATGAAAAGGAAGAACCTACAACCAAGATTACTCTACCCGTCAAGGATCTCATTCAGATTCGATGGAGAAATCAAAAGCTTTACAGACAAGCAAAAGCTAAGAGAATGCAGCACCACCAAACCAACTCTACAACAAATGCTAAAGGAACTTCTCTAAGTGGGAAACACAGAGAAGAAAAGGACCTACAAAAACAAACCCAAAACTATTAAGAAAATGGTCACAGGAACATACATATTGATAATTGCCTTAAATGTGAACGGATTAAATGCCCCAACCAAAAGACACAGGCTTTCTGAATGGATACAAAAACAAGACCCATATATATGCTGTCTACAAGAGACCCACTTCAGACCTAGGGACACATACAGACTGAAAGTGAGGGGATGGAAAAAGATATTCCATGCAAATGGAAATCAAAAGAAAGCTGGAGTAGCAATACTCATATCAGGTAATATAGACTTTAAAATAAAGAATGTTACAAGAGACAAGGAAGGACATTACATAATGATCAAGGGATCAAACCAAGAAGAAGATATAACAATGATAAATATATATGCACCCAACATAGGAGCATGTCAATACATAAGGCAACTGCTAACAGCTATAAAAGAGGAAATCGACAGTAACACAATAATAGTGGGGGACTTTAACACCTCACTTACATCAATGGACAGATCATCCAAAATGAAAATAAATAAGGAAACACAAGCTTTAAATGACACAACAGACCAGATAGATTTAATTGATATTTATAGGACATTCCATCCAAAAACAGCAGATTACACTTTCTTCTCAAGTGCGCATGGAACATTCTCCAGAATAGATCACATCTTGGGTCACAAATCAAGCCTCAGTAAATTTAATAAAACTGAAATCATATCAAGCATCTTTTCTGACCACAACCCTATGAGATTAGAAATGAATTACAGGGGAAAAAAAGTAAAAAACACAGACACATGGAGGCTAAACAATACGTTACTAAATAACCAAGAGATCACTGAAGCACTCAACCTAGAGACAAATGACAATGAAAACACAGTGATCCAAAACCTATGGGATGCAGCAACAGCAGTTCTAAGAGGGAAGTTTATAGCTATACAAGCCTACCTCAAGAAACAAGAAACATCTCAAATAAACAATCTAACCTTACAACTAAAGGAACTAGAGAAAGAAGAACAAATAAAACCCAAAGTTAGCAGAAGGAAAGAAATCATAAAGACCAGAGCAGAAATAAATGAAATAGAAACAAAAAACAATAGCAAATATCAATAAAACTAAAAGCTGGTGCTTTGAGAAGATAAACAAAATTGATAAACCACTAGCCAGACTCATCAAGAAAAAGAGGGAGAGGACTCAAATCAAAAAAATTAGAAATGACAAAGGAGAAGTTACAATAGACACCGCAGAAATACAAAGCATCCTAAGAGACTACTACAAGCAACTCTATGCCAATAAAATGGACAACCTGGAAGAAATGGACAAATTCTTAGAAAGGTGTAACCTTCTAAGACTGAACCAGGAAGAAACAGAAAATATGAACAGACCTATCACAAGTAATGAAATTGAAACTGTGATTAAAAATCTTCCAACAAACAAAAGTCCAGGACCAGATGGCTTCACAGGTGAATTCAATCAAACATTTAGAGAAGAGCTAACACCCATCCTTCTCAAACTCTTCCAAAAAATTGCAGAGGAAGGAACACTCCCAAACTCATTCTATGAGGCCACCATCACCCTGATACCAAAACCAGACAAACATACTACAAAAAAAAATTACAGGCCAATATCACTGATGAATATAGATGCAAAAATCCTCAACAAAATACTAGCAAACAGAATCCAACGACACATTAAAAGGATCATACACCATGATCAAGTGGGATTTATCCCAGGGATGCAAAGATTCTTCAATATATGCAAATCAATCGTGATACACCATGAACTAATTGAAGAAGAAAAATCATATGACCATCTCAATAGATGCAGAAAAAGCTTCTGACAAAATGCAACACCCATTTATGATAAAAACTCTCCAGAGGGCTTCCCTGGTGGTGCAGTGGTTGAGAGTCTGCCTGCCGATGCAGGGGACACGGGTTCGTGCCCCGGTCCGGGAAGATCGCACATGCCGCGGAGCAGCTAGGTCCATGAGCCATGGCCGCTGAGCCTGCACGTCCGGAGCTTGTGCTCCACAACGGGAGAGGCCACAACAGTGAGAGGCCCGCGTACTGCAAAAAAAAAAAAACTCTCCAGAAAGTGGGCATAGAGGGAACCTACCTCAACATAATAAAGGCCATATATGACAAACAGCAAACATCATTCTCAATGGTGAAAAACTGAAAGCATTTCCTCTAAGATCAGGAATGAGACAAGGATGTCCACTCTCACCACTATTATTCAACATTGTTTTGGAAGTCCTAGCCGCAGCAATCAGAGAAGAAAAAGAAATAAAAGGAATACAAATTGGAAAAGAAGAAATAAAACTGTCACTGTTTGCAGCTGCCATGATAGTATACATAGAGAATCCTAAAAATGCCACCAGAAAACTACTAGAGCTAATCAATGTATTTGGTAAAGTTGTAGGATACAACATTAATGCACAGAAATCACTTGCATTCCTATATACTAATGATGAAAAATCTGGAAGAGAATTTATGGAAACACTCCCATTTACCATTGCAACAAAAAGAATAAAATACCTAGGAATAAACCTACCTAGGGAGACAAAAGACCTGTATGCAGAAAACTATAAGACACTGATGAAAGAAATTAAAAATGATACCAACAGATGGAGAGATATACCATGTTCTTGGATAGGAAGAATCAATATTGTGAAAATGACTATACTACCCAAAGCAATCTACAGATTCAATGCAATCCCTGTCAAATTACCAATGCCATTTTTTACGGAACTAGAACAAATCATCTCAAAATTTGTATGGAGACACAAAAGTCCCCGAATAGCCAAAGCAGTCTTGAGGGAAAAAAACAGAGCTGGAGGAATCAGACTCCCTGGCTTCAGACTATACTACAAAGCTACAGTAATCAAGACAATATGGTACTGGCACAAAAACAGAAACACAGATCAATGGAACAAGATAGAAAGCCCAGAGATAAACCCATACACATAGGGTCAACTAATCTATGACAAAGGAGGCAAAGACATACAATGGAGAAAAGACTGTCTCTTCAATAAGAGGTGCTGGGAAAACTAGACAGCTACATGTAAAAGAATGAAATTAGAACACTCCCTAACACCATACACAAAAATAAACTCAAAATGGATTAGAGACCTAAATGTAAGACTGGACACTATAAAACTCTTAGAGGAAAACATAGGAAGAACACTCTTTGACATAAATCACAGCAAGGTCTTTTTTGGTCCACCTCCTACAGTAATGGAAATAAAAACAAAAATAAACAAATAGGACCTAATGAAACTTAAAAGCTTTTGCACAGCAAAGGAAACCACAGACAAGACGAAAAGACAACCCTCAGAATGGGAAAAAATATTTGCAAATGAATCAACAAGGATTAATCTCCAGAATATATAAACAGCTCATGCAGCTCAATATTAAAGAAACAAACAACCCAATCAAAAAATAGGCAGAAAAAAAAAAAATAGGCAGAAGACCTCAATAGACATTTCTCCAAAGAAGACATACAGATGGCCAAGAAGCACATGAAAAGTTGCTCAACATCACTAATTATTAGAGAAATGCAAATCAAAACTATGAGGTATCACCTCACACCACTTAGAATGGGCATCATCAGCAAATCTACCAACAACAAATGCTGGAGAGGGTGTGGAGAAAAGGGAACCCTCTTGCACTGTTGGTGGGAATGTAAATTGATACAGCCACTGTGGAGCACAGTATGGAGGTTCCTTTAATAAACTAAAAATAGAATTACCATATGATCCAGCAATCCCACTACTGGGCATATACCCAGAGAAAACCATAATTCAAAGACACATACATGCACCCCAATGTTCACTGCAGCACTGTTTACAATAGCCAGGTCATGGAAGCAACCTAAATGCCCATCGACAGATGAATGGATAAAGAAGAAGTGGTACATATATACAATGGAATATTACTCAGCCATAAAAAGAAACGAAATTGAGTCATTTGTTGAGATGTGGATGGATCTAGAGACTGTCATACAGAGTGAAATTAAGTTAGAAAAACAACTATCGCATATTAATGCATATATACGGAACCTAGAAAAATGGTACAGATGAACCGGTTTGCGGGGCAGAAATTGAGACACAGATGTAGAGAACAAATGTATGGACACCAAGGGGGGAAAGCCACAGTGGGTGGGGGTGGTGGTGTGATGAATTGGGCGACTGGGATTGACATGTATACACTGATGTGTATAAACTGATAACTAATAGGAACCTGCAGTATATAAAAACAAACAGAAAAAAACAACTAATATTAAACTTTCTTTCAAGTATTTGTATGGAAATATGTTAATATAAATGTTTCAGACATTACATGAAATTTCTAAAAATCTTACACGTTCTGGTATAATGTTGTAAGTCATAATTCTAGCTATTACTTTAAAATGTATATCTCAGAAATAACTAAATTTCCTTGTCAACTGCATTATTATGAACTTTCATCAAATCTTTAACCATGGTCATCTTTAAGTTTTTTGTCATTTACAGACAGTTCTGGGTGTACTCTGATGCTTTTGCAAATATGTTCCTATAAAAGGGTTTCATCTTCAAGGAATTCACAGAAAAGACTCTGACAAGTACAGGTTTCTGGTAACTGACTATAATGCTGAACTGAATGAATAAGCATTTTCACAACTCTAATGGAAAACTGATGAATTCATAAAAGTGCTAACAAAAGATCAAGATGAAAAAAAATTAATTGCATGGGACTGAGTGAACTGATGAGGATGATTATAATTTTTTTGACTTTCTGTTTGAATAAAAAAAAAATCCCACAAGGATTCAGAGGCAAAAAATATACAAATCAATTCTCACTGCAAAGTAAAGGAGCTGTTACAGAGGAGGATTACTGGAATGAATGTCAATATTATGACATAGTATGAGTGTGTTTCGTGTTTGGTAATTGCTGTCATTGTTGCTTTTCTTGTGGTCATCCATTAAAATATATATATATATATATATATATATATATATATATATATATGGTCAGTTTAATGAAGAGAGTACTTCACTAAGAAGAGATAAGACACACATAAATTAGTATCAATCATAATCCTAGATGAGAAACATGAAGTTCATTACACAGTGATTTTTTTGTTCTGTTTCTTTAGCTTAAGGAAGTTAAAAGGAAGGTTTAATAGGAAAAGAAAAATTGCCAATTAAAATGAAGAACATAATCTTATTAGGTGTGGCAGCTATTAAAACAATTTGCCATTCTTCATTAAAATGTTTTGTGATTTAATTGAAAACATAAGGACTTCCCTGGTGGTCCAATCGGTAAGACTCTGTGCTCCAAATGCAGGGGGCCCGGATTCGATCTCTGGTCGGGGAACTAGATCCCGCATGCATGCTGCAAGTAAAGAGTTCGCGTGCAGCAACTAAAGTCCACACGCCGCAACTAAGTCCGCATGCTGCAATGAAGACCGCAGCAACTACGACCCGGCATGGAATGAATGAATATAATGACCATATTCAATTTTAGGAAATGAAGACAAGGAAAAAACTACTCTCAAATCTATAACATAAATCTTTAACATATCCACTATGATAATTTTGTCTAACATTTTATTCTGTAATTACTCATTTACATTTCTGACTCTTCCAACTAGAATCTGAGCACCAAGAAAACAAGCATCATATTATAAGGAATCAACAGTCCTTTACCATATAATTATTATTTATGCATAATAATATACAATTTGTTGTCCTGGGTTTGGTGTCTGGGAAAATATATCCTGGATATATTTTCAAGTTACTTAGGTAAACTTCCTAAATAAAACTTGATAATCAAATCCAGGAGATACTACAAGAAATAGGAGTATAATTTTCACATTCCCAGTCCTTCCACTTTTTTTGTCATGATAAATCTATCTGTAAGTCTAGCTTTTTCATATGTTGTACCATTTCCTTAGAATAGTAATCACTTCTATTTAGACCTTTTAAATCTCCCCAAGAAGCACTTCACAATAGTCCATGTATTTCTTTTTTTTTTTTTTTTTTTGCGGTACGCGGGCCTCTCACTGCCGTGGCCTCTCCCGTTGCGGAGCACGGCTCCAGAAGCGCAGGCTCAGCGGCCATGGCTCATGGGCTCAGCCGCTCCGCGGCACGTGGGATCTTCCCGGACCGGGGCACGAACTTGTGTCCCCTGCATCGGCAGGCAGACTCTCAACCACTGCGCCACCAGGGAAGCCCCCATGTATTTCTTTGATATGTCTAAATTTCCCAATAATGTGTCCAGATGAAGATTGTTTATGACTGCGTTGGGTCTTCGTTGCTGTGCACAGGCTTTCTCTAGTTGCAGTGTTCAGGCTTCTCATTGAGGTGGCTTCTCTTGTTGCGGAGCACACACTCTAGGCGCGCAGACTCAGTAGTTGTGGCACACGGACTCAGTAGTTGTGGCTCGCAGGCTCTAGAGCGCAGGCTCAGTAGTTGTGGCACACTGGGCTTAGGTGCTCCGTGGCATGTGGGATCTTCCCGGACAAGGGCTCGAACCTGTGTCCCCTGCATTGGCAGGCGGTTTCTTAACCACTGTGCCACCAGGGAAGCCCTCCTTCACTCTTTTCTTTGACACTTCATGGGCTGTTTCAATCTAAGACCTCACTTTTTTTTTTTTTTTAAGGAAGTTTACCTCCATTATTTCTTCAGGTTATTTTCCTCTTCTCCATCCTTCTCTCTCCACCTTTCTGGGGCTCCTGTTACCTGGATTCTACTTCTATCCTCCATATGATATTGTTTTCATTTTTTATATATAGATCCTCTCTGCCTTTCTAGGGATTTCCTTAATCTGAACTTTCCATTAATTATTTTCTTCCTTGGCTGTATTTATCCCATATATTGCATTCTTTACTTCAACCATTAAAATAGTCTTCCATACCTAAAATTTCTACTTCTTTCCGTTTATAATATTTTCTTTGTTTCAAATTATTTTCCCTTACGTCTTTGTATGTTTATTACACTGATTTGTTTCCTCTCCAAAGTTGCTTTAAGGACTGATCTGGGTAGATCAGATTTTTAGTCTCCTAAATCTTGACACACGCAGAAACAACTTTCAATATAAGTTTCCTAATACACTTTTGAATAAAAATATTAGTTGCACCTAATATTACAAGCATCCTGGAGAGAAATCTGAGAAACATAATTCCAAATACTGAGTTGTTATTATATAAATATACTATTCTGTCAGAAATAGGTATATACATAAATCTAGATATCCTGAAATAAAATGACCCTATGAATGTGAAACAAGTAATATCGGCCATCTATAGAAACAGCTCACCATAAGACATGGTCTATAACTCCAGGTTTAATCAAGGTGATTGGGACAGATTTTCAGAAAACACATGACCTGACATTAATGTAAAAGGAAGCTGCAAAGCAATGAACTGCATTATAAAGAGAGAAAAAAGAATGTTATCAAGATGGTGACAGTCTTTAAACATACACTAACTCCTTATTCTGGTAGCAGATTCACTAAGCAAGTAACTTCCCAATTATGATGTGTTTCCCAAGATTATTTTAAGGAAGAATAAGACAAGCAACATTTGGCAGTCTTGACAGTTTATGTTTTTATCATTAATGATTAAATAACATTCTTTCCTACCTTCATTTCTGAGATAGTGTCTTGGGTCAGCCCACCTGACCAACTCTAGGTATACTGACAAAACCAAAAGGAGTCTAGTATATCACAATAATCTGTGAAAGAGGTTAAGTAAGGATCTGAACCAACCCATGGCCATGAAGAAGAAGATGGAGTCTGAAAATAATAAAGAAATCACATATAAAAGTCATATCTAGGAAGCTTCAAATTAATTAATTAGAAAAAATATTTAGAAGGGTACCACTTGGTGACTGATTCAGTTAGGCGAAGGCAGAGAATACAATGAGAGACAGACACATTTTGACAAAAGGAAAGGAGGTAACTTCTCAGGAGACAGTATTACAAAAGAAAATACTATAGCTCAGAACCATAATCTTTACATATATAGGTATCATTATTTGTTACTCATATAATCATTAAAACATTATTCTGAAGTACACTAAAAGGATACCACTTTTGTAGTAAACACATTCAAGTTACTACACATACCTGAAAGTAACAATCATTTCTTTTGGAGGGAAAAGGCTACTTTTAAAATTTCTACTAATTTAAACATGCATTAATCCAAAATTATGAATACTGTGGGGTTTTTTACATTGAATGTTTCTACTTGTTTTCTACTTGTTCACTTGATCTCTTCCCATCTGTCCACATTCTTTGGTCCATCAAATATTCTTCTCTTATGTCTTGATCCTTGATCTTTCTAGAGTCTTCCTTTCCACCCTGACTTTCCTATCTTAAAATAAACCTGATCCAACCTTTCTTCTTCTTCTCTATCAATATTTCTCAGCCTTGACCAATCTTGTAGTTTTAGTTATTTACCCCTATGTGGAGGACTACTATCAATACTCCTTCATGCGCAAACTCTAATCTCATCTATCCATTTGCATGCTAAACATCTCTACCTAAATACCTTGTTAGTAAATGAATACCCATCCTTCCCAAGCTCCTGCCATTCAGTTCATTGACAATTACTACCAGTTTCTTCCTGGGTAATATATGTCCCATCAGTCTGACTTCATTATTCTCATTCAGGCACTCAATACATTTGGCTACGTTATATTAAAAATCTAATTGGTTTCTCTGTTCCAGCATTAGCTCCTTTTAATCTTTTTATATGCTACAGCCAGATGAACCTTCCTAAACAACAGGTTTTATCTTTTTTTCCCAGCTCAAACACTAACTACTCTCAACCCTTTGGCCTAGTATCTAAGGGTGTTATTTTTCTTAATTCATATCAAATAGCAGTATCACCATCACTTTACACAGCCTGCTTATTCTCTTTTTTTTTTTTTTTTTTTTTTTTGCGGTACGCGGGCCTCTCACTGCCGTGGCCTCTCCCGTTGCGGAGCACAGGCTCCGGATGCGCAGGTTCAGCGGCCATGGCTCACGGGCCCAGCCGCTCCGCGGCATGTGGGATCTTCCCGGACCGGGGCACGAACCCGTGTCCCCTGCATCGGCAGGCGGACTCTCAACCACTGTGCCACCAGGGAAGCCCCTGTGTATTCTCATTTATGTGCCACTGCTTGTGCTGGTTTGTATTCCTGAGATTAGGAGTCTAGCCCCGATCCCTATTCCCCATATAGCTAAATTCTACATGCTCTTTAAGCATCAGGTAAAATGTTACATTCTCTGGACATCTCCTTCCCTCAGTTGAAAGTAATTTCCTCTGACCCTGAACTCTTATTATACTGTAGATCATTAAAGAAGTTAAAACTACGTATCTTGAAATTATTTATATACACATTTCTTTTCCTTTTAGATTTTATCTTTCCTAAAGGCAGGATCCATTTACAGTATATACTTATTTCTGCCAAAGCAACTAACCAGGAACTTAGATATAGAAAGAACTTAATACATACTTGTCAAATGAAAAATAGTTTCGACACTCTTTAGAAGGAATGCATCGTATTGCAGATACAGCCTGCAAGATTCCTTTTATTAATATGTGAAACTAAGGGTTTAAGGAGAGAGAAAGGGGTGGAGTAGATGCATACATTAATTGGTTAAGAGTAGTGGATTCAGAATACACACGCTCACTCTCAAACTATTCCAGAAGTATTAGAGACACATTACAGAATTAGATAATTATTATAAATCATAGAATATGGTTCAGATTCTTCTTTCACTCAGTGAGAGAGAAGGGTCACAGTTGTAGAAAGTGTTCTTAAAAAATCAAAGACTTGGGGCTTCCCTGGTGGCGCAGTGGTTGAGAGTCCACCTGTCGATGCAGGGGACGCGGGTTCGTGCCCCGGTCCAGGAGGATCCCGCATGCCGCAGAGCGGCTGGGCTCGTGGGCCATGGCTGCTGAGCCTGCGCGTCCGGGGCCTCTGCTCCACAGCGGGAGAGGCCACAGCAGTGAGAGGCCCGCGCACAGCAAAAAAAAAAAGAAAGAAAGGAAAAAAAAATCAAAGACTTAAGGTGTCTAGACCCTGACAGGTAAATAGTTTAAGGAATCCTAAAACCCACCGTACCATGTCTTAATATAACAAATCCAAACAAGTACAACAATAAGAACATCATAAAATTCTTCATCCCACCAACCATCCAAAATTATGGAGAATTCCTTTCAGCTATCATTTCTGTGACTACAGATCTCTAATACTGCTTTATATGTGAAGTCTTCCAAGGTACATTAGGATTAATTTAACACTATTACCTTTAGAATCATGCTTGAGTTTGCTATATACCTATGAATTTAAGTTCCTGCTTTGTTAGTGTAGAATTGTCATCTCTGTCTAAAGAAAGGACACACTTTAATTTTGAATTTTTAATAACCAGTTCCTAAAAACTACCATGATAGACAAGTTGAGGAACTTAAGACATTATGAGGAGGAAAACTCAGTAGGGTTAAAGTCAAAAAGGGGGGAAGGGGAATTTTCAATCATTATAAATTTATTTTTCACTAAAATAAAAAGGTAGCACCCTAAATAAAGATATTATCAATGGCAGTACCATTTAATTAATTTAAAGCTTGGTGCTTTGTGACCACCTAGAGAGGTGGGATAGGGAGGGTGGGAGGGAGGGAGACGCAAGAGGGAAGAGATATGGGAACGTATGTATATGTATAACTGATTCACTTTGTTATTAAGCTGAAACTAACACACTATTGTAAAACAATTATACTCCAATAAAGATGTTAAAAAAAAAAGAGCAACTTCTTACCATTTCCAGCAGGGTAGAAGAAGGGTTGGGGATAGTGTCTGCTGCATGTATGGAGAGGGATTTGGCCTGCTGAGATTTTATTTGGGTTTGTTTTGGATGAGAGGATAAATGGACAGACATGATCAGAAACTAGAGTTTAAGGGGAGCTGCCGGAGTACTGAGGGGATATAAATGATCAAGGACACACCTATAATACACTAAACACAAATCATGTGTGCTAATAGCTTCTCATTTCAACAGCCAAGGAATCTACCCTGAAAAAAAGTATTTGATTAGACATTTTTGACATTTGAAAGGTGATTTTTTCAAACAAATTTATATATCTTAGTGGAAATGTAATAGCCTTGGCATTTAAAAATGGACAGTGAGTATTTGGGTCGACTTCTCAAATTAATAAATGCAATGTTCTTTAAAAAAAAAGTAATTCTTATAAATTCATTTCCATTTACACTAATTCCTTCACTCAATAAGAACTTTTCAGGGTCTTCTTCTCTTGGAGTTTCAATGAGATGCTTATAAATTCATTTCACTTTATAAGTACATGCATACTGAAAATGACTTTATCTCCCCAGTGGCTGATTCACCATCCAAATGTTAATATCCTTCTCTGTTTATCACTTAAGAGTCTCTGAAGGCTACCTTTCAGGAACTTAAAGAGATCCAAGAGACAAAGTAGCTTGGATGCTATGAAATAGAAAAAGTCTTACTGTCTTATCTATAGTATATGTCTTATACTACTTAGCAAGGCTATACAGTAATCAGTCAAATTCCTTCCTACACAGGAACATTGAAACAAACAGCAGCATTTGCTGTATCCTGGGATGTTAACAATTTATTGTATAAAAATAACACACCAACTAATTGGGTAAGAAGGAAAAACAAGTCTATTGTGATTAAAAAGAAATTAGATCTAGAATAATCTAGATCCACTGTTCTCAATCTCCACACTGTTCACAGAGACAGCTTCTGCCATCAGTAATGCCTCATTACACATAGTGAATCTTTTTTTTTTTTTTGGCAGCGCCGAGCAGCATGTGAGATCTTAGTTCCCCAACTAGGGATGGAACCCACGTCCCCAGCACTGGAAGCTTGGAGTCCTAACCACTGCACCGCCAGGGAAGCCCCCACACAGTGACTCTCAAATGATTCACAGATGTACTACAGAACTGTTCTGATAACTACTCATCTTTGTTCTTAAATCCCTACATCTCAATGCTTCCCTGAAACGAAAAGGGGACACATATGAAGAATAAAAATCTAGTTTCCTACAAACTATTCTGAAAAAACCTGGATAGGATCCCATATTTGAGGGAGAATGTTCACCCCCAAAATCAATTAGCATCCCTATTACTCTCAATCCTATAGGAGAAATCTATGAATAACTGGTTGGCATTACTTTGCCGCCTCCATCAAGTGAGATGTGTTTGATGAGCGTGGCTGTGACAAATTCCGGGCGCCATAATTAAAGGGCATTCAGCAGCGTAGGAAACGGGCACAGAAATCAATTAGCAATGTTACTGTGGTGAAAACAGATCCAAGCTCTCTAGCTACTTTTATCTTCTATTTCAAAGTTATATTAAAAGTGAGAACTGCCAAGACAAACAAATGAAGCAACTCCATTACTGCAGCAAAGAACCAAGTTCCTACTCTGACAGAAACAAGACTGCCTAAGGCAAAGTTTAATTCCTGAAGAAAATAAACACATTACAAAGAATATATAAAACCTATTCAAGGGCTGTGTAGTAACTGACGACAATTTATTCATTTAACATTAATGGAGAGTCTATTAGATGATGAACTAAATACCAATGAAATAAAGAAAAAACTCAATTCCTATGCTAAACAGCTTTATACTCCAGTGAGGAAGAAAAACTATGAACAAATAAATAAATTATTAAACCACCTAGAAAGCACTAGAGCAAAATCATACCTGAAATAGGATGATGAAAACCAGGCTGATGATGTGCTAGTTTTTAACTGGACTATGAAACTAAACTGTAATCCCTATATACATAGTACTTGTTTCATCATTATTATAAGAATTTTAAATACACCTACCAAATGAAACAGAAATTAAACTTAGAGTTTAATAATATTGTGAAATCTAAATTCCCTTACTCAAGCTGGCTAGTTCCAAGGTACCACCATAAAGCAAAATGTTATGAAATACAAGGCACTTCACTTCATGGACATCTATTCAAAGTTTACAGCCCCCATACATTGTTTTCTAAAATAGTCAAATGACTATTTTGCCTTTCCAAATTGCCTTAAAAGTTTCAAACATTTACTAAAAGATTTTTACATTATATCTTTCTCCTATCTGTTCAGTTTTCTTTTTCCTCTGTTAGTACAATAATTTTATTTCTTCAACTCTTAAGTTTCCTAAATTTCTCTGATGACATAAAATTCAACCCACTGGGCCTATTTTTTACAAATATACTGGTGAAGTGTTTTCCTGAAAGTATTTTGCTTTGTATTGATGATATTCTTATTTCCTTATTGAGAAACACGAATTTCAACGTACAGCTGATTCATGTTGCTATACAACAGAAACTAACACAACATTGTAAAGCAACTATACTCCAATAAAAAAAATAAAAATACACACAATAAAGGGAAAAATTTATATGCATTAAAAAAAAGTTTATGGAATATTTTACACACATTCAAAAAACCCGCCACCATTAAGTCCTAAGATCCTCTATGAGAAACACCAAGTCAAGATAGATGCTTAAAATTCAACATCTATGACTATTAAACATACAATATTTCCTTGGTTCTTATAGTTTCCAAAACAAGTCTCAGTGAAATACTAAATTTTAATTTTATAAAGTTCTATATAATAAAACATTTTGAGATGTATCAGATACTAGAGAGTAAATAATGAAAGTAATCCAGTCTTCAACTTTTCAGAATTTCAACTTTCTAACGGAAGAGTTTATGGGTTTGTCTTTTTTTTTTTAAGTTTCACAAATGTGCGACAAATATGACTAAGATATAGATCACAGAAACAAAAACAACTGTCCGGAGAAGCAGTAGAAATAGAATGAAGAAAATATTAGATCACTATGTACAAGAACCCAGAAATGTTTTCTTTGTTTTTGTTTTTTAGTTAATAATTCTATCAAAAGACTTTGGAAAAAACTCTGTAGGAGATAAATCTATGCTTAGTTTTAAATTCTACTTTCATTAGTAAGGAAAGGAGGAAGGCCATACCAGCAGCAGACACAACCAAAGTCTATATCATAGATTTTGCAGAGAACAGTCTATCGGGAAACTATGAGTAGATTATACTGATGCAGCAAAAAGTGGGAGAGAAGAAATGAGACTGGAGAGGCAGGTCAGTGCCAGAAAAACTCCTTATGCCTTGCTAAACAATATAAATTTATCCCATTAATACCAGAAAATCCTTAAAGGATTTAAGTAAGACAGTGACATGGTCTGATCTGCATCTTTATTTATTTAAAAAAATTTTAATATTTATTTATTCATACATTAATTTATTTTGGCTGCACCAGGTCTTAGTTGCGGCATGTGGTATCTTTAGTTGTGGCATGCAGACCTCTTAGTTGCGGCATGCACGTGGGATCTAGTTCCCTTACCAGGGATGGAACCTGGGCCCCCTGCATTGGGAGCCTGAAGTCTTACCCACTGGACCACCAGGGAAGTCCCTGATCTGCATCTTTACATAGACCCTAATAGATTCTGGTAACACCTAGAGAATGAGCTGGATAACAGAATAAAGGTTAAGAGGTTGCTGAAAGAGTTCATATAACAAATTACGCAGAATTGCCAAAGCAGGAGCAGTGGAAACATAAAGGAAAAGACAAGTTAAAGTGATGAATAACAGGAAAAACCTTTAAAAAAACAAATGGTGACAAACTAAACTCTTCCCTCTCATTTCTTTAAGTCCCTAGCATAACTCTGGTTTAGAACTTTTAATTCTTTTAATCTATCATATACAGATAAGGAACACCAGAGAAGAAGCAGGCTTAGAGTGGGAATGTAAGAAGAACTGAGGTTTATTACGTTGTTGGGAATGAGTCTGAAAATCAAGATAAAATTCTACACTGGAGGCAGAGATTTGGCAATCTAATGAATAGAGATGACTGCTCAATCTGTAGGTGTGAATAAGATATCTTCCAACAGAATAGGCATAGAATGAGAAGTGAATAAGTAGAGGAGAGGATACTGGGAATAAAACAAGAGGTACACAAAGAAATCGTAAAAGATACTGTCAATACTCTCAGGAAGACATTGCTGTAAAGACCTACTTTCAAAAAAAAGATCTGAAATAAATAATCTAACCTCCTATCTTAAGGAATCAGAAAAAGAAGAGCAAATAAAACTCAAAGCAAGCAGAAGGAAGAAAAAAAATAAATAGCAGAAATACAATAAAGAACAGGAAAACTATTTTTAAAAAAAGAATGAAATCACAAGTTGGTTTAAAAGAACAAAATGGCATATAAAGCAATTATACTCCAATTAAAAGAAAAGAACAAAATTGCTAAACTTCAGCTTAACTGACAAAGGAAAAAGGAAAAAGGACTCAAATATACTATAATCAGGAATAAAAGGGGATATTACTACCCATATTACCAAAAAAATTTTTAAAGGATTATGAAGAGAATACTATGAATAACTGTATGCCAACAAATTTAAAAATCTAGATGAAATGGGCAAATTCTTAGAAACATCCAAACTACAAAAATTGATACAAGAAGATATAAATAGATTTTTCTCAAAAGAAAATATACAAATGGCCAAAAAGAACATGAAAAGATGCTAATTCATTAGTCATAAGGTAAATGCAAATTGAAACCACAATAAGATACCATTTCACACTCACTTGGATGGCTAGGGAAAAAAAAATAGAAAATAACAAGTCTTGGTGAGGATGTGGTGAAGTTAGAACCCTCATATACTACTAATGGAAATGTAAAGTAGTACAGCTGCTGTGGGAAATAGTTTGGCAGGTCCTCAAAAAGTTAAACAGGAGTTACCATAATGACCCAGCAATTCTATCCTAAGTATATACACAAGACAAATTTAAAAAATATGTTCACACAAAAACCTGTGTGAAAGTTCACAGCAGTTTCATACCAGTCAAGAAGTGGAAACAACCCAAATGTCCATCAACTGATGACTGGATAAACCAAATGTGATGTATATTCATATAATTTGTATCATCAAGCCATAGAAAAAAGAATGAAGTGCTGATATGTGCTACAACATAGACAAAACTTATGCTTAAATATGGAAAACATTATGCCAAGTAAAAGGAACCAGACACGAACTCCCTCTACATGTAGTGTCAACTCAACAAAAGGCAAATCCACAGAGACAGAAAGTATATTACTGATTGCCAGGGTATAGAGGGGGAGGGGAATATATTGGGATGTATGTGATTTATTTCCGGATTGATAAAAATGTTGTAGCATTAGGCTTCCCTGGTGGCGCACTGGTTAAGAATCCACCGGCCAATGCAGGGGACACGGGTTCAAGCCCTCGTCTGGGAAGATCCCACATACCGCGGAGCAACTAAGTCCGTGTGCCACAACTACCGAGCCTGCGCTCTCTAGCCCGCGAGCCACAATTACTGAAGCCCGTGTGCCACAACTACTGAAGCCCATGCGCCTAGAGCCCGTGCTCCACAACAAGAGAAGCCCACATACTGCAACAAAGAGTAGCCCCGCTCTCAGCAACTAGAGAAAACCCCCGTGCAGCAGCGATGACCCAATGCAGCCAAAAATTAAATAAATGAATAAAATAAAATTTTTAAAAAATGTTCTGGCATTAGATAGTGGTTACAGTTGCACCACATTATGAATACAGTTGACCATTTACCAATATGGATTTGAACTGCATGGGTCCACTTACATGTGAATTTTTTTCAACAGTAAGTACTGCATTACTACATGATCCTCGGTTGGTTGAATCCATGGATGCGAAACTGACAATAGGGATGAAAGCTGTATAAAAAGAGCCAACTATAAATTTTATCCAAATTTTTCTACATGTGAGGAGCGTCAGGGCCCCTAACCCCTGAGTTATTCAAGGGCCAACTGTGTACCAAAAACCTTTGAATTATACACTTTTAAATGGTTAAAACTGTAACTTTTATATTACATAAATTTTACTTCATTAAAAATTTTGGGGGGAAAAGATAAGATACTGGAGAAGTAGAACAAGAACCATTTACTCTGAAAAAGGATGAGAGAAGTATGAAAAAAGAAAAAGAAATAAGGGGTGTAATTTTATACGTACATGCAAAACAATTAATTAAATCAAAGGAATGATAAACAAAATTCAGGATAGTCATTAACCTTGGGGAATGCAATGGTGAAAAGCATGCACTATATTCAACAGTGCTGGTAACATTCTATTTCTTAAATTGGTGGGAGATTCCTGAGTGCTCATTTTATTAGTGTGGCCACATAACTTACACATATTGCTTTCAATGTATCAAATATTTCAGAATAAAAGCTGAAAAAGGATGTATGAAAATATGGCAAAATATTAACAGGTGTTATATTTCTAATAAATTCATAATCTCTGTACTTTTCTATAAATTTGAAGTATTTTATAATTTATAAAAAAGATAGAGGAGAATGCTATAATGGAATACAGAAAGCTTCAAAAGAGAATGGCCGGGCTTCCCTGGTGGCGCAGTGGTTGAGAGTCCACCTGCCGATGCAGGGAACGCGGGTTCGTGCTCCGGTCTGGGAAGATCCCACATGCCGTGGAGCGGCTGGGCCCGGGAGCCATGGCCGCTGAGCCTGCGCGTCCAGAGCCTGTGCTCCGCAAAGGGAGAGGCCACAACAGTGAGAGGCCCGCGTACCACAAAAAAAAAAAAAAAGAGAATGGCCAACAATTTCTCTGAAATGAAATCAAGTAAGATAAAAACCTGTCTCCGGGAATTGGCAACCAGAACTGGTCACTAGTAATTTATCGGAAAAAAGCTAACAAAAAAGGTGCTAAAACCAAAACTATTCAAAAAATACATGTACTAATAAATCCTAACCCTGGAAATGATTTTAGTAACATCTTCTTAAAGTATGGCAGTTAGAATAATTGTGAGCAGACATGGTATACAGAATAATGCCCCCCCACCTGTCCCCAAGGTGTCCATGCCTTAATGTCCAGAACCCGTGAATACGTTACCTTAAATAGCAAAAGGGACTACACAAATTTATCTAAGTTAAGGACCCAGAGATGCAGAGCTTATCCTGAATTGTCTGGGTGGGCCCAACCTAATCATAAGAGTTCTCATAAAGTGTATCTGAGAACCAGACGGACTGAAGCATTAGAGGGACTTCCCCATAATTGATGGCTCTGAAGATGGAGGATGGGGGCCACAAGGCAAGGAGAGCAGGCAGCCTCCCAAAACTGGAAAATATAAGGAAAGAGATCCTCCTCTAGAAATTTTGAAAAGGTTCAAAGCCTGCCAACACCTTAATTTTAACCCAGTGAGGTCCATGTCAGACTTCTACAGAACTGTAATAAATTTGTTCTGCTCTAAGTTTGTGATAAGTTGTTAGAGCAACCATAAAAAACAAATACAGAAGAATAAAGTGGAATGTAAATTCTTCTTTTTCTTTCCTCCCCCCAGAGACAAGTCTCACAGTTTTTATTGCTTGATACTCAATATAATGAAGAAGAAAAAAATTTTTAAGCTAACATTTGACACCTCACACCCATTAGGATGGTTACTATCAAAAAAAAAAAAAAGCAAAAACAATTTAGTGTTGGCAAGGATATTGAAAAATTGGAATCCTTGTACACTGTTGGTGGGAATTTTTAAAATGGTGCAGTCACCTTGGAAACAGATTTTGAAAATTAAAAATATAAGTGTATATTGGGCTTCCCTGGTGGCACAGTGGTTGAGAGTCCGCCTGCCGATGCAGGGGACACGGGTTCGTGCCCTGGTCCGGAAAAGATCCCACGTGCCACGGAGCAGCTGGGCCTGTGAGCCACGGCCGCTGAGCCTGCGCATCTGTAGCCTGTGCTCCGCAACAGGAGAGGCCACAACAGTGAGAGGCCCGCATACCACAAAAAAAAAAAAAAAAATATATATATATATATATATGTATATATATATATATAACTGTATAAAATAAATATGCTACAAAGATCTACTGTACAGCACAGGGATGTATAATAGCCAATAATGTATAACTTTAAATGGAGTATAATCTATAAACATTTTGAATCACTATGTTGTACACCTGAAACTAATATAATATTGTAAATCAACTATACCTCAATTAAAAAAATTTTTAAATATAACTACCATATGATCCAGCAATTGCACTTCTGGGTAAAATGGAGATTCGAAAAGATATCTGAACATCCATGTTCAAAGCAGCTTATTTACAACAGCCAAAAGGTGAATGCAACCCAAGTGTCCCTTAACAGATAAATGGTAAGATGTGGTATATAATACAATGCAGTATTAATATTATTCAGACTTAAAAAGGAAGGAAATTCTGACACATCCTATAACATGGATGCACCTTGAGGACATTATGCTAAGTGAAGTAAGTCAGTCACAAAAAGACAAATACTACATGATTCTAACTCACATGAGGTATCTAGAGTAGTTGAATTCATACAAACAAAGTAAAATGCTGGTTGTCAGGGGCTGGGGGGAAGGGGAAACGGGGAGCTGTTGTTTAATGACTATAGTTTCAGTTTTTGTAAAATTAAATTCTGGAGATTGGGTGTACAACAATGTGAATATATTAAACACTACTTAACTGTACACCTAAAAATGGTTAAAATGACAAATTTTATATTATGTGTATTTTACCACAATTAAAACCAAAAAAAGGGAATACATTTGAAAAAGGAGAAAACACAAACATATGGATTTTTCCAACTAAGTCCAAGCAACTCTCCTTCAATCCTCCACAGGCTAAATATTACTTCACTAGGTGCCAATTCTACACTTGTCTTTGTAATTAAAAATATAAGTCCAGAGCAATTAGGCAAGAAAACAAAATAAAAGACATCGAATTGGAAGCGAAGACGTAAAACCGTCACTATTTGCAGATGACATGATACTATATATAGAAAACCCTACAGACTCCACAAAAGAAAACGTTAAACAAATAAACAAATTCAGTAAAGTTGCAGAATATAAAATCAATATACAAAATCAGTTGCATTTCTATACACTAATAACAAACTATCAGAAAGAGAAATTAATAAAACAATCCCACTAACAACTGCATCATAAAGAATAATACACAGGAATTAATTTAACCAAGGAGGTGAAAGATCTCTACACTGAAAACTAAATGACATTAATGAAAGAAATTGAAGGCACAAACAATGGAAAGATATTCTGTAGTCACGGGATGGAAGAATTAATATTGTTAAAATGTCCACACTACCCAAAGGAAGCCATAGATTCAGTGTAATCCATATGAAGATTCCAATGGCACTTTTCCGAGAAATAGAAAAAACAATCCCAAAATTTGTATGGAACCACAAAAGGCCCCAAATAGACAAAGCAATTGTGAGAAACAACAAATCTGGAGGCATCATGCTCCCTGATTTCAACTATATTACAAAGCTACAGTAGTCAAAACAGTATGGTACTGGCATAAAAGCAGACACATAGATCAACGGAACAGAACAGGGAGCCCAGAAATACACCCAAGCGTATACGGTCAATTTGTGGCAAAAGAGACAAAATGGATTAAAGACTTGAATGTAAGACCTGAAACCATAAAACTCCTATAAGAAAACATAGGCAGTCAGCTCCTTGACACTGCTCTTGGTGATGATTTTTTGGACTTGATACCAAAAACAAAAATAAACAAGTGGTAATACATCAAAAATAAACAAGTGGTAAAAAGCTACCACAAAGCCAAGGAAACCATCAACAAAATGAAAAGGCAACCTACCAAAAGGGAGAAAATATCTGCAAATCATACACAGCTGACCCCTGAATATGGGTTTGAACTGTGCAAGTACACTTAATGTTTTGTTTTTTTCCAATAAACATAGTACCTGGGGCTTCCCTGGTGGCGCAGTGGTTGAAAGTCCGCCTGCCAATGCAGGGGACACGGGTTCGCGCCCCAGTCCAGGAGGATCCCACATGCCGCGGAGTGGCTGGGCCCGTGAGCCATGGCCGCTGAGCCTGCGTGTCCGGAGCCTGTGCTCCGCAACGGGAGAGGCCACAACAGTGAGAGGCCCGCATACCGCAAAAAAAAACAAAAACAAACAAAAAAAACACATAGTACCTGTATTTTCATTTTACAAATCTTTAAGTGTGGGGGAAAGTTTGTGTGTGCTTCTAAATCATAATACGTGGAATCAAATGAACCAGGGTTTAAGTTTTGATTCTATCTAAACTGTTTCTGCTTCCTGCTTTGGGTGAGTCATTTGTCATTTCCTTTGTTTCTGAGGCAGAGATAGCAGTACTTGATTTTCAACTGCTCAGGGGTCAGCACCCCAACCCCTAGTTGTTTCAACTGTTGAAGGGTCAACTGTATCTGATAAGGGGTTGATATCCAAAATATATAAAGAACTCCTATAATTCAAGAGGGAAACAAAATCCGATTAAAAACTGAGCAGAGGATCTGAAGAGACATTTTTTCAAAGAAGACACACAGATGGCCAACAGACATATGAAAAGATGCTTAACATCGCTAATCATCAGGGAAATGCAAATGAGAGTCACGAGATATCGCCTCACATCTGTTAGAATGGCTATTATCAAAAATACAAGAAATAAGTATTGGTGAGAATGTGGAGAAAAGGGAACCCTTGTTGGTGAGAATGTAAACTGGTGCAGCCACTACTGGGAAACTGTTTGGAGGTTCCTTTAAAAAACAAAAATGTCCTACCATATGGATCCACTTCTGGGTATTTATTTGAAGAAGACAAAAGCACTAATTCAAAAAGATATATGTACCCCCATGTTCGCTACAGCACTATTTACAATAGCCAAGACACGGAAACAACCTAAATGTCCATCAATGGATGGGATGGAATGGGTGATGGGGGTCAAATTTCCAGTTACAAAATAACCCAAGATTTTAAAGAAAACCTGTGTTCATTATATTAATCCCATGACATTAACTTCATTCACCAATGCAAAGAAACATGACAATTTGCCTGTTAAATTAATACAACCCAGTACTATGTTAGTTAATAACGACAAAGGATTTAGGTGGCTCCCAACAGTATCTACTTCCTTTTTTACCCCAAATATACTCTCTTCAAACTTTCAGCATGCCTCCAAATTCTAATATTCCAAAATTAAAGAGCAAGTCTAAATTTACCTATGCAAACTGAAAATGATGTTTTATACTTTCCTATCAAAGAATGGTAACATATTTGGTTTATTCTTAAGAATGCTTCTAATCCCTTTTCCTCTAGATACCCAATATTCAAGAGTTCCTTTTTATCTGGAATATTTATTCTAAGAGTCTGAAGTTCCAGGTTACACAGGGAAGCAAGAGTTATTTTAAAAATGTACCCATTAATAAAATGCTCATTATGGGTTTCCCATCCCAACCACACTAGCCCTCAAATTAACACAGTGTCTATGCCTGTTCATCGTGCCATTAGTCTCTTGCTGGCTATAGATTTGTAAACACCTGACAATTTAATCCAAATGCAATGCAAAACGACGTGCAAATTAAATTACATTAGCAAAATATGCAAAATTTCAGAAAGTTAATGAAAATGTGTTGGGAAAACTGCTTGGAATCATTTAAACAGTCTTGAACAAATAAGAGGTATGTCAGCTAATGACTAAAAAAGATAATCAACAAAGATGATACTAGATTCAAGAATTTTCTTTAAACAGCAAATAATTAGGAAGGTTCTTGGAACTGAAGAAACTCCCTACCAGTTTTGCAAAAATAAACTCCATTATAATTATATCTTAAAAGTTAAAAAAAATGATAGCATTTGCCTTATATTCTGATTTCAGAACCCAATCCTGCAAAAGATGCAAGTCCCTGTAAAAACCTGGCCTCAAATTAGACATAATGTAAAAGGTTATCTTATGTTTATTCACTAAATGGAATAGAGAAATAGAATAATAAAACTATTATTATTATTTTAATCCTAAAAATAAAATTCACATTCCCAGTTGTGGAAGAAGCAGCAAATTCCTGATGTAGGTACCAATCACCAACTGCACTGGCAAGCCAGAGCTCATAAGAACTAGAAAAAACTATCTGCAAAAATAGAAAAATGACTTTCATAAAGGTAGAACAACACTATCACCATTTTGCCTTACAAAGAGACAACAGAAGCCAAACTGATGAACTAAGTTGACCTATAATCCTCTTGTAGGCAATCCACAAAAAGTTTTCACTAAGGTGCTGAACAATTGATTCAGAGCTAGGTTTCACTTCATCAATGGAACATGCAAGCTTTCAACTGGGAATCTCTACAAAAGGCAACCTTTGTAATAAATGAACCACCAGAGAATATTCTAATAAAACTTACCATTGTGTATTGCATTCAGCAACTCTGAGAAAGCTTTTAAGTAAGGAAAAAAGGACTTCAGGTTAAGATCATTCTCAAACACACAAAAGAAATACATAGGCATAGGCTGCATCAGTATAATAAAATCTCAGTAAATCTACCTTGGATCATTGCTTAAATCATTAAAACTACAAGCTTGGCTCAGTCTTCACATGGTATAAATTTCTAGATACTGCATTTCACTTGCCAATATAGTACCTACTAAATTTAAATAACATGTCAGATATACTGTCATAATGATGACAAATCTCCTTAGTAATAAATAAAGCTACTTTTAAAAAGACATTTAGTAGTCTAACTATGTAATGTCTTTCTGGCTGAAAGTCAGTATCTATAAGATGCAATTCTATACAGGTAAATCCACCTTTGGTCACACTTAATAGTATTTATTATAACGAAAAACCTCATTTTATCATCTAACCTGATCAAACATTCTCAATTCCTAGACTTTAGTATAATAGGCTCAAGATACGCAGAGGCCTAAGCAAAAAAAGATATCTAAAGACAATATACAAATATTAACATTAAGATTAGTGAAAAACAAAAAAATTGGAAATATTACTTCATTGGGGAACAGAAGTCACAATTCTACAATGGAAGCACCATATTAAAAGGTCAGCAATCAACAAAATTTGGTCACAATTTGACTCTAATATGGATCCTGAACACAGGACAAAGCAGCAAGTTAAGCTACCTTTGTAGGAGAAAGAAATCTATTCAATTAAGAACCAACTGCATCTGAGAAAATTAAAATTTAAAGGTTCAGAAGTGGCATAATATACTAGAAAAAGCACTAGAGTAGGAGTCAAAAAGTCTGGGTTACCAACCCAGTTATACAACTTACTAGTTGTTGGACAAGCTCCATCATGCCGATACTGCATGGAAATTTCTGTTGGGAGGGAGGAGAAAGGAAATCAGCAAAGAAGTTGCCAGTGAGTTAAGGCCAGAAAAGAAACAGGCCAGAAAAACAGGAAAACATTCACCTAAAAGTCTAGCTGAGCAGGGCAAACAGAAATGCAAGAACAGAAATTATGAGCCAGTAATTGGGACATAAGGGGTAGGAGGACCAAACATGATGGCATTCTCACAAATCTTAACAGGACAGTGTAGAAATGTGTGTGCATGTATATGTGTGCAACAAATGAGGAGAAGACAGAAGGGCTTACAAATGAATCTGTATAACAAGCATTTAAGAATAAATGGATTCACTTCTATGAGGAAGTAGAGTTAGGCAATGAGATAAACTAATGTGCTTAATGTAATTCATTAGATGAGAACAGTGTATCAAACACATTTGAATGCTATGTTCAATTAGAAATTACAATTTAAGTATGAAAATTATTTAGTTTATATCTGAGCAGAAATCCATTATGACTTACATAACAATAAAAAACTCATTAAACTACAGTCTGCTTACTTTCTTCTACCTTTCATTTTTGATGATGATAATGAATGAAAAGCCATTACTCTTATTCTTTTACTCCACCCAAATGAGGAGAACGAGCAGAGGGTGACATGAAGCAACAAAACACTGCTAAAAGCAAAATCTGCTCAGAAATGGGAAATAAATTTCCATATGACACTCCAAAGGAAAAGTAATTGATAAAACCAGTGCTAAGGCTTTGACTCAAAATTCCTGGCCTGGGAACTCCCTGGAGGCCCAGTGGTTAAGATTCTGCACTTCCACTGCAGGAGGCAAGGGTTCGATCCCTGGCTGGGGAACTAAGATCCCGCAAGCCGCCGCAGGAAGCCGCAGGAATTCTCTGGCTATTACTTAACCAAAAACATGACTTCTAGGAACCATGTGCACAGCAGAGCCTTCCAGGCAACCATCACTCACACATCTACCTCAGAACTCAAGTCTAATCATTGGCCCACTCTGAATAACTTGAGATTAAGAAGAAAGACAAAGCAAGGTAGAGGAAGCCAGCACTCACTTGCAATCACTGTAATGTTAAAAGAACTTGACATTAGATACTGTTAAAAACTCAAACACTTAGGCCAGTTTAGTGTAAGTCCTTTCCAGATGACCCTCGAAAATGAGTCATGGTGGGAGAATTTGCCACCTTAATGCTTCAGTAACAAATGCAATACAAGTGAGATTTTAAAAGGTTATTAAAGAGATAGACATGTTACATTATAGAGAAATGGTAGTTGTTTGGAATGGTCCTAAAAAATAATCAAAGGACACTCATGCAGAAGGATTTTCTCAGTGGGGACAAAAAACTGGAATATGGCTATTCTGGCCTTTGATCTAGTACTTTTATAGAAAGACAGCCATGACACAGGGCCAGCAAATTTTCAGAACATCAAAAGCCAAAACAAAATCAGGGGATTTTCTAAGAAAGCAAATTCCAAGGTATATCCTGGTCTTAGCAGCATCCAATATCCTTTATGATTTTCATTTATAACCCAATATAATCAATGTATATAAAATCATGAACCTGAGTCATTTAGATGTGAATTATGTTCACTAACTGTAACTACTCCTTCATCTACAATACTGTGTTAGTAACTCTACTCTCATGAGTTTATTAGATTAATATTTTATCTATATGATTCCCTTACCTGTTTACAGAATCAGTCTATTTCTAATTAAAGTATTTTATCAAAAAAAGACTCCTCAGTTTCACTTTACCAACAGAAGTAGATATGACATAAACAGGGATACATTTAACAAGTTCCCTTTCATAGTTACACAGGCTCAAGTTAAACTTTCATAACCTTCATATTTCAGGAGAAGCCAGAAGAAACTTCTATTGAGGCGATCTACTCATAGTAATAACTTGTCTTTGTGAAATCAGGAACAATTTAAGATTAAGTACATAGTCTCACAACCAAAGGACTGCCTTTCCAGAATCTCCTTTTATAGCATGTATCACCACTAAAGAATTCTATCACTGAAATAGATTTCAGGTATCTTAACTGAGAAAGGTATAGAGGCATTCTATTAAAGAATTAGAGACTGAGTTTAAAAAACAAAAAACAGGGAACCCTATACTTTGAAAGGACAGAGCGTGCCCAAAGAAAAGAAATTAATGTTAAACCACCATCATTTAACGAATACCAAACTTTTCTCAGAGAAAATAAGATGATGATTTTTGTGAAGAAAAAATGCTAACCTTCACTTTACTAAATCATAAACTCTCCTAATGTGGTTGAGATAAAAAGGAAAACAGGGACTTCCCTGGTGGTGCAGTGGTTAAGAATCCGCCCGCCAATGCAGGGGACACGGGTTTGAGCCCTGGTACAGGAAGATCCCACATGCCGCGGAGCAACTAAGCCCATGCGCCACGACTACTGCGTCTACGCTCTAGAGACAGAGAGCCACAACTACAGAAGCCCGTGCACCTAGAGCCCGCACACCACAACGAAGAGTAGCCCCCGCTTGCAGCAACTAGAGAAAGCCCGCGCATAGCAACGAAGACCCAACGCAGCCAAAAACAAACAAATAAATAAATAAATAAAAGGAAAACAGAAAAGGACAAATACAGCACGTCAACTCTTCCAAAATATTCAATGTTTTCAACATCTTAATTTTCAATGTTTCAAAAGACCAAGGTGCCTATTAAGAGCTCAAAAGAACATACGTAGGAAAGAATTCAATCAAAAGTTTAATATAATTTGTAAGCCAAAACTTACAACCTTTAGTAGCCATTTAAAACATTTTGTACAAGTCAGTATAAAACAGTAGGTCATTTATCAGGATGTACTGTGATTTAATAAAAATCTTACAATACAAACCCTTGATCAGACAAGTTTAGAGGTGTTTTCTGGGTTTCTATTCTGACTGGATCTAGGCCTCCTAGAATAAATATCTTGCTACATATGCTCTACTATAATTTGAACATGTCATGAGAGAATTTTGATTACTCTAAAATTCTTTTAATAGTAAGTTGCCAGAATTAAGTCCAGAGTGCTAACTCTAGGAGAAAGACCACTAGCCTCAAAGTCTGATTTCTTCAGCCTGGCATTCAACTCTCCATAAACTCATCCTGCTCTATTTAATCAACATTACTTCTAACTATCCCACAAACACAAGCTTCTTGTTTCTATGAAGTTTACCCTTCAAATATACCTTTACTATCTTTTCTGATAATAATGTTGGCCTTCTTTTTCTGCCTACTCCAAAGTACAATTCAAATTTCATCTTGTCCATGGTCTTTTCCAACTAATTATATATCCTAAAACTGGTCTGTAATACTATTGATACATGAAAAGCTTTACAATAAATAATTTCACTTGCAACCTGGCAAAAACATTTGAAAGACAAGTACAAAATCACACAGGATACTACTAAACACATGATAACGTTCTCAGTGATTACTAATAGTATTCATTCTTTTTTTTGTTTTTTAATGTTTAGCATTTATTATGGTCAAAGCACTGTGCTGGCAGTGGGGAGACAGTAATGAACATGACAAACACAGCCCCTAACCTCCTGGAGCTAGGATTATAGTGCTTGTTACAGTCTAACCTTATAATTAACAGGTGTTTACAAGGTCACCTGCATTGTTACTTGCACATGAATCTTTAAAAGGGCATCATGGAAAACAATTCTTGATAACACGGTACACATTTTCTCCTTCTGACTTATTTATACAGGAGCGAGTTTTCTGCTCTTACAATTACTAAGTGCTTTCTCAATCTAAAATTAGGCCAAAGGAAAAATTAACATTTTGATACTAGTAGGAGGTACTATTGTTGCAAGTTAAATTATTGGCTCAAACTCTCTTGTTGATCCCATTGCTTAAAGCATGACTGACAGTATACTAGCAAGGTTTTACACCCTCATCAGCAAACATCCCTTGAATTTTATAATTAAGTGTCTCTGGAATCAAGGAAAATGCATAGCTCCACCACTTAGAGCTGTGAGAATTCTGTCTCTGTTTCCTCTTCTATATAATGAGCGATAATACTTGATGCTTGTCAAGTGCTTAAGACAGTGTGCAGCACATGCTAAGTTTCAACAGCAGTTAGCAATTCTTAACTTATGGTAAGAAGGCGTAATTCCTAAATACTCATGGCATTTAGCCAGCTTCTTCTAGATAAGCATAGACTTTTTAGTACTAAGCTTATCAGTGAGAGTGCTCTGATCTAGTCATAAAACTTTTATTAAAATGTGTAAGATTAAATAATATATTACCTCAAATAGTTTTCAACAACTAATCTTATTCCCTAAGTACGGCTTTAACAAGATACATACACTCTTCAGAGTGATTTTAAAACTCAAGTTTAAGAAAAAAAAAAAATCCTAGGGCTTCCCTGGTGGCACAGTGGTTGAGAGTCTGCCTGCCAATGCAGGGGACGCGGGTTCGTGCCCCGGTCTGGGAAGATCCCACATGCCGCGGAGCGGCTGGGCCCATGAGCCATGGCCGCTGAGCCTGCGTGTCCGGAGCCTGTGCTCCGCAACAGGAGAGGCCACAACAGTGAGAGGCCCGCGTACCACAAAAAAAAAAAAAAAAACCTGACAAGTCTAAATTTAAGTCATTTATTTTGGTGAAATAATATTTATGGGAATTTCTCCCTAAATTTCTGTCTACCTACTGGTGAGGTAAAAGGGATACAAATTCATATTTTTCTGCCACAGATGTACCACAGACACTGCCCTCACAAAGTAATCAGTAATCAGTAAAAAACATGATTTCCCACACACAATATTTCCCTAAATCAATAACAGCTAGGAAAATCTTTTAAGAATTTATCTTTTAACTATTTAGCCTATATTAAGTAAAACTGGATTAGTGCCAAATGTCTTTTCCAAAGACCAAACTGTCCTCCTAAGATCGTAACACTTTTCATTAAGATAATTAAACGTCACTTAGCAACTCACAGTATTATCATAATGATAGTTTAAAATGAATTTGTGGGGACTTCCCTGGTGGTACAGTGGTTAGGAATCCACCTGCCAATGCAGGGGACACAGGCTCGAGCCCTGGTCCAGGAAGATCCCACATGCCGTGGAGCAACTAACCCCGTTGAAGCCCACGTGCCTAGAGCCCATGCTCCGCAACAAGAGAAGCCACTGCAACGAGAAGCCTGCACACTGCAACGAAGAGTAGCCCCAGCTCGCCAAAACTAGAGAAAGCCCGTGCGCAGCAACAGACCCAATGCAGCCAAAAATAAATAAAATTTTAAAAAAATAAAATTAAATAAATTTGCTTGGTGGTGGTGGCAGTGGCAGTGGCAGTGGCGGTGGGTGGGTGGGTGAGAGGGAGGGAGGGAGAGAGGGAGGGAGGGAGAAAACAAGGGGCCAAGCCTACCTGAACCAAGTGGAGAGGAGCCCACACTAAGACTCTGCACACTCCCATTCCTGAGCGGCGTGGGGGATTTCTGGAGACTAGAGCTGGTTACACTTCCTGCAGCTGACGCTACAGATGACGTTGGTGAAGCAGAAGAAACTGAGAGATGAGAAACATTCTCTTGACTTTTGTTTCCTTTGGGTCTACCAGGCCCATGCTTACTTTGTTTATTTCCTTTTCTTTTCTTTTCCTTTACAGTTTCTTCTTCTATGCCAGAAGTTTGAGCCCGCTTATATCCTGCTGTAGGAAGGCTGGAATTACCCAAATCTCCAGGTGAATTTTCAAAGTTTTTAGGCTGCGGAATAACAGCTGAGGTTGAAGGGAGACCAATTATGGAACTAAAACTATTTACCCCCCCTTCCTGGCTTCCAGACTCTCCTTTATGTACATCTTTGGTTGATGATGACTGTTGGGAGTGAGTGTAACTGTCATTACGCAGATCTGAGTCTGTAAAGCTCAAGAAATCCTGGGGAGACTGTACTGAACTTCCCGAAGATGATTTTACACTGCCTGGAGTTCCTGAAAAACTGCCTGTAGTGGGGGAAAAAAAAAAAATGGGGTAGGAAAAGAAAAAATTGGATGCAAAAGTTCCCATGAGCAGTAGAAACGACACAATCATCAAAAAGAGAGGATGAAAAAAATTATAAAACTTAGGACATCAGTATGTAACAAAGCTAGATTTTTTAAGGATTATTACTGAAATCAAGTTTATCTATAAAATTATGTTTTAAAAATACTTTTTATAGTCATTAAACTGAATATTAACTCTTGAATTATACGCTATTACTTGTACAATTACCAAGATATAAGATGTGCTTTATTTAACCTACCTTTTACCATGGCAGCATTCCTCTACTCTCCCCCAAATGCCTTGTGTATGCTTGAGGAAGGACCAAAGAAAAGCGAAGTCTCAAGGAGACTCTGAAATGACTATGATTGAACTCTGCATGGCTTTGGGAACTTCCTTTCTTGCAATTATTGAAGGTATGATTATAAATGTTCCCAACATACAATAAGATCCAAAAGATGTTGCTCAGGTCGTAAGTTCTGAGTTTTAACTTCAAGATAATGTTGGCGAATGTTATCTTTCAGTTATATCTACCCCACCAAGACACGGATTTGATATAATCATCATCACATGGAACCTAATCTATATAACTCACATTCTCCCAGTCCACCTCCCACGGAGATGAATAAAGAAAAGAAACCAGCCACTTATATTCTGCTATTGCTTTTATGAAAGTAAAATCATAGGAGGGGCACCTCTCATGAATCTCTCACAACTGCTTATTTTTTCCCCACTCTTTAAAGAATATTAGTAAGCCCACCGTGCCATTATGAGATATAAAAACCTCAAGGTTCTTATTTACCAGGTTAAAACTAATGGCTGGGCTGAAACAAATTCGATCCACCATCCCACTTCATCAAACACTCTCGCCACGCTTGCCAAATGAAGTAACAAGTGTTTAGACTCAGTTTTGACCAACATCTATTGTTTCATAAAACTAAACTATGTCATGTTTTACCTAATGTCTTCAAGAAACGAAAGCTCAAAATAAAGTGTTCTGTTGGCAGTGGAAAGGAAATTCCAAGCTAAGTGTTAAATTTTACTGTAGAGAACATTCGTAAGTAATCACACATAAATCTGCCTAAATATTTACAAAGATATTTTTTTCCCTACACATAAGAAATAATTTTTTTAACTAAAGTCTCAAGGTTTTGGTTTTTAAATTTTAAGCTCTTCTAAAATGGCTCATTAAAAAAAATTAATAGTTCTAAAATTTAACTCCTTCAAGAGAATATCTGCCTTATTAATCTACAAAATTACTTGTACCGATGTGACCATTTTCAGGCCATTTCTGTGTAAAAAAAATATATACATATTAAGAAGCCATTTACATTACATCAATCATTTAAGGATAACTGCAATTTGCCACTTAATTAACAGCTATAAAGAAGTTCTTTATTATCCATTCTGATCTGTCACCATCTGTTTTTTTTTCTGCACATTTTTGTTTTTACAGCTGGTGTTAAAAGCTCACGACAGCATAGCAAATACTTTAAAACACTTAGTATACACAATATTTTAAATGTGTATTTTCTAAAATTCACATACTACCTGCAATTTAAAAAAAAAAAAATTACCTTAAATGCCCTACCTTTAAATTTCAACTTTTAAAACTTTTCAGGATATTACTTCAGATATAAAAACATAACACGTTCTCTACCATATCTTAACAGAAGCAGGGAAAGACTCTCCAATATTGTGAAATTTAAGAAAATGAGAGCTCGCTTTTCTAAATGAATTAGTACTTCAAAGATAACATTAAAAACTCAAAAATGCAATTTTACAAGTACAAAATAAGGTCTTAGTTATAGAGAAGAGATGACTGAATTCTGCTAATCACATTCAAAACATGAATGAAGTTACATTAAAACTTAGTTTTACAGGAATTCCCTGGTGGTCCAGTGGTTAGGACTTGTCACTTTCACTGCCGTGGCCCAGGTTTGATCCCTGGTCAGGGAACTAAGATCCCGAAACCCAGGTGGCAAAAACAAACAAACAAAAAAACCAAAAACTACAGTTTTACTATGTGTTTTCCAAAGTATCATAAAAATAATATACAGTAAATTTATTAAACATAAAACAGCAAATTTAGCATTTCATTTATTTTCTACTTGTCTAACTTTTTGTTATATGAGGCAAAAAGAAAAAAAAATCTAGGACTTGAAAATCTTGAAGCACAAAATAACTTAGTTTAAAAATATATGAATATACTTTTTAATGAAGAGGTCAGCAGACAGCATCTCTCTACATATTCAAATTATGTCCTGGTAGATTATGGGCATAATTTTTATTGTCAGCAAAAGCTTTAACAGGGTAAAGAAAAGGACAACTTTTTCCCTCATTTACTCCTAGGGGACAAAGGGCTGGGGTGGGGGCGAGGGAGAGGAGGCCTTTATTTTACTAAATGTATTTGTCTCGAACAGTTTTAGCACTTACATTTCTCAACATATTTATTTCAAAATAAAAACCTAGAACATTGGGCTAATGTATTCTAAGGTTTAGCTGAGTTATTTTGTTCTCCATAAAACAGACTTGTCAAATAAAACACAAAATGCCTAGTTAATTCTGAATATCAGTTAAACAACAAATTATTTTTCAGTATAAGTAGGTCCCAAATAAATGCATGGGACACACACTGAAAAAAATAATTTGTTGTTTAACTAAAACTCAAAACTAGCTGGGCATCCTGTACATACAGCAGCCATAATTACCAAAAGATATGTAGGCTGAGCAGAATTCTACTTTCATCTTCAAGCTTTATAATAAATGCATTAATAATCAGCAAGTATTATTTACCGAGAACTATTTAGCTCCCCTAAAAATTACTGAGTACTTATTCACTTATTGAAAATGTATACCTTAACCGTTTTAGTGTTCAACTGGAAAAGACAAATAAAAACAATTTATAAATTAGAATGACTTTTCTGTTGAGCAGAAAGGAAAGGAAAACTCCAGCTTTTATTGTTTTTCTCCTCAGACTTAAACTTTATTCCACATCTATTTAAACATTAAAAAAAATTACAGTTCAACTTTAGAAGCACAGGTCATAACACAAAAAGAAAGCAAAGTTCCCAGAAACATTTGAAGAAGGAATACTAGTCTTTAAAGTAATCTTACTATAGCAACTAATCATAAAATAATCTCTAATTATCCAATAGTTATAAGTAAAAGGTAAATTCTTTTATAAAACTTAACTACTATTGATCATCACAAGAACAAGTATTTCAACTAAAATATCATAATTAATACCTTGCTGGAAAGGACTAGCTGCTGATACAGTCGTTCCTGGATTTCTTCCACCAGGTTTTCTTCCCCTTTGACCTGAGCTGTGAGCTGAAGATTTCTTCCCTTTGCCCTCTGACCCTCTAGCCTCTGAAACATCTTTTGCACTAGTAGTGTGCGCAGAGACTTCCTGGAAATTTGCATTTGTAAATCGTGCTGCAGTATCTTCCAAGCGCTTCAATGATCCAGATATAGAGTTGCTGCTAGTGCTTGTATAAGTCTAACATTTTGATTGAGAAAGGAAGTAAAAGGAAAAAGAACTGATTACAATTTGGCTACAGGGGGAAAAAAAGATGGCACATTAATAATAAATAATTATTGGACTTGAAAGATAAACATATGAAAGTTTCAGTTATAAAAACATGTCACTCTGCCTAAGAAAATCATGTAAGAACAATTTAGAGTCTGGTACAAATATTTCTTTTAAAAATGTAGATAATTTATAATATGACTGAGCATCAAATTGCAGCGATTTGTAAAAGTACATATTAGTTTTGTTTTTATTAAGTGACACACAGTAAGTAATACAGAAGATACTTGTTTCTCAAGCAACATAATTTTCAACAAGAACAATCTACTTCTTAGACATGAAATTAAAATCAGCTTTAGTGTTCATCACTGAAAGGCAACAACTAGAGAGAAGTAAGGTACTACAATTTCACTACTGGACTATATCCTTGATATTTTACAGATCTAGGTCAGAGCAAGAATTTTTTAAATTCAGATGAAGGCTGCTTTTCAAAAGAGAAATATTTAAAACCTTGAAACAGAAAAGATTTCTTCCCAGTATTAAGTTGAGGAAACAGTTACATTTTACAGTTAAGATTTCTAAAAAAATTAAAAGTACAATTATACCACAAAATTGATTCACAATCACCCCCTATAATTAGTTATGGTAGGGAAACAAAGCAAGATAAAGACAAACTTAAACAGTTTCCAGTTTTTAATAATCATTTTAATATAAGGTGCATACAAATAATGACAAATTAAATGACTATTAAAGTGTGATGCCAGATGTAAATTAACCAACATGCTTTGAAATTAAAGATTTATATGGGGGCTTCCCTGGTGGCGCAGTGGTTGAGAATCTGCCTGCCAATGCAGGGGACACGGGTTCAAGCCCTGGTCTGGGAAGATCCCACATGCCGCGGAGCAACTAGGCCCGTGAGCCACAACTACTGAGCCTGCGTGTCTGGAGCCTGTGCTCCACAACAAGAGAGACCGCGACAGTGAGAGGCCCATGCACCACAATGAAGAGTAGCCCTCACTCACTGCAATTAGAGAAAGCCCTCGCACAGAAACAAAGACCCAACACACCCAAAAATAAATTAATTGATTAACTTTTAAAAAAAGATTTATATGGTCCAAAGGGTCAGGGATTTTTGTTGCCATTGTTAAACTGGTGTCTGAACTATAACTAGCCCTAAATTTCTGTTGAATAAATAAATAATTTTCTAATACTTCTATCTGATATCTCCAATGTAACACAAGTGAAAAATCTGAAAATATGCAAAACTGAAATCTGCCACATATTAACAACCACTCAGTACAAAACATCAGAAAAATTTTAAAAATGAAAAAGTGACAATAAAAATCAGGTTTGTTAGCAAATCAGTGTTCAGAAAAAAGGAGTAAGAGGAAACTTCAACTGTTTTGAAAACTGAATCTTTACTACTACTCTTCTGCTACTTGCCCAGTGTTGCTACTGCACCCCACAGCATCTCACTGCCAAGAACAGATTTTCACCATCAAGTACAAGAGACATTATGATCTCATAAAAAACTAATCACTATTGTAATAAACTATAATCCACAAATAAGAAAAAGGTTTTCAAACTAAATTTCAGGAGGAAACACACTCCCATTTAACAAAACAATCATATTTAAGCTGATTAAACTTCATGGATGACTACCTTTCCCAGCCAGACAGGTCACTTTCAAAATCACCTGACACTTCACTTTTCCAATATTTTTTTCCAATAATTCAAGTTGATCCTGAGATTTTCCAACCCACTCATTTGACCCTAGTAAAGTTTAAAAGTCATCTAAAAAAACCACAATGGTGTTCTTCATTCAAGTCCTCTATGTGTCAAATAAGGAAAAGGAGAGAAAACTGGGTAGAATACCAACAACAGAAATATGCTGTTTCCACATAACAACCTAAATTAGGGTTGGTCAATTTTCCCAGTCATTTAATAGAATATACTGGCTTACCCCTGAAGTATAAATATGTCCATAAATCCAATGAAAACATGATATTTGGAAGAGAAGGTATTACAAAGAAAGCATTTAATGAAAATTACACAAATTTCAGTGACCAAAGTCATATTAAATAAAACCATAACATTTTATTTTTTACAAACCTCAACACCTTGTAAGTTTAAAAAAAAAAAAAAAAGTACTACAGGGACTTCCCTGGTGGCACAAGTGGTTAAGAATCCATCTGCCAATGCAGAGGACACGGGTTCAAGCCCTGGTCCCGGAAGATCCCACATTCCACAGAGCAACTAAGCCTGTGTACCACAACTACTGAGCCTGCGCTCTAGAGCCCGCACGCCACAACTACTGAAGCTCGCATACCTAGAGCTCATGCTCCACAACAAGAGAAGCCACCACAGTGAGAAGCCCACACACCACAGCGAAGAGTAGCCCTCACTCACTGCAACTAGAGAAAGCCCGCGTGCAGCAACAAAGACCCAACGCAGCCGTAAGTAAATAAATAAAATATACATAAATTTTTTTAAAAAGATACCACAGGTTTCTTAGTAAGAAAAAAAAACATAACAAAAATAACTTTAGCTGAAGATTCTAACAGTTAAAAAAATTTTATACATGCCCCCAACATCACAAACCTGTTTCCTCAGTCAGTTTCACAACCTAAGTAACTCTCATAGCATTAGCATGTCATTGCTCTGAGAGCCACTATAGTGCTTAAAAATACATATTCATGTAAATTGATCATAAAATACAAACTAACTACATCAATTGGTACTCAACTAAGTAAAATATAGCCTTCCTTTTTTTTATTTTCCACTAGAGAGAAAATTGGATATCTGGCTATATTGATAGTCTTTAGAGAAGTGCATAAACACTTTGTGATTTACAGGCAACTTAATGAATCTTTCAAAATAGACATCTACAATGTGTTTGATTTTTCTTTCATGGCCAACTAAAATTATTAGTCCTCAGATGAGATGCAAACCCTATATACCTACTAAATAGCATTAATTAGGAACAAAAAAATATTTCTAACTTCAAACAGAAATTTTTAGACTCATAATTAATCAAAGGCTATCAGAGGTAACCAAAGAAATAGCAGTTATTATATTTTAAAGGTATGGTTGCCTTAGGTTTTATTCTACAAGGCTCTGTAATCCATGTTTGGAAGAAGGAGGCAGAGGGAAGGAAAACAACCAATAGCTTTGCCTTTCACCAACATGGTGAAACAGAATAATGCTTGTTAAAAATTTTTTTTTAATTATATACTATTCAAGTCTCCCATAAAAGTCACATTTTTCACTAGCCCAATTCTTAGAATACAGCACAGAAACTATCAAACATGAAGCACAAAAAGAATGAAAACTTTTTAAGGGGGGAGGGGTGCCAGTAAGCTGTGGGACAACATTAAGAAACCTAATGTACATGCTATTTCAGTACCCAAAAAAAAGCAGGGGGGAGGGACTTAAAAATAATAATAGCAGGGGGAAAAAAGAAAAAAAATAAAGAAATAATAGAAAAACTATGAAATTTGATGAAAACTATAAACCTACAGATCAACTAATCCCAAGTATAAGAAACATAAAGAAAATGCCATGAATGCACATCATAATCATATGGCTTCTCGCTAAAAACCAACAATAAACAGAAAATGATAAAAGCAGCTGGGGGGGCGGTTAAATATGCCTATGTGCTAAGAAATAAGGATGAAAACAGATTTCTCATGAAAAAGATGCTAGCTAGAAAAGAGAAGAGTAAAATCTTCAATGTACTAAAAGAAACAAACTATCATTAACCTAGAATTCTATACCGAGCTAAAATACCTTTCAAAAACACAGGCAAAATAATTGTTTTTCAGATAAAAAAGCTGAAAGAACTAATCACCAGCGGTTAACACTATAGTAAATGCTAAAGGTTGTCTTTCAGGCAGGAGGAAAACAACAAAGGAAATGTGGATGTACACAAAGTAATTAAGAGCACTAGAAACAGTAATTACATGGATAAATACAGAAGATTTTTTAATTATTTAAGTCTCTTTATAAGGTAACTGATGATCTAGAGCAAAAATAATAACAATGAATTGTGAGGTTTATAAAATATGTAAAAACTTTAAAACATGACAAAAATAGGCCCAAAGCCAAAAGGGTAGCAATGGAAGTACACAGTTGTAAGGTTCTTATATAATATGTGAAATGGTATAATATCACTTGAAGGCAGACTGTGACAAGCTAAAGATATATAAACCCTAAAGCAACTAATAAAAAAATACAATTGTTACTAATCAGCCAAAATGCAATCATACAAAATATTCAGTGAGAAAAAAAAGAAAATAGGAAGATGAGAAATAATGGGCAAATTAAAAAGGACTAACAAAGGATAGATTTAAATACAACCATATCAATAATCACATTATATGTAAATTACCTAAACATCCCCACTGAAAGACAGAGATTGTAACAGTGAAAAAAGAAACTCAAGACTTTATGTTGTCTACAAGACACCCATTTAAAACATAAATACAGAAAGATATTAAAAGTATGGGGAACACATATCAATCTAACACTAATTCAAAGAAAGCTGAATTCACAACATTAATATCAGACAAAGTACACTTCAGAACAAGAAATATTACCAGGATAAAGAGGTCTATTAATCAAGAGGATATAAAAATCCTAAATGTTTCTGCAAATTATGAGACCTTCAAAATAAATGAAGCAAAAACTGAATAGAGAAAACAAAGAAACAGCAAAATGTATAGTTATAGTAAGAGAGGTTCATTCTTTTTCTCAATAACTGACTGAACAAATAGACCAAAAAAAATGAGGATATAAAGAAACTTAAACAATATAAGTCAACTTGACCTAACTGATATTTATAGAAAAACTTCGTACAATAAGAGCAGAATGAATACACATCCTTTTGAAAAGCACACAGAAAAACAAAATAATCCATGTTCTGTGTCATTAAGAAAATCTCAAAAAAATTTAAAATAAATTATAACACAAAGACATTAAATGAGAAATCAACAAGAAGATACGTGAAAAACCCCTGAATATTTCAAAAGTAAATAAAATGCTTCTAAGTAACCTATGGTCAAAGAAGAAATCAAAAAGAAACCTTAAGGTATTTGTTCAACTAAGTAAAAATGAAAATACAACATATAATTTGCAAGTGGAGCTTAGAACAAAGTTTTTAGCATTAAATGTCCATATTAGCACTTTCTGGTCAGCATGTAATAAGGAACTTTGAAGTCTTCATTCCATCCTAACAAGTAAAAAGCCTAACAAACTGAAAAGTCAATAACTCTTCTTAGATCCATCAGAGAAGCGAGGTCACAGAGCAAACCACTGCCACCAAAATTAGAGAGACAGACAGACAGATACAGAGAATCAGAGCGTACCCAAACAGAAATCTCTATGGCAACCAGTATCAGGGTAGGAAAACCTCAAGTATAATTGACAAATTGTTGAAGGCTCAGTGTGGACAAGTCTGAGAGATTAAAAACTCCAGGAGGGGCTTCCCTGTTGGTGCAAAGGTTAAGAATCTGCCTGCCAATGCAAGGGACATGGGTTCGAGCCCTGATCAGGGAAGATCCCCCATGCTGCGGAGCAACTAAGCCTGTGCGCCACAACTACTGAGCCCGAGCTCTAGAGCCTGGGAGTCACAACTACTGAGCCTGTGTGCCACAACTACTGAAGCCTGCGCGCCTAGAGCCCATGCTCCACAACAAGAGAAGCCACTGCAATGAGACACTCATGCACCGCAACGAAGAGTAGCCCTCGCTGACCGCAACTAGAGAAAACATGTGCACAGCAACAGACCCAACACAGCCAAAAATAAATAAATAAAATATATAAATTTATTTTTTAAAAAAGATAAAGGTAAGGCAGAGATAGGTCTCATTAAAAAAAAAAAAAACCCCCAAAAAAAAGAACTCCTCACACTTTTCAAGTTTTACCTCCAGGAGCTCTACCAAGTCTTGACAGTGAATACCAGAAGAAAAATATACACTCATGCTTCCAGCAGGGGAGGCAGAAAGGAACTATTCTAATATGCCAAGGTATTCTGTTCTTCTTAATAAGGCCTGTTATCAGGAGAATATATTTTACCAGAGCATAACCTGCTGAGGTTGTATCAGAGCCTCAAGTATGTGAAGGAAGGGAAATACCCAACTACAACCCCCACCAGTATCCTGTCCCAGCAAAGCAGGGTAGGGGGTGAGAATCACTTGTGAGGTTTACAGTCCAGGGGCACAGGCTCACCAAAAGACTGAGAACTAACCATAGGACTATAGAATGCTTCCTGTCCCTCTTACCATCACATTATTAAAGGCCTATTTACCACACTTCCTTTTATCCAGTAAATCATATACATCTTTTAACAAAAAACTACAAGGTGCACTAAGAGGCAAATAGACCGTGTGAAGAGAACGAACAAACATCAGAACCAAAGACAGAGATGGCACGACTGTGGGAATTACCAACACAGAAATTTTTTAAACTATGATTAGTATGCTAAGGGTTTTAATGTAAAAAATAGACAGCATGCAACAACAGATGGATATTGTAAGCAGAAAGAAATTCTAAAAAAAAAATTTAAAAGGACTCTTTGAGATAAAAAAACCCATAACAAAAATGAAGAATTCCTTTGATGCGCTCATTAGTAGACTGGGCATGGCTATGGAAAGCATCTCAGAGAGTGAGGATATGAAAATAGAAACTTCCAAAAATAGAAAGCAAAGAGATAAAGAAACTATGAAACAGAGAACAATATCCAAGAACCACAGGACAACTACAAAAGGTGTAACATAGGTGTAATGGGAATACCAGAAGGAAAACAAAGGAACTGAGGCAATATCTGAAGCAATAATGACTAAGAATTTAACCAAATTAATGTCAGAAACCAAATGACAGATCTAGGAAGCTCTGAGAATACCAAGCAAGATAAATGCCAAAAAGCAAGCAAGCAAACAAAAACAACACCTAGGTATATCATATTCAAAATGCAGAAAATCAAAAATAAAAGAAAAAACACTCAAAGAAGCCAGAAGGGGGGAAAGCCTTAACTACAAAGGAGCAAAGATAAGAATTACATCTGACTTCTCTTCAGAAACAATGCAAACTACGGAGTGATGTGAAATATTTAAAGTGTTGAGAGAAAAAAAACAACCTAGAATTCTGCACACTGCAAAATTATCCTGTAAGAGTGAAAGACAAAGACTTTCTCAGACAAACAAAAATTGAGGGAATTTGTTGCCAGTAGGACTGCCTTGCAAGAAATGTGAAAAGTTCTTTGGAGAGAAGGAAAATGAAACAGGTCAGAAACGTGGATTTACATAAAAAAATACCATTAGAGAATGAATCAGTGAAGGTAAAATTAAACTTTGATTTTTTTAATTCTTAATTGACCTTAACAGCTTGCTCAATGATGTATTTGATTATATAGTTTTATGCATTCATATGCTTATGTATGTTCATGTATAAGTGAAATGAATGACAGCATTGACAGAAAAGATGGGAGGGAGAAATTAGGAATATTTTGTTATTATAAGGTACTTGTGCTACCATGAAGCAGTATAGTGTTACTGAAAGACGCCTTAGATATGCCGTAAAGATATATTGCGAGCATGAGGGCAACCATGAAGGAAAACAAGTATAATTGATATATTAAGAAATGAAAAGAAAATGGAATCGTATAAAATGCTCAGTTAAAACCACAAAAGTTAGAAAACATGTGGAAGACAAAAACAGGAACAAAGACCAAGAACAAATAAAAAACAGTAACAAGTTTTGTAGATACTAACCTAACTGTATCAACAATCATCCTAAACACAAATGGTCTAAATATGCCAATTAAAAAACAGAAATTGTCAGAGTGGATCAAAAAGCAAGACTCAGGTACAGTAAATATAGAGACACATCATGATTTTAAAAAAAAAGAAATCAATGGATGGAAAAAGGTATAACATGCTATCACTAATCTAAACAAGGCAAGAATAGCTGTATTTCAGACAGAGTAGACTTCACAGCAAGGAAAGTTAACAGGGATAAACAGTGACATTATATAACAACAAAGGTATGAAGACTACAAGATGACACAACAATCCTTCATGTGTATATGCCTAAAAACAAAACATTAAATACATGAGGCAGGGACTTCCCTGGTGGCACAGTAGTTCAGAAATGAAAGATGGAACATTAACTACAGATCTCATGGACATTAAGGGATAATCAAGGAATTTTACACACAAAAAGAAACAGACAATCTGAACAGACCTATATCTATTAAAGAAATTTAATTAATAATTAAGCACCCCACCAAAACACACAAAGCACCAGGACCAGATGGGTTCACTGTTAAATTCTACAAAATTCTTAAGGAAAAAAATTATACCAGTTCTCTACAACCTCTTCCAGAAAAAAGAAGCAGAAGAAATAATTCCTAACTCACTCTATGAGGACAGCAATACTATATCAAAACAGATAAAGACATTATAAGAAAGAAAACACAGAATAATATCACTCATGAAATAGATGCAGAAATTCTCTACAAAGTATTGGCAAATCAAACCCAAAAATGTATAAAAAGAATTATAGAGACTTGCAAGATGGCGGAGGAGTAAGATGTGGAGATCACCTTCCTCCCGACAAATACATCAGAAATACGTCTACATGGGGAACAACAACTATAGAACACCTACTGAACGCTGGCAGAAGACCTCAGACCTCCCAAAAGGCAAGAAACTCCCCATGTACCAGGGTAGGGAAAAGAAAACAACAAAAAACAGAGACAAAAGAATAGGGGTGGGATCTGCACCACTGGGACAGAGCTGTGAAGGAGGAAAAGTTTCCACACACTAGGAAGGCCCTTCACTGGTGGAGACAGGGGCTGCTGGGGGGGAAGCTTCAGAGCCAAAGACGAGAACACAGCAACAGGGGTGCAGAGGGCAAAATGGAGAGGCTGCCACACAGAGGATTGGTGCAGACCGGAACTCACCAGCCCGAGAGGCTTGTCTGCTCACCCGCCGGGGCAGGCGGGGCTGGGAGTTGAGGCTTGGGCTTCGGTCGGTCGGTCGGTCGGAGCGCTGGGAGCGGGAGGACTGGGGTTGGCAGCGTGAACACAGCCTGCAGGGAATTAGTGCACCACGGCTAGACAGGAGGGAGTCTGGGGAAAAGTCTGGATCTGCCTAAGAGGTAAGAGACCATTGTTTCGGGGTGCGCGAGGAGAGGTGATTCAGAGCACCGCCTAAACGAGCTCCAGGGATGGGCGCAAGCCACCGCTATCAGCGCGGACACCAGAGATGGGCATGAGATGCTAAGGCTGCTGGTGCAGGCACCAAGAAGCCTGTGTGCAAGCACACGTCACTATCCACACCTCCCCTCCTGGAGCCTGTGCAGCCCGCCACTGGCAGGGTCCCGGGATCCAGGGACAACTTCCCCGGGAGAATGCACGGCGCGCCTCAGGCTGGTGCAACGTCACGCTGGCCTCTGCCGCCGCAGGCTCTCCCCGCATCCGCACCCCTCCCTCCCCCCAGCCTGAGTGAGCCAGAGCCCCCTAATCAGCTGCTCCATTAACCCTGTCCTGTCTGGATGGGGAACAGATGCCCTCAGGCGACCTACACGCAGAGGCAGGGCCAAGTCCAAAGCTGAACCCTGGGAGCTACGAAGAAGAGAAAGGGAAATTTCTCCCAGCAGCCTCAGGAGCAGCGGAATAAATCTCCACAATCAACTTAAGGTACCTGCATCTGTGGAATACCTGAATAGACAAAGAATCATCCCAAATGGAGGCGGTGGACTTTGGGAGCAACTGTAGACTTGAAGTTTGCTTTCTGCATCTAATTCCTTTATGACTTTATGTTTATCTTAGTTTAATATTTAGAGTTTAATATTCAGACTCTCTTATCACTGGTAGATTTGTTTACTGACTTGGTTGCTCTCTTCCTTTTTTTTTATATACAGATATATATTTTTTTCATTTTTCACTTTTAGTGAGAGTGTATGTGGATGCTTCTTTGTGTGATTCTGTCTGTATAGCTTTGCTTTTACCATTTGTCCTAGGGTTCTGTCTGTTTTTCTTTTTTTTTTTAAGTATACTTTTTAGTGCTTGTTATCATTGGTGGATTTGTTTATTGGTTTGGTTGCTCTCTTCTTTCTTTCTTTTTTTAATGATTTTTTATTTTTTCATTTTTAATATTTTTTTTATTTTAATAACTTTATTATTTTTTTCCTCCCTTTTCTTCTGAGTGTGTGGCTGAAAGGGTCTTCGTGATCTGGACAGGTGTCAGGCCGATGCCTCTGAGGTGGGAGAGCCAAGTTCAGGACATTGCTCCATCAAAGACCTCCCGGCTCCACATAATATCAAACAGTGAAAGCTCTCCCAGAGACCTCCATCTCAACGCTAAGACCCAGCTCCACTCAGCGACCAGCAAGCTACAGTGCTAGACACCCTATGCCAAACAACTAGCAAGACAGGAACATAGCCCCACCCATTAGCAGAGAGGCTGCCTAAAATCATAATAAGGTCACAGACAACCCAAAACACAACACCTGATGCAGTCCTGCCAACCACAAAGACAAGATCCAGCCACATCCACCATAACACAGGCACCAGTCCCCTCCACGAGGAAGCCTACATAACCCACTGAACCAACCTTACACACTGGGGGCAGACACCAAAAACAACGGGAATTACGAACCTGCAGCCTGTGAAAAGGAGACCCAAAAGAGAAACACACAGCAGATGAAGGAGCAAGGTAAAACCCACCAGACCAAAGAAATGAAGAGGAAATAGGGAGTCTACCTGAAAAAGAATTAAGAGTAATGAAAGTAAAGATCATCCACAATCTTGGAAATAGAATGGAGAAAATACAAGAAAACTTTAACAAGGACCCAGAAGAACAAAAGAGCAAAAAACAATGATGAACAACACCATAAATGAAATTAAAAATTCTCTAGAAGGAATCAACAGCGGAATAACTGAGGTAGAAGAACGGATACGTGACCTGGAAGATAAAGTAGTGGAAATAACTACCACAGAGCCGAACAAAGAAAAAATAATGAACAGAATTGAGGGCAGTCTGAGACACCTCTGGGACAACATTAAACACACCAACATTCGAATTACAGGGGTCCCAGAAGAAGAGAAAAAGAAAGAGACTGAGAAAATATTTGAAGAGATTATAGTTGAAAATTTCCCTAATATGGGAAAGTTAACAGTCAATCAAGTCCAGGTAGCACAGAGACTCCTATACAGGATAAATACAAGGAAAAACATTCCAAGACACATATTAATCAAACTATCAAAAATAAATACAAAGAAAAAACATTAAAAGCAGTAAGGGAAAAAAATAACATACAAGGGAATCCCCATAAGGTTAACAGCTGATCTTTCAGCAGAAACTCTGCAAGCCAGAGGGGAGTGGCGGACATATTTAAAGTGATGAAAGGGAAGAATCTACAACCAAGATTACTCTACCCAGCAAGGATCTCATTCAGATGTGACGGAGAAATTAAAACCTTTACAGACAAGCAAAAGCTAAGAGAATTCAGCACCACAAAACCAGCTTTACAACAAATGCAAAAGGAACTTCTCCAGACAGAAAACACAAGAGAAGGAAAAGACCTACAAAAACAAACCCAAAACAATTAAGAAAATGGTCATAGGAACATACATACCCATAACTACCTTAAATGTAAATGGATTAAATGCTCCAACAAAAAGACATAGACTGGCTGAATGGATACAAAAATAAGACCTGTACATATGCTGTCTACATGAGACCCACTTCAGACCTAGGGACACGTACAGACTGAAAGTGAGGGGGTGGAAAAAGATATTCTGTGCAAATGGAAATCAAAAGAAAGCTGGAGTAGCGATTCTCGTATCAGGCTAAATAGACTAAAATAAAGACTACTACAAGCGACAAAGAAGGACACTACATAATGATCAAGGGATCAATCCAAGAAGAAAACGTAACAATTGTAAGTATTTATGCACCCAACATAGGAGCACCTCAATACATAAGGCAAATGCTAACAGCCATAAAAGGGGAAATTGACAGTAACAGGATAAAAAGAGGGGAATTTAACACCCCACTTTCACCAATGGACAGATCATCCAAAATGAAAATAAACAAACACAAGCTTTAAATGATATGTTACACAAGATGGACTTAATTGATATTTATAGGACATTCCATCTAAAAACAACAGAATACACTTTCTTCTCAAGAGCTCATGGAACATTCTGCAGGCTAGATCATATCTTGGGTCACAAATCAACCCTTGGTAAATTTAAGAAAATTGAAATCGTATCAAGTATCTATTCCGACCACAACGCTATGAGACTAGATATCAATTACAGAAAAAAAATCTGTAAAAAATAAAAACACATGGAGGCTAAACAATATACTACTAAATAACCAGGAGATCACTGAAGAAATCAAAGAGGAAATCAAAAAATACCTAGAAACAAATGACAATGAAAACACAACGACCCAAAACCTATGGGATGTGGCAAAAGCAGTTCTAAGAGGGAAGTTTATAGCAATAAAATCCTACCTCAGGAAACAAGAAACATCTCAAATAAACAACCTAACCTTACACCTAAAGCAATTAGAGAAAGAAGAACCAAAAAAAACCCCAAAGTTAGCAGAAGGAAAGAAATCATAAAGATCAGATCAGAAATAAATGAAAAGGAAGTGAAGGAAATGGTAGCAAAGATCAATAAAACTAAAAGCTGGTTCTTTGAGAAGATAAACAAAATTGATAAACCATTAGCCAGACTCATCAAGAAAAGAAGGGAGAAGACTCAAATCAATAGAATTAGAAATGAAAAAGGAGAAGTAACAACTGACACTGCAGAAATACAAAGGATCATGAGGGATTACTACAAGCAACTATATGCCAATAAAATGGACAACCTGGAAGAAATGGACAAATTCTTAGAAATGCACAACCTGCCAAGACTGAATCAGGAAGAAATAGAAAATATGAACAGACCAATCACAAGCACTGAAATTGAAACTGTGATTAAAAATCTTCCAACAAACAAAAGCCCAGGACCAGATGGCTTCACAGGTGAATTCTTTCAAACATTTAGAGAAGAGCTAACACCTATCCTTCTCAAACTCTTCCAAAATATAGCAGAGGGAGGAACACTCCCAAACTCATTCTACAAGGCCACCATCACCCTGATACCAAAATCAGACAAGGCTGTCACAAAGAAAGAAAACTACAGGCCAATATCACTGTTGAATATAGATGCAAAAATCCTCAACAAAATACTAGCAAACAGATCCAACAGCACATTAAAAGGATCATACACCATGATCAAGTGGGGTTTATTCCAGGAATGCAAGGATTCTTCAATATACGCAAATCAATGTGATACACCACATTAACAAATTGAAGGAGAAAAACCATATGGTCATCTCAATAGATGCAGAGAAAGCTTTCGACAAAATTCAACACCCATTTATGATAAAAACCCTGCCGAAAGTAGGCATAGAGGGAACTTTCCTCAACATAATAAAGGCCATATATGGCAAACCCACAGCCAACATCATCCTCAATGGTGAAAAACTGAAAGCATTTCCACTAAGATCAGGAACAAGACAAGGTTGCCCACTCTCACCACTCTTATTCAACAAAGTTTTGGAAGTTTTAGCCACAGCAATCTTAGAAGAAAAGGAAATAAAAGGAATCCAAATCGGAAAAGAAGTAGTAAAGCTGTCACTGTTTGCAGATGACATGATACTATATATAGAGAATCCTAAAGATGCTACCAGAAAACTACTAGAGTTAATCAATGAATTTGGTAAAGTAGTGGGATACAAAATTAATGCACAGAAATCTCTTGCATTCCTATACACTAATGATGAAAAAATCTTAAAGTGAAATCAAGAAAACACTCCCATTTACCATTTCAACCAAAAGAATAAAATACCTAGGAATAAACCTACCTAAGGAGACAAAAGACCTGTATGCAGATAATTATAAGACACTGATGAAAGAAATTAAAGATGATACAAATAGATGGAGAGATGTACCATGTTCTTGGATTGGAAGAATCAACATTGTGAAAATGACTCTACTACCCAAAGCAATCTACAGATTCAATGCAATCCCTATCAAACTACCACTGGCATTTTTCACAGAACTAGGACAAAAAATTTCACAATTTGTATGCAAACACAAAACACCCCGAATAGCCAAAGCAATCTTGAGAACGAAAAACCGAGCTGGAGGAATCAGGCTTCCTGACTTCAGACTATACTACAAAGCTACAGTAATCAAGACAGTATGGTACTGGCACAAAAACAGAGAGATAGATCAATGGAACAGGATAGAAACCCCAGAGATAAACCCACCACATACGGTCACCTTATCTTTGATAAAGGAGGCAGAAATGTACAGTGGAGAAAGGACAGCCTCTTCAATAAGTGGTGCTGAGAAAACTGGACAGGTACATGTAAAAGTATGAGATTAGGTCACTCCCTAACACCATACACAAAAATAAGCTCAAAATGGATTAAAGACCTAAATGTAAGGCCAGACACTATCAAACTCTTAGAGGAAAACATAGGCAGAACACTCTATGACATAAATCACAGCAAGATCCTTTTTGACCCACCTCCTAGAGAAATGGGAGGGAAGGAGATGCAAGAGGTAAGAGATATGGGAACATATGTATATGTATAACTGATTCACTTTGTTATAAAGCAGAAACTAACACACCATTGTAAAGCAATTATATCCCAATAAAGATGTTTAAAAAAAAAAAACTGAACCCTAATGCCAACTGTGGATTTTAAGCCTTAATGATGTGTCAGTGGAAGTTCACAGATTGTAACAAATGTATCACTCTGGTGTGGGATGCTGACAGTGGGGGAAGGTGTCAGGAGTTATATAGGAAATCTCTATACTTTCCAATTTTTCTCTGAATCTAAAACCACTCTAAAAAATAAAGTTTTTTTTAAGCTGCCTATTTTAGAGAAAAGAAAAGTCTTGAATAAATTCATATTACACCTTAATAAATTAGAAAATGAAGAGGAAAAGAAACCCAAAGCAAATAGTTAAAAGGAAAAAATAAAATTAGAACAGAAATCACTAAAATATAAAACATAATAACAACAGAGAAAAATCACTGGAACCCAAAGGTAATAATTTAAGATCATAAAAATTCATAGCCAGCCTGGTTACAAAAAAGAGAAAAGACTGTCAAAGCTCACTCAAGAAGAAATAGATAACCTGAATATAGCCCTGTATCTATTTTCTTTTAATGAAATTACAGTTGAAAACGTTCCCCTAAAGAAAACTCTAGGCCCAGATGGCCTTAAAAGAGAATACTAGCGGGAGTTCCCTGGTGGTCCAGTGGTCAGGACTCCGCACTCTTACTGCCAAGGACCCAGGTTCAATCCCTGTCAGGGAACTAAAATCCCACAAGCTGTGCAGTGCAGCAAAAAGAAAGAAAAAAAAAGTGAATAATATTAAACATTAAGAAATATTACCAAATTTACATAAACTCTTCCAGAAAACAAGAGTGAATACCTGCAATGCATTCTATAAGGTCAGCATTCCTTTTAACACCAAAACCAAAGACAATGGGGCTTCCCTGGAGGCGCAGTGGTTGAGAGTCTGCCTGCCAATGCAGGGGATGTGGGTTCGTGCCCCGGTCCGGGAAGATCCCACATGCCACGGAGCGGCTGGGCCCGTGAGCCACGGCCGCTGAGCCTGTGCGTCCGGAGCCTGTGCTCCGCAATGGGAGAGGCCACAACAGTGAGAGGCCCGCGTACCGCAAAAAAAAAAAAAAAAAAAACCAAAGATATTGTAAGAAAACATGGGTCAATATCCCTCATGCGGCTTCCCTGGTGGCGCAGAGGTTGAGAGTCCGCCTGCTGATGCGGGGGACGCGGGTTCATGCCCCGGTCCGGGAGGATCCCACGTGCCATGCAGCGGCTGGGCCCGTGGGCCGTGGCTGCTGGGCCTGCGCGTCCAGAGCCTGTGTTCCGCGACGGGAGAGGCCACAGCAGTGAGAGGCCCATGTACCGCAAAAACAAAAACAAACAAACAAACAAAAATATATATATATATATCCCTCATGAATACAGAGGCAAAAATTCCTGTAAAATTTCTAAAAGTAGAATCAAACAGTATATAAAAATGGTAATACATCAAGACCAAGTGGGATTTCCCCAGGAATGCAAGGTTTTTCAACACTGGAAAATCAACCCTCGGAAAATCAACGTACTTCATCATATTAACAGATTAAAAAGGAAAAAAAATCAATATCTCTATTAAAAATATATAAACAGTCTCTTCAACAAGGGGTGCTGGGAAACCCTCATGTCAATTAATGAAATCAGAACACTCTGACACCATATACAAAAATAAACTCAAAATGGCTTTAAGATCTAAATGTAAGACATAACACTATAAAACTCCCAGAAAACACAGGCAAAACATTCTGTGATATAAATCGTAACAATATTTTCTTAGATCAGTCTCCCAAGGCAAAAGAAATAAAAGCAAAAATAAACAAATGGGGCCTAATCAAACTTAAAAGCTTTTGCACAGTGAAGGAAACCATCAACAAAACCAAAAAAAACCTACAGACTGGGAGAAAATGTTTGCAAATGATGCAACCAACAAGGGCTTAATTTCCAAAATATACAAACAGTTCATACAACTCAATGTCAGAAAAACAACAACATAATCAAAAAATGGGCAGAAGACCTAAACAGACATTTCTCCAAAGAAGACATACAGACGGCCCAAAGGCACATGAAAAGATGCTCAACACTGCTAATTATTAGAGAAATGCAAATCAAAACCACAACAAAGTATCACCTCACACCAGTCAGAATGGCTATCAAAGAGTCTACAAATAATAAATGCTGGAGAGGGCGTGGAGAAAAGGGAACCCTCCTACACTGTCAGTGGGAATGTAACTTGGTGCAACCACTACCGAAAACAGTACGGAGATTCCTTAAAAATAGAGCTACCATATGATCCAGCAATCCCACTTCGGGGCATATATCTGGAGAAAAACTTGGTTCAAAAGTATACATGCACGCCAATGTTCACTGCAGCACTGTTTACAATAGCCAAGACATGGAAACAACCTAAATGTGCACTGGCAGATGAATGGATAAAGATGATGTTGGGTACACACACACACACACACACACACACACACACACACACACACACGTTCACAGGTTAGAAGACTCAATGTTATTGAGGGATCAATTATCCCCCAAAACAATTTGAAGATTCATTACAGTTCAAGTCAAAATACCAGTAGTTTTATTTCTATAAATTGACAATTCTAAAATTCATATAAAAATGCAGAGAACCTAGAACAGATCAAACAACTGAAAGAGAACAAAGTTGGAAGTGGACCCTATCTGACCTCAAGCGTCATTATAAAGCCACAGTAATCAAGATTGTGTGGTATGGAACAGAACAGAGTCCAGAAATAGACCGATACATATATGGTCAACTGTTTTTATACAAATGGGAGTAAAGGTAATTCAGTGGAGAAAGGGCAGTCTGTTCCACAAATGGCTCAGGAAAAACTGAATATCAGTATTCAAATAAGTGGATTTTGATGTGTAACTCACATCATATGCAAAAATTAACTCAAAAAGGATCATCGACCTAAATGTAAAACATAAAAATATAAAACTTCTAAAAGAAAACATATATCTGATAAAGGATTTGCATCAGAACATATAATGTCTCACAAAACTCAGTAATAAGAAAACAAACAAACCAATAAAAAGGAAAAAATAAATAAATGGAAACTATTCACATGAAAAGATGTTTAACATAATTTAGGTCATTAAGGAAATGCAAATCAAAACCACAATGAGAAACTGATACGTACCTAACTAGAATGGCTAAAATTAAAACAACTGATTATACCAAGTGTTGCAGAGAACGTAGAGGAACAAGAACTCTCGTACACTGATGGTAGAATTGTTAAATGGTATAACCACTTTGGAAGATAGTTTGACACTGTCTTAAATAATTAAGGACATACCTACCATGTGACCCAGCTATTCTGCTCCTTGGTATTTATGCAAGAAAAATTAAAGTGCATGCCCATACAAATATTGTACAATGTTCCTAGCAGCTTTATTTTTAATAGCCCAAAACTGGAAACAACCTGAATGTCCATCAATTGTTAAATGGATTAACAAATTATGGTAAGCCCATAAAACAGAATACTAGTCAGGAATAAAAGGGAATGAACTCTTCATACACACAATATGGATGAGTCTCAAAATAATTATGCTGAGTGAAAGAAGTCAGATAAAGAAGTGTACACACTGTATGTTTCCATTTTTAAAATTCTAGAAAATTCAAACTAATTTACAGTGACAGAAAACACAATAGTTGCCAGGGCAAGGGCAGTCGTGTGAAGGCAAGAAGGGCATTACACTACATCACAAGGAAACTTTTGCTAATCATTTAGCAAATCAATTCACAAATTTATGGAATTTTCCACTTCAAATATGTGCAATTTATTGTATGTCAATTTTACCTCAAGAAAGCTAACAGAAGCTCCAATGTATTTGATACAATAAAATTTTGAATACTTTTATTATTGTAAGATTATTGTGTATGTGTGTGTATTTCCTTAAAAATTAAGTCTCCAAAAAAATTTGTTTAAGCATGATTAGCATTCAAGGGTGCTGTGTTGCTGAATAACACAAGAAAAGAACAGAGATTGACATATACTAAAAACACACAGTGGATAAATCTACACCTGGATTTCTTAGTAAGTTAAAACTTCTACAGATTTCTTTAAAAGTTAATCTTTAAAGAAGCATATTAGAAGTTTTTAAACATTAAGAAATCAATTAACCTACTTTACAGAAAAATGTTTGTTCTACTATCAAAAAATCTTAGAAAAACAGTATAAACTTTAACAGTTTTATTTAAAAGTTATACTTACTGAAAGGCCAAGAGATACAAGAAAACAGAACTTAACTATGGCTTTCCCTCATTCAAATATTTTTTTCAGAAAAATAACACTGACACCAAACAAATTGGCACAAGGTAAAGAGCTAAGACTTTCTTCTCTTATCCTTCCTTGGCAATACACCCTTCTACTAACACTATGGAAAGAAGGAAACAGATTTGAAGTGCTCAGAAAGACCAAACTGAGGAAATCAGGGGAAGCGACCATGCTGTCCTACAAACACAAGGTGAGCCTCCTTTTCTGCTTTCTCAACTTGATGTATTATATTAAAGGATTCCCTTAATTCAAGTCTCTGCAGAATCTAATCCCATCTGTTCCATCTAATCCCTTTATACCTAAAAACCTAAACCTCCCAATGACAGAAACAACAAGCTATGTTTTCCAGGAAGGACACTTACATATACAATCTTAATGATTAATATGAAAATCCTACTCTGTTCCTAGTGACTTTTATATATCTATGTATCACCAGTAGTACACTACCATGGTTATCAAGGATTTATGTGAAAATATTATATTGATAAATTAACGTTGCAGTATTTAAAGGATTACAGTGACATCACATTGACATGACATCAAGGCATTTACTTGCTGCTAATTTCTAGCCTGAAAAATGTTTAGAGTCAAAAAAGGGTTAAAAATTATACATAAAGTATAATTAAAAATTCTAAGACCAGCAGAGTCGATTCTAAGTTAATAAAGAAATAAACAAAATGGAATTTTGCCTTAAGGTGTAAGAAATGACAATTGCAAGGTTCAAAACTGTACAATCAAAACTGGCTATAGGGCTTCCCTGGTGGCGCAGTGGTTGAGAGTCCGCCTGCCGATGCAGGGGACGCAGGTTTGTGCCCCGGTCTGGGAAGATCCCACATGCCGCGGAGCGGCTGGGCCCGTGAGCCATGGCCGCTGAGCCTACGCGTCCGGAGCCTGTGCTCTGCAACGGGAGAGGCCACGGCAGTGAGAGGTCCGCGTACCACAAAAAAACAAACAAACAAACAAACAAAAAAAAACTGGCTATATAGTACAGGTATTTAAAAACTGCAATAGTAAATTAAACTTCCCAGTGACTCAATTTAAATGTGCTCTACAATTTTATTATTATTTTTTTGTGTGTGGTACGCGGGCCTCTCACTGTTGTGGCCTCCCCGGCTGCGGAGCACAGGCTCCGGACGCACAGGCTCAGCAGCCATGGCTCACGGGTCCAGCTGCTCTGTGGCATATGGGATCTTCCCGGACCGGGGCACGAACCTGCGTCCCCTGCATCGGCAGGCGGACTCTCAACCTCTGTGCCACCAGGGAAGCCCAAATGTGCTCTACAAATTTTAACCATGGGATCTAAAAGGAGCCTTGAAGATCAAAATAAAACTCAGCCTTACATTCCTTGATATAGTCCTATGTTTCCATCAATAGAAGGTAATAAAAAGTGTGGTGCACCAACAGTAAAGGAACACTCTCCTCCTAAAAGGAATCTATGGCTCAAATCCTCTACCATCCAACCACCAGGTCAAGAAGGAGCCCACACTACCTGCCCCTTTCAAATACTCAAGGCCTGGGCTTCCCTGGCGGCGCAGTGGTTAAGAATCCGCCTGCCAATGCAGGGGACACGGGTTCGATCCCTGGTCCGGGAAGATTCCACACGCTGCGGAGCAACTAAGCCCGTGAGCCACAACTACTGAGCCCATGGGCTGCAACTACTGAAGCCCATGTGCCTAGAGCCCGTGCCCCACAACAAGAGAAGCCACCACAATGAGAAGCCCGCACACCGCAACGAAGACTGAACACAGCCATACATACATACATACATACATACATACATACATACATACTCAAGGCCTCACCAGATTATTTTCCTTCAATCTCCAAGGGTTAATCTGATTACGACTTTACCAAAAGACAGACTCCAGGTCAATCCTCACCTGCCTCTTTGCCACTCACTAACAGAAAGCCCAGAATCCAGTTTAATCCTCTCCTCCGTCTTTCCCACTCAGCCATGAACATTTTGTCCACACACCCCCGCTGCTCCCTCTTCAACAGCTGAAACCCTTCCACTGTTCTCTCTGGAACTCAGAATGATCAAGAAAAGCTGCTATATTAAACTCAACCTTGGGACTGCCATGGTGGTCCAGTGGTTAAGACTCCACACTCCCAATGCGGGGGGCCCAGGTTCAATCCCTGGTCAGAGAACTAGATTCCCACATGCCGCAACTAAGACATGGCACAGCCAAATAAATAAATAAATATTAAAAAATAAATAAGCTCAACCTTTTCTCAGAATATTCCCTGCAGATTCTTGCTCTAAGAAAATCAGGGGTCACCCTGAACACCCTGTTTACCTCACAGCTACTTCAAGTAATGGATACTCTACTCCAGCTACTCTACTCTGGTTTTACTGGCTATGCAGGTGGGCTGGGTTCTCTTGCTCTTCCATGCTGATTCTAAACCCCTCTCTCTCTCTAAAGCCCTCCAGGTATAAAACCTCAAAACATCAGGCCTTATCACTCACTAGGTCTCACTGTTACAGTTATTATCAATCCCTTAGAGCAGAATTTGGAAAAGTATAAGCTTAGTTGTATCTTGGGTCTTATTTGAGGCACACAGGATCTTTGCTGCCGAGTGCGGAATCTTCATTGCAGTGTGTGGGATCTTTAGTTGCAGCATGCAGGATACAGTTCCCTGACCAGGAATCAAAGCCAGGGCCCCTGCATTGGCAGCATGGAGTCTTAACCACTGGACCAACAGGGAAATCCCAGGCTTTTTTTGTTGCTGTTGAATTGTATGAGCTGTTCGTATATTTTGGAAATTAAGCCCTTGTTGGTCGCATCATTTGCAAATATTTTCTCCAAGTCCGTAGGTTGTCTTTTTGTTTTGTTTATGGTCTCCTTTGCTGTGCAAAAGCTTATAAGTTTATTTAGGTCCCATTTGTTTATTTTTGCTTTTATTTTTATCGCCTGGGGAGACTGACCTAAAAAAACACTGCTACGATTTATTTCAGAGAATGTTTTGCCTGTGTCCTCTTCTAGGAGTTTTATGGTGTCCTGTCTTATATTTAAGTCTTTAAGCATTTTGAGTTTACTTTTGTGTATGGTGTAAGGGTGTGTTCTAACTTCACTGACTGACATACAGCTGTCCAACTTTCCCAACACACTTGCTGAAGGGACTGTCTTTTACCATTGTATATTCTTGCGTCCTTTGTCGAAGGCTGCCCATAGATAGGTGTGTGGGTTTATTTCTGAGCTCTTTATTCTGTTCCACTGACCTGTTTTTGTATCAATACCATACTGTTTTGATTACTGTAGCTTTGTAGTATTGTCTGAAGTCTGGGAGAGTCATAACTCCTGCCTTGTCCTTTTTCCTCAGGATTGTTTTGGCAATTCTGGGTCTTTTATAAAGTTTCCATATAAATTTTCTGATTATTTGTTCTACTTCTGTGAAAAATGTCATGGGTAATTTGATAGGGATCACATTAAATCTATAGATAGCTTTGGGTAGTACGGCCATTTTAACAATATTAATTCTTCCAATCCAAGAGCAGGGGATATCTTTCCATTACTTTGAATCATCTTCAGTTTCCTTTATTAAGGTTTTGTAGTTCTCAGCATATAAGTCTTTTACCTCCTTGGTAAGGTTCACTCCTAAGTTTCTTTTTTTTTTTTTGAAGCAATTTTAAAAGGGATTGTTTGCTTGCATTCCTGTTCTGTTATTTCACTGTTACTGTAAAGGAATGCAACTGATTCCTGTATGTTAATCTTGTATACTGTTACCTTGCTAAATTCGTTCATCAGTTTTTGTGTGGAGTCTTCAGGGTTTTCTACATATAGCATCATATCATTTGTGTATATGACAACTTTACCTCTTCCCTACCAGTTTGAATACCTTTATTTCTTTTTCTTGTCTCATTGTTGTGGCTAAAACTTCCAATATTATGCTGAAGAGAAGCGGTGAGAGTGGGCATCCTTGTCTTGTTTTGGGCAGGAATGCTTTCAGCTTTTCAACGCTGAGTATTACATTCGCTGTGGCTCTGTTTTAAATAGCTTTTATTATGTTATGTTCCCTCTAGAACCACTTTTGCAAGATACTCATCGCTAATTATTAGAGAAATGCAACTCAAAACTACAATGAGGTACCACTTCACACCAGTCAGAGGGGCCACCATTAAAAAGTCTACAAACAACAAATGCTGGAGAGGGTGTGGAGAAAAGGGAACACTCTTATACTGTTGGTGGGAATGTAAATTGGTGCAGCCACTATGGAAAACAGTATGGAGGTTCCTCAAAAACTAGAGTTGCCATATGATCCAGCAATCCCACTCCTGGGCATATACCCAGACAAAACTATAATTCGAAAAGCTACATGCACCGTTATGTTTATAGCAGCACTATTTACAATAGCCAAGACATGGAAGCAACCTAAATGTCCATCAACAGACAAATGGATAAAAAAACGTGGTATATACTGGGTTGGCCAAAAAGTTTGTTCCGGTTTTTCCGTAAGATTTTACAGGAAAACCCCAACGAACTTTTTGGACAACCCTAAACACAAACACACACACACACACACACACACACACACACACACACAGAATATTGCCCAGCCATTAAAAAGAATGAAATAATGCCATTTGCAGCAGCATGGATGGACCTAGAGATTATCATACTAAGCGAAAAAAGTCAGAAAGAGAAAGACAAATATCAGATGATATCACTTATATGTGGAATCTAAAATACGACACAAATGAACATATCTATGAAACAGAAAGAGACTCACAGACATAGAGAACAGACTTGTGGTTGCCATGGGGCAGGGATGTGGAGGAGGAAAGAATTGGAAGTTTGGAGATTAGTAGATACAACCCATTATATATAGGATGGATAAATAACAAGGTCCTACTGTACAGCACAAGGAACTATATTCAGTATCCTGTGATAAGCCATAATGGAAAAGAATATGAAAAAAAATATGTATATATGTATGGCTGTGTCACTCTGCTATACAGAAAAAATTAACACAACACTGTAAATCAACTATACTTCAATTTTAAAAAATTTTAAAAAGAACAAATACCATACCCAAAACTGAATTCCTCTTCTTCCCCTAAACCTACCACACCCACAGTCTTTCACATCTTTGTCAACAGCAGTTCCATTCCTTCTAGTTATGTGGGCTAACATCTTTGGAATCATCTTTGGATCCTCTTTCTCTTACACTTTTTATCTATAAGAAAGTTACGTGGGTTCTACTTTTGAATGTATTCATAACCTGATCACCTTTCACCACCCCCCAGTGTCACCACCATCCCTTTCTGGATTATTGCAATAACCTCCTAATGGCCTCCCTCCTTTCATTCTTGACTCTCTATAGTCCATTTACAACAAAGCAGCCACAGGTTCTTACAAAACTTAAGTAACACCATGTTACATCTCAGATCAGAACTCTTTAACGGAGGGGTCCCCAATTCCCGGGCTGGTACCAGTCCGTGGCCTGTTAGGAACCGGGCTGCACAGCAGGAGGTGAGTGGCAGGCGAGCAAGCGATGCTTCATCTATATTTACAGCCGCTCTCCACTGCTCACGTTACTGCCTGAGCTCCGCCTCCTGTGATCAGCAGCGGCATTAGATTCTCATAGGAGCGCAAACCCTACGGTGAACTGCACACGCGAGGGATCTAGCTTGCGTGCTCCTTATGAGAATCTAATGCCTGATGATCTGAGGGGGAGATGAGGTGGTGATGCTAGCACTGGGGAGCGGGCTGCAAATACAGATTATCATTATCAGAGAGGTTTGACTGCAGAGACCATAATAAATCAATCGCTTGCAGACTCCTATCAAAACCCTATCAGTTAGTGGCAAGTGAAAACTAGCTCAGGGCTCGCACTGATTCTGCATTATGGTGAGTTGTATACTTACTTCACTATATATTACAATGTAATAATAACAGTAATAAAGTGCACAATAAACTTAATGCGCTTCAATCGTGCTGAAACCATCACCCCACCACCCCCCATCTGTGGAAAAATTATCTTCCACAAGACCAGTCCCTGGGGCTTCCCTGGTGGCGCAGTGGTTGAGAATCTGCCTGCCAATGCAGGGGACACGGGTTTGTGCCCTGGTCTGGGAAGATCCCACATGCCGCGGAGCAACCAGGCCCGTGAGCCACAACTACTGAGCCTGCGCATCTGGAGCCTGTGCTCCGCAACAAGAGAGGCCGCGACAGTGAGAGGCCCGCACACCACGATGAAGAGTGGCCCCCACTTGCCGCAACTAGAGAAAGCCCTCCCACAGAAATGAAGACCCTACACAGCCAAAAATTAAAATATAAATAAATAACTTAATTAAAAAATAAAAAAAACAGTCCCTGGTGCCAAAAAGGTTGGGGACTGCTGCTCTAATGGCTATCTTTACACTCAGACTAAAAACTACGTCCTTCCACTGGCTTATACAGCCTTATGTGATTGGTCTCTCATCCTGGCCTCTTCTACTGCACCCCTCCCACCTCCCTTTCTTACTCTGTCCCAGCTGCCCAGCACCATCCCCACTTGTTTTCCTGTTACCCACATGATTATAATCTTAATAATATTTAACATTTACTAAGTAATACTTACTATGAACTAGACATTGTTCTAACTGCTTCATATGCATTACCTCATTCAATTCCAACAATTATCTCCCCCACTTTAACGAATGATGAAATTGAGTTACAAAGAGGTTAATTAACCTAAGAGCTTGGTCTGTAAGTGATGAAGCCAAAATTCAAAAGCACAGGTGGACAAAGCCCACTGCACAGCCCAAAGTTTACATCTCAATCATGCCCCCCACTTGTTATCCTCACTTAACATTCTTCAGAAATCAGCATAGAATAAACAGAAGATAGAATAAAGGACTAAGAATAGAAAACCTAAAGCACTTGATGTAGGGTTAGAGAGGTGGAAATGCTTAGAAGGAACCAGGACACTTCCTCAAGTATTTTCAAAATTCAGCACATAACTAGTTAAACGGTAAAAGTCAGCACATAACTAGTTATTATGTAGAACAAAATATGACACTTAAAACTTACTTTTTCTGTAGTAACAGTCAAGGAAGGAACCAATGCAGGTGATGGTTCTGGTTGCTTCTTGTGTTTTTGTTTGTGTTTGTCCTTTTCTTTATATTTCTAAAAGTGAATAGAAGTAAAATCCAATTTAAATTTAAATCATAACCCACATATACATAATAAAGATGAGATTTCTATATAATTGTGTTTAAGTAATTTACAATGTTAACAAATATTTGTCAAAAATAACAATCACTTCTAACCATGATCATATTATTTTATATATAAACAATACTAGTAATATACTTATGGCATTACTATATATTAAAATATATAGTAATACTAGTATAACTTATTTTAAGGTGACTTCAGTTCCCTTATCCTTGACCAACGTAGAACAATATATAAACAACTAAAGTCTACAATTATTTGCTACTTTTATATCTGACAAACTTTTTCTTCCGTTAAAAACACCAAATACTGTTGCGTACATTTCATAAATAGCACTTTAAAATTTACATAGCACTTTGACATGCTATCATGTCACTATCACATCATAATGATGTCGGATTCTCCAACACCATGCATTAAATTCTATGGCCCACAAACTACAAAACAGAGCATAGAAACTCAGGCAAAAAATTCTTTCTGAGGTTTACTCCAAAAATAGATGAATTAGTTATCTCTGCTAAAACTGATGAATTGAAATATAACAAAGGAATTCAATTAATAAGAAATTAATTACATATTAGGATCCCAACCTTATTTAACACCAAAAACTTTTAACAAAATCACTCTCAGATGTTTGAATCAGTAGGTAAGAGTCAGTACTGGGTGTGAAGTTTACTACTATTTAGTTAATTCAACTTATTTGCAATAGTTCATAAATTTAAACATTCGGAGAACTTAATCTATTCAACGCATGAAAGAGTAATATCACTGGCTCTGCCCTAAAAGAGAATACACACCAGCAAAACAAAAAGCATAAAAATTAAGGATAGATGTTTTACTGTAATACCCAAGAGTACTGCCACTCTTTGCTTTTAACTCCTGATTTAATAAGTACATTAGATACCTCTTGACTGCAATGTTAATACTTTAGTAAAAGAAAATGTAAAATAACACAATAATAGTTTTTATTCAGATTTTTTTAGGAAACTTTCTTACTATGAAGATATTTTAACTGTGACAGATCATAAGGACTCATGCCTCCAATTCTTTGTAATAGGATGTCATGTACAAGTTCTGGAGCCAAGAAGAGCCTTGAGAAGTCTTCTACGTCTTTCACCTTTGCCCCCTTAGATCCCAGTCATCATGTAAAGAGTCTGAATAAGAACAAGATAAACAATCTCTACAATCTTGGAAAGCACACGAGAGTAAAAAGTAAAGTATGCATGTGTAAATCTATGAAAATGTGAATGTATGGAACTCATCATGAAATAACACAGAACTTTGGTCCTTTGTAATACGTCAAGAAATACATCCTGAGATGAGGATTTCAAATGCTCAGTGGAAGAGGCTATCAATAGATTATATTCATAATATTGGCCGGTAAGATATGAATCAACACAGTCTAATGACTTTCACACTAAAAAGATAGGCTGATTTTAATAGAACAATAGAACAAAAGGAAATTCCAGGAAAATATTCAATTAATATAAATATTTAGCATATGACAAAGATGGGATTCCAAATCAGCAAGGAAAGACTGAAATTATTTAGTAATGGTACTACAATAACTGGTTAATAATTTAGGGGAAAGTATCATACAAAGTAAGACAAAATCCAAATGGATTACTTTAAATAGTTACATAAAAATTAAAATAATCTAAGAGGTTTAAGAAAATATTTTTTAAAACTTTAAAGAAAGACTTTTTCTAAGAGTAAAAAACTCACTAAAAAATCAGAAATGGATACCGTATGCTAACTCACATATAAGGAATCTAAAAAAATGGTACTGATGAACCTAGTGGTGGAGCAGAAATAAAGACACAGACATAGAGAACAGACTTGAGGACACAGCGGGGGAAGGGGAAGCTGGGACCAAGTGCGAGAGTAGCGTTGACATATATACACTACCAAATGTAAAATAGCTAGCTAGTGGGAAGCTGCTGCATAGCACAGGGAGATCAGCTCAGCGCTTTGTGACCACCTAGAGGGGTGGGATACAGAGGGTGGGAGGGAGGCTCAAGAGGGAGGGGATATGGGGATATATGCATACATACAGCTGATTCACTTTGTTGTACAGCAGAAACTAACATAACACTGTAAAGCAACTATACTCCAATAAGATTAAAAACAAAATCAGAAATGGAAAAGGCAGTTTTAGCTATTCAAATTCAAAATACTTCTACATCAATTTAAAAACCATTAAAAAGCTAAAAACAAACTGAGAAGTGAGTTAATATGTTCCGTATTTCAGTGCTGTTTAAATTTTTTATAAATCAGTAAGAAAAAATATATATGCCATAAAACAATGTACAAAGGGCAATTTATAAAAGAAACTGAGTCACTAAACAACAATAACAAAGAATGTGCAACCCAACTACTAGAGAACTTAATGGTAATATTTTTCTATTACCTAGTGATCAAAATTGTTGGGTTTTTGTTTATAATAAGACCCAATGTTGCCCAAGTTACAGTGAAATGAGTACCTGCATACATTACTTGAGAGAATGTAAAAATGCAAAGGACCACTTTAAAGGTAAGAGTTAGAAACCATGAATACTTTATCTGATCTAGTAATTTCACCTCTAGGAAGTGAACAAAGGATTAAATACAGTTTATTATGCTACTATTTGCAATGATAAAAAACCTGAAAACAATCTGAATGTCCAGTGACACAGATGTGGTTGAAAAATTATTATACAACCATGTAATGGCCACTTAAAAAGCATGTTCTAAAGGAATATTTAAAGATTTGGGGAAATGGTTACTATGATATGAATTCTGCTTTAAAATTTTATGCAAGGAGCCAAAGAAATCTGAGAAAGAAGAACAAAGCTGGAGGTATCACAGACCCTGATTTCAAACTATACTGCAAAACTATGGTAATCAAAATACTATGGTACTAGCACAAAAACAGACACACAGATCAACGGGACAGAACAGAGAGTCCAGAAATAAACCCATGCTTACATGGTCAGTTAATCTGTAACAAAGGAGGCCAGAATATGCAATGAGGAAAAGACAGCCTCTTCAATAAATGATGTTGTGAAAACTGGACAGCTACATACAAAAGAGTCAAACTAGACTACTTTCTTACACCATATACAAAAATAAACTCAAAATGACTTAAAAAGAAGACCTGAAACCATAAAACCAGAAGAAAACATGGGCAGCATGCTTTTCGAAACTGGTCTTAGCAGAATCTTTCCAGATATGTCTCCTGAGGCAAGGGAAGCAAAAGCAAAAATAAACAAAAGGGACATCAAACTGAGAATGAAAAGTTTTTGCACAGTGAAGGAAACCAGCAACAAAATGAAAAGGCCACCTACTGAATGGGACAAGATACTTGCAAACAACATATCTGATAAGGGATTAATATCCAAAATACACGAAGAACTCATACAAATCAACATCCAAAAACCAACAACCCAATTAAAAAATAAGCAGAGGGGGCTTCCCTGGTGGTGCAGTGGTTGAGAGTCCACCTGCTGATGCAGGGAACACGGGTTCGTGCCCCGGTCCGGGAAGATCCCACATGCTGCGGAGCGGCTGGGCCCGTGAGCCATGGCCGCTGAGCCTGCGCGTCCGGAGCCTGTGCTCCGCAACGGGAGAGGCCACAACAGTAAGAGGCCCGCGTACCGCAAAATAAAACAAAATAAATAAGCAGAGGACCTGAATAGACATTTTTCCAAAAAAGACATACAGATGGCCAACAGACACATGAGAAGATGCTCAATATCACTAATCATCAGGGAAATGTAAATCAGAACCACGATAAGATACCACGTCACACCTGTCACAATGGCTATCATCAAAAAGACAACAAATTATAAGTGTTGGCAAGGATGCAGAGAAAAGAGAACCCTTGTGAACTGTCGGTGGTATTGGAAATTAGTGCAGCCACTATGGAAAACAATGTGAAGATTCCTCAAAAAATTAAAAATAGAACTGCCATATGATCCAGCAATTTCATTTCTGGGTATTTACCCAAAGAAAACAAAAACACTAATTCAAAAAGACATATGCACAATGTCCATTGCAGCATTATTTGCAATAGCCAAGATATGGAAGCAATCTAAGCGGCCATCAGTAGATAAATGGATAAAGAAGACAGTGTGCGTGTCATATTACTCAGCCATTAAAAAAATAAAATTTTGCCATTTTACATGAATGGATTTAGACAGTATTACACTAAGTTAAATAAGTCAGACTAAGAAAGACAAGTACCATATGACCTTCCTTTTATGTGGAATCTAAAAAACAAAACAAACAAACCGAACAAAAACAGACTCAGATGCAGAGAACAAACTGAGCAGGGTGGGGGAGAAAACTTCCAGCTATAAAATAAGTGAGCAAAGGGGCTATAATACACACCATAAAGAATATGGTCAATAACATTGTTAAGAAATTTGTACAGGGACAGATAGTTACTAGACTTATTATGGCGATCATTTCATAATGTATGTAAATATCAAGTCACTACATAGTACACCTAAAACTAATATACTTTACATCAACTATATTATTTCCATAAAAAATAAATTTAATAAATAAGTGAATAAAATTTTATGCTAAAAGAGAGTACCAACCAGAAGGAAATAAACAAATACTGAATATTTTTATGTAAAACCATAGGTAAGGACAACCAGTGTCACTCCTAAATATATTAGTGTGTATAATTAACAATAAAAATAATCAGAATTGTAGCAATTTGTATTTACAAATATATATATTATCTCATTTAATCTTTAAACAGCCCTGTAAGGATCTGTTTTTACAGATCACAAAGGAATGGCTTAAACAAGCACAAAATAGACTTTAACCTACACCTCCCAAGAAAGTTAACTGAAACCTTTAAAAATATATATATATTTTTTTAATTTAAATAAAAATATAGGTAAGTTACCCATGATGACGAATTATAAAATGGAAATTTGGACTTCCCTGGTGGCGCAGCGGTTAAGAATCCACCTGCCAACGCAGGGGACACGGGTTCAATCCCTGGTCTGGGAAGATCACACAGGCTGTGGAGCAACTAAGCCCATGTGCCACAACTACTGAGCCCACACACCACAACTAATGAAGCCCGCGCACCTAGAGCCCGTGTTCCGCAACAAGAGAAGCCACCACAATGAGAAGCCCATGCACCACAATGAAGAGTAGCCCCTGCTCACCGCAACTAGAGAAAGCCCACGGGCAGCAACGAAGACCCAACACAGCCAAGAAACAAAAAAAAAGGAAATTTGAAAGAGTAGGGAAAAGAAGAAAAGATATAAAAGAAGGGAGAGAAAATGTTTCCATTTTAAAGTAGCTTTAGCTCCAGAATGAACTACTTTCCATGTAGAAGTTAGGGACGATACAGGAGTTTTTAACCTAAGTTTAGAGCAAGATAAACAACTAAGAGACATCCAATGTTTCCAGTGTTCAAACTGGAATGGGTAAAGAAATTAACTGTTAAAGGAAAACTAAAGTACAATACAGTAGAGATAACACCTGAAATAAGTTCATGTCTTCAGACACAGAGAAATCAGATATCTCAGAGTTTGAAAAGTACACGTGCAATCACTGAACAACTGGTAGAAATATTGGGGGTAAATCAGAAAGTGAATTCTAAAAGGAATGCAATATTTGGCTTGAGGTTATTACTTCCCCAGAAAAATTCTAAATTATCAACAAAGATTTGCTCATATGTAGGAAAGAATTTCATCATCACTAAGTGCAAAGAAGAGTTCATCAGGAAGCCCAATATTAGAAATTAAATTTCTAGTAAGGAGAGTGTGTCTAGATTTAATAACTCCTAACGCTTAAAAAATGGTGATCTGAAATCACATCAAATTTTTCCAATGTTAACGATTCAAAATCTAACAAACAAAAACCAGTGAAAACAACAAACCAAACAGCAACCAAAACTGGGGGATTGGCAGAGGCAGATAATAATGCATTAAACAAAAACTGGCAAGCAAGCAGTGAAATAGAAGACTTCAGAAATAGAGGAGAAAATGCCCTGGACTGAACTATAGAATTCAGCTATTAATAATCCTGCTTCCAAAATTAGTTAAAATTCTGAGAATATCACAAAAACCCCTCATTCTGCAGAGAAGCAATCTTTTCTTTTTGTTTTCCTGCCTACTTAATTTGTTCTCTGCCTAAAGAGTAGTGCAAGCTTCAGGGCAGAAACAGGAAAAACTAGAGGAAGAGAGAGTACTTACTCTTTGGAAGTAAAGGATCTAGGCTAGGAGTGAATTATATAAAATCAGAGGGTATTCTTAACTGTATGAGATACCCCCACACAGTTAAGAGATTAAAATCTAGTATAAGACATTTAATCAAAAATTAGAAAAGAAAGCTGAGCCTGAGGTTTTACCAAAAACTATACTGCCACAGCTGAGCTTCTACACTGCATCCTTGCCATTCCCGCTGGCGTCAGAAAAAGGCAAAATACTTAGCCCTCAAACCCTAGTCTCAAAAATGGTGAGAAGAGATTCAAGAAATTACCTAAACTACAGTGGAGCAAATATCTACAAGAGCCTCACAAAAATGAGCAAGAGGGAAAAAAGTTGCATGGCAAAGAAATCACAGCCAAAAACAAAACAATATAAAGAACACAACGTGCATAAGAGAACCAAAAATCTTACCCTACAAATAAATATAACTCAGCATAAAGATATTTCTCAGAATTCTCTGGCGGCGCAGTGGTTAAGAATCCGCCTGCCAATGCAGGGGTCATGGGTTCGAGCCCTGGTCCGGGAAGATCCCACATGCCGCAGAGCAACTAAGCCCGTGTGCCACAACTACTGAGCCTATGCTCTAGAGTTCACAAGCCGCAACTACTGAAGCCCGCGCACCTAGAGCCCATGCTGCGCAACAAGAGAAGGCACCGCAATGAGAAGCCCATGCACTGCAACGAAGAGTAGCCCCCGCTCGCCACAACTAGAGGAAGCCCGCACGCAGCAACAAAGACCCAACACAGCCATAAATAAATAAATACAATTTTTTAAAAAAAATGCAATTTGAAGATATTTCTCAAAACTGCTTCACACTAAATAAAACTTCGAACAAAGCACAAAAATGAGATAATGAAACAAAAAAAGGTCAAAGATAGGGATTATACAACCAAAGTAATTTAAAAACTAAAACAGAATTAGTAAATAACATAGAATCAGCAAGGAAAAAAATATACATTCTTGAGAATAAAAATACTGCTTAAAAAGGGGCATGAAACAATCCTAGTAATGCAAGTGAAAAATCAGCAGATATTAAAGTGGTTATGTCCAAAAGGGAAGGGATATCTGTATGTGGATGGCTGATTCATGTTGTTGTGTAGTGGAGGCTAACACAACATTGTAAAGCAACCATACTCCAATAAAAATTTTTAAAAAAAAAGAAAGTGGTTAGAAGGAATTCTCTGAGGGTCCAATGGTTAGGACTGGGCACTTTCACTGCTGTGGCCCGGGTTCGATCCCTGGTTAGGGAACTAAGATTCCACAAGCCACGGAGCGTGGCCAAGAATAAAAGGGGGGTGGGGGGTTAGAGAGGAACTAAGAGCTACATAAAACAAGATAATCAAACATAAGTATAACCTGTGTCCCTAAAGTAGAAAATCCAATGAATGGAGAACAGAAGATGTATTCAAACATAAAAGCCCACAAAATAAAAATTGGAAAAAACGCATTCTGAAAAATTCAGTTACAGAATGTTCAACGGCAAGACTTACTGTAGTTAAACTCAGTTGACTGCAAGGGGGTCAGGGGGGTGGGACTGTCCCTGGTCCTCCCCACAGCAATACTCTCCAGGTCCACTGCTTGAATTCTTAAAAGGAAAGAAAGTGTGACCTAATGATATTATATATAGCCAAGATACAATTCAAAAATTAGGACAATAAGGAAATACTTTCCATTATGAACAAACTCAGAATACAGGTCTGCAGAACTTATTCTTGAAAAAAGATACTGAACAATAAAGTTCTGCCAATTTAAGACATGATATAAAGAACTCACTGGAGAAGCTGTGGTGAAAGGACTGGTAGTGACCATCCTACAAATTTAAATTAAATACAGAACAAATGGGACTTCTCTGGTGGTCCAGTGGGTAAGACTCCATGCTCCCAATGCAGGGGCCCGGGTTCCATCCCTGGTTGGGGAACTAGATTCCACACACATGCACAACTAAGAGTTTGCATGCCACAACTAAGAGTCTGTTTGCCACAACTAAGAGCCCACATGCCACAACTAAAAAAAAAAGATCCCATGCGCCACAACTAAGAAGCCCATGTGCTACAACTAAGACCCGTCAGAGCGAGACTTCCCTGGCGGTCCAGCGGTTAAGAATCCATCTTGCAAAGTGGGGTACACCAGTTCAATCCCTGGTCGGGAACTAAGATCCCACATGCCATGGGGCAACTAAGCCCACACACTGCAAATACTGAGCCCGCATGCCACAACTAATGACGCTGTGCACCGCAACTAAGACCCAACGCAGGGAAAAAAAAAAAAAGAAGACCCGCCACAGCCAAATAAATAAATAAATATTTTTTAAAAATACAGAACAAATCCCTAAAACAACTCTGAGGATTGTGTTTACAGAAGAGAATGCCCCAGACCTGAAAAATATAACATAAAGATCTTTGAAAAACAAACAAACTGGAGGGCACAGGAAATGAGAAGAGTATGGGGATGCTGTTAGCCTTTCAAGGCAGGAGCTCAATACAGATTTTGAAGCATGTAGTTAAAACAAAATAGTTTGCCACCAAATAGTAATTACACATAAATCCTCTCCTTGTAGACAAAGTCTGGTTTTCTTTGGCTAATCACCCTCTCACATCCTCAAACTCCAGCCCAGAGGTGAACATGGTATATCTAAGTCAATTTAGATAAATCTACCCTCCCTACCCACTGACTGCCTTAGGTCCAGGATAGATTTAGGTCAGGATAATAAAACAGAAGGGTAAATTTTCTGTGAGATGGCTGGGAATGTTCTCTCTCTTAAAAACGTACTCCCTTCCTGCCTTCAGATGCTCAAGTGTTAGGCCATGACCCTTGGAACAACTGTAATGACCTTACAACTATGCCTAGAAAAGCTAAGAGAACCAAAAGAAAGACAACAATGCCCTGCTACTGTTGAACTGGCTATTGTTAAATTAACTAATCTTAGAAAAGCCTCTGAACATCTTATGCAAAACAATAAATTTCCTACTGCTTTAGCAATATTCTGTTACAGCTAAAAGCATCTGAACTGGAAAGACAATCTTACCTCTCAATGTTTCGTTTGTTTTTGTAATCTCTATCATTAAGCTTCAAGGTATAAATTTAAGGAAATAATATCTCTTGTGGTAAGGAAATTTTATATGAAGTTCAACATTATCTATTTTGCTTCACTTTCTTTTTCTTCTATATAGCCAAATAAATCTAACTAATATTTTAAAAATTAAGGTATTATATCATTTTAATATTTTTTATTGCTCTAACTACCCTTTTTAAAATCTATTTTCCATCTATATATAAAAATCTGGATTATATAGCTATCTATATATAAAAATTTACTTAGTAGTAATAATGGCTATTTCTGGATGGTGGATTCTGGAGTGGGTCTTTTTTTTTTTTTTTTAATTAACTTGCATTTTTTTAAATGCTTTGTCTTGTTTGAATTTTTTTTTTTTTTTGCTGTACGCGGGCCTCTCACTGTTGTGGCCTCTCCTGTTGCGGAGCACAGGCTCCGGACACACAGGCTCAGCGGCCATGGCTCACGGGCCCAGCTGCTCCGCGGCATGTGGGATCTTCCCAGACCAGGGCACGAACCTGTGTCCCCTGCATCGGCAGGCGGACTCTCAACCACTGCGCCACCAGGGAAGCCCTGAATTTTTTTTAATAATTACATATGGCTTAACAAAGAGAATGGGCTAAAATGAGGTAGAGACAGCTAGCTATTCACCAAACCCATTTCCTTTTCTTATTCAGAGTATAACTAGATATTTCCCAGTTTCCTTTTGCAGTTCAATGTGTCACTCAACTGGGTTGAAGTCAAACGCAATCTGAATGAAAAACGACATGTGCTGCCTCTAGGCCTGGTCCTTCATAGCCCCAAGTATTGAGTGTCCATGCTCCTTCCTCTTCCAGAGATTAATGCAAGTGAACACGGCAGCCACGAAGGAACAATGAAAAGAAGGCCGAGTCACAAGGTGGAAGGAACTTAAATTCCTGATTCATGCCTTATAAGAAAGAAAGCTGTCTGCAACATCCATTCTGGACTTAGCTGTGAATGAAAAATAAACATTGTATTAATCCTCATAATCTGAAGATTGTCATGTGTTAGGAGAAAGTTCTTACATGAGTCTCTACTGTTCCTGTATGTCTTGAGAATGAGGCAATGACTTGCCCATCATTCTGAACTATCTTTTCAAGGTTGTTCATATAATGATCAGACTTAGAAAACAGAATGTGTACCTTAGGAGCAAAGGGCAGCCACACTTACTGGTTATTACAAAAGATTCAGGTGCCCTAAGATCACCTCTACTGCAATGCAAAAGACTGCATGAGCAGATGTCATCTGGTCCTCTTTGCACTGCCCTATGGAAACTGGATCTTGGGGGAGCAGTGCAGAAACACTGATACTCTGGCTACTTCTACTGCTTTAAGTAATAAACTACTTCATCTCTGACTCAGAATTTTCTTGTCTCCTAACTAGTTACCTTATAAGTAGAGTAAAATCACAGACCTCTTTCAAAGTTCTTGACAGTGTGGTAATAGGAATGTGATGCTGTTAGAGACATGGCTTTCTGGAAGAGGAAGAATAAGGGCCTCAAGGGCCAATTAATGGGATTTGAGGGAAGTCTGTGGGAATGACTAACAAACATTGAGCAAATCATATGGTCAATCAAGTAGTAAATGGTCCTTCATTTTACTGCCTGATAATGAGGAAGAACTGAGGAGGTGGCTGTTAAAACCTCCTCCAGGTTACAAGGATATATTGTACAACACAGTGAATATAGCCAATATTTTATAACTATAGAGTATAAACTTTAAAAACTGTAAATCACTATATGTACACCTGCAACATATATAATTTTGTACATCAACTATACTTCAATTGAAAAAAAAAAAAAAACCTTCAGGTAGGATGATTTCCTCACCAATCTGGCAGTTGGCTTCAGTTCCATCCTACCGTAATAGTAACTAGTGAACAGAAAGTTCTAACCCTTTTCAGACAACAGTAACAGAGCCACTCACCTATACTGGGCATGACAGGAGGGAAACTGGCAAGCAATCACTATGGGCAGAAACAAGGTGAATCATAGGAACCCTGGTTCACTTGAAAAATGCAGGTAGAGGGGCCTTAATGTATGTTAAGGAAGAATGGCAATAGCTGGGTTGCCTCACCGCTCAATACCACCTGCGATCTATCGAGCCAACTTCAAATTCAATTAGAGATGACAATAAAAGACTTCAGATATTTTTGCAGTGGATCCTGGTTGCTATAAGGCAGCTTTGGTCAGGAAATCTCAGGGAGATTTCCCAGAGGCAGACCAACACCCATAAGAAACTACAGTTGAGACTTAGAAGAGTAGTATTCAGGCTCTTGATGCCCCAGGTTGGATTTACAATATTAATAAAGCATTTACAGTATAATAAAGATGACCCACTGGAGAATGAGAAATCTAGAAAAATTCTTCCAATCACCACTGCCACCCTGAAAAACTCTCCCAGTCTTTATGAAACTAGCACCTTATTGAAACTAGGTGAAAACCTGGGAGTTTAACTTTGTATTGGGTGGCAGATACCCTGGACTGAGGAGAGCTCTCCAAAACGGGCTCCTACTGTGTGAGCCAACATCAAGTTGACCAGAGAGTGCAAAGTGGCTGCTGAATCACGGGGTCCCCTGGGCTGAAATCAACGGTGTCACCCATGAGGATGTCACAATATGGAGCACTGTGAATGCTGAAAACACGGGGAATTTGTTTGGTTAACCCACCAGCAGCCGTCATGCCCTTGGAAATTGAAACTAAACCCAAAGGTGAATTTAACAGTGTGGAGCCATCTCTACCCCCCGAGTCTCTCACTCTTCCTCAACCTCCTCAGCCTTTAAGGTGATCACAGTTGCTTTAATAAGAAAAATGATTAGAGATGAGGATAAGACTTCCCAGTCCCCAAAGAGAAATCAAGTAATGGCCACAGGCGCCCATCCAAGTATGCTGGAGAATTTGGAGACAGCAGAGACACAAATTTTTATGGTTCTGTCACACAGAGTTACCCAGATTACTATCTTACCGGGACCTATGGCAGAAAAAGGCACCAGCATCAGTGGAAAGATTCACAGTGGGAAGAAGGAAGCTAATACTTTCTACCTTCAGCGCCCCACAATCCTCATTATGCACTTGAGCTACAAGTTTTGTGACTGATGATTTTGCTCATTTGAGACTCTGGCAAAAAGCCTCTACCCAGAGGCTCCCATTGGGGTTCTAGATTTGTTGCCTCCCTGACACAGCTATCAGGGGCACCCCTTTTTGAAAAGTAGCTATTAGCTTGCCAGTGGGCTCTTGTCAAAACTAGACCCACAGAACAATGTGACTCTCCAGCCTATGATGTCTAATATTAAGTCAGACTTAATGACTAACAATGTGGCAAGGGCCCCAAATTCCTCACTTGCCAAATGGAAATGGTATATTCAAGAACACAACTGCCCTGGTCCCATCAGCATCTCAGCTTTGTATTTAAAATGTGACAGCTACCTCTGTTCTGTCACCTGATGCAAAGCTGTTGGCTTAATGTGGACCTCAATTCATAGAGCTTCCCTTCAACACTGAGCTTGGTTCACTGACTAGTTCAACTAAACCGAAACCAAATGGTATGTGGTATGCACTGGGTTGCAGCAGCTATTCAGCCTCAGTACCTGCTAAACTGATCCAAAAATACATGTCATCACTGCACTAGGAGGCAGAATTCAAGCCATTCTCACAGCACCAGACAACACTTCTGTGGAAGGTAAAATAATGGTACTGAAAGACGTCTAAACCCCAACCCTCAGAATCTGTAAATATGTTACCTTACATGGCAAAAGGCACTGTGCATATATAAGTATATTTACTTATCCTGGATTATCCAGCAGGCCCAATGCAATCACAGGGATCCTTAAAGTGAAAAAAGGAGGCAAAAGAAGAGAGTCAATGGAAGATATATGACTACGGAAGACTGATCAGAGAGCTGCAACGTTGCTGGCTTTAAAGAGACGAAGTGGGCCATAAAGCAAGGGATGTGGGCATACTCTAGAGGCTGAAAAAGTTAAGGAAACAAACTATGTAATCACACAAAGGGATGAATAATAAATGATTTAATGCTCACTTCAACTTCTCTCTGCCTGCTTAACAAGTATATCCATTTTGCAACATTAAATACTAAATCATTTTCTTCTTCCATGGATAAAAGTCCATCCCTTCTCAACGTCTCATCAGAGATTATCCCTTTTCATGACCTCAGCAGACCCCTCTTACTCCATTAACATCCTGTGCTCCAGTTTCATATTCCTATAAATGTATATGTAACTACTACAGTATAGTCAATGCAACTAAAACTATAAATCCTCCCAAATCAGTTCTTAATTACTCAAAAGTTGTCAATAATACTACCTTTATTTCATTACTCCTATACTTAAAACTCTGGGTTTGTTTAAAAAGCAAGCATTTCACATGGTTTCACTGTGTTCAAGAAACCATATTTTTAGGCACTGTGGAAAAAACAGTAAAGTACAAAAGATACGGATCAGTTTTGAAACACAATGTAGGGAATTCCCTGGTGGTCCAGTGGTTAGGACTCCGAGCTTCCACTGCAAGGGGCATGGGCTTGATCCCTGGTCAGGGAACTATCCCCCAAATGCCACACAGCACGGCCAAAAACAAAAAACAAAACAAAACACAATATAGCCTGGCAGTTAGACATATACTAATGACAACTAGTAGTAAAAAGTGAAATGAAAACATAAGAAAATTGTGTAAAAGATATCCAAAGCAAGAGATACAGCGTGAGTCACACAAGACAAAGTCTAGCTTCATGAGAAAGCCAGAACTAAGTGCTGGGCTTGAACTGAGATGGAAGAAAGAAAAGAAGAAGATGAAAACTGAAGAGCATCATTATTTGACAAAAAAAGAATAATTGGAGCACACAGAATAATGTTTAAAAAAAAAAAAACCAAAGCTTGTTTGGAGGCAATGGGTAGAATATGATTCAAACAAATTGTTTTTCCCTTCTGTTACGTGTAATGTGCCAATACCTCAGTCCAAGCAAAGCCTCATCACTTAAGTCTTTCTGACAACGCTTCGTTTTTACTATCAAAATCAATCTCCTTATTTTACAATATTAATCATAATTTACAACTCTTAAAATAGTAATAATTTCACTTATTTGAATCAAATATACATCTAGCCTAACCCATCTCAAACTCCAGTCTCACACTTCTAACTGCCTTTAAAATGTTTCCCATTCCACCAGACCTAATGTGACTAAAATCAGAATTATCAGTTCCTCCTTTTTATAATGTTTACTCATTATAATGAGTAATTATAATGTTTATTTTTTCCTCAAGGCCCTACTTGTATTTATGGTGGTAGCATGTCCCCTAGTGAAGACAGCCTGTAACCATCTATCACTTACAATGCACTCTTCCCCTTGCCCCACTACTACCAATCAGATCCCGGGCCTTTAGATTTTATTGCTTCAGTGCCTTGAATATCATTTCCCGTATCTTTCCATTCATATAAACTCAGTTTAGACTTCATTACTTTTAATCTGATTCAGGCTAACGTGCTTAAGGAACATAATATAGTGGCTAAAGAGCATGGACTCAGGAGCCTGACTATGTGGGTTCACATCTGGCTCTATCTTATTCACTATTAGCTTGTGCACGCTGTTAAACTTCTATGGCATAGTTTTCTTATCTGTAAAAAATAATAATAATTGTACTTATCGCACAAGTTTGTTGTTGGGGATTCTATGAGTTAATAATACATGTAAAGTACCTAGAACAAGGTCTAACATACAGTAAATGTTAATTATCGCTGCTTGGTTGTCATTGTAGTTGTCATCATCATCATTCTACAAACTGCTCTCCTTATTTCAATTACTTATTAAGTAAAATTATTTATTTATTCAGTACACAAATGCTGATAATACAAATGTAAACAGGACAAAAATTTATGGTGAAATTCCATTGTTTCAATGGGGAAGACAAATACATAAAACTTAGATAAATGTTATAAACAGAACTATCAGTCATCATAGTAGTTCACAAATTCTGTCCCCTCATACAAAACTGGGTGAACAATCTTCCTCATACCACTATTAAATGCAAACTCCTCTTACTGAAATTGTCATAAATGGCCCCAACCTATATTTTCACGCTTATCATTCTTATTCCCCTACCCCATGTTTTCAACAAACTGAACCTTCTCCATGTTCAAAATACTATGAAGTTTCTAGCTTTTGTACTCTGAAGATATTGTTCATGTAATTGAGAACACTGTCCTCTCATATCTCCTTAAGAAAAATCAATGACAACATTCAAAACGTTTCTAAAATAACACTGCTTTCATTTAGCATTTCCTACTGCCTCACAGGAAACTTCTGCCAAATTTCCACAAGGACTTTATTTTCTTCTCACTGGACCAATCTCGCTCTGAGTGTATATTTATTTTAACCATTCAGCCTAACCTAAGCTAGCAGTACTCAATTTCAGAAACCACTACCACTTCACATTTCTTTTAAAAAAATTCAGCTGTGTTTACATATGACAATTAAGGTTTGAAAAAAAATAGGCCTACACAACAATTTATTCAGTAAAAACGTTATTGAGTGATTGATTTTACCACACAGAATCATAATAGGTAACTATCCTCTAAGCAGAGTCACCTAATAATTCATCAATTAAGAATAAATTATTATTGGGGACTTCCTCGGTGGTCCAGTGGTTAAGAATCTGCCTTCCAATGCAGAGGATGCAGGTTGGATCCCTGGTCGGGGAACTAAGATCCCACATGCCCCAGGGCAGCTAAGCCCAGGCGATGCAACTACTGAGCCCATGCCCTCTAGAGCCCACGTGCCGCAACTAAAATCCAACACAGCCAAATAAATAAATATTTTAAAAAAGAATAAATTATTATTATGCCCGTTATTTTTTTATCACAAAAACTTTCCAGTCTACTGGTTACCTGGAAGACTTAGTACAAAGTAATTCCTTACCTATTAGTGGTTGAACCTAAAGCTTTTTAGTGCCCACGTGATTCCCACATTTACTTCATGATGAAGTAAACAAAACAAAAAACTGAATAAAAACACTTCATAATTTAAACAAAGTAACACTAATATTTATCCAGAAACCGTAAACATGAACCAGGCTCTCACCATCTTCTAAAGCCATGCTTCCAATATGGTATCTACTTGCCACATGTGGCTATTTAACTTACTTAACTGTGGTCTAGTCTAGAACTTCACAATAAATCAATAAAAATTTACATTTGAATGTACTCCTCTCACTTTTCCTCTAATGTAACTATGAGACAAAGTTTATTTAACAATAATCAGCCCCAAGAAAATAAACAAAGAGCTGAAGACCAAATAACTTATCATAATGAAGGAACAAAACTACCACTGAGAAAAGCAAAAACAAAAAATAAGTGTTGGCAAGGATGTGGAGAAACTGGAAACCCTGTTGGTAGAAATGTAAAATGGTACAGCTGCTATGGAAAATAGTATAGCGGCTCCTCAAAAAATTAAACACAGAATCACCATGTGATCAGCAATTCCACTTCTGGATATATACCCAAAAGAGCTGAAAGCAGAGGCTTGAAGAGTTATTGTACACCCACCCATGTTCACAGCAGCATTATTCATCCGCAACAGCTAGAATGTGGAAGCAACCCAAGTCTCCATCAACAAATAAATGAATAAGCAAAATGTGGCATGTACATATAACAGAATATTCCACTTATAAGAGGAATCTAGAGTAGTCAAATTACTAAAAGCACAAAGTAGAATAGTGGCTGCCAGGGGCTTGAGGGGGGAGTTGGGGGGAGGGGGGAGTTACTGCTTACTGGTTGCAGAGTTTCCGTTCTGCAAGATGAAAAGAGTTTTGCAGATGGATGGTGGTGATGGGTGCACAGCAATATAAATGTATTTAATGCCTCTGAACTGCACATTTTAAAATGGTTTAAACAGTAGATCTTATGTATATTCTACCACTTTAAAAATTAGGAGTGATAACTACTACAGACAGAGAGAAACCTAGGGCCCTTGTCATTATCACTATCATTAAAGAATTGAAACAAGCTCACACAGAGAAGTTTAAGCAGTTGGAGAGCTGCCCCAAACTGTTTATATAATACATTCTGTCTATACACTGTTTACTTTTTCTTCATCCATTCCCCCACTTAATTGAAATGCTACAACTGAGATTATTTTTTCAGTTTAAAAATAGGGAATAGCAGGGGCTTCCCCGGTGGCACAGTGGTCAAGAATCCGCCTGCCAATGCAGGAGACACGGGTTCGAGCCCTGGTCCGGGAAGATCCCACATGCCGCGGAGCAACTAAGCTCGTGTGCCACAACTGAGCCCGCGTGCCACAACTACTGAAGCCTGCACGCCTAGAGCCTGTGCTCCGCAATAAGAGAAGCCACGGCAATGAGAAGCCCACACAAGGGAGAGTAGCCCCCGCTCGCCACAACTAGAGAAAGCCTGCGCACAGCAACAAAGACCCAACGCAGCCAAAAATAAATAAATAAAATGAATAAATTTATTTTAAAAAAAATAGGGAATAGCAGAAACAAACCAAACAAAACAAAATCACTTGCTTTTAAAATACAACTGTTATGTCACAAAGTATTTGGTACAACAGTACTGTAAAAGTACTTTGTACTACTACTACCTCAGACAATAAGATAACTGATATACGATTAACATAAGAAAGTCAATAGTCTTTATAAACAGACAATAAAAGAAGATACAAGAATAGTGAACCCCCTTTTAAAGTAACAAGAAAAGGCTTCCCTGGTGGCACAGTAGTTAAGAATCCACCTGCCAATGCAGGGGACACGGGTTCGAGACCTGATCCGGGAAGATCCCAGATGCCACAGAGCAGCTAAGCCCATGTGCCACAACTACTGAGTCTGAACCCTAGAGCCCATGAGCCACAACTACTGAGCCCACGTGCCACAACTACTGAAGCCCATGAGCCTAGAGCCCATACTCCGCAACGAGAAGCCACCACAATGAGAAGCCCACGAACCGCAACAAAGAGTAGCCCCAGCTCGCCACAACCAGAGAAAAGCCCGCGTGCAGCAACAAAGACCCAACTCAGCCAAAAATAAAATAAATAAAATAAACAAATAATAAAAGAACAAGAAAGAAATTAACAAAGGAAAGATGGTGGCAACAGAGTAGTTTCTCAATCTCTCTGAATCCCCATATAAAAACAGACAATTTAGGAAAACCAAAAATCCATGGAATAACATTGTACAACAAAACCAAGTGTCAAAGTATTTCCATCGACCCCAAAATACAAACAGAGTGGAACAAAGAACTACAAGATCTGCATGGTAACAGCATTTGTGAGGGGAGAAGGAAACCACAAGAAAACCACAAAATCACCAACGGTATCCACTGCAAAGCACTAAGTGCTAATTTGAGGACAGCAGCTGAAACAAGAAAGGGTTTTGCAATGGCCAATACCAGATAAATGCAAGCAGCCTCCTGTAAGAAGGGCTGAAGTAGGGTCTCAATTAACCTTCCAGGTAAGGGTCCATTCTAGGACAGGGACTTACTCCAAAGAAAAATGGTTTCTAAATACCATCCCCACTGAAAGAATATGATACAATGATAGCAAAAAAAAAAAAAAAAAAGGTTATGAGGCACTGTGAACAATACACCACTTATGTGGTATTTCTACCAAGTATGCTTAACATAAATCTAATCAAAAGGAAATGAAAAAGACAAATCCCAGTTGAGGGACATGCTGCAAAACAACTAGTATAGAACCTTCAAAAATGTCAACATTGCGAAAGGTAGAAAAGCTTGAGGACTAAAGAGATGTAACTAAATGCAATGTTTGACACTTAACTGAATCCTGGATCAATTTCTTTTAAGGCAGCTACAAAGAACATTATTGGGACAACAGGAAATATTTGGATATGGACTATATAAAGTAGATGCTACATAAACATTTATTAAATTCAATTAAACATTAATGTCCCTATTCTTCATCTATGGAAAAGGAAATTAAACTAGATAGTGTAACATAGGAAATAAGTATATTAACAAATTTTTACTATTAATGGAAAATATTTGTTACAGTCACCATAGTTCTAAGATTTTAGACAGTTGGAATTCAACTCTAAACACCTAAATGAATTAAGTCTTCACATTATGTGTAATCTCAACTTTATAAAAGATAGTAACTCTACTGAATAAAGAAATTAGTCCCTCAGCCAATTCAATTAGTCACAAAATTCCATTTCATGGGCATGGTATTTAATTGATGCAAACTGTATTAATGTTTATCTTTAATATCTAAATTCAAGCAAAATTTCAAAAAGGCTGTTCACATCTACTTGTAACTTGGCTGTTAATCCTCTTTTGACAAGGAATCTTTCCCTCCTAAGTTACAAGCTCTTTATAAATCTCTTCTCCCAAACGCTAGTCTAAGTAAGAACTTCCTGGAACAAAGCAGAGGATTCACGAGAGATTCTTTGTATTAGAATTCTTTTTGAACACGTGAAAACTGCACCATTTGTACTAAGACCAAAAAAAGTTCAATTTGTAATACATCTGATTTATCTAACTTTTAAAGAAAGTTAAATCCACGTAAAAGGCAGAAACACTTGTGAAAAAAAGATCCACAGACTTTGGAGTCAGGCATGCCTGGTCTTAAATCCTTGCTCCATCATTTATTAACAGATATCTCCTGTTTTTGTCTGCCCATTATTTTTCTTTAGGTAACTCTTCCCTACTCCTTGTGACCTTGCTAAGATCTTCAACCACAGTAACCCAATACTCCGGACCACAAGAGTGGGTGTGTTAAACAGATAAGGCCAATCCTATGTGGACAACCCTCAGGGTCCCCAAACATTCTCAGTTCCAATGGCTTTCACTTAAGATTCTCCTTTGGTATGCCTATAATCACATCTTGTGCCCCAAAACTTGAAAGGTCTAAGATCTTACCGTACTTACAAGCTAACAATTAGCCCACCAGTTTCATGAGTGCTGGAAGAAGACACAAGACTCCTGGGTTGGACACAGAGGGCTCTATTACTCATAGCAATAGCAGTAGCCAGAGTGTCAGCATTTGCATCATTCCCCAACCCCCAATTCTGACAGGATAACCCAAAGGAGGCCAGATGACACTTGCACACAGAGGGGGTTGCATTTAAGGAGAGCAATCTTGGGCTTAGGGAACCCAATTCTGAACAGTAAGCATGCCTGCCAATTACCCCAGAAAGAGGTATTATCTCTGTATCTCCCAAGACTATATGCAACTCTGCCCCTGCTCTGGATGGTGCCTCCATTTTCCAAGGCTATTTATTATATAAAAACTTCGAAAAGATAAACAAAGGCAGTTGAAGTCTCTGCTCACAAGACGTGTACAAATGTCAGAGTCCCATGGAGAACTGTCTCCCAACAACTGATGCCAAAACAGACCAATGAAATATTCAACCACTATGATCTATTCTTTCTTCACAACCTTGAAGTTAACTCACTCTCTTAACTTGTTCTTGGGACCTCAGTTCTTCCAGGCCCTTGCTCCAACACTTCCTCCAAATCTATATGCCCCATTCCCTAGTTTCACTTTAAACACTTTTGAAAATAACTTGTCTCCTTATCCTAATACCCAACCTGCTTAGCAATATCTCCCCTAGGATTCTGCCCTCGTCTACTTTCTCTGCTCCACTATCCAGGTGACCCGAAGTTGTAAGCACATCGGGTAGGGGGTCTCGGAGAAAGAGAACCAGGCATGGCTTTCTTGACATAAGAGAAGCCATTTCTGGCCTAAGCCATTTTGTGATCTAAGCCTGGCCGCAATGGAACAGGTCTCCATAATTATTGATCTTACAGGAAATGAGGGAAATGCAGGAACAAAGGAAAATTAACAGGGAAGAGCTAAATCAGACTGCAAGTTCGATCTGTTTGATTTTAACCTTTGCTTTTTGTTGCTTTTGTTATTTTAATCATATATAATGGCCTGCCTCAGGGAACCCTGCCCCTCTGCCTGAATGTTAAACTAAAGTGCCTCTGTTCAGCTCACCGGGATACAATCTGACCCTGCCCGCCTGTGGATGGCTGCAAGAAAGAAGAAATTAACACACTCCCTCACAGAGGCTGGCCATTCCAGGGGATATTTGCAAAACTTACAGCCTTTTTACTTTACTTCCTCATCTCCCCCTCTCTGTGCTATAAAAGAAACTGGCATCCAAACCCCATATATAATATGGTTTTACGGAGACACCAGTCTGCCACCTTCTTGGTCTGCCAACTTTCCGAATAAAGTTGTATTCCTTGCCTCAACACCTCATCTGCGCTTCACTGGCCTGTCTTGATGCAAGTAGAGCGAGCTTGGACTTGGTAACAGAAATGCAGTCAAGAACCAATAATTCAAGACTTCCCTGGTGGCGCAGTGGTTAAGAATCTGCCTGCCAATGCAGGGGACACGGGTTCGAGCCCTGGTCAGGGAAGATCCCACATGCCGCGGAGCAACTAAGCCCGTGTACCACAACTACTGAGCCTGTGCTCTAGAGCCCGCGAGCCACAACGACTGAGCCCATATGCCACAACTATGAAGCCTGTGCGCCTAGAGCCTGTGCTCTGCAACAAGAGAAGCCACCGTAATGAGAAGCCCACACACCACAAGGAAGAGTAGCCCCTGCTCACCACAACTAGAGAAAGCCCACGTGCAGCAACAAAGACCCAACACAGCCATAAATTAATTTTTTAAAAAAGAAACAAATAGTTCAGCAATAAAACAGGGTCCTAGTTCCTCCTCAAGGGATATACATAACAATCTGATACCTGTCTTGAGTTCTGCAGGAATTAAGGCCCCCCACCCAAGGTGGAGGATGAAACAGATGATGTCGACCTTTTCTGACCCCTCCTGACTTTAATCAACTAAAGCTTGGACTCTCAACTTCTGCCCCAATTCTATGCCGAATTCTCCTCTGCTCAAGCCCCTTCATGAATATGCATGTACCCTTGGCTTAAAACTTCCCCACTTCTGCTGTTTGAAGAGATACCACTTTGGGAGAGATCCCTGGTGTTCTCCTTACTTGCTGTAAATAATAAATCTTTCCCCCTTCCCAGTCTTTGACTTGGTTGTGTCTTTTGGCTCAACACCCACCAAGAGGCGAACCCAGTTTTCAGGTAGCGAAGTTACTCACATACACGCCACCTCTTTTCTTCCACCCCTCCCACCACCCCCCAAACAGGGCAAGACAATATTCTTCTTTGTCCATTACCATACCTTAATCTTACATATTCCTCCAGGTATTACCCTATTTCTCAGTGGGCAGGAGCTGGAAGAATTTTTAGGAGATGATGCGTGAAAGCCTGCATGGAAGAGACTATTCCTAGCCTTTCAGGAGGCTGCTAAGGAGGGCTTAAAAGAGAAAAAAATGTACTTGAAAATTAGAGGAAAGGGGGTTCTTGTTATGTAGTAACAACATTTAGCAACATTATGCCCATGGTAACATAGAAAAGAGAAAGTGTACTCAATGTGTTGTATGATTTAACAAGGAGATTTTCTAGGTAATATGTTGAAAGTGCGGTCTTTTTGCTATTTATAGTAAAAAGCAGTATAGAGATAAACTAGGAAAACCACTGACAAAAAAGGAACCAAGACCTGCTGGTTTTATAAGTTACCAGTCTTTCCAGACAGCAAACAATGCTAAAGTAAGGACTAGCTTCCAGAAAAACATAAAATCTAGGCTACTGTCAGAAAACCACTATATGAGAGCAAAGCAAGGGTATGACTGTAAAATCCACTGTTAAGATTTAGTGAGCCTCAGAGAACCTGAAACAATGTCAGGTGTCAGGGTCAGGAAAGACAAAGAAAGAATGAGGAAATATTCCAGACTGGGAAAAACTAAGAGACAGGACAACTGACTGCAACGTGTCATCCTGGATTGGATTCTGAACCAGAACTAAAAAAGTCTCCCTCTTTTAGTTAGTATGGAGGACATTAGTGGGTGGAATTCAAATAGGATCTATAGATCTAATAGTTCTGCAACAATGTTAATTTACTGCCTTTGATCATTGTACTGTAATCATGTAGGAAATTTCCCCTTTTATTAAAACTACACATTAAAGGACTTAGGCTAACAGGGCATTATAATTTACTGTCTCAAGTTCAGAAAAAAGATTATACATAGAAAAGTGAGCGAAAGAGGGCAAAGGCGGGAGAGGAAGGGAGGACATGATAAAGCTAACAGGATGAAATGCTAACATCTTGGGAGTCTGGGTGAATGGTGCAGAGAAATAATGTGTAGTATTTTTGCAACTTTTCCCACAAGTCTAAAATTACTGCAAAATCAGAAGTTTAAAAAAAAAAAAAGATGTTAATCCTTCTGGCTGGCTGCCCAACACCCCAGGATGAAGGATAAAACTAGCATTACTTATAAAACTATTCATGAAATGACACCTTTTTTTTTAATTGGGGTATAGTTGTTTTACAGTGTTGTGTTAGTTTCTACTGTACAGCAAAGTGTAGTTCCCTGTGCTATACAGCAGGTTTTCGTTAGTTATCTATTTTATACATATTAGTGTATATATGTCAATCCCAACCTCCCAGTTCATCCCACCCACCCCCTTTCCCCCTGTGGTGTCCATACGTTTGTTCTCTACTTCTGTGGAAATGACCTTCTTAATTAAATAGTCTCATCTCCTGTCACTCTTCGGCCCCACCACACACTCCAAACATTCTAAATTACTGTTCCTGCAAAGCCCTGCCCTCTCCCCGCTCTTAACTCTTTGCACACATAGAAGCTTAAAGCTTTAACCTGAGTGGAAGATTTCCAAAGGGAAGTACAAAAAGGGTGTGTGTGTGTGTGTGTGTGTGTGTGTGTGTGTGTGTGTGTGTGTAAAGGGTGACTCTCAAACTGAAAACTTAAAAAAAAACCAAAAATACAGAGAAGTAATGACAGCTCTGTGATTGAGTTTTATTCCTCCAAGGACCAAAGAAGTAGCCCAGTTCTCTTCGAAGAGATGAACAGTCCTAAACAAAAGGGAAGTCCAGTCAACTCCCTGAGGTTCACAAAACACTAACCAAAAAGCCTATCTCCCCCAACCTCCCAAAGCACCCTAACAGTATTTATACTAGCAATAACTCCTTCATTTGTTGCCAGTTATTAATAACATAATGGAACCAAGGGCAAGTAAGGGGGTGGAGTACAGGATGGGAGATAAATCCCTCTAATTGTAGTAGGGGACAGCTGGATTTCTGTCATACCTATTTGGAACTGAGTAAATTTCCATAAGATACACTGCCACTAATGTTAATGTGGCTGTAAAGTATTGTAAGTCTAGTCTAGCATAATACTGTACTACTGATACAATATAAGTTAACATTGATGAGTGGGAAGAGCATAAAGTGAGGATCAAATGAACTGGTACAGATTATCTCAATGCAAAAAATAAGCACTGATTTCTAAATGATGACCTCCAACATAGCCTTTAGAAAAAATATCCTTTCTGAAGCTCGGAGCCTCGCAAAACAATGGCATGTCTCCAAGTCTGATATGCATGTCCATTTCCTAACTTTTGCCCACATCTCACTCTATGGCAGTGCTTCTGTAAACACAAAAACACTAGGCTTAAAAAAAAAAATTCTATTTTACAATGAGCATTAATTGACATTAATAGTCTTAGAAGATATTCTTCTTAAATAGTAATGATCATGATCCAAACTATTTCATGATTGAATTAAGACCCTCCTATAATATGCATAGCTTTTCATTCATTTCAAACATGTACTTTGATTCTTTTAAAAATATATAAGCCAATTTTTAGAGAAACTGTCTCTAATTCAAAGGTATATCTCACCATTAGCTTTTCCTCTCTCCTTGCTGGCATTTCACAGTTAATATCTAACCAGTAATAATATATCTTAGGCCACACAGAAATTCTCTCAAAAGCGAAGGCTAAATATTGGGTTGGCCAAAAAGTTCGTTCTGGTTTTTGTAGCTTATGGAAATCCCGAACGAACTTTTTGGCCAGCCCAATATTTTTTTAATTTTCTTATAGTTATATATAAAAAGTTAACTTATAAATTGATTTGATTTAAAAATAAGTGAGTTGGATAATACAATATTTAGTATTAAATATTCTTTATCATCACTTATTTATAACTTAATAAACATGTGACAGAATGAACACGGATAAAAGAATTCACAGGGAACATGATTCTAACATATCTTATGAACAATATCACCAAATTTTAGTTCATAATATATAGTATTTTAAATTAGTAAAATCCAAATAGATTATAAGTACTACTTGTCAAAACATTTTATAACACAATATGCATATTTTCAAGACAACCCTATTAGATGTTAAAGTCTTAAAAGAGGTAAGGAGGGATGAAGAGAAAGACAGTCTGTAACACCCTATCTTTACAGCTACATCATCACTTAACATCATACCATAATAAAAAAGTCCCTCCCCGAATATTCCTAAGGCAAGCAAACAAGTCTAACAATAATAATAAATTTATAGTATGTTTATCTCACAGCCTTTATAGATTATCAGAAAATCTTAATTATTAGAAAATAAAATGCACAAACTGATTTTAAGTCTGACAACAAAATCAAGTTGTACTAAACTTATACGTGCTAAAAGTAAAATTCAAATAGTATTTATATACTAATGAAAATACCAACAGCTAGAATTTAAAGTTAAACAAGTTTGACTAACTTAATACATTGTTTTTTAATACAGTATTCAACGACTGCAAAAACTCATAAAATGAAAACTTTAATTCATTCCTAGAAGGAAAAAAAATTAATAAATAGTCACCAGTACCGTATTTATTAAATACTGTACTACATTTAATAATTGTCCATTAAAAATAACATGACAGGGCATAGATTAAGATAAATATGGTCATACAGCAAATACTTCTTTAAACAGATAATCCTCATGAAATGGCAGAATATAAGAACATCATTGGTATGACTTCCCTTTTCACAATTTATAATAAGCCCTACCTAAGACTTCCTCAATCATGATTAAAAAGTTTAAATAGAATCTCACAATGCTTGTTACAAAAACTGCTAATTAAACCAAATCTGCCATTTTTCCATGAGCAACACAAGCAACAATAAACAGCAAAATCAAACCCTACTATTGTCACTATTACAAAACCACCTCGTTAAAGAACTCAAAATGAATATGTGGACTTGTTGCCTAAGATCTACCAAAAATATATAAACCTAACAAATGTTCGGAAGGAGAATATAAAGTTATAATTATTATTCACTAATAATTGGAAAATTTATCTCAAAACAAAAAATTTAAGCTTTCAAAATGTTTACCTTGAAAAAAGAAACAAATTCTAACCAAATTCCTAAGTATTTACAAACATGAAAATGTTAAGTGATTTAGTTTTTCACACAATCTGTAGAAATATCTTCCAAACTAGTTTATACCAACTGTTTAAAAGTAATATTCTTTCCTAATTGAAGAAGTCCTCTGTATCTTCACTTTGTTGAAAACAATCCATAGCAGTATCCTTTTCTTATGTGGGCAATATGTCCTATGAATGACTCTACAGTACTTATCATTAGTTCACTAAAAATTACTCATATCCTTTACAATAAGTAAAAATGTAAGCAGAAAACAGGTAAGTCAGAAGAAGACAGATTAGTATTAGGCAAGCTTTTAGTGTTTTAATTAAAAGACAGAATATTCTCAAACAAATGGTATGACATTTGGTCATTAAAAAAAATAATAATCCATTAGTACCACTGGGGAAAAAATAACAGTCAAGAATATATAGAACTTCAAAATTGTTCTATATTATAAAGGGAAAAGGCTGATGAGATTTTTACTTACATGTGAAATAATCAGTTAATAATATCTAGCAACAAACCATTATTGCTAAAGTTACCCAAAGATTTCAAAAGATGACCAGAGTAACACATGCAAGAAATCCCTCACATGCCTTCAATAAAGTTTTCAATATTTCAAATTTTCAGTTGAAATGGGTACAACCATATTCACAAATATGGCGTATTATTTTAAACCTACTCTTTGACTTAATACTCTGTATTAGCCAAAATTTTTCAGTATTTCAATGTTTTCATTCAGCTATCAAGAAACTTAATTTTATCTAAAAACGGGAAAAAAATCTATTAAGTAGATGTGCTACATATTTAGCAACAACAAATCCACTTACTTTTTTCTCTTTCTCATGATGTTTATCCTGAGAGTGAGAGGAAGAATCACTTAAACTTTGATCATATGACCTATTACATCCCCGTTTGCTCTTTTTCTAAAAAAGAAAATATGTATACATATAGGTATATGTATATAAAATTTGAAATCTTTTGTTAGGTTTAAACCAATTCAAGTGTGAAGTACTATAAAATGTCTACTGAAGGAAAAAAAAAGTCTATTTCAAACTATATACTCCAGACACCATCCATATATTATATATTGCATTATAAAGGAAAATCTAACCCTAAATCTAAGATTAATGCCATGTTTTTGTACGTTTATTAAAAAGTGTGAAAACAGACTATACTTTCAAACAAGCAGTAGCTTATTTGTCATTTTATTACAAAACCACCTCATTAAAGAGATCAACTATAGTTTTCAGCATCTGGTTTAAAAAACTAAAGATGTTTCAACCAAAAATAGAGAATGCCATATTGAAAAAGGATGCCAAGACTAGAAGAAAAGAAAAGAAAATATCTGAAGAGTTACTTTATGCCACTAGGAAAAGCAAGAAGCCTTTTAATCTCATACGTTCAGTATTAAGGCATACGATTTTCTAAAAATTTGTCTCTGCAGTTCATATAGAAAAAAAAAAAATGAAAGGAAATGTCAGCATTAGACCCATGCATTTTTCAAAGCATTACTAAAACTATTACACATTTCTATTTAAAATACTTACACAGATTCATAATAAAGTATGACAGAGTTACTGGAGGTGTTAAAATTTGGTGGTACCATAACTAATTAGTTTAAACTAGATAAAAGTGACTATAAAAGATGATCAAATTCCATGCAAACATAGATCTTATACAATCTTATTAAATTATTAAACAGACTTTTTCCCCCAACCACCAAATGGGATAACAGCATATTAATAAGTAACAATGAAAAAATTCTATTTACGCAAAGGTCAAAATCCACTTTCATTATTTCTATATTTTATCTATAGCATCTCTGATTTAGAAAATGAACATTCCAATGAGGTTTTAAAGCAAATTTTCAATTTTACTATCTCAAGATTTCTCTTAGAACACTTCAATGTTCTTTGACAGTCATTAAAATAAATCAAAGTCTTCAATATTAAACAATATATATGTACAATCTTAAATATTTTATATGCACAAACCAGAATACTGGAGTCATGAGTTGCTCATTTCTTAAGAAAGGGGCCCCTAATGATATTATTTATTTTTAAAAAAAGAAAGAAATAGCCCTATTCACAGGGGAGAGGTAACAATAAAAAATAACAATGAGACACTAAAGAAAAACAAAGAAGCCTTATATTTTCAGTATACAAATCTGATACCACTAAAGACTGAGAAATAGACAATGGGGCATTAAGGAAATATTGATCTGTCAAAGGAACATGGACACAAAATACGTAATGGTTAATCAAATAATACTAACTCATCCATGCTACTATGTGACAGTAAAGAGTGATCAAATCTAAAATATTTCCAAAGTTGTATTTAAATATATTTTTCTCAAGATCTTTAACCAAGAAGTTACAAAAGAGCCTTGTTTCAGGTTTACTATCTCCAAGTAAATAAAAATGAAAATAAATAATAAAATGGGTAATAGTAATAAAGCAAAAAGATGAGAAACAAGTGATAATCACAAAATACATAATCAAACATCAAAAATTAAATTAACTGAAAACGGTGGTAAATTACAAAGAGTTCTTTACACATTTGTATTTTCTACTAAATGTATACCAACATTTACTATTAACTATTAATATATATTCTAAAGTAGAATATTCACCTTCATAAATGAACCCAAGCAAAGCAAAATCTTTTAAAATTACTAGAGCTTTTAATTCCCAACAAAGAACACGCTAAGCAAACTTAATCTGAAGCATAAACAACCAAAAAAAGTAATGGCTATTATGCCTTTTCTATAAAAGACTCAACTCTATTGTCAAAACTAATTATTATCATTTTAAAATTAAATTCAAGACAAACTCTTACCAGCTTACTGAAATGGTATTTACAGTAGCCACAGTATTGGACGTTATCTGCACCATTACCTTCTTCTTCACAAAGTAGTCCTGCAAACTGAGCACTGAAAAAGAAAGCCAAGTATATCAACAAAATTTCAAACCATGGTGTGTGTATATATATCTCTATATATTATATATATAGATATATATAAAACTTAAAATTCACTTCCAAGCATGTAGGGTTTATAAGAAAACCTTACATCTCCTAAGAGAAAAAGGGAAAATAAAAGGCTTTACTCTAGCTGAGACCAAGAACATTTCATCCCATCCTATGACTGATATATTTTTAAAGTTATATACATGGTTTAAAATAAACTTTTTATCCATCTCTAACAAGGATGAAGATTTATTCACGTTTTATGTCACCAAGCAGACATTAAATTTCTTTTAAGATATCTCCACACCCCAAACTTAACACTTCATTTTACTTTTTCAATCTCTATCACAGGTACAACTGGAAAGGCCAGGCGTCTAAAGGGCTGACATGACATATGATGCAGATTACATACTGTTAGAAGGAAAATGCTTCAAGTCATACCATAGTACAGTAGGTAAGAGAAACGTAAACTGTGTTTTTCTAGTTAAAAACAATGGAAGAAATGGAACTGAAACCTAAAGCTATGATATTCATATTTTTAAAAAACACGAAGTGCTAAAGTTTAGAATCATTATCTTGTCAATTTGACCTTCCACTTTTAACATTCCAAAATTAAAGTACTAGTATGTATCTCATACCCAAAAAAGGTCTTTCATCTTTGGAAATTTAAATACAATATTAAGAGAATTCTTTTTATTTTTTATTGAGGTATAGCTGAATTACAATGTTGTGTTAATTACTGAGGTACTACAGCAAAGTGACTCAGTTATACACATATGTACATTCTTTTCCACTATGGTTTATCACAGGATACTGAATATAGTTCCCTGTGCTATACAGTAAGACCTTGTTGTTTATCCATTCCATATATACCAGCTTGCACCTGCTAATCCCAAACTCCCAATCCATCCCCCTCCCCCTTGGAAACCACCAGTCTATTATCTGTGTCCCTGATTCTGTTTCTGTTTCATTGATAGGTTCATTTGTGTCATGTTTTAGATTCTACATATAAGTGATATCATATGGTATTTGTCTTTTTCTTTTTGAATTACTTTGCTTAGTATGATAATCTCTAGTTGCATCCATGTTGCTACAAATGGCATTCTTTCATTCTTTTTTATGGCTGAGTAGTATTCCACTCTGTGTGTGTGTGTGTGTGTGTGTGTGTGTGTGTGTGTATATACACACCACATCTTCTTTATCCATTCATCTGTCGATGGACATTTAGGGTGTTTCCATGTCTTGGCTATTGTGACTAGTGCTGCTATGAACGTAGGGGTGCATGTATATTTTTGAATTATACAGTTTTGTCTGGATATATTCTCAGGAGTGGGAATGCTGGATCATATGGTAATTCTAGTTTTAGTTTTCTGAGGAACCTCTATACTGTTTTCCACAGTGGCTGTACCAACTTACATTCCCACCAACAGTGTAGGAGGGTTCCCTTTTCTCTACACCCCCTCCAGCATTTGTTATTTGTAGACTTTTTAATGATGGCCATTCTGACTGGTGTGAGGTGGTACCTCACTGTAGTTTTGATTTGCATTTCTCTAATAATTAGTGATTTGAGCATCTTTTCACGTACTTAGTGGCCACCTGTATTTCTTCTTTGAAGAAATGTCTCTTTAGGTCTTCTGTCCATTTTTCAATTAAGAGAATTTAAAAGAAACAAAAATCTTTTCCATGGGACTTCTCTGGTGGTCCAGTGGCTAAGACTCCATGCCACAGGGGGCCCATGCCACAGGGGGCCCAGGTTCAATCCCTGGTCAGGGATTTACATCCCACATACCACAACTAAAAGATCCCGCATGCCGCAACTAAAGATCCAGCAGGCTGCAATGAAGATCCCGCATACCGCAACTAAGACACAGCGCAGTCAAAAGAATAAATAAATATTAAAATATATATATTTTCCATTCCCCAAAAGTAATCTAAAATGGACTTCATAAATCCACATACTAAAAGCTCAGGAAATAAAGCCTGTTCCTATACTGGCTGATAAATATAGACTGATTTTTAAAATTAATAACTATATGAGTTACATCCAAACTTTTATTTTTTATTTTATTTATACTTTTTTGGCCGCACAGCATGTGGGATCTTAATTCCCCAACCAGGGATCGAATCCGTGCCCCTTGCAGTGGAAGCGTGGAGTCCTAACCACTGGACTACCAGGGAAGTCTCGCCAAACTTTTAGTTTTAATTGTTGTCTATTATGTTGAATGTTTTGTTTTAGGATAATTTGTGCTTTTGAAATTTTATGCTCAAAAAAACATATAAGTACAAGTTTTAGTATCAATTTACACTGCCTCCAAAAATTTAGTAACACGTGTTAAGAACAATAATAATGTTCACAATTTTTGCCCTGAAATCCGACTCCATGGAACTGTGCCCACTTCATAGTAAATACTCAATACATAATAGCTATTAATTATCATTAGTTACTATTCTAAGGAAATTACATTTATGTTTGTTGAATGCACAAAATGTTCTTTACAGCACCACATATTATAAAACAATTTGGAAACAATGTGTCTCAAATTGGTGAAACATTAAAAAAAATACTAACATTTGATAGGATATAATGCAGCCATTTCCATGTTGCTAGTGGACTATATCATCTTACCAAAATTTTTGGTGAAAAAATTATCAAAAAACAATGTTACATTTAAACTGTGATTTTAACAAATTATGCAACAAATAGGTACATGGATAAAAACTGAAAAGAAACATGAACAAAATAAAACTAGAATGTTATTTAAAAAAACATTTAAGTAACTTTTTAAGGAATAGCCACTATAATACTGAGAATCATGGCGATTGCTTTTTTTTCCCCTCTTGAAACACAGACAGTGAAAAAATGCTATCATTCATTAAATCCTTACTAGTATTCAGGTACTGCACTAAATTTATCTACATCAGCTCTTTTAATCCTAATGACAAATCCAAGGGTAGGTAACCAACAGAAGTATTTTAAACAAAATGTAACTGAATAAGGCACTAGAACCAGGGTCCACCTACTGGACTCTGGTAAATACACTCAATTATTAGAATTATCTTTATTACAGTAAATATAAGCATAGACACTATCCTAACAAAATTTACTTTAATAATATTTGGGTACCTAAGTTTTTAACTTACAAGGTATTCCCAATTTCACTTCTGTACAATGACAGAAACATACTTACCATGTCACATGGAAAGCCTGTCGACATCCATGTTTATTACATGTCATGCAAGCACCAGTGGCTGCTTTGCTTTCTCTTCCTTGTTCATCACAAATGTAGCAAGTCTTAGGGTAAAGAAACAAAACAAATTGAAAAGAAAACAAAAACTTTACGAGTGCTTCACACAAATAAGGATTTTATAGTTATCTTCAGAAGTCAAGATCAGGTTTACTATCTAACCTACTCCAAATCATGAATTCATCTTTTTTCTGACTGTAATCTAATTTTTCCAAACATGAAAACATCAATACAGACATAAACGGTCCTAGTACGATTTCACAAGGCAGTGTTTCCTTAGACTCAAAAACCCCACAAGATAACAAGAATCTTCGCAGGAACTGAGGCCAGGGGGCAGGACACAGCCTACCCCACCTCAGTATTAATATACTCCTCCTCACCAATATTTAACTGATTCCTATAACAAAGGTGTAAAAAGAGGTTTGCTTTCTTTTCTGCTGGAAGTAAGCATAAATAAAGGAGGTTGATACAGGGAGTTGGGACTTAGAGGTGAAGGACAGTCCTAAATGAGTGAGCAAGGTTTAGGTCATTCCAACTGTCCACAAAATCCCACATGACCTATCATTCAGCCCTGCCAACCTGACAAAACAGGCCTGGGAGGAAGACACTTTAGGAGATCAGAGATGTCCCCAAGAGGTATTGGCCAATGAACACTCCCAGCAACTTTGACATCTATCTGGTCCTTCTCCCAGTTGAAAATAGCTGATAGACCGCACCACATATTCATGAAAGACTAAATTATAAAAATGGCAATCTACAAGTGTATAATGAATAAAATTATCAACTGACTGTAAGTTGAGTATACAAAAATTAATGCCTAACTACATATACTCAGATAATACAATTCTAAAAAGAAACCAATTTCTCAACAGTAACAAGGTATAACCTAGCAAACTTCAATAGGACCACATGTTTTTTTTTTTTTTTTTTTTTGGACCACATGTATTTTTAAATCTGGAGAAGTTTCCCCCACTATGCACTGTGGGGCCAAATAACACCGTTCAACAATATTGATAAGAACACAGTTTCAAAAAAAGAGTAATATATAGTAAAGTCAGGTAAATGAATTTCAACTCCTCTGCTGAAAGACATGGATTCAGACTGAACTGAATTACAAAAATTATCTTATATCTCTAAAAAGTAAAATCCTTAGTTACAACAAAACCAACCTAGACACACTGAATAAGAGCATCTCTAGAGACCTCCCTGGTGGTCCAGTGGCTGAGAATCTACCTTCCAATGCAGGCGACGTGAGTTCGATCCCTGCTTGGGGAACTAAGATCCCATGTGCCATGGGGCAACGAAGCACACGTGCCACAGCTACTGAGCCTGCACGCTCTACAGCCTGCACCATAACTAGAGAGAAGCCCAAACACCGCAACGAAGAGCCCGCTCGCTGCAACAAAACTAAGCCCACATGCTGCAACTACTGAGCCCATGCACTCTAGAGTCCACGTGCCACGCTAGAGAGAAGCCCACTCACCGCAACAAAAGATCCCACATGCCGCAACTTAGACCTGATGCAGCCAAATTAATTCACTAATTAATTAATTTTTAAAAAGAGCATCTCTAACTGTTCAAATTACCAGAAGGCAATATCAAACAATTACAATGGAAACATTTAACATACATCTTTTAGCCTATAAATGATCAATAAAATTTTAAAAAGAAAAGTACAGAGCAGATTGAAACAGTAACTTTTTTTTAATTAATTTATTTTATTTATTTATTTTTAGCTGCATTGGGTCTTCAGTGCTGCGTGAAGATTTTCTCTAGTTGCAGTGAGCGGGGGTTACCCTTCATTGTGGTGCACAGGCTTCTCATTGCAGTTGCTTCTCTTGTTGAGGAGCACAGGCTCTAGGCGCATGGGCTTCAGCAGTTGTGGCACACAGGCTCAGCAGTTGTGGCTCATGGGCTCTAGAGCGCAGGCTCAGCACTTGTGGCACATGGGCTTAGCTGCTCCACGGCATGTGGGATCTTCCCGGACCAGGGCTCGAACCCGTGTCCCCTGCATTGGCAGGCAGACTCCCAACCACTGCACCCCCACAGAAGTCCCGAAACAGTAACATTTTAAATGGCAAAACTCAGGGAAAATATGCAAATAGGCCTCGAAGAATATCTCAGTAACTTCCAACAGAGCTGACAGTGAAAAGACACCATCATTTGACCACTCAATAAAACTAAAATTATGACAGATTTTTTTTTTTTAAAGAAGTTAGGCCTTCCAGACTTCTGAAATACCAGAGTGAAGAGGTCCACGGATCCTCTCCTCAGTAAATTAACCATTTCATAGGTGAAAAAGAACCATTTAAAGTCTCTGTATAGAATAAGCTACAAGGATATATGGTACAACAAATGGAATATAGCCAATATTTTATAATAACTATAAATGGAGTATAACCTTTAAGAATTATGAGTTACAAAAAAAATGAGTTACTATATTGAAAATCGGTAACTTACATGGTACTGTATATCAATTACACTTCAATAAAGAAAAATAATAAAGTCTCTGAAAATTGTCCTGAAGACATGCAGAAAGCAGAATATTTTACCCAAGACAATCTACTAAATCTCAATAAGAACAGTGAGAGCCGGTGGCATTTGAGCCATGATCTGCCCCCATCACCACCACCACCCCCACATACTGCTTCCTGTGATGGAAGTTCCTTTCTGGGTGGCGCTGTCAAGAAGATGAGGGCTCCCTCTCTCCACAGATCCTAGTCTAAGGCTACAATTTTACCCGAGGAGGGCCAGGTCTCCAGTGACTCTCATACTACTACTCATCCTGGTAGCTCCCACTCATAGCCTCCCACCCTAAAAACAGGCCAAGTTTCCTGGGGCCCTATCATTCCTTCCCCAGCTTGCTAGCAGAATGGAAGTTCCATGCTAGGAGGGATAAGCTGGGCTACTATACCCTTCCCTCCTTCCAGCACCCTGTCAAAGTACACGTGCCTCTTCAGGAGAAGCAAAGTGCTGTCACCATCCCCAGCTCCAGAGCACTAGTGCAGAGGTTCTGTCTCTACAAGGAGAAGGAAGACTCATTCTCTAGAGGGGCTACTATCTAAAATGTCTAATTTTTAGGGACTTCTCTGGTGGTCCAGTGGTAAAGAAACTGCCTTCCAATGCAGGGGACGTGGGTTCGATCCCTGGTAGAAGAACTAAGACCCCACATGTTGCAGGGCAATTAAGCCCACATGCCACAGCTATTGAGCTCACATGCCTCAACGAGAGAGCCCACGTGCCGCAAACTACAGAGCACACGCATCACTAGATAGAAAGAAAAAATAAATAAAACCGGCACGCCACAATTAAAGACAAGCCTGCGCGCCGCAACTAGTGAGAAACCTGAGCAGACCACGTGCCTTAATGAAAAAGATCCCACGTGCCTCCACAAAGATCCCGTGTGCCACAACTAAGACCCGACGCAGCCAAAAAAATAAATAAAATAAAATGTCTAATTTTCAACAAAAAATTATAAGACATGCAAAGAAAGAGAAAAGTATGACCCATTCATAAGAAAAAAAAAAAAGCAGGCATCGATAACTGTCTTTGCGGGGAACCAAGATGTTGGACTTAGGAAACCAAAACCAACCAAACAGAAATTCTTGATTTTAAAATTCACTAAAAGGGGGGCTTCCCTGGTGGCGCAGTGGTTGAGAGTCCGCCTGCCGATGCAGGGGACACGGGTTCGCGTCCTGGTCCGGGAAGATCCCACATGCCGCGGAGCGGCTGGGCCCGTGAGCCATGGCCGCTGAGCCTGCGCGTCCGGAGACTGTGCTCCACAACAGGAGAGGCCACAACAGTGAGAGGCCCGCGTACAGCAAAAAAAAAAAAAAAAAACCCACACTAAAAGGGCTCAATGGTAGATTTGAGTTGGCAGTAGGGAAAGAATCAACTTTAAAAATAGATCAATAGAGAATTTACAATCTAAGGAACAGATTTTTTAGATTATACTACCTAAAGAACAGTTTCAGAGAAACGTGGTATGCCATTAACTGCATTAACAGATGTGTAATGAGAAAATCAGGAGAGGAAAGAAAAGGATAGAAACTGTACCTGAAGAAATAATGGTCGAAAACTTCCCAAATGTGATGAAAAACAATAACGTACACATCCAAAAAGCTCACCAAACTCCATACAGGATAAATAACAAACAGATGGACACTCAAAATGCTGAAAGGCAAAATAAAGAGAAAATCTCGAAAGCGAAATGAGGGAAATGGATCATCAAATACAAGTAAACCTGAGGTTTCATTAGGAATAAAATAGGGGACAGAAAGCAGTGGAATAACATTCAAAATGCTGAAAGAACAAAACTATCAGCCAAGAATCCTATATCCAGAAGAGCTATATTGCAGAAATAATGGCAAAATAACATTCTCAGGCCCAAAAAAACTGAGATACTTTGTTGCTCCAAACCTCACTAACAAGAACTACAAAAAGAAATTCCTTAGGCTAAAATTAAGTGACACCAGACAGTAATTGCAATCCACACAAAAAAACAAAGAGTTCCTCAATAAAGCTGAAATTTTAAAAAATAAATATATAGGGCTTCCCTGGTGGCTCAGTGGTTGAGAGTCCGCCTGCCGATGCAGGGGACACGAGTTCATGCCCCAGTCCGGGAAGATCCCACGTGCCGGGGAGCGGCTGGGCCCGTGAGCTACGGCCACTGAGCCTGCACATCCGGAGCCTGTGCTACGCAACGGGAGAGGCCACAACAGTGAGAGGCCCGCGTACCGCAAAAAAAAATAAGTAAATAAATAAATATATAGACCAATTAAAAAACAAAGAAAGAGTTCTGACAAAGGTAATTATATACGAAATGATAAAAGATAGTATGATGAGATATTTCTTTCTCATTCTCTTAATTTAAAAAACAATCACATAAAACAATGTCCATAAATTGTATTGTTGGGACTATAACATATAGAAATGTAATATATGTGACAATGACGACACAATGAAACAGAGTGGGAATAAGTTATTTTGGAGTAAGGAAATAACACGAGATGGTAACTGGAACCCATAGGAAGAAATGAACAGAAATAAAAATGGTAAACAGGAAAACACACACTCTATAAATATATCTGTGGTCTTCATCTCTTAGCTTCTTTAAAAAATGTAAGATTATATAAAGCAATAATTTTAACTACTTTGGGGCTTGTAGTATATATAGAGACATGATATCTATAATACTAATAGCACAAAGGTGGAGAGGAAAGAAATAAAATGAATGCTATAAATTTTTTATATCTTACTGGAGTTAAGTAGATTCTGGTAAGTTAAGATGAATATTGTAAGCCCTAGAGCAACCACTAAGAATATAACCCAAGAAAATATAATTTAAAAATCATGAAAGGAATGAAAACGGTACACCAGAAAACATCCACTTATAAACATTAAAGAAGGTAGTGTACAAAGAGAAAAAACAAAGTAGTCACAAGACAAAGAAAACAAATTAAGGGACTTCCCTGGTGGCGCAGTGGTTGAGAATCTGACTGCCAATGCAGAGGACACAGGTTCAATCCCTGGTCTGGGAAGATCCCACATGCTGAGGAGCAACTAAGCCTGTGCGCCACAACTACTGAGCCTGCACTCTAAAGCCCATGAGCCACAACTACTGAAGCTCATGCACCTATAGCCTGCGATCTGCAACAAGAGAAGCCACTGCAATGAGAAACTCACGCACCATAATAAACAGTAGCCCCTATTGGCCTCAACTATAGAAAGCCCACAGACAACAACGAAGACCCAGCACAGCCAAAAAAACAAAACATTGCTGTTAATAAAAAAAAGTAAAAAAGAAAACAAAGTAAAACGGCAGATGTAAACCCAACCACATTAATAGCACTGAATATGAAAATAATCCAATCAAAAGGCAGAGACTGATTAACTGAATTTAAAAAAAAAGTTCCAGGCTTCCCTGGTGGCACAGTGGTTGAGAGTCCGCCTGCCGATGCAGGGGACATGGGTTCGTGCCCCGGTCCGGGAAGATCCCACATGCCGCGGAGTGGCTGGGCCCGTGAGCCATGGCTGCTGAGCCTGCTCGTCTGGAGCCTGTGCTCTGCAACAGGAGAGCCCACAACAGTGAGAGGCCTGCGTACCGCAAAAAAAAAAAAAAAAAAAAAAGTTCCATATGCCATCTATAGGATGCATACTTTAGATCTGAAGACACAAGTAAGTTAAAAGTAAAACGATGAAAAAAGATATACCATGCAAAAGGCAAGCAAACACAAGGCAATGCATACTTTAGATTTGAAGACACAAGTAAGTTCAAAGTAAAAGGATGAAAATAGATATACCATGCAAAAGGCAAGCAAATACAAGTGGTTTATTATCAGACAAAAAAATAGACGGTTGAGGGACTCCCCTGGTGGCACAGGGGTTAAGAATCTGCCTGTCAATGCAGGGGACACCGGTTCGATCTATGGTCCAGGAAGATCCCACATGCTATGGAGCAACTAAGCCCATGTCCACTACTATAAATAAATAAATTTATTTTAAAAAAAAGAAAAATAGACTGTTGAGAGAGATTTTATAATAATAAAACAGATATAACAATTATAAGCATATATACATGCAACCAACAAGAGCTTCCAAGACACATGAATCAAAGGAGGAAAAAAGTGATTTGCAAATTTTAAATTTCGCAATTAAATAGCTATTGGATCGAGAAGAAAAATTATAAACTAACTTGAGGATTATTTAGAAAATGATCCCAAACAACAAAATCGCATCTAAATAAAATGTCAAGTATGTGAATAAAGCTATACTCAGAGGCAAACTTATAGCCTGAAAACTTTCATTTTAAGGGGGGAAAAAGTCATAGTTTGACCTAATATTTTGAATAAAAGAAACAGTGTTCATATCAAAAGGATTCAGGGGCCAAATTCCACCTCTACCTAAAAAGTAGAGAGCTGAAAGAACATCACTCTAAACCTATCAAGAAAAAGCCATTTAAACTATAAAACCCACAACTTTTCTCGAAACTATGAAAGATTTGCACCTGCAAAGGCAACCAAATAGTTTGAAATCCAAGGGCAGACACACTCTCCTTCAGCTGCCTAAAAACCACAAGACACTCAGACTATCCACTAACGACAGAGCAAAGGAAGAAAATGTGGAGGAAGACATGCAGATAAGAAACCAGCTAAAATTTTAACAAATTGCTCAAGGCTGATTGTGGGCTACTGCAGTAGTACAGAACCACTGGAACCACAGACAGGAGTTCACACTCACAGGCTCTACTCCATGAAGATTTACAAGGAGCTCTTGGGGAAGACTGGAAGCAAGGAGACAAAACAACCAGAAAGAATCTCCCTTGGTGGTGCAGGCATGAAGGAGAGGATCAGGTGCCACTGAGGCAAAGATATGAAATCCCATCTCTTGCCCAGACACTACTCTCAAAAGCCCTGAGCGTCTGGGGGATTGGCAGCAAATCCTGTCACACCCAGGGCATAAGTAAAGACCCATGATGGCTAGGAGGACAAAGGAGAAAATCTTTTTCCCCTAAACAAGGGGCAGGAAAAATTCCTGACCCCAGGATCTGTTATCGGAGATCTTCTAACACTTGGGGAGAGACAGGAAGCTGTCTCCCTCCCAAGTCCTTCCACAGATGTAAAGTCTGCCAAAGGCAGGAGGCAATGAATTGGTGAAACCCTGAGGCCCAGATATACAGAGCCCACCAAGGACTGAGGCTGGACCAAAACCACCAAGAAATCAAAAGCCCAAAACATCAAATAATAAACGACAGCAGTCTAGCACTAACAGGTGGGACAAAAGTGTGGTAAAAGGAAGAGCACAGAAAGAAACCAACCTCTGTGGCACCAAATCACCCAATATTCCAGCCCTCAACCTAAACATAAGGTATCATTAGAGGAGGATGAAGGGGCAGGGCCACCCCAATGGACTCAGAAAACAGATCATCAAGCCACAGAGAGAGGTCACACAATGTTACTTCCACCGCACTTTATCAGCCAAAACAAGTTACAGAGCAGCCTAGATACAAGAGATGAGGCATTTACTTTTGGTACGAATGTAAACTGGTGCAGCCACTATGGAAGACAGTATGGAGGTTCCTTAAAAAACTAAAAATAGAGTTAACATATGATCCAGCAATCCCACTCCTGGGCATATATCCAGAGAAAACTATAACTCAAAAAGACACATGCACCCCACTGTTCATATTTACAATAGCCAAGCAGCACTATTTACAATAGCCAAGACATGGAAGCAACATAAATGTCCACCATCGACATATAAATGGATAAAGAACATGTGACACACACACACCCCACATGGGGGATAAATTTGGAATTGGGGATTAACATATACACACTACTATATATAAAATAGGTAAACAACAAGGACCTACTGTATAGCACAGGGAACTATATTCAATATCTTGTAATAACCTATAACAGAGAAGAATCTGAAAAAGCATATATATGTATGTATGTGTATACAGACATAGATATAACTGAATCACTTTACTATACACCTGAAACCAACACAACTTTGTAAATCAACTATACTTCAAGAAAAAAAAATTCTTAATAGCTTTCCACATCTATTCCTTTAGAAAAAAGATAAAGGGAAGTTGGGCTAGCAATTTCTAAGTTTTCCTCTACCGTTATCCTCTTATAGTTCAATGACACCATGTTTTATAGTATTTTTGGTTTGTTTGGTTGGTCTGTTATGATCCTTCCTATACTTATAAACACTCATTCCTTCATGGCCATTCAGTGAATAAAAGCTATTCAAAAGGATAAATCCAGGATATACCCATCATCTGCCAACTACTTTTTATGGAAATTGCAGCTTTCTAAACTAAATGCTTCCTTGACTCTAAAGAACACAAGACCACCCAAAAAAGTTCCCAAATATCTATGTTGCCCCAATCTTCCCATTTCTTAAAAATTATTGAAACGTAATTAAAGGTAACATATGCCACTCACATTTATTAACAAAATGTATATGTTAGTGAAATAAGGAATTGATACAAGAAAATATGAGAGGTCAAAAAATAAAAACAAGAATCTGATGACAAATGGTACAGAAACTGGCCACTGTATATATAATGACGTGGAAATTTTAACAAAATAAGTCAACACAGTGAGTTCTCTGCAACTGGATATACTATACAAATAGTCTAGAAATTTTCCTTTTTTTCTTCTAAATCTTACAGTGTTCCAGCCACACAGGATTTATTATTCTCTGAACTGCCTAGCACCTCCCCTTTGTACCTATTACCCTAATTTATGCTACTTTCTCTGTCTAGAATTATTATTTGATTCTTTCTTCCACAGGTCAAATTTCTTATTATCATGCACAGCCGTTATATAATATCTTTGTGTGCCTTATTCAATTCCTTAGACAAAAATAATCCCTCCTTTCATTATGTTCCATAATACTCTATTCAGATTTTTTATTATTTATAATTTCTTATTATTTTCATACATCGTAGTTATATATTTACTTGACTGTCTAAGTGTCACATGGAGATAAACCCTGTATTTTATGAAACTCTGAACTCTTAGCGTCTAGCACAATGCAAAGCAGGTCCATTTTAAGTGCCCAATACATTTATTAATAATCTCCACATTATCCTTTACTACCACTCATTAAGGACTGATGTATTCCAGGGGAGCTCCCTGGCAGTCCAGTGGTTAGGACTTGGCGTTTTCACTGCCATGGTCCAGGTTCAATCCCTGGTCAGGGAACGCCCCCACACGTCCCCCAAAGAGAAAAAAAAGATTGATGTCTTCCAAAATGCAACAATCCATTTTCCCATTGTTCCTATCATTTCAGAATTCCATGTCCCCTATTAACCATACTGAATATTCACGAACAGAATATTATTCTTTTTAAGGTTAACTATACAGACCAACAACCATAAGAATCCAAGAAACATATAAGGAAAAAATTTGACAGAGAGATACACCATGCTTCTGGAAGGGGAGATGCAATATTCCAAGAAGATCAATTTTTCCCCAAAATAGTATTTCACTGTAGCACCAGTAAAATTAAAATTGTATTGTTACTCTTAAGGTTCATCTAAAAAAAGAAATACATGACAATATTTGTTCTACCATGTACCAAGATGTATTTAAAGCCATAATAATTTAAAACAGTGTGGTAGTAGACTAAGAATAGAAAGACACATCAATGGAACAGAAAAAATGTCAAGAATAGCCAAGAATGTAATAATGATTCAAACAGTATTTCAAATCACTGTGCAAAACATAGATTATTCAATAATAGTGTTGAAAAGGTTGACTAAACCACATGGGAGGGGAAAAATTACACACACATCTCACCATATTCTAAAATTAACTCTAACTGGATAGAAGATTTATACCTAAATTAATTCATTCTGCCTCTATACTCCCTCCCTTACTTCTTGAGTACTTTAGTCTTAAAGCCATGAGGTGGGGCCAAGCATGCTAGCATCTATCCTGGGAAGGAAGGGGCAGGCCAACTCAACTATCAGAGCCCCAGTAGTGTTGGCGCTCATGAGAGTGTTGGGGGCTGGGGTGGAGGTAGTGTCCAAGTGAGTTGTAAGAACCTGAGCAAAGTGAGCAAAGTGAGGGGAGAAGGGGTAGTTCTGGACTGAAGCTGGGTGTCAAACCCCCAAAATGGTTTTAAAAAATAAAGGCAGACATGCAGGGAAGCACCAGCAACCCAGAGTGAGGTCTGAGCCTGAAAATGGTTAGGCTGGCCTCTGTATTATGGGATGGCAGCAACAGAAGATTTGTCAATATAAGAGAGAATGATCAAATAAATATATTGAGGATAATGGGAGTCACGTTTCTCATTGTCTGGCATGAGAGTCATAACACAAAAACAAAAAAACATTAGAATGAACCCTGTGCTGTTGGATTAGGTTTAGGGAAATTACTAGGAAATTCCTAGGAGTTTATGGTTCGATAAATAAATAGATACAAAGACAGACAGATACAGAAATACATATAGATATGTTTGTGTTTAATACATAAATCCATATACTAAATCAGAAGTATCTATGTGACCTCACCAACTTCAAAATATAAAGAAGATATAGATGTGAATGTGCGTTTATCTCTGCATCTATACACACTGAGAGGGTCTGGAAGTAGCAACATCCTAATAGCAATGAGCACACCTAGTGTCCACTTTGGTTTCTAAATACCATTCTCACCTAAAACAAATCAAGGCTCCCTGGAGAAATGTTATTCTAGGGCTAAGACAAGGAATGGTTCAAGATGTGCCTAGAACATACTGTCATGTCAGAAGTAAAGAAGTGCTCAAACAATGACAGAACCATGTCAAAAGACACAGGAACCCACATGAAGAGGTACCACTGGCCAAACCTGAGACAATATGAACATCACAATAAGTGACAGTAATGGGGAATGACCCATTAAAATAAAATATTAACATGTAAGTCAATATTAGTCCATACTAATATAAATAACTGCAGAGTGGAGAAAGCTTTTCCTTAAAATGGAATGCCACCTGATGAATGTAAAAGATGGAATTAGGAAACCACCACTTGCCATCAATCTAATAGACTAATTAAGCAAAGAAACAACAATGAATGCTAAAATTAGTGAGTAAAAGGCACAGGGAACAAGATATTTACATAAAAAGTACTTCCCGGGGCTTCCCTGGTGGCGCAGTGGTTGAGAGTCCGCCTGCCGATGCAGGGGACACAGGTTCGTGCCCCGGTCCAGGAAGATCCCACAGGCCGCGGAGGGCTGGGCCCGTGAGCCATGGCCGCTGAGCCTGCACGTCCGGAGCCTGTGCTCCGCAACGGGAGAGGCCACAACATGAGAGGCCTGCGTACTGCAAAAAAAAAGAAAGTACTTCCCCACAAAATGCTTACTGATTATAAAGGGAATAAAGATTAACCTTCCAGTGGAGAAATCTTGTAGACACTGCCTTAACCAAGTGATCAAGGTAAAATCACCAGTAATGGGAAAAGTTGAAATCATGTACCACCTGACAGGATGCAATGAGAAGAACATAGCATCGTGTCTGTGATATTCCTGCCAAAAACACATAATCTGAATTTAATCATGTGGAAACATTATAAAAATCCATTCTACAAATAACTGGCCTATACCATTCAGAAGTATCAAAGTTATGAGAGTCAGAGAAAGACTGAGTTACTATTCAGGAGACCTAAGAGACAAAAAGCAATCTGTGATCTTTTTGCTATGAAAGGGAAAAAAGAAAACATGAATGAAAATTAGGCAAATAATGATGGGGTCTCTGGATTAGACAGTAATAATGCATAAATGTTAATTTCCTGATTTTGGCTGTATTCTGGTCATGCAGAAGAAAGTCCTTCTTTATAGGAAATACAAACTAAAGCATTCAGAGGTGTCGGTGTTATATGATAAATTACTCTCAGATGGTTTAGGAGAGGAAGAAGTCTTTGTACTATTAATGCAACCTTAATTTAAGTTTGAAATTATTTCAAAATTGAAAGGAAAAAAACAAGTATTTTTAGAAATGAATTTTGAAAGTACTAAAAAAATAGACATTAGTGTAAAGAAAGATTTTCTTTGCATGGCAACAAAGGCAGAAACAATAAAGAGTAGTTGTGTAAATTACATAAAAATTTTAAACTTCAAACTAGAAGAAATTAACCTGCTAGAATACCGACAACAATAAAAACCATCAAGACTTAATGAAAAATAAACAGAAAATGTTAAGTTATGGGCAAAAGCATCCACAGCAAGTATATAAGAATAAAAAATAACATCTCCAATATAAAAAACACTTTGTAAGAAAAAATTAAAACATTACAATATTAAACTGAACGAAGAGCTATTCAAGATCAATTAACAAACATGAATAACCTTTTTAAAAAACTTTAAAATATCTAACCTTACCAATATTCAAAGAAAATCATTCAAACACTAATATTTTTCACTAAAAAGAATAGCAAAGCCTGTTTTAATGGTAATATACAGTGCACTTAACAGGATATAAGATTATGTGCACTCTCACATATAACTAGTGTGATTAATAAATGAGAAACTACATTCTAGAACAACTTCACACAATATATTTACTGAAGCCTCCAAAATGTTCATACTCGTTTACACAGAGATTTGGCTGGTATGTACATGCCAAACACCAAGTGAGGCTCTTCAAGAAGAAGGTGTTCCTAAGGCGTTCCTAATAAATTATATTTTATCAAAACTAATAATACTTTGTATTAGATGCTAAATATCCACTAGAAATAATGGCAAAATATAATTTATTAACAAAAAATGATGTTCAGGGTTATTAAGTTTCAAAAACAGAACAGTATGAGCACTATGATCCAAACTTTTTACAGTTATATAGTATATGTAAAAATGCACACAAAAAAGATTTTAGATGATTTCTGTCTCGCATTTTCCTATTTTTTTATCCATATTTTCCATTTTTTTTTAATAAATACTAACGATCTACATTACAAAATGTTTAGTATTTTGAAACCTTAGGACTGGCTGCAGTGACACTTTCTTCACCAATGGAATAATCAACAGGTACCTTTAGTTAAAAATGGTAACACTATATTTAAAGACACAGTGGTTAATAGAAAAAAATCATCCAATAATATGCAAGAGAATGAAACAATAATATAAATGTACTAAATTAATAAAAAGATACAGGAAAAAAGTGAACATTAACTAAGGTTTTTAAAAAAGGCAACAATAGGGCTTCCCTGGTGGCGCAGTGGTTGAGAGTCCGCCTGCCGATGCAGGGCATGCAGGAGGATCCCACGTGCCGCGGAGCGGCTGGGCCCGTGAACCATGGCCGCTGAGCCTGCGCATCCGGAGCCTGTGCTCCGCAACGGGAGAGGCCACAGCAGTGACAGGCCCACGTACCACCAAAAAAAAAAAAAAAAAGGCAACAATAAAAATCCTATCTCGGGGGAACGAAATAATGTGGAGAGGAGAGATGAGCAAATAATATTCTGTGATAAGACAGGATGTGTAGCATCATAACAAATATTATACCAAATAATGATTAATTCAAATTTAACAGATCCTCAATGTCTGAAAGAACATAAAAGTTAGTAATTCTTAAAGAACAAATCTAAGGACTTCCCTGGTGGTCCAATGGGTAAGACTCTGCGCTCCCAATGCAGGGGGCTTGGGTTCGATCCCTGGTCGGGGAACCAGGCATATATGCATGCTGCGACTAAGAGTTCACATGCCACAACAAAGAAGTCTGCATGCCGCAACTAAGAAGTCCACATGCCGCAACTATAAGATTCCACATACTGTAACTAAAGATCCTGCATGCTGCAACGAAGATCCCAAGTGCCACAACTAAGACCTGGTGCAGCCAAAATAATAAATAAATATTTTTTTAAAAAAAAGAACAAATCTATACAGATTAAAATGTTAGAAGCTTACTTAGGTTAATGTAAAAGGTAATATAGTTTTGTTTGTGTGTGTTTGTTTTGTACTCCTGTGACCTTAATAACATATTTTAATACTTGTAGTTTACCACAGTAATTACACTTTTTCCAAATCAATGGAGGCACTTACTGCTGTAATAAAACAAAATTTAAAAATTCCTTTATACTTCCCAGTTTTAAAACAAAAAAATTATATTCAAACATCAATAAAATAATATCTACTATACCTTATTATAACGATCATGTGGCACAGACTGTAAAACAATTGGTTCCATTGTTGAAACATTGGCAAACTGTACCTCTGGAATATACAGGGCACAAACCACATGAGCCCAACCTAAAAATAAACAAAAATAATGTCATTTTTCAATAAAGCTTTTTCAAAGATAAATTAAATTATTAACTTTATGAACAGGTCCCTTAAATGTCCATTTTAGGAAATGCACAACAAAAACATTAACAAATTATCACTACTGACTGATCATCAAACCACTACTGATAAGACTCTTAGTCGTTTCTCCAGGTAATACACACAGTAACACAAATAAACAGAAACTTTGGGGGGTTTTTTGGCTGTGCCACAAGGCTCGCTGGATGGATCTCAGTTCCCCAACCAGGGACCGAACCCGGGCCACAGCAGTGAAAGCCCAGAATCCTAACCACTGGACCACCAGGAAACTCCCCAAGGGAAAATTTTTTTTTTCTTTTTTGGCTGTGTTGAGCCATCGTTTCTGTGTGAGGGCTTTCTCTTGTTGCAGCGAGAGGGGGCCACTCTTCATCACGGTGAGCGGGTACTCACTGTCGCGGCCTCTCTTGTTGCGGAGCACAAGCTCCAGATGTGCAGGCTCAGTAGTTGTAGCTCACGGGCCTAGCTGCTCCGCGGCATGTGGGATCCTCCCAGACCAGGGCTCGAACCCATGTCCCCTGCAATGGCAGGCAGAACCTCAATCACTGTGCCACCAGGGAAGCCCCCCAAGGGAAATTTTTAATTCAGATGCTGGCACTGACACTTTTCATAAGAGTAAACTGAATAATTCAGATCAATAATTCCTCTGAGAACCACTATAAAAGTATGAAGTTTTGGGACTTCCCTGGTGGTGCAGTGGTTAACAATCCGCCTGCCAATGCAGGGGACATGGGTTCGAGCCCTGGTCAGGGAGGATCCCATATGCTGCGGAGCAACTAAGCCCACGTGCCACAACTACTGAGCCTGTGCTCTAGAGCCCACAAGCCACAACTACTGAGCCCGTGTGCCACAACTACTGAGCCCGTGTGCCACAACTACTGAAGCCCACGTGCCACAACTACTGAAGCCCGGTGCGTAGACCCCTGCTCCGCAACAAGAGAAGCCACTGCAATGAGAAGCTCACACACACAACAAAGAGTAGCCCCTGCTGGCTGCAACTAGAGAAAGCCGGCGCACAGCAACAAAGATCCAACTCATCCAAAAATTAATTAATTGATTAATTAATTTTAAAAGTATGAAGTTTTATAGCTGAAAACCTATAATAAAAATTTTAATACTTTAAATCTTAAATGTCAGTATTAAATTTTTAACTGTTATACAAATGTTGACATTTTAAACACTAATACTAACGATCATTGTTCTACTATTTTAAGATTTCACTTAAAATATATTAACAATTTATCAATTTAAATATTAATATTAAATGCTGTTTCTTTTAATTTTCAAAATGTGACTAAAGGTATCAAAGAGCTGATGTCATAGTAAGGAATTACTGGGCCAAAACTTGAAAAGGATGGAAGTCAAGGGAGTTTAGTACAACTTTTGACCATTTTGTCACCCAGGGGACATTTGCCTATTTCAAAGAAAGCAGCTGAGAGAGTGAAAGGTACTTCTGACAAACTCAGAAGGCTGAAAGTACAGGGATCTACATCCATAGACAACTAAGGGAAAAGAAGAACACTAGTAAATCCCTTCCCTCTTTCAGCGGCAACACTGAGGGGCTGCAAGCCAGGAATGACAATAAACTAAAAGTACATAGGCCCACCCAGAGACTGCAGCTGGGCTTTGATCATCTCAAACTCTGAAATTTGACTCACATAACCCTAAATTACAAGTGCCCCCAGACACCAGACAGAAGCTAATATACATCCTCTTTAGAGAAAAACAATGTCATTTGGCTACAAATAATTTCTAATACTAGTTCATTACCATTTTCGGCACAATGAAAAATACTAAACACATGAGAGTCAAGACAACATGAATGAAAACCAGTAGAAACATGAAGATCAAAACATATTTGTATTTTGGAGTTTCAGATACAGACATTTATAAAAAGTATGTTTATTATGTTCAAATACACACAACACAAAATTTAAAATTTCTTCAAAGAACTGAAAACTCTAAATCAAAAAATTACATAAGTAAAAACAAAAATTATAAAATCAATAAATGGGATTAACAATGGCTGAAAACAGCCATTAGCTGAAAACAGAATTAGAACAACAACAAAATAGGTCAGAAGAAAATATTCAGAACATTAGCACAGAAGTATGAAGAATAGGGCTTCCCTGGTGGCACAGTGGTTGAGAGTCCGCCTGCCGATGCAGGGGACGCGGGTTCGTGCCCCGGTCTGGGAAGATCCCATATGCCACGGAGCGGCTGGACCCGTGAGCCATGGCCGCTGAGCCTGCGCATCCGGAGCCTGTGCTCCACAACGGGAGAGGCCACAACAGTGAGAGGCCCGCGTACCACAAAAAAAAAAAAAAATGAAAAATACAAAAAGACAGGAAACGAAAACAACATGATGGGCAGGCCTAACACACATGTAATTAGAGTCCCAGAGAAATATGAGAGGGAAAAAAATGGTACAAAAGCAATATTTAAAATGATAATAACTGGGACGTCCCTGGTGGTCCAGTGGTAAAGAATCCGCCTTACAGTGCAGGGGACGCGGGTTCAATCCCTGGTCAAGGAACTAAGATCCCACATGCCGTGGGGCAACTAAGCCCACGTGCCACAACTACTGAGTTCATGCGCCTCAACTAGAAAGCCCGTGTGCTGCAAACTACAGAGCCCACACGCTCTGGAGCCCGTGCATCACAACTACAGAGCTCACACGCCCTGGAGCCTGTGTGCCACAACTAGAGAGAAGCCCGCACGCCACAACAAAGAGTCCAAGCAACGCCACGAAAGATCCCGCATGCTTCAACAAAGATCCTGCATGCCTCAATGAAGATCCCGCATGCCGAAACTAAGACCCAACGCAGCCAAAAATAAACACATAAATAGATATAGATAGATAAATAAATAATAAATCTTTTAAAAAATGATAATAACTGAAAACTTTCTAAAACAGAAGAAAGATGGCAAGTCATAGACTGAAGAACCACAATAAATCCCAGGGTAAATAAATATAAATCCACACATAGGCACACTAATAAAACTACAGAAAACCAAAAAGAGAAATAAAAATCTTAATATAACCCAAAGGGAAGTTATCACTAAAAGAACTGGATAAATAACAAAGCCAAAAAATATCTCTAAACAAATTTCCATTAAAGGGAATACCAAACAATTTTCCTCGGGCAGAAAACAATGACCCAAGAAGTAAGCTCCAAGATGAAGGGGAAAATGAAGCATGATAAACATGCAGGTACTTTTGATAGATTATTGGCTGATAAAACAATCATAATACCTCCTTTCACTTAAAATACATATGACTGCTTACATCAAAAGTTAAAATGCTGTCTTGTAAAGTTTTCAATGTGTGTAAAACTATAACAAAGATTGCGGAAGGAGCAGGTAAAAGAAATCTATACAGTTTCAAGGTTTCTACATTTTGTGTGAAGTGGTACACATAGTAGACTGAACTTATTTGTATGAAATTTGTAATCCCTGGAGCAACCACTACACAGATATTAATACTTGTATATATAGAAAGAGATATGGCCCAAAAGGTAATTTAATTTACAATTACATTTAAATGCAATATTAAATAACCGCATTATTAAACTGATTAAAATGCAATGTTAAAAATATTCATTATAATCACAAATAAGGAAGAAAAGAGGGAACAGAAGAATAATAAAATAAGAGAAAAAAATCAAGGCTAAGGAGAAATAGTAGATTGGTCAAGATGGAATAACAAGGACCAAATTTATCCTCCTGCATGAAACAATGCATACCCCACACACTCAAAAAAAAAAAAGGACAAAATAATTTAGACAGTGGTTCTCAAGATACCTGTGTATCAGCTACAGAAAGACAACAATCTCAAAGAGGTAATAGACAAGTGAGGTGAGCCCTCTGTTTGCCCCCTCTTAATGTCTTGAGAGTTCTTCCAGGCCAAGACTCAGGGAGAGAAACTGAGGCCAAGCCCAGGACACTCTCAAAGTATAGGAGATGGGTGAGACCAAGAAAGCTAAAATTGGCAAAGCCAAGTACCAGAAATGAAAGCCCTTCAGAGAGAGAACACTCAAAGACAGAGAAAGAGAAACAGCACTACATGAGTATTAAACAGAGAACATGTGAGTAGAGAAATTACCTGAGGCTGGAAAAAGAACCAGCCAAAAAGATTAGAGCGAACAGTATCCAGCTGGCACAAAGGTCTAGGAACAGTGCCTGTTCCCTGAGCCAGACTGGAAAAACTCCCAACTCACAGGGCTTTCACTGGGTAAAAGACTCATAAAGGTCTTGCCTCAGTAGTGGGAATAAGTACCCCTAGACTGAGCACTGCTCTGGACCCACTGAATAAATCATAAGAGCAGGACCTGAAAAGATCAAACTGTTTCCAAGGAACATAACTGTATTTCAGAACAAAACTCAAGGAGACTTACAGGGATGCAAAAATGTCCAGATTTATGTTAGCAAAAATGGGGGAGAAGGCAGCTCCAAGGGCACATTCCACCACAGAAACATCAAGAAGTCAAGCAGAAACTATCAGAACCAATTTTGTCAGGACTCTGGGAAAGAAAGTGAAAGGTTTGCAGCAACCAAGCAAACGCTCAGTCAGAAAAAAGCAACTTAAAAATGGCAGGAAAGGGCTTCCCCGGTGGTGCAGTGGTTGAGAGTCCGCCTGCCGATGCAGGGGACACGAGTTCGTGCCTCGGTCTGGGAAGATCCCACATGCTGTGGAGCGGCTGGGCCCGTGAGCCATGGCCACTGAGGCTGCGCGTCCGGAGCCTGTGCTCCACAACGGGAGAGGCCACAACAGTGAGAGGCCCGCGTACAGCAAAAAAAAAAAAAAAAAAAAGGCAGGAAAGTGGGGAGTTCCCTTGAGGTCCAGCGGTTAGGACTCAAGTGCTCTCACTGCCATGGGCCCAAGTTCAGTCCTTGGTCAGGGAACTAAGATCCCGCAATCCACGCAGCGCACCCCCCCCCCAAAAAAAAAGGCAGGAAAGCTTTGGGAATTTTTACTTTCCCTTGACCCATGGATTCAGCAGAGGTCTTGAAGATAGCATCTTGTATTCCCAGTGAAGAACCCCAGCTTCTGGTTTCAGAAGGAGCAGAGCAGACTTTATTTGCAAAGAATTGTGTTTCTGTAAAGTGTCTGTTGGCTACTGAAGAACTGACACAACATGCTTATTCTTTTGACAAGCTCAGAACTCACTCAGGGCAGAAAAGTGGTGGGTATCCTCAAATCACTGTAAGGCAGACAAAATACCCACAGGTCCCTGGGGCGAAAGATCATGGTTCAAGCAAATAACCTAGTGCCAAGAGCCTAAGAGGAAAAGCTGGGGACAAAGTTTCTCTTGGAAATTGGGGCACTGGAAAGTGTCTGTTCATTCTAGGGAATTTAGACAGCACCACATGCCCAGGGCAGGATGCATATTCCTAAAAGACCTGATGAGACACTAACCTTTCATCTCTGGTCTATCTCCTGGTACAGGGCAAGTAGGGAGTGAAGGCTAAGTAAGGGAGAGTGGTAAGAAGACTGGCTAGCCACTGAAGGAACAGTCCTAGCACAGAGCCAATCTGCAAAGACTGGAAGAGGTGTTGCTTTTTTCCTTTTTTTTTTTTTTTTCTTTTTGATTCTCCCTCTCTCTCGCTATTTTGGCACCTGGTATTCAAGCAAAACTCTGTCAAAAAACTAGTTGAACACAAACTACAGAAACAGACTTTAGAGAACAAAGTGACAAAAAATGTACACTTTTTTAAAAATTACATAGAAGACCACTAAAAAGGCAAATAACTGCAGCATACAGCAAGCAACATAATTAAACCGTGAGTAAAGAACCCACTTTCCAGAGTTACCATATCATAATATTCAGTACATCCAGTTTTCAAGAGAGTTACAAAGCATGCAAAGAAAAAGAAAGTACAGCCCATTCACAGGAGAACTGAAGAGAATCTGTCTCTGTAGAAGCACAGACATTTAGTGCAGACTTTAAATCAACTGTCTTAGATCTGCTCAAAGATAAAGGAGAGCAAGGTCAAGGAGCTAAAGGACACCAGGACAATGATGTCTCAACAGAGAATCAACAGTCATTTCAAAAAGGAACCAAACAGAGACACTGACATTGAAAATTGTAATAACCAGAATGAAAACTACACTAGAGGGTCTCAACAACAGATGTGAGTAGGTAAAGAAAAAAACTCAGTAAACTTAAAGGTAGACCAATTGAAATTATCCAGTTTCAGGATCATTTAAAAAAGGGGAGCAGAGGAGTTCCTACGAAACCTGTAGGACACAATCATGCCTACTAACATACAAACAATGGGAATCCCAGAAGAAAAGGAAAAAGAGGAACAGAGAAAATATTTTAAGAAATATTGGCCAAAAACTTCCGAATTAGATAATTACGTGAATCTACACATTCAAGAGGCTCAAGAAACCACGAGAAGAATAAACACAAAGAGATCTGCACTGAGATAAAATAATAATCACTGCTAAAAGCCAAGAAAAAAGAGAATCTTTAAAAGATTAACAGAAAAGCAACTTGTCACATACAAAGAATCCTCAGTAAGATTAAACAACAAATTTCTCACTGAATTCAACAGGGGCCATTAGGGTGTGTACAATGACATTTTTAAATTTGTGAAAGAAAAAAACCTGTCACCCAAGAATTCTAAATCAAGCAAAGCTATCCCTCAAATATGGAAAAAGACAGACATTCCCAACGAAACAGAAGGTGAGGGAATCTGTTGCTAAGAGACCTGCCCTACAAGAAATTGGAAAGGGGGTCCTTCTGGCTAAACGAAAGAACACTAGACAGTAACTAAAAGCCGTACCAAAAAAAAATTTTTAACGCCAGTAAAAGTTAAATATAGGTAAAAATTAAAGCCAGCATTATGATAGTTTTGATTTGTAACTCTTCTTTATATTTCCTGCATGGTTTAAAAGACAAATGCATGAAAAAAATAACTATATGTCTATGTTAATGGGCACATGATATGTATAAAGACACAAATTTTGAAAAAACAATAGAAAGGTGGGGGAATGTGAGCAGAATTTTTTGTATGCTACTGAAGCTAAGTTGGTATCAATTCAAAGTGGGACTTCCCTGGTGGCGCAGTGGTTAAGAATCCGGCTGCCAATGCAGGGGGCACGGGTTCAAACCCTGGTCTGGGAAGATCCTGCGTGTCACGGAGCAACTAAGCCCGTAAGCCACAACTACTGAGCCCGTGCTCTAGAGCCCACAACCCACAACTAGTGAGCCCACACACCACAACTATTGAAGCCTGCATGCCCTAGAGCCCATGCATCACAACTACTGAAGTCCATGCGCTCTAAGGCCTGCATGCCACAACTACTGAAGCCCACATGCTGCAACTACTGAAGCCTATACGGCTAGAGCCCGTGCTCCGCAACGAGAAGCCACCACAATGAGAAGCCCGTGCAATGCAACGAAGAGTAGCCCCCACTCACCACAACTAGAGAAAGCCCACGCACAGCAACGAAGACCCAACGCAGCCAAAAATAATTTTTTTTAAGAAATTCAAAGTTATTACAGATTTAGGATGTTAATTGTAATCCTCATAGAAACCAGCAAGAAAATGAAGTTGGCCCTTGTAAAACACAGGTTTGAACTGTGCAGGTCCACTTACATGCAATTTGTCCATAGTAAATACTACAGTACTACACAATCCAGAGTTTGTTGAATCCGTGGACGTGGAACCTTGGATATGGAGGAATCACATATATATAGAGGGCCAACTATACATTATACTTGGATTTTTGACTACACAGTGGGTCAGTGCCCCTATCTCCCATGTTGTTCAAAGGTCAACTGTGCCTTAAAAATATACACAAAAGAAAAGGAAGGCGGGGGACTTCCCTGGTGGTCCAGTGGTAAAGAATCCACCTTGCAATGCAGGGGACATGGGTTCAATCCCTGGTCAGGGAACTAAGATCCCACATAATGTGGGGCAACTAAGCCCACACGCCACAGCTACTGAGCTTGCACGTCTCAACTTACAGCCCACGTGCCACAAACTACAGAGCCTATGTGCTCTGGAACCTGCACAACACAACGACAGAGCCCACACGCCCTGGAGCCTGCGAGCCCCAACTAGAGAAGAGAAAACCCGCACACCACAACTAGAGAGAAGCCCGCGCACCACAACAAAGAGCCCTCACGCCGCAACGAAAGATCCCATGTGCCTCAACAAAGATCCCACATGCTACAACTAAGACCCAACGCAGCCTAAAATAAATCTTAAAATAAAAAAAAAAAAAAAGGAAGGCAGGACTTCCCTGGTGTTCCAGTGGTTAAGACTCCACACTTCCACTTCAGGGGGCACGGGTTCAATCCCTGGTCAGGGAACTAAGATCCCGCATGCTGGGGGAGGAAATGAAAAAAAGAAAGAAAGAAAGAAATGAAAATAAAAGAAAAAAAAAAGGAAGGCAATCAAAAGGACACAAAGCCAAAAAAATTAATTTAAGAAAAAAGGCAGTATTGGAGAAATAGAAGAACAAAGGGGGGCATAAAACGTACAGGAAAAATAGTAAAATGGCATAAATTATCAGTATCTACTTTAAATGGAAACGGGTTAAACTATCCCGTCAAAAACAAGAGAGAGAGATTGGCTAAGTGAATTAAGAATACGCTCCAGGGCTTCCCTGGTGGCGCAGTGGTTGAGAGTCCGCCTGCCGATGCTGGGGACATGGGTTCGTGCCCCAGTCCGGGAGGATCCCACATGCCGTGGAGCGGCTGGGCCCATGAGCCATGGCTGCTGAGCCTGCGTGTCCAGAGCCTGTGCTCCACAACGGGAGAAGCCACAACGGGAGAGGCCACAACGGTGAGAGGCCCGTGCACCACAAAAAAAAAACAAAAAAAAAACACAATGCTCCAACTATACAGGCATACCTCATTTTACTGCTCTTCACAGATGTTGCATTTTTTTATAAATTGAAGGTCTGTGGCAATTCTGCATCAAGCAAGTCTACTGGCACCATTTTTCCAACATTTGCTTGCTTCATGTCTCTTTGTCACATTTTGTAATTTTCGCAATATCTCAGCTTTTTCGTTATTATATTTGTCATAGTATCCATGATCAGTGATGTTTGACGTTACTATTTAATTGTTTTGGGGTGCCACACCCATTCACAACAGCAAATTTAATTCAACAAATGTTGTATGTTCTGACTGTTCCATTGACCAGCTGTTCCCCTATCTCTCTCCCTCTCCTCAGACCTCCCTATTCCAAGACACAACAATACTGAAATTGTGTTCAATTCAAGTAGTGTTTAAGCGAAAGGAAGAATTGCGCATCTCTCACTTTAAATCAAAAGCTAAAAATGATTAAGCTCAGTGAGGAAGGCATGTCAAAAGCCAAGGGAGGCTGAAAGCTAGGCCTCTTGTACCAAAGAGCCAGCTATGTTGTGAATGCAAAGGAAAAATTCCTAAAGAAAATTAAAAGTGACACTATTGTGAACACACAAATGATAAGAAAACAAAACACCCTTATTGTTGATATGGAGAAAGTTTCAGGAGTCTGGATAGAAGATCAAGCCAGCCACAACAAAGCCAAATGCAGAGCAAGGCCTTAATTCTCTTCAATTCTAAGAAGACTGAGAGAGATGAGGAAGCTGCAGAAGAAATGTATAAAGCTAGCAGAGTTTGTTTCATGAGGTTTAAGGAATGAAGCTGCCTCCGTAACATCAAAGTGCAAGGTGAAGCAGCAAGTGCTGATACAGAAGCTACAGCAAGTTATCCAGAAGAGCTAGCGGAGATAATTAATGAAGGTTGCTACACTAAACAACAGATTTTCAATGTAGATGAAACAGCCTTCAATTGGAAGATGATATCAAGGAGTTTCATAGCTAGAGAAGCCAATGTCTGGCTTCAATGTTTCCAGGGCCCTGACAACACCCCCGACTATCTTACTAGGCACTACTGCAGCTGGTGACTTAAAGTTGAAGCCAATGCTCATTTAGTACTTCAAAACTCCTAGAATCCTTAAGAATTATGCTAAATCTACTCTGTCTATGCTCTAAAAATGGAACAACAAATCCTGGACGACTGTACATCTGTTTACAACATGGGTTACTGAATATTTTAAGCCCACAGTTGAGATCTACTGCTCAGAAAGAAGATTCCTTCCAATATAATACTGCTCAATGACAATGTACCTCATCACCCAAGAACGCTAATGGAGATGTACAATGAGTTTTATGTTGCTTTCAGGCCTGTTAACATATTTTCCATTCTGCAGCCTATGGATCAAACAATAATTTCAAAGTTTTAAAAATTAAGAAGTAAATTTTGTAAGGTTAGAGAGAAGAGTCAAGATGACAGTGTGGGAAGATGCAGAGCGCGCATCTCCCCGCAACTGGGGCACTTGCCAGACACCAGTGGGGGACCCTGATGCCCAAGGAGACAGGAAGAACCCCCAAGAAAACCGGTAGGATGTGGGGGCACTGAGGGGGGAGGAGAAGTGGAGGCCGGACAGGACCGGCACCCCTGAGGGGTGGCTGAGAGGGGGAAGGGTATCCACGTCTGGAGGGACCCTCAGGGGCTCGGATCAGGGGGCAACAGGCCCAGCATTTCCCCTGCCCAATTAGCCAGGGATGTTTGCCCGTCTCGGGCTAGGCCGGGTCCTATGCTCTCAAAGGTCCCCGCTGGGCTGGGTTGGCCCTGGGGACATAGGAGGAAGGCTGGGGAGATGTGGAGAGGCAGGCGCAAGGGGCCCTCCATGACTGTAGGATCAGGAGAGGAAGGCGTCTACCCCATCCACTCAAGCCAGAAAGCCTTCTGGGCTCCCAGGTGGGGTCCCCCAGCCTCTGAGACCAGAGGCAGGAGGCATGCCTGGGCCCCTTCTGTTCTGTTGAGCCTAAGCCACCCCCCCCACACACACACACACCCCGGGCCTTTTCCACCCCTGTGGGTACTAAGCATACACCCCGCCCACCACCCAAACCTCACCCCTGCTACGGCCCCGCCCTCCAAAGCCAAGGCCTTTTCCACCTTTCTTACTTTTTTTTTTCCCTCCTCTTTTTTACTATCGTGGTTCTCTTTTACCTTTTGGTTGTTCTTTCACTTATATCTTTATTTTTGTATTTTTTTAACATAGGTGTTAGTTCCCTAGTCTAATTTTATTTTTCACTTTGTTATTGTTATCCTTACTTTATCCCCCCCACCCGGCCAGCACGACTTGCGGGATCTGATTTCACAGCAGAAACTCTATAAGCCAGAAGGGAGTGGCATGATACACTTACAGTGATGAAAGGGAAGAACCTACAACCAAGATTACTCTACCCGACAAGGATCTCATTCAAGATCTCATTCAGATTGTCTCTTTCTTACAGACAAGCAAAAGCTAAGAGAATTCAGCACCACCAAACCAGCTCTACAACAAATGCTAAAGGAACTTCTCTAAGTGGGAAACACAAGAGAAAAAAAGCACCTACAAAAATAAACGCAAAACGATTAAGAAAATGGTCATAGGAACATACATATTGATAATTACCTTAAGCGTGAATGGATTAAATGCTCCAACCAAAAGACACAGGCTTGCTGAATGGATACAAAAACAAGACCCATATATATGCTGTCTACAAGACACCCACTTCAGACCTAGGAAAACACACAGACTGAAAGTGAGGTGATGGAAAAAGATATTCCATGCACATGGAAATCAAAAGAAAGCTGGAGTAGCAACACTCATATCAGATAAAATAGACTTTAACACAAAGAATGCTACAAGAGACAAGGAAGTACACTACATAATGATCAAGGGATCAACCCAAGAAGAAGATATAAGTATAAATATATATGCACCCAACATAGGAGCACCTCAATACATAAGGCAACTGCTAACAGCTATAAAAGAGGAAACCGACAGTGACACAATAATAGTGGGAGACTTTAACACCTCACTTACACCAATGGACAGATCCAAACAGAAAATTAATAAGGAAACACAAGCTTTAAATGACACAATAGACAAGATAGATTTAATTGATATTTATAGGACATTCCATCCAAAAACAGCATATAACACTTTCTTCTCAACTGTGCATGGGAACATTCTCCAGGATAGATCACATCTTAGGTCACAAATCAAGCCTCAGTAAATTTAAGAAAACTGAAATCATATCAAGCATCTTTTCTAACCACAACGCTATGAGATTAGAAATCAATTACACGGGAAAAAACGTAAAAAACACAAACACATGGAAGCTAAACAATACGTTACTGAATAACCAAGCGATCACTGAAGAAATCAAAGAGGAAATCAAAAAACACCTAGAGACAAATGACAATGAAAACACGACGATCCAAAACCTATGGGATGCAGCAAAAGAAGTTCTAAGAGAGAAGTTTATAGCAATAAAATCCTACCTCAAGAAACAAGAAATATCTCAAATAAACAACCTAACCTTACACCTAAGCAACTAGAGAAAGAACAAACAAAACCCAAAGCTAGCAGAAGGAAAGAAATCATAAAGATCAGAGCAGAAATAAATGAAACAGAAACAAAGAAAACAATAGCAAAGATCAATAAAACCAAAAGCTTGTTCTTTGAGAAGATAAACAAAATTGATAAAACATTAGCCAAACTCATCAAGAAAAAGAGGGAGAGGACTGAAATCAATAAAATTAGAAATGAAAAAGAAGTTACAACAGACACCGCAGAAATACAAAGCATCCTAAGAGACAACTACAAGCAACTCTATGCCAATAAAATGGACAACCTGGAAGAAATGGACAAATTCTTAGAAAGGTGTAACCTCCCATGACTGAAACAGGAAGAAATAGAAAATATGAACAGACCAATCACAAGAATGAAATTGAAACTGTGATTTAAAATCTTCCAACAAACAAAAGTCCAGGACCAGATGGCTTCACAGGTGAATTCTATCAAACATTTAGAGAAGAGCTAACACCCATCCTTCTCAAACTCTTCCAAAAAATTGCAGAGGAAGGAACACTCCCAAACTCATTTTATGAGGCCACCATCACCCTGATACCAAAACCAGACAAAGATACTACAAGAAAAGATAATTACAGACAAATATCACTGATGAATATAGATGCAAAAATCCTCAACAAAATACTAGCAAACAGAATCCAACAACACATTAAAAGGATCATACACCATGATCATGTGGGATTTATCCCAGGGATGCAAGGATTCTTCAATATATGCAAATCAATCAATGTGATACATCATATTAACAAATTTAAGAATAAAAACCACATGATCATCTCAATAGATGCAGAAAAAGCTTTTGACAAAATTCAGCACCCATTTATGATAAAAAATCTCCAGAAAGTGGGCACAGAGGGAACCTACCTCAACATAAGAAAGGCCATATATGACAAACGCACAGCAAACATCATTCTCAATGGTGAAAAACTGAAAGCATTTCCTCTAAGATCAGGAACAAGACAAGGATGTCCACTCTCACCACTATCATTCAACATAGTTTTGGAAGTCCTAGCCATAGGCAATCAGAGAAGAAAAAGAAATAAAAGGAATACAAATTGGAAAAGAAGAAGTAAAACTGTCACCCTTTGCAGATGACATGATACTATACATAGAGAATCCGAAAGATGCCACCAGAAACTACTAGAGCTAATCAATGAATTCGGTAAAGTTGCAGGATACAAAATTAATGCACAGAAATCTCCTGCATTCCTATACACTAATGATGAAAAATCTGAAAGAGAAATTAAAAACACTCCCATTTACCATTGCAACAAAAGAATAAAATACCTAGGAATAAACCTACCTAGGGGGACAAAAGACCTGTATGCAGATAATTATAAGACACTGATGAAAGAAATTAAAGATGATACCAACAGAAGGAGAGATATACCATGTTCTTGGATAGGAAGAATCAATATTGTGAAAATGACTATACTACCCAAAGCAATCTACAGATTCAATGCAATCCGTATCCAATTACCAATGGCATTTTTTACGGAACAAGAACAAAAAAAAATCTCAAAATCTGTATGGATACACAAAAGACCCCAAATAGCCAAAGCAGTCTTGAGGGAAAAAAACAGAGCTGGAGGAATCAGACTCCCTGACTTCAGACTATACTACAAAGCTACAGTAATCAAGACAATATGGTACTGGCACAAAAACAGAAACATAGATCAATGGAACAAGATAGAAAGCCCAGAGATAAACCCACGCACCTATGGTCAACTAATCTATGACAAAGGAGGCAAGGATATACAATGGAGAAAAGACAGCCTCTTCAACAAGTGGTGCTGGGAAAAATGGACAGCTACATGTGAAAGAAAGAAATTAGAACACTCCCTAACACCATACACAAAAATAAACTCAAAATGGATTAGAAACCTAAATGTAAGACCAGACACTATAAAATTCTTAGAGGAAAACATAGGAAGAACACTCTTTGACATAAATCACAGCAAGATCTTTTTTGATCCACCTCCTAGAGTAATGGAAATAAAAACAAAAATAAACAAATGGGACCTAATGCAATTTAAAAGCTTTTGCACAGCAAAGGAAACCATAATCAAGACAAAAAGACAACCCTCAGAATGGGAGAAAATATTTGCAAACGAATCAACGGACAAAGGAGTAATCTCCAAAATATACGAACAGCTCATGCAGCTCGATATTAAAGAAACAAACAACCCAATCCAAAAATGGGCAGAAGACCTAAACAGACACTTCTCCAAACAAGATATACAGATGGCCAAGAAGCACATGAAAAGCTGCTCAATATCACTAAGTATTAGAGAAATGCAAATCAAAACTACAATGAGGTATCACCTCACACCAGTTAGAATGGGCATCATCAGAAAATTTACAAGTAACAAATGCTGGAGAGGGTGTGGAGAAAAGGGAACCCTCTTGCACTGCTGGTGGGAATGTAAATTGACACAGCCGCTATGGAGAATAGCATGGAGGTTCCTTAAAAAACTAAAAATAGAATTACCATATGACCTAGCAATTCCACTACTGGGCATATACCCAGAGAAAACCATAATTCAAAAAGACACATGCACCCCAATGTTCACTGTAGCACTATTTACAATAGCCAGGTCATGGAAGCAACCTAAATGCCCATTGACAGATGAATGGATAAAGAAGATGTGGCACATATATACAATGGAATATTACTCAGCCATAAAAAGGAACGAAATTGGGTCATTTGTAGAGACATGGATGGATCTAGAGACTGTCATACAGAGTGAAGTAAGTCAGAAAGAGAAAAACAAATATCGTATATTAACGCATATATGTGGAACCTAGAAATATGGTACAGATGAACCAGTCTGCAGGACAGAAATTGAGACACAGATGTAGAGAACAAACATATGGTCACCAAGGGGGGAAAGCGGCGGGGGGTGGGGGGGGTGTGATGAATTGGGAGATTGGGACTGACATGTATACAGTGATGTGTATAAAATTGATGACTAATAAGAAGACTAATAAAATTGATGACTATACTGCTGTATAAAAAAATTAATTAAATTCAAAAAAAACTTATATTACATACTTTCACTGAATTCATCTCACAAATATAATGCTGAGCAAAAGAAGCCAGACACACAAAAAGTATTTACTAAATGAGTCCAATTACTAAATTTCAAAGATACACAGAACTCACCTATGATGCTGTAAGAAGTCAGGATACTGGTTATCCTTGATTAAAAGGGGGGCATGAGGGCTTCTGGGGTAATGGTCTGTTTCTTGATCTAGTGCTGACTATATAAATGTGCTCACTCTGTGAACATTTATTGACTTATACATTTATAATTTGCAGACTTTTCTGTATTAGTATTATGTTTCAAAAAAGCCTGTGTTAGAAAGTTAAAAAAAAAAGGCTCAGATGATGGCTATCATTTTCTGGCAATAAAGTATTTTTTAATTAAGACACGTACATTGTTTTTTTTTAAGCCATAATGCTATTGTACGCTTAATAAAGTATAGTATAGATGTAACTTTTATATGCAGAAGGAAACCAAAAAATTCATGTGATTCACTTTACTGCAGTGATTGGAACCAAAATCAAAGTATCTCCAAGCTTTGCCTGAATACTGTCTACAAGAAACTTAATTTGGATACAGAGGCACAAACATTAAAAGTAAAGGGATGGAAAAAGATATTCCATGCAAATAGTAACCAAACCAGACCTTGATGGCTACAGTAATACCACACAAAAAGACCTTAAGTCAAAAGCTGTTGAGAGAGAGAGAGAGAGAGAGGAAGGGAGGGAGGGAAAAAGAGGAGGGAGGGAGACTAACAAGGACATTATATGTTAATTTAAAAGTCAATTCATCAGTGTTAAAATTATAGTGTTAAAAGTTTAAAAACACACACACCAAACAACAGAGCCCCAAATTACGAGGCAAAAATGGACAGAACTGATAGACAGTTCTAATACTTAGAGACTTCAACACCCCACCTTCAATAATGGATATAACATCTAGACTGAAGATAAACCAGGAAACAGAAGACGTGAACAACACTATAAACCAGCTAAACCTAAAAGAACAATCAACCCAACAACAGCAGAATACACATTCTTCTCAATTGCACATGAAACATTCTCCAAGACAGACTCTATGTTAGAACATAAATCTCAATAAATTTAAAAAGAATTAAAGCATACAATGCATCTTCTCCAACTCCAGTGGAATGAAGCTAGAAATCATTAAAAGAGGGAAATGAAAAAATTAGAAATATTTAGAAATTAAATAACACAGTCTTAAACAACCAGTGAGTTAGACAAGAAATGAGGGTAATAGGAAGCAAATGTTTAAAGGGTGGAGGGTTCCCTTTTGAGGTGATAAAAACATTTTACAATTACGTAGAGGTGGTGGTTGTACAACGTCATGAATGTTCTAAATGCCAATGAATTGTTCACTTTAAAATAGTTAATTTTGTTATGTTAATGTTATCTGTTTTTAAAATTGCATACACACACCAAGCCAGCACCCAAAATAGTATAATCCACAATGTCTGGAATCCATTCAAAGATTACCATGCATGCAAAGAAGCAGGAAAACACAACCCACAATGAGAATAATCAATCAAGAACTGATATAAATGATAAAATTAACAGAAAAAGCAACAAAACAGTTACTATAACTTTACTCCATATATTTAAAAAGTTAAGTAGAGTCATGGAAGAGTCTAACAAATAATTATTTAAACAAAATTAATAATTCATTGTGGGGTTTATAACAAAGATAAATACATGACAACAATTGCATAAAGGCCAAAAAAAGAGAAATGGAACTGTATTATTTTGAGGGTCTTATACTATAGGTGACATAGAATAATAACATCACTTGACGGTAGACTGTACTGAGGAAAAGATTTATTATACTTTAAACCCTAAGGCAATGAGTAACACAACAAAACAAAATATATAGCTAGTAACACAACAAAGAAGATAAAATAGAATCATAAAAATCAAAAGCCAAAAAAGAATACAAGAGAGCAAAAGACAGTTGGAGCAAATGAAAACAAGTATCTAAATGATAGATTTAAATCTAACCACATCATTAATCACACTAAAAGTAAATGCACTAAACACTCCAATTAAAAGGCACAGATTGTCAGAACACACGTAAATAAGTGGTCAATAAGCACATGAAAACATGTTCAACATCATCACTCATTCAATAAATACAAATCAAAAAATGAAATACTACTTCACATCTATCAGGATGGCTAAAATAAAAAAGACAAACATTAAAAAGCGTTGACAAGGATCTGGAGAAATAGGACATCTAACACACCAGTAGCAGGAATGTAAAATGGTACACCAACTTTGGGAAATAGACTGGCAATTTTTCAAAAGGGTATGAGTTTTAACATATGACCCAGGAATTCCACTCCTAAGAATAACCTGAAGGGAAATTAAAACATATTTACACATACACCAAAAAAAAAAAAGTGGAAACAACCCCAAATATCCCTCCACTGTTGAATGGATAAACAAAATCTGGCATATCCATACACTGGAATATCACTCGGCAATTAAAACAAATGAAGTACTGATACATGCTACAACATGAATAAAAGTCAAAAATAGGAAACCAGTCACAAAGGACCACATACTGTAGATTCCATTTATACGATATGTCCAGAATAGGCAAATGGACAGAGACTGAGCTAATAGCTGCCTAGGTTGGAGGTGTTGAAGGCAAGTGAGAAGTGAATGCTAATGATTAGTGTATATTTTTGGCTAGATGAAAGTATTAATTGTGATGATGGTTGCACAAGTCTTTGAATACTGTAAAAAAACACTGAATTACATGCTTTAAATGGTTCAGTTGATTGTATAATAGATGAATAAAGCTGTTATATTTTAAAAATCAACAATAGAGAACTGATTTTTTTTAAAAGGGCAAAAGATTTGAACATACACATCACCAAAGAAGATGTGAGAATGGCAAGCACATGAAAAGGAGCTCAAACTTATTTACTCATTAAGGAAATTCAAATTAAAACTACAAAGATACCACAGACATAGAAAACAAACTTATGGTTACCAAAGGGGGAGGGGGGGAGATAAATGAAAGTATGGGATTGATACCCACTACTACATAAAACAGATAAGCAAAAATGATTTACTGTATAACACAGGAAGCTATATTTAATATCTTGTAATAACCGATGACAGAAAATCATCTCAAAGATGTACATATACACATACCTGGAAAAAAAACCCCACAAGGATACCAACTGTACACTTCTTTAATGGCAACTTTAAAAAAAAAAAAAAAGCCTGACTATATACTGAGTGTTGAACAGGATGCAGAGCAAGTGGAACTCTCACATGCTCCTGATAGGAATGTAAAATGTTACAACCACTTTAGAAAAGAGTTTGTCAGTTCCTTAAACAATTAAGCATGCACTTACTATAAACTAGCCATTTCATTCCTATTTACCCATAGAGTATGTGTCTATTATATATTTGTGTGTCTAGACACACAAACACACGTATAGATTCCATTTATATAAAACTCTAGAAAATGCAAATTAATGTATGGTAACAGAAAACAGAACACTGGTTACCTGCGACAAGGCTGAAAGGAGGAACAGGTGGTTCAGATATAGTAGAAGAAATCAGAGTAAAGTTTTAGGAATGATGGATATGTTCACTGACTTGATTGGGTGGATGGTTTCATGTACATACATTAGTCAGAACTTTTCAAATTGTTCACTTTAAATATATGTCGTATACTGAAAGTCAATCATATCTGAATAAACCTGTTTTTAAAAGAAAAATCTTAAAATAGATCTCAATACAAATTTTAATTTACATTAAATGTTATATCATTTATACACAACAGTTGATGGGACAAGGTAAGATTAAAGACAGACTGAAAAGGACAGAATAGATTTTTTTTTTTAATGACCAAATGATATGCTGCCTATAAGAGAAACACTTTTAATAAACAAAGACTCTGATAAGTTTAAAGAAAATAAAGCAAATGGATGGGAAATTAAATACCCTGCTAACAGTAAGAATATAAAGCCTGGAGTGACTATTTTGAAATCAAATATACACTATAAAACACTCTATAGAAAGAGACATTTCATAACAATAAAGGAATAATTTAATAGAAAGACATAACAATTAGAAAAGTGTATGAACCTAATAAAGCCTTAAAATACATGAAGCAACACTTGACAGGATTAAAGGAAGAAACTGACAACGTTCCAATCATAACAGATTTTTAACACACCATTTTCAGCAAATGACAGGTGTACTAGACCAAAAAAAGAAAAAAATCGGGCTTCCCTGGTGGTCCAGTAGTTAAGAACCTGCCTGCCAACACAGGGGACACAGGTTTGAGCCCTGGTCCGGGAAGATCCCACATGTTGCAGAGCAACTAAGCCCATGTGCCACAACTACTGAGCCTGTGCTCTAGAGCCCACGAGCCACAACTATTGAAGCCCGCACACCTAGAGCCTATGCTCCGCAACAAGAGAAGCCACTGCAATGAGAAGCCTGCGCACTGCAACCAAGAGTAGCCTCCACTCACTGCAACTAGAGAAAGCCTGCGCGCAGCAACGAAGACCCAACACAGCCAAAAATAAATAAATTTATTTTTTAAAAAAATGAAAAAAATCAATAAATACATAAAAGAGCTTACCTATAACAAGCATCTTGATCTAACTAATTAGAACACTATATTCAACAGTAGAGGGACTTCCCTGGTGGCGCAGTGGTTAAGAATCCGCCTGCCAATGCAGAAGACAGGGGTTCGAGCCCTGGTCCGGGAAGCTCCCACATGCCGTGGAGCAACTAAGCGATGTGCCACAACTACTGAGCCTGCGCTCTAGAGACCACAAGCCACAACTACTGAGCCTGCATGCCACAACTACTGAAGCCTGCGCACCTAGAGCCCGTGCTCCACAAGAGAATCCACTGCAATGAGAAGCCCGAGCACCACAACAAACAGTAGCCCCCGCTCGCCTCAACTAGAGAAAGCCCTAGTGCAGCAATGAAGACCCAACACAGCCAAAAATAAATAAATAAATAAACAAATATTTTTTTAAAAAACAGTAGAATACAGATGCCTTTTCAAATACATATGGTACATTCACCAACGCAGACCATATGCTGGGCCCTAAAATAAGTCTTAGTGAATTTTAAAGGACTAAAATCATCTAGAGTGTAATCACTAACCACAATGAAATTAAATTAGCAACCAACAATAATTAGCTATCTAGCAAAACCACTAATATATGGCAAATAAATAATAGACTTCTAAATAATTTATGGATCAAAGAGAAAAATCACAAGGCAAATTTGGAAAACACTTTGAAATGAATGGCAACAAATACACAACATATCAAATCTTGTGAAATGCAGCAAAAGTGTTAGGAGGGAAACTTGCAGCTTTAAATACTTTTACTAGAAAAGAAGATCTGAAATCCACGACCTAAAGTGCCCCATGAAGAAATTTAAAAATTAGAGCTAAATACATACAAAGTAAGTAGAAAGAAGGAAATCATAAAGATTAATCAGTAAAACAGAAAACAGGCAGATGACTTTAAAAATTAAAGCCAAACACTATTTCTTTAAAAAGGTTAACAAAACTGACAAATTCTAGGTACACAGGTTAAAGAAAAACCAAACACCAAACTCCAAAACCCAAACCAAGGAAACAACAAAAACAAAATAAAGCAAAACAAAAAGCTGAGACCACAAATTACCAATATTAAGAATAAAAATAGGGTTATGACTACTGACACACTACTGATCCAACAAACATTAACAGGCTAATAAAAAAATACTATATATACTTACTCTTCAAAAATAATTTTTTTATCAAAAAATCTTCCCGAGAAAAGTTTCACTCTAACACTAAAAGGTTTAGCTGGTAAATTCTGCCAAACCATTCAAGTAGAAAGTAACACCTATTACACAAACCTTTTCATTTCAAAGGACTATTATAGCCCTTGCATAAAAAATCTGACAAAAATATTACAATTTTTGAAGAAATGGAGAATTAAAGTATATAACAACAATAAGATTTATGTCAGGAGTTTAATAAATGAATTTCAAATTCACAGGGTTCAGAAAGAGCGTAAAAGCAAATATAAATATTAAATTTTATCAAGCTAACAGAAGGGGTAGAACAGAATAAGAAGTAATCCAATAGGAACGTCTGCACACCTATTAACATGGCCAAAATTCAGAACACTGACAACACGAACTATTGGCAAGGGTGAAGGGTAACAGGAACTCTCATTCCCTGATAGTGAGAATGCAAAAGAGTACAATACTTTGGAAAACACTTCGGCTATTTATTAAAAAAATGAAACATACCTTTCCCATACAATCAAGCTTATGCTCCTTAGTATTTACAAAAATAGTTGAAAACTCATGTACACACAAAATCTTGCACATGGATGTTTACAGCAGCTTTATTCATAATTTCCAAAACTTAACAGGCAACCAAGAGGTCCTTCCACAGGTGAATGGATAAAATGAGGTACCTCCAGACAAACAATAAATCCGCATTAACAATAAGTGAGCTGTCAAGCCATGAAGAGACATGGAGGAAACTTAAAAGCATATTACTAAGTGAAAGAAGTCAATCTGTAAAGGCTACATAACTATATGATTACAAGTATATTACATTCTAGAAAACACAAAACTATGAAAACCATAAAAAGATCAGTGGTTTTCAGGGTTTAGGAGGTAGTGAGGGATGAATAGGCAGAGCACAAAGGGTTATTCATGGCCATGAAAATACTCTGTGTGATATTATAATAATACAATATTATATTATATTATAATGACATATGTCATTATAAATTTGTCCAGACCCAGAGAATGTACAACACCAAGAGAGACCCCTACTGTAAATAACAAACTTTGGATGATAATTATGTGTCATTATAGGTTCATCAATAGTAACAAATGTCCCAATCTGGTGGGGGATGTTGATAATGAGAGAGGCTATGCATCTGTGGGGACAAAGGACATATGGGAAATCTCTGTACCTTCTGTTCAATACTGTTGGGAACATTCAACTCCTCTAAAAAATAAAGTCTATTTTTTAAACATGTAATTCAAAAAAAGACAAGAATGAAAACGAACATAAAACAAGAAAAACAAATAGAAAACATTTAGTAAAATGGAAAGTGTAAATTCAAATACAAATACACACACATGCACACAAACACACAAAAACCCACGTGCATACATTAAACGTAAACAAACTAAAATTTACTTAAAATACAAAAACTGTTTGACTAGGGAAAAAGGCGACTATTTGGTGTTAACAAGAGACAAATCTAACACATTCAAATAAAGAAAAATTAAAACTAAAAAGAAGATATACCATTTGAAAACAAAAACTGATAGAAAGCTGAGGTAGTTATGTTAATATAAGTTGAAATATACATACTTTGAGGTAAAAAATAGCACCAGAGAAAAAGAGTATTCCACAACGAAAAAAAAATCAATTCCTAAGTAAGAGAGAGTAATAGTAAATATGCATGCATTTAATAACATCATCAAAACATATAAGGCAAAAACTGAGACTACACAATTACAATGAGAAATATTAGCATACCTTTCTTGGTAAATGATAGAACACATTCAACAAATCAGAAAGGATACGGAAACTGTTAACAACCCAAATATCAAATCCAACAAGCCAAATATCAAATTTTATGTAAATGCAGATTTATATAAAATACTACATTCCAAAACCACAGAACTTTTTAAAAGCACACAGAGAACTTCTTTAAAAACTGACCATATCCTATCCATAAACCAAGTCTGATAACATTCCATGGGATTAAAATCAAAGAGTATGTTTTCTGACAATGGTGAAATTAAACTAGAAATCGATAATAAAGATAAAAATACTCAAGTATTTGGAAAGTAAGAAATAAACATCTTAATTATCAATAGGTCAAAGTAGTAATTAGAAAGGAAATTATAAAAGTTTTAACTTATGATAAAAATAATATCTAAGTTGTAGGTTAAACTAAATTTCTCCCTAGAAATAAGGTTTTTAAAGCAGTATTAGAAAGACTGGAACTTAATGAGCTAAATAAATTTGCATCTTAAAATTTTTAAAAATAGCTAAATAAACCCCAAAAAAGTAGAAGAAAATAAAAATATTTGCAAGTATTAACAGCTTCTTGTAAATAAAGACATATGGGTAAACCCATCACTAGACTAACTTAGGAAAAAAGAGATGGCACTAATAACCAAGGACATTTTAACTCTGCAGATAGTAAGAAGGTAATGAAGAACTTTTGCCAGTAATTTTAAAATTTAGATGTGAAACTGATGGATTCCCCAAAAGTATAACTTATCAAAACTAACCACAATAAAAAATAGAAATTTTAGGGGCTTCCCTGGTGGTGCAGTGGTTGAGAGTCCGCCTGCCGATGCAGGCGACATGGGTTCGTGCGCCCCGGTCCGAGAGGATCCCACATGCCGCGGAGCGGCTGGGCCCGTGAGCCATGGCCGCTGAGCCTGCGCATCCGGAGCCTGTGCTCCGCAACGAGAGAGGCCACGGCAGTGAGAGGCCCGCGTACCGCAAAAAAAAAAAAGAAAGAAAGAAATTTTAAACAGTTCTTTAATCACTAAAGAAAATAAATACATAATTATAATTTTGGAAAACTCAAGACACAGACAGGTTTGCCAGAGAATCCTATCAAACACCAGGGATAAAATGTGCCAACCTTATACAAATGCTTCCAGAAAATAAAAAAAGAGAGAATACTTCCTAACCTGTTATGACATCCTCATAACGTTGAAATCAAAATCTGACAAGGCCATAATAAGAAAAAAAAATTACATACTAATGTCCCTCGTAAACACGGGTGCCAAAATTATAAATAGCCAACTGAATCCCAGAATAACAATTTGAGCTTACTCTAGGAAAACAAGGTATATTTAACATTCAAAACTGAATCAATTCCTAACAGAATAAGGTAGAACAATTATATCATCTCAGTAGACACAAAAATATCTCCTCTCTTTTTTTTTAATTGAAGTACAATTGATTTACAATGTTAGTGTTAGTTTCAGGTGTACAGCAAAGTGATTCAGACGTATTTTATATATATATAAAATATTCTTTTTTCAGATTCTTTTCCATCATCTGTTATTACAAGATATTGAATATAGTTCCCTGTGTTATACAATAGGTCCTTGTTTATCTGTTTTATATATAGTAGTGTGTATCTATTCTTGATTAAAAAAAAAAAAAAAACTCGTATCAGGGTAGAAATAGTTACCCAAAAACTAAACAAAAGCCAAGAAAAAACCAAAACAGGGAATTCCCTAGTGGTCCAGTAGTTCGGACTCAGCGCATTCACTGCCATGGCCCAATCCCTGGTCAGGGAACTAAGATCCTGCAAGCTCCGTGGTGTGGCCAAAAAACAACAACAACAAAAAAAATTTTTAATAAAATACACATATCAGCATAATTAATGGTGAAATGCTCAACACAATGTCTTTGAAATGGAGAAAAAGAATGCTTGCTATCACCACTTCTATTCAATGTTGTGTTGTAAGTCCTGGCCAAAGTATTAAGGCAAAAAATAAATAAATAAGATGATAAAGATTTACTTTTACTGTAATTTTTTAAAGCACATAACCAAATTCAGTGTATTAACCATGCTTTAAGTGTACAGTTCAGTAATGTTAAGTATATTCACGTTGTTGTGAGACAGATCTCCAGAACTTTTTTATCTTGCAAATCAATATCCAATAAACACCCTTCCCTTTCTACCCCTCCCTCCAAACCCTAGTAACCACCATTACACTTTCTGTCTCTATGAATTTAACTAAGCACCTTATATTGTGGAATCATACAGTATTTGTCCTTTGTGACTGGCTTATTTCACTTAACAATAATGATCTTAAGGTTCAACCATGTTGTGGCACACTGCAGAATTCCCCTCCTTTTTAAGACTGAATAATATCCCATTTTATGTATATACCACATTTTGCTTATCCATTAATCCACTGATAGACATTTGAGTTGCTTATACTTCTTGGCTACTGCAAATAGTGCTGCTATGAACATGAGCACACAAACCTCTTAAGAGACTCTGCTTTCAGATATATACTTGGAAGTGGAATTGCTGGATCATTTTTTTTTATGGTAGTCCTTTTTAAATTTTTTGAAGGAACTCCATACTGTTTTCCATAGCGGTTACAACATTTTACAATTCCACCAAGAGTGTACAAGGGTTCCAATTTCTCCACAGCCTCACTAACACTGGGTTTGCTTTTTTTTTTTTTTTAAATAGTAGCCATTCTAATGGGTGTCCTGTCATCCCACTGTGGTAATGTTGAGTATTTTTTTCATATCAGTGATTTCATATGGATATCTGTACCCTGGATAAGATATGATGAGACAAGGACTTAACTTTTGTGGTATTCTTTCCCCAAACCCATAAATCCAATCTAATCATGAGAAAAACATCAGACAAATGGAGATTGGGGACATTCAACAGGTACCTGGCCAGTATTCCTCAAGACTGTCAAGGTCATGAAAACCAAGAAAAGACTGAGAAATTTCTGTAGACCAGAGGAGATCAGGAGACATGACAACTAAATGCAAAAGGACATTAATGACAAAAATTGATGAAAACTGTTTTAAAGTGTAGCATTCAGTTAATAGTAATATATCATTGTCAGTTTCTTAGTTTTCACAGATATACCACAGTAATGTAAAAAGTTAATAATGGGAGAAACTGGGTAAAGGGTATACAGGAACTGGAACTTCCCTGGTAGTCCAACGGTTAAGAATCCGCCTTCCAATGCAGGGGATGCAGGTTCAATCCCTGGTTGGGGACCTAAGATCTCACCTGCCGCAGGGCCACTAAGCCCATGCACTGCAACTATGGAGCCCGTGTGCCACAACTACAGAGCCCACATGCTCTGTAGCCCAAGTGCCACAACTAGAGAGAAGCCCATGCACCACAACTAGAGAGAAGCCCACACGCCACAACTAGAGAAAGCCTGCACACAGCAACGAAAGACTCAACGCAGGCAAAATATTAATTAATTAATTAAATCTGTTTTTTTAATTTTTTTAATTATTCCAAAACAAAAAATTAATTAAAACAAATTAAACAAACTGATTAAAAAGTTTCCTAAAGGAAAATTAAACGAGTAGAGCCAAAAACACCATTAGTAGTTTTTTTAAATTAAAAAAAATTTTAAAGACAAGAAAATGTGGGAGAGAAGAAAAAAGAAGGGCGGAGGAGGAAGACAGTAATAAGGAAGGGCTATATCTGCAAGATATAAAACTAAAACAATTAAAACAGTGTGGTGCTGGCCCATAAAAAGACACATCACTGAATACAATGAAAGTCCAGAAATAAAGTCAAATCACATGTGAACTTTGTATTTAAAAAAGTGTCGTTTGGAATCAACAAGGGAAAACAAATTATTCAAAATAGGTATTTGGAACAAATGGATAGTCATCTAGGTGAAAAATAAATAGCTCCATACCTCACAGCTTACATTACAATAAATTCTGGATGGATCAACAATCTAAATTTTTTTTTTAACCACCTACTAGAAAAAAATGTACAAAAAGTTTAAAATAATCTTGGTGTAGAAAACAGTCCTTCTAGTGTGCTACAAAATTAGGAAAATATTTGTTAATAATAATAATAAGCATGATTATAAACTTAAATTTCTGTATGGCCAAAAGCAAAATCAAAACACAAACCACCATCTAGGAGGAAAAAATTCTGCAATACCCCAGACAAAGGACTAATTTCCATAATACATTAAGAGTTCTTACACAACAATCAACAAATCTGCCAGGACTTCCCTGGTGGTCCAGTGGGTAAGACTCTGCGGTCCCAAGGCAGGGGGCCTAGGTTCGATTCCTGGTGGGGGACCTAGATCCCACATGCATGCCACAACTAAGAGTCCGCATGCCACAACTAAGAAGCCCACATGCCGCAACTAAGAAGCCCACATGCCGCAACTAAGAGTCCGTGTGCCACAACTAAGAAGTCCACATGCTGCAACTAAAAGATCCCACATATTGCACCTAAGACCTGGCACAGCCAAAATAAATATTAAAAAAAATAAAATAAAACAAATGTGCCATGAGGAATGTACCAAGAGGAAAATGAGCTAACAATATGAATGAATACTTCACATAAAGAAAATACAAATAGCTTTTAAGCATATGAAAAGTTGCTCAACTTCTCTCATAATAAGAGAAATACAGATTAAGGCTAGCTTTACATAATTCTTACCTACCAGAATGGCAAATATAAAAAGATTCTTAATACTGACAGATGGAAAGAGTTAAAAGCTGTATTTTGAATCTCTCTTTCAGGCCCCTGAAGAAAATATCTTCACAGTTCTTGCAAGATAAACATTGAAGATAGACGAGAGTCCTATAGTGTCTGCCATGTACTAATAATGTATCCAAGAATGCTCTTTAGCCTGCTGTACTTGGCTGTCAGGAATGTATATTGTATAACTTATAATTTATAGTCTATACTACATTAAAATAAAAGAGCTAGCCACTTACAGATACAGAGGCTATATGGCAAGTAGGCATATTTAAACTGAGGGTCCCCAAACCTGGAGGCTTCCCTCTGCTAATGGGACCTGCACTCGCATTAGCTTCTTGTCAACCTTACAATCAAAATGCTGGAAACATCAAAACCTGCATCAGAGTTTGGAGGCCTCTGTATCGCAACAGAGTATGCTTTTCCTTTATAGTATATTTGGTGCTGGAAAAGCCGATTGTGACTTGTGAGTCTGATCAACAATCCAGAACTGAAACTGACTCGGGTGGTCATGCAACTGTGCTGAGGAAAATATGATGAAAACAGGCTCTTTGCATGTATTGTGAATATACTGTGAATTAGTACATCTCAATAGCGGGGAATTAGGCAAAATCCACTGAAATTTCAGATGCACATACCCTCTGACCCAGCAATCCCACTTCTAGGAATTTTTGCCTATAGCTAATCACCCACTTATCCATGACTACATTGTACATGGTTATTCACTGCAGTACTGTTTAAAAATAATAATAATAACTAAATGTTCATCAAGAGAATGGTTAAATTACGGTTCATTTTTACAATTAAGTATCTTGCAGATGTATATGAGAGTTTTTTATTACTTATGTGCAATGATCTCCAAGGTATATTATTAAATGAAGAAGCAATTCATAAAACACTATATCCTACATTTGTGTAAAAAATGTTTATGTATGCAGAAAATAGCTCCGGACAGATATCAAGAATGCAGTAACCTCCCCAGGAAGGAAACTACATGGTAAGGAAGCAGGAACAGTAAGAGCTAAAAGCTGGTAATTATATCCAATTTCCTACTGACATATACATTTTTCAGCAATCTCACCATCACCTTAAACTCAACACATGAAAAGTATATCTCAACATTGATCTTTACTCCCAAAACAACCCTCTGCCCAACACTCTCTACCTCAGTTAAGACCATCAACATTCAGCTGTCCACAGAGAAATCTGAGCAGCTCCCTTCCCTCATCTCAACCCACATCCATTAAGTCATATGATACTACTGTAGATAGCCATGATTTAAGCTTATTCACGGGCTTCTGTGGTGGCACAGTGGTTAAGAATCCGCCTGCCAATGCAGGGGACATGGGTTCGAGCCCTGGTCCAGGAAGATCCCACATGCCGCGGAGCAACTAAGCCTGTGCACCACAACTACTGAGCCTGCGCTCTAGAGCCCATGAACCACAACTACTGAAGCCCATGTGCCTAGAGCCCGTGCTCCGTAACAAGAGAGGCCACCGCAATGAGAGGCCCGCACACCGCAAATAAGAGGAGCCCCCGCTCACTGCAACTAGAGAAAGCCGGGCGCAGCAACGAAGACCCAACGCAGCCAAAAATAAATAAATTTAATAAATAAATTTTTTTTAAAAAAAGCTTATTCAGTATCCATTTCCTCTTCTTGTTAGAATACCACGCTTCAGGAGATTCTATTCATTTCTGGTTCCAGTCACTCCAAAATGCAAACACTCGAGCACTCAATTTTTTCTGAAGTCTGTGAGTTATATCTTTTCATATATTATTTTTGCTTCAGTTATCCAGAATCTATTTCTGTTACTGGCAACCAAATAATATACCTGTCTCTTGAAAACTGGTAAATAAGAGTTAAAAATGAAGCATTTGGACCTATGGCATCTCCAAGAGCCTGTGCTGTCACAGAAACACCAGAAAATGGAGAATAAAATGTCACAATCAACTTTGTCAGAACTCTGGAAGATAGTCAAAAGTTTATGCACCCAAGTAAAAAATAAAGAAAGAGGCAACCTGGGACTTCCCTAGTGGTCCAGACTCTGCACTTCCACTGCAGAGGGCATGGCTTCAATCCCTGGTCGGGGAACTAAGATCTCACATGCCACACTGCGTGGCCAAAACCAAACAAAAAAAAAAAAAAAAAAGGAAGAGGCAACTTAAAAACAGTAAGAGTTCTGCGTCATTTTTACTTGCCCTGGCTCTACCCCTCATTGGCTTGACAATGGTCTTGAAGACAGCACCCCACGTTCCTAGTGCCAAACTCTGGTCCCTGGTTCCAAAAGAGGTTGAGCAGAGCTTGTTCTCAAAGAACTGTGATTTTAAGTTTTGACCTAACTGTGGGAGGGGGACAGAAAGAACCCAAAGGACTGACTCAAGGCATTTGCCTTTGTATCCCCTAACCTGGGTGTTTCTCAGGGTGTTATAAGTTTAAGAAGTTAATTGCAATCCCCAGGATAGCTACTAGAAATATATATATGGAAAATGAAATAAGAATTAAAACCTGTTACAAGGAACAGAGAAGAACATTATATATTGAAAAACAGGTCAAAACACCAAGAAGAGGGACTTCCCTGGTGGCACAAGGGTTAAGAATCCACCTGCCAATGCAGGGGACACAGGTTCGATCCCTGGTCCAGGAAGATCCCACATGCCACGGAGCAACTAAGCCTGTGGGCCACAGCTACTGAGCCCACGTGCTGCAACTACTGAAGCCTGCACGCCTAGAGCCCGTGCTCCGCAACAAGAGAAGCCACCGCAATGAGAAGCCCGCACACCGCAAAGAAGAGTAGCCCCCACTTGCCACAACTAGAGAAAGCCCACGTGCAGCAATGAAGACCCAACACAGCCAAAAATAAATAAATAAATTTATTTTTTAAAAAACACCAAGGGGCTTCCCTAGTGGTGCAGTGGTTAAAAATCCTCCTGCCAATGCAGGGGACATGGGTTCGAGCCCTGGTCGGGGAAGATCCCACATGCTGTGGAGCAACTAAGCCCGTGCACCACAACTACTGAGCCTGCACTCTAGAGCCTGCGAGCCATAACTATTGTGCCTGTGCTCCACAACGAGAAGCCACCACAATGAGAAGCCCATGCACCACAACGAAGAGTAGCCCCCGCTCACCGCAACTAAAGAAAGCCCGTGCACAGCAATGAGTACCCAAAGCAGTCAAAAATTTTTTTAAAAACGCCAAGATAAAACAATGATAAACATATATGCACCAAACATCAGAGCTCCAAAATACATGAAACAAAAATGAACAAAACTGAAGGGAGAAACAGACCATTCTTTAGTAATAGCTGGAAATTTCAGTACCCAAGTTTCAATAATGGATAGAACTTATCAGAAAATCAGTAAATAAATCGAAGAATTGAATAACACTACAATACATCTAGGCCCAATATATATATATATATATATAGAACACTGAAATAAAAACAGCAAAATACACATTCTTCTCAAATACCCATGAACATTCTCCAAGATCACAATTAATTCAGGTCACAAAACTAGTGTCAATAAATTTGAAAAGATCTGAAATCAGATCTTATCAATCCACAGTGGAATGAAAATACAAATCCACAACAGAAGGAAAACTGGAAAATTCACAAATACATGGAAATTAAACAATATTCTCTTAAATAACCAATGAGTCAAAGAAGAAACCACAATGGAAACTAGAAAATACCCTAAGACAAATGAAAAACACAATATACAAAACCTCATGTGATACATAGGAAGCAGCACTCAGAGTTAAATTCATACCTGTAAATATCTATGTTGGAAAGAAGATGCTTGAGGGGGTGAAATGGGGTAGGGTGGACAGATAAGGGAGTGACAGTTTAAAAATACAGGGTTTCTTTTGTTTTTTTAATTGAAGTATCGCTGATTTACAATTTTGTCTTAGTGTCTGATGTACAGCAAACTGATTCAGTTTTATATACATATATATTGTTTTTCAGATTCTTTTCCATTATAGTTTATTACAAGATATTTATACAGTTCCCTGTCCTATACAAAAACAAACAAACAAACAGGGTTTCTTTTTGAAGTGATGAAAATGTTCTAAAATTGACTGTGGTGTGTTGCACATAACTGTAAATACTTAAAAAAAAAAAACTGTTGCACACTTCAAATGAGTGAAACACATGACATAAACCATCTCCTAATAAAGCTGTTTAAAACAAAGCAAAAATGGGGCTTCCCTGGTGGTGCAGTGGTTGAGAATCTGCCTGCTAATGCAGGGGACACAGGTTCGAGCCCTGGTCTGGGAGGATCCCACATGTCGCGGAGCAACTAGGCCCGTGAGCCACAACTACTGAGCCTGTGCGTCTGGAGCTTGTGCTCCACAAAAAGAGAGGCCACGATAGTGAGAGGCCCACGCACCGTGATGAAGAGTGGCCCCCGCTTACCACAACTAGAGAAAGCCCTCACATAGAAACGAAGACCCAACACAGCAAAAATTAATTAATTAATTAAAAAAAAAAAAAGATGATCTCAAATTCATAAACTAATTATATACCTATGCTAAGGAGCTAGAAAAAGAGCAAACTAAACCCAAAGCCAGCAGAAGGAAGAAAGGTGTAAAAATCAGAGATAAAATGAGAATAGAAAAATAACAGGGACAATCAACAAAACCAAAAGTTCTTTGAAAAGATCAACAAAATTGGCAAACTTTTAGATTGACTAAGAAAAAAAAGGACTCAAATTACTAAATTCAGAAATAAGAGTGCGAACATTATTACTGACCTTAACAAAAAGAAAGAGAATTATAAGAGAACACCATGAGCAAATACAGACCAACAAATTAGATAACCTATAGGAAATGGACAAATTCCTAGAAACACAAACTAACAAAGCTGACTCAAGAAAGAGAAAATCAGGGCTTCCCTGGTGGCGCCGTGGTTGAGAGTCCGCCTGCCGATGCAAGGGACACGGGTTCGAGCCCCAGTCCTGAAAGATCCCACATGCCGCAGAGCGGCTGGGCCCATGAGCCATGGCCGCTGAGCCTGCGCGTCCGGAGCCTGTGCTCCGCAACGGGAGAGGCCACAGCAGTGAGAGGCCCGCGTACCGCAAAAAAAAAGGAAGAGAAAATCTGAACAGACCTATAACAAGAGATTGAATCAACCAACAAGCAAAAACCTCCCCACAAAGAAAAGCCCTGGACCAGATGCCTTCATAAGTGAATTCTACCAAACATTTAAAGAAATATTAACAAAAATCCTTCTCAAACTCTTCCAAAAATCTTGAAGAGGGAACACCTCCTAGCTCATTCTATGAGGCCAGTATGATAGCAAATGCCCCCAAGGTCAGACAAACATAAGAAAACAAAATAACAGCCCAATACCCCTTATGAATATAAATGCAAATATTCTCAAAACAAGTGTATCAGTGTCCTAGAACAGCCATAAAAAATGTCAACAAATTTGGTAGCTTAAGAAAACAGAAATACATTCTCTCACAGTTCTGGAAGCTCTAAGTCCAAAATCAACATGCTTCTCTCCTACCTCCTCGTGGCTCTCACAATCCTTGACATTTCTTGGTTTATAGCTACATTACTCCAATGTCCACCTTACTCTTTTGTTTTTTTAACCTTAGTCTTCACATGGCCATCTCCCCATCTCTGTGTCTCCACATACTTTCACAAGGACATCTGTCATTGGATTGAGTGTCTACAACAGGCCAGGATGATCTCATTCAAGATTTTTACACTGAAAACTACAAAACATTGCTGAAAGAACTTAAAGACATAAATAAATGGAAAGACATCCTGTGTTCATATTATGGAAGACTTAATATTGTTAAGACAGCAATACTATCCAAAGCAATCTACAGATGCAATGCAACCCCTTATCAAAATTCCAATGGCCTTTTTCACAATCCTTGAATTCATATGGAATTTCCATAGAACACAAGGAGCCAAAGCAATATTGAAAAAAAAAGAGTAAAATTGGAACAAACTTCCCAATTTCAAAACTTATTACCAAAGCTACAGTCATCACAACAGTGTGCACTGGCATAAGAATACATAAAAAGAGCAATAGGATATAATAGAGTCCAGGAATAAACCCATGCATATATAGCCAACTGATTTTTAACAAGGATACCAAGACCATTCAATGGGGGAAAGAACAGTCTCTTCAACAAATGGTGCTGGGACATCTGGATACCCACAAGAAAAAAAAATGAAGTTGGACCCCTAACTCACATCATATACAAAAATTAACTCAAAATGGTCTTCACTGGTGGCACAGTGGTTAAGAATCCGCCTGCCAATGCAGGGGACACAGGTTCGATCCCTCGTCCAGGAAGATCCTACATGTCATGGAACAACTAAGCCCATGCGCCACAACTGCTGAGCCTGCATTCTAGAGCCCATGCTCCACAACAAGAGAAGCCGCTGCAATGAGAAAAGCCCGTGCACTGCAACGAAGAGTAGCCCCTGCTCACCACAACTAGAGAAAGCCCGCACGCAGCAACAAAGACCCAAAGCAGCCAAAAGAACAAAACAAAACAAAAACTCAAAGCAGATCAACAGGGGAATTCCCTAGCAGTCCAGTGGTTAGGACTCTGTGCTTCCACTGCAGGGGACACAGGTTCGATCTCTGGTTGGGGAACTAGGATCCTGCATGCTGCACAGCACAGCCAAAAGAAAAAAGAAAAAAAGATCCTATCTCTGAATGTAGTCACATTCTGAGCAGCTGGGGATTAGGACTTCAACCATGAAGTGTGTCAAACTTCCTTGTCTGTTAAAATAAAGAAAAAAAAATTTTTTTAATGGATCAACAACCTAAAAAGAGCTAAAAACATAAAACTCTAAGGAAGGAAATGGGTGTAAAATCTTTATAACTTCGGGTAGTAATGGATTCTTAGGACACTAAAAGCATAAGCAACAAAAGAAAAATTAGATAAATTGGACTTCATCAAATTAAAAACTATAGTGAATCAACGGACAATATAAAGAAAATGAAAAAACAACCCACAGAGTGGGAGAAAAGATTTGTAAATCATGCATCTCTGATAGGTGTCTAGAATCCAGAAGATGTAAAGGAACTCTTATAGCTCAACAAAAAAAAAGACAAACAAAATTACAAAATGGACGAAGAATATGAACAGGGGGACTTCCCTGGCAGTCCAGTGGTTAAGACTCTGCACTTCCACTGCAGGAGGGCATGGGTTTGATCCCTGGTCGGGGAACGCCCGACACAGCCAAAAAAAAAAAAAAAAAGAATACGAACAGGTATTTTTCCAAAGAAGATTTACAAATGGCCAACAAGCACTCATCATTCATGATTAGAGAAATGCAAATCAAAACCACAATGAGGGCTTCCCTGGTGGCGCAGTGGTTGAGAGTCCCCCTGCCAATGCAGGGGACACGGGTTCGTGCCCCGGTCCGGGAAGATCCCACATGCCGCGGAGCAGCTGGGCCCGTGAGCCATGGCCGCTGAGCCTGTGCGTCCGGAGCCTGTGCTCCACAACAGGAGAGGCCACAGCAGTGAGAGGCCTGCGTACCACAAAAAAAAAAAAAAAAAAAACACAATGAGGTACCACTTCATATCCACTAAGATAGCTATAATCTAAAAATTCAGAAAATATTAAGTGTTGGTGATAATGAGAAGGAAATGGATCCCTCATACACTGCTTGTGGGAATGTAAAAATGGTGTAGCCACTATGAAAACCAGTTTGGTGGTTCCTTGAAAAGTTAAATACAGAAGCATCATATGACCCATCAATGCCACTAGTATATACCCCCCAAAATACCAATGTTCTAACATCTATACCAGTGTTCACAGCAGCACTATTCACAACAGCAAAGAGATGGATACAACCCAAATGTCTTTCAACGAATGAAAGGACAGATAAAATGTGGCCTGTATATATTCAATGGGGTATCGATCAGCCATAAAGAGGAATGAAGTACTAATACAGACTGCAACGTTGCTGAATCTGAAAATGCATCTAGACACTGATAAACAGTTGTTAACACACACACACACACAAAAAACAAATATCATATGCCTCCTGAAGGAAATATACAACACTATCTATGAAGTATTCTTGACTGTCCCCACAATAAACTGATTATGATCAAGTCTCTGAATATATCTAACTACTAATGTACAGAAAATACATGGAACAAAGTGACATGTTAACACACACACACACACACACACACACACACACACACACCCCATCTAAGATTAATCAACAAAGTCTGCTGTGTACAAACTCTACAGGACAAATGACCTAGATTTTTTCCATAAGTAAACTGACAAATGGGGGAAAGAAGACAAAGGAGATTACAGAGAGACCTAAGAGACATACCAAGCTACTGCAATGTATGCACCTTATTTGGATCCAGCTTATGGACCTTACGGGATCCTGATTCAACAACTATAAAAGAAAACAGGAGACAGTCAGGAAATTCTGAACAATGACTAGATATTTGATGGGTTTAAGAAATCCCTGTCAATTATTTTAGGTGTGATAATATATTGTGCATTTTTAAAATATACACGTAAACTAGAAATGCTCACGGAATTCAAAATAATCAGAAGACTGGGGTAGGGAAGGGTATAGAAGAAACAGCTGGCCATGACTTGGTCACTGTTAAAGCTAGGTACCAAGGTGGGGATTCTCTCTATTTGTATTTTTCAATAATATTTTGAAATTTTTCAATAATAAAAGTATTTTTGAAATTTTTCAATAATAAAAGCATTTTTTCAATAATAAAAGTATTTTTTTTAATATACCTGTAAAAATTTACCACTTTAGTATCTCTGATGTCCATTCCCTCATTTTTATCCCTCCTCCTACTTCTGACTCAAACAGTTCCTCAGTATCTCTCCCTTGGACTTAATACAATAAAGCAGAGTCTTACCTCTGTGGAGCGTAGATTCTAACATCAGAGTACAAAACCCAAAACAGTATGTATAATCAAAACTATCCTTGAAAAACCCCTTAAAATCCCAATAGAGAAAGTGCATGACACTGTACGTCATTTTGAATACACAACACTGCTTTATTCAAGTTCTTCTAACTGCGCTGTCAGATAGTATCTATCAATGATCCTCAACTCACTTTAAAACTTCCTCTTCAAGAATATAAGTAAGCCGACACCACCTCTTGCCTGGCCCCCTCAATAATAGTATACTTCATGTCTTTGTCAGCGATGGTTGGGAAAGCTTTACAATAATTCACAAGGGATTTCCATATAGGTTTGCCTAGAGCTCAGTGAGTAAAATGGCAGACTGAATTACCTCCATAATTTATTTTTTTTCTATCTCCCCCCACCCGCTAGGCCATATAGCTGGTTTTAAGCATGTTAAATGCACTTATGATCCAGCTCTGCCTTTCTTTTTTATAGTTGGTCTGGTCTCATGTCCTTCCAATCCATTTACCACAACGCTGTCAGAGTGATCTTTCTAAAACAGAAAACTCATACGTTATTCCTCAGTTTCAGTGGCTCCCCGTAATCAACAGGATCAAGTCCTTAGTATGAAAGGGTGGAGCAGGGGCCGGAAGAAAGAGGGAGGGGGAAGGTGGGGAAGGAGGGAGGGAAGGCAAGCCAAGGCAAGGGGAGGGGAGGAAGGAAGGAAAAGGATGAGCAGGGGAAAGGGAAAAGAAAGAAAATCTTGCCTGTACCATCAGCTCCACCTCTCAGAAGGCCTACTATTCAAACTCTACAATGCAAATCCCTGATGTACCTGTGTCTTTTGTCATTTACTTCTCCCTTTGCCTATAATAACCCACTTTTCACACACCGATCTATGTTAAAACACTTACCTTCAACAACTGAGAACTATGGAGTGATTAACACTGAAGAAAAGTAACAGTTAAATTGAAAAATTCCTAATCCTGATCACCAGAAAAACAAAACTAAAATTTGGAACATATTTTCTGGTATGAAAAATGGGTATTAGATATTAAAGAACAGCATCACTGACACTATATACATCAGGTACATTGTGAGGTTTCGCTAACCAGTCTGGAAATACCATTGGCATTTCTAAAATAAAATGCATTCCAGGCTCCAAAATAATTTTGGAACACAATTTAGTCAGAATTTTTTAAATACACATCAAATTTAGACTATAACAAAGATGGCATTGCAAATCAATATGAAAAAAATGAACTGTTCAATAAATGGTGATGGGACAAATGGTAGCATTTTAGCATCTAGGAAAAAATTAAGTTGGAACCATACCTCACATTGTATTTGCTGCAAACATTCCAAATGTATCAAAGATTAACTGTTAAAAAAAAAGAAAAGAAAGAAAGAAACTATAAAAATACTAAAGGAGGGAGGGGCTTCCCTGGTGGTGCAGTGGTTAAGAATCCGCCTGCCAATGCAGGGGGACACAGATTCGAGCCCTGGTCCAAGAAGATCCCACATGCCGCAGAGCAACTAAGCCCGTGCGCCACAACTACTGAGGCTGCACTCTAGAGCCTGCGAGCCACAACTACTGAGCCTCTGTGCCACAACTACTGAAGCCCGCGCTCCTAGAGTCCCTGCTCCACAACAAGAGAAGCCACCACAACGAGAAGCACACGCACCGCAATGAAGAGTAGCCCCTGCTCGCCACAACTAGAGAAAGCCCACACACAACAAAGACCCAACGTAGCCAAAAATAAATAAAATAAATAAATTTACTAAAAAATATATATATATATATAAAAGAAGAGGGAGTTCCCTGGTGATCCAGTGGTTACGACTCTGCATTTCCACTGCAGGGGGCACAGGTTCACTCGCTGGTCGGCGAACAATCCTATATGCCATGCGTTGTGGCCAAGAAAAAAAAAAAGCTTAAGGAAAAACATGAAAGAATTCCTTTATAACTTTGAAGTAGGGAAAGCCTTAACTAATGGTTCAAAACACAGAAACCAAGAAAGACAAGATTAAGAAATTCAACTAAATAAAAATCAAAATTTTCTGCATGAGAAAAAGCCACATGAGCAAGATCAACAACAGGGCCAAAACTAGTCCAACTTCATCACAAAAGCCTAATATATGAAGTACTCCTATGAAAGCTCCAACAAATCAAAAAGGAAAAAATCAACAACCAAACAGAAAAAGAACAGATCACATATGGGACAATACCAGTTGAACTGCTCTTAAAAACATGAAAAGATGCTCAGATTCACTCATAATAAGAGAAATGCAAAATGCATGGTTTGAGACACCAACTTTCATCTACTGGGTTACTAAAGATGTGTGCTGCTGGGAACACAAATTGGTACCACCACTAAAGAGAATAATTTGGGAATATCTACCAAAATTAATTGTAAAATCTCTCTGACCCAACAGTTCAACTGTTGGGAATTAATAAAAACCTACAGATGTCTTTGCACAGAAGCAAAATGACATATATATATACAAGCATTAGTCATAAAAGCAAAAGATTAGAAACAGGCAGCTGATTATATAACATATGATAATAAAGAAAGCTCTATACTAATAATAGATAAACTGTTCAGGAAAACTTAAGATGCAAGAGAGTATATATAATATTCATCCATTTGTATAAAATTGCAGAAAATTTTTGTTTCCTCATATTTATTTGTGTATCCAAAAAAGTAGTAACAGCAACTATGTTGGTGGCAGAAACTGTACTGAGAAACTGTGCAGATAATGGTGTACAGGGGTAGGAGTGAGGATTTTTAATATTTAAAATTTTGGATAATGTGACTTATAGTCTAAACATCAGATTTAAATATTTATATATATGTATATAGTGCTAGTCAAAAACATTGTATTTTCCCCGTTTATTTACTCATGCCATGAAACTATTCTATGCCAAAAATACTTTAGAGCTGGCTTCCCAAAATGGAAGTATATACTAATAGTACTAGTTTTATCTCTACTATTTTGAGTTTCTCCATCAGTTACTTAATTTTCATAAAATGCCACAGTGTAATAAATTGAAGTCTACACATTTAAGAATGGTACTGAGCTATAAAGAAACATGGATTTCTCTAAGAAAGGTAACTAAAAACGGAAATGGGGCTTCCCTGGTGGCGCAGTGGTTGAGAATCTGCCTGCCAATGCAGGGGACACGGGTTCGAGCCCTGGTCTGGGAAGATCCCACATGCCGCGGAGCAACTGGGCCCGTGAGCCACAACTACTGAGCCTGCACGTCTGGAGCCTGTGCTCCGCAACAAGAGAGGCCGCGACAGTGAGAGGCCCGCGCACCGCGATGAAGAGTGGCCCCCGCTTGCCACTAGAGAAAGCCCTCGCACAGAAACAAAGACCCAACACAGCCATAAATAAATAAATTAATTAATTTATTTATTTATTTAAAAAATAATAATAAAATAAAAATGGAAATAAAACTTAGAAATACAAAAGGGGTCTTATGAAAGCACACCAAAATTTAAGAAAAGTCAGAATTTGTTTATATTCAAGCAACAAGGATCCACAGGGTGTTAAAATTAACATGCATTAGAAACATCATTTGTCTAGCAATACGCAAAACAGGAGGAAAAGAATATAAAACAGATTTTTATCTCTAACGAAGAAAAAAAAGAGTGGCTTATTTTCCCAACACTAATATAAGAAACTGTATCCATTTAAAAAAAAAAATCAAGATTTTAATTAGAAGTATCTGGATCATTCTGCACCAAAACAAAACAAAACTTAAGTTTGTCCAGAAAGTAGAAAAGCTGTTTCAATTTTTAAAAATTAAAAATTACATCCAGTACTGTTAAAAATATTTGAGCAGCAAACAGTTTGATATAATATGAATTACCAGATATTTTAAAATACATCTGCACTCCAGTGTTCAAGAAAATTTTTCTCAGAATTCTCTGCACTTACCGCCATTATCTGTTCTTTTTAAAGCTCCATCCTTATGAGGACACAGTTCACATCTCTATTAAAAGGGGGGGGGGAAACAAAGAGATTTTTCAGATTACCAAAGTATAACATCTTCCCTGTAACTTGAAAACTATTAAAAATATGGTAGTGGCATTTGTACTAGTTGCCACCAAGAGTGTATCAGAAAGATCCTCACAAAGTAATTCTCCTTGACATTTGGTCTTCCTCAGAGTACCAGACAACAACTTTTAAAAAGTAATTTTACTTAACATTTAAATTCCTGCCACAATTTTTTTTCTAATGTTATATTAATAAAAATAAAAAGATTCTCTCAACATAGGATTGGGGCACAGTTTTTAACCTGTGCCTCTACTCCTTTGCTTTCTGAGTAGAATCAACCAGGATTATTACATACTCAGTTGGATCTGGTTTCTCCTGAAATAAAGAGCCAAACTCAAATTCAGAATTTTGATTCAAGTAGGAAGGCATGATCTCACATGTGCTTACCTGCCTTTGGAAGAAAAGAACTGCTCTAATTATTCTAGTTACTCTTTTTATTCACAGCCCAATGATACTCAGAATTATTATGGATCCCTCTCTACCACTCCCACAATTTAAAACCAGAAATAAACACCAAGCCAGTATTGCCATTTCTTTTTACTACTGACAAGAGGACTGAAATAATTGTAAAAATAATAAAGAGTTTCAGTGGCACTGCCTTACTGTGAAGACTACATTCCTAGAAATCATATATGATACTTATTATTTGTACCCTATCTTACTCTCCAAAGAGGTTTGAAGCATATAATATAGTAATATAAATGAGTTACACAGTAAAATATGAGCAAGAAATTAAAATAAAATAGTGAATAAGCACGCAATAAGCTGGTAGGGGGGTTAAAAGACAAAAGTACTAAAAATCATCTATATCCACAATAAGCAGTTAAGGGATACACAAAACAATTAGATGTAAACTATGATATCAGAAACAGTAATCATGGGCTTCCCCGGTGGTGCAGTGGATAAGCATCCATCCGCCAATGCAGGGGATACGGGTTCAAGCCCTGGTCCGGGAAGATCCCACATGCTGCAGAGCAACTAAGCCCGTGTGCCACAACTACTGACCCTGTACTCTAGAGCCTGCAAGCACAACTACTGAAGCCCGCGTGCCTAGAGCCCATGCTCTGCAACAAGAGGAGCCACCGCAATGAGAAGCCCGCACACTGCAACAAAGAGTAGCCCCCACTCGCCACAACTAGAGAGAAAGCCTGCGTGCAGCAATGAAGACCCAATGCAGCCAACAATTAATTAATTTTTTAAAAAAAAAACAGTAATCATGAAGGGAGAATACAGATGCAGGGTTTTTTGAATGCATTTGAAATTAAGAGATCAGCAACTTAAAACAATCCCATATATATATATATAGACTGCTATACCAAATCCTCATGGTAACTGCAAGCCAGAAATCTATGATAGATATACACATGAAAAAGGAAAAGAAATCCAACCATAACCCAAAAGATAGTCATCAAATCATGAGAAGAAAACAACAGAAGAAGAAGAATGGGAAAAAAAGACCTACAAAAACAAATCCAAAACAACAAAATGGCAATAAGAACATACATATCGATAATTACCTTAAATGTAAATGGACTAAATGCTCCAACCAAAAGACATGGGCTGGCTGAATGGATACAGAAACAAGACCCGCATATATGCTGCCTACAACAGACTCACTTCAGATCTAGAGACACACAAATACTCAAAGTGAGGGGATAGAAAAGGTATTCCATGCAAATGGAAAAATGAAAAGAAAGCTGGAGCAGCAATACCGGTATCAAACAAAACAGACTTTAAAATAAAGACTGTTATGAGAGACAAAGAACACTACATAATGACCATGGGATCAGTCCAAAAAGAGGATATAACAATTGTAAAAGTATACGTACCCAACATACAAACACCTAAATATACAAGGCAAATACTAATGAACATAAAATGAGAAATTGACAGGAATACAATAATGGTAAGGAACTGTAATTCCCCACTTACATCAATGGCCAGATCATCCAGACAGAAAAGCACTAAGTAAACACTGGCCTAAAATGACACATTAAAGCAGATGCACTTAATTGATATATATAGATATGTATATCTATATATATGAGCACTCCATCCGAAAGAAGCAGAATACACATTCTTTTCAAGCGCACATGCAACATTCTCCAGGATAGATCGCATACATACTAGGCCACAAAACAAGCCTCAGTAAATTTTAAGAAAACCGAAATCATATCAAGCATCTTCTACAACACTGGAAATCAGCTGCAAGAAAAATCAGCTACAAGAAATTGGAAATCAGCTACAAGAAAAAAACTATGAAAAACACAAACACGTGGAGGCTAAACAATACGCCACTAAACAACCAATGGATCACTAGCGAAATCAAAAGAGAAAAGCAAAGAATACCAAGAGACAAATGAAAACAAAAACATGATGATCCAGCAAGTTCCCTGGTGGCCTAGTGGTTAGGATTCCGGGCTTTCATTGTCATGGCCCAGGTTCAATCCATGGACAAGGAACTGAGATCCCGCAAGCCACGTGATGTGGTCAAAAAAGAAAAAAAAAAACACAGGATGATACAAAACGTATGGGATGCAGCAAAAGCAGTTGCAAAAAAAGGGAAGTTTACAGCAATACAAGCTTGTACCTCAGGAAACAAAAAAATCTCAAATAAACAACCTAACTTTACATCTAAAGCAACCAGAGAAAGAAGAACAAACAAAACCCAACATTAGTAGAAAGAAAGAAATCATAAGGATCAGAGCAAAAATAAATGAAACAGAAATGGAAAAAACAACAGAAAAGATCAATAAAACTAAGCTGGTTCTTTGAAAAGATAAACAAGTGATAAACCTTTAGCCAAACTCATCAAGAAAAAAAGGGAGGACTTCCCTGGTGGTCCAGTGGTTAAGACCTCCACTGCAGGGGGCAGAGGTTCAATCCCTGTTCACGGAATTTCCACATGCAGTGGCGTGTGGCCAAAAAAAATTAAAAAGAAAAAAGGGAGAGGGCTCAAATCAATAAAATGAGAAATGAAAAAGAAGTTACAACTGACAGGACAGAAATACAAAGCATCATAAACTACTACTACTACTAGCAACTATACACAACTAAAATGGAAAATCTAGAAGAGATGGACAAATTCTTAGAAAGGTACAGTCTCCCAAGACTGAAGCAGGAAGAAGTAGAAAATATGAACAGATCAAGTACTGAAATTGAATCAGTAACTTAAAAACTCCCAACAGGAAATTCCCTGGCAGTCCAGTGGTTAGGACTCTGCACTTTCACTGCTGAGGGCCCGGGTTCAATCTCTGGTCAGGGAACTAAGATCCCGCAAGCTATGCAGTGCAGCCAAAACAAAAAAGTTAAAATACATAAAAAATAAAAGCTCCCAACAAACAAAAGTCTAGGACCAGATGGCTTCACAGATGAATTCTACCAAACATTCGAATATTTAAAGAAGAGTTAACACCTATCCTTCTTAAACTATTCCAAAAAACAGCAGAGGAAGGAACACTTCCAAAGTCATTCTATGAGGCCACCATCACCCTGATACCAAAACCACACAAAGACATCACCAAAAAAATTGCAGGCCATTATCACTGATGAACATAGATACAAAAATCCTCAACAAAATAGTAGCAAACCATATCCAACAATACATTAAAAGAATTATACACCATGATCAAGTGGGATTTATCCAAGGGATGCAAGGGTTTTTCAATGTCTGCAAATTAATCAATGTGTCATATAACACATTAACAAATTGAAGAATAAAAATCATACAATCATCTCAATATATGGAGAAAAAGCTTTTGATAAAGTTCAACGTCCATTTATGCTCCCCAGAAAGTGAGCAGAGAGGAAACCTACCTCAACATAATAAAGGCCATATATGAAAAACCCACAGCTAACATCATACTCAATGATTAAAAGCTGAAAACATTTCCTCTAAGATCAGGAATAAAATAAGGATGCCCAATTTCATTATTCAACATTGTTTTCTAAGTTCTAACCACAGCAATCAAAGAAAAAAACAAAAAAAAGAAAGAAAAGGAATGCAAATTAGAAAAGAAAAAGTAAAAATGCCACTGTTTGAAGATGGCATGATACTCCACATAGAAAATCCTGAAGACGTTACCAGAAAACTACTAGAAAAAAAAAAAAAAAAAAAACTACTAGAGCCCATCAATGAAATTCAGTAAAGTTGCAGGGAACAAAACTAATATACAGGACTTCCCTGGTGGCGTAGTGGTTAAGAATCCACTTGCCGATGCAGGCGACAAGGGTTCGAGTCCCGGTCCGGGAAGATCCCACATGCCACGGAGCAACTAAGCCCATGTGCCACAACTACTGAGCCTGTATGCCACAACTACTGAGCCTGCGCCCTAGAGCCCGTGACACAACTACTGAGCTCGCATGCCACGACTACTGAAGCCTGCGCACCTAGAGCCTGTGCTCTGCAACAAGAGAAGCCACCGCAATGAGAAGCCTGCTCACCACAACAAAGAGTAGCCCCCACTAGCCGTAACTAGAGAAAGCCCACGCAGCCAAAAATAAACTAATATACAGAAATCTGTTACATTTCTATACACTAACAACAAACTATCAAAAAGAGAAATTAAGGAAACAATCCCATTTACCACTGCATCAAAAAGAATAAAATACCTAGGAGGTAAAAGACCTGTACTCAGAAAACTATAAGACACTGATGAAAGAAACTGAAGATGACCCAATCAGATGGAAAGATGTTCTTGGATTGAAGAATTAATATTGTTAAAATGACCATACTACCCAAGGCAATCTCCAGGCTCAATGAAATCCCTACCAAATGAGTAATGGCATTTTTCACAGAACTAGAACAGATGATTTTTTAATTTCTATGGAAACATAAAAGACCCCGAATAGACAAAACAATCTTGAGAAAGAAGAACAGAGCTGGAGGAATCCCACTCCCTGACTTCAGACTGTACTACAAAGCTACAAAACAGTATGGTACTGGCAAAAAAAAAAAAAAAAAAAAAAGGACACATAGGTCAATGGAACAGAATAGAGAGCCCAGAAATAAACCCACATACCTATAGTCAATCTATGACAAAGGAGGCAAGAATACACAATGGAGAAAAGACAGTCTCTTCAACAAAAGGTGGTGGTAACGCGGGACAGCTACATATAAAAGAATAAAATTAGAACATTCTCTAACACCATATACAAAAATAAACTCAAAATGGATTAAAGACCTAAATTTAAGGCAAGATACTATAAAATTCCTAGAGTAAAACAGGCAGAACATTCTTTGACATAAATCACACCAGTTTTTTTTTAATCTGTGTCCTAAATCAAAGGAAACACAAGCAAAAATAAACAAATAAGACCTAATTAACTTAAAAGCTTTTGCACATCAAAGGAAACCATAGACAAAACAAAAGACAACCTGCTGAATGGGAGGTTGAATGAATGGGAGAAATTTTTGCAAAGATGTGACTGATAAGGGGTTAATACCCAACATATATAAACAGCTCATGCAACTCAACATCAAAAAACCGCCCAATTGAAAAATGGGCAGAAGGGGACTTCCCTGGTGGCACAGTGGATAGGAATCTGCCTGCCAATGCAGCGGACACGGGTTCGAGCCCTGGTCCCGGAAGACCCCACATGCCGCGGAGCAACTAAGCCCGTGCGCCACAACTACTGGGCCTGCGCTCTAGAGCCCACGAACCACAACTACCAAGCCCGCATGCCACAACTACTGAAGCCCACATGCCTACAGCCTGTGTTCCGCAACAAGAGAAGCCACCACACTGAGAAGCCCGCACACCGCAATGAAGAGTCGCTCCCGCTCGCCACAACTAGAAAAAGCTCACGCACAGCAACAAAGACCCAATGCAGCCAAAAATAAATGAATTAATTTTTTTTAAAAAAAGGGGGGCAGAGGGCTTCCCTGGTGGCGCAGTGGTTGAGAGTCTGCCTGCCGATGCAGGGGACACGGGTTCGTGCCCCGGTCTGGGAAGATCCCACATGCCGCGGAGCGGCTGGGCCCATGAGCCATGGCCGCTGAGCCTGCGCTTCTGGAGCCTGTGCTCCGCAATGGGAGAGACCACAACAGTGAGAGGCCCGCGTACCGCAAAAAAAAAAGGGGGGGGGGGCAGAAGAACTGAACATTTTTCCAAAGAGGAAATGCAGATGGCCAACAGGCACATGAAAAGATGTTCAATATCGCTAATTATTAGAGAAATGCAAATCAAAACTACAATAAGGTATCACCTCACACTGGTCAGAATGGCCATCATTAAAGTCTACAAATAGGAGTTCCCTGATGGTCCAGTGGTTAAGAATCCGCCGTCCAATGCAGAGGACACGGGTTCGATCCCTGGTCAAGGAACTAAGATCCCACATGCCACGGGGCAACTAGGCCCATGCGCCACAACTACTGAGCCCACGCACTCTGGAGCTTACACACCACAACTAGAAAGAAGCCTGCACGCCACAACTAGAGAGAAGCCCGCGCACCGCAACAAAGATCTCGCGTGCCACAACTAAGTCCCAATGCAGCCAAATAAATAAATTTTTAAAAATATTTTTTAAATCAATGAAAGCATTCTGTGAGAATCAATGCACTATATGAAATTTACAATAAAGACAATAGTATCATTCATTATAAAAAAAGAAAAATACTGATTCAATTACTTCACTTTTACAGAGCCAAAGGAAATATGATAGAAATGGCAATTATTAAGTACTGTGTCATCTTCATATCACACACTTTAATTTCAAGATATGAAAAGACATGTGTACAGAAATATTTTATTTCACTGTTTATGACTATAAAGTTTTTATTATAAGTCCAACTGTATAACAATGAGGGAACTAATGCTATATTCACAAATATTTTAAATGAGTTATAAAATGCAGAGAAGAAAATTCTAAAAGAGAACTACATGCTAATAAGTAAAATACTATTACTATGTCTTTACCTTTAGTCTTCTACTAAAGGTAAAAATAGATATATAGAAGACTTGAGAGAAAGAAATAACTACAGACAAAGAAGGTTAAGTTATAATTAGAGGCTATACCCTAAGCTCAGGAAAAAAGTATCAGGTTCTGGACAATAGAGATTCCAGACCCTACAGTAAACTAATCCAACCTGAAAAGTTTCACAGGGCAGGCTGCAGCTGTACATGTTACTATTAAAGTTCCACAGATGCATTCTCATTTAATAAGTGAGAGGTACTGTTTAAATGCACAAGTAAATCCTGTAAGAGAGTACACAGACTATAAGGAGACCAAAAAAAAAAAAACACACACACATTGAAGATCTTACTTTTTTTTTCTATTTTATACATAGTAGTTTATATCTCTTAATCCCCTGCCTTGCCCCTCCCCTGCTCCTTCCTTCCCCACTGGTAAACACTTGCTTGTTCTTGGTATCTGTGAGTCTGTTTCTCTTTTGTTTGTTTCTATATTATTTTACTATTTATTTGGCTGCATCGGGTAGCAGGATCTTCACTGAGGCATGCGGGATCTTTAGTTGTGGCATGTGACTTCTAATTCCCTGACTAGGGATCAAACCAGGCCCCGTGCACTGGGAGTGCGGAGTCTTAGCCACTGGACTACCAGGAAAGTCCCTCTGTTTTGTTATATACATTCATTTGTTTTATTTTTTGGATTCCAAGATCTCACATTTTAACAAAGGGGGGGGGGGAAACGTTTTAATTGAAACGGTCCAAACAAGCAGAAGTTATATAAGGTGGTTCCTTCTTTTTTACATCACGTAGTATACTAAGAAAGCATGCAACTACTTTCCATCTTTATAACACAGGCATCAATTTCCAAATACTTTTCCTACTTTACTTTAGATTATTTTCCAAAATATAAAACTCAGTATACTTCACTAAATCAAGTTCACCCAAAATAATGACTTTTAGGAGGCTGTGGCTATTAACAAGCCATTCAGGGCTTCCCTGGTGGCGCAGTGGTTGAGAGTCCGCCTGCCGATGCAGGGGACACGGGTTCGTGCCCTGGTCCGGGAAGATCCCACAGGCCGTGGAGCGGCTGGGCCCGTGAGCCATGGCCGCTGAGCCTGCGTACCGCAAAAAAAAACAAAAAAACAAACAACAACAACAACAAAAAGCCATTCAGCTATACTGGTTTACTCAGACTTCGAACACCACTGTATTACAGAAAGCAACAAGATAATAATTATTTTTTTATAAACAGTATAGGCTAAATAAGAAGAATAAATTCAAGCTTTAAGTTTGATCTTCCTCATATTATATAAAAGATGTAATTGTGGCATTAAAAAAGTATGTGTAGGGAGGGGCTTCCCTGGTGGTGCAGTGATTGAGAATCTGCCTGCTAATGCAGGGGACACGGGTTCGAGCCCTGGTCTGGAAGGATCCCACATGTCGTGGAGCAACTAGGCCCGTGAGCCACAACTACTGAGCCTGCACGTCTGGAGCTTGTGCTCCGCAACAAGAGAGGCCGCGACAGTGAGAGGCCCGCGCACCACGATGAAGAGTGGCCCCCGCTTGCCACAACTAGAGAAAGCCCTCTCACAGAAACGAAGACCCAACACAGCAAAAATTAATTAATTAATTAATAAACTCCTACTCCCAACATCTTCTTTAAAAAAAAAAAAGTATGTGTAGGATAAAACATTTACCATCATTACTTCTTCTTTTAGGCAAAAGATAAAAATACATATTAATTAACCTATTTTTTCTTGTGTTTTAGAAAGACTCGTGACTACCAGAGTAGAAATAAGCACCCAGAGCACCCAGGCTGGGGTCTCCATACAGCATTTCCCAAAGGAACCAGAACTGCTGAAAGAAGTGGATGATTCCAGGTCTAGGTCAAGTATGCCCTGAATACCTCATTCTATCAAATAGCAAGGAAGCTATAAAAGACTGCTTTAGTCATATGAAAAGGACCTATGGTCCAACCTAAAGAGGCTCCTGATGGCCAAAGATGAAATCATCTAATGCTAACAGAGATAAAAACTGCAATAAACTGAAAACTACCAAATATTTTTAAATCCATCATAAAATGAATTTCTACTTCAAAAATTGCTGAGTGGACTACCCTGGTGACACAGTGGTTAAGAATCCACCTGCCAATGCAGGGGACATGGGTTTGAGCCCTGGGCTGGGAAGATCCCACATGCTGCGGAGCAACTGGGCCAGTGCGCCACAACTATTGAGCCTGCGCTCTAGAGCCCATGAGCCACAACTACCGAGCCTGTGTGCCACAGCTACTGAAGCCCACGCACCTAGAGCCCGTGCTCTGCAACAAGAGAAGCCACCGTGATGAGAAGCCTGCGCACCACAACGAAGAGCAGCCCCCGCTTGCCGCAACTAGAGAAAGCCCATGCGCAGCAACAAAGACCCAACGCAGCAATCAATCAGTCAATAAATATTAAAATGAAAAGAAAAGGAAAGAACTAAACAGGGAATTCCCTGATGGTCCAGTGTTAAAGAATCCGCCTTCCAATACAGCGGATGCGGGTTCGATCCCTGGTCGGGGAACTAAGATCCCACATGCCACGGGGCAACTTAGCCTGAGCACCACAATCACTGAGCTCGCACGCCTCAACTAGAGTCCGCGTGACGCAAACTACAGAGCCCATGTGCTCTGGAACCCACTCATGACAACTACAGAGCCCCCATGCCCTGGAGCCTGCGTGACACAACTAGAGAAGAGAAAACCCACAGGCCACAACTAGAGAGAAGCCCACGTGCTGCAACAAAAGATCCCACATGCCTCAACAAAGATCCTGCGTGCTGCAAATAAGACCCGATGCAGCCAAAAATAAAGAAAATAAATCTTTAAAAACAAAAAAGAACTAAATAAAAATTCCTAAACTTAAAAATATAATACATGAAGTGAAAAATTCATTGGATGGGCTTAACAACAGAATCAAGATGACAAAGGAAAGAGTCAGTGAGCTTGAAGCTACATCAATAGATAGGATCTATCTGAAAAAGAGAAAATGGTAAAAAAAAATGAACAGAGCTTCAGGGACCTATTGAACAGTATCAAGAAGCCACCATGTATAATTGAAGGCCTGGAAGAGGAGGAGGAGGTGAGGGAGAGAATATGAATATGAGAATATGGCAGTAAAGAAAATTTTGAAAAAACAATGGATGAAAATTTCCTCTATTTGAAGACAAATTTATGGATTCCAGAAGCACAGTGAATCCCAAACAAGCAAAACCGCTTCATGAAAAGCAAACAGAAGTCTTCAAGAGGCAGCCAAAAGAAAAGGACACACCAAAGACAGAGAAACAGTGATTGAATTAATAGCTGATCTCTCATCATAAACTATGGAAGTCAAAACAGTAAAACAAACATCTCTAAAGTGCTTGAAGAAAAAGAACTGTCAATCCAGAATTCTGTATCTAATATATCCTTCAAAATGAAGGTGAAATAGACGTTTTTAGGTAAGAAAGAGCAAACAGAATTCATCACCAGGTGATATAGACTACAATAAAGGCTACAAGAAATTCTTCGGAATAAAGGGAAATGGTACTAGATGAAAAACACAAATCTTCAGGAGGCAAAGAAGAACACCATAAATGGTAAATATCTGGGTAAATATTGCGTTGGCCAAAAAGTTCGTTTGGGTTTTTTCGTAAGAGCTTATGGAAAAATCCGAACAAACTTTTTGGCCAACCCAATATAAAAGACTTTTAGTTCTTAAATTCTTAAAAATACATATGATTACTGAAAACAAAAATTGTAATACTGTCTTCTGGGGTTTATAATATATGTAGCTCTAATATATATGACAATAGACAATAGCATAAGTAACAATGGACAGAGGTGATGTGATGTAAAAGAATCTCTACAGTTACAAGATTTCTACACTTTACAAGAAGTGATACAATATTAACTATAAGTGGGTACGCTAAATAGACTGTAAAAAAGGTAAGGAAATATACTGAAATTGCTAGAGAAACACTAAGAAACTAATGCAAACAGAAATAGCTCTATAAAACTGGTACATTAAAAATTCTCTACATGCAAAAAATTAAGTTGGACCCCTTATGCATATGATATATAAAAGTAACTCAAAATGGATCATATACTTAAATGTAAGAGCTAACACTATAAAACTCTTAGAATGAAACTGGAGTAAATTCTTCATGACTCAGGGCTGGATAATGGTTTCTTAGATACAACACCAAAAACAGAGGCAACAAGAGAAATAATAGATAAATTGGAATTTTCCAAACCTAAAACCTTTTGTTCTGCAAATGATACCATCAAGTAAAAAACCCCATAGAGGGCTTCCCTGGTGGCGCACTGGTTGAGAGTCCGCCTGCGAATGCAGGGGACACGGGTTCGTGCCCCAGCCCGGAAGATCCCACATGCCACTGAGCGGCTGGGCCCGTGAGCCATGGCCGCTGAGCCTGCGCGTTTGGAGCCTGTGCTGCGCAACGGGAGAGGCCACAACAACAGACCCACGTACCGCAAAAAAAAAAAAAAAAAAAAACCCATAGAATAAAATACTTACAAGATATATATCTGATAAGGGACTTATACCCAGAAAATATAAAGAGCTCTATAACTCAATAATAAAAAGATATATAGGGACTTCCCTGGTGGTTCAGTGGTTAAGACCCCGTGCTTCCACTGCAGGGGGCTCGAGTTTGATCCCTGGTTGGGGAACTAAGATCCCACATGCTGCAAGGCATGGCCTAAAAAAATAAATAAAATCTTAAAAAAAAAAAAAAAGATAAATATCCTAATTAAAAACTGGGGCAAGGATCTGAATAGCCATTTCTCCAAAGAAAACACATAAATAACCAAAACAAGCCTGTGAAAAGATGTTTAACATTCATTAAAGAAATACAAATCAGGCTTCCCTGGTGGTGCAGTGGTTAAGAATCCTCCTGCCAATGCAGGAGACACAGGTTCGAGCCCTGGTCCAGGAAGATCCCACATGCTGCAGAGCAACTAGGCCCGTGCGCCACAACTGCTGAGCCTGCACTCTAGAGCCTATGAACCACAATTACTGAGCCCACATGCCACAACTACTGAAGCCCGCGTGCCTAGAGCCCGTGCTCCACAACAAGAGAAGCCACTGTGATGAGAAGCCCGTGCACCGCAACAAAGAGTAGCCCCCACTCGCCACAACTAGAGAAAGCCCATGCGCAGCAACAAAGACCCAATGCAGCCAAAAGGAAATAATTAAAATAAATAAATTTATAAAAAAAAAAAGGAAATACAAATCAACACCACAATGAGATACCACGAGGATGGCTAAAATCAAAAGATAAACAAATCCTGTTAGCAAGACTGTGGAGAAATCAGAACCCTCATATATCGCTGATGGGAGTTTAAAATGGTGTGGCTGCTTCGGCAGTTCCTCAAAAAGTTAAACACAGTTACCACATGGGTCAAAAATTCCACACCCAAATGAAATGAAACCATACATTTACACAAAAAACATGTATGGAAATGTTCAAAACAGCATTATTCAGAATAGCTAAAATATAGATAAAATCTAAATGCCGATCAACTGAGTGAACAAATAAAATGTGCCAGATCCGGACAATGGAATGTTATTCAACAAAAAAAAGGAATAAAGTTCTAATACATGCTAAAACATGAGTGAACCTTAAAAACATTTTGCTAAAAGCAAAAAGCCGCTCACACAAAGTCACCACACAGTGTATGACTCCATCTATATGAAATGTCCATTCCTTTCAAGTGACTATGGTACATTCACCACAAAATAAGACACAATGAATTAAAAGGAATGAAATCATACGAAGGCAACTTCCCTGGTGGTGCAGTGGTTAAGAATCCGCCTGCAACACAGGGGCCACGGGTTCCAGCCCTAGTCTGGGAAGATCCCACATGCCATGCAGCAACTGAGCCCGTGCGCCACAACTACTGAGCATGCGCTCTAGAGACAAGCCACAAATACTGAGCTCGCATGCTGCAACTACTGAAACCCACGAGCCTAGAGCCTGTGCTCCACAACAGGAGAAGCCACTGCAATGAGAAGCCCGTGCACCTCAACAAAGCCCACGAGCAGCAGCCAAGACCAACGCAGCCAAAAATAAAATTAAAAAAATAAGGAAAGAAAGAAATCTTACAAAGTATGTTCCCTGACCATGCTAGGGGAAAAAGCTATAAAATTAATTAATAACCTAAGATTTCACCTAAAGAATCTACAAAGGTGCAAACTAAACCCAAAGTGAGAAGAAGAAAGTAAATAGTAAAGAGCAGAAAAAGATGAGATAGAAACACTAAAGAAAATTTTAAATCAAAGACTGTCCTTTGGAAAAATAAAGTTGATAAACTTCTAGCTAAACTAATTTAAAACATACACAAAAATTACCAATATCAGGAATAAAGGAGGAATTATCACTATAGAACCCACAGATACTAAAAAACCAAAGATTATTAACTTTACACTAACCAATTCAACAACTTAGATGAAATGGAAAAATGCCTTGAAAAATACAATTTACCAAAATTGACAAGATGAAACAAAATTTGAAGAGCCCTTAAGTTGAATCCATCATCAAAATCCTTCCTCAAGGGGTTCCCTGGTGGCGCAGTGGTTGAGAGTTCGCCTGCCGATGCAAGGGACACGGGTTCATGCCCCGGTCTGGGAGGATCCCACATGCTACAGAGCGACTGGGCCTGTGAGCCATGGCCGCTGGGCCTGCATGTCCGGAGCCTGTGCTCGGCAGGCAACGGGAGAGGCTGCAGCAGTGAGAGGCCCGTGTACCGCCAAAAAAAAAAAAAAAAAAAAATCCTTCCCCAAAATACAACTCTAGGCTCAGATTTTTTCACTGGTAAATTCCATCAAACACCAAGGAGAAAACAGAATCAATCTCACACAAACACTTCTAGAAAATAGACTACTTCTGAAATCATTTTCTAAGTTCAGCACAAAAAATACTAATGAATATACCAATACTACCAAAACCTAAAAAGAAACTACAAAAAAAATTACAGACTAACATCTCTGAAGTACACAGATGCAAAAATATTTAATAATAATACTAGCAATGTAAATACTGCAATACAAAAAAAGAATAATACACCATGACCAAGCAGAGTTTATCCCAGGAATACAAGGTTGATATAACATATGAAAATATTAATTCTGCAAAAACATCACATAATCATCTCGAAAGATGCAGAAAAGGCATTTGACAAAACAACATCCACTCATGTCATAAACTGTCACAAAACTAGGAAGAGAAGAGATCCTACTCAACCTGTTAATCATACCTTTTCATTCTGTATTTTTGATACTTGGAGGCCTTGCTGACCCTGGAGGGCTGTCCCTCCCAAGGCTAGCTAATTCCTGGAGATAGCAAACAACTCCCCAGCTTGCTTTCATATGCAAACCAACCAACTCAAAGCTCATACCCCCAACCATCTCTATCTATTTTACACTGGCTACCCTGCCCTAATCACCCCAGGGCCAGGTACCAGACAACTAGGGGCAGGCCCCATACCCCAAAGCCCTTGATATTATTCAAACTAGACAATCCTAAACCTGATTACGAGTTCTTCACTATTTCTTCCCACAGAAACCAAAATAAAGGCTCTTGCCTTTACTTTCCCCTCACCCCCACCCCGTTCACACCTGCTGCATCCTAATTAGGGTGCTTCCCCATGTGTCTTCCTAGGCTGTGGTATACCCGCCCTCCTCTGGGGAATCTGTGAGTATAACAAATTATCTTTTCAATGGCAATCATCTCCTGATCTGTTAGCCTTCCCTGCCATACTTAAGCAATAATAAAACCTGTATTTTAAAACAACCTGATAATGATCATCAATAAAAGTCTACAGCTCACATAATTAATGGCATAAAACTGAATGCTTTCCCCCAAAGAATGGGACCAAGACCTAAGTGCATGTGATAAGGGAAGAAAATAAAAATACAAATTGGAAAGAGGTAAAAAGCTTTATAACGTGATCACTATTAGAAAAATCGAATTAAATTGTCTACCAAAAAAACTCATAGAACCAACATGAGTTAAGGTTGTTAAGACACAAATCAATAAACATAAGTCAATTCTATTTCCATATACTAAGAATAACTAAAAATTGAATTCTTTAAAATACTCCCTCCAATAATATCAAATAACATGAAATATTTCTAAATAAAAATAACTTTAAAAACAAAAGACATGCAAAACCAAAGGCTGAAAACTACAAAACACTGCTCAGGAAAACACAAAGATGACCTAAATAAATGGAGAGATATGCCATACTAACGAACAGGAATATCTAACATTGTCAACATGTCAATTCTCCTCAAATTGATCTACAGATTCAAAGCAATTGCAATCATAATCCCATCAGCCTTTCAGAGAAATGCAAAAGCAAATATCAAACTTTTTATGGAAGTGCTAAGGACTTAGCAAAGCAATCTTGAAAAAGATGAAAAAGACTGAGACTTGCAAATCTGATTTCAAGACTTTCTATAAAGTGACAAATAATCAAAAGTTTGGTAATGATATAAGGACAAACAGATCAGTGTAACAGAATAAAGATTTCTGAAATCGAACCCACTTCTGCAGCCATGTAATGTTTCACCGAAGCAACCCAGTGAGGAAAGGAAACTCTTCTCAATAAAATAGTGCAGGGCTTCCCCAGTGGCACAGTAGTTAAGAATCTGCCTGCCAATGCAGGAGTCATGGGTTCAAGCCCTGGTCCGGGAAGATACCACAACTGGTGGGATCCCTTTAAAAAAAAAAAAGATAAAATTCACAACAACTAAAAGAAAAAAAGACATATACAGAAGCAGGAAATTATACCCCATAATAAAACAAAAACCAAACCTTGAAATGTCAATCTTGAAATGACAAGAAGAATTAGTATACAAGTCCTTTCAAACAATTATTATGAATACAGTTCATAAAGATCTTCTCTTAGTTGCCACAGAGCAACTAAGCCCATGCACCACAACTACTGAGCCTGCACTCTAGAGCCCGTGAGCCACAACTACTGAGCCCACATGCCACAACTACTGAAGCCTGCGCACCCAGAGCCCGTGCCCTGCAACAAGAGAAGCCCTCACTCGTCGCAACTAGAGAAAAGCCCACGTGCAGCAACGAAGACCCAATGCAGCCAAAAAATATTTTTTTAAGTTACATTTTCATAAAATGATGCAGAAACAATTATGCAAAAAACCTATAAAACTTAATTTGAGATGCATCACAGACCTAAATATAAATTAGCAAAACCAAAAAGTTTTAGAGGAAACAAAGGAAATTACCTTCATGACTTCAGGGTTAGGCAAAAGTGTCTTAGCTCACAGTAAGCAATAACTATAAAAGAAAAAACTGATAAATTAGACTTCATCAGACTTAGACATTTCTGCTCATCAAAAGGCACAGTTAAGAAAATAAATAGGAAAAAACAGACTTGGAGAAAGTATTTACAAAACACTTATCTAACAGAGGACTGGTATCCAAGACATATAAGGACCTTCTGCAATGCAAAAAAAAAAAAAAGAAAGAAAAAAACAGACAAAGAAAAAATAAGGAGAGAAAGAAGGAAAAAGGCTAAAGCTTTAAACAAACTCTTCCCAAGAGAAACACATGAATGGTCAATAAGCAAATTAAAATGTGTTCAATATCACTGGTCAATATGAAAACACAAAATAAAACCACAATAATACCACTTCCAGTCAAGATGGAATGAAAGAGACCAGATTTAGCCTTCTGCATGAAATAATAAAAACCTAACAAAATGTATGAAACAATAATACTGAGGATTTTAGACATGTAACAAAAGACAGTGATCCCTGGGAGACAAGAAACAAATAACACAAGCATACGTTTGCCCAGCTTACTGCCTTGAGAGTCTCCAGGCCGTGGAAGGAACCCAGGCAGAACCTGTGGGCTCCCCAAGTTGAGGAAATGGAGCTGGGAGTCCAAGGAAGCCAAGGTGGCTAGAGCTCACAAGGGAGACCAGCACTGAGTAGAAAGCTGGAGAGAGAGAGAAAAATGAAGAGATCTACAGAGGCTCACCCTACAATATGCTGAGTAACTAATCAGCACTTGGGTGTGAGAGAACTATTCAAGGCCAGGGAAAGAACCACCAAATATTTAGAAGTGACAGCACCCACACCTCACACAAGGATACAAATAATGGCTGTTCTCGAGAGCCAGAATAGAAAACCAACTAATTCATACTGCATTAGAGTACTAAGAAGCATAATGCCTCAGAAGGAGGGGAAAAATTAACCTAGACTAAACCTAGCTCTGGTCCATTCAAACAAAACATAAAAGCAAGACCCAAAAGCAACAAACTGTTTTCCAGTAACTTAACCATGTCATAGAACAAAGTCCAAAAATATTTTTAGGCATACTTTATAAAACAGAGAATCTAACAAGATAAAATTCACGGCCTTTCTCACCTTCTGAGATGGCCCACACTCCGCCTGTGAAGTGTGTTTCTCTCTAAATAAATCCACTTTTTACCTATCACTTTGTCTCTCACTGAATTCTTTCTGCGATGAGACATCAAGAACCTGAGCTTCATTAAGTCCTGAAACCAGTCATTCTACAGGAACTGAGACCCCCACACTCAGGTGGAGGGTGGCGACTACCTGCTGAGCACAAGCACTAGACCCCAGACTGTTCGGACCACAAAGTTGATGGTTAAGATTCCTAAAACACCACACTGTTACTTCACAACATATCAATGAGAAGAAAGTCATGAATCCTACAGCCTTCACCCCCAAATGTTGCCTTTAAAACTGCTCCCCTGAAAGCCATTGGGGACTTTGGGTCTTTTGAGCATGAGCTGCCTGTTCTCTTTGCATGGCCCTGAAATAAATTTTTCTCTGCTCCAAAAGAAAAAAAAAAAGATAAAATTCACAACTAAAAGAAAAAAAAAAAAAAGACATATACAGAAGCAGGAAATTATACGCCATAATAAAACAAAAACCATTCAAACCTTGAAATGTCAATCTTGAAAAGAGAAGAATTAGTATACAAGTCCTTTCAAACAATTATTATGAATACAGTTCATATGTTCAAGGAGACAGAGGAAATATTAAACTTGTTAAGTAGAAACATCAAATTAAAAAAAGTGAACTTCTAAAGATGAAAATCATTAAGGTCTAAGAGGAAAAACATACTGTATGAGATTTACAGCACATGAAAGCAAGTAACAGTTACTAACCAAAATGAAACAGAAAAAAGTACTTTTAAAAAATGAATAGAGGGGCTTCCCTGGTGGCGCAGTGGTTGAGAGTCTGCCTGCCGATGCAGGGGACACGGGTTCGTGCCCCGGTCCGGGAAGATCCCACATGCTGCGGAGCGGCTAGGCCCGTAAGCCACAAAGGAGATAATACAGAAAAATATACTTGAAGAAATAACATCAACCATTTTCCAAATTTGATGAAAACTTAACAGCTAGGACAAAGCACTCTTTAAATAAACACCAAGCAATAAAAACATGAAGAAATGTAAACCAAAACATATTATGATCAAATCGCCTACAACCAGAAATAAAGATCTTTAAAGCAGCCAGAGAAAAAGGACATATTACATTACATACTGCAGAATCAAAGAAAATTGAAATGGTTATATTAATTTCATATAAAGTAGAATTAATAAAAATCAACAATATTGGGACTTCCCTGGGGGCACAGTGGTTAAGAATCCGCCTGCCTGTGCAGAGGACACAGGTTTGAGCCCTGGACCAGGAAGATCCCACATGCCGCGGAGCAAGTGGGCCAGTGCGCCACAACTACTGAGCCTGCTCTCTAGAGCCTGCGAGCCACAACTACTGAGCATGTGCCACAACTACTGAAGCCTGGGTACCTAGAGCCTGCGCTCCGCAACAAGAGAAGCCACCACAATGAGAAGCCCGCGCACTACAACAAAGAGTAGCCCCCACTCGCCGCAACTAGAGAAAGCCTGCACATAGCAATGAAGACCCAATGCAGCCAAAAATTAAACAAAATAAAATTTTTAAATTTAAAATCAATAATATTATCACCAAAAAAAGAGGATCATTTCTCAAAGATAAAGGGTATAACTCATTAAGAAGATACGAAAAATCCAAAACATTTATTCACCTAATAACAGCTTCAAAAAACATAAAGTAAAAATAACAACTATAAGAAGAAAAGTTCCACAATTATATTTGGAGATTTCAACAAACTTCTCTCAATAATTGATAGAACCAATAAACATAAAATCAGTAACGATACAGAAGTCTTGAACAATACTATCAACCAGAAAAATACCATCAACCAAACTGATGTTAAGTGACATTTATAGAACACTAATACAAACTAGCACAATATTCTGTTCAAGGACATAGGGAACATTTACCAAGACCAATCATATTCGGACCATGAAACATCTCTTATATTTAAAAGATTTTAAGTCATAAAAAGAATTTTCTCTGACCATAATGTAATTAATTTAGAAATAAATGATGGAAAAATCTCAATATTTGGAATCCAAATATACCTCTAAATAACCAATGGGTCAAAGAAGAAATCCAAAAAGAAAATATACAGTATTTTTAAATAAATGAAAATGAAAAAAAAAATTTACTGAACTTTGTGGAAGGCAGTTAAAAGCAATAAATGAGGGGGAAATTTATAGCACTAAATGCCTGTTTTCTAGAAAAGAAACAACTCAAAGCAATAACTTCACCTTGCACCTTACAAACCTAGATAAGCAAAGAATAAAGATCAGAACAGAAATCAATGTAATATAAAACAGAAAAGACAAAGGACTTCCCTGACTCTGCCATTCCACTGCAGGGGGCGTAGTTCAATCCCTGGTCAGGGAAGTAAGACCCCGCATGCCGCAAAAAAACAATACAGTGAACGATGAAATCAAAGGCTATACTTCATCCATTTCTGGGAGGATGGAATAGAAAGAAGTACTTTTTCCTATTCCTCCTACTAAGTACAAGCAAAAACTGTGAACACTAAAAATAAAATAAATATATTCTGAAAGGTGGTGAGAAGGCAAATTAACTAGAGACCACAGGACCCAAGAAACAACATGGCAGTGAGCTCCCTGGACTTTCTTTTTGCCTAATATATCTCACTCTTGGTATGGAAGAATTCAGCAACCCAAAAGCACCACCAAGCAGAGCCCAAAAAAAAAGTCCCAATGAAAGGCTTCTCTCTCTAGACAAAGGACCAGGAAGAGGGCATAATAGGTAGAAAGAAAACTGTTAGACAGTAGCTGCTCATCACAGGAAAAACTGACGCTACCCACTCCTGCAATGGTCAAGTGGGGAACAAACCTAGACATCCACCTTTGTGATTCTATAAATCAGCTGAAGACTCCCACTGGAGTAGTGTAAGAGCAGGTCAAGTAAGGAATCAGAACTTTCATCCTCACTAACAGGTAATGAGCACCTTTCCCCATACTATCGATGAAGACAACACGGGAAGCCTGGACTTCCACCCCCATCTGGCAGTAATGAGGGAACCCACCCTGTCCTCACTGGTATGGTATCAGTAAAAGTCAAGCACAGAATCAGGCCTTTCACCAAAACACAGTGTTAAATGAGGCCACATCCACTGTGGAGATCAAGTATGGAGCCATAACTCCGAACTCTGCTTGGCATTAATAAGCAGTTTCCCTCAAATGTCAACAGAGGCCAAGTAGGAAATCTGAACTTCACCCCTACCTGCTATAAGGAGAAGGTGTCCTCACTCTTCCCGTCAGACAAATGTCAGAGAAAGAAAGCCAGGTAAAACAGGTTTATAAAAGATGCAAAGTCCCATAATACAAAAATGTTCAAGTTTCAATGAAAAATCAACATTGAGATGTTTGTAATCTTTTTGTTTGTGTTTTTTGGGTTTTGGCTGTGCAGTGGGGCTTGTGGGATCGTAGTTCCCCGACCAGGGACTAAACCCGCACCCTTGGCAGTGAAAGCACAAAGTCCTAACCACTGGACTGCCAGGGGATTCCAAGATGTTTGTAATTTTAACATCTGACATGGATGTTAAATCATCTAATGAAGATTTTAAAGCAGCCCTGATAAAAATTATTCAACACACAATTATGAACATAAAAATGAAAACTAGAAAACTTTAGCAAAAAATTGAAGATATACGGAAGAACAAAATGGAAATTTTAGAACTGAAAAGTACAGTAAGAAAGAGCTCTCTGGGGGCTTCCCTGGTGGCGCAGTGGTTGAGAGTCCACCTGCCGATGCAGGGGACACGGGTTCATGCCCCAGTCCGGGAAGATCCCACATGGCGTGGAGCGGCTGGGCCCGTGAGCTATGGCTGCTGAGCCTGCGTGACCAGAGCCTGTGCTCTGCTACGGGAGAGGCCACAAGAGTGAGAGGCCCGCATATCGCAGAAAAGAAAAAAAAATGCAAAATCAGTGAATGTAATCTACCATATTAACAGGCTAAAGGAAAAAGATTACATGCATCAATTGATGCAGAATAATTAACAAAATTCAGCACCCATACATGACTTTCAAAAAGCTGAGAATAATAGGAAAATAGGTAAATTTCCTCAACTGCATATAGAACATCTACAAAAAAACCTACTTAGTGACATCCTACTTAGTGATTTGCATCACTGAGTGAATGCCTTCCCCCTAAGGTCAGAAAAAAGTATGTCCACCCTCAACAATCTTAATGAACATGGTGCTGAAATTTCTAGTCAAAACAATTAGGGAAGCATAAAAGGGCATATAAATTGAGAAGGAAGAAATAAAAATAACCCTATTTGCAGATGACACAATAATCAGAAAATAAAACTCCCAGAATAAGTAAATTCAACAAGGTCATAGGATGCAAGGTACATATAAAAATCAGTTGTTATTTCGAAACACTACCAATAAACGCGTGGACACCAAAATTAAACATACAACATTATATACAATTGCTTCCCACAAAATTAAATACTTATAAATCCACAAAACATGCACAGGACTTATAGACTGAAAACTATGCCAAACTGAACAACAACAACAAAAAAAAAAAACCAAGGAAGACCTAAATAAATGGAAAAACACAGAACGTTCATGGATTAGAACACTCAACAGAGTAAAGATGTCAGTTCTCCACAAATTGATATTCAGTTTAATGGTATCCTATCAAAATTCTAGCAAGACTTTTGGACAGATAAAGACAGGTTATTCTAAAATATACTTTTTTTTTTTTTTTTTTTTGGCTGCTTTGGGTCTTCATTGCTGCGTGCAGGCCTCCTCTAGTTGCGGCAAGCAGGGACTACTCTTTGTTGTGGTGGCTTCTCTTGTTGCGGAGCACGGGCTCTAGGCGCGCAGGCTAGCGGGCTCAACAGTTGTGGCACACGGGCTTAGTTGCTCCGCAGCACATGGGATCTTCCTGGACCAGGGCTCGAATCTATGTCCCCTGCATTGGCAGGCGGATTTTTAACCACTGCGCCACAAGGGAAGTTCCTATACATATTTGTAAAAACCAACAATGCGGACTTCCCTGGTGGCGCAGTGGTTGGGGGTCCGCCTGCCAATGCAGGAGACACAGGTTTCGGCCCTGGTCCAGGAGGACGCCACGTGCTGCGGAGCGGCTGAGCCCCTGCGCCACAGCTGCTGGGCCTGCACTCTGGAGCCCGCGTGCCACGGCTACTGGGCTCGCATGCTGCAGCTGCTGAAGCCTGCGTGCCTGGAGCCCATGGTCCGTGGCCGGGGAGGCCACCGCAGTAAAAGGCCCGCGCACCACGGCGGGGAGTGGCCCCCGTTCACCGCAGCTGGAGGGGGCCCACGCGTGGCAGTGAGGACCTAACGCAGCCAAAAATAAAATTAAAAATAAATAAGGACTTCCCTGGTGGCGCAGTGGTTAAGATTCCGCCTGCCACTGCAGGGATCGAACACGGTTTCGATCCCTGGTCCAGGAAGATCCCACATGCCATGTAGCAACTAAGCCCGTGCGCCACAACTACTGAGCCTGCACTCTAGAGCCCAAGCACAACAACTACTGAAGCCCACACACCCTAGAGCCCATGAGCAGCAGCTACTGAGCCCACGCACTGCAACTACTGAAGCCCAAACGCCTAGAGCCCATGCTCCACAACAAGAGAAGCCACTGCAATGAGAAACCCGCACACAGCAACAAAAGAACAGCCCCCGCTCGCCACAACTAGAGGAAGCTTGCGCACAGCAACGATGCCTCAACGCAGCCAAAAATAAATTTTAAAATTTTAAAAAAAGAAAAAGAAAAGAACACAAACAACAAATGTTGGTGAGGATGTGGAGAAAATGGAACCCTTATGCATCGTTAGTGGGAAGGTACATTGGTGCAGCCACTGTGGTAAACAGTATGGCGGTTTTTAAAAAAACTAAAAATAGAACTACCATATGACCCAGCAATTCTACTCCTAGATATACACCTGAAGAAAATAAGAACACTAATTTGAAAAGATATTTGTACCCCAATGTTCACAGCAGCATTATTTACAATTGCCAAGATACAGAAACAACCTAAGTGTCTATCAACAGATGAATGGATAAAGAAGATGTGACACATACATTACACACACACACATATCCATGTATATATATATATACCATGCAACACTACTTGGCCATAAAAAAGAATGAAATTTTGCCATTTGCAACAACATGGATGGACCTGGAGGGTATTGTGCTATGTGAAACAAGTCAGAGAGAGAAAGACAAATACTGTATGCTTTCACTTATATGTGGAACCTAAAAAACAAAACAAATTAATGAATATAACAAAACAGAACAGACTCAGATGCAGAGGAAAAACTAGCGGTTACCAGTGGGGAAGGGCAAGACAGGGGTAGGGAATTAAGAGCTACAAACTACTATGTATAAAATAAATAAGCTACAAGGATATAATTGCACAACACAGAAAATATAGCCAATATTTTATAATAACTATAAATGAAGTATAACCTTTAAAAACTGTGAATCACTATGTTATACACCTGTAACTCACATAATATTATATATCAACTATACCTCAACAAAAAACAATAATTAAAAAAATATATATATAAGTAGTTACAAGGGACTAAGCCTGGGGGCAGAAAGGAAACAGGTGTAGCTGTAAAAAGAGTACCATGAGGGATCCTTGTGGTAATGGATATATTCTGTTTGTTAACTGCATCAATTTCAATATCCTGGTGGGGATACCATCCTACAGTTCTTCAAGATGTTATTAGCATTGGGGAAAATGGATAAATGGAAACTGGGTAAATAGTAATTATATTATTTCTTACACCTGTATGTGACTCTACATTTGACACAAAAGGTTTAATTTAAAAATAATTGTAGGGACATCCCTGGTGGTGCAGTGCTTAAGAATCCACCTGCCAATGCAGGGGACACGGGTTCAAGCCCTGGTCCGGGAAGACCCCACATGCTGCAGAGCAACTAAGCCCGTGCACCACAACGACTGAGCCTGTGCTCTAGAGCCCGTGAGCCACAACTACTGAGTGTGCGTGCTGCAACTACTGAAGCCTGCATGCCTAGAGCCCATCCTCGGCAACAAAATAAGCCACTGCAATAAGAAGCCCGTGAAGCACAACAAAGAGTAGCCTCTGCTTGACGCAACCAGAGAAAACGCACACGCAGCAACGAAGACCCAATGCAGCCATAAATAAATAAATAAATTTATTTAAAAATATAATAATAATAATTGTAGGGGACTTCCCTGTTGGCACAGTGGTTAAGAATCCGCCTGCCAATGCAGGGGACACGGGTTCGAGCCCTGGTCCAGGAAGACCCCACATGCCGCGGAGCAACTAAGCCCATGCACTACAATTACTGAGCCTGCACTCTAGAGCCCATGAGCCACAACTACTGAGCCTGCATGCTGCAACTACTGAAGCCCACACGCCTAGAGCCCATGCTCCGTAACAAAAGCCACCACAATGAGAAGCCTGCGCACTGCAATAAAGAGTAGCCCCCGCTCGCCACAACTAGAGAAACCCCACACAGCAACGAAGACCCAATGCAGCCAAAAATAAAATAAATAAATAAAAAGTTTTTTTTAAAAAAATATTGATTAAAAAAAAAAAATTGTAGGGACTTCCCTGCTGGTCCAGTGTTAAAGAATCCGCCTTCCAATGCAGGGGACGTGGGTTCAATCCCTGGTCAGGGAACTAAGATCCCACATGCCACGGGACAACTAAGCCCGCACACCGCAACTACCAAGCCCTCACACCTCAACTAGAGAGGCTGCACACTGCACGCTACAGAGCCCACACGCTCTGGAGCCCGTGCACCACAACTAGAAAGAGAAAACACACCACAACTAGAGAGAAGCCCACACGCCTCAACGAAGATCCCGCATACCACAACTAGGACCCAATGCAGCCAAAAAATAATAAATAAAATAAATAAATAAAATATAATTATAAACGAACAATCCGAAAAGAAAATTAAGAAAACAATTAACTGCATTTATAAGACCATCAAAAAAGAAAGAAAGAAAATCTTGGGAATAAACTTATCCAGAGGCAAAAAACTTATACACTGAAAACTACATAATGTTGCTGAAAAAAATTAAAAGTGACACAAATAAATATAAGTTCACAGACTGGAAGAATGTTAATATGTCATCACTATCCAAAGTGATCTACAGATTCAATGCAATTGATACCAAAATCCCAAGAACATTTTACGCAGAAATAGAAAAATTATTCCTAAAATTCGTTTGGAATCTCAAGGAACCCTGAATAGACACTAAAATCATGAAAATGAAGAACAAAGTCAGAGGACTCACACTTCCTGATTTCAAAACTTACTGCAAAGCTACAGTAACCAAAGTGGTCTGTACAGGCATAAAGGCAGACATATCAAAGAGAATAGAGAGCCCAGAAATAAATCCTTGCATGTACTACGGTCAAATGACTTTTGCTAAGGACGCCAAACCATTCTATGGGGGAAAATCACCTTTTCAATAAATGATGCTAGGAAAACTGGATACTCACATGCAAAACAATAAAGTTGGACTCTTACCTTACACCATATACAAAAATTAACCCAAAACGGATCAAAGACCTAAATAAATGTTAAGGGCTAAAACTTAAAAAACACTTAAAAGAGAAAATGTTAAAAAAAAAAAAAAAGAGAGAGAGAGAAAGAAAATGTAAGGGAAATCTTCATGACACTGGATATGGCAATGATTTCTTGGACATGACACCAAAAGCACAGGCATCAAAAAACAAAAATAGATAAACTGAACATCATTAAAATTAAAACTTTTGTGCATCAAAGAACATCAGCCTAAGAATGAAAAAACCCACAGAATAGGAGAAAATATTTGTAAATCGTATATCTGATAAGGGTCTAGATCCAAAACTAGATAAAGAATTCTTACAATTCAACAACAAAAAGACAAACAACCCAAATACAAAATGGGCAAAGAATCGAATAGGCATTTCTCCAAAGACTTACAAATGGCCAAAAAGCACATGAAAAGACATTCAGCATCACTAACCATTAGGGAGATACAAATCAAAACCATAAGGAGGTAATACCACTTCATACCATTAACATGGTTATTATCAAAAAAATGAGCTGGAGGGGATGTGGAGAAATTGGAACCCTCATGCATTGCCAATAGGAACGTAAAACAGTGCAGCCATGGTGAAAAACATTTTGGCAGTTCCTCAGAAAGTTGAACATAGAATTACCATATGATCCAGCAATTTCACTCCTAGTATATATCCCAAAAAAACTGAAAAGAGAGACTCAAGTAGATACCTGTACACCAATGTTCATAGTAGCATTATTCACAATAGTCAAAAGGTAGAAACAATCCAAGAGTCCATCAAAGCATGAATGGATAAATAAAATGTGGTACATACATAAAACGGACTACTATTCAGTCATAAAAAGTAAACTCTGACGCATCTACAACATGGATGAACATTAAATGCTTTAATAACTAAGTGAAATAAAGGACAAATATTGCATGATCCCACTTAAATGAGGCATCTATAGCAGACAAATTTCATAAAATAGAAACTAGAATACTAGAAGTTACCAGGGGCTGGGGAGAGGGTGGTAGGGGGATTTCTTTAATGGGTACAGAGTGGCTGTTTGGGATGATGAAAAAGTTCCAGAAATAGATACTGGTGATGGTTGTAAAACATTATGAATGTACTTAATGCCACTGAACTGAATTGCATACTCAAAAATAGTTAAAATGGTAAATTTTTTGTTGTATACATTTTATCAGAATTAAAAAAGAAAACCTAACAACTAGACATTACTATGTTCATAGATTGAAAGATTCAAAACTGTAAATAGATGTCTCAAATTGATTTACAGAATCAATGCAAAGCTAATCAAAACACTAAATGGATTTTTCATGAAACAATAAGATTCTAAATGGTTATCAAATGCAAAGAGCAAGAGGCAAAATATTAAAAAGAAGAAAAAGACAAGAGGGAAATACTAATTTTATCTGACATATGTCCAGACTTTAAAAAGCTAGAGTAAAAAAGAAAAGTAGAAGCTAGAGTAATTTTAAAACTGGTATCGGCATAAAGAACAGAACAGCAAGTCCAGAAACAAATATACACATATATGAACTGCTAATTCATGACACAGTGGCACAGTACAGCAAAAGTGGAAAGAATGGTGTTAAAGTAACTGGATGTTCCTCTTTAACATAATATGTAATATATATTATGTGTACAATATGTATAAAACATATAAATATATAATGTACGTAAAATAAATACGTTTTTCCCCCATTTCATTCTATACATAAAATCAAATCCAGATGAGTTGGTTACAGACCTAAATGTAAAAAGCAGTTAAAAAAAATAATTCTTTTATAGGAAAATCATTTCATGCCCTCAAGTTAGTAAAAGATTTAACAGGTTGCAAAAAACACTAAGCACCAAAAAAAAAAACCCTGAGAACAAAAAAAACCCACCTGAAAATTTTGACTACAGTGAAATTGAGAACTTTGCATTAAAAGGATAAAAAAATGAACCACTGACACAGAGAAGCCATCTGCAAGTCACAAGTAAGAAAATCTTAATGGACTATAAATATACAAAAAGGGTTTCACCATCATTAGTAATCATGGAATTGCAAAGTAAAAACCACAGTGAGACTACCAAAATGACTAAACTTAAAAAGACTGACATACTAAGCACTGGGTAAGGATGTAGAGCAAAAAAGCCATTCACTGGTGGGAAAGTAAAGTGAAATAACCACTTCTAAAAAAGGAGTGGCCTCCCTGGCAACCCAGCAACTCCACCTCTTCGTACATATCCTAGAGTAACATTTCTCAAGCTTTTTTGACCACGAACCACTCTAAGAAATATGTTTTATACTGCAACCCCACTACACAGAATACTAAAACTGCACTGTCAATTTTTTTCTGCTCTAGTTCATTTTTTAATGCTGGTTGCTCCCCACTAAATTGATTTTATGACCCTTTTTGGAGCAACCCCAGCAGTTTGATTAGTAGTGAGCTGAATTCCTGCAAATGTACAAGAATATTCACAAAAGTGTTCATAAATTGCAAAACACAGACAAAAATCTACATGGCCATCAACAGGAGAATGGACACTGGTGTAATTCAAATGCTGAAATCATGGAACAAAAGAAATTAATAAACTACAGCTATATGCATCAAATAGATGAATCTCAAAAACAAAATGTAAATCAAAAAAATCAATACAGCATTACTCCATTCACATGAAGTTCAAAACAGCCACAACTAAATAAAATACTGTTTAGAAGTAAAGGAAGAACAATTAACACAAAATTCAGCAGTTTCTCCTTCAGGTGAAGAGAGGAATGTGCTCAAAGGGAGGCACACAAGAGTCAAAGGTATGGGCAAAATGCTCTCTTTATTAAGCTTGGTCGCTAAATATATGAATACTGACTTTATTATTTTAAGTGTCCATATACTGGGTACACCCTCTTTTCTTTGCATCACAGATCTTACAATTAAAAATAAGTAAAAAAAATAAAATAAAATAAGTGATGAGGGGCTTCCCTGGTGGCACAGTGGTTAAGAATCCACCTGCAATGCACGGGACACTGGTTTGAGTCCTGGTCCGGGAAGATCCCACATGCCATGGAGCAACTAAGCCTGGACGCCACAACTACTGAGCCTGCGCTCTACAGCCTGCGAGCCACAACTAATGAAGCCCGTGCGCCTAGATCCCATGCTCCGCAACAAGAGAAGCCACCACAATGAGAAGCCTGCACACCGCAACGAAGAGTAGCCCCCGCTTGCCGCAACTAGAGAAAGCCCGCGCACAGCAACGAAGACCCAACACAGCCAAAAATAATCTTTTAAAAATAATAATAGGTGATGAAAATTCTACACATAAACACACACAAGTGCGAAAAGTAAATTAAAATGCACAGGGTTGGTCCAAAGAAATTAGGAGTCTTTGTTTGAATATGAGTAAAATATCAATACTCTTACGGTTTATAATGCACAACTATTTGTGCAAAGGACAAAAGAAATATATTTTGACATACATTATCCATATATCAAAGAAACACAAAGGATGGAGTGTGTTTGGCTGAGAAAACTAGCACTTCCCCCCAAAAGTCAGTCGCCAAAAGCACTCAAACATCCATAAATATTAATCATATGTTGCCAAAGAAGTGAAGATAAAAAAAGCTTCTGGAAAGTCCTTTTTATTTTTTTTTATTTATTTATTTATTTTTGCCTGCATTGGGTCTTCGTTGCTGCACACGAGCTTTCTCTAGTTGTGGCGAGCTGGAGCTACCCTTTACTGCGGTGAGCGGGCTTCTCACTGCGGTGGCTTCTCATCTTGCGGAGCACGGGCTCTAGATGTGCGGGCTTCAGTCATTGTGGCACATGGGCTCAAGTAGTTGTGGCACACGGGCTTAGCTGCTCCATGGCATGTGGGATCTTCCCGGACCAGGGCTCGAACCCGTGTCCCCTGCGTTGGCAGGCAGATTCTTAACCACCGCACCACCAGGGAAGCCCTGGAAAGTCTTAAGTGAAATGAAACTTTCATGTACAGAGATACAGCTCATCTAAACTACCCCATCCTAATTTGTTTTTTTTTGGCCACACAGCACGGCGGAACTTCCCCAACCAGGAATCAAACCCTGTGCCCCTTGCAGTGGAAGCGTGGAGTCTTAACCACTGGACCACCAAGGAAGTCCACGCTATCCTAATTTTAAACAAAAGGAATCAGCTAGGAACTATGGGGGTTAAAACGTACACATACAATAGCAGAAACTAATGAACCTCAGAAATGATCCAAACATGAGGGAATAGAGTCCTTATTATTGATAATATACTTCCTAATCCTACCATATTGATGCTATTTCACTTTCTCCTATCCTAAAATAACACCAAGGACTTCCTTGGTGGCACAGTGGTTAAGAATCTGCCTGCCAATGCATGGGACAGGGGTTCAAGCCCTGATCCGGGAAGATTCCACATGCCGCGGAGCAACTAAGCTTGTGCGCCACAACTACTGAGTCTGTGCACTCTGGAGCCCACGTGTCACAACGAGAGAAGCCCACATGCCACAACCAGAGAAGCCCACACACCGCATCGAAAGATCCCACATGCCGCAATGAAGATCCTGCATGCCGCAACTAAGACCCGATGCAGCTAAATAAATAAATAAATAACATCATCTCTGGAGAGCCCATAAATAAATAACATCATCTCTGGAGAGCCCAGGGTTCAAAACCTGGCTTACCCATTCTTATGTGACCCTGAACAAATCATTAAACCTCTTTGCCTCAAGTTGCCTCCTCATTAAAAAAATTGAGATTAAAATAGTACCTCTAATTTCATTGTCCTGTTGAGAGGGTGAAGTGATGTATTCCTCTGTATTAAGCACCTGACACTACTTGGCACGTTATTAGAGCTCCATGACATTTTGCACATGAGGAAACTGAGGCTTACGAGATAAAATTGCACAGGCATAAATCTAGTCCGTCTGACTCCAAAGCCCATGATCTTAACACTACTACCATACTACTTGGATATCTCTGCATGAGATTATGGATTTTTTTTTTTTTTTTGCGGTACGTGGGCCTCTCACTGCTGTGGCCTCTCCCGCCACGGAGCACAGGCTCGGGACGCGCAGACTCAGCGGCCACGGCCCACGGGCCCAGCCGCTCCGCGGAACCTGGGATCCTCCCCGACCGGGGCACGAACCCGCGTCCCCTGCATCGGCAGGCGGACTCTCAACCACTGCGTCACCAGGGAAGCCCTGGATTATGGATTTTTTTTTCCAGTTATCTTTCTTTCTTTCCCTAATTATTAAAAATGAGTAGGCCTGCACTATACTAAAATCAGAGCAAAATTTTTTTTAGAAGATAACAAATACTCTGCGCTTTGGGAGTCAGAGAACAGAAAAGCACTTGTAGCATCTGAAAATAAAATGCTGAAGTAATCTTTTGGGGTTATCTGTCTATTCATGGCTATGTGGAGAATACAGTGCAGAAAGTGAAAATAGGAGGGGTAGGGACAAGACAGATGGAAAAAGAAAAATTTACATCATGTTAGGGCAGCTATAATTTCTACTTGTCTCTAGAGCAATACCACCATAAATTTCTGACCCTACTATGTAACTACAGAACTAAATTTTTTATTGTTGGGGCCGGGGGGCGGTGGGGGAGGTTACCCAGCCATACCCTGTGCACATGTGTGAGAGTGGAAATACTGTGGACCTGACAAAAGAATTTTCACTGCACCAACAGTTAAGTAACACTATAGGAGATTGGGAAATAACAATCATATTTGCTTTATAGGAGATAATCTTGAAATGTTGGGGAGGGGGACAGTACTGAAAGGAGAGAGGTAAAAAAGACAAGGGAGAAAAGTTCACTCTAAAAGTGTGTAATATGCTACCTTTTTGTAGAAAAGGAAGAAAAACAAGAGTCTATATATGTAGAAATATATACATACATGAATAAACTAGAAAAATGAATTAAAAACTAGTAACAACAGAGAAAGATGGAAAGCTAAACTGGGCAAATAAGAGGCAGGTTTAGGAAGAATTTTCACTGTGTATCTTTTTATATTTTTTGAGCCATGTCAATATATTATCTAACCAAAAGTTACATAATTTAAGCTGTTGAAATAATCTAGACAAAAAAATAATCAAGATTATGTCAGTGACTACAGAAGTAGAGAAATTAAATTTAAGATGCCTAGGATATCTAAACAGAGATATCCAAAAGCCAACTGCAAATATGGATCTAAAGACTAGAAAATTGTTCAGGTGATAGTGATGCCTCGAGGCATCCATCAGCATGCCTAAGTTTACTTAGTGTGAGGTAATCAAATAAACGGCCAGAAAAGTAATCATCTAACATAAATTTTAAACAAGTAAATAAGTAATGCCAAATAGGAATCCAAAAGGCAATGTTTAAAGAGGTACAAGTAGAAAACAGTTTATCAGAAGTTATGAGTAAAGAGAGTTGCAAGAAAGATGAGTGATCATAGTTTTAAATGCTGAAAGTAGATCAAGTATAATGAAAAGTGAAAAAAAATTTTTGAATTTGGCCATGTGAAGTTAATAGCAAAATCAATAGAGTGGGAGACTTAAGAGTCAAATGTAACAATGTGAAGAATGAATGAACAGCAATTTGTGGTATTTTATTTACTTATTTATACCTAAAATTTTTTTCAGAAAAGGATTTGAGGCAGACTACAAATAAAGGACCTGTATTATAACAATAAAAAAAACAGAAAAATGAACAGTGAAAGCCAGTATGAGGGACATCCCCTGATTTAGGGAAACTGCTCTTACCCCTGACTCCAACTATGTAGTTCTAGTGAGGGTTGTCATTCATAGCACCCTCCCCACTCCAGCCACAGGGATGGTGGGTACATGATCCAAGACAGGCCAATCAGAGTCCTTCCCAGGATTCTTCAAGACAGCCCCTTCTTCTGGTAGAAGGGGCTAGGAAGATGAGAGCCAAGAGCTGCCAGCAGTCATGGTTCCAGCCTCATGAAGTAGAGAGTCTGTAGTATGAGAGAATGAAATCAACACGCAGAGAAACAGAGATAAGAGGTGAAGTCCTAAATCCCACAGGACGAGGAGGAGAAAACAAATATATCAATAATCAGATTAACATAGCTGATGTAACTAAAGACCAGATTTGGTTCTGGGCTGCCTGATAGCCAGAACAAAAAGAAAAACAGAATACGTATCATAGAGCTGTCAAAAAGGAGGAAATACACCAGATTCTAATGGGAGACACTTTTCCTTATGCTAAATTATTAAAAGAATCTCTTGTACATGGATTTTCATATAAGGGTCACTGAAAGACAAAACGGACAGTGTCCATAATGAGAATGTTACAGCAAATGCTGATTTCATATGCTACTGCTTAAAATGACAATTAAGGGACTTCTCTAGCAGCCCAGTGGTTGTTAAGACTCCTTGCTTCCACTGCAGGGGGCACGGGTTCAATGCCTGGTCAGGGAACTAAGATCCTGCATGCCACGCAGTGCGACCAAAAAAAAAAAAACAATACGATTAAGTTACACCTTAATCATTAAGCACAACTGGAAGGCTAGACCACAGTAGGCAGTTGAAGAAGCAGAGATAACAACTAATGGTTTTATTCTTCCAGGAAGCCTGCAAGTAAAAGGTGAAAAATATAAAGGGAAAGTAAAATCCATGGGAAGATTGAAAAACGACTGTGAGCTGCGTGGGAAAAAATCAAGTAAAAAGGACAGACTAAAAGGAAAAACAAGACCCTGGAAGAAGTGGGAAAAGACTACATCATGAGAACAGGCAGTTAATTCCAGTTGAAAACTAACTCCTCTCCTTCCACTGAATGACATAAAAAGGGCAAAATCACAAATCACAAAAGGGAAACAAACATAAAGAAAGACAACAGTTCTAAAACTTTGGAAGCTAAAAGGAAAAGAGTAGCAAATGACTTAGCAGATGAGAAAAGGCTGCTGCAGTAAGGCAAGTCCAAAAGCAACACGTCTCGGGCCACACGGCGCCCCAGCTGAGGGACCTCAGGCGCCACATCACAGTGGTGGTGCATGCCCCTGAGAGGGACGGGTTCAAGTAGGGCTCAAAACACGACGAGGGATAAGATAAAACCGGAAAGATAATCAACACCCCCCCACACACAATCCCTTCTCTACACACTACCAGGTAACTCTCTCTCCCACAGCCGAGAAAACTGCACAAAGGGTAAGCAAAAGGAAATCTGGACCTGGAGACATCTGAGCAAAGGCATACTGAAAAATCTAGTTCTAGATCGTGAAATTCCAGCAACCAATGCCTCAAGGAATACTGGTAACCAGGTTGTGAATCCCAAACAGCTGACTGGAGGATTTTTCTCTGAATAAACTAACCAGTTGGTGGCATCCCAATAAAAGAACCCAGCTAGACACCTATAATGAAGCCAATCTGCCAACAATTTCTGCCACACACACAGAACTTCCAGTCACCTCATTAGGAGCTTGTCTTAAATTCAAATGTACGGCTACCAGTCACTAGATTTGTAAGCAAAGTCCGTAACAAGACAGGCCAAAACAAATGGTACAAAGGAACTCTGAGGAAAAGAGTCCCAGGAGCAGAAGAAAACTTCAGAACACTGAAACAAAACAAAAACAACCATCTGGTTAACATCCTCAGAGAATTAAGAGAAAATATTGCACTTAAGAAACAAAAGCAGAGGATAAAAAATAAACATTCAGAAAGCATAAAAGAGCCTCTGGAAATTAAAAGTATAATAGAATTTAGAAATTTAAGTGAAAGAATGGAAAATAAAGTAAGAAACTGCCTCAGAAAGTAAAACAGAAAGAAATAGATTAACTTAAATGCAAGATCAGTTCAAAAGGTCCAACATCCAAATAAAGAAAAATACAGAAAAAGCAAACAATGATAATAGAACTGAGGAACTGTCAAAAATAATTCCAAAAAATTCTCCCTTAACTCAACTCATGTTTCCTAACACGATTTACCAAATTGAAAGGGCCACTGTGTGCCCAGTACAATGAGTGAGGGACAGTACACTAACTACCATGAGAAATAGCTGGTAAACTGGCCACAGAAAACACACCAAATCCAGAGAGAACAATCACATATAAAGGATTAGAAATCAGAACTTCACTGGTCTTCTTAAAAGAAACACTGACAGCTAAAAAGTAATGGAGAAATACCTTCAAAATTTTGAAGGAAACTTATTTCCAACCAAGAAAGAATTCCATACTCAGGCAAACTATCCATCAAGTAAGATGGTAAAACTTTTTTCCTTTTTGGAATTTTATAATGTATAGAAAATTGCATTTATAGACTACCTGATTCATTAAACAAGTGGAAAATTACATGAAGTGACTAGAAAGTATGCAAAGATTTAGCCTTAAATAAAGAACACAAGGAAAATGAAAATACAAGACAATTATTAATCCCAGGGAAAAAAAAATTTAAAAAGAAAACAATCTTAGTATGCTTTTGGCTCAGAAATGAACAAAATACTTAAATAGTCATAATAACGTAAAATTTTCTGTTTAATACTCCTGACTTAACCAAAATTTGTGATATACTGAAAGACAACATCTAAAACTGATATGTCAAGAATAGCTGCTTCAGGCTTCCCTCATGGCATGGTGATTAAGAATCCACCTGCCAATGCAGGGGACACGGGTTCAAGCCCTGGTCCGGGAAGATCCCACATGCCACAGAGCAACTAAGCCCATGCACCACAACTACTAAGCCTGCGTGCTGTAACTACTGAAGCCCACGTGCCTAGAGCCTGTGCTCCACAACAAGACACCGCGATGAGAAGTCCGCACATCACCACAAAGATTGGCCCCTTCTCGCCACAACTAGAGAAAGCCCACGCACAGCAATGAAGACCCAGTGCCACCAAAAATAAATAAATAAATAAATTTATTTTTAAAAAAAAAAGAATAGCTCCTTCTACATTCCTCGTCAAGAGTCAAGCAGCAAGGTACTGTTTTACTGTGTGTGCAAAAGAATCTTTTGGTACTACTGACTGTGCATTTTTCACTTTCATAAACATAAAAATTAAATCTAAACAAAAAATGGAATAAATAGGTACAATGGGCAATGTATCAATGTACCCAATGTTTTCATTTCTCTTACTAGTTATGTAGGCAGGTTAGAAAAGGATACAAGCAAGTACTAAACACCTACTACATGTCAGCTGTTATGCTAAGTTTTTCTCACAGTAAAAGAAAGGAATTCAAGAAGTGAGACAACGGAAATTGGCTATTTGCTATTTTATGTATGGTGGTAAGCACTAAATCTCTTAACTTTTTAAAATCACCTCTTTCAAAGCTATAGGAACTCAGGATGCTACACTGAATTTAAAAGCAAAGAGTAGACATGAATCATCAGTAAGTGAAAAAAACGTTAGCAAATGTTAAACTTTGAAGGCATTCTATTTAAAGTATATAGGCTGGGACTTCCCTGGCAGTCCAGTGGTTAAGACTTCGCCTTACAATGCAAGGGGGTGCAGGTTCGATTCCTGGTCAGGGAGATAAGATCCCACATGCCTCACGACCAGAAAACCAAAACATAAAACTGAAGCAATACTGTAACAAATTCAATAAAGACTTTAAAAGTGGTCCACATCAAAAACAAAATTTTAAATAAATAAATAAAGCATACAGGCTAAAAAGCTCGTACAGGAATAAAACGAAAAAAGTTATATATAATTTTTTTTTTTTAATTTTTGGCTGTATTAGGTCTTCGTTGCTGCACGCAGGCTTTTCTCTTGTTGCAGCAAGCAGGGGCTACTCTTCACTGTGGTGTGCAGGCTTCTCATCACAGTGGCTTCTCTTGTTGCAGAGCACGGGCTCTAGGCGCACGGGCTTCAGTAGTTGTGGCACACGGGCTCAGTATTTGTGGCTCGCAGGCTCTAGAGTGCAGGCTCAGTAGTTGTGGTACACAGGCTTAGTTGCTCCTCAGCATGTGGGATCTTCCAGGGCCAGGACTCAAACCCATGTCCCTACGTTAACCACTGCACCACGAGGGAAGCCCCTACAATACCTGTAGGAAGCCCCTACAATACCTGCGCGGAGCACAGGCTCCAGACACGCAGGCTCAGCGGCCATGGCCCACGGGCCCAGCCACTCCGCGGCATGTGGGATCCTCCCGGACCGGGGCATGAACCCACGTCCCCTGAATCAGCAGGCGGACTCTCAACCACTGTGCCACCAGGGAAGCCCCACAATACCTTTTTTAGACTGCCACTGAAGACGCCCCATCCTGGCTTCTTGTACTCTTAAGTCAGAGGTATATAAGATAAATAAATTGGAAAACAAATTTTTAATTATGTAGATAAAGGTAAATCTTCTTGTGGTACAAATAAAAAAGAACTTAAAAGCTAAAAGAATCAACATTAGTTCAAGCTGAGGCAGTCAATGAAGATACCTGATCTAATATATACCTTAGAGGCTGGGATTGACTATGACACCAGCACAGACCCTAGATGTGCTGTGTAAGGACAGGAAATGGAAAAGGCCAATCCTACCGAAGGGGAATCTATCTCAAAAAAACATGGACTGGACCACTAAGACTAGAGAAAATTCATTCAAGAGGATAACTCAGCTGGGAGGAGAACCACTTTCAACCTTGCCCTCCCTTCTTTCTGCCTGGAACACCTCTCTGCAGTCACAATGACTGTCATGCTGTGACCGTAGAACAATGCTGAAAATGAAAACTATCTGCTAAGGTTGGTATAGTAGAAAGAAAGAAAGTCTGATCCCTAAAGATTTCACAGAGGGACTTCCCTGGTGGTCCAGTGGTTAGGACTCCGTGCTTCCACTACAGGGGGAACAGGTTCAATCCCTGGTCAGGGAACTAAGATCCCGCATGCCATGTGGTGCAGACTAAATAAATAAAGACCTCACAGAGCTATCATAAAAGCTTCAAAGGAGTTTCTCAACTCCTTTCAAATAAGAAATCAGTAAATTTGTAAATTGCTAATCTGTAGAAGCCAGATTAATCTGTAATCTGGTCTTTGTTACTAGCAGCCAAAAGCAATTCTTAACAGTTACAGAGCAAATGCAAAAACTTCCCTCAGTGACACCTCCACAAACCCAGGTTAGAGGACCAGGAATCCCAAGAAAGAAAACGATTAGCTCACAGTCAAAAATTACAAAGTATGTGAAGACATCTACCACCACAGTTAAAAAACAAAAAAAATGAAAGAATTCCAGAATCTCTGAGAAATTTTAAAGTAAGTATGTTTTGGGGACTTCCCTGGTGGTGCAGTGGTTAAGAATCTGCCTGCCAATGCAGGGGACACGGGTTCGAGCCCTGGTCCGGGAAGATCCCACATGGCGCAGATGAACTAAGCCCAGACGCCACAACTACTAAGCCTGCACTCTGGAGCCCATGAGCCACAACTACTGAGCCCACGTGCCGCAACTACTGAAGCCCATATGCCTAGAGCCCATGCTCTGCAACAAGAGAAGCCACTGCAATGAGAAGCACGTGCACCACAACAAAGAGAAGCCCCCACTCGCCTCAACTAGAGAGAGTCCACGCACAGCAATGAAGACCCAACGCAGCCATAAATAAATAAATAAATAAATTTATTTTTATAAAAAGTACGTTTTGGCCACGACTAAGAAGCCCGCATGCCACATTGAAGATCCCGCATGCCACAACTAAGACTTGGCACAGCCAAAATAAATAAATAATGAATACTTCTTTCTTAATAAAGTTTTTTTTTTTTAAAGTGAAAGAAGGTTTTATTCAGGCAGAAACCCACTCCATAGACAGAGCGTGGGCCGTCTCAGAAGGCAAGAGGCCAAAATAAGTTATGTTTTAAATATTCAAATAAATAAATATACTCCTTAAGACTATAATAGGGACTTCCCTGGTGGCGCAGTGGTTAAAAATACACCTGCCAATGCAGGGGACATGCATTCGATCCCTGGTCTGGGAAGATCCCACATGCCGTGGAGCAACTAAGCTTGTGCACCATAACTACTGAGACTGCACTCTAGAGGCCATGAGCCACAACTACTGAGCCCACGTGCCACAACTACTGAAGTCCGCGCTCCTAGAACCCGTGCTCTGCAACAAGAAGCCACCACAATGAGAGGCCCATGCATCGCAACGAAGAGTAGCCCCCGCTCGCCACAACTACAGAAAACCCACGTGTAACAACAAAGACCCAAAGCAACCAAAAATAAATAACTAAATAAAATTGATTCTTTAAAAAAAAAATAAGGTGGAATTAAAATGTAAACAACAATAAAACTGATTTTGCAAGATAAAGAGAGTGAACGTAAGGTGTCCTAAGGTCCTTGGTTTTGTTCAAAAGGAGTACAAAGATTAATCTTAGGGCTTCCCTGGTGGCACAGTGGTTAAGAATCCGCCTGCCAATGCACGGGACACAGGTTCGAGCCCTGACCCAGGAAGATCTCATGTGCCTCGGAGCAACTAAGCCCGTGCACCACAACTACTGAAGCCCGTGCACCTAGAGCCTGTGCTCTGCACGCAACAAGAGAAGTCACTGCAACGAGAAGCCCGCGCAATGCAACGAAGAGTAGCCCCCGCTCACTGCAACTAAAGAAAGCCCCGTGCACAGAAACAAAGACCCAGTGCAGCCAAAATTAATTAATTAATTTTTTAAGAAAAAGATTAATCTTAGACTCACAGAAAAAATATAAAGTATGCACATTAAAATATTAAGGGCAATCACTAAAAGAAAAGAAATGGAACATATAACCTTCAAATCAGACCAGATTTTTTAAAAGAAGAATAAAGAATAATCACTCCAACTGAAGAAAATAAAGAGGAAAAAAAATAAGCATGGTAAATAGATAACACAAAAATAGATAACACAAAATAGATAACACAAAATAAAAATTTAAGAAGCCCAAATGTATCAGTCATTACTATAAATGTAAACAAATAATCTGTAGACCATGTTAATACAGATTCTTAGACTACATTTTTTTAAAAAACCAAGCTTCACTATATTTACAAGGATGTTCACTGCAGCACTATTTGTGGTTATGAAAAACTGGAAACCTAAATGACAATCAATAAAGGAATTAAATAAATTACAGTACATTCTGTGACAGAATACTAAAAAGCAGATAAAAAGAACAAACTAGATCAATATATATCAGTGTAGTGATGTCACAAGTAGCTATGTCACAAATCACAGAACACATATAGAATTTACCATTCCTGTAAAATAATACACTAGTTGGTGGTGTGTATGGATATATGCGTGTAATAAGAAGGAGTAAAACATAGATGGTGGTATATATATACAACGGACTATTACTCAGTCTTAAAAACAAGGAAATTCTGCCATCTGTGACAACATAGATGGACCCTGAAGGCATTATGCTAAATGAAACAAGTCAGACAGAAAAAACAAATACTATATGATCTCACTTATATATGGAACCTAAAAAAACCAAACTCAGAAACAGAGAACAGATTGGTGGTTGCCAGATGCAGTGGGTAGTGGGTTGGGGGAAATGGGTGAACGTGGTCAAAAGGCACAAACTTCCGGTTATAAGATAAGGGAGCTCTGGGGATGTAATGTACAGCATGGTGACTGTAGTTAACAACACTGTATTGTGTATTTGAAAGCTGCTAAGAATAAATCTTAAAAGTTCTCATCAAAAGAAAAAACAATTTGCAACTAGGTGAGGTGATGGATGTTAACTAAACCCTCTGTGGTAATCATTTTGCAATACATACGTATATCAAATCATTACGTTGTACACCTTAAACATTCTGGTGTTACATATCAATTATAGCTCAATAAAACTGGCAAGAAAAACATATAGAGAGACTGGCCCCACAGACATTAAAAGGGTAATGGCTGACCCAGACTGGGGAGAATACAAATAGTACTTCAACTTAATTTTTTAATTTATTGTTCTTTTTAAGCAGAAGGGAAGATTTGAAGCAAATATGAAGAATGGACATTTGTTCATTCTGGGTAGGGAACACACAGATGGTCATTTTATGTTTTATACTGCTCAGAACTACTCGTGATAATCAAATGCATATTAATATAATTTTAATTTGTAGAATTAAATCTAAATATACTTACTGTGATTAAGTGTATTTCATATGGTTTTACAGATTTATAGTAATTTATTTGCATTATGTATCTCAATAAGAAAAAAATTTTAAAATAAAATAGTGCATCCCTAGATCAATCCCTAAAGCCCTGGTTTTGAGTCCATCCAGTGGTTCCTCCCGAACAATGTAAAAAGCCAGGAAGAACTGAAATAAAGAGAGGCAGAGCAATAGAAGAAAGTTACAGCTCACCTCCTGGAGGAAAGGAATCATCTTTCATTTAGAGCAAGAAGAGCAAGACCTAAACAATGCAAATACTTAATGAGCTTTTGGCCATTTTATTTATTACACGATGCACTGTCAACACATTTTCCAAGCAGAATAATTAAATATCTAAAATATCCTCTCTCGAGCTTCCCTGGTGGCGCAGTGGTTGAGAGTCCGCCTGCCAATGCAGAGGACAAGGGTTCGCGCCCCAGTCCAGGAATATCCCACATGCCGCGGAGCGGCTAGGCCCATGAGCCATGGCCGCTGAGTCTGCGCATCTGGAGCCTGTGATCCGCAGCGGGAGAGGCCGCAACAGTGAGAGGCCCACGTACCGCAAAAATAAATAAATTAATTAATTAAATAAAATATCCTCTCTCTGTATCTCATTAAAATTGTATAAGTAGGTAAAATTTCTAATAAATCTCTTCAGCCTATGGTAGTTACAAACAGATACACAGTAAACACAAAAACAGTCATCAGAATTTCCCTGGTATCACAGTGGTTAAGAATCCACCTGCCAATGCAGGAGACATGGGTTTGATCCCTAATCCAGGAAGATCCCACATGCCGTGGAGCAACTACGCCCATGTGCCACAACTACTGAAGCCTGCGTGCCTAGAGCCCGTGCTCTGTAACAAGAGAATCCACTGCAATGAGACGCCCACGTGACGCAGTGAAGAGTAGCCCCCCCCCCCGCAACTAGAGAAAGCCCATGCGCATCAATGAAGACCCATCACAGCCAAAAATAAATAAAATAAATTTACTTTTTAAAAATGTTAATTTAAAAAAAAAAAAAACATACACATTAAATACAAAAACAGTCATCAGAACTTCCCTGGTGGCACAGTGGTTAAGAATCCACCTGCCAATGCAGGGGACATGGGTTTGATCCCTGACCCAGGAAGATCCCACATGCCATGGAACAACTAAGCCCATGCGCCACAACTACTGAGTCGGCGCTCTAGAGCCAGCGAGCCACAACTACAGAGCCCACGCACCACAACTACTGAAGCCTGCGCACCTAGAATCCACGCTCCCCAACAAGAGAAGCCACCGCAATAAGAAGCCTGCGCATAGCAACAAAAGAGTATGAAGCCCGCATCTAGAGAAAACCGCACTAGAGAAAACCCACGCACAGCAACAAAGACCCAATGCAGCCAAAAATAAATAAATAAATTTATTAAAGGAAAAAAAAAAACAGTCATCAATGAGTGTTTTAACCTCTAACCTTGGGACTGACCTGGTGGTGCAGTGGTTAAGAATCCGTCAGCCAATGCAGGGGACGAGGGTTCGAGCCCTGGTCCAGGAAGATCCCACATGCCGCAGAGCAACTAATCCTGTGCACCACAACTACTGAGCCTGTGCTCTAGAGCCCACGAGCCACAACTACTGCAGGCAGCCCGCATGCCTAGAGCCCGTGCTCCGCAACAAGAGAAGCCACCGCAATGAGAAGCCTGCGGACCACAAGGAAGAGCAGCCCCCGCTCACCGCAACTAGGGGAAAGCCCACGCTCAGCAACGAAGACCCAATGCAGACAAAAATAAATAAATTTATTTTTAAAAACAAAACCTCTAAACACTGTGACAACAGTTAGTAAACAATGAAGTCTAATGAAAATATTTCAATAAAAATTCTTGGGCTTCCCTGGTGGCACAGTGGTTGGGAATCCACCTTCCAATGCAGGGGACACGGGTTCAATCCCTAGTCCGGGAAGATCCCACATGCCGTGCAGCAACTAAACCCGTGTGCCACAACTACTAAGCCTGTGCTCTAGAGCCCATGCGCCACAACTACTGAAGCCTGCGCACCCTAGAGCCCGTGCTCCACAACAAGAGAAGCCACCCAATGAGAAGCCTTTGCACCACAACGAACAGTAGCCCCCACTTGCTGCAACTAGAGAAAGCCTGCGCACAGGAACCAAGACCCAACGCAGCCAAAAATAAATTAATTTTAAAAAAAAATTCTTATTCACTTGAGGTGAATAAAGCAATTCGAGTGTTTTTTCCGAACAATGAATGCCTAACAAAGAGCTTCCCTTAAAAACCAACCAAACTTTCCCTCAATTCCCCATCTATTTTTATTTTCCTCTTTCCTTATTTTCAACATTCAATCTAACCCTGCAATCCTTACTCTTTTCGATGCCCTATCATGAGGGTTCTGCCCAAACCAGAGAACTACAATTGCTGTCTCAAGTACTTATCTTAGTCCTTCAGCATCCTTGGCAGCAATGTCACCATCAAAAACTCTTTCTTAAAAAAAATAATTGTGGACCTCCCTGGTGGCGCAGCAGCTAAGAATCCACCTGCCAATGCAGGCAACACAGGTTCGAGCCCTGGTCCGGGAAGATCCCACGTGCCACGGAGTAACTAAGCCCGTGTACAACTACTGAGCCTGCGCTCTACAGCCTGCGCGCCATGACTACTGAAGCCCGCGCACCTGGAGCCTGTGCTCCGCAACAAGAAAAGCCACCAGAATGAGAAGTCCCCGCACCACAACAAAGAGTAGCCCCTGCTCGCCACAACTAGAGAAAGCCCGTGCGCAGCAACGAAGACTCAACACAGTCAAAAATAAATTAATTTAAAAAACAAATTAAAAATAAAATGGGGGTCTTCCCTGGTGTCACAGTGGTTGAGAGGCCGCCTGCCGATGCAGGGGACGCGGGTTCGTGCCCCGGTCCAGGAAGATCCCACATGCCACGGAGCGGCTGGGCCCGTGAGCCATGGCTGCTGAGCCTGCGCGTCCGAAGCCTGTGCTCCGCAACGGGAGAGGCCACAACAGTGAGAGGCCCATGTACCGCAAAAAAAATAAAAATAAAAATAAAAAAATAAATAAAATGGGTATACAATGTTAATATTAAAAAAAAAAAAAAAAAACTGTCTTTGTTGCTACTGGACCCTGCAGGTTCTCCTTTCCTGACAGTTCATTATCCATCCTTGGAAACTCGTTCTTACTCTCCCAAATGTGAACATTCACCATAGTTCTGTCTTCACTCTTCTTTTCTCTAACAAAAAATGTCACTTGTTTCCCAATCTTCCTTCTATGCAGCTCCAACTCTAACTTCTCCTCATTACTTTAACCCTAAATTTCCAATGAAAAATCCTAGCGGCATCAAAACCAACATGCCCAAAACAACTTTCCTTACTCTTCAAATTTGCTCTCCTTCCTTTGCTACTGTTAATGGTATCACCATTCCAGAGTGCTCAACCTTGACATCTCAGAATCATCTCTGATTATTCCCTTTCCTTCACCCCACATCCATTTGTCATTTCCTCCTTCAAAATGCTCCCTCTTTCTTTCTACTCCCTCCCTTTCTACTCTCACATTTTTATAGTACCAGCATCCTAAGACTTTCAGTTTCTAACCTCCCCTTTCAAAGCCATTCTATATACAACCAAACTTCTTGTCTAAAAATACTTTATTTGTTCTGGATTTTTACTCCTCAGTATCTGTCAAGGTACCACCAGTTCATAATTCCCCCTCTTCTGAAAAGTGAGCTATCCCAAACCCACAGAGATCTCCCTGTGTCTGAGCAACTCAACCCTATTGTCTAGCCATGGCTAGCTAACTGGTCCAGAACTAGACAAGCCAAGACAGTTTTTTTTTCCCCCAAGAGGAACATGAGATTCACACTGCGATTTAGCCTCTTGAGACAGGAGACAGAAAATATTAAGAGCTGAAGTATGGCCATCTTTCACCACAGGAGGCAATATACAACACCTTGGTTGAGAGCTTCATCACAGCCCAGACTCCAACTAGATATGTATTTCTCTTAAAAGTACGATATCTTTATCTATGAAATGAAAGTAACAGAATATCTACCTCATATATTTGATAGGTAAAGAAAATAATTGGTATAGAACATTCAGCACAGTATCTGACAAATGGTAAACAATCAAAAAAGTTAACTATTGATTTTTGGAGTAAGTAGCAGAGAAAATCTGCAGAAAAGAAAAGAATGAAGCAGACACACAGAGAAAAGCAGAAATAATATTAAAACTAATTCCATTCCCGTTCTAATTCATGGGTACATTTTCAGGTTAGGTTTCTTGGCTACTATATCCTTATAACAAAATGCCCTTTCTTTGCTTATTTAAGCTTGGAATGAGTTTTTGTTTTTTACAAACAATCCTACCTTGTATAATTGTACACTACAGGAATTTAGAAGACTCTGTGCCTCTTCTTTCATTAACGACCCCCACCATCCTACCAAATAAAGCTAAAATAAAATGGGTCCTCCAATATACCTTTATATACCTTTTAAGATAAATACTTTATTCACCTAAATATCCTGACCATGACCTCAGAGAGGAAAAAGAAATAGAAACAGGCAACAAGTGGCATTTGAGGCAAATAATGCTGCCATTTTACCACTCCCCATTCAACTCTTTATCCTCCCTCTCTTGATACCCACTTTCCTATTTTCTAATCTTTCTCTGGCCATGTATCTACTGTGACATCCCCTGGAAGAGCCTCACCTTACTGTCAGTGTTTACTAACAAATTAAAGCATAACTTCCTTTGCTTGGTGACCCATCAACCCCAAACCATAACATGCTACAAAGAGGAAAAAAGACAGAGTAAACCTATACATACTTTAAGTCCTAAAATTTTCATTATTAATTTCATCCTCCACTTGCCAGTTCCCATTTCTGTAACACTAGAATAGCTGAAACTCTGGTACAGTGCATTCCCACACACAAAGAAAACACATCAACAGAATATTGCTCTGAGTTTCACAATCCTATATAAGCTACTCAGCCATTATTTCTTATCAAAAATTGCCCAGACAAAAATAAAAGCTTCTGTTCATACTATCCATGTAGGTAAAGAAGTTGAAATATTTGTTTTCTACCTTCTGTCACATACTCTAGTCAACAACAAAAGGAAGAAACTATCACACTGCAAATGGTAATACTTTCATGTGATTAATGAAGATTAAATCTTTTTCTCCCTCATATTTCCAGAAGTTCAACTGGAAAAATGATTTTGGCCACAAAGAATAAACATTCCTCCCTCATTCTTACAGAAGGTTTACAGAAGTGTTCAGAAAGAAGGTTAGCCAGCCAAGTCAAAAAAAGGAAGATTTTTATGTTGCTTTGCCAAAGAGACTGAATGTCTGAAAATACTGAGCAAAGTTAAACTTTACCTGTATAGATATAGTAAAAAGAAATATGAATCATTAAACACTTTTTTTAACTCAGTAAACAGAACCTAGCAAAATTATCTCAATATAACTTACTTATGTCCTACTGCCATTATATTCCAACTATGATTAGCCAATTTAACCCTCAAACCAGTAGGCACGGCTAAGAAAGCCCAAATACAACTTTGTATTTTACCTGTTCTAAATATCCATCAGTATATACTTATGTGATTCAATTTGTTTTTCAGATCTTATAAAACCAGTTTAAAACTGTAAGTCAATACTTGGCCCAAATTCAATATTTGAACAAAAGACTGAAAACCCCTCAAACTGAAACATGAGTGTGTAGCATCCTAAGCTACTCACGGAAGTATTTTAATGTTTTTGATAAACAGTCCTTACCACTCTGGCTGCTCTCTCCTGAGATTCACATTTCCTGCAAAACCATGGTCCAGTGGGTACTTGAACAATGCCATAGCAAGCTGTTGGGAAATAAATGTTTTAAAGTAAAGTAAGATTTGAATAATTATGTAAAATCAAATACCCTTTCAAAGCCCTATTAAAGTAATTACCTCTGAAACTATTCACATAAACCACCTGCTTTGTAAAGAACTTAAACATGATATATTTGTTTATAATTTATCACCTAGTTAAAATTGTGACATTTTAACTAAATACTAGAAAAATAATCTTTTTCTATTCTATTTCAATTAAAAAGTATAAACACAAATTTTATTCTTATAACAGAAAAAATATTAGATAAAATTTAACATTTTTCTTTACATAGAATAACTCTAATTAATTAATTCATTCCTATATCCTGAAATTTAAATAGCAAGCATTTTAGATACATGAAAGTGAAAATTATTTCCAAATCACCTTTCAAAACAAACAAGACATTGCAGGAAAGAAAATGAAATGTAATGTTAAAAGTAAAATGCTTCTATTTAAATGAAATGTCCAGAATAGACATTTGTCTATCTGTCTATAGAGACATAAGGTACATTACTGGTTGTCTAGGACTGGGGGAGTTAGGAAGAAATGGGGAATAACTGTTAACAGGTTCAAGGTTTCTTATTAGGGTGATGAAAATGTTCTAAAATTGACTGTAGTAACAAATCCAAAACTGTGAATATACTAAAAACCAGTGAATTGTACACTTTAAGTGGGTTAATTGTATGGTATGTGAGTTACATCTCAATAAACCCGTCAGAAAAAAAAAGTAAACTACACATTTATTTCTAACATATAATGTTCCAACAAGTGATCTGTATATCACACATCCAAATCACAGTCTAGTTGCGTACAAAACTGTTTTTATATTAACATTTACCTAACTCAAAACTTAACATTTTCCAAAAACCTTAAAACACTAATATCCAACTGACATTCTCTTGAATGAGCTTGCTCAGAGGTAACTTGAAAATATATCAAATATTGGAAAGCACTTAAAGAATATAAAATCAGCACAAATTTTTAAAACTCCAAAAGCTAAACTTCTAATCCCTTTTAAAATGTATCGGAGTAAAAATATTCTATCAGCCAAGAAATACAGCATCACAGCCCAAAAACTTACATTTTAATTCAGAAATACTTCTAGAAAAGAAATTTTAACACTTAAATGAACACCTTCTAAATTGGGAGATGAGACTACTTAGCATCATTTATCATCCAATTCATAAGAAATACCTCTCTACAAGTGCCAATGAACACTATAACGGAAATACACTATACCAGTTCTGAGACCTTACAATCAGTACCTAGTTTTAATACACATGGTTTTCACTCCTTACAAGAGTAAGGTGTGCAACTCCGCCCTTCTTTAAAAGAACTGGGGATACATGCATGCTCAGGTTCGGTTACTCACTATCTCCTAAGTCCCCCTTCCCAGTTCTGAGATTCCGTTCTATAAAGAATACAGTTTAGTCCCTTACGCTCAGGCTTTCTCTCGTTTAGTAGCGCCCGATACACTCCTGAATCTCTGCCTCACTCAACGCCAGATTTAGAAACGGGAAGGGGGGCCGGGTTGGTGCACAACAAGGGGAGTACAAGAGCCACCAAAAAATGCGGCCTGTTTTTCGGCCCCCAAATTTTCAGCCTCAATTCCTTACCACGTGAAATGGAAAAAGTCAGAACCTTCAAACGGCCAGAAAACTACCTTAGTGTCCTCGGCTTTTCTGTATATCCCCAAAACTCACCCAATGGAAACACCCAGACACAAACTAAGATGCTCCCCGAGTCACTGGCGGCGCCACCACCTCCTCTTCTGTCCAGTCACTGAAGCTGAGGAAGGGGCCCGATGAGGCCACTCAACAGCTTCATCCACCACCCCGAGCAGCTCAGCCCAGCCGCGCCCGCGGCGGCGCGACTGCGGCGACGGCCTTCCGCCTCTTCTCCGCGGGAAGCTCCAGTCCGCAGGAGCGGCAGCAAGGTCTCGGCCAGAAAGCTTGGGGTGCGGCAGCCGGCGCCCTCCCCCCCCCCAAATCTAAAGCGGCAGGGCAGACCCCCGAGCTCCGGATCCGCCCCCGCGCGCCGCGCTCCCGAGCCCGACTCCATGGTACAGGAAGTCTCCAGACACTGCGGCAGACGGCGCGGCGGGAGGGGGAGGGGGCTCCCCACTCCCCAACCCGTACCCACAGCCGCGGGGCCACGGCCGAGGGGCGCGCGCCCGGGCCCCGACACCCCCTCGCCGCCGACCCCCGCCTCCGAGAGTCCGCAGACCCGCGGCTCCGGGCGCAGGCGGCGGCCGAATGACACTTGAGAGTGAACGCAGCATCACATGACAGTCCAGGCCACACACACTTTCTCCCACATGCGCAGCCCACACCCCTTCCGCCCCGCCGCCGACCCTCCGAGTCAATCCCCGGCCGCAGAACGGGGCGGGGGCGGGGGCGGGGGCGGGGCGGGGGGAGGGGCGGGAGGGGAACTGGCAGTTGCTGCCAAGGTGGGGGAAGTGGTGACGGTTGGGAGAGGCCGGGTTCGGCCCGGAGGGCGGTTGGGTGTTTACCTTGATGCACCGCGACGCTGCAGCCGTGCCCGTCGCAATAAACCAGCGGGTTCTCGGCCCAGCCTCTCTCGTCTGAGCAAACGCAACAGCCTCCAATCATCTCCTTCATACTATGGGAGACCTCGTCCTCCAGTGACACGGGCCGGTCGCTAGAGACCATCTAAGAGGGAGTTGGGGGGACCATTAAAAAACACATGCAAGCCAATGAGTGCTTCCCCCCGCCCAGTCCCCCGCGCCCCCGCTCCCTTCCCGGCGCCCCGGCCCCCGCCCGCCGCTCGGCCGCTCGCTCACTCGGGCTTTGCCGCTCAGTCACTCACGTTCCGCACAGGAGTCAGGAGCCATGTCCTTGCTGACTCCCCCCACCTCCCCTCCACCGCCTCCTCCGCCTCCTCCTCCTCGTCTTCTTCCCTCCCCACCTCCACCCGGCGGCTAACGCTGGAGCCCGGAGAGGGCACACATAATCAAGTAGGCCTCCGCACAGGCGCACTGGGGGGGCTCCCGCTGGGCCAGGGGCAGCGAGGGAGGGGAAGGGGGTTGCGCTTCCTCCTCCGAGCGTCACTCGGCGTGCGCGCCCGCCCGGCGACCGGCGTGAGGGAAAAGGCCCGGGAGAGGCGAGGCCTGCGTGCGCGTCGCCGCGTCCGGCCCGCAGCCCGGGCCTGCCTCCCGGCCCCTTCCCCTCCCCCGCGCCGCTCGCAGCCGCCGAGGTGTGCTGAGGGGGAGGGGGCGAGGGGAGCCCGTGGCGCGCCGAGGCCGGAACAAGCCAACTGGAGGGCGCGGGGGCGCGCACGCGGGGGCGGGGACGTTGCGGCCGTCTTCTGCAGTGCCGGCCGCGCGGGCTGCGTGTGCACGTCGCGAAGAGGCCTCGGCGGGAGGGAGGGTGGGAAGGGAGGATTCCGAGGACTGGCAGAGAGGACGAGTTTTGTCTGAGTAGCTGGAGGGGACTCCCAGCGGGCATCTGAGAACCTACCTGCAGGCCTTTTCCTCAACAACTGGCCCGTGGGTAACAAGGGTTGGGCAAGTCGGCCAACTTCCATGAAGGGTGCAATGAAGCATGGCTTCCTGCAGTTGGCCGCGCGAACTTCACTGTAGTGCCGAAGCCTTTCCACCCATTAAGTTCACATCCTGGACTCTACCCAAAGTTCACCCAGTGGAAGTGCCACCAAGTCGGCTGCCCGTTTACACACCACACTGGGCCCAGTGACAACTGAAAGTGCATCACAGACAGGGTCAAAAGCCTAGGTTGGGTTGTATTCGAAGAGGGAACACCTATGCTACCCGCAACTTGCTGTGTAGGAGTACAAACGGTTGTTAATCAGGAATTTGCAATATAATGTGAGGATCAGGAAATCGCAGTTTGAGGGAACCCAAGTTCTAGTCAGGCACCAAATGATCTCTAACACCATGTGACAGTGGAGTCCTTTCAATTGAGGATTTCTCTGATCTGGCTCTGTACTCCAAATTTACTCTTGAAAATTTGTCAATTTTTTATTAAGGCCACTTAAGTGGCAGGAAGATGGGAGCTCACTCACATACAAATAGAAAATGGATCAGGCCTATCTGAATAATTAGCTGGATATTGAGCAGTTTTGAGCTGTGAAATCTTCAGCTGTTGCCCTACCCCCTATGTATCCTTTTTAGTCCAATATTGATTTTAGGCCAAAAAAGTTTAGCATGAAATAGGAATATAGATAGATTGTTTAAATGACAAGCATAGTTACAAGGCGAATTCATGACTTTGATAAATACCTTACAGGTACAAAATGACTGTTTATCAGGAATTAGCAATATAATGTGGGGATCTGGGAAATGCAGTTATATAAAATGCTAAAAGATGAAGGAACCCAAGTTCTCCTAGTCAGTCACCAAAAGATAATGGTTTAAGTTCTAAAAGCATTCCAAGTGTTCTCATAAAGAAAAAAAAAAATTGGTGGCATGGCTGCTTTTTCTATTGCAAATTAATTGCTAGAAATCTATTTAAGAATTATAATAGATATACTACAATGCAAGCATATATCAGCAAATATATTCACACATTCTAAAAGCGAAGTGAGATGGCTACAGTAATGCAAATCTAGAAGTGTAAGATAGGGGAAAAATGTACACTAAAGAGACCAAAAAATGAGAATTTAGTTATATTAGTGCATTTTAAAAAGGTGACTACAAGATTACATACTTATAAAAAAAAAAAAGATTACATACTTATAAAATGCAACTTCTTTTGGAGGGTATGGTAATAATAAATTTCCAAACATATAATAATGATGTTCTTAAAATACCACTAATATTTTTAAAACTAAAACCGTGTTCAAACAAATCTATATTGTTTTGTGTATCTCTACTGTATATCTTATCTTTACCCCTTTACAAGGGATACCAGTTCAACATCCAATTCCTGATCAGGTTCACACTCTTAATGAAGAGTAATTTTTAGTTAAAATTAATGTGAAATTTCCCTTGCTAAACACTGCAGTCGAACCTTAATGAAATAAATTATTTTAAAATACATTCATTTTATTTTTAATGCATTGGAGCTTAGTTCTTGTGATGGAATTAATTTATATGTAAAGAAAGATGGGTACTTTACCCTATCCTGTAACACTTAATAGAAGAAATGTAGGTGAACGCTTACTGTTTCCAAAACAAAACAAAAAAGTTCATCATTTGTAATACATTTTTGAAATTTAGAAAAATAGAGAAAATACACTATTTCTTAAGAACAGGCCTATATATAAATAATAGTATCTGAAGAAGAAATTTTATTAAAGATGTACATATAAATGTTGACAAAATATAAGTCAAATTATTTAAAACTGATATTTAGCATATTAAATGTTATGAAAACTGTAAGAAAAAACATAATGAGCTAAATAGGTCATTCTAATTTTAACTCATGTACCAGATATAGAACTTTTTCTTATGTTATATATCAGAAGTATAATATTTAATATATTTCTAAAAAATATTAGGTGATAAGAATAACAGACATTACAAAATAGTTCAGAGATACAATTAATTATTCATTCAGTAAATATTTATGGAACATTTACTGTGAGCCAGGGAACATTTACTAGATACAGGAAATACAGCAGTGAGCAAGTTATATTTGTCCTTTGTGCTATATGTATGTGTATGATTGGCTGATTATGCTAATTCTCATAACTCAGAATGGATACAACTTATAAAGTGCCAGAATCGTTAAAGTTCGAGCAAGTTTTTAACAACACATGGTAATGTTAAAAAAAAAAAAGTTCATGGGATTTATAGAATAACTTTATAGAAAAGTACAATTTCAATCTTAAAATAATGTTATCCTTTAAATCTGATTCCACATTCTCAAAATATTCTTTGAAAAAGTACACCTAGTACCTGTAGAATAAAACAAAAGCCTGTGGTCCCAGTATACTTCTTCACATAACAACAGCAGCTAACTCAGTAATGGCTCATCTGTTTCTCTGAACTAATCATCTGAGGCAAACCACAAAAAACTCAAGTAAAGTATTTTATGATGTAACCTCTAACCCTACTATAATGGGAAACTATATTTTCTTCCTGTATGGGTAATATATCTTCTTATAATTTTCTTTATTCCTCATCCTGGGCACCAAATTTTTGGATTTGATTTTCCATAATCATTTACATTAGTAGATACTTACGAACGAAATATTTAAAACCAAACTTGGTTCCTAGGTTAGTATTGCTTATATTTATCTCCTTTTTAAATTGAAGTTTTATTTGCCTTCTGCTATTTGCCTGTTATGTTTAGTCTATTATACCCATTGTTGAAGTATATTTCTTTAATGAGGTATAGAAATTGAGGTATATTTCTATAATGTTAAGACTAGATGCACTTTCCTTAACTCAGATTCTTAACTTCCATAAAGTGTTTAAAATTCTGTATTGGCTCTGATACCTAGGTTTTTAAACAAAAAGCAATTATCAGAATTCATTCATCTACTAAACCTCATCAGAAACTATAATTTTCTTTCTAAATAAATTAGTTGGAAAAAGCAATAAGGCAATTCCTTATGATCTGCACAAACTTTAAGATACGCCCTCTTCTAAAGGAATCTCTGAATAAAATTTTGTTTTGCTCATTTGGTATCCAAGGTTTCTTACCTTTTACATGAAAAGTTTATGAGCCATATGTTTATACTAGTATGATTAAAATATTGAGGTATTTGTGATACTAGTTTTGTTATTTATCTCACAATAAGTGAGTATTGTGTCTTTATGGGTACAAACCCATGCATGGCACCTATTCATGGAGCACTATCAGAAATTTCATTAAAAGGTATTCATTTCAATTATATTTTCAGTTGATATTCCGTTAATGGCTTTTGGAAAATTCCATTTAACGAAGCATATTAATCTTACTAGGTGATTTTTTTAAACTCACCATACCGCCTAGCAAGTGTCCTGCACGTAGTAGGCCCACAATAAATATTCATTTAATGTACAGTATTGGTGTTTAAAAGTTAATTGCTGTCTGAGCTTTATTCTTCAGAGTAAAGCAAGGCTTTATTTTGTATGTACACCTGAACTAAAATTTCTAAGTAATGATTAGGAAATTTTCAGATAAATTGGCTTTAAAGATTTTCAATAGTTGAAATTAATATAGGTGAAGAGTTTTTATTTACCGGGTAATTTAGAATTGTCTGTATTTAAATAGCCCTCAACTGTTAACCACCTCTCCATGTAAAAGTCATTTTCTTACAAAACAGACTCTAACTTAGAATCAATCATAATTAATATTATTGTTACATACACTTAATTGTTAAAAAGTTTAGTTAGGTAATTCTGAAATTTAAATTGTATGTAATTTAAATTTTAAAATCTTTTTAAGAATCAAGGCCTAATATTTACTTTAAAGGGTTTAGTTTGGTTAATCCTGTGTTTGGCTTCAGAGCCACGCCTTTTGCTATAAAATTGATATGCATTGGTTATATTTACATTTTTGGGTAAAACACCGTGTAATTACCAACAGAAAAATAATATCTAAAAGATGCCTTTAGATCCTCTAGGTGTTACACAAACCCCAATAACATTTCAGAGCTGGGCTATTTTTTTCCATGATGCAATAATACTTAAAGGTGTTACACTTTAGACTTTTCAGAGTATCATCAATATAATGTAAGGGCAGGAATGTAAGGTCCATGTTCCCATTTTTTTACTGACACTGAAGATTTGCATTTCTGTTATAATTAAAGTGTGATTAAAGTGACATATTTAAGTGTCTGTTTATAGGATACAATAAGGTTATCCAAGTGAAAAGATTCTGGACATGGAAAAGAGGAAAATCAGTTTTTGAAATGGAAGAGAACCTTGCAAGAAATGAAACATATCTTGGACTGAAAAAAAAGAAGAATCAGAAATTAAACTGAATTGCTAAATACTATTTGGACCTAAGAAGACTACTTTTTAAGATTTAAATGTTTTCCTCTCTGAAAGGGGCCACTGCTTACCAAATCCAGAAACAAGCCCTAGAATATGTTAATTAACTGCATTGTGTCCCAGAAAGAATGAGGTTGACAAATTCATTTTTTTATTCCTTCAATCAATAAACTGTTTGCCTAGTACATCTTAGATTTTTTAAATCTATAATGTGTATATTTACCTCTTGGAATTGTACAGTAACAGTGCCAAATACCACCATGGCCCCATAGGGTGCATCTTATGAAGCTTAACATTCCTGGCGAATTAAACACACAAGCCTCCGATCACTTTTTGTCAGTCTTTACTGTGGCGCGTAACAGCCAAACTGTAGGTAATTTTTATATGGTGGCAATTTACCCCAATTTAAAAAGCAATGATCTTTGATGCAAGCAGAAGTGGAAAATATAATGACAGAAAACTAAAGAAAGGTATTACAAAGACTGACCTGGAACGCTTCTTGTCCCTCTCCATCCCCACCCCCATTCATGCCCTTTTTTTCCGCCCATTTGTTGTTTTTCTCACAAGTATATCATGACTTGCAACATATTTTTTTTAATTTAAATAAAACCCCCAAATGCCTGAAACACTAAAAGATGTAAAAAGATTCACCTTCTGCAATCAACTACATAGCAGATAAACTTATAAAGCTATTCTAAACATCCAAAGACTTATAAATAAAAAATGTAAATTGAATCCAAGTAGTTGGGGAGGGGGACGATGGGAGGATGAGTGTGGGAGGAATGAACAGATTGAGAATATCTAATTTCAACACCAATTTTTTTTCCGTTCAAACCTTTCCATAGTTACACCTCAAATGATTTCTTATATAAGAATTTCTCCCTATATCTCGAAATAACTGAATGATTTCCGTGAGGAAATGCAAGTTTAGGAAGATCCGCAAAATGAAAGTGTTAAAATGCAAACCACTTCTATAGCATTTCAAATACAAAATCACAACCACCACTACCTTTAACTGACTCTTAAGGGTTCTTTTCAAACAGAGGCTGTTTATGAACATCATCTGTTAACTTCTTTCTGGTAATTCAAAACTCTTGTCAAATGATGTTTTCAAGATGACGTGTAAATATAATATTCCACTAGAGATCAATTCTAATTGGTTTTTAAAAATCCACCTTGGGAAACCAGTGCTGTATAATACACAGACTAGTAATGGGCATTTTAGAAGGAATTTCCGCAAAGTCTATTATCAATCTAAGTCGAAATTACTGTCTTGCCCCAGTAAGGTTTGGGCGAAAGGACTGAAATTATTTCTCCATGAGTTTTCACGCACGATGACTTTGGTCTTGTCTTCAAGATTCGCGAGCACTTGTTGGAAATCTTCATTTTTTAAAACTGTGATGCTTGCCAGAAATATTTTTTCCACATGCCTCACAAAGGAAAACAGGCAGAGTTTCGTAGGTTGCTTACAATTATTTCTTTCTAAAACGTGGTATAAAAGCTAATGACACGTTTTTCCCTTTTGAATTTCACTGTTATTTTGAAAATGCATTTCACGTTAAGAAACCAAGCCTGTTTTTGTTAGGGGTAGCTCAACCCAGCCTTTTAAAATTAGACTCCTTGTATACAACAAAGAGCTGAATAATAATAAATAGAGACAGCGAAACGTGCTTTTCCGAACTCCTTTGAATCCCGACATTCATTTTCGAATCCATACATTTAAAGAGATTTAAAATAGGATATGATGGGCTCTAACTTTCCAGATCCAGAAAAAAAAATCGCCCACATTTGTCTCTATCTACTTATCACTTTGCAAACATATCTATGCTGCTTTCCCTCTTCTTTTCGTGTGTGAGTCGCAGCCTTGCCCAGCTTCCTCCAATTTAGCGGCACGTTGTAAAGCCTCCTTCCTACGCGGTCTGGACTTGGGAACCCCTCGCCGGCCGACACTGATCATAAAACTTGCCGCGCCGACCCGACCCGGCCCAAGCGTTGTAGTTCGGGGAGGTGGGGGTGGGGGCCGAGTCGGGCCGGGGGACCCCTCCCTCGGGAAGGACGCACTCGGCGAACTGCCGCACGAGGGCCGAACAATGGGGGCGTCCGGGCGAGCGGGACCCGGCTCCCGCTTCCTCGGCGGCGCCGGCCGCGCGCCCGGCCGCCCCCGCCCACCGCGGCCCTCCCCGCCCGCGGTTTCGCGCTCTCACTGCCGGCCTCAGCCTTCCTCCCGAGGGCTGCGGCCCGGCCCGCCGCTCGCCCCGCCGCCGCGCGCCTCCTTCCCGTCCCCGGGCTGTCCCTCCTTTCTCCGACTGAGACACCGAGGCGCTGCCTTCGGCTACTCCAGCTTTCGCTGCGGCCGCCTTCCCGCTATTTCCTTAATATATTTTCTAAATTTCTCCTTTATTTTCGGAAGTGGTTGAGATGTCTCACTTCCACCTTAATTTCCATTTGCTATTTCCCTCAGGAAAAGATTCCCCCAGGAAATCCAAAACCTAGACGGAACTACAGCAAATCCCATAAAACCTTTAACTCTAAATACGTTTTTTTTTTTAATTTTAACGCATTTATGTCGTCTAACCTGGCAAAAGAACTCTCTTCTCTTTTTATTTCCTCCTTTAAATATTGTTATTTTAAACTCTCCATCAAGTGCATTTTGATGAGAGGGCAGAGAATGTGTCCGGCAGCACGCAGCAAATCAGAGGTTTTATCTTACGCCTCCTGGGATGGTAAAAAAGTGGAACGTGGACGAGTAAGCTTCTAGGGAAGAAAAGCAACACAATTCGCTGGAGACGAAGCCAGGCCAGGCGGGGGGAGGCGCAGCGGGGGCGTCGAGGGCCCTCGGGCTCCGGGCAGGGGAGCTAGTCTGGGAAAGAGAGAAGGTTTTAAATAGCGGGGGCCGGGAGGGCGGTGGGCCCGCGCATGACGGTACTTTATGAGAAAGGATGGCGCAGCGGATGAGATTACTTTGCTTTCTCATCCCCTAAGAAAAAACTAAAGTTGGAGGGAGGCGGAGAGAACAGCCATCCTTATTCCCTCCCCACGTTTCCGCAGAAGGACCGGGACTGCGGCGGGCAGGGAGAGGGCGCAGGACGAGGTGGACCAATAGCAGTCAACAGGTCCAGGCCGCCGCAGGGCAGCGGGGCCGGGCCTCCGGGCCCCCTCCTCTCAGATCCCCTCCCCCCTTCCCTTTCCCCTTTCCTCCCCTCCCCCGCAGGCCCGGCCCGGCAGGGGAGGCCGGCTCTGCACTCCCCGCCCCACCCGGTCAGACTGCGGCCGCCTAGGCCTGGGCTCTCGGGGTGGGGGTGGGGCGGGGGTTCCCTGCCGGAGAATCCTCCCCCGGGGCTGGCGGCGGGAGGGGGAGGGGATGGAAATCGGGGAATGGAGGATTAAGAAGGACTCGAGCTCGGCACGAGCGCGGCCCGCGCGAGGGATCCTGGGTAAAAAGTGGCCGCGCGGCACCGGGAGAGCGCGGAGAGGAGCCGGGGTCAGAGGTCAGGGCCCTGGAGCCCTGCGTGCAGATCCCCCCCACGTGAACGCAGCGAGCAGGAGGAACCTTTTTGTTTTCGACCGCGCCAGCATGCTCCCCTATTGACCGCGCTGCTTTTCCCGGGCCGCTGGAGCAGAGGAGCTCCATCCCGTATCTCCTAACCCCACCCACCCCCCCCTTCCACCACCAACACACTACCCAACTCTACCCTTCCTCTCAACTCACTTCCCAGCCCCCCGTACCGGGCTTGCAATAACGCAGTAAATTTGCTTTAACAACAAGTGGGGGTGGTTGCATTTACTCCTCCCTCTCTTCTCTCCTCCCCCTTCTCTTGCTGCGGCTCTTGACACTACTACAAACCAGGACTATAAACATAAACATGTGTCACTGTAACTGGGCAGGTAATATACGGATTTGGGGGTGGGGTGGAGAGGGGCTTGGTCGCCGCTTGGGGGGCAGTAAAAAAATGTGTTTCACGTGCTCGTCGGCTGTGGGGGCTGCCCCCACACACCGATCCATTTATATAATGCCGACTGCACTCGGTCACTTACTCATTCAGCCACACAGACCCACAAAGGCAGACTTGCCGATAACCACCATACCCAAAAGCAAACACATTTAAATACGACTCTCTCTCCTTTCCCAGCCACCGCTGCTGCCATTTCTTCTATCAGCAAACAGTAGTGTCAATTCTTGAATCCCCTTTCCTTTAGAAAAATTTTTTTCCACATAGCAATAGAGAACATTTTTCGAGCTAAACAGTATGCCGCTCTTTTTTCCCATAGACAGTAACCTACATATTTTGTGCGCAGAAATCATTTCAAAAAGCAAGTAAGGCTATTTAAGTGACTGAGTTTGAAATCTGTAAAGGTTCTTCCTTGGGCTTTCCCTTCCTGCATTTAGCAACTTCTGCTCTAAGTTGTTGCGACTGGAGCTGTGGAGATTAGCCACAGCGAGCCTTTATTATTATTATTTAGTCTATATTTACACTGCCGATCAACTTCTTTCTCTTTCTTAGTTCAGCAAGCCTAGCAACAACTGCTTACGGTAGAGTAAAGCGAATCCTCTCGCAAGCTTTCTGGCTTGAAACGGAGGGATATTCAGAAAATGTTCAGATGGAGAAGTGGTTCCCTTTGTTCTTTCATTGTTTCTCTACGAACTGGTGGATACAAGGACAAACACTTACCTTCTCTTCTTTTTGCTCCCAAAACCAGACGTTCCCATCAGCCTTAAAATACACAATCCACCTTGAAAGTAACTACGAATGTCGGGAGAGTTTGTATTCCATTCTTTTTCGTTCTCTGCCCTCTTTTAGCGTAGGATTAAGTTGCCGAGCACGTTGCTGCAAGCTGTAGCCCCCCGCCTTAGTGAATCGGTCACGTTTAGGACCCTCTAAGTCCATCCTAATTCTGCCAGTAGAACTGAGGGTATTGGAGCTCTAAACTTTCAAAAGGAAAGGGGCCCGCAAGTATCCAGAAAACTTATGTATCCCTTGAAATTTTTTACCAGTGTATTTTTGTACCACATCACCAAATAGAATTTGCCAAGAAATATTAGATATTTCTTCGAGGAAAGTGTGTGTGTGTGTAAGTTTCTTCTTAGCAATGTGCTGCTTAGACAGATGGAGTAACAAGGCAGGTTTGTATGGACATTTAACGGAACGAGTGGGTTTTCCATAACGTTTGTTATGCCATGTGTTTTTTCAAAACACTACTGGAACTGAGAAAGGAAGCAAAGAGAAATTTGAATTATAACGTTGCGGAATGACTTAAAGAGGGGCGCTTGCTTGAAATGAATTAGTGTAAAAATTGGCCTCAAAAGCAAAAAGTGAGATTTTTTAAGTTGAAAGACAATTTTAAATCTATGATTCCAAAATTTAGCAAGTGACTTTTCTGGTTAGCGTGTTATACATGTCAGTGTTTAGTGTCCAGCCTGGTGGGCATTCCTGCCCAAACCCTGTTTAAATCTGATTATGATGTGATTTGTTGAAGTCATGAATACGAAATGATCCTTGTGTATCCATAAATGTGAACTTGGGGTTTTTTGATCTCCCGCTTTTTTGTGTGCGCCCAGTAGCTGCAGCAGTGGAAGACAGTGATTGGCTCCAGTGCTCCTAGAAGGATTTGGGCTGAAGCCAGGGGAACAGAACCAGAGGATTCCCTTTCCAGAGACCATCAGGCCCCACATGCCTTATCTTTCCCTTCTCCCCTCATGGGTGCTCAGAATTTCAGTATGGCTTCAGCAGCCCATAGGTAGGCCTCAACACTGAGTGTCATCACTTAGGTTTCTACACGTTTGGCCCTGATGGGAAATAAACAAAAATTGGGGTAATCCAAATAAATTGTGGGTCTTGAGGTTTGTGTATTATTTGATACACCAACATTGAACACTACTTTCTCAGATTTTTTTTTTCTACATTCAGGATCAATTGTGAGAGGCCCTGGTGTCTCATAGGAAAATATTGCAACAAAACAAGATAATTGGGGGAAAGGCGTTGCAGTAGGAAAAGTGGCTTTTCTTTGATGGCATTTAATTGGAATTAAAAGATTCTTGAGCTGTAAACATTATTTATTCAGCACACATAAGCAGGCATTGTTTTATCACCATCATAATTATGGTGTCCTTTAAACTGGCTGATAGCAGGAAAGATAAGGGAATGTGCCTGTAGATTCAGATCAGGTCCTGCTCCTTTCTTTTTTTCCCTGCCACCCTCCCTCCCCTCTCTCTTTACTACCCTCCCCCCCCATTCCTTCCATGGTCACTAGGGTCCCCCACAGCCCTTGAGATGAGGAGAGCAGGAAGATTGTGGCCTAACCATTTCTTACATCGTGAAAGTGATTTGTACCACACTCTAATTTGACACAATCTATAACCTTCTTGTCTCCCATGTTTATAACTGCTTTTTAGCTTGCAATATGTGTTACCTGAAGAGTTGCCTATTGCTCACCTGTATAAAATCTTGTCCACTAGGGTTTGTTGCTTTACCTTTGTCTAATTTAGAAAGCACACTCTTAGGGCTTTTTCAGAACAAAGCCTCACAAAACCCCCTTTACCTCCAAGGATTTGCAAATTTATAAAGGCTGCATTGAATTCAAGATGGGTCAGGGGGCAAAAAAGGGTAGAAGGTCACTGCATTTTGATTATGGGTCAGTAGACAACATGGCATATACTCTGTGTCCCAAATTTCTGTTAAAAACAGGATTTTTAAATGCCTAAGAAGAGAAGGATGGGCCCTTTTGGAGACTTACCCTGATTTGTTTGATGAGACAAAAAAGAAAAATATTAAAGAAAATGTACTGAGTTATAATTTAAGTTGTTCCTTAATTTAGCCATTTCCTCCTCCCTCCGTTCTCATTTTCCTCTCCCCAAAAGCAGAGAACATGTGATATGACATAAATTTAGGTAAGGAACTGTTGACTCTCACACAAGATTTTATTGTCCTATATCCTCAATTAATTCAGCCATATAAGACTTTAAATTATTATTATTTTAGATTTTGTTATGTTGTAAGTATTTATAGTTACTTTTGGCTAACAGTACAAGGACTTCTTTTATTCTTCTAACCAGTATACTTACATTGTTGAGGCCTTTGTGATGTTCCTTAGTCTTTTCTGTCTGAATCATTTTGAACAAAATGTGCCAGCAATCACTAAAACAAAATGTATATGGTGAAGAGTTAGGTGATGGTGGTGGGGTTGGGAGGGGGGGCGATCCTCATTTAAATTATGTATGTATGGGTGAAGGCTGGGAATGGAAAGGATTATTTTAATGCTCTTCAGTACTTTAATTATATGACATTGTAGTGTAGAAATGCAAAAGTACTCTTAGGTTTTCCTTCAGGTTTTCAAAAGAACTTTCCCCATTAGTAAACTACTTCTGCAAATTGCTATTGCATTTCCCAGCTAACCATTTAAAAGACTGTAAATGCCGTGTGCATTACTTCGCTCCAGAGGAAAGAGGTCAGACTGAATTGCAATGGTATTTAAACATAAAATACAGTGAAAATAAATCAAAATAGAACATTTGAAGATAAATGTAGCACATCAGCACAGGATAAGTAAAGACAAATATGTTCATGTTTTCATAGCCCATCACTTTAAAAACTGAAAGTGCTGATTTTTTACAATAAATGCAGAAGTAAGTGGACATTTATGTTTTTCTGTCTGTATTTGCCACAGAGGATTTTCCTCTAGCAAGCAGCTTTGTTTTCAAAGCTAAAACACTTTTTATGATAGTGTGTAGGTTATGCATTCCTCACTGACTAAATAATCGCATTTAATTAACAAACTCAATGCATATCATATATATGCCTAAATTCTCAGTTAAGTAATCCCCTGGACCCTCAGAGAGGGATAGACACATAAATGTTAATTTGGGCGTATCCACCCACGTAGGTATATGTGTTTGAGAAACATAGAAGTTGATATATCCTTTCTTAAAAAAGAATTTGAATACAGTCCATCATCTGAATTGGGTTCATCTTTGATTGTAGAAGCGGCTGACATGGTCAACATATTTATCAAAGAAACCCCCTGGCTTTTGAAGAATAGTACTTTATACATCTGGATCTGCACATCCAGGCAAAGTAAGTAAATTATTGCATAACTTTAAGCATAATTGATAACAGACACCTTTAATTTTTCATCCCCATTCTTTTGGCCAGCTTTCACATTAATAATCTAAGCCATAAATGTTGGTAGCTATTGATCGAAATCCCCTGTGTGCATGCAAATCCATCTTAAAGTCCCCTGCCTTTCATGTGTGAGCGCTCAGGGGCCTCTGCTAGATCTTTTTATCGGGATCGACCCCCAATGTGCCTGGAGAAGACCCCGGATATACAACGTGTCCTGATGGCCACAAGAAAGCTGTCTGTCACACTCTGTGTGTGTGTGTGTGTGTGTGTGTGAGAAGGCGTGAGCGCGCGCGCGCGCGCGCGCTCACGCCTTCACACACACACACACACACACACACACACACACACACACACACCCCGATGGGGAAGTTAAAGGAACAAAAGAATGTATTAGACAAGAAGAAATATGTGTAATAGGAGTATTAAAAATGTATAAGTGTGAAGGTACCTGAGTGCACATACAAAGATATTCGCATAAATTGTATACATAGACCCACTTCCCAAATCTTTTGGCCTTTATTTTTCTCCATGTGACCCAACAGATTGTAACTTTAGTTTAAAAAATACTATTCTGTTAGTTTTAAAAACCACCCATATTGCCAGTATTTTAAAGGTGGAAGGGGAGGAAGGAGAGGAAAAGGTGATTTTGAAATGGTTTCTAAGTCATGTTGCCTTGTGCAGGAGGAATAGGAGTGTGTGTGTGTGTGTGTGTGTGTGTGTGTGTGTGTGTGTAAATCTAAATAGGAATTGAGAACAACTAGAACTACCTGGCCAAAAAAAAAAAAAAAAAAAGAATGCTCTAGCCAACCTTTTGTAATGTCTTCTCAGAGGCTTTTTTTGAGTTTACTATTTCTTGGCTGTTTGACTCTTTGGTGGAAATCTTAAAGCTGGGGGAGGGGAATTGGACGGGGTGGGGTGGGAGGGAGAGGGCTGGCAGTATATAAGTGCATCAGGAGGAATTTTAAAACGACCTTATTGTCGCTTGTAGTAGACTCTGGTCATTATACTTTAAAAAAAACACCAGCATCTGCTTTTCCTGGAAACTTTGCTTTCTGCTTAAACCTTTACCATTTTGCCTCCTGCGAAAGTGAAAGAGAAAAACGCGGTGTGATAGATCCAGATGCAAAAGAAAGCCAACTCGGTGGATGGTATTAGCTGTGACGAGGCATTGTTCATTGCTGCCTCTCGGTTACGTTTAAAGCCTGAAATATCACGAGATCCATTCAATGATCCTTCTCTCATTCAAGGGACAAAAATGTAATTTGCTGTAGCTCTGATTTCTTGGATGGAAATGCTAGCCTTAGATTTCAAAGGCAAGAACTAGACATCGCGGTTTGTACACACATTGATTAAGTTGAAGAGCGGCGATTACATCTGTGCTGAGTGCAACAGTAGTCCAGGGCTGACTTTTCAAATCCCAACCTCTGAGTTACAGACTCTCTTAAATAGGCTTCCTTAATTTCCGGATGCACTTCTTGAAATTCCCAATTCTCTTCAAAATTCCTGGGAAATTACAAGGAAGATGAGGGTGGGGGTGGGGAACTATGGCCGAGATTTCATTTCATGCAAACTACCTTTTTGTATGTCTGATTCCTCGGTTTTTAATCTCTTTCTCTCTCTCTCTCTGTCTCTCTGTCTCTCTCTCTTTGAGCCATACCTGCTTGTGCTAGCCAGACCAGAGCAGGGGAAGCTGGAACTTTTGAATGTGAAGGAAGAAATTATTGTACATTTTTTTTCTTGCAGGCTCAGAAATATCCGTTTATTCTTTTAAGCACACGGATGTGTCTATTTTTGGAAGAACAAGGAAACATATAAATGCCTGAGTTGCATTTATGCTGTAGTTCCAAACACCGAACAGTTAAGAAGATTTTGCTGAATTTTGCAAAGCAGCCAACAAACCGCCTTGGGATCGTGGTAATGCGACTGGGAAGACCTTTGCTCTCATTTGGCAATATTTTGGATATCCTTGAAAATGACACCAAAATATACTTTAATTTGACTAAGAAGAGGTTAAACAATATTGATATTCATCCAAAGTGATTTTTTTTTAAAGCAGATGCTTGGCTTTCATGGAGAAAAATTTGGGAGTTGTGGAAGATTCATTTAAACTACCAACCAAGAGCATCACAGACCACTGAAATAGTCTGCATCGTACATCAACACTTTCTTTTCATCGTTATTACCTAAAACCTATGGAAGCACCTTGGGCGTTTTACATTTTCTTTTCTTTGCTACAGAAGCAATCTGCTCCATGGAATTCTGACCTGTCGTGAACAGGACCCTGGCTAAGGCTGTGCTGGGGACTCTAGGACCATCCCGCCTCCAATCCAGCCTGGTTAATTGTGAAAAGTGTACACATTTCTGGCTTATCTATGCTTTGTTATGGGTCTGACGTGAAACTACCTCCTCCCCACCCCACCCCCCAGCAGAGAACCAAAATCCAGTTGAATTGTTACAGTGTTTCGGAGCTGGAGCCTTGAACTGCTTCCTTGGTCAAATAACTTTGTTTCTGGTTGTAAAAAGGCATTTTAGGGCGGGGGGGGGGAACAAGGATAATCGAGAGAAATTCAAAACGTAAGTCTGTACTGGGGTGGTTCACCGCGCGGATTTAACTTTGGAGCTCCCAGCCGGGCTCCTTGCCCCACTCCCATAAGGGAAATACCAGGCTATTCTGCACGTTTTCACTTAAGCTCCATTTTCCAAAGGACAAGGGGGTGGGGTATATGTATTTAGGCTTGATAATGTTTTAAAACTGCTTTTCTTTGAAATGATAATAGCTATAGCGGTAAAATGCAAATAAAGCAAAAATAGGCAATATTCCTTTAAAGGCGAATATACAGGGCTTTTTTTTTTTTTTAAAGCGTACACACACTGCTTCTGATGAAGTCTGTGAGTCAGCCTGTTTCTGAGCTCCGATAGTTTAATGGAAAGATTTATATACCGACTGTATTATTTACTTTGGGAGGGGAGGTGGCAGTATAAGGGTATGCTAATTAGTGGGAGATTTTGGGGGGAAGGGGTGGAATATCAATTTTTATTGCATCACCTGTCAGGAGTGTCCAATCAGCGCTGGCTTTAGGGGAATTAATTGATGAAGGTGTCTCCGGACGAGCTCACTTCACTCTGTCATTTTATTTGTAGCTAAAGCAGCGGCGGGAATAGCAGCTGCATTTCTTTTCTCTTTCTCCCTTCACATTCCATTATCATAGTGCTCCAATGGAGAAGGAAGGAATAGAGGGGCCCAGGTACTGATCTGCATCGGGGACTTAGACCAACACACTGGCAGATCAGAAACCGGATGGTTTTTTCCCTCTTTTTTAAAAAAACGAAAACCAAAAAAAAAGCAAGAATCAAGTCAGTGTAATTTCATAGTTTTTTTTTTCCCCCCAATAATTTCGCCTAGAGTTTGGCACTCCCTTCGCCGGGAATAACAGTCTTTGTTATTTTATTAGCAGGATGCCTTGAGACACACGCAGCATCTGGTGGAGGATTAACATACATACATGTGTATGTATGCGTCACGTATATATTTACTGCAAATGGTGGGGATCGTTTAGTGCCCGAGATGGGAGACCTGAAGTCAGGTTTTGAAGAGGTGGATGGCGTGAGGCTCGGCTACCTCATCATTAAAGGAAAGCAAATGTTTGCCCTCTCCCAAGTCTTCACGGATCTGCTGAAAAACATCCCGAGGACGACCGTGCACAAGCGCATGGATCATCTGAAAGTGAAAAAGCACCACTGCGATCTGGAGGAGTTGCGGAAACTCAAGGCAATCAACAGCATCGCCTTCCACGCCGCCAAATGCACTCTCATCTCCCGGGAAGACGTGGAAGCGCTCTACACCTCCTGCAAAACCGAGCGCGTCCTCAAGACCAAGCGCAGGAGGGTCGGCCGGGCCCTGGCCACAAAGGCGCCGCCGCCAGAGCGCGCCGCCGCCGCCGCCAGCCCCCGCCCGGGTTTTTGGAAGGACAAGCACCAACTTTGGCGGGGCCTGAGTGGAGCCGCGCGGCCCCTGCCAATCAGCGCGCAGTCCCCGCGCCCGGGCGCCGCCGTCGTGCGCCCAGCCGCCCATCTACCTCAGATTTTTAGCAAATATCCGGGCTCGCACTACCCGGAAATCGTGCGCTCGCCTTGCAAACCCCCTCTAAACTATGAAACTGCCCCGCTCCAGGGAAACTACGTCGCTTTCCACTCGGACCCTACTTATTTTCGGAGCCTGCTGTGCAGCAAGCACCCGGCTGCCGCCGCCGCCGCCGCGGCCGCCGCGGCCGCCGCGGCCGCCGCCGCCGCCGCCGCTGCCGCCGCCTACTACCAGGCGTCGGCGGCCGGGCCCCAACCCAAGGCGGCGGCGAGCGCCGGAGGCCCCGTGAGCCTGACCTACCGGTGCAAGCGCAAGCGCGGGGGCGCCAAAGACTGCCTGCTGGAGCCCCACGCCGGCGCCCGCCGCCTGCTTCTGCTGCCCAGGTCCTACAAAGCCAAGGCGGCGGCCGCAGCGGCGGCCGCGGCGGCGGCAGCGGCCGCCGGGGCCAGTTGCCTGGAGAGGTTTCATCTGGTTAACAGCTTCTGCCCGCCTCCCCACCACCACCACCACCACCACCACCATCACCACCACCACCATCACCACCACCACCACAGGGCCCAGCAGCCGCAGCCGAATCACCACCCCCCTCATCACCACCGGCCGCAGCCCCATCTGGGCAGCTTTCCCGAGAGTTGCAGCAGCGACTCCGAGTCCAGCTCCTACTCGGACCATGCAGCCAACGACTCAGATTTTGGCTCCAGTTTGTCTAGCTCCAGCAACTCTGTGTCCTCGGAGGAAGAGGAGGAGGAGGGAGAGGAGGAGGAGGAGGAAGAGGAGGAGGACGAGGAGGAGGGGGGCAGTGGGGCCTCGGATTCCAGTGAAGTCAGCTCGGAGGAGGAGGACTCGTCCACGGAGTCGGACTCCAGCTCCGGCTCCAGCCAAGTGTCAGTGCAGAGCATCCGTTTCAGGCGCACCAGCTTCTGCAAGCCTCCCAGCGTGCAGGCGCAGGCCAACTTCTTGTACCATCTGGCCTCCGCCGCCGCTGCAACCAAACCCGCTGCTTTCGAGGATGCCGGCAGACTTCCCGACCTCAAGAGTAGTGTCAAAGCGGAGTCGCCCGAGGAGTGGAATCTGCAGAGCTGGGCCCCCAAAGCATCTCCGGTGTACTGCCCGGCCAGCCTGGGGAGTTGTTTCACAGAGATAAGGAACGATAGGGTATCTGAGATTACATTCCCACACTCTGAAATTCCCAGTACTGTAAAGAGAACTGAGCTGACAATTAACTGCCTGGCGGAGGGGGCCTCTTCACCTAGCCCAAAGACAAACAATGCATTTCCACAACAAAGAATACTCCGAGAGGCTAGGAAATGCCTACAAGCAACTCCTACTACATACTGTGCAGATAACAACACAATAGCTGCTAGGTTCTTAAGTAATGATTCTTCGGGAGTGGCAGCAAATTCAGAAAAAGATTCCAAAATCCCTCATTGCACTGAATTTGCTACGGATTTGCCCTCTTCGCCAACTGATCCCGAGGTGGATGCAGCAGCAGCAGCAACTAAAGCCGAGAATCCCTGCACTGACACAGGCGACAAGACATTGCCATTTCTGCACAATATTAAAATCAAAGTAGAAGACAGTAGTGCTAATGAAGAATATGAACCTGACCTTATTACAAATAAGCTAAAGTGCGAGTGCAATGATACAAAGGGTGAGTTTTACAGTGTGACTGAAAGTAAAGAGGAGGACGCCTTGTTAACCACAGCCAAGGAAGGTTTTGCCTGCCCTGAAAAAGAAGCTCCTTCCTTAAGTCCACTGGCTCAGAGTCAGGGCCTTTCATGCACTTTAGGTTCTCCACAACCTGAGGATGGGGAATATAAATTTGGTGCCAGGGTGAGAAAAAATTACCGGACACTAGTACTGGGAAAGCGACCTGTACTTCAGACACCTCCAGTCAAACCAAATCTGAAATCAGCTAGAAGTCCTCGTCCTACAGGTAAAACTGAGACACATGAAGGAACACTGGATGATTTTACAGTTATAAACAGACGCAAAAAGGTAGCCAGCAATGTAGCATCAGCAGTGAAAAGGCCATTTAATTTCATGGCAAATTTTCCTTGTCCACCATCACTCATTATTGGGAAGGATGGGGATTTGTGGCCAGCGTATTCCTTAAACACCACTAAGGATTCCCAACCTCCTCACAAGGCCCATCCTATATGGAAATGGCAGCTGGGCGGTTCTGCAATACCTCTTCCACCTAGTCACAAATTCAGGAAATTTAATTCATAAAAGTGTTTTGGAAGATATTTTCTTGAACCATATTCCCTTCCTTTTGTTGTAAACTGCACAGGATGGTTTGTACAAGTCCATTAATGTGTTACACCCCTTTTGGAGTCCTGGTTTATCGCATTTTGAAGACAGAAATCGGATTACTTTTTTTTCCATTGCGGGTTTTTTTTTTTTTTTTGGAGTAGGGTGGGGGCGGGGTGGGAGAAGGGTTGGTTTACATTCCACAGACTATACTTCAGGCTAAAGACTCAAGTAAAACTCAGTTATTACGGTAGAGCTGGAACACTTTACTGTTTCAATGCTAATAATGCACCTGGTACCTCAATTCAACTGCTACAAATAAATGTCAAAAGGTTGAATAATAAATATTACAATGAGCCATTAAGTTTATGCACTAGATTTCAGACCTGAAAGTGTAACTGTTAATTCAGTGAAAGTTTGTTAGGTTACATGGTTACACAGTGAGGTAGCAAGAAAGCCCAAAGTGTTCTCTACTGGAGCTCTTGTTTGTGGGGTATCTTTTTCTCCCCTCATTTCCTCTCCAAGAGTCATTGCACTTATTTTTTTTTTGAGTGGAAATATTGGGGAGTCCTGATTGAATGCTGGTAAAAGCTGCCTCATATATACTGAGTAAAGTAAATATAATATTGTCTTTTCTTTTTTCTTTTTTTTTTTGTAAAGGGTGTGAGTTTACTTTTACAGGCACTCCTTGCGATTGGAAAATTCCTTTTTTGTGTTCTCACCCAAAAATTTAAATTAGGTGACTCTTACTACTGTCCTGCTTACCTTGTGGTCTGAACATGACTCCTCAAACTTGCAAAACAATGAAAATATTTCTCTTAATAGCAGAATATGTTATGGTCTCTTTCTAGTGACAAAGCAGTAAAAGCGACCGAGAAAAGTAAAATGGGTCAGAAGTATAAGAATACCCCAAATGAAAAATAACAGTTAGTTCAGGGCTTTTTGGTACCAGAACTCAGGCACTTGGATTTTATTACCTTTTACTTTCTCTGCATCTCTCTAGACTTCTATTTTCAGACCATCCTGTGTATAGAGCAGGAGAGTTTCTACTGCAAGTGACAATCAGAGGTGACTATCTATATTTGCACTTAAAATCAAAGTAGTTCAACATGCAAATGGTTAGGGTCTAGCCCTTGGTAAGGGCCATGCTGGTGTACTATGTTGTGATGATGGAAGCAGTAAATCAAAATTATGGAAATTTGCACTGTTGAAAAGCATGCTTTAGCTTTATTTTCAATTAAAAACACTGTTTAAAATTCCTGGTTCCATACATTTCTACTTATTCCAGATTGGAGAACAGTTAACAGGAATGAATGGTTTTGTTGACATTTTCACTTGTAATGTTTTTGCCTGAAAGAAATGCATTTATTGGGTGTAATGTTTTGTTGTAACACCATGTGATGAGGCCAGTCAGGTTCTGTGCAAAACACTGGTGGATTTCTTCCTAAATAACAACAAAACTTTACACACTTGTTACAAATCAACTGCAAAAAGTTTCAGGTTTAAGAAAGTGAAGCAGAGATCACTTGCTATTTTGATGAAAGTTAAACCTAATAATTTTGGGTCCACCTCCCCTAGTCTGACAAATTATATATCTCAGATCTTTGCCATCTTAAACCTAAGAAGTTGCATATATAGATCATAAATCAGAAAACAAAACATCAATGAAATGTTTACTGTGTGAATTTAAGTCACTAGTTCTCATGGAAATTCAGGTTTTTTTCTTAACCTTTTAATTCCTATTCCCTTTGAAATTTTCCTTTTGTCTATAAATGTTTCAGATAGATCTGGATGGTCTCAGCCCTAATTGTTGTATATGCTCTGTGGTTTTACTCTTATTGTAAAGGACAGAGTCTGAGAGTACCTGCATCCAAATACATTTGGATGGAGTAAACAGATGCTTTGAACTGCCTCCCTTCCTTTCCTTCTTGAATGTTGCCAGATGTAGGTTCAATGGATCTTTTTTTTTTTATTGGGATGATAGATATGGTCAAAGCAAAAATTGGGGGATGTTATCCTTGAATTCATGTTTGTGTAATTTCAAAGACCGGTACAAGTTACAGTTAAAGCTCCAGAAAGCTGAACCATTGGCTTCTCAGTCAGTTCTTTCCTCTTTGGAAGGCAATACAGAATTTGGGTGCAGTGAGTTGTCCTGCAAAATCAATCTGTAAAAAGTGTGACATACACACACTGGAAGTCTGTGATTTCTACTCTTTAATTACTGCTAAGTCAAGAAAGTTCAAAGTATGACTACTACATTTAGACTAGTACTTTTCTTGTTGGCTATGGAATCATTGTGCCTAAATTACAAATTGAGAATATATTTGAAGCTTACAGATCTTGGGTGTGGGAGGACTGCGAGATGGAATAAGCACAATTTAAAACAAATATACCCTATGGAATTTTTGACATAAAATATTGGCCTCCAGCTTTGACACTTGGTCTCCAGCCCTCAGAGAATCAATAGTTTCAGTTTATAGGAACTGAAGAATGAGCAGCATGGAGGCCGAGGCATTCCAGAGTGATACCATCAAAAGGAAAGAAATGAAATAGTCAACACAAATTTCACCCCACAGTACTACCACAAGACAGCCAACCACAGCAAAACCTGAGTTGGGGCTTCTGTTAGGAAAGTGTACCAAACGGTATTCAGTAACTTGTAAATTCAAGGTATTCTTTCAATTTCTGGGAGCCCCTTAGCTGTTTTCCTATTCTGCTGTATTCTTAGTGCAGTTTACTTCATTTGGTTGGTTTATGATTAATGACAGTATCTAGATTTTCTAAGATTGTTATAAATGTCCCATTTGTTCAAAAAGTTAAGCCTTATTGAGAGAAAAACAAAAGTTACCTCCATTGATAGATTGCATTTTTACATTTAAATGTTTTCAGGTGAGAGAATTTTTTTTAAAAGGCACTATATGGTTCCAGGGTCACCGATTCCTGTGTCTAAAGCTCAGCACTTATAGGTGTAAGAAAAATGCAGGAAAGGGCTCTTTTTCTGACTTTTTTGTGGAAACAAGTTATTTTTGGTCTCCTGTAAAAGTAGTTTCCTGATAAGACTGTGAAATGAAGATTTAATTATTTTTTTAAGAGATGTGTGTACTCTGTCTTCCACAGTCAGGTTATCTGCCTTTTTTAGCAAATGCAGCTTGCTCTTTCTCAACTATTTACTTTTTAAAGTGGGTATTCTTTTGTACTGGCTTACTTGATTACAGTGGAGTATACTCAATAATGGTTGTTTATTTTAAAATCAACAACAAGGAGCCACCACTAAACAGCAATAACATAAACTAGATGGGCTGGTGTGTGGACTTTTATCTTATCCATGTCTGGGTGACTTTCAATGGTCTAGAAATTCCTCAAAGTTCCAGTCACTAGAATTGGAAGTTTCTGCTGATATGAGAATGCTAGTTTTGTGTGCATGCAGGAGGAGATGTAGACTAATTCCTCAGAAGCATTTTTTTTCTTTCAAAGAGAACAAAAATCCTCTATGGTAAAACAAAAACAAAAACACAACCATTAAAAAAATAATAAAGTATTAGCATCTACAAAAGACAGAAAATGTGGTGAGTTTTGCTTCACCTTGAAAATACTTCCTGCTGAAAAGAATGTGAAAAAGGGAGCTCCTAGAGTCAAACTGGCGTGGCGGGGGGAGCGGGGATTTAAAGGCTCCCCCATCAACTAACCTCAGGAAACTGGCAAGGAGGAACAGGGCTTCCACCTTAGGGAGTCCTCCGGGTCACCCGGGCCTTCCCCACGATTTTCCCCTTCCCTGTAAGGAAGCGCTATTTTTAATGCTAGCTTTGGTTTTGGTTTGCTCCCGAGGCCAGAGGGCATTTTGCAAACTAGCTTGGGGGGTGGGGACGTAGGGCAGATCTAGGAGGTGGGGGAGGGCTGCATCTTACCTGTTTGGCCCTCGTTTGCTGGAAAAAAAAAAGGAGGGGGGCCCAGCTATCATTCTTTGCCCATGCCCTAGGCCCCCGCTCCTCTCTCGCTCCTTTTCAAACTGTGGCGGCCTCACAAGCTCCTACTTTAAAAGGCCTGAGATGTTTTGCATGAAGCCCTCACAATAGGGGTTGAGGGAATTGACAGTTTCAAAAACAAGGCGTTCAGTCCTTTCCAGCTGCCGGGCCCGCTCTCTCGCACCAACTCCTCGTCCCTCTCTGCTGGGGGCGTCCTCGGGAGCGGGCCGCCTCCCCCGCCCCGCCAGCCCGCGTTCCGGCCGCCCCACCCCGCCCCCAGGCTGTGTTTGTAAACAGGGGTCAGTGTCCAGGGGCTGCTGGCGCGGGGTTGGGGACTGGCAGGCTTGGGGGTGGGGGGGAAGGCAGGGGACAACCGAGCGGGCTGAAGGCCGGCCCGGGAGCCGAGGGGGCGTCAGGGTCCCTTTTTCCCCGCCTGCCCCGGCCACCGCGCTGACCCAGGGCAGCTCCCGGCTCTCAGGCCTGGGCCACTGCCACCACCAGAAAGATGTGCAAATGCCGCCATTTTGCACGGTGGCAAACAAATTTCTTTGTGACTTTTTTTCCCGCCCAGCACTTGCTCTCCTCGGAATGAACCAACCCGCTCCCCGGGCGGAAAGGCCCGTACCCCCGTGCACGCGGCCCCCAGCGCCTTTCGTGCGGCCTCACTGCCCGGCGACCTCGTGGCCGGGCCCACCCGGAGCAGGGCAGGGGCGCCGGGGCGCGCGGCCGGCCTGGCCTTCTCCCGGGGGCCGGCCCTCGGGGGCTGGACCGCCTTCCGTCCCTAGGCGCTCCTTTTGTGTGGCCCGGAGTCATCTCCCACCCCCGCGCACGCACACGCCGCCTGGCCATTTCTCACCTTCTCGCCCAGGCCTGAGCTCTCTTCCCCAGGCAAATGGGGCCCAGCTTTTCGCCTTGGGCGGAGGGCTGGCCAATGCCTCCAACTGAGTGTGCGGAACGCAAGTGGCAAAGAGATGGGGCTTCACTCGGGCTGCCGGCGGGGCTGCGAACGCCCCCTGGGAAGTGGCCCAAGAGCCCAGACCGGGAGTCGGGGGAGGGCGCGGGCGCGCAGGCGAGGCCCGGCGGAACCCCCCAAGTCGGGGAAACGCGATGCGGCCAGGCCTACTTCCTTTGGCGCCGTGGTTCCTGTCCCTTGGAACCGCTCAGTGCATCTGAAAGTGGAATGATGACCTGGAGACGGGAAACGTGAGACAGTGACCTGGAAAACCAGCCTGGGTTGGGGAGGTTGGAGCGCAGCAATGCAAACAAAGCTGCTTCGAGAGGAAGAGGGGAAACAGAGGTGCACCGCAGACAGGTCACAGGAAAGTGCAACAAGCTTGTTTTCCCGGGTGTTTAAAATGCAGCCCCAGTTGTAAAGTGTGTGAAATTACGCACTGGTCTCTTAAAGAGTGCCTAATTTATAGTAAATAGCAAGGTCTTTGTAAATGGCTTTATTATGTTGTTTCTTGTTAATTGTTGAGAAAATCCCCATTGTTGAGTGTGAAAGGCTTTATGAGCTAACCTGGTCCTGGCGCAATCAGAGGGCAGTAAATGGCCGCTCGGCCTCCGAGGCCCAGGGCGGAAGCGGACTCCGGCCGAGAGCGCCACGGCGACCCCTGGAGACGCTGCGGGACCTGGGAAGAAAGTGGCGAGGGGGTCCGGGCTTTCGTGGATGAGAAGGCGTGTTTTGAACTCGCGAGCCCACGAGAGCAGTTTGCTGAGTGCTGCGAGGAGAACCGGGCGGGCCAGGGCGACCCAGGCGGCGAGGCCGCGGGCGGGCGCAGGAGACCCGGCGCCCCTCTCCGGTCACAGCCTGGACCGCAGGCCGCCGGCCCCGGACGCGGGCTCGAGCCGCGCTGCGGGGGGGTGGGGGGTGGGGGGGTGGAACTGGTTCTTAGGCTTTGTCTCCAGTTCTCCGGCCGCGTGGAGCGCGGGATCGGGCCGGTTCGGCCACGCCTGCCGAACGCCCAAAAATGCAGGGCCGGGGACTGGAGAGGCTACAGGCAGAGAAGGTCCCTGAAGGAGGGCTCCAGACCCCTGCCTGAGCCAGCTCGTCTTTTGTTTAAAGCTTTCTTTCTCCTTTTCTCTCTCCCTCTTTCTTCCTTTCTCTGTCACGCGCGATCTCTCTCTCTCTCCTTTTCTCCCTCTCCGTCTCCTTTAGGAACCTGAACTGGACACAGAAGACAGGAGAAATAAGAGGAACCGTTTTTGGTTGTGTGTGTGTGTGTGTGTGTGTGTGTGTTTAAACAAGGGAAAGGATTTATTCTTTATTTTAAGATAAGATATTCCCATCTCCTTTTCCCATCTCCTCCAGTTCTCTTTCCAGCCAGTTGGGACCCGGGAAGGGTATGGGCTAAACCAGGCAGGCGCTGGGTTCATTTGATCAACTTGGAGGCGAATATCCCGCCGGGCCCTGCAGGCCTGGAGTGGGCGGGCGGAGAGCGCCTCCCTGGGCTCGGCCCCGCGGCCTTTCCAGGACTTAAGACCCGGTGGGTCGGGGGGAAAAGCAGCAGCAGCCTCTCCGCAGCCTCTGAGTTCTGAACGTGCAGCTCGAGGGAAGGGAATTTCTTCGAGAGAGCCGGCACTGGGGGGTGGAAAACCCTGGGTTAGGTGGACGTAAGGGCTTGGACATTAGCGAATGCAAATCACAAGGAAATGTTAATTCCAGTCAGAAAAACCTGTATTCAGCTATCTTTCTTCCCTTCTAAGATGGCCCTCTGCTTGCGCACTCTCGCGCTCTCACCAAATTAGCTATTACGCGAAATCCCCTTGGGTTTAAAGCACTTGTTTCGCGGATTCGCGTACAACCCATATTAACTATGCACTTTCTGCTATTCCTCTTGTGACTGTCCCTGCCTCTTCCTTCTTTGCGGAGAGTATGATGAATTTTATTTTAGCCCAATCGATGCGTGCAAATACTGGGATAACACAGCCCATACTCCTGCGATGGAGGCTGTTTTCAAAATTGAGTTTAGGGATCAATATTAAGTCGAAATGCTCCAAATTGCACGAATTCACCAAATTCAAGCCTTGCGCTCCCAAGCCCCTTTCCTGATTAACGCACTCGTGGGCAGTTAACTGCGGTTCCACCGTTCCTGCTTCTCAAAACAGGATGTTTTCATCATGTGTCTTTGGCTTTCCCTAAAGATCACTCCAGTTTGTTTAGAAAAACAGGATCCCAAAACGTGTGGAGTTAAACCTCCGTCAGTGGCTTCCATGGGGGAACTGCTGACTGCCATTCCTTTTCTTTCTCTACCTTGAACCTAACCCTGTCCTGGGCCACTACTTGACTCCCACGACTTCTTCCCCCAGAGGCGAGCTATTCGGGCTGTAGCACAGCAAGCTCCCTATTCTTTGGTGGCTGCAGCCAAGGCTTCAGGACAGACTTGTGCCTAACTGGGGGAAGGGCACTGGTTGTCCCCTTGCAGGGGACATTAAGGCCAGAGAGGTGGAGGGAGAGAGGTTTCAAAAGGGAATTAGGAGAGCCTGCTGCCTGCAGGTGTGTGTGTGTGTGTGTGTGTGTGTGTGTGTGTGTGTGTCCATGTAGTCTGAAAAGAACAGCTACAAGGGAAACAGGCCAAGTACCTGAGATGCTAGGGTATTCCCGATTCCTTAGCTCCTGCTACCTGGATCTTCCTTCAGTTGGGAGGACTGGAGCAAGACAGGAAGAGGTGGAAAGAGAGTGGCAGGCAGCCTAGAGGCTCTCCAGTAAGATCCAGTTATTCATCGAATCAGTGCCATCAGTATGTTTGTGTTTGACCCTCTTGGATGGAAGAGGCTTAGCAGTCAATACACTTAGACCCTAAAATGTCGCCAGCCTAGCGGAGAACAACTGCTCATGGGTCTGCAAGGCCCTCCTCAGCCGGGATGCTCAGAAGGAAGGGAGGGAAACGGAGGGGAAACCATCTGAGTGGCTGCCTGCCCTCTTCCCCAAGCCATCAACACAAACAAGCAGACAAACAAACTCAATTTTCCTGGAGTCTGGGCTGTTGGGCAAGCGCATGTGGGGCATGGAAGGGTTGGAATATAATTCCCATTGTTAATGCTTGCCCTCTTTAAGATCAGTTTAAGTTAGCTCTGGGAACAACACAATACTTATGATAAGTGATGAGCAGTAGCAAGGAAAAGCAGTAAGGAAGAGAGAGACTGCACCAAGCTTAGGCAGAAGCCCTCCCTCCTTCCTGCGAAAGTTAGACATGACGCAAATATGTAAGAGATCTTGAGGCTACAACTTGGTCAGGAGGCAAGAGTTTCAGTCTGAAATGACTGGAAAGGACCTAAATTCTTGGATCTCCCAGGAATAAAGGCGCATTTTACGTTCATTCTCCCTTGCGTTTCTCTAGATTTCTTTTTCCCTCCCTTTCAAAATGAATACCCTCATTGTCAGTGGTGCAAATGTGCAAGATTAGTTTTCTTCCTCTACATTGAATCCAAATGTGCAAACCAGGGGATGGTTAAGCTTTCAAATGCCTGGTTATTAGATCCACTCAAAGTAAAAACCTGCATGCTATAGTAGAAATTGCCATAGCCAGTTTTTGTTTTCTTTTTCCTTTATCATCACTTTTTTATCTTCTACCTTCTCAGCTTGTCCTCTTCTTCCCCTCCCCCTACCTAACCCTGCACCCAAGAGAAGACATCATGGGGGAATACCAACAGTTAGCAACATTTTCTCCAGAGGTGGAAAGAGAGTAAAATCTGGACTTAAAACAATGCTGATAGAGGCGGTGTGGGAGCCTGCGGTGACCCTGAGCTTCCTTGCTGGGGTGAGGGGCCAGAGCTTCCCAGCCTCTTGTCCTGCATGTGCTGAGCTATTCCGGTTAGGCTATAAAAAACAGCGTGGAGGAGGGTTCAACTCCATAAACACCCAGCTATGGTTCTAACATGGAGTACATTGCCAGATGCAAATGCAAAGAGATACTTTTAATTTTGTTCCACGTGTTATACATCATGTGGCAAAGTGGTCTTCAGAAAGCCAGATTTGATTTTTATCTGTTATAATAAAGACTTTTAAAAAGCGACCTTAAAAATATATGATTGAGAATTAAAAGGGTGTATGTCACTAATACCAGAGTGTTTCTCATCTGACTTTAAAAAGAGGTGAAAAAAAAAAAAGAGAGGTGGTACTTTTCCACCCCTCCTAAATAAGGAAAAATTTTAAGTAGAGGAGCTTGGTTAACATGTGAATTGTTCAATTGCTTTGCTGCTCATACAATTTCAGGAAAATAAAAATATTTTAATCCTTGTTTTTAAAAATCTTTTTACATCTTATGTTTTGTAAATTCAAAAGTAAATTAGGGAATCAGTCATACACGCCTGCCATCTTCTTTAGAAAAAGGACCTCAGAAACATCTACTTTCCCTGAAATATCAACATTTCCTATTATATTATACATTTTGGTCTGTGGTTTGTAGTTTAACAGTACCATTGAATAGGAGAAGAACAAAACTTATTTTGTATAATTTAAATGGGAGGAAAAGATACCTTATTATATAGACTTAGGGAGGTTGCCAAGGGCTTCTAAAATCTTGTTCTTTGTATCAATCTCTAGCTGATTTATCTGAATAGGATCCAATCTTACATAACATGTGGACTACATATAATATTCTGACACAATAGAAGGATTTCTAGAGGAATTGGAAGCATCCCGATGGTGGATTTCCTATCTCTTCCTGTTTTGAAACATTACTTTAGTGTATACTCCAAGGGTGATTTTAAATATGATCTTCTTCAAATTAAAAAAAAGTGCAAAAATGATTATTAAGAGAAAGAAAAGCAGGAAATCTTTTATAAATACTTTAGGACCACTGATCCCAGTTACCTGCTATAATGTGAATGGAATCATTATGGCTGTTCCATTGACACTGTTTCTTCATTCAGGATCCTGGCCAAAGGAATAGCATGTCGATGTGTAAAATTCTAGCCAAAGATAAGCCATTACAATGGAAATCGCGATGTGCAAAGTCTCATTGAAGCCTATGAAATTGAGTGTAATATCCATACCGCATTCTCATCTGCTTGCCCCAGGATTTAGTATGCGGCTCTGCATTGAAATGAGATTATGCATATAAAATGCCAATATAGAATACAATGCCCAATAAAACATTAGAAAAGCAACTTACAGCCCACATACATGGGCTTTACTTAAATTGGAACTTCATGTGCAAAGTAAACCATAGCGCCATCAGAACACTAAATCTACACAATGTCCTCACTCTGGTTTTTCCTGCTGCTTTCTGCATGATTCCCCCCCACCCCCTCCTATCCAAACACAATTCTTTTAAGGGCACTCTTCAAATCATCTAACAATTCCCAAAGGATATTCCAGGAGTCTCTTAAAGTGTCTTTCTAAATTAAAAGACCCCGAACAATTTAAGTGCATTTTTGAACCAAAAATATCAGAAAGTATTTGGACTTGCAAACCTATGGGGGTGTGTGTAAAAAAGAAGAAAGGGGCCAAAGAGAAACCGGCCCCACAGTGGATTACAAGGTTATGGGACAGGTCACTAGGAAAGGGAAATAAAACCGAACGTTAGGTTGGGCTTGTAAATTATGCACCTTTCAGGGAAAGCGGTTTTAAGGTCTCTTCACTCAAGGGGTTTTTTTCCCATCCATTTTACTATTAATTCTTAACTCTTGGTAGGCAGCTCTTTAATGAGGTTGTTTGTGGCAGGTTAATTTTCTCCAAACTACTGAGCTCCTCATTTTCCCTTTTAAGTGCAGTGCTGCCTAGAGCTTTCAGTATTTTCCATACCAGAAAACAAAATAAACGTGAAGTTGTCGGCGGCGCTGGGCTGAGAATTAAAGGCTTTATGTGGACAGAAAAACAGAGGGCCTGGACAGATGGGAGTGGGAGGGTAGAAATCAGGCTGAGTTGAGGGCATGAGGGAGAGAGAATTCGGTCTTAGGAGAGCGATGACCCAGGGAGTGTAATATATTAAATATTGCAGCGATCGATTTCAATATCCCAAGTGGACACGGGAATAAAAATTCACCAACAAGCTGAAGTGATTAAGAATGCTTTGTTGCAAGGGAAAAAATGTGATTTTCTTCAGATCCTTTTTGTTCAGGTTAGAAGAGGCATAGACAATCCACGTCTAAGCTTTGGACTCCCAGTTTGGGATATAACTCTAAAGATTAGTCCTATGTCAACGGTGCTTCTGCGTCGTGAAAGGATGAGCCTTTGTACTAAGGAGGATTAAATATCAACCACAATTACAGGCTGGTGCCTCTAGGAGCTTTCCTCCCAAATCAGAGGAGGGTACATTTTGGAAACGTCCTTCCCTGTGTATTAGTCTTTGTTTCAGTGGCTCTGGGACAAAGCAGTTGCGTTTGCACAGTTCTTTCACTAAAATCCAGGGGGAAATGCACAATATAGTTTACAGAGGGTTGCTTCACAATAGCAGGACATAAAAACAGCAGTTGGTGCTATGTAGGGAAGAAATATTTTTGAAATGTCATTCCGGGGCCAAAAGTATGAAACCCGTCATATATCCAGGCACAAATACTCACTGCTGCACATGATTGTATTAGTGACTTCAGAATTGGGTGGGATTTTCTGTTCCTTTTTCTACCAAATCCAGCTCTTAGACATTCATGCTAGGAACCGTGTTTCTCTCAGTCCAGGAATCTGTTTAGGGATTTGGGGTCGTCACTGAGGAGGCTGCTTGGGGTGGGGGATTGTTTCCAGTCACAGCCTAACAGGCAGGGCCTGGGCTCTTCACACTGGGGACACCGGGTCTGCTGCTAGGGACACACTGCTGGACGTCTGCACGCGGCGGCCACCACAGCTGCCTCCTCCTTCGGTGTGTCTGCCACAAATCTGGGAAAGAAATGCAGCATCATACGAGGGATTTCTTTAATGAGGATGAGTTCCTCAGAGTGACTGGGGGCTGTGGCTGCTGCTCAGGCCTCTCCTTCCCTCTGCCAGATCCCATTATATCCTTCCTTATACACCAGCCTGAGGTTGGAAAAGCACACCCTCATGCCCCCGCTGCTCCCTGACCCAGAAACTGATCTCAATTTCACCCTGGTAGCTGAGTGAGGATGAACTGGAAGGTCTGAGTAGGCTGGAATCCCTGAGTAGGGCAAAACAAAATATACCTATCTCTATCTATCTATCCCCTATCTCCCCCAGTCCCTTCCAGTCTTCTAATCTAAGTGGGATGACTAGCTCCCACTTGGAGCATGGCCCTAGGGCCTAGCCATATTTCCATATGAAGCTCTTCTTCATAGCAGGAGAAGGCAGTAGAAGGAACCCTAAATCTCCCATTTCCTTTGCCCCTAAGTTGGGCCGACCCAAGTTGGGCTGGGTTAAGGCCGAGGTTGGTTGTGCAACCGAGCACTTAGGCTCCTGCAGCTGGAAACTACCAGGCTCTCTGTGGAGTGATGACCGCCTACAGGGAGGCTGATTCTGCCCTATAAAGCTGTTTACTTCCCTAAAGCCATATAGGTCCTTCCTCTCTTGAGGTTGGGTCCATTCAGGTCCAGGAGCAAACTATCACTCAGAAAAGTTACTTTGAGAAGCTAAGGTTCATGAAACCAGTTCTCTCTCTTCCCGAGTGTGGGAAAGACTGAGTTAGGGGCAATTTGGATAAGAAAGGAATCTCTGTTTTGCTATGGTCCCCCTTTGGCCTTTTAGTTTGCATTTCTTTTTCTTCTCCTTCTCCTTCTTCTTCATCATCATCAATGTCACATCAGGGAGAACAGCAGGCTGCAGGCAGCAGCGGACTTGCACCGTGAGGGCCTCTGCTGAAGCTGACTTGAGGCCTGGCTGTCTCTGGACAGGTGGCTCAGAGTGCAGAGATTCCTGCTCTTGTGTGAGGAGAGGAAAGCTGCAGAGAAGGAATCTCCTGGGTAGGGACTCTCTGTCCCAACTTACCTAGGAGCAGGTTCTGCATCCAGGCCCTAAACGCTGGGATCCTGGAAAACCTGCTCTGCTCTGCTGTAAGGTACCTGTTGCTTAAAGCTGCTTGGGGAGCCCTTGGGCCCCTGCCCTATTGTAAGTCTTGGGGGTTAGGTCTGGCTTCCCCTGGGGCTGCTGGATTCACCTGTCATTACGCTCACTGCCCAGGGACCCTGACAAACCTCCACAATGTGGGTCTGAAAAAGGGCGCTTAAGGTTCACTGATCTGTGTGTAGAACTTTGCAAAACTGCAAATAAGCGAGAAAATTTGTCTATTCTTGGGAAGGGAAATACAAGTTTGCACTTCACATGGAAGCATGAGAAAAAGTGTGTGTGTGTGTGGGGGGACTTCTGGCCAAAAGCCCCACTGTAATCTCCAGAACAATTTCATTTCCTCTGCGGCACCCTGGCTACCCTAGCCGAGGCCTGCGAGAAGTCTGGGAGGAGAAGCAGCTTAAAAGCGGGGATGGGGCAGAGGAGAGGAGGCGAGGCCCTTAGCAAGGTCTCAGGTGAGGGCCAGGCCGGCTGCTGAGGAGGGGACCGACAGGATGGAAGGCCGCAGGAAAGGGGGAGGGACAGAGCCACGTCTTTTGGAAGGTTTTGGTGTTTTCGAAAGGGGTTTTTCGCAGGAATTCGCACGGCCTGCCTCCGGGGCAGCCCGCTGGCGCTCCCCCCCCCCCCGCCCCTTCTCGCAGAGCAGGTCGCAGGGAGCTCGGGTTTCCTCGGAGGCCCCGCGCCCTGGCCGCCCGCGCTCCGCCCGCCTCGGCGCGCAGGCCTTTCCCGCTTGCTGAGAAAGGGAAAAGCGCGCGCCCCGGCTCGTGCGGGCTGGAGCGTGTCCGTGCCGAGGGAGAGCCGGTGCTCCGGGGGGAGCCAAAGTGCCCAGGCAGGCCCTATAAACCCGGCCGGCCGCGCAGGCGGGAGAAGGGACTCCTGTCGGGGCGGTCGACATCCCAGGCTGTCGCGCGGCTTCTGGGAACCCGCGGGCTACTGAGAGAGAAGCAGGCCCCGGGAAGCTCGTTCTCTCTCCCTCCAAAGGGTGGTTGGAACTTTTGAACCCTTTACTTTAAAGTGATTGATCGTGTCCCACCAGAGAGCGGCTCCACCCCCGTCCTCATCTCCACCGCCTTCCCTTGTCACCTCGGCTCTAAGTGTGCGCGGAGACACGCGGGCGCGAGGGTTGGCGCGTTTGGAGATGTGAGCCGCAAACGCGAGCATTTGTGTATGAATGCGTGTCAAACAAGCAGGGCCAGAGCGGCTGTCGCGATTTTGGATGAATCCTGGTGTAAGAACCCATTACGGGAGGGTAGGAATCGCGTCTCTGCGCCCAAAACCCTCTAAAAGAAAGACGCAAGCGACAGCTATTCCCAGGAAACCGTCTCGGCACGCCTACCTCCCAACATGGAAGTCCTCGCAGGAGCCGGGCTCCGCACTGGGAGCCTTCAGGGAACTCAGGATGAAGGCTCACAGCCTCTACGTGAAGTTGGTCATTAATTTGGGCTGCTCAGAGCCAGTAACACACTCAAGGCCTCTGGCTTTGGGAATTGTCTCGGAGCTGGGATCCCGGCGTAGGCGACCCAGGGCTGCGGATGGGAAATGCGAATGTTGGAGGCTCTGGGATGTGTCTGAGTGGGCTGGGTAGAGTTCCCGGGGCAAAGGTTGGCTCTTCCTCGCCTCAAATAAATTCTTGGTTAACTAGTGTAGACTAAACACATTAATGTTATTAAATGGGGTAAAACAGAAGGGGTTGAAAGTGGGGGGCATGCCAACTGGACCCAGACCCGGTCCTACTTCTCTCACGGTGACAAGTCAGGATGCTTCCAACACGAAAATAGAAATGTAACATTCAACTGGACGAATTAATTTTTGACGGATTTACGGTATGATTTTCTTTCCAGCGGTATTCGTCGGTTCTTTCGATCAGTAGTGCGGTCCAAAGACAGAAATATAAACAAGCACTTTCTGCTTTGCGCAAACCCCTTAACAGTATCTCCCAAAGAAAGACCAAGACACTTTGTGAATTTTCCCCAGATAATGCCTCATATTCCGAATGACTGATCAGAGAACTCCGGTATTGTTAAATAAAATGAGAGGAAGGCGAGTGACGTGGGAGCCGAACAATGGCATTTCTGAATCAGTTGGCTTGATTGACGTTTGGGAGCTTCACGACCCCAGGGAATAGGACTCTTTACGGTGAATACACCAAAACATCAACCAAGATTAGAACTCTAGATCCTGTTTTAATCCCATTTCAGTCTAAATGACAGTGGGAAAATATAAAATCTAAGAGGAGAGAATTACTCCATCATATATTGACCTAAAGTTTTAATTGCTCCAAGGGGAAAATAAAAGTGGAAAACCAATATTCTTTTCATCACTTTAGGAATAGCACTGACAAGTAAAGTGTAAGTGTTTGGGAGGGTAGGTACGAAGAATATTTAAGTGGTGTAAAATATTTTATATTTATTTCGGGAGACATACTGGAGAAATGTATAGGGAGATTTTATGCATATGTAAGAGAAAAAAATATAACCCCCTCTATTGGATAAAAAGTGAGGGTCATCAACAAACTGATGCTAAGAAATAATTAGATACCTTTAAGGTGGAGTCTAAATTTCCATTATTATTTGGAAGTCTTCTCTATTTCGTGGGAGGGGAAATTATTTTAATGCCAAAAGTTGTGTTAAATGTAAATTTAACCCAGGAAATTGTTGAGAGCCAATCTTCAAGTTGGAAAAACGGAATGTGTTTGAGCAAAGTCTATTTTTAACCACAGAAAAGTGTGAGATAGTGTGGGCTCTGTGTTAGGTGGGAGTAGAGTCTATGGCAACTTTGCTTTACAAAAAACATTGATTCTTCAATGGAACTTATCCTCAAACCTCAGAAACTTGAAAAATAGGAAATTTTAAGTATTATATATTAAACTGAACCGATGGAACACAGAAAGATGAAGTTGTAGTAAAAGATGTTAGTTATATTCTCCCAATTTTTAGCAGATAAACTACAGCAAAGGGGAATGTAACAGGAAGACATAAAAATAGACCAAATATGTTATAAATAATGGAATAGAAAGGGTTGTTGCACAATATAGGTTCACAATCTTATATTTTTGAGGAGTAGATTTTAATGAGAAGCCTCTCTGTTGCATGGGAACTGGGAATCATAAGAATTATTTACGCAGCAAGAAGGAACAAAAATTAATTATTAGGAGCTCAGTAATCACCAAATAAACTCTGAGCTTTGAGGTTAAAAATAGACGACTATCTTCATGTTCAATTATACAGTATCAATTACTAATACAACTGATGTTTCAGCATCTCAGCGAGACAAGATACCATCTTCTATGGAGATATCTTGGTATTAATTAATGACTGCTTTATTCTCATTATTCACAAGGAAAAATAGGGGTCGTGTCACATTAAAATTAAGATTATCTTAGTTTATCTGGACCCTTAAACAAAGGTCATTCAAAGTAATTATATTTTGAATTAACAGAGGTAGGCAATTTATCTCGTTATTATTTTTGTTGTTGTTGTTCAAAGACAGAAAATAAAGATCAGAAATAAGCAAAGTTTCATTTCTGAAGATAGAAAGAACCAAACAAACATGTCTTGACTTTTGCAATATTTCCCTTGCTAAAGGGGGAATGAGAGAACTGTATAAGACGTGACTTTGCAAAGTCAAGTCCTTTTTAACAGACTCGGATCGAAATTCTTGCTATGCAACAAGGATTCAGGTTTGATTAATTTTCTGCAAGCAACGTGACAGCGGTGTTTTAAAAGATTAATTAAAATTGAAGTGATAGGGAGCAGGAATTCAACCTGCAGAGGCGTCCCAGGCGCCTTGGGGGGTTTTGCAAGCGAGTCCCAAGCTCAAACTACGGGCTTTCCCGAGCCTGGGACGCAACTCCCCGTCTCCTGGAGAGGAACGCGGAATTTGGCAAGGCGCCCGCCTGGCCGCCTGGCATCCCGAGCTGGCCGCCAGCTCTCGGGGGTGGGGACGGGGTGTGTCCCGGGGAACCCACTGCCGAGAGGACTGCTGGCGCGGCTCTCGACGAGCCAGTGAGGTCCAGGGTCACGCTGAGAGGCCGGAGGGGACTCCAGGAAGCCTCACGCTGATGGCCCCGGGCCTCCCAATCTCCGGGGAGAGGGGGACACCTATTTTGTACCCGGGCTCGTGCGGAGCCCCCTCTACGGTCGCGAGCGTGCGGGGCGCGTGGAAGGCGAAGGCGCATCCCCAGAGCCGAGGACGTGAAGGGCTCGGCCGTTGGGCTGCGGCTGCCGGGCCGGGGCGCAGGCTTGCACCGGCAGTCCTGCCTCGTCGGCGGAGACTCGGGACTCTGGGAGGCCCTTCACTGCCCGACTCCCCTTACCTCTCCGCTCACTCCCGCCCCGGCTTCTCCCCTCCCCCCCCCCCGCAACCCTGTCCCCTCGCTCCACTACGCGACGCCTTCGCCGGAGTAAGAAATTAGCTGCTTGCAACTGTAACTGTACTGAAGGAGATACAATCGCGGGAGCCCTCGGGGTCGCGCGCGGCAGAGAGGCGATGCGGGTGGCGCCCCAGAGGGTAGGTGGGGGGAAGCCGGGGGCGTTTGTTTGCACTTCGCCTCCCCGGGGCGCCAAGTACAGTGTCCCTTTCTCTCTAGCTGGGGGGCTCAGGTCCTGACCTTGAGGCCGCGCCGCGCGGGGCTGTCTCCCGGCTGCAAGGGCGGGCTGTGTTGCGCGCCAGCGGGTCCCCGGGCCGCCCGGCGGGGGCGCTGGCCGGGCGGCTTCCCGGCTGGGGCGGGCCCTCCGCCCTGCGGCGGCGCCGGGAAACCCCTGCCTCTGCGGCGGGTCCCCGGGGACGCAGCCTGAAAGTGTCCCCGGGGATTCTCCGTGCCGCGGTGGCAACGTGGTTTCTCCTCCTCCTCGCGTCTGCCTCTCCCACCCTCTTCCCGGAGACCTCGGAGCGGCGGCGAAGTGGGAAGGGAGGCGGGTAAACAGACGGCGAAGGCCTGGGAGCGGGAGCTGGGGGACTCCGGGTCGAAAAGGAGGCACTGGGATGCGGAGAGGGGGCCGGAGGCCAGGGGGACTCGGCTGGGGAGGCCTGGGGCGGGGGGCGAGGCGAGAGTCCCCTCCCTTCTGAGTGGCGCAGGGGGAAACCTCTTTCCTGGGGAACCCCCACCCAGGAGCTCCCAACCTCGAGAACAAAGGGTCTGGGAAGCACGGCCGGGGTCGCGGAGCGGAGGTGCAGGGAGGCAGGAAGGCAGGCGGTGGGGGCAGGGGAGGACGCCTCGCCACATTTCCTCTCCCGGCCGAATGACGGAAAAGCTCCCTCCAGCCAACGCCTCACTGAGGCCGCTTCAGAATCCGGGAGGGTTCGGGTTCCTTACCTAACGGCTGCACTCGCTCCCTTCCTCCCCCAGCGTCCCCACCCCCTCCAGGGACTGCGGCCCGGGAGCCGCAAGGCAGGCGACGCGCCGCGGCGCGGGCGGAACCGCGGGGCACCAGCGCCCCCTGCAGGTGCCGGGCGCCTCTGCAGCTGCCGCTCCGACTCTTTAAGGTGGAACCGGCCTCGTTCCCCACCCGCGCGTTCGGCTCTCCCGCAACCATGCTTCCACCCGCGGGGTCTCCCTCGAGAAGCGGGCCTGGCAGTCCAGAACGGTCGGAGGCTGCTGGCTCCTACTGCTATTTCCTTGACCCCCTTGGCCCCACTACCTGTAGGTCCTCGTCCGCGGATGAGCCGGTATCGATTTCGACAACCACCATTGATAATATCCTGCTGGTATAAAAAGAGGCGTAAGTCACGCGTCAGGGCTGAAAGCCGAAAACGGCGTTTCTTTAACTTGAAAGCAAACTTTTATTTTCGTTTATTAAAAGCAGAAGGCCACCAGGAAAGGGTCGCGGGGGGTTGGTGACCTGTCCATGGGCTTTTCAGATCCAAGTGTTCAGGATGAGCCTGGCCGGTCCCGGAATCGCATTCAGCGCCCACACCCCGCAAACTCTTGGGCAGGTGCCGGTGCAAGAGGCCGGGGAGGAGCGGCGGGCCCACAGGGAACCTCTCCTTGTGCACCTCCGGCGCCCCCGGCTTCAGCTCACTCTCGCCCGGATGCTTTGTTTATTTGGTGAAAGCAAGGAACGTGGAGAGGATCGAAGAGCAGTTTTTCTTTCTTTCCTTTTTCCCTTTTAACTAAAGAGTGTGCGTGTGAACTCATCGTTTCTTGGGTATAAGTGACCTCAGCGAATTCGAGATTCTTGGGGAAAACCTACGAGCATCGAGCAGGGCACGAACAAGCCAACTCCGGGTCCGGTGCCATCTGCAGTAAATTCCTTTTCTTTGCTCTTCCCTCCTCCGCGTCTTGGAGAGGGGTCCCCCAGGGGTTGTCACAGGATTTCCGCACACCCAGGATCCGGACTCTCAGAGGAAAGCTCAGGTCCCGGCGCCGGGAGGGCGTGGGGGAGGGGAGGCGGTGCCGGCCCGGGGCACGAAGTTTACCTGCACGGAGGGGACCGGCTTTCCCCCTCCCACCCCCCACTCCCCACTCCCCACTCCCCCCGGCGCGCAGCCTCGGCTCCGCCCTGCCGGGCCCCGCCCCAGGAGAGCCGAGGCCGCAGGTCGAGCCGCAGCGGGAGGAGCTCGCCCCGGCAGGTGCCGCAGGGTCACGCCTTCCCCGGGGGGTTGCAAACCGCAAGCGAAAGTCGAGAAGGGCTGGAGCTTTCCCTCTAATCCGTTTTACACTGTGAAAACCGCAAAGCTGTCGCCTAGCCGGCCACTTTTTAATTGGGAGGCAAACAGACGAAAAACCAAAACAAGCGCGCGAGCTGACTTTCCCTGTGTTTTTCCTTCTCAACGAAAAGCCCGCTCTCTGGTGAAGCGGGAAACGGCTCTGCGCTCGTTTGCTCCCTTTGAGGTCTGGACTGGCGGCGCCCCCAGCGCGAGGGGCAGCCTGGACTGGGCCCTCTCACCACCCTCTTCCCCCAACTCTTGGGTCTCCACGCGCATCTCGTCTCTCCACGGGTCACGCCGAAGCCATACGAGCCGTGCAAGCTCCATCCTGCGCTTTCTCGCTCGGGCAGATGTGGGTGCTTGGGTGTTGGGGACTCCGAGGGCTTTGAATTATCCCCAGACGCAGGTTCCCCCGACGCCAGGCTCGGGAGGAGGAGGGCTTTGGGCCTCCAGTCCGGGGGCTCGGAGACCCCAAGCCGACCACAAGAAGCACTTGCCGACGCGCTTCGAGTGTCGCAGTTTTCCCTGGGGGAAAGCAGAAGTTGGTGGCCACACCGCGCGGCGCCAGACCAAGCTCTCAACTTGCCGAGAGACCTGCCGGGGGTGTTCAGCCCCCGGGGGAGGCGCCGGAGAAGCAGGAGAGCAGAGGGCGGGGTACGGGGGAGACCGCCCGGGTCAGGTGGGCCGAGTCCCAAGATAGTGGGTGTCCACTTATCACGTTGATGTGTTAAGAAAGGTCCTATGTGTTAAGAAGGGTCCTTCGTGGAAAATCCTTTTTAGTCAAATTAGTGGTCGTGGACGTACAAGGAGGGAAGAAAGGCCAAAGAAAGGAGACGGACCTTATTTAAAAAGAAAAGCTGGGGAAAATGGAGTGGTCAAATTGTGGAGAGGAAGGGAGGGAAGGAAGGATGGAGAAGGCTTTCCTTCTTTGTTCTTTAAAAGCCCGAGCACTTTCTTTCTAAATCAAAATACCGAGAGCCAGTCTTTCTTGGAGCATGGTTAGGTAACTAAGAGATACTGCTCATTAGTTCACTTCTAAAGCCCTTGCTGGGTTGAGCAAAATTTTGAGAAGGTTCTTTCTCACCAGCCCCAGACTGAGCTCAACTCATTTTGATTTAAAGCAGATTTGAAATTAAAATTTCAGAAGAGAAAATGTGTGTATTGTATCTGTACACGTATGCACATGCAACAGAGTTTGTACTCCCTCTAGTCTATTTCTAAGACAAGCAATTCTATAGTAAATTACATATGACGCTTGATTTTTTCCCTAGTATTGTATTGTCACCAGAGAGAAGAGTCCTGGGTTATCTTTCTCTCCATTCCCCATTAATAAATCTAAGAGAGAGAACCATTATACGATTGTGGCTCTTTTCCCCTCTCTTTCTGGCTTTCGTTCCCACACATGAACACACACACAGAATATACATTATGTGCAGACTTTTCCCTAGTCAGCCTGTAATGTATCATCTATAAATCCATGCCCATGTCTTGTTTCCATTGAAATTTGGAACATGTTGAGGACCTAACTTTTGTTCTTGGTGGTGTGTGCATTTCATCAGGGATCTTTGGTAAACCAATAAAACAATTATCTTTGCTTTGAATTTACTTCTTTGTGATTAATGGAAAATAGCATTAATGAGTGGCTTAAACAGTATTTTTATATCAAATATCAACAAATAATTTTTTTAAAACTATAGTTTCCAAATGTTCAGAATAATGGCTTCCCATTTACAGTTATATTTTGGCAAAACTACTTCATATTAATTGAAAATGACTAAAACATGCATTCTATTTAGAGAGGCTTATTCACTGAGATTGAACTCCAACAACATAAACTATCTGGATCAAATTACTTAAGTCATTCCTACTGAAGGAGGGGTTGGAAAATTAGAAACTGTGGAATACTTTTTAGCCTTTTCATAAAGCTTTAATTAAACCTGACTTTTGTGAAAAATAAAACTAAAATACAATTATCCGTTAAGTGGTCTTGTAGAATATATGTTATAAAATTGTTATAAAAAAAAGAGTGCCCAAAGTATATTTTAATGAAACTAGATGAATACAAATATAACTGTTGTTTTCCCAGTGATTTTTCTCTCTCAAACATAAGACATGTAGGACTTCAGAACGTGCTCTTTAATGTGCTCTGATAATAAGAAAACCATTGCTGCTTTTCTCAGAGGAGCACAGTTATCTAGGGGCAATGCCAAAATCATTAGATAAGCCTCATCTTTCCTATCACATCATTGTCTACATGAAATTCCATCTTAGGAAATATGCAAGAATATTAGATTTTCCCAAAGCTTGAAAATACAATAAAATTTGAAGTGTTGAAAATATGATTCTTAGTTGACAGTATCTTAGAAGTTGCAGAAGTATCCATCTCTTTTTGAGATGGCTTTAATAATGACTGACTTTAATAATGTTGGAAAGTAAGGAAAGATTTCAGTAGCAGGCAAGATGTGATGAATGGACACAAGGAACAATGAAGCTATTGACAAAATGTGCTAAGTTCTTAGAATTCTATCTAAATTATTATTTTTTCCTTCCAGTGCAGAGGAAGAAACCCAAGTGCATCAATGTTCATCAGATGTAGGGTAATAAAAATGTGGGCGGGTGACAGTCAATGAACTGTGACTGTAATATGGTTGTTAGTGTAGGTGAGTGAGTGCACTGAAACATTTGTTCCTGTTTTAAAAAGGTCTCTGGTCCTCAGTGGAAATAGGGGAATTTTGTAGAAAATTGAGGCCAAGAGGGAAAGAAGACTAAAAAAAGAATAAAGGAAATTCAGTAATTAAAAAACTATTTGTTCTCTATTTTAGATTTGATTTTAGTCAATTGTTCCTGCGAGCTATTTAGATGAAATAAATGGAATGTTGCTTAATAGGCAGATGCTCTGATACATTTTCTTCTTCAAGGATCTGGTTCCTGGCATTCAAAGGAAACTAGGATTCAAGTTAGTATTAGAACTTGAACTTGTTCTGCCAGAGTGAAAATTGGTTCCATTAGGCGTCAGTCACAGAACTCTTACAGACCTGGCTAGAGCTGTGGTTATGATGTATCCAACTAGCTGAAATAATAAAGTCGTAAGTAATGCTGGATGTGCTTTGGGAAGCCATCCAGGGGGTTTAATTTTTTTAATGAAAGTTTCCTAATTTTACAGTCCTCATAAATCTGAAACAAATCTGATTAAGGTCATCAGGGTAAATTAAAACTTAATGCCTGACCCTTTGGAGATAACAAAATAAGAATAACTTAAAATGCAAAATATTCAGTTGTGTGCAATCTTTAGCACGGATTCATTCCTGGACGTTTTTCTTACTTGCTTGCCCATACTTCCTTCTCATTGCAGATTTATAGTGCTCTGGGGGAAACGCTCGTACAAAGTGATATATTAGATCTAACCAAAGCTTAAAGTTAGTGTCTGACTATATAAATAAAAATCTAAACAAAAACAGCCACTAAAAGGAAAATTAACTGTACCTTAAGTGAACATTTGTACCCAGTATGGTAAGAGGAATGGGACAAATATGCATGTTTTTCAAAAGTTCATAATTTATTAAATATAGGAGAATTTTAAATAAATCCAATTCATAAGACACATGCGGATTTATGTATATAAATATAATGATCATTCCTAAATTAAATAAAATTGATTGGAACCCTGGGGTGTTCCTTATATGAAAATATGTGATAGCTTTCATTAAATAATGAATTGCATATTATAAAAATTAAAAAAATACTAATAAATAGAATATTAGACTCAATAGAAAAATTAAAATAAATTTAAATTCTCCTAATTAATTATAGAAATCTGTTTTCTCTTACTTTTCCTTTTGAGCAGAAAATTTGTCAACTTATTATTTTGGCATCAATTTCTCCTTCTATGTATTTTATTTACTTGTGAACAAATGTTATTAGCTAAATTTTAGTACCAAATACCATAATCATAAAATCTCAGAGATCCTGTTTTTTTTAATAAATTTATTTATTTATCCATTTATTTAAATTTTGGCTGCGTTGGGTCTTCGCTGCTGCGCGCGGGCTTTCTCTAGTTGCAGTGAGCGGGGGCTACTCTTTGTTGTGGGGCTCATTGCGGTGGCTCCTCTTGTTGCAGAGCACAGGCTCTAGGCGCGCAGGCTTCAGCACTTGTAGCTCATGGGCTCTAGAGCGCAGGCTCAGTAGTTGTGGCTCACGGGCTTAGTTGCTCCGCGGCATGTGGGATCTTCCCAGACCAGGGCTCGAACCTGTGTCCCCTGCATTGGCAGGCGGATTCTTAACCACTGTGCCACCAGGGAAGCCCAGAGAGATCATTTTTTGATTTGAATATTAATTCAAATTTAGAAGTATTTATGGATAATTCAGAAAGCTTACTTACTTTAGTTAATTATTTTCTTATTACACATAGCCACCAGATTTTTAACTTCTTTTGTCTATAATGGCCGATTTTTTTTTTTTTTTTTTGCGGTACGCGGGCCTCTCACTGTTGTGGCCTCTCCCGTTGCGGAGCACAGGCTCCGGGCGCGCAGGCTCAGCGGCCACGGCTCAGGGGCCCAGCCGCTCCGCAGCATGTGGGATCTTCCCGGACTGGGGCACGAACCCGTGTTCCCTGCATCGGCAGGCGGACTCTCAACCACTGCACCACCAGGGAAGCCCCTATAATGGCCGATTTTTAAGACATGTTAAAAACAAACGCTGGGACTTCCCTGGTGGCACAGTGGTTAAGAATCCACCTGCCGATGCAGGGGACAACGGTTTGAGCCCTAGTCTGGGAAGATCCCACATGCCACGGAGCAAATAAGCCCGTGCGCTGCAACTACTGAAGCCCGCGCTCCTAGAGCCCGTGCTCCGCAACAAAAGAAGCCACCGCAGTGAGAAGCCCCGCACCACAAGGAAGAGCAAACCCCTTGCTCACGGCAACTACAGAAAGCCCACACAGCCAAAAATAACTAATAAAAAAAATGCTATCTTCAACAATTTTTGTAATTTGGGACTTGAACTGAACCTGCCTAAGTTTTTAAACAAATGGTTAAAAGTAGATAAAGGGAGTAGTTTGAATTTTTTTTTTTTTTTTTGCCAATTAAGGAAAAAAATTGAGGAATATTTCTCTCAGTAAATTTAGATTTTTTTAGTTCTTACAAAATATCTGTTGGCTCCAAAAATCACTGAACAACTAAAAAGGCCACATTGACAGTTAATGGTCACCCAGCTATTAAAAGGTAGCTCTGGGGCTTCCCTGGTGGCGCAGTGGTTGAGAGTCTGCCTGCCGATGCAGGGGACACGGGTTCGTGTCTCGGTCCGCGAAGATCCCACATGCCGCGGAGCGGCTGGGCCCGTGAGCCATGGCCGCTGAGCCTGCACGTCCCGGAGCCTGTGCTCTGCAACGGGAGAGGCCACAACAGTGAGGGGCCCGCGTACTGCAAAAAAAAAAAAAAAAAAAAAAAAGTAGCTCTGTAGACTACCAGAAGCTGAATGTCAGAGTTCGCTCTTCCTGTTTTTTTTTCCCTTCCAGATTCAGAGGAGATTGCTTTGCCCTATGGGGACACTTGCTCTTCCTAAGTGTGGAAAAAAATGTGATAGGCAGTTCCAGGAATGTTGCCTTTGACAGCTTGTCTCAGAGGACTTAATATTCTAGGTGGCAATTGGCCAAAATAAGTAGGAAACTTAGGTAACTGCCAAGCTACAATACCGATGAAAATTCTGCCACAGCTAATTAGAAAGCGGAAGGAAAGTTTTTACATTAAAAAAGAACTAGGAGGGACTTCTCTAGTGGTGCAGTGGTTAAGAATACGCCTGCCAATGCAGGGAACACGGGTTCGAGCCTTAGTCTGGGAAGATCCCACATGCCACGGAGCTGCTAAGCCCGTGCGCCACAACTACTGAGCCTGCGCTCCAGAGCCCGTGAACCACAACTACTGAAGCCCACGTGCCTAGAGTCCGTGCTCCGCAACAAGAGAAGCCACTGCAATGAGAAGCCCGCACACTGCAACGAAGAGTAGCTCCCACTCGACGCAACTAGAGAAAGCCTGCGCACAGCAACGAATACCCAACACAACCAAAAAAAAAAATTTAATTAATTATAAAAACAAAAAAGAAGTAGGAATTAAATGGCTAGTGGTGAGGGACAACTATTCCTGGTGTGTGTGTATTTGTAGGGAAAGGATAAGCATTTGTTGATTTTTATAATAATCTTATTAAAAAAGCTATTTGACAATTGATTTAAAAATGTTATAACAGTGCTCGCTTTGGCAGCACATATACTAAAATTGGAATGATACAGAGAAGATTAGCATGGGCCCTGCACAAGGATGACACGCAAATTCATGAAGCGTTGCATATTTTTAAAAAGAAAAAAATATATATTATAACAGAGCTATCTGAGAATAGCTTTACTTGAACGTTGCTTTCAGAAATCAGAAGCACATTATTAACAATACTTGCCTTTGTCTGAGCTATGAAAATAAGATAATGTGGAATCACGAAAATTCTTTTCATGGTTGCAAGTTTGTCCCATTCCAGAATGCACAGCCCTTTGCAATGTGAGTTTGCTGCTCCTATCCAGAAGTGGACTCTATCCTCCACTCCCTGGAATATGGGCTGGCCTTGTGACTTTGACTAATTGGATAAAGTGGAGATAATGTTGTACAAGTTTTGGAATTAAGGCCTGAGGAGATCCAGCAATCCCACTCCTGGGCATATATCTAGATAAAACTCGAAAAGATACATGCACCCCTATGTTCATAGCAGCATTATTTACAATAGCCAAGACATGGAAACAACCTAAATGTCCATCGACAGATGAATGGATAAGGAAGATGTGATATATATATATATATATATATATATATATATATATATATATATATATGATATATATATATATATACACACACAGTGGAATATTACTCCACCATCAAAAAGAACGAAATAATGCCATTTGCAGCAACATGGATGGACCTAGAGATTTTCATACTAAGAGAAGTCAGTCAGAAAGAGAAAGACAAATACCATATGATATCATTTATATGTGATATACAGTGGAATATTACTCCGCCATCAAAAAGAATGAAATAATGCCATTTGCAGCAACATGGATGGACCTAGAGGTTATCATACGAAGTGAAGTAAGTCAGAAAGAGAAAGACAAATACCGTATGATATCACTTATATGTGGAATCTAAAACATAACACAAATTAACATACCTACAAAGCAGAAACAGACTCACAGATGCAGAGAACAGACTTGTGGTTGCCAAGGGGGAGAGGGTGGGAGTGGGGGAAAGAATGGGGGTTTGGGATTAGCAGAGGCAAATTATTGTATATAGGGTAGATAAACAAGATGTTATTGTATAGTATGGGAACTATATTCAATATCCAGTGACAAACCATAATGGAAAAAGAATATGAAAAAGAATATGTATATATGTATGGCTGAGTCACTTTGCTGTACCAAAGAAATTAATACAACACTGTACATCAGCTAGACTTCAATAAAATTAAAAAAAAAAAAGCCTGGAGAAACTTTGCACCTTCCATCTTTAACCTCCTGGAACACCATGCCACAAAGAAGACTGGGATGAAAGATCATGAGGAGAGAGAGGGGCCCAGCTGTGTATCAGCTGTTCCCATCGAGCCCAGTGCCTAGCATATCCACCAGCTGAATACCACTACGTTAATGAACCCAGGCAGAGGAACCACACAGCCAACAGAATCATGAAAAATAATAAATCTTCTTGTTTTAAGCCACTAAGCTTTGAGGTGATTGGTTATACAGCAACAGACAACCACACTTGTCTTGTTAGCTGCAGTTATTACAATCATATAAAGTTGAGAAGGAATTTGTTGATATAGCAAGTGTCCAAATCATGATCAAATTAAAGAGCTCTCCATATTTTTAAGAGCCCGAGTTAGCACCACAGGCTCAAGGTTACTATCTGTGATTGTTATCATGATAATTAATTTTCATCCCTGAGGCTGGTGAGATTTAAGGAAGTCACATTATTTTATATCATTTGCACAGCAACTCAGTGAAGCAGGCAGGGTGGTTATTATCTACATTTTAAAGATGAATAAACAGGCTCAGGGAAGTGACAGAAGTGTTTGAGACCAATATGTGGCTTGAGAAGGGATATCCCCAGTGAAATGTCGGTGACCTCATTTTTCTTAGTTGGAAAATGAAAGGATTGGATTAGAGGATCTCTGAAGTTCCTTTAGTCATGTCAGAGGTCTCAGGCTGGGTCACATTAATCAGAGCCAGTGGAGAGGAGAAGGAATCTGGGACCATCAGAAATAGAAGCTGAGACCCCAGCCTGCATGAGGATTTGATGGAAAGCCATTCATTCACTTCATTCATTCAACAATAATTTTCTGAGTGCTTTTTACATGCCTAGCACTGCTCTAGGCATTGGAGATGTAGTGGTGAATAAATCCCACAAAATCTCTGCTTCTATGGGACTTACATTCTGGTAGGGGGCTTATGACAACAAGTAAACAAACACACTGATTTCAAATAGAGATAGGTGCTATGAAAAAAATGAACGAGTAACCTAATAAAGAGTGATGGTGGTGGGTGTGGAGGGCACCTTGGAATAGGTGGTCAGGGAAGACCTCTCTGAGATGACGTTTGACAGTCATGGGTTCAAGTCCTGGTGATGCTACTTACTAGCTATGTGAAATGAGACAGCAAAGTTACCTCTCTAGCCCCTTTTCTGTTAAGTGGGGCTAAGCATAGATGGCTGTTGCATAGAATCAATGAAGTAATGCATGTAAAATGTCTGGTACAGATAACCCACTTAATAAATACTAACTTCCTTTAACTCTTCTCTCTTCCAATCAGGGTGGCAAGCTCAGACATAGTTGTGGTGTTCTCTGGTGGGGACCCTACTGGCGATTGGGTGGAATAATTCTTCACTGTGCAGGACTGCACGAGTGCATTGCTGGACATTTAGCCCACCTGGCCCCTACCAACTGAATGCCAATAGAATTCCCTAGTCATTCTGACCATCTAAAACCACTGTGTACCTGTTAGCTTTTCCCGAGTAACAAATCATTCAAAACTCAGTGGCTTAAAGCACACACAAAATATTTGTTCTCATGCTTCACTGGGTTGGGGTGTGGAACACATACTGTGAGTCAAATTGACTGAGGCTGAATGGTCTAGAATGGCTTCCCTCACATGTCTGGAGTTGGGATGTGGGGGCCTCTCATCTTCTAAGAGGTTAACCTGGGCTTCTTTACAAGGGGGTTGCAGTGTTCCCAGAAGCAAGAGAAGGCAAGCCCCCAAACATAAAGACTTTTCAACTCTCTGCTTACATTACCTGTGCTAATATCCTGTTGACCAACAAAAGTCATAAGGTTAAACTCAGGTGCAAAGAGTGGACTCTGACTCTTGATGGGCAGGGAGCTGCAAAGTCACCCAGCAGAGAAACACACACACGGGAAAACTCTGTGGCTATTTCTTCAGTTTATCAAAGTCCATGCTCTGGCTATAAATTATTCACGTTCCTCCCAACTATGAAATATACCTATCCATATCCTAAGACCCTCAAAACTCTCATGCCAAGTGTTGTGTCAGACTTGTAGTAGTGAACTTTAAAAAAAAAATAAATTTATTTATTTATTTTATCTTTGGCTGTGTTGGGTCTTTGTTGCTGTGTGCGGGCTTTCTCTAGTTGCAGCAAGTGGGGCTACTCTTCGTTGTGGTGTGTGGGCTTCTCACTGTGGTGGCTTCTCTTGTTGTAGAGCATGGACTGTAGGCACGTGGGCTTCAGTAGTTGTGGCTCGTGGGCCCTAGAGCACAGGCTCAGTAGTTGTGGCACATGGGCTTAGTTGCTCCGCAGCATGTGGGATCTTCCCAGCCCAGGGATCAAACCTGTGTCCCCTTTATTGGCAGGTGGATTTTTTTTTTCATTTTTCCAGCTTTATTGAGATATTATTGACATATAACATATGTAAGTTTAAGTATACAACATGATGATTTGATACCTGTATATACTGCAGAAAGATTACTGCAGTGGTGATAGTTCAAACCTCCATCGCCTCACATAATTACCTTTTTGTGTGTGTGTGTGGTTGATAGTAACATTTAAGATTTACTCTCAATAATTTTCAAGTGTATAATACAGTAGTATTAACAATAATCACCATGCTGTACACCAGATTCCCCAGAACTTATTCATCTTAAAGAAGAAAGTTTGTACCTTTGACTAACATCTCCCCATATCCCCCCCTCATAACTTGCATCCACCATTCTACTCTCTATGTGTATGAATTCAGCTGTTTATTTATTTATTTTTAACATCTTTTTTTTTTTTAAGTAGATTTTATTTTTATTTTTGTGTACGTTGGGTCTTCGTTGCTGCGCATGGGGTTTTATCTAGTTGCGGAGGGCTACTCTTCATTGCGGTGCGCGGGCTTCTCATTGTGGTGGCTTCTCTTGTTGCGGAGCACAGGCCCTAGGTGCGCGGGCTTCAGTAGTTGCGGCACGTGGGCTCAGTAGTTGTGGCTCGTGGGCTCTAGAGCGCAGGCTCAGTAGTTGTGGTACGTGGTCTTAGTTGCTCCGTGGCATGTGGGATCTTCCCGGACCAGGGCTCAAACCTGTGTTCCCTGCATTGGCAGGTGGATTCTTAACCACTGCACCACCAGGGAAGCCCATATTTTTTAACATCTTTATTGGAGTATAATTGCTTTACAATGGTGTGTTAGTTTCTGCTGTATAACAAAGTGAATCAGCTCTACATATACATGTATCCCCATATCTCCTCCCTCTTGCGTCTCCCTCCCACCCTCCCTACCCTACTCCTCTAGGTGGTCACAAAGCACTGAGCTGATCTCCCTGTGCTATGCAGCTGCTTCTCACTAGCTATCTAGTTTACATTTGGTAGTGTATATATGTCCATGGCAGATGGATTCTTAACCACTGTGCCACTAGGGAAGTCCCAAGTAGTGAACTTTTGATCTTCATCAGATAACAATGTGGCTAAGGCTCTTTGGGTATGGTTATTTTTTTTCTTTAAAAAATTGTGATAAAATACACATTACATAAAAAATTTACCATTTAACCATTAAAAAAATTGAGGTATAGTTGATTTACAGCATTATATAAGTTTCAGGTTTCACATAGTGGTTCACTTTTCTTTTAAAGGTTATCCTCCATTTATAGTTATTATAAAATATTGGTTATATTCCCTGTGCTGTACATTACATTCTTGTATCTTATTTATTTTATACATAGTACTTTGCATCTATTAATCCCCTACCCCTATCTTGCCACTCCCCCTTCCTTCTCCCCACTAGTACCATTTAACCATTTTTATTTAAAATTAATTAATTAATTATTTTCTATTTTTGGCTGTGTTGGGTCTTCGTTTCTGTGCGAGGGCTTTCTCTAGTTTCGGTGAGCGGGGGCCACTCTTCATTGCGGTGCTCAGGCCTCTCACTGTCGTGGCCTCTCTTGTTGCGGAGCACAAGCTCCAGACACTAAGGCTCAGTAGTTGTGGCTCACAGGCCCAGTTGCTCCACAGCATGTGGGATCTTCCCAGATCAGGGCTCGAACCTGTGTCCCCTGCATTGGCAGGCAGATTCTCAACCACTGTGCCACCAGGGAAGCCCCTATTTAACCATTTTTAAGTGTATAGTAAGTACATTCACGTTGTTGTACAACTATCACTACCATCCATGTCCAGACCTTTTTTCATCTTGCAAAACTAAAACTCTGTACATATTAAACAACAACTCCCTATTCCTCCCCTCCTCACAGCCCCTGACAATCACCATTCTACTTTCTGTCTCTATGTATTTGACTACTATAAGTACATCATATACATGGAATCATACAGTATTTGTCTTAGATTATTTCGCTTAGCGTAATGCCTTCAAGGTTCATCCGTGATGAAGCATGTATCAGAAGTTTCTTCCTTTTTCAGGACTTCCCTGGTGGTCCAGGGGTTAAGAATCCACTTTCCAATTCAGGGGACACAGCTTCGATCCCTGGTCAGGGAACTAGGGTCCCACATGCTTTGGGGTGGCTGGGCCTGAGCGCTGCAACTGCCGAGCCCACGCACTTCAGAGCCCATGTGCCACAACTAGAGAGGAGCCCGTACATCGCGATGAAGAGCGCACGTGCCACAACGAAGAATCCTGTGTTCTGCAACAAAGATCCCAGGTGCCACAACTAAGACCTGATGCAGCCAAATAAATAAATAATAAATAATAAAAAAAAATAAAATCTATCAAGAAAATAAAAAAAAGAAATCTCTTCCTTTTTAAGGCTGAAAAATATTCCATTGCCTGCATATACCACATTTTGTTTATTCAACTGTGTACATAGCAGTCATTGGTTCATAGCAATTCTGAAATTCAACTGGGCACGTGTAGCCAAACCCCCCTACTCTGGGGAGAGGGAATGTTCCTAGATTAGGGCCTGGTTCTGCTCTGTGAAGCGGCTTCTTAGTCCACTGCTCTTTGAGGTTCTTAGTTCTACCCTTGGGGATCTTGACTTTGCTTTCTGAGATATCCTATTTTCCATAAAAAATGGCCTCTGTTTGTAACTGAGTAGTTTTCTCACCTGCTTCCTAGCCATAGATACTTGGGGGACAAGAGGTCTACTTGAAATTTGAACGACCTCCGTCTTTTTTAGTCTGAGCTGACACAAGTCCCTTAAAAAACTTTGTGGGCTTGGGTGTTCCCTGGTGGCTCAGTGGTTAAGACTCCGCCCTCCCAATGCAGGGGGTGCAAGTTTGATCCCTGGTTAGGGAACTAGATCCCACATGCATGCCACAACCGAGGTGTCTGCCTGCCACAACTAAGACCCGGCACAACCAAATAACAAATAAATAAATTTAAAAACAAAGAAGTAAAAAAAAAAAAACAACTTTGTGGGCTTTCTATGCATCAGATTTATAGTCTACTCCATTAGATAAAATCATATCCACAATTATTTTTGAGACAGGCCCACCCTTTAGACTTCTTCATAGCTATTTTAGGATTGGGCTTCTTTGGGACCATGTTCTTAAGATTCCTAGAAGCCCTTTTGTCTAACTGAAAGTGTCTACTAGGCACCACCTTTAATGTTTCTGAAGTTTTGGTAAAGGGTCTTACGGCCAAATCCTTGATTTGATCTTTACCTGAGGCTATTTCTTCTTCAGAGAATCTTTCGCTGCCTATCAGCTGGAGATGTGACACAGTTTTGTTTTACAACATAAACAAGTCCTGGATTTTTTGTTTCTTCTAAATTCTACTTGCAAACTAGAGTTCCTTCTTTTCCCTCCTGCCCTCCCTCTCTTGTGATACTTTATTAAATGCAGCTAGGAGTAACCAACTGGTGACTCATTTCTGTACTGATAACTATCACATCTTTCATCTCCACTTCAAACATTCTGCTTGGAAATAAACTTAGCTAGATCCAAAAATTCATTAGGTACATTGTCTATCTTTCTAGTTACCACAGGAGACAGCGTTGCCAATTGTTTTACTGCTATGTAACACAAATCACCCTTTCCATCTGCGAAAACAGGTATTCACCACCTTTCCAACCTCTACTAATGATCCTTTCACCATTTTTCCAGCCTTTGCTAACAGTTTCCATGCTGCTTTTCCAGCCTCTACGCATTGCCCCATTCCCAAACCAAAGCCACATACTGTAGGTTTTGTTCTGGCTGCACTTCACTCCCAGTATCAATATTTGGGTCAATGCGAATTCAATCAGAGAAACAGAGCCATCAATAGCATTGTGGGGAGAAGGGATTAGAAATCAGAGACTCTACACAAATGTAAGAGAAACTAAGGAAGTGAGGAAGTGGAAGTCTGGGAGGAGACTTGAAGGATCAAAAGAAGAGTCATTACTCAGTTTGTAGCACTGAAGTGGGTAGACAAGTTGGAACTGCAGAGAAATTTGAGAGATCATGCACTGTCCAGACCCTGAAGTGGGACCACAAAGGGAGAGCTCATGGACAGGTTTTTGGGAGACTCTTTTCTCTGTGGGTCTGTATCCACACATCTGGTGGTTTATCTGGGGCTGCTGTTGGTCTTAGGGCCAACAGTTGGGATGATGATCTGAATGCAGAGTGAAGGAAGATGATGACCAGCTGAGGTCTGCCAAACACTTCTGAGTCTGTCCTTCACCATCTGACTAAAGACCTCCTGAAGATAATGGTTGCTGCTTCACTTCTGCCTCCAATTTCACTCAAGTTCCTGTTCTGGGCAGTTCCAACTTGGAACACACAGGGAAGGGGATTCTGGGAATTGTAGTTAACCAAGTTGACAGCCGGACAATCCAGCACGTACCCTATACATTTTCCCATGCTTCCTGGGGAAACGGTACCACTTTACTTGGGGTCCATTGCGAGAAACACAGAAGTACATAAATCTAGGTAGTTATGTGTGTGGGGAGTGGAATGGGAGTGAGGGATAGTATCATTATGGTTTTTTTTTTTTTTTTTTGTGGTACACGGGCCTCCCACTGTTGCTGTCTCTTCCGTTGCGGAGCACAGGCTACGGACGCGCAGGCTCAGCGGCCATGGCTCACGGGCCCAGCCGCTCTGTGGCATGTGGGATCTTCCCGGACCGGGGCACGAACCCGTGTCCCCTGCATCGGCAGGCGGACTCTCAACCACTGCGCCACCAGGGAAGCCCTATCATTATGGTTTTGAATGATTGGTCCATCTCTATTTTCTGTTGGAAAATAGAATCCAGCCTGATTATTCTTGGTGTCCAAGAATTACCTACAGTTGTAGTTTCCAAGCCTTGATTTCACATTAACCTCTAGGCCCACTGTCACCTGACTCCATTAAAACTGATCTTACCAAGGATACTAAAGACCTCTTGATGCTAAATCCAATGGACACATTTTAGTGTTTATTGTATTTGATTTTTGGGGTGTGTGTGTGTGAGTTGTCGACCATTTCTTCCTTCACATTCTTTCTTTCTGTGGACTGTAGGATGGTTTCTTCTTTTGAGATTTCTTTTGTTCTGCGCATTCCTTAAATATTCGTGTTAGGGTTATTTGCAGGCTGTCTGCTATTCAGTGGTGTGCTGGAGCCAGCTCCCAGCAGCTCTCTAGAACCAACTGAGTGCATCTCTTCAGAACTCCACATTCGGACTTCCCTGGTGATGCAGTGGTTGAGAATCTGCCTGCCAAGGCAGGGGGACACAGGTTCGAGCCCTGGTCTGGGAAGATCCCACATGCAGCGGAGCAACTAAGCCCAGGAGCCACAACTACTGAGCCTGCGCTCTAGACCCTGCGAGCCACAACTACTGAAGCCTGCAAGCCACAGCTACTGAAGCCCGCGCGCCTAGAGCCCATGCTCCGCAACAAGAGAAGCCACTGGAAAGAGAAGCCCGCGCACCTCGATGAAGAGTAGCCCCCACTCGCTGCAACCAGAGAAAGCCCTCGAGCAGCAACAAAGAACCAACACAGCCAAAAAAAAAAAGAACTCCACATTGTGATGACAAGTTAGTAGTTTGAAATTGACTGCAGTGGGAGTAGTTACACCACAGACATTAGCAAATGCTACAAATCAGGGCTTCTTTTGCTGGAGAGCTGATCGTTAAACACTTAACAGCACATCACTGCTTCCATTTTGGCTCTTCACACCCCCCTGGATAATCCACAGTTACAGTTTTAAGCACCATCTTTATATTGATGACTATCACATCTTTCATCTCCAGTTAAGATCTGTCTTTAGCCCCAGCTTTTCAAATACCTTCTGGCTTCCCTTGGCTGTTCTACAAGCATATCATATTTCCCCTTAAAATAGCTTTTTGTTTTGTTTTGTTTTTTAAAACTGTCTGTCTCAGTGAAAGGCACCCTCCCGGCTCTCTTTCTCACCCCTCAACTCCCCACTCCTTGTCCAATCATCAAATATGCTCAGTTACCACATCACATCTGCATAAAGTTCACCCGCTCTTTTTCATACCCATTGCCACAACCCCAGATCAGATCAGAGTTTCTCTTCTAGAACACTGCAACAACCTCCTGACTTTCCTGCTTTTGGTCTTACCTCTTTCCAGCTGGCTCCCTACACTGCAGCCAGAATGAGCTTCCAGAAAAACGAATATGGTCATGTCACTCCCTTGTTCAAAATGTTTCAAAGGCTTTCGTCACTCTCAGGATAAAAGTCCACTTTAATTTACGCGGTGCCCAGACCCTTTATGATAAGGCCCTGCTTACCTTTTTAGCCTCATGTCTTATCACAACTTCCCCTGATACATTTTATTCCAGTCATTCTACACCAAGATCTTTCACCTCTGGGATTTTTCCTCCACAGGGCCCTCTATCTGAAATGCTCTGTCTCTTCCTTCTCACCTTCTCCCTTCACCTTCCTCACCCTTTAACTTAGATATTGCCTCTGCCGTGTGGCAGAGATAATGCTATGTGGCCACCACGTTGTTTAATTTTCTTCCTGGAGACCAGGAAACCCACATGACCCATTTCTTTTGCATCTAGGTGGGGCCACGTGGCCAGTCCTGGTTAATGGAACATAAATGAAAGTTACGTGTGTTACTTGCAGGCCCAAGTTGTTGAGAATGTGACGTGCCTTTCCCTCACACACCACCATCCCCAACCCCACTTGTGCCCTGTATGCCGGCTGGATGATGCGGGGGTAGCCTTGAAGTGCTAAGTTGGTGTGGGCACAACGTAGAAGCTGTCCTTGGGACACTTTGGAGGAGAATACCAGGAAACCTGCCTGAGCTGAACAAAACATAAATATTGTGCTGAAACACTGACACTTAGAGGTTGTTTGTCCTCCTGGCTGGCAATTAATGTCCTGATTAATGCAGTTTGGGAATCTGTTTCTACATCCCCTTTTGAGACTTGGTTGAGTACTTCTCTATCTGTCCCCATAGCACTCTGTACTTATTCCTAATATAGAACTTCTCTCTATGGAATACAAGTGCCTATTTTATTTATCTATTTTTAAAATAAACTTATTTATTTATTTATTTATGGCTGTGTTAGGTCTTCATTGCTGCACGCGGGCTTCCTCTAGGTGCAGTGAGCGGGGGCGACTCTCCGTTGCGGTGCGCGGGCTTCTCATGAGGTGGCTTCTCTTGTTGTGGACCACAGGCTCTAGGCATGCAAGCTTCAGTAGTTGCAGCATGTGGGTTCAGTAGTTGTGGCTCTCTGGCTCTAGAGCACAGGCTCAGTAGTTGTGGCACACGGGCTTAGGTGCTCCACAGCATGTGGGATCTTCCTGCACCAGGGCTTGAACCCGTGTCCCCTGCATTGGCAGGTGGATTCTTAACCACTGTGCCACCAGGGAAGCCCCCACAAATGCCTATTTTCTGGTTTCTTTCTGCAGCTGTAAGCAGTTTGAGGCCAGGGATTGTATCTTGTTCATGGCTGCCCAGTACAGCGTCCAGCACAACTGTAACTGGCTTGTCGGCACGCTATGCTAATACAAACACCTTTTTTTAATCCTTTCTTTCATTTTTTTTTTTTTTAAGTTTTAATTTTTTGGCTGCAAGGTGCAGCATGTGGGATCCTAGTTCCCCAACCGGGGATGGAACCCTTGCCCCCTGCATTGGAAGCGTGGAGTCTTAACCACTGGACCACCAGGGAAGTCCCTATCATTTCTATGAATCAGTTGAAGTCTCACATGTGCATGATGTCCAGAATCTCTCCTTTGAAGCTGACTTCTCCCCGCCAATCTTCCCAGGATAGTAGGGACTTATTCAGTCCAAAGAGGTAAGTTCTGTTTTCAAACATCAGGCAGAGAGAGTTAGAGAATTGAATCAGTTTGTCAGTGGGCTCTGCGTTAAGGCTGCTGCTCCTTTAATCACAGGTCTGTGATCTCACTGCACAAGAGTGGTTCAACCCAGGCCTGGCCCCCATTGCTGGAAGAATGGCCCCACTAGTCCAGAGGCCCACATGTGGGTTCCCAGGGAACAGCTCTTCTGGTTCACATTCATTCCAATCATTATTCCTGAGGCTGAACCAAGGGGACAAGGTAGCTGGATCCAAAGAGGTACAAAGTATGTGGATCCATCCTCAGGTTCACACTCAGTGGGAACTCTTCCTCTTTGTGGCCTTCTAGGTGCTGCTATGGGACCGGGGTCACCTGTGCAGAATTCTCCATCACAATGAGCTCCTCTCTGAAGACTTTGATGGTCTTTGTTCCCACCAGTTCTCATGCCTTCACAGTGGTTGGTTGCAAGGACACTGACTCTCACAAGGAAGGGGTCAGGGTTGGATCACTTGCCTCCCAGGATGCATCTTGTTCCCCATGCAAATTTGCACACAGTGACCACCTCTGTATACTAAGCTTTGACAGACAGCCTTTTTCAGGCCAGAAAAGGTCCTCTTACCCTTTCCCCCAGAGCAGCAGGTGCCTGTTCATTGTATATTTCATAACTAATAAAGGCCACTCATGGATTTTTCCTGAGCAAAAAGCAGGTACATTCTAAAGTGATTTTCTGTGTCCAGTTAAACCAACAGTTCTCAAACATTTTGGTCTCCAGACCCCTTTTCACTCTTAAAAATGACTGAACTTTTATTTCAGGGTTCTGTTTATCTATATTTACTATGTTAGAAATTAAAATAGAGAAACTTTAAAATATATATATATATTCATTCATTTAAAAGTAATAGTAATAAACCCTATACATGTTAATGCAAATATGTTTTATGAAAACAGCTATGTCTTCCAAAATAAAAAGGATTTAGTGAGAAGAGTCATGTTGCTTTACATTTTTGTAAATGTCTTTATTATCTGGCCTAATAGAGGGGACTAGATTCTCATATTTGCTTCGGCATTCAATCCATTGCAATATATTGTTTTAGGTGAAGTAGTTGGAAAATGGATGAGTATTTTAGTAGCCTTTTTAGATAATCATAGATATTATTCTTTGATATCACACTGAAACTTGATGAGTGGTAGTTCCTTAAAATTTAGTTGCAATGTAGAATCTAAAATCATATCAAACCCATTGAACTACTCTGCACTTTGGTTTTTTTTTAGATTAATTAATTAATTAATTAGGTTGCACCAGGTCTTAGTTGCAGCAGGTGGGCTCCTTAGTTGTGGCACTTGGGCTCTTTAGTTGTGGCATGTGAACTCTCAGTTGCGGCTTGCATGTGGGATCTAGTTTCCTGACCAGGGATCGAACCTGGGCCCCCTGCATTGGGGTCGTGGAGTCCTAACCACTGCGCAACCAGGGAAGTCCCTACTTTGCACTTTGAATGGATATTTTACCCACACATAATTTTGTCACATCATGCATTGGTCTCATGCAAAATATTGGTCCACCTAATTGTGCAGATCTTCCAAATTTTGACACACCTCCTTAAACAATATTAAAAGATTCGAATTGTCAGTGTCACCACTGGTCTCAACAGAAAACCCTTAAGTATTGGGAAACTGTAAATCTCAGAGTAGCTGCTAGAAGTTTCCCAAAATTCTAATTTTCACTTAAAAGCTCAAATTTTATCACTGGCAACCAACACTGTCAGTTGTTTTCCTTGAAGTGACAGGCTCACTTCATTTATGTTTGAGAAAATGTGCCAAATACCCAAGTCAAAATAATCATAGTAAGTCTGTCAGTTCTCTCAAGTAAAAACAGCAATCCATGAAAAAACCGCTAGTTCAACTCAGACCACATACAGTCACACAAGTGCTTTCCCTTGGGGCAACCATCCCACTTGGGTATGAAGCAGAAGTGTTTTATTTCCATTTCATCACATAGGATAGTAAAAAGATGTATAAATAGGTTTGAGCTTTGATATAATTAATGATTAAAAGCACCTTTATTTTTATCCGTTGTCTTTTTTTTAAACTTTTTATTGTGAAATAATGATAGACTCAGAAGAAGTTGCAAAAATAGTACAGAGTTCCATGTACCCTCACTCAGCTTCCTCCAATGATGACATGTCATATAACTAAATGCAGTACAATATCAAAACCGAGAAACTGACATTGTCTAACACCATTAAGTAGCTTATAGGTTACAAGAGGTCTTACTCAATCTTCACCATGTTTTACATGCATTCGTGTGTGTTTGTGTATGTGTAGTTCTATGGAGATTTATCCCTTCTATAGGTTCACGTAACCACAGCAATCAAGGCATAGAACTCTTTCATCTGTACAAAGAACTCCCTCCTGCTACCCTTTTATATATGAACCCCTTCCACCCTTGCCCTGTCCCATGACAACCACCAATCTGTTTCCATCTCTGCAGTTTTTGTGTGTGTGTGTGTGGTACGCGGGCCTCTCATTGTTACGGCCTCTCACAGGCTCCAGACGCGCAGGCTCAGCGGCCATGGCTCACGGGCCCAGCCGCTCCGCGGCATGTGGGATTTTCCCGGACCGGGTCACAAACCCGTGTCCCCTGAATCGGCAGGCGGACTCTCAACCACTGTGCCACCAGGGAAGCCCCATCTCTGTAGTTTTATCATTTCAAGAATGTTATATAGAATCATCCAGTATGTAACCTTTTGAGGTTTACTTTTTTCACTAAGCGTAGCGCATCTGAGACCCAGTTTTTTGCCTCACCAATAGTTTAGGCCTTTTTATTGCTGAGTAGTATTCCATTGTATGAATATTCCAGAGTTTCATCCCTAGAAGGACATGTGGGTTGTCTCTTTTTTTTTTCTCTCTTGCTATTACAACTAAGGCTGCTATGGACATTTATGTACAGATTTTTCTGTGAACATAAATTTTCATTTTTCTGGGATAAATGTCCTGGAGTATAGTTGCTGGGCTGTATGACAGATGCATATTTAGTTTTATAAGTAACTGACAAACTCTTTTCCAGAGTGACCATACCATTTTACAATCACACCAGTAATGTATGAGAGATCCAGTTTCTCTGCATCCTCCCCAGCAATTGGTATTATTCCTCTTTTTTTTTAACATCTTTTTTTTTTTAACATCTTTATTGGAGTATAATTGCTTTACAGGGTTCTGTTAGTTTCTGCTGTATAACAAAATGAATCAGCTATATGCATACATATATCCCCATCTCCACTCCCTCTTGCATCTCCCTCCCACCCTTCTTATCCCACCCCTCTAGGTGGTTGCAAAGCACCCAGCTGATCTCCCTGTGCCATGCAGCTGCTTCCCACTAGCTATGTATTTTACATTTGGTAGTGTATATATGTCAATGCGACTCTCTCACTTCGTCTCCGCTTACCCTTCCAGCTCCCTGTGTCCTCAAAACCTCTGTGTCTTTACTCTTGTCCTGCCCTTAGGTTCATCAGAACTTTTTTCTTAGATTCCATATATATGTGTTAGCATACGATATTTGTTTTTCTCCTTCTGACTTACTTCACTCTGTATGACAGACTCTAGGTCCATCCACCTCACTACAAATAACTCAATTTTGTTTCTTTTTATGGCTGAGTAATATTCCATTGTACATATGTGCCACATCTTCTTTATCCATTCATCTGTTGATGGACACTTACGTTGCTTCCATGTCCTGGCTATTGTAAATAGTGCTGCAATGAACACTGGAGTACATGACTCTTTTTGAATTATGGTTTTCTCTGGGTATATGCCCAGTAGCAGGATTGCTGGATCACAAGGTAGTTCTATTTTTAGTTTTTTTTTTTTGCGGTACACGGGCCTCTCACTGTTGTGGCCTCTCCCATTGCGGAGCACAGGCTCCGGATGCGCAGGCTCAGCAGCCATGGCTCACGGGCCCAGCCGCTCTGCAGCATGTGGGATCTTCCCGGACCGGGGCAAGAACCCGTGTCCCCTGCATTGGTAGGCAGACTCTCAACCACTGTGCCACCAAGGAAGCCCTATTTATAGTTTTTTAAGGAACCTCCATACTGTTCTCCATAGTGGCTGTACCAACTTACATTCCCTCCAACAGTGCAAGAGGGTTCCCTTTTCTCCACACCCTCTCCAGCATTTATTGTTTGTAGATTTTTTAATGATGGCCATTCTGACAGGTGTGAGGTGATACCTCACTGTAGTTTTGATTTGCATTTCTCTAATGATTAGTGATGTTGAGCATCTTTTCATGTGTTTGTTGGCAATCTGTATATCATCTTTGGAGAAATGTCTGTTTAGGTCTTCTGCCCATTTTTGGATTGGGTTGTTTGTTTTTCCGATATTGAGCTGCATGAGCTGCTTGCATATTTTGGAGATTAATCCTTTGTCGGTTGCTTTGTTTGCAAATATTTTCTTCCATTCTGCGGGTTGTCTGTTCATTTTGTTTGTGGTTTCCTTTGCTGTGCAAAAGCTTTTAAGTTTCATTAGGTCCCATTTGTTTATTTTTATTTCCATTTCTCTAAGAGGTGGGTCAAAAAGGATCTTGCTGAGATTTATGTCATAGAGTGTTCTACCTATGTTTTCCTCTAAGAGTTTTATAGTGTCTGGCCTTACATTTAGGTCTTTAATCCATTTTGAGTTGATTTTTATGTATGGTGTTAGGGAGTGTTCTAATTTCATTCTTTTACATATAGCTGTCCAGCACCACTTATTGAAGAGGCTGTCTTTTCTCCATTGTATATTCTTGCCTCCTTTATCAAAGATAAGGTGACCAAAGGTGTGCGGGCTTATCTCTGGGCTTTCTATCCTGTTCCATTGATCTATATTTCTGTTTTTGTGCCAGTACCATACTGTATTGATTACTGTAGCTTTGCAGTATAGTCTGAAGTCTGGGAGCCTGATTCCTCCAGCTCTGTTTTTCTTTCTCAAGATTGTTTTGGCTATTTGGGGTCTTTTGTGTTTCCATACAAATTGTGAAATTTTTTGTTCTAGCTCTGTGAAAAATGCCATTGGTAGTTTGATAGTGATTGCATTGAATCTGTAGATTGCTTTGGGTAGTATAGTCATTTTCATAATGTTGATTTTTCCTATCCAAGAATATAGTGTATCTCTCCATTTGTTTGTATCATCTTTAATTTCTTTCATCAGTGTCTTATAATTTTCTGCATACACGTCTTTTTTCTCCCTAGGTAGGTTTATTCCTAGGTATTTTATTCTTTTTGTTGCAATGGCAAATGGGAGTGTTTCCTTAATTTCTCTTTCAGATTCTTCATCATTAGTGTATAGGAGTGCAAGAGATTTCTGTGCATTAATTTTGTATCCTGCAACTTTACCAAATTCATTGATTAGCTCTAGTAATTTTCTGGTGGCATTTTTAGGATGCTCTATGTACAGTATCATGTCATCTGCAAACAGTGACAGTTTTACTTCTTCTTTTCCAATTTGGATTCTTTTCATTTCTTTTTCTTCTCTGATTGCCCTGGCTAGGACTTCCAAAACTATGTTGAATAATAGTGGTGAGAGTGGACATCCTTGTCTTGTTCCTGATCTTAGAGGAAATGCTTTCAGTTTTTCACCATTGAGAATGATGTTTGCTGTGGGTTTGTCATATATGGCCTTTATTATGTTGAGGTAGGTTCCCTGTATGCCTACTTTCTGGAGAGTTTTTATCATAACTGGGTGTTGAATTTTGTCAAAAGCTTTTTTCTGCATCTATTGAGATGATCATATGGTTTTTATCCTTCAATTTGTTAATATGGTGTATCACATTGATTGATTTGTGTATATTGAAGAATCCTTGCGTCCCTGGGATAAATCCCACTTGATCATGGTGCATGATCCTTTTGATGTGCTGTTGGGTTCTGTTTGCTAGTATTTTGTTGAGGATTTTTGCATCTGTGTTCATCAGTGATATTGGCCTGTAGTTTTCCTTTATTGTGACATCTTTTTCTGGTTTTGGTATCAGGGTGATGGTGGCCTTGTAGAATGAGTTTGGGAGTGTTCCTCCCTCTGATATATTTTGGAAGAGTTTGAGAAGGATAGGGGTTAGCTCTTCTCTAAATGTTTGATACAATTCGCCTGTGAAGCCACCTGGTCCTGGGCTTTTGTTTGTTGGAAGATTTTCAATCGCAGTCTCAATGTCAGTGCTTGTGATTGGTCTGTTTATATTTTCTATTTCTTCCTGGTTCAGTCTCAGAATGTTGTTCTTTCCTCAGAATTTGTCCATTTCTTCCAGGTTGTCCATTTTATTGGCATAGAGTTGCTTGTAGTAATCTCTCATGATCCTTTGTATTTCTGCAGTGTCAGTTGTTACTTCTCCTTTTTCATTTCTAATTCTATTGATTTGAGTCTTCTCCCTTTTTTTCTTGATGAGTCTGGCTAATGATTTATCAATTTTGTTTATCTTCTCAAAGAACCAGCTTTTAGTTTTATTGTTCTTTGCTATTGTTTCCTTTATTTCTTATCTGATCTTTATGACTTCTTTCCTTCTGCTAACTTTGGGGTTTTTTTGTTCTTCTTTCTCTAATTGCTTTAGGTGTAAGGTTAGGTTGTTTATTTGACACGTTTCTTGAGGTAGGATTGTATTGCTATAAATTTCACTCTTAGAACTGCTTTTGCTGCATCCCATAGATTTTGGGTCGTCGTGTTTTCATTGTCATTTGTTTCTAGGTATTTTTTGATTTCCTCTTTGATTTCTTCAGTGATCTCTTATTTATTTAGTAGTGTATTGTTTAGCATCCATGTGTTTGTATTTTTTACAGTTTTTTTCCTGTAATTGATATCTAGTCTCAAAGCATTGTGGTCAGAAAAGATACCTGATACGATTTCAATTTTCTTAAATTTACCAAGGCTTGATTTGTGACCCCAGATATGATCTATCCTGGAGCACTTTTCATGAGCACTTGAGAAGAAAGTGTATTCTGTTGTTTTTGGATGGAATGTCCTAGAAATATCAATTATTCCATCTTTTGTAATGTGTCGTTTAAAGCTTGTGTTTCCTTATTTATTTTCATTTTGGATGATCTGTCCATCGGTGAAAGTGGAGTGTTAAAGTCCCCTACTATTATTGTGTTACTGTCAATTTCCCCTTTTATGGCTGTTAGCATTTGCCTTATGTATTGAAGTGCTCCTATGTGGGGTACATAAATATTTACAATTGTTATATCTTCTTCTTGGATTGATCCCTTGATCATTATGTAGTGTCCTTCTTTGTCTCTTGTAATAGTCTTTATTTTATTTTTATTTTTATTTTTTTTTGTGGTATGCGGGCCTCTCACTGTCGTGGCCTCTCCCGTTGCAGAGCACAGGCTCCGGACACGCAGGCTCAGTGGCCATGGCTCACGGGCCCAGCTGCTCCGTGGCATGTGGGATCCTCCCGGACTGGGGCACGAACCCGTGTCCCCTGCATCGGCAGGCGGACTCTCAACCACTGAGCCACCAGGGAAGCCCTCTTTATTTTATTTTTAAAAATTTATTTATTTTATTTATTTTTGGCTGTGTTGGGTCTTTGTTGCTGCACGCAGGCTTTCTCTAGTTGTGGGGCCACTCTTTGTTGCGGTGCACAGGTTTCTTATTACAGTGGCTTCTCTTGTTGCAGAGCACGGGCTCTAGGTGCACGGGCTTCAGTAGTTGCAGTATGCAGGCTCAGCAGTTGTGGCTTGCGGGCTTAGTTGGTCTGCAGCATGTGGGATCTTCCCAGACCAGGGCTCGATCCCATGTCCCCTGCATTGGCAAGCGGATTGTTAACCACTGCGCCACCAGGGAAGTCCCAATAGTCTTTATTTTTTCTGATATGAGAATTGCTACTCCAGCTTTGTTTTGATTTCCATTTGCATGGAATATCTTTTTCCATCCCCTCACTTTCAGTCTGTATGTGTCCCTAGGTATGAAGTGGGTCTCTTTTAGACAGCATATATACAGGTCTTGTTTTTGTATCCATTCAGCCAGTCTGTGTCTTTTGGGTGGAGCATTTAATCCATTTACATTTAAGGTAATTATCGATATGTATATTCCTATTACCATTTTCTTAATTGTTTTGGGTTTGTTTTTGTCTACCCTGTGTTTCCTGCCTAGAGGAGTTCCTTTAGCATTTGCTGTAAAGCTGGTTTGGTGGTATTGAATTCTCTTAACTTTTGCTTATCTGTAAAGGTTTCAATTTCTCCATTGAATCTGAATGAGATCCTTGCTGGGTAGAATAATCTTGGTTGTAGGTTCTTCCCTTTCATCACTTTAAATATGTCCTGCCACTCCCTTCTGGCTTGCAGAGTTTCTGATGAAAAATCAGCTGTTAACCTTATGGGGATTCCCTTATATGTTATTTGTTGCTTTTCCCTTGCTGCTTTTAATATTTTTCCCTTGTATTTAATTTTTGATAGTTTGATTAGTATATGTCTCTGCATGTTTCTCTTTGGGTTTATCCTGTATGGTACTCTCTGTGCTTCCTGGACTTGACTGACTATTTCCTTTCCCATGTTAGGGAAGTTTTCGACTATCATCTCTTCAAATATTTTCTCTGACCCTTTCTTTTTCTCTTCTTCTTCTGGGGCCCCTATAATTCGAATGTTGGTGCATTTAATGTTGTCCCAGAGATCTCTGAGACTGTCCTCAGTTCTTTTTTTTTTTTTTTTTTTTTTTTTTTGGGTATGCGGGCCTCTCACTGTTGTGGAGTCTCCCATTGCAGTGCACAGGCTCCGGACGCGCAGGCTCAGCGGCCACGGTTCACGGGCCCAGCCGCTCCGCGGCATGTGGGATCTTCCCGGACCGGGGCACGAACCCATGTCCCCTGCATCGGCAGGCGGACTCTCAACCACTGCGCCACCAGGGAAGCCCTGTCCTCAGTTCTTTTCATTCTTTTTTCTTTATTCTGCTCCTTGGCAGTTATTTCCACCATTTTATCTTCCAGCTCACTTATCTGTTCTTCTGCCTCAGTTATTCTGTTATTGATTCCTTTTAGAGTATTTTTAATTTCAGTAATTGTGTTGTTCATCACTGTTTGTTTGCTCTTTAGTTCTTCTAGATCCTTGTTAAATGTTTCTTGTATTTTCTCCATCCTGTTTCTGAGATTTTGGATCATGTTTACTATCATTACTCTGAAATATTATTATTATTTTTTAATAAACTTATTTATTCATTTATTTTTGGCTGCGTTGGGTCTTCGTTGTTGGGTCTTCATTGCTGCGTGTGGGCTATCTTTAGTTGTGGCGAGTGGGGCTTCTCCTCGTTGTGCTGTGTGGGCTTCTCATTGTGGTAGCTTCTCTCGTTTCAGAGCTTGAGCTCTAGGTGCGCAGGCTTCAGCAGTTGCAGCACATGGGCTCAGTAGTTGTGGCACACAGGCCCAGCTGCTCTGAGGCATGTGGGATCTTCCCAGACCAGGGCTCAAACCTGTGTCTGCTGCATTGGCAGGTGGATTCTTAACCACTGCGCCACCAGGGAAGTCCACTCTGAATTGTTTTCTAGGTAGGTTGCCTATTTTGTCTTCATTTATTTGGTCTCGTCGGTTTTTACCTTGCTCCTTCATCTGTAACATTTTTTTTTGTTTCTTTCTTTTTTGATGGGTGGTGCTGTATTCCTGTCTTACTGATTGCTTGGCCTGAGACGTACAGCACTGGAGTTTGCAGACAGTTGGATAGAGCTGGGTCTTGGTGCTGAGATGAGGACCTTGGGGAGGCCTCACTCCGATTGATATTCCCTGGGGTGTGAGGTTCTCTGTTAGTCCAGCAGTTTGGACTTGGAGCTCCCACCACAGGAGCTTGGGCCCGACCTCTGGCTTGGGAACCAAGATCCCACAAGGTTCATGGTGTGGTTAAAAAAAAAAAAAAAAAGAAAGAAAGAAAAAAAGGAAGGAGCAGTGCAATATCGAAGAAAAAAATAAAATAAAACTAGAATGATAAAAAATATATTAAGACAAATAAAACTATAATTGAAACAACTGCAACAAGGGAAAATAAAACCACAACAGAAAGAAGAAAAAAATAAAAAGGTGCGGAGAACAAGCCAAAAGGAGAGGTCACTAACAAAGTACAAAGAACAAAATAAAATTAGAAAAATAAAAGATTTATTAGGAAAAATAAAAATATAAAAGAATCAATAACAATGAATCAACAGGTAAAACAGAACCCTAATCTAAAAGAGAAAAAAGAAATGAAAAGAAAAAAAAAGCCTTGGCTATTGGGGTGGAGTTTAGGTGGGGGTGGAACTTAGGCAGGGGTGCAGTTTAGGGTGGGGTGGGACCTAGGCGGGTGGGGGAGGGATGTTCAAGCATGGGGCGGGGCCTCTGCTTAGGACTTACAAGGAAGGGGAGAGGTAAACTGTCCAAAGTAGGGCGTCTGGAGTGTGGAGTTCTGGAGTTTGGAGGTAAGACCCTGAGTGAGGGTGTGTGGGTGGGGTTTAGTCCCACCTAGTTGGAGGGGGTCTCCGAGTGTAGAGGTGGGGCCCTGGGTGGGGGTGTAGGGGCAGGACTTGGGTTCTGCATGACAGGAGGGAGGCTCCGAGGGCAGAGGTTTAGGCTGGGGAGCCCAACAGGCTTCCTGGTGCCTAAGTGGACAGGGAAAGCACTGGCCGTGTTCCCTTCCGTTCCTTCGTGCCCCTCCCCACTGTCTCCCCCAGGGTCTCTTCCATCACTGCTGGACCCCTAACCGTGGGTGGGTCCCCCTCAGTGTAGGAACTCCTTCCCTTGCCCAGCCACTCCTCAGAGGTGCTGGTCCCGGAGGTCTGGCCTTTACTTTTGCTCCCCCTTTCTCCCCTCACACCCCCTCAGGACCTGTGCGGCTGGAGGGGACCTTGGTGGGCAGAGGATCAGGCCTGGGATCTCAGCAGGTTCCTGGGGGCCCAAGTTGGCAGGGGAAACCTGGCCACGCTCCCTTTTGATCCTCTGCCCTCCCAACGGTTCCCCAATTTCCCCCTTTGGGCATGGGATCCCTTCCCCTCCCCTCAGGGGCACCAGTCCTGTCCCGCCTCCACTTCTCCTCCTCCTTCACTCCCCCCATAGCCCACTTCCTACCTGGTTACTGGGGGTTCCTCCCATCCCCTAAGGTGTCTGTGGTCCCCCACCGGTGCCTGGTAGGTGCCCTAGTTGTAAGAAGACACGAATTCTGCGTCCTCCCAGTACGCCAACTTGACCCTGCCTCCATCTATCTTTTTCTGTTTTGTTCATTTTCTGTTTTTGCTGTGAGTTCATAATAATAAAGAACACAGGGAATTCCCTGGTGGTCCAGTGGTTGGGACTTGGTGCTTTCACTGCTGTGGGCCTGGGTCCAGGTTCAATCCCTGGTTGGGGAACTAAGATCCTGCAAGCTTCGTGGGCACAGCCAAAAAAGAAAAAAAGAACCCAGTGCCTACCAGTACTGGTTGGTGCTAAGTGGCCAGCATTTTTACCCACCTTTGCTTTTGTAATATCAGTGTAAATGTAAGTAGTGGAAAAAAGGCAAATAATATTTTGGTAGTATTATAAAAATAGTTTTGACCTTGCAGATCCCCTGAGAGGATCTTGGGGTCACCCAAGATTTTCAGAATATACTTTAAGAACTATTGAGTTATATAGTTATTTTCCTGTTCCTTCCTCCTAATTAAAAACACTTTATTGAGGGCTTCCCTGGTGGCGCAGTGGTTGAGAGTCCGCCTGTCGATGCAGGGGACATGGGTTCGTGCCCCGGTCCGGGAGGATCCCACATGCCGTGGAGCGGCTGGGCCCCTGAGCCATGGCTGCTGGGCCTGCGCGTCCGGAGCCTGTGCTCCGCAACGGGAGAGGCCACAGCAGTGAGAGGCCCGCATACCGCAAAAAACAAAAACACTTTATTGAGGTATAACTGACATACAATAAACTGCACATATGCTATTGGCTTCTTTACCCAGGGAAAGTCTTGAATTCTACTTTATCAGGCACACAGCATACAGTAGCACTTATTCCAGCCTTACCATGTATTCCCCGCCTCAGACTTGGAGTTAGCTATTTCTCCAAGGAGGCTTGCTCCCATCTAGAAGAGGGTGGTATTCAGAACACAAAATGTGGTTACTAGGCACACTCACTGCCACTGGTTTAAGATTGCTTCCAGGTCCTTTGAGTGACTAGAGTTAGGAGATAGATAGATAGGTAGTATGGGGGAGGAAAAATAATTTTTCCTGCTACCCTCTGTGTCTTGGCTGAGACCCCTGTAATAAAAGGCAGATTAAAAAGAGAAAAAGAAACAGAAATTTGTCAACGTGTATACGTCATGTATACATGGGAAATACCTGGGGAAAAATGAGTAATTCTCAGAGGTGACATAGACCTCCAGCTTAAATACCATCTTCAGTTAAAGACAAAAGAAATAAAGGTGTGGGGGAGACCAGTTATGGGGAGGTTACAAGGAAAAGCATGGTAAACAGGAGTACAATTTGTTATTCAGATTTAAGTCGGTGCCTCCTCCATTGATAAGGGTCTAAAGTTGCCTCCAGGATCAACCTTTGTCCTTCTTGATAGAGAAGAGAGGAGGGCCCCCTTTGTAAATTTATGTCCTGTCTTAGAGGGAGGGTAGGGAGCTTTTCTTGTATCTGCTTCTTTTCAGTTGCTTTCGGCTCAAAATAATGCTCATGTTAAAGTGGCATATTTTGGGGTGGCATATTCTGCTACCCTTCAATAGATAGACAGATAGGTTTAAAAATCAAGTTCATGTTGATATTTCCAATTAAAATTTAACAAGTTCAGGATATTTATTTCTTCTTTTGTTTTATGCTATCTTTTTTTTTTCTCATGCTGAAAATCTTGGTACCAAACAACAGTAATGTAACTATTTATTTTCTTGATCCTATGATATACCTGAAATAGTTTTTTTTTCCCTTAATTTGTGCTTTTTATTTTTATATTAAAATTTAAAAAAATTTTATATTGGAGTATAGTTGATTTACAACGTTGTGTTAGTTTCAGGTGTACAGCAAAGTGACTGTTATACATATATATATATATATTCTTTTTCAGATTCTTTTCCCATTTAGGATATTACAGAGTATTGAGTAGAGTTCCCTGTGCTCTACAGTAGGTCCTTGTTGATGATCTATTTTATATATAGTAGTGTGTATATGTTAATCCCGACCTCCTAATTTATCCTCCCCCACATTCTTTCCTTTTTTAAATTGAAGTATAGGTGACCTAAAACACTATGTTAGGGAAGCAAAGGAGTCTAAAGTAGTCCTTTTTTTTTTTTTTTTTGGTCCCACTGTGTAGCTTATGGGATCTTAGTTCCCTGACCAGGGATTGAACCCGGGCCCTCGGCAGTGAAAGTGCCGAGTCCTGACCACTGGACCGCCAGGGAATTCCCTAGAGTAGTCCTTTTCAAGAATGGGTAAGGGAATTTGCCAGAAGGTATAGTAGGATGGTCTGGCAGTGTTAATTCTGTACCTGGGATTTGTAGTCATTAATTTAATGTGGCAACAATCAGCATGATTCTGAAGCTGCTGACATGCAGTCACGGGATATAGACGTAGGAGTCTAGTCAGGGCTGGGGTTTTCCAGGCAAATGCAGAGAAGAAAGAGAGGTGCAAAGGGGTTAAGTGTATTTTCAGGGGAGGAGTGATGGATCATGACATCTAAGATGAATACGGAAGGAAGTGAGAACACGTAGGCAGTTATAGAAGTGAAAAAACAGTTATACCTATGGATTAAAGAGCCCCGTGAGGGCTTCCCTGGTGGCTCAGTGGTTGAGAGTCCGCCTGCCGATGCAGGGTACGCGGGTTCGTGCCCCGGTCCGGGAAGATCCCACATGCTGCGCAGCGGCTGGGCCCATGAGCCATGGCCGCTGAGCCTGCGCATCTGGAGCCTGTGCTCCGCAACGGGAGAGGCCACAACAGTGAGCGGCCCGCGTACCGCAAAAAAAAAAAGAGCCCCGTGAGGTCAAAAATAGCTAGAGCAGGGGATCTACGGTTAGTAAGTTTGAAGGATAAGAATAAGAGGGAGTGGTCAAACGGTGGGATGCTTTGAAAACACGATTTTGAGGCAGAAAAATCTTCACAGGATGACATGTGAGAATCCAGCAGAAGTCGGGCATTAGAACAAGAGATGAGGAGAAATATGTTTTTCTCAAGAATCCCCAGAGATACTGGAGGCGAGACCCTAGACGTCCAACCACACACGGGATGGTACTTGAGTCATCTGAATTTAAATACCATGGTACGGAGTAAGCCCTGCAGCCTGGAGGACTGGGAGACACCGAGCTGACTGACTTCTGGGTTACGTTTTGGGAGCCTGTCTAGAGCAGTTTTGAACTCTGGTGCAGTACCAGATGCACGTTGGATTCAGTCATCGCTCTAGACTTAAGCCAGGAATACATCTTTGCTAGGACTACCACACGTAACCAACTCCTGGTGATAAATTAACCTGCACAAGATATGTTGATTCTTGAACAAGATTTCAAAGTCAGAGAACTTATTGAAACTACTTGAGATGGTCCTTGAAGCTATAGTTCAAGAAGAAAAGTTTTAGGGGGAAGAGAGCATTGTGTATGCAGGATTGTGTGCGTTTCCTAGAGGGATTAAGACCAAGAAATTCCAGAAATAGCTAGTGAGAGAGGATCTGGGAAAATAGTGTGTAGATAGTGTGTAGGCCACAGAATTGCTGAAGGGGGAAAGGTCTTTGACAGGTGTGTTTTGATTGATCCAATGTTCCTACCCTGCTGCATTTGCTGGGAGAGGATCCTTGACAGGCTGGGCTTATACTATAGGGCAGGCAGCTAGACAAGCAGCAGAGGACCTGGAGGAGGCCATATGCGGCCAGAGACTGTGGATATTGGATCAGGACAAGAGTCAAGGACTTCAATTTGTGACTTGGCCACACCTCAGAGATGCTCAGTAGTGGCAGGTCTCTGGGAAACGGTAGTGAAGGACAAGGACAGGATGCTGATACTGCTGGCACCACTGGGATGGAGGCAGCTGGGACTCATACATCAAAGTGTTTGATTGTGCACTAACCAGAAGTAGAAACTAAACTACTTGAAATGCACTAACCTCTGCATTTGTGTTACTACTTTTTAAAAAAATATTTTTCTTAATATTTCTTAATAATTTTTTAGTTTTTATTTTATTTTGGCTGCGTTGGGTCTTTGTTACTGCTCGTGGGCTTTCTTTAGTTCTGGCGAGTGGGGGCTACTCTTCCTTGCAGCGTGTGGGCTTCTCATTGCGGTGACTTCTCTTGTTGCGGACCCCGGGCTCTAGGCTCATGGGCTTCAGTAGTTGTGGCTTGTGGGCTCTAGAGTGCAGGCTCAGTAGTTGTGGCACAGGGGCTTAGTTGCTCCGCGGCATGTGGGATCTTCCCGGCCCAGGGATCGAACCCGTGTCCCCTGCATTGGCAGGCGGATTCTTAACCACTGCACCACTAGGGAAGTCCCTATGTTACTATTAAAGAGAGTTTTACAAAGAGCTCTGAGACCAGGACAGGGAGCTTTTAAGGAAAAAACAGGCTGAATTAGAGCCAGCAACTGCCGCTACTGTTCACAGTGATGTGTAGCATATGTAGAAGGTCAGACTCAAAGTTGAGCCTAAGAAGCCAGAGAAATCAAGATTCCAGAAGAGGAGGTGACTGGGAGAGATGTCAATCCCTGTTTCCCTCCAAGAATTCTTAGAGTTATTGGGAGGGACACTAGATTTCCCCTGTATATAGGAGGGGACAGTGAGACATTTTTATAAAAATATTTTTCTTCACCTCATTTGTAAATGTTTTCTTGCTTTAAATAAATCTTAGTGATTGCTTATTCTTTAACTTTATTTTTTGAACAGATATTGCATACACATGGTATAAAATTAAAAAAGCAAAAAGAGGTATACAGTGAAAAGTAGGCATCCTTCTCTCCTCAGTTTCCTAGCTATTCAGGCCTCCATTGTTATCAACTTCTTGAGCATCTTTCAAGAGATATCTCAAGCATTTTTATAAACATGTGAATTTACACATTATTTTTTCCTTATACATATGGCAGCATACTTTACATAATCTTCTTCACATCTTTTTTTTCACTTAATGGTATGTCTTGGGTATATCTTTTAATATCTCCACATAGAGTTTTGTTTTGTTTTTTTTAAATTTTGGCTGCATAGTATTTCATGGTCAGAAGTACCATCACTTCTAATTATGATACCCTTCTTTCACTTTGGGTGTGTAGAACTTGCTTCAGTCCACAAAATAAGGTACTACATTACTAAACTAGTTAGAAATGATAACCAGATATGATTGTAACTGATATTTCATACTTAAGATCTATATAATAATAGCTATTCTCAAAAAAAAAAAAGAATGAGATCCAGCTATATGTAATATGAGTCTTCTGCCTTACAGGCTACTTTGAAGAGACAAACAGTTAAGACTATGAATGGGAGTTGGGGGAGGGGGCTGGAGGGGAGGAGCACACACACAACGACACATGTTGCCACAGAGATTATCCCCAGGCTTGGAATGTTCTTTACTACCATTCTTAAAATGTTCATTCTGCTGCAGCTAACTAGCCATCTTCTACACCAGATACTGTTCCATACCACGGAGGCGCCATGCAATAACTCCCAGCTAGCACCTTATACTGCTTTCGAGGCTGTAAGTCTCTGATCTGCAGGTATCACAGTAAAGAAATGTAAACATGTAGGAAAAGAAAAATGTAATTATCTGAAGAAGTCATCTATATCTATGGAATGGGCTTGCTTGTCACTAAAACCTGTGCTGGTTAGAATTTGCTGAATTTTATCTGCTATGCTGAAATCTTCTGGTATTATCTATCAATATAAGATTCAGAATAAATGACCAACATATCCTTAAAAAAAAAATGTAGTACCATCACTTCTTTAATCCTTTTTTAAAGTAAACTTAAGGACTTCTCTAGTGGCACAGTGGTTAAGAATCCAACTGCCAGTGCATGATCCCCGGGCCGGGAAGATCCCACATGCTGTGGCGTAACTAAGCCCGTGCACCACAGCTACTGAGCCTGCGCTCTAGAGCCAGTGCGCCACAACTACTGAAGCCCTCGCACCCTAGAGCCCGTGTTCAGCAACAAGAAAAGACACCGCAATGAGAAGCCCAGGTACCGCAACCCACAACAAAGAGTAGCCCCTGGTGCTTCCCTGGTGGTGCAGTGGTTGAGAGTCCACCTGCCAGTGCAGGGGACGCAGGTTCGTGCCCTGGTCCAGGAAGATCCCACATGCCGCAGAGCGGCTGGGTCCGTGAGCCATGGCCACTGAGCCTGCACGTCCGGAGCCTGTGCTCTGCAATGGGAGAGGCCACAACAGTGAGAGGCCCGCGTACCGCAAAAGGAAAACAAAAACAAAAACAAGAGTAGCCCCTGCTCGCCACAACTAGAGAAAACCCACATGCAGCAACGAAGACGCAAAAATACCAACCAGCCAAAAATAAATAACTAAATAAAATAAATGAAACTTAGATTTTCTAATATTTTGTTTATAAATAAAGCTATAATATCTTTATACTTATGTAGTTTTGCAAATGTGCTGTTTTTAAATTAAAAATGTATTAATTAATTTTTATTGAGATACAGTTAACTTACAATATTTTTAAAATTAAAAGAATTTTTTTTGGTGTTAATATGTTTATAGGATGAATCCTTGAGTGGAATTGCTAGGTCAACATAGGTGTGCTTAAAATCTTTTTCTTAAAAATTAATTTATTTTTATCTTATTTTTTGGATGCACTGGGTAGCTTGTGGGATCTTAGTTCCCCGTCCAGGGATCGAACTGGGCTCTCGGCAATGAAACCACAGAGTCCTAACTACTGGACAGTCAGGGAATTAATTCCCTTAAAATCTTAATAGCCATTGTCAAGTTACCTTCTAGACCGGTTGTACCAACGTGCATTTCCACAGTCTAATTTTTTTTTTTTCCATGCAGCACAAGCTTTGTTCAGTGGCCAAAGAACACAGTCTAATTTTAATCTTGAAGTACAGATTGACCCTAGATGATTGAAGGATTTAGGGTCAGCCGGGCAGCTGAATTTTGGGTTACATACATCTGTCTGTTAGGTATATCTTTGGGAACTTTCATAGCTGTGGGTACTCTTGTGGATCACACCAGGTGGGCATCAGATATCTTCTTATGTTCTTCATTAGTTTCTTTTGCTGGTTTCCTATCCTCTGTCCACCCTGTAAGCTTCTTTCCTTCTTGCTTGTATGTTTCCCTGGGTGATTTTCTATGGCTTCATGCCTCATGGATGCCTTCGAGATCTGTACCTTCAGATGCAAACCCATGGACTCTTTGTTCCCCTTTGTATACTGTTGTGTGCACACTAGGAAAGTCCAGGATGCAGACAGGATTAAATTTTGATGTTTTTGAAGGAAAGTGAAAGGGATGTTCTATCCTACATGAGGATGGGGTGCTGCAGAAGCTTCAAGAGAAGCCAATGACTGATCAAGATTGAGCAACCTGGGCAACCACCAGGGCTTCCCTGGTGGCGCAGTGGTTAAGAATCCGCCTGCCAATGCAGGGGACACGGGTTCGAGCCCTGGTCCAGGAAGATCCCACATGCCGTGGAGCAACAAAGCCCGTGCGCCACAACTACTGAGCCTGCGCTCTAGAGCCCGCGAGCCACAACTACCGAAGCCTGTGCGCCTAGAGCCTGTGCTCCGCAACAAGAGGAGCCACCACAATGAGAAGCCTGTGCACCTCAAGGAAGAGTAGTTCCCGCTCGCTGCAACCAGAGAAAAGCCTGCAAACAGCAACAAAGACCCAATGCAGCCAAAAATAAATAAATAAATAAATAAATTTATTAAAAAAAAAAATCCTGGTGACCTTTTTCTGCCCTCAAATAACTTTAAGAACAGTTGGACATAAAAACTTCAAACTTTACATATTCATGGCTCTCTGAGGAATACAATCACTGTTAGCTTGAGAAAAAGCTGAGTATTTTTTTTAGTTGGAAAGCTCTAATATTACATGTTTGCACATGCTTGGTACGTTACTCTTAGTCTGCTGATGAAAATTGATATGAGACTTTTATAGCATATGTGTAGATGCTGGGTTTTTACTTTATTTACCATGTCTTAGAACTTACAAAGGCATATGGAATTTATGCTGCAACCTTTACAATGAAGTTCAAACTTTACATCTGTTCAGCAATATAAAAACAGAGATCCTACCACGACACTGCAGAAGTCATATAGAAAATCTTACGAAGGTGACTCCAAGAACTGATCTCAGTTATGTTCATACCCCATCAAAGTAGGCCTGAGTGTTCTGGCATTCCATGGGAAAGGTTTTTTTTTGGAAGGCTTCATAAGAGATTTTCACACACATTCCGGATAGAGTCCTACAAAGACTGCTGATTGCTAGTGTGGTCAGCCTTCTGACACTTGGAGTTTAAAAATAACTTTCATCAGAGTTCTATTTAAAACATGGAAGGTAGTTAATTCTTCACTGCCTCAATATATAACCCCCTGAATGTTTGGCCACTGCCCAAAATGCAAGCCCTTTGTATCGTCTTCTCCTATGGTTTGAGGTCCATAATATTACACATTCTCTTTTCCCCATTCATCTTCCAAATGTTGTACTCTGGTCTCTGGAATCTCTTCCATCATAAGCAAACCCTCCTGTACTCTAAGCCTCTTTCCAGAAGTCTTCCTCTATTTACTCAAAGAGATGCTACTCCTTCTTACTACATCCCTTACGGTTGCTGGCAGTGTTATTTTCCTGGTACTCTCCATCCCTGTAAAAATCTTCGTAATACCAAAATAATAAAAGAAAATAAAAGTAAAAACTATCCTTAACCCCCAGCCACGAGATAAACATGGTTGCATTTTTGAGTATATTCTTCAGAACATGGGTAGTGATAATATTGTGTATTTTTTCGCCATATAATATACTATAAGTTTCTTTTACGATTTTTACTGTGAATTATTTCAAATATATACAGAAAAACATAAGGAACTCTTGCATATCCACTAGCTGGTTTTATGAGTTTTAATAGACAATCTACTAGTTATCTTCTGCTTATCACTCAAGGTTCATTCTTTACCTTTATGCAGCCCTGCAGAGGGCCCCAGGAGGCTGGCCAGTCTGGACTGATCCACTGCCTTGTTCTCTGGCTTCCACCTGGTTTGGCTCATAGAGGGAACCTGCAGGGGGAGATGGAAGGTGGGAGGTGGGTGAGGTCAGGGCGTTTATTCCCTCCACTCTCCAGCTCTATCCAGGCTGCTTGTTGGCTAAATCCTTTTACTCAAAGCCCTGGTTCCTATATGACGGTCATCTCCACCTAGCTCCTCTCTCTCTGGGTTCTGATAATCTCTTCACACCTAGGGTTGAGACAGCTTTCTGCTGTGATTAGTCCCAGGATACTGTGCTATCCCTTGGCGGCTTTCTCAAATGCTGTACACAGCTGTTATGGGTTCAGTGATGTCCTTCCAAAACTCTTATGTTGAACTCCTAACACCCAGGGCCTCAGAATGTGATCTTATTTGGAGATTGGATCTTTACAGAGAGAATCAAATTAAAGTGAGGTCATCAGGGTGGGCCCTGATCCAATATGACTGGTGTCCTTGCAAAAAGGAGAAATTTGGACACAGAGACAGACACACAGAGGGAAGAAGATGTGAAGACACAGGGAGTAGAGGGCCATCGACAAGTCAAGGAGACAGGCCTGGAACAGACCCTCCCCGCACAGTCCTCAGAGGAAATCAACCTTGCCGACACCTTGATTTTGGACTTCCAGCCTCCAGAACTGTATAAACAATAAAATTCTGTTGTTCAAGCCATCCTGTCTGTGGTACTTTGTAACAGTGGCCCTAGCAAACAAATACAGCACCTTTATAAATAGTCCTTTCATTAACATTTAATTATCCAGTTTGAGAGCGATATCTATTTCCTGTTAGAACTGGACTGATCTAGAGCTATAATCTATCAATCTATGCTTTATTTACTTCAGATTTTTTTTTTCTTCTGTTAAGGAATTGAACAGTGGGGATTCATGAACTGCTTTCATGTCAATACACGTTTGCACAACACTCTGAACATATTTAGGGAGCCTGATCTGGAGTACTCCTCTTACATTGGCCCATGTCTAGACTATTTCCACTCACATGGAAGTAGGACGCCTCTGGAGCTCTCTGTCCCTCCAGGGTGCTGTGATTCATTGGCTCCTTTGACCAAAATCACCTGTGGAATCAATTGGTAACAGTGCTGTTTCTGTGCATTATGAATGTTTTAATCACCCCCAAAATTAGACCAGTAAGCAATTGTTGGCTTACTGACAACCAGCACATCTGTTTGTGGAAGTCTCTTTTATTATAAAGAGGCAATATATTTGTCTTAGCATTTCACCTCAGGCCTTTTAATTTCCAAACTGTTATTTCCTTATTTGTCTCCAATAATTCATTAAATCCTTTTTTTTTTTTTTTTTTAAAGAACACCACTAAAGAAGAGGAAACTTTTGGTGTTCCTGATTTTTAAAAAGGGAACAAAAATGCAAAAAGCTTGGGACTTCCCTGGTGGTGCAGTGGTTAAGAATCCGCCTTCCAATGCAGGGGACATGGGTTCGATCCCTGGTCAGAGAACTAGATTCCACATGCATGCCACAACTAAGGAGCCTGTGAGCCGCAACTAAGGAGCACATGTGCCATAACTAAGTAGCACGTGTGCTGCAACTAAAGGAGCTGGCGAGCCACAACTAAGGAGCCTGCCTGCTGCAACTAAGACCAAAATAAATAAATTAAATAAATTTTAAAAAATGCAAAGTGCTACCCCAATAAAGATGTTAAAAAAAATGCAAAGTGCTTTTCACTGGAAATAACGTATTAAAACAAATAAAACTCTTCTCTGCCAAATTAAATTTTAACACTGTCCTAGGTAGTGATATCAAGTTTCATGCTCACTTGCCTACCTTAGGTAATTAGCAAAGCAGTTATTTTAAACAGAACTAACTGAAGAAGAATGAGCAGTTCAGGAAAAAAGAAATTTAAACAGCCTTGGGGAAAATATAACTGGAAATTGAAAATTCAGTCCACATTACATTTTGAGCTACTGAGTGTGATTTGACTATATGGAAGAGTGGCCTGGTAAATCCCTCCAACCACCGTCCATCTTAAAACATGGCACTGAAAGCAATGCTTGCCACTTAGGTTAGTATTTCACTGTGGCTTTCAAGATAATATGCTGTCCGTTTTTAAATAACATTTAACATGTTCATCTCCCTTTGACTGAGCACTTACAGCAAAATTATTAGTGCTCACGGCTTGCTGCAGACAGTATTTATGCTGTTTCTAGAAGCCACTTTTATCTGTTGGAAAAAAAAAAAATCCCACCGCAGGATTTCCAACCTTTTAGGCTAACGTCTGACTCTATTAGCTCCTGAAGAGAAGAACCATAAATAATCTTCCCATTTTACATTCTATGCTTTTAGCTCAAGCATTAATCACAGAGGTTTTTTTCCTTTGCCTCATGAGAAAAACCAGTCTTACAGTTTGAAAATTTGGTTTACAAAATATGGTTTGTCGGGTAGGCAGGAGCGGGGGTTGGACATAGACAGAAGAAGGGGTCTTTGCTGCGCTTTATGAGGAAAAAAAACCTTGGGACAAATGGGCCTTTTTCCTTCCAGCACCAAATAATATCCCAGAGAGCTCCCTAGTAATACATTTGGGGGAGGGGAATCATATTAACTCTTTCAGGTCAGAAGGGTGCTATTTATTCATCACAGTAACAATGCAGTCAAGTCACCCTGGGGCCCTGAGCAGCTTATGTGGCTCTGGAAGAGCTTAGTGTTTAAACCTGCCCCACAGGGTAACATGAGAACAAGATTAAGCTGGTTAACCTTGTTTCTCTAAAATTCACACGCATACAATTTAATTATTATTATTGTTGTTCTTCTTGTCATTGAAGTGACAGGTGTTCTTAGATATATTTTATTCAGTAAACAGGCAGTTCCTTTTTCTTACAAGGTGATCGTGGGAGAGCAGTTTTTAACACAATTCTATACTTTTCTCCTTTTTTTTTTTTTTTCCAAAAGATACTACATCATCCTTAGGAGTTAGCCTGGCAGGGCTCAATGGTGCTAGTTCTGGTTCAGCCATTAATTCCCTACATCATTTGCTCTTGAACTAGGTTTATGCTAGGTCCGTAACATTTCTGAGCCTTGAAAATTGCTTGCTTGATTTGATGTTACCTACTGACAAAATTTGCCTTTTGATTTTTTTTTTTTTGGTACGCGGGCCTCTCACTGCTGTGGCCTCTCCCGTTGCGGAGCACAGGCTCCGGATGCGCAGGCTCAGCGGCCATGGCTCACGGGCCCAGCCGCTCCGCGGCATGTGGGATCTTCCCGGACCGGGGCACGAACCCACGTCCCCTGCATCGGCAGGCGGACTCTCAACCACTGCGCCACCAGGGAAGCCCCTGTCTTTTGATTTTGTTAATGCTTCCATATTATTTCTGATATGACTTAGGTTAGCTCAGACTTTTAAGGAACAATTTCAATTGACTTGGATTAATAGCAGTAATAATTTACTAAACGGCAGTGTTATTCATCCTTAAATATATACCTGTTCTTAAAGTCTCCAATTTCTGTAACAGCTGTAAGTGGGAATAAAATGACTAAACTACCACATACAAATTTTTCCTATGCTTCTCAAAACTGCTTTAACAAACAACACACCATATTAGTTTTTCTACTTTTCGTGAATCTGGAAGAACTTTATCACAGTTTTAACTTCAGTATCTTTTTTATCTCATTCTGTACACCATTAAGCAGCTAGTCTCTCATAATTTAAATATTTTTGTCCCCAAGAGACTCAACTTAATTGATAAGTAAAGTAAAACATTCTTTCCATTAAGGAGTAGTGTTATTTCTTCTTTTCTGATAGCATGAACTATAGACTCCCACATTTCCTCCTTGCCTTGGCTACTTGGGTGCTTAGAACAAAAGGCTATTCTCAATTCTTAGAAACATTTTTTCTTTTTATTTCCCTCTCATGAGTCTGATTTTCTTTGTGTTTTAAAGCTTTAGTATAGATATCTTTGTTATTCTGATCATTTTGAGAATGTGGTGGGCTACAGATAAAAACACTTTCTAGGTGTTTTTCATAAATCAGTAGATCAACAAGTATTTATTGAGCAAATGGAATGTTGTAAAATCTATATCAAATGATCTGAGGAATGACTTGCTTTTCTAGTGCTTTGGTAGAAAGTTCCCTGGCATTTTGACATGACAGGGAAGGGGATGGGAAATCTGCAAAAGTTAACATTCCTTGTCAGACTAATGGAATGAGGACTCAAAATTGCCTGAGACTGTAGATTAAGATTGGTGCTCACTGCATACAGAATCCAACAGAGCCGGCTCTGCATATTCACCGGGGGGGGGGGGGGGGGGGGGGGGCGGGGGGGCGGGGGGGGCGGGGGATAGGTTCCAGGACTCCCTCAGATACCAGACCCTGAATTCGAAAGTTCCTTATATAAAATGGGCTAGTACAGTTGGCGCTCTAAATCCTTGGGTTCCACATCCCGGATTCCACCAACCTTGCACTGATTTTGTTCTAAATTGATCTGTGGTTGGTGGAATCCGTGGATGCGGAACCTACGGGTGGAAGGCGGGGTCGGGCAACTGTAATGTTGGTGCTGAAAGAGGGGAACATAAAGGTCAGAGAGTCCCATTTCCTCATTTTGTACTGATTCCCAGTGACAGTGTTCAAAACATGCTACCTTAAAAAAATGGCACCTTGGCATATGGAATATTTTAAGCTGAAGAAATTTGAGGAACAGAAGATGCAGGAAGTATTCTCTGACCTCTCCATCTCCCCTGAAGCGCGTTTTGAGATCCTCATGTGAGAGATGTCCTCCCCATTCCCAGAGGAAAGGACCATCCTTATCTCCCAAGACGGAGGGACTGTGAGAGGGGTTTGAAGATCAAGCCTTGCTGTTTCCCCAGTTTTCTACCTTTAGCTTGTACCCTTTTGTCCTATCAATTTTTCCACAAGGTTACACTCTTCATCAAACTTAGTTATAAAAAGGCTCAGGTTTAACCACTTCTTTGGATTTCCATTTCCTTATGAAGGCTCCTGTGTCATGTAAATCTTATAGTAAATAAATTTGTATTCTTTGCTCTTGTGAGCCTGTCTTTTGTCCCTCCAATTTACAGGGCCCCAGCTGGAGAAACTATTATGGGTAGAGGAAGAGATTTTTCTACCCCTACACTATCTCCCCAGACATTTTTAACATACTTACTTTAAACTCTCTTCCTAATAGTTTTACTAAAATCAGTTCTTGGGTATAAAGGATCACCTTTGTCCTGTCTGCTGACTTTTCCTCAGTGGTTTATTTTCTGGTGTGGTTTCTGATTTTTACTGTGAAGTTATTTCAGCAGGGGTTGCTCTGTTTTCTATGAAAGTCTCTTGAGCGTTAGGTTGTTGGAGTATTCCTAAAGAATGGTTTTGCTTTTCCCCCTGACTGGGGACCTGTGGGTTCCATAGTGTCAAACCAGTTTATACGTTAATTTTTCAGCCTTGAGGTTCCAGTATCATGCAAGGAGTGTGAATTCCAACCTCATTTCTGCACACGGCAAAGGCCTGGGTTTCGGATTTCTCTCCAGTGACTGTTTTTCTATTCATGGTAACAGCAAGTTTCCTTGCTGCTTCCTCAAATGGGTGGGCCAAGTTTTTCTAGGCTCCATTTCACAAGGGCCAGCCCTGTGTGAGTCCTGGCTTGACCTAGAGTCCTCTACTCCCATCCTCACATAGGTGTTAATGTCACAAACTCCAGCTGTTAAGGCTTATATTCAACTGATTCCCCTGTGAGCATTTTGACTTAGTTACCATCCTAAATTTTGCTGCATTCCTAAGAGTTTCACTTCTTGATTTCAAGCTCATTTATGTCTTAACATAATAAAACATTAATACAGCATTCCTATGAGGTTGAAGTGGAAGGATTTCTTACATTGGCTCAGTCGTCAAGTTGACTAGAAAAGCAAATTTATTAATGGAAAATAAGGCCTAAAAAGACAGAAATATCTTGCAGGTGAGGAATATAGTGTTACGAAGCTAAGGTATAGATCATGCCATAAATACTCAGATTCTACTTTCTTCAAAACCTAAAATACCTAGATTTTTGCCTTGTATCCTCGGACCAAAAAACAAACAAATAAAAACAAAACAAAACTCCCCAAAACAAAACTCCCCAAAACAAAACAAAAAACACTCTATCTTCCTTTTTTATTGCTTTTACTTTCAAAATATCATATGTCATTACTTTAATTGAGTATTGTACTTGAATTGAATGATAGAGGTGGTAGGAACACAGCGATGCCTTGGGAAATTACTTGCTGATACTATTTAATTGGGATCTTGGATGAGTTGGAGGAGAATTTGGAATAGGTGGCATGATAAGGAATTTTAACGATCAAAAATGTCTCATAAGAAGAAAGAAAGACGCAGTGGGCTTCCCTGGTGGAGCAGTGGTTGAGAGTCCGCCTGCCGACGCAGGGGACACGGGTTCGTGCCCCGGTCCGGGAAGATCCCACATGCCGCAGAGCGGCTAGGCCCGTGAGCCATGGCCGCTGAGCCTGCGCGTCCAGAGCCTGTGCTCCGCAATGGGAGAGGCCACAACAGTGAGAGGCCCACGTACCACAAAAAAAAAAAAAAAAGAAAGAAGGAAAGATGCAGCAACATCAAACTGACCCAGAGGTTTGAGAGGAAAGCCTAAAAGATCAGAACAGAATTTGGTGAGATGTTCACACAACCTGTTAAGTGATAAGGGGAAAACAAAATTTAAGCTCTCTGGGTATGGACATGGGAAGTTCCAGCTGATTGGTGGGGGCAGGAAATCCCCACCAACATGGGAGGCAAGCAGGCACCTGGCCTGATAAACCTGGCTCAAGTTAGGATCATCCAAAGCACCAGCAGGTCCCAAGATCTGGCCAGAGATTCTGGACTTCAGCTGCAGAACCAGCTGTCTCAAATGGTGACTCTGCCCCACTCCATGTATAAGTAGAGGAATAATCGGAGAATAAACCCAGTCTCATCGTAAGGAAAAATCAAGGGTGCTCCAAATTCTTGGCCATGTGTTTTAGGAAGAGCAGAGAAGAATGGACTTTTGGAATTGCAAATGGGACTTATTTGAAACAGCTCTTTTTACTGGAATGAACATATAATTTGGAATTAATCAGGATTTGGTTCTGACTTCAGGTTTTCCCCTTCTGGTTCTATATACTTGGGCTAATCGTTTGACCTTCTTGAAACTCATGTATTTCATAGGTGTTTCATTAGCAAAATGGGGATAATGCAAAATTGTTTCTGTGAGAATTAAATAAGGTACCTGGCACCAGTAGACTCTCAATAAATGGTAAATATTATTTGGATAAATACTTCATAAGAGGTGAGTGTCAATACTGAGGAAAGTTAAGAATGTGATATCCTTAAAGAGATCATGACTGACCCTCAATCTAAATTAGTCCCCCTCTTACATTCTCTTGAGAATAAAGCTCTGTATTTTCCCTTTATAGCATTCGCTGCTATTGGTAACCGTGCATTTATTATTTCTGCGACTGTTAACATAGCATTTGCAAACAGTGCTGAGGGAGATTGTGTGAGGGCTGGGAAGAACTCCATGTATCCAACCAGGGCAGTTCCTGCTTGGATCTGCTAGTTGTTCTTTTGAGGGAGCAAGGGGCTCAATGAGACTGGATTTTCCAATTTTTCATATAACCCAGAACTCTGACTTTTTGTGGGAAATGTCCCGGCCTTAAAATGTAGGTAAATAATTCAGTTGAAAAAAGACATGGTGTGGGCCAAACAAAATTCATTTGTGGGTCATGATATATCTGAAAGCTGCCAGTTTACAATCTCTGGTTTATATCTGTCTCCATGACCAGAGCTATGACTATGTTATGTTCACTACTGTTTGTGTAGTGCCTGGTTCAGGGGGGGCACATAGTGGGCACTAAATGTTAATTGAAAAGAAGAGAAAGAAGAAAGAAAGGAAGGAAGGAAGGGAGGAAGAGAGAAAGAAAGAAAAGATTACAACTGGATTTCTTTTTCCTTTCTGTAAAGAATTATGTTGGAAAAATTGCCAATATTGAGAATATTATTAGACTCTGGGCAAGTTGACAGATTTCATATTTAGGAGTTTTAAGTTAGTTAATATAAACTATAAGAAAGAAAAACCACTCACTACCTCTCTGTATTATTTTCAGGCAAAAAACAGAATTGTGAATTTGTTGCTTTTATAACCAAATATTAATAAAAATGAAAATGTTTTGACTTCAGAAGCAAAATTTGCCATATATATCATATTGAACAAACTGTTGGTTTGCATATTGTCAAACCAATTTTTATCTACTGGGAAACAGACTTTAATCTCTGACATCAAGTTTTATTGTGTAATGAGCTCACCAAATATGCTGAACTGTGGATTTCCATGGTAGTATGATATGTGTACTGATTTGAACTCTGGAAGTCACTGCAGCTGTCATTTGGTGTAAAATAGGATAAAAAAGGGGACTTTGGGGAGCTTAGATTTCTAGAGCTAATGGATGGTGGGGAAAACCTCAAATGCTAGATTATTTAGAGACTGTCTAAATTGAAGTGGCTATCTTTGACATACTTGTGTAAATTTAAGGATTCCTAGAGATTTGTCTATGGGGACAGAAAATATGCATTGGTAACTAGAGTGGTCTGCTGATCAGATTACTGAATTGCAAAACTGAAGATCAACAAATGTTCCTAATAGATACTTATTGTGAATCCTGCACTACATTAGGCACCATAGCCCAAAAAGAAAGTATTAGGTGTGGTAGTGGAGGGGCCATCTCTATACTCAAGGAGTTTATAGCTTAGTTGAGGTGCCAAGACACATAACTGAGGAAGGATAAAAGACTCTATGATTAAGGGCTAAGCCATGTGTTAGACTATAAGTGTAACAGGAAATCACAGAGTAAAAATCACAGCAGGCTTCATAGATTAGGCAAGACATCAACTAGTGCTTCAAGAAAGAATGGTTATGATTTATAGAAGGCTATCTTGAGCCTCTCTGCTTTTGAAAGTATGCTAATTTCTGTCTTGGGCTTTTGTTTAAAAAAAAAAGTTGTTTCCTTGTCTACTATCAATTTACATATTTAAAATATTTTTTCTCTGTCACATTTAACCATCAACAAGTCCTAGGGTTTCTTTATTCAAACTGGGTTTCTTACCAATAATACCCTAGTTGAGGACTTTTCAACGTCATACATAGATTTTGATTTGTCTAAGTTCACTCAGCAAATGGGAAAGCCAAGAGTGGAACCCGAGTCCTGGGCTTTGTCTCTGACCTGGTATGGTATGGCCCACCTTCCACAATCTTAAAACAAGCTCTACTGAGGGGTTAAACAAACCACAGGACATCCTTCTGATAGAGTACCATGCAGCCATCATAAATTATGATTTATACTTATATTTACTGTTGTGGAAGTTGTTCACAGTGTATTGTTAAATAAAGAAAGCAATTAGTAAATATGATACCATCTTTGTAAATATATATCTTTATGTATATTTTGCATGGGAAAGATCTGGTGATTTTATTTAAATCATTAACAAGAGTTGCTCTTTGTACTGGGATTTTACATAATTTAGATTTTTTCTTTGTAATTTCTCATTTTTTGACATTATTTATTATTTGTGTAACTAATAAATGTTAACATCCTCTCCTTCAGAAACCACGAAGAGCTCCTTATTGCTTACGCCAGTAATTAGAAAGATTAAAAACCCTGGTTGCATATTTTAATCACCTGGGTTATTTAAAAAAAACAACAGGGCTCAGGTACTTCAAGGCAATTACATTAGGATCTCTAAAGGGTAGGGCCCTGGCTTTGGCTTTTTGAAAAGCTTTTTAGGTGGTTCTAATATGCAATCAGCATGACCTAGGAACACATTAGAACTGTAACATTTCAGGTCCTACCCCAGATCTACTGAGACAGAAACTCTGAGACTCGGGTCCAGTAAGGTGTGTAAAAAGTCTGCCAAAGTTTGAGGACCATAGCATATAGGCTGGGCTTGACCCTCACGCTTCTTCATCCAGCCTTGACCTCTCCAAACTTACTCTATTGCTTTCCAACCCACAACTTGCACTCCAACCAGGCGAGCTTACTGTATGTCTCCTGAGCTTATGCAGCCAAGTCCATCTCTTCTCCCATGCTCTTCACTCTTCCTGGCATGCCTGGTTGCTCTCCCTTTGAGCCACCCAAATATTAGCCATTCTTCAAGGCCCAGCTCAGGTCTTCCAACCTCCGTGAAGACTTTCTGCAGCTCTCTAGTCCTCCCACTACCACATCACCCTCTTCTCTAACAATGACTTCTTCAGTAAGTGTTTTTTTGTTTTTTTTAAACAGGGTTCATTATTCATTTAACAAAACTTGCTTTTTAAATTTTTTTTAATTTTTATTTTATTTTTTTTTGCGGTACTTGGGCCTCTCACTGTTGTGGCCTCTCCTGTTGCGAAGCACAGGCTCCGGACGCGCAGGCTCAGTGGCCGTGGCTCACGGGCCCAGCCGCTCCGTGGCATGGGGATCTTCCCGGACTGGGGCACGAACCCACGTCCCCTGCATCGGCAGGCGGACTCTCAACCACTGTGCCACCAGGGAAGCCTGCTTTTTTTAAAATTAATTAATTAATTAATTTTTGGCTGTGTTGGGTCTTCGTTTCTGTGCAAGAGCTCTCTCTAGTTGCGGCAAGTGGGGGCTACTCTTCATTGCGGTGCACGGGCCTCTCACTATCACAGCCTCTCTTGTTGAGGAGCACAAGCTCCAGATACGCGGGCTCAGTAGTTGTGGCTCACAGGCCCAGTCGCTCCGTGGCATGTGGGATCCTCCCAGACCAGGGCTCGAACCCGCGTCCCCTGCACTGGCAGGCAGATTCTCAACCACTGCGCCACCAGGGAAGCCGTCAATAAGTGTTTATTTTGTTCCCATTATTTGTTTTGTTGTTGTTTTTGCCTGTACTGCATGGCTTGCGGATCTTAGTTCCCTGACCAGGGATTGGACCGTGGCCCCCCACGGTGAAAGTGCTGGACCACCAAGGAATTCCCTCATTCCTATTATTTGTGAAGCATTGAGTGAAACTGAGAAGAACTATGTCAGGGTCCCTTTAAAGGGCTTTAACTTGTTTATATATGGGATTAAAGGAAGGAAATCAGTTGTTGAAGGAGATGAGATGACAGTTGATAGGATGAGAAGTTAGGACATGTGAGAAAGGTGGTTAGAAGAGCTGTGAGGCAGGGGCACTGGCAACCCGAATGTGGGTCACTTGCTCCAGATGACAGTTGAAGAGAGGAAAGGAATAAGCTCTTCCAAGTACCATGTCTTTTAAAGGAACACATTTTTACTCCTATTTACAAAAGTAAGGGGCTTAGCGTAGGAAATTTGGAAAATATAGAAAAACAAACAAAAAAATCACTTGCGTTCCTACTATCTGAAGATAAACACTGATGCTAATTCTTTCCTCTTTATCCTTTGTCTTTAAAAAATAACTCAATGTGGGCTTCCCTGGTGGCGCAGTGGTTGAGAGTCCGCCTGCTGATGCAGGGGACGCGGGTTCGTGCCCCGGTCCGGGAAGATCCCACATGCTGAGGAGCGGCTGGGCCCGTGAGCCATGGCTGCTGGGCCTGCGCATCCGGAGCCTGTGCTCTGCAAAGGGAGAGGCCACAACAGTGAGAGGCCCGTGTACCGAAAAAAAAAAAAAAAAAAGACTCAATGTGAATAGCCATAGATAAAATATATTTTATAACAATATAATCATATTTAACATACTATCCTGTAACCTGAAAATTTTACTTAAAATTTTAAGTAAGTACGATTTCACATATTTTCATGTCAATTTTTAATGATCATATATTTTTCAGTGGTCATGGACTGCTTCACAATTTAGCCAATCCTTCTGTTGTTGGATTTTCTCCCCCATTTGATCATTTTTCTACTTGTGGGTTCCATCTGTTCTCTTAAAATTCTCCTTTAAAATGCTCAAGCAAATGTTTGTGTATCACAAAATATTTCTTTAGCATACTTTTAGCAAACAATTGTATAATTGCTTGGGAATCCACCTCTTTCTCTTCTATCACCCTTCTACAGATTTTGATCATCTTTCTGAGAAATTTCCTCAATGTTAGTTTTCAACTCTTTCATTGAATTTTTAGTTTCTGATAACGTATTTATAACTTCTAAAAACTTTTTCCTGATATTTCATCTTTTTAGAATATTCTATTCTTGTTTTGTGCTACAATATCTTATCTGAGGATTTTTATTTGTTTTGTTTTTTAACACTTTCTTCCTACATAGTTTCTTTTTCCTACAAGTTGCTATTTTCTTTTTTTTTTTTTTTGTGGTACGCAGGCCTCTCACTGTTGTGGCCTCTCCCGTTGTGGAGCACAGGCTCCGGACGCACAAGCTCAGCGGCCATGGCTCATGGGCCTAGCTCCTCCGTGGCATGTGGGATCTTCCCGGACCGGGGCACGAACCCGTGTCCCCTGCATCGGCAGGCGGAACTCTCAACCACTGCGCCACCAGGGAAGCCCCCAAGTTGCTATTTTCTGTTTGTTGCTTTGGTGTCTGTGAAGTTAGAGGGAATAGTACACAAGACCACCCTCACTTCTGATACCAACTGCAAAAATTCAAGGGTTCATGAGACCACCCTTAGGTCTGATAACTCACTAAAAGGACTCACAGAACTGAAAGCTATGGTTTGGGACGAGGAAGAATGAGAGGGTGTGGGATGATGAACCTTTGATTCCTGGATGGCTACAGGGTCATCCATGGTATGGAACTGCAATTCTACTGCCATCAGTTACTGGAGGTAAAAGTTAACAATGGAATTTAGAAATGATGAATCCAACTCCAAGGAGCTGGCTCACTGGTTGCATATAGAAATGCAAAATAACAAGAAACAAGCTAACTATACAATCCCTTGGTTATTAGTCTCTGAAACAGCTAAAATGAAGTTAAAGGAGAATGTTAGGGCAGATCCTGACACGGGACCAAGCTTGGACTCTGAGCTACAGCTGCTAGCCTCTGGGTCATTACCAAAGTGAAAAGTTATGTTGAAATAACAGATAGTGAAGAAGGTTAGAGTGATACATAAGAGAATGGGAAAAGAGAGAAGGGAGAGTTAAAGAACTCATCCCAGGGGACTTCCCTGGTGGTCCCGTAGCTAAGACTCCCCACTCCCAGTGCAGGGGGCCCGGGTTCAATCTTTGGGCAGGGAACTAGAGCCCACACGCATGCTGCAACTAAGAGTTTACATGCCACAACTAAAGATCCTGCACGCAGCATAAAGTTCCTGCATGCCACCACTAAGACCTGGCACAGCCAAATAAATAAATATTTAAAAAAAAAACTTACCCCAGCAGGATAGAACTCTTTAAATGGTGATTAAGAAATGGGATGAGTAGGGACTTCCCTGGTGGTCCAGTGGTTAAGAATCCGCCTGCCATTGCAGGGGACATGGGTTTGAGCCTGGGTCCAGGAAGATCACACATGCCATGGAGCAGCTAAGCGCATGTGCCACAACTATTGAGCCTGCACTCTAGAGCCTGCGAGCCACAACTACTGAGCCCGTGTGCCACAAGTACTGAAGCCCATGTGCCTAGAGCCTGTGCTCCACAACAAGAGAAGTCACCGCAATGAGAAAAGCCCGTGTACCGCAACAAAGAGTAGCCCCTTCTCGCCACAACTAGAGAAAGCCCATGCACAGCAATGAAGACCCAACACCGCCAAAAATAAATTAATTAACAACAACAACAAAAAGAAATGGGATGAATAAAGTGGAATTGATATGGTCAAAACAAAGGTCTTACTGCAGCACTCTTGGAACTTGGGTGGGTTGACGAGAATCCCTGAAGGTCCCCCAACTCTGAAGGGTTCTAAACAAGTCTGCTCTATATATCCTAGTTTTGAGAAATTTAAAAAGCCAGAAGACAAAGATGACAAACAGAAATCTGATCTCCAAACCCCCACGTTGATAATCAAGATAAGGATTGACAGGGGCGCCTGGGTCTCTTGGCCTGACCCCTGTCTGAAGACTCACAGTCATGCACACGTGAGTGGGTAGAATGGTCAGAGGGTGGAGAAGAGACTTTCCTAGTATTCCTGGACACGGGAGCCCAATGCACTGTGATTCCAAAATCTGTCGGTAAAGTCCTAACAGGGCTACACTGAGATTGGGAGGATGTAGGAATGCAGTGGTTGATAGGATCAAGGTAAAAATTTGGATGAAAGCTGGAATGACTGAACAGCTTCCAGAAAATTGGAATGTTTGTGTCTCCTTTACCTGAATGTACTATGGGGATAAATATTGTGTCTGGCTGAGGAACATGTCTCCTATTTTAGTATTGTAAAACAAAAGTCATGTAAATCTGCCCTTCAGCCAATGTTGATTTGACATGCTCAGTGGAAACCAACAAGATTGCCCAAGCCCACACAGGTTGTTAATTTGAAAGAATATAGAACATCTGGTGGACAAAAAGTTTATTACTTTAATTAATGCCCTGTTAGAAGCTTGAGTGCTGGCTCAGACAAATTCTCTATACAATAGCCCTGTGTGAAGCACAGACTGAGGCTTATGGTAAAAGCCAGTGACCACCACCCAGCAGGGACCACTGGGATTTTGGACCATAAAATTCCCATTTGAGAGATTACTAGCTTACTCTCAGTCTTTAATTGAAACTGCCTCTATGACCGCAGGATATAAAATAATCTTGAAACCTGAAATACCCCAAATGTCTTGGGTGATGTTGAAGAAACATTCTGGGTTTAACCCTGGCTGTCCAGTGGTTAAGACTCCGCCCTTCCACTGCAGGGTGCACAGGTTCCATCCCTGGTTGGGGAACTGGATCCCGCATGCTGCGTGACCAAAAAGTTAAAAAAAAACAAAACCCAAACAAAACAAAAAAACATTCTAATGGGGGAGGGCCGTGCCCAGAAGAATTTCATAATAGAATGGAAAGGGTCTGTACAGGGACATGTTATCATGGGAATGCTAGGTACTCACTGTTTTGCTGTAAAAAAAGCCTTGGCAAAAAAACCAAGGAGTGGCCTGTATAGTAAAGAATTTAATTTTGCACTAAAAATGTTCTGGCCTTTGCCTTAGGCTTCTGGGAGGTAATCTCTTAGCTCTTGGAATGTCAGGCTGATAGGATTGTTTTTGTTTGCCTGGGGGCTTTGAGCCATGCCAACAGCATGATTTAGAGTGGGTGTTTTGGGTCATGTCAAAACTCTGGACAGACAGGGTGAGCCTCCCTGGTTGGCAATAGTCTGCTCACTGCCACACATCATTCCTGGATGCCATGGGGAGAGGACAACGAGAAAACTCTGCCCTGTGCACTTCCTCTCGGCTGATTTTAATCTGTATCCTTTCGTTGCAGTAGACCATAACTGTGCGTAAAACAGCTTTCAGCATGTTCTGTGAGTCCTTCTAGCGAATTAAAGAAAAGCCCGAGGGTGGTCTTGGGGACCTCCAAATTTACAGTTGACGTCAGAAGTGAGGGTGGTCCTCTGGACCATTCCCTCTAACTGTACAGTGTCTTTCATATTAGACGGCTTCCTTGGATACCTGTTGATACTCGAGTGTCAGCTCCCACTTAAGCATGGATGGGTAAAAATCTGTGTGTCACACCTACACATGGACTGCACTTCACATTAGGCTGGCTGTTCAGTGGGAAACCTCCACGTAGATGTTTGCTCTTGGACTGGTCACATTCTATAGAGAAGACTTGTCAAATACTGCTTGAGGGAGGTGCTGATTGTCAATGGTCTGCAAGCCCAGGAGAAAGAAAGGTGGCGTCTCAGCATCCAGTATGCATATGCTAATGAATCCCTCCATCTTCTTTTGCTTTCAATTATTCCTTGGTGCCCCCCAGTCCCAAGCCCCTTGCCTTTTCCCCGCTTGTGGGGATGAGGCAGTAGCTTGATTGTTTATAGCTGGCAAGGGAAAGGAAGCTCTAATTGCTTCTCAGACAGACTTTCAAGTCTCTCTTTTATTCTCCTTCCCTGCCTCACCCCTGCCTCCATTTCTAGCAGTGTCTGATGCCACCAATTCCCAAGCCTTTTGGGGCTTCTCGGCCGTAAATCCAGTTGTTTCTTGACTTTCTTCACTGTCAGTTTAGGATTTAGTTTTTTCAGGGTGCTAAATCATTTGTCGCTTAATAATCTGCTTTCCGGCTTTCACAGTTTTCATGCTTTGTTTTCTCTCCTATTCTTTCTTTTTTGGGGGGTTGGTTCATTGATTTAAACCCTCTGGGTGAACTGGGTCACATCTATTGGTTCAGTAGGTTCTGAGATAGGATTTCATTTGATTTTGCCTAAGATTTTTAAGACTGGGGCCAGAAGCAAACACTCTCAAAACTGGAAGGGATGTGGGAGATCATATATGGGACTTGCCCGCTCCTTCCCACAAGCTGAAGTCGTGGCCCTGACAGGGGAAAAGACTAGCTTAATATCTCACAGCCAGAGAGGGGCGGGGCTGGGACTGGCTTCCGGATCTGGTGATTCCTAGGCTACCAGTTCTTGCTGCTAGGGACAAGAAGGAAGCCCCCAAACAGAGCTCAGCCTGAGGTTTTCAAATGAAGGTCCATAGAGATGTGCTGGGGTTCTGGATACGTTTGGCTTAAATTTCATTTTAAAGTAGATTTAAAGCACTCATGTTTATACTTTGCCCTTTTTTTTTTTTACCAATAAAACACTACTTTTATTGGATTAAAAATCCCTATACTGTCATTTTAGCATGGTTTTAGGAGAGAATAGACATAAATGCAAAGGTTCAATTCTTCCATCTTTGCCCAGACGTCAGGACTTTGTTTTCTGTATCTTTCTTGGCTTCCACGATGATGCAAGGTGACAGCAAGGACACAGAAGATACATAATGGTGTTGCTGACTAACTTCTCAGGAAGTAAAGGCGGTCCAGTAAAACAATCCCTTATTTTTTAGTTAGGTGGGTGGTAGGGTTTTACATTTTATCCTTGGTAATGTGCTTGATCATTCCTAACATAATGGAAAATGGGGGAAAAAACAAAGTATCGGGGTAAGAAATAACAGAAGGATGAAAGGCTACAAAAACAATGAAGAGAAAACAAAAGTGAGAAGATGCCCTTCCTCTGGCTTTCAGCGCCAACCTGGCCCCACCTCCCTTTTCTTGTTCTTTTTGCGCTTGAGGAGCATAATCCAAATAAGAATTCATTTCAATGCTTAGTAATAAAAAGAGAAAAAGAATCACCTGCTTTTAAACTTCATAATAGGTCTTTAAGGAGAATTAAGGTCTTATATTATTGATTAAAAAGACTTAAGAGATAGGGCTTCCCTGGTGGCACAGTGGTTGAGAGTCTGCCTGCTGATGCAGGGTTCGCGGGTTCATGCCCCGGTCCGGGAAAGATCTCACATGCTGGGGTAGCGGCTGGGCCCATAAGCCTGTGCTCCACCCACCCGCATACCGCAAAAAAAACAAAAAAACAAAAAAAACCCCAAAGACTTAAGAGATAGTATCATGTCTCAAGTACATTGTTATGTCTTAAGAAATACAACAATTACATAGAAGGTGTAGACCTTGTTTGGACCCTGGTTTGAGCAAACCAACTATAAAATGCCATTTTTGAGCCAAATCAGGATATTTGATTTTGGTCTGGGTATTAGATGACATTAATTTTGTTTGTATAGCTGATAATATTGTGGTTATGCATATACATAAATGCCCTAATTTATACAGGTGCATGAAGACATGCTATATGACAATTACTTGAAAATATCAAGATATTACTGCAAGCGGACTTCCCTGGTGGCGCAGTGGTTAAGAATCCGCCTGCCAATGCAGCGAACACGGGTTCAAGCCCTGGTCCGGTAAGATCCCACGTGCCGCAGAGCAAGTAGGCCCGTGCACAACAACTACTGAGCCTGTGCTCTAGAGCCTGCGAGCCACAACTGCTGAAGCCCGCGCGCCTAGAGCCCGTGCTCCGCAACAAGAGAAGCCACTGCAATGAGAAGCCTGCGCACCGCAAGGAAGAGTAGCCCCCGCTCGCCGCAACTAGAGAAAGCCCACGCGCAACAATGAAGACCCAACGCAGCCAAAAATAAACAAATTTATAAAAAAAAAAAACACAAAAGGGTAAAAAAAGAGGGAATGGGGCTTCCCTGGTGGCGCAGTGGTTGAGAATCTGCCTGCTAATACAGGGGACATGGGTTCGAGCCCTGGTCTGGGAAGATCCCACATGCCGCGGAGCAACTAGGCCTGTGAGCCACAACTACTGAGCCTACGCGTCTGGAGCCTGTGCTCCGCAACAAGAGAGGCCACGACAGTGAGAGGCCTGCGCACCGCGATGAAGAGTGGCCCCCGCTTGCCACAACTAGAGAAAGCAGTTGCACAGAAACGAAGACCCAACACAGCCAAAAATAAATAAATAAATTAAAGTACCCTTAATTAAAAAAAAAAGGGAATGAAAATTTTTAGGCAAAACAGCAAATGAGGTCATGGATGCTGACTCTATTTGGGAAAGGGAGCTCTGGAACACATGGAAAATGTGTAGAAACAAAATGGGACTAATAATACTAACAGTAAAAATAGTAGCTAAGACTCATCATAAATAGGCTTAGCTATCTTGCTGCTATTATCAATAATATAGAATAACTGCAAGATCTTACTTCTCCTTAAAAAGTTTTTTAAAAGGTGATTTTTAAAAAATTTATACTTGCTGCTCTATATCAGGCACTATATTTATCTCACTTATATGATCCCAACAAGCATGTGAGTTAGACACTGTTAATGTCACCTTTTTACATATGTGGAAACTAAGGTACAGAAATCTTAAGTGACTTGCCCAAGGCCCCATGCCCGGGAAACGGCAAGCGAGGATTCTCGTCCTGCCTGGAGACCATACCATTTACCTTTAAAATCCTGACCAAAAGAAAAAGAAATTATTTTTGGAATGCACAAAACCATGGCTATTTTGACCAAGGAGATTTCTGTTCAGTGTTTTATAGATATAATTTATGGTACATTGAAAAAGCAAAAATGCACCAGAAGCCCAACTGCTGTGCACGTAGTTTCTGGAAATTTGTAGGATAACTGTGTTCAGAGTCACCTCTAGCAGTTGTGATTTGATTTCTCCCAGGTGGAAAATATGTCCTTTCCCACACAGTAGTGACTGCCAGGTAAACTCAGTGTCCCTTTGCTGCCCAAAGGGGACTCCTGGGCGAAGAGGAGAGGCTGGCTGCAACTACAACATTTGACACCAGCTGGCTCCCCTAAACATAGGGCTTCTGCTACATTTTAACACTTTTTTTTGTTTGTTTGTTTTTAGTCCATGGCAACAGAACCATTACAGAAATTAGCTGCTTTAGAGTAAGACAGCAGTGGATGAGACAATTGGAAAATGAAATCTATTTGGGAAAGTAGAAGCATCCTATAAATGAGCCTTTCTGTTCATCCTGAAGTGTTCTGTCCATTGCACTTATGTGGGCCTACAGTTAACGAAGCTCTTTTCGCATGAAAAAGCAGAAAATGTTCTTTTGAAAAAAAAAATAAAAGGAAAGAAACATTAGTGATTTTTAAAAATGCTGAATCCTAGGTGTAGAGGGCTTAAAAATGACTCAGGTATGTACTTCGTGCCTGTGTTTTCAACTCAGACTCTTGCATGAGCAGGAAGAGTAAGAACCAATCTTGTTGATATAAACGATGTCCTCACCCACGGTGCATGTCATAGGCTTCACTAGGCGGCATTTGAATTGTGAATACTGCAGTTGTAGAAAGAAGAATGAACATAAAAACAAGGAATGAGGAAGATGGAGGAAGATTATAGGTTGTGTCCATGCAGTTTATGGCAAAGGAAAGCAGTGGCGTCTGGCTCAGGACAGGGGTACGTTCAGGGGATAGCTGCAGGTAGTAATTGAAATTTATATAGACTTTGGCTAAACTGTGACCACCACCCACATTATCCCCATAGTCTCCCAGGTCAGACATCATACCATTAAGCGTGATACAATCGCTCTCACAACAGGGGCTACTAGTTAGAGAGAACTCCAAGATGGTTACTGAAATGCTTGATGAAAACAAAGGACAAAAAGAACACCCCCATGCTCAGAAAGAAAAAATGGAATTGGTTTGCTGCAGGGCCTCTGGACATACCACGTGGCAATGGAAGGGGCGTTTCCCCCTCACAGACCCTCCAGGTCAGGATCCACATGGTGCAGAATAGAGAGAGCATTGATGAGAATATGTGTCAGTGACTATATTTAGCATGATACAGATTTTCTTTCTTTTGCAGAGACATAGGTACATTCTGTACCGCTACTAGTGTAATAATAATAAAAATGATCATTTACTGAGTGATTACTATGAGCTGACACATGACTGGGGGAAGACGTGAATCCCCAAAGGTATGGATGCTGCTCAGACCAAAATAACAGAGGCCCACTATAACATTACCATCCTCATTCAATAGAAAAAGAATCTGAGGCTCAAGGGGTTAAGTAACTTACCCAAGGTCACACAGCTGGTAGGTGAGGAAGCCGTCTTGACACCTCATATTTTGTGGACTGTGAGCGGACATATCCAGGCGGCACAATTCTGGGAACCATGTCCTTTGAACACATTTGTGTAGGATATAATAATTTTAATACAGTTAAATATGAACGTAACAAAGGCATTCTGAAACTTTGTTTCCGCTGCTCCTATCAGGGTGTTTCTGGGTTCCCAGGCTCTGGTGCATTATTTTTTTTTCGGTACGCGGGCCTCTCACTGTTGTGGCCTCTCCCGTTGTGGAGCACAGGCTCTGGACGCGCAGGCTCAGCGGCCATGGCTCACGGGACTTGTCGCTCCGCGGCATGTGGGATCCTCCCGGACCGGGGCACGAACCCGTGTCCCCTGCATCGGCAGGTGGACTCTCAACCACTGCGCCACCAGGGAAGCCCCATCTGGTGCATTTTTCATTGCAGTTATTGTATTCCTCATCTCTGTTTGGTTGTCCTTTATATTTTCTAACTCTTTGTTAAAAACTTTTAACCTCTCACTCTTTGCATCCATTCTTCTCCGGAGTTCTTTGATCACCTTTATGATCACTACCTGAACTCTTTCTCAGGTAGATTGCCTATCTCCACTTCACTTAGTTCTTCTTGCTGGGTTTTATCTTGTTCCTTCATCTGCAAGGTGTTCCTCTGTTGCCTCATTTTGCCTAAACTGCTGTTTTTTTTTTTTTTTTTTAACTTTTTTTTTTTTCGGCCGCACTGCGCAGCTTGCAGGATCTTAGTTCCCCGACCAGGGATCCAACCAGGGCCCTCAGCAGTGAAAGCACGGTGTCCCAACCACTGGACCGCCAGGGAACTCCCAACTCTGTATTTTTATATATGTGGTAGGTTAGGTACATTTCCCGACCTTGGAGAAGTGGCCTTTGGTAGCAGGCGTCTCATGTTTCCCCACAGCGCACTCCCCTCTTGTCACCTGACTCATATGCTCTAGGGGTCCCCCTAAGAGGGCTGCACGGGTCCTTCTTCGCGGCGGGCTGACCATGAGGGCGGTCGGGTAGGCTTGGCTGGCCCCGGGCCCTGCCTTGAGAGGAGGCTGCCGGCCGCTGCTCGGCAGGCCCAGGGCATGAAGCGGCTGACGGCGGACCCCAGGAGGCCTCAGGGCTAGTGCGGCCTCACCGGTGGGTCTGGGCTTTTGGGTGGAGCCAGGTCCTGGGGTTAGTGCCGGCTTACTGGAGGGCAGAGCCGGGTCGTGGAGTCTGGCTGCAGGGCCCAGGGCTCCCGGAGCTGGTGTCGGATTTCGGGGTGGGTGCGGGGAGCAGCCGGTTCTTGACCCAGTCGCGTACGAAGTCCAGGCTGTCCCGAAGCTCGTGTGGCCTGCTGGTGGTGAGTCACGGTCAGACCTTGCTGGTGGGCAGGCTGGGTCCGCAGGCTGTGGATTTACCACCTCTGGCGTCTCCCCTCGGGCGGGGGAGGTCGGTGGGAGGTGAGAGCCGGCTCCGTAGGGAGGGGCCGAGCGCAGGGGATTCTGGGACTGGTCCTGAACGCTGGCGGGCGGAGCTCGTCCCGGGCCCTCTGGTGGGCAGGGCTCTGTGCTCTGGGCGTCTTAAAGCAGCCTGACGGCTGAGGAGTGGGCCCGTGTCCTATCCTGAGGTGCTGCTTGGCCTGAGGCGTCCAGGCACTGGCACCAGCAGGCTGTTGGGCCTGAGCTAATAAGCTAGAGGGGAGGATTCCACAACGGCAGGCTTGCCAGCACTGGGGTCCGAGAAGGCCGCCGCCAGTGTCTGTGTCCCCAGCGTCAGCTGCTGTTGCCTTCTGCCTCGACAGGAGACCCCACGACCAGCAGGTAGGTCTGACCCAGGCTCCTGTCAAATTACTGCTTCTCTCCTGGGTCCCAGAACGTGTGAGATTTTATATGCGCCCTTTAAGAGTGGAGCCTCTATTTCCCACAGCCCTCTGAGTTGGCCCAAAAGTAAGCCCCTCTGGCCTTCAAGGCCAGATGCTCTGGGGTCTCATTGCTCCTGGCGCAGGACCCCCAGGCTTGGAAGCCCAGCATGTGATTGAGAACTCTCACTCCTTTGGGAGAACCTCTGCAACGTTATTATTCTCCAGTGTGTAGGTCACCCACCTGGGACTTGAATATATTGTGAGTCTGCCCCCTCCGACTGTTACCAAATTGGTTGCCTGGACTCGCGCAGTGGTTCTAGCCTGGGCTAAGACCCCTTGTCTTGGCCAGGGTGGTTCTTTTTTTTTTTTTTTTTTGCGGTACGTGGGCCTCTCACTGTTGGGGCCTCTCCCGTTGCGGAGCACAGGCTCCGGACGCGCAGGCCCAGCGGCCATGGCTCACGGGCCCAGCCGCTCCGTGGCATGTGGGATCTTCCCCGACCGGGGCACGAACCCGCGTCCCCTGCATCGGCAGGCGGACTCTCAACCACTGGGCCACCAGGGAAGCCCTGAGCAAGATGTTTTATCGTCTCTTTTTTTGGACTGTTCAGAGGCCTTTTTGGATTGTCAGGGTACTTGGCTATACTCTGATTAGCTAAAGTTCCTTGATAAGTGATGACTTCCAGATAAATAGTTTTCTGTGTAAGAAGGGTCTGTTTTTTAAAATAAATTTATTTATTTATGGCTGCGTTGGGTCTTCGTTGCTGTGTGCGGGCTTTCTCTAGTTGCGGCGAGCGGGGTCCACTCTTTGTTGCCGTGCGCGGGCTTCTCATTGCGGTGGCTTCTCTTGTTGCGGAGCACGGGCTCCAGGCGCACGGGCTTCAGTAGTTGTGGCTCATGGGCTCTAGAGCGCAGGCTCAGTAGTTGTGGCACATAGGGGCTTAGTTGCTCCGCGGCATGTGAGATCTTCCCGGACCAGGGCTCGAACCCATGTCCCCGGCATTGGCAGGCGGATTCTTAACCTCTGCACCACCAGGGAAGTCCCAGAAGGGTCTATTTTAAAACTAGAATTTCTTGTGTTCTTGCCACTCCACGATGGAGAGTTTAGCTGAATGAGATTTTATCACTAGCATAACTGTATAGAAAATGGATTCCTCAGAGAAACCTTGTATGCCCTGGTTTCAAAGTGGGAATAAAAATGATATGAGTTTTAATCTCTTATTCACTGTCCTAACTGTAAATTTGCCACCAAAATATTAGGGAATGACATAATTTCAGTTAATAATAAAACAAAAAGTTATTTTTCTTTTATTATTGAGATGGTAATAAAAAGTTGTAAAGAACATTTTGAAAAAACAAATAGTAAACAATTTAAAAAAGGAAATCACTTAATCTTACTTCCAGAGATAGTCATTGTTCATGTTTTTTACTGTGTCCTTCTAGACTTTTTGAGCGTACACACTCACTGATGAGTGTCCTCAAAAGATAGACTGCAAGTTTTTTTGCTCCCTTCAACTTGTATTTTACTCCAGTCATTCGGTTAAAAAGTCACCAAAGCTGGAACTGTCTGTTTCACTTTAGACAATTAGGTAATTTTTTTTTTTAATTAGGTAATTTTTATGGTGGTTGACTTACCATGCTTTGGGGAGGAGGGTAAAATATGACCTGTAAGACCAGGAATTTAGCTGTCTGAGCTCTATCATTCTGTGATGATGCCTGCACACCAAGAAAACACATGTCCGTTCATGAAAGCCAGGGGGACACAAAAGGACAGGCCTGTTGGTCAAGTCAACAAACAGCCTGTCAGTTGACTATGCTTTCCCTCTTCCAACTGTAGACCATGTGGATATTGGGTGTGTTCCCAAAGAGGTGGCGATTACTCCCAGAGACCTATGTTTACTCCGCCTGGGTCGAGTGTGCTTCAAGGCGTTCACAATTTATTGGAATCTGAAATGAAATGAAGAAAGCAAGTGAGCTGCTGTAACAAACAGGTGGCTTTCATTAAATATAACCATTAAACTTGTCCTGATTATTTACCAGACTGTGTTGGATTTCAATGTTTCCTTAATCTATTGATGGGCTATCACCACAAAATATGTCACTGAAGTAAAATAATGGCTGATGTGTTAATGAAAACCATCAGGGAGACCAGAAGCCTCCCCTCCATAGAATGAGGACAATGAAGAATCTGTTTAGGAAGAAAGAAGGAATTACTGATATTAATCAGATTGAACTACCTCTTTGGAGCTGTGTTTAGGATAGTGGAACAAAAGCACAAAGCTGTGTAAAGACCTGTTGAATTATAGGAGCACTTCTAATTAAGCACTTCACAATGAAAATCTGAGTTTTACAAAAGCAATTTTAAAGGGATGATTCTTTATTTTACAAATGATTCACAATATAGTTAACAATACTGTATTGTATGCTTAAAAATTTGCTAGGAGGATAGATCTTATGTTAAGTGTTCTTATCACTAATAACAGTACTAAAAATAATGATAAATAAGAGGGCAGGAGAAAACTTCCAGAGGTGATGGATAGGTTTATGACATTGATTATGATGATGGTTTCATGAGTGTATACTTATCTCCAAACTCATCAAGTTGTGCACATTAAGTATGTATAGCTTTTTATATGTGAATCATACCTCAATAAAGTGGTTTAAAAATAATAAAATTTAAGAACAACAAACACAAAAAGATTCACAATAGAATTTTTAAAAAGATTAATCATCCAGTAAATTTAACATAGCATTTTCATTTTAAAATTCTGTCTGTAGAGACCCGTGAGACGCGAGTACGTAGTATGTACGGGTGGGGGCGGCAAGGGAAAGGGATTAGCCATGTTATCTTTGATCAGAAAGGTGATCAGCACCACGAAAGCCCCAGCGGCCATTGGTCCCTACAGTCAGGCTGTGTTAGTCGACAGGACCATTTACATTTCAGGACAGCTAGGCATGGATCCTGCAAGTGGACAGCTTGTGCCAGGAGGGGTGGCAGAAGAGGCTAAACAAGCTCTTACAAACATGGGTGAAATTCTGAAAGCAGCAGGCTGTGACTTCACGAATGCGGTAAAAACGACTGTTTTGCTGGCTGACATAAACGACTTCAATACTGTCAATGACATCTACAAGCAGTATTTCTAGAGTAGTTTTCCTGCAAGAGCTGCTTACCAGGTAGCTGCTTTTACCAAAGGAGGCCGTGTTGAGATTGAAGCAGTAGCTGTCCAAGGACCTCTCGTGACAGCATCGCTCTAAGTGGGCCCAGTGTTATTCAGTCTGGAATTTTAATAATGTTTTTAAATCAACGTCTTAATCTTTACAGTATTTGTTGGAAAGTGTAAGGTTGACTGAAATATCTGAAGTTATTATGGAAATACCATATGATAAGGGGAATTGAACATGAGTTGAAGATTAATGATGAATCTAGTTACTGATGTTATAAATTACACTTCTATAACACTCATATTACTGGATGTGGGAAAAGAGACACACATTACATAGTTACTCAGAAAAATAAAAGTAAAGGGAAATAGCATATAGGAAAGATGAGTTACTATTCCTGAGAAATAAGAAAGAGCACACCTAATTCAATTAAACTCTATTAATTTAATGATGTGAACTATTTAGTTCTCATGTCAGATACATGATTCTGCTTTTACTTGAGTAAAATTAAAGCATTTAAGTTTGAATGGTAGAGGTAAAGGAGAAGAAACTGGACCAAATTTTATATAGATAATATTTTTCTAATGGAAATAAAATAGCATGCAGATTTAAAAAGGTAATAAAAAAATAAAATGAAATAAAATAAAATTCTGTCTGTAACATACTGGGAACATACCTAAAGTATAAAATAAAGAAATATGATACACGAAGTTTACAATGGAGGAAACCGGTGGGGGTGTGAAACCCTTCAGTTTTATCTGTTGGGTTCAGAGCAACTTCTACACACTGATTAACAAAGGAGAAATCACACTTCAGCAGTATTTCTTCTCTAATTTCCATAATGTATATGGAATTTGAAGGGACTTAGTGAAACCTTTTTACTAAGTAATCAAGGAAACTGAACTCAGGGAAACTAAGAGATTGCCTAAATCGGTCAACCAGTGAATGGCAGGTTCTCATAATGGTCAGAAACACAAGTTCTGGCATTTGACTGCCAAGTTCAAGTCCTGGCTTCTCAGGAAGCTTCATATCCTTGGGCAACTTGTTTCATTTCTCTAGATCTAGGTTTTCTTATCAGTAAAGTATAAGCTGAGCTTATCTACTACAGAGGGTGGCTGTGAGAATTGATTTTCCATGTGGCACACTTGGCGTTATTTGAAGTAAGCATTCAGTAAGTGTTAGCCACGATGGCTGCAGTATTCTCAATAATAAAAACCAGAACGAGAACTCAACTTTCCCGACCCCCATCCAGGGTCTTTTCCTTTACACAAGTAATCACAGATGATATTAAAATGTTTATCATGGTCTGGGTACCAACTGGTCAGAATGAACCCATACCACCAAGATGGCAGCCTTTGTGTTCCCCTCCCGGCAGGAAATCTCACAGGAACACAAGACAGTGGATGGCTCTACAGTTCCTGGAATGGATGTGTGGATTCCCTTTGTATAATTTTAGGGAGACATTAATGACTGTAGAATAAGTATCACTTGTGGTGGGGCTGTCACAGACTGTGACATCTCAAATAAACCACACAACCTCTCTGTAGCTCACACTTAATACTCAAACACTGTGCCAGGTTGTTATGGGGATCAGCAAGAATCAGAAATGTAAAAGCCCTTTGAAAAAGGGTAAACCATTACACAAATGCAGGAGATTTGTGAAATGCCTAAACCTTCGAGAAAACAGGTTCCAGGGGAAAATCAGCTAAGATCTGTATACCTCTTCCACTTTGTAACAGTTTACACTAAACCTGTCTGTGAGATTTAAAATGTCACATTCTATTTCTTCATTTTTACATTGGCCAAGGCAATCAAAGTGAAAGGTTTTCTTTACTTCTCTTCAGAAAGTGGATTTCTTCCTATTAACCAGGAATGATAAATTGGTAATCATTTCTCTGAAATTCTGCTTTTTTCTGTAATGTAATGCACTATTTTATAATAGGTTAATGAAAATATCACAAATTACATCTATTAACTAGAGACTCTATGTTCTTTAGTAAGTTTTTTCTTATGCTTGACCTAAACTTCTTTCACATGTGAGTGATGAATGTCTAAACCCATTTAAGGTTGGTAAACACTGCTTTAAACCATATTATGGAGTTGGTAATTTTTAAATGTCACAGCAGAGTGGCAAAGTTATAACTGGTGCTAAACGTCTATTTTAGATTTATGACATTTGTGCCTCTTCAGTAACACTTTGGCCTTTTTCCTCTTCTGACTTAACTTCCTTTCTCTTTCTTATTCTCTTTATAGATTGTTTCAATCTGTCTCACTTCTGAGACAACATTTCTGATTAGGACACCATTTGGGATCCTTTACTTACCCACGTCTTGTGTACAAATGCTTCTACAGACATTTACACAAACACGCAATCACAGAGAGCTAATCACATGAGGACTCAGCTCCAGCCTCTAATCACACGTGTGCTCACAAATATACAAAGCGTCACTGGAAATAGACAGTTTTCAAAGTTGCTCACAACAGTCTTTCTTTACTCTATGGCAAAATCTCATGCGTTCCTTGGCATGCTCTTTATTTAGGTTCCCAGAGGTGCAAAAATTGTTTCTGTGCGTGTGTGTAGGGGTAGAGTGGCAGAGGTCCTGACCCTGCAGAGACGATGACATCGCACATATATGAAGACAATAAAATAATTTAATTTTCACAATGAAGCCCCAACTTTGAGATTCTCTCTCCTCTTTAGTGCTACTGCTTTGCTGGTGCCCGAGGTGCATACTTGGTCCTCTGCTGGAGTCATCAAATTTCATTCATGCATCTGTAACCACACAGGTGCAATGGCTCATATCAACCCTCCCCCAGGTGTCAGACCTCGGACCTGGACCTTTCTAATGGTCTTTATTAGTTTTGGGGAGGTGTCTACTCTGTTGCACTTTCTACTCTTCATTTTTTGTTTTTCTTCTCATTACTCAGAGGAGCCGCTTAGCTCAATTACTTCTTCATATTGTGGTTCCCATCTCCTTGTTATTAGGGATTTGGCTGATGGGGTAAAACACGTGCTACCTCACAATATGGCATCTTGACATCTTGAATATTTTGGGTTGAAGGAATTTGGGATGTAGCAGGTGCAGAAAGGATTCTCTCATCTCCCCTCTTCCCCAAAGTGGGTCATGAGATCCTCATGAGAGAGGTGCCCTTCTTATCTTCACAGATGGAGTGATGCCAGGAGGAATCCAAATGATCAGGCCTTGCTAAATTCCCCCCAGTTTACTAACTTTATCTCGTATCCTTTTGTCCTATCACATTTTACCACGACTTCCCAGTCTTCATCAAACCTAGTGTAAAAATACTTGGGCTTAACTGCTTCTTCTGGTCTTCATTCCTTATGAATTCTCCTGTGTCACATAAAACTTATACTAAATAAATTTTTATGTTTTTCTCTTGTTAATTTGTCTTTCGTGAGTCCAGTGTACAGGGCCCCAGCCTGAGAACGTAAGATGAGTAGAGGAAGAGATTTTTTTCGCTCCCCGACAAGGCCGTCAGATTCGTGCAGGAGGTAACGATTCTGTACTAGAGCAGAGTAAGGAGAGAGACGCTTGAGGGCTGTCATTTCATCTGTGCTGCTTACCCCTGCCCTCTGAGAGTGGAGTGGGCTGAAGGTTCACTCATGCATTTGTTTGTTCATTCATATTTGTCTTATCCATCATTCAATTAATGCAGTTTTTGAGTGAAGACAGTACCCCAGGTACTGTGCTATTATCAAAGGAAACCGGGGCCAGACTGTAGCTAAAGCTGTAAAAACAGATTTTATTCAGGAACTCTTGCAACTGGGAAAAAGAGACCCCGGCATAGATTTGACCTTGATTCTGAATCAACAAGAAAAAGTGGGGATTTACAGCCAAGGAGCAGGGAGGGGGTTAGTGGAAGGAAATTACTAAGAGGAAACATCAGGGGTAGGGGGGATTCTGGTTAAACAAACTGAACAGGTTTGTAGCCGAGGGCAGGCAGCAGTGATCAGATATCACCCAGAGGATGATTCGGGTTGAGAAATTTGATCAGATATTAAGGGTGGGGTTCTCTGTAAACTGAGCTTAACAAGATTCTTGCTAAAACTGGGCAGTGCAGGCCTAACATGGATGGACACAGTCTAGGTTGAGGTCTAGTTGAAAAAGGACTTAGCACAGGGACTTCCTTGGCGGTCCAGTGGGTAAGACTCCATGCTTCCAATGCAGGGGGCCCAAGTTTGTTCCCTGGTCAGGGAACTAGATCCCACATGGTGCAACGAAAGATCCCGCATGCCACGACTAAGACCCAGCACAGCCAAATAAATATTAAAAAAAAGGACTTAGCACAGATGTAGAAAAGGAACTTATGGTTACTAGGGGGGAAAGCGGGAGTGGGGGGGGGTGGAGGGAGGGATAAACTGGGAGACCGGGATTGACATATACTATGTATAAAACAGATAACTCATAAGGACCTACTGTATAGCACAGAGAACTCTTCTCAATACTCTGTATTGACTTACATGGTAAAAGAATCTAAAAAAGAGTGGTTATATGTATAAATGATACACTTTGCTGTACAGCGGAAACTAACACAACATTGTAAATCAACTATACTCTAATAAAAATTAAAACAAAGAAAAGAAAAAGGACTTAGAGGAGCCTGCCTAGAGTCTGGTCAAGGAGAGAGCTGTGGTCACTAGGTGCTGGGGAACCAGCGAGGGGGAAAGGAGTCCATGACACTGTCCCTTCCCCCAAGGAACGAACAGATAGACAAAAAATTGCATCCTAAGATGTGGGTGTGAGTGGGGATGCCCAGTGAAGGAGGCAAATAACCTTGCTTAGAAAACTGGGTACATTTGATACCCAAAAACTGAGTTCATCTTGATGCTGAGCAGGGCCCAGTGGGGCTCCCAGGTACGGAGGCCTTTTTGTCCCGCATTTCTCGTAGGCAAGACTCCAGCCTCCAGGACCTTCCCTGAGTTCCAAAGGGTAGATTCAAACAGTTGCTAATCAAGGAAGGAGCAGCCATGAAACCACCTGAGGCAAGATTACAGGGACCAGAGAAGCTCATCAAGGTTAGACCACCTGAGACCCTCCACACACCCTAATCTTGTCAGCAACCCCACCCTTTTGAAACTTTGCAGAAGAAAGAAGAATGCAAGACTGTTACTGCCTTGATCCTTATCACATGATCCTTATCACCAGGAGTCCTGACTATATAACCTGTCCCTCTTCCCCAGGGAGGGGGGCACAGTTCTTGAGGTGCTAGCCTACTGTGTTTCCTCTTTGCCTGGCAAAGAAATAAAGCCATTCTGGGCTTCCCTGGTGGTGCAATGGTTAAGAATCCGCCTGCCAATGCAGGTGACATGGGTTCGAGCCCTGGTCCAGGAAGATCCCACATGCCGGGAGCAGCTAAGCCCGTGCACCACAACTACCGAGCCTGTGCCCTAGAGCCCATGAGCCACAACTACTGAACCCATGTGCCACAACTACTGAAGCCCGCTCACCTAGAGCCCATGCTCCACAACAAGAGAAGCCACTGCAGTGAGAAACCTGCGCACCGCAACGAAGAGTAGACCCTGCTCGCTGCAACTAGAGAAAAGCCCGCGCGCAGCAACGAAGACCCAGTGCAGCCAAAAATAAATAAATAAATAAGTTAAAAAAAAAAGAAATAAAGCCATTCTTTCTTTCTCCTCCATAACTCCATCTCCGTATTTCTGTTCAGCATCACACAGAGTGCCAAGATTTTGGCAACAATCTGTTGGTGGGTTTTGAGCCAATAGATACAACCAAGCCAGAGATCAGGAGAAGGAAGGATTTATTACTTGAAGCAAGTAAGGAGAACACTGGGGGTCTCTCCCAAAGCAGTGTCTCCCAGAAAAGCAAAATTGGGGAAGTTACAAGCTAAGGGTACATGCATATTCATGAAGGGGCTTGAGCAGAGGAGAATTCAGCATAGAATTGGGGCAAAGTTTGACAGAGTCCAAGCTTTAGTTGATTGAAGTCAGGTGGGTCAACATCATCATTCCATCCTCCACCTGGGTGGGGGCCTTAGTTCCTGCCCAACTCAAAGATATATTATTACGTATATCCCTTGAGGAACCAGGACCCTACCCCAAGCCTGCACTGTTGATTCTTGACTGCTCCTGCCTTGTTTCTGCATTCCCTTCCTTAAGATCATTAATTATGGAGACCTGTTCAAGGGCAAGCACTGTAGCCAGGCTTAGATCACAAAATGGCTTAGGCTAAAAGGGGTTCTCTTATGTCAAGAAAGTGAAGCCTGATTCTCCTTCTCCAGGGACCCTCTAACCTATCTGCTTACACCATCTTTTCCTTCATCCAAGAGGAGCAGTTTTAAAGACTGGTGTCTGGACCCCTGAGTTCTTAATCCGTTAGAGGAGCTGCAGAAACGTGGGGAGACCTCTCAAGAAACAAAGCCAGAGTTAGCTGAGTCGCTTTGAAGTAAGTATAAATCCAGATCTTTCTGGCCAGTTGAATTCCAACTGTTTGAAGTTCTTAACACAGGAAGATTTTCAGATGTGAAAAATGGTTTGCTCGTTCTTACCTTCTCCCCTTTAATGGACGTTTTTCCTTCAAATGTTATGCAGACGACTGAAGTATTCCCATTGTGAGAGTCCACTGGAAAGTCACGTCACAGTTCTAGACATGTTTGATGTTGAGGCTTGCTTTTGGATACTTGGCCTCGTGAGCTTATATATCTAGCGCCTTCTAAATCAGGAACTGATCCTTGACACAGAAAAGGCCTAACTCCCCAGGTTGAGAGGAAGAAGTGTAGGAGTTCAGCCTGGCTTCCTTTATTTTTCTGTGGGTGCCCTGAAAATATTTTCTATTAAAAAAAAAATTGGGGAATTAGAATAAGATATCCTGTTTCTGTGACCTCTGGTCAGAAAAATAGATTCTTTTAAAAAAGGATCTATTTCAACATTGATCAGATTTGCATTGCATGTTTTGGCGTGCCTTATGTGGACCAAATAAAATGGTCTGTGAGGAACTAGGTGGAAATAGTCTCTAGTGCCACTTCCTTTGTTGTACCTCTGGGATGGAGAGTTAGAAAATGAAGCTGGATAGAAAAAAATAAAAGCAGACTTTAGGGTTTATAGATGTTTGTGGGGTGTTTATTTGCATATATACAGACCCGCTAGTGGAGTCAGGGTGCTCCATCCTCTGTTAATTAGTAAAGAACATTTCTTTCTGATTCTTTTTTTTTTTTTTAATATTTATTTATTTATTTGGCTGCACCAGGTCTTAGGTGCAGCATGTGGGATCTTTTTTTTAGTTGTGGCATGCAAACTCTTAGTTGCGGCTTGTGGGATCTAGTTCTCTGACCAGGGATCAAACCTGGGCCCCTGCATTGGGAGTGGGCAGAGTCATAGCCATTGGACCACCAGGGAAGTCTCCTGATTCTTCTTAAAAAATTTTTATTGGTGTATAGATGATTTACAATGTTGTGTTAGTTTCAGATGTACAGCAAAGTGAATCAGTTTTACAGATACATATATGCTTTTTTTAGATTCTTTTCCCATATAGGTCATTACAGAGTATTGAGTAGAGTTCTCTGTGCTATACAGTAGGTCCTTATTAATTATCTATTTTATATATAGTAGTGTTGTTGGGCTATGCCCCACAGGCCTACAAGGCCTGTGCTTGCCCAACTTCAAGACTGAAGAAAGAGCCCGGAGTCAGCAATCAGGGACATCAAGGGTTTAATGGATGGGGGAGCTTACACGTCTGAAGCAAGGTCCTGGAGTGATACCCCACCATGTGCGGCAGACAGCGGGTAGGACATGGTGGCTGTCTTTCGCTCCCAGGGGGAAGGAATAGATTACCAGTTATAAGGAAATTGACATCAGGTGGGCTCATTAGTTACCAGGGAAACCAGCAAAGGGGCATGACCCTCATTGCCCTTTTGATAAACTATCATTAGCTGGGGCCTGGGGCAAAAGGAAGTTCAGTCATGAGAGTATGGTGTAGGTGAAGCAGGCCTTGGTCAGGCAGGGGATGTACAGAGAGCAAGAGAAGAGCCATCGTGAGTGGCCTGATGATACACGTGTGTATATGTCAATCCCAATCTCCCAATTGATCCCTCCCCCACCCCCTTCCTCCCCCCGCCCCCCGTAACCATAAGTTTGTTTTCTACATCTGTGATTCTATATTTTTGTTTTGTAAATAAGTTCATCTGAACCATGTTTTTAGCTTTCTACATATAAGTGATGTCATATACGTGTCTTTCTTTGTCTGACTTACTTCGCTTAGTATGATAATCTCTAGGTCCATCCATGTTGCTGTAAATGGCATTATTTCGTTCTTTTTTTATGCTGAGTAACATTCCATTGTATATATGTACCACACCTTCTTTATCCCCTCCTCTGTCAATGAACATTTAGGTTGCTTCCATGTCTTGGCTATTGTAAATAGTGCTGCAGTGAACACTGAGGTGCACGTATCATTTGGAATTTTGGGTTTCTCCAGATATATGCCCAGGAGTGGGATTGCTGGATCATATGGTAGCCCTATTTTTAGTCTTTTAAGGAACCTCCATACTGTTCTCTATAGTAGCTGCACCAATTTACATTCCCACCAACAGTATAAGGAAAAGTTCTCTCTAGTTGTGGCATGCGGGTTTTCTCTCTCTAGTTGTGGCATGTGGGTTGCAGGGTACATGGGCTCTGTAGCTTGTGGCACGCGGGCTCTCTAGTTGAGGTGCGTGAGCTCAGTAATCGTGGTGAGCTGGCTTAGTTGCCCTGCGGCATGTGGGATCTTAGTTCCCCCGACCAGGGATTGAACTCGCATCCCCTGCATCGGAAGGCAGATTCTTAACCACTGGACCACCAGGGAAGTCCCTGATGATGGCCATTCTGAACTGTGTGAAGTGATACCTCACTGTAGTTTGTTGAGCATCTTTTCATGTGCTTTTGGTCATCTGTATGTCTTTCTGATTATAATGAACCATTTGGCAGAGTATTTGGAAGTGCTAATGGCCTTTGACTTACTCTGGCAAGATGGATCCTTCGGTCCAGTTAGAATTATCCCTTTTCCACCAGGTGATGGGGCCCAGTGGAGCTGCTATGTCTACCTGGAAGTCATTAGTGGAGAAGAATCTCTCTCTCTCTCTCTGTAAAATTCAGGGTCAATAACATAATGTGTTGTTTTTACAGTGAGGACATAGTCTCAGTTGGGTAAAAAATATATAAAAGAATGCTCTAAAAACAGTGCCCAACTGGAGACTATTTTTTTCGAAGATACATGTAGAATCATGTCTTCTTTATAGTAAGAGGAAGAGTTAGGATAAGTCAGTTTTATTCCTCATTGTGCCGTTGAGAATCTAACTTAGAAAAGGCATTTGTCCCTTTCTTTTAGTATTTACCAACCCTCTGTGTGAGAAAACTAACCCTGAAAACAGGGTCAAATAATTCCTAGTAGCTATTCTGATTTTGTTGGGTTAAAGCTTGAGGAAAATACCTTATAATTAGAGCTAAGTGAATACACACTTTCTCTGTAGAAGAGTCCCACAAAAATCAGCCAAAGACAGTCTAGAAAAGATGACCTATTACATGGAATTTCTTGTAGGTTTACCATTTTTACCTTTCTTCTCCCTTTTTTGGGGTTTGCTTTCGGGCTAAATGACAGATCTGTATCATATGTAACCATCAAGTGCTTATTTTCTTGGGTGCAATTCCATCATCTGAAATGGGCTTTGTATACATACATATTACTCTTCTCTAATAGAAACCTGATGAACTTCAGAATTTATTTGAAATATGTACTCAATATAAACCACTCTTCATTTTTTACAAAAGTAAAGCAGCATAGCAGCCTGCATTTATTCTCAAAAAATTTGTTTTCTATTCTCTCATCTCATTCCTCACAACAGCCTTAACGGAAATATTGTTAAACATGAAAAATGCTCAACTTCCCAAATAATCAAAGAAATGCATATTAAAATGAGATAGTATTGTTTCTCCTATCATTGGGACAGAAATGAAAGATATTAATCATACCATTGTGGTGAGGGAGAGGGGCAAAGAGAACTCAAAACCCTACTCCCCACCCTACCGTGGTCCAGCTCCAGCCCCTTCTCAGGCCCCTGCTCTGTTCCTTCGTGCCTCAGGGGTCTGTAAACCACCCCCTGTTCTTGCAATAAATCCCTTCTCTCTCACTCTCTTTTTTTTTTTTTTTTGCTTTTACCTTTTTTTTTTTTTTTTGGTGCAAGGAAAGTCTTAATTAATATAATCAATACATTTGCCTTCATTTCAAGCTGTTTTCTCTTTATGGTATTTATTACTTTTACAATTTATCACATGCACCTTCTTGCCTTCTTCATTGTGTAAAGGATACTAAACCATTTCCTAATTTCTTTCCTGGATCCTGCATAGGATCATTTTTCAGTTGTAGGCTCTTCCTATGAGCTCTCTGGGCATTTTTCCTTTTTCCCTTGTCTAAATGTGATTTCACAGACCTCAAGTTTTCCACCAATCCCCTCCTTTTTCTGAGCTTCAGACAAGAGAGAGAGAGATCTATTCACACTTGATATTTGCTCTCAGACCTTTAATTGCTGTTGATTGTGCTTGGCTCTACCTACTCACTCTATGTACTTCCCCTTCTTAGATTCTGAGCTGGAGGCAGATTGATACGCTCAGCCCTCTGCCTATGTCCCCAAAGAAATTAATCTAGTGGGGCTCTTGAGGTACTCAGGAATGAGGCCTTCCTAAACCCTCTTGATTTGTCCTTTGATTCTTTGACCCATTGGAACACAGGGACAACTGTAATCCCCAGGGTGGACCACACCCTCCAGGGTAGATTGCAATCCCCATGAACTGCCACCCAGATCCTTCTCTTAATCTATAGAATTTTACTTGTGGGGTTTTACCTTCCAGGATGCAATGCACTGCTGCTATCAACTCTTCTCTCTTGTCCTGAGTTTTCTGGCAGAGAGACAGGGTGCACAGAGGCATCTTATCCTGCCTGCCTTACAGCTCATTATTTGGTTTTTTGGTAGCCACAGACACTCAGTCTCTGAGACAGGAAGTAGAATCCCAGGGAGGTATAGCATGTCTTATTGCTTTTTTCAGTCTGGCTCTGGTTAGATTTTTCTCAACCCAGCTCCATTGGCAGTAACAGTGGATGGAAATTTCTAACAGGTTTTGGCATTAGATTGTCTCTCAGTGTGAGTTTTCACTAGAGAGGAAGGAAGCTGATGAGGAATCCAGTTATCCTTTGCATGGGACCCAGCAATATCTTCTTACTGCCCTCCACATGAAATTTACCCCACTCCCCCTGGGTTTCAATAGTCTGCACAATCTGGCCTACTCCTGTAATCCATAACCTCTGCTCCAAGCAGCTGGCCTCCTTCATCTGTGTATTCATGTCTCTTTTCTTCCTGGCAGGGTCCCTTTTTCTGTTCAGCTAAATCCTTCCATGTAATGCCAAGATCAAGTTTTATCTCCTTGAAGCTTTTTGATGATCCCAGCCTGCATCGAAGTCCTATATTTTCCTTCCTTCCTTCCTTCCTTCCTTCCTTCCTTCATTCACTGAACAAATATTTGTTACATGCTCGTGCTATGCCCATCACCATGCTTTAAGTGGGAATTCCACAGTAAATAAGGCAGATTTGTTCCCCGCCTTCATAGGACTGAAAGTTTAGGTATTATACACACAAAAATCACACAATAATAGAGCCTTTCAGTCCTCTTTATAATCCGTATTAATCAGGGTATTTTTTTTTTTTGCAATCAACAAGACCTAGTTCTGGAATATAGATCCAAACATGGATTTCTTGGGAACGTCCTGGGGTACCTCACAGAACTGAAGGAGAGCTGAAACTCTGGCTTCCGGGGGCAGGAAGAGGGAATCTCCAGGGATCTCAGCAGTGGAAATATTTACACTTTGCAGGGCAGTGCCTCGGCTTCCAGAACTGCTGCTTCGGGCATGGATGCAGAGTTTCAAGTCCCAGGAGAAGCTGGCGTGTTTAAGTTTGACTCAGGTGATTTAGATCTTGCAGCCAGGTGGAGGTGGGTGAGGAAACTGGGGCCACTGGGGCCTTCCCTCTGAGGGGAGACTTCTCCCAGAGCACGGGAATTTGTTGTGACCTGGGGCCACCATCCCATGGATGCTGTGCTGCCCAGATGGCCCCTTCAAGGTTGAAGAACCTATTCCTCAGCTGCTGGGTGTGTGCAGGCCGGGCGGGGAGCCCCCAGCTCTCAGCCCACCCTGGGAAAGGCCACCTTGCTCTCCGTCAAGCTTCCCACCTGGACATCCCACACCCAGCAACTGGTGGGAATGTGTGGGGCTGTCTGAAGGCCCAACGTGGACCATTCTGAAGGGACATCTCAGCTTCAGAGCGTCCCACAGATGACCTGCGCCACAGCCCTGCTTCTCCATCTGCCAGGCTGAGTCCTTCCGTTCTCCAACAGGTGTGGCCCCCGAGAGCAGTCCCCAAGATCTTCCTGTGACCTAATCTCTACCTCAGCCTGCTTTCTGAGGAGGCTGGTCTGCAGCACACCCGATGGAATACACAACACTGATGACAGTCGCACCCTTCCACACCTTTTTATATATTGTCTGGCTTAGTTTGTTAATTATTTCACGTCTTACTAACGCCTTCCAAACTAGATTACAGACTTCCTGTGAGTAGAAACCTTAACTTCCCTGACATCCAGCCCTCTATCCCAGTTACTACATGAGACACATATGGATCACTCCAAATGATGGTTCCCAGTTGAGAGACAAAGTCACACGAAGTCTCACGTGTCACAAAGTTTGCTGTTTTAGATGGACCAGAGATTGAACACGTCAAAAAGAGCTCTTTTAAAAGAGTTTCAAGCTGAAGTCAAAAGGTTTTGTCCTGTTTTTTTTTTTAATTGTTTTCAAACACCTTTTTTTCTCTGCTGTCTGGGTTTTCCTTGTCTTTCATCTCTGGGGGATGCAGCCATATAACCTTAACAAACATGCTTAAGTACATGAATTTAAGAGTTGTTTCATTTCTTTATGAGTGTGTGTGTGTGTGTGTATGTGTGTGTTGGGGGGAGCAGGGAGAGGAAAGAGCCTCCTAGACTGTGATGTCATATGTCCCAATGACTGGATTTGGGAGCTGGCTGGGTGCAGAACAGCCATGTGCCAAGAAGAACAAATGGAAAGTTGGTGAGGGCTCCCAGGCTTGGAGCTTTAAATAAGTATTTTTTCAAGAAGAGGGGATTTAGGAATAAGCCATCTCCACAAGCACTCTGTAATCATCCCAATTCCAAGACCAATAAAGCAAGATTCCTTTTACCTAGAGAATGTTCAGTTTTTAAAATGGAATAAAAACATGATTTTCTGGTCCTTTTTCCAGTCTCTTAAACACTCCTACTCCTACCTGAGTCCGGAGGTAACACTTGCAAAGGGAAGTTATTACCTCCTGCCCATCAGTCCCTGTCTGACTCTGACAATGTAAGAATATTTCATAGAGCTACCCCATGATGCTGCATTTCCTACACTCAGTGCACATGTGTAGTTGACCTTAATTTTAGAAAAATTGTGTCATGAGCACAGTAAGGAGTCCTATGTTTTTTCTCGTAAGAATTGTGCTTTTGTGATTTTTTTTTTTTTTTTTTTGCGGTACGCGGGCCTCTCACCGTTGTGGCCTCTCCCATTGCGGAGCACAGGCTCCGGACGCGCAGGCTCAGCGGCCATGGCTCACGGGCCCAGCCGCTCCGCGGCATGTGGGATCCTCCCAGACCGGGACACGAACCCTTCTCCCCTGCATCGGCAGGCGGACTCTCAACCACTGCGCCACCTGGGAAGCCCCTGTGATATATTTTTTAATTGATTAAAAGGTGAGGGTAATAAGTGAACATCTGATCCAAGTTTCAGCAAAGGACTCTTTATTGAGGTACAGGATCTAAAGAGTTATTTTAGGCAAGTTCCCAGAGGCAGTTTTTAAAACCATAAGGCTGAATGAGGAGACTGTGATTCTAATGGATTCTGCCGCTCCTTAGAAATAAATTAAGAGTTTCCTTCCAAGCGGAGTGGCTAGTGAGCTGAGAGGTAATATTTTAAAATTGTTGAGTCCAAACATAACCTGGATTTGCATTTCTTAAAGCTTGTAGTTTGCTTTTCACATTTTCTCTCTTCCCTATGGTCCAAGTTGCTTTCTTTCAGGGGAAACTTGGGCTCATTTTATGAGGTGTGGAATAGAGAGCCAGCCTGGTGCTTTGACTGGCTGAACTTTCCATACCGCCTTAAACAACCTGGGAAAAGTCAATGTGATTTATGACAGTAGTTACTGCTACCCTTTTACGTAGCCAGAAATACTCTCAGCAATCAAAAAAACCCCCAAACCTCCCAAACCCCCCAAACTGGCACATTTTGAGCCACTGTCATTTCTACATCTTGACTAGTCATCTGAGTGATTCATTAATTAAGTTTATCCAACTAAGGAGCCTTCCTTGTAAGTGAGGGTACAGTGAAAATTGGTGAAGAGATCTTCTAGCTACATCCAGTATGATCTTAAAGACAGGGAGGGCCTACTGAACAGATATGTGGTATGAGACTGCTTGGTTATTTTCATGAATTATTCCCATGTGTTGGGCATAAAAGCCCAGGATCATGCAGCAGGTGCCGGCTTCTATAGCATTCACTGGGGTCTTTTTGTGCTAGTGTTTCAGGTTATGTGAATCTACACAGTAGAGATGAAAATTAGAGACACAGACAGAGACAGACACAGAGACACACATACACATACCCCACACACCCCTCTACTACTCAGAAAGCATTTTCCCCCACCAATATTTCTGAAACATCAGGATGCCAGGCATATGTTTACAAGGTCAGAGATGATCATCAGACTAATATCTTTAAAATTGTGTGGTTCATTTTCCTTGCAGTAGCTTAAAGACCATCCTTTATATCTACTATATGATTGGACATGAAAAACTCACCTTTCACATAGAGGTTAAAGCCACACACATACAGGGGTTCCCAAGCTTTTTTTTCTTTTTTTTTGCGGTACGCGGGCCTCTCACTGCTGTGGCCCCTCCCGTTGCGGAGCACAGGCTCTGGACGCACAGGCTCAGCGGCCACGGCTCACGGGCCCAGCCGCTCTGCGGCATGTGGGATCTTCCTGGACCGGGGCACAAACCCGTGTCCCCTGCGTCGGCAGGCGGACTCTCAACCACTGCGCCACCAGGGAAGCCCCCCAAGCTTTTTATGGCAGTGACACATATGAGAGAGAACAATGTTCACCATCAGGCATCTGTCATTGGACATTTGGGTTGCTTCTGTGTTGTAGCTATTGTGAATAATGTTGCAATGAACATAGATATACAAATATCTCTTTGAGATGCTGCTTTCAGTTCTTTTAGTTATGTACCCAGAAGTGAGATTGCTGGATCTTATGGTGGTTCTATTTTTAACTTTCTGAGGAACTGCCATACTCTTTTTTCAAAGCAGCTTTATAATTTATCAATCCCTCCAACAGTTCACAAGAGTTCCAGTGTCTCCACATCCTCACCAACACTTATTTATTTATTTATTTAGGATAGTAGCCATCCTAATGGATATGAGGTGGTATCTCATAATTTTGATTTTCATTTCTTCAGTGATTAGTGATGTTGAGCATCTTTTCATGTGCTTTTTGGCTATGTATATATTTCCTTTGGAAAATGTCTATTCAAGTCCTTGGCATATTTCTTTTTAAATTTATTTATTTATTTTTGTTGTGTTGCGTCTTCGTTTCTATGCGAGGGCTTTCTCTAGTTGTGGCAAGCGGGGTCCACTCTTCATTGAGGTGCGCAGGCCTCTCACTATCGCGGCCTCTCTTGTTGCGGAGCACAGGCTCCAGATGTGCAGGCTCAGTAGTTGTGGCTCACGGGCCCAGTCGCTCCGCGGCATGTGGGATCCTCCTGGACTGGGGCACGAACCTGTGTCCCCTGCATCGGCAGGTGGACTCTCAACCACTGCACCACCAGGGAAGCCCCCTTGGCATATTTTTTGAATAAGCTTTTAAATTTTTTTATTGTTAAGTTATAGGAGTTTTTTATATATTCTGGATATTAATCCATTATCAGATATATGATTTGCAAATATTTTCTCCCATTCTGTGGGTTGCCATTTTATTTGTTGATACTGTCTTTTGATGCACAAATTTTAAAAAATTTTATGAAGTTTAGTTTGTTTCCTGTGCCTTTAGCATCATATCCAAGAAATCGTTGCCAAATCCAATGTCATGAAGATTTTACCCTATGTTTTCTTCTATAAGTTTTATAGTTTTTGGTCTTACATTTAGGCCTTTGATCCATTTTGAGTTAATTTTGGGATATGGTGTTAGGTAAGGGTCCAACTTCATTCTTTTGCATATGGATATCCAGTTTTCCCAGTACCGTCGTTGTAATGACTGTCCTTTACCCATTGAATGGTCTTGGCCCCTTTGTCAAAAATCATTTGACTATATGTGAGAGGTTATTTTTGGGCTCTCTATTCTATTCTGTTGGTCCTTACTTCAGTCTTTATGCCATTACCACACTATTTTGATTACTGTAGCTTTAGAATAAGCTTTGAAATTAGGAGGTGTGAGTCTTCCAGCACCATTCTCTTTTTCAGGATTGTTTTGGCTATTTGGGGTCCCTTGAGATTACATATGAATTTTTTTTTTTCCTATTTCTTTGGCCGCGTGGTGCAGCTTGCAGGATCCTAGCTCCCCGATCAGGGATCGAACCCGGACCCTTGGCAGTGAGAGCGCAGAGTCCTAACCACTGGACTGCCAGGGAATTCCTCCATATGAATTTTAAGATGGGTTTTTCTCTTTTTGCAAATACATCATTGGGATTTTGATAGGGATTGCATTGAATCTATAGGTTGCTTAGGGTATAGTTTCTATCCTAACAATATTAAGTCTTCCATTCAAGTATTTTGTTCTTTTTGATGCTATTGTAAATGGAATTGTTTCTGTAATTTCTTTTCTGGATTGTTCATGGTTAGTGTGTAGAAATGCAACTGATTTTTGTGTGTTGAGTTTGTATCCTACTATTTTGCTGAATTCATTTATTAGCTCTAACAGTTTTCGTGTATGGAATCTTTAGGGCTGTCTACATATAAGATCATATCATCTACAGACAGAGATAATTGAAATTTTTCCTTTCCAATTTAGGTGACTTTTATTTATTTCTTCTTCTTCTTTTTTCTTTTTTTTTTGCTCTAATTTCTCTGGCTAGCACTTCCAATACTAGGTTGAATATAAGTAATGAAATAAGTAATGAAAGTAAGTATCCTTGTCTTGTTCCTGATATTACAGGAAAAGCTTTCAATATTTCACCATTGAGTATGATGTTTGCTGTGGGTTTTCCATATATGGTTTTATTACCTTGAGGATGTTTCCTTCTATTCCTAGTTTGTTGGGTATTTTTATCTTGAAAAGATTTAAAATTTTGTCAACACTTTTTCTGCTTCATTTGAGATGATCATGTGTTTTCTTCCCCTTCATTAGATTAATATGATATATTACATTGACACTGACTGATTTTTTTGTATGTTGAACCACCCTTGCATTCCAGGAATAAATCCCATTTGGTTGTCATATATGATCCCTTTAATATGCTGCTGAATTCAGTTTGATAGTATTTTGTTGAGGATTTTTGCATCAATATTCATAAGGGATATTGGTCTGTAGTTTTCTCTTCTTGTAGACTCTTTGTATGGCTCTGGTGTCAGGATAATACTGCCCTCAAGGAATGAGTTAGGAAGTGTTCCCTCCTCTCTAATTTTTTGGAAAAGTTTGAGAAGGATTGGTATTTGTTCTTCGCAAGTTTGGTAGAATTCACCAGTGGAGCCACTTAGGTCCAGGGCATTTATTTTGGGGAGGTTTTTGATTACTCTTTTCAATTTTCTTACTAGTTGTAGTCTATTCAGATCTTCTATTTCTTCATGACTTAGTCTTGGTAGGTTTTGCTTCTATGAATTTGTCCATTTCATCTAGGTTATCCAGTTTGTGGGTGTACAGTTGTTCAAAGTATTCTCTTATTATCTTTTTCTTTCTGTAGAATCAGTAGTAATGTCTCCAGTTTTATTTCTGATTTTAGTATTTGTGAGTTCTCTCTTTTTTTCCATTGTCCTTCTGGCTAAAGGTTTGTCAATATTTTTTTATCTTTTCAAAAACAAACTTTTGGCTTCATTGATTATATCTATGATTTTTCTGTTCTCTGTTTCATTTATCTGTACTTTAAACTTTATTATTTCCTTCCTTCTTCTAGCTTTGGGTTTAGTTTGTTCTTATTTTTCTTGTTCCTTAAGTCATAGAGTTAGGCTGTTGATTTGAGATCTTTCTTGTTTTTTTTTTTGTCTTTATTGAATTTGTTACAATATTGCTTCTGTTTTCCTTTTTTTTTTAATGATTTGTTTTTTTGGCCACAAGACATGTGGAATCTTAGCTCCCCAACCAGGGTTCAAACCCGTACCCCCTGCATTGGAAGGCAAAGTCTTAACCACTGGACCACCAGCGAAGTCCCTCTTGTTTTTTAATGTAAGCATTTATAGCTGTAAATATTACCCTTAGCACCATTTTTGCTCTATCCCATAAGGTTTGGTATGTTGTGTTTTTGTTTTCATTCATTTCTAAGCATTTTCTTTCTTTCTTTTTTTTTTTTTTGCGGTACGCGGGCCTCTCACTGTTGTGGCCTCTCCCGTTGCGGAGCACAGGCTCCGGACGCACAGGCTCAGCGGCCATGGCTCACGGGCCCAGCCACTCCGCAGCATGTGGGATCTTCTCGGACTGGGGCACGAACCCGTGTCCCCTCCATCGGCAGGTGGACTCTCAACCACTGCGCCACCAGGGAAGCCCCAGCATTTTATTTCTTTTTAAAAATAGTTATTTATTTATTTTTGGCTGCGTTGGATCTTCATTGCTGTGCACAGGCTTTCTCTAGTTGCAGGGAGCGGGTACTACTCTTTGTTGCGGTGCGCAGGCTTCTCACTGCTGTGGCTTCTCTTGTTGCGGAGCATGGGCTCTATGCGCGAGGACCTCAGTGTGGCACACGGGCTCAGTAGTTGTGGCACACAGGCTTAGTTGCTCTGAAACATGTGGGATCTTCCTGGACCAGGGCTCGAATCCTTGTCCCCTGTATTGGCAGGCGGATTCTTAACCACTGCGCCATCAGGGAAGTCCCTAATCTTTTTTTTTTTTTTGGAGACAGAAGTCCAGAAGTCCAGAAGCACCATATCCAAACGATCCTATCTCCCATCTGTTCTCTTAAGATCTCATTTATCTTTCAAGAAGTCATTTGTGTTCTCATAAATGCCTTTTCTGCCTCCCTTCTAAGAAGTTATTTAGAAGGGGGGAAAAGAAGCAGGGAGGGGTGAGATAGGGGTAGAGGATTAAGAGGTACAAAGTACTATGTATAAAATAGGCTACAAAGATATGGTTATATAGTACAACACAGGGAATATAACCAATATTTTATAATAACTGTAAATAGAATATAACCCTTAAACTGTGAATCACTGTTATATACCTGAAACATATAATAATATTGTATATCAACTGTACCTCAATAAAAAAATTAAAATAAATAAGCAGTAACTATATATACAAAAAAAAAAAGTCATTTGTGTTTTCATAAATGCCTTTTCTGCCCCCCTTCTAAGAAGTTATTTATTCTCCCAGAAATGGCCCCTCTACTCTTCTCCAGCCCCACTCTAACCAGCCGTATTTTTAAAAAATATTTTATTTATTTATTATTTTTGGTTGCATCGGGTCTTAGTTGTGGCATGTGGGCTCTTCGTTGCAGCGTGCAGGTTCCTCTCTAGTTGTGGCATGCAGGTTTTCTATCTCTAGTTGCGGCGTGTGGGCTCCAGGGCACATGGGCTCTATAGTTTGCGGCACACGGGCTCTCTAGTTGAGGTGCGCGAGCTCAGTAGTTGTGGTGCGTGGGCTTAGTTGCCCCCCTCTCGTGGGATCTTAGTTCCCCCACCAGGCATCGAAACTGCGTCCCCTGCATTGGAACGTGGATTCCTTACCACTGGACCACGAGGGGAGTCCCTAACCAGCTCCTTGAGTCATATTTTTCTGTGAACTCCTGTGTACATATGTAAATAAAAACCTGTCATTTTTCTTGCTAATTTGTCTTTTGTCATCTTAATTTGTAGGCCCCTCATCGCAACATAAGAGGATAGAGAAAACATTGTTTTTCTTCTTGACATAACTGTCTTGTTAGGAAACGAGGAGATAGTACATGTAACACTAAAGATTTGGACAGAGTTGAGTATTTTTAAATTCTTGCATTGCTATCTATCTTGAGTAAATTACTCAACCTGTCTGAACTTCCTTTTACTTCATCTGTAAAATGGGATAGTGACTTTACCTATTTCTCAGGTTTGCTGTGAAGGCAAAATTAGATAATGTATGTAAAGTGCTTAGCATAGCGTCTGGCACATAGCAAGTATTCATTAAATGTTTGCTTTGGCTACCATTGTTCATCCTGATGTTTGTAGCTGTCATAGCAAAGTTTTTATGTGTTATGACTTTGATGACTGTTGAATTAGTTTGGGTTGAAGGTAGCATGTTTGGGCCTGCAGGGGAGGAAAAATAATTTTCCCTCTACCTTAATGAGTCCTTGGCAGAAACCCCTGTAATGAAAGACAGATTAACAAGAGAAAAAGAGCAGTTTATTTGCTTATTTATTTTTAAAATTTATTTTATTCAAGTTGATTTACAATGCTGTGTTAATTTCTGCTGTACACCAAAGCGATTCAGTTATATATATATATATATATATATATATATATACACACACACATTCTTTTTCATATTGTTTTCCATTATGGTTTATCACAGGACATTGAATATAGTTTCCTGCGCTATACAGTAGGACCTTGTCTGTCCATCTTATATATAATAGTTTGCATCTGCTACTTTCAAACTGCCAATCCTTCCCTCCCTTACTCCCCTACCCCCATCCCCCCTTGGCAATCACAAGTCTGTTCTCTATGTCTGTCAGTTGAAACAGAAGTTTATTAACAGGTATACCTCATGTATACATGGGAGATACCCAGGCAAAGATGAGGAACTCCCCGAGGTGGCTTAGAATTCAGACTTAAATGCCATCTTAATAGGGAAAGTGGAGAGGGGATGTAGGTCTCGTAGGGGAGTGTAAATAATTTTTAGAAAAGATGGATGGACCCTTAGAAGAACTGACGGGAAGTATGACAGTTTGGGACAAAGTTTGTCTCATCTTCTCTCCTGTGATAAGAGTCAATCTTGGGACTTCCCTGGTGGTGCAGTGGTTAAGAATCTGCCTGCCAGTGCAGGGGACAGGGGTTCGAGCCCTAGTCAGGGAAGATCCCACATGCTGCGGAGCAACTAAGCCCCTGCGCCACAACTACTGAGCCTGTGCTCTAGAGCCTGTGAGCCACAACTACTAAGCCCACATGTCACAACTACTGAGGCCAGCGTGCCTAGAGCCCATGCTCTGCAACAAAAGAAGCCACCGCAATGAGAAGCCCGTGTACCGCAATGAGTAGCCCCCACTGGCTGCAACTAGAGAAAGCCCAAGCGCAGCAACAAAGGCCCAATGCAGCCAAATATAAATAAATAAATTTATAAAAAACAAACAAAAAGAATAGATTATTAAAAGAAAAAAGAGTCAGTCTTCACTGGTTGATGAAACTGCCCAGCAGGGGATTTTTTTTTTTTTTTTAATTTTTATTTATTTATTTATTTTTGGCTGTGTTGGGTCTTCGTTTCTGTGAGAGGGCTTTCTCTAGTTGCAGCGAGCAGGGGCCACTCTTCATGGCGGTGCGCGGGTCTCTCACCGTCGTGGCCTCTCCTGTTGCAGAGCACAAGCTCCAGACCCAGCAGGGGATTGGGAACAATTCAGTTCCTTTTGGAGGATCTGTCTTTAGGTAGATAAGGGAAGTTCAGGGAAAGCTTCTCCCTGCATCCACTGTTTTTCAAGTGTGTACGGCTCAAAATAATCAGTGTATTAAAGGGGCATATTTTGGGGTGTCCTGAACTCCTACAGTCATATTTTGGGATTCTGTTACAGGCCTTTATGTAGCCAATCAAAAGGAATTTTAAAAGCAACTACAGGGAAGTTTTAATTCTTTCCCTCCCTTGAACTCCTGTGGCCCTTTAAGCACTCACATGTTAAAAAAACATTTTTGTTTTATCTCCTCTGCTTGATCCTAAGTTTCTTGAGCATAAAGACTATCTGTGTGTATTTCCTATAGGGTATAAAGTAGATAATTAATAAAAATTTATTTAACAAATGAATGGTTCTCTTGCTGTCTTTTGCTGTGAATTTACTAAACTCACCAAATAATTTATTTTGTGTCGGAGAGATCTAGCTTGGTTTCTTTTTTTCTTTTTTTTTTTTTTTAAAACCTGAGCTCCCCAAAGGGTTTCAGCAAAGCATTTTTATTTTATTATTTTATTTATTTTATGCGGTACGCGGGCCTCTCACTGCTGTGGCCTCTCCCATTGCAGAGCACAGGCTCCGGACGTGCAGGCTCAGTGGCCATGGCTCACGGACCCAGCCGCTCTGCGGCATGTGGGATCTTCCCGGACCAGGGCCCGAACCCGTGTTCCCTGCATCAACAGGCGGACTCTCAACCACTGCGCCACCAGGGAAGCCCTAGCTTGGTTTCTTAAAAAATGATTCCTACCATCAGAGAGGCATCATGATATTTCCTGAGGGTAAAAATCTGCCCTTGAAAAAAAATCATTATTAGAGCCAGAAAGGGAACTCAGGAGTCCAGGCCAGCAGTTATAAACATTTAATCTCACTTCTTATGGCTGTGAATTGCCGGGGGCATTGCAAACACTCAAACTGCAGAATGGTCAGGCAGCAGCACTAAGGGGAACACATTGGGATCAGATCAGGAATTTGTTGGAAAAGGTAGGAAAGTCATTTAGCTTCTACCCCTTCCGGTGCAACTGCAGGGCCTGAGGGTGGGGGTGGGGTGTTCTTTTTATGTTTCAAAATAGGAAAGGAATGAGAAAGCTGAGGACTTATAGGGTAAATTTGCATGAGAATAGGGGATTGGAGAGCTGAGTGAAGTCCGGGAAGTTTGTACTCTAAAGGCCACTGGGGTGTCTGAGAAGTCTCAGGTTAAGCAGAAACAGAAGAAGCACAGAGAAGACAAAAGTAATTTTACATCTAAGATATCCTTTTTTTTTCTTATCTAGAAAATGACATATTCCTCCTGAACAGTTGGCTGCACTGAAAACCTTTGATCCACCTTCTTTTTCTTGTAGAGTAGGAGCTGAAAGGTATTTCTAATTGACACACTGCACACTCAGGTAGCTTATTTTCCAGTTTCTTTTTTTTTTTTTTTTTTAATTTTGGCTGCACCACGCAGCATGTGGGATCTTATTCCCCAACCAGGAATCGAACCTGTGCCCCCAGCATTGGAAGCCTGGAGTCTTAACCACTGGACCGCCAGGGAAGTCTCAGGTAGCTTATTAAGGCAGCATCTGTAGGGTAATGGACCTTGCTTACCTGGTCCACCCCTTTGAGGCACCGGAATCTGGACCTTCATTGTCAGTTAGGGGTTTTCTCTGAATGTGGCTATAACAATACCGGGAGGGTTCATCAGCAGGGAATTTCACAGAGCTAATAAAGGCATTAATTAAGAATGCTAAAACGCTCATGTGGAAGGAGACCTAGATCCAATTTATTCTGTGCTGAATGTAAGCACCATTTTCTATATAACAACTACAGATACCTTACAGTGTGGTTCTGCTATTAATTTATAATCCTTCGCTGCTGGAGACTTGGGGAAACCTTTAGCTGTGTGTGCCTAAAGGAAGGGACTCCGCTGTGTCTATTCTCCTCTTTTGTCAGCCAGGTTCTGTGTTTTGTCTGCTGACCTTTTTAGAATGTCCCATGCTACTCTTATCTGGCACTAGTTTGCACTGGAATGGTTGCTTCGTCCAACAGGGGGCCTTTCCTTTTTCTACTACTAACTGAACGTCTCATACAGCAAAAATGCTCCGTTTAGAGCTCGAATAACAGAGTCCTTGTTACTGAGTAAAGGCTGTTAGGCAGCTCCAGTGGGCGTGGCTAAGTGTTTGCTGTCAACTTTATGCCGGGGAAAGTCTTTTCTCATGTTAAAAAAGAGACAGCAGACCCCAAATGGAGTCACTTGTGCTAAACCCACATCAGCAAACCAAGACTTAATACCTAACCTAATTGCAGTTTCAGTCTCTCCTGGGGATGTGATCTTTAGCCAGTCCATCTGGAATTGCCTGCTCAGCACTAGTGAGGTTATCAGCTCGAGGGACCCCTTCCGTCCCCATAGGAAGGTGACCTTTCCTGAAACATTCCACTCTTGGCTAGAAACTTCCTTTTCCCGCCCCCTTATGACTATAAACACCTTCTATTTTGTATAGCTCCTTACGGTTCCTTTCTTCTGCTAGATGGGGTGCTGCCGGATTCATGAATCATTAAGTAAAGCCAATTAGATCTTTATATTTTCTCAGCTGAATTTTGCTTTTAATACTCTGTATCTTTTAACTTTCAGAAATGATGGGAGAGCTCTAAGTTCTAAGCAGATGCCATTTCCCACCTCTTGGTATTGTTTTTTGGTTGTTCATGTGCTCTTCAATTCTACCCCACCCTACAAAATGCTCTCAGAGCTCAGCTTGTACTGTAATTAACTAATTTATTGTGTGGCTAGTTGTCAACACATTGTCTCCCACCTTAAGTGCCAGGAGGGCAGGAACCAGTCTCTCCTGTTCACTGTTGTATCTGCAACATCTAGACCAACATCTCTCCCACAGAGGGTCTCCCATCAATGGTTGTTGAATGAATGTCTCCTTCCCACTGGGGCAGAAGGAAGAAGCCTATATACTTGCTTATTTTGGTGGAAAAAGAAACTTCCAGACTGAGTTGGACTTAAAAAGATTTCCCATTAGGCAGATTCCTGGATGCCATGATAAATTGATGTAGCTTTAACTGCAGTCACTTAAGAGTTTTTCTGTTTAATCATTTCATGCTCATTATCTTTATAGTTTTTATTATAAATTTTGAAAGGGAAGAGGCATTTCACAGGACCAAATGAAATAAAGAATTTGGGAAATTATCCAGCTAATTCAGGAAAAAAAATCATATATGTGTTCAAATATAAGGCAACATGGAATGTAATACTATTTCCTTTTTTTTGTTTTTTACAATGAGAATATTTATTTTTATCAACTTGAATATACAAAGTTCTGTGGATATAGTCCAATGTCTACTCATTATATTTAATTATTAATTTAATTACGTATTTAAAATTTGATATTTAAAGTCACATATAAAACGCATTACTTTAAAAGTAGGTGGGGCTTCCCTGGTGGCGCAGTGGTTGAGAGTCTGCCTGCCGATGCCCCGGTCCAGGAGGATCACACATGCCGCGGAGCGACTGGGCCCGTGAGCCATGGCCGCTGAGCCTGTGCGTCCGGAGCCTGTGCTCCGCGACGGGAGAGGCCACAGCAGTGAGAGGCCTGCGTACCACCAAAAAAAAAAAAAAGAAAAGAGTAGGGATGGAAAAATTTTAACTTATGCTATTACAGACATCTTTGGCATCTATTTTCTTTCATCATTACCGGTCACAGTTTTTCAGAGCCCTTTGTCTGTATTTCTGTCTAAATTGTTTGAGACAGAGCACTTTTTGAATCCATGAATGATGAAGGTCACTGGAAATTTCAACCCAAGTCACAAGTAGCCATTCATATAATGTTATAGCCAGTGGGTTTTTTATTTCTCCTATTGGCTTCCTGACTCATCTATGCTGGCCACAGTCTAAAGTACTTCTGTATTGCTTTAGGTGATTTTTGAAAGTCTTGATTATACTGACATCCAATACTTGTAATTTTCATACCTCCATACAATTAATGTATAACAATATGCCCTTTAAAGAATCAGTTTCATTTGTTTATACCTATAAACATCCAAAATAGTATTAATTAAAGTTAGGCTAATATGTTTTCCTCAAACCATACCTTGTAGTTCAAAATAGAGTAATGGAAAGAGTACTTTACAATATGAAAGACTTCATAGGGACTCAAATACAAGAATTTTCCACTTTTTCTGAGGGTTAATTTTGGGAAAACGTTGGCTTGCATTTAAACACATGAAACATTTCCTACTGGCTATTTTGGGGGTGTTCCCTGAGATCTAGACTGGTCTGTCCGTTGATTAATTCATTGGATTATTCTTTAGTTTTCAACGTCACCTTAAGCAATTATTAACTAGAAAATATTTAATGTGCAATATTTAGGGAGTGATTTTTTAAAAAAGTAATTTGTAGCCTGACTTGCTAAAGATGAATTTTGAAACTAGAGATTATTTGCATTCTTTAATTGTTGCCTCCCTGATCCATTCTTCTTGTCTTCCCCCACCACTCCTAACAGAGGTGTTACAAAGGATACAATCAGAGAACTATGGGATTTAGCTCCTCAATCTGACTGCTGCGCTAAGTCTCATTTCATTGATTCCAACACTTACTGTACTCCCTCCACCTCATTTTTAACATCTCTGAAATCAAGATGCATCTTACAACTGAAGGCATCTACAATTATTATCTTCCAAGTCACAGTTGTGATATGGTTGCAGGAATCTGGTTGTAGCTATTCATATTGTTGACACTGTAGTTGAGTTATATGCATTTAGTTGCCATTTACAGTGTCTTCAAAATAATCTCACTGTGATTTGGCATTGAAACAAAAAGTTATTATATTTACCAAAATGTGTGGAAAAGAGCAATGTGATATATAATGAATATCTATGACTAAATAAGTCTAAAATGAAATATGGTAGTATTTGCTTTGGATTGAAAAGTTGAATCTCATGTCCTTTTCTTGGTAAATTTCTTGTCCTGATGTGCTTAATGTACTTCTCCTTTCTAAGATCACATTTAAAGGAAATTGTCTGCGGTCTGTTTACTAAGAACTTTGCTCAAGTTCAACTGCAGTTTTTCAATTAAGACTCTACTTCAAAGCATTACAAAGGGGAGTGAAAAATCTGGTGAACATGTTGCAATGACAGGATGTATTAAAACCCATAAAGGTGAATGAGGATTTGAGATTATAGGAGTATCACAGCTAAATAAGTTACATAGTGCACTGTTTTCTCTCTCTCTTTTTTTAAAAAATCATTTTGGACAGCTAATTAAAAAAAATATTTATTTATTTAATTTATTTATTTTTGTCTGTGCTGGGTCTTCGTTGCTGCCTGCGGGCTTTCTCTAGTGCGGTGAGCAGGGGCTACTCTTTGTTGCGGTGCGCGGGCTTCTCATCGCGGTGGCTTCTCTTGTTGCGGAGTACAGGCTCTAGGTGTGCAAGCTTCAGTAGTTGTGGCACGTGGACTCAGTAGTTGTGGCTCGTGGGCTCTAGAGCACAGGCTCAGTAGTTGTGGCTCACGGGTTTCGTTGCTCGGCGGCATGGGGGATGTGCCCAGACCAGGGCTCAAAACTGTGTCCCCTGTGTTGGCTGGTGGATTCCTAACCACTGCGCCACGGGGGAAGCCCTGGACAGCTAATTTAAAAAAAAAAAAAAGTTATTTATTTGGCTGTGTCGGGGCTTAGTTGTGGTGCACAGGCTTCTCGTTGTGGCACGTTGGCTTCTCTCTAGTTGTGGCGTGCGTGCTCTCTAGTGACACGCAGGCTCCAGAGCATCCGAGCTTAGTTGCCTGGCGGCATGTGGGATCTTAGTTCCCCCACCAGGGACTGAACCCATATCCCCTGCTTTGGAAGGCAGATTCTTTACCACTGGACCACCAGGGAAGTCCTGTAATTTTTTCTCTTAAAAAAAATCTCTTACGGCTTCAGAAGGAATTGTTTGAAGCCATTATAAACAAGGTTGGGGCCATTCGAGTAATCATCAGACACACATTTGTTGAGAAACTACTATATGTAGGACTCAGTGTTCATTTGTATGTGATATTTAGTGTGCCTGCTCTGTGCTAAGTATTGTGCTGGGCTCCAAGAATAAATAGTAAAACGGAGGATCACAGCCCCCTTGGAACTTATTTTTTTATTGAAGAAGGCAGGTCAGTGTTAGGAGGAAGCATTTCTAAGTTTTCACTCTGATGAATCTGAAAGTCATCTTTGGCCACTGCCCTGCAGGGTGGACCATGAATGACGAGAATCAGTCAAGGTTCCAGCAGGAAACACATAGCACACTCCAAGTGGGGATTTTGCAGAGTGGTTTGTTTTTTTTTGTGGGGGCCGTGTTGCATGGGCTTGCGGGATCTTAGTTCCCAGACCAGGGATTGAACCCCAGCCCCGGCAGTGAAAGTGCTGAGTCCTAACCAATGGAGTGCTAGGGAACTCCCTGCAGAGTGCTTATAAAAGGGATTATTGACAAAGTTGTGGGCAGGATATAGGAAAACCACAAGGATAATTTAGTACTTGAGGAGCCAGTAATAGTCATGGGGGGAGGCTGGAGGGTGGGGTAGGGTGGAGGGTGAGGGGGTGAGATCCCCACCTTCAGGCCTGAAGAGACCTGAACTTCAGCAGAAACAGGAAAATCACAGACTCCAAGGAAAGAAAGTTTTCCAAGTGTTTAGAGAGGTGCTTTGATAAGATTAAGAAAGATGGTTCTGGATACAAACAGGCCAGGATTTCAGTGTAGCTCTTTACACAGAAGTTGGTCTTCTGAGACTGTTAACTTCTCCCAGCATCCACTTTCTCTTCTTCCTTTTAGTAAAAGCATGTCTTAGAGTTTTCACTGGCCACATGGTTTCTCAGCTACAGGCTCTATTGCCCACCTAACTCTGGACATGTGACTAAATTTGGACCAGTGGGAGGTGGGCAGAGGTGATGCATGCAACTTCTGGATCATCTTCTTAACGATGCTTGGTTCTAAGCCTCTCCCCCCATTTCCGTTGGCTGGGCGTCAGCAATAATTGGAGCATGTTTGGAAGCTAAGAAAGATCCATCTCTCACCTCTGTCACGTGAGGGAGAAATAAGTTTCTGTCTTATTTAAGCTGCTGTATACTTAGCTCTTTTTGTTACAGCAGCATAGCTAATCCCTTAACTAATATATTATGTGACTTCGGCATAAATTATATTATCTTGCTAAGGCTTAGTTTCTTTATCATAAAAATAATTTCCTCTTCATAGGGTTTTTGTGAGGGTGAAATGAGGTAACGTATGTCAAGTGATTAGCCTAGTGCTTGGTACGCATTCATTGAAACCAAGCATGGTTGAACACTGGGTGTTGTACAAAATGAGGCAGCTAGTGAGAGACCTGCCGTGGGTGTATGTGAAATAACAAGAAGTCTATATATTGGTCTTGACCCCCCGTTCCTGCTCATATCTGGACTTTGGTTTCTAGCAGAAGTCCTAAAACACTTGTAATTTCGTGAGTGGTAGGAGTGTCTGATAGAGAGCTCCTAAATCCCTTGGAATTTCCCAGATAATAGGAGAATATTTTGTGTGATGAGGCTACTCTTGGTAGGTTCCTGAATGGGTAGCGATCACCAGAAAGACCAAGTCATGATTAGAAGCATAGAATTTTCAGGCCCACCTGCTGTTCTCTGGAGAGGGGAGGGGGGCTAGAAATTGAGTTAAAATTCAGTCATGCTTACATGATGATGCCTCTGTAAAAATCCTTGAACAATGGGGTTCAGAGAGCTTCTGGGTTGGTGAATACATCTATGTGCTGGGAAGGAGGTGTACCCCAATTCCACAGGGACAGAAACTCCTGTGCTTGGGATGCTTCTGAACCTTGCCTGTGTATCTCTTCATCTGGCCGTTCATCTTTGTCCTTTATCATATCCCTGAGCTCTATGAGCCATCTTTGTAAATTATTGAACCTGAGGAGACGGTAGGGGAACTCCGATTTTTTTTTTTTTTTTTTTGGCTGCACCACTCGGCTTGTGGGATCTTAGTTCCCCAACCAGGGATTTAACCCCGGACCCTCGGCAGTGAAAGCACAGAGTCCTAACCGCTGGGCCACCAGGGAATTCTCTCCTGGGAATTTGAAGAAACCCTGGAGGGGTGGACATGAGGGTGCTTTGGTTCTCTATGTGGCTTTTATCTGGTCTTACATGGATCCCAAGAAACTAGGAGTCTCTAGCTGACATCAAAGTGACACAGTGACTATCCTAGCTTAATATTCTTGGACACATGTGCAAACATAACTGTGGTAACTTTCCAAGAGTGGAGTCAAAGAAGAGTTGTTTCTAATGGTTTTGATTGCTATTGGGTTGGTTGATTTTAAGTTGATAGACAGGATCTGACAGCCTCACCTGTAGAGCTGGTATATCTCCTGCTTTTCTGCGTCTTCTCAGGGTTCTGCTTTCTGTCTGCCTTGGAACCTTCTGGGGGCCTTGGTGGTATCCACTTCCTGAGAAGGGCCATATTCCCATCTGGATAGGTAGCTTTTAGTCATGCAGGCCCTGGGTTGTTGCTGGGCCAGCCTGTGAGTGTGTGGGGACACCTGAGTGGGGGACTCAAGGTATAAACATTCATCTGATTTAGATACTGTGCTTGGAAAGCTTTAGTGGCACAGTGAGCTAAATGGCTGTGATGTCACGATCCAGCCATGGGGGTGGTAGTGTTTGTGCCTCATGTATGTTTTGTCAGAATGGTGCGTGACATGATCATGTGCCACAGATAGCTGTCAATAGTAATTTCAGGGATCATCAGAGATGCTGGCTAGCACCTGGATTTAATGGAAAGGCCATTATCTCCTCCTGTGGAATGCTTCCTGTAACCAGAGTCTTTATGGGGTGTTTTGAGAGGTAATCCAACATTTCTCTATTTGCCTCAATAAAAGGCAAATTCTTTCTTGAAGCCTCTGGCTTTGTGGCTGTATAATCTACACCCTAGGGACACTAGTGCTGATTTCTAGCAGGCAGTATGAAATCTGTTTTTGTCTTAGGATCATGGTTAACCAACCTCCTTATTAAGGTAATTTAAAACTGGTTTACTCATTCCCTGCCCACCTCACCTATCGGACTCTATCTGCCTACGGCTACCAGGACTCAATCACCCCTCCCTGCATTTGACCCCAACACCCCCGCTACGCACCTTCTTGAACTTGCCCCTTGCCTTCCTAAGACTTAAAAATCTATTGGATATCCTCCCACTTGGCTGAACTCCTGGCCTCAACCCACGCGAGGCACCTCTATCTTATTAACAATCAGGCCCCAGCGGGACCTGTTGCTTTCCAGAGGTTCTCTTAGGTCAGGTTCCTGGGACACAGACTCCGAGATGGAGATTCGCATGCAGCAGTCGTGTTGAGGAGTGTGCTTGGTATCAACAGCTCAAGGAGTGAAGGAAACAGGACTGAGCAGAGGGAACGGTTGAGCTACAAGGCAATAACGAGGGCCTCAGCCAATCTCAAGGGGAGCTCAGAGCCGGAATGGCTCTTTGGAGCTGTCCCAGATTGAGCGTCTTTGTACCAGGACACTTCCCAGTCATTGGTTGTGGTCTTCCACTAGGGAGAGAGAAGAGATTCAACTGTGACCGTTAGCAGCCAACACTCCCAGCAGCTGGAGGAGTGATGTCTGTGCTCTGCTGCCCTGCTGCCCCCCACCCTGCCCCACCCCACAGGAGGGAATCTGGGTAGTGCATCACAATGGGCACCGCAGGGCTAGAACATTATCCTCACGCCTTCTTGGAGCAGGATCTGATGCACCTGGTGAGAGAAGACCTCCTCCCCTTTGAAGTCCATAGTCATATTTTTTGTTCTGGGAAATTTTCTCTTCTGATCACAGCATCTTGGCTTTTCAAATTTTTATTTATTAAATTACATGGGAGTTGTATGTGAGGTTCTGGTCTAGGCCTGGAGAGGGATGGAAATGTGAGTTACACTAGGTCGTTTTCCTCAAAGGGATTCATAAGCTGGGGAATGGAATGGGGCTGGTGGAGAGGGTCATAGAAAGTGGGACAAGAGGGAAGGGCTTTGTGCAGGCAAATTGAATGAGTCTTCAGCGTTGAAGGCTAAATCCTAACCTTGTCTCATGTAAATTTTGCCTGGGCAGCATGAGTGGACACAGCCAATCCTCCCAGGTGTGGCCTTGGAGGGCAGATTTGGGGGAGGGCCATTTCCTTTTTAACTTAAAAGATCATGCATAAGCAAGGACTGGAAGGTGGATTAAAATGAATGTCTGTGATAAACATCTCTATTTGTATTATTGAAAAACTAGAACATGCAGAAAGTAGAAAGGAAAAAACCCATGAACTCCCCACCCAGAGAAAACCATTGTTAATCTTCTGATGCATTTTGCCCCCTCTGTCCCCCTCTCCCCTTTTGAAAATGTGGGAGATATGATCACTTTCTATAATTTTGCATCCTATATTTTTGGTTTAACACTGTGTTTAACACTGTGCAGGGAGTCTCTGGAGTATCACTGCCAAGGTTCAAATGCCAGCTTCCTCAATATCTGTGTGACTTTGGACAAGTTAGTAATCTTTCTACAGATTACTTTCTCATTTCTAAAATGGGAGCAATGAAAGGACTTTTTCCAATAGGACTCTCTTCTGAAGATGGAATGAGCTAGTATGTGTGAAGCCTGTTGTGGTCCGAGAGCGGGTTGGAAAAGAATTTCCAGACACAAGGCAGAGTGTAAGGAAAATAGTTTATTAAAGAGAAGGGTGGGTTGCTTGTCTGTTTTCATAGCCATGGAAACTGCAGGTCATCTGCTGACTGGGCAGAGTATGTATACTTTCAGTGTGCTGAGCGGGAGAAAAACAGCAAACGTCTTTCCTTATATGGGGATGGGAAAGGGACAGGGCATGCTGCTTGGGAGGGTTCTGGGACATTGCAATGGTCACATTGTGACAGAATGATAGGAGTCCTGTAACTCTTTGTTCTGGCAGTATTGGCCCTTTGAGTTTATCTTGTTCTTTGTCTTTGGAGCATAACAGAAAGCCCTTAACACCATTCCTGGCTTTCAGAAAGTACTCAATAAATGTTAGCAATGATTACTTTCCCCATATTATTACATCTTTCTATATCTCGTATACGTCTACGTAATAGTCTGTCCCGTGGTTGAACTCTGGTTTACTTTTGTTGGACGTCTAGGCAGAATCCATTCTTTTATTGTTATAAAAAATGTTGCAATGAACGTTTCTGTGCGTAAACAATTCAGGAATCTTGTATTTCTTTAGGCTAAAATCCCAGGAATAGAATTATTAGGTCAAAGGGTAGGCTCTTGACTCTGTATGTATGTGTTTTACTGTAGAACACATTTTGTGCAATTAAAATTTTGTTTACTTAATTGTGGTAAAGCCTATGGCACATTATTAGTTGCTTTATTACATATGTTTCTAAAGCATTTAATAAAACATATAACTTAATGTGTTAAGAAAGGGTTTAAATTGTATGGAATCTATTCTACAAATTTATTTCCTTTTTCATACACAGTCATAAACCGAAGACAGAATCCAGACTGTTCCTTACCTGATACCAGTATTGTTTTGGACATACTACTTAGGAAGGGTCTAGAATCTCTGAATTTTAGTTCCTAAGCTCAGATTTCTAAGACATTTCTCTACATTTTGCATGGAATTTCTTAACACCAATTTCTACATATATATCTGTTTATTCACTTGCATGTTAGTTAAATCTATAGGTACTTGGATAAAAATATCTGGAACAAATATATTCATATAGTTGATTGCTTTGTACTTCAATGGAATTTTTAGATGATATAGTATCTGACAAATTTGTAAAGTTTATTCATCCGGGAACCTTCCCAACAGTTCAAACGCAACTGACTCAAAACCCAGGAGCACTGGGAATGCCTTGGCGGTCCAGTGGTTAGGACTTCGTGCTCACACTGCTGGGGCCCCAGGTTTGATCCCTGGTTGGGGAACTAAGGTCCTGCAGGCCATGTGGCTTGACCAAAAAAACCAAAGCAAAATGAACAAACAGCAACAAGAAAAAACCTAGGAGCACTGAACTGACAGAATGAGATTTTTATGGATTCTTCATAACTTCTATGTTCATAATTGTTTCATCTTGTTGAAAGATGGTTTTAATTTCTTCTTTCCAACCTGTGTGTCTTTTATTTATTTTTCTTGTCTTATTTCAATAACTAAGAACTTGAATAAAATGTTGAATGGAAGTGGCAAGAGTAGGCAGAACACTCAGCATTTCACCATTAAATATAATGTTAACTGTAGGTTTTATTTGTAGATATTCTGTGACCTATTTCCCTGTGCATTTATTTTTATTATATATGGTGGTTGAATTTTGTCAAATTCTTTTTTTGCCATCTATTGAAATTACCAAATGATTTTTCTCCTTCTGTTATTGTGATGAATTACATTGATTAAAATTTTTTTTAAAATAAACATATTTATTTTTGGCTGTGTTGGGTCTTTGTTGCTGTGCACAGGCTATTTCTCTAGTTGCGGCGAGTGGGGGCTACTCTTTGTTACGGTGCATGGGCTTCTCCTCGCGGTGGCTTCTCTTGTTGCAGAGCACAGGCTCTAGGCACACAGGCTTAAGTAGTTGTGGCACGTGGGCTTCAGTAGTTGTGGCTCGAGGGCTCTAGACCGCAGGCTCTGTAGTTGTGGTGCATGGGCTTAGTTGCTCTGCGGCATGTGGGATCTTCCCGGACCAGGGCTCAAACCTGTTTCCCCTGCATTGGCAGGCAGATTCTTAACCACTGCACTACCAGGGAAGCCCCAAAATATTTTTGAACTTCCCTTTTCATTTCTTCTTTGAACCACAAGTTATTTTATAGTATGTTTTTTAATATTAAGGTAACTGGATATTTCATATATTTCTTTTTGGTATAAATTTCTAATATAATTATGTTATAGTTGGCAAATATACTCAGTATGATTTCAGTCCTCTTAAATTTATTGAAACTTATTTTGTATCCTAGCATATGGTCTTTACTGATGAATATTCCATGCCACTTAAAAAAATGTGTATTCTGGGCTTCCCTGGTGGCGCAGTGGTTGAGAGTCCGCCTGCTGATGCAGGGGACACGGGTTCGTGCCCCGGTCTGGGAAGATCCCGTATGCCGCGGAGCAGCTGGACCCGTGAGCCATGGCCGCTGAGCCTGCACGTCTGGAGCCTGTGCTCCGCAACGAGAGAGGCCACAACAGTGAGAGGCCCGCATACCGCAAAAGAAAAACACAAACAAACAGAAAAAAAATGTGTATTCTATGGTTATTAGTTGTAGCTTCCATAAATGTCAACTGAGTCAATTTGACTGATTTCGGTAGTAAGGTTTTATATATTCTTACTGATTTTCTGACACTTGTTCTGTCAGTTACTGAATAAAGAGTGTTGAAATCTTCTATGGCAAATGTGGATTTGTCTATTATCCCTTTGGTTCCATCAGTTTTTGCTTCATGTATTTTAAAGCCCTGTTTTTAGGTGCACACACATTTATAATCACTATGTCTTTGTGATGAATTGACCTTTTGTCAATATGAAATGCCTCTCTTTTTCTCTGATGATATGGCTTGACCTAAAATCTCCCTGACTGATATTAATATGGTCATTCCAGCTTTCTTGTCACTAGTGCTTGCATACCATGTCTCTTTCTATTGTTTTATTTTAAACTAAACTATATCTTAATATTAAAGTGGGTTTCTTGGGACTTCCCTGGTGGTCCAGCGGTTAAGATGCTATGCTTCCACTGCAGTGGGCATGGGTTCGATCCCTAGTGGGGGAACTAAGATCCCTGCATGCTGTGCTCTGTGGCCAAAAAAGTAAAAATAATAAAAATAAACATTCCAAGGCAATTAAAAAAAATAAAGTGGGTTTCTTGTAGTCTGCATGCAGGTGGGCTTAATTACAATAAGCCTGAGGGATTTTAGTTTTATTCAATCTATTAAAAATACTGAGAGAATGCTATGTTGCTTTATTTAAATAACTTTAAGTAAATTTATTATTTAAAATAAATAGTTGAATAGTATTTGACATGAAAAATATAGCACCCATATTTGAAAAATCAGCATACTTCACTTTTTTTTTGTTTGTTTATGCCCTTCATTTCCTTCCTCCCCATATCACGGTGGTTAAGAGTGCAGACTCTGGGACTTCCCTGGTGGTCCAGTGGTTAAAGACTTCACCTTCAAATGCAGGGAGTGCAGGTTCAATCCCTGGTTGGGGAGCTAAGATCCCACATGCCTTGTGGCCAAAAAACCAAAACATAAAATGGAAGCAATGTTGTAATAAATTCAATAAAGACTTTAAAAATGGTCCACATTAAAAAAAAAAAATTCTTAAAAAAAAAAGAAAGAATGCAGACTCTGGGGCTTCCCTGGTGGCGCAGTGGGTAAGAATCCACCTGCTGATGCAGGGGATACGGGTTCAAGCTCTGTTCCGGAAATAGCCCACATGCCACGGAGCAACTAAGCCTGTGTGCCAAAACTACTCAGCCTGTGCTCTAGAGCCCACGAGCCACAACTACTGAGCCCGCGTGCCGCAACTACTGAAGCCCACACGCCTAGAGCCCGTGCTCTGCAACAAGACAAGCCACCGCAATGAGAAGCCTGCGCACCGCAACAAAGAGTAGCCCCTGCTTGCCACAACTAGAGAAAGCCTGGGCACAGCAACAAAGACTCAGTGCAGCCAAAAGTAAATAAATAAAATAAATTAAAAAAAAAAAAGAATGCAGGCTCTGGGGTTCACATCAGTAGGATTCTAATCTTGGCCCAACCCCTCTTTAGCCATGTGTTTGGGAGAGTTTCTTAACCTCTCCATACCTCAGTTTTCTTATCTGTATAATGGGAATATACAGATAAGAAATATACATTACCTTTCTAAGTGTTATTTTGAAGAATAAACGAGATAATTTATGCAAAGCACTTAACCCAATGCTTGGCATATAATAGGTGTTCAATAATTGTTAGCTGTATTATTACTGTTATTGCTACTACTACTAAACTTAACGATTTATAGGAAAGCAGAGATCTGCTTTCCACAGCAACTCTATTAACCTTTACTTTATTTGGATTCGAATAATCTAGTATTATTTATCCCATGTAAATGGTACATGGGATGTACTGTAGTTGTATAATGAAGTCATTAAATGTCAAGAAGGGAGCTTTCTTCAAGGGAGTGGCTGCACTGGACTATTCTTGGTGGCAGGGACTTGCCTCATGTCTCAGAGGGATAGAAAAGCTCATGAATGAAACCTGGGATCATAAAATGTCAAGAATAGAAGGTTTGTTCTTTTGCAGAAAACTGAGCCTCAGATCTACATTAGCCTTGCTGGAGCCTGTCACGCCCCAACTCCTCTGACAGAGCAGAACCTTCCAAGGTCAAAATACAAATAGTTAAGTTAGGAAAAAATCTGCAAGTGGAAATTAGGTGGTTCGAATTTTGAATGTTTACCGGAAAGTGTTGGAGGCTGGTTGGCCAGAAATAGAGAAAGGGCTTCTGCTCTGAGTGAGAGTTTAGATGAAATTGTGCTGCTCAAGTGATCTCTGATACAGAATTATTATCTTTACTTCCCAGTGCATTTTGCGCTGAAACTTTATAAAATACAGTAAAAATGAGTTATTAGAAAAATACATCTAAAAAGCAAAGATGTACAGAATACAAGTCTAACTTTTTCTTTATCATTAATTCAACAGACAAACGTAATTGTTATAAAAGTTACTACATGTTTATTCTCAGTTTCCTGACCTATTTTGTTGTGGATCAGTAACAAATAGTTTGCAGACTGGCCCTGGATTTAGGGGACCTCTTTTTTTTTTTTTTTTTTGGCCACGCTGCGCAGCTTGCAGGATCTTAGTTCCCCAGCCAGGGATAGAACCCGCTCACTCGGCAGTGAAAGCACGGAGTCCTGCCCACAGGACTGCCAGGAAATTCCCTAGGGGACCTCTTATAGTCTGACATTCTGTACTTGTATTTGAAACCCAAATAGCTGTGTCTTGAATCTAAGGGGAACTCCTCCCTTAACACATAAATTAATTTTAAAAAAGTATTAATGAATTTTAAAATGTTTGTTTAAAACCTATCATGGATGGGTTAAACACATGCTATATATGAAAGTAAATGAGAAATGATCCCCTGTCTCAGTAACTATGGGCTAGTGGAGAAGCGAACATTCCTGTCTGTGATATGGAAGGGAAGCCGGCACATCTAGGAGAGCGCTGTGGGTGTGTTGCCAGGGGATCCAGAGTAAGGAGCATCCCTAATAGCAGTGGAGGAGTCAGGAGAGCTCTGGAGGACATGGCCTTGAAGGCTTGGAAGGCTGCAGGTGGGAAGATGCAGGGCCAGGTGTGCTGGAGGAATGAGTAACTCTCAAAAACCTTGGCATACTTCTTTTCATGTTTAAAACATCTCTGTGAGGTTGAGAGGTATTAAGAACCTCCACACAGACAGAAACTGAAGCACAGACATTCTGTTGTTGTAAAGCCCATAGGTGGCATTGAGCAGTTTGTCATGGACTGAATGTATCCCCTCAAAATTCATATAGTATTACAACCCTGCCTTCCAATGTGATGGTACTAGGAGGTGGGGCCTTTGGGAGGTGATTAGGATTAGATGAGGTCATGAGGGTGGAGCCCTCAGAATAGGATTAGTGCCTTTTTTAAATTTTATTTTATTTTATTTTATTTTTTTGCGGTACGCGGGCCTCTCACTGTTGTGGCCTGTCCCGTTGCGCAGCACAGGCTCCAGATGCGCAGGCTCAGTGGCCACGGCTCACGGGCCCAGCCGCTCTGCGACATGTGGGATCTTCCCGGACTGGGGCACAAACCCGTGTCCCCTGCATCGGCAGACGGACTCTGAACCACTACGCCACCAGGGAAGCCCTCAACAAGTTATTCTTTAGGTCACGGCTTTTCAAGAGACATCTCCATGATGTACTAATCAGTCAAAATTATTTAGGACAGATTCTGGGGTGAAGTTGAGTCAAGAGAATAACAAGCCAGGAATTCCCTGGCGGTCCTGTGGTTTGGACTCGGCGCTTTCACTGTCGAGGGCCCAGGTTCAATCCCTGGTCGGGGAACTGAGATCCTGCAAGCTGCACAGCGTGGCAACGCCCCCCCCCCCAATAATAATAGTAATAAAAAGAGAACAACAAACCAATGTGTGCCCTGCTATGTGACAGCCTTAAACCCCACCAGGGATGCAAAACACTAAAAAGTTAACCAAGAAAACAAACCGAGCTATGACAAGTGCCAACTGACTTGAAGTGCTATGAGAATCCAGAGAAGGGAGAGAGGCTCTTGATATTTGGGGACTGTTGGGAAGCTTTAGAGGAGGATGCAGGGATCTGAGCTGGGTGTGGACGGACAGTTCAGAAAAGTGCTTTAGGAGAGAATTTCAAGAGAGTGTTGTCATGGGTGTGGAACCCTGGAGATGGTAGGCTACCTAGTGTGGAGAGTTTCTGTTGCAGGGCAGTAGGAAGTAAGAGTGGAAAGATAAAATGGTGCCTATGTACTTTTTGAAAATTCTGTTATGGAAACTTCAAACATATTCAAACATAGAATAGTATAACGAATCACCTGCCACCATCAGCCAGCTGCAACAATAATCAATATTTTATCCTTCTTATTTTATCTACCCACCTTAGTCTTCATCATCTTCCTCCCCCCCATTCCCCCCACTGGAATATTTTAAAGCAAATCCCAGACATCATTCCACCCTTAAGTGCTTCATTATTATCTTGAAAAGGTAGGGGCCTCTTTCTGCAATATAAGCACAACATTATCATACCTTAAAAAATAAAAAACAATTTCTTAATATATTATCTAATTTTCAGTCCATGTTCGATTTTTTTCTCAAAATTGTCTTTTGTAAGACAAATTGTCTCAAAAATGTCTTTGTACAGATGGTTTTGTTTGAATCAGGATCTAAAAATGGTCCACACACATATTTGGTTGTATCTCTCTTTTTTTAAAATTAATTAATCTTTGGCTGCTTTGGGTCTTCGCTGCTGCGCGCGGGCTTTCTCTAGGTGTGGCGAGCGGGGACTACTCCTCAGTTGCAGTGCGTGGGTTTCTCATTACAGTGGCTTCTCTTGTTGTGGAGCATGGGCTCTAGGCGTGCGGGCGTCCGTAGTTGTGGCATGCAGGCTTCAGTAGTTGTGGCTTGTGGGCTCTAGAGTGAAGGCTCAGTAGTTGTGGCGCACTGGCTTAGTTGCTCCGTGGTATGTGGGATCTTCCCCGCCCAGGGCTCGAACACGTGTCCCCCGCATTGGCAGGCGGATTCTTATCCACTGCACCACCAGGGAAGCCCTGGTTGTGTCTCTTGAGTCTCTTGTCATCAACCATAATTCCCACTTACTCCTTTTAAAAACTATGTATTTGTTGAAGGAAGTTGGTCGTTTTTCCCATGGAATTTTCCACATACTCATTTGGCTGATTGTATTATCATGTTGTAGTTCAAAATGCTTCTCTGTTGCCTGAATTTCCTGGAAATTGGTAATAATGAGGTCCAGAGCCTTGATTCGATTCTGCTTCAGTTACTGTTATTATTATTTTGAGGGTGAGAATACTTTATAGGTGGTGCAGAGCAGTTCCTAATGCCTGTCATTAAGAGACACATAATATCTGACTATTCCCTTTCAGTGATGTTACAGTTGATCAGCAAATTTTAGTTAAAAACGCTGTTGTAGTTTTTTCTGTCCCTCTCTGGGATTCTGACCTGAGACCATGGGGGCTGGGCTGCTGGACAAATCTAATTCACAGACCAGGCTGCACTCAGAATCACCCTTCCTCTGGGACCAGGGAGGCATTGTTCCCGGGCCAAGCTTACGCCTGACCTTTGCAAGCTTCCCTTGGGTGGTAGAATTCCCAGGAAGCTATTCAGGCCCTCAGGCAAATAAGGTTCCTGCTGGCCTGCCTACCAGTCTGTCAGACACTTCTGAATCTTTGAATGAAGTGAGGGAAGTCCAAAGAGATTTCTCAGGATGTGTGATATTAGATTTCTTTAGCAAGAATGCTTGTCACTTTGCCACTTTCCAGTGAAAAAATTCCCACTGATTGTGTCTAAAAATGCAAAATAAAATGAAGAATCAAGGCAATTTCACACGAAAATATGAAGCCATGGAAACTTACGGAGGTAATACAGGGGGGCTTTTCTTTTCCTTTATGGTCTTGAATTAAACAGCTTGCCCTTTGAACTGGATAATTTGATTATGTAGTCGAATCCCGTGGGCAATTTAGGTTTGCCCCCTAGATTATTATGACTCCCCTGCCCTCCATATATGAAGATAATTGTGTCAGCTTCAGACTTTTTAAACCTATAGTAGAATTTGGATTATGGTAGGCTTTAAATATAGGAAAATTGTTTTATGTAGATTGGTGAACGTGATAATTTAGTTTTTAATTCATTTGACTCAGCTGCTAAAGAGAGTTCAGCTTTAGAAATTAAGAAACTCTATACATGCTTTTCTTTTATAGGATTTTGAGATCCTTTGCAAACACGAGGTAATAGAAAGCAAATGCATCTGCTCTGCCTCCTTGTTCCCTCAAGAAGGAACAAGGGGCTTGTTCTGTGTCAGGTGATACGCTGACCTTCTCCTGGATTAATTTCCACATTCAGGAAGGTTTTCTTTTTTCATAAAACATCAGTTTTGTTCATAGACAGTACTAAAATGTTTGGAGAGGTGTTATGAAGTATTTCACATGTTTTTCTGCATCTTTTAATAAAGAGGGCTTCTCAAATTTATTTATTCCATCTTAGGCTTTCTTTCATTTTCTCTCTCTTTCACTGAAAACTGAACTAGATGAAGTCCCTAGAGGAACTTTATCTTATACATCATTGTTTCCCCAGTTCTGAGCACAGTGCCTGGCCCATGGCAGGTGTCCAGTGAATATTTACGGAATGAGTTAATGAGTGAAACGAACTTTGGGAATTTTCTTTCCTCTTTCCAACCTTAAATTTTCTTTCCTCTTTCCAACCTCCGCAACTAGGGCACCCATGCTTATTCTGATTTTTATGAAACTCTAAATATCAATTATAACCCGCTCCTTTTGCCTAGAGAGATTTATTTTTCTTAGATAAATGCTCAGCTAAATTCAAGTTGCTAACTCCAGTTTCTAGGTAATACTAGAATCAGGCTGGAACATTTTGACCAAGGGCTGTGGTTATGAAAAAACTTCCAAGACTAAAGTCAAAGATAATGGCACTGTATTAATTTCCTGCCGTAAAGTTACGGAGGTGGCTCAAAACAACAGGAAATTTATTCTCTCATAGTTCTGGAGGCCAGAAGTCTGCAATCGGTATCACTGGGCTGAAACCAAGGTGATGGCAGAGACTCCCTCCCTTGAGAGGCTCTTGGGGAGAATCCGTTCCTTGTTTCTTCCAGCAAGAAAATGGTTCTGGCGGCCGCTGCACCTGAAATATTTATCAAATATATTTTGAAAGTGGGTGGACAGAAAAGAATGCAAAATTTCAAGATAGAAATATGCCATTAAAAATTACTCTTTGCAGCAGAAATTGCAACTATTTTGCTAGCCTCCAGTGCTCCCTTTTCTTTTAACTCTGTATACCCTTCTCCCTGAACTTTAGCAGGTAGAGATGATGATGACCAGCCTTTTTTTGTAGCAGGTGGGGCTCTATGATCTAGTTCTCACTGCTGGGTGTGAGTTGAAGTGATGTGGGCAACTTCCACATCACTTTCTTGAAGAGAAATTGCTTGCCTTCTCCTTCCTCTTCTTCCTCTACCTTTGGGAAGAGATGCAGATGTGAAGGTCTGATCACACAGGTGAGAGTACCACCCTCCTGCCCAGTAGAACAATGAGATAGATTGTGTCCTAGAGCACAGCTGCTTTACCACCCCATACCACCCGCTTCCCTCTGGGACTACAGGAGAGGGAAATAAACTGTATTGGTTGAGTCATCATTTCGGAGTCTCTTTGTTACAGCAGCTTAGCTCACCCATGAACTAATACACAGAAAAGATTAGGAAGGAAGCTCGTTTCTTGGTTTCCACTACTGCTGTTTGTCTATGTGCTAAGACATGCTGGATGACTGATATTAATATTGCTTTGCATTGCTATATAATTTTTTAAAGACAGTTCTTCATACTTCAAAAGAAACTAGGTATCACAGGCTGTGTCTGGGTAAGCTGATTATTTTGTCTCTTCTACACTGGGTTCACTTATGCCTGCTTAGAAAGTCCTGTTTTACTCTGAATTGCTAGAGTGGACTTTTCATTAGTTAGTATGAATCTATCACCACGATATGTCTTTCGTGGTGCAACAGCCTTCTGGGGACTCTTTAAAAGCTTTCATAAGAAATACAGTGTCTCCTAAATGTGTTTAAATGCACAAAAATAACCTCTGGGACATTGGCTAAAGAGAATCTCTCCTAAACTTTATTGAAAACAAATCACTTCTTTTCTCTTTTGTAAAAGAAAAAGATCAAGAAAAAATTTTTTTACAAAAGCAATTCATTTCAATTATTAACAAATTTAAAAATAGAGGGAATACAAAAAAATTTTTTTTAAATAGAATGAAAAGAAAACACAAAAGTTTCATAATCTTACTATCCAGTTAGCAGCTTGGTATAAATTCTTTCAGTGCTTCTTCTATAAACATATGTATATTTACTAAAATCAGACTATATCTTAGAGTTTTATCATTTCTTCCTTAGAAGAAAAACCAAATATTTTTGGTAAATACATCACTTTGACTAAGATGACTACCTTGGTAGCTGCAGAAACCAGACTGGGCTCTCCCAGAGGGAAGGTGGATCTCCTACTGAGTGAATTTGGGTTTAGTATGTAACCTGTGCTTTATCCGTCTGCAAGTGGTGTGAGGTAGGGGAGAAGGAGCTGCACCGACCTGTCATCTGTAGAAACTTTGCTCATGATTTACAAGCATGAGAATCTGCTACGCCTATTGATTCAGCTCTGAATTGCAGGCTGTTTATTTTTTTCTTTCTCTTTCATTGTAGTGATGAGAGAGAGTTGTTTGCCTAGTTCATTCAAAATAAGAATCCAGTACGGTTCCTATGCTTCTTGCCGATCTTCCTTTCGAAAAAGCAAGAGGACTGGAATGTAGCTGATGTTCTGAGCATTTACCAGGTGCCAGGCGCTGGTTAAGCGCAGCACACAATGATGTTTCCACCTCACAAGACCCTAGATACTGTTAGTCCCTTAGTTCAACTTTTCATGTTGGAAAATGGAGACTCAGAGAGGTTAAGCAACTGTTGCACGTTCTTAGAGCTAGTAAGTGTCAGAGCTGAGATTTAAACCCAGTCTGTGATTTCTAAGCTCACCTTTTAATCACGGTGCTTATTGTCTCCCAGAGTGAAACTAATTTACTTTTGCATCTTATTCTTCAAATACCCCAATTCCATCAAATCTGTGACACATCATTATTTCACATTCCAATAACAAAGAAAAGTGCTGCTAACTATAACTGTAAGATGCATTTCAATTTCTGAGAAGTAATAATGTGAAAATATGTGTCTTAGAATCGACGAAATATGATAAAATCGTAGGACTACTTTTTATAGAAACAAGAGGCTAATGCTGTGTTACCCACTTGCATGGGTGGTGCTGACAATGTGACTTCTTGGCGGGTCTAGTATATTCTCAGGGTGAGTTCTTGCAGGCAGGACCATACATAATTTTCAACTCACTTGCAGAAATGAGGGTTGTGTGGTTGGATTTGTTGCCACAGTTGGATAAGTCATTATTATTCTTGCCGATGGTCCCAGAAGCTTGGAAGCACCAAGCTGCCTAGAGCTACTTGAAAATAATAGTAGAAAAAGAGAATCAGGGCATAATGGATGAGGTATCCATTTGCATTTGTGATTCTGGATGTAGGATATGTACCTCTAGCAGTTCTTTCCCTGCAATGATATATTGAACAACTACAACAGCAATGGTTTGTGGTTTCCAGGAAATACCAGCCAAAAAATTACAACTGAAGAAGGAAATGAAATCAGTCTGGCAGAATCATTCCAGGAGTGTAGAATGAGAGCAACAGAGGAGTGAACACTGAGCCTTGAGAAATGCCTGCAGAAGGGGGTGAGAGAGAGAAGAAAAGGAGAAAGGTGGGGGAGGGGAGGGAGAAAGAGAGTGGAAGGAGGGGGAAAAACCCCCACAAAAGGGCTAAATCACAGAGGCCGAAGAAGGGCAGAGTTTCTTAAGGCAGAGGTGGTCCCTGGGGGTCCGATGCTACGGAAGGGTTCATTGACAAATGACTGTTTTCTGTTCAAGGAGTGTAATGGGCTGATAGGAGAACAGAAGGCAGTTGGAAAGCAGAGAAGACTCCTCTCCCCTTTATAATTTTATCAGAAACGTTACAGAGGTAAGGTTGGGAGAATCTCCACACAGTGGCTAGACAGAACCTCATGATACGAGTGTTTATCCTGTGGGTCTTCTAACACCAGGGCTCACCTTCCTCCGCCTCCTTAAACCCTGCCCTCACTTGAGACCAGGACACCTCAACTCTCCAGATTACTTCCTGCCTCTTGGGCTGAACTTTGTCCATCACCTTGACTGGAGTTTTCTCCCTCTTCCTGCACCTTCAGTGTGGACTCTCACCCTATTTTTATCCTTGGCCCTGTTCTCTCCCCTCGTCTACATGCTCTTTTTGGAAAATCTCATTTATATACCTGGCTTCAATCACCATCTGTTTGTTCATGATGCCTAAAACATGCCTCTAGCCCAACCTCTCACCTCAATTTCTGACTCAGCCTCCTTCCCTTCTTCCCTCCCTTCTGTTCTTCTATTTGATAAATTTTGCAGCAAGGTGTACATGGCCCAAGAGAATGTACTTTAGGTACTAATTTTGCCTTTAGCCTGATCTTATGTTTTCTGCTTTCATTTTCCCTCTCCCTCTCCACTCTCTCTTACCTGGACTTCAATCATTTTCCTGTTTTTCATCTTGGTTCGCTTTCGTTCTCCCAGTGTGAACTCTGTAACAGGAAAATTGGATCAAATCGGATGGAAATTCTTTAATGTCTCACCACTGCCTACAGGTTAAAACAACCACCTTTCCCAGGGACACAAGTCCCTTCATGATCTGGCCTCTGTCTACTTCTTTGACTTTATCTGTACCTGTTTTCCCCTCAAGTTTTGACTCAGGAATGCTGAATTACTGGTAGCTGTGGCTGTCACGTTTCTTTGCTTCTGCTTGAACTGTACCCCCTTCCCCACTTAATCTGCTGGACAAACTCATGGTCACCCTCAGTTTTCGGACTCCCAGTGTGGATGCCCCGTTACTCAAGTTCCAGCCGTACTTTTGCTTATCTCTGTTACAGCCGCTACTGCCTCGTAACTCTCTGCTCTCCCCTGCTAGACTATAGGGGTTTCAAGAGCAAGGACCCCCTTTTCATCATTGTACCTTTGTGCCTAGTACACTCCTAGTGTTAAACAAGAGATTTTGGTGTTGCTGAGGATAGTTTTGTCCACCAAGAAGTGCATTCGGTGGTTTACTCTGGTTTTAGAAACTGTTGTTCATTTAGGCAACGTCAAAAATTCAAGTTCCTTCTCTTAAGGTCAACTTAGAAATTTATTTTATTTATAAATCTGGCAGATCTCAACACCTTAAGCAAAGGTTTTAATATTTGGCCCCATTTACAAATCCAAACTTTTACATATTTGAAACTGTATTTATGACCAATAAATATGTTGATTCCTTTTTAAAGTACTTCAGATGTCTGGCTGTTAAACCTTCCTAAATGTTTAATTCCTATAAACCCAATAATTAAACATGTGACCATAAGTCACATGTAACTCGTTAAGTGTTTTCTGGGGCTCAAGCTAAGCTAGTGGAATTCCCTTGCTCCCTGTCTGCCTCAGCTCCAGCATCCGTGGCTGGGAGCCCTTCCTGATCTTTAGGCAGGTATCTTGGCTCCTTCCCTGGAATCTGGCCTAGACTGTTCCCTAGGTACTGTCATCATCCGTCTATATAATTATCTCCCCCACTGAACTGCACCCCAGGCACCTAGCATAGTGTATCAGAGAATTCAATTCAATAAACTGTGAAGTGAGTTCATGGAGAGTTAAGGTATAGAGTATTTATCTTGTTAACTGCAATGATAACATTGTGGGTTAGGGAGCATCTTTCCTGTCCTCAAATTCCCCGGTCCCCCCACCCCCCACCCCCAAGAGTTGGCTCTGGCGCCTCCCAGCATTGTGGTGAGCTTGGGATAAGACACAGCCTGGTTAACTTGCTGGATTTCTCCTTCAACAGAGACCAGGTCACATATGGGGGTGTACGATGCTTGCTTCATTGACCTGTAAATTGCAAATATCTCTTTTCATAATGAGGTTTCTGAAATATTCCTTGTTTTTCAGAAACTCAAGCAATTAGCTAAGTTGGAACTGGCAATCACCAGTGAAAGGACCAGATATTTCCTGTGCTATTGTTTCTAGTTATGACAGGGGTGGTGCGGATTACTGGGGGAAGGAAGATTGAAATGTCAGTCTACATTTTATTCCCTTGTGTGTGACTTGGCAGGATCCTGACATTGTGATCTCCTTGAAGGTCATCTTGAACCTTATATGTGCCCTGAACTTTCCTTTCAACTAAACAACTACAGCACAGCCTCTTGGCTGTATCTTATTTATTTATAGTTATATCTTATTTGCTTTTAGCAACAGCAAGCAACGAGCTATCCCAGCCCAGAAAAACTGAGATGCGTTTTGTTTCTTTGGCAACTGTTATATCGCTCTTGGCTTTTTTTATTTGATGAGAAGGTAGTGGAGAAAAAAATGATAATGATTATCTCACACAGTATTATGTAGGTATTTTTTCAAAGCAGTCTTACACTTGAAAATAATTTTAGAATACGTTAGAAAAATATAAAAGAAAAATATAAGGAAAAGGGAAGAATCAAATTACTGTAAGAAAAGGTAAAATATCATAATTGCCTTAAGAGAAAAAAATCTACAGTGTAATTAAAGGAGTCATTTTCAAAGTGTTTTTCATAACTTAAAAAATTGTCTTATGTACACTAGCAATGAAAATAGTGGGAATCTAATAAATGAAATGTAATCCTTTTCTATATTGCTCTCTCATATATTGTTGTACCTGCTTACTACTAGTTTGTTTCTCACACTCACATACACACTTAAAGAATTAAGTATGATCCTAAAACAGAAGAAAATCAAAGATATATCAAGGATGTGCACTGCCTATTAATGTCTACTTATTTCAATATTAACATGGTATCAACAAATTTAGAAAACAGATTATACACTAACAGGGTAATGGTAATTTTTATCATATAAGGTAAGTACTTAAGCAATTCTTATATCTTAATCACAATTTGGAATAAACACTCATCTAGACGAGTAATAAGCTGGGCACTTTGTTTTGCAAAAAAACGAAAAAGGAGTCAGGCATCACTAGGTGAAGAAAAACAGTAGTGGAGACTTCTAGCTGTCTACCAAACTCTGTTCTCCCATTCTTCCTTAGTATTAGAATGGTACTGGGGATCTTGGCTGCACTTCCAGGGACTGAATTTCTTGGTCCCCTCCCGACTTTACAGCAGTGGTCCACCTTTTTGGCACCAGGGACCGGTTTCATGGAAGACAATTTTTCCATAGACTGGAGGGGGGGGGGGGACAGTTTCAGGATGATTCAAGTGCATTACATTTATTGTGTACTTTATTTCTATTATTATTACGTTGTAATATGTAATTAAATAATTATACAACTCACCATAATACAGAATCAGTGGGAGCCCTGAACTTGTTTTCCTGCAACTAGATGGTCCCGTCTGGGGGTGATGGGAGACAGTGACACCCGAAATGTGTTATGTCCAGTCTACTCCATAAGATGCAGCTTAATTGTCACTTGCCACTCACTGTTAGGGCTTTGATATAAGTCTGCAAGCAATTGATTTATTATGGTCTCTGTGCAGTCAAACCTCTCTGCTACTGATCATCTGTATTTGCAGCCACTCCCCTCAGATCATCAGGCATTAGATTCTCATAAGGAGCGGGCAACCTAGATCCCTCACATGCACAGTTCACAGTAGGGTTCGGGCTCCTATGAGAATCTAATGCCGCCACTGATCTGACAGGAGGCGGAGCTCAGGCGGTAATGCCAGCGATGGGGAGCGGCTGTAAATACAGATGAAGCTTCGCTCGCTCACCTGCCGCTCACCCTCTGCTGTGCTGCCGGGTTCCTAACAGGCCGTGGACCGCTACCGGTCTGGCCCCAGGGGTTGGGGACGCCTGTTTTACAGCAAAGGGTGGCTGTGTGACTCAGCTCTCACTAGTGGAATGTGTGCAGGAGTATTGGGAGCAACTTTTTTTGCTGCGGGCCTCTCACTGCTGTGGCCTCTCCCATTGCGGAGCACAGGCTCTGGAGGCGCAGGCTCAGCGGCCATGGCTCACGGGCCCAGCGGCTCCGCTGCATGTGGGATCTTCCCGGACCGGGGCACGAACCCGTTTCCCCTGCATCGGCAGGTGGACTCTCAACCACTGCGCCACCAGGGAAGCCCTGGGAGCAACTTCTGATTCACTTACTTGAGGGAATCTCTGGTCCTGGACTCAGCTCTTTCCCCCTTTCTTGCAGTCTGGCTTGGCCACAGCTTGGAAAACCTGGGAAGCCCTGTGTTGAAGAACTGCCATCTGCTGGCCTGGAACAGGGGTAAACCCACCTGCAAGTCCCAAACTGTTAGATGAGCAAGATCTGAAGACACTGAGTCAGTCCTGGAGCCCCATTTTTCCTCTTCTAAATATGTTGCTTCTCAGTCCCTTTCTCTGTCCCTTCTAACACCTGAGGTTAGAAGGTTGGGACCTCCTCATCTTTTCATCCAGACTCTTGTTACGGGCTCCAATCTCATTCCACCTCTTCGGGGCACCTTCTCATCAAGCCCACCCTCTGCTCGGTAGCTGAATGAATTCCCTGGAACGACAGCCTGAAGTGGTCTCTTCCAAGCTAAGGACCATGGCGTTCACTCAGCCTGTAGGCCTGCCTCCTCTCCTCCAGCCTGGCCAGCTCTCCTCTGTGGAAGCTTTTCTAGGTAAGGAATGAATTTTCCTGATCACTCTTAACATGTATTTTTACAGCTGTTTTTTTCCAGTTAGCATCCACAAGAGATCCCCACACTGTATTTGATTTTTCCCTATTTTCAGTGATTTGTTGGTAAAACCAGGTCATTTGTCCTAGCTAATGAATACACCCTGGATGTGTCAGATTTCTTTGTTGTGGGGTCATTTAAAGTCTTCTTCTGTGTCAGGTCTTTTAGCAGACATTTTAATTTGGCCAAGAGAACAAGTTAGGAGTTCTGATTACTGATCTTATTACTTTGGACAAGGCTCTCTCTCTTTTTTAAAAAATTAATTAATTAATTTTTGACTGCATTGGGTCTTAGTTGCTGCGCATGGGCTTTCTCTAGTTGCAGAGAGAGGGGGCTACTCAGTAGTTGTGGCGCACGGGCTTAGTTGCTCTGCGGCATGTGGGATCTTCCCAGACCAGAGCTTGAACCCGTGTCCCCTGCAGTGGCAGGCAATTCTTAACCACTGCGCCACCAGGGAAGTCCCCTGGACAAGTCTCGTATGTTCTCTGTTTGTTAATCCCCTACCCTTCCCCCACCAACTCCTTGATGCATGTCTTTTTCTATCTGAAAACCCGGGACGATAATAATGTATTCTACCTTTAGAATAGCATGAGAGTGAAATGAGGTGCTCTATGGGGTAAGTATTAAGGTTCTTAGGAAGAAAGCACTATATAAGAATGATAAGAAAAACTTTTCTTAGGCTGCTGGGAATACAGTGAATTTAGCAATACAAAAGCTTTCGTGCCACGTGGGAGAAGGCATGAATTCATTGGATACAGAGATCGATACCATTCCTTTCCTCTCTGCATAAATATCAAGGTGTCTAGCCCTAAATGGTAAAGGAGAGTGCAAAAAAAGCAATACAGTTGGAAGTGTCACATCACATTAAGTTTATTCTGTGTGTCTTCTTCCTTACTGCTTCCAATAACTGTGAGTACCATGTAGGGATCTAGCTGTTTCTTTACTCTTGATGGTGTGATAACAGTAATATAGGATGAAAAGAACATTCTGATGTGGAAAACTACACTGCATAGGGCAATGATAGGATGTCTGGAGAGGTGACAGGAGACCTCTCAGCTTTAATCATTAGACCCCAAAATTTCAAGTCAGGGATTGCCATCCAAGGTACTGATGCTGCTCTGTTGTCCTCCTTGCCACCCACCTGCTCATCACACTGTTCTCTTTACAAACCAGGATTCTTGAGCATAGTCTGCTGCAGGGTCCCCTCTCCTGTTCCTCTTAAGGCCTTAACTGTCAGCATCTCCTGCCCTAAGTGAACATGGAAACTCTTGGTTACAAAAAGGTTGGTTGTGGGAGTTCCCTGTTGGAATTTGACACCATAGCCAAATATAAAAGCTCAGGGCAGGGACTTCCCTGGTGGTGCAGTGGTTAAGAATCTGCCTGCCAATGCAGGGGACACGGGTTCGAGCCCTGGGCCAGGAAGATCCTACATGCTGTGGAGCAACTAAGCCCATGAGCCACAACTGCTGAGCCCACGTGCCACAACTACTGAAGCCCACGCGCCTAGAGTCCGTGCTCCGCAACAAGAGGAGCCACCGCAATGAGAAGCCTGCACACCTCCCGGAAGAGTAGCCCCTGCTTGCCGCAACTAGAGAAAGCATGTGCATAGCAACAAAGACCCAACGCAGCCAAAAATAAATTTATATATAAAAGCTCAGGGCAGTCTTTTACGTTTGAGAGACTGAAAAACAATTTCAATATTTAGAAGATAAAGAAAAGCACTTCTGGGAATTCCGTGGCGGTCCTGTGGCTAGGACTCGGCGCTTTCACTGCCAGGGCCTGGGCTCAGTCTCTGGTTGGGGAACTGAGATCCCGAAAGCTACAAGTTGCAGCCAAAAAAGAAAAGCACTTCTGCTTTGGAGTTTGCCCTGTGTCCTGGCAGGACTGCTTGCAGTCCTTGGCTTCCCTTCCTAGCATCACTCACCACGTAGCATCCTTTAAGCAAGAAACCCCGGGTTACTCAGTCAACATTTGCCAAGGGCCTGTATGAATGGAAGATGATATCGGGCAGGAAGCTTTTTACTTGGTATAGCAGGCTGCATGGTATCCCCCCAAAAGATATGTTTACCTGGAACCTCAGAATGTGATCTTAATTGGAATAACAGCCTTGACAGATGTCATTAAGGTAAGAATCCGGAGATGAGATCACCCTGGGTTTAGATGGGCTCTGAATCCAATGACGAGTCTCCTTAAATGAGGCAGAAAAGGGGAATACATAAAGGCACAGGCGGAGAAGGTCATGTGAAGGCAGAGGCAGAGATTAGGGTGATGCTCCTGTAAGCCGTGGGACACCTGGAATCACCAGAAGCTGGAAGAAGCCGGACGAAATCTCCCCTCGAGCTTTTGGAGGAGTGTGATCCTGCCAGCACCCTGATTTCAGGCTTCTTACCTCCAAACTGTCCACTGTTTTAAGCCACCAGGGTTGTGGTGATTTGCTGCAGCTGCCCTAGGGCACTAAGACACTGGCCTCTGTGAGGACTTCACCCTTTACCTGCCCCTTAGTCACCTACAAGGAATTTGGGTTTGAAAAATTATTTCCCTGTTCAGATAAACTCCAAACCATACTTTTGCATGGGCAGAAGCTGACAGTTCTTGGAACAGCTGAAATTTTAGAGAGAAGTGGTAGAGAGATAGTTGGAGGTTGGCCCATCTGGCCAGTTAGAAGTGTTCTCACAGGTTTGCAGTGTCCTGGTGTGATGACATTGGTCCAAAGCTATGTCCTCAGGTTTACAAATTCAGAAACATTTACCTTTTTTTTTTTTTTTTTGGCGGTACTGCGAGGCTTGTGGGATCTTAGTTCCCTGACTAGGGATTGAACCTGGGCCCTCAGCAGTGAAAGCACAGAGTCCTAAACACTGGACCACCAGGGAATTCTCAGAAACATGTATCTTTTTATATAGAGATGAATAAGTTCTTAGGGGGTAATTTGCAATAAAAGTAAAGTCATGATAGAATTATAAACTAAAAAGATAATGTGTTAAAAGTTAGGAGACATAGCTCCCTGGTGATGGAAATGCTCATATACATCGTTCAAGGCTCCCCCTTTCTAGATTTGGATTCCAGACAAACCAGATTAATCACTGGAAAATTGCTTGATGCTCACCCACGACCGTGTCCTCTTTCTGGGCATGGGGCCACACGAGGAGTTCTTTCTACTGGAATGTGAGCAAAAGTGAGGTTTACCTCTGGGCCAAGAATCTAAAGCGTGGGTGTACTTTCTCTATCCTCTCCCTCCACATCCACCCACTCCAAGGACTCAGGTGATGGTGGAGCCACAATATTAAATGGTCCTGAGTCCCTGAAGGACTGTGTGGCGCTTACCTGTGCCCCAACTGTCACTGGAATGTGACATGCCAGAGACAGAAATTTTATTGCTTTAAGCCAATGTGATTTCAGGGTTATTCACTCCAGCAGCTAGTAATACATTTGGTGAGCATGAAATTAGAGCAGTGGGATTTGGGTAGCCATGAAGAATGTTCCATCCAGATGTGGTAAGTCTGGTGAACTGCTCCTTCCCCAGAACTGGACAGTGGAGTCCAGTTCTCCAGGAACCAGCATATTTGTGTTCTCATAGCTAGTGGCTATCCGGACAGGACTGGATAAACACTAAGAAGTCTTCCTCCTTGGGGCTCTGATTTTTCTGGTCTCCATGCTGAGTATCCTTCTGCTAAAACATCCTCATCAAAGGGGTATAAGCTGCAGGCTTCTTGGGTTAGACTCACATGGGTCATGCACCCTATGCCCTGGTCAGTTGGATTAGATTTGGAGAGTCTCAGGTTTCCTCTTTTGAGCTATCTTTTCAGGTGAGTGATCTTAATATTTATATATTATCAAGTATATAACTTTCTTCTCACTTCTTTTTAATTATAAAATTGATACATGACATGGTAAAACATAAAAGAGAAAACAGAAAAGGTAGAAGTCTCCTTTTCTTCCTCCCCACCCATCCCCAGAGGTAAATCCTGGTAATAGTCTCTTGTTTAGCCTTCCAAAAATTTTGGATGCATATACATGCATATATTTAAAAACACAAATAAATGGTATTTCTGTCTCTATATTTTTCACCTTGCATTTTGCACTTTTCATTCAATAATATATCTTGGGTATTCTTGAAATATCAGAGATGAATAAACACATCTCCTGCCTCTGGAAGTATGGCAGGGGGCATATAAATTGGGACTATAAATGAACTAAATAGGAGCATACAGTTGACCACTGAACAGTTGGGGGGTGTGTGTAGGGGCACGAACACACCCTGGTATCCTTGGGGGATTGGTTCCAGGACCCGATGTGGGTAACAAAACCCATGGATGCTCAGGCCCCATCGTCGGCCCTCAGTCTCCACGGTTCTGCATCCGCAGATTCAACTAATCATGTACAACTGGCCTCCTGAGTCTTGGAAGAACAGAAACCTAATTTATCAAGCCGTGGATTGTGGAGAGTGGAATGTTTCTCCGGGGTGGAGTCCCATGAACCAAACTCAAAGAGTGATGGAAAAGCCAAAGTAACTGCCAATTTCCTATGACTCAAAGGGCCAAGGGGACTGAATACTAGCAGTCTTTGGCCAACGGTGAAGGCAGGTTACATGGGAAGTCAAATTCTGTAAGAGAAAGTTGCTTAGTGACCACAGAAATTGGAACAAGGGGAGTTCATTTCATAATTCAGATGTTTAATGATGCCAGGCTAAGATGATCTGATCCATTCATCACCACAGAGGGAGATACCTGCTGTCCTGCCCAGGCAGGGAGAGCCAATGGGTTAGATCATGTCTCTCTCCCCTTGGCGCAGGGTCCAGTGCTATTCAAAGAGCTTTGACAGAACTGCTGATCATTGGCTACACGAAGTTTATCTCAACAGAAATCTTGGTTGTAGGAGCTGAGCTCAGAAAATGTTATGCTCATTTTAACATTGTAAATCAACTATACTCCAATATAAATTTAAAAAAAAAAGGCTAGAGTGGTTAAAAAAAAAATAGTATGCTCATTTTGATGAGGGTAAATGAATTCTACTGCTTGCCTAGAAAGGAGAGACCATCTGTTTCCGACGGTTCTCTGGTCCTTCCTGACTTTTCATGGACACCAGATCTTCTCCTTGACCACCAGGAGGGCCCTAACCTCCCATCATCTCTTCTCCTCCTGTTTATACACTGCTCCAGGCACTCAAGGGTTACACTTCTTTTACTCACAACGGCTGCTGTTTCAGCTGCAGCCAAGTGAAGAAACAATTGCAGTTCCAGCACTCAGATCAATTAATCACAGGTGTGCAACCTGGCATCCTAGCCCCACAGCCTTTTTGAACAGGAGACCTTGAATTAACATCAGAATGAAACCAAGTTGCCTCAGTAATGATAATGCCTACAGAACTTATGCCTGTTACTCAGGAGAAATGCAAACTCCAGAACATTCTTAAGGCTTTATTTTTGACCTCTTAAGACAGTAATGTAATTTGAGAAGGGAGGGAGAAGCTTGAGAATTAAGTGTCTGGTCAAATAATATGGGACACTGCAACTGACTGCCTCTGAGAAAGAAAAGAAACCACAAAAAATAATGCTGACTCGGTGTACTTCACAGTAACTGGAGTACTGTTTTTTTACTGTATTTTGTACAGAATTTGCAGTATCAGTTCCCTTTAGAGTGAGTTTTCAAATGCCGATTCTAAGTGTGTTTACCTATCTGTTAGGCTAAACTAGTCTACATTCTTAAAGCCTATGGCTGTATTATGAATGTACACTCTGTGTACTTGGGGAAGGAATTTAGACACTGTTGTTTTTCTGGAACATTCCCTTGCTTGATGCCAAATTTCCTATTGCTAATCCCTTATCTGGATCCTTCTCCTGGGGAGTCTTGCCTAACCCCAAACCTGTAGATCTTCTGGGCAAAGAATGTTGGCTGACAAAACACTAGGTTTTGATGTTTTAAAGTGACACAGCAATTTTTGTTCCTATCTTCCAGCAAGCTGCAAAAAGATTTTTATCAGTTTGATTTATCACTGTGAAAGTGATCTCATGGTAGATTGAATTTCCTCTGAATTTTTAAAGTGGTAAATGAATAAATTGATCCTTTTTTTTTAATATGGGAGAAATGTTGCCATAGTTATTTCTTGATTTTCCGCATGCATCTTGAGTACATTGTGAGCTTATTCGTGGCAATTCAATTTCTTATTATATCTTGGGGGTAGTGATGCCTTCCTGATTTTGTTTTGTTTAAGACAGCATTACATTTACTTTTAAAGCATGTTTTGGAGATTAACATTTGTAAGGCTGCGTTCCCACACCATTTTCTCTCTTTCATTGTGATTCTGCACATTTGCCTCCATTTCCTGGGATCATCTTCCAACCTAAATCTTTGGAGCTACATTTTTCCTTTTATTGTTCCCTCAAAGAAAGACTCTTTACTGATAATTAGGGAAATGCAAATTAAGCCCGCAAGGAAATACCACCTTATACCCATTAAGATGACTATTATTTAAAAAAAACAAACCAACCAGGAAATAACAAATAACGATGAGAATGTGGAGAAATTGGAACCCTTGTGCACTGCTGGAGGGAATGCTGCTGTGGAAAACAGTATGGCAGCTCCTCAAAAACTTAGGCGTAGAATTACCATGTGATCCAGCAATTCCACTTCTGGGTATACACCCAAAAGAATTAGAAGCAAAGACTTGAACAGATATTTGTACATCCATGTTCACAGCAGCATTATTCACAATAGCCAAATGGTAGAAGCAACCTGAGTGTCCATTGTCAGATGGATGAATAAACAAAATCTATGCATACGGGATATTCAGCCTTAAAGAGGAAGGAAATTCCAACACATGCTATAACATGCATGAACCTTGAAGACATTATGCTAAATGAAATAAGTCAATCACAGAAGGACAAATATTGTATGATCCCACTTATACGAGGTACCTTGAGTAGTCAAATTCATAGAAACAGAAAGCGGAATGCAGAATGGTGGTTGCCAGGGACTGCGGCAGGGGGAATGGGAAGCTAGTGTTGAGTGGGTACAGAGCTTCAGTTGGGAAAGATGAAAAAGTTCTGGGTATGATGGGGTCCAAACAACAGTCCAGCCTGCCAGATCAAGGAAAAGAGTCTGGATGGAGAGAAAGTCATCTCACACTTTAGACATTGCAGAGCAGGTCAGTGTTTCACAAACTTGCCTGGTCATCAGAATCACCCTGGTCTATTCCTAACTCTACCTTCTGCAATCAGAACATTACAGGCAGGGGACTTCCCTGGTGGTCCAGTGGCTAAGACTCCACACTCCCAATGCAAGGGGCCTGGGTTCCATCCCTGGTCAGGAAACTAGATCCCACATGCCGCAACTAAAGATCCTGCGTGCCACAACGAAGACCCAATGTAGCCAAATAAATAAACATTAAACAAAACAAAACAAAACTATCACAGGCAGGCACTGGGGATCTGGTTTTGTTTGGGTTTGCCTTAAGTGTTTTAGGGGATTCCTAACAATCAGAAAAGTTTGGGATTACGGACTGAATGTTTGTGTCCTCACAAAATTCATATGTTGAAGCCCTAATGCCCACGGAGTATTTGGAGATGGGGGCCTTTGTATGTATAGAATCAGATGAAGTCATAAGAGTGGGGCCCTGATCTGATAGGACTAGCGTCCTTACAAGAAGACGGAGGTTTCACTCTCTCTGCGTGTGCACGCACACACAGCCCCCTACAGACACAAACACACACACACACAGGAAAGGCCACGTGAGGACACAGTGAGCAGACAGCCTTCTGCAAGCCAGGAAGAGGGCCCTCACCAGGAACTGAGTCAGCTTGTACCTTGATCTTGGACTTCCAGCCTCCAGAACTTGAGAAATAAAATTCTGTTGTTTAAGCTGCCCACTCTGTGGTATTTTGTTATGGCAGCTCAAGCTGACTAAGACATTTGGGAAATACTGGTGAGCGGTGAGAGTATGGTCTTGATTACCTTATAAAAGAAGCAAAAACCTGGAAAGCTTGAGGCTTCTTCTTTGCAGATGTGGGTTTTGTTGCTGCTGTACAGAGTCCCTGTTGGAAAGCAGGAGTTGAGTCCCCCAAAACATGAGGGGTAGCTTGTTCTGGTGAGCTTAGAGGCAAATCTGTATTCTGGAAGATGGCTCTTTGGAGGGGCTGTTTATGCCTAGGATCTTCCCTGATCCACAAGCACTAAAGGCACATGAGTTAGTTGAAGAAATATGGTTTTGGTAACACGTGTAATATAAAAAGTATGGTGTCAGGTATTGGAAAGTCCTGAGTTAAAAACTAAATGAACTTCCTGTTCTCCAGAAAGTTAAAAATAGCAATTCTGATCTTACTTTTAAACTTGCAGAATTAATGTCTTATATTATGCTATTTATAGGATATATTTTATACTTATTAAAGTAATTATGCACAAATTGCAAGCTTCTAAAGTTCTAAGAACTAGCAGCTATTTTGTTCCTGGAAATTGAGAGAATGAGAATGAACAAAAATTAAAATTTTATTTTTCTACTTTAGCTAAGCCTCAGACTTCTAGTGTCTTTGCTCAGAGACTCTAGATTTTTTCAGGTTTTCTGGATTTTCTTATATTCAGATCTCACTGGTTCTGTTTGAGCTGAATATTTGAGTTTATACTGGTTCTATTTTTTTAGGCTGATCTTTTCCTATTTTCAATTGTTTTCCATCAAAGACTTGGATAAGTCATTCAAGCTAAACCAAATTTGCCTTTGGAAAATGTCCTATTCAAAGTAGATTTTTTTTCTCTCACTTGCTATTTACATCTTCTCACTTATTAAAGACATGATTTTTTTTTTTGTCTGAAAGATCAGGTGAATAAATGAACACATTCATTATGATAGAAAAGTTTGCTTCTAGGGGTATTTGTAACCAGGGAGATCAGATTTGTACCTGAATGTGTATTTTAAAAAGAATAATAAAATGCTCTTCCTGTCTCAAAAGGCAGTAAAATACATCCCTCAAAAAAACTAGGAATCTCATAGGATGGTCCTTGAGTGTTTTCCTTATGAACTGATACACATTAAAAATAAACGTGTTTGGGGGGGATTCCTTTTGCCAAATGAGGCAAAATTTTATATATTTTCATTTTTCTATTCAATTTATAGAGCTACTTACCACTAACTTAGTGAATAATTAAGAATAGTTACATTGAATATTAAATCTATTTCATACCAGCATTTACTGATAATACTACATCAGTATTTTAAGATGTTGGTGGCCATGCTAATTATGTTGGTAACACAGGTACTTAAGGAATTCTTGCAACCTGGGGAAAGGATGCCTCATATCACTTGTCTAGCTGGTTGTGATTTCAAATGGCTTCTAGTCATGCTTTTAAATAATAAATTCTTGTTAGTTTGGTGATGGTGATAGGGTTCATGGTGCATATTTTGATTTTCTTATTTTTAATCTTTTAATTGAAGTATAGTTGATTTACAATATTGTGTTAGTTTCAGGAGTACAGCAAAGTGATTCAGTTTTATATATATATATATATTTTTTCGTTATAGATTCTTTTCCATTATAGGTTTCTACAAGATATTGAATATAGTTCCCTGTGCTATCTATACAATAGGTCCTTGTTGTTTATGCATTTTATACATAATAATATGTATCTGCTAATCTCAAACTCCTATCCTCCCCTGCTTCCCCTTTGGTAACCATAAATTTGTTTTCTATCTCTATGAGTCTGTTTCTGTTTTGTAAATAAGTTCATTTGTATCATTTTTTTTGATTCCACATACAAGTGACATGATATGATATTTGTCCTTCTCTGTCTGACTTATTTCACCTAGTATGATAATCTCTAGATCCACCCAGGTGCTGCAAATGTCAATATTTCATTCTTTTTTATGGCTGAGTAATATTCCATTATATCTATATATATCTATATCTAGGTATATATATATCTCACATCTTCTTTATCCATGCACCTGTCAATGGACGTTTAGGTTGCTTCCATGTCTTGGCTATTGTAAATAGTGCTGCTTTGAACATTGGGGTGCGTGTATCTTTTCAAATTAGAGTTTTTATCTTTTCTGGGTATATACCCAAGAGTAGGATTGCAGAATCATATGGTAGTTCTATTTTTAGTTTTTTAAGGACTCGCCATACTGTTTTCCATAGGGGCTGCACGAATTTACATTCTCACCAACAGTGTATCTCACTTTTCTTTACAATCTCTCCAGCATTTATTACTTGTATATTTTTTGATGATAGCAAAATGGAGAAGGACCCTGTGGGTGCCTCCCAGGTGCAAATCCTTTCCATGTCCCCCATTTCTTCTTTGTAGGAAATAGGCTTCATTCAACCTCCCTGACCTTCCCTGAGTTCCAAAGGGCAGATTCAAACAGTTGCTTATCAAGGAAGGGAGGCAATGCAGAAACTAGGGAGGAGCCATCAAGAATCATGGTGCAGCAAGGGGCAAGGCGCAGGTTCCTCCACTAGAAATATACATAACAATATTTTTGAGTTCTTCTGTAAGAACTAAGGCCCCCACCCAGGTAGAGGATGGTAACTTCAGGCTGAGTGTAAGATTCCTGGAGCACTGCCCTGTTACCTCACCACCAGTCAACCAGAAGAACGTCTACACACATTGGAAGATCACAAAGACTCTGACCCCCTCCCCAAATGATTCTCCCTTTAAAAACTTTCACAGTTGAGCAGAATCTTCTGAGTTGGTCTTTGGACATGAGTCTGCCTTCTCCTCACGTTGCCAGTCTCCTGAATTAAAGCGAACTTTCCTTTCCAACCAACACTTGTCTCTCAAGTATTGGCTTTTGAGTGGCGAGCAGCTGGAACTGAGCAGGGGCCCTGTGGGGATCCCAGGCATGGAGGCATGGAGGCCTTTTTGTCCCCTATTTCTTGTAGGCAAGACTCCATCCTCCATGACCTTCCCTGAGTTCCAAAGGGCAGAATTGAACAGTTGCTCATCGAGGGAGGAGCAGCCAAAAAAACCAACAGAGGCGAGATTAAAGGGACCAGAGAAGCTCATCAAGGTTAGAGACCAGCCACCTGAGAGGAGGTCAAGGGAGGGCAGGCCCAGCTCACACCCTAATTTTGTCAGAGACACCAACCCCACCCTCACCCCCCCACCCCACTCCACCCACCCACGAACCACTGTTATAAACCCTCATCAAACCCTCCCAGGATCGGGGGGGGACACATAGTTTTATGAGGCAGGAGCCCATTGTGCCGCCCTTTGCCTGACAAAGTCATAAAGCTATCGTCTTCTACTTCACTCCAAACTGTCTCCGAGATTTGATTTGGCACTGGTGTACAGAGAGGCTGAACTTCCAGTAACACAGCCACACCTGAGTTTGGTAACAATAACCATTCTGACCGGGTGCAGTTTTTTTTTTTTTTTGATTTATTTATTTTTTTATATAGCAGGTTCTTATTACTTATCTATTTTATACATATTAGTGTATATATGTCAATCCCAATCTCCCAATTCATCCCCCCCTCCCCCCCCCCGCTTTCCCCCTGTGGTGTCCATATGTTTGTTCTCTACATCTTTTTCTCTATTTCTGCCTTGCAAACTGGTTCATCTGTACCATTTTTCTACATTGCACATATATGTGTGAATATATGATACTTGTTTTTCTCTTATTGATTTAATTTAACTCTGTATGACAGTCTCTAGGTCCATCCACGTCTCTACAAATGACCCAGTTCCTTTTTATGGCTGAGTAATATTCCATTGTATATATGTACCACTTCTTCTTTATCCATTTGTCTGTTGATGGGCATTTAGGTTGCTTCCATGACCTGGCTATTGTAAATAGTGCTGCAGTGAACATTGGGGTGCATGTGTCATTTTGAATTATGGTTTTCTCTGGGTATATGCCCAGTAGTGGAATAGCTGGGTTATATGGTAACTCTATTTTTAGTTTTTGAAGGACTCTCCATACTGTTTTCCATAGTGGCTGTATCAATTTACATTCCCATCAAAGTTGCAAGAGGGTTTCCTTTTCTCCATACCCTCTCCAGCATTTATTGTTTGTAGATTTTTTGATTATGGCCATTCTGACCAGTGTCAGGTGATACCTCACTGTAGTTATGATTTGCATTTCTCTATTAATTAGTTATGTTGAGCAGCTTTTCATGTGCCTCTTGGCCATCTGTATATCTCCTTTGGAGAAGTGTCTGTTTAGGTCTTCTGCCTGTTTTTTGATTGGGTTGTTTGTTTTTTTGATATTGAGCTTACATGAGCTGTTTATATATTTTGGAGATTAATCCTTTGTCCGTTGATTCATTTGCAGATGTTTTCTCCCATTCTGGGCGTGTCTTTTCATCTTATTTATAGTTTCCTTTGCTATGCAAAAGCTTTTAAGTTTTATAAGGTCCCATTTGTTTACTTTTGTTTTTATTTCCATTACTCTAGGAAGTGGCTGAAAAAATATCTTGCTGTGATTTATGTCAAAGAGTGTTCTTCCTATGTTTTCCTCTAAGAGTTTTATAGTGTCTGGTTTTACATTTCGGTCTTTAATCCACTTTGAGTTTATTTTTCTGTATGGTGTTAGGGAGAGTTCTAATTTCATTCTTTTACATGTAGCTGTCCAGTTTTCCCAGCACCATTTATTGAAGAGGCTGTCTTTTCTCCATTGTATATTCTTGCCTCCTTTATCAAAGGTAAGGTGACCATAGGTGCGTGGGTTTATTTCTGGGCTTTCTGTCCTGTTCCATTGATCTATATTTCTGTTTTTGTGCCAGTACCATATTGTCTTGATTACTGTAGCTCTGTAGTATAGTCTGAAGTCAGGGAGTTTGGTTCCTCCAGCTCCCATTTTTTCCCCTCAATATTGCTTTGGCTATTCAGGGTCTTTTCTGTCTCCATACAAATTTTAAGATTTTTTTGTTCTAGTTCTGTAAAAAATGCCATTGGTAATTTGATAGGGATTGCATTGAATCTGTAGATTGCTTTGGGTACTGTAGTCATTTTCACAATATTGATTCTTCCAATCCAAGAACATGGTATATCTCTCCATCTGTTTGTGTCATCTTTGATTTCTTTCATCAGTGTCTTATAGTTTTCTTAGTACATGTCTTTGACCTCCTTAGGTAGGTTTATTCCTAGGTATTTTATTCTTTTTGTTGCAGTGGTGAATGGAATTGTTTCCTTAATTTCTCTTTCTGATTTTTCGTTGTTAGTGTATAGGAGTGCAAGAGATTTCTGTGCATTCATTTTGTATCCTGCAACTTTACCAAATTCATCGATTAGCTCTAGTAGTTTTCTGGTGGCATCTATAGGATTCTCTATGTATAGTATCATGTCATCTGCAAACAGTGACAATTTTACTTCTTCTTTTCCAATTTGGATTCCTTTTATTTGTTTTTCTTCTCTGATTGCCGTAGCTAAGACTTACAAAACTATGTTGAATAATAGTGGTGAGAGTGGACACCCTTTTCTTGTTCCTGATCTTAGAGGAAATGCTTTCAGTTTTTCACCACTGAGAATGATGTTTCCTGTGGGTTTCTCGTATATGGCCTTTATTATGTTGAGGTAGGTTCCCTCTCTGCCCGCTTTCTGGAGAGTTTTTATCATAAATGGGTGTTGAATTTTGTCAAAAGCTTTTTCTTCATCTATTGAGATGATCTTATGGTTTTTATTCAATTTGGTAATATGGTGTATTACATTGATTGATTTGCATATATTGAAGAATCCTTGCATCCCTGTGATAAATCCCACTTGATCATGGTGTATGATCCTTTTAATGTGTTGTTGCATTCTGTTTGGTAGTATTTTGTTGAGGATTTTTGCATCTATATTCATCAGTGATGTTGATCTATAATTTTCTTTTTTTGTAGTATCTTTGTCTGGTTTTAGTATCAGGGTGATGGTGGCTTCATAGAATGAGTTTGGGAGTGTTCCTTCCTCTGCAAATTTTTGGAAGAGTTTGAGAAGGGTGGATGTTAGCTGTTCTCTAAATGTTTGATAGAATTCATCTGTGAAGCCATCTGTGGACTTTTGTTTGTTGGAAGGTTTTTTTTTTTTTTTTTTTTTGCCAGACGCGGGCCTCTCACCGTTGTGGCCTCTCCTGTTGTGGAGCACAGGCTCCGGACGCGCAGGCTCAGCAGCCATGGCTCACGGGCCCAGCCGCTCCGCGCCATGTGGGAACTTCCCAGACTGGGGCACAAACCCGTGTCCCCTGCGTCGGCAGGCAGACTCTCAACCACTGCGCCACCAGGGAAGCCCCTGTTGGGAGGTTTTTAATCACAGTTTTAATGTCATTACTTGCGATTGGTCTGTTCGTATTTCCTATTTCTTCCTGGTTTAGTCTTGGAAGGTTATACCTTTCTAAGAACTTGTCCATTTCTTCCAGATTGTCCATTTTATTGGCATAGAGTTGCTTGTAGTAGTCTCTTAGGATGCTTTGTATTTCTGTGGTGTCTGTTGTAACTTGTTTTTCATTTCTAATTTTATTGATTTGAGTCCTCTCCCTCTTTTTCTTGATGAGTCTAGCTAAAGGTTTATCAGTTTTGTTTATCTTCTCAGAGAACCAGCTTTTAGTTTTATTGATCTTTGCTATTGTTTTCTTTGTTTCTATTTCATTTATTTCTGCTCTGATCTTTATGATTTCTTTCCTTCTACTAACTTTGGGTTTTGTATGTTCTTCTTTCTGTAGTTGCTTTAGGTGTAAGGTTAGATTGTTTATTTTAGATTTTTCTTGTTTCTTCAGGTAGGATTTCATTGCTATAAACTTCCCTCTTAGAATGGCTTTTGCTGCCTCCTATAGGTTTCGGATCGTCATGTTTTCGTTGTCATTTGTCTCTTGGTATTTTTTGATTTCCCCTTTGATTTCTTCATTGATCTCTTGGTTATTTAGTAAATATTGTTTAACCTCCATGTATTTGTGGGTTTGTTTTTGTTTTTTTTTTTTTTTACATTTTTTCCCCTTTAATTGATTTCTAATCTCATAGAGTTGTGGTCAGAAAAGATGCTTGATATGATTTCAATTTTCTTAAATTTACTGAGGCTTGATTTGTGACCTAAGATTGATCTATCCTGAGAATGTTCCATGTGCACTTGAGAAGAAAGTGTAATCTGCTGTTTTCAGAGGGAATGTCCTATAAATCTCAATCAAATCTATCTGGTCTATTGTGTCCTTTAAAGCTTGTGTTTCCTCATTAATTTTCTGTCTGGATGATCTGTCCATTGGTGTAAGTGAGGTGTTAAAGTCCCCCAGCATTTTTGTGTTACTGTCAATTTCCTCTTTTATAACTGTTACATTTGCCTTATGTATTGAGGTACTCCTATGCTGGGTGCATATATATTTATAATTGTTATATCTTCTTCTTGGATTGATCCCTTGATCATTATGTAGTGTCCTACCTCGTCTCTTGTATTATTCTTTATGTTAAAGTCTATTTTATCTGATGTGAGTATTGCTACTCCAGCTTTCTTTTGATTTCCATTTGCATGGAATATCTTTTTCCATCCCCTCACTCTCAGTCTGTATGTGTCCCTAGGTGTGAAGTGGGTCTCTTGTAGGTCGCATATAGTTGGGTCTTGTTTTTGTATCCATTCTGCTAGCCTGTGTCTTTTGGTTGGAGCATTAATCCATTCACATTTAGGTAATTATGGATATGTATGTTCCTATGACCATTTTCTTAATTGTTTTGGGTTTGTTTTTGTAGGTCCTTTTCTTCTGTTGTGTTTCCCACTTAGAGAAGTTCCTTTAGCATTTGTTGTAGAGTTGGTTTAGTGGTGCTGAATTCTCTTAGCTTTTGCTTGTCTGTAAAGCTTTTGATTTCTCCATCAAATCTGAATGCAATCCTTGCCAGGTAGAGTAATCTTGGTTGTAGGTTCTTCCCTTTCATCACTTTAAATATACCGTGCCACTCCCTTCTGGCTTATAGAGTTTCTGCTGAGAAATCAGCTGTTAACCTTATGGGAGTTCCCTTGTATATTATTTGTTGTTTTTCCCTTGTTGCTTTTAATAATTTTTCTTTGTCTTTAATTTTTGTCAGTTTGATTACCATGTGTCTTGCCATGTTTCTCCTTGGGTTTATTCTACCTGAGACTCTGCACTTCCTGGACTTGGGTGGCTATTTCCTTTCCCATGTTAGGGAAGTTTTCAACTATAATTTCTTCAAATATTTTCTCAGGTCCTTCTCTTTCTTCTCTCCTTCTGGGACCCCTATAATGCAAATGTTGCTGCATTTAATGTTGTCCCAGAGACCTCTTAGGCTGTCTTCATTTCTTTTCATTCTTTTTTCTTTACTCTGTTCTGTGGCAATGAATTGCACCATTCTGTCTTCCAGGTCACTTATCCGTTCTTCTGCCTTGGTTATTCTGCTATTGATTTCTTCTAGTGTATTTTTCATTTCAGTTATTGTATTGTTTATCTCTGTTTTTTTGTTCTTTAATTCTTCTAGGTCTTTGTTAAACATTTTTTGCATCTTCTTGATCTTTGCCTCCATTGTTTTTCCGAGGTCCTGGATCATCTTCACTATCATTATTCTGAATTCTTTTTCTGGAAGGTTGCCTATCTCCACTTCATTTAGTTGTTTTTCTGGGGTTTTATCTTGTTCCTTCATCTGGTACATAGTCTTCTGCCTTTTCATTTTGTCTGTCTTTCTGTGAATGTGGTGTTCCTTCCACAGGCTACAGGATTGTAGTCCTTCTTGCTTCTGCTGTCTGCCCTCTAGTGGATGAGGCTATCTAAGAGGCTTGTGCAAGCTTCCTGATGGGAGGGACTGGTGGTGGGTAGAGGTGGGTGTGCCTCTGGTGGGCAGAGCTCAGTAAAACTTTAATCCACTTGTCTGCTGATGGGTGGGACTGAGTTCCCTCCCTGTTGGTTGTTTGGCCTGAGCCGACCTAGCACTGGAGCGTACAGGCTCTTTGGTGGGGCCAATGAGGGACTCCGAGAGGGCTCATACCAAGGAGTACTTCCTAGAACTTCTGCTGCCAGTGTCCTTGTCCCCATGGTGAGCCACAGCCACCCCCCACCTCTACAGGAGACCCTCCAACACTAGCAGGTAGGTCTGGTTCAGTCTCCTATGCCATCACTGCTCCTTTCCCCTGGGTCCTGATGCGCACGCTACTTTGTGTGTGCCCTCCAAGAGTGGAGTCTCTGTTTCCCCCAGTCCTGTTGAAGTCCTGCAGTCGAATCTCGCTAGCCTTCAAAGTCTGATTCTCTGGGAATTCTTCCTCCTGTTGCCGGACCCCCAGATTGGGAAGCCTGACGTGAGGCTCAGAACCTTCACGCCAGTGGGTGGACTTCTATGGTATAATTGTTCTCCAGTTTGTGAGTCACCCACCCAGGGGTTATGCGATTTGATTTTATTGTGATTGTGCCCCTCCTGCCATCTCGTTGCAGCTTCTCCTTTGTCTTTGGATGTGGAGTATCTTTTTTGGTGAGTTCTAGTGTATTCCTGTCAATGATTATTCAGCAGTTAGTTGTCATTCTGGTGCTCTCGCAAGTAGGAGTGAACACACATGCTTCTACTCTGCCATCTTGAACCAATGCCTAGGTGCCTATTTTTATAGACAGTATTTTGGGTCTATTATTTCCCAGTAAGTAGTCCCTAATCCATGTATTCATCTATATGCTTATTGCTGAAGTGAATGATTATATAACCCCCCCATCTTTTCCTTCTTCAGGCACATATCATTGGCGATATGCTGCCAATGAATTTGTGTTTTTGAGTAACTTGTGTTCTTTAAATAATGGATAAAACACTAGCAAATTAGAAGATTTCTGGGTTACCTTTAAGGTACCTATAGCATTGGTTTAGCTGTAAAATCACGGATTTGTTGCCTTTTGATTCTTTATCACAGAGTTCTTTTCTAGTGGTCATTGGGGGTGGGTGGGGTAGGGCGGGATTTAAGATCTTCTGCCTTGCTTCAGAGGGATGTGTTTGGGAACCACTGCTGTAAATCAAGCCTCCCAGGAATTGACTATGCGAATATACATTTATCATGAATGATTTTCCTATAAATCATTATAGGATTCTCAAGCCTTTCTGCACATCAGCCTGTCCTGGGAAGTATGTTTAAAATATTGATGCAGGCTGCCCTGGTGGCGCAGTGGTTGAGAGTCCGCCTGCCGATGCAGGGGACACGGGTTCGTGCCCCGGTCCGGGAAGATCCCACATGCTGCGGAGCGGCTGGGCCCGTGAGCCATGGCCGCTGAGCCTGCATGCCTGGAGCCTCTGCTCCGCAACGGGAGAGGCCACAATGGTGAGAGGCCTGCGTACCGCCAAAAACAAAACCAAAAACCAAAAAAAAAAAATATATATATATATATATATATATATATATATATATGCAGAGCCCAACTTCAGGTCGATTGAATGGAAACACCTGAAGGTGGAGACCAGGCATTGTGTTGTTAAAAACTATCCCAGGTGATTAAGAGGCTTAGTGAAGGCTGAGACTTCCTATAAATGCACATTCTCTAGCTCTTTAGGTGTATAAAAGAAGCAGCAGCCACCATTATTAGCACGGAACAGAAATCTTATAGAGATGAAAACATTTAAAGGGCATTTTTATTTTAAAGACATTGTTTTGGGAGAGCTCACTGGTTAAAGGGCAACTAATTGCGTGGCAGTTATAGTAAGTAAGGAAAACAGTGTCATTTATACATGAAATCCTCTAAGTGTGTGCTTTCCACTTATGATTCCTATCATCGGATGCTCCCATTAGAGCTAGAGTAAGGGGAGGGGTGGGGGCAGCGAGAATGACAGATGAAGGGAACAGCAGGAGATGAAGCGGGCAGAGTATGAAACCAGGAGAGGGGGGTGACAGAGGGGAGTGACATTTCCGAGGTCACGTGACCAGGGTCATGGAGCGCCAGCAAGAGGCACGAGGTAGGGCTGTGACAAGTGGGGAGAAATGTGACCAAGGGCATTGGCAGCAGTGGTGTAGGGGCTATGAGGCACAGGGACTAGGATTCAGAGGCTGGAGAGATGACAAGAGAAGCCAGGAAGGAACCGGAGTCAGGGGCAGGTGTCCCATGGTGCCTCAGCCAGAAGGAGGTGGAGCGTCCGATCCCCAGACGGGAGCTTAAACACGGGGCTCCATCCCATGAAACCAGCCGAGAGCCCAGCTCCAGGTGATAAGCACTGGAGGGGCCCAGAGCCTGCGGAGTGGTGAAATAAGAAAGATAACCCCAGAAATCTACCAAGGTCCCCTCCCCTGGGACATGCTTGGGACCAGAGCCTGCAGGTGCAGTGAAAGGAGACCTACTTCTCCGATTGTGACTGAGCAGAACCCTCCCAGTCCCAGCAAAGATCGTTTCCACCCGGGGAACCTCTGCTGCCATTAGCATCTCTTCCTGCTCAGCCGTTTACGTGTCTAGCTTCCCTCCGCGTGACTCCTGAGATTAAGGAGTGTGGTAACACATCTTTGCTAACCCTCTGCAAGACAGAGAGGGTGTTAGGGTTTCCTGAATTGAATAAACAAATGTTTGCACGTGCCTTTCATCTCCTAACGCATAACAGAGCAAGAGTCAAACTCGCCTCAGTTACTCAGTGGAGCTTCTGGCTTAGGGATGTGCACTCATGTGTGACCCCGAGCAGCACAGCCAGACTCATTCTGGAAATGATAGGAAAGCCTCAGTGACGCTGACAGTCTACTGGTGCAACCTGAGGAGATAAATTCCCTCCCAAAGGGGAAAAAGAGTTGTAGGGAGAGAATGTAGGTCAATCAGCCAGTAGGGCAGTTATTCAAACTGGGTTGGACCTCAGAATCACAGCGTTTCAAAAAACACAGATTCTGGGACCTACCCTCTGTGACTCTGACACAGTTGGTAGATCTGAGCCTGGGTGCAATGGAGCTGCTTTTAAAAAGCTCCCAGGTGATTCTGGGCACACACAGCCAGGTTTGGGAGCTGGCACTGCTGCTAGCCAGATGCTTCTACCCTGTGTCTCACCTCAGCACAGCCTCTGGCAGCACAGCCCACTTCCTCTGGCACGGGCTTGCTGGCAGCCTCGGGTTGGGGTGATGACAGGGCTTCCTGGGGCCCCCGAGTGCCACCCTCTTGCTTCCTACACCTTGTGAGGGCTCGCTCTGTGTTCACTCTCCTTGGACGGGGCTGTGTGAGTGCGAGTTCCTGGGCAGAATCTGTTCTTGGCCGATGCGTGAAACTCTATCACAACTGGCGCTGCTCCAGCTGGCTGTTTCTTGGCGCCAACTCAAGAATTCGGGCACGATGGAGGAGAATCCTTTCTTCTCTGCATCTGGGGATGCGTGTGCACTGCCCAGCAAGGGAGGGGCTGGCGCAAGAGCGTCTGAGGGAAGGTCAGCTTCCCCTAGAGTCCTAGAGGGGGAAGAGAGAGAGAGAAATTCATTAGTACCCATTAACATCTTAGTGTGGACTTGGGGACTTCCCTGGTGGTCCAGCGGTTGGGACTCTGCTTCCACTGCAGGGGGGCACGGGTTCGATCCCTGGTCAGGGAACTAAGATCCCACATGCCGCGAGGTGCGGCCAGAAAAAAAAGGAAAAGGAAAAGAAAAGGATTGTGACAAGCCTGAGAAAGGCCTCACGCTGAACTTTGTCTGGAATGAGGGGTAGGGATGGATGGTCTCCAAGGCCTCTTCCTACTCTGGCATCTGTTAGTTCAGTCACCGAATATCAATATTGATGCTCCCTTCCATGTACCAGGCACGGTTCTAGGCACCAGTGACACACCCAGTGAACAGGACAGAGAAGGCTCATCTCTGGTGGGGCTCACAGCCTGGTACCTGCCATTGCAGCTGCCTGAGGAAGGTGGTCCTTCGGGTGGCCACTCTGGGGGTGGGTGGACCACCGGACACTGGCTGAGACTCAGAGACACGTGTCCCTTCCTTCCAGTCATCCTCAGGGCCTGCTCTGAGTGGGAGCAGATGCCAGGAACAGATGATGTCACGCTCTGCACTGTGAGGGCCGTTCCTGGCTGGCTTCTGGAGCCTTGCGTCCTTGGAGAGACGCGGAGTGTTTCTGGGTACTTCAGCCCCGTGGGCATGGCTGTCCCTAGATGCCCATCAGATTCAGAGACACTGGCTCTGGGGACGTAGGAGTCAACCTTCAGTGTTGGACCTAATGAAACAGGCTGAAGGCTGGAGAGACACTCAGAGGCCTTAAGGAATTAAAAATAAGAAAAATATCTGGGAATTTGGTGCCAGGTTTGAGTTTAAATAGATGGGTAATGTCATACCAAAGATTCTGGCTTTGGATTTGTGAAGTGTTGGATTCAATAGCAAGAATCTGTCTTTGACTTTTACCGTGCAGGAAACTGAAACAGGCTAATATTGAAGGTATAAAGGGACCGTACAAATGGATGTCAGGAAACCTGGAAAGAAAGAAGAATGGCCAATTAGTGTATTTATATAGGAGCTAATTTTCATATGAAAAAGTAAGAGATTCTTACTTGAGAAATTGAGTTACTAAGGGCCCACTTTGGTTATTTGCAGTTTCTCCTTCCTTCTCCCACGGAAAAATGATACAGTTTCTCTTCCTTTTTCTCATTCCTCACGTGCCTTCTCTCTTACCTCTCCCCTGACTCAATTCTGCAAATACCAGAGTCCAAAAAGCTATTATGCTGCTACACAAAAGCGCCGGCTATTTGTAAAAGTCATAGGCTCACGTGGCTGGTGAGACTGGACGTTGGTCCCCTTCCCCTCCTCTGTCTGCCAACAGAATTGCACCCCATCTGCCCAGGAAAACGGGCTCCTCCGTGTTTTGAAGAACTCCAGAGGAGGAGAGGCCCTGATCTCCCTGGATAACTTATCCCAAGCCTGATATTCTCATTGGCAGAGATTATTTTCTAGCTTAAGTCACTCCTGTGGGAGCTGAAGCTCATTTCCTTTTGTTCTGTCCTCACTAGAGACTGTGAACAGCTGGTCTCCATCCTCTGAGGAATATCCCTTTAAACCTTGCAGGCCGTTGTGAAATGGCCTCTAGACTTTCTCGTCCTCAGACTAAGAATCATAGCTTCTTTTCCCCGTCCGTCGTGGGTCCTATTTTCCAGCCCCTTTCACATCTTTGTTCTTTGAATGCTCTCAGATTTTTCTAAGCTATTCCCCTTTGGAAGTTATTTGAAGGAAAACAACAGAAGGGTCTTTAGATGTACTCAGTACTGGCTGCCCTCTCACCTTACCACCAACCTTCTTGCTCCCACTGGCTGGGTGGCTTCTGGGTCCTTGACCCCCAGGCCAAGCGCATGAGCCCCAGCTCAGCATTGGGCTCACCTGAACTGAGAACAGTGCCTGTCCTTTGTCAGGCTCTCAAGGACTTGCTAAATGAACTCTTGTCCCTAAACTGTCCCATCCAGACTTCTCTTGGACAGAATGGGTAATCTAAGCCTTGACTGCTAATGTGAAAAATCCCTTTGTTTAAGAAAAGAAAGAAAAAATTAAGCTCAGAAAAGTCTAAGGGTGGAATTTCCTGGCAGTCCAGTGGTTGGAACTCTGAGCTCTCACTGCTGAGGGCCCAGGTTCAATCCCTGGTCGGGGAACTGAGATCCAGCAAGTTGTGCTGCACAGCCAAAAAAAAAAAGAAAAAGAATAGAAAAGTCTAATGATTATGTTGAGAACAATGATGCCTTGGGCACCTTGCCTTGTTAGTGGGGGTGGGGTGGAGGTGGAAGTGACCAGTAAATGGAGTTAGGGGGCTCGGGTGCCCTAGGATGTGAGATTGAGTCCCCAGGGGGATGACTGGGGATGGATGAGGGTGGAGGCCTGTAGGGTAGTTAGAGGGACAGATGTTCAAACAGAAACTAAGGACTCTGCTCGCCAGACTTCAGGACAGAGTCTGGTGAAGGAGGCAGTAGGGAAAGTCTTGGGAAGTGACAGGTGTAAATGGGGACTGGGTAGCTCAAGGGACTCCAAAGTGAAGAGGGGGAGGGAGGGGGAGAGAGAGAGATTAAGTCTAAGGTGAGGTCTGACATCTCAGGATATAACCAGCAAGGACATTAATAAACTCCTTAGAATAGTGTTGGCCTGGAGTGAGGGTAAGGAAAAATTATTCAGAAAGAACTTCACTTCGTCAGAGATGAAGGGTTTAAAATGAGCTTTATTTAGAGGAATCTGTAGAAGCGAGCTAGGAAGTCAAACTGGAGACAACCAAGACCCTCAGGCAAGTTAGTTCAAGTAATTGGATGCTGTGTCTATGGGACTTAACCTAATGAGTGCAAGAGCCATGCCTGTGACAGTATAATCTCTAAAAAAGAAAGCATAAACAGTTACATAGTTGTTATCATCTTTAGTCACCTGGGGCCATTTGTTCAAACAATGTGAAGATTTCCACACCCCTCTCTTGGTTTTTTTTTTTTTTTTTGGCCATGCACTCGGCTTGCTGGATCTTATTAGCCCTGACCAGGGATTGAACCCGTGGCCCCTACAGTGGAAGCTCAGAGTCCCTAACCACTGGACCACCAGGGAATTCCCTGGTTTTATTTTCTAAGCCTACAACATTGACAGACTTTCATATACCTTTCTTTATTGGTGGGGAATCTTCATCTTCTGAGAATGTATTTCATTTCGAGGAACAGTTAGATGTAATTGGAGCCAAGACTGGGGAAAAGATGAGTGATCAGGTTGGCAAGTGTTGAAAACTAGAGCCAGACAGAAGTTAGAGCTGTGAAAGTAGATTTTATTCAGGATGATTGTAATAGGGGTAGAGAGACCTCAGTACAGAACTGGGCTCCATTCTGAATGGACAAGTGGGGATTTCTAGCCAAGGAGAAGGGTGGGGGTCAGTGGATGGAAAATTACTAAAATTATATCTGGGTAAAGGGGGATTCTGGCTAAACAGACTTAGGATTCTTGCTGAAGGCAGACCAGGGTGATGTGATACCAAGCAGAGGAGATGAGAAATTTGATCCAATATGGAGGGTGATCAGATATTGAGGGTGAGGATCCTAGCTAAACTGATTTAGCAGGAATTTTGCTAAAATTGAGCAAAGTAAAGACTGTCCTAACCTCCAAAGGTTGAGACCAAGCTGATAAGAAGGTTCAGAGGAGCCTGACTAAAATTTGGTCAAGGAGGGCGTCTTGTCAGGTTTTTTCTTTTTTTTCTTTTTTAATATCAAAAGTACTTTACAGGGAATTCCCTGGAGGTCCAATGGTTAGAACTCTGAGCTCCCACTGCAGGGGTTCCACCCCTAGTCTGGGAACTAAGATCCCGCATACTGCTCGGCGCCGCCAAAATAAATAAGTAAAAAGAAAAAGATTTAAAAAAAAGTACTTTGCAGAGGCTTAGTTTGAGTTGGAGCCTTGAACTAGAATTTCCTCTTTCTGCCATGCTGAGAATCTATCAGAGGCTTTGGAATTTCTTCATAAGTTCGTTGGACTGTTTGACCTTGAGGAATGAATTTTGCATGAACAATGCCCCTGACGTCAAAGAAACCAATCCACTCTGTCATCCATTGGATTTTGCTACATCAGCGTTATGGGTCCTCCCAGGGGTTGGAGAGCCCCACTGTAGGCGCTGACACTCATTTTCCAGGTCATGTTGGAAAACACATGGTTCATCACCACTTACTCTATTCCTGAAGAATGTACCATTTGTTCAGCTGTCCTTAAAAGATAAGGACAAAAGAGGCATACATCTCTTCCATTTCTATCTATCACTCAAAAATGTGTGGTGCAATCTATATGTTCAAGTTGTCTCTAAGGAAGAGTCTGTTTCTTTATCTAAATTTAACTCTTTAGCCTTCTTTCTCCCAGTCAGTCACCCATGTGAATTAGCCAAATTGCTGGCTGCCTAAACATTTTTATTAATCTTATGGACTACTGCTTATGCATCAAGGATGCCTTTGCTACCTTTTAAACTGTTTGTTTCTGTTTAAAATGATTGTTCTATAACAAACTCCTTCTTTTTTCCAAATGCATCCTTTCAGAGTAATTTCATTTGGTATTTAGTATTCTTTGCATTCAATGATTCTTATATATAGTTTAAACAGAAGTAAAATGTGTTTTACTTTGTGATCATAATTTGTGATCATAATTTCTTAATACTGATTGACCTATCTTGAGGGAGTAAGGTAGGAAGTGGAGAGTAGAGCCAGCTTTTGTTGAATTGTTACTAGAAGCCAGGAACAAATTATTATCTCATTAAAACTTTACAGAAACCTAGGAGGTAGATATTATTATTCCCTTTTGGCAGAAGAGAATAACTGAAACTTAGAGAGATTAATTGCTCACCTAAAGTCACACAGCGAGTTAGTGGTAGGGTCAGGGAGCTAACTCAGGGGTTCTAAATTCTAGGAAAAACAATCTAGATGTTTTAGACACCAAGAATCCAGTTCTCAGTGTACTATATTGTCATAAAAATGGTCTGTCTTGTGGTGTAAGAAAGCTGTTTCCTCTGTCTTCCACAGACCCAGCCTTCCCTAAAATGGCATCTAATGGTCATTCTAGAGGCAGGCATTTGGTCATCTGTTAGTCCTGTCTTTCTTCCAATCATTACAACTTTCTTCTCAGGACTGATTTTTCATGCTTTTGATAATCCATGGTACACTTTTTTGGAATCTCCCTAATACATTCACAATTGCTTTAAAAAAAACCCCAAACATCAGGGGCCACAACAGAGTGAACTCTTCTTATAAAGGTCAGGTTAACACAGAGGACAGTAGTGTGGTTACTTACTGCATGAGGGTGTCATGCTCCTGTTAGAACGTTGATTTCATGTAGACACTGCCTCCAATCCTACTAGCATTGTACTGCTCACTTATATACAAATATGCAAGTGCGTGTATGTGTGCATTGGCACACACAAACATACTTATCTACTGTGTGTGTGTGTGTGTGTGTTTGTGTGTGTGTGTGTCAGCTTTGGCCCCTGTATCTTTTTCTGCTATTCCTGCTCTTACAACACATGAAGGAAGAATAGAAACCAGCCAGAGGCAGGGTGTTTTCGTGAAGGAAAATGCATGTGGGAAGGCTTTGAGGAAAGGGAAAAGAGGGTTATAGTAGATATTTGTTAGCTGGGGGAGAGTGGCTGACGACAGTGTTGAAGAGGCAGCCGGGCACCAGCCGACTCACTTGATCCTTACACCAATCCTATAGAGCTGGTACTCCTAGTATCTGCTATTTACTAATGTGGAAACTGAGACCCAAAATGTTAAATAACTTTCCCAAGCTAGCTTACTGAATAAACATTTGTTGAATGAAATAAAAAGCACTGACTTCATGGTGTTGATTTGAACTTGGGGAAATTTTTATTCCTCGGCATGCAATTGGGTTGATTTCTGCATTCTGCTTTAAATGCCTTAAAGTCCCTTCAAATACCTTAAGGTATAAAAATATGAACTGATGAATGCACCTTCTTTCTCCATGAATTTTTGTTTGAATGTTGTTTTACTTCTCCTCTGTAAATGGATATGATATGAACTCTTAGATTCTGGAAATAGCAGTGCCTTAATTTCCTAAGCCACAATGTCTCAATTCATACCTAGTTCTGTCTTTAGCAGTAAATCCTGGCTCCGCCATCATTTTGGGCCATTTACTTAAACACTCAGTGCATTAAAGAACCAATCAGGTCCGATAAGCAAGACACTAGGGTAAGGGATGCTCTGTAAGCTGTCAGAACCTGTTGGAACACTCCACAGATTCCAAGTCTGAGAACTCCACTACGGTACAAAGAGAGAGCCTGATATAACTTGCTTTGGGGGACATTAGTCATGACTTTACATACATTTAAGTACTTTAAGTGAATATCTTTAAAGTACAAAATATTCCTTTGAAAAGGACACCTTGACATCTTCCTCTTCATTTCATTTCCAATCCATCATTCACTCCTATTGGCTTTACTTCCTGTTTCTGGAATCCTCCTGTTTCTCTCCCTCTCTGTCTCACCACTCTCGTCTTGGCTCTCATTATTTCTTTTTATTCTTTCTTTCTGGTTTTTTTTTTGGCCGGGCCATGTGGCTCGTGGAATCTTGGTCCCCTGACCAGGGATCGAACCCATGGCCTCTGCAGTGGCAGCACAAAGTCCTAACCACTGGGCTGCCAGGGAAGCCCCCTTGGCTCTCATTATTTCTCACATGAATTGCTTCAACAGCACTGGACTCGTTACCTTTCCCCACTCTGATTCCTTCCCTCTCATAATCCCACAATGTGGTATTTGACGATGTCCATCTCATCATGAGAGGTCCTCCCCTTCCATGGCTTCCTGTTACCCTGATGCTAAGGACTCAGATCCGGAAACCATCCTACAAATCCCTGCATGTGGGCCCCCCTCCCCCTCCAGCCTCATCCTGCCCCCGCCCCATGCTTCTTGTGCCCTGTGCTCCCCCACATTGGCCTTCTCAGGGGCCCTTTAACCATCCATGCTCTCCTTGCAATATTGTTTCCTTCTCTCCTCTCCTGATGCCAGCACTCCTCCACATCTCAACTCAGGGGTCACTCCCTCAGGAAGCTCTCCTTGACTAAGTCAGCATCCTATACCTTTCGAAGTTGCAACTGTGTGTGATTGCAGATTAATGTGTATCTTGTCCATTAGAATTTAAGGGGACCATGCCTTCTGTTTGTTTGCTCTCGACGGTACCCATAGTGCCTGGCCAGAGGGTGGCACAGTGTAGGGGCTTAAAAAATATTTGTTGAATAAAGTGTGCAAAGCCTTAAAAGTAACTATGCATTTTGTGCCATTTCATTAGAGTAAAATGTGGCTCATTTTAAGTGCTTTTGAGACACTCCCCCATCACAGCAGCATGCTCTGGTGGGTAGGCTGCTGCACCAGCAGCTAGAAGCCCTGGTAAAACCGGACCGTCTCCAGCTTCCTTGCCTGCCTTGAAGGCCTGGTGAGGAAATGTACTACGTGAAGCGCTTCCTAAGCTGGAAAGTTCTTTAGGAATGCAAGATGATATTGTAAGTCAGATTCAAGAGCTGAATCACTCCAGCTGACTTGAAGACATTCTCGTGGATGATACTGAAAATTAGAATCTACATTGTCTTGAGTGAGCAGAAAAACACGGTAAGATCTGTGGACCAATGTCTCTTTTTCGTAAGTGAAAGCCAGAAATAGAACAAGTTACCAACGTTAGAGTCACACAAAAAGCCATTATTTCCCCGTGATAACTGTTGTACCTTGAAATGCAGTGTGCTTCTTTCAAGTGTGTCTTCTCCCAGGAGTAACCCCTTGTCTCTGCTCTTGTCTGCGGACGGGATGCAAAGGGGCCCAATTCCAGCAGCCATTCTGTGGGACTCAGGACCCCACTTACAGGGTCGTGACCCCTGAGACTGGGCCATGGGGGCAACAGGGACCACAGAAGGCTGTTTCTGCAAAAAGAGCGAGCAGCTGTGCCAGCTTTGGAGAAGCTAGAGATCAATCCTTATATGGGCTGGAGGAACAACGGGAGGGGAAAGAAGGGAGCAACAGAAAGACGGGACAGGCCCCGGTAAAGGTTTGATTCTCTGTTGCATTTAATAACATTGACATTTTAAGGGCCAGGGAGAGGGTGGGGGGCTTGAGTGGGTGACTCAGTTCTTGGGTTTCCTGCTGCCATTGTGGGGTTCTGGGCTATTTTCTGCAAGGCTGCATGAATACAAGCCTTCCCCTGAGATGATGTCAGACACTTAAAGTAACAAGAAATAAAGCTTTTATAGGCAAAGGGGTTGAGGTGGAAAAAAATCCTATTTCTTGGACCCACGATGCCCACCCATTTCTGAATTGGTTAGGGAGGACTTTTCCTGGGACACTTGTTTTCCTCATATGTGTGTTGCTCTCTGGGTTCTTTGGAACATAGGGAGACCAGACCCTAGTTTCTGGCCACTGGACTTTAAATCTAGGCAAGTCAGATATAATTAAGGCATCAGAGGGCCTGGTAGATAATAAATAGTGTGAAGACTGTGACCAAGAGACTGTGCAGTTTTACTTGACAAAGTTACACAGGTACTAAGAACGGTACTTAGACCAAGATGAAGTGTCTGCAGCTGATGGGAACCATGCTCACTGAATTGCGTTGATGATCCCTTTCCGTGTCAGCGGCTGACCTTCTGAGCATCTCAGTCAAGTATTTAACTTCCCTGAGTTTCCACCCATCTAGTTTCCCGAAGGAGACAATGCAGTGTGTCTCAGAAAAAATGTTTCAGTATTCTCTTAGGAGAATGTAAGCATTATTACAAGGATTGTTCCTGGTGTGGACGGTGATAGTGATGACATGTTGATTCAGGACTAAAGAACATCCTACCCAGTGGCTATTCATTTGAAGAAGGAAAAAAATCCATCCTAGACCACTCCACTGCCCCACTGACCTTGGGTCATTTATCTCTGGACTCTCCCTTTGCCCTCCTTCCCCCAAATTCTGTAACCAGCAGGGGCCCGGTCTCCCTGTCTTTGAGAAAGAGGAGTGGACGGAGAGGGTGAAATTCCACAGTTCTGAGGTTAGAACCCCGGTAGGCCCCTTGAAGAACTCTCCGTCTATAAGATTAGTTGAGAAGGAGATGTGACAGATTGTTAGTAGCAGGGCTTCTTTTCTGATTTTGTTTTGTTTTGTTTTTGGCCTTGCCGCTTGGCTTGTGGGCTCTTAGTTCCCCTACTGGGGATCGAACCTGAGCCCCTTCCAGTGGAAGCTCGGAGTCCTAACCACTGGACAGCCCTGGGGGAATTCCCAGTACCAGGGCTTCTTAATAGACTTTTGAAATAAAAAAATATGTTTACATATTTGTTGTTTTTAGGAGGGAATTTATATACTTTAACATATCATTTCACAAATTCTGAGAATAAACCTGTTTTCCTGTATTCAGTCTAAATACGAATGGGTCATTGGTGGAACAGAAGTGTCAGGGAGAAAAACCTTTTTCTCTATCCTGTTTAGTGTTTTTCTTGGGGGCCTGCAAATTAAATCGACAAAAGACAAGTTAGCAAGAGAAGAAAACAGATTTAATTACCTACTTAGGCAGGGGAGTTCACGAGGAAATGTGACTCAAGGAGGTGGTTAGATTTTAGGGCTTCTACACCATAATCATAGGGGATGGGGAGGGGCAAAGGGGCACTTCTGGGAGAACAGATGACTTTTTTGTAAGATAAATGTGCTCATAGGAGAAGAGATAGGAAATATGGTAGTTTTGTGACACTGTCTGTTTGGGTGAGGTGCTTCTGTCTCTAGAATAGATTCGAGTTGCTCTCTGGAAAGGGATTTATGACAAACAAGTTCTTTGGGAAGGCAATGCTTTTAGGCAGATAAGGGGTTTCAAGAAGGCAAATGTCTTCAGCTCAAAATAATTCTTATGCCAAAGTGGCATATTTTCAGGTGGCAGGTCCTGTTCCCCTTCATTTATGTCCCGAATTCTAATACTACAAATTCTCTGTTCAAGACTCTTCAACAGGGCTTCCCTGGTGGCGCAGTGGTTGAGAGTCCGCCTGCCGATGCAGGGGACACGGGTTCGTGCCCCGGTCCGGGAAGATCCCACATGCCGCTGAGCGGCTGGGCCCGTGAGCCATGGCCGCTGAGCCTGCGCATCCGGGAGAGGCCACAACAGTGAGAGGCCCGTGTACCGCAAAAAAAAACCAAAAAACAAAAAACACTCTTCAACAGCTTCTCATTAGACTTAGCATAAAACCCGAGTCTTTACCACGGCCTCCACCCTCACCCCCACCCAATGCTGCTCTTCAAAAGGGATGGAGTGGGGAGCGGGTCTTGATTCCGGACCACATCAGTCCTCTTGCCACTGGGACGGCTCCTTCCCAGGGCTTCCCGGACCTCCAGGGAAGGCGAGGCCTGGAGGATCCCATTCTTGTCTTTCCACTTTCTTCTTAGCACCTCTCACATCTGATGTATATTTACCTATTTAATGCATGGGAAGGCAAGGTCCCTGAGAAAAAGGGCTTTGTTTTGTTCACTTCTGTGCCCACACTGCCCCGCCCCCCTGGCACATAGTAGGCATTCAAAAAATTGTGAGCAGGGCAGACTCTACTGCTGTCCCTCCATAGCTTACTGTTTAGAGGGAGAGTCAATAGGAAAAGGGCACCTAATCTCTGGTGCAGTGCGTGCCAGGGGGGGCAGCAGCTCTGGAGCAGGTGCCTGGGTTGCCCAGCGCGAGGCTTCATGAGATTGCAGTGAGGGGTGGGGGGGCTGCTGAGTAGAAGGAGCATATCTTCGTTCTTCCCACCTCTCCAGGTTTCTAGAATTAGGCTGAGTGGAGGCACTGAAATACTGTTCCCTATGCAAGACCACTTGTTATGAATCTTTTGTCTGCTTTGATTTAATTCCCGGAAGATTCAAGTATCATTTTGTCAGTGTAAAAAAGAAGTTCTTGTTTGTGTGCTATTTGTATGAACTCCCGGGGTGGTTTATATGAATGAGGATGAAGATGTTATCAGTCGGGGGTGTGGTGGATTGTAACCACCTGCACTGACATCTCTCTTCTTTCTAGGTAGCATTCTTTCTCCTTCAGCAAACTCTTCTGTTGCTCCATGGGGTGCACAAGCTAATAAATTATTCTTAAGCCAGCCTCAATTGGGAATCTGTCCCTTGCAAATGACAGACTAGTACAGGGACTATATTATGTTGACAGTGGATTCATAAATGGATTGAATGAAGATAGCTTCTTCTGACATTTGTCTGTTCCCCTTAATATTTAGTATGACATTTAACACAGAGTAGGTGCTCAAAAAATTAGATGACTTGATATCCTTAACACACAAACACATACACAAAGAGAATAGAAAAGTATATTTTGACCAAAGCTGCAATCTTGGATGAGTACTGATTAGGAGTGTTTTGTTTTCTAGTGTGGTATTACTATCAAAATTCAGTGATGGCAGGATATGTACTCCTAGAAGAATCGTTTCTCATTTTATATTGGCTAAGACTATCTTTCATTTGCTTGCAAATAACCATCTTACAAAAAAGACCAGAAGATATAACCTCAAAATGAATTCCCAGAGGGGAAGAGATGCAGTTTGATGGGTATAATAATAACAGTAACAAGGATTACAGCACAACATTGACAACGCAAAGGGGTTTAAATGCTTTACATAATCCTTTCACTGAGTCTTCACAGTTATCTGTCCTGTAGAAATTCTCATTCCCATTTTACCGAAGAGGAAACAGAGTCTTATAGAGATTGATTTAAATGAAAATTGGAGCTAGAGCCTAGAGAATAGGCTGGAATTCCTGCTGGGCTCCCTCGGGAGTTGTCCCTATTGCTGGAGGAAGATCACTGACCTCTCAGGGCCTTCTCTGAAGATTTGAGATTGTTTTGCCATCTCAAAGACTTAAGGAGATTTATCATTGTTTTTAAACTTTCTAATACGCTCTAGGTACCCGTGCAAAAAGTTTGGAGGCCCTGATGCTTTCCAACCCCAAATGGCAGGAACAGCTCTCCAAACCCGAATCCAAAACACTTTACATGTAGGGTGACTTGTGTTACAGGGCAAATGCCCTGATAAATGAGATTCATCAGAAAATTCATCAAGTTTCCTTTTCTCCAGCTTCTAACTTCAAAGGTCCTCATAGAAATGAATCCGTAAATGCCATGTAGACTTTCAATAACATTCTGCCACCAGAAATTGCCCAGTGAGATGTGACCGTCCTCGGACACTTGCACCTTCCTGATTTCTCCAAGTACTTCTTTTTCTAAAATTGGCTCACTCACTTTCCTTCCAGACCAAGTTGGGGGGTCGACGGTGGGGAGGACTTATATTATCGGAAATCCCGAATCAAGCACCAGGCTGGGCAAATTTCACTTTTCTTTCCCTCAACTTTGAAATCGTCTCTCGTTGGTGTATCCGGCTGTGATCAGCCAGCCTGATTTGGTGGTGGATTGGTATTGGGATGAGTCAGGTTAACTTAATCTCCTTTTAAGTAACCGAGAGTTTGGGGAATATTGACTGTGAACATTCAGACAGTGTTATTGTAAAGACACTTTCTCCATGTCCTGCTAGGAAACACGGAGCCCTCGCCTTCCGAGGTGGAGTTAGGAAGATTACGGGCGGACCCATATGCACGGTTATGATCAAGAATTCGAGCGTATTGGCCCGTCTACCGCACCAAAGAAATCCGGATTCTTAACACAACTGGGGTTTTCCGGGTGCGCCGAATGCGTGGGAGACTTGGGTGTCAGGCACCGTTAATGGGCCATGACCGATGGGAACATTTCTGCCTCTTTCATCTTCACGCTGAAGGTCCCCCCACCCTGCCCCAATGAAAATGTGCTAGGAGGAAAAGGAGTTGGGATAATAATTTCCTTTCTTTTCCTCCTGTTGGCTTCTGCTGGCAAGTTGTCCTTTAATAAAAAGCATGATGGGCAAGTGTGAGAGCGTCTAGCTTGAAGCTGGAGACAAAACCCCACCGGGGAATGCCAGACCGTCCACCGGGGGAAACTGAACACCGACTGCCTTCCCCACCCAAGGCAGCCTCCTGCCCACCGCTACTCACCGGCTGCACTGGCTCTTCGAAACCCAGACCCTCGAAGCTGAAGATTTTCAAAGAAGGAGGGTGAGTCGCTGCAGCTGCTGCATCAAACAAAAGCAAACAGATTAAATTAATTTAGGCTTCAAAATCAGTCCCATTCTCTAATTCATAAAATACTTCAAACACGGAGAGAAATGTCATCTCCCAGATGATTGAGGCTAATCCACTTTATCTCTTTTTTTCTCTCGCATCTGAATGCAAACCATCAAGACATACCTCGCCAGTCAAAATAAACTCATTCCAAACCTTCCGTCAGCTTTTAATAAGTCTTCTCGGCTCCGTACACAAAACAAACTCCTGTTTCCACCGAGCTCAACGGGCTCTGTGCAAAAAAAAGAGGGACAGTGTACTCATTACAGTCTGTTAAATTGCCAACACTCGGCAATTAAAAGGTATGGCCCCGTGGAAACACTGCAAAACAGCAGTTAGTCTCATTGTCTTCTCATTAACAAGATTGTTATTTTAGCTCTCCAGGTACCAGGCTTCAGAAACAAAACATTCTTGGCTCCTGGGGAACTCCAGGAAAACAGGGAGTTGTTGACAGCTAGGACTTGTGGAAAGGACCGTTTATACTATAAATAAATTTGCACATCCTTGTGGTTGCAATAAATACACTTCCACACCCATTCTATTGGACTAGATGCAGACACCGTTTACAGGGAAGTCAAAAAGTCTTGCCCACAGCAAACAACACTTGTCCTACTTATGAGGTCAGAGCGGGTGCTGCTGAGTAATGAATGCCTCCCCTCGGGACACAGAAATTTGGATTTTTTCCCTGCAAACAGGCTCTGTGGTCGACGCCACAGGCGCAGGGCTGGAAGGGATCGTGGAGGCTGTTATTTGTGCTGGGCCTGAGCTCCTCACTGCTTGGCAATCATTTAAAAAATGATGACCCAAATCTTTGCCATTCGCCAAGTGTGAGTACTTTGTGGCGAAGAGGAATGCAGCTCTTTGATTCCTGCATTCCTCCCCGTTTCCCTGTGTGGGTGGAAAAAAAGGCCAAGAATGTGAGTGATACAAAATCTCTTATGTTCTAAAGAAACCAAAGGAAGCAATGTATCTTTCCGATTCTGCCAAGATACAATTTTAAGTTTGATGCCCATGTGATTTTTCTTTCATATGATTGAGACCTTCATGGTTTTCCTTATGACATCAACAGAAAATGTAAAACACTGACTTTCTTTTTAAGTGAATGGGGTGGGGGGAAAGTCCCTTTTAAGAGACTAGTCACAAGGGATGTTTTCCTAATTATAAAGACAGTATTTACTGTAAGATTAAAAGTATAACTGCAGTTGCTTAAGACTTGAACAGTTTTCAGGGAAAAAGCCCCTAAAGTTACTTTCTCAGTAAATTTCTCAGGGGCCTATTGTTTATTTTACCCCAGCCATAAATTTCCTCTTAAATGCAGTCTTTTGCATTGACATTAGGTGGTGAGAGACCAAGATCATCTTGCAGTTTTAATGATATGCTGGTTTACACTTTAATAGCCAACTTCCATTTTTCAGGATTTTGCTAGATAAGACCATACAATGCTTTGTTAATTAAACTTGATCTTAGGAAACGTGTACATTTTATACAAAATAAACACATGCCCTGAAATTGGTTGTTTTTGATGAAAGGCCCTCCCTAGAAATATCCTGTGTGGAGAGAAAAATAAAACCACTTTCAGCTAGAGAGAACCAAACACCAAATACCTTGAAAATCTGATGTTTTGCTCCTTATTAAGTCAGATTTAAGAGCATTACTAAGTTATACAGCCTGACTGATATTTTCATTTTTTGGAAGAGGGACAAGTCTGGGCATTAAATGCGTAACAGCAATTATTATCTGCGTGTGGGTTTAATTAGGAAAGAAGTCAGGTTTTTATTTTTCATTATTGTCATCGTCATGACCCAGTCTCCATGTCAAGCTTGGCGCTGAGCGGAAAGGCTCACAGGACCTCCAGCCCTCCCAGGCTTCTTGCCTCAGCGCACTCCCTTCTCCTTGCCCAGTGTTTCTTCTTTTAGCTTCTAGTGGGACCTTCTGAAAACTGATTATTTGGAGGAACTTAGTAAGGCTCTTAGGGAGAAGAACAACTTTAATGAGTTCTAGGAGATAGGAATCCTCAAGACCCAGGACTGAAATCCAGTCTGGGGAAATGTGATGATTCCTTTTGCTCTGACTACAGCTCCGTGCATCAGGGTAGAATATCTATGCAAACACCAGGGAGGGTTGTTCCAATTTCCTGTAGTTGTGTGTGTGTGTGTGTGTGTGTGTGTGTGTGTGTGTGTGTGTGTGTGTGTAGAACTATAGTGAATCTGATGGCCCTCTTTGCCTCTCTTTAATGTTAGATTGTTTAGAACCTGCTTTCTTCCAAAATGGATTTGAGGCAGCTTCCAAAACACACAACCAGGTAAAAATCAAGAAAACAAGATGGGAAGAAAATAAGTCTAGAGCAAGATTTGGGGCTTTTGTGGGCCCTCCCTGGCAGTCCAGTTGTTAAGCCTCTGTGCTCCCAATGCAGGGGGCCTGGGTTCCATCCCTGGTGGGGGAACTAAGATCCTGCATGCCCCATGGTGTGGCCAAAAAATTAAAAAAACAAAAAGAAACAAACAAAAAACTGAATCACTTTGCTGGACACCTGAAACTAACACAACATCGTTAAAAAGAAAAAAAAAAAGATTGGGGCTTTTGGCCCACACAGTTTCTGCTACAAGTATCAACTCTGCTGTTGTGTTGCCACAGCAGCTGTAGAAAATAGTCAAGGGGTCTATCGTGTTCACTGGAACCATAAACAGGCAGCAGGCGGGATTTGCCCGTGAACTGCTGTTTTCCGACCCCTGGTCTAGACTCAGAATGTTAAAATTAAGTAACGAAAATATATTAGGGTGAACTGTATAACTGAAGGGCCTGCATAATTGCTCAATGGGGTCTAAATTCAACTGTGAGTGTCCTAAAGGTCAAAGCAAAGAGGAACGCTGGCCTTACCTTTATTATTATTTTTTAATTTATTTATTTAATTTATTTATTTTTGGCTGCATTGGGTCTTAGTTGCTGCGCACGGGCTTTCTTTAGTTGCAGTGAGCGGGGGCTACTCTTCGTTGCGGTGCGCGTGCTTCTCATTGCGGTGGCTTCTCCTGTTGTGGAGCACGGGCTCTAGGTGCGCGGGCTTCAGTAGTTGTAGCACGTGGGCTCAGTAGTTGTGGCTCGCGGGCTCTAGAGCGCAGGCTCTGTAGTTGTGGCGCAAGGGCTTAGTTGCTCTGTGGCATGTAGGGTCTTCCTGGACCAGGGCTCGAACCCGTGTCCCCTGCATTGGCAGGCGGATTCTTAACCACTGTGCCACCAGGGAAGTCCCAGCCTTACGTTTAAAAATCTCACTTTCCACGAGATGAAAGCACACCAGCTGCTCTGGAGGAATTCTGGCCTTGTGGTTTTGATCATTTCCTAAAGACCCGAGAAAGGGGCGTTATGTGGTATAAGACAGGGGTCCCCAACCCCCAGGCCGCAGACCAGTACCAGTCCGCGGCCTGTTAGGAACCAGGCCGCTCGGCAGGAGGTGAGCGGAGAGGGGCCAAGCGGAGCTTCTTCTGCCGCTCCCCATCACTCGCATTACCGCCTGAGCCATCCCCTTCCCCATCCCTGGAAAAACTGTCTTCCACGAAACCGGTCCCTGGTGCCAAAATGGTTGGGGACCGCTGGTATAAGGGACAAAGTCCACAGCATCGTATTTTCAACAGCCAGGTTCATGGAGCTGCTGTTAAGCGTCCCTCCAAGTGAGCCAAGGGCGTGATTCCAAAGCACGGTCCAGAAAATGCAGATCTGAGGACATGAGACACTTTACTTGGATTGCCGGTGGTCTGGGCTGGAATCAAAGTAAAATGGAGACCGTTTAGCTAAAGGAACGAGTTGCACGCTTGTCACCTAGACAGTCTCCCTTGAATACTGAGTCGTTGAGCTCCCACCCAGCTTCAGGCTGGTGTCAGGATTCCCCTGTGGCCACAAGGTGCTCATTCAACCAGGGCAATTATGTTCCCACTCATTCTTTCAGGTTCAGGACCAATCAGGCTTAGGTCCCCATTCCTGCTCTATCATAAAACCTAAAAGAAGGTAGAGGGCAATTATTTTCATGTCTTGTTATTACTTCACCCCCTTGATGACTGGCGCCATATTGATCACCATTTATTCAGTGGTTTCCAGGTGCCAGGGACTTGGCTAAGCACTCTCTGTGCGTGATCTCATTTTCATCCTCACAGCCCCATGGGGATACAGGCAACTGTTCTTATTCCTTTTCTTTCAGATGAGAAAGTTGAGGCTCAGAGCGATAGTAGCTTACCTGGCATCACTCATGAAGTATTTGGATATGAACATAGGCTTTATCTGGTTCTTTTATTTTTTTAGACTTTTTTTGAAACTGAAGTATAGTTGATGTATAATAGTATATAAGTTGTAGGTGTACAATATAGTGATTCACAATTTTTTAAAAGGTTATGTGCCATTTATAGTTATTATAAAATATTGGCTAGATTCCCTGGTTGTACTATATATCCTTGTAGCTTATTTATTTTATACAGAGTATTTTGTGCCTCTTAAGCCCCTACCCATAATTTGCCCCTCTCCCCTTCCCTTTCCCCACTGGGAACCACTAGTTCTCTATATCTGTGAGTCAGCTTCTTTTTTGTTATATTCACTAGTTTGTTGTTGTTAGTTTCTTTTCTTTTGGCCACACTCCATGGCGTGTGAGATCTTAGTTCCCCCACCAGGGATCAAACCCGTGCCCCCTGCAGTGGAAGTGTGGAGTCCTAACCACTGGACTGCCAGGGAATTCCCATCTGTTGTATTTTTTACATTCCACATGTAAGCATCTATCTGACTCTTAACCAAGGCCCTTCACGACCATCTCTCTCAGTGTTCTCACGACTTCCCGGTTTCCTGACCTTGACTTGCCTCTGCTGACTTCCCCGTGGTCTTCAGATTTCCTGCATGCTGAGGCCCGCTTGTCTGTTACTGGTTACTTTTGGGAGTGGCTCTTCTAGAACCCTTACCAGGCCTTGGTGTCTCATCATAGAATCCTGCTCAGGTTTTCACCTTAATCACTCGGTTCTTGACCCTTGACCTGGTTTCTCCTTCCAGAATGGCCTCACTCCCTCCCCACCACCTTTTCTTGGTCATACTTGTCATTACTACTGCTGCCATTCCAGTGTAAACAAAGATGGACTTTTCAGTTCTTGTGTAATTCCTACAATCTTCACAGCAGTGGTCTACATCTGGTTTTCTAATGACCAAAAATAGTAGAGGCATAGTCAACCTCTCAGTGACACATGTGAGGTAACACATGGAATACCAGAATGTCCTTCTTTTTTTAAAATATATATTATTTATTTATTTATTTTTGGCTTTGTTGCTGTGCACGGGCTTTCTCTAGTTGCGGTGATGGGGTCTACTCTTCGTTGGTGCGCGGGCTTCTCATTGCAGTGGCTTCTCTTGTTGTGGAGCATGGGCTCTAGGCACGCGGGCTTTGGTAGTTGTGGCACGTGGGCTCAGTAGTTGTGGCTCGTGGGTTCTAGAGTGCAGGCTCAGTAGTTGTGACGCACGGGCTTAGTTGCTCTGTGGCATGTAGGGTCTTCCTGGACCAGGGCTCGAACCTATGTCCCCTGCATTGGCAGGCGGATTCTTAACCACTGGGCCACCAGGGAAGTCCAGAATGTCTTTCTTAATGTGGCAGTTCTCTTCAGATATTAACAGAGACTTCATAATAATATTGGTAGCTTTTAATTGGCCTGGCCATGCCCCACAAATGGAGAATGTTAGTAATTTTCCATGACCAGCTCCGGGCTACAGAGAATGTTATTAAATAAATCATTAAAGATAGAAAGATTCCTGAAATGGCCAGCATTTTCTGTTCCCAGGGATGAAAACCAAATATGCTTTTCACATTGCAGACGTGTATAACTTATTGGACTGTTTCAAGAACACAATGGGATGGAATCAGTGACTAAGAGAGAAAAGAAAATGAAATCCATTCATTCATCCAGTCATAGACTGGCTGAGAGAAAGCCAAGGTCGTAGCTAGGAAGATAATCTGAGGGCCAAGTCTAAAGAGAGGGGCAAACCAGAAATGGAAGAATGAACAATGATGTAAAAAGCCAGAAGACATGAGAGCAGCATGGAATGTGGCCTGAGGAATGGGTCAGGGTGAGAAGTTCAAAATTAAGACTCTGGACAGCGGGAGCATAAACCCTGCGTGGCATGGGGTTTGGGTGCATAGGGACCGAGTGTGGTGACTCAGTGGCCCCTGAATAGGGTGATTCACAAGTTGTAAGAGTTACTCCTTTGCTCTCAACTGATGCTTTACTCAGTTCTCACAAGGTCTGAAATCTCATTAAAATAATAACTTTAGACACTTCCTGGAGAAGTGGAATAGCTTATCTTGAAAAATATCTGTGGAGCTTTGCAAGTTGTACCAATTTTCTATGGGTTAATGGCACATTTCTGTAATGTTGGATCTGTTCTTCAAAAGGCAGAAAATGAAAACAGTCCTCTTCACATTGCAAACTTAAACTGTATGTAATGGCATAGTGACCCAGTTAGAATGGTGCGTCTTAAGGTAAGATGCTCAACCAGTTCCCAAAAGCGAGACAAAGAATGTCATGACCTCCCGCGAGTTGTGTTAATTTTACACAAAACTCAGTAAAATTTGAAGGCCTTGGTGTCGGTGGACCAGTCAGTGAGATGTTGGCTTGTGTATGATGGGTGTTTCTATTTGCCCAGCTTTGAGGAAGTTGTGTGAGGGAGAGAGAGAGAGAGAGAGAGAGAGAGAGAGAGAGAGAGAGAGAGAGAGAGAGAGAGAGAGAGAGAGAGAGTCCCCTAAGCCCTCAGGGGAGAACTTCTTTAGAGCAGAACCAAGTTTGGCAAGTCTCTGAGGTCTGGAGTGAAATACAATAAAATTTGCATTTATATAGCACTCCTTATGCTCTTGCTTTATATGTGCTATCCATGTTAAATAAAAACACAATTAAGAGTTAGTTCTAAAATACCAGGTCAAACATATCAAACAAAATCTGGAATCGCAATTAGTGCTAGAATACCAGAACAAACAGATGGCTGTTGAGTTTGGATTTAAGAAGAGAAATAGGACGTGCCGGCTGCATATCAACAGAGGAGTAAGTAGTTCTGGAGCTTTGGGCAGACAGAGCTGGAGGCTGGGCTACAGAAAGAGCCACGATGGGACAGCGATCAGTTCTGTGCCTTATTATAGGTCATGAAAACTCAGTGCAGCCAAAATGTTGGGGCATGTCCTATGGGTCAGGTGCTATGCCCTGTGCTGAGGACCCAAAGACAATCAGACTTGAATCCTGTCTTCAAGCCACTGAGGGTCCAGTTAAAAGCAAGAACACATGCGTGAAACCCCTTGAGGAAGCTTCACTATTTGTGGAGGAAAAAGACTTTATTCCAGGTATTAAATAAGCCTGTGACGCTCGACCTAAAAGCTGAAAAGAAATTCAGCTCAGATCCCTTACTTGGCTCTTATCTGCTCTGAAACCCCAAAAGCTCTGAAAACAAAAAAGATTTTCTTAAGATGAAGCTCAAACTTTATGATCTTAATCTATCTGACTTGGTGTGAATATTCTTATGATTCACTGCAGAAATATTGATGTGTCTGATTAGGGGGGCTTATCCCCGACTCTGCTGGGTGTGTTATATCTAATCTAACATGATGGTGTGCACTGTATTACCTTTCTAAAATCCAGAAAGGTCTGAATTCTGAAATATTTGCATCCGACTCCAACGGTTTTAGATAAAGGGTTATGACCCGTCGTAAAATGTTTTCTTTCCTGACCTCCATTTCTTCACGATGCATTCCCAATACATTCAACATCTGGCTCTGTTCCCCAGGATCCAGCTGAAATTGCTCTCACCGTGGCCTCTTTTTGCCAGAGTCCCTAGTTTTCTGTTTGTCTTAATTCTCCTAGATCCAGTGGCAAAGGGGTGACATTTCCTTTTGTACAGACTCTTTCCTTGTCTTCCTTCCAGGATGCTGTAGTATTTACACTTCCCTGCAACCTCTTGCTCAAACCTCTGTTTTGTCTGCACCTTTCCTTATGTCAGTGCTCCCCACAGGGCCTCACTCATAGTAGGTTCTAAGAAAAATACTTGCAGTGAAGGAACTCCCCAGGCCTGGATCTCTAGTTTGTGCTCACTGCTCTCCCAGGAGAGTTCATCCACTCTCAGCTGCCCCGCTGGGCTGGGGTCCTGAATCTACATATGCAGGTCTGACCTTTCACCAGAATTCCTTTTCCATTGTTGTGGATGTTTACCGATCTCTTCCTAATCGTCTTGCTAGCACCTCATTTTCAACATCTCCCCTCAAAAGTCACACACACACACACACACACACACACACACACACACACACACACACACACACGTGTGTGTGTGTGTGTGTGTGTGTGTGTGTGTGTGTGTGAACTGGTAGGAAGGGAACTGGGTGAGTGAAAAGTGGCTGCTGGACAAAAGGAGAGAGTCTTTTTTTTTAAACTGTATCTTTTGAATGTCGTCCCTCTGCAGGTATTACTTAAAAATAAAGTCACGTATTTTTCAAAAAGAAAAAGGATTATGACATACTGGAAAAGGCAGAACCATGAAGATGGTAAAAAACCAAAGGGAGCACAGGGGATTTTGAGGGCAGTGAAATGATACTGTCTGATACTATAAATGGGGGATACGTGTCGTTATACCATCGTCAAGGCCCACAAAATGTACAACAGCCAGAGTGAACCCTAACGTAAACCGTGGACTTCGGAGGAGGCTTATGTTGCGTCAGTGCAGGTTCATTGATTAGAACAAATGTAGGGAATGTCGACAGTAGGGCAGGTGTATGTGTGCAGGGACAGGGGGGTATGTAGGAACTTTCTGTACTTTCTGCTCAATTTTGCAACAAACTTAAAGCTGCTCTAAAAAATAAAGTCTATTAATTGAAAAAAGAAAAGAAAAGGAAAGAGCTTGTACTAAGCTTGAGTGCTGGGACTTTGCCTGGGAGGCTTACCATATTTATACTAATTGTAGTCAGTGTGGACGAACTGATGATTTCTAAGAGGAGGAAACAGTCTGCTTCTACCAACATCCCGTCTCTGTCCACTCACCCAGGCGGGGTCCGCTGGAGGCCCTGTTAACTCAGCTGGGCCCTCCAGGTCTAGTGAATCTGGGCCTCGCTACTCTTCCTTTGGAAGGGCCTTTGCACTTGGCTTTGTGTGTGACCTTGGGGCCACCTCTGTGGGTCAGGATCCCTTGAGCTCCCCCGTGGCATACTCCAGCAGTTTCCTGAAGTAGACATTTCTCCTGGACTTGCTGCTACTTTCTCTACAATCCTGTACAACACTGCTGGATTAAAATGTATTTCCCTGCTTTCGTCATATCACTTCTCTCCTCAAAGAAACCTATAATCCCTCTTACATCGAGTCTGGGCTCCTTCTTGACTCAGGGGGACCCCCGTTTGCCATCCACACCTTCTTGCCACCCGTCTTTCTAACTTGTCCCAATTCATCCCCCACAAGCCTATCTGCCTCGTGCGCTTCTCCGGGCTGGAAATACTGGAATCTTCCTCCCCACTCACTCTCTATCCCAAGTCCAGCTCCTGTATGGACTTTTTCTTCTAGAGCCTAGGGCCATGCTGGAAGGGTAGCACTGAACTCTGATCTTCTGGGTTTGGTGTTCATGGGAGCGTGTGGGTGAGCACTTATACGTAGAAATGAAATCTACACACCTGGAAGGGACAGTTGTGTGACTTCTGCCCGTGTGTCCTGTACCCCAGGCCGCTGCCAGTTTGCTGGGGGGGCATTGCTGGGGTTTCTGCTTGTGGAACAAATCCTGAAAAAGACCTTGGTGACCATCGACTCAAGTTCTAGGCAGCCTCCAGCAGAAGGTCATTTCAAAACTGTCTCCTTCTAGGGTCTCTAGGGGACCGTGTAGCTTCTCCAGAGAGGCAGAGGCTTTTCAGAGACAGGGCTATGGTATAAGATTAACCTCTCTGAGTTGTGGTCCATATATGTTTGCAGGAAGTGCGGTTTATACTTGCCCTCCAACTTTTCATAACTCTTACAAAGCTCAGGAGCGACAAGAATATGAACAAACCATGTGAACTACGGGTAGAATTCAGCCCGCTGCCTGTGTTTGTATAGCCTGCAAGCTAAGAATGGTTTTTACATTTTTTAAGTGTTGAAGAAAATGCAAAGAGTACCTTATAACGTATGAACAGCAAAAGAAATTCAAATTTCAGTGTCCATAAAAAAAGGTTTTTTTGGAACACAGTCATCACGGATTCCTTCGCTTACTGTCTGCAGCTGCTTTGTGCTATCACAGCAGACGTGAGAGAGGGCAACAGAGAGAATGGCCGGCGAAAGCCAAATATTAACTGTCCTGTAAGTTGCTGACCTCTGATTTGAACATTAACGCACATAAGACATTCTGATCATGGCCGTGATCTTTCTGAAGGGAACTGGGGCTTTGAGCTTTCTAATTGCCAGGCCCTGGAGTTACAGGACCCCAGGGAGGCACCATTCACCTAAAATACGATGGGAAAACTAAGACCCCACACAACCAAGTAAATAAATAAATTTAAAAAAAAATACAATGGGTAGAGTGCCCCCTGGAGGAGGCCCCAGATCTGCCGCAGCCCAGGCAGGGGGTCGGGGAAGAAAGGCCTGATTCTGATCATGGCCCAGCTAAGAGCTCCCTGGCTGTGCAACTCGGGGCGGATGGCCTAGCTGCTCTGGGCATCAGACCCTCACATCTGCACGAGGAGAGGGTTGTACTCTCCGTGGCTCTCAAATGTCCTCCCTCCCTCTCTGCTGCTTCTTAGCAGAATCTTTACTCAAATGAATTCTCACATAGACCCCCTAACACATTAAACAGCTAAAAGTGGAGCAACCCTGTTAGAAGCAGTGCCGGCCTGAGTCCCTCAGTGGAGGACGGCCCTGGAGAAATTTGAAAACTCCTCCCAGGCCTATCAGGTATGGGTTCTGTGGGTCTAGGTCCTCCTCACAGAGAGCTGGTTGGGACCAGCTGAGCAGTGCCACATGCTCTGAGGCCATGTAGTCTGGCCATGTATTCTGGCCCTGACAACCAGAATTTTCCCTGGTGCTGAGTCTTCCCCTCAGGGAATCAGTCATCATTCAGATGCTGTTAATAACAACAGCTAAAGAGTATTATGCTTATTGAAATAAGACAGACAGAGAAAGACAAATACTGTATGATATCATTTACTTGTGGAATCTAAAAAAATAATACAAATGAATCTATATACAAAACAGAAACAGACTCACAGACATAGAAAAAAACTTACGGTTACCAAAGGGGAAGAGGGGTGGAGATAAATTAGGAGTACGGGGTTAACAGATACAAACTACTATACATAAAAATAGATAAGCAACAAGGATTTACTCTATAGCACAGGTAATTAACCTATAATGGAATATAATCTGCAAAAACCACCCAAATCACTATCTGTACACATGAAATTAATGCAATATTGTAAATCAACTATACTTCAAAGATGAAAATAAAAACCAACTAAAATTTCCTGAGCACTTACTATTTGCCCTCAGTGATGCACCTTTTGTCATTTAATACAGACAACAACCCAACGAAGTAGATACTAGAATTACTCCCATTTTACAAATGAGACACACACAGAGGACACAGTCGTAGAGAGTATCCTGCATGAGGACATGCCACTGTGAGATGTGGAAGCTGGGCACAGACCCAGGCAGTGTGACATCAAAGCCCATTCCTTTACAGGGAGTGTGGACGCCTCATTCCTCTTGGGCTACTTTTAGTCAACAGGTATGAGGATTTATTTATAACTCTCACTTGCTGTGTGACTTTAGGGGACAGACTTAACCTTGCTAAGCTTCCGTTTCCTCATTGGTCAAATAGGAATAATGGTAGGATCAATAATATTATTGTGTGGATTAGTGGGATAAAACATTAGTGGGTGAGAGTTAGTGCCTGGCATTACTCAGCGCTCAATAACCATCACCATCTATTATTATCCCCGATCGTCATCCCCTGCCTCTAGCTTTTTCTGTTCCTCTGAACGTGAGGCTCGGAGCCTTTCCATATAAACATAGTCTGCCTGGACCATCTTTAATGTCACGTCCACTGACTTCTTTTTGTTGTTGTTGATTTACAATATTAGTTTCAGGGGTACAACAAAGTGATTCAAAAATTTTAAAGATTACACTCCGTTTCAAGTTATTATAAAATATGGGCTATATTCCCTGTGCTGTACAATATATCCTGTGGCTTTTTATTTTATACATAGTAATTGGCACCTCTTAATCCCCTATCCCTATCTTGTCCCTCCCCTCTTCATGTCCACTGATTTTATGAAAGTCGTTTTTTTTTGTTTTGTTTTGTGGTACGCGGGCGTCTCCCTGCTGTGGCCTCTCCCGTTGTGGAGCACAGGCTCCGGATGCGCAGGCTCAGTGGCCATGGCTCACGGGCCCAGCCGCTCCGCGGCATGTGGGATCTTCCTGGACCGGGACGCGAACCCGTGTCCCCTGCATCAGCAGGCGGACTCTCAACGACTGCGCCACCAGGGAAGCCCTGAAAGTCGTTTTTAAAGACCCAGTTCCAGCCTGCTTTCTTTAGGGGAGTCTAACTCTTTTCTTTCACCCTAATGGCCAAGGTAGCATCTTGTTTTATTGAACCTCTATCAGTGATCTTATTTTCATTGATTGTTCTCTGTGCTTGTCTTACCTTTTATCTCACCACCACGGTGCTGGGACAGATATTGGTCTCATAGGACAGTAGAAAAAGCATGGGCTTTTTAATCTGAAGGACCCAGGGTTTAAATTCTGAATCTACCCTTGACTAACTGGGTTCTTGGGTATGTTTTCTAAACTCACCAAGCCTCAGTTAGTTCGTCTGTAAAATGGGAACATTAGTTCTTTTCTTACAAGTTTCTGTGAGAACTAAATGTGATGATGCTGTGAAAACTCCCCTGGCCCTTTTTTGCACCCATGATGGGGTTGTGCACTCGGTAGTTGCTCTTTAATAACCATTTGATCGACTGGTAGCTTATGCTGTAAGAAGCAAGGTCGGTTTAAATATTTCTCCAGTTTCCCAACAAACAGTGCAGTCTGTCCCAGGGCGGCTGGACTCAGCTCATGCTCATATCCTTGAGGGGTTTCATCTGTAAGGGGCTGTGAGGTGAGGTCTCTAAAGATAGAAGCAGGTCCTGCCCTCGAGGAGCTGAACATCTGATAGAAGACAGGAGACAGGGTTGTGTGTAGGGTCTGCTGGGATCTCAGGCCAGTGCTCTGGAAGTTCTGAGAGGAGGAACAATCCTGCCTGGTTCTTGCCCCACAGATGCTCACAGCCTAGCAGGGCCATGAACAGCCAGGTGCAGGAAGGAGGAACAGTCTGAGGGAGGAGGGGGTTTGGTGTCAAATGAGGGTCAGAGGTAGGAAGCAAACGCCTTAGAGTTTAGGAGAGGGACACACCTCTGAGGCATTCTCTAGCTGGGGGTCAGAGATTAGTGTGTGCAAGTAGAATATTCAGGAATAGAGAGTTCGGTTGTGGAGAGTGTCTAGAATAGACAATTCAGATACAATTGCTCAGGGGTGCCACCTGGGCACTGGAATCTTTTAAATTCCCCAACAGAACTTTCTGTGGTCATGGAAATGTCCAACATTGTAGCCACCAGCTCCATGTGGCTTTGAGTCATTGAAATGTGGCCAGTCTAAGTGAGGGACTGATTTTTTTGCTGTTGCACTGAAAAAGTCTTTCATTATCCCTCTCCATCCAAACCAGAGGCCATTTCCCCTCTTCAGCCCACTTACAAGGAAGTGAATGTTAATTCATTTCAATTTAAATGTCAAATAGCCACATGGAGCTAGTGGCTTCTGCCTTGGACTGCAGAGGCCTAGGGCAGTTAGGGTGGGGATTGCTAGTGAGCTAAGCTCACTCTTTGCATAACTTACATGATTTCGTTAAACCCTGGGAACAACTCTGTTTCCTGGAGAAAGAAGAGGAGGCTCAGAGGTCAGGGAACATGCCCAGGGTTTCACAGCCAGGAAATGGCTCTTATCACTAGAGGTGAAGTTGTGCACAGGCAAAGTCAGTTAAGGGCTTTGGACATCAGAGGGCTGCCCGTTGTTCTGTGAGCAAGAAATGAACCATAGACCCCCGCCAAGGGAACAGAAATGCTGGGAAGCACTTACCTAGCCCCATCCAGGAATCACGGAGCCGACAGGCCCCGGACTGCTGAATTCTAGCAACACAACCTCAAATGGGGAGGAAGAGGTTGGGCCACACAACACCAAACAGCTCAACAATGAATTTTGGCAAGGTAGCATGTTCTAGAACAAACCCAAAACACTGTGTTTTGGAAGGCACAGTTGGGGAGCTCACTGAAGGAGAATTTGGAGCTTTGGAGACATCACTGACCTCAGGTCTGCCTGGCCTCACTGATTGCTCAGCCTGCAATAGGGCTCCGTCTACTGAGGTTTCAATAACACACTCACCGTTTTTAGAGACATAAACCATCTTATCTGCATTTGAAATCTTTCCTGGAGAAATCAGGACAATGAAAAGGTCCTGCAGAGCCTGTGGAAATCCTTTAGAGCTAAACCCAGAATGGAGATGGTGGGTCTGAGTCTCCCAGAAGAAAGGCACCCATCCAGTGAAGCTGCCTTTAAGGGAGGCTGCTGAGGACGAGATATTTGGTGACGACCAGAAGGCCCTCCCACTTGCCAGTGGGAAAACATGATCATAGCTTCAAGGTCAAGTAGGAAGAGAATGAGGGTAGCTGAGAATCCTGCACCCAGGGAAGCCCAGAGGACTTGTTAGCACTACAAATAAGTATCTGAGGCCAACTGGTCAACAAGGGACACTGTTGCAGAAATAGGCAAGGAGGGGGAAACAGGACTTGACATTTTAATGGTTTTTAAGAATCTGCAAGTTGATGACAATGGCTTTCACCCCCTCAAGCCCCACCCCGCAAGACTTTGAGATGCCAGTAGGAAGCTTGTGAGATATAAAGGACCCACTCAGAGATGTTGCTTGGTGCCTAGAGCTGAGGTCCTCCATGATGCCTGGGGAACACACGCTTAATCAAATTAATAAATGAGTGAATGAATGAAGAGCAGAACTAGAAGCAAAATGAATAAAGAGTGGAGCTTATTCTGCTTAGTGCAGGCAGACCTGCTTTGAACAAAGATTTTCGTGAAATATTGGTCACATTGGCCCCAGGCCATGTACCTATAGGACATGGGCAGTAAGGTTTGACTGCCGTACTGCCAAGTTCTCCTTGCAGCTCAGTTTTGGTGAGAAGAAGCTTGCCTGAGGAAGCAGCGGGTTTATGGGAAGTGATGTCTGGTCTTGGGGCAAAGACTTAAAAGGCTGCTCCAGAGTCTCTCTGAGGAACGGGGGTGGGGAGGTGGAGGGTTGTGGTGGGATGAAGACTTTTTGCCAAGGATGTGGGTCAACCTCATAAAAGTAGTGCTCTGACACTTAGGGAAAAGATTCTAGGTTTTCATAAGCCCAGTGAGATGGTAAGGTGATGGGTCTATGTTGGTTTAGGTTCTAATTTAAAGCAGACAAGCATATGGGACAGACAAGTAGTTTTGTCAGAGGTGGTCTCAGTAAACACAATGAAGGAGTGGGGAAGTGAGAAAGGGAAGGGAGGAGAGCTAGTAAAGGGTATGTTAAGGACTGATTACCTCTCTGAGCAGCTGGGGTTCCATCTGCTAGGAACATTCTGAGATACTGCATATTTGGAATCATCCCATTGAAGAGCAGGAAGCTGGGGAAACTTATCCAGCTCCAGTGGCTGAGGGATGCTCCTGCAGTGTTACCGGCGGGGGCCAGGCGTGCTTCTAAGGCCAGAGAATGTCCTCGGGCAGAAAGATGCAGAGAGCCTGTGCATTCATTGAAAGCCTAAAATGGCTTAAAATAACACACATTTATTATCTCTAATACCTGTGGGTCAGGAATCTGGACGTGGTTTCATTTGAGGACCCTCTACTTCAGAGTCTGTCATTGGACTGCAAGAGAAGTGTTGACTGGGATGGGGGTCTCATCTGAAGGCTCAACTGGGGAAGGATCTACTTCTAAACTCACGGACGTGGCTGTGGGCAGGATTCATATCTTCAAGGGCTGTTGGCTGAGAGTCTTGGCTCCTTACTGATTGCTGGCTGGATTCTGCCCAGTTTCTTGCTATGTGGGTCTCTCTAACCTGACAGCTTGCTTTTAAGGACAGCAGGAGAGTCTCCTAGCAAAATGGGAGTTAGAATGTTTTGTAACCTCAGGGTGGAAATAACATCCCCTCAACGTTGCAATATTCTGTTGATTAGAAGCAAGTTACTCAAGGGGAGAGAATTACAAAGGCTGTGAATATTGGGAGGCGGGGCTCATTGGAGCCAGCTGAACAGAACTGACAGCATCGGCTGGGAGCCGGGTAGGCAAATTCTGGCAAGGGGAAGGGTGATGGTGAGGAAAGTGAAAGGGTAAATCACACATGGGGATAGGCTGAGAGCCCCAGGGAGCCTTCAGTCTCAGGAGGCGGAGCCCCTTTGGACGGGCAGAGCAGCACTTAGCAGCACCCTGGCTCCTGGGTCTTAGCCCCCAAGGGCATGACTAGAGTTTGCGTTCTGAGGGGTGCTCTGCTCTCTGCCTGGTGGTCTTTCTTGTGTTTCCCTTCAGAAGTGTTACAGCTGGACCACAGAGCAATGCTTGGTAGAGGTTGTAGGGCATAGGGAGAGACTGTCCCCTCTTCAAAGTCAGCAGAGATGGAATATGGAATGGAACCCTAACATCTCAAACTGGATCACAACCCAAAGGCTTGCGAGTTCTACCAGCCCTGTGATGAACCCCTCAGCTCAGCTCAAGGAGAGGGTGTCCCCCAGGCTGGGAATTTTCTCCATCCCACTCCTTTCAGCACTATTAGACAGTTTTTTCTTTTTTTTTTTTTTTGCGGTACGCGGGCCTCTCACCGTCGTGGCCCCTCCCGTTGTGGAGCACAGGCTCCGGATGCGCAGGCTCAGCGGCCGTGGCTCACAGGCCCAGCCGCTCCACGGCATGTGGGATCTTCCCGGACCGGGGCACGAACCCGCATCCGCTGCATCGGCAGGTGGACTCTCAACCACTGCGCCACCAGGGAAGCCCCTAGATAGTTTATTCTTACACAGAAATGAAACCTATTTCCCTGAAGCTCCTTTTCATCTTTATTCTCCTTCAGAGAAAGTTAATTCCCTCTTTCACAGGACTGGCCCTCAAAGGGAGAGTCCTGCTTCTGTAAATGCTTTGTCCTGGTTAAGTGTTAGAGATTGGTGCTCAGAGCTGCGTATTGTGTTCTGGATGTGGTCTCTTCAGAGTGGATCTGGGAAGTGGGGGAGCTCCCATCTCCACACAAACCACTCTTCTATTAACCTTGTCCAAGGGCCCGAGAGCCCACTGGTTCCCGCCTCCCAACCCCCGCTGGCTGGTTGTCAAATTCCATTATTTGAAACCTCCAGTCAGTGAATGAATGACCCAAGTTGCCTTCAGTGAGCAGATGCTGAGTCAAATCTCCTCTCTCTCTGGTACCTGGGCGTCTGTTTGTTTATTCTTGTTGGGGGGGAGTGTAAAAAGGAGATTTGTCCATTCTGCATCTACAAGGAGAGAGATAGCCAGAGTGGTCCTGGGCTTAAAGGGAGAATTTATCTTGTAATTTAATGGTAGGATGATCATAACGGATATAATAACAATAACTTAAAGCAAAAGTGCAAATGAAACTGCTCAGGGAAGATGGATATAAAGGGCACTAAGAGCGACTAACAAGGATTTAACAGTTCACACTGTCTTTCACTCTGATGATCTCATTCGTTCTTCAAAATAATGGTGTGAGGAGACTGTTAATATACCCAATTTACAGATCCAGAAACCAACTTTTAGAGATGACCCAATGCCACATAGCTATCAAATGGAAGATCTGGAACAAGAACCCAGTATTGTTTTCAAATTCTGTACACTTTCTACTGCAGAGTTCTGCTCACCTTAATATAGATACTTAATGTAAATCATTCAGTCCTTAGCAAGCCCTTATCAGAACCCACTAAGATAGTAGGAAGCATACGGTATATAAGAGAGTTAAAAGACTTGCCCTCAAGGAGTCCATGACCTTTTGATCTATGCACCAAACCGTTAGAAAAGTATGGAAGACAGGCTCAGACTCTATCAGATTATAAGCTTGAACAATGGTCTGTAAGTGCTACACTAATTTGGAGACGTGCCACTTAACTGAAGATGTTCATGGAGGAAACGTCAGTAGCTTACAGCAATTCTTGAGCAATTTAACACAATTAAGAAATTAATATTTTTCACAGAAGGATGGCAAAAATGTGTAGAGGAGTTGCAGTATCACTTATGTCCACCAGATGATGCCACTATTCAGTGGAATTCCAGAGATTTTTGCTTTGCTGATACAAGTACAGTTGTGGTAAGTTTGAGATAATGGCTAGAAAGATAGTTGAACCTGTTTCAGACGTTAATCATTTTCTTACTGTAATTTTTCATGGAGTTCATGCACATTAGCAATAGAGAATCTGATAACAAAGAACTCCTCAACTTTCTCTTAAGTTCTGTACGTTGTCTCATTAGCCTAGCTGGGTCTTACCACCTTTTTAGTATTTGCTCTGTGCAAATCAAGTTACCATGAGGTTTAACAGAAGGCAGCAGAGAGCTGATCCGGAGACCAAGGCTGGGAGGGAGGGCCACCATCTTGGAGGTAAACTTCTTACTCTATTATGCATTGGCGCTCACTCTATATGCAAATATATTCCCTACAGCAAATCTTGATACACTACAGATTCAGCCCAGTGGAAAAGCCAGTATGGACAGCCTGATGCAATTATATTCAGCATTCATGAGCTGTGGGCTCCATCCTAATGTGTTGATATTTTGTAATATTTGATAATGAAAGAGAATAGAGGCTTTGAAGTCAAAATGTTCTGGTGTTGCTGGATAGTTTAAAACCATGAACATTTATTATTTTGTTTGACAAATTGGCCTGCTTAGGAATATTAAACACCGAGTCTTTAGGGGGTAAAGGAGATGACAGCAACTGCATCTCTTGTGCTCACTGAGAGTGTTTCCCAAGAAGCCCAAAGCTCTTGCAGGGTTTTATCTGGGAGATCCCACCCCTGTGAACCCAGCCCTTTCTTTCTGGAGGTGGCTGTGAGAATTTACATTCTCTTGTGGGGGGCCCGTTTGCTTGAGCCCAGCCTGCCTGAGACAGCTGTTGGGGCTTTGCACCCAGCCAGTCGTGCTCTGAGGACTCAGGCTATGACACTCTTGGGGATGCCCTCATGCAAAGCCAACAGGGGAGGACAGGTGACAAGTGTCCTCTATTTCTCTGTTGTTCTCAGCAGGAACTTGGGAACCCCTGTGGTGTTTCTTAGCCTTCTTGTGAGAAGCTCAGCTTTGGCAGTGGCCCAAACACAATTTAGATGTAACTATTAATCAATAATGATTATGACAGCTGAAGTCCATTAAATAATTATTATATTCTAGGCATCATACAAACTGCTTTGGATCTATTACTTTATTTAACTCTTACAATGAACTATGAGTTGTATTCAGACCCCCAATTCATCCACTCCTTTGCTGGTACGGTCTTAATTCTATAATTTCCACTCTCTTCCGAGTGGCCATGGACTGTGGGAGGGGTGCCTTTCGAACACCAGGGCTGAGTCATGATTGGCCGAAGGCTGAGCCAATCAGTCCTTGGGGGGGCGGTGTCTTGTCTCCCTTGCCAGTGATTGGTTTAGGAATGAGCATGTGGTCAGGGCTGCCCTACCTGGGCTTGAGCATAACACAAAGGCACCACAACTAAAGAGGCACCATTCGCATCGTAGACATATATTAACCGATCAGAGTGTTCAAGCATGAAGACTCTGGCTGAATCATAGAGCAGCTCTGTCCCCCAGACCCTTCTGTGATGACAAACATATTTTGCGTGTACCAGTACAGTCGCCACTAGCCACGTATAGCTACTGAGTGCTTGAAATGTGCCTAGTGTGACTGAGGAATTGAATTTTAACTTTTATTTAATTTTAATTAATCTAAGATTAAATTTAAAAAGCCCTGTGTGACTGGTGGTTGCCGTATTGGACAGTGCGGTTCTAGAGCATAAATCCACGTCAGTACCCTCCACTGAGAAGGCATTTAGGAGAGCAGGCATGTACACAGTCACTGCCCAGAGCAAGCCGCTGGGTGCCCTCCGGAAGCCACACTTTGTTTGAAGAAGAGGTGACTTTCTCCAATTTGCATAAAGGGGGGGTGTAGGCCAACAGCAGCTCTGAATGTGATCCATGTCTGGACAATAGAAGGGAGAAGAGGGCTGCTGGGGGCTTCTGGGAAAACTTTCTTTTTCTCAATTCAAAGAAACAGCTCCCCATTTTCTTCCCCCCTCTGGTTGTTGCTATTATCTAGATAAAGTGTCTGGAATTGCAGCAGCCATGGTGCAACTAGCCTGAAGATGAAGCCAACACGTAGAGAAGTTGAACCAGGGCCCTGATGGGCTGGGCTTAGAGGCTGCTCTGATTTTGGATTTCTGGTCGTGTGAGATTTAAAAAAAAAAATCTGCTTATTGGTTAAGCCATTGATTTAGGAGTCTTCATTATTTGCAGCTGAAAGCAATTTAATAGACAGGCGTTTATTATATTGACCTCATCTTACAGATGAGATCACTGAGGTTGAGAGATTTTATAAGTTTGTTCAAGGTCATCACGCTAGCTATTGCAAATTTGGGTGGAAGTCAAATCCAGGTCTGTCTGACTCTTAAAATCCAGGCTCTTAATTAACGTGCTGTATTATCTTCTGAATGGATTGCAAATTCCCCCCATTTCAAAAGCAATGCATAGCCTTTTGCTCTAGTTCCTATGAAGAGTACAAGTTCCTGCCTCTCTCCTTCCAGCGGTGGGTGGCCTTGGACCTGGACCTGCCCTGTCTTCTGGGTTCTGTTCAGCTGTCTGTGGCTGGAACCCAGTTGCAGAGGTGCCCGCTCCTTCTTCCTGGCCCCTGCAGGCAGGCCCAGGGGAAGTGGGGCTAGAGAGCACCAACTAACGCTCCTAATTCCCTGCAAGCTACCTACAGACGTGATTCTCATTTGAAGGTTGTAGTTTAAAATTCTCAGAGTCTAGAAAGTGCTAGACCTGCATGGAGACCCCCTCCCTCTGGTGTCTGTGGAGGGAGAGAAGGAGGAGGTGTGGCAGCAGATCTAAGGACGAGGACAGGTTCAGTGATCCTGGACAGTGCAGGCCAGTGGCTGGACATGGAGTGGGAGAGGGTGGCAACTGACCAGACTCTCCACTTGGGACCTTCTTCTCCTCCCCCCCGGGGATGGCAGTCGTCTTGGAGCTTCAGGGTCCCTGTGGGCAGAGGACTCCCATATCCTTATCTCCTCTGGGCCCAGCTCTTGGGTATTTAAGGGCACTTCAAACTCCAAAGGTTGTAAACCAAGCTCAGGATTTCTCTTTCGTTGAGTCTGAGTGATCTTAACCGTAGTGCTTTCCCTAAAGGTTTGGGATTATTTGAGAAAAGACACAGGCATCCAAAAAGGAAGCACAGTTCGGCTTAAATCCTGCTCACGTCTCGTAAGAACCCACACAGCTAACGTTTTGAGTGAATGGGAAGAAGAGCTGAGGATAGTGCCTCTAGGAGGGGTGGGCTTGCTCCGTTCAGCCCTCTGCTCCTGCTGGGGCAGTCGAGGCAGGGGCAATGGCCCAGGCCTCTCTTGGGACCGAGGTCCAGCAAATGTCTCTTCTCCAGCCCCTCACACGGTGGCCACATGCTGCCTGAAAGGCCTCTGAGATGGCCCAGCGCTGTCCCAGGACACATTCCGGGGCCGATGGAGGTGTCCCTGGTGTCTCCCCTGTGCCTTTCCAGCCCACTCCTGGTCCCAGGCTGTGTCCCTACGGGGCCACCTCAGCGAGGTCACAGGGTAAAGTGGATGCGTGTCCAACACCAACCAGCGTCTAAGCTTCTGAGTGCAAGACTGGGAACAGTCTCTTCAAATGCAGAATCCAGAACATAGAGTAAATATGGGGATTAAAAGGGGCTAATACACAGGAAAGTACTCAGGATAATGCCTAGAACAGTGACGTGTTCAGCTGCTGTTGTTGTTATTATTATCTTGCCATTATTATTATTACGAGAACACAAAATACAGAACCACATCTGTGCATCCACGAAGACTCAAAGTGAATAACAAATTTGCGCCTCCTTAACCCCCCATCCCCCCGGGACTGTGGGAACTGTTTTCCGATGGCCTTTTCTGCCCCCGATGCTGGTGGAGGACCCTGCTCTGGTGTTAGTTATTGCCTTTGTGTAGTCTCCTGTCTGGGTAATTGTCTCCAACGTGCTATTAGAATGTCTACACTGCATTTAGAGAGCGCCTTGTAATCATGCTGTACTGGAAATCACTACACTCGCCAGCAATTATCATGGAATCACAGGCTGGAAGGAACGACAGATGTCATTAAGTCCAGCCCTCAGCCCCCATCCCCCAGCTCAGACACAAGCCAGGCCTTATCTCACAAATGAGGCTTTTCTGGGGAAATTTCTTTTAAAAAAATATGTCCTTGATCCGATCACCTCCTGAGAGAGCATCCAGCTCTGTGCTTAACTGCCCACAGCTTTGAATTAGTTAAAGGCCCAGGTTTGCTTCCTATCCCAGACGAGTTTTGCTTCCCCTGGTTTCACCCTGTTTCCAGCTCTGGTGCCATAGGCCCTGCAAGGCCGATACTCTTCAGAGGCCCCGTGGGCCACAGGCCCGGAGCCAGCTGTGCCCCGCAGGCAGCAGAGACTCACGCAGCCAGGGCACCCCCCCCAGCCCAGGGGAGAGAGGGCACCATTATTTCTAAATCCTGCGCCCTGGGGGCGACCGTCGTGTGTTGACTTCAGGATGCAAAGGCATTTGTTCCATCACTTACACCTCCTCCCCGGCACAGCTTTAGCTGATGGCAGATTCCAGGCAACATCCATCCTCCTCCGTCATTTTCCCCAGACCGAGGTCCTTCATTCTCGGGGTTCATTTGAGCCGTTTCCATAGTGACAGCGACTTGTTGAGTTTCCAGCCTCCCATCGAGGTCCTTGCAATTTGCCAGCTAAGCCACTGATCAGCAGGCGTGCCAGGTTAGTAAGACAAAGTCCGTTTTATTTCATCTTTGCCTTTTTTGTCTGCCTTCAGCTGGGGGCAGCCTCACAAAAGTGAGGGCCTTACGGCTTTCAGAATTCTTCGGCCTCTGCTCATTATCCCAGGCGCTAGTTTGGACTGAACCCGTGCGGGCAGTTTCCTTGCTTTCTCCGGCCACACTGGCCCAGCCCTGATGACGGTCTGGGGGCGTGCGTGTGGCTCGGAGGAGGCCACAGGGAACTTCTTTTTGTTTGCACATGGGCATGTGTTGGAGCTGACAACTCCTTTTTAGGTTAAAGGTGGGGCGCCCAGGAGGAAACATTTTCATTGTGTGGCTCAGGGTCCATTCTTGAAGTTTGGAATCACAATAATTTTGCTCCCTTTTTAGAGAATCCTCTGTCACCCTCCATGCAGAGAAGCATAAGCAGAGAGGCCTGGAGCCCCGTGAGCCCCACTGCTCTGATGCTTCTTACGCGTACAGACTGACTACGCCCCCCATTTCCCCGGGGTGTGTTTAGCCTGATAGGTGTCAGCCAAGACCTGCAAAAAGTATTAGTGATTCAAACAAACGCGTATCCTCACCAGCAGAACAACCAAAGCAAGCCAGCCGATAAGAGGGTCAGCAGATCAAAGCACCATCGCCATCAACTCTCCCTTCTTAGTGACTTAAATGGAAAAGCGTCTTGTCCTCGTGGCTACAGCTGCACTTCTACACACCTCCGTGGGGTTTTTAAACACGGGGAGAGCTTGTTTCTTCCGGTGTTTTGAATGTTATCCTGCAAGATTTTATTGTTTGTTGCTCCGAGCTTTTAGAAGAACCTCTGAAGAAAATTCCTGCAGTCTGAGTGATGCGCTGTTTTGTGCGTGGCTGCTTCAGCGAAGGGCACGCCGAAGGGCAGCGTTCTTGGCTCTTAGGAGCCACTAGGGACCAGCACCGGCTGACCGGGGTGCCGAAGAGGGGCGCTCGACCTTCAGAAAAATGCCTGAAAGCCCTGCCTGTCTGGTTTCATCTCGGGTTTTAGCTGAGTACGTGAAAAGGGAAAGCAGAGGAACAGAACGATCCAGAGCCTAAGGCTTCTTGGCTGCAAACCTACCAAATACTTGAACAAATGAACACGAAAAATCAAGGGCAAGTTTGTCAAGCGGCATTTCAGTACAGGTCTATTTTAAAGGCAGGCGAAAGAAATGGGGGAATTATCTAAATGAAAAGGCAATGTTTCTAACTGCAAACAAGAAAATGGAAAACGCAGTGATAGAAGAAAGAAGCCCGTCAGACTGTGTGTGGAGCCAGCAGGCCCTGTTGGCTGTTTTGGTGCACTGTGGGCCTGGGCTCTTCCAGAGCCTTTTGCGCCTTTGGGAGAGAGGGAGCTGCGTGACCCACTCCTGTCTGGAGATGTCCCCAAAGGGTCAGAGGCTGCAGAAGTCTGGACTAGATTCTCGGGTGGACTGTTAAGTTCTGGGGCTTCCTGGGGACCTCAGTCGTGAAGGAATCCTTTCGTTTCAACCTAACCCGATTCAGACTGGTTCAGGCCATGAAGAACCATACTGCTTTGCCTAATGGGAGGGCCCAGACCTCAGGCAGGGCTACGCTGGTTGGATCCAGTCATTCAGTGATATCACCAAGGACGGGGTTTCTTTCTCTCTTCCTGCTTTGACCCCAGTGGTGTCGGATTTATTCCGAGGCTGGCCTCTGTCCTGGTGAAGGTGGTTGCCGGCTGCCTTTGGCCATGTGTCTCCTGTTTGTGTTCAGAGAGAGCGAGTGAGAGGCTCTCTCTCCTTCAAACAACAGACCCAAGTCTTGGTCTCCCCAGTCTACCTGGGGTCATCCCCGACTTGCAGGGGTGCACTTGCGATCCTTGTGGCCACAGAAATGCCAGGGCTGATTGGTTTAGGCCTGGATTACTACCCATCCCCGCAGCCTTCACTGTGACACAGGGTGGGGTGGAATGCTGGGACTGGCTTAGGCCAATCAGGGCCTCCCCAGGAGCTGAGTGTACAGGCGGGGCAATCCCACCCCAAGCACCCTGTGCTTGGAAGATTGGAGTTCCCTTGACGGAAAATCTGGGTGCTGTTAGCAAGAGGGAAGCATGGGAGGGGTTGGATGCTGGTGAAGCAATGACCATAGGTCCTCTCCAGGCCCCGATCTTTGGGGTAGGGAAAGGCTGGAGGGACGGGTGGGCAAGAGCAGAGGGGAGAGTTACATCTGAATCGTAGGAGGGAAGGGTGGGGATGAACTAGGAGGCTGTTTGGATCAGTTTTTTTTTTTGGCTATGCCATACTGCATGCGGGATCTTAGTTCCCCGACCAGGGATCAAAGTGCACCCCCTGCAGTAGAAGCATGGAGTCTTAACCACTGGACTGCCAGGGAAGTTCCGGATCAGTTTTAGAGCTGAACCCTCACTCTCCTTCCATCCATGTGCTTTCCTCCTTACCTTCCCCGGAGAACGACCGGCACAGCCTGGTGATTAAGAGTGTGTGTCCCAGTTCAGGCACTGTCACCTGCCTACCAGCTGTACCACTTGGGACAAGTTACTTAACATCTCTGGCCTTCAATTTCCTTATCTGTAAAATGGGGACATAATACTACCCCTCTCACAGGATTGTTGTGAGGAGTAAAGGAGTTCAAACACTTAAAGCACATAGAACAGTGGCAGACCCAAAGTAGGTCCTCAGTAAATATTACCTATTATTATTCCGTGGGATAAAATCTATTTCCTTGTCATCTCCAGCAATAGACAAGGCAGCCTTCTGACTTCTTTTTCTTTTTTAAATTTATTTATTTATTTAATTTTTGGCTGCATTGGGTCTTCGTTGCTGCGTGTGGGCTTTCTCTAGTTGCGGCAAGCGGGGGCTACTCTTTGCTGTGGTGCACGGGTTTCTCATTGGGTGGCTTCTCTTGTTGCGGAGCACGGGCTCTAGGTGTGCAGGCTTAGTTGCTCCGCCGCATGTGGGATTTTCCCGGACCAGGGCTCGAACCCGTGTCCCCTGCATTGGCAGGCGGATTCTTAACCACTGTGCCACCAGGGAAGTCCCTGACTTATTTTTCTTTGCACGCTCAGCCCCCAGCACAGTGCCTGCCGCATAAAAGGCTCCACACGTGTGTGCGGAATGAATCGACACCTGAATGCATGGTAGCTGGCCAGTGCTGTAGGAGACCCTAAATGTGGGCAGGGAGTGGTTGAGCTGTAAGGCTGGCCCTGCCCAAGTGCTCTCTGGCATAAGTCAGGTAGCTTCGTTTCTCTATTGCAATTGACCTGTCATGGAGGTGGGGTGGCACCTGGCCCCTGCCTACCTGGCTCTCATTTCCCGCGTGTCCCTTTGGCAAGCCTTCTCTGCCCTCACTGTCCTTTTCTGGGCTCGCCCCCACCTCGAAGTCTTTGATCATACTATTTCTTTGCTTTGAATGTCCTCTGATTTCTTTCCACCCAAATTCCACCATCTTGCATGACCTGGATCAGGCCCAGCTACCCTCAGGAGTCTTCCCAGCCAACACTATCCCCCTCTTTTCTGAACGGCTCCCGTGCACAGGAGTCTCACCTTGTGCCACACCCCTTGGTGTCCCCTCACTTCAGCCTCGGCCTCAGAGGTAAGTTCCGTGCAAGCTTTGGCTCAAGTCAGCGTCCCACGTCTCCTGCACGCCTGTATCACTCTGTTTTCTGCCCCAGGAGGCACAGCCTGCAGGTTCAGGGGAGTTAAAACCCAAGGGGCCAGTTGATCAGCACAGCTTACACTCTGGGAAATACTTCCTAGCGGGTCTTTGTTATGAAATAGCACGGCAGCTCCTGAGCATGCATCTCCTGCTTCTGGCTGTCTTAGCCTCTCCACTTTGATCTCTTCCAGCTTTCAGCTTGGTTCCCAGCTCCACTAGTCTTTTTTTCCATCCCTAACTGACATACTCAGCTGAGTCTCATATCTGGCCTTTGGGCTTGATGTTCTCTCTCTAGTTCCCCTACGTGCCTCTCATGGGCTATAAGGAAGTGCCCGTGAGCTATTGCTCTCTTCAACTTGTAGGGTAGCCTGGCAGAGCCTGGTGTGGCTGGAGCTCCTGGGAGAATCACCCTCAGACCCCAGTTGATTTGTTTGGGGCCCCTGAGAGGGAGCAGAGTCTGACGACTGTCCCATGGGTCCCCAGGCTGAGGGCTCCAGTGACACCTTCTTTCCAGGACCCACCACAGTGCACCCTGTGGCTAAGGAGATAGTCTGCCAGCAGGACTGACCTCAGCAGCCAGCCACAGAGTAGGGTCCCTGCTGTTCTGACCAGCTGCCTGGGTGTGTCCAGTTCATGTTCCAGGTCCCCAGGATGTAAGTCACCTGCCCAAGGGCTGGACAGCCAAGTGGTATGGAGTGGAGTCCAGGGGCTTCTAGTGGGTGCAGCGCGTAGGGTGGTCCTAAATCTTCCTCTGTACATAGTTCAGATACTTCTGTCCATTTGTGGATGGTAGGTCCTTGAAGCGGTGTCCAAGCTAGACACCCGTGAATTGCCTTAACAATACGTGTACACGCTGCAAATTAAGAATATATCAGTACATTGAAATTCTCTTTATAGAGGTCTGATTAAATTAGAAATCCATCCATATTATCATAAGGCATTTAAATGTCATATTTATCAATAAAGAATAGGAATTTTTTTTATAGTAGAGATTTTATTTATTTATTTATTTTGGCTGCACAACTTGCGGGATTTTCCCCGACCAGGAATAGAACCTGTGCCCCCTGCAATGGAAGTGTGGAGTCCTAACCACTGGACCACCAGGTTTCCCCAGCAATCACTAATAGAGTCTTTAAATATAATTTCAACTGCTGTACATTTTTGATAGTTGTAAAAATAGGTTTAAGTTCTTCAGCACATATTTGTGCAAAGTTTCTCACTGATGATGATGTTCAAGAATTTGAAGATATGATCCTTAAAAAATTGGCATTTTTGCCATTGTTGGCATAACAGTGTAAAAACGTTATATTCTTGCAAGTAAGCTCAAGGTTCTCATTTAAATACATCAGAAAGATTTATTTGGAATTCATGAAAATTTATATTTAATAAATTCCCTAATAATTGACATTTCTTCTTCTTATCATTATGTAAGGTTAAAAAGTAAGAATTTTCTCCTCTTAGTACTATATAAGTGGCCACCTCCCTCAATCTCCTCTAGTTCATCCCAGCATACCAAGCCAATATTTCTTTCTCCGTGTGCCCTGACCTGAAAACTGTGGGCAGCAGTGCCCAGATTATCTTCCCGCTGTCCACTCTGCCTCTCTAAAGCTGCCTCTGCTTATGACTCATGCCCTCCTGCTCTGGACACCCCACAGCCAGCGGTCTCTGGTTTTTGCCTTGCTTTGGTAGGCAGGGCATACCACCCGTATGTGCTTTAAGGCAGCCTTCACATGGCTCTCTTATTGTTCTGTACATTCATATATTTTCTTCCCAGTGAAGTTGTACATCCTTTATGTGTAGTATCTACAGACTTATACTGTTGGATAATTCAGTTCCTTAAAAACTCCCAACAAGGCTTCCCTGGTGGCGCAGTGGTTGGGAGTCCGCCTGCCGATGCAGGGGACGCGGGTTGGTGCCCCGGTCCGGGAAGATCCCACATGTCGCGGAGCGGCTGGGCCCGTGAGCCACGGCCGCTGAGCCTGCGCGTCCGGAGCCTGTGCTCCGCAGCGGGAGAGGCCACAACGGTGAGAGGCCTGCGTACAGCAAAAAAACCCAAAAAAACAAAAAAACCTCCCAACAAGAATTACAAGATCCAAAATGAATTCACCTAAAATTAAAGAGTGGAATTTATTTTCTTTCTATCTCCCTGTAAGGAGCCTAATATAAAATATCTATCTATGTATCTATCTCGGTTTCTCCCTTTCTTTCTCTTCCTTCCTTCCTTCCTTCCTTCCTTCCTTCCTCTCTCTCTCTCTCTCTCTCTCTCTTCTTTCTTTCTCCCTCCCTCCCTCTCTCTCTCTTTCTATCATCTATATATCTGTATCTATCTATCGATCATCTATTTATCTACCAACAACTTTTGGCTTTTCTTGTGTGCCTTCCGTGCTTGTGTGAATTTCCACCTATTCTGCCAGGGGCATTTACTTGCCTTGGGGAGGATTAGGATTATTACACAGAAATGCAAAAAGAAAGACCGAATCAATGTTAAGTGTTTGATATCCAAAATAGGATGTTTGAGTCCACAGCAAGACTATTGAAAACCAGACTTTGAAATAGAGGAAGTGTTTTCTAAGTTTCTTAAGCTCCTTTTAATGCATCGAAAGCTGGGGGACTTGAACGTTAGGCTTTTCTATAAGCCAAGCCTGTGATATGCGTGGGAAGTGGTAGAAGCTGGCGCCTTTCAGTCCCGAGGATGTAGCATGAAGAGGCACAGGAAGAGGAAGCCAGCGGCAGACACATGAGTCCTGACTTCCCTCCTTGGATAGGCATCCCGGGATGTGGGGCTGGCTTTGGATGGGGAGAGAGGGAAGCTGAAAGCTGAGGAGGATTTCTCTACCCTGTTCCTCATTTTGAGAACTCTTGGTAAAGAAGACATAAGATTACATTCACAGGTTCCAAGGGGACATGACTTTTGGGGGGAAAACTATTCAACCTACTACACAGGTAGAGGAAAAATTAAACACTGAACATTCACCCAAAAGAGATTGATCTCACTGAAATGGACTATTTTCAACCTGATGAGGCTGAGATACCACAAACTGGCAGTTTAAATAGCCCTCCCCAACCCTGGCTACTACGCAAAAGGATGGGGGGCTCATAAGGAAGAGTAAACAGTTGTAGAAAATGAACACGTTACATTTTCTATTTGTATCTGAGTAGCGTTGAGTTTAAAATTACCACATCACTGTATATCTCTCTAGCTACTACTTGAAAAGGAAATAAAAGAAACAGGTACTACCAAACCACTACAATCAAGGTAGAAGACCACAAGCAAAGATAGTGTATTTCATGGGAGCGTAAAGTGAGTGGGGGAGGGGGGGAGAGGAGAAAATAATTATAACTAGAAAACTAAGTTTAAGAGGAACAATTACAATTCATCAAAAAGTACTTCTTCTTAGCCCTGGGTTTCTGGGCAACCAAGAAAAGAAGGGAAGGATGAAAGATTATAAGGACCTTATTATTAGTACAAGGAAGCATACCTTAATGCCAAAAGATGAAAAAATTGCTTTAAAAATACTGGATATGAGAGGACTCTGTCATAAAGGGCATTTATAGAGGGAACAGAGACTACCATGATATATGATTTCTTTAATAGGAATTCTGTAGGAAATTCAAGGACATTTTTCTTTTGGCATTTCTTAGATCTAACCTTAAACTTAAGGGTATAGTATCAATGTGAGGTGCTGAAGGCTTTTGTGTGAAAAGCTAGAATAATACAAAAAGCTGAGTATATAACTTTCTGGGGGAAAAACTTAAGAGAATCTAGACATTGTACTATATGTGGACATTGTACAATATGGTAGGCACTAGCCACACAAGGGTATTTAAATTTGAATTAATTAAAATTAAATACAATTAAAAATCAAATTCCTCTGTTACACTTGCCATATTTTAAGTACTCAGTGGCCACATGTGGCTAGTGGCTACTCTATTGGACTGTGCAAAGAAATTTCCTTCATTATAGCAAATTCTATTGGACAGATCCCAGAGGAATGTCTGGATGTACCTTTTGGGTAAGAATTGTTTTGTGAACAACTCAGTACTGAGACTGTAAGAAGTATGTTAAGATACAAGGTTTTAGATAAACTCAGGAACTATTTTGAGGGGCTTGTACAGATAAATTTAATATTTGAATAATTGTTTTAAATGACACTAAATAAAAATTAAAATGTTTAAATAAGATCTTCCCTCTACCTAATACATATACAAAAATTAACTCAAATGGATCAAAGACCTAAATATAAGACCTAAAATTTATAAAATTCTTGTAAGAAAACAGGGCAAAAACCTTATGATATTGGGTTTGGCAGTGATTTCTGGGCTATGACATCAAAAGCACAGGCAACAAAAGACTAGGCAAATTGGACTTTATCAAAATTTAAAACTTCTGTGCATGAAAGGATGCTGTCAGCAGAGTAAAAAGCCAGCCCACAGAATGGGAGAAAATATTTACAAATCATATATCGGATAAGGGATTAATATACCGAATATATAAAGAACTAAGACTCCACAACAACAAAACAATCTAATTCAACCTGGGCCAAGGACTTAAATAGACATTTCTCCAAAGACTGTCTACAAACGGCCAATAAACATATGAAAAGATGCTCAACATCATTTACCATTAGGAAACGCAAATCAAAACCACAATGAGGGGCACAGGAAGAGGCACTGGAAGAGGAAGCTTCACACCTATCAGGATGACTGTTATTAAAATAACAGAAAACAACAAGTGTTAGTGATGGTGTAGAGAAATTGGCACCTCTTCTGCATTGCTAGTGGGAAGATAAAATGGTGCAGTCACCTTGGAAAACAGGATGGCAGTTTCTCAAAACATTAAACATAGAATTATCGTTTGATCCAGCAATTTAACTTCTGCACAGAAAGAATTGAAAGAAGAGACTCAAACAGATATTTGAGCACCAATCTTCACAGCAGCATTATTCATAATTGTCAAAATGTATACACAACCCAAATGTCAATTGATGGGCGAATGAAGAAACAAAATGTAGTATATCCATACAATGGAATATTATTCAGCTTTAAAAAGGAATGAAACTCTGATACAGGCTACAAGATGGATAAACTTTGCAAACATTATGCTGAGTCATAAGCCAGACACAAAAGAGCAGATGCAATCATGATTCCTCTTACGTGAGGTACCTAGAATAGCCATTCGTAGAGATAGAAAGTAGAAGAGTGGTTGCCAGGCTCTGGTGGGAGTGGGAAATGGGGAGTTACTATGTAATGAGTACAGAGTTTCAGTATGAGATGATGAGGAAGTTATGGAGGTGGATGGTGGTGATGGTTGCACAGCAGTGTGAATGTACTTAATGCCACTGAGCTGTCTAGTTAAAAATGGTTAAAATAGTAAATTTTATATTATGTATATTCTACCACAATAAAAAAATCTTGAAAAAGAAGAGAGAATCACAAAGGAACAGTCTCTCTTCTACTGGCTGTGGTCCCACCTGAATGAGCTGCATGGACAGCTACAGTTATCTGGCAACCAGGAGCAGTCCTAGCCTTCGGATAAGCCAACTTGCTGCTGCTGCTGAGGCAGAAAAATGGAAAAAGCCCATGTCGCTGGTGGTGTCAGTGAGTCCCCAGACCAATTCTGGAACTACCCTACCTCCATACTTCCTGTTATCTAAAGTTTCTTTATGCTTAAAAAAAAAAAAAAACTTCACATATTTCTAAGTGACTTTTAAGTAGTTCACTTATAGTCAACAAACCTAAAACAACTATCCTACATAAAATGGACTATTTTTTTCCTTTTGCTGTCCAGCTCTGTGAATTTAAACACAGGTATAGATTCATGTCACCACCACCACACCAGCAGAGAGTAGTTCCAGCACCCTCCCAAATTCCCTTGTGCTGTACCTTTATATTCCCATCCTCCCCCCACCTCACCCCAGCAACTACCGATCTTTTCCCCATCACTATGGTTTTGTCTTCTCAAGAATGTCAAGGAAATGGAATCATATAGTATGTAACCTTTAGAGGCTGGTTTCACTTAGCCTAATGTTTCTGAGATTCATCCTAGTTGTTACATGTATCAATAGCTAGTTCCTTTTTATTGCTGAATAGTATTTTATTGCTGAATATGGATATATCACAATTTAAAAATCCATTAAACAGTTGAAGGGCATTTGAGTTGTTTCCAGATTTTGGTAAATATGAATAGAATTGCTATAAACATTTGTGTACAGGTTTTTGTGGAAACATGAGTAAAAACATACAAGGATAAACCACTACTTCCTTAGGAGGACAAACTGCTTGTAGTCAGCAATTGATTTGATAAATATTATTAAGCTTGTACAGTCTATTCAGTAGGATATTGAAAACAGAATAAGGTACACAATAGTTTGACATGTGTCTAGTCTAAATTGATAAATTCTCTGATATTTTTCATAAGTATGGGCCAATTTCACTGTCTCCACTTGTGTTTAGGCTTTCTGCTCTCTTGGGTTCAGTATTATCTCTTTCTCCCCAAATGTTTTCTTTCAGGATGTAGACCTTTATAAGTGCCGACTTTTTTTTTTTTTTTTTTTTTTAAGGTAGAGTTGTGGATTTCCTTCTTGGGATGAAGCAGGTGAGGTGCCTCCTTTCACCACTAGAGTTAAACCCAGTGACTTCTTCCCAACACGAGGAGGCACTGAGATGGCATCTCTCTTGTTCCTGTGCTTGTAGCAAACTGATGGTTTCATAGCGGCCATCAGTGGCTGATTGTAACTTGATGGTCACCAGCCAGAGACCAGGTTCTGTGTTTGCTGTCTTCCTTTCTGGAGGCTTATTCCTCACAACTAGGTTTATACTAAGAGTTTTCCTTAAGAAATTGGTAACTTTTTATAGTATTAATGGGGCTATTCAGATTCAGGTACTGTGTCAGAAACAGGTTTTTCTGAATGTCTGTGGCTCTTCTCAACCAAAACCTAAACTCTAAACAGGGTAGATAAATCACTCCTTTTTTCTTTTTTTTGTGGTACGCGGGCCTCTCACTGCTGTGGCCTCTCCCGTTGCGGAGCACAGGCTCCGGATGTGCAGTCTCAGCGGCCATGGCTCACGGGCCCAGCCGCTCCGTGGCATGTGGGATCTTCGCGGACCGGGGCTCGAACCCGTGTCCCCTGCATCGGCAGGCGGACTCTCAACCACTGCGCCACCAGGGAAACCCCACTCTTTTTTTTCTTCCTCAGACTTAATGAATGGCTCAGTCAGGGGCCTTTGGAGAATGACATGAGGTCAGGGGCTGGGCAGTGTCTCATGTACTCTTTTCCCATCAGGATGGGATGTCCCTGGCCAGTCCTTAGGAATTCCTGTTCTATTAGGCCAGTGGTTCTCAAAGAGTATCCGGGACAAGCAGCATCAGTGTCATTTAACCTGAGAGCTGATAGGAAATGCAAATTCTCTGGCTCATCCCAACTTACTGAATTGGAATACTATCTGGGAGTGGGGCCCTGGTGTTTTAACAAGCTCTCCTGGTGATTCTTACGCATATTAAAGTTTGACAACCACTGGTTTAAAGGTATGTGGATTCTACAGGTGGGGTTGACCTCTTGGAAAATTGTAGTCTGTGTGTTGGCTTTTTTTTTTTTAATATTTATTTATTTATTTAGGCTGCACCGGGTCTTCATTGCTGCATGTGGGATCTTTTAGTTGCGGCATGCAGACTCTTAGTTGTGGCATGCATGTGGGAACTAGTTCCCCGACCAGGGATCTAACTGGGGCCCCCTGCATTGGGAGCATGGAGTCTTACCCACTGGACCACCAGGGAAGTCCTGTGTGTTGGCTTTATCTCCAAGGGAAAAACAGAGGCCCTCAAGGGAACAGTCTTGAGTTTTAATGCTAGATCTACCACTTAACAGCTGTGTGAATTTAGGCAAGGTATTTATTCTCTCTAATCCCCAATTTTTAAAATCTCTAAAATAGGTAGAGTGGATATAAAATTTCAGACCACAAACCCAGGCATGCCAAAAATAACTTTCTGTTTTTTTTTTTTTTTATAAATTTATTTATTTATTTTTGGCTGTGTTGGGTCTTCGTTTCTGTGCGAGGGCTTTCTCTAGTTGCGGCAAGCAGGGGCCACTCTTCATCGCGGTGCACGGGCCTCTCCCATTGCGGAGCACAGGCTCCAGATGCACAGGCTCAGTAGTTGTGGCTCACGGGCCCAGTTGCTCCGCGGCATGCGGGATCCTCCCAGACCAGGGCTCGAACCCGTGTCCCCTGCACTGGCAGGCAGATTCTCAACCACTGCACTACCAGGGAAGCCCAACTTTCTGTTTTGATAGCTGATCTTTATTGCTATCTTGAGACAGGCATTCTACCAGGTGGGGAAAACCCCCACAATTTTAGTCTACTAATTAATTATTCAAGAAAGGAAATGTAATCATAGTACACTACTTGGCCATGAAGTGAAACAGTATTCTCACAATCAAAATAGTATAAATGTAAATAACTGATTTAACTAAAACTTATGATATAATTATTTTGGGAGACTAGAGGGAGGGAGGGAAAGTGGAGGTGGTGGTGTGGAAGTTCATCTACCATAACAGAAAGTCAGTAGAAAATATTTAATATTGAGAAATCACTATACAGCAGTATAAGTACATAATTTGGGAATAAGAAAATAAACATAAGAATAAGTTTAAAGAGTTGAAAGTTGTGACTCCCAAGGTTTAGGCTAGGGGAGAGTGGGAATGGGTAGGATGGAGGATTGCTAGTTTTTGTTATAATTCTTTTAGGTAAAAAATTAAAAATAAATTCCGTCTTCATAAATGCACCCTTTTCTCTCAAGTTATTTTCTTTGAGTTCCATAAGCACATTTGGTAACTGAGAATAGACTTTTTCTTTTTATATTTCTACTGGAACATCCTTACACTGAGAGGGTGAGTGTGGCGTGCTCATTGCTGCTCTGTGGGGGCCGGATGGAGAAAGGAGCACAGGTTGACGTTTGCATATGTTCTACCGTGGGGGGTAGGGCCGTGGTCCCTGCTTCATACAGTAGCTGGCAATATTTAAGGGGATAATGCTTGTAAAGTGGTTGGCATGTTTCTTGGCATGTTGTAAAGACCCAGTACCTGTTGTTAGTTAGTAATAATGTTAATATGATAAATCACCCAGGAGCGGCTAGATTATGCTTGGTCCTGCAGGTTGACAGAGTGGCTCTTTCTTTTTTCACCAGGGATTTGGACATCTTGAATGGAGGTCTACAGTGATTTTTTTTTTTGGCCGCGCGACTTGCGGGATCTTAGTTTCCCAACCAGGGTCGAACCCGTGCCCCTTGCAGTGAAAGCGCGAAGGCCTAAGCATTTGACTACCAGGGAATTTTTTCTACAGTGAGTTTTAACCACACTCATTAGATACTTCCCACTCCTGGAACAGGGGAGCTGTAACAGATTCCAACTGGAGACTCACCAGAGTGTAGCAATCAGCTTTGCTAATCGGTCCCCTGATCATTCATTCCTTCAGGTGTGCATGGCTGAGAGAGCAAAGGCCAAAGCATTTTGAGACCCTCGTGAGATGAAAAATACTCGAGACCTCAAACCTCGCTATGAGAAGGAGCCTGCTGGATTTCCAAGGCAGCAATATGCTCGGGGTTAATCGCTGCTTTTTTCTTTCTGGTCCTCCCTCCCTAGCCCTTGAGAACATTACATATGTCACTTTGCCTGTGACTTGGTTTACAGTTCCCTTAGATAGAGGTATTTGAACAAACGAGTCCTTTCTCCAGTCCCGGCTTGAAGAACAACAGTCAATTTTTTAGCCATTTGATATGTTGACATGCTCTAAATACTTTGCAAATACAAACCTATACATTGTTAGTAAAATGCCTCCTTTCTTCTATTTACCCAGGTAGGTTGTGTGTCCCTCAGCCAGTACAACAGGACATTTCTTAGAGGAAATATGGGTCAATACAAGAGCCAAGATGTACTGAGACAGATGTGGGATACCAGATCCTGGTCTGATTTTACAAAACATCACAGGCTTAGTCTTTTAATTCTTCTTTAATGCTGGGTAGGGTTGTCACCCCCTTGCTGGCCACACTGGACTCAGATGTCCCTGTGTCCTGATTTCCCTGTAGCACCTGAACCTCCTCATCTGATCTCCTGGTGTGGAGAAAAATCTTACAGGCCAGTCTCTCTTTCCAGCCTCTAGCAAATGACTTCTTATGACAATTAAACATCAACCATAAAACATTTGGCAAGAGTATACACTAAGGACGTTTTTCTAGCACGAAGGCAGAGATGTCAGCCATGATTGTGTTAGTGCTGTGTTGACTGCTTTGCAAAACATCCGTCACTCGTGGGGCTCCGTGTAGGAGACATGTTTCCAGATGCAGGAGGCAGAACAGCCTCAAATGTGTCACCTGGGAATAGAATCTAGGAGCTGAAGGAGTTCGGTCCATGGGAGCTTGGTGGCCTGGGTCAGGCTGGCCTGGCCTCTTGCTTTTCTTTTTTGTTTTTTTGCAGGCATCAGAGTTTTCTAGCTTCTGACTTTGTGAAGGAGGAGTTCGTTGCATGTTAGAGAGATACTAACATAAAATCAGGACAGAAGCGTGAATGTATGCCCAGGAATAAACATGTGAAAGGATAGGGAAACATGGTTCAATCTGGGAAGAAATCCCCTTTTCACAAATCTGTGAAGTTCATAAAAATAAAGCAACAGAAGAGCCAGGAAATATAAGTGTGAAAACCCAGAAAACGGGGCTCAATAGAAAATGCTCCACATGCCAAAAGTTGTAGACAGTTTGGGAGAAGTTCTGATACTGTTTTTTTTTTTCCCCCTGTTCTGTTTCTGAAAATGAGTTCCCTCTGCTTGTTCTGGGGGGACATCATAGAAGACACTACATCCAGGAAATAGAACTTTGTTAATGATGTTTTCTTCTAATCTTAAGATTTTTCTTACTTATCATAAGCTAGCCAAAACTAAGAGATGATGTTTTAAATTCTGAGCTTGTAACTCTGTTTGTTATAAATTTTAAAAACATGGAAAAATAAATCCAATAATACCTTGTAAGGATATTAAATGTTACTTTTATATTTAATACATTATAATGACTGCTTTTTTTCTTTTCTTTTTCTTTTTTTTTTTTTTTAGCAAAACAAGTGATTGATTTTCTCCAGGCTATATTTATATGCAACGAATCTTTTTTTTTTTTTTTTGCGGTACGCGGACCTCTCACTGCCGTGGCCTCTCCCGTTGCGGAGCACAGGCTCTGGACGCGCAGGCTCAGCGGCCATGGCTCACGGGCCCAGCCGCTCCGCGGCACGTGGGATCTTCCCGGACCGGGGCACGAACCCGCGTCCGCTGCATCAGCAGGTGGACTCTCAACCACTGCGCCACCAGGGAAGCCCCTGCAACGAATCTTTATGATCTTAAACTAATAAAGGGATTTCCAATATGTAAAGTCCATTGAAAAACTGTAAATATGGGCAGAATCCAACTGAATATTAAGTTTCAAGAGTTTGTAACTTAACTGGTTTGAACTTAGAAAATGTTCCTGATAGAAAGAGTGCTATCAGGCATGGAAGGGTAGTTAGGCCAGTCTATACAATTCAATTTAGCTCATATTTTATGGTACCAACAGAATACAGGTATTAACTCTCACTTAACAATACTTTAAAAAAAAACTGAAGTATGGTTGATTTGTAATATTATGTTGGTTTCATGTGTATAGCATAGTGATTTGACATTTTTGTAGATTATACTCCACTTAAAGTTATTATAAAATATTGGTTATATTCCCGGTGCTGTACATTACATCCTTGTATCTTATTTATTTAATACATAGTAGTTTGCACCTCTTAATCCCCTTTCCATATCTTGCCCCTTCCCCCAACCCTCTCCCTACTGGTAACCACTAGCTTGTTCTCTGTATCTGAGTCTGTTTCTGTTTGGTTATATTCATTCGTTTTATTTTTTAGGTTCCACATAGAAGTGAAAACATACAATATCTGTTTTTCTCTGTCTGACTTACTGCACTAAACATAATACCCTCCAGGTTCATCCATGTTTTTGTAAATGGCAAAATTTCATTCTTTTTTTTTATGGTTGAGTAATATTCCATTATATACATATATACAACTCACAACAGGTTTTTTTGTTTTTGGTGGTATGCGGGCTTCTCCCTGTTGTGGCCTCTCCCATTGCGGAGCACAGGCTCCGGACGCGCAGGCTCAGCGGCCATGGCTCACGGGCCCAGCCGCTCCGCGGCATGTGGGATCTTCCCGGACCGGGGCACGAACCCGCGTCCCCTGCATCGGCAGGCGGACTCCCAACCACTGCGCCACCAGGGAAGCCCCTCACAACAGTTTTTAATGGGAAAGTCTATCCTGAGTTTTCACCAGGTTGGCCAAGATCATACTCCAGCAATTCAAGGGAGAGGGGTCGAGGTCCCAGAGGCTCTGGCAGATGGGGGTGATGGGTGGGTAGGGTCCCAAAAAGCAGAACCCCAGAGCTTCTAGAGGAGTAGCACTGCAGAGATCCTAGGTTTGGAAGTCTTGAAAATAGGTCCTTCCTGAGCCTGCAAAGGGCTGAGGCAGGAGTGAGAGGGTAGCTGAGACTCGGGCTGCAAGGTCGGGGCAGGAGTTTTAAAGGTATCTGTTTCCCTTGGTATCAGCAACCACTGACTAGCTCCCCGAGGAAATAATTTGATGTCATCAAATTACAATTTCTAGGAAGTTCTCTTTATAATGAAGAGTGAAATACTTAGCATCCGAACATTAGGCCAAAGCTCCTTGTAATGTGCTTGTAAAAAAAAAAAAAAGTAAATTGTGCTATGCCATCTCACTGGGTAAATTGGAACAGCATTGGGACTCTTCATCAGACACTTTGGGCAGTAGAGATAACAGCCAAGGCAGCTCAAGATAGGAGAGTGGGTGTCTCAGAGTTATTAAAGCTGTGTAACTTTATCCATGAAACAAAACATGTATTTACCGGAAAACACATTTCTGATGCACTTTTACTCTATCGCAAAACAAGAGTTTCGGGCGTGTAGTTCTGATAAAATGGTTTTGAATCCATGAAGGCTTTGAAAGGGAGTTTAGTCAAACATGCTATAGCCCTGGGTTTCCTGTGTTGTCAAGGTAACCAGAGCCTTCGTTTTCTTGGTAACCTGAACCTGCCAAACCAACATCAGAGACACCTCGTGCTTTAGCTAGTCAGCCACCTGCCACTCAGTTACACGGGTTTTTTTTTTTTGGATGGGGGCTGAGTTTCCTAAAAGAGGAAGTCCAGTTTCTTCTCTTCTCCCCCCGCCCTCCATCCTTCATTTTATTTATTTATCCTTCAGTTTTATTGAGATTTAATTGACATATACAGCACTGTACAAGTTTAAGGTGTACAACATAGGGATCTGACTTACATATTGATACATCATGAAATGGTTACCACAATAAGTTTAGTGAACATCTATCATCTCATATAGATACAAAATTAAATAAATAGAAACATTTTTTTCCTTGTGATGAGAACTCAGGTTTTACTCTCTTAATAACTTTTCATATATAACCTACAGCAGTGTTAATTATATTTATCATGTTGTATGTTACATCCCTAGTACTTATTTATCTTATAACTGAAAGTTTGTCCCTTTTGATTACCTTCATCCAATCCCCCCTCCCCACATTCTTCTTTATTTTAGAGGAAAAGCTATATCCACTTTCATGAAATTGCAAAATTGGATTATGTCTTAAGCTCTTAGGAAAAAGTGCAACTGTTTAGGACATTTGCCTAGCTGACATGGCAAGTGCTAATCCACACAATTATCCTTTTCCCTGAAATGACTTTCTGGAAAATGGGGGAATACTTATTTGGCTTTCTCTCAACAGTGCTGAGGTTGACATAACACAACGCCAGGACACATGATACCACACCTGTAAGTTGAGACTAGTTTTTGTTTTGCACCCTGGGAAAATTTAGACTGAAACAAAGAAGAAAGTTCATTCGCTGAACACATTTATCCAGAGCCTTCAGTGTTCCAGGGACTCTGCTAGCTGCTGCCTGGGATGCAGGGATGAAGACGATTTAGTCCCTGTGCTCAACGGTTTACAGGCTACTGAAAGGTCTAAGACAAAAAACCCAACAATACATAAAGGTAGAATATAATTAGGGTCATCAAGGAGATATGAAAACATGAAGAAAATGCTGCATAAACTCCAAGGAAGATTAGATGTTAATTTGATGGGAGTAGCCAAGAAGTCCTCATGGAAGACGTGGCATGTGAAATGGGCTTTGACAGAATGGATTTTTTTTCAAGGAGTGTATTGAAGATGCAGGTAGACAAGGACAAGGATTTAGATCCCAGCTCTACTGCGTTCTAGATCCCAGCTCTACTGCATTCTCTACTGCATTCTGACCTTAGATAAGTCACAAACCTCTTTGGGCCTCAGTCCTCTATCTTTAAAGAGGTGGGATAATAATAGTATCTCACCAGCTAGTTGTGAGGATTAAATTCTTTAAGACGTGTGAAACTCTTGGACCTGCTCCTGATTTATAGTAAACGCTTGAAAGGTGTTAGCTATTATTATTGCTGCTGCTGTTGTTGTTATTGTTGCTAGTGAAGTTTAGAAGGAGGTGTGGTGCTTATGAGACTGCAGAGAGTTTTGGGTTCATTTTGTGGCCTAAAATATATCAGATTTAAGTTTATACTTAATTTGATAGGCAATGGGGGAATCTTTAGAGTTTTTAAATTATTTTTCTTCTTATTAAAAAACTTTTAAAGTAGGTAAGTAAATAGCACCAGAACAACAAAACATTTGGAAGCAACAACAGTGTAAAATTCAGTTGTTAAATGTTTGGTGTAGTCTTTTTTGGTTATATTTCCAGCCATTGCCCCAAACTGCTAACCATGCTAACTTTTCCGTTTGGTGATTGAGACCGTGAGAGGCGTTGGGAAGACCGTGAGGGGCGTTGGGAATTGATTTGATACAAAACACCTGTAGAAAGAATTACTGAACGCTAATCTTGTACAGGTGAAGAGAAAATCGATTTGGAGAGGAACAACTTCTACTTTATCATATAAATAAAAGCTATGGGAGCTATGAATGTCAAAGCCAGTGGCCTTGAACTCTTCTCTACCATAAAGGGCTACAAGACGGTGCAATATATCATTTTTTAAAAAAAGTCATTTCTTTTCCATTTTGTAGTATGTTCTGGGAGATTTGACTGATGACCTATATTTCTGGAAGCATGAATGATCTCCACATCTCAGATGAGGTAAGTGTGTCATAAATCAATACATGATGTAGTAAAATGCCTTTTCTGCCTTGATGCAGCCTTGATCCCTAATTATGTGTGCGAACAAGGTAAACATCTTTTTTTTAACAGCTGCCATCTGTAAGAATTTTAGTGACCCCAAATGTTTTTATTTGCTGTTCTCAGTTCAGAGAGGCTAGTTAATCTACTGCCCTGAATGATGAATGCCACCTGACACTCACTTTTTGGAGAACAATTGTTGAGTTCTAAAAACATCCATGCTTCTGGTTCTTCTGACCTCTGGCTGTATTTGTGTGACCTTCTCAAGGCCCTTGTTCTTTGATCTCTATAGGTCTGCTCCTTTCTCTCTCTGTGAAAGAGGCTTGGGGTGTTGGTTATACCTCACAGCCAAGCCTTGTTTTGGCCTCTTCTGGAGGAAGCAAGTTGTTCCATGTCTCTTCCCTCCGGACAAATCGATGGCTCTCAAGCTTTCTGAAACGTTAAAGGAGGGTCCTGCTGAGTGACAGGTCACTGGAGGGGGCTCCTGTGAGTTCAGTTGGCTTCTCTGGATCTATTAAAGCTGATTTGGCCTTTTCCAGTCCCATGGTTTTAGTGACTCAGGAATGCTGGTGAATCTCAACTTTATTTCCAACCCAGACTCCTTCCTTGAGCTTCAGATTTATATATCCCACTGCCTACTCAGCACCTCTTGGATGTCAAATCAGCATCTCCTACTTAATATCTAAAACGGAATTATTGACTTTCTCACCTAACCCTCCTTGCCCCCCAGTGTTCTAGCTCTCAGCAAATGGCACCCCGTTTCACACAGTTGCTCAGGCCTAAAATCTAGGAGTTGCTCTTCATTCCTGTTTCTCCTTCACATCCCAGGTCCAGTTGTTCAGCAAGTACTATTTGCTCCATCTTCGAAATATTCCCCCAATATGACCAATTTTCACTTCCTCTACCACTCCAATCTGAGCTGTAATCACCGCTCCCCTTAGCTGCTGCAACTTCCTAATAGGTCCCCCGCCTCCCGCCCTGGCTCTTTTGTGGTCCACTTTCACATAGAAACGTAAGTGATTGTTTAAAACTCTAAGTCAGACCAAGTCACTCTCCTGCTCAAAACCCTCTGAAGTCTTCCTAGAACACCTGACCTCAAATCCAAGTTCAGCAGCTTGGGTCAGAGACCTACACGATCTGGTTGCTGCTTTGTCTTCTAACCTCATTTTCTACCATTCTTCTCCTTACCCGCTTCTGCTGGTCACACTGGCTGGCTTTCTGTTCCTTGGACTTGGCAAGTGTGTTCTGCTGCAAGGCTTTTTACTGTCTCTTCCAGGGAGGCTCTTTCTCCAGGTCATCTATCACTGGCTTGCTTGTTTGCATCACTGAGCTGACTGCACCTCCTCCCGTGTTCTCTCCCGCTTGCGACTGAAACTGCTGGCTCCCCCAACATCACTCTATCTTCTCATCCTCTCTTATTTTTCTTTAAGGCAGATACCTCTACAATAAATAATACATTTTATTATCTATGCATTTCCTTGTCTCCTCCATTAGAATATGAGTTCCTTGAAGGCAGCTGCTTTGTCTTACTCATCACTGCATGTACCCAGAAGTGCTGCCTCAGAGTGAGTTCTCAATAAAAATGAGTAAATGAGCTTGTGTCCTACTGTTACTGAAAGTGGGGTCTGGCTGCTGCCTGCTCAAAAGCCAATAAAGAGGCGAGGTTGGTGGAAAGGACAATTTGCTTTATTTTGGAGGCCGGCAGGGCAACTGGGGGGTGCAGGGCGGACGCCTGTCCAAAGGCCGACTCCCCCCCGCTGACAGTCAGTGGGCAAGAGCTTTTATAGATGCAGGGAGGGGGCTACACGCAGAAACAGCGCAGTCAGCTCTGACAGTCATCTTGACGTTGGTCATCGGTGGTCTGGTCAGCGTCATCTTGATTGTTTTAGGTACAGTTAATCTTCAGTTCCAGGGTCAATATTTGGAATTGTGGCAGCTTATGTCATGGCGACAGCCTGGTCATCATGTAGTTAACTTCTTCCACCTGGTGAGGGTTTCGGTCTCTATAAGACAGCTCACGGGATATGGCTCAGAATATGATCTGTAGCCCTTGAGAAGGAACTAAAGGTCTTTAACTATGCTTAATGACTAAACTACTATTACTTGGTCTCTTTTGACTGTTTACCTGTTTCTGCATTTTCTCATTTCTCTGATTAAACTTATTCTTTGGCTAAAGTTTTTCCACAGATGAAAGGCAGGGTGAGGACATGGGGGGGAGGGGCAAGCACCATAGGGTCCTGCTCCGTTTCACTCTTGTTTTCAGCAGTGCGTTACAGTGAATCAACTGAGTTTCCTTTGTTCAATGGATGCTGCTTTGTTTGGACCGAAAACATGAAATAGAGCAGAATTGTAATAGTTTTCAGCTTAATTGAGTGGTTAAGAAGAAATAGCTTGCCTGGAGTTTGCTTCCATTTCTTAACACTAGCGACTGTTGGTTTCCAGTTTGTGGACGATCTTAACTTTAAAATCCAAATGGTGTTGACGTGACCTCTCTCAATACAAAAGGGAATAGCAGGGGCTCTGAGAAAGTGAGATTGTTGACACCTTCAGTCTTGAAATCACCACTCTCTTCACAGGAGCTTAAATTTTAGTAAACCATGTCAAAAACTCAGAAACACAACATGGAAGGAAACAAACTTTTTTTTTTTTTTTGTCTTTTTTAAGTGAGCAGTTACTGTATCCCAGGTAATGTGCTTTATTCAGCATGCATGTTCAGTTCACTTTTATGACCATGCTGTAGGATGAGTATTATTACCCCTTAGAGAGAAAATGAAATGGAGAATTAGAGAATTATGTGCTTGCCGTAGGTCGTAGTCAAAGGCAGAACTGAGATTCAACCCCTGCCCTGACTCATTCCCAAACCCATGTTCTTAATATCTCCCAACACTGCTTCCCACGGGGGAAACTGGAGTGAGACTCTCATAGGTATATCTGAATTATTTTTATGGGTTATCGAAATTCCAATTTAAAAATGAAATTGAATGTGTGCATCTAAAAATGCCACAGCAGGAATCTCCAACCCAAGAGATGGAATTAGCTGATGAACCATGAACTGGAGGAAGAAGAAGAGTTGATTCATTTTGAAACACGTTGTCTGCCAACTCCATTTGCAGACTAGCCACCCCGGGCAGAACAATGCAAAGTGAGTTAAATGTAAAAGGGATAGCTCTTGCTCTGGACAACTTCTGACAATGTCAGGCCATTATCTGAGGTTGACTATGTGCCAGTCAGGTTTACCGCCCACCAGGTTCTGTGCTGGCAGGTATTATCTCCATTTTTTTTTTTTAATGCACGGAGGGGCATGACATGCTCAGGGTTACCAGCTGGTGTGTGATAGAGATGTGACCAAAAGCCAGGTCCATCTGCCTTTGCCTACACTGTTATCCATTTGGCTATATCCCCTCCTACGTACTTAATAGACACAGACTAGAAAGGAAACAACTGGGAATAAAACCATTTAAAATAACATCACTTACTCTCCACTGATAGGACAGCTGAGAGAGTTCCAGTAAATGGTGGAATCAGGGGGTGGGTGAATATCACAGCAGACTGTTGTCAGAAGTAACATCTTTTCTTAAAATTTCTGTAATTCAGAGGAATTACTAATTCACTCCAGTTTATTTTTTTAACATTATTTTAAATTGGTGAAATATTATTACATTATCTCATTACATGGAACTTGTAGCAGTTAGGATAGGTCAGAGTACTCTGCAGTAACAAACACTCCCAAATCTTAGTGGTCTAAAACAACAAGCATTTTTATTTTTTTCTCTTTGAGAAAAAGTTATGAGTTGGTGGGGGGCTCTGTTTCCTTTTGTCATTGTCTTCACTCAGGGATGCAGCTGTGACAGAGGGAAAAAAGAGGGTCTCACATTTCCCTCCATGGGCCATTACTAACTCTCTGGGCCTCTGTCTTCTCCTCAGTCAGATGAGGTCACGGGCACATAGGCCTATGGGAGTGTTGGGGGACAGACTGGGGTGACATTTGTAAACACCGGGTGCAACTTCTGACACGTGTTGGTGCTAAGTAGATGCTGACGGAGCCAGAAGCCAGAGGAAGCTTCTGGAAGGGGCCACTGCTTATTCAACACGCGAGCCCAGGCCCGTTTGCTGTGCAAATCTCAAGGCATTTTGTGTTTCGCTGGGGGCTGACGGGCAGGTGATCAGTAAGTGCTTGTTTAGTGCTGACGGCGGGTCTTGAAGGGGAAGGGGATTTAAGGGGCTTCCGGGCAGGAGGCGCTGGTGGGGAAGGTGCAGGGCCGGAGAAGAGCCTGGGGGTGGAAGTCAGCAGAGCGGTGGGGCTCGGCGGGGGTGGGGCTAGGGTGACACTGGCGGAGCCCTGGCCCTGGGCACGCTCCCTGCTCCTCTCTCTGCAGCTGGCAGGGCCGGCGAGGACGGCGAGGGTACATGGCATACTGGGTGCACTGTGCCCTCGCCCAGGCCTTCTGGAAGCCGCCCACCAGGTCCTTAGCCTCTCTGGGCTTCAGTTTCTTCACGTGCTCTAGGAGCGTAAAGAGCAGGTCAAAATGCAGCTTTACGATTCCGTGAAGGAACCTTTCTGTAAAACGGGAGATTCATGCCTGTAGGGTAGGGTTCAGACAGTACCACAGAGATCCATGGAGTCTCCCTCCTGGCTCTGGGTCTGCACCAGCTTCCCTCCTGGGTCTCGCAGGGCGGGACAGGGACCCCGGGCCCGCACTGCAGGAAGGGCTGGCTCTGCACGGTGCTGCACTGGCGTCCCCTCTCCTTTTACCCAAAAGAGACCTTGGTGATGCTTCCTGGTCAGGACAGAGCGCTTCCACAATCTTTCCCTGGGCCCTTTGTTTAAATGGTCATCTGGATGGCCATGGACGGGTGGACAGGGCGGCCTCGGCCCCTCCGGGTGATGCTGGGCAGGCGCTCTGTCTGCAGGGGCTGGCGTAGGGAAGACAGTTGCCAACAAGATGGAATCCCACTACCCTCGTCCGTCCGGCATGTTATGGGGCAAGTGATGGGCCGTTCCAGTGTCTGGGTGCTGGACATTAAGATCGGAAGAGTGTGTCCTCTGACCACCACTCTGCTCGGCCCCAGAGTGGCCACGGCCCCGGGTCACGGGATTTCTGCCACAAAATGCAGGTGAAGAGGAACCGAAAACGTGGGACCCTGCGCAGGGCCTGAGCGAGACAACAGGATGCTGGGGGGCCAGAGCCGAGGTCGCTTCCAGTGGAGACCCGGATGTCCACATCCCACTACCCTGGATGCCTTGTCCGAGGAGCCGCCCTTCCTATGGCCGTGGCCGCGCCTAAGCCCCCAGTAGGCTGCCAATGGCCTGATCCATGAAGGCCGTGACCCGCCCCCGTCCTCTGCAGCGAGTGTGTGTACCTGACCCTGCGGAGCCCACGGTGAGGGGGGCGGGACGGGGGCGGTGAGCGCGGGAGCCCAGTCAGGGCCCTGCATCCCTCTGTCTGGAGTCACCTAGGAAGGTCAGCCCATCCAAGGCAAATTTGGCCGAGTCTTCCGTTTACTGCTTCTCCCAATACTTAGTTGACTATTTTTCAGATTGTAAGTGCAAGTTAAGGAATTTCTGCTTGTTTGTGTCTCCACAACCTGCTCCTGAAGCTGGTGGTGGTGCAGCTGTGAGAGGGGGACAAAGAGCTGGGGGTAAAAGTGATTTTTAAAAGTCATTTTGTTTTTCATTCAATTCTAATTTTAAAAAGTGTACCAAGGGCTATACTTGTCTGTAGAGGGTAATGCACATGGAAAATAGGGCTGCAAATCGGCAAGACGGCCTGATGGTCTTTGGCCAAATCATCCATTAAAAACTTTGGATTATTAGCTCTGACTTCAAGCAAGCAGAGCGAAACAAAATACCCTCTGCAGAGGAGAACGCTATCACCCTCTGCTTTCTTAATTCTGGTTCTCAAAATCTGAGCATTTCAGAACCACCTTTACAAATTTTAACTATTATTTTAAAAATCAGTGCTTATTCCAAGATTGTGAACCTTAACATTTGTATTTTTACCATACTTCTGTCTCTCTCTCAAGGCGTCCTGATAAAGCAAGTGCTCTTGAATGACCCTTATAGATATTTGAGGACAGTGCCATGTTTCTTGACAAAGTAAAACGCAATTTGGAAAAGCTGATAGCTTTTCTCTGACCTGGGGGACATGGTTTCTAGCCACAGGGGGTGGAAAGTCAAACACCTGCAAGGAAACGTACCTCTGTGCTTGGAGACCGTGTCTGATGATCACAGGAGAATCAGCATTTTGGATACAAAATTAATATTCATCCTCTTTAAATTAGATAAGTGCCGTATGACTTTCTTTTTTTTAAAGGAGGAGGTTTATAAATAACTAATGATGTAGTGCTAAAACTCCTGAAAGTTTTGGGAGTTCTTGCAATAGACAAACAAGAGCCCTAATATATGGAAATAGCTGAGTGGAGGAGGTCCTGAAAGGTCTCCCGCGGGGGAGGTTGCAGTGAGATCAAGGAACTGTCCCGTAAACGGGGTTTTTAAGTTCACAGATCAGAAAATTTCCAGTTGGAAAAAAAAAAGAAAGAATTGTGCTTGAAGTCTAGCCACCCAGTGACAGCAAAAAATTATCACTGATTTGGGATTTCAGCTGTTTGGCAGGGAAATGTATCAAGAATTAAACTGGGTGAGATCTTATATGTGAGATCCTGGGTGGGGGGGGATGTAATAGTTTAATAAAATAGTAGTGATTTGGCAGGATTAGAAATTTTAGGTTTAGCAGCAATAAGGTATTAGTAGAAAAAAAATTAATGCTATCAACCAGTAATAGCAGCAATTAAACTGTAGATTTTATAGGAGAAAATGAGACTTGAAAGACCAAACGAAACAATGCAAAATCTGTAGTTCGAATGAATTATTCTCTAGGATTTAAACTTTTCAAGAGTCTCTCGTAATGGTGGATATTCCACAACTTGGAGATAGAAACTTCAAAAGAAGATAATAGTCTAAAACCCATTGAAGTGACCCTGGCAGTGTTCATTGCGGCGCAAATGGCTCCCCATTCGGTTCTCAGGGGCAGTGTGAAGAAAAGGCTTCCTACTTGCTTCCACGGGCCTCACCCTTCACCGCAAAGAGTTTGCAACCACGATAAGTTCCTGGGTCTTAATAAGAGAGGACAGAACCCAGGAAATCCATAGCGTTTTGAAATGTAAACACTCAATTCTCTAATAACACTTGCTGAAAAGTCTTTGAAAAAGTAAAAAAAAAAATCGCACATCTGTTCTTCCTGTGAACTAGTCAGGACTTGAAGGAAAGCGCTGATAAGTTAGAGAGAAATGAGGGCTGACTTGGGCGTCTTTCATTGAATGGTAGTTTGGTGTGCTGTAGCTGTGTGGGGCTGAGTTCCCGGTGGGTAGGCAAACACATTTATATCAATTATTATTTTTTTTTATTGAAGTATAGTTGATTTAGAATATGTATCAGTTATATTTTAAATGCCAAAATGAGCATATTTGAGGGAAAAATAAAACAATAATAGAGTCTAGGAGTTCACATAAGCTTACATACTTTAATGCCCTTGAATCTCAAGGGTTTTAACCGCCAAGATGCATATTTTAGTAGCAGAAGTTCTAATCTTTATTTTTTAAAAATTTTTATTGGAATATAGTTGATTTACAATGTTGTGTTAGTTTCAGGTGTACAGCAAAGTGAATCAGTTATACATATATGTATATCCACTCTTTCAGATTCTTTTCCATACAGGCCATCTCAGAATACTGAGTAGAATTCCTTGTGCTATACAGTAGGTCCTTATTAGTCATCTGTTTTACATATAGTAGTGTGTATATGTTAATCCCAATCTCCCAATTTACCCCTCCCCCAAAAAAGTTAGTCTTTAAATCAGTCCTGACTACTTTGGAATTTATATAGCCTTCAGTTATAAAAAATAAAACTTTGTTACTTATAATTAATACCTTCTCTTCTCACTCCACTCCCACCCTCCCCAGATATACACCCCCAACTCACATCCTTAGAAAGGTTTTATTTTTAACAAACCAGGCTGATCAATATATAGCTTGACCACATACTCTCAATTTTCATTTGGGATTCTAATCTCAATTTCACAAGCAAGCACTTATTTATTTGTGTAACAGGCAAGGTCACCAAACATGGCAAAGTAAACGGGAAAGGCAGCTTTCTAATAATGGCAACTATTGGCTGAAAATTTCATTTGTGGGATAATTGTCACAAATATCATGAAGCCTCAACAAACCTAGAGTAGGTATTATTACATCCATTTTATGCGTTAGGAAACAGGTTTTGAGCAGCTAAGTACCTTATCTGGGGTCATATAGCCAGTAACTCGCAGAGGCTGGAGTTGTGAGATGCCCCAAAGCTACATTTTTCCAACAGCAGGGTTCTATCAAGATTAAGGGTTTCAGATTATTGGTAGACGATTTGTATTGAGAACTTGCTGGCCTCCCTGGCAGTATCCGGGAGAGCTCTTCACCACACTTAAATAAATAAACAGCTGTTGCTCTTCATCGGAGCGAACTGTATAGAGTTACTCTTGTGAAGAGCAGTTCCTTTGCAAATCCATGCTATAATGAGGGTGTCCCTTGTGACTTTTCTCTGGGGCTCATGTTTGGTTTGTTTTCTCTGTCTCAAGCTAGGGCTGGCCTCTCACCTCCCTGTTTGGGAGAACCTTCTAGAACTCCTCTCCAGACCTCTCAAGTTCATTTTGGTGACCACCCCCTCACCAGTTTTAGCTTCTCTGGAGATGCCAGCTTCTGGGGTGCTGGACAAAGTACTCCTCAGCAGTGTGAGTACACCATGGGGTAGACGTGGATTTACCTGGAAGCTAATGGGGCTAAACAGGCCCCCCAGGGCATGAACCCTTCCCAGAGGCACTGTGTTCCTAGTAAGATATTTCCGTTGCAGTTGGTTGGGACGGTTGTGTCTTTCTCTTCTGACTTCTTGTCGTACTTCCCCTCCAGTTGGGTGGTCTTGAAAGTGGCCACAGGCCTTTTTGGGATCTGGCTAATGGAAGTTGTGTTGGGGATACATTTAGGGGGGTTTAGCAGGTTATAGTTGTGTGGTTCAAAGTTAGGCTATAGACTGTTGCTGGCTGTCTAGTGCAGGAATGGGTTTCCAAATGCCTCCCACCCACTGTGCCAACTCATCTGGTGTTGTGAAACGAAGCTGTAGGGTCAGAGGCCGAGTTGTGATAGGTACCTGTCCTCTGGTACTGTTACTTCACGGAGGCAAGGAGTGGAGGAGAAGCAAGTAGAGCCAGAAGCTAGTCTGTGGAAAAATATCATAGTGATAGATGAACCAGTTCATAAACAGATTATATCGTTTTTCTGGATTTTGTTATCGTTGTGGTATTTGTCAGGTTTTAAAGATCTGTTATTAGCTGGGAATTCTTTTCTCATTCTAAATAAATATTTATTTTCATGCTACATTTTGCATGCATGATCTTGTATTATTTTTCTTAAAGAAATCACCACTCTAAATTGTTTAGACTTCAGGCCCCATAAAAACTAAGTTCTGTCCCTTAAACTGGGTGGAAATTCTTTTCCAGAGGCAGTTGCTCCAGAGAGTCTCCCGAAGTGAATCTCACGAACACCATGAAATGTCTATATTAAGACAATTCAATATATGCATTCTTTTAAAATTCACTTTTATTTATTTACTTATTTAATGTACAATATTATATAAGTTAATATATACGTTCTTTTTTCTTTTTTTCTGGAGCAGAGAAAGGTTCATTACAGGGCCCAGCAAGGAGAACGTGCGGGTTGTGCAGCTCCCTGGTTTTCAGGGAGAAGTCCATCTATACACTGATGTTCTCTAGGTCCAACTGTGTTGCTGCAAATGGCATAATATACACATTCTTAATTTGTACAGATCTAACCAAATTTTATGTGAAGGAAGAACAGAGAAACCAAAACGTCATTTTAATTATTTAGATCTGAACTTCTTCCCGTTTTGGGCATTAGGACTTTGGCCAAGTGGCAGCTGATGTATATTCATGGGGTTAGAGGTGTTAGGGTAGGGTGGGGTGAGGCAGCCTGGGGTGGGTGTGGGTATCCCACTATACTGCCACTCACCGGCAGGTAAGGGAAGTAGGTCTGAGGAGATGGGCCAGGGAGGCAGTAGGAGTCCTCCTTTAATTTATTATTAGTTTTTTTTTTTTTCTTTGCGGTCCACGGGCCTCTCACTGCTGTGGCCTCTCCCGTTGCGGAGCACGGGCTCCGGACGCGCAGGCTCAGTGGCCATGGCTCACGGGCCCAGCCGCTCCGCAGCATGTGGGATCTTCCCGGACCGGGGCATGAACCCGTGTCCCCTGCATCGACAGGCGGATTCTCAACCACTGCGCCACCAGGGAAGCCCTATTATTAGATTTTTAAAGAACACAGGATGTTCTCTTCAAAGAATCTAATGCTAAGGGTCAACCTAAAAATATCAACAGTGGTTAATGCTGGGAGATTGAATTAGAAGTGATTTTTATTTTTTTTTCCTTTTTAGAATAGTTTTTGCCCTTTCTGTAAATATTTAGAAAGTATTAGCAATAAGAAAAAGAAGCATTCGAAGACTCCTTTCCCCATGGCACCCACAGTCCTGTGTGTGTGCGTGCGCGTGCGTGTCTGTGATTTTACTAGAGTCATTTTCCTTCCCTCCTTCCCTCCTTCGCTCCTTCCCTCCTTCGCTCCTTCCCTCCTTCGTTCCTTCCCTTCTTCGTTCCTTTCTCCCCTTTTTTTCCTTAGAATAAATCCATAAAGGCTTACTAGCATCTTATTAACTCTTTGGGAACTTCAAAGAATGCTTTATTTCATACCTTTTAAAACTGTGTGTGAGATACAAATTTTTTAATTTGAGATAACATAAGATAGGAAGCAATTTCCTTTGACTCTGACTTTTTGGTGCATGACTGTGAGATACAAGCAGAGCAGAGATTCATGAGTAAATTACCAATTAGTTGTTGAGAACTGCAGAACGTCGGAGCAGAAATTAGGACCTAATTATCTGTCTCTATGATTGTCATTCAAGACACGAATCTGCCGAGTTTTATAATTGTGGGGAAAATCTATTCCACCTGCGACAATTCCCTTACTGCATCAATATTTTTATGAAAGTCCAGGAGGTGGATGGGTTGCTTTTAAGGATGTGCGCTTCCTCTACTTCAGAAATGATTAGGGTGGCTCAGGCCGGTGCCAGCCCGGGGTTGGACTTTCTCTGGGCACGGAACATCGAGGACAAGCAGGGATATAAGGTGTAGATATTTCACTAGTTCTTTTAAAGACAGAGATTTTTCGAGGAAAAATAGAATAATTCATTTAAAATGTAAACTCCATTTATATTACAGGTAACAGCTGCTATGGGACTGTTTCTAGGGGTTTCTTTATTTGCTCTCTGCTCTCCAGGCTGCCCCAGGCCTTCTTCTGCCCTGACTCTGTGCCTCAGGACATTCTCATTGAGAGGTCCTTAGAGCCTTTGCTAAATGGCTCGTTAACACTCCTGGGCTACTCGTTAGTGTCTCCTCCTGTTTCCTTAAACTCCCTGGGTTAGCCCTGTACCTGCACACAGTAGGCATTCAGACGGGTTGTTTTGTGCCTGTATTTCACAGATACTGTCCTTTGGTTTGAGCACATGCCTCTCTCCAGTCTCCCCATGCTCCCCTCTCCCTTCCCTCCACCAGCGCCACCTCTGCATCTGTATCTAATCCCCTCTGAAGTCCACTCTCCCTGGGTGCGTGACGGTTGGAGGCTGAGGGCTCTGCATCCTGGTTTGTAAAAGGAGCTATGTCAGTTTGCAACAAAACCAAACACAGGTTCAAGAAAGTTAAACCATTAAGTGAAACTTGACTGGGAAGCCTATTTTTCTTCCTGCATTCTTTGAGTATTAGTGTGTAAAGAGGAACTCCACAATAAACTATCATTTTCAGTCCAACTCTGGGTGATAGCATGAATGGTGTGGATTATTGTGTGATTAAATGAGCTAAAATGTGGATGAATTCTACCACGGTGCCTGGCACGTAGTTGGCACCCCAATAGTAACTCATTTCCTTCCTTTTGTCACGGTGGTTACATTTGTAGCTCTGTTATAGTGTGTAGCTCTGCTCCGTAAAGAATCACTAAGAACTTAATGAGCTGTATTTCCTCCAATGCCATGGGCTGTGTCAACACAATGTAAACATTGTGACAATTTTTGACTGAAATTGAGTTAACTGACTGAATGTTTTGAAGTATTGACACAGCAGCTAAAAGAGTGAGAAATGTAGTCAAGCCAGCTATTCGGTACGATAAAAAACGGCAACTATTTCAAAACTAGAATAGAAACGTGTGAAGCCAGGGGAAGTTCAGTAGCCACAGGGCCATTGGGAAGCCCTTGGAAACGGAGGCAGACACAGAAACGAAAATGCGAAGATTGTTCCCAGATCACCCAACAAGCAAAGCAAGCTGAAGGACAATGTAATTTCACCCCCTTATCCAAAGCTTCTTTAATTTACTCTAAAGGAACAGAAGTAGAAAATGGAAGGTGTCACAGAATCTTGAGAAATGATGGTGAGGGTTCATTCATTCTGTCCTTTCAGCCATCATCTGCCTTTAGTTCCTTCCTTTGATGACTCTGGGGATGGGTAGAAGGCTGTCCAGAGCTGGGTGCCCAAAAATGTGCTGGGTGTTGGAAATCTTTGTAAGGAACACTGGGACAAGGATTGCCCTAGTTGCAAGATATTTGTTCTTCAGTTTATTCAATGAATTTTCTTAAAGATTAAAAAATTTTGTTTTACAAAATGTTGTTTTACAGGTATATGTAAATCTATAAGTTGTTATATATGCATATTGTATACAATATATAATAAATAATATATTCAGTATTCTCTCTGTATTATACATATAATATATACAGTATCGTACAGACAGTAAATATACAGTACTATCTTTCAGATATACGAGATTATATGTATTATATATATAAAACTATGTATTTATATATAAAGTATAATAATAATATATGTATAATAATAATAATAGCAATAAATGTATAGCATAATATATAGGGTTGGCAGAGGGAGAGAGAAGGAAAGAGAATTGAGTAATTTTAGCCCTGAAATGTATTTACTAGCTTGGATAACCTTACATAAGAGAAAGTACACTTGGTGGTAACTTGGTGGGTCATTTCTGAAAGGCTTCTGACCCAAGCGTCATTGAGAAATTCTGTGTTTCCTCAACTACCTTGCGGGGATGAATGAAGCCACACCTACAGATCAGTTTCCATCCTCACAATAACTGCTAGCTGGAGGATCCCTCTCTTGCAAAAAGATGTCCCTTGGCAATGGCCAACTTAGTTGACATAGGGAACTTTTTTTTTGCGGTACGCGGGCCTCTCACTGTTGTGGCCTCTCCTGTTGCGGAGCAGAGGCTCAGCGGCCATGGCTCATGGGCCCAGCTGCTCCGCGGCACGTGGGATCTTCCCGGACCGGGGCACGAACCCGCGTCCCCTGCATGGGCAGGTGGACTCTCAACCACTGCGCCACCAGGGAAGCCCCATAGGGAACTTTTGACACGGCACAATTTTACCTGGACTCTGACAGGTTAGGTTTTTGTAGTTGCTGTAACTGGGTTTGGTGTCGCTGTGTGAGGGGAGACCACAGCTAGTTGGTTTTCTTCATCAGGGATGCGAGACTGTTAAAGGAGCCAGTCTAGGTCAGATGGTCAAGGGTTTTGACTACATGCATCAGTCGACTCAGTGACATAACTGTTGATATTTTGATTGTTTTTTCATTACCGGATTTTCCAGAATGATCAAATCACTTGGTACAGAGGTAGACTTGAGACTTACTTCATCACCCACTTCGTCTCATGGCCTTTATTCCCACTCAGTCTGTTACACAGAACTCCAGTCACAGAAAACCTGACAGAGGATGTGGGTCATGGTTTTGGGTTTTTGGGCCACAATATTTTACATTGTTTCCAAAGAACCTAGAGGGCATACTTGAAACAATAAGCGCAACCCAGCTGAAATGAGCTCCTGCTGGCGATGATAGCTCTAAATGTCAAGCTGCAGGATTTTAAAGACTTTCAGTAGCTCATACGTAGCTTGTACATTTATAAGCATTATTGAGTTGGAAGATAATGACAGTCACATGTTGAGAATAGAGTATGACATGTTAACGTATGGTCTTCCTCTCTGTAAGTCTCCAGAGTCCAATTACTGAAACTTAAAAATGCAGCCCTTCAGTGCATGACTACAGAACCAGTGGGAATAATTAATACTAAAAATTTTAATCTATTTACAGGCCTTACAAAGCACATAGAGTGATAAGGAAAACACATGCTTGACAAAGACATTTAATTGTACCATTTGAACTTCTGAAAAATGTGTGTATTCCTACTTTCAAATGCGTGCCACGTTATATGACCTCATGTTGATTTTATTTCTGTGTCTTGGAGTAATGAGATAAATGTTGTAAAATCCATTAGAAGTCTACGTATTGTGCTGAAGAATCTGGTTTTATCAGTCAGGATGTTCTTCCTCCAAGGAAAAGAAAGTCCAACTCAGATGATCTGAAACAATAAAGACGTTTATTTGTTGGCTCATGTAACTAGAGGAATGGTGGGTTTTAGGGTCAGCTCAGCCTGGTGGGTCTGGCTTTGTTTGGGGCAAATTCCATCAGCTGGACCGTCTTTGGGGTCTTTGTGTAATTCTCAGGCTGCTTCTCTTGTTCTGACAAAGAGGCACAGCAGCATTCTTGGCTCCACACCCATAATCCGGGAAAGAGAGATGTACCAGCCAGGAATGTGTTCTGCTGAAGCAAAGGAAAGAATCAGAGGGAGGGGATGGGAGAGGGAGAAAGAAGCAAAGAATGCACCGCACAGTAGCAGCGGCTTAGATGGCGGTATATCGTTGGTCTTAAGTCTGGGGCGGTGCAACCATCCCTTCTGGACCCAGGCTCTTTGCATCTATTTACTCCCCCAGCCTCAGTTTATAGTCCTCTGTCCTCATGTTTGCTACCTCATGGTCTCAACGTGACTGCTGGGCTTATGAGACTCACGTCCGTGGTTCCAGAAAAAGTCAAGTCTGCCCGCTTATATCAGGAGAAGGACAAAACTCTCCTGAGAGCTGCACCCAATAGACTCTACTGTTGTGTTACTGGCAAGTACTGGGTCACGTGGTTACTGAGGCATGGATTTCCAGTTGCCTACCCAATGTCCATTTCTTCCTCTTCCTTATCAACAGAACCTGGACTTTTTTCAAAGATGCAATATGGCCCTTAAAAAATACACATCTTCACAGGCTAGACTTGCTAGATCTAGCAAAAACAAATAAAAACAGGATGCCCAGCGCGAGACATCCATACTTATACAAAACATGATTTGTCGTTTGTCTGAAATTTGATTTTAACTGAATGTCTTATATTTTACCCGGTAACATTACCCCAGGCTTCCTTGAAGGTAGCATGGCCATGAAAGAGATAGTCTGCTAGATGGGGCTTCCAGGAAAGCTTTTGAAGAAAGGGACCAAACTTGCCAGACACATTCCTTTCATCCTTTGCACTTTGTCCTTCCCCCTTCCTCCTGCCTGGACTTCTGACAGAATTATCTAAAGCCATCTTGCAACCAGGAGAATATGTCTTTTAAGGATTGCAGAGAAATAAGGAGGAGAAGCCTGGTTCCTTGAGCAGCTCTGAATTGCCTACCCCTAGATTCCTTGTTACATAAGAACAAACAAAGGCCTTATTTGGTTAAGTCGTTGTAGTTCAGTTTCTGGCCTCATGCTGCCAAATGCCATCGTAACTGATATAGCTGCCCCTCGCTGCAAGGGTGAAGGAGAGGCTGGCTAGTGGTTCACCAAACTTTTGTTTTCGTCCTTGCCACACAGCTAGACTACAATTCCCAGTCCCCTGCAGTTCGGTGGGAGCCCTATGAGTGAGTTCTGGCCAATGGAATATGAGTGGGGCTCATGTATGTGACTCTCAGGCCTGAGTCCATGCTCCTGATCTTGCCATGTCTGCAGCAAGAACAAGGGGCCCTAAGGGATAGTGGAGACATCAGATGACAGCGACCTGAGCCCTTGATGACTTTGTGAAGTAGACCCTCCCCACCTTGCGCCGATCTTCATTATACTATAATGTGAACAAGAAATAGACTTCTCTTGAGTTAAGCCACGGAGCTGTTGGGTTCCTTGGGGTCAACTAAGTCAACATTGCCTGTTGTAAGAGAGGCTGCTTCAGGCCTAGAGTTCCAAGCAAGAATCCTGAGACTCACTCTCATTGGATCACACATCTTGGGTCCACTCTTTAATCAATAGAATGGACTTTGCTGATGGCTTAAACAAACCATTCCTGGAGCTGGGGCTGGGGCACGTGATCCGTCAAGGTCCCAGCAGGAAACGAGTAATTTGAGGAGAGTTTAATAAAGTGACTACCTACAAAGATGGGAAAGCATGTAGGGAATCAAGATGAGTGCAGTACCCCATGGTTAGTAAGAGCAGAGCCTTGGCACCCCTAGCCCGGAGGGTGGGTTGTGTTGGTGAAAGGTTTCCAGAACCTAGAGACAAATGTACCACAGGAACAGATAGGCTGTGGGCAGAGGGCTGTGGGGAGAGGCTGTGGGGAGAGGGCCTGTCCTATGACCTTAGGTGAGGGAAGCAGCCAGTCTGCACGGAGGGGGCCAGAGAGAACATTACCTTGGCCTTATTCTTCTCCTGCCCTTTGATCTCCTGCAGGGGTTCCCCATTGTCCAAACCCAACTGGAAGCCTAAGGTCATGAGCACCCATGATATAGTCCATGCGGGTCAGTCTCTCAGGTCAAAGTGCTAGAGAAGGGAGGAGAGCAGATCTGGAGGGGACATCCAGCACAGGCTGTGTGTGCAAATCCATTGCCCAAACCAAATCTGGCTTCTGTCAGGATGGCAGAGGGGATAAGGAATAGTGGGGAGCAATCCACAGTTCTACCTCGCTGGTGACCGCTCAGGCCCTAGGGGCTAACTCCATAACTTATTTTTGAGATAGAAATCTTTTGGCCATATTACAAGTACATAGAAGGAATAGCTTCTGAATTTTCAGTAACACATGATAAATTCCAAGCTCTGTAAGATGTCGAATAACTTATTTATTAAAGCATTAAAGTTGCCAGGACAACAGAATTTAATTTAGTAGTGTTCGATTTACACATTTGCTTTAATTCTTCTGCCAGAGCTCCTTGTTTAATTCTGTCTCCTTAGGTTTTACAAGTGTTCCTGCTAGGAGTAATTATGGTATCAGTAATATCCACTGTTTTAATATTTTTACATAATCCAATGCCTTGTTTTATCGGCCAGTACCTTTTGATCTCTTGTAATTGGTTTTATTCCAGGACATCTTGTTGCAACTGATGCTGAAGACAATCTTAGGTTTGTACGTTTAGTACTGAATGAATTCCTGTATTGATTCACACTAGACAGCTAATTGTTTGTGCATAATCTTAGCATTATTTTTGTGCCTATTGTTATTAATCATAGCAGCCCTAGTAACGCATTGTTAAATTATATGTTAAATTGTTTTGAAGATTGTCATTTATCTTCTGCTATGAAAGCTTTCCTTAACTTCATGTTTATGAAATTTTTAGTGACAATCACGCTTTTTTATACTGTAATATTTTTGTGAGTTAGAGCAGGTATTGTTATTTTATTAAAATTTGGTAAGCAGTTAATGCTTAGTACAGAACAGTCATAAATATATCTAACTATAAGGTGAAAATAAAAATCATCTTTTTTTCTACCACCTCAATATAACTTTGATTAATATATTGCTATATATCTTTTCAGAATTGTCTCCAAGATTTATGTATATTTCTTCTTTTAAAAATCTCACTGAAAGGGAGTCCTACTACACTGTTGGTGGGAATGTAAATTGGTGCAGCCACTATGGAAAACAGTATAGAGGTTCCTTAAAAAATTAAAAATAGAGTTACCATATGATCCACCAATCTCACTCCTAGGCATATATCTGGAAAAAATGAAAACTCTTAATTAGAAAAGACACATGCACCCCAGTGTTCATAGCAGCACTATTTACAATAGCCAAGAATTGGAAGCAACCTAAACGTTCAACAGATGAATGGATATCAACAGATGAATGGATATCAACAGATGAATGGATAAAGAAGATGTGATGTGATATATATCTATATAGCTATATAATGGAATATTATTCAGCCGTCAAAAAGAATGAAATAATGTCATTTGCAGCAACATGGATGAACCTAGAGATTGTCATACTAAGGGAAATAAGTCAGAGAAAGACAAATATCATGTGATATCATTTATATGTGGAATCTAAAATACAATACAAATGAACTTATTTCCAAAACAGAAACAGACTCATAGACATAGAAAGCAAACTTATGGTTAACAAAGGGGAAAGGGGTGGGGGAGGGATAAATTAGGAGTTTGGGATTAACAGATACAAACTACTATATATAAAGTAGATAATCAACAAAGTCCTACTCTACAGCATAGGGAACTATATTCAATATATTACATATATTGAACTATTGAACAATATATTATATATATTGAACTATATTCAATATATTATATATATATGAAAAGAATATATATATGTATAACTAAATCACTTTACTGTATACTAGAAACCAACACAACATTGTAAATAAACTATACTTTAATAAAAAAAGAGGTATCTGTTCTCTAACTTGTTTTTTAACTTACATTATGAATTTCCTTTTTTATATTAAAAAACATACTTCTGTAATATCACTCTTAGTAGCTGTGAAGTACTCCACTATAGATGTATTATAATTTATTTAAATACTACCTTGATTTCGATTTGTTTCTGATTTTTTGCTATTACATATAATGCCTTGAAAACAATTATGTATTCATCTTTGAGCTCTTGTCCAATTATTTCCTTAGGACAGTTAGCTAGAAATAGATATATTGGGCCACATGATAAACAAAATGTTAAGGCTTTTGATACATATTTGCGGCAAATATTATAATTTTATTTTGCAGGAAGTATCCTTCCAGGTCATCTACTAATTTGCCTTAATTCAGTCATGAATTTGATAGCTTTGCTTTTGTAATTTTGGATAGTAAGACGCAGATGACACTGATAAATTCTTGTTTTCATGACTAAATTTAACTTGGAGCATACAGTTAGTGCTCCTAGTTGCAAGCAGCAGAAATGGAACTAGCTGATTTAAGTAGAAAAGTAGTTTATTAAATAAAGGCAGCCCTCTGAATCCTTGGGAGAGTAGGAGACCCTGGTGCAAAGCTAAGCAGCCAGGAAAAATGATTGAAAATGATGGAGCAGAGCTGATCTGGTTAAAAAAAAAAAACCCACTTCCAGGACTTCCCTGGTGGTCCAGTGGTTAAGACTCTGCGCTTCCATTGCATGGGCGTGGGTTTGACCCCTGGTTGGGGAACTGAGATTCCCACATGCTACAAGGCCAAAAACAAAACAAAACAAAACAAAACAAAAAAACCCACCTTCTGCTGCCACAAAACACTAAATGTCATAGTTTCATGGCTGCCACTGCAGCAGACTCTGTCAATCCCCGTCCATAGCCCCTGGGCCTCCACTGCTCCTTCCATGATCATGGTTGCTGCAAGTACCTGTGATTCTACATGGGAAGGCTGCCTCTGGTGGTGCTCTGACCATCCCAGGAGGGCGGGCTGGATGTCACTGGAGTGTTAGTGACCTCAGGACAAGTGACAATCGAAGGATGTATTAGTCAGCCCGGGCTGCCATAACAAAATACCACAGACTGGATAGCTTAAATAACAGAAATTAATTTTCTCAAAGTTCTGGAGGCTGGGATGTCCAAGATCAAGGTTTTGGCCGATTCTGTTTTGGTGAAGGTCCTTTTCCTGGCTTGAAGACAACCACCTTCTTGCTGGGTACTCACATGGCCTTTCCTCTGAGTGTGCATAGGGAGAGAGAGAGAGCTCTCAGGTGTCTCTTCTATTTTAAATTTATTTTTTATTGAGATAACTGGTTTATAACACTATATAGGTTTCATGTGTACATTCTATTTCTATGTCTATATACCCTACAGCATGTTCATCACCAAAAATTTAGTTTCCACCCCTTGCCATACAGTTGATCATTTTTATCCATTTTGCCCTCCCCCCCCACCTTCCCCTCTGGTAATCACTGCTCTGTTCTCTGTATCTACATGTTTGTTTTGGTTAGGTTTTGTTCGTTCCACAAACCAAAGCAATCCTGAGAAAAAAGAACAAAGCCTGAGGTATCACACATCCTGATTTCAAACTATATTACAAAGCCACAGTGATCAAAACAGCATGGTATTGGCAGAAAAACACATAGATCAATGGAACATAATTGAGAGTCCAGAAGTAAACCCATGCATATATGGACAATTAATTTAAAACAAAGGAGCAAAGAACATACATGGAGAAAGGACAATATCTTCAATAGATGGTGTTTGGAAAACTGGACAGCCACATGCAAAAGAATGAAACTGGACCACTATCACACACCATACACAAAACTTAACTCATAATGGGTTAAAGACGAATGTAAGACCTGAAACCATAAAACTCCTAGAAGAAAACATAGACAGTTTGCTGTTTGACCTCAGTCTTAGCAATATCTTTCTGGATATGTTTCCTCAGGCAAGGGAAACAAAAGCAAAATTCAACATATGGGACTGCAGATGTCTCTTCTTATAAGGACTCTAATCCTCTTGGCTCAGAACCCCACCCTTATGACCTCATTTATCCCTAATTACTTCCTTATTCCAAATACTGCCACATTGGGGCTTAGGGCTCCAACATATGAATTTTGAGAGGCACATACATTCAGTCGATAAATGAGGATAAATACTCCAGTAGCGAAATGCTGAGATGTGTTCTGCTTTGTCTCCTACAGGTCTCAGCAGGACTGAACCTTCAGTGTTCACAAGAGTAACCTGTTCACCAAGGTACGCTTGCTGTTTGGCTTTCTTCTGTTCTCTAACTTCCCGACCAGTGCTTCCAGAGATCACGGCCCCTACTTGTCTTCAGATCCTTATCTGGGGGAATCTGACTTGATAGATTATTTGGGCCAATGGGCTTATTTCGGAAACAAAGCTGCCGCTGACACTGCAGAAAGAGCATGCTGCACTCTTCCTGCTTCTTGTGCTCTGGGTCAGCATCTGGGAGAGAAGCCAATTTACCTGCCAGCATACTGGCTGCAAGGGAGCCTGGAAATGCAAGTATCTGGCAGTCAGTGGAGTTTTCAGGCTGTCAGACTCAGGGTGGAGGTTCAATTACTGGGCAGTTCAAAAGAACAATAAATGTCCTTTTGGAGGGGTCGTTGCGTATTTTTGCTGGGTTACTCTCTTTTTCCAATACGGAAACAGGTTGTGTTCAGACCTGTTGGAAAGCCATTGTTAGTATAGAAAATACTGACGTTATTTTCTCATTCTTTATTCTTTATCATTCAGCCCCACTCTTCTGTTTGAATTACCGAGGGAGTAATAAGGCGTTTGCTGCAGTTCTGCAAAAATAGAAAATTATCCACTGACCACTCCTAGGCTAAAAGAGAAATGAAGTGAGAAATTCTTCTCCCCAGATAAACACCCACGGGATTTCAGTCCACAAGTTGGAGAACTTTTTTATAGAAGCAATTTCTCAGTCCTTTTTACGCTAAGTTATATAGATGACTGTGGATCCTCTGGGGAAAATACTTAGCTCAGGATTTCTGAGAAGTTCTGATGTGGGAGCTTTTGGCCATCTGGGCCTGGCTAATGACTGTACACAGAACGTCTTGGGAGAGAGAGACAATTTGTTGGTAATGAGGAAACAGCACAGTAGCATTCTTCTTCTTTCGCATCGAGCATGCTTATTGCAAGAGAACAAGCCGCATATTAATCAGTGCAGATTTTTTTCAAAAGACCTACAGTAATGACTTGATTCAGGAATCTCCAAGAGCATAGGAATTCGATTCCCAAGAACCTTACTCCCAATCTTGCAGTGTTAATTTTTAAAATGAATATGCAAATATGCTCCCAATAAATGCATTACTAAACCTACCAATCCTAATACGCTGTTCCTCGTCTGTAGGGAGTTTTCTGTGGTCTGAGCAGAAATTCTTTGGAAGCAAGATAAACTGCCCTAGATATACATTTGCCAACAATACCATTACTTATTAAAGAAAACATTTTCAATATTTTAATATATACTTTACAAACTGAAAGAAAAAAAAGGTGAATCAACTATTCTGTCCAAGCTTAATGCCAGTTATTTTGTTATATGTGTTTCTAGAATGTGGGTGGTTGGATAAGAGATCACAAAACATGCGACAGGAATTCCCAGTGCATCCTATTTACCTCACAAAAATAATAACAGTGTTAAAGGTAGCTACGAGTTATATGATACTTTATGAACACAATAAAATTAGCTACCATTTATAACGTGCTGCTCACATGTGTTCACATTTAGTCCTATGTTACAAAAAACAAAACGACTTTGTGAGGTGCATAGAGCAGGTGTTATTCTCTATGAACTTCACAGACTTTCTCCGGCAGCCAACATTGTTTATTATCCTGGTGTCATGAAATAAACGTGCAGGAATAGGTGTTGATTCATGAGAGGAAACTGGAGGACAGTGTAAGGTACTAGAAAAATGTAGATAGGGGAACAAGTTTGATATTCATGGAGCCACAACCTACTCTGTAGAATATTCTTTCAAATCTATATGAAAAAAAATCTGATAGTTTATTTTCTCATCTTGACAACAGTCCTAAAGTTTTACCTGACATTACCAATAGAAATTTATGAACTTGAAAGAGACTTTTCTCAACTATCAATAGTAAAACACAAATTTTGGTGGTGCTGTGGGGAAGAACATCGGTGTCAAAGCTGTAGCCAGTGGGGTGGGTGGCACAGAAAAGGGGCAGCATGCATAGAGGCAAAACCAGGAAAGCAGAGGGGGGAATCCAGAGGAAGTAGGAACTTGGGGACTGCTATGGACTGAATATTTGAGTCCCCCCTGAATTCATAGGTTGAAGCTTAATCCCCAATGTGATGGGGTTTGGAGGCGGGGGTTTGGGAGGTGATTAGATTGTGAGGGTGGAGCCCTCATGAATGGAATTAGTGCCTTTATAGAAGAGACCCCAGAGAGATCCCTCACCCCTTCCACCATATGAGGACACAGTGAGAAGATGGCTGTCTGTGAACAGGGAAGTAGGTTCTCACCAGACACTGAATCTACCAGTGCCTTGATCTTGGACTTCTCAGCTTCCAGAACTGAGAAATAAATGTTTGTTGTTAAGCCACCCAGTCTAAGGCATTTTTGTGATAGCAGCCCGAATGGATGTAAAGAACATAGAGACTAGGAAATATGCAAGGTTCTACCACTTCTGTTCCTCATCCCAATAAATCCCCAAAATCTGGGAAAGGTCTCTGAGTTTTTCCTCGTTAAAGAAATGGTTTTCAGTCAGTTATATTAAGATCTCAGAGAAGGAGTGGATCCCAGCAGGCTGAAGGACATGGGGACATCCAGACAGCAGACAGCTGTGTAACATGGGAGAAGCTTGTGTTCAGAGGAGGTCAGCAAAGGGTGTGATAACCAGGATGTAAGACTCTGCAGTGGGCCAAGGCTGTACCCCTTGTTTTCTGTATTTTACTTATAGAGCCCCTGCTCCATTGAGTCATTACATAAAATATAAGTCAATATTGAATTGCTGCTTTCAAAACTTAGAAATTACTTCATCTTTATACTCCATTCCCTAAGAAGAAAAGCTTTTAGTCATATTGTAGAACAGCAGTTCTCAGCGCTGGCTGCCCATCAAAATTACCTGTGGAGCTTTTAAATATACAAGTGCTAGCTACAGATTCAGAATTTCTGGCAGCAGGGCCTTGGGCATCTGTATGTTTAAACAACCTCACAGGGATTCTGATGCACAGCCAGGGCTGGGCGCCACGACTGTAGAAAACCACTTGATAAAATTCACCAGAAGAGAAATAATCATTTTTTCACAAGTTGAAGATCAAAATTAAATATGTCATTAGTTTTAGTGGAATCTATGCCAATGTAGCCTCGTCATGCTTTTGGTTGGTAAGTATGAGATCCATCATAACTGCTAACTGAAAATGTGAGAAAATGAAATAACGTCCTAGAAAATTGCACTTTATGGAAAATGCTGTTGTGCATTTCCTTAGCAGCAGAGCTGAAGCATGTATTAAAGGAAAAAGATAGGATTATAAAGAAAACATTTAGAATAAGATCCTGAGTTTTTTAAAGAATGCTCAATTATGTGACTCATAGAATGCTCACTTATGAGACTGGGTCCAAGTGACACCAATGGGTAGTCTGAAAAAATAGTTACTTTTCAAATCAGTGGTTAAGAAGAGTCCTGATGTAGGACAGAAGCCGAACAGTCCTTGAAGCCAGTGGAGTAGTGAGATCCAAAATTGAAGAGCTGTCGCCAGTTCCAATAGTGTCAAAATAAAGTTAACGAAACAAACTCTTTAGAGGGTTTGTATAGGTATAATTTCAATTGATTGCTTAAAATTTGGCTGTATAGCACAAGATATAGCCCTTGTGAACTAAATGTTAACATCCTTACCAGAATCCTTACAATCGCTATCAAAGAGCACCAATATTTCCATTTGGTTATAGCATATTTTGGTAACGTTGATTTACTTAGAGCTAATAGAATAATAACGTGTTTATTTTAAACTCTAGGCATAGTGGGAGGGAGGTGTGTGGTTACATGATATAAAAGCAGTGAAGATGAGTTTGTTTTTCAACTCTGGGAATTAGAGTTATGCAATTAAATGGCTGACATCCAGTATTTAGCTAGTCATTGAAAGCACCTGTCTCATGTTTGAAGTGCCCTGGCAGGTTCCTGGGTGTAACAGATTCAGAGAACAAAAGTCCCTTCTGGTGACAGATAGTTGATTTAATTACTAGAATACATTGTATATTTGGATATGTTGTGATTTTTATGCTGAGCATCGCCCTGACAACTTGGAGATTTATGTTTTTTTAAAAAAACCTCCTAAGTAGGGTTAATTTTATGGCTGTCACTCAAGTTGAGCCAGGTGTATTTCCTCATTTGTTATCATCTGCTTTTCTTCCTTGTGGTTTAATCTTGCTGAGTGATGTCTCTCCAAAAAATTTGAGGATATCCCTATCATAAGGCTGGCTGTAGCTACTTGACACTTCGCGCTTGACTGTTTGGAGTAATTTGACAGTAACACCAAGAGGAAAAAAGAGAGTGAGTCAGGGGTGGGACATTTCTAATTTTATCAGTTAATAATTTACGAAATTCTAAGGGGCACTTAGAAGCGGGAGTCAGTTTAGATTATCTTCTCCCTCCTCTCGTACGTCCCATTTGTCCCCCCCAGGTCCCATCGATCCAATCTGGCTGTTGACCACTTGTTGAGTGCATCCCAATTGTGGGGCCTCCTGCGACAAACCCCATTCTTTTTTTTTTTTTTTTTTTTTGCGGTACGCGGGCCTCTCCCTGTTGTGGCCTCTCCCGTTGCGGAGCACTGGCTCCGGACGCGCAGACTCAGCGGCCATGGCTCACGGGCGCAGCCGCTCCGCGGCATGTGGGATCTTCCCGGACCGGGGCACGAACCCGTGTCCCCTGCATCGGCAGGCGGACTCCCAACCACTGCGCCACCAGGGAAGACCCCATTCTTTTTCTTAAACTATGCCATTAGCTTCCTCTCTGATTTCCCTGAAGTGGATCTTGTGGGTCTGAGCATGCTGCTCTGTAACAGTTAGGATCCTTTTGGTAGCCAGTGATTGAAAATGAAAATTGAAAACCAAAGTAGCTGATGGAAAAAAAAAAAGGAATTTATTGTCTCATATAACTGAATTGTGCAGGGGTAGATCTCAGGAGAGGCTTGACATGGCCTCAGAAAATGGACATAGTTTCCATTCCTGGCTTCTCTCCCAGGGTTGCTGCTGCCCTCCTAGAATGGCCTTATGAGACTTTGGAAACGGTGCTCTTCCCTGAAATAAGCATGTAAGTTATTACACTTTATTTCTCTGATTAGAACAATGATTACAAAGTTATTCTGTAAAGTTATAAAAATTATTCTACCTGAAGTCATAAAAATTAGTAAGTAGCTCCAAGTTAATGATGAGAAAATTGAAGTCTGTACAATTTGATAATTTGTTGTAAAATAGTTACACTTCTTGCCTTTGGTATGAATGCTTATTTGCTTCAATAACTTGTTTTCTATTAAAAAAAGGTTGCTAGATTTGACAGTATTTCTTGTAACTTTGTAGAATTTAAATATTTTAAAATATAGTTTACTGTTGAGAAGCTACATTCTTCAGTGGGGAGAAATATAATACCTTGGCATTTCATCTTTGAATCTGGAACATTTAAAAGTAACCTGCATGTAAAGAGCTGCTAATTTTTTTTAAAATTAATTAATTAATTTTTGCTGTGTTGGGTCTTTGTTTCTGTGTGAGGGCTTTCTCTAGTTGTGGCAAGCGGGGGCCACTCTTCGTCGCGGTGCGCGGGCCTCTCACTATCGCGGCCTCTCTTGCTGGGGAGCGCAGGCTCCAGACGCACAGGCTCAGTACTTGTGGCTCACGGGCCCAGTTGCTCCGCGGCATGTGGGATCCTCCCAGACCAGGGATCGAACCCGTGTCCCCTGCATTGGCAGGCAGATTCTCAACCACTGCACCACCAGGGAAGCCCGAAGCTGCTAAATTTTAACAGCGGTTAATTTTCGTGCTGAAGACATCCCTTCGACAACAAATAAACAGTGCTATGGTGTAAGTGACAGCCCACGTGGAATTCCTTACAGGATGGTTTAAAGGTTTAAGGGCATAATGCAGAGAAAGTGTAGATACTGTACCTAAGCCCTCAGTCAATATTGGCTATAATTACTATCAATCATTACTCAGACTTAGGTCATGGAATCCACAGCCTTTTCTCCTTTTGTCCTTCTGGTTCTCAGTGGTTGCTCTAGGATTCTATAGAGAAGAGCTTTGGACAAGCAATCTGGTTGGAAAGAGCTCTGTAGGACTTGGCTTGAAGCAGTGTTTGCACAGGAAGCTCATCCCTTCTTCACACTGGGATTTCGTGCTTGGGTATTGGGGTTGGGGGGAGGGCTAAGGGAGATGACAGTGGGAATGGGCACTGAAGTTTTCTCACTACATTACTGGGTATGTCCCTGCTGGTCTAAGTTCATCTTGGGCTCCTGGCTCTGGCTTTCCGAATTGTTTGCAGTCATCAGTAATCTGCTTTCTGTTCACTTCCATCTACTGGTTCCGTTTACTCAGATCTCTGACTTCCTTGAATCCCTAGGCTGTTGCCCCTTCCAGGTCTCTAGGAGCTGATCCACCCCATCCCCCCATATTTCTGGCCCGGCTCCTCTTTCCCCGTTCACTCTTCCCTCCCACTGGGGCGACTGGCTCTCCGATTCCTGAGAGCATGGGTGTCTCAGGGTATTCGCACACATTCTTCCCTCTGTCTGGAATGCCCTGTCCCTTCTTGACTGCCCAGCAAACTTCTCATCCTTTGAACACTCAACTCTGAGTCAAGAATGCCTTCCGCTAAAAACAATAATATAATAATAATATAATATATAATAATAATAATATAATAACCTATTGTCCAAGGCTTTGGGTGTATGGTCAAATAATTACGTAATGGGATTACAAAAGCCAGTAGCAGACTCTGGGTTCATACTTTTCTTGCTGAACAGGCCTCTCCTACATATGCCAAAATAACAACAAAAGCTCCTATCAGCAAACTCAGGTGTTGTCCTGGTCATAGGATGGGACATCCCAAAGATGAAAGCTTTCATGGATGGGGAAGATCTTGGGCCTGACTTCCTAACCTGGTATCCAGGTATTATAAAGAAATTTCAGCTCATTTCAACATTGAACAGTGGGTAAGAATTCAAACTCCATCAGAAGGCTTGAGTTTAAGTTCAGGTTCTTACATTGATCAGTTGTGTAGTTTTGGGCAAGTTGCTTACCATCCACATACCTCATTTTGCTCCTCTGTAAAATGGGTCTAATAATACTGCTAGTGTAGTAAGTTATCAGGAGAGGAGTAAGTTAACCAATATACGTGACATGGTTAGATGAGTGCCTGGCATATCATAAACATTCTAGAAGTGTTAGCTAATGCTATGCCAGATTCAGGAATGCTTGGGGTGGGGCCCCTGGTGGGAAATCCATAAACTGTGTAAGAACACCCGTGCATACTCCTGAACAATTACTGGAGATCTTCTATTGTAAGTAGTTTTTTAAGTTCCCTCTGCCAACGGAAGGTACTTAAAAGGCATTATTAGTTATAAGGCGGGGTGGGGTGGGGTGGGGAATAATTACAAAGGAAGAAACTTATTAGAGAGCAGTGCCCAGTTCCTTTCCGGAAATGTACCTCTTCTCAGTCCTCAGAAAGAGGGGAAAGTTGAATTCTGAGACAGTAATTTGGAAGCATTCAGATATCACATCCCTCAAACACTAAAATATAGCTGGTTAGTAGAAAGGACACATCTGTTCTATAGTTTTATTTACTTGCTAATAAAATCAGCATTTTATTTCATTCTATAAGCATCATAATAGTTATATGTCCTATGAATACATTTCTATATCAGTAACAGTTTGGACTCCTAGATTTTTTGTTCTTAATGAATGTCTTCCTAATTATCATTTAAATGTTTAGTATAAGCAGATTATGACACTCAAATTGCATTAAGAGATTAATTACATGGTACAATCCACTTCTAATAATCAACAGATGGATCACTTGTGGTTTAAATTAGCCTTGAATAATTCTGCTTTGCAAATTCTTATCAACTAATCTGAGAGGGTACCAGATCCAGGATCTTTTGTTATCTTTTCAATCAATTAATCACCAAATATTGAGTGCCTATAATGGGCCAAGCCTTGTGCTGGGGTAGTAAGATGAATTATCCACACTATCCCGTCACTCAAAGAGTTTATAATTTAGTAGAGGACATTGCTTCATTTTAGCCCTGAAGCAGAAAGACCTTTTAATCCAAAACATCTCAATTCTGGGATGATGTCTGGCATTTTGAAAAATTTCAAAAGGGTAACTTGATTTATGCTGTTATTTTGCATCAGACACAGATGAGAAGCTGTGATGTAGGGAAGAATTCTGAGCAGAGGAGCAGAATGAGAAAAATGGACCATTTAGAAAACCCGTCTAAACTGTTGGATTAGTTTCCTAGGGCTGCCTAAACAAATTACCCCAAAAGTGATTGCTTTAAAATAGCAGTTATTCGTTCTGTCACAGTTTTGGAGGGCAGATATCTGAAATCAAGGTGTCAAGCGAGCCATACTCGTTCTGGAGGCTCCAGGGGGAGAATCCGTTCTTTGCTTCCTCCAGTTTCTGGTGGCTCTCAGCATTCCTTGGCTTGTGGCTGCATCACGCCAATCTCTCCCTCCCTGTGTCTCCTTCTCTGTGTCTTCTCCTTCTCTTATTAGGATACTTGTCATTTGATTTAGGGCCCACCCAGATAACCCAGGAGGATTTCCTCATCCCATGATCTTTAATTACACTGGCAAAGATGCTTTTTCTAAAATAAGGTAACATTTTCGGGTATTAGGGACTAGGATGTGGATGTATCTTTTTGGGGGGCCACCCTTCAACCCACTACAGTTGTCTTTACAGTATATTTTCAACATTTTTATGACTGTTCTAAATCTTCAGAAAAATCTCATGTACCCTGCTAAAATACAGATGCCAGAATATCTCCTCTAAAACAGTAATTTTGAGCTTCTCTGTTATTTCTCCACTTGTATGAATAATTAAAAATTCATTACGTATCCACCAAACACGTTTTTTTAAAAATTTTTTTCGGTACGCGGGCCTCTCACTGTTGTGGCCTCTCCCGTTGCGGAGCACAGGCTCTGGACGCGCAGGCTCAGCGACCATGGCTCACGGGCCCAGCCGCTCCGCGGCATGTGGGATCTTCCCGGACCGGGGCACGAACCCGTGTCCCCTGCATTGGCAGGCGGACTCTCAACCACTGCGCCACCAGGGAAGCCCCCACCAAACACGTTTTAATTTCATAAATATTTTGCAGCTATTACATTTTACATGCATTGCTATTATAACATACATTAAACTTGGAGAAGAAATAGATTTGTAAATCATATAAGGAATACAAATTCCCAAACTGTGACACGTCTTAGCTAGAAATGACAACTATTTTTATACCACACTTGTGACAATGATGCTGAGGCACTGGGATTTTCTTAAAGTTTCAGATCACATATGTGCTATCTGGTCATGGAGAAGGACAGGAGAAAGCCATGGAAAGTCTTACATGACAACTTCCAGTTTCCAGTTGGGCATGTAAGAAGCTAGAACGTCATCACTCCTGTCCACACAACAAGAAGAAAGCCGAACAAACTAAAATCGACAGCTCTTCTTAGATTCATCAGAGAATTGACGTCACAGGGCAAACCACTGTTCCTGAAGTTGGAGAGACAAATAGGCAGATACAGATAATTACAACTTACCAGAGCAGATGCTTGTGAACAGAAACTGTAATTGATGAATCGCTGGGGGCTCAGTGGGGACTTGGCCGAGAGTTAAAAACTTCAGGAGGACCTTGTCTTAGGAGGGCCCCAAACTTCTGTGAGTTTTACCTCCAGGAACCCTACCAGGTTCTCACAGTGAAGATCAGAGAAAAATCTCCTTCTGCTTCTGGTAGGGGAGGGGAAAAGGGGCCATTTTGGAATAAGCCAGAGCATTCTGTTCTTCTTAATAAGACCTGAAGACCTGGCTCTGCTTTACCAGAGCCTAATTTCCCCGAGGAAGGGAAAAACTCAACTTCAGCTTACTCTAGATGACTTATATTACGTCTAAGTAATGTAAGGGGAGGTAGGGGAATATGAGAAATACTTGGGATGGTCACAGCCAAAGAGCAGAAGCTCACTAAAAGACTGAGACCTAATCATAGGACTAGAGGATGCTTCCCCTCCCCCATACCTTACCATCACATCAATAGGACTTCTATAATAACAGGGGAATGCTACTGAAAGAAGTGTACCTCTCAGACCTTATTTAAGAAGTCTCTAGGGAAACCCAAAGACAACAGGGGAGACAAAACAAGGACATCAGGGAAAGTTTCAACCTCTGACACCTATGGCTGAAGAAGGAATCAGTGAGTTTGAAGAAATGTTGATAGAATCTTCTAAAACAGAAGTTCAAAGAGAAAAAAAATGAAATAGACAAAACAAAATATCCAAGAGCTCTGGGACCACTACAAAACACATAACATATGTGTAATGGGAGTACCAGCAAGAAAAGAAAAAGAATGAAACAGAAGCAATATTTGAAGCAATAATGACTGAGAATTTCCCCAAATAGTGTCAGATGGCAAACCACAGATCCAGGAAGCTCAGAGAACACCAAGCAGGGTAAATGGCAAAAAAACCCCATATCTAGGCATATTATATTCAAACTGCAGAAAGTTGAAGACAAAGAGAAATCCTGAAAGAAGCCAGAGGAGAAAAACACCTTACCTATAGAGGAACAAAAATAAGAGTCCCATTGGAAATCTCTTCAGAAACCATGCAAACGGAAAAGAGAGTGGAGTGAAACATTTAAACTGTCAGAAGAAAACCCCAGCAACCTAGGATTCTGTATCCAGTGAAAGTATCCTTCAAAAGTGAAGGAGAAGGACTTTTTCAGACAGTCAGAGATTGAGGAAGTTTGTTGCCAGTGGACCTGCCTTGCAAAAAATATTAAAAGAAGTTCTGTAGAAAGAAGGAAACCGATATATATGTCAGAAACTCAGGTCTTAATAAAAAAGGAAAAGTGTTAGAGAAGGAATAAAGGAAACTAAAATAAAACATTTATTTTTCTTGTTCTCAGTTGATCTAACACGTAACAGTTTGTTCAGAATAATAACAGCAACAATGTATTCAGTGAGTTTAATTTATGGATAAGTAAAATGACTGACAGCAATGTTATAAGGGGTAGAGGGGAAGAACTGGGAATTCTCTGTTGTAAGTTGTTTGCACTACCCGAGAAGTGGTATAATGTTATTTGAAAGAGGATCTGGGTTAGTTGTAAATGTATGATGCAAACTCAAGGGCAACCACTAAAAAAAGGTTGTGGAAAGTATAACTGATATGCTAGGAGAGGAGAAAACAATGGAATCATATGAAATGCTCAAAAGAGAAAAGAGTGAAAGACAAAAAAGGAACTCAGAACAAAGGCAACGAACGAATAGCAAACAGTTACAGATATGGTGGTTATTAACCCAAATGTATTGAAAATCTTTTTTTGATTTTTATAATAAAAAATACTTGATTTTTATAATCAAAGCCACTCCCTAGTGGGGTGATTAAAAGCAAGGGCTGCAGCCAGACTGTCTAGTGTTCTGGGACTTTCTCTTATTTCTTTTTTTTTTTTTTGGCTGCATTGGGTCTTCGTTGCTGTGCGCAGGCTTTCTCTAGTTGCGGTGAGCGGAGGGCTACTCTTCGTTGTGGTGCGTGGCTTCTCATTGTAGTGGCTTCTCTTGTTGTGGAGCACGGACTCTAGGTGCGCGGGCTTCAGTAGTTGCCACACACAGGCTCAGTAGTTGAGGTATGTGGTCTTAGTTGCTCTGCAGCATGTGGGATCTTCCCGGACCACGGATTGAACCTGTGTCCCCTGCATTGGCAGGCAGATTCTCAACCACTGTGCCACCAGGGAAGTCCCTCTCCTATTTCTTAAACTCTCTCTGTCTTAATCATCATTTGAAAGGGTAGAATAATAGTACCAACCTCATAGTGTTGTTGTAGGGTTTAAATGAGATAATATATAAAAAACCTTTAGTACAGTGCCTGGCACATGATAAATACCCAGTTAATGCTACCTATGATTATTTTCTGACAGAATTAGAAAAAAATGTTTAAGTACCTACTATGTGTAGACATAATATAGGTGATAATCTGATACAATTTGAACTGTGTTTATTTCATTAAGTAAAAATGCTACATGACATATGCATATGGAAAATTAGAACATACATCAAAAATGTGTGTGTGAGAGAGAGAGGCAAGAAAAAAGTCTACCATTCAGCAACAACCATTGTCAATACCTTGATAAACACCCTTTCAGATTCTTTTAATGCATATAGACATAAACAATTTTTAAAGGGAATTATTAAGGATGTTGTTTTGTCTGCTTTTACATTTTACATTCAGTATATCTCTAACGTCTTTTTATGTATAAAGACACATTTTTAAGTTTTAAAAGTGTGCACTAATTTTTATCAGAAGTATTAAGATTTTAAAGTCACTTTTGCTTCACTGTTTTATTAAATAATGGGAATGTAGAGAGATGCAAATGGGAATTACAAAACAACAGTTCACTCACCAGAAACAGAAGCCACCGTAGACCAAATCTCTGATGCCTCTAGCGAGTTTCCCTGGGAATTCAAGCAGCATCAGAAATATAATTGAATTTTCCATTTTCAGCTAAAATGTTGAAAAGTAAAAAAAAAAGAAAAAAAGACAAAATGAAAGGTCTACACGGGCCAGACATGAGAATTTTCCAAATAGCAAAATCTATTGCATATACTGCTGGAATTTTTATGAAAGCCATTTATGTGTTGTAGGGTCTGAGGACAATGGAGCAGAAAGAGAAGTTGAAATTCTGTATGCTTAGGTTGGTGGTGAACTTTGAGGAGACCCACCCTCCTTCATTCCCTGACCACCGGGAGTTTCAGGGACCTGTATTTCTCCCCCATCAGCTTTTGACCTCAGGGTTTTAGCAGTCTCTCTGGGAGCTGGTGACCTCTCCACACCCTTGGGCTCTTGTTAGCAGCTGGAACAGGGCCTGTGGGGTGAGAAGCTTGGGTGTTACTAGACACATGCTTTAAAATGTGAACGAAACAAAAGCCCACACCCTAAAATCTGTCCTGAAAACTGATCATTACTTCCTCTTGGTTCCACCTTTCTAAGGGAGCAAATGAGGGCCCATTTGAGTGACAAGTGGTGCTGCCAGTTTGAACTGGTGGGGTAGAGCCGGGGGACCCGGAATAATGTTAGGCAGCGGCCTCAAAAACAAAGCACCTTTATGCTTTATGGAAGAGTTTTCTTGTTAAAATAATATTTATTGTAGAAAATTTGTACAATATTTGCAAAATATAGATGGAAAGGAAAATGTAAACCAGCTATAATCCCACAGCTGCGGGCGGACATTTTAGTATACACCAGTCCAGCATTTTCTGTGCACATTTACCTGTATAAAATTAACAAAAATGAGATCATAGTGAACATATGTTTTTATAGCCCGCTTTTTTTGCTTAACAAAACATCAGAAACCATTAAAGACTCTTTAACATTATGTTTTACCTTTTCACTTTAATTTTTACAAGGTACTCCGTTACAGCATTAAGTCTCTGTTTTGTTTTCTTTGAGCTTTAATACCTGTTTTTATTGGACGAAGCTGCTGTAGCAGCAGCAGGAGGGGCTCAGGTTTCTTTTTTATATAAGGAAGGTGCTTTCCTTCTGCCATCTCCATGTGGTCAGTTCCATTCATTTCATTTCGTTTACATCACTCACGCTGAAGAGCACTTACTTGCTCTGGTACCTACTGCTAATGGTCACGGTCTGAACCTCGCACGGTCTGAACCTCGTTGTAAAAATGGTTAAGAGCAGGCTTATTTGTTTGGTGAGTCATTGTAAATGAAAAGGGAAACCACCTTCCCGAACTTTCCCTGAGATCTCAGCACCTTTGCATCAGCGTGGGTTGCTTCGGATGTAGTTTTGCCACAAGACGTCTTTTGCTGCAGTGTTTCCAACAGGAAAAGCTATTCTGATGAGCTTGAACCTGTAGTCCACTGAAAAATCATAATGATGACCAAGTAAAAATGAAAGAAAAAAGTGTTGATTACTTGAACTGCTAGCTCAGTTTCCATTAGAAGAGGTCTTTATTTCTTCACTCATGAAAATCCTGCCCAGCAATTATTTTCTCCTTATGCGAAGCCTTCCCATGGAGCTCATTACCAGGAGCTCAAGTACATTAATCAACGGAATTGATTTGTTCATATAAAGCAAAACATATTCTGCTTTTGTCAACTACGTAAATGGCATTTGCCCTTGATGCCTCTCTGTTGATTTTTCCAGGCATTTGATTTTTATGAACTGCATTTCTGGGCCTGGTGACTTCAGCCCCGTTGTGGTTCAGAGCAGCACGCCGGCCTCCCAGAGTTTCGCGGGCCCTTTTTTCTTTGTTTGCGTCTGTAATCCCGGTTGGGCTCGCTCGGAAGTTCCTGCTCAGAAGCTCCCTCCCACGCATCACGGTGCCCTTCCCGATGCTGTTCAAGCTCCCTCGTGCACTGTGGTTGCTACACGAGCCTCTTCCGTCGCGGTTTACTTTCCCATCTTTCCTTCCTTCCCTTTCACTTTATTTCTTCCTTCTCCATCTTCTGTGCTCTTCTTGCCTTCCTCTCACTCACCTGCACCTGCCCTCTCGGCCTTTTCCAGGCTGCTTGTCCCCAGGTTGACGTCAGCAGAGGGTGGTGCTATCCCGGGTTTAATCACTACGGAGGGGAGCCCTTAAGACCAAGTAAGCACTCACCCCTGCCCCATTCTTTGACCTGACCCTTTTCGTGCTACCTGCTTTCTGTCTTAGGTTGAACAAGTATTATGCTCTCCAAGTGGCCACCCGTGGCTATTAAGCATGTGAAACGTGGCTGGTCCACAGCAAGAGGTGCTGTAGGTGTAAAACACACTGGATTTCGAGGTCTTCGTGTGAAAAGGAAGAATTAATTTTTTAAAATATCATTAATTAAAAAAATATCGATCACGTGTTGAAGTAATAATATTTTGGATAAATTAGGTTAAATAAAATAAATTACTAGAATATCTTTATCTTCCGCTTGTTCCTTATTGCTCTTTAAAATGTAGCTACTAGGTAACTTGAAATTGCACATGTGGCTCACATCTGTGGCTCTCGCTCTCTTTCTCTTGGGCAGCACATGTACAAGTCTTTCTTTGAATGGTTGCTCAGAACTTGCCATTTTCCAAATGCTAAGGGCTCAGAGCTTTCTTTTGACGTCATTACGACTTCTTTGTTCTTATTTACTTTTGCTCCTTAGAAACGGGAATAGTATGTCTTAAAGACAAGAAAAAAATATATATATACTTCTGCTAATTTATTTTAAATTTAATTTAAAAGGGAGAAAAACCCCCGTAGCCACATCTTATCCGTGGATAGATTTTGGTCTATAATGATATCCAGATTTAAAAAATGAGCCTAGCCCTTCTCTCATTTTTGTTCTTGAGCTTCCCTTAGTATTCTTGATGGGTCAGGCCACTAAATGCCTACTACCAGGTCCCCATGCCCCACGTGATCTTGTCTAAGCCCCCTCCCCACTTCCTCCAGAGCTGCTTGGACCTAACTCTGGGACAACCAACTGGGAGACCAATGAGCCAGAGATATGAAACCATGAGCTGGGCCCATCAGCATGTTTTTCTGATCTGGAATTAGGAAAGAATAAGGCTGTTATTTGTAGGACATGAAGATGAAAAGAAGCTAAGGGAAGCAATCGAGGCCATGTGTGGCTGTGGGCAGCCAAACTTCAAAGGAAAACAGTATGAGTAAACAGGATCTGTGAGCAGGGAAACCTATCTATGGAGAAGCATGTAAGATGGACAAGATAAGAGTGACAGTAAGCAAGTTGGTAATGACAGGGAGAAACAGACCTGTGGAGATCAGCTGATTTATCCCAACGACAGGTGTCTTAGTCTGATCCGGCTGCTGTAACTGAAATACCACAGACTAGGTAGCTTACAGAACATCATTATGAGTTTCCTCTCACTGAGACTATTTGAGTAGCTCTCTTTTTCATGTAACCAGAATCTAAAGGAAGCACCACCTTCATTTTTCATAATTTTTAGAGTTAATGTCTTCTTTCCTCACTAAAATAGCTCTGAGCTTTAGAAACTTTCCAGCCCCTTCCCACTCGCACTTTTCTGTTAAGTCCACACAGAATTTTAACCAACCTACGCTAACCCTAGTCTTTTTTAATACTTAAAATGACCCTTCATCAATTGCCCTAAACCAAATAATTTGATATAACTTTAAGATTGTTAAATTTTATTTGCTTTTGTGTATATTAAGAGGAGGATGATCTCTTAATTTTGTCATTGAACATACTTGCAATTCTTGCCAAGCAGGTTAGAATTCTGCTTTCCTTTGAAGTTCACAATTGGTGCTAATTAGTGAGTCAGAGCCTTGGTGTAAAAAGTATAAGAACTTACTATAAGGTGTCAAATAAAAATTGTCTCTTGCCATCAGCCTCTACAAGGATGAGGTCAGTAGCCACTGCATTTGCTGACTTTCAACACACCCTGAAAGGAGTTCAGGGCAGAGATCAGGAATGAGGCCCTCTGTGCTCTGGGAAAAACTGGCAGAACAGGTCTTCAGACAGATATTTTCAAGAGAAGATTTTATGAGCCCACATTCCTGCATCTTCTCCTATCTAGAAAAGCGCTAAAATCATTAATGGAGGCGTCTGCTCCTTGTGACTAGCAGCTAGCCTCTGCCAAAATGCATGCTTGACTGCACATACCCCCATCACTAAAGTCATATATAATACTGACTTTCCCCCCTACCTCTCTGGAGCAGTTCCTCAGAGCTATCTGAGAGGCTGTATCCCAGGCTACAGTCCTCATTTTGCCCTGAATAAAACTTAACTCACAACTCTCACGTTGTCCATTTTTTTTCCATTGATGGTTTTGACACCAACAAAGGGACCCAGAGCAGACTTCTCTGCTTTGCCTGAACTCTGCGAAGAACCAGAGCCTTGGCACCAGCAGAAGCCCTTGGGCCCATCCACCTCCGCAGAGAATGCAGAGGAATTTGGGTGAGTCTCCCCTGGTTCTCAGATCTCCTGTATTGGTTGTTGATCCTGAGTTTTATTTGGTGGTATATAATAAGTACCTGGTCCCTCAGTTGAAGGATACGGGGGTGGGGGGCGGTTTGAAAGACACCCAGCAAATGTCCGTCCAATTGAAAGATGCCTGACGGGGGTGCTGGTTGAGACAGTGGGGAAATACCCACACAGTTGAAAGATTCTGGGGGTGGGGGCTGCTTGAAAGACACTGGGGTTTGCTGAGTTGAAAGACACTGAGTGGTCTGGGCTGAGTGGTTAGGTAAGAGGCTGCTCTGATGCCTTTCCTCAGTTTGGCTGCCTTAACAAGATTTGTTGGAATAAAAGTGAAGGTGTTACGTGAAACCTTTGCTCTGAAGAAGAAGGACTAGACTCCTCCTGGTCAATGACCAGTTACAGCTTTCTTAGGCAACTGAGAAATTTATGGGAACAGTGAAGGCAGAGTCCTCATTCTGTGCAGTGGTCCCATAGGGAAACCCGCTCATTAATTGAAAGACTTGCTCAACCAGAGGTCACGCATAAGAACTGGCCATTCAGTGATCTGAGCGCCCACTGTGGTCTTAGACCACGGAAGGAAGAACTGAGCCCCAAAAGAGGGCTGAAATGACTCTAGAGTGATGCTTAGAGGAGTGAAGCTCACAAGCAGCACGCTGGCCCACCACACAATTTCATCTTTAAATTCAGCTTTAAAATGGGAAATAGAGACCTCAAACAGGGAAGCGAGGGGTGTCAGAAAGCTAGCCTCTGACAAACACCCCAGCCAGGTTTATGTATGTACAAAACTTATACTTACAAGTACTCACTTAATTGGAAATTAAAGGAAAATTTTGCCCTGAAAATGGACAAAATGGGCTATTTTATTGCATTTGCAGTTGTTAGAGAAAACGGGCTTGAAAATAATTTTTTTTCTCCAGAATTCTGACCCTGAGGGAACAAATCCTTCTAGAAGAACTTGCTTTTCTTTCCCTGCACCTTGAGACCAGGGTTCTCAGGACCACTTATCTTATCTAGATCATCTCTAATTCCTGAGACAGAGGGAAAAAGGGGGAAAAGGCCTTTTAAAATTTAACTTATTCCAACTGTTATAAACTAGTGAGTTTTATATTGTACTACTTGATCCTTGACTAAGTTTAGAAAATGTAGCCATGACATCTCTGGTTCTATCTGTCTACATGTGTGCATTATGTATATGTCTTTACCTTTGGATGGTATTATCAAAATTAATTTGTAATTGAGTTCTACTTAATTGGCTTAAGGAAAATTAAGCGCTGATATAAATTCTCAGAAATATAAAAGGAAACTGACCAGAATGAATTTCAGGTTCACGTGAACAGGGAAATATTCAGTATTAAATTAATACCAGATATTAAAGTTAAAGTTTGTTGATTTAATAGGCATGTCTTTAAAATAATCAACATTAAGTATGCTACCTTTATTTTACCTAGGTTTAATAGAAGTCAAATGGGATCTTATTATATGTCTTGCAAATTTGTCAGCAAGAAAAATAACTTGATACAATGAAATTTTTTATAAGTAAATTAAATGTAAATGAGATAAGAACTCTTTAGGAATAGTTATATTTTAGGAATGTCTACTTAAAAATATTCCCTCCACAGACTTCCCTGGTTCTCCAGTGGTTAAGACTTCATGCTTCCACTGCAGGGGGCGTGGGTTCAACCCCTGGTTGGGGAACTAGGATCCTGCACGCCATGAGTCATGGCCAAAAAAAAATCCCTCCAGATATTTGGTAACTTGAAATTTTAGAGTTCTGCTAAATTAAGTTAAATGGAAATTTATTGAATAGCTAGATCATTCTCAAATAAAATAAGATATTAAAACATTAATTACTGAACATTCGCTTCCTTTTACAGAGAAACTAATGATATTTAGGATTATTATATTAATAAATATGTTTGGTGCCACACTGAGATATTTTCTATTAGAAAGCACATGTTTATAGAAATTATTATTGGTATTTATGTTTGCCAGTCTACAAAATGCTAATGTAAGACATAGTTCGTAATTGCTTACTTCTTAGTTTTCACTAGAAAGTAAGGTTTTTAGGAGTTGAAGATTCTAATTTAAATACATAATTAAAGCTACTAGAAATAATAAAGGAGACATTTTGGTATACAGTAGCAAAGTAGGATGTGTGCTTTTAATTAAAGAAGGTATGAGGAATGGAATTGCATTTTGTTAAGGGAAAAGAAAGAGTTTTGTCCTAGAGCTGGTTGTTTGTGGATGGAAAAAAATAAGGAACACATTAACATGCACACAGAAAGTGATGGAAGGTTTATGGAAAGGGAACCCTTAGAAAAGAGTTTTGTGCTTGATCAGGATTGGCTAAGTTTAGAATACATTTAATTGAGTAAATGAATTTTTATAGTAAGCTGGTGCAAAACCTGAATTTGGTTTTTCTGTCTGTTAAGAGGACAAAGTTTTCTTAGGCTGTGAATCTGCATTTGATAACAGATTGTAAAGTTTCTTTTACCTTAAATTGTAATCTGTTATAACTTGCCATATTTGCCTTTGAAATCTTTTATTGTCACCTTGGTTAAGGGAATAAGTATTGTTTCATAGTGACCTATGATCCTATTTGACCAAGTGTTTTAAACCTTTTTGATATTTTGACAAACTTCCAAATTATTTTCTTTTAATGTTAAATTTTTAATTTTTAAAAATTTATTTATTTTATTTATTTATTTTTGGCTGTGTTCGGTCTTGGTTGCTGTGCGCAGGCTTTCTCTAGTTGCGGTGAGCGGGGGCTACTCTTCATTGCAGTGCGCGGGCTTCTCGTTGCTGTGGCTTCTCTCATTGTGGAGCACAGGCTCTAGGTGCACGGGCTTCAGTAGTTGCGGCACGTGGGCTCAGTAGTTGTGGTTCATGGGCTCTAGAGCACAGGCTCACTAGTTGTGGCACACGGGCTTAGTTGCTCCGTGGCATGTGGGATCTTCCTGGGCCAGGGAGCGAACCCGTGTCCCCTGCATTGACAGGTGGATTCTCAACCACTGCACCACCAGGGAAGCCCCAAATCAAATTCTAATCAAGTCCTTTGACCTCTAGCTAACATTGGGATGCTTCAAAAGGCCCCCAAAACATCCCAAAGAGAGATGTTAAATTAATTGGGTTCATTTGGTGCATTAAATTACATTGGAAGTGTTGTCAAATGAGTAATAAATCTTAGGTTATATTGTATGGTAAATGTTATTAATATAGATAGTCTAGAAATTATATGGAATTCCAAAAAATCTGGTACATCCTGGTAAAATGTTATCAGTCATAATTCTAGTTATTATTTTAAAATGTTGTCTGTCACAGCAGTAACCATGTTGGTCTGTCAATTGCATTGTAATCAGATTTTTAACTGTGCCTCCTTAAGTCTTTTGTCATTCATAGACAGTTATGGTTTTACTCTGATGCCTTTGCAAAAATTCTTCCTATTCAAGAAGATTTATAGAAAGGACTTTCTGACAAGTTCAGGTTTCTGATACCTTTCAGATCATACTGCTGAACTGGGTAAGAAATTACCCAGAATTGAAGAATTCTAATGGGAAACCTGGTGGCTTCATAAAACTGTTAACAAAAAGGATTAGTTACATAGGACTGAGTGAACTGGTGAATATGGTTATAACTTTTATGGTTTCTGTCTGAAATATTACTGGCTTTTAATCTGTGTTTTCCAGATGTAAGGAAACCCTTCCCCTCAAAGTAATTGTGACTTACAGCAATTTGGTAAATTATACCTTTGTAAAAGGAGTTGAAACATTTATCTTTTCTCTCTACCTGATTTCCCCAGAGATTGGAAACTCTTAAATTCACAACAGCTTTATCAGGTAAATTAGGAGGGCCACCTCCTAACAGGTGCAGGAATCTCAAGTAATTTGGGGGACTTGGAAAGGGGAGGAATTCACCTAAATCTGTGACAAACTCTTGGTATGGCTTTCCTGGCCCTCTTAAAAGTTCAGTCTGAGATTCCTTATAAAAAGTTCCAGCAAAGCCAATTTTAAAAAAGCCTATATGGAGAGGGCAGACAGCAGAAACAAGAACTACAATCCTGCAGCCTGTGGAATAAAAACCACATTCACAGAAAGACAGACAAAATGAAAAGGCAGAGGACTATGTACCAGATGAAGAAACAAGTTAAAACCCCAGAAAAACAATTAACTGAAGTGGAGATAGGCAACCTTCCAGAAAAAGAATTCAGAATAATGATAGTGAAGATGATCCAGGACCTTGGAAAAAGAATAGAGCCAAAGATCGAGAAGATGCAAGAAATATTTAACAAAGACCTAGAAGAATTAAAGAACAAACACCTAGAGGAACTAAAGAACAAACAAACAGAGATGAACAATACAGTAACTGAAATGAAAAATACACTAGAAGGAATCAATAGCAGAATAACTGTGGCAAAAGAATGGATAAGTGACCTGGAAGACAAAATGGTCGAATTCACTGCCACAGAACAGAATAAAGAAAAAAGAATGAAAAGAAATGAAGACAGCCTAAGAGACCTCTGGGACAACATTTAAGTTCACCAACATTCTCATTATAGGGGTCCCAGAAGGAGAAGAGAGAGAGAAAGGACCCGAGAAAATATCTAAAGAAATTATAGTCAAAAACTTCCCTAACATGGGAAAGGAAATAGCCACCCAAGTCCAGGAAGCGCAGAGTCCCAGGAAGGATAAACCCACCAAGGAGAAACATGCCAGACACACAGTAACAAAACTGACAAAAATTAAAGACAAAGAAAAATTATTAAAAGCAACAAGGAGAAAATGACAAATAACATACAAGGGAATTTCCATAAGGTTAACAGCTGATTTCTCAGCAGAAACTCTACAAGCCAGAAGGGAGTGGCACGGTATATTTAAAGTGATGAAAGGGAAGAACCTACAACCAAGATTACTCTACCAGGCAAGGATCTCGTTTGGAGAAATCAAAAGCTTTACAGATGTGCAAAAGCTAAGAGAATTCAGCACCACCAAACCAGCTCTACAACAAATGCTAAAGGAACTTCTCTAAGTGGGAAACAGAAGAGAAGAAAGAAAAGGACCTACAAGAACAAACTCAAGACAATTAAAAAACTGGTAACAGGAACATACCTATCAATAATTACCTTAAATGTGAATGGACTAAATGCTCCAACCAAAAGACACAGGCTCGCTAAATGGATACAAAAACAAGACCCATATATATACTGTCTACAAGAGAGTCACTTCAGACCTAGGGACACATACAGACTGAAGGTGAGGGTATGGAAAAAGATATTCTATGCAAATGGAAATCAAAAGAAAGCTGGAGTAGCAATACTCATATCAGATAAAATAGACTTTAACACAAAGAATGTTACAAGAGACAAGGAACGACGTGACACAATGATCAAGGGATCAATCCAAGAAGAAGATATAACAATTATAAATATATATGCACCCAACATAGGAGCACCTCAATGCATAAGGCAAATGTTAACAGCTATAAAAGAGGAAATTGACAATAACACAATAATGGCGGGAGACTTTAACACCTCACTTACACTGATGGACAGATCATCCAGATAGAAAATTAATAAGGAAACACAAGCATCAAATGACACAATAGACCAGATAGATTTGATTGAGATTTATAGTACATTCCATCCAAAAATAGCAGATTACACTTTCTTCTCAAGTGCTCACAGAACATTCTCCTGGATAGAGCACATCTTAGGTCACAAATCAAGCCTCAGTAAATTTAAGAAAATTGAAATCATATCAAGTATCTTTTCTGACCACAACACTATGAGATTAGAAATCAATTACAGGGAAAAAAACAGAAAAAACACCAACACATGGAGGCTAAACAATACGTTACTAAATAACCAAGAGATCACTGAAGAAATCAAAGAGGAAATAAACAAATACCTAGAGATAAATGACAATGAAAACACAACAATCCAAAGCCTATGGGATGCAGCAAAAGCAGTTCTAAGAGGGAAGTTTATAGCAATACAATCCTACCTCAAGAAACAAGAAAAATCTCAAATAAACAATCAAACCTTACATCTAAAGTAACTAGGGAAAGAAGAGCAAACAAAATCAGAAGTTAGTAGAAGGAAAGAAATCATGAAGCTTAGGGCAGAAATAAATGAAATAGAAACAAAGAAAACTATAGCAAAGATGAATAAAACTAAAAGCTGTTTCTTTGAGAAGGTAAATGAAATCGATAAACTGTTAGCCAGACTCATCAAGAAAATGAGGGGACTCAAATCAATAAAATTAGAAATGAAAAAAGAGAAGTTACAACAAACACTGCAGAAATACAAAGCATCACAGGAGACTACTACAAGCAACTCTGTGCCAATAAAATGGAAAACCTGGAAGAAATAGGCAAATTCTTAGAAAGGTATAACCTTCCAAGACCAAACAGGAAGAAATGGAAAATATGAACAGACCAATCATAAGTAATGAAACTGAAACTGTGACTAAAAATCTCCAACAAACAAAAGTCCAGGAGCAGATGGCTTCACAGATGAATTCTATCAAACATTTAGAGAACAGCTAACATCCAGCCTTCTCAAACTCTTCCAAAAATTGCAGAGGAAGGGACACTCTCAAACTCATTCTATGAGACCACCATCACCCTGATACCAAAACCAGACAAAGTACTACAAAGAAAGAAAATTACAGACCAGTATCACTGAATGAATATAGATGCAAAAATCCTCAACAAAATACTAGCAGACAGAATGCAACAGCACATTAAAAGGATCATATACTATGATCTAGTGGGGTTTATCCCAGGGATGCAAGGATTCTTCAGTATATGCAAATCAATCAATATGATACACCAGATTAACAGATTGAAGAATAAAACCCATATGATCATCTCAATAGACGCAGAAAAAGCTTTTGACAAAATTCAACACCGATTTATGATAAAAACTCTCCAGAAAGTGGGCATAGAAGGAACCTACCTCAACAAAATAGAGGCCATATGCAACAAACCCACAGCAAACATCATTCTCAGTGGTGAAAAGCTGAAAGCATTTCCTCTAAGATCAGGAACAAGACAAGGATGTCCACTCTTGCCACTATTATTCAACATAGTTTTGGAAGTCCTAGCCACGGCAATCAGAGAAGAAAAAGAAATAAAAAGAATCCAAACAGGAAAAGAAGAAGTAAAACTGTCACGGTTTGCAGATGACATGATACTATATATAGATAATCTTAAAGATGCCACCAGAAAACTACTAAAGCTAATCAGTGAATTTGGTAAAGTTGCAGGATACAAAATGAATGCACAGAAATCTCTTGCACTCCTATACACTACAAAGAAAAATCAGAAAGAAAAATTAAGGAAACAATCCCATTCACCATTGCAACAAAAAATATAAAACACCTAGGAATAAACCTACCTAAGGAGGTCAGAGACCTGTACTCAGAAATCTATAAGACACTGATGAAAGAAATCAAAGATGACACAAACAGATGGAGAGATATACCATGTTCTTGGATTGGAAGAATCAATATTGTGAAAATGACTATACTACCCAAAGCAATCTACAGATTCAATGCAATCCCTATCAAATTACCAATGGCATTTTTTACAGAACTAGAACAAAAAATCTTAAAATTTGTATGGAGACACAAAAGACCCTGAATAGCCAAAGCAATCTTGAGGGAAAAAAACGGAGCTGGAGATATCAGACTCCCTGACTTCAGACTATACTACAAAGCTACAGTAATCAAGACAATATGGTACTGGCACAAAAACAGAAGTATAGACCAATGGAACAGGATAGAAAGCCCAAAGATAAACACACGCACCTATGGTCAACTAATCTATGACAAAGGAGGCAAGGATATACAATGGAGAAAAGACAGTCTCTTCAATTAGTGGTGCTGGGAAAACTGGACAGCTACATGTAAAAGTATGAAATTAGAACACTTCCTAACACCATACACAAAAATAAACTCAAAATGGATTAAAGACCTAAATGTAAGACCAGACACTATGAAACTCATACAGGATAACATAGGAAGAAACTCTTTGACATAAATCACCCACCCACCTCGAGAAATGGAAATAAAAACAAAAACAAACAAATGGGACCTAATGAAACTTAAAAGCTTTTGCACAGCAAAGGAAACTATAAATAAACTATAAATAGGACAAAAGGACAACCCCCAGAAAAGGAGAAAATATTTGCAAATGAATCAACGGACAAAGGGTTAATCTCTAAAATATATAAACAGTTGCTCATGCAGCTCAATATTAAAAAAATAATAAAAAAATAAAAAAATAAACAACCCAATTAAAAAGTGGGCAGAAGACCTAAATAGACATTTCTCCCAAGAAGACATACAGATGGCCAAGAGGCACATGAAAAGCCATTCAACATCACTAGTTATTAGAGAAATGCAAATCAAAACTACAATAAGGTATCACTTCACACCAGTTAGAATGGGCATCATCAGAAAATCTACAAACAACAAATGCTGGAGAGGGTGTGAAGAAAAGGGAACCCTCTTGCACTGTTGGTGGGGATGTAAATTGTTACAGCCACTATGGAGAACAGTATTGAGTTCCTTAAGAAACGAAAAATAGAATTACCATATGATCCAGCAATCCCCCTACTGGGCATATACCCAGAGAAAAACATAATTCAGAAAGACACATGCGGGGCTTCCCTAGTGGTGCAGTGGTTGAGGGTCCGCCTGCTGATGCAGGGGGCGCAGGTTTGTGCCCTGGTCTGGGAGGGTCCTGCGTGCCGCGGAGCGGCTGGACCCGTGAGCCGTGGCCGCTGGGCCTGCGCATCCGGAGCCTGTGCTCCACAGCAGGAGAGGCTGCAGTGGTGGGAGGCCTGCGTACCGCAAAAAAAAAAAAAAAAAAGACACATGCACCCCAATGTTCTTTGCAGCGCTGTTGGAATAGCCAGGTCATGAAAGCAACCTAAATGCCCATCGACAGACGAATGGATAAAGAAGATGTGGTACATACATACAATGGAATATTACTCAGCCATAAAAATGAACGAAATTGGGTCATTTGTAGAGATGTGGATGGACCTAAAGACTGTCATATAGAGTGAAGTAAGTCAGAAAGAGAAAAACAAATATCGTATATTAACGCATATATGTGGAATCTAGAAAAATGGTACAGATGAACCGGTTTGCAAGGCAGAAATAGAGACAGAGATATAGAGAACAAATGTATGGACATCAAGGGGAAAAAGCAAGGGAGGGGTTGTTGTTGTTGGTATGAATTGGGAGATTGGGATTGACACGTATACACTAATATGTATAAAATAGATAACGAATAAGAACCTGCTGTATAAAAAGTAAATAAATAAAATAAAATTACAAAAAAAGTCTATATGATCAATTCACTTATATAAATCATCAGGCCAGGTTTATTGAAACCAGACTTATTTTGCAAACACATTAGTCTTAATTTGGCTGTATTTGGTAGAAATGAAGGTAAGTGTAGAGAGAAAAAGGTTATGTTTTAGTGAATATTAAATTCTAGTTCTGTTAATTGAGGTCTGTATTTACGGATTCTCACTTCACATGTAGTTCCTTGCTGTTATGTTATATTATTGTAAAGTTCAGTTGAATTATTAAAAGGAGACTCTAACATACACATGGCCAACAGGTACATGAAAAGATGCTCAACATAGCTAATTATGAGAGAAATGTAAATCAAAACTACAATGACCTCACACCAGTCAGAATGTCCATCATTAAGAAGTCTACAAATAACAAATGCTGGAGAGGGTGTGGGGAAAAGGGAACGCTGCTACTTTGTTGGTGGGAATGTAGGTTGGTGCAGCCACTGTGGAAAACCGTATGGAGGTTCCTCAGAAAACTAAAAATAGATTTGCCATATGATCCAGCAATCCCACTCCTGGGCATATATCCTGACACAATTATGATTCAAAAAGATACATGCCACCCCTATGTTCATAGCAGCACAATTCACAGTAGCCAAGACATGAAACAACCTAAATGTACATCGGCAGGTGAATGGATATGGAAGATATGGTACTTATATACAATGGAATACTACTCAGCCATAAAAAAGAACAAAATAATGCAATTTGCAGCAATATGGATGAAACTAGAGATTATCATACTAAGTGAAGTAAGTCAGAAGGAGAAAAATACTATATGATATTACTTATATGTGGAATCTAAAATCTGACACAAATGAACTTTTATGAAACAGACAGACTCACAGACACAGAAAACAGACTTCTGGTTACCAAGGGGGAGGGGAAATGGGAGAGGGATGGAGTGGGAATTTAGGGATAGCGGATGCAAACTATTATATATAGAATGGATAAGGGAACCCTCTTACACTGTTGGTGGGAATGTAAATTGATACAGCCACTGTGGAGAACAGTATGGAGGTTCCTTAAAAAACTACAAATAGAACTACCATATGACCCAGCAATCCCACTACTGGGCATATACCCTGAGAAAACCATAATTCAAAAAGAGTCACATACCAAAATGTTCATTGCAGCTCTATTTACAATAGCCCGGAGATGGAAACAACCTAAGTGTCCATCATCGGATGAATGGATAAAGAAGATGTGGCACATATATACCATGGAATATTACTCAGCCATAAAAAGAAACGAAATTGAGCTATTTGTAATGAGGTGGATAGGCCTAGAGTCTGTCATACAGCGTGAAGTAAGTCAGAAAGAGAGAGACAAATACCGTATGCTAACACATATATATGGAATTTAAGGAAAAAAAATGTCATGAAGAACCTAGGGGTGAAACAGGAATAAAGACACAGACTTACTAGAGAATGGACTTGAGGATATGGGGAGGGTAAACTGTGGTAAACTGTGGAGGGTAAACTGTGACAAAGCGAGAGAGAGGCATGGACATATATACACTACCAAACGTAAGGTAGATAGCTAGTGGGAAGCAGCCGCATAGCACAGGGAGATCAGCTCGGTGCTTTGTGACCGCCTGGAGGGGTGGGATAGGGAGGGTGGGAGGGAGGGAGACGCAAGCGGGAAGAGATATGGGAACATATGTATATATATAACTGATTCATTTTGTTGTGAAGCTGAAACTAACATACCATTGTAAAGCAATTATACTCCAAAAAAAAAAAAAAAAAAAAAGAGTGAGGGAAGAACCTATCGGGGGAAATCAGGCCTTATGTTAAGGATATGTTAGATGCCAATTAGATATCCAGTGTAGATGTTACATAGATTACAATATATATGAGCCTGGCAGTCAATAGAGAAGGTTGGGATGAAAATATAAATTTGTGTGTCATCGTGTATAAATAGTAATTAAAACCATATCCCTAGATGAGATTGTAGGGGAGCTAAAGCTTTACCTGTTCCCTCTTAGGTTCTCCAGCTGGACCTGAGAAGTAAGTTGACATACAACAGGTTAACAGGAGAAAAGCATAGAGATTTTATTTAATAGTTTTTACATGTACATGGGGGTCCTCATAGAGAAATGAAGACCCAAAGTGGCTAGGCTTAAGTGCTTTTATACTAGTGGCCTATTTTGGGATGGCATGTCCTGAGCCCCTCCAAGATCATTTGAAGAGAATAAATGTTTGAGGACTGAGCTCTGAGAAAACACAACATGTAGGCACCAGCAAGAGGAGGAAGATGTAGGAAAAGGAGACTGAGCAGGAGCGGTTTCCAAGGAAGAAGGCAAACCAGGAGAATGTGGAGTTCCAGAATCCAGGCAAAGATGGTGTTTCAGGGAGAGAGTAGCCATAATGCCACATTCTTCGGAGACACTCAATAAGACAAGGAATGGTAATGCATCATTGGATTTGTTGATATAAAACTCACTGGTGGGCTTCCCTGGTGGCGCAGTGGTAGAGAATCCGCCTGCCAATGCAGGGGACACGGGTTCGAGCCCTGGTCTGGGAGGATCCCACATGCCGCAGAACAACTAGGCCCGTGAGCCACAACTACTGAGCCTGCGCGTCTGGAGCCTGTGCTCTGCAACAAGAGAGGCCGCGATAGTGAGAGGCCTGTGCACCGCGATGAAGAGTGACCCCCACTTGCTGCAACTAGAGAAAGCCCTCGCACAGAAATGAAGACCCAACACAGCCATAAATAAATAAATAAATAAAATTTAAAACTCAAAAAAAAAGAACAACAAAGTTCTACTGTATAGCACATGGAACTATATTCTGTGATAAATCATAATGGGAAAGTATATTAAAAAAGAATGTATATGTATTGAATATTAGTGAATGACTACTGTACAGGAGAAATTAACACAGCATTTAAATCAACTATACTTTAATAAACAAAAAAAGGACACTGTAAGTTTGTTTCTGAAGCTTATCTCAGTAATCTCTTTGGATGAAGATCAGGTGCCCCATGACCTGCAACCAGGTAATTATGTATACTGGAAAAGACATCATTTAAAGGACTATCTCCAGCCTAGATGGAGGGACCCTTATCAGTTACTCTTAACTAGCTCATACACAGTGAAACTTAAGGGAATTGACTCTTGAATTAATTTTCATTTACAAAGGGCCCCTGCACTGGTCTGGGCTATAGAGAGGACTGATGACCTCAAAATCACCATTAGACAACGCTCAAATAGAGGAGAAACTACCAGACCAGGATGAGAAGATGACATCTGAAGTAGACAGCTGACCCAAGATGCTGGACCAAGACTTTATACCCATTACTTTGATAATTCCTCACACCTTTGCTTATGAACCAAATATATTTCTTTCTTGGGCACAATCTTATGCAGAGTTTAAAATTAATCCAGTTGTTGGGTTTGTGTTCAGTTATCTGTATCCAGTACTTGTGGGTTACCTTGGTGGATTTCTTCACCCCGAGGCTCTTATTGGATGGCCCTTAGGAAATTTATTCTAGAAGAAAGAAATTATAGTTCTGTTCAGGCCACTGTTGGTATTACTAGGTGGGATCCCCTCACCTGGTCAATTAATAATACCTGCTCTGACCCTGGCCATAAATATGAACTTTCTTTTGGGGTCACTCAAGCTCATTCTGTTGGGAACGATTAAACCATACTAAGGATAGCCAGCCTAGGAACACTAGGAAATTGGGCTGGGTGCCTTATGAGCAAGGCCAATATATAATTTCCCTTAAAGATAAGGACTGGTACAGAACAGACTAAGTCAGATGACCTAGGAATACACTGAGCTGCACCTAATGGAAGTTCTTGGCTTAAATTCTTACTCATGACCTTACTAACACTGCTGGATATACTGTCTGTATTTTGTCTGTTTTACAAAATTGTTGCTTTTTGCATTACCAAATGTGTGACTGAGCCTTTGATAAAATGATGGCCAGGCGACTTGAGCCAGTTGACCAGATATTTAGTTCTATATGAGATCAATGACTGTAATAGTGTAACTTTAGAGATCGGAAGAAGCAACAAGAGGGAATTTTTTTTCCTGGACCATAACAGACTAGTAAGACAGGTGGTCCAGAGACTTTTGGCTGCTGTTAACAGGGCCTAGTTCAGTGAGAGCACATTGAGTGGCCCATCAATGAAATCCTCGCCTGACCTAGGAGTGAGCATTCCAGCACCATAGGATGAAATGGTCATGAAATGCCTTCCAAGCCAGGGTCGAATTTAAGACCATGAGGGTGCCTTGCCAAATAAAAATTGTTACTTGCCATCTGCCTCTACAAGGATTAGGTCAGTAGCCACTGCAGTTGCTGACCTTCAACACACCCTGAAAGGAGTTCAGGGCGGAGATCAGGAATGAGGCCCTCTGTGCTCAGGGAAAAGCTGGCAGAACAGGTCTTCAGATAGTTAGATATTTTCAGAAGATTTTATGAGCCCCAATTCTTGCATCTTCTCATATATATAAAAACACTAAAATCTTTAACAGAGACATCTGCTCCTTGTGACTAGCAGCTAGCCTCTGCCAAAATGCGTGCTTGACTGCACATACCCCCATCACTAAAGTCATATACAATACTGACCTCTTCGGAGCAGTTCTTCAGAGCTATCTTAGAGGCTGTTTCCTGGGCTATAGTCCTCATTGTTGCACCAAATAAAACTTAACTCACAACTCTCACATTGTGCATGTTTTTCAGTCGACAAAGGAATTAAAAAAAACACTTTTTTTTCCTATCACTATTTTTATTGGGCCAGAAGAACATTTGTGTTGATCTAATTTGCAATTAATTATTTCACTGGCAGAAAGCAACCTTTTAATTTTATTTTATTGAGCTATAATTGACCTATTAGTTTCAGGTGTATAGCATAATGATTCGACATTTGTATATATTGTGAAATGTTCAACACAATAAGACTAGTTAACATTTGGCACCGTACATAGTTACAAAATTTTTTTTTGTAAAAAAAAAATTTGTGATGAGATCTATTAAGATCTACTCTCTTAGAAACTTTTAAATGTGCAATACAGCATTATTAACTACAGTCAAAATGCTGTACATTACATCCTCATGACTTATTTATTTTATAAATGGAAGTTTGTACCTTCTGACTACCTTCACCCATTTTGCTCATCTCCTGAGAACTTGATCTAGTTCTTAATTGACTATAAGTCATGCTGAGGTAATATATTAGTTATCTCGGGCTGCCATAACAAAATACCATACAGGTATTACAAAAATACCATACCATACACCATAAGTGGGTGGGTTAAACAATAGAAATTAATTTTCTCACAGTTCATGGAGTCCTTCCATGACTTGTATGATGATAAGACTTCTTAGAAGGTTGTTATAGAACCATCCAGGGTGGATATGATAAATTGCTAAGCTAAGGCAGTGGCAGTGAGGATGGTAACAGATCCATAAACTCTTCTGGAGATAAAGTTGACAGGATTGGGTACCTGGACAGGGTTGCTTAGGAAGAGAGGAAGGGATTTGGGCTGATTTTTAGGGTTCTGGCTGGGAAGATGAAGATGTTACTCATCGAGTTACTCTAAGGAGGAGGAGAGGAAGATGGAGAGAAATATGCTGACTTTTTGAGAAACCCAGAATATTTCTACTTATGTGAGAAATTAAATGGAGAAGTGAGGCAATTATCTGAAGACTTCCAGTAAAATAAGTCTTTTAATTAGGATGGGGGAGAGAGAATGAAGGCATGTTGTGCTCTTAACTACTTTGCTTTAGGATCTTTCCGTTGGAGACAACAATGATGGAGCATCACAGCCATCTTGACTTCCAGCTGCTGCTTTTAGCAGTCCTGGAACTCAGTGTGGTCCTAAAGACAGAACAGAATTCACACATAGAGGGTATATTCGTTTCTTATTGCTGTAGTAACAACATAAATTTAGTGGCTAAAAGCAACATAAATTTAGTGGCTAAAAACAACATAAATTTACTGTCCGACGGTTATGAAGGTCAGAAGTCCTAAAATCAACATGTCGACAGGGCTGTGTTCCTTCTGGGGGAGAGAATCTGCTTCCTTGCCTTTTCCAGCTTCTATAGGCTACCTACATTCTTTGCCTTGTGGTCGCTTCCTCTGTCTTCCAGGCCAGCAGGATCTTCAAATCTCTCTCTGTCTGACATCTGCTTCCATTGTCACATCTGCTGTTCTGACTCAGACCTACCTGCCTCCCTCTTGTGAAGATGCTTGTGATTACATTGGCCCACTGGGATAATCTAGGATTATCTCTCCATCTTAAGATCCTTACCTCAATCACATCCGCAAAGTTCCTTTTGCCATGTAAGGTGATGTATTCACAGGTTCTGAGTACTAGGATGTGGACGTTGTCTTCGGAGGGCCTTTGTTTTGCCTACCACAGAGGGTCTGTCTTGTCCTTCATCTGGGGGAGGCTCAGTTCCGTGAGGACCAGAACAAGATGTTGCTGCTCCCCCAGCTTTTCTTTTCCCTCTTTCCAGATCTTAAAATGTTTTGTGGCAAACTTACAATTATGAGTTGATATCTACAAATGTTTTTGTTAAATTGGAGATTTGGTGGACCTTATCTTGAAGAGATGTGTCATCTATCAAAAAATAATTCCACAATATATGTAAGTCAAGTCATTATGTGGTACACCCTAAACTGTCTGTCAATTATTATCTCTCAATAATACTGGAAAAAAAGAGAAAAAAATCATCATTATTTGAAGTTTGTTGCTATGCTATGTTAGGAGGGGATATTAAAGTGATATAAAAATTTCAGCATGAGTGTAAAAGCATAATAATACCACCCCTGAAATAGGAACGAATAGGCTAATTACCCTAAACCCCTCATTTTAGGGGTGCTTATATTCTTGGGGGAGTGGCACTAGCCGGTTCCTACTCCTGGTGAGAAGCGTAGTGTGCACTTCCTTCAGATAGCATTTTCTGACTTCCCAGCTGAATTACAAGTTCCTCCTCTGTTCTGCCACAGTGTCTGGGGGCAGGGTTTTACTATAGAGCATTTATCACATTGCATTGTAATTCATTGCTTCCTTATCTGTCCCACTAGATTTTATTATCAGCAGAGATCATGCCTTATTCTCTGTTGCATCCCCTTGTACCTAACATCTTGCCTACCAATACTTTTGTATTGAATGGATGAATGAAAATTAATAATTGTTTCTATAACAGCTTCTGAATCTTAAATTTCCATTAATGTTTTTATTTTACATTTCTCATTGACTTGTGGTGGTTCTGTAAGGGTAAATGAGGTAATTTCTCTAAAGTAAGTGCATGAGATCTTTGGAAAGATGTGTCATTAGGCTAAGGCTCATATATAGTTATCAAATGAAATTGTGAGCTAAAATTTATCATTTTCTTTTAGTTTCACCTACCAAAGTGTTGGCTTGGAAAAGTTGCCTCTATGGTGAATTTGAGCCAGCTGGAAAAATGTACACAATTTTACACAATGTCTGACAAATACAGGGCACATAATAAAACTTTGTGTAATGAGAGAATGAATCATTTATTAATTAGTAATGAGACAGATGCTTTACTACACTTCTAACATGTATTATAGAAAAAAAAAATAGCCCATACTGAATCTTGTATGGAAATCCATTTGTTTCTTTTTGGTGTGATGAAGTGGAAAGCATTTCTCTTCAGTTCCTATTATTGGTGTATCAGCCGGCTTTCGCCCCAGTAATGAACAACCCTACCCACCCCCAAATTTCAGTGGCTCACAGAAACAATTATTTCTTACTCCCAGAGCTGTGGCTCTGCTGGGCATGACTGGGCTTACTGAATTCATTTTGGCTCTACTGTCTAGACAGGTCTTTAAATTCCTGGACAAAAGTCAAAGAAGCAGCCACTCCCTGGGATATGCTCTTCTTACAGCCAGGTGCCAAGGCTCAAAGAGGTGGGAGAACAGAGGCAAACCATGCAAATGTTGTAAAGCTTCTGCTCTAAGTCATGACCTCTGGAATTCCATTGGCTAAGGGAAGTCACATGACCAAGCTCAGAGTTACTGCAGTGGGGAAATATACTCTGCTTACAGGAAGTGTTGCCAGGCTGGAAAGGAACAAAAAATGGTGAACCAATAATACAATCCACCACACTCTGCATCCTCTGTTTGTCAAAGCCACTATTTGGCCTTTTGTAATATTAATTACTCTTTAAGGATTTTAATTTGAAGTTCCTTTTATGTAGCTTAAATAATAAGGGTAATTATAGGGACTTCAATAGGTTCTATGTAAATAGGTCTCAGAGGTAAAAGTAAATAGATTTTGGAATTTTAACTAAAGAAACATTTTAATTTTTTAAGTATTATAAATGTTTTCATAAGGGTCATGATGGTAAGTTTTTTCTTTATATCTGTGGATGTCCAAGCCAGTAGAAAAGGATTTAATTAGAGATATTGGGGTATAGTAACCATAAGGACCGATTTCTTGACTAATCACGTGAAAAAGACATGAAAGGGGCAAAAGGTCTCCCCAGTGGATAATTAAATCATTCATCTGCTTGAAAGAGGAAGGCTGGACCAGATGACAGGTTTCTGCCAATTTTCTGTTTATAGTTCTTTGAATTTTGAAATAAAGAGGCCTTTAAAGATGGATGGTATTAAAACTCTTCTTACATCAGTAAAGTGGCACTAAGAAACTTAGAAGCTGGCTTAATGCAGAAAATAAAATTAGCAAGAAAAACATAGATGAGAGGAAAATATAACTTGAGTATTCACTGTTTATTTTTGAGAGAATAAAACACCATAGTTAATTCCAATTTTAATACATTTGTCTTATACTTTCTTTCAAAAAACATTTGATAAGTAGGTACTATGTGTCGGGCATTGTGATAGGTGCTGGTTGGCTAGGAAGTTATATAATTCCTAGTTAAAATATCTGATAAATCAGCTATAAATGTCCCATATCACCATCATGCCTCCTTAGAACTTTTTGCTTACCGTTTAAAAAGGACAATAGGAGTTTTAGCCTATCTTTTATGATCTACACTTATGAAGATCTAAGTGCTAAAAAAAAATTACTGTCTTCCAGGTGATCACATACTTTTTCCTCAGCCATTTATTTATTTAAATAAATATTCAATGTAGGTCCTTCCCCTTCCCCAGTTTTACTGAGGTATAATTGACAAATAAAATTGTAAGCTATTTAAAGTGTACAATGTAATGATTTGATGTACATATATATTGTGAAAGGAGCCCCCCTATGGAGTTAACACATCCACCACTGCTCATATTTTCCCTTTTTTTGAATGAGAACATGTAAGTTCTCTCTTAGCAAATTCCAGTTATACAACACCATGTTAACTATAGTCACCATGTTATATATAAGATCCTCAGACCTTATTCATCTTATAACTGAATGTCTGTACCCATTTACCAACCTCTCCCTATTTCACTGCACAGCCCCTGGCAACCACTTTTTACTCTATGTTCCACTTTTCCCCTTTAAGATTCCACGTGTAAGTGACATCATGCAGTATTTGCCTGGCTTGTTTCACTTAGCATAAAATCCTCCACTTTCACCCATGGTCTTAAGCATTTCTAATTAGCTCTTGGGGTGTTTTTAAACAACTGATCATCTCTGACAGCAAATTATTGTTTTATTTGCTTTTGTGGTGGGCTTGTGAGCCAGGCAAAGAGTGGTTCAAAGGCTGCTGCACTGGTGGATGGATCTCTTTTAAGAAATGATCTCTTTGGAAAAGTCAAACAGCACAGCCTCATGATGAATGTTATTTCATCAGTGCAGCCTGCCTGAGGAGCTCAGAAATCAGTAGTTTTCTTTTTTCATGAAAGGCTGCAGCTATGATTTTTTAAAAAAACGACTAATATTTGTTACAGTAGTGCTCTGTGGCATTACTGAGTCTTAATCTGTGTGCTAGCAACGGAATGTGTTTGCTTATTTGTTACAACCGGCCAATGATAATCCTCGCTGACACTTCCGCAGCGTTTACCAAGAGCCAGGCCGGTTGAAACACTTCAGAACTGCTGACTCATATAATCCTCACACTAGGAGAGCAGGAGCTGTTTTGTAGCGCTATGTTATCCCCATTTTGCAGATGTGAAAATTGAGGCATAGAGAGGCTATGCACGAAGTATGTCATGTGCACAAAGTCACATGACAGTAAGGGCAGGGTTGGGCTTTGAACCTACGCCGCGTAGCTCCATTTTGCTGCTTTTACAAAGCAAGTCCAGTAACCTTATTAAAACCAAAACCCGATTCCTACTCCGTTTGGTATCCTCCCCTCAGCCTTCAGCCTAACCTTCCGGTTAGGACCATGAGTTTGTAATTGCTTCCCTTCATGGAGGTGAAGAACTTTTCCTAGACCCTGTGGTGTTTAATTGCAAAAATTTACAGTGTTTACACACACACACACAGAGCAAAACGAATGATGACCGTTTAGTTAATCAGGAAGGGCTTGATTCGGGCCTAAAATGACCAGTCGTTCTCCAAGAACAGATACAAAAAGTGCAGTGGTGAGGAGCCAGTGAGAAACGTCTCTTCCCATCCAGGGTCCGAGCACTTCGCGCAGGCACACGGGGAACGCTTTCTCTGGGAGGAGGCCCGTGGGAGCGGCGCGGCACAGCCGGGGGCGCCGCGGGTACGTGAGTCTCCGGGTTCCCCGCGTGTCTCCAGGCTCCCAGGCCCCAGCGCTTCGCTGCGCGCGCCCGGACCAGCCTCCGCCCGGGGACGGGGCGCTGCGCAGGCGTTGGTGCGCCGCTGCCTGCGACCCGGGGTCCGGGAGGAGGAGGGAGGGCGCACCCCTGCCCCGCGCTCCCCGCGCGACCTTTGGGTACCAGGAATGTCAGTCTGCCTGGGAGGGGGGCTGCACCGGCCGGCGCAGGAGACAGGAGAAAGGGCGGCAGTGAGGGCGCGGGTTTGAGCCCTTCCAGACCCGCGTCCTCTCACCCCCACCGCTTCCTCCCTCCGCCGCCGCCGCCCACCTGGCCGCCCCCGCTGCGGCAGCGGCGCGAGGCTCGCTTCCAGGCCTCCGGGTCGCAGCCCGCGCGGTCTGCGGAGCTTTCCTTGTGTCTGTTTGCCCTCCCCCTTCCCCCGCTTCGCCCGCCCTCCCCGGGGCCCAACGTGCTCGTTCCCTGTCACTTCGGTCGGGGCGCGCCGGTGGGTTTGGCCTGCGCCGCGGCGGCGAGGCGGGGGAGCGAGTGAGCGCGAGGGGCGGGAGCGAGTGCCAGTGTGAGTCACCGGTACCTGGAGCGCGAGCGACGCAGAGAGAGCGACGCGGAGCCCGAGCCGGAGCCGAGCCCGAGAGCGCCGCCGTCCCCCGGCGCCAGGCCCCGCCGCGAACCCACCCGCTCCCCCGCCGCCTCCCCGCGCGCCGCGCGGCCCGCTCGCCCCGGGCCCCGCGCCGACGCCAGACCCCGGCGCCCGGCCCGCGCCGCCCTCCCGCCTGCCCGGAGGCGGTGCGGGGCTCGCCGGGGGATGTCACAGCGGCTCCTCGGAGCCCCCAGCCGTCGTCGCTTCCGCTCAGCCGCCGCCCCCGGGAACCGCGACAATGAACCCCCAGTGCGCCCGCTGCGGGAAAGTCGTGTATCCCACGGAGAAAGTCAACTGCCTGGATAAGGTGAGCGAGGAGGCGCCGGGCTGCACCTGCTCGGAGAAGTTTTGGCATCTGGGATGGAAAGAGAAGAGTGGGTCTGTGCGTGTGTGTGCGCGTCTGTGTGTCTTGGCCCCGGGTGAGGGCACGCGAAGCAAGACGCCCGCAGGCGGGCCAGAGAGCACGCTTGGCGATCGTGATGTTGGAACCGGGAGAGGCTTTTGTCGGGGTGCGGGCGGCGGCAGAGCGGCTGCGGAGGGCGCCTGGAGGTGCGCGGCCCGGGCTGGGCCCCCAGGGGCAGTTCGGCCAACCGCTCGCCTCCCACCTCCGCTGCGACCCCTCACTGCCCCGCACGCCCACCTCAGGGATCCGCCCGGATCGCCACCTCACCCCCGCCCCAGCGCCTCGCGTGAGGGCGGCGAGGTGGAGAGGCGGATAGTAATTAACATGTCGTGGGGCGGCCGATGCCGCATTGCTAAGAATAAGCCCCGCCGGAGAGCCCGGGCTGAGCGCGGCGAGCCAGACCCACTGGGGGCTAATCCACCCGCTTGGGGAATTCCAGAGGAAGTGGCTCTAGACCGGCCCCTGCAGCCCTGCTTCCCTGCCCTTCCCGGGCGTGGATGGAGTTGAGCAGCCTGGGAGACAGACCCTGGCGCTAGCCTGAGCTACTGACAGTTGAACCCAGCCGGAGGCGGTCGCTGTGAAATTTGCGTGTGGTCATACAAATGCCCCATAAGAGCACGCCCTCATCCCTATAGCCATCCCAGACAGAGTCCGCCTTTCCCGCAATTTAGTGGAAGCTGGACAGGGATGGGGGGGCCGGGGGTACTTAACATAGTGCGCCTCCGGCCACCTCGGGTTGCCTGACTTCCGGTGAGCACATGTTTATCGAGATGTTACAGTGTTGTTTAGGCACTTTGAACTGGATTCGGTTTCCTTTTGAGGCCACTTCACAGGCTCCATTTCTCCATTAACCAAGCGCAGAATTCCTCTTTGGCTGCTCATAGAAGTGTAATATGGGTAGAGCCCGCGACATTTCTTTCTTCTGAGTCTGTACGTTATGGTGGGAGAGTCATTTAAAACTCCGTTTTAATAACTGTCTTCTTTGTTTACTTAACTGAAAGTCAGCAAACATCCACTGGTACCTACAGTCATTTTGTTGTAGTATTTTCAGATACGGGGACTTGTGATGCACTAAAAAAAAAATGTCTTCTTTCTGTACCCATCCTGGAAAGAACTGGCATTGTACTTTAATTTTAAATATTTATTTTTTCAGTATTGGCATAAAGGATGTTTCCATTGTGAAGTCTGCAAGATGGCTCTGAACATGAACAACTACAAAGGCTATGAAAAGAAGCCCTATTGTAATGCGTAAGTATTGTCAACATAGTGTGCCAGGTGTGGCACAGCAGCAGAATATGGAAGTGAGTGGATCTGCCTGTTCTGAAGAATTGACTTGCTGTGTCACCCAGGTGTGGCAGTGGCCAATTACCTGTTTATGCCACATACTTTGGGGCCATGTAGTTTGTTGAAGTTCATTGCATTTATGTCTTTCTAATGTGCAGGGTGATTTGTATGTGTCTTCAACCAGAAGGTTGGTTCTTGAGGTTCACAGTGTTGCAGACTTAGGGACATTTGTTAGAAGCTGCAGAACTTACACACTGAGAACACCTGGGCTCTGAAATGCATGTCAGATAGATTGGCATTTTATTCATATGTCAGTTTCCATTTTTATCATATGTTGCCATACTGCATTTTCTGCCCGAACCTCGTTGCTTAGAGAAAGGAGCCTCGCTCCTTTGGCTTTAGCTGAGACCGCTCCAGAGCTGCTGGAGCTTAATAAAGGGAATCAAAGAATTGAGACCTGGGTACTTCCAGCTGGTTAGTAGTAGATCTCTTGGTGGGGATTAAAGAAGGTAAGTTTTCTTTAGTAGGCTTTTCCATTGGCATGCTTCCAGCCTATAATACTAGCGATTAGGTAGCATTTATGCGGTGCTTACCATGTGCCAGGCCCTATTCTAAGCACTGTATGCATTACTGACTCATTTAATCATTACAGACCCTGTGACTTTGAGGAGTACTATTATTTTCCCCACTTGTCAGATGAAGAAATTGAGGCATTGAGAGGATAAGCCTCGGTAAGGGGCTCAGATCACTCCTAGAGCCTGCAAACTGTAAACATTGTTCGGTGCTTCCAAATGGCTACCTTGCCGCCCTCGGCATGTGTTTCTCCACTCTTTGAGCATCCCTCCACCCAGATTATTTTCAGCGGTGGGCTCTTGGCACTGACTGCTGAGCCGCCTTCTTCCTGGTTCCCTTGTGGGGGCTTCTCCAGCCTGGAGGCGGCAGAGGATCCCTCGCCTTCTGGCTGGAGCATTGCCAGAGATTCATTCTCCCTGGAGTTTTGGAAACAGGTTTATTCAGGTCTCCTGGAGATGGAGGGCCCATGGTTAATTCATGCTTCACTCATGGGAGTGAGTTTTCATAGACGGTGAATTTTTGGTAAATGAATGTAATGCGCTCATACCTCTCTGATGAATAACCTAAAAAAAAAATATCTCTTTGTATTTCTTTCGGTCCTAGCTTAGTGCTTACAAATACACCAGAAACTTTTCAAGAAATCAGAAAATGGTGGCATTGAACAGAATTCATGATTTGGATAAGTGAAGTCCACAGGTAGCCCCAAACCATTGATGTTTTCAGCTCTCCTGTATCATGCCTCTTACTAGAATAACATGAAGCAATAAGTGAGATCCCAGTGTCGTGGTCGTCTGCTCCTCTTAAAGAGAGGTGTAGTGAGCTGGTTAAAGATCAAAGGCAGGTAGCTGTCCCTAGAAGGGACAGGGCCCTGACAACCCATAAACAGGATGGTGGTTCTTCGGTTAAAGGGAAGTGAACCATTCTTCCCGTAACTCTTCTAGCCTGTGGCCTGATTCCATCAGGCTTCATGGGCCACATCAGGATTCTTTATAGCTTCACAGCCTGAAGTTTAACTGGGTTTTACCAGTGCCTTTGGGTGGTTCTGGAGGCATTGGGAGGGGAAGAGGAAAGACAGGAAGAGGAAAGACAGGAAAAAGAAAAGGAGAAGACAGCAACAAATATATATGTATATGTGTATACGTATGCATAATGTGTTTATGTGTATGTATATATACACACACACATAAACGTATATGTATATATATACACACACACACAAGACACACACATATAGATAAAGCATTGAATGAGGGAGAAAAAGAGATGATAAAAATAAAAGGACAGAAAAAAGAAGTGTAACTGAAGTGGAGTCTTTGATTGCATCAGGCCACTTGAAAGTTCAATGCTTACTGCTGAGTTTCAGTTCACTCCAGTTAAAAAAGAATATCAGATTCTGCAGCAAGTCATGGACGGCTGGTTGGCCCTCTGACTTCGTAGTGAACTAGTGCCCAGAACTGTTGAGATTTGGACCCCAAAACAAAAAAACCTCTGTTTGTAGATGAGAAACATCCTGCTATGTTGTTTCATAGGTCTGAGTCTTATTTTTTAATACTTTCGTTATATCTAAAGGGAATGCTTACAAGTTTTCTCTCTAAAATTTCTTATATAATTCTAGTGCTTTGTTATTAGGTTTAAGTAGAGTTTTGGGAGTAGCATCTCAGATTCTTTTTGCTGAATGTTGAACCTGGTAGTCCACTTTATGGAGCAGAGAGACAAGGTAAGACAGAAATCCATCTTTAGTGGGTGAATGAGTAGAATCGATGGTTTAAATGTTTGATTTAGCTTTACGTTCATGTCACAGCTTGATATGCTGTCTCCCAGAAAACGAGCCTAGCAAAGTTGCAGGTTCTGTCTGCTGTAAAGGTTCCATGCTGGAAGGCCCCTATTCTCCACCCTTAGTTTTCCAAGGGCACAGGCGGGCATGTAAATTCACTGGTCAGCATGGATTACCCTTTGGGGATCCTGATGCCTCTGCTCTAAATCAGGTGGTGTGTGTCAATCAGCTGTTCCCTGTGATCTTGGCCAGAAGGGCTGCCATAATTTCTCTGGGCCAGTGGTGGAAAATTGATTCTCTGAAGTATACTGCGACTGAAAAATGAAACATTCTGTGTCCATATAAGGTAATATTTTATCTGCCCCTAGTTTGGCTCAGGAGTGAATACACATACATGCTTATTAAATGAAAACGACTATTCTTCCCCCACTGCAACTTTTTATTATGAAAATTTTCATATACAAAATGGTTAAAAGAATAATGCAATGAACGTCTGTATATCCTCCACTGAGATGTAACTCTTATTAACATTTTGCAGTATTTGCTTCATGTTTTTATCTAGTATATGTACAGATATATTTATTATTTTTGGACCATTTGTTAGTTTCAGGCATCAAGCTGGTTTCACGCATCAAGATATTTCATTCTTAAAAAGGACCTTATGCACGTACTAAGAATAAGGATTTTTTTTTTAAAGAATCACAGAGCCAATATCACACTTCAGAAAGTTAACAAAAATTTCACAATAACTTCTAAAATCTGGTCCATATTCACGTCTCCCTCATTGTCCTAAGGATGTCTTTTATAGCTTGTTTTAAAAAAAATCCAGGATCCAATTAAGGTTCATACTTTACATTCAGTTGTTACGAAAATGGCAACTTCTGACTATTGGAGATTCAATATCAGTTCTTTAATTTCTGCTGTCATTTCTGTTGTTTTACATGATCTCTTAGAGCTTTCAGGAAGAGTATTTAAGTAGCATTTCTTGTAAAAATAACATGTAATTAACTTAAGAAACTTTAAAATAAATATTAAAATATGGTGAAAATATCTGAAAGCACAAGCAGACATTTAGGATTGTTTTAAGAAAGCATAAAAGCTTTTTATTTTAATTGATACCCGGGGCATTTTTTTTTAATGGAATGAAGTAGTGAGTATTTTCTTCAGTCTAAATATGTTGCTTGTTTATATTCTTGTGTGTTTAGAGAAGAAACAAGTTTCCTGTTTGACTTCATGCAAAGGAGAACATATATAAAATATAATTTACCTAATATTTAAATTTTGATCTTTTGATAGAATGATCAAAGTATATAGTACACGCTAGATGTAAGATTAGGTATAATACACATTTAGTTCCTAATGCATCAGTGTACCCTACTAAAACATTTAAAAACAAACTGATCTACTTGAGGACATGCCATGTTTTCATAAGCCTTTACGTTTCATCAGCAGGCAGTGGATTCTTTTGCACGTTCAGGATTTTTTTCCCATCGTGGAACTTGCAAAGAAAAGAGGACTTGGCAATATTTTTATTGCTAAGAGGTGCTGGGAAAATAACACTAGCTGATTAGACAAAAAACGGCTCATATATTTGTATGTGAGTTGGTATGCCAAGTTAAACGATAAATGTATTGCTACCCAGCAAGCCCCACAAAGAATATAAACCCTAAAGGCCATTTGTCAAATAAATAATTTAACTTATTGTAGGTGTCACAGTTGCATTTATTATGTGTTTGTAGAAAATACATCAGTTCTTCAAGTATTCTGAGCAGTATCATCGCTTAGAAATAGCAGTGCCAATGACTGGCCAGTTAACGTACTGTCGCCAAACATCACGTTATTTTAAGTCAGGGGAAGGATCAGTTTATGATGCAGTCGCTTCGCGGAGCCTTGCCAGTAATTTCCCCAAATCGTCACTTTTGCAGAGATTTTTTTGGGGGGGGGCTGAACATTTGTCCTGACCTGCTCACGTTAAATATCCCTTGTATCTGTGTCAAATGTATCTTCAGTTAGGGGGCTGAAAGAACACAAGTGTCTGTGTTGTAAATACGTTTAGTTATCCTTCCAAAGACACTTCCTTCTCAACAGATAGTTTCGCTTAACGTAATTTTGGACCAGTTTAAAAATAAACCAGCAGGAGCCATGCTCCGTGTTTACTTTCGCTCTGCCTGTGTGAGCGTTCCGTTTTGTAAATATGTATGGACTATCTACAGCCTGGAAGATGCCGGGCAAGGTGCTCCTGGTATGAGCCATTCAGAACAGGCAGCTCTGTTCAGCCTGCCTGCCTTGAGGGGGATTGTCTAGGCCAGCCCCCCAGTAGCTCTCACTTACCATTTCTCTGTTGGTGACTCGCCACAAGTGCCTTTACTAAGGGGTACTCAGAGGACATGGAAGGAAATTAAATTTAAACCCAAGATATTTTCCACCTCATATTTCCCTTATCTCTGCTGAGGCCTCCCAAACCTGGTTCCATAACACTCCAAGGACTTGAGTTATCTCAAGGAGACTTAGGAAATTCTTGCTATTACGTTAGCTTTAATTACTTAAGAACTTTTCATGAAAGGCACAGTAGGGTGATTGGAGATTTGAAGCAAGACAGAACTGGATTCGAATCCTGGCTCCGTCACGGTCTACTGAACGAGTCTCTTGATCACTGAGCTTTGGCTTTTTCATCTGTAAAACGGGAATAGTAATGCTTAACCCGCAGGGCCGTGTGAGGATGAATGAGACAGGGCATGTCAAGGTTCCAGCCCAGTTTCTGGCACTTAACAGACCTTCAGGAAACTGTAGTGTTCTTATTTCTTTGGTGGTACTTTTTTGAGGAGTGAAGGAAGAAAAGGAGGGTAGAAGGCAGAAGAAGAAGTTCCTCAGTATCCAGGAATGATTGGTTTCAGGACCGTCCCTCGGATACCAAAATCCAAGGCTGCTCAAGTCCACGGTCGGCCCACTCCGCATCTGTGGTTCCGCACCCTCGGATTCAAGCAGCCAGGCATCGGGTGGTACTGTAGTATTTATTGAAAAAAATCCGTGCATCACAGTTCAAACCCATGTTGTTCAAGGGTCAACTATATATCAAAGAAATGACAGTCATGCCTATTAAAAGGTTTATAGCAGTATTTTTCACACTATGGGTTGCCACCCATTCTAGGGTTGTATCTGGAACTTAAAGAAAAAGAGAGACAGAAAGAAGAGAGACAGTATCAGAATGGATTTGAGTAGTGGGAAGAGTATTGTTTTGGCAAATGTTCTTTTCCTAGTTATATGTGTAATGTGTGTACTGCATCATGATGTAAAACATATTTTTGCTGGAAGATATGGTCAAAAAAAGTTTGAGAAACACTAGCTTAGTTCCGTATTCTTTTTTTTTTTTTTGCGGTACGTGGGCCTCTCCCACTGCTGTGGCCTCTCCCGTGGCAGAGCACAGGCTCCGGATGCGCAGGCTCAGCGGGCACGGCTCACAGGCCCAGCCGCCCTGCGGCATGTGGGATCCTCCCGGACCGGGGCACGAACCCGTGTCCCCTGCATCGGCAGGCGAACTCTCAACCACTGTGCCACCAGGGAAGTCCCAGTTCCGTATTCTTAACGCCCCACACATCACAGAGCATTGGAAGCTGCCAGCGTGTACAACGCTATGCTGAAAGTCCATGAATTCAGACAGCCACTGCTTTCACTCTCTCTGTTTGTGCCAGCCACACCCTAACCCACGCCAGCCGTCCCTCAGGACTCAGCTCAGCCCTCAGAGCCCTCACCATCCTATGAAGGAACAACGAGCCTACCTGTCTGCACCCTCTTCCAGTGTAGGGTGGCTCTGAGGGCATCTGTCTTGCTCACCCCATCTCCGCAGAGCCTGGCAGTCAGCGCTCAATAGAGATTAGCCATGTCAGGGAATGTGATGGTTATGCTGCAGCTCAGAGTGTGGTCCCTGCCTCCCCCCCCCCCGCCCCCCCAGTTCAGGATGTGGTCCAGCTGAGTTCCTTCTGAGGCTGGGCATCTAGAGGAGCTGGCTTGAGAATAGACCTTGCGGAGCCTGAATGGTGGTCTGGGGGCCGAGCTTCACCAGGTCTGAATACCAAGGGGTAAAGTCTTCCCACCAAAAGAGTAGGCACACCTTTGCCAATCCAGAGTGAATGTGGTGGGCTTCCCTGGTGGTGCAGTGTTTAAGAATCCGCTTGCCAATGCAGGAGACACAGGTTCGAGCCCTGGTCCGGGAAGATCCCACATGCTGTGGAGCAGCTAAGCCCGTGTGCCACAACTACTGAGCCTGCGCTCTAGAGCCCGCGATCCACAACTGCTGAGCCTGTGTGCCACAGCTACTGAAGCCCGCACGCCTAGAACCTGTGCTCCACAACAAGAGAAGCCACCACAATGGGAAGCCTGCGCGCTGCAACGAAGAGTAGCCCCCGCTCGCCGCAACTAGAGAAAGCCTGTGTGCAGCAACAAAGACCCAACACAGCCAATAAATAAATAAATAAATACAAACAAAGTGAACGTGGTGGAATTTCCTTTCACTGCTTACAGGCTTGGTTTCAAAATATGATACCTTTGTAAAAGATTCTTTATGGTTGCTCGTTTAGTTTCTTTTGAGTTTAATTATAATCTGTAAAATGGGATAATTTCTACCTAAGAGGAACTTTATAGAAATGAAAAGGGGGAAATATTAGTAAGCCTCAGCACATCAAATGACACCTATTAGTACCCAAATGTTAGTCCCCTCCCTTATTTATAATAAATTGAAACCTGTTGTCTCATATCTCCCCCTTAAAGAGAGGAGAAAATGTTACAGTCAACCGTTTCTATGGGATGATATTGTGATACGTAGGGTTTCTAGTTTGCGTCAGTTATAATCTGCCTTATCTGACTTCTTGGTTTACGTACTGCCTAGAAAAAATTAGACCTTTTGCACACAGATCTGATGTGGGAGGATGACAGTTGTTTTTTGTTTTTTTGAAACTGGATGATTGAAAGTGAGGGAAGGAGACACTTTATTTGAACCAAATAAAAAGGTTCCAGTGTATATGCAAAATGATCTGATTCTCAGCTACCTAATTGAACCATTGATGACATCGAATGAATTTTAGTATCCTTTGACATTGTAGAAGACCGTATTTACAAATCATGTCCTGAGTTCCGCCACATTTGAAAATGTTTCCGTCTCTTTATGATGGTCTGTCTGTTACAGAGTGATGTCAGATTAGAAAACATTTGGAGATGAAGCACAGCAGTATCTCCTAAATTATGGTGAGATGCAAGGTTAATGCAAGATACAGATGTGTGTGCTTAAAAGGGTATTGATTATGTGTCAGGGGCGTGTGTAAGAGTGCATTTTGGTATGTCTTCTTTAAACATTTTCAGATGCGTGCTTTAAAGGATGAGTGGTTCCTGGGAATGTCAGGAGTGAGAGAAGCAGACATACCCACACACGACACCCTTGTCCTCCAGAGCTTCAGGACCCCCTCAAAGCTCCGTCTCCAGAGGAACGGGAAGTCGAATTTCTTTTCTTTTCCTTTCTGTTTCGTTCTCCTCTAGTCAGCATTGTTAGGAAGAGCTAGGCTTTTTGCAGTGTGGGAAGTGGGAGCTAGAATGATATTTATGAGCTAAGTGCCCAGAACATTTTGAGGACTTGGTAGAAGGATGATTATTGATTCTAAAGTTCTGCTAATGAATCAAACGGTTCCACAGCCTCTCTCGTCAAACCTAGACGTAGGGCACGGACAGAACCAGAAAACAGGAAATTGTGGGAAGGACCAGGTTTGAATGGCAAGGATTGTTTATTCCAGCACTGGAAGCCCAGCGTTAATTTTATCTGTGGTCAGCTGTGTGTTTTTCTCAGTGGAGTCCTTGAGGGGGTCACGTTGTGTTCAGCTTCTGTTTACTTTTCTACACTCTGTCGACTCATTCCCATCAAATCCTAGGAGGAACTAGAAGAAAACTTAGTTCTATGTGTGTACTTTTGAATAGCCTCAGACCTATTTGTAGACCGGTGGCCTGGTATACTTCTGCTTCAGCTCGGCAGTCTAAAAAGTCATTTAGACAGAAATCCTTGATGGGCTCCTCTGATGCTCGTTATCAGTCCAGAGCAGGCGCCGGTCAACCACACAGAGAGCACGGAGGCGTGGAATGGCTATGTGCAGCCTAGGGCCAGAGATGTGAGATGTGGAGTTCAATGGTTGCCCGCCAACAGTGAATTCCGTCTTGAAATCTGACTTCATTATCTGTTGTTGCATCAAGAGTGTGAACTCCACCAAATTCAGGCAACGCACGGGAGCATCAAGAATAGTGCGGCACATATACACAATGGAATATTACTCAGCCAATAAAAAGAAACGAAACTGAGTTATTTGTAGTGAGGTGGATGGACCTAGAGACCGTCATATAGAGTGAAGTAAGTCAGAAAGAGAAAAATAAATACTATATGCTAACACATGTATATGGAATCTAAAAAAAAAGAAAGGTTCTGAAGAACCTGGGGCAGGACAGGAATAAAGATGCAAACGTAGAGAATGGACTTGAGGATACGGGGAGGGGGAAGGGTAAGCTGGGACAAAGTGAGAGTGGCATGGACTTATATACACTACCAAATATAAAATAGCTAGCTAGTGGGAAGCAGCTGCATAGCACAGGGAGCTCAGCTCAGTGCTTTGTGACCACCTAGAGCGGTGGGATAGGGAGGGTGGGAGGGAGACGCAAGAGGGAGGAGATATGGGGATATATGTTTATGTATAGCTGATTCACTTTGTTGTAAAGCAGAAACTAACACACCATTGTAAAGCAATTATACTCTAATAAAGGTGTTAAAAAAAGGAACGGTGCAGTAAACGCACACATCAGTACAGAAAGACATATAAACAGATGTATGTGTATTCATTTATTTTCTTTAGTTTTTTGGCTGCATCGGGTCTTCGTTGCAGCATGTGGGATCTTTCATTGCATTGTGGGCTCGTCATTGCAGCGTGCAGAATTCTCTGTCGTGGTGGCGTGCGGGTTTTCTCTCTCTAGGTGTGGCACATGGGCTCCAGGGCGCGTGGGCTCTGTAGTTCGCGGCATGCGGGCTCTAGTTGAGGTGGGTGAGCTCGGTAGTTGTGGCACTCGGGCTTCGTTGCCCAGCGGCATGTGGGATCTTAGTTCCCCGACCAGAGATCGAACCCGTGTCCCCTGCATTGGAAGGTGGATTCTTTATCACTGGACCACCAGTGAGGTCCCCAGATGTATTTTTGACGGTCTGTTTGGATGCCTGCCCCATCTCCTCCTGGCTGCTCTTCCGACCATCCACCCAGAGCCCTGTGTATCTCCGTCATCTTCTAGACGTCCTTGTCCTCCTTCCCCATCCCCACGTGTTCATTCCCTCTGTCCTCACCCTGCTTCTGGCTCTCATCCTGTTTGCCCAGTGATCTGACCATCATCCCCTACCTGGTCTCCCTCTTCTAGTCTTTGTCTTTGTGAATGCTTTTCATGCCACTGCAGTTTGTCTTTTGAAACCACAGTTCTGGTCATATTATTCCCTTAGGCACACACCTCTGATGGCTCCCCACTGCCTACAGAAGAAAAAAATTGGGTTTCTGATAGATACTCAGGGCTTTTCATACTTTATCCACTTCCTTTCACCCTCCTCTCCAGCCACACTGGACTGCCAGCTCTGATGCCTTCATCAGGTTTCCTAACCGAAGTCTCAGTAGCCTCACCTGTAAAATGGATATCATAATAGACTCTGCCTCATAGGATTAAGGATTCATTGGAATGTCAAAATAATAACTTTAGCCACAGTAAGGAGGTAATAAAAGTTAGATAAGATATTCATTGTTATTAAACTTGACACAGTGACTTCACTCTTTCCTTACACTGTTCTTAAGCCATCCTATCCTCCTTTGTTTTAAAATTGCTTTCATCTTTAAGGCACACAGCCATGACAATCTTTGTGAAGCCGTTCTGAATCTCTCAGTCAATTACTGGACTCTTTCTCTGTGCGCCCATTGTAGTTTGTATATTTCAGTTATGTCACTTAATCAAAAAGCCTGCCTTGTACTAGAACTGTGTTTGTCTTCCCATTCAAGGTGGTTTCCTGCTGAGATTGGACCATGGAAGTTCTTCTTAGCCTGAGGTTGGAGCTGGGTTGAGGGTGGGGAAGTCAAGTCAGCTGAGCTTTGCTTCTAAAGGGATCATTTCTGGCTTGTGTTTCAGGAATTGAGAATGGGGGTTGCAGTGCTGCAGTGCAGTTCTGACACTAACCACACCATGAGGGAAGGGTGCAGTCCCCAACAAAACAGCCCTTGTTTCAGATACCGCTGCAAGTTCAGGTGTCCCCAGGACAACCACACTTCTGACCAACTAGCTACAGATTTGGGGAGGGGGTCCCACAACCCCTTCAGATTTGACAGTTTCCTAGAATGGCTCACAGAACTCAGGAAAGTCCTATACTTCAGATTATTGTTTTATCATACAGGACATAAGGCAGGACCAGTCAAGTGAGGAGACACGTAGGACCAAGTCTGGGAGGGTCCTGGACATGGAGCTTCCCTGCCCTCACCCTGTGGAATCAGGAGGGGTCTGTCTCTCTCCCTCCCAACACGTCCACGCAGTCACAAACCAGGAATCTCTGCCAAATCTGGAGCTTTGGTGTCCAGAGTTTTTAGTGGGGTTTCGTTGTGCAGGTGTGATGACTCTGAGATTATTCAGACTCCATCCCCTCTCCCCTCCCTAGAGGAGGTCCACTTACCTCACTGGACTCGAAGCTCCAACCCTCTAATCCCATGATTTCTGGAGTGGCCAGCCCTACCCTGAGCATCTTGTTAGCACAACTCAGTTATGGACCCTGGGGCTCATGAATATCAAAGGTATTTCCAGTTACTAGGGAAATTCCAACTATTTAGAGTATGTTGCAGGAACCGGGGACTAAAGCTAGTCAAATTCATGATTATACAACAGGCTTGCTTCTCACCGTCCTCTTCAGATGTCTTGTTTGCATCGTCGAGACAGCGCCTCCCTTTCGTATCATGAACCTTCCTATCCCATTATGACAAGAATGACCATCTAAACCCACCATGTCTATGTTGTCAATCAGTAGAAGTTGGGTGAGACATATAAATGGTTGACAGCCTGCACACAGGAGGTGGGTGGGAGGACCTATTTATGGAAGGATCCTTGATGTAACTCTCTAGATTGCTTTTTGTTTAAATAAGCAAGTCTCCCCTATCAGTGGATTACATTCTTGAGGGCAGGAACGGTCCCAATCACCTTTGTACACCTTGGCACCTACCATGTGCTTGGTGAGTGTCCCCCCCCATAGAGCCCACTGCCCAGCAGCTCTCTTGGGGGTGCAGCGAGCACCTGTGGCTGGCCGAGCTGTACAGCTCAGCCTCAGGCATCCCTCACTGAGAGAGCAGACTCAACAGGAAGGAACAGACTTTCTTTCTGTTCCTCCACTGGTGATCCCAGTGGAGCTGGCCATGCTTGGGCTGACAATACGCATGAACGGTAGCTACCACTTCCTCTGATGAGTGAAATACTGACATTTATAGCTAGATATGGGTCCCTGACATGCAGCCAAACAAAAGATGACAAGAGCAATGTTGTCTACGGAGGGCGTAGGTAAAATCACTTTGTTACAACTGTGTTTTCCGAAGTCTCAGGACAGATGCCTGTGTTTTAGGCATCAGGCCGTGTCGCCATTCACTTGCCTATCCATATATTTTTTTCCCGGAAATAAGTATGATTTATTTATTTCCTGAAACAAATGTAATCAGGGATTAATGCATTAATCCCTGAGAAATGAAAAGTCTTTACATTCTCTTCCGGAAGAATTTAATTTTCTTTAGGGACTTCCTTCAATCCCGTCTTTTCTCCCAGGTTTCCAGAACTTCAGAACCAACTCAGCAGGATCTGTGCTTCCTCCTCCTACCTTCCCCATCCCCCGTGCCAGAGCGAGCGTGCGCTCTCTCTCACTGTGCTGAAGTCTTCTCTGTTGTCACTGACGTAGTTTTCTGATTTTCTTTTTTAAAAAGATAATTAATTAATTTATTGTTGGCTGTGTTGGGTCTTCGTTGCTGTGCGCGGGCCTTCTCCAGTTGCGGTGAGCGGGGGCTACTCTTCGTTGCGGTGCACAGGCTTCTCATCGTGGTCGCTTCCCCCGTTGCAGAGCACAGCCTCTAGGCGCGCGGGCCCCCGTAGTTGTGGCACACGGGCTCAATAGTTGTGGCTCGCGGGCTCTAGAGCACAGGCTCAGCAGTTGTGGTGCACGGGCTTAGTTGCTCTGTGGCATATGGGATCCTCCTGGACCAGGGCTCGAACCCATGTTCCCTGCATTGGCAGGTGGATTCTTAACCACTGCGCCACCAAGGAGGTCCCTGATTTTCTTAACGTTAAGTCAGATTCTATTTTAAAATGTCTAGACGCTTAAGGCACATAATAATTAAGGGTTATTCCTGTCAGGAATAGAAACCCCGTATTAGAACAGTTCTTCCTCAGCGGCTGCTAAACAAGGAAAATCCTATTTAGAGGGTTTGCCTCTGTGATCTTTATCTTTTATATGGTAGTTACGTAATGTCAGGTTTAATTGGCCAGGAGTGAGGAAGCCGGTTTATTTGTGTGCCTCTTGTGTCATATGTACCCGAGGGGCTGAGCGGTCAGTGAAAGTACCTATGATTTGTCCATGGGGGCTGCTGGCCAGGAAGTGTCCTGTATAATGGCAGTTTGATAGATGCTGAAAGAAAAGCAGTTTGTTTTCTCTTGCTGCGGTGATGGGTATGTGAGAGCCACTGAATAAACATGTGTGGGTTGGCTTTAAAAGCACATTTATGCTGAACAGGAGACCGCCGTCCTTTATTTGATAGTAAGCCTCCTAGTGCTGGCATCTTTCTCTGGTGCAGACTGGTGGGTCAGGAGAGGGTGCTACTCAGGATTTAAAAATTAATTCCCTAAGAGAAAACAGGCGGTAACATAAAAGAGGGACCCGAGTGTACAAACTCTTGGGGGTAAGATAGGCTCAAGGATGTACTGTACAACATGAGGAATATAGCTAATATTTTGTGGTAAGTGTACATGGAAAATAACCTTTACAAATTGTATACAAATAAAAAATTGAGAAGAAGAGGAAAGGTTAGCAATCATTTTGAAGAGGTAGCACAGCACAGAGAGTAATGACTCTGGAGCCAGATGGCCTAACGTCAGATCCCAACCCTGCCATTCACTAGCTGGGGAGAGTTACTCAAGAGTTCTTTGTCACAGTTTCCTCGTCTGTCCTTATCTGTAAATCGGAGGCAGTGATAGTAGAGCTCATTATTTATAGAGAATTCAGCACAGCACCTTGTACCTACAAGTTCTCAGTATGTAGAAACTATTGTTTTTTTTCTTTCCACGTCTCTTCAGATAAAACTTTGCCTACATTTGTGACTTATTTCTAGAATCAAACACATCCAGATCTGTGTTGCGTTACCCACTCACCATGTCCAAATGTCTTTCTACTTTGACCAAGAGGGGAGGGACGGGGAAAGCTCCAGTGAGAAGATGGTGCTGGGATGCTATGTACGGTGTTCACTCTAAGGGCAGACTCTGTAGAAGTTAAATTTACACTTTGGTGACACCCCCTTGCCTTGTATTCTGTTTGAGGATAAAGAATCTGTATTCAGTGTTTATTACTGTTGCTTTAGGTTTTCTGGGGGGTTTTCATCTAAAGAATGTAAACATGGGGCCTCACAGTAAGCTTGGGTAATTCAACTAAACAAATATTTGTGGAACTCAGATCAAATGCAAGGCAATCATATACAAAATTCTGAGGGATGTAAAGACAACTATGAAACAGTTTTCACTCTTGACAATAAAGTCTGTTGAACAAGATAAAGAGAGAGAGAGAAAAAAAGAAATACCTGAGTGGAGGATGGAGGAAGGATCGAGTAATCCTCAGAAGATACCAGCAGCGGAATATTGATGGTCTCGCCCATCTGTACCGAAGCATAGACACTAACGATGGTTCATAGGGTCCAGAGATACGACCGGTGTGTGGTGGGGACAGGACAGGCTGATCAGTAAACCCTGCTGGCAGAGAGGCTTTGCGGTGCTAAAGAAGAAACAGATCTCATAGGCGGGTCCATGTATAGAAGGAAAGAAACCAGAAGGGGAACAAGTGATGGAGAACATTTGGAAGAGGATGAAAATGAAGGAGAAACCAACTCAGGGCAGACCGGGGCCACATACGTGGATGGAAAAGATAACTAGTGGTTTCTCCACAAACTTACACTGTGGCACAGAGGCTGGATGCCGTATAAAGGGAGGCTTTACCGAGACAGCGGCTGAAAGTTTAAAAGAGAATGTCAGTTGATTTTTCGCTTTGCTTTTGTATACAGTTCCATTGTTTTCAAGCTGCTTCGGACTGAACATGGAAAATGAGGAAGCGTAGGATGGAGATGCAGTGGTTGTGAGGATTTTAGAGCAGGTAGCCTCACTACCTTGAAGTTCATCGGAGTGGAAGGGGGGATGGCTGGTCCCACCACATGCCAGACTTCAGGACACCTGTTCAGTGTGCGAGAAGCAAAGGGGGCATGTGTGTTCAGGGAGCCCCGGGTTATGAGAAACTCTGTGAGGCAGGAGCCATGTATGAGTTCATTTCCGCCTGTGTGTCCAGGGGCTGGAGCAGTCCTTGGCGCACGATCGGCCTTTCATAAAGATTTACCGAATAAACGAAAAAAGGAATAAAAAGAAAGGGGCCTCCATGAGGTAGAAGACTTTGAAACGTAAAGTTCTGATAGAAAACATGTGAATTATTCCAGTGAGGGAGAAAATGAGGAATACCTCTTAAGACAAAAACTGAAAGACAAAGAAACAGCCTAGGGCACCACCCCCTGGAGCCTTCCGAGCTCCGAGCTCCGATTAGTAGGACACACAGTTTAAAGGATGGGAAACTGATAAATCAAAAATGCACACACAGTAAGATTAGGGTCAGGAAAGCTAAAGGCCGACATGAGCCGTGTCTTGTGAAAAATTCTCACGACCAAAGACTTTTGAAAGCACTTATGTTCCGAGATAAAAAGGTGAACTGAGGCTTGGGGAAGATGCTGGGTTAATAAAAAAATGACACAGAAAAACGTAGAATTATTCGCTTCCTAGTTAGCTTTCCTCCTTTCAATGAAGAAGAAGATATTTAAAAGTAGAAAAGACCCATAAACATCATCAAGAAATTAAAGTAAAAGCCAGAAGGGTAAGGTTAGGAAGAAAACATCAAGGCATTCTTCATGGTAATAAAAGAAGTTGGAATCTCTAGACCCAGATGAATGGCATCGTTCGGTCCTGAGAAGGCCCTGTGGGTGAGCTCCTGGAACTGAAATCATGGTGCCCTGGCCCTTGATGACAAGAGAAGATGTGGTGAGAGAATTACGAGATGGACTCGGGCGCTCAGCTGCGTTAGTTACTTCCCCTGGCTTTGCCTCTGGTCCCTCATCTGTAAAATGACGTCTTGTCAGCCCGTCTGCCAAATGAGGCTGTGCCTCAGTTGATGATAATAATACTTACTACCTCTTCTGGTTACTGTGAGGAATAAATCAGATAATTTGTGTAAACAGTTGACAGAGTTGATACCATCTAAGCATCAGTTATACTCATTATTGCCTATTCTCTATCAGAAATTATCTGCAAAAGAGAGCTTTGGGAGTTCTGGAGATGGAAAAATATCCCAAGTTTAGAAAGGGGAAGAAGAGACAGATTGTAGAAATTACAGCCTAATAAATTTGGCATTAATTCCTGGCAAAATCCTCATACAGACAAGTACAGAGATGGCTTGGGAGGATCAACATAAAAAGTCCTTATGGATTCCGTATTAGTTTGCTAGGCCTGCTGGACAGAGTACCACAGACGGGTGGCTTAAATAACAGGAATTTATTGTGTCACACTTGTGGAGACTAGAAATCTGAGATCAAGGTGTCCACAGGATTGGTTTTTTGGGGGTGGAGGGGCGTGAGGGAAGGATCTGTGCTGGGGCGCTCTCCATGGCTTGTAGATGGCTATCTTCTCCCAGTGTCTCTTCACATCACCTGCCCTACGTGTCTCTGTCGAAATTTCTCCTTTTTACAAGGACAACGGTCGTATTGGATTAGGGCCCATCCAAATGACCGCACTTTAACTTGATTCCCTCTGTAAAGACCCTGTCTATACATAGGCCACACTCTGAGATCCTGGGGGTTAGGACTTCAACATGTCTTTTATAAGGGGATTCAGCCCTTAACAGATTCACTAACAGAAGTCAAGTAAAGCAAAATTAGCCTTATTTTATTTTATTTTTTTGATGGTATAGAAGAAGGGAAATATATACACAGTGAACTTTGAGTTTTTTAAAAAAATGTATTCAATACTCTTGATTTTCATAAATGATATCTATGGTGAGTGTGTTCCCCCCTTCCTCCCATGCAGACACAGGGTTTAATCTGCATTTGAATTACTACACATTGGCCACAGTATCTGTTTCTTCATTTTTTTTGTTGTTTTTTTGTTTTGTTTTTTGTTTTTTGCGGTAGGCGGGCCTCCCACTGCCGCGGCCTCTCCCGTTGCTCTCCCGAGCACAGGCTCCGGACGCGCAGGCTCAGCGGCCATGGCTCACGGGCCCAGCCGCTCCACGGCACGTGGGATCTTCCCAGACCGGGGCACGAACCCATGTCCCCTGCATCGGCAGGCGGACCCCCAACTACCGCACCACCAGGGAAGCCCTGTTTCTTCATTTGATGCTATATTTTCAAGACCTCACTCTTATCTTCAAGGTGTAATCACCTTCTTCTCGTCCACCCAGGACCTTTACTTTGTGACATTGTGTGCTTCATAAGCTTGTGAAACAATTGTGAAATTGTTCTCTGATGGATTGTTCCTGCTCGCAGGAGAATGGCATTAAAATATTTATAGGGAAATGAATTTCAGTTTCCAGTGGAAAAGGCCAGAAGAAATATGGTTTAAAATTTCATAGAAAATGACCGTCCTTATCATTTTATTTTGAGAAAGGGGGGGGGGGGAATCTCCTGACTGTGACTTCATGCTTTAGTTCGTGTGAAAGAGTCTCGTCTGGAGATTTATCATCGTAATCTTCCTACACTTTAGGATTTATATTTCCATTTCAGAATTTAATTATTAATTTGATCATGAACATTTCTCAGAAGGCTTCTCTTTCTTACAACTGCCTTTATTATTTTATTAAGTGATGAAGAATTTCATCTGTGTTTCAAGGGGTAGTGGAGTAGACTGACTTTTGTCACGTAGGCATTTAAGTGTAAGTGCTGGGCTCCTGAAAAATACAGGTCCAGGCCTGCAGGGCAGGTGGATCCTGTGATAAGGCTTGTGTGGGTCCTGCTTTGTTTTCAGTAGCCATTCTCTCTGCTTAACCTCTTCTCCCAGGTGAACTTTATTACCAGATAGAAATCTTATCCACCCAGTGAGTTCATGTGTATTTTGAAAAACAGCACTGCTCCTCTACCCTCGCCCCCTGACTTTGAAAACAAACCCCAAACACACTCCTTTTTCCTCCTCGTAATCAGATCTTAACTATCAATGCCTCCCAAGTCCTGTTGATGTTTCTGTCTTGAGTTAATTTTTTCGTAACTCTTTGTCTATTTATACGTGGCTGCTTTTTGCTCCACAAGATGCCGAACGGAAAGCTCTTAGGGCCTTAAAAAAAGGACCAAGCCACCTTTCTCCAGTTGTCCTAGTGTCATTTCTCCTCCTCTAAATAAAGGAATGCCTCTAATTTTTTTTTTTTTTTCTTTACAGTTTCTACTGGTCCTTTCTGTTTTTACCACTTGACTGGCCAGAAATTTAGCCTTGATGTATGATGGACCTTTTTAATTTTTCTAAAAACCTTTGACCCCAAAGAGGATTTCTGGGCCTGGCCTGAGACCATAGTGCAGTGACCCATCTGGTTTTTTGAGAGTCAGCAGAGGCAGGTGGCCTGGGGCCCATCCACCCCTGTCTGCATGTAGTGGGGTTAGTCTGTGCAGAGGGATTGATTGTGAGAGGAAGAAAAAAAGTGTTTATAAAGATCAAGGCACAGCTCTCCATCACCGGGAGCATGAATGGCCACCTGACTTGCTTTTCCAAGTGTCTCTTGCCCAATCTCTCTCTTCTTTCTAGAACTGGCAAATGCTCTATCCATTCCACTGCTCTAGTCTTCTTTTCAAGTGTAGCAATTGTTTGAGTCTTAGCAATGCAGCGATTACCTGGGTTTTGAGTGTGAATTTTAAAGCTGAAGTGTTCAATTTTTATGGGCACAGTACTTATGGTTTCAAAAGCACTCTTTTCCAGACATGTATTTTTCAAATTGGAATGCCTTTTCACATTATTTTAGATTTTCTGTAGGACTGAGATTTTGAACGAGAGGTTGAGAGGGAAATTACTTTTTTTTTTTTTCTGTCTGTTAGTTTTAAGCTTCAATTTAAAAAATCCTCATGGTGAGACTTCCCTGGTGGCACGGTGGTTAAGAATCCACCTGCCAATGCAGGGGACACAGGTTCGATCCCTGGTCCAGGAAGATCCCATGTGCCGAGGAGCATGTGTGCCGCAACTACTGAGCCTGCACTCAAGAGCTCGTGAGTCACAACTACTGAGCCTGCGCACCGTAACTACTGAAGCCCTCTTGTCTAGAGCCCGTGCTCTGCAACAAGAGAAGCCACTGCAACGAGAAGCCTGTGCACTGCAACGAAGAGCAGCCCCCGCTCGCCGGAACTAGAGAGAAGAGCCCGTGTACATCAACGAAGACCCAACGCAGCCAAAAAAAAATAAGTAACTAAAATAAAAAATAAAATTAAAAAAAATCCTCATGGTCAAAATCTTAAAGATATATTTTATGATATTGTTGAGGAAAATGCACATACATCGTCTCTTTAACATTCTGAATCGTGTTGAGAGTTGTGGTGGTTTTTTTATACTCTGCTTCATATTGTGAGTTTCTAAACATACAGGTGCTGTGCAGGCCCAGGAGTGCAGCAGACAGAGAGGAAAGGTTAACATTCAGCTCATTTACATTGTGACTCCCTTTCTAAGTTTGACTTTAGTGTTTGCTTTAAAGAGTATTTATTTTTCTGTATGGTATTAATAATATCAGGTATTCTCTTCTGAACTGGGGAATTGTTCTCTCCATTAAGTTAGTTTTTAGCAAACATTTCTTAAAAACAGTGAAACATTTCTGAAAAACATGTCATGAATTGTTTTTTCCTGTTTTGCCTGTTCTATTCTATGTGGCCTATTACACTATGCACCATTTAACAAATATTATAAACGCAGTCCTGCGTCTTACTTTTACACTGTGAAGACTTGCATTTTATTTCTGTATATACGGTAGTCTGCCCTTATCTTGGGGCGTACGTTCCAGACCCCTAGTGGATGCTGAAACCACCAAGAGTACCGAATGCTATGTATACTATGTTTTTTCCCCCTGTGTATACATATCTGTGATAAAGTTTAATTTATAAATTAGGCACAGTAAGAGATTAACAATAATAACTAATAATAAAGTAGAACAGTTATAACAATACACTGTGATGAAAGTTATGTGAATGTGGTCTCAGAGTATCTCACTGTACAAATTTAATGCCTTTTTCATCTTAACTAAGCACCTACCACGCACTGTGGCTGTAACGTTTGCAGTTTGAGGTGCGACAGCAAAGCATGCAGATTTCTTTTTCCTTCTTCATGATTTCAGGAATAGATGATTTGTTCTTATCGTAGATTGTAGCAACCTCAACTTACAATTTTTTCCTTTCTTTATTAAGTCAAGAACTTTCACCTTTTTACTTACAGAAAGTACTTTATGGCTTCTCTTTGGCATATTCAGATCACCAGAATCACTACTCTTGCACTTTGGGGACATTATTAAGTGAAATAAGGGTCACTTGAACACAAGCACTGTGACACCACGACAGGCGATCTGATACCCGAGAGGGCTACTAAGTGACTAATGGGTGGGATACGCCAGACAAAGGGATGATTCACATCCTGGCGGGTGAGACCAGGTGGCTCAAGATTTCATTACAGTACTCAGAATGGCGCGAAATTTAAAACTTATGAACTGTTTACTTCTGGAATTTTCCGTTTAATATTTTTGGACTGTGGTTGACCGTGGGTCACTGAAACTGTGGAAAGTGAAACCACGGATAAGGGAAGACTACAGTACTTTTATTTTGAGAAGTTAATTTGTAATTTATTAGCCTTTGTGACCTTGTTGTATGGTGTAGTCATTAAGAGCCCAAGTTTTGAAGTCGGACGTTTCAGTTTGAGCTCTGGACCCAATCGAATATCACTTCATCTCTCCAACCTTAGTGTCCTTATCTGTAAAATGAGGATAATAATAGCAGCTACCGCCTGGAGTTGTTGGGAGATGTACATGAGACAATGCATGTAAAATGCCTGACCCATATATGTTAGCTATTACCATTACCAGTGTGCATGTATGAGATAGAAGGTGCATGGTGTGTGGTAACAATTTGGGACTAGCAGATTGGAGATGTGGGGTTCTAGGCCAGAGAAGATCCACAAAGGATGGAAAGAGGGGTTGAGACTAAGGAGAGTAAGACCTTGGTTCTAAGAACAAAAGGCAGTGTTACTTTTCTGTTGGATTATTCTATAATTCACATCGTTACAAGCAAGGAAATGGATACAGAGTTTATTATTATTATTTTTTGAATTCACTTTAGCAGAATAAATAGGAAAAGATTTGTGGTCACTGGATTCCTGGACTAGAACTTGATGCATGTATCTCCTTATTCTCTCCAAACAGGAAGTTAAATTACTGTTCTGAGTTGAGTTTGCGTCTGGAACCAAATATGTTACCTGATCTGCACTTGATCTACACTTGGCTAGGCCAGTTAAGTGTTTGGATGAAATGATACGCTTCTCTTTTTATTTTTGGAGTTTTCTGTTCTGGATTAATGTTGGATGTTTGTCGACGGTAGATTGCAGCTTGCAATCTAGAATCAGTTGGTCAGGGAAATCTAGTCCTTACATTTGAGCAAAACCTGGAGGAGGCCAGGGAGTGAGCAGAAGAGTAACATGATGTGTGACTGAGGTTTTTAACAGGATCGCTCTGGCTGTTGTGAAAATAATGTACTAATAGGCCCCCAAATGCTTTTTTTTCGGTGTATATATGCCAAAGGGACAGTCACACATTGGGTGTCACCTTTAGTGTAAACAAGATTGTATTTTATCATAAAAATGAACCCAGAGTTCTCATGAGGCTCCTGTCCTTAAGGGAGTTTTATCCCTGGAAGTTGCCAGGACACAAAGGTCCTAGGAAAGGGACAGAGCAGGGGTTTCCATCATTGTCGGTGACTAATTACTACTTTTGACTGAATCAGGGTGGATACTTGTGGGCATTGTTTTATGTGCAAAAATAGATCTTTTATTTCCCAAATGTACTGTAGGGCTAGATTGATCTAGATGGAACTTGGAAAAATCCTGTAGAACGATTGATTCTTGTTGATTTCCCTTCAGACGACCTCATTCCTTTCCTTGACCCCCCCTCATTCCATCCTCCCCTTTCCTGCTCTTCCTTGTTGATGAGGGCTGAGGGCATTGCCCTAACAGACTGTATTTTTCTGAGTGGTGGTCATTACTTTCCCTTGGATTGGCTGAAAACTCATTCCTGTCACCTCTCTGGAATGTAGAGTTCCACCTTGGCATGCATGCGTTTGTTCTGCAGCTAGAGGTTGGCAGGGTTCTACTTCGTTTTCATTTTCTTGTACAATTAAGGCACCTAATTGTACAAGAATTGTGCAAATTCTTGTGGGCTCATAATAAATACCATAAAGTGATTTGCCAGTCTGTTGGCTTCAGTGGTGATTTTTGTACAGAAGGTATGCAAACAGCGGTTACCAAAGAGTTTAATTGGGAGCACACCATGACTATCTTTTGAACCTTGGAAACACAGAAGTGGATTTACACAGATAATTGTTCTGAAGTTTTCACATCTCATTTTTATATTTGCCAAACACATCCCCACCAGTTTCGTTTCTTGGCAGTGCAAATGTTTGGAGACACGTTGTATGTTCTCCAGCAGTCATGACTGACTTTTTCCCCACATACTGTAGTTGTACAAGTCTGTGGATGGAGCCAAACTGGGGGGATTCTTAGTCCATCATTTCAGTTTTAATTCCTTATAAAATATTAGTAGGAAGGCAAAGTTATTTTACATCAAAGTGACTTTTTTTGGGAAGTGGCAAATTAAACTTTATGGCCGCAGCTGTTCAGAGTAGAATTTGTAGGAAGTTAAAGAGAAGGGAATGCTTACAACACTGTGATTTAAATCCTTAGTTCAAGAAAGATGCAAGCTGTGAATAAACCAGGGTATTGAAATGTAGAAAAATATTTTTGTAAATATGTGTCTTAAAACCTAGGCCCTGTTGTTTCAGCCTGTCTTCCAAAAACAACGATGGCTCTGATTTTGCAATAGGAGTCTTTGTTTAGAGGTCAATGTGACACACTGAAAAAGAAGCGTAACTTAGTAGGGAGGCTCCCTAACGGCGAGTACAGTCAGCCTTGCTTGTCTGCGGGTTGCGACTCGGTGGATACCATCAACCACCTCTCGTTGATGTTGAACCCCGCAGAGGCGGAACCCCGCGGAGGCGGAACCCGCGCAATTGAGCACCCATGGATTTTGGTATTCACAGCAGGTGCTAGAACCTCCTTGGATACCGTGGGACGACTGTTTACTGGGTAAAGAATTTGAGAAGGAGCAGGACCTTTACCACATGTTGTTCCTTCTCCTGGAGTATCACCTTCCTCACCCCTACCCGCCACCACATAACCTTGCTTAGTTGGTGCCTTTTTCTCCTTTAGCTCTCAACGCTTGACGGGGATGTCTTCTCTGATTTGGCTAGTCTCTCTACGGTACACTTTTATAGCCTTACATAATTCTTCATAATTATTAAAATATATAATTATTATAATTATATTATAATTATAGCCTTACATAATTCTTCATATTTGAATAATATACTTATTCTAGGAACTCCATGAGATTAGGGAGAGTTTCATTATTTTTTGTTATTATTGCATCATCACTGCCTACAAACAATGCTTGGCACAGGATAAATTTTGTCAGTTGATAGGTATTTGTTTGATGAAGAAATCCATGAATGATTGAATGTGGGTGGCTATAGAAAGGCCAATAGAAAGATTTAGGCTCATGTCCTCCAGTTCAAATGCCTATGGGGCCAGCAGCCCAAGTAAATGATTGAAGGAGACTAGTGAAATGACTTGTCATGTGCTGGGCAACCAGATAGAATGTCATGGACAGGTGCCCACCTAGTGGATGTTCTTGTCCCTCCTTCAGTGGAGGCTAGTTCTTCCCATCATAGGGGTGTAGGCTTGGACTGTGGTAAATTTGAAGGACTGCCCCAGGCATATGGGTTAGGTTGTGGTGGACTTAAGTAGTAAAGAAAACTGGAAGGAGGTCTGCTGGAGGACCTGGAGCGTCAAGATGGTTTTTGAGCAGAGGCGAGAAATCATCAGATGAGGGAGTGTTTAGGAAGAAAGTTTTAGCAGACTGAGATGTCTTCAAGTAGAACAGAGGACTAGTAGGTTTTGAGGTTAACGTAATAGTCCATGCCAGAGCTAAATGAAGCAGGCACTGGGAGAAGAACCAATAGTTTAATATCTAGCACTATTTTTGCAAAGACAAACGTATTAGAAAAACAGATTTCTGAAAAGTATACTACTCTTCATCGAAGTCTTTCTGGAATCAACGGAAATGGTGACTGGAAGAGGAAATCGTGAGGTAAAGTCAGATTGCTGTGGGCTGAGGATTGAGTGGGATGTGAGAAAGGAAAGCCAGTGAATGGAGACTCCTCTTTTGAGAAGTTTTTCAAAAAAGGAAGAAAAGAGACCGGAGCAGAAGCAGGGGCAGTGGAAAATACCAGAAAGATACAAGGGGTAGGAGGGATTTACAGCACCAATGAGGATCCCTTTTTCTGAGGTAGTAAGAGCAGAGCAGAGTGGGTGTTGATGCCCAGTTCCTGAGGTGGAAATGGCAAGCGGACAGCAAGTTCTTGTCAGGAGGCAGGAGGAGGTCATGCGCTCAGTGAGGAGAGTGTGTCGGGTTGGGGCTTTGCTTTGGAGAAGATATGCATAGGACGGAGTCCTGAAATGCATTTCCATTTCCACTTTTATCACAGATTTTATTGACAGGTGCTAAAGAAATATTCTTGGAAAGATTGAAGGAAAGCTTCTTTTGCATTTTCCTTCTGACTTGAAAACTCACCAGAAGCCTTAAACACTTCCTGAAATCTTGAAAGAAGTGAGTTCAGAACTGTGCTATGAAGGATATTTTGGACCTGTGGAAACCCAGAAGCCATTGCTTTTCTGTGAAGGATCCTGCTTTGACTCAAAGTCCAAGTCTAAGGCCTGTCTCACAGAGCTTCAATTAGCCCTTCAGTCAGATAACTGCATCTGAAGTGCTTCAGAAACTAATAGATCAGTACTGAAGTATAGTAAAATATTATGAAACTACTGTAGACATTCAGTAATGTCTTTGGAATCTGGTGAAACGTTAAGTTTACGAGTACTTTTTCATTAAAAAAATATTTTTGCTTTACCAGGCTGTTGCTGTTTTTCCATCAGTGAATTTCAGGCTAAGGTCTTTTCAGAGTATCTCATGATAAGTCAACAAATCTATCTCAAATGTGTTTGTTACTAAGCAACCGTTACCAAGAGCCTCTGTAATTAAGATGAAACTTGCAAGGTAACAATGCCTAAACATAGTACCATTTTCACCATTTTCTGATAATGTTGAGAGTAGGGTGAATACAAGTGAAAGAAGACTCTATTTTAGTGAGAGCCCAGTGTCTGAAATTTCTGACTATATTGGCTGTCCTCTAGCTCACTCAGGACAGAGTGTTTGTGTCTGACAAATCAGCCAGTGATTTTTTCTTTTGTGTCTGCCATACATATTCCTCACGTGAACCGGTGAGCACCTGCTTCAGGCAGGGTCCCTGTGCAGCTGTGGCACGACTGGCCATGTGGTACCCAGGCCCGCACTGTCTGATGTGTGCTCTGGCAGGCGGGGTGACCCGAGTGAGCTTCACATGAGCTCAACCTCCTTTGCAGCCATTGACTGACCTAGATTAGGCTGCGATGCAGGCATGTTACGTACTTTGCTTAACAACACAGAGTGTCTTTTTCTTTTGGTGATTTGTAACGGAAGGCTCAGATGAATTTTTTCCTACTCATTGTGCCTGGCTCATGGCAGACGCTTTACAAATGTTTCTCTTTCCCTTCCCGATCCAGGGGCAAGGGTGTGGGTGTGGGATAGGGTTTCCATGACGACCTGGTGTTGAATGACCTCCTTTCAGACCTGTTGTTAGATGCCCAATGGGCTGGAGTAGAGGTCCTCACCTCGTGGACGGCTTTGCTGATAACAGGAGTCAGTCTGTCCCAGTCACCAAGCAATTACTGGGTGACCCTGCAGCTGCTTATAAACTTGTCGCTTCCCCACGGAGTTTCTCCTAGGTTGGCCTCACTGCAGGCAGAGTGGGTGTCAGTCACTGAAAAGCACTGACCAATACGTTAGGATCTTGGGCATGTCATAATCACCTTGAACTTTAATTTCCTTGCCCTTCCACTGGGGACAGTATTCCCTCCTTGGCTCATGTAGTTGGATTGCCATAAGAATTAGATGAGATGGGATATGTGAAAGTGCTGTGGAAAGGTATATATGTATTCATTTATTCAACAAATACTTACTGAGTGGCTCCTACGTGCCAGGCACTGTTCTAGTTTCATAATATATTTCATGCCAGCACAGATAACTAGATCTATTTAATTCTTTCACATGGCAGTTTAATATTCCATGGTATAGGTGTTCCATAATTTATTTAACCATCTCCCAATTAATGGACATTTAAGTAAACAGTGCTTCATTGAACATCTTTATGCATATATTTTTGGCATGTATGAGAACATTTCTCTAGGAGAGTATTGCAAAAGATCAAAAGGCATGCATATTTAATATCTTGATGGGTACTATCATATTCTTCCCAAAAGGCAATTGACAAACTATCTACCCAACACGTATGAGAATACTCATCTTCCCATACCCTTGCTAATATGATCTTTTAAATTTTACCGATGTGTTGGATGAAAAGTAGTATCTAATGGTTGTGTTATTTTCAATTCCTGATTTATTAATGAGCATCTTTTACTGTTTATTGGCCATTATTACTTCTGTGATTAGCCTTTTTAGCTAATCTCTTTATCTACTGGGAGATATATATTTGTCTTATTAATTTGAAGGGGCGTTTTATACATTTAAAACATGTTTGACTGGACATACTTTTGAGATGATAGGTCCAGTGTTAGTCACTATTTTACAGGGGAGATAAGAGGCGCATGAAGTTAAATAGCTAGTCACAGGTCACACAGCCAGTTAATGGTGGGACTTGGTTTAGAGCTAGGCTCCTTCTAGTCCAGTCTGCTTTTATTTGAGCAGAGAGGTTATTTGCGAAGCTCAGCAGGCCAGGGAGGGTGGGTTACCTCCGTGGTGGATGGCTGGAAGCAGCATGAGGGAGGCCTTTGAGTCACAGAAGAGGAATGGGGCTGAACACAGGCTTTTCCAAGTGTCAGTGGCCCTTCATGAGTTACCTAATCCTGGGAAAAAGTGAAGATTGGGGGCTGATGACTGTGTCTTTGTTCCTTAGGAGGTGGATAGAAAGGCAAAGGAGAACAAGAGTGACAGCCCCTGTAGGGTGCTGCCTTTCCGCCTTGCAAGGGCACAAGTACCCTACGCTTCAGCTGCCTCTGCATTGCAGACACCGGAGAATGTTACTATTCTTGATAATCACAAGAGAAACAGAACAAAGATCTTCTCCTTATTTGAATTTTATGCAGCACCTCTTTTGAATAATCAGAACTTCTTTTTCTGATTGAATCATTACCATTTCCTTTTCTGTGTAAACCAGGAATAAAGTTTTCCTGAAATGGCTTCATTTTAGGCTTTTTCTCTTCTTATCCTGATCTGGCTTGTGATCTATGTTCAGTGGGGCACATCCTAGGGTACAGATTCTAGATTTTTTTTTTAAGGCTGGAAGCAACCTTAGGGGCCATCTGGTTCAATTCACTTATCGAATCTAAGATCTTGGGAAGCATGGTGGTTTGCCAAGATTTCCCGATTATTCCAAGTCAAAGACTAGGACTGGGGACTCTTCAACTCTATTAGGACTTCTGGTTGTACCATTTGACATCTTTCTGAAATTTGTCTATTTTTTTCCTCCTTTTTCTTCCAGATTTCTTATCTTGAAAGTGAGGCTGGTGGTATTTATTTCATTCAACTGTTGTGCTAAGTAGTTATTTAAAAAGCATTTTCACATTTGAATTTTAACCCCATTTCTTCATTTTTTTTTAAAACCTGTTATTTTGTTAAGCCACTGAGCATTTCAGGATTTATTTGTTACTGCAGCGGAGCATAATACAGCCTGACCAAAATAAGTACAAAAAGCCTTATAACGAAAACAAACACCAACAAAAACGCAGTTCCCCTACCTGAGCTCTCCTCACTTTGTAGTCTTATTTCCCAGAGGACCACTTTTGACGTTTTAGCAGCTTCTTTGGGCATTGAAGTCCATATTTCTACTTATGATTTTACTTCTGATTTTTTAAGTATCAATTTTAGGCATTATCTATTAACTTCCCATTATGGCAGATGATTTTTTTAGCATCCCTAAATCATCAAGTACCCTGATTCTCTGCTTTGCATCTTCGCCAGGTGATATATAGGAAATGTGGGGGGTTAAATCCACATTTAGTTTTTTTTTTGAAGTTTATTTATTTATTTTATACAGCAGGTTCTTATTACTTATCTGTTTTATACATATTAGAGTATGTATGTCAATCCTAATCTCCCAATTCATCCCACCCCCTCCCCCGCGCTTTCCCCCCTTGGTGTCCATATGTTTTTTCTCTACATGTGTGTCTCTGTTTCTGCCTTGCAAACCGGTTCATCTGTACCATTTTCTAGATGCCACATATATGCGTTAATATACGATATTTGTTTTTCTCCTTCTGACTTAACTTCACTCTGTATGATAGTCTCTAGGTCCATCCGTGTCTCTACAAGTGACCCAATTTCATTCCTTTTTATAGCTGAGTAATATTCCATTGTATATGTGTGCCACATCTTCTTTATTCATTTGTCTGTTGATGGGCATTTAGGTTGCTTCCATGACCTGGCTATTGTAAATAGTGAAATAGCTTCAGTGAACATTGGGGTGCATGTGTCTTTTTGAATTATGGTTTTCTCTGGGTATATGCCCAGTAGTGGGATTGCTGGGTCATATGGTAATTCTATTTTTAGTTTTTGAAGGACTCTCCATTACTGTTCTCCATAGCGGCTGTATCAATTTACATTCCCACCAACAGTGCAAGGGCGTTCCCTTTTCTCAACACTGTCTCCAGCATTTGTTGTCTGTAGATTTTCTGATGATGCCCATTCTAACTGGTGTGAGGTGATACCTCATTGAAGTTTTGATTTACATTTCACTAGTGATGAAACTAGTGATGTTGAGCAGCTTTTCATGTGCGTCTTGGCCATCTGTATGTCTTCTTTGGAGAAATGTCTATTTAGGTCTTCTGCCCATTTTTTAATTGGGTTGTTTATTTTTTTAATATTGAGCTGCATGAGTTGTTTATATATTTTGGAGATTAACCCTTTGTTTGCTGATTCTTTTGCAAATATTTTCTCCCATTCTGAGGGTTGTCTTTTCATCTTATTTATAGTTTCCTTTGCTATGCAAAAGCTTTTAAGTTTCATTAGGTCCTATTTGTTTATTTTTGTTTTTATTTCCATTTCTGTAGGAGGTAGGTCAAAAAAGATCTTGCTGTGAATTATGTCAAAGAGTGTTCTTCCTGTGTTTTCCTCTAAGAGTTTTATAGTGTCCATCTTACATTTAGGTCTTTAATCCATTTTGAGTTTATTTTTGTGTATGGTGTTAGGGAGTATTCTAATTTCTTTCTTTTGCATGTAGGTGTCCAGTTTTCCCAGCACCACTAATTGAAGAGACTGTCTTTTCTCCATTGTATATCCTTGCCTCCTTTGTCATAGATTAGTTGACCATAGGTGTGTGTGTTTATCTCTGGGCTTTCTAACCTGTTCCATTGACCTATATTTCTGTTTTTGTGCCAGTACCATATTATCTTGATTACTGTAGCTTTGTAATATAGTCTGAAGTCAGGGAGTCTGATTCCTCAAGCTCTGTTTTTTTCCCTCAAGATTGCTTTGGCTATTTGGGGTCTTTTGTGTCTCCATACAAATTTTAAGATTTTTAAATTCTAGTTCTGTAAAAAATGCCATTGGTAATTTGATAGGCGTTGCACTGAATCTGTAGATTGCTTTGGGTAGTATAGTCATTTTCACAATATTGATTCTTCCAATCCAAGAACATGGTATACCTCTCGATCTGTTTGTGTCATCTTTGATTTCTTTCATCAGTGTCTTATAGCTTTCTGAGTACAGGTCTTTGACCTCCTTAGGTAGGTTTATTCCTAGGTATTTCATTCTTTTTGTTGCAATGGTGAATGGGATTGTTTCCTTACCTTCTCTTTCTGATTTTTCGTTGTTAGTGTATAGGAATGCAAGAGATTTCTGTGCATTCATTTTGCATCCTGCAACTTTACCAAATTCATTGATTAGCTCTAGTAGTTTTCTGGTGGCATCTTTCAGATTATTTATGTAGAGTATGATGTCATCTGCAAACTGTGACAGTTTTACTTCTTCTTTTCCAATTTGTATTCCTTTTATTTCCTTTTCTTCTCTGATTGCTGTGGCTAGGATTTCCAAAACTATGTTGAATAATAGTGGTGAGAGTGGACATCCTTGTCTGGTTCCTGATCTTAGAGGAAATGCTTTCAGTTTTTCACCATTGAGAATGATGTTTGCTGTGGGTTTGTTGTATATGGCCTTTATTATGTGGAGGTAGGTTCCCTCTATGCCTGGTTCCCTCTGGAGAGTTTTTATCATAAATGGGTGTTGAATTTTGTCAAAAGCTTTTTCTGCATATATTGAGATGATCATATGGTTTTTATTCTTCAGTGTGTTAATATGGTGTATCACATTGATTGATTTGTGTATATTGAAGAATCCTTGCATCCCTGGGATAAATCCCACTTGATCATGGTGTATGATCCTTTTAATGTGTTGTTGCATTTTGTTTGCTAGTATTTTGTTGGGGATTTTTGCGTCTATATTCATCAGTGATATTGGTCTGTAATTTTCCTTCTTTGTGGTATGTTTGTCTGGTTTTGGTATCAGGGTGATGGTGGCCTCATAGAATGAGTTTGGGAGTGTCCCTTCCTCTGCAATTTTTTGGAAGAGTTTGAGAAGGATGGGTGTTAGCTGTTCTCTAAATGTTTGATAGAATTCACCTGTGAAGCCATCTGGTCCTGGACTTTTGTTTGTTGGAAGATTTTTACTCACAGTTTCAATTTCATTACTTGTGATTGGTCTGTTCATATTTTCTATTTCTTCTTGTTCAGTCTTGGAAGCTTATAACTTTCTAAGAATTTGTCCATATCTTCCAGGTTTTCCATTTTATTAGCATAGAGTTGCTTGTAGTAGTCTCTTGTGATGCTTTGTATTTTTGCAGTGTCTGTTGTAACTTCTCCTTTTTCATTTCTAATTTTATTGATTTGAGTCCTCTCCCTCTTTTTCTTGATGAGTCTGGCTAATGGTTTATCAATTTTGTATGTCTTCTCAAAGAACCAGCTTTTAGTTTTATTGACCTTTGCTATTGTTTTCTTTGTTTCTATTTCATTTATTTCTGCTATGATCTTTATGATTTCTTTCCTTCTACTAACTTTGGGTTTTGTTTGCTCTCCTTTCTCTTGTTGCTTTACGTGTAAGCTTAGATTGTTTATCTGAGGTTTTTCTTGTTTCTTGAGGTAGAATTGTATTGCTGTAAACTTCACTCTTAGAACTGCTTTTGCTGCATCCCATAGGTTTTGAATCGTTGTGTTTTCATTGTTATTTGTCTCTAGGTATTTTTTGTCTCTTTGATTTCTTTAGTGATCTCTTGGTTATTTAGTAACGTATTGTTTAGCGTCCATGTGTTTGTGTTTTTTATGTTTTTTCCCTGTAATTGATTTCTAATCTCATAGTGTTGTGGTCTGAAAAGATGCTTGGTATCTTTTCAATTTTCTTAAATTTAATGAGGCTTGATTTGTGACCTAAGATGTGATCTGTCCTGGAGAATGTTCCATGTGCACTTGAGAAGAAAGTGTAATCTGCAGTTTTTGGATGGAATGTCCTATAAATCTCATTTAAATCTGTCTGGTCTATTGTGTCATTTAAAGCTAGTGTTTCCTTATTAACTTTCTGTCTGGATGATCTGTCCATTGGCGTAAATGAGGTGTTAAAGCCCCCCAGTATTTTTGTGTTACTGTCAGTTTCCTCTTTTATAGCTGTTAGCATTTGCCTTATGTACTGAGGTGCTCCTGTTGGGTGCATATATATTTATAATTGTTATATCTTCTTCTTGGATTGATCCCTTGATCATTATGTAGTGTTCTTTCTTGTCTCTTGTAACATTGTTTATGTTAAAGTCTACTTTATCTGATATGAGTATTGCTACTCTAGCTTTCTTTTAATTTCCATTTGCATGGAATATCTTTTTGCATCCTCTCACCTTCAGTCTGTATGTGTCCCTAGGTAGACAGCATGTATATGGGTCTTGTTTTTGTATCCATTCAGCAAGCCTATGTCTTTTGGTTGGAGCATTTAATCCATTCACATTTAAGGTAATTATTGATATGTATGTTCTTGTTACCATTTTCTTAATTGTTTTGAGTTTGTGTTTGTAGGTCCTTTTCTTCTCTTGTGTTTCCACTTAGAGAAGTTCCTTTAGTATTTGTTGTAGAGCTGGTTTGGTGGTGCTGAATTCTCTTAGCTTTTGCTTGTTTGTAAAGTTTTTGATTTCTCCGTCGAATCTGAATGCGATCCTTGACAGGTAGAGTAATCTTGGTTGTAGGTTCTTCCCTTTCATCGCTTTAAATATACCGTGCCTCTCCCTTCTGGCTTGTAGAGTTTCTGCTGAGAAATCAGCTGTTAACCTTATGTAAGTTCCCTTGTATGTTATTTGTTGTTTTTTCCTTGTTGCTTTTAATACTTTTTCTTTGTCTTTAGTTTTTGTCAGTGTGATTACTGTGTGTCTTGGCATGTTTCTCCTTGGGTTTATCCTGCCTGGGACTCTCTGCACTTCCTCGTCGTAGGTGGCTGTTTCCTTTCCCATGTTAGGGAAGTTTCCAACTATAATCTCTTCAGATATTTTCTCGAGTCCTCTCTCTGTTTCTTCTACTTTTGGGACTCCTATAATGCGAATGTTGGTGTCTTTAAATGTTGTCCCAGAGGTCTCTTAGGCTGTCTTCATTTCTTTTCATTCTTTTTTTCTGTATTCTGTTCTGCGGCAGTGAATTCCACCATTCTGTCTTCCAGGTCACTTATCTATTCTTCTGCCTCAGTTATTCTTCCATTGATTCCTTCTAGTGTAGTTTTCATTTCAGTTATGGTATTGTTCATCTCTGTTTGTTTGTTCTTTAATTCTTCTGGGTCTTTGTTAAACATTTCTTATATGTTCTTGATCTTTGCCTCCATTCTTTTTCCGAGGTCCTGGATCATCTTCACTATCATTATTCTGAATTCTATTTCTGGAGTGTTGCCTCTCTCCACTTCATTTAATTGTTTTTCTGGGATTTTATCTTGTTCCTTCATCTGGTACATGGTCCTCTGCCTTTTCATTTTGTCTGTCTTTCTGTGAATGTGGTTTTCATTCCACAGGCTGCAGGATTGTAGTTCTTCTTGCTTCTGCTGTCTGTCCTGTGGTGGATCTCTGCATATTTTCGAAAGCCCATTTTTGCAGCTTCTGTTATGCATATAACATGAGCTTAGTCAGCACTTGTCGAATTAATGAAAGGTTTAGGTAGTTGTTTTGTATTTCTGTGCTTCAGTCTCTCTCACACACACACACACACACACACACACACAGAGACACAGACACACAGAGACACACACGTTCTTAATTCCAAATTCACCACGGTTTCACCCTTTCAAGGTTATATAGTCTATCTCCTGGTTTCAGACATAGAAATATTTGAAATACTCAGAGTAAATAAAATTCTCCCCTGATTTTAAAGCATTTACAGAAGGGGACACCAAATGTCCCCTTCAGCCTTCATTTTGATTTTTCATAGTTGATCTTGTTAGGAAATTTCTTTGTGTGCGTTAGTCTCTGGTTCTAGGCTGCTGTTGTCTCCAGTGTGTTGTCACACAGAGCACCCTCAGGGTAAAGCAAGCTGGAGTGTGCATGGTTGCAGGTCACAGGGTGCCTCAGGTTGTGCTAATAGATGGGGTTGGTACAATCCAGGGTGAAACTGTATTTTTCTTGTTTGTGTGGTCATGAGCTCAGAGAAGAGCCAGGCACATTTGAAGTCGGATATCTGTGTACTGGGAACACCACCAACAGGGAATGCTTAGGAATGGGGGGGGGTTATATTACCAAGGAGAATGCTAGGAGAATTACTGTTCCTACAAGTTTCCCCACTGAATAAGGTCTTTTGTCCTGTTACAAAGAGTGATTCACAACCGCTTAGTCCTGACCTGGCTTGGGTAGATATCTGGATACCAGGCGTGGTACCTGCCTTCTACCTAGAAGCATTTGGTGTTAGGTCAGGAGGGAGATTTTCCAGAAGAAGAGTTCTGCTGAAGGGGCTGGGGTGGGGGAAATAACCCTGAACCTCAGCTACCCTGTTGAAGTTAAACTCTGGGGCAAGCATTTGCTGTAGGCATCCCACGTTCTTGGTATTAGAGCCCTCATCTCAGGGGATATAATTGACTTTCGGTTCAAAGTAGAGGAAAGCTTAACATACTTTAAATAATCCTTTCTCTAATTTCCCTTTTCTCCATTTTATTCAATCCAATTCTAGTCTCTCAGATTTACTTTTCCAGCTCTTAATCATCTTTTTGTGTTTCTCTATTAGTGGGTGATTTTTGATGTCAAAGGGTGGCTTTTTAAAAAAAAAGTTACTTTAATATTTGTGTTTCTTTCTTTGAAGTTTAAAAAGAACATAATACCAGACATACAGAAAAGTTGCAAGAATATTAAAAAGAATTCCTGTAAACCTTCCATCTAGATTTTCCAAATGATGATGTTTTATCCTTTTCTCTTTTTCTCTACTTTTTTCTGAACCCCTGGGATAAGTGCAGACATGGTGTCTCTGTCCCTAAATACTTCACTGTGTATTTCCTAGAAAAAATGGAACTCTCATTTAATAGCACGCGACTTTCAAAATTGGGAAATTAACATTGATACCATAGTACTATCTAATCTACAGACCTCATTCGGATTTTACTAATTGAAAAAAAGTCATTCTTAGCAAAAGAAAATCCCAGACCATGCATTTTATTGAATTGTCATGTCCCTTTCGTCTTCTTTAATTTGGAACAGTTCTTTCATTTCTTTTATGACAGTGACATTTTTGAGCAGTACCGACCAGTCCTTCCTCCCTCCCTCCCTCCCTCCCTCCCTTCCTTCCTTAGAATGACCGTTATTTTACATTTGTTTGCTGTTTCCTCATTATTAGATTCAGGGTATTCATTTTTGGCAGGTCTAAAATTACTATTCTTTTTTAATGAATATTAACTTATAAGGAATATTGGTTTATTAAAGTTGAAAACTAGATTTTTTATTTTTAAATTTTTTTCTATAAATTTATTTATTTTATTTTTGGCTGCATTGGGTCTTCGCCGCTGCGCACGGGCCCTCCCCAGTTGCGGCGAGCGGGGGCCACTCCTCGCCACGGTGCGCGGGCCTCCCACCGCGGTGGCCTCTCTTGCTGTGGAGCATGGGCTCTAGGCGTGCGGGCTTCAGTGACTGTGGCTCGTGGACTCCAGAGCGCAGGCTCAGCAGTTGTGGCACACAGGCTCAGTTGCTCCGCAGCATGTGGGATCTTCCCGGACCAGGGCTTGAACCCGTGGCCCCTGCATTGGCAGGTGGATTCTCAAGCACTGCACCACTAGAGAAGCCCTAGATTTATTTTTATTTTATCTAAAATACTTGTTATTCTTTATATAAATCTAGTAAGTAATGTATAAAATAAGAACAAACAGTTTTCAGATGTTTGGTTTAAATAATGGCCAATAAATTCAAGTTGGACAGACTAAATTCCCATTAATCCATTTAGTTTAAAAGTTAATCACATTTCTTAAGCATTTAAAGTTTCATTTGTAATGAATATATCCACTCTTCTTTTTAATTGCTTTAAATGCCTACTAAAGTAAACTGAAAGACCTTCACATTCTTCTAAACATTCTAGTACTGTTGGAAAAGACTTACAATTTCACTTATACTTAGTCACAAGTGTGTTACAATCCAGCACATTCCCAAAGATGGCAGGTTCTCAAGCATTCCATGCGATTTAATACCTAATGTGCCAAGATTATCCTGAACTTAATACAAATTATTAATACTGTTGCCTTTATATACTTCAGTATCTCTGTATTTAGTTCCAAATCCTCCCAGGGTTATCAAGACACATACTCACTAAGGGAAGAAGATATATTATGTGAGGTTGGCTAAGGTTGCCATGCTAATAGTTGGGGTGAGTGGGCCACCGTGCATTTGCTTATCTGACAGAGAGTTGGAGTTGAGGAGGCATATGTCCAGTTCTTTTAGAACTGCCAGTAAGTTCATTTTATAATCACTATGACAGCAGGGGGCGAAACCCTATACAGTTGCTATGACAACAGATGGCAGTCCACACACTTCCCATAAGATGGATTTTTCAAACTTGGTTTCCTGGGTTGATAGCCTTGTGTCCTTTCATCTGATTTGAGTAGGCATACGTCTGCATCCTTATCCAGGCTGCAACTAATTTCTTCTACTGCTTGATTACATTCTGCATTTCTTTAGTTTTTGGCAGCATTATATAGTCATTTTATTCTATCTGATTGGATTTTGTATTTCCTTTCAACTTTTTGGCCACAAGTCTAAAGCTTCACGCTAATGAAGATGTGTTTCTCTAATTTCTCCATGTTACTTTGAATTATAGCCTTTAGAGATTGGCCTAGATTCCCAGAAAGAGTTCCACTAGTGCTATGTAATTTGATTATGAAAATTCCTAGGCCAGCCACTGCTCTTAACATCTGAGAGCTCTGTGTATATATTGTAACTAGAGATGACAAAGCGTGTTGTCTTCGAATTTTGTTATTGAATTGCTTTTGAGCAGATTTGAAGGTTTAATCACAATTGGACAGATAGGATCGAGTAGGTACTGTATAAGAATATCGAAGTTATGGCTAGTGGCTACTGTTTATTATGATGTGCCATTTCCTTTTTAAAATTTAATTTCACTTTGCTTACTTACAGTGTCTGCGGGAATAATAGCCATTTTCTGTTTTCTTGGCAGGTACTCCGTCCCATTGTCCTCTTTTCTAATTCTGAGTTGCCATCTCTGTTGTGTTTTTATCATCCATTGCCTCTGGTCTGCCTCACTTCCTCCTCTGACATCTCATCTTGGTGAACTCTGACCCCTCTTTTGGTTTTTCTAGAAGCCAAGCGCTGCTTGTATTTGCTCGATATTTTTTACCTTGTAGTTATGGTAGAGGTGTAGTTGAAGGCCCATTTATTTGAAAGGTTTCTTCTCTGTGTCTCCTGGGGAAACCCCTCAGTTTTACCTTCTGAGTCACTGCATGTTGAGCACAAAGGAAGAGCCTATCAACTTTCTCCCTCAGAGGGCTGTTTCTTGAATGTGTCCATCTTTTCTTGGTCTTGGAAGTTCCCAGCAGAAAACGGACACATTTTCTAAGTATTTAGTGTGGGTTGGGACAGTGCCATCAGTTGTGCCAATAATGCAAGACTCTCTTGGTTTCTGTTGTTTGAAGAAGCCAGTTTTATGCTCCTTCCTTCCTTGTCCTTCGTGGTTTTAGTCATCATTAGCCTGTAGAAGAGGGACCTGGCAAAGAGGAGCTGACCACTGACCGTTAGAAATCCCAGTGCCCATGGCCCCCCTCCTTGTTCATCTCCTCTCCACATGCTCTGTTTTGCTTTTGCTTATGTGGTGCCACTAATAGGAAGTGGCCGTGGCAATAGCCTCAGTGACCTTGACCTTTGATGGATTTTTAAAGGCCGAAAGCCCAGGAGGAAATTAGCAGCAGTAGCCATGGTATCCTTAGCCACTGAGCACGATCACTTGGTAAACTGGACTAATTCTACAAAGCTCTACTTGTCCAAGGCTGAGCCAGGTTGGTGATGACCAACATTTCCCCTACGTTTTACAGTTGTAAACGAACACCAGTGCTACATGAACAATTAACCATGAAGACTAAGCACACAAGAATAGTTTCGTGTAGTTGAATACGATAGAGTTTGGATGTTTGGATGAATACTCATTGAGTATTCATTGAGAATATGTTGAGTTTGGATAAATACTCATTATATACTTACTCTTATAATGCTAATAATAATACCTATTTGTTAAGTACCAGATGCTTTGAAAAGGTTTTTGTTGAATTTAACAACCTTCTGAGATAAGTGTTGTAATAATCTCTGGGTTTATGAGTAAGAGGTTAAATATGTTGCTCAGACGTGACCAGTAAGTGGTAGAGTCAGGACTCAGGCCTGTGTCTGCCTGGGACTAAAGACCGTGCTTTAATCACTTCCCTGTAGGCGTATGTTATAAGGCGTTATGTAATGCCTATCTTAGAAGGATTTTTCCTTGCTAAATCAAGATTTTGTGCCAGTCAGGGAAGTCAGCAGAAAGCACTGATTTAAGGAAGAACCCTATAAACCCCCCAGTACTTTCCCTAGATGTCTAATAATTCCACCAATCGATGACTTATTGGGGTAATAAGCAGCTCTTCCTTCCCACAAAGAGTGAGACTTTATATCAGTCCTTTTGCCCTAACTATGAATTAACGTATCCAGATTGCCTTCCTACAACAAACTGCAATGTACTATTGAACAAAAGTTTAGATGGTTAGGGAGGAGAGATTGGAAGTAATTTTGGGACACAGAGACTGCTCAGAATAGAGAGCAGGTCTTCGAGAGCCTTGTCTAGCAAAAGGGCAGCCAAAGGTAATGGGCTGCAGAGGGAGGAGAGAAAGGATTTAGAAGCTGGAAAAGGGCCGGGATACAGAGGAGAAGTGGGGGAGGCCTCAAATCAAGTTCACTTCTCTTCTGATTTCGCTTAACCCGAGGATTCCTGACACTGGAGTCCTGGTTGAGCCCTGGAGTGTAACTGAGGATGCGGGCGAGGGAGAGGATACGAAAGAGGGAACAGACAGGAGAGTAGTTCTCAGACTTCAATATTCACCACACATTTGGGGCTTTCTTAAGACATGGAGATTTCTGAACTCTACTGCTAGAGAATCTGATCCAGCAGGTGTGGGATGGACCCAGGGATCTAGGTTTTATCAACCTCACTAGGTGATTCTAATGCAGATGATCTGAAGACCAAGCTTCTGGAAATTTTGGGTTGGAGTCTCGTCCACTGAGCTAATAGAAAGCCTGCAACCCAACTCAGATTTTGATCTGGTGGCTTCTATGAGGGTGTAGGCCCCCTAGCTGGACAACTGAAGGTTCTTGAATAAAAGAAGGAGCTCTCTGTCTCTTTGAGAACTGCATTGGATCTAACCAGTCAAAACTCTTTAAGATCCAGAAAGTTCTGCCTCAGGGACAGGGTGTCCTACTCTTCCTCACCTCTTACTAGTTTCTAGTCTTCTCTCTTGTCCTGGCCCGGTTTAGGCCAAGAGTGGCCAACTGCAGAGAGCTGATGGTGGTAGGGTAGCCACTGAGATCACAGATCTTTCAGTGTTGAAACTGGGACAGTCGCAGACATCTGGGATGGTTGGCCACCCTGCTTGCACAGAAGCCCTCATTGTGTAGTCCCATCATACCTCTGCTCAGCACACAGAAGGGCGGTGAATGGCATCTCGGCCAGATGAGTAGCTCGACAGGCACATTCCTTGTGTCAGTTGGAACTCTTCCTTTTCTTTAGTGTAGACGCCCTTTGTGGTTATTTTCTTTGGCTCTTCAGGCTTATTTCCTGCAGCTCCAGGAGGCTGAATGCAGGTAACCTTACCTGGTCCCAGAAGTAACTTATCAATGCCTCATTTTTGTCAAATATTATTATGCCAAGAATCACTGCCAGCTTAAATTTTTTTTTTTTTTTTTTCATTCTCCACTGAGGCTGTAACTAGGATGTGGGTTTCCTGAGACTGGAGAAATTAGATCTTAAAACAGCCCCTTGGGAGGCTAAGGATGGGGGAATACCAGAGAAAGGGGTTCAGGGAGGATGAACTATCCTGGTGGCAGAGGCCCTGTGGCTTCACCTCACCCAGTGGACTTACTCTTTTATTAGCTTAGAGAGACTCTAGTATATTCTTCCTGAATTCAGTTTGGAAGAGGGAAACGTGTTTTCTTGAGTGTGGAATGTCCCGCAGGTGGAGTTCAGGCTGCTTTGTTCTCAGCTTGGGCTCCTGGATGAAACAGAGTCTATACACACAGCTCTGTTTGAACTAAAATGATGCACGGTGGGTGTCCAGGGAGGGAAGTGAATGAGCGTGCTGGAACCTGGACAAGCGATGTCCTCAGTTGAGGGTAGACTGGGCAAATGAGCAAGCTGAATAAACCCATTTTTGGTTTTTAAAAGAGGTATAAAATACTGAAGTGTGTGTACATAGATAACAGAGTCTGAATGGGATTCTTAAGAGAAATTCTGTTTTAAGCCAAAGCATCATTGTAGAATCAGGGTAGCACACCTCCCAGGTGAAAAGGAACAGCATTCTCCTGTAACAAATCCTGATGCTTGTTACAGCAGTGGCAGAACTCAGTAATCACCCAGGACATAACTTGATCCCAGAAGGTTTTCCATCTAATTATATTTTGCAACTGCTAATATTAAAAGTAATTTGCAATTGCTAAATACACACTAATTGATGGGATATTTGTGAGGGTAGTAAGGAAGATGTTCCAGAAGCTTTCTGATGGATGGGAAACCACCTTTGAATGGAAACTTGTTCAAACCCAGATAATTAGGGATTAAAGTAAAAAAGATAGCCTTTGGGGAAGAGAGACTTATAGTTGTTTATGATGTGGGTCTACATGGATTGAATGGTGTCTCCTAAAATTTATGAAACATGTAGGAAATTCCTGAAAAAATTTGAGAATGAGCGAATCAATCCTGCCTTCTGACTTTACTGTTACCAAGTATTTCTAACACTGTTGCTAAAATGACCTGGAAACAAAAAGGCTATAGAGAAAGAATACTTTGCCCTTATAAAGCAGCTTTGAGTCTAAGAAGGTAGAGTATTACTCCAATAAATTCAAACGTAAGTTTTTTGGTGTGTGGCATCAAAAGTTTGGCACCTGTTAGGTAAACTTGCACGTCTGTGGAAAAGAAAACAGAGAGTGACTTGTATGCAGGACAAAGATGACCGACAACATCAAGTGGTCCCCAGCAGGGAGGCTCTGGGATGCAAGGATGCCACCTGGGTGAATAAGAGATGTTGTCATGGAAGCCACATCACCCATCCAGCCTCTACTCTGCTCTTATTTTTTAAGACCTATATTTCTTTGGAAAAGGTAGCCCTAGGATTAATGTAATTGGATCTTTACTGCTAACAGTAGCTAACAGGGACTTGATGCTCACAGTGGGCTGTGCACTGTTCTGAGTGCTTTTCCTGTATTAACTCATATAATCCTTACAACTCTCTGAAAATGCTCTATTTTTTCTCTCCTAAGTTTTTAATTTTAATTTTTTTCTCTTAATTTTAAGATAGGGAAGATCTGGGTACAGAGAAGAGAGTAACTCAACTCAGAGTCACACAGAGTGTTAGTAGTAGAATTGAGATAGAGTCTGGCTTCAGAATTTAAACCACCACCCTATGTACGCCTCCTCAGTCATTTCATTTTGTTAAAAATAGTACCTCCTTCTCTTACCTTGAAGCAGCGACTTGGGCTGAGAAATGATGTGAGGGCTGCAGCCTTACGAACAGACTGAAGGTGTCACAAAAAGAAGGCTACCAAAAGAGTGAAGTGGGACTCGTACCTTAAATCATTTAAAAATATTAACTCAAAACTTAAATGTAAGAGCTAAAGTTATAAAACTCTTAGAAGAAAACAGGCATAAATCTTTGTGACCTTGGATTAGGTGGTGGCTTTATATATGACACCAAGAGCACAAGCAACAGAGGAAGAAGTAAATTGGACTCCATCAAAATTTAAAAACTCTTGTGCTTCAAAGGGCATTCTCAAGAAAGTGAAAAGACAACTCACAATATGTGAGAAAATATTTGCAAATTATATATCTGACAAATGATTTGTATCCAGAATATATGAAGAACTGTCACAGCTCAGTCATTAAAAGACAAATAACCCAGTTAAAATTGGGCAAAAGATTTGAATAGACATTTCTCCACAGAAGATATACAAAGGGCCAATGAGCATAAGAAAAGAGGCTTAGTTTTTAGGGAAATGCACATCAAAACCACAAGGAGATACCACTTCACACCTGCTGGAATATGCATAGTCAAAAAGATGGACAGTAATAAGTGCTGGTGAAGATATGAAGAAATTAGAACTCACACTGAATACTAGTAGGAATGTAAAAACAGTGCAGCTACTTTGGAAAACGGTCTGGCAGTTCCTCAAAAAGTTAAACATAGAGTAACCATATGATCCAATAGTTCTACGAACCCTTGTCATGTACCCAAGAGAATAAAAAACATCCATTCACACAAAAACTTGTCCATGAATGTTCATAGCAGCATTATTCATAAGAGCCAAAAAGTGGAAACAGTCTGTCAGAAAAAGGTGAATTCATCAAAAAGTGGAAATATCTGTCAAATGATGAATGGATAAACAAAATACAGTATATACAGTGGAACATTATTCAGCACTGAAAAGGAATGAAGTACTGATACATGGTGTCACAGGATGAGCCTTGAAAACATTAAGCTAAATGAAAGAAGCCAGACACCAAAGGCCGTGTGTCGCATGATGCCATACAATGGGAATGTCCAGCACGGGCAAATCCATAGAGACAGACTCGTCCTTGGTATTGACTCTTGGGAAAAGGGGAGAAAGGGGAATGACTGCTGATGGTACAGCGTTTCTTTGAGGGGTGATGAGAAAGTTTTGGAATTATATACAGGTGGCTTTTTGAGAAGGTACTCAAAACCACTGGATTGTGCCCTCTAGAAAGGTGAATTTTATGGCATGAGAATTGTATCTCAATGTATATACATATATTGATATATATATACTGAAAAAACAAAAAAGAAAGCTATATCTGCCCTTCTGGAAAAAGCTGGAAACAAAGTCTCTATTGACCATTCAAAAAGCACATCAGGAAATCTTACCAGCTTCATGTGGAAAATAGGAACCAAGGGAAACTGGGATCCAGCTCCTCCCCAAATGAGTTTCCTTCTCTTCTCTTTTTCTTCTCCTCACTCCCTCCCTCAAACTTAGCAGTTGGAAGAAATGACTAGTTCAGTGGGGAGAAAAAAAGATGATGCTTCTGTTTCCATCTCAAGGTCAGTGTTCCATGTCATGACCTGTCAAACACTCCAGAGGTTCCAAAATGTATTACAAAACAACAAGAGTTTACAGTGTTGACGCTCTCCTCACTGCCTTTATTAGTCTTGTGCTGTGCTGTGCTTTTCTCTGGCTGCGTTGGGTTTTGTTGTTTGTTTGATTTTGTTACTTCTGCTTATTTATTTTGACAGAGAGAATCCTCACAGTGAGCCAAGTACAGCCCACTGAGACCTAACTGTGGAGGATACACGGGGTCATTGTTTCAGAAACTTTGTTGTTTCTGGTTAATATGCATGGGACTCATCTGATATTGGGCTCTTAGCCCACTGTCAGCCTTAATCCCAGCATGTCCTTCTTTCACGCTGTTCCTTAGAGATGGGGATCAAGGGGGACTTTGAGCACCAGGTTTTTTTAAAAAATTGAGATGTAATTGACATGTAACATTGTATTTAGTTTCAGTGAGCAACATAATGATTTGATATTTGTATATATTGTGAAATGATCACCATAATAAGTTTAGGTTAACATCTGTCACCACATATATTACACATTTTTTTTTTTTGTGATGAGAACTTTTTTTTTTTTTTTTTTGCGGTACGCGGGCCTCTCACTGTTGTGGCCTCTCCCGCTGCAGAGCACAGGCTCCGGACGCGCAGGCCCAGCGGCCATGGCTCACGGGCCCAGCCGCTCCGCGGCATGCGGGATCCTCCCGGACCGGGACACGAACCCGTATCCCCTGCGTTGGCAGGCGGACTCTCAACCACTGTGCCACCAGGGAAGCCCTGTGTTGAGAACTTTTAAGATTAATTCTGTTAGCACCTTTCAAATATACACTGCAGTGTTATTAACTATAGCCAACATGCTGTTCATTACATCCCCAGAGCCTATTTGTCTTAAACTGGAAGTTCGCACCTTTGGACCTTCTTCACCCATTTCACCCACTCCTTACCCCCACTTCTAGCAACCACAAATCTGTTCTCTGTATCTATGGGTTCAGTTTTTTTTAGATTCCACATATAAGTGAGATCATACGGTATTTGTTTTTGCCTGTCTGACTTATTTCACTTAGCATAACGCCCACAAGTTCCATCCATATTGCAAACGGCAGGATTTTCTTTTTCATGGCCGAATAATATTCCATTGTATATATACACATCACATTTTCTTTATCCATTCATCTGTCAGTAGAACTGAGGTTGCTTCCATGTTTTGACTGTTGTGAAAAATGATGCAATGAATAGGACCAGCTTCTCTTTTTCCCGCTTTTCCCCCCAGTATTATGTTTCCATCCTTTATTTACATTTTCACTTTTGTCATGCTTTTTTCTTCTTTTTAAACAATCCTGGGCTAAATTGAAGCTTGGAAAAGGTGTTGATAGTGTTCTTTGTCTCCCTGGACTCTGCTTTTGCTGCCCCATTTCCATCCTGAAATTTCTTTTCCAGATAATCATTCATTTTACATTTTTACTAATTAATTACCCTGACGGTAGAATTTTACCCCCCTCTACTTTCCTTGATTCTTAGCTGTCCTGTGTTCCATCTCTTAGGACCTGGTTTAAAGACTAAATTTCACCTGATAAAGTCAAAATGGAAATTTTCTAGTTCCGTTGTTATTTCTGCATTTTTGAATTTTTCATCATCAATTGTTTGGTTATCCTGAGTAGTTTGAAAAGAAAAAAACAGGATACGATACATTATTCAGCCTTGCCTTTTATTTATCAATTGTCAGAATGATGAATTGGGGCCCGAGCATCTTTTACTGGTGGTCCCCAGTGAACTGTTCTCTACTGTTTTGGGGGAGGAGGTGGGAGGACATCTATCAACTTATTATAAACTCATGGACTTTATAGATTTGATGTGTTTGAATCAGTTGCAGTCATTCCTTTTGATATTCAAATTGTTCCAGCTTTGGCCAGTGGAGGCTTCTTCTAAATGCTTGTATGTCTTCTTGACGCTACCCTGTCAGTCTGAGCCACTGACTTCTAGATAGCACTTTCCACCTCGTTAAGTAATTGGATTAGTTGGTCTTTAAGATTTCCTTTAGTTCTAGCTTCCCTTCCAGAAAAGCCAATTTTAATAGCCTACAATAAACTCTTTTATGCTGGAAATATACTATTCTGATTTTTTTCCCCTTTTGAGTTCACACAGTGGGTGAATTAATGCATCGGAAAATATGAAATATTTTTGTTTCTCCCCTCAGATCTTTTAGCTCCCACTTATGTGACACTGGCTCAGGACACTTCCACACTCTGAGGCCAGTATCTAGGCAGAAAACAAAACAGAACAAACGACATAAACATTTCTCTACCTAAGGCTGTAGTGAGGCTTACCAAGGAAGTGCCTGATTTTGAAGGCGGATTGTTTTTGAAATATACCAGTGTTATAGTTGTTGTTATTCCAAATGTGGTATCTTTCTCACCTTCTAGCTGGGGCACCAGGCAGGAAGAATGGATAGCTGCATTTTATCCCATAGCCCTGGTAAGGCAGAATGGGGAGATAAGGGGGGCTTGAAGCACCCCAATGAGCTGTTCAGGGAAGTCCAGAAGGCTGCAAAGCCAGCCAGATCTTGCCAGGTGGCTGCAGTCAGTCCCAGTCCCTACAAGCTGGGAGCTGGAGCCCGTCCATCCAGGCAGAGCCTGAACCAGATCCAGGCAGCTGGGCCAAGTCCCCGAGGCTGTCCCTGGGACCAGAAGGTATAACTAGAGGGAAGCATGGATTTAAATTCCAGGGCATAAGACAACAGCTCATCATCTCTGAGGAGAAGGAGCTGAAAATGACTTTTTTAAATAAATGCTGGAAGGACACTGTCTCATACTGAACCGCCTATAATAAAACTTAAGAAGTACCTGATTTTTGTTTCTGTCTGTGCCCTGTGGAGCACGTGTGACTTCAAAGCAACTCTGCAGGGTGCAGGGAGAAAAGAGCATGCTTTTATTTCTAATTTTGGCACAGATCCCCCAAACTATTTTTGATGGCTAGGAAACAAAACTTATATTCCCTCTAGATTCACTTGCATTTAGCAGGACCACCTTAGTTTTCCTACAGTGACAGTTTCTACTTCTTTAACCTGTGCATTCTCCCTACTTTGAGGCTTTATTTTATAGGAAAAAGGCAAGGGTGACACTAGATGATTTCAAGTGAAGCCTGGGACAGCCTGGTTCGTCAGTCACCCCCCTCCTGGAGTTCTTTCTTCCCGCCATAATGTGTCTTCAGAATTTAAAACAGTGGTTTATAAGACTGTTTAAAACTAATGAAACACCCTTTTATTAGGAGTCCTAGGTTGTGAAAAGAAGTCCTGGTTTCATTTCAGTCTGATGGGACACCTTATTGATGAGCGAATATAACTTCAACCTAATGCATGTGTGTGATGTGTGTGTGTATGTGTAAGCTTCTTGAGACCCAGAGATTCCATTAATTCCAGAAATTAGAGGCATCAAGGTTTTTTCCAACGACTCCTTCTCTCCCTTACCAACACAAGATGGTTCTTTCAGGCATGTTTTTGGGGCGAGTTTTCTTTGTGGCCTCTTTGCCCTGCCTTCCCCCAGCTACTCCTCCACAGCGCGGCTTCAGTGCAGACTGATTCAGGCTCTGCTGTTTTTCATTTCTTTTGGCCTATTTATTTCTGATCAGTTTTTATTACTCCTTTACTGTTCTGTTTGAAACTTTGGATCCTGATATAGTTGGGCGGTGGTTCTGCTTGACTTAAAGAGTGATCCTAATGAGCCTAAAGTGGTTGTTTTTAGGTGCCGTGAGGGTCTTGTGACTTCTCAGGAAGAAACTGCCTCTCTGTGGCCCTGGTCTGATTATTACAGGTCAGCAAATGAAGGGCAAGATATTATAGGTCCGATAGCTTTGGTATTATACTTTTTTTAAATCCCTATATTAATAACACATTGTTCTTTTTTCTAATCATTGTTAGTGATGTTGCCTTAAATTAGAAAGACCAGTACTACAGTAATGATGATAGTCATATCAATATGCTAAAAGATTTACCCTCATCCCTCTTCATCCTCCATTGAAATAGAACCTTCTCTGAAGAGTTAGGTTATGAGGAGAATGAATATATGTTGGTCTAATAAGCAATATTATGATCTAAAAGCATTTGTCAAAGGACCAAATATAGAAGGTATTTTATGAAATTCTATAAATACCAAGAAGCATTTGTTATTTGCATATATTGTCTACCTTCTCTGTGTAAAAAATTGCATAAAATGGTACCAGTGAACACACACACACACATACATAAACGTGGAGATTTCCCTCAAAGAGTTTATTGGTATATTCCAGTAAAGAGGAAAAATAAGCTACATGAAACATTTATTGAATAACACAAGGAAATTTAAACCTAAATGTTCAGTTGATGGAGGTTGGATATATATAAAATTATCAGAATTCATAGAAGGGAGACTGTCGTGTATATAAGTTCGACATGCCACGTGGAAGAGAAGAATTTGGATAATTTGTATAGTGCGGGTGAGGGAGAAATTTAGGCAAGTGGTGAGGATTTACGGTCCACTGGGAAGGCCAGGATAACTTGGACTGAGAGCTTGTGTACATAAGAGATTTAGTGAACTTTTTACCAGTAGTTTCAGTGTATGAATGAAGTTGATGATAGTGAACTTTGCAAATATGAAGTTTTATCTATAGATATGAAGTAAGTAGCAATTATACTCAAGCATTTTACTACTTGTTTAAGTAGTTTAGACTGTTTCCCAAAGTCAAAAGAAAACTATCAAATTATAAACACTTGTATTAGCAACTACAGTGGAACACCCTAAAATGACTCAAGACACAGGTTTATCTTTTTTTGCGGTACGCGGGCCTCTCACTGTTGTGGCCTCTCCTGTTGCGGAGCACAGGCTCCAGACGCGCAGGCTCAGCGGCCATGGCTCACGGGCCCAGCCGCTCCGCGGCATGCGGGATCGTCCCGGACCAGGGCACGAACCCGTGTCCCCTGCATCGGCAGGCGGACTCTCAACCACTGCACCACCAGGGAAGCCCCACAGGTTTATCTTTGACCTTGCACAAGATGGTTACAATACGGTAAGATCTACAAGAGTGAGGACCTTGTCTGATTGAGCTTTGTGTCTCCCAAGAGGTGCATCTTAGCACAGTACCTTGCACAGGGTGAATTTTTAGTAGTTTTCATTGAATGAATGCATTAATATAAAGACATTCTTTGGTGTTGGCCTCAAAAAGGCATTATAAATGACACTCCAGAGCACCCTTAGAAGGTAGACTTCATTGTCCAGGAAATATGTGTCAGTAAAGTCCCACTGCTACTAAGTTTTTCATAAATATCTTGGGGTGGTTATTAAAACCAGCCAAAATGATTTTATTGAGTATCTTCTATGACTCCAGTAACAGAACGCATGTGAGACTTGATTCTTGACATTACAGAAATTATGACTAAGAATATTCATTGGGGAAAAATTAGAAAATCAGAAGACAGTATACAAGGCAGAAATGCTGGAGGGGAGTATAGGTGGATATCTTCACTGCTGCTCTTTTCTTCTTTTCTCATTTCCTTAGGAAATTGATCTATGTCATATTTTCAACTGATATCTCTATCGATGACTCAGTTTGATATGTTCTGGATTTCATACCTGGACACTGAGAATTTTTCCATCATCTCAGACCTCGTATCTCTAAACCTAACCAGATTAAGTTCCTTTTCCTTTTTCTATAATAGCACTGTTCTAATCACCCAGGCTCAAAGTCATTGATTATTTCTGTGTCTACATATTTCCTTATGCTTAGCAGTTGCCATTGCCACTCTATTCTGGATTGTGAGTAGATCAAGGGAAAAGAAGAGATTTTTAATCAAGTGAGCCCATATATGCAGGGCAAGTGTGGTGGACAGAAGGAAATAATGTTCTTGGGACTCTAATGGAAGACATAGACGGTGGAGCTTTGACTTAATGGTACTGAGAAATGTCTGTTTCAGGGCAAGAGAAACAGTGGGAGAAATCTTCACATTCTTTGGCCTGAAACATGTTACCTGTTAACTTGCTTAATATTGGTATATCAAATTTTGATTAGTAGAATTTTGCTTTAAATATTTTAGAAAATCTTAGTATTGAAAGGAAGTCTATTATTAAATTTGCATTTTTCTACTACTGTGTTTTTCTGGCGTACTGGTAGCCTTACATGCAAAACACATTGATTCTTCGCTCCATAGTTCCTGGGCCGTCTTATGTGTAGCTGATGATTAGTGGCATGAACTGTCATGTGTCCTAGGCTGTCTCTTGCTGGTGGTATTTAAACAGAGACGGCATTGCTGTTTCAGTTACTGAAGACATGAGCCTGGCATTGGGTAGGAGATTAGACTAGCTCTCTGTGACCCCTTCTAAGATTAAGATTTTATCCTTGGGCTTCCCTGATGGCGCAGTGGTTGAGAGTCTGCCTGCCGATGCAGGGGACCCGGGTTCGTGCCCCGGTCCGGGAAGATCCCACATGCCGCGGAGCGGCTGGGCCCGTGAGCCATGGCCACTGAGCCTGCACATCCGGAGCCTGTGCTCCGCAACAGGAGAGGCCAGAGCAGTGAGAGGCCCGCGTACCACAAAAAAAAAAAAAAGAAAAAAAAGATTTTATCCTTTTACAGTGATTCATAAGAGCATTATTTGGTAATTTATTTCTGTTATATAATATATTGGCAATAAACATGCATTGGTTTTGGCTTTCTCTATAGCACCTGGGAAAGTATAAGGTTAAACACCTACCAATGACATCCAAGAGTGGCACCATTGGCAGAGTGTTCATGGATTACACTGTAAATGTTGAATTAAACAAAAATACTCTTTTGACTTTGTTGACATGGAACCTCGGTGGTAGGTGCTGAACCTTGGAAGCACCGAGTTTAGCATTTTTGTGGCATTAAGGTGGTCTGCAGACAATTAGCCTGACCAAGTTTATAAAGATATATAGTTATAAAGGCTCAGGGTATCTCTCCATAAGAATGGTAGAAGGGGATAGAAAGAAATACCTTTTCCTTCTTTGAACAGAAGCCATGCAAGACAAGGGATGAAAGCGTGTGACTTTGGGGTGCTTGATCTCTACTGTAAAAAAAAGTTTCAGAGCCAAGCACACTTTAGGAATGATCTCCTGGGTTTCTCAGCGGTGTCCAGTTTTCTTAGTCTGATACTTTCAGAGGTTCTCCCCTGCTTCAGGGAGGAAGCTAGAGATTATTGTACGAAGCTTGAAAAGATGTGGTTCCTTTAGATCCTTTGCCAGTATTGCATCATCATCTTGAAACAAAGAACATGGTAAACATCCACAGCTTCCACAATGGAAGAATTCCTTTGAACCAGATTGACTATAGAGAAAGTATCTCCGTAGCAGCAGATGCAGAGTGGTGTGTATCTAGCACTAGCCCCAGACTTCACTCAGGTATGTGCCCTTCCTCTGGAGTGCTTTGGTCTCTCCAGCGAGCACATTCATTGTTGTTCTAACCCTCTCATGTAGGTTTTGGCCATCACAAAGTATTTTCGAAGAGTGCCAGTTAATAACTGTAGAAGGAATGATGGAAGAGAAAAATCCCTATTTTAACAACCTTGGTAATTAATAAGTGATTCAGGCAAGAATGATCAGTGGATGATAAAGTCAGCCAGTGAAAGATTGTTGGGGAGCAGAATATTCTCAAAGTGTCACCCTTTGGACTACTTGATTACAAAGGGAAGAAGGCACCTTTAGGAGGGAAAATACTCAACACGTGATCAAATTTAAGGAATCTAACATAACCAAAAGAGGAACAAATTGATGTCATGTATCCACTGATTTGATAGTCCTGCCTGTCATTTAGGCAGCATTCTTGCCTCAAATGTTTAACCTGAATCTAATCATGAAGAAACAATCAGACAAGTCCAAAAGTGAGGGCTTGTTTTCTTAAGAAATGCCAGTCGTTACAGACCAAAAAAGCAGGGGAAGCTATTTTTTGATTAAAGGAGGCTAAAGAGATATGACATCTAAATGCAGTGTATGATCTCAGATTGCATCCTAGATCAGGGAAAGAGCTATAAAGGACAGTTATTGGGTCATTTGGGGAAATTTAAAAATGGACTATATATTTGATAATAACATTGTATCAATGTTAAATTTCCTGAGTGCAGTAATTTCTTGTAAGAGAACGTCTTTGTTCTTAGGAGATTCATGTTGAAGTGTTTACTACTTAACTGTCATGATAAAAATATATTATATATGATTTTTATTATATATAATAAATATAAATATACAATCATTCAAATATAATACATTATATTAAATATATTATTCATATTTGCTTTAAACACATATACACATTTACATGCATGTGTAAAGCACATATGGCAAAATGTTGATAATTGGTGAATCTAGATAGAAAGCATATTCACTGCACTATTTTTGAAATCTTCCTGAGGTTTGAAATTTTTCAAACTAAAAAGTTGGGGAAGAAAAGAACTTTTGTTTAGGGATGAGGTAATGGAGAAAAATGTTGAGCTATTAAACTCATGTTATGAGAAAACGGCATTTTATTACTGTTGAATAAAGCAAGGTTAGATGATACAGTCCACTGAAAATAAGTATTCACAAACAAAAACTGTTGAGTGAACTTGACTCAGATAGTCTGGAATTAACTATTTTTATTGTAGAGAAAGCATTGTGGTTGGACGTCTTAGTCTCTTTTGTTTTCACAATATTGGCTTTCTCTTGTTGGGGGTCCTTAGCTCACAGGATTATTGTAAGAATTAATGAGATAACGTATGTGAAAGTGCTTTGTAAGCTGCGAAAATAATGTCTCCAAGTGTCTTTGTGTTTGGGGTATTATAACTTTTGCTGAATTATAACACCCAGTGCTGTATTTTATCATTATAGAGAGTATGCATTCATAGGAAGACAAACTGGGTCAGTGACTTTATTAAGACCCATTCCAAAACATACGTAATTTAGAAGAATAAAGCTGCCTCCATGTCGATGAGATTAGCATAGTTCTGCCTTATGGCATGTCTAGAACAGTGTCTACATATAACAAATATTAGCTTTTTCAATAATGAAACAAAACTTCACTTGCTTTTTATGCTCATTTAACCTGTGGTACTTATGGAAAAATCTTTCCCCAGAGGTTGGAAAAAGAGCAAACAAGAGTTTTAACATAAGTTAATAGAACATTAAATAGAGAAAAGCTCAGATTTGCCTGCTGTGCTATTATCTTGTGATAATTTCAATTTAGGTTTTTATTTTATTGCTACACTGAATATAAAACTGAGTCACTGTACATGGAGTACTTGGAATGAATATGGAAAATGAATATTTTGCCCCTTCAGAGGGAGACAGGCCAGGGTATTTATAAAATGGTATTTTGACTCTGACTGAAAGAAAACTATATAGAAAGAATGATGACAAGGAAAGAATTAGGGGGAACAAATATAATCCCTTAGTTAGAGGAGACGTTCCTGTCTGTTACTGAACTTGTCGACAAGATTCTTCAGCTAGTATAGACAGTTCAGGTGTAGCTTGTGGTGGGTATGGGTTTCACTGGTAATTAGCCAGAGTGACACTAGGTTGCTTTCTTTGTCATTTGGCACATGAGGTGATTATGATGATAAATATTTTAAATGACAGCAGTCATTGAGTAATTAATGTGTACTTGTAGCAATGTTAAATGCTTTATTTGTGTTTCCCCCTTAAATCTCACAACATCTCAATAAGATAGATATATACTTCTAATATTCTTATTTTACAGATAAGCATGGTGCTCTCAGAGAGGTTAAATAACTTGCGTAAGGTCGCACAGTAGTGGCAAAGTTGCCACTTGAACCCAGGTTGTCTGACTCCAGCCCATTTTTTAACCACAATACTATACTTATACTTAACTGACTCTCTAAAGGTGATATTGGAGAGAACGGATTAAGAAGATGTGGAGACTTTTTAGAGATAAGACATGTTTTTAGTGACGATAGAGTAAAAGGGACTGGAATAACTCTCAAAACTTAAAAAACTAAAAATAACTAGGGAAAATATATGACACAACAGTTTTCAGATATTAGACAAGTAGCACAAAACACTAATCCTTCAGAGAAGGGAAACAAAGAAGTTTCCTGTAACTTCCTGCCTGGAGAGTATATTATATTTTCAGGTACGTAACAGAGCCCAGCTATCACCCTCAGTTGAGAAGATGCACTTCAGCGTTTGAAGAGGCTACAGCCACTAGAATTCACAGGGTAAGGTCCTGGATGGGAGAGAACTACACAGAGAGCCAGCTCCAGAGACCTGCAGAGTTTTCAGTGAATAAAAAAACTGCTTCAGGCCAGGGAAAGACACGGAAAGAATCAGGTGGAATCATTCTTGGAGCTCAGCAGTTTATATTTTCCACCACGCAGAGTGGAAAGACCTCCTAACATGCATGGTATCAATTGGAGTTCTCAGAAGACCATTGCTTCAGTTGTGTGGCAAAATTAGCCCTTAGTCTAGACTCTTCTGGTCTTGCTTAACAAAGCTTAAAAGCAAGCCATGGAAGGATTAAGTTGTTTCCAAGTAACTTTATTGCATCCAGCACAAAGCCCCAAAATATTTAAAGGAATATAAAAAACTCCAGTTTCAACAATGTAAAATTCACATTGTCTGGCAACCAATCAGAAATTACCAGCATTCAAAGAAACAGGAAAATATGACCCATAATGAGGAGAAAAACAATCTGTAGAAAAAGGCCCAGAAATTACACTCAACAACAGCAAAAGGTACATTCATTTCAAGTGCACATACCAAGATAGACCATATTTTGGGCCATAAAACAAATCTCAATCAATTTGAGAGGATTTAAGTCATATAAAGCATGTTTTCAGACCATAGTGGGATTAAATTAGAAATCAATAGCAGAAAGACATCTGGAAAATCTCCAAATACTTGGAAACTACATAACATACTTACAAATAACTACTGGTCAAGAAGAGATCACAAGTGAAATTAGAAAATATTTTTAATTGAATGAAAATTAAAACAATGTGTTACAATTTGTGAGTAAAAAATAAAGCAGTGCTTAAAGGGAAATTTATAGCATTAAATGCATATATATATTAGGAAAGTAGAAAGTTCTAAAATCAATGACCTAAGCTTAGACCATAAGAAACTAGAAAAAAAGAGCAAATTAAAGCTGAAGTAAGCAGAAGAAAATAAATAAAATGTAAGAGTAGAAATAAATGAAATATAAAATAGAAAAATAATAGAGAAAAACAATGAAAGCAAAAGCTAACTCTTTGAAAAGAAAATTGATGAATCTCTAGCTAGAATGATTAAGTAAAAAAGAGTAGGCATAAATAATACCAGGAATGATAGATGTGACATAACCACAGATTCTACAGATATTGAAAGGATAGTAAGGGAATATTATGAACAGCTCTATGTCAATAAATTTGACAACTTTTAGATGAAATGGAAAAATTTCTTGAAAGCCTTACATACTACAAGAGCTCAAGAAGAAAAGCAAATTGAATAACCACATTACTATTAAAAAAAGACATTTTTATTTAAAAACATTCCCACAAAGAAAGCTGCAGGCCTGGTTGCTTTCACTGATGAATTCTACCAAACAATTGAGGAAAAAGAAATCAATTCTACACAAACTCTTTCAGAGAATAGTAGAGGCCATGAGGCCAGCATTATCCTAGTTCTAAAACTAGGCAGAGAAATTATAAGAAATGAGAATTACAGACTAATGTCTTTCATGAACACAGATATAAAAGTTCTTAACAAACCAATCAAGTTGAACAATATATGAAAGGGATGATATATTATGGCCACGTAGGGTTTATCCCAGGAATGCTGGGTTGTTTTTAAATTTAAAAAAAATCAATAAATGTTACTCATACCAGCAGAATAAAAAAGGAAAACCATACGTGTATCTTAATAGATATAGAAAAAGCATTTAACCATTCCAACATCCCTTCCTGATAAAAACTCAGCAAACTAGGAATAGAAGGGAACTTCTATTATTAGAAGTTCTATTATTAGATATAGAGCATTTATGACAGATGTAAAGCTAACACCTTACTTAATGGTGAAAGACTGAGAGCTTTCCCCTGAGATGAGGAGCAAGGCAAAGATATCTCTTTTCACAACTTCTATTCAAAATAGTACTGGAGGTTCTTGTCAATGCAGTAAGGCAAGAGAAAGAAATTAAAAGTACATAGATTGGAAAAGACGAATCAACTGCCTTTATTTACAGACAATATGACTATGTAGATATACAAAGGAATCTAAAAAAAAAAAGAAGAAAAAAGCTACTGGAGCTAATAAGGGAGTTTAATAAGATTGAAGGATATAAGATCAATATACAAAAATTATTTATATTTCTCTATACCAGAAATGAACAATTGGAACTTGAAATCAAAAAACAATACCATTTACAATAGCATCAAAAAATATGAAAAAATGGGGGAAAATGTGAAGTACTTTGGGATAAATTTGACAAAGATGTGTAAAAATAAGACCTCTACACTGAAACCTAGAAAATGTTGCTGAGAAAAATTCATTAAGGTTTAAACAAATGGGTAGATATACCATGCTCATGGATTGGAAGACTCAATATTATTTTTCAGTTCTCCCCAAATTGATCTGTTTATTCAATATTATCCCAGTTGAAATTCCGGCAGGCTTTTTATTTTGTAGAATTTGACTTGCTGATTTAAGAACATAATTTTGAAAAAGAAGAACTAAATTGGAACATACAACTACCTGATTTCAAGGCTTATGAGAAAGCTACGGTAGTCAAGACAGTGTGGTAGTAGCATAAAGGTAGGAGATATATAGAGCAATGGAGAGCAATGATTTTCCATAAAGACAGCAAGTTAGTTCAATTGGGTAAGGAAAATTCTTACAACAAATGGTGCTGGAACAATTGTTATAGGCATATACATAAAAAAAAAAAGGACTATAACCCTTATCTTACACCACATACAAAAATTAACTGGAAGTGGACCTCAACCCTTACCTCACATCACATACAAAAATTAACTTGCAGTGGATCGTAAGCTTAAATGTAAGAGTTAAGACAATTAAATTTCTAGAAGAAAATGTAGAAAAAAATTTTAGTGACCATGAATTGGGCAAATATTTAAAAAATATGACACCCAATGCACAAACTATAGAAGAAAAAAATAGATAAGTTGTACTTCATGAAAATTAAAACTTTTTTTCTCCAAAAGATACTAAATAAGAAAATGAAACAGGAAGATAGAGACTGGGAGAAAATATTTGCAAAGTACGTATCACACAAGGGACTTGTATCCACAATATGTAAAGAACTCTTAGAATTTAACAGAAAGAAGACAAAAACCTAAATTAAACATGGATGGAAGAGTTGGAGAAGTATCTTTTTTCGATATGTTTAGTCATTAGGTAGATATAAAATAAAACCACAATGAGATACCACTGCACTCCTGTTGGAATGGCTTACATTAAAAAGATTGACCCACTAACAAACGTAGTAAGGTAGATAGCTAGTGGGAAGCAGCCGCATGGCACAGGGATATTGGCTCGGTGCTTTGTGACAGCCTGGAGGGGTGGGATAGGGAGGGTGGGAGGGGGGGAGACGCAAGAGGGAAGAGATATGGGAACATATGTATATGTATAACTGATTCACTTTGTTATAAAGCAGAAACTAACACACCATTGTAAAGCAATTATACCCCAATAAAGATGTTAAAAAAAAAAAAAGATTGACCATATCAAGAGTTAAAAAGGATGTGGAGAAACTGGAACTTTCAAATGTTGCTGGTGGGTATATATTATAAAATGGTGAAGTATTTTATAAAACAATTTGGTAGTTTCCTAAAAAGTTGGATACCATACCCCAAAGCCATTCCACTCTAAGATAGTTATCTAAGAGAAGTAAAATATATGTGTACAACATATGCGTATAAAGACTTGTACACAAATGTTCATAACCTATATCTTTATTTCTAATAGCCCCAAAGTGGAAGCAACCCAAATGTCCATCAACAGGTGAATGGATAAATTTTGGTGTATTCCTACAATTTGATACTATTTAGCTATTAAAAGGAACAAAATATCAATGCACTCAACAACATGGGTGAATCTCAAAATAATTATACTGAATGAAAGGAATCAGGCGGTAACATGAACATACTGTATGATTCATTTAAAATAAAATTTTAGAAAATGAAAACTGATCTATAGCAACAGAAAGCATATTGATGGTTCCCTGAGTGTGGGTTAGTGGGAAGCAAGAGGAGATGGATTACAAAGGGATATGAGGAAATTGTTATGATGGAAATGTTCATTATCTTGATTGTGGTGGTTTCAGGGCATACAAAACCCATTACATGGTACATTTTAAATATGTGCGTTGCATTGTGCACCAATTATACCTCATTAAAGCCGTAAAAAGAATCCTAACTTATACCACTGGTGAGATGCTGAGGTAGCATGTTAACAGTTCTGGTAGAAGCCTAGACATTTACAGCAGATGAGACCTTAGAGGTGATCTTTATCATCACTGAGAAGTAAATGATTTGTCCAGGATAGTCACACATCATTCATTTAAGCCTTATTTAAATGCTACATCTCATGGCACTCCCCCAAGGATGCTAGTTCCAGGAAGACTGGCATGTCCTGCCCATCTTTGTGGCTTTTATCTATTTTAGACAGTATTTTGTACACAGTGGTACTTAGTAAATATATGCTGGTTAGTTGAAAGCATGATGTTTCCTAAGCTGAATTATAGATGAGAACTGCTTCACTTTCTTGGTATAGTGGAAAGATGCACTCAGTAAGTGGTATATCTTATTACAATTTCCACTTTTTAAACTTCTGGGAGTTTCCTTTGGGCACAAAGTTGTTTTATTGGCATGCTTGGCACTGCTTGGGTCTAGGAAAGCCTCTGAGTTGGAACAGGTCCAACATGTTACGTAGGATCTGCAGGTGACAGAGAAACCAGATAACAGCAGTTTAAACAAGATGAAAGTGTGTTTCTCCATCACCTAAGTCTGTGAAGCCATCAGAGACCCAGGCTCATTCTTGTTTTTCCATTCTGCCTTCATCTTGCCTTTGTCCAGATGTTTCATGATGACTCTCACCATGTCCACTTGCCCTCCAACAAGAAGCTGTGGGGGCCATGGGAAATGGAAGCTACGACCAGAAAGTTTCACCCAGCACCTCTGTGCAGATTGTTTTGGCCAGAGCTGCTGCTAGGCCACACCTAGCTGCAAGTGAGCTGGGCATGAAGTCTGATCTTGGAAGAACAGAGAATAGATACTGTGGGGCTGACTAGCAGTCTGAGCCACAGGGAGGGATCTGAGTATCACAGGAGTTTTAGACTGACAGATAACTGGAGTGCAAGACGGCCATGATATTATTTACGTCACCCACTTCTTCCCTTTTTCCTTCAGTTCAGAAGTGACAAAGAAGGAGGAGCCTGATGGCTGTGCTCAGTCTTTACCCCATCGCTGACACATCCATTTCTGTTTCAGGCTGTGAATGATTGAGGTGACTCTCCCTTCTCTGAAGTTACGTTCTGATGGTTAATATTTCTGCTAAAAAGCCACAAAATGTTCTCACGGGAGGTCAATAGGTGGGAATGGAATCTCCGATAAGAAAAACTGCTACAAGGGACATCTGAGGAAGACTGGCAGGAAATGCGTTATTACCATTTAATAACAGATGGTAGTTTAGTCATTGCTGAGGACTTTGTAATACTGTTGAAAAAAATCAATTGCCTACAATTTTGTGAAGCAGCTGATTTTAATTTTCACTTTTTCAAGGGGAAGAAACCGAGTCATGGAAGGGTGTATAATGAAGCAGCTCTGTTCAACGAGTGAATTTGTGGCACAGATCAGTCCTGGCAACTCAAATTATGGGTTTGCCATCCATTTCTTTGCTCATTAGGTCATCTTTCTTTTGGAGAAAATGAGAAATGATCTAAAGAAAAAGAAAGAAAATTTAAGAACTTTCCTCCCCAAGCCCTGTGTTAATAGAGTCGACATTTCTCTGTTGATTGTCCTGAGGTCGGCCCCCTAGAGTTCATGGGGAACTGGACTGCCTGGCCCTCAGAGCCACGCATGGTGCTCTTTATCTTTTACACAGGGTGCAAAAGTGTTGCTTAGCAACAGTGATTCTTCCAGCTCTCACAACTGCTGCAGCCCGAGGAACTGACAATAGAGTGGAGTTTGAGAGCGAGATTCTCATTTTTCAGCTTCTTCATTGTGGTGAGGGGGAATAAAGAAAGAAAAGGCAAATAAGATGAAAGAATCACAATCAACAGCACGGTGCAGAAAGGCTGTGGCTGATGGTGGAGAATGGTTGAGCGCCTTGCGTCGTACACATGATTAATAAATGCTGGCCGGGAGAATTAAAAGGGAATAATCACAGCGGCAGAGGTTAATTAGAGAAAATAAAGAGGCAGTACAATGAGGTGGCCGGGCAGTCTGGAAGTTTCTGACCAACTGGGTGTCTAGAGCACTTTCATCCCCTGTTTTGGGGGTTTTTGTTCCTTTTTTTTCTCTTTTGGTCCAGGTTCTTGGGAAGTTTGAAGGGATATAGAAAGGATGGAGGGAAACTTTTTAAGTTTTTCTCCAGTTCACTCATTGGCAACCCTAGAAGTGGGTTAAGCAGCTTCTTCTTGAGTTCTAAGTGTTTAGCAAATGTTCAGGACAGCGACTTTCAGTGGTGATCTCGGGTTGGCCTCTTTGTGGCTCGTGCGCTAGAAGCCGAGCAGCGCTGGACACTTGGAAATGCTCCACAGCCTTCAAGGTAATTTTAATGTTAGAAATGCCCTCATTTCCTGGTTCATAGTCTTTCTCACTCTTTCCATCATTTCATGGAGATAAAATGGAAGAGCATGTGCTGACCACTCACATGAGATATTTCAGACCTGAGAGATTACAGTCTTTCATATCAAATGCAGTCACAGCCCTTTGTAGAGCAGTTTTCTGAAGGGAATCAGATGGGTTTTTCAGAGCTGAAGGAAGTCAGAGGATGAAATAAATAAAAGCAGAGAGGAAATTGAAAGGGGTGTGTGTGGGGGAAACATATGTTTTCAGATGATATTTTAAAATAGATGGAGAGTTGATGAGACAGAGATACTGAAGACTGACTCCAGATGGTGGGAATAGCAATGGCAAGCTGGTGTGAAGGGACAGAGCGCAGGCTGGCACCAGACGGGGGAGGAAGCGAGGGGAGAGGGAGAAAAAGGTTGCCGGGGAGGCTGAGGGAGGCTGCCGTGCCGGTGGGCAGGGCACTGAGAGCCTTTGAGGTTATGTAGAAAGAAATTAGAATTATTGAATCCATACCCAACACTTTCAGTGTAATCATTTACTCAGTAAGTTCACGTCTTGTAATAGACCTTCATTATGTTTGTGAAAAAGGCAGACTTCACTTTGACTCCTTTGCTAAGTCTCTGGTTATAGGCAAAACGATATTTAAATCAACACCAGTAAGAAGCCATGGAGGAAGTGGGCCAGAGGAAGATGCTATCAAATTTGTTTTTCTCTATACATTCAGATTATAGGGATACATATTGAAGAATATTTATGCTTTCTTGTAACAGCCTTGTAGAGTCCTAAATGACCTGATCTTTATGGGTTGATTGGGGTGGGGGAAGAATTACTGGGAGAGAGGAACTCGAGAAACAAGAAATTATTCCAATTCTAGCATAAGATATTCAGACTAGCTTCTCATTACTAAGAGAGAGAGAGAAATCCATCCACGTTCTCTTCATGTGAAATGATGTGGTTTTACTTGCGTAATAATTCTTTTTTAACATCACTGGGTTTCCTGACTCTGAGTTTGGCATTATGATTTCATTCAGTGGGCATCGACTGCCTACTGTGTGTGAGAAAGCGTTCTAGGGCTACAAAGAGGAAAAAGTCATAGTTCTGCCTTTGTCTTTTGTGTGAGTGAATGCAAATGTCTCCTTTCAATATCTGTACTCTGTGCGTGCTGCTGTATTATCACCTGAGAGGGGCCTACAGCTTGAGTCCTAACACTGTCATAAATCTACACCCACTCCACTCTTTTGCCTCTTTTCAGCTGACCCATCGTTACTGATTCTGCCTTTTCTAACAACTGTTGACGCTTAGATAATTGTTGGTAGCAGCACTTTGCTATCAGGGTTACAGAAAACATAAAGATTCAAAAGGAGATTATTTTAAGTGTTCATTTTATGGAGGGCCATGAATTAAAATGGCAACCCTTGTCTTGTCCATTAAACAAGGAAGAGAATTTGTATGCAGAAGGTGACTGCCCTTGTGTCATTAGAGTCTTTTGCATGGAGCTGTGACTATTATGTCAATAAAAAAGTCTAATGTCTTCATTTATTGCGTGGCTCCTGTCATGATTCAGGGAAATGCCAATAATTTCAGTTGTCCTGATGAAAGTGGTTGCTTTTGGGAGGGTTGCATTCCAGTGTCATCAGACATGGATTCAGCCTTATCTTTTCAGTTTACATTTCTCTTGGACTTTTTCATTTGTTCTTGTTGTTTGCCATGGAAACCTGTTTGTAAATCTTTTGTTGGTAATGCTGTAACCAGCATAGTACAGGCAGAGACCCCAGCGCCTGACAATACAAAAAATGACTAGTTTAGTGGAAATGGAGGCAAGCCTATTGCTATAGGGAACAGAAAAGATGCACTCTATTATTGAGTTCATTTTATTTGCTAAGAGTAAACAAATAGTTATGGTGAATTTTATTTGGAAACAGTAAAGAATTGACAGTGTGTGGGCAAAAAATTCCCAAAGTAGTGGTAGCTGAGAAGTGAAAACTCCTACAAGTGTAGTTAAATGAAATATAAGCTGAGAGGTATAACAGTTTGCTGGTTATTGATACTGTGATTAAGAAGGGCAGAGGAAACGATGCGGGTGCTAGGATCAAAGAGATGGGCCCAGAGTGAGGTGAAGAGTAGAGACAGGTTAAGGAAAGATAGATTGATGTGATGAATCCAGTTTAAAGCTCTGTTAAAAATATACAGTCAAAACCGAGTAGCTCTAAAAAATTGTGTAAATATTCTGTCCTTTACAGACCCTTTAGGAATGTCTAAACAACTTCTTGAGGCTAATCTAAGATACTACCCTCAGCAAAACTTTTTGAGGACTAAGTGTTCTATGGAAATCATGTTATGCAGCTAAAGCAATGAGCTGATTGAGGGTGAGGACAGAGAGGAGAGAGCTAAAGCAAGGAAGGTGGTGGGAAGATAAGGAAGAGGGACTTAGAATTTCACTAGTATCCGAAGCCCAAAGCGATTTTATTTTTCTTTTAGTCAGAATCTATTTTGTTTTCCCAAAGTCACAATACAACGGGATCATTTTGACATATTACATTTTTCGATGGGGGAAAATAAATTGAGATGCCTATGAGTTCTGTCCACTTTAAAGCAAAAAGCACTGCATCACTGTTGTGGATAATGTTACATTTAGAGGTTTAGAGCTGGAAGGTAATCTAGTCTGACCTCTTCATTGCACTGATGAGGAAGCTGCAACCTATAAGGTTAAATGACTTTTTCAGTCTAGTTAGCGGATTAGTAGAGATCAGAACCCAGGTACCCAGGTTCTCTTACATCCCAGTTCTGGCCTCTTTTGCATAGTGCTCTGAGGACTGGCGGGGGAAGGAGGCATGAGAAAGCCAAACCCAAGTCTGCCCGGCCACTTTCTCCAAAAGCTGATGTCCATAGACGACTACTGACTGACACCGAACAAAGCTAACCGGTGACCAGGAGGTGAACACCACTGGGGTGTCCTTCTGTCTTTGAGCATAGGGTGCTCTAAATTCAATTCAAGGTAAATTAATATGGAAAATGTCCGAGATCCCAGTATGACTTGAGCCGTACTTCCCTTACTTTATCATACTTACGTTACATTCTCGAGTTATGCTCTAAATCTGATTTGCTTCAAATTCCTTAAGCTCAACAATTGGCCTAGCAGTTTAGTGGGTTGACTTTAAGAGGTAGAATTGTGAATATCCTAGTTTGACATCCTTAACTCTGTGTCTTCTGGAAGTTTATTGATTTAGAATTTAAAAGAAACGCTACATCTACGGGAACGTGTACTTGGTTTTGGCCATCTTTCCTCATCAGTTTCCTTCACTCTGACCTTGATCCCCTTAGCACTCCCTCCACCTGCTTTTCTCAGGCTGGATTTTCCCCAACTCCCCATACCTTGGCCAGATGTCTTCACATTTTACCACCCACTGGATAACTGTCTACTGGTTAGGACATTCGTGAGACTTGTCTTTCAGGGCAAGAGTTCTTAAACTTTAGTTGACCTAAGAAGAGTCCCAGGAGCTGAGTCTTGGACCCCCACCTCTTAGATCCCGATACAGTTGGTCTGAGATGAGGCCTTGGAACCTGTATTTTAAACAAACACTAGCATTGACTTTGATGCAGGTGGTCCATGAACCACAATGCTTAACGATGTCAAATTTTGGAAGCACTAATATAAATCACAGGGACAGTTACACTTTGGATCCCTTTACCTAATTATAAGGAGCTTTTTCTGGGCTATTCCAGCCACTGGTTCTGTCTGTTGGCCCTAGTCTTTTCCTCACTAACACTTAAGAATAGTTGATGGGGAAGAATTCTAGTCTCTCATACAGTATTGTCATTGTTCCAGTTGATGAATCTGGTTCAGTGAATTTCACTTTCAATACTGTGAGGCTTGGAAGCCAAGAGGTGACCATACTGTGTTATCTGATGTTAAAAGGGACTTGAAAGCACATGCTACCACCAAGGAATGACATTTTAGAAGAAACAGGTTTTAAGCAGTAGCTGACTCCTGGCCTTATTTAGACTCTTAAGAACTCACAAGAGCAAATGAAGTTGCGTAATGATTCTTAAGGTGTCAGACCACAGATAAATAGAATTTTCTGTGGAAAGCTTGGAATGGAAAATAGTCTTTCATAAAAATAACACAATGTTTCCTGATTCTGAGGAAAAAAATTTATCTCTGTACAAAAGAAGGTCAGCGAGAACTTTGGTGTGATTCATGGAGTATGAAAAATACCTGCAGTAGAGGCTTAGTAAACTGGTCTAGGACATTTTAAAAAAAGATTTTCACAAGACGTGTATTGATTTGTGTATGAAGCAGTAGATATTTCAGGAAGAAATACTTTTTTCCTCCTCTAGTGGGTGAACTTACATGTATTTGATCAAGATAGAGATTTGTGCATACGGGAGCCAAAGAGGGCCTACGTATCTTTTCCCTTTTCTTGATTCTATCAACTCTTTAATCTTGAAGAAAGCACTTAAAAAGTTTTGACCACATATAGTTGCACATTCATTCTCCTATTTCAGCTTGTTGGCAAGAGTGACATTCTGGAAATGTTATTCAGTTTTCACGGGCTTAGCAGACTGAATAAACACTGATGGCGTTTTTTCACTGCTGGTGGAGGGCTGATGAGCTTGGCGCTGGGTACCTAGTTCTTTCAAAGTGCTGTGTGATGGGAGGAGGAGACCGAAACAAACTAAGGGAGACCAGAAACCACCTTCTCCTGCTGACTTCTCTCCTTTCTACCCTTAAAACTCATGGTCCTCTAATAAAATGCCTCAAACACTCTGGCACCACCATGCATTTCTTTGCCAAATGCTTCTCCTCTGAGTCACCAAGATAGACACAGCCAGGTGAAAGGAGACCAAATCTTGAAGAATCTTCATTTGTTTGTGTTAAAATGAAAAAAAAAAAAAAAAAAAAAAGGACTGACCTGATTTTAAATTACTAGAGATGGGCTTAAAATTTTTTCCCTCCTTTTTCTTCCTCTTGGAAGGTGCACAAGAAGCCAAGAAAAAATAAAATACAATGAATTGAAAAAAAGCAATCTATATTCCCTCCTATTCTCCTGTTATAAACTTTTCCCAGCTCAGGGAGAATCTCCTGTGAGTCCACTTTGGACCCTGTCCATCTGGGCTAGTTACTGCAAGTTTCAGAAAGACTTTGTTGTAATATAATTTCACCAGTTGCTTGGCATGGGTCCCTGATGGACAGGATGAGAAAACTGATAACAGAAGCTGGTGAAAAGGCAGAGGCTTTTAATGTCTTATTCAATTCACTCTTCATAAGAGATATCAGATGTGAAGGGGCCTGGAGCAGTTCCCAGTTTTGATGAAAGCAAAGAGTCAAAATAGAAAAAGAGTTAAAAAGTGCTTTGAAGAACTGGAACTGTTTGTATTAGTCAGGCACGCTGGGTACTGAAGGAACTGGCAGGTGCCATTATTATTTTTTAAATTGTGTAGATAAAGAAAAGTCCGTGAGAATTAAAATATGTTAAGTGTTGTGACTAGCTTAAAAAGACACAGCCAAAATAGATTGACCATGGAAATTATAGATAACTCAGACTAACATTGAATACATAGATGATAAAGAAAAGACATATCGGATCAAATTGTCAAATAAGTTTACTATCATTTCTGGAGGAACCTAGTTACCAGCTGAGTTTTGTATAAACTAAATAGCAGTAGACTAATCTAACTGCCTTCTGTGTACAGGACAGATAAACTACGGGACAATAATAGCTGTGTTCATCTTAACTTTAGCAAGCTGATACTTTCTCTTGACTCTAGTAATGGTTTATAAATGAGTGAATGAGTGTCACATCCATAGAACATTTATATTTGTTTGCACAAGCAATGAAATGATATGAGGAGTGATAGAACATAAGGCCCAGTTCTGCTTAATATTTCTGTGGGTAATTTGATTAAGAATTAGAGAATATGACGTCAAATTCGCAGATTTCATGGAGTTGCTGATACTTTGTAAAATATGAAAAAATTCAAGTCGACCTTAACAAATTAAAAAAATTATATGCTGTAAGATTATATTAATTATGGGTTAAATACCAGTAGCAAATACAAGATGAAGAAAAACGAACTGTCCTGTAGTAGCAATCCAAGCATAAGTTACGAAGAATCTCAGTTGGAGAGATGGAGACTACATGATTGAATTTGGGGAAAATTTTAGAAGAAACTTGAAGGTACCCGAACGCTGATTGGATAAGGATGTGTTTTTGTTTTGTATTGACACTGTATTTTGTAGGCTACTTATTAGTCTCATACTCCATTTCTGTGTAGTAGAAAAAACAAAATCTAGCTATGATTCTTGATCCTTTATTTGTTCTTCCATTTATTGAAATGTCACAGCTACATTAAACACTCTCAAGATTTTTTTCTTTTTTTGAGGAAAATAAGGATCTAAGTTCAAACGTTCCAACAGGATAAATGTTATGACTGAGACACTACAAGGGGCAACCTCCCCCCGCCACCCAGCCCCACAACACCAGAATTCCACTTGTAGACTCATGAAGTCTTCTTAGCTAATTGTGAAGTACTGCCTTGTTTCCTTGCTTCCTTGTGGTCAGGGGCTATTTTAGTAAGCCGGCACAGAGAGGATGGAGGCTTGGACCCAGACAGCGGTGGTAGGAAGGGAAATGTACAGACAGATCTGAGCGATTCAGGGGGTGGAATTGACCTTGGGCTGTAGAGGAGAGGGAGAAGTCAAAGTTATGCTGAGGTTCTAGTTGGGATGATTGATGAGATGGCGGTGGGGCACCGCGTGTGTGTGAGATGAACTTGACTTCGGTCATGTTGAGTCTGAAGTGTCTGCTAGCCAGTTGGATGTGTATGTCTAAACCTCAGTAGGGATATGTATTTAGGCTGAAGAGCAGGAAGTGAACAGCAGGGACCAGTAAGCATGAAAGGTGAGTTCTGAGCCAGGTGGGAAATGGCTAATAACAAAACTGGATGGGGGCAGCGAGGCTGCTCGGCTCTCTGATTCCTAATCCCTGGCCCTTGGCCTCAGGTGTTTTGGTGTAACACAGGTCAGCGAGGTGGATAAGGACTAAAAGAAAAATGTTAAGTGTGACTGATTTGTTCATTCTAAAAATATATTCTTATAATTAAGGGGAAAAAACAGAGGAGGGAATGCCCAAGTACTTGTGCTTGAGAAGATAGACATTATCTTTGTTTATAGCAAGAATCTATGTTTGCAGTTTTATCAGGCAGAGATTCTTGGGGCGATACTGTTTTGTAAGCAGTTCACTGCGGAGATAGAGGCTCTTGAACAACCTAAACTTATTTTATTGAAGTATAGTTGATTTAAAATGTTTGAACAGCTTAAGTGCCGTATTTGTCTGACTGGGCAGGAATTCCATTTTCCCGGGGCTCACAGTGCCCCTGGGGGAGATGCAGCGGTCAGCCTTGGCCAGGTTAGGTGTGAGTGGCGAGCGGGACACCCATGGACAGCCGGAACGTGGGGGCCAGAGATCCGGGCTGGGAGTATGAGCTGGGAGTCATCGATCTAGAGGCAGTGCGTGTGCTTTGTATCTTCACCACGCAGTAAAACATGACGTGCAATCATTTTTAAGTTTAAAAGAAGGCACAGTGCTACAAAAGGTTAACTTAAATATTAGAACCATGAAATTATTTTTCTTAGAAAGACACGTCTGTTTTCATTTTCTTCTTTTAACTCTCACGGGGACTTTCATTCAGAGGAGCGATTGATTGTGTCTGGGAGGAGGCGGGGTACGGGAGGAAGGCGGAGCTGTGCTTGGGGCGTGGTGGTGAGTGAAGGGCGGTCCTTGCCCTCCCACCTCCCGTTCGCTCTTCTAGCCACTTCTGGCAGCCCCACGCCTGTCCTTAACCCCCCGACTCTCCCCTGCTCTTCACAGGTCGATAGTACCCCACTTTTGGGGTAAACTCGGAAGCTCCTCTTCAGTCCACCTTTCTGGGTCTCTGTGCCTCCGGCCTGCTCTCCCGCGCTCATCTCTCTCCTTTCTCCAGTGCTGTTTCCCCTGAGCTCTGACCTTGAAACTTCCCCAGAAGCTCTGGTGCTTCCCACTCTGATTGCTCCCTGAACAGGCTCATTGGATCCCGGACTTCAGTTACCATCTCTAAGCCGATGGTCCGTTTTTGGCGTTCAGCTCTCACCTTGAGTTCTCCAGCTGTGCCCTGGACACGCCCCCACTTACATGTGTAAATGCGGGTCCCTTGAGCAACTCAGACTTCTTGTGCCTAGGAATGGCCTCGTATTTCCCCCATAGGCCTGTTCCTCCTTCCTTGTGCCTTGTTCCTGAATGTCAGTGTCCTCCAGACTCTGCTCAGGACAGAAAAACCAATGTCAGCTTTGATTTCTTCTCCTTCATCCCCTATAAGATCCTGTCAGATCAACTAGATCTCCTTGTTATGTCTCACTTTTTCACTCTCCTCTGTCACCACATGAGTTCCAGCTCCGTCCTTCTTCATGGGGAGTGCTGTGTAACCCTCATTTTGAACCACACCATCCCACCCCCAGAGCTTTGCATGTGCTGCTGCTTCTGTCTCAAACAGCCTTTTCGTCTTCGTTACCCGCTTAGGACGTCGCCTGTGCTCATTTCAGATGTTACTTCTGGGAAGCCTTCCTTTAACCCCGGACATTGGATTATTCGACTCTGGAGAAGGGTTGGCAAATACTTTTTATTTCACTTGCCAGCCTCAGTCAGTTTTCTGGAATGTTGGGGTCAGCGAGATTCTGAGGTCAAGTCCATCCTCTGTGGGAAGGGGTGCTGTCATTATTCTTTGCTGGCAGCACCTGTGACTGATATCTGCCTCCCTTCTTTTATAGTCACTGTAGTCAACTGTGTTTCTGTCGACCGAATATTCCAGTTTCCTTTCCCATGCTTCCGTTCCCTGCAGGAGGATTGTTCCTTCTGGCCTGGCTGGACTCAGGAATGGCCATTGACTTACCTTGGCCAATGAAATGAAGGCAGAGGTGATGGTGTCACTTCTGGGCAGAAGTTTTATGAACCAGTATGTGGTGCTCTGCATCTCTTCCTGTACACGAGGAGTGACGACATGGAGATAGATATTTGGGTCCCAGGGTGAGAATGTGGACCCTTAGGTGATTCGTGGTAGACATGTAGCATGAGTGAGAAGAAAAACTGCTGTCAGTGGGAGACACTGATAATTTTGGGTTGTTTGTCCCCACAGCGTAATCAAGCCTATCCTGATTGGTAGACAATATCTACTGTGGTGTTTTCTGTTTTGCAAACGGTCAGATTCAGAACAGAAATCGATTAGCTGACTTCAGAATGTATCAGGAGCCATTTAATTCGTTTCAAACTTTCAGTTTCTGAGTGATTTCCATGTGAATTTTTTTTCTTCTAATGATGGATTATGGAAAATCATATCTCAGGTGCTTAATTGTTATAAAATCTCAATTATGTGGAGGTCAGGACTGCAAACCAGGGTGGAGAAAACGTCATGTAATTTCCAAGATCTCAGACATCTGAAGTAGCTGTCACACATTCCAAATACCGGAGCCCCAAGACGTTATTGCTTTATAGGCACCACTTCAAAGGCTTTAGTTTTAGTTGCACAGGTTTAACAAGCTTAGTTATCAAATTCCTCTGCTTTAGCCGATTACAGGCTACTAATTAAGAGAGGTGGATTGTGAACACTACTAGAGGCAGTTCTACTGAAAACAGGCTGAAGAGAAAGTCTGAAAAAGAAGGAGACAGAAAACTTAAGAAGTGACCCAAGAGTTCATAAATCCCTGCCATAGGGAGGCTTTTAGGATTGCAGCACGCAGCCCTGTATGAATCAGTAGCCAGGGGGCCTCAGTGATAATTTATCGAATGAGGATGAACTTGAGTCATCAAGAAGAAAAGTTTAATTATGTATTATACCCCAACAGGGCAGGGTTGTCTTATGAAACTTAACCATAAAAAGTAAAAGTGAGGCACTTCCCTGGTGACGCAGTACTTAAGAACCCACCTGCCAATGCAGGGGACACGGGTTCAAGCTCTGGTCCGGGAAGATCCCACATGCCGCGGAGCAACTAAGCCCGTGCGCCACAACTACTGAGTCTGCACTCTAGAGCCCGCGAGCCACAACTACTGAGCCCATGTGCCTAGAGCCCGTGCTCGGCAACAAGAGAAGCCACTGCAATGAGAAGCCCGTGCACAGCAAGGAAGACCCAACGCAGCCAAAAATAAATATATATATAGGAAAAAAAAAGTAAAAGTGAGGTAAAAAACAGTGTTAGTTTTCAGAAACCCCAGTCATTCAGTCATTCAACAAACTTATTGTTGACAACATTAGACATTGCTAGTCACTGGGGGCACATGGAGATGTTAACTGTCTCTGTCCTCCAGGAGTACACAGAGGTAGGAAAATAAATGAATGTGAACACTGTGTCTTGTGTTTTCCTGTAGGTGTACCCAGATATGATAGAAGCTCAGAGGAGAGAGGCAGGCAGATTCTTGGTGAGGGAGAGTAGATGGTGGATTAAGAAAGATCCCTTGCAAAAGAAGTAGTTGGAAGTCTAGATGGATAGTTTAGCAGACAAACAAGTTGGTTAGGATTGACCCTGGGGGTGGGGGAACAGACAGTGAGCACCAAGTTGCCCAGGCATGAAAGTGTGTGATGTATTTGTGGTGAGGGCAGAGCCTGTGGTTCTAGAGGGAGATGAGGTTGGCTTTCCATTTTCCCTAAGGTTGGCAGTTATACGAGTTGTGATTAGATTCCTTATTACTGGTAACTATTCTTGATTTTTAGTTTCACCAGAAGTCTGATTTCTAATTTGCACCTTCAGAAACACAATCTCCAAGCTATTCTTTGGTTTCAGTGTTTTAAAGAAAAATTTTTTCAGGGAAACAGATAAAGAGCATTGGTAACCTTGTAGAAATAGCATCATGCCGTTTGAGTTATGGGGTCTTAACGCAATTGCTACAGAATTAGAAATCTACCAGTCATTGATTTCTCCTTACAAAAATTGTGCAGCTTTGCATAAGCTAATATCGACTGTGGGGTATTTCTAAACACAAAACACAAAATACAAATGAGCTCTATTTTATATTGGCCCTAATAATAAACAGCATAGAATTGAACCTTTAAATTCCTGTGAAAATTATGGTGAAGCACAATCAATGGTACTGCTCCTGTCTCTTTAGTTTCTTTTCTATATCACTGCACCAGTAGAATACTAAATCCTGACCAGTGAATACATATTTATGGATTTTTTTTCAAAATACATTTTATCAAAGGAGTATTTTGAAGATAAGGCAAAGTAGCCTATTTTAAGAAAATCCTAAATGAAAAAGTGCACATTTCCATTTCCACCTCTCCCCAATGTATCTAAAATATTTTTATGTTTATTCATGATGTCTGAGAGACTTGTCTACCCTGCAGAGTATGATGCCAATGAGGAAGAAATATCCTGTTGTCTGGCTGTCATGGGGTTCATTTGTATATATATATATATATATATATATATATATATATATATATATATATATATATATATATATGTGTATATATATATATGTATATATATATATTTTCATATTTGTGTATGTATATTAGAATAAAATTTTACTTTAACAAAAGTAAACTTTTTAATCTTTATGGAGAAAAAAATGGTTTTAATGTCTTAATTAAATGAGCATTTACGTGTTTGATGTTTTTAAAACGTTGTTTAAAATACTCTGTTGTAAAAAATTCAGTGTTTTTAAAACAATGAGAAGAAAGCTGATGGAATTAATAAAGTCTCTGAAGTATATTATACTTTTGGAAAAAATACAGAGATTTCAAGAATAGAATGCGATGGAGCATAAGAAAGAAAAGGATCCTCGCATGGAAGCTGAGCAGCTTTAGAGGGTGATTCTCTCCAAATCTGCGGTCGTTTGTCTTCTGAGAGTTCACGGTATTGGTTCACAGCTGGGAGGAAGCTGTTTAGGCACAGCGAGGGTGACAAGCACGGTGAGGCTGCCTAAGCAGAGAGGAGATCAGATGGGCATAACCCTTTCACATTTTTCTGCACTAACCCACTGGTCTCTTCTCTAAAAAGCATTCATGTGCGACAGGGCTAGCCATGCATAAACTCCCCGCCAGGCTTCCTAATGAGTTGACCAAGAACCATGACCAGACCAGGTGGTTAAATTCACGTCAAGGTTTGGCAGCAAGCAGGCACGCCCCAGGCAGGAGTGTGTGACCCCGGTGCTCTGGCGAATGTTGCTGGGGATTTAACAGGAGGAAGACGGCAAGGTTACTTCATTCATTCAGTGTTTCTTGGAAGTCTATCCCGAATAAGGCACTGTGAGTTTGTAGTGAGACTCTTCAGCTATTGTGAGTCTCATTTTTTAATCCTGATCTTTTTATACTTGGGCAGCCATTCAGTTGTGTTTATTGAGTGTCCATTTAGCAGGCAGAGAGAAAGGGAGTCTAGGTTCTTGCCCATAAGACAGTTAAAGTGTCATCGAGGAGAGGAACAGTATATATAAGGCAGTTGGGGAGCAAGGCAACAATGTATACAACTGCATCCAACACCCAGACCATAAACAGATGTACTGAGCAGAACCGCACAATTGTGGTTGAATTAAAGGGGCAGAGAAATTTGAGGACGACTCAAGGCCACTCCCATTCTCTGGACTCTAGGATTTAATCTCAGTTCCATCAGTCTGAGACCTCAGTGGCTGGTTTATGCATCCAGCAGTTGGTTAGGGCCTGGAAACCAGCATATGGTACCCAGGTATGTGGGACCTGGTGCTGGAAATTCAGGTTACAACTTTACACCAGAGACTGTCTTTTTCTGAGATGGCAGCTGTATTAGTCATGACTCTGTGGGGACAAGTGAGAGAAACCCAGTCTACAGTGGCTTCAGTAGGAAAGGGAACACTGGCTCTGGAAGGGTACCAGATCTGTTAGAGTTGTAGGGAGAGCTGAGGGACCACAGCGCAAAGAGAGAGCGTCTTTCTTCTAGCGTTGTATACATACTTCAGGAAGAACTCGGATTGTGGGTCATATGTACCCCTTAGACAGATGACTGTTGTGGTGGTGGGGAGGGGTGGGCTCTGTCCCCAGAAGAGGGACAGGGAAGCTTCCTGGACAGATACAACAGCTACACAGTTCAACCAATTTAAATAGACTCTTGCTTGCCCTGGGGTCACTCCGTGCTGCCCCGGGTCTGCCTAGATAGGCCCTCCTAACTTACTTTATTTTCTTATACCCTAAAAATCTTTAAAGCTTTTATACCCAACGGGGCTCTGCTGGCCTCTGGTAAGCATTAATGTTTATACTTATCGCTGTGGTCCTTGGTCTATGAAGCAGTCAGCAGGAAAAGGGCACATCCCTCCTGCATTTCCTGTAATTTTCCCTTTTAAGATAAGCGTATTTTCAAGTCCTTAGGGATAGGGACAGTATTCTTCCCTCCTGTGCTAGTTCGCTGGTATAGGACCAAGCTGGGCAATGGAGTGGGATGAGGGGATGGCCAGTTGCGGCATCAGATTATTTATTCTACTCTCTTGACACATTCTTTTTTTTAAACTTTTTTTGGGGAAAAATCTCAAACTTACAAAGGTTTTAAAGTACACTATAAAAAACATTTCTTTTGCCCCTGAACCATTTGAGAGTAAGATGCCAGCATGATGCCGCGTCACCACCGGATATTTTAGTGTGGCTTTCTTATAAGCCAGGGCATTCTCCTACATAGTCACAGTACAACCATCAAAATCAAGAGACTACTATTGATTTGTTGCTGTCATCTGATCCTCAGACCCCATTCCCGCTTTGCCAGTTGTCCTAATACCCTTTAGAGCAGAAGCATCCAGTCTAGAGTCATGTGCTGCATTTGCTTGTCCTGTTTCTTTAGCTTCCTTCAACCGGCAACGATTCCTTAGTCATTCAGTGACTTTCATGATGATTTTGAAGGTCAGTTGATGTTCCTCAACTTGAGTTTGGCTGATGTGTCTTCATGACTGTATTGAGGTTAGGCTTCGCAGGCAGGGATTCCATGGACATGGTGCTGTATTCTTTTCATTGCCTCCTACCAGGTGACACACATTTTTGATTTGATCCATTACTGGTGATGTTCACTTAATCACTTGATTAAGGTCATGTCTGCCAGCCTTCTCCTCTGTAAAATTACTTTTTTCCCCTTTGTAATTAATACGAACTTTGTAGAGAGTCCTTTGAGACTAGATATGCGTCCCGGTCCTCTCACCAGACTTTTAATTTGTTCGTTCATGTTTTTTTTTTTTTTTTTTTTTTTTTTTGCGGTACGCGGGCTTCTCACTGTTGTGGCCTCTCCCGTTGCGGAGCACAGGCTCAGGACGCACAGGCTCAGCACGCGCAGGCTCAGCGGCCATGGCTCACGGGCCTAGCCGCTCTGCAGCATGTGGGATCTTCCTGGACCGGGGCACAAACCCGTGTCCCCTGCATCGGCAGGCGGACTCTCAACCACTGCGCCACCAGCGAAGCCCCATTCATGTATTTTTATCAGTACAGACTTATGATTTCCTATTTAATTCAGTGGGTTATAATCCATCACTATCATTATTTATTTTGGTCCTAAAATGGTCCCACACCTGGCTAGTGTGACCCCATATAAGCAAGTTTCTGTGTCTTTTTGACACAATTCTGTCATTCTTTAGGCACCTCCTTAGTTTCTGACACATGAAGGTATTCTAGGCTCATCTGATATTCTCCCTGTCCATCTTTGGAATCATCTATTTCTCCAAGGATCCCTGGTTTCTTTTAGTGAAGAATGGTTTTAGAAACCAAGCATTAGGGCATTAGGTATGCTTATCGCTATTGGGGTGTTGCTGCTTCCGAAGCCTGGCTCCTGTCATCTTCTATATATTTACTTATTTGACCCCCCCCGCCCCGTATGTACTAAGTTGCATGTCACTGTGCTGGCTGTCTTTCGCACCCCACACCCGTGGGAGGCTCTGCCATCCTGTAAGGCACTATAGCTCTCCCCTACCTTTAATGGTGGCCACATTTATTTTTAGGCCAGCTTAGGAAACAAATGGAAAGATTCCTTATCATTCAGTATCATAACCCATAACTGCAGTTTTGCTGGGCTTAGTAGATGTGATGGTAAAGTAATACTGGATCAAATTGTAAAGTAACACATACCAGAATGTTACTCTCTGGGCGAGTATCCTTTGTTGCAATAGCCCTGTTGGGAGGTCACATGCTCGTGCCATTGATGCCACTGAAGTTCTGTTGCTCAGACAGGCTTGGAACACCTCCTTCTGGGACTGCTTTTATAACTGCCTTACGAGCCAGTTCAGAAACCCAGCCTTGTTACTCTCCTGTCATAGTCCTCCTTAAAAGCAACCAGAGCTACTTAAACATCTTTGGGAAAGTGGTATTATTTCCACCGTGAGCCCCTTAAGAGCTGAGGCTGTCTTCATGTGGCGTAGTGTCCAACGCAATAATTGTTGAATAATTCAATGAATGAATCTTATTTTTGGTTCAGTTTTCTCCAGCTTATGTATCAGATTTAGTTCCAGATGACTCAGCTGTTTCCGAAAATGAAATCCACCCTCAAAGTATGAATATTTACCACAGTTGAGAAGAATCAAAAGTATGTCTCAGGCAGTGAATATAATATCAAAAGAGGAATTTTCACTGAGTTTTGAGCAGCCTCAAGAATATGTGTATAATGTTCCAAAGCACCCAGTTAGAAGGTGATGACCTTCTTTTATTGTCCATATAAGTTGTGTTTGTTAAAAGATTAGCATCATTCTTTTATAGTCAGTCATATTTTATATGCATCATAAACTAAATGCTGAGAGTCAGATCACAGCCACCAGAAATATCTCCCTGTGTTTTATCCTTCACTGATGGTGATTTGTGATCAGAGCTACTAGCTGCAACATCATATAATGCTATTCTCACCACTAAAGAACGTAATACATGTTGTTCAAAGCAATAATATAATAATTATTGATATAAAATATCCATATTCTGCTCCTCCCCTGAGCGTTCTATCTTGTCATTGCCCAAGGCTTCTGTCACGTCCCCTTATTATACAAAAGAGGAAAGATCAACGTAGAACAGGGGCAGAGCTTCCTCGAGGGGTTCAGAGAACAAAACAATGATCATGTATGTCAGTGTATGTTGGTTCCTCCAAATGTTTGTATGACTGAAATATTTAAAAAATTAACAACTTTGGCAATCTTGAAGGAAGAAAACAAAGTTGAATAAATAGAGGAACATGCAGCTCAATATGTGTGATGATGTGTTTGTGGGGTGCATGGGGAGCGGGTAAATGAAGATAGGAGCCACAGACCTTCATGAGGGGTCGTTGCCCCTCTTCAGTCGTTAGGTTTGGGTTAGAGGTTGCTGGGCTTCTGTGTATATTTACCCCGGGAGCTCTTTCAGAGCCCCTGTTATGTCAAGGCAATGTGGGGTTGGGGCTTGGAGAAAAGGATGAGGTTCCAGTCTTCAACTCACAAATTCTGTGTGCCTGCCCTCGAGCAGGTTATTTAACCCTATGAATCTCGCTTTCCTGTCTCTAGAATAGGATGGTCACACAGGTGTATTGGGAGGCTTAGTGAAAGCACCCACCAAATAAATCACATAAATGAAAGTCTATCAAAGTGTTGTTTTCCCTGTGTTTTATATTGTATTAAAAAAAAAAATCTCAAGATGGTGTCACTGTTTCCTTTTCACCAACTCATTTTCTTTCCCAGTCCCTGCCCACTTGTCTCTCTACCAGGGCGGTGCCCAAGATAACTTTCCCAGATTGCCATGCCCTATGGGAGACTCCGGCCAGAGTTTATAGGGAAGGTTTCACGGAGGCAGGCTGATAGGCACCTTCATGGGAAGGTTGGATTTCTAGATAGAAAAGCAAGGGAAGGTTCTAAGAGAAGGGCATTTACTATAAGATTTACCATTTATATTTGGGAGATAGGAATACAGACATTCTGATGTTTCTATTAAGGCTGTCAGCCAGAGTCACACGTGCTTCTTATGGTTGGATCAATTGATACACCCGTCCCCTGGATCAGGGAGCAAACTGGAATCAACAGTGCCACCAAGTGGCACCAGGCTAATCAGCAAGTGGAAACACTAAGACAGCAACTTCTTCCAGGGCATTGGCCAAGTGTCCATCTCTGTCTCTTTCTTTTTCTAAAAATCAAGGATATTTTCCTTGGCTGGATAGAGAGAGAATGATCTGGGAAATGAACCTTCCTCTGGCATGTGGCAAAGTATAGATAGATGATTCTTCTTTATTAAGCAATCGAAACTGTTGAAGGCCTGCCCAACTGAGCATGTCATGGAGGTAGATACCTCTGCGTATGTGTATACAGGTCATTTGTAAAAACAGCAGCATGGGGCTGTGTGCTGGGATTTGAGAAGTATTTCGAGGTGCATCGACCAGGAATGAAGGTCCAGGATGATATATACTATAGACAATTCTAAACAGTATAGACAATAAAAGGACTATATTTAGGAAAGGAAAACATTTATTATACTCGGTGATATTTTCAGTTTTTATATGGAGGATTTGTTTTTCTGATTGTAAAAGTGCTCACCATAGTAATTTGGAAAATTTATTATTAAAAAAATACATTTTACTTGTTCAAACGTTTTGTAAGTAACACAGGATGTTAAGGTTTTCAAGATATGCAGACGTCTACTTCATCCGTGTCCATTCTTCTGTCATTAAGACAAGAATATATTTGTACTTATGCTGCTGTTTTCATTTTTAGGTCTACTTTTAGATGCAAAAGGTGAGATGAACTTCCAGCCTCAATTGTTGCTTTCCCCATTACTTGTTTTTTTTTCTCACCTGTAGAACACATCATCTATATCCACCCTCCCCTCCATTCCTGATTTTCAGAATAGTGACTGTGGTGAGAGCCAGAATTCTAGAGTCAGTGTCTCATCGTCCCTGCTGTGGCTCGGACTCTGCAGTATTCATTTTACTCGATCGTTTGGCTCTTTGTGGTATTGCTTTCCTAAGCGCTAAAGCACTTTCTTGTGGTCATGAAGGGTGTTGAGCTGCTAAAAGCTTTATCAATCCTGTTGTGCCCGAGAGGCATTAACCCCAGAGGAGAGAGATTTCCTCCTACCTTCTGGGTGTATTGGGTGGGACGGACGGGTGCTATGGGATTTCTGAACGAGATGGAAGTGAGGTACAGAACACCAGGAGGGTGAGTGGAACCAACAGAACATCGGATGAATTCTAACTATGAAAAAGACAGTGGTTTTATTTTTACTCTCAAAAGTAATTTAAAACTTACCTTACCGTGCAGCAAATATGAAGGGGATAAGTGAGGTAAGAAGCTTTTATTTCTTTTTCCTCATTTTTTTTTTTTAAAAAGAAAGGTAGATGAAGCATGATTTTTCAGTACTGCTCAGACCAAAAAGCAAGATAGACTCTAACAACCTTAATTTAAAAATAAGTATTATAATGTAGATAATTTTTGGATTTGGATGGCTATTATTTTAATATATTATTTTTATTATGATTAAAATATGATTTAAATTTACTATTTAAACCGTCTTTAAGTGTTCAGTTCTGTGGCATTAAGTACGTTCACATTGTTGTGCAGTCATCACCACCATCCATCTCTAGAACTTTTTAATCTTCCCGAACTGAAACTCTGTACCCATTAAACAATAACTCCCCATTCTCCTCTCCTCCTGGCCACTGGCAACCACCATTACACTTTCTTATTTATTTATTTTTTTTGCGGTACACGGGCCTCTCACTGTTGTGACCTCTCCCGTTGCGGAGCACAGGCTCCGGACGCGCAGGCTCAGCGGCCATGGCTCACGGGCCCAGCCGTTCCGTGGCATGTGGGATCTTCCCAGACCAGGGCATGAACCCGTGTCCCCTGCATCAGCAGGCGGACTCCCAACCACTGCGCCACCAGGGAAGCCCCACCATTCCACTTTCTATCTTTATGAACTGATCACTGTAGGTACCTCATATACATGGGATCATACAGTATTTGTCCTTTTGTGACTGGCTTAAATCGCTTAGCATGGTGTCTTCAAGATTCATGTGTTTTAGCATGTGTCAGAACTTCCTTCCTCTTTAAGGCTGAATAGTATTCCATTGTATGTATATATCACATTTTGTTTATTTATTCACCCATCAGTGGGCACTTGGGTTACTTCCTCTTTTTGGCTGTGGTGAGTAATGCTGCTATGAACATGGATGCACAAATTTCTGTTGGAGTTCCTGCTTTCAGTTCTTTTAGATATATACCCAGAAGTGGAGTTGCTAGGTCATATGGTAATTCTATGTTTAATTTTTTTAGAAACTACCATACCGTTTTCCACAGCGGCTACACCATTTTACACGCCTGCAATGAACAAGGGTTCCAATTTCTCCACATCCTTGCCAACACTCGTTAGTATTCTTTTTTTATAATAGCCACCTTAATGTGTGTGAAGTGGTATCTCCTTGTGGTTTTGGTTTGCATTTCTCTAATGATTAGTGATGTTGAGCATCCTTTCATGTGACTAGTGGCCATTTGTAGATTTCCTTTGGAGAAACGTCCGTTCAAGTCCTTTGCTTATTTTAAAATTGGGTTGTTTGTTATTTTGTTGCTGAGTTGTAGGAGTTCTTTGTGTATTCTGGATACCCATACCTTATCAGATAAAGGATTTGCAGATATTTTCTTAGGGTGGCTGTATTTAAGTGGATTGAGGATTTAAGTGGATGATACCCTGGGCTGAGAAAATCTACCATTCGAGTGATGTAACTTAGTAGACAACTGCTGAAAGCTAAGGTTCGAAGAAAATGAAGGTTACCCTCTGGACAGGCAGTCCACGCTAGAGAGCGGGGGGCAGAATCTTTCACTTTGGGGCAGCCACATCATCGGGAAGGGCTGGGTTTGCAAGTGTAAAATAGCTCCTGCCACCTCTTCTCCTCAGTGTGATAGGTTGGTTATGTGAAATCATTGCCATTTGGTGTAACATCACAGATCACTGATGTAACCGTGTGAGACCCAGGTAATCAAGTTAACGAAGGAGCTGTTCTTAGGTCTTGTTACTTCAGGGGATTGAAGAAGAAAAACAAGCTCTCCGTTTACAGCTCACCTGTTATCAGCCAGTGACACAGCCCAGTTAGTCTCCAACCATTTTAAAGAAATGAAGAAATGGGTGGGTGTTCCAGAGGTGTTTTCCCCTTAGCATTTATTTATGTAAGTATTTGTTGCTAGATCCCTTCTTGGGTTTGTAATTCAAAATGTTATCATTGTATTTCGAGAGTGGGTATGCCACTCTTATTTCAGAACAGAGAAACATTTCTTTTATCTTATTTTTTTTTTTCTTCTTCTTTTTTGGGTGATAGTCCTAAAGGAATCCCACAGAAGCCGATGGCAGGATCTCTGCCTGTGATGAGCCATCAACCTCACTGGGCCTGGGTCTAAACAGGCATAGGAGGTGTGGAGTAAACATATTTATAAGTACAAGCAGACACACTTAAAATGATGCATGTTTATGCTAAAGGATGAACTGGGATGGTCCATAGGCCTGGGGGTGGGGAGAAACCATGAAAGGGCGAGGATTTTTTTTTTTTTTTTTTTGCAGTACGCGGGCCTCTCATTGTTGTGGCCTCTCCTGTTGCGGAGCACAGGCTCCGGACGCACAGGCTCAGCGGCCATGGCTCACGGGCCCAGCCACTCCGCGGCATGTGGGATCTTCCCGGACCCCACGAACCCGTGTCCCCTGCATCGGCAGGCGGACTCTCAACCACTGTGCCACCAGAGAAGCCCCCGGGGCAAGGATTTTTCAGCATAGCTTTGAAAGACGGCAATAACATGAATTGGCATAAAAACAAGATTATAGTTGTAGTAGGCATTTTATAGCATCATCGTCTCTTTTCCTCCTTGCTATGTGTAACAGGATTCATGGAAATCCATTGGGTCTGAGGATTTGTTTGGGGGGGGGGGGATAGTAGGAGAAGGAAAGTAGTGAGATTATTGAGCATAATAAACGAGGGCCCTTTTCCAGGGTTGAGGAATGCATAGCCTCTTGAGCGCGCACGGAAGGCCTTTCCAGCTCTGCGGTCCCTCTTTATGGAGGCCACGCAGCACGCACTGCTTTGTCCCAGCATAGCGGAGGTGCCGGCTCATTTTGTCTCTAACTAGAGTAGAATTGACCTGACAGCTGAGTCCTGAGCTGCTGGTGGGAGTTGGCCCAGAGCCACCTTGCTGCACCCTTCGTGTTCTCCTCCTTCTGTCCCTTGTTCTCCCTGTGATGGCAGCCAAAAGCCCCGTGGCCCGTCTCCTCTGTGCAGTGTACCTTTCAGTGGTCCTAGCACCTGTTTCAGAGGATTCTGTTATTGGCTTCTGTTAAAAGTGGCACCTCTAGGGGAGTGGGTTGAATGGTGGCCCCGAAAGATGTGTCCGCCCAGAGTCTCAGCATGTGATCCTCTTTGGAATAGTGGTCTTTGCAGATGCAGTGAAGGTGCAGCTCTCTAGATGAGATCATCCTGGATTAGGGTCGGCCCTAAATCCAGTGACAAGTGTCCTTATAAGAGACAGAAAAGGAGAAGACACACAGGGCCTAAGAGGGGAGGGCCATGTGAAGATGGAGGCTGAGAGTGGAGTGATGCCTCCAGAAGACAAGGAACGCCAAGGATGGCCTGGCAGTCACCAGATGCGGGGAGAGTCATGGAACGGATTCTCCCTCAGAACCTCTTGGAAGAACCAACCCTGCCAAAACCTTGATTTCAGACTTCAGGCCTCCAGAACTGTGGGAGAATATATGTCTGTTGTTTTAAGCCTCCAGGTTTGTGGTAATTTGTTGTGGCAGCCCTAGGAAACCAACCCATTCCGTGTGTTGGACATGTTAGCTAAGTGGTCCTTATATGAATAGATGGACACGGAGAGCTTTAGGACTGAAAGAAACCTGGAGACACTAATTCAGTCATTTTTTTTTTTAGCTCTGGCTGCACATTAGAATCATCTGGAGAACTTTTAAAAAGGATAGATGCTGGATCCCTAAACCTAAAACAACCAAATCAGAATCTCAGGGGGCTGGGTTAAGGGATTAAAAAAAATTTTTTTTTTAAAGTTTGAACGCATCCTAGGTGATTTGAATGCCTGGGTTCAGAACCACTGATCTCTTCGAGCTGTCCCATTTTTACAGATGAGGAAACCAAGAGTCAGCAAAGCTGCCTTGTGGGCCAAAGAAAACCTTAAAACATCCTTCTGTCAAGGCTGGGAAGGACAAAAACAACTCATTCAGGCAGACGAATGAGTATGTTGGTAAAAATAAAGATTTAGGGAAAAAAGGGGAAGAAATTCATGAATTCATTTCATTTTGGGGTTTTAGTAGACACTAGTGATGAAGAGGGGGAGGAAGAACTCATTTGCTAATATTTTCAAGGGTCCTCCCCCCAGTCCTGTATTTAAAGAGCATTTGTTCACGTAATACAAGAAATGTTGGGCTTCCCTGGTGGCGCAGTGGTTGAGAGTCCGCTTGTCGATGCAGGGGACATGGGTTCGCGCCCCGGTCTGGGAGGATCCCACGTGCCGCGGAGCGGCTGGGCTCGTGAGCCATGGCTGCTGAGCCTGTGCGTCTGGAACCTGTGCTCCGCAACTGGAGGGGCCACAAGAGTAAGAGGCCTGCGTACCGCAAAAAAAAAAAAAAAAAAAAAAAGAAATGTTTCCCTTCTTATACATGCATGCCAGTATAAAATATTTATGAATATTATTACCACCTAAAATGAGATTTTCAGTTTCTTCTTATTCCCTTAAGGAATTTGAATAGAGCCTAGATTTCTCTATGGCAAAGGAAATGAATAATTGTGTTTTAAGTCTTATTATGGTGTTTTAGTAAATAACATAGAAGATTTAATGTTCAGAGTAATTGTTAGGGAAAAAAAAAAGAGTGTCTGTTGAAACAGGACCTTGGATCAGGGCTGTGGTATTAAATCTAATCATCCCACTTAGGCTGTCCCTCCTTTGGAGACTCATAAAGATAAGGGTAACAGGGTAATTGGGATATTGTGTACTCTTTAAAACAACATGATTTAGTCCAAGTAGGAATCGCTGGGTCTCTAAATTAATCCCCTGGGGAACAAATGAAAAATATATATGTGATCTATTGTCGAGGTATATAGTTTGGTGGTTTGATATCTTTTGGAGTGTCTCACATTAATCTGTCATTAAGTTTCACCAGGGCAGTCTTGACGGTGATTAAAGCATACCTAGATAATCAGAAGCTAAAGAAGCCCACGGAGAGATTTACTTAAATGATCTAATCAGCTTTTCTTTTCATAGAAGACACAAAACTGAGGTCCTGATGACTGGAGGGCATTAACAGTCCCAGGGCACTTTTCACAAGAGTCCGGGTATTTAGCCCCAGTGTCCTGGCCAAATTCCAACTCAAGTAATGCCATTTTGTCTCCCGAAAAGTCCCCCTGCAGCTACCAGTGGATACAGTATTATTCTTCCCTTCCTGTCCGAAGTGTGAGGCTTTGTGTGGACGTGGCACTGTGTGCAGCAAATCTGATGCTTCATTTCTATTATGAGGGCCTGCGTTTCGGCTAAGCTGCCACAAGTACGTGGTAGGGGATATTTACGTGACTTGCACTAACGGGCAAATGGCGTTAAGACGTATTCTTTCAGAAAACTTGTTTATGTCTTTTGTAAAAATTGATGGTGTGATTAATCTTATTAGATAATCATCAGACAGGAATACATGTACGTGCATTTTAATCTCTTTGTACGTTATTTTGTTCTATAGAGGGGTAGAAACAATTATGATGACCAGTGACCCATGCCAGGTTGCATTAAAATGTGTAAAATAAAGCATTTCTTAGTTTGTTTAGAAAATGTAAAGAAAGATTAGAAGTGCTCAAAAAAGCAGAAGACGTAAGTGTGGAGTGATGAGATTCTCGATACTCTCCCTGGTTAATTGGCCTAAGGCTCATTGAGAAAATTCTGATTCAGGGAGAAAAGAGATTAATTCTTTTGGCCTGGGCACTGGTTTCATAACAGCAAACCTGGACAGCTTGACAAACTATTTCTGGAATCCTGTGTTTTTTGAAACAGTCTGTTCACTTAGAGGGAAAATTTCCAGTTGGTTTGCGTGAGCCTGTTGCCACAGGGGAGAGTTGGCTGTTTTGTGTGAACAGGACAGCTGATGACTCTCGGAAGTGCCCCATGTCATTTCTTTCTTGGGAGATTGAGAAACCAATACAGAACCTCTTGAGAGGTTAAGGGAAACCAAGGCAGAAAGCTGGGAGAAGAGCTGGTTCCATATGAATTGGAAACTAGTCGTGATGAAGAAGATGAGAAAGTTCCGACGGTACCAGGAGGTACCCTAAATATTTTAGGTTGTAAAGGTCGAAACTTCCAGAATTAGATTATTAGCCAGTATTTAGACATTCAAGCTCCCTTTCTCATTATTTCCTCCTTTGACATTGGTTAGGACTTTTTGGTTGCAAGACAGAAAGGCAACGCAAACTAGCCTAAAGCAGAAGAGAGGATGTACTGCTTTGCTCGCTGATGGCTGAAAAGCCCAGGTGTCAGTGGGTCCTGGGGTTATCATCAGGTTTCAGCTCTTCTCTCTCCTAACTCTTTTCTGGGTAGCCTCTTTCCTTATGATGATGGCAAGATAGCTTTTAAGCATGCTTCAGCCTTATATCCTAGCCAGCTCCGCAGAGTTTTCCTTCCCCATTAGTTTGAATGAAAACTTCAAGATTATTTGCCTGGGTCTGATTTTAGTCACATGCCCATGTCTGTGGCCAGGAGGACGAGACAAACTGAAGAGGTGGGGCTTCGAGCAGCCACACTCAGACCAGAGGGACTGGGTCATTCCAAAGGGAAGAGCAAGTTGATGCTACCAGAGGAGGAACATGGATGCTGAACACCGAAATGCAGACGTCCGTCCCGGACATGTAAATTCTAATGCATTTATTTAAAGGTGCTCACCTACACTTCTTTGACCTTATAGAAGGGTTCAACACATGTGACTATACACACGTAAAGTGGAGAATCACGGAGCTGGCCTCCTAGCCTTGTTTCCCACCCAGTAGAGAAATTCACAATTTCAGTGTCCGTGCTAAGTAGTCTTTCAGCTTCTACTTGAATTCCTTTGAAGATCTTAAGTTTGTTACTCCATAAGTGCGTGTATACCATTTTAATAGGAAGTTCTTCTTTACCACAGTAAGTTGAGAGTTTCCCCTCTCCCCTCTTGACTTTGTGCTAATGGTCCCTTTTCTGCCTTTTGGAGTCACGCGGAGTAAATTTAATCTTTCTAAGCCACGGTCTCGTGGCTCTTTCAAATTCCGTCTTGTCTCTTGGCTACACACACCTATTTCTCTTCATTGTACATTTCTCTCCCCGCTTCCTCCTGTTGCTTCTTTTTTATAATATAAAGAAACCTTATAGGTGCTCATTATTGGAGGAAACTCTGTGTCTCCAATTTAATGGCAATTGTTGGACATGTAATTCATCTTTAGAAGTTTCTCAAGTTTCTCATGAATTACAGTTTGAGGTTCAATATAAAGAGTTTGTCATGAAAGTGAATTTAAAAAATAGCGCTCTCAGACATTTATGTATTCAATTTTAAAAGTAAAGTGAAATTATTTCAGAAACATAGGCCTTTAAACTTTTTTGGTGTGTGTTCTAAATATTCTAAAGATGGAGCAAATGGGGCATGATGACAATAATTCTGAAGTGTCCTAAAATAGTCCATGGATATAAATATTCAGTTAACCTGTAAGAGAATAATGATTTTGTAGATCAGAATTAAGATTCTAATGCACACTTGACCTAGTAAATGAACTCTTAAGGAATGTCTCATTGTTCTCCCTTGTGTTACTGTGTTTTTAGAACAGTAAGTCCAAGCCAAGAATATTAAAATCTTGGCTTTTTAGAGGAAATTCAGAGGCTTAAAATAAAACTTCTTTATTAGTGATTCTCTACTAGCCATTGACGTTTCTGGATCAGTGTCATTTTCCTTTAGCTAAATGTCTTAAACAGATTTGTCTTAGAAAAAGTGTATATTCTATTTCCTGTTTTTTCTACTTTAAATCGATCTCTTTTAATCACTAAATTTTGTTAGTTCTTAACCTTTATTTTTGTTTATAAGCATTAGCAAGAATAAGTTTGATCAACATTGAGTTGCTATCATCTTTATAAGAAATGCAGTAGTAGCAAATTTATTCATTTATCTAGGTGATGATTACTCTTTTCATGAAAAAGTTCTCATTTAATAATATTTTTCCAGCAACTGCAACATATATGTCTGGTGGGTAAAAGTCTGGGGAAAAAGAAATTTGGCATCTTTAAGAAGTGTACACTTCTTACAAGGCAGGGAGGAGAAGCCGAGTGGACTTTACATAGAGTTATCCAAGCCTATGAGAATGGAGGGAAGTGACCCAAGTCTTAGGAAGATTGTTCTTCACTCTCATTTTCCATACAGCTTAATGCTGATGTGGAGAGACTGATGGATCCTGAGTTGGCAGAACTATTAGTCTAAGAGGAGGATGAATTGAGGATGCAGGTGTGGAAGGACAGAGAGGAAGGCTAACACGGAACCGGGTGGAAGAAAGGTGTGCAGCTGCCGATGGTAAGACCAGAAGAGCAACTTGTCACATGCAGTTTCGACTGAAACCCATCACCCCGGCTTTGTTAATGTTTTTACCTAGTGCAATTTCTTTTCCAGTGACTGTTCCAGGAATAACGTGCCAGATGGAGTGAAAGTGTTACTGGGTCGAATGAAATCCTATTACTAGTCCCATCTGCTCACGGCCCCTGGGGCTTTGCAGCTGCAGGATTAAAGACTAATCCTGAGTGACAGACGCAAAAGGGGCAATCCTCATACATAGTAGCTGCTCAGTAAATGCCATTGGATTTGAGTGAAGACATTAGTGATTGATGGGGCTGCCTTTGCAATAAGAAACATGAGTTAAGACATGAACATGTTTTAGAACAGTTTCTGCCTACAATTCAAAAGGAAACGCTTCAGCCCTTCCCATCTTTCTTTCTTCTTAAACAAATACTTTCTGAACACCTGCTAAGTACTTAACTCATTTTAGGTACTGTGTGTGGAAAAACAGTCATATAATCCCAGCTTTTTATGAGGTTGAGGCTGTGTACCTAATTTTTTGTCCTCTAACACAAGCTTTAAAAAAATCATCTCAAATCCTCCCGAATTATTGCCAAGTTTGAAGAAAACAAAACAGCACTTTTATTCATTTGTATGTTAGAGTGTGTTAAGCAGAAAATTGTGATCAATTTCATGATGTAAATATAAAACAGACTGGAAGGGATTCTGTGTTCCTCTGAAACTAAAGTGTATGCTGGGGGTCAGATTTTTCTCTTCACTCAAAGTGAGGTTTCTCCCTGTTCCTTAAAGGCGCTTCCGTGTATAGTTCAGTGCCATCCAGGAATAAACCCTTTCAGTGACTCATTATTGGGCAGACTCGATATACAGGGAGAACTACCTGTACTAAATATTTGTTACAACACACCTTGCTAATATCAGTTAAAAAGCCCCTCTGCTGATTTGTTTCTTCCCTCCAGTTGCCTATCTCATTCTCAAGATTTTTTTTCTTCTGCTTGCACAAATCAATTTCCTTTTTTGGGCTGCTTTTTCCCCTCACCCCGTCTGTCTGTACATCTCTGTGGCACCTATCACCATAGCACCCATTTAATAGTATCTGTGCTAATTATCCTATCTTTAAGACACAGTGGCTTGGTTTGTTAGAACAGAATTTATACTGCATTTCTAATTATGGGCATTTATAGGTAATTGCTTAATTTTGATGTGGTAAGAACATGGTTTGCCATATTTTTAGAAATAGTAATTAGAAATGCATCTCCTAAAATCATTACTTTAAAAACTTCATTAACACTTAAATAAAGAAGCAGAATAATTTAATTAGTAAAAGTTAATAAAAACTTTCAGTTGCCTTAAATGGTCAATAAAACTGAAGGGGATTGTGTGTATTATTAATTTTTTCTTAAAGTTGAGTCAGATCCCTATGTGCTGGATGTGAACTCATGAATTTTCTTTTTCTGTATCCTTGGCCATTGTGTTTATGATTATTGTGGTGGTTGACCTGGATTGTTTTTCTGAGTAGGAAACACCCTCAACAGATAAAAATCAGTGCTTATCTTGGCTTTGCAGTAAAAATCCCAAAATAGCATAAAAGTTTTTAAGGAGTGAACAAATCTGTAGAAATCAGAAAGGAAATATGTATGTGTTTTTAGAAATCTCATTTGAATTCAGATTGTTTTTTGACCTCTACTATATATTTAAATAGGTACTAGTTTTCTATTTTAAGCCTCCATCATTGCTGTGGTTTTTAAACAACAAAGCAAAACAAACTAAAACAAAAATCCCAAGTGAAAAAAAAAAAACTTAACTGTAACTCCAGAGATATTTAAAAGCATTTCTGTAGAGACACAGACGTAGAGAACAAACAGAGAACAAACATATGGATACCAAGGGGGAAAGGGAGGTGGTGGGATGAATTGGGAGATTGGGATTAACATCTATACACTATTGATACTATGTATAAAATAGATAACTAGTGAGAACCTACTGTATAGCACAGGGAACTCTACTCAATGCTCTGTGGTGACCTAAATGGGAAGGAAATCCAGAAAAGGGGAGATGTGTGTACACATAGCTGATTCACTTTGCTGTACAGTATAAACTAACACAATATTGTAAAGCAACTATACTCCAATAAAAATTAAAATCAAAAAAACATTTCTGTTCTACAGTGGGAATCAGAAGGAAAATATAACCAACATTGATTCTAAAAGTTTGAATAGAAAACCTTGATAATCTCAGTCATGTTTCCATGGATTTCATTAAAGAGACATTCCAGCTCCATGTTACTCATTACACTTTATTTATTAAATTTAATTAAATGTAATTCTAATGTTAGTCTAAAATATTAGGTCTCTAATAACTATTAGTGGTTTGATATTAATTGTGAACTTCGAGCATTAGGTACCATGCGGGACAGAAGCCACAGCCTGTGTCCTTGATAGCACATGGGGAGTGATATAGGAGCAGGGCCAGGCATGTGACGTGTGCAAGGGTGGACACCCGAGGAGGTTAGAAATAAGGTGGAAGGTATAAGGGAACAAGATCGTAACTGCGTGTGTGGTTGAGCGTCTCTTTTAAACACCAGGGCTTTTGCTATGTCCTTCAGTCCCTGGAGCAATTGGGCATATATTGTAATGTCCCAAGTGTCCCCAAGCTGAAATCACTCTGGCTTTCATGTACCTGTGGACTTTCGTGCAACCTTTATTTCTAATGCTTTATCTTTTATATACTCAACTTCCACTTTTGGTTCTCCTTTGCAGCAAAATCATTCTTGTAGATTCATCTTCTTGACTGCAGCTTGGCCACCCCTCCCTTCTTTGTGCTCTTTAGGTGTACACTCTTCTCAGATACTCAATACGTTAAAAAAAATTGATGCCACAGCACTGTCACCTTCCCGAGATCCCATTTCAAGTCCTAATTCTGTTGTGTGGAGCAGTAATAAATAGACCAGTGGGGGATTTAGGGGTTGGCCGGATAAGACACATATCTAAATCCTTCAGATATGGAAACAAAGGAACAAAATTTCTAACAGCACTCCTGGGCATACATAACAGATTCCTTTTTTTTTTTCCCTCATTAAACTTTTTTAATGAGTCTCAAATTCTGTGACAGATTTTTGGTCAAGTTGTTTCTATTGCAAAGTAGTGAGTTTAAAAACTAATAACTTAAAACTGCCACACACAAAACAAATGGTCCACAACACATTCTCCTTTCCTTCTGAAGGTTTTACGATGCAGTGTTATCATTAACCAGTCTTTTGCTATTAAACTTAAATGGCCAATTGAGACAAACAGTTCTGAGACCGATCTTCCACCACTGATTAAGACTGAGGTGACAGGTGTTGGGGATAATATTCATTTAGCCTTCTGAGCTTTCTGGGCAGACTTGGTGACCTTGCCAGCTCCAGCTGCCTTGTCCACTGCTTTGATGACACTCACAGCAACCATCTGTCTCATGTCACGAACAGCAAAGCGGCCCAGAGGAGGATAGTCAGAGAAGCTCTCAGCACACATGGGTTTGCCAGGAACCGTATCAACGATGGCAGCATCACCAGATTTCAAGAATTTGGGCTCATCTTCCAGCTTTTTCCCAGAACAATGATCAATCCTCTTCAGCTCAGCAAACTTGCAAGCAGCGTGAGCTGTGTGACAATCCGGCACAGGTGCATAGCCAGCACTGCTTTGGCCTGGATGGTTCAAGATAACCACCTGAGCTGTGAAGCCAGCTGCTTCCATCGGTGGGTCATTTTTTGCTCTCACCAGCCACATTGCCACGACGAACATCTTTGATAGACACGTTCTTGACATGGAAGCCCACGTTGTCCCCAGGAAGGGCTTCACTCAAAGCTTCCTGGTGCGTTTCAACAGACTTCAGTTGACTGGAGCAAAGGTGACCACCATGCCAGGTTTGAGAACACCAGTCTCCACTCGACCCACAGGGACAGTACCAATACCACCAATTTTGTAGACGTCCTGGAGGGGCAAACGCAAGGGCTTGTCAGTTGGGCGAGTTGGTGGCGGGACGCAATCCAGAGCTTCAGGCAGTGCGGTTCCACTGGCACTGCCATCCTTACGGAGGACTCTCCATCCCTTGAACCACGGCATGTTAGCTCTTGGCTCCAGCATGTTTTCACCATTCCGGCCAGAAACAGGCACAAAAGCTGCTGTGTCGGGGTCGTAGCCAGTTTTCTGAATGGAGGTGCTGACTTCCTTAACAGTTTCCTCGTGTCTCTTCCAGCTGTAGGGTGGCTCGGTGGAATCCATTTTGTTGACTCCAACAGTTAGTTGGTTCACACCCAGAGTGTAGGCCAGAAGGGCATGCTCACGGGTCTGCCCATTCTCGGAAATACCTGCTTCAAATTCACCAACGCCAGCAGCAACCATCAGGACACCACGGTCAGCCCAGGATGTGCCTGTCATCATGTTTTTGATGAAGCCTCTGTGTCCTGGGGCATCAGTGGTGGTCACATAGTCCTTGCTGGTCTCGAATTTCCATAGGGAGATATCAGTGGTGATACCACGCTCGAGTTCAGCTTTCAGTTTTTCCAAGACCCAGGCATACTTGAAGGAGCCCTTTCCCATCTCGGTAGCCTCCTTCTCTAACTTTTCAATGGTTCTCTTATCAATCCCACCACATTTGTAGATCAGATGGCCAGGAGTGGTAGACTTCCCCGAATCTACGTGTCCGATGACAACGATGTTGATGTCTCCTTTCCCATTTTTGTTTAGGTTCAGCAGTGGTTTTCCTGACACCTGTGTCCTGGCGGCAAGCCCGTTGCGAAAAAGCCAGATTCCTTTCAAAATCTCATTTCTTTCTCTTTATTGCCTTTTCTTGCTTCCCCTCCCCCAACTTTTTCTGTCTTTCACCCTCACACGTTGTGATAGAGCGTTTTCTTAGTTCAGAGGCTAAGAATTTAGCTGTATTGATTTGTCACATCGCACCTGCTGAAATCCTAGTGGAAAAAAAACTTGGCACATGAAATAGAAGTCAGTCTGATAAAATTAAACCTCACAAATGATGCAGCTGCTGTGTACATAGAGAACGCGATCCGCATCTTCATCACTGACTGCTTCAGTATTCTCATTTTACATCTTGGCTCTTTTCATTGGGCTTGCATTTTGCATGTTGGGAAAGTACATTTTGGGATGGTCATTTCATCCTGCAGAAGCAGACACTTGATTCATATGGCTATGTGATTGCGTCTGTAACTTAGGTGCACGTAAACTGTGATAATGTACAGATTATTATCTGTAGAGCCGACCCAGGTACAACTTCTGCAGAGGAGAAGCTGATGCCAAGTAGGTGGCTCAAGGAGGCCGAGGAGGACGCACCCATCTTTAGGGGCAAAAACATCATTTAAAGGAAGAATGATATTAGCAGACTTTCTGGGGGGTAAATCTGAAGAGTTTTACTTCTTCCTAGGATCTCTGATTATTTTATTATTTTTTTATGGCCACAGTGTTTGCAAGGCTGAGACTGAGCTGTGCTTGTGCCAACTTTGGAGAAATGTAGGTAGATGAACTTGTGAAAAAGCTATTTACGTAAAAACAAATGTCACCTCATGTTAGGGATTTCTACCTCCTTTTTAAAATTTCTTCATTCACTCAAGACACGTGTATTAAGTGCCTACCAAGTACAAGGCCCAGTTTAGGAGCTGGGGATATAGCAGTTCCCTTGCTCTCATGGAACTTCATTCTAGTGAAAGGACACAGATTTAAAAAAATGGTTAATAGCTCACAAATCACTTGGTGCTTGATGCTGTGGAAACAGTAATGCAGGGAAAGAGAATGCTGGGTTGAGGGGTGGGTTCCTATTTTATGCCGGATAATCAGAGATGGTCTCCAATGAGGGGATATTTGAGCAGACCTGATGGAAGTGAGAGAGGGAGCTGTGATGTTCGGGGAAAGAGCAAGTATAAAGATAGGAGGTGGAAGCACGGTGGTGTGTTGGAAAAAGTAAGAACAATGAATGGAGAGAGTACAGGGCAAAGGAGGTGGGGCTTGCAAGAAGCAGGAAACAGAAAATTCTTTTAGAAGATTTTAAGAATTTTGGCTTCCACTAACCGAGAAGAAAAGAGTGATGGTGTCTGATTTATGTTTTACAAGTCCTGTCTGGTCGCTCTGTTGAGAATAGGCTGTAGGAGGCAGGGGTGGATGCAGGGAGCCCCATCAGGTGTCAGGGGCAGTTATCCAGGTGGGGAACGATGGGGTTTGTGCCATGGTAGTGATAGTGGAAGAGATCGGAAGAGGTCACGTTCAGAATATATTTTGGAGGTGGAGCCACCAGGATTTACCTTTGGGGTGTGGGTTATAGAAAATACAAGGAGATAGGGCTTCCCTGGTGGCGCAGTGGTTAAGAATCTGCCTACCAATGCAGGGGACACGGGTTCGAGCCCTGGTCTGGGAAGATCCCACGTGCTGCGGAGCAATGAAGCCCATGCGCCACAACTACTGAGCGCATGTGCCACAACTACTGAGCCCACGTGCCACAACTACTGAAGCCTGCATGCCTAGAGCCTGTGCTCCGCAACAAGAGAAGCCACTGCAATGAGAAGCCCGCATACCGCAATGAAGAGTAGCCCCCGCTTGCCGCAACAAGAGAAAAGCCCGTGCGCAGCAACAAAGACCCAATGCAGCCAACGATAAAAATAAATAAATTAAAAAAAAAGAAAATACAAGGAGATAAATATCCCTTTTTTTTTTTTGTCTGAGAAATTGGTCAGTGAGTAGTAATTTACGGAAACGGGAGAGGCCCAAGGAGGCACGGGTGTTCTGGGGAGAATCAGGAGTTTGGTGTGGGACTGGTTAGGTTTGAGATGTCTACCCAACATCCAAGATATGTGAAGAAGGTAGGTGGATCCATGAGCCTGGAGATCAGGAGACAAGTCGGGGCTGGAGTCAGCATAGAGAAGGTATTTAAAGCCGTGAGACTGGTTGAGATCTAGTCGGTGTGGGTATATACAGGAAAGTAAAGAAGTACAGTGACTGAGCCCTAAGCCACCCCAAGGTTAGGCAGCCCTACATGCTAAGGAGGGTTAGCCAGTGTCTTGGTTTCCTACAGCTGCCAGAACAGAGCATCAAAACCTGAGTGGCTTCAAACAACAGAAGTTTATTGTCTCCCAGTTCTGGAGGCTAGAAGTCTGATTCGGGGTGTTAGCAGGACCTTGCTACCGCTGATGGCTCTAGTGGGGGAGTTCCTCCTTGCCTCTTCTAGCTTCTGGCGTTTACTGGCAACACGTGGTATTCAGTGGCTTGTAGATGCGTCACTCCAGTCACATGGTTGTCTTCTCCCCGTGTATCTTCACTTCATCTTCCCTCTGTGCCTCTGTGCGTCCAAATTTCCCCATTTCATAAGGACACCAGTCGAGTTGGATTAAGGCCCACCCTAATGACCTCACCGTAACCTGGTTATATATGGGAAATCTGCAAAGACCCTATTTCCAAGCATGGTTACATTCTCAGGTACTGGGGGTTAAGACTTCAACGTATCTTTTGGGGGGACACAGTTCAATTCATAACAGCCAGCGAGGTGGTAAGAGAACCAGGAGAGTGTGGTATTCTGGAAGCCAGGTGAAGAACGTGCTTCCGACAGGAAGGATGGATAAATTGAGTCAGGTGCTGGTGATGGAACAAACAAGATGGGGACTGAGGCCTGACCGTTGGCTTGACCATGTGGGGGTCATTGGTGTCCTTGCCATGAGTGGTTTCAGTGTAGTGGTGAGGGCGAGAATTGGATTGAAGTTCAAGAGAGAATGGAAACAGAGGAGTTAGAGAAAGCAAGTGTAGACAGCTTTTTGAGGCATTTTGCATATAAGGCATGAGAAGGATGGGGTGGTGGCAGTGGAGAAACCAGAGTTCAAAGGAAAAATGTTAAAACAGTGGGAGAGGTAGCAGTATGCTTATATACCAGTGTGGAATGACTCAATAGAGAGGAGGAGTATTACAGAGAAAAGGGGACAATTTCTAGAACGATGTCTTTGAGGTGGCAAGAGGATGTGGAATGTAATAGCCACGCAGAGGAAGGCTGTGTCGACAAGCCCGCCAGGTGGTTCTTATGCACTTCCAAGTTGGAGACCCGCTGTTCCAGTTGATCTCTGGGACCTTTTAAAATTTTATGTCTTGGGCTTCCCTGGTGGCGCAGTGGTTTGAGAGTCCGCCTGCTGATGCAGGGGACATGGGTTCGTGCCCCTGTCCGGGAAGATCCCACATGCCGCGGAGCGGCTGGGCCCGTGAGCCATGGCCGCTGAGCCTGCGCATCCGGAGCCTGTGCTCCGCAACGGGAGAGGCCACAGCAGGGAGAGGCCCGCGTACCACTCACACACACAAAAATAAATAAAATAAAATTCTATGTCTTGTGATGTATTTTACCCCATTAGTTGAGTATGAAATCCCCCTTTTGTTTAGAATAATGATTACTGCCTAATGTGCGCGAAGAATGAGTTCAGATGGATATGACCACAGAGTATGTACAAGGAGTTGAGCCATAGGGGATGGTAGCTGTCCCACTGTGCTTTACTCTCAGGGCCTTAATAAGCTGTACTGTCTCTTTAAACTACCATTTCTGCCTTTAGAGGTGCCTCTTCAGCATTGCCTGGGAGATCTGGCTGTGTCTCCAACTGCTATTTTTAGATGACCCTGCATTAGACCCCAGTAGAGTGAAGAGCATGTCATGGAGACTTGAAATATTTGTATTTGGCAGGACTCAAATGCTGTACGACAGATTAATGTCCTAATACCCAAATGCTATTATATCAAATTTTTGTATATTGAGTTAACATAAAATATGACCGAGGACTTCCATTAAAACTTTCCAAAGAAAACCCCAGTTTGGCTTGTCTGAGGAGTGTTCAGTTTTATTTTGTTCACTCAAAATTGTAGCGAAAGGTTGGTATTATCACCTTAATGTGATTGCTCTTTGACTCGCTTTTATTCCAAAATACACAGTTTCCAATAAGAGAGCCATACTTTCTTTCTTGAATCAATGCAAGTTCACTTTCATTTTCCTAATGTTAGAGGACTGAAGAAAGTTGAGACAACGGAGAGTTTTAATCAAAGCAGGCAGCAATTGACTTCAGTTTTAGTAAAATAACTTGGTGTGAACAGATGTTTGGCCAGCACAGAGAATTATGCATTACTACCTATTGAAATTAATTTGAGAATATTGACTGCACATTATTTGGTGGAAACTATGAGATTAGCAAGGTTATACATCCCATACTCTCTGAGGTTTACATTTATCCAGAGGATATTTATCCCCCTTTCCCATTTGAAGGAGTCAGAAAGGATTTGAGTTACCTTTCAGTACTAGAAAGTATTTCCCTAGTTTCTCTGAATGTGTCTGAGGGAATTTGGAATGAGACTTACCTTTTAGTACCCTGGGATTTTGTATCCTGCTTATGCTAGTGTCAAACGTTAACTTTTTCCCTTTGGGGCATTTGTCAACATCCCACAGATGAGTGTCTGTCTGTGCCCACCACGGGAGATGCAGAATTTGAGGAGTGCAGGGTCTCGTGGGGCTGACAGTCCAGCAAACAGCATTTGTAACACATCCAGCGTGGTAAGAGCAACAATAGATGCAGGCACAGGTGCTCTGGCTACCTGATGAGGCGGCTTACCTGTGACTGCTGGGCGCGGTGGTCACTGGTAAGCATGGTGAATGGGGGAACGTGATAGTGGAGCTTTTCCAATATGTGATCTTTTAAATTCTTTATAATAACTTATATCAATAATAATATTTCATAATTTTATATTTAAGTACTTTTATATCCTTTTATTTTATCCTCATAAACACTCTACATATAGGCAGACTGGGAGAGAAAATCAAGGCTTAGTGCCTTTGACCTGCCCAAGTTCAGATGTCCCGGGTTTAAGGCTCGTCTCCTATACTTACCAATTGTAAGTACAAGTATAGGAGCTAAGCCTAAAACCCAGGGCATCTGAGTCCTGGTCCAAATGTTTTACACACATAGGTGAGGAAATCCTTGGTTCTGAAGTGAACCAAATCAGGTCTAGAACAACTGACAGTTCGGCAGTCACTTAAAGGATGTTTGAACTGTTGTTAAGTTTCCTCGAAATTGTAAATCTTTAGCTGAAACTCTGATACTATAATAGCTTTGTGAAGTTTTAAGAAAGTTTAGTTTGAGGTTTTGGACTGAGATAATTTTGTATTTAATGTAGCATTTGATAAGCATGCCGTAAAATAATGTTGGTTCTTTTAGAAGAAGTTACTTTAAGATGCATTATCGGGGTTCCCTGGTGGCCCAGTGGTTAAGAATCTGCCTGCCAATGCAGGGGACACGGGTTCGAGCCCTGGTCCAGGAAGATCCCACATGCCGCAGAGCAACTAAGCCCGTGCGCCACAACTACTGAGCCTGCACTCTAGAGCCGGTGCTCCGCAACAGGAGAAGCCACTGCAGTGAGAAGCCCGCGCACCGCAACGAAAGAGTAGCCCCCGCTCACCACAACTAGAGAAAGCCTGTGCGCGGCAACGAGGACCCAATGCAGCCAAAAAAAATAGAGACTGAATGGCCTGAAAATTCTGAAATACTAAAAAAAAAAGCATTATAAAACTTAACGCAGGCAGAGGCCTGCGTACTGCAAAAAATAAATAAATAAAAAAAATTAAAAACTTACGAAAAAACCCCAAAAAATTAATGTATGCTTTGTTGTTTCCAAAGGGAAGTTTTTGGCTTGTAGATTCTCGAATATGAAGTGTTATGGTAGATAGCTTTTCCCCCTTCTCTTTATCCATATTTCAAACCCACATCTTTATAAGTGATTGAAGCTATTTTGTGTGTGTTTGAAATTATTTTTGATTACTTTAAAACTTGCAGTGAAACTTTATCTGATAGACTAGTTGAATGCCATGTTTAGCTAAAGCATCTTCCAAAAATCTAGAAGAGCAGTAATGGATCATATGTGTTTCTTCTGGAGCAGAGAGAGTGTGCTGCTGTCAGGATCACAGGCAGAATGAAAGGATATGAGTGTAACGTATTTGACCAACCCTGACTCTTGACCAGAATGGGAGGAGCTGATGGGCTGTGGCACTGGTAGCCTGGTCCCACAGCCTCTAGAATGAATGTTATTCATTTTGATAATAGCTATTCTTAGTCATATTTCTGAGAAAACACACAAAACTGATTGCAGTTGACTATAAAAATGTTTTTTTTTTTTGCAGTACGCGGGCCTTATGCCGCTGTGTCCTCTCCCGTTGCGGAGCACAGGCTCCGGACGTGCAGGCTCAGCGGCCATGGTTCACGGGCCCAGCCGCTCCGCGGCATGTGGGATCTTCCCGGACCGGGGCACGAACCCGTGTCCCCTGCATCGGCAGGCGGACTCTCAACCGCTGCGCCACCAGGGAAGCCCTAAAAATGTTTTTAGTTATATATATATGACTATAACTAACTTTTACTTTCATAGTCATATATATATATATATATGGCTATAAAAATGTTTGTCCTGTTTTTAGTTAGTTGATGTATCTTCCCGTAGACATAGACTTAAAGTTAGAAATTTCCCCTTTGGTAGTGGAGTAAACTGATGTTCAAGACTATCTGATTTACTGAAGAAATTTGGAGAAACAAGTCTAGTTTTAAAATTCTTTTCGTGTCATATTACACTGTGAATAAATTACCAGTACAGGCATTTCTAATAGAGTCTTACTGGGAACTCAGACTTGGGGAGTTAATAGGCTCTTGGGATCATCCAGACTCTTTTAACAGAGCTCAGATTTGGGAACCAGTTCATAGTAAACTGTATCTCTGGCTATGTGTATAAGCTAAGGCAAGGATCCAAATTGGACTATTTGACATTTCTTGGACATGCCCAGTGTCCCTCTGCTGCCCTCTTTCGAAGTGTTGTTTTCTCTACCCTAGGGATCCAGTCACCCTGTTGCTATTTGCTCAAAAGCATTACCCAGTCTTACAGCAAGAGTCAAAAAGCAGCGCTCTTCAGGAAATTGTTCTCCCACCTAGGTGTCATCTCTCTTTTCTTTGAGACCTCATATTACCTTTGTGCTTTTTAAAATGGAATTCCTTTATGTGAAAATCCCCGCCATGGTCCTGGCACAGAGACACTGAGGGAATGTCAGCTCTCCGTCTCTCCGTTTTATTTTGCCTTATTTTGTGGCTAGTTGTGTGTATGACTGTTTCGCTTTTAGCAGTTAATAAAGTTGATCTTTTCTGCTTATTTTAACAATGCTTTGTTTTAGAAAATACATTATACATGCAAAAGACTATAAATTAAATGCACATTTTAAAGAATTATAAAAATAGCATCTGCATACAAATTACTGAGCTTAAGAAAGAGGTGGCCAGTACTGCATGGAGCCCTCTGTCTTAGTCCATTTGGCTGCTATCACAAAAATATCATATCCTGGGGGGCTTAAACAACAAACATTTATTTCTCACAGTTTGGAGCTTGGGAAGTCCAAGAGCAAGGAACTGGCAGGTTCAGTGTCTGGTGAGACCCACTTCCTGGTTCATAGCTGCCTTCTCCCTGTGTCCTCACATGGCAGAAGGGATGAGGGATTTCTCTGGGGCCTCTTTTATAAGGGCACTAATCCCATTCATGAGGGCTCCTGACCTAAGCACCTTCCAACGTCCCCTACCTCCTATTGCTGTCACATTGGAGATTAGGATTTCAGGATATGAATTTTGGGGTGACCTAAACATTCAGTCCATAACACCCTCCTTGACCACATTCCTCTCCCACTCAAGTAACTGCAGTCCTAATTTTTGTGTTTGTAATTTCCTTGCTTTCTTTTGTAGTTAATCTGCATGTGAATGATTCCATAAACAATATATTTCTTGATTTTATATCTTTTTGAACTATATACTACTAGAATAAAACTGTGTACTCTCCTGACTTGCTGTATTTCACTCAATATTATGCTTTCGGGATTGAATCCTGCTGCTGTGATTTTCACTGTTGTGTAGTATTTCAGTGTACAGTGTATCCAGTTTTTTGATAGACAGTGTGGGTGTAAATGTGAAAGAGTTCTGAGTCTAGAGGATATACCTAGGAATGGAATTGCTGGGTCTATGTGCATTTCCAGCATTTCTGAGTGTGATGCCACTTTGTTCTGCAAAGTGGTTGTACTAAGTTATTCCTCCACCGGCAGCATATACACGTTCCTGTTGCTCCAGATTTTTTCCCTACTGCTTTTAAAGTGCCAGAGGACAGTCACCATAGGCCTGTTTGCATATCTAGTTTTTAACGTTGAAACTTTCACAAATTGGGGAAATACTGGATTCAAGAATGGAGTAAATTTCCCCCTCCTCTCTGAAGTATTCTATGCTAGTTTTTATGAACAAGAGGGAGCACTGTGTAGGAGAAAGTCCAGACTGCAGTCAGGCATCCTGGAGCGAGCTGGCCCCACCGCTCACTAGCTTCATGATGGCAGAATGTTCTCTACTGTGAGGAACAGATAGTCATCCTTACATCATGATGTGGAGATGTCTTACACACTGCCTAGCCGATGTCAAAGCTCAGTGAATACAAGTTTCTCTCTGCTTCCCATCTAACTCAGCTCCAGTGCTAATGCAGGACATTTTGAACATGGTTCATTGGTCTGCATTGTGATGAATCACCCGGAGACAACTAAGCCTCAGGACAAACAAAGCATTTGTCTGTGTAGCCGCAGGGCAGCCCGTAGCCAAGCTACTCTGGCTGATTCTAATGTGTGTGTCACCATGATGCATCTACTTCGAGGCCTTTTGGGTAGTTTCTTTTCGTTTTCATACGGGAGCCCCCTGAATTCTCTTGTAGGAATTGTGGCTACTTTTGGGGCTAATTTGGGTGGATCATTTGGACTATGGGCTTGTCATAGGGTTGGGTGGTGCAAGCAGTTATGTAAATGTCAGTTTATTGAACACAAACCACTTACCGTGTGCCAGACCCGTTTGAAGCACTTTATAAATATTAATTCACGTCATCCTTACAACAACTCTGTGAGGTGCTTACTGAAGGAAACTGAGACACAGAGAGGTTAAATAACACGCCCAAGCGATAGAGCTTGGAGGGTGGGAAAGCCAGGATGCAGTTAGATGAATGACGGTTACCTTAAGCTAGTGAAGCAGGGGAGTGGCTTTTTATATATGTCACAGGACCATTGTGTGCCCTAACCTTTGTGTGTAAATACAGCATTGACACCAAAGTTAAAAAAGAGTTGTCACTTTAACACCAGACCCCCGTCCCCGTCGTAGCCCTGCTTCCTTTCAGTATGTGAATTAGCAGATTTTAAAAATTGTTGCTAGCTGAACATCGCCCTTTTTATAATGTCTCTTGAGGTCTCAGAGAGTTCTTACCAGCCCTCAAAATTGTAAATATTTTTTCAGGAAATATAGTCACTAAACATATCCGACCTGACTCAACCTTAACAGGATCTTTCTGTTTTTCTTGTTAATAGTAATAACAATAAAAACAAACAGAAAACCAAAATCAGCATAAAAAAGAGAAAATATCAGTGGGTCAGAAACCACCTTTGTACTGTTTCTAGCTCATTAGCCACAGCATTATCTTATCACAAGTTGGTTAGAAACTCTTTTGAAAAAAGTATTTTAGAAAAATTTTTTTTTTCCTATTTTGCTCATTTTGCCCTGATATCCTGAGTGTTCAGGCATATTTGTTGATTTTTACTTTGTCATACTTACAACACAACTCCTCATATTGGTTTCGCTCAAGTCTCAGGGACACCTTTAAAAATGAACTGCTAAGTAAATGCGCATACTTCCTCGGAAATTGTTATAGTAAGAGACCATTGGATGAGGTTTACAGAGATTCCAAGGGATTAGCTTATTTTTATAACTGAAAAGCGAAAACATCTCTACTGTCTTTCCCCCAACTATTAATGCTCGTTATAAATGTTTTAAGCATTTAAACAAATAAAGAAGAAAAAACGACCTGAAATTCCCATCATCCAGAAACAATCATTGCTAATATTTTTGCGTATTTCCTTTAAGACTTTCGTGAGTGTATGTGAGTGCTTCTAGGCCAACCTAGAAGGATGGCCACTGTTTAAAAAAAGTGGGAGATGGGATTATAACCAAGAAGTTAGCATAACACTTGATCCTCTTTTTTTCCCTTCTCTGGAGTCTCCAAATTACAAATCTTGTATTGTACATGGTCAGGATGGTGGGGGGTGAAGAACGTTGTCAGTGAATTCTTTGTGGTGACCCCAGGACCTTGACTTTGGTCATCAGAGGGCTAGGCCAGGGCAGATGGGTGTTGGGCCTTTCCTCTCTACACGTAATGCCCGTGCCGCCACATTTAGCTGTGGCTCCAGCCCTCATCGGATGCAAGGAGGTGGCGTTTCCACAGACAGTGGGCTAGAGAGGACCCATTCTGTAAACCCCCAGTCCCAGGTCTGGAATGAAACTGCTGTTCCTGCCTGTTGGTGGTTTTATTGGATTATCTGTACTCTGTCAAGACAATGCCGTTTGATCTTGGTTCAAGCATCTCTACAGACTTAGCCCTAGGTACCAAGAGCTTCTGTGTGCAGGTGCCTAATTGGTGACAATCAGTTGGTGACTGAGTTCCCCACGTAAGGAATCTCCCAGAGAAGGAGGAATTCTGCCTCCACACTGCCTTCAGACTCCAGCTGCAATATTCAGCACTTTCTGCTGGATTGGCCTTAGATTTCGGATTTGCCTGCCCCTACAATCACGTGAGCCAGTTCCTTAAAATCCTTCTCTCTTTCTGTTTATATGTATATACATCCTATTGGGTCTTTTGTTCTGGAGACCTGACTAACACAGCAGCCATTTACATCTTTACCACTGTGGTGTTTTTAGAACTCACGGGCCACTAAGTCTGTTGTTCGACTTTGGTTGTCTGTTCCCTTCCCCGCTCCCCATCCCTGCAGGAAGACATTTATCATGTTTAAGAGTAGAGTGGCCCCTAAAGGAAGAAGTGTACTCTGGGAGATATTCTGAGTGGCAGCCATCAGGAGCTGTCAGGGCACGTCTGTATTTACATGTTTTCCAGCCATATTTTCCCAGCATGTTGTGGATCTGTGACTTTCCTCGGAGGAATTTGGTATTCAGAAGTCAATAAACAAATTACATTGATCTGTAATGTGGGACTGTCACAGTGACTGATGGGATACCAACTCTTTCAGAACAGTGTGTGAGGGAAAGACAGCAAGATTGAAAGAGCCCGTGCAAATGACAAGGAATGCTGTAAGAATTCAGTGTAGGTGGTTCCTCTTGGTGGAGTTGCCACGGCGGAAATTTTTATCTTGGAAAGCTGCTCACTTTGCATTGAAATGTGTTGGTATTGTGACATACAGAAGTCTTTTGTTGAGTAGATTCTGGATGTATCAGTTGTAAAAATATTCTGTGGTGCTTGCATGCCCCACAAAGAAAGGAAGCTTATAAGCTATATGACAGCATCATTGTGGGATAAAAGCAGCCCTCTTGGCAAAGTAAATAATCCTTGAAATTTATATATCCTTTCATGATTTATTTCAATTGATGGCCTTTGACAACATCACTCAAGCATGTGGGAAAGGTATTACAATCTCTCTTTACAATATGAGGAAAGGAGCCTCTTGAGATGAAGTGACTTGGTCAAGGTCACAGAGAATTAAGACTCATCTCTTCTGATTCATACAATAGTTGCTTAGATTATTTTAGGGACCAGATTTCCATAGAAGTCCAGTAGATTGTTTGGTCCCACTATGTATTTAGCCAATAGTTACTTTATCTGAATCTTAATTTATTTTGGGGACAAAGAAGATTATATTAAAAAACCAGTTCTTTTTATAACTTCATTTGGGAAGGTATTAAATACAAAGGGATCTGTTATTGAATGAGCTTAGGAGAAATGTGAGTTTGTTATTGATAGAGCCTTCTTTTGAAATAACTAGAACATTGCAAAGTCCGATAGATATTTTTATTGCTTTCTGTCCTATTCTTCTTATCAAGTGCCTGACTGGACACCGTCTTTGGGCATAGAGCTCCCAGATAACGACATGATTCGTTCAAGTATCGACAGACATTTTGACAAGGGATGTCTCAGTCATCACTTCGTTCATGACCATAGTCAATGTGTGTAACTTGCAACAATCTTTTAGTTTTGTTCCTGAGTAAATCAGCAAGGCGTAAGTGTGTGTGTGTGTGTGTGTGTGTGTGTGTGTGTGTGTGTATGTGTGTGTGTGTATGTGTATATATATATATATTTAACGGACAGTACTGAGTAAAAGTGACTAGATTTATGATCTGTCCCCCACAGTTTAGATTTGCGGCCTTTTCACTATTGGGATGTCATTAGTGATCAACTTCTAGTGTGGCTGAAAAGGCCACTTGACAGACATATGCATAAAATGTTTATTCTGTAAATCATGCTTCCTTGAAAATATAAAACTATAAAAGATGTATTAAAACTATATGTATACTTTTTCCCCATCCAAGTTGGACATTTCCTCTTTAATTATTAAAATAAAGTAGCAAATGATAAAAATCTTAAAATTGGGTTATAACCTGGCACTAAAGAATCCCCAAATTTTAAAAGCAGGAAGCAAATGAGAAGTCACATGTCTACCTTTATTTCTTGGCCAAAGAGGATTTATTTTTTTAAGAAGTTGGACATTCACAGTGTTTTTTGGTGTCTTCTGGGTTTGTGAGGACCGACGTTACTAGCATTTTGGGGTGGGTTTTCAGTTTTCAGCAGTCAGTGCTGCAAGACTGGGATTTGACACCTGAAAGAAGACAAGCACGTTTCTTTAAATGTGTAAATTGAATTTTCCTACAAATTATGATTTGTTCAATACTTGAGCGGTCAGACTTAATCTCTGAGTGTAAATTTTTGGATTCTGTTAATTTACTGTAGTATTGCCTACAATTCAGAAACCATAAAGAAGGTTACTGACTTTAAACAAGTGGTGCAGGGTAAAAGTAATAATTTTAAAGATACAGTTTTAATTTTAACAATTTATCGAAGCCTTTAGGAATCCAGATATATTGGAAGAGAAAAGCTTAATTTCCATTTTAGCAAAGTATTCTATAATTAACATTCTTCTGAGGATGTCTATTTTGGGTCAGTTATACCTTTTTATTTCTACCATTTCCAGTGAGCTGTTTACTGTATCATTCTTTCAGTTAATCAGTCTTTTAGCCACTCATTTTTTCATTCAATAGTTTTTGCAAGTTCCTCTCCTCCCCCCAGGAAGCATACAGGCAGTTAGGGATGATGGGATGTATACAAATGCCAATACAATGGGTGTCATAAGTGAGTTGCACAAGAGCTGCTTTGAGTGTGCGGCTGGGAGATCAGAGAAGGGTTTATGGAACAGGGGCATTTGAACAGGGCCTGAAAGGGTGGTTTGGTGTTGGCCAACCAGCCATCAGGCAGAACACGTTCAAAGAAAATCAAAAGCAAATGTATCCAGCTGGAAATCTCAGTGCTGAGGAAAGCATTTGTGGACAGTTATGTGAATTTATTTTCTATTCTTTTAAACTATCCTTTCCAATCTACATACTTAGGCTACAGTGCTGCGTAAATGGGCATTTCTCAGGATTTGATCTGAGGAGCACCAACTGTGTGAGATGTTCCTGGCCAGCAAGGGCCAAATCTGAGCCGTCCTACAGTAAAGATCCTGTTTAACTTTGTCATCCAAATGTATTTGATGGCAGAGTACCCTCCCCCCCTTTATATTGAACAACAATTTTTTAACACCCCATGGAATCTATATTCCATGCAGCATTATTTAGGGAACATTGGTCAGCAATCATATTATCCAACCTTAGCTTTCTGTTTAAAGACATTTCCTACTTTGTTTTAAAGCAGTTCTGTAGAAAGGAGCTTCAGGTAGTGGTACTTACGTTGTGGATATAGACTAGTGGGTTGAGTGCGTATAACTCACTTTACAATTCTTTCCTCCCACCTTGAACTTTGACAACTATTTTTATTTTATGATATTTGATAGGTGATAATAGAAAGCAAATACATCATATATATATATATGTATATGTATATGTATATATATATATATATATGGTTACATAGCCTGATGCATCTGTGTTGAATAAATATAACAACATTGCTATTAGATACCTAATCATAACTTGCTGAAAGAATGAAGGTTTGAGAGACCTCAGTGTTCTGGCTTGGCAGGTATTTTACTGAGGAGTGACAGTTACAATACTTGCAACCCTCTCCATAGGAAAAGCAATGATACTAAAATAGTTCCATCTACAGTATTCCCATCTACAATTCTTTTTGAGTAAAAAGAAAATCTAGTTTATAAATAAATTCATAATTCCTTTAATCATGTATGTGTGTCTATATGCACAGATATAAGTCACATGCACGTTATTTTGTTAAAGAGAAAATTAAATTTTGGAGAATGATATCTAGCAAGTGTCCCTCCTAAATGGGAAAGTTAAGTATTCAAGGAAAGGAGATAATTATCTTGTTCATTGTGCATAGAAAGCACACTTGGAGATCTTGGATTTTTATGATTGCAGGCTTTCAAAATTCTGACAAGGCTGCTTCTAAATTAGTCAATGTCAAGTGCTGTCTTTTTGTAGATTGACAACTGGTTGGTGTTGCTTCATTTTATTGAAAGAAGAAAAGCATAAAAAATGGCTCCACCATCTGTTGGATGTGAAGCATCAGACAGAAGGGTGATGTAGTATGTGGTGAGGAAAGGGGACTGCTGAGCTATAATCTCAGACTCTTTCTAAGATACAAATTGTACTACATTCGGGAAAGATAACTACTTATGTCAGATTTAAATCTTTAGCGGAAGTGGTATAAGTAGGTTGTAGGAAGATATTGGTGAAAACGTATTTCTTTCTTGTTTGTTTACAGAGCAGTCTCTCCCCCTCCCCCGCCCCTTTATTTCCTGGGAAATGTTATTTTTGAACCAGAAAGGCAAAGTCTTCCTCTGAGAACTTAATTAAATGCTTCAGTGGAGTGAACTACTTTTACTTTTCATGTGGTTTAATTTTCTGAGTAAAAGCAAAACGTGTCTGAAAGCCATTTGTTTTCGTTAAACAAAAATTAATGTATAATGTTTATCAGGTGGAAAAGAAAATTATAGAGTTAAGAGCTTGTGGTCTGGAGGAAGAATCCAGGGTGTGCTGGTAAATGTTTAACAACCGGCTCTCTGGGAACAAAAAGTCTGATTTGCAGTATTTGCCATTTTCCGTGGTGAAAAGACTCCCACCGTGGTTAATTTCAAGCCACGGACCAGACATCACAGAAGATGGAGTCCGGAAGAGATACACAATAGCGTACATTGTACAGTGCTTTCCTTTACAATACAGTAGATGTAAATAATGCCAAGAACACTGATAATAATACACAGTGTGGTAAAATAATTAAGAAGTGATGAGCTTTGAGTATTACTTCTGCTTGTATTATAATAATGTATTTAACTCTAAGTTTATATAATTTAATTTTTTTTTTTTTTTTTTTTGCGGTATGCGGGCTTCTACTGCCGTGGCCTCTCCCGTTGCGGAGCACAGGCTCCAGACGCGCAGGCTCAGCGGCCATGGCTCACGGGCCCAGCCGCTCCGCGGCACGTGGGATCTTCCCGGACCGGGGCACGAACCCACGTCCCCTGCATCGGCAGGCAGACTCTCAGCCACTGCGCCACCAGGGAAGCCCTATAATTTAATTTTTAAAAATGGCTGTATTTAGCAGCTTGCCCACAACATTCCTGAAAATTTAATAATTGACTCTGATAAGCTAGCATGAGATGGCTCCAGTTCACAGACCACTGGTGGGGGCAGACCTATGTTAGATTTCTGTGTCCACACTGACTAGCTGTTTGATAAGAGTACTTACCTGATAGGGTTGTTGGGGTGATTAAATGAGGTATTGAATAAAAGTCCTTAGAGTAATGCCTGACACTATAGTAAGTGCTAATGTAAGCAGTTATTAGTGTTTGATCTTTTATAGTAAAGGGAATGCAGGATGGCTCTCCCTATAGGTATCTTTCTAGTTATTTTAAACTACAGTTGACCCTTGGACAATGCGAGAGTTAGGGGCACTGTACTGTGTGCAGTTGAAAAATCTGCGTATGACTTTGACTCCCCAGAAACTTTACTTAACAGCCTACTGTTAACTACGATAACATAAACAGTTATTTTGTATATGTATTTTGTATGTTATATGTATTATATACTGTATTCTTACAATAAAGTAAGCTAGAGAAAAGAAAATGTTATTAAGAAAACCATAAGGAAGAGAAAATACATTCATAGTACTGTACTGTATTATTGATGAAGTAAGTTTATGTCATCTGTTTACAAGATGAATCGTCTATCAGTACCTACATCAATATGTTCTTGTATAATGTAAAACACTGTAGATGTTGTATGTATTACAACACTAGACATCAAAAGTGAAAAGATTATGTGAAAAAGAAATTCATATTTATTTACAGCATTGATCCATGCATTGCTCATGAGGAAGCAGCAATATGATTGCTTTATGGTCTCCCAGTGTCATCGATAGGATTGCTCACAGTAGCCTAGCCTATACACTAATGAATGAACCATTATAAAATCTTTATGGCATACAGTGTTACAGTCATATCCATAACACAGTATTGGAAACATCGTTACATTAAAAAAAAACAACTCACTTACCTGAGATGATAGACTGATGAGCAGTTTCTCCGCTTAGAGAGAGAGGCTTACTGTATGGTTCTGTAATTCTTTGAAAGCAAAGTGATAAAACAGTAAGAAAAGGCACACATTATTAATTTTGTATTAAATATCACTTACCATATGCATATATAAGGATAGAATATTATCTACATATATTTTATGCATTCATGACATACCTAACTTTTAATTTTTTTGATATTCCTAGGCGATGTGGTTAGTCTATGAGTTTTTTCAAGTTGTTGCAAATCTCCAAAAATTTTCCAATATATTTATTGAAAAAAATATGTGTATAAGTGAACCTACGCTGTTCAAACTTGTGTTGTTCAAGAGTCAACTAAATGATTTTATGTGTAAGCTGAAGGTTGGTAATAAGGGGCCATAAGCTGAAGGTTGGTAATAAGGGGCCATAACCTCAATTAGTATAACCTTTTAAAATTGTATTTTTTGTTTTTAGTAAAAGAAGTTTCTCTTTCACATAAAAAATTCTCCATTTTCTCCATGGCTTTTTCCATGTAGTCTGGATCTTTCCTCAGTTTTATTGGAAAGGATAACATTGTCTTTATTCTGTCTGCACAATGCTATTGTGGTATTGATGCCAGAGTATCTTTGTAAGCTTTTGATACAGGAAGCATCTGTAGCCTTAGAATGAAACTGGCAAATTATTCAGAGTCCAGAAAAGACAAGTGAACATAGAGGCTGCAGTGGGGGTTTTGGGGTTTGGGGTAAGAGGAAAAATCAGTTATTTTATTTTATTTTATTTATTTATTTTTTTGCGGTACGCGGGCCTCTCACTGTTGTGGCCTCTCCCGTTGCGGAGCACAGGCTCCAGACGCGCAGGCTCAGCGGCCATGGCTCACGGGCCTAGCCGCTCCACGGCATGTGGGATGTTCCCGGACCGGGGCACGAACCTGTGTCCCCTGCATCGGCAGGCGGCCTCTCAACCACTGCGCCACGAGGGAAGCCCGAAAAATCAGTTATTTTAAAAATAAATGATCAATAAGATAATTAAGCCTAAATCATTTAATATTAACCATTGAAATATTTTCAAATAATTAATAAGCACCATCATATTAAGTTGAACATCACTAATTTAGAATCTGAAAATTCATATGAAAAGTCATTAAAGTTTTTATTTTATTGAGCAAAACATTAAAATTATTTTCCCTGTCTGAAATTTCTGGATCTCATGGGTAGGCAAAATCTAGTCTAAAACCAGAATTCTTTAATGTGTAATTTTTACTTCAGTCCAGTAGATTATTTTTTTGATTGACATATTTATGATTTAAAGTGACAAAATTTCACTAACAGTAGTTTGAACCAGCGGTTCTCAGGATCCCTTTAAACTCTTTAAGATTATTGAGGAAAAGTATTTGTGTTTATTGATTGATATTTACCATTTTAGCAATTAAAAGCTTTATAATATTTACATTTATGCATTAACTAAAGTTTTCTGTGCTTTGTTTATAGATTGATCCTACAAAATTAATTCTTATAAGAACAGCATTGAAAGTTAGGTTGTATAAATAATCTACCTGGGAGAATAGATATATATGTGGTTTGGTTCAGTAAGAAGGAGATATAAGTCCCAGTCCTGAAGTAAAGTGTACCAGAAATGTAACTTTAATTTCCTATAACGACTTAATTTCTCTTCAAGTCCTCATTCTGGTGGGGTGATGAAAACCCAATGTAAGTAGATGTAGGATTTCATTCCCCTTTCCCCAAGATAGTGGCTAAATTACTGGGGATTTGCTGCCAGGACCTTGGAGGAGGCCTTATCTTGACTTTATCACCTGGTTCTCAAGGCCAGGCTCACACGGGTCACCCCTGAGATGTCTCTTGTTCCTTTGTCCACAGCCTTCTTGGTTCTAGTGGTTCTGTGTCCTGCGTGGAAGTACATACTAGGGCACTGTGGTCCCCGGACTCCATAGGCCACTGACTCTCGGGACTGCCAATGGCCCTTTCTGCCTGGACTTGGGGCTCTGAGCCAGGCCTAGGCCTGCAGTCCCCTCTCTCTATTCTCTTTATTCCCCTCCCCTCTTCATCTGAGTGATACTCTCTTAAGGGCACTTTCTCTGTGATTTTTTTTCCTCTCAAGGGCCAATCAGCATAGTCTCCTTAATGGTCTCGGGCATCAGGAGATACAAAAGCAAGGACTAGCCGGCCCTTTCTGCTTTCTTCCTTGTCATCCCCCAACGAGACTGTGAACTCTGGAAGGAGTCAGAGTGAGTGAGGGGTTGTGCAGATGGAAGGGGAAATACTGGGAGGAAAAAAATCAGTTGGCATTTCAAAAATCCTCCCTGGCCACATCATCCTATGCCTTTAAACCCTGCCAGTCAACAGAGTATACCACACTTGGAGGTCCAGTGGGTCCTCAGATTTTTTTTATGGTTTTTAATTTATTTTTTTCTTGCTTTGCTTCTGTGAGTTCAGTGTTTTTCAAACTGCGAATTGGACCCATTCCTGGATTAGGACGTTGACTTAGTGGGCTGAGACCAGCATTAAAGAAAAAAAAAGGAATCTACTAGAACAAAGTAGAAAAATGTTAGAGATCATCAGGCAGAACAGATATCTATATTGTTTGGAAACTTCCATTTTATGTACACTTTGTGTACTGGGCTGTGGGGTAAGATGCATTTCTTACCGTGGGCTCTAGTCAGAGCTTTAAAAACACATTCTCAGTTGCCACTGAATTTGGTGTATCTTAAAATTTTTGTTACTATGGAAAATGTCCTATTTTAATATTTAAAAAATAATTCCAATGCATAGGTTGGAAACTTGAGTTGGCTTGACTGAAAATGTCATATTTTTGTCCTCATAGTTTGATACAGTATAAAACTATTTTCCTTCAAAATTTCAAAGCCATACTTTTGCCCATAAGACTGATGATACCTGCCTGGGTGACCACCTCTCCTGCCAGTGGAATATGCTCTGAATGGGGAGTAAATGGAGAAGGGAAAGGGCCCAAGGAGCCGGCTGGTTTTCAGATAGCCTGGTGACCCTGCTGACATTTCCAGAGCCCCCTTATATCTGGTCAACAGTTTTGACTCTATCTATTAACTATCAGCTAAGGTGCCTTTAATTTTTTCCTCTCTACAGTCAGTGCTTTTAAACAACTAACATTGTCTCTCTCTCTCTCTCTGTATGTTTATATATGTATTTATTATATATGTGTTTATGTACATTTAAAAAGTATTTCCATTGGACTTTGGGTGGGAGGTGCTTGGTTTGCCACTTGAGTCAAACATATTGAAGCAGCTATGTACAATTTTGAAGGTAATAACTGTATTCCTTTTAAAATAGAGCATTTCATTCAGACCTTTCACAAAGTCCCTCTTTTCTCCCTGTGCCATTAACCTGTGATGGAAAAGGGTTCAAGCTGCACATCCTTCTCTTCATCCAAGGCACTGAACACAGCAGCAGTACAGGCCTATTGGGTTTTCGTTTACTGTGTCATCAGTAGCCAGAAAAAAGTACATTTAAAGAAGAGTTGATCTGTTTTGTGGTTAGACTCTGCCTGAGGTACCCAGGAAAGGAATGTGACTTGCTTAGAGGGGGACAGGCAGGGCCACCGTAAGTAGTTGGTGATGTTGTCTACTATGGGTTCCTTTTCTCTAACCCACACTGGTGTCAAAGATGCTAATTTTGGTACAGTTCCCTTTGTTTTCCCCCAGTCTGCCTGTTCTGAAACCATATCAAATGAATTATTGTACACAGTTTGGCACTGAACAAATTGAAGTGTGTTGAAGTCTTCCTCTGCTCCACCAGAATATATCGCTAATTGCATAGTGGAGGCCGATGGTTAAATAGCTTTTAGATTCTCGATATTACTTTCATAGCCTGTAAAGTTAGGAAACAACTGATCTGCAAATTGTCAAATAAGTAGAGTCTGTGGAGGGCAAGGACATTTAGCCTGTGGTCCAGGATGTTTGGCGGGTGGTTGCCTGGAGTGCTGTGTTGAGAAGAACGTTGGGTCTTTCCTGGACCCTTCAGGAGGAGTGGTGTGAATTAGTGATGTCTGCCCTGAACGTGGGCGGTAACACATGGGCGAAGAAGTATAGACCAGTATGCCAGTGGTAGTGGCTCTTCTTCTTAGTTTCCCACAATATATTTGATTTGATTTTTGGCTACACATTTTTCTGTGAGACTATAACATTTTTACCCAAAATGCACAGCTGGGTATAATATCACATTTTTAGGTTTGCGTAGGTCTTTCTAAAAAACAGAATTATGCTTCCGCCTCTTTCTTTAGGCTTTAAATAATTATTTTTACAGATGCTGAGTATTTGCTATAGGTACTATATTTATTATTATTTTTAGCAAAGGAAGATAATGCGATCTTTCTTGTGTTTCTAATGTTCTGTTTTCCTAGGAACTTTGCTTTTACTATTTTTCAGACTGTGGTAATGCCTCAGATGCTTGAGTCCCAGATCTGCGTGCGTTCTCTTGGCTCTGGTCACCAGCACCTTTTGGTGGTTCCTGGGCCCGAATCACAGAGCTGCCCAGCTGCACGTGTGCCCCTGTTTATACATTCCCACGGTCAATGTCGGCAACAGCATCGGGCACAGACTCTCCTCTACCAGCTCATATTTTTCTTAAACAGCATCTGGGGTGTATGTGTGTTTGTGTGTGTGTGTGTGTGTGTGTGTGTGTGTGTGTGTGTGTATTAATTACTCACCTTTTACAGAGTAATTCAAAATCTAGGTGACATGTTCCAGAAGCTGATAAGCATTTCATAGTGTGGTTGGTTTTCTGTGTAATCCCTTTGATCATGGCCTCCTTTGTAAACACACGATAGAGGTTATGATGGAGTCCCGCCGAGGAAGTAATTCAGAGGGTGGCAAGTTTTTGACCCTTACAGACAGAAAGAGAATTTGGTAAATCGTTAGGTTATTGACTGCCCTTTAGAGAGCCGGGGGTTTGCTTTCTGTACCTCCTTTCAGCTGGGCTTGTGTTTCATGTACGGGAGGCCTACATTATCATAATCCATTTTTCGCTTTTATGTGATCTACCAGCGGCTCTCGTAACCTCCTTTCTGAAGAGCACTCCCCATTTACTTGCTCTAATTCACCGTCTTCTTTTAAATCATAAAAATTGATGTTTTGCAACCGGTGGCATTATATGGGAGTTGTTTATGGAGGTGCTGCAGGGAAGATTAGTGGTAGAATTAAGAACGAGATGACAGCTGGGGAGAGAAATCTATGAAGAGACATCACATCAATGACATAGCAAGAGAGTGAAAGAAGCATGTTGAGCTCGAAGATACTGGAAGAATATCATGAGTAAAATTATAATATGTCTTTCGCTGACGTTGAATAGTGTTAATCATACACTAACAAATTTTTACTTAAGGAGTTATATTAGGTAGAAAATGCCCAGATTGACCCCAATGTGTAAAAAAGATATTATCTTAAAATACTTCTACCCATTAGATGTTAATTTCCCTGACAGCGCTCACACTGGAATATTAGTAGAAATAATGTGGAATTGTTTTTACTCAGTGTTATCATCTAGGTCTTAAAACATTTGCTATGAGAATTTCCTAATTTATACAATTTTACACATCTGAAAGGATAACCAAAGTAGGATGGTTTTTGCAAATTATTAATAGGTATGGAATTTCCCAGGAACTTTTATTCAAAAGAAAAAAACTTCCAGGTCTTCTCCTTCTCTTACCTAATATGCCATTTTCCATTATTGCTCTTTAACAAACAAAAACCTTCCAATACAATGAACGTGAGTTTTAGGATATTCTTTTGGAGAAAGAAGTATAAATGGAGACAAGGAATGTGAGCGCCTACATGCTTTGCCCTTGAAGAACCAGGTAAAGAAGCCCAGTGTGCGGCTTTGGGTGTTCAGGCCCCGTGAGATTTCCAGGTGGGAAAGGAAATGGTAGGAGAAACTCCCTGATGTGTCTGGCCAAGTGTGCTTAGGCAGCAAAAGCATTTACAAAGGAAGGCCCGTGGCAATTTGGAACTGGCTTCAGTTCAGATTTTTTCGGCCATGGAGGAGGCCTTCCTTAAACAAATCTGTTAACATTTTAGTTTTGGAGGGAGCACAGCGCATTGTAGATGTAAATGTACCAGTTCCTATTTCTGTCTGAAGCGGCTCCATCTCACCGTCCCTGAGACCCCATCCCTTCATGAGTAGGTCTGATTTGATCTAGTCTTCAAAGCTGTGCCTGGCCTGTGTGTCCTCGTGCTGCATTTGTCCCTGTTGCCCCTTTGCCATTAGAAACTTTTCTGTGCAGAGCACGGGGCTCCTTGGGCCCCTCCTGCTGGATGCGTCTTCTTCATGGAGGTCTAGCAGTTGTTTCTCATGTTTAGTGTGTGATGGCAGATCCCAGCCTGGGTTGAAGTCTTTCTCTCTTTCTCTCTTCCCCTCCCTTCTCATCCTGTCTCTGTCCCCACCCCGGTTTCATGCTGTTTTCTTTTCTTACTACATCTGGGCTCCAAAGCAGCCAACCTCAGGGAAGCTCTAAACTATGGGGCAGGATACACGTATGAAGAGTTGATATTACAACTGAGACAGTTTTCATTTCTTTTCACGATTCTGCTGTCATTCCATAATGGCTCACGTTGGCATCCTGCTTTTTCCTGCCTTGGAGGCAGACTGGTGGTCCTCAGTCCACACTGGTGAGTCCTGCCAGTGGTTCATGGCCGGGCCGGCTCTGAGACCCCTTTTGATTGGTGGGTGTCCATGATGTGCTGGTTATTAGATAGGTTGAATACTGCCCCGTGGAGAGACATTACTAGTGTTATTGTCATAAATTCCGTATTTCACATATTTGTTATATTTATTCATTTTGTGTCTGTTTGCTTGACCTAGTGATACATGGGAGAGGGGTGTTGAAATCTCTCACCATATTGGTGAATATGCCAGTTTTCCCTGTCATTAATATTGCATGCATGTGCACACAATCTCTGTCTCTCTCTCTTTCTCCCTCTCTCCTTATATATATGTGTATACATATATACACACACACATATTTTTTAAAATCTACATTTAAGGTGATGCTTTTTTGGTGACTTGAACCTTCATCACTATATAGTGTCTCTATTCTTTTTTTTTTTTTTTGCGGTACGCGGGCCTCTCACTGTGGTGGGCTCTCCCGTTGCGGAGCACAGGCTCTGGACGCATAGGCTCAGTGGCCACGACTCACGGGCCCAGCCGCTCCGCAGCATGTGGGATCCTCCCGGACCGGGGCACGAACCGCGTCCCCTGCATCGGCAGGCGGACTCTCAACCACTGCGCCACCTTGGAAGCCCCTATAGTGTCTCTATTCTTAATAATGCCTTTACTTTAAAAGTATATTTTGTCTCATTTTAATATAGCTATTTTATAGTGGAATTAAAAAATATGACTATATATTGATCTTTTAGCTAGCAGATGTAACCCATTTACATTTTTGTGATTATTGAATTGTTTCTCCCAACTGTTAAATTTCTATTTGTCTCGTTATTCTACGCTGCTTTTTGTTTCTATTCTCTTTCTTTTTTTAAATTTTATTGAGTTAGAGTTTTGGCACTTTTAAAAAATTTGATTTTTCCCTTTTATAGGATTTGAATTTATGTGTTATATTTCCATTCTTTGTGGTTACCCTTAGAATTTTATCACATTTATTTAAGCACAGTTTAAAATTCAGTAATGTCTTAACCTTTCTCATGAAGAACAGAAGGACCTTAGAATGCTTTATTTTCATGCTGTCTTCTCATTTTACTATCAGATGTTTTAGCTCTCTCTTTTTCCATACAATGTTGTGTGTATGTGGGTGTGTGTATGCGTATGCGTGTGTATGCGTATGCATGTGTGTGGTGCATTGCATTTAGCATTTTATTTGCTTACCATTCCTTTTTGCATTTCATCTTGTCCTTCTGGAATTTTCTTTTTTGCTGCATTGCATCCTTTGTAAGCAGCTTCATAGATGACCCTGGTGGTGGTAATCTCTCTCAGGGCCTGGTTATTTTAAAATGTTTTATTTTTCACTTTTTAAAGATAATTTTGAATGATGTGAAACAATCATTATTGCTACAAAATGGAGTTGTTCTAATTTGGGAGATACTTAAAATTGTGTTCAAACCTTCTATCATCTCCCCACTATCCAATATAGTTATGATCTTGACCCTTGGGTAAAATTACTTCCTTGGGTAAAATCAGAGCATAAAACGATGGTCCATCAGGCCCTCACCTGACTCAGAAAGGCAGAACTGAAGAGTCAATTTAATAACGCGAGGTCAGAACTTTTGCCTTTTCAATGTGCTTAAGAGATAAAGTTGCATTTTCTTAAAGGAGATAATATACTAAAAATGTTAATACAGTTCCTCTTTCATGAATGATAAGTTGTTAGGCAGAAGAGGGCCTAAGGTCCCCAAGACTGCCCCCAGGTTTGATGATTCTCTAGGAGGCTTCCCAGGACTCAGCCTGGAGTCATACTTGTGACTATGATTTATCACGGCAAAAAGATACAAAGCAAAACCAGCAAAGGGAAAAGGCGCATGGGGCAGAATCCAGAGGAAACTAGGCATGGGCTTCCAGAGTTCTCGCCCAGAAAGTCACGTGGGACACACTTAGCTCCCCCAGCAATGAGCTGTGACAACACGTGTCAGATGTTGCCAACCACTCAAGCTCGTTAGAGACTCAGCTCCCAGGGTTCTTACCGGGGGGCTCTTCTGCCTGGCATGTACCCAAACTCCAGACTCCCGGAAGGAGAGCAAGTGTTCTGCATCAACCTTATTGTTTGTACAAACAGCTTAGGCACAGTGCTCCACCCTTATCAACTAGGGATGCTGGGAACCCTCCCAGAATCCAAGTTCTTAGACACTAGCCAAGGGCCAACCTGGAAAGCTGGCTTTTCATAGATAGCATTTGGGCCTGCTCTATTTACTCTTTTCTGCACAGGGCCCATCAGTAAATAATGCTATAATAATAAATGCTTTTGACAACTGAGTTCTGTTCTCAGATTTTCTAGTTTGAGTAGAACTGTAACAGTGGTCAGAGAAACAGAAAACTGGAGAGGGTGGGTAGACTTAAGTGCTGGAGAGGAGGAGACTCAGACAGGCGTCATTGACCCACCCTGTGGCGCAGGATTAGAGGGAGACGGCAGGCCATTTGACTTTGCCAGGCAGGGGAGAATGAAAAAAAAAGATCTCTGGTCTTTTTCTGGAAGATCTCTTGGAAAATCTTGAAACAGCTAGCGGTTGGAAACAGCTAGCAGTCTTAAACTTGGTGGCCTCTTATAATGTTAGAGATCTATTATGTAGGGTCCCCAGCCTTAGTACTGCAGATATTTTAGAGTGGGGGCCATCCTGTGCACTGCAGGATGTTACGCAGCATCCCTGGCCTCTGCTCACTAGATGCCAATGGCATCTGTCTCCTCACCACCTCGCCCGGTTGTGACAACCAAAACTGTCTCCTGACATCGCCTGTTGCTAGCTATCCTCCAGGGACAGTGGTTGAGAACCATTGTATTACTACAGGGTTTACGATAAATAAATTCATAACGATCTTAGCTTTATATAGCTAAGTGGTTTGCTCATATCTCACACTTAGAGTAGTTTTCCATTTATAAAGCTCTTTCATGTGTTTCTAGCAAGAGGCTATATAGATGAAGGCAATGAGACACAGAGGGTAAGTCACTTTGCAGTAAAGCAAAGAGAAAGTAATAGTAGAAATAATAGTAATAATAACATTTTTTGTTATTAATAATAGCTATTTCATTGAGTGCCTGATGAGCCAGACACTGAAATGCTTTACAGGTGTTCATTTTGCAACAAGCGTAACAAGTGCTATCATTGTGTTGATTTTACGGATGAGGAAATTGAGGCCAGAGAGATTAAGAAACCTTCCAAAGACACACAGTAGGTGGAAAAGCCAGGCCCAGAACCAGGCCATTTGGCTCCAGTGCTCTCGTGGCCCCTGGGCTCTGGATAAAAAGTGAGAGGTTCTGGATTCTTGCTCTTCTCTGATAGTGTTCTGTCTCATTACTATCTCTGTGGAGGTTGCCATTTGCTTATTACACTGCTTTCCTCGCTCCGCCCAGCTCTGGTCTCCTGGTTTACATACAACTTTTCCTATATTCTTGTCAGCTGAATCTCACAGGGATGAAAAAATTGGGAAGCCCTCTTCTTGTGACCTAACTTTGCTGTTTCAGTTGTAGTCTTCTGTGATTATCTTGATTCTTTATCTTTATCTTTAATGTAGCATTTCATCGAAATCTGGATTTGTTGCAGCTGTCAGCCTAATCTTGACACATACGCTTCATCCAATTCCTGCATATTTCAGCTAAGAGGCTTCTGTTTCTGATGCTTAAACATTTCACGATATTCTTCAGATCTTTCCACCACCTCCCAATGTGTTATTTGTCATAGTTCCATGATTATATTTTATTATCCAGGAAATATTTTAATGTACCAATTTATCCACCCCATCTTTTGGGTTTTTTCTTTTTACTTTTTTCCTGATTCCTTTTCAACATGTGTTTTTTCATGCCCCCGTGCCTTATGCCCCAAGTTCTGTCCCCTAATATGGACAAGGAGAAAATGTCCTTCTTCCTCTAAGCCTAGTGAAGAAATCATCTTTCCTGGAGCTTTCTTTTCAAGGCACTTATTTTAGGAAGTGTCTACACTTCTACAATCATTTAAATGCAGTATTTGTGTACAGCTGGAATTAACTGTATGGTACCGTCAATTAGTTTTAAAATGCTTTGCTTCTCCGTGCCTATGATCCCATGAGGGACCACTGAGCCCTCAGTTTATTTCTGGGTCTGTTTTTCTTTTATGGGTGGGGCAGTGAGTGGGTGGGAGTTGAGACTATGACTTCAGAGCAGAATATCGTCAGATTAGTTTAGATGGACATTGCTACGTGGACATGATGTTGAGAAATCCAGGATTTTCAGATGTGTCCAGTTTGGCAAAATTCATTAGGTTTCTCCAGATGTTGTAATTATTATTTTTTATGTAAATAGTGTGTGCTGCCATGTCTGTAGTTACATTTACTACTTCTGTGTCTCATGGTTCCAACTCATGAGACGATTCCACTCTCTTTGGATTGTTAGGCACTTTTTCCCAAGACCCTATTCACTTGAATTTTTGTTTTTTAAATAAATTTATTTATTTATTTAATTTTGGCTGCGTTGGGTCTTTGTTGCTGCACGTGGGCTTTCTCTAGTTGCAGTGAGCGGGGGCTACTGTTGTGGTGCGTGGGCTTCTCACTCCGATGGCTTCTCTTGTTGCGGAGCACGAGCTCTAGGCCTGCAGGCTTCAGTAGTTGTGGCTCGCGGACTCTAGGCGTGTGGGCTTCAGTAGTTGTGGCTCACGGGCTTAGTTGTTCTGCGACATGTGGGATCTTCCCGGACCAGGGCTCGAACCCATGTCCCCTGCATTGGCAGGCGGATTTTTAACCACTGTGCCACCAGGGAAGTCCTTCACTTGAATTTTGCTAGCTCTGAAGATAACTTTGGTCCCCAAAGCCTTAGGTTTTAATCCATTGTAGTGCTCATGACTCCTAGTAGTTTCAGATATGAATTCTTCCTTTCCTTGGCATTTTTTATTGTGGTTATTAATACTAAGTTGAATTTTTCTTCTGGATCAAAAATTTGGATAGTTCCTTCTTGTTATGCATCTTCAGAGAAAGTTACGTTACCCATTATTACAAAATCATTAAATTTTAGGATTGGGAAGGATATTGGAAAAAGTGCAAAGTATTACAATCTGTTTGTAGTCCTCAATATAATTGCTCAGCATGTCAGTCAGTTTGTTGCTTCGGCCGTCACGTGAGCAGAGTATGTCCTCTAAAAAGGAAGAAAGAAAGAAAAAAGCAGAAGCTTTTCAGTTTGTTTTTCTTTTCAGTGTAAAACTTTGTTCCAAATAGAACTTAGTATGGGTTCCCAATATCAAACGTGTTAAAGTGGTGTTTTATTTATATGCATGTATTTTGTAAGTTCAAATCTATCACCTTTTCTCATTATAAAATCAAATGGTGGGAATAGATTATTTTCATGAAATGATAACTTTAAAATGGGAGATATGAGTGGCAAGTAAGGTTTTGTTAGTATCCAAGTAGACATTATTTTTGCCTGGTGTGGGCCAAGTTCATGTACATACAGAGAAGCAATTGCAAATTGAATGTCCTGCCCCCCCACAACAGTTGAATTTTCCATCTTAGAATGCTGTTTAATTAAAAATTCTGTTTAATTTTTAAATTCTGTTTACTTAAAAATTCTGTTTAATATTTAATTTATGTTTAATTTAAAATGTAATGTTTAGCTTTTAAACATAATTTTTAATTAAACGTAAATGGCAGGAGAAGGTTGTCCCCTCAAAGTCTGCCCCTAAACTGAGTTAACCTGCAAGTTAGTATAGTACGGTCTCAACGGGTTAAACTTTCTGTAACATGTTTGAGAGTAGATTTTAATTATAGTTTCAAAAGTAGTTAAAATACATACATAACATTTTTGAATTAAACATTGTGGAAATCCTGAAAATCTCTGTGAAACTTTATTCCACAGAATATATTTTGAAAGAAAAAAGTGCTAATTTGTTATTTTAGCTTTAAAATATACCAATACATACATAATGGCTACATTTTAAAGTCCAGTGAAGTTCAGCTTTCCAAGATTGAGTTGCAAACATTCTAAAACACACTGAAATTGTCTGCCCAGCTTCACCTGTCTGGAGCACAGTTCAGAAGTAGCCCCCAAGTAATCTATAAAAATATCGAATCACTGTGTTGTACACTTGAAAGTAATAAAATGTTGTAAGTCCACTATACTTCAATAAATTAAAAAGAAAAAGAAGTAGCCCCCAGAGTGTGTGGCTGACACGAAGTCTATGACTTCAGGATACGGAGAGGGAGACACCTTGCCTATTACAGCTTCCTCACTTGAACCAGTAACTCTAGTTTTACCAACATTTCACTAAACTTGACTACTCTCTAGTTGCTTACCCTGGGATAGAAGAAGGAAACCAGAAGGGAAGAAGGCTGTGCAAGGCCAACTGCTGTGTGTGAGCAATGATCTGTTTGCCAGTCCAACAGACATAAAAGTGCAACGATCTCATGGGATTTAGGCCATCCCAACCTTTGTAAACTTTGAAAGCACTCCTGCTTTGTATCATGATCTGATAATGTCTATTTAGATGACCCTGAGTTATCATGAAAAACTTTAAATTAGGTTTGTATCTGCTCTAAGAAGGCAAGAAAATTATGGTGAAATAGTGAGGCTTAGAGGACTTTTGAGAAACCACAGGAAGATTTGGAGGGTGGACATCACCAAGGAGAGGGGCCAGGGAGAAGGAAACAGGGAGTGGGGGCTCTTTGAGGGACAGCTCTGAGCTCCACAGCTTCTGTGGTGATAGAGCCACAGCAGCCAGAGATGTACCCTCCGTGCTGGCTGGGCATGGGGAGCAGAGGCAGTCGCTGGTGTTCTTAACCACACATGGGAGTAGACGCCATGACTCCACCACCAGGAGGGTTTGTGTGTTTGCATATATGTCATTATGTATGATGTAATGCGGTGAAGCTTTCTGTAGCCTGACATGCACTGTGGTCATATGGCTTCTTCTCTCCCCTCTTTCTCCTACCCTGCTCCCTCCCTCCCTCCTTCCCTCCCTTCTATTCTTCTTTCCACAAATATTTATTGAGGTCATATGAGCCAGATGCTGGTAGGTGCTGAATGTGCTCTGACAAGGGACAAGATAGCCTGTTCTTGCGGCCGCGGAACTTTCCTTGTAACTGTGAGACAGAGACGTGTCAATAGGAACATACAAATGAATACGAAAAAAATTATAATGGGACAGAAAGTACATTCTAGGACACATTTGTGAGACCAGAAAGGCTTCCTGGAGAAAGTGAAATCGAAGGCGAGACCTAAGGGATAAAGAGGAGTTAGCCAGAGAAGTGGGGTGTTCCAGGCCAGGGAAAAGCATGCAGGGGAAAAGCATGCAGGGGAAGAGGTGGGAAGGAGAGGGGTGAACTTCTCAGCCAGAGTGTGGATGTGAGCGAGAAGTCTGCAGAAGGCTCATCGTGGGGGCCTTGGGGGACAGGAGGCTGGACTTTTTTCTTGGATCAATGGGAAGCCATGGAAAGGTTTTACTCAGCGGAGTCAGGTGATCAGGTTGGCATTGTGGAAAGTTTGCTTTGACGAGTTGGATTAGAAGGGCAAGTCTGGCACGTGTTGTAGTTATCTAAAAGATAAACGTGGCCTACAATGAAAAAATGCAGTGGAGACGAAGAGAAGTAAATATAATCGACATGTTTAGGAGATAAAATCAATAGACTTGGTGGTGGACTGATTAGATGTGTGCGGAGTCAAGATTACTCCCAGGTTTCTAGTGTGGGCAACTGGGCGCTAATAAATGAAAGAATACACGGGGAAGAAATCGTTGTGGGATTGTGGTGGGATGATGGACTGTTGGATTTCAGACTGAATGTGTGGTGAATATGGGGTATGCACAAGTGGCAGTGCCAGTGGCTCTGAAATTCAGGAGGGAAAGCTGGGCTAGAGATGTAGATTTGGAAGTGATGAGCGTGCATAGAGGGGGTACCCAGAGCTGTGGGAATGAGTGAGATCACCCCGGTGATCACCCAGGCGTACGCTGAGAAGAGAAGAAAGCCTGTTAGAACCCTGAAGGAGGATGGGCAGAGGGGAGCCCCCAGGAGACAGAGGAGGAACAGCTAGGAGGGGAGAAGCTGGCCAGGAGTGTGTGGGGACAAAGACACCGAGGAAGAGGATGGAGGAGAGGCTAAGCAAGAGGAAGCCCAAAAGATGTCTGTTGGCTCCTCTGTGCTGCAGGAAGCCATTACAGCTTTAACCAGAGAAACGTCTGGAAACAGGAGCTAGGATGCATAGCATTGAGGAGAGAGCTGGAAGAGATGAGCAGAGACAGTGAGCTTAGTCCTCTTTGTAAGGAAGTTTGGCTGAAGGAGAGAACAGACTCTAGGACCTCATGCTAGAGTAGTGTGGGTGGAGGGAGGGATAGAAGTCAGGGGAGCCTTGAGTGCGTTTGGGTGCTGACGGGATGTAGCTCATAGAATAGAGAAGCGTAGGGTGAAAGCGTAGGCAGACAGTGGGGATAAGTGGGTCATAGAGGGTCATGAGAACGGAGGAGGGCTTGGGACCCAGAATAATAACAGAGAGGTGACCTTGGCTAAGAGGAGAGACACCTCTTCCATTGGGACAGAAGGGAAGACTAAAACAACTGGTGTTCAAGTATTGTTTTGTGTCACAGTATTTTAATTATGTTCTTTAAAAAAATTTCTCCACAGACACTACCCAAAGCAGTCCTTCACCACGGTGGCAGATACACCTGAAAATCTTCGCCTGAAACAGCAAAGTGAATTGCAGAGTCAGGTAATTTCTGAAAGGCCTATTTTTGTTACATTCGTTCTAAATGTTATTCACAAGGCCGCTCTTCGGTCATCGTACTGTTCATGCCAGGTCACCAGCCGGTGTGCAGACTGAAAGCGGGCCTGGGTGGGCAGACCGGGCAGAAGCGCTGAGTGTCTGTTTTATTCCCGGTCTTGGATCACCCTGATATTCTCGGTTCTGTTATCCACACGGGACTAGGGCAAGTAAATGAGTTCTGGTCAGAGTAAGTGTTTCCCAACAATATTGATTTATTTGGTCCTAAATATTTAAAAACATTTTATAAATAGCTTTTCCACACTGCATATGTAGGGGAGAAAAGAGGTGTTAACTTGACCCAATTGCAGTGAGTGTGGGGCTAACACCCTGTCTGTGTATCTCACACCAGCCACTAGCTTTGTTTTCATCCTGTCACTTTATTCATATTTCTTTCATATGTCACACTGACAGCATGAACAAAGATTAGAACACCATGATTGGCTCCCAGTCAACCATTTTGGATGGAAACGTGCCTTCAATATGGCGAAACACATCGGTTAAGACTAGGGATTTGAATGACAGTGTTTTCTTCAGGGACACCCCGTCTCTTCTTGAGAAACCTAGGGTGCTCTCTTTCAGAGAAGTTCTCTTGCCGGCCACGGTGTAGGACTGCCGAGCAGTCCTCAGCGTGTGTGCTGGGCAGCCACGTGGCAGCCCACTGGTCAGCGGCGAGGTAAAGTAACGCTGAGGAGCGGGGAGGGAAGGCTGAGTAGAGGTCCCCTTTCCACTGTTCATTGGTTGTGGCCTTGGGCCAGCCACTGGGATTCTTTGTGCTGGTGTAAAGTGAGACAGTCTATCTGATCTTGTCTACCTGTCTTGAGGGTGGCTGCAGGTGTCAAATAGGTAGTTAGGTGTGAAAGCATTTTGAAAAGTTAAAAAAAAGATTGTATGACTGTGGAGGCTGATTATGAGTACCGTGGTCCCTGAGAATCCTTGATGTGAAAAAGGAGAAGAGTAGACTTCGTGAAGGAGGGAGGTGTCTAGCTCACACTCTTTGAAAATGTCAGTTGTAGCTGTTCGTAATGAGAGTAGTCAGCTCTCAGTTGCAACGGATCTAATTATTTCCACGCGGGTTTATCTGATCACAGGGGAGATGGCAGTTCCCTCCATCCTCTTTCTGGAGGACTTGGGACCACCTCCCAGTCCACTTAATTAGAGGAAAAAAACTCCAAGTAGGGTTTACTGTTGGTTAACAACGCCATGAAGACTTGGTTGGCAGTTAGTTTTCGGTTTATGTAAAATGCTAATTTTCCGTGTGCTAAGCTATTAGTTCAAAAAATTGAGTGCCGGCCAAAGAGAGGCACTATTGCAGAGCCAGCAAGAACACCCCTTGCTCATTCACACCGCGGAGGGTGCCAGGACTTGGCTCCTGTCTGTGCAGCTCCAATATGCCTTTCTTCTCATCAAGTTAGGATTAATTAGGTAATTCTGGAGAAGTACTTCGAGCACATTGGAAAACAGAACTAAATCAAGCAATCAAATATCTGTTTCCTGCCTGTTACATGTCCTTGTTCTGTGCAATAGAATTTATAATTAGTTAATCCTCTCTTCACAGAGTTCACGGGGTGTCTGAGGAAACAGGACTAACATACCACCCCCCCACCTCGAGCAACTATGTTTAATTTAAAATAAGGACTCAGAAATGGGGGGGCGAGTATGGGTTGGTCTGGTTATGCTTCATGCTGGCGGGGTGGGGGTGGGGGGCTCTGAGTGGAGCCTTGAAGGTTGACAGAGGATCTGATATGAACCCTTATCTCCTTCCTTTAGAGAGCACACCGCTCCCTTTGGGTTCAGTTAGTGGTTATAGGTGTCGTCTCCTTGGTCCAGGAACAAGCATTTATTGTTTTCCCACCACACGCCTGACCTCTGGAAAGGCAAAGAAAAAAGGAGTCACTGTTTCATGAAAGGCTGATTTTATTCTCCCTCAGGTAGGTAGCAAGCTGCGAACTTCAGAAGACAGAGCACACACGTGCTTCTGGGCTCGTGGGACAGGAGTTCATAGAGGGGCACAACGCGCTATGGGGTCTCCAGGCAGTGGTCAGGTGAAGGCATCAGATTTTCTGTAAAATTTTGCTCAAAAATCATCTCCTTCAGAAAGAAAATGTAGGACTTCATCAGACAGATGTCATGGGGAAATTCAACTCAACTCAAGAAACACGTGACTACTTACTATGTACAAGGAATTGTGCTAGGTGTCGGGGGAGGGAAAAGCATCACCACCACCATCATCATCATTATCGTCAATCTTGCTGTATTCAGGGCACATAATTTTACAGGTACTATTTCATTTCCTCTTAAACAGCCCTGTGAGACAGGTATTTATTATTATCCCTATTTAGATGAAGCATTCAACCTTTAGAGAGTTTAGAGAACTCACCCTTTCAAACTTAGCAAGGAATTGAACTTGGAATAGAACCTAGATCTGTGAGCCCCAAGTGTCCACAATCTCAACCAGTACTCTGGTCACATTACTCAGAGAGCACCTAGAAAAGGAGATGTGTAAGCAGATACTTTCAGTACAAGCCAATAGGGCAGTGTATGTAAAGGTAGAAGGGCTCCTCTCAGGTGCAGAAGTCCTCTCTCTCCCCTTCCTCCCCTCCCCCTTCTTCTTCTCTTTTCCCTCCTCCTCCTTTTTCTCCTTCTCCTTCTCCATGAGCGATTAAAATACTTCTGGAGTGTTTCTACCTTTGCAAAGACATGGAAAGATATCTACCCTAATGGTAGCATTCATTACTGGCAAATCATTTAATGTTAGCATATTAAATGATTTGATTCTGTGGTAGAGCATTCCCTTTGAGTTTTGATACCAAGAATTCTGAACAGCTCAACAGTTTTGGTGGAAGATTGACTATTAAAATTTTATTTACTTGTTTTGATAACCTGTGATGCTAAATGAGCCAAATCTCTTCATTACTCCGAGTTTTGAAATTCTGAAATCCTTTAGAATTGTTTGGTTAAAACTCCTGTTTTTTCTTTTAGTTCATTAGCTCACCAAATGAGCCAAAATGAAGGGAAAACAAAAATAAATTTTCAGTCCAACCTAGGAAGTTATTTATGGTTACATATTGTTATCTTTTCCTTTTTTCTCTTCTCTGTCTCGGTCTCTTTCTTTTCCAGAGGGTTATGAACATAGCCAGCATTTTTTTTTTTTTTTTTTTTTTGCCTGAGTGTTAGATCCTCTCAAACTTTTTTGGGATCTGTATTAGGTGCCGATTGTCATAATAAAATGATACGAAATACCGGAGAATAAACAAGGAAACCATGAGTTAGCTTTTCAGAACTGGTGATAGGCGGTGGCTTACAGGCATCATCCAGCTTGCAAATAACTGGTGCCTGTCCACTTGGGCAGCCACTGACCGTGCTGGCTGTGGATGGCTCTGGAACTCTGCAGACAAGCGGGGGAGGGGAAGCATTCCTTCTTCCCTAGCTCCCTTTCCATCACATCTCACAGGATGAACTGCTTCAAAGAAATAGCATAACTGGAGGTTTGGTGCCCCCACTGGCCCACAGTGGCCCATACCGTAAGGGGCAAAAGTGGAGACTTTTCCTTCCAGTGGTATTAGTAACATTGTACTTCATCCGTGGGGCGTCGGCCTTTCACTGCATGCCTCGGGACCAGTGTGATGTCCTTGTTTTTGTGGGGAGGTGAGCCTTGAGTTCCAAAGCCTTGCCTGGTAAACTAAACTTCTGGAACACAAACTCTTTGTAAGTTGGGCAGCCCCTAAACTTTAAAAACTTAAGTGAGGTGAAAACCCCCTTAGGAGAGAAGGTTTTTAAATTTATTATTTTCACATGATGTTGTAGCAGGTGTTTCTTGTTTTCAGGCTGTGGCAGAAAAGGCGCAGATGCTTTGAGTACCTTCCATCGGGAGTCTATGGACTTCATAAAGCTGGGGAAATTGTTCTTCAAATGGAATTTTGAGGGGAAGCCTTCATAGAAAAGAGAGCAAAACAGGGCCGTTGTAGCTTTAGCAAGGGGAGGGGGTGTTTCCCCTGCTTCTCTCCATCCTCCCCCTCTAGGGCCTTGGGATGAATGTCTTAGGAAGCCTTGGGCCTCTGTAGGCCAGAGTTCTGAAAAGCACTGCTGAAAGACAAAACGTTAGCTAACTTTCCCACTTGGTTGTTTATGTGATTGGCTTAGCTGTTTGCAATCCTGCTGAAAATAATGGAGAATTGGGGCTCCCTGGGTTCTTAAATGGAGTGTGTATGATTTATGAGTGCTGATAAGACGAAATTGAAAATTATGATGGATCAATACAGATTATTCTGGAATCTTGAGTTTTCATTTTGTAATCTATGTTAATTTTTTTTTTTTTTTTTTGCGGTACGCGGGCCTCTCACTGCTGTGGCCCCTCCCGTTGTGCAGCACAGGCTCCGGTCGCACAGGCTCAGCGGCCATGGCTCACGGGCCCAGCTGCTCCGCGGCATGTGGGATCCTCCCGGACTGGGGCACGAACCCGTGTCCCCTGCATCGGCAGGCGGACTCTCAACCACTACGCCACCAGAGAAGCCCTATGTTAATTCTTTTTTAATTTTCCATGTTTCTCTGGGGGCATAAAAAACATGGCGCACAGGGAACAGGATATATGACAGTAGTAAGGTGAGAAGTTGACATGGTTTTTTTATAGGGAAACATAATAGTTACACATATCTGCAGGAGGAATGAAGACACATGTCTAATATAAACCTCTGGAAGGTCAAGGAGGTAGGGCTGTGACCAGCATTCCCTTTCTGGCTTGCCCTAGGTACCTTTCTGTACCTCCTCATTCTGTCTTCCATTTTCAGGTTTTTTTTTCTCTCTGTTCTCTGTCATCTAACCAGCCAGTGTGGTGTTCAGTTATTACCTAAAGCAGGACTCCTCTCACGTGGTAGTTGCTTTTTAATAAGGTATCACTGAGGACTGACTTCCTTCAAAGCAACAGATCCACGACTAGGGAACATCAGTAATTGTCTAAAGATGACTGGAGAGCTCCTTTGGAGAGCATCCTCTGTGTATGTGTCAAATCTCATCCCAGAGGCCCCAACCCGATCATAAATTTGACCTGAATTTCATTTGCCACCCAGAGCCAATGATATGCCAAATTCTGTGCTAGATATTGGGGATGCTGTAGTGAGCAAAATCATATAAACCTTCACTCTCAGGGGATTTATGGTCTAGTGGGGGAGAGGGCGATAATAAAAAATTAACGAACGTAGGCAAAATTGCAACTGTGACAAGAGCTGCAGAGAGAGAGCTGTGTGTATCTTAATTATGTTTAAAAACATTTTCAGGGAGTTGGAGGCCTGAGTGCTTTTCTGCAGACAGGTACATAATGGGATCTCAGAGTGGCCTGCTGCCTCCTGCCCAGCGGTGGATCCCATTTCTAAACGCATATCTTTTTTTTTTCCGATTTCCTGATCTTAGCTGACGATTCTTTGCTCCTTGCTGGGTCCACTTACCGTCCCTTATCTCATGCGACAACCTCATACTTCTAAACAGGAAGACCGTCTCTCCAGATAGTTTTTCATTGGTAATTCTTATATTCCGCGGATCTCGGACAAGAAGGCTTTCATATTTGCTTTTTAATTTTCCATCTTCTTTGAACCTAATTTTGGCAGCTTTATAGCTCCCATCTTTTGATTTTTCACCATTTGATGCTGTATTTTGATCCGAGGGTGATGCTTCTTATTTCTCACAAAAAGCGCTTTCTCATGTATGTAAAGGTAAAAGTTCACAGGGAGAAGCTTCAGCATGTTTCTTTTCAAGGTTTTGAGGCAGTGAAAGTGATGAGAGATTATGTTTCACATATAGGAAGGGCTGAATGTGAATAAGTACTTCAAAGGAGAAATATTAATTCACTTGATGTGGCACATTTCTTCCAGGGAACAGAACATGCTGTGCAGATGTTAACTCTAACCCCCACCATCTCCCACAAGTCAGGTTGTTTTTCTGTTTTACTTCTGGATAAAATGATGTAAGAGGCAAAAATGTCAGGAGTGACAGACAGCAAAATAACCAAGATGTTTTGATTTGCTGTGTCATGATGGAGTTTTAGAGCCTTTCATCACAGGGGCCTGGTTTTCTACTCCTAACCCTTCTGAAATGACCCATATTCTTTCCATCTGTTCTCAGAGTCCCAGCAGAGTGGTTCTTTGGTGCCCTCCCAGCTCATCCTGCCTCCCTGCCCATCGTGCCCACAGCCGGTGGTAGAGGGTGGAGGTGCTGTACTCTGGGTGGGCAGGCCATGGGCTACTTGTTATTATTCTGTGGGCCACAGCCAGATTACTCGTCCTTTTAATCAGGCACTTGAATATATAGCCTGTCAATTTTTTGTGGCTCTGGGGTCATGGATATAACAGCTGTGATGAAGAGACTATTTTAAAAATACGAAATTAATGTGTTTTTCATCTTTCTCGTCTGTAAATCATGTTCTGCTTTACCACCTCACACTTATGGCTCCAGAGGAGGGAGAAGAGTGAACCCCACTTGGAGAAGGAGGGAATATGGTCCCAGGTGAGGGGGACGCCTATCCTTCCTTCTGGCTATGGTAACTTGTAGAAAAAAGGCAGGAAAAAATCAGAGACTGAAACGTGCCCCTGCCCCGTCTCTTCCGGTGGAAGTCTCTCATTGGGAAGATGGGGGAGGCATGGCAGGTCGGTGGAGAGCAGCGAGAAGCAGAGACGACCACCGCACGAGGCATCCTGCCGGCCCCTGCCAGCTCCACGGTGTGCCTGCGGGCAGGGAGAGAACCGGAGTTTAGTCCCTCATGTGGCGCAGAAGGGGTCAGACATTCCAGCGCAGAGGCAGTAGAGCGATGCTGAGGGTGCTCGCTGAGGAGCTGGCTGGGGCAGTGCCACCGAGGAATAATGGGCCCCGGGAGCCAGGGATGGTGAGCGTCAGGGAGGAGCGGTGGGACCTTGGCGAGAGGTGCCCTTCTGAGCCGGGGGAGAAGGCACCGTGAGGGCACCAGCCAGAGGCTTCGTCAGGGATTCCAGCAGGGGCCCAGCGAGCGCGAGGACAGGGAGAGGCCACCGACGTCAGACGAGCTGGAGGAGAGAATGAGGGAACGTGGGCCTGGGTCCAGCGCTTCACCCTTGCTTCCCTCCGAGGTCACTGCCTCAGCATGGAATCAGGCAATGAAACCAAATTTATAGTACAATATCGGATTCAGAAAAGTCCTCTTGGTAGTAGCCAGCAGCACACAGTAGGTCTGATTAGTGCACTGAATCTTTCAACTCCTGTCAAGTACCTGTGTTTTCTTTTGCCAGAAATTATTTGGTCTAATTATCATTTCATGTTATCTCAGAACTTTGCTTATAGCATCCGCTGTCTTCAGGAGGACCTCCCGCCGGAGTTCTCCATGGGCCTGTACAGATGGAAACTGGCTCGAGAAATTCTGTGCAGAAAGATGACTATGATGGCTTCATTCTTTAAAAAAGCTTCCATTTGCAACAGTCATTGTGTTGTGTTCTTTTTTGTTTTGTTTTGTATTTTCGCGGTACGCGGGCCTCTCACTGTTGTGGCCTCTCCCATTGCGGAGCACAGGCTCCAGATGCGCAGGCCCAGCGGGCATGGCTCACGGGCCCAGCCGCCCCGCGGCATGTGGGATCTTCCCGGACCGGGGCACGAACCCGTGTCCCCAGCATCAGCAGGCGGACTTTCAACCACTGCGCCACCAGGGAAGCCCTGTGTTGTGTTCTGAAATGAGATCTCTACTTAAGCTTCCGAAAATATTGGTTGTACTTTTTAAAGGGTGAGGAGAGCAATTAGAATTTCCCTCCCTTCCTTCATCCCTCCTCAGCTCTCTTGATTTCTGGTGAAGTCAAGGATGAGGATGATAGTAAATCAGAAATTAAGGTGACACAAACTTGATCCTAACTAGTAGGGAAGTCAAAGCTCCGTTTGACTGACACTCTGAGTTCCCATTTATATGAAATTGGCTTTATTTCAAGGGAATCTGTAATCTGCAGATATCTTCTAAGGGAAGTTGAACAAGCCTCTTCAGATACAGATTTAGCTTCCTAAGCGTGCGGTACTTTTAGAGCCCAAGCAACTAAATATACCAAATTTCACATTCTTGCTTAAACTAAAGATGTGAAGAATAGCGAAACCAAGGTTCCTATCCTAGTTTTAATTAAACAAACAATCTTAGAGCCCTTATACAGATTTTTTTCTTTATCTCTAGAATGGCTATAATGCTTATAAATTATTAAAATTAAAATGAAAGTACATCTTAACTGTGTTTCTTCTGTGTACTTTGCAAGATTTCCTTAGAATTGGATAATCTCCAAGGCTCTGAGAGAACTTTTCATTCTAGAAGATTTTATTCTCTACAGGAACATTGCTTAAAGTCTTAGGTATGTATATATACTATATATATTTTTACATATAATACATATAAAATGTTTGTATGTGTGTATATGCATGTAATGCACATTGTACATATATGTTTACACATGTATATACATCTGTGTATAATATGCAGATACACACATACATATATATATATATATACATACATATAATAATATAATAAAGCTAACTTGGAGAGACAATGTTCAGAAAATAGTCTCCTTGAAAATCTGAAAGACTGAGAAAACGTGAAGTATCTTTTCTCTTTTGTTATCGATGGCTAAGTATGATTTAATTCACTGCCGGACACTGAAACAGCTGCACCATTTGCAATCTTAGTTCCCATCATGTAAATTAGCTCTGCAGTTCCTGTGTCTTTTAGTCATTCCATATGTTTTAGGAAATAGCTAAGGTGAAAAAGTGTAACAGAGATGGTATTACTTCTGGAAGTGAGGTAATGAGATCTTTTTCAAAATATCACCTATTCCAGAGGGCAGATTACTCATTTCACAATATAATGAGCAGAGACGTCGTTAAAGCTTTACCTGTTTTGATGGGCTTTACTCTCTCTGTAGTTTCTTAATTAATTTAATGTTTTTTTAATAGCTGTTTTCTTTATCCTTTGTTTTAAATTTTAAACTAGAAGCTAGAGATCTTATTAATGTAACAGTTATTACTTAATAACCAGGCTAAGCAATTGTCAGGACTATATTTATACCATTTGATGATACGGGTGATAATGTATGAAATGAAGTAGAAACAAAGAAAATAATTTCATGAAAACCAGGAGTCTTATGGGAATGAAGAATTAGATACTTTATTGCAAAGCAGACAGATGCTTTTCGAAGTTTTTCTTGACATTAATTACAAATCAAGAAAAATCAAGGTGTTTTTGATTTCAGACCTTTACTAGCAAAGAAATCTCATTTAAGGACCCACATGTACTTCTTGTAATTTAATTCTGTATAAAGCTGCTTCAATTATTTATTGGTTTAATCTACATTTACTGAATACCTCCTTTGGCCAGACACTGCCTGCTCTTGGGGTGAAGGTGTGTGTGGACAGAAGCCAGCAGCGTTGGGGAGGAACACGACCCCTGACTTAGAGGTGTTTATTGAGTTTCCTCAAAAGATATTCTCCCCAATTCTGCAAACAGTTATTTTTTTCTGTGCTCTGTGTAGCTTTCCCCTCTCATTCCCCGCTGAAATGTTTACCCGTTCTGCGAATGGAAGCCCGGAAGGACTCTCTTTCCCTTTACATAGATCAAATACCAGCTGCTCTGAGAAACTATGTATTGGGGAAGAAATGATCTTTTAACTGGTTTTGGAAATAACTCCCCAGCACCCGTGCCCTTTTGTAAACTTTTTGTAGAGTTTGCTCCTTCTTAAGATAATGTGGATAGAATGTTTTTGATTGTTTCATGGACACAGGAAAGCTTCTCCAATAAAATCCACTTTTTTGGGGGGGTTATCATCAGGAGAATTAAATCATGTCATCAGCAATGTCCCAATCCTCTTGTTATCCTGCAGACTCCTCACCCTTTTTGGGTCACGGACCCCTTTGGAAGTTTGATGAAAGCCATTGAACTTCTCCTTTGGAAAAGGTACAAAAGCAAAAATATGCCAACTTTAGAATATAATTGCAGGGAGTTCATGGGTCAGCAAAGGTCATCAGAGTCCCAGGTTTTAGAAGGTGTGGTCAGGTCAGCCAGTGGGAGGAGCAGAGAAAAAATAGGCTGAACTTAGAGGTTTAGCAGAGGCTAGAGGATTGGCACAGAGGTTATGGATTCCCTGCCTTCTAAGCACAAATTTATCTTGATTAAAATATTAACTGTCTTGGAAAACGTGAAATGTTACTGCCTTAAAGAAGGCAATCTAGCGACAACTGTTAAACCTTAAAAATACGCGTCCTCTTTGATCCAGCAGTTCCACTCCTGGAAATTTCTCCTGTAGAAACAGAAATATCAGCATATGAGGCACATGGGCAAGGATCTCTAGGTCAGCATTGTTTGTAGCAGCAAAAAACTGGAAACTGAATGAAAGCCCATCAACAAATAGTAGAATAAATTATGATAACCCAGACCACAGAATATTATGCGGCCATTAAAAAGAATGAGATAGAGGTAAACCAGATGCCTTTGGGATGTCCATGTGGTATTACTCAGTGAGAAATTTAGATACAGAAAAGTGTATAAATGACAAGACTCTCCCTCTGTGCATGTGTGTGCATATCTATGTCTTTGCGTATGTCTGATTAAGATTATATGTGTGGGGAGAAAAATATGAAGTAGTATGCACTAGGGTGTTAGCATTTATTTGTTCTGGGGGCTTATCCATGGTGAGCCAAACGAAGGGGAAAAATGGTTAAAATAACTTAAAAGATGTCTATGATGGCATGAATGCATTTTTATGCAATTATCTATTTATCTGTCTGTATCTGTCTATCTCTATTTATTATCTGTATGTTGGTGGGTATATGTGAGAAGAAAGAACACAATGACTTAGAGACATAATTGCTTGTATGTATTTAGCATTCCATTCTTTTACTTCTTTCACAGCCAGTAACACTGGGGCTTCTCAGTTCAGTCTTGTGGGGCTAACTAGGCCAATATGGCCAGCCTGCGATCTCCCTGCTGACTTATTAGGTGGATTTCCTGTGACTCACTTCTCTAAAGTTATTTAGTCTTTAGCAAATGTTTGTTGGATGTCTATTTTATGTCATGTACTAGGCTTTGTGCTGGGAAGACTCAAAGAACTAAGGGGTGTGTGTGTGTGTGTGTGTGTGTGTGTGTGTGTGTGTGTACAACTCAGGGACTGTTTGCAGCTGCATTTGAACTTCCTCCCCCCAATCTGTCATTTATCTGCTTGTGGGTGTGTAGGGTCGAGAGCATAGATGCTGCTCTCATGTCAGTAAGAACCTAAGAATTTGGAGTAGGATCTTGACATTCCTTCTTTTTGTTCCATTAAATGACCTACTGCCTAATTCTCCAACTTTTCCTCAGAGATGCCTGAAGACCTCTAGAGAGGATAGTACTGAAAGGACTTTAAAGGAAAAAGATGTATGAGGTGCTTCCTGTAGATCATTGTCTCTCAAAATTGTGGTTTCCCACATCATAGTTACCTGGTGAGCATGTGGAAAATGCTTACCTGTGGAGCTGGCCCCAGACTCACTAAGGGGGAGGCCTAGAAGTCCACAGCGTTACTAAGTGCCCCGTGGAAGTCTCACGCACGTTAATGTTTGAGAGCCAGTGCCATCAAATTTTGCTTCAAATAATGAGCCTTCCTGGCGTCTTTCCCCAGAATTTTACCAAGACTTTTCCATATCCTTGGACTTCTTTCCCACGTGGTGTGGAAAGCTTAGATACTGTGCCATGTGGAAATTGGTCCCCGTTCACTGGTTTCTCATTCAGATGGACTGACCTCCGTCTGTCAGGCAGGATACTTGGGAGCGTGTGCTGCTGCCAGGCTTCTGAAAGCTTATGCCAGTGCTTAGGATGCAAGTCCAGGGAACATAGACAGGAGAAGGGATGCTTTAATTCAGTTTTAGGACATTTAGGTATTTGACTCAGCAGATACTCTTACAGACATTTTTCTAATATCAAAATGGCTTTTTATTTTCCTCTTTTTGTTCATTAGTGATGTCTGCATTTTAGAGGAGATATTATGAAGAGAAACTTTCAGACCATAGTGTCACTACTGAACACACACAATTTCATTCTGAATGTAAAGAAATCAATGTAGGTCAGAAAAAGACTAGAATGGTTTGAAAAATCAACAATCTGATGGTCAAATTCAAATGTCTTTAATGTAACAGAGTCAGTATATACATACACACAAGAGAGAATTTCAGGTTACGATGCATTTTGTTGTTTGTAACCACAGGAGTAAAACCACGATTTGCACACATGATGTAAATGTTTTGGAATTCTTGATTCTTTGGGCTACTTCTGGTTTATTTATAAATAATCGTAATAGAATCAAGAACTGAAAGTGTTCTTCAGATATCTAAGATTTATCCCTTTACTCAGGGTTTCTTCCCCAGTCCTTTTATCTAAAATGTCAAAATAACTGAAGCAAAGGCTAGTTCATATGAAAAGCAGAACTGAGTGACTGTTTTCCTACATTCCTCATGTGATTGTACCTGTATAGACAACAACCTTAGTACTGTTCTGATTAGAAAGGCCTTGTCTGGGAACCTTTTATCTCCACAGCAGGATATATATACGATCCGAGTCGATGCTAGAAACCCACGACTTCACCCCTCAATCAATAATCATCGATTGAGTAGAGTTGGTTTCGGGGCTATGTATTAGATACCACGAGGCACACAGAAGAAGAGTCATAGTTTCTGCCTCTGAAGAACAATCTAATTCAGAAGGTAGTTCACATGTGCACGCGCTGACATGGTTCCGTAGCAAAAGGTTCTTTCAACAAATACTAGCGAAGACAACATAAAGAAGTGATGGTGGAATAGGGGAGGTGTTGGAGAGCAGGCACATGACACTGTAGAGAGACAGCTGAACAGGAGCAAGACGCGAGGAAGCCATGAGTGTAACCCATGAAGCTGTCTCCATCCGAAAGTCGTCAGCTGGAGGGTGTGGGCAGTCGGTCAGGGGAGTCTGTGCTCTGGAGGGTGGAGAGGCTTTGGAACGAAATGATGAGGTCCTCAATCAGGGTAGTGTAAAAGCTGTTGAAGAATCATGGTCTAGGGATTTTATGAAATGCAAAGCTTGGAGAAATGAAAGAACTCCAGTGTGAGGGAGTGAGGAGGCTGAATCAGGATCGTGGCTGTGAAAATAGGGAAGCAAAACTTAGTGTTACTTTTGGAGAAAATTGGATATTAGGGGTAAGTTGGGGAAAAAAAATAAAGTCATATAATGAAAATATTTGTGAAGGTATTAAACACATCAATCTGAGACACTTTATTAATTAATTAATTTATTTTTGCTGTGTTGGGTCTTCGTTTCTGTACGAGGGCTTTCTCTAGTTGTGGCAAGCGGGAGCTACTCTTCATCGCAGTGCGCGGGCCTCTCACTATCGCGGCCTGTCTTGTTGCGGAGCACAGGCTCCAGATGCGCAGGCTCAGTACTTGTGGCTCACGGGCCTAGTTGCTCCGCGGCATATGGGATCCTCCCAGACCAGGGCTCGAACCCGTGTCCCCTGCATTAGCAGGCAGATGCTCAACCACTACGCCACCGGGGAAGCTCCCTGAGAAACTTTAAATTAGAGGGGAAACAGTGACTAGTGGTGAGGAATAAACCTGATTAATTGACTTTTAAATTTTAAATTGTGGATTTTTGGTCTTCAGACATTCATTTGTGTCATAAACTATCATTGAATAGACCTTTGACATGGTAAATATTCTATGGTTTAGAATAACTTCGTAGGCTTTCATTCAGTAGGTGGTAAATAAGTGCTGGATGACAAATTCTGGTATTTATCTTGCAAGGTAATCTGCAATTCTATGAGAGGCGTTTTCCTGCCTGGGACACAAAGCTCTGCTACAGTTATTTGTGAATAACTTTTTATAACTCATGTTCTAAGACTATTGTAAATTGCCATTTAAAAGAACAATGTTTCATCAACATAAAAAAACCTCCCTCCTTCCTACATCAGGGGTATTTTCCTCTTGTCTAAAAAATACATACTTCTTTTTAGAAGTCTGTATTTACACTGAGCTGGTACTTTTCTTCTCTGGAAAGGAAAAAAAAAACCACTTAGAAAAACCCAAGTAACCAAACAAATCACCTTGATTACTACCTACAGAGAAAAGGAGCTGGCTTTATTTTTTCTCTTGTGCATAGTTTTAGATCAATCCATATATGAGAAATAGTTATGTTAGAAACTGTTTGGATATTTGGTGTAGTGGGTGTAGAGAATGGGTACATCAAATTGCTACCTAACAGAGCAAGGAAACGAGTTCATATTGTCTATTGGGAAACAAAGCGTATGACTATTAGAAAGAAAAAAAAAAAGTGTTGAAAGAGTGTGTTGAGTTGCCAGGGACCGCTTAGCTTCTACAGTCTGTTCACGTGTGCAGTGCCGTTAGTCATCTGTCTCCTAGTTGCTGACCAGAGGGCTTTACCAATAGTGGCATTATTTTCCTGGGTTTTTATTTCCCTGGAGTACCTGTGATAATGCTGTATGTTATGCTGCAGATCATTTATTTTGGTAGACCTTGAAATTATGTCCACCTTACAACTTGGAAAACTTTGGGTAGGAAGAATCTTCTGGCTGTGTTTCACTTTGCAGCTTCTTCGGCTCTCACTTGCTACACGGTCTCTGAGCCTGTTCCGTGGAACGTGTGTATGACACGGGTGCCTGTTCCACTTCCTACGCGCCAGTCATCCTCTTGTACCAAGTCGCCCTTCTCCCCATGGAATGTGGCGGCCAGGCGGTGTCAGCTTTCGGTCAGCTGGCTGGCCCTGGTGGGGTAGAACCTGGTGTCCAGGTCTGACTCCACACTTGCTTTTTCCTGACAGCCTTCCTCTCTGTGACATCTTGCCCGTGACTTTCTGGAGAGAAAGTGGGATACATAGAAGCTAATAGGGGGATCCTTTGCGGGCTCTCCACTTCTCCCCTGTGCTTTCCCGAGCTTGTCCTCTGCCCTTCGCTCTCAACACAGACACCCATGACCGTCTGACCACTGCTTTCCTCTTCTTCCTTGCACTTGGCTTTCCCTTCAGTGCATCAAATCTTTGTCCGTCTTCCAAACGGCAGAGCATCCAGAAAGACTGGAGATACGTTTTCTGGTGTCCATGCGAAGCTTTTGCTTACTTAGATGCATTTTGGGGGATATGACTTTCTTGTTTCAAGGGCCGTTTTTCTGTTAGCAGTAAGTATTTGACCCTTCCATCTCCAAATGTCTGGAGTTTAGATTTAAACAGATTCTAGATCCACTTGATTTTTTTGCTACAGCTATTTCACTCCCTCCTTTGCAAATGCTGATCTGCAGGTTACCTAGGAATGGCTTCTCCCTCTGCAGAGACCTCTGTCGTTTGCAAGGGGTCAGCATCTTGCAACCCTTTGCAGACAGGGAGAGTGATAGGCTTTGTCTGGCCAGGAAAAGTCACTTTTGACTGAGGACATAAGTAAAACGAAAATCTTCTGTAGTGCAACATCCAGCCGCTAAGTTAAACCACCTGCTTCAGCTGTAGCGTAGGGCCCCCTGTGTGGCCCTTCACGTGCGTCACGCTAGGGCGAAACCAACGCTTGACAGCAGAACGATAATAAATCTGTCGTGGTGGCCACAGTCCTCTTCGGCCCCCTCTGCCTAGTGGCCAGAGTCCTTTCTGAGTTAAGAGATTCACCAATGACGAGGATGGTGACGGCTGGCTTCCAAAATATAACAATTCATGGTCGCAGTTAGAGCTTAATTTCCTTAAACCTTTCATCAGGGAAGGAAGCACTTTATAGTAAATGACCGTATTGCTTGAAATCATCTGCCCGCGGAGCCTTCATTATATTCCTTAGTCATTATGGCTTGCATCACATGATCTTTTCTCAAACATCAGGTGAACCAACAATGAAATTGCATTTCTTTGAATTAGAGTACAGATTATTATGGCAGAAAAAAGACATTGAAGGGGAAATGTTCATGTGTATGTTTGAATAAATGTGAAAGCTTAATGGCCTCAGAGGCAGTTAAAGCAGAGGTTGTAAGAGAACACGGAACCGTGGTACCTCATTGCTTTAGATGTATCTCTGAATGAGTGCAGGCAAAGCACTTTCACTTTCCAGTCCCGGGTGTATAAATCCTGGACGTGCAATCATTTGGTGTGTATTTCTCGTGCGGGTAGGAGAACACAGCATCACTGATAGTTCTTATTTTGATCTCCGGGCTCTAACACGCATTAGGCAATCAATCAATGATTATTGAAATAAAGTGGAAAAGCCTTTACTCAGAGAGGGTCCCCCTCCCCCATTTCTTGCCCACACACGCCTGGGCTTCTCTATGGCTTTTGTATGGTTAACGCAGTCCTAGGATTGGGAACATGTTGGCGCTGCAGATGGGCGTAAGCAGTTAAAACAAGAGCCTGGGAAAGAGGATTATTGCTTGCTTGGGTTTATTTATCTGGTTCTGACCCCGGGCCTTACCTGACCTGCAGATCCAGCATGATCCCTGGATTCCAGATAGCCAACCTGGCCTTGCTGTCGGCTTCCGGACCCTGTCATGAGTGTGATCAACTCCTGGGTCCATCCTTGTCATCCTGCCATCTCACCTTTGCCGCTGTTCTCCTTAACCATATGCTGGACAGACAGGGAGTCACTTAGTGGAAAATAAAGTGATGCATTAAGTAACTTAATTGGGGCTAGTTATGGAATCAGATTGTGACTTTTACAGGGTATCCGAGTCGACATGTTGCAGAGTGCTAGAAGCAAAGCCAGTTGGATTTGGAATATAATGTGCAGAGAGAGAGTATCATTGCTGTGTGCTTTATTATAATTTCTATTTTTCCTCACAGCCATCTGCTCTGTTATATATTTGGTTATTCTGATGTCAAGTATGAGACCTAGATATAGCATTTTTATTATTCTACCATTCCTCCTGCCCTCTTTCAGCTGCACAATTCTTGTAGCAGTCAGAGCCTGTGGTTGCCAAATGCCCGTGTTGCAAGAGCCCAGGCAAGGATAGAGATCCTGTGTTTGTTTTCCCCGTAGATTACAGATGAATGAATTGAGCGAATGATGGGAGACAACATGAGACATTATTTAGTGAGGGTTTATAATGAGCCAGGCATTGTGCTCAGGGCTCTTTGTAGAGTGTCTCGGCAAATCTTGATAACGTCCTTAGGTAGGCATGCTTATTCTCATCTTGTAGATGAGGAAGCTGTGGCTCAGAGAGGTTGAGTAAACCACCTGGGGTCACAGAGCTCGTTGGGGTCCTTCAGCCGTGGGTCTCAGGTCCTTCTGACTCCAAAGCCTGAGCGGTTCCTTACCAGGCCAGGCTATCTCAGTGTAGCCGTTCTTATAAATGACACTTTTGTGATTTCAGTACCATATCATAGCAGTGCAATGACACTTTAGGTTTAAAATTCTCCAAGTTCTCTTCATGAGGTTAAAATTTTTATATTTGGACTTTTAAAATTGTAATTTCTGGTAAATGTCTTATTATTTTATTTTATTTACTTTTGTGGTTATTTTGACACTCAGTCTGGTTTATATCATTCCTGGAGCCATTAAATACCTTTGTTTAAATTATGCAATAACTTTTTGTTTACATGTTAGCGATTTTAGCCAGTTTAGTTATTAACAGCTCTGCTGTTTTGTTTGCTTTATCCATTTTAAGTTGTGTTGAATAAATGTCCTCATGTTTTTTAAGCTTACTGATTTTTAAATTCTAATTCTATATAGGCTACCTCATGCATCTATTTTTTTTTTTTTTTTTTTTTGCGGTACGCGGGCCTCTCACTGTTGTGGTCTCTCCCGTTGCGGAGCAAAGGCTCCGGATGCGGAGGCTCTGGACGCGCAGGCTCAGTGGCCATGGCTCACAAGCCCAGCCGCTCCGCGGCATGTGGGATCTTCCCGGACCGGGGCACGAACCCGTGTCCCCTGCATCGGCAGGCGGACTCTCAACCACTGCGCCACCAGGGAAGCCCCATGCATCTAATTTTTAAACTTTTATTTCTATACTTCTACTGATCAGAGTCTTGCCATTTAATTTATTATAAAACCAATGAAAAAAGGGTAAATTATTCACATTTCAATAACAGTTTTTAAAGTAGGTCTGATCATAGAAAATACCGAGTTATATTAGAAATCTGATTTTTGGTGTAGCTCTATTTCGCCAAATAATGGCGAGGAACTGGTTAAACACGTTAATGCATAGTGTGTTGGAGACTTGGTCGCTACTCATAAATTCTTCAGGAGCTAATTTTTATTGGCAAAGATGTTTTCCATTTCATCACATCCTTTGTCTCTCTCTTCTGAGACAGCTCAGGAACCCAGAGCACTCATTTACTCAATGGCTGCTGTGGTGCTGCTTCCAGGGGCTCCGAAGCATCAGAGCAGCTCGAGTTGTGGTTTCTGACTTTGCTCAGCCCTAAGGAGAGAAGCACCCCTCGTTAGTGCCCGCTGAGTGGGGTCCACAGGGGAGCACTAGAGGTGCTCCGAGAGGGGCAAGATCACCGCTGTGGGCTGGGCAGGGTTCACTGACCATATCCATTGTGTGCATGCCTGCATGCCTGTGAGCTTTGTCCCGGCTCTGCTGGTGCCAGAGAGGATTTAACATCACTCTCAATGGAAAACACTTAGGGGATATTTACGAGTATAATAAGAAAGGAAGCGAGGCCTTTTAGAGGAGGAAGCGTCTTAACGGAGGGAGACGGGCAGGGCCCAGGAAATTGTGGGTGGGGCTGGGAGTGTGATAGATGTGTTGATTGATCATCAGTGGACCAGTGACCCTACAGAAAATGCAGAAGAGGTTCAGGCTGGGTGTAAAGCACCTGAACAGCGTGCTGAGGAGGTTGGGCTTTATCATTAGGCGTGGGGGGCTATCAGTTCTTGGGCAGGGGAGTGATTTGCTGAACACGATGGTGCAGCAAGATTAATCCGGCAGCAAAATGGATTGGATGGGGAGAGATTTGAAGTAGGTAGCCAAGTTGGGAAACGTCTGCTGTAGTGAAAGTGCGTGATAATCAAGGAGATCATCAAGGGAAAGGAAAGGAGAGGAGAGACAGCTCTGAAGAATGATTGTATGTGAGGGCAGAGGTGTCGGGCTCTAGAGTTCCTGTGGGAGGAGCTTCCAGCTGGCAAACCAGCTGGAAGTGGGAAGAGGCCCTTAGGCAGCGTGGCTGGATGCTGTGTTCACATAACAAGTTGCTGTGTTTACTGAGATTGAGTGTTGATTTGGTGTGGTTTGCAGAGGTAGGAGGTTGTCTAATGGAGATTGTGGCCACTCCCCTCCCTACCCCGTATCCCCTTGGTGGTGCCACTGGGAGAGATGGAGTCCAGTGTGACCGAGGCCTTTGTGACTCTTAGGCCTGAGTAGCTGGGACTGTTGTCATGCCTGTGGTCAGGGGTAGAGAATTCAGAGGCCCGTTGCCTCTGTAAACCCCACAACTGTAACGTTTGAATGAATAAAGGATTGAGAATGAGTGAGTTCAGGATTAGCGTTGACTTGAAGAGTTCGGCGATTATTTAGGGGGAACTGACTTCCATACAGATGGATGAACAGTGACATTCGGGAGAAAGCCAATTATTGGCGACTAAAGCTTTCTAAAACCACGTTCAGTTGCAATAGAAAAGGACTGAGTTTTGAAAAGAAAACATTTATGATGCATGGATAAGTTACATAAGTGTTATTAGAGTTATACATAATGAATTGTTAACCAGTTTGAACATTTGTTTTGCAAAGGGTCCAAGGCGATGATTGATTGCACACACATTTCAAAATTTGTTCTGGGGTTTACAGAGAGAGAAAGAGAGCCGAGAAGAACCTGAGTATTGAATGAGTATTGGGGATGACTGCTCTTTAGATTTCTTTAGCTTTGCCATTAGTCTTGATATTGAGCGATATAAAAAAAATATCCCTGTGAAACTTTGGGTGATTTTAGGTGATCACTATGACACTTTTTAGAAGGCACCTTATGCAGTTAATGGCTTGGCTAGAAAGCTGACCCTTAGACAGTCTAACTCCCAGAGAGCCAGTGGAATGCGAAGGGAAGAGTAGGGGTTTTGGAGTGAGTTAAACTTGGGTTTCAACTTGTCTCTACCATGTAACACTGTGTGGTCTTGGACAAGTTTCTTACACTCTCATTTTCTTCATTTTAAAATGGTGATTTTCCTCTCTCTCTTCAAAGGTTACCATGAGGTTAGTGATGATATATCGAGCCAGCAGGCCCAGTATGGGTCTTGGCACAAAGCAGGCACCCAGCAAATGTTAACTATAGTCACTTTGTCTAGGATACTATATATTTTCATTTCGCTGTCCGTGGGGTGATACCTATCACTTTGGAAAATGACAGCTGTTTTGCTTAATTGTGGAAGTGGGATGGGGCTTGTGAGCAAGAAAGCATTCTGGAAATAACATCCCTAAACCTTTTTAGGTGGCCCCTCACCTCCTGGAGAAAGCTCCCTCCTGAAACTTGGTATGGGGAACCTGTAAGGTAGAGTAAAAAGCATGGATTCAGATCTAGGTGAAAATACTGGCTGTCACTTGCTAGTTATGTGGCTTTGGGAAGTAATTTTTGAGTTTGTTTCTGCAAAGTGTGGTTACGGTAACCACACGCATGGATGTTGAGAGAATCACACAGGATGACGTGAGTCTGAAGCACAGGAAGTCCAGTGGGGCTGGGCAGTAGGCTTGAGGGGAAAGGGTGTTAAAATGAAGCAAGAGTACCAGATTACGGGGACAGCCTAGGGCATATTTAGGTGTTCCTGGTGCTATTACTTGCAAAGCTAAAAAAGCAAAAGGGGGAAAAGGCATTACTTGCTCATCATTTTAAAGCTTAATGAAATCCTGATTTATAAAAAAATAGTGAAATTACTTATTAGATAATTTATCATGGATGCTTAAATAATCTATTAGCTTATGGAAAATATCTGAGGAGCAGCGGTAATTTGAGAGTTTAGAGAATGATAATAGTCTCAGGAGAGATTATTAGAGAAAAGGTAAATCAAATCAGTTACTTCTCATGACCTGGCTTATTCCTTTCAGTAAAGGAGTGTCTGCATACTTTTTGGTGAGTTGTTGAATTAGTGGAATTTTAAGGAGGTAGTAAAAGAAATAAAATAAAAATAAGTAAAGTTATTTTTTTAATCCATAGAAACCTTTGACAGATCGTAAGTTATTGTAAATACGATTAAGGCACATCAGCTTCTTCTTGTGTATTGAATGGCTTAAACCAAGAGCAAGGTTTAAAATCAGACTATTTTTTTGAGCAAATCAAACAAAAGTATATTCATGCTGAAAGGCATTCTGAACAGCAGGTCTCAGTTTTCTGTGAAGATATAGCAGTTTCGGTGTATTTGATGTAAAGTAGACTACTATGGGAAGGAAGTACCTTTAATGGCCTGGGTGTTCCCTAATAATTCTAAAGCTCTGGGCCACGATGGTGCAAGACAGTGATACATGAACTGATTTTGCATTGTTCCAGGGACGGTTCGCCTAGAAGACTTAAACTCCCAAGGTTCATGATGAGTGTGAATGGCCCACGGATGCCGTTCGGCTTGGCCAAGTTATGAGCCAGAGGGCGCTGTTGTCCAAGCAGGGATTAGTTGTGTAAAGGAAGCTGGCCATGGAGGGGGGAGTGCTCCCTTCTTAAGATTAAAAATGGAAGCGCGTTTTTGTTTTGTTTTTTAAATATACTGTGAAGGAAAAAGAATTAGTACCACAAAGAGTAAGTGGGTTGAGACAGCAGTAAGAATTGCTGCTCACAGCATCTAGCCCATAGCTAGCCTTATCCACTCAGAGGTAATTATTTTCAAACCGAGCAGCATTTGCAGAGATAGCTCCCAAACAGCTGTGTCAGCTTTAGAATGTGTGAAAACTGCTCAAGAATAAACCATAAAAGTACGTTGTGGAAATTAAAAAAAAAAAAAAACAGCTCAAGGATGTTTTGATATGTAAGGGTTATTAGCAACAGTTTACAAAAATATAGATGGAAAGTTGGGAATTCATTTCATTTCCGCAGCGTCTTCCTGTTTATCTTCCTGATAGATTTGTCTCCTCGGTTACCATAGCACTGCTCATTGGTATTCCTCAGCGTGCAGTGCTGCTGCGAATCCCTCCGTAATTGCACTGAGCTAGAGAATCTTTACTTTTCAGGCCTTGCTCAAGCGCAGGGTCCGTTTTTCTTCTGTGTGGCAGCTTTAATCTTGCACCGGAATGACAGCTCCTGTCCTGCCCCTTTTGTCTCGCTGGCAGGATGGTCAAGCAGCCGCCTTCACATCTGATGCAATTACTAATCCGTTTCCTTCCCAGGAAGGCAGTGCTTGTGGTCCCCAGCCCTGGGGACTATAAACATTTGTTTCCCCGATGTCTGTGCTGCGGGCTCTGTCAGCCCAGTGATCCCCTGCGGTTACCAGGAGGTGCTGGGCATTTTTCAGAGGGGGAATAACCATTCCCTTTCAAGAACATTTTCCTTTTGCATTTCCCTGTCCAGACTTTTGGCCTTTGTTTCAAAGGTGAGGGCTTCCCGGTGCCCTCAGGTTTCTCCAACCCGAGATGAGTGTGTGTGGTTGGCTATCAGGAGAGGTGTTTGTAAGTGAAGCACCACTTGCTCATTGCTTTTATGGAGTTTGGCTTCTTGGATTATGGCCAATGAAACCAGTTATCTTGTATTGTGAATTTTGAAGGCAAAAGGACACTGAATTAGTTACATTTGAATCATCTTCCTATCTATCGATGACTGCAGTGATTTTTGGGGCTTGGATTAATGTATATTGTAGATGCAGTTACTCTTTTTGGATCCGATAGATTAGATTCAGCGAAACACATCCCTCTGGAGATGTGTTAGCCATACTTTGCCTCTAGCTCCTCTTACATGGAGTCAGTTTCAAGTTCAAATACATTTTGTCTGATAAATTGACTGCACGTGGAGGAACTAAAGAGAGCAATTAGGTATGACGTCAAATAAATGACTCAGTGACAATGTATATTCCATTTAGGTCAGCATAGTTCAAAATGCGAGAAAACATGATTTAGCTGGCTGGACTGAAAGACAGTTTAAATTACTGGACGAGAAGAATCTGAGGTTTGCCTTCTGAGGTTAGGTAATTGGAGATATGTAATATTAATTGTGTTTGCTGTGAGATGATTCTGTTGTGAGATGGGTGCAGTTGTTTCTGTGGGTATTGTTTAATATGACAATGTGCTGGTCCAGTCTTTATGCAGAATGGGTATTGCTTTTGGCCAAGGTGAGGGCGGGTGGGTGAGTGATATGAGGCTGAAGCCTGTTAAACCATGATAAGTGAATATATTTTGCTCGAGAGTTCATTAGGGTGGCAGTGCCCTAGAGTAGGGAGTGGGCGACTTCTGTGTTTTCCTCCATTCTTCACCTCTCCCTTTTAGAATTGTACGCCCACATCTTTCCATGTGATTTTGTAGGAGCTTCCATTATAGGAGGCACTACTGCCCCATCGTTGTTGGGCATGACCATGTGACTCATGTCAGTCGGTGGACTTAAGCAGACATGGTGCCCGCAGAGACCTTAGATGTGCTTCTGTGGTTGGCGTGGCCTCTGGTGCTCCTGCATCCACTATGGGAAGAATGCATTCTGGTTGGCTGCTGGCCTTAGGAGGACGAGGAGGCGTGTGGAACAGAAGTGAACCCCACCTGAAACCTGAAGCCAAGCAGACTGTGACTTGCAGACCTGTGAGCAAGAAAAATAAATGCTTAGGATCGTAAGCCACTGACTTTTGGGCGAGTTTGTTATGAAGCATAATTGTGGAAATAGCTAATAGATGTACATACTGAAAAAAAAAAAACCCTACCTTTGTAAGAGTTTCATTTGGGTTAACAAGCTCCTTTTACATTCAGATCCTCATTTCCACACCCTTTGTAGGGAGTGGGTTATATCATTCATAACTTAGTGGTATCCTTTGGCTGCAATGCAGTGACGTCTTTTGCTGGTGAGATTTCATGACCAGAGGTTGCATGAATATATCCTCTTATATATTAATATAATTAGACACCCCTACTTAATTATGTATTGGGGGAATTTACATATTTTACAACTTTATGTAGGCTTTTTGATTGCTTTAAAAAGGAAATTTGAGTGACTGAAAAATTCTGTAAAAGAGTTTTTAGTTGCATGTAATTAATTTCACTATAGTTTGGGAGAAAATAAGTTTAATAGACCATATTAGGTAGCTCAAAGAAGGTGAAGACAGGAGACACAGGTCTGGAGGCTAAGCTGATAGGGGCAGTGCTCTCAGAGTAAACCATGACTGTGTCAGCAAGGACCCTTTTATTTTTATATCTGCTGATGGGACCTCACAGCTTCTGCTGCCTTAATGGGCTACTGGACCCTAGAACCTCTGCCACTCATGTCCCTGCTGCCCTGAGTCTGGGAACCTGTGTCATCACCCTTATTATAAAAGATTCTGCTTCCTCAGGTTCTCTTCTGAATGAAAGGCTTTTATGAGTACAGCTCATTGGTGGTGCCTAGATCACATGCCTGTATCCTAGCTGCAAGGGAGCCTGAGGAAGTGAGCTTATAGCTTCTACCTTAGGAAAGCAAGACTTAAAATGTGGAAAATTACTGAAACCTAGGTAGGTTGTTCAAAAGATACCAGGTAGTCATAAAGCTTGAAAAATGTCCATATAAATCCATAATATCTATTTTAAAGCCAACCTTTAGTTACTGTTAATTAGTATAGTAACTTTAAAAAAGTGAAAATAAAGGTAGTTTATCCAATTAAAAATTTTTTGGCCATGCCATGGGGCATGCAGGATCTTACTTCCTCGGCCGGGGTTTGAACCTGCACCCCATGCAGTGGAAGTGTGGAGTCTTAACCACTGGACCACCAGGGAAGTCCCATATCCAATTAAAAAAAAAAAAAGAGCACTAGTGTAAAACAAAATTGCAAAAGTACCTCTGGCCTTATAGGCATGTATTTCTCAAGTAGGCACTTTCTTTAAAATATCCCATAAAAACAAATATATCAAGTAGAAAAATTTTTACATCAAAATCTCATTGATTTAGATTCCACTTACTCAAAATTTGTGATCATCAATTTGACTAAATTGGTTTATTAGTTTCACAATATGGCATTGTTTATAACACTAAGTTAAAAAATTCTCAAACTTCAGAATCATCTATTTATCTACCATTCTATATACTTAATTTAACATTTTTCTTTTTCATCAAGCTGATAGCATTGTTTGATTTCCTTTAGGGCTTGGCAGTCATAAATCTACCTTTAAAAATCTACTATATAAACTGTTCATTAAGTCAGCGACTCAATTCCTCCTTGAGAACTGTGGGCACAGATACAAAAAGGTTAGTAAGTTTTTTGGTGGGAAAATGGAGAAAATGAAGTTTTCTTCTGAGTAGTTCCACTTCCACAGTGAAATGAAAAAGTTATCACTGAGAATAACTGGCCCAGGGACAGAGAAATTGTCAATAGAACAAAACAGAAGGCTCCCAGTTGGGGGAATGGCTGTAGGATGCTGGGGAGACAGAAGAGTGTGGAAATAGTTTTCCTGGCTAGTGAGAAAGAGATGAACTTGGGACAAGTTATAAGGTTGCCAGGCACAGCGAGGGCCCAGTTGAAATGATCATATGTTAAACTGAGATCAGATAGCATAGTTGTATGTTTGTCTCTGCCACATTGGGCCTTTTGGGTGCAATGCAGAGTAGGCAAAGAGTTGGGTTTTTATGAGGGCTGGGTTTTGCTCGGAGAGTACATCAGAGGAAGAGAGGGGAAAAGTATTGGAGGGTAATTGCTGGGAAGAGATTGTAACAATGGGCCATAGAATCTAAGATACATGTAGAGGGCGTGAAGACATGGAGAGTGGTGGACGGTAAGCAGTAGGTCAGTGGATTGGAAGTCCTGGTGAGGTCAGAGAATTGTTGGAGTTAAAGTATTGAAAAGAGTAGATGAAAAGTAAATGGTGCTGGTGATTGATGGAGAGCGTTGAAACAGACTTTGGAGGTAGCACAGCTGTTGTCGTCGGGCTCCAGGCTCTGGCTCTGGTAGTGGGAGGATGAGATGAGTGGAGGACAGAGAAGAGCTGGTCAGGGAGTTAGGAGCCAGGATGTTGAATGCACTGTATGAGTGACGTTGAGGTCCCTGATAATGTTGGCAGAGTGGAAGTAGAGGGTGGCGTCGTGAGCCAGTGGTTAAATGAGGCGGCATGTTGGTGTGTTAGCTGTAGAAAGGATGCAGTGGGGGGTGTCATCCAGCAGCATGTACCCCAAAAGAGCTGGGAGGGAGAGAAGAATAAAGGCCTGGAAGCAGCAGTGGGCAGTAATGGGGCCACTCAACCCAGCTTTGTGGGGCCTGGGAGAAAATATTGCCATCGTTTGAGGAGCTTCATGGAAAGCAGTGTCCGTAGGACGTAGCCAGGGTTTGGTTAGAATGAATCCTATGTGTGTGTTTTAGTAAAAAAGTGGAAGCTAGCGTGAGGAAGCAGGGATCTTCTTTATAGCTACGCCAATAACGATCCTGTAGATAGTGTATATACAATTGCAGCAGCATGGTATAGTACTTAGGAAAAGTAGACTGATTTTTATCCATTTAATCAGCATTTAGTCCAACCAGTACCTTAAAAATGTAGTATCAGGAATGAATTTTTAGATTAAAAATTAATAATGTTGCTTTGGGCTGGCTAATACAGGACTCCAAGATAGTAAGTCAATAGCAGCTTTTTTTGGGGGGGGTGTGTTAATAACTCCCCATAATTGAATGAGATAAAAAGTTCTTTTAAATCTAAAGCAGATGCTTGGATTTATTATCCTGCTTCTTCATTTTAGTGTTTGGAAAAAGTATGATTTCACTTTTTCATTCTCATTGGTTTCATTTTAAATTTTCAAGTATGTTTTGGCTAAGATATATGATAGAAATTAATACTCAAGAGAAAACAAGGTTCTAGGTCATTTATCTAAACATATGTAACGAAATTATGGAACTTGGACTTGTTCATTGTAATTCAATGCTAGTTTCCTTCAAGCACCTATAAATCATGTATTTGTGTGTGTTTTGGTATATTAAGATAAGTAGAGAACCACAGAATTTATTTTTGATAGTGATTTTAGATATCATTTAATTTAATCTTCCTTAAGCCATCGTTTAGGCTAATTAAACCGTTGCAATGCCAGCACACTTGAAAGATGACTGGTGCTGGACTGCTTGTAATCCTCATATTAAGTTACCTCTGTTAGGATCCAACCCGAAAGTACTTCGGAAATATTGAAAAGAAGAGAATAGTTATTGAATTATGTTCAGCTTAATTATTTTGCTTAGGTCAGTGAAATATGTGACATTTCCATTACCGTTAGCCCTATTTTAAAGTGTGTATTTGTTTCTGAGTAGGCTGATCTGGTTTTTACAGCAACTGAATCAACTTTTGACCTGTTTGGTGGCTGCATTAGTTATGTATATTATTTGTGAATTAGTAGATATATTACACATATATTTTTGTTATATGGATTATATAGATAATTATATATGTGGATTGTTTTGTATGAATAATATATATGGTATATATTATATGGCTATATTTTACTGATTTGGAGAAAGCACATATACACAACTACTTATATATTAGAACTTTGCAGGAGGACAATGAATTTCAATGTGTGATTGTCTCTGATCCCTCATTTAGCACTTCACCTGCTTTGTAGAGCAAGATCCATTCTCCATGCTTGTAATGCCACTGGGTCAAGAATATACTGTTACCCTTAACCTGAAGGGATGTGCGTTTACACGTTTAATTTATTGCACAAATAATTTTATAACAGCAATAATGGAAATAAAATTCTGAAATCATGTAGAGGTGATCCAATGCATCAATATTTTTATTTTCCTTCCAGTCTTTTTTTTTTTTTGCGGTATGTGGGCCTCTCACTGTTGTGGCCTCTCCCGTTGCGGAGCACAGGCTCCGGACGTGCAGGCTCAGCGGCCATGGCTCACGGGCCCAGCCGTTCCGTGGCATGTGGGATCCTCCCGGACCGGGGCACGAACCCGTGTCCCCTGCATCGGCAGGCGGACTCTCAATCACTGCGCCACCAGGGAAGCCCCCAGTCTTTTTATATATGGATGCATGCTTTTTAAAAAACAGGATTTAGTCATAGCTTACATATATCTCTTTATTCAGCGCAGCTCTTCACCCTGAATATTGTATGTTTAGTGGAGATGAGTACTTGTAATTATGGAACATGGTTTTTTGTTTTGTTTTAGTTTGTTTTTTTTTTGTCAAATAGAACAGAAGAGTTTTTTCAATACTTGGGGTGTTTCTGACTAACCAAAATGAGTAGCGGGACTCGAGAAATTTTGCTAAAGTTCGTCTGATATTTAATTAGCACTTTAGTTTGAGATTTCATAGTAATAAAGTTGATCCATGTTCTGGTATTTTTTGTGGGGATAATCTTATTTGAACGTCACAGAGTCTGATTTAAAAAAAAAATATTTTTTGAACACAATTTTCAGCGGGTGAAGGCACCTTCTTTCCTTGATCACCTTGCCCGTGGGGATGGAGTTGCCAGGATCCAGGGGAGACCGAGGGCATTATAGAAATGGGTGGCATTTTCTTAAGCGCATAAAACCAGGGTAAGAAACGGCTGCATCGGACAGGAGCTCATCTTGCGTGGGAGGAGATTTCCCAGGGCTCCTTGTAAACCTTTGATGAAAGGAATGACCCTGGCTAATAGAATGCCCTCAGTTCTTCTCTTTTCTTCTTAAAAAAAAGTTGCATTTAAAGTTTGGTAGGGTAAAAATTTCTCATTGTCAAAACCTGATGAAACAAAGATGTCCTTCTTGGTCAAGTTGAAAACTTTTAGCAGTTTGTCACCTCTCTAGAAGTAATAGTTTTAGTTCAAAATTTTATTTTGTTCTATATGAAAAACACAAATAACATTCCATTCCACTAGATTATTTAGTTTTGTCCTCTGGACCCTGTCAAATAAACTGACAACTACATTGTTCGGGTAGCTTGGAAACAAATAATTTTGTTATTAAGTTGAAATAACATCATGATAACATCATGATAATTTGATTTAAAATGATGGTGGAAGTCAGTGTAGCTTTCACAAGTTTGATATTAGATTTTTACTGTGTGTTCTTTGTGTACCTGTTTTTAATCTAATCTTGACATTTTTTAAAAAGAAGTTTGTAGAGTTGTTGTTGTTGTTTTAATTAAACTTTCTGTTGGACTTTTAAATGTTTGCCTGGAAAGCGTTGATAGAAAGTGCTCTTTTCCCTCTTTATAAGTTTTGACTAAAAAGTAATTGGGTGAGCTGTTTAATATTTTTACCTTCTGATAAATGACATGGATTTACAGAATAGATAAATGAAGGTAAATTACTTTCTCTTTAAGAAAGTAATTGCTCTAAAAGATTTTTAGAGGCCAATTCTCTGAGGCATTTCAAGTAGGACTTGGTTAACTAAAGTATAACTTACAGTTAACCGTAAGAAACCAGTATTTCGTAGCATCTGATGTGTTTAGGCATTTTTTTTCTTGGCTGTGTGTATCATGTGTAGCATTTTTCTGGAGCCTGTGTTAGCAGAGGTAAGTGCATATGTCTCATTAGTTGGTGATGGCGCTGCCCAGTTGGCCCATTCAGTTTATTAATGAGGCCAAGGTTTGGGCTCTGTCCCTGGACAAGCCAGTTCCTGTAATTTCTCTCTCCCCTGTACACATCAGACTGCACTAGTTGTCACTGGATGCCTGTGAATCCTTAGGAACAGATATTTTGGGCACAAGTCTTTGCAATTTGGGACCAACTGTTATGTTTATTGCTATAGAGAACTGGAGTGATTAAGGAAAGAGGTTTTTTCCCCAAGTTCGGTGTTATGGTTAGCCAAAGGTTAATCAGAAAACTCCCTTTATTTCACTGATGAGTTTTGAAAAGAATTCTAAAATATATTGAAATTAAGCCATGGTTGAAGTTTAGTGTACATTTTTGCCTTAGAATAGAAGCACAGTCATATTTTTATTTGGTTCTTATTATAAGCTGTCTCAGGATAATTGTTCTCACCATCTTTCATGGTTAATTCTCTAGATGATTTTATAAAAGGAAGCTCAGATATTTAGCATTCTACAAGACCTACTAGGATCATCTAGTTTAATTTTCTCACCTTACCAAGTGAAGAGATAGGATCCTCGGGGAACCTGCTAAGGTCACATAGCTTGTTAGGCCCAGCTCCAAGTTTACCATGCAAGTTCCTTCACCAGCTTGACCCACTCTCTGCAACGCTGTTTCCAGGGAGTGGGGTTTCTACCCACCTGGAATATCAGCTTCCAGCCTTAGCATTTTCCTTATTCTTGACTTAAATCGGATTATGGTTGGCCCTCCGTATCTGTGGGTTTGCATCCGTGGATACGGAGGGCCGACTGTAAAGCACTTGAGGCTCTTTGGATTTTGGTATCCATGAGGGGTCCTAGAACCAGTCCCCCTCAGATACCCAGGTATGACTTTATAGTTAAAACATTCTAGTGAGTATTGTGAGATCTTACCGCGAAGCATTTTAAGTTTATTGTCGCTCTGCTCAGATCTACGTAAAACTTGGCATTCTTTCTTGCTTAAGACATAACTGTCCTCATATGAGAATTTATTATTTCTTTATGTGGGCATTTCTAAACAAAACTTTTATTGAAAAAGAAAATATCAAAATGACTAGAAAAAACAAAAGGTAGGAAAGATTTTGGAGGGGGGAGGAGATAGTAAGAACTTCTGAATACTTACTATGTGCTAAATAATTCAAAAGGTATAAATGGGATGCTTGCCAGTTCCTGTTCTTAGGTTTTTAGGAATTCTGCATAATGGAAAAAACACCTTTCAACAGAAATACCGGGCATACACAGCTAAATCACAGTTATCTTGTTTTCAATCATTTTGTGGAATTATCTCCTCTTCAGAAAATAGTTTTAAATAATATTTTTGTTATATTATTGTTTGCTTTGCTTAAGTGTGGTTTTCACTGATATCTCAAACAGTGACATCCCAGCAAATTCTGGAATACAGAATTCTTGCTCAAGTTTAACTGTTCTTTACTTATCTGCAGTCAGTTGGGGAAGGGGACTCCCATTTGAGGAGTTGTTAAAAAATATATTTAGGGACTTCCCTGGTGGCACAGTGGTTAAGAATCTGCCTGCCAGTGCAGGGGACACGGGTTAGAGCCCTGGCCTGGGAAGATCCTATATGCCGCGGAGCAACTAAGCCCGTGCACCACAACTACCGAGCCTGCGCTGTAGAGCCTGTGAACCACAACTCCTGAGCCCGCGTGCCACAACTACTGAAGCTGGCGCACCTAGAGCCTGCGCACCACAACAGGAGAAGCCACCGCAATGAGAAGCCTGTGCACTGCAACAAAGAGTAGCCCCCAGCTCGCAGCAACTAGAGAAAAACCCGCGGGCAGCAACGAAGACCCAGTGCAGCCAAAAATAAATGAATTAATTAAAAAAATATTAAACAGTGTTTTATGATTTTTTTTGTTTGTTTCTTTAACTACACAATGGATTGCCAAACCACATGCAGATGATTGGCAGGTATCTGCTGTTTGGGATTATTGGAACCACTTTTCTGTTGGTGTGTATAGTTGAGCTTTGATCACAAACAGCTGTGTTAAGTCTTAGCCCAACAGATGACAGGTATGATACTGAGAGGAAAGTAATCTGGAAGGCTCTAAAACCCATTTTGAAATTTTATCCGCTAACAAAATGTATATTAATTAGGACTTTTTTTTTGTTGCGAGTGCCAGAAAACTCAACCACACCTGGCTTCAGAGTTGTTGGCTCAGGTGCCTGAAGAGCCCAGGGGTGAAACTGGTTTTAGGGCAGGGCTGCCTATAGGGGCTTAAAGGGTTTCGTTGGGGCCCAGTTTCTCTTCATCTCTTAATCCTGTGTCTTCTGTGACAACTCAGTTTTCAGGCTGGCTTACCTGTGTGGCTGAAAGACAGCTGCCATACGTTCAACCTACATCGCTGTAGGTGCCAGTGCAGTGAAGAAGAGGCCCCCACCAGTGAGCTCACTGTTTCTCTCTGGTCCTGATTGGTTATTGTGTCAGTGGCTGAACAAATCAAGGGGACTGCAGTACACTGTCTGGCCACTTCCAAGTCACATAATCCACCCTTGTAGAGAGCTGGGGAGAGCTTGAGTTCTCAAAAGAAAGTAAGGGTGTTATACCAAAAGAAGGGGTGATGGATGCTGGGTGGTCAGAGAATAACAAATAGCGACCACAATATAGGTGTACCTCATAAAGTAATCATTATGTGATTTTGCATTTACTGTGAAATGTCACAGAATCTTTCACTTCATAATACTAGGAAGGGAGTGAGATAAACTATTTTTCTCTTTCTGTAAAACTAACATTAAAATGCCTTTTGGTGGAGGGCTGGTATTAGTATTTGAAGCCACTTTCGGCAGACTGTCTCTCCAGTAGGACTTGTCCCTGAACCAATAAGACTCTTTTTGAATGTTATGTGTCCTGTAGCCCTTGCTCCTTCCGGCACATGAGGTTTGAGCTTGTTCCTATGTAGTAAGACAGTAAATGAAATCACCTGTGTGTTAAAGTTAGGGCGACCCACAGGATGTCAGTGTGGTAAGAGGCTTCAAGGGAATGTCTGAACCGTTCTGATCAGACTTGGGAAAATGTGAAAGTCTTGCCTCTTAGAAGGGAGAAATAATAAATTTAAAATATGCTCCGTCTATAAGACGATTCAAAAAGTAATTGATACCTAAATAGAAAATAACTCTAACTCTTGTTAACAAAAGCAGCAAGAAGAGCTGGGTCCTGGGGCAGGACCTGCTAAGCCTCTAACCAAAGCCATTTCTAGCTTTCAGGGTGGTGCCGGCAGTGCATAGATCCTTGTCTTCACCCTGGCGCTGAGATGGGAGGGGCTGTCTCTGTGTTAGTGGCCCCCACTGACAGTTTGCCGAGTTCACCAGTGAGGGTACTGGTGAATGGTGGTCATCTCCACTGCTGCCCACAATAGCCCTGCTGTCTACGCTGTATGTACATAACCGCAGTGAATATACTGTAGATGCGCTGTAGATGTTGGTGCATCTGCCCGTTTCCATTTCTTCTTTCTTCTCCAGCTACTTTTCTTTCAATTTCTTTTCCACTATTTCAAGCACTCAGTTTTTTCCTTCTTCTTCCCGGTTCTCTCTTTTCTGAGCTTAGTGATCACTAAAGCTGGACAGAGGTATCACTTAGCCTGTTCACAGATGACCTTTGGATCTTTTGGCCGTGACCAACCCCAGCACTGTATATGACTATATTTGCTGTTAATGCGGTAGGTTTCATCACATGTAGACAAAACAGGTCTATCTCGGTTCATAATCATAACAGTACGTACACATCTCCAACACCCCTTTTATCGCAGGGATTTGCTATGTGAAATCAAGCCTCAGTTTTTGTTACAGTAATTGATTATTTATTGGTGATACAATATGGGATAAATATGCAAAGTATGGGCCATTCTTATCAATAATGGAAATAGTGACATCATATCTACCTTTATCTTTGCCACGATGACTTTATTTCTCAATAAAAGGGAAATTACTACAAGACTGGGTTTGAAAAGCTAGTTAGCACAAGCAGTGTGGTAAAGAAAGTTGCTTCTTTCTCCTTAAAAATTTTTTTGAGTGGCATGTGTATTTTATTCATTTTAAATTTTTGTCAGAGTTTCAAAGTACATAACTTATGATTTTAATAAGATGCAGCAGTCCCCTCTGTACTTCTTCCAACCTCTAATTCCTTCTCTCCAGAGACAGCCACTTGTAAGCCTTTGATTTTCCTTCTGGCACCTGTCTATTCTATATATTGCTATTTGTAAGCTTAAAATTTTTTTAGATGTTATCTACTGACTTTTTGATACGGAAGAAGAAGATCTATTCTTTGTTAAACCGCCCCTCCCGATCCACCCAATATAGTTATGTCCCATTTTTTTGGTTATTCAGTATCCTTTGTTTACAGGCAGACCCCAGAGATATGGTGGGTTGGGTGCCATAATAAAATGAATATTGCAATAAAGCGAGTCGCACGAATTTTTGGTTTCCTAGTGCATGTAAAAGTTATGTTTACACTATGCTGAAGTGTGCAATAATAGCATTATGGCTGAAGAAATATAGATACCTTAATTAAGAAATAACTTGTTTGATAAAAAGTGCTAACCATCACTGAGCCTTCAGTGAGTCATAATAGTAACATCAGAGATCACTGATCACAGATCACCATAATAAATATGAAAATTATGAAAAAGTTTGAAACATTACAAGAATTACCAAAATGTGACACAGAGATATAAAGTGAACAGATACTGTTGGAAAAATGGCGCCGATAGACTTGCTTGAAGCAGGGTTGCCACAAACCTCCAGTTTGTAAAAAAAAAGTGTGATATCCATGAAGTGCAGTAAAGCAAAGGGCAATAAAATGAGGTATGCCTGTATTTGGACTATTAAATATTGTTTGTGGCTGAGCCAATGAATGTACTATGATTATACTTTCTTTCTTGAAAACCTTTTTTCTTTTTTCCTAGAGTTGCTAATTTCTTTTGTACCTACTTTATCTCCACACTCTGATAGTCTTAAAAGTCCTTTCACTAGATCTACGTGCATTAGGTAATCTATCAATTCTATAATTTTTTTCTTGAGATGTTCCTCCCAGAGCTTTTTGTCTCCTACTCTAATCTGGACTGCTTTTTCTCTGAGTTTGTTGAATAGCTTTGTCCTGGGATTCTCTTCACCATTACACTGGGCTTTCCCTTTGCTCTTTTTTTTTTTTTAACTCTTGGATACCATGTCTTCTTTCTTGGTTTGCTCCCTGTTTTTGGTGGAACACATCCTCCAGTAGCTTTCTGAGAAAAGGTATGTGGTTGGTAAATCTTGAGTCCTTACTTGTCTAGAATCATCCTACCCTTCACACTTGGTCAATAGTTTTGGCTGAGACTACTTCAAAACTTTTCTCTCTGTAGGTGAAAGATAATTCTGGTGAGTTTATATATTTTTTTGGTGAAATCATTTTCATTAAGAGTTTTGAAGGTATTTCTCTATTATTTTCTATATGAAGAAAGAAATTGACATAATATCTAAAGCATAGATTTTTTAAAAATTTGCTTTGCCTTTTATTGATGGTTTAAAATGAGCTAGAATGAATGTTCTAGCAGTTTTGTATTTACTTACTTGAATTTGTTGTTTTTATCGTATTGCTCCCAGGCAAAATCTTTCTCTCTTCAGGTAAAAAATAATTCTGTTGATTTTCCTTCAGTATTTGGTTTTCAAATGTCACTAAAAGAATGATGGTTTCATACCTTGACTCTGGGTTTTCTCAATATAAGAAATACCAAGATTTCGTCATTTGTACCTCCATTAAAAAGGGAAAAAATCATATATTAAATAAACATCCAAGTACATCCTGTATATTTTGGATTTATTGTTACTGCCTACTGAATAGTCACATATACATCATATTTTTGTCAAGTTCATCTGTGACACTCAGTGGACAATGCCAGATCCGTAGAAATTTCATTTGTTCAGAAATTATCTAATTATTTTATGCATTTTTATTGTTTTCATGCTCATCTTCCCCATTTCTTTTTTAAAAGATGTATGTATGTTCCTACCCAGAAATACCATTTAACGTTTATAAATACATATGTGTGTGTATATATATATATATATATATATATACACACACACACACACACACACACACATACAAATATATATAATTATATTGAATAATTCTCTAACCATAATTTAGGTATATTAGGTGGTTGGGGAACCAACTTTTGTGGCAAGAAGTGGAACCGATGAGGGGAGACATGGGGGCTCCCAGGTTTGCAGTTTTGAAAACTCATTTTGGATGCAGATTGCAGAGACAGGACAACCCGCAGAAGGATTAGTAGGAAGGGATCACAGTCACTTAAGTGAGTGATGGTGGTGGCTTGGGAATGGTAGTGGTGAAGAGGATGGAGAAAAGTAGGTTGCATTTGAGATACTGAGGAGAGACAATCATTAGCACTTGAGGCTGGGAATTGGGTGGGATGAGGTGAAGAAAAAGAAATGAGAGGAAACTGGAGACTTGGAACGCAACTTGTTAATTTCACCCAGAAATGTGGTGAATAGGATAGACTCACAGATCAAGTAATCTGATACTGGTAAGCTGTATATTCCTCATTTAGAAAAGTAAAAGGATTTGGTGTTCGGATTAGAGTATTTAATCCTGGATGAGTCTTTCCTGGGTCTGGGGTTAAAAGGTTTCAGACCAGGGTGGGTGTTTAGGAAGCTGGGATATTTATGGGTGGGTGAATTTAAATCTAATTTCAGTGTCTGTCCTGTTTAACTGGGAATTGTCTCGCTGATTACATATACTTTTCATAGTTATTTCCTTATTTTTTTCTGTAGTGTTTTCCATAATTATTGGGAGCCCAGAACATTTACGTGAAGAAAACAGATTTTCAAAGGTGTTTTGGTTTCATATCATGATTTTAAGATTGATTTTTTTCATGTGATACATTACCTCAAAATCTTTTCTTTTTTGGTAACACTGTTTTCCCTATTTGTTCCTGGGCAAAGACTAGAGATGAGCATTTGGCTTGAGTTACAGATAAAACCAGGGATGTATTGGTTATTCTTTGCATCGCACTCCCGAATTAAGAAATGGTACCTAACAACCTGACAGTGTATTAGGGCAAATGGTGGTTGGCAGGCGCCTTTCAAAGGTACCGTTCTGATGCTTTTGTTCCATGTGCCTTTTAAGTTAGAATGCTAGTTGGAGTGGACAGATACCACTCATTGCACAATCTCTTTCACCCCCGGTGAGGGGCCTTTTGGTTGCTTCAATCTCAGCAGAAGAATGGGAGCAGCAGTTGGATTTGGTGGAACTGGCCTTTTTCTGGCTGCAGCCCCACCTCCTCTTCCTGTGGGCTCCCAGGCCAGGGTGCCTGCAGGGGCTCTCTCCTCTTCTGCAGTCACAGCTTTGTGGTTCTTTGTGTGAGCTGTTATCAATTTCAGTGGATACGCTTTGTTACCTCTATTTGTACTATAACTAGAAATTTGATAAGGTTATGTGCCTGTCAAATGATTTAGATGTCAGGTGTAGATGCAACAAAGCAATTTTGACAAGTCAAACACTGGTGCAAAGAAGGGGGATGAGGGTGACCTGCTGATAGAAGAAAGTAAAATCTCTTATGGCCTCACTTTCTTTCTCTTTTAACTCTAGGTCAGTACTTTAACCTCTTTAATTTGTCCCTTCTTAAGTGAATGTGACACGGTGACATCCAGCTTCTATCTAAAGGGCAGTGAAACGGAGGCCTGCCGTTGGAAGGTAGATGCTGGCATTTAGGGAGATTTGACTTTGGGTATTCTGATAAAAACATCTGGGTCTGGGAACTTTATCTTTGACTGAAGCTGAGATTAAGGTCTTAGAAGACAAGGTTTATTAATGCCAGTGTCTGTTCACATATGTGTGTTACAGAGAGCCTGGTATTTTTAGTAAGCAGTGCCCCTTTCTTTTAGGGGGAGGTAAAGGCCCAGTGCCTGCAGTACATTTGTCGTCCTGTGTTCTGCAGCCCAGGCAATGATTTGGTGGGTATTGCTCACTGATTTGTCATATCCTCTGTTGGATGAGTCGGTCGAGCCTAGGATTAATAGGTTTAAGTTTCTTAGAGCCTTTCTGTTGTTTTCCTTGATTGATTAAGTAACTTGTACCTCTGAGCTATCCCAATATCTAAATCTCTTCACTGCCCACATTGAATATGTAGCTTTGCCTTGGCATCTACCTCAGCAGAAAGTCCCCCATTTTACCAGTGGTATGTTGGACAGTAGTTACCCCCTTAAAGGTCAATGTGTCCAAGAGATGCTGCTGGAGTTACAGGGATACTTCCAGTATTTTGCCACTTGGGTTTGTGAAGTTACGGAATGAATGTAGGCATTCAAGTGTAACTCATCTTGACAAGGGTTTCATTATACTCTGCAAGCACAATTCAAAGAAATAATGAATTTATATTCGGGGTAGTCTTGTTTGAGTTTATTTAAAGAAATGAAACATACAATCCCTATAATAGCTCTTGCTACAGAAGTATTGATGGTGCTGACAAAGAGAAAACTCAGACCAGATGGTTTCCAAACAGTGGAACCACCTGGCTCCCTGGCAATGCCAACTTATTCCTGTTTCTCAAATAGCTGTACTCTCACGGACTGTGAAATGTATAAGTGAGATGTTCATGGGCTCAGGCAGAATAACATTCCAAAATTAGAATTATTAAGAGACATTAAAACACTTACCCATGTCAACTCAAACTGGCCACTCTCTTCCATTTACATTTTTTTCTTCTTTCTCTTTGTAACTATAAAACCCAGTTCTTTTTTATTTCCACATTGCAGAGAGAAAAAAACAAAACAAAACTGTTTCTTCTTGAGATGTTTATTCTGGAGGGAAAAGAAAGATCCTTTGTCCTTTTGGGAAATGGACTCACCAAAATTCCATTCATGTTTTCAGACCAAACAGGAGACTTCTAGGTCAGCAAGGGAAGAATAGAATTGTACCTACAGCACCATGAAATTACACCGAATCATGAAACTTCATAGGAATATAACCAAGATAATATATTAATCGATGTGCAGACATGCAGTAATTTTTTCTAATTATAATGTTAAACTTTGGGATTTTCTTGAATTACTTAGTATCTAATTTTTCATGTTGGAAATCAGAGTGAATTTAAGAGTGAAAATATTGAATCATCTACGGACCTTTCTAAGTTGATGCTTAAGAAGGCAATCATGTTAAAGTTTCATTTTGAAGTGGTTACCTTAGCTTCTTATTCATTTGATGAACGCCTAACTGAGCACCTAATTGGCAGTGTTTGTAACCATTAGAGATCCAGTACGGGATAATGTATGTAACGTGAGAAAATTTAAACATTAAGATATTTACGCTGTTGTTTAAAATCTAGTCTTTTTAAAGAAATACTGATTATTTTCATCAAAATTACATTTCAGTCCAAGTGAAGGTCTTCGAAGTTTACCAAGCGTTTGAATTACCATCTCGTGGCATGATAGGCTAGAAAGAGCCAAGGCTTTCAAGACGGCAGATCTGGCTTTGAATCCTGACTCTACTGCTCACCAGGCGGTGATGTTAGACTTGTGTCTTAATCACCAAGTCACAGTTCCCTGTATTGGCTGGGATTCTGGGCTGTAAGAGATGGAAAACCCAACCCTCATTCACTTGGACAAAATGATAACTTGAGAATATTAAGGTACACAAATCTGTGGACAGGAATGTGCCTGTTTCAGCTTCAGGAACAGTGTGAATCAGGACTCAAAAGTCAGCAGGCCAGGGCTCTTTTTGGCAGGTGGGCTGCATCTGCCCCTTTGGGTTCTGGTGGTGGCAAGCCTGGCTGTCAACAGTTCCAAACTTTTATGTCTTAGAGGTTTTTTTTTTTTTTTTTTTTTTTTTTTTGGCTGTACGCGGGCCTCTCACTGTTGTGGCCTCTCCTGTTGCGGGGCACAGGCTCCGGACGCGCAGGCTCAGCGGCCATGGCTCACGGGCCCAGCCACTCCGCGGCATGTGGTGTCCCCTGCATCGGCAGACGGACTCTCAACCGCTGCGCCGCCTGGGAAGCCCACGTCTTAGAGTTTTACTTGCCAGAGGGAGAGGCTCATTCTGCACTTTGAATCTCAATTCCCAAACCCCCTCAACATCTGGACTTGGACTAGCTTGGGCTAGATGACTGACTGCCTTTGGAACGATCCTTGGCGGTTAAGGAAGTGTGTCCTGTAGGGAAACGACAGCTCTTGAGAAGACCTACATGGGTGAATGGGGCCCGGGACCGTTACCAGAAGGAGGTTGGGGGCGGACCAAACAATAGTTGTCTCCATTACATTTCTCATGTGTAGAAAGTGGTAAATAAAAATCTCTTTTACAGTGATTTTTGAAGACTGAGCAGGATAGTCTGTCAAATGCCTAGTATAATGTCTGCTACCTTGTAGCTCTTTAATAAATCATAGCTGCTATAACATAGCAGGGAGGCAACTAGCCAGCATTTCTCAAAACTGACACCTGTAATGAGTGTGACGCTCTCACTCTTAACTAAGAAGCATAAGTAGCCATAATTCTTCACTTCATTCTTTAGCACTGCTCACGTATTTATTTCTCATAGTCTCTTCCCTGTGGATGACCTGAATTAGGACTACGTTTCTAGTTGTAGTATAAACATTCTACTGTAGTATAAACAGTATAAACCTGTAAACATTCCTGGGAAATTTATGTTTTAAATAAAATTCCATATTAAGGATTGAATCTTAAAAATTTTTTTTTGATTAAAAAGCCTTGCTGAGGGGCTTCCCTGGTGGCCCAGTGGTTGGGAGTCCGCCTGCCGGTGCAGGGGACGCGGGTTCGTGCCCCGGTCTGGGAAGATCCCTCATGCCGCGGAGTGGCTGGGCCCGTGAGCCATGGCCGCTGAGCCTGCGCGTCCGGAGCCTGTGCTCTGCAACGGGAGAGGCCACAACAGTGAGAGGCCCGCGTACCACAAACAAAACAAAACAAAACAAAACAAAAGCCTTGCTGAGATCCATGGTTTTTTCTGGGTGGCGAAAACTATCTATCGTGGAAGCTATTCTCAGTGTCATTTGTGTGCATATTAAGTGTATAATGTATTTAGATTTTTTCTTCTTCTGCATTTTTTTCCTTTGTTTTTGCTGTTATAGTTTTTATTCTCCTTCCCCCCGAGTTTTGTAGAAGTGGAAGAAGCATGTTTTCTTACAGAAAAACAGTCGATGTTGCCTGATGGATAATGCTATTGCAGGTGTGGGAGGGTTGTTAGGGCCAATTTTAACGACAATATCAATCTGTTAGGAAGCAGGCTATGTAAGAAAAGCTTGGGGGTGAGGGATCATCTGTCACTTTCATCAGCGGTGACTCTGAGATTAAGAACAGGTTACTTTCACTTTCATGACTGTTTTGTGTTAGTTCAGCTGTTTGTTTACGTTTGCTTGATTCTTGATTTTATCCTTATCTCTTTACTGTAGTTTGAATGTAGCTTTCTTTTCCGAATGACTGATTTGCCAATTAGCTTTATCCTCACTGGAAATTACCCATTTTCTAATACTTTATAATTCAGAATATGCACACAGGAATGTTCCCCGTTGTAACTTCTTATCCATCCTCTCCTTAATTTAAAGTTGCATGATATCTTCTGGTTCAAAATAATTTGAATAATATTCTACTCTGTGTGTGAATTAGGCCATTTGTACTTAAAAAACATAATCATGTAATGGGATGAGACTGGCTCTCTCTAAAGGATTAATAGTTAAGAGAACACGTGTCCAGAAATCAAACTTCATAAATTGTCTGAATTATTATATGTTATTTAAAAAGTAACATGGCAACATAAATCATCGAGTCAGGCTCTATGAGTCAATTACTCTTCAGGATTAAATCAGGTATTAGAATATTAATTGTTTTTTGTTTCTTTAGTACCTGAATAGTTAATTGGATGGTACTTTAGTTTCCTGGAAAAGTTAATCATCATCACCAAATACTTAATGTTCTCCCCAGAGTAATTTATAGCTCACAGGTAGAATTTGGTGGGTCAGTTACATTTTTCTGTTGTGAGATTCTCGGTGAAATATGCATTACATGTGTATATTTTAGGCACCAATTTTCTTCATCAGCGTAGATATGATTTTTTGGTTGGAATCAATAGTTCCATCAGTACAGGCATACGTTGTTTTATTGTGCTTTGCTTTACTGCACTTTGGAGATACTGCGTTTTTTACAGATTGAAGGTTTGTGGCGACCCCATGTCAAGCAAGTGTGTTGGCACCATTTTTCTGACAGCATTTGCTCACTTCATGTCTCTGTGTCACGTTTTGGTAACTCTCACAATATTTCAGACATTTTCATTATTGTATTTGTTATGATGATCTGTGATTAGTGATCTGCGATGTTACTATGAAGACTCACTGAAGGCTCAGATGATGGTTAGCATTTTTTAGCAATAAATTATTTTTTAATTAAAATACGTACATTGTTTTTTTAGACGTAATGCTATTGCATATTTAATAGACTACAGTGTAGTGTAAATATAAATTTATATGCACCGGGAAACCAAAAAATTCATGGGACTTGCTTTGCTGCGATACTTGCTTTATAGCAGTGATCTGGAACAGAAACCACAGTATCTCCAAGGTATGCCTGTACCAGCCAGAGTTTTGGCAATGACCTTCTTCCCCCTGGCCTGATTCTTACTAATAGAAAATTTAAACAAGTGTTTCCTTCAAAAGAAAGACCTGAAAACACATTTCGGGTGAAAAGTATGGGCTGTGATAAACTTTACTTTGGGTGATAATTTTTGTCCCTTTTACGGCACCACAGATTCCATTACAGATAATGAACTAGCTAAAGTTTTAGTTTTTAAAATTTTTAAATTAGTTTTTAAAAATATTCAATTGCTTCCACTTTCCTCTTTAATTATTTACAGGACATTGTTTATATCTTATATGTGTTCAGTTTGATTTTTTTCATTTTGGCATTTTTTTTCATTGTCCGATGAATTGAAAGATAGTATCTGGGGAGATGCCAGAGAGAGACTTCTGCCTCCTGTTAGCTCTGTCACCTCAAACTCCCGCCCTTCATCGATAAAAATGAGGACTATATTGTGTACCTGCTAGGATTTATCTGAAGATAATATAGGTAAAGCGTATTTTAATTTCTTTTTCTTTTATTTATTCATATTCTCTTTTGATCTTAAAAAGACTGAAGGAGCTTCCAGGTACAGGTGGCACAGTGCCTGGGCCATGTGGTAGGAAGCGTTCTCTAGGTGTTTAGGTACTGTAAGTTAACACATGCTTACAGGAGTTGAGTGCTCAGCCCTCCTTACACATTAGTTGCCAGCCTTCCCACCCTGGCTCTGCTTGCATGATATATAAACCACTCGGTGCAGTGCCTGGGATGTAATAGAGAGTTAATAGATGGCAGGCATTATTATCATCATCTTATTTAATTCTCACGTACTGTCAGTGCTGTTACTACAGTTATGCTTATTTTGTACACAGGGAAACTGAGGCTCAGAGAGATTAAGTAACCTGCTTAAGGTCACACAGCTATTAAGAGGTGGAGCCGGGGCCCAAGATGAGTTTGTCAAAATCCTAAACCTGAGCCGTTAACGTCTAAGCTACACTTTAGTGTCTTAGGAGTGATTTTGAATTTTCTTAGCTTATTGAGAAATTAATTAAGATATGCTTTTTATTATGTATTCGGAGTACTTGTTTAGAATAAAATGTAGATTTCAATGTTTTTAAAGTGAAGGAACTCTGAAACTGATCAAGTTGGATTGTGAATATACCTAGAATACTGAAAAATCTGTAAATATTCAGTAAGTACCTCTGCAAATACAGTGGAAGGCTGATTGAAGGCTTAGAAATCTATGAAAATTATTTTTAATGCCTTTTAATTATGTTTAAAAAGGTAATTAAAATTTTAATTTTACCTAATTAACCATAAATTTACAAATTATGAGATTAATTTATAAAAAACAAATTCACTTTTGAGCTCATTTGACTTAACATTTGTTAAAATTAACTTCACCTTAAAAAATATCCCTTAATCAGATTTTCCTTTGTAGTTGTTTAATTCCCATCTAGCATTGTAAGATTAGCCAATTTTCTGCATTTTAGACATTAAAGATATAAAACTTGATAGTAATCAATCATGAAATAGTTATTAAGCTTTTAATACATGCTTAGCACCAAGCAAAATGCAATGAGATAGAAGGAAGCATATGGTACACATTCTCCAGCACTTTGAAATCTACTGAACTATACAAGATGGTACATAATTGAGTGCTGAATTTTGCAAATCAAACTAAGAATTCTGCATGTAGTTTAAAAATGACACGACCCTCACAACTCCCGTGGAAGAAAAGTAAAGTATCCATCATGTCATGAAAGATCATAAAATTGGTCCCTGATTTTATTGTATCAGATGGAGACTTTAAAATGTGTGACATAAAGAGCAGAATAACATCAATCAGTAATAAACATGCCTGTAGATTTTAGGCTTCCGTTAAACATAATCGGACAAGGTAAGCTGCTTTAAGGCTAAATACTGTTCTCTTTTTGCTTCCTCTTCTGCCCCTGGATTATTCTTAGCCCTCTGGTCTATTGTGATTCGCCAAGAATTCTCTTGTACTGCTACTATTGCTCATTAATCCACGTTTGGAACCCCTTTCATCCTCTTCTCGATTTCTCCTTTCTTGCCTTTTTGCCTCATTTCATTATTTGCCAACATAGTGAAACAGCTTCATTAAGATGAAGACATTTAGAGGGACTAATTTAACTTTCTGCCTATGATGGCCACTGACTAAGTCACTTGCCACTTAATGGAAGACCCAAGTTTTGTCTTTAAGCTGACTGAAAATATCCACTGAATTCCTGGCCTTGAGATTCCTTTCCTATTCACTTGCTCATGATTTTTCTTTAACAGGAGACCAGAGGTGATAATTTTATAGCTAATGCTGAAGCATAGGGAAGAAAAGGCATTTTTAGTGGGGACAGAGCAGGAGTTTCTAAGAGCAGCTTATATGAGGCTCAGTGAATACTTTTTGAGTTAATGTTAATATATACCAGCACTGCGATGGACTGAATGTTTGTATCCTCCCAAAGTTCATATGTTTTAACCTAATCCCCAATGTGATGATATTAGGAGGTGGGGCCTTTGGGAGGTAAGTTGGTCATGAGGGTAGAGCACTCATAAATGGGATTCGTGCCCTCATAGAAGAGACCCCAGAGAGCTCCCTCATCCCTTGCTCCACGCGAGGTTACAGTGAGAAGATGGCCATCTGTGAACCAGGAAGCAGGCTCTCACCAGACACCGAATCTGCTTGCACCTTGATCTTTGATTTTTCAGCCTCTAGAACTGTGAGAAATAAATTTTTGTTGTTTATAAGCCACCCAGTCAATGGCTTTTTTGTTATATCAACCCCAATGGACTAAGATAAGCACTATGGCTAGCAATTTCTTTCTAAATCTCATCTAGATCTGTGTTTCTTAGCTTAATCTCCCAGCTCTTCCCCCTTCTTCAGCCAAATGGAGCCATTTTCAGTCCCTGAATATGGGGTTCCTCTCTTACCTCTGGGTCTGGGCCACACTCCTGTTGTCTGCTTCTACTCCCCTTCTTTCTCTCTCCCCTGCTCCCTCCCTTCTTCCCTTTCTTTTTTTATTTTTTTTTTGTGGTACGCGGGCCTCCCACTGCCATGGCCTCTCCCGTTGCGGAGCACAGGCTCCGGACGCGCAGGCTCAGCGGCCATGGCTCACGGGCCCAGCCGCTCCGTGGCATGTGGGATCTTCCCGGACCGGGGCACGAACCCGTGACCCCTGCATCGGCAGGCGGACTCCCAACCACTGCGCCACCAGGGAAGCCCTAGGACTGTTCTTTTTGATGTTCTATGACAGACACTGGGTAACCCTTTCAAGTCAAGCAAAACTAATACGATGATGATAATGCTGGGCATTTGCACAATACCTTATACCTTCTAAGGTTCTTCCCTGTGATTTATCTCATTCAGTCCCTACAGCCTTATTAGTTAAGAATTTATCAGAATCGCTAATTAGAAATGAGGAAACTTTGGCTCAGAGAAGCTAGGAGGCCTGTGAGGAGACTGGTAAGTGACAGGGATGGGATGTGAAATCTAGGCTCTTGTCCGCTAAAGCAACGCTTTTTCCCTGATACAATCCCCTATTTTTATAAACTCGTAAATCTTGTGTCACAAATAGAAAGAACCAGAGTGTAGAAGTAAATGAGGAGAAATTCACGCGTTAACAATTCTGGGAAACTCGCTGTACATGTGTATACGTTGTAGGCATGTTAGGGGTTGTGTATTAATCAGAATTCTTTTGGTTATTGAAAGGAGAGATATTAGCTCACTTAACTGGTAAGCCTGGTGGTTCTGGCTTTAGGAAGAGTTAGATCCAGGTGCTCGAATGATGTTGTCAGGAGTCTCTCATGATCTCTTGCTTTGCTTGCCTGCGTGTTGGCTTCATCCTCATTGGGTAGTGGCCAAATTATGGCCAGCAGCTTCAGTTTTACAGCTTGCTAAACTAGCCAGACCATGGAGAAAGAGCACCCCTTTCCCAAGAGTTCCTACCAAAGTCCTAGATCTGGGGCTCTTGGACACACACCAGATTCAGTGTGTGGGCCGATTCCAGGGTCCAGGGTGCAGTGCTCTCACTGGCTGGATGGGGTCATGTTGTGAGGGCAGAGGAAACACATGAGACTGAAGGGAGGAATCCTCTTACCTCCCTCTGACCTTTGAGCTCTTTTTATTTTTATATCCACTTGTCTCTCAGAATCAGACTATGCATACCTGGCAAACCATCAGATATAACATTTAAAATTAGACCTAAGTAGAGAGATAGGATGTAAGTGGCTGGGAGTACAGAAAAGAAAGGGACTGACTAAGAGCTCCAAGGCTCCCTGTGTGCAGGAAAGATTTACTGGGTGGATTGGTGCTTGAGTTGATGCTAAGAGTATAGGAGGCTTGGTTGTGGATCACCCCATTAAAAAAGGATTAAACATCTTCTAAAACTCGGCAATCCAGTTATGGAAGTGATTGTATACTCTTCAAAACTAGTCATTTAATGTGGCAAGCCCAAATCAGATGATTCTTATGTGTCTTGTGAATGTGGAAAGGACACTTAAATGGTAATTAACTCAAAAGTTACGATTCCAAAATTTACTGTATTTTTCTTTTCAGTTCTTTCTTTGGAAATTGCCATTAAAAAAAAACCCCAGGCTAATCACAAAAAGAATATGTGGTTGTGTCTTCTCTGAAATTGGTGTTAGGGATGTTAGAACTTGGCTTATAGATTTTTCTTCTTATTTCTTCATTCCTGTTGCTACTATAACCTTGCCATCTTTCTTACTTTTATTATTCTCTGCACCTTAGTGCTTACTTCAAGCAAAGCTAAATGTCTTCCCTGCTTGGTTAGGCATAAAACACTGAGAATGTACTGGTGTGTATCTTCACACATGCTGGGAGATTGAGAGTTAGAAGGCTAATCTCATTCAGCATTTTCTGTAGAAGAAAAATAATGTGGTTTATTTGACCTTTTACTTATGGAAATAAAGTAAGGGTTTTAGTACTTTTATACATTTAAACGAAACGTGGAGGGAAAATTAGATATTCTTAGGCTAAAAGTGATGAGAGTATCTGTTTCTTTTTATTTATTGTCATCTGAGGTGTTTTTTTTTTTTAAGCTCTTCAGGTAAAAGGAAATCTTCCAGTAGCCTCACGGACAGTAATGCCTGAGAGAATTGAGTATTTAAATACAAACACGACTCAACAAGAACAGTCATTCCATGATCAGTTAAGGAGACTTTTCAAATTTATATAGAAAGTAGCATCTACAGAATCATTTTTATTAGCTACCCTAAATGTTAATTATTAATTTAAGTTTTAATTTGAAGCTGATAATTATGAATGTGAAAATGGGGATTATATGAGTTAGCAAAAATATGTTTCCATATGTCTTGATATCTAGCCTTTTAAAGAAGTAAGACCAGTCCAAGTGATGTAACCATCTCAGTCATTAACAAGCAGGATATTTAACTGCTGTGACAGTTATTGTCATTATGCTAATAATAGGAGGTGGGGCCCTAGTAAGATTAAGCACTAGCTATTCCAATCCCCTGAGGAAACTGTAAAATTCAGCCTCACTGGGTTGTAATTAGAAAAGAAATATGTTTAAATACTGAAAAAAACTTAGGTACCTCACACAGTATGCCAAGGGCATGCGCTTGAAGCCTTTTAATCTCTAGGTGTGGCCTGTTCTATAAATATTTTCGTAAGCATTTACATAGTCAACGTTTGGCAGTACAACATTGTGTAATCATATCCATATGCTTTGCCTTATGAAACAGAATGAAAACTTTGTTAGGACTGGGCTGCTATTGCTGTTGTATGTCTCCCTCCTCCATAGTGCTGTCCAGGCTCAAAATAATGCTTTGTCACTGACAAGACAAGCCATGGGAGCAAATTTAACTTTCTTTTTCTACGTTTTTGTCAGTTTCAGTATAACTATTAATGATGATAATAATAACTATTATGGAGTACTTGCTTGCTTCTTGTGGGCTAGGTATGTGAATTAAGACACTTGATCTTATCTTTCAGCCTACTAAATAGCATTATTTAAATACTATTATTGTTGTTATCATCACCATTTTACAGACGAGACCACCGAGGCACAGAGTGGTTGAGTAACTTGCCTAAGGTCACACAGTGGTTGCTGGAACACAAACCAAGCAGTCTAGCTATGCACTGCGCCACCTGCTAACAGAGCTGTTCCTGGAGACTCTGCTTCCAGTTTTAGCAGCTTATATGGCCCCCGTCCATCCTGAGTGGGATTTGTGATTCTTTTGCTTACTTTTCTTTTTCTTCCTTTCTTTCTTTCACTTCTATTTCTGTTAGGTCAAGTACAAAAGAGATTTTGAAGAAAGCAAAGGAAGGGGCTTCAGCATTGTTACAGACACTCCTGAACTACAGAGGCTGAAGAGGACTCAGGAACAAATCAGTAATGTAGGTGACCTTTTGTTCAGTGATGTAATACCCTAACTTGTATTTCTGGTGAGAAAGTGAAATTGGGCAACTTGGAAGTGTTCTTATTGCTATGGGATGCAAGCGGTACTCAGTATCCTCAGAAAATATGCCAAGTTAACCTTTTAAACTCCTTCCCTTTGATTTCATCACAGTTACCGAGAACCTAACACTTTAATAGCAGTGACTACAGGCATACCTTTTATCATGCTTTGCTTTATTACACTTCACAGATAATGTGTTTTTTTACAAACAGAAGGTTTGTGGCAACCCCGTATTGTCAGATTATGGTTAGCATTTTTTAGCAATAACGTATTTTTAAATTAAGGTAGGTACATTTTTTTAAACATAATGCTATCGCACACTTAATAGACGACAGTATAGTATAAACATAACTTTTATATGCACTGGGAAGCCAAAAAATTCATGGGACTTGCTTTATTGTGATATTTGTTTTATTGAGCTGTTTTGGAACTGAACATGCAATATCTCTGAGGTATGCCTGTATATTTCTGAATACACTTTTAATTTATTTATTAAACTGACTTATCTAGTAAATTATTTAGTAAATCAATTTAATTAGATAAATTAATTGTGTATTTAGAAATAATAATATTGCTATTAAAAGACATTATTGTAATTTAGCATCTTATTTCTTTTTGAATGATTCTCAGCTTTTGAATTTTTCCAAAATAGGACTTGTATAGGTAAATATTAAAGCCATCAGTTAATTGTTTGCACTGGGATAGTATACAATGTATACATATAAGGTTAGCTATCTGGAGAAATCTCATATTTGCTAATTGTGTATATTTAAGATTTCATATTTTAAATCAGATATTTGTTGAAATGGCATATTACATCTAATTTCTGAAATAAACATTTACCTATGAAGTTGCTTTGGATTTGAAAGCTGCGTCTTGTTCAGTAATAGTGTTTTCTTGAAAAAGAAAAATTGAGACTAACAGAAGTTCAAAACATATTAGGGACCAAAATTGTTAACTGAGTACTTATTAAAAGTGGTAATTATGTTTCTTCTAAAGTATTATATGAAGTGCGTCAAAATGAATTTTTTTCCAGAAAAAAATTAACTCAGTGTTAGGTATTCAAGAGGAAATATGAATGAAAATCAACAACTGTGTACGTGATATAAAAGTATGAGCAAATATGCAAGATGCATACCATTTTTCACGAGAAGTCTATTTTGTGTGTCACTTGTACAATCACCAAAATTTGTGTGTCGAGATGTTTTAAGTTACGTAGCATTAATTTCTAGGAAATTTTTAATTAGCAGATTGTTTTAAACTCACTGGTATTTGGCCATCATAATAATATACATATATATAGTAACAATTTGCAGATAGAATCATAGGCTATAATCTGAGAAAGAATTTTATGTGTCAGAAGTTCAAAAACAGAATTATTCAGTATTTAAAAAATTTATTTAGGGAGTGAGAGGAGGCAGAGCAGAGACTTTGTTTTGCCGTATTCCCTAAGGTTTATCCATTGTTTGCTCTTTAAATGGACATTTTATTTCAGTAAGGACTTTTTTGTTTGAAGAGAAAGGGTTGAATTTTAAGGATTCATGGCTTTTGTCCCTTAGTTTTTCTACCCCATCCTAACAACCCCACTAATCATTAATACTGAAGATTGAGTCCATCGTCTTTCTTCCCCTTCATTTCTTTCCTTAAATCAAAACCCTATTTTTGTTTTTTAAAATACAAATTAGAGATATGTCCCACTGGCACTTACATTCAGTAATGTTTCTTTTTTTGGATTACTTTTGGAGAAGCTTTTTTAAAAAATAAAAATAATGCTGCATAAAACAAAGTTACATCATAAATCTTCAACTATCACAAATTTATTTCAAAAAGAACTAAACATTTCTACTTAAGACATCTACATGACAGCTAACGTAAGGATTGCAGTTGATTCAAAGGTAAGCCTTTTAATTTATATTCAAATTAAGTCATTATTCATATTTAATAAGAAAAGAACTGATCATTTCACCAACCTTTATCATTAGCAGGAATATACATTTTATTCAATACCAGAGGCTGTTTGCAGATCCATTCTTAATTATGCAAAAAACCATTATAACCCAGGTACGTATAAATCTATATTTATCATATGCATAGCAGTATATGCAAAATACTATTTAGATTAAGCCTGTAATATAGACAGTGCTGATTTTTAGAAGTATTTAAATTAGATAACATCTTTAAAAAAAAATTTGTGCCACTTTCTTGATGTTAGCAGCCATAGATAGCAGTCTTATAAGTAGTTCTTTTAGCTGTGATGAGGCGTATTACTATTTGGATAGCAGTTAGAAAATACAGATGTCATAATATTACTGTTAGAGATTTATTCTTAACAGTTTTACTGAGAAATAATTGACATACATTACTGTGTAAGTTTAAGGTGTGCAGCGTGATGGTTTGATTTACATATATTGTGACGTGATTACCACAGTAGGTTTAGTTAACATCGTCATCTCAAGTAGATACAATAAAAAGAAAAGAAAAAAAAATTCTTTTTGTGATGAGAATTCTTAGGATCTACTCTCTTAACAAGTTTCCTGTATATCATAGAGCAGTTGTACGTATAATCATCATGTTGTACATTACATTCCTAATACTTATTTATCTTATAACTGGAAGTTTGTACCTTTTGACCACCTTCCTCCAGTTCTCCCTCTCTCCACCCCTCTGGTAACCACAAAACTGATCTTTTTTCCTATGAGTTTGGTATGTGTTTTGTTTCTTTGTTTTTTAGATTACACATATAAGTGAGATCATACAGTATTTGTCAATAAGTCTCTGACTTATTTCACTTAGCATAATGCCTTCAAGGTCCATCAATATAGTTGAAAGTGGTAGGATTTTCTTGTTTTTTATGGTTGAATAATATTCCAGTGTGTGTGTGTGTGTGTGTGTGTGTGTGTGTGTGTGTGTGTGTATACACATACATACATATATCTCAAAACTTCTTTATCTACTTATCCATTGATGGATACTTAGGTTGTTTCCATGTCTTCACTATTGTGAATGAGCATGGGAGTGCGGATATCTTTTTGAGATAGTATTTTTGTTTCCTTTGGATATATACCCAGAAGTGGAATTGTTGGATAATATGGTAGTTCTATTTTTAATTTTTTGAGGAACCTTTATACTGTTTTTCATAGTGGCTGCACCAATTTACGATCCTACCAACAGTGCACAAGGAGTTAGGGATTTACTCTTGAAGAAAGGAAGCTGTTAAATATTCTGAGCTCTGTTGAGTTTATTATTCATTTGTAAGGCTACAACTTCATGAATTTTCCTGTGACCTCACAGGTTTTCCATATTACTCAAGGATCTTTTTTCCATAAGAAACTTGAGTTAATCTGAAAAGTGGTACTCTGGGTAGTCTAGTTTTCTGCATTGCTTTCAGATAAACCCAAACACTGAAATTTATTGGCCAGATCCAGACAGATAATTTTTGACAGTGGCCTAGATTGTGTCTGTTTTGGGAGGAAGAAGGTCAGACTGAAGAGACACCAGCATCTTCCTGCTGGAGATGCTGGGAGGGAGTGGGCTTATCCTGAAAATCACAAGGGATATGAGATTTGAGCTCCAGGTTTAATGTGGGTTGATGTAGGTGGGTTAACTAAGTCAGGGTCTTTGCGATCTTTATTTTTCCATTTGCTTCATTTTTTTACTTGTTTTTAGTTTATCTTTGAATATTGTCTGGATCCTTCTAAGCTGCCTTTAATACCTTTTGGACTAAGGAAAATATAAAGACATAAAACAGTGGATTTAATGACAACTCCTAGGTGTTTTGGGTAATACGTTACAGATGAATGGGCATTTTTGATTGCTTGTGTCTGTGTCAGTGTTATGAAAATTTTCCAGACGCTCTCATATTCATTTGTCAAAGATTTGAAATCATTTGGAAATGCCTGCTCAGTCTGTTTATGTTACTGAGGTGTGGGATGAAATACGACTGTAAATTTGAAATTGTGTGTCATGAAAAGGGTGAGAGCAGGTTTAGCCTTAACTTCTTTCTTTTGGTGTCTATAATGCCAATACATTGAACCTGGAGATTTACTAAATGCTGCAGTTTAAAATCCTTCTGCTATATTACTCTCTTAGTATAGCTGCAGAAAGAATAAGAAAAGAGGCAGGATTTCACAATTTACAGAATGGTTGGAAAGAAAAAGAACTGGTTCCCAAAATAAAGAAAAAAAATTTCCATGAAATTCCAGAAGATGTCTGATTGCTTACCCCGCCTCCCTAGGTCATACATTCTAGGTCATAAATTCAGAAATGGCAGAAATGTCCTAGTACGCCCTCATTACTTAGTGATATTTTAGGAAAATGTTCTTAAGGGACAACGTACAAATGCGAATTGAGGAATTCCTGTGCATTTGAACATTAAAAAAAGCCTTTTCTCCGTTGTCCTTCTAGCTCTAGCTTGTGTGGGTAATTGTAAAGGCTGTCTCCAATTCATGCGGTTACCACCTTCAAGTTTATAATCAGTACATTCAGGGAATCTGCAGCAGGATAGCAAGGCAGAATCACCACCAGACATCTAAGGGACTCAGTCCAGCCTGAAGAAGATTATTGATGTGTTTCAGTTTGCCTGTTTACACACTAATATAAGCTGTATTTTCAATTAACTGAGACAGTCTGTGGATAAATTGTGAAATAAAATGATGAAGTTCAACCCCGAGAGACTTTGACAATCTTTGTGCTGTAGATAAAATCTAGATGTTTATTTTCTAATTTATTTCAGGTGGTGGAGAAATATTGTGTGAAGGGGAAGGGGGAAAAAAAAAAAAACCCAGATGACAAAATCTTGTATTTTACAGAGTGACTGAAATGGTAAGTATACCATTATGTGATTTGTTAAGATTTGTGCCTTGACTCACAGAGGAAATACTTCTGCGTATGTATATGTATGCATGCGTGTGTGCCTGTGTGTGTTGGCTTCAGTGGGAATCTCTAGAACTCCCTTTCCTTAGATCACTGGCCCACAGACAATACAGACCATAGTGTTTTCATCTGCTCTGTATTCTGTCCCTTACCCTGTAAGTATCTATCCGTACGGTTATCTATCCTGTTTCCCAAATACCTCTTTTCACTGCCATTTTCACAGTTAGCATACCCAGAAATGCTTGCTTGCTTTATAGGAAAAGTTCAGGTTGAAGCCTTTTTTCTTTCTTTCTTTTTTTTTAACATGATAGAAAAGAGTCTCTCTGTAATTTGATATTGAAATGTAATTATTTTTAGCTTTTTTGAGACAGGTACATAATTTTTCATTGACTTCTTAGAATGCAAAATAAATTATGTGCCCATTAATGAGCTCACATGGATACTGCTGATTTAGTTCCCTGAGATTTTGTGAGTTAGCTTCAAAAATATTAGATTATTGGAGGTAAACACGGCCTAATAACTGAATAGCAGTGTCTATGGACTATTAAAAGATTTGATTCAAAGTTATGTTGAGTGTAAGGGTGAGCATGAGGGTAGGGTTGATTATCTGGGGATCTGGTCTCTGTTTGTAATTTAAATAAATCATTTTGACAGAGACTGACTGTGGCCATGTTCAAGCTGCTGATGGTGTGAAATTGAGTTGTATGGTGGACAGAAGACAAGCAGTCAGGAGAAATCCCCAAAGGCAAAATTTGTTATGTAATTGGGTCAACTCATGCATGAAAAATGCATGCTAATTGTAAACTGGTAGCAAAATTATAGTATATGAGGCAATTAGGTCTTATATGAACCCGAACAACTGACATAGAGTTTTTCTTTCTTTTTTTTTTTAATATTGAGCAAACGTAAGATTTTTCTTTTAAAGGTGGGAAAGGTAAACACCATTCCATATTGAAATAGATTGTTAATTTTGTTCCTCATACAAGAAGCGTGACTGTTTTATAACTAATGAAAAACTGATATGGAATCTTCTGATTTTGAGTAGTGAAATCTAGTACACCAAGTAGTTTGAAAGGAGAATGGTTATTCCTGTTATAACGGACAGTTTGTTATAACTCATAACTGGGCTGGTTAACTCAGTTAACTGGTTAACTCAGTTAACTCATAACTGGGCTGGTTAACATAGGTGATTAGTGATGAGGTCAGGGGTTTCAGTTTAAGCCCTTGAAATCTAGTATTCTCACAGAGTGAATTTATGTGTTACCTTAATGGCCCATGCTTTATCCCCATCTTATCTCAACCAGTGACTCCGATGCACTGCTGAGTAATAGGGTCTGCAGCATAATCTTTAGAGCGGAGATCGAATATGTCAATATTCGATAGGGCAATAACATGTACTTTCCTCATAATACCTACCACATGTATGGATGGTTTATTCGTTTCAAAACACTTGGACATACCCAGTCTAATTAAATCCTCTGAACAGCCTCTCCTTAGGGAAAGTATTTCTATGAGGAGTACTTATAAAAGTATTCATGAGAAAAATGTATGGAAAATTACCTCTTCATCCTTTCTCATCTAACTCCGTGGTTTCGCTTACACCTGGTTTTGCTTTATTTTTCCATCTAGGGCAGAACATCAGAGGTTGATCTCTTCTTTTTATCCTCAGTGTTTTAGCCACAGTCACTTAAAGAAACAAATACATCCCAGACCAGTAATTACTTGTGCGTGGCAAGTACAAGAGTTTTCATTGTAAAATGGCATTGTCTAAAGAGGAGGTTTGGGAAGGGCCCCCATAATAAAAGAATTAACACGTATGACTTCTTTTTGGAAACAGAGATTAAGGATTCAGCAAACAATTTCTGAAGGTCCTTCTTTTGTGAAATCCCTTTCCCCCCGCCCATTCCTTTCTTTTCAATCCTGCTGTGTTCAGGCCCTTATCCTGCCTAAGTTATTATAGGGGTCTCCTAATTGGCCCTATCTCCTTTCAAGCTCTCTAAGCTCCTTCCATTGTATCTTAAACACTGTCACCAGAGGACTCAAAATATCTTTTTCATCATGACCCTAATTATAACCAGCTAAAAAACTTCCCTTGGACCTCCCCTTTGAGTAGGATAAAGTCTAATCTCCTAAACTCCTTAATTTCTGACTCTAAGGACCCTCTACAATCTGCTCCTAAATTATTTTTTCACCTTATCTTTCACTGTCCTTCAACACTATTCTTCCATTTCTTTTAGGCCTGGCTATTTACTCTGTTCTGGGCTTTTCATGAGTCTTTCCTCTGGTTTGGAACAATTTCACACTATCTGTTAATTACATTCCCACCCCCTTATCCCAGGCACACATTCAGACCCCAGGAGTAGCGATCTTTCTAATCTCTGAATCATGACAGTACTTTGACAATAGCACTGTTACCTGTAGCACCGACTTCACACATTGCATTCCACGTTTTGGTTTTAATTAACATTTCAGGTGGTATGTGTTTTACCTCTCTAACTTTGTGAAGATGAAGATTATCCATGTCTTCTTCAATTTATGTTTTGTATCGCCAAGAATGATGCTTTGCCCTTTACCTTTCTTGTCACATCCTTAATTTAGCCCTCCCTATCCCTTGCTTGGGTTGTGGGAATGGTCTTCTGACTGTTCTCACCTGTCATTCTACTGCCTCTGCTCCCTCGTAAGCTGTTCTCCTTGTGGTTTCTTTCAAGCTTCTTAAAGTGCACATCTGATCTTGTCACTCTCTTCCTTAAAATCTATCAATGTCTCCCCTTCGGGTTAAAGTGTAAAACCTTTAGCGTGGAATGAGGCTGTCCCTGGTTTAGTGCCAGCTGAGATCTCCAGCCTGGGGTCCCTCTTGGACCCTGAGCCCGATCCACTTCAAACGTCTGTCTGGAAGGCTGATTGTACCCGCTCCCTAGCCATACTCAGCTCAGAGGTTGTCTTTTCTCCCATGACCTCGCTCTTCCTCTCGCCTCCCTGGCATTGTGGTTCTAGAGTTGCATTATGAACTATCTTCCTCCTGGACTGAACTCTATGAAGACTGGGCTGTGTCTTTTTCTCTTTAGCCCCAGGGCCTAGCATGGAGCCAAGTTTGATAAACAAATGAATTGACTTCTTGTGCCAACAGATCTTCCCTTGGCTTCTCACTCTGCCCAAGGCTGCGGGCTCTGGGATGGCTTACCCAGGACTACCACTGATTAACATACCCATTTTGAGACTTTGAGGAGTGACTCCTTCTAGCATTGTGTGAGTTTCATCTTATAATAGAGATTATTACAGGAGTTCTAACCTTTCTATGTTGATTGTAATCAAACATCTCTTTTAAGATCTGTGTAGATATCACATGGATTTTCTTCCTTAAAACTCCCAGATCTTTCCTCCATTCCATCATTTTCTAGCACAAAGTAGTTACCTAAATATACTTGTTCAGTAAAGGACTGAATTCCTTTAAGGGTGTCGTTTTCTCCATTTCTTCTTCTTCTTTTTTTTTTTTTTCTTTTACTAAAGAGTCTGCCTTTCCATCTGAAACCACACAACTCAGACAGATTGGGACTTGCACTGACAGGCCAGGACTTGAACTCAGCCAAAACCCAGATTGGGACTTGAACCCACTGTCTTTTAATTGAGATCACACACCTGGTCTCAGGACGTAATGAAGCTCTGATTCTTTATGTCTCATTGCAGAAAGAATTCAGTGAGAGGCAAAGTGATAGGTAAGAAGTGGATTTATTTAGAGAGATATACATTCCATAGACAGAATGTGGTCCGTCTCAAAAGGCTAGAGTGACCTTGGGAGAAACACACTCCACAGACAGTGTGGGCCATCTCAGAAGCCAAGAGGCCCTGAAAAATGGGGTGGTTAGTTTTTATCGGCTGGGTCATTTCGTAGGCTAACAGGTGGGAGGATTATTCCAACTGTTTGGGGGAATGGGCAGACATTTCCAGGAATTGGTTCACTGCCTACTTTTTGGCCTTTTATGGTCAGCCTCAGAACCGTCATGGTGCTGGTGGGTGTGTCATTTAGCATATGCTAATGTATTACAATGAGTGTATAATGAGGCTCAAGGTCCACTGGAAGTTGAATCTTCCACCATCTTGGACCTAGTTGGTTCTAACCAGTTTTTGTCCTGTCCAATGGCTCTATCGTTCTTTTAAAGGTTGTGCCCTGCCCCCTTCCCTCCTGTTCACATCTACTTCTCAGTCTAGGCAAATTAAACTTTTCCTAGGATATGTGCCACCGTCGGGTAGGGAAGTAATCTGTCCTTTCAACACAAAATTGCTAATGCCTAGAATAGTGCTTGACACATAGCAGGTGCTCCATAAATGTGTGTTGAATAAATGAATATAATAATATTTAAAATATTGACTCATTTTGCACATTCTTTCTCTTTAAACTGCTCTTTGAAAGAGCATTCTTAGCTTTTAAGATTGCTTTGATTTGGTTATTTTTTTTCCTTTTCTGCTGCTTGATAAACACCTATTTTTCACTTTCTCCTATTTTTACTTAAATATTCAGTGACTTCTGTAGTTTTCTCCAAAGATTATAGTAGTATTCTCTAAGTAAAGCAGGACTGTTTGGTTTCTAACGTGGCACTGAAGAATTTCATCATATTAGAAATGCAAGGACTGCCCCTGTTTTAAAATGTCGTAGCCAGGGAATTCTTTTTGATGAGCAAGTACCTGAAAAAAATAGGGCTTACAGTAGTCTGCTTGGGCAGACAGAACGAAAAATATCGTGGGCTGTGTGGCTTAAACAGCAGACATTTATTTACTCACAGTTCTAGAGGCTGGAAGTTCCAGGTCAAGGTCCATCCGGGTTGGGCTCTGGTGAGAGCTCTCTTCCTCATTTGCTGATGGCTGCTTTCCTTTCCTCAGTGCCTGTGCACGAGAGAAGGAGACTTCTGGTGTCTCTTCCTCTTCTTGTAAGGACATAAGTTGAGTTGGATCAGGACGCCACCCATGTGACCTCATTTAACCTTAATTACTTTCTTAAAGGTCCCCATCTCAAATACAGTCACATTGGGGATTAGGGCTTTTAAGATATGAATTTGGGGGTGGGGCACAATTCAGTCCATAACAGGGCATTATGAGAAATGATCTACATAAATCACAGGATAATTTTGAGATAAGTAACATATGTTTTAGATATGCTTAGACACATAAGCTACTATCATAAGCCATTGTCTTTAGTGGAGGTAGATGGTATCACCTGTTGCTATTCCAGGAAAACGTGCACATTCAGTTTTTAAATTTTTTCCTATTTTCAAACCGAACGATCTTTTAAAAAATGTCTGGTTCCTCTTTCCAATCCTTAATTAAGGATTAGGGCCAATTGGCCCTTTCAGGCCTCTTTTTACTTGTGGTTTTCATCGAGGGTCATTTATGGAAACAAAGGTAACTCACAGGTGTAATTATATTTTTAAGTTCTCCAGGCCTCAGTTGCTCAGAATATAGATTTCACGTGTCCTGTGCTGGCAGCTTGACCTGGGTGGATATGAAGAAAAAAGAGGGCAGAGGTGTGACAATAGAAAAGAAATATTCCCATGCCACAGGGCAAGTCTAATAAAGACTAGCTTTTTTTAAAAAAAAAGTCTCAATTTCCAGTACATTATACAGATTTAAAACTTAAAAAGTATCTGAATTTTCTTCCAGATTTTATTATACCTCTTGGGACGTATCTACCGTGAGCACATACTAAATGTTGAAGAAAACACAGGAATCTTACAGATGTATGTGTGGAGTCCCCACATGTGTCTATCATTAATAATTATGCCACAATTATCATTTCAATGGATTTTTGGAGGTAGGTTTAAAACCTGTTGTTTTTTCAGTTAATAGGTGTCATAGTCAAACGTCATTTTAACTTATTAGGAGGTCATGAGTCAAGGGAGATATTATACAGAGATTTAATTAAAACCATTGGTAACCCAAGCCAAGTTTAGACAATTAAAAGAAAATTGCATGACTGGAAGTTAGAAGAATGTTTTTCTTTTTCAAGCATATGCAGATATGTTCTCTAATTTGCATTTCATTTTCCTAGAAGAATTGTCACGAAAATTGCTTTTCTTTATTTTTTGCTTATACTTTCTACTCTAGCTTTCTTTTCTTTCCCCATTGTCAAGGCTGCTTTGTAGGCTTTTCCTTTTCTGTACAGAATCATGTGCAATGATGCTTGTAAAAGGATAGCTCCAAATTTCTGTTTGAAGGACCTGTTGCTTTTGTAAAGTACCCCCAGACTTTTCCAAGGACAAGAAGCAATCATTTTTTTGTTTGCTCGCATTTATGATTTATTTTTCCCCTTGTGGCTGTATTAACTGTAACAAAGCCAACTTTTAATTGAGTTAAGCTTTTGTGTCATTGCCTCCTTAGAATTATGAAAGTGTCAGAATTTGCCTGTGTTTATTAGCAAACTGTGAAAAAGGGTAATAGATTTAGAAGAAAGAATAAAACAAAGAAACCTAAAAATATCATTCTGTTCTTCCTAACACTTCTTATTTTTGATAGACAGAATTGATTTCCCCAAACAAAATGATTTAAATATTTACTTTTGTTGTATAATTATTATAGGTCTTTGAGGGCAAGCAGCATTTCTTGTACATGTTTGAACCCTCCAGAACAGAGTGCTTTGACTGTAAATAATGATAGAAGTAGAAGTTGCCTTCACTGTTCCCTTACGTGTATATGCATGTTTGTTAAACATTAAACATTTGCTGTGGACATCACATTCCACCAGCCCCTGTAGCTTGCAGAAGAAAAATGAGAAACCACTTTTTGCATGCATTTATGCCCAAGCTAGAATGCGTGAAGTGTTTGGGAAAGGCTTTCATGGAGAAGGAGAGGCTTAATGCAACGTAAAGTCACAAATGAGGGGCATGGCACTGCAATGAGCAAAGGAAGAAAGGAATGAATGTAAGGTTAGGAACACCCCGCATCTGCTTGTGAGAGTGCAGAGAGAGACACCATCACTGGAATGTAGATTGAGGCAAGATTACTGAAAGATGAGTATCATGTTTTCAAATGTGCAGATTTCAAATGTGTACCTGTAAATCTGTGCCCGCCCCCCCACCCCTATTTCTTTTTCAAAAGAAACTACTTTTGAAAACAGTTGCTGATTTAACAAACATTTTGAGTGTTTGCTCTGTGTCAGGCACTTTGCTAGGAGGTGGGGATTTAATGAGAAATAAAATAGATATGACCCTTGACCTCATGGAGCTTGTAGGTTACCCTATAAAAGGTGAGCAGATACTTGCAGCACAGTGATAAGTGCTTGATAGAGGGAAACACTGTGTTAATATCAGAAGGATAACTAACCAGGTTTGGGGGGTAAAGAAATCGAACCCTTGCCAGCATTGTTTTAAAATAGTTTTTGGAGAATTTTACTGAATCATTTTCTTGAACAGTGATTCCTACAGTTCATTTGTATAGTAGGAGCTATCAGTTTTGTTTTTCAGTTTTCCTGTGTCCTGTGTTTGTTTTCCCTATTCCCTGTTTGCCTGTCAGTATGGGCTTCCGGAAGCTATCATTAAAAATTTATCAAACCATGGTATTATATATAAAATGTAAAAAGTGCTCATCTATAGAAGAGTATCGATTGGCTTATTAATTTCAGGATGGCTAAAAAGATCAACATATAAATATTTGCATGCATTTAAAAGTTCAGATACATGTCCTCTCTATTTTGGTTTTCAGTGCTTAAGAAGTTGAAGGGTTTTGAAAGTAAAACTATGGCCATTTTTCTTCATCTCCTCCCTACTCCCAACCTTTGTAGCGATAGTTCTGAGTTAAAAAATTTTCATGACTGGGTGCAAAATATATGGATCTGAAAGAGCCATATATGAACGTGTGATGTGTCCGTTAGCACACATATGTAGAGTGTATGTACGTGTTTGAGTACAGAGGTACTGAAATGAATTGCTAAACATCAGTTGGTGCTATTTGGTTTCCACTTTCGGTGTTCTTGGCCCAGTCTGTGCTGACAGCGAACCTCTGGGACGTCCCCTCAGTGCTGTGGGGTCTTTTCCTGCCAAATATCGTTCTCTTGCAAGATTAAATAGCTGAATCAGTGTGGCCCGAATCTCGATCCTGCTGAGAATATTGACTCCTGGAGGTTGTAATACAGATTAGCTGGTGAGAGCTCTGTTGGAAAAATAAAGTGAGTTTCTCTAAATGAATTTAACAACTGCTGTGAACCTTTTTGCATCCTCCAGCATGAATGCGTATGCTGGCAGTTAACCATTTATTTCCCTCATTTTCTCCAAAAGTTGCTCCAGTCCACCCCTGGGCATTTATTGTAAATGTTTTCGTAACTTTATTTCACATTTATGTTTCGCTCGATAAGGCATTTGGCATGTTAAATCACTAAGTACTGTGAAAATGTCCCGAGTGGGACTTCCCTGGCGGTCCAGTGGTTAAGACTCTGCGCCTCCACTGCAGGGGCGTGGGTTCGATCCTTGGTGGGGGAGCTAAGATCCCTCATGCCTCGCATGGCACGACCAAAAGGAAAAAAGAATGTCCTGAGAGAAGGCACGAGAAGAGGGGGGCAGTATCAATTTGGCAGCTTTTAGCCTGTCTTCATAAAATAGCCTATATTTTGCAGTTACCCCAGATGAGGGTGTTAGACAAAGTACCACCTGACATTGAGTCTGTGTTTACTGAATACTTTGCAGGTTAACTTGCAACTCTGCCACACTGTCAGGAATATAATTGGAGCTAGAACCAAGGTCTCTTGACCTCTAGCCTGTTTTGCCCTTCTCTTTGGATGCATGACTCTTTGAATTACATTGACGGTCATTGTTGAAATTTGCAGTCATTCAGAAATAGACTTTTGAGGTGCATTTAAAAAAGGACTCCTAATTATTAAACTGTAAATCCTCTAAAATATCATCAGAGGCTCAAAAAAATCCATCATTTCACAAAATATTTATGAGTTATCCATAGTAAATGCCATCGGGATTTCCATGCCTGTGACCTTGATTTCAGTCTCCCAGTATTAAGACTACACCCCCCTTTTAAATTGTAAAATATATTACACAAACAAAACTGTCTATGGAAACTTATGTACAGTTTAAAGAATACCCAGCTTACAGAATAGAGCGTTTTGGAAACATTTGAAGGCCCTGATGTTCTTAGGTTTATACCTCATCCCCCTGACTAGCTACCAGCAACACAAGGGCCACTGCGTCTTGAAAACACAGATTTTCACATCCAAATGACGAAAAGATGAGATGAAAACACAATTTCCATATATGGAAACAATGTACAGGTTTTGGAGAAAACCTGATTGGCTTCTTGCACCATAAAGCACACAACGGTCGGCAGGTTTATCCTCAATCAGCTGTTCGGGACTCAAGCATGAGAATGTCAGTCACTGTGACACTGTGCACCACTGTTTATGCTTAGATGACGCCTCCTCCCTGAATGGAGGATGAGGTTGGGGACAAACGTTCATGAAGGGCTCACTCTGTGCTGGGCACAGTCCTTCACACTTGTTATTTCATTTGTTTTTCTCAGCAATCCCTAGAAATAGCTGTCATTATCCTCATGTCATGGATGAAACAAGCCCAGAGAAAATAAATAAATTTCCTAAATGCATACAACCAGTGAAGAACAGAATGGAGGTTTGAGTCCAGGGTTTTTTCCTGACTTTAAAATGCTGAATTTTCTCTCTACACCAGAATTTTGGGATTGTTGCTTATATGTTATATCTGGAGCCCTTGTACCATAGTGCAAATGTCCAAGATGTAAGCTTCTGGTTTTTTTTTTTTTTTTTTCGGCACGCCTCATGGCTTTCAGGATCTTAGTTCCCCTACCGGGGATTGAACTGGGGCCACAACAGTGAAAGTGCCGAGTCCTAACCACTGGACCGCCAGGGAATTCCCAGGAACTTCTTTTTGTTAATGCAGCAGTTCATTTATCCTTAAATGGCATTTTGGAGGCCACATGGTGATATTAGGACCAAGTTTAGAAGTTTCAAATTTGTTACCACCGGAAACAGAGCTTTATCACCGATGAGTGGAATCTCCCATTCAAACATTCCTTTATGTGCTGGGGTGCAGGAAGGCACTGCATTGCCCCAGACAGTGCGAGTGTGGGACTTACTCATGTGATACTTGAGGTTAAGGATTAATGCATATTCTACTTCGGGATGTACTTACCTTTCTTGTTCTACCTTCCTCTGAAGGTGCCTGCTCTGTGCTTGGTTTTGTGCTGGGAGCTGGGGACACAGGATCTAAGCATGGATCTCGCTCAGCCCAGAACACACAGCACAGCCTGTTAGGAGAGAGATGAGGTTTCGGGGTTTGGGTATCATAGAGTCAGGAACCCAGCCCTAGGTGGGATGTGGTGATGGTCACAGTTGGCTTACGGAAGAAGGTGGCATGAAATGAGTTTGTAAGAATGAATAAGGACAGAGACAGGGGAGGAAGAGGTGATGGCGAGTGGTGGGTGGTGAAAACTTCCCACATAGGGAACTGAGTATACAAGGAGTCAAGAGTGAAACTGCATGTGAGGAACTGCAAATACTAATTTTATCCTGAAGATTGGGGGAGTAACTAAAAGGTATTTTTTAGTAAGGGAATGGCACTAGACGTTAGGGTCATCGTTTGTCTAAATGTTGGGAGTGGTTTATCTAGTCCTGTCGTCAACTTGGCCCTTGTATGGGTGGTATTTCACTGCAGTTTTCACCATGGATCTTGCAGCTCCTGCGTCCGGCTCTTGTTGGTCCTGTGGTGATTGTAACACTAGTGTTTGTAGGGCTCTGCTTTTGCAGAACAACAAAAACAAAATCACGACTTCTTGTATCTCCGTATTTTTAAGCTGTGCCAATTAAAAATAAAAGCACTTATGCACTTTTGGTGCATGGATTTAGACTTGAATGACAAATGTCGAGCACAGGTGTCGGTATGGTATGGAAATAGGGCAAAGGTGTGTTCGCGCACCAACCGTGATACAAGCCGGGTGTGGCCAGTCTCAGACACAATGTCAGGTTGGTAGGTCTGAGCGTGTAAACCCATATAGGTATGTATGCCTTTCGCATTGCATGCAGGTGCTACATTAGTTCCATACGAATATGGAGAGGAAAATCTCCATTTCTAAACTGTTGGCAATTGGGGTAAACTTAACTACGTTTTAATAAAGGTTAAGCCTAAACTTTTGTTGTTTGTTTTCAAACGTCAGATGACAAACCAGAGTGCAGCTAACTTTAACTCAGAAAACGTAACTGCCTCTTGCTCATTCAACAGGCCAGAGATCGTAGACATCAATCAGCACAGATGACTATGTTGTGCATATAGATGGTCCAAGAGATGACCTGGGGTCCTTGTTGTCCTCAGGGTACTGTCCGGAAATAATCTTTTCTGTCAGCTTATAAGGATACCTGTCTGAGATGATTTACCATTGGCTCCTCAAGTCAGAATGCAAAGGAATGAAATCCTTGCAGTTGAATAGTTTTGAATGACAGTTTTTATGTGTGTAAGAAATTGAGGACTTGATCCTAGTTAAAAGCAAAGGAAGTTAGTTTTGAGTTGTAGCAAGATATGTGGGTAAGAAGCAAGAAATAACTTCCATGACTTCCCTGGTGATGCAGTGGTTAAGAATCCGCCTGCCAATGCAGGGGACATGGGTTCGAGCCCTGGTCCTGGAAGACCCCACATGCCGCGGAGCAGCTAACCCCATGCGCCACAACTACTGAGCCTGTGCTCTAGGGCCCGCGAACCACAAATACTGAGCCACAACTACTGAGGCCGTGTGCTGCAACTACTGAAGCCCGCGCGCCTAGGGCCTGTGCTCCTCAACAAGAGAGGCCACCACAATGAGAAGCCTGTGCACCGCAGTAAAGAGTAACCCCTGCTCGCCGCAACTAGAGAAAGCCCGGGCACAGCAATGAAGACCCAGTGCAGCCAAACATATCTAAATAAAAATAATAAAAGAAAAAAAAAGAAATAACTTCCTACGATATGTGGATTATAGAATAAAGTCTTAAGGCTCTTTCAACTTTTAAAATGACCTATTTCAGCAGAGACTTATATCTCAATCATTATGCGTCTTTCTCTTACATCTCAAACGGGAATGATAATATTTATGCTTAAGCTGAGAGGATCAGTGAAAGCCTGATGGAAAAGCCCTTTGTGTGATGCACGAGAAAGGCACTGTTAAATAACAATGTGAAATCAGGCTCTGTCTATGGAGATGGGTACATGGAGGGATGATTGGCTTTCCTTTTTGGCTTTTTATAATTTTATTAAAATGTAATAGAAACCCAGGGAAAGCAGTGTAGTCTGGCTTGAGAGAGTCAGGGAGATGCGTGTGTAGAGGAGGAGATGCCGGTGTACATCACTGGGCTGCTCTGTACTTGCCAGATGCTCTCTGAAATCCCTCCAGATCACACATTGAAAGCCAAGTGGTGGTAATTATTCCTGAGGATCCCAAAGTGTTATATTTTGAAATGGGGATTAATACCAGGCAAAAAGCCCTCTGTTATTTATGAAAGATCCAGTTTTCTTCTTCTGTATGGTTTTGTTCTTTTAAAAAGAATATTCGAGATGAGCTGATGTTTATGGCCCTGAAAAAGAAGCGACCTAACCTTATTCAGAAAGTGGGAGAATGTTCAAGTCTGTTGAACAATGTTGGATGACAAGGTCATTTTGAAGGACAGAATAGGCAATAATTACAACAGGCAGAAATTAAACCATAATGAACAGTAATCCTGAAGAAAATTAAAACACAGAAAACACTGCATTATTTATTTGGATTCAGTGGGAACATGCCAAGGGAGAGGCAGCTGGCTTTCTGCTTTTGGAATGTTTGTAGACTAGAGAAGAAGCTGTCAATCAGATTTAAGCTCTCACTTAATTCTTGCTTTTAGGTCAGATCTAACTGTAAAGTGAAGTGGGGAATGGACACAGTTAACGATGTGACTCGGGACAGGAAAGACATGAACCATAGAGACAAGCCGACCTGAGGTTGGATTCTGCCTGTACCTATTTCATCATCACTACCTGCTGTTTCCTAGCTTCTGTACTCAGCAGAACTTTGGGCCTTAAGAGCTGATTTTTAGAGGCAGAAAAGACTGGGGTTCAAATGACAGCATCTTTTATTACCTCTATTTCTCTAGAAAATAGAGTCATAAAAGGTTTCTGCTTCATTTATTTCACTGTATCTTAAGTTTCCACATCTGTAAAATGGAAATTACAAAATACTTTAACTTGGGACTTCCCTGTGGCATAGTGGTTAAGAATCCGCCTGCCAATGCAGGGGACACGGGTTGGATCCCTTTTCTGGGAAGATCCCACATGCTGCAGAGCAACTAAGCCCTTGTGCCACAACTACTGAGCCTGCGCTCTAGAGCCCGCGAGCCACAACTACTGAAGCCCGCGCGCCTAGAGCCCGTGCTCCGCCACAAGAGAAGCCACCGCAATGAGAAGTCCGCGCACCGCAATGAAGAGTAGCCCCCGCTCGCCACAACTAGAGAAAGCCCGCATGCAGCAATGAAGACCCAACGCAGCCAAAAATAAAATTAATTTTAAAAAATACTTTCACTTGTAGGATAATTATGAGAATTAAATATTAGCACTTGGCATAGTGCTCAGTGACAGATAGTTTTGTTATTATTGTGAAATAAACTGAAAATTGAGAAAAGATCTTGGCATGAAAATGTTTAAAGAGTCACTTCATTTTGTTTTTGTGGAAATAGGAACAGTATTTCCAATCTTCAAATTTATTACCGTTTATGACAGTTTATTTTATTTGGATATCCTTGAAGTATTATTTTGATTATTTTGGTTATGGTCACTCATAGTTTTGTATAAAACATCTTCATTAGACAATGTTGCAAAATATTCCTGGGAGCTAATGTCTGTTATGGAATTTTCATTGATAAGTGTAGAAGGTGGTCGTTTCAATGACAGTATGCATACCGATTTAATGATTCTCATGTGTTCAAGGAGAAAAAAAAATCTCATTAACGCAGCTCAGCACAGCACATACGTTCGCAAATGAATTGTTTCCCAGTTTAGGCTCAGAACTCTAAGGTTTTTACACCAATCCCTAATGGTGTTTTACTTCCTCACAAGCATTATGATAAACATCAGGGTTATTTAAGGGCGAGCTTTTAAATAGGATGGAGGAGGTGGATGGAGGATGGAGGAAAACCCGTGTTTCTGCTGGAATTCTGTATGTTAACTTAAAAGGGTTGAAACTAACGCTTAAACTCTGCTTCTGCTTCATCAGAAGGCACAGATTCCAGATTCAGTATTTGATCTGCAGGAGGAGGTCCGTCGGTGTCCACGGTGCGATGTCCAGGTGATAGGGGTATTTTAAGGCAGGTTGCTGCAGTGGGCTTGCTCACCTGGCGGGGGCGGGGGTGGGGGAGGGCGGCACCTGCAGTTCCGTTTTGCTGTGTGGTGCTTAGCGACTTTGATGAAGAGATGCCAGGGATCATCTGCAGCGTTAGTTAATATTAGAATCGCTGGTATGCTCACAGTTGATGTCTGTCATGTTTAGCACAGTCTTGGCAGATTCAAAACTTTCTGTGATTTTTCATCCAGAAATGAATTTGTTTTGTGACCTTTGTTACGGATACCCAAGCCGTGTATTACACAAAATCCGCATCTGAGAGGGGATTGTAGCTGCTTCCTCCGGGCGACTTTTATAGCATTTGCCACACTTTGGCGAAGAACTGATTTTATTTTCTTTCTCCCCAGTCAGCTAGACTGTGGTTCCTTGAGCTCAGGGCATGTGGCCAGTCATATTTTTAACCTCAGCACCAGACATTGTGCCTGGCATGTGTTACCATGCAATACATGTTTTAATGAATCAGTGAAATTGTGTAGCCCTTTACTTCACTGATGCACAGCATGTAAGTTTTTTTCCGGATTCATTTCCACTCAGACTTTCACAAGGCCCTGACCTGTCCTGCCACACTCCTTGATCTCCTCTCCTCCCATTTGGCTCCTAGGAGAGATGTGTTGCAATGTCTTAAAGATTTGTCTACTAAGGAAACGTTAGTGATGTTGTATGTGCTGTGGTTACACCTTATATGAATCAGAATAGATTAGCTGTTGAAATAAACAATCCTCAGATCTGAGCACAATAAAGTTGATCCCTCTCTCACATACAAGGCCAGTGCAGTGGTAGTGGGGGTGGGGTGCTTAAGGGCTCTGCTCCGTGGAGTCATTCAGTGATCCAGGCCCCTTCTATGTAGTGTCTCTGCTATTGCCTGGACCTTGGAATTCTCCACTAGGTGAGCTACATCTGGCATGCAGTCAGCCATAGAGAGGAACCATGGTGAGTCATAAGGGGTGTTAGGGGCTTGGTCTGGAAGTTGTGTACATCACATCCATCTATGTTTCACAGGCCAGAATTCAGTCCTGTGAACTCATTTGACTGCTGGGGGCTGGAAATACTGAGTAGTGGTATGCCAAGGAGGAATGCAAAAAATGGGTATTAGCGGCCATGGTCAGTTCCTGCCATACAGCCTTTTATCAAAAGTCTGTCCTTCTAGGAGAGGCAGAAAAAGTGCCAAATGCTTTGTGTGTCCCCTTAGCCTCTAAGATGCTCGCCATGTTCTCATAAGAGCTGACTCTGGGTTTCAGGGAGAAGAAGGAATACTTTGGGTTGAGAACTCTTTCTCTGTCCTTTGTTTTGACTGTGGACCTGTCTCTTAGGTCTGGCTCAGTCACAGGTGAGACTAATGTCCAATCTAAAGTGGGCAGTGAGATCTTGCAATAATATGATAAAGAGGATACAAGAAGTCCAAGTGTAAAATGCAGACTTGATTTTTGGTCAGAGTTAACGAAGAAATATTTTAAAATTAAGCTGTGCTGTCCAAAAGTACAAAAATAAAGTGAAACTTAAAGCGTACCCCGCTGGCCATATATTGAACTGAGAAGTCCCAAATGGTCACACGGAAGTTACTTCCTCATCACCCATCTCCCTCAGATAAGAAGTTTAGCCCTGTCTGCATTGGAAAATGGAAGCTGGGTCGAGGACAGGAGCAGCCAACTGCCGGTTGTGCTGTATCCAAATTGACTAAACCAGGGGCTTTGGTGTATTTGTGTGTGTGTGTGTGTGTGTGTGTGTGTGTGTGTGTGTGTGTGTGTGTGTACTTCTTAAAGTTTACATTTACCTGCCACCTCTAAGAATGAATCAGATGTATAATGTAATGGTATACAGCTAAGTTTTGAGAGTGATGTTTTGTGAAAATTACTTTTGAGTCATATTCTTTTTGAAAAAGTTTCCGAGGCCATTTAGTGACTTAAAAAATTGACACGTCCTTTTGGGATCATGGCTAACAGTTTATAAATTTTCTGTAAAAGGGAAGTTTAGTTTTCAAACCAGGAGAGATGCATGTAAATAGTGAATTATTTAAGTAACCTAAAGGCTTCAAATAGTTGGTGTAAATTCCCAGTTGACACCTACAAAATGGCAAACATGTTAAGAGAATCTGGCCTCTTCCAATGGATTGTGCCTTTTTTTTCTGTCATGCAAACTTGTGCATGTATTTTATGAAGTGTTAATACAGTTAGTATCTAATGTTCCTAATCTATGCAATTGGATATTTCTTAAATGGGTTTTCTGCATGCAAGCATTTGTACACATTAATATTTATGCAAGTATTCAAATCAATGCAAGGGCATCTGTCTGAGTATGTGATAAAAATATGCATATGCATGAACATTTGTACCAGGGGATAAGTCCCCAAAGTTAGTGATTGCTGAGGTTACAGTTTTCAACTTTTGTCCTTTTAACAAAATTTCCTTGACTAGAAAAGGCATGCACAGAAATAGCACAAGCGCTAATATTGACAAATAAAATGGTTTTATTTAACAGTATTTAGTAGAGGTGAGTTACAAGTCTTTAATTGGCAATGTGACATTTTAGAAAACAGAGTATGTATTTTAGAATATGTAGCAGTTTTCACAAAGAGCATTTATTCTAATATATTGCCAGTATAAAAAACATGCTATTAGTAATGAAATAATTTTTGTAAGAAATATTCTATTTCATTGTTATTTATTTCTTTATTTTAGCTTGAGGTTGACCTCTAGAAATACTTGGCTCAGTTAGAACAGGGCTTCTTTTGGCTTTTTTAAGGGTGCACGCGAGAATGTAAAGGATGACAGAATGGTGGGGGATTGGGTAGAGGGGAAGGGTTCCAATTTCCAGCCCTTCATGGTCACTGTTGATATGCTTGTCTGTGTCATCTCAGGAGATTCTGACTTCTGGGATCTTTCTCAGGCTGGAAAACCTGGTATCTGGGGTCCAGCCTCCCTGAGAAATCTAAGGAGCCTCCGAGAGGAGGCCTGGACATTTCCGGGACACTGCTGTGAAGCACAGGGGTTGACAGTCCTCACTGCTTGGTGATCTACTGACCCCCACCCTGTACCTTTGTTAGTCTGGAGGAAAATCTCTCTTTGATCTCTTTATAGTTCTGATTCTGCATTGTCTAGTTATTAGGTTCAACTGAAAAAGTTTTTTTTCTTGATTTATAAACTTATTTGTTGGTAAATGTCCAGCTCCCGATGTTAACAGTTCATGGAAGGACAAGAATAAACAGAGTTGATTCTGAAATATCAGTTCTGTAGTTTAAAGATGTGTGAAAGATTTCTTTTTTTTGCATCCCATTGGCCAGGAATTTAAAATCTACCAGTTGTTTGGAAGAGATTGAGAATTATGGTGTGTCTTTGTCATGCTTAAGCAACATCTTCCCAGTGAAATTTTGCTTAGCTGATTTTAAGCTGGAATGCCAGGGAATTAATTTTTTTCTTATGGGAAAGAAAGGGTTGAGAGAATTATGAACGACTTAGGTGTGAATTTGAAAGGAATTACTTGCGCAGAGTTATAGTGTCCTTTCTCAAAGCCCAAATAGTACTTATTTTCCATGATTAACTGGGGTGAAGGTGCAGATTTTTGTTTCTGTGTCTCATATGTGGAAGGCAAAGCTATCACTATTCACGTAGCAGAGATGGCGGGTTAAAATGTTCCAGATCTCTAATGGACATGTAGTATTGCCTCTTTGAACGTTTTCCAGTTGAATCATTCTAGGCAAGCCCTATGGTATAGCTTTTGGAGCCTGGGTCACATATGCTTCTCTGCGCTGATGGAGGCTCAGAACCATTGCAAGGAGGATTTTGTCTTCCTTGTGAGTATTTGCTTGGTCCACCTCTAAGGAGAGGACATCTATTTAGGCTGAAGGCAAAGGAGTAGCTAGTGTAGAAATTTTGCAGTAGGAAGGAGTTTGGTATGTTGTAGGCATGAAGAGAAGGCTGGAGAGAGCAAAGGGGGAGGTGGTATAGGATGTCAGAAGAGAGACTAGGCAGGGCCACGATACAGAGCGGGGACTTTACTGTAGCTATAATGGAAGCCGTTGAAAGTTTTAAAGTAGGGGTGTGACCCAATTTGATTTACGTTTTCAAGAAGATAACCTTGGCTGATAGGTGGAAAAAACGGATTGTATGTGGCCAAGAATGAACACAGGGAATAATTATGGGGGATGGGTGAGATAATGGTGGTTTGGACTAATCTGGTGGCAATGGAAATGAAGAAAAGAGGACCATTTCAAGTTTTACTTTGGAGGTAGGGCTCCTTCAGCCTTATGCTGAAGAACAGATGTTGAGAATGAAGGAGCAGAGAATACAAAGACGTCTCCCAGAATTTTGGTTCTAACAAATGATTGAATGGTGTGGCCATTTAACTTAAATGAGGAAGACTAGGGGAGGAACAAGTGGAAGACAGAAATTCTGTTCGGTTGGATATGAGCTTCCATGTGGGGGCAGCCATTAAGCTTTTCTCGCTGTGTCATGAAGCTCAGGGGAGAGGCCGGGAAGGAAGTATAAATTGGAGAGAGTCATCAGACCTTATATGGTACATGTGGTATTTCAAATCCCGGAAAACTTCTGAGGTCACCTAGAAAAAAAGGGTAGAGATGAGAAGAGGGGCCAGAACCGAGCCCCAAGCTCTCCAGCCTTTAGAGTCTGGTAGAAGAAGACAAACAAGACAAGATGGGTCTCGTGAGATGACAGAGAATTAGGTAAATTCGAAACAGAAGCCAGGAGAAGACACAGTTTTTATTTATTTATTTATAAATTTATTTATTTTATTTATCTGTTTTTGGCTGTGTTGGGTCTTCGTTGCTGCGTGTGGGCTTTCTCTAGTTGCGGCGAGCGGGGGCTACTCTTCGTTGCAGTGCGCGGGCTTCTCGCTGTGGTGGCTTCTCTTGTTGTGGAGCACGGGCTCTAGGCGCACGGGCTTCAGTAGTTGTGGCACGTGGGCTCAGTAGTTGTGGCTCACGGGCTCTAGAGCGCAGGCTCAGTAGTTGTGGCTCGCGGGCTCTAGAGCGCAGGCTCAGTAGTTGTGGCTCGCGGGCTCTAGGGCGCAGGCTCAGTAGTTGTGGCGCATGGGCTTAGTTGCTTTGCGGCATGTGGGGTCCTCCTGGACTGGGGCACGAACCCATGTCCCCTGCATTGGCAGGCGGATTCTTAACCACTGCGCCACCAGGGAAGCCCGACACAGTTTTTAAAAAGGACAAGTCAAATGCTGCTGAGGAGGTCAAATAAAGGGAGGATGTTGAAATGCTCATTAAATTTGGCACCCTTAAGGGAGTTGCTGATGTTGGCAAGGGTTCAGGGGAATGGAGGTGATGAACTGGAGATAGTGAATAGAGGTAAATTGTTCAAGAAGTGTTGCTGGGAAGGGCTGAAGGTGGAGGTAAACTTAAGGTGGAAAGATTTTTGTTGTATTTCTCATTTTTGTTGTTGTTGTTTCTTTTTTTTCCTATGGGAACTACTACAGCATAGTTGAATGAACATTGATGGAATTGATCCATTGGAGAAGGAGAAACTGGTGATGCAGGGGAGAGAAGGATAACAGCAGGAGGAGGATAGGCATGGAATTCAAAGCACAAGTGTAGGGTTGGCTTTGCTAGGATCCAGGAATATTCCTTCCATTATATGAGAAGGGAAAGCAGAAAGTATGCATTTAGTTACAGGTGGGTTTATGGTTGGTGGTGGGAAGGCTAGGTAGTCGCAGTGGGTTGCTTCCAGTTTCTGTGGATCTGTGTTTCTGGGCTCTGCCTTTCTCTAAATCCCCTTTTTCTCAGTGCTTATGAATTGGTTCTGCACAACTCCAGTCTCACCTCAGTCACATACCCTGTGTATGTCCAAGTTCTCTTGTGGGTGTCTACAAGTGAGGGCGTAGCCAGGCCGTGGCCAGAACCTTAGGGTGGTTCTCAGAGTTTTGCTTTCACCTGAGCACTGAGCTGTCCCGTATTGTAGCCAGTGGCCACGGCTGGCCGTTGAGGGCTTGAAATGTGATTGGTGCGACGCACGAATTGAACATTTAATTTTATTTCATTTCAACTTAAAAACTGATTCCCGACTCAGTTATTGGAAAAACTTTTTCTATGTTTGGGACAAAGTTGATATGTGAATCTACTGTTTCAACTATACCAGGGATCTCCGATAAAATTTTGTGTCTGGATTGCGATGTGCTGTGAGTGCAAATTGTACCCTGATTTCGAAGACTTAGCTAAAAAAATAAGTAAATTATCTTGTTGATAATTTTATATCGATTACATGTGGACACATACATAAACTATAGTGTTAAATCAACTTCAGTTGATTCCAAAAATGTTTTTGAAGTAGCTACTAGAAAAGTTCAAATTAAAATATGGCTCACATCGTATTTCTGTCGGGCGGCACTGCTTTAGGGCTGTGCCTGTAAGAAAGGCTTATATTTTAGGTGTGTGCTTGGTCACGCCTGTCTAAGAGCAGTCCATATCTCACTACAAGGAGCAGTGACCTCAGAGGGTTGATGCTGCTCGCTTAAGGTCTCAGGGCTGCAGAACTGGGATCTGAACCCTGGCTCTCTGGCTGCCTGCAGGCTGTGCCCTGGACCGTGCACCACGTGGAAGTCATTTTGTGCATTCTTTCTCTTGAGTTATTCTGTGTTTACACTAGCAAAGGATATTTACATGGACACTTAAAGGGCAGAATTTGGTTTTTAACTCAAGCAGTTGAAATTATGGTTCTCGGGGTATGGTTTTAATGTACTGTTACTGACTTTGCTTTGATTTCACTGAGGATACACAGTTTATAGTGAGGCCTCTCCCTGGCCTTGAACGCAAGGACTAACAGTCGGCTCTTTCATGTTTCTTATTTACTACTAATGATGACCACCGTTTGCTCTGTGCACTGGATCTGCTATCACCAGGTGCTGGTGTGCACTTAGTCCATTATCCCATGCTTGATGATACACTCCTTTTGTCTTGCGATTGTTAAGCTTTCATTAGGGATCCTCGTGAAGAAAACATTTATTTATTTTTCATAGGACTAATTTCAAGTTAATATAAATTTTACAGGGTTATGATCTACCACGATTTGCTACGGGCATCTGAAGGTCAGGGCGTCTCAGACTGAACTCATTATCCATTCCTCCTCTTTTTCATTCCCTGCCTTTAGTGTCATCTTCAACTCTGGTTCTCTTGCATCGCCCCCAGGATGCCGCCATCAATCGCGGTGAAGTGACTCTCCACGTCCTTCCGGTCTCTCTCATCCCTTCTTTCTACCTGCTGCCACGGCCTAGCTCAGACCTTCAAACATCCCTAACTTTTCTTTCTGCTCCCATTCACTTGTGATTATTTACTTATTTATTTTCCCCACTCATCAGTTTCCTGAGAGGGGCCTTCGTCTCTATCATCTTTGGGTTTTTAGGTCTTAGCTGAGAGCTTGTGCTGTTGACAGGAATGTTCATAGGTTATGTTTCTCTCTACATGTGCATTCTTCTCTCCCTCCCTCCTGAATACTGTTAGCATAGCTTACTCAGCAGAGCTCCCCAGCTGGATGCACAGTCAGCAGCAGTGCTGCAAGCCCTTGGTGAATGCAAGATCGCATGCTGTACCCATGTTCCCACTTGGTTCACGTGGATCCAGCGAAAATCTCTCCCTGGCTACTCCAGCTAATGGGGGACAGATTTCTTTCTTGGAGCCTAACTGATATGTCTCTGGGGAATAGAACTGGATAGAAACCCCTAGAATGTGATATCTAATACTCAATAACCTTGGGACAAACTGAGGATGATTTCCATATAGGTGTATAGGCAGAGCATTTGGTCCACTGTTTATGAGCCAAAGCTTGCAATAGAAAACTAAGGAAAAAAAAAAAAAGAAAGAAAAAGTAAAAAAAGGGACTGTAAAAGAAGCAGAATTCCATATAATCAAATCACAAGTGCGTTTTCAGTTCTCCGAAAAATTAGTCAGATTTCATAAGGATCGCAAAAGAATGCCATTAATATAAGTAATGTCTGGAGTTCCATGTTACCATATTACTTCAGCATCTACTTTGGGTCTCTCTCCAAAACGGATATAATTTCAGAAATGAGTCTGCATCCCTCCTGCCCCTGGTGAAAAGGGAACAGTTATTTCTGTCTATAATGTAGCAACAAGATGCCAGTAGCTACTCAAGCAGTTTTCCGTGCATCTGATGAAGAGATACTGGTACTTTTATATGGCCTATGGGATTTCATAAGAAGTATAATGGAGAGTTTAGTTAAACAAAATGTTCTTCTCTGCTCTCTCTCAGTTTACTAGTGGCAGGTCTCAGAATGGTGGGTCCCTATGTTACAAATACTTGTTTATGAATGATCATACCTGCAGACAGCCTACTGAATAAGAGTATTGTAAAAAATCTTAGAACTTTGGAAGAATGATTGGATGTTTAGCCAGAGAAAAAAGAAACTGTCCAAAATATCATCATTTAGAGGAAACTCTCTCTGCCTAGATTCTCTGACACGAGTCAGCAGTCAGTATGGTAACCCCCAACTCAAAATTGTGTATTCTTGACAGCTTCTATTCTAGCTTTATTTTTTTAAATTTTGTTTAATTTTGTTGTTCTCCGTGGAATTATAGTAATTGGGTTGGCCTTTTATAAATGTGAGGGTTAAGGACTTGTCAGTAATTCATATAATAATTAGTATGAATCAGATTGCTTTCTTCAGAATAAGGTTGGTGAGTGAGGTCAGCCACGCTGAAAGGAGATAAGTGTGTTGGATGGAGAAGCACGTGCTTTGGGAGTGTGGAGGCTTTGGGAAAGGGGATAGAGCGGAAGCAGTCAGCAGAGAGAAAGTGAAGGGTTGGGCAGCTCTTCACTAAGAACAGGGAAACCTTGGGGTTTGGGGTCCTGGGCCGTAAGAGGGGAAGGATAAACTTTTGCTTTTTCAAAATGTTCCCAGGAGGCAACCTAATGTTGATACAAACGAAACATCTACATGATGGAATATTCTGCAGCCATTAAAGAAACAAGGTAGATTTGCGGTTAAAAAGGAAGTGCAAAACAGACTGTATGGTATGCTCCCATTTCTGTATATAGCTCTGCAAGGTTATATATGCTTGTATTTGTTTGTATGAGTATATGCAGAGAGTATTTCCGGAGGAAATATAGGAAACAGTAACTTGGCTGCCTCTGGGAAAGGAGCCTGGGGACCTGGGTCTGAGGGAGGATTTTTTGGTTTTTTTGCAAGTTTTTGGGTACAGTTTGAATTTTTATGCTCTTTACTTTTAAATTAAGAAAAGAGAACTAGTTAAATTTCTAGGATTACTCTCTTACCGTTAGGAGATTTGGTGGGGGTGGGAGTGGGGGAAGGGAGAAGGGAGAAAGAGGGAAGTGGGGAGGGGACAGATAATCTCTTTGTCCTTCTTTCTTCTGAGTCACAAAGCTCAGGGCTCTTATACCCCAGGACTCTTCTGGTTTTATTACCTCAGCTGGATTATGGTTAAATAAGCTTTTCTGGGCTGACCTGGAACTGAACTACTATTTATAATCACTTTCTATGGGGAAAACTCTACAGTGTTCCAGAGAACATGCTAAACTAAATTGTCTCTCCCACTTTCTCTCAATTTCATGTCTATTACCTTCCTTAAAAAAAAAAAAAAAAAAAAAAAAAGAGGACTTTAGACTTATTCCAGGAAGCCCTATCTGACCACATTCTTGCTTATCTCATCAGAAATGACAAAAACACTGTATGCAGTTATGTACTTGAATACGTGCTGGGTTTTTTGTTAGTTTGTTTCCAACAAAGTAACGTATGTTTTGCTCTTTCTTTTCCAGCTAGCTTGAAGAAGGGTAACGCCTTTTATTTGTTTGCAAGCCTGGTAGAGAGCCATAGGCATTCAGCAAATATTTGTTGGGTCAGTAAGTTAAGCGGCGGATGCCTAAGCAGACTGGTCACTGTAAACTGTCATAGATAAAACTTTCATGGCCTCGGAGGCACTGTAGAAAGGACTCTAATCTAGCACAGGGCTTCTTGACATTGGCCCTGTTGACATTCTGAGCCACATAATTCCTTTTTCCGCCATCCTGTGCATCATAGGAGGTTTAGCAGCATCCCTGGCCCCTACCCATTAAATGCCAGTAGGAATCCCCCAATCAGAACAGTAAAAAATATAGACATTGCCAAATGTCCCCTGCGGGCAAAATTGCCCTCGCTGACAGTCACTGATTTGGAGTGATTTTGGATTTGCTCTTCAGTCTCCAAGGATTGTTCTTTACTGAAAGAGCAGTCTTCAAATCTTGGAGACCTAGAGGTAGGGCAAAGCAAGGCTTTCTGAAAGTGTACAAAGTGCTTCTGTGCAGAATTAGGAGAGGTGCCCCTCTGGGCAGATGAATGAGAAGAGGACCAGGGAAGGAAGTGCAGGCTGGATTTGATCCTCCATTTGTCCCTCCTGTTATTCCTGCTGGGTGTTTGGCTACGAGGGCTTCTTGTGGCCTGGAGCTAAGTCTGGAAGTCTACCTGAGTTTGTAAACAACAGATTCTGAGAGCCGGTGACCCTGCAGAAGGATGGACCAACAGAGTTAACTGACTCTTCGGCGTTCAGTCAGCTGTGTTGCGGTCACTTCCAAACAGCATATCAAGAAGACACTTCCTCATTAATATGGATAAGAGGCAGATTATACTTCTCAGATGTATTCACCTAACAGATGTTTACTGAGCATCTACCATGTGCCAGGAGAGAAAACGCTGTCCTCCACTCCACCTTTATTTCTGTATGAAGTATTCTATTTCTGCGTGTTTGGTATGATCATTTTATTTTATGTTATTCAGAACCTTTCTTATTAACACAGTCTTCTCTTTTTTTCCCCTGCACTTAATTTACTTGCTTTCCGAAGGACCAATTATAATTAAAAGGAAGAGGAAGAGCAATCAAAGGGATGGCTACAATTTTCAGAAACCTCCTTAGCTGTGTGTGTGCTCAGTGAGTGCACACACACTCTGGGCTGCATTCTGGAGACCCTTCTCAACTGTCCTTATATTCATAAGTTATCCTACAACGCGTTGGCACATCAGCCGTCAAGGCAGTTTGTAGAATCTCCTTCCCTGGAGGTCTTTAAAAATCAAACTAAATATCCATCTGTCCAGAATGGTTTTGACGCAGTCCTACTGATGAGAAGGAATAGGCTAGATTTTCCCGTCAAGGTTCGTTTCTGTCTCGAGCGCTCTTAAATGAATCACTTTGCCTTTTGGTGGGGGCAGGGAGGGATGTAAAGTGACACTCTGAATTATTGATGTGTATCACTGTACATATACTGGTTAAATAGAATAAATTATATCCCTCTCATGTTTTTAATGTTTCTGAAGCACTCGGTGCATTTGGAGCCTCAAAACAACCCTGTGAGGTGGGTGGGCCCTTCTTTGGGTCCCCATGTCACAGAGGAGTCAGCAGGGCATGCAGATGTGGGGTTGTTGGTCCAGAGTCACAGCCTGGCTGATGCAGAGCGGAGATGCCATTCCTGGCTGTCGGCTCCCCAGGTTCACTCTCTTTGCTCTTGACCCTCGTGCTTCTCTGTGTTTGTGGGGTTTGCTCTGTCATACAGTGTCCAGACATTTGATTTGGAGCCAAGAATTTAAAAAAAAAATGGGGGCAACCTACTTAGGACCAATACTTACTCTATTTTTCCTTCCAAAAAAGTGCATTTTCACATAAAATTGTGGTAAGGGTTATTGCCAACTTCACACACAGACACATATGTTCATATATATGTATGTATATATGTGGTTGTGTGTGTATATAGGAATATAGGAGAGTATGTGTATGTATGTTTAGATGTGGATATATAGGTATAGATGTGTGTGTGAGAGAGAGAGAGAAAGAATTTGTTCTTATTTTTCTAATGTGAAATAAGAAAACCTGAAAAATTTGCCATGTACCAGCACTACTCTGGATTCTCTTAACAGTTTAGGTAAAATCTCAACGTTTGTTTCCTAATTAGAAAAAGGCATAAATTCACTCTCTTGGTGGCTATCTCAGACTGTTCGTGACACAGATTGAAAATAGTCTTTCTAATATTTTGACTAACCATTTTTACTGGGTTGTCATTACTTCTAAACAGTTTCAGTGGACAGGGCTAATAAACACGTATTTTTAAGAAAGGAAAATATAGTATTGACAAAATTACAACCTTAGTGGTACCAAATACACTGAATGCAGCATGTCAAAATACTAGGAAGAATTGTTTTCTGTGTGGTTATGCTAGTTAATTTGATATATACTTAGGTCCACTTATTTCAGTTTGATTTTAAATTTTGGAGGTTGCTTTATTTTTGTCTTTTTTTGTTTATATTTTTCAGTTATATAGCATGTTTACATGATTTTCCAAAATCAAAACTATGAAATGAAGTATGTGGGGAGAGATCTCACTTTTATCTCCATTTCTTCCTTTTTGGCCTGTCCCTTTCTTGATAAAAATTGTTTTGGTTTTTCTTCTGATTAATTTTGGTTCATCTTTCCCTTATTTCTTCTCAGATATGTAAGTAGCTGTGTTTATTATATAGCATATGTTCTTCCCTTTCTCACCCAAACTGTAACATTCAGTACACAGTCTTCTATACTTTGCTTTTTTCTTTATTCATGTATCCTGGAGAGCAGTCCATAGCAGTATATGGGGATCTGCCTTATGTATCTGACACTCCCTTGTGTGCTGTACTATAGTTTATTTAACCAGTCCCTTGTTGATGGACATTTGGGTTATTTCCAGTCCTTTGTTATTATTGGTCTTGTAATGAATAGTCTTGTACTTACATTATCTCATATTTTTTACTAGTACTTTTGGGGGTTGATTTTTATAAGAGGAATTGATGGGTCAAAGAGTCATATGTATTTTTGTAGAAATTGCCAAATCCATCTCCATTGGGTTTGAAAGGTTTTGTGTTCCCAACAGTAATATACAAGAGAGCCAATTTTCCCAGTCTCACCAACAGAGTATGTTGTAAGCTTTTGGAGTTTTGGCTAATCTGAAAGGTGAAAAATGGGATCTCATGTTGTTTTAATTTGTTACTTCTCATATCATTAGTGAAGTTAATCATCTTTTCTTATGCTGAGGACTTTTGTAAGCTTTTGGTGTATTGGCTAATCGGAAAGGTGAAAACTGGGATCTCATATTGTTTTAATTTGTATTTCTCATATCATTAGTGAAGTTAAGCATCTTTTCTTATGCTGAGGACCATTTGCATTTCTTTTTCTATGAACTATATATACATCTTTTGCCTACATTGGGCTGTTGATCTTTCCCTTCTCAGTTTTCAGAAGTTCCTTATAAACTAGGGCTATTATTCCTTCATGATATATTGCAGTTCTTTTCCTTACTAACTTTATTTTGCTTACAGTGTTTTATTTTTACATGTAAATTTGAATTATTACTTTTTTTTTGTAGTTATATTTATCTTTATGTGGTCATTCATTTCCCCATTGGATCTGGATTTTGAGATGGGCGTGGTTTCCCACTTTCAGGTTCTAAAGTAAGCCCCAGCTATTTTCTTCCATGGTTTCATTTTGTACAATTAGATTTCATTTGGAATTTTTCTTGGTGTGAGGTATGAGGAGTGGATCCAATTAAATATTTTCCCATGTTGTTCTAACATAATTTACTAAGGCATCTTCCTTTTTCCCGTTGGTTGGAATGCCCTTTATCATATGTACTTGGGTCTGTCTCTGCCTGATTTATCTCATTCTATGTATTAATGCTCCAGGAGCGTACAGTTTTAGTAACAGGAGCTTTATAATATGTGTGAAAAATAGTTTTTAAACAAAAGTAATGGTGACATGATTCCTGTGTTTATAAAAACGTGAAGTTTGAAACAGAAGCATTTTTCGAGATACCACGCAAATGAGCTACTTTTACTATTCCATTTTGCAAAGACGGGAAGTAGGGCTTCCAGAGTTTGTACAAACTCATCCAGAATCACCAAGATGATTACCAGATAGTCAGCAGTGGGACTGGAACCCATGTTTTCAACTACTACCTTGCATGATTTTCTCATACAGATATGATTTTCTCAGTAAATATGGGTGACTAGTCTCCTAGCAAGGACCTAGAACCAGTTCGGATGCCTTCTCTTATCACAAAGTATTTTCTTAGCTTGGAATATTTAAAATAATACATGATTTAGTTTATTTTAATTATAGTATATTCATTTTAGAACATTTGGAAAAGAACCCTGCTACTGATTCCCAGAAATATATTAATATTTTGGTCAATTTCTGGAATTTTTTAAATGCCCAAATCTTTTGTTTATTATGATCATGTTAAGTGGAAACAATTTTGAGAGGATGACAGTAATATTAAGCATTTATTAAGCACGTACCTCAGTGCACTGATTAAAGTGCTCTAAGTACATTCTCTTAATTAATTATCACAAAACCTATCTAGGGATGCAGTCTTTATTATTTCAATATTTCTTATGAGTAATGCTGGCTCTGAGAGGTTAAATAACTTGCCCAATCTAATGGAGCTGGTAAATAATGGAGCTTGTATCCTAACTCATGTGTTTCCTCCAGCTCCTATGTTTTAACCGCTATGCCCACTGAATCCCATGTATACCATTTTGGACCCTGTTATTTTAGTAATTTTTTTTTTTTTAAAGCTGAACATTTGTGAGCTTCTGGAATAGGTCTGGTTTTCTTTCCTTTATAAATTTATTTATTTTTGGCTGTGTTGGGTCTTCGTTTCTGCGCGAGGGCTTTCTCTAGTTGTGGCAAGCCAGGGCCACTCTTCATCGTGGTGCACGGGCCTCTCACTGTCGCTGCCTTCTCTTGTTGCGGAGCACAGGCTCCAGATGCGCAGGCTCAGTAGTTGTGGCTCACGGGCTCAGTTGCTCTGCGGCATGTGGGATCTTCCCAGACCAGGGCTCGAACCCGTATCCCCTGCATTGGCAGGCAGACTCTCAACCACTACGCCACCAGGGAAGCCTTGTTTCCTCAATGGTCATATTAAATTTTGATTATAATATCATCTTTCTTCTAACACAATTAAATTGCTTATATCAGATTGTAAGAAGAGGGAGTTAAAAATATTTTTTCTCTTTTTTTTTCCTTCGGATGTTATTCATAAGATCTTGGCAGGTACACAAAGATGTATCTTGAAAATTAAGTAGAATGATTTTGGTGAAGGCCAGTGTGAGACAGAAAAGCACACTGATTTTATAGACATGGTTGCTGCTCAACGATTTACATGATGTTCAGAGGGAGTTTACTTTCCTATGTTGACTGAACAGCCTCCCTGCAAGTTTGTTTATTTAAAATTTGCATAACTACCTTTATTTTTTTCCAGATCCAAATTGTCCCAAATTTCGAGTTAAAGATGAGGTACAGGGCTTCCCTGGTGGCGCAGTGGTTGAGAGTCCTCCTGCCGATGCAGGGGACAAGGGTTCGTGCCCCGGTCTGGGAAGATCCCAAGTGCCGCGGAGCAGCTGGGCCCGTGAGCCATGGCCGCTGGGCCTGCGCGTCCGGAGCCTATTCTCCGCAACGGGAGAGGACACAACAGTGAGAGGCCCGCGTACCGCAAAAAAAAAAAAAAAAAAAAAAAGATGAGGTACATAGTGATGCGTGGCTGAAGAGTGAATAATGTGCAGTCAAAAGTAAATAAAATAGACATTTTCTAAACCTGCCTCAAATTGCATCCTAGCTCAGCAGTGTACATTCAGTTGTGACATCAATAGACACATCAGTAAGAAAGATGAAAAATGGCAAAGACATTTTGAAGAGAGAAATGAATTCAGTGTATCAGGCCAGTGTGAAAATACAGTATTAGTGACTATTACAGAAGACAGTGGTTTGCTGGCAGCATTTTAAGTGCAATTTTGTAGGTCTGTGTGCTAGGAGAGAACAAAATGGTAGATTCTGGATTCACAGCCTGCTGTTTAACTTTGTAAAAAGTTAATACTCTCATAAACTCTGTTCTAGGCACACATGGACTATCAGGCTAACCCAGGGTAGTTTCTGTCATCAAGAGGTTTATGATTTAGTGCACTGAACTCTTCTTTTTTACCGGGTAGTCCCTATCAGTAAATAAAAGTCTGAGCTCATTTCCTAGTATATTTTATATTTACTTAATAAATTACATACATGTGCTACTGTAGATCCATCAGTTATTGAAGTTTTCTATCTTAAATTTTCAGAGTAAAAAAAATTTGTGGATAGACATTCCAGTGATTTTCCCTGCATGTCAATGCAGTGCAGGATGTGTATATCCTGTTTCAAATATCACTGGTCTGTCACTCTAGTGGTAGAGTATAAAACAGTCTATTTGCCTTGAAGAGCTTCAGCTGGGGGCACATTTTATCCCTAAATAAAGTTAGAGGCTTTTAATCAGGGGAGTATTTGAAAATTAAATTGTTTTCTTCAGAGTTGCCTAAGAAAGATTTCATAATAAGACCATAGATATTCCTACATTAAATATTTTTTGTATTTTAAATTTGATAATTTGCTACTATTTCCACCCTCCCTTCTTTTGTATTTGTTCCAAAAAAAGTTGGGAACTCCATAAAGAACAATTCTGGCCTGTAGTTCTCGAATTCTGACATTTAGCAATCTGTACTCATCAAACATCTAGTCAAGCTAGATGACAGGTTAATCATCTTATGATTCATTGTGTTTCACTTCTTTCCTAGGAAATAAAAAGCTAGTTATTTCTGAAATTAGGGATGACCTAGTTAATAAGGATTATAATTTAAAAATAATCTTTTATGTCTTATTATGCTATATAACTAAGTGATAAGGTTACGATAACATTTGGAAATGAGTTTTAACAATTATGTTTTTAATAGAATGTTCATTTACTCTCTAGTTCTAAATATGTCCTGTTAGCTTGCAGGTCTAATTTAAAACATCAACCTTAAAATTTTCAAAGCCTAGTGTCTTATATAGCTAAATGTCTAAAACGTATTTGTTGGTGAAATATTATTATAATGATAGGTTTGTTTATTTTCATTCATATTTCATTCATAGATCCCAGCTCTGTATTATAAAGAACTTTTACTAATATGTAAAAAATAAATCTTGAGAGCTAGTATAGTATAGTCAATATATATCTAATTGGTTATTAAAGTTGTCCTGATAATTTAAGAGCATTTCCATTATTTTTACTCTCATACATTTCTTTTAAGTTTTGAACATCTGTTTAGATGTGTTGTTGCCTCTAGTTCAGAGTCTGATTAGCTTGTCAATAAATTAACTACTCATAATAGGCCATTATATTAATAAGTCTGGAAAATACAAATAAAATAGATTTTTAAAAGAATTATGTAGATTACTGAAATTGATGTTAGGGGAATTAGAATAGCTGAGCAAAGCAATAACTAAAGAAAACATTGAAAAATATTGTGAAATAATTATGAAAGGCTCCTGTCCCTGTTCTTGTCTTAGGGATGTTTAATTCTAAGAAATGGCTAAAGAAAAAAAGGATTTATAGGAAGAATCTAGTGTAATCTCATAGAAAGCAGTTCTAACAAGTAAGGCTGAATTTCATGGGAACTGTGAAGTTCTTAGAAAACAAACCTCTTTCATCATGTGTCTTAGCATACATACGGTTCTTTGTCTCTGTTTTTCTCTGAATACAGGATTTCTTAGCCTGCTTATTGGCATATGGTTGAAAAATAGCCACCCACCTGGCCTTATAGCTCTAGCACTCACCACTGTCTGATTATCTACAGCTAAATGTCTCTTGGTTCAAACACATAAACACTTTCTTATTGCTCACTGAATGGCCAATGTACTTCTCCTCGAGTGAGGTGTTTGCTCTGGGTCTAATGAGCTATTGCTGAATAGTCAGGTCGTGTGAGTCATAGTCTCATAAGAGCCTGGGACCTGAGAATGGTTCACACAGGCACATTTACTGATGTGTTTGCTACAGCTTATTGATGAGTCTGTCCTATTGTTTAGGGAACAACCATTTCAAAAGTACATAAACTGGCAGAGAGCACACAAAAAGGTGACAGCCTCAAAAGAAAACTCCAATTCATCAACATAAATGGCTCTAGTCATGAACATATTTGTGCATTTTCATCTACATACTATTATATAAACAAATGCTATAAAATTGTATTTATTCAAAGAATAATCTATAAAAAGTATAATCTGAGAATGCAAGGATGGTTCAATATCAGGGCACCTATTAATATAATATAATAAAACCAATATGCTGTCCATACCGATCAAAATATCAAATAAGAAAAGTGATCTGATGCTGGAAAAGTATTTGATACAATTCAACAATTCCTGATACAATATTTCAAACACTTGGCTTTCATGCTTTTTGCTACTTCCAGTACACTATGAACATTTATCATTTTTATAATCAGACAAAAATATGTAAAAGGTTTTAAAAGCCCCTCAGGGCAGTTAATTTTTTTTTTTTTTTTTTGTATTCCAAGTTCCTTATTCATGTAATTGTGTCTCAATAAATATTTCAAATGAAGCATTCCATTAAAACAAAGTAGGTTTTGAGAACTGTTAAGAAAACAGAATAGAGAGAATTTTTCTTTTTCTCTTGGAACACCTTGTTTCAGGAGTGTGCCTTTTCCTGTGTACAACATGAACAATCATCAGTGTTCATGAGGGTGGATTGCTTTCCTTTTAGAAGATGCCTTTGAAAATTGTTCTCTTTCTCTCCGCGATTTGCTTCTCTGAGCTCTGGCGTCTTTTCCTGAGCTGAATCAGTGCCCTAGCCTGACAGCTGTGCATAGCTAACTGATGGCCGTTACTCCACCTGAACAGTTCCGTCTGCGATTCAACGTGCTTGTGCCTATTTCCCTCTATCCCGACAACTCACAACACCCTAGAATGATCTCTCTCCTCTCATTTTTGCTTCTTGTCTGCTGCCCAGCCTACATTTTTAGTGTCTCCCAACACTTTGCCTTTATCAGCTTTCATAATCCTGGGTATAGGTTTTTATTTCTTACCTGGACTGTTTTGCAGAAGTCTTCTGATATCCTTCTTCCTTCTATTTCAGCATATTTCACCTGCACTGCAACTAGAGTAATCTTTCTATATTTGACTTATATGTCACTCCTCTGCTTAAAACTTTGTGAGGCAGCATTTCTGATTGAATTATATTTAATATTGTTGGCTTGGCATTTGAAAGCTGTCTTCATTTTGCCCTTCATGTATTCCTTACTCCTAGACCTTCCCCATGCACACGGAACTCATTTCTCATGGGGGCCTTAGTGTGGTCATTCTGTTATCTTTCCTCATGCTTTGTCTTCCAGCCTGCCTTTTCTCACTTATGAAAAACTGACTTACCTTCATAATGTGCAGATCCAAGGCAATGTTCATGAAACTTTAGAGTCTCCCTGATATTTGTGATTTCCTTCATTCTCCGAGCTGTCACAGCACTCTGTAATTCCCTGATGACTTCAGTGTATTTTCTGATTGTTTCATCTCTACTCATGGATTAAAAGCTTCTTGAGTATAAAGGGCTAGATTTTATTGTTTTATATTTCTTATAATGCCTAACATAGTGATTTATACATAATAGTTCAAACATTGATATTTTGAATCAAATACTGAATTATTTGAAAGTAATGTATATATGAACAATATACATTTGTATTTCAAACATATCAGTGCCATTGTCTCCAAAGTATTCCTTTGAGAGATGGTAATACAACTGAAAATATAAAACAGAACTAATATAAATAAAGTTGGTCCTCTATTTTGTGTTGGTCATCTAGTGTCATTTTTAAAAAGTTATTTTTATTTTTTTCACATTTACATTCATATTTGCAGGACAACTAAAATATTATTAGTGTGAAGAATAATAAAAGTTATTATTATAACCTTGAGAGAGTATGTTAATTAAATTGAGGGTTAAGGAAGGATAGTGCTTAAGATAACTTCTTTCCCCATTTGTGATGACATGAAAACTTAATTTTCTTATATTGAGTCAAACTGCCAAGAAATTCTTGCAACAGACTGAGTGCTATGATAAATATCTGCTTTTTAGAGCTTTGGACAGTGTCATTGCTTGAAAAGCAAGCTTGAACTCCTCAAGAGATCATTGGAGAGATAAATGCTTAAAAGCTTTTCAAAGCCGTACTCTTGGCTCTATCAGAATTTAATTTCCCACTGATTATGGTTCTATCGATTTTGGAACACATGGCCATGTATATACTCAGCATAGCTACATCACTGATGATTTCCCATGCCTTGGGACTGCATCACTGTTTTATGTGCATATGGAATCCACTTATATTTTCTTATATGTAAGTACCTTGAATTAAATACTCTGTTTTTAGACTAGACTATGAAAATGTTCTTGTAGTTGTTTAAAGGCTAAGTCTTTTTAGTAGTTAAAAACATTTTGATGTGTATGGAAATGGGCTTTATAAACATCCTGTACTTTATCAACCACTCAGTCATACCTGGTTAGGTTCTGACCTGTAGTCAAAATTACAAAGGGTGTTTTTAAAAGTAGATTCCAGCTGTATGACATCACAGTGTTGAATGCACAGAGTGGTTATAAATGGTGAGGCAATACATAAAATATATAGACGATCTTGGTTCTAGTCCTGTTGCTGTTAGTTTTAAGCAAGTGCTGTACCCTTTTGATCTTCAGTTTGGGGGTCCAGATAGTATTTACTTTCTAGAGAGTTGATGAGGATGCCAGGAGATAAGATATGTAAAGGACTTACCCCAGTGTCTACTATTGAACATAGTTGACTTCTATTACTCTTTGACCAAAAAAAAAAAAAAAGTGATTTGATCAAAGAATTTGTTGATGATAATGTTTTCATCTTTGAATGCTTTGTACCATGGTGATTAGTAGATAAGATAAATTTGGTAATCAGGTAATCATACAATCTAAGAACTGGAAAGGCTGACCTAATTTTTTACATTCGAGAAAATAAAGGACCAAAGACCTCAGGTGACCCACCAGCCACCACACAGCAGGTCAGTAGCAGAGTGGGGTTTTGAACCCAGATCTTGGGACTCCTCCTCCTGAGGCACTTTCTCCTCTCTGCACACCAGAGTGGTGCTTCCAGAGCTCACCCTTTCCAAGTGATGGTTCTGTGACTACAGTTCATTCAGTGAGGAGCTAGTGGGCTTCGTATCTCTTCCGTCCGTAGTCATTCTTGCCTGGTCAGTCGTAGTGTTTTTGCCAGGCTAAAAAGTAAAGTTCTGCTATCAGTTCGGCGTGGAATATGATCTCATGCATGTGTTCTGTTTTTTTAGTATAACATAAAGAACTTGAGCAGAAGCTCCATTATAACATATTTCATGAGTCAGTTATGATCTTCGTCAAATCATGGCCCAAATACAATCACTAGTCCTGTTTCTGAGATACAAACATTATAAAAGCCTGTAATATACTTTAAAAGATACATTCTTGATGATATTTTGAAAACTATTTAGTCCTTATAAACATTCGAACCTTTGAATATTTAAACAAAGTGCTGTGTTTGGCAAAGTAAAAAAAAAAAATTAATAAAATACTGAACTTAAGATATAATAAAAAGAACAATAAAGAACTAGTTAAAGCACAGTCTTCTTTACAAGAAAGTCTTCTGTAACTCAATCCCAGAAGATTAGATTTTATAATAAAGATAATTTACCCCTTATAGAAATGTTTGTATTTTGAGTTGGCCACAGGTGGTCTCTAAAAGGAATCTTGTAAAGTTTATTTAGAAAATCTAAAGCTATTATGATAAGTTTTAAAAAACCCATACAGATGAATATTTTAAAATAGGATTATACAATTTAGCTATTTAATCTGATTAAATGAAAATCTGAGATTTCCTTACTCGTGGCTGTTTGTACGAGAGAGTAATGTAAATACTACAAAGAACTGTCAAAGGAAATAACATAGCTAATGATTTTAAATCCTAAAATAAGAAACCAAGTACAGCCTTGATCAAATGCACACATAGTGATATTTCTGTAAGAAAAAAATATTTCATAGGACTATGATGATAGTGGTGTAGTATCAAAGCTTAATTAAAAATCGTGAAAAAATCAGCAAACTTTATACCTAAGTAAAATTTTGACATAAAAAAGACCCTCAGAGTGGGGAAGAAAAGACCCTCAGAGTGGGAAACTTCACTTTTTTGGACAGTTTATAATAGAAAACCTTAAAAGTAGCTACTTGATGCTTTAAAAATGTAGATTTACAAGAAATGGCTAGAGAACATTCAGTTAAAACATTATCCATTTTGTTAAATGAAATTCTCATTTTCATCTCAGGAACGCATATGAGGCCAGTATTTCTTTTATACAATTATAATTGCTTTTAAATTTGGCGGTGAATTTTTCCTAGTATTCTGGTCTAAATCTAGAGAATTCTTCAGTTTTTTTGGTAAGTTATCTTCATCAGTTTTGTGTCAATCAGAGAAACCTTACCATAAAAGTCATTGCTATCACACTGATTTCAATGAATGCTTAACTATATTCTGAACTGTTATGTATTGAATCCCATTAAAAGAAAACACACCAGGGCTTCCCTGGTGGCGCAGTGGTTGAGAGTCCGCCTGCCGATGCAGGGAACACGGGGTTCGTGCCCCGGTCCGGGAAGATCCCACGTGCCGTGGAGCGGCTGGGCCTGTGAGCCATGGCCACTGAGCCTGAGGGTCCGGAGCCTGTGCTCCGCAACGGGAGAGGCCACAGCGGTGAGAGGCTGGCGTACCACACACACACACAAAAAACAACAAAAGAAAACACACCAGGTCTTTTTGGGTGTCAAGGCAGCTGTGTAGAAAGAGCAGGCTCTATTTGGTTACAATGAAATCTGCCTCTTAAATTATTTTCCATTCCACTTCCTTCATTTGCGTGTGCAATGTCTTATATGCATCTGAATTATCATTAAGAGGACCACAAACACAGACTTTATGACCTCAGTATATGATGATCAGAAGAGAAAAAGCACTGCTTAAATAAATTTGAAATCTTATTATTTAGAACGATTTCAACATGCAGGTAAGGAACAGAATAGCACTATGGCATAATGCTATATCTTGAAATGAGTATTTAAAATTTTGGGAGATTAGTTTCTTAGGTGGCCTGGTGACACTTGGTCCATTTACTAGGAGATATAGGCTTTTGTTGTTGTTACTCACAGTGCTTCTTGAGAGGTGCCGGCTCCGAACAGCTCATCCCAGCCAATTGTGCTCCACCCTCCCTCTCTCCCTCCCACCCTTCCTTCCTTTCTTTCCCTGGGAAAGATGGTTGTTAAATATTTGCTGGCTCACTACTGCTTATAAATGTACCATCAATGAATGAACAGCAGGAAAGCTTCTCAGATTAGGTTGTGTCAGGTCAGGGATGCTCATCATGCTTTCACTGTCACCTGCTTTTGCCTTTGATTCTAACTCTGGGGGAGTCTTGCTTTCGCCCATCCCAGGAACCAAATTGTGTCTATACCACAAGTACTCTTCCTTTCAAGAACCATCAGTAACGACAATTCCTTTGAAGTTGGAAATCAAAAAAGATAATAGAAAATGATAATATTGCTACCAGAAGTCAGTCAGTGAGTCAGCGTTCTGTTATTGCTCTATGGTCTAGTAGGTTTTACACGCACTGAAGTAATACGGACCTGGGTTTGAATGTCCTACTGTGAGAACTTGGGCGAGTTCACTCTGCGTCTCAGTGTCTCATCTGTGAAATGGGTGTTGGGAGGATTAAGTAGGATTTTATATGTAAAGCCCAAGGCAAGTGCTTGGCATGTGGCAATTACCCTTTCATGCCCTCTAAGAGTACCTGGTAGGGGCCAGAAGAGGAGGGGGCTTCTAAGAGTTCTTGACTGACGCCCTCCATTTTTTTTTTTTTTTTTTTTTGCGGTACGCGGGCCTCTCACTGCTGTGGCCTCTCCCGTTGTGGAGCACAGGCTCCAGACGCACAGGCTCAGCGGCCATGGCTCACGGGGCCCAGCCGCTCCGCGGCATGTGGGATCTTCCCGGACCGGGGCACGAACGCGTGTCCCCTGCATCGGCAGGCAGACTCTCAACCACTGCGCCACCAGGGAAGCCCTGCCCTCCATTTTTATATGGAGTTATCTTTCTCCAAAATTTTCAGCAGAGTTTGTATGAGGGATAACACAAATGAAATTGAAGGCTTTGGATATCATTTTATGTAACAGTATTTTTGATTCAAACACTTCATGGCAATTGGATATTATTAAAGATCCCAACAGTTTAAAAATAGCCATTTTGCTGGCTCCATCAAGGAAAGAAGCTGGGTCTTCTGTGGAACAGACGTAAGACATGCTGCATTTCCCTTAATTCCTCAAGATCTTTTCTGTTGAGTATTTGAAGATTTCAAGTTTTTAATAGAAAAGTATCATTTCAGTAAAACACTTAGGTTCTTTAAGTGGTCCATCAGTTTCTTTATTAAAATCTCATACTTCATTGTGACATTGCTTTTCAACATGGTTTAAAAAGGACTTAACCTGGCCATATTGATGAAGAAATTGCTGGTGTGTTTTAAATTGCACAATGTGAGTCAAAAATGGGAGTTTCAAAAAAATGGGAGTGTTGATGGAGGATATTTCACTATTTGGGCTTTTGTTATTTAGAGAGAAAAAGAGTGAATATTTATTATTCACTCATATACTTATCTATTTGTTAGATAGATAATTAATGAGTGAATATTTATCCTGAAAACTGCTGGGACTTTAAATATGTCATTCTCATTAATGAAACAAGATAGCATTTTGAAAATACACCTTTGGTGAAGTTAATTAAAACATAATTTAAAGAGTTAATTCATTATTTATAATAACAGTTTAAACCCTTTAATAAAATACATTCCCATACAAAGGACTCTGATTTAGATAGTTTTGGAAACTAAAATAGATTACAGTTTTTGTTGCTTGATTATTAGGATTCTGAAATTCTCCTCTCAAGAAATTGAATTTTAAATGTATTTTTTCATATTTAAATTATATGTGATCAAAAATGAAAAAATAGCTAATGATTTCCAGTCTCACAGCATTACCATAGCGCTGCACTGTCCACTATGGAGCCTCAATCCAATATGGCTCATCTGAATTGAGATGTGCTGTAAGTGTAAAATTAAAACACACGGGATTTCAAAGGCCTAGTATAAAAAAAAGATAAAATATCACATATGTTGAAAGATAATATTCTGGATATATTGAGTTATATAAAACATCATTAAAATCAATTTAATCTGTTTCTTTTTTTAATGTGGCAACTAAAATATTTAAAATTACATATGTGGCTCACATTACAATTCTATTGGACAGAGCTGGTCCAGAGAATGATTTTGGAAATAGTTAAAACAACATAGATAGACTTTGCCTGGGAGATGTCACTTTATGAGCAAATCAAAAATAGGCCAAGCATATTGGGGTTATGAAGAAAAATTTTGCACATACAACTTAAGAAAAAAAAGATGGATGGAGAAAACCACCTGTAGATATAACTAGTGTACAAAAGAACAGAAAATTGATATCTACAAAATTATTTGAACATTGATAAAAACTTTTGAAAACATGCTGCTACATTTTTGAAAATGCAGCTTTGGTGTTTTATTTATTTTTAATTAAAAAAATTGAAGTATAGCTGATTTACAATGTTGTTAGAAAATGCAGGTTTTATAAGTCCAACAAATTTATCATAGTATAAAAAATATGTATTTTTAACTGACTATGCTAGTGAACATTGACTATCACATGTATATTTAGTATCTGAAATATACCGGAGATGCAAAGCCTAGTACAATACATGATATAAAGTAGATGCTCAATAAATATTTAATGAATGAATATGTGATTGAAATAGGAGAGGGTAGAGATTTTTGTTGGTGTTATTCATTGATTATCTGAAGAGATTAAAATTAAAATAGTGCCTAGCCCATAGAATGCACACAAGAAATATTTGTGAAATGAATGAATGAAGTTAGACACACACACACATTAAATCATAAAGAAGATAAAGTCCTCAGAGAGAAATTACCACCAATATATGTTAAACTAGTTCTCACTATTCAAAGGGTACCAGTTATTTTAAAACATCACTAAATTTATAGCTGTTTTAACGATACATTTACTTTAATAATGGTCTTATTTTGATAGTATCTTATATTTTGAGTTACACGTGAAGACACTCCATGGAACAAAAACAGTTGGAACAAAACTCAGGAATTAGTGCTTCAAAAGTTCCAAACTTGCGAAGGTCAGTTGTGTTGTTTTCCTTGGCTTAACTGATATTGAAATCATGACTTCAAGATAGAAATACTTAGCGAATTTAGTAATTGGATGCTTAAGGTTCAAGTAGAAATATCGATAATGCTTATTTAGTAAAAAGTAGAAAAAAATAGGTGCGTTGTTTTTGTTTTTGTTTTGCGGTACGCGGGCCTCTCACTGTTGTGGCCTCTCCCGTTGCGGAGCACAGGCTCTGGACGCGCAGGCTCAGCGGCCAATGGCTCACGGGCCCAGCTGCTCCGCGGCATGTAGGATCTTCCCGGACCGGGGCACGAACTCGTGTCCCCTGCATCGGTAGGCGGACTCTCAACCACTGCGCCACCAGGGAAGCCCAATAGGTGGCGTTTTAATAAGTAAACTGTAATTGTAACATCGTAGAAGTGTGAAGTTTATATCATAAACACATTTAACATAATTTCCATTTATTTGGGGGGATATATAATACAAATATATTTCCCTTGAATATTTTTCTTCATTAGACTGATAAAATAGGGAATAATTTCTTCACTGTGAGTTTTCATAAAGTCCAGGTAAGAGGGGTATTTCAATTGGCTAATGATAAAATGAAGGGGTAAAAATTAAATTCAAGGCAAATGAAGGGAACAGAGTAGGTGTAAAGGAGATGTTTTTGCAGTTAATTGACCAGGAACTGTGTTATTCGTAAAGGTTCATGGCTCAAACCCGCTTAGGCTTATTGTGTTAGGAAAAGTGATTTCCATACATTTACTTCAGGGAGCTCTCCCTGCCGCCCTCATCTCTCCCCACTGTATGCTCCAGTGACACTGAACTCTTGGTTCCTCCAAATCTTGTCTCTGGGTCTTTGCAAATGTTCTTTGGATGTCTTCCCTACACCCCGTTTCTTTGCCTAATTCCAGCTTAAATATTCTCTCTAGAGGGAGATCTGCCCATTCCTTCGTTTCTGCTAAATCTTCTTGTTATGAGCTCATGTAACTCCCTACTTGGATTTTAGAGACATTGTTAAACTTTCTCCAAAAAGGGCTGAATTTGTTGAGTTTCACATATGTTTACATAAGTTATTGTTCTAATGGCTGTTTCCAATATGCTCTTCAACTCCAAAGCCTTTCCCTTTTTCCTTGACTATAAGAACTTCCTCATTATTTCCACATTTTAATATATGATTCTTCCCGTCTGGAAACATGAGAGAAACAGCTTTTCTCCATAAATGACTAGGAAATTATCCACTGCGTTTTCATAAAATTCATAAATCATGTAAGCAGGACATGTTATGAATTAATTGGTGGAACATCTATCTCTGAAGGGTTAAAGAATTGCCAACACTGATCAAGCCTGCTCTCTCTGGCTGTTGATATGGTGTTGACAGCCAAGCAAAGAGCTTCTTCAATAAATCCACTCTCATATTCAAGTTTTTCCAGATGTGAGAAGTAATTAAGTCTTTGCATTTATTGAAGCCTTGTACGCTTTTCAAGAGGGAACTGGCAGCTGTGATGAATTAACTCTGCCTGAGTGCATGTGTGTGTTGTGTGTGTGTTTTGCGTGTGAATGTACATATATACAAGCACACGTGGCATTTGCCAATAGTCAAATGAGATCAGACCTTTAAAAAAACAAAACAAAACAAAACAAAAAGCTAATTTTCATAAATACCAAAAATTTTTACAGCTATATCTCACAATTTAGAGACTAGGGCTTTATCCAGTAATACCTTCTCAATTTCTGCTTTTGCTGAATGTTAAAGAGAAGAAATGAAATCATTTGCATCTGTTAAAGGATTTTCTCAAGAAAAGGTGAAATCATGATACTAGTAAAGCATAAAAGGAGCACATTTCAAAGATTTTAACTCATTAATTAAAGAGGCCACCAATAAGATGTTACAGTTGGTTCAAAGGTGAATTTGAAGGACCAAACGTAAATGAGTAATAAGGAATTTGGAATTGAATTTACAGATAGATACAAAAGGGTCTATCAACAAGCCAATAATCAATTGCTTTTCCCCCAGGACACAATTAATTTGCATTTGTATGGCTAAAGCATCATTAGCATTGTTATCAGTTTTCACCAATTTAAGGTGTGGTAAAGTAGTTCAAAGACAGTGAAAGGCCAAGTTAGCCAGAAGGTAACACTAGTTAAGACATGGTGTAATTTTTTGTGTGTGTCAGTTTCAAAGTCTTTCACAATTTTTCCTGACACATCTCACACAGAACTTCAGGAAAGGGATACTTTTTGGGATAGCCAAGCTGTTTTTTCATGCTTGACCCTTTGGTTCTGATTGCAAGCCATTCAGAGGCCATTCAAACCTTGGGCTTCTCTCAGTGGGAAGGATTGCGGAAGTGTTTATGGTTTTAGTTTTGTGGTTATTAAATTGGAACAAATATCTCAAGTAAGCAGCAAATTAAATCAAAGTCTTTCAGTTCACTTGGTGGTTATGTTAATGTAGACTCTGAATAAGAGGGCTTATTTTTTCCTGTCAATATGCTTAGAAGAATAGGTATTTTACATTTTGGCATCCCAACCTGAAAATTGTTGAGCCAATTTTTGGTTTCCTGTTCTTCTCCAACACCAGTCTAGATGTGTGGCTTTCATTTGTCAGTAGGATCTGTATTTGTGAAAATAGGAGTATGAATATAGAAAAACACTAATAAATCTTATTTTAATGGCAAAATTGATTATGGTGACAGTTATTCAGGTTGTTTTGTATTCTTTTGATTTCTAATTAACAAACGTAGTGGAACAGCCATTAGGAAGGAGAAGATAGGCTAAATGAATGTTAATTGTAAAAATAGATTGGGCTAATAATAAGCAGAACTCTTCTCTTTTATAAAGAAGACAAAATGCCCTAGAGAGCTTACATGTCTTGTTTTAAAAAAAATTTTCTCTCCCTCATCTATTAGTAAAGTTCTCTTTTGGATAGATGCCAAACGATGAAGAAATACATGAGGCAAAAGTAAAATAACCAGGGATTTAACTGAGAAGCAGGAACCTTTTGGGGATAGTCATAAAAGAAACCCAGGCAACTAAAAATGAGTACATGAAAAGACTGCCAAGGCAGGCAGACAAGTCAGATGAACTAATTTCTCTCTCATCCACCATTTAGGGGGAATATATATATATATATTTATAAATGTATTTATTTATTTTTGGCTGTGTTGGGTCTTCCGTTGCTGTGCGAGGGCTTTCTCCAGTTGAGGCCAGCGGGGGCCACTCTTCATCGAGGTGCGCGGGTCTCTCACTGTCACGGCCTCTCCCGTTGTAGGGCACAAGCTCCAGACGCGCAGGCTCAGTAGTTGTGGCTCACGGGCTTAGTTGCTCCGCGGCACGTGGGATCTTCCCAGACCAGGGCTCAAACTCGTGTCCCCTGCATTGGCAGGCAGATTCTTAACCACTGTGCCACCAGGGAAGCCCTAGGGGGAATATTTTTTAATAGGAAATGTTGAATTAATTTTCAAAGTGGAAATATTCAGTTTATCTCTGTAAATGTTCCTTCACACAGAGCTGTATCTCAATCTATTTCAGTTGTTTAATATGGATTTTCATTTGCAAGTCACTTCATCACCATGTTGGGGAAGAACACATTTTCTATCACTGTAGAGAAAAGAAAGGAGAAAGAAGTGAAATAAGTATGAAACATTTCTCAAAATCCAAGAGATTCTTGTTGTATGTGCCCTTAAGAACGTGAAGACAGTCGAGCACTGCGTGGCTTGTGATGGTGGTATAGACTTGTTTCTTTGGCCAGGGGCTGTGTCCCCAGAGACCTGAATGACCCCCTAGGACCTGGCAGTTGTTACAGAAATATATTTGGTTACACATAAACATCAAACTATAAAAAGGTGGAAGACTTCTCTATTACAAATACACAAGTTAGCTCTTATCTTTGGGCTTTTATGCTGCATGAGGCCCTCCTGGGCTTTATATATATATATATATATATATATATATATATTTTTTTTTTTTTTTTTTTTTTTTGCGGTACTCGGGCCTCTCACTGTCGTGGCCTCTCCCATTGCAGAGCACAGGCTCCGGACACGCAGGCTCAGCGGCCATGGCTCATGGGCCCAGCCGCTCCACGGCATGTGGGATCTTCCCCCACCGGAGCACGAACCCGTGTCCCCTGCACCGGCAGGCGGACTCTCAACCACTGCGCCACCAGGGAAGCCCTGATGTGGACCATTTTTAAAGCCTTTATTGAATTTGTTACAATATTGCTTTGTTTTATGTTTTGGTTTTTTGGCCCCGAGGCATGTGGGATCTTAGCTCCCCCACCAGGGATCAAACCCCCACCCCCTGCATTGGAAGACGAAGTCTTAATCACTCGGCAGGCAGGGAAGTCCCCCTACTGGCCTTTAAAAACATATTGATGGTATAGAATTTACCCTTTCAAATGAGGAGATCCTTTCATACCAAGTACTTTCCCTGGAACTGTGTACCTTTATTTGATAGTTGAAAACTCTTTTGTTTGTAAGGGGCTTTCCTATTTTTTAGGTGCTTTCCTTGTATTAACTTCTGGCAATTCAGTTTTTCTGCTTAACGATGGAGAATTAGAGGCATAGAGGGATTAAATAATTTCCCCTAGAGAATGTGGGTGAGCCAGACCTGGAAGTGGGGGGTCTAGCTGTAGATAATGTGATTCCCACCTTGGTCTCATTCTCAACCAGGGCATGGGTAGAGTGCGAAAGTAAAAAATAGACAACATAAATGAAATGCTCAGTAAGTGAAAGGGATTAGCAACTACACAGATATTCCCTTTTGGGGCGCCCCAAGATGCAAATATGTATTAAAGTACAACATTTAACATGGTTTTAAAAAAAAAAGAGGATAATGGGGGAATTTTGAAACATGATAGCTATCCATGAACACTTTCTTCATATTCCCCAAGTTACATTTTGGAGCTATTGACAAGAGAGCGTTGCTGTAATTAAGTTCAGGGCTTAAAATATTTTAGAGAAAACTTTACGTGAATTTTATATTATACCTACAGGTGAAAAGAAAAAAGATGTATTCAATCTAAAAGTAATAATGTATCTAGCTTGCCAAACACTCCATTAAGGAGTTCCTCCAGCAAATCTTGAGGGATGGTTTTTTAAAACAATTCCTATCTCATTTTAGCACAAAGTATATTTTACTCACCATTGCATCTCTAATACCCAGCACAGTGCCTGGCATAACTACCCACGTTTCTTCGCATGAATGAACGTAGGGCTCTAGTTAAATTCTGGTCCTAGTGCTCCCCTGAGTAACTTTGTGAATAAGACAAATCATTAATTTCTCTTGACCTCAATTTTGTCCTCTGTGAAAGAGAGGGCTTTAGTAGGATTGATTCCTTAAGGACCCCTGTAGCTTTAAAATTCTGATTCTAAAATCTCAAATGGAAAATGCGTGTTCACATTGTATATGGTGTTTGTTTTTGCTTTCAAAACTTGTGTGCATAATCTCAACAGATCACTTTCTTCCAGCACAGCGGAGAGACAATAAGAATTTATTGTATGGTGGGAAATGAGAAAAATAGCAGCCACTGAAGTCTGACGCAGGTAATTCACTGTGGGGAATAGATGTCACCATGGGCATCGCAGGTATTGTCACCTCAGACACTAGCCAGGCAGTGCATCTTAGGCAGCTCTGCCAAGATCTTCTCCCTGCGCTTTTAGAAGTTTGCGAGAAAAGCTTATAGAAAGTGCTCTTTTCCCCATTTCCCAATAAAGATAATGTAATAGAGCGTCTATGGAATATTAGAAGAGTCTTTTGGCAGAGGACTTGAGGGAAACAAGTAGAGTCTACACATTCTGCTCCTTTATGGAACGAATATCATGTACAGAGAATTTCCTTGTAGAATTCTCTACATAGGCATGACAGGACTATGATTTTAAAGTTAAGGTTTCCAATTTCAGCACCCTCGGGGCATTTCTTCTTGGCATTTTGCCGGTAAGCAGGATATGTGATGCCATTAAGTTAGGCTGTATTAAAAGTCATTTTGGGCTTCCCTGGTGGTGCAGTGGTTGAGAGTCCGCCTGCCGATGCAGGGGTCGCGGGTTCATGCCCCGGTCCGGGAGGATCCCACATGCCGCGGAGCGTCTGGGCCCGTGAGCCATGGCCGCTGAGCCTGCGCGTCCGGAGCCTGTGCTCCGCAACGGGACAGGAGAGGCCGCAACAGTGAGAGGCCCGCGTACCGCAAAAAAAAAAAAAAAAAAAAGTCATTTCATGAAACAATCAACTACTCTTATAGAATACAACGTTGTTTCAGAATAAAACAATGTTTGCCCAAGTAATATTTCACAGAAGAATGTTAGTTTTCTAAAGTATCAGATGTCAATAAAAAAATAGGTAGGTAAGTAGGTAGGTAGATAGGTTAGATTAGATGAGATGAATAGGTTTCATATTTGGGAAATGCTGGGTTAAGCAAACTTAATAGTTTTCTTGGTTGTGGGTCTTCTTAGAGCTTCTAATGTGCCATTGTGCCATGTGGCTCTCTAAGTGGCAGGGGGAGAGATTAGTATATGGGTTTCCCCAAACATGTTCGTTGAAGAAACCCCCTTTTCCCCTCCGAGTATTCTGTGGAACTTTAGCTTCATAGAACACAATTTGAGAAATAATCTATACATGATGACTGTATAGAATTTTTTTCTTTTTGGAATTTTTAGGCAAGGCCAAGGTAATTTTAAAAATTTAAAACTAAATATGATATTAAGAAAAAACAGTATTACTTGTCTACCTAGAATGATTTTTTTTTTTTAACTTACTTTTTAATTAATTACTTTTTGGCTGTGTTGGGTCTTCGTTTCTGTGCGAGGGCTTTCTCTAGTTGCGGCAAGCGGGGGCCACTCTTCATTGCGGTGCGTGGGCCTCTCACTATAGAATGATGTATTTTTTGATTAAAGTTATATTTTATATCATTAGTTTCATTGTCTACCTAGAATGATGTATTCTTTGATTAAAGTTATATTTTATATCATTAGTTTCATTATTCACCTTAGGGTATTTTTTTATTATGTCCCACATTGATATGCTGTGGCTTTATAAATATTAATTTATCCTAGGATTTAAATAACCAAATTTGATAAATTGAGCTGTATAGTCTTAGAATTACCTCAATTGACATTAAAGGATTAGTTTTGAGAAATATATTTTAAATTATATAACATATACCACATTATAAATATTGTTATAATTTATTTTTCCAAACATTTCCAAGCATGTATTACACATTGTGAAATATACAAGTAACTAGTGGATTTGTAAAAATTGACACAGTGGGCAGAATTGAAAAAGGGTAATTATTATTTTTTGAAACAATGTTTCTAGAATTCTTAAATGATATATCAGCTTATGTTAACTGCAGCTTCTCATGTTTAATGATGTTTACAATTAAAATAATACAATAGCAATATAAGAGTAACAGTCATAATTAACTCAGAATAGATTCTTTGAAGTGGTTCAAAGGGTTTTTCATAATAAATTACTAGCCTTTAATCAGTTAATATAAAGTATTTTTTTTTAGACTGGAGAAGTACATGTATGTCTCATAAAAAATTTAATTTAGGTTAATGAAATGAGTTTGAATGATCCAGATTCACCATACCAAATCCGGGATATGTCTGACATTCCAGTGAAAGCTTTATTTAGATGGAGTTGAGGAATCTTTGAGATAATAGGCTTTGCACTCTGCTATCTTGAGTGTTACAGCTGAGTGGTTCACCCAGAATCTTTAAGTCTTTTTCAAACGATTTTATGAATGAATTGAATTCATGAAATATTAATAAGTTGTCTCTTTTGGATTTCTTAACCAGTTTAGAGAATGTTGACTTTAAACGTTCTCAAAATTGAATTTTGCCTGTTAAAATATTATTTCCGCTTATGAGGCTAGCTCTGGCCGGCCTCAATGACGCTGCTCCATCCACTCACACCCGCTGTGATAAGGAGGATGAAGTGTGAGCTAAATAGGGAGGAGGCCTGGGCACGGTCATTTTTGCCAGAACACAGAAACGCCAAGACCTCAAGGTGCCGTAGTATAGAAAAAGGTGCTGCACTAGTGAATTTAAAAAAAAAAAAAAAAATATATATATATATACACACACACACACACACACACACACACACACATATAGAAAGAGTAGAAATGAGGGTCCCTGTATTTGAGGATGTAAAAGATGAAACTGAAGAAGAAAAAACAGGGGAAGAAGAAAATGAAGAAGACAAGGTGGGTGAGAAGGCATTGCTGAAGAACGGTATTTGTTCCTCAAGGTCGATGATTAGAAAAATGTTCCCTTTTCTTTTTTTTTTTTTTTTTCTGGACAGGTGTTCTTTAAGCCTGTTATTGAAGACCTGAGCATGGAATTGGCCAGAAAATGCACCGAACTCATTAGTGATGTAAGTGGCTTAAGTAATTTTTGCCTGATTTTGCATTGCACGTGTGGCACTATAATGTCATAGAATCAGAGAGCTGAGGGGAAAACCTTGAAATCATTTATTTAAAACACTGTGATTTTCCAGATCATGGAAATAAGTCCAGATATTTTAGGTGATTTTCCCAAGGTCTCCCAGACAGAGAATTTCTGTGGGGACAGGTCTCCGTGCTGTTAAGCCAGAATCTTGTCCCTTCTTGAATTTCAGTGTCACTCTGTCATGAAATCATAAAGCATCGAATTTCAGAACATACTCCATTGAGAACCCAAAGCTTTTTTACGATTTGTATAATGATGTAATTTGTTTTGAGAGGATCTCTATCTAAATGAATGATTTTTAGCATTTTGGGGAACTTTTTTGGAATCTGATGAATTCAGTCGTTTTCCAAACCAGAATCATGCATATACCTGCATATAACACTTATTAACAATTTAGGATTCATGGATTACTGAACTGTGTGTTGAGAGCCCTGAACTATATGATGATGATGGATATTAGTGAAAGGAGCATTTTCGTTGTGACTTTTTTCGTTAACTGGGATCGGTTTATGTTATATTTCAAGGGAATCCTAGAATTATGGCATTAATTCATATGTATATATCTCTATATTTATCTGTCTACCTGTCTGTCTATAGTAAATATGTAAACTAGAATTACAGAAGCACAGGGAAATGTGTTCTTCACTCGGGATGAGAGCTTAAATGATCCTCATTGGAACAGTTGTAGGAAAGTCGCCGGTCCACAGGAAAGATGGCTCGTGAAGCGGGAACGGGTGCCTGTCTTATTTAGAGAGGGGAGCAGAGAACTGGTTGTTTCTGTTGTTGTTAAGCAAAGTGATCAGAATATTTCACAAACATTTGTTTGTGGAGGAAGTCAATCCTGGGCCTTACGGTCATGTGCCGGTCTGTTCTCCAAAGTCAACCTGCCTGAGTCAGTTTCACAGTAACTCTGGGCAGGCTGGCTGGGCTCAGTTCCTCAAGGGCAGCATTTCTAATAGTAAGATTAAGAAATCGTAACACATCTGAAGTGTTTAGTAAATTGTCTGGAACATTGTGAGTACTCAAGAGATGCTAGCTGTTATTAACTACTGCCTCTGTAAATTAATTTTGTATCTGTCCAATCACATTTTATATATGATTCTGTATTCCCTTCTGGTTAGTCAGAAAGAGCCAGAGGATGGTGGGAATCAGACCCCTTCCTGTATACTTGACATGCAATGTAACCAAATTTTAAATTGAGTATTTCTTTGTGCCATTGCTTAATAATAGTCACAAGCTAATGTATGTAAAAGTTCTTTGTAAACTCTAATAATAATGAAATGATGATGACAACAACGATAATAATATCAGCAACAGTTAAGATTTATTGAGTACTACGTGCCAGGCATTGCAACTTGTGAGATAGATTCTCTTGTTTTCCCATTTTAGAGGTGAAGAAGAGAAGGCTCAGAGAGGTTAAGTAACCTCTTTGGGTCACACAGTTAAGCAGTGGGGAGTAGGACCTGAACACAAAGTCCTCTCTCTTAGCCAGTTTGCCATGTTATCTCTCACTGTAGCTTTCATGCAGTTTACCTTAGCTTTATCGTTATGTATTACACAAATATTAGTGATAGTAATGCAACCATTTAAAACCTTAAGTTCCATAACTCTGGAGATAGTACCTCTTCTGGTGTTGTTATGTTTTGTTTGAAGTGTATTTGTGGCTGAGCTAAATTATATAAACCATTAAACTAAAGTGGCAACTTTAGTTAGTAGGTGATTTTGTTGGAGTTGTTTTGGATAAGAGCATCTCTCAGTGACTTTAGTCTTGTGGGGAGGGGCGATGGCCTTTACTGTTTTGCCAAAGCGAAAGCCACGTTATTCCACTCTCATGCAGGTGACATCAAATGCGTGGGAGTAATTTCTGTTTAGTATAGGTTTATATTGCAAGGCAGAATGCCTGTACTACTTAAATATTTAGATCATATTGCTGTGGTCTCGTTTATATCTGTGTACATGTTTACATTTTATTTCCAAAGAGAATTCCATACTTATTAAGATACTGGTTTAATTTTTGGAATTTTTATATCTCCCAATGAACAGTCTGAACAATGACTTTGTTTCTAAAAAAATGAAGAGTTTGTACAGTCATTTGAAAATTAGATTTTAATTTACCCTTTCTGGAAGGGCTTCAGGTATTGGACTAAATCAAATTTCTGGTTTTTTACAAGTGTGGTTAAATAATATTATCAAGTAATAACTTGCTCATTCACTCTTGGTGTCATCAATGTTTTTATACGGAGCCGATGAACTTAGATTTGAAGTTCTTTTCTCTGTTGTGTTGTCTGCATGTCTAGATGGTTGTCTAAAATGTATATTTGAAATTGCATCAATACGGAGCTGAAAACAAATATAAAAAAGGACGAATTGAGTTAGATTGGAGTTCCAGTCAAGACTTCATTACGTCTCTGATAGCGCCCATCTGTTCGTGCTCACATTTAATTTAGTCCACCCGTCCTTGCCCAGGTCTCAATCTTAAAGACAAAGCTTCGAGGACTTTAGTTTTGTTTTATAATCCTTTATATCCCAGGGGGGAATCCATGTGTTTACCTGGGCCTGTTTGTTTGTTTGAAGGCAGTCTGTTCCCAGCCTGTCACCGAGTGAATTTGGTGTTTTGTTGGCCTGTATTTGTAGAGTCCTACATCTTGAAGCTTTAAGAAGCAGACTCACATTTTCTTGATCAAATCACACAGCTAGTGAGCCACTGACCTGGAATTTGGAACAAGGTCTGTCTGATTCCCAAGCCTTGGCCACCACGATGTCCTTTCTCTGCTGCTGTGTGCCAGGCACTCCACGTGCAATATTGTATTTCAGGCCACAGCAAGCTAGTGCCCTAGGTCCTATGAGCCTCAGTTCAGAGGTGGTGAAACCCAACGTTGAGTAGCTTGTCTACGGCCACCTGGCTACTCAGGGGTGGGGACAAGATCCAGGTTTAGGTCTGGCCTGGCTGGTAGCCACCCACCACTCTGCTCCATTTTTCAAACGAGGAGGGTAGTTTTACGGGTTTCTCTTCATGGAGCAGTTTCTCTACATCCCCTTCATTATCATTCTAATCATCCCTCTTTGGACCTCTTTTAGCTTTCATGTGTCTTTATCGGGATATAATAACCAGAACTGTGCACAGAGGTCCAGATGTGGGTGGCTGTGATTATGAGTGGGGAAGGATGATGTTTCTGCCCCTGTGTGATGATATTTAGTGTTTCTTGGACTTAGGGCTGCAGGAAGCTGTCAGATCAGCCTCAGTAAGGGCATCATCCTCAGCCATTTTCAGTGCTAGTTCTTGACTTGTAGCTGATCACGTAGGGCCCATCCTCTTTTAATAGTCTGAATGATTTGTCCCTTGCTAGTGATGTAATCTGTAGTTTTCCGCCCTCTCGCAGGGCCCTTTGAGAGCTTCCGCAGTTCATCTCTTTCAGTTTACCATTTCCCTCTCCATGAGAGCGTGGGGTCATCCGCAGACCTGCAGACTCCGCTGTATCATGCCCCTGCCAGATAATTTATTAAAATGTTAAATAAGAATGGCCTGGCGGTAAGTCCTGGGAGGGCTGCACTGTTTAGAATTCTCCACAGAAAGAAATGTCTGTGTTTCAGATCAGGTGGCTTCATTTTGGGGATCAATATGAGGAATTTTTCAAAACAAATTTTTTGGGCCTCACCTAGTTTCCGCTTTGCACGTGCTCTGCCCATGTTGTGGGGTTCCCTCTGCATAACTCACTTCCCAGTCTTGAAAGACCCCTGGTCCTCCGAGGCAGCCTCTTTTATTTTTCTGTTAACCGTATAATGCTTTTTATTTCCCCAGATATCCTTTCTCTGTTATTTTGTCCTGTTACTCAGCTATCTAATCAGTTCTTTGAATACATCAAACCTACTGACTACATTAAACAGTCAGAATCACGGATCTGGGAGCCTTTTGTAGGGTGGTCATAAGAAACAGCGGGTTAAAAGGGACCCTTTATATGTTTCTTGTAAATTAGGATAAAGAGTCTCTGCAGAGAAAATCATTCCACATCTGCATGAAGTCTCCGATTCAGTGTTTTGATTCAGACCTTTTTTAGGGTGTTCGTTTGCGTGGCAGCAGAAAGAACATTTTCCAGGCAAGTGAACATTGTTTGTTGTGGGTAAACCCTTCCAGTGCTGAAAACATGGAATGCCGTGATTACCCCTCCAGAGAAAGCTCCGACGGTGTTAGGAAACCTGAGAGAGCAGCCTTGCCTCCGAGCGCCCCAGTTAACACACAGGGCAGGAGCCACAGTTCTGTCTTCTGGGGTTCACTGCATTTAGCCAGCGTGGCTCCATTTGTGAAAAGCCTTCCTAGCTCCTTTTGGTTAAGAATGCTTCTAAAAGGAAATGTCCTCTAACATTTCTACATCTGTCATCTACTGTCAGCCATTAGCTGATCTCATAGTAAGTAAAAGAAACTAGGCTCGGAGGAGGAAGCTCACTCAACTAATTTAACTCTAACTGTAGTTGAGACATGGTGGGATTAATGGGTGAGGTTAAAGCAGAAAGTAAATATTTAGGGCATCTTATTGATCATTAAGTCATCAACTTTGGATTGTGTGTTGGTTGTGAGTGCAGACGGCTGCATGTAACAGGAAGATCCTAGCACAGAGGCTTAACAGATGTCTATTTTTTTCACATATGAATCCTGGAGGTAGGGGCTTCAGTCTTGGTGCAGTGGATGTTATCAGTCTCTCAGGTGCCTTTCCTTCTGCTCTGCCATCATTGGTATGATGGCTTATTGTCTTATGATGGCATCATTGCGGCTGTTTCCCTGTGGTTGGGGAAGACAAAAGGCGGAAGAGCCAGGGGTCAAAGGGCCATGTCAGCAAGTCTCTCCCTTTATACCAGCTACACCAGTAATGATGCTGGGAAGTCTTCCAAGAATGTCTCATGGCCAGAGCTAGGCACTTGTCCTCCCCGGCCAATCACTGGCCAAGGGGAATGAGAAAACCATACCTAGTTCAGAGCAGTTTGTCCTCTGGGGCTGGGGTAGGGGCATGTCTACTTTCATAAATACATTTGAGTTCTATTGTTAGCAAAGAAAGGGATTGGATATGCAATCTATCCAATAGGTGGGACCATGGTTGTATTAGGAATTGACTGTCTACTCAGTGATTTTTATTTTACCTAAGATTTAGTATCAGTCATCGATGCAGTACCCTTTCATCCATTTTTTCCTATTCTCCTGGTATAGGAAGGCTACTAATATGTAGTATTCTTTATATAAAAATTTAAGATCATTTGCTTGTTGTCACTCATATTGTAAATTTCATTAGAAATACGAGTGACAATAAGCATATAGTACGTGTGTGTGTGTGTGTATCTTTTAAATAAAAACCAGAGAAAGGAATGGAGAGCACACTTAAGACTGAACTATTTGCCTGCATAGTAAAGGAAGTAAATACTTCACCCTTATCCCGAGCGCCTGTCCTGAACATTCTGCTCAGGTCAGAGCTTATCAGGGGGCCTGTAGCCATAGCACATACCTCTGCGCTGCAGTGAAGCATGTGCATGGGAGAGGGAAGAGATGGTGGCGAAAGATAAAAATAATGAGCCAGACTTAAGCCTAATGATAGCTTATGTTCTCTCACACTTAATTATATAACGGAGATACCTTTTTTTTTTTTCTCCTTATGATCAAAATAGCCTACTATTTATCATACTGCCATTAACGGTTTAATTACTAGTGACTGAGGAGGGTGATTTGCAGAGACCTAAAATTATGGCTAATCTCTGAGAAGGAAAAAAAAGCAATTTAGTGCTCAGATAAGATAAATATGTTCTAATGTTGATTTCATGAATAAAGCAAATGTTTAATGTGGTCAGCATCTAATATCTGAGTCATAGCCGTGAGATACTGCATTTTAAAAGAATGTTACTTAGTATGTTCGTGTCTGGTTATACCTCAGGTCAAATAATGCCCCTCAAATCAGGTTTGAATATGGTAAAATCTCTATGTCATGTTAAAGTGTAACATCAGTATTAGTCATGATCTTTAAGAACCAGGTAGTGTATACAATTAAACTTCACTTTTAGGCTGTAATTAGGGAGACCATGTAATTTTTTTTTTTAATTTTTATATTTTTTAATTTAATTTTTATTTTATTTATTTTTATGTATTTATTTTTTTGGCTGCGCTGGGCCTTCACTGCAGCGCGCGGACTCTTCGTTGCGGGCTCAGTAGTTGCAGCCTGTGGGCTTAGTTGTCCCGAGGCATGTGGGATCTTAGTTTCCCTACCAGTGATCGAACCCACGTCCCCTGCATTGGAAGGCAGGTTCTTAACCACTGGACCACCAGGGAGGTCCCGGGAGACCATGTAATTTATCATCTGAACTAAGACATTTTTTTGGCCTAAGTATTTATAGTCTTGGGTAGATAAACATGACTTTATTACAGGGTGATACAACTTTTAGCAACTTACCTTCATCCTCTCAACTAGTCGTAAGATTTGCCTGCTCGGTTTTTAGATTGGATGGCTCTTAGTGTGACAGTGGGATTATCTTGGGTCCCTCTTTTTGGTTCATGTGTCCGTGTGGGATCTTCCCCCAGATTAATTCTGGCCTCTCCCCGGGGGGAAAGGAGTGACTCCTTTCACTAGCGAGTTGGAGAGAAGAAATGAGCGTTGCCCAGCTCCTCTGCCTGCCACAGGGGGCACTCTGCAGTGATCTCCACCAGGTGGCAGGCTTTCTGGGTGGGTTCTATGCTTGGGGGTGGGGAGGAGGTTGGGGAGGCCTGTGGGTGCTCATAAATTGGGTAAGTTTGATTTGAGCATAAGTAATTAGTAACAGGAAGCCCATTGTGGCCACAATTTAGGCCTCTTCCTCTAAGCCAGCATGTCTAGCTAATGATGCTAGAAGTATGCTCCATTTGTTTAATTTCTGCCTCTTCTCAATTGGTTACATCTGTCCTGGTGACGCCTTGTTTTAAACCTAGAGGTAGGCAGCTATGTTTCTGTTTGACCGTAGGCTTACCTGTTAGGGTCTGTGGCTTAAAAGTAACAATAAACTAGGACAGTGTATGAGTGAAATGGAGAACGTTTAATAATCATGCTGAACAAGCTGGGCAAACAGGACCCACAGTTACTGTGGGTCCAATACACATGATCCTTGTTTTGGTTTGTTTGTTTGGTTGGTTGGTTGGTTTTTTTTGTTTGTTTTTTTGCGGTACGCGGGCCTCTCACTGCTGTGGCCTCTCCCGTTGCAGAGCACAGGCTCCGGACGCGCAGGCTCAGCGGCCATGGCTCACGGGCCCAGCCGCTCCGTGGCATGTGGGATCTTCCCGGACCGGGGCACGAACCCGTGTGCCCTGCGTCGGCAGGCGGACTCCCAACCACTGCGCCACCGGGGAAGCCCCTGGTTGTTTTTTTTTTTACTTTATTTTTTTATTAATTTTTATTGGAGTATAGCTGCTTTACAGTGTTTTGTTAGTTTCTGCTGTACAGCAAAGTGACTCAGTTGTACGTATACATATATCCCCTCTTTCTTGAATTTCCTTCCCATTTAGGTCACCACAGCATTGAGTAGAGTTCCCTGTGCTATACGGTAGGTTCTCATTAGCCATTGCACATGATCCTTGGTGATAACTAGACCCTGGCTTATGTAAAGAGCAGCCTTTTCCCGCCTTCGCCTCATCACCTTTGCTGTTCTGGGCTGGATATCAGTTTATTTGATTTGGCCTGCTTTGAGCATCCTTCCACGTTGGAGTATTTACTTCAGAAAACAGATTTTCTCAAGTTAATTCTTCTGTTCAAAAAAGGAGCATTAAAATTGTTTTTCTTTCTCTCCTTATATAAAATATTCTTTTAGATCCATTATAAAGAAGAGTATAAAAAGTCTAAAGACAAGTGTACATTTGTGACTGACACGCCTATGCTAAAACATGTAAAACGTATTGGCGCTTTTATTTCTGAGGTAAGGTATCAAAACGTGCAAAATGGCTTTCATTTTCTTTTTCTATTTATGTAAGTAAAAGTCTGTGCATGAAAGTTAGACAATAATATTTTCGATAACACCACTGAATGTTGGTAATATCTGTATATTACATAATTCTGTGCACTATGTCAATTAACTCATGTAAACTGATAAGTTTTATTATTTATGGTTGATGTATTTTATTATATGCCTATTTTGACTCTAACCCTTTCTTATGTATCTAAAATTACGCTTAAAAAGGGATATTTTTATTCAATAGAAAATATTGGCAAGTTCCATTATTTTATTTCTTAACAGACTTTATTAGATATAAATGATTCAATATAATTTTGAAAATAAGTGAAACCAACAGATTCCATAAAATGTGGTATCTTTGGTAAGTATCTTTAAATCAGTTTGAACTATTTTTGAGTAGGATCAGTTCAACAGAGATACCTGTTATGAAACCATAGAGTGAGAAATACACTACATTCATTTTCCAGCTGAAATATCATAGAGTCTTTTTCTGAGAGCATTTAGAACTGCAACTTATGTTGTCTTATAAAGCACAATGTTAACGGTAATTTCTGTGATGAGGCACTGCTGGTTTCTGTGAATATATCATTTCAAAGAGATAAACTTGAAAGGAAGATGATTAGATAGTGTTGTAAATGACTGACCTCTAGTGTTTCGTAAGTTATGTTGGAAAAAGATCAATATGATATTCTCGGGATTATTTCTGTCAACGTGAAAACATTTTGAAGAAAATTGGTAAATTTTAAGTACCCAAATCCAAAGAGTTATGGGAACGCAAGGCTTAACGCAGGCTATATGCTCAATAAATCAGCACTCAAATCTAGCTCCAAGTGGGAGTAACAGCAGGGACCTGTGGACAGAGTGGGGAAAACCACGGTTTTGTTTATTTGTGTCAGCTATTAGTTCTCCTGCACAGAGAAAAGGAAAAGGGCAATCTGTTATGTTCCTTTGAACTTAATGTTCCCAAGAGTAAATAGTGAATGAGTGTCTCTCTTTACGAGTAACGATTGAGATCACTTAGAGACAGTGCAGATTGCACGTGGGAAGGTGCACAAACAGCAAAAAAGCACCCCCTGCACCCCGCCATTGTGGTGGAAGGAGTTAAGAGGACTTGAATAAAGGAATGTTGTCCTTTGCATTCAGGTTCTAGACTGTAAATTCTAATGACTTGTGTTTTCTGGAACAATTTAAATGTCTCATTGTTCTCATGTTTCTTTGCTGATCAAACATGAAATTGTCAATACACACAAATAGATTTACTTTGAGAAATGTGCATGGGTTTAAAGAGAAAAATAGTCATTATTACTTTTTACCAAATTTATTTAAGGTTTTTAATTTGAGGTATAATTGACATTTAACATTTTATTAGTTTCAGGTGCACAGTGTACATGCTTCGATACTTGTATGCCTTGTGAAAGGATAACCACGATTGTCTGGTTACCACCTGTCACCACACAGAGTCACACATCTTATTTCTTTTTTTTCCCTTGTGATGAGAACTTTTAAGATCTACTCTCCTAGCAACTTTCAAATGTGCAGTACATTGTTATTAACTATAGTCACCATGCTGGACCTTATGTCCCCATGTATTTATTTTATGACTGGAACTTTGTACCTCTTAACTCCTTTCACCCATTTCCCCCATCGCTCAACCCCCCCTCTCCCAGTCGTTATTTTCTTGCATGTTTCATTTAAAGGTTTTACCATGATAAACTGGATTTCTTTTTCTTTCTTCAAATATGTTCATCAGGTTCAGTATCTACGATTAAAATGGACTTTATATTTTTTAACTGATTCTGTTTCTGAAGAAAGTACTTTTTTATTCTTTTTCAATATTCACAATAAAAAAAGCTAAGAAATATTTTTTCCCTTTTCTTTCTCCCCGCCCAGGCAAAATACAAAGGCACCATTAAGGCGGACCTTTCCAATTCTCTTTATAAGCAGATGCCAGCCACAATTGACAGTGTCTTTGCAAGAGAAGTTACACAGCTACAGAGTGAGGTGTGGTTCTCCTGAATTACTATATAATTGTGTAGACCAAACATATACCTAGTACAAATTGTTTAGCATTTTAAAAAGAGTTGTTTGTCTTAGATATTAAATACGGAGAGAAAAGTTGGAAGCGACTGATCCATGTGCTGTCAGCTGTCGCCGGTGGAATCAGAATGACAAGGACCTGCCAGTATGTCAGTTACATGACGCTGTTTTTCCTAGTTCCATTCACCACTACTAATAGAGCAAATTCGAATCTTATTTAGACAGTTTACTTAGATTACAATCTTATAGCAAATATTAAACTAGTCTTTAATTTAACTATGATCTTTAAGGGGAGAACATTCCAGTAGCTTATTAAAAGTTGCATAAAAATTAATGGTTAAATTCAGGATCCACAGATCTGTGCTCCATCAATTAGACAAGTGGTTCCTGAATTTCTTTTCCGTGGATGATGTTTTTCACTTGGTAGCATATCTCAGGCTACCAACAAAGAGCCTCCACCAGGCGGAAATGGCCATTTTAGTGATTGCAAGTTGCAGATGAACTTAAGAACTGTCATCATGTAAACTCATTTTGAATCCACATAATTTTCTTTTTATAGTACATCAACACAGAAGGAAGCCTTAATGCATTTAATCTATTGTGTTTCTTAAAACAGAATTTCAAAGCAGAATATTTCGCCTCTTTCTCACTCCTATTATTGCTTTGTTTTCTTCATAGCACGAGCTGATTTTTTTTTTTTTTTTTTGGTTACTTTATTAATCCCTAAGAGAGCAGGGACCTTATCTGTCTTGTTCCCTGCTCCACCTCTGTGCTTAGAACAGTCCCTGGAACACAGGGAGGATTCAGTAAACACTTGTAAAATGGATTTTTGTTCAATTCATTGATTTCCTTTCTAAGGGGATGTTTCCTTTTACATAGTTTATGTTTTTCATGCTACACTTTTGGTTAGTAATAATAAATACAAAGAAATGCTTACTATGTGTCAGGTAGTGTTCTGTGCATTTCGCATATATTTATATCATTTAATCCTCACAACTGCATGAGATATCCTCATTTTGAAGATGTAGAAACTGAAGCACAGAGAGGTTAGGTAACTTGCCCAAGGTTGCACAGCTAATACGTGGCAGAGCCAGCACATGAACATGGATAGATTGGCTCCAGAGTCTGGGTTCTTAACTATACCCCTTACCACCGCTTTTTACTATTTCTATCCCTCTTTTTCTTATTAGACAAGTTACTTCTTTTTTCAGAATCTTTTTACTTTTAAGTAGAGGATACCTAGATAATTTTAAAATAGTCTGAAAATAGATTACTCTTGAACAATACCAAGTATTGTTATCCTTTGCAGAATATCTTTAAGTACTTCATTATCACAAACTTAAATGTCCACTATGTACCCAGCTTGGCAGTAAGCTAATCTCAGCTCTGCACATGAAGCTAAAAATATATGCCAGGGTTCTGCATGGCTGACCATGACTAATATGCCCCCTTTTTTTCCTGCCAACACCTGGTAACCCAGCCACTTGCTGATCACACGGACTACTTTATAAAGCAAGAAATTAACAACACTTGATATTTGACAACATTTATGCAATAATAATAATAATAAGCAACAATTATGCGATAAAGAAAAGAAACAATCTTTTCTTGTTTTTATACTTGGGAAGGTAAGATTTTCAGGTATTTACATCCTAATTGCTTTGGAAGGGCATGGCTTTTCTCAAATTTTTATGGCATAAACACATCTATAGTACACAAATATGTGCACATAGAACTTAACATACAAAATAATCCATACTGTACATTTTGGAATCTATCTCTTTTTTTCCAGAATAGGTTATCACTTACATTAGAATATGCACCCTTATGTGTGCTCTCAAGGAACATCACTGCCCAGTGTTATAGTCACTGAACTTGTTAGAAAGGAAAAACCTGGATTCCAAAGAAGGTATCTATTTCAAAGATTTATGTAGTTGTAATAACATTTCTTTAGATTTACATAAATCTATTTTATTATTGTTAAAATTTCAATTCTCAATTGCCTAATAAGACAGGCAAGAAAGTAGAACTATTTGATAGTGTCTGTGATAATTATAGAACTAACCTTTTACTGTGTCCAAATAGTATCAGATTTGTGCCAACCTGAATTAGAGTATTAGTATTAGGCAAATACTAAAATTTAACTGTGTTCCAACTTCTATTGAAAAGTATCCTCAACTTTTGACATTGGAACAAAATATTATCTTAAAATCAATTTGCAAACATTCTCAGATGCTTACATCCAAACTAGAGTGATGAGGTGAAGTTAGCTAGGTTAATACTCCTTGTAGAAAATGGCTGATAGGAAGAAACGCCTTACAAAAAAGAGAGAGAGACAGATGTGGAGATTTTTAGGAAGCCATTTTGTTAGATAACTCTCATTAAAACTTTTACAGGCAAAGATCACAAAGAAATCTTCTGGAAATGGATGGGCTGTGCCATGAAGTGCTGTGACCCTTCTCACCAGAGCTGTCTCAAGCAGAGACTAAATAATCCCTTATCACGGAAGTGATATAGGCTACTCAGGCGTCCGACCTGAGGAGATTTATGAGAGCTGATGTTTTTATCTCCAGTGGCCACAAGGCCCTGTTTCAGGAGCTTCAGGGCTGCCTGTGTTATGGGATTAAAAGTACATTTACCTATACAGTAGTTATGAAATATACTGTAAATCAGAAATATATGTATATATGAGATATAAACATATAAGATGGAATATATAACATAAATGTGTGTATTATTTGCGTAAACATATTTACGTATCATTTATATAAGACTACTGCAAGTATCTTCCACTAGTTAGGCATCTAGTGTCATAGCAACCTTAATTCACAAGGTTGGAAGAAAACAGTATTAATCTAGGGAAATGCCACACATTAACGACAAATCCTAAGAAATCAAATTTATCAGAAAATTTATTAGTGTGACATAATTTTCCATTAGCTATTTTAAGGACGAAAATTAATATGATAAAGTTCAGCTGCCTCCAATTTGATGTAATCTTAATTCTAAAGTGGTGCTTAGCAGCAGCTATAAATGAAATGACTATTTTAATGCTGCAAGTAGAAAATTACATAGCCTTTTTAAGAAAGAGTGCTTTTTAAAATTGTGCTTGATGACTCACCACTTCTATGATAACCCACAAAATGATCAGCTGCATTGGTTATAAGTTCACAAGTATCAGTCAAAAACGCCAAATCAACCAGGCATCCAGCAGAAAGGAGACAGGCATATGCTAGTTTTTTTTTTTCCTTATAACAGATCTCATAGAAGTTGTTTCTTGGCTTAAGACACTTGGCCACTCACTAAACTCCTCCTTTCTTCCCACGAGTTATAATATATAATGTAATGAAACTGAGATAATGGACTTTCTCAGTCTGAATGGAGGTTCTTAATGGGTATCCTGTTTAACATAATTAATTGGTGAAAATGTAAACGATAAGTTCATCAGAATTAGATATCCTGATGGATTAAATCAACAGACAGACTCTAGCAAGATGAATTATCCCTGGAATAATGTGAGGTGCTGTATGCGAGGCCTAATACTCAACCAGATGTGGGAACAGGGCTGAGCAGGAGTGAACAAGACTTAGGGGCATTAGCTGACAGAAATCTCAACACCGTAATCAAAAGGAAAATGGTGTGATCCATGGATGTGTTAATAGCATATAGCACATTTGAGATGATAACCTAGATTAAACTGAACAGTTCTAATTAGGATAGGTCAGGCCATATCTGGGATATTGTGGACACCTTAAGAAAGAGGTGGAAAAGTTGGAATTGTACTTCAGAGAGCGTTTAGAGTGTACAGGGGTTCGGTACCTTAATCTACACAGACAGGTCCGGGGAATGGAAGCCACTGACAGCTGTGTTCCCACGTTTGGAGTTCTGTCCTGTGAACCAGATTCTTCCCTTATGGCCAAATGGATGCAGCTCCTGGGAGATAGACTTGAGTTTCATTAAAGGAGGAACTTTGTATCAGCATCTTCAAAATTTAGAGACTGTGATACCCAGGTTGAGTTCTCTTTCACTGGAAGTTTTCAAGAAAAGCTTGGTGGGGGAAGCCAGAGAAGGGATTTGAACATTGGTATTTGTGCTAGATGACGTTCCCTTTTTTTTGGTAGGATTGGATGCTTTTACTTAAAAAAATTATTTTTGTAATTATCACTTTAATCCTTTAGACAAGTATATTATCTAAGTTAAGTGGGTGGTTAATTCTACTTATTAAAGCCTACGAGGAGTTTAAGCTCATGAGAATGATTAATAAACTCATTTATTCATTCATTCACTAAACATTTATTGCATTTCTGTTCTGTGTCATTCAGTATGACTGGCACAGGATATTAAAAGATATGTAAGATACGGACACAGCTCTCAAGGAGCTCATGTTGGTAAAAAGTTTTCCCTTAAGTGTAACTGTATTCTTTGAATAAAAATTAGATCTTGTTTTGTTCTTGGTGACCACTGTTGTAGTTTTTCTTTTTTAAGTTACCTTTATTCTGTGCCAAGTAATTCCAATTCCATTTAGTATCTTATTATTAAACTTTTAATATATATATTTTAAATTAATTTTAAAATAATTCATTAATTTATTCTTGTTTTATTCTCATCCGTTTAGTTATTCTTGCTTTTTTAATTTACTTTTTTATACAGTATGTTCTTATTAGTCATCGATTTTATACACATCAGTGTATACATGTCAATCCCAATCGCCCAATTCATCACACCACCATCCCCCCACCCCGCGGCTTTCCCCCCTTGGTGTCCATACGTTTGTTCTCTACATCTGTGTCTCAACTTCTACCCTGCAAAGAGGTTTATCTGTACTATTTTTCTAGGTTCCACATACATGCGTTAATATACGATATTTGTTTTTCTCTTTCTGACTTACTTCACTCTGTATGACAGTCTCTAGATCCATCCACGTCTCAACAAATGACCCAATGTCGTTCCTTTTTATGGCTGAGTAATATTTCATTGTATATATGTACCACATCTTCTTCATGCATTCATCTGTCGATGGGCATTTAGTTGCTTCCATGACCTGACTATTGTAAATAGTGCTGCAATGAACATTGGGGTGCATGTGTCTTTTTGAATTATGGTTTTCTCTGGGTATATGCTCGGTAGTGGGACTGCTGGTAATTCTATTTTTAGTTTTTTAAGGAACCTCCATACTGTTCTCCATAGTGGCTGTATCAATTTACATTCCCACCAACAGTGCAAGAGGGTTCCCTTTTCTCCACACCCTCTCCAACATTTGATGTTTGTAGATTTTCTGATGACGCCCATTCTAACTGGTGTGAGGTGGTACCTCATTGAGGTTTTGATTTGCATTTCTCTAATAATTAGTGATGTTGAGCAGCTTTTCACGTGCTTCTTGGCCATCTGTATGTCTTCTTTGGAAAACTGTCTATTTAGGTCTTCTGCCCATTTTTGGATTGGGTTGTTTGTTTCTTTAATATTGAGCTGCATGAGCTGTTTATATATTTTGGAGATTAATCCTTTGTCCGTTGATTTGTTTGCAAATGTTTTCTCCCATTCTGAGGGTTGTCTTTTCATCTTGTCTGTGGTTTCCTTTGCTGTGCAAAAGCTTTTAAGTTTCATTAGGTCCCATTTGTTTATTTTTGTTTTTATTTCCATGACTCTAGGAGGTGGATCAAAAAAGATCTTGCTGTGATTTATGTCAAAGAGTGTTCTTCCTATATTTTCCTCCAAGAGTTTTATAGTGTCCAGTCTTACATTTAGGTCTCTAATCCATTTCGAATTTATTTTTGTGTTTGGTGTTAGGGAGTGTTCTAATTTCATTCTTTTACGTGTAGCTGTCCACTTTTCCCAGCACCACTTATTGAAGAGACTGTCTGTTCTCCATTGTATATCCTTGCCTCCTTTGTCATAGATTAGTTGACCATAGGTGCGTGGGTTTATCTCTGGGCTTTCTATCTTGTTCCATTGATCTTTGTTTCTGTTTTTGTGCCAGTACCATATTGTCTTGATTACTGTAGCTTTGTAGTGTAGTCTGAAGTCAGGGAGTCTGATTCCTCCAGCTCCATTTTTTTTTCCCTCAAGACTGCTTTGGCTATTCTGGGTCTTTTGTGTCTCCATACAAATTTTAAGATGATTTGTTCTAGTTCTGTAAAAAATGCCATTGGTAATTTGATAGGGATTGCATTGAATCTGTAGATTGCTTTGGGTAGTATAGTCATTTTCACAGTATTGATTCTTCCAATCCAAGAACATGGTATATCTCTCCATCTGTTGGTATCATCTTTAATTTCTTTCATCAGTGTCTTATAGTTTTCTGCATACAGGTCTTTTTTCTCCCTAGGTAGGTTTATTCCTAGGTGTTTTATTCTTTTTGTTGCAATGGTAAATGGGAGTGTTTCTTTAATTTCTCTTTCAGATTTTTCATCATTAGTGTATAGGAATGAAAGAGATTTCTGTGAATTAATTTTGTATCCTGCAACTTTACCAAATTCATTGATTAGCTCTAGTAGTTTTCTGGTGGCATTTTTAGGATTCTCTATGTATAGTATCATGTCATCTGCAAACAGTGACAGTTTTACTTCTTCTTTTCCAGTTTGGATTCTTTTCATTTCTTTTTCTTCTCTGATTGCCCTGGCTAGGACTTCCAAAACTATGTTGAATAAGAGTGGTGAGAGTGGGCATCCTTGTCTTGTTCCTGATCTTAGAGGAAATGCTTTCAGTTTTTCACCATTGAGAATGATGTTTACTGTGGGTTTGTCGTATATGGCCTTTATTATGTTGAGGTAGGTTCCCTCTATGCCCACTTTCTGGAGAGTTTTTATCATAAATGGGTGTTGAATTTTGTCAAAAGCTTTTTCTGCATCTACTGAGATGATCATATGGTTTTTATTCTTCAATTTGTCAATATGGTGTATGACATTGATTGATTTGCGTATATTGAAGAATCCTTGCATCCCTGGGGTAAGTCCCACGTGATCATGTGTATGATCCTTTTAATGTGCTGTTGTATTCTGTTTGCTACTATTTTGTTGAGGATTTTTGCATCTATATTCATCAGTGATATTAGTCTATAATTTTCTTTTTTTGTAGTATCTTTGTCTGGTTTTGGTATCAGGGTGATGGTGGCCTCATAGAATGAGTTTGGGAGTATTCCTTCCTCTGCAAGTTTTTGGAAGAGTTTGAGAAGGATGGGTGTTAGCTCTTCTCTAAATGTTTGATAGAATTCACCTGTAAAGCCATCTGGTCCTGGACTTTTGTTTGTTGGAAGATTTTTCATCACAGTTTCAATTTCATTACTTACGATTGGTCTGTTCATATTTTCTGTTTCTTCCTGGTTCAGTCTTGGAAGGTTGTACCTTTCTAAGAATTTGTCCATTTCTTCCAGGTTGTCCATTTTATTGCCATAGACTTGCTTGTAGTAGTCTCTTAGGATGCTTTGTATTTCTGCGGTGTCTGTTGTAACTTCTCCTTTTTCATTTCTAATTTTATTGATTTGAGTCCTCTCTCTCTTTTTCTTGATGAGTCTGGCTAATGGTTTTTCAATTTTGTTTATCTTCTCAAAGAACCAGCTTTTAGTTTTATTGATCTTTGCTATTGTTTTCTTTATTTCTATTTCATTTATTTCTGCTCTAATCTTTATGATTTCTTTCCTTCTGCTAACTTTGGGTTTTGTTCGTTCTTCTTTCTCTCGTTCCTTTAGGTGTAAGGTTAGATTGTTTATTTGAGATTTTTCTTGTTTCTTGAGGTAGGCTTGTATAGCTATAAACTTCCCTCTTAGAACTGCTTTTACTGCATCCCATAGGTTTTGGATCGTCGTGTTTTCATTGTCATTTGTCTCTAGGTATTTTTTGATTTCCTCTTTGATTTCTTCAGTGATCTCTTGGTTATTTAGTAATGTATTGTTTAGCCTCCATGTGTTTGTGTTTTTTACGTTTTTTTCCCTGTAATTCATTTCTAATCTCATAGCATGGTGGTCAGAAAAGATGCTTGATATGATTTCAATTTTCTTAAATTTACTGAGGCTGGATTTGTGACCCAAGATGTGATCTATCCTGGAGAATGTTCCATGCGCACTTGAGAAGAAAGTGTAATCTGCAGTTTTTGGATGGAATGTCCTATAAATATCAATTAAATCTATCTGGTCTATTGTATCATTTAAAGCTTCTGTTTCCTTATTTATTTTCATTTTGGATGATCTGCCCATTGGTGTAAGTGAGGTGTTAAAGTCCCCCACTATTATTGTGTTACTGTCGATTTCCTCTTTTATAGCTGTTAGCAGTTGCCTTATGTATTGAGGTGATCCTATGTTTGGTGCATATATATTTATAATTGTTATATCTTATTCTTGGTTTGATCCCTTGATCATTATGTAGTGTCCTTCCTTGTCTCTTGTAACAGTCTTTATTTTAACGTCCATTTTATCTGATATGAGTATAGCTACTCCAGCTTTCTTTTGATTTCCATTTGCATGGAATATCTTTTTCCATTGCCTCACTTTCAGTCGTATGTGTCCCTAGGTCTGAAGTGGGTCTCTTGTAGACAGCATATATATGGGTCTTGTTTTTGTATCCATTCAGCAAGCTTGTGTCTTTTGGTTGGAGCATTTAGTCCATTCACGTTTAAGGTAATTATGGATATATATGTTCCTATGACCATTTTCTTAATTGTTTTGGGTTTGTTTTTGTAGGTCCTTTTCTTCCCTTGTGTTTCCCACTTAGAGAAGTTCCTTTAGCCTTTGTTGTAGAGCTGGTTTGGTGGTGCTGAATTGTCTTAGCTTTTGCTTGTCTGTAAAGCTTTTGATTTCTCCATCGAATCTGAATGAGATCCTTGCCGGATAGAGTAATCTTGGTTGTAGTTTCTTCCCCTTCATCACTCTAAGTATATCACACCACTCCCTTCTGGCTTGTAGAGTTTCTGCTGAGAAATCAGCTGTTAACCTGATGGGAGTTCCCTTGTATGTTATTTGTCATTTTTCCCTTTCAGTAATTTTTCTTTGTCTTTAACTTTTGCCAGTTTGATTACTATGTGTCTCGGCGTGTTTCTCCTTGGGTTTATCCTGTATGGGACTTGCTGCGCTTCCTGGACTTGGGTGGCTATTTCCTTTCCCATGTTAGGGAAGTTTTCAACTATAATCTCTTCAGATATTTTCTGGGGTCCTATTTCTTCACTCACTGAGCAAATATTTATTGCAGTTTATGTCAGGCACTATTCTGGGTTCTGAGCAGGTATTGAACTAGACAGTTATACTCTAGTACGAGAAGACAGAAAATAAGTAATTTTACAAAAATTAAACTGAGTAATTTAAACTTGTGAAGGGAATAAATAGGATAATATGGCATTAGACTGAGGTAAGGGGATAATTTGCTGTCTTATGGATCTTCTTCAGTTTCTAACTCTGTTGAGGTTGGTTAGTTCTACTTCTGAAGTACTTCTGATTATTCTCATGTCTTCTCTCCAGCCCTGTGTGGGACAGATTTAATATGGTGGTGATGGGTGGCATCGCTATGATGCTTATTTCCCTAGCAGAGAACAAGGCTTGACATATGTGAAAATTTTGTTATATTTTCTCCCAAAGTTTAGGGCTTTTAATAAGGTTTATATTCTATTATAGCTGTGCCTCCATAAAAGCATAACAATCAATTAAAAAATGAACAATTCACTTTTAAATATCCAGTCACTTCCCCAGTTTTGTCATTTGCTTTCCCGAGCTTCAAACCTTGAACATTTATGACCCTAAAACCTCTTGGATGTGGAAGATTTCCCAAAACCGTAGCTGAGATTGAAGCTACATGAATGCGAGTGGGGATTTCAGTGTGTGGTCAAAGACGTTTGAAATAAATGACAAAGAGTTAGAATTAGGAGTCTAAACAGAAGCACAAAGATTAAAGTATTATGTATATTATTTTGTTACAGAAGCTTAGGCAAATTTGACCATTAATGGTGGTATTCAACTATATGAAATCCTAACGGAACACTGAAATTTAAAAGGTAAGAAATTTCATACACCTGTAAATGAAAGTAACAATTATTTGTGTTTTTCTTAAGGTTGCTTACAAGCAGAAGCACGATGCTGCCAAAGGATTCTCAGATTATGCCCACATGAAGGAACCGCCTGAGATCAAACATGCCATGGAGGTGAATAAGCACCAGAGTCACGTAAGCAAGCCATTCCTCATGATTTTCTGGAACATTGTAGTTAACTGACATCAGGGCTGATGGGTATGTTGTTGAAGTTTAAATGTTACAACATTCCTGTTCAAAAAGAACTTCAAAGTTTCTTTTACTTTTATGTCCCAGTGTTCAGTCAGAAGCACATCTGAATTATTCTGTCAATTGTTATTAGAACCTTGTAGAGTGCCTTCAAAATGTCAGGCACTTGCAGACCTGGGAAATTGGGTTTTTAACAGCAATTCCTAGAACTTCTGTGACTTGATGGCGTTACTCCCATGGTTTACAGTGCAGAATTGCAGAAGAACTGGGATGCTAGTGAGATTGTACCCCACTGGGGTTTCTTTTGGAATTCATGTGAGGGGCAGATTGTCACACTTAAGACCCAAGAGGAGTAGGAAAGCAATAGATGTGTAACGGCCGGCTTAGAAGCAGAAGCCGAGAGAGAGAGGAAACAAGCCCATAGAAAACACATTTATTCTTTGGCTATAAGGTAACAAGTACATCAAAACCTTCATGTGTTTGCTCAATTACCACTACTATCTTGGGGGCCTAGAAGAATATTTCTTCCTGAAATTTCAGTGGAAGCTTATTTGTCTCCTTATCATGAATTCTTTGCTTTCTAGAAGGAAGGTAGGAACTGTTTGTCAGGTTCTTTTTGCGTTAGAATCAGTTAAGATAAAGTGTTTGCCTTCGTTGGGTTAAAAAGCTCCCTTTCTTTGAAAAGTACCTGAAACATCTCTGTCATCTCACACAGGCTCTGCCCCACCACTTAGTTCTCTTACTGAAAGGTGCTTTGCTGCCTCAGGGCCTCCAGAGCCCCAGCTGTGCAGTGTCTCTTTGTAGGATGGCAACAGTTATCTGATATTAAATTGCAATAGGTCAATGTTTGAGTAAAAGCTGAGTGAGCTTCTACATTTTAATCCAAATGTATAAACACATGCCGATACCAAAAGTGCTTTTCTAAAATGGGTTAAGATTGATAAGAGATGAAGAAGCTACATGGCTGTAATTACCAGCAAGGCCATTTCACCAGGAGGCTTTATGAGAACTTGACTATCATAATCATAATAACTACCACTTAGCGAGCACTGCCGCGCCTAAGAGACGGTGCCGAGACTTTGATCATTTCCAGTTCTTGCAAAATCCGTGTACTGATTCCCATTTTGCAGATGAAGAAAATGAGACTAAAGAATCAAACTCCCTAGTCCACTCTTTCCGTTACACCCTGCTGCCTCCCTCTTGAAGGTCACTGGTTATTGGTCAAGGTTTTAAATGAAAATTTTAAAATGTAGGGCAAAATAGGTTATCATTAGAATTCAGATCAGTGGATCCAGTGCATCTGCAAGAAAGAAAAACTGGACCCTGAGCTTCCACTGTTTGAAGTGGAAGAAACTTTGAACTCCCATAGATGGCGTGGCTTCGAAGGTGGTCTGGTGGTCTGGGGAGATGGCTGGCATTACACAGCTCCTGGGGAGACCCTTTCTAACTCTAAAATTCAATGGAATTCAAATACGGAAGTTCCTTATCATAGACCTGAGGTTATTATTTTAACTCTGCCTTTTCTTTTAAAAAGTCTTTGATTGAGGGATTGAGGGAATAGAGTATAAAGCCCTTTTCTCCTCCATTCAATACTGTGTACTTATGGGAGAAGGATGTGTTTACTTACAGTCCTGTGTCTGCTTGGCTCAACCTTTACATGCAAAGTTTGTACATATAATAGGATTTAGAAAGTGTTTAAGACTATTTACTCAGATTTAAGGGGAGAATGATATTTGTATTCTACCTGTGAAGTAGTTGATATTCCCCTAGAGTCAAGTCACTTAGAATAATACATCTGTTGTCCCAAAGATATGAAATTTAAACGTGGGTCTGGAAAACCACAGGAAAGCAAGTACGTCTCTTGGTTCCGTAGGTGAGGCTGCAGCATCTCTGTGAAAGACAAAACCGTGTCTCCCAGAAGACTTCAGTAAAATGAAATTCATCTGCAGAGAATTTAACTAATAGGGTTACCTTTTCATGATGCGGAATGTCACTTTGCACTGTGCCTATTAATGACTTAATTTAATTTAAAATAAAATACGTTGTCACATGTGCATCTGATTTACCTAGAAACAGTGCATGTCAGCATCTTTGCTTATCTTTTTATGTTTCCACCAAAATCGAGTCAGCTTTCTGATATCTGTTAGAGGACCAAGAAACTGGGATGATTACAGTTAATAGCTTTTAATTTCTACCTCCTTTTTGGTCAAACTTTTCAATGGGCCAAATGGAGTCAATCATCAGTGGGCCAAATGGAATCATTTTTCTTTCAGAACCTTACTGTCCCTTATGCCTTTGGAGATGTGAATAAGCAGGGTGGGGGAGAGGATTCTTTCTGACTGGCCAACTGAATTTCCACCTCTGAATAACTGAGAGTTCCAAGGGGAAGAGTATTCTGGGGGCAGTAGTCTCTTCTTTCACCCCAAATTCAATGATCATGGAACAGGAAAAAATTATTTCTCATAATATCCTCCACTGTCACATATGATAGAAAAGGAGTTGGGAGTCGGGCCAGGGTTAAAATGCTTCCTTTGCCACATGTTGCCTGGATGACCTTGGACACGTTACAAATGTCTCCAAATCTGTTTTTGTTTTTTTTTTTCATCTGTAAAGTTGGGGCAATGATACCCATCTCACAGGGCTCTTGCAAGTGATAAATGAGATATGATATGTAAAGGGCTCTGTAGAAGAGCCAGTCCATAAAATATTAGTTCTGTTTGGTCCTCCTTCAGTTTTAAAGGGTGATTTAAGAGTTTAGGGTGATACATATAGATGATTCACTTTGTTGTACAGCAGAAACTAACACAACATTGTAAAGCAATTATACTCCAATAAAGATACTAAAAAAAAAAGTTTAGGGTGATATCATAGTTAATTCAAAACAATGAAACTAGATGAGATTTCTAAAAAGGCCAAATCAATATGAAATTTATATTAAGAAGCATTTAGGTTAGAAGGGCATATTCAGAAGGTTCCTGAACCCAGTTAACTACCTATCTTGTTGATACTGCAGTCAAAAAATGATTTAAAAGAGCCAATCTAAATTTTTTTTGTATCTTCAGGGATGTACCCCTGCCAAATTTTTTCTAATGTAATTAGAGGAACTGGAGATATTCTATCCTGTTACTTTCCCCTAAAGATGGGCTTGAAATGAAAACCCCAGTAACATTAATAGTTTTCATGAATCTTATCAGAGACATGAAGTCCAGTACTCCTAAAATAAGTCAAACAAATTTTAAACTGCCATTTTAAGTTTTATAAATAATGTGGTCTGTATAGACTTGTGATGAAATTAGAGTGGTAAACTTTCCCAAAATGCCATATTGGTAATCAGTTCAATGTGTATTAGAAAGAAGTATCCAGCAGGGGAAACCAGAGACATAATGTTCTTTTCAAGAATGATATATGTACTTTCTTAACATTAATAAAAAGTTTTCTCTTAGAGGAAAACATAGGCAGAACACTCTTTGACATAAATCACAGCAAGATCTTTTTTGACCCACCTCCTAGAGTAATGGAAATAAAATAAAAAATAAACAAATGGGACCTAATGAAACTTAAAAGCTTTTGCATAGCAAAGGAAACCATAAACGACGAAAAGACAACCTTCAAATGGGAGAAAATATTTGCAAACGAAGCAGCTGACGAAGGATTAATCTCCAAAATATACAAGCAGCTCATGCAGCTCAATATCAGAAAAAACAAACAGCCCAATCCAGAAATGGGCAGAAGACCTAAATAGACATTTCTCCAAAGAAGACATGCAGATTGCCAACAAACACATGAAAGAATGCTCAACATCACTAATCATTAGAGAAATGCAAATCAAAACCACAAAGAGGTATCACCTCACCTCGGTCAGAATGGCCATCATCAAAAAATCTACAAACAATAAATGCTGGAGAGGGTGTGGAGAAAAGGGAACCCTCTTGCACTGTTGGTGGGAATGTAAATTGATACAGCCACTATGGAGGACAGTATGGAGGTTCCTTAAAAAACTACAAATAGAACTACCATATGACCCAGCAATCCCACTACTGGGCATATACCCTGAGAAAACCATAATTCAAAAAGATACATGTACCACAAAGTTCACTGCAGCACTATTTACAATAGCCAGGACATGAAAGCAACCTAAATGTCCATCAACAGACAAGTGGGTAAAGAAGATGTGGCACATATATGCAATGGAATATTACTCTGCCATAAAAAGGAACGAAACTGAGTTATTTGTAATGAGGTGGATCGACCTAGAGTCTGTTATACAGAGTGAAGTAACTCAGAAAGAGAAAAACAAATACCGTATGCTAACACACATATATGGAATCTAGAAAAATGGTACTGATGAGCCTAGTAGCAGGGCAGGAATAAAGACGCAGATGTAGGGAATGGCCTTGAGGACACGGGGTGAAGGGTAAGCTGGGACGAAGTGAGAGAGTAGCATTGACATATATACACTACCAAACGTAAAATAGATAGCTAGTGGGAAGCTGCTGCATAGCACAGGGAGCTCAGCTCAGTGCTTTGTGACCACCTAGATGGGTGGGTTAGGGAGGGTGGGAGGGAGGCTCAAGAGGGAGGAGATATGGGGATATATATATATACTTATAGCTGATTCACTTTGTTGTGCAACAGAAACTAACACAACATTGTAAAGCAATTATACTCCAGTAAATATAAAAAAAAAACCTAATAAGCAGACAATTTCTATTCCATCAGACAGAGAGAAATCTTAAGGATAAATCAGTTAAATGATACTGGAAAAACATTTGTGACTCTGTGATTCCGTGATGTGACTTAAAATAACAGCGCTTTTAGAATTTAGTATTAAAATAGGTATATTAGTATTTTGTTCATCTCTAAGGCAGAATAGTTAGTAATACCTATCCTGCTTTCTTCACAAGATTGTGGTGGTGATAAAATTAAATCATGTATAAGAAAACTTTTGTCAACTCTAAAATGCTTTTACAAACAATGATAATACTGCTAATAATGATAAACTGTTAGATACAGCTCTATATTTTACTCCACTGTTCAGAAAATTGAAAAACAGTTTTGTTTTCTGATGAATATCAGATCCTGCATTTACTTTTATTTCAAAGGTTTATATTTTCCTTTACAAATAATATTTATGATTTAATGATTTACTTGTTTTTTACATGCAGCAAACCCAAACAGAAATAAGTCTTATTAAGATAGAATTTCCAGTCCATGTGACTACCTGGTGACACTTGGAGGGCTTCTCTAATGTAAGAGTTTATGACAAAAGAATTTCTTGAGGCTGACTGAACTGATGTTTTGAGATTATGACTGAATACAGTTTACACTACTTACTTCTGTCCTACATACCTATCCTGTCTAGTTTCTTCTCACCAAGAATCATTTTAACCTTCACCAGAGTAGCAAAGGGAATGAATGAGTTCGGGGCCAGTTGGATTTGATTTCTTTTAGTCTGTCTGCTCACGTTGCCCTTAGCCTCACAGGTGTGTCTGTCTGTGGCTTCCATCCTGCCTGCCATCCCTCAGCTCTCAATCTTTGCATCTCCAAGTGCTTGAATTTCACTGTATGGACCATCATGGTGGAGGTTTTGCTTTTCTCTAGTTTATTAACTCACCTATTGAAGAATCTCAAATCACTGTTGTCTAAACATGAAGAGCTTTGCTGCAGAGTCACTGGGAATCCTTTGCTCAATGTGTCTGGCTGTACGTGAAGAATAAACGCAGCCATTTCACTTCCATTTTCAATATCTAATTGAAAGTTCCTCTTAATTGGCCAAGTCCAACCGAGAACGATACAAGGAAGGGGATTCTGGATAACTAGTTCTAGCCTTGGGAGGGAGTGTTGATGGAGCCCAGTTGAGTACAGACAATCGAGCACAGCAAGGGAGGGGTAAGGATTTAAGAAATTAATGTGTTTAAAGTGTTTAGAACAGTGCCTGGCACATGGGACACTCGGCGTGACTGTAGGATGCATGCAAAAGATGTGGCCTTATGAAACAGGAGTAGAAAGATTATAAGGGGAGAATAAGCTGAGATTAAAAGACAATGAAATGAGGTGAAAATACAACCTGAGGGTGAAAGTGAACATGGTGAGATAAGGAAGAAATTCAATGACAGATTTTGATAGAATTAAAATCTTTTTTTTTTACATCTTTATTGGAGTATAATTGCTTTACAATGGTGTGTTAGTTTCTGCTTAATAACAAAGTGAATCAATTATACATATACATATGTTCCCACATCTCTTCCCTCTTGCGTGTCCCTCCCTCCCACGATAGAATTAAAATCTTTAAAAAAAAGTTTAACTATAGTTGATTTGCAATATTGTGTTAGTTTCAGGTGACAAAATCAAAATCTTTATTGGAGGCAAAAAAGAACAGATTTGACACTGCAGAAAAACATATGAAATGGAGGCTGCATTTGGAGTTTCTAGGTTCAGTAACAGAAATCCATCTCATGTTAGCTCAAGTGAAAAACGAGAATTTATTGGTTTGGGTAACTGGGAAATTCAAGCTACCTTCAGGCATAACTGGCTCCAAAGGCTCCACCGTGTCACGAGGACCCTCCTTCTCTTCCCATCTATTGGCTCCGCTTGCTTCTGTATGACTTCACTTGCAGACAGACTCTGTCTAGGTGGTCTCAAGGCTGGTGTTTCCAAAATTAAATCATCCTCACAGCAACTGATCCCAGAGGAAAGGACAGCAGTTCTTTTTTCCCCCAGCCTCAGATCCATCAGTGACCCTGGCCTTGCTTGGTTATGTGTCTGCCCTCGATTTAATCATGGTTTCCCAAGGGTTGGGGTATCTGATTGGACAACCTGTCACATGGCCACTCCTGTCACTAGGCAGGAAGGCTGCTTTTGATGGCCCCGCTAGATCCCGTGGAGTGAGGGAGAGGCAGTTTCCAAAGAAATAATGCTGCTAGGCAGATTTTTAGAAAATTAACACATGTCCACTACAAAGGAATAATTTAGGAAAATGATCCAGATATGTGGAAAGAGCAAGGAAGTAAATTCAGTGGGGAAAAAAAAGGCGGAAGGAAGAGATCAAGCATGTACAGTGGTAATTCTAGGTGCTCCTGAGGAAGAAACCATAACTAGTCTTTGTGAAAATATTATATACTACTAAAAAGATAAAGCAGTTTATCTTGAGTGCAAAATAAATGTATAAAAATGATAATGATTGTATTTTCCTGTATAGGACCTATAGTAGATAAGGATGAAACTTCACTGAAAGCTAAAATAAAAGATTTAAAGAAATATACCTTCTCCTGTGAACAGACTGAAATCTTGTTGAGATATCATTTTTCCCTACGTTGTTTGGTAGGTTTAGTGCAATGCCCATTAAAATTCCATTTCTTTCCTATGTGGAACTTACTAGGATTATTCTAATGTTCATTAGTGAGAATAACTAGTTTAAAATTAAGAAAAAGTTTGAAATAGAAGAGTCATAAAGGGAACTTGGTTTAATGGATATAAATCGTTATAGTCATACATTTAAGAAATGTGTGAGTGAGACAGTGAATGTTAAGTCCTTAATATGGTAGCTGGTACATAATAAATGGCCTAAAATGACAATTATTATTACTGTTATTACTATTATTTCTCCTCCTTCTTCCCTCCCCCTTTCACTTCTCCTGCCTCCGCCTTCTTTTTCATTCTCTTACTCTGAGGACACGATAGGGAAGAGAACATTAAATAAAACGAGGCAAAATCAGTCATTGACCCTCAGGCCTGCACCCTTCCTGGGTTGATTTTCAGGAATTTTCAGAGATTTTCAGGAATCTCTGTCTTTCTTCTTATTCAAAACAGTTTTTTATAGAACACCATCTCGTCTTGAGAAGACTGCCTGGAGAGTGGGGTCCCATCTGTCGTCGTTGTCTCAACACAGCGAGCATTTAGGGTTAGGATTATTCAGAAAAAAAAGTGTATGTGTGTTTGCCCTTCCTCTGACAAACCTCTCTTCCACTGTAACATTTTTATTCTTCCTCAGTTGTGACGGCCTGAGGAAGGGAGCAAACACATGTTGCAGACATTTGAGAAATGTCAGATGAGCTGCCCTTGGCCCTAAGTAACAGGTTAGGTGGAGGAAGATGCCTAATCTGCTCGGGTGACCTTGTTTCCGATGTTCAGACATCCTTGCAGCTAGCGAAAATCAGGAGCTTGCCGCTCTCCATGTCCCTCAGCGTAAGCCCCCGTTCCTGTGGGATGACCTCAAGCCTTGATATTCTGGGAGATCGGTAGAGACAGGCTCCTGGGCTTTTCTCCTGTGTGGCTCTGTGGTGTCCGCTTGTTTGAATGTGCAGCTCATGTCAATCTTAATATTTGTTTTGAGTCACATATGCTGGCCTCTAATTTGCAATTTACATGGATGATGGGGCCCTATTCATTGTCCCGCTCCCGCCGCCTTTGTGCTGTTCACCTCTCTTCACGCAGCCATTAGGCTGAACAGCATATAATTAGGTAACCCATGTAAAGCATAGATTTCTGAAAGGTTGCAGCTCTTTTCAAAAAGTAAGGGTTTACATTTTTACCCTCATTCTTTTCTAAACAAAAAGACATCCCCCCCTACGGCTTTCATCTGAATGTAGTAACTTAGAAACAGTTAGACTTGTAGGTGGGTAATAATTTTGGTTTGTTTTCACCCGAGAGTCCGTTTTTGTTTACACAGTTTGTGTTTAACTTGGTGCAGGCTGAGGTTGATTGGCCATCATTGGTAGATGAGTGTGTTGCTTTTTGAAACCAGCCAAAATTGGCTTATTTTAAATCCCTGAAGATTTTAAACTCACCCCACAAAATAACTCAGTTTTCAGATTATTTTTGTTTCTTTTGCTACTGGTGTGCACAAAACCTACTTAAAATTGCTTAACGTAAAGCCTGTGAAAATGCAAGTAGTGAAGGAAACAGATGTTCTTGCCAAAATTACGCTAATTATATTTAAGCTGTGTTCACTTGTCAGACAGGTTCATGATTATAAACATAGTTTAAAAAGTAGTGGGTGGTGAGGCCCATGCAAGCTCTTTTTTTAAAAAAAAATTAATTAATTTATTTGGCTGCGTCAGGTCTTAGTTGTGGCATGCGGGATCTAGGTTCCCTAACCAGGGTTTGAACCTGGGCCCTCTGCATTGGGAGCGCGGAGCCTTAGCCACTGGACCACCAGGGAAGTCCCAGTGCAAGCTCTTAAATAGAAGTATATATACATATACTTCATTGAAATAAAATCATACAATGCATTAGGGATCCTGTGAAAGTTTTAATGCATTATCGTTTCTTACACCTGATATTATTTTTGAAAGAAATAAAAATGTACCAATTTTTTTGAACGCTGCAAGGTTGAAAGGAAAATAACAAGATACATTGATATTATCCAGAGCACTGATTCATAGTGGTCAACTGGGGAATTCATTAAAATGCAGATTCTTGGGCCCCATTTACCAAAATTCTGTTACAGAGGTTTGAGGATGGATCTCAGGAACCTAAAAATTTTAATAAGTACCCCAGATGATGCTATTGCAGAAAGCTTGCAGGCAACGTTAGAAATACTTGTTTTGTACAAATGCAATTAATTGTGCATTTTGTATAGATGTTCAGTTGTACATTTCTGTGTTCTACCTTTTACATCTTGAAAAAGTGAAGATGGGTTTTAAAAGTGACTGTTACTACATGCTTTGCATTATACATTTAATAGAATCTAATGTAATGGACAAGTTGACTAGCCATCCACTGGTGAATTTGCCACATAGAACTCCATCTGGCAAATAGATAAATATTTCTTCAGCTCATGACCAATCTCAGGAAATAGAGAAGCAGATAGACAGTGAGATGTTTGCCCATCAGGGATTATATGAGTTGGCTTCTGGTCTCTCCTCTCACTTGTCAGTCAAGTTAATGTAAATGACCACTGTCATCTAAAGTATGTTTGGCAAAACTTATATATATTTTTCTCTTTAAATCTCTATTTTCCACACTTTGGTTTGATTGTATCTAATGTGTATTCAGAGGATGAATATTCCTTAATGTGGATCCTTGTATTGTTGGAGGATCAAGTCATTGCAGCGATATTTGCTAGAATAAAACTATCAGTACCCATCACTAGGCCTCCCAGATAAGGGGCATTTGAAGAGTCCAATCAGAAAAGGAAGATAAAGGTGTGGTTGGGAGGGTGAAAAAGCTGGAGAGTTGCAGAGTTTCACATACCCTCACCCCAGGAAATGATTTTCCATATTCGTGTGCTGGAGCTTATCCTGTATCCCCTAGGGGTCAAGACTGTGTGGTAGACAAGTTAACGCCCTTGGTGAGGATATTCTGTATGTGGATATGCACACCTATACTTACACAGAATGACATGCTTATAAGGATGGTATATGTAAAATCTTATAAGATTGATTCTGTGCCAAGGTCTTGGGATTATAGTTTTTATGTTGTATAAATTCAGTTCATATGCAATAATGTTAGTGAGGCATTGGCATAGTAAAAAGAGAATATAGTTATCCAAATAAATGTTGCACATAAAAATTAAAAAAAAAAACTTAAGGTCAGTGGCTTTCTTAGAAGATTATGGCAAGGATAAATTGTGTTATGGACATTAAGGCTAGCAGCTCTATGAAACTACTCACTTCTGTTTTCTCTTTTTCAATCAAAACTGTCTCTTTGATCAGATTTTTTATAGGAAAGATGTGCAGGACACCCACGTGTATAGTGCGGAGCTTGACAGACCAGACATCAAGATGGCGACACAGATCTCCAAGATCATAAGCAATGTAATCTCTCTTTCTTATCTTGAGCAGAATTGATTTCTCATTTTTGCAGGAGACAAAGTGGCTTTGGTTGTTGGATGGTTAATTTAGTTAGTGAAATTAATCAATCTGAATTAATGACATCTCAATTTTTTCATCTGAATTATCCCTTTCACTATGTAAATTATTTGGATATGTGCAGAAACTGATCAGACTTGACTTGACCATGGCTCTGTTGTCATGCTTTAAAAAAAATAAGTACTATTCAGACATAAGATAACATTCAAATGTCTGAGCCTGAGAATCAAGTTTGTCATTCGTCTGGTCCCATAGTATCTCTCACCGTGTCCCAAAGAACTTCACTTGGTCTTGTTTCCATCTTGTTGCTGTTAATTGTGCAGGTTCTCTTTGGTCAGCATTTACCAATGCACATTTCCTATACATCATGGCTGTTTTTTTCTTTTTTCTTTTTTTTTTTTGCTGTACACGAGCCTCTCACTGCTGTGGCCTCTCCCATTGTGGAGCACAGGCTCCGGACGCACAGGCTCAGCGGCCATGGCTCACGGGCCCAGCCGCTCCGCGGCATGTGGGATCTTCCCGGACCGGGGCACGAACCCGTGTCCCCTGCATCGGCAGGCGGACTCTCAACCACTGCGCCACCAGGGAAGCCCATCATGCTTGTTTTTATCTTCCCTAATCATCCTTCTTGGTTAATACCATTTTACTTAAACATACCTTACATACTGATTAAAAATGATTACTTAACTTGAACCAAATATTTGAGTAACATAGGCTATACTCACCTTAAAAAATCAATAATTATTTGCTAAATTCAACTGCATGTTAACCAAACAGTGTTAGATCAGTTCCTAAGACTAAACAAAGCCGGAAGACATCTGTTTGCAGAATGCAGGGTCTCAATTATCTAGAAATTTCTCCTGGATAAAATAAACACAGTGATGGTGATGACTGGATTCATGGACTCAAACTTAGTAATTATTTTACTACAAAAAGTTGTTTTTATAAAATCAGTTTCTTCTTAGTCAGCATTTTAGTATTTGATGAGTTGTAAGGATCATTTTTTATGGACTGAGGGTCAATTTTATTTTGGCTATTATCAATGTAATTTTTCATTGGAAAGTAGAAATATTCAACATTCTCTTATTTATTCATTTTAGGCTGAATACAAGAAAGGGCAAGGAGTAATGAATAAAGAGCCCGCTGTAATTGGAAGACCAGATTTTGAACATGCTGTGGAAGCTTCTAAACTTTCTAGTCAAGTAAGAGTCTAGTGATGATTCCACAATGATTTTATTCAGAGATTTTGTTTCTAGCAGCACTGGAAGATATTTTACTTTAGGTAATGTCTTTAATTGCAAGAACACATAAAGATAATGTTTCTGTAACCATGTCAGATAGGATTACAATAATTGTAAATTTCAGTAAGGGATAAAATAAGTCCAATTTTAAGCATAAAACTAAGTTTTCTTTTCTCCTGGCTCAAATTCTAACCTTTTTGTATGAGTTCAGCCATGTTGTCACATTTCCTAGGATTTCTAGAATTTAGCAAGAGTCATATCAATTAGATTAGAAGAATAATTAAATTTCTATCTCTACACGCATCCACAGAACTTTTAACTTAGTAAGAAAAATAGCAATTTTCTCAATTTTTAAATGTTTTAATCACAAAGTAAAAAAGAGGTAATGTAAATGAAGAGAACATTGAAATCATAAAAAGGATCTGGAGAAGTGTAAAGACATGCCATATCTTTGGCAGAACGTCTCAATAGATAAAAATTTCAGTTTTCCCAAAATTAATATATAAATGTCATGCAATTTCAATTAGAATCCAACAGTTTTTTTGAAGTATGGGTAAATGATCTTAGAGTTTGAATGGAAAGGAAATGCCTGAGAATAGCCTTTAAAAGTATGAAAGTGAAGACCAGTGAAGGAGAACTTAAGTTGTGAGTTACCATAACATAGTATAAAACCACTGAAATTAAATCAATATGGGATTGATATAGTAAGAGATAAAATAATCAGTAGGATAGACTAGGGAATCCTGAAATAGGTTCCAATGTGTATAAGAATTTAATATATGATAAAAGTGTTGGTTCAAGTCAGTGGGAAAAAGTTGTATTAGTTAATAAACGGTGCTGACATAACTGGCCATCCATCTGGGTAAAAATAAAATTGGACCTGAATCTTAAACCATCTACAAAATGAATTCCAGATGGATTAAAGATGTGAATGTAAACCAAAAAAATATTTTAAACCTTAGAAGAAAATCCAAGAGACTATATATACCACATAGGGATAACAGAGTTCTTAAAACTGGAGAACCAGAAGCTATAAAATAATAGTTAGACATGCTTGACTATATAAAAATTTACAACTCTTGTAATGGAAAAAGGTAACATTTGCAAAGTCAATGATAACAAACAGTAATTTTTATGCATGTGTAGTGTTTTCAACTTTGAAAATGTCCATTCCTCAGCTTGCAAAAGTCTTAATTCGATTATACTTCAAAATGGAGAGATGTAAAAGAGGAAAACTGTAAAATCGAACTGAAGAACATAAAATACTGTCTGAAAAAATGAGAAGACCTACTATGTTCTTAGCTTTGGAGGGCCTGAGAAGGGCCGTGACTCCAGGCTCTTCTCAGCCCAAATAACACTCAATTGAAGAGCAGGGAATATTGGCACAGACCTGGCAACTCTTGCGGTATCGCTTTAGATTTTCTGACTTCTTACAATTTCAGCCTTTTCTGGGGGCAAAGAGTTCCTATCGGTTGTGTAGGAGAAGCGGCAGGTTCTATAAAAGCAGTACAATTTGGCTGAGTAATTAAGAAAATGGGCTGTGGACCTGGACCCTGAGTTCCTGGTCCTGCCGCTGGCTCACTGAGTGACTTTGGACAGATGGCTTAATTTCTCCATCTGCAGTTTCCTGGCCCGTAAAATGGCATGGCAGCAATACTGCTTCTTAGGGTTGTTGTTAGGATTAAATGAATTACCGGGAGCAGCTTAAAACACTGCCTGGCCCATAGAAACACTGCATTGTTTCCCAGGAATAATTTTACTGTAGCTATTCAGAATAGTTTTCTACTCTGCATTTTTTACATGAATTCATGCACAAAATGAAGCAGAAATAGTTGACTGGCCCTTAGATTCTGGTCTTAAATTCATTCCTTTACAATCTTATTTGAGAGTCCTTAGAAGAAAATTTTAGTATTTGAGTTTTTATTTTCACATTTCAAATGCAGTCACCAAAAATCCTACCATTTGATCCTACCTGGGTTCTTAGGCAGACTTAAAAAAAAAAAAAATCTCAAATCATTTAATAACTGAATTATCAGATGCCTAAGCAGATTGTAATTTGCAAGTTACATTATATCTGTCATCTTTGTTTTTTTATGACATTTTTGCTGATCTCACAGCGTACAAACCCATTAGAAAAGGGAAAAACTGGGCAGATGAATATATAGGACTTCTGGAATGAACTTGGTATGTTCATTTGTATTTTCAGGTGCATTGACTAGAAATAAAGGCAGAAAGTGTAATTCCTTATTTTTATTGACAACTTTGGAGATCATGTATTCTCTTGCTCCTAAGCTAATGAGATTGTGAATATAGGAGCCCACGAAGGCAAGTAGATACGTAGAAGGGAAATAATTTAGGAATGCAGTAAGCTGGGAAGCTAGGGGCAGGATGCAAGATGCAGAACAGAAAGAGTAAGAGAGCACCCGGATTGTGAGAGGGAAGGCGATGACGGGGCAGTGCCCATGGTGTGGAGAGATAAGACACCCCTGATGAATAGACAGAAAGAGAAAGCGAGAGGGCACAATTCTCCCATTTTACCTGGAAATTGAGCTCTGTGGGATTGAACCCGGAAAAAGTAATGGAAACAAAACTCTTCCTATGTTAACTTGTACAATAGCTTTGCTCCCATAGTTGTAAAGTCTAGGAGGCACATAAAATTATGGTCAAGTAATTAAAAGAAAATCAGTAAAAAGTGAAAGTGAAATCTCATGTGCTAGGATAAAGAGATGGGTGTATTTATAAGTATCTCAGATATTAGGGCAGTAATTATTGAAGTCATCATCTTAAGAAAGTTCTTCTAAGAGTTGGTTATTTTGTTTTCATATTCACAGATCATCTTAATTTATGAATTGGAATTTGTCTATGTGATGAATGGAATTCCTTTAGTTTTGTAATATCAAAGAAAATTTTGTATTTATAGTAATTAGTGTTTCTTCTAAAATTGCATTTGATGTATTGGTAAGAGAGGGTTTTAAACCTAAAATTACTAATCAGATTGATGTTAAAATTTAATAGTAAGTATTGTCCTTAACTTGTAAAGGGGTATTAACTGGTTTGGAGAATCTCCCATTCTCCCTTCTGGGCAAGCACTCTCCCTTCCAACCCCCTTCCACCCAACTTTTGGCTTAAATGTCACGTCTTTGACTTGCTGATTTAAATTATATTGCTCTGTTCCCCTTTATTCTGTTTTTCTTTATAGTTCTTAACACAATGTATATTAGTCATATAAATGTATATGTGTGTGTTTTAAACATCTATTCACTACCACTCAGCAGGCTCTGTGGGGACAGGGTTTAATGGCGTTCATGGCACAGATTAGGCTTTCAAGCATTACATAGAGACTGATTAAACAAATTTCTCTAGATCATTCACATTTGGTTCAAAGTCAGTAAGGTATTATTTTATTATGAAAATAAGGGCAGAGTATATTTTGGGTAAAATTCAGACTCAAACACATGGATTTTATGATGAATTCTACATAAAAATCCGTTCTTACTCTCTTCCTCAACAGCTTTTAGTTCAGTTTCATCCAAAATTGGAGGGCATTGATGCCCGTGGATGTGTGGCATTGTGTTGTTGTTTACTTTTCACTTTCCCTGATAATCAAGTGCACTTATCCAATCTTCCACTTCTTTCCCGGCATGTGTTTCTCTTAATATGATGAAAAGCTTTCGTGCAGGGTCTGCTTTTTGCCTGCTTTTCTGGCACTTTGTGAAACCGAGCCACAGGTGATGTCACCAAGCCCAGCACTCCTTGTGCTGAAAGCTTGAACTACGGAGATCGGAAGTCAGGCTTTGACTGTTGAAACACAGCCCTGTTCAGATGCGGTTATGAGGAACTAGCTTAAGTTCCATCATTGCGGTTGAACAGTTCTAGTGTTTTTCTGTAGTGTGTACCTCTGAAAGTTCTGCTAAGTCTGTTAAAATTCTTTATAAAACTTTTAGGAGTTTCAGCCCATATACCTAACCTATATTTTTTTAAAAGTTGGTAGTCATTAACTTTTAGATATGATATTCATAATGTGAATAAAATCAGTCACAGGTATAACTTTTCATTTGTTTCCAGTGATTGATTTAGGTGTAAGGGGTAACACTGTGCCTTAAAACCATAGCAAAGTCACCCAACACCTATTTCCTCTTGTCTCAAATGGTCTTAAAACTGGAAGGAAGATACTTTGTTCCATGGCTGAGTCACCCATTATAATGAAAGGAAAGCATTACCCTGATCCCTTAGCAGAAGCGAGTGTGCGTGAGCAGGTGGACACTCAGATGTGTGAACTGTGGGTTGAAAGTAGGATAGAATGTTCGGTGTGTATGTGAAGTTAGTGAGTGAACCAGTGAGTGAACCAAACTACTTGGCTATTTTCTTAGTTCATTTATGTGCAAACCTTACAGCAAGATAAGAAACAGTTGGTATCAGTGTCTGGTAAATATACTTTTTATGTAATTCAGTTATTTTACTTTCTGGTTAATTAATGAGGGAAATTCTTGCATTTTTGTTCTTTAGGTATCTTTTAAATCAGATCACACGGAGTTCTGAAGGTTAAAATAAGATAAATTTCGCAACACTTCACTTATTATTAAACTCATTAGAAGTACATGAATGACAGATATACTTTAAATAATTAATCTCATGCTACAGAAATAACCTGGAAAGGTTAGACAGCATTTTAAAATTCAAATTTTAGGGTGTGTAGCCCAATGCATAACGGTGGTAGAAATCTTTCAGAATAAAGTTCTCATAAAGATCTATTACAAGGCTATTGCAAAATTTGGAGACACCATGAAAGTTACCTGGTCCTGCTTTTCAATGAAAGAATCCCTTCTCAGTGTAATCCATCCACTTATTCATTCAAACAAAACAGTTGCTGAACCAGATATTACATGCCAGACACTATGCTTGGGGTTAGATTTTCAAGGGTGAACAGAACAGATATAGCCCATGCCTTCACCAAGCTCAGAGTCTAATGGGGAAGACCAACACCAGAGACAGTTTTGCAGGTAATTACAGCAATGTGTGATGAGTGACCAGGTAAATTTGGGGTGCTTCAAAAATATATCAGCAGTAAATATTATAGTTTAGAGGGTCAGAGAGGGCTTTCAGAAAGAAGTTACATTTGGGCAGATGCAAGATGTGTAGAAATTTTTCAGGTGAACATTGGGAGGAGGTAGGAAGCAGTGATTTGAAGCAGGAAAGCAGAAGGGGAAAACAGAACTGGAAAGCTGTCCCACTGGTGGGCGGCTCAGCTGATAGAACATTTTCCTTATAACCAGCAGAAATCTCGTTGGCTACAGCTCCTACCCATCAATACTAGCTTTACCTTTTGTACTAGAACAAATGCTATTTTTCTGTTTTTGCAAATGTTTGAAGACAGTTACCGCCTGATTCCCAAATCTCTTCAGTATAGAACTCTTCAGCATAATAAGTGATGTAGAGTATGCGTTAGATAAATAATTCTTGAATGAATGAGTGAAAGTCTGGCAGGAACTATAAAGTATGATACAGATGTAATATGTTATTTTTATATCTATTGTTTTTCATTTCCTTTTGCATTTTTTTCTTCCTAATAGGATGTTGTTCAAACCAATTTATCAATGACTGTGGAGGGTGTGTGTTGGGGGAACAGACTTGGGAAATTAGAGAAGTATTATATATAGTTCCAACACCTCCCTCAGGGTATGACTCATTCTGAGTCCTAATAGAGAGTTGATTGCTTATCATTTTCTCTTTAATTTATATGTTTCTTTAATAAACATATATTAAGTGCCAAATCCATTCAAAGCACTAGTGTGTCAGGCACTAGGGATACAAAAATGAATAAAAATCTATCTCTTGCTCACTGTCTAATGGGAGAGCAGACATACACAGATAATAATTCAGATATGTCCAAAACTTAGAAAATAGTCTAACCTTACATTTCCAGGGAAAACTCACCTTCAATAATAGGTTAGTATTACTAAAAGTGTGTCTTGTAAAACGTCAGGTGAAAAAATGCAGGGTTCTGTTTGTATTGAAGTATTTAAATCTAATCAGTTAATCCAGCTGAGCAGTGCTGGCTTCCATCAAGTTTTCTTTCAATTATTCATATTCTTCAACCTCAGACATCGTGAGTGTCTTAGTTATGTATTAGCTAAATGGCAAAAATAGGTCATATCATCCTTGAGCACGGAGAGCCCATCAGACTGCCTTTGTACCCCCTGTAGTTCTCAGCACAGTTACACTAGGAGCAGACACAACACGGAGGGGGGTGTTACTTGGAAATTAATCTGACGCAGAGGGGACAGCATACGGAAGGCCAGAGAGGGGCACATGCTGCATGTTCAAGGAACTTCAGCACACGAGGATGGCCAGAGGACAGAAATTAAAGGGGAGATTGGAGAGCTGGGAATGCCAGGTCCCACTGAACCTTGTAGCCATGTCTGGGATCCTGGTCTTCATGCTAAGCCCAATAAGAAGTGAGTTTAAGCACGTATGTGACTTGATCAGGTTTGCTTTTGGAAGAGATTACTGACTCCAAGCCTGATGGAGTGTGTCTCTCCATGTGGAGAGGGTCATATCAGCATTCCCAACCTCAGGTAGGAACTCATCCTAACTCATAGTAGGAACCCAGTGCAGGCTCAATGTTTAATGAAAAGAGGAAGGAAGGAATCATTACAGTGTAGATTGATTATTGTTTTTCAGAAATTATGCATTTACTTGGAAAGAGTAAATGCTGCCAGGTTATCTAACAGATGAGAATGTGTCAGGTTAATTTCCAAGTAACACTTCCTTCCATGTTGCCTCTGGGCTTAGTGTAATTGTGCTGGGAACCCCAGGGGTGGGTACAAAGACAGTATGGTGGGCTTTCTGTGCTCAAGTTTTGCCTTTTAGCTAATACATAACTAAGATACTCATGGTGCCTGAGGTTGGGAACTGTGAATAACTGACAGGAAATGATGCAAGCCCGTGTTACATAGCAGAATCAGTTGATTAGATGGAAACAGCTATGGGCTGAGAGTGTTCACGGCCCTGTGGCATCAGGCAGCATGTTTTCCTCAGTAGGTGGAAAGTGTTGGTGAATCTGGCTGAATCAGGAGTGCCATTCTAGGGGAAGTCAGTTCAGAGAATCTACTATCATCATTAAGTGAATACCTTTCAGGCACTAAAACCTAGAAGAGACAAAAACACAGCTAAGAATACTGTGAAAAATGCCACAGCAGAGGAGTGCTGAGGAGTGGCATTGTGTGTTTAGGGGAGGACCAGGTAGGGAGAATCTTGGCTTTGGTACCAGCTACTATGGAAAGTAGGTCTAAATTTATTCCATTGGTGATGTTGGCCCTGATTTCAAGATAAAATAATTTTCAAAAATCAAAGTTTTTCTTGTTTTAGGGAGACCTTGCCTGTTAATTAGAATGAATGACATTTTGCTTGGATTTATAAGGTAAACTGAGTATCAGAAGTTATTATTAGCAAATGGAACTGCAACAGAAGATGTTCCCTGTGAACCATCTTGACATATTTTCCAAATGTGTTCCCACCAGGGTTTTCACAAGCTCCCACTCGTAGGTACGCGGCATGTGTCCCTGAGGGAGACCATCCCCCAATACACACTAGATTAAAAGAGGTAACATGAGCCATTCCCAAACTGCTTTTTTGTAAAGGTTTCTGCAAGGCAGAGCTTAGGATGTAGAATACAGGTGCATTCTGAATGTTGTAAGAAAACAAAATAGTGTAAGAATCATTATATAATAAAGAATATTACAAGAAGACAAAAGAGCTTACTTTTGCTTTTAAGATTTGTGCATCCTTTCCTGCCTACAGGAATAAAAGCGGATGTGAAATGAGACTAGCTATTTTTGTTTTATTTTTGTAAAGAATTTGTATATATATTCTAATTAATTATCATAACATACATTCACATATTTCTCTATTCATGGAGAAAAATATAGTTCTACACGATAAGTTGATAATCCTTCTTTTGGTTGCCTTAAGATTACTTAAAAAAAAAAATCCACAGTGAAGATTGGAGATGGTTCTGCCACTGAATACAATTGTGGAGTTAAAGCAGAGAAATGAAAAATGACATTAAATAGACCCAGGATGTTTCAGAAAATGTAATCCCTAACAATGAGGTTTTGAACAAATGGGAAATGATGAGAAAAGCCATGGTATGAGCTATATCCTGCATTTGGAATAATTCTCTTAGGAAAATTAATATTCAAATTCTGAGATTTAGGACCCATTTTCTAAATGTGGTAGATGTTAAGACATTTGTGGTCTTGATTTCTAACTGATCATAAATGTTAGGAATGCAGAAGTGGAAACTGACATTTAAAAATCCCCAGATTTTAGTATATAATTCTTGTTAATAGGATTTGAGTTCATGCCTAATTGCATTTATGATCCATGTTCAAGTAGAGGTGTTTTTTAATTAAAAAAAACCCTTTATGCCTAATTAAGCTTTATACGGGGGTGGGGGAGTGTGGGAGGAAATACCAGGAATTTAAACTTTTGCTATCATACATTTTTAAGGTAGCTTTTATCTGATCTAATTAAAAATCAAACATGTTACTTTGAAAGCTTAAAGGTAAATGTGCTATTTAATTTATCCTTTTTGTTTCTCTTATGGAAGGTTAAATACAAAGAAAAATTTGATAATGAAATGAAGGATAAGAAACATCATTACAATCCTCTTGAAAGTGCTTCTTTTAGGCAAAGTCAGCTGGCCACTGCCCTGGCGAGTAATGTAAGTTACTTTCTGCCTCCTGACTTGTAATTCACAGAAGATTATTTTCAGTATATTTTGATTCTTGTTTTGTCGGACTTGGCTGTGTGGTACTTGTGATACTTAATCAAGATCATGTCATTTCCAAATAATTTTAGAAAAAGCTGAAGCATATTTTCTTGAAGCTTTTCTGAGAAAAATTTCATATTGTAATTTACTATCAATGGTTACTGATTACTAACTAATTAATAAGTAGGAACAATATTGCTAATAAAACTATTATAGCCGATCAAGAATAGAAATAGATTATATAGTTTTTCAGAAAAGTAGTGTGTAGTATCATAAATTAGTGATTATGACAATAGTTCACTCATGTAATTATGCATGAAATTGTGCATATTGTAAAGTATACCTGGTGCATAGTAGTTTCTCATAAGGAACTTTCCAGAAATTGTACTTGAGATGGCTTACAATTTCTTTCTTATCCCTTATGTAAATTCTGTGAAATACCTCTTCGTAAGTTTTGTTTTCATTTCATGTCTTTAAAAATAAAGTTTCAATTTATAAGAAAAGATGTCTTAATTTTTTATGAGAATTAGGAAGAATATGAAAAAAGAAACATGGAAAGAAATCAATTACTTTGCTATAATTGAATGATGTATAGGGTACCTTTTTAAATGTTAAGTTTGACTATTGTTGAACTGTTGCTTTGTTAGAGCATTTAAACCTTTCAACTCCTGTCGTATCCTTGGGACTTGGTATATTTTATTTTCATTAATGTTTAGAAGGTACTGTAATTTGTGTTCATTACCCAGCTTTTGTTACCAGCAATTGAATTAGGTGCTTCTGTCTTTTAGGACCTTTGGGAATATCATAATGATTTATTTTTCTTATTTGATTATTTTTGTGTGTGTACAAACGTAAAGCAAATAGAATTGGGATATACTTAAAGGAACCTAGAGCACAGTACTGAAAGCTCAAGGTTTAGAATCAATTGCCTGGATTTGAATCTTGCTCCACCACTTAATATTATGCTTTCATCTTTGTGCCTCAGTTTCCTCATCTGTAAAATGGGGATATTTAAAGTATTTACCTACTAGGATTGTGGAGATTACTTAATACATATAAAGTGTTTAAACAGAAAAGTTTTTACTTGTTTACTTACTTACACAGTAAGTGCTTGATGTTTTCTATTATTAACATTTTATTATTATTATTACTAATATTATTATGTTTCCAAAGCAACTGGTTAAAGAGAAAAGAAACATTCTATATAGTAATAGGATGAAAACCACCAGAAGCTCTAAAATAGACACAAAATATAATAGAAAGATGGTGGTAATTTCTGAAGAGTAAAGTTTCTATTTTCTTCATTTTTTGCAAGCAGAATTTCTGTTAAAGTTACTTGATTCTGTTAACATCACCCTTTCTGACCAAGTAAACAAAAGGAGTTACCAAAATATTTTCAAGTCCCTGTAGTTTTCTTTTATTCATTCCGTAGTAAATGAGCACCATCTAGTGGCTCCTTGTAAATTCATTTGTCAATTTCCCGTTAAATAATACTTTGTTGTGTTTAAAATAATAATGGCCATAATGCAAAAGCGTAATATTTTCTTCTCCTAGATGGTATTTTGTTCCATGTTATTTTCATAGGTGAAGTACAAGAAAGACATTCAAAATATGCATGATCCAGTTTCAGATCTCCCAAACTTGTTTTTAAACCACGCTTTGAAAACCAGCAAAATGCTCAGCGGAGTAAGTGGTCGTTTGTTGACAACTGTAGGTGTGTGTCTCTGGAGCCGATGTGTCTGCAGTGCTCATGAGCGCACCTGCTTCCTTAGGCGAGCCCGGCCTTCACTCCTCCCTCAGTAACTCACTTAATGAGTAGTAGTGTCTTGCTTAAATTCCCACCCAGGCTGTCGCTTTACAAAGCTAGCTCTTTAATATCTCTTGAATACAAACTTTCTTGTTGAACAGCTACCCTTCCGAGTGTTTGTACGAGCGTCCTTTCTGTCTTTCTCCTTCCCCTTTCTTTCTGTGTAGTAGATTGAAGCCACTTGGAAGTCAGGGATCTTTTATTTTGTACAGGCCAGAGCAGAGTGTCTGGTATTCAGTAGGTAGCATAAAAGTTATCTTAGTCTAAATTATATCTTCTCTAAAAATAAATATCAAGGGTGTTTGTGTTGATGCTATACTTTTACTCTTATGAAGGTTTCGATGTTTTCTTCAGCGCAACTAGGAGGAGAGGGTGATTTCCTCATGTCCTGATGAAAATATCTGTGTCCACTGCCAAGTGGTCCATTCCCTCAGAGCTCAGCTCCTACATGCTGTTTCCAGCACGCAGTGCGTCTGAACCCTGACTTCACTGGCTCTCAGTCCTGATGACCCTGGCTCACCTGTGCCTGTATTTCCTACATCTCAGAATGGCCCACGGTGATGATGAACTCTAAGTTGACCTCAAGTTATTTCTATGCCTATTTTAATAATTACTCAAAAATTATCCAAATTTATCATATATCTGCTTTGGATCAGGCACAGATTTGATGGAAAAGTATTGATATGTTGGCAAAGAATGTGAAAAAGCGAAAACAGTCATCTTCAAGAGATGTACCCATGGTCATGCATGAGAAAAATCTGTAGTCAAAACCTGGTTCCCAAACCATTAAATAATGAGATAACAGCTTCAGTTCAGGTTAAAAATGTCTACACTTGGCTTTGATGTATTGAAACTTCTGTTCATTACTTTGTAATCCTCTTTTCTTCTTGAAATGTAATCTGCGTGTAAATAATTTGTATTCACGGAGATTAATTAATTAATTAATTATCACTGGTCTCTGGAGGAGAAGCAGTCCATTATTCTTTCCTGTCTGTTGAGCCAGGGATGAAGGTTGGGAGACTGTCAGGCACAGAATTAGACTCAGTCCCTAGACGCTTAATTCATGCTGTCCTGCCATTTCAATGCTTATCCCCTGCTCCTCTGCACACATGCCTCTGTTCCTTGAGTGGCTCTGTTTCAGTTATACATTTTCTGCCACGACTCATAGGTATGCTTCTAAAAATCAATATGTTTCTGTGCTCTGAGCCTCTGCTTTCTTTATGTTTAGTCTTTGCTCATCCAGTTTGATCATTGCAGTAGCATTTGACCTGGGACTCTTTCTCATCCCTATTTGGGTTAAATTTCCTTAGGACACAAGGTTTCATGTGTAAATAAGCCAACAAAAATATCATGGTGGTAATTCAAAAATTTAGTAGCTAGAAAAAAGACATGCCACTCATAGGCAATATTTCTTTTTAAAAATATTGACCTTGGGCTTCCATGGTGGTGCAGTGGTTGAGAGTCCGCCTGCCGATGCAGGGGACACGGGTTCGTGCCCCAGTCCGGGAAGATCCCACATGCCGCGGAGCGGCTGGGCCCGTGAGCCATGGCTGCTGAGCCTGTGCGTCCAGAGCCTGTGCTCCACAACAGTGAGAGGCCCGTGTATCGCAAAAAAAAAAAAAAAAAAAAATTGACCTTTATTTTATAATAGTGGTGAAAAGCAATAATAGTAATTGTTTCTATTTTCTCTTCAACAGAGAAAACCCACCAAATTTGTATATTCCACTTGTTTTATATACCACTTATAAAGTTTAAACCTTCATTCAGGTTGCTTTTGCCTGGATTATAGATTTTTTTCCCGTTCAGTCATAGAATTGTGACTGAACAGTTACTTCATGGAAGAGAAAGTTTGAGCCAAAAAAGGTGTTACTCTGAAGTTTCTACTTATTAAAGTTGCACGATGTTACACTGGCTCGAATTTATTGTACATCAGAATTGCCTTCTTTTAAATTTTAATGTGAAGAGAATTGGGATTTTGTTGATTTATAAAGGCAACTTAATTTTAATAAAAGATTGAGTAAGGGAATGCTTAAACAGACATTCTGCCAGAATTAGTTGTCAGTTTGTTATGAATGGCTGTTTTTTTAAAGACCTCTGAATGTCTTTGATATAAATCATAATTTTAAAAATTGTAGTGTGTAGAGTAAAATTAGTGCCTTATGAGTTTTTACATCCATACTGATTAAATTTTTGAGAGAACATTTTCCTTTGGAAAATAGAGCTCTATTAGCTTTCAGTTTCTTTTATAACTGCATAAATTAAAAATATATATATTGTGTGACTCTGTATAATTCCCACTAGGAGGCAACAGAGACTATTATATAAGAAAAAACAAGTATTGGTAACCTTTTACAGATCTTAGTTCAAATAGGGTGGTTTTGTTTTGGTTTTAAAATAGGAGTTTCTGAAATTCTCTGTAACTACAATAGATCATTGAGTTAGGGACAGTAGTTTTTGACCTTTTCTCAGTATATACCCGTTATCCCAGACTTTATTAGTTCTGGATTTTAACTTAGTAATGGAATGTATCCTAGCTTGCTACATTCAGTTCATAACTATTTTATAAATATATATTATAAAATAACTTGTAATCAAATTATAACATCTCTAAGTATACTGTTATTCTTTGAAATTATCTTTTTTTAAAAAAATTAGTAGAGAAGCCAAAATTTATTTAGAGATTGTTCTCTTGCGTCAAGATGTACCATGTGAACATTTTCATGAGCTTCCTGGGGGTGCTATCCTCCCTAATGTATTCTGCTTAGAGTTTGGGAAGACACATGTCTTAGTTCCCTAATTGGCTGAAAATGCCTCTGGGGACCACTGCTGCGTCCCCAGGGAAAGCAGTTTTCATGTGTAGGCCACTTGGACCTTCCATCCTTCCCATCCCTGGCACTGGGCCTTCTTCCTGCTTCACTCTCAGATCACGGAGCATCTCCTAAGACCCAAATGTCCTAGCTCTTTCCCGCTCCCTTTCAAATGCTGCTTACCTCGCCCTCCACTCTGCCACCTTCACTGAAATCTTCATTGTCTTAGGAGCAACAAACTTTAGCTTAAGTCTCTGTAGACGTGAGTCTTTGAGAGTTGCCATTTACCTCTAAAAGTCTTTGAGAGTTACTATTTACCTCTAAAAGTCTCTTCCAAATAGGCAAAATAACTAAGTGTCCAATCTCCAGTGATAAAAATCAGGAAGCAATTTTTGTCTTATTGCTGCCTGTTGTATTTAGAGTCCTACACTTGCCAAATGTGGCATCCTTATCCATTCTGGTCTCTTCCAAATTCACCTTTTTTTTTTAAATAAATATATTTATTTTTGGCTGCATTGGGTCTTCGTTGTTGTGCACAGGCTTTCTCTAGTTGCGGCGAGCGGGGGTCACTCTTCACTGCGATGCGCAGGCTTCTCATTGCGGTGGCTTCTCCCGTTGTGGAGCACGGGCTCTAGGTGCGCCGGTTTCGGTAGTTGTGGCTCATGGGCTCTAGAGCGCAGGCTCAGTAGTTGTGGTGCATGGGCTTAGTTGCTTCGCCGCATGTGGGATCTTCCCAGACCAGGGCTCGAACCCGTGTTCCCTGCATTGGCAGGCAGATTCTTAACCACTGCGCCACCAGGGAAGCCCCAAATTTACCTTTTTGTCTGTATGTCTAAATCCAGTTTCTTCACCTTAAAAATGCAACCAACCATACCCAGATTCCTCAGTTTCTCTTCCAGGCACTTCCTACCCTCTCCTTTTAGGAAAATTAGTTGAATTATTTCTCACCCTCTAATTTTCCTTATGAACCCCAATCTTTCTCAGGGCTGAACCGTTGTATACAACTTATTTTTCTTTCCTGACTCCAGCTTTCCGTTCCTATGTTCTTTCTTCTTTTCTTTCCTTCTCTTCTTGTAGATGAAATTAAATACATTTCTGTTCTAGAATAAGGGCAGGACAAGTTGCCTTTATTTTGCCCACTTTGCCTGTTCACACAAGTCATGGGTTTTCTGTTGTCACTCCTCAGTGTCGCAAATCTCTTTTACATTGTGTTTACAGCCAGTTGTCCTCTGCTTCCCTTCAGTGTTTTAGATGCTGTTCACATTGACCACCTAGAGCTGGTCTATCTTGTGTTGTCGGTTTAGCGCAGGGTCAGAAATCTGTACAACCAGCCATGGGAGCCTGGTGGTAGCTTTGCAGTTCTTGCTGGCTTGCATTTTTCAGTTTGCATTCCTAAGTATTAGTTGCTCTCATCAGCCTCTTTTATTCTGACTTTATTTTCATGTTCTCTATTTTAGCGAGAGTATAGAAAGCTTTTTGAGGAAAACAAAGGCATGTATCATTTTGACACGGACGCTGTGGAACACCTGCACCATAAAGGCAATGCCATGATCCAGAGTCAGGTATGAGACCTCCCCAACCCAGACCCTGTAACAGTCACTGCCGGGCACCTGGACCGAGAATGTGCAGCTGCTGGAAGGAATGTGCGTCGTGAAAAAAATCTCAAACACTACGCTCTCTATATTTATTGGGCTGGGGAAGCTTGAACCATGTTTCATATGCAGGCATTTCATAATATTATAGTTACTATACACAAGTTAAAACTTATAATATATGAGTTAATTAATTAAATGATGATCATATCTCATAATTTCAATTTTATAGTGTACTGGTTTGTCATTTGGAGCTGCAGAAGTAATTTTCCAGGCACAAAGTTCATTATAATTTCTCAGTTCAATTATAAGTGTATTAAAAAGGAAAAACTATCTTACCAGTGTATTCTACATTAATGTTTCTTTCGACTATGAAATTCTATGTACTCTCTGAAAGAAATCTTTAAAAATATCTTTTTTCTTGAACACTTTAAAGTTGATAACTTTTCTTTGGTTCTGAATTTCAATGGTTGCAAAAGATGTTATTTCCAGCATCTATTAAGATAAAATTTTACATCACGCTTTTAAATGTATCCCATGGAACATAAATTCCATAATGATGTGATATCCACCTTCATTTATTTAAAAAATACACAAACCAGCTCTCCTTTAAGGTTTGGAAATGTATGTGTTTTTCTCTTGTGTTCTTACTTCTACTTCGTTTTCCCCACAAAATTTTATCCTACCATAATGTGTTACTGTACTTCACACACTCTCATCGATCATTCTATTATACTTCTCTAAAACAAAAGTATTCCTAAAAATAGGAATTTAAAAATTTGTTATATTTCCTGCCACCACAAAGTTCTAAGTTTTGAAAAGGTTCTTTTGGATTTAATTACCATTAAAATTATTATTATAATCAACTTAAGAACCAATTTCATAAGTAATTATTATACCTAAGGATTTTAATGAAAATACATTTCTGAATGAAATGAATCATGATCAGAACTTTTCTGTGAATTTAATTTAAAAAGGTATATTGCTAAAAAAGCCGGCCACTCTGACAGCTTACAGAATATAATTCTAGTTTTTGTTTTTAGGAGATAGAAAATATCGATCGTTTTATAAACCGAAATTTATTGGTTTGTAACTGAAATTGGTTGTAACTGAAATAAATAATTCGTGTTATGATATTATTAAATAATGCTTAGTGAAACTGAAAGAAGTCACATAAAAGCTCTGTGTGTGTATTTCACTCAGTGTCTACGGAAAAATTCAACAGTCCCAAAGAACACTGTCTTTCCTTTGTCAGAAAGAGAGAATCACAGCTATGTTTTTCTTCTTCTTTTTTTTTTTTTTTTTTTTTTGCGGTACGTGAGCCTCTCCCGTTGCGGAGTGCAGGCTCCGGACATGCAGGCTCAGCGGCCATGGCTCACGGGCCCAGCCGCTGCGCGGCATGTGGGATCTTCCCGGACTGGGGCATGAACCCGTGTCCCCTGCATCGGCAGGCGGACTCTCAACCACTGCGCCACCAGGGAAGCCCTATGTTTTTCTTCTTGTTCATGATTTACTGCTAGGCATTCAAAGTTATCACGGGGATCTCTCTCTCTCTCTCTCTCTCTCTCTCTCTCTCTCTCTTTTCTCTCTCCGTTTTTCTCTGTCTCAGCCTCTCTGTCTCTTTGTCTTTCTATATATGTACCTATACCTGTGTGTATAACGTGTGTATACATATGTAACCCCACGTATATGATACATATCTATATATCCCAGCTGTCTAAATACTTATAAAAGTCCTAGAACTACATTATTTAGTTCTAAATCATTTTTACCCCTTAAGGTTTTTCATATATTACCTGTTTACTTTCATTGTATATCATTAACCACAGAGAACCCAGTCATCAACCTAAGTGGCCAGAATAGTGTGATTTTAGAAGATAGGGTGATTGGTTTTGCACATATATTTATTTGACTTTGCTCTATTTGTGTAAGGGCTTGTGAGCTTTATGTGCCTTTTATACTGTTTTTCAATGAAGGTTAAGTACAAAGAAGAGTATGAGAAAAATAAGGGGAAATCGATGCTTGAATTTGTTGAGACGCCATCATATCAAGCTTCAAAGGAGGCTCAGAAGATGCAGAGTGAGGTGGGTCCCTTTGTTTTGTCATCAACTGTTTAATGCAAATTTGATGTTTTATCATTGAAAGGAACCAGTAGAGTGGTTCAGAATGTTTAGTGGGTCTGGAAGAAAGTACACTGCAGTGGTTGGCTGTTTCTGACATTAGGTGTAAATCAGCTTTAATGTTTAACTGTAGTTATACATTTATTATATGCTGTGGAATTAACTTACGTTGTGGACTGTGTGGGTCTTTCATTAATATTGGCTTTCAATTTTTGCTATTCTGATTTCTGGTATTGTCACTAGGGGAGAATTATCCTTTGCAGAGGCTGAGACATGTTTTCCCTTAAATTATAGCCATTGGCTATTAGAGTTTTAGGCTCAGCAATTATGTTTCTGCTCATCAGGGCTTGAGGAGAAAGAAATCTTCCAATGGAAAATATCTTTGAACCACATTTATACTCTAAAGATTTATACTCTATAATTTATTCTGTATAAATTGGCAGATACATTTTATACTAGAAAAATAGTATATCTAAAAATCTTAGACAAAGTTGGATGTGAAAGATGTCTTTAAATGCAGAACCAGTGAAGTAGATACAAGAGATGGTTCTTATTCCTAAGGGATAAGCTTGACCATCTTCTTTAAGAGCTCCCACAGGTAAAGCTAAGTATGAACTCAGGAGAAGCCACTCATGTTTTTGTTACAGCCCATAACTAAGCTTCTCTCACTTTCTTCTAAGCCAGATGTAGGTTTAGCCAGTGTGTTTTCTAGAAGAAATCTCTAAATCTGGCTTTGAAAAGTTCTTTGTCTTCTGTTCCACAAACAGAGCTCTCCTACAGAAAGCATACTTCAGTGTTTTTTCCTATTTTCTAGTCATATACTGGCGAGTTCAAGTCATCGTCAATCTTCCTTAGTGAGTTACTTCTGTCAAATAATTTTTTTTTGAGAGAAGGGCCTTTTGAAGTGAAAAATAAATAAATGTACATATATTTGTATTTCATTTTTTAGAGTCATTTTTGGCCTCAAAATGCCCTAGATTCAGCTTTATAATTATGATCTCAGTTAGTTCCACATGAAGAGGACCACTTCTCATCACTGTTCTTTGGTGTGTCTGTAGTTCCTTTAATTCAGTGTGTTTTCTTCTTAATTAGCTCTGTTAGTTTTTATAGAACATCTATTTCTCATGGCTGTTCCTGGATTGTTTGTTAAATGGTAAATGGCCATGTGTAACTCAAATGTAGGGGAGGGGACAGTGTATTCTCTTATCCTCCCTCACAGTTTGGAGAATTTCTGTGCACAGTTACCTATCCCTGTAATACGTACATAATGATCCTGGAAATAGCTTTTCATTTTGTATCAATAGGAATAAATTCATGCAAAATTTATTTATTTGTATGATCTTCGTGTTGCAATTTGAGTGAAATATTGAGCTGGTAGACTCTGGACCCTTGTTTGTCTGATACGTATTTCACATGGACGCGTATTTGTGTTATTTAGGGAGACTGTTTTTACAGTCATGCATCCTGGGTTTCCACTGATGTTCAAACGTCTAGCTCAAATGTAGAATTTAGAGCCTAATAACCAGAGGGTGGCAATGTCAAACAGGCAGATGGGGATATGGGTTTAGGTCCTCCGCAATCTCCTTTCATTTCTGGTCGTGAACTGTTACCCAAAGAACAGTTTATCAGGTTCCAGATAAGATTCTCCTCACAGTGTAACTTGATTCATGTCAGCTCCGTAGATGGTAGAGAAATATTCTCAATGCCAAAATTATTAAAGGAAAATCTCCTCCAGCCTCCGTTACATTTTAGAAATGGTCTTTTTTTCCTTGGCTGTGCCACGTGGCTTGCTTGCGGGGTCTTAGTTCCCGGATCAAGGATTGACCCCCCCACCAACTGCCCCCCTCCCCCCCCAGCCCTCGGCAGTGAAAGTGCCAAGTGTTAACCACTGAACCACCAGGGAATTTCCAGAAATGGTCTTCCTTCAATTCACGTAAGACTAACGTTTAAGAGGGATGATGAGGACATAAACGTTCATTCTCCTTTGGTTTGAGTGGATTTCCATGCCTCTAGATTTTCTTCCAGTGGGTGGATCCACTGTCTTTTGGGTGGACCAATCAGGGGATCCAGTCAAATAGCCGGTGGTATTGGTTCTCCTCCTGAAACGGGCTGATGTCAAACAGTAACAGTCTGAGATGTTAAGTAGCCCCTCTCAGAATGCTTTCCTAGAGGGAGCCGGTGTACTTGAAGAGCCTGCTTTTGTTTGGTAGAATTCTAAAATTTATGATAAATTTGGAGTTATTTTCCTGTAAATAAAATATTCAGAGGTGGTAGAATTATATATGAAAAACATCAATTTTGTTCCGGGAACCCTTGTTCTATTATCTTTTCAACAGTCACTAATATTTTCTAAATTTAAAATCATGTGGTCTTATCTAACAGAAAGTTTACAGAGAGGATTTTGAGAAGGAGATTAAAGGAAGGTCATCGATGGATTTAGACAAGACTCCAGAGTTTTTACACGTAAAGTACATCACCAGCCTTCTGAAGGAGGTACGATCCTACTATTGCTATACGATTCTACAAAAGACATTTAAAGAAAAAACCCAGGAAATAGGTACTAAACAATTCTCTACTAATTCTCTAATTCAGTGTTTGAGTTATTCATCCATTACTCTTTCCCTCACTTTGAGCTTTACTAATAGAGTTTTCCATTTTCATTAAAAACAGGTAAGTGTTAACATTTCCGTTTAAAGATGAGGGAAGAAATTACCCAGATTTCCTGGAAAAACTTGAAAAATAGTTTGATTTTGTGTTTGGGTTGTAGCTTAGAAGCTCTATAAGTAGTTTTACATCTTTATAGCAGTTAGTTTTTCAAAAAACTATTTTCAATATGGATGAGGCTAGCTTGATTCTCTCAAATCTAGTTATTGTAAAAACATGTATTAGAACCATTGTTTCCTGTTCCTCCCCTGCACTGCAGCATTCTCATGACATCTGATATCAGAAATGAGGTGCTTATTGTGACAGTCCGGATAAATGGTACATTTATAAGTGGTTTTTGTTCTAAGTAGGGAAAAATAATGTTTAGCACCTAGAACCTAGGAATGCTTGTCCATTTTTCATTTTATACTCAGCAGGGCTTCCTCCCAAACCCCAAACTTAGTGGTACATTTTGGCTCACAGTGTATTACATTTGTTGAATATTAAGGCCCTCAAATCTAACAATTAAAAATAGCATGTTCACAGTTTAAAAGTTTTGTTTTGTTTCTTTTTTTTAAAAAATGGTTGCTAAGTAACCTGGAGCTCTTTCAGTTCCCTGTTTAAACAGATTCTCTTTACATTAAGAGAAAGCGTTAGAGAACTCCATTTCATCCGGAATTTTGAACTGAAGAAACTATTCCTGAAAGAAATGTCTTAAGCCAGTGAAATAAATTGGAGTATAATTACCTACACAGACATGAATCATCATGAACTTTTTTAATAAGCAAATGCCAACTGGCCTTTACCATTTAACTGCTTTTAGAAATTTAATGTGATTCACTGTTGTATAGTTGCCGGGCTGAAATAGGCATATAAGTTATGGACGAGAGTCCTTGCTACCCTACCTCTTCTCACTTCTAGATCCTATAAAAGCTTTTGAAGTTGAAGGGTGATCATGTGGCAGCTCCCTGCTATTATTGTCTTCCATTTAAAAAATATGCACTATTTATATGAAGTTTTTAAAGGGGAATCTTTTTCTTATTTACATACAAATGACAATGTGAGATCTATTTTGAGAATCATAAATGACTTAAGAATTCCCTGGTGATCCAATGGTTAGGACTCCATGCTTCCATTGCAGGCGGCCTGGGTTCTATCCCTAGTCAGGGAGCTAAGATCCTGCATGGTGTGGCCAAAAAAAAAAGATGACTTTAATATACACGCCATCGCCAGTCTCTTTTATTTATCTTTTTTGAGTGAATCTTATTTTAGACTTATTGATCTAGAATGTATGCATCAGTGTAGGAAAAAAGCCTAGAGACAATGATTAAAAATCTTTTGATTAAGTTATAGTGATGTCTAATTTTAGAAAGAGACTCAGTAACTTAATGAAATTGTGACTTCCCTTTGAAAGTGTGAGCATTTGGCTTTAAATTGTCTTCTCATTCTTTACTTTATGGGCTTTGCATTTCTGTTGCCATTTAAAGTATTCAAAGTATCATTTTATACTTCATTTCATTTGATTTCCTCAATTGTCCTTGACACTGGTAGGACAAGTACTTGTATTTTCATTTTGTTCTGTGGAAATCAAGGCTCAGTTACTTAAAGTTCTCTTGAAGTTCACATGACCTAATGAGTGAAAGAACTCTGACTTTCATCCAGGTCATTTGACTCCAGAGCTCTTTCCAAAATTACATGCAGGTCATTACCATGTCTTGTAGGCTATTAGTTAAGCAGAGTACTGGCTAATTTAATTAAACTGGACAAAGAGAAAATAACATCAAATGAATCCTAGAATTAACTCGAACATGATTTCTTATCATTAAAGGAAGTCTCATCTTTCATCTGACAAGTTAGTCATAAAGGCAGCTTAGTTGAATTGGATTAAGATATATATTGTTTTCATAATTCAATTAGTAAGAAGACAAGAAATTCATGAGCACACACAAAAAAACCCATGTTATATGTAAGGATTAGTAAAGACATTTGGATCTACTTAACATATATTTAAATGGGCAAAATTCAGACTATATATTATCAGTCTGTAGGAAATTATTTGGTTTTACAAATCTTTGAATAAAACGGAAACTTTAAAAAAATTTTGGCCATATCAGTCCTTTTGATTTTGTAGTTTTTCATTCTTTTCCAATTATGTTCTTCTGATGATTCATATTTTATAGACAGCTTTCAAAGAAATACTTCAAATAATTAGTAAGAAACATGCATTCCTAAGATCTTTCTCACCATTTAAAGGGAAGAGGTCTTTTTAAAATACGGCACCAATATGGTACCAAAATATATGAGAGGAAAGGATGAAAGAAAAAAGACTGATAATATTGGAAGCCACTCAAGCATGATTAAAAAAGAAAATGAAGTATCTGTAGGAAATATAGAGCATGAATGCTCCGAAATCTGGTTCATTCCTTTCTAGAAATATTTTCTTTCTGTGGTCTCTGGAAAACATGTAAAACAATATATAGTAAGGCAGATAGCTAGTGGGAAGCAGCCGCATGGCACAGGGATATCGGCTCGGTGCTTTGTGACCGCCTGGAGGGGTGGGATAGGGTGGGTGGGAGGGAGGGAGACGCAAGAGGGAAGAGATATGGGAACATATGTATACGTATAGCCGATTCACTTTGTTATTAAAGCAGAAACTAACACACCATTGTAAAGCAATTATACCCCAATAAAGATGTTAAAAAAAAAACAATATATAAATTAGAGTTTCCTAGTAAGTTTCACGCACTAATATTCTTGTCTCATAGAAGGAATATAAAAAAGATTTGGAAAATGAAATAAAAGGGAAAGGAATGGAACTTAATTCAGAAGTACTTGATATTCAGAGAGCAAAACGTGCATCTGAAATGGCTAGTGAGGTGAGTACATTTATTTAACAATTGAGAATGTATGCATTTTCAGCTGATCTCCTTGTCTGTAAACCTTTCTTAGAGATTTCACAGTTGACCCTTGAACAACGTGGGTTTGAGCGGTGCAGGTCCCCTTATAGTATTTTTCAGTTGTAAATTCTACAGCACTCCACGGTCCGCGGCTGCTGCATCTGTGGATCTGTGGATGCTGGGATGTGGAGAGCCGATGATGAGTCATAGGCGGATTAATCCTCTTGTTGTTTAAGGGTCAACTGTGTACAGTATAAATGTTCCCCAGCTTTTATGTGTAAGATGATTATAAGCAGCTATGACCTAAAAGAGTCTTTTCCCCGTCAATGAATTAAAAAAAAATGATGCTCACCATTTCCTGTCTATGTGGTGTGAGACAAATGACCATTTCCTCATTTTAGAGAAAATTCTATATAATTAACCAAAATAATTTAATAAGGTTTAACTTCATCTTTTAAACAAGTGAAAGGCATATTAGGAAGGTGTGTTATCATGGTCTGTCAATAACTGTAGTTTACAAGTTCCCATGCTGGGGCTTCCCTGGTGGCGCAGTGGTTGGGAGTCCGCCTGCCGATGCGGGGGACACGGGTTCGTGCCCCGGTCCGGGAAGATCCCACGTGCCGCGGAGCGGCTGGGCCCGTGAGCCATGGCCGCTGAGCCTGCGCGTCCGGAGCCTGTGCTCCGCCACGGGAGAGGCCCCAACAGCAAGAGGCCCGCATACCGCAAAAAAAATAAAAACTAAAAAATTTTAAAAAGTTCCCATGCTGTCCTGCCCATAAACAAAATGACTGTCCTAGTCCTTGCCTAGCTACTGAGTCCACTTAAACCTCTGTATAAAATGATAGTGGCCATTACTTACTTTACATGAAATTTATAAGAATGAAGTGCCTCTGAAGTGCTTTAAATCCTTTAATCCTTGTGTTATGTCGTTACTTTAATAGTAAATAATGGCACTGGGCTTTGAGGAGAATCTGGCTGACTTTAGCAGTGAAAAAATTTAAAGCTTTATCCCCGTATGTTAATAAACGGTGGCGATGATGGTGGTGGTGATGATGGTGATGACCCTATTAGGTTGCAAATGATAGAAACCCAACTCAAACTGGGTTAAGCAACAAAGAAACTTTGTTTTGGTTGAAGAACAGAGAAATCCGAAGATCAGGTTTCCTTCAGGTTGGAATTCGAATGATGTCTCTCTTCCTTCATCCCTCAGTTCTGTTATCTTCGCAGTTGCTTCATTTGTGAGAGGCTGCTTCTATGTGAGTGGCCCCTCTTCACGACAGGATAACTCATGTCTGTGGCCACTAATCCCAGTAGGAAGTGAGCATCTGCTTCTTTAAAATAGGATTAAGGTCTAAGGATTGAATCTCATTGGGTCACCTTCTGTCCTGTACCCACACTTGACCCAATCAAGTCTGGAGTCAGTTAACTTTCTAGGTAGTTTAATGATGTTTTAAATATAAAATAGTCTAAATTGATATGTGTTTCTAAAGATTTACGTTCGTCTTTGGCTAGTGTTCTTTACATAAATTAAAGGAAACATTAAAAGCATTTTAGTGGAATTAAAAGTATATGTGGGTAGTAGGAAATCAACCCACCCAAAGTTTATGGATTGAGAGGGGTTAGAGGTAATTCCTCAAGAGAAAATTGTAGAACTTTTTGCCAGAATAGGGAGGAATAGATGCTGTTCGGGCAGAAACAGCAGGTGTCTGCCACGATGTCTGGCTAATATTGTCATTACACTTACCCGCGTTAGTAATTTTCTACAAATTCTTCTGTTGTGATGACATATCCAGTGACATTCAGAGTCAGATCTTGTAAATCACTTGTCAATAATACTTGGAAAAGTTGTTTTAAACTCTCAATGGCAGAGTTCAGCCAGTGAAAGGTGAATGGCAACACGGTAGCAGAAGCAGCAAAAACCCAGGTCTTCGCCTGTGGGTATAGGAGTAAAAGACCAGAAGAAGCTGTCAGTTACTGAGCACCCGCTCTGTGCTGGGCACTAGGCTATGTGCTGTCTCACTGATCCTCCCAGTGATCCTGCATGGAGGAATTATTATCCCCAATTGCAGATGAGTAAACCAGAAATGTGAAGAAAGATTTGCAACATCACACACACAGCCAAGAGTGCTCTGACCTCAAAATCAGTCTTCTTTCTAAAATATCAACTCATTTAAACTTGCCTCTGTCCTTCAGGCCTCAAGACAATTGTCAGTGAAGATTCTCACCTGGCAATAGCCTTTTTATAATAAAAATCTTCGGAGTGTATATATACTCTTCTTCAGTGAGAATAGTGAATATAGTTCTAAGCAGTTCAGAAAATTTAGTTCTAGGCGGTCATTCATAGTTCAAAGTAAACTATGTTTTCTTTTTTAAAAAAATACGTTTAGCCATTTTTGGTATCATTGAATACAGATGTATGTTTGTCCCCTGAGTGTCTGAGTGTTGTAAAATGTTGCTTTTTTACAGAAAGAATACAAGAAAGATCTGGAATCAAAAATTAAAGGGAAGGGAATGCAAGTTGGCACTGACACCCTTGGAATTCAGCATGCCAAAAGAGCTTCTGAGATAGCTAGTGAGGTTAGTAGAGTGAGTGATGCAGACCTTGAGACTCGTACAAATCATAATAACAAACTGATTAGTACATGACATTTTCCAAAGCTTTCTGTGACTAGTTTAACAGTTTGGAATGGAAACCATCTGCAGTCATCATGCTTACTGGGAAAATTTACAGTTTCTGCTTTGCTCATTAACTTCAAGTATATCAAAGAAAACTTGGGGAAAGGCATTTTAATAGAACACACACACAGACACACACACACACACACACACACACACACACACACCTGCTCACTTTATTCCGTAATACAAATCTCACGTTAATTTTAAACTATGATAAATATTTTCATACCATTTTTTCTTGAAGGATGGATCGTGTGCTACTTGGCATATCTGCATTTCCAACTTGGTGAGCAGAACTTGAAAATCACACATCGAGACTATAAGATGGCAATCATGCCATTTCTGTGTGATTTGGTTGCATGTTCTCAAAATATCCTCTGTTGTTGACCTCATCAACACGTCTGAAATTTCTGTAGGGTCAGCAATTTTGGGTTGAGGTTCATTCATCTAACGCCGTTTTCTTCTTCATGTAACACATGAACAACAGGATATTAATTTAGAAGTTTTGTCTTAGATGCTATGACATGATAGATACAAGATAACAAAGTTGTAGCAGTCAGAAGGAAATGTGTATTTTTCGAAGGAAATTCCCCAGAATCAGTTCCACATCTCTTGAATTCCCCTAGAAATTTTGAAAATGTAACAGGGCCACTGGAGCAGAGAGTATTTGGGAAGAGATGACTTAGAAGAAGAATACATAAAGAGAAAGTTGGGGTACAGGTTAAGGGGTGCAGCTCACTTACCTCAAGGCTGGCTAGGGTGAGGCTTCAGTTGGGTTACTGGGAGAGCTACGATGTGACAAGTGCAGTTAGGAAGAGCTGGCTTAGGACTGAGTCCCACCCAGGAAATCTGGAGGTTGAGAGGTAGCTGATTAACTGCCGGCGGAGTTACTGCTGTGTTGGGATCTGCTTCCATCCCCAGGGTTAGGTACTGGCCAGGGGAATGGAATAGCCATAACTGACTTAGTCAAAGAAACTAGGGATGCCAGAGAATTCTTGACCCATAGGGATTCCATTTAGAAATGGTGGGGGTGGGTGGGAGGATGCATGCTGAACAGGCACTTGAAAACCTTCTTTGACTCTGCCCTTAATTCTGTCATCCCCCTGAGACCATTGTTACGAATTTGCTGTAGAGCCTTCCAGGTCCATTTTTATTTGTATATAGGTAACTATACACTTGTGCACACAGAGACTTAAAAAAACCTTAAATAAATACCATGTACTTTGTGCTTGCTTTTCTCACTAAATATTACGGACCCTTTTCCATGTTACTTCACATAGTTCTCCTTCATTCTTATAGAAAAATTGTATTCTATAACGTGGATGTGAATATGCAACCATTTACATCTAATGTTGCATAGGCACGACCACATGTAAATGGCGTTTAAGTGCATTGTAACAGGGACTCAACATTACACGCCGAAAACCCTTAATTTTTCCCTGGGTCTGCTTCCCTCTTCCACCCTCTTCTTAGCAAATGGTGTCAGTGAAATCCCAGAAGTCACTTTGATTTCTCTTGTCAGCAAGTTTCATTGACTCCAGCCCCATAATGACTTCTAGATCCATCTACTCTCCCCCACCCTCGTCCAAGCTACCATCTCTATCACCTGGATCATTACAGTAGCTTCCTAACCAGAATTTTGCTTCCATCACTGACCTCTCAGTACCCATTCTCTACCCAGCAGCCAGAACAATCCTGGAAGAATTAAGTCATGTGATTCCTCCCACTGAAAACTCTCCAGTGGCTTCCGGTCATGGGCAGCATGGGCGCCATACTCCTTCCCCTGGGTTTTGCATGGTTGGCTCTTTCTCGTGCTCTCTCTCGTCATTCACTTCTTAGATTTATTAGTACTTTCTTATGGTGGCCTCCTTGAGCTTCTGAGTAGCTAAGTACCCAGTAACTATCAAATCACTACTTAACAATTTTCTGCTGTTTTTGTTATTATGAGGAGAGTGTGACATCCAGTATTAGTTAAGGTCCTGGACTGGAGTGTGGGAGTGGGGTGGGGAATTTGGAGCTGTAGAAGAGTTTTTCCAAATCACCCTCATGGGGCTGAGACTTGAAGCCGAAATAAAGCATACTTCCTCTGGAGAAAAGAATGTGGGAAGAATAGAGATTTTGCATTTCACACTTTTACCTAAAACCTTCTGTGACGTCTTCCTTTTATGAGAAGTTGGAGTGCTGCATCTTTCCTTAGTATATGGTGATACGTTATTCAGCGATATGCTGGTTTAGATTTCTCTGAGTATCTTGGGACTGTACACAGTTGACACTTGAACCACACGGGGGGTTAACCCACATGTAATTTATGGTCTCCCCTATGTATCTGTGGTTCCTCTGCACCCGCTGATTGATCCAACCACAGACCAGGTAGGACTGTGGTATTTACTATTGAAAACTATCCATGTATAAGTGAACCTGCGCAGTTCAAACCCATGTTGTTCATGGCTCAGACTTACTAGGAAAATGGTGCATTTTTGTTGAGAGCCTATGGGAAAAACAGGCCTAGGGGAGTCAGCTGTACTGTGGTTACAGGTAGCTTAAACCAATTTTGGTGAGGCTATTGTTTGTAATCCGGAGGTCTCATTTGCATGTAATTATAACCATGTCCCAGTTTGCCCAAATGACAGGCTCTCAGATCCTTTTCAACCAGACTTAGGGACTTTGCTGTAGCTCAGTGTTTATTTTTTCAGGTAAAGTCAATGTGCTGTATTATTACACAAATGACGTCTAATATTCAAACCTTCCTGTACCTGTGGGCTTGACCATGTGACTTTCTTTAGCCACTGGGTCATTAACACATTTGACTCAGGCTCTAAAAGCATGTGTGCATTGGGACTTGCTTGGAACCTAGATGTCATCATGTTTTTCTTTTAAGTTTTCTAAGTTTTCGGGTATTTTATTATGCATCAATATTAACTGATGTGATTAGCGTCCTATGTAGTCTATTTATGTGCTTTTGAATGCTTTTAGATTTGAAAGTTCATATCGGAAAATTAGATGACATACTTCTACCATGAGACTTTGGTGGCAAAATCTATGATCAGTACCTTAGTTTCTACATATATTGCCCTTCAAATGAGGTGTTTTGCTTTCGGGCCTAAAGAGGCTGGCTAAAAACAGAGCTTTTTACAGACATAGTAATAATTGAATATTATTAGTTTGAAAGTTAAACATTAGTACTTGAACTTTCATTCGAAAAGTGAAACTGAGACTGTAAGTCAGTGAAAATAGGCAGATTTATGGGTAGTAGATGGGGAAAAATATAGTATTTCTCTGAGATTGAGATTTTTGTTTACGACTTCTCTAAATTTAGAACACCACAAATAAGCAAAGCAAAATTTACTTTAGAGCAGGGAATCACAAATCTACAGTATGTCAACATAATAGAAAATAACTGTTTTTGAAAGAATTTAATAGGAGGTAATCAATAGTTTTTTTCCTTTTAATATAATTTTCATTGATGAAAAACATACAGAAAAATGTACAATTATAAGAGTACAGCTTGCTGAATTTTATAATCAGTTTTAGAATGTGACAAGAGTCTCTTAAGACAGTTGTGTCTGTGTACTTATGACATTTTATTATAAGTAACAGGTAATCCACCTCAAGCTGGCTCAAAAAAGCAGATAACTTATCGTTCTTGTAACCAAACAGTAGAGGAATTCTTGGGTGTGGCTTGATCTAGGACTCAAACAGTGTGATTCCCTTTCATTTTCTATCTTTCTGCTCTCAGGCAGGCTTTTTTCTCCTGTTTGCAAAGAGACATCTGGCAGATCCTAGGGCTACAGACTTCTCCATTCATGTCCAGAAGGAAAGAGAAAGTCTCTTGATACCTTGTGTGGAAAAAGAAATGTACCTATCCTTGAACGGATCATGAAGGGCCAGGGGTGGGCTATAACGATTTACTTAAGCCCAATGGGGCCCTTGGATGGCGGCCAGTCTCAGCCAAGCTGGGGGCTTAGAACAGGAAGCAGTGAGTTGCCCAGTGGCAAATCAAGGAGCTAATGAAGGAAAAAGAGGAGTGGGATTCCAGGGAAGCAACCAGCAATTATTCACTACAGAACAAGACCTGACAATTTTATACTCACATTTTATTGATATTCATCAACTGAGTTATATATTAACCAATAATTTATCAATTTTACCATATTAAAATATAAAACATTTTCCTTCAGCTCACTCTGTTTTCTTTTTTAAGTCAGGTTAGTAGAGAAAACCTCCTGATTCCTTGTGAATACCTCACTCCAAGTTGTGTTCTTGCCACAAATTAAAAATCTTTGTTGTTTCCTAGAAATAAAAGACAAAAAGGTCCGACTTATTTCTAAAAGCCATGATCTTGATGTCAAAAATGACATCGAGTTTTTCAACACAGATTTTCAAATTATTGTAAAGCCCTAATTGCAGGTTTTATTTTCTGCAGAAAGATTATAAAAGAGATCTGGAGACTGAAATTAGAGGGAAAGGCATGCAGGTGAGCACAGGTACCCTCGATATCCAGAGAGCTAAGAAAGCATCTGAAATGGCCAGCCAGGTAAGAAACTAATGGCACACACAGTTTAAAACAAACATATCGAATTGCATACAGGAAAAGTATAAGTGGTGTTTCCATATGTGTGGCATTGAGATTGAAACACATAAATATCTACATTGCTATGGAAGGCCATGCAAAGCTCTGAAGATTGTTTTCTGTTCTTCTAGAAAGAATATAAGAAAGACTTAGAAAATGAAATTAAAGGGAAAGGAATGCAAGTGAGCATGGATATCCCGGATATGCTTCGAGCCAAGAGGGCATCTGAAATCTATAGCCAGGTTGGTAGAGAATGAAGATGCTTAGGATAATGTATTCTAATATCCAGTCACCTTGTGCTGTGTGTGTCTCTGTGATTGGTGTCTTTTTGAGGGCTTTCTATTCAAAGTCAATGCACTCTATTATAAAGGAACCATTGACCAGACCTGATTACCTCATTAATGAAAGGGACAACTGCTGTAGATTCAGTTCAACAGACATTATTGAGTGTCAGAGCGCCCGTGTTGGGGCCCTCTGTTTTGGGTCCAAGGGCATTTTGACCTTTTTAATTTCCATTTTTTGACTCTATTGTGAACTTGGCTCTAATGCTTATACTACAGAAAAAAATTACAAACAATTTGTCTTTTATCCATTTCATCATGAATGTTTTAATTAAAATAATCAACTTCAACTGAAACTGAGTGAATAAAACTGTACTAGGTGAAATTGAATATTAACTAAAATTTAATGGAAGAACTAAGTTGTCTTGATAAAATTTAATTTGCCAGGTACACCCGTAACATATCCTCTAGAAAACTGGATGTGAGAGAAATAATGACCACAAAAGAAAGTTTATTGGAAGAAGAAAGTTAATCAGATAAAATCTGATTTGGGCAAAAATATTCATTAGTGAATAATTTCTTTGTTAGAAAATTTGTTACAAAAAGAATGAATCCTAATGGAAAAATAGTAAAGGGAATGAAAAAAATAAAATGGTTAAAGAAAAATGATGAAGGAATTGAATTTGGTTAATGGGGTTTGTGTTGAAATAATTTTTAACCGAATTTGACAAAATTTGTCAAAATTCTGGTTGACATGAGCAAAGAGTCTAAACATTCACTGGTTCAAAATGAGACTGTTACAGAACTCAGCTTCGGCGGCTTGTCACTCAAGGATCCAATACTGGGCTTCCCTGGTGGCGCAGTGGTTGAGAGTCCGCCTGCCGATGCAGGGGACACGGGTTCGTGCCCCGGTCCGGGAAGATCCCACATGCCGCGGAGCGGCTGGGCCCGTGAGCCATGGCCGCTGAGCCTGCGCGTCGGAGCCTGTGCTCCGCAACGGGAGAGGCCACACAGTGAGAGGCCCGCGTACCGCAAAAAAAAAAAAAAAAGAGTAAAAGCTTCCCATAGGAAGTGATGCCTGAGCTGTTGGAATTCCTGCTTTAACTTAACAGTGTTGATTTTTTGAGTATGATAAGGGTACATCTGATTTAAGGAATTTTAGTTATTTGGGATACAATGGAATACTTAAAACGGTATAATGATGCTGTGGTGCATTTCAACATGAACAGGAATTACCTTTCCTAACAAGCATCCGTATGCCATGCAGTTACCTTCCCTGACTTTGGAGCCAGAGCGCCTGGGTTTAAATCCTGGTTCTGACACTTCTTAGCTAATCCCTAAATTTCCCCATCTGTAAGAGTGGACAATAATAGTATCTGCTTGTGGGGTTAATTAAAGGAGTTAATGTGTGTTAAGCATTTAGGACAATACCTAATACTATGTAAATGCTGGCACTAGTAGAAGGTATTGCCCAGGATGTATCAGAGCTCAGAGTACATTTTTTTTTTTTAAGATGTTGGGGGTAGGAGTTTATTAATTAATTAATTTATTTTTGCTATGTTGGGTCTTCGTTTCTGTGCGAGGGCTTTCTCTAGTTGTGGCAAGCGGGGGCCAGTCTTCATCGCGGTGCGCGGGCCTCTCACTATCGCGGCCTCTCTTGTTGCAGAGCACAGGCTCCAGACGCGCAGGCTCAGTAGTTGTGGCTCACGGGCCTAGTTGCTCCGCGGCATGTGGGATCCTCCCAGACCAGGGCATGAACCCGTGTCCCCTGCATTAGCAGGCAGATTCTCCACCACTGCGCCACCAGGGAAGCCCTCAGAGTACATTTAGTAGAAAGAAAATTGAGATTTCAGTCTCCACTACAAAATACTAGTACCTTTCTCTTAATCAAATGTATCTTTATCTGAAGTAGGAAGCAAAACATAAATCCAGAAGCATGAAAACAAGTAAGCGAAGAGAGTCAGGTTACTGGTAGGAGTTCTAAGGGCTACTTTGAACAGGAACTGGGACTGCTCCTGAGAGAGTAGGTTCTAGGCTTAGGAATGCTATCAAGGTCAAGCCCTCCCAGGGCGTTTGAATAGTCTGGGTTGGGAGGCATTGCCTGAGTGGAGGTGAATGTGATTTCCTAGACTGTTTGCCTACTCTGTTTGCATATGCTTTTATGTTTACTATGGCATAAGCACATCAACAACTGCTTTGAATCCTAAGGTATAATTTAGAGCCAGGTGGTATATAATAGAATTGGGAAAAGTAGTACCATTTTCTTTGTCTCTGTCTCTCTTGTACATGTGCACACAGAGTTTCAGATTCACGTTCACGGTTTATAATTTTAGAAAAAGTATAAAGATGAGGCAGAGAAGATGCTTTCTAGCTATTCTACTGTGGCAGATACTCCTGAAATCCAGAGAATTAAGACAACTCAACAAAACATTAGTGCCGTGAGTAGTCATTATTTCTTTTCAGTTGCCACCTTGAAATTATGTTTTGTAAGGAGGGCCTTTTTCCCTCATTGTCTGATTTTTGGCTGCATTGCTAGAATTTTCTGTCAAATGTATATCTTTCCTTCTTTAAAATAATAAGAATACCAAATGTTCTTACAACTTATAATTTATCGTGATTGTTGTAGCATTACAAATTCATATCTCCTTCTTTGGTACAAGCAACTGCTATTTTTAACTGAATTTTAAAATTTCACTCAAGAAAGAGAGCTTAATCTTCCACACAGGTTTTACTTTGAAGATGAAAATAGTCATATGCAGTGATTTCCTTCCTGGTCATTGATTATTTACATTGATAATATACTTAGGGGTTTAGCAGTTTGTAACCAGTTCCTAAACTTTCATAGTTTTGTTCTGAGGCATAGGAATTTTGTCGGCACCATTCATTAAGATATTGGGCTTCTATTTAAGGGATATATAAACTTGAATTCTAAAATAAAAATGGATGGTACAGCTAATATTTTAATGTAGAATGAACTCATTTAGTAGTTAGGCAAATGTGTTATTAAAAATATAAATTCTATTATTTCTGAAGATTTCTGGAGTATTTCCTACTTCTAGTAAATTGGCAAGCTCTCAACCCTCCAGGTATGCTGCTCAGGTACCTTTAGGGTCTTCACAGGCAGGCGGTGCTGAGAAATGGAGAAGTCTTGCTGGAGGAGTCGATGAGGGAGAAGGGCAGTGTGGCTCTTATCTCCTGTGATTCCACGGTCTCCCAGATTTCTAGCTTTTGCAGGGGAACATCTCTCATGTCCTGCTCGCCTGACCCCCACTGGTCCTGGTGGTTCCAGGGCCCCCCTCTCCCCACCCCGACTCACACACACTCACAGGACCCGCGGGTTAACAAATATCAAGAGAGGGAGTAGTTCTGTCCTCGTATGACTTCCTTATAATTATTCTAGTTTTCTGTAGGACACTTCGTTTTTTCTTTTGCTTTGTGTTTGAAAGGGGTGGATATTGGTAAGGATGGGAAGGTCTAAGGAATAAGTGGAAAGATAAGGAAAATAGGCTGACTTAGGGTTGATGTTGAAGATAGAGCTAATGTTTTCTTTGAAGAGAACGAGAGCATCTTTGCTCTCATTTGGAGAATAGCAGTTGCTTAAAACTTCATGCTGGTTTTGAATTAAATGGTAACTGCTTAGTGAGCTTTTTTAATATGTCCTTTGATTTTTCTCAAATACACATGTGATATGTATTTGTATTTGAGAAGGAAACTCTAGTTTGCCGATTTATATTCTCAGATCAAGCCTTGTAAGTTACCAAGCATACCCTAGAACAGGTAGTAGAGGTTTACTGTAATATTGTGGAATACAAAACCAAAGTTTTGCATTTATTCTCATAATGGATTATTTAATTGATTAACGTGACATTGGTTCTCATAAATAGAAGCTGTATTCACATTACTTTAAAATCTGAGAAATTTTCTTTTTCAAGAATCAGATCTCTAGGACTTGAATTCTAATAAGCTTATAGTTATTCTTTTCCTTCTCTTATAATGAAGGTACTTTATAAGAAAGAAGTAGGAGCTGGCACAGCAGTAAAAGATACTCCAGAGATTGAACGAGTGAAGAAAAATCAGCAGAATATTAGTTCAGTAAGTTCTCTATAGCATTTTTTTAAATATAAATTTATTTTTACTTTTGGCTGTATTGGGTCATTGTTGCTGTGCGCTGGCTTTCTCTACATTGCGGTGAGCAGGGGCTACTCTTCAATGCGGTGCACGGGCTTCTCATTGCGGTGGCTTCTCATTGCGGTGGCTTCTCTTGTTGCGGAGCATGGGCTCTAGGTGCGCAGGCTTCAGTAGTTGTGGCATGTGAGCTCAGTAGTTGTGCTTGCAGGCTCTTGAGTGCAGGCTTCAGTAGTTGTGGCGCACGGGCTTAGTTGCTCCGCGGCATGTGGGATCTTCCCGGACCAGGGCTCGAACTCATGTCCCTTGCATTGGCAGGCAGATTCTTAACCGCTGCGCCACCATGGAAGCCCCCAGTTCTCTATAGCATTAATCATCCTTTCCAAAAGCAAACATAAGCTAGATAAATGTTTTTGGTTCTTTACTAAACTGGCTGCCTTTTTTTCTTCACTTTGTTGAAGCACTATTTCATCAAATATCAAAGGTCTAACTTTCAGAAGGAAACTGTAGCCTTGTTCCCCTTGAACCTAAAGCAGTATTTCATCTTGATATATCATAGGGCATAAGAGATAGATCACTTTAATAGTACAGTAATGAAATCTAGGATTAGATTTCACCCTTTTGAACAGAATTTTAAGTGTATTAAATTTTTCAGAGAAAGGATACATTTCTATACCTTTCCACAACTTGGAGGAAAGAAATTTTACCCTGACAGAATGATTAAAGGCCCTAGAACATTCATTTGGTGGCTTAAGAGAAGGTTTCAAAGAGGCCCCATTCGCCTTCTGCTTCTTCCAATTTCCAGCAAAGGAAAGCACACACCTTCACTATAATTTTGTAAAATAAATTACCTGCTTCCCCACCCCCAGTTCCCTTTGAGCTTGGGGGAAGGGTAGAGGAGGTGTTTAATGTTATGGATTAAAAACTTCTTCATTCAGTGCTTGACATTTACAATGGATAATTGCTATCCTTACCAATAGGCATATTTGGTAATAGTTGTTATACAGTCATTCCTTGGTATCCATGGGCGTTGGTTCCAGGAGCCCCACCAACCCACACTCACACACACTCATACACATTCATACCAAAATCTGCAGATGCTCAACTGCCTTACTGTTGGCCCTCCATATCCACTGTTTCACACTGAGGAAGTGAAGGGCCTACTGTATTTAGCTTCTTGCTGAGGAACTCAGTAGGGTTCTTTCCTTGCTTGCCCTTGCCTGACCTTTCTCTTCACCTTCACCCTTAGAGGCAGAGTTTTCTTGAAGTCATCCAAGTAGAACTGCCTTGATTAAACTCCTCTGTCAGGAACTCTGACGGTTACCTGGCATCTTAGAATATGTGTGCACTGGCATTTGTGGAGACAGAGTAGGAGAGGCAAGGTAATGCTGTGGTAAACAGACTTCAAAATGAACTTACAAAAAATCTGCAGAATCCTAGTGCACTAAAATCCCTGTAGCATGAATGGAGCTGTGCACGAAAATCCCTGTAGCATGAATGAAGCTGTGCACGAAAATCCCTGTAGCATGAATGGAGCTGTGCACGAAAATCCCTGTAGCATGAATGGAGCTGTGCACGAAAATCCCTGTAGCATGAATGAAGCTGTGCACGAAAATCCCTGTAGCATGAATGAAGCTGTGCACGAAAATCCCTGTAGCATGAATGAAGCTGTGCACGAAAATCCCTGTAGCATGAATGGAGCTATCTCCTGAGGAAAGCATAAGGAGGAGGACCTGACGGTGAGGATTCCGATCCGCCACGGCGAGAGCCTGTGTCAGGCAACGCTAGAGTCTGGTGGAGAAATTCGTTCGGCTGAGAAATGTAAAACGGTTGTTTCCTTCACTTCCAAATGATAATATTTGAAATGTACCCATCAGTGTACTGGTGTATATAATGTTATAAACGTTCTGTACTGTGCAGTTCTATTGCCTACAGTGAAATGACTGGTTGGAGTCGTATGAAAAACAGAAATGTTCATCTTTAATCATGTTTAGCTTCTCACCCGAGGAAAATCACAGGAAGTAGTACAGTCTATCATTTCGTCTCCCAGCATCCCACTGCCCCTTCTAGCAAACAATAGTAGTTCTGTATCTCTATGAGGTTGGGCCCTAAACTCCTGCTTAGTATTCAAATGGAAAGTTGCCCTTTCAAGATTAGCTAGATCTGTCAAACCAAGGTAGGACTCTTTAACATTTAAAGATCTCGACATTTTCCACCTCCAGAGTAAAAGTCTTTGGGCTATTAGCTTTCTCTGTTAAGAACTACTTTTGAATCTTAGTTAGAGCTAGTCTGTCTCAATGTACTCTCCATTTAACTGTTCTGGATCTGGCCTAATATTGACGTTGTTACTCATATCTCACATTAAATGTACAGATGCTAAGATATAGATGATCGCAAAGATATTTAGGTATCGTTTCTTTATGACTGTCAGTGTGGATTTCAGCTTTAATCATTTTAAACATTACCAAATGATTTCTAAAAGACGTTTTATGTAGATTTAAGTCTTGGCTAAATGTCAACATATGCGTCTTAAGTCTAGCCCATGTTTCCGTACATATATGTGTGTGTCCTTTTTCTCGAATCCAATCTTCCATGAATTTTACACATATTAAAATACCACCTGATACGATAGCATCACTAATCATTTCGTAAATTTAAAGAGCTTGTCCCAGGCATAACTGTGTGTTGGCATTATCATTTGTCTGGTTGATCTTCCTCTAAATAGACTTGAACGAGGAGCTTTTGATTGAAGCAAATGCCGGGATGTAGGCGGGCTTTACATAACATGATTGTGTGGGTAGAAGACACTTCCTGACTTTCTGCCACTGGCCCATCTATAGCAATCAGCACTCAGTGGCCTCTGTTTGTAGTGCATTTCCCTCCACCTTCCCCTTTCTCTTCTTTTATTTTTTTCTTATTCTGGATCATTTGGGTACTCTCGGTCAGATACACAGTGTTTCCAAGACTTTGTAGCTAACTCAGTTTGACTTTTGCCTTTAAATACATGGTGAATTTCAATTAACATGTTAATAAATAGAAACTGCTTTTCAAATAGAAAATAATAAGTTATTATATTAAGATAATTTCCAAGGTTTTTGGTGCATCTGCCTGATGATAAAATTTATTTTCACAAGCAATATATGCTTATTTTAATTGAAAAACCTCTTCAGGGCTTCCCTGGTGGCGCAGTGGTTGAGAATCCGCCTGCCGATGCAGGGGACACGGGTTCGTGCCCCGGTCCGGGAAGATCCCACATGCCGCGGAGCGGCTGGGCCCGTGAGCCATGGCCGCTGGGCCTGTGCGTCTGGAGCCTGTGCTCCGCAATGGGAGAGGCCACAACAGTGAGAGGCCCGCGTACCGCAAAAAAACAAAACAAAAAAAACAAACAGAAAAAAACCTCTTCAGTGATGGATAGGTGAATGGATATGGGTTTCTTTGTACTTCAGGATAAAGGAATCCTGAAAGCACCAGATGAAATAAAAATTTGTGTTCCCACTGAAGGAAAATTAATATTGGAATTAAAAATCCAACTATGCAGTAGTTACAAATGAAGAATTCTTAACTATTTTTTAAGCCTTGTGTTGAATAAAACTTACATTTTAAAAAATAAATCATGCAGGTAAAATACAAGGAAGAGATGAACCATGGAACAGCCATTTCTGATCCACCAGAGCTCAAGAGAGTTAAAGAAAACCAGAAGAACATCAGCAATGTGTGATCATCTTCCTTTTAAGTATTGTTTTCTGTGCGCATGACACTTGTCCGGGTGAAGTACCACTACGATGAATACCATTGTAGGAGGGCCAGTTCCTGAAAGGTGGAGATAAGATTTCACACATATTTATGTTGGGGTATCATTACACCAAGCATGTGTATTTGCTTATTAAAGAACATGGTATCGAATGCCTACTCTGTTCTTGTTCTTGGGGGCATTCAGAGATGAGGCTAAGGTCTTAGGGGCTGTGTGTATTCTCAGGGTCTCTAGGAGAAGCAGCTGTGGCAGTAAATAAAGGTTGTGCATTAAGTGCTGTAACAATAATTAATATTTACTGAGTGTTTACTACGCTTTTTGAGTTCTTTACATGCAAGATCTCATTTAATATTAAGTAATAATACTGTTTTCAAAGTGCTGGGGAAATGCAGAGAAGGAAGGCTATGTCAGTGAGAGAGAGGAAGACCCTTGGAGAAAGAGTAACTTTTGAGGTAGATCTTGAGGAATTGATAAAAGTTTGGGGTGGATTTCGTGAGAAAGGGCCCTCCTGGCAGTGCCAACTGAATGTGTTCAGGATCCAAGATCTGTTCAAAGAGGGGAAGGTTTAGTGTGATGGGTACTCGGGGCGGAAGATGGCAGGAGAAAGGCGGTGGAGAGAGAAATCATAATTCAGGCCATGAGGAGGCTGTTGGCAGTGCCAGTGCCCCGACATGGTGATTCAGATGCACACGGTGGCTGCTGCCGCTCTGGCCTTGACTTAGGGATTAACTTGTTTTAATGTGTCCTTTTTTAAAAAATTATTTTATATTGGAGTATAGTTGATTTACAGTGTTGTGTTAGTTTCTGCTGTACAGCAAAGTGAATCAGTTATACATATGCATATATGCATATGTATATATGCATATCTATGTATAGATATGCATATACATATATGCATATCTATATATGCATGTATAGATATGCATGCATATGTATAGATGTGCATATCTAAAAAGATTCTTTTTTAGATTCTGTTCCCATATAGGTCATTACAGAGTATTGAGTAGAGTTCCCTGTGCTATACAGTAGGTTCTTATTAGGTATCTATTCTATATATAGTAGTGTGTATATGTCAATCCCAATCTCCCGATTTATCCCTCCCCCCATTTCCCCTTTGGTAACCATAAGTTTGTTTTCTACATCTCTGACTCTATTTCTGTTTTGTAAATAGGTTCATTTGTACCGTGTTTTTAGATTCCACATATAAGCGATATCATATGATATTTGTCTTTCTCTGTCTGACTTACTTCACTCAGTATGGCCTAGAGATTGTCATAATGTGTCCCTTTTTCTAAAAGAAGGGTTACTAGTTTTCAATTTATCACAGAAACATAACACTCCCTTAAAATAACTATTTGAAAATAATAATGAGTTAATTTAATAAGAAAATACTATAAATCACAGCACAGGTGATATCTGGCATGTCATATGGGAAGTGGTGTGTACATGGTGGAAGTTTGGATAACACTGGAGTAGTGGAGAAGAATGTGGGCCCTGGACTGTTGGTTTGATCCCAGCTTCAGGCCCTACCTGCTGTATAACCTTCATAAGCTACCAACCCCTCTCCAAGCCTCAGTTTCCTCATCTATAAAACAGAGACTAGAATATTAAGTGAGATATTGCCTGTAAAGACTCAGCATGTTTGTGAGTGGATGAATGCAATCCATAAAGAATCTCCGTATCAAATTTATGTCCCCAAACTTATATCCACTAGAAATGGGCTACAACAGTTTCTCAACATCAGTAATGCTGTTCAACAATTTTTTCTCCTCTGAACTCAGCCCAGAGTAATCTTTCTTTGTATCCTGCCATCAATAGAGATTACACTGGACCTTTCCTCACTTCAGGCAGTTATCCGACACAGAATCTGCCTAAACTCTCAAACTGCATACCACGGCACAGAGAAAGAAATCACACTGGCAGGGACCTGACCCTTTCTCATTTATTTTCCAGGCTTATTAAATACCTGTTCGCTTGCACATGCACTGCTGAGGGTGTACATCTCAAGTCCATTTTATCTGCAGGCCCTGTAGGCCTTGTGATGTCTTACAAAAAAAAAAAAAATTCTCTAACACTAAATTTAAACTCCAAAAAATCATTAAGACTGTCCCCGTGGAGTTCCTTATAATGGGATTTTTTAACCTCTAGTTTTCCTTTTACCTGTCAAAAATTCATTTGATGGACATGTCATTCTATCTGTCTGTGTTGGATCCTCATTTATTTCCTGGGGTGTTGTGGCATTGCCAAGAAAGCTGACCACAAACGTTGGGTCTGATCCCCCAGCTAAGAAAGCGCACCTCTATGCAGTCAGTCAGAAATATCTCCGTAATGCTAGCCAGAGCATGGGCTTCTAATGTTGGAACTTGGTAAAGGAAGAAACTTTGAGGTTCAGGGTTTCTTTACATAGTGACAGCCACTCAGTGAGGTGCAGGCATAGGACTGGCATAACCCTCGTTTCTAATGATAAGAGTGCAGAATTTTAATTTTCAAATATAAAACGGTCATTTGGCAATGGTGCTTTAGTGCTGTAAGCTCACAGAAGGGATCATTTATCATTGCCGATAAGATCGAACTCAGAGAGGCCACCACTAAATTATGCGGTTTGCAGAATAACAACCCAAGGTAGAATTCAAAACATTTGGGCAAGAAAAAGCTTAGATCTGGGATCACTGTGATGACGAAGTCTTTTAGCAAAGCATATTTCACTCTAAAATCCTAGTGAAGATTTTAGCTAATGAATGCTCTGTCACTGTGTAACGTTTCTTTTAGTCAGTTGCAGTGTGCTAGCTCACACTTGCTTCCCATAATCCCACACTGTTTTGCGCTTGTCTCTCAGCTCCGGTACAAAGAGCAATGTTACACAGCAACTCCAGTGAGCACGACGCCAGAGATAGAGAGAGTGAGGAAAAACCAGGAGCAGCTGAGCACGGCAAGTTGTTTCTGTTTCTTCTTATATTTTACCGAACAGTATATATTTTTATTCTTTACAACGCCTTCTGAAAAGCATTAGACCCTCTACATCTTGGCCGCTTCTTCTCCACAGTCACATATTGAGGGGCTGGGACAGTAGACCTCTCGTGTGAGTCCAGAAAATTGGGGACTGTCTTGCTGTCCTTCAGTCCTGCTTGTTTATTCCAGAAATCTTCATTAGGCAACGTGCCAGGCATTATCCTGGTCACTGGTACACAAAGATGGATAAGACCTCATAGTTGGTAAATCTCTAAAACTACACGCAGATTTAAAGAATAGTATCATGGGTCTGTTGTCAGTCTGAGAAAACAGATTGTCTATTGGCATAAGGCAAAAGAAGACCTGGCTTGACTGGGGTTCTAAGACATAATGTCAGGGCAGGGAACCTTATAAATAAAGCAGAAAACATTATCCAATCAGTCAGCAATCTATTGCTAATAAAGGAATGGTAGTTAGCAATCATGAGGTTCCTCTAATGTGGACCCTGTGCTAAATGCTTTATATAAATCCATGAGGTTGGCACGATTTACTCTCCTGGTTTGTAGGTGTGCGAAACTAAGGCTTGAGGAGTTAGAGAACACGCTGGGAACCCACGGTTTGTGACAGCAGGGCTGGGATTTGAACCCAGGCCTCCCTGAATTCAGAAATCTCTTTCAGATGTGTCCCCCAATAGTTATTTTTCCCATTCTTTCACCCTTTTTTGGAACTTTTACCATTATAAACAGTAACCTTCTCCTAAAACGGGTAATTTTGAGAGACTTTAAAATTTAAGAGTGAGTTCAGGCTGATGACTGCTTCATCCTTACACGATCCCTGATGATGGTAGGAGTGAGGAATCTGCAGCTCCTTTTGAAGGTGGAGGCTCCAGGGTCAGAATGGGAGTAGAGCCAGCTTCCCAGGCTGCCGTGGCTACTTCACTATAGTTCTCTTGTAATGATTTCATTACAGTGTTTTCCCCTTATATTTCCATTACATGTAGTTGTGGCATTTGCAATTAGTTTTGGTATTGAACAGCAATATACTTATTTAAAAAAATCACTTTTAAGAAGCACAACAACACTTCGTGCTTGCTAAGTTAGAAGAATCAGAATCCAGGTGCATTTGAACTGAAAGGTTGACACGGGTCTACTCTGGAAAAACATGTTTAAAAATTAGGGTTAATCTTGAGGCTCATCCTCTGTTGCTATTTGGGTGGAGACCATTCTACTGTTTGTTAAAAGTCTTATTTCTCCTCCATAGGTAAAATACAGAGGAGAGATTAAACAGGCAACGGCAATTTCTGATCCACCAGAGCTGAAGAGGGTTAAAGAAAACCAGAAGAACCTCAGCAATGTGTGATCTTAGTAACTTTTTTCTTACAAGAGCAAACATATTGTCAACGTGTCAGTGAAGGGGTCGTGTTTACAAAGTTTTCATGACCTGGAGTTGATACTCTGCTCTCAATTGACTGCCAATTTATTGGAAAGGTTTCAAGGTCTTAGGTATTGTGGGTCCAGCCAGGCATTCCCTGCTAGAGTTCCCAGGGACTACAGTGTGATTTTTGTTTGCAGGTTACTGTGCATCCCTCCTTTCTGGTCTTCCTTCATGCTTGTGGTTTCTGTGGTGCCCCAAAGGCTTACAGTGGCAGCTTCGGGCATCTTGGCCCTACAAATACGTTTTCCCAGTCCCTTTCCTACATATATATACATATTCTCGTTCTGTAGCCTTTCCGGCCCTGACTCCCACTCCCAGCTGTTGTCACTTTATTTTTGGATGATGCTGGGGGAAAATTATAAAGTGTGCCTGGCTGAATAGGTCACATGGGACAGGTCCATTCGGGGGGCACTTGTTGAGGGGCTGTCAGTGTTTACTCAGACACCAACTCCTGTCCTGCTCTGACTCCTTTGTGTTATGTAATCCGTGGATGCAGTTCACTGAGAGAATCCTTTTTTGCAGTCATTAACATATAAATTGGGTTCTTTGGAAGAGGAAATTTGGAGATCTATTAGATTCAAAGAAATCTTTTATTCTTCAAGCCTTTAAAGTCCTTTTGACCAGATTACAAAAGAAAGGCAGTTTCCTGTTTGGCACTTTCCCTGACAACTATATTTTGGAGAAGTAGATGCTCACTTTTTCCCAATATATTCAGAGTCACAGTTGATGTAACTCTGTTACTCTCAAAAGGGAACATGATTCTGGAGAAGGAGGGATGGAGCAGTGGGAAGAATGCTGGCCTCATGGATGACTCTGGTTACTACTCAGGCATCCTGGCAGAAGTTCTGCCACAGTTAATTACTAAAGCCATAATAGTATAGCAGCATTCTATATAGGTAAGAGTACCTTAAAGTAATATCCATGAAGACTTTTCATATCATACTCCTTTGTGTTAAAATGCTTATTACAGCTTTACCGAAGGTATGCCCATATAATGAGTACATTAATAGTGATTTCATTCACAGTGATTCACTGCTATGGGATGAATTAAAATAGAATGATTTAAGATGCAAGCATTTTAAATATGACTAAACCTCCGATAGCATCCTTTTTTTTTTCATCGCTTCCTTTCCTTGGCTAGCTCTTTAAAATAAGTACAACGAGACTCTTATTTAGGTGAATTGATTCACAGTGCTCTGCTTTTTGTTTTCTGAAATGACAGGTTTATTATAAAGGTCAGCCTGGAAGAGCTACGGCTTTAAGTATAACTCCTGAAATGGAAAGAGTAAAGAAGAATCAAGAAAATATTAGTTCGGCAAGTTGTTTTATTCACTTGGGGCTATCGCAAAGGACATGTCCTGTATATTATTTACTTGCAAACCTGTTTCCTCCTTGTGAAAATAAAATCGATTTCCAAGAAACCTTTGTAATATATGCAATAAGTCCATGTATTATTTCAGATGACTTCCAAAAGCTGCCACTGTCTAACTTTATATTATCCTGCAACTCTTTGTTGATATTTCCAGATGTGACCAACACTTACATTTAAAGTCTTGTTTTAAACTGTATTATGTTCATTTAAACAATGATTCGTGTTATTTTAGCCAGTGTCTTTGAAAGTAGTAAAGTCTTTGGTGTGTAAGTTAAACAATTGTTATTTTACAGATGTATTCCATTGAATGTGGATTGTTAAATCCTCTCTGCAAAACAAAATAAGAAATGACTCATTACTCCAAAGTAAGGATTTAGAGGGGAAAAAAAATCTTTAAATATATTTAACACAGAATTCAGTTACTCATTAAACTCCCTTGGTGCACATCGGTGTCTTATTCGGGGAGTGTGCTTTCTCTTAGGAAATACCAGGGCTTCCGTTCTGAATGCACATATGCCCTCGGGTCTGCAATAATTGGTATCCTAATCTTATACATAATCAGCTTCGCAAATAGCAGTGTGCTGATGGTCAGATGTCAAAAAGAGCTTTATGCCTAGGAATCAGCATTTAGGCTTTACAATGCACAGCTCTCTAGTGGTATTTCTGTCCAGAGATGCTGATTGTATTCAACATAAACTGCCTTTAAGTGGGGGCTGCTTAGAGGGAACCTAAATCTGTTACTTATTGATTCTTGTCGTCTGCAGTGGGCAAATAAAAGGAAATAGAGGGATGTTCCGTATGCATTCTTTCAGTGTTATGGTGGGAAATCGGGAAATAGAGAAATGGAAAAATAAATTTCGGTTCCATTTAGCTTTGGATTTTCCCTGTTTAAGTGTGATAACCACTTTTACTGACACATTGTTAGTGGATGTTGGGCACTCACACATTTGTTTTCAGTTGGTAGAGAGATTTAGGTCATCTTGGCTGCAGCCTTTAAAGGAGACCATCTCAAGAGTAAAATTTTAAGATTGTTACTCTAGAACGAAATGTAATTCACCAAACAAGTTACCTGGGAAGTAATTCACGATACGTTGTATATGTTTCACTCACTTGGGAAGCTTGAAAAAGTTATGTAATTTTTTTTCAATTATAATTGTCTTATTTTTAAGTATGTTCTACTATTTACTTTGCAGGTAAAATATACCCAGGACCAGAGACAGATGAAAGGTAGACCAAGTCTGATTTTAGATACACCTGGTCTCAGACATGTCAAAGAAGCTCAAAATCATATTTCAATGGTAGGGTCCAACCAGGTCCTCCATCTGTGACTAAAACATACTAAGGAATGGTGCCACCCAATGCACTGATGGCGTTGTTCACCATTAATCTGGATAACTAACAAAGCATGGAAAGGCCGATGGGCCCGTCCTTTGGGGGGAGCTTTCTAATCACACTGAAATGTAATGAAAATATTTAGTCTAATAAAATAATTTTTCTCAGTGACTTTTTGGGTGTGTTTTTTATTTCTAACGTGACTACTGTAAATGTATTTTATGAAAGATATTTGGTTGGACTTCTCTTCAGTTCATTTTAAGGTTGAGTTTGGTGTGTTTAAATGTTTAAAGAATATAAAAATATGTATTTTTTAAGAACAGTTTCATGAGATGTATTTTATATACCATAAAGTTCACCCATTTAAAGTATACAATTCAGTGGTTTCTAGTATAATTTACAGAGTTGAACAACCATCACCCTAATCCAATTTCAGAACATGAAAAACATGTTTTGAAATATATATATGTTTTTGTAATTATATACAAAAATATATATATATAATTATCGGTAACTCTCAATCTAATTTTAAATAATATGGTTTTCTTGAATAATTGTGTAGAAATACCTTATCATTTTATTGCATACTAAAGTTTAAGAGATAGGATATTAATTTATACCTAAGTGAGTTCGTTTTAGGAAGTAACCAGGATTTTAAAAATATATCTTTTTAACACTTCTTACTGATATACAGGTTTGTATATTAAAAGAGCTGCTAACCGTAATGATGAAAAACATTGTGAAAATGTCGGCTTGATTTCTGATGCTAGGAAACGGAAGTTTCAGACATTATTTTTGGAATAATCGGAAAAGATACATCTATGTAGAAAATAGGTGCAGCTGGTACAGTGACAACTGTCGTTATATCAAAATTTTGTGAGTTGTGTAACAATCAGGAAATTTCAGTTTGAGTTAATATGGTTTTTCCCTTTTTCAGGTGAAATATCATGAAGATTTTGAGAAGACAAAGGGAAGGGGCTTTACTCCTGTTGTGGATGACCCCGTGACAGAGCGAGTGAGGAAGAACACCCAGGTCGTCAGCGATGCTGCCTATAAAGGTGTCCATCCTCACATCGTGGAGATGGACAGGAGACCTGGAATCATCGTTGGTAAGCTGACGGGCCTGCTTGGCAAGTCTGCACAGTCAAAAAGATCGTGCTTGCCCTGGCTTTAAAATTCGCTTCCTTATTCATCGGACTCCTCCTCAAATGCTTGAGGTGGTGCCCAGGTGAAAGTGGACCACAGGTAATATTGTTTGACACCATGTTGGATGGGATTCATGGCCTTTGCCAGGTATCATTGCAAATCCATTCTGTTGTTGGACGTCCTCTGTCTTTAATAACCTTCTGGTCTTAAGAGTGTTCCTACTTGTTATGCAAAGAAGCCCAGATACCAGACATGGGTGATAATGAAGGATGAGCAATTTTTTTGTTTCCCTTTAGCTTATGTACTGTATAATTGTACTGCAGACATTGTCTGCATGGGTGACATAACAGAAGTAATCCCATTTACGTCCTTTTACCGCAAATAGACATGCCAGAGAGATTCTGATGATTTCCGCAATATGAATAGCTTATATATTTTTTAATATTATCTCTGAACTGGGAGAATCGAGAGCTGTCTGAAAGTCTCACAAATCAGAGAGGAAGGAACCTCTCGTCCTGCTGTTCCTTCTTGTCAGCCTGGGAAAATCTTAGGAACATAGTGTTGAATGGTGACAGAGCAAGGCTTATACTAAAATCTAAGGCAGGGCTAGAAAGGAAAGTTACTAATTTTTCAATTTGTTCAACATTTGTGTCTGTTGTAGGGGGAGAAGTTTTTGATTTTTATTTTGTTTTCTTAGACTAAAACCTTTTAGTTGCTTCTTATGAATTACTCACATGTCCTTAATCAGGAGTTTTAACCCAGCGTTTTACCTGTTTCAGTGTGTGGAGAGCACGAGTGGTGAGGGTTCAGGGATGCAGGGAGTTGTCTGGCGTGCACGTGTGTTGGGTGATGATTCACAGGCTCCCCATGGAAGGTCAGCGAACTAGGCAACTTAAATTTGATCACAAAGTTTTCTTAGCAAATCCAGTGAGTGTGAATATCCCTTTGTTCTCTGAAGTAGGCTGCACAGTGGGTTTGCCTATTACATGCTTGCTTTTTGCATACGCCCCTTTTCAGACTTTTGCTTGACTCTCTTGGGTGCTGACTTTTTTTTATTCATTCTTGATTTGTTGATTTCTTCCTTTGGTAAAAGACCTCAAAGTTTGGCGCACAGATCCTGGCTCCATCTTCGACATTGATCCCCTGGAAGACAATATTCAGTCTAGAAGTCTACATATGCTCTCTGGTACTGCTTACATTTTGAGTTCCTCCCCATTTACGTGGTTTTGTCCTCAAAGTGAAGCTACTGTGAGCTGTGGAGGTTCATTGTGCCGTTTGTGTAGTGTAAATTTTTAAGTTTGGGATTTGAAAAACTGACAGAGTTGCTGTGCTATTTAATCATTTATGAAAACAAAACTTGCCAAAGGGCTTTTTAATATATCCTAGATTAGTTTGTTCTAGATTTATTTGAAAGGTGTCTAGAGCTTACTTACATCTCCTTTTTATTAGTGAACATGATTTTAGAGGTTTTCTGGGCTTTCATATGCAGCCATTTGGACTGCACTAAACTGCTAAGACATAAAGGAGATTTGTTTCATGAAAAACACAACATTTTAAAGGTAGAGTTCTTTAATTTAAAGACTTCTTTAATTTAAAGAATTCTATGTAAAACAGTGGGGAGATTTTCTATATAGTATCATAAATGTCTTAAAATAGATTTTCAAGTATCCTTAAAATTTATCTCTGGGTTTTTAGAAAGTGCAAAATCTGTAGTTTACCTAGGAAGTTTATTTGGCTTTTAACTTAGACTGCATGTTTACAATTAAAAGCAAAACCCAAATGGTTCGGATGTTTGGGTATAGTGATAGCATGGGTTGACTTTTCAGACTTTCAGACCACATTTAGCAAACCGAAGATTTGACAGTTATGCAAGTATTTTAAAAATATAAATAGATATATCATTTAGGTCTTGCTCTGCCCCCTGATTTCTAACTCCACGTTTAATTGCCGACATTAACAAAATTGAAAGCCCAAGGCAAAGTAGCGATTCTAATATTTGTATAGTTAATTTGATCCACGTAATCAGCCAAATTGTATTTAATTTTCTAAAAATAAAGGCAACAGATGCTGTATCCTTGGTGATATTTGAAAAGAATTATTTATAACCAAACCTTTTGTTTGATAGAAGTTTACTAGTTTGCCAGTGTTTTCTTAGTTCTTGTCAATTTCCCATCCCTCATCTCTCCTTTAAAATTGAGACAAAAAAGGAGTATAAATGATCATTAAGTCATTTATATAGTTGATGCAGTGTGTGCTGAAGTTTGGGAATAGGTGACTAGAATTTCTAATACCTGAGCTTTGGGATTGTAATTTAATAAGGGATTCTTTTTCTTCCTTGTTACATTTTTAAGTAATTTTTTTGTTTCCTTTGTTCTTCAAGTCACTTCATCACAAGTATGAATATTTTCCCTCCAATATAGAAAAGGCGAATCATTATAGGAGACAACGGTCTCGATCTCATTCGAGCAGTACTTTTGGTACAGGTCTGGGAGATGACAAATCAGAAATATCCGAGATTTACCCTAGCTTTTCGTGCTGCAGTGAGGTAACAAGACCGTCTGATGAAGGAGGTATCAGACGTTAACCACTCTCAGAAATTTTTTTTAATGTGCCACAAGCATGTCTTTAACAAATTTGTCACTTTCGCTCAAGCGTTTGGCCTGGGTGTATCTGAACATTTTAAATTATGTTTAGAAAGTTGAGTCTTTTTTTTTCTTTAACTACTAATTTGCATTTTTGCATGCTTGTTTTTCCTGTCTTACTTCACTGTTTTTGCTACAAATGGATCTTTAATGACGACAGCGTCTTGGGATCTGCTACGTGAGTTTGTTTCACAGGAGTTGTATGTGATGAATATACACAGCCAGAGTGGAAACTTGAGTTCTACGGAGTTCGTATCTGATTTCCATTAAGGAAAATCAATCTTACGGTTATATTTGAGTGGCTAAGAGGTTGCTATGAATTTGTGTGTTTAAATATTGATATATAGCTGCAGACAGAGTTAGATCTTGCCAAAAAGAAGTGGGGTATGTACTTGGGATATGAGATTTTTTTCAATGGAAAATACTGTTGATTGTTAATAATCTTCTCTGTATTTTATATAACCATACTTTTCCTCTACCTTCTCCTGTTTTCTGCATCCAAGCTGGAGGGTTAGGTCTAGAAATTGGTTGTTGAAATTGTTTTGGATGTTAACTACTCCTTCTGATAAAGTGGTTGTTAAAGGTTGAGACTGAGGTATAGCTACGGTTTAGTGACATGGGGAGGGAGAGAGTAGCGAGCACAGAAGAACAAAAGGAAAACGGAATTTCCTTTTCAGCCAAAGTCCATAGGGCTGAAATCCCTGAGGCAGGAGATTTTGAAGTTGAGCAGTTTAACATCTTGGGGGAAAATGTAATGGGACTGAGGACCTGATGAAACTATGAAATCTTTTGTAGTTGAGTAATTGTTTTTTGCATTCATAGGAAAGCACCTATGAGAATAAAATCAGTTATAGTCAATATGTCTTAAATTATACATTCAGACTGGCCCTACCTTGGTAGAAAAGTTTTTCTTTTCTTAAATTTCAGATTTGTTGAGGTATAATTGACATATAAAATTGTAAGGTATTTAAAGTGTACATCGTGGTGCTTTGATATATGTGTACGTTGTGAAAAGATGTCCCCCCACCTAGTTAGTTAACACATCCATTACCTCACGGATTTATCTTTTTTCTTCTTTTTTTTCTTTTTTTTTGGCAAGAACACTTAAGTTCTACTCTGTCAGCAAATTTCATCTATACAATACAGTGTTATCAACTATAGTCACTGTGTTATTCTTTAGATCCTTGGACCTTATTCACTGTATAGCTGAAAATTTGTACCCTTTTACCAATCTCTCCCTACCTCCCGCACCCCCAACCTCTGGCAACTACTACAGACATGTGTCTGCTTATCTAACAAAGGATTCAGTAACTTTTTTTTTTTGGACTTAGGGTTGTTGATTTCTCCCTTCAGTGGCTCTAGAGGTACAGAATAATGTTGATGCCTGATGAGATAAATAAAACCCAAAGCAAATACGAGAACAGATTTCGATCAACCTTAGTTAACTTTACTCAGCTCAGTGTACTGGAGCTGATGTCTCTCGCAAAGGCGACGCACCTTAGTGTTTGCTTCGTCAGGGACCCTTTTACTTCACGTCTGTACACACAAACAAGGCATTCATTCACTTATTCACCAAATGTTTGAGTGCTCTTTGTACACCAGCCAAGAGCTCGATCTGGCAATGCATACAGCATTGAGCAGCAGAGATATGCATCTGCTCTAAGGCGCTTGGAGTCTGGGGCGGGGGACCCTGACATTGAGCAGATACTTACCCAAGTAATATATAATTATGGACTGAGTAAGTGCTCTGAGGGGAGGCCATGGGGGCCACAAAGGTGGGGGGGACTCCATCTGGCTTCAATGTCAAGGAAGCCTTCCCCAGGGAAGGAAGATTTAAGCTGAGATGTGAATGCTAAATGGAAGTTAACTAGGCCAAGGGGGCTTTGGGAAAATAATGTTTCTCCTTGAGAGAACAGAGCACAGAAGTGGTGCATCAAAGAGAAATTCAAATGGAGGCATCGAGCAGGCAGTCAGAGTCCACAGGAGGAGGCTGCACTGCAGATAAATGCAGAAGTCATCACCTGTGTCCGTGATCAGGTCTTGGATGAATCTACGCAGAGAAGGAGAATTTGAGACCCCTCTGGCAGGTTCCCCAGCTCCTTCCACGCCAGGTTCGCGCGTCTCCAATTCCACTGGCTCCTCTAAGGCTGCATTCTAAAAACCTACTGCTGTTGGTTTATCTCCCCTTTCTCCTCTCAAGCCACCACTCCTTTTCTTCCTAAGTATTTCTAGCAAGAGGACGCTACGCTATGCCAAACTGCATAAGAAAAGTCTCCATTGAAAGAAAGTACACATAAATATTCTTGCACTTATACAAGAATCTGGGGAAGAGTAACGCATGGTTAAGAGGGAATGATTACATTTTTTGAAGTGGGGGAATTTCAGACTCCATGAAGGTGGTAGGGGGAGATTTTTTGACAGGAAGGAGTGTCTCAGTAGCTTAAATAATGCCTTGTAAGAAAAGCTGACTCCGAGGAGGCATTTATAACCCGTCATTTCTCAGTTACCTGTTACAAGGCCTGTGTTCGGTGACATTTCCAATTTTGGAAACTAGATATTGAGGTATGAAGCAAAAGTAAAGATGCACCAGTAAGTTTTATAACATTAACATGAGTGGTGGCATACCCACAGGGTATCTGAGTTAATTCAGAAAGATTTTAGAATATCTGGGAATATGCTCCGAATTCTGTTTATCTTAAGTGAAGCACATCACATTCTACTGATCGGTACTTTATGTCTGTCTGTATTCAAATGATCAGTGACGCATCTAACCTAGTAAGTCCAAAACCACCTTCCCACCTTCCCCGCAACATCTGCTGCTTTTCCAGGCTTCCCAGCTTGCTAAGTAGCACCTGCGGCTTTCCAGATACGGACTTCAGACTCTTAGGAATCATCCTCCACACTTGTCTTTTACTCCCATCCACATCCAAACCGTTAGCAAATCTTGTCAGCTCTCCCGGGAAAAATATATCCAGAATCTGACCCCTTGTGCCCACCTCTGCCCTCGCCGCTTGTTTTCAGCTACTGCCCTCTCTCCCTCGGGTCATCACAGAAGCTTCCAGACTAGTTTTCTGCTTCTGCTCTTTCCACCCTGAGCCACCAACCCTCTGCCCTGGTCTGTTCTCCACGTGGCAACCAGAGCATCTCTTTGAAACACAAGTTAGATCATGTCATTCTTTTGCTACCATTTCATTCCGAGTATATCCCAAATCCTTACCGTTGCCCTACAGGGCCTGCACCTGATATGAGCCCTGACTGCCGCCCTGAACCATTTGCTTCCTTTTTCGGTAGACTCGTCCACTCCCGCCATCCTGGTCTCCCTGCTTTACTCACATCTTCCAAGAAAGCACCCACCCTGGGCCTTCACATCTGCTGTTCCCCCTGCTTGGAACACTCGCCCTCCTGCCACACCCAAGGCATGTGCTTGCCTGGATCCGTTTTGCTTCATGTTTCTGCTCAGATGTCACTTTATCAGAGAGACCCTCTCTAACTACCAGAGATAAGACAGCACCCCTTTCCATTCTGTCTGTCCCTTTACTCTTTCTTCATAGCACTTGACACCTGAAATATGTATTTATTTGTTTATCTGCTTGTCTGCCTCTGCCTCACTGGGATAGACGCCCCACAATGGCTGGGATATTGACTATTTTGTATACTACTCTATCTCCAGCTCTTAGAATAAGCACTCAGCAAATATTTGGTGAATGAATGAAATGGTCAAAGTAATATTTTTTTCCACTCATGCCACTTCACTTTTTAAACAAATTGAAATATAATTGACATACAACATTGTATTATTGTAGTAATACATTGTAATAATTGTAGGTGTACAAAAATTAATATCTTAAAAATTAGAACTGAATATACAAATACATGTGAGTTTTTTTAAAAATTAAAATTCTATTGTGGAAGCCTTTCAGGAAAATTCTTCCATTTTTGTTTTGATGATGTTTTGATATGTTTCAGTGACATTAAAGCCTAGCTGAACAAAAAACCCCTAAAGTGGAAACATTCCCAGGGTATTTTCTTTTCTGGTCGGGAGGCAAAGAAGTAGTGTCCATGATGTCTTGGTTGCTTTGAAATTTGGGGTCCCCTTTGAAATGTGTATTACACTGGGCCCTGGTAATGAGGTGCTGAGTGACTCCATAGAAGGAGGAAACTTTTATGGTGATGACAGCTGTTTGATGAAAACCTTTACTGTCCTTAGTTAATCATGTGCATTTATTTAAATACTATTCTAGAAATTGGAAAGAATTTTAGAACAATACTTGTTAGTGGTAAGATGAAGAAAAACAGGTAATGTTAGTATTGAGAGATGCCATCTTTTTTTCTTACAATTATTTTAAATCTCATTAATAGCTTTTTAATATGATTTTTTAAAATTTATTTACTTTACTTATTTATTTTTGGCTGCATTGGGTCTTCGTTGCTGCGCGCAGGCTTTCTCTAGTTGCGGCGAGCAGGGGCTACTCTTTGTTGCGATGCGCGGGCTTCTCATTGCGGTGGCTTCTCTTGTTGTGGAGCACGGGCTCTAGGTGCGTGGGTTCAGTAGTTGTGGCTCGCAGACTCTAGAGCACAGGCTCAGCAGTTTTGGCACACGGGCTTCATTGCTTCGCGGCATGTGGGATCTTCCTGGACCAGGGCTTGAACCCATGTCACCTTCATTGGCAGGCGGATTCTTAACCGCTGTGCCACCAGGGAAGCCCTTTTTTCCAGATTTTATTGATTTCTTTAAATTTAGATTGGAATTTTATATGATAAAATGTGTTATGTCCTAGAAAGGTGTCCTTTAATGTTGGGCCGTCTTCCCGCCTTTGAGGTGACGTGTGTGGCAGCGCGGTCCCGTGGTGGACAGAACACTGTGTGGGGGCAAGAGACCATCCTGCTCTCCCACTGCTTGGTCTGGGTTCTCAGGCGGTCACCTAACCTTATCAAGCTCGGATTCCACATCTGTAACAAGAAGGATGTAGAACAAGTAGCTTTTCTATTCTAAGATACTTTACATTTCCTAAGCTAAGTGCCATGAGTTAAATAAACTCCTTTTTCTTTCTCTTCTTTCTATGTATGAGAATGTGTTTATGTCCTGAAGGTGACCTGTTTTACTTTTTGAATTAAATGGCTGGGCAGTTATGAGAGTCATAGTTTCAGGGTCCTTTTTTCTGAGTTACAGGAAATTTAGCTTGTTAGGACGAAGGGTTAAACAATCAGCTCATTTCCTTGAGGCAGAAGTACAAAGTTTTCATCATTCACATTTGGTTTTCATGAGCATTAACATAAAAGCCTTCTCCTTTACATTTTTATCATTGTTTTAGTTATGCATTTCTCATGATGTTTTCCCATCTTGCTTTGATTGCTGAATATTTTCATTGTCTTATGTGATTATTTTGGACTTTCTTTAGTTTTGAGTCTACTATCTGAGGTATTACATTACCGAAGGGTTTGCATTTTCCATATCTACTGTGTTACTTCGATTCAATAAAGGAGGCTTTTATTTCAATTTCATCTAATTTTGTTTTGATTCTTGCATAGTATTATTTGAAATTACCTTTATTGACTTTTGGTATTAGATTAGGTTAACTTATTTTCACTTGACACACAGTTCCTTGAGTGGAAACAATCCTGATGGTTTCTGCTTATTTCACTGTGAGGTTTTCTTTGATCTCTGTGTTTGTCTTTAGGTCACTTACCAGCAACATGTATTTGCCTTCTGGTACTGCTTTGTATTCCTTTGGTTTTCCTTAATTCACAGTGTTTTGTATCGCTGGTATTCTCATGTGTTTGCCATCTCACCCAATATTTACCCTTCTCAGTTTGAACTTGGGTTCAGTTTTGCTTCAGGTATTTTATGTGTTTCTGTTTTCCTCTGGAGCATAAAGTGGCTGGGGGTGTGATGGGGAGGAAAACCAGATGCACTTTTCAAAGCAGACATTGTCAGTGTTCCAACCTTGTGAACTTTTCCATTTTGCTGTGAAAGAATCTTATTGGTATGACCTAGTCCTGCCTTAACTGGTGGAAAACAAGTTTCTGAGTTCTAGGACAGCCCCAGCTGTGCTGTGCTTATAACACCCCATCCCATGTAATATGTCCTCAAAAGAGGTTAGGTTGCAAGAGGTGCTTCAGTACATCCTGGAACTCTCAGTTGTTGTCCATAGGCGTGACAAGAGGGCAGTGCACCAATTAGGTAGCCAGTAGCCCTGGTAAACACCCATAACTCCATCTGTTTATTCACCAAACATTTATCCAGTATTTCCCATATGTGTGAGATGCTGGAAACAACAGCAACAAAAAATATACTTATTGTTTTCAGAGAACTTGCATTCTAGTGGGTGAACCAGATACATACATCCATTGTGCTCAGGAAGGCATTATGATAGAGTAATATAAAGAGTTAGAATTAGCCAGGCAGAGAAATGGGAAAGAAGTGTTTTAGGAAGAGAGGTAGCATATGAGAGAGAACACAGCACATTGGAAACCTGGTGTGTTTTGGCATATCTTGAGCCCCTGCACCACCAGGGAAGCCCGGGAAGTAAGTATTGAAAGAGGTGTTGGAAAGTAGGTGAGGTACAGGTTTGGTGAAAGAGAAAGAAAGTTGCCTCTTCAAGAGTGGAAAGAAAATAGAAAATACCTAACAGTAAAAATAAGGAAAGAGCATTTTAAACCCCCAGCCCTTAGCAACTGCCATTCTGTTCTTTGCTCTATGAGTTTGACTGTTTTAGGTACCTCATCTAAGTAGAATCATGCAGTATTTGCCCTTCTATTTGCTTAGTATAATGTCCTGTAGGTTCATCCATGTTGTTGCAAATGGCATGATTTCCTTCTTTTTTAAGGCTGGATAATAGTCCATTGTGTGTGTATACCACATTTTCTTTTTCCGTTCACCTGCCAGTAGTCATTTGGGTTGCATGCACGTCTGGCTGCAGTGAACAAGGGACTACAGATGTCTCTTAGAGATCAGTGAAATGCAGATCTCTTCAAGATCCAATGAGATATCACCTCATCTGTTAGGATGGCTATTACCAAAACAAAACCAAAACCAAAAAAAGATAAGAGTTGTTGATGAAGTGGAGAAATTGGAACTCTCACACACTGTTGGTGGGGATGTAGAATGGTGCAGCCACTATGGAAAACAGCATGGAGGTTCTCCAAATCTGGTCCAGATCTGGTCCAGCAATCCTACTTCTGAGTAGGATTCATAACTCTTTTTTTACTACCTGACATTTCATTATGTATTAATTAGTTTGTGTAGTGTCTATGTTTCCCCCAGAACATCAACTCTGTTAGAACAGACTCTTTCCGCATGCTTGCTTCTCTATTCTATATCTAGCACCTAGAACAGTACTTGTATTAGACACTCAGTAAATATTGTTAAATATATAAATATATTCAAATTAAATCTGATCTGAAATATAAAGAAACAGCTTTGTTGCATGTGTTAACTCACTAAAACTTGGCATTAGTCTTTAATTTATTAGTGTCTAATTAAAGTTACTTTGACCTGAGAGTAACAGTGCAATAATAATCCTTATTATAACTTTTTAAAAAGCAGTCATGAAGGATTATCACCAGCATGTAACATTGTGACCTGTGTTTATTACAAAACCTGAGTCAGCTAATTACCTTTCAGAACCAAGAAATCAGTAAATTATTCCTACGTTAACACTTCCGTTCTCGTATAAATACTTCTCTCTCAGTGTTTTGTTTGTTTATGGAGGACGTCTGTCCTCAGTAGGGACTCAATAGCGTAGAAGTGCCCATCAGAATTCTGAAATTCATACCTTTCATGGCTTCGGTCTCAGTGTACTCTAGTTTATTGTTCAATCATGAACTCCATGGAGATAGAGAATAGAATGTACCATGTGGCTTTCCTTCCAGAGCCTGGCACAGGACCGCGGGTGCTCAGCGAAGAGCAAAAGCAAGCCATCGTTTCCTAGGCTCAGCGAAGACCGCTAGGATCTGCCTTAAGCTCCTAAGGGCAATAGCTGTCATTAAGAGCTGAATTTGCAACTGGGAACAGAAATGTTAAACGCAGGCACAATAATAAACTACTAATATATTTTGAAAGGGATGGATTGTATCCAACCAGCACTGTTTCCAAATCTCTTTTAATATGACAAGTGTCCATAAAGTCATAACCCTTTGCCCAGTATTCACATTAATTTTTCTGTTGATTCTCTTTTGCCATTGAAAATCTATGTCTTATGATTTATAGACGCCATTTTGTCCCAAGTTCATGTTATTGGCTTTCGGTGATTTTCAATTTTAAAATTAGATAACCAGAACAACCTACAAGAAAATACACTCCCAATTTTAAACTCTTTGCCATCATTTGAAATAAACTATCCAGTAATTCTATATTCGCCACTAATTCCATTTTCTGATTACTGATTGACAACCCCCAATCCCTTGAAAAAAATCCAACTCCTTCCCAGCCTGACTTCTGTAAATAAAATACATTCAGTACAAGAATCCCAGTTGTATTATTTCCCTTCTATATTTGACTGTTATTTCCGATCGAAATTTGAGACGTTTGCTAGCATCTGTCAAAAAAGTGATGGTTTAGTATCTTCATTTAAGTTTAGGAAGATTTAAGGAGTTGATGATTGAAATACAAAATTTCTGTGATTAAAACTAATCTATAGGAAAACAAATGATTCCTTTATAATATGAAATCCAATTAGTAGAATATGACAATTATATTTAGCCATCTAGGCGGTACATCTAGCCTAGAAAAAAAGCACACAATGTAAATTGTTAGAAACTTTTAGTTAGTTCTGTTACTCCCCCAAGAAAAAGGTTCAGGACTGACTGAACTGGAAGTCCTTAGAGAAGCTCATATTCCTAGTATCAATAGACTTGGAATGAAAGAAACGTCGTAAGTTTCCTTTTCTGAGTGTGAAGTTGGGGAAAGGATCAAATACTAATGAATAGCACTTGTTCCAAGATGCACATGTGTCTTTCATTGATTTGCCAAAATTAAATCAAAGGGTTCCATATGTGTCTGAAGGAGAACCATCTGACACTTAAAGTAGCAAACAATAAAACTTTAAAAATATATTTCCTGTGAAGCTGAGCTGATTGGGAAAAAGAGAAGGGAAGGATATAAATGTGGCTATAGCATATGTGTCAAATGAGTAAACTTTGGAAGAGCTTTATAAATCGTAAGCGGCATACATGTAAAGGAGCGAATAGGTATTCTTGGATTTTTATTTCTTATTTTGTTTATTATTTATTATTAGGTACTGTTAAACATTGGCAATGGAAATGGTAGTTTTTGTTTTTTATGGATCAAAATTGATGTCCAGGTTGGATACTAGACTGAGTGTACGTATATTTACATTTCTGTCTTACACATAAAACAGTCAAGTCTTAATGTTATCTTTGTAGTCACGAATTTCCCTGTTCTCCCCCAACTTCCTATTTCATCTAGGTGCCCACATCCTCCCGCCCCAAGCCCCAGGCTAGTAGGTCATGAGGGTTGGATCCTGACTTTACAGGAACTACTTAAGATGTCCACGGGCTGATACAGCTGGGCGATGTATCGAGTTTCTGCCTTTCGTTTGCTCATTAGCTCCTGTTGCCTGGCCTCGTTGTCACGTGCTGTTTCTCTTGTGACCAGACTTCCTATTTCTTATTGTCTGATCTCCCTCCCCCCAAATCTTCCTGATCTGTCCATGCTGCATTTCTCATACATTCTGGTTCTTGATCTTTATCTTATGCCATATACCTGGCCCACGTGTACCGAACTTATTGTTTACTAGTCTGTCTGTCAAGCTCTTTCCTAGACCCTGTTTCAAGGTCCTTACACTTGTGTGCCTTTGATCACAATGACCCGTTGCTCACCTCCCTACCTGCCTGTGACTCTTCATACCTGCCTATTTCACCAGTCCCTGCCACTCACCTTGAACTTAGAGCTTGGGCTCTGGGAAAGCCAGACAATCCTTTAACACTCATTTCCCCACATGTCCCTATCTTCAAATCATGTCAGGAACACATTGAGTCAGTTTCATAAATGTTCATTGGTTGAAGAAAATATACCTACTCATTCACAAACGTAATCAATACTGAGACATGTCTAGATGTGATATTTAGTGTGGGTTATCGCTGGGGGAGTCTCATGTAAAACTATTCAAGAACTCCTCGTGGATTGATGGTATTCCTTAAGGGTCAGTATCTGAATTGATTAGTGCGAGAATAAACTAAATGCATAGTCCAGTTTTAAGTCTTTGAGAATATATTATGTATATCGATCCAGCAAGTATTTACAGAATTACCTCTTCAATCGTGTCATGAGATTTTCTTTCACTGTACTTGAATGATGATGAATCTTGCTGTATAAGACTGATTTACACAATACCAGCAGTAGTGGTCACTGAGGAAAATTGGGATTTGCTATGAGCTGACTTTTCAGTCATGGCATAATTTGTGTGTAAAAGCTAGTCTCGGTGGTATGGCTTACCTAAATGGAAACAGCGTCCCCATCTACCTGCTATCCTATTGCTTTCATCTTATCAAAGAACTGCCCCAAATTATATAGTCCTTGTCAGGAAACCACATACATATCTACACTGTACATTACTTTATTTTCTTTTATGAGTTTTTTTTTTTTTTTCTTTTTTTTGCGGTACACGGGCCTCTCACTGTTGCGGCCTCTCCCGTTGCAGAGCACAGGCTCCGGACGCGCAGGCTCAGCGGCCATGGCTCACGGGCCCAGCCGCTCCGCGGCATGTGGGATCTTCCCGGACCAGGGCACGAACCCGCGTCCCCCGCATCGGCAGGGGGACTCTCAACCACTGCGCCACCAGGGAAGCCCTTCTGACTTGTTTTGAGGGATCGTGTACATATGCCTGTAGACACAGATACATGCCATATGGATTTTGTGCCATGAGAATATTATTAAAGACTCTCTAATCTGGGGCAGAAATTATTTCCTTTTCCATCAGTGACAGACCTGCTCGTATTTACGGTTGGGTTACGGTTACAAGTTGGGGAGTTTATTCTGGCTTTGATAGCTAAAAATTAGAAATAAATCTGAGAAAAAAACTACGCAAGTTGAAATTCAAATCTAAATGTAGGAGTAAATTGGCTAGATTATTCTGAAGCAAAATAGCAGGCATTCTTCAATCCAAAGTGCTCTATTTCTATTCAAACCACATTACGTCTTAGCTCGGTTCTGTCAGAGAACATCCACAGACTTACGTTTTCTAGAGAAAAAACAGCTTTGAAATCAAAACGTACTGCTTTTCTGGGCTTTCGAGAGTAATTAAGTGTAACTGGCAGATAATTTAAAATGTAACTAACTTTGTGTCTTTTTCAACATTTAGGAATTGCAGAGTCCCAAAACAATATTTTAGAAGTTCTTGCTTGAGACAACTAAGCCAAATATATAAATGAAATGGTGAAATGTAATGTATGTATGCATGGTTCTAAAAAGTACATAACCTATATATGTTTCCTTTTGCAGTTAACAGATAATTAGGAATCTTTAAATAGCCAACTTATATTTGATTGAAGCAACATTATAAGTCTATCATTTAAGTTTAGGGAAGAAAATAGTTAAACAGTCTCCTGGACTTAATTGTATTTTCAGCTAGATTCTTGGAATGTCTGTGGGAGTAGAGCTTGTCACTATGCTGATAATGACTCAAGAGAGTGACATTTTTCAGGCAGTTTCTACAGAATGACCTTGAAAATTGTTCGGTGGCGTCATGATGGGGGTCTTTGCTGCTCAGTGGGAAAGTGGTTGATTCATACTAGGAGACGTGATTTGAACATAGACCTGAAATTATTCATACAGGATGAGGTGACTGAATGACGAGCGCCCTAGGTAACGTAGGATAGTATTGGCAATGGGAAGAAGAAGCAAAGGTTAAACATGTGTGCACACACACACACTCCAGAGAATTATCAGATGCCAGAATGACCCTTAGAAGAAACCTAAAAGCCATTGCTTCAGAAGTGATGCTACTGTCTGTGATTTGAGCTTGCTTTTCCAAAAGTGAATGAATTGTTCTCACTATAATTCCTTCCAGGGATGTCCTGGCACACCTTATCAACCACAGACACAGAAACTTTTTGTGGGGTTTGTACCCCAGAGTTTACCACAGAAAAGTCAGTGACAACTAGAGTTGCCCCTGTGAGCATAAGAAGCCTGCTTTGCATATCTCCCCATTAAACCTCTTTCTTTCTTCTTTCCCTCCCTCTAACTCCTTTCTGCCCCACTGGCAGGAGTGCACGGTTGATGCTGACTCTTCCGACTTCAGGTCGGATCCTCCCCGCTCCTAGAAGCTCCTCTCCAGACCATAGCGCTCTTCCACATTTCTGGATTCACAGTGCTTATTTGTAAATTAACCTCATGCTATCTTGTCATTTCTTCCATGATCATTTTGGTGTGGTACAGCCCAGAGTTTGGTTTCTGGAGTCAGACTGTTGGCATTTAAATACTAGCTCCTCATAGCTCTGATATTTTTGACCAAGTTATGAATCTTGCTAACCTTCAGACTCTCTGTCTGTGAAATGGGCATTTACCATCTGTCAAAGGGTGACGATTCCACCAGCTCACACATGTGACACTCTAGGCACAGGGCCCCCGCATGGCATAAGGAGAGGGACCGACCGTGCCAATTTGCCCAAGACTAAGGAGGTTCCTGGGAAGCAGAACCTTCAGTGTGAAACCCGAGAAAGTTCCAAGCAAACTGAGTTAGTCCTCCTAGTTGTAAGCATTTCATTTATATTATTCAAATTTTATCATATTCATATTTTGTATTCCTTGGGAATCCTATGTTACATCTTTCCCTCATTAAGGTTCACAGAAGCGCATACCTAGGTGCTTAAACATCTTCATGTGTACTGCTTTTTCTTAAAGGAGGTTTGCAGTACTTTATAGTAATAAAATTCATAAAAGACTGGAAACTTAAAACAAAGATGACATGGGAGTCTAGAAGGAGGAATTGTTAGGAATATAACATTGGCTTGAGAGATAATTTTTGATTTTGCAAAGATATTTTTTAAAATGTATCCCAAATGCCTAGAACACTGCAAATAATAAAAGAGGTTAACGATTCCTCCAGGAAAACATCACACACAAAAGAAAATATAATCACAGATTGCTACTGTTAAATCAAGTGATCAAGCAATCCCTAAATGCGGTGTAGCTGCAGGGCTGTCTCACCACGCTTCATAAACCCAGCTGGTAAGAAAACAAAGAAACCTTTATACCCACGACACAGCAGGCAGCATGGGCTTCATGTGGCCACAGTTCCCCTCGCCCCTCCACCCCCTGAGTTCCAAGGAAGAACGTGGCCGGTGGGTCACGGGAGCAGGTGCAGGTAGATGCTGAGCACACAGTGGATCTTTGTCACAGCTGAGAAGTGCTAAGCTCAGGAAACTCGCAATCGTGTGAGGGGACCACTAGCAAACCTGCCCAACAGGGAGACATTATCTGTATCAACCTGGTTAGGAAGCAAGTCTTCTCTGGGGAGGAAAGGGAGACTTTATTATTGCAAAGATGGTTCTTGGCTGCCCAGTCTCCCTTTCCTCTCAGATGGTGACCTGGAAGTGGGGACTTTATTAGTCCCCCCCCGCCCCCCGTTGCTGGGGCCACGTGGCTCTTGCCTCACCAGGAGTGTCAAATGGTAGCCCCCCCCCCCCCCACCCTGCCCAGTTATCCTGTGGTGAGCTTCCTCGTGGCTCAGCTTTCTTCCCACAATCCCCGGTTGCTTCTTGAGCCCTGGGTTAAACATTTTCCTCCACAAGTAGAAAAAAGTCATGGGGTGTGTGTGTGCTTTAGCCTGTTCAGCTGCTCTAACAGAATACCGTAGACTGGGTGGATTAGAAACAACACATATTTATTTCCCACAGTCCTGGAGGCTGGAAGGCAGAGATGAGGGTGCCAGCATGGTCAGGTCTGCTGAGGGCCCTCTTCCTGGCTGCAGACTGCTATCTTCTCCTTGTGTCCTCACATGATGGAAGGAGAGCTAGCTAACTCTCTGGCCTCTTCTCATAAGGACACTTATCCCATTCATGAGGGCTCCACCCTCATGACCTAATCACCCAAAGGCCCCACCTCCAAAGACCATCACATTGTAGGGGGGGCGGTTGGGATTTCAACATATGAATTTGTGAGGATACAGACATTTAGTCCATTGCAGGGGGAGAGAGGGAATTTGGGAGTAGCATAAATAGGATCCCATGTGCCTCTAAATTTGTGTCAGGTGGAGAAGAAGGACACCAGCAGTAGCTTAGTTGTTCTTCATTGTGGCTGCCCATTTGAATCACTTGGAAGATTTAAAAAATAAAACACCAGTGTCCACTCCCTCCCACTCCCACCCCAGAGACTCTGATTTAATCTGGGGGACCTGGACATAGCATGGTTTTAAAACATCCCAGGTGAATTTAATATGCAGTCAGGGTTGAAACTCACTGCAAGTACCTGAATCCTCCTCTCTCCTCCTTTCCTTCCCACAGTTCATGGCCCACCCTGGAGCTGAAAATGTAAAATATGATATAGTAATGATTGCTTTTATTTTTACATATGGCTTCCAAAGTTTGAGCAATGTTTTATATCACAGTGATGACTATGCCTGTCTCTAAAACTTGGTGGTTTTAACTCAGTGGTAGATGGGTGGTTTCCCTTTTATGTTAAAGTCTGTTTATTCATAGTTTCTTATGTAGCAAGGCTGTTTCTTAGGCAGTTGTCTATTCACAGCTTATCCTTCAAAACCAGCAACTAAAACCTAGAGGCAGTCTGGCTTGTTTCTGTTTACTGCAGGGACGAAAAAGCATTTTCTATAGTGCTAGGAATTCTCTCAGATTAACAAATAGCATCTTGTTGCTGGATTAGGCATGACTGTTGTGGATTTAGTCCCCACTGTAGCTTGTGGAGAGAATCAGAGGCCACGAGGACTTGCAGCCCTGGCATGGAACTCTTGATGGCTCTTGATGGCATGTGCAAAAGCCATTTGAGCAAGAAGGTTCACGTCATGGGCCTATGTTGTTACCAGTTAGCTCAGCCACCTGGCTCGTGGCCTACATGAGATCTAGTTAGGCTCTAGCTCATTAGTTAGTATTTACTTCAAAACTAACAGCGTCTTCATACTTTCTTTTTTACGTTTATGTCTTCGTTCAGTTTAGCAATTTTCCTGTGACTGTCTAAATAGAGATTTTTCTGTCCTAGGGGAAAAAAAAAACCTCATTAAGTTCTTTGACATGCATTAGCCGATAAAACCATAGTCAAGTGTTAGAAAATATTTCTAAATATTTTAGAATTTCTGAATATCTAAAATATTTCTGATTTCATTGCATCTTGTATTCTTCATTGGAAAATTCCCGAGGGCTGATCTTCTCCTTATTCTAGATTTTTAAAAAAGTAAGCCTATGAGGAAAATCCCCCAAATTATTTTCTCTGTTCATTCTGTGTCTATAGTTAGCTAATTGCTATAGACTTAATGCTTGTGTCCCCCCGCCCAAATTCATATGTTGAAATCCTAACCCCCGATACGATAGTACTAGGAGATGTAGCATTTGGCAGGTGATTAGGTCATGAGGGTGGAGTCCTCATGAATGGGATTTAGTGCCATTATGAAAGAGACCCCACAGAGCTCCCTCACCTTCTGCCATGTAAGGACGCAGCAAAAAGATGGCCTTCTGTGAATCAGGAAGCAGAGTCTCACCAGACACCGAATCTGCTGAAGCTTTACTCTTGGACTTCCCAGTCTCCAGAACTGTGAGAAATAAATGTTAGTTGTTTAAGCCCCGCAGTCTGTGGTATTTTTTTATACGCACCCCAGATGACCTAAGACATCAGTAAAGCACCATTTTTATTTTTATGTTCTGCATTTGGAGTTTGGCCATATACTATTACTCTATGGTCATTGTGAGGCTGTCAAAACTTCCACTCCTTCTGTAATGACCTGAGACTTTTATTGTGGTGTCACTGTGCAGAGATGATTGTTCTGATGCCTTCCTGCTTAATCTCCCAGCCTCTGTATTTGTATTCTATAAAGTGGGAATGACACTTGTATTAGAGAGTTATTCTGTTAGTTAAGGGGCAATACATAAAGCACCAGGCATACGGAGGACACTTCCATAATTCTCTTTCTCTTCTCCCATCTGCTCTGGGTACCTTCCCCAGAGTGGACATTTTTGGGGGTGCTTTTTCTACTTTTAATTTGGGTGAATTTCTGTGGTTCATTTACTCCAATCTTTGTATGTTTACATGTATTTCCTTCTTTTTCCAGTTTCAGATTTCTGAAGGCTCCTAAAAATTTTCCTTCCTCCATTTTTACCTTCTGTTTTATGATCTTCCTGTCTGCTTACTTCTTTCTTTGTCTTGACTTTACCTCCTTCAATCATAAGAATAAGCCTTAATTAGAAAATATTAGTGTTGGCTGTTTATGTAAGAATTTTTTGTGCACTGGAAGAGAGATTTCAGTTTTTTTTTTTTTTTAACATCTTTATTGGGGTATAATTGCTTTACAATGGTGTGTTAGTTTCTGCTTTATAACAAAGTGAATCAGTCATACATAAACACATGTTCCCATATGTCCTCCCTCTTGCGTCTCCCTCCCTCCTACCCTCCCTATCCCACCCCTCCAGGCTGTCACAAAGCACCGAGCCAATATCCCTGTGCCATGCGGCTGCTTCCCACCAGCTATCTACCTTACTACGTTTGTTAGTGTGTATATGACCATGACTCTCTCTCGCTCTGTCACAGCTCACCCTTCCCCCTCCCCATAACCTCAAGTCCGTTCTCTAGGAGGTCTGCATCCTTATTCCTGCTTTACCCCTAGGTTCTTCATGACATTTTTTTTCTTAAATTCCATATATATGTGTTAGCATACGGTATTTGTCTTTTTCTTTCTGACTTACTTCACTCTGAATGACAGACTCTAGGTCTATCCACCTCATTACAAATAGCTCAATTTCGTTTCTTTTTATGGCTGAGTAATATTCCATTGTATATATGTGCCACATCTTCTTTATCCATTCATCCGATGACGGGCACTTAGGTTGTTTCCATCTCCGGGCTATTGTAAATAGAGCTGCAATGAACATTTTGGTACATGACTCTTTTTGAATTTTGGTTTTCTCAGGGTATATGCCCAGTAGTGGGATTGCTGGGTCATATGGTAGTTCTATTTGTAGTTTTTTAAGGAACCTCCATACTGTTCTCCATAGTGGCTGAACCAATTCACATTCCCACCAGCAGTGCAAGAGGGTTCCCTTTTCTCCACACCCTCTCCAGCGAGATTTCAGTTTTATAAATACTATAGGACATTTCAAATAGAGCCTGAAACCCTCAGAGCTTTAGTCATCTTCCAGACCTCTGGTCCATAAATCTTACCGATGTGAAATGAAAGTTGAGTCACACTTTTGTGTTTTGTTGTTGCCTTAGTATAATGAAAGCTACTGTTTTGTGGCTTTTATGGTATTGAAATAGAAACTGCTCAACCTCAAGACTCTTGGGCTGGAAGACCATCATACCTTTACCACCATCTGTACTAATGCCCATGGGTTAAGACTCCGTGCTTCCACAGCAAGGGATGCGGGTTCAATTCCCTGGTCAGGGGGAACTAAGATACCGTATGCCGCTCTGTGCGGCCAAAAGAAAAAAAAAATGCTCATGCTGTCTGACCACTAGTTTAATAAGGAGGGCACTGTGTGTTTTTCTCTTTCATAAGAAGTACTTGTTTGTTGCAAAATTAGCCTAACATCTTGCTTTTGCAAAACCCCATTGAATTCCATATTTTTGTGGACAATGTCTCATACTCACGTGGAATAGCTATCTTTTACCCAAATCCATAATAAACCCAATTTCCAAAGCCATTACCTGAAATTTCCTTTTGCTTGTTTCACCTATGTTTCATAAAAAACATTCATGTAGCACAACAATAAAAAAGCAATGTCTGTGCCTCTTTTTAAATAGGGATTTGCTTTTAGTAAGTTGATTCCTCTGAGCTCTCAGTTATATTTTTCATAGTCCTAATAGGAGCTTCCTAAAATATCTTCTATTGTACCAGGTATAAGGTAGATAACAAGTTTGATAACCCCAAAGAGACTTGCGTTAAATAATGTAAACAGAGAGGGAGATGGAAATAATCAATCAAGGCATGAGGAGAGACCGTAAGGACAAGGTTTCTCATTCTAAACTCTCGTGCTCTCTCCAGCCCACACGTGTTTAGGATAAATACCTTCTTCTCCTTCTGTATTTGACAGTAGCTACAGATTCCTTTTGAAGGTCGGATTTGAACAACTGAGTAGGCATGAATTTTCATTTTTAAAAGCCAAAGTTAGAGAACACTTTTCTTCTTTTTTAAAAAATTTTTATTGGCGTATGGTTGATTTACAATGTTGTGTTAGTTTCAGGTACACAACAAAGTGAATCAGTTATACATATACATATATCCATTCTTTTTTAGATTCTTTTCCCATATAGGTTATTACAGAATATTGACTAGAGTTCCCTCTGCTGTACAGTAGGTCCTTAGTAGTTATCTATTTATATATAGTAGTGTGTATATGTCAATCCCAATCTCCCAATTTATCGCCCCCCCCATTTCCCCTTTGGTACCATAAGTTTGTTTTCTACATCTGTGATCCTATTTCTGTTTTGTAAATAAGTTCATTTGCACCATTTTTTTAGATTCCACATATAAGTGATATCATATGATATTTGTCTTTCTCTGTCTGACTTACTTGACTTAGTATGGTAATCTCTAGGTCCACCCATGTTGCTGCAAATGGCATTATTTCTTTTTTTATGGCTGAGTAGTATTCCATTGTATATATGTACCACATCTTCTTTATCCATTCATTGGTTGATGAGCATTTAGGTTGCTTCCATGTCTTGGCTATTGTAAATAGTGCTGCAATGAACATTGGGGTGCATGTGTCTTTTTGAATTATGGTTCTGTATCTAGAGAACACTATTAAATGACATTCTTGAGTTGTCAGTACTGATGGGTGCTAAACTGGGATTATCATGCACAACCTGTGTAAACATAAACGCATTACAGCTGATGAGATAACATATTTAAGAGTTTTTTCATCATTATCCTTTCCTGATTGTTTTTTTCCCCAAAATATTTTAAGATGGTTGTGCATGATTCTATACATCAGAATTTAAAGGTCATTGTTAAGTAGTGTAACAAAGGATTAAGTGTCTAATTCTTTATTTTTATTAATTGTCAAGGGTTACGTATTTAATCTTAAGTATTTACAGATAGATCAGAATAATAATGAAGAAATGTCTTCTTTAAATGGATAAAAACCAGTTCAAGACTGCTAGCCTGGGGATGCAGTTGGAGTCGTTGACTAATAATGTTTTTAAGGAAATGCCCTAAGTATCCTGAGCCATTTCCTTCATTGGGCAAAGGACAATTGTCCAAGGCCATCACTGCTCTAGGAGGGCAGTTAGTTTTGTCGCTCCTCTTATACCTGCATGCTTTGAGCATAGTGGGCAGTGATTATTGTTAACATTCATGCAAGCTTACTAAGTGACAGGAAAGGTAGTAAGCTCTGTGCATGCATGAAGTCTCTTAAATGCTTGCTGATAGTCAAGGGAGTAAATAAATGAATGGTCATTGCTTCCAGCTTCCAACACAAGAAAAAGCTCTTTTACTCAGCTAGTTAAGTAGGTCTAGATATTTATGGGAATTCCAGTATTTTTTCTTCATGAGTGAATTATGACAACATCCTTGACGTCTATTGATGTTAATATTCAAATTGAGTTGATAATGTTAAAAAGTGCTGTTTTCTGACATATTTGATGTTTAATCACTTTATAATATACTACAATCCAAGTAAAGATCTTTCTCGAAAAAGACATTAAATAAACACAGTTGTAACAACATTGTAATATGAATTAATTCAAGAACTATTTTTAAAAATCCCATTTAACCTAATATCATTATTATCTGGAGAACAGATTAATGATTTGTAATTTTCTGATGATTAAATTCTTTCAAGTTTGATGTTCTCATATATCATTAGAATGAGTGTGCCACTTATAAAATATTAATTATTCATAATACCCAAGAATTATATCTGCTTTATTCTTTTATTATAACTGTCCTGAATAAATCAACCCATGATAATTACTTTATATACTCAACCTGATTGAACAAAGATGGCAACCTATTGTGGGTTTTTATAGCACGTATATCATAAAAGTTTTACTAGTGCATCATATAATTATTCAAACCACAACGAAGGGCATGCCTACTAAAATACCTTCATTTATAGCCCATGATTCTGGTTACAAATACTTAAACACACACTACTGATTTCGTAGGGTTTTATGTAGCTTCTGTATTGGTTTATCTAGAATTCAGTTTTCTTCAAAACAGGAACTATGTCTTTTGAATGTCATTAATTAGTGGTGAGAACAGCACAAACTAAGTGAATACTATCTTTTTTTATGTATTATAGAAGGATAATGTTTACGAAATTCTTTAAGTGGTTTCGTTCCTCAGGCTTTCATAACACTATCCAGCTAACTTATAGCCAAAAATAAAATGGATAATTCGTAATATTCTAAGTAAAATTTTCTTTTAAGGCTTAACAAACATTTGTTGCTAAACCTATGCTATGTTTACCGTCTTTGTAAAGGTAATATTCAACAGTATGTCTCAAAATATTAAAAGCACCCATTATTAAATATCCTGTGAAAACACTTATACCCTGTCATTGACAATCCAATTAAATTCCTTTAAATTTCTTTTTTTTTAATTGAAGTATAGTTGATTTACAATGCTGTGTTAGTTTCAGGTATACAGCACAGTGATTCAGTTATGCATATATATGTAAATCTGTTCTTTTTCAGATTAGTTTCCCTTATAGGTTATTATAAAATATTGAGTATAATTCCCTGTGCTATACAATCGGTCCTTGTTGTAAATTCCTTTAAATTTCTTATTTTTATTTTGGAAAATACCTACAAGGATCCCATGGCCAGATGAAAACAGGATTTTGTTAAGGGATTGCGGGAAATTTCTGTTTTGTATTTGTGTTGTTTTAACATAGCATCGGCAATAGAGTAATACAAATATTTCTAACATATTTAACTGCATGTTAAACTGATTACCTATATATGTCCTTAATTACTGACATTTATACTGCTCTAGAGATCACTTACAATATCACTCTTCAAATTTCACATGACACTGAAAATGGCATTTGGTTTCAGAAATGTCTAGCAGAGCATGGGGTCACCTGAGGGCTTGGGAGGGGTACTTTGAGACTCGGTTTAAGGATTCTTTGTGTGTGTGTCTGTTTAACGTCCAGCACCTGTTCTTCCTGGAGCCTACCAGCAAAGCCATTCTCAAGGGTATGGGTACATGCATCAGACCAGCTTGTCATCCATGAGGTCAATGCAGCATTCACCAAATCTAGTAAGTGCCCATTTGAAGCGTTCCTCCTTCCCTGGTCTTCATATTTTATCTCCAGAATGTAAATGCACGTAGAATACAGTTGAATTGAATAGGGTACATTTTTTATATAAAGGGTAAATGATGATGTGTTGCATTTTTACAGGCTTCCCTAAGGAAGTGGAAGACATATAGGGGTAAACCGTTGAGAAGGGGCGGCACGATGAGAAAACATGCAAACAGTAAAACATACAAAGACTCTACCAGTACTATAACCTCATTGTTATCTCATGATTGGAAGTCGTCAACTATGGTCTTCATTCAGTAAAAAAAAAGCACAAATATCTGGTCACGTTAACTAGTGAATCAAAATGGCCCCTGAGAGCTAAATGACACAGCCAGCATATGTCTTTGAGTCCTCCTCTGGAAATCTTGGAGTGCTGATTCATTCACTGAATGTAAGGCTTGGAAGCAGTGTTCCGGGTCATTTAGTCAAATGTGGCATCTTAGGCTGAAATTGCTTCTCCAGGCTTCCGACACAGTCCCTTGGCCTTTGCCTGTGCACTTAGAAAGAGGTGGCCCTTCTAAGCTTGTAAAATACCTTTTTTAAAATGTATTTTTGTTGAAGTATAGTTGACTTACAATATTATATTAGTTTCAGGTGTACAACATAGTGATTTGGTGTTTTTATGGATTATACACCATTAAAGTTATTATAATATTATTGACTGTTTTTCTGGGCTATACGTCACACATCTGTGACCTACTTATTTTTTATAACTGGTAGTAAGGTATCTTTATTCACTCTAAAGTTCTTTGCATCTCAGCCAGTTTCCTCAGTCTATGAATACACTTGATTTTGAGATTGTCTGATATCATTAGCTAAACTCTTGGCCTCAAATGAAAACAAATATAGTAAAACTCATTTAAAAAAATTTCCTCATTATAACAAGGACTTAATTATATGTACTTAAATATTCAGGACATTTATATGCTAGATTTCTATCACTGTGATACAAAAACCTATTGAGTATATTATGGATTTTTTCTCTTATTTGTTTTAAATATTTTTAAGAGGAAACAAAAATTTTTAGTCAAGTTCATTACCTCTGCCAGGGGACCAACGGTAGTGATTTGGCAGTGACTTGGACCTGTCTGCCACTATGGTGTGTTTTGTTCTCTGAAGAATGTGGACTAGGGGAGAATCTACATAATCTAAGGTCTCTGGGCTTATCTGAAGCTGGGGGAGTGGCTTTACTGCTTCAGAGCTTACTTTTTGACGGGCTAGCTATTGTATTTAGCGGCTTGCTCTGGCCCCCAGTCTTACGTCTTTTGCCAGACTAGTAACCTTGAGATGAACACAGTCAGGACAGACAGTATGCTCTGGTTTGCAGGACTCCAGAAATAGATGTGCTCGGGAAGATTCCTGATAGTTACTTTATGCGTGGGTTGGTTTGTTGCGATCCGCATTTGCGGCTGTGACTACCTTGGTGTCCATCGTGTGACCCCATCTTTCCCTCCTCAGAGGACCTACCGAGCCATGTACGATTACAGTGCCCAGGATGAAGATGAAGTCTCCTTCAGGGATGGCGACTACATCGTCAACGTGCAGCCCATCGACGACGGCTGGATGTACGGCACGGTGCAGAGAACTGGGAAAACCGGGATGCTTCCGGCGAATTACATTGAGTTTGTTAATTAATCATTTTTCCTTGCCCTTTGAGCTTTGTTCTAATGTACACTAAACGTAATCTTTTTAAAAGGTAGAAGATACTTTTAAGACAACTTGGCAGTTATTTTACAGTAATCTATCCTTCCTTTGACAATTAGACACGCAGGTACCAGGAAGAAGGAATGACTTCTGGGCTGAAAACAGCAGCATTTTCGGTAATTCGTATAAACAAAATAATTAGGTCTGGAGACCTGGTGCTGCTAATTGTGTTAATGTTTTCCTTTGATTGGCTATCGTGAACCCTTCTGGGGAAATGTATTTTTGTAGACTTTAATAGAGACGTTGATTGTCCCTTAAATGTCACAAGTATATGAAATTTCTTAGCTGTCCCTTTGGAATCACCAGAAGCCAGTCCTCTTAATTCAGCAACACAGCCGATAATTTAAAAACCATTTAGCTTTTGAGTCACGAGGCAATTTCCAATTCAAGTGAAAATTGCCTAAATATATTAAATGTAAGCAGTGGCAGAATGACAGTTTGGTTAAAATTATATTGACTGGTGGCCTTAGGGATCTAGAAACTTCTACCGAACAAAGAAATTTCCTTGTTCCCTGGGCCAACTTGGGTCTGTTTATTTCTCATTTGTACCGAGGTGTATCCTACTCTCCATTTACATTCTATGGACCTAAGTATATGCTTGGCTGCCTAGAATGTCAGGACCAAATTACTTCACAGCTACTCTACAAAGGGCAAATTTTAAGGTCATCTATATTATTTCCCTGATACTAATAGCCTTTACCCTGTTGCATGTCATGTAGGTTCAAGCTTCTGTAACATAGGCAGCTGCACTGCCTGTTCCTGTTATTAAAACAAAAAGTGTGGCCGATATCTAAAAGCCCTTTCCTCTAGTTGCCAGCTCATCAGAAAAACATAACTTGAAAAGTTGCTTGAGATTCTCTTGCCGCATTGCACTCTAGTTTTGAAGGATTTACACCTTAGGAAATAGATGTATACTCTAGCAAATAAGTGATTTAGGTGTTTATTGAACAGCTTTCATTAACTTAATGCCGCTATTGATTTAAAAGCAAAGAAAACTTCATAAAAGCCAGTTACAAAGTCGGAATACGAAGTGTGCTGGGGGAAGCCAGCGAACAAAAGATTACCAGCTCCGCACACAGAGACAGGTGATCTGGTTTCTTATTTGGGAAAATGGTATTCAGATTCTGGAATGGGAATCTAGCCACTAAAACCGCTTAATGAAAAGACTTCCTTTCCACTTTCTGGTTTTTATTTTGTAAATCACATCCAGCGGTGAGATTGGGATGTCACCAGAGGTTTGAGGTACAGGCCCAACAGATTGTTCATTTAAAAAGAGATCGTTGTCACATTTTCATTTCCAAATGAGTGACATTGCAGGCTCTGGCTGGATTCACAGCCGTGACCGTCATGTCGTGAAGTTTAACCTGGAGTCCACAGTCAAGATCACTGGAGAGACTAAGGTCCATCAGCAACTCTGTGTTTTTCTGACCATGCCCTTAGTGAGACTTGCAACAGGGTAGCAGTCATGTAGGGCCTGACTCTATAGCTGTAATGAAACTGAAAAAGTAAAGTTACAAAAATGTAATCAAATGTATGGGCCTTGGGGCTTTCTGCCTTAATAATATATTCAAAGAAATTAACAAAATATGCTGTAAAACATCTTTTACTGAAATGTTTATTGGTCCGAAGGCAAATGTTAATTCATTTACACCTTTGAAAAGTAAGCACATCATTTTGAAAATCTGTAGTCTTATTTTCATCGGGCTAAAAGAGTAATTAAATAAGGTTTATTACATTCAAGCTGCATCTACATGACACTGATGTAAAATTGAAAAGGGAAAAATTCAGGCAAATAACTAGAGATTTTTTTGAGGGGGTTTTACATATTACCACATAGCCAGCTTAGCTGATTTTCTGTCATTGGAATGACCAGTTGTGATTCATCTGATTAAACCCCATATCGATCTTGGTGTCTTATACAAAAACCTGCAAAGACAAGCGGAACTTGCAATATTCTTGCAAAAATTTCTGTGCATTAAAACTGAGGGCAATAAGCTTGCTTCTTAATTTTATTATACCATTAAGTAAATATTTAAGATTCACCCAGACAGACTACTTTTTTGTGATTATAAAAGAGTAGTTGTTGATTAAATTTGCAGAGGAAATGTAAGACGGGTACAATTTTTGATAAATAGCACATTTATAGGAAGCTCAAAGGAGACCGATTTGAAATGATGATTATAATCGGGGAAGTAACCATAAAGTAACAACTTGATGTTTCATTGTTTTTCTCATCCACTGATTTCAAAATCAGATTCACTGAATGTAAACGTCAATACTTATTTGGGGAATAATTCTCCTAAAATGTTAAGCCTCACATAATGTTTGCCTAGTAAAATGTTTCTCCTTTCCAGCCTTCAGGAATTAAGATCAGATCAGAATTTAACTAGAGAGCAGTTATTTTACAATAAAGACTGAGGGAGAACCAGTTGCACATGTTCCCGATGCTATGATTTGATAGTGTTGTCACCATTACTAAAGCCTGTCAGGATATTAAGCATCTCAGCAGAAATATAGGAGACAATAGATGTAGAAAACCAAAGCGCTATTTTTACAGCATCATTTTCAAAACTGTGTTCTCGGACAACTTCTCCCCTTTCCACACTCCCCCTCTCGCCTCGATTTGGCAGCGGGCAGATGCTACGTATAACGCTGACAGCTCAAGAATGGTTTCAAAAACAGTCCTTTTAAAGATCAAGTTAAAGAAGACTGTATGTGCCCGAGCACAGAGAGCATGCACCTGATTTTCTAAACGTGTTCTCAATCCTGATAAAAGCACACGGGCAGTTTGATACGCTTTTCAAAGTTCCGAAAACACAACTGTACGTGGATCATCTCTCTCTTGAGAAGAGCATGGCAACAGAATATATTGCTTTTGGTGTAAGTTTTTGTAGTAGGCGTTTTTACTAATTCTTGTTCTCCGGGAGAGCTTTCTATTTCTAACCTGTGGCAAGACAAAGTCTTCATGTCTTCTTGTTATTGTTTACATATCCGCAGTGTAGCCCACTTTGAAATATTTATCTGGTTGTCAGATCTCCGCGCTGTCCCCGCATCTTCTCAGGCCTCCCCCACCTCAGACACCACACAGGAATTTGCAAGCACAGTTCCCAGGAGCACCCTGTATGAATATGGATGCGATTAGACCAGCCCCTCTCTTGCCACCAGGTTCATTGCATGAGGATGACTAAGATGCCTTTTCGCCAGTCTCGCCACAGTCTTTCTTTCCTTATCCTCCATGTTGAGCTAGACAACACTCTGGGATTTGGGAAGCAGACTTTTCTAAACACACAGTGGAAGCTCAAGGTGCACCTCTTTTTCAGGTTTGTCCATCTCCAGTAGAATGTTTTTAATGAAAAGATAAAGAAAATGTGTGTGATCCTTTAATAACACCTCCCTATATAAAGTGGATATATTAATAGTTTATACCAAAATTATAATACAGAGATATAAAAAATATATAGGTGCCTTTATGATTACCCTTGTTTATTCACTATGGTCTTGAAAAGAAAACCAAGCAAGCAAGCTTCTGCCTATTCTATAGTAATATTTTATTATATGATTGGCATTTTTATGGTGGGGAAGTGAGATGCTCCTGACAGATACGAAAGGTGATAGATGATTGTATTTTACCTCTAGAGGTTTAGAAAATACTGACTTCTTCCGTCTATTTCTGAAAGGTTCTTTGTGGATTTATATATAGTTGAGATGCATAAACATTAACTTTAGGTTTGAGATTTAAAATACCTATTGTAAGATAGAAGAGTTATGTTATGAGGCTGAATTCATTGCATAAGATGAAATTCACTTCATAAATTCATTATACCTTAGCTATTTGCTTCTGATAATCTGAAAGTGGCTAGAGTACGGTTGTTTGGGGTAACTCGACATGGAGGTGAGAAAGCTTTGGTTAATAAGAAGCTGTGTAAACCAAGTTAAGAATGCTAAAATGAAGGTCTCTTTCTGAAGTATTCCGTGCCCATTAGGGTTCTTTCCAGGCACTGCCAACCAGTGCTGATCCAAAAAAGGCAAGACGCCGTACGATGCTTCTGTGGCCATCATTCCCCGATCCGCAAGCCTGGAAGGATCCCTAAGGCAAACCTCCTCCCCAGTTGTCCATGTTACTTCAGTATCTTCGTGGGAATTCCATAGGCTTTTTGTGTTTGATATGTGCTATTCAATTTGCATAGTATATACTTCTTTGTAATCCAGTTGCTGTTAAGAATGATTTATTTTAAAGGAAAAGAGAAAACTGCATCATAGTTCCCTTCCTCGGTGTTCGTACAATGAACTGCTGAGCATTTAGAAGCAGCACTGAGTGTGTTACAGGAGGGGTGTGGAACCGTTGGTCTTTGACCTGTGATTAAAACCCAAAATTGAATCATTGTGCAGATTGGCTTCTCTTTGCCTCAAAATATGTAGAATTGTGGTTGATGATTAATTTGCAAGATTGTACTAACTTTGAGAGCATACAGTTTTACAGGAAACGCTTCATGTTTTTAAAATGAAGGGGCTTACAGAACAATACAATGTTATTAATATAATCTGGCTTTTGTTATGCAAATTGTTAACACCAGCTATTAAAATATATTTTAGTAGAAATGCTTTAATTCATGTTTTTTTCCTCTACACTGTGAATCTTTAAGCCTTGGTGGACTAGAGCAACATCGTGCTGCCCAAAGGACTAACCTATGCAAACTAGTTCACATTTTAGTGGATGTCACAGGAATTGTGTAACAAGACGTTATTTCCCCCTGCATAATGTACAGCGGCATTGAAATAACACATTAAGCCTAGCATCATGTATGTATAGATAGTTACTCATAAACCCCTCACGGCTACCATAATCATTAGTATTACCATTCGTTTAAGAGCAGATCGCTGATTTATCTGTTAAAACGACGTCAACGATGTCAGAACAAGAATGACAGATGGATGCATCGGCCTTGGCTTCCAAGTGGTCCCTGCAAATGTTCTCCTGTGATAGAACCGCGTTCTCAGATGCGCTCTCTCCAGGGTATTATTATTCTGTGTCTTCTTTCTGTATTTGTAAAACATGATAACGCTTTAATTTCCTATCTCTACACGTTCGGTTTGCTTAAATAAATGCAGGATATAACAAAATGGTTCCACTTGTTGGTTCTCACCTTGGTTTCTTGGAGCAGGGGTCATTGATAACACCCTGGGTATGGGTTTATCGAGACCACTCACGTCAAATGGCCTCGAAGGTCTGTGGTGGCCTCAGTGCACTAACCTTGGTGAGTCATTCAGAATGTGTCTTCTTCCCCCAAATAAACGTAGCTTTAAATGATAACAATATTATGCTTTTGCAAGCTCAGTCTCCTTCTGATTTTATATCAGAGTACTATAGTAATACATTATCGTAGTTCACCTCTTTCAAGATTAAATTCCTCATATGTCCTCAATAGTACAGTTTTAATTTTCTTGTATTTGTAAGATGAAAGAAACAGCTTGCAGCAAAGAATAGGAAGTGCACAAACGGAGTGCATGAAACAGGGAGATGCTCTGATTTCCCAGCTCAGAATGGCTCATTTATCATAGAGGAGAATTGCTTTCTTCCTGTTTCCCATAGTTGGAAAAAGTGAGTTACTTCCTTTTTTGCCCTCATATAAATCTGCTGAGACTAGGATCTTAGCTTTATTGTGTTATCTTGTAGAAGTTCCTCTTTGATGGTGCCTAAACCCTCCTAATTGTAAACTGATAAACTCTGCTGATGACACACTTAGTACTCTTGCTTGTAGAGTAAACACGCGTCATAATCTTGAATTTTGTGTTTCTCATATTCCAAAAGTATGAAATGAATATTTGTATGATATTAATCAGCAAACATACTGATAATATTTCAAATGACAAAACAGCTTGCTCATTTATTTATTTGAAGAATTTACTTTTTTCTCTCTCTCTCGAAGTTTTTTTTCCCCACCATGCTCACAGATTTTACTCTTTGGGACCCAACCCACAGAGAAATGAGTAACTTAGTAAGATTTTTTTTTTCTGAATTAAAATAATTTAGGTTTAGGATAAACTATGCTTATATTTTTGTTAACTTAAAAATTTGTGAAGTTAGTTGTACGGGTAATTGAGACATACGTGACCACTAGAAGTCTACCAAAGTAACTTTTTACAAAAATACTTATACATAATAAATCGAAAAGTAGATAAAAGGAAAGTTTTGTTCCTTTCTTTATGTAATTTGCTTCTCCTAAGCAGGGGGATTGAATAGAGTTTTGTGATGGCAGAAAACTGGATATGGTCCAAGTGTGAACTTCAACCCCTTTCTGAAGTTCTAAGCAAAATTCTCAGGCCTTTGTCCATTTATATTTGTACTTGGGAGCAGCAGAGTTCTGATGAAAGATAGAATGAGAAAATGGGTTTAAAGGGTGAAAAGTCAGTATTAGAACAAAGGACCCGGTTACTGATTTTGTATTTATACTGTGGCATTTTGATCTTTGCTTTCACTTTTTTAAAAAAGTAGCAAACATGAAAGAGAATAATAGACTAAAATAGAGAAATTAGCAAAATCTGAACGGCTGTTATTTCACTTGAGAAAACAAGGAACTTTTCTGCATTCCAAATTTAGTTACTCAATTGCTTTTAAAATGGACTCGTTTCTGGTTCTTGAGCCAGCCCACTTTTTCCAGAGGGTTTCTACCCAAGGCCACGTGGCCCTTATTAACTTCTGTTATCTCGCCACTCATGACAGGCGGCTGGATGGAGGTGACCCATCTATAGCATGCCCAGGAGCCCTTGATAGGAGCCTCACAAGAACTTTGCCCAACAGGAATGATGGTCACTGAACCTGTCCACGTCTCCCTGAGGAGCCTAAGTTCACAGTATAGAGCAGGTTGGTTAACTGGTCTGATTATTAAAAGCTAAAAGACATAGAGAAAGGAGGAGGAAGTCGAGAGTAAGCAGAGCTGTGAGTAAGCAGAAAGCATGAGATGGGGAAAGACCATGAGATGGGGAAAAGATATTTAGGACCGATGGAGCCAAAACTAAAGTGGATGGTTGGTGGTGGCACGAGCCCTGGAGGTGGGAAGACACTGATTCTTGCTAACGGCGGCCCCTGAGAGTAGGGAGCCCCAGCCCCTGCTGCAGAGGAAGCGGCCACACTCCATGTCAGATGCTCAAGGTTCTATCCTGGTCCTGCTGCCAATGTGAGGCCACCTCCCCCTGTCTCGATAAGGAACAAATTTCATGAATGTTGGAAACACTTGCAGGGTGTCCCCCAAACGAAAGACCAAGTGGCCAACGTGATTGAAATGCCAATTACATTTTTGCAGTTGAAATGTTCCAAGGTTGTCTTAAATAATTTTCTCTTGTTTTCTTTTATGATGCGACATATTACACCGTATACGTGCTACTGAAAACCACTTTAGTTAGAAGTTGTTTCCCTAGGCTCTATGAAGGGTATCAATAATTAATAACAGATGAATTTAACTTCAACCAGTGGGTTTGTACAAAGAAAGGATAGGGAGAGGAATGTTCTCATCAACTTCGAAGTGTTTGGAAAAGAACATGGGAACGACTGGGCCACCTTAGAGAGTGACTCAGGCACTGGTGTCCCAGTGACAAAAGCTGAATTGTTTTTGCAGAGCTTTCAGAAATACCTAATTCTTCCAGGTTTCCTCGGTGATAGTTCTTGATTAAGGTGGATGAAGCAGTAACTGTAACTTACTCACTCAGCATGGATTTATCCAATGCTTACGTGATTCAAGGAACAGAACACAGGAACTTTCGTATTATATTGGTAGAGGGGAGACTTACATTAAACAACCAATGATATGCATTTATCCACTTGTATACAGTTGTGTATACTTAACACAGTTAATTGTTTCATTGCAGTTTGAGAGATGTTGTGAAAGGAAAGCCTAGTGCTCCCTGAGTTCTTAGAGCTGGGCCAGGGTGACCTGTGAACTCGGCGCAGGGGAAGGTGTGGAAGACTTCTCTGAGGATCTGCTATTTGAACTGAGCTGAAAGCCGCACTGAGAGCTCAGTCCATCTAAGCCTTAGATGCGTGGGAAAATTAGTCACTGGCCGCTAATGATAGAAATACTCTAGTCTTCTGCCAGGTTTTAATTTAAATAGCAATGGCAGGCTTTCGTAATTTTCATTCAATTAAATTTTCATGAACAAAAGTTGGGGTATGCACGTGCACGAATATGTGTGCATGCCCTACCCTTTGGTTATTCTAATTATGACTTATTCCACTTCGAAAGTCAGCAGGTTGCAAAGAGTTAATTATACACACAAAGTTGGACAGATGTGGAATACTTCACTTCCTTTTTTGGATAATTGGTTATTATGTAGACTTTCCTGTGTCCTTACTTCCTCCTTGAGTATTTTTGGAAAGCATGTGCTTACTGGAGTTTACGGTCCTACAGTCTGCAGCAGAACCATTGATTAAAAATGCTGTTCTCTCCTGTTTTAGATTCCACAATTTGGGAATTGTCCTTCCATCTAATATGTGATATGAGTTAGATTTTCAACATTAACTGGACAACACAGGGAAAAATCACTCACAAAGCAAGATAGTTGTTGGTAATTATTTACAATAAGTCCTTGCTTGGAGGTAAATCATAGCTTTGTTTATAGAATTCTGGCAAGATTGTTGAACATCCGTCTCCTTTAAAAATCTGACAGTTATGTTTGCACATTTTATCTGCGGTATCCTTGCCCCAGTTAAATTCATGATCGATAATATTTTGGATGTTTTTGGCTCTCATAATGCTTGTGTGGGAACACTTTTTGATATTTATAAATACTTCCTGGCTGCATGTACATCTTTCTTTTAGAAAGGAGTGTTTTGACTTTCAAAATGGTGCCGCATAAAGCGATTTCTGAACTTCTACATCTTTTTGTTATGTTGCTTTTCTTCCAAAAAGCGTAGCTCTGATGATCCAACTACAGCCATCATATTTGTATTGTAACACAGTTTCTTTTGTTTACAACCATATGCCCACTGTTTTACATTCATTTTAGTGGGGTCGGGAGAAGAGGTGCCTGAAAACCCAGGGGACAAACTTGTTTTGTGTGACCCACCCAGTGGTCCAGGTGAGTGTGGAAAGCATCTGCCTGCAGCCATCCTCCACCCAGAAAAACAAGGGACGGGCACGGGGAGATGTTTCTATCTTCCATGATTTAAGTCCTAGAAAGGTGCGAGAGTGGGGGAGAGGATGGCTCCTATGCTGATTTATTTTTCGAAGCAGGCAAATAAAAATGTTTATGGTATGAGAACATTATTATAGTATGTCAGCTCTTAGTATTATCGAAAGATTTCGTGCCTGAAGGGTATTGAAACATTTTCAGAACTTCAAATGATATGCTACTTGATCACGACGGAGACCCTAAAATGGTAGTTTCATAATGTAGAGTCCTTAAGAATTTGACAGAGTTAATTTAGTTATATTTCAGCACAGATCCAAGATCTACATTATGATTGATTGGGGTGGAGGGGAGTTATCGGCCAAAAGAAGTCCTGTACCAAAGATGACCATGTCAAGTGAGTGAGTGAATACCTCTGGAACGGTAGCATCGCAGGAAAGAGAAGGAAGGACGTAGCTGGGGCAAGGGCACATCTGAAGAGCCCAAGGCCTCACTTGGATGAAAGGTCAAAGTTTTTGCTTCAACTGGAATTGGGTCTTTCAAAATGATTCCAGTCTCAGGAGGTAGAGTTTCTCTGTGTTGGCCTTGGTTACCTTCCCATGTCTTTGCAGTTTTGTCGTGTCCACAAAATAATGCCGCACTCAGTTGTGTTGCTGAGCTTTTCTGGGGGAACGATGGATTTAGAAAGCATCTGGAAAATGCTGAAAGTTCACTTTGTGTGAGTACAAGTTGGGATGTAGTCTTTGAATTTAGTATTGTGTGATGCCCCAGCCTTTATATGGACTTTTTTTCCTTTAAAGTCTGAGAAAGCCATGTTAATCGGAGCAGAGCTGAGTAGGTCCCGCGTTAGGTAGAATTTGGGTGTCTCACATCTCTGAGAGGGACAAGTTTCAACCAGCAACATGCGTGCCCTTCCACACTTGTTGCCTTTGGACTCACAGATTTTCAGGGGAGCAGAGACCTTCAGTCAAACTCCTACCGTCAGGAAGACATGGCATGATTGTCTCGTTGTATTGATTGGAAGACCAGGTCCTGAGAAAGTTGGTGACTCTATCATAATCTAATGGCTGGACTTTGAAGGGTGGATAAAAACCTAGCTCCTCTGTCTTCGGTCACGGTGCCTCTCCCCTCACACAGTGTTGCTCTTGACGTCCGCTCTATCTGGTTCAGATGGCGAGGAGAAGAGTGAGCGCGCTTATCTGGAGCTGCCCTTCTTGTTCCTTTAATGTCCCAATACTAGCTCTGCTGCACAGCTGTGAGCGCTGAGGAAAGTGATCCCAGGCGGTGCCCTGCTTTGATCACCCAAACCATGGCAAGGACACTTTGGAGTAGCAGAAGAAGTGATGGTGTCCAGACTCTCATATCACAGGTCGGGAAGGCAGTATCTCATTTCCTTTAAGACTCTGCAACTGCAAATTAAGATAAAAGGAAAACAGGGTCTTTAGAGCACTGATTTGAAGTCAGAAAGCGTTCTGTTCCATGTCCAGCCCTTTCTTCTCCCGGGGGGACTTTAATAGGATGAGTGAAGCTACCATCTGGTCCAAACTCAAACCTCTTGTCGTTCGGGTAGTTAGAATGCCTCAGGACTTCTAACCAGCTTGGTTTTTAAATGTCATTTCCACAAGCGCTTTTTAAACACTTAAACATTTGTCCCACTTGTGATGCCAGCAGGGTTTGGATTTGGACGCCTAAGATAGATTTGGGGCTCGTGACAAGTCACCCCCTCCCAGTTGTGTGCCATCCTGTTTTCCCCTTCCTTTTCTTTCCTTTTATTCCATCCCTTCTGTTTCCTGTTTTTAAAAGAATGTATTGGTTCTCTACTTAAAAAAGTAATCCATCCTCACTGTAAAACATTCAAAAGAGTAAAGAGAAGGAAAAAATGACTTCCAAGCCCACTATCAGAAACTATGGTGTTGCTGTGTATTCTTGCAGAGTATTTATTGATACATGTGTGTAAATTTTTAACAACAATTGTCTTATAGACAATTTGATGGACCTTTCTCCCATTTGACGTTGCATAATGAAAATTTCTTTTATCATTAAGTAATTTTTGGAAAATATTCCATCATATGTATGAATTATTTAACCTTACCGGACACTTGGATTGTTTTCCTTTTAAAATAATGCAGTGAATATTTTCATATTATTATTTCCATTATTATTTCCTTAGGGTAAATTCCATCAAAAGGGAATTGCTGGGATAAAAGGATCATATAATTTCAAGGCTTTTAATAAATACTGTTATTAACTTGTCACTCAGCAAAATTTACGATTTAGATACCTACTATGAGTAGATTGTTCCTCTTTTACATCGTTTATTTCTGTGATTGCTGGTGAGGTTGAACGTTTTCTTCACATGCTATTGGCTGTTTGCAGTCCGTTCTCCCTGCCCCCAGCTTCCTGGTCTTCCATTCTGTTGCTTGGGATATGCAGCACTGCTGTCTGAATGTTTGTTTGTTTGTTTTCAATTCGGTATGTATGGCCGAATTACCCTCCAGAAAGTTTCCTCTAATTTATACTGCCATCAACCGTTTGTTTGTTCCGTCAAGCCCTTTCTGACACTGCATGCTACTGTTTGTTTTAATTTTTGTGAGTACCTCTTTTAGTTACAGAAACTGTTAATGCCATCATTTTTACATATGCAATTGCTGTGTGTTAAAAGCTCAGAGACAGTACAGAGAGAGAGACAGACAGATGGACAGAATTTTGCAGGACAGGAAGTATAAATAGACAATGCAGAGAAGGAGTCAGGTGTGAAGGAGAAGGGCTGACTAGGAAAAAGAGTATGGAGTCGAATTAGTCTGCTAGGACTGCCATAACGAAGTACTGCAGACTGGGTCACTTAAACAGGAGTTTATTGATATTTTCTCACTGTTCTGGAGACTGGAAGTCCAAGGTCCAGACCTGAGCGGAATTCATCTCTTCGGAGGCTTCTCTCCTTGGCCTGCATGTGGCCGTCTTCCCCCTGTGTCTTCAGGTGCTTCCCTATGTACCTGTCTCTGTCCAAATTTCCTCTTATAAGGACACCAGTCAATACTGGATCAGAGCCCATCCTTATTACCTCATTTTAACTTAATTACCTCTTTAAAGACCTTCTATCTAAATATAGTCACATTTTGAGGTACTGGGTGTTAGGGCTTCAACATATAAATTTGGGGGGAACAAAGTTCAGCCCATAAGAGGAATGAAAAAAATCAGTACTTGTGGGCAGCCAGGCACAAACAGGTGTAGCTTGGAAGGGATTGAATTTAGAGAATTTTAGAGGGACAGTCTGAGTGCCCGGGGAAGGCATTTGAAAGATGAAGGAACTAGGAGCCAGAAAGGTGAGCCAGGTGGCCCAAAGTCACAGCAAGTTAGTTATAGAGCTAGGACAGGAGCCCAGGACTCAGCGTTTCAACTCTCCTGGTTTTCCTGTTGCACTGCACTGCCTCAGGAAGCTCAGCTCTTCAGTGAGGCTGTGCCCTGTGTCTCTCCTGCTCTGACTCCAACCCCTGGCAGTGATCTTGAGCTAAGCAGGTCACTGCTACAGGCCCCAAATCACTGTTGCTACATGACGCTCTGTGGAAGGATGATTTCCCGCCTCTCCTCTCTCCCTCAGGTTGGAGTCAGTGTAGCGGGATCAATTTCACTTGATGCCCTGTCTGGAGGGAGCCCGCCTCGGGCTCTGCTGGAGGAGCTGGTTTCTATAATGATACAACATGGGGGGCAGTCTCCTCCTTGCCCTGTATCCCACATCCCTCCCCCTCTCTCCACCTCCCAGGCCTCCCCAGAACCTACCCTTTCCACCTCCTTGCATACCTCGTCACAGAATGTTGGACCTCAGTTTGTACTTTCTTCACTACATCTTATTTCTGTCTCTTTGTTGTAAGTTCTTATAGAAGCTCCATCTCCCAGGAGGTGAGGGACTGAGACTGCACAGCTGGTTTGTCCTCTGTCTACCTGGTTATTGTAGGTAGCCACCAAATAAGTGTTGACCTGTGCAAAAGCACAGTTTCTAATTTCCCTGAAACAATAGGGCTTGTTTTCAGTTTTTATATCCACTCTTTCCTAATGTGGAAAACATTATACAGAGCTAGAAGCATATAGTACTCAGTAAGGAAACACAACAACTTAATAAACAAACAGAACATCCATTTGTGTCAACACTGATGATAAACCTATCTTCATTGTCTAAGCTTCCTCTCACTTTAATCAGATTGTTTTCAGGATGGTGAATGGCTGGCAGACCGTGCGCTCATGGAGATGGCTTATCATGGTGGAGGGATGCCAAAGAAAAGAGCAGTCGTCTGGGTTGGCAGGGCTATAGTCTGAAGAATGACACCACCTTTAGCTTCTTGGAAGGCGCTACCTAACTCCTGCGCCTGAGTTTCTTTATCTGTCCAACAGAGATAAGGTTTCTCTTTCACGTATGTTCTGCATATTCTGCTTGTAAAGAACCCAGCACAGGATTTAGCTCATACTAGGTGCTTAGTAAATGCCATCAGAGACCACAGTGGCCATCTCTGGGGCACGCCCTTGTCAACTGTTACAGAAGAGAACCTGCTTCCATTTCACCTTCTCCGGGGCCATTGAGTGGCCAGTAGCAAAAGATTAGTGCAAATCCATGCACTTAATAAGAGCAGATGGTCTATTAATTGAGCACTAATTAAGTATAATGAGATAATGCAGTTGCATGTAAAGACTTCTGGGTATTGGGTTAAGAGAGGACCTCGACAGAGTAACTACATTACTTTTTAAATATTTAGATGTTTATGCCAATAAGTTCTGTTTAATTGATAGAGATATCTGGCATATTTTTACATATTGTGCTTTGTAAATTACCATTTAGGATATTAATTTCAAAAGTAGAAAAGTAGTGCTATGTGATGACCTTTAAAAATGCATAGCTGATTGAATCCTGGTATTTAAACCCTAATAGATTTAATTATATGAAAGTGACACAAGAGGGCAGCTGTGTACTGTTTCTGAATACCTTTTGCTACAGTAGATTAGGCTAAAATTGAATATGTGAATAATCAGTATGATAGGAAATTATCTTTCATAAACTTGTTATTACATAGATGAAATAAAATTATTTTATTTAGAAATAACTTAATTCTGTGTACCACTCACATCCGTATTGGTAAATAAAGGCTGACAAGTAATGATACAATTAATATCCCACTGATTATCCATAGTTACTACGTTGACGTAGAACTTCCTGGTGATGCTTAAAGATCATCTGACTGATCTGAGGGTACGGTGGGAGAAGGGGTGGAGGGACTCATAACTTAAGGCACAGCCTGGTCCCCACGGGAAGCCTGTATGTTGGAATGAAATGTGTGTCCGGTGCAGCAGAGTTTAGCAGTCCTGTGGGGCTGGACAAGAATGTCTCAGCCTCTGTGTTTTCACACAGATCTTGGAGGTTGGCTTACTTCTGATACCTTTGGTTGTCATCCTTTGACCCCACAGCGGGTAAATATACTGCATGATACCTAGAGCCTCCTTGCCAGAGCTGTGGTGTGACTCTGTCAGTATGTCCCATCCTGGGGGTCAGAGAGGTCCTGGGCACTAGGATAAGGAACCCGAGCTGAAGGATCCTGAGGATGCCTAGAACGTTCCAGGTCTGAATTACATCCAGTCTCCGGGGCTTGGGCAGTTGCATGAGGACAGCCGGAGAGAGGGCTGTGTCTCAGCATAGATCAGAGATAGAGCTGTAATGGATCCTCCTGTGCTTCAGATGTCGTTCTGGAAGGACAAATCTGGTTTGTGAAAATGGGCAGCTGCAAAACTTATAATAGAGTTTTTCCCAAAGTGAACGTAGGTAGATCATTGTTACTTAAATCACTCCAATAAGCATTTATTAGTTTTCTACATGTGGCCAGATCCAGTTCATATGGGTGCAGAGAAGCAACACAGGGTCTTCTGACCTGAACTGATCAGGGGGGAGGTGGGGGGGAGGGGTGATGGGACACAGTAGGGCCATGGGGACAGTAGTTTGTGCAGTCCATGCTAGTTTGACAAATTCATAATGATATTACTGGAGTCTGAGGGAACACACCCATGACCCTGGTGCACAGTGTGTGTGGCTTCCCGGGGAGAACGTACAGTGGAACCAATACTGGCCGCGAGGGCAGGGCAGGCCAGAGGGGGAGTGGCATAGAGACCCAAGAACTGGCCCAAGAACTGTTCATCCAGAAACAACAGGGGCAGGGCTGTGTGTGGAAAGGTCCTCACGCCAGGCCCAATTCAACAATTAGGGGCAAAATATAAATCCAGAGGTTTGAGCTGGATATTCAAAATGGGCGTGGTGCATGTAGGTTTTCAATGAGAGGAAACAGGGCAAAGGTCAGAAATTGAGAAGCCAGGAAGAGCAACCAGATCAGAGAGTAAACAGTGCCACCACAAGTCTGGATGTCACTGATCGCAAGTCAGGAAACACCTTGCTTTCTGTGTTGGTTTAAGATACTTTTCCTGGTAAGGACGAGAACATCCCCACAGCTGCTGGTTCTCTGGAGAGTCCCAGAGAATTCTAGCAGAGTAGAACAATCTATATAATAAAGGAATCGCAGCCCCAAATGACTGGAAATGGAGAGCGAGCCTTAATTCATGTCATAAGTTCATGTTTTCAGGTATAGCCAAGTTTCCTCCCAGAGTGCTGGAAGAATTCAAATATGTAATCAGGGAGTCACCACTGGTAATCTTTAAAAAATCATGTACAACAAGTGAAGAATCAGAAAGTTAATGACAAGTAAGTGTCACAAGTTATGAAAAGGGGTGGACCCCAGAAACTACAGACGATTAACTTTGGTCAACGTTTGGTCAAATTATAGAATGAATTTAAAGCAGATGTCTTATGAACACTTTGAAAGGAATGTGTTGACTGCTAGAAGACATGGAATCACCAGGAACAAGTCACGCCAAACTGACCTCATCTTTTATGAAAGCATTTTTTACTGACGTGGGAGATTGGGGGAGTAACATAGATCTAATGTTTCTTAGTTTTAGGAAAACGTTTGGCAAAATCAGTCCAGATATCACTGTGGATAATATGGCAAAATACACATAGGAATGAAAGTGCTCTCAGACGGCTGAGACCTGTTTGAAAACTCTGCTCAGAATGAACAGAAAATTTTCTACCCAGTGACATTCGGTGAGTTCCCCCGTTGACTCTTGCAAATTCTTACTAGAGAACCTGTGAACACCCAGGAAAGAAGAAAACTGAAATCAGGACTGCCTACCACATTAGTGCCAGGATCAAGCACTAATTTTACTAAATTCGAGGCTGAAGAAGATGACCATCAGTAATCTATAAATAATGCCTACATGTAGGTAGAAAGACCTGCTCTTTCCTCCTCCCCTGCTTAGTCTCTGCTTTAGAAACACAGATTCTATAAAATTAGGAAACTGGACATCTCCCCCTTCTGCATGGGAAGAAAGACTCCAGTCACAAGGCAGAACAAAACCGAAGAATAATTCTATGAGAAATGAATGGACCTGTAAGAAGAAAATGATAGAACTCTGCTAAGTGATATAAAAGTATGAATAAATGGAGAGGCCCATTCCCGAATGAGAAGATTAAACATCATAAATACGTTAATTCTTCCATAATTAATTACAAGTTTAATAGATCCTAACAAAATCATGAAGAATTTCTTTTTTTGGACTTGACAAAGATATAGGGGGAAGAGACTGAGGACAGAGGGAATGGCATGGGTAAGGCCCCAAGATAGGAGGACCGATGGAGTGTCCACAGAAGTCCAGAGTAGCCCGGAGAGGGAAGGAGGAGAGTCATGAGTGAGGCAGCTGGGGAGGTGGGCAGGGAGAGAGCACACAAGGCCTGGGAACCTCACCGACAGTGTTGGTCTTTATCCAAAGAGCAATGAGAAGTTAAAGGTTTTTAAGCAGCGAAATACAATGATTAAATTTGAGATTTTAAAAGCCCACCTTTCTGCCGTGTGGAGAATAAATCAGAGGGGGAGAAGAGGAGAGAAGGGAAGAGAATCTGATTAGTAGGCAGTGGCAATAGTCAGGCAATGTGGTTACACTAGGCTGGTAGCAGTGGCAAATGAAATAGAAGAGAAAGGCAACTTGCTTTAGTTCACCAGAGCATCCCGGAAACCAATGCTGTGATACCACTGCAAGAAAATCGGAGAATTTTCTATATAAATGTCATTCCACACTTATTATGGCAGCATACAAGGGAAATAAAACAGGCTTGGTATAAAAATGTCTAATTTAGGTAGTGGCTATAGCACATTCTAGATGTATGACCGCAGGCAAGTTTTTTAAACATTGTGACCCCCAGTTTCCCCATGTGTTCCGTGAGTTGACTAATACCTGTTCACGGAGCTGTTGGAAGGTGTAGTAGGCACTGCTGATCGTCCCCAAATATCTATTTCTTCTTCCTTCAGAGTAAAATAGATTTTGACTGAGCCAATGGCCATCAAAAAAAGAAGAAATTTCCTGGGCTCTTTGCACTTAGATACGGCCGTGTGACAAAGTCCTGACCAACAGGACCCAAGAGGAGAGCTGGGTGCTGGTGTCCACAGACCTTTCCGAAGAGAGACGCGGCACCTGCTCTTCGCCCTTCTCTCTTCTTTCCTTCTCTCCTTCCATCTGGAAGGAAATACGTCCTTGGACCACGAGGGCAAGGGCAACCCCTTAAGGATCATGGGATTGTGAGCGAGAAGGCGCTTGATCCCTGAAGAATCCAAGAAGACCCACAGGCCTGAATCTTGTTTTCCTGTTTTGTTGCTGTTGGTTGGTTTTGCTACCAGAGAAAGACTTTCTGTCTTACTGGTGATCTAGCTTTGTCATACCTGTTACCTAAAGATTAGAAGATGTAACATATGTGAAATGCCCAGACATTGTAAGCCATCACTAATATTTTTGTCTCCCACCAAAAAAAAAAAAAAAAAAAAAATCCTTTATAATTCTGCCCTTCCGTTCTGGAGAATTTAATTGTATTCTTAAATTTTTTTTTTCCTTAGACTCTGGCAAACTGGAATCTATCCAGGAGAAACTTCTCAAGGTAGTGAGCAGGCCTGGAAGCCACATGACACAGGGAACAGTTAATTACAGGACTTGTTTTGCATTTGCTATTTTTAAAGGAAGTGTGCCTTTGACTGGAGCTTGGGAATCTCAGGTGAGTGGGATCCTGTAGTTTCATCTGTTCCCACGGGACTGGAACTGGCTTGTCCACGGCATGGCTGGAGGTCAGAGCTGGAGCTCTTATGAGGGAACGGCGGGGGGGTGGGTTTGGAAGGGTGCTGAGGTGGTCTGCAATCGTCTGCATACCCCCAGCCCGGGTGAGGGGTGAGGCCCCGGGAGGATCGTTATGTAGAGGGCCCCTGCCCGCCAATCTCTACCCTGATCAGACCGGCGGTTTTCTCCGTGTCTCCCAGGGGGACAGGGGTCTGTGAATGTATCTCAGGGGCTGCCACGGAGGTGAGGCAGGATTAGTGGCTTAGAGGTTTTGAAAATCTACATGTAGAAAGTCATTCTGAGGACGTGAAACCTGAAGTGGAGACTAAGAATGAAGCCTCAGTGATTCCCATTCAACCTGTTCCGTCATCTGTTCTCCAACGTGCCAAGTCGATCTGAAGTCACTTCCAACGTACAGCCGGCCTCCTTCAGAAAGGAGCCAAGCTACAAACAAAGTTTAAGTGAAAATGCTGAGCATAAATAGAAGAGTCCATCTAAGGAGACACATAGGCTACGTTGCTAAGTGCACATCTGGGTCCGCGTAAGAGGAAACTGGTAGGGAATCAAGCATAGTGATGGCTGTGTGTTGATGTCAGCGGTAATACTTCACCACAGGGGTTGGCACAGTTGAAAGGAGGTTCAAATGAATAATTTGCAAGTGAGCGTCTTCTAGGTTTATTCTTATTCAAGTGACAGATGCCCCTGTGATGACCTCGCACTTTGATGGGCCCTTCACAGTTTGCCTGAGTAGCTGGGACATCAACCTGCGTGTGTCCCTAGGAAATTTCTTTCCCTTCCGTTCTTCCCTTACATCGTGTGATCCAGCCGTTCGAAGTGACTTGCAACGATCAGAGGGAGACATGGTCTCCCACCCCTGCTTGCTTTCTGCTCTCAAATCCTGTCCACCCCGCCCCTGCCCCCCCCCCCCCCCTTAGCACTCGTCTGTCATCGTACTTGTCACTGTAAAGTCTGTCTTCTTCTCTGTCTTCCCCACTAGGCTCAGACAGCTTTCAGCTACTTTTTTTTTTTTTAATTTAACCACTTTATCCCACTCATAGCCTGGCACCCAGAAGGTGCGTGAAAATGTTTCTTGACAAGCTGAGTTAATTCTCCGCCCATCAGCCATTGTCATGAAGCCTGAGTATCCTGTACCCTCAGAGGCTTCTGCTCACTGCAAGGGGCAGCCATATAAATCCAGCAAAAGCCTCGGGAGCTACTGCAGTGCTCCAGCTGCCCCCCAGCTGCTTAGTGTACAGTTGGTTTGTCAGACAGGCAGCCAAGGGTAGAAAACTCCCAGGAAGTGGGGCACTTTCAGCTGGTCCCCAACTTGCTGTGTGACTTGGAGCAAGTCTCCTAACCTTTTGGTGCCTTACTTTCCAGACCCTTTCATGGCCAACCACATAGTAAGTCTCATAATAAGTCAGGGAGGGCACACAGCAGTCTAGCTACGTAGAATATTATGAAGGAAGCATGAAGGGTACAAATAAACATAGGTGTGGAGGGGCACTCTTCTTCTCTGGTCTCATGTGGAGGAAGTTCCATTTGGAGGAACCCGTTAGAGAACCACGTCTGGTCTTTCCTTGCTTTCCTCTTGTGCCCTGCCGGGGCGTTGGAAGGATTCCTCTTCCTGGGAGAAGGTGCAGGGCATGCTCAGCTCCGCCCCTTCTCTTCTGAGCCAGGGTTCCTGCAGCGGGTGTGGCTTCTGGTGTGTCCCTTCACACCAGTCTGCTGGCCCCCTGAGGTAGGGGCTTGGGGCAGTTAGCGGTTAGGTGGGTGCTAAGGACTGAATATTTGTGTCCACTCCCCCTTCCCCCAATTCATATGTTGAAACCCTAATCCCCAATGTGATGGAATTTGGAGGTGGGACCTTTGGGAGGTGATTAGGGTTAAATTAGGTCACGAGGGTGGAGGCCCTAAGATGGGATTCATGCCTTTATAAAAAGAGGAAGATTTCTCTGTCTGCATGCACACACACCAAGGAATGACCATAAAGGAGGAAACTGGGAAGAGAGCCCTCACTGAGTACCTGACCTGCTGACACCCTGTTCTCAGACCCTGACCTCAGGCCCCCGTTTCTAGTCCAAGCTCTAATGCTCACTGCCTTTGCTGTCCTTGCCAGGTCCAGTGGCTTTTCTGGCCCTCCATTTTTCAACTTTAAAATGCAGGTGTTGGACTAGGTCTTTCTAAAAGCTTATGAATCCATGGTTGGAATCCACCCAAAGAATGTTCCAGATGGACAGGGAGTCTTTTATCTCTTCGTAACTGACAGAGACTCTTAGTCAACTATTCAATGTCCATTCACTCTTTTTTCTTTAGTAAGAAAGCCCAGTTTTTATTGGCTGGGAATGAAAAGATAGAAGCTTGGCTTCTCTTGAAGCTAGGAAACTTTGTGTAGAAGGTCTGAGAAGGCTTCTTAAGGAGGCAACAGACAGCTCTTAGGTCTTCTTTTGCCCATCTTCCTTCCTCCTGCTTCCTTGGAATGTGGAAATACTAGCTGGAGCCCCAGCAGCCAGCAAGGACCAAGAAACCGTATTCACAGTGGAAGCCAATGCAATGGTCGGTAGAAAGATAGAAGGATCCTGGGCTGTTGATGCCACGATAGAACTGTCACACAAGCCCTAAAGTGCCTACCTCTAGATTTCTTTACAAAAATGAACAAAGAAGTCACTGTCTTTCTGGTCTTTGTTGCCAGTAATTGAATGAAATTTCTAACTAATACAACTCATTGGGCTTCCTCTCATAAATGACAACTCAGTTCAACAGGATGGAGAGTCTAAACCTGCAGAACCGTCTCGTCCACATAGCTCGTCTTAGAACAGAAAGGTTTAATTTGCATCCCCAAACCTATGTCCTGAATGGTGGGAGACGATGAAATCCTCCTTTGCTTTTGGATGCCAGTGGCATTTCCTTATAGAACCAGAGATTCTCAGTTTCAGTTGACCCTGGCTGTTAGTTAAATATTTCAATCAGCCCAACGCGAATGTTTTTGCAGACATCTCTAATAGTTAACAACTGTGGAGCCAAAGAAAACCTGTTGGCCAAAAATTCTTTCAGGCTGACAAAACGTACTCATCCCTGCCAAATATGAAATAACACTGAGTCATTTTCGATGAGCACTATAAAGCATTGCAGTCAGTACTTCATGTGTTTTGCACCCTTATGAAGTAAGTAGTGACAGGAAAATAGATATTCAGCCAAATCAAGCAAGTGACATTCCTCTTTAAGCATCTCAAGACACTTTTACAAAGCTCCCAGATGTAATAAAGGGAAGGCTTTCCATGAAGAGCGCCGTAAATGTTTCTTCCACATGGCTCTTGATGGTAACTGTGGCATGGTGAGCAGCCATCTGGACTGGGAACTGGGAGTCCTGGACTTGAACTTCAGTTTTTCCAAGTAGCAGCATGACTCTGGAGAAGGCATTTAGGATCTCTGAGCCTCCGTCTCCTTCACTGTAGAATTGGGATCATGCTGTTTATCTCATAAGCCTATCGTAAGGGCTGAGAATCTGAAATCCCTGGCCAGGGCTCAATGGAGAGGGAGACGCTATTGAATGAACATTATGTTGAATCTGAGTCTTACGTCACTAGATTGGGTATCTGGAATCCCACATGTCATCCTAGAGCATTTGAAGTATTGATTGCATATGTTAAAGTGCAGTCAGACTTCACCAAGACATTCGATGTTGAAATAAATTAAACTCCCTCGCCGTTGCTGGGTGAAGGAAGTAACTGATAGTGTTTGGGTGATTGTGACCCAGTGGGGCTCTGGGGAGGACCCACTGATGGCTGCAAATGGGGCGAGTGTGGCTAATAGTGTGAAGGACAGCGCTGGAATTAAATATAAAGTTGGACGAGTTTAATAACGAGCAAGAGAGTGTAACTCGTTTTGGGAGGGAAAGCCAGAGCCCCGTTGTCTGATAGGAGCGCTGGCTTATTTGCACAGAGAGGTGACTACTGATCGTGGCAGCTCAGCGGGGCCTGTGGCAGTCAGCGCAGGTAACAGGCTTCCTCCGTGTCCCACTTGGGAATCTCTGTGGAAGAAGTTCCGGGTGAAAACAGAAGCTCCAGGGGAGCAGTGAGCCTTTACCTGGTGAACTGCTCCCTCCCACCGGATGTTCTCATGTGATGTTAAAAACAACCCTGGTGTGCAGCCAGGGCAGGTATTCTGGTCAGGAAAAGAGAAGTTAAATGGTGGAGATTTTGAAGCTGAGATTAGAACCCAGTGGGAACTTAGGTCTATTATGAAATTAAGAGACAACAGCATCATACTGCGCACATAGCTGGCAACAGTAATGGTCTTATTGATACTGCTGACAAAGGGGATTGGGCCTGGGGTTCTTCAGCCTGGAAATGATGCTGACACTCGGCCCCTGTGCACCAGTGCCAAATGGAGTCCTGGAGACCGAGTTTTGAGTGAAGTAGAAAAGAAGAGCTTTATTGCTTTGCCAGGCAAAGGGGGACACAGGGACCTAATGCCCTCAAAACTGTGTGTCCCAACCCGGAGGGATTTGGTGAGGAGTTTTGTAACAGTGGTTCAAGGGTGGGGTTGCTGAGAAGTATCAGGGTGTGTGCAGGGCCTGCACTCCTTCGATCTGGCCTTTCATCTGGTGGTCTTCTGAGGAGCTTCTGTGGTTCTCCAGGTTATCAAACTGTGCCCTTCTCTCTGGAGTGAAGAATGCTTCATCAGGTAGTCAACATCTTCCATTTGTTGGGGGTTTTAGTTCTGTAGAAGAGCTCAAAGATATTGTCATGTATCCCCCTTGAGGTAGAACCAGGATCCTGTCCCAAGGCTGCGCTACTGTTTCTTGGCGGCTCCTCCCTTGTCTCTGCATCCCCTCCCTTCCCTGATTAGCAGCTGTTTGAACCTGTCCTTTGGAGCTCAGGGAAGGTCATGGAGGCTGAAGCCTGTTCCCTACAAACAAGAAATGGGGGCACAGAAAGGCTTCCGTGCCCAGGAGCCCCCCAGGGGCCTGCTGGGTTTCGGAGATTAGGGCATTCTTAGGACTCAGTTGTGCTCTTTAAGGACACGTGGAAGAAGCCAGCCAGCTGCTTTCCCTCTTTTCTGAGGACAGATCAAGAGGAAATTGGTTTCAGCCACATGTGGAATCTGCCCATTCATCCTGAAATGAGCTTTCTCCTTAGGAAAGAAAAAAAGGCCTCAGGATGCAAGCTCTGCAAAATCAGTCAATAAAATAATCAAATTAATGGCAGCAATAATATGTTCAAATAGAAGCTAGCACAATGTGTACGGTGGAAACAGCGTGTTTGCATCATGCTCAACTCAGGTGAGGGAAGATGTTAAACTGGGCATTCTCATCTACACCCGGTTTGCTCTCAGCCCACCTCCCCCAGCTGCTAATGACGACTGAGGGACTGGACGTCTTCTATATACATCACCTGCCTCCAGGGAAGGACACCGTTTACAGGGATGATTCACAGCCGGGCCTCTGAGCGCTTTGTGGCCATAATTAACCCCTGTGACCCTGAGGCACTGACACTCAGCTGGGAGCAACAGACAGCAGGCCCTGCGCTCGTGATGCAACAGCCCACTTTGTTCACCGTCCTTTTGCTTTTCCTCAGATCTCTGGACTCTTGCAGCCCTCTGTGATCCTTCTCTCCTTTTTCTTCCACCTTGGCCAGTTTTCTCAACATTTCCCCCTTCCTCTCTTAGTCCCACAGTGCCCTCGTGATCAGTGCTTCACAAATGATGATTTCCTGGGGAGCTGGTTCGGATTCTGAATAAGCAGGTCTGGGCGGGGCCTGAGACTCTGCATTCCTAAGAAGCTCCCAGGTGTTGCTGCCGCTGCTGGTGGTCTATGAGCTACACTTTTAGTTGCAAGGATCTAAAATCCCCCTGCTTGGGAGGAGAGCCTGGTACCCTGCCCTGCATCCTCCTGGCCCGTTCAGAGGGTGTGACCCAAGGCTCTTGTGTGGCAGGAATGTAGGAACAGAGTGAGACCAAGTCAGAGCAACAGAAACTTTCCTCCTGAGACAGGCTGAGCACTGAAGGAAGTGAAGAAATATCTCATCATGAGAAACTTTCAAATTTGCCTCTGTCTTCTGCCGTTGAGGTAGGTGTTGACCTTGGACTCACCTAGAGATAAGTGCAGGGAAGGAAATTACACCTGGAAGGTTCTTGGAGCCTTTACGTTGTGGGACCCAGGAAAGAATGGAGGAGAGAACCGAATCCCAAGTGAGTGAATCATTGTTTGGTCTTCCTAGGTTTTTATTTATTTTTTTAGCCAAATGCCAAAAATTCTAAACCACAGTAACATTTTTGAACATTTTCAAAGCAAAGCTTTAGCAGGGATACCTTCCATGTACACACAGACTTCATCATTATAATGATTTTCCTGTTCTATGTGCAATGAGCCAAGAGAGAGTCTTCAAAAATCTTTTTTTTAAAACCCAAAATGCATTTTCCCCCTGAAATAGTCATTTAAGTAATCCAACTACCTACCCCAGGCTCATGATAAATTATTTAGATAATTGCTTTAATTCTCTGCTTCATTTTGCTAATGTAGATCTGGCCTTATAGATTTATTGCCAGCTTCATGTTTTTTAGGGAACAAGAATTATTTTATTTATTTTTATTTTTTATTTTTTTGCGGTACGCGGGCCTCTCACTGCTGTGGCCTCTCCTATTGTGGAGCACAGGCTCCGGACGCGCAGGCTCAGCGGCCATGGCTCACGGGCCCAGCCGCTCCGCGGCATGTGGGATCCTCCCAGACTGGGGCACGACCCTGTGTCCCCTGCATTGGCAGGCGGACTCTCATCCACTGCGCCACCAGGGAAGCCCGAACAAGGATTATTAAAGGGTTGATTGTTTCATTGAGGTTTACTGCTGAGGTATTAGAAATAACTCTATGTCCTCATGTCCTGCAGTTAGAATTGTGTGTGTGTGTGAGTCTGATTATCAGATGCCTTAGAGATAACTCCCATGGCGGTGGGTGATGAGGGAGAGAAATCTCTAAGATCATTGGATAAAAGTTCCCGTACGAAGCTCTAAATATTATTGCTATTAAATACTGTATTTCAATTAGACTGTCACACTTAGTCGTCCAAAAAGCAATGTAATATATCAGTACATTTTCCCATAACTTTGCTAAACATGATACAGAAGGAATGTTTCCTTCAATGCGACGTGATGCCTAGTAAATACCTAGTAAATACAGCCATGCGTCTCCACTGAAGATGTTCCGACCGCGGACTGACTCGTCTTCGTTCTGTTAACTTGGGTGATTTGATGTGACTGTAGCTGGAGGCCATTTGATTGGCGGCTGTAGAGAGGAGGAGAGCGCACAGAACCCGCGCAGGGGTGGTGCCCCAGGCGGCTTGATGATGATAAAAGGGACGGTGATATAAGGAGCCCATGTTTAAAAAATCCTGGTGGCATCTTAGGTCCCCGAGTGAGAGAAATAAGAAACATAACAGAAGCTCAAGGACATTGCAAGACAAAGCATACGGTAGAATTACGGGCAAAGGAAAAGAAAGAATATACATTTGAGAAACTGTTTAGGGAGTTTGAATAAGGCTACAACACGTGTATCTAGCCTGATTCCATTTTGTCCCCAGTCAGGCAAAGTGGTAGGAAGTGAGTCAGCTTTACTTCTTTCTAACATTCCATGGGTGGGGCTCCCTCCCTGAAACACACAACCCAGGATTTCTGCATAGGAGGGGCAAGGACCTTCTAAGCTCTTAAGCTCAACACTGTTTAAATAGGCACTTAAAAAAAATTAAACAAACTCTTTTTTTTATTAAAGAAACTCTATTATTAGAACCAACAACACCCTGCAGAAATTGTAGTCATTGCCATTTCCTCTACCATGTGCTATTTTGAAGGTCTCAGTGTCCTTGGCTGGACAATTTATTATGAAACCTAACCATCAGTGCCTGAAATTTTCTTTTACCTTCAGTGACTTCCACCTTGTGGGCCTTGAAACACTCTGGCTGGTGAAGCTGAACTTTTCCAGGCTCACTGAATTTCTTGTGTGAAGAAGGCAAAGCAGACAGCTGCCTTCTAAAATATCCCATAACGCCTCAAATATTTTCTAGGTGCCGGCCCTGGCCTGGAGTCCTTTAGAAGGATTCCAACCTCACCCCATTATCCAAATTATTTAATTTGAAGGATGCTCAATACAGCGCTGTGGTGAGCATTTTTCTTCTTGTTTAAAGTCATTGATAAGCTGCTGATGTGTTCGTGAGGATGCAAAAGCCGGGTTTGCTTCTTTGTCATCCTTTCCGCTGCCACTGCCATGAGCAGCTGTCACTTTGGAATCTGAGAGCCATGTTGGACTTTGATCACAACTTTGCCTCTTGGACTAATTTTTTTTTTTTTTGCTTCTGATCTTTGCTTCATTCACCCAATTGCCTAATCCAGAAAACTGGACACTGTTCTGGACTTGTGGCTCCTTTTTCCCCGCATCTAATGGTTCACATGGAGAAGCTAGTTCTTTCTTTCCCTAATCACGTCCTACTTATGTCATTTCTCTCTGAGGAAACCTACTGCCTTCTGGATGAAGCCGTCTTCATGGGCCCCCTCATGATCTGACGACCTCTCCTCCTTCAGCTCTCTCCTCCTGCCGTGCGTGTACAAATCCTATAGGCCTTGCTTTTTAGGTGACACCTTCCCCTCGAGGCTTGCCTTACACACAAGCACTCTGCTGCCATGCAGCTGGACCATGTGGCAAAGCCCACCTCCACCCAGCTCTGTCTGAACCTGGAGCCCTTGTTTCATCCACCATGTCTTTCTTCCTCTCCAAAGAAGTCAAGCCTTGGGCTTTGTCCTCTCTGGAGCTTGCCCAAGGAGGACAGAAAAATTTTGCTTCTCTCAATCCTGGCAGGGCCTTTCTTCTCTTTTATTGCTGTCTACATCAATGGCCATGAAAATGGGATTTAAAACAATCCTATTCTTTCATCTGTTTGCTCTTACTCATGGTAACCCCTGTTTCTGTTGACATTCACGGACTCCCCCATTTACTCTACAAACCAAAAAATCAGTAGCCTGGCCCTTGAAGTTGTGATGCCTGGGCCCTTCATGACCCAATCTTGCTTAGCAAATACTAATAGTATGTCTTATACATGTAACCAATGAGTCAGGCCTATTGTTTGTGGCATCTGGCTAGGTTAGTGTTTCCCAAACCAGTATGCTAAGGAATTGTTATCATCTCAAGCAAAATTTCATGAAAAAACATCTCTGTTCAAACATATCCAGCAGGAATGGTACACTGTACATACCTCTATACCTCTCTAGAAGGTGTTTATAGTACAGGAATTCCTCTAGATTGGAAACCAGTTTAATAGGGAGTTTAACTGTTTGTCCCAAGATGAGATAGCTAGTTAATGGGGAGGCCGATAAGAGAACCAGATGTTCTGTAACTATTACTACAGCTGTTTATACAGATCAGGCCACCGTAGCCCCGAATATTCCTGGCTAGAGATGACAGACATTTGGAAGATGCGGTCACCCTTCCAGACCACAGGAGTCTAGGGCAGGCAAGACAGACACTGTGGCATCCTAAGCCAGTTACTTAAAACATCATAATCTAGTGAACAGAGAAAGATCATTTGGGAGCCCAGTCTCTGGATAATGGCTCTTGATACCAAATCAAGTTCCCTGGCTAAGACTGCATCTCAAAACGGAATTACTTTGAGTTTCCTTCAGCTGTGTTCTCCAAGTAATCACATTTAAAAGAAGACATAATAAGCCAGGCGCTCATCCCATAGGATGGCATGTTGAGATTTGAGAATCTATTTCCATTCCCCGTAACCCATTCCCGCCATTTCACACTTGGCAGGCAGATGCCATGCATTAAGCAGCTATTTCCTGGAGGATGGTTTGCGTTACCAGTCGTCCTGCTGCCTTACCGAGTTTCAGGACTGTACAGGACTTGGAAGCACTGTTAACGCCCGCCAATTTGATTTTCTAGTACAGGAAGGTCATAAATCAAAAAGTAGGTGCTGGGCTTCCCTGGTGGCGCAGTGGTTGAGAGTCCGCCTGCCGATGCAGGGGACATGGGTTCGTGCCCCGGTCTAGGAAGATCCCACATGCCGCGGAGCGTCTGGGCCCGCGAGCCGTGGCCGCTGAGCCTGCGCGTCCGGAGCCTGTGCTCCGCAATGGGAGAGGACACAACAGTGAAGGGCCCACGGACCGCAAAAAAAAAAAAAAAAAAAAAAAAAGTAGGTGCTTATGACCGTAATAAAATTTGGGCAGATAGATAGATAGATAGATATCACAAGCAAACATTAGGGTAGATTAAAAATTATGAAAAATGTAGTTTTGCCACAACTGGCAATTTAAATGTCTTTGAAGTAGGCTCTGTAGTCTAGTCAAAAGGAGATTTTGAAATTTGAAGAGAAGTGATTCATATATTTTTGCCGTCGAGTTTAGGTTGTCTCATACTGAGACTATGGGGCTTGTAGTGACATGAAAACTGTCACTTGTAGTGACTTGACAGAACATAGGAGTGGGTGAATCGTGCCCAGGTGCAGGACAGATATGTATATACACTGCAGGTAAGGAGGTGAGAAATTTACCTTTACTAAAATTTGTTATGCTTCCACTGTGTCCTAGATTCTGAGAGACACACACAGATAAACTGGACAGACATTATTTTTCCCTTCAGAGAATTTAGTATTTCTAGTCACAGTGAGACCACATGCACATGATAAAAGGTAGGGAGTGAGAAGTGTGAGAATTACTTCTTCTTGGGGAATGTAGGGGGAGTCTTTGTAAAGAGGGAGGGATAGCCTGGAGAATGGATGAATTTGGATGTGGAGGCGGGGAGACATTGAGATGGGAAAATGCTTGGACGTGAGGTGTGTAATCATGGACATGCAAGGCTGCAAAGTTTCTACGTGTGTGTCATCATTGTGTCTGCCCCATTCATTTGGGTTTTACTTTTGGAGTCTAGGGATTTCTCCTCCGTTTCTGTTTTCTTAGTGAGAATCATATTAGTATCTTTATCCTCACATTTCTGGAGTCTGAACTGGTTCTCCATTGTGTGTTCTACTTCACGATTTTGATTGGATGCTGTCTTGAGTCTGCAGTTTTCTCTATGTTTCGTTGTGAACATGTTGAGGACGGAGGATCTGTCTTATTTGCTTTTGAACCTCAGATCTGCCACACGGTCGTTATTAATGACAGTTTACTGAGCAAAACATGACAGTTCCATGTGCAGTAGTGCAGCTGACCCAGTCACGCCATTTTGCATATGAAACATCTCTTGGCACTTAGCTTATAGAAAGCAAGCATTCCATAGCACTGTTCTTCTCAGCACTGTACTATCATTGACTGTTAGAGTTGAAAGGAGACTGATCATCTAATGAGGACATCAAGAAATTAAAGTTCTAGATCAATATTTCTTATGAATACAAATACAAAAATCCTTAACAAACTGTTAGCAAATGGAACTCAGCAACATACAGAAGGAAAATGCATCGTGTCTAGGGGCTGAGTTGTGTCTCCCTTCCAAATTCATATGTTGTAGTCCTAACACCTCAGAATGTGACTCTATTTGGAGGTCGGGTCTTTGAAGAGATGATTAAGTTACACTGAGGTCATTAAGGGAGGCCCTAATCCAGTATGACTGGGGTCCTGGTAAGAAGATAAAATTCAGACACAGACACAGAGGGAAGACCTTGTCATGACACAGGGAGAAGGTGACCATCTACAAACCAAGGAGAGAGGCCTGGAGCAGATCCTTCCCTCATGGCCCTCAGAGGAAACCACACCTACTGGCACCTTGATCTGGGCCTTCGAGTCTCCAGAACTGTGAGGAGATACATTTCTGTTGCTTGAGCCACCAGTCTATGGCACTTCGTTATGGCAGCCCTAGAAAACCAATATGCATAACAGCCGGAAATGAACAGGATAAAGAAAAAAGTCACATGATGATTTCAAACAGATCTAGAAAAGGCATTTGAAAAATTCAAAACCGATATATAATTTAAGAACTTCCAGCAAAGTAGAAATAGAAGGAAATGTTCTCAATCTGGAAAAGGGCACCTACCAAAAACTTAAAAGGGAAACTTGAATACTTTCTTCTAAAACCTGGAATAGGACAGGGATGCCTGCTGTCCCCACTTCTATTCTATGTTGTATTGAAGATTATAGTCCGATAAAGTAAGAAAAAGAAATAAAAGGCATAAATATTAGAAAGGAAGAAATGAAACTACCTTTATTTGCAGATGACATTTACATACGTCAAAAACCCTCTGGAAGATGCAAAATAACAACTAGAATGAACAAATTCTCAGGATACAAGGTCAGTGTACAAAAATCAAATATATTTCTATAAATAGTAACAAATCATGGAAAACAAAAGTTAAAAAATCATTTGCAATAGCATGCATCTTAAAATTCTTAGGGATAAATTTAACAAAAGATGTACAAGATTGCTTTACTGAAAACTATGAAATATTGCTGTTCATGGATTGGAAAACTCTTCATTTGTTGAGCATCAATTCTCCCCAGTTTCATCTATAGATGACACACATTAAAAATGCAGCATTTGGGAGGCAAAATACACAAGCCGATTTTAAATTTATATGGAAATGCAAAGGATCTAGAATGGTCAAAACAATCTTGCAAAATAATAAAGTTGAAGGACCTACACTACTTGATTTCAAGACTTTAAAATTATGTCAACAAAGACATAATAATGGCATCATGCAGATGATGGAATATAGGCTAGAAAGAGCCCTGCACTTATGTGGCCAATTGATTTTGACAGACATGCCAAAGCACTTCAACAAGGACTGGTGCTGGACCAACTGGATAAACTGGATGAACTGATGAGAAAATTGAAAAAAGGTGGCAATTGTAGCGTAGAGAGCTCAAATAAATTACTCAAAGTGACACAGATGAGTCATGACTCCTAATTTGGTGGCTTGGAGTGGTTTCTGTTGTCCACAATAGATCCTTTGAAAATATTAATAGTTTGGTACATTTGTTTATATATAATGTAGCCTGAATTTATGTGGCTAGGTTATGTCTCCAGTGTGTTTTCGGGTATCTATTTCATTACAAAAGAGTACTGAGATTTAACAGAATGGTGCACACCTAGCTGGCCACATGACCTATAGTCTGATTTAATCAAAAGTCCTAACACTGGGAATCTTCTCTCAAGAGTTTTCTTTACCCAGCACTATCTTAATGCCATTAATGAGTGTCTGTTTTCCTTTTCTTTTTTTGAGTTCTTTGCTTCTTATATGAAGCTCCTCAAATTAGCAATTAAAAAGAATGTTTGTCAGTTTCTCCTGTTTTGATAATTAATGAATTACAATTGGTTAAAGGTAGAAGTGGATAAAGGCAGATGGAAAAGGACTGACAGTTTCAGGTCAGAAAACCCTGTGTCTGAGCATTGCAAAGTTTTATGTTTTCTGACAGCCTGAAAATTCAGAGATTTTTATTTTCTGAATTTGGTTTGGATAGTTTTTGAAAATACTTTTAAAAACGTTTTCAGGTAGAAATCCATGTAAATATGGCAGAGCATATGCAAAGAAAATACAAAGATGTGTGTGATGTTTGTGAAGGCAGGGCAGAATGGGGTAGGCAGACAGGTTTTAGAAAGCAACAAGAATTCCAGATTCTGGGGCTTGATGGGTTCATGTCCTACATTCGCCTGGACATGGGTTCTGACATGCCAGAGAGATAGTTTGTGGAAATCTCTTGTATGTGTTGGAACATTTCTAATACTTTGGGACTATATAATATTTGCAGTAGCACTTTCATAGGAAAATAGTATACTAGATATGGAAAAAGACTTTGAGATATCCTTACCTAACCAATTACAGAATATAGATGAAGCAACGAAGGCCAAGAAAAGTTAGTTGAATTGGTCAGGCTAATGCAGCCAGTAATTATTCCATAGAAGGCATCCAGCTGTTCTGATGCTGAGGGCAAGGCTGCTATCATTAGATCCTGTCACCTTACGACTTTGATTTTTTTCCCACAGCGTACAGGCAGTTTTAAAGATATAAATGAATGTTAAACATGAGTTTTCCGGTCTTGGATTTTTAGCTGAGAAGAACACATTCTAAAGACCAGTGCTGGCTCCTCCATGGGCAGGGTTTGCTCATAGGTACCTAAGAGGTAGCCACAGCCCCACAGCCACCTGCAGCCATGTGGGTGAAGAGCTACCACTTGAGCATCTTCCGCATGGAGGGTACCAACACCTGCCACCCGAGCACCAGTCCACAAAGACCTTTGGTCCCTTTAACTGGTTTTGACTCCTCCGGCCCCAACCCTTGAGGAACCACTAGCAGCTCCTGCGTGGCGGGGGTGGGGGGGACGCTGAGACAGGAGGAAAAAAATTCCTACTCGAGGTCTTTGAATGTGGTTAAGCTCTGAGCTATGGGGAAGGGGAGAAGCTATAGGTGGGATGACAAATGGAACATTTTACTACCTGGTTATGGACTATTTATTAATATTTATTTATTTATTAGTACCCAGGGTACCTAGAAAAAAAATGATAGGTTCTTCCCATTTCAGGGTGGGGAAGGGAGAGCCACCAGAGCATCTTAAAGAGAGTGAGGGAGAGAAATCAAGCTGTTTCCTGTTTGTGAGTAAAGTGAGCCCAGCTAGTCCAAGACACTGGTTAAACTCTTCTGGGTATTTTCATGCTTTTGAAGCACCTGTACAGTCTTATCTGACTCACACTTGACTGGGAGGGGGACCTCTTGATTCAGGTGAGTTTGGGGTTGGGGGGATAGTCTAATGTATCTTCTTGGAGATGACATGGGGCTACGCTTGTTGCAACTTGACCGATCAGGCTTCTATGAAAGAAAACGAATTTCTGACTCTATCTTCTGAAATATGTTAAGTCGAGCTTCCTAGGCAATTGAGCTCCCAGAATAGTATTGGTCATTGATTAGGAGGTGTGGCCCTAAATACGGAGAGACGCTGCCTGTCTGTTGTCTTGGAATTACACTTCTCAAATTCTGTAAACTCAGAATTCTAGTAGTTTCTTAAATCATCAAAGTTTCTACAAGGACATAATATGGAAAAGATTTAAAAATAACAAACGAGAAGACCCTTCAAGAAGTGAAACATTATGTAAGAGGTTCAGACTGTGTATAAAACTGATTGATTCTAGTGAATTCCCTGAAACCATAAAACCTTTAAATCTGACATCATCTGAAACTGGTACAATCTCCTAAGTCTGATCCTTTGCTTCAAGTTTTTACTCAATTATTATTTTTGTTTCTGGGAAAAGTGTATTTTTAGCTTTCAAAAAGCGTAATGATTACACAAATTCTTTTCAGCCCTGATAATTTGGTTGGCACTCGTTCTATCTATGTGTATGTAGATTGTGGGAACATAGCTTTCTGATGAATTGTTCTTTCTTCCATTTGATAAAGGGCTTTAAAATATATTATTGTTCTGTCTCCAAATGCAAGTGGGTCATTATTTCCACTACATTGTTTCCTCAAAAAGATGAAGTCTTTTCCATGAGATAAGACTATCAGCTTCAAGCATACATTCAAAAGTGCCATATCTTTGCTCACTGTGTTCTAAATCAACACGTGGCTCTAAACAGTTGTCCAACCAGGGTTTAGGGTCAAGCTTTGTTACCTAAGGCTCTGTCCTATTTCCTCCTTATGCAGGATGTTGACAAATTATGTTCCTGCTTCCCTGCCTGAATACTTTCTTTTTGTCTACCCAGATTCATTTTCTACTCTCCTTTCTATCCTAGGAGGTGAGATTGTTCAAACTACATAAACTGTTCCTTTGACCTCTGACTTCTGGTTGGGTCTGGCCCATGGAGAGCACCCACAGGAGATTGGAGGGCAGGAGGGGAGTGAGGCTGAGGTACTTATTTTCATGTCTCCCTCTAAGTGGAGTCACCAACAGTGGGCTCTGTCTCTAGACCAAGGTCGTACCCCTTGTCAGGTGGCCCTGTCTGTGTGTTCAATGTCACTCTCTCCTTTCGCTCTTTCACACTTTGGGTGGTAACTAGTCCTGGGACACTACGTTGCCCCCGTGAGTCCCTACACCTGCCCATACTGATACCAACCAGGGTTCTTGGCCTTCCGCAATCAATGGAAATTGACTAGAGGCCAGACAAGAAATTCAGGCAGGGCTTTACTGGGGCCCCTGCTGCGGCAGCGGGGAGTGAGAACAAACAAAAGGTTCCCTTGCTGGCTCGCTTCCTGAGGGGGGGGGGGCGAGCTTGTTCCTTATATGGGGTGAGGGTAGGGGTGGGTCCAGGGGTCAGGCCGGAAGGGTAGCTTAGTTGGTTTGCCCACCCCTCTGGTGGTGTTGAGTGCAGGGGGCATGCTAGGTACCCTGCTTTTGTTCCCAACACCCTGTTTTTGCTGCGGGTTCTTCAAAAGTGGCAGCAGGGGTTTTTTGGTCTTTTTGTATCTTTCGTCTGGAATTTGCCCCAACTGGCCATGCACACAGTTAATTTTAGTCCCTTATAGTTTCCTTGTATTTTGTTGTTTGAGGAGAGGTGTGTGCAGGTGCAAGCACTGCAGCACGGCAGCTCAGGGTCCCAGGTCCCAGCCTGTCTCAATACTTTGTAAGTCATCTCTTGGTTATATCCTCTTCAAAATACACAGTTTGAGAGAGCCATTTCTTTTTCTACTGGGACCTTGACTAATACATTCTCTTTTTGACATTTCTTCTCTTCTGGAGGAAACTGACAGCATCCATTCCAATCTTCCAATGACCTGTCATCATTTAGTCGAAACCTTCTTTGACTCTTCTGCTTCCCTAAATCACTTTCTGTATTCTTCTATTATAGATCTTTGATTGTGAACAGCTGCAGAGCAGAGGTTTATATTTCTGTTAACACTCCCTAGACCATGAGTTTTTCCAGTCCAGGAACATCTATGTGCCCTATCATTTGGTAAGGAGCCTTTATCAGACCTTTCCCAGTAAACATTTTTTTTTCAATATATATATTTATTGAAAGGTACATTGGTAAAGCCTAAAATGCACACAAAAATAAAGCAAAATGGGAATAATTAGATGCTTACTATATTATCCTATAGCAATTATTATTTTAATGGACATCAGTGTATCATATCAGTGAGTTGATATGATCAATGCATCGTGGAATTTAGGGCTCCAGAAATAAGTTTGTTGGTGAGATATTTTGAAGCGAGGAAATGACATTGAAGTCAATATTTGTTCCAGTATTTTGCCAATGTCATTTTGCACTGAAGGTGGAAAATGAATTCTGTGGCCAGAGAGACCTATGTTCAGGTCCCAGTTCTACCAGTTATGACTGGGATGACATTGGGAAAATGATCTCTGTCCCATAGAATTATTTTGAAAACTTACCATAACTTCTTTTCTCTCCAGAAACAGATTAGGTACTCAACAGAGGTTATTCATTTGGTAAATGTTAGCTTATTTCTTCTTCTATTCTTTCAAACCAAATCATAAAGGCCAAGAAATGTGACCAAGCAATGAAGAACCGCAGAAACTAAAAAGCCAGGGTGTCAGTAGTCATAGCAGTAAAGCCGAAACTAGCTCTGGGTTTTGAATTCTCTCTCTAATGTAGCATCCTGTGATTTGCCAAAGGTAAGCAGCTTCTCTGGGAGCCGGAAAGTCTAAAAGGACATTTGTTTGGCCCAGACATTCTATTACTTGGATCAGGAATTAAAAGTCCTGTGACTTGGATTCTCACAACAAAAATCTCAACTGTAACTTGATATTTCTAATATTTGTTCAACCTTAGGCAATAGCGCATTTATTGAGCCAAAGTGGCACTGTTAACTATATTAGAATCATGGATTCACAACAAAAATGAGGAAGAGAAGGACCTCGCTTAGGTCGTACAGCTAGTTGGTGACAATGACATGACTCAACTAGATGTCACCTCTCAAATAAGTGCTCTTTTTAGCACATGGTTATTTTTTTGGCAGGAAAAAATGATATTGAAAAATTCATTTACGCTTCTTGGCATAGACAGTTTTAGGAACTGTGATGCCCTTCTTTTTGTTAGCTCAGGAAAGCTGTATAAATGAAAATGAAAGTATCCATCTTATGGCATGATAGGTATGGGGAGTAATGGATCTGTGTAATTCCAGAATAGCCGGTCAGATCCATCAGTGCAGGGAAACAATTAGGAGTCTAAGAGAAGCCGTTAGTCCCAAAGTTTATTTAACTGAGAGAGCCAGTTCATTCTGAAACACTGCATCATTTGTCCTGAGTGGATGGCATCCAGCTCAGAGAATGTGCCTTGGGATTTGCCAATAACTGTGTCATTCCATTCATTTCAGCGGACCTCCCTTTCATATCCTATTTCCATCAGAAAATTGACTGTATTAAGATGTCTGTGGACAAGTGAACTTGGCCAGAGGAAATGGAGCCATCCCACTGATGTCTTCTAGTAGGTGCTTAATAAATTTATATTGAACTAAGCTGGAGAATTGTGGCTTCACTTTCTGAATATGTGATTTTTCTCACTGAGCTGGAAAACCAAAGCGACATCCATGTACTTTCAACCAAGCTGTGCCTCTGCTGGTGAAGGTATTATTATTTTGAAGGTGGAATGAAATATAAAAGAGAAAATATTTTCAAGCAAAATAAAGTTAACTTTACTATAAAATGTTATACTTCACCAAAACTAAGGATGTTGCTTTTTTTTTTTTTTTTTTGCTTGTTTTCTCCGCTTCCAATTCTATGGTAATTAATAAAATAAGGGCTCTGATAAGAAATGTTCCTATGGGTCAGTAGACATTAGCTTCATTTAAATTAATTAATTACTTCATTTTAAGGATCCCTCATTAAAAGCGTATGTGGTTTTGAATTTGTAATGGAAAGCATCCTGTTTGGTTTTTTGTTATTCGTTGCCATAGCATTAATATATTGAAGTCACACTCTTGTCAATGTATTTCATGGTCATGACCTCTTCAGAAACATGCTGTAGAGAATGTTGTTTTGAGTTTTCCTCCCAATTAAAGTATCTTCACAGTAATTTTGAGAATAACAGCAATAATGACAGATTCCTACAGATAGAAATTAATGAAAAAAACGATGGCCTGGCCTCCTGTTCTAGTTACTACTGTAAAGTGACAAATTACCTGAAACTTAAAGACAGAAGGCAACCATTTTATTAAGCTAATATATTGTTGGTTTGGTATTTGGAAAGAGCCTGTGGGGAAAGTTTGTCTCTGTTGTACAATATCTGGGACTTCAGTTGGGAAGATTCCATGGCTGCGGAACTGGAATTATCTGAAAGCTCATTTGCTAACGTGACTGACAGCTGACATTGCTTTCAGCTGGGATCTCAGATGGAGCCAGTGGCCAGAACACCTAGACATTAATTCTCCCCATGGCTGTCTGAGATTCCTCACAGCATAGAGCCTGGGTTCTAACAGTGAGTGCCCCACAGGAACCAGGCAGAAGCTGTATCATCTTTTATGATTGGCCTCAGAGGTCACATTGGGTCAATTCAGCCCTGGTCACAAGCCTGCACATATTCAAGTGGAGACAATATAGACCCACCTCTCAATGGAAAAGGTGTCAAATCCATTGACAGAGGGCCACATGTGTGGGAGATAATGTGGGCATCTTTGGAAAACACAACCTGCTACGTCTCTACTCTATGGGAAGGAGGGATGCATGCCATGACCCTGTGTTCCATGCTTTTCCCATGGCCTCGTGCTGTGGTTTGGCTGCTTCCCTGTATTTTACAGAGTGTATGATTAGCTAGGGACCCCACACCTCTGATTTTCCTTTTCTCTAATCCCTTCCCTGAGGATTGCATGAGAAATTTTATATGCCTTGTGGATATCTACTTTGCCTTGAAGACAAAGTGAGGAACTATTAGACATGCATTTCTGGGATGAAAGAAAATAAGAATGGTTTTCGGAAGGAGGGACAAATGGGACAGAGGGATTCTGAGAATTAATCCATGAGGAAAATGATTATAGACTCAAGATTAGTAAACAGCCACATGTCAGGGCCTAAATATTTTTGAAGCTTTATTGAAGTAATTGAAATACATTGAATCGCCCATATTTAAAGTGTATAATTTGTTCTTTTAGCAAATATATAATCAAGTGAAACCAGCACCTCAGTTAAGATAATGAGAATATTCATCACCCCCCAAGATTTCCACACGTCGTTCCTTCCTCCACTCCTTGTCCCCTAAGAAACAAATGATACGCTGTTTGTATTTGTGGATTAATTTGCATTTTCTAGAAACTTATGTCAGTGGAATCATGCAGTGTGTTTTTTTTTTTTTTTACATCTTTATTGGAGTATAATTGCTTTACAATGGTGTGTTAGTTTCTGCTTTATAACAAAGTGCATCAGTTATACATATACATATGTTCCCATATCTCTTCCCTCTTGCGTCTCCCTCCCTCCCACCCTCCCTATCCCACCCCTCCAGGAGGTCACAAAGCACCGAGCTGATCTCCCTGTGCTATGTGGCTGCTTCCCACTAGCTATCTACCTTACGTTTGGTAGTATATATGTCCATGCCTCTCTCTCGCCCTATCACAGCTCACCCTTCCCCCTCCCCATATCCTCAAGTCCATTCTCTAGAAGGTCTGTGTCTTTATTCCTGTCTTACCCCTAGGTTCTTCATGACATTTTTTTCCCCTTAAATTCCATATATATGTGTTAGCATACGGTATTTGTCTTTCTATTTCTGACTTACTTCACTCTGTATGACAGACTCTAGATCTATCTACATCATTACAAATAGCTCAATTTCATTTCTTTTTATGGCTGAGTAATATTCCATTGTATATATGTGCCACATCTTCTTTATCCATTCATCCGATGATGGACACTTAGGTTGTTTCCATATCCGGGCTATAATAAATAGAGCTGCAATGAACATTTTGGTACATGACTCTTTTTGAATTATGGTTTTCTCAGGGTATATGCCCAGTAGTGGGATTGCTGGGTCATATGGTAGTTCTATTTGTAGTTTTTTAAGGAACCTCCATACTGTTCTCCACAGTGGCTCTATCAATTTACATTCCCACCAACAGTGCAAGAGTGTTCCCTTTTCTCCACACCCACTCCAGCATTTATTGTTTCTAGATTTTTTGATGATGGCCATTCTGAATGGTGTGAGATGATATCTCATTGTAGTTTTGATTTGCATTTCTCTAATGATTAATGATGTTGAGCATTCTTTCATGTGTTTGTTGGAAGTCTGTATATCTTCTTTGGAGAAATGTCTATTTAGGTCTTCTGACCATTTTTGGATTGGGTTATTTGTTTTTTAGTTATTGAGCTGCATGAGCTGCTTATAAATTTTGGAGATTAATCCTTTGTCCGTTGCTTCATTTGCAAATATTTTCTCCCATTCTGAGGGTTGTCTTTTGGTCTTCTTTATGGTTTCCTTTGCTGTGCAAAAGCTTTGAAGTTTCATTAGGTCCCATTTGTTTATTTTTGTTTTTATTTCCATTTCTCTAGGAGGTGGGTCAAAAAGGATCTTGCTGTGATTTATGTCATAGAGTGTTCTGCCTATGTTTTCCTCTAAGAGTTTGATAGTTTCTGGCCTTACATTTAGGTCTTTAATCCATTTTGAGCTTACTTTTGTGTATGGTGTTAGGGAGTGATCTAATCTCATACTTTTACATGTACCTGTCCGGTTTTCCCAGCACCACTTATTGAAGAGGCTGTCCTTTCTCCACTGTACATTCCTGCCTCCTTTATCAAAGATAAGGTGACCATATGTGCATGGGTTTATCTCTGGGCTTTCTATTTTGTTCCATTGACCTATCTTTCTGTTTTTGTGCCAGTACCATACTGTCTTGATTACTGTAGCTTTGTAGTATAGTCTGAAGTCAGGGAGCCTGATTCCTCCAGCTCCGTTTTTCGTTCTCAAGATTGCTTTCGCTATTCGGGGTCTTTTGTGTTTCCATACAAATTGAAATTTTTTGTTCCAGTTCTGTGAAAAATGCCAGTGGTAGTTTGATAGGGATTGCATTGAATCTGTAGATTGCTTTGAGTAGTATAGTCATTTTCACAATGTTGATTCCTCCAATCCAAGAACATAGTATATCTTTCCATCTATTTCTACGATTTTTAATTTCTTTCATCAGTGTCTTATAGTTTTCTGCATACAGATCTTTTGTCTCCTTAGGTAGGTTTATTCCTATTTTATTCTTTTTGTTGCAATGGTAAATGGGAGTGTTTTCTTGATTTCACTTTCAGATTTTTCATCATTAGTGTATAGGAATACCAGAGATTTCTGTGCATTAATTTTGTATCCTGCTACTTTACCAAATTCATTGATTAGCTCTAGGAGTTTTCTGGTAGCATCTTTAGGATTCTCTATATATAGTATCATGTCATCTGCAAACAGTGACAGCTTTACTTCTTCTTTTCCGATTTGGATTCCTTTTATTTCCTTTTCTTCTCTGATTGCTGTGGCTAAAACTTCCAAAACTATGTTGAATAAGAGTGGTGAGAGTGGGCAGCCTTGTCTTGTTCCTGATCTTAGTGGAAATGCTTTCAGTTTTTCACCATTGAGGACGATGTTGGCTGTGGGTTTGTCATATATGGCCTTTATCATGTTGAGGAAAGTTCCCTCTATGCCTACTTTCTGCAGGGTTTTTATCATAAATGGGTGCTGAATTTTGTCAAAAGCTTTCTCTGCATCTATTGAAATGATCATATGGTTTTTATCCTTCAATTTGTTAATATGGTGTATCACGTTGATTGATTTGCGTATATTAAAGAATCCTTGCATTCCTGGAATCAACCCCACTTGATCATGGTGTATGATCCGTTTAATGTGCTGTTGGATTCTGTTTGTTAGTATTTTGTTGAAGATTTTTGCATCTGTGTTCATCAGTGATATTGGCCTGTAGTTTTCTTTCTTTGTGACATCCTTGTCTTGTTTTGGTATCAGGGTGATGGTGGCCTCGTAGAATGAGTTTGGGAGTGTTCCTCCCTCTGCTATATTTTGGAAGAGTTTGAGAAGGATAGGTGTTAGCTCTTCTCTAAATGTTTGCTAGAATTTGCCTGTGAAGCCATCTGGTCCTGGGCTTTTGTTTGTTGGAAGATTTTTAATCACAGTTTCATTTCAGTGCTTGTGATTGGTCTGTTCATATTTTCTATTTCTTCCTGATTCAGTCTTGGCAGGTTGTGCATTTCTAAGAATTTGTCCATTTCTTCCAGGTTGTCCATTTTATTGCCATAGGGTTGTTTGTAGTAATCTCTCATGATCTTTTGTATTTCTGCAGTGTCAGTTGTTACTTCTCCTTTTTCATTTCTAATTCTATTGACTTGAGTCTTCTCCCTTTTTTTCTTGATGAGTCTGGCTAATGGTTTATCAATTTTGTTTATCTTCTCAAAGAACCAGCTTTTAGTTTTATTGATCTTTGCTATCGTTTCCTTCATTTCTTTTTCATTTATTTCTGATCTGATTTTTATGATTTCTTTCCTTCTGCTAACTTTGGGGTTTTTTGTTCTTCTTTCTCTAATTGCTTTAGGTGCAAGTTTAGGTTGTTTATTCGAGATGTTTCCTGTTTTTTAAGGTAGGATTTTATTGCTATAAACTTCCCTCTTAGAACTGCTTTTGCTGCATCCCATAGATTTAGGGTCGTCGTGTCTCCATTGTCATTTGTTTCTAGGTATTTTTTAATTTCCTCTTTGATTTCTTCAGTGATCACTTTGTTATTAAGTAGTGTATTGTTTAGCCTCCATGTGTTTGTATTTTTTACAGATCTTTTCCTGTAATTGATATCTAGTCTCATAGCGTTGTGGTCGGAAAGGATACTTGATACAATTTCAATTTTCTTAAATTTACCAAGGCTTGATTTTTGACCCAGGATATGATCTATCCTGGAGAATGTTCCATGAGCACTTGAGAAAAATGTGTATTCTGTTGTTTTTGGATGGACTGTCCTATAAATATCAATTAAGTCCATCTTGTTTAATGTATCATTTAAAGCTTGTGTTTCCTTATTTATTTTTGCCTTATGTATTGAGGTGCTCCTATGTTGGGTGCATAAATATTTACAATCATTATATATTCTTCTTGGATCGATCCCTTGATCATTATGTAGTGTCCTTCCTTGTCTCTTCTAATAGTCTTTATTTTAAAGTCTATTTTGTCTGATATGAGAATTGCTACTCCAGCTTTCTTTTGGTTTCCATTTGCATGAAATATCTTTTTCCATCCCCTTACTTTCGGTATGTGTCTCTAGGTCTGAAGTGGGTCTCTTGTAGACAGCAAATATATGGGTCTTGTTTTTGTATCCATTCAGCCAATCTGTGTCTTTTGGTGGGAGCATTTAATCCATTTACATTTAAGGTAATTATCGATATGTATGTTCCTATTCCCATTTTCTTAATTGTTTTGGGTTCGTTATTGTAGGTCTTTTCCTTCTTTTGTGTTTCTTGCCTAGAGAAGTTCCTTTAGCAGTTGTTGTAAAGCTGGTTTAGTGGTGCTGAACTCTCTCAGCTTTTGCTTGTCTGTAAAGGTTTTAATTTCTCTATCAAATCAGAATGAGATCCTTGCTGGGTAGAGTAATCTCGGTTGCAGGTTTTTCTCCTTCATCACTTTAAATATGTCCTGCCAGTCCCTTCTGGCTTGCAGAGTTTCTGCTGAAAGATCAGCTGTTAACCTTATGGGGATTCCCTTGTGTGTTATTTGTTGTTTTTCCCTTGCTGCTTTTAATACGTCTTCTTTGTATTTAATTTTTGACAGTTTGATTAATATGTGTCTTGGCGTATTTCTCCTTTGATTTATCCTGTATGGGACTCTCTGTGCTTCCTGGACTTGATTAACTATTTCCTTTACCATATTAGGGAAGTTTTCAACTATAATCTCTTCAAATATTTTCTCAGTCCCTTTCTTTTTCTCTTCTTCTTCTGGAACCCCTATAATTCAAATGTTGGTGCGTTTAATGTTGTCCCAGAGGTCTCTGAGACTGTCCTCAGTTCTTTTCATTCTTTTTTCTTTATTCTGCTCTGCAGTAGTTATTTCCACTATTTTATCTTCCAGGTCACTTATCCGTTCTTCTGCCTCAGTTATTCTGCTATTGATCCCATCTGGAGTATTTTTCATTTCATTTATTGTGTTGTTCATCATTGTTTCTTTCATCTTTAGTTCTTCTAGGTCCTTGTTAAATGTTTCTTGCATTTTGTCTATTCTATTTCCAAGATTTTGGATCATCTTTACTATCATTATTCTGAATTCTTTTTCAGGTAGACTGCCTATTTCCTCTTCATTTGTTAGGTCTGGTGGGTTTTTATCTTGCTCCTTCATCTGCTGTGTGTTTTTCTGTCTTCTCATTTTGCTTATCTTACTGTGTTTGGGGTCTCCTTTTTGCAGGCTGTAGTTCGTAGTTCCCGTTGTTTTTGGTGTCTGTCCCTAGTGGCTAAGGTAGGTTCAGTGGGTTGTGTAGGCTTCCTGGTCAAGGGGACTAGTGCCTGTGTTCTGGTGGATGAGGCTGGATCTTGTCTTTCTGGTGGGCAGGTCCACGTCTGGTGGTGTGTTTTCGGGTGTCTGGACTTATTATGATTTTAGGCAGCCTCTCTGTTAATGGGTGGGGTTGTGTTTCTGTCTTGCTACTTGTTTGGCATAGGATGTCCAGCACTGTAGCTTGCTGGTCGTTGAGTGAAGCTGGGTGCTGGTGTTGAGATGGAGATCTCTGGGACATTTTCGCCGTTTGATATTATGTGGAGCTGGGAGGTCTCTTGTGGACCACTGTCCTGAAGTTGGCTCTCCCACCTCAGAGGCACAGCACTGACTCCCGGCTGCAACACCAAGAGCCTTTCATCCACACGGCTCAGAATAAAAGGGAGAAAAAGTAGAAAGAAAGAATTAGTAGAAGAAGAAAGGAAGAAAGAAAGAAAGAAAGATAGGAGGGAGGGAGGAAGGAGGGAAGGAAGGAAAAAAAGAAAGAAGATAAAGTAAAATAAAATAAAGTAAGATAAAATATAGTAAAGTTATTAAAATAAAAAATAATTATTAAGAGAAAAAAAAGAAAAAAAATTTAAAAAAAGGGACGGATAGAACCCTAGGACAAATGGTGGAAGAAAAGCTATACAGACAAAAATCTCACACAGAAACATACACATACACACTCACAAAAAGAGGAAGAGGGGAAAAAATCATAAATCTTGCTCTGAAAGTCCCCCTCCTCGATTTGGGATGATTCGTTTTCTATTCATGTATTCCACAGATGCAGGTACATCAAGTTGATTGTGGAGCTTTAATCTGCTGCTTCTGAGGCTGCTGGGAGAGATTTCCCTTTCTCTTCTTTGTTCTCACAGCTCCCGGGGCTCAGCTTTGGATTTGGCCCCGCCTCTGTGTGTAGGTCGCTGGAGGGCGTCTGTTCTTCGCTCAGGCAGGACGGGGTTAAAGGAGCCGCTGATTCGGGGGCTCTGGCTCACTCAGGCCGGCAGGGGGCGGTGGTGAGGAGGGAGGGACGCGGAGTGCGGGGCGGGCCTGCGGCGGCAGCAGCCAGCATGACGTTGCAGCAGCCTGAGGCGCGCCGTGCGTTCTCCCGGGAAGTTGTCCCTGGATCCGGGAACCTGGCAGTGGCGGGCTGCACAGGCTCCCCGGAAGGGGGGTGTGGACAGTGACCTGTGCTCGCACGCAGGCTTCTTGGTGGCGGCAGCAGCAGCCTTAGCGTCTCATGCCCGTCTCTGGGGTCCGTGCTTTATAGCCGCGGCTCGCACTCGTCTCTGGAGCTCCTTTAAGCAGCGCCCTTAATCCCCTCTCCTCGCGCACCAGGAAACAAAGAGGGAAGAAAATGTCTCCTGCCTCCTCGGCAGGTCGACTTTTCCCCGGAATCCCTCCCGGCCAGCCGTGGCGCACTAACTCCCTGCAGGCTGTGTTCACGCCACCAAACCCAGTCCTCTCCCGGCGCTCCGACCAAAGCCCAACCCTCAATTCCCAGCCCCGCCTGCCCCGGCGGGTGAGCAGACAAACCTCTCGGGCTGGTGAGTGCCGGTCGGCCCTGATCCTCTGTGCGGGAATCTCTCCGCTTTGTCCTCCGCACCCCTGTTGCTGCGCTCTCCTGCGCGGCTCCGAAGCTTCCCCCCTCCGCCACCCGCAGTCTCCGCCCGCGAAGGGGCTCCTAGTGTGTTGGAAACCTCTCCTCCTTCACAGCTCCCTCCCGCTGGTGCAGGTACCGTCCCTATCCTTTTGTCTCTGTTTATTCTTTTTTCTTTTGCCCTACCCAGGTACGTGGGGAGTTTCTTGCCTTTTGGGAGGTCTGAGGTCTTCTGCCAGCGTTCAGTAGGTGTTCTGTAGGAGTTGTTCCACGTGTAGATGTATTTCTGGTGTATCTGTGGGGAGGAAGGTGATCTCCGCGTCTTACTCTCCGCCATCTTCCCGGAAACCCCCATGCAGTGTATTTTGATGTGTTCATTTGCCTGTTGATGGTTATTAGAGGGGTTTCCAGTTTTGGGCTATGACAAACAAAGCTTCTGTGAACATTGGTGTGCACATCTTTGTATGGACAAAGGTATTCATTTCTTTTGCATAAATAAATAACAGTGGAATGACTGTAGCATATGGTAGGTGTATGTTTAACTTTTAAGAAACTGCCTGATTGTTTTCGAAATTGGTTGTACCAATTTACATTCCCATCATCACTGTACAAGAGTTCCACTTCCTCTACACCCTGCCCAACACGTGGTGTGCATAGTCAACGAATTGCTTTTTCCTGCTCAGGTGCAAATGATATATTACATAGCAAAAAGGATAATTCTATTTAGGGTGATCTCTTGGGCAGTAGTTCTCAACTTTGGACTTATATTGCAATTGCCTGGATACTCATTAAAAATGAGTTCACATTCGAGAGATTCTGAATTAATTGATCTGGGGTACAGATTTGACATCAAGGTTTTTAAAAGCTCTCAATTGATTATAGTTTACAGCTAAGATTGTAAACCAAGGTGTGATGGTTAATTTTGTGTGTCAGCTTGACTGGGCCGTGGGGTATCCAGATATTTGGCCAAACATTATTCTGGGTTTGTCTGTGAGTGGTTTTCAGATGAGATTAATGTTTGAATGGGGGAGACTGAGTAAAGCAGATTGCTCTCCCTATTGTGGGTGGCCCTCATCCATTCATTTGAAGGCCTGAATAGAACAAAAAGCCTGACACCTTCCCTCAAAATAAGGGAACTCCTCTTGCTTGAATGCTTTAGCTGGGACATCAGTATTTTTCCTGCCTTCAGATTTGAATGGAAACTTCAGCTCTTCTTGGGTCTTGAGGCTGCTGGCTATCGAACTGGAATTTATACCATTGGTTCTCTTGGGTCTTCAGCTTCCTAACCCCCGATCTTGGAATTTCTCAGCCTCCATAATTGCATGAGTAAATTCCTTATTATCTATGTATCTATGTATGTATGTATCTATCTACACATCCTGTTGGTTCTATGGAGAACCCTGACTCATGCACAAGGATTTAGGGTCTAGGTTCTTGCCAGCTCCAACACTAAGGTACCACCCAGGATGGATTTCAGGTCCTCCAAAGTAATGAGGAGTTATTCTCCTAGCCTCTCAGTTTTCTGCCTTGATCCTGAGTGTGGAGAATGATGTGGAAGAATGTGGGCTGCTGAGGGTGAGGATAACAGGCAACGAAAGATTGTCAGCTCAACCCCCGTCGCTGTGATGATGAGTGACAGGAGAAATAGTGGTATAAGGGGTACTGGGGGACGTGAATGTACCTGATAATGAAAGCACACCTCACATCAGTCTGGATGTGCCGTATGTTCATTGGCATTAGGATGCAAGATAACTGGCTTGGAAAATGTTGAAAGATTGAATGAGTTAATTCTTCAAAAGCATCCCCTTCAGCAGAGGTCCTGTGATGTTTGAGAGGCTGTAGTGATGGACAGGTGTATGCTGAAAGATCATAAAGAATCCATAAGATTAAAATGAAGGCATCTAAACAAAGAATGAAAGGGAAATCAGGCTGAGCATAAATTATGTGAAATCAAATCTGTCTCTGGCAGTGGGTTGCTTTGCCATTTGTGGGGTACAACTAGCAGCAAAATACACACAGTCAGCACGGGGCTGTTACCCAGTTACTGTTGGGAGAGACACAAACTGTGGTGTTGAAATTAGCTCAGCTCATTCCTTGCTGATGCTGGAAAGACTGTTGACCTGTGTGCAGCATGCATTTTTATTCTCAAAACCAGAGTGATTTTGTAGTGTTCGTCAGAGACAGTGTTCATAAACCATTTGTCATCTTCTGATGAGAGGGTTTACATTATTTAAACTGAAAATGTAAATTACTTCTTTTGTTTTTTCCAGATGATTGAACAAGTGCAGCATTTGAAAGGTTTGGTTCACTTTGCCTCGTGTGCTGCAAACACACACACACACACACGAGCTCTTTCTATGATGAATACCTGTTTATTTGTGTGTATGGGAGAGGTAGGCAGGGAGAACGACATCACTGAAAACAAACCACTTCAGATTTTGAATGCCAAATCTGCTGAAAACCACGATGTTTTCTCAGTGAGCAATGAACCAGCTGATTCTGCATGAACTCAGTTTTCCAGTCCAGGGGTCCAAACAGTGTGAAGAAGCTCTCTGAAGGTCGCATGGGGCCAGGAGAACTTGACTTTCTATCCTTAGAGCAGTGCATTGAAAATTCTTCCCCAAGCTATCAATATTTCACAAAATTCAGAAAATATTCTCAGGTTATTTATCATGCCTAAGCTACTGCTTAGGGTCCTCCTTTTATCCTTTGATATTTTTCTTAAATGTTTCACTTCTAGCAGGCACTTTTATACATTAGATTAGAAACTCAAGGGTAAGTGAATTTATTTTCAAAAGTCTTATTGGATTATTAATTTATTTGAATAACTTCTAGAGTGAATTTTGTAATTAGAAACTCTCTCTTTGGTATTACTTTTGCTGCCAAAATATTCCTTTGGCATTAAAAACATTTTAGGTATACAATATACACCAATCATTAGGTCTCCATCTGTGGTACATGGTATGGTTCATGAAGAGCTCCTCATTGATTGGAAAGTTAACTAACTAAGGCAGTTGTGACATGGGTTATTTTGCTCCTAAGCAGGGTATTTGTCTATGGAACATGAGATCAAAAGCACTGGTGCTTATTGGACTAGGGGCAGGAATTGTCCAGGAAATTACTTGCACACAGTTCCAAGGAAGTTTCTCATTCCTCTTTTTCATATTGGTTTTGTGTTATTGGGTCATATCTGCTAGTTTTTGCATGCAGAAACATGAAAATATACCCAAGTCACCCAGGACATTTCTACTAACCCGTCTTAGTTTACTTGGGCTGCTGATACAAAATACCATAGCCCGGCTGGCTTAAACAACAAACATTGACTTCTCACAGTACTAGAGGCTGGGAAGTCCAGGATCCAGGTGCCGGCAGATCTGGTGTCTGGTGAAGAACAGCTTCCTGGTTTGTCCGTGGCCACCTTCTCCTCATATCCTCACGTGGTGGAGAGCAGAGAGGGGAAGCAAGTTCTTTCAAATCTCTTCTGATCAGGGCACCCTTATGCCCTAGTTACCTCCCAAAGGCCCTGGGTCCATTTCCCATCACATCGACATGTAAATGGGGTGTGGTGTGGGCAAAAACATTCAGTCCACAGCAAGACCCTCTGTTTTTCACTTTTCTCTTCATACAGATTCATTATCCATTTGGTCTCAGGATGTCAGATTATCACACACATTATCTTTTCGGTCTGCAAAGACCCCCTTAAAATAATAGTAAAGGGACAAAAGGGGGATAAGCCTACAGGGACAAAGTGAAGTGGAGAGTCTGAATCTGAGTGATTTCGATGGAAAGCAGGTGGGGGGAGGGTGACTGGTAGAGTAGAATTCAAAGCCATGGCCCCAGGGCATGGGTGCTATGAGGAAGACGAGATTCCAGTGTGTCCCACAGCACCTCAGAGCGTCAGAGAGACCAGACATGGTGCTGGGAGAGTAGAATCCCCATTCCCTTCCCTGTTCACCGGTAGCTTCTCAGTAAGCAGGCATTCACTCCTAGGTTGGAGGAGAGACTGAAAGTTGCCAGAGAAAAGCCCTCGACATTTTGGTATCTGGGGATCCCAGAGTACTGGGTTCCCTTGCCCTTCAATGAATCCCAGCCATCAGCAGACCCCGTATTCAGACACAGAGCTGCCAATCAGTCTTTTAATATTTCCTTAAAGTCAATAGAAAGAAAAATGAGTAAGAAAATGACCACCAGCATAACACAAATGAGCTTTATCAACTATAAACCTTTTGTCATATTTGTTTAGGATTTTTAGGGAGTGTACAAGAGGAGCATAGAAGCCACCTCTGATCTCATTTTTATTTCTTTCTCTCTCCTGGAAGTAACTGCTCTCCTTATTTTGTGTTGATCATAACTATACATCTTTTTATGCCACTAATAAATATGCATCTATCCATAAACAATAAAAATATTGTTTTGCACAATGTCACGTTTCGTATAAACAGTATTATACGACCACTATCTTTCTGCTACTTACTTTTTTCATTCAGTATATATTTTTTAATCCATTGAGACAAAGTAGATGTAATTGGTTCATTTTGGATATGCCCCAAACTATTTATTTTCTCTTACTTTTCCCAGTTTTTAAATATTACCACCAGTGCTGCAGTGAATATTCTTGTACAGGTCTCTGTGAAGATGTAAAAACATTTGCTTAAAGTAGCATTTAGAAGGGAGAATTGCTGGTTCAAAGGTATGCACCTCTTCAATGCTACTGAATATGGCCCAGCTGATTGGATTGCTTTTTTATATTTGACAATCATAAGTATTTCGTTGTTGTTTTAATTTGCATTTCCCTTATAATTAGTGAGATTGAGCGTTTCAATTTCTTTTTCTATTCAGATTTCTTCTGTAAATTGACTTCATGTCTTTTGCAAACTTATCAATTTGTTTTTCCTTGCTTATAGGCTTTAGGAGTTTTAAAAATTATTTTAATAAATATTGAGTAAGTTAAAATATTTATAACATGTCAGGAACATGTATGGGAATTCTAAAAATATATTTTGTCACTAATTGTTTATTGGATGCTTAACATGTACTGGCTTTTATTAAATACTATTTCAGAATCTGAGAGAACATGTTTTTCCCCTTTAATTTTTATTTATTTATTTTTCAGTGCTCATTTTCATGTTTTTTTAAAAATTTTATTTTATTTTATTTTTTATACAGGAGGTTCTTTTTTTAAACAATTTTTTAAAAATTTATTTATTTTTGGCCGTGTTGGATATTCATTGCTGCGTGAGGGCTTTCTCTAGTTGCGGCGAGAGGGGGCTACTCTTCATTGCAGTGCGCTGGCTTCTCACTGCGGTGGCTTCTCTTGTTGTGGAGCACGGGCCCTAGGTGCTGCGGGCTTCAGTAGTTGTGGCACATGGGCTTCAGTAGTTGTGGCTCGTGGGCTCTAGAGTGCAGGCTCAGTAGTTGTGGCACACGGGCTTAGTTGCTCCATGGCATGTGGGATCTTCCCGGACCAGGGCTCAAACCCGTGTCCCCTGCATTGGCACACGGATTCCTAACCACTGTGCCACCAGGGAAGTCCTACAGCAGGTTCTTATTAGTTATCTATTTTATACATATTAGTGTATACATGTCAATCCCAACCTCCCAGTTCATCCCAAACCACCTCCCACCCCCGCTCTTCCCTGTTGGTGTCCATACGTTTGTTCTCTACATCTGTGTCTCTATTTCTGCCTTGCAGACTGGTTCATCTGTAACATTTTTCTAGATTCCACATATATGCGTTTATATATGATATTTGTTTTTCTCTTTTGGACTTACTTCATTCTGTATGACAGTCTCTAGGTCCATCCACGTCTCTACAAATGACCAAATTCCATTCCTTTTTATGGCTGAGTAATATTCCATTGTATATATGTACCACATCTTCTTTATCCATTCATCTGTCGATGGGCATTTAGGTTGCTTCCATGACCTGGCTATTGTAAATAGTGTTGCAATGAACATTGGGGTGCATGTGTCTTTTTGAATTATGGTTTTCTCTGGGTATATGCCCAATAGTGGGATTGCTGGGTCATATGGTAATTCTGTTTAGTTTTGTAAGGAACCTCCATGCTGTTCTCCACAGTGACTGTATCAATTTACATTCCCACCAACAGTGCAGAAGGGTTCTCTTTTCTCCACACCCTCTCCAGCATTTACTGTTTGTAGATTTTTTGATGATGGCCATTCTGACTGGTGTGAGATGATATCTCATTGTAGTTTTGATTTGCATTTCTCTAATGATTAATGATGTTGAGCATTCTTTCATGTGTTTGTTGGCAGTCTGTATATCTTCTTTGGAGAAATGTCTATTTAGGTCTTCTGCCCATTTTTTGATTGGGTTGTTTGTTTTTTTAATATTGAGCTGCATGAGCTGTTTATATATTTTGGAGATTAATCCTTTGTCCATTGATTCCTTTGCAAATATTTTCTCCCATTCTGAGGGTTGTCTTTTTGTCTTGTTTATGGTTTCTTTGCTGTGCAAAAGCTTTGAAGTTTCATTCGGTCCCATTTGTTTATTTTTGTTTTTATTTCCATCCTCTAGGAGGTGGGTCAAAAAAGATCTTGCTGTGATTTATGTCAGAGTGTTCTTCCTCTGTTTTCCTCTAAGAGTTTTATAGTGTCTGGTCTTAATTTAGATCTTTAATCCATTTTGAATTTATTTTTGTGGTTCTGGGGAGTACAGCTCTGTGGTGAGATGTGGGAGGTACAGGACCTCTCTTTGCTTTTCCAGTGCCTCTTAATTTCTTATATCTTTGAAACTATTAGTAAAGATTAATGCCAGGCAAGCGCTTCTGTTTATTTTCTGACATAGCTTGTGTAAGATAGGAATGATCTGTTTCTGACACATACAGAGGAGTTTAACTGTTTTACTAGTTATGATTTTTTTTTCACTTGTGCTTTTTAACAATTAAATTTCTTTAGTGGTTATTGTCGATGTATTGAGGTTTTTATTCTTGAGAATTGGAAGGTATATAGAATTCTAAAAAGTTATTATTCTCATTAAAGTTTTAGAATTAATTTACATATTTTCTGTGTCCTCTTTTGATTTTTAGCTCTTAATGTGATGCCCATTTTTGTTGCTAATAATGTTTATTTCTTCCCTTTCTCTTTTTTTCCTCTGTCTTGCAGGAGGTATTTTTTATTAGTTTTTTTAAGAATTAGATTTTAATTATTTTGATGCCCTAGCTTTGTTTTTCATTTCATTAACATATATTCCTGTCTTTAATAGTTGTTTCCTTCTACCTCCTTGTTTGTTAGTTTTCTAGCTTCTTGAAGTCAAGAGTTTCTTATTTTTTTAATAGCTTAGAACTTAGTACTATAAACATCAATATGTACCATTTTAGCTGAATCCCCCCCAGTTTCGCTGTGTGGAATTGAATTGTCATTCACTCCTAAGTACTTGGCAGTTTCTACCATGAGTACATCTTTAAGAATAACTCTTTTTTTTTTTTTTTGGATTTTTTTTTTTTTTTTGCGGCATGCGGGCCTCTCACTGCCGTGGCCCCTCCAGCCCCTCCAGCCGTGGAGCCCAGGCTCCAGACGCACAGGCCCAGCAGCCATGACCCACGGGCCCAGCCGCTCCGCGGCATGCGGGATCCCCCCGGACTGGGGCATGAACCCACGTCCCCCGCATCGGCAGGCAGGCTCCCAACCACTGCGCCACCAGGGAAGCCCAAGAATAACTCTTTTATAAATGTACTTTTGAATGCCTACTTTTTGTTTTGATTATAGATATCTTTTGCTTTTATTTCTAAATTAAATTTTATGACAGTGTAGTCTCTATGGTATAATTTATTACTTAGAGCAGAGTTTATAACTACTGGGCTACAAGTTGGTTTCTCTCTAGCCTTGTTTACCTGGATCATCTTGACACTTTGTGAGTTGTGTAGAAGTTAGGAAGCTTTTCGGTTTTAAGTAAAAAAAAAACTGACTCAATAAATGAGGACATTTATTATCACATAAAAAAATCCATAGGATTCCTAAGGTTTGTTCAATAAGTCAGTCATCATCAAGAAACTTTATCTATCTCTTTAGTACTTTAAACATATTTAACAGTCTTTGTTACCCTGTTTTGTAAAGTTAATTTCCATCTGCAAATGATAGAGCAGGAAGTTAGAAATTTCTTTTTGCCATGCACCTTTTAAAGGAAGCTGAAGATGTACTTCAGGAAAGCAGGAGAGTAAACCAAAATAGAAGACATGGGCTTATGAAAACAGGAGATCCAACCCAGGGAATCAGCAAGAAGTCCCAAAATGATAGGGAGAAGAAAGCCCACGAAAGAACCGGTGTGACAGAGAGTGGCTCTCCAAAGAGAAGGCAGATGTTGAGGAAAGGTGTGTTGTTTATGAGAGTTGACCCTCAAACAGTGAGGGGGTTAGGGACATCAACCCTCCGTGTAGTTGAAAATCCACATGTAACTTTACAGCTGGCCCTCTGTATCTGTGGTTCTGCATCTGTACATTCAACCAACGATGATCGTGTGGTACTGTTGTATTTAGTGAAAAAAAATCCACATGTAAATGGACTCGTGCAGTTCAGACCTGTGTTGTTCAAGGGTCCACTGTGTTATAAAAAAACATGAAGAACAATTAGACCAAGCCTGTTTTTTTTTTTAAGGCAACTATAAACTAGGAAAAAGAAAAAAATTGTAATCATGGATTTAAACTTAGTGTTGCAGGAAAAAATATTACATACACATTTTTCCCACATAAGTCAATAGCAAATAATGATTTATTTAACTTAAAATAGTGGTACGATGGAAAGGTGAGTGAGAGATGGTGTGTTAGTAGTATAAGAAAGATAAACCTTTATCACAATGGCAAATTAATAATGTCTAACATTTAAAAAATTAAGATGCAAAAATAAAGCATGATATTTAGAAAATTAGAAGATACCAATAGAAGACAGAGCCTAGGGAGTAAAAAAAATCATGACCGGAAACCAGGCCTAGAGGTGATGAGAGACACACAGAAGTCATTTTGAGACTTCTGATACTTTTGATTTTTTTCCCCTTTGATTAAAGAAACCAAATTATGTAAATTTAAAATAAATTTATTTATGTAAACTGAAAAAGAATGATAGTGTATCTTTCAGATGAACAATTCTACTTAGAGGCATTATCTGGTTGGCTTTTGAATAGCAATTTAAATTAGGTGTAAATATAATCCAAAAGAGAGAGCAGGGAATAATTCAGTGATTTAATAGTAATTAGTTTCACGTTTTACTGAAATATCTACTCTTTGAAGGCGTTGGCAATCTGTTTTATGAACAAACTAGACTTGTTTGGGTACAAATCAGTAAACGACCTATCTTTCACTGGTCTTTGCCCTTCCCCTATGATGTCTGAGCTAGATGTCTCATACAAACAAGTTTCTGCTGAGTCAATCTCTTCCCTTTTCTTTCTTTCCCATCCTCCCTCCCTTCTTTCCTTTCTTCTCTCCTCCTCAACCTCTTCCTCTTCCTCTTCTCCCTCCTCATTCTTCTACTACTACCTCTTCTCTTCATTTTCCCTTTTCTTTGTTAAATGAGTCCTGTGCACATCAGTATTTCTCATTAATTCTTGAAAACTCCTGTATAAGCTCATGAAAAATAGTTTAATGATCAACCTGGACTTAATAGAAGTGAAACTATAGAACACATTGACTTTTTCCTCAATGATATTCCTAAGATGGATCTTTGATGATCTTATAGATTTTTCAGTCACTTCCATGTGTTCATGTAGAGTCTTGGGTCCAGATTTTTAAAGTTTATTTAGCTATAATAGAAAAAAATGTAACCTCATTTATCTTGAAGCTTTTCCCTACCCTCTCAGCTCCCAGTCTGACATAGGAATAGAAGTCTACGGTAGGGAAGGGACTATGACTTGACATTTCAGCTCCTACTCCTGGTTCTTTCATTTCCTGTCCTTTGTGCTGCTGGTCCTGCCTCCTCCAGGATTGGATGAAAGGGAGGAAAGATGGGAGAGCTAAATCTCAGATGGCTGGTGTTGTCTGCATCTCTCCCTTGGTTCCCAGATGCCCTTGGTCATGGTAAACATCCAAGGCTGGTTCTTTCTCTCATAACAAGCATTTCTTTTTCTTGTGAGAGGACTCTATCTCCCCTACTGGCTTTGAAACTGGTTGCTATGTTGTGAGCTGCCTGTGGAAAGGGCCATGTGGCAAAGGGCTGAAAGCACCCCCCGGCTAACAGAAGAAACTGAAGCCCTCAACATGACACTCATGAGGAACTTGACGCTGCCCACCACCACGTGAGGTTGGAAGTGGATCCTTGTCCAGTCGATTCCCAGATGAGACCACAGTCCCAACCAGCTCCTCAATTGCAACCTTGCAGAGCACACAGTTCAGCCATGCCTGGACTTGTGACCCACGGCAACTGTGAATTGTTTCCAAAGTTTATATTTCTATTTTTTCACAGTGATAGGTAACTAATAACTAATACAGGTTTCTTCAGAAGTCCTCGCCCTTGAAATTTCCTGTCATACTCTGACTAATGTCTTATTACTTAGCCTTCTGAGGCTCATCTCTCACACCCTGTTTCTGCTGGCATCACCCAACTCCTTGGCACACATCTTGGATAGTGTATCTTTCAAGATCAAGCAAGCCCAGCTAACTTCTGTGAGGTCTGCTCTTTTCCACGGGTGAATGCATCACTGGAAAGGCATTTTGCTTTCCCTACAGGCTCTCTACTTACTCTGCTAGAAGGACAACTCCAGCTAGTCTCTTATCTTCGGAATTTCTCCAAGTAAGTGTCAGGCTTCAGTCTCTGTGTTGCTTAAACTCAAGGGGACACATACCAGGTTTTTCAAGATATCTGTTTCCACACTCTTCTAGGACCCTTAGTAGAGAAGGACCCATGTCTTTATATAGCTTGGTAAGCATCCAGTCGGAGGATGTTTCTGTCCTAGAAAGCATTCCCACCATCTGCGAGTGGTTCTCCGGAAGCCTTCCTTACTTGGCTTGAGGTTGGGGGTGAGGGAGCTGAAGTCACCTGTCTGGGTTTTTTAAAAAATCACCTCTTAGCATGTTTTATATTGATCATCCCCTTTCCTTAGAATATGTAAACACCAAATATTTTGTATTCTCAGTTCTTAGGCTTCAGCCAAAATTCTGTGATGACAAGACAAAGCTTCTCACTTAACGCCTTGCTCGAGTCTTCAGTTTTTTATTTTATAAATGTTCGTCTTTCCCCTGCATCATTTGTGGCATGTATGTGTGGGGGTGTGTGGAAGTGTTATTTTTAAAAAAGGAAATGAATGTAAACAAGTAATATGTTATTGCCAAGGGAAGAATCTTCCTTTAAACCTTTTTCACAGAAGCTATTAACTTCACTTTCAAAACGCAGAGAAAGGAGAAACAGCCTGTCCAAATTGCTGAGCGTAGGGTCTTGAGAGAGAATTGGACTAAAGGATTAGAAAATCTCCAAATAGTCACTGGGACCTGGAGGTCAGAAAAGATGAGAGGAATCCCTGAGAGTAAAGATTATGAACAAGCAAGAGGAGAAATGGCCAATATTCTACTCTTTTGCTCCCACACCATGGCAGGCTGGGACGACTGTATGGGCACATGTGGCTATCCTTAAACTAAAGGTTAATGATATGCCTTCTTGGAGCGTTCCGTAAGGTCTTCTCAATTAGGCCCTCCTACTCGATTGCTCTTTTCTTTTTCTCACATAGTCGTAGCTGTTCCTTATAACAACTTTCTTCTACTATTCATTCCACATTATTTTTGCCTTCAGCAAGCACCTCAGCTGGTCGTGGTTATTTACCTGGTGGGGTGACCCAAATCTTCATTCCTGAAGGGTCTGGGCCATTATTAGTCCTGCCTGGATTGGGTCTTGTAGTTTTCCATTGCCTTTAAACACAGGTCGCGGTGATATTAAGAGACACTCTAAGGAATCTCCTGTATTCCAGACGTAGTCTCCCTTGCCTCTGTTGTGGAGGAGTAGTCCAGTTTCCCCTGGGTAGTCAGGATCAGTCACCCCGACGAGTGTAGTAACTCTTTTCTTTGCTTATGGACTCAGAGGCACAAGGAGCCCAACTTGGCTATAGTGATACAGCTGTCCCCTTTGTCGAGTGTTCATTTCTAAGTAGCATTCCCATGACCCAGGTGGACACAAAGGGTCATCTGGAAATCCCAAGAATTGTTTCTGGACAGGAATATAAAAGACGGGGCCTGGTGATAGGAATACTTAGGCAAGTGATGCTCAAACACTAACCATCCTTCAGTTTAGGTGAGTCGATTGTTATTGCTGTAGTAACTTGAAAGGACCCATTCTTGGTATGGGGCTGCCATGGGGGATCTGAGCTGGGGCTCTTGTTGATTGGGTGACCTTGTCGATATAATCTCCTAAATATTCCACATATCCGTATCCTGGGATTTGCTAAAGTACTATTTGGCAACCAGTGTGTCCAAAGTAAGATGGAGTAGAAACCATTCTAGAAACAGACATTCTGGGGGACATACCTTGTGCTTTTGAATAAATAGTACAGAGCATTTTTAGGTCTTTCTCTTGAGTTATTTGCTTGAATGTTGCATACACTGGTCCATCTCCCAAACTTGGGGAACTTTGGGAGCCTTACATACCATTGTGAATCTTGTCTTCCAGGCTTCGATAATACTGGCTTTCAGCTCTTAGAGCAGGCAAATGTCTACAGGAATCTTCTAAGAAAGCTCTGCCTAACAACTTTGAATCTTACCCTAAGGGCTCTCTTACTAAAGGTCCCAGAAGATCTCCTTATAACCTTTGGTTTTATTTTATTTTTAAACTTAGAATATAGAAGTCAAGTTCAGTATTATAGTAAGTTTCTAGTGTATTCTTTGTATCTTTTCTACTTCTCTATTGAAATTGTAGCTTCCTTTTGGTTATCATTATTACAGAGAAGCCAGAATTCAAAGAAAAGCAAGGTGATTTTTCCCTTTATAAAAGCTGTCCTGCAAAAGTTCCTTCTGGTTTTTCTTCATTTTTGTTTTGCTTACTCCCCAAGTTTCTCATTGTATGCAGTTGATAAACGCAGTTGACTGCTAATTAATATTAGCAGTCAGGGTAGTAGAGATATTATTGAATTATAAATGATCTTTAAAGATATATTTCAAGAAGCAATCACTCTTAGGGCTGCATTTATTATCACATTGTTGACAACCTTGATATCAAGATTTTAATATCCTGCAGGATAATGAAATTTCTACCCAACACAGATTTTCTCTGTCTTTTTACTATAATAACTGGATATTGCTTCAGGAATGGTAATATTTTCTTGGCCTCTTTTCATATTAAGATTCTTAGGAGTGTTTCTTTTTCAAGCCAGAGGGGTTCATAGACCTGAGGATAAAGTAACAAAGGAGAGACACTTATCCGAGAAGAAAAAATTGTGTTCTCTTAGCTTCCAGTGGGTCCTGTGCTCCAGGTAGATAGGCTGCAGGGTATGTTTGGGCCGTTGATCTCTCATCAGCAGTTGACGGGAACAATGACAAGAATCTAGAGAAAGAAAGGGCCTTTGTAGAGGTGAATACTGGAGGGAAGCTCGCTGATAAGATTGTTTCACGGGAACATAAAGTCAGAGTATCACAGAATCTCAAATATGTATGAATTATAGCAATTGCGAGGGCCTGGGGGTAAAGTGACCCTCACTCCACTCGGCCTGCTCCCGCTCTCTACGCAGTTCTCCTGTGATGCGGTGTGTCAGGTTTTTGTCCCTTTATTTTGTTTTATTTGTTAATTAACATGAAAACAGGAAGCCAACTTTTACAGACCCTACTGGTATTAGTGGCAAGGACAACACATTTTTATGTTCTGAAAATTATTATCTGGGAATGCCAGACATATACTTTCTGATGGGATTGGTTATAAACTATTACTGGTATTAGTTAAGGAGCTTTGCCTGAAGATCAGCTGTGTTTAGAGCACCAAACTAGCCCCTCGTAATTTCCAGCTCATATCTGCTGGCATTTAATTATATTCCATCCTGTATAGACAACCACTCATGTGTGTGAGTCTGGTTTCCTGAATCACCTTGTGACATCTGTAAGTCAGAGACGGGTTATCGCTTCTCTAGATTTTTCCAAAGAGTGTAGCATGGTATTGCCCACAATAACTAGTGATTGAATTGATGGAAAAGAAAAATGAAAGAAAATCTCCATCCTGTAGAAACATACTGTCTGGGTAGCAAGGATTATTTTTTCACCTGTTAGTCTTGAATTGTTTTCCTTTCTTCCACATGGTCCTTTTCATAATAGTATCTAAAATATAAAGGTCCTATAGAGATTGAGCTGTAGGAAAACTCATGGACTTCCCTGGCAGTCCAGTGGTTAAGACTCTGTGCTTCCAATGCAGGGGGTGCGGGTTCAATCCCTGGTCAGGGAACTGAGATCCCACATGCCGCGCAGTGTAGCCAAAGAAAAACAAAAGTAGGAAAACTCATGGAAGTTATTCTAACCCCAACATGCTGGGAAACACCAACATCTTTAAATAAATGAAAGAGAAGCAATTAACACTTTGTTGAAGTCCTATTGATAAAGATAATAATAGCTAACTAACCCTTACTGTGTTATATGCATGTCTTTTCTTCCTCACTGCAGCCCTGAGAGGCAGTCAAGGATCTGAGAGGTTAAATAATTTGCCTAAGATCCCACAGTTAGTAAGAGGTAGATAGAGCTGGGATGCAAATCTACAAACACCCAAAGCCAGAATCTGCGGTCTACCTACTACATGTACTGTCTGGAAAATCCTGGAATTGGAGCCAGTCCTCAGAAATCTCATCGGACAGAGGACCGCTGCGTGTGGCTGGTTCTTTCCAGCAGGAGGTCAGAGGCACAGGTGAACTAAGATTTGGCCCCATTCCTCTCCTGCTGATACAGAATGCATCCTGTTCTAACTGGAAAGGTACTGGTTAGGATTAATTGGGTCAGTTACAGAATGGCAACTTGTCATCTCAGGTCAAGAATAGATTTGAATGGTATGATCGAAAGGGGTTAATATCCAAAATATAAAAATAGTTCATACAACTCAATATTAAAAAAAACAATTAAAAAATGGTCAGAAGACCTGAATAGACATCTTTCCAAAGAAGATAAACAGATGGCCAACAAGCACATGAAAAGATGCTCAACATCACTAATCATCAGAGAAAAGCAAATCAAAACCACAGTGAGACATCACCTGACACCTGTCAGAATGGTCATCATCAAAAAGTCTACAAATAACAAATGTTGACGAGGATGTGGAGAAAAGGGAGCCCTAGTACATTGTTGGTGGGATTGTAAATTGGTGTAGCACTATGGAAACCCTTATGGAGGTTCCTCAAAAAACTAAAAATAGAACTACCATATGATCCAGCAATTCCACTCCTGGGTATATATCCGAAGAAAACAGAACACTAATTTGAAAAAATACATGCACCTCAGTGTTCGTAGCAGAATTTTTATAATAGCCAAGATATGGAAGCAACCTAAGGGTCCATCAAGAGATGAATGAATAAAGAATAATGAATGAATAAAGAATAAAGAAGATGTGAGATATACATATTTATATGCCACTGTGAGGATAGATATCTCCACAATGGGATATTACTTAGCCATACAAAAGAATGAAATTCTGCCATTTGCAACAACATGGATGGACCAAGAGGGTATCATGCTTAGTGAAATAAGTCAGACAGAGAAAGAGAAATACTGTATGTTATCACTTGTATGTGGAACCTTAAAAATAAAACAAACTAGTGAATATGACAAAACAGAAACAGGCTTACAGTTATAGAGAACAAACTAGTGGTTACCAGTGGGGAGAGGAGAGGGGGGAAGGGCAAAGATAAGGGTGTGGGATTAAGAAGCACAAACTACTATGTACAAAATAAATAAGCTACAAGGATATATTGTACAGCAGAGGAAATATAGCCAATATTTTATGATAACTTCAAATGAAGTACAATCTATTAAAAATACTGAATCACTATGCTGTACACCTGAAACTAATATAATATTGTATATCAACTACAATTCAATTTAAAAAAAGGGTAGATTTGAGATATAAAATCAAAAAAGCTTAATTAAGGCTGAGAAATAGAAAAGAAAACCCCACAACCCAAGAGTCCCTAAGCTGCTCCAGAGACATATTTTTATAGATGGCAGCAGAATAGGGATGTTACACTTAGTAGGTTCTTTTGGAAGTGAATTGAGAGACTGAGTCATTTTGGTGCACTAGAAAGAAGAGTTAAAACTCACGAGTGCACGTGGGAGCCTCCTAAGAGACAGCATAATTAAACACAGCAGACTTCCTTGCTCTACACAGAAAAGTAAGTTGGAATGGCCTACAACGTTGAAGTCTGAACTTCTGAAGATCTTGTTGAGGCCTAAGAGATTAGATAGTAGAAGGACTGAAAAGATTCATTAGTTAGGGAGCAACGGGAATAAAAAGTGCCCATGAACTGAAGAGCAGACAGTGAGATTGAAAGGAAATAAAAAGGAATTTTATGAAATGATACTAGAAAGTTTAAGGAATATGATAAAGAAGCTGCAAATGAGAAGTGCTGTCAAAGGAATAATGACTGCAGAGAGACAGACATGAGAGAAAAATATATGCTTCTGTATTAGCAGGGATTTTAATGAGTGAGAAAAACGTGGAACATATGAAAAGAAAATCCTGTTTAACTAACATGATATCTTTCCTACCAATGGCAAAGGCTAAGGTCGTAGATGGGGATATGTTTTATAAAATCGTTAGTATAATGAGATTACTAATTACATTATGACAGGAAGGACCAGTCGTCTGTGAGGGTGAGAGCTCTTGAACTTATTGGCCAATGACAAGTGGTTGACACCACATTCCCAGGGTATAAATAGCCTAAATTAATTCCTAGGGCTTTTAAAATCGTCATCCTACACCACTGGCCACTGTACCAACTCTATCTCATTCTTCTACATAAGAGGAGCACAGGCAGCTACATTACTGAAAAAGTAAAAAGAAATTGAGAATGTTCTAGGTCTCCTGTGTATTATTCATTATGCCAACTAATTTTTTTAAGCTATAGTGGAAATTTTATTGCTGATGGAAAGCTGGACTGGGTGAGCAATTTGGGCTTCCACACTAGGAATATATATGATTTCTAAGTTTGTGAAGTAATTTAGTAGATACTGCAATCCCTGTGATTAACCATATAGAAGAATGTCGGTTTTGCATGCTTAAAGAAATTGAATTAATCAGCACAGCTTACTTAAGTGCACTTGAGTTTCTGAGTGGATTGAATGTAAAATGAATTTTGACCTTTTAAAGCTTGTGACCCTACATGTCTTCCAAAGCTCGTTATGTTGGGGTGAATTGCCAGTTTGTCTCAGGAAGTCACTTCTTGTTTCCACCGGCTTTACATTCACCCATGGGGGACCCTGAATGCCAATGTAGGGTATAGCGCTTTGTGGATTTTGAATTAGTTGATTCCTTTTGACAATTAGGAACCATTAGCTTCAATATAATAGAATGGAAGAAAGAGAATGGAAGATAGAGCAGAAGATTGGTGTTCCAAGTCTACATTCTCTCTGGCAAGCAAGTCACACCACTCTCCGGGAACCCTCCTCCACTGTGGAACCACATGTAGTTTAAGTGAACTCGTAAATTTTCTTTACCAAAATAATCTTTGTAAAACCCAGGCTGGCATTGCATCCTATTTATTGGAGATTATCCCTATCCAAAATGCTTAAACCTTTTATGACCAGATACTAGGGTCCAGGCCTGTATCTGAGAAGCCATAAATTCAGCATGCTGAATTTTGAAATTAGAAATCAAAACCCACACAAGTACTCATTTTATTTTATTTTATGGCATCTTTGTCCAACATTAACATCCTGTCTTGAATTTATATGCCTTCCTTATTGAGAAACACAAGCATACTAATACCATTTTATAGAGTTCCTCATTTTAAAGTATGCTGTAGCCTTCAGTGGAAAATAAAGCTATTTTTATAACTACTAATTTTAAAGTGTTCCCACTGCAACTGGTATTATTTTATTTGTTCTTGCCTATTTTGTAATACATTGTTCTTTTTTTTTAACATAAAGGAAAAAGAAATAAAATGGAACATAACCTGGACTATTGTTTCAACTACAGCATTTGCTTTTTACCATTTTGAAATTTCTCAGTCCCAAACCCTAAAAGTGCTATTTTAAAATTAGGGCATATATTAAAAGGCAGAAAAAGGGCCAAGTTACAGAAAAAAGTTTTTAAAAACATTCTTAATAGCTTAAAACCTTAGAGTTCAGTAGCAGAAATCAGCAACTTGGGAATTTGTGATCATTGTAGAAAAATAAAGACATCCCAAGGAGTGGATAGAAATCATCCAGAGCTGCTACTCACTAAATGCAGGAAACACTGTTTCCATAGCTCATGCAGGTGACCACCTAGCTCCTTCTTAAATAGCAATCCATTTCCCCAGGAGGTTGGAGAGGTTGGATGTTTCATTACCGGAAAGGAATTGTGCTTCCATTGGGCTAAGTTGAAATTTGTCCCTTACAATGTATACTTTCTGCCCTTAGTTCTAATCCTCACTATAGTGTAAGTCCTCATTCTTTTTCCCACCTGCGCCTTCAAATAAGTACTTTCTTAGTAAATATACTGAGTTGCTTAAGGCAGTGGTGTTCCTCCAACTTGTTTTGATTCACACTCAGAGGAAAAAAAAATTATATTTTACATCACAGCCCATCGTACACACACGAAGCTTAAATGAATGTTTCAGAAAACAATTCTCATGCTTAGTACAGGCACATTCTTCTGGTATTTTCAATTCTCTTCTGTTTCATTAAAAAAAATTGCTGATCAAGCTCCATTGGATTGGGCTTCCCTGGTGGCGCAGTGGTTGAGGGTCCACCTGCCGATGCAGGGGACGTGGGTTCGTGCCCCGGTCCAGGAGGATCCCACATGCCGTGGAGCGGCTGGGCCCGTGAGCCATGGCCGCTGAGCCTGCACATCCGGAGCCTGTGCTCTGCAACGGGAGAGACCACAACAGTGAGAGGCCCAAGTACCGCCAAAAAAAAAAAAAGATCCATTGGATTACTTGGGACCCAGCCATAAGTCACAGTGCTCAGTTAGAGAGGCGCTGCTCTCGGGGATCCTGTTTTATTCTCATGGCTGGGACACAACTGTAGCCAGAATCTGGAGATGAAACCCTAAGACTTTCCAACCTTGAAGTTGAAATCTGTGACCCATTTCCAGTGTGCTTTTAACTTTGCAGAAGGGAGATCAGTTTATTTATATCTTACTGATATCTTTTTTCATTTATTTTTTATTGAAGTATAGTTGAATTACAATGTTGTGTTAATTATTGCTGTACAGCAAAGTGACTCAGTTATACGTATATATATATACATTATTTTTCTTTTCCATTATGTTTTATCACAGGATATTGAATATAGTTCCCTGTGCTATACAGTAGGACCTTGTTGTTTATCCATTCCATATATACAAGTTTGCATCTGCTAATCCCAAACTCCCACTCCATCCCTCCCCCTTGGCAACCATCAGTCTGTTCTCTATGTCCCTGATTTTGTTTCTGTTTCATAGATAGGTTCATTTGTGTCATATTTTAGATTCCACATATAAGTGATATCTTATGGTATTTGTCTTTCTCCTTCTGACTTACTTCACTTAGTATGATAATCTCTAGTTACAACCATGCTGCTGCAAATGGCATGGTTTCATTCTTTTTTATGGCTGAGTAGTATTCCATTGTATATATGTACCACATCTTCTTTATCCATTCATCTGTTGATGGACATTTAGGTTGTTTCCATGTCTTGGCTACTGTGAATAGTGCTGCTATGAACATAGGGGTGCGTGTATCTTTTTGAATTATAGTTTTGTCTGGATATATGCCCAGGAGTGGGATTGCTGGATCATATGGTAATTCTATTTTTGGCTTTCTGAGGAACCTCCATACTGTTTTCCATAGTGGCTGCACCAACTTACATTCCCACCAACAGTGTAGGAGGGTTCCCTTTTCTCCACACCCTCTCCAGCATTTGTTATTTATAGACTTTTTAATGATGACCTTTCTGGCCCGCATGAGGTGGTTCCTCATTGTAATTTTGATTTGCATTTCTCTAATAATTAGTGATGTTGAGCATCTTTTTATATGCCTATTGGCCATCTGTACTTTTTTCTTTGGAGAAATGTCTCTTTAGGTCTTCGGCCCATTTTTTTGATTGGGTTGTTTGTTTTCTTTGTTGTCAAGTTGTATGAGCTGTTTGTATATTTTATATTTTACTGGTATCTTAAAAACCTTTCTGAGCATGGGTCCATATGAAAGCGTATGAATACCAAGGGCTGGGTTGGGTCAAGCAGATGCTTCCCGGAAACAGAATGAGAGCTCATACTTTTGAACTTGTCCTCAAGGGTGCTAGTTATAGTCATGGAAATCCACAGTTTAAGAACTGACACATCCCCTCTTCTCATGAGGATCATTCCCACATTTCCAGTTCCAAGGGTGTAAGCACTGCCCTTGGGTTAGGAGCCAGCCCGAGGGTCAGAGTTACCACCTGATCAAGTTCAATGACCAGTCCCCAATGTGGAACCAAGGGTGGTAGTTGTCAACTTGGAAGTCCACAGATCAGGAAGTGGCTGATGCTCCTGGTGGATTCATTATACTGAAAGAAGATGAAATTGCTTGACGAGCTTTTCAGCCCATAACTGCCGCCTCCAATCAGTGCACGTTTAATGAGGGACACACAAATTAATTAGTGTAAGTTGTAAATGCTGAGTAAGCTGAAAGTAGAAGAGGAAGAGGTGAAGAGGGTGACTACTGTGTTTTTCTTTTCAGGATCAGGAGAGTTGCTTTCATTAGAAATAGCTTTGGGAATGACAAGTATTATGCAAAGAAAAAAGGAATATTACTTCTCCTCACACATGGAGTAATGATGTTTAAAATTCACAGTTGAAAATAAAACCTAAGTCACTTAATGAAGATTGTTACATGACACTGGAATTATACAATATTTCTGTATAGATGCACCATTAACATAAAAATAGAGTGATGATGAAAAAATTAAGTTAGCTTTGAACCTGTTGTAAAACACAGAAAAGTTTCTGATTTTTTTTTTTTTTTTTTTTTTTGCGGTACGCGGGCCTCTCACTGTTGTGGCCTCTCCCGTGTCGCGGAGCACAGGTTCCGGACGCGCAGGCTCAGCGGCCATGGCTCACGGGCCCAGCCGCTCCGCGGCATGTGGGATCTTCCTGGACCGGGTCACGAACCCGTTTCCCCGGCATCGGCAGGCGGACTCTCAACCACTGCGCCACCAGGGAAGCCCAAGTTTCTGATTTTTTAATGTGTTAGGCTTAAAAAGGCTGGAAAGAGACCACAATATGTGAAAGCTAGAGGGATTTTATACAATATTTAGTTCATCCCTTTTGGCAGTTAAGTAAGCACAAATCGTTTTTGGAAAGCGGTAGGAAGAAACAACAACACATGGTTTCAGGCTAAACCAGAACAGAAACAGCATCTTTTAGTGTCAAAAAACAGTCTTATTTTTCCAAGTTGCCTTGGATATATAATTTCTTTCTCATATAGTCATAGTCTCCCCTCCTCTGCACCCTCCTCCTCCTTCCTCTTCATTTTTAAGAATTTCACTGTTCTTCAAGTAGCTTATCTAGCAGGGTGAGCACGCATTCTAGTTTGCCAGGCACAATCAATCCTGAGTTATAGCAGTTGCCCCGGGATCCATCCAAGTCTTGTCCAAATTCTTTTAAATACAGTTTAAAAATTACTTAGTTGCATTGATATGGTTTTTAATTGTGATTAATCTTACTGTTAATCGTTGCATTTACAGTAACGGTGGAGGTTGATAGACCTTCATTTTATCCTTTTATCTTCTGCTATGGTCTCATCCCACATTATATTAAAGGCATGGGTAAAGGGTTCTCCCTTTAATAACGTTAAAGCATGGTTAAATATGAAAGACCACTAACAATGACCTATCTCTCTTTTAATATGAATCTTTCCAGACTCAAGATAACTAATAATATCCTTTAAAGGGCATTATTTTTTTAGGGCATCCAGTGATACAACCAAGTGCTCCTGGACGCAAATAGCAAAGGGTAACTAACTCAACTCCTTCCTGTTTCAGATTAGGATAGGGGAAGGATCTGATGCCTGTTACCTGTTGCCACTTGGTATATCAGCTAGCTGTCCTATAGCTTTGCCGTAACCTTCAAGATGCACAAAATCATCAGGCTGCTGGTCAGTGAAGTCAGTGGAAAATGGGAAATTATATATATATATATGAAATTTGTGTGAGAGCTAGAGGCTAAACATTCCTATCGCGGAGGATTTAGAGAGGGGTCTGATGCTCTTGCTCCATTAACTCATTCGTTTTATAGTATTGATCTACAACTATTTATTTCTTTTATTGTTTGTCAGTTAAAAAAATTTTTTTACAACAAACTATCCAGAGCAATGACTTAAAAAAGAGAAAGAGGGCTTCCCTGGTGGCGCAGTGGTTGGGAGTCCGCCTGCCGATGCAGGGGACACGGGTTCGTGCCCCGGTCCGGGAGGATCCCACATGCCGCGGAGCGGCTGGTCCCGTGAGCCATGGCCGCTGAGCCTGCACATCCGGAACCTGTGCTCCGCAGCGGGAGAGGCCACAGCAGTGAGAGGCCCGCGTACCAAAAAAAAAGAGAAAGAAATGTTTACTGAAAAATTAAATACTGATATTTAATTTTCTCAGACAGGTTGATGATGAATGTGTAACTTACATTTCTGATCTATGAAGCAGATGATGGTGGTATCAGTGACTATATGAAGACCAGAAGACACAAGTCTGCTAAGGACACATCATCATCTTTTTAAAAATTAGTTATTTTAAACTAACAAGTTATCACAGGCACTGCAGAAGATCTGTTTATATGTCTCTTGGAGAAGCACAACTTTTCATTTAAATCAAGTGGCTGTTTTGCTCATGCCTTTGGAGTAAGGATCACCCTCTGGACTAGGGGCCATTCCTTAGGATGAAGGACAAGACGGAAATAGACCTGTCCTAATAAGGAAGAAAATGAAACTTGACAGGATTGAAAAGATCAGCCAGTAATTAACTGCTTGCCAGAAGAAAATGCAATATCACTTAAAGAAAGGCAACATAATCCACTCCCTACCATGTATCCTCCACAAGGTCTAGCATATTCACAAATCGTGAAATAATCAGAAAGCAGGAACATATGACTTGTAATCCGAAGAAAAGTAGCAAATTGAATAGATTCTGAGATGACCTAGATACTGTAATTAGCATACCAGAGTCCCCTCCCCTACTGCAGCACCGTAGGATCAGAAAGAGCCTCCCTAGCTCTCAGCTTCTCCTAGTGGCGGGAATGGGTTGGTTCACACATCCAGCACCAACCTTTTCTGAGAGGGCTCCCTACAGGACTGAATTCTGTCCTCACAGAGTAGGAACTAGGATGGGTCCACTGTAGTCTAGCAGCCTGGGGGAGACTGGAGATGGCAGCTTGGAATAGCAGATGGTATAGTTCCCCATCCCATGTAGGTATTTTGATCTAATCTGCTACTGAATCCCTCTAGTGAATTTTTCAGTACAGTTATTGCATTCTTCAGCTTCACCTTTAGTTTTACCACAAAGCCATCTGACAGAAACCACAGCTGCCGGCTTCTCCCTGGGGACGGAAAGAGTTGGTAGAGGTCCCCAGGTTGGTGGGGGCATCTCCTGTGTGAGGCCAGTCAGTGAGGACAAGCAGAGGTGCCTGCTTTATCTAATGTGTGAAAACACAAACACAGAGAGTCAACAACAATGTAGCATTAGGGGAAGATGTTCCAAAGGAACAAGGTGAGTTTCCAGGCTGACCCAAATGAAGCATAGTTATATGATTTACTTGAAAAAGAATTCAAAATAGCTGTCATAAAGATGCTTAGTGAAGTCAAGAGAACAACTCATGAAAAAAGTGAGAATTTCAACAAAGAGATAGAAAATATTTTTAAAATATATCAAACAAATTAGGAAGCTGAAGAATGCAGTAACTCTACTGAAAAATTCACTAGAGGGATTCAATAGCAGATTAGATCAAAACACCTACAGAATGCACACAAGAGAAAAGCAGAAAGGAATCAAAGCATACAATACAAAAATAAATCAATAAAATAAAGGTAGATAGTAAGAGCAGGAAAGACAAACAGAAACTAACAGAAAACAAGAAAATGGCAACAGTAAATCCTTCTCTACAAATAATTAGTTTAAATATAAGTGGATTAAATTCCCCAATCAAAAGACATAAGAGTGGCTGAATGGATTTAAAAAAAAGATCCATCTATATACTGCCTATAAAAACTCACTTCAGATTTAAGAATATACATAGATTAAAAGTGAAGGGATAGAAAAAGATATCCCACGCAAACGGCAACCAAAGAGAGCAGGATGGCTATATTTACACAAAATAGACTTTCCAAAACTATCACAAGAGACAAAAAAGGATAATACATAATGATAAATAGGGTCAATCTACCAGGAAGATGTAACAATTACAAAGATATATGCACACAACATCAGAGCACCTGAATAAAAAAGCATTGACAGAACTGAAGGGAGAAGTAGATAATTGTAGGAGATTTCAGCACTCCACTTTCAACAACAGAGAACATTTACACAGATGATCAATAAGGAAACATAAGACTCAAAAAACACTATCATCAAATGGACCTAACAGACATATGCAAAACATTGAACCCAAGGACAGGAAAATACAAATTCTTCTCAAGCCACATAGATCTTTCTCAAGGATAAATCACATATTAGGTCATAAATCAAGTCTCAACAAATTTAAGAAGACTGAAATTATTCCAAGTATCTTTCCTGACCATGGTGAGATGAAACTAAACATCAAGAGCAAAAGAAAAACTGGAACTTTCACAAAAATGTGGAAATTAAACAGCATACTCTTGAGCCTCCATTGGGTCAAAGAAGAAGTGAAAAAGGAAATTAGAAAAACACCACGAGACAAACAAAACCAAAAATACAACAAACCAAAACTATGGGGTGCAGCAAAAGCAGTTGTAAGAGGGAAGTTCCTAGCAATAAACATATACATAAAAGAAGAAGAAAGATCTCAAATAAATAATCAAACTTTACACCTTAAGGAGCTAGAAAAAGAGGAATAAACCAAGGCCAAAGTTATCAGAAGAAAGGAAATTGCAAAGATTAAAGCAACAATAAAGGAGATAGAAAATAGGAAAAAATTAACAAAACTAAGACTTGTTTTCTTGAGATAAAAAAATTGACAAACCCTTAGCTAGACTAAGAGAAAAAGAAGACTCAAATAAATAAAATCAGAAATGAAAGAGGAGAAATTACAACTAATAACAGAAAAGGAAAGGATTAAAATAGACTATGAACAATTATATGCCAACAAACTAAATAACCTAGAAGAAATGGATACCATGTCCAGCAACTAGAACACCATATGATCCCACCTTCTGGGTATATATCCCAAAGAATTGAAATCTCAGTTTTTACAGTAGCTGAGGTGTGGAAACAGTCTAAATGTCCATTGCCAGATGAATAGATATTAATACGTGGTATATACATACCACAGAATACTATTCAGCCTTAAAGAAGGAGAAACATTGGAATAAAAAATATTTCCAGCATTCCCTATGTGTCTTTCCTTAAACCATTTAAAAATCAAATATGCCTATATCTGTCACTAACACTGTAGTATGAATTATTTGGGAGTATAAAACTCCTTAAGAAAGAGAAGATTTCTAAGAGAATGAAAGTTAAAGGGAAGGGCAATTTATGGAGTGATGCCTGAGGTTCCTGGAACTTTTGCCTAAGTCAACCCTATCTTTGAGTAGAGACCTCCCAAGGTGAGGATATTTCCCCTTCTTCCTATTTATTTTACCTATGGCAAATACCTTTTAAATTAGTCCAAGGACTTAGAAATCTAAAATACATTGCGGAATTTAGTGAACTGTTTACTCACCCTGAATTGAGTAGTTGAAGGAGAACTAGAAAAATCTGAATGCTTCCCCAAACTAACTCTCATTTGCATAGCATTTTGCTTTCAATTACACACACCAGTGGAACAGATATTTTTATTGCGTTGATTTACAGATGAAGAGACTAAGAATTAGAGATGTTAGATCACTTGCCTAAAAAGCTTTTGAGTCAGCATTTGAACTCAGGTCTTCTGATTCAAAAGAATATTTTTTTCACTGCATACTGATTATATCCTTAAATGTCTCCCACTTTCAACCAACTAAATTTCAAATTACTTGAACATTCATTTCTAACCAGGAAACATTAGTGTAAGATATATATATTTTGGGGAAATACTCTGTTCTATGTTCTCTTCTTGGGTATTATATCTTTTGAGAAATCCTACAAAATAGCCTTACTTGACTTAATTTCAACCAGTGTTTTCCATCTGAACAATGGCCCCGTATTGTTCCTTTGAATTCAATTTGGGAAACAGTGCCCAAAAATGGGATGTTGTGGGCTTAAAATATAAAGGCCATTATATTAATTCCTTATATTATTTATAGCCTTTCCCTCACTATTCAAGGGTTAATTTGTTCCCCCCAATACCCCTCTAAAAGTAAATTCTCTAAGTCAAGTATATAATTATGATTAATTTCAATGGAAAAACTTTTAAAGCATTCTTGGACCTCCAACTTAATACCCATTTATGCTAACACAACACTGAATTCTATTAAACGGACCTGATAATATGAACAGTTAACATTGGCAATTGTGGCATAGCAGGCAGTGAACTTCCTGTGATAATTCTGTACTATGGCATCTTCTGGGCTAGCTCTTGTGTAGGTGACTTATGTAATAAATGGTAGGTAGCGATTAGGCTGCTTAGGACAAAGTTCACCAAATGTACAAACATGATACGCAATGTCTTTATAATTAAACATTTAATAAAAGAACCAAACAGAATAGTAGAGACCAAAGAGATCGATGAAAGCAAAATATTCATTCCATGAGCTCCTCAGGACTATAGAATGAGCAAACCATGAGGATCCTGAAAGAACCATATGCTACGTGTGGCAACAGTATGACTGTGACAGTGACAAAAGGCGTCTCTTGTTTTACTCTGCCAGCTGCTTGGCATGTGAGATCTAAATTTATCTTTGAAATGGAGGGGAAGTGTGCTGCAGGGAGAACTAGGTATTACATGAACCTTCTCACCTAATTAGAATTCTTATCATCCAAATGGATGTATCCTAGAGTTTGATCATGATGCTGTTCAATTGACATGATAATTCTCTAGTCATTTTCTCATTTGATCCTTGCAGTAACTCTGAGGTGGCCCTGTTGGGGCTCAACACCAAATTTTCTGATGCCAAGTTTCGTCCTATTCCTTTGGTCTTTTGGGTTCATTATCTTAGTTCCTAAACTCTCTGGCATCCCCACACCACAGGCGCTAAGGTCTTGGTTTAAGTTTTCTGAAGATTCTCATTTATTTTGAGTGTAATGCATAAAGGCAGTCTCTGGTTCATATTAAAGAGAGCAAGGCCCCTGGAGTGGGTGTCTGGGTTTCTTCAAGAGCAAAGTGGAGTAATAACAGGACTCAACTTAAGAGAACTTTGGGGGAGGATTAAAGAGTTAATCAGTGAAAACTGCTGGCAGATAATTGACACCAGAAATGGTAGCCATTACTATCAGACATCACAGTACGATTCACCAGATACTTACCGAGCGGCATCAGTGAACCAGACCATGCCCTGGGAGGGGCAGAGCTAAACCCACGTCCTCCTTCCCTGCTGGAGCTTAGGGCCAGTGGTGGAGCCAGAGAGAGAAATGTGCACAGAAGAGAGGCATTTGAGAGGTTTTGTTCTGTGTTTATTTTTAAACAGCTTTATTGAAGTATAACTGACATGCAGTGAGATACATATACTTAAAGTGGACGATTTGGCACATTTTGGCATATACCCGTGAAACCATCACCACAATCAAGATAAGGAACATACCCATAATCCCCCCAGGTTTTCTCATGCTCCTTCAGAGTCCTTCCCACACCCCCAACCCCTATTCTCAGGTAACCATTGTTATGCGTTCTAGCAATAGGCCAGTTCTAGCAATCGTTCAAATTGTTGTTGCATGTGTATTTTGTGTGGTAACATTAACCCCGACTTATCTTACCCGCTTTTATTTTTTGTACCCTCACCCCTAATTTTATCATGTTAATTTTTGGTGTATTCCTATAAGGTACCTCAAATCCATTTTTCAAAAGAGAGTACAGATCAAGGAAGTATTAAATCTGGCACCATTTGAAAACCATCAGAAAACTTCCCTCTGTCCTCAAATCTCTTTTCTTTCTATTTGTCAGGAATGAAATTCTTCCATTAGAGACTCATTCTTTTGGATTATGAGGTATTTTCTGTTAAATCCTCAGAGTAATGAGATAGTCGTCTATCTGAACCTTTCCAAGTGGACAGCTGGAGGTTGAGGTGGCTGGAATTGGAGAGAGAATAGGGAGAACAAGAAGCCACTACATGGTGGAAAGTGAAAAGATGCTGCAAAAAAAAAATCGAAAGGAAGCAACAGGAAGGGAAGCCATCCTTGTCTGATTTCACTCATGTCCTTGCTGAGAAGTAAGCATTTATTTTGATTGGTTGATTTTGCTTTTTGGGGGTGGGGGAAGTCTTCACAAGGTAAGAATTAAGTTAAGTAACAATGGCAACTAGTGCATCTTTGCTGAACTACCCGGAAAGCTTTGACGACTGAAGCAGAAAAATGGAATAAAACATGAAGTAAAGGGTCCCACGTTAAAGTCACGCAGTTTGAGTGGAAATCATTTACTTGTCCTTCACTCTCTGCAGTCCTGAAGCTGACCTGGTGTTAGCTGAAGCAAGGGCAGGCAAAATGTAAACTGCAAGAGAGAGAAAATTCTATTTATGTCCTAAGGTGCCAGATACAACGGGAAATCGTGAATACACACCCAAATCAATGAACTCGGAGAAGAGTCAGTGTAGTGCCTGAGAGCAATTCTAAAAAGAAAGAGAGGGAGAGAGGCTCCCTACCACAAACAAATCAACAAAACAAAACCATTCTAATGTGAATGAAAAACTAGACATCAGAAAAAGTACCCAGGGCTGGGAACAACGATTCAGAAAGCAGCAAAAAGGGAAAGGCGAGCAGCTGAGCCGCCGGTTTAGAGCACTTGCCAGTCGCACACAGCTTGCTGTCGAAAATCTTGTTGACGGAGGCAAAATTCCTTAGGGTATCAAGTTCCTGCAAACGTGTTACCCCTTACAGACATAAGTCTATCGTTCCTTGGCTTGGTAAATTTAATTTAAATGACTATGGAAACCTGTGTTTGATTAAAAGTTCATTTTTGTAGCTACCAGGAGAAAAATCGGTAAGGCAGTTCTCTGTTCTAGACAACAGGCTAGAGAAGGAGAAATGAACAGTAGTAGATTCTCTGAGGCTTAGCGCGTCAGATAAGTTTTCTGATTTAGCATTCAGTACTGAATCCTGGTCTCAAGTGCAGGTGGCATTTCCTTTTAGAGCCAAGCTGTAAACATTCCAGGTACGAAAATTCAACTGCAAAACATACGGGGTATAAACGGATGTACATTACAGCATTTTATTTGGAAGGGGGCTTGTGGGATAGCTTAATGGTAGCACCCCTGCAGTGTGGGAGCCTGAAAGGATTACAGGAAAGGGCTTCATGAATATTTATTAAAGTGGTAAATAAGGATGGCTTGAAGGGTCTCTATATCCAATGCAGCAATATCCTGGGAGAAGGAAAATGCTGGAAATTGTGAAGTTCTTATTGCCACATGTGTCAGAGAATCACATTACTCACAAATGGCACAGCCATACCGAACTGTAGCTTTTCTCCCCCAAATCACCATTGTATTTTACTACCTGCTCTATTCTCGTTTGGTTGCCGCCTCTTACTTTCCTCGCGTATGGAGTCGCTCAGTTTTGCTTCCTAGGCTCGCAGGTGGGGATATATCATCGTACGCTAGCTGAGCTTTGAGAAGCATGCCTCTGGTCTCTGATGTGCCTAGGATCCATTTGGCAGAAAGTTAGCTATTCGAGGCTTTTCCATTCTGCTGTTAAACATCCTTCCTCTTACCTCCAAGCTCTCTCTTCTTGCTTTTCTTGCTGCCTCAATGCCTCATCTGGTCCATCCACCCTGCTTGGTGTTTATTTCCCTCCAAAAACCTTATTTCATCACTTGTCAATCAGGCACTGCGGTGTTCGTGCACATAAATTAATGAATGATTCTCCCAGATAAAAGTCTTACCTTTAACCGGGAAATCTTACTGTTTGGATACAAAGGAGTCTATATATTCTATATGCTGTCTTACGTTAGGCTACTTGGGAGCTATTCTTGGTAGCAGAACCTGATCACAGTCTCAGTATACCAATATTTATAAGTTGCAATAATTTCTTATATATTTGTGGATTCTACTTAAAGAATTTTTTTTTTTTTAATTACGAGAGTCACAGTTTTAGATCACTTAGACTTTTCGTTTAGCCTCCTGTACCAGGAGGGCATTGAAGGTCAGCAAAATTCTCCTGCTGATAAATCCTGAGGTTTAATCTTGAGGGTGGATTTATCCTTACTTTCCCAGATCAAAGCTAAGATTAGCCACCTTTTCTAAATCTAATTCATAAGTTGACCCTTTCTGACTGGATTCTTCTTCAATCCATTTCGAATTTATGTTTAAAGCCCAAAGATGGCAATACTTTTTTTCAGAAGGAAAGAGGTAAAAAGGAGGGGAGGAATCCCTCGTATTTTGTGCTACAGCTCAGCTAAGAATCTGTGGTAATTGCTATACTGACTCACTCATCTGGGCCTTACTAAATGCTTGCTAGATTAAATTGGATTGAACTAAGGTCTGTATTTGAGAAATTATAATATGACTTTCACACCCACTCTGTTTTTGTGCGTTTTGAAATGATAGTGTTTTTGCAGTCACATCTCTGCCAAATAATGTGACAGTCAAGGTTCTGGGATCACGTTCTTGTTCCTAAATCTTTTTAGTTTATTAGTCTCCTCAGGTCATATCTCTCAATCTATAAGTTCATGTCTGGTCTTCAGTTGTTTCCAGAAGGTGCTTCCCTGGCACCTTCTCCCACTTCGCAAAAGCTCTTTGAGTCCAGATTTGTACATCAAATAACTTGGCTTTGAAATCACCAGGCTGCAGTCTGGGTCCCTCCAAAGCCACAGCTGTAACTTGTTTCCACAGCATCTTGAGGAGACATGGTTGGTAAACACTGTTTACACTGCCTTGTGTTTACTTGGCTGGGCTGTACGTCAGGCAGCACCACAGAAATGTCAACAATTTATGTCATTTTGCATTTCACATGCTTAAGTTTTCTCCACCTTGAGAGGCAGAATTTGTTACAGTACAGTTTCCCTTTGTGTCACTGACTTTTGTTTCGGGAAGATAGTGTTGTCTCGATATTTCCGGTCCATCTTTAGGATTTTCAGGGGAGCTTTAACAACAATGCTTGTGTTGGGGAGGAAGAAATGTTCCTCTACCCTTCTAGGTTCTTCTGAGTGGTCTAAGAATTAAATTGACATGAGACAGATGAAAAGGAGAAAATCAAACAAAAGCAGAATGACATGTACACATGGGAGAGATCCAGGAAGACTGAGTAACTCGCCAAAATGGCTGAAGCCCTCACCTTAAATAACATCTTCAATTAAAGACAAAAGAGAATGTCGGGGGTGTGGTTTGAGACTTCAAGGGGGAGGAAGGAAATGGAGATGGAAAAGCAAATGTTTGGTAAACAAATGTTTGCTGGGTCCTGTAGTGACAAGGGGACACAGAGAGGACCCTGACCTCTAGGCCCTGCCAAGTTTCCCCTACCTCACCAAGTACCATATTCTTTGCAGATATATCTGGTGATAGCTCCATTCTTGGAACAGGCTCTCAATCTAAATTCTTTTAGGCAGTTATGAGGAAGGTCAGAGTTTCTTCCTGAGTCTTTTGGGCCTTGATTATTTTCAGCTTGAAATAACCCACATGCCAAAGAGACATTTTGGGGTGGCAAATCTTGCTTCCCTACACTTGCTGATTTTCCCACATACCGTCTTGTGCTTCTCTTCATGACCCAGCTAGTACATAATGAGATAGGAGACACATCGGGTTTCTGGTAGGTGATGGAATTTTTACCCATAAACTTTTGAGCAGCACACAGCTACTTGGTTTACCACTGGAGACCAAAGCTAACACTTCATTTTCACAATATATTGACATTTCGATGTACCCATAGCATATCATTTTTTATTTCTTTCTTCCAAATTTATACCAATGATTTTTGCACCGTGTCCTGGTTGAAGGCAAACTATCGACTATCTACTTTTCTTGAGTACAGACTTTAATAAGGAAAAGCTCCTATTTGAAACATAAAAACTTAACTCAGTTGTAAATTCTGGCAAGACTGGCAAACATGTACCTTCCGGCTTTGATTTCTGCTTTCCGTTAGTTTGAAAAGAAGCCTGTATGTGTTGCTGGGATGATTTGGCCGGGGCAAGGAACAGAGGCTGCGGAAGTAACTGGTAACGTTGAGAACATCAGAGGGCACCCATATTTACATATAAACACTCCAACTTACCTCAAAGCTAAACACAGATTTTAAAACATTATGCCTTTGTGGTCGTTAAGAATGGCATCACTGCTCCCTTTCAACACATTGAAATTTGGGAATTGAATGGATGTCTCTGCTCATCAATTTTCCATCTTAATTAGGGTTGCCAGATTTCACCAAGACACAGAGCATCCAGTTAAACTTGAATTGCAGATATACAACGGTAGTTTTTTTTTTTAAAGAAGATGTTGGGGGTAGGAGTTTATTAATTAATTAATTTATTTTTGCTGTGTTGGGTCTTCGTTTCTATGCGAGGACTTTCTCTAGTTGTGGCAAGCAGGGGCCACTCTTCATCATGGTGCACGGGCCTCTCACTATCGCGGCCTCTCTTGTTGCGGAGCACAGGCTCCAGATGCGCAGGCTCAGTAGTTGTGGCTCACGGGCCTAGTTGCTCCGCGGCATGTGGGTTCTTCCCAGACCAGGGCTCGAACCCGTGTCCCCTGCATTAGCAGGCAGATTCTCAACCACTGTGCCACCAGGGAAGCCCCAAGGGTAGTTTTTGAGTGTAAGTACGTTCCATGCAATACTTGGACAAATATTGCATGGATTATACTTTATACTAAAACAGTGTTCTTTGTGTATCTGAGATTCAAATGTAAATGTATTTTTCTGGCAACCTTAATGTATCAGTAACTAAGTAATCCAATCAAACTCAATCTCCCTTCCCTCTTCTCCTCGCCACTCTCTGATTCTGGACTTCTGAATGAAGAAAGGACTCCTTAGAGCATCATGCTGAGAATCCCACAAATTCGGCCTCATTAGCATCTGCACATAGAGACAGAGGCCTTTAAAAAAATGCATAAAACAGGAGCTCTGACTTCTTAACTACAGCAGTTCACATCTATAATCCTTTCCCTGCTGCACCCTCACTCCAGTCATTAGCACATGATATTTTGCAGCTGGTTGAGCCAGCTGTTGTTACCCGGATTCAGGTGGGGATAGAAGGACATTTACAATTTTTATATCAGAGTGCTTCTGTAAACCCAGATAAATAAATATGTAGCAGCAGGTGATGCAAAGAACCAAGGAAAAGAGATGAAAACAGACAGAAGCTCATCATTTAGGCAAACGTAAAATGCAAAATCTAGTCTGTGGTGTGACGTTCTGGAATGTAGTGCATCAATTTGCTTTCCCCCAGGTGGGATACTTTGTATCTTTAGAGTGCAGATGTGTGAGGTTTATACTAGCTGACAGCATCTTTGTAAATGGGCCATCAGGGCCACACAGAGGTATGAATTTGTCCACCAAAATGGTCAAATTACTAAATTATCCTCCTGATTCCCATGTTCTGCCGCATTTTCTGAGTCATAAGTTAGAAGAGCGCAGCCATTACTTTTGAAGTTTCCACTCCTAAGTGTCCAGACCTGAAGCATTCAGGACTACACCTCCTACCAAAATGCAGTCTGTAATTACTTCAGAAACACCACTCAGGCCCTGCTCTTCTTATATGAGAGGGCTGGGATGTTCTTTTGTTTTGTACTTAAAGGCTAATGACTATACCTCCCAGCAGGGCCACTCGAGACCAATGGTAAAATTAAACCATCATTGTTGTGACGCCTCTGGATCGGGGTTTGACTTCTAACATCTGTTTAATGATGCATTGTTTTTGAAAAGTTGCTCATCTGAAGTCTTTTCCAAAAGCAGTAAAAATATCTTTCCCGTTCAATCTCAACTCAGAGTGAAAGAAAAACTTTTTTTTTTCAACACCAAGCTTAACCTTTCTGAAAAGGCTAGAGGAGGCTCGAGAACTATTCCTGGGGGGCTTCAGTTTGTTCATACAGCACATCTGGGGCAGGATGAATAGCACGGTGCAAATTTCCAAATGAATTCTTGGCTGGGATGCTTTGATCTCCACCTACACTTGAGAAGAAGAAGTGAGTAGTTCTGCTTTCACGGCCATTCCTCCTTGGATTCCCCCTGGGATGTGACCAGAGCTTCATGGGGAAATACAAGTGGTAAAAGTCTTATTCTCACAATTCCTGTGACACCATAAGGCCTTCAGCCACTCCCCATTTGCTACTAAATAACGTTCCAGCTCCTTAGCCTGGCTTTTAAGATCTCTGAGCATGTTCCGTTGGTCCATAATGACATTTCAACAAGACAATCCTTCGTTGTGAGGGGTTGCCCTATATATCGCAGGATGTCCAGCATGCATGGTCTTCCTGTTACTCTGACAAACAGACAGGTCCATCTGCTCCCCAGGAGTTGGTAATGTTCCTAGTCCGAACCCCTCTTTCAGAGTATGGCCCTGATTTACCTTTCCCACCTATATTCCCATTATTCCAATGGGTGAGTGTTATGCCCTAGACATAGTGTATGCTATTTGCTACTGTAAAGATTAAGCAAGATAAATTAATAAAGCAACTTGTATACTCTTTGCACCTCGTAAAGGTCCTGTAAAGGCAGGATGGCCTCTACACTTGCATGTGTCTCGTACACAAGTTTGCTGTTATCCACATTCCATCATTCTGGGTGTAATACCCTTTTCTGACCTGTGACTATCCAAACCCTACTTTCTTTTAGGTACAACTTATGTGATATATGAAATCTCTCTTAACCTCCTTATCTTCTAAGTTCTTTTACTGCTCAGGGTCTGTGTTAGGCTCTTCCTGACTTAGCTGGAAAGACAAATAAAATAGTGTTTACTGTGTGGCATGACAGGTACAGTAGCAGGGACCAGTACAGTGAGGGAAGCCTAGACCTTAAGGGTAGTGTAGAAGAGTCTTCATGAAAGATTTTCTACAAGACTGATGCTTGAGTTGAATTTTGAAGGCAAAATGTTGATTAGATGAAAAGGGAGGTGGGAAGTATATTCCAGCTAAAGGGAAAAGGCATGTGCGAAGGCCTGGTGCTAGCAGCTCATTTTGGTGGAAGTAACCAGAGCATATAGAGAAATGTCAGGAAACGAAGCAGGAAATGTAGCCAGGAGTGAAATCATAAAGGGTTTTGTTTGATGAGCTATGGAGTTTGTACTTCGTTCTGCAAGTTATGAGAGTAGTTGAAGGATTTTATTTCACTTATTACCTTTCTCTACCTTACATTATAATTACGTATTTATAAGTATAGTTTCCAAACTAGACCATATCTTCCTCATGGACAGAGCCTACCTTTGTTTCATCTTTGTGTTCACTACAAAGTGTACCAGAATATTTTGCAGACAGCACATTTTCTAGGGTTGTTGTTGATTAATTAAAGATTAATGAATGAAATTTTATAATTTTTCTCACCTAAAGAATGCTTATCCATTTGTTTCATTTTAATAGACTGATGTGGGCATTTTGGATTTACCTTTAAGCTCACTTATCAAGTAACTTTTTTCTCTGTGTGTGAACAGTTGGCTTCCAGTTTTGGGCAGTTGTGATGGTCACTTGTGAGTTGAATCATCAATTCTTTGTTCTATTATTCATGTTCATATTCATAAAACAATGCGTCCAATTGTCAGTGGTCACCTGGACAATGATAAATCAGAAATAAAAAACTGATTAAAAATTCAGGCCTAAAACCCATTAAACCCTTCTTTCTTCTTTGGAAATAATCTGAAACCCAGATAATCCTCTCTCTCTCTCCTGAAGGCTAGCAGACTCCAGCCAAATGGCTTCCAGAGGGGAAGGGAGGCTCAGGAAAGGGGTTCCTTCACAGAAAAAGGCTGTCTTCATTCTCCAAACTGTCAACATTCACACTTGGGCTTATTTCGGTTGACAGAAAATTGGAGGAGAGATATTTTCAAGTCCTCCTGGGCCCTGAGGCTGGAAAGCAGACAGACCTCTCCATTCCCAAGGAGCTGAAACTTTAAGTGATGAATTATCTTTGTCAAACATAAAACAGGGCACACTTCTGTTGTCTGTCCCTTTATACTCACTCATTATCTGCAGTTCTCATTCTCCTCTTAGTTATTAGGAAGGAGGAAATGGCTAGAAAGTCACAGGGTTCTGGTCCAGGAGGAAGGTAGGTAAGTGGTTAAATTAGTCTTGCATATCCCCCAGGGTTTATGGGAAATCCTGCTGGGAAGAAATTTTATAGCTCTCATGGTCAAGATTAATTACATTGATTTCATGTTTGTATTAAGCCCACATAATGAGGTGAGACTTTGAGGTGCCAGACTTTGACCAGGCCATAAACCTGTTTCACCAGCTTCTTCATTCGCTAGTTTAGATGAATAGAGAAAAAAAATCAACCTTCTTTCTGTTTGCTCAGTGCAAGTTGGTCTGCCCAACTTGAGGATCTCTGTAGATCTGTGAGAAGGTGATGCTGTCTTGTTAGTTATAGTTCCCCACTGGTTTGCCGTCTGTGATATGGGTGGAGATAATGTGAGGACAAGAGCAAAGAGAAAAAAACACAAACGATGTACTACATGTGTTACGGAATGCCAGGTGGGCTATTTAAAATGAATGCCATGGCTTTTTAATGCAGAAGTTGCAAAAAAATTGGTAAGAGTTTGCGTAAGTCCTGCCCCAATCTGATCTCGTTGCAACAAATCATTATGCCAGATTGACTCATATATATGATCCTGGAACATGGGTGGTCGGTCTCCTGTTAATATTATGGCCGTTACATGTCAGCGTTACTTTAAGGCAGAGTGTCTCAACCTGGGCATTACTGACATATTGGGCTGGATAATTTTTGTTGTCAGGGCTGTCCTGTGCATTATGGGATATTCAGCAGCATCTCTAGCCTGTAGCACTAAATGGAATAGGAACTCCCACCTTCACCTCTCGCCAAGGCTTGACAATCAAGTGTCTCCAGACACTGCCAAATATCATGGGTAGAAGGTAAGCAAAATCCATGGCTTTAAAACATATTGCCCTGAACAAGCATTCACTAAATAGGATTACAGCCTTAAAGACATTAAGAAATTTACCTCCACAGGTTACACATTCGTGCGATTAACCTTCATCCACCATCTTTCCTTACACAGCTAACATTTATCTAGAAGCTAACTCGAAGCAACAAAGAATACTCAACAAGCACTGTTTTGAAGGGCTAACAGCCCCTAGTGGGGATACTGACCAATAGCTAAATGAATAAACTGTTATATTAAAGTTAGAATATAGCCTCATTTCAGATTGGTCATTGAGCGATGGACATTTGCCATGACTTGGACAGCATATATCAGTGAGTATCGGGACAAAGCTCATGGCCAGGCAGGGGGTGGACACCACAAGCCTTAGCTTTGTGTGCTGCTGTCACTTACATTTTATCCTAAGTTGTTATAATAAATTATGAAGGATTCACAGATATTTTTCAGCTTCTCCAAAGGATAAGGAAAGCCTCCTGCTTATTTATTTGTTTGTTGGGCCATTTTCAAAAAGGACTTACAGGTTTTACAATAAAAGCACGATTTATGACTTTTTCTTCCCCTGCTCCTCCTGGGAAAACTCATTCATGCCTACGACTTCAACAATCACTTATATGTTATGATGGATAATTTTTTTTTCTGTGTCCACAAAGTTTTTATTTTTTAATTGAAGTGTAATTCACACATTATAAATTGTATATAAATTCACAAACACAAATTGTACACTTTAAAAGTATATAATTCAGTGGTTTTTAGTAGATTTACAAGATTGTATAACCATTACCACTAATTTCAGAACATTTTCATCACCCCCAAAATAAACCCTAGACCCATTAACAATCACTCCTCAACCCCTTCTCTCCAGATCCTTGGCAACCACTAATCTACTTTCTGTCTCTGTAGATTTGCCTGTTTTGGAAATTTCATAAAACTGTAATCATACAATGTGGCTGCTATGGTCTGAATGTTTGTGTGCCCTCAGAATTCGTATGTTGAAATTCTAATCCTCAAAGTGATGTTATTTGGAGGGGGAGCCTTTGGGAAGTGATTAGGTCATGAGAGTGGGGTCCTCAGAAATCCCACAGAACGAGCACGTTCCTGCTGCCACGTGAGTCTACAACCAGAAGACTGCCGTCTAGGAAGTGGGCCCTCGCCACACACTGAATTGGCCGGCGCCTTGATCTTGGACTTCCCAGAACTATGAGAAGTAAATGTTAAACCCTAGATTGGTTTAACAACCCCTTAGCAGGTTGTTTTGTCTTCCAGATCACCTCAGTCCGTTCTCTACAGTCCTTCTGTAGTGATCTTTGACTGTCACTCTCTCACCTGCTTCCATTCCTCCATTGTTGTCCTTTGCCCTCTGGAGCCAGGCTAACGGCCTCAGCAAGGCAAATCAGGCCTCTTCTGATCTGACCCTTTCCTACTTCTCCAATCTCTTCCATTGCTTTCCCCTCCCACCTTCTACCCACATATTAGCTATAATGAAGTGTTCACTTTCTCAAACTCTCTGTGTGTTATAACTCTGTCCTTGTCTTAGCCCATGCTGTTCTTTTGTTCTAGAATGCCTGGTAGCTCCTTTCCTCCTCCTCCAGGAAGCCTTCTCTGATGTCTTCCACCTTCAGTATGGGTATCAGTTCTTTTTCTCATGCTTCCTTGTGTCACAGCAATTACCACACTGTAATTTTCTGTTTCTTACCTACCCCTGCCTGTAAATTGCAGGCTCTCTGATGTAGGAATTGTGCCTTTGTATTAGGCTGTTACAACTGCCATAACGAAATTCCACAGACTGGGTGGCTTAAACACAGAAATCTATTTTCCTCACAGTTCTGGTGGCTAGAAGTTTGAGATCAAGGTGTTGGCAGGTTTGGTTTCTTCTGAGGTCTCTCTCCTTGGCTTGCCGGTAGCCATCTTCTCTGTGTCCTAATCTCTTCTTATAAGGACGCCAGTCATATTGGATCAGGCCCAGCTGAATGACCCTACTTTACCTTAACGGCCACTTTAGAGTCTCTGTCTCCAAATCGGGTCACATTCTGAGACACTGGGGCTTAGGACTTCCATGTGTGATTTCTGGGGAGACACAATTCAGGCGATAACAGCTTTCCATTTTGCTTTGCCAACACCTACTCCTTAAGCAGACTCTCAATTAATGTGAGAATAAGTGAAAGAGTGTAAGATCAAAGGTCATAGAGAAGAAGGCGATCAGAAAGAAGGAGGGTAAAAAGAAGAGAAGAAAGGTTTGTGTAACCAATCAGACCAGAAACCCAGGGTTATCATGTTGCTAAATCTTCGTGTTGCGATTAGTACTGGGCTCCATTCTGACTTCCTGAGGCCAGGGGAATAAAGGAAAACACTAAGAATTACCTTATGCTTTATAAAAGGTTATTTGAAGAATAGAGTTAATACAATTTAAAGAGATAGATACATTTTATAATTTTTAATTTTCTCCTTTTCTTTAAGGCTGTTCATTCCTACCATTTCCTTTGGATTTTTGGAATGTGTTTAAATTTAGACAACCAGAAAAATTCTGTGTTCTAGGATTCAGAAAGTTAGTTATAAAACTCAATTTTGTTTATTTACTTGGCCAGGTGTGGGATTGAAAATAAGTGGCCTTTCAATACAATTCACTTCTAAAAATGACTTTATTAGGATTGTCGCCACATTTTGTTTCCACCCTCCGTGTAATTAAATCCTCCTACTGAGGATTTAACATTGACATTTGAAGGGATTGATGGAAAACTAGAATCAGATAGGAAACAATTCATTAGCCTGTGCTTTGTTTTCAGGAAAGAGGACTTCTATAAGGTTGTGTCTAAGAGTTCAGCAAAGCTTTTCGATTTTGTGTGCTGTTGACAGCGAGAACCACAGACACTTCAAGGTGATCTCCTATGATACCCAGTCCATCGTGCTCAGCTTCTTCCTCCAGCAGATGAGGAAGTTGGACCAGGGTCTCTCAGCGCCAATCTAGCACCATCATTCTGAAATCGTAGGGATCCTGGGGAGTTCCAGAAATTGTATTTCTGTTATTCTCCAGACAGTTTTAGTGTAGCAACTGACACCACTATCAATCATCATGATTATTGCCAACGTTAATTGAATAATTAGAATGTGCCTAGGCTGTGTAGAGTGAGCACTTTGTGTGCATTATGACTTCATATAATCTTTATTACAAATGAGGTAAGTGCAATTATAATACCCTTATTTATAGATAAGATGACTGGGGTTTAGAAAGAATCTGTAACTTACAGCTAATAGATGGAGGTGCTCCCAACTGAATGCTGGTTATGAGGCTTTCTGGTTTGGTTATACACTCTAACCATTATGTTATGCCACTAGCATAGGTATTTGGTTAGTACTGCGCTTAGACTAGGCTTGTTAAAGCAGAGTTTGGTAAAGCATGGTGTGTGTACCCTGGTGGTGTGTAAAACAACCTGAAGTGATATTAGAACTTTTGAAGTCCAGCTGTCAAAGACCACCAGGAAGACATCTGAAGTCAATGTTACGATTATTCAGAGACAGGTTTTCACGGGTCTCTTTAAGCTCCTATGATGTCTTGCTGAGTATGCCAAGAACTGAGGGTCCTGATCCATCCTTCCCTGGGCTATTTCTCAAGGTTGTGTTGGCAGCGAGCAGCCTTGACAGATGATATAGAGCTGCCCACCCCCCCGCCCAGTAAGAAAAGCAGGCTGAATTACAGGTTACTCTACAGCTGTGGTACCCCAGGCTGAGACACTGCAACCTACTGTGTATGTGGCATCCACTAGCCCCTCTTCTATCACCCCCAAGAGACTTTGGTGACATGGGGAAATGACACGAACCAACATGATGCTCATGCTACTTGCTGTGCCCTGAATAATAAAGTCCTTTGTTTCTGGGGGAAAAAATTATTCAACTCACTGCAGAAGGGAGAGGGTACAGAGGAACCGTGGACTGTCCCAGTAACAGAGTTGGGGCCCACCTAGTATAGAGTTTGGGCTCGTGCCGAAGGTTCTAAGAAGGGGTTGTTACGGGTTGGATTGTGTTTTCCCCCCGAAAAGATATGTTGAAATCCTAACCACTAGTATCTCAGAATGTCACCTTATTTAGAAATAGGGTCTTTACAGAAATAATCAAGTTAAAATTAGGTCAGTAGGGTGAATCCCAATCCAGTATGACTGGTGTCCTTGTAAAAAGGAGAAATTTGGGTGCAGAGACAGACATGCACAGAGGGAAGATGATGTGAAGGCACACAGGGGAAGATGGCCATATAAGTGGAGTGAAGCGTCTGTAAGGAGTGCCAAGGATTGAGGCAGACACCCCGACCTAGAAGAGGCAAGGAAGAGCATGGCCCCAGGGATACCACGTGGCCTCCAGAACTGTGAGAGGATACATTTCTGTTGTTTGAAGCTACCCAGTTTGTGGTACTTTGTTACAGCAGCTCTAGGAAACGGATACAGGGGTTGAGGGAGTTAACTTCGCTCTGGATTGCTGCTTCCCTCAGTTTGGCAAACGGTATCTCAGTGATACCTGCCCAGAGGATAGAAGGAATGAGGGGGCACTGGGAATATTAATTGTAAGAAAGCCCTGATCATTTAAAAGAAAGAACTGTTCATTTTGCAGCAGCCACGTGGCTTTGCATAGGTTCTGTTAGAAACATTGTTGCTGCGCTCTTAGGGACATCCCTGTCTGACTACTAGCAGGGCTGATTTTTCACTTTCTGAGATTTTTCTTAAGAATGATATATTTATTTTAATTAATTACTAAGCCCCCATTTTAACGAGTAATATAAGTCTTCCTTTTTAATGCAGTTTCAGCTAAAGAAAAATATTAAGGACATGTGAGTACTGTGATCTCAGGTATGGCAAAAATTGTGAAGGTAGTGCCTTAATGATTGAAGTTTGGGAAAATTGTGCAACAAGATTACTACAAGTTCCTACTGATTTGAAATAGAAAAAGAAGCGGGATTTTTGTCTCATGGATGCATTTGTAAGTGCTGAGAATTTACATATGTAAACCTTTCCACTGGTTAATGTAGGGATTGTAAGATGGAGAACAAGAATAGAAAAATTACAGGTGATTCAACTTGCGACATCAGGAATTAAGTAAGTTCAAATCATTGACTTTGTTCCCATACGCAGAACATAAAAACCGTGCTCCTTTTACTAGCTTTCTCTCTTTTTTACTTTGTTACAGATTTGTGATTTATTTGGGCTAAAAAGCTTCTTATCTTGGCGAGAAACTTTATCTTAGGCTAAAATTTATTTATGTAAAATAAGTTGTGTTAAACTAGATAACTTACCAGTTTGCCTTCTGACTCAGTGCTGCATTTCTTTTTAATTATAAATCCCTTGGAAGAAGCAAAAGATTCTTTTGGTTCTTTATACTTTAATGTGAAGCAGTTTTATTTGACTGTTTTCTCTCCAAAAGCCCAGCGGGTGGAGCTGGGAGGGAGGGGCAGAACTGAGCATGGTCCTCCTGTCTATTGAAGACAATAGTCACCTAAGACAAGGAGCAAGGAGATTGGGAAAAGAATTATGGAGAAAGCAGAAGGCCAAAGGCTCACGTCATCTATTTCTAAAGTTGGTCTAGGACTGGCCCTGCAACAAGAAAGGAATGAGTTGATGCAGTCTTCCTTGTGCGTATGCCTCTTGGCCACTTATTTCCATACTCTGGCTAGAAGCAAGAGCTCCATTATTGACGTGCTTTGTAGGCAGGCGGAGTTTGAAGGCCTGCGTAGAACCCCCCCTGCCAGTTGTAACATTGTTTACGGCACCATACCTTCCATTTACCCCAGCTTTTGGAAGGGGTCTCTGGAGCAGTTCATAAGTTTAGATCTACCTGCCCTTCTACAAGTTCTGTCTTAAGAGGACAAGTTATGAGCAGGCACTGATGGGCAGCAAACATTGAGGGAGGCATGTAATTTACCTACAGTAAAATCTCACCCTTTGACAATTGCATGCACTTGTATAATCGGCACAATCAAAGAACAGTTCTATTATCCTTCAGATTCTCCTGTGTTCTTTTGTATTGATTTGTTTTCTGTCCCTATGATCATTTTGCCAGATGTCATGGAAATTGAATCATGGAGCACATAGCCTTTTGAGTCTGACTTGTTTCGCCAAGCATGGTACCTTGTAGGCTTATTCATGTTTTCACAAGTTTCATTAGTGATAAAAAGTTCCTGCTGAGTAGTATCCCATTGTATATAAGTATTTATCCACTCAGCAAGGGAAGGACCTTTGGGATAGTCCTAGTTTTTTGGCAATTATGAATGAAACTTCTATAAATATTCATGTGCAGATTTTTGTGTGAACATAAGTATTCATGTCATTTACTTATTTTTAATGTGAAATGCACTTAGGTCAATTAAAAGCAGCAGAGAATCTCTAACTTATTGAAGAATCTATAATGGCTTCTTTAGGAAATTGAGAAACAGATAAGCACCCATCTGGGGAAGCAGGAAAACCTCATGAATTCAGCCTGCATTTCTTTTTTTTTTTTTTTTTTTTTGCGGTACGCGGGCCTCTCACTGCTGTGGCCTCTCCCGTTGCGGAGCACAGGTTCCGGACGCGCAGGCTCAGCGGCCATGGCTCACGGGCCCAGCCGTGGGATCTTCCCGGACCGGGGCACGAAGCCGTGTCCCCTGCATCGGCAGGCGGACTCTCAACCACTGCGCCACCAGGGAAGCCCCAGCCTGCATTTCTTAGTTGATAACTAAATACAAGCATTTATTTTGGCAAAACATATATTTGGAAGTAGAATCAAGTCAAAGCAAAGAGAGGTATTTGGTCAAGTGAAAGGAGGTCCTAGAACACAATATCTTGTATAAAGGAGACAACCACAAGGTTTGGTAAAATACATCTTTTTTTTTTTTTAACTGGTTCTCATCAGGCAGTGATGAAGATTAGTCAAATCAGCTTCTCATCTGTCAATATCTATCACTATGTAACTCAGAAAAGTTAGACACTGATTGGTTTTGAAGAGCTAGAAGTGTGGACCCTAAGAAGACAAGTGGAAATGGTTCTATCCAGTTGGTACCCTGGTGAGTTGTTTAATGATGTTACAAAAAGTGTCATGGCAGCCACTTTTCTAATGTATTGAACCCACTGTGAACCCTACTGGTTTTGGACAGTCATGATTCTGATGCCCAGAGTAAGAAAACCCAGTGAACGAGATCCCCTACAGAGTAACGTATAACAGAGACTCGAAGACTTTCTGTCACTTTCTTCTCAGGTTTCCATGCAGCCTTCCTCAGCTTCTTTTCATAGATCAATTCCTATGTAGGCACTTGTGAGTCACCTTGAAAGCAGAAGGAAACATATCCACAACATCTCCTTGGAGGCCAAAGACGGAGGAAAAGTTACTTCTGATCTATGTAGATTGAGTCTTAGCCTTTTGTTTTTATGTTAACCGCAGTACATTGATTTGAGGAACTGTCCTGGGTTCAAACCCTTTGTGGTGGTTATACATTTACTAGGTACCAACACCATAATTTGACTTCTTTTCTCAGTGAGTGTTTTTGTTCCTAAGAAAAAAATGTGTTTTACTATTAATTGAATCTTCTCTTTAAGTTGCTTTATCATCCAGCTGCAATTTGCTTTCTTTGCCTTACCTCCAGGCTTTTGTTCGTTCTTTCCGTTTGCCTCTAAGGAAGCTGAAATGGAGGAAGGTTGTCTTGCCACGCCAGGATCTTTTTGAACATCTGTCCAGTCATCTGATCATCTATTTCCTCCTCCCACTCGCAAAATTCCACAGAGGCAAAACTTGCCCAGGGTTTGCACATATGGTTGACGCTCACAGCTTGGAATAGTCCAAGCTATTTAAGTTTGATTTTTATTTGAATGAATGCTCATCGTTTTGCCCAGAGATGAAAGCAAGGTGTTAGAAATCCCAGATTTCTGGGTCGTTAGATCACTTAAACATTTGTTCAACCACGGCTGCTCCACTTTTAGTAGAGGAGCATGCATTAATGAGTACAATTCAAAAGTATCCACCTTAGAATTTCAGAAGGTCCAAACTGCACTTTAGGTATCTGATTTCAAAAGTTCCTTGAACTTTTAAAATTCCATTTTAGTGGATTGTATGGTTGCCAAAAACAGCCAGAAAAGTAGTTCATGGAAATATTCAGTCAGGAAAAAAGCAAATGCATTTTTGACAGGTAGCACCCCCAGTTGGATAAATCTTTAAGGCAGAAGGCTTCAGTTGGGATGATGACCTGTTTTGTACACCCTCTCTGACCACTGGGGTTATGACTGGCCCTTTGGGCTCTACCTGGCTTGTTATGGCGATATTTCGAGGAGGATTTAACTAGAAATTGCAAAAAGACAAAAGGATTTTGAAAATGATTGAACTCAGACTTTTCGTATCTCCAGGGCCTACCTAGCACACTTAATTGTCCATAGAAGGTTTCCAATAAGCTTACTTGAAACAGACTCAACTTACGGAATGAGAATAACAGTTCACCATACAGTTAACTGAAGTCCAGTTATGCTGTGAACCAGATGTAATACACAGTGAAGTTCTGATATAAACTTCTAAACTTTCGATTCTTCCTCAATAGAAATTGCTTGCATCCTTAGCCAAGTAGGGCTGGGGACTTCTCTTATTTCATCTTACATGATTCATTTTCTACTGATTCTGTTTGGAAAGTCCTGCACCAGACTCACCTTATGTCATTCTGTATTGACACTGACTAATGTACATATGCAGAGACATATAAATAACTATATTTAAGCTTTAAAAAATTCAGAAGTTTTAGTCTGACCTTCTGCTAAAAATCTCGAAGTTTACCCTAAATAGAGAGTTTTTGTCAATTGCTTTCCAAGTGGTTTATCCTCCATTCAGCATTCTGTAAAAATACCCACTGCTGTTATTTATCACCCCAGCAATGCTGTGGTCCCTGATGTGCTGGTATCTGGGTCTCTTGCTCAGTGGCATCTTTGACCAACTCACTTAGCAGAGATGGGAACTGTGTTCTTAAGTTTTTTTCTTTTGTTGGGAAGAGTGACTTGAACTTTGGGACCAGGCTGAAAACAGTCCCTGTGGTGCGGGAAGTCATTTTATGTCACCCCCTGCCACCCCCCACCCCCACCCCCGGCAATGTAACATGACACCATCCTCGCTGGGTGAGGACACATCCTCCTTTCCCTCATTTCATACCTAAGGGAGCAACATCACACCCCAGAAATGGCTACTGTTTTCTTGTCTAAATACCTGAGTGAGAGTCCCAACAGAGAAGAATATGCTGGCATGGAGGAGAAGATGGTATTGGTAGATGATTTTTTTATACCTATGTTTTAATAATACCAGCTACAGAAAGTAAAATGTGACACAAAGCTTCTGGGCTGGTAGAGAAAAGAAGATATATAGTAAGGGCTTTTTTCTTTATCTTTTCTTTTCTCTTCTTTCCTTTCTTCTTCCTCCCTCCCTCTTTCCCTCCTTCCTCCCTCCCTCCCTTCTTTCCTTCCTTCCTTCCTTCCTCCCTTCCTTCCTTCCTTCCTTCCTTCTTTCCTCCCTCCTTCCCTCCCTCCCTCCCTCCCTCCCTTCCTTCCTTCCTTCCTTCTTTCCTCCCTCCCTTCCTTCCTTCCTCCCTCCCTCCCTCCCTCCCTCCCTCCCTCTCTCCCTTCCTTCCTTCCTTCCTTCCTTTCTCTCTCTCTCTTTCTTCCTTTCTTGTTTAAGTTTAAGGAAGACTGAATGGTTGGTTTGTCACACATTCCCTCTCTGTATCCCATCTCAGTCTCGTGGACCAATATTCTGATTGGTTGGTATAGTTTTGACCCTAGCGTAACCCTCAGTGTTCCGCTCACTCTCTGTGTGGCGGTACATCAAGTGTGCCTATGCGTTCCTCATCAGTATTTTCCCCTTCACCCACACCGCAAGTGCAGCTGGGAGCATCCCAATACTTGCTCTGAGTGGCATTCCCTCTCCTGACCCCTTCTCCCCATGGCCAGCCTGGGTCCCACACCCTTAGGCAGCTGAGAAAGCCCGGTCAGACCTGGAGGCCGGTGTTTCCTCAGAGGGAAGCAGTGTCCAAACACAGTGGATCAGAAATGAGAAACACCCATTTTTTTAGTCAGAAGACCTTAAGCCAATAGTTCAGCGTTTAGCTTCGTAAGTAGGGCGTCTGTGACAGATGGCAACAGAATTTACGATGGGTAATATGAGGGAAAATTCAGAGTCCTTGGGGCTCAGGAAAGGAGGTTCCTTTACACGGGAGGGAGAGCTGTTTGCTGCCCTTGTCATGCTTTTAGAGCTCTTTTTATGGTTGGGGGGTGTTGCAAACAGAGTCACAAGCTTAGCGTTCTGACAAGAGCAAGGGACCGGATGGAATTCCAGAGTTTCTGTGTCTTTTCATAGTTTTTAAAATAACTTATTTGATCTTGAGCAACTTCCTGTGCGATTCAGTTTTCCCAGAATCGTAACTGGGGCATCTCTTAATAAAAAGGCAAATTGCTTTCTTTGTTAGAGAAGTCGGCAGTATATCATGTGGCTTTTAGACATTTTTAAAGGTCTTTTTTTTAACTGGTTTTACTGGTTGGGTCTATTGGTCTTGATGGCATCATACCACCTTTCCTCTCAGAGTTGCCCATATCTTTCTTTCCATTTACATCTCTCCTCTTCTGTGTCAGTCTTTTCTGCAGTAATTTGAACCAAGTTTTAAGGACCCTTGAAGCATATCAATCATATATTCATATCTTTTCTTCCCTTGGTAAGGCGAGAGTGTTGACAAATAGGCACTCATTCATGAAATTGATTTTTAAATAATAATGGTGTGAACTTACTAGGTAAAGTGTCCCAGATAATCAGAGCCCTCACGAGTCCTCCCAATTCGATTTGGGTTTATCGTGACTGACGTGTGCTCAGATCTGCCTCTCCATTCATGTCAGCTATGGTGAAGAAGAAATCTGTATCCCTCTGCTGGGAGTGATTGGAGGACAGGAAGAATCACAAATGCATATATTTTCTGGTTCCTCCCCTATAGCCCCGCCCTGCCCATAGCCCCCCTCCTTACAATCCTCCAGAGAAGTTGAGTTAGTTCCTAGAAGATGCTTCATATGTGTTCTGAACACGATTCTTCGTGCCATGTGGCATAGTGGTCTGCCCCCCATTGTGGGGTTTGCTGGTTATTCCTGGGGGTGTAGCTGACTGGATGTGGCAGACACAGCTCCCAGAAGCCTTTGGGGAGGCTCGCCGTGTCCCCTGTCAGGATGCTGTCTTCTCCAGGGAGTGAGGGCTCTCATTCCTGAATGCTGGTACCGATTCTGTTGGGATTTGAACTCTCAGTGCCGCAGACACTTTGATTTTTATTCTCGTCTTTTATACTTTCACCCATGAAACCATAGGTGAGGGGCTAGAAGGCTCACTACATAGCAGAACTTCTATGGTACTTGGGATGGTCCTTTTCAAGGTGACACTACTCTTCTGATACAAAACATGTATAACAACTCTCTCCTATATGATTCTCCCTTCTCCCCACTAACCTCAGGAAATTTTTGGGTTCATCTCATAAACGATCTTCTGAAGGTTCCATCCCACCCATTCTCTGGTCATTCCCGAATCCTAAAGTGAACATAACTTAGGTTAATCTAGAAATCCTTCTAGGGAAGCTCCACCCAAATTACCCCATGAGTTCCACTCCTCTTTCTCTCCTGGAAGCCTGAGGTCCACCTCGTATCAGTGGCTTTGCCCAGGTGGTCTCCTACCTGAACCCTGCCTGCCTGGTCACACAGTTGGCTCTTCAGGCTTATGGGAAGATATACAGTGATTTCTACCCAGGCTGAACCTGGGAATCACCTGGGAGTTTCTAACATGTGCTCAGGAGAAAGAAGCCCTTCCTTCATAAGGAAGGTAAGTGCTATGGGATACTTGTGAGGTCCTTGTATTAGATTTCTAGGGCTGCTGTAGCAAAGTACCACATGGTCCCTCTGAAGATGCTAAGGAAGGTTCTGTTCTAGGCACCCCCCACCCCCCAGCTTCTGGGAGTACCTCGGCTTACATAAGCATACCTCTCACCTTCACACAGTGTTCACCCTGTGCACATGACTTTTATAAGGACACAGGTTACATTGGATTAGGGCCCCATCCTACTCTATTATGACCTCATCTTAACCAATTACATCTGTGATGACTCTATTTCCAAATAAGGTCACATCTAAAGTACTGGAGGTTAGGACTTCAACATAAGCATTTGGTGGGGACATAACTCAAGTCTGCTTTCTTCTCTATGCCTGGATGTGGAGCCAGTTTAAACTGGAAGTCAGACTGAGATACGGCTCCTACCATTGCTGGGACCAAAGTACCATCACCTCTGCTTTATGTAGACATGACCTAGATGTGCTCTTCAGATATTCTGAATTTCTGACATTTTTCCCCCAGACAAATCTGGTTCCTGAACAAAAACTAAATCTTTAAGATATATTTGTTGTGCAGCTAAGGAGCCGTCTGAAGGTAACCTCATAGTGGTAGCTAAAAATGAGAGAAAAATCACCCAGGAACAATTTTCTAAAAAAGGAACTTTTACTTGCGTTATGAACATTCGTGAACCAAATAGCATTCAGACACTTCTCCTTCAGAACTGCAGACATGAGAAGGATTTTTGTGCTGGATCAGCACCTATGTTGGCCACAGTTATGAGTTAGGATCCTGACAGGATGTTAGGGAGCTCTGTGTTCTACTGCATGAAAGGAACAAACAGCCCATGCACAATTATTTGTTTTAAGTCACTGCTAACTGAAGGATCAGACTTGAAATTGAACAAGCCTGTCTGGGACTGACTGTGTTAAGGCAGAAGGACTCAGGCGACGAAGGAACTCGCAGACTTAAGTTTTCAACTTGCTGCAATTGATGGGGGTGGGGGAAAGCCCGCTTCTAAAGGTGGTTTTGGGAAAACACTTAAAAAATCCTGTTCTGTTTCTACTCATAAACCAGTGTGTGTATTCAAAGGTGGGACTTCCTTATAATCACTTTGTACCGTCTCCTGCAGCTGGGAGATGGAGGAGGCTTCATTTGGTGTGGGAGAGAGGCTGGACCTCCCGTGCCGTGATTCGGGGGCTGCGCTCAGTGACACGCACCCTCTTTCCCCCTATTTCCTTGGCTTCATTTGTTAAGCATCTGGCATCATGGGTTATAGGGACTAAACTTCCACTTCATAGGAGGTGTGTGTGGGGACTTTCCTTGACGTTACATTGGTTTGTATGATTAAATCCCTCTCACGTTAATTAAGTCCGCAGAAGAGGTTGTAACTTTAACTGTGGTCTCTCTAGCTGATTCCCAATGAATGATAATGGTTTCTCGTTTGATGACAAATGCATGGCATGCCATTATCTCCTGCTTTTCTTTCTTATACAATTAAAAGTGTCATTTGAGAGTTATACTTCAGGTGTCTCTACTTACTTCTAGCACTGTCTAAAATAAGAATGCTTATTTGTTTGGGGTTCACTGCTGTTGAACCCTCCTTTGACCTAAGAAGGAGGGTGGCACCATGAAATATATACTATAAAAACATTCGTGACCAGACTGTGGGATTTATACCAGAAGGAGGTGGGGAGAGAGAAGCAGACATTCTTGCTTTGCCTTTTCCTCCCTCCTGAACTCCAGTCCATCACCAAGTCTCGTCTTTTCACCTCCAACTATGTCCAAAATGCACCCACTCCTCTCTAACTGCGCCACCCCTGCCCTCACCAGGGCTCCCGCCTCAGCCCCACCTGCCGCTGTTCTCTGTCCTTCAGACCTACTCTCCACCTAGATACCAGGGTCATCCGTGAAAGCAGAAGTCTGTCCTGGTCCCACTCACCCTTCGAATAAACTCCAAACTCAGCCTGTGAGGTGCTTCCTGGACTGTGCCTGGGGTCCCACCCATCCCCGTCCTCCAACCCAGCACACGCCAGGCAAACTGCTCTCTTCGCTGGGTCTTCAAGCAGACCGAGGTCTTCTGTCTCAGGCCCTTCTGCCGGGAACACTAGGCTCTCACCACCACGCCCTGTGCACAGACGTACACACACACACACACACACACACACACACACACACACACGCACGCATGCACACAGCAGGCTCCTCCCAGGCAGGTCTTGACTCCAAGCCTCCCCTTCAAAGAAGCCTCCTGCTGCCCTGTGTCTGAGTGTTTTCCCTCCTCTCATTCTCTGCCACTTCCTCTTAATCCTGCGTTTTGCATCTGTCACAGGTGTTTTTTTTGATTAATTTTGATTGGAGTATAGTTGCTTTACAATGTTGTGTCAATTTCTGCTGTACAGCAAAGTGAATCAGCTACGTGTATATCCCCTCTTTTTTGGATTTCCTTTCCATTTGGGTCACCACAGAGCCCTGAGTAGAGTTCCCTGTGCTGCACAGTAAGTTCTCATTAGTTACCTATTTTATATGTAGTAGTGATCCGTCAGTTTTGCTGTGGAGCATTCCTTATTTCCTTTCCTCTCCTTGTCTGTTTTCTCCACTAGGTGAGCATCTTGTCAGTTTTCTTTTTCAGCACATACTGTGTTCTTAGCACGGGCCTGAAAAGTAATAAGCGCTATATATTTGTTGAATGGATAAATGAATGAGAAATGTGGAAAGAGAGGGGAGGGGAAAAGGGAAAAATAAATGAGGATAAATGGGTCTTCCCCACCCTCATAATTTTAAAGTTGGGAATAGCTTTTGAATTTAAAAAGAATTGTAGAGAATGCTGTAGGTGAATGGTTATTATATAAACTATCTACTTGGATCATTTGTAATTTGCCTGGAAATTTCATACTAAGCACAGTGTGTTTTGAGTAGCACTTCTGCGGATGGAATCATACCATGATAAAAATGCTGGCCTCTTAATTGGGAAAGAAAAAAAAGAACTTGGAAAGTAATTATTGTAGGTGAATCTCCAGTATTTTCTTGGTATATAATAAGATATCAAGTCTATGTATATTACTCTTCCTGGATTTCCAAACTTAGTCTACTTTTTCTCATATTACTAAATGAATCTTATTTCTTATGGCGTTTCAACTCTGCACCCTTAACTACATTCACTTATTCAGTATATATTTTTGAGTGCCTACTATGTTCCAACACTTTGCAGACTTTTGTACTAATTTCCATATTATTTCCTTCGTTAATGCTGCTTTTCCAGACAGGAAAATCACTTTTTATTATTTTTTTCTACTCACCTTTCAGATTCTAGCTCTGTCCTGCTTTCTCTAGGAAGCCACTCCTATTTTAACTCAATGATAATTCTTCCATGTTTAAAACTCTTGTTGCCTTTATGGTCTTTTCCAGCCATTTGTGGTTTAAATTATTTTTACGTGCAGTAGTTTGCCCTCCAGAGACAGACAAAAGCATTTGGGCCCTGGAGACATTTACCTGTCTTGTGTATATCATCCTGCCTAGTAGGATTCCAGGAGCAGAGTAGGTGCTCATTAATTATCAGTGGATTTGTTAATTGAGCTAATCGCTGCTGTGAGCACATGGGAACCACAGCAGGTAAGGTAAGCCTTATGCACACAGAGGGCATCTATCCCGCCCTCTCGAGGGCTTGAGAGTTGAACACAGTGGGTGGGCTTACTTGCTGTGGTTGTGAATGAGTGGATGCCAAGGTATTATCTATACACGTTTGAGCCAAAAGAGTTGGTCAGTCTGATAGCTGAGACAAAAGAAATTTCCCCCCAAATCAATGCTGTTATGTCCACACACCATCCAGGGAGGAGGAGAGTTCGGTCCATCGACATTATGGATTCACTGGCGGAGCTATTCCTGTGGCTCGTGACTGTCTGATGCACCGTTCGCTGGGAGATTCATTTTAAGGTCACCTCGCTCCTGAGTTCTGCCTCTGTGCTCGCCATGAAACCCTCTAATAACTTGGTCTCCCATATGCCTGCTTCTCATTAGATGACCATAAACAGGCATTTGGGCTCCATGAATTGACGAAGGCAAGTTTGCCTCTGAAGGGTGGCAGAGCTACTTCCAAAGGGCTCAGTAAAATCAGGTTTCTTAACCGGCTAGCCTGAGACCAGACCTTGGGCTGTAGTGAATTCATCAAGGTAAATGCAACCGTGTGGGAAGTCTCTGAGCAGCCAGCGATAACATTTGAAACTTGTTAAAACCTCTCTGGATAGTAATTTCAACCTGCATCTTGCTGTAGTTTATTGGAACAGAAGGGAGGAACATTCACTCCTTTGCACCACCTACGCTTCCCTGCAGCAGTTAGGAAGAAATTCTCAACCAGACTCCTTTACAGCGGGAGAGAGGGCGGGGTGGGAGGCATGTTCTCCTACTTGTGCTACTGTCTCCTGCCCTTTTGCTTTTAGGTGAGGATTTCCTGAGCTGCAGAATTTCCTTCAAGAGGGAAATGAGGGGAAACAAATAAACTCTCAACTCGTGATGCACTTGGAATTCTGTAGAATTCCCTAAAGTCATCTTACATTCATATAAAATTCTGTTACCTGTTCTTGAAATCCAGAAATAATTTTTTAAATTTCTTAGACTAATTTTCCTATGACAAAGTCAGTAGCACACAGATCAGGAAAGTAAAGTGAGTTTGATAGATGAGTTGCAGTCAACATGAGCAAAACAGATTCTGCTGCTTGTTGTTTTTCCAATGATTCTTTGTGCTTAATTCTGTTGCCGTCACCCAGATGAACCTGGTGCAGTGAGGAGGCTCAGCAAACAGCAGGGCCTCCAAAAAAAACATATTTGAGAACTTTTGTGCTGTCGTGGAAGAAAACTAAAATGAGGTAGACAGTAAGCTGCCTCTTGAATTTTGTAAGGAATTTTTGAGAGAAACGTCTGTTTTACCATCACATATGCTATTTAACTTTCTTCTCCACTTAGAGAAGAAATTTTTAAGATATCAGTGATCATTCTTTTCCTTAAGGAATTTAAAAATATTAGAATTCGCCACCCTGCCTTCAAACAAAAATAGAATTATTGCTTCTTTAAATAATTGGTGAGGAACTTCTGTGAAGAAAAAGGGTACCTTGAATGTCGTCTTGTCTGTGGCATCTGAAATACAGAAAGATCTGTGATTCTGAAGCATTTGATCTGTTTACATGCGGACTTGGGTCTCTGTGAGTTGCTAACATGTTTGAGAGACAGGTGTCGTGTCCTACTGTATAGTATTGCTCTAAGGCATTACCAGTAATCTCCAAGGGTATTAGAGGATACTAAATTTCTTAGATCAAAATTAATTTAAATACACTGGAATTTAAAAAGATATACAGGGTGTGATTAGAGAAAGATGTAACTCCTACCCCCAGAGGAGTATATAAATCATGTCAGAGGTGGGCAGTGCAGGCTTTGATTTGCATTGCTGGCCATCTTATGCTGTGTTTGTTTATATATGTTATTTCATGTCAGCATAAAAATAAATCACCATTCTTGAGAGCAAAGAGTATACATTAAAGTGCACGAAATATTTCTGAGTAGTACCGTGACCAGGTAGAGGGAACATTTGTTAAGGCAAGAGCGAGAGCTTCTGCTGAGTGAAGGAGTTTCACAGGGGAAGGGCAGGCATCTATGGTGAGGCATGAGGTGGTTTTTCAGAATTCAGAGATTTGGATTTCTCTAATAGACGGTCTTCGAACTGTTGAAGATTCAGGTAAGCAGATAGACTGGTCCGACAGAAAATTATGAATATGACAAACATTTCTATGAAGATACTGCCATATCTTGGGAGAGAAACAGAAAGGGTCTAAAAATATTTGTTCTTTTCGAAAAGTAGGTTGACATGGCCTAACGTTGACCGTCTCTGCTGGGTGAGTGCAGGCACAGGATGGGTGTCATGATGCCCTTGCTCAGGAGAGTGAGAGGAGGAAGGTGGGGTGAAGTGAGACACACTGAGGGGTCCTGAGCCAGCCCAGGGACGGTTAGGAACTGGGGGGGAGTGGGCAGAAGAATTACATCTAGATCCGATCTGGATCAATGCTGGTCTTTAAGAAGCTCTGCTCCTGACATGGGATGTGGCAGCTGGAGCTCCAGGGTCTTGGGAAGAGAGTCAGTCAATGTCAGTTGGGTGTGTGTATATCCACACAATTTATTAGGGTTCCTGCCTACAGCACAGGGAGTACAAGTGAGACGATTCAGTGGTTAGAGGGGGGCATAGGGTCAAAGTCAAGCTGACTGGAGTTTGGGATAAGGTCCCCTAAGAATTTAGGCAGAAGCCTTGTTGGATGGACTTGGACTAACAGCGAAGGTCACCCGATGGCCCACGTGCAGTGAGCAGGCAGCTGACCTGGGCTCTCCCCAGCCTCCCTGGGTATTGATTTATTAGCAATGAAAGCAGGTTCAGGTGGCACCGCTGGTCGATGAAAGCTTACTGATCTCTGGCCCACTTCGGTCAAGATTGATTTAGGAACTTGCCGTCTGGATGGGTTAAACTAGCACAGGGGCCAGGGAAGGCAAGAATAAATATTGAATAAAACAGATTCTTTTCGCTCTGATCAAGAAAGCAAATATCAAAGCCAAACATCTGACATCTCAGAAAGTCCATATGTTGAAACAAGGGAAGACAGAGTTGGTTTGTTTCTTCGAGCTCAAAGAATTTGCTCTGCAGTGTTTGTCTTCACAAGGGCAACAACCTTTATTTAGATGTACGTCGACCTTTATTTAGGAAAAAATCCAAGCTGATTCATCAATACTCATGCTACTTCTCTGTTACGAAATACTGTAAAGAGGGAGTGAAGAATGTGGTCAAGGAAACTGGAACGATCTGACTTTCCAAGTTGAGGGGTTCCTCATTTAGGGTATTGGTGTCAGTATTGCCCTACCGGGACCTGCCAGGACAGGGTGCTGAGGTCAAGTGTGTGTATGCTGACATTGGGGCAGCAAAGTGGTTGATGAGTAATTAGGGTAAAGGACTCCAGTTTGATAAGCAACCGAAGTTAAGAAATAAGAGAATTTTAAAAAAAATTTGTTCTTTTTTCTTTTTGGATCATAGAGCAAGAATTTCCATTTAAAATGGTGACCTCTTAATAAAACTAAAAGCTGGTTCTTTGAGAAGATAAACAAAATTGATAAACCATTAGCCAGACTTATCAAGAAGAAAAGGGAGAAGACTCAAATCAATAGAATTAGAAGTAACAACTGACACTGCAGAAATACAAAGGATCATGAGAGATTACTACAAGCAACTATATGCCAATAAAATGGACAACCTGGAAGAAATGGACAAATTCTTAGAAATGCACGAACTTCCGAGACTGAACCAGGAAGAAATAGAAAATATGAACAGACCGATCACAAGCACTGAAATTGAAACTGTGATTAAAAATCTTCCAACAAGGGCTTCCCTGGTGGCGCAGTGGTTGGGAGTCCGCCTCCGATGCGGGGGATGTGGGTTCGTGCCCCGGTCTGGGAAGGTCCCACATGCTGCAGAGCGGCTGGGCCCATGAGCCATGGCCGCTGAGCCTGCGCGTCTGGAGCCTGTGCTCTGCAATGGGAGAGGCCACGACAGTGAGAGGCCGCCAAAAAAAAAAAAAAAAAAAAAAATCTTCAACAAACAAAAGCCCAGGACCAGATGGCTTCACAGGAAATTCTATCAAACATTTAGAGAAGAGCTAACACCTATCTTTCTCAAACTCTTCCAAAATATAGCAGAGGGAGGAACACTCCCAAACTCATTCTACGAGGCCACCATCACCCTGATACCAAAACAAGACAAACATGTCACAAAGAAAGAAAACTACAGGCCAATATCATTGATGAACATAGATGCAAAAATCCTCAACAAAATACTAGCAAACAGAATCCAACAGCACATTAAAATGATCATACACCATGATCAAGTGGGGTTTATCCCAGGAATGCAAGGATTCTTCAATATACGCAAATCAATCAATGTGATACACCATATTAACAAACTGAAGGATAAAAACCATATGATCATCTCAATTGATGCAGAGAAAGCTTTCAACAAAATTCAACACCCATTTATGATAAAAACCCTGCAGAAAGTAGACATAGAGGGAACTTTCCTCAACATAATAAAGGCCATATATGACAAACCCACAGCCAACATCGTCCTCAATGGTGAGAAACTGAAACCATTTCCACTAAGATCAGGAACAAGACAATGTTGCCCACTCTCACCACTCTTATTCAACATAGTTTTGGAAGTTTTAGCCACAGCAATCAGAGAAGAAAAAGAAATAAAAGGAATCCAAACTGGAAAAGAAGTAAAGCTGTCACTGCAGATGACATGATACTATATATAGAGAATCCTAAAGATACTACCAGAAAACTACTAGAGCTAATCAATGAATTTGGTAAAGTTGCAGGATACAAAACTAATGCACAGAAATCTCTGGCATTCCTATACACTAAGGATGAAAAATCTGAAAGTGAAATTAAGAAAACACTCCCATTTACCATTGCAACAAAAAGAATAAAATATCTAGGAATAAACCTACCTAAGGAGACAAAAGACCTGTATGCAGAAAACTATAAGACACTGATGAAAGAAATTAAAGATGATATAAATAGATGGGGAGTTATACCATGTTCTTGGATTGGAAGAATCAACATTGTGAAAATGACTCTACTACACAAAGCAATCTACAGATTCAATGCAATCCCTATCAAACTACCACTGGCATTTTTCACAGAACTAGAACAAAAAATTTCACAATTTGTGTGGAAACACAAAATACCCTAAATAGCCAAAGCAATCTTGAGAACGAAAAACGGAGCTGGAGGAATCAGGCTCCCTGACTTCAGACTATACTACAAAGTTACAGTAATCAAGACAGTATGGTACTGGCACAGAAACAAATATAGATCAGTGGAACAGGATATAAAGCCCAGAGATAAAACCATGCACATATGGTCACCTTATCTTTGATAAAGGAGGCAAGAATATACAGTGAAGAAAAGACAGCTTCTTCAGTCAGTGGTACTGAGAAAACTGGACAGCTACATGTAAAAGAATGATATTAGAACACTGTCTAACATCTTACACAAAAATAAACTCAAAATGGATTAAAGACCTAAATGTAAGGCCAGATACCATCAAACTCTTAGAAGAAAACATAAGCAGAACACTCTATGACATAAATCACAGCAAGATCCTTTTTGACCCACCTCCTAGAGAAATGGAAATAAAAACAAAAATAAACAAATGGGACTTAATGAAACGTAACAGCTTTTGCACAGCAAAGGAAACCATAAACAAGATGAAAAGGCAACCCTCAGAATGGGAGAAAATATTTGCAAATGAAGCCACGGACAAAGGATTAATCTCCAAAATTTACAACCAGCTCATGCAGCTCAATATCAAAAAAACAAACAAACAAAAAAAAAAAAACAACAACCCAGTCCAGAATTGGGCAGAAGACCTAAATAGACATTTCTCCAAAGAAGATATACACATTGCCAACAGACACATGAAAGAATGCTCGACATCATTAATCATTAGAGAAATGCAAATCAAAACCACAATGAGGGGCTTCCCTGGTGGCGCAGTGGTTGGGAATCTGCCTGCCGATGCGGGGGATGTGGGTTCGTGCCCCGGTCCGGGGGGATCCCGCATGCCGCGGAGCGGCTGGGCCCGTGAGCCATGGCCGCTGAGCCTGCGCGTCCGGAGCCTGTGCTCCGCAACGGGAGGGGCCACCACAGTGAAACGCCCACGTACCGCAAAAAAAAAAAAAAAACAAAAAAAACTACAATGAGGTATTATCTCACACCAGTCAGAATGGCCATCATCAAAATATCTAGAAACAATAAATGCTGGAGAGGGTGTGGAGAAAAGGAAACCCTCTTGCACTGTTGGTGGGAATGTAAATTGATACAGTCACTATGGAGAACAGTATGGAAGTTCCTTAAAAAACTACAAAGAGAACTACCATATGACCCAGCAACCCCACTACTGGGCATATACCCTGAGAAAACCATAATTCAAAAAAGTCATGTACCAAAATGTTCATTGCAGCTCTGTTTACAATTGCCAGGTCATGGAAGCAACCTAAGTGTCCATCAACAGATGAATGGATAAAGAAGATGTGGCACATATATACAATGGAATATTACTCAGCCATAAAAGGGAATGAAACTGAGTTCTTTGTAGTGAGGTGGATGGACCTAGAGACTGTCATTCAGAGTGGAGTAGTCAGAAAGGGAAAAACAAATACTTATGCTAACACATATATATGGAATCTAAAAAAAGAAAAAATATATGGTCAGAAGAACCTAGGGACAAGACGGGAATAAAGATGCAGACCTACTAGAGAATGGACTTGAGGATATGGGGAGGGGGAAGGGTAAGCTGGGACAAAGTGAGAGAGTGTCATGGACATATATACACTACCAAACGTAAAATAGATAGCTGGTGAGAAACAGCCACATAGCACAGGGAGATCAGCTCGGTGCTTTGTGACCATGTAGAGGGGAGGGATAGGGAGAGTGGGAGGGAGGGAGATGCAAGAGGGAAGAGATATGGGGACATATGTGTATGTATAACTGATTCACTTTGTAATGCAGCAGAAACTAACACACCATTGTAAAGCAATTATACTCCAATAAAGATGTTAAAAAAAAAATTATGACCTCTTGGGAGGGATAACTCTGCCTGCCACTTATTCCTAGATCAATATCCTTGTAAAATTAGAACTTTCCTTGAACAAATTCATGAAAATAATTATAAGAATAATTCTTGAAATATACACAGGTGTCATAGAAAGAAGTCTTCATCTATAACAATGATTAAAAAATTCCATTTTTCCTTGCTGAGTAAGACTACATGATTGATTGGCTCTGGACACTCCAGTGCAAGAAAGCAGACTCTCAGACTCACAGTGCTTTAAAATGTTTATATGTTTTAATCTATGTTCTGATTCACGGAGAAAGCCAGTTCTGTGTAGCTCTATCCAGCTTAGGGGAAGGAGTATTTGTTGTAGAAGCGGTAAATTACTACAGATGATACTTTCTTGGAAGATTATTTCTAAACCGTAAAGTATTCAGAACTCTTTGTAAAACATATTGATAGACTGATAACAATATTGAATTTATATTAGAATCCATGATGCTAATGCCAGTTGAGGAAGGAGAGCTTTGACCAAGATGGATCATAAAGCTTTAGATCCTGTCCCATTCATTGTACATCTGTGGTTATTTTCCATTCACTGACCAAAAATCTTTACGGAAGTTTGATTACAAACAGTTACTGCCATTTATAGTAAATGCTATTTTAATACCTAACAGTAGGGGTCTCTACTTTAGACAGATGGTATGAAATTTCCAGTTTAGCAGCAGCAATGAAGCTATTTTTCAATTACTAGAATGCAAGGCAGCATTTATTCCTTTTCATTTTTCTTCAGAGAGTACCATATGTCATTTTTCTCCCTTTGGGGAAATGGCTGATGTTATTGAAGCACACTTGGTCATTTTATGAGGCTACCAGGAGTAGATTGTACATCGTCTTCCTTACACTGCATTTTAAATCATCATTAAGAAGTATTAGTTTTCACTTCTGGTTAAAATGTAGGAGTACCTTTATTTCTGCTGAAACAACAAGAAATTTTTAAATGAACCCCCCCCCCACCCCCAGTCATACTTTTCTTTAAAGTCATGGAGTAGCTATGGACTCAAAAATGTCTAAAAGAATTAAATTCCCAAAAGATGAGACCTTCTTAGGTGAGCAGGAGACAGAAGACACTTTCACATATGCAGCCGGTTGCTGAGTTTGGATAAGGTTGCTCAGAGCAGAGAACCTGCTGAGAAAGGACAGCCTTTACTCAGATCAGGAAAAAACAACGAGACTTTGTACTGGCGTTGCTGGATTTGGATTTTGGATTTGGATTTGGAAAGGTTTCGGAAGGTGGAGGAGGTGGCAGCTAATGGAGGATAGCCGCACAGAAGGAAGCCAGCCTCTGTGTGAGTGAAGTCAACCAAGTGGGGCTCTTCCTGTTGGTCTTTTGGGAGATGCGGTGGCAAGGCTCTTAGGATTTGGGTTTAGGAGGTACAGCAGTGTTACCAAGATCACACGGGTTTCGGGAACTCTCTGCGGATGTGAATAACCTTGTAAGAACGACACATGGAGGCCATGTATCTCCAGCATCTCACACGTGGGATTGATGTCTAATAGATACTTGTTGGCTGATGAATGAATGAATGGATGAGACAAATAGTGCTGGAATTAGTGAATTCTGGAGAGGAGAAGAAGCATAGAGTGAGTCTGTACCTCTTGAGGAGCCACTGAGGAGAGAGAGTGCTGTGTGAACCCACAGAGGAGACGCTGAAGGAATGTAGGGCAGCCTTTGCTCTTGAACAACTTTGCAGTTCAGATTTCAACACAAATCGCGTTCATCGTTGCAGAGCTCGGCATTGTTTTAGTGCAGTACAAAAAAGAGGTATAACATAAATAAATGCCCTTCCAGTTTTAACACGAAAGACAAACACATGTGACTTACTGAGTCAGGAACGTCATCTGCTTTGCAAGGAGATGGAGGAGACAGTTAATTGGATTGTGGATGATGGTGATCAGAGATGATCTGTGTGTTACTCCTGTCTCGGCCAATTAATTGTACGGGATCTGGGGAGATTTCCTTCCTCCCTGTGGCTCAGTTTGTTCTTTCTTAAAAACAGGGCTTAGAATTTCTGAGTCATGAGAGGAGAAGGGCTCATAGATTGCCAAATACAATTTTGGTTGGCCTTCAGAACAAGTTGGAGTTTGCTGCACAAAGGACATGAACAAAGGGACAGTAGCCTGGTCCCTGATGCACCCGGGGAGCTCGTGTGGGCTCAGTGAGACCTGTGTGGAGAGGCAGGACATACCTAGGTGCCCATCAGAGGCTAAAGACCAGTCTTCTGGCCGCTGATGACCTGTGTTGGGTTTAATCAATTTATTTATCTACATCAGAAGAATGCGAACATGAGGAAATCATTTGTAACTGTGTTTCCAAGCTGCTAAGTTGTTAAAAATCAGTTTTAAAGGCTCAGAAGGGGAAGAAAGCAAAACCCCTTGAAGAATTAAAATCTGGAGGATAAACAGCCTACACTGTCAAAGTTATCTGAGCCAATCTGGTAGTCTATAAAAAGTAAGTAGGTCACTCACCTCTCCTTGAAGCTCATTACAACTACAAAGGTGTGTGTGTGTGTGTGTGTGTGTGTGTGTGTGTGTGTGTGTGTGTACTACAATTACCAACCTGGAGGCTACTTTTACAATGGCAGATATGGTCAAGAACCCTCAAAGTTTTAGCCATTGCCTCTGTGTCTGTGGTTCTCACAGTGTGTTCCAGGACTACTTGGAGGGGGGAGTGCCAAGACCCTCTCAGGGGAACCACGAGGTCAAAACTATTCTCATAACTCTACTAAGACATTCCCCCTTTTTTTCACTCTCTTTCTTTCAAGAGTGAATAGCAGTAAAGTTATCCACAGGCTACATGTCACATTAAAAATATTATTTACATTAATATGTAATCAATTCATTATTGCCATTTTAAAAATAAATGAATATTAAAAAAAATTCTCCCTTTTAATTTTGAGTGTTATAAATATTGATAGATGACCCTCATAAACAAAAGCACTTTGGAGGCTCTCATAACTTTTAAAAGTTTAAAGGGTTCCTGAGGTCAAAAACATTGAGAACTGCTGCTCCGTGGCAACCTAGAATCATTACAACTATGGGACTTGGCCTTTCTCTACCTGAAAAAAACATACCTAAAAGCTCTTGTCTCCCCCAGATGACTAAATGACAAAATCTGAGACCGAAAGCCAGCCCTGGAATCGGAAGGCACAAGGCTGTTTGCTTGGACTTCTGGCCACCCGGGCTACAGGTTGTCTGTGTATCTGAACCCACTGCTCCCAACCTGCAGATGTGTCTGTCCCCCAACCTGGGCTCCCAGGAGCCTTAGGCCTTTCCCTGTGGCTGCTGAAGCCTGTGGTGCTTGCTGGGCACTCTCAACTGATAGAGACTTTGCTAATCATGGGTAAAGAGAGGAGAGAACCAGGTTTGGGGACAGAGGTACTTGGGGAAATGAGGGAAGTTCTGGACTCCTGTGGTCCGACTTTGTCTAGACCTGTCTGTTCTCTGTCTGCCTTAGGCACCGTGAGGTCCTCTGAGTGCCTAATCTCTAGGGTATGGGCTTTGCAGATAGGCTAGAAATATCTAGAATGCCTGGAATATCTGCCAAATGCCTCTTCAATTTGGACTCAACCCTCTGGGTCTAATACCGCTATGATATGAGCTAGTCACCCGTTGCGGACTCACTTGAAAGTTCATTGCTGTTTGGTTTGACTTGCAGCTGCTGAAATAAGCCTTTTTTTTTTTTTTGCTGTTGGCAGAGTTCAGAAAGGTCATTCTTTTTTTTTTTTTTTGCAGTACGCGGGCCTCTCACTGTTGCAGCCTCTCCCGTTGCGGAGCACAGGCTCTGGATGCGCAGGCTCAGCGGCCATGGCTCACGGGCCCAGCTGCTCTGCGGCATGTGGGATCTTCCCGGACCGGGGCACGAACCCATGTCCCCTGCATCGGCAGGCGGACTTCCAACCACTGCGCCACCAGGGAAGCCCAGGTCATTCCTTCTTAACTGTCATTTTTTTTTCTCCCAGCATTTAATGATAATGTTTTTCAAATACATAGTAAACTTGAAATAAAATGTATAGTGAGCCCCCGTTTTTCTATAGCCTGGATTCTACCGTTACCCTGTTTGATTTGTTGCTCATCTGTCCATCTATCCAACCCTCTATTCAGTCATTAAATGTAATTTTTGATTTAAACTTCACCAAACAACTCTACCAAAATGAACAGGAAAATCTTATTAATTAAAGGGTTTCCACATGGGAAATAAAATTTAACTTAGTAAGTTTTTGCCTAAATCACTTAAACCTTCAGAAGCAAAATATTGATGTCAAAACCCACTATTTGGAAATTTAGTGCAAAGATGGTACATTTTGTCATAAACACTTTCTTTTCTTGGTTCATAGCGAGGATTTGCACATTTACTGGTTTTTTTCCTGGAAACTTTCCAGATCTTAAGCTATGGAACCAATATTAAAAAGCTATGGGGCTTCCCTGGTGGCGCAGTGGTTGAGAATCTGCCTGCCAATGCAGGGAACATGGGTTCGAGCCCTGGTCTGGGAAGATCCCACATGCCGCGGAGCAACTGGGCCTGTGAGCCACAACTACTGAGCCTGCGCGTCTGGAGCCTGTGCTCCGCAACAAGAGAGGCCGCAATAGTGAGAGGCCCGCGCACTGCAATGAAGAGTGGCCCCTGCTTGCCACAACTAGAGAAGATCCTCGCACAGAAACGAAGACCCAACACAGCTAAAAATAAATTAAAAAAAAAAAAAGCTATTAGGAGCAGCTGAACGAAATTTAGGCAAGAGCTGGGGCCATTGGATTTTCCTGAAGAAAAGAAAGTCTGATCCTTTCAAACATTTAAAAAATATATAGATTTGAACATTGGTTCTTCAGTAGGAATCAAGTTTATAGGGGGGAAAAATTTGCCTGGGCCCTTCTAATTTATCCTTTTCTACTGTACTTCCTTTAAGGTTTAAGAAAATAAAAAATCTAAGGGAATAATTGAAGCCTATTCATTCTGTTAAGATTTATCTTCTCTTAGTATTCCAATTCCCTCAGGACTCCAGTTACAGTAATTATTTCTTGAAAGATCTCCCAGTGTTTATGTTTTGCTATTTCTTTCCAGTAAGCTTTTGTATACACAAGCTCATGATTTTTCAATAATTTAAAAAAGTAAGAGTTGGGGGTGATTTTATGACATCTGTTTCAAATGTATTTTTCTTTGTTTGCAGTTACACTTGGAGCTTTCTTATCTGTCTTTTGAAGAAATAGTAACTGAGTTTGGCATTAACTAGGCTGGTTAAGACTTTATATACAAAAATTAAAGTTCTCCTGAACTGTCTTTTATAGGCTCTAAATTCAGTTTTTATACATTTAAGTTTTTGTGGTTTCTCTTATAGTTTCCCTTTGCCCTTGTATCAATAGCCTTGTCTTAAACTTTGCAAAATAATGTGGTAAAAACCAAAAGAGACAGCAGCCAGAAGTGGCCATCAGCTCCTAACCCTGCCTGTCAGAAATGTAATCGGCCTGGCACCTTCCATCCTACTCTTGGTTTTTGAACAATTGCATTTCCAGCTTGGTCTTGACAATCTGAGAGACTCACAACATTTTCTTCATTTCACTGACTTAATTTCAGATGCCCGTGGTCATTGGATCCCTGAATGCATATTGTATTTTTATATTCACTTTTTGCATGAGACAAGCTGAAATTCATTTTTTACTTTTCTGTAACCTAGAAAAGTCATTTAAATGAAAATCAGAAGTATTCACCCTTCAATAATTGTGACTAGGTGGTCATGCCAGCAAGAAAGTATTTCCCCACCTAGAGTACTGATTTCAAGATTCCATTCACGTTAAAGTGAACTTACTGGATTGAAGAACTGATTTCAGTCTCTCTCCCTTATTAGGAAACCTCATATTTCTAAATAACTTAGATCTGGCAAATCCTTAAATGGGAAAATCACAAGATACTCACTTAGGTGGCCTTGTTAAACCTAACCTATAAAGCCACAGAAAATTGTCAGAAGACATGAAAATTGTAGTGGCTATTTAACTATATAATAAATATAAGCTATAGATTCAGGTGATGTGTCTTAAAAATAAGAGAGCACTTTCCCATTGTTTCTGTTTTTTAAAAAAAAAAACCAGCATGGATCTGGCTTTCTGATTCTTCCTTGCAAACTGACATCCAATCCCTGCTGTTAAGAGAAGTGATTACCATCAGACCACAGGATATGAGAATTCTCTGACTAGCTCAGTTCTCCAAGTAAGCAACCTCTTGTTGGTAATTTAATAATGTCTATCTGTCATGTTATTGCTCATTTACAAAGCAGAATACTTCATATTATTTTATGAAAAACAAATGCTTTTTCTTCTTAAGGGAGCAGCATCCTACAGAAACTCACTGGATGTTGAGTGAAGAGAGCAGAGGAAACTTTTCATCCTGGTGTGGCACTGCTCCTCTGGTTTTTCACTGGATGATTCTGGCCATAACTGCTTCACAAATTTCAGATGAAGTAGGTAGAGGGAGGGACTGTTGACTGTGGGGTCTGTGACTTTTATCCTAGGAAGTAGGGGTAGATGTTCCCTCAGTAGCTTCATTCATAAAATAAAAGGGATGCAGCTATATAATCCCTTCTAGTTCCAAAGGTCTTTCATTTTTGGTCTTTCCAAAATGGGTTGGTTTATAAACACCACTCAGTCTGAGCTTATGCATAATGCACTTTAGAGAGAGGCCATCTTATTTCGTGATTTTCAGTCTAGGTAAAAGCATCAGCTGTTGTTTTTGAAAACACAAAAAAGCACCTCTCTGTGTTTCCTTTAGTTGAACCTGGTGACTGTCAGAGTGCCTGTATCTCTGCAAGTGCTTCTAGGTGACATGTGTCTACGAACTCAGATGTAAATAACCGCTCTTTTCTACATGAAATTTCTAAAGTTAATTTGATTATGTGGTTGATGGAATATAAAGAGAGGTTTCTCTTCTTCCAGTTAAGCTACACAAATTGGACTAGACAGAGCTATCGCTTTCAAGAATGTATATTTCAGATTATGGTAGAAATAGCAAATCGAAAGTATGGGAGCTGAGAAAGAGAAGAGCAAATCCTTAATAAGCTCTCAATTTTAATTTCAAGTCTGAGTCAAATTTCCAGTTTTAAAAAAAATTCCTGAGGTCATAGATCCTTCTTTTCTACTGTTTATCCATGTAAGTCTACATCTGACATATTTATCCCTGTCAATTCCAGGAGTTCAGCTTCCAGTCTGTTTGAACCTGAGCTTGAATATCTTGATTACAAATGATTTATTGATGAAATCAAAAGTGTTGGCCTTTGTGGGAAAGGGATCCACTCTGTGTACCCGGAAAAATGTTTACTTCTGGTGTGGCGTGGTGTTGCCACTTGGGTTTCTTTTTGTTTTTTTATTTTTTTTGCGGTATGCGGGCCTCTCACTGTTGTGGCCTCTCCCGTGGCGGAGCACAGGCTCCGGACGCGCAGGCTCAGAGGCCATGGCTCACGGGCCCAGCCGCTCCGCGGCACGTGGGATCCTCCCGGACCGGGGCACGAACCCGCGTCCCCTGCGTCGGCAGGCGGACTCTCAACCACTGCGCCACCAGGGAAGCCCGCCACTTGGGTTTTTCATTGGATGATTCTTAGCACAATAACTTTACAAGTTTCAGCCCAGGCAGGTGGAGGGAAAGGCTGTCAGCTATAGAGTCTGCTGAGTTTATCTTAAAGAGCAGGTATAGAAGCCCCCCTTCCAGTGACCGTTTGAAGAGGTGGTGGAGTTTGGGGCTTCTGCAGAAACTGAAAATAGTCCCGGTAGGGAGCTATATTCTGTAGCGGAAAGGGAGCCTGTGTTATTGAGATAAAAAAAATGTCCCACTTAAACAATCAAATGCCTTGTGTGCTATTTCCTGGAATTTTTAATGTGCCAACCTCAGAAACGTAAGCAATCGTTCCCTACCTTTTCGGGAGAGCACAGAACTGGAAGAAAAGGTTATATCTGACAGGCGAGATGGCAACTTTCCTATAGTCCTGCAGAGCGTGTCAGCTTCTTGGGTGTTTGATGGGCTGCCCTTGTGCTGTTGTGCGTCATCTTTTCTTATTTTGGTGTCTGATGAAAGAGAAGCTGGCACAAGGTTCATGGACATGACACAAACCGTGGATTTGTAGCTTGTGTCAATAACGTGTCTCCATTTTCAAACACTGTCCTCAGATCGCTTTCTTGAATTTGATGGTTGAAATCTTCCCAGATGACATGCTTTAGCTGAGTAAGCAGAGGAAGTAAATAGGCATCCAGCCAAATGCCCTGCTACAGATAATGAGCAAAAAGATGGTCCATTGCTGGGACAAGGAGGCGTGCATTCTGCTCTGAGATCGCCCTTAGTGAGCTGAGCGTGTGGGGTTGAGTGGGTGAGGGAGAAGGGTGAGGAGAGGTGAAAGGACGACCAGGGAAGGAGAAAAGAGAAGCATCATGAATACAGACTAGACCTCGCTTTGTGGAAAGAGCTTGTAAAAATGATGGATGCGGTGGATAGGCCATTTTGAGCAGCCAGGAGCACTTTTTTTAATGTCACAGCAGCAACTCAGATGTATTATTCGAACAAAGATATCAAAGAAACTCAGTGGAGAGACTAAGAGAGAGGCAATTTCTGGGGAAAATAAACAGGTCTGAGGCAATTTAATGAGCTCCTTAACATGAGGCAAGGAAGGTAAGTGGTTACGTGAAAGAAAAGAGAGTTCAGTCAGCGAGCATGCCTCATGTGAAAAAGTTTCCAGTTCTGAAAAAGTGCGCACTGGAAGGTGAGCTCAGGGACATCTGAATGCTGTTCTATTCGGCACTGGGGTGCCTGTAAGGACGAAGAACCTTTCATTTTAATCTGCATGGCGTTCTCTGTTCTTTTCTCTAATTATATTGTTCTTCAAAGAGGAAGCCAAGTATGCTGGGGAGGTTTCTCTGAGAAAGAAAACCTAAGCAGTCTCCACAGAGATGAATCACTTACAGTGAAAGAACCCTTGATCATGATTTTCAGATCATCTCACTCCTATCAGAGAATATTCCCTAAAAAGGCGACGTGTGCTGTTTAAGTGGCTCCCCTGAGGTGGTGTAGCTCCCCCAAGCCCCCTGCCAAGGAGGTGAGCTGTGGCACTGAGGTGCTGAGAGCCCAGGTGGGACATGAAAGGGGGGCAGGGCTGCTCTCTAGTTGGGAGGTGGGGTGAGGTCTCCCTGAAGGGGCTTTCTAGGGTCTCAGATGAGGGGATTCTTGAGTAATAAGCGAGTAACTTCTGAGGGCTGTTTTCACAGTCAAAGGTGAAGATGCGTTCTTAGAGCCGCCCTGGAGGAAGCAAGTAAGGAGAGGAAAGGCAAGGGTGCGGTAGGATTCTGCATCCCATTTATAACCAGAGCAACTCTGGTTGCCTCTGCTTTCCATTAAATTTCTCTGTGCAGTTTCACATACCAAAGGGTTGAGAAGTAGAGTGGATGCCACGGTGCACTGCCCACATGCTCCCTTTAGGGCCGGGCAGTCATCGCTCCAGCCGCCAGGGTGTTGGCTGATGACAACTCAGAGCTGAGCCCCTCTCCTGCCCATACACAGGGGCAGGGCGTGTCTGATGACAAAGACCCAGCCCCCAGCCTCAGTCTGGGGCTCCCTGAAGCACCAGCCCAGCTTCAGAGCTCCCCAGGGACTGGCTGGGTCTGTATCACAACTGCATCCCAGCTCACCTCCTTCCCTGCCCAGCCCCGCTTCTCTCAGTCCCAAGAAGGTGTTGCTCTCGAGAGCATCTTCCCAGTAAAGCAGCTGTACCCAAGTCTCCAGCTGAGAGTCTGTTTCCCAGGAAACCTGACTAGAGAAAAGAAGCCAAATGACATGTGAAAACAACTGGACTAAATAGTTGCTGTAGTTCTTTGACTCTGTATGTTCATTCATTCAAGAAATATTGAAGGAGAACCTTCTCTGTGCCAAGGATTGTGTGATTCGCTGACCTGTGACTGGAGACTTCGGAGGACTTCACAGGCTTCTGCATGCCTTGATTAACTTGCATTTCTCCCATGTGTAACCTTAGAATACTCTTTGTATATTGGAAGCCTGAAGGTCACATCTGCCTGTAAGTGTTTTTTGTTTGTTTTAAACACCCATGAAGTAGTTTTAATATTTTGATTTAGTTGCAAATTTTGAAAGTAAGTGGATTTCACATAAAATCAAGATCCTGGCTGCTTTTCAAAACAGAAGATCTGGCAACACAAGTCCTGTGCTCCTGGAAGAAAACAATCAGCTGGAGCCAATTAATGGCTGCTCGTAAAACTAGGACCCGTTCTAGTGCGCCACAGTCCCCACTATGCCCTATTGTATTACAGCTGGCCCATGTTACTTCCTTCTACTTCCTTCTAGGCCTCTGTAGGCATTCAAATTTGTGACCTGTTTCTCAGTTATCGGGTCCACAAGTGTTTCTGTCTGTCTCCAGATCATTTCTAATGATCCTGGGTTGCAGGAGATTTGCATTCTGTCCGTCTGACTTGCCCTGTCCACGGGGGGTGATCTCAAACGTATCTGACATTCTTCTTTTGATGTAGAGCACATCACTGAAAAAAATTACCTTCACTCCTCTAGCTTCCTTCATTCTTGAATAGTGCTTTTGAGAAGTAATCAGTTGGTGTGCCCACCACATTGAGCACAGGGACCGAGGGAGAATTTGTGAGCTCAATCTATTCTCACGGCTTCAACAGCCGAGGAATCAAGCTGAGAGAGGTGTGGGGCTCCCCCTAGAGGCAAAGGCAGGATTGGAACCCAAGTTTCCTCCCACCCAGGCCAGCGCTATGGCTCCAGGCTGTCCTGACTCTGGCTTTTTTCTTTTTTTTTTTGCGGTACGCGGACCTCTCACTGCTGTGGCCTCTCCCGTTGTGGAGCACAGGCTCAGGACATGCAGGCTCAGCGGCCATGGCTCACGGGCCCAGCCGCTCCGCGGCATGTGGGATCTTCCCGGACCGGGGCACGAACCCGCGTCCCCTGCATCAGCAGGCGGACTCTCAACCACTGCGCCACCAGGGAAGCCCACTCTGGCATTTTAACTCAGCACGAATGAAGACACAGCGGGAGCTGGGCCTTGGAAAAAAGTTCTGCTGAGAGAGACAGATTTGTTCTGACAAAGTTAAGGACCTTGACTGTTAGCTGGACTGTTCATGGAAGTCTTTGGCACCGAGTCCAAGTCAAATTGGGTTAAGAGATCCAGCCCCTGGGCTGAGGAGAAAAAACCTAATCTGTAAGGCAAACGTGGCCCCGAGAGCTCTAGATGCTCCTGGAGTCGAGGGTGAGCCAGGAGGGACCAGGAATTCACGATGCTCAGGTTAGATGAGACACGCTCCTGCCATCGTATCTCCAGAGAAGGGAGTGGAAACAGTGCCTGAGATTCTTCTTCCCCATCCCCCAATATAAGTCATGCCAACTAACGGTGGTAGCCGCTCTTTCCTAACAAGGTAAATGAGCAATGTGAACTGTCTGCCTTGAGAACATCAAGGCTCTTCTCTTTGCAGTTTATCTTTACTCCTGTCAGTCCCCACAGGAAGCAAGGAATTCTCACCCCCAGACTCTAATCATCACCCGTCTTTCTTCCTCTTCACTTCACCTGCCCGCCCCTCCCCCTCCTGACATCGCCTGCATCTCCCAGTGGGTGATGTGCGGCCTCCCCTCCATCCTCAGCCTTTTTGCTGACATCCACCAGGACCTGCTCACTCTACTTGAAACTGGGCCCAGCCCCGAGACCACCGTGTCCTCCCCTGCAGCCCCGCTCAGGTCATGGCCATTTCCTTTCCCACGGCCCTCACCCCAGGGTGTCTGGAAATGGGAGAACTTTACTCCTTGCTTCTTTGTCACTTGCTGAATATGCTCTATCTCTCTTCCTAAAAGCCCTCAGCAGAGCCCCAGGCCCATCTCCGCTCCTGCCTGCGGTGACGGGGAGGTGGGGGGGGGCACCTCACCCAACGTGGCCTCCATGTCGTCACACTGTTCAGCCCACTATCCCTCCATACCAGTCCTCACAGACCCCCAAGCCACCTCCCTCATGCCTCGATTTCAGCTCCTGCCTCACTGTCACTCTCTCCAATGGTGTTCTTGTTGTATTTATGGTGGTGATTTCAATATCCCTAGAGAGCAACTCTGAAATACCTTGGCCTTTGAATTTTTTTGTCTCCTCTACTCTGATGGTACTGTCCTCGGCCACGCATACCATAGCAGTTGCCATTATCAAGGGCTGACAGCCCTCTGTAATCTCCATAATTTCAGTATTTTATTCTCCCAACCCCCTCCGCCTATTTTCCAGCTCACTCCCTCCAGGATCCCAATTTCAGCAATTCCTTGACCCCCAACAAGACATCCATTGATCCTACCAGGTTTTTTCCGTCCTTCATCACCCTCACATTCGTACTTCCCTTCTTACACCGCTTCGGCTTCATGGTGTATCGTCATAATCACTCCCTCACATGAACTCTCCACTCCCTTGCCCCTTTCTCCTGTGTTGCATTTGCCTGGCAAATGCCCGTGGTCTGATGGATCCAAACTCTTAGCCTGCCCAGCGCCTGCAGCGGTTCTGCTGAGCATGGTTGCAGAAAAACACAACTGTGCAGACTGATCATGCCTTCAGTTCATGACAACTTTAAATGAGTCCTGTACGTGATCTGAAAATCCTATTCCGTGTCCTTAGCGGTTCAAGCTCATATTCTTCTTGCCCAGTGTTTTATCCCTTTCCTTGGATCTTCAGGCCTCTGATACCTACTCTGTTCTCACCTTTCACTGGTGGCCTTGCTTCTTACTTCACAAAGAAAATGGAAGAATTCAGAAGACCAGTTGGATAAGCTCCTATCTCCTCATTGACTCTCCTCCCCGCACCTGGGTCTTATCCTCAGAACTTTTCCTGGAACAGGGGTGACTTTCCTGGTTCCCATCAAAGGCCAACCCTTCCATTCATGCACGGGAACCTTTCCTCTCACGCACTCAAGGACAGTGTTCCTGCAGTTCTCCCCTCTCTCTCCTGCATTGTCCATTTTCCCCTCTCCACACTTTCATTTCCATCAGTCTCAAAATCATGCTATTTTTCCTCTTATCCTAAAAAAAACACCTCTAGACTCTATATCCCCCTCCACCTACTGCCTATGTTTCTCCTTCTCTTCACAACAGTACTCCTGGAGTTGTCTCAATGTTCATTTTATGAATTAACTTGGCTGGGCCATGGTACCTAGATACTTGATCAAACATCATTCTAGATGTTTCTGCAAGGTATTTTTTAAAAGGTGAGATTAACATTTACATCAGTAGACTTTGAGACCTGCCGTAATGTGGGTGGGCCTCATTTCTCATTTATCAGCCGAAGGTCTTCATAGAAAAAGACAGGAAGAAGAGGGGATTCTTCCAGCAGACCACCTTCAGCCTTGCACTACAACAGCAGCTCTCCCCTGGGTCTCCAGCCTCCTGGCTTGCCAGTCTCCATATCACGTGAACCAATTTCTTAAAATAAATCTCTCTCTCTCTCTGTATATATACATCCTATTGGTTCTGTTTCACTGGAGAACAACTCATATGCTGTCCATACTCATTACTTCTGTATTTTCCCCTCGCACTGTCACTACTTCGGTCACTTCTGACCCTCATCACTGCAGCAAAACTGCTCTTGACGAGGTCTCCAATGACCTCCATAGGGCTAACCCTGAAGGTCTGTTCTTCGTCCTTAGAAGTTTTCTTACTCTGCTAATAACACAGACTAACCCAAAGGCCCTCCACCGCCATCCTGAGGGTTTTCCTTTCCTGGCGTGGACTCCACACGCTCCTGATTTTCCTGCTCCCACACTGGCTACTCCTCTACTGGTTGCTTCTCCTTGCCCTTCTCAGTCTAAGAGTCCCGGGACGTAGTCCATGGACCTTGTCTCTTTGTCTCACCTCCTATCTCATCTCATCTGTCTCACCCCAGTTTCATCTTGTAAGGTCTCAGATTCATTAGCTCCAGCCTGGATGTCTCCCCTGGACTCCAGACTTGTATGTGGAACTGCCTCTATGTAGAAGTCTAATAAAGATCTTCAAATGAACGTGGTCAAAGTCAAACTCTTGATACTCCCTTTACCCCCGAAACTATTGCCCCTAATATCTTCTTACCATCCTTTTAGTTGCTCTGGTCACAAATTTAGATTTATCCTGGACTCGTCTCTTTTTTTTCTCACATCTTACATCCAATTAACTAACACGTTTTCTCTACCATTAAAAGAGATCCGACTGTGTCCCGTCACCTCTGCTGTCACTGCCCTGGTACAATCTTCTGCCGTCTCTGGATTATTTCAATAGCTCCTGAGTTGTTCTTTCAGCTTCCACCCATGTGCCCCTATGGTTACATTTTCAACAGAGTATACAGAATGGGCTCCCAATCTACCTAATTCAGACTATGACACCGTCTGCTGAGACCCTCTAATGCCTTCCTATCTCACTCAGAATAAAAGCCCAAATCCTTGCCATGTGCTGGAAGGCCCTGCATGACCTGACAATCTCTTACTTGTCAACCCATTTCCTACCTCCTGTCGCTCATTCTGTCCCTCAGACACACCAGGCACTCATTGCCTGTGCTGGTCCTTCCGCCGGAATGTCCTCACCCCAGATACGAGCATGGCTGCTCCCTTACCTCTCTCACACCTCTGCCAGAAGGTTCTCTCATTGAGGTGTTCCCCTACCAAACTTCCCTTTCTACCAACCTCCCTCCCTCGACTTTTTTTTTTTTTTTTTTGCGGTACGCGGGCCTCTCACTGTTGTGGCCTCTCCCGTTGCGGAGCACAGGCTCCAGACGCACAGGCTCAGCGGCCATGGCTCACGGGCCCAGCCGCTCCGCGGCATGTGGGATCTTCCCGGACCGGGGCACGAACCCGTGTCTCCTGCATCGGCAGGCGGACTCTCAACCACTGCGCCACCAGGGAAGCCCTCCCGCGACTTTTATTTGCATCACCGCTTGACACACTACACATTCCCTTGCTTATTTTGCTGCCAGTCTTTCCCTACTAGAATGTAAGCTTCATGAGCCTGGAACTTTGTCTCTTTTCTTTACTACTTTAGCTCTAGAACCTAGAACAATGCCTGGAAAGTAATTCAATAAATACTTGTTGAGTAACAAATAAATGTGGGGCTTCCCTGGTGGCTCAGTGGTTAAGAATCCGCCTACCATTGCAGGGTATATGGGTTCGAGCCCTGGTCCGGGAGGATCCCACATGCCACAGAGCAACTACTGAGGCTGCGCTCTAGAGCCCGCGAGCCACAACTACTGAAGCCCGCGCACCTAGAGCCCGTGCTCCGCAACAAGAGAAGCCACCGCAATGAGAAGCCCGCACACCACGACGAGGAGAAGCCCCCTCTCGCCACAACTAGAGAAAGCCTGAGTGCAGCAACGAAGACCCAATGCAGTCAAAAATAAGTAAATAAAATAAATTTTAAAAAATTATAAAAACAAACAGAAAAACAAATAAATATAATGTCTATGGCCTGTTAACCAAAAGTTGCTAATTATTTGAAAATGATGTGACCACGGTTGTCCTTTATCTCCATTAGCAGTGGTGCAGGGTTACATACAGGACACGTGACTGAGAGCATACTCATCTTTATTTTGTCTTCTTGAAGTCAAAGTCAGCTCATTTTTGGTGATTTGAACCTTCCATAACATACCAATTACCTAGCTTCTCTGTCAACAATAGTCTGTTCTTTACTGACCTCTAAATTTCTTTCTTTTTAAAGTCATCTTCAAATACTTCCAAGATGATACATTCATAACTGTGATCTGTAGTCTTGTTAGGTCTGAAACAAGTCGTACTTTTCTTTGGACAACACACAGATGACATGCTTCGAGTGCCTTTATCTAGGTCATTTGATAAATCCTTAAGCTCTCCAAGTAAACAGCAGCTGGGACAAAGGGTTGGCTCGTAACCAAGGTGTAGCCCTGAGAGCATAAAGAGACGAAGGGGCAGGGATTCTGAGAGAATGCGGCCCAGCCTTAGACAAATGCCGCTAAGACCAAAGGTAAATAGAAACCTCCCAGGGCGAGGACGTCCTCCATGCCTATGAGATCCCTTAGTTAAGGCAATCTGTCAAGACAGTCTTAGTGAAAAGGAGGGCACCCAGTCCCGGCAGAGCTTTGCCAGAGGTCAGCAAACCCAGGATAAATCCCAGACACAGTAAATTGGAGCCTTGACAAACAGACCTATTTCAACCAGAGATAAGCCTACGAATTGATGAAATGTAATGGAACCCATAATTAGAAAAAAGAACGAATAGGCAAAAATGCCTACTCCCAAGAGTAGAAATTGCGTTTTTTTCCCCCCCGAGAAACAGTTATTTGGACTTTATTATCCTCCAGAAATGGGTCTTTTGGAGGCTTAGGCAAAGGCTTCACTTAGCTCGGCCACACAGAGTAACCCTGAGCTGTGTTCACTCTCCTTGCTGGGCCTGGATGGAAACATTTATTTTTACAGCATTGAAAAAGGGTTTTCCTTGTCAAGGTACCAAATGGCTAGCCCAGTTTCCCCTGAAATGAACACCGACCCTTTCTAAGAGAAGACTATAAAGACATATATTTAATTACAGAAATTTAAAAAGTGAATCTGTTCTTAAGGAATTGAATGAATTTACCCAGTTTATAGAGTAACTGAATTGAACTTGAATCCTGACTCCTGTTCACTTTCTGCATTTTAACCTTTTGCTTGAAACACCTGAAAGTAACAACCACCGCAAACTCCTTGATCTGTAACCACTTCTCCCCAACCCCCCCATCCTCTGGTACCTATTCTCTTCATCAAAGCGTCTCAGAACCTCAGGCCGCAACCCCGCACTCCACCTTCTTACCTGCCATTCATCCCTCAGCCCTTTGAAATCTGATTTCTGCTCCCTGCCTCTACTGAAATCACTCCTTTTATTTATTTATTTTAATTTATTTAATTAATTTTTTTTGGCCGTGTTGAGTCTTAGTTGTGACATTCGGGATCTTTCGTTGTGGTGTGTGGTTTTCTCTCTAGCGGTGGTATGCGCATTTTCTCTCTCTAGTTTTGGCGCACAGGCTCCAGGGTGCGTGGGCTCAGTAGCTGTAGCGCACGGACTTAGTTGCCCTGAGACATGTGGCATCTTAGTTCCCTGACCAGGGATGGAACCCGCGTCCCCTGCGTTCTAAGGTGGATTCTTTACCACTGGACCACCGGGGAAGTCCCTGAAATCACTCTTGCGAAGGCCACCAAGACTTACTAATTGTCAAACACAATGGAGAACCTTTTGGGTCTCATCTCACTGAAATTCTTCAGAGCCTTTAACATCATTGGTTATTTCCATCTTCACTTCCATCTTCACCCAACTCCGTGGTCCCCGAGGGAGCTCACTTTCCTCTGTCTTACCATGTCTGGCCCCTCTTCTCTCCTTCTCACTCTGCACACTTTTTGTGGATGCCTCTGTCACCTCTGATGCTAAAATCCATTATTTTTAATCTGAGAGATCTGAAATCTGCAGACCAGAACTTTTTGAGTCTCGGGCTTTAAAATCCAGTTGCTTTTGGACAGCCGGACAGTACATTCTTGAGGTACTCAAATTCAAAATATCCCCAAATAATCTCATTTTCTTTCTCCAACTAATCCCTAAGTCACCCCAGTGAATCTCCTTCATCCCTCTTATTATTGCCTTTCCTTATCGTTTCTCACCTGGATTGTTCCAACAGCCTGTTTGACAGGTTCCCTCAGGAAAGTCCCCTTAGAGGACCTCAAGTCATCCCAGTGCCACCATATAATGATTTCTTGTTGGACGTGGTTAAGATTAATGGTGTGAGTCTCGTCTGTATTGTCCTTAAGACACTTGCTGGACTCTGCCATTCATAATGCATAAGGAGAAACATAAGGTCTAAAAGATCCCCTTTAAATGTCCCTCTTCTAGAAATTATGCTGCTTACTTTTATGTTTTTACAAAAGAATAGGAGGCGGCTCGTCTAACAGTGTCTCAAGTAAAATAAAAGAAGACTGTGGTTGCATGTCAACATCACTTACCCTTGATTTCCGCCCAAAGTGAAAATGAGGACATTCGCTCCGCCCTAAACCTGCTTGCAGAGGTTGCCCTCTGAGTGAACTGCACCTGCTCTGGGGCCCTGAGACCCTTTGGAAAACTGACGAATGCCATCTTTAGACAGAGTGCAGCAGCGGCGAGCATGTTCCTGGGGCATTCCTCAGCACTGACATTGGTGAGGAATAAAGGGAGAATGCAGTGAAACTCTGACAATTTTCTGCCTCTTATTTTACCAATATTTCTGTTCCATGATTATCAAAGGAATCTAAGTACTGGCTTGCCCCACAAAAGGAGGTTTCCATAATTTTATCAGATGCTGAGACAAAGAGTCATAATTGAGTTTTCAGCTGGGAATGCTGTTCACTTCATGTGGATTAAAGGCAATAGTGGCTGTCACTGATTATGCGTTTTTTCTGCCCCCCACCCCCACCCCCGGCTTCCTGCTCTCCAGCTTGTTTTAATCCCATGTGTCTTTCAGCTTAACCTACTCTTTCCCACCACAGGACTCTGGTCTATTCCCTAAGACCAGAAACACCACTTATAATCCTCTACTCAACTGCCATACCTAGTTAATTACTATTCATTCTTCAGATTTCAGCACAAATCTTTCTTCTCCAGATACTACACACACCCCACTCTCAGTAATTCCTATTTTCTTTGATCTCTTAGGGCCACATTTCTTTCCTTTCCTTTGCTCTTTGCCCAGTTTATAATAAACAACCCTTGGGATAGCTATTTGGTTAATGTCCAGCCTCTCCCCAGACAGTGGAGTGTGGGTACCATGAAAGTGTGGGCCATGTGTGCTTTTTTTAAAATTTAACTGTCACCACAATCAATTTTATTTATTTTTATTTATTTTTTCACTTAACTTGAGATTTATCCCCTTAACAAACTTTTTTTTTTTTTTTTTTTGTGGTACGCAGGCCTCTCACTGTTGTGGCCTCTCCCGTTGTGGAGCACAGGCTCCGGACGCGCAGGCTCAGCGGCCATGGCTCACGGGCCCAGCCGCTCCGCGGCACGTGGGATCTTCCCGGACCGGGGCACAAAGGCGTGTCCCCTGCATCGGCAGGCGGACTCTCAACCGCTGCGCCACCAGGGAAGCCCTGGGACTTATTTTTTAAGACCTTTTCTGAATTTGCCGACCTCCTATATAGGTGACTTAAAGGAACTTTTTGAAGTGGAATGTAAAATTCAAGACGATACATGAACATCAAAGTCACAGTAAAATCATTTCATTATTGGAAAATTGTATATTGCAATTACATACGATAACATGAGAAAGAGTAGGAGGATATTTCAGTCAGTTCCAAAATCACAGTCTAAGTTGAGTTCCTACTTAGCTAAAGATATCTAGTTCAATGCACGATGGTGTTATTTGGGGGACATTCCTTACCTTTTCAGGGTTGACAGTATCACTCCCACAACCTACCCTGCAGCGCTACCAACAGAGTTAGCACTAGGCTCTCCCTTTGGGGCAGTTCATATACCCTCATTTTAGAAGGATGATACCTGTTTCTAATGTCTTTGAGTTCTCTAATGGGCAGCCGTGGATCTCGTGTGCTGGCCAGAAGCCATGAAGGGGTCCTTCTGGGTATTTTTCTTGTGGTGGAAGAGAAAGAGGCACTGGTACATATTGTCCCATGGGACATCTCCCAGCTCACAGGCTCATAAATACACTTAAAAGCACTTTGACAATAGAGACACAACCTCTTTTCTTCTTTTTTTAAAATTTAACTATAGTTGATTTGTAGCATTGTGTTAGAGACATACCTTTTTACTGAGACACAAGTTGAATGGAAAATTCTTTCTTTAAATATCTAAAATGCATCTTTGGACTTACTTACCCAGGAGGGGAAAAACAAAATTCAGAGAGGTTTTTTTATAGCTAGTTATAGTACATACAACCTTGTATGTAATATTCAAATAAAAGGGGGGCTTGTAATTATTATTGGAATCCTTTTGTCGAAAGTTCAACATTTGTTGAATCAGTCAAGATATTTAAGGCAGTGGTGCAATTTTTTTTTTTTTTTTTTTTTTTTTTTTGCTGTACGCGGACCTCTCACTGTTGTGGCCTCTCCCGTTGCGGAGCACAGGCTCCGGACGCGCAGGCTCAGCGGCCATGGCTCACGGGCCCAGCCGCTCTGCGGCATGTGGGATCTTCCCGGACCGGGGCACGAACCCGTGTCCCCTGCATCGGCAGGTGGACTCTCAACCACTGCGCCACCAGGGAAGCCCAGTGGTGCAATTTTTGCAATTATTTGGCTGACTGACTCTCTTCCCCACTTCAATCTGTTTGTGTGAACTTATGCCCAGTAAGTTTCTAATGTCTAAATTCACTGTCCATGCTGCTGGTCTGAGAAGCAGTAAGAGTAAGAGTTAAGTAGATGACTCCATCCATTTACTGGTTATCTACGAGGATAGGAAATTAAGGATATAGATATTTTAACATATCCTCTACTTTTAAACAGTATTATTCTCCTCTGTTGAATTGCTACATGTTTGAATTAATATGCTTTTCTCTTCTTACAGTGATAGTATCAATAATTCATTTTATTGAAAAATAATTTCCCAGTAAAAGTTTTCAACACTCCCCTTACTAACAACAGCAAAATATAATTAATAAAATCTTTATAAAGATTATTGTAATTCTGAAACTGTTATATATTATGATGACAATATGATAATTATAAAACGAGAGAGAGAGAGAGAAAGAGAGAGAGAGAGAGAGAGGTGAATATGCCTAGCTTGGAAGAGAAATCTACAAGCTTTGGTAAATACTGCTTACTAGAAAAGCAAATAACTAATTCTGAGCCATTTATTTTCAAATTCATTTCATCTCCAAAAAAATCAGAATGCAGACATTTAGAAAAGTTTCTAACTTTGTACAGAGATGGCCAAAGACAATTACAAATACAAATAGAAGACATTTGGATTAGAAAGAATTCGTGCTAAATTGGATGTGATATGATTGTGAAACAGAAATCAAAATATTAAATGTGATTACATGAACGGAGCGAGGGGAGTGAAATTCAGATGTGAGGTCAATGGACTCTAGGTTTCCATGGAAGCTCATCAGAGTCTGCCTCGGAGGAGGGAGGGAGGGAGAGAGAGGGGAAGTAGGTAGGAGAAGGAAGGTGCTGAGTCAGGGAGTCTCTGTCCTCAGCCCCTTCTTCCTTCTTTTGTCACTGTGGGGTGCTACCTGATACAGTATTAAAAATAATGCCCCTGTTTAAAAAAATGTGTAAAAGCTACTGGCTCTACAAGTGCGTTCTGGCTTTACCACTTATAAACAATTTGATCGTGGGCAGGTTATGCAACCCTTTTAAACCTCAGTTTCTTCATCTATAAAATGGGAATAATTGTTCCTACCTTTTAGTATTGCTGTGAGAATTTGATAATGTAAAGAATAAATATATGTAAAGGTCTTTGGACAATGCTGCAATAGGGACTTAATTAATATTAAGATTGTTATTTAATACAATATAAAATAAACCACATATTCTTCACTAAAGAAAAAAGAAAACAACAAGCCACTGGCTTTAGAAAAATGAAGAATAACCCATTTGGAGATTTGTTGCCTAATGGATATAGCAGAAGTGAAATGAAAAAATGGTAAATCCCGTTAGTTGCCACCAAGGAAGACATTTGAAAATACATCAACATTATAAAGGACAAGGACCTTGGCACCAGGTGGCATGTAAAATTTAGACCAAGTTCGTTATATTTCTCTTGTTCATTACAGCCATTCTCCTTGGCTTCAGATATCATTTATATGCTGAAAACTCCCCAATTCACTCCCGATTGAAACTTCTCTTCTGTTGCCACTGCCTCCCTGATATCTTCATGTAGGTGTCTAATAGGGTTTTTAAACTTAATGAGCCCAAAATGAAATCTTTGATTTTTCCCTTGTACCAAACCTACTTTTATTCTAGTCCTATCAGTCAATAGTAAAATGCATTACCACCTACTATCTAACTGCTCAAGCTGGAAGGCTAGGTATTATCCTTTATTTTCTCTGCTTCACCATTGCATCGATGAGTTCTACAGTAACCTCATTAAAAAAATTGGTGATTTTTCATTTCTCTACTTTACCATTACCCTAGTCCAAAACAGATAAGTACAGGTAAGTACTAACAGTCTGAGTCATATACAGAGAGACTGAAAAATGTCTGTGGCCTATATTATATGCCCCAAACATGGAAGCAGCAATTTCATTTCATATTAGACTGGATTGAGAAGACTATATACTGTAAGGAAGAGGGTTAGCAAACCAGTGCTTCAAAAGCAGAAAGGATAAGATATGTATCAGACTGAAGAAGAACCATCCCCTATGAGAAGACATGAGACGTCCTAAGAGAAGCACACGGTATAACATTTGTTTGTTAATATTAGATCTATAAACTTGCATCTCATTCTATAATGAGTGTTCAGATTTTCCAATGCCTCAGTGCCTGCTGCCATAATATGGTTTGTTCTGTCTGGATGTGTATTATGTTACAGTTGCCCCTCCCACTAATCAAGGGATAGTGTAACGGTCGGAACAAACCACCAAGACACCCATTAGTGAACTACGCAGAGTGGCTTCGCTAGATACCTGTTGCTTGCCTCTCTATAAAAGGTCAAAGTAAGAGTCTTTCAAGCACTAAAAATGTGTCACTAAAACAATAAACATGTAAAGTTTGGCAGGTGCTACACTGAGTCATTGTTCCTCTATTCTATCCAGTTCTTGAAGGTCAAAATTAATTGAAGAAGGCAAATCCTCTTGAAAGGATAGTTCTAAATTATACTGAACTCCTCTCAGTACCTCTCTCTCCTCCTATTAAAGACTGTTTCAAATGCTCGAAGAAGCTCCGGCTCTGAATTTAAAAGACTGTTACATCATCTTGGACACTTGCCTTCAATTCTCTGGGTCTTGGGTTTTCTCATCTATGGAATCAGGAGACAGAACTAGCTAAGTGTAAATGTTTTTTTCTGACTCAGATATATCTAGAACTTCATCTTGTTGCATCTTTCTTTTTTAAAGTAAGTTATTACTAAAGGTCAGCAAATAGGTCACCTAGGAGGACTTTGTACATTACTATTAAGAAAAAAAAACTGTTTAGACTGGCCATTTTAAATTTTTTCACATTGCTTCGAATTCAGATAATTGAACATCTAAAAATGGATATATATGTATTCCCTTCGATATGATTATATAATTTGTGTACGTCCAAGTTTTGTTCATGATGATGATGTACTGGAAAATGTATGGTTTGCAGAGGGAAAAGGCATGGTTCAAGTCCCAGTTCTGGCGCTTACTAGCTCTGAACCTTAGTCATCAGCTATAAAAATGAGAATATTAATGCCTATCTACTGGGCTTGTAAATAGGTAACATATATGTTCATATAATAACATGTAAAAGAGCTCAGACAAAGCCTCATACAAAACAGACATTCCCAAATATTAAATTCTGCCAATGAGTTATAATGTAAGTGTAAAATACAGTATAGCAGAATAGCATGAAAAGAGGGCTTTTGAATTACATATTTTAAACTGTAATTTAAGAAAACTTTCTGTAAATTAAAGAAAACTTGAATCTTCATATTTTAAAAGGTATACCATTTTTTTTCAGAAAAAACTGATCCAGTGGAACCAACACTGTAATATATCTAATAAAATTATTAGACATTAAACCCAATGGGCTTATAGGGTAGCCAGGCAAAAGGACCAAGTCTTTCAGAAGTGGAAGAAAATCCACTTTAAACACATTTTATTTAGGATTTAAGTCGTATGGTGTTCCCAATTAACAAGAGGGTTACAAAGCTCTTGTTCTTAATTTTAATCCTTCCAGAGTTTTATTAACAGAAGTAGCTATTTTTTTTATATGGAAGTGAAACTAGAAGGAAAAGAATAAAACTTGGTAAGTTAATATAGTTCTGAATATTAGAGCCAGAGAAAGAAGGAAAAGTGAAATTTAAATAAATTAAAATCAAATGTATTGTGATTTCTAAAACCCTGGAAGGCATTTATCACATATTATCATTTGAAGTATCCTTTGGGGGTAATCAAATAACTTAATTAGCTTTTTGTCCCCATATTTCATTTTCCAAATGTTAACTGGTTCCCATTCAAATGACAGCTCTAAAATTACAAAGTTATTTGGTATTTAAAAGAATTCTTTCCATTTATTAATGTATGTCTCTATTTACTTATAAAACATTAAATTATTAAAAGTAAAATAGCTGAAAGTAACCCACTAGTGTTAGAAATAGTGATATAAATTTCATTCTTTCTTTCTGTTTTTTGAGAAATTAGGAATCACAGTAGCAGAGGTCCTGAGCCATAAACCATCCCGTAATCTCCTTGCTGCTTCTGCTCCAAAGACCTCTTTTATTTGCAGTTTCACTAAAAACTGCTCAAGGACATTGGATTACAAAAGTTTTGAGTTGTCACTACGTAATAAAAGATCCTTGCTCCAAACACTGAAAACATGAGTCTGTTTTACAAACACAGTTTCCATGCTGAATACTCTTACTTTAATTTTAAAATATGCTTTATTCAGGTAACGTTGGTTTATAACATTACGTGCGTCTCATGTGTATAACATTATATTTCTACTTCCTTATACGCTACACTTGCTTACCACCCAAAATTTAGTTTCTACCCATCACCGTACAGTTGATCCCCTTTACCCATTTCACCCTCCCCCGCTACGCTGTTCTCTGTATTTATGTGTTTGTTTTGTTTGTTTTTTATATTCCACAAATGAGTGAAATAATGTGGTATTTGTTTTTCTCTGACTCATTTCACTTAGTGTAATACTATCAAGGTCTATCCATGTTGTTGTAAATGGCAAGACTTCATTATTTATTTTTTTAATGGCTGAGGAGTATTCGGTTATATATATGTCACATCTTTTTTTTTAACATCTTTATTGGAGTATAATTGCTTTACAATGGTGTGTTGGTTTCTGCTTTATAACAAAGTGAATCAGTTATACATATACATATGTTCCCATATCTCTTCCCTCTTGCGTCTCCCTCCCTCCCACCCTCCCTATCCCACCCCTCCAGGCGGTCACAAAGCACCGAGCTGATCTCCCTGTGCTATGCGGCTGCTTCCCACTAGCTATCTACCTTACGTTGGGTAGTGTATAAATGTCCATGCCTCTCTCGTGCTTTGTCACAGCTTACCCATCCCCCTCCCCATATCCTCAAGTCATTCTCTAGTAGGTCTGTGTCTTTATTCCTGTCTTACCTCTAGGTTCTTCATGACATTTTATTTTTCTTAAATTCCATATATATGTGTTAGCATACGGTATTTGTCTTTCTCTTTCTGATTTACTTCACTCTGTACGACAGACTCTAGGTCTATCCACTTCATTACAAGTAGCTCAATTTCGTTTCTTTTTATGGCTGAGTAATATTCCATTGTATATATATATGTATATATATGTGTATATATATCTTCTTTATCCATTCATCCGATGATGGACACTGAGGTTGTTTCCATCTCCGGGCTATTGTAAATAGAGCTGCAATGAACATTTTGGTACATGACTCTTTTTGAATTATGGTTTTCTCAGGGTATATGCCCAGTAGTGGGATTGCTGGGTCATAGGGTAGTTCTATTTGTAGTTTTTGAAGGAATCTCCATACTGTTCTCCACAGTGGCTGTATCAATTTACATTCCCACCAACAGTGCAAGAGGGTTCCCTTTTCTCCACACCCTCTCCAGCATTTATTGTTTCTAGATTTTTTGATGATGGCCATTCTGACTGGTGTGAGATGATATCACGTTGTTTTTTTTTTTTTACACATTTCTTTCTTTTTATTTTTTATTTTTTTTAACATCTTTATTGGGGTATAATTGCTTTACAATGGTGTGTTAGTTTCTGCTATATAACAAAGTGAATCAGTTATACACATACATATGTTCCCATATCTCTTCCCTCTTGCGTCTCCCTCCCTCCCACCCTCCCCATCCCACCCCTCCAGGCGGTCACAAAGCACCGAGCCGATATCCCTGTGCCGTGCGGCTGCTTCCCACTAGCTATCTATCTTACGTTTGGTAGTGTGTATATGTCCATGACTCTCTCTCGCCCTGTCACAGCTCACCCTTCCCCCTCCCCATATCCTCAAGTCCATTCTCCAGTAAGTCTGTGTCTTTATTCCTGTCTTACCCCTAGGTACTACATGACATTTTTTTTTCTTAAATTCCATATATATGTGTTAGCATACGGTATTTGTCTTTTTCTTTCTGACTTACTTCACTCTGTATGACAGACTCTAGGTCTATCCACCTCATTACAAATAGCTCAATTTCGTTTCCTTTTATGGCTGAGTAATATTCCATTGTATATATGTGCCACATCATCTTTATCCATTCATCCGATGATGGACACTTAGGTTGTTTCCATCTCCGGGCTATTGTAAATAGAGCTGCAATGAACATTTTGGTACATGACTCTTTTTGAATTATGGTTTTCTCAGGGTATATGCCCAGTAGTGGGATTGCTGGGTCATAGGGTAGTTCTATTTGTAGTTGTTTAAGGAAACTCCATACTGTTCTCCATAGTGGCTGAACCAATTCACATTCCCACCAGCAGTGCAAGAGTGTTCCTTTTTTTCCACACCCTCTCCAGCATTTATTGTTTCCAGATTTTTTGATGATGGCCATTCTGACTGGTGTGAGATGATATCTCATTGTAGTTTTGATTTGCATTTCTCTAGTGATTAATGATGTTGAGCATTCTTTCATGTGTTTGTTGGCAGTCTGTATATCTTCTTTGGAAAAATGTCTATTTAGGTCTTCTGCCCATTTTTGGATTGGGTTGTTTGGTTTTTGTTATTGAGCTGCATGAGCTGCTTATAAATTTTGGCGATTAATCCTTTGTCCGTTGCTTCATTTGCAAATATTTTCTCCCATTCTGAGGGCTGTCTTTTGGTCTTGTTTATGGTTTCCTTTGCTGTGCAAAAGCTTTGAAGTTTCATTAGGTCCCATTTGTTTATTTTTGTTTTTATTTCCATTTGTCTAGGAGGTGGGTCAAAAAGGATCTTGCTGTGATTTATGTCATAGAGTGTTCTGCCTATGTTTTCCTCTAAGAGTTTGATAGTTTCTGGCCTTACATTTAGGCCTTTAATCCATCTTGAGCTTATTTTTGTGTATGGTGTTAGGGAGTGATCTAATCTCATAGTTTTACATGTACCTGTCCAGTTTTCCCAGTACCAGTTGATGAAGAGGCTCTCCTTTCTCCACTGTATATTCCTGCCTCCTTTATCAAAGATAAGGTGACCATATGTGCGTGGGTATACCTCTGGGCTTTCTATCCTGTTCCATTGATCTACCTTTCTGTTTTTGTGCCAGTACCATACTGTCTTCATTAATGTAGCTTTGTAGTATAGTCTGAAGTCAGGGAGCCTGATTCTTCCAGCTCCGTTTTTCATTCTCAAGATTGCTTTGGCTATTCGGGGTCTTTTTTGTTTCCATACGAATTGTGAAATTTTTTATTCTAGTTCTGTGAAAAATGCCAGTGGTAGTTTGATAGGGATTGCATTGAATCTATAGATTGCTTTGGGTAGTAGAGTTATTTTCACAATGTTGATTCTTCCAATCCAAGAACATGGTATAACTCCCCATCTATTTGTATCATCTTTAATTACTTTCATCAGTGTCTTATAATTTTCTGCATACAGGTCTTTTGTCTCCTTAGGTAGGTTTATTCCTAGATATTTTATTCTTTTTGTTGCAATGGTAAATGGGAGTGTTTTCTTGATTTCACTTTCAGATTTTTCATCATTAGTGTATAGGAATGCCAGAGATTTCCGTGCATTAATTTTGTATCCTGCTACTTTACCAAATTCATTGATTAGCTCTAGTAGTTTTCTGGTAGCATCTTTAGGATTCTCTATGTATAGTATCATGTCATCTGCAAACAATGACAGCTTTACTTCTTCCTTTCCGATTTGGATTCCTTTTATATCGTTTTCATCTCTGATTGCCGTGGCTAAAACTTCCAAAACTATGTTGAATAAGAGTGGTGAGAGTGGGCAACCTTGTCTTGTTCCTGATCTTAGTGGAAATGCTTTCAGTTTTTCACCATTGAGGACGATGTTGGCTGTGGGTTTGTCATATATGGCCTTTATCATGTTGAGGAAAGTTCCCTCTATACCTACTTTCTGCAGGGTTTTTATCATAAAGGGGTGTTGAATTTTGTCGAAAGCTTTCTCTGCATCTATTGAGATGATCATATGGTTTTTCTCCTTCAGTTTGTTAATATGGTGTACCACGTTGATTGATTTGCGTATATTAAAGAATCCTTGCATTCCTGGAATAAACCCCACTTGATCATGGTGTATGATCCGTTTAATGTGCTGTTGGATTCTGTTTGTTAGTATTTTGTTGAAGATATTTGCATCTGTGTTCATCAGTGATATTGGCCTGTAGTTTTCTTTCTTTGTGACATCCTTGTCTTGTTTTGGTATCAGGGTGATGGTGGCCTCGTAGAATGAGTTTGGGAGTGTTCCTCCCTCTGCTATATTTTGGAAGAGTTTGAGAAGGATAGGTGTTAGCTCTTCTCTAAATGTTTGCTAGAATTTGCCTGTGAAGCCATCTGGTCCTGGGCTTTTGTTTGTTGGAAGATTTTTAATCACAGTTTCATTTCAGTGCTTGTGATTGGTCTGTTCATATTTTCTATTTCTTCCTGATTCAGTCTTGGCAGGTTGTGCATTTCTAAGAATTTGTCCATTTCTTCCAGGTTGTCCATTTTATTGCCATAGGGTTGTTTGTAGTAATCTCTCATGATCTTTTGTATTTCTGCAGTGTCAGTTGTTACTTCTCCTTTTTCATTTCTAATTCTATTGACTTGAGTCTTCTCCCTTTTTTTCTTGATGAGTCTGGCTAATGGTTTATCAATTTTGTTTATCTTCTCAAAGAACCAGCTTTTAGTTTTATTGATCTTTGCTATCGTTTTCTTCATTTCTTTTTCATTTATTTCTGATCTGATTTTTATGATTTCTTTCCTTCTGCTAACTTTAGGGTTTTTTTATTCTTCTTTCTCTAATTGTTTTAGGTGCAAGGTTAGGTTGTTTATTCGAGATGTTTCCTGTTTCTTTTCTTAAGGTAGGATTTTATTGCTATAAACTTCCCTCTTAGAACTGCTTTTGCTGCATCCCATAGATTTTGGGTCATTGTGTCTCCATTGTCATTTGTTTCTAGGTGTTTTTTAATTTCCTCTTTGATTTCTTCAGTGATCACTTCGTTATTACGTAGTGTATTGTTTAGCCTCCATGTGTTTGTATTTTTTACAGATCTTTTCCTGTAATTGATATCTAGTCTCATAGCACTGTGGTCGGAAAAGATACTTGATATGATTTCAATTTTCTTAAATTTACCAAGGCTTGATTTGTGACCCAAGATATGATCTATCCTGGAGAATATTCCATGAGCACTTGAGAAAAATGTGTATTCTGTTGTTTTTGGATGGAATGTCCTATAAATATCAATTAAGTCCATCTTGTTTAATGTATTATTTAAAGCTTGTGTTTCCTTATTTATTTTCATTTTGGATGTTCTGTTCATTGGTGAAAGTGGGGTGTTAAAGTCCCCTACTATGAATGTGTTACTGTCGATTTCCCCATTTATGGCTGTTAGTATTTGCCTTATGTATTGAGGTGCTCCTATGTTGGGTGCATAAATATTTACAATAGTTATATCTTCTTCTTGGATCGATCCCTTGATCATTATGTAGTGTCCTTCTTTGTCTCTTCTAATAGTCTTTATTTTAAAGTCTATTTTGTCTGATATGAGAATTGCTACTCCAGCTTTCTTTTGGTTTCCATTTGCATGGAATATCTTTTTCCATCCCCTTACTTTCAGTCTTTATGTGTCTCTAGGTCTGAAGTGGGTCTCTTGTAGACAGCAAATATATGGGTCTTGTTTTTGTACCCATTCAGCCAATCTGTGTCTTTTGGTGGGAGCATTTAGTCCATTTACATTTAAGGTAATTATTGATATGTATGTACCTATTCCCATTTTCTTAATTGTTTTGGGTTCGTTATTGTAGGTCTTTTCCTTCTCTTGTGTTTCTTGCCTAGAGAAGTTCCTTTAGCAGTTGTTGTAGCGCTGGTTTGGTGATGCTGAACTCTCTCAGCTTTTGCTTGTCTGTAAAGGTTTTAATTTCTCCATCAAATCAGAATGAGATCCTTGCTGGGTAGAGTAATCTTGGTTGCAGGTTTTTCTCCTTCATCACTTTAAATATGTCCTGCCACTCCCTTCTGGCTTGCAGAGTTTCTGCTGAAAGATCAGCTGTCAACCTTATGGGGATTCCCTTGTGTGTTATTTGTTGTTTTCCCTTGCTGCCTTTAATATGTTTTTTTCGTATTTAATTTTTGACAGTTTGATTAATATGTGTCTTGGAGTATTTCTCCTTGGATTTATCCTGTATGGGACTCTCTGTGCTTCCTGGACTTGATTAACTATTTCCTTTCCCATATTAGAGAAGTTTTCAACTATAATCTCTTCAAATATTTTCTCAGTCCCTTTCTTTTTCTCTTCTTCTTCTGGAACCCCTATAATTCGAATGTTGGTGCGTTTAATGTTGTCCCAGAGGTCTCTGAGACTGTCTTCAGTTCTTTTCATTCTTTTTTCTTTAATCTGCTCTGCAGTAGTTATTTCCACTATTTTATCTTCCAGGTCACTTATCCGTTCTTCTGCCTCAGTTATTCTGCTATTGATCCCATCTAGAGTATTTTAAATTTCATTTATTGTGTTGCTCATCGTTGTTTGTTTCATCTTTAGTTCTTCTAGGTCCTTGTTAAATATTTCTTGCATCTTGTCCATTTTATTTCCAAGATTTTGGATCATCTTTACTGTCATTATTCTGAATTCTTTTTCAGGTAGACTGCCTATTTCCTCTTCATTTGTTAGGTCTGGTGGGTTTTTATCTTGCTCCTTCATCTGCTGTGTAGTTCTGTCTTCTCATTTTGCTTATCTTACTGTGTTTGGGGTCTCCTTTTTGCAGGCAGCAGGTTCGTAGGTCCCGTTGTCTTTGGTGTCTGTCCCCAGTGGCTAAGGTTGGTTCAGTGGGTTGTGTAGGCTTCCTGGTGGAAGAGACTAGTGCCTGTGTTCTGGTGGATGAGGCTGGATCTTGTCTTTCTGGTGGGCAGGTCCACGTCTGGTGGTGTGTTTTCGGGTGTCTGTGGACTTATTATGATTTTAGGCAGCCTCTCTGTTAATGGGTGGGGTTGTGTTTCTGTCTTGCTACTTGTTTGGCATAGGATGTCCAGCACTGTAGCTTGCTGGTCGTTGAGTGAAGCTGGGTGCTGGTGTTGAGATGGAGATCTCTGGGAGATTTTTGCCGTTTGATATTATGTGGAGCTGGGAGGTCTCTTGTGGACCAGTGTCCTGAAGTCGGCTCTCCCACCTCAGAGGCACAGCACTGACACCTGGCTGGAGCACCAAGATCCTTTCATCCACACTGCTCAGAATAAAAGGGAGAAAAAGTAGAAAGAAAGAATTAGTAGAAGTAGAAAGAAAGAAAGAAATAAAGAAAGAAAGAAAGAAAGAAAGAGAAGAAAGAAAGAAGGGAGGGAGGGAGGAAGGAAGGAAGGAGGGAAGGAAGGAAAAAAGGAAACAGAGAAGATAAAATAAAATAAAGTAAGATAAATATAATAAAGTTATTAAAATAAAATAATTATTAAGAGAAAAAAAAGAAAAAAATTTAAAACAAACAAACAAAACGGACGGATAGAACCCTAGGACAAATGGTGGAAGCAAAGCTATACAGACAAAATCTCACACAGAAGCATACACATACACACTCACAAAAAGAGGAAAAGGGGAAAAAAATCATAAATCTTGCTCTCAAAGTCCACCTCCTTAATTTGGGATGATTCGTTGTCTATTCATGTGTTCCACAGATGCAGGTACATCAAGTTGATTGTGGAGCTTTAATCCGCTGCTCCTGAGGCTGCTGGGAGGGATTTCCCTTTCTCTTCTTTGTTCTCACAGCTCCCGGGGCTCAGCTTTGGATTGGGCCCCACCTCTGCTCGTAGGTCGCCGGAGGGCGTCTGTTCTTCGCTCAGACAGGACGGGGTTAAAGGAGCTGCTGCTTCGGGGACTCTGGCTCGCTCAGGCTGGGGAGAGGGAGGGGCACGGAGCGCGGGGCGGGCCTGCGGCGGCAGAGGCCGGCATGACGTTGCAGCAGCCTGAGGCGCGCCGTGCGTTTTCCCGGGTGAGTTGTCCCTGGATCACGGGACCCTGGCAGTGGCGGGCTGCACAGGCTCCCCGGAAGGGGGGTATGGATAGTGACCTGTGCTCGCACACAGGCTTCTTGGTGGCGGCAGCAGCAGCCTTAGCATCTCCCGCCCGTCTCTGGGGTCCGTGCTGTTAGCCACAGCTTGCATCCGTCTCTGGAGCTCCTTTAAACAGCGCTCTTAACCCCCTCTCCTGGCGCACCAGGAAACAAAGAGGGAAAAAACAATCTCTTGCCTCTTCGGCAGCTCCAGACTTCTCCCCGGACTCCCTCCCGGCCAGCCGAGGCGCACTAACTCCCTGCAGGCTGTGTTCACGCCGCCAACCCCAGTCCTTTCCCGGCGCTCCGACCGAAGCCCGAGCCTCAGCTCCCAGCCCTGCCCGCCCCGGCGGGTGAGCAGACAAGCCTCTCGGGCTGGTGAGTGCTGGTCGGCACCAATCCTCTGTGCGGGAAACTTTCCGCTTTGCCCTCCGCACCCCTGTTGCTGTGCTCTCCTCCGCGGCTCCGAAGCTTTCCCCCTCCGCCACCCGCAGTCTCCGCCCACGAAGGGGCTTCCTAGTGTGTGGAAACCTTTTGTCCTTCACAGCTCCCTCCCGCTGGTGCAGGTCCCGTCCTATTCTTTTGTCTCTGTTTTTTCTTTTTTCTTTTGCCCTACCCAGGTACGTGGGGGGTTTCTTGCCTTTTGGGAGGTCTGAGGTCTTCTGCCAGCATTCTGTAGGAGTTGTTCCACGTGTAGATGTATTTCTGGTGTATCTGTGGGGAGGAAGGTGATCTCTGCGTCTTACTCTTCCGCCATCTTCCCGGAAGCCCCATCACATCTTCTTTATCCATTCATCCATTGATGGGCACTTATGTTGTTTCCGTATCTTGGCTATTGTAAATAATGCTGCAATGAACATGGGGGGTGCATATATCTTTTTGAATTAGTGTTTTTGTGAATACTTTTAATTTTATTTTATAATTTTTTTAATAAAGTAAAATTTTTTAGGTCTTTTTAAAAATTTTTATTGGAGTATAGTTGCTTTACAATGTTGTGTTCGTGTCAGGTGTATAGCAAAGTGAATCAGTTATATATATACATATATCCACTCTTTTTTAGTGAATACTTTAAATTTTAAATGATAACGAATTAAGACAATACAACAGAATATTGCTGTTTAATATATTGTTCAAGGATTTTTTTTCACAAAAAACATTGTGCCTTTTTTTCCTGATGAGCGTGAATTGAGAGAGGCCGGGTCCAGACTGTAAAAAAATTAGGTGGGATAGCTCAGGATGAGACTGTCTTAAATTGCTATTGCTATTGCTTTTGGTACCCAACTGTCATTCTCTAGAGATCATTAAGGTGTGATCCTGCTTTAGAAAGCGAGATGGATTAAAAAACCTCTTAGGTTCATCCACCCTTAATGTTCATGCCACTGAAAGGTCTGATTGTCTTGGGTAGAGTTAAGGAAGACCGAAAGAGAAACTATAGGAGAAAAAATTTTCCCTCTGACATTTTGAACTGGGAGGTGGGTGTTTACAGATGAAAACGTAGGAGGGAGAAATCAGAAACAAGCCTGAGACCTCTTGGGCCCAGCTGTGCGAAGATCGTTTTACTCTGGAACACATGACCTTAGAGTCTTTCAAATCCCCAGGCCAGCACAGGCCATGCCTCCAGCAGTTAAAAAAAAATGATGCTAGAATTAATCATTCAGTGCCCACATATAAAGGGTGAACTGGCAAAAGCAAAGATCATGGTGAGACAGCAGTGAAACTGGGGAAGTCGTTAGACACAGGTGAGGAATCATAGAAAGGTTTTGTGCACAGAATGACTGTGTAGCTTCTCCGGTTCAGGCTTATGCTTTTCTGGTTGCGGCCTCCCTTAAAACCAAACAGAAAACCTACAACCTCATTCCAAGAATGCCCATGGGAGCTGACAAGAACTAAATAAACAATGCTCTGTTTGCTCAAATATTTAGCAAATAGCTCAGGGATTACTGCATACACCATCGTTGAGGTTTTAGCCAATTCTCAAAGATGTTTCTATGTTCTGCTAATAAAACAATTCATGTATGGATAATGACACTTTGTAATTATTTCCACATGGTTAGCACTTAGACAGAACCTGAGGGAAGAAAGTCAACATTTGATGAACCTTTATCAGAAATCAACATTTATGACGGCACAGTCAAAACTCAAATCCAAAATAGGATAAAACCAACAGTAGCAATCATCTGATATGTCACTATCCATTTTTTCTTGTACTTTTTTCTTCTTCTCGCTGTTTTTTCTGGTTATGACCTAAGTCAATGGATGATAAAGTTACAGGAAATAACACATTGAAGTTTTATAGATAAAATTTCACTAAGTGTTTAGGAGTGGGTCTGTCTACTTTAGCCATAAATATTCAGCAAAGCATTGCCTGTGATGCAAAAATTTGTAGTGGGAGAAACCTCAGAGAGAATTCTTTTGGTTCGAGCATCTGGATGATGGGACTGTATCCAGGCGATTATGATTTGTGACTCTAATCTCAAGCAAAGCCGTGCTCTGGGATTATTCATTCTTGTTTCAGCAATTCACTTACATAGTTGAATTTCTACATGAAATAATAGCTGAATAGGAGAGAATAAAGCCAATTTCAATTTTGCAGAGCAGAGTTATTCCATTTAGAAAGAAGTCACAGATCTTCACAAAAAGATGTAGCAGTTTTTATGCCTAAAACTTAAATTATGCCTGTCTGCAATTTGGAGCCATGTAATCGTTTGGGTTGCTTCGAGTGACCTCATGTTTTGTTTTGGTCACCAAAGCGCAATCTATTGAATGGAATTTAGTTTTGTTACTTACTAACATTCAAAACGAATGGGTTGGAATATATTTCCATTTGTTATTTTATCCAGCTCAAGGATTAGAGTAAGTCTCCGGATAATTCATTCACTCATTCAGTCAGTAAATATTTGTTGAGTGGTTGCCATGTCTCAGGACTGTTCTACGCACCAGAGATGGAGCAGTGGGTAGAACGAAGTCCCTGGTTTTATGGGGATTACATTTTGGAGGAAGAAGTCAATAAATAAATGTATAGTATATATATAAATTATAATGTTACCAGATATAATGCACATTATGGAGGAAAATAAAGCAGGTAGAAGGGAAATATTGAAAGTAGGTGAAAGGACTCTTTTATGTAGGGTGGTCAGGGCAGACTCTGAGGCTCTAACTTTTTTTTTTATTGAAGTATAGTTGATTTACAGTGTTGTGCTAATCTCTGCTGTACAGCAAAGTGACTCAGTTATACACATACATACATTATTTTTTAATATTTTTTCCATTATGGTTTACCACAGGATATTGAACATAGTTCCCTGTGCTATACATTAGGACCTTGTTTATCCATTATAAATGTAATAGTTTGCATCTACCAATCCCAAACTCCCAGTCCATCCCTCTCCCTCCCCCCTCCCCCTTGGCAACCACAAGTCTGTTCTCTATGTCTCTGACTCTGTTTCTGTTTTGTAGATAGGTTCATCTGTGCCATATTTTAGATTCCACATATAAGTGATATCATATGATATTTGTCTTTCTCCTTCTGACTTACTTCACTTAGTATGATAATCTCTAGTTGCATCCATGTTGCTGCAAATGGCATTATTTCATTCTTTTTGATAGCTGAGTAGTATTCCATTGTATATCCGTACCACATCTTCTTTATCCATTCATCTGTCGATGGACATTTAGGTTGTTTCCATGTCTTGGCTATTTGTGAATAGTGCTGCTATGAACATAGGGTTGCATGTATCTTTTTGAATTATAGTTTTGTCTGAATATATGCCAAGGAGTGGGATTGCTGGATCATATGGTAATTCTATTTTTAGTTTTCTGAGGAACCTCCATACTGTTTTTCACAGTGGCTGCACCAACTTACATTCCCACCAACAGTGTAGGAGGGTTCCCTTTTCTCCACACCCTCTCCAGCATTTGTTATTTGTAGACTTTTTACTGATGGCCATTCTGTGAGGAGTGAGGTGGTACCTCACTGTAGTTTTGATTTGCAGTTCTCTAATAATTAGTGATGTTGAGCATCTTTTCACGTGCCTGCTGGCCATCTGTATGTCCTCTTTGGATGAGGTTCTAACATTTAAGGGGAGACTTCAGTGAAAGGAGGGAGTGAAACATGAGAAATCTGGAATCTGGAAGAAGAGTCAGAGGAAGGACAAGTACAAAGGCTCTTAAGGTGGGACTAAATTTGCCATATTTGAGGATCCTCTAGAAAGTCAGTGTTGCTGGAGTGGAGTGAGGATGTGGAGAGAGGAAAGAAAGAAATTTAGAACATAGACAGGGTGCAAGTCAAGAGGAGCCTGGTAAAGTCAGGTTAGGATTTGGGTTCTAAGTGTGCTGGGAATCACCCAAAGATTTTGAGCCAAGTGATGTCAGATGATGAAGGTTCTTACCAGTCTCTCTGGCTGTGATGTGGAAGATGGACTGTAATGGGGAACAAGGATGGAAGTGAGGGAGCTAAATGGAAGGTCAGTACAGACCACAGGCGATGGTGGCTGGTATCTCAGCAATGGCGGGAAAGTTGAGAAGTGGGTTAATCCTAGATATATGTCAACGCCACGAATGACAAGCTTTTTCTGATGGATTGGATAGGTGTTAGGGAAAGTGAAGAATTGAGGATGATTCCAAAGTACTTGGTCTGAGACACTGGGAAGTGGTTGAGCCCATTATTCATTTTTTTTTCAAGTATTAATTAAATACAGACTTGTTTCAAGCACTGTCTTAGGTGCTGAGGTACACCACTGAGCAAAACAGACAGAGATTCCCTGGAGGAAAAGGAAAGTAAAAATGAACATAAATAAATACATTTTAAAGTATGTTAGAAGATGAGAAATGTGGAAAAAAGAAAACCACAGGGAAAGTTAAGGGGTGGGTGGCAGAAAAGTTTCCTTTATTAAATGAGGTATTAGCATCGGTCTCATTGACGGTGAAAACAGATCAAGGGCAAGGAAGCCACGAGGCTGCAGCCCAGTGAGGTGGAGAGAGAATGGTGGGTGATGAAACGAGACAGGTAACCAGGAGGCCTGATTGTGTTGGGCCTTGAAGACCTTGTGGAGGGCTGTTATTCTGCATGAAATGTGGAGTCATTTCAGGGTCATTTGGGCAGAGAAGTGACATGATCTGACTCATGTTTAAAAGTCTGACTGACTGCTCCTCCGAGAATATATTACAGGGCAGCAAAGGTAAAGCAGGGAGGCCTGTTTGGGGGTTATTGCAATAATCTGGATGAGAGCCGATAGTGGCTTGGTTGAGAGAGGTAGCAGTGAAAGTGGAAATGAGTGGCGAGATTCTGGATTCATTTAAAAGTACAGTCCTCTTGATTCCCCGATAGATTAGGGAACAGTGGTTTTCGACCTGAAAAGCTCGAAAGATGGAGTTACATTGACTGAGATGATGAAGGCTGTGATTTGAGTGTGAGATGGGGAAGACCAGGAGTTCAGTTTCAAAGTGAGGGAATCACTTTGAATATTCAAGTTGACAGTTGGATATTCAAGTCTAGAGCTCCGGAAAAAATTTTGAGCTGGAGATATACAGTCTTAGAAAGAGGCATAAGCACGGTGTTTAGAACCACGGGCACTGGATGAGGTCATGTAGAGCGTGAATGGAAATAGGAAGGAGGTCAACGGCTGAGCCAATCCAACATTCAGAAGTAGGGAAAAGAGGAAGAACTAGCAAAGGAACCAGTGAAGAAGGGGATGAACCAAGTGGAGGTGTTGTCAGTTGAAGGGAGTATATTAAAGAGGAGGAAGTGGTCCACTGTGATAAAGGCTGCTGGGAGGTCAAGTGTGATGACCGAGAATTGCTCATTGGATGCAGCCACAGGGAGGTCTTCGTTCTGAGAGAAGCTTTGGAGGAGGTGTGGAGAGAAAGTGTGGAAGAGAACGAGGGTGTTGTAAGGAGGAAAGGCTACTCACTAAAGTGAGGAATCCTGGGGGTGAAGCAGATGGGGGCTGAGGGTGAAGGGATCAACCCAAATGCTTGGCTCTGTTGAGACTGATTTTCCTTGCTGGCCCCAGGCAGCCAAGTGCTTAGGCAAACCTGCAGGAATGCCGCATCATCGATTTCCTCAATGATTAGCACTTAATCACTTCATTAAAATATTTGTTGTTTTTAATCAAAATCAATTTCGTACTTCCCTGTTAAACCTTCTGAAAATTCATCTTGCCAAAAGAAATATGAATCCTTTGTAGGGTTTTTATGACTTAGAGACAAAGGATTTCTTTCTTTTTATTGAATTATGTGTGTTACCGAGTCTGGTTCTATTGTGAATCTCATATCTTAATAAGTTAATATTTGTTGTAGTGCAAGCACAATAATGCAAAGGTTGGCATTGAGTTAACTAGAAAAAGAACTGGATTTTATGTATATACCTTCCCAAAAGAAAGGCGAAGATTACAATTATGCAAATGCTTTGTAAGTGGCCACACATTGTGATGTCTCTTGAACTGTTGTTTTATATTTAACTCTTGTAGCATTGATCTTTTTTTTTTTTTAATTTTTAGATTGTAAATTTTTGGAAGGCAGAGACTATAAGCCAGGGATATTCCTCACAGGACGGAGACAGACCTGTCCTTTCTGTTGCATGCTTGAATTAATGCTCTCTTGCTTAAAAGCTGGACAGGATACCTGCCTTTCTGGCAGGACATAACTAGCATGTCTTCCAATTCGTGGCTTAGTCTTCCATGGTGCCAGTCTTTTCTGAAACTAGATCAATATTTTTAGGGGCTCTTTCATCCTGTTTGCACTTTCTACTCTCCATTAAGCCTTTTGATCCCAGCAAAGTGACCCTTCAGGAAATGGTACCTTGTGTATCTCTTTTATCCTAATTAGAATCTATAGTTTAGTGCAAATGGTTTTATTTAATCATTTCTTTTACAAATAAATGAGGGCATTTAATGGCCCTCATGAGTCTCCAATTGATAAATGATAACTGGCATGTAGTTTGATTCCCACTTTACTGATTTCATTGCAAATTTCTTTGAAATAATTTTTCAGTAGATTTTGATCTTTCCAGAATCTCTATTGATGAACTTCTCCCAATGTATGCCATCATATTAGGTGATCTTGTTATTTCATATAGGCCTTATAATATGAAAATTGGCCATTTGCTGTTTTAAAATCTAACTTATTTTCATTTAAAAAATGTACAGACTCTGATCATCTTTCTACTCAATGGGATAATACTTCCCACAAAAACAAATGGAGGAGATTGAGTAAATATTATGATCTAAACGGAATTCGGCAGCTCAGTTACCAGACTAAGTAGGTGTTTCTTGAAAGAAACCTCCGAATGCATATCTTCTATTTAGTGCTTCAGATGAAGAACATCACAGAACATTCCTTCCAGAAAATCTCCTTGGCTCCGCCAGTTTGCTTTCTCTTCCAGCTTAGAAGCTGCCCCATATTTCTTAAATCCTTGCAAAGCAGCTAAAAATCTCCTTGGTTTTTAAGGATCTGGTGAAGATTTGAGACACAAATCTGTACAAGCAAGAACTTAATTTTTGAAAATGTTTGGTGGTAACTTGAGGCTGTAAATTCCTTACCACAAAGGTAAAGTAATAAAGGGTTCTCTGGGCCTAATATTTTAGGGCCTGTCATTTACACAGCACACTTTCTTAAGCCCGGCCATATGGCTTTAGATTTCATACTCTTGCCTCCTTCATCTTATGAGATAGCATTTTTCACAATAGCCAAGATATTAAAGCAAACTAATGTCCATCAGCGGAAGAATAGATAAAGAAAATGTGGTGCATATGTACAATAGAATATTATTCAACCATAAAATTAAGGGAATCTCCTGCCATTTGTGGCAACATGAATGAATCTGGAGGACAATATGCTAAGTGAAATAAGCCAGAGAAAGACAAATACTGTATGATTTATTTCATGTGTGGAATCTAAAATCATCGAATTCACAGAAGCAGAGAGCAGAATGTGGTTGCTAGGGCCTTCGGTGTAGGGGGAAATGGGTATATGTTGGTCAAAATGTACAATTTTCAGTTATAAGAGGAATAAGTTCTCAGGATGTAATGTAAAGCATAGTGATTATAGTTAATAGTACTGTATTGTATACTTGAAATTCTCACTACACACAAAAAACTGTAACTATGTGAGGCAATGGAGGCATTGATTAACTTGATTGTGGTAATCATTTCACAATGTCTGCATATATCAAAACATTAGATCATATACTTTAAATATATACAATCTTTATTTACCAATTGTACCTCAATAAAGCTGAAAAAATATGACCCAAAATAGGAGGATTGGTGGGAAGTCAGTTTAAGAAGCAGTTAGACCCTCAGAATTTCTCCCCTCCTCCGTGAGCTTGAGGGCTGGTAATCCTCACCCCAGCATGATATTGAGGTCCTTCTCTAGAGATGTGCTGGATATCTCTCATGTGCCCCTCTGGATGCACTCTCCACCCTTTCCACCCTTCTTCTGCTCTAGGAGTCTGACCCATATGGGTTAAATAATGGACATCCTTGTCCTTTGGCTTCCTATTGGGTTTGGTCAATGGGGAACCCTGACAGGAAATCAGAGGTTATCAGAAAGTAACAGCATTTATCCTGCAACTTCTCTCCCTGTGAGGTCACCTTTGGATGACTTCCTCTCTCCACTGAAGGTCACGTTCCTCAGAAGTTGGTTTCTTTACAGGACTTTCTCCTTCTGGGTTCTAGAAACTTCCCCTTCCCTCGTCCCTTGGGTAAGGGGGTAACATGTGGTTACAAGAGGTTCAGCACTCTCCAGGCAGTTTCTTTACAACTTCCACACTGCCCATACCTTTGTAAAGGGTCCCTCTATTAAACCGTTTTAAAGTTATCCTAATTTGAATTACCACCAGTTTTATGCTAGGACCCTGGATGAAACAGATGGTTTGGGGTTGGAAGCCTTTAAGAAGAACTGAGGGTGGAGATAGCATTCTATAAACAAAAGGATTAAGTGAAAGTTTACATACTGAGTTTTGAGACACCTTGGTTCCCCAAACAGAGGGTCAAGCTTTTAGCCTCAAGGCAGGATATTGGAAGAGTCTTCTCTTGGCAATCTGACTAGACCAATGAAAAAAAAAAAAAGTACTGTTATCAGGGTTTCCAAACAAAAAAGTCCAGCAGATCCCCAAGCAATGAAGGTCACAGTTCACAGTTGATAAACCTCATCAGCGTGCATGGATTTTCCAATCAGTTTTTGTTTTTTAAATGTAAACTCTTCAAGATCACTAGTCATCTGAGAAAAACTTCTAATAAGAAAGAAAGTGAACAAAACAAACACACAGAGAAAAGCAATTTGAGAGAAACCAAGATTTTACAGGGAGAAAAAAAAAACACAACTGAAAGATAAGAGCAGATATCATGCAATAAAAACAGATTCTGTATAAACAGAACAGTCAGCCAACAACAACAAAAGAGAAAGCTCCAGGAAATAAGACTATGATAGGAATGAAATATTCAACAGGAGATACAGGAGAAAAAGGGAGAAAGAGAAAACACACTTAGTCTATAAATTCTAATATCCAAATAATGGAGAGAAAAAGAAAGAGGAGAAGAAATTACCACAGCAAGAATTTCGAGAAATTACCCAGGATTGTGGAACACGAGTTTGCAGATGAAAAGGGCCCATTGAGAGTACAACATAATCTATGAAAATAGAAACACACCAAAAACTTCACTGTGAATTTCAGATGCTGGGGCAAAGGGAAGTACCCCAAATCTTCCAGATGGGGTTTCTTTCATACAAAGGATCAGGAATCAGAATGGCTTTAGACTTCTCAAAAACAATATTGGAAGCAAGGAGTCAGGGGTAATACCTTAAATACCCTAAGGGAAAAGAATTTCAAACTAGAATAAAGATATTTTCAGACGAAGGCTTTGTAAAATTTGCTTCCCACGCACATGATTTTATAAGATGCTATTGAGAATATACTCCATCAAAAAATGAACTAAACTAACAACGAGGGTGACACAGGATCCAGGCACAGGATTCCAGCCTTATGTTAGTGGTTAAGAAAGAGCCAGCTGGGGAGATGGCCCTGTCCAGACCAGAAGAGGTCAGAAGATGTCTTCCAGGGGATGAACTTGATAAAAGTACCTCAGATGCTTGAAATTTCTGAGAGGAGGGCTTCCCTGGTGGCGCAGTGGTTAAGAATCCACCTGCCAATGCAGGGGACATGGGTTCGAGCCCTGGTCTGGGAAGATCCCACATGCCGCAGAGCAGCTAAGCCTATGAGCCACAACTACTGAGCCTGCACTCTAGAGCCTGCGAGCGACAACTCCTGAACCCGTGTGCCACAACTACTGAAGCCCGCGCGCCTAGAGCCTGTGCTCTGCAACAAGAGAAGCCACCACAATGAGAAACCCGCGCCCCTGCCGCAACTAGAGAAAGCCCTTGCGCAGCAATGAAGACCCAACACAGCCAAAAATAAATAAAAGAAATAAATTTATTTTTAAAAAAAAGAGATTTCTGAGAGGAGGTTTAGACACTGGAGTTAAAATTTGCAGGTAAATTGGCCAAAGTATGTACAAAACTAAGCAAACAAAGATATGGCAATTAATAACTCCAGGCAAAACAAAAATATCATGCAACAAGTAAGGAAAATTTCTTAATGTATGGCCCAGCATTCACATAAATATAATAGGTAAGTATTGGATAGTAATCTAACCAAACTTAGTATGAGGTGATTCTGGAGGTCACTTGGGTTGAGGGAGAGTGAAAGAGACCTGAATCTTCATCTTCCATGGAGGGAAACCTATAAATTATTTTAAAAACAGAAATGCCAAAAAGGAGCAATATATGCTATTTAGAGTGATGGAAGTAACTATAAACAGCAATAATACAAAAGCCATAAATTGAAAATGGTTGTCATTAGGGACTGGGAAGCACACATATGTGTGGGACAGTGGTTTCAGGACTCTGTCGTTCTTCCTAACATGTTTAAAAGAACTATTTGACTCTTTCAAATACGTGCATTTATAACTTTGATGAAAACAAAAACCCAGGGGCTTCCCTGGTGGCGCCGTGGTTGAGAGTCCGCCTGCCGATGCAGGGGACGCGGGTTCGTGCCCCGGTCCGGGAAGATCCCACGTGCCGCGGAGCGGCTGGGCCCGTGAGCCATGGCCGCTGGGCCTGCGCGTCCGGAGCCTGTGCTCCGCAACGGGAGAAGCCACAACAGTGAGAGGCCCGCGTACCGCAAAAAAAAAAAAAAAAGTCAGAATTTTGCCCAAGTCATTTTCTTAAGAAGTCTGACATTAATCTTTTAGCTAATCTGCCAAAGTTGTGGATTTATTTTTAATGGATTTCAGTGGAAAGGAAGAACATTAAAGTGAACATCCTACCTAGAATTCAAGCGAATAAATTGTTTTCCAACAAAAAAGATTTATAATGAAAGAATGATTTGCCGCTCTGCTGCGTGAAAATGGTAACAGTTATCTTGAAAACTGAGTCTTTGGAAAGCCTTGTGATCCCAGAGCATCTCCAAATGTGAATCCTTCCATGAAGCTGAACGTTCAGTTCAGCGTCTACATCTGGTACTTGGTGCTCTGAACACTGACACCTGCATACTTATCAAGGGAAATGACTTGCTGTTCCTAAATATAAATTCATTATCTGATGATTTACAAGTAGAAATGTGCTCAGTTAATAACAACAAAGATAGGAAAAAAAAAAACCTTAAATGTCATAACACTCAGATGTAACTTTATATGTGGGTTGTTTATACAGCTAAGAAAAAACCCTTAATACATTTATTAGCTTATTTGTATAGATCATGCTTAAGTTTGTCAAGACACCTGGAGGGAAGTTACTGATAAAAATCTGTCCTGTCTTTGCAAATATTTGAAGAAATGCTTTTGCAAGCCACACTGAAACTCTCCCTTATCCAATTCTGATTTGGGAGATTACTAAATTTTAGATCTTGTTATAGACTATCAAATGCACTAACTCTTGTCTTTGGAATTATGAAGTAAATTTTCTCATATAATTTTAAATCAGTCCTGAGTTAGGTGGAGCAAGATAAAAGAGAGGGTGGGTTGGAGGAGGGTGAGGCAGGGGTTGGCATCAGGTGCTGGGGGAGCTTTTAGGCAGTGAACTAGAGAACGGAGGAAAAACGGAGGAGCGGGGAGAAATCATGCTACCTGGTGGGTTGGATTCCTTGAGAGTTCCTGCTTAGTTGCCTGTAAATGAGTGGTTAGTTTGTGGGCTAGCAGCATCACCTCTACTCCATATCTCATCACGGCAGTGTGTGAGGAGGTAGACTCAGAGAATCAAAGATTACTAGGATGTGGTTCAAAACTGATCAGGAGGGCTTCCCTGGTGGCGCAGTGGTTGAGAGTCCGTCTGCCGATGCAGAGGACACGGGTTCGTGCCCCGGTCCGGGAAGATCCCACATGCCACGGAGCGGCTGGGCCCGTGAGCCGTGGCCCCTGAGCCTGCGCGTCCGGAGCCTGTGCTCCGCAACGGGAGAGGCCGCAGCAGTGAGAGGCCCACGTACCGCAAAACAAAAACAAAAACAAAAACAAACTGATCAGAAACGAGCTTGGGCAAGTCTGTTTCTTCCTCTGTAAATTGTTGTTAGTAATAATGCACGTGTTGGAGATCAAGCATGATAATGCAGGAAAAGGGCTTAGCACATTGACTGGCATGTAGTAAACGTTCAACAAATACTAGAAAAATGATGGGGATGGAAAGAGAAAAAATGGTTGATGCGATGAAGAGGAGAGCCAGGTAAATCAGGAGAAAATTGGTGTTGAGAATTCAAGTTCATTTCCTTTCTGGCTTGTCTTCTAAATTGTTTTCTCACATCTGAGTGCAGTAACAAATATATTTGAATGAAGTTGTATGCTTTGGCAATTAGCTTATAGATCTCTCTACGTGTAACTTGGCATATTTTCAGCCCTGGTAAAAGCAGAGTGGATTATGTGGAGAGGAATGGATTGCTGTTAGTGAAATCCAACAGTCACGCAGCTGAGAGCCTTGTGTGGGTTGGTCAGGGTGCTGGCACCTCTGGGAGGAAGATGGGTGAGGCACCTGTTCTGTCCTTAGGGCATAAAGTGTACTGGAAATCACAGCATCTCATTTCAGGTCAGTTCCGTTTATTTTCGTTCATTTCATGTTGTAGTCGGTTGTAGAATGAAACTGAATCCTAAACTGGCAGCGCAAATTATCAGAGGGTTCTGATCTTAGGTAATTGTGGTTTGAGAGGGAAAAAAAAATCTGTTAATCAACCCAAGTCTTCTCTGTTTGATTATAAAAAAAGATCTTGTCTGATTATAAAAAAAGGAAGTTACCAGTCATCTAGAGAATAGAGAGGCCAAGATGTACCACTCACTCAAATGATCATACAAGGGCAATGAAATTATTTTTATGGAGGTGATCAAGAATTCTCAGAAGAAGATACAGTGTCCAAAAAATTTTTTCCAAGAGGGATTCACACACCCACTACCTGAATTCTTTATTTCTTCTTTCTGTTTATAGCCCTTCTGACATATACATGTATTCTCCTTTCTAATTCATTTGTGATTATTGAGTGTTCGCTGTAAAAAATCATCATAATAAATATATTATATTAAAAGTTAATAAAAACAATTGAATATTTAAAATTAAAGTAGAAAGTTAAATATCTAAATCTGTGATTGAAAAATATGCCTTAATCTCAAAAAGAATTTGTCCTTGAATTGAAGAAACAATTCTATCATTTCTGTATGTGTATATGTATCCGTCTGTCTCTTTTCCTAGACCACCAGGAACAAACTTGTAGTCTGATAAAGTCAGGTTCATAACCCCCAAATCTTGGCAGATAAACAGTAAGCCTGACATGAAAAAGCCAAAGGTCATCAGACCCCTGTTTCAATGTCAAAGCTCATGCAGCTGGGGACAGAGAAGCCTGGAGTAAATGAGATTCAAGGCGTCTTGAACATGCACATTATTATGGAGTTAGGATCTTGGTCTACGGCATTGAGAGACTCAGCCAGTTCTCAGTAAAACCTCCCACTTGCAGTAGCCTGATGAGTTATGAGTCTCTAGGGACAAAATCAGATTTATTGACTTGCAGCAAGGGAGGGCCCTTCAGAAGAGCCAGGCATGCTGCTTGACAAGAGGACAAGAGTTTTACAAAGTTTGGGTTCTCACTGAAGGGTTCTGAGAAGGGTCCAGTGGAATCCAGTGGGGATCAGTTCTGGATTTTGTGGTTAAATGAAGGTGAACTAGGTATTATGACATGTTGTCATGAGGCAAGAGAAGCTTAGTGATTGGGTATCCCCTGTAGTAGATGAGTTACAGCAAAGGGGGACTGAGCGCATTACTGGGGACAAAGCAGTAATAACTCAAGAAGAGAGTTGTTACGGCATTTTGCAGCTGCTGCATGACCTTGGGAAAAATGTTTCCTGTTGATTACACAGCTGCCTTTAGGTGTCTGTCCTCCCTGACTGATTAACAGCAAAGTCCCTTGTTTCTTTTTCATTCTGAATTGATTTTTACTCTTTCAGCTCTGGGCAGGGTTTATCTTGTATACATATGTATAATATGTATGTATGTACATATTCTATGTATCTATATATACACATATGTATACATATGTGTGTGTGTGTGTATATATATATATATATATATAATAAATATGTAAAATTTGCGAACAGGCTGCCAATTCATGTATTCAAATATTCAAATTCAAAGCTAATAGATGCCTACAGGTTTCAGGTTAGAGAAAATTCTGTCTTTAAGTTGAAGGGACCCAGTGAGTTGGAAGTGAATCTGGAGTTTCCAATTCATTGTTATTTTAAAATAGCATATTTTTTTGGATGTGTTAGTGGAGAAGGGGCTGTGATAGACTGTAGGAAGGTCCAAGATTAAACATTCTGCCTCTTCCAGGAAAGCCTCTCTGCTGTCCTTTTTGAGGCCATAGAATAAGTACAGACAAACATCCCATGCTTATTCATGAGAGAATTTAGATGCCATTAGTGAAAAAAAAAAATCTACCCACCCCACAGGTGTTGTCCACACACCAAGAGCTGCATCTCCTCATTGTTTCACTTCCTAACACATCAAAAGACTGCATGACATGGTAGAGGTATGGTAATTACTTCCCTGTCATTAGATGGGAATCTTGGTGATGGATGGAAAACCTCTATTGGCAATTTATAAGTTGTGCGACCAATATGTTTCTCTGGTAATAGATAAATTTCTTGTTTTGTCAAAATCCTATTATTCTGATTTATTTGGTTGACTTTTATGTTGTCAGAAAAGTTCTATGATAGATTGGGATGAATTCCATTCTATTTATTATTTATTTCTATTCATGTTCAAGAATTAATGTGTTGCCTAAAAGCCACCTGGAGTGAATACATTAGCATCTCTTCCTGTTGTCTGTACTTTTACAATGATTTCAGGCCTTTCTGAAAAGTGGCTACAGTTTCTATGAGCTGATAATATATTGTCTCAGCAAAACTGTGTTTTAAACTTGAGGGATGGATCTTCTTGAGCCTTTTCTGAAAAGCATCATCAGGGCTCTCATCATCGTCACATCTTTATAATTGCAATCAAGTGACATTATTTCAGGTACTACAGATTCAAGTTAAACAGATATAACTCCTGGCCTCCAGGGATCTGAAATGTAAAACGAAGAGCACCATCTAGGACAGATACTCTAAAACTGTAATAAAATAAATGCATAAAAAGAGTCAATTTACTTTCGTTTAGCGTCAAACTCTTGCAAAATTCAACAAGAAAGGAAAAATTAAGGATCATAAATGATGGTTTCTAAAAATGTATTTCAGTTTTCAGTATTTAAACTAGACTTTGTGTAATCCCTCCCCAGCCTCCTCTTACGAGTTTGGATGGTTTACATCTCAATGCATAGATTTGATTTCCCCTGAGCATAAGCAGGTACAGAAATTATTCTCAGTCTCTCAGAATAAAGGTAAAATTAGAGATAATGCATGTTGAGGTTAATCTCTGCTTCAGTTAACAACCATATAATAATATTTATACTTGCATATGAATATATCACATTGACGCCTGCTACATATTATATTTTATGAATTAATGTAAAATATGCGTTATGGGGAATTGTTATCTGCACATCCATTCCCTGGTTTCTGAGAGTCCTGAAGAGCAGTATTCACACCTGGGTTCATTCAAACCAGGTGTCTGATCTGTATATCCTGAGTATGATAGTCATTTGGTTCAAGTTCTCACATTTCTATTACTTATTAGTAATAGAGAATAATGAGAGAAATAATGAGAATAACACTATTGTTTTTGATTAAACAATTTTTGATTAAGAAAAACAAGAATACCATTTAAAAATCATAAATAATTGATTAGCTGTACCTGTGGGCAGACTCTGGTGATGTCCTAATTTGCAGATAGTATTTGTCTCTGTGCAGAAAAATGTTTGATTTGGGGTTGTGAGGTAATAGGAAATGCATATATTCGTCTCTGCTCCCGGGTCCTGCACAGAGCTCCTGAAGCCCTTGTAAACTCGTGAGTGATGGGAACACCTGTCATTCTAGTATTTGGTCTTTGACTCAGGTTCCTGACACAGGGAGCCTAAATCCCTTGGAACTTCCTGGGTGATAGGAGTGTCGTTTGTTCTAATGAGCCCTGGGTGGGCTCCTGGACGGGGGCTGGTCACTGAAAAGACCAAACCATGATTCGAAGCTTGGAATTTCCCCCCTCACTCTCCATTCCCCATGGAGGGGAGAGGAGCTGGGAATGGAGTTAATACTCGATGATGATCATGCTTATGTGATGACTTCCATCAAAATCTCAGTAGTAGGGGGTTCAGAGAGCTTTCAGGTTCTATTAACAGGGAGGATGATGCACCCCAACTCCATGGGGACACCAACTCGTGCTCAGGACCCTCTCAGACCTCACCCTGTGGATCTCTTCACCTGGCAGTTTATCCTTTATCGTCTCCTTTAATAAACTGGTAAACGTACGTTTTCTTATGTTTCTTCTCTGTGAGTTCTCTGAACTCTTGTAGCAAATAATCAAATCCAAAGTGGAGGAGGTCATAGGAACTTCTGACCTGTAGTCAAGTCAGACAGAAGTTGCGGTAACCTGGGGTCCTAGCACTCGTGATTGGCATCTGAAGTTGAGGGTGTCTCACGGGACTGAGCCCTTAACTGGTGGGATGTGACGCGCTCTCCAGGTAGGTAGCATCAGAATTGAGTTAAATTGTCAGAGGTGCTGCGAGTGTGGTAACAGGTGTGTGAATAAAGGAGAAAGGAGGACTAGGGTTTTCCTACACAGAGGGTCATCAATGGCAAACGGTACTGCGATAGCTAAATGAACACCAGAGAGTTTGAAATAATAATCGAAACGTGTTTTGATTGAAGCCAAATAAATTGTTAAAAGTGAATTTTACAGGTTTTGATCTCAACGACTCATAATAAATATGTTCCTCTTAACTATCTTTGTTTTATGTGAAACATTCATTACTACTTGAGGAAAAAGTTTTGTCTTCTCTGAAGGTTCTCTTGGTTGTTCTCCTAATCTTTTCCCAAACTTCATTGTAGAGGCGGGAAATTCAGGTTCAGCCGCAATTCCCATGAGGACAAAGGGGCTAAAAACTAATTTTAAAGGCTGGCTCCAAGAAGATCCTGTCCATTCTTACCTGTACCTTGGGGAGACTTCTTTGCCGGGTGGCACATGTCTCTTCAGGGCTGCCTCAGTGTGAGGTTAAGCTCCTAGCCTGCTTTCCTAAAGAAAGTCAACCTGGCTAAAATGGGAATTTGCTGCGTGCTTTTTCTCTAAAAGGATAATCATCTATTCTAAATCCTCCATCTTGTTGGCTAAGAAAAAGTTACTGTGCTCATGCGATCCTCATTTGTTTTAAAGACCATTCTTGAAGTTCAACAGATAATTTAAGTTTGTGATGTGAAACTCATTACTGCTGATGGGAGACAAATTGTTATTTCTCTGCAGACTGTCTATACATAGCAATAGAATAATTCAATCAAATTAAAAATGTGAAGACATTTTTCATCAAGCCACAGTGAACAGTCAGCCAACACCAATCATAGAGTGCGATGAAACATATAATACCGTGATGACGTTTTTTCAATAGAAAGAAAAGGACTTCAATTGAAAAAATATAAACTTACTTAATAGGCTACATGCCACAAAAAGAGAGAGTAGTTCAAAGTTTTGTTCTAACCCACCAGGACTCTATAATGTCGATCTAACTTAATTACCAAAATAATTATTTTCTTCATTTTACAGATGAAATTTGGAGGTCCCAAGATTTAGTAAGCTAGGCAAGGTCACACAGATACTAAGTAGCTGGGGTTGAATTTGAATGTAGCTCTGATTCTAAACGGCATCTTTTTCCACGTCACTGCCCTGTCTCTCCTCCGTGGTGATAATTTTGCATCGATCTGAAAAGTTTTATTGATCTTTCCCGACCCAAATGTTTCAACTCAGTCTTTCTTCCTAAGTTTTCCTATGAGCGCGGTGCTCAAAATGCAAGACAGAGTACCCCAGGCTCAGATAATTTGGGAGAATCTTCATGCCCTTTGAACTACTGATCTATCTGCCTTTCCATTATATTTAGAGCCACACATCTTATAGCTAGAAAACTCATGTCCTGAATACAATTGTAGCAAACGATTGGAACTTAAGCCTCCCTCCCAAGAAAGGAAATGTGAACTTGCTTCAGGAAGAGACCCACTCTCCTTCTAGAGAACTTAGTAAAAAGGAATCAGAATTTGATTTGTAACGTAACCCTGCCTTAATGATGGCGTTGCCTCTTTTCTTGTCTTGTGTTCAGTGTTCCTGTGAATTTAGTGTGCTGGGAACTCTTCATGGCTATTGTACTTCATCATTCTTGCCCCTGTTTGATCTTAGGCATGAAGGCTGGATATATATATAGTCACCTTCTCATTTGCTAGCTGTAATTTTTGAAATTCTATCTCGGTAAGATTGAAGTGGAAACTGGCAATTTTACCATCCACATGCCAGTGTCTGATTACTGTGGACCAGCCAGACAGTTGGCTCACTATAAGGGATGTTAAAACACCTCCCGGGTGATGAAACATCACTGAAGATGTGATGAGATGAATGGCTTTTGTAAGGGATACTTGGATAAACTACTTCAAAAGGAACAGGAAGGGCCATTTTCTAGGATAGTTAAATCATCCTGTATGATACTGTAGTGATGGACACATGACATTATGCATTTGTGACAACCCATTGAACTGTGCACCACAAAAAGTGAACCCTAATGTAACCTATGGACCTTAGTTAATAATCATGTATCAATCAATATTGGTCCATCAGTCATAGCAGATAGACCACATCAATGCAAGATGTTAATAATAGGAACTGTGGGAGGAGGGAGACAGAGAGGGGATATATGGAAACTCTGTACCTTTGCTCAATTTTCTGGTAAACCGAAAATCTAAAAAATCTAAAATCTACTAACAAAACAAAACAAAAAAAGGAAGTGGGAGGGGCATGCTTTAGTTATGGAGGCATTCCTAAAGTACCTTCTCAAGGAGGGTGGGACCATAATTTCAGGGCTTCTGTTTTGCAGGGTGAGGTGTTGTCTGTGGTCAGAGCTAATTGTTTAGGGTAGTGAAGAAGACAGGATGTTCTGTATCTTGTCTGAAGGAAAGATGAATACATCCTAAAGAGCACTGGTTCGAAGGGGCACCGAATGCTGTGATCAGGTGATTGGTCTCTGTGCTTCCCAAGCCCTGAGGCTGATGGGAAGCGAGTTCCGGCCCATCATCCCTGCTCTTGGCTCGGCTTCCCGAAGGGCGCCTCTCGCTGGAGCCTGATGGGATCCCATCCTTTCGGGCTCAGATGGCAGCTGCTCCATGATAAGGAAGGACTCACAGAGGCCGGGGGCAGACTCCTCAACCTCCTGGCGTGTTCGCAAGCGACGCATTGGGAACCCAACTTAGATTCCAGCCTGGATCTATATTTTGCACGGCTTTTAAGAATTTGAAGGTCCTACAAAGGGTTTCCATGGATTTTTTTCAGTGAAAGGGGGACATAAAAGCTAGCATCGTGGCATGTTTTTTTTTTTTTTTTTTTGGCGGTACGTGGGCCTCTCACTGTTGCGGCCTCTCCCGTTGCGGAGCACAGGCTCCGGACGCGCAGGCTCAGCGGCCATGGCTCACGGGCCCAGCCGCTCCGCGGCATGTGGGATCCTTCCGCACCAGGGCAGGGACCCGTGTCCCCTACATCGGCAGGTGGACTCTCAACCACTGCGCCACCAGGGAAGCCCCATGGCATGTCTTAATCTGAGATTATCTCTGTTTAATACTTATTCCTCAGTCAAAATAAGAAGTTTCATTACTCAATTTTGGAACAAATGAAAGAAATAGCTAGTTCTTTGTTTATTCATGTTTTAACAGATTTCCTGAAGAGCTCAAAGCACTTCATGAATATAAAATTATTCAGTGAATGACATTCAAGTCATCCTATAAAATAGGCATGTCTTTGACTTAAAAAATATTACCTGCCTCCATACCTGACAAATAAAAAGTAAATCAGTAAAGATAACAATGTTAAATGATGTTGAATGCTGCAAAGAGGGCTATTTATTTTCACAGCATTATAGAAAATAGCCTGAATAGAAATTCCATGATTGTTTCCATTTCAAAAGTTAAAAATTTTCCATTTTGCCTGTGTCTTTTTGGTTCATAATATTAGCTCGTATTTCCTGATAGACGTACTAATACTGCTGATAGTTTTCTTCTACTTGGCTACTGAAAAAGAGACACGAAAAAGAGAGAAAGGAGGAGGGAGGGAAAGAGAGAGAGAGCGAGCGCGCAAGAGAATGAAACAGGAAAATTTAAATATAAGGTAACGTCAAATTTGGAAAAGCATATTTAAGCTGAGGGATTATAGAGTAGAAGAATGTTCTAATGGAAGGCAAGTATCATACAGTTTAGCATTTTCATTTTAAATATTTTGCCCAAATGACAAAGTTAAAGGCAATGCAAGATTGACACTCTCCATTCTGTTATCACCTGGTTTCCGGGAAACCAGGCAAGGGCTCTCTTCCCCCTTCCGGTCTCCCTTGAAGGCACTCCCTTCAGGCTTTTGTCCCCATCACTGCTCTGAAGGAACTCTTGTCCGTGTCCCCAGGGATTCCCCTGCTACCAATCATCGTTTTGTGGTCATCATGCCTGCCTATTAGCAGAGCTTGGCATAGATAGTCACTTTCTCCTTTTTTATTTTATTTTTTAAATTTTAAACATTTCTATTTTTTTGGATGTGGACGATTTTTTTAAAGTCTTTATTGAATTTGTTTACAATATTGCTTCTGTTTTATCTTTTAGTTTTTTGGCCACGAGGCACGTGGGATCTTAGCTCCCTGACCAGGGATCGAACCTGCACCTCCTGCATCGGAAGGTGAAGTCTTAGCCACTGGACCACCAGGCAAGTCCCAGTTAACCACTCTCTCCTTTTTACACTCAATTCACTTGGCTTTTATCTTGCCCCTGCCTACTGATGACCTCTTCTTAGCCGGTCCATCCCTGTTAGCTCTCTCCGGGCTGGCGCTCGCTCCTCAAGGCTCAGTCCCTTTACCTCCTCCCCACTTGTCTCTCCCCTCTTCTGACCATCTGCCCACTGCAGTCCTCCTTGTGGAGGAAACCCGTATTAATGTGTTTTGAACTCAACATGTCAGAAACTGAACTTTTAATTCCCTCTATTCCTTCAACTTGCTCTGTCTTCAGTACATGGCAACTCTCTTTTTCTAGTTACTTGAACCAAAATCTTGGTCCTCTATACTGAATTAAAAAACCCAGCGTGCTTGTAGAAAGCCAGACCATTTTGTTGCATAATGCTTTGCTCACTACTAATTCTCCAGCTTTGTCACGAAGATTTCAGCTCTCTTTCTTGTCTATTACTGGATTGAATGGTTCTTTCCTGTAGAACCAGAGCACAGGCCAGGGATGTGGATGGAATTTGGATGGTTGCTAGGTTACCTGGTACATTCTACCCCTGTTTACTGTTTACAGGGAAGACTTACAGAAGTGGGAGATTTTCAATAGGAAAATAAACTCATTTGAGGCTTACTTATGAAAATCAAATAGTAAGTGAAAAGCACAAATAAAAAAAACTTTGACATTCTTCCTCTTTCCTTCTAGAAAATATTTCTAAGAATACAAAATAGAATTGAAATTGAAAAACAATAAAATAAATGCTTTCAGAATCTTACTCTTGAAGCTACAGCCTGAGCCCGAACGAAAATATCACACTGAACACAGGCCCTGAGGTATGGCAGATTTCATTCAGATAGAAATGCACATAAGAGGAAGGGGCTGCTATTTTAATCTTATGATTTTTAGGTACAGTCATTTACCACTCAAATAAATGAAAGAGAAGAATTATATTGCATTCGGAGTATTTAGAAAAGCGTTTTTTTACTTCATAAAATAATGAAAGCTGTGTGCTTGGATACAGAGTGCATTATTTGCATCTTTTTTTTTTTTTTTTTTTTTTGCGGTACGCGGGCCTCTCACTGTTGTGGCCTCTCCCGTTGCGGAGCACAGGCTCCGGACGCGCAGGCTCAGCGGCCATGGCTCACGGGCCCAGCCGCTCCGCGGCATGTGGGATCTTCCCGGACCGGGGCACGAACCCGTGTCCCCTGCATCGGCAGGCAGATTCTCAACCACTGCACCACCAGGGAAGCCCCAGAGTGCATTACTGTAAGGTATTTCCCTAGTCAATCAAAATCACTGGAGCCCCCTTCATACAATGAATGCTTCCTGAAGTTCAGAGTCATTCTCAGTGGTTCCTCATCAGATTCATTGTTTTCTGGGCCAGGGCCCTCATTATTAGACCTTGGTGACAGCATTGTAGGGAGCCTCTGGTATAGTTTTTCTTAAGTTAGGTAACTTCTTGGTTATCAGTCAAATATATCTTTTCTTGATATACTACTTCATCACAGAGAAATAAAAAAGGAAAAACAGTTTTGGCAGCAAAGCAGCTGACAAAAAATGTATTAAAAAATGTAATATATAGAAACAATAACTGTGTTAAACGGTACAAGTAAAAGATACTTCATAAGATCCAGTTATTTCAGATGGTTATATTGTTTATGGTCATTGATAAAGCTAGTAGATGTAACCAAAATGATAGGCAAGAATAATATATTTTCACACGTATTATATATCACATATATAGAAGAAGAGAAATGCCCTCTAAGTGTGCCACCTTAAACATCTCAAAATGAGTCTAGGATCAATAAAGGAGGTACAAACCTAAATTAATGATCTATACATTTACATTGAGTGGCATATTCTTATTATTTCTAGGGAAAAGGCTTTTTGAAATAGAAAATTATTATTTACATAATTTCTACATGGACACCCCCCAAATTAAAAGCAGCTGAAAGTGAAAAGATATTTCCTTTTTGGGTATGCATTTCATCCTCTACTTTTTTAGTAATATTTAATAGCTGTGAAAAAGAATATAATTTTGAGAAGACCCTCTCTGTGATTATAGTGTGTGTGTGTGTGTGTGTGTGTGTGTGTGTGTGAAGGTGGTATTTTGTGATGGTTAAAAGCAAAGAGATATAGTTCTCTAAGAAGTATAACCAATTCCACCACTAGACTGGTAGCAGCAGTGAGGTGGGAAGAGTTGAAATTTAAAAATCGGTTTTGATGGAAGGGCCGGCAAGGTTTGCCAGTGGTTTGGCTGTGAGGTCTGAGATAAAGGATGGCTTCAAGGTTTTTGATCTGAGGAACGGCGTGAATAAAATTGCTAGTTATTAAGATAAAGAAGACTGGAGGGTGGAGCAAGTTTAGGGGGATGAGGGGGAAATAAAGAGTTTGCTTTGGGAGCCTTTTAAGTTGGAGTCGCCTAGGAGATGTCCAGGTGGGGGAGATGAAGAGACGGGTGGGTTCTGGTCTAGTTAGAAACACAAAAAGAAGCGGAAGTGAGGTGAGTTTACGGAACAAATGCAGCCGCGCATGTCTTTGTGCTGTTTTTCCCTGGTCCCTGGAGTGTCTGTGGACTGTGCAGTTGCTGGTGACACGTTCCGTGGAGGTGGGATCCTGCCAGTAGAGACATAGCTCCGGTTTTGTGGCTTTCCTGCCACTTTAGTCACAGGTTTACATCACCATTTGGGAACATCAGACATTAACGCATCCGGGAAACATGACGGATTTTGAGTTCTCCTGTTTCCTGTGCAAACGTAACGGCGCTCAGGTGCCTTCAGCTCAACAGTGTTGCAGAAAACCTGTCTTTCTGTGACGGGAGACCCAGAAGCTACAAAAGAAAGAACGGGTGCATTAAACTCTCTGTGTATAAAAGCTTTTATAGGTCAAAAATACCAAACACAAAATGTATAAATACAAATACTCCAACCATAAAAACTTTAATATTGCAAAATGACTTCAAATATTTGCAAAACAGCTGACAGAAACGATTAGTGTTAATACCGCACAAATAGTGTTTACAACCTGATAAGAAAAAGACAGTAAAAATAGTCAAAGATCATGAATAAATAATCCACAGAAGAGAAAATCCAAATGGTCAATGAACACATGGCCACCATGGTATCGATTTATATCAAGGTGATAGAAATCCAAGCAAGTTTGTTTTTCTCCAAATACTTATCCATAAGCTTCAAGTTTTGCATGAATGTGTAATATTTAAATAGAGAAAAAGACAGCTATTTTTATTGTGAGCAAGAAAAAATATTTTGAGGAGGTAAAAATATGAAAGGGTGCACGGGAGACACAGAAAATCACAACAAAGTATGTGGGCAGACCTTACAGCAGGTAAGTCAGGGAAGTTCTCCCGGTAGTTGTGAAGAATTATCAGCAGTTGGCAAAGCCCAGGCTGATGTCTTCTATCGCTTTTATGATTTTCTATTTCTGTAATAATTTATCCCCTCATCTGTTCACCTGCTTCTACAAGTTTCCAAACATTTCCCCAACATAGTTGAAAGATACCTTGGAAATCTTCATTTATTATCTTCTATTGATCTGCCCTTAAAAAACGCTCCTAAGATTAACCCAGCAGTTCCCAGTATGTGTGCTTCTCACCAGACCCTGGGCAGGAAGAAGAGGGGTATGTGGCGGCCTTGGTGTCTCAGCAAGAGATTTCTGAATATACACATAGAATTTTCTCGGTCAATGAATTCTAGAAGTAGAATTGCTACCATGGCACTGAGAATGGGTTGTGGGGTAGGGTGGGGAGTGATAGGAGAAATCAGTGGGATTTTCTTCTAAGCTAATATTACAGTTTCCCAAATCTGCTGCTATTTATCGGTATAAAATAACAGTAAATTAACTCAGTCAGTAAATTGAGTTTAATCAATTCCATTTAATTCAATAAATATTTATTAAGTACCTGTCCTGTCATTAGGAGTGTGTTAAGTAGAAACAGGGCTTTATAAGAGGTATGGGACATAGCCCTGATACTCATGAAATGTGAACTTGTTGGGAGGTAAGATTTGTTCACATGTGACAATTGAAGACAGCGTGTAATAGTCCATAACAAATTACATACCAAGGAGATTTTTCTTAGTCAAGCCACACTGATTGATTTCAGTGGATAATTGATCACTTTTTATCTTCAGTTTGTTTGTGCTGATAGAGCTTTGGTGAATCTGTCCTTGCAACTTATATTCCATGAATAGTTCAGTGAGTTTAAAAGTCTGTTTTTAAATTGGTGGTAGTATCTAAATACTTTTAGCGTTCTTTGTAAAAGAATTAGAACACAGACAGTCATTATAAAATGATAGATTTTTTTAACCTTTGGAAGACTTTATTTAAATGCATCAGCACCACCAGACTCAAACGTCAAGAGAGAAAGTATTTTAAATAGAAGATGGAATTAAATTGCCCTGTGAGAGAGCCCAGTTACTGGAATACTGTGTTCCTGGGGCCTTAAGAAGTTAAGTACAAAAGCTAAATAATGTTTAGAATCTGACCCTGGCCAGCAACTGGGAAGTTACAGTAAGAGAATTTTCTATAAATATACTGGGCGGCAGACAGTAACTCTTTCATAGGTGAGTATGCACAGCTCTAAAATTAATATGCTCTAAATGGCTAAAGCTAAAATTGTAAACTAGAAGAAGTCTGTTGTTTCTAAGCAACTGAATGAATCAGCAGCTCATAACATCATAAAGTCATACTATGGCAAGTATATAGTAATTTAATATTTACCGGATTAGTATGGGATATGAAAATCCTTTGGTAGTCGTGTGTGTATAAACTTTAGATTGCAGATTTAACAAGTGTAGCATCTCTTTCCTTCTCCCAGAAAGTCAGTATTATTTAGGTTCATTGCTATTTTTCAAAGGCCAGTGTAGAATGGCAAACATATATTTGGATCTAATTCATAATAGGGTAGCTGGTTTCTGGCATAGAAATTCAACCTGTTATAAAAAAACATTTGAGCAGTAACTTTGTTCTTAACCACTTGTTCTTCATAAATCGCTTATCTCAGGATTGACTGCTTTCATGAAATCTTTCTCCACCTTCTCAGTCCACCGTATTCTCTCCTCCCCCCACCCCTTTCTTTATTCTATTGGCGCTTTGGGATAAAGTTTTGAAAGTATACTTTCCCTCATGTTAAGGTTTAGATTGTTATGAATCGGTATGTGTTTTCACCTATTAAGGGCATAACATTGAAAAAGAGATGTAAGGGAACTATTCCTCAATTTTCAGGAAGTGAAGATCTTAAAGTAGATAAGAATGACACAATAGTCGGTGGGTTAGTGAACTGCTATTTCCTGAAGGAAATGATACTGTATTTGTGAGAATAGCTAACTTCATGCATCCAAGTTGATGAGGACAGCACAAAAATCACAGAACTCAAAAAAAAAAAAAAATCACAGAACTCTGAGAAGGGCTAAGAATGCAGGAACAAATAATGACAACCTGATGTAAATCGCTACTTATATGCATTTGAAATCTGTCTCCATGGGGATGTAGTAGGAGCTCAGAGAACCCTTAGTAAAATTGCCTTCAATAAGTTTGAATCTCTCCAACACTCTTCAGATGATTTCTTTCCCCTTCTTAGTGGAAATAGGATTAGCAAATTGTGGCTCTTGCCTATCACTTACACCAAGATGCAGCGTTCCTAGAATACAGTTACATATGTATTGCAAATAGTGAAACATGTAATACTCAGAAAAGTCTGGCAGAAAAATCCTTCTGTCCAGGATTGTTTATGTTGCTATTGGTGAATACAGGGGTTCTGCCATTGAAATAATGTAATTATGATTGACTATTACCCTTACCCAATATTTCTGTCCCAGGGAGCTGATAAAAGAGGCTTCTATTTTGGTAATTACCTGGTTGTTCCCCCTCCTTTTGGCAAACCCCCAATGGGTTTGTTCCCCAAGACAGGTGAGCCGGGTCAGCTCAAAAGTTCCAGCACTACGACTTTTAGCATGAAGACACCTTTGGCTGTGGCCTGTGTGTTGCATAGGATGGATTGGGCAAAGAATAAAGGGAAGGGTGGTGGATCACTTTGGCTTTCTGTATCTTGTAGCTGAAATATTCATCTTAAAACCATACCTAGCTCAGATAAGGGAGTCACCCCTGATTTTGGCAAGGAACTAAAATGTTGGTCTTCTTGGGTAACAAGTAAGTTCCTCCCCACCCCCCTTGTTTAATATCACAAGTTTAAAAGCTACATGCTGATAAAAAACAATGCATGTGAGCGCCCTTTGGCATGCCTCTCTGCTCAGCTCCAAACCCTAGGAAGCTTGTTCTAGTAGGCCCCGATTCCCATTCAGACACCTGCAGAAATGCCAAGAAACCCCAGAGGAGGAAATCATAAATCTTTCTAGGATTTGTCTTACAATCTTAATTGCCGGGCTTCCCTGGTGGCGCAGTGGTTGAGAGTCCGCCTGCCGATGCAGGGGACGCGGGTTCGTGCCCCGGTCCGGGAAGATCCCACATGCCGCGGAGTGGCTGGGCCCCTGAGCCATGGCCGCTGAGCCTGCGCGTACGGAGCCTGTGCTCCACAACGGGAGAGGCCACAGCAGTGAGAGGCCCGCATACCGCAAAAAAAAAAAAAAAAATCTTAACTGCTGTCACCAATCAACTTAACACTTTTATTAAATATTGCTTTGCATGACTCTGCTCTTCCACTGCTTCAGTTGTACTAATTGTACTAGTTTGGTGGTTTCCCAAAATTGTTTTCAAGACTATGATTACAAAATATTATCACAATTATGCTAACAGAAACATATAACAAATGAGTGTTGCTCATTCAGACTTCATCCTTATTTTGGTTATGGCACGTACAAAAGTGTAAGAGAGTGGAAAAGACATGATAGAGGCAGGTAGGACTTTACAGTGGTCGCCATATTAAAAGGTTTGTTCCTTAACAATTTGATTTTGTTTTATGTGAAAGTATGTGTATTTCTGGTCCTTGTTCAATTATAAAAGTGAAAGATGGTCCCTCAGGGAAATTTGGAAAATCTGAAGATCAGAAAGGGAACTATAAAATCAGGTGTGGATGCACTGCCTCGAAAGAATCACACTGACCCCAGCGTGAATTCATGGCGTGGGTGTCGATGCCATCCACGCTACCCCCCTCCCCTGACTGGCCGGCCTCAGCAGCCCATCCCAAGCTCTGCTTCTCCCACTTCTGTGCGAACTGCAGCCACGTGTGGTTAAGGTGCAGGAGGACTAAATACTGTGTCCTATTTAATCAAATCATCAGAGGTGACCCATTCAAGAGTATCCGTTCACCGTTGACGGAGTGCTTCTGCAAAGTGCTACCAGAGTCAAAAGACAGAACATTTCATAGATGACGTGACATTTGGACCAGATCTTGAGAGATCAAAGCTATAAAATTTCCCCCGGTCTATCAGAAGTTCAAATCTCAATTTTAACATAGGAATAAAGATAATGAGATCCTCCCCCAAAGTCAGAATGAGAATCATTCATATATCTGTAAAGGGCCAGACACAACCTTGTAATGATAGAAATAAAAATTTACAGTCATGTAATTTAAAAAAATAAGTAATAAACAAAAGCTCTGGGTCTTTCAAAGACTTCAGTGTGGTGACGTTTCTTCAGTGGCAAAATAGTCTACGATTTCTATAACAGATTCTGCCAAATGGTTCCCTGAATCAATCTACCTAGCTCACAAATGAAAATGAGTATATAAGAACTGCGAACACCTCCAACACAGGCGCAGCTTTATAGATAAAACCATGAGACTTCTGAATTCTGTAATGAGTTATGTGGCTGGTCAGCTGTCAGAAACAAAATATACTGCTCCTGTCACTTGCCACCTAGACCTGAATGGAATGGATGTTTCCATCACACATCTGACGCTTCTAGTGTATATAGACCTGGACTCAGTTATGGAGCTGACATATCCAGTTTGTCTGAAATTGTTTGAGAACATTAAGAATAATAAAGACTGGGCTACAAACTTACCTTGACCCACTGGAATTCTCTTGCATTCTTCTAGGAGCTAGCAGTGAGACTTGGCAAGATGTTGGAAGATTATCTAGTGGTACCGACCACCCCCAGATTGAAGGAATTACCCTTTCCTCCAGATTCTTATAGCTATTACTCACTGGGTGATTCATTTAGTTAACACAATCATGTGTACATTTCAATATTTTTTTTCAGTTGTTTTAACTCTTAGTTAGGTTCTATTACTTAAGATTCTTTTTTTTTTTTGGGCGGTACGTGGGCCTCTCACTGTTGTGGCCTCTCCCGTTGTGGAGCACATGCTCCGGACGCGCAGGCTCAGCAGCCATGGCTCATGGGCCCAGCCGCTCCGCGGCACGTGGGATCTTCCCGGACTGGGGCACGAACCCATGTCCCCTGCATCGGCAGGCGGCCTCTCAACCACTGCGCCACCAGGGAAGCCCAGTTTAAACATCTTTGATGTTATTTCCTTTTTTTTCTACTGGAAGAGTTCTATCTCAGAGGTTTTTTAAAACTCTGTTAATAGAAGTCTGAGCCCCAAATATTATTTGACCTGCTGGCCCATGTAGGTGTTTAAAGTGAGGGAACCCCGAATAGTATGACAGCAGTGAGCATCTTGGGCGCTGTCACTGAAAAGAAAGTTGAAGGGCAGAAATGCACATTTGTCCTCGTTATTGTACTTCAGACAAGCTCTGCCCACTGACTAAGGGCTGGAGACTCTAACCCCGTAGAGAGGAACTCTCTTTGGGCTAATTGGGGGTGAGGGTGAGTGAGCAGAATGCACAGCCTTTCCGAGCACCTCCATTTGCCATTCTGCAGTAACATGATTCCAGGACCGAGCTGTGACTGGGAAGGCTCAGGAGACGGCAGGCAGAGTAACCAGCACGCCGCAGCCTGGGCTGAGTGGAGCCGGTTCTCAGGATTCCAGGCCAGCAGGGGTTTGCAAAGCATCTGTTCCACTTCCAGCTTGACAAGTAAAGAGCTTAGAAGTCTTCAATCCCGTCCTCACAACAAGAAGTAAGCTGGACAAATCTGAAAATAAATGACTTTTCTTGAATCAGTCAAACAACTGAGATTGTAGGGCAAATTACCACCCCCCAATCTGAAGAAATGTGGGAATATAGAGAATCACAGCTGAGATTAGTTTAACTGGAACAGAAGCTGCTAGAGCCATAAACTGGTAAGAATGTTTCAATGCTAATTTTGACAAATTGCTGAAGCCTAAGTGTTGGCAAGGATATCCTTTTTTATCCGTTCACTCTGAGATTTTGTGTGTCCTTAAAACTGAAGTGAGGCTCTTGTAGGGAGCTTATAGTTGGGTCTCGTTTTCTTCATCCATCGGCCACTCTGTGCCTTTTCATTGGTGAATTCAATCCATTTACAGTTAGAATGACGACTGATATGTAAAGACTTACTAATGCCATCTTACTGTTTGCCTCCTGGTAGTTTTGTATTTCCGTTGTTTCTTTTTCCCTCTGTTTTTACCTACCTTGCAAATCGGTGATTTTCCATGTGGTATGCGCCCTTTCCCCTTTCTGTATCTTTTGTGAATCTGCTCTAGGTTTTTGCTTTGTGGTTACCATGGGGCTTACATGAAACATCTCGCAGGTGAAACAATCCATTTTAAGCTGACAGCAACTTAACTTCTATCCCACACAAGAACTCCATGATTTTTCTCCCTCCTTTTTATATTTGTGATGTCACAATTTACCTCTTTTCATATTGTGTTTTCATTAACAAATCATAGTAGCTATAGTTATTTTAAGTACTCTTTTCCTTTAACCTTTATACTATAGTTAAGTGGTTAACACAGAATCCCATTATGGGATTTGCGTTTTCTAAATCTCCCTATATTTACCGGTACCAGTGTGTTATATACTTTTGCGTGTTTTCATGTCACTGATTAGCATCTTTTCATTCTAGCTTGAAGAACTTTTTTCAGCATTTCTTGCAGGAAGGTCTAGTGATGATGAACTCCGACAACTTTATTTTTTTATTTTTATTTTTGTCTAGGAAAATCTTTATTCCTCCTTCATATGAGGAGGATAACTTTGCCAGATAGAGCATTCTTGGGTACTAATTTTTTTTCTTTTGACACTTTGAATATGTCATTTCCTTCTCTCCTGACCTGTAGGGTTTCTGCTGAGAAATCCACTGATAGCTTAATAGGGATTCCATTGTAAATTACCACCTTTTTTCCTCTGGCTGCTTTTAGGATTCTCTCTTTATCTTTGATTTTTTTTTTTTTTTTTTTTTTTTTTGCGGTACGCGGGCCTCTCACAGTTGTGGCCTCTCCCGTTGCGGAGCACAGGCTCCGGACGCGCAGGCTCAGCGGCCACGGCTCACGAGCCCAGCCGCTCCGTGGCATGTGGGATCTTCCCAGACCGGGGCACGAACCCTTGCCCCCTGCATCGGCAGGCAGACTCTCAACCACTGCGCCACCAGGGAAGCCCTTCATCTTTGATTTTTGACAGTTTCATTGTAATGTGTCTTGGAGAAGGTCTTTTTACATTGAGATAATAAGATGATCTGTTAACTTCCTGAACTTGGATGTCCAAGTCTCTCCCCAGGTTTAGGAAGTTCTCAGCTATTATTTCTTCAAATAAACTTTCTCCCCCCTCCCCCATTTTTCTCTTCTTCTTCTGGAATCCCGATTATTTTAATATTTGTAAGTTTGCTGAAATCCTATAGGTCATGTAGGCTTTCTCAGCTTTCTTCCGTTCTTTTTTCTTCGTGTTCCCCTGACTGGGTTATTTCAAAGTCCTGTCCTCTAGATTACTTATTCTGTCTTCCATTTGATTTACTCTGCTGTAGATGCTCTCTACTGCATTTTTATTTCATTCATTGAATTTTTCAGCTCCAGCATTTCTGTTTGGTTCTTTTCTATGACTTCTACCTCTTTATTAAATTTCTCATTTGGTTCATGAATTTTTTTCCCGATTTTATTAAATTATCTTTCTGAGTTTTCCTGTAGCTCATTGAATTTCTTCAAAACAGCTATTTTGAATTTTTTATCAGCTAGATAACAAAATTCTGTGCCTTTGCACTCATTTATTGGAGGATTATTGTTATCTTTTGGTGTTGATTTGTTTCCTTGAGTCTTCCTTTTCCTTGTAGTTTTACATTGCTGCTTTCACACTGGAATAGCAGACACCTTCTTAAATCTTCACTAGTTACCTACAGCTGGGGTATACTGTTTGTTGGTTCTGTTATATCTGGGGTTTTCTCCGACCTTGTATGTATAATACACCTGCTCTACATTTCTTGGAAGAATTCTTAAGTTTTTATGTCTTCTTTGGTTCTTACAGCTCAGCAGGCTGGCTGCTGGAAACCTCTCTTTTGTTTTCCAGAAGGTGGCTCTGCAGCTCAAGTTTGTGGTTTTTCCCTTGTCCACAAATACTTCTGATAGCACTTCCTTTACCTGACTGACATTCACTGCTGTACTCCCAAGTGTTCATAAGGAGCTGGCTGCAGAGTGGGGGGAGGTCTGTGTTTAGCACTTGGGGCTTTGTGGGTAGCTGTGGACCTGGCGGGGAGATCCTTGGATGAGGTTCCCCCAAAGGCTCATGGGTGAACTTCCTGCTGGCTTCCTGATCACAGTCAGCATGAACCACTTCCCTTTTAATGCCTTTTCTGTTCTTATCTGGCTCTTTCCTGATCTCCTTCTTCCCCCTAATCATGGAGGTCCCACCTCAGTACTCTGGGTGCTATTGGAGAGAATTGGGGTAGCTGCTCACACATCACTCTCCTTTTTCCCCAGGAGAGGCGTCACCTCCCAATGTTCGGCCCTCCTCTGAGTCATGTTGGGGGAGGGGTGGCAGGGACCAAGTTCCTCTTCCCCTCTCCACTACATAAAAACTCATATATGTATGAGTTTTATATAAATAAATAAATAAATAAATATATTTATATTTGCTCCAGTGACATGCTGGAATCTCCCCTAAGGGAGGCTGGACTTCTACAAATTCTGTCTCATCCATAAGTATCTGCTCGAATCAGCTCTCTTCAGGTTTCCCCTGACCATGGTTGTGAGGGTTTGGGGCTGGTTCTCCGGCTCCCCTGGTTCTGCATCCTACACCAAGGTGTGTCTGCCTATTACTGGATGCTCAGGTGGGTGAGACCTGTCCTGGGTTTTTTAGCCTATGGTGCTGGATCCCACAACTCCCACAGAGGCATGTTTGTTCGTGGATGCCTAATTGCTACAAAAAGGAGACAAAAAAAGAGGATGTCTTGGGAATTATCTGGTGATCCAGTGGTTAGGACTCTGAGTTTCCACTGTAGGGGACATAGGTTTGATCCCTGGTCCAGGAACTAAGGTCCTGCATGCCACGCAGTGCGGCCAAAAAAAAAAAAAAGACGTCTTATGCCACCATGATGGTGACATCACTTCTCTGGAGTGACTTAGTTCTTTAGAAACACTTCTGTAATTAAATTGTGTTTATTGAGAGGTGGTATTTACATATGTGCCTTAAAATAGACTTTCGGGACTTTGAAAAGTTTCCCTCATCTCTCTAATTTTGGGGAAGTCATTGGCTTTTTGAAAATTGTATTAAAGCCCAGTAAAATGCATAAATAGGCAGCCATATAAAATGTCTTATGCAATTCCAAGGGGCTCATACATCTCCTGAATTCCATTTGTGGATCCTCCGAGGATGCATGAACTCCACATTAAGAAAGCCTGCACTATATTTTGTGCTTTTTAAGTAAAAATGTACATATATATCCTGTCACTGGACCTGAAATGGGGAAGAACATACAGATGATCTGTACTCTCAGAAGGTTTCATCTTTTTGTGCAAGAGCCCCCAATAAATACATATTTATTTAAAATTTGTTTCCTACCCCTGTCAGTTTGTGTAATAAATATTAGGAAAGCATAATTTCTATCTCACTTTAAGATAAAAACAAATATCAAGAGAAGTTCTAATATTTTCTTCACCGAGATTAGTAGATTGTCATCTGCCCCCCCCTAAAGTACATGGATTCCATTTTGGTGACCACAGTGTTACGTCAAAATGGGAGCCCAGTAGATGTAGGTACATTAATAAAACAGAGCTGTAGTGATGTGAGGACATCCAACAAGGTGCCTGTAGTGTCCACCAGGAGAAACTGGGTGAAAGTATCATAGGTAATGTTTCATTTAATTTCCAAAGAAAGCGGACTGTTACTGAAACGGAGCAGGACCCTATGGTCCTGTCCTCCCTGCCCCAGTGTCCTCAGGCTGCCTTTTGTCTGTGGAAAAACTTTAGCCAAACAATAAGTTTAATCAGAGAAGTGAGGAAATGCAGAAACAAAAGCAGTCAAACAGGACAAAACAATAATAGTTTAGTCAGTAAGCAAAGTCAAGGACCTTTAGTGCCTTCTCAAGGGCTACAGGTAATATTCTGAGCCATATCCTGTGAGCTGTCTTGTAGATACTGAAAGCCCCACCAGGTGGGAGAAGTTAACTACATGATGGCCAGGCTGTAGCCGTGACATAAGCTGCCACAATTCCAAGAACTGGCCTCAAGGAAATGTGAACAAACCGATCCTGGAACTGAATATTAACTGTACTTAAAACAATCAAGAAGATGCTGATCAGACCACCGATGACCAATTTCCAGATGACTGTCACATGTACCACAGTGTTCATTGCAGCACTATTTACAATAGCCGGGACATGGAAGCAACCTAAGTGTCCATCGACAGATGAATGGATAAAGAAGATGTGGCACATACAGACAATGGAATATTACTCAGCCATAAAAAGAAACGAAATTGAGTTATTTGTAGTGAGGTGGATGGACCTAGAGTCTGTCATACAGAGTGAAGTAAGTCAGAAAGAGAAAAACAAATACCGTATGCTAACACATATGTATAGAATCTAAAAAAAAATGGTTCTGTTGAACCTAGGGACAGGACAGGAATAAAGACGCAGATGTAGAGAATGGACTTGAGGACACAGGGAGGGGGAAGGGTAAGCTGGGACAAAATGAGAGAGTAGTGTTGACATATAGACACTACCACATGTAAAATAGATAGCTAGTGGGAAGCAGCCACATAGCACAGGGAGATCAGCTCCGTGCTTTGTGACCACCTAGAGGGGTGGGATAGGGAGGGTGGGAGGGAGACGCAAGAGGGAGGGGATATGGGGATATGTGTATGCATATGGCTGATTCACTATGTTATACAGCAGAAACTAACACAACATTGTAAAACCATTATACTCCAATAAAGATGTTAAAAAAAAAAGATGACTTTCAGAGCTGACTGTGCTGTTTCTGCGTGTAGCACCCTCCCTCCGTCCACTGGTTGTCAGTGTTGGGGGGAGTCGGCCTTTGGACAGGAGTGTCTCCCCACACCGCCACTGCTGGCATCCAAACTTTCCTTTCCACCAACTTTACCTCTTTATTGACTTTTGAGCAGTGAGTAGCCGGACCCCACTCTCTGAACATCACTACAGATTTACTTCATGTATTTACTGACATTATTTAGCAAGCATATTAGCACTGACTATGTACCAGGCACTTAGACTTTAAGCATCTTACAAAAATATTGGCTCATTTTATGCTTTTAATAACCCTATGAAGTAAATACTATTACTATCCTAATAATATATTGACAATTTAAAGTGGTTTCTCAAGCTCATTGATTTGAGATCTTGTAACTTGGAGCTTGAATGTTCACGTTGAGGCAGAACACCAGCTGCAGCTCCTGCACGTGGGGATCACGTAGAAACCCGGAACAGGTTGCCAGCCTGCCTGAGGGCAGGCTCCTTATACCTTCCCGCTGTTTGGTGTCCACTTCATGGGATGCAGTCATGCACTGCAGCCCGGTGTCCAGGCCTCCTTGAGATCAATGAACTTTGGAGTTGCTTTTTGAAGAATATTGAGGCAGGAACGGCTACTCCTTCCTGGGAGGAATCTGTGTTAATCTTGTTCTTCACTTTGAAGTGTTTAAGCTTTATTTTAAATCAAGGACCGGCACCACAAGGCTTGATTTCATCTTAACTCCTTTTTTTAAATTTAATTTAATTTTATTATTATTATTTTTTAAACATCTTTATTGGAGTATAATTGCTTTACAATGGTGTGTTAGTTTCTGCTTTATAACAAAGTGAATCTTTGCTTTAGTGCAAGAGTCACTGGAAAAATCGTTTTCTTTTTCTTTCCTTTTTTTTCTTTTTGTTCAGAAGACTTTAATATAAAAAGATGTCAAAGGAAAAGATAAGAATGATGAAACACAGCCAAACAATTCTCTTTTTCAAAAACTCTCATGCTATCGTCTCACATGTGTGCCTGAAGAGAGGCCATACATTGTGACTCTTCCTGCATTTCCAAAATGCCTACATCCATTTCTAACTTCAGTTGATACAATCAGGGGCACTAGAAAACTAGATGTCAGTGGAAGGGGTTTTGTATATTTTTTTGTTTCCTGGGAACAGTTTTTCTTTTTGGCATTTACTCATTTAACAAACTCTGCTCTGTTTGTATATCCTAAGTTTTCAGCATTCTATTTTAAATGATGACTGAGAGAATTAGCAAACATATCTGAAATCCTTTTGAGTTCTTCAGAGGGAATAAGTAACTGTCCGTTTTCCTGATTTGCCTTTTTATTGTAGCACTTGCTGATATATTATACACATACTTCTGTCTGTCTGAGAGAGCAAGGAGTTTGTTTTAGTCACTAGTGTATCTCAAAGCCTAAAACAGTATCTGGCACATAATTGCCCTCAGTAAATATTTGCCAAATGAACGGGTGGATAAAGAAATGAAATTAACTATGAAGCATGTTGATTGCGAGCACCACCATCTGCCCGATGTCCTTGTGAAGGCAGACCCTTACCCCTCAAAGGACTTGGCCAAGATTATACGAGGAAAATGCTGTTGCCTTCACCATGATGGATATGATAGGGAACAGGAAAAACGAGGAATGGTTACGGTGATCTGTTTTTGCTGCTGAAAAATAGAGGTCCATTGAAAACCTATCAGGAGAACTTAAGAAATAGCATAAACAACCAGTTATTTTGGCCTCTATGAAGTAGCAATACCTAGATGCTGAGAACCGAGAATTGAAAGCTTTATAAAGTCAAATGTAAATGAAGAATGAATGAAGCAGACTAGTTTGATTCAGCTCTTCAGAAATGAATTTTAAAGAAATCACTTGACTGGTTTACATCTTATTGTACGTTAAAATTGTAGGTATTTTTAGTCTCTTACAAAGAGGTGTTGTTTTCAATTGGTATCAATGGTCTCAACATATAGAGAAATTTTCCCTCTGGTACTTTTCAGAGAGATTTTCTCTGATTTCTTATGTGCTTCTTTTGAGCTCTTTATTACATTGAGAGAAAATGGGTTACCTCAACTCTTCTACCATACAAATCTTTTGTCTTGAGGGAAGAAAATTGATTTTTAAAAAATTTACAGTGAGTTATTGATGAAAAGTCATTCTACAATGAGCTTCTGTGTATTAGATAGTTGAAGGAAAAATATTGATAATACTAGCTGTGTAGCCTCATGAGAAATCATTACTTAAAATTTTCATTATCAAAATTAATAGTATAATCCTCTCTTCCATCAAAAGTATGCCGTTCACCTGTTTTATTTTTTTTTTAAGCTTTCTGTATTCAACTTACAGGATCCTGAACAATGTAGCTATTTTATCGAAAATAAGAAACTTTTTAATGTTTAAAAGAGAATAGCAAAGCTATAAAATATGTCTAAGTATTAACGGATTTATTTCCATTCTTATCAAAGCCTATGATTTGGAGGATTTCCATATTCTAGAAGCCAATGTGACTGGATTTCAGATCTTGGAATAGTAATTGCACAAATAATTTATTTCCTAACATTTTACACAATCACAAATTTACTTTTACCTGAGATAAAATAAGCATGACATTAAATTATTGAAACGTTTTCTCCCGCAGATTCTGGTAGCAAAGATAGGATAAAATGAAATCTCGTTTTTATCATATGATCAGTTCACTTATAGCCCAGGGGTGAAAAACAGAGTGTTTAGTGTCCAGGGGTCGTGTATTAAGTATTACTGCAAAACAAATCAGCTAAAACTCAATGGCTTAAATAACCATTTTTTAGTAGAACTTACCCATTTTGGGGTTGACTGGGGATCAGCTGATCTAGTGGCCCTTGACTTTTCTCAGCTGGGCGTGGCTAATCGTGGCTGGGCTCCTTCCGGTCTGTGGTTTGGTTGAGAGTTCTGCTCTGGGCCAGGTTGGCAAGCTGCTCATTTAAGGCAGCTCTGCCGCACACGTCTCTCATCCTTCTCCTGGGGCCGGCTGACCAGCTCAGGCTTGTCTTCCTCACAATGCTGTAAGCAGAAGTATGCCAGGACTCCTGAGTTCTAGTCTGGGAACTGGCACACTGTCCCTTCTTCCTCATCCTATTTACCAGAGCAAGTCACAAGCCCAACCCAGAATCGAGGAGGGATTTCCAGAGGGAACTGTAAAATGTATGGATACAGGGAGATGTGAGGAGTTGGAAGACTTGAGGCATTAATGCCATTCACTATAGGTGAAAAGAGAAGCTGCATATTGAAAACTGTAGGGAAAAAAATTAGGAAATGATTTTTGAAAAGGAGAGCCACCGTGGCATGGTACATTATTCCTTGGCTGCAATCATAGGATTATCTCAAGGCTTTTACATAGGTAGTTGGTAAACGTACCTATATAAAAAGTATCTATAGTTGCCAGGAACCACACTGATTGTCCAGATCAGTGCTTCTCAAAGTGTGATCACCTGACCAACAGAATCACCTGGGAACTTGATAGAAAGGCAAATCCTTAGGTCCAACTCCAAACCTACTGAATTGGAGACTCCAGGGCAGGGCCCAGCGATCTGGATTTTAACAAGCCCTCCAGGCAATTCGCTGCCTGCCGACATGGGGAACAGCTAGTTCACTGATTCATCCCTTGGTCTGCAACACGCTGCAATTTAATCTTCTGGATAATAATCTTTGGATTTTGTTATTGACAACGTCAAATGGGGAAGATCTCATAGCTCTCCTAATTTTTGGTAGCTGATTCATCAATTTTTTCACATGGGCTATCACTGTCTAGCAGGGAGGAAAATTGGGTTGTTATATCCCCTCCAGAAAGAGCCTTGTTTTTCATTGTTCTATGCTTTTCTAGGTATTTGCCTCCAGTATTTAATGACACTCGTCCTTGCCATCATATCAGGTATTGAAATGAAGGTGCATAATTTACAAAGATCATCTTATATTTTCCCTGTTTCTGAAAGATTTTGTCATTTAACTCTTTCACCACAAATAAGATTTGTGACCTTTTTGGCAAAAAAATGATGAACAAAGTACATTTAAAAGGCCAGTTCCTTTCCACTCATATTCCTGATTTGTCTAACCAAATCTGCTGTGCCCCAACCTTCGTCCTTCCCTCTTCCCCCAGCGTGGAAGGATAAATGATTATTTTTTCCTCGGAATGACTATACCCTTGAAAAGTTTTTCACATCACTGGCTGCTCTTCAGGGCTTCTGAAGGCTAAGTTAGAACAACTGAAAAGTGGTGTGAGCTCTGTTTCATTTACTTCCTTTCTCTCAAAGTCAAAGGAAGAATACCCAATCATTGGTCATATTCCTACTATTCTCACTGGACTTTTGAGATTAAAAAGTAACCCTTGATGCTGGTCACTATAATCTGAAGCCAAAGCTTTCTGCTTTAAACCATTAGCTTTCTGTTGATATAATATCATTATATAATTATTGTTTCCGTTTATTTACCAAGAAAAATTCTATCAAAAAAGGAAGACTATCTGGGAGTTGACATTTCTATCAAAGAATTAGTGATAGAATAAAGCATGAAGTTAACAAACATTAAATGCATTATTTAGTAATTTACTTATTCAGTTCTAGGGAAAGCAAACAGTTTTTCATATAGAAAATTATTTCTAGGGTCACTGCACAACTGAAAAGAGAAAAGCACTTTTGGGTAAAGAAGATGTGACATGTATATACAATGGAATATTACTCAGCCATAAAAAGAAACAAAATTGAGTTATTTGTAGTGAGGTGGATGGACCTAGAGTCTGTCATACAGAGTGAATAAGTCAGAAAGAGAAAAACAAATACCGTATGCTAACACATATATATGGAATCTAAAAAAAAAAAAAAAATGGTACTGATGAACCTAGGGGCAGGACAGGAATAAAGACACAGACGTACAGAATGGACTTGAGGACACGGGGAGCGGGAAGGGTAAACTGAGACAAAGTGAGAGAGTAGCATTGACATATATACACTACCACATGTAAAACAGATAGCTAGTGGGAAGCAGCCGCATAGCACAGGGCGATCTGCCTAGAGGGGTGGGATAAGGAGGGTGGGAGGGAGGGAGACGCAAGAGGGAGGGGATATGGCTGATATAGCTGATTCACTTTGTTATACAGCAGAAACTAACACAACACTGTAAAGCAGTTATACTCCAATAAAGGTGTTAAATTAAAAAAAATTAAAAAAAATTTAGGTGCATTCTTATAATTATAAAAGATGACATTTTTAGGTATATTAATAATGGTAGCTTAGAGTGATCTGATGAGCATAATTTCTGAACCAATAGCAAAAAGGAAACAGAAAATTGTATTAATTGATGTTGAAGACAATTCTTCTAAACTCAGCCCCAAGGCTTGGATGTTCTTTTAAGAAGATTGCTTATTGCTTGAAATTCTCATATCATCACCCAGTTAACTCTCCTAAGACACATCATTAGTCATTTATTTTCTGGATGCGTGACACCTTCAATTTCCTTTTTGCCCCCAGTTATATATTTTGAAATGTTATGATTATTAGCTTATAAATTTTCACTTTTCAATATGCATGTTTAGTTTTATTGAACCATAATTCTGAATTGCTTCTGTTCCGTGGTGGAATCTTTTTTATAGATACAGCTGGAATGTCTGGCATCAGAACTGCCTGATAAGATTGTCCATGTGGTTTGATTAAACCACATAAAATTTGTTTCTAGAGCTTCCCTTTTCCCTGGATCACAGTGTTTGATATTTTACCTGCAGTAATCAATTAATTTTTTTGGCACGAAACCTGTATTGGTCACTTTTAATGTGTTTTGAAGATGTAACATCAAATCAGAACCACTGCATGTTAGCTTACTTTACAGCTTTACCTACAGTTAAAAACCAGTAAGGAGGGCTTCCCTGGTTGGACAGTGGTTGAGAGTCCGTCTGCCAATGCGGGGGACATGGGTTCGTGCCCTGGTCCAGGAAGATCCCACATGCCGCGGGGCGGCTGGACCCGTGAGCCATGGCCGCTGAGCCTGCGCGTCCGGAGCCTGTGCTCCGCAGCGGGAGAGGCCCCAACGGTGAGAGGCCCACGTACCGCAAGTTAAAAAAAAAAAAAAAAACACAGGAAGGAACTGCCACAAAGCACCGACTTAGAGCCTTGGTGACTCTTACTCAGCTCCCTGGTCACCAATGGTGAAATCTCTGTGCCAGCTCTTGGTCAGCAAAGCTGGTCAGATCTAGAGATGTAATTGGCACAGATTGAGCAAATCAGTCTAGAGCATTGTCTTTATTCCTGAAGCTATATTTGGTGAAACATATTGTTCTCACTATTCAGATAAATTGTGGACCAAGAGGCTAAATGACTTGTTTTGAATCTAGGAAGCCCAGGTTGTTACAGGCACTTGTTCTTTAAAAGCACGTGAATGTGATCTGTAACATATTTATTTCACTTGTTATGTCTATGCATTTTTGAGTCTGTTTCCAACACTGGACTCCAAGCTTCTCAGAGGATGCAGCAACATTCCTGGTTCTCTTTTTTTTTTTTGCGGTACGTGGGCCTCTCACTGCTGTGGCCTCTCCCGTTGCGGAGCACAGGCTCCGGACGCGCAGGCTCAGCGGCCATGGCTCACGGGCCCAGCCGCTCCACGGCATGTGGAATCCTCCCGGACCGGGGCACGAACCCGTGTCCCCTGCATCAGCAGGCGGACTCTCAACCACTGCACCACCAGGGAAGCCCCTCCTGGTTCTCTTGATAACCCTGCCTGGCTCGTGGCAGGTGCCCAAAATATGATTACTGAATAGAGGATAGAGGTTTGAATTAATGCTGGTAGTAGGCTCTGGAGGACCTCTCAGGATGCTACCATATATTAATGTATCAGTTTGCTACTACTGCTGTAAGAAGTTATCACAAACTTAGTGGCTTCAAACAAGTGAAATTCATTATCTTACAGTTCTGGAGGTCAGAAGTCTGAGTTGGGTCTCAATGGGCTAAAATCAAGGTGTTGGCAGGGTCACACTCCTTCTGGAATCTATTTCCTTGCCTTTTCCAATTTCTGGAAGCCTCCTGCATCCATGCATGGCTTATGGTCCCTTCCCTCAACTTCAAAACAAGCCGCGTAGCATCTTCAAATTTCTTTCTGACACTTCTCCCCTCTTACGTTTGTAAAGACCTTAGTGACTACATTGAACCCACCAGGATAATTTCTCCATCTCAAGGCCAGCAGATTGGCAAACTCAATTCCCCTTGCCATGTAACCTAACATACTTACAGGTTCTAGGGATTAGGACACAGGCATCTTTGGTGGCGGGGTGGGGGGGAGTAGGCTTTATTCTGCTGACCACGTTGTCCAAACAGCATATTTTTAATATAAATTTATTTACTTCTTTATTTTTGGCTGTGCTGGGTCTTCTTGCTGCGCACAGGCTTTCTCTACTTGTGGCGAGCAGGGGCTCCTCTTCATTGCGGTGCGTGGGCTTCTCATTGAAGTGGCTTCTCTTGTTGTGGAGCACAGGCTCTAGGTGTGCAACCTTCAGTAGTTGCGGCGCATGGGCTTAGTAGCTTCGCGGCATGTAGGATCTTCCCGGACCAGGGCTCGAACCCATGTCCCCTGCATTGGCAGGCAGATTCTTAACCACTGCGCCATCAGGGAAATCCCTAGTTTTGCTTTTTATATTTAAGTCTTTTTTGGGGGGGGGGGAGTGACCACCAAGTTTATTGAAAACAAGGGATGCTTGGAGTTAGCTTTGCACCTTTATGACAAAGACCACACTAAGCTCACTGGCCTCTACGCTCCCCACTCTGGAACAGAAGATTTGCTCTAGGAACACAGTTCTAAAGGGCGGGTCCAAGGTTCTTCCCAGTAGCAGCTGCGGCAAATCCAGTTAAACTGTTCCCAGAGAGCACTCCTAAAACGGGACCTCCAAGTGACACATTTTCCCCAAGGGGTCCAAGAGAAGAGACAAGCTGAAAGGTGAAGACTTTTCTTTCTCCTGATGCAGAAGCAAGAAAGTCAGCCTGTGTGAAATTCAATCCAGGGGCTGAGATATTCTCCACGTCTAAAACCATGTTGCAGTCTCTCCTCTCCAATCCGTGAAAAAATGAGAGAACAGGGATATTTTCTAAGAGATGCAATTTCTCCGGATGGAGCCAAGTGGTTTTTTTTAATAAATCTATTTATTTATTTATTTATTTTTGGCTGTACTGGGTCTTCGTTGCTGTGCACAGGCTTTCTCTAGTTGCGGCGAGCAGGGGCTACTCTTCGTTGCGGTGCGCGGGCCTCTCATTGTAGTGGCTTCTCTTGTTGCAGAGCACAGGCTTTAGGCGCGTGGGCTTCAGTAGTTGCGGCACATGGGCTCAGTAGTTGTGGCTCGCGGGCTCTGGAGGGCAGGCTCAGTAGTTGTAGCGCACGGGCTTAGTTGCTCCGCGGCATGTGGGATCTTCCTGGACCAGGGCTCAAACCCATCTTCCTGGACCAGGGCTCAGACCAGGTGCCCTGCATTGGCAGGCGGATTCTTAACCACTACACCACCAGGGAAGCCCGCCAAGTATTTTTAAATGGACCGGGAGACAGACATGGACTCAGAGAGCTTGGCTATTGAAAGGGTTTCTTTCCCAAATGGGATCTTTGCTGTCTGACAAAGCTTGAGCTCCAGCTGAAACTTTTTCCACAGCGGGAGCACTTATAGGGTTTCTCGCCTGTGTGAACCCTCTGATGCCTATTAAAGTTGGATCTTTGAATAAAACTCTTCTCACAGATGGGGCACTTATAGGGCTTCTCTCCCATGTGGATTTTTTTGTGGTAGCGCAGTCCAGAGAAGTCGCTAGAGCCCTTCCCACAGTTATCACTTGCAGCGTTTCTCTACTGTGTGAATTCGCTGATGCTTCACGAAGTTTGAACTCCGCAGAAAGGCTTTTTTGCAGGTGGGGCACTGAAAGTACATCTCTCCAGTGTGAGTTCTTTGGTGAAAATCCAGCTGGGAATTCAGGGGCAGTGGCAAGTGGATTCTTAACCACTGTGCCACCGGGGAAGTCCCTAAATAGCATTTTTTAAAAAGAGATTTCAACCTGGAATGGATAGCTGATTTTTTTCCCATTTGACTATAAACTATGTAGAAGTGCCTGAAAGATATATAATTATTTTGAGAATGAGAGCCTAATTGTATAAGTGAACCCTATCCAGCTTTCTCTCGGGAAAATCATTTCCATCTGCTTTATAACTGTATGAATCATACGGATGGCTGGAAGGACTCAGGAATCTGATATAAATGAGAAAACCCCATTTGAAGCAAGTGTGAGCTTTGAAAATAAACCACCATTGTGTTTGGATAATAGCCCATTAACAAAGATTAATTTTACTTAAATGTCAACACATGTTTATTTCCTAGAATGAACTTCAAACAATTAGAGTCTGTTGGGTAGATTTTTAAAACAAAATCTGAATATATTGTTCTGAGTAATAGTAAAAACAAAATTTAAAAAACTAACACCCATTTAGAAAAAAAATCCATTAGAAACCCATTTAAACAAATAAGAAACAAATTGATGAACAAATGTTTACCAACACAACTCAGAGCACTCAGTTTTAGCTTATAAACTAATGAACACTAAATTGAGTCCATTTATAGCAGAAAGAACTTTGGTTTTCTTCTGTGAGAAATGGAAAGGGTGCTAATTAGGAATATGAAGTATTATGCCTTAATGGAGCGACTGAATTGCTCTAAATTTGTCCTGAATTTTGTTCGCTCCAGGGCTGAGGTGGTAATTTCATTGTCTATCTTGTGTCTAAGAATCAGCTACCACCTGCTTCAGAGTTGGTTTACCTATACTGGCACTTTTACTACCACTCTATTTTTTATTTATTTAATTAATGGATTCTGTCCTCATTCAAGCCTGTTATTATATTAAAATTATGTTTTGAGTCCAGAAAGTAATATACTACATTTAAAAAATTTAAGGCCATTTGATGCACTTTTTCAGAATATTATCTTTCTACATTCACATAAACAAAATTAAACAAAACTGCAAGTTAATAGGTAAAATCCCAATGTAAATCTATTTTATCCTATTCTGAGTGGAAAAAAAAGAAAAAATCAGCCCATGACCTCTGGCTAAATCTGGGTTCTACAAATGTGCTCATAAAATAATTCTTAATCCTGACTTACATTTCTCCTGCCCAACTATGGAAATGTGAAAGATCAGCAAAGGTTGTGGAGGAGCTGGAAGCCTCATACTCTGCATATCAAGTGCAGATTTCTTTATGCAGTAAAGGTTTATTTTTAAAAATAAGCACACTTGGGCTTCCCTGGTGGCGCAGTGGTTGAGAGTCCGCCTGCCGATGCTGGGGACATGGGTTCGTGCCCCGGTCCGGGAAGATCCCACATGCCGCGGAGCGGCTGGGCCCGTGGGCCATGGCCGCTGAGCCTGCGCGTCCGGAGCCTGGGCTCCGCAACGGGAGAGGCCACAACAGTGAGAGGGCCGCATACCGCAAAAGAAAAAAAAAGTTTGAAAAAAAAAAAAATCACACTTGAGTATTTGACCCAGTTAATATTACCTCTCCAAAACACCAACCAGCTTTTATAGCTTTCAACTTCCAGACTCTACGTGCTACCATGCCTGATGAAAAGGGATGTCTCCAGCCTACTTACTTTGGGGGAAAAATGAGCTGAAGAGATTTCCATATCGACTTTTGTTTTGAAATATGTTCCAAAAAGAATGTATTAAGTTTCTTGGGTTATTCTGATTTGTGTACTCTTAAAAGCAATTTTAGTAAAAGGTACTTAGGAATCCAGACTTATTTATGACTGAAAGAATGGTGATAATGAGAATAATTATTTTGATTTTAGTCAACATTTATTAAAATCCTCTAATAAGGGACTCCAGGGAAGCGGTATAACATAATGATTAAAAATAAGGGCTTTGATCTCAAGTGGATGTGGATTGTGGCCTTGAAAGGTATTTGTACATTTTCTTGGGAGGAAAATTGAAATGGGAAGACATGTTCCCCGTCTGATTCCAGGGGCCAACGTCCAAGTCCTCAGGAAAGTGGTTGGCCGGGACCTCCTTTCCTCTTGCCTTGAGTTTGTGGAGGAACTTCCATTAGTGAGACGCTCCTTGCCCCACACCCTATTCCCCTTCAGGTGCCTGATTTACTTGACCTTGAGAGATGAACTAGGCCATGGTCGAGTCAGACCCTTCCACTCTCCTTTTGTTTGGGGATCTGCTCCCCAAGCTGAATGAGCCTGTGGCTGAGAGGCAAGACCTGTCACTGAGTGGGTGAATCTGTCTGATTCAGCCCAGCTTTTGTAAATGTCAAGCTGACATTTTCATCTCCACATATCTGGCTCCCGGTCACTGTCTCAATGAGATCTGAGCTCCTAGGAGAAGGGACCCGCTACACTAGAGGCTCTGGGAGACCCCAGATTCCAGCTTTGCTGCACACAGCACAGGATGATGGGGAAGGGGCATCTATCCTTCCCATTTCACAAATGTCCTCCCCAAATGTGAACAACACCCCTCTTTTCAGTCTCTTTTAGCCAAAAGTTCTCCTATAGATTGACTCCCAGAAGGCCTGCTTTTCTGTTCGTTAGAGTGTCTCAGAAAACAGGAATTGCCATTTTATTGCAACCTTTCTAGATGCCAAGTGGGGAGCATCTCACAACTCCATGAAATGCAGTGGCATGTCAGAGCCAGTCTGAGTTCTTCCAAGTCCTCACTGCACCAGGTCCAGCCAGTCCTGCCAGTTTTCCTGAAGGTTCACAGGCCTGAGGGTGCCATTCGATGGAGCCGGCACCAGAGGCGACATCAAGGCACTTACCTCAGTCGCTGTAACAGCAGGGACATTAACAGTGGGCAAAGAGAGGGAAAACGTATGAAAGGACTGTTGTTAAACACGTATGAAACACTCCGGTTACCTCCAGAAATACTTGGAGAAATATTAGGAGGAGCGTTTGCGTGTTGTGCAGTTTAAGAGCTAGAGTCAGTGCAACTTAGATTATTAACGTGACCGCAATTTGATTCATGGGTTAGTGAGGAGAGAAGAAAGATGGATTGCAGTAAAAATTGTCATGCTGATGTTTTGGTGTCATAATTCTTCTTGTGAACTCAAGTTTGGAATGTTATTACGAGTTTTTGTGCTTAGATTTGAACATAGCTTTGATTTTCTTCCTATTTTTATAATTTACTTTAAATTGTAGCATTAGAGCATCAAGGACCATGCCTCTTGCCTGTAACGGAGTCTTGTAGAAGGAATTGTCTGCATCCTGGACTTGAGAATGTGTCTCACCCAGTGCCTGGGGCTGAGACTGCCGTGCTTTTTGTACAGGATGCCTGGCTTCCCAGTTAACACAGCATAAGTGGCATCATACCCACCATCAGACCTCTCATCAGACGCCTCCTCCCCAAACAACCACCATCAGAAGGAGGGGAGGGGAGAGGCATTATAAGCTAAGACCCAAGAGACTTACAATTTGGAGGAGGGAGGTGGGCATATAGACCAGCATGCCCAGTAAAGCACTGGAGGTGTGTATGGGGTACAAAGGGGTGCTCAGGTAGGGTGAAGATGTGTCTCAGAAAAAAGAATGAGTCTGTGATCCAGGCATAATTGATAACGGTACCTCTGTTCACTTTCAAAACTGTATGTATTTGGATGATAAATTGTATGGTCACCGCAGCCTAAGAAAGAGCGATCTCTTCTTCCTGAAACTTGAAAAAAATATCAACAGCATCTTAGGGGTGAAGCTTGCATCATTAGTGTAAGAGTGGTTATTTGTGAGTTTGTTACCTGTGGTCTGAGCCTGTAACTTATGTCCTGTTTACCTTCAGTGCCAACCATTGGTGTGTGTGTGTGTGTGAGAGAGAGAGAGAGAGAGAGAGAGAGGGAGAGAGAAAATTGAATGAATATGCAAATTGAATGAGTGCCATCATTCAAATTGAATGAATGCTATTAACTAAATTATTAAAATAACAAAAATTATTAAATAACTAAAGTAATTTTTAAAACTTTCTGAAATAGCAGTTGGTTTGTCAGGAGGTTTCAGGTAAACTAATTAAAGAGAAAATAAAGTGATTTAACAAATAACCTGAACAGATAATTGGTCTTAGAAAAATCTGTACTCCCGTCTTCATCCACCGCAGGGTAATGACAAGAGGATTCATTAGATGAAAATCTCTAAGAAGTTTCTGGGAAAAAGATGTGCTATAAATATAGAGTCATGGTACTCTGTCTCCCATGCAGAGGGAACTGGAGAAGGAAAGTACAAGACTTTCTAGCAAATTGTGGATGAAGCTGGAAGATAGGGCTTAGTGGGAGAAGGAAGCAACTGTGTTTCTAGCTTTATACGACTTGACAACTAATTAAAAAATCCACACAGTTTAGTTTTAAGCTAGTTGGTGCAGACTTTTCCTATGAAAGCCTTCAGAAGTCCTCACAGATGAAAGACATTGATAACACAGATGCCATCGTTTTTCCTGAATCACGGAATCAGCTACTATGAGACTTTCACTTTCTTTCAGAGGACCAGCTTTAGGTGTAGTGTGCTTGTTGACCACTAATTTTGTGCGTCTTTTAGCAGCCCCTGAAGACCACCTTAAAATGTTCTTCAGCATCTTTTCTTGTACTCGGAATTCCTTCATCAGAGAAGATTTTCACTATGTACAGGAACAGGTGATGGACTGAAAATACAAATAGCTAGCAGAAGAGCTAACATTCTAATTCAAACCATTTCAGATGATTGCAGTATCATCACATCCAACCTTTAAAGTGAATAGGTTTTGATTAGTTTAAAGCAGAAGAATACAAAGGTACTGAAAAATCTACAGAAGGGATGGTTGAGGCAAGGAAGTGTCGTTTTTTGTTTTTTTGTTTTTTTTTTTTTTTTGCGGTACGTGGGCCTCTCACTGTTGTGGCCTCTCCTGTGGCAGAGCACAGGCTCCGGACGCGCAGGCTCAGCGGCCATGGCTCATGGGCCCAGCCGCTCCGCGGCATGTGGGATCTTCCCGGACCGGGGTACGAACCCGTGTCCCCTGCATCGGCAGACGGACTCTCAACCACTGCGCCACCAGGGAAGCCCAGCATTTTTTAAATAGAGTATGTTTTAATCAAAGCATGTACATAGTGTTTTAGACATAATGCCATTGCACCCTTAATAGACCACAGTATAGTGTAAACATAACTTTTCGATGCGCTGGGAAACCAAAACATTCGTGCGGCTTGCTTTATTGTAATATTTGCTTTATTGTGGTGGTCTGGAACAGAACACACAATATCTCTGAGGTGTAACTTATATAGTATTTACATTGTATTTACTACTAGTTACATAACTTTTACATTGTTTTAGTTAAATAAGTAATCTAGAGATGATTTAAAGTGTAAGGGAGGATAGACATACGTTATATGCAAATACTATGCCATCTTATATAAGGGACTTGAGCAGTTTCAGATCTGCCGGGTTTTGGAACCAATTCCCTGTGCATACCAAGGAGACTGTGTGACTAAAGTATTAATGGGATGCTAAAATATTGCATCTTGAACTTTAATGGGGCTGAGGGGTATGTGTGCCTTGCATGAGCAGTTTATACAATGTTTCTTTATTTGCTCTAAGGTGCCTAAATTCTACTCATCTTATACTACAACCAACTCACATGAAAGATATTTATTCTCTCTTATTTTCAAGTGCACAATTCTTTTTGAAAAAAAGAAATATTTGATCACAAATTCAATATGAGAGTGCAGTAGCACAGATTTGGAGAAAATGGGAAATTAAAAAAAATTAAAATCTAATTTTTGGAGATGATTTCTAGCTTTATGAAGATGCTTGTTTTATTTTTTAGAAATAAAATATGACTAATAAAATGCAAATGATCTTTCTCTAAGGAAGCAATTGAAAAATTTAAAAGTTTATTTCTGCAGTTAATTCCTTACCCCAAATTATTGTTACACACTTGGCTATAGAGGCTTTGCATTTTGATTGAGGATTTAGTATTCTTTAGAGAATAGCTAACACACTTCACTGCGCCAGTAACCTTCTCATGACATTCTCCCACACAAAATATTGTAGATGAGAAAGTTTCAACTGAATGAAGCCTATGTGTAACTCACTCGGAATCGAAAATGAGAAGATTAACGTGTTCCTTATACATGAAACAGGGGAAAGGTAAAACCAGAAACTTTTGTGATCAGCATAAGGTCCCTTTTATTACTTTCAATTCCTGCTGCTATATATAGAACAGGAATAATTTTCTCATGTATGGTTTTTAGAACAATGCACTGTAAACAGAAGGAGAGCATTGTTTTTTCTCAGCTTGCACCGGTATGCTTGGATAAAGGGGGTGGGGATGACCTAGTTTTTGTATAGGAAAGTGTTTGGAAGTCAACACAGGGAGTATACTCGATACAGAGACATTCTACTCTTATTTGGTAACACAGATGGAAGTGCCCACAGCTGGGGAAGAAGAGTGCCCACCAAACTCATCTCTTCTCTGGAAAATAAGAACCTGCACTAGCCAATATGGTTGCCGCTACCCACGTGTGTCTATTTAATTTTAAATTACTTATAATTAAATAACATTAAAAATTCAACTCTTCAGTTGTACTAGCCAGATTTCAAGGGCTCCATGGCCACATGTGGTAAATGCCCAGAGTTTTGTACAGTGTGGAAACAGTATTTGCACTGTTACAGAAACTACTGGGCAAAACTGAGCTAGAGTCCATTACTCAGTCTCCTTTCCAGTGCTGGAGCTCTTGTCAAGGAAATGTGAGAATAATGTCTACCTGGCCTTAAAACCTCCCAGTCACAATTATCCACTCTTTTCCCCCTTCAGTGGCAAATTTGGAAGTCTTATGTTGCAAATGGGAGAGACACAAATTATTAAGAGCCTTAGTGAGTGACTAAGGCCAATAAGACATCGCAAGTGAACTTGACTCAGCTTTCAGCAAACATCTGATGAAGGGAGTGGACTTTCCACCTGTTATCTCAGGTTGCTCCCAGGTAGGTGTCATTAAGTGGATAGAGAGAAACATGGGCTGGGACACAAAGAAACAAAAATCAGGAGTATTACATCTAAAAAGAAATTCTGGCATGTTTCTATGCAACAGTAGGTTAAAAAGTCTAGCAAATTTTTAAAAACTATATTGCCAAGAAAGGAGAAGTCTGGAATAAAAATTGAGTTTAAAAACACCCCAGAAATTCTAAACTTGCACTAGCAGAAAGCTCTGTGTTCTCTGTTTGGTCACGCTCTCAAATCCTAAGTTCAGCTTGGCCATGGTAGATAAAGGACCCTTTCAGAACATAAGAATGAGAGTTTAATCAAGAAATTTCCAGCACTGCTATGACAGGGCCAGCACACAACTCCTGGCTGGCAGGAGTCCTTTGCTATGGACCTTCTTTGCTATCTGTGTATCTCCCATTCTTTCCTTTTGCAAATGGGAGAGTTTGTCCCTGGCATCCTAGCCTGAATGCAGTACTGAATTTTGAACATGGTGGTGAGCAGCGGGCAGTGGGGGCAGCTAACAGTCCATTGAAGTCCTAGGTCATGAGACAACACAGAGTCACTTCCAGAGCTGATTAAAAGGATTAACTACTACTTGGAGCTTTTGGACTTTAAGCTGGATTGAGTAACTGGATGGGATTTTGAATTGTTTCCCTTCAAAATCCTGGCTCCATTGAGTCTAAGGCCCTCATTTTATCAATGGGGAAATCAGGACACTTAGAGGACAAATGTGACGAGTCTAAAATCACGTGCTAGCGTTGGAAATAGAGCCCAGATTCCTGGACGTCTAGTCCAGTACCCTTGTCACGATGCTATGTATCCACTCATTCTAACCTTACCACCAGAGAAGCCCCGTGTGTATATGTGCTATTGGCACTAAAGAAACTAACTTACACATTGCTGCAATATTTCCTAAAAGCATTCATTTAAAGTCATAAGATATTTCCACATTGAGATAAAATAATTATACATTGATATCTTAAGCATATGTAGACTTTGGTGTTATCACAAATTACAATTAATGAACATTTTAAAACTACATAGAAATGATTTAAGGAACTTTCAATATCTGCATTCTGAACTCTCATGATAAATTCCTCAAACAGTACTGTTCCAAGAAATACTTTCGATCACTTAACGAAATCATCTAAATATTTGTGTTCTATATTTTTTTCTCTTCTTTGTCAACTTTGTACACAAGTAAAATCTACAATTGGAGATACTGTTGGTAAGTTCATCATACTCTACTGCTATTCTGTTCTGAGATACAGAAGATAAGAAATTACTATCAGTTCACATTTTAGATGAAGATTCTTAGAGTTGGAAGTCATTTAGAAATCGTTTAGCCCACTCCATTCTCTTCACAGATAAAGAAATCGGGCAGTAGCCAATTGTGCCTGCTGTGTAACAAGGGATCAATAAATATTTGCTGAAAAGAATGAGTAAAGCTTCTTTTCACTGCAGACCATGTAACCTGTTAATAAAAATGTTGCAGGAACCTGACTCCCAAATTGATATTCTTCCCACTATATCATGAACGTCCATTTCGTATATTTGATCCACTCACAGTTTATATTAAACGTATTTTTACTTGGAAAAGTTAGTCCATTACTGCTGCTGGCCATATCTCACTTCAAATAACCTCTCTCACGTTTTCTTCTGGCCTCTAAGACGTGTACTTTCAGTTCTGAGTATTATATTCTTTCATTGGAGTTTTCTCTGTTTTGTTGTATTTAGGGGCAAGTATAATTGGGACTTCACAAAGTAAAAAAATCAGAATTGAAAGTGTTACTCTCTTAGCCAAGTTTTGCGTATCTCATCTTATTCTCTATTCTTGTCAATATTTTCATCTCTACATTACCCACCATGGATGAAATCTTTGAACCCAGCCTAGAAGAGTCAAGCCCCATGGACCCCAAGAACTTACCCTTGAGAACTGGGTTCTCATTTGTTTTCCGGTAGATGGATTCTTCTTGGTATGCAGCTCCCAGTTTATATTAGTATTTGCTGTCATGGGGGGCCTCACAGAGTTCCGAATCCCAACCTCTCTACGACTAAAGATCCCTTTTATGATTTCTCTTCTCCTTTAGGTTCCTTGTTTTTAAAGATTTTTATCTAAAAGCAATCCATTTGCTTTAGTAATCTTTAAATTGCTTTTCCATCTTTTACTACCAAACACATCTATATTGCTATTCAGAACTTGTCATCAGCACAAGACATCAAGTGTCACTGCACCGAGGTGATAAAATTCCTGCCAATAGGAAAAAAAGGAAACCAGCCAAGTAATAAAACCTAGTTTCCACAAACCCCTCACAGTGTTATCTTGAGTGAATGCAGGTTTTCCTTCAGGCTATTTAAAAAGTTGAAAATGGCTCACAGACTACTTCTTGGAAAAAAAAAACAAAAACCCACAAAACTTCAGAATCAGGAAACCTTACCCTGAGATTTCCAAATTTAATCTAATCCTCTTGTTTCACATGTAAGCAGACTGAAACCCAGTTTGCTCCCAGTAAAGGAGGGTCAGCGCACAGTTTTATTTTGATTCTGAATTCATGTCCTTTCCATTATTGTAACTTTCCTATCTTCAAGAAGGTATTGAATAAGGCGCCACCATACTCATATATTTGCCATTAAATCCCTGAAACTCAGTATCAATGTATGGAAGTTCTGCAAACCCTGGAACACTAGATAGCAGAGCAGCTGTGGGTTAAGAGAATACCATCAGGACAGAACTTTTGGTTAGGCAATCTCAAAGCACCAGATGACTTTGACACTCAAGAAATAGCCTTAAAAAGTACGACTGGGCTTCCCTGGTGGCGCAGTGGTTGAGAGTCCACCTGCCGATGCAAGGGACGCGGGTTCGTGCCCCGGTCCGGGAAGATCCCACATGCCACGGAGCCATGGCCACGGAGCCATGGCCGCTGAGCCTGCGCGTCCGGAGCCTGTGCTCCGCAACAGGAGAGGCCACAGCAGTGATAGGCCCGCATACCGCAAAAAAAAAAAAAAAGAGGGCAAAGGATGGCCCAGCAATGCAGCGCTGTCCCCTGCCTCACCTCCGAAAACGTACGACTAAGTCTAACTATGTAGGTTAGATTGATTTGAAAATTCCCTGAATCTGACCCACCTCCACACAATACAGGGTAATTCTGAAACTGGGGCTGTCACCATTTCCCCTAGTACAGCTTTGCTTTGCACTTTTATCCATTTGTTTTAATAAATACTTTCAAAGATGTCTGTTAACACCCTGAGTATCTTATAAATGTTAACGCGTTTAATCTTCCTGACAGACCCATGAGGCAGGTGCACTTATTATTACTTTCCAGATGGGGAAACTGTGTCCTAGAGTAGGCAGGAGTGTTGCTGGAAACCACACAGCTAGTTAGTAGTTGCAGTTAGTTAATGAACAAGGCGGTTTGGCCAGAGTCCGTACTCTTTACCAATGCACCGTAGTGCTGGTTTCTTGCTGACTATAAATACCCTGCAGTTAAGGGGGTGAGGAGGAAAGGGAGACCTCAGAACTGGCTTTAGCTTTGAGTTCAAGCCGTGGGGATTTTAAAAGTCGTGACCTGGGCAGTTGCATGTGTGCTTTCCGCTACTTATTTCTCGCAGTCAATGCCATGAAATTGTTGTCAGAAGGCAATTTTGGGATCCTCTACAGGGATCTCAAACCACTGGGGGCTTATCAATATGGTACATATTTGATGATTACTGTGTTATTTTATTGTTTTAAGGGATTTTGATGGGTTTGGGGGGCTGCTCATATATTAGCCGTCGACAAGGAGCACCTCTTCCCCTCCCCTGACACCAGCAAGATGTAATTGCTATTTATTCATCTTAATTCTTGATTATCAATCTCTACTCATGGGGAAAAAATTGTGAAGGGTTGATCATTTTTCTGCTTCAACATTACACATTGTAAAGAACACAGGGCAATATTTTTCCTCCTTCAACAATAAATAGCAGAAGAGTAACATCAGCGTCCACCACCAGAGTCTGCGATCATCAAACTACGAAAACACAGAATTCATCTTCTGTGAACTAGCAGGACTGCTGTGCTGTTGGTGAAATTATCCTTGATTAAAAAGAGGAGAGTTCACACAGGAATAACCTGCTGAGGATGGAAATGTTGACCTCACTTTGGATTTTATTATTCGCAGGGAATTTTTTATTTGCTTTTGCTTTCCCCAGGCAGCCTGCATGTTAAGAGAAGCAAAATATATTATTGATGCTTTGGTCAATACTAAAGAAATGTATTCCTCCAAGAGTGTTTCTTTAAGTTAGAGTTTGTAACATTCATCTTAGCGATCCCCAGGGGCTATAGATACATTTGCTTGGAGACTACTCCAGCTGCCTGATCTTTAATAAAACAACTGGTGGACAGTTATTTCATTTATCCCCCCCCACTGCTCAGTGACTTTGAATCCTGTGGCTTACAGGCTCAAAGGCACCAAATTGGAGGAGACTGTGGCCGTGCATAATGTGGTCACAGGAAGTATATTGTTTGTTCTGCAAAGCGCATTGGGGATGACAGCTTCCTTCCATTAGAATGTCCGTTTGGCCATAGAACTAGTCAGGGTAAAGGGGAAGCTCATACCTTGGGCCTGTGTTTCAAGGAGGAAGAAAAAGAAATAATCAAAAAACTATGTGGAAATCTTTTCTTCTTTCTCTACTCTATGTCCTTTAGGATCTATTTGTTTGTAAATACCAATCACCTTCCAAAATATTATATGTGGGCTTCCCTGGTGGTGCAGTGTTTGAGAGTCCGCCTGCCAATGCAGGGGACACAGGTTCGTGCCCCGGTCTGGGAAGATCCCACATGCCACGGAGCGGCTGGGCCCATGAGCCATGGCTGCTGAGCCTGTGCGTCCGGAGCCTGTGCTCTGCAATGGGAGAGGCCACAACAGTGGGAGGCCTGCGTACCACAAAAAAAAAAAACAAAAAAACAAAATATTATATGTGATTTCTTGCAGCGGTCAGTTAATTTAAATACCAAAATGCAATGCATTTTAAATTAAATAGCTGTTGAGGGACCTAAAAGGAAAATAGTCTCCATTTTTATCTGTTTAGGATCACCATAATGCCATCCCTAGTTCAGTCAATTTAGAGGATAAATTATATTTCTGTAAATTCTAAAAGGGCCCCAAAGAACCCAGTTGGTCATTATCATCTTTCAGCGTCTACCAAGCAACATACATATATTTCCAGTGGGAAATACAGAATGAGCAAAGAGTATGAAATGAGTGGCTATTAACTGCCTGAGAAGGTTTTTCACTTTGGCAATGTGAAGGTTTTTGCATAATAAATGAATGATAATTATTATAATCAAGTTTCATTTCTTTGAGTAATAGGTTACCAACTTAATTAGTAAAAATTTACTCCAGCCTGCAATCTGTAGAAGATTGTGTACAAATTAGGCAAGTCTCTGAACATTTTCATCCGTTTTATCCTATACACAATTGCTTAAAATTGCTTTAATCTTAAGTTCTTTATTATCTTGGGAAATATTTAACTCCAGAAGCTGTTTCCCAGGACAGAAAATGCAAGTCCTCTCATTAAAAAGCAAAATAATTGTATTTTTCTTTGATAGTATAATTTTGTTTTGATGAATGGACACTTCAGTCATTATCTGGGCCAAGGTTAGTGTAAGAAAAGATAACACAGGAAATTATGCTTTCTGGAACTTTGCTCATACCAAGACTCACAGGCTGTTCCCCTGTTCTCTCTCTAAAATGTCTCTTTGGATTTTAATGGAAAATAGGAAATGAAGAGAAGAAAGGAAAGGTTGCCAGTTTCCATATGACAATAGTACGATATGAACTTATTTTTAATTCTCATGGTTTAAACGGGAATGAATTTATAATCCACTTTGCTGAACAGTGGGCTGAAAACTTTTAGTTTTTTTATGTGGTCGCAGATATCACTGTATGGTCAAGAAACGGTGAGATGGTAATTAGGAGAATGGTTTCAAACTTTCTATGTATCAAAATCGCCAGAAGAGTGGTTTAGGTTGAGATATTTTTGGCTCATTTTAAGAGACCCGTCCCAAAGGAATTCCAGCAACAAAGAATACTCTGGGGATTGATGGTGTCCAAGGTGCGATGGGCCTTTAGCACCTGGAATGGTCAGATCTCTGCGTTTCTCTGGCCCTCTCTGCACATCTATTTACTCTCTGTCTTCATATGCTTTCTCTACATCTCAGATCCCATGACACCCTCATCCCCAACTTGCAGACTTTCCCAATCTTTTCTGTGAGCACCTATGGGGTTCATGGAGAAAAAGCCTGCAGAAGGTTACTCCCCTCTGCAGCCCCTCCCCTGGGGGCCTCACCCTCTTGCCAGTGCCAGCCTCCACCAAGTTCATCCATCACCCAGCTGAACTTGCTTACTGGTGTCCCTTCATCCTACAGATGCAGAAAAGCCAGCCAAAGTTTCATCTGAGTGAAGGAGAGAGAGAAAAAGGAAGGGAGGGAGGGAGGGAGGGAGAGAGGGAGAAAGAGAGAGAGAGAGAGAGAAACACTCTTAATTTCTTTTTCTTAGTCCCAGTTCTAACATTCCAGGAGAATGACCTGATTGGCTTTTTTTTTTTTTTTTTTTTTTTTTTTTTTTTTCGCGGTACACGGACCTCTCACTGTTGTGGCCTCTCCCGTTGCAGAGCACAGGCTCCGGACGCGCAGGCTCAGCGGCCATGGCTCACGGGCCCAGCCGCTCCGCGGCATGTGGGATCTTCCCGGACCGGGGCACGAACCCACATCCCCTGAATCGGCAGGCGGACTCTCAACCACTGCGCCACCAGAGAAGCCCTGATAGGCTATTTTAAGTCAACTGTTCACCTCAAGACAAATGAACCTGGTGGAGGGAGAGATGACTACAGGTTATGAAAAGGTTTATCCCATAATAACTATGTGTGTGAGTGGAAGGGGATGCATGTGGGGCACAGTTCATGGAACAGCAGTCAGGAGCTGGGCCGATGCAACAATAGGGACTAGGAGCTTTAAAAATAAGTCCCAGGACTTCCCTGGTGGCACAGTGGTTAAGAATCCGCCTGCCAATGCAGGGGACATGGGTTTGAGCCCTGGTCCGGGAAGATCCCACATGCCGTGGAGCAACTAAGCCCGTGCGCCACAACTACTGAGACTGTGCTCTAGAGCCCACGAGACACAGCTACTGAAGCCCGCATGCCTAGAGCCCATGCTCTGCAACAAGAGAAGCTACCACAATGAGAAGCCCTCGTACTGCAGAGAAGAATAGCCCCCGCTCACCACAACTAGAGAAAGCCCATGCACAGCAACGAAAACCCAACGCAGCCAATAAATAAATAAATGGTCTCATTTTAAAAAAAGAAAAGAAAAGTATTGGGAGACATGAAATCTGAAATTATTGGGAATTAAAGCTACGAGTTGGAAGAGGAAAAAGATCTGCCCAAAGGAGAATGGAAAAGATGCACAGGAAAAGCTGGAGAACCATGTTTCAGGGCAGGAAGAGAGGAGGTCCCTGATGGTTCAGCTGTATTTTTTTTCCCATTCTTTGAGGTTACCCACATCTTTACAATAAATGCTTATTTAACTTGAGTCTGTTAATATGAGTTTCGATTCTTTGCAAATGATGGTCCCCAAGGCTGTCTCCCCCCCTCCCCCACTACCCCCAACTTGATTTTTCCTAATTATCTTCCTGTTGGGAGGGTGAGTCTTCTTGAATTGCCCTGGCTGGAGATAATTGGAGATTAAGGTTAAGACTGGAACCTGTGGGAAAACTTCGCCTTTCTGAATGGTTTAACCACTCAACCCAAGTCACAGTCCTGAAAATCCATTAACATGTCACCTACCTTATTAGTTTAGGTTCCCATTAAATTCATAAGAAAAATGGCTGTTCTCCTAATGGGAGAATCTGTCAACAATGGATACTAAGCCAGCAAGAAAGAATAAGCAAAACACATTCTTTCTGATGTTTCTATTATACCATAACACCAGGAAAGGTGCAACTATGGCATTCTTTGTAAATTACTGTTTTCAAAGACTACTGCCAGTAACTGGGACTCATCAAAATTAGAACAGACTGATCCAGCTTGTGACTGAAAAATTCTCTTCAGTTTCTTTTGGCAAGTATGTATGTGTTTAATTTCAGTTAGAAGCTGGAACCCACAAAACTGTATGTTACGTAGGTTTGCCAACTAATTCCCATCTGTGAGTGTAGGGAGGTGAGCATCACTCTACTTAGGTGCTTCTTTGAAGAAGAAAAAGATACAGTTACATATGATGTTATTCCTTCTGTATGTTTGGAACTTTCCCCATATTTTCTTAGTCAGCTCAGGCTGTTATAACATAATACCGTAGACGGGGGGACTTAAACACCAGAAATTAATTTTCTCACAGTTCTGAAGGCTGGAAGTCTGAGGTCATCCAGTGGGTGGTCATGGCTGGCTTATGGTGAGAACTCTTCCAGGCTTGCAGATGGCCACCCTCTTGCTGTGTCTTCACATGCTAGAGGGAGAGGGAGAGACAGAGAGATGAGTGGAGTGGGGAACACAACAAGCTCTCTGGTGTCTTTTCTTATAAGGACACTAATCCCATCATGAGGGTCCCACCCTCATGGTCTCATCTAAACCTAATTATCCCCAAAACTCCCTTCTCTAAATACCATCACAGTCACTCAGTATGACAATCTCTAGGTCCACTGAGTGTAATAAGTCAGACAGAGAAAGATAAATATCATATGAGATTGCTTATGTGTAGAATCTTTAAAAATGGTACAAATGAACTTATTTACAAAACAGAAATAGAGTCACAGATTCAGAAAAACTTACGGTTACCAACGGGGAAAGGGAGGGCGGAGATAAATTGGGAGATTGGATTAACATATACACACTACTATATATAAAGTAGATAACTAATAATGACTTACTGTATAGCACAGTGAACTCTATTCAATAATTTGCAATGACTTATATGGGAAAAGAATCTAAAAAAGAGTGTATATATGTATATGTATATGTATAACTGATTCACTTTGCTGTACAGCAGAAACTAACACAACATTGTAAATCAACTATACTCCAATAAAAATTAATTTAAAAAAATAAATAAATACCATCACGTTGAGGGCTAGGGCTTTAACATATGAATTTTAGGGGGACACAATTCAGTCCACAGCAGGACCTAAGAGAAAAATAATTATGTCTGGAAATACCAAATCATGTTAGAAGAATTCAGGAACCTAGATTTATTTGCTATAAGTAGCCTGTTAGCATAGTTTTCCTTTAGATTGCGAATGTCGCTTCCATTCCCTTTTCTCTCTTCTCTTTCCAATCCTACCCTCCCCAAAGCTTGCCAGTATTTCAATGGGGTTGTGATTATTTCTGGTTTTGCTTGGATTGCCTGGTGAGTTGGTGATTATGGCCTTTCATACTTTTCACTCTGCCGGAGATCTATGTTTACATTCTTTCTTTTGAGGAATAGTAGTGTCTTTCTTAAAAAACGTATTGAATAAATCAGTGTTAAGGTCCTAATGAAATTGCATTCGTAATAAGAACTTCAAGGCTTTCATAAAAGTCTTCAACTGCGGTTCAAAAGTGCTCTGCAGACACTGAAAAACGTTTCCAGTATTTCATTTAATTGTGTTTGTGGAGGTTTGATCCTGCAGTATCACTACCATTTTCTTATTGACTCAGTCACCTACAATAATAGCTTGAAAATTGCCTGTTTTTTCTTCCTTTCTTTATTTTCCTGGAGAATTACAACTTCCATTTTATGATCATTGGGATTTCTGTACCAGCCCTTTTCCAGGAAGTTTACAGTTTCTAAATTTGAATAATTTGGTAGTCATGAAAGTCATTAGGACAATCAGCTTCTCGAATCATTTCAGAAGTTTAAAACTTTGACATACAATAAAAGGGTTCAAGTTTCGAGACTGGCAGGACCTGCCAGCTTTACGATCATACATTGATCATACAGCCAGCAGATATTTACAGAGCCCCATCTGTGTGCTGGAAATGTTCTGGGTTCTAGGGCTGCTAGAAATGCATTCTAGTTGGGGAGACAGACAGTATACAAATCCCTACGTACTCATGTCTCTCTGGTAAAAGAGTGTCCCAAGTGTAAGGAGAAGCAAGTACAGAGACCTTGAGGTTGGACCATGTTCAACATGTTTGAAAAATTGTAAGGAGGCCAGAGTAGCCAAGTCAGAGAGAGTAAGGGGAGCCGTGGGAAACAGGAAGGCCAAGGGAATCAGGGACCTTGTAGGTCAAGGTAGGATTTGGGCTCTAGCCACACCAGTCTTCTTGTTACTCAAGCCTTGTTCCCACCCCTGGGTCCTTACTCTTGATCTTCCCCAGAAAACGATTCACCTGGACTTTCAGATGAGTCACTCCCTGATTTCTTCCAGGTGTTTGCTCAAATGCCACCTCTTTCCTGCTTCATTGTTATTATTATTGAGTATTCATTAATTGCATTCATTAATTGCTTATGGTCTGTCTTCTCCATCAGATGGAAGCTCCACCAGGGCAAGAATCTTCACTGATTTGTTTCATTCACAGCTTTTTCCTCAGTGTGTTGAAAATAGTAATTGCTCCCTGCCCCAAACCTATATTTATTGAATAGATCTATCATTATATTAAAAAAAACAAACAGAAATTCAACCTAATGCATAAATAGTCACAAGACAGGGAATTAAGGTAAAATATTTAGAAGAAAATGTTTTGAGTTTTGAGGTATGTAATAAGTATTAATCGATTGTGAAGGAAAGAGAGGGAATCACAAATTGGGAAAGAAGCATGAACAAACTCCTGTTGAAACCTAGAAAAATTATGTTTTGTAAGGATGAGCTGTTTGGGCTGGGGACCATGAGGGATTAATCAAAGATGAGCTGGAAAGACTAGAAAATCGGTGTTTGGAGGTCTTATATTCTCCAATAAAAAATCCAAATTCCACCAGACTTGCAAACGCAATCCCTAAGTTGGTTTTTAACACTTCAGGCTTTCCTTAATAGCTGGGCACCCAGAACTGTTGAGGTCAGTTGTATTCTTCTGGCTAGTAATTTAGGGTATACATCAAGAAACGTTGTAGCTTAAAGAAAAAAAGACAGTATGATATATCATCAGTGGGCAGGGAGTAAACTATCTCTCTGAAGATTTTAAAGTAGAGGGTGAATAGCTATTTTCAGGGATCTTTGAACCGTTTGTCTGGAAGGGATCACATAGGAAGATTCTTTGGGGCTTCCTTTCAACCTTATAATTATATGTCACATACTTTCAATGTGAATGAATGTTGAAAAACTGTCTCTGACAATGACAATGGTCTTCTCCTCAGAGACCTCCTGGACAGAAAGTATGGAGCCTTCTTCAGAACTCCTTATTTAGTGCCTCTCCAGAAGTTCTTCCGTTATTTCCTCAGAAATCTCTCGTCTTTAGGTCAATTTTATCGTTTATATCTGGTAGTAGTAATTAAAAATCTTTCATTGCTTTTCTCATTGAAATCCTTTTTATTTTGAAGTCAACTACTATTTATTCCTTAGCTTCTCTCTTCTAGGCTAGCCTATAAATTTCCTTTGTTTTCTCCTATCATTTTTCTTGGTCAGACAAGACATCCTTTAGACCACATTTTCTCTTGAGGAATCACTGCGCAAGATGGACACAACATTAGATTTTTTAAATTGAAGACGTTTCCTTCATGTTTAGCTCCTTGAAGGTGCTTAATGCCTTCAATTCATTCTCGACTGAATAAGTGTTGACTTTATAAGTATCTGTCTTAAGGTAAAACACTATATGATTATGTACTGTGATTTACATTTTAATAAAATTTGACTTCCTTTTCCAATGACTTCAGTGCTGGCTCATGGTTAACTCATGGTAAAGTAGTCCACACAAAGCTTTCCTCATTACTTTTGCACCCTGTAACCAGTAGGTCTTCTTCCTTCCTGAATTTAAAGCTTGCCAATTTCGGGAAGAAAATAAACTTACTCTGACATCATCACTCTAGTTAGTAAATTATGATTCAATGCACTAAAAGTAATAAAACCTACGTTGTAAGTTTAGTAGACTCAATTTACATTATAGCTTTCACTTATTCCTTCTATTCATACAAAGGGCTCTAAGGAGAAGCAAATATTTCTTGAATGAATAAACAGATAAAAGAAATATTGAATAATATTTGAAGTAGCTTCATGGAAAGAAATTATAAGTGGGGTGTGGGACCACATATCAATAAAAAGGCTTTTCTCCAGATTCCACATCCTTTTGGAAAAGAGGGTGGCCGTCCTCTGTAGATTTCTCACTTCAGAAAAGTAGAAAGGAGGGGAAGAGGGAGGGAAAATGATTAATAGCTACCATTTTTTTGTGCCTGTTCTTTTAACAAATCTCTGAATTCTCCTAATGCCTTCATTAGCTAAGTATGACTACTCTCATTTTACAGGTGAGAAGACAGAGGCTCCAGAAGCTATCAGCCCCAAGTAAGCAGTCCCCTGTATGAAACTTATGTCCTCTGACTGTGCCTTGCTTCTCCCATAAATTGAAACAACACAGAGCTGTTAAAAAAGCAGAAGCACTTCGCTTTACAACTTGGACAGCAATTTAAACTATAGACAGATACTAGGTGGACACTGTAAAGACTTAAAGGATGCATTGGACATGGTTAAGGAAGGAAGGGCATGAGTCAAAATAGAAATAGAGTTTTTTGTTTCTACACACAGATGTTTCTCAGCTTCCCACAGAAATGGAAACCATCTATGGTACATGAAATCCAAGCAATACGTCGTCATGGTACATAAATAATATGGATTTAGTTTAGAACTTTTGGATATTATAATTGAGTATAGGTTTCTTCTGGCATAACAGGAAGTGTCAATAACCCAAATAAGGTGTTGAAGGCAGATGATAAATAAGTAACTCAGAGAAAGCCTCCCAAACAATTGCACCCCCCAGAGTCTTTTCCCTAACTAAGTCCAGTGTGTACAGAACACGCACCAGTCTGACTGGGGAGAGTAACTTAAAGTCTAAATTCCTATATTTTCATCTATATTTGTTAATCGTGCCCTCCTTGAGTTGGGGTAAAGGTGGAAAAATTTTAAATGACTTCCTGCTGAGTAGCCAGAAGTGTGGGGAAGTGAAAATAAACAAAAAAAGAATTCATTGGATAAATAGACAATGACCATGACGTCAGTGGAATTTGGGAAAGAAGCTCTGATGTGACTAATTTATTCATTTACCAAAAGCAGTGTGTTCTGATTTAAGAAGAATAGTACAAGACAAAAATCCTTTCTGTATATGATTACTGTCCTCCAAGAACTTAAAAGGAAAAATATTAAGCACCAGTTAAACCAGCCTGTAAATAAGTGCTAAAGAGAGGAAGGGATGGAAGTGCAAGAGGGTGGATCAGACGTAGGTGAGCTCATGCGGAGACGGACTCTCTCCAGACTTGCCTCTGAGGAGAGACGCTTCAGCGGCTTCTTACTGATTTGCAGAGATCAGAGCTGCTTATTAGAGACTGGGGTTCAATCTAGCCTGTGTGTATGTTTTCTCTGACTCATCCAATTTTTAAACATTTTTAATTAGTTGTAAATATTTAAAAATTGGGGAAGTTTACAGCAAATTCCAGAGTTCTGGCTTCTCTTGAAACATTTTAGGACCTGGTCACTCTGGGTCTGCATTTCTTCATGGTCTGCCGGAGCTGTGGCGTTTGAGTTTGTCACCTTGACGGGGAAACAAGGGAGAAGCAGGGGGAAACAAGGGAGAAGCAGAAATGATGGGCAGAAAGACAATTAGCCAGGGGCCTTCAGACTAATCTGAATAAGACAGAGGATTTCCAGGGAGAAAACTTTGAAAACACAAGTTGGAACCAAAGTGAGGGCATTTTCAAGGTCAGCATAAGCAATTTGGATTTTATCTGATAGTTTCTTCACACCACACTTCCATGGAATATGTTTATTTTGTGACTTGTACCGAGATGTTCTGAGGTTAAAAATCAAATAATGTCAGATTTTTTCAGTTTGCTGAAAATGTAATGAATGAGTATTCTTCCCCCAATTTGGGGGGCAATTTTTCTACCCAAAATATTTTCTTTTTTTTTTTTTTTTTTGCAGTAAGTGGGCCTCTCACTGCTGTGGCCTCTCCCGCTGCGGAGCACAGGCTCTGGACGCACAGGCCTAGCGGCCATGGCTCACGGGCCCAGCTGCTCCGCGGCACACGGGATCCTCCCGGACCGGGGCACGAACCCGCGTCCCCCTCATCAGCAGGCGGACCCTCAACCACTGCGCCACCAGGGGAGCCTCCAAAATATTTTCTTTAAATGTTTGATACCCACTGCTACAGCTCATCTGCTAGCAAATGTTTGTCAGTGTCAACAGATGAAAAAATAGCAAAAGATTATTTACCCCAAAATGTAGAATTAGCTAATTGGGTTTACTGTAATAGCTTTTTTCTTAAGAACTTGTCCTCACAGTTTATATTTTTGTATTACATAGTCACAGAGTCTGCTACAAATATTACTCTAGCCTGAATGATGAATATTTCACGATTTTCTGCAAAGAGCACAGTTTTTCACCAAAGGAAAGGGAGGGAGTTAAGATTTTTGAGCCCCTACCAAGTGCCAGGTGCTGGGATAACTGTTTTCCATGTAATATCTCATTTTATCCTCTCAATAAAAAGCTGAAGATTAGGGAACAAAGCCTCAGAGAGGACATGCATTCTGCCCAAGGGTGTGGAGCTAAGAAAGTGGGGCTTCGGAATTTAACCCCAGGTCTAGCTGGGGCCAAAGTCCTTATTTTTTCCATTTATGACATCCATGAAGTAACAGGACTTCCAGTTACTCTTCAACTTAATAAGTTTGAGAATCATGACTGTAAGCAATGATGTTAGCGGTTGACTATTTTGTTCTTTATTTTTTTGACAAGCCAGTTTCCTATATTTTGAGAGAGTGGGTTTGGTATTGCCATACAGGACTGATGATGGAGAAGAACAAGGGCAGCAAGTTTCCTGATGCCCTGAGGATAAATGGTACCCAGAAGCAACACACTCCATTCCAGCCCTCTCCCCCCATCCAGGGTTGATATTTGCCGAGAAATGAATACATACATAAGCAAAACTTGGGGACACTTTTATGCATGCCATGCACAGCAGATGGAAAGTTAGTAAGTCAGTACAAAATTGGAATAGAAACATTCTCTGGCATCTAATGGCCCCTCATAAGTTGGTGCCTTGAGGATACACACACCTCTTTTTTTTTTTTTTTTTTTTTCCGCGGTACGTGGGCCTCTCACTCTTGTGGCCTCTCCCGTTGCGGAGCACAGGCTCCGGACACGCAGGCTCAGCGGCCATGGCTCACGGGCCCCGCCGCTCCGCGGCATGTGGGATCTTCCCAGACCGGGGCACGAACCCGTATCCCCTGCATCGGCAGGCAGACTCTCAACCACTGCGCCACCAGGGAAGCCCACACATGCCTCTTGATACCACCTTTGCCTCGCCTCTGAGTGGACAGACTGACCAGAAGGTAATTACAGTGTGTTAGAAGAATAAAATAACAGTCTGCCTTAGGACTCTAGTAGCAACTAAACAATGAAGTAAAAGGATGGGAGTGGGGTGAGCTGAATAACGGCCCCCAAATGTGTCCATGTTCTAATCCCTGGACCCTGTGAACATTACCTTACACGGCAAAAGGGACCGTATGGATGTGATTAAGGGAAGGAGAGAGGATCCTGGATTATCCAGGACAACAGTTCTTATAAGAGGGAGATGTGAGGAGTCAAAGCAGAAGGTCATGTGAGGTTGAAGGTAGGGATTGAGGTGGTGTCTTCTGAAGACGGGGGCGAGGGGGGCCATAAGCAAAGGAGCACAGGTGGTCACGAGAAGCTGAAAAAACGCAGGGAACTGGATTTTTCCCTCAGAGCCTCCAGAAGGAACCAGCCCTGCTGACACCTTAACTTATGGCCAGTGAAACCGATTCCAGATTTCTGAACTGTCAGAATTGTCAGGAAATAAATTTTTGTTGTTTTAGACCACTAAGTTGGTGATAATTTTTAATAGTGGCAACAGGAAACTCGCATGGGGCATGAAATCTCTCAATGAAGAAAAATGAGATTTGAAAACGATTGTCTTTGAGTGGGGAGGAAATGCCCAAAGATGATATCAATGTGTCAGCGCTGAGGAACGTGACCTACAAGGCAGCATCCGTGCTCCAGGGTAGGCGTGCAATCAGAGAGAGGTATGTGGAGGGTGCAAAGTTACTGGCATTGCTCTTTATCTTAAGCCGGGTGGCAGGTACATGAGTATCGGTGTTACTGTTTTTATTATAAATGCATATCTAAGATTTATATACATATAATATATATGTATATAGACAATTTTAAAAATTAAGTTTGAGTGATTGAGAAAATGATGTTACCAGTAGTAGAAACATTGAACTTCAGGGGGAAACTGGGAGACATCTAAATAGCTTAAGGTACATGTTATTCATCAAATACGCAGTACTTAACTAAACTCATTTAAAGTGGAGACTTGGTGGTCATTCCTAGGAGTTCTGGGTGGATGACAGTTTGAGGTAACAGTTTTAAGAACTTAATACGTGCCAAACACTGGGCTATGTGCTTGACCAGCATTTTTGCATGAAATCCTGACAAGCTGGAGAAGTATACTGGCAGAGACCTCAACACAGTCAGGAGCCAGGAGCAGCCTACTTGCGTTCAAAGCTTTGCTCTACCACATACTAGCGCTGGGACCTCAGACAAACTACTTAATCTCTCTGGGTCTCTGTTTCCTCATCTGAAAAATCAGAAGAGTAATAATAGTAGTACCTACTTCATAGAGTTGTTATAAGTAATAAATGAACTACCTCATACGAAGCCCTTTGAAGAGTACCCAGTACATTGTAAAACTCAATTACTATAATGACTATTATGAACAGAAAACCTGAGACTTAGACAATGAACATAACCAAGGGGATCCACCTAGTGAACGGTAGAACTGGAATTCCAACTCAGGCAAACTGTGTAAGCCTGGTGGGTAGAGCTAATTCAGTTTAACAAACAGTAAATTCAGTGTGAACGAATCAGCCCAGCAAGATTTTTTTTAACCTCTTTGAACTAAAATTGTTCTCCTGGTCTGTTGGCGTTAAAAATATTTTTTTCTCCCCTCATTAATTGTGTTTGATCAGTCAGACATAATCTTATTCTCTTGATTTTTTCAGAAGAACAAAATAATGATAAGCCATAATTTGCTTAAAAGATACAGGTAGAGTTCCCCCTTACTGCTAAATTATTTTCATTGTATTCCTCAACTGTTGAGAGAAAAATCTGAAAGATCCTTAAATACTTCTGTAAGGAGAGGGAAAAAATGAGTTCGTGCTGTTTTGGCCTCTCCATTAGGGGCCAATAGTAGTTAAAATTAATGGTGTGACCAATTTGATATTTTTATTAAAAATAATATGAAGGGCTTCCCTGGTGGCGCAGTGGTTGAGAGTCCGCCTGCCGATGCAGGGGACACGGGTTCGTGCCCCGGTCCGGGAAGATCCCACATGCAGCGGAGCGGCTAGGCCCGTGAGCTATGGCCACTGAGCCTGCGGGTCCGGAGCCTGTGCTCCGCAACGGGAGAGGCCACAACAGTGAGAGGCGCGCGTATAGCAAAAAAAAAAAAAAAAAGTGAACTCCTGGGTTCCATTTGCTTTTTCCATACAATGAGGAATTAGCCATGGCAAGAATTAGTCTGTGCAGAAAGATTTTTTCAATCTTAATAATTTTCTAATAATTAAGACTTCTAATAATTAAGACTTTCTAATAATTAAAGACTTCATTAATTTGTGTAGTTTTAAAATTTCAAATCACTGGGAATTTTAATCAAATCAGATTTGTCTGAGTAAAACTAGCTTTTCTAGTTGAGAAATAGCAGTGACTTCTGTGACTCTCCTGTCCAACTCATGGACCTTATTAGCTCTTTTTATATTTGTAAAAATGTTCAATTTTTGAAGCAGATACATATTGAAGGAATCAAGATACCACTTTAAACTGACTTCAAATAGCACAAATTCAATTATTTTTTCTTCAGTGGATCAAAAGAGCTTTTCGTCCTTCCCTCCCAACAGCTCCCAACATACAAACAAACACACATATCAAACCAAGTGGTTAACTAGCTGTTGGCTGTTGTAGAGACTTGAAAAGTAATCTAAAGCCTGTAGGTTGAAATGAAAATTCATAGCTCTAAGGGTACTTACGCCAACTGTCTTCAATCAAATGTAATCCAACCTTTTTCTTGTTATAGTAGTGTTCAAGGCAATATAGCATCAGTTCCTTTTCATTCTTCAAAGTTCTCCAGATAATTTTTACCAAGTTTAATTCATGATTGGCAGCTTTAAGAACATCCAAGAGGGCTTCCCTGGTGGCGCAGTGGTTGGGAGCCCGCCTGCCGATGCGGGAGACACGGGTTCATGCCCCGGTCCAGGAGGATCCCACATGCCGTGGAGCGGCTGGGCCCGTGAGCCATGGCCGCTGAGCCTGCGCGTCCAGAGGCTGTGCCCCGCGGCGGGAGAGGCCACAGCAGTGAGAGGCCTGCGTACCGCAAAAAAAAAAAAAAAAAAAAGAACATCCAAGGATTCACTACTCGAATAAGTCAAGGCCTCATCTTCTTGCCTCTAGGACCACAATGTGAAACTGGTTCGGGAGGCTCTCCTCATAGCCTTGTGCACCTAATTTCCACCAGATATGATGCCGTTATGATTTCAGAAACCAGCTGCCCTGAAGAGGAGAAGACCAAAATAATAGCTCTTGATTTGTAGTTAGGAGGATTTTTAGATTCCTTTATATGTGAGACACATTTAGGGGAGTCCTGTACTACCAAGAAGAGAATCGTTAGACATCAGTGAAAGCTAAAATAGTCCAGCAGGAGGGGGGAGGGCAGAGGGAGGGCAGAGGGAGGGCAGATGTGTTTTTACTTGAGAGTTTCATTTTGGTTCATGTGTTTAGAACTTACGGAGGATGTTTATCTGCCCCTGCTCAGCCGTTGTCTCATGGGGGAAGGTGTTGTACGTACTCTTTATTAAGAGAAGCTGCAGTAAGGAGGTTCTTATTGCTAAGGGAATTATGCTTCTTCAATGATAATCGCTGAATTTTCAGCTGCTGACTAGCGAGAGTAGCGGTAACTGAAAGACTTTAATGTTTTTATTTACTATTTGTAGTAATGGAACCAGCACGGTGGAAATGATCTCCAATAACTTCCCTCTTTTCCTTGAGCCCTCCCTGGGAAAAACGCTTCAAAAAACTTTGCTAACAATTATAAAACACACTCATATTTCAGAGGAAGGGAGACACATTACTAGTAAGACTTATCTTGAGCTAAATAGAACAGTTGCTAATAAAGTTAGTATTGTAATATGACAGTCTAAAGAGATATCCTGTATTAAATCTTATTTCCATTTCTTCTCCCTAATCCATATATCTCTTCCTTTCACCTTCTTATATCTTTTATACCCTGTGTTGTGGCGCAATTCTCCATAGCGATTACGTATCTGGTATCTGTGATAACATTTACGTATCTGTGATAGCGATTACGTATCTGTGATAGTATTTGTTCCAGACTACTTTTTGAAGGATGCTTGTATAGCAGACACCTTGGACACTAGAAAGAGCATCTCCATCCGGGTCAGAGGGCAGATTTGTATCATGACTAGTATAATAAAATAATATCTCCCTCTGTGGCAAATGTTAAGCAGGTTTGCTTGTAGACCCTCCTTATAAGATTGGGCATTTTCTAATCTTGGGGATCCTCAGCTGGGACACAGACCCACTGGATGCCTGGCATACACCTGCATCTGTCTCACTGCCCCTGCAAAACTTGGGGGACAAGGGGGCCAAAATGAACATGAACCTCACGCCGTCCGTGTGCTGTGAACGATAATGACCTTTATCTCTGACCTAGGAGTCTCATGAAACTGTGTTAGCTTGAAAACATAAAATTTCAGACCCTTTTCTATTTTATTCTCTTTGTTCTCATTATATGTTATTCCTCCTCTCCTGATTTCAGAACGGAAATGTCCAGTACTTTTCTCAGGACCCCTCTGACCCAAGGCGCGTTGACAAATGCTTGCCTGTGTTGATTAACTCAGTGGGGGAATTCTTTTACAAAGTAGACGTATATCAAATCATCACATTTATACTTTTAATATCTTACAATTTAATTTATCAAGTGTACTCAGGTCACATGGGGTGTGTGTTTATCCATTTTAAATAAATGAATTCAGACATTTCCATTCTGGCTGTGCTGAGGTAGGCACGCACAGGCTGGTTTTACCCCACAGGACTTTATATGTCCAAGGCCTAGCATTCTGTAGTTTGCCCGAATCTTCAGATATTGCCAACGTAAGCTGCGCTCCCCAAGGTTTGCTCTACCAAGGTTCCCATTTAAGGAACTGGAACGTTTTCAGAAATCTAGAGCTGATGTGTCTGATCAGCCTGAGACCAGACTGACATCCTCAGGATCAGGTCAGCTTAATGGAGGGTGCCCATGGGTTATTTATCTTCAGAGAGGAAAATAGGCTCTGTGAAATCCTTTATTTTCTAATTTCCTCTTTTCCTGGGAGGGAGATGAAGGCTAGCTGGTCACTCTCCTTCGTCTATGACTCATATTTATGGGCCTTTAATCATCACTGTGATTTTCCCGTGGGTTGATTCCAGAGTCTCCTCTTTCTTCTCTGGCTGAGAGCTCATAATTGGGTATTTGCTCTTCCCCACGCCTGGGATTCTCTTCTTCAGATTCTTCCCATGCTTCGCTCATTCTCATCCTTCAGGGTTTTGCTTAAACCACACGCCGCAGAGAGGCTGCCTCTCTAACAGACCCCCAGCCACAGGGGACCCCGCGGGCGCCACCACCCAGCTGCCAGGAGAGAGCGCCGTGCTCACCTAACTGCTCCTGCCGTGTCCTTCAGAACCAGGCTCGGGTGGCAGAGCCTAGGTCCCATGTCTTCACCCTGGCAGCAAAGAAATCTGGAAGGATCCATTAGTTTCTACTTTAGGAACAGAATACATAATGTAGGCTGCTCTCAATCAGAGAAAGCGTGTCCCAAAATATTGAGGAACTACATGCATGATAATTGACCTCTCTATGATGGGTATGAGTCCTATAAAAAAAATGTGGGTGGTAATTTCAAACAGAGAAACTAGCACAAATAAAGTTTCAAATGATGTACTGCCCAGGGGATTGTGTATAGAACTCACTGACTGAATTCATGTAGATAAAGTCTTGAAGATACATCTGGATCAGTGAAGAAAATGTTGAGTGATGGTACTAATAGGATGCATGACCTCGAACTTTATTTCTGAGATTTTTGGAGACCTTGCTGATAGAAGCTGGAAAAAGTCATGAAAAACTTACAAGAAGTTTTCTCTGTGCATGAGAGTTGAGACTTCAATCTACCTGTGGGGCAGACTGACTCTTCCTTTGGTCTGGAGAGAAAATCAGCTCCACCAGGATAACGAGGGTGAGTTTAATCCTGTAGGTGATAGGGAATCTCTGAAAGGATTTGAACAGGAAAATGGCATTATTCACAACATGCTCCTTAAGATTAAACCAGGGAGATGAAAGCTGGATAAGAAAGAGAAAGAGACTCAAGGCATAAAGCAGCACGATACTCAAGATTGATGATTTCCTCCGAAATATCTGTGTTTGTGTGAAAAATATCAAACTACAAAATATCAAAAATAACAAAATATCAAACAACTTCAGACAATCATATACAGGATATTCCATCAGTGGACAGTGTTAATGCTAATGGAATAATTTCATTGTGTAAAAATGAAAGGCACTTGATTAATTTAGTGTAAGGAGACCTCACCATGGTAAGAATCAAATGTACATTGAGTCTGACTCAAGTTCTAGATCTAATATTTTAGGAAATACAGCACATGAAGACTAGGGAGAGTTAAACGCTAGCTTTTCCTTCTGGACTCATCTTTCCCTGTTTAGGGCTTCAGGTCATGTTCTGTGAGGACTGAGCTTTTTTCCAGACAGTGTCAACATCTGAGAGTTGCCCTCTGGTGTGCCCTGGCTCGTTCCCACTGTCTGCCCTTTCCATGGAGGAGCGAAGAAGGCAGTACGAGATCCGCAGACAGAGTGGTTTGCTGCCTGTATCTCCGATCCTGGCTCGACCTTCAGCAATTTATTTAATCCCTCTGTTTCCTCAGTATCATCCTCAATAAAATACCAATACAGCCTCCTTATTAATCCATGCCTGTGTCAGGCCCTGTTCTAAGCACATATAAAGCTCCAAGGTCAGGGCCAAACCCAGAGACAGTCAACACTGTTAGCATTATTTTGTTATGAGGCCAAGAGCAGAAGGAAACTTCCATCCCAATCCCCTCTTTGTTCTCCCATCTCAGCGTTTGTCCATGAAAATATTACCTCATAATATGGCTGGCAACTGCCGTATCATTTCAGCTGCCAAGACAGGGATGTTATTAACGTCTATTTTGGTTTTTACTTCCTCTTCTGAAACTGTTTTATAAATGACATATTGTACATCCCTTCAAAGGTCACCCCAAAGGAAGTGAGACCAACTAGACAGAGGACAACAGCAATTAACCACTATTCTCCCAGGGCTCACTCAACCACTGTGTCTCCCTGAGCCCAGAAAGCAAGGATTTTGGATGGGAAAGTAAAATCCTAGGCTGCTGCCCATGGCGAGGATGTGAAAATGCCTGGGGCATCAGCTCAGTGTGGAACACTCTATGGTGAATTTTTTAAAATCTGGAGGATGTGTAGATACAGGAATGGTTTAATTCTCAGCAATTAGTGCAGCGGGAGGTACATTCCCAAATGTATAAATGCAACTGCAGCTCATAATTGACTCCATTAAACGCTAAAGGATGCCGAGTGTCACTGCCTTTGAAACAAAGCGTCAAGAACAACAAAACCTCTTGGAAATGGCTGCTGAACAATTGGCTAAGTTCACCCACAAGTGAAGTGCGTGCCTTTTTCAAATGTATGCCTCAGAAATATTTCAATTTTATATGTGTATTGACTTTTGAGATCACATATAACTGATCTATATGGCAGATGCCAACAAGATAATATATTGATGGTCTTTGTGTAAGAAGAGAACAAAGAGCTAAATGTAACAGAAGAAAAGTAACCAAAGAAACTTGGACAAAGAAAAAGAGGATGTGGATAGAAATAAGGTTAAGGACCTTGTACATTTTCCCATCTGGTACAGGTTGGTTCTTCTTTTTGTCTTTACTAAATATTGAATGCATTCAAATACATATTTCTAAAACATGTGAAGTGTCTAAATATTAAGCATAAAACACACATATATACAGCCATATTTATATTTGACTCAGAGATATTTCGGGTTTGGTTCCAGATCACCACAATAAAGCAAATATCACAATAAAGCGGGTCGCAGGAACTTTTTGGTTTCCCAGTGTATGTAAAATTTATGCTTACACGATACTGTAGTCTATTAAGTGTGCAATAGCATTATGTCTAAAAAAAAAACATACACACCTTAATTAAAAATAATTTATTGTTAAAAAATTCCAAAACAATTAACAGTGGTAACATCAAAGATCACTGATCAACATAACAAATATAGTAATAATAAAAAAGTTTGAAATATTGTGAAAATTACCAAAATGTGATGCAGAGACTTGAAGTGAGCAAATGCTGCTGAAAAAATGGTACTGCTAGACTTGGTCGATGCAGGGTTGCCACAAAACTTCAATTTGTAAAAAATGCAGTATCTGAGAAGTGCAATGAAACAAGGCATGCCTGTGTTTTTCACCCAGTGTAAGAGATAGAACAAGAGGAAACACCTAGAAGCCCCATGTGCTCCTCCATGCTCCTTCCATTCCATCCCCCAACCCCTAAAGGTAACACTGTCCTGAACTTTAATAGTTTTCTGGTACATCCATCAATCCATGGACATTTTGGTTTTTCCAAAAGAAATAGAAACACCTGTTGTTAATTAACTATCATTTCTGAGCTTCACTATCAAAAAGCAGAACTGATGGATTTTGTGAGCATCTTCTAGCCTCATGAAAAATTTATTATTAATCTGCATCTAAAATGACACCTGAGGGCTTCCCTGGTGGTGCAGTGGTTGAGAGTCCGCCTGCCGATGCAGGGGACACGGGTTCGTGCCCCGGTCCGGGAAGATCCCACATGCCGCGGAGCGGCTGGGCCCGTGAGCCATGGCCGCTGAACCTGCGCGTCCGGAGCCTGTGCTCCGCAATGGGAGAGGCCACAGCAGTGAGAGGCCCGTGTACCGCAAAAAAAAAAAAAGAAAGAAAGAAAACTGACTAGAGAAGCTGACACGAAACTCAGAATTAAAAGAATATTAACATTAAAGGAGAAAAGGTAAAGAAGTTTCAAGGAAAAAACTCTATAGACACATATACATGTAAATATTTGCCAAATGTAGAATTTATAATGAAAATGCGACAAGCTGAACACTTTTTTCTTGTTACACGGTACTGGAACTCTGTGGAAACTTGAAAATAAAAGAGCCCAACTATGAAGTCATTATGAAAGTTTTTGCATAAGTGTTCTTAAGTTACTAAGGCAGCTAAATGAAGCACAAATAATGAACAAAAAGATGGGCAATTAATGTTCTAAAAGATGTACGATCTGAGGAGCAAGAAAGCATTTCTTTTAATAAGAAAGCATGCTTCTTAGAAATGAAATTGGAAAAGCAGTTCCCTGAAAATAATTTAAAGTATTTTCCCAGAATTGAAACCACCCTGGCTCTGGTTTGCAAAAATCTCTAAGTAAACAGAGCTGCTTTTCTTAACATGAAATGTGATTCTCGACAAGAGAACTTGGTGATTATTATGGAAATGAAATGCTGTACATTTTTCTAAATGTGAGTATATATTTATATCATATTCATTTCCCTTTGATAATGTTGCTGTTTCTTGACAACATGAAATTTTAAGCATTCGAATGTCATAATTTGAATGCAGTTGGAAGTTTCATTATGCAGCTGGCAAATGCTAGGCATTTATGCTGGTAATAAAGGAGGGGGCCAGGCAATCATTTCATGAACCTCTTGTTGATTATGTGTTCGTATAAGCAGCTGATCAGAAGGCACAGACCTGTAGTGGGAAGAGCTCATACAAGGTAGTGACTCAGGAATCATCGACTTATTTCACCGTTTACATCAATTGATATTAAGTGTTTAACCTATTGGATATTAATACTCTTATTCAACATTTGATCTGTGAGAATCAAATAGATATAATTCCAATCACTGGTTTAGCATTTGCCCATTAAGTTAAAGTCAAAAGGGGGCTTCCATGGTGGCGCAGTGGTTAAGAATCCGCCTGCCAATGCAGAGGACATGGGTTTGATCCGTGGCCCGGGAAGATCCCACATGCCATGGAGCAACTAAGCCCGTGCGCCACAGCTACTGAGCCTGCGCTCTAGAGCCCGCGAGCCACAACTACTGAGCCTGCGCACCTACAGCCCGTGCTTCGCAACAAGAGAAGCCACCGCAATGAGAAGCCCGTGCATTGTAATGAAGACCCAACACAGCCAAAAAGAATTAAAAAAAAAAAAAAGTCAAAAGGGTTTTATTATTTTCTAGATTTAGTTAGAATATGTTGATGTGTCTCAGGCAGCGGTCCCCAGCCTTTTTGGCACCAGGGACCGGTTTTGTGGCAGGCAATTTTTCCACATATGGGGGGGCGGGGATGGTTCAGGTGGTAATGCGAGCGATGGGGAGCAGCAGATGAAGCTTCGCTCATTCGCCTGCCACTCACCTCCTGCTGTGTGGCCCGGTTCTTAACAGGCCGTGGACCGCTACGGGTCCATGGCTCAGGGGTTGGGGACCCCTGGTCTAAGGTAGACAAAATTGAAAGCAGATGTGGGAGTAAATTCTCAGCTCAGATGATACCACCCATAGGGCTTTGCCTATTTCTCTCCAGCAGAACTACCCGCAAAGCCAGGGACCTCGTCCAGGATTCTCCCAGCAACCACTGCTGTTCATGCCATCAGTTTCTCTTCACTCTGGTCCATCTCCATTTTTATTTCTAGAGTCACAAACCCACAAGGGGGTCAGAGCGCATCACTTTCTTGCTGAAAATTCTCCTCTGAGTCCCTGTTACCTACAGAAGAATGCCAAAATTCTTCCCAGTCTGGAACAAACACCACCGCAGCCTCATCTCCACCGGCCGATGTAGCACTGACCCTCCCAGCTAGATGGATTGTCTCACCTTCTGCAATGGTGTCAGACACCTTATGTCTTCACACGCTGCAATATGACCTCTAAATTGTAGCACACAAGTATAGCTCCACCTGGAACCTCAGAATTTGACCTTTTAAGATTCTTTTTTTTTTTTTTTGATGTGGACCATTTTTAAAGTCTTTATTGAATTTTTTTACAATATTGTTTCTGTTTTATGTTTTGGTTTTTTGGCCGCAAGTCATGTGGGATCTTAGCTCCTTGACCAGGGATTGAACCTGCACCCCCTCCATTGGAAGGTGAAGTCTTAACCACTGGACTGCCAGGGAACTCCCTCGACCTTCTTTGGAATAAGTATCCTTGGAGATAAGGATCTTAAGATCTTTCTGGATTAGGGTGGGCTCCAGATCCACAGATGGGTGTCCTGTAAGAGACAAAACACAGAGGCAAACAGAAGGAGAAGGCTGTGTGAAGATGGAGAGAGAGACTAGAGTAATGCACCTATAAGCCACGAATGCCAAGGATTGCCAAATGCCATCAGAAGCCAGGAGAGAGACAATGCGTGGATTCTCCCTGAGAGCCTCCAGAAGGAACCAACCTTACCAATACCTTGATTTTAGATTTCTGGCCTCCAGAACTGTAAAAGAATACATTTCCATTGTTTTAAGACACTGAGTTAGTGATAGTGCCTTATGTAAGGCAGACCTAGGAAACTAGGACATCCTCCCTCTGCTCGTGATGTCCTCTCTTTTTCCATGAAGCAAATGCCTTCCTCAAGACCCAGGTCAAATGTCTTAATTCATGGCAGAGGAGTAAGAGGAGGTTGGTATATTTTCTTGATAAAAGCAGTATTTATACCCACATCCTCCCATATGCCAGGTTGGGGATGGCGTTTCTCAGCCATCTGCTAAGTCCCAACTCTTGTTCCAGGGGAATATAGTTTTTCTAGAGGCGGGGACAGTTTTCAGTAGTCATTTTCAGTTCCAATAGAATGTTCAACTAGTGTTTATTGAGCACCTACTGTATGCCTGGGACTATCGGATATATCTTCTAGTCTACTTCGGCCATCCCTGAGGTTAGCTAGAAAGGAGTGGGAAAAGAAAGGGATACAAACTCATACAAACTTTGTGCTACTTATGTGCCAGAAATGCTGTGAGATGCTTTTATAAGAACAATGTTAAAAGTACTTTTGCATTTGAACTCCATCAGTTGGAGTTCTTTAGCTGTAAGCATCAGAAACTTAAGTTCTTTACCTTAAACATAACAAAACATAAAGAAAGAAAGAGAAAAAAATATACTGGAAAAATAAAATGAAAAGCTGAACAACGACTGGATTTAGAAAAGGATAGGAACGAGGGAAATTCCAGGGATTTAGGTAGCATTTATTTATTCATTCCTTCACATAATACAGTTGTTATTATTTATGTGCTAGGCGAACCCCTTTCCCAATAAACAAGACAGAACAAGTACCCGCCCTCTCCCATATGAGAGAGAAAAAGAAGTAAACCAATAAACATACACAGAAAATTCATGTAGTGAAAACAGCAATGAAAGAAATAAAGCAAAGAAAAGGGATAGAGAGTGACAAGGCAGGGAAATAAGGTGCTAAAATGGAGCTATTTTAAACGGAGTTGCCAGGAAGGTTGTCTCTGAGCAGGTGACTTTTGAGCGAAGACTAGAATAAGATGTGAGAGAAGACCACAGAAGTGTCTTGAGGGAGAACGTTCTGTTAGAGAGATAAACAATAGCAAAAGCACTCAAGCAGGACTCAACTTGAAAAGCCTCAGAAGGCCAGAGTTGCTGGACAGAAGTGGAAATAGACAATAGGACCAGCTATTTGCAAATTTTGTTGCCATGTTTATGTTTAGATGTGTTTATATAGTAATAACAAAAGCTAACACTTGTATAGCATTTACTACGCACCAGGCAGTGTTCTAGGTGCTTTATTCGTCTTAACTCATGAAGGCTCATGACAATCCCAGGAACAAGCTACTTTTACTATCCTTGTGTTTCTGATAAGTAAACTAAAGAATCGAGAAGTTGCATAAATTGTCCACCACCACGTGGCAAGGGACTCAAACGCAGACTCCAAAGCAGATAGTTTGGGAACAGGACCTGTGTTTCAACCACTTTGCTGTTCTCCTTATGTGATAATAGCTGGGCTTCAAAATGTTAGTTGTGTCATTTTTAAGTTACTAGCAGAATGTGTGTAGAATGGGCTGGAGCGAAAGGGGATAAATTCATTTTTATTTGAGCTTGGAATCGCCAACTGTGTTTCTGTCTGGATTTCTTTTAATCTCCCATTGATCCATGCATTTAAATCTGGGGATTGAATTTTGGATCAGCAGGGCACACGGATGAAAGCCAGAGTAAGGTCTGGCATACGTTTCAGCCACACCAACAAGAAGCCAAAATGCTCTTTGGGGGTAATTAGTACCCTCACCTCTTTGTGTGTTCTCAATAAGTCCAGTTATCCCAGAGCTCAGACTACTTCCAGGAGATAATTAGGGGCTGCTGAAAGCTGCATTAACTCTGCCAGGCCACAGGGGCATTGTAAATGACTACTTCTCAGAGAGACTTATCAGCTTTCAGCAAATTGCAGCACCTCAACCTGATTCCCAGAAGGATCGAACATGGACTGCTTGTATTATTACATTCTCATTTGGAGGCTTTGAACCTCTTTTTTTTTTTTATAGAGACTGATGTCATTTTCAAGTCTGAAAGGCAACTTTGGGGACAGGAAGAGTTAATGCCACACATCTGGAGAAGCCTGATTAAAAGATGAGGGCATAGTTTAAGGCCTGGGAAAGAGCGTTCTTCCAGACTTTTCTGATTCACGATGGTTTGTATTAATTTTACAGCCAACTTTCCTCTCTATCTTTCTCAAATGGTCCAATACTCTTAATTAGGGCTGCAGAGCTGTTGCTTATAAAATCCCAATTAAGCACCACATATTTTTCATGTATTATTTCCAATCCTACGATAAATGTGTTCTAATAATCCTAGGAGCAAACACATAGTGAAGGCTAAGAATGTACCAGGCGTTATTCTGAGCACTTGCATATTTTAAGCCACTGGCTACGCCAACAACCAAACCTGTATGTTTTCTGTCTCCTCAGGAATGTCTGGACTACTCTTATCTAACACCAATTAGAATATTCTTTTTCTCTTTCTAAGACTATTTGGATTTTGAGAAATAAAAAATCTACAGAATCTCAAAGAATAATTAATGAATGTTCACAAAACCACTGCCCAGAATGACAAGTACTAACATTTCACATACGTTTAAAGACTTCTAAAATTCTTAATATTTAAATGGAGCAGGACCCTATGGTCCCTGCCCCCCATGTCCTCAGCCTGACTATTGTCTGTGGAAAAACGCTAGCCAAAGAATAAGTTTAATCAGAGAAGTGAGAAAATACAGAAACAAATGAAAACAAATGAGTCCAAATAATAACTGTTAAGTCATTAAGTAAAATCAAGGACCTTTAGTTCCTCCTCAAGGGCTATACATAACATTCTGAGCCATATCCTGGGAGCTGTCTTATAGATGCTTATAGGAAGCCCCACCAGGTGGGAGAAGTTAACTACATGATGACCAGATTGTAGCCATGACATGCGCTGCCACAATTCCAAGAACTGGCCTCAAGGAAATGGGAACAAACTGACCCTGGAACTGAAGATTAACTGTACCTAAAACAATCAAGATGACGCTGGTCAGACCACCGCATGACCAATGTCAAGATGGCAGTCAGAGGTGACTGTGCTGTTTCTGCATGTAGCCCTCTCCCTCCATCTATAAAAGCTCTTGTCCTCTGGTTGAAAGCGGGGAGGAATTGGGCTTTGGACAGGCGTCCTCCTCCCACCAAACCCCACCACCGTTGCCGGCCTCCGAAATAAAGCAAACTTTCCTTTCCACCAACCTTGCCTCTTTATTGGCGTTTGAGTAGCGAGCAGCCGGACCCCCACTTTCGGTAACAATATATCTAGCAAACTTTACTATAAAGCCAGATAAGCTCCACCTCCTGTTTGTTCCCACCCACCCCCCAGATGCCTTTCCTTCTTATCTCCCAGGGCAATGCCACACAATATGGGAAAACTGCATCATGTGTTTATATCAATCTATGTATGTGTGTTGTATTTGCCTGTTTTAAATTCACATAACTGGCTTCATACTTGACATATCATTCTTCACCTTTCTTCACTTAACGTGGTTTTTGAGCTCTATCCATATTAATCATAAAGATCTAGCTCATTCTCTTTACCACATTTACAGGACTACATCACATCAACACACCACATTTTACTTACTCCTCCTGTAGATGGTTATTGAGTTTGTTTCTTATAGCTCGTTATTACTAATGAAGTGACTATGTGCATTTTTGTAGTATCTGTATTAATTTGTATGGCTACCAAACAAAATACCATAGCTAGTTGGCTTAAATAGCAAATTTATTTTCTCACCGTTCTAGAGGCTAAAAGTCCAAAATAAAAGTGTTGGCAGGTTTGGTTTCTCTTGAAGTCTCTCACCTTGGCTTGGGGATGGCTGCCTTCTCTGTGTCCCCAGGTGGCCTCTTCTTTGTGCACGTGCATCCCTGGTGTCTCTCCTTTTCCTTATAAGGGCACCAATCATACTGGATTAGGGCCCACCCATACGTCATCATGTAACTTTAATTATCTCTTTAAAGACCCTGTGTCTAAATATAGCCTCATTGTGAAGTGTACTGGGGTTAGGGCTTCAACATATGGATTTGGGGGAGGACACAATTTAGTGCTAGTTGGAAGCAGTCTAGACTAGGGGTTCCGAGCAAGGGCACTGGAGTCAGCCTGCCTGGGTGGGATACTGACTGTCCGTGTGCTAGCCACGTGACTTTATCATGCTACTCAGCCTTGCAGGAACTCACCTACAATAAAACCCATCTGTCTCTTGGGTGATTGTTAGAAGAGCTACATGTAAAGCACCACACTGTGCCTCACTCAACATCAGCTACTGTGAGGTCTACTCATGTATGTTAAGTAGAGTTTATCTAGAAATGTCACTGGTCATGGAATTTCCAAGGCACAGGGAGCAACTTTTCAATTTTTCTAGATTCTGCCAAATTGATCTCTGTGGTGGTTACATCAATGAACGCTTCCACCAGCCAAGTACAAGAGTTCTTTTATCCTCATATCCTGGCCAAGAAGAGATTTTTCCATCCTATAACAGTATTTCTATCCATCTGATGTTTGAGGAAAAGTATGTCATTGTTTAGTACGTTCTTTGACATACATCTGCTTCAGGAAGTCTATAGACCATAAGGGAAAAAATATGCAGGTGGTTCTCTACACTTCTCATAGTTAGTTCCTTAGTATATGTCCAAAACAAAGACAGACCCATTACAAATGAAAACCCTCTTTGGCTAGAGTCGGATGCAAGCAGGGAGTTAGTCAGGTGTCTCTGGTTATCCTTCTCTGATCTCTGGTTCTCTTTCTGTGCTTTAAGGGATTTTTACTTCTCCTTCAGGAAATAAAGAGCATCTTTCAACTGGACACTCTCCAAAGTTCAGGAAAGTGAAGTAACGCTTTCCTGGTGGCAATTTTCCTTTGGCTGAAGCATTGACTCTCAAATTTGATTTTGTCCAAAAATCATCTGCAGAATTTGTTAGTAAGGCTGGTCTCTGGCTTAGTCAGAGATTCTTATTCAACCCTAGTGTGGGGACAGGAGTCTACCTTTTTAGCATTTCAGGATTCATTTCAGGAAATATGTGGCCGTCACTTTAAGGAGCACAGCTTTAAACATAAAATATTCTCTGGGTATGTTCCTAAGTATTATGCTGTTATGTGCACCCTTGTTGTATTTTAACCTAAATTAACATCCAGCCTGCAAACAAACGTTGGCATAGGCTTTGGAAATGTGTCTTCTTGAGTCTTATGTTCTCTGTTTAATGTGACTAGGAAATTTCTAATGTTCTTTCCAGTTCTGATGTTCTGTGGTCCAGTTCTGTTACACGCCTGTCCTATTTATTGCTGGGTCTTCAGTACCCCATGCAGGGACACGCTATTCATAGACCACGGATCGTTTAGCAGCAACAGTAACGAATTTCTCTCAGAAACTTGAAACACAGATAAATAAGGCTACCCATTGAAAGTTAAATATTTAATTGAACTTTATAATTGAACATGACAGATAAGATCATTACATTTGTAAATGTCCCCTCAGAAGGTAGAAAACCTCCCAGACTAAAAAAAAAAAACAAAAAAAAAAAACTGGAAGCGCGAGATCTAAATCTAATTGATGTTGAATTTAATATGATATAAAGCTGTAGCTATCAGTGTAATAACATATCTGGAGAAGATAACGTAGGGACTAAGAAGATATTAGGAAATATCAAAGAAAAAGAGTCTAAAAAAACCAGCAAGCATCCAGCCCTTGTCCAGAGGGGAAAGTGCCCCAAAATTTAAATGGTAGTTTATCCCCATAGGAAAGCTGATGAATTAATAAAAAATGATGATGGATGTCACTTTAATGTTAATTTTACATTTTTTAAAAAAAATACCATTTTTAGGGCTTCCCTGGTGGTGCAGTGGTTGAGAGTCCGCCTGCCGATGCAGGGGACACGGGTTCGTGCCCCGGTCCGGGAAGATCCCACATGCCGCGGAGCGGCTGGGCCCGTGAGCCATGGCTGCTGAGCCTGCGCGTCCGGAGCCTGTGCTCGGCAACGGGAGAGGCCACGACAGTGAGAGGCCCGCGTACCGCAAAAAAAAAAAAAAAAAAAAAAAATACCATTTTTAGCCAATTGATGTGACAAAAAAGAGATTCTATCTGGTGCTTGAGGATTTAGTCGCCATCATGCGTGGCTTGCAGAACTGTAAACTGACGCGTTCTTTTTGAGATGCCTCAACAACGTACATTCCCATGGATTTAATAATTTCAAATTTAAGAATGCCTTTAGAGGAATAACTCAGTTATGCCAAGGGTTTTTTTTATAAGGGTGTTTATTGCAGTGTTTCTGTCACTGTAAATGTACAACCAAAGAGAATCAATTATATACATTTTAGCATAGCCCCCTAAACAAAATCTTATTTATCCTTAAATAATTATCAGAACTGTGAATAGTATTTTCACATGGTAAGCTAGAAATTATGTGCTTTCAAGTAAAACAATCACTTTATAGTGTAGCAACACAGTATAACACATAATTTTAAGTTTAAAAAATATATATCCATACACATAGAAAAAGTGTTAATGCAATACACACATATATTAAAAAGTTCCATAGTGGTTAGGTCTGCATAGTGGAATTATTGGTATGGATTTTCAAAAACCTTTTCAGTTCTATTTCCTAATTTTCTGCAATGAATATATTCATTCTGTGTGTGTGACTGCGTTTTATGATAAAGTAAAAGTATTACTAATTTTTTTTTTTTTTTTTTTGGCGGTACGCGGGCCTCTCACTGTCGCGGCCTCTTCCGTTGCCGAGCACAGGCTCCGGACGCGCAGGCTCAGCGGCCATGGCTCACGGGCCCAGCCGCTCCGCGGCATGTGGGATCTTCCCGGACCGGGGCACGAACCCGTGTCCCCTGCACCAGCAGGTGGACTCTCAACCACTGCGCCACCAGGGGAGCCCCAAAGTATTACTAATTTTTAACATTAGAATTTTGGTTTCAGGAACTGGTCTGTTTTGAGTTTAGTTAAGGACAGTCATTCCTTCAGCAAACATTATTTGAGCATGTACCTAGTGCCTTGGAATAATTCAGTGAAAAAACAGACCGAGGGCCCTACCCTTGTGCTTTACCTTCCAGCATAGACCCCAGCCAGCTCCTCTGAGCAAGAACCACAGTGCACATTGACCTGGCCTGGTGCTCAGGGAGCTGAGTTTGCCACTCACGTCTCCAAACCGGAGGCCCCCTCCAAGAACCGGAGCCCCTGAGAGGGCCCTGGAGCCCAGCCCTGTTCGGGGCTCCCCAGCTAGTTACTGTGATGGTGGAACAGCCCACTCCATCTTCCAAACTTTTCACAAAGGACCTATACTTTTATAAGAAAAGCACACAAGAATAATGTTATTAAGTAAAAGAGAATGTGTATTTTTAACATTCCACATACTCTAAAGCCTGGCGAGCCTCACTGAGTTAAAACTCCACTAATAACAATTTTATTTGTGATAGGATTGGGACTGCTTTTGTGCTCCAAGCCAGAAAAAAAAATAAATCATTAACCCCTTACATAGCATTTCATTTACTGATGAAATTCTCTAGTGCTGCAAATTTGGTTGGTCATTTTGCCCGGAGCGCTGCACAGCAGGCTGGTGAGTCAGCTTAGGTTTCCCACTGGCTCACTGGGAAGGAAAATTTTCTTATTTAGCAAAAAGTATTCCTCCCCCTGTGCCCACCTCCACCCCTTGGCAAACCCTTAAGAGGCTCAGGAAGTTTGCCCCACAGCTTTCTTTAAGTTTTTTCCCCTCTTTGCTTCACAGACCTAAGATTAGTTAATGTAATATTTTAATGCGCAGTTGAAACAAAGGTGAATTCAGGGAAAAATGCATCTGTTTACACCTCTACCCTAAGGTGCCCTCGTTAAGGACCATTTCTATTTCTTAATTATTCCAGGCAGTGTCCTCTGCCCTTACTGTCCTATCATTTTCTAGTTATAAGTCTCAGACTTGGTCTTGTCTTCAGCTCTCTCACTTGTATTTGACGTATTTCAGCAGGTTGTCAAAATCACCAGACCTCAGGAATAATTAAGCCACCAAAATTAAATTGGATTTTAAAAATTCTGATGGGTACTGATTGCTCACCTAAGATTTTCCCCTCCTCTTCCCACACATCTACACACTTATTTCTCCTAGATTAGGGAAACATCAACATGTCCCTCTAAGGAGTATATATAAAAACAAGACCCAAATTTGAGACTCATTGGGAGGAAGTCTTACTGACGGGCTTCCTTTTAGTTCATGTTCATTTCTATCATCTATCTATCTACCTATCTATTGATCTATCTATCATCTATCTATCGACAATCTGCATTTTCTTACCAAATAAAATGTCTCGTGTGAAATAATTTAATACACAGATTTAAAACAAAGGATTCACGGAAAAGGAAGAAAATTCTAAGATTTCGAACTGCTAGGTTTTAGCCCCAGCATGGAGGGATAATGCCAATGGGAGGCACAGTGAAGTGTTATGGGTGAGATTTTCCTGGAAAACTACAGAACATACTAACGGGTCTCAGAGATATTAGGGTCCCCCTGAGAAGAAGCTCCATTTTCCTCCCCTTGCCCTAGAATGTGTTTCAAGGTCTGGTGTGGGCAGGAAAGATTTATTCATGCCCATGTTGAGAAGACCCAAACCATTCTGATTTCAAAGAGTTGACAAGGATCACAAAGGACTTAAAATAATGGATAGTTCTTTTAGAATAAGCTGGATTTCTGAGGGTGCCTGGAGGTGCTGAGAGGGCTCTGAGCAATAGTATTGTAGATTTCAGTGATGGAAATAACAATTCCTAGTATTTTCATTAGGGACTCAATATTCTAAGTACTTTACACATTCATCAACCCGGTGACATTGACAGCAACTAGTTCAGACCCTTGATTTTAAGCATGAGGATAATGAAGGCAAGAAAAGTTACATAACTTTCCTTAAGTGACTCAAGTATTCAGCGGCAGAGACTGTGTTACACCAGGTTCCTTCATTTTTAATCCAGTGTATTCTTACTACACCATGCAAGGATCACATTTTGAGTTCCTTGTAACAGAGACATTTTGTAACAAGTCCAGGTAAGTGACATTTTTTAAGTGCTTATTTAATTTAGGTGCTTATCATGGATTATGACACTTCCCAGAAGCAAGATGTCCCCAAACTTAATAAATATAGAGAGAAAAAGAACACAGGTTGACCACTTCAGGTTAATGATTTTCTTTTTTTTCTTTTTCATTCATCTAGAGCGTTAATGATTTTAAGTGTTTTTCTCCCATCACCTGCACATTTCTCCACTTCCATATGTTTGTAGGCAGGTCGGCTTCTTAATCAGACCATCTAAAGATTTTGACCAACTATGTATTGCCTTTTAAAAAAAAAAATCTCAGCTGTATGGATTTTACAGCAGCGACTGTCATGTCTGTTCTCACTTATCTCAGAAACCTTCTTGAAACTCTTCGGACTGTAAACGGTAACTTATAATAAATGTCTGAGAATGTGGCACATCAAAGCATATTTATTTTAAGTCTGCTGTCATTGTTCTGTATTACATGTTGCCTAGAAGGAAGTTGCAGGCTTTTTGTCTCCAGTCGTGAGCTTAGGTCCAAAAGAGCACCAGGGATTCAATGTTTTTTGTACATTCACGATTTGGGGCTTATGTTATGATTTTAAATCTCGCAAACCGATATCGAGCAATCATGTAAGTTTTTCATTTTTGTGCAAAATAATAAGATGCCTTTTTGCAGAAAAGGTCCAGACTGAACTTGTCAAGTATTATATTTTACAACTGCCTTTCATGCTAGAGAGGCCTGACTTTGGCTTGCTTATAACTGAATGACTAATGTGGATTGAAACTGATTTTATAATTACGTGACTAGATGACTTCCGGAGCTTTTATTTGGTGCCTTTGGAAACAGTGCTTGGAAGAATGAGGGAACCTCAAGAATCAAAATTATGACACATAAATATGAAAATGATGTAAAGACATAAGAAGTTTCCCTGGTAATATTGACAAAAGAACTCACTCCAACTAGTTAAAACAGAGTTAAAAAGAGTAAATTAATGTGGTACTAATACAAAATCGAGGCAAAATTTAATATTCTATCATGAAGACTTCATAAATCAGTGAGAGAAAAGGATTATGAAACAAATAATGCCTTGACAATTAGTTTAATGTTTAGGCCCAGTTTTTCAGAACATGCGCAAAAATAAACTTTTACATCATGAAAAAGTGAAATATATTAATAATAATCGGTACATAAAAATTAAGCAGATTTTTTCATGAACGTCTTATATCTCAATGGGAACTAGATGAGGAAAATTTTAAGATCAACCAATAAAATCACAAAGAAAATAATAAAGATTATTTTATTATACAAAACATAAAAACCTTTCATATGATAATAATAATAAGCTGATAATTATTGAGTGCTTACTAAATATCAGATAGTTGTTCTCGATGTATTATATGAGTTAACTTTTTAAAAAACTTTTTTAAACTTTTTATTTTATATTGGAGTACATTTGATTAACAATGATGTGTTAGTTTCAGGTTTACAACAAAGTGATTCAGTTATACATATACACATGAGTTAACTCTTAATTCTGAGCAAGACCCAATGAAATAGGTATTGTTATTATCCCATTCTACAGATGAGCAAACAGGCACAGAGAAGTTAAATCACTTGCTCGAAGTAACATGATTAGATCTTATTAAAAAGAAGATTTTAATATTAATGTATTTAGATTCATCATTCTTTTTTCATGAGTGCCTTATGTCTAGCTAACACCTTCTGAGTCTTGTTTGAAAAATCTATACCCTTCTCAAGGTCAACAAGACATTTGCCAGTAAAACTAAAAGCTTCAAAGTTTTATATTTGTCACTTAAGTCCTAATCTATCTGGAATTTATTTTTGTGTTTCAGAAGAAATGGAAACCTATTCTATTTTTTTAGTATGTGTAATTATGTATCTAGCTCCATTTACTGAAAATTTTCTTCTTTTCCCCCTGATCTGCCCTGCATCACCATCATGAGTCAAATTTCTATACTTTAACAGGTCTATTTCTATGATGCTTGTTATACTGGTCAATTTGTCTACCTCCACATGCTCCCACATAGTCTTAATTACTCGAGCTTCAAAACAAGTGCAGATATCAAATAAAGAGGGATTCTCTGTTGTTATCTTTCTTTTTCTAAAATATTTAGGTTCTCCTTTGCTCTTTACTCTTCTGTATACATTTATGAATACGTTTCTCAAGTGCCATGAAAAATTCTGTTGGAAGTTCTACTGAATTTCTTTGAAACCATAGAGTAATTTTAAGAGGACAGATATCTTTTGGATAGATGTTATTTTCACTCATCAACTTAGCAAAAATTTTTAAAAACGAGATGACCTAACATAAATGACAGAAAATGCAGTGTTTATTCTCATACCTAGCTTGAGGGAGTTTAAATTGGTGAAATTTTTTCTGAAAAGCAATTTGACAAAATGTGTGAGGAACTTTAAAGATCATAACTTTAATCCCATAATTAAAATTTCACAAATCTATATTGCATAAGGAGGTAATTTGAGAATCTGTCGTGGTTTTACATCTAAAGATGTTTACTAAAGATTATTAATAATTGAGAAAATTATAAATAATTTAAATATCCAATAATAGGAATGTGATTAATGAATTAAAATGCATTCATTTATGGAATAACATGGAGTCCTTTTAAGGATTTTTTAATGATATGGGGAAACACATAAAATGTTATGTGCAACAATTCTATGAGACTAGATATCAATTACAGGAAAAAAAACTGTAAAAAATACAAACACATGGAAGTTAAAAAATACACTACTAAATAAACAAGAGATCACTGAAGAAACCAAAGAGGAAATCAAAAAATACCTAGAAACAAATGACAATGAAAACACGACGACCCAAAACCTATGGAATGCAGCAAAAGCAGTTCTAAGAGGGAAGTTTATGGCAATACAATCCTACCTCAAGAAACAAGAAAAATCTCAAATAAACAACCTAACCTTACACATAAAACGATTAGAGAAAGAAGAACAAAAAACCCCCAAAGTTGGCAGAAGGCAAGAAATCATAAAGATCAGATCAGAAATAAATGAAAAAGAAATGAAGGAAATGATAGCAAAGATCAATAAAACTAAAAGCTGGTTCTTTGAGAAGATAAACAAAACTGATAAACCATTAGCCAGACTCATCAAGAAAAAAAAAAGACTCATCAACAGAATTAGAAATGAAAAAAGAGAAGTAACAACTGACACTGCAGAAAGACAAAGGATCATGAGAGATTGCTACAAGTAACTCTATGCCAATAAAATGGACAATCTGGAAGAAATGGATAAATTCCTAGAAAAACACAACCTTCCAAGACTGAACCAGGAAGAAATAGAAAATATAAACAGACTAATCACAAACACTGAAATTGAGACTGTGATTAAAAATCTTCCAACAACCAAAAGCCTAGGATCAGCTGGCTTCACAGGCGAATTCTATCAAACATTTAGAGAAGAGCTAACACCTATCCTTCTCAAACTCTTCCAAAATATAACAGAGGGAGGAACACTCCCAAACTCATTCTACGAGGCCACCACCAGTCTGATACCAAAACCAGACAAAGAAAGAAAACTACAGGCCAATATCATTGATGAACACAGATGCAAAAATCCTCAACAAAATACTAGCAAACAGAATCCAACAGCACATTCAAAGGATCATACACCATGATCAAGTGGGGCTTATCCCAGGAATGCAAGGATTCTTCAATATATGCAAATCAATCAATGTGATACACCATATTAACAAACTGAAGTATAAAAACTATATGATCATCTCAATAGATGCAGAAAAAAATTCAACACCCCTTTATGATAAAAACCCTCCAGAAAGTGGGCATAGAGGGAACTTACCTCAACATAATAAAGGCCATATATGACAAACCCACAGCCAACATCATTCTCAATGGTGAAAAACTGAAACCATTTCCACTAAGATCAGGACCAAGACAAGGTTGCCCACTCTCACTACTATTATTCAACATAGTTTTGGAAGTTTTAGCCACAGCAATCAGAGAAGAAAAAGAAATAAAAGGAATCCAAATTGGAAAAGAAGAGGTAAAGCTGTCACTGTTTGCAGATGACATGATACTATACTTAGAGAATCCTAAAGATGCTCCCAGAAAACTACTACAGCTAATGAATGAATTTGGTAAAGTAGCAGGATACAAAATTAATGCATAGAAGTCTCTTGCATTCCTATATACTAATGATGAAAAATCTGAAAGAGAAATCAAGGAAACACTCCCGTTTACCATTGCAACAAAAAGAATAAAATACCTAGGAATAAACCTACCTAACGAGACAAAAGACGTGTATGCAGAAAACTATGACACTGATGAAAGAAATTAAAGATGATACCAACAGATGGAGAGATATACCATGTTCTTGGATTGGAAGAATCAATATTGTGAAAATGAATATACTACCCAAAGCAATCTACAGATTCAGTGCAATCCCTATCAAACAGCCAAAGGCATTCTCCACAGAACTAGAACAAAAATATTTTGCAATTTGTATGGAAACACAAAAGACTCTGAATAGCCAAAGCAATCTTGAGGAAGAAAAACAGAGCTGGAGGAATCAGGCTCCTTGACTTCAGATTATATTACAAAGCTACAGTAATCAAGACAGTGTGGTACTGGCACAAAAATAGAAATATAGATCAACGGAGCAGGATAGAAAGCCCAGAGATAAACCCATGTACATATGGTCACCTTATCTTTCATAAAGGAGACAAGAATATACAATGGAGAAAAGACAGCCTCTTCAATAATTGGTGCTGGGGAAACTGGACAGCTACATGTAAAAGAATGAAATTAGGGCTTCCCTGGTGGTGCAGTGGTTGGGAGTCTGCCTGCCGATGCAGGGGACGCGGGTTCTTGCCCTGGTCTGGGAGGATCCCATGTGCCGCAGAGCGGCTGGGCCCGTGAGACATGGCCACTGAGCCTGCGCATCTGGAGCCTGTCCTCCGCAATGAGAGAGGCCACATCAGTGAGAGGCCCATTTACTGCAAAAAAAAAAAAAAAAGAATGAAGTTAGAACACTCCTTAACACCGCACACAAAAATAAACTCAAAATGGATTAAAAATGTAAATGTAAGGCCAGGCACTGTAAAACTCTTAGAGGAAAACATAGGCAGAACACTCTATGACATAAATCACAGCAAGGTCCTTTTTGACTTACCTCCTAGAGAAATGGAAATAAAAACAAAAATAAACAAATGGGACCTAATGAAACTTCAAAGCTTTTGCACAGCAAAGGAAACCATAAATGATGAAAAGACAACCCTCAGAATGGGAAAAAATATTTGCAAATGAAGTAACTGACAAAGGATTTATCTCCAAAATATACAAGCAGCTCATGCAGCTCAATATCAAAAAAACAAACAATCCAATCCAAAAATGGGCAGAAAACCTAAATCGACATTTCTCCAAAGAAGATATACAGATTGGCAACAAACACATGAAAGGATGCTCAACATCACTAATCATTAGAGAATTGCAAATCAAAATTACAATGAGGTATCACCTCACACCAGTCAGAATGGCCATCATCAAAAAATCTACAATCAATAAATGCTGGAGAGAGTGTGGAGAAAAGGGAACCCTCTTGCACTATTGGTGGGAATGTAAATTGATACAGCCACTATGGAGAACAGTATGGAAGTTCCTTAAAAAACTAAAAATAGAACTACTTTATGACCCAGCAATCCCACGACTGGGCATATACCCTGAGAAAACCATAATTCAAAAACAGTCATGTACCACAATGTTCATTGCAGCTCTATCTACAACAGCCATGACATGGAAGCAACCTAAGTGTCCATCGACAGATGAATGGATAAAGAAGATGGGGCACATATATACAATGGAATATTACTCAGCCATAAAAAGAAATGAAATTGAGTTATTTGTAGTGAGGTGGTTGGACCTAGAGTGTGTCATACAGAGTGAAGTAAGTCAGAAAGAGAAAAACAAACTGTATGCTAACACATATATATGGAATCTAAAAAAAAAAAAATGTTCTGAAGAACCTAGGGGCAGGACAGGATTAAAGATGCAGACATAGAGAATGGACTTGAGGACACGGGGAAGGGGAAGGGGAAGCTGGGACAAAGTGAGAGAGTGGCATGGACATATATACACTACCAAATGTAAAATAGATGGCTAGTGGGAAGCAGCCGCACAGCACAGGTGCTGCAAAGAAACAGGAACATTTTACATAACATTATGGATTTATTGGGTTAGATAAAAACATTATTAAAATTAATTCATCTGTTTCTAAAAAAAAGTGATGTGCAAGAAAGCATGATGCAAAATTGTACATGCTGTATGATCTCAATCTTTTAAAATTTCATAGGAAAAAGGCTAGAAAAATATACTTAAATGTCATTAATAATTTCTTTTGGGTAATAAAATTATGGGTAATTATTTTTCTATTTCTTGTTACTTTTAAAAAAGTATGATGGGGGCTTCCCTGGCGGTCCAGTTGTTAAGACTTCTCCTTCCAATGCAGGGGGTGTGGATTTGCTCCCTGGTTGGGGAATTAGGATCCCACGTACCTCGCGGACAAAAATCAAAACGTAAAACTGAAGCAATTTTGTAACACATTCAATAATGACTTTAAAAATGGTCCACATCAAAAAAAAAAAAAAAGTATGATAGACGATTTTTCATTCCAGAAAAGTAAAGTGTTTCTCAGTGGCCACTTTTATTTGTGACAATATAAATGGAATGATGAAAACTTTGTGTTTCTAACAGTGAAGTTAATATCTGGTATCAGCCACCCTGAAAGAGAAATTGTTCAAAGTTGACTGAGTCCATGAGAGGTGCCTGGCCTTTCCTTTTGATGTGCCTCTGGAATATCTCAGAAGGAAATTCATTTCCATGAAGGCACCTTTGTATGCTTCATCAATATTCCACTGCCCCATTTCTCCCAAGATAAAATTCCTCAGGGTAAAAATGTCCAAAGCTTTGAATGGCAGTAGACTGTCAGAAAAGGTTTCATTTAGAAATCAGACTTGTAGATCTCAGGCTACAGGAGCTTAGATATATGATGAATTTTTTAAACTATGTGGAGAACGCAAGAGAGCAGGCTGTGCGTGTCTGCCCAAGTGTCATTACATGGATAATCAATACCAAATGCTTAAGAAGTTCAGCTCCCCTAATTTTGCTGTTGCTAGGCAGACATTCATATGTGTTATCCTGTGAAAGGAATGCTACATGATGCCTTATCATAAAGCCATTCAGTTGAGCTGAGTTGGTCATATGGTGAGAACTGGTTAGATAAAAATCCCGAAGAAGTTGAGATTTTTAAAGACAACAGAAGCAATATCATTTACATGCATCCTGCAGAGAAAACTATTCCAGGGACCTCCAAGTACAAGATGATCTGCTGCAGTGTCCGTGTGGGCAAGATCTTCTAGAACTGGATGAACGTGGGAAGAAAGCCATGGAAGTTGAAAACCCTGAAAGAGTCAATCTATACATTGCTGCAAGAATTGTGTGAAAACAATGATTGTATTGGTTATACCACATTTAAAAAATATTTCCTTCCTTAATCAATAAAGGGTGGAATCACCTTTATTATCAATCGTGATGTGCTCTTAATGGTTTTAGCCCCACTGATGGCAGTGATGCTGGAGCTCCACACGGAACTGTGGTGTTTGTAACATCGGTGAGCAGATGCAGGTGATGTGGTTGTGACACCTGACACACCCCCTAACTCACCACTTCTTATTTCACATACCAGACAGTATAGGCATTTTAAAAGCACGAAGTAAAACCGAAGGCAAAGGGACCCCGCAATACACGACAGGTTTCCTTCCTTTGAAGAAATACTGTTTAAAGTGATACTTTCATTGGCAAAAGGATATAGAGCTGCCCGTTTGTGTCAATTACACCAGGCTCCCTCTTGTAGCAGTTGCAGAGGTTCAAAGCCAGGACAATGTTTCCTCCTTCACTTGGTACCTCTGGTATTTCCTTAAGAGGAAAGCATGGAACCTAGGTTGGATTCTCAAGTGTTGTGGTTCTGTGAAGTGACCTCTGGGCTATCTTATCAAAGTTCGGTCCAGTTTTTCTACCGAGTGACCATGCAACCATCCATAATTTGAGTGTACATTGGATGTGTGACCAGCAGATTGTGGTTGGTGAATATTTCCTGTGCGAAGCTTGTATTCAACTTTCTTCCTACTCTTAATAGAGCCTCTCACTAGAGATACTGTGTGTGGTGCAGGGAGCAGAGTAAGGGCTAAGGAGCTTCCAGGACCTTATTTCATCTCAGAACTGTATACCAAAGCACACACCTTCTAGGATACAAATACAAAAATCTAAGAGAAAAGCAAAAGAGAAAAACCACACTGAGAAACTGAAGGTTATGGGATAAACTTCCTAGCACACGGCAGAGGAAAATTTTACTATTTATTTACGCCCTGCCTTATTCCAGAAAAAAGTTACGTGGAAGAGCTTCTTTCTACCTTTCTGCTCTGCCACATCGTCCCAGTTCTGAGTTAAACAATACCATTGTCTTCCATCTCTCAGGTCCTGTTACAGCCACAATTAAAGGGTCTGTCTCCGTCTGAAGCAGTCAGTTTTGGTTTACCTCACATGCCTACTGCAGGCAGCCAGCTCACGATGGACACGACAGCACGCATTTGAAAGCGGGACCACATTTGAAAGAAAGGGTATGTCAGCTCATTTTATTACACTCATCTATTGGCAAAGCCTCTCAGAGATTATTTCTTCTAGGGTAGATGATAGACCTTTGGCACTTTTTTAAATCTCTACAAAAATGGGGATCTCTCAGAGTTTCCTCTGAGTATTTTCTTGATAGGAAAGGAGGATTATCACTTAAATCACTGGATTTCTGTGTGGCGGAGAATATCGCAAGAACTCTGGCATAACTTAGCAGCAGATATCAGTGTCAAATCCCAGCATACCTGCATAAGACTTACTGATTATTTGTATGTTTGGCAATTCATCATTGTATTTTATTCTTTCTCATGGTTCAGACAAGGAACCCTAAGTTGACAAAAAAGAAGTGAGAAACCATGTAAATGAAGTTTTTAGGCGGGACCACAGCAGCTTTTAGTCTGGGGTTGATTTGGTTCCATTGCTATTCAAGATGCTTCTGAATATTCTTCCTTATGTCCCATGAGTATGCGTACTATTTCCATCTCTATGTAAGTCTGGAGAAATCTTGCCTGTAGCCTTTTTGGTGGTTCTTTCTCTAGACTTGGGTCACTTCCTAATGTGTATGCTTTTGCTAAATCTCCAAAGGGGAACCTCTGCCGATTTTAAGTCTTCTTGTTTGTACAGTTTTCTCCCTGGCACTCTACCTTCTTTACCTCTTCAGACTCCAAGCTCAGTCTCTTCAAGCCAGGAGCAAAACATTCTCCCCGGCACTACAGTCTGGACATCCACTCCACGCAGTGAGATGCAGCAACCGTAAGCTCATCCCATTCATTTCCTGTATCTCAGGGACACTGTTCTTCACGTCTGATATCCAGTGTCTTAAAGCTATTGTTTCACATGTTTTGTCTAGATTTCTTTTTTGTTTGTTTGTTTTATTTCAGGTGAAAGGGTATATCTGGAAGCAGAAATCCTAAAAGAGTATTTTACTCAGAATAACACCCTGAAAATATAATTTTGGGAGTAGTAATACAGTTCAACCCTATACAGTCTACAGTAAAACAATTATAACATAGCAGACTAAGATTCTTGTGGTGGCAGGGTTTGTAATACAGGTTATGAATTAGATCGCTCTAATTTCAAATCCCACCTTTGTTATTCGCTGGCTCTTTGCTCCAGGGCAAGGTCTTTACCATTTCTCAACTTCAATATCTTTGTTGGTAAAATGGTGATTATCAGAATACCTATTTCATCGCAATCCTATGAAAATTAAATGAACTACGTAGCTTGGTGACTGCTACATAAATTGTAGATACTGTTTTTATGTAAAATAATATGATTTGAGAACTCTGTTTTTTTAAAAAATACATTTTTATCCCAATAGGAACTTGGAGGATTTATGTGGTTAACAACTAAATTAACAACACCTAATAAATGTCTTGGCGTCTTCTTCATGTTAGCCTGTTGAAGGACACAAAAGAAGTAAGACATGGAGTCATCCAGAAATGAGTTACTGTGGGCTGTGACTTCTGAAAGAGACCTCAGTCTCTGTCACCTAACTTCAAGGGGAAGGTTGGAGGGACATTTTTCAAATTTATGAAAATGATGAACTCTTTGTGTCCTGTTGATGCTTTCAAATTCCTATATTCTGGGATGTTGGAGTTCTAGACTGATAGGGTAGCTAATTACCTTTTCACAAAACTATGAAATATGATTAAGTCCCACAATGTAGAAAGCCAACATTATTTAAAAGAGAAGATTCACAGAAAGCGATATCATGGATTATTCAGAAGGCACAGGATAGGAGAGGTTATACATAAGTTTTAAATGTTTGATACAAGAAGAGAAGTCACGGGTTGAAGGAAAGTAACAGGTATGAAGTTGTAGGTGTTCTCTGAAGTCTTTCTCTTTTTCTAAAGCAATAAAATTCTACATGTCAGGGTGTATTTTGTGTTAGCAAGTACCACTATTAGAACTTACTCTCTGAGAAATATCCCATGTTTGGAATCAAGCAAAGAGGATTATTTTCCTCCTAAGATGAATAAACCTATTTTCGTGAAACATCTTTGTTCATACTCTGATAATTATAGTTCACAGAACCCATTTCCCAGTTCAGACAGTCCAGTGGAATTTTTCCGGTGCCGTGTCATTTGGGAAATCTCATTTGAAGGAGGCATTTCTCACATCAGTCCCTGCAGCCTTGTTTTGGGCTGCTTTCCTGCTGGCGTCTGTGGAAATCTCAGTGATGAGTCTTTTCACCACACAGCATGATGGGAAGAAACATTTCAGGAAGTCACAGAACCACAGTTACATATTAGTAAGGACCCAGTCTTGGGAGAACGGGTACATTCAATTATCATTTTCTTCCTTTAGTCTAACATTTATATGGTGTTGTTCATTGAAGTACAATAAGAATTAAGTTCATGATACTTATGTGGTAATTTTGCTATTAATATTTATTTACTGTCCAGTATAATCAATTCAGGTGTGATTGGACTAAAATATTGTTCAAATGATGTACTCAATCACCTAATATTTACTTTACAAGATACTTGCTTAAGTAATATTTCTAGAAAGAAGTCTTCATAAACTTACATCACTGTGTCCCTCTTTGAAACAATAATGTAGAGAGTTATTCTTACTTTTTCAGTTTTGTATATTTGAGGAATGTTAATAAATGAGTTGCCTTGAAGATGTTTTTTGGGTTGGTTGATTTTCTTATCCTATAAATTTGTCCCCTTCCCATTAAGCTGGAAATGAACTGGGGTGCTTCATTTAAACTGCTTCACAGTTTAAAAGATTTCTTTTAAACTGTGGGACCATTCTTTTTCACAGAAGGGGAAGGAAATGTATAAGAATAATCCAATTTGCTAAAAGATTAATTATTATTCTCTCCTTTTGCTGTGAGTTTTCTAGTTACTATTTTTAGTAATAGTAGTTACTATTTAGTTAAATATCTAGTTAATATCTATATTTAGTTAATATCTAATATCTAATATTTAGTTAATATCTAGTTACTATATTTATACCTCGTTATGATCTAAATTCTAATAGATGTATTCACGGCACAAAAGTGTGAGGCTATAAAGACATTGAGATCATAATTACTGAGATGTAGATTACAAGATACTCACAATAAGACAGAGTTAAGTATTCGATAGAGAGCTTATATTGGCTTCTTTTTGATCTTAGTCATAAGATATTCTAAATGAAAATGTCAAGTAGTCCTCAATATTACGATCTCTTAGGGCATAATGACTGCATCAAAGTAACCGATCATCCTTGGACAATTTTGTTACAATGCTCAGCTGCCCCACTCTGATCTGGAGTATTTCAAAATGGTACCACTTTACATTGGTGCCTCTCTCATTTGGTGTTGGCGCATGAAGAATATTAATGAAACACATTTTAACTGTCTTCCACAGCAGTGGTGACCTCCACAGATTCCAAAGTATTCCTTTCCCCCTTTGATCTCACATCTTTACATTCTTCTAGTAATAATTTTCTATTTTGAAGTATTGAAATAAACTGTCATATGGAAAATATGAGTGGAATGACAATAATTCCCCTCTGTCAGATCTTGTTATCAAAATCTGTGAATGAATCATATTTAATGCTTGGTCATCGGCCATGAGCAATTGTGTCCTGACGTGGATCACAATTTATGGACCGTCTTTACTGATCTGCACTGTATTTTGAAATTCCTAGATGCTTAATTCCTTCTCAGCTTTACATAAGGACTATATCCATTGAGATTACTCTGCATCTCACTCAAGTGGGTGAGACTGAATAAGGATACAAATGTCTTAGCAGTTTATCATCCCATTTCCTTGGCATTGCAAAATTACTCTATTTTCCTCTCCAGGGAAAAAAAAGACATAAAGGATGCTAGTCACAGAACGAAGATACAAGGATTTGTAAGCCAGTATCACAAGCACGTCAGTCTTAGATGAATGTCCATGGTTATATTTTAGCTTCTCATCCTTAATTATTCAGATACAATGAACAGTGGTTGCTATTAAAGGAACTTGCAGCTTCTGCTTCTGATTTCTGAAACTCAGAGGGGTTTTATTTTAAGTTCTGACTTGCTTTTGTTTAAATTTGAGGCATTTTGAGCATCCACAGTAATCTACTGCTAGAGAGAATATATTTGGTGAATCCCATTATTGTACTTTAATTCAACAAGCTTTTATTTTTTTAATTTTTATTTAAAATTTATTTATTTTATTTATTTTTAGTTTTGGCTGCGTTGGGTCTTTGCTGCTGTGCGCAGTCTTTCTCTAGTTGTGGCACGCAGGCTTCTCGTTGCGGTGGCTTCTCTTGCTGTGGAGCACAGGCTCTAGGCGCACAGGCTTCGGTAGTTGCAGCACGCGGGCTCAGTAGTTGTGGCTCGTGGGCTCTAGAGCAGAGGCTCAGTAATTGTGGCGCACAGGCTTAGTTGCTCCGCAGCATGTGGGATCTTCCCAGACCAGGGCTCGAACCCGTGACCCCTGCATTGGCAGGCGGATCCTTAACCACTGTGCCACCAGGGAAGCCCCAGCAAGCTTTTAGAGCAATCAATTGTACTCAATAAATATAGCTGCATCTTTGCAACAAAGAAGAAAAGAAAGAAATAAAGAAGGAAAGAAGAAAGAAAGGAGGAAGGAAAGAAAGAAGAAAGCTTATCTGTGTGAGGCCAGTACATTTTCTTTTAATATTTATTTATTTATTTTGGCTGTGTCGGGTCTTAGTTGCAACAGGCGGGAACTTCATTGTGGCATGCAAGCTCCTTCGTCGCGGGACGGACTTCTCTCTAGTTGTGGCACGCAGGCTCCAGAGCACGTGGACTCTGTAGTTTGCGGCATGTGGGCTCTCTAGTTGAGGCGCGTGGGCTTAGTCGTCTGTGGCATGTGGGATCTTATTTTCCCAACCAGGGATCGAACCCACATCCCCTGCATTGGAAAGCAGATTCTTTACCACGGGACCACCAGGGAAGTCCCTGAGTCCAGTACATTTTAAACAAAATATCTCTGATACCTTGTTTTCAGAATTCTTTTCCCTGTAAGTCTTAGTCTCAGTAATGTGACTTTAATTAGCAACAGCAACTTGAATGCTCCAGACAGTAACTTGACAATGAGCTTCCATAGGCATTTTGGTCCTTTTGTGTACTGGGCTTCTTCTTCTATTATTTAGTGAAATCACAGGAATGCAGAGAGATACATGGAGGCTTGCTTCTCATTGGTGGCTTTCAAATGAGCTGTTATGACCTCTAATTCTTGGTCTTGAGGACTTCACACCAGGCATATCGGAAACACATATACTGAAGGGGAGAGGGAGAGGGCAGAAAGCAGATCACCTGTGGAAATTTTCAACCCAGAATTGTTGTTATTTAGCGTGGCTTCCAGAAATGTATGTTTGCCTTGAAAGTTTTTTTCCAGGATTGAGTGAGCATTGCCAGGGGCAGGAGAGAAGATGGGAGGGTGGATAGGAAACAGGAAAAATGCTTCTAACCTGAACTTTTGCCCCGAATCTGGAAGTGACATGCAAATGGGACACGTTTCACTAGATAATGCCCAAATGCCACGATAGGGCTGATGTTTTCCATGGGGAGCATATGGCCCTAGGAAAGAATAAAGGCTGCTAGGAATCAAATCAGGGGCTTATTTTTTAACAACTATTCTGATTTTGAGCCAGTTTTAGCACTTTGATGTGCCTTGAGTAGCAAAAATTGGACCTTAATGTTAGTATGTTACCGTCATTAATGAAATATGTTTAACTTGGAACTGCGTTTTGTTTATCTTTCCATGAAACTTCACACAGAAAAATAATGGATTTCTTAAAATGTGAGTACACTTAATATCCATTGTCAATACACATTATAGTAAAAGCTAAGAACAATGTATAACAAAATGTGTCTGCTATTGTGTTTATCATTAAGAATATAAATATTTTCATCCATGAAATCCAAATCCACAAAGTGTTTTCAGATACAGAGCTATGAATAAGTTACAAAAATACCATAAAACCCAATAAAAAAAATACTGTAACACGATTTTTAAATCTCTATAAAACTACAGAGAGCGCTGTCTGAAAAAGATGACATTTCCCCAGAAATTCAGTCTGAGGCTTTCCATGCAGACGGTGGAATTTACTAGTTTACATAGTGAGCTGAGGACGGATTGACTTGGCCTACACACTGGCTTACTCAGCGACCTTGGATGGGGCATTTGCACGCTCTTGCTTTCATTTCTCTGACCGCATGTAAATTCCAGTCTGAAGTGTTTCACTAAGGCTTATGTGAGAGATTCTGTCTCCTATCAGTCACCTAGAGGCATGTGTCTGGGATTTTGGTGTCGTGTGAGCTTTATGCCGTGTCCTTATAGCCATAACTGGGCCTGTGGGTGACTGGCCAGGTGCCTTTGAAGCCAGGGGAAAGCAGCTCTGCCATAAAGGTCCACGTAGGGAGCGAGAGACTCTGCCCCACACATCTCAGCCCCTCATTTCCGGTTTTCCTCCTTAGGATCGTTCAAATTGCTTTTTTCATTTCACTTACCAAGTCCAGAAAAGTTAGATGGGAACCAAAAGTTCTTTCTTCCCAACCTCCTGCTATAAATCTCACGTCTGTGAACACCTGGAAAAGAATAACTATTCTAAAAGTCAGGGCTGCTTGAAATTGACTGAAATAATTATATGTCTTTTGGGGGAAAATGATAGTGGAGAAAAGGTGTCAGATTTGGATTAAATGTAATTGATAGACTTTTTGACTATTAACTGTAGGGTAACTCAGTGAATTTTCTTTACGTAAAGATCATGGCACATTCACAGTTATTAAATGTTGTCATTACAGGGAAAAGTAAAGTTGTTCAGAAGAAATTCTTTCTGTGGCCTTCATATGTTGGACCAAATAAAAAGATTCATGCTATGTAAACTCTATGAGGCTTATATTAAAAACTTAGTAAATATCAGTTGACTGACTGAGTAAATGAATGAATGCATAAAACTGTATCTACTCAGACTATATGCGGGTTAGCACTGCTATTCTCCAGATGATTTGGTCGTTGTCAGATGATGTACAGAATAATTTAGGGCTAAACGCCCTTTGATTACTTAATAATTATCCAGAGTTACTTGGAATATGACCGTAACTCTATAATTCTCTTGGTCACCATAGACAACCTTGTATTGAAGAAGTCTTGATGGTTTCCTTGGTGGCCCAAAGGCTGCGTCGAGCGTCATTGTCAGTTACACAGAGTTTATAGCTGGAGGAACTGTGTTTACGGTGGACCCCAGTGCTTATTGTCTAGACCTGGTCTTGCCATATCTTCATTGAATGCATTTTTGCCCTGTGAGGGTGAGAGTAGAAAAGTAAGCTTCTTTGTTTAATGAAGCAGGTACCCAAGGAATTTGGGAGAAACACACATTCCATTACACACCCAGTCAATACAGATCAAGAAAAACAGAACGTGTTTTTTTCTTCTTTATTACAGCTTCCTTTACTATCATTTTATGGGAATAATTATCATTTTGGCCCACAACTTTGTTTGATTATTTCTTTTTTTTTTTTTTTTTTTTTTGCGGTACGCGGGCCTCTCACTGTTGCGGCCTCTCCCGTTGCGGAGCACAGGCTCCGGACGCGCAGGCCCAGCGGCCATGGCTCACGGGCCCAGCCGCTCCACGGCATGTGGGATCTTCCCGGACCGGGGCACGAACCCGCATCCCCCGCATCGGCAGGCGGACTCTAAACCACTGCGCCACCAGGGAAGCCCTGTTTGACTACTTCTATGAATCTGTTTTTCATTTTCCTTAAAGGAAGACATTATTGCCAAATAAAGCAGCCAAATCTCTGAATACCTCTCAAGGGTTTATTCTTTTTTTCAATTATTTTTAAGGCAGAATTCAAACACTTCAATTTTTTTAAATGTTTTGAGAATTCTTGCATCAAGGCTTTTTATTTTTTTTTATTTTTTTATTTTTTTTTTTGCTGTATGCGGGCCTCTCACTGTTGTGGCCCCTCCCGTTGCGGAGCACAGGCTCCGGATGTGCAGGCTCAACGGCCATGGCCCATGGGCCCATCTGCTTCGCGGCATGTGGGATCTTCCCGGACGGGGACACGAAGCTGTGTCCCCTGCATCGGCAGGCGGACTCTTAACCACTGCGCCACCAGGGAAGCCCAAGGCTTTTTATTTTTTGAAGCAAACATAGATGGCACCAGAATAGCTTACCATTATTTCTGGTAATATCCCTGAAATAGCAGTAACGGTATGCCTCAATTTTAAAATAAGAAGTAAGGAACATATACCTAAAAGGTATAACATTTTTTTAAAGTCTTTATTGAATTTGTTACAATATTGATTCTGTTTTATGTTTTGGTTTTTTGGCTGTGATGCATGTGGGATCTTAGCTTCCCGACCAGGGATCAAACCTGCTCCCCCTGCATTGGAAGGTGAAGTCTTAACCACTGGACCACCAGGGGAATCCCAAAGGTATAACATTTTTAAATGTTATAATTTGGTATAATGGTATAAATGGTATCATTTTTTTTAAAAAAATTAAAAAGTTCTTGAACTCAGTATATCTTACTCTTAACAGGTCGTTTCACCTTCTGTAAGTCCTTTCTTTAATTTCTTTCAGCTTTTCAGATTCTAACCATGTTCTCTGTAGAGAAAATTGAATTGTGGTGATGGTTGCACAACTCTCTAAATTTACTAAAAGTCTTTGAATCCTATACTTAAAATAGATGAATTTTATGATATGTAAATTGTACCTCAATAAAGTTGAGAAGGTAACCAACGTCCAAGAGTTCTTTGTGCACTGGTGTTCTTTGACCATTGGAATTGATGATCAGGTTGATAATAACGCTATTTTGGAATTGAAATGAGTAGTCTGATGTGAAGGTTTCTAAAGCACTATTTCTGCCATCACTGTGATTAAAACAAAGGTTCAACTCTCCCCTCCTCCCCTGCCCACATTCTGGTGTTCTGTAATCATTCATTAACAAAACTTTTAGGAAAGGGATCAATGCGGGTGAAAGTTGAGCACTGAAATGTATTCTGTTTCACTCCATGGACATTTGGCTTCTTACTGCCAACTCGGCACCTTGTGAGCATTTCATGCCCTGGTGAGATGACCTTGAATTCTTCACTTAGTCCTCTTAGCTCTGCAAGCTTTCTCCTTGCTAATGAGGATCCTTGCCCTTGGGTAGATAAAAAGAGAATCAGATTTGGTATCTTAGCCAGCTTTCAGAGAAAGTTAAAAAGAGTGGGTAAGACTGGACAGGCTTTTCTTGTTATGTTTCTTGTTTGTTTGTGAATTCCACATGGAATAAAATCTAAAACATTTCCCACAGTCTCTAAAGAAAAAAAAACAAACTGTGCTGCACAGTATGCCAAAAATTTCCATTTATTTATGGTTGTTTTAAAAAAGAAGAAGGAAACAACTCGACTTGTTCTGAGGGAAAAAGTAATCTGAAGAGCAACCTGTCAAGGTGGACATTCCAACAGTGCACTCTCACCGCGATACATTATTTCAAAGAAAACTCAGCAGTGAAATGTTTTCCGGTTAAAGATTACATGTTCCTCTATACTCATGTCCTGTTAAAATAAAGACTTTGTATGCAAAATTTTTTACACAAGGCTCTTTGGTGACATACCTAGTCCAGACCTCTCCAATGACCATGGTCTGGACCTCTTGCTAGTGTCCTCTGCACACTGGTAACCTTCCCATCTTCATTAACAGCTTTATTGAGGTATTATTTCCATATCATAAAATTCATTCTTGTGACATGTGTAGTTTCATGGTGTTTAGTAAATTTAGAGACCTCACCACCGCCACCACAATCTGAGTTAGAACATTTTCATCACCCCCAAAAGAAACCACGTCCCAATTAGCAGTCACTCCCCATTTGGACCCCTATCCCCCAGCCTCACTCCCTGAGAAATCACTAATCTATTTTCTGTCTCTATACAGTTACCTACCTATTCTGGACATTTCACATACATGGGCTTATGCAATATGTGGTCTTTTTGACTAGTTTCTTTCACTTAACATCAAGTTTCCAGGTTCATCCACGTTGCAGCCTGTATCAGTCCTTCACTCCTCATTATTGATGAATAGGATTCCATTGTGAAGATAGATATACAATGTTATAACCATCCATTCACCAGATGACGGAAATTTAGGTTGTTTCCCCCATTTTGGCTATTATGAATAATGTTGCTATGAACATTGGCGCACAAGTTTTTATGTGGACGTATGTTTTTATTTCTCTTGGGTAAACAGATAGAAGTGGAATTGTCAGGTCATATGGTAAGTGTATGTATAGCATTTTAAGAAACTGCTAAACTGTGTTCCAAAATTGACCAAACCATTTACAGTCCCACCTGCAATGTATGAAGGTTCCAGTTCTCCACATCCTTGCCAACTGTCATGTGGTGTGAAGTGATATCATACACACACACACACACACACACACAGTGCCTCCAAAATATTTCAAAAACATTTTTAACATCAAGAGAAAAGTACACGCTCCATAGCCCGTCACAGCTAAACTAGTCCAGTTTCTTCCACGTTCATGTTCAGTCCTTCAAAACTGTAATCAAAATAAGGAGATCTATTTAAATCATTGTATTTTTCCACTATAAGGGGGGCCGATTCAGGAATAAAACTTATATAAGCTGTCACCTAAGTAAAGCCATCTTTAAAATATATTGAGATGCGTTTCAACTGCTGAAATTTGGTGTAACAAAAGCCATGAACAATTGCAGGGTAATAAACTCCAGGATTTAGGTACAATATTTCTTCTTTCTCACTGAAAAGTCAAATAAAAAGTTCAAAAATATTAATAAACTTTGTCTTTACTTTCTATAGGCAAAGCTTATCCCTGATAATAAATGGAGAGAAGCAATTGTGCTGTTTTCTCACTGCTTTGAGTGTTTCCCACTACTCATACTTCCCTGAAGCTGCCTCCTAAGTGTATTGCTTTTTCATTTTGGGAAACTTAGGCTATAGCTATTACCACCTGGTATGCAATTAATTGGTCCCAGGTATCCAGGACTATGGGGAACTCTAAGAAGTGGGAATTATGATTCTGGCTTTCTTAATACAAGTTCTATGTAATCTTTAAATATGTGAATTTCCGTATATTTCCTTCATCAAGTATCCCTCAACTCCTACATCATTTGACTATAGCTGGCTTGTGCCAGGCATGACATTAAGTAGTATTTTCAATCCACTTGAAATACAAGGACTTGAGAGGCAGCAGCTATATTGGGCATCCCTTCAGATCTTTTGTACATAAATAAATATATACTTGTGTGTATGTAAAATGTATATAAATATGTGTGAATACATATACTTAATTAGTGGGTTGACATTATACATTACACTGAATAACTGGTTTTTTTCATTTAATCCATTTTAGATACTATTTCATATCAATACATCCTTTTAAAAATAGTTGTACAATGCCCATTATTTGAATGTTGTACATTTAAAAAATTAGTCCCCTATTTTGGACATTTAGAACACAAACACCCACATACATACATACCACATCACACTTATACAATAAAATTATAGAAGAGCAAAGTCAAAAGATAAGTGGATTTTTAATTTTAATGCATAATGCCCTGTCACCCTCCCCAGAGGATACATTCCCTCATTCCGTGTATGGGAATGCATCTTTCTCATACTTTTATTAATATGAGCTTTGTCAAACTGATTCTGTGCCACTTTGGTGGCATTCTGTATCTTTATGTTGCATAGGACTCATTTTGCCAATGTAGCAAGACCACTAGTGTTGACCAGAAAGGAAAAGAAAAAAATAATCATTAATATTTTATTCCCAAGTCAGCCACTCTTTTGCCTATGAGGGAGGTACAAGATCTCCTGTTTTGCAGCTAAGGGAGTATAGACTCAGGGAGAGTAAGTTACTCACCCAAAGCCCCAGAGCTCTCAAGAGTCAGTCACCTTGGCCATGACCCTGCAGGCTTCCACATCATAGTCCAGCATCTCTTCAGTAGGAAGGAGTACTTCTTCCGCTTCACGCCAGCCTGCAGAGCTGGGGGCAGTCACCACACGGGCTACTTTCCATCTCCCTCAGAGGTGAAGATTCTCTGCACCAGCCTTGCTATCTGGACCGAGGCAGACAAGGCATTTGTTTTAATCGTCTTGGCAGTCAAGACTGTCTTTTCCTTGGTGTCATGACTGGAAATATTGGTGGCACACTCAGTCTCACCCCATCAGCTTAACTTCCCTCAAGGGAGTGACTGACTCTGTAAGATTAAACATGGACACAGGAAAAAAAGAGCTTCTTTAAAGGACCACAGCGAAAACAAGAACATAACACGATCCTTCCAAGGATGCTCAGCTTAATGACAGTCAAGCCTGTGTTTGCACTGAAGAGCATCTTAGTTAGTCACCCCCATGTTTATTAGGTCAAAGGTGGCCTCGCCTTGAATATGGGGTTTTCCTCCCTGTACCATATTCTCTGAGGAACAGTGAGCTCACACAATGAATGGATCCTGTTCCTTTGGGGAGCAATGCTGAGCTCAGCTCCATGGGTTCAGATCCACTTGAATCTTGGTTGTGTGACCTGAGGCAAGTCACTCCAGCTCTCTGAGCCTCAGTTTTCTACTTTACCAAATGGACAGGACAACACCTCCTTCTCAGAGCACCGTGTGTCCTCAATGAGATAACACATGCAGGGCCCTTGGCCAAGACAATTTCAAACACACAATAAAAACTTCACAATTCTCTGCTCTCTCCTCTTCCTGCCCCTTGTGGAGGGAGCCCCAGATTCAGGGGGAGAAAGATGAAAGCCGCTGACTTGGCTCCTGGGAAGGGGCAGAGATTTCTGGACTCTGGTTTTAGGAACCAGAGTAAGGGTGGTCTGTTTGGTGAAAGTGGATGTGGAGTGCATGTGTGTAGGCAACAGATGTCAGATAAATAGTGAGAAGATAGGTTTTTAAAGGATCTTTGAGAATAGACAGAGAAAATTTCTGTATTTTTCATTTGCTTTAGGGAATAGAGGATTTCATGTTCCAGAAAACATAAACCCAATATAGATCCCCTGTGAGAGAAAGCATAGCTGATATCCAAGGTCTTAAAGATGATAAAGAAACATGATTTCCAATCTCTGGAAATAGAGCATGTCCTTAAACTCAGGCCAGGTGAGGGTCAGACAACAATGGGGGCACATGCATATCAATTTGATACATTTCTCTGAGATCTTCTGCAGGAAATAAGGCACCCACCCAGGTGGAGGATGGTAACTTCAGGCTGAGCACAAGCTGTGGACCCCAGACTGGTTGGAACCAGAAAGAAGGCTGATGATTGAGACTCCTAGAGCACCACCCTCTTATATCACCACCAACAAATCAGAGGAGGGTCACACACCCTGCAGCTCTCCCCCTAAATTTTGCCTGTGAAAACTTCTCCCCTGAAACCCATCGGAGAGTTTGGGCCTTTTGAACACGAGCTGCCCATTCTCCTTGCACGGCTCTTACGATAAACCTTTCTCTGCTCCAAACTCTGACGTTTCGCTTTATTTGGCCTCACTGTGCATCGGGAACACAAACTTGGGTTCAACAACATAAGTAATAGGCCCAGAATGCTGTCAGCAAGAATGGAGCCCAAGAACACATTAGAGGCTCATCCAGGGCCAGAGCTGAGGAAGGTGGTTCAAAGAGTTGTGTGTGTACGTGTGTGTGTGTGTGTGGAGTGGGGGGGTGAAATAGAGTGTAAAAAGCTGGAGAAGGAGAATATAAAAGAAATAAGAAAATGTGCTGTTTGGGCTTTAGGAGATTAAAATCTAATAGAGGAAACCAAATCTATATTGCCGTATCTAATATGTCTGTCTACCTATCTATCTAAAAGTATTTCTCCAAGGAGAAAAGAGTAAAGTGGTAAGCATTCTGAGATAAGCCAGAGAAGTTTCTGGAAGGAGTTGACTCTTGAAATGTGTGTCCTAAGGGAAATAGGGAACGTGAAATTGAATGGAAGAGGGATGTATAGAAAAGGGTTTTAGGAGGGGGTGAGCCCCAGTCATCTGGTGCAGGAGGGAGGGAGGGGTGTTGTAGGGAGAAGTGTGAGGATGTGAGGGGGGTATAGCTTTACTCAGAAATGTATCCCACAGATCAGGAAGGCCTGGTTTATGGGCAAATAGAGAGGAAGGTACGCAAAGCCGCACGTGCTCCAATGGTAACTTTGGTTCTGACCAAAGCTTGTGGCTCTCTCTGATCCATCTGGAAGGGTGTTTCTGCTTGCTTAAGACAACAGTGTTCAACCTTCCAGCAACATTCACCTACCTGGGCACTCCAGGGCATCTTGGAGAGCCTACAGATAAGGGGTAGATGGATGTGGAGTCCTCGGAAGCCCTGGCAAATTTTCTTCTTCAATTCATCCTCCAGGGCTCTGCCCCTTCAACCAATGTGAGTACCCTGGTTGGGGGGAATTTGCCTTGTGTGGATTAAGAATTGTTTAGAACGATCACATCTTCACAGCCTCCTTTCTCAGAGGAATTTTCCTTGGGAGCATTTATGTCTGATGAGCTCTGCTGTCAGCAGTACCACCAATAGTGCCCAAGGCACTTTGTTTCTCTATCCATGAAATGATGACATACAGCTCGATGTTCAACAGGAGACTCTCAGTTCTAACGTTCTTTGCTTTGAGACAATACACACGGGGGCTGGAAAAACGGCTCTTGGGAATGTCAAAATCGAGTGAAGCCTCACTGCTGGAGACAGGGGTGAAGACTCCACCACAAGATGCTCATCAAAGGCCAGGGACACATGTCCAGTGCTGGGGGCGGGGGTGGGTGTGTTGGGGGGGGGGCTGTGTTGCCCTGGAAACCCTCAATTCTTCAGAAAAGACACTCATTTTCTGAGATTGTTAAAGACAATGGACTAAACAAGAATTTTGAGAAACCTTCAGTAATAGAGATGGGCAATTTCATTAACCCATTGAGCTGTAAGTTCTATGTGTCCCCAGAACCTAGGCCAAAAGAATCTCTGCTGGTTGTTGGTGCTATCAATATATATTCAGTTTCTTATCCATGAGGATGTATATTTGTACACTATGCTGAAACCATCGCACATTTGTCCCTTTTTTGTTGTTAAATCAAACTAACAAAATATACCTAAATTCTCATTAAAAACCTGTGAGCTAGGTGTTTTGTGGTGGTAAAATGGCCTTGAGGTCTCTCTTAAAAGTATGGCAGCAGATTTCTCCAAAGTTCTACGCTCATGTATTTGAAAATAAGATACAGAATATAAATAAGAGAGTATGTGTGCATTTATGTGTGTGTGATGAAATATTACGAAATTATTCACATGCAGGGTGGTCTTATCTAAATGTTCATTATCTAAGTTCTTGCCAGTTTGAAGTTATGTAGAGAAACAAAGGTCATCAGAATATTATTAACTAATGAGTTTAAACAATTATAAAATTAGGGACTTCCCTGGTGGCGCAGTGGATAAGACTTCGTGCTCCCAATGCAGGGGACCCGGGTTCCATCTCTGGTCAGGGAACTGGATCCCACATGCATGCCGCAACTAAGAGTTCGCATGCCACAACTAAGGAGCCCGTGTGCAGCAACTAAGGAGCCTACATTCCACAACTAAGGTGCCTGCGAGCCGCAACTAAGAAGCCCTGTAGCCACAACTAAGGAGCCCACCTGCCTCAACTAAGACCCCACACAACCAAATAAATAAATATTTTTTTAAAAATTATAAAATTAGCACTCACTCAAATTTTCCTCCATGCCTAACTCTTAAACACCTAATTATCCAATGCAAAATGAATTTGAAAATCTTGTTTAAAAGTATGGGAGTAATGAATTTGATGAAAAGAAATGTTGGTGAACTCTTCCAACTCTAGGGCACATCGTTGACAAATGAGGATCTGGTACAATTTAACAATTAAACCGAGGGAGAGACTGAGGGAGAGAAAAAAATGCACAAAGATGAACACAGAATAGTTGTTTCAAAAGGGAATAATTTGATTATAGAAGGATTAGGGAAAACTAATGAAGCCTTCAAATATTTTTGCAAACATGACCCTCTGTTTCGTGATGCCACAGTTATTAGACATGAAGTGAAAGATCTTCCAAGTAATCATATAAATTTGTCCAAGAAAGAAAGAAAAAACAAAATTAGCACTACTTTTATTTTCAAGAATCTATACTCTCTAAGAACACAGTTCTAACAATATAGTTTTATTTGCAGCATAAAATTAATAATAACAACATATAAGATGAAGTAAATTTATTTTATAATTCTTGTCCTACTTTTAAAGATAAAGACTCAACTCAAACTGGAATTGAAGTACAGTTGATGTACAATATTATATGTTACAGGTGTATGATATAGTGATTCACAATTTTTAAAGGCTATACTCCATTTATAGTTCCTATAAAATATTGGCTATATTCCCTGTGTTGTACAATATATCCTTGTATCTGATCATTTTATACAAACTGAATTTTAAAAATGTATTTATTATAAAATTTTGTCCCCATCTAGGTACCAACTATTGTCATATAGTAAAAACCTCCTCTAATATAAAACCTCTTTTTCTTGTAGGAAAGTCATAAGAAACAAACAGCAACAAAACAGAAAGAGAACGACCACCCAGGGAACCTACTATTAACATATTGGCCTAAAAACTTTCAAATATTTTCTTCCATCAAGAATGTACGTAGAGGCATTCTTCCATGTCAGTGCTTTTCAGGTTTCTATTTCACGTAAGCAATTTTGTTTCCCTCCACCTTTTCCCTGAAGAATATTTTCTTAGTTCTTCATATATAGGAATAACTCTATTTGTGCTAATTTTCTGATCTTCTCCAGAGAAAGCAACAGATCCTGGTGCTATAAAATTTATTCATCCAAACATTGATTATGTCCCCTGTTATGAAATACAAGCAGAAGAGCCTGCTTTCCACCTCCCGGGGCAATGTTTCTCAAAAGTTTTTCATTATTGCCCTTATTTAGACATTTTCCCTAATTGCCCACTGATGGCTTTCAGTACTGTAGACACACTATACATCTGTTTATATACTATGGCCCGTGGGCGGGGTGGGTGGTCTATTAGTTTTCTGTTGCTGCTGTAACAAATGACCACAAATTTAGCAGCTTAAACACACAAACGTGTTATCATACATCTGAAGGAATAGAAGTGTGACTCACTGTGTTAAAATGATGAGGCTGCAGGGGCTGCATTCCTTTACGGAAACCAAGGGGAGAATCTGTTTCCAGCTTTTAAAGGCCACCCACATGCCTCTGCTGGGGTCCCCTTCCTCCACCTTCAAAGCTAATGTTGAATTTGTGACTTCTCTTCATTGTCTTATCTGCCTCTTCCACTCTTAAGGGCCCATGTGATTACAGGGGGCCCACCGAGATAATCCAACATAACCTCCCCATTTTGAAGTCAGCAAATTAGCAAACTTAATTCCATCTACTACTTTAATTCCCATTTGCCACAGAGCATAACATGTGCACAGTTTCCAGGGGTTAGAGCATGGACTTCTTTGATGGGATGGGGCCAGGATTGGGGGAGGGTGTTGTTATTCCGCCTGCCACAGAAAGCCACCAACCATCGTAATGCCTAATATTTTCTGGCCCCTTGAGAACCAATTTTCACCCCACTGGGGACAGTATCACCCCTGCTGTGAACACATGCTCTGGATACCAGCTCTCCCATCACCTCCTTCTCTCTTGTCTTTGGGCTTTCCAGCTGGGGGTCGATATCCTTCTAGACAAGAAATTCTTAGTATATTATAACAACTTTTCTAGATACACATGTGCATCTCAATGTACATTTTCCAAAATGAGATTAACAGCACCCACATTTTTTTCAGTCTAGAAAAACCCACCCTTGACCTAATACATCATTGCCCACAAGAAGAGCCTTTTAATTATCCAGTCAACCTACAAGGCACATAATGCTGTCAAATAAAGCTTTCTCTATGTCATCATTAGAAATAATAGAAATCAAAATTTGGATTGGGGGGAAAAAAGTGAAACATACTTAAAAGTTTTTTTCTAGATTGTTCAGTGTTTGTGTCTCTTAAATGTACTTTTGCTATAAATAAACTATCTCTGGGATTTCTTCTGAAATATGGAATATAGAAACTGCAGTTAAAAACATGCAGCCTCTAGGGAAATGATCCAGCATGTTTCTTTTCTTTACTGCAGGTATTACTGTGGAAGCAGCAAGAAGGCTGGTATTTTAGGCCTGGAGGCTTTCCCTGCTGAAGTCTTTTTCTTTAAAAAAAAAAAAGCCTTGAGCCAAATCATCAGATTTCTGTTCTCTCTGTTACATCAATTAATGGTACCCGAAAATCCAATTCAACTTAATTTTCTTGAAGTGGAAACCTAGGGGAAAACTCCTCTTTTTCAAAGGAAACCCACCTGAAAAACAGTCCTAGCTATCAAAAATGATTGCACTCTGGGCTTCAGGATGGCAGAACCAAAGTCACAGTAATGGTGTCTGGAAAGTGAGACAATTCCAAAGCACATTTATATCTACTTAGATAATTGCGTGGGAAGGGAGGCACTGATTCTATGCATTAAAAATAAAATCACTTATGAGAGTCGGAGAGTTCTCTTCATAGAGATGAAGCGTCTCCATTTTCGTCTCAGCCATTTTAAAGTACCTGGTGATTCCACGCTACCCCTCCCTGCCCGCCTTTAAGATGATATTATGGAAAAACCATGAGTCCATCAAGTAAGAATCCAATTCTTAATTAAATTGTGCAATAGGTCAAGTAGGTTTTCAATAAGCTTGGCCGGCCAACGCCCTTAAGCTCGACCTCATATCTATTTAATGAGGAGCCTTAGCTTGGCTGTACTGATGCTGTGGGTGCCGGGAAATTCCTTTTTCTAGTCTAAGTATACCCACAGACCACCCCAAAATTAAACCAGCTTTTCCTCATCTTCTGAAGGGTGATCTCTGCTTTCTGAACTAATAAGTAGCCAAAATGACCCATGAAACCCTTTTACTGGCTCAAATAGAAATAGTCCCCAAATCCAAAACATCAGACCACTTCTCGCCACCTCCGTCAGCAGCCCCGCCTCCTTATCAAAGCTGCTGCTTCTCCAGACTCTCTCCGAAGACTCCCAGCTCCAATCCCAGCTCTCCCCACTCCTGCCCTTCACAGTTCTCCATGATCCAGAGGGATCTTTTTGAAGTGTAACTGTGTCACTCTTGTCAATTTCTCATCTCACTAGGGGTAAAATCCAAAATTCTCACCTCCCCTACCGTATGCCCCTGACCTGCCAGCCAACCTTCTCTCTGACCTCATCTCCAGCCACTCCTGGCTCCCTCCTCGTGTTCCAACCACACAGGTGCCCTCACTTTCTCTCAATCATAGCAGGTACAGCCCTGCCTCTGGCCCTTTGCACGGGCTGTTTCCTCTGCTTGGGATGTTCTTCCCCCAGATTTCTTTCTTTCTTTTTTTTTTAAATTAATTTTTATTGGAGTATGGTTGCTTTCCCCCCAGATTTCTGAATGGCTCATTCCTCCACTTCTCTCAGACCTCTGCCTACTGCTATTGTTTTGGAGAACCTTTCTCTGCTCACCTCATTTACAATAGTATGTCTCTATCCCTCTCTCCCTTGGTCCAGTTTTATTTTTCTTCCAGATTCTTGTCACCCTCTGATATGTAAGGATTTGTTCCTAAATCTTCATGCCTCCCCTCTCTCTATATATAATATGAATTCCACGAGATTCGGGTTTTGCTTTGTTCACTGGTATATGTCATGTAACGGGACGTGTGCCTAATACATGTAGCTCAGTATATAATCTTTATTGGACAAACGTTTAATGAGCAACTCCTATGTGGACAGTACAAGGATGGCTCAGCTATGAGGGAGCCACTACAAATAGTGATACTGCAAAGGAGTGAATGAATGGCATGTGGAGACGATGGGAGAATTCTGACTGAACCAGAAATCAGGTAACCTGTGTTCCAGCCCAGTTATGCAGCTTATTAGTTTTGGAACTTTATGTTCCAAACTCTTGTATGCTCCTGTAAAAATGGAATTGATAATGTTTGCCATATCAAATCACTGCAAATATTAAGTGAAATAATGTAGATGAAAGTACTTAGTGAGACATGGCATCATCTGGACTTGGACCCATGGTTTCTGACTTCAAATCTAATGCTATTTCAACCCCTGCAGGTGCTTGGGAGAATCAGACAGCTAAGTCTGTTGAGAAATGGTTGAGTTCAAAGTACATTTGTACTCAAAATGGTGATCTCTGCTGTTGAGACTGGAAGCAGTTGGGTTCTCATCCTCTTAAAGTAGTTGCTGTTTTTCCTTTGCATTAATAGAAGAACAGATGTAAACCACTAATAGCATTTTACGCCCTAGCGAATGGCCCTCTGCAATCACGACTGTCATGACATATTTTTTTTTTAGTAGATATTTACTGGTTACCGATGAGGTATATTCCAGTGCATTCGTCATCCCAACCATTTCATGCTCTACAACATGAAGCCTACTTCCCAAATCCTTTGGTATCTGCTCCTTCTGCTACCTTTTGCAGCACATAACCTAAGGTTTTCAAAGTTCATGTCTTTGATGTGAATTTAACAATTAGCATCTGAGGTACTTGTTGTTGCATAGTCTCTTTTTTAGTAGGAACTTCTTTTGGAAGATACAAATCCCAGTAAGTGTTGTTTCAAAATGTCTAGTTGTCTGATCGTGATTGAAAATGGAGGGTCCTGCGTTAGGTGGATATTTTCTTTTTTTAGTGGAAGTAATTTGACAGTCGTCTTAGAGAGCCCTTTACGTAAACTGAATTGTGTCATCTGAGAAAAGGTGACACACACATTTATTTTCTATCTTCATTCACACAGCTGAGCAATACCCTGTGTGTAAAGGCATGTACTGTGGGTTGAGATAACGATTTGTGCTAAGAATATATTTCTTACTTCATTGTTTCATGACACTGTCAATCAGAAAAGACTTACAGAATTTGCACTTTATATATATTCACACATATAACTTATCTTGATGAAAATTTAATTTTGAATTTTATTACATTCATATGGAAGTTATACAATTAGGGTTTTAAAGTTACTTTACTTCCTGAAATGTTCTCTGGCTTTTATGTTACATTATAGTAACAAATAATAGCTAGATTTGCATTTTAAAATGTACCAATTAAACTATTATGCTACAAATGGATTTTTCTGAGTAGATTGATATAAAATACATGGTGTCTAATTTTTATATGGGCTGTGAGAACGACCTAAACGTGTTAATATGAACAAGTGGATATTTCTTTTTTAATAAAACGTAATAGGAAAAATCAAGAATATCAATTACATTTAATGGCATCATAAAAGCAGAAGCTTTGTTTTGAGCTGTAAAAGCTACCAAAAAAGAAAAATGACTGTCTTTCTCAAAGAACAAACAGCTATTATTTATAATTTATTACTTTAATTAATCCTTTTAATTATAAATGCATAAAATAATGAATTGTTCCTTTCAACAACGATGGGAAGAGAGGTCATGTAAAATTATTTTAGAAATTTTCGAAGTACATAAATACTTGGAATAAAGAAAATACTACATGGCTCTAAAGTAATAAACTGCTCTCATTTTACATTTATGTCTTTGTGGTTTTAAGAGGCCAAGGATTCCTACATTTTTTTCTCTTGCTCTTTTCTTTCAGAAGAGTCCAGTCATTTAAAAATTTGTCATACTTTCATCAAACATGAATATTAAACTCTCACAGATTGGTACTAAATATATATGCTTTGAGCAGTATTCTAATCTCAGTTGTCTGGGTCTGGCTTCCTACGCGGGCCTCTCACTGTTGTGGCCTCTCCCGTTGCGGAGCACAGGCTCCGGACGCGCAGGCTCAGCGGCCATGGCTCATGGGCCCAGCCGCTCCGCGGCATGTGGGATCTTCCCGGACCGGGGTACGAACCCGTGTCCCCTGCATCGGCAGGCGGACTCTCAACCACTGCGCTACCAGGGAAGCCCCCAATATGTACTTTTAATTTAAAATATTTTTGCTACCAAGAAGGAAAGAAATAGCTTGTTTTGCTTAAATTTTTAAGACTGGCTTTCCATATTAATCAAGGTAGATTAATCCATTAATCTATATTAATCCAGGTGGAGGTAGTTCATTACTTTAACTTATTAGCTTTATTACTTTCAATTTCATCCCATGACAGAACAGTCAAATAGAGCTATATTAGTTCAAGTCACTGAATTTGAATATTTATAAAGGGTTTCTCTTTGAGCACTTTCAATTAAACAAAATAGTTTGGGGAGTATGAGATCTGATTTTTGCTAAAGGACAGGTAATTTAGGGTGCTTTAGATTCAAATTACATGCCTGCTGCAATGTAGTTTAAATGTGTATCTTCTGAAGTAATGTTTTACTTTTTAACTGCCTAGAGGAAAACTGAGAAATAAGGAAAGAAAATGGGGAAATATTGTTTGAAAAGACCCCACTTAAAGTAATCTGCTTGTTTTATCTTTCAGCTCAAATTTTGCATTCTGATGCAATATCCCAGAAACCCTTGAGCTATATATTATAGCTCAAAGAACAGGCACAGCAATTCCAAAGCTCAGTAGAACCATCTTCCTGGTCATAAACTAGACTGGTTGGGATTTTTCACATTATAAATCACCTACCACACAAAATAAGTAGCCCATAAATTGGTAAGTAGGTTTTTAAAAAGTGCTTATGGGAAACTGAAGACTTTTGCAATGCTCAGAACAAGTAAGATGAGAATGACTTGGAGCCTACAATCTCCAGGTTACCACAGGGAGGGGATGAGGACTCCAGTGAAAGGAAGATAACTTTTGTCTCCCTGTGTTTCCACAAAGTGCATTCTTTGGGCTCTCAAGTCACTCAACAACTTCCCTTACCTTGGCAGGAAAATCTGGGAGGTTCACCCAAAATTCTTCTGTTTCTTTATTACACCCTTGTGGTGGCTGATGTAGCCCCCTCCTGGTTTCCATGGCAGCGTCCATCCTGATGGCCAGACTGGGGGCTTTGAGTGGCTTGGACCCAGTGGTTATCATCACTCACAGGCTTACTGTGTGGTCACCAGTATTCGTCCCTGGTGTCATTACTCCTTTCTTAGCCTATAGCTAACATGGCCTCCCTCTACTAGGTTCTTTTTTTTCCCTTTCAATGTTGCTGTAGTTCTTATTGTTTTACCAACTCTTCAGGTATGGCTTTTATTTATTTTACTCCCTGTCTTGAAAAAATCCATGCTAGATCTCATGGTCAGGGTCATAGGACACTTGAGATGCAGAATTGGCAGTTCCTTCCTGCTCATAATGAACTTGCACCCTAGGAGAGGCTCAAATGTTTAGCCCCTTCCATCCCCAGAATGAGTCATTTTCCCACCCCAGATTTTCAAAAGTTTTATTCTTGGGACTCAATAATTATTTCCCTTATTCTTTTGTTTCTCTGAAGAGGCTTACCGGGAACTCTATGAACAAAGAACTCTAGGAAGTCTAATAGTTGCATTTATGAAAGGGATAACCTTTTCAGAACTCTCATGAGCCATCTAGTAGAATTGCTACAATAATTGTTCTTTTAAAAGGACAGAACTCTCAGGTATATATAAAGAAATGGACTTAACAAGGTGAATGTTCTTAAGACATAAGAAAATGTCCTTTTGTTGGGGATGCTGTCGGCAATGAACTAGAAGTTAAACTTGGTTGCTTAGTTTCTTTTCCTGTAGCTTTAGGAAAATATGTAAATTTGTACACCTTCATGATTTTTTTTTCCTTTCCCTCGTTAATTTTGGGGTGGATGTCATGCTGATGGTGAAGATTCTGTCACATAGGAGCTCAGTTTTCTCTAAGAGGAATGAATTGGCTGTTGGAATAAAAATTATCTTGAATAATTAGAATTTTAAGAACATTGATAACCATTAAATTATAATAGAACTAAACATGAAACTTCAGTGGTAATGTGGCCAGCCTGTTTAATCTCTATATAACAAATAAAATCATGACTATGGAGAATCGAGTTTTGTAGCCATTTTTACTCCTTTTAGAGGACAAGAAATCCCCCTTCCCCCAGTGCTGTCTCAGTCTGATCTCAGAAAAACACTTTAAATATACTTTATCCATAAACATGAACAAAGTAAAAGAAGGCTGAACGTACTCATCTTCATGTTCATGTCTTTTGCCTGTTTTCTGTTTCTTACTGAGTTATAAGCATTCATATATTCTAGATCTGTGTTGTTTACTCTAGTGGTTACGTGCTGTTGAGCACTTGAAATGGGACTTGTCTAAACTGAGATGTTTTGTGTGAACATAAAAATTGAATTTGAAGCCAGTATTAAAAAAATGTAAGCTACCTTATTACCAAGTTTTATACTAATTACTTGTTGAAATGATTACATTTTAATATATTAAATAAAACATATCATTAAGTAGTTTTTGTCTGTTTCTTTTGATGTTTTTGAACGTGACTATTCGAAAATTTAAAATTGCATGTGTGGTTCACATTATATTTCTATTGGATACCTCTGGTCTAGCCTTATACCAATCTCCGGGAAGTAGCATATCTTTGTGTACGTGTATGTGTGGCTTGTCTTTCTCTTCTTGGTATGTGTTGATGAGGAGAAGACATGGCTCCGGTTGCAGAGTAGAGACTGTAGGGGGCCAAGGAGAGAAGTGAATGAATTCCAGAAAATTTGTGGGAAAACTGCTGATGGGTGAGATGTGGTGAACAGGGACGTGGAATTGTCAAGGGTGACTTGGGTTTTTAGCTAAACAATGGTACCATTTACTGTGATGGGAAGACTAAAAGGGGAATACATTAAGTGGGGAAAACAAAGTGATTTTTGAGCTGTTAAGTTTGATGCAGCCACGTGGAGTTATAAATTGGGTAAGTAAATCTGGAATGCTCATAGTCTAAATTCCCCATGAGCAAGAGAATGAGGCTGTCTCTGATAGCTCTTTCGGTGTGTATAATAACCACAAAAATCTCCGTGGCGTATAACCAAAAGCATTTATTTCTCATGCATTTGTGGAACAGGTGGGATTCAGCTGATCTGGGTTGGGCTGGGTTTCTCAGTGCAGGCTGGGCTCTGGTCTGGTCCAAAGGAGTTTACTGTGGGGTTCAGGCTTAAGACGCAGCAGCTACAAAAGAACCTCTTCATATCACTATCATGATGCTCACGACAGAACGACATTCTTATGTGGACACACCCATTACCTTGTCAGCCTCAGCTGGAATTGGCATATAATCATATTTGCTCTTACTCCATTGTTCAAATAAAGTCAATGGCCAAACCCAATGTCAATGGGATCGGGCACTAAACTCTGCCCACTTTAGCCATTAATAGTGAAAAAGCATGTGGCAAAGTTTGTAGATATATAAGGCATCAGGGTAGGGCAGGGTGTGAGTAAAGAATTTTTTTTTAATTTTTTTTTTTTTTGGCCACACCGCGGGGCTTGTGGGACCCTGGTTCCCCGACCAGGGATCAAACCCGGGCCCTCTGCAGTGGAAGCGCAGAGTCCTAACCACTGGACCACCAGGGGAATTCCTGTGAGTAAAGAATTTTGATCAATGATTCAATTTACCACAAAGATTATCATTTTCAGATCAAAATAAGGGCTCCAAAATGCTTTGTTTGAAAAAGATTCTCCAGAGTTAGTAGATATTCCTGATAACTTTTGTAGTCTGACAGTGAAGCAGGGTGCGTCTAGATGTGAAGAAGAGTGATCTTGAGAACATAATAATAATTAATAGATACAGGTGGACAGATGAGCTGGCAGAATGTCTGATGCGTCCAGGTCTGTTCACTGCTGGCCTCCGTGTGTTTAGCCTGACTGAAGGGATAAGCAGAATGAGTCTTTGAGAAGCTACTTCACAAACTGGAAAAAAAAAACGGGAGGACTTGGTTTTGACCTTTCGAAAGTTCCTTAACTTTCTTGATCCCTATATCTCTTGTTTGTGAAGTGGAAATGAAAAATCTGACTTTTAGGGTTATTGTGTGTATTAAAATGAAATAACGATGTAAAACACCTAAATACTTGCTAGTATTGTCTTTTGTTCTTATCTCTGTGTCCTGCAGATAACTGTTTTTGCCAGTAACACTTCATTGTATTTATTTGTTTACATCTTTCTCCTCAGCCTTCCCGAACTACCACCTTTTGAGGATAAGATCACATTTGTAATTGTAATATCTAGTACAATACGTGGCACATGGTAGGCACTCAGCAAAATTTTCTTTGACACATTGAATGACTTCTTCATTTTTACGTTATAGGGACAAGGGAAACAAAGGCGTGTCATAATTTGTGGCTGCCAACCTTCTCTTGAAGGACTCTATTATGAATTATTTTACCATGTAGTAGAAGGCCTTATAAAGTATCTGACACTTATTATGAGCTTAGTGACTCTTATCTTTCTTTCTTTTCTATCTGCAGATTTTTAGAAGGAACAAGAATGCATGAGCCCTGTCCCTTGGAACATCACAACACCATAACTTCTTTAATTAACACATATTTTAACCAACCTGAAAGTTCCCTTTTGTGAAGCTAATTCTACTACAGCTGATTCTACTAAAGCTAATTGTACTAAACAAATGCGGTAAGTGCTTTAGTATTATAATGGCCAGAGAAGTTTTATTGCTCTGGTGAATTCTCAGAAGGGTAGCTGAAATATGACTATATCAGATAGTTACATAAGAGTTGTTCCCCCAAGTTTTTCTATAGTGAATTTATCCTGGAAAAAAAATGTTCACTGTTTATCAAAATCATCATCCTAAGTAAACTCATCTAGGTAGTGTTCATTATATGACACAGATTTAATGTCCTCTAGGATGCTATATGCCTATCTTACTGATAAAGATAAATTCTTGTAATAAAAATCAGTATGAACATCACCAAAATTAAGGAATGTTGTGCTGCAAACTACACCATCAAGAACATGAACAGACAATCAACAGAAAAGGAGAAGATATTTGCAAGTCATGTATCTGATAAGGGACTTGCATTTTGAATATATAAAAAGTTATACAACTCAATAATTAAAAGGACAAATAACCCAGGTAAGAAAAGCAAAGGAGGGCTTCCCTGGTGGCGCAGTGGTTGAGAGTCCGCCTGCCGATGCAGGGGACGTGGGTTCGTGCCCCGGTCCGGGGAGATTCCCACATGCCGTGGAGCGGCTGGGCCCGTGAGCCATGGCCGCTGAGCCTGCGCGTCCGGAGCCTGTGCTCAGCAACGGGAGAGGCCACAACAGTGAGAGGCCCGCGTACCGCAAAAAAAAAAGCAAAGGATCTGGACAGACATTGCTCCAAGATGAAAAAATGGTTAACAGACCATGGAAAGATATTCAATATCATTAGTCATTAAGAAAATGCAAATCAAAACCACGATAAGCTACCACTACACACAGACTAGTATGGCTATAATCAAAAAGACAGACAATAGCAAGCGTCGGTGAGGCTGTGGAGAAATTGAAACTCTCGTACATGGCAGGTGAGGGTGTAAAAGGGTGAAGGATCTTTAGAAATCCAGTTTGGCCATTCTTCAAAATGTAAAGCATAGAGTTACCATTACGACCCAACAATCCCACTTTTAGGTATATATACCCAAGAGAAATGAAAACATATGTCCACACAAAAACCTGTAAATAAATATAGCAGTATTATTCATAATAACCAAAATAAATAATTAGATTAAAAATAATTCAAAATAATAATATTAAAATAATATTCAAAATAGTAATAATAATTCGTAACAATTCAAAATAACCAAAATTGGAAACAACCCAAATGTCCATAAACTGATGAATGGATAAACAAAATATGGTACATGCATATAATAGAGTATTATTCAACAATGAAAAGAAATAAAGTGCTGATACATGCTATGATACAGGTAAACTTTGAAGACAATCTGTTAAGTGAAAGAAGCCCGTCAAAAAAAAATACATGTATGAATCTGTTTGTATGAAATGTCCAAAATAGATAAATCAATAGAGACAGGAGATTAGTGGTTGCCTAGGGGAAGGGGATAAGAATGAGGAGTGCTTGCTAATAGATATAGGGTTTCTTTTGTGTGTGATGAAAATATTCTTTGGGGTGATGGATGCACAACTCTAAATATACTGAAAAACACTGAATTATACACTTTAAATGCGTCAGTTGTATAATGTGTAAGTTGCATCTCGGTAACGTTGAAACACCAAGTATTAGAATAAATGCATGCAAGGTTCGGTCGAGAAAACCTTTCTATGGAATTAGCTACAGAAAAGGTCAGGCTAGTCTTAAACTTTTATTCCATTAATAACTGAGCAATATTGCTTCCGTAGTGCATTGAGTGTCTATCTGGTTGTGCTCTAAGTTTTGGTAGACAGTGGTTAATAAAAGAAAGAAGGCATATGTGTTTATCAAACTTGCATTCTTGCAGTAGCAGAAGAAGCAACACAATGAAAAGCTGAAAATAAGAAATAATTTCAGATAGTTATAAATAACATGAAGAAAAGGAAAGAGGAACATTGAACATAGTAAGACTGGGAGTGGGGAAAGGAGGGATGGGGCTGTCCTCATTGACATTTGGGCTGAGACACAGATGCTCAGAAGTCCTGGGAAGACCTGGGGAATAGGGCTCCATGCAGACGAAGGGGTCCCGTAAAGGCTCTGTGGTGAGGAAGACTCTGGCTGTGTGTCTGGAGCGGTGAGTGAGGGGCAGAAATAGGATAGGAGTTGAGGTTGCATAGGACATTACTGGAAGTTTGGATTTTATTTTCAGGGCAATGGGAAAACATCGAAGGATTTGAGGGAGAGGAGTGATATGAGAAAACTGTTATTACTTTTTTTGACCTGTCTACACCTAAAAGCAGCATCTGCTTCTAGATATGATTTAAATGATAATTTTCTGAACTTGATACTGAGTCTGAAACTCTAATGGGATGAAACTTTTGAGAGAGACGGTGAGTTTGCATGTGGGAAAAATGTAATTGTGACCAGAGGACAAAATACGATTGAAAAACATGGCAATGATATTTGGCAGCTCCTTGCCTTAAGAGGAGCTATTCCCCTTATGTGGTGGAAGTGACACTGAGTTCTGGGCACTAGACCTTAAGTGGCCTTAATCCAGTTGGAACACTGCCTTTATCTTGGATTATCTGGGTTGGCCCTTAATCTGATGACTGTGTCCTTATAAGAAACAGAAGAGGAGAGGACACAGATAAAAAGGAGAAGATGGTGTGAAAATAGAGGCAGAGATTGGAGTGATGCTGCCACAAGCCAAGGAATGCTTGGAGCCCCAGAAGCTGGAAGAGGCAAGGAAGGATTCTCCCCTCCACCCCAGACTCTTCACCCAGATCATTGCTCTACCAACACCTTGATTTTGGACTTCTGGATTCCAGAACCGTAAGAGAAAAAAATTCTGTTATTTTAAACCACAAAGTTTATGGTAATTTGTTATGGAAGCCCTATAAAACTAATATAGGCAGATATTTAGGAATATTGCAGGGTCATATGGTAAGTGATCATGTACCTGTAAAAAAAAACCTCCTAAACTGTTTTCCAGAGTGACTGTACCATTTTAGATATCCCCACAGCGATGTAAGAGAGTTGCAGTTTCTCCACATCATTGTCAACACTTGGTATTGTCAGTCTTTTTTAGGCATTCTGTTGGTAAAGATGATGTTAGGAACTGAATAACTGAGTCCTTCCCGAATTCATGTTAAAATCTAATCTCCAATGTGATGGTATTTGGAGGTGGGGCCTTTGGGAGGTAATTAGATCATGACGGCGGAGCTCTCAGAATGGGATTATTGCCCTTATAAAAGAGACCAGAGAGTTTAATAGCTCTCCTTCTGCACTGTAATGAGCAGGTGGAGATGTTCACAGCAAATTGCATTGATTACTCAGTGAAACTATGACAGAATGTCTGTGTCCTATAGGCTCAGGAACATGGTGACATTTTATTTTGTCTATTGCATGGTAGAAAGAAAGCTTCTCAGATATGTGAAATCCAGGAAAAATGGTTGCTGTCACATACTCCACATACTCCAGTTTGCTGCCACTGCTGTCTTTTGAAGTACAAAGTATTTGTGTTTGGTCCCAAAGATGGAGGACAAATTTGATGCTACAGTTTTACTTGAGAGTCAATTTACACCATCCACAGTCTAACTTAGAAAAAAATCCATCTGAACAGACAGAAAAGACATCATCATAAATAATAATCAAGTAACGATCAAGCCTTTAAAAAGAGAGTATTTAATTGCCAAAAGCAAATACCACTCTAAATCATAGCGACAAATGCCCAAGGAACCCTCCAAAACCAAAACAGTAACTATAGTACTTCTTGGCTTTCAGGGCCAACCCAATTTTCCTCTTTGGCATTATACTCATTCACAGGGCGGGTATATTTGGCTGCTTAAATACTGTGCCATTTGCCAATATCTATAAATAGCTGTTTATTATTGAGTCTTCAGACAATAACCTGCAATTCTACATCATTTCCCCTTTTCATTTACCAATATACCATGTAGTGGGAAAATAACTTTTTTAAAAATTTCACGAAGATGTCAGGAATCGTTACAACATGGAAGTATGATTCTGTTATTTTACTTTTGCAGCATGTAATACATTAATTAATGTATGATGATGATTCCCTGAGAAAATTTAATTAAATTAGGTTGGCCCATCTCCTAGACTGTTAATTACTATAATATCAACAAGAGTTGAATATGAATATTGCATATGTCAAAACAAATGAATTTTTGGGATACTGAGAATAGCCATGTAATTTTGAGGTCCTGATGGGATTTGGCTATGAAAGCAATGTGAGATTGAATCCCCCTGATATTTTTATCTTGGGTTTGCTGTTTCTGTTTCTACATTTAAAAATCATAGACCCATTGAAAAACATTTAAATTCTACTGGCAGTTTTACTTCACTTTTAGTGTCTTGTCCTATGATTTCTTCTAAAGGGTAGGCTTTTGCTTCTGTTTTTCTTTTTACTTTTTTGGTATTTTTATGTGACTTTTGTTTCAGGAATATCTCTTTAAAACAAATTTATACACTATATATTTTAGAGTAGTTTTAGGTTTGCAGAAAAATTTAGTAGAGAATTGAGTAGAAATTAGAGGATACCCCTCCCTCCTGCTAGATTGTCTTCCAAACAGGCTGTACCATTTTGTATTCCCATCAGCAATGAATGCGCGTTCCTGTTGCTTAATGTTCTTACAAGTATTTGACATTGTCATTGTTTTGGATTTTGACCATTCTAATAGGTTTGTGGTGGTCTCTCAATGTTGTTTTAATTTACAGTGCCCTTATGAATATGATGTTCAGCATCTTTTCATATGCTTATTTCCATCTGTATATCTTCTTTGGTAAGGTTCTATTGTGGACTTGAGAGAGTTCTTTGTATATTATGGATACAAGCCCTTATTGGATATGTGTATTTCAAATATTTTCTCCAACTCTATGGCTTGTCTTCCCATTCTCTTAACAGTGTCTTTCCCAGGGTAGGAGTGTTTAATTCTAATGAAGTCCTACTTAATCAATTTTTTTGTTTGGTGCTGTATCTAAAAAGTCATCACTAAAGCCAAGACCACCTAGATTCTCCCATATGTTTTCTTCCAGTTTTATAGTTTTGCATTTTACATTTATGTCTATGATTCATTTTGAGTTAACTTTTGTGAAAGGTATAAAGTCTGTGTCTAGTTTTTTTTTGTTTTGTTTTCTTTTTTTTTTGGCATGTGGATGCCCAGTTGTTCCAGCACCATTTGTTGAAAAGACTGTTCTTTCTCCATTGAATTGCCTTTGTTCCATTGTGAAAGCTCAGTTGACTATATTTGTGTCAGTCTATTTCTGGGCTCTCTATCTGTTGCATTGATCTATTTGTCTATTCTTTTGTCAATTCTGCACTGCCTTGATTACTCTAGCTTTATAGTAAGTCTTGAAATTGGGTAGTGTCAGTCCTCTGATTTTGTTCCTCTTCTTAAGTATTGTGTTGGCTATTCTGTCTTTGGCCTTCCGTATAAACTGTAGAATCAGTTTGTTGCTTTCCACAAAGTAACTTGCTGGAATTTTGACTGGGTACTCTCTTTTTATTTTCTAGTCCCTGTGATTCAAATTTCTTCTTCTTTTCACTCCTATTATCTTGATAAGATTTTTTTTTCTCTTCCTTTTGTTACTCCATTGAAACAGGAAATTAGCATACACACCCTTTTCTAAGATATTTGCAACTCATTTTCAAAAGGGTTGAGCTTTTCCTAGTTCTACAAGTGAGTTTTGAAGGCTCCTTCTTACCTTGTTCAAGGAGAACATGAACTCTTTCCAGGCTTATTTTTTATTCCCTATCAATGATTCACTTATTCCAAACAGCTAAGAAATCTGTAAATTTGACAGGAGTCAAAAGTAGCTATTTATCGGGACTTCCCTTGTGGGCACTGGTTAAGAATCTGCCTGCCAATGCAGGGGACACGTGTTCGAGCCCTGGTCCGGGAAGATCCCACATGCTGTGGAGCAACTAAGCCCGTGTGCCACAACTACTGAGCCTGCGCTGTAGAGCCCGCGAGCCACAACTACTGAAGCCCCTGTGACACAACTACTGAGGCCCGTGCACCTAGAGCCTGTGCTCTGCAACAAGAGAAGCCACCGCAATGAGAAGCCCGCGCACCGTAACGAAGAGTAACCCCCGCTCACCACAACTAGAGAAAGTCTGTGCACAGCAGTGAAGACCCAACACAGCCAAAAATAAATACAAAATTTTTAAAAGAGTAATTAAAAATAGTAGCTGCTTATCAATGTGAGAAAATATTGACACATTTTCTTTACCATGTTAGCTCATCAAGCCATTTCTGTTGACAACTCCACACACAGAGATTTCTTTTTGCCTATATTGTGCCTACATCCCTATACCAAACATGATCATGGGTTTCCATAAACATAGCTAAATGCCAAGTTTTGGTGTCCCGTCGGGCATAGCTGACACTGCAGGACACTTTTTCCAAAGAGTATCCTGCCTGCCTGGATGATCAGCTGCAGGTAGAGCTGTAGTCAGTGAAATACTCACCAGGAAAGTATTTTAAATTGGAAATACAGAGCCTACATTGAGCTTGATGTCAGGAACACAGTCACAACAGAGCGTGGAGCAGCGTTCACAGATCTTATCTACTGCATGTGCAATGGCAAAATCAAACATGACCTTTAAAAAGAAAACTCAAGTCAGTATCTGTATAGGTTCTGGGCATGTGTGTGTGCACACGCATGTGCATTCACAGGCATGCAGGCACATGTGGGCAGTCTTTTTCAGCTCCCAGCTCCCAAGGACAGACACCTTATTTTTCCTATTCACTATATATGAATAAATGAATGAATGAATGAACATCTCATATATGAATGGACAATTTCACAAATGAAGAATTCTATCCCTTTGCCATTTTAATACTAGTCATCAGGTACTTGTTGGGAAAATATTGGTCTTCTCTATCATTCTGTGAGTCTCTTGAGGGCAAGGGCTGGGTGGTCCCAATGTCTATGCCTACAGCTCCTGGTACTGTGCCAGGAACACAGCACTCATTAAATCCTTTCAAGAGTAATAAATAATTATTGCAAATCAACTATACTCCAATTAAAAAAGTAATAAATAATTAACTGGAGGGTGGCCTCAATGAGAAACTCATTTGTGTGTGACCACTTAAAACTTTTTAGAAGCTAAAAATTGAAAGAAAGGAGAACAGGAATAAAAATACGTTCCTAAAGTGTCACGCGCATGCTTCTGTAGGCGCCTGTCTTGCTTCACCTACCCTCAGTGTAGATAAAATGTGGGGAAAGCTTTTCATTAAATTGTATCAATTTTATGATACTGAAATAAGAGAAGCAGAGGCAGAAAGATATTTGGGGTATAGAAGAGGCCGACGAAGGAATAACGGAGAGAATATGAGATAGACAAGCAAGGGGAATCAACAAGAAGTTGCCTTTATTAACTTAGGAATATTGAAATCGTGCCACGGTAAAGTCATTTTAATGTGGTTTCTTTAAAACAGATGTGATCCTGGAAGAGGACCAAAGAATAGGAAGCCCTCCAGAGGAGTCAGGAGTAGTTGCCCTGTTAACCTAAGCAACCCTACATCAGGTTAGAGATGGTTGCCAGGGTCAGTAGCCCTGAGGAGAAGAGCGGCCATAGTTGATAACACCACCTGGTTGAAAAGAATAAAAAAAATATTTCAAGGTGATTATTTAATGCAGAGTCCCCTGAAAATATTTCCCATGTCTTGCTGAATTTCACAGTTGAGCTTTGAAAACTTTTTAATGTTAGCAAAATCATTATTAAACAAATTCTCTTCTTCCCAGTAGCCACAGCATTAAGAATAATCCTAAATTTCCACTAAATGGAATCTTGGCATAGCAAAGGAAATCTTTTCCTGAGTTAAACCATCAGCCAAGGCCAAAACAACCAAAAATAAGTTCTGTGAACATTTGGAGAAACACATCTTAAAGTATGAAGCACAACATTGCCCATAACCTGTTACGTAATAGAGCTACCGCTTCAGTTTTTACAGTGGGAGGGACCCTTTTAAGGATGCATTGTGTTAAGGGCGCTTCCTTTGTACACTTGTTGCCAAATCTAAATAGAAAGAAGTATTTCCTTGCGTTATGAAACCCAAGGTGTTGCGTGTGTGCTTGTAATGAGTTAGTACTCTCTTCGGGATTATCTCCACCCTGTCTGTTACCATCTTTAATCTTTTCTTTCTATTATTGTCCAAATTATAACTTTTCTCTTAGTATTCCTCTACCTATTATACTATTAGTATCATTATGTTCAGAGAGCAGATTCTCTAGCCATATTTATTTTAACTTTAAAATATAGTTCTTAAGTTGTTGTGGAGAATGTTGGTATATATTTTCCATTACTTTAAAATCTCTGTACTACTGAATATTATTTGCCAGCATCACTCATTGAATCCATTCACCTATATTGATTGGTATGAACAAAACAAATACATCACGTTATTTGCCTTCCAAATTGATAAACCAATTCAATAAAATAAAAATAACTATGCTATTAAATGGTACAAATTAATGCTTTTCTACTTATAGAAGTACTTTATCCTAAATAAAATCAGATAGTTTAACATCTACATTTAATACATTGGTTTTCAAATTTGAATAGAGCCTATGAAATCAGTGTAACATGTATTTAATTGCTTCCACTATTTTCACTTTGTCTGTTTATCAATTTCTGTCTTTCTGTAGTCTATACACTAAGAATTTTGGAATTTTAATGTAAGAGAAATCATAACCATAAAATGTGGGGATTTGAGTATGAGAGAAGATTGGAGATTTCAATATTTAATCCACTTGAATCTCTGCAGAGATTGATGCCCACCTATGTTTCTTCAATCCTCCTTTATTTCCTACATGTTTTTCTACTTAAAATTTGTTATTTGATTAGAATTTCAACTAATATGTATTAATATCTTTTCATGAGAAATCTACAATTTACTTTAGTGTAGCAACTTGTTTAATTTATTAAGTTATTTATGTTTTCAACCTACTTTGTTAATACATTCTATTATGTATTATGTTTTATATCACTATTTATGATTCTAAAGGGTTTGCCTGAATCCTTCCACAGCCTGTGGCAATGTCCCGAACCAGCTAGGCAGCATTTCACAAACTTTTCCAGCTAGAAACTTACCTGTGAACAACTGAAATACTTGAGATCAATTTTTGCAACAGTAGATATTTCATTTCAAAGTCCAGGCAGCTCAACACTCCACAGATAAAGTAATGAAACCCTTCATCTGTAGAAACCCAAGGTAAATCTTTTCACCTTTCCAAAGGTTCACTCTCGCTCCATTTGATAAGAAGTTTTTGAAAGTAGAAAACAACTTTCACTCTTTATACGCAAAGTTTCTTGAAAGAAAAAGTGATTTGTGTTAACTCAAAGGCACTTCTCTATATTTGGGTGAACTTATTTGGTTTATACATGGTCCTTAGAAAGTGTGGTCTGATTTTGTGAATTCAAGATAGGAAATCCATGCCGAAGGATCCAGGCAGACTTAGAATCAGTTCCTGAGTGAAAATGTGGCAATTTTCAGAACATAAAAATGTAGAATTTCAATGGCACTGTCAGAGTATCTTCAGAATACACCCAAGTGTTATCACTGATGGGTTAAATAATAATAATTGCTTAACTCCGCTATCCTAAGTATGATCCTCAGACCACCAGCATCAGCCTGTTTGGGGAGCTTGTTAGAAATTCAGACCTTTAAGGCCCACACCAGACCCACTGAATCAGAATTTAATTTTCAGAAGCACTGGCTTAATCAACTTCCCAATTCAGAAGGTGAAAATTCAGGCCCATCAAATGGTGGGTTTTGTGTAGAGTTAAAAACAGGCAGTTAAAACAACTTAACGAAAGCCACAATTTGTTGGTGAAGTCAAGCCAGTTTACATTGTTAAATCATTTGTAGGAGAAAATAGGAAAGTTTAACTTTACATAAGGAGTGTTCTCAGGAGCAGGTGCAATTTAAGACACATGTTGGTCCCTCCACTGCCAGGCCATCCAGATGAAAAAGGAAAGAATCTCACAAGTCATACAGAGACACTCAATTCTAGACATCTGGTCCACCTTCCAGAAATTTGCTGATTTGAGTTTAATAAATTTTCATCAAGATTTTTTTTTCTTTTTTTTCATCAAGATTTTTGTCCTCCTATTATTCAGCCTAAACTCGGTCCCTAGCTCCCTTACAGAATTCTCCAGGTGACATAGCATTTATGTATCAACTACTGTATTTCTGTGGGGAAAAAAGGAGCTCTTTTCCTATGTCATTGTAGATTTCTTGAAGCTTCCAGCAATTGACCAGTGAGCAGGCGGTGCTCCCACATGATCCGGGTGTTAAACTGTTGAATAATGGATCTTGAGGTGGTGCTCTCTGATACAGCACTTCAACTGAAGCAGATTTAGCATTTTTCACCAATGCATTATTTCCAGAAAAAGTACCTAGAGATATCAGCACCTAGAGAAGAGAGACACTGATTTTACTTTTAAATTTTCTTACTAGAGGGAGAGTGAATTCTGATCCTAGTTTCATAATTGGAAGCACCTAGTGCATCTGTTCCTAAGCAGATAAAGGGCGATAGTTTCTGAATTGAATTGTCAACCATTATTTTATCACTAAATTACTGGAGTCGTCTGTTTATCCTTCTAGCTCCAGCTGGAATATTTTAGGATTAGAGGTGACCCTGATAAAGTAAATAATTGTCCTCATTTTACTGATCTAATTTGTTTATTGTCCTGATAAAATCCTGGCTTATTTCCCCTGTTTTTTAGATGTAGTTATTGGAACTTTCATAAAACCAGGTGACTCCTGATCCAGATTATGTATGAGCTAGTATCTGTTTTCCCAAAGACAAAGACACATTAGCCTATTTTGACTGAGACCACATCTCTTCAACTTGGATTTGCTTTAATTTTGAAAAAAAGAAGAACTGAGAAAAGGCTAGATTTACAGTTCAACTCATTTCACATGCAAGCAAAGTTGTGAAATATTAGATAAATATTATGACTGTAACAATAATACTTTAACAATAAATGTAAATTGTAAGATTCATTAATAGTTTTCCAGAAAAAAAAAACTCTTGAAAATATTACTTTCTTTTCTAGCAACTTTGAGTGTGGTGATGTCACATATATATTTATATTTTCAGAATCTGTGTGGTTTCAGATCTTCTCCCCATCGTTTCTCTAAAATGTGTAGATTTCTTGACCTCTTGGAGTGAATGAATAAGGAGAATGTCGTGTATTAGCTTTCTGCACAGTAGCTCAAAATCTACTATCAGGCATGGAGCTAGGCTCTCGGGGTGAAAGTCCCTACCCTTTTAGAATATAGATTCTGCTTAATTTCTCATTAAAGCACACTCTGATCTCATCTCTAAAGCTTGTCTTAAACGTAAGAGTTTAAGAATCAAAAGAGTACGGCTTCCCTGGTGGCGCAGTGGTTGGGAGTCCGCCTGCCAATGCAGGGGACACGTGTTCGTGCCCCAGTCCGGGAGGATCCCACATGCCGCGGAGCAACTGGGTCCGTGAGCCATGGCCGCTGAGCCTGCGCGTCCAGAGCCTGTGCTCCGCAACGGGAGAGGCCACAACAGTGAGAGGCCCGCGTACCGAAAAAAAAAAAAAAATCAAAAGAGTAGATTATGTTATTGTTTATATCCTGCTCAGCAGAGATGTGTTTCTGGAAGATGGATATGTTTGACTACACAGTCATCTGCTATAAAGGTTAGGAAAATCCTACCATCTACTAATTGTCCTCTTACATTAGAACTTGTTAATTTTTGAGTTGACTTAAATCATTTTCTTTTCTCTTCACAGTTAGACTCTGTAACACTAGCTCACATTGCACCGTGAAGGGTTATAACCCTGATATTAACCTTAAACTTAAACTTTCCTCCCTAAAGACTGAAGAGCTTTCCTTCTTGCTGTAATATCCCAGGATCTGATGAACTAGCTGATGTCCTCCCCTATCTTCACCTTTTGCAATTTTTAACATCAAAAATAGTCTCACTTAGTCTTTACCTTTCCAACTGCAATTCTAAACTTTTTCATTTGTCTTCCCTGACATCGCTCACCACAACTCTGATCATTTTACTTGTCATCTCTGGATCTTTTCCAGGTCAATTATATTCTACCCATTACAAATAGATCTATTAAATTTGTGTTTGTGAGCAGAAAAAAAAAGGGAGAGCTTGGCGTGTAACAAGCCCCATGGTTAATTTAGATCACTGACTATTATGCAGCATAAACTTTTAAAGTTTAGCATTTGTTGAGTATTCTGACACGTCTTAAACTCTTTTAGTTTAACGATGTTTTTATATTATTTTATACTATTTCTATAATTAGGTAACTCAGACTTTACCACCTGGAAATACATTGGAAACTGCTGACAGTGAAAATAACATTTACTAAAAGCTGAACAGCTGTTTCTGATCATTCTGTTAATTTTGATGTGTTTTTTCTGAGTTTTCAAATCCATTTTTTAAACATAATTTTAACCAAAATATTTTAATATCTCATACCACAGTATTGTTCATGTCTTGCATAAAATGTGAATCGAGGGGTTGCTTTTCCATAAAAAACACGTTTCTGGTGCTTTTAGTAGTGAGATTTGTATTATCTTATAAAGTTGATGTTTTCAATGAAATGGACCTTTTGAAACTGTGGGATTATATACATTCTATAATTCGATAATTTTGAACATCTAATTCCAGGACTAGGTATGACTGTTCCAAGACTATGATTAGTTTAGGAGATGTTTTCTGGCTTGTTCCTGAATAACCTTCCTATTATTGCCTTATGCCATTTTTAAAAATCATGTGGGTTCAATATAATAATTTTAGTGTGGGGAAAACATTTAGTCACTTCTTCTGGGTCACATTCGATGGAACATCGTTGATAAGTTAAAATCCATTTTTTTAGGATGGATTTGTATTATATTATTATTATTCAATGCTCAGTTGGACAGTATTAGTCATTTTTTTCTTGTTATTGTTCATTAAGGAAGCATGAATTCATCTGTGGCTTTCCTTCCTGGAAGAATTTATTGGCGTATGTAAACCCGGGGATTTCCTCATATATCGTCTCCACCACTTTATGTAAAATATGTTTAAAATAGGACTGATCTTAGATCTGATTCTCTAAGGAATTCCATTGTTTACATTTTTTTATACAAGTGTGACCCTTTATGCCATACACATTTTATTTTATTCTTTTTACTTCCTTTCCTGCTGGGTTGTGGATTTGGCAGAGTATGTCTTATTTTGTGTTTTCCATAACTAAGAGTATGTCCATAACTAAGAGTATGTCCATAACTAAGAGTGTTTCCATAACTAAGAGTATGTCCTTTCCTGCTGGGTTGTGGATTTGGCAGAGTATGTCTTATTGTGTTTTCCATAGTTCCTAACTAAGCCTGTAATAAATATTCATCAAATTAAATGTCAGTTTTCTGTAACAGTTGAACAGTTGGCTCCTATTTCTAATTCTATGGTGATTTCCTTAAAACCTAATAGCCTTGCTGTAAAACTTTCTCCAAGACAATTTGAAAGTTTAAACAAACCATATTCTCTGTGTCTGTTTTCCGACATAAATACGTATCACCTCCAAGAAGTCTATTTGATTTAATCAGGCATGATTTATGGTTAAGGGAACCACATTACCTTTTTCCAAATAGATTATATTAAGAAAAATGTTCAGCGATCTTCCCTTTATTTTATATAGATGCAATTCATTCCAACCAATCTTCATCAGTGCTGGACACTGGAAGGCCCATCAGGGGATGCCTGTCTTTAGAGCATTTATACTTGAAAGATATTCGAAATGTATGTGCTACTGATTCTTAAGTGCACCTGGGACACATAATACCCATTGAAATGTCATTCAATTGACAAAAGTCAGTTGAATACAATAGCCAAAAAGTTGAAAGACCCCAAGTGTCCATCACCAGATGAATGGATAAACAGATGTGATAGATACATGCAATGAAATACTACTTAGCCATGAAAAGCAATGAAGTCTTGCCACATGCTACAATATGTATGAGTCAGAAGAACATTATGCTAAGTGAAATAAGCCATAAAGAAAGGGAAAAATATTGCATAATTCCATTTATATTAACTATCTAGAATAGTCAAATTCATAAATATAGAAAGTAGATTAGAGGTTACCAGAGGCTTGTGTGTACGGGGGCACCGATGGGGAGGTTTTGCTTGCTGGTTACAGAGTTTCCGTTCAGGGTGATGAAAATGTTTTGGAAATAGATAATGATGATGTTTGTACAACACTGTGAATGTAATTAATGGCACTGAATTGTGCATTTATAAAGAGTCAAAATGGCAAATTATGTTACATATATCTTACTACAGTTTAACTAAATTAATAATTTAATATAGTAAAAACCATGATTGTACATTTTAAATGGGTGAGTTATGTGGCATATGAGTTATATCTCAATACAGCTGTTTTTCTTAAAAAAAAGTTAAAGATTGGAGGGTGGAAGCATGCAACCCTCTGGTGCCCTTGTTATCCTTTCCTTAAAATATGGAACTAATAATAATTACAAAATCACAAGTGTGTACCCTCACTATGAAATGCCTGGAGTCCGAGATGATTCTGGGAAATGTAAGGAAATCAATACACAGATGGCATTCTGTAATGCCCAATCATAATTTATGCATTAAAAACTTTCAAAATAAGGCTTCTATTGGAAAGGTTTGTTAAATACAGTCTTTCTCTCTGTCAATTTTGGCATAGCTGGTCATATTTCCAGAATGTCTTTAGGTGCGTGAGATAGATGATTTCTTTTTTTTTTTTTTTTCCCCTTTCATCTAGGAACTTTGCAAACTGCAAGAATTGCTTTGTAGTCTGAAGGGCCCCTGAGTCTGTGAGCTACATGGCGTTGCCAAGATTGCCAGCCTGCCAAATTCCCAGCTGCCAAAAGACTAGCCAGGGCTTCCTCATATAATGAAAGGACAAAAAAGGCCATGTGCCTGGCAGACTTGCCCAATTCCCTCAGCTTCATAGAAAAAAATAAATCTTGGAAGAAGTCCAAGAAACAGCTACCATCTGGTCACACTCTTGGCTTTCTCAGTATGGCTCCCAACACCTACCATCAAGTGTCAGGAGGGCTTCCTGTGTTGGATGAAGGTAGGCTGCAGAGAATATGCAAAAGTCTGATGGGAGCCTCATGAGGTAGGACTTGACAGACCGGTTTTGACCTGCAGTCTCATCATTGCTTCTGGCATATTCACTGAAGGGTCAACTTTTCAGCAATAAAAATTGGTGTAATTTAATAGCTGGCCCTGTAGTTGCTGACTATCTGTTAATTTCTTGAAGAATCCGTAACCTATCCAAGTACAAACCCACCCAACAACTACAACACTGCATCCCAGATGACTCGGAGGCAACACCTTTGGGAAAAGCTGCAGAACTGTTTTTACAGTCCTGACACTGCAGTTATTCTGGCGTACTTTCTGCACACTTAGATCTTCAGTTCTAGAAACCAAAGCCAGTGTTTCTTTCGTGCAGAGTAGTTCATGCTACAAACGTTCACTCCTTGTAAGTAACCCATCCTTTACAGTAAATGATGGCATGGAACTTGTGTGTGTATTCTGTCATTACACTGGCCTTGGTGATCTTGGTTTAAACATTCATCATGTTTATCATTGGATTTTTGCCTTTAACATCTGAAGTTGGCAGTAATGAATAAGGTCAAAGTATTAAGCTATATTCATATTTCTGATTTTTTATGAAGATTAGAAGTCACTGATGGTGTATGCAAATTTTGAACCAGAAAGATCAGTATCATTTTTTGGGTCTCCACGAGAGAACTATTTTCATTATTGTCTTTTAGATTGACAAGCAAAGCCAGTACGTTAATATTTTTCTTCTCCAATTGAAGACTCTCTAAGTTCTCCAGGCTGGCAAATCATCTCTATGCTGTTGTCCTCCAGCCAAACAGAGCTTCAAGATCACATGGTATGCACGCTGTTTCTCCTAGCTGGGCTGTGCTGCTGACTTCAAACAAAGTATCCAACCTTCCCCACCAAGCCCCCGCCACCCCCATTCCCTGCTATTCTTCACATCTCTTCAAATTCTGGGCGTCCTCTAAGACACTTCCCTCTCTTTGCCTTCTCCATCTAATCCGGCATCAGGTCCTCATGGTCTTGTCCTCGTTTCTTCCTTCCCATCGAAGGGGTTCAGAATATGCCACACCAAAACGCTTTGGTATATTGATTATTTTGAGCCAAAGGCAATTGAGAAACGGCAGATGCAGGAAGGGCTCTCTGCCCTCCTCCTTTCTCCCTAAAAACAGGTCATAAGATTTCCCATGAGAAATGGGCCCTCCGGTACCAGGAAGAGAAGAACTTTCTTATCACTAGAGATTGGGAGTCATCCCCAAACAAACCAACCTAAACAACCCTGATCTTCCATTAGTTTCCTTCATATATTTCCTGGTCACTATCCCACAATCCACTGCCCAGCTCAAGCCTCTTTGTCTTGTCACTTTACAAATGTATTCTTTCTTTGTTTAAAATGTGTATAAGCTCTTGGTCCTACCTGCTTCTTCAGATCTTCATTGTCCTCATGAAGACTCAGTATGCACATAAAAATACAGCTGACCCTTGAACAACACAGGGGTTAGGGGTGCTGCCCTCCATACAGTTCCAAGTCCTCTGATAACTTACAGTCCACCTGAATTCCCTGGTGGGCCAGTGGTTAGGACTCCTTGTTCCCATTTCAGGGGGCACAGGTTCGATCCCTGGTCAGGGAACTAAGAGCCCACATGCCTCAGATTGTGTGGCTCAGCCAAAAAAAAAAAAAACAACGAACTAAAAACACCAAAAAACAAAAAAAACTTACAGTCCACCCTCCATATCAGCAGTTCCACATCTGCAGATCCAACCACCGGCAGGACCTGTAGTCATATCTACTATTGAAAAAACTCCCCAAGGAGCTTCAAGATGGTGGACGAGTAAGACGCGGAGATCACCTTCCTCCCCACAAATATATCAGAAATACATCTACACGTGGAAAAGCTCCTACAGAACACCTACTGAATGCTGGCAGAAGACCTCAGACCTCCCAAAAGGCAAGAAACCCCCCACGTACCTGGGTAGGGAAAAGAAAAAAGAAAAAACAGAGACAAAAGGATAGGCACGGTACCTGCACCAGCAGGAGGGAGCTGTGAAGGAGGAAAGTTTCCACACACTAGGAAGCCCCTTCGCGGGCGGAGACTGCGGGTGGCGGAGGGGGGAAGCTTCGGAGCCGCGGAGGAGAGCGCAGCAACAGGGGTGTGGAGGACAAAGCGGAGAGATTCCCTCACAGAGCATGGGTGCCGACCGGCACTCACCAGCCCGAGAGGCTTGTTTGCTCACCCGCCGGGGCGGGCGGGGCTGGGAGCTGAGGCTCGGGTTTCAGAGCCATATGATCATCTCAATAGATGCAGAGAAAGCTTTTGACAAAATTCAGCACCCATTTACGATAAAAACCCTCCAGAAAGTAGGCATAGAGGGAACTTTCCTCAACATAATAAAGGCCATATATGACAAGCCCACAGCCAACATCGTCCTCAGTGGTGAAAAACTGAATCCATTTCCACTAACATCAGGAAGAAGACAGGGTTGCCTACTCTCACCAGTATTATTCAACATAGTTTTGGAAGTTTTAGCCACAGCAATCAGAGAAGAAAAGGAAATAAAAGGAATCCAAATTGGAAAAGAAGAAGTAAAGCTGTCACTGTTTGTAGATGACATGATACTATACATAGAGAATCCCAAAGATGCTACCAGAAAACTACTAGAGCTAATCAATGAATTTGGTAAAGTTGCAGGATACAAGATTAATGCACAGAAATCTCTGGCATTCCTATATGCTACTGATGAAAAATCTGAAAGAGAAATTAAGGAAACACTCCCATTTACCATTGAAAAAAAAGAATAAAATACCTAGGAATAAACCTACCTAATGAGACAAAAGACCTGTATGCAAAAAATTATAAGACACTGATGAAAGAAATTAAAGATAATACAAATAGATGGAGAGATATACCATGTTCTTGGATTGGAAGAATCAACATTGTGAAAACGGCTCTACTACCCAAAGCAATCTATAGATTCAATGCAATCCCTATCAAACAACCACTGTCATTTTTCACAGAACTAGAACAAAAAATTTCACAATTTGTATGGAAACACAAAAGACCCCAAATAGCCAAATCAATCTTGAGATAGAAAAATGGAGCTGGAGGAATCAGGCTTCCAGACTTCAGACTATACTGCAAAGCTACAGTAATCAAGACAGTATGGTACTGGCACAAAAACAGAAATAGAGATAAATGGAACAGGAGAGAAAGCCCAGCGATAAACCCACGCACATATGGTCATCTTGTCTTTGATAAAAGAGGCAAGAATATACAGTGGAGAAAAGACAGCCTCTTCAATAAATGGTGCTGGGAAAACTGGACAGCTACATGTAAAAGAATGAAATTAGAGCACTCCTTAACACCATGCACAAAAATAAACTCAAAATGGATTAAAGACATAAATGTAGGGCCAGACACCATCAAACTCTTAGAGGAAAACATAGGCAGAACACTCTATGACATAAATCACAGGAAGATCCTTTTTGACCTACCTCCTAGAGAAATGGAAATCAAAACAAAAATGAACAAATGGGGCCTAATGAAAATTAAAGGCTTTTGCACAGCAAAGGAAACCATAAACAAGATGAAAAGACAACCCTCAGAATGGGAGAAAATATTTTCAAATGAAGCAACGGACAAGGATTAATCTCCAAAATTTACAAGCAGCTCATGCAGCTCAATATCTAAAACACAAACAACCCAGTCCAAAAATGGGCAGAACATCTAAATAGACATTTCTTCAAAGAAGATATACACATTGCCAACAGACACATGAAAGAATGCTCAACATCATTAATCATTAGAGAAATGCAAACAAAACTGCAATGAGGTATCACCTCACACCAGTCAGAATGTGCATCATCAAAAATTCTACAAACAATAAATGCTGGAGAGGGTGTGGAGAAAAGGGAACCCTCTTGCACTGTTGGTGGGAATGTAAATTGATACAGCCAGTATGGAGAACAGTATGGAGGTTCCTTAAACAACTAAAAATAGAATACCATATGACCCAGCAATCCTACTACTGGGCATATACCCTGAGAAAACCATAATTCAAAAAGAGTCATGTACCAAAATGTTCATTGCAGCTCTATTTACAATAACCCGGAGATGGAAACATCCTAAGTGTCCATCATCGGATGAATGGATAAAGAAGATGTGGCACATATATACAATGGAATATTACTCAGCCATAAAAAGGAATGAAGCTGGGTTATATGTACTGAGGTGGATGGACCTAGAGACTGTCATACAGAGTGAAGTAAGTCAGAAAGAGAAAAACAAATGCCATATGCTAACACATATATATGGAATCTAAAAAAAAAAGGTCATGAAGAACCTAGGGGCAAGATGGAAGTAAAGATGCAGACCTACTAGAGAATGGACTTGAGGATATGGGGAGGGGGAAGGGTAAGCTGTGACAAAGTGAGAGAATGGCATGGACATATATACACTACCAAACATAAAATAAATAGCTAGTGGGAAGCAGCTGCATAGCACAGGGAGATCAGTTCAGTGCTTTGTAACCACCTAGAGGGGTGGGATAGGGAGGGTGGGAGGGAGGGAGACGCAAGAGGGAAGAGATATGGGGACATATGTATATGTATAGCTGATTCAATTTGTTATAAAGCAGAAACTAACACATCATTGTAAAGCAATTATACTCCAATAAAGATGTTTAAAAAAAGAGAAAGAAATAAAGAAAAAAATCCTCATATAGTTGGAGCTGTGCAGTTCAGACCTGCTTTGTTTAAGGGTGGGCTGTATTAAATAACACCTGTAGGCTTTTTCCTGTTAATCTATCTTATGACAGTTTAATTCTCAGGCCCAGCCACAGAACCTAAGAGGGCAGAGGAAGCTTTTCCTCCCCTATGCAGTTACCATTGTCCTTCTTAGGCCTTGTTCACAGTTACAAAAATGGACCCCTTCCCTTCTCATTTTTTACCTCTACATATCATCATGTTAAACGTTAAATGTTCCCAAAGGGTTTGCTTTTGGAATTACTACAGCTGGTTAAAAAAGAATTTTAAAAAGAGAATGAGAGAGAGAATAGGATATTACGTATCCTGTGGCATAAAATGAAAAGGTACAGATGTGTCCCTAGAGTCCATTATGCATGACTCACCATGGCCAAGGTGACTCCCTCTCCGTGGAGCTAAGTTGCTTCATCCCTTCATCGCTTTGTCATCCCTAGCCACAATCCTCGCTCCCCTAAATCCGTGTAAACCTCACTGAAATTATAGCTTTTTAAAAAAGCATTTGATTATTCCTTATTTTATCTTCATATTGTTTGTATTTATATTCATCCATCCTGCATACCTGACTAGATAATGAACTCCCTGGGGTGCTTCCAGAGCTTGGCATCCTCAGTGGCTACCGCGCTGCCCTGCATTTGTTCACGTTTATCCAAATTTATATTGGATCTGCATGCACTGGCTGTTACATTAGGCCTGAGGCTGGGGCTAGTGAACAAGGCATTCTCCACCATCCTGGTAGTTACAGTTTATTAAAGAAGAAAAAATAGGTCATTAAAGCTGCAGGATATAGATTAAAAGAAATTTGCAGTGCTCTGTGTGTGCATATTACCAGGTGACCAAACGTAGGCAGGATATTTTGGGAATGTTTTATGGGAAAGTGATACTTAAGCTGAGACCTCAAGGGTGAGCGGTAAGGGCTCAATAACTGGTAATACCTCTTTAAAAACTAAACTACAGAACCAACTTTAAAGAGCAGATAAAAGGTCACAGGGGGATTTAGAGATTCAGCCAATTTATGGCAACTTCAACTTACATGAAGGACAATTAGTAAAAGAAATGGCATTTTAGTTGATTCCCAACTTATCTAAAATCTTCTTGCCTTTCACCACTGCGGCTGCAGCCATGAGTATGCTCAGGCTTCAGAAGAGGCTTGCCTCCAGTGTCCTCCCCTGTGGCAAAAAGAAGGTCTGGTTGGACCCCAATGAGACTAAGGAAATCACCAATGCCAACTCCCGTCAGCAGATCCGGAAACTGATAAAAGATGGGCTCATCATCAGGAAGGTCCATTCCCAGGCTCGATGCCGGAAAAACACCTTGGGCCACAGGAAGGGCAGGCATATGGACATAGGTAAGCAAAAGGGTACTGCCAGTGCTCTAATGCCCTAAAAGGTAACCTGGCTGCTCGCTGCTCAGAAGATACCGTGAATCTAAGAAGATTGACCGGCACAGGTATCACAGCCTATACCTGAAAGTGAAGGGCAACGTGTTCAAAAACAAGTGGATTCTCATGGAACATATCCACAAGCTGAAGCCAGACAAGGCTTGCGAGAAGCTTCTGGCGGACCAGGCTGAGGCCCGCGGGTCTAAGACCAAGGAAGCCCGCAAGGACCATGAAGACCGGCTCCAGGCCAAGGAGGAAGAAATCATCAAGACTCTGTCCAAGAAGGAAGAGACGAAGAAATAAAGTTCTCCCTCTCTTCTCTGTACATAGTGGCCTCGGCGACCACTCATTCAATAAAAATAAGCCTTTATCTGCCTTAAAAAAAAAATCTTCTCAAGAACAAAAGACAAATGGTCGGAGACCCCATGGCTAACCTCACAGTCGGGCAGTTGGAAGCAGGCTGGCCTGTGATGAAGACAACTAACCAGCTGATGGTTAAAAGAGAGAACAGGTGATTCTTGGAGTCATCTGCTTTAAAACCAGTACTTTTCACAATGTCCTTTGCTTTAGTAGTATTATATTCATGCCAAAGTGTTTGTGAATATTACGTGAATTAATCAACATAAAAGTTCTTTGAGAAATCAAGGTCTCCAGGGATAGAAGGTACTTTTACTTATCACCTTCCTTTGTGTGCTACAACAGAGGAGGCTTTTCTTTTACAGAGAATATTAAAGAACAATGATTAAGCATGTTCTTGGACACCATAAACGTATACAAATAAATGCCTACTGAAATTGTATGAAGGCTCATAAAGGTGTAAATAGGAAGAAAAGGCATTTGCAGAATCTTTCCCTATACCTGTGAGATACCCATCAGCATTGGTGGCAATGCTGTTCTCTTGGTGCTTATCAAAAGTGCATGGAAGATTGCAGGGTGAGCTTATGGGCAGACACTAATAGATGAAATGATGTGATCTCCTCAATCACCAGCTTGCCTCTTACAAAATTTCTGCAGTTAAAAATTGTGACTCAAGAAGGACACAAACTGAGTGACTGCTAGCAGGTCACTGAGCACCCTATCTGCGTATTTATATACAGATAGATGTGGAAAGTAAGCTTTCCTAGGACTCAATGAAAAGCACATCAGAGAATGTTGTCATTGCCTCCTATTTTCTGAGCTGGTTATAAGACAGTGCTTATAAGGAACTTAAGAAAGGGAGAACCTTGTTTTCAAATGAGTTGGTATATGGAACTCTCATATAAAGACATAAAATTAAAGGTGATCTGATTGAAAGTGGCAATTAAAGTCAACAGCTCTGCTTGGCCAGTATCTGTGATGATGTCCCGACTCTTAGAATCCCCTCCCAGCAAACCAGAACCTTCCTGGGATGGCTAAACCCAGGTCAGTCTATATCTTCCTGGAAGCCAGGGGATGTTGTAAAGCCTTGGGTTGCATGTCCATGGTCTATGTGGGATAAACTGAGAAAGTGCAGAAGGAAGCATTGTCTCAGGGCACAAAATTGGAATAGTGGCTCCACCACAACTGTGCATCCAAAGGGGTCAAAGCTGATAGATAACAGGATTGCTTTTCATGGGAAGTGGACAGTGCTAAGTGGGGCACGTATACTCCCACTCAAACCAACAAGCAAGATTTTTAAATCTGGAGCAAAATTGAATTATAATGTACTGAGATTTACAAGGGTATGTGTATGTCCATGTTCTCTTGTTAGACATCTGCAATAGCTTCATTTTGTATTTCAGCTTTTTATGTCATAGTATTCCCAGACATAGGATATGTGTTCAGAATTTAATATAAGGACATAAAAATGTATCAGAATTTAAAATTAGATTTTGCAGCAACATTTACCCAATGACTATGAAAAACTCAACATGGAAAAATAAAAGATAAAATTTTCATGTGTTAGGAATTTATTTTTAATGAGAAGCATTTTCTGTCTACTCAAATGAAGTAGTATAAATCAGCTGACCATAAATTATGAATGCCGATATTTGAAACATGCAAGTGTAAACTTAGGCCACTTGAGTAGGTGCTATCCTTTCATTATGCAGAATAAAACATAATCACAGCAGGGTATTGCAATGTGGGGGAAAAAATCACTAACAATCATTTTCGTCTCTGCCATTCTAATCAGTTTGGAAATAGGGAACCAAGTTGACAATATTTTATTCATTAAATTTTTCTGTCTATGGATGCCTCAGATGCTCATGACTCCCTCCCCGGAAATTAAAATTTTAGGGCAAAAAAGGAGAGTGTAGTGCTTTTCACTTACTGTGTTTTGTTTGTTTGTTTGTTTGTTTTGCGGTACGCGGGCCTCTCACTGTTGTGGCCTCTCCCGTTGTGGGGCACAGGCTCCGGACGCGCAGGCTCAGCGGCCATGGCTCACGGGCCCAGCCACTCCACGGCATGTGGGATCTTCCCACACCGGGGCACGAACCCGTGTCCCCTGAATTGGCAGGCGGACTCTCAACCACTGCGCCACCAGGGAAGCCCTACAGGCATTTTTATATTTCAAAACCCAAGCCTCCCAGGAATCCTTACAGACCCATCCTGGTAACATTCGACACCTTCAGACATGGCTTAACTGCTCTCTGGAGGGCCTTCTGAATTTCAGGATCAGCTGCCCCTCTAGCCTTGTCTCCAGAGTAGACCTACACGGTATAGATCTGAACCTAACCCTTGGAGACTGACCTGGTACCCAGATTAGCCAAGCCACAGTCGAAAGCAGAGCTGCCCAGCCGAGCCCACCCTGGAGCCACAGAACCACAGCCAATCTGCAGATTTCAGAGCATGAGAATAACAGCATGTTGCTATAAGCCACTCTGTTTTTGGAGGGGTTGTTTTCCAGCCTTATTGTGGCAATAACTGGTCAATGGAGAACTTCAAAGCAGGTCTGAAGGAGAGAGCATCCCATTAAAAAGTACTTGGGTTCAAACATGTAGAAAATAGGTTGCAGTTAATCAGTGAATAGGACTTCTGTCATCCCGATGGTGGTATTTAAAGCTAAAAAGGAATTCATCACAGGCATGTAACAGGACTTTGTTGCTCATAAAACAGAGGCTCCAGATTTTCATAGAAAAGCCATAGATGAAGTAACTAATGAAATCCATACTTAGGATAAGACGCAAATCTGACTCATTATGCTAGTCAGAGTTTGTATATTTTGTCTCTTTTAGAGGGAGAGGTTAATCCCAAATCCTGGCAGGATTATTGACATCCTATGTTCTGCCTGGGTTATTACTCTTCCTGTTCAGTTGGTAGAAAACGTATGGCTTTCACTGCTACACAAAAACATTTTACTGGTGAAATGAGAAATCGCAGACTATGCGTTATGGACTAAAAGGAAAAGAAAAGACCAGAATCCTAGGTTGGTGCCCCATTTCTGCTGTTTCTAGGTTCGTGGCCTTGAAGGGGGCACCCTATCCCTCTGCTCATTGTGCTTTTATGTCTAGGAGAGAAGTGATACCTTCGCCTACATCACAGTGCTGCTGTGAGAACCCACGTGATGATGTTATGAAGTTGCTGAGAGCCAGGCATGTCACTATGTGAAACTGATGTTAGGAGAAATGCATCATAACGCTGAAGGGAACTGGCTTTGAAGTTATACAAACTTGGGTTCAGACTCCAGCTCTGCCATTTCCTAGATGTGTGATCTTGAGAAGTTTATGTACCACCCTGAGCTTCAGATTTTCCTGGAAAAGCAGGATTACATACAGCATCTGCTGTAGAGTTGTGAGTCCTCAACGAGATAAGGAATGTGAAACATTTAGCACAATGCTTAGCATAGAGCAGGGGCTTCCAGATATGGCAGATGGATGAACGACCAGGCATTGTTTTCTCAGCACTTGTTGACGCAGTGGCAGCAGATACAGGCACTGAGCCTCTGCAGTCACACCGTCCTTTGTACCAGGGAGAAAGTCCAGAAGTTGGCCCATTATTTTGGCTTTTGGTTGCAGAGTTACTGAGGATCCGTTCTCCTTTCCCTCACTTCTGCTACTGATGGTGGACGCTGCTTTTCCAGACTAGAGTTTGTATCTTCTCTCATGTCTCCTCCACTGGCTCATTCTATGGTGGTAACATCTGGATTAGACTGAGTCCAGGAAGATCAGCCTTGCCTCTCCCCTGACGATGGTCCTGGATCATAATTCATTACCCTACAATTTGGTACCTTAATCTGCCAAGACGTAGTGATGGTTGATTCTTGTTGAGGAAAACAAGTCACTAACTCTGTACCATGTTTTCAGGTTGTAAGATAAAGAAAAAAAATCATATTATTGATTGGTATATGAAAATAGAGAAAGCTCGTACTCCACAAATCCTGGAGGTCAGGGGACGTAGGTTTCCCTGTTCTCTGTCAATCAATATACATTTCCAGGAGGACTAGAGAATTTAAAAATTCACTTATAAATTCTAGCCCCTTATTAAGCTAATGTGTTCACTTTATAAAGGAGCTGGCAACCTGTTAGATGGGAGGTAACCTTTAATTAGAACATTTAAAAGTACTTAGTTTTATCTCCGTTAAACACCATTCCATTCCCATTGCAGAACATTTAGAAAAAGGAAGAAAAATTGGAAGAAGAATCGAAAGACACACGTAGTCCTCCCACCCACACGTGACCACTCTTTACATTTTGCTGTATTTTCTTCCAGTCGTCTTTGCTGTGGACAGTTTTAACTAAATCATTTCCAAGTGAAATAGCTTCATGCTCTTCTGATCAAAGGCTGGATTTCAGTAAAGATAAGCCGGTGTCCAAGAGCGAGGCCTCTTTCAGAGTCACTGTGGTTACTCAGCATCTTTGACTTTGGGCTTTTCCAAGCCCCCCAAATCTGGGCTGGCTTCCCAAGGCATTTAGAAAAGTTGCTTAAAGCATGATGCCAGCAAACATTTGCTGTCTTAAAAATTTGTGTCCAAATCTCAGCTATTTAGCTGAAAAATTAGCAGACAAATTCCAGCAAATTGAATTGTGTAGCGTGATTCTCAGTTCTGCTAAAAGGAGGATAATAAATCTCAATTGACAATAGCAGAAGTACCTTATTTGGATTTGTTTTTCTGAGTATCTCCCACTTGGGATTTACAAAATCTACACAAGCTCCGAAAAAGCTGCAATTTCCTGTCTATTAAGCCCCAAATGGAAAACTAACAAATACGATGAAAAACAGCAACGTAGTTGACAGACTAATATATATTAATCCCATCGCCATGCTTGAGAGATGGAAAATTATTATTGAATAAGACTCTTTCATCAAACCGAATATTTCCGAATGCTCCAAAGTACATATCTGGCATCACTTCTGCTTTACACATCTGCTTCTGTCTTTGAACTCTGATATTAATCTGAAGGTTGCATGCAGCTGCACAGTTCCAAGATAATTAGTTTTTTCCATTCTATATTGCAATTAATAGGGTAGACTTCAAACACATTCAGAACTTGGATTTGCATAAACTCTGGGCAGCTAGAAGATTTTTCCAAAATTCAAATCAAGCTTGTGGAAAAACTTGTGCAGTTTCCCAGCACCTTCCTAGAATCTTGTACATTTCACCTCTCTCTGAATACTTTTAGCCATTTTCTCTGCGTTTTTAGACTTAATTGCTGTCAGGACTTTACAATCCTTCTTAGGATATTTCGGAGACAACCAACCTGAAGGAAGTGACACCTGCCCTGACAGGTATGACAGCAAAGTTTGGGGTTGGCTTTTTATATTAAATATGGAGGATCTTATGTTGATGGCATTTTCTCCAGAGCTTCGGGAATTTGGAAATATCCATATAAAAGTGGCTTTATGGTTACCTCCCCACAAGAGATGAACCCTCACACCCCCAAGGACGTTGATGAAACAGTTCATGTCGTGTATTATAATTTCCTTCCATAGCCTGCAACCATCCATAGAGAGGGTTCCAGGGCCTCTTAAAGGGCAAAGACTGTAGATGTTCTTGTTTTATGTTGGTGCTTTGTGTCCATTGAAAGAGAGGAGACCAGGGAGGAGGTGACGTGAAATCCTGACATCCCGAGTGGACAAGAGCTGGTCTGAGGATGAATAAGTTGTCCTAGGATGGAAGAATATTTTAAACAAATTGCAGGGTTCACTTCTAATAAGTGCAAGCCAGCTTGTACTTGTCCTGCAATACCAACCAGGTGGCCATCGTTTACAAAAATCACTTTCATGAAGTAGAAAGGAAATTTCTACTTGTCAATAGCATTCTTACATGATCTATACTTAGTGAGAAGATATATCTTCTTAATATTCCCGGAAGACTGTCCTTCTCCTTAAAAACAAGTGGGTGGGCTTCCCTGGTGGCGCAGTGGTTGAGAGTCCGCCTGCCGATGCAGGGGACATGGGTTCGTGCCCCGGTCCGGGAGGATCCCACGTGCCGCAAGGCAGCTGGGCCCGTGAGCCATTGGCCGCTGAGCCTACGCGTCCAGAGCCTGTGCTCCGCAACGGGAGAGGCCACAACAGTGAGAGGCCCGCGTACCGCAAAAACACCCAACCAAACAAACAAACAAAAAAAGTGAGTGAAATGGCAACGTGTATTGCCATTTCTGATGGCAATCTGATTCTTGTGTACAAGGACAGTTTGCAGACACGCTGTTGGTTTTATGCTCTTTTTCTCCTGGACCTCATATTGTTCCTATTACGAATATATTCTGCTCAGCCTCTAAGTGTCATGGCTGTTTATTCGGTTTTTAAATTTTCTCCCCTTGGAAATTCACATTATTTAAATATTTTCTGACTTGCACAAAAGCAAATTTCAGAGTCTGGCTGAAACCCTGCTGGTAATTTTAACCCAGTAGGAGGGTATGTTGTTTTTTGTTCTAGAATGTGGCCCATTCAGTGGAGCTGGAGGGATGCCTGATGAGGGAGAGCACACACATCCTTTGAGCACTCTTGCTTTCTCCACTTGTTCTCTTCTCTGGCTTCTGTAAACTCCACACTGGCCTGGTTTCCTTCCTGTCCTTCGGCGCAGTCTCCCTCTCCTATATCATGAACTGCCTCACCTGGAGTTTCTCGGTCGTTAGCATTAAGCCGTCTCCTCTTCTTGCTTCACACTCTCTTTGGGGGTAATACTGTTCATTTTCATAGCTCCCAGATTTATCCACCAAGCTCAGAGCTCTGTTTGGGGGTCCACAGTCATATCCAAGTGTCTGTTTGAAATTTTTTTTTAATTGAAGTATAGTCGATTTACAATATTGGGTTAGTTTCAGGTGTACAGCAAAGTGATTCAGTTATACATTACATATACATATATACCCGTATTCTTTAAAACATTTTTTTCCATTATTGTTTATTACAAGACAGTGAATATAGTTCCCTGTGCTATACAGTAAATCCTTGTTGTTTATCTATTTTATATACAGTAGTGTGTATATGTCAATCCCAATCTCCCAGTTTACCCCTCCACTCCTTCCCCTTTGGTAACCATAAGTTTGTTTTCTATGTCTGTGCATCTGCTTCTGTTTTGTAAATAAGTTCATTTTTTAGGTTCCACATATAATTGATATCATATAATATTTGTCTTTTTCTGTCTGCCTTCACTTATTATAATAATCTCTAGGTCCATCCATGTTGCTGCATCTATTTGAAATATTAACTTGTCTCTCTCGATTTCAGACGCTGAATTGAACTTTCATCTTCAAACCTGCTCCCCCTTCATCCTTCCCCATCTGTGATAGATTAAAAATGTCTCCCATTTATTTGACACCACTCCCATCGAGAGGTGGCAGCTATGGAAACCCCTTCGATCTGGGGAAGCTTGATCCGAGTGATGTTGCAAGGTTTCTGGGTCTGGACTTTAAGAGGCTGGCAGTTCCCATAGTCTATCTCTTGGTGTACTTGCAGTCTGTCTGGAACAGAATCTGTTACCAGGCAGGATGCAGCCATAACCAATACCAAAACATGTAGTATCCCTGCTGGGACCAGGTAGCAGGTGGAAGCTGGAAGTGCCTCGGGAGACAGTTGGGAGGACTTGAAGGACAGTGAGGAAAATGCTGCAGAAATGATGACCTGTATTACGTCGTAGGGAAAGGAAAAGAAAAACTGTCACCTGCAGGATGTGGAAACTAGAACATGTATCTAATGAACTTGTGGATCCAGATAAGGAGATTTCCAGATAGAATGTCCAAAGATCCAGCTAGTTTCTTTTATCTACATATGATAACATAGGCAAAGAGAGAAAGGAGCTTTAAAAAGTGCTGTTAAATTTCAACCTGAGTTTAGGGGAACCATAAAGAGACCAGGACTTCTGTGTTCAAAAGTAAACTGTTCTCATCCCCATTCTCACCCAGGAAAAAATTCTCAAAGTAAGTGGCTTTTGAGCAAAGACCAAGCCCAGGGCTCTACCAGGGAAACGTGGCATCCTCTAGACAGAAGCTGGCTCCCTCAGAGACCAAGGTTAAGTCTTTAACCCTATTTACCCTTATCGTCATTTCTGATCACACATTCCCATTAAACTTCCTCGTATTGTAAAGATTTTGTAGCCCAGGGGTCCCCAACCTGGGCCCCATTAGGAACCGGGCTTCACAGCAGAAGGTGAGCGGCAGGTGGGCGAGCGAAGCTTCATCTGTATTTACAGCCGCTCCCTGTCGCTCGCATTACCGCCTGAGCTCCACCTCCTGTCAGCATTATGGTGACTTGTATAATTATTTCATTATATATTACAATGTAATAATAATAGAAATAAAGTGCACAATAAATGTAATGCGCTTGAATCATCCTGAAACCATCCCCCCCGCCCCCTCCCCCCCCAGTCAGTGGAAAAATTGTCTTCCACAGAACCGGTCCCTGGTGCCAAAAAGGTTGGGGGCCACTGTCTTAGCCAATCTCTTAGGCTTTCTACTTTTGGATCTATCATGACTCCACTAGATTAATATTCCTAAAGTGCCACCTTGATTATTAATGCAAAACATTTCTGAGTGTCTACTATTTATGGTCTTTAAACTTGACCCCGAAGGGACAGTAGAGCAGGACAAATGTTCTGTATTTAAGGCACTCCCCGTGTAGTGAGTAAAAGAAACACATCAACAGTAATTAAATAATATATACTATAAATAGAGATAATAGTAAGTACTATGACATGTTTGAATCTATGCCAAGGGGTTCAAACACCTTTTGTTTAAAGATTTCAATAAGCCTATGAAGTAAATATTATTGCCAGACTAAAATAAACATTGTTTTAATAGTAAATATATTGTACTGACTAAGAAACTAAATCTCAAAGAGTTTTGGTAACATACGGAGCATGTGACAAAAACTAGACTGTGAACCTACTCTAATGATAAGGTAGGCACCTGCAACCATGATGCTTTCCATCTTCTCACTGATAAAGCGCTGCTCTGTCTTCAAGGAAGAGTCCTGGATTATAAAGTAGAAGTCCAAGGTTGAGCGGTAGGATTCCAAGCTCCTCCTTCAAATCACATGCTCCCGGGATATTGTTCCCATCGCTGAGTTTGGAATGATGGAGCACTTCCCAGACATTACTTAGCTCGTGTTCCAGGCACCATTTTCCTCCCTCGGAGCCCCTGTGTCTGTGTCCACACATTAGTGAGGAGAGGAAACCTTTCAGGCTAATGCACTGGGATTTGAGCATCTATCTTTGGAAACCTGGAATCCAAGCCACTCATCCATTTAAAGTAATTACGGAGTTGCTGAGAGAGTAGATCATGAAAGTTCCTAACACAGGGAGAAAAAAAAGTAACTATGTGAGGTGATGGCTGTTAACTTATTGTGGTGATCTTTTTGCAGTATCTACATATATCAAATCATTATGATGTATGGGTTAAAGTAACACAATGTTTTAGCCAATTATATTGCAATAAAACTGGAAACAAAATGTACAAGAGAATACCACCAGTGTGGAAAATCATGACACACAGGATGTTAAGGCAGAGGGACCACAAAGATTACGAAGGTTACACTTTATAATCAAAGTAAATGTGGCAAAGAGAAGTTGAGGTGACCCGCCCAAGGCAACACAACTAATAATTGATGGAACTAAGGTTTGAACTCATTGTATCTGGCAAATCTGTACTAGTTAGAAATTAAACTACAGTTGACAAAAAGAAAAAAAAATTGGAGTTCATGATGGAATTTAAAAGAAAGGGGACTTGACTTTTTGTTTGTTTGTTTGTTTTTTGGGGTTTTTTTTTGCGGTATGCGGGCCTCTCACCGCTGTGGCCTCTCCCGCTGCGGAGCACAGGCTCCGGACGCGCAGGCCCAGCGGCCATGGCTCACGGGCCCAGCCGCTCCACGGCATGTGGGATCCTCCCGGATCGGGGCACGAACCCACGTCCCCTGCATCGGCAGGCGGACTCTCAACCACTGCGCCACCAGGGAAGCCTCTTAACTTTTATTTCTGTTATGAGGTACACTCAAAATGTGAAAATTTCAAGACCCTACGATTCACTCACATAGGAAAGAACCTTTAGCACTGATAGTCGGAAGGAAGGAGAATTTTATTATCACCAGATTAGCAGAGTTTAAAAATCTGTAATACTAAGTGAGGATCAGATTGTGAGGAACTGGGAATTCTTGTACAGCACTGGAGAGAATGCAACATTATAAACCACTGTCAAGAGCAAATTAGAAATACTGAGTGAAACTGAAGGTGTTTGTGGCCCTGGGACCCAACTGTTTCACTTTTGATATAGACCACAGAGAAGCCCTCATCCAGGGCACAGTAGATCTTTATAACAGAGAAAAATTAGAAATAGCTACTAGCTTATCAAAGACAGGACTGTGGATGAATACATTGTTATCTATCATATAAAGAAATACTGTACAGCAGGTAAATGAATGAATTAAATTTACACATCTCACTTTAGATAAATCTTAAAAACTTAATATTTAACCAGAAAAAGCATGTTGAAATGTGATATTTATATGAAAAAATACTATATGTTTCAATCATTATTTGCATATATATATGAAAATTGTAAAAATAATTACTGTAATGATAAATGCAAATCCAGGATAATAGAAGGGAAGACAGAGAATGGGATTATAGTGGGATCTAGAGAGGGCTTTCAAATACCTCATAATATTTTATTGCTTAAAATAATCTGAGATAAATGTGGTAAAATTATCAAGAATTTATAAAATAAGGTGTCATGTATAAAAGCCTTCATTAAATCAGCCTCTCTATATACTTACCTATATATCTGAAGTATTTTAAATTTTTAAGAAGAGTTACAAAAGATATTAACTGTGATCTTATTTTGTTGCTACGAGTTGCAAAGATCTAGGAGACTGAGTTACAACTGGTAAATACAAGTGGGAAATCATATGAAAATTAGCTAGTTTATCTGATTTTCTTTTTAAATTAGTGACAAACCTTAGTGCAAACAACCTAGTTCTTATAGCTGAGTTTTGCTCTGATCAAAGTCTGATAATCATTTATAAATTCTTTAGGGGAAAAAATTCTGAATTAAGCAACTTAAAGCTCCTAAACCAGTCTGGATTACTGGGGGAGGAGTTGCATAATTATTCTTTATTAATCCTGACAGTATCCTGTCCCATCCAATCCTACTTAAGATGCAGAAATTACTTTTCTTTGGATAATTCAACAGATTCTTTTGATGAGTATCTTTTTGTACAGAAGGTAAGGGTACCTTGACCCTTTTTTAAAAAGTACCTAAGCAGGAAAATGAAAAATTTTAAGAGTTGTGTGCCTTTCCACACAACTCCCACCTCCCAAATGAAATCCAAGAGATTTAGATGGTTTTCTCCTCTTCTAGATGAGAAAAGCTGGTCACCGTTTCCTATAAAATAATGGCAATTTTAAAAATTACACAAAGAGCAAATACGAGTTCTCCCCAAAGTTTCTACTTTACCTTCCTAGTTACTCTTTTTGATCTTTTAATTATCCCTGAGACTTGAGCCAACACGCACCAAATATATTATGCTCTCATGTTAGCTATAAACTTTAGTCATCATTTTTTCAAACAATATTCAACAATAAACTTGGTGTGTATGAGTTCTTTTCTTACACAAATCTCTCTATAACAAACATCGTGTTTCCTTCAGTTCATGCAATAGCCTTCTCACTATCTCGTTTGGTATCTGATACCCAAATAAATTACTCTTACACCTTTCTAGAATTAAATATTATTTTTATTATTGTCTTTGTCTGGAGATCTAATTAGAGCACACCTACTTAAGGCCCAATCACACAGGATTGTAAACTTTGTTCTTCCGGATTGACTACAAAGAAAACCACAACCAACAGTCACCGAGCGTCTACAATGCTGTGGCTATTGCGTTATCACATTATAAATCTCTCCTAACAAAAACTCTCTAAAGGAGTTATTATTCCAATTGTCAGATGAACAAGCTGGGGCTTGGAAAGGTTAAACTTGCCTTTCCAGCTCTGATGGATACCCGAATTACGTGGAGAGCTTTGAAAAGACACCAGTTCCTGAGATGGAAATTTACAAGCAGGAGTCTTTTTTAGGCAGTGCACCTGGGAACAGTCCTCACAAGGGGGCGGAGGGGAAGCAGGATGGGACCGGGGGAGAGTATGAACTGTGATGATGCCCCTGCAAAACGGGCCGCCACCGACCCCACAGAGTCCTCCAGCTGAAAGACTCTTCCAGGTTCTCCCCGGAGGAGGCAAGGGGCGGGGCCTTTATGCGGGCGCACGGGCGATCTTTAGAAGCAGCTGCTCTAGGGAAGCCAGTCTCCTGCTGGTGTGGGCAATTCTTGGAGAGGACTCAGCTGTGAGCTGCCAGCCGCTACACTCACAGTAGATGGGGAAGGGAGTGCCTGGGTGCTGCAAGCACCACCTGGGTGGCACCCCACACTGTAGTATTTCTTTTTAATTCCATAGATGATTGCAAAATAGCTGAACCTCTACATCATGACTTGCCTATTTGGCATTGCTGTCAATCAGGGACCCAGAGAACCACGCCTGCTTGTGTATTCAGAGGTAAGAGAACCAAAGTGAAATCCTGACTAGGTAGAATGACCTTACTTTTCCACAGTATGTTACAGGTTACAAAAAAGTCTTTCTTTTTCATTATTTCACTTGAGACTCAAAACGACCCTCTGGATGGGGTCCAGTTTTACAGGCCTGCACATCAAGACTCAGGTCTGTGAGTGCCCAAATCACACATGCAGAAGGTCCTTGGATTAACTCCACGGCCAGTTCTCAGTTCATTTAGACCCACATGCCTTGTGTGTTTCAGCCTCGTGTCCATAATGCCAGGGTGTTGTTAAAACCTCAACTTCCCTTCACCTCTCATTTCTGACAACATTTAAAACTTTCCTACAAAGTACAAGCCCAGCATATCCAATGACTTTAAATGTTGAAGAAAACACACAAAATGTGCATCACTGCATAAATATCTGCTTTATAAGTCACCCTTCATAAGGGAGCCTATTAAATTATTCATGTTAGCAGGAGATAAACCTATTAGTCTTGACAGTCACTGCATCTTACTTACCCACATGTTGTACTGGAAACAGATGAAATGTCACAGATATGAATGAATATATCTAAGGAAACTTTTTATGCTTAGTATCTCAAGATACAGTGTAATAGACCAGTTTAAAGCAATACAGTATGTGACTGGAGAGAAAAAATAGCAAAAACACAAGCAATTCGGCTACTTTTCTTTCCTTCTACCCATCCACATTTCTCCTAAAGTCTGAAGAATCTGCATTGAGTTAGCACTGTGAATGTTCAGGAAACGGTGTGGTTGTCATTGGGAGAACCACAGACAAACACCACGTTTAAGAGATTTTGTAGATAGATGTGGTTCATCTTAGGCCTTCATTCTGTAAAGACGGAAAAGAACTGTATCTGAATTCTCTATAGCACTGTGGCTATTTCTTTACCTTAGTAGCGGGAATAGTAGCCCAACAATAATTTCACAGGGGGAAGTACTGGAACACAGCTCTGTTTCCTGAGTTAGGTTGCAGGGCATAGCTATTCTACAGCAGGATTTTGAGTAAAGAAAGTGGTTTTAATTCCAGCAATTCTGTGTTCTACAATGAGAAGTTCTCACTTTGGAAATTTGGGGGATTCAGAAATAAAATGTGTAGACTCTTACTGGAAGAGGCTGCTTGCTTCTGTGGGAAAGGCCATGATGGGTGAGACTGGTGTGGGAGTGGGGGGCCGCTTTCTACAGGAGGACACCGGTTCTTAGACAGGAAATAGAGTCTGGAGAGTTTCCAGTTGCCAACACCTGCAGCCCAGGTTTCACCTGGAGGCCAAAATGAGGGGTTCCAGCCTTTACTGGGGCTGCTGGGAGGAAGAGGGTATCGTAAGCCAAAACTCAGGTAAGGAGGGGTGGAGCTGAGGAAGCGTCCTGTTGACCTTTTCAGAGGATGTCAGAAACTCTAGACCAGGGATCCCCACTGTAAGAACCCAGCGAACTTTGAGTCCCAGTTGGCTGTCTGCGTCCCTGCAAAAATTAGAAAGAAAATCTTAAAACCGGAGCCCAGAGGAAAGAAGCGAGTATGTGTGGGGACCGGGTTCTACTCCTCAGTAGGCTACAGAGTGGGGATAGACCGTACGAGGGGGAAAGAAAAGCACTATGGGTGGAAGAAAGTGTGTTCTCTGCCGCAGGGCTGAGGAACGGAGGCCAAGAGCTTGGTGCCGCCGCAGAGCAGAAATGAAGCATCAGCCTGGGTCTGAGAAGGGCTCCTGGCACCGAGCTGCAGAAAACCCCACGTGTGGATCAGTAACTCCCCAACCTCCGTCTCTACCTGTCTGCCTCCCCCCTTTCCCCTCACCTGCAGGTTCATGTCCCACATGCCTGCTAGACCTCTTCCCATTTATGACTCACCAGGATCTTCATCCATCTCCTCCCGACTTAAATAGTCCTGATAATGGCATCACAATCGCCCCTTCACTTCCCACATTCAGCATCCTGACTGGTCTCTCTTCATTTCTTTTCACTTGGATTATGAAACAGCCTTTAGTATTAGTACTTTTCGGCTACACTCTTTTATGTAATTTCCTTCCTCGTAAAACAAGAGTGACTATCTATCGTCAGCATAACAATTTGCACATGCTTGAATGGCGATCTCAAACCCTTACCAGCCAGGTCTTTATCTCCACAAAGACCTTTGTCTCCGGGTCTTTATTCCAGCTGGGCTAGACCATACTCCTTCCTTAAAGGACAGCCTGTCTAATCCCCCTCAGTTCCTTTTCTTGTATTATTTCCTCTTCTCCAGAAAGTCATTCCGTCTCTGCCTGTCCAAATGTAACCTCTCTCCAAGGCATCTCAAATATTTCATTAGCTAGGGAATCTCTTCTGAACCACTCCCAGCTGTAAACCTCCATGGAACCTAAACAATGAAACTGACAATTGACTAAGTCATAGCAGAACACTTTCCGGTGACAACGATATGTGGATCCACTGTTGAAGGCCATTGCTTTCCTTCCAAGACTCTGGTGCTGAGGAAGCTGGATGGGAAATCGTAAGGCTCTTTGCGCAGACAGGTGTGTGTGCTGATTGCTCTTTCTCCCAGGCTAGAGTGAAGCCTAATTAAATATTGCTCGCTTGCAAAAAAAGAATTTCTCTTGTGACCAGATGTCTTTTTCTCCTGGCTGTGTCTCTCTGCTATAAAAAGAAGCATGAGTCTAGTCCAAAGGACTGGAAGGGGCAAACATTACACCACGATGGTCACTTCATCCTCCTCCATTTCACATCACCTTTTTCTTTCTTCTCCCAGTTTCTTCAAAAAACACTTATGTACAAACAAATGGAAACAGATTTAAAAAGGTCCTGGTGTGGGGAGGTGGGGGGTGGGACTTGCCCATTAACAGTATATGGGCCCCAGCTCAGCTGTTTAAAACAAACCAATAAACAAAACTAAGTTATGATATTAAGAAAGTCCATTATTTCCCCTTGCCGTTTAAATTGGCTATATTACCTTAATAAAAAGCACATAAGGGACTTCCCTGGTGGTGTAGTGGTTAAGAATCCGCCTGCCAGTGCAGGGGACATGGGTTTGAGCCCTCGTCCGGGAAAATCCCACACGCCATGGAGCAACTAAGCCCATGCGCCACAACTACTGAGCCTGCTCTCTAGAGCCCACGAACCACAACTACTGAGCCCGCGTGCCACAACTACTGAAGCCCGCACGCCTAGAGCCCATGCTCCGCAACAGGAGAAGCCACTGCAATGAGAAGCCTGCACACCGCAATGAAGAGGAGTCCCTGCTCGCCGCAACTAGAGAAAGCCCACGCGCAGCAACAAAGACACAATGCAGCCAAAAATAAATAAATATATTTGTAAAAAAGCACATAAAAATTTTTCTGGAATACATGTTAATTGGTCATGCTATTTTAAATATTTTGTTGGATTTATTCACTTGTATGTTCTATCAAAATTTTGCAACTATATTCCTAGCTGATGTTAATCTATGACATTTTTGTCCTGTGTATTCCTTATATCAATGTTATTCTAGCCAGATATGAGTTGGTTAATTTCTCTTTGTATTAATTTTCTGAAATCGATTGTATAAGAGTAGCCACCTCTCACACAATGGGACATATCAGGTCATAAGTCAATTCCTATTATTATTATCATTATTAGTGTTTTAACCTTGCAGACATACCTCCAAGATTGTTCATGCCTCTTTTTCCAGTCTGGATTGGGTGCACCCTTAGCTTTCTGCACAGTTTTTTTTTTTAACCTTTTCATGGGAATTCTTTTCCTTCTTTTCTGTATCTCCCTCTCTCTTCTCCCCTGCTCCTCTGGCTCTCTCTCTTTCTCTCTCTCTCTCTCTCTTTTTTACTTCCTCATTTTGTTGCAACATCTCTTCCAAAAACTTGAAAAGGGAACCATAGGGAATCCACTGCTCGGAGAACTGGCATGTCTGAGAATGTCTAGTCCAACACTCACACTTGTTATTTGACTGGAAATAGAAGTCTAGGTTGTAAATCATTCCTGATTCATTTGGAAGGTAATTTTCCGTTCTCTTCTATCTTTGGGGGTGGCTGTTGAGAAATCTGACTCCATTCTAAGCCCTTTGGTATGTGACCCATCCCCCGACCCTCCCCCCCCCCTTATCCCTGCAAGTCTCTGAAACATCAACATGCTAATTTTAACACATCTGTCAATTTGTTAGACAAAACGTAGTATCTCATTATTCATTGAAATCTTGGGGAAAATTCCACGGAAAGGTCAGGAGTCACCTTCTGGATTCTTTTCTACATACTGAGGCAAGAAAGCCTGCAAACACTAAGAGCATTACCAAGTGGAGAAATCCTCCAGACTCAGGATACCAGTTAAATTAGACCCATTTGTCAAACAGATCGAATTCTGTTCACATTGACTCCATTTATCAAATGAGACAACTCTTCTCACTTCGATTTTGCTCCCCACTTTCACATACTTTATGCCATAGAGGAAAGTGGATGGTTTGGGGCTGACATCAGGAAAAGAAAGTGTTTAGCAGGGATTTCTACTCCAACACACCAAAATATAAAATTTAAGCCAAATAATGGGATGGAAAATTAGAAACTATTGCTGGTAAAATTGATATAACTGTAAAGGAACATACATTGATATAACATGAAAGGAACAGGAACATATGTCCTAAGGGAATGATCTCATAAATTAAAACATGTTCTTAAAGTAAATTTAAATACTACGTTGAGGTGAAATTCATCATAGTGTGATTCGTTTTAGCAATTCTTCTTAAATAGGATAAAGGTGTCAGAACATGAAAAGAAATGGGTCCAGTACAGATTTTAAGCAGAAATCATTACAAATCACAATGCCCAAACCACAGAATCATCTACCCAGAAATACCTATGCTTGCGCCCCACCCATATGCATCTCCCTCCCCCCGGGGCTGTGTGTTCAGGGAGACTTCAGGCTTCCTTGCTCTCCAGGTTTCGGCTGGTTGTGTCTAAGAAGAAGCACTGGTGAGAGCAGATTGGGGATGAGAGAGGAGCTGCCTTCCTTATTCCTCACTGTGCCGCTTCCTGCCTGGATGTGGTGGCAGTTCTTCTACATTCAGCTGCCACTCACCCTGAGTTCCAGTAACATTGCTCCCTTCCCCCTTTCCCTGGCTCCTTCTGGCTGTGGGTGTTAATGGCTTCCTACCCTTCTTAGATCTCCACGTAGCCCCGTCCTTTTTACTTATCTAGTTCCCTTGTTAAACTCCACTCACCTAAAGCCTTTTGGCTGCCTAACTCTTCCACCTGGGACTCTAACAACACAGCCTGCTCTCTGGCCTCCTCTGCCACTGTGTTCTGAGATGCACCCTCTACTCCAGGCATAAAGAACTTGTACAGGTACCCCAAAGCCTCCGAGCTTTAAGTATACCATTTCTTCTCATTTCTCTTCATATCCATCTTAAATGTGTCATTTCAAACCTCCTTCCAAGTCCACCTTTCTTGGAGACCTTTGCCTGACTCCTGAATGTGACTGAAAGCTTCTTCAGAGAAGGTATCCCGTCTCGGTCTTCTTTGACCTCCAGCCTTTAGAGTGTGTTGGCTCAGATATGGAGAGAGAATGGGGGCACTGGAGCCAACTGAAAGATGACTGCAGTAGGTTGAATGTAGGGGAAAAAAAGATCTTGGTGAAGACAAATCAAGAAAAGAAAGAGGACAAGAACCATAAGAGCTTAACAGGAATAACTTTGTGGATTTGGGTGTCGCCATTGCCAGAAGTTAGGATGTGCAGAGAGGAAAATGGCTTAGGAGTAAGCGGGAGTTAAAAGCGTCTTCCACAGATGCAGGGAGAGGGAAAGACTGAAGCCTGGGAGAGAGAGCGAGCTTGGATACAAATATGGGCATTTTTTTCTTTTAGGGGTTGAAGCCAATAGCCTGACTGAGATTTCAGAGGGAAGTAGTCTGGTGTGAGTTGTGTGAGAACAAGGGATGTGGGAAAAACACCAAAGAGGCAAGACCAGTGAAAGAGAGAGAGACAAGCAGAGAGAGAGTACCATCTCTTGGGGTCACTGAGAGAAGGATGGAAGGACACCAGGAGGAGGAGGTTATGGGCAAAAGTCTCACATATCAAGGAAGGGGAAAGAAAAGGTCAGCAGGATTAGTATTATGAATCCACCAGGTATCTTGGAGGTAGAAGTAAGACTTGGGGGTGGGGTGGGTGGGGGAGTGAGGAAGGAAGTGGGGAGGGGGCATATGGCAGAGAAAGGGCACATCAGAAGGAATTCTGAGGAGGTGAAAATTCACCTCAAAAGGAAGTAACCTTTTGAAATGGGTAAAAAGATGGATGAGGAAAGTCTGCCTAGATTTCTTTGAATTACTTCCCAAAGCAGACAGGGATTGTCATTTTCAATCTCTACGCCTTTAAATCTATGATTGCCTTACCGTAGTTGTCCCTACTGTCCTTTGGTGGACAGATCCAGCTATTCACTGGCAGCGTATGCATTCCAGAGCACATATTTGTGGGACATTTAATTATTTTCACGAATAGCTCCAGCATATTTAAACTTTGCTTTGTCCCATCGTCCTAGCCACTCTGCAGAGAATGCTCTCAAGGCTGCCGTGTATCCATCTTTTGATCTCTTTAGTGGAGGCACCTGCCTACTCCCTTCAGACACTCACGTGTCCCTTTCCAATTTTTAGTTACCTTTTTAGGGAATGGGCTTTAGCAAAATGCCTACGGCAAGACTCAGCATTTGATGGTCCATATAAGTTTAAGGTTTGGGAATTACATTTTTCCTCTTGGAAAACAGAAAAATACTCGCCAAAGAAAGCATTACTGACTGGAAGAGAAACAGTCATATTTCCTCCTTTCAAAAAAAAAAAAAGAAGAAAGGGAATGCTTACGTCTTCCTAAGAAAGCTGAAAGCCCAGTTAAGATCACTAGAATTTTCATTGCAATAGTTGTAAGCTCCCAAAATCACTTTACAGGACTGAGTGATCGTCTCTTAATTCCCTGCGGGAAAAGCTGGAAAGGTGAACAGAGATACGGATGTGGTGCTTCCCAAGAAAACAGAAAGTTTAGAGCAAGTTGATGAGATACAGGATAAAATAAACCCTGCGACAGACATATGTGAAAGACACAGCCCCAAAGGCGGCAGATGCTGCGCGGGTGTTACTTCCGTTAGACAAAGGAAAGAAAATGGATTCGAAAATAAAAAAGAAGCTGGGAGATAATAGTAATGGCTGAAACTGAAGCATTTGGCACCTTGCAAAAGGTGTGTAGAAAGAGTAAACCCAGCCTGGGAATATAAGAAAAGATCTTGAAGGTGTGTGGGTGTATGAATTTTTTTCTTTTTTCTCATCTTGACTTTTAAAGATCTATTCTTAGTTGGGAGCGCAGAATCGTTTGTATTCTTGCTGTGGCGATGACAATCTATACTGCACCTCCGCTTCTGTGATCCAAAGGACACAAACCCTAGAAATTCTATTATCACAGTCCCTGATTTGGTGATAGAGATGAAATGAAGAGCACAACTTGTATTATTAATGGAGCGAGTAGATTCCTAAATCTTGGTAAACATCACATTACGTTTTTGAGCCCAGACACGCAAGTTTTAAAGTACGATACATTGATATTTGGATGTAGGTCTATACATGATTATGGCTACTTTCTATCCTTTCAAAACTTAACAAGGGTTGGGAAAGCTTGAAGCGGTGGATTCTTCATAGAATTTGAAAAACAGGAAGCTGGATTCTTGCTCCCTAGCAAGGCTGGCGCTAATGGAGAAACAAGAGCGACCTGGAGTTTTGTGAAAAAGTATTTTCCAACCTATCTTTATTTGATTTCTTCTTCAGTTTTTGGAAGTGTTTCCACCTGGCATTCTGTACTCTGATTTTCTGGCTCTGAATATATTTGAATTTGGTACGCCTTCCCTCCTAAACAGCAAAGAGCTCAACTCACAAAACAGGAAAGATTTTTTTTTTTTTTTTTTGAGGGATCTTATGCTGCATTTCTTTTCAGAGCCTGGATCTCTCAGACAGCATCTCCTCTTGAACAGTAAAAGTCAGGCTCCTTGCTGCTAAGAAGTTTATAACTGTTTAAGGAGGGTTTATTAAGATGATCATATAAGATCCCTCATTTAATAAATTTCCCCAGGACTTTCAGAAATGATGATGGAAATTAATACTGGGTCAGATTTGTCCAGTGTAAAATATACACATTAAGGTGTAATGCCACTTTCTTTCTACATAATACTTATCCACAAGCACTTTGGCCGAAGCTTCTAAGTAAACCCTTCCCACTAAGGCAGCATCCTCGATAAAGAGTGGACTGGCTTTTGGTGGTGGGCGTGAGTGGAGGTGACCTGCAGAGTCAATGAGTCCAGCTTCTGCCTTGAATTACGTGTCTCTGAGAGGCTATGTGGGAGGAGCTCAGAGGCTCCCTGTGCCCCTCAGGACTGCAGATCATGCCCCTTCATTTCAAGAAAAGTTTATTTCGACTCTGCCCGGGTCTTCTTGAGCCCCGTCAACTGCGGTAGAGATTACTGTTTTTGTGGTTCGTCCCTTTGGGGGAGACATCCTACCATCCGTCTCAATCCCCACGTGGTTGGGGAATTACTGATATCAGCCTGAGCCATAGAGATGTACAAGTGACTCATGCCTGGCTAACTGGAATACCCCATCCTCCCAGCCACAGTGATGAGTTCAGCGATGGGCAAGGGTCCCAGTCAGAACCAGTGTGAGGCAGTCTTTGGACAATGGCAGGGTCTGTTGAGAGAAAGAGGGGTTATCCTTTTCTATGTGCCGTGAAGGTGTGGGAATGCAAGCCTAGAGTTGCTGGCAGCCACTTGGCCACCATGAGGGGGTACTCACTGAGCATGGCATAAACAGATGGGAATCCGGGAGCATAATAAGTGCTCATGGAGGAACTGGAACAATTTTCAGAATAAAGCACTAATGCTGGTATGCTGACACAGATTTACTAATCTGGGTCTTGGGTTTCATTCTCTCTTCCTCTGCTGCCACTACTGAGAGCTTACTTTCCTTTTCCATGCCTTATGGCTTCTGCTTACTCATGGCTTTTATTCCCTGCTTTCTCAAGCTAAGGTGTGTCTTGGCTTCTGTGCTACTCTGCTGTCTGGGCCTGTTATGTGTTTCTCATATTCAATATAATCAAGTAAGGTGGTCTGATTAGGTTATTTACTAACTAGTACAGAGTGCTGTTACATAAAATTTGGGGAGGAAATACTTCTACCCTCTTAGGTTTTGTGCCTGGGCCTGAAAATTAAACTAACATAAGGCAAATTAACAGGAGAAAAGCATGTAAGTTTTATTTAATATTCTTACATGCACACAGGGGTCTTGATAAGGAAAATGAAGATGCAAAGAAGCGATTTAGGCCCTAAAGATTACACGTCATTTTCAAAAACAACAATAAATTGTGGAGATGGGACAAGACAAAGGGACTTGTTCTGGGGCAGCGAATTGTGGGATAGTGACCAGGAAATATATGGGAGAAATGAATGGAAGATGAGGGTTGTTTTCATTGGTTTGTTTGTGCAGATCCATTTGGGTGTTCAGCTCACGATCTCCAGTGATAAGGATGTTTTTTCCTGGTGTCAGGAGGCCAGATGTTTCATGGGAAATCTTAGGACCTGCTTTTAGATAGAAAGGAGGAGGGCAGAGAGCCTTTCCTGCATCTACAGTTTCTCAAGTGCCTTCCGCTCAAAATAATCCACACGCAGAAGTGGCAATATTTTAGGATGGCATGTTTTGAACCCCTTCAATACTTTTTAAATAATCTATAGGTAGAATATATACTTTAAAAGTATTTATTGAGCACCTGCTCTGTGCCAGGCATTGTTCCATGCGGTTAACCCACATTCACTCATTTTACTCTCACAAAACCCCAGCAGGTAAGAACTATTATTACCTTCATTGTATGGATGAAGAAACTGTAAAATTTAAAGAATTTGCCTGAGGTCACACAGCTAGTAAGCGGAAGAGCAGTATTCAAACGATTCACTTTTCCTGTACTGACCTTTCCTCTCTAACGACCTAGGCCTACTAGGCCACATCACTTCACAGGTGTTGGTTTCCTTCCTGCCTGATCTCCGAACAAGGCTTCCTTCTGTGTCAGGGGCCAAACTCCAGGCAGATCGCCCGGCCCAGGGTATTGTGGCAGCCAGGAGGTAGGAAAGGGCTTCTGTCCTCTGGGGGTGCTTCCTCAGTGAGAAAAATGTCACTTAAGTGATTGTTTTTTCAATGGGTTACTTGGTTAAACCATGACTTCCTCTTACAGGATTGGGGGCACACTGCAAGCTGCCTCTGTTTCCTTTTCCCTCCCCACCTCGGCCAGCGCTCTCATAGCCTTCTCTCCATTTTTATCACATCTGCTTTCCTCTTAGCACTTATCACCGTGTTCACTTATATTTATTTACCTGTGTGTTTATCCCTCTAACATTTATCTCCTCCATTTCCATAAGGAAGGAAAGTGTAATCTGTTCCATGCCTGCTGAATCATCAGCAGGCCTGGCTGTGGTGAGCCATCCATAGGGAAAGGGGAAATCCTCAAGGATGAAAACAGTGATTTAGGAAGATAAAGAAAATGACCTTTTAGAGTGCGCATGAGCACGGCAGGCAAGCCAATCTGGATCTTATCTTTGGTTAATATTGCATAAGATGGATGCTCTATAGATAAGGTGGCCATAGGCCCCTGTTGGCTTGTGACAGTCCTGGTTTGTCCCTTGACCTGGCATCCTGTCTGGTTTAGCATCTGTTTGGGGTAATGTGATCACACCTAAAAGATCATCATTGGTGACCTGTCTCCCTTTCCCTGACTCCTTCTAGGTAACTTATACCTCCCTTTCAAGGAAAACATGCCCAGGGCTTGCTGGTAACATCACGTGTACTCAGACGCAGCCCCCGATCCCCCGATTCTCAATGGCAGGTGGTCGTGGGAGAAGCACTCCGTGGTACCGCCCATGATGACCACTTGGTGCGCCGGCCAAATGTGCCACAGACCCTGCCATTTGCTTCAACAGGTACAAAGTAGTGGCTGCAATTAGGGGATCAGAGGGAAATAAGGGAAAATTATAGGTGGGAAAATTAGGTGGGTGTGAATATCTATGAGAAATAGTGCCTTTTTACATCCTTAAAATTATAAATTGTACGGACATCTTATCTAGAAACGTCATTCTTTCTATTTTTAATCTCATTTTCCCCTTATATTTTTTGTGAATATTTGTGGTTCTGAAAGTTTTGTTTGTAAATTATGCATCCAGATTCCAGGACTCCCCTATAGTTACTGAGACTCAGTAGGCCTGGGGTGGAGCCCAGGAATCTGCATTTTCAACGGGCTTTCTCCAGGATTCTGACTCTAGCGGTCTACAGAACAACCTTGGGGAAAAGCCTGCGTGTCCCCAGAGGGCAGTACCTTTCCAGTGGTGAGGTGTGATGGAAGCAAGCATCCTGGGCCTGAGTGAGGATCCAGGCCCCCGGGGGAGAGGAAGGGTGTGAATTTAGGAAGGAGGGAACCAGAACCAGCTGTTCAAACTCCTGCTATTTCTTGCCTTGGTTTGTACGTTTTTTGAACAGGATACCGATACCACGTGTCTGATGTGTGGCGTATTCGTAACTTTACTTATTACCAAGTGTCTCTAAAAAACGACGATATATATGCCCAATAGCAAGCGCACACAGTGACATTTCTTCCTGAAGTTCAGGTCGCGATGATTTGAGGGCCTGATCTAGTCAGCTGCTACCTGTGTTCCTGACCATCGGTGGACAATGGTGCTTTCTTCAAGCTGGCGTGGATTTCGCTAAACATTTAAGAGTAGACGTGTGTTGGGTGTTTGATTTGTGTGTGTGGTATCTACATGCAGGCACACATGCAATGGCTGTTGAAGAGAATAATACTGACTCACAACCCCGGGAATGATACTGACAAATATTCTTTGCTTGACTAAATTTAAATCGAGCTCCATCACCTTTTCCTAGGGCCATGTGTGTGCGTCTTTGTAAAATCTCGTTTTAGCGAGAACCATGCTAATTCAATTTAGTAAGAGTTTTCCAACCTTCTTTTCTTATCACCCATCAATAGCTAATTGATTTCTTCATCCTCCACCATCCCCCCAGGCCTGTCTTCAGCAAAGATACTGTCAGCTGGGTTTATCCAGAATACTCCTTACCTCTGGTGTTTCCTGTTAGTAATTCTCCACCCACTGACCCCCACTCCGCTCCTTGCCTGTAAATCCCCACTTACCCCTGCTGTATTTGGAGTTGAGCCTGGTTCTATAACGAGGTCTCTTTTCCCCTTTTGCAATCGTCCTGAAAAAAATCTGCTTTCACTGCTTTAACTTCTGTCCAGTTCTGTGTTTTCTTTAACGATACTGATATTTACATAGAGATAATATGGCCAAGATGGATATGTTTAATCTCAACAGGTTGGAAATAAAAAACTTGATTGTATTTAAATATGTAAATATGTATTATAGATTTTCTTCTAGAAGGTACGATTTTCTCTGAGATCTGAGAGCATCCTGTTTTTTTTAAAAAGTCAGTCCATCTGTTGAATTTGCCACACACAAAAGAAAATGTTCCCAGTTGGGTTGATTTTTCACTAGTTTCAAGCCATTGTATGTACTGAATTGGTTTTCAACAATAACAGCTACAAAAATCTACTTTGTTCTTTTCCAAAAAGCCTCGTTTAGAATCTTCCTTGAATGTGGTGGTGCCCAGATGGTGCAAAAGTAAAGCAAGACACATGGTCCCTGGAGTTGGGTGTCACTCAGTCTCTCCATGTGCTCGTTGTGTGTCCTGTCAGCGTGGCCGGCCACGCGGAAACAAGACAGGCATACATCACCAGTGTTTGAGACCTCTGCAACACATTTCTGTATGAACAGAAAAACAAAGCAAACCAACCAGTAGTATTTGTGAAATGTCATCATTTAAAAAGAACAACAAAGGCAGATTTCACTGAAACTCAACTGCTACTTGGCAGTAGCAGTAAGATGCCCTCTACTAGAAAGAATAACATGGAAGTTAGGGTCCTGTCTCCTCCATTGACTGGGTGTGTGAAAATGTCAGTCTCTGAGGGGAAAAGATGAAGAATACAATGATATATTCTGCTTAATTGTCTAATGTTTCAGACTTTTGTCAATAATTGAGAATGAAAATAGCTCCTGTCTCTTTTTGTCCCAGATGGACAAGTTAAACCCCATGAAGGACGATTTTGGGGTCCCTGAGTCCCTTCCTGATGGAAGAAGGTGCAGTGAGGGGAGAAGCAATTTGCACACTGAAGATGCCTAAGAACTCCTGGGTATCAACATGGGCTCTGAATTCTTGGGTTCGCATTTCTGGCTCTACCAGTTTCTACCTGGGCGACTTTAGGCAAGAAACACAGAAACTTTGACCCACTAAACCTCAGTATCTATGAAAAGGGAGTGAACCATAATGTTTACTTCTTCGGGTTGTTGTTAGGATCTAGACATAGCCTCTAAACACAGGTGAATGCCTGGTATACACAGCACTCAGCACGTGATAAATGTAAGTATTATGATTCCCCTCAGTAAACACAAAATGAGAATCAACAGCATTACATGAGTTTCCTTAAGTAGGAACTCTTTTCCCTTGGCATATTCTAGAAGTGTCTCTTTTGATTTTGGAGGCTTTTAGAATTATGATCGAGATGCACACTGGTGATCCCTTTTAAATCTTTTCTTTTTAATCCTTTGTTAAGAAAGTGGATTCAATGAACTTCTCTCTACCGCAGATTTTCTAAGAAAATGTTTTGAAGCATGGTTTTCCCAGAGAAAGTTATTTTGGGAAAGGAAAAAAAAGGAGTGGGATGGAGTTAGGTGGGGCAGGGGTGTCCATGGTCAAAGTTTGGGAAACTCTAGGTTAAATTTTTTCCTGAAGAATCTTTCAAAGATCTTAATTATTTAATAAATATTATTTAGTGCTTATTATGTGTCAGACACTTTTGTAAGTGCTTTATGAATATTAACATATTAATCATATGAGGTAGAAGACCTCTTCATTTCACCTATAAGAAAACAGAGAAGTTAAGTACATAACCCAGGGTCTCACAGCTAAGGAAGAAAGAGCTGATACTGGTCCCTAGACTCTCCTTTGAACCCCTTGCACAAGCTAATAGGCAGTTTCAAGCTCCAAGAAGGAGCCTGGCCCTTGGACTCCGTAATTCCCTGTACTTATTTGACTGCAGAACCCACTTTTTTGGTAACAGATGGGAACAGAGCTATGGGACTAGTTTTCTCCATAATTCACGAATTCATTGATTTCAATGGGGAAGGAAATTTACATTTATTGAACAGCTGCTCTATGCCAGGTGTAGTGCTGGGGTTTTTCTCCCAACAGTGCTAGGTAGTCAGTACACAAGCAAAGCTTTAACCTGAGAATGATGGACTGGCTTTGGATTTGATTAATAAAACCAATATACGCTGTAGCTAGGTAGCTCATCCTAGCTACTGGATTTTCCTATCTACCAGACACAACTATTTATGCTATCGGCCAGGATGAAATAAACTAGGTGTTGGGATCATACACAACCATCTCAAATTAGATCACAAATCATTTTTAAGACAGCCAAGCCCACCGTTACGCTGAAGGTGTTTGCATTAACATACAGCCCGGGTTCCAACCGTCTCCAGATGGCATCCATCGGCCTACTCAGACCCACTCAATCACCTCAGGCCTCTTCCCTCCGAAACCCTCCCACCACTTGACAAAGCAATGCTGATTGTTCTAGAAGCACCCCCTGTCTTTGTAAAAAGAACTTTTTAATTCGTTAGTTGGGAATTTTACTCTGAAGCATAAAATCACACTTTGGAAATAAACAGACTCTACTCACTACATTTTTCAGAAAGTTAAAGAAAAAGGCACATACAGTTTAAATGTAATCGAATATTCTTCTATGGCCACCTTGGCTACATGCTGTAAAATATGACGGCCTCTCTGAACTACAGGGCTTGCTTGATTTAAGATAACCTAAGCTGAACATAGAGGCAGAAAAATAGAATAATGATCAGTGCCTCCAGCCTTTGTTATTCCTCCAAACCTGGATGACAAAAAGCCAACATCCTTCTCTAAGCAAATAAATTAACTTTATAACTAATTTGTGTTTTGTGTCTTTGGTTTCATTCAAATGTGGTTGTTAATGACAGTGCCCAAATATTTTTCCAACTATTCCTAAATACGTGAGCCAAATATATGTTTTCCTGTGCACTCTTTATTTATCTTTTTAAAACTAAAAATAATTCAGAGAGGTTTTTGCTTGTTTTATTTTTACGTAAGATGAAGTACGGTGCACTTTAAGTGTGATTGGATTGAACTGCAATTTTTCTCCAACAGAGCCGGTGTTATCATATCAGCTTTTAAGGTATTCCTAAGAAAATGGTAACAAAACAAAACAAAACAAATAAATCAACAACAGCAACAAGAAACCCCAAAGGTTAAAAAAGGAGAGAGAGAAAACTACAGTGTTCTAGAATGTTCACTTTCTTGGAAAATTTTTCCCTTTAAGAAATACTTTGGAATGGAATACTTATACATCAAGAATGAGTAGAGGCACATTTTCCATAAAACCGTATAACTCCAGGAAAACGTTTTTATAAGAAAAACATTAGCTCTACAGAACTGTGAGGCTTTGATATTTGATATTAAATTTGGTATTTACACTTATTTAGTTAAAAGAGTCCCATTCCTCCCTTTCTTTGGAAACTCAGGGCCACAAACCACGTAAATTTTTTCTAGCTGTACCTTAACAGGAGAGAGGTGAACATCTGACCAAGCTAATAATGTATGTATGTTTTATGAATTTATCTCTCTTTTTTCTTCCTGCTGTTTGCCTTTTTGCTTTCCCCTCATTCACCACATGGTCTGCTGTATGCCTATTACCTCATGTCACAGATGTGGCAAAGCAGAAAACTACAGTTGAGAAGTAAGATGCTTCCCACTCCAACTCTTTTCTTGCAGAAGCCTGAGTACTTAGGGACGGACGTTTAGATGATTTCACACTGAGATAAAAAGGACAGCATTGCTGATTGTAGATAGCCAAAGAATATTGGCCAGAACACTAGGAAAACTTTCCACCAACCTAGAACGAGATGCCCTTGGCTGGGTGGTGGGTAAGGGTGGGAGATTCAGAGCTCGCCAGAGTCAGGAAGACCAGGGTCAGTGGCTGCACGTCACATCCAGGACAGAGCCAACCATCCCCAAGCACATGTCTGGGGACTGTTAGCAGCCTGGCAAAGTCATTTAGACCTAAGTGTGTCAGGGAAAAAGGCCTTCACGAGGGACACCGGCAGTGCCCAGGGCTATGAGGATCATGGCCCACAGAGCTGCTCCCTCCTCCGGCCCCAGCCTCCCTTGGAGTAGCTCTCCCCTGTGGCCTCTGCTCAGGGGCCCCGCAAATGTCCTTCCTGTCCCAGGCAGGGGTGACTCCTCAACAGCAGACAGCAGCCCACCCAGTGAAAGCCAAGCAGTACATCCATTCATTCTTCCATTTTAATCAATTCGACAAAATATTTATTGAACACTTCCTGTTGCTGGGACCACTTGTAGGCACCGGGCAGAGAGAGAAATGAATCTCTTCCCTCACAGCTCTTCAGTTCTCTTGGGGAGACTCACAGTGAGACACAAAATAACGTAAAAACATGTCGGGTAGCTGTAGGGCCATGAAGGAAAACAGGGGCTAGGGATCAGAGAGAGAAGGGAGAAGGTTCTAAATATTCTGGAGAAATGGGTTAGGGAGGGGCTGGGAGGAAAGGCCATCTGAGCAGAGACCTGCCTGCAGGGAGAGACTGTTGAGGAGGAAAGCAGGAGGGGAAAGAGCGCTTGTTCCTGAAGATGGGACAGGGACTCTGCTGAAAGACTATGAGCCTGAGCCTGGGTGGGGCCGTGGGGATATGGGGAAGGGGAAGGGGAAGGGGAGGGAGGGGAAGGGAGGGGGAGGGGGAGGGGAAGGGAAGGAGAAGGGAGGGGGAGGGGAGGGGAGGGAGGGGAAGGGAGGGGGAGGGGAGGGGAGGGGAGGGAGAAGGGAGGGGGAGGGGAGGGAGGGGAGGGGGAGGGGAGGGAGAAGGGAGGGGGAAGGGAGGGGAAGGGAAGGAGAAGGGAGGGGGAGGGAAGGAGAAGGGAGGGGGAGGGGAGGGGGAGGGAGGGGGAGGGAGGGGGAGGGAAGGAGAAGGGAGGGGGAGGGGAGGGGAGGGGAGGGGCAGCGGCTGGATTGTGAAGAGAAGCCATCGGAGGGTGGGGAGCAAAGAGATGACAACCGTCGGCGAGTGCGGACTGTGACTCTCCAGGACAAGCATGTCACAGGCAATGTTTAGGATACGCTTAAGTGACCAGGTCAGCTGCACAAAGCCAGGTCCCAGCCGGGTCGGGTTGAGTGCGCCAAGCCGGGTGCACTGTGCGAAGTCACGCAGCCTGCAGGACTTGGACCCATGTTGTCTGTGCTCCTGACCACTAAGTCACCTGCTCTACTGTGCTACCTGCTTCTACACTGATGCCACAGGCACTCAAATAAAATGGGACTTTGGTGATATTTCCCCATATAAATGGCTTTAGTAGTTTCCTGATTGTCAGGCATAAAAAAGAGTTTAGTCACCTTCTTACCCAGTTATTTTGGCCCTACTTTGTATATAGCTCCAATCCAGCCCCACTGAACCACCTGCTACTCTCTGCCCATTCTGGGGCTTTCATGATTCGACTTCGCTTTATATTCCGTTGTTCTCTGCTTGGGATGCTTTTTCCTTCTCTTTAACTCCCAGGACACAGGCAATGCCATCTTCTCTGCGAGGTTATCCCTCCTCACCTCTTTTTCAAACGCTGCTCTTATAGTTCTTGGTACACTCTCCTCCATTTACGGCCCTTAAGACAGTTGTATTTCACATCAGTGTGATGCGCTCGCTTTCTCCTCGAGACAGTGAGGTTCTCTGGAATAGGAGCTATGGCAAGGGTTTTAATCTGTTCTTCCCAAGTGTCTCCTCCGACCATCCCAGGAGCTAGCAGAGTGCCAGGCGTGTAGCAGATGCACCATCAACTGCATTATTGAATATGTTAGGACGTAAATAAACCGATTTTACCACAAGGCGAGCTCAAAAAAGGGATGAAGCTCTTAAAGAGTCCGTTTGAAAAACAGGGGTTACAGAGTAAAAGGAGGAAAGATTGTGTTCATAAATTAACCCTGGTCTTCTTCTTCTTCTTTTTTTTTTTTTTTGCAGTACGCATGGGCCTCTCACTGCTGTGGCCTCTCCCATTGCGGAGCACAGGCTCCGGACGCGCAGGCTCACCGGCCATGGCTCACGGGCCCAGCCGCTCCGCGACCTGTGGGATCCTCCTGGACCGGAGCGCGAACCCGTGTCCCCTGCATCGGCAGGCGGACTCTCAACCACTGCGCCACCAGGGAAGCCCCACTGGTCTTCTCTGAAATAAATTTTCCAAAAATGTTTAACTCCTTCACCCTCTTATACCACAATTAATCAACTCAGCTACCAAAGGTGTAGAAAGGATCCGGCAGGGCGAGGGATGGCTTCTCAGGTCATCTTTATAAGTGAGTAGTTAGAATTAAGAAATTATAAGAAAATGACTTTTATATAAATGAGGAAACCAGTGCTTACTTCTTCATTTTGTTGTCATTTTCAGAATCTTTCTTTGGAAAAAACTCATGAACTCAAAGTTTGGCCTGGATTCGATAGTACAATAGGTAACTGAAGCTTTTCATATGAGAATAGGAACTTGTAGGACAGGCCATCAGATCTTCCTGTGTGTCTGTGGGGGGTGTGTGTGTGTGAGAGAGAGAGAGAGAGATCACTTCCCAAATAATATAATTAAATATAATATAATGTAATAAAATAAATAAAATATGGAAAATCTATTAATTTTTGACTATACCATAATCAAATAAAATAGGGCATAGTCAATCAAAATATGGTATAGTCAATTAACTTAATAAAAATAAAATATGGTATAGTCAATTAACTTTTTGAGCCTCTGCTTTCTCCTAATGCCTACTTATTAGGATTAAAAAACAATGTATATGATTATTAGCACAGTGCCTTACACACAGTAGGTACCCAGTAAATGGTAATTACTAGTTTTACTGTTACTAAAAGAAAGGACATTATCTTATTTTCCTCAATTAATGCAGTATCATGAGGGTTTTCACATGTCATTAAATATGCTTTTCAATCATCATTTTCCTGGGCTACATTATCCACTTTATTTGGGGCTCACAATTTTTTGAATAATTTTCCTTGTTCAAAATGTAATTTTTTTCCCCAGCTGTTTGCTAACATAAATAACCCTGCAGAGAACATCTGTGAATATAAAACTTTGTCTCGGTTTCTGCTTATTTCTTCAGAGTGGATTCCTAGAAGAGGAAAAGCTGGATTTAAGTATGTAGACGTTGTAAAGAAATTGCTCTTATATCACGTTCAATTGCTTTCCAGAAAGTTCAAGCCTGTTATTTTCCCAGTTAGGGTGTAAAATTGTACAACCACTTCACTGCTCTCTTGACAATATGAAGTGTCTGTTTTTAAACTACTTCCTAATCGTATAGTCAAAAAGGTGTCGTATTGTCATTTTAATATGCATATTTGATTGCTGGTGATTTTGGACATTTTGATATCTGTGCAACACCTTGTTCCCGGGGCTCCATAGACGCCACTCCACTGCTTTTTCTTCTGCTGCACTGTTTCTTCCCAGTTTTCTTTGTTCTTTTTCCTCCTCAACTTCTTCGTGTTGGAATGTCCCAAGAGTCATCCATTAGGTCACATTTTTTCTTTATCTACATTCACTTCTTGGATGATCTCATTGGTCCCATGGCCTTAAATTCTGTATTTATGTTAAACACTCTCAAATTTATATCTTCAGTCCAGACGTGTCTCTTGAACTTCAGACCCATAAATCCATTTTCTGTTCAACATCTTCACTTCAATGTCTAATAAAAATAAAATAAAGAGACATTTCAAACACAAGATGTTCTACACTGAGCTTCTAATGTTTCCTTACTAACTTGTTCATTTTTCAGTCTTGCTTATCTTCGTGGATGGCAATTCCATTCCTGCAGACTCAGGTTCCAAACCTGGACTTCTTGGGGAAGGCTCTTTCTTTCACATCCCATACTGGACCCATTAGCAAGCCCTATTGCCTCTCCCTTCAAATACAGCCACATTCTGACCAATTCTCAACATCTTCATTGCTTCACTGTAATATAGTTCTTTTCTCTTTTTAATGCTCTCATGACCCAGTTTTGAGTCCCTGGCTAATGGCTGGTCTGTTCCCTTCTCAAGCAGCTGATTACTCCATACCCCAACCACTCTCCTTACTGGGCTATTACACTTGGGATCACTATCCACCTGCCCTAATCACCCCATGGCCAGGTACCCAACAACTAGCAACAGCTCCTATGCTCTGAAGCCCCCCAGATTCTTCAAATTAGCTAATCCTCAGCGACCCCCGTGGAAACCTAGCTAACCCCACCCTGTGTGTCATTGTCCCCTACAGCTCCAGCTTGCTGTTTCCTTGTCCGCAGGTGCAAAGCCTGTGTGACCCTGCGTGGCAGCCTTCTCTCCTTCAGAGCTATGAGAAACTGAGTCCAGCCATTCATCACAGCATCCCTGCGTCACGTCCACCATCACAAAATAACTCATATAGAACATCCGTAAGAATCCAAGCCACGTTGCCTCTCACCTGGAAGAGTGCATCTGCCTCCTGACTGCTCTTCTTGTTTCCACCCCGTCCCCGTCCCACACAGAAGCCAGAGTAATCCTTCCCAGTTGATAGTCAGATCTCGTCACCAGACAGCTCAGGACTCTCCATTGGTTTCCATCTCACCCGGGATCACATCTGGCCTTGTTTTCTCTCTGACCTCCTTCAGTGACTCTACCTCTAATCTCTCTGCACCAGTCACTCTGACATTCTTGGTGTTCTTGAACCTGCCAGGGATGTTTCCTCTGTGTGGCCTTTGTACTTGCACTTCCCTTGGAAACTCTCAGATCGTTACTCCATGTTACCTTCCCTGATGGCCCGTTTAAAATTAGAAGTCCTCTTCTCCAAGATTCCTGAGTTCCCTTCTCTGTTGTATTTCTCTACAGAGCATCTATTTTGTAACTTATTTTAATAGATATTATTTATTTATTTGTTTTTAACATCTTTATTGGAGTATAATTGCTTTACAATGGTGTGTTATTATTTAGTTAACTTTTACTGTCTTTCTCACCCCATTAGAATATAAATACACAAGGGCAAGGGATTTCTGTTGTTTTGGTCAATGTTTTGCTTGAAAGGCAGCCCAGAGTGGTGACCAGCAGCTCGGCCCCTGGGTGTGCGCCTGGTCTCTGCTTCTCACTTGCTGGGCAGCTGTGGACCAGTTGCTCAACTGCTGATTTCTTCCACTCCCTCTTCTGTGACATGGGGTCTTAGTCTGTTCAAGTTGCTGTGACAAAATACCATAGACTGGGTGGTTTTATAAACAACAGAGGTTTATTTATTATAGTCTGGAGGCTGGAAAGTTCAAGGTGAAGGCTCTAGCAGATTGGGTGTCTGGTGAAAACCCCTTCCTGGTTCAGAGACATCTTCTCACTGTGACCTCATGTGGCGGGAGGGGTGAGAGCTTTCTGGAGTCTCTTGCATAAGGGCACTAATCCCACTCATGAGGGCTCCACCCTCCAACCTAATCCCTTCCAAAAGCCCCTACCTCTTAATACCATCCCACTGAGGATTAGGTTTCAACTTGCGAATTTTGGGGGGGATAAAAACATTCAGTCTATGGCACATGGAGATAGAAAGAGCAGCTGCTAAGAGGGGTAATAAGGGAATTCAATAATTTAATATCTGTCAAGTGTTTAGATCAGTGTCTGGCATAAGAAAAACAGTATATAAGTATTTGTGAAATAAATAACTCATTGAATTTCCAGCACATAAAACAGTAGTTGGCTTTGGAAGATGATCAGCAAACATTCATTGAATGAATCCTCAAAATAAAATACACAGCAAATGAAAATCCAGTTCTTGAGTTGGGGGATCTGCTGATGCATGTGTTTTGTTTGCTGGACCCGGGTGAGCCTACTGTCACATTACAGAGACCTCTGCTTTGAGTTGCTTCCTGAGCAGTGGTGGTCTTTGTGTGGACAAACTGGATTAAAATAACACTCAGAAGGCTTACTTGATTTTTCTGTGAAATCATAAACAAATGAATAAAGTCAAAAAACAGCAGGGATCTCTTTACATTATATAACCAAATGTTAGTAACATATAGTGTTATTGTTGTGTTTAAATTTTTATTTAATTAAATTATTTTTAAAAATTTTAAAGTTAATTTTTCATCACTAAGGTTTAAAGCTCCCTCTTTTTCACTCTGATAACTCTGTCAGAATGGGGAGAGGCTAAGATCAGTGTAGATGGTAGAGAGAAAAATGAGACTTGCAGAGAGAATGAAATAAGAGTCTAAGGGAAACAGCTTTCCTCCCGTGCAGTTTCCAGTTTGAGCTGCTTGTTTTCCAATCTGCTCTTGCAGTTAATTGCCCCTCTCTGCTTCTTTGCCTTAAATTTATCTTAAGGACTAAGAAAACATTTTTGTGCCCAAATCAACACATCTTTCATAGGCAACGTGGTAGCATAATTTTATTGGGCCTTATGAATATAACATAAAGCTAAATATTTTAGCTTATTTATTTGTCACAATAATCCGAGGAAGGAGGTACTATCTGAAGCGTCGTTTTATAGATGAAGAAATCTGGGCTTTGAGAGGTCAGCTGGGCAATGTTACAGAGTTTGTCCCCTTGATTGCTATGTGCGTAGGTATCAGATGGCCTGATAGCTCATTTTATTGGCAGAGAGAGAAAAATGAGCTCAGGAAACTGACATATGTAAACTTGAGAGCAGAGGCCCATCCCGGAGCCCTTGATCGTAGGGGGTTCCTGGTCTGACATTTATCAGAAGGGCAAAAAGCAATCACCAGTGGACCTTCCTTCCTGTTTTAGCAGGAACTGATGTTTTCAATGTCTCTGCGCCTTGACTGCTAGGTCAGTTATCAGTTGTCGTTTTCTGTCAAGGAAATCAAAAAGACCGCAGCAATCTGTCTGAAGTCAATGAACTCCCACCCCGGTGCCTCAATAAAGCTTCATATCAGGGCATAAAGCAAAACAATAGAAAATCCACATGGCCCCCTCCTCCCCGCGCACTTCCCATCTTCCCACATGGCCCCCTCCTCCCCACGCACTTCCCATCTGCCATCCTTGCCCCTGGGGAGTCTCCTCTGATACTGATGCCCTCATTTTCACTTTTGTCTCTAACCACGTGCTCCTTTCTTGTTTGCCTTACTACCATTTAGCCCACTGAGATCTGATCTTCTTCAAACAACATACATTTCCTCAGTAAAATGACATCTAAGTAAATTCGAAACGACACCGTTTTACAAAAGGGATGCTTCATTGTTCGCAAGTCGCATATCTCTTTTTGGCCATGCGTTTTTTGCTTATTCAGGATCTCACTTCAAGGCATCCTGATGCAGAGTTAAAACATTCTAGAACAAAATAAGATGCAAGGTTCTATGGCATTTAGAATACTTTATGCGTCCCATCCTCCACGCTTACAGCCAGACTGCAGCAGGAGAAATTTGCTTCACATTCTATCAAGGCTCATGCCACAGTGAATCCTTTTGGGAGGAAATCTAAATTGCAATTGTACAAAGAAGTCTGGGGAGAAAAATAGCCCAGTGTTACCCTGCAACCCCCAAATGTCTGTAAAGTTCACCGTAAAAAATGTCAGGAGAATATCTGGGAGAAGTTCAAAACCCTGAGTAAAGTTTATGGCAGCCAATGAGAGGAATGCACATTTGAAAGGGGTCAATTAACATTTATCAGGAGGTGCTGGCATTTGTGAAGTGCATTTACTCTGGGAGGCCAAGTGCATTTCACTGTGTCTTTAAAATGATGACAACTCACAGAAAATAATAGGCCCTTCACTAGGTGGAGGCTGGGCTTCCTACATGGCCTCGAGTTGCGAACGCGATGGGACTCTCATTGATTTTCTCTCTTTGACACATTTTTGAAATTTCCAAAAACTATAAACCCCCTACCTTTAGACTTGTATGTAGATGGGAGGCCTAAGGAGTATCACAAAACTGCTGTTGTTTCTGTGCTTCTGCATTTGTGAGTACCAGTCACAAGGCCAGTTGGCTTCGTGAACCTGACCTCCAGTAGCCCTTGAGACTCATTCTATGCTCACTGTAATACATTAGCATGTTAAATGACTCACTCACCTGTGCCATGACAGTTGATGGTTGCTATGACAACCACCGGAAGAGCCCATTCTTTCTGCAAGTCTCATTTTCTCTCCATCATCTAAGTGGGTCTTATCCTCTCCTCATTCTGAGAGATTTACGACCCCTGAAATGGAGTGTTGCCTTGGTTCCCAGTCCCAGCTACACCCCTGTTCTTGGATAAGTCATGAATATTCATTCCTCCCTCTCTTTACTCATTTCCTTCCCTTTTACTGTGACCCTCTTATACATATGGTGTCTCAGCCCTAGTCAGGTTGAGAAGTCGGTTTGTGAACTAAGTTCCAGCTTCTCCACTCTTTGGCCATTGAATAAAGCTTGTGCTGTTCCAGTCTCAGCATCAGTTTTGTTACCGGCTGTGCGAATCCAAGCAGAAAAAGGACCTCTGCAGCAGAGAAAAGGGGTCCAAGGGTCTCACCGCAGCTAGGACCTTGGCACGGGTCCAGACAACAAATTAGTTAACGTTGGATTTTGTTAGTAGAGGACTGACTAAATGGAGGCCACGATCTGAGAACTAAGGAGAAATAGTAGTCATGGAACAGTAGCCAGACATGAGTAGTTGTCTCCAGAATGGTGTCCAGCTATGTCTCCCCTGCAGTTCATCCATTGCTTCGCCTACTGGGTCATCTTTCTAAAGCGGGGTGGTTTCCATGGCCCCTCTACTGCAAAATTTTCAAGTGCATCTACTGCTTTGAAGTCATACCCTGAAGGCCTGTGCATGTCATCAGGGGCTTTACTCTCCAGCCTTTCTCTCCTTTCTCCTCTACCCCAGCCAGTCCGTTTGCTCACAGCACCCAAACCTTGGGCTGCCTGTGTTGTCCCCTGCTGAAGGCCTACTCACCTGCCAAGATCATGTTCAAATATCCCTTGCTCCGTGAAGGCTGTCCTGACCCTTTCCATACAGAACTGACTCGCTCCTCCTCTGTAACTTCACTGTGCTGTGTATTTCTATCCTTGGGCCTATCAACCTTGACCTGCCATATTTGTTTAAACGTTTGTCTCCCCTACTATACTATCGGCTAATTGAAAACAAGGACTTTATCTTTTTTGTTTGTGGAGCCCTGGAGTCAAGCACATGCATAGCACAGGATAGACATTCAATGAATGTTAGTTAAAATAAACTGAGGGGGAAAATACTCCTAACTCCATGTCAGAAGGCTCTGATTCTGAAAATAGTGGTTTGGAATAGAGGACCTGCGAGGAGAAGACCTGAATTTATAGGAGATAGATCTACAGCTAATTTAAAAGTTTTATGATTGCCATTAGCTTTTTTTCCTTAACATTTCCACTGCATTATTAAAGAAATGGTACACATTAAAAGCACTGGCCTTAATGTTTTTGTACTGTTAGGGAAAGTTGCATGATTTGCATTAATAACTTTTCCCTTTGGGCATCATAAAACAATTTGCACCATTTAAGATCGCAGTTCTGAATTTACTCTGCGATATCAAAGTTTAATCAGCACAGTCCAAAAGATCCATACAGAGGTAAGATTTTACAAAATCACTCTTGAATTGCACAGAGTAATTGCCCAACCAGCGCCACTGGCTGGGATTCCGGGCACCCTCTGGCACTTGTTTCCTGGTTCCGGGGTTCGGGCCTGTGGGTACTCAGAGCTGTTAAAAGGATAGCCTGAGAGTGGTGGATCAAGAAACAGGGAAAGAATATTTGGGCTTCAAAGCATCTCAGTTCAGACATTCTACTTAAATTAGCTGAGAAAGACGTACAAGCCTTTCCAGTTTGGGAAAAGGGGATGGAATAAGAGAGAACCTTCAGCAACTCATTTGGAAAGTCACTGAGGTTCGCGAACCAGGACTAGCGACAGAGGCAGGAGCTGAACTGCAGCCCCTTGACTTATTCCGGCACGAGGATTTTCACTGGCAGCTCAGAGCCCACCTGTCTGGCCCAGAACGACACAACATTTGGGCTCTGTGGGCTGTGAGTGGAGACCAAGTCTCCACCTGGTTGCTGTGACATTCCAGGTGCTCCGTTTTCTATCGTTCACTCTAGTTGGTATCGGTCCCACACTTGGGCACATTTAGAAACAAAAGGATTTTCTACCCTGTCATTAGCCTGTGGCTCTGGACGCTGCAGGTAGATTTTCTTCCACAATAGGTAAAATGTTTCAAAAGCTAATGGTGGAAAGAAAACAAAAATACATTGAAAGACACAGATAAACATGTTTAAGAAATTAAAACAAAATGATCATTTATTGTTTTTAATATGTAGTCAAATATGACAGCAGTATTACGCAAATTGCTCCCTTCTCTCCCTTCTAAAAATCCCAAACGTGTTAACTCCAACCGAAAGTGAAAGAAAACATGATTTAATTCTGAAAATCGCAATTGACAGAGAGAACACACATAGCATTTGGTCACCACCAGCTTCCAGATCTTAAAAGATAAGTTGTGTCACCATGGCAGTCGATACACTGGCTTTCTTACAAAATTATTACTAGGAAAAAAACCAAAACAAAACAAGATTCCCCACATACGGTAAGCAGAAGAAATGCAGAAAAACTTGGTTTAAGAAGCTGTGTGAGGAGAACTTTAATGAATTATTGCAATCATAATGATCCCCAGGTAACAGATAGATGGCAAATTAATAGACTGTAAGGAAATACATTCAAACTTAGATAATTAATCTTACAGTGAAAATAATCAAGAAGCTTGCAGAAGTATGTAGCATCTGAATTACTGAACTTAAACAGAGGATTCCAGGAAAGGTCTTCTGCTATCAGACACCATCAGTGCAAATTCAGATACAATCGTTTTTACATTTGCAGGTTCAGGTATGTCAAGCATGAGGTCATCATGAAGTATGCGAACATTATTTTACCATGAAAAAATGTGGTCTCCGATGTCTCATTGACATGGCAAAGGAAATAGGAATGATGCCCGGAGGACTGGAGTAACTTCAAAATGCTCAGTTTTCCAAGTATTAAATGAAGTTTTGGAAAACCTCAGCAAAATTAACCTTCACCTGGCAGACATGTCCTTGATTTGAAGTCCAGGGCTGTGGAAAACAGAAACAAACTCGCAATGTGATGGGCTCACCCACCGTCTTTCCTTTTGTTTGGGGCTGACTGGGTGTAGAGGGTTGGATTTTCCCCCCAGTGTTCTCTTTCAGCAGCTCCACAGAGAGCTTTGTGATTCTGACAAAGGCTACAATTATATCCACTTCGAAATGCATTTACAAATATTCTCTGCGCTGGTCCAACTGGCGTGAAACACAGACAGCCCTCTGGGTGCCCGGCTTCTCCTCCTTTCACCCTTCAACGTTTCAAATGACTACAGGCAGAATTACCAGAAACAGTAGTAAATTCCTGGCACTGGAAGTTCCCATGATCCCAGCTGGCATGCAAAAAAAAAAAAAAAAGGCTGTTTCTTTTTCCCCCTGAAAATAATGTACTTCCCAGGCACTGTCCAAATGCCTCAAATGAGGCAAATGAGAGATTTGTTTTGACCAACCAATGAAAAGACTTCCCCCTTCTCAGCTAGGGCCCTGAGATTTAGTTCTAATAAACACAAAGTGTTTGTGTCTAAAGAAACTTAATTCATTTCCCTAAAATGATTTTAACATTTTTCAGCAAGGGAAGCTCTGATTTCACTTGATGGTATTTTCAGAGTAGCCTGGTGGAAGACACTTCATATGAGTTTTTATTTCCCTGCTAAAACTATAACACTCGAGTATATTTTTGTTCAAACTAGCTTTAAAATGGTTGCTTAGGCATGACCACAAAGTCTAGACCATAGGATGGAGTCTGGGTCCCAAGATGGTTAAACTTCACAGAGATCCAGCTCTGGGTCTACAGAATACAGTACCCTTTCTTCTCTTTTCCTCAGGAAAATTATTTATATTTTTCATTGTATTTTATTTCCTGTGTGTGGTTGGCTGTCTCATGGTCTCTGGTATAAGGGATTCAAAGAACGCGGTCATGCCTTGTAAGTCAGACGGGGATAAGCAAAAAGCCTCTTTTTGGTCATTACTTGCACATAAGTAACCCAATTCCCTAGAGCAAAAGCCTTAATGATTTTCGGATTGGTGCCCTAGAAGAGGTACAGGCGGATGATGGCTGAGTTTTGGCTTAAATGAGGACACCTTTACCTTCTGGACGTCGCATGTTTCTTAGCATAACTTACAGGATCTGTGCCCCAGTGTCTCAATGTCTGGCCGACTCAAATTTGAGGTGGTCTTCATTGAATATTTATTTGCACATTACTCTGAAGCAGTTGAAAATTCTGCTTGATAGCATATTTTGATCTTTACTTTTCCCATGAATCATTCCCATCCACCCACTCCTATACCTCTTCCCACATAACGAACGTCTAAAATTAGTTTCATGCTATGTATCTATTTGATAGGCACAAAAGGTTTACAGTTGCATGATTAGTAAGTGATAGTTTGGTCATGAATATATATATATATTTGTAATGCTAGGGAAGAGACAGAACTTTTTTTTTTAAAAAAAATCAATACTCCAGTGGTAATGAGAGAAGTCACTGAGGTTTTTCAACTGGAATCAACATGAATATATATATTTTTTTCTTTAGTCCATTAGGAGAGGCTTTTTTTATTAAAGTAATGCTCAAATGTTAATAGATCTTAGAAATTAGAAAAAGGTGAGCACGAGCATATGATTTGCATTAATTTTTTCCAGCTTTTTATTCTGGATTTAAAGTAACATAGACTCTTTCAGTGTGGATAGTGATCTGGAAATTAACAAGAGTGAACACTGAAAAGCCAATGATGATGGGTTCCATAACTTTGTTATGGAGAATCAATTCAAGAATTCAGGCGATTTTACTTGAACAATTATCCTCTTACTGCTTTGCAATAATTATTGTGAGAGCGGTGGGAACTGGATGGTTTAAAAGGTATGTCAGACAGTAATTAGGCAGATACGTTGCAATTTAAGTTGAAATTGGAAGGTCAACTTAATCAAAGCCTTAAGTGTTACCGTAGTGTCTGGTATGACAGTGGTAGAGAAGGAATTCATATACACACTTGAGGATCTCCTCGGTTGGAGTTTTCTGATTTCTGTGATGGTCTTGGGAGAGGTCACGCTGGATGTGCTTGTCAATATTTTATAGCCTTGGACTTCCTAATCAAGGCTTTTAGTCGTGTGTGCATATTAGCAACTTGTAGCAAATAATTAAGAATGTTTCCAAAGTCTGCGTTGGTCTTTTAGCAAAGGAGTAGAGGGAGACCTGTATTCCAGTTAGGGGTTTGTTGTTATTCCTAAGATACTTTTAAGGGGTTGTGTTTTATAACTTCACCAAGTTTTCCAGTTGGTGCAGCACAGACACAAGTACAAACACAGGGTTATTTATAGGAAATTACAGGAATGCTGAAATAAGGCACATTAAATCAGCAGGAACTTTGGCTTGACATATTTAGACATTTGGACATTTCCAACTTTTGATTACCTGGGACAGTCAAATTTTTTTCCCAAAGAGGGGTAATAAAAAATCAATATCAGAGACAGAAAACTCAAGAAAAAAAAGAAATAGAAAGCTCATGCAGATATACTTAAAATTAGATGTACCGAACGTCAACTTCTATGCACATTTGGAAAGCAGGATGATGGGGCACGATCTGTAGACATGTGAAATAACCAAAAGAAAACTCCCCCAAGTCTCTGAGATACTGAAGTTGTATGACACCAAGTCCCCAACTGAAGCAAAAATCATTGCAGCAGCTATTTCAGGGCAAAGTAAAAACACCAAACAGCCTTATCTCTCGCTATGAGAAAGTAAATTCCTAAGTTCCAGAGACAACCAATCTTCTGATTTCTCAATGCATTTGTAAAACTGAGAGATGGAGAAATAGATAAAGATGACGTCGGGTTGTGGTTAAACTAGTGACTTTTATAGTCCCTTCTAATTCAAAGAGTTTCTGATGTCAAGTCTTATTATTAACAAAAAACCTATCTATAATGAAGATTAAGTGACAAGAGAAAGAGAAACGTTTATTTTTTCCTCCTGATATATTTTATTCATTAGATAATTCAGTAGTTTTCCCAATCTCATCCCAGAGGACATTTGGCAATGTCTGGAGACATCTTTCGTTTTCACAGCTGGGGTGTGTGTGTGTATGTGAGCTACTGGCATGTAGTCAACAGAAGCCCGTAGGCTGCCAAACGCCCTACAATGCAAGGGACCACTCCCACCAGCCCATCCCCCATCGAGAAGTAGGGGGCCCAAAGTGTCAACAGTGCTGAGGTTGAGAAAACCTGAGACAGTCTAATGAATGACAAACAACCACACACACCTAAAGTGCAAATGTTTCTTTGATCTACTGGTGTTTCTGGAAGACCTTGAAACGATGACGCTGGTAATTCACAAAGCCACACAGAAATATTAGAGTAAGACAGTGAACTGTTCTAACACCTGATCAGGAAGGATTTAAGTGCCCTAGAAAGTCCTCCTGGGTCTGGGACAATTTTGGATGAGTAACTGTTCCTCTTATTAATGAAGTTAACACATCCTTTGAAACACAGCAAACAGCAGAGATGGGCAGTGATGTATCGTATTTCAGAAACGCTCCTCAGGCCAATACTTGAGAGTTCCCTATCTAAGTAGAATAGAAATTGGAACTGGAAATTGGATAGAGTAATAGTGATCCTATCCATTTGCAGAGTTGTATTGGAGGATTTCACCATATTACAATTATCAGTGGACATGCCTGATCTCTTATTGTTTGTATTTATCACTGTATATCACAAGATCTAGCATAGGAACTTGGTTCCCGTAGGTGCTCAACAAATATTTAAGTGAATTGGCTGGTTGAATGAATGAACAAATAAAGAAATGAATCAAAGTGCTCTGTAAAATGTAAAGTGCTCTACAAACACAAGGAAGTAGGAGTATCTAATACATCATGCCACAGACCTCATAGTATTTGCTCAATAAAGCTTCTTAGGTTCAAATGAATTATGATAATGTAGTAAGAAAACCTGCTATGAAGATTATTAGTTTTCAGGTACGTCTGGGAAGAAATGAAACAAAGGCAGTACAATTTTATATGGCACAAGATAGTATTGCTAACTTAGGTGGCCACAGGTAGGCATGAAAGAAAGGGACATGCAAAACCGAATGAAGACTCTGAAATAGCCAGAACTTGAAATTACTGGCTGTTATAAAATGGTACCATTCCTAAGACACACACATGATGGAGGAATATTGGTCCAATGTGCTCTATCAAAGACAGAACAGAGAGTCAGTATAGCAAATGAAATTTGCTTTTAGGTAGAGTGTGCCGTCTACGCTGCTTGGCTGGCCTTAAATGCTGATGAAGGGCTGTAGGCAAAGGGAACTGGAACAAAAACAACCAGTCAGGAGTCTTAAGTTCAAGACCCAGTTCTGACGCTGGGAAAATTACTATATCTCTCTGGGCCTCAATTTTTCTGATCTGTAAATGAAGAGGTCGGATGAGATGACCTCCAGTGATTCTGGCATATAGATGCTGATGCTAAAAGCTGGAGGCTGGGAAAGTGAAAACAAGAGCAATCTTTGGGAATTAATAAAACACATCATCATAAAATATCTAAAAAATGCTGGAAGAAATGCAAAGCAAAATAACATTTCATAGGAGGAAGAAGCCTTAACCATAGCATCTATTTTTCAGTTAGTCTTACTTAAATATTAATTTCTTATCATAGAAGTGTCTTCAACCGAGGCATGGGTTCCAGCAAAACTTGTTTTTTGCCCTGGGCTATAGACACTAAGGGCATTACCAAACTTATACTCCCTCAGAATGAGGAAATAACATGAGAATTTTTTGCCAAAACTAATAAATCATACTAATCTGAGAATATATATTATCTACATATCAGCAACATTTAAATTTATTTTATTCCTTTCATATAGTGTGCATTTGCAAATTTTTACATTTAAAATTAAGTTCCACATATTTTTATATTTTAATGTGACAGCCCCTTACATTTGTGTGATAGGGATAAAACACATATTTGAAATTCTTTGTTTGAGGTACTTTCTTCTAGAGAAGCCTGCTGGTCAGCTCCTGAGCTTCCCCTTGTTGTGAAGAGAAAACTGGCAAATCAGAAGAAACTAGAGAGGCTCAGTGGCTCTGTACAATAGAGAGCTGAGCCAGAGGAAGGGGGCACACAGGGACTTTGTTGTGGGAGAGGAGGGATAGTTGAGGCTGATGTCATGCCGAGGAAATATTAAGAGAAAATATTAATACAGGAAAAAAAGAATTTAAGCAGTTCTGTGTGGTTTGAGCGGATTCTCCTTTGGCATTTTCTCAAGAACTGTATTGATTGGACTGTCTTTGAATGCTTTTAGGATTGATGGACTTTTTTCCCTTGGAATACAAATCTGTGCTGGTACTGGACCAACAGATGTGCTTTACATGGCTTCTGTTGACATGAAGTTTTAAAAGTCTATACATTTAGTCAATCTACATAATAATAATCTTGCAAGGAAGACAGGACAAAAATATTTTTATTTTCCAAACTTGCAAATTGAGACTCATGGCAGTTAAAGTGATTTTCCCAAGATAACATAGTGGAGACTCAAAGCTGCGTCAGCTGGGATTCTTTTCATTACTCTACGCTGCCTCTCTGCGAGCAAAACCGCTTAGATAGGCCCAGGAACTATCAAATCTATTTCTTCTCCTCCTCCTTTTCTTCAAGGGGAAGGTGTTAAAAGGAAAGACCTCTACAGCAGTGTTAGTAGAATTTTCTGCAATGACAGGAGTGTTCTGTGTTGTCCAATATGGTAGCCATGAACCACACGTAACTACTGGGTGCTTGAAATAGGGCTAGTGTGACTGAAGAACTGAATTTTTATTTTTATTGAATTTTAATTAATTTAAAGCGCTACACTTGGCTAATGGGTATAATATTGGACAGCACATTCTAGAAGCTCCCTGTGAGAGAGATGAGCAACTGCCCTAGGTATCTCAAACTAAAATATTAATGGGGGATAAACTGTGCTTTATTATTTATCTTTAGTTTTCTAGTTGTTAGTATATCTTGAAGTGCAAACCTGTCATAAACAAACCAACACTGTGGTCAAGTGTTGGCTTAAGATGTTTTTCTTGACTTTTAGTATCTTTACCTATTCCCTAAATGTTTTTACAAATAATTAAGATGAAATAACTAACTTCCTCTGTAGCACCATTTATCTATTTCTCCAGAACGTTGTATGTGTTCCTCTGCTATTCATAATTTGTAAAATTATTTTTATTCTCTCTCTACTATGTTCATAATATATTAAGTAATGTACAGATGCACCCTTTCTAATACATAATATATGTAAAGTCCAAAGCATCAGAGTCCATTCTGACTTTCCAGAAACTTTGTGTATGTCTGCTCTTCCTTTGCAGTAAATGGGCACGAAGAACAAACCAGAGATATAGAGTAGAATGAAAGTTTCATGAAAAAAAGGGATTCAGCCAGCCTTTCTCCTTACCACTAAAAGATTCATAAACAACAGAAACCTCTTACCACCTTTAACTTTGGGTTTGGTTGGGAAGTTTTTCCACACTTCAGCAGCCCTTTTTACTTCTGAAAAGTTTTCCTTATTACTGGGTGCTCTAGTTCATTGAACAATTTAGGGTTTTATGTTATTTTTACAGAATTGTCGATGTTCTTGAATCGAAAATGGAAGACGAGCTTCGAAAGGAATAAAGATAACATTACTACTTCAAAGAATTGCAAAAGGAGTTGGATATATATATGCATGACTTATATAACTGTCAATCATCTCCTATTGGAAGCCACACCTAACACAAAAGCCAGTGAAAGAAGCATCATCTTATCCTAGAAGGAATCGTCTATGTGTTCCTTATGTCTTTGTAGAGTACCCGTTGCACCAGTTACATTGGCAAGTCATTTGGTTATTGCTAACTGACCAAACCTACTCCACAAGAAATAAGTTGGGTTATTTCCTATAAACTGAACGTAGCTATAGCAGAGAGATTGTCATCACAACCTTCAATCACCTTGCTTGTCAATTTTTTTGCAATTATTATCTAAGCAGGTTAGGAAACAATTATCACCCTCATCAGGTACTTAAAAATGTAAAGCAAAATATACTTGATGGAAAATGGCATGAGTTTACATCAGACAATTGTGATGATAAAATATGATACTCTGTCAGTGGACTGATGTCATTTGATGTAGACATGTGTATAGATGCTAAGTTGGTAGTAAAGTGCTGCTTACGAGACATCTCTGCTTCTTGATACCTGAATCTGCAAATGTTGGACACGGTACCCTACAGAAACCAATAGCTTCTTGGCACAAGACATAAGTTTCATGGGTCGAGATGTTGATGAAATTGTACACACAGTACCTGAATTTAAACTTTAGGAGCTCAATATATATATTAACCACTTTCCTCCTCCAGGGATGAATTTCCTGTCTTCATTCATGGGGAGGTTTCAAAATCTGGACTGTGATTATGAGGCAAATGACAGATCCATCTAAGGAGCTTTTTGCATCTGCTTTATTTCACCAGGGAGGGAAAGGGGTTGATATGAATGGGAGAGCAGATCAAATAGGCAGGAAAATGATGGGCACTGCAACTAATTGAACCACTTCTGCTAAGTGACATAAAAATATTCTAATATTAAGGATTATTTTACAACTCTATGGAAGTATGCAGTAATGCATCTCGCATTTGTTTTGTCTTGATGACAAAATGCACTGAGTCACAAGAGCCTGCCTTGTGTTAGTTATAAACAAAAATATATTTATATATATATTTATGTAACTACTATGTGCTTTAAAGAAAATTACTGTATGATTCAGCAGGGTTCTTTCCTTCTTTTTATCGCCAGGGATGTGCTGCCTTGAATGGCTTCTTAGATTGGAATCGACAATGAAATGGGCCTTTCGGACTGAAACGGCAAAACGTAAAAAGCGGAAACAAAAACCCCATGTGTTTAGAATCCCTTAACATTTTTGCCTCAAAAATGATTAAGGAACTCTTCGTATTGTTTCCTTTTGTTTCCTTCAGCCAAGAGCAACTGTGGCTTCGTAGGACTTCACAGTGGGCGGTGGAGGCAATACTTCTTAAAACAAATCAGATGTTTAACTCTGAGGCAGGGGAACCAGAAGCCTCCTTTGCCTCTCCCTCCTTTCTCACACTTAGCTAAAAGGCTGCGATTCTGTCACTGCTCATAGAGTGGGCAACCAGAACAAGGAAGACGGAGGCGGAGTCAGAACCTCCAGGACAGGTAAAAGATTCATCCTGTAAAGTGATGAACTTGTTGGAACAGGTGGGTCTAGACCAGAAAAACAAAACCCTTTAGCCACATGTCTGGTGAAAAGACAGAAAAACCTCTTATTTTGTGTTTGTTTTTGCTCCTGCATCAGCTCCTTTTCTCAGCAAACTGAAATATTCATCATTGCTCTTTTGAGTGAATGGGTTCAGGCTGTGGAACACAGTTATCAGAGAAGAATATTTGAACCAAGGTGTAGATCCCTCGTGAACTAAAGCTTTATTATTTTTTGTCTTGATCCCTTTGCAACCCTGCACCTTAAGCCAACAGCATTGTAATCTTGTCATATTTCTGATAAGTCCACAGGAGATGTGCTGAGTGAACTATAGAGGTCATTCCGCTAGGGAATTCTACGTTCAGTGGTACTAGGTATCCTCTATACGTTTTAGGGTTTTTATTTTTTAACCCTTCCTGGGCTGGGCTTGTCCAGAAATCTCATCTCCTTCTGACTACAGCAGCTTAGGGCTCCTGTGTGTGTGTGTGTGTGTGTGTGTGTGTGTGTGTCTTAAAGGTATAGGCAAATTTTTAGTCTTAACACCTGTAAGCCAGCACTGGTGCTGTTCTGTCCTAGAAATTTTAGCACTGCTCTGATACAATAAAACCTTCTTTCTCTCCAACGGGTTCAACCTCAGCATAGGCAGGATGGCCAGAACCTCTTCGAAACTTCATCGCAGGCCATCTGCTTGGGCGTCTCTGAAACAGGAAATGTAAAATAGTGAACACCAGGGCGATGGTCATATCGTAAGAAAAATATATTCGCCAATTATTTTAGATGAACTTCTGATTTAAATTTAGTAACATATTAGATGATCTCATTACTGCCACGGTTGGCATTATACATGCTCAAAGCACTCTCCATTAGGGCAGTACCAGAGCCTCCCAGGTGACAGTCCCTTGGCCATACCTCCCCCCACAGGACTGAGAGCTTCCCAAAGGCATGGTTTATGCCTTATGCATATTTATGTCTAAAAGACTCCACAAGTGTCCAAATATAACTAAGCAAAAGCGAACGGTCATAAAAAACAAGTCTTCTTAATGTATAGCCACTGACGCTTTCTCTTCTCTAGAAGTTAATCATGATATCACTTCATTTCACTGATCAATTCACTCAAAAACTTAAGGCCATAAAATTCTACACAGTTCTTAAAAGCGTGCTTCAAATTTGGTGCTAGACTTCCTAGCAAAAAAAACCTCCCTCCAAAACAAAACAAAAACTAATAGATCGGTCACATTAATATTAAGCTAAGAATTCCCATAGATGACTTTGTGTTTGAAAATTAACAGATGTGGTGCCCTGAAAACTGAATCCAACATCAGAGGGCACAGACAATCTCAAACCTATGTAAATAGTTGCACATGTAGACACTGGTCCTAAAATACAGGTTATTTGTATTGACACTTCTCCCCAGCACTGGGTCCATCAAATAAACCTTCTGTGATTTACAAATAGAAGTGCTAAAATGAATTATTAAGTTCCAGGAGCAGAAGACACTAAAAGGCATTTCGCGGCCACAGTGGCACTAGAAACTATTACTCCATTTATCAGAGTGCTTGCCATTTTGGAGTAAATAAAACGATAAATATTAAAGGAAGTTTATTTCTATCTAAAGCATTTCAATGTGAAAAATGTTAAATATCAGTGTAGATATACAGGCATTTAGCAGCTTTCTAGATTTGCCAATTACATTCCACTGTCATGATTAATGGCTGTAACATCAGGCAGGAATGACTATTAGCTCTACCTTCTGGAAAGATACCAATCACGGTCATTGCATCCTGCCTACTAATAATATTATGTACTGTCTATACAACATTATGTGGTCAGAATGCTTTATACTTATTAGCTGATTAAGTCCCATGATGCAAGTGAAACTGAATTATCTTTACTTTCCAAGAGAAGAAGGTAAACCTGAGAGGGCTAAAGGGGAAAATAGCGTGTCTCTGTTGGAACTAAAAATCATCATCAATGGAAATATACTGATCGTTTCTAGGGAGATGGACCCCGTAATTTATGGTCACTCCTGTTTGCGGGAAAATGCCAACAGGCTCACTCTTTAGAACCCCCACTCTGGTTTCAGTTACTTCACAACCGGGCTTCTTAGGGCACAGCTGCCCTGTCTTTCTCTGAGTGAAGCAGTACCACTAAGTCTGTTCTGAAGTCCCACCTTCCAAGGCCCACCTGGCCTGGGGGTCCAGTGGGCAAGTACAGCCCTGGGAAGCAGCACAAGTTTACAACTCAGCACATAAAGACGCTGTGCTACAGGTGACCATGAAAAAGGAGTGCGGAATATCATCAAGAAGACAACAGACAGCAGGTGCTAGCGAGGATGTGATGGAACGGGAGGGAAGCCTTAGACACTGTAGGTGGGAGTGTAGATTAGTCCAACCACTAGGGAAAACAATAGGGAAGTCCCTCAAAAGGTTAAAAATAGATGATCCAGCAACTCCACTTCTGGTATATACCCAAAGGAAATGAAAACAGGAGTTTGAAGAGAGAAATGCACTCCCATGTTTATTGCAGCATTATTCACAATGGCCAAGATATGGAAACAACCTGAATGTCCATCAGTGGATGAATGGATAAAGAAGAGGTGGTATATAGAGTGGGATATACACAGTGTGATATTATTCTGCCATGAGAAAGGAGGACATCCTGTCATCTGTGACAACATGGATGGACCTTGAGCACATTATGCTAAGCGAGACAAGTCAGAGAAAGACAAGTACTGTATAATATCACTTACGTGTGGAATCTAAAAAAGTCAAAGCTAAAAGAGTAACAAAAAGTAAAACAGTGGTTACCAGGCAATGGGGGGATGGGGAGATAAGATTGATGGAATTTAAGGGTATATGCTTGTAATGGGTATTAAATAATATTGTACTATAAGTATGTAATGCAATAAATGTCATTACAACAGCAACCATATTATGATATATAAATGTATCAAAGTAACATGCTTATGCCTTAAATTTACACAACTTCAAATTTATCCAATAAAAAAATAAAAAGGAGCACCATTAATGAGAATGTTGATGATGATGCTTGTGAAAGTTATATTTTATTAAGTTCTTAACCGTATTTCATGCAGTTAGTAGGTAATTTACATACACTATCTCATTTAATGTGTACAACTCAATCATTTACCTTTCGCACAAACCTAAAAAGCTAGCAAATGGCAGGTCCAAGATTTAAAATGAGATCTGTCTACGTCCAAAGTTAATTCTCCCCGCTGTAGAAATGAGTTCTTAAAATTCAGTAGTTCGTGTATAACCTATCTGAAATTTGTGAACATGGCTCTACTTTTATTTCAATCTTAAACTATAACATTACCAACAACTTCAGGATTCTGTTAATAAGTCAGAATGACTAAGTTAATAATTTTCTTAGGTGAAAAGACTGAAGGATTATTGATAATGTTTATCATGTTCTTTGTGGACTCATCACAGAGGTTCTCAAAATTGAAAGTACAAAAGTATTGGACAATGGAGCTTCCTCTGTTAACCCAGCACAGACTTATTTTCTGAATTAACTGCATATCCTTAAAGAAAATTTCTTTTGATTTACCACTACTCATTGTAGAAAAAAAAATACCCCAACAAGATTTAAAATCACTAGAGATCCTACCACCCACACATAATTTGGTTCAACTATCAGTGTACGTCACTTGTATGCATTTCTAGAAACATTAAATCATTGCAAATACTGTTTTATGGACTCCTTTATTTCCAATTAAGAGCACGAAAAAATTTATGAACTATCCCTCTACAAAATTATTTTAAGTGTCTGTAGAGCAAACTACTTATAACTCAATATGATTTATACAGTCAATTTGATTTTGAGATTTTTTTCCAGATTTTTTGATAAAATAAATAATGTTACAGTGAATATTTTTGCCGCTAACCTGATGGGAATAAAATTATTGGGCCAAAGAGAATGCACAAATTATTTAATAAAAACGCCTGAAATGTCTAACATGGTGCTAGAAGCCATGTTGAAGGATATGTGACCAAAGAAAGGTATGAAACATGGTTTCCACACGGGAGATAAAAACCATTTCAGGGGAAAGGGATACATTGAGCTAAGACTTAATAAAGCCCTCAAATAAGCATTCTACAGATGAACAAGCTAGAATAGGTATAATCCAACCACAAAATTATTCAAGACTCCTATTTGTGCAAAACTGAAAATTTTATATTGACTCCTAGAGCTTTTGACCAGATGAAAATAGAGGGTATTTCCCATAATAATATGTTAAAATTTACAGTGAAATCTAATAGATGTCATGCAGCTGGGGTTTTAAACATTTGGTCCGATTTTACATTCTTTTACAATTCCTTGATATCTCAATTCTAGCCCTAAAAATACCAGAGTCATAAATTTACCAAAATTCTGCTTCCTTTCTAGAATGCTTTCACATATCACAGATAAATTGTATGATCTTAAATAAATCACTTGATTTCTCTGGGCCTTTGTTTCCTTATCTGTAAAATGATATCTGAGGATTTGTCCTCTAAAACTGTAGGATCCTTATGCTTGCTTCCCTGAGATAACGGACTTGAACACCGGAGAGAAAAATTATTTAAAAACTCCTCTGGGTCGTGGTTCTCCTGACCATTGTCCCTCCTGCCTTCCTGCACTAACTTTTAGGATCCCTAAATTTAAAGGAAATCTATGTAAATTAGTCCTAACTGACGTCGTTTTCCTAGGTCAATCTGTAATTGTTCAGAGATTTCCTTAAATAAATGAAAAAAGGGGGCAGTTCTGTGACTTCCACAGAATGACTGCATGTTTAGTTCTCACAGAACAATCTTTAAGGTTGGTGCTATAATATGAGACATCTATCCGATGGACAAAGAATGGGCATCATGTCTGGCTCTGCCATGAAGTATGACGGACAGGTCACAACCCAGCACTTAATACTTTTTTCTTGAGGCTGAGATGTCCAAATCTGTGTTCTTTTTAGAATGGCTAATTCAAATGGTTACAGAAACTGATGGGGGGGGGGCGGGGCACAGGGTCACATGCTAACAGAGCAGGATCTATGCTGAAAATGGAAAAATTCGAACCAGACTGTAATGTTAATTTATTACAGAGATTCAGGGTGTCATGCCTTAAAACAGGACTGGGTGTAATGCGTGGGTGATCTCTAATTTCATTTCTGAGAATTATTTATGCGATTAATCAAATTCAGAAGTAAATGTTCACACTGATATGTTGGCACTGGGGTGGGCCGTGAAAGCAGGTATTCTCCCTAATTACTCCTTCAGAACTATTAATTGAACAGTCATCCAGATCTGTCTCAATGGTCTGTGGCAAGATAATTAGCTGAAATATCCACAAGCAAACCTGCAGGGTACCCTCCGTTAGTAGTGTAAACAATACTGCAGCTGGAGACCCGTCTTCAAGCTCGGAGAGCAAAGCGGATAGTGCTTTTTATGGGTTAGATGAACCCTTGAAAGGCAGTTACTAGGCGTGAGTGTGAAAGACAAGGGGTTAATTTTGAAATTCAAGGCCCAGCTAGAAGACACCTGTGGTGCCTGATGGCGTTTGACAAGCAGTTGTTCTGAAATTTCTAGTATTTCTTCAGTAAACAGTAGGAAGTGGAAAGAGGCTGGCATCCTGAGGCACGGACAGCATCTCGGTCCTGTCACTTCCCAGCACAAGACTCAGGCACAGTCCCATGTTTTGTTACTTAGCTTCCCCATTTGGAAAATGAAATGAACTGGATGATTGTTTTCTCAAGATTTTCTTTCTTTTTTTTTTTCTTTTTTTTTTTTTTTGCGGTACGCGAGCCTCTCACTGCTGTGGCCTCTCCCGTCGCGGAGCACAGGCTCCGGAAGCGCAGGCCCAGCGACCACGGCTCACGGGCCCAGCCGCTCCGCGGCATGTGGGATTCTCCCGGACCGGGGCACGAACCCGTGTCTCCTGCATCGGCAGGCGGACTCCCAACCACTACGCCACCGGGGAAGCCCTCTTTTCTTTTTTAATTAAAAAAAAAAAAATTAAGCCATAGACCCTTTGTCCCAATGAAATTTTACCTGGAAGCCCAAACAGGATCACTCAGAGTATAGGTCTCTCTTCATTGTGATGGAGGAAACCCTGCTCACACACTCCCTGAACCCTGGGGGGGCCTATGGTTCCTATACCTTCTAGAGCAGTTTTTGGAAACTATACAATGAAATCTGCATTTCTCACACTTGCATACAAATCACAAGGGATCTTGTTAAAATGCAGATTCTGATTCAGCAGGTCTGGGGAGAGGCCCGGGACTCTGTGTTTCTAACAAGGTCCCAGGTGATGCTGCTGCTACTGGTCAGTTGGAACTGCAAGGGAAATGCTTCTCTACAGCCTCTGCAATCAGGAGCATTCTTGAAAAGTGGGGGGAGGAAAATATATTGAACTTTAACTTTCCTTGAGTCTCCAGTGGATCTTTGTGGAAATTGATGTGTTCATACAACTGGGTCAACCTTTCCATATTTAGCTTTGATCACTTTTGACTGTCCAGAGGAAGGGAATCTTTTCTCTTTTTCATACTTCTAAGTACAAATTATTCTCTAATCTCCTTATTTTGGGTTGAATATTATTTCAACACAGGTTACTTTCAGTTATAAATCTGGGTTGCCAGATTTAGCAAATAAATCTATAGGACAACAGTTAAATTTGAATGGTAGATAAACAATGAGTAATTTTTTAAAACTATACTTCCTGGGACATATTTATGCTAAAAAATTACTCATTGTTTATTTGAAATTAAAATTTATCTAAGTGTCGTGTATTTGATTTGGCAAACCTATCCATAGGAAAACACAATATAATGGCTCTGGGCCCTGGCCAAACTTGCAATCTAATTAAAATAAATGACTCCTGTTTGTGGCTGTGTCTCTTCGCTTCATGAATTGTAGGTCACTTTTTTCTTAAAAAGAGTAACTCAAATGGATTTGTCTATCTTTTGGTGTGGCCAAGAATTCTAAGCAATAATTCTTGTGTGAAGCAAAGTCTGGATGTTGTTTTTTTTTTTAAATTTTTATTGGAGTGTAGTTGATTTACAGTGTTGTGTTAGTTTCAGGTGTACAGCAAAGTGAGTCATTTATACATATACATATATCCACTCTTTTTTGGATTCTTTTCCCATATCGGTCATTACAGAGTATTGAGTAGAGTTCCCTGTGCTATACAGTAGGTCCTCATAAGTTACCTATTTTATATATACTAGTGTTTATATGTCAATCCCAATCTTCCAATTTACCCCTTCCCCCTACCTTACACCCTGGTAACCATAGGTTTGTTTTCTACGTCTGTAACTCTATTTCTGGGTGTTTTTTTTTACACATTCTCTTCTCATCCTATTTCGGTTGCTTTTCCTCATGTAGAAGTTGTTTTACTGTCCTGCAGTTGCCTCTTTTCCAACCTAAAATTACGACTTGCCAGTGGTCTGTTGCCTTCATTCTAGAACTGTGCTGTGGATAATCCTGAAGAATTAGTTAATACAACCATAGTTAATATATGCCCAAGATGAAAATTGTCCCAAAGCATGTGAAGAACAGCTATTTACTGGGAATAACAAAATCATCATATTACTCACATAATTTTCCAAAAGCAAAAGTATTCTTAAAGGGGGAGGGACAGATCGGGAGTTTGGGATTGACATGTACACACTGCTATATTGAAAATAGATAACCAACAAGGACCTACTGTATAGCACAGGGAACTCTGCTTGGTATTCTGTAATAACCTAAATAGGAAAATAATTTGAAAAAGAATAGATATGTGTATAGGTATAACTGAATTACTCTGTTGTACAGCTGAAACTAATACAACATGGTTAATCAACTATACTTCAATATAAAATAAAAATTAAAAAATAAAATGAAATTAAGTGATTTTCTATTGGCTCCTAAATTACGTACAAATTCTTTAATACGGGAAGAAAGACCTTTCAATCACACAGCTCAAACACTTAATGTCCATTTTTTTTTAATAGCCCAGTGGATTTCAGACATGACTAAAAATAACATTACTTGGGGAGATTAAAACAAAAGTATTGAAGTCAAAGCCCACCTTGGCCAACTGATTTAGAATCTCTTGCTGGGGCCCAGGCAGGTGAATTTTTTAAAAAAGTTCTTTGGGTCAGTCAGATGCACAGTGAGGGTTGAGAGCCACTTTCCATGTCTACATCCCATGCCTTCCTACTCCGAGCCTTGGCCTGTGGTTCTCCCCTAAACTGGAATGCCACTTACTTCATCATTTTTACTTATACAAACACTATCCACTTCACATTATTTCCGAGAAAGATTTCTGGATTCCTACCTACAGATGAGAAGTTACTTTTCATTCTCCTGTGTTGTCTGAGACATTTCCTGATATTCTAGCTACATCTCTTGTCACATTTTAACACACGTTGTGGTTGTTTATGTGGTTGCATACATGTACTATATGTATCTGTCCTTGGAGTCAAAGTCATATGTGTTCAACTCTGAAATAGCTGTGGCAGTGGTGTACTGAAGATATCTGACATCTGGAGTAGATCCTTTTTGTAACGTCTGCCTCCTCTGCAAGACAACATTATTTTCAGTCATAATCAGAAAAGGAAATGAATAATAATAATGGCCAGAAAAGAAGCAGACACTGAAAACCTTCCTGTTTTGAACTTCATAGACATAATCACACCAGCAAAAGACATTACAAATAAAAAACGAAACAAATATTACTGTACAAAAAGGGAAGATGCAAATGACAATGTGTTTCTGAAAAAAGGGGGAAAAGACAGATGAGGGAATATTGCCGAATGAGTGAGGACCAGATTCAGAGAACGATTTGCACTTTGCAATAATAGAATTGAAGTAACCCAAGTTCTTTTTCTTTGTCTTTACAACCATAGTGCCATCGTTCTTTCTTTTGAATCTACTGTTTTAACACAGATGCGTGTAGTACTCTGTGGGTTGGAGACCCGTTGATCCTGAACACGTACAAGGAACTCCAGATGGAGTCATGATTCAAAAGAATTCATTTATTCTCTAAATGAATGCATGCAGCTGAGTCGGCTGTGAGGCGCCGAGCGTGTAGCTGGGAGTTCTCTGAATTAAGTTTCATGTAGAAGACAATATTCATCAAAGGAAAAGTAAGAAGACTGTGCTCAGTTGAAGTTTACATATATGCTATGTTAGTAAAGCTCAATAGTGACTGAATCAACTCTTCAGACCTTAGATCAGCAAAAGTTTTTAACACAATTTAGAATTTCAGGTACACAGTGATAATAAAAATCTCACCTTTTTTAGTCAGTTCTATTGTAATTATACCATTCTCTATAGACAATGCGCCCCCTCATGACCTGCACCTGGGGCAGATTGCCCTCAAAGCCCTACCCTGGGTTCCGCATTGATCTACCACATCTAGCAAAGTGTGACGCACAAGGAGATTCACGAGTGTTCGTACAGACTTGCAGAGATCTACAGTTTATGCCCCGTGAGAGACTCAGCACACAGAGACTTTTTTCCTCTTTTGACTTCAACCCATCATTGGGCATTTTGTTGCCCCAAATAAGAATGACTGGTTAATAGTGACTATTAGCGCATTCATGTGGATATAATTGCATTCAGTCAGCCCATAAAATTTCTATTTAAGCACCTATATGTAAAACACAACACTAAGCTTAAGGCATTTAAAGTATATTAAGGGAAAATAAGGTATTTGCCTACAAAAGCTTGAATACACTTGAAGCTAAAAATGCAGACAAGGGATTTGATTACTCAGTATAAGGTCAAGTATGTGCTGAAAGTATTTAAAAGTAAATTTTATGAGTTTGGAGGAAAGAGGTCTTTTGGATTTGAGTCATCAGAGATGGTTTCACGAGAAGACTGAACATGAAGATAGAGGACAGGATGAAACTCTCAGCGCAGACTGCCGGCTGCTTGCCACTGGCTTTTTGCACTTTGTCTTTCCCTTCTACTTTATCCCCTCCAGCAACTGTAATAACTTCAACATTCTCTTCTTCAGGATTCCTCCTCAGTCGTTTTGAAAATATCCACTTTTATCTCTTCTATATTGCTCGTTCTATCTTATCTCAAAACAGCCACCTCCAAGGCCTGGCCATCTCATGGCACTGCACTACCTCTAATTCCTTTAAATTAAGTTCTCTCATCCTCATCTTAAATCCTCATCTCCTACATTTTCCTATTCCAGACCCTAAGCTGTCACAACTACTGCAGAAAAAAGTTACATATTCACGTTAACCCAGCCCCAAAGAATTGAGGCAGGAGATAGATGGGCCCCAGGCTGAGCAAATGGAGTTCGTCCCCTTTGGACAGAAACTCAATAATAGGAAAATTGGAGAGGCTGAGCCCTGCCCAGATAAAAGACAAGAGACCACATATTTCTCATTCTGGAAGTCAAGGAGACCTTCCCAACTAGAAACCTCCTTGGAGGTCAAAAGGGGCGTAATGTCAATTTATCCATAGGCCTCTTCGCTGGAATCCATCTTGGCTAAGAGATGCACCTGCACACGTGGGAGAATCCTGAGATATACCAAATATGGACTCAGAACCAGGCAAATCAAAGTGATTGGCCAAAGGAAACCTGGAAGAAATGCCCCATATAAGTGATTCAAACTACCACGAGAGCACGACTCTCTCTCTGAGTCCCCCCCATGTGTCTATCCACATGTACCCTTTTCCTCCTAATAAACACTTTACTTGTTTCACTACTTTCCGTCCTTGTGGGAATTCTTTTCTGCAAAGTCAAAGGGCCAGGGCCTTGTCACTGACCACTAGTCTAGTGGCTAGGATTCGGTATCTCACCGCCACGACCCGACCTCAATCACTGGCCAGGAACTGAAACCCTGCTTCAAGCAGCTGCGGGCCGAGGCCATCTGAGATCAGAATCCCACTCTTTCAATTGGGAACTCATTGATTCATTCACTCTTCTCTTGTTAAATCCTCATGATACACCCAGACTCCATCCAGTCCCAATCCGTGCTGTCCTCTCTCAATGTCGTATTTCATCACCCATTTTTACTGAGAAGATGAAGCCATTAAGGTGCTAACCCTTTCCCCTCTCTCTTCACTAACGCCTTCATATCTACTCATCCTTTCTTCTTACCTGAAATAAAAAGATAGTCTTCCTCCTTGCATAGCTAATTGCATTTCCTACTCAATCCTGTCTCTACTTCATCCTTCCCTCCTTCCCAAACACCTTAAAAAAAAAATCCGTTTTTTTCTTTACCTTATGCCTATACTCAACATCAGAAAACCAAAAAACCAAAAAACCACCTTTACTTGATGTTTTTTTGTAGCCTCATTACTAAATCTCTCTTGAATGTCTGACTGAATCCACTGCCTTCACATTACACCACCAATTCTACCCCCTTAAATCTGATGTCTGCTCCTTACCTTGAAACTGCGTCCTCATGGGTGACAAATAATCTCTTTGTCAAGTTAGTACCTTTTTTCTCTTCTAATTCTTTGGTGTCTCTGGAGCCCTTTATACTGCTGCCTACTCTTCATTTTTGATACCTTCCCTTGACGGTATATTTTCTTGCATCTTGGGTTTTTTTCTTCTGTTATGCCTTTCTTTTTTTTTCTTTTACCTTTTACACTTGTCTCCTTCCCTGGTTTATGAATGCTATATTTTAACATGTCCTAAGGGAGTCACGAGCTCTCTGATCTCTCTTCCCCGTAGCATTCTTTATTCTCTTGGGGTTCAATTCTCACTATTGTAACTTGCACATTTTCTCACTCGACTGCTTTATCTTAATCCATTCCTTATCTTCAGTTGCTTTTTTTTTTTTTGTGGTACGCTGGCCTCTCACCGTCGCGGCCTCTCCCGTTGTGGAGCACAGGCTCCGGACGCGCAGGCTCAGCGGCCATGGCTCACGGGCCCAGCCGCTCCGCGGCATGTGGGATCCTCCCGGACTGGGGCACGAACCCGTGTCCCCTGCATCGGCAGGCGGACTCTCAACCGCTGCGCCACCAGGGAAGCCCTTCAGTTGCTTTTTTGAAGAGGCCCAATTGTGATTTGACCGTCAGCTCAAACCAAACATGCTTAAAATCCACCCCCATCACTTTCTTTCCTAAACTAACTTTGTCCTCTGATGTTTCTAATTCTGTGGCTAGAAAATTTAATTGCCCCGTGTCTCAGCTTTCGTACTTTGGAATTCTCTTTCCTTCTTTCTCTCCACCCCACACATTCGATTCAAAGAATCAGGATACTCTCCCCACCTTTACCATAAATTAGCTATAGGAGTTTTGGAATTGCTTCATTTCTTGGACTCTCAGTTACTTTCTCTGTAAAACAGGGATATAACAAACGCCTACATTTACGGACCTCATTGAGAATCAAAGATAATTAATTGAAAGCACTTTCAGACACCAAGCTTTAAGCAAATGAAAATGGCTAAATTCTATCTTCTGCCTTCGCATGGCTCTTGAAGTAGCCCGATTCCATTCCTTCTATTAATACCCGAATTCAGCTCGCAGCTCTCATCTCACACATGAACTACCGAGACAGCCTTCCAGCTCTCCTCTGCAGGTCTTTTCTCTCTTCTCCAGCTGTCTCCAGCCCCCTTCCCCAACACCGTTTTCAACTTCTACTCCTTTATTACATCACTGCCCATAGAAGGAAGCCCAGATTTTGTAGTTAGTTCTTCAAAGCCTGTCACATGTAACCTCCATCCACATTAAAGCTACTCCCAGTACTTGTCTGTAGATACCAATATACAGTTGAATAAATCAATCCATCTTGCCCCTTCTTGATTTAATGCTTTTGTAAAATCATAACATACCCCTCTTCCATGTGAATGGCGTCTCCCCTTCCTCTTTGCTTAGGCACAGCCTGGCACTCTTTTGAGACTCTGCTCAAATACTGCCTCTTTAATGAAATTCCCCCTGATTCATCTCCCTCTCTTTCCTAAGAATTTTGCAGTGCGTGCCTGAACTATTCAGCACGGAACATACCGTTGATGTTCCTTGTATTATTACTAAATTCCTATGTGGCTATTTGGTCTTTAAAGTTTTTATGTTCTATGATTCCACCTATATAATAAGCTGGCAAATACTATATACAGGGTGACCATATGACATTGTCCAAATTAGGACACTCTGAGAGCGAATGGGAGAACTAGTAACGACTTACATCAGACAACAGACATAAACTGGGTTATATGTTTCCCCTAGTTGCAACTCTGCGATATTCAGAACATCTACCAGATTGCATTTCACAAATAGGAGTTTCAGTTTTGATCGCTTTTCCATGATATGAGCTGAGAAGATTCCAGGCTTCTTTGGTATTAGCTTATAATATTATGTTGATAATGCATTTGGCAGTATCTTTTGATTTTTTGAACCACACTGCCATGAGTGGCCGTCGTCTACTAAAATAGAGTAATAATTTGCTATTAGACAGGCAGTTTACGCTGTGGAAAAGTAATTTGCAGTTGAGTGTGAAAACAGGCCAGGTCACTGGTGCCCAGTGACTTGGTTAAAAGACAAGATAATGCTGCCCTGCTCATAAATGTTCTCATAAAAGTCGAATGTGAGTTAGTGTTGATCTGGACAACAACAGGACTGGCTGTGGTCCCAAAGAGGCTGTTCTCATGAAGTAACTGGTATCTAGAGCATCACTGTGCTTCTCAGTGAGGTGAAAGAAAAGTGGCAAGTTAAACTCTAATCAGCCGTGACCTCAGGAATGGCAGATCATGAGTTATTTCCTGCCCTAAAGGGATTGCATGCTTTAATCTACATTTAATCACAAGATTAGGAAACAACCCAATTGAATGCTTTATGCCATCAAATCCAAGGCTGGACACTATTCATGGGACGATTTAGTGTAACGTTTATCAACCAAGCCAGGACAAAAATAGATCTGTGATATTCGACTGGTATTTCAGGACGTGTTTAATTTGTATATGTTTAAATAAAATTAAAAGGTTTAGAAACATTTTAAAAGGCAGATAGCAAACTTTTTACCTATTTAAGGTACCAGAGAAAAATAGATATGCATAATGGTATATCTCTTTTAAATTCGAGAAACTCGATCTATTTATTTTGGAATTTTGGATACACACTATCTCTTTTCAAGTCAATTGAGAAATTGAAATAAAAAATAATGATGATCCTACCCATAAAAAATTGAATCACTGTGTTGTACCACTGAAATTAATATAATGCTGTGTATCAACTATACTTCAATAAAAATATCAAAAGGGGAACAATATAGCATTACTATGGCAGAAAAGTAAATGTTAAGGAATATCTGCTGTACGAGATCAATTGAAGGGATATTACAGATGCATTCATAACTGTTTTCATACAATGTTATAACTGACTAATATCAGTGTTTAATCGTTCCTTACTTAGAACCTCCAATGATGTTCATTACTATCCTTTACAAAGATTCATGTAATTTCCACAAAAGCTTAGCTGAAAGTGCAAGACATCCTGTGATAAAGAAGTAATGATAACCATTGGAATGACACTATGTGAGCCAGGTTACAGTCCTGGAAGTAACTGCAACGTTCACAGCATTTTTAAAATGAAAGAAAAAAAAAAAAATCAAGATGTCTGAGATAGACCAACTAGAACCTATAAAAATGACTCTTTTTATTGCACAATCAATGGTATTATATCCAGGGGTTGAGAAAATGGTTTGTGAATTATTTAGATCACTCTAAATCACTTTTTCCCTTCCTTTTTATCATTTGGGTAACTCACCAACATTCGCATAAGAAAGGAGGGTAGGTATGGGAAATAAATGAACCTCTCCAACAAATACAAGGGAGGAATGGGAAAAAGTTGAATACCTCCAATAAATTTTGGTATTTATATAATTTTTGGCTAAGACTAATGACCATCTTTTTAAAAAATAGTGCTTTTAACACTATGCTGATGAAGACAGTTGGGAGTCAGCAAATTTGGTTTTAATTCCCGGTTGGATTACACGAGAGGTTAAGGAATTGACCAAAAGTCACAAAGTTAATAAATTAAAAGCTAGAATTTATGCAAGGTCTGTCCTCTTTGCACTGCACTCTTTCTACTGCATTTAACTGGTTCCTGCTTCTGTTACTGTCAAGCACTAAGGCCTCAGGCAAATCACTTCCCATCTCATGGGAGGTTATCCACATTCTCATGTAGAAAATGAGAAACGACAAACACTGGTACTCTACTTACTGGGAGCCTACAACCTTCTGTTAGCCTTATATCTGATAAATATGTGCCAGTAATTTTTAAAAGGGCAATATTTTAAAATCAACATTAGTTGTATGCATTTAAAACACATGGTGAATGACTCAACTAAAATATACCAGTAAGATTTACATTAAAAATACCTTACTACATCATCTTAAAACATCAGTGCTGCAAATTCAAGAGTTATTTATATTTCCAAGTATACAAGTGTTTATTCAGGGAAATGAAGTCTAATTTCTCTTTAGGTGAGATGTGTAACGCAAAAGTTGTGAGCCACTGCATTTGATGTTTCCCTTAACTTTCCTGCTGTCTTCAACTTTCCATCATTTCATGATTCTGTTTGTTGACGTTCTACTCGGATTATTTTAGATGAGACTGTTTATTCAGCAAATATTTATAAGTATTGTGCTTGTCCTGGGGATAAAAACAATGAATGAGACAGATGTGCTGTCCCCTGGAGCTACTATATGGTTATTAAAGTTCACTCAGAAGTAAACTAAAATAATACAATGAGGGAAGTCTTTCTGATTTTGTTTTAAAGACAGTCCCTTGAAAGAACTGATCAGTCAGTTCCACCTACTAACCAGAGTTAATAGAAAATAATTTCCAGTCTCATAACCTCTGGTTACTTATTTGTCCCACTGAAATATCATAAATCGTTTCATTAAAAAAATAGATATATACTCAATTTTTCCAATTACACTAAATATATTCTGCTAAATAGATTTTACAGTTGGTAAATAAAAATTTAAGTTCAAAAACATAATTGTTTAGTTTTTTAAAATATATTTTACTCTTCCTCTTCTGTACTCCTGTAATTTTTATAAACAATATATGTCTTGTATAACTTTATGTTATTATAGTTTTTTTCCCCCAATAATTTCATTTCTTTTACATTTGGATTTGTCACTATCAATATATTTATCGCCTTGGTTTTCTTTTGACTTGAATTTGTTCAACATCGTCAGTGGTTTTTAGACCATCTGGTTCCTTTTTAATATACTTCTCTTTCTAAACAAATTCTAGTGCAATTATGTTGTTTGTCAAAACATACCCAGCCCAATGATTTTCCCTGATATTTCATTATCTTAATGAATTTATTAAGTGGCTTTACATCCACTAGATGGTAACTATTTTCTCTATTAATAATCCTTCTTTTAATTTTTTCAATGGCTTAATAAATTGAAGTTTATTTCTTGTTCACATAATAGTCCAAGACAAGTGTTCCTATAGGCAGGCAACTTCCTTCCATGCATGGATCAGGCTTTTTTCAACTTGGCTTCTCCAGTCTCTTGGACTGTGTATCCAGCTGATGCAAGAGGATGTAAGGTGTGTAAAAGACACATCCAATTCTGAAAGCCTTGACTTAAAAGTGGCACACATCACTTACTGTTAGTGATCAGTAGTCATATGGCCACATTCAGATGCAAGAGAACCTGGGAAATGTAATCTTAAGTTGCATAATTACTCACCAGTCACAAATCTCTACTATGGAACTGGGAACACAAATTATGCTGAACAGTTAGCCATCTGTGTTATTCAAATCTACCTCTTTTTAGTGGCTTATATGTGGCCCAGAGATTTACAAATATAAAACACTTAATACAGTATATGCCAGATCAAAAGCAATAATAAACGATATATTACTACTCGTAACATTATTATTTTAACACTCAGTGAATGGGAGATTAGAATGTGCATATATAAATTATGCACATTATCATGAATATACATAATGTATACTTATTATATAAATTAAAACATGCATGTATAAATTAGCAGCTGCATTTGCTTTTTAAATTAAAGTATACTTGACATATAATATTAGTTGTTAAATTAGCAATTGCATTTAAAAATATAAATGGAGAAACATATAGAAAAAATATTGTGAACATTTTCTAAACAATTCCAAAATGTTCGTTGTCAGGTAGAGGAAGCTGAAACATGAGATACATATTCCAGCAATAGCCACCTTCAAATGTACAAAGGACAGTCATATGGGGAAAGTGTACAGAAGTTTCTGAGTGGTGACAACTGAGTTCACAAGTTCTTGTTTGATATCTCTTTTGTCACTTTGTTTATTTGAAGCTCTTCTCTAATAGATTTCTCAGGAAAAGCTCATGAAAACAACATTGCCAGACTCTTGTATGTTAATAATAGTTTACTGTGCCCTTTATACTTGAAAATTAGTTTTGCTGGATATAAAACCTTGGCTTACATTTCCTTTCCTTTAATATTGTTATCCCATTTTCCTATGGCTTAAAAAATTGCTGTCAAAAAGTTGATGATTATCTAATTCACATTCCCTTAAAAGTCAGGTGTTCCATTTGTCTAAGTGCACAAAGGATTTTCTTTCTTTCTTTAAAAAAATCATCCTGTGATTTTAGTAAAATAAATTTTAATGTTAACCAATTGGTTTTGCTTTGGGTCAATAATCTCAGGTACACACTGTCTTCTTTCAATATTTAGATTTTGTTTGTAAGTTGCAGGAACTTTGTAAAAAAAATCATAGTTTATATAATTTTTACATTTTGTGTTTACTTATTTATTGCTTTGGTTTTCCTCTTTAGGGATTCCTATTATCCACATGTTGGGTCTTTGTAAATCTTCAATATTTGTCATTGTCTCTCAAGTCTTTTTTATCTCCTTCTTTAGTTCTTTTCAATTTTAAACTTTTCTTTCTTTTAACCTTTTATTTCTCCTAGGTCACAAAAATTGTGTTTATTTGCTCTTCTCTTATTCTAGTTTTTTCCTCATTTCCAAAATGATTTTTTTCTTTTATTTCTGATTTTTTCTTTTATTTCTAATTCTCAAGGATGTTCACCACATTTTTCAGTTTATATAATGCCAATTTGAGTTGTTCTTTAATGTTATACATCATTTTCTTAATGCTTTTTAGCTAGTTTTGAAATAGTACTTTAGAGTTTTCAGTAGATTTTTAAAGGCATGTCTTTCTGATATGCTTTCACTGACTGTAGGGATATATTGGGTTGGCCAAAAAGTTCACTGGGGTTTTTCCGAACATCTTATGGAAAAAACTGGACGAACTTTTTGGCCAATCCCATAATTCTGCTCTTTATTCTCTTTAAATTGTAGTATCTTTGCAGGGATTTCACCTCCATATTTTTCTTCTGCTTATTTTTATTCACATTTGGTTTCTCTGAACTTTCAGAAAGAGGACTGGCTGAAGTAACATCAATAGTTTCAGAGTTCTCTCTTCTGTTGTTCTTCAATTGTATTAAAAACATATGATGGCTTGCTCTCTGATATTTCCTGACTCTGTTTCCCTGCACATCTTTAAAAGAACCTCCCCTGACCCCTGCTTTTAAAATTTCTGCTGTCTCTATCCTACTCAATTCTGAATCCACTCCCAGGGTTTTGTCCTAGCGTGGGCACTGTCATGGAAGATGGCCCTGGCAGGTCAATTTTGAGAATTCTTCAAACCGAACCACTCTAGCTCCTTCAGAAATTTATACATAGGGCCCGTGCACTCACCTGCAACCGGGGTTGCACTCGCCCTTCCCATTTCTTGCTGCTGTTCTCACATTAGCCTGCTGTATTTTCTAGTCAATGCCTACTGGCTATTTTGTGGTTCTCCTGTTTTCATGCCTGTTGGACACCTTGTTGCTACCCTTTGCTTTCTCGCACACAGATATGGACAACATTCAGGTCTTGTGGATATCGGTGGCTTGTTATTATCTGCTGTATTTGAGGGTTCATATTTATACTTTGGACGTAAGCTGTCAGCTGGTTTTGTTGTAAATGCTGCCCACAAGGTTTTGACTTTTGTATCCAGTTGTTCTGTCTGTTTTTATCTGGATATTTTGGAAGCAAGACATTTATGCTGCTACCACCGCTAGCAACTTCCTCGAAACTTCCATTAGTACTATCTTTTGATATTTAAAGGACTTTTTTTTTCATTTACTGTTAAATCACATCATTTATCACTATAAAGTCTTTCACAAAATTGATTTGAATGAAAATATCACTGAGAATACTTTAGTCTTATACCTACTTTTCACTGACAAATAAATAAAACAGGCAATTGTTCTATGTGCTGAGGTAAATGAATGACTGAATATGTATATATATTCATATATATTAGGCTCATAAAGGCAGGAAGGCAAGGAAGATATTTATCTGTCTCTTTACTACTTGGAGGTCAATAAGAGATGATGATATATTTTCTTAAGTGGAGATTCATGGAGGGAAGATAACTAAGTAGCTGCGCTCTCCTCTTACCTCCTCCTGATCGAGATTGGGGACCTACACTCTGTTCTACGTCAGGGAAACAGATTTGCACCTGCCTGGAATGTGACTCAGCTGCATCATTTAGTGCACATGGGAGTTTCAATGTGAATGAAATCTGTGTTTTCTATAGTTAAGAGAAGGGTGAGAATAAAAAAGTACTTTGCCCATTAGCAGTGATTATAATATGAAGATGTTAATGATCACAGATTGAAATAAAATAGGAATGGGAAAAATGCCAACTTAAATTTCAGAAAAAATTTTTGAATGAGAATATTAAAAAATTCCCTAAGGCTTCTTTGCAGTGTGAGGGAAGGAAACAGAGTAGCAGAAGTGATTTTAAGTGGCTGGAGCTTACATGTTATACCAAAAGCTCTCAGAATAGTTGAAATCTTAAGAGAAAGGGAGAAAAAAGATGGAGATAGAAAGAAAACCACAAACGAGTTTATTTCTAAGTGCAAAGTGCCAAGTAAGCTTTGCTTCTCCTACCTATTTAAAGAAATCATACATACTTACTTGTCAACCTCACCTCTTCGAAAAACTTAAGAAATTCATTTGCTGAGAGAACCATGGGAGAAGGCGAAACAGCACTTTGTATCTCTGGCTCTACATTACTTTATTCTATTTCAAGTAACCCTTACTGGGAAAGATTTATTTAAGGCACTTTGTACCGGCTGTTACTTTCCTGATAAATTCCTTTGTTTTTATGCAGACCTTTAACTAAAGACAAACTGGAGTCTTGCCTGTCCTGCAGCAACATGAACATGAAATCTACCAACTTCCTTAAAAGGTGAAGAGTTGGTGGGTCCCCTCCACCTCAGAGTATTAGCTCACAACTAACTATATTCTCTGGATAGGAGAACTATAGTCTTCCTTGTAGTCTTGTTGTGTGGGCATGAGTTTCACTTTTGCACTTTGGGTTATGAAAAATTAAGGTGTCTTCAAAAACTGGGAGATTGTGTGAGCAAACACACAATCATGCTTTCTAGTTTACTTTGCCATTTTTGTATTTTTCTGAAACATATACGACTTTGTGGGTGGAGGGGGCACCAGAATATTCAAGACTTACAGGGATAGAACAAACCTTAAATTCATTCGAGTGCATACACATATATAATGCTTAAATACACTCTACGAAGTCCTGAATAAGGGGCCTTCTTGAATGCTTAAGGACCTCTGGTGATGAAAAGCTCATCACCCCAGAGCCTCTGAGTACCATCTCTGGGTACCTCTGATTATTAGAAAGTCTATATTTAGCTCATATTCGTATCTTCATAGCTTCTCCCCAGAGACCCTCATAACCATCCTTGAGATCCATCCAGAAGAAGTTAGACGCCTTGTTCATGGGATAGCCTATCAACGGTGGTGGGAGCTACCATGCTCCTCCTTCTAGACTTTTCTCAGCTAGAACTTCTCCTTTCATTCATATTCCAGGCATGAGTCAGAAACCCGTAATAATCATTCTCCTCTAAACACACTTAAGGTTGGGTACGTTCCTCCACTGTAGGGGTACACTTATCACTTTTGGTGAGATGCCTTCCTACTCTTCATGAAACATATGATACATTTTAAAATTGACAGCCATATATTATAAATTACAAATTTTGAGATTGCTTTTCACTAAAATTCAATGTTTTTTATCCTCACACTACATCAAATTTTCTCCACATTAAACTTGTACATATTCAAGATGCAAGCCCAATTACCAGATACTGAATCACAGATATTTCAAGGTCAATGGCAAGGAAAACTTGAAAAACTAAGATATGTGACATAAATTCAGATAGAAAACAAAAAGACCCTGATATACAATTAAAAGAAGATTATCCCTTACTACAATCCTAGAACTTTACATTGCACTGAGATTTAGAATAATTATCATAAATCTATTTTCTTTTTATAGAAAAAAAAGTTTTCTCCTTTTAACAGAACAAATATCATTTCTCCTTTTAAAGTTTTTGCCAAGGATAACACTGGTCCCAGAGTCAGTGTTCATAAAAAAGTTTTTTTGAACAGATGAATGGCTTTCTCATTAAAATATAAATATTGTAATTAGCTGGAAGTAGAAACAGAACTAATAATTCTGACTCTATATTCCCTCACTATATGATGTAAGAAAAGTTGTTTTAATTTTGAATTGAAAATTATTTTGTTTATATTAAGAAAGTTTTCATGACAGCATCACTTCAAGAAAATAGAGCAAAATAATCTTAATCCACTTGCAAATTAAAAGTACTTTTGCCTAATCATTTCTAATGGAATTACAAAGAGTACGATTACTTCTATCATTTAAAATACATGTCTTTATATTTCTGTTCTCTAGATTCTGAATTTTGAATCTTCTAAACTCAAATTTTAAAATTTCAATTTTTTTACAATCACAAATAATTCTAGTATTTATTTATAAACCAAAGCATGTCATGATAATCAAATTATTTAGTTGTTTTGTATTTCTTTGTATTTGTATTTGTCAGAAAAAATTATACTATGTGGAATTGGTGGAAAAATAATCTATAATTGAATAAATTTATTATTATTGCAATGCAATAATTATTGCTAAAATTAAAGTTTCTATTATCTGTCTCCACAAATAGACAGACTTGAGTATTTATTTTAACAAAAAAGTTACCAAAATCACAAGGAAGAAATTACTCAACAGTTGGTACTATAAGTAGAGCAGTCTTCTTTTTAAAGAGACTACAGAAAGAAAAGACTGGAATACCTAAAACTTATATCATATACTTAAAATGACATAATTCAGGTTTACAGATGCCCAAGTGGACTGTAGCTCTGCGGGTTTTTATTTATTTATTCATTTGATTCTTCTATCTCTTAAGGGCTTCCCTGTGGAGATTTTATATACATGTATAAAATATACATATTATACACATATAAATATACATAAAACACACATATATAAATACGCATGATATAAATATAATAGGAATATATATATAATTTGTTTCATGGCTTTATGCACTATGAAAAATAATAAGTTAAGGAATGGTAATTAAGAAGCAATTAGAGCAGAGAGCTCAGTGAAATATTAGTTTATTCACTATGTTTAATAAATTCTCCCTGATGAAGGGAAGAAAATATTTTAGTTTTAGGAATTTAACTTAAAACGTGGTATGCAGAAGAGTAACTTAAAGACGATACCTATAAAAGAAATCTTATTTTGGTAACTGTGTAAATAAGGGAATCACCATAAACTTGAACTGATGTCTCAAAAACATTCAATGATGCACATGAATAAGATTCTAGCATCTTAGAACAGATACACAAAGAGTGTCTTTAAAAATATGCAAACCATTTTCACCTTTTTTCCCCTATATATTGCTAGATTTCTGGAAATCTGCCATCTAATAAAACAGCTTCTTTAACGAGGGTGTCAAACCATTTCAGCTAGGTTTTGCCTAAGCTTTCCTTCTTCACAGCAGTTCACCAAAAGTGAATGCCAGCTTTTGCCTCCTCTAAGAAATAGAAATAAATATTTTGTTTCAATGAATCATTTTTTCCTTGAGTTTTCTTTAAGACTGAAATAAGACTAAGGACTGGCTTAAGGGAAAACTCAGTTATGAAAAAAACCTGTGACTTCAAGATAAAAGGATCCTTTGGTCTCTGAAACGAATTCTCTGTCTATGGCGCAGGCCGCCAACGGGCCGTGTCTTCCTGCCTCCCAAGTGCTGCTCATTAGGCAGCTGCAAAGCCAGATGCCAGACTTTGAGCAAACACTTTTCCTCCCCAGCACCAGCCTCTGAGTCCTTGCCTGGCTCCTTTCCTCTGGCTTCTTTCCTGGCACCACTACTGACTGCCAGGAAAAGTTGAGGGCCACAGCTGCCCGTCTTCCTTTAATCATATTCTCCATGTGTCCTTGTTATTCCCAAATACTTCCTGGGGTGAGGAATCCCTTGAGTGACAAATTGCTCAGAAGTCTGTGGTTATGCCTCTGCTGTGGCAGCGCAGCCTACAGGCCAGGAAGAGTCCTGAGTTCAAGTACTGGCTCTGAAACCAGCTTTGACATGCCCCAGGAGAACTGGTTCACCATCCTGGGTTTCTGTCTCTACACTGGACTTGCCTCCAACAAAGGGGGAGAAAGGACACTTCCCACTTAGGTTCCAGGAACACAGGGCTCTGCTGGTTTGGATTTTCCTGGATTTTATAGTACCTAGGGCTGTGCAACAGGGTGCCAGGGATGCTCAAAGTTGCAGAAGAAAGAAGACTCATCTTTTGAAATGTTATCTTTGGTTGAAGGATGGGGGGCAGAATCATTTTTTAAAAAATTTACATTAAACAAATGTGTCTATATTATAGAGTATAATGCAAAATTCCCACAAGTTTTTAAGACAAAACATAAACCCACAAGGAGATGCAGGTAAGGTAGATACGGGAGGGAATTCATACACTTTATTTTGAAAAAGTTACAAAATCCTTGGGTTGCATGCATGCTGATGTTTCTTTTTGTTTCGACATCCTATGAGTTTGAGGATAAAAAATACTGGGAACTTCCACTAAAGGCAGATATTTTGGTCCCCTAGAAATAGTAAGAATTTTAAGGCATGATATGAACAGTGACTGGTATCTAGACTTTTTTTTTTTTTTTTTTTTGCGGTACGCGGGCCTCTCACCGCTGCGGCCTCTCCCGCCGCGGAACACAGGCTCCGGACGCGCAGGCTCAGCGGCCATGGCTCACAGGCCCAGCGCTCTGCGGCACGCGGGATCCTTCCGGACCGGGGCACGAACCCGCGTCCCACCCATCGGCAGGCGGACTCCCAACAACTGCGCCACGAGGGAAGCCCGTATTTAGACATTTACGTCCAGGTTTTACTGTGAAAACCATCGTGTGACTTCAAGTTCAAATTAGTATGCACAATTTAAGAATGGTGAGACTGTTTTGTCCTTAAGGAAAATTAACTGTTTTGGAGAGCAGTCTTATTTACTTATGCATGTGTGTGTATTGTACATATCTACCCAGAACTGATTATTACCAAATTTGAAGTTCAGGAACAAAGATCATCATAAACTCTTATATCCTTCATTATCTGACTAATAATATCTTACTGCTCAAAAAAGGTTAACATTTTCTCTAAGCATTTTATGAGGACTGTCTCTTTTATAACTAAACATTCAACTTGAAATCCATACCTAGCTTAAAGTATATCTATCTTCTCTCTCTCCTCACTAGCATGGAAGCTGCATGACAGCAAGGATGGTTTCTTGTCCATTTTGTTTATCTCTGTGTCTTGGGTACCTGGCACATAATAGGGACTCAACAAATTCAAATAGATGAATGAATGAATGGTCAACATATCAGATAGCTTTGTCAGCCATCTCTCTCCTCAAGCATCTAACTTCTCCCTTGTGCTGAAAATCACCTGGTTTTCTACTTTTAAAAAATATGGAGGGCTTCCCTGGTGGCGCAGTGGTTGAGAGTCCGCCTGCCGATGCAGGGGACGCGGGTTCGTGCCCCGGTCTGGGAAGATCCCACATGCCGCGGAGAGGCTGGGCCTGTGAGACATGGCCGCTGAGCCTGCGCATCCGGAGCCTGTGCTCCGCAACGGGAGAGGCCACAACAGTGAGAGGCCCACGTACCGCAAAAAAAAAAAAAAAAATGGAGAGAAGCAGATTTTCTGTTTAACCCCCTCTTCTCTGCAAGGTTTTCTCTATAAACCAGCATTGTCCAGTAGAAATAGAGTGTGAGCCACCAACATAATTTTAGAAGTGTCTAGTAGCCACATTAAAAAGTGAAATTAATTTTAATAATATATTTTATTTAAGCCATTATACCCAAGATATTTTCATTTCAACATGTAATTAATATAAAACTATTAATGTTATCATACATTCTATTTTTGTACTCAAACTTCAAAAACTGGTGTGTATTTTACATGCACCTTATTCCAGACTAGCCACATTCCAACTGCTCAACAGCAACACAGGTCTAGTGGCTGCCACACTGACAGCACAGCTCTGCCCCTGTCCTTTCTCCAATCCTCAGAGTAAAAATTGTAAGCTACTCAGAGACAAATTCCATTACCATTGCATTGTCTTAGTGCTCTCCTGAAACATGAAGGACCTTGTTCCTATAATTCTCTACCATCTTTAAATGAGTCCTTTCTACTGATTTCTTTCTCTCTGAGGATGTTTTCAATAGTGCCCTACAGCATCAGCAGCAGGATCGGGTATTCTTAGTTTTTGCTTTTCTATTATCAAAAAAGCTAATATTTTACTCATAGAATCTATTTTGCCAAGGTATTGATCATCTTTATCATCACAGTTTTACCGTTTCTCTTCATTTTTATTAATATAGAACAGTCACATCTGCACATAAATGTCTAAATATCAGCTATTGTTTAGAATACTAAAGAAAATTAAGCACGGTGTTCATCATGAATTCTTTTATTAAGATTGTTAATTGAAATTATTTTGTTTATGGTCCACATAGAATCCTTTCATGGGATTGTTTTTTTCATATGGTTACCACTTTATACTATTACTTTCTTAGCCTTCAATTAGATTACATTTTCTGTATCTTATTTAAAAATCTTAAATAGTGATAGTATTCAACAGTGCAAACATTTATGTCTGTAGCCCATATTCATGCAATAAAAATTTATTATAAATCACAGAATCCATGCTTAGGAATGTTCAGCAAACATTAAATTTGATGTAGAACCAAAGGCATATTTAATTCTTCCAAAGAGATAGTAGTTTCATCAAAATCTATTAAAAATTAAGAAAAAAATGCTTATTTGAATATTTGTTCTCTGCTATTTTATTTCAAGACAGTGAACCTGATTTTAATAAAGATTTTTAAGCATGTTATTCATTCATGTATAACGAGATGGGTTTTGGTCAAAATCAAGTGTCTTTTTGAAAATTACTGAGAGAAGCCATACAGGTAAACACAAAATGAAATCCATATAGTAAAAAGTCAAAAGAAAGAAAATGCTCAGTTTAAGACCTGAAGAGGGTGATGGAGGAATACAGAAGATAAGTTTTTGAAAAATAGACCATTCTGCCAGTTGAGTAAAGACTGACTGTCTCAGGAGAATGGAACTCTTGGCCCAGATCCTCTGTATGAAGACATGAGGTGTAAGCAGTCAACTCAATTATTGTTTAATTATACAATATATGGAGTGACGGGTTTGCTTTATCATCAAGGCCTCCTGATTTTCATCTACTTTTCTCTTGATTTTAATCGTTTTATTGCCTTGAGTCACATTCACTTGGCATTCCATATAACAACGAATTTCTAGAATTTAATCCCCATTTTATCCTATTCTCTTTCTATAAACAAAAAGTTTAAAAGCTAAAGCCCAGGTAATGTATGAGGAAGAGTGTTTGTGTCCACAAAACATATAATAACTGGTGTATATTTTCTGCAAGAACAAAACAGATAATAGGTACTGTCATTATTATCGTCGCTAAAAAAAGACAATACCAATGACAACTACATAAATTTGTGTACATCTTTGGGCAATGATTTTGGCAAAATTTGTTAAGTGCTTTTAAACTATGTATTTCATTCATTTGATTCTACTTTGGGGAATCTGTTCTAAGGACATAATGTATGCCCTTAGCTACACATCCTCCTACACTGCAACATACAGTGCATGAAGCAAGACCCTTTTACACACAGAGAGGCAGCATGGCCTAGAGGCTAAGTGTATGATATCTGGAGAGCCTGGGCTGGATATCCTTACTCCACCACTGACTAAATGCATGATACTGAGCAAGCTGCTTAAATTCTGTGCCTCGTCTTCCTCATCTATGACATGGAGATAATTTTAGTACCTCATAGGGTCTTTGTGAGGATTAAATGAGGTAATAAGTGTAAATCACTCCTCCCAGTGAATTTAATAAATGTTCGCTGTTACCATTACTATGTTCACAATGGGGCCAATTATAACAGCAAAAAATGGTAAGAGCCGCAATGCTCCACAATACAAGACTGGCTGCATGAACTGCGGTCTATCCACTGGAGGGCCAAGGCATTAAAATTCATCACAGTGTGCACAGCGTCTAGCACAGCACAGAAACCAATTCCTACAAGTGTTTAATGCAGTCTGGATTTTGTGGTGAAATACACAAAGATACACACTGGGTCACATTTTAGTGTCATGGAAATTGGGATGTGTCTTAAGGTCAAGGGCATGTCACAGTTTAATGGGGAGTGTGTGATGCATCTCACATTTGATTCAGCCTGTGGTAGGCAGAATAATGGCCTCCCAAAGATGTCCATGTCCTAATTGCAAAAACCTGTCAACCACCATATAGGTGAAAGACTTTGTAGATGTGATTAAATTAAGGACCATGACATGGGGAGATCCTGGATCACAATGGGCCTTATAAGAAGGAGGCAGGGGTCAGAATTAGTAGAAGATGTGATGATAGAAGCAGAGGTTGGAATGATGAGAAGAAGGGGCCAGGAGCCACGAAACGCATGCAGCCTCTAACAATTGAAAATGGCAACGAAATTATTCTTCCTGAAGCCTCCAGAAGGAACCAGTTCTGCCAACACCTTGACTTTAGCGCAAAGACACTAAGTTTGGATTTCTGACCTCTAGAACTGTAAGATAGTAAGTGTGTATTAGTTTAGGTTATCAGGTTTGTAGTAATTTGTTACAGAGCAATAGAAAACTAACACATAGTCAAACTGCATGAAATAAGGTTCTTTTTTACTTCAAGGCAATGTTAGCAACGTTAGGCCCTCAGTGCTTTCTGAATACCACTTGACAGCATAAGAGACAATCAATGTAAAGCTACTGAATGAATGTTGAATGGAATAGCATACAACCATCAGAATGATGTTTACAAAGAGTATATAATAAAAGAAAAAAATGTTATTTGAAAAATAAAGATGATCAGGAAACTTGCACAAGCCTCTTAGATAGCCTCATCTACCAGAGGGCAGAGAGCAGAAGCAAGAAGAACTACAATCCTGCAGCCTGTCAAACAAAAACCACATTCACAGAAAGATAGACAAGATGAAAAGGCAGAGGGCTATGTACCAGATGAAGGAACAAGATAAAACCCCAGAAAAACAACTAAATGAAGTGGAGATAGGCAACCGTCCAGAAAAAGAATTCAGAATAATGATAGAGAAGATGATCCAGGACCTAGGAAAAAGAATGGAGGCAAAGATCGAGTAGATGCAACAAATGTTTAACAAAGACCTAGAAGAATTAGAGAACAAACAACTAGAAGAATTAAAGAACAAACACAGATGAACAATTACAATAACTGAAATGAAAAATACACTAGAAGGAATCAATAGCAGAATAACTGAGGCAGAAGAATGGATAAGTGACTTGGAAGACAGAATGGTGGAATTCACTGCCACGGAACAGAATAAAGAAAAAAGACTGAAAAGAAATGAAGACAGCCTAAGAGACCTCTGGGACAACATAAAATGCAACAACATTTGCATTATAGGGGTCCCAGAGGGAGAAGAGAGAGAGAAAGGACCCGAGAAAATATTTGAAGAGATTATAGTCGAAAACTTCCCTAACATGGGAAAGGAAATAGCCACCCAAGTCCAAGAAGCACAGAGGGTCCCAGGCAGGATAAAACCACGGCAAAACTCACTGAGACACATAGTAATAAAATTGACAAAAATTAAAGACAAAGAAAAATTATTGAAAGCAACAAGGGCAAAATGACAAATAACATACAAGGGAACTCCCATAAGGTTAACAGCTGATTTCTCAGAAGAAACTCTACAAGCCAGAAGGGAGTGGCATGATATACTTAGAGTGATAAAGGGGAAGAACCTACAACCAAGATTACTCTATCTGGCAAGGAACTCATTCCGATTCAATGGAGAAATCAAAAGTTTCACAGACAAGCAAAAGGTAAGAGAATTCAGCACCACCAAACCAGCTTTACAACATATGCTAAAGGAACTTCTCTAAGTGGGAAACACAAGAGAAGAAAAGGACCTACAAAAACAAACCCATAACAATTAAGAAAACGGTAATAGGAACATACATATCGATAATTACCTTAGACATGAATGGATTAAATGCTCCAACCAAAAGACACAGGCTCGCTGAATAGATACAAAAACAAGACCCATATATATGCTGTCTACAAGAGACACATTTCAGACCTAGGGACACATACAGACTGAAAGTGAGGCGATGGAAAAAGATATTCCATTTAAATGGAAATCAAAAGAAAGCTGGAGTAGCAGAACTCATATCAGAAAAATAGACTTTAAAATAAAGAATGCTACAAGAGACAAGGGACACTACATAATGATCAGGGGATCAATCCAAGAAGATATAACAATTATAAATATTTATGCACCCCACATAGGAGCACCTCTATACATACGGCAACTGCTAACAGCTATAAAAGAGGAGGAAATCAACAGTAACACAATAATAGTGGGGGACTTTAACACCTCACTTAGACCAATGGACAGATCATCCAAACAGAAAATTAATAAGGAAATACAAGCTTTAAATGACACAATAGACCAGATAGATTTAATTGATATTTATAGGACATTGCATCCAGAAACAGCAGATTACACCTTCTTCTCAAGTGCACATGGAACATTATCCAGGATAGATCACATCTTGGGTCACAAATCAAGCCTCAGTATATTTAAGAAAATCGAAATCACATCAAGCATCTTTTGTGACCACACGCTATGAGATTAGAAATGAATTACAGGGAAAAAAACGTAAAAAACACACACACTAAACACTACGTTACTAAATAACCAAGAGATCACGGAAGAAATCAAAGAGGAAATCAAAAAATACAATACAAAAAATACCTAGAGACAAATGACAATGAAAACACGACGACCAAAAACCTATGGGATGCAGTAAAAGCAGTTCTAAGAGGGAAGTTTATAGCTATACAAGCCTACCTCAAGAAACAAGGAAAATCTCAAGTAAACAATCTAACCTTACACCTAAAGGAACTAGAGAAAGAAGAACAAACAAAACCCAAAGCTAGCAGAAGGAAAGAAATCATAAAGATCAGAGCAGAAATAAATGAAATAGAAACCAGCAAAACAATAGCAAAGATCAATAAAACTAAAAGCTGGTTCTTTGAGAAGATAACCAAAATTGATAAACCATTGGCCAGACTCATCAAGAAAAAGATGGAGAGGACTCAAATCAATAAAATTAGAAATGAAAAAGGAGAAGGTACAACAGACACTGCAGAAATACAAAGCATCCTAAGAGACTACTACAAGCAACTCTATGCCAATAAAATGGACAACCTGGAAGGAAATGGACAAATTCTTAGAAAGGTATAACCTTCCAAGACTGAACCAGGAAGAAACAGAAAATATGAACAGACCAATCACAAGTAATGAACTTGAAACTGTGATTAAAAATCTTCCAACAAACAAAAGTCCAGGACCAGATGGCTTCACAGGTGAATTCTATCAAACATTTAGAGAAGAGTTAACACCCATCCTTCTCAAACTCTTCCAAAAAATTGCAGAGGAAGGAACACTCCCAAACTCATTCTATGAGGGCACCATCACCCTGATACCAAAACCAGGCAAGATACTACAAAAAAAGAAAATTACAGACCATAATCATTGATGAATATAGATGCAAAAATCCTCAACAAAATACTAGCAAACAGAATCCAACAACACATTAAAAGGATCATACACCATGATCAAGTGGGATTTACCCCACGGATGCAAGGATTCTTCAATATACGCAAATCAATCAACGTGATACATCATATTAACAAATTGAAGAATAAAAACCATATGATCATCTCAATAGATGCAGAAAAAACTTTAGACAAAATTCAACACCAATTTATGATAAAAACTCTCCAGAAAATGGGCATAGAGGGAACCTACCTCAATATAATAAAGGCCATATACCACAAACCCACAGCAAACATCATTCTCAATGGTGAAAAACTGAAAGCATTTCCTCTAAGATCAGGAACAAGACAAGGATGTCCACTCTCACCACTATTATTCAACATAGTTTTGGAAGCCCTAGCCACGGCAATCAGAGAAGAAAAAGAAATAAAAGGAATCCAAATTGGAAAAGAAGAAGTAAAAGTGTCAGTGTTTACAGATGACATGATACTATACATAGAGAATCCTAAAGATGCCACCAGAAAACTACTAGAGCTAATCAATGAATTTGGTAAAGTTGCAGGATACAAAATTAATGCACAGAAATCTCTTGCATTCCTATACATTAATGATGAAAAATCTGAAAGAGAAATTAAAGAAACACTCCCATTTACCATTGCAACAAAAAGAATAAAATACCTAGGAATAAACCTACCTAGGGAGACAAAAGACCTGTATGCAGAAAACTATAAGACACTGATGAAAGAAATTAAAGATGATACCAACAGATGGAAAGATATATATACCATGTTCTTGGATTGGAAGAATCAACATTGTGAAAATGCCTATACTACCCAAAGCAATCTACAGATTCAATGCAATCCCTATCAAATTACCAATGGCATTTTTTACAGAACTAGAGCAAAAAAAATCTTAAAATTCATATGGAGACACAAAAGACCCTGAATAGTCAAAGCAGTCTTGAGGGAAAAAATGGAGCTGGAGGAATCAGACTCCCTGACTTCAGACTATACTACAAAGCTACAGCAATCAAGACAATATGGTACTGATACAAAAACAGAAATATACATCAATGGAACGGGATAGAAAGCCCAGAGATAAACCCACGCAGCTATGGTCAACTAATCTATGACAAAGGAGGCAAGGATATACAATGGAGAAAAGACAGTCTCTTCAACAAGTGGTGCTGGGAAAACTGGACAGCTACATGTAAAAGAATGAAATTAGAACACTCCCTAACCCAATACACAAAAATAAACTCAAAATGGATTACAGACTTAAATGTAAGAATGGACACTATAAAACTCTTAGAGGAAAACATAGGAGGAACACTCTTTGACATAAATCACAGGAAGATCTTTTTTGATCTACCTAGAGAAATGGAAATAAAAACAAAAATAAACAAATGGGACCTAAAAAAAAAAGAAAAATAAAGAATATAAATTTGCATTTCAGTGAAATCACAATTATACTAAATGGGCAAACATCAAATTATGCATATGAGAATTCCAGAAGAAAATAAATTAAAATAGTTATTGTGATTATTTCTGCTTATTGGGACTATAAGCGATTTTACTTTTTGCTTTTACGTTTCCACAATTTTTTAAAATAATGAACAGGTACTGCTTTCCTAATGGGAAAAAGCACATCAAATTCATTTAAAAAGTAGATAGCAGGGCTTCTCTGGTGGTGCAGTGGTTGAGAGTCCTCCTGCTGATGCAGGGGACACGGGTTCGTGCCCCGTCCGGGAAGATCCCACATGCCGCGGAGCGGCTGGGCCCGTGAGCCATGGCCACTGAGCCTGCGCGTCCGGAGCCTGTGCTCCGCAACGGGAGAGGCCACAACAGTGAGAGGCCCGGGTACGGCAAAAAAAAAAAAAATTAGAGTTATTGGTGCATAAGGAGATTGAGTTTACCAATATCATCCAAGTTGATTTTCATGTTCTATATTATGCTGCTATCTACTTTTTTTTTTTTTTTTTTTTTTGCGGTACGCGGGCCTCTCACAGTTGTGGCCTCTCCCGTTGCGGAGCACAGGCTCCGGACGCGCAGGCTCAGCGGCCATGGCTCACGGGCCCAGTTGCTCCGCGGCATGTGGGATCCTCCCGGACCGGGGCACGAACCCGTGTCCCCTGCATCAGCAGGCGGACTCTCAACCACTGCGCCACCAGGGAAGCTCCAATAACTCTAATTTAATTAGTAATTCAAACGTTTGAATTCATAGGTCTGGCATGTCAGTCACTGTGCAGTCATCATGGATATGCGTTCGATTTTGAAAACATGGGTCCGCTTTAATAATAGTAAAATTATGATTATTATCTTCAAAAATCTTCTGCCACGCAGCCACTGTGAGCTGCTTGAGGACAGCAGGGTGTCAAAGAGTTAGTGATTTAGGCAGAAGTATTGGCAATTGACAGAGAATCTGGGAATCTGCAGAATGATTCTGCTTCACTTGAGTGTTGAAACACGAGAGCTCTTCCCGGAAGTGAGGCTCTTCGACCTTGGAGAAGCCATTCCACCACTCTGAACCTCAGTGTCTTCCTTCGTGTTATAAGGGTGTAGAATTAAATTATCTCTAAGATTAATGCCCTCCCGCTCCCGGCAATACTTTCACTATTCTACAGTCTTACTTTGTAGTCATACAAGGATTGCTGTGAATCGGTGTGAACTAGGTCCTTTGCACCGTGCAATTGCACTAATACCATCACCGTCAGATATTTCACAGTGTCAGAAAATAAACTTCATAGTGTATAAACAGGCTTAAACCTGTGAGGGTTACAGCAGCAGCCTGATGTCTGGTTAGTCACTGAAGCTTTACAGCTTGTCACTTGTCAGATCTTGGAGCAATGCATTCATGACCTCGGGAAAGTTTTCTGCTTTCTTGCATGAAAATTAAGCACATTAACAAAACTTAATAAGAGCTTTCCAACTAAATGCAATACCTGATAATTTCTCGATTATTATGACTTTAAATGAGAATGACATTTTTGGAAGACTTCATGTGTGAAAATTTAGTGGAAGTTTTAAATGTCCTAGGATATTTATTATCTTTTTCTTTCCAGAAAATACTGATAGAATACCTCTTATTTGAAAGGCTTAAGTTATTTAATCCAAATCTCGAGGAATTTATAAGTCTGTAGGGTGGAATAAATCACATACATATTTAACTCTAATGCAAAACAGAAAGGTAAATGCCAGAGAAAGATAGAGATGTATTACTATGGATAGAATTTCAGAGGAAAGAGAGATTATGTCCAGCTGTCCTGGCAGAGAGATGGTCCGGGGAAGCTTACAGGGTACATGGTATTGAAGGTTACTTGGATACAGAATTCAAGAATTGAGATGGAAGGGGAGGACTTTTTTGGTGGAAGGAACAGAATGAGTAATGTCTTGGTGACATGGGGAATTTGGGGTGTGTATGGAGAAGAGAATAGAGTGAATTTGATGGTACTGAACTCCAGGTTAAGAAGCTATGGGATAAAAATTGAAATGATAGACAAGATACAAATAGCCAAGGCCTTGAAGGAGAACTAAGGAGACTGCACTTTACTCCACAGACAGTTGAGAGCCGTAGAGGACTTCTAAGCAATTACTTAATTGATTTGCATTCACTTCCCCCTGTTATAGAGGTTAAAGGTAACTTTGTAGTTTAAAGGTCGTTATAATTTCTTACTCAACACGTGAACAAAGCTGCCCACTGTACATCACCCAGTGAACTGGAAAAGACCTAAAGTTTACAAGTTTGAAGCTCCGAGGGAGAAGATTTCCTTCATTGCTCTAGTATTTATGTTGTGTTGAAGGGCAGTGGCTCCATTAAGATGTTGGGGCGAAAGCTATGCACACACGAGGCCCAGGAAGCCCAGTTGTCTGGAGGATAGAAGGTGACTTGGTCACACTGACCTTATCCTGTGGCCCCCAGGCTTCCCAGTCTCTGGCCTTCTGGACATCAGGGCTTGGCTCTGGCCCTTTGTACACAGCCGCTGGTCCTCCTACCTCACTGCTCTTGGGCACTGGCACTAACTCTACTTTCTGTACATGAAAACACAACACTGATTCGGCACAGTGCTCTCTTTGTGTTTGAATGAGCGTGTGTGTATGCATGTGCATTTATATGTACATGTATAAATATACACACATCACACAAAACAGTGATGGCACATACCATAATCTTATTGTTGTAGCTGCTATTTTGTAGGGAAATACGTATTTTTCCTAAATAGTTTGTGAGCGTTTTAAGAGCAGGGTCACCATATTGTATTGTGAATCTGGCCAATACTCGATTACTGTTACAGCGATTAGTTGATTTAAGCGAAATCCTTTAGCCTCCAGCCTACGCTTCATTTCCTTCTAGGATCGGAGAGCAGCTGCTTAACATACTTGGTACAATAAGACAAAAAATATGGTTTCTAAGACAAAAAATATGGTTTCTATTTTCTTTTCGATCTGTAAAAGGCGAGATGGCTTATTTCTTTAAAAGCTCCTGAGGTAAGGCAACTGAGCTCATCATGTGAAAGCCATCTATCAATAGGTACGTGCACACGCATGCGTGCACGTGTGCCATCAGCCAGCTCACAACGGCAAAGCGGAGAAATCATGTGCTAAATATTAAATGCAGGTGGTGTCAGCAGATGGCTGGAGTTCATCAGCTAGCATGGTTTTCATGTACTCTACTGGACACTTACCTCAATAAAGAAGATGCTGGCTGCCGACGTCGGATGGTGATACATATAGACTGTCACAAGGATGGCTGCGGCTATAATGAGGACGAGGATGAGAATTCCAACGATGAGGCCGGCGTGAAGGGTTCCCCCTTTCTTCTCGGCTGCACTGTCATCTGTAGAGGCTGGAAGAACAGCACAGCTGTCAGGACATTCACGTGTGCACGTGTAGGTCTGCGTTTTCATTGGAGGGAATATTTATATTCTTAATAAAGTACCAGTGAATTATTTTTTTCACTTTCTGTACAACTATCCTTTTCTTTTCCATAATACCAATTTTAGAAGTTAGATGCTCTTTATTTGGGCAAATGAAAAATCCATACTATTAATGATTAAAAACACATTTATAATTGTGTTTTAATTTATAGTTCATCTTTATTCTGTTAAATAAGGCAAAATTAATAGCCTTTATTCTAAAAGTTCTGTGGAAAACCTAAAACTAACTATATAATAAATTTAACTTTGATTTTTCTCATTAAACCACTGGCACTCTTACCTATGGAAAAATTGATTACTTTTTGAAATCTCCTCTCTCATTTTCTTTTGGAAAATTTAAATGGAAGAGTATCAGACATATTTTGGTGGGCTACACAGGCATTTTCAGAAAGTCTGTGCATGAGTTCAAAGGATAATTTTCAAAATCTGTTTTAAACTGAAATGCTCTATAAAAGTGTAACAGATGGATGCTAAATGACCCTCAAATAGTTTATCACTATCTAAAGGGGACACACAGCACATGAAAATATTCCACTATGCCACATGTCAGTATCATTTTCTCTAACTTTTACTGAGATGCTCTCCACTGTAATATCCATTTTCAGAGAGTTAGGAAAAAGGAGAAATTAAATTTCTAAAGTAATAATCAGTCAAGGCAAAGTCAATCAGCCAAATAAAACTAATCTCTAAAGTCTTCTCTTGTTCTAAAATTATGCAATATTTGATGTCTACTCAGGCATTTAGAGGACACCTTCTTAAATTATGTGCAGCAGTAACTGTATCTTAGTACATAATATGATCGGTATTTTTGAATCATTAGAAAATTCTTTAAGACTCATAGAAGTTCTAGAACAGTGATTCCTAATCCTTTCATTACCAATTTACATCTTTGTTATTTCCAACCTCTGCATCTATATTTTAAACAGCTTTTTGGTCTATTAAACCTCATTTAATAAGCACTGATTTAATTCTTTTATTATAATTTTCATTAATAGAAAATAATGAACGTGACTGCCTATCAGAATGTGTGGTAAATACAAAATAACAGAATTTCAAATAGAGCAAAGAAATATGACCTCCCAATTCTTCTTATACATCCTTTAAAGTTTCGTTGCTATTTGTTTATTCTTTGCCTGAGACCCATAGTTGGTATTCAGTAATCCTTCTCCAAATCTAATAAAGCTCAAATTCCTAAAGGTTTCCCTTACATAACAGAAATTCATTAGTTAAAGAATGTAAAATTTAAAGAGTAATTCATTATGTAAAAGTTCATTTACAGAGAAGATTCTGGGAACATGGAAGAGTAGGAACTATCAGGAATCTGTCTTCCCACATAGAAAACAATTGCACTGGCAGAATCTGTCTGACAACTGTTTTGGAACTCTGGACTCTATGGAAGCCTTGCAACTTCTAGGGAGAAGGCTCAGACTGCAAGCTGTGGTTAATTTCAGTCAGTTTCAGCACTTAGTCCAGAAGTAGCTATGCATCCTCCGCCCATTAGCCATGTGGCAGTCAACTACACACCTGTTTCTGAAGCAGCCTGCAGGAACCGCAGTAGGCAAAATGTACCCTGTCCTGAAAACATTGGGAGTGTGTTCTGATCACCGATTGATTGGTGCTTCTCATCACTGAGGGGCAGACAAAGATGCAGCCATTGGTTTTGCACCTTCTGCCATTGTTGTAAGCCTTTCTGCCTGGATCTAAAGTAACATCCAAGTGATTTAAAGAACCAGTACCCTTTTCATCCCACCTCCCTTTATTTTTCTCTTTTCCGACTTTTGGGAGCCAGATATGAAAGACTAGGATATTCAAAATCAAATGCACATGTGGGGAAAATTAGAACATGGCTGTATGTGGCCAGGGAAAAGCTCAGAAAAGACTCGAAAAGACCTCAAGATTACACCTCAGCACAGAGACAGCCTACAAAGCCAATAAACTAGTAAATAAATTAAATAAATATGATAACAAAAATCAGCAAACTCTGGGGAAGGGGGAGAATGTGATTTCCAGAGTCCCAACTTAATGAGATTCAAACGTCCAGTTTTGAAAAATATTTCACAAGGCATACAAAGAAACAGGAAAGTATGGCTCTTTCAAAGAAAAAAAATTAATCAACAAAAACTGTCCATGTAAAACACCTGATGGACGATCTATTAGACAAGCACTTTAAAGCAACTGTCTTAAAGATGCTTGAAGAACTAAAGAAAGAGGTAGAGAAAGTCAAGAAAACAATGTATGAACAAAATGGAAATATCCATAAAGAGATAGAAAACCTAAAAAGAAACCAAAGAGAAATTCTGAAGCTGAAAAATATAATGACTGAAATTAAAAATTCAGTAGAGCATTCAAAGGCAGACTTGAGCAGGCAGAAAAGAGAATCAATTAACTTAAAAATAAGACAATGGAAATGCTCAAGTCTGAGGAACAGAAAGAAGAGAGATTGAAGAAAAGTGAACAGGGCCTAAAAGACCTGTGGGACACCATCAAATGGATCGGTATTTGCATCATGGAATTCCAAGAAGAAGAAGATAGAGAAAGGGACAGAGAATATTTGATGAAATAATGGCTGAAAACTTCCCAGTTTGATGGGATTTGATGTAAACATCCAAGAAGCTCAAGGAACCTCCCAACCTCCCAAATTTGATATAAACATCCAAGAAGCTCAAGGAACTTCAGGTAAGATGAAATGAAGGAGACCAACATGGAGATAAATTATAATCAAACTTTTGAAAGACAAAGGCAAAGAGAGAATCTTGAAAGCTGCAAGAGAGAAGCAACTCATCACATACAAGGGATCCTCAATAAGAATATGAGCAGATTTCTCAACAGAAACTTTGGAAGACAGAAGGCAGTGGACTGATATAGTCAAAGTGCTGAAAAGTACCTGTCAACCAGGAATCCAAAATCTGGCAAAAGTTTCCTTCAAAAGTGAGGGAGAAATTAAGATATTCTCAGAGAAAAGCTGAGGGAGTCGGTTACCACTAGGCTTGTTCTGCAAGAAATGCTTAAGGGATTCCTGCAGGGTGAAAAAATGTGTAATCATCTCAATTGATACAGAAAAAGAATTTGACAAGATTCAGCAGCATTTCGTGATGAAAACACTCAACATCTAGGAAAAGAAGGAGAACACCTTGACAAAATAAAAACCGTACATGAAAAACTTAACAGCTATCATATTCAACTGTGAAAGCTAAAAGCTTTTCCTCTAAAATCAGGAATAAGACAAGGATGCCCACAGTTGCTACTTCTATTCAACACAGTATTGGAAATTCTAGCCAGAGCAATTAGGCAAGAAAAATAAATAAGAGGCATCCAAATTAGAAAGAAGTAAATTGATCTGTGCAGATGAAATGATTATTTATATATATATATATATGTGTGTGTGTGTGTGTGTGTGTGTGTATATATATATATATATATATACACACACACACACACACACCTAAATATTCCCTAAATATTCCCAAGACAAACTGTTGGAGCTGATAAATGAATTCATCAACGACGTATGTAGCAGGATACAAAGTCAATGCACAAAAAGCAGTTGCATTTCTATACTGTAACACTGAACAATAAAAAAAGAAATTACAAAAACAATTCCATTTATAACAGCATCAAAAAGAATAAAATACTTAGGAATTAACTAAGGAGGTGAAAGACTTGTTAATAAAACATTGCTGAAAGAAATTAAAGAAGACATAAATAAATGAAAACACATCTCATGCTCATGGATTAGAAGACTTAATATTGTTAAGATGTCAATACTACCCAAAGTTATCTACAGATTCAATATAATCTCTATAAAAATCCCAATGATGTTTTTGCAGAAACAGAAAAACCCTTCTCAAAATTCATATGGAATCTCAAGGGACCCTGAATAGCCAAGACAATCTTGAAAGAGAAGAACAAAGCCAAAGAACTCACATTTCCTGATTTTAATACTTAGTACAAAGTTACAGTAATCAAAAGCGTATGTAATGGCATAAAGACAGACATATAGACCAACGGAATAGAACAGACAGCCCAGAAATAAACTGTGGCATAAATGGAAAATGATTTTTGACAATGATGCAAAGACCATTCAATAAGGAAAGGACAGTCTTTTCAACAAACAGTGCTGGGAAAACAGGATGTCCGCATGCAAAAGAATGAAGTTGGACTCCTAACACCATAAACAAAATTTAACTTAAAATGAATCAAACACATAAATGCAAGACATAAAACTATAAAACTCTTAACGAAGATATAGGGCAAAAGCTTCAGAACATTGGATTTGGCAGTGAGTTCCTGGCTACGACCTCAAAGGCATGGGCAACAAAAGAAAAAATAGACATTTTAGACTTCATGAAAATCAGAATACTTTGTGCATCAGAAAAATATCACCAGACTAAAAAGGTAGCCCACAGAATATCCAGAATATATAAAGAACTCCTAAAATTTAACAACAAAAAGCAAACAACCTGATTCAAAAATGGGCAAAGGACCTGAATAGACACTTATCCAAAGAAGACACACAAATGGCCATTAAACACATGAAAAGATATTCAACATCAGCGACCATTAGGGACATGTAAATCAAAACCACAATGAGATACCTCCTCACAGTTATTAGGATGGCTACGATCAACAAAATAGAAAATAACTAATGTTGGTGAGGTTGTGGAGAAATTGGAACCCTTGTGCGCTCTTGGTGGGAATGGAAAATAATGTGGTCACTATGGGAAACAGTAGGGTGCTCCTCAAACAATCAAAAACAGAATTACCATATGATCCAACAACTCCACTTTGTGGTATATACTCAAAAGAATTGAAAGCAGAATCTTGAAGAGACATTTGTACATCTATCTTAGCAGCATTATTTACAATAGCTAAAACATGGAAGCAACCCAATGTCCATCAACAGATGAATGGATAAGCAAAGTGTCACATAAACATACAATTGAATGTCATTTAGCCTTAAAAAGAAAGGAAATTCTTACATATGTTACAACATGGATGAACTTTGTGCTAAGTGAAATAAGCCAGTCACAAAAAGACAAATACCGTATGTTTCCACTTATGATTAGAGTAGTCAAAATTATAGAGCCAGAAAGTAGAATGGTGGCTGCCAGGGACTGGGGGGAGGGAGGAGAGAATGAGGATTTTGGTTTAATGGGTACAGTTTCAGTTTTACAAGATGAAAAGAGCTATGGAGATGGACAGTGGTGATGGTTGCACAACATTATGAATGCATTTAATATCATTGAATTGTACACTTAAAAATGATTAAGGTGGTAAATTTTATGTTATGTGTATTTTATCGCAATAAAAATATAAACAATTCATTTATAATTTGCCAGGCATATTTATATTGTTTTACAAGTATCAAATTAATGACCATAAGAGATAGGCATTATTATTATTCCCCTTTCATAGATGAGAAGACTAAGGCATAGCAAAATTAGGAAACGTGCCAAGGTTGTAAAGCTATGAAGATGGACTGGGACTCAAACACGAGCAGTCTGCCCTGAGTCTGCACTCTGAATCTGTGATCAATAATTTCTCAATTAACACTGAACTGTATGTACTGCTATTTCCTCTTATTTCTTGTGAGTTCTTCTGGTAAAGAAGTCTGAAAAGAACCTGGTAATTTCAGGTCAAGATAAATCAACTTCAATATGATTAAAGAATTAACATTGTGCCTGCAAAGGGACAGAGGCTGTGTGTCTTGTCACTTCTCTGGGACAAGGAGGGTGTCAATGTCTGACATCATATGTACTTAAACCCATGTTTGGTGGAGGGAAGGAGGGAGAGGGAAAAAAGGGAAATAAAAGAAACAGAAAAAGAAAGGCTGTTGAAAATGGGTTACAGATAGTGGAATAACTACTTCTCCAATAAAGATCAAATGAGGTTATAATAAGTTACTTAATCCGTCTAGTCTTCGGTTAGTTTATCTCTACCACATGGTCAATAACAATAACCACTCCACAGGGTTGCTGTGAAAATCAAACATTTAATACATATTAAGTACATAGGAGAGTACCTGGCATGTAATGAGTACTTAATTAATGTAGCTATTATGTTATTGTATTTTATATGAGGCAAATTATACTGTCAGATTCATGACACCATATAAACTATGTTTCTGCTCTGAACATTTGTTACTTTTAAGAGTTTGGCTTCATTCTTAAGTATGCTTGTATTACTGCACTTTGTGCTCTTGGCTATTTTCTCAGTTTTAAAAGAGTGTGACAGATTACTTTCACGGGAAAATAGGATTAATTTAAAGGTTGCTTTGGGGAAAATGTGGCAAAAATATCTACTTGAGTCACGAAAGGAAGCCTTGAATGGTTCTTCAAATCTCATATATAATTCCATCCCTCTATCCCTCCTTCCCTTCAGCTATCCATCCATCCATCCATTCATCCAAAAAGCATCTGGTTCTATTTCTGGGATTAACAGTCTTTTACAAGCAACATGCCGAAGTTCAGTCTCATTTTTGTGTGTGTGTGTGACGATGGGAAAGGAAAGGAAAAGACACTTATGACTTGACCTTGGGCTGTCACTTCCCAAGTGGGCCAGAGACCCAGAACCTGTTGAGGAGGCAGCAGGCAAGGGACAGTCCTTCTCAGGAAGGAAGAGGAGAGCCAGGGACATGTTTCATTCAATAAGAGTTCTCGTCAGTAAAACTATCTTTGACTTGCAGGACATAGGTTGCCAATCTTTAGAGTAAAAAATCATAATTGCATTTATACCTTGAAATCTACTCATTCCTTTTATTTAGCCATAAATACTTACTTTCATAATTATTACTTATTTATATTTCTAATAATGGCTACTTATGAAATCTCCCTTTACAAATTCTCCTTTACAGTACTGGTATAGATGTTAAGACACCCTTTCATATCTAATGAAACCTGTACAGAATGTAGTTTGTTACTAGCCAATTAGCATTTTATAACATTTTTGGATGATGATGATTTTAATAAAATAAACAATCTTCATGGATTTTCAAAATATTACTAACCAGTCGACAACATAAATATGTAGGAATCTATGAATGTGCACATGACTTTATGTGTCTTAATTAGAGAAAAACACTTAAGGAGAAATGTAGCAAATTCAATTCCAAGATATTACAGGGTTATCCTGGTGTCCCAAGCCAGTGCTATTTTTAAACGCTTCAGAATAACCATCTAAATGAAGTGGCAAAAATTACACACATATTTCTGGAGAACATATTTTTCTGTTCTCATATTATTTAGCCAAGTTTTCTGCATCTCTATTCTAGCTGGTCTCTCTATTAACAGGTATTATGATGGCATATTAAGGGACATTGAGTCTGGAGGTGAAGTGAACACCCCACTGATGTGCTCTGATATTAAATTCTTTCACTGTTTGGTTTCCAGTTTAATACCACTATTCAATTAAATGGTATAGGTTTTGCACACTTACGGGGACCTGCAAACAGATTGCAGAGAATCCTTTGTGTTAAAAATGATGAGCACCTCAAACGCAAAATTGAAATTTAAAATCTTTAAGCAAGTGCTAGCAATTTCCATATTTGAAGTTTAGTTCATTCACCTCAAGGGCAGACTGCTCAAATAAATTGATTTCGTTCCTTCAGAAAAGACAATAAACAAAGATGTCAACTTTGGCGACATTCATTCCTGGGGCTCGACTGATTGTTCCTGGAAACTGGCAGATAGAAGTGGGTCAAAGAAGACTCTGAACCTGTTTCAGGTACAAACTTCTGAAGCTTGTCAGAGTCCACAGGAGTGGGGGAATATTCAGAGGTCAGAAGGAATCTAGTCTGAAAACCAAACTCTAATTCTATTCTTAGAAATATCTTATGCTCTTTCATTTATGTCCAAAAGTGAACAAAAGCCAAAGAATTATCCTCACACACGCACAGTATTGCTTAGAGGACAATTCAAATCTTTAGCTTTTTTACCTTTACATTGTGTCTTCAAATAAGATGAATTAATGATAAAACACAATAAGACATCCTCAAATAGAGCCTCAAGGCCAAAAAAGGAAGTATATAAATATATTTGAAAAGCCTACCAAATCAAGATCTTTTTTCTACTATGTTGTAGACATACTTTAAAACATAAATGAAGCACAGAAAATCAATAGTATCAAAGATAATATACTCTCATCTGAGCCACTGAGTGACCTATCAGTTCTTATGAGTTCCTAACTTCTTAGTAATTATAAAACGCAGATCAATATTTAGACACAGACAGGACTGTTGAGAATTGTCAAAGCTATCAAAGCATTCGCTATCTTTGGGTGAGTTTTACCTACCATGATAGCAAAGATAACAGATTTTTAAAAGGTATTAAGCACACATTGAAAATATTCAGGACCTCATGTAAATGTGTTTAATTTTCTTCATTTCAAGAAAAGCTTATGAATTATTGATAAGAGACAAAATGAAAGAAAGAATAAAGTAGAAGAAAGAAGATAGGAGGAAAGAAGGAAAAAAAATTGACCTGTTTCGTCAAAGTGTAGCATTTAATTTTAAACCTCTATGTCTTCTTGCTTTTTCTATGACTGATATTTTTTTCAGTATTTACATGCATGTAGCATTGATATTCTGTATTTAGAAGTACAATCCTTTAATATGTTAGAGATTTTAATACATTGCTAAAATGGTCTGTACCCACTTTTAAATCTTGCTGATAATTAAAGTCCAGCAATAAAGTAAAACTAAAATAGAAATACTCCTTGTCTGAAATTTTATTCACTCTAAAGTGTTATTTCTAAATCTAACCCTTCTCTTGGCTTTAAAAAGAAACACTACAGCCCATAAATTCCACAATGTATTAATGTCTTTTGGGGGACCAAGAGGCTTTGGACAAAGTCTTACACAAATTTGTTCAAAATTCATAAATCTTATATGGTTGATGTCAAATGTTCTTTTTTAACACTTCAGAATGAAGTTAAACTACGAAATGCTTAAAATGTTACTGTTCCACTTTTGGATTAAAAACACATGACTTTCCCTGTGGAATATCATTGAACCCATTTATGAGCTAACGAATGTAACAGAAGAAGATCAAGTAAAAATAAAAATTTTAACTAAATTGACTTTTCCTTTGGAAGTTTCCCTTGCAACTGATCTCATTTTGTAGCTCATATAATAAGTCTCATAGCTCTTTTAACTTTCTATAGATATGATACAGACATGATCATGACCTTGGCTTCATTCAGAGTTTCCCCTGGTGTTTTATGTATTTTCTTCTTTTTCATAATTCTCTTAGTTCTTTCATTTTATAACCCTGGTGTTCCTATTTTTTGGATGCTCACCAATCTGTCAGTATTCTTTGGGTATTAGAGGTCCTTGAAACTATCATGCAACCCATACCTAATCCACAATACGAATCACTGTGTCAATACATTCATATTTCACTTTAGGACATCTCCATAGGAGGAATTTGGGTAAGTACTGGGAAAAGATATTAAAATGGGTGCACAAAACGCAGCTAAGTGCGTTATGTGTGGTGAGAACAATATCTGGCAGGGCAGCTGACCCAGCTTCTCTTCTGCAGCCTGTGCTACTACAGGGCAGCTGTGACATTTCATTCAGGGAAACATATAAAACATTCTGGCTTAAGAGAGCTTAGGTTATGACAATCCTTTTTAAACAAGAATCTGTTACCTTTTGTCTTAGAAAAATAAAGCTAAATAAAATTTCCGTGAACTCATATTAAAAGAAATGCTTGATTCCATCAAAAGGAGGGATTTGGGATAGGAGTCGCCACCCAGCCTGCTTCCAGCCTTGTTCTGTGATTGGTGCTTTTGTGCATGAGTATGTGTGAGCATCTAAAAGAGATTTACCACATTTATAGCTACTGTAATACCAAAAATAAATCCTTGTAATAATCCATTATAGTTTTTCATTTCTTATTTATGTGCTTTTTTGTAATAATCAACCTATGTCTCTAATATTTTCAGCAACCAAGATCTTTATAAGATCTAACTTGTAACGTTTCCCTAACATCAGCTTTCTATATCAAGTTGTCTTGTTTCTTCATTTAAAAATTATTTTTTAATGATAAAATGTATCTCTACTTCTACAAAATAATCCACAGAAATCGTAGTCCTTAAATTACCCATAAATATTAAACATATATTAAACACATATATTAAAAATATATTCACAGTTACTATGGAATACCAGAAAATGAGGTTGACAACGTACTTTCAAGATCTGGGGGTAGAGAATATACCCTTATATATACTATATATATATATAATATACTTCATGCCATTTAATCCTGTCCATTAGAATGAAGTCAGTTATATTAAAAGAGGTCACTTCTATACAAACATATGAATATCACAATGAATGTTTGCTTCCCTATCAAATCCATCACTTTTTCTGAACATAGAGAAAGAACCTTTTCACCTTGCTCCCATCAGTGTGGAAAGCCAGACGTGTGTCCAAACCATTTAGCTAATATGAACCCTTACTATTGCCACTCCTTTTAATCATGGCTGTGCTACCAAGTCAATATGAGGCCTTCTTGACATTATTCATGGAAATGGGAATCCGTTCTCTCACTGAAGCTTAAGTGCATGCTGGATGAAAGCAAGGATGTCTCAGTGAATAGTTTTTCCAGTGGAAAGATCAAGTTCAATCTCCATGCACCTGCACTGTATACCCCTCTGTAGGAAAACAGGCCACCAAGGTCCTTATGAGTTTAACTGTCTCTTCCCAGAGCCCAGCGGCAGCTGGGACACGGCCATGCTACAAAGAACCTGCAGCCACTATCTGAAAAACAAAAGCCAAGCTGCTGTGATTCAGTAGGCTGTCTAAATAAAATCAACCTTTCTGTGATTATCTATAGGCAACTTCTTCTGAAAACTGCTGAATATTAAACCAATCTCAAGGTCTTTCACACCTGAGTTTATACTTAAAATTAACGAGAACCTTTGTGCTTCCTAAGAAAGCATGGATTAATTTAGTTGCTGGAGACAACAATTTGGCCCTTGTGGGGGACCTCAGGATTGAAACTTAGTCCTTGATGCTCTTAACAACCACACAATCCTTTTGTTATTTGTTGTAGTTTGATGTATGGAATCTCCCAGGCAGGACTAGATGAATGTGCCATGTATCTCAAAAAGACAGAATCGGAAACTGGGAAAAAAACTTGGGTTACCAGAACTAATAAAATGTGCATGTATAGCAAGAGTAGAAGGAAGAAACTGAAACTTTGAGGACCAGTATTGCAGGGTATTTATAGTTTATTGCTTAGCATCAGTACTGCCACAACATGGCTCAGATAATGCCTCTAATGGGGACAGAGTCAGCTAGCCTGCTTGGGAGGAAGGATGCTGTAAAATGGTGTTTACCACAACTGTCTGCCCCTTAGGTCCTGGAATATCAAGTTTCCTGGCATCTAAAGTTCCACACTTTGAATGTGGGATAGAATATGGTTACTCCAGCAGGTGAGCACTCGTCTCAGCCTAATCTTTTCCATCAAATCAGTTTTGTAAAATGGTCCCACACCGTGGGTATGCAGCACTCCTTTGACTCTTATAGTTGCAAGGGTTTGGGTCTCAAAGTGTTGGGGGATGGGATCAGAGGACCCGTAAGGCTCATTCTCACTATGAACTGGCAATTGGCGCTGCTTGTGTTTGCTGAGATCTTGGACTGCTTTAACAGAGGGAGAATGGCAGGCAAATGGCTACATAATGTCCTTGCTTTCATTCAACATGCACTTAAGCTTCAGTGAGAGAAAGGATCCCATTGCTATGAATAATTTCAAGAACGTCTCATGCTGATCTGGTAGTAGAGCCATGATTAAGAGGAGTGCAGGTACTAAGGCTCCACACTAGCTACGTGGTTTGGACACGCATCTGTCTTTCTGCTTTGACAGGTACAGGGTGAAGAGGACTCTTCCTCCGGGTTCAGTGCCACATCTGGAGCAGCCCTCCCAGGTTGTAGGACAGGATGGCAATGGGGAGCAGCATGTGCTCTGACAGCAGAGTGTTTGGTGGTAGAGCCCAGCTATATCCCTTACAGACATGTGATCCCAGACAGATTACTTAAATCCCGTGCTTCTGATATTTCATGCGTAAGATACTTCATGCGTAAAATGGGATTACAGTACTACTTTCTTCATAGGGTACTCTAAGGATTAATGAGAGAAACATGCAAAGCCCTTAGAAGAGTGCCTGGTGTATAGTAACAGCCCAATAATTGCTAGATAATTTTATCATTATTAGCAATTACATGGGAAGATTCTAAGAATAACTTAAAGCAAAGCATGAATCAAGCAATCAGAGCATTAAATTTTATGCTACTAATTAGAGAAGCTCGTTTGCTAAGGATAAGACTTTTTACTCTCTTTCATTAAGAATTTTAAGAAGCTTGGAAAAATTTCTTCACAAGAATTAAAAAAAACTATCTAGTTTATGAGAAGGGCATCAAAATTTCTCTTTTTTCTTTCTTTTTTTTTTTCACTAAGATAAAATTTGCATCCTTGAAATGCACAGCTCTTAAGTGTACAAATCGATAAATTTTGATAATTTTTATATACCAAAGTAATCATCATCTCCATGCCTTCAGAAAATTCCCTTTCCCTGCAACCACTGTGCTTCTTACTGTAGATTCATTTCATCTCCAAAATATATACACAGCTCATGCAGCACAATATTAAAGAAGCAAACAACCCAATCCAAAAATGGGCAGAAGACCTAAATAGACATTTCTCCAAAGAAGACATACAGACGGCCAAGAAGCACATGAAAATCTGCTCAGCGCCACTAATTATTAGAGAAATGCAAATCAAGACCACAATGAGGTATCACCTCACACCAGTTAGAATGGGCATCATCAGAAAATCTACAAACAACAAATGCTGGAGAGGGTGTGGAGAAAAGGGAACCCTCTTGCACTGTTGGTGGGAATGTAAATTGATACAGCCACTATGGAGAACAGTATGGAGGTTCCTTAAAGAACTAAAAATAGAATTACCATATGATCCAGCAATCCCACTACTGGGCATATACCCAGAGAAAACCATAATTCAAAAAGACACATGCACCCCAATGTTCATTGTAGCACTATTTACAATAGTCAGGTCATGGAAGCAACCTAAATGCCCATCAACAGATGAATGGATAAAGAAGATGTGGCACATATATACAATGGAATATTACTCAGCCATAAAAAGGAACGAAATTTGGTCATTTATTGAGATGTGGATGGACCTAGAGACTGTCATACAGAGTGAAGTAAGTCACAAAGAGAAAAACGAATATCGTATACTAACGCATGTATGTGGAACCTAGAAAAATGGTACAGATGAACCGGTTTGCAGGGCAGAAGTTGAGACACAGATGTAGAGAACAAATGTATGGACACCAAGGGGGGAAAGTGGTGGGGGTTGCGGGTGGTGGTGTGATGGATTGGGCGACTGGGATTGACATGTATACACTGATGTGTATAAAATTGATGACTAATAAGAACCTGCTGTATAAAAAAATAAATAAAATTTAAAAAAATGGTCTACATCAAAAAAAATTATAACTTCTTCCTGATGTATGACCTTTTTATCATTTGATATGTTCCTCTTTACCTCTGTTGCTACTCCTTGTCTTTAAGTCTACTTAGTCTGATATTTAGTAGCCACTCAACTTTTCCTATGGTTACGTTTGCAGGATATATATTTTTCTATTGTTTTACCTCAAAATCTTTTACCTTAAAATCATTTTACATCTCTTATAAACAGTATATAGTTGGATCTTGTTTTTAAAAAATCAGTCTGATAATCGATGTTTTTAATTGGAGTGTTTATTCTCTTTATATTTAATATAATTATTGGTATGGCTGAATTTGGTCTGCCATTTTGCTATTTGTTTCCTTTGAATTCATCCATTATGTGGTCAATTTTTTCCTCCTCTCTTGCCTTCTTTAGGTTAAACAAATATTTCTTAGAATTCTATTTAAATTTAGCTCTACACTTAAAAATTTTTTCTTTAGTAGTTGCTGAGCATAATGTTAACACGTGTTAAAATCACTTATGGTTGAAATTTTATCCACTAAGTTGTTAATTCATTACTGTAAGTGAAATAATAACATTTGGTCACAGTAGCTTATAGTACTGTTATGAATTAGTGTTAAATAATTAGCGCCTGTCCTTGTTACCCAAGATACATTTTAAATCTTGCATGGTATTACTTGAACACTGCATAATAAAATTAAAGCAACAATTAGTCTTAATGGAACAGTAAGCCACTGAAAACTTAGCTGTGGAAAATACTAAACTAAATTTACCATCTAATGGATTAAAATACTGTCTCTAAAGCTTTATGCCTTTTAAAAAATAGCATATCTTTTCTCTCACAAAAAAAATTTTTTTTTGCTTGCTTAAACTGGTTCAGCTTACTACATGAGCCATAAGCATTGATTTAAGCTCACATGAAAACACTTAGTGTTGATGTCATAAAACGCCAAGGATGGTCACCAAGGTCAGCAGGCTCCAAATACATCCTGGCATGCCCTTTATACATTAATAGGAGGCTCCCTCTTCCATTCCCCTCAGAAATGTTTTATGAGTCCTTTCAACTCCTGGACACCGTACTCTGAGCTCTCCCACTCACTCTTGCCCCATTGCTTTGTCTCCTATTATACTGAGAAACCAGCAAGCTCAGATGAACTCTCTCAATTTCTCCCTCTCACCTGGCTCATTTCATTAATGTGGACTGACCCGCCCCCACTTGCACATATATCAGTTCTTTCTCAGTCATCTCTCAACTCCTTATTTTCATGTCTTTTTTCTCCTCAACACCTCTAACATGGAAATATGCTCCTAAAATAAAACAACAGAAATCTCTACTTCCCTTCTCACCAAGCTTCTTTTAAGTAGCAGCGTGTCCTGTTTGACTTCAATTTCCTTATTTCCCATCGACTTCTCAGATTCTGTCTGGGGATTGTGCAGCTGTGGACTGTAGAACTGCCAGGTCAAGGTCAACAAATATCAACAAGCTACCTAATCTAATGGTCACTTTTCTGTTTTTTTTTTTTTTTGAACTTGTCTTGTCTGTGGCATTGACATTGTTCTCTACTCCTTCCTTGAAATTTTCTTCTTCTTTGTTTTCTGTGATACCAAACTCTTTTGATTTTCCTGCTGTTTCTTTTACTCTGTTTTCAGCTTCCTTCACAAAATCTCAAATGCTGTGTTCCCTCCTTAGTCCTCTTCTCTCTTCACTTATATATTATTCTTTTGTAATCTCATTCACTCTGATAACTTCAACTATCATTTATATGCTGATGATGCCCAAACTTATATTGTTTGCTTATATTTCTCAAGTGAGTTTCAGATTTGCATAGAAAAATGCCTACTGGACATCTTCATTTGGATGTCCCACAGACACTGCAAAGTCAGTATGCTCAAATTAAATCCTTGCCTCTCCTAAAAACCTGTTCCTCTTCCTGTTTTCCCTCTTAACAGCACCATCATCCACCATATAATTAAACCCAAGTCCTGGGAGCCATTTCAGTTACTTTCCTATCACATAAATCACACATCCAATCAGATATTAGTTACGTAGCTTCTACTCATTAAATATATTTCTCCTGTCCATTCTCTCTCCTTTATTCCCATTATTAACCACTACTTTAGTTTAGCCTCTCACTGTTTCTTCTATGAATTACTAGTATTGTTTCTTAACTAGTTTTCTTGGTCTCAGTCTCACTCCTTTCCCATCTGTTCCCCACTATCCTTCAAGAATGACCTGCTAAACATGGAAAATTTTTCATGACACTCCTTTGTCTAAATGATGTCAATGGCTCCCAGCATCTTCAGGATAAAGTTTAAACTCCCTTGTCTAACATTAAACATTAAAGGCTATGAGCCCTGAAGCCCCTTTCAACCTCACCATCCATCACTACTTGTGTATATCTTTACCCTAACCAAATAAACTGTGGCAACTCTAAGAGTTAGCTAAACAGATTTTGATGTTTCATGCTACTGAGCCTCTGTCTTTGCTGATCCCTCTGCTGAAATGTCATTCTTCTGTCCCTTTTCTATACACATCTTAACCACACTTCAAAACTCGGATCAAGCATCATCTCTTCTGGGAAGCTTTCCCATAATCCCAGCTTTATTTAGGTGCCTTTTCTCTGCCCTCATGGTTTTTCCTTAATCTATCTTTGCACTTTCCACACTATACTTAATTATTGATTTACTACTCTATCTTGTCCCACTAGACTACCTGCTTCCTCAGAGTATGCACAGCCCTTGTTTATCTGTGTATCTCCATCTCCTACTAATGGGCATATTGCATAGTAGTTTAAGAAATGTTTCTTGAATAAATCGGATCAAGTCAAGCCAAATCAACACAAAAGTCAATCTAATTTTCTAGTGACATACACATTATTTCAGTAGCATAAGGCAATTAATCATGATCACTAGGCATTTCATACTAAAAAAAACTATAATAATAACTTTATATATGTTGACTACCCTAGGAAGGGTCACAAGAAATACTGGGTCACACAAAAACTGCTCCTGGGGCCCTTCATAAATCTCAGGTTCCAAATCTAATGGTATATGGAAATCTTTTTCCTCCAACAGGAGATCCCCAAGCCCAGGTTTCTGACAAGAAGAGAGCTGACAGAAAATTATATAGGAGATAAGCACAGAAAGAAAGGTAGGAACTGATCAATGAGAGGATGTAGTAAAACATTCTGCTGATGGCAAATGGAAAGTGTGTTTAGAGCTGCTTCTTGGAAGCCATGTGTGTGTATTTCTTGAGAGGTTCTGCTACATCATTTTGTTCTATCAGCAGCATAAACTCTACAAATCCTAATAAAGGAGAAAATGTATATTCCGATGTGATTTTTCTTTCGCTTTTCCTATCCTGGATAACAATTTTTTTTAAACAATTGGGTTGAACAATGAAATTAAAATTTTTGTGGCTCAAAAATGCTAAAAAAATTAAGCAATTTCATATGGTTCAACGAAATAAAGAAAATGTAACTTTTACTAAAATAAATAAATTGGTAACTGCTAAAATGGACTAATTTTCACATACTATACTAAAAATGAGCTATAACAAACGTAATGCTGCTGGGTCCCTTGCCTCTGCTGAGCAAGACACATTCTCGATGTGTAGACAGGGGTAATTTCTTGTTGCCACCAGTTAAAGTGTTGCTTTAGAGGAGTCATGAGGTAAAGGTAAGGAACAACGGGCGGATTCAGTGTAAGAAATGTCATTCTTATTTGGGGGATTCTGGCAGAAAGAAATCAAGAATTCACGCAATTCTTGATACTCAGTGTGGTCTGTGAACTGGTGGTTTCTGCATTATCTGAGAATTTGTTAGAAATGCACTGCAAAGATTTGGGCTCCTCCCTGGAACTACTAAAGCAGAAAATGCATTTTAACAAGACTCTCTCTTCCTCCAGTGATTCCGATGCTTTTTAATATTTATGAAGAATTGCATCAGACTACGCGTTCTCAACTGAACTTTACGTGGGAATCACCTGAGGGTTTAAAAAGTATTGATGCCTGGGTCCCAGCTCCCTAGGCTGAGATTTAAGTGGTATGGAGAACAGTCAGCACTGGGGTTTTATGAGCCAGAATAATAAAATTAGATGAGGATAACTGGATGATTCCCACGTACATGTAAAGTTGAAAACCACTACTCCGGACAAACTTTTAGGAGAGAAATTCTTAATCCTAGGGAACATTCAAAATAATATTCTGAAATATAAGAAATTTTCATTATTATGGCACATATACACTTTATTACAGAGTTAGTGCTATCATGAAAAGTAGCCAGAGCAAAAGATAAAACCAAATGCCAAGATACTTTATAGTTTCAGAAACAGAAAGTGATAGATATTCAATAGTCTGCCAAAAGGTAATAACAGTTTCCCTTTGCTTACAAGACTGTGATCTATGGGAAAGAAGTAGATGAAAAAAAATAGCAAGGGAAGGTAGGGAAACGAGTGAAAGATATGTTACTTTAATGATTTATGTATTAAAGTCAAAAACTAATTTGACTGAATGATAAATGAAACACTAGACACTTGATCAGTTGCTACAGACTAGGTAAAAAAATACAACCTTAGAGGTAGTCTAGTGAATAAGTCAGAATAATGTTCTAACATTTTATCTTTGGATGAAAAGTCTTATATGTTCAGAAATAGAAATCTAAATACAACAGAATCAGAATTTAGGCCATTCTGTAGTTCATTCAAAGTATTTCTGTATTAGCTCTTTGAAATCAATCCCTTTGCAGATTTGTACCCCAGAATTAACTTAATCATGTTCTGCAAACTGCTTAACGTAGTTATTTCAGCATCCCTTCGATGAAAACCCCAACTTCCAACTCAAGCACGCAGTCTTTCAGAAGCCAAGTTTAGTAGACTTCCTAGCAATAAGAAGAAATGACAAACACAGTGCCACCTGCATGACACAACAATTCTGTCTGGAGTGTCAATACTTTAAATATCATTAGCAATTAAAATATATTTTTAAAAGAAACTTAATTTTATCAAAGGAAAGAACCTTCAGAGGAACCAAGAGAGAATGCAGTTTTTGGTACTCTGATACATCTCAGTCAACAAATTTTAAATAATAAAATCAATCACAGGATTTTAGAGCTTGAAATAATTTTGACATCTGCAGTGCAGCAGAATGGTACAACTCAATTTGCTAAATTGAGCTGAATCTGGTTGAAGATTTCATTTCTCAATTAAAAGACTTTGCCATTGATTCAACTTGCAAACCTTTTTCAGCCAGCCCTAAATATAATTTTATCCAGTGTGCATCTTGAAGACATTTACATTTCTATTTAGTTGGTGAGTGTCATTTGGAAGCAACTAATTAAATGCCAAAGAAGGCATTCAATAGCTGTACTGCTAAAATATATAGCTAGGTGATTCCTTAAAAATGCGACTCTTAAAAAAGCTTTTGCCAGAATTTGAAAACCCAAGGAAGGTATAGTTTTAAGTGCTTATAACAATTATCCACAGAAATACATATATTTAAAGAATACTTTCTAGGAACCCCTTAATGGAGAATTAAACCTGAATTTCTCGAGAAACATAGAAGGTTGAAAGAATTTAGTTTTTGATCATAAACACAGAGTAGCCCTGTAGTTTGCAAAACACATGCCAGTGCTTCAGACACGACTCAATGACACAGGAGAATGAATGCACTGTTTTTCAAAGAAAGGTTAAAATGGAAACTAATGCATAATTACACGGGAAGAGGAAATTTCATTTCCAAATACTTCTAAGTATAATCAGTTATAGTAGGTGTGAGTAAAACTCCTTACAGCGGCATCTCCCCTGTGAAGCTTCTAAGAGGCCTCAACTGCAAGGGAGCAGCCATGCTGTGAGGCCACCAAGGACCTGGGATCCACATCCAGACTAAATAAATTCACATCCCAGCTCTGCCACGTACCAGTCAGGTAAACTTACTTTTCTGTACCTTCGTTTCCTCAGCTATAAAATGGAAATACAAATAGGACCAATTACAGGGGTATTGTGTGAATTAAATGAGTTAATATACGTACAGCATTTGGAACTGTGCTTGGAACATAGGAAAGAGTGTCTTTCATCTTCTTTTCTCTTTTCTTCCCCCCTCCTCCCCCCCTCCTTCTCCTCCTTCATTTCTTCCTCCTACTTCCTCCTCCTCCTCTCCAGTCCTTCACATAAATAAGGGAGCAGAAATGATACTTAATTAGACATCTGTATTACTCGAAACTTAATATTATAAACATGCGAGTAGGAATATTTCAGTTGGAGATAAAATGCTATCTTTATATTAGTTCTGCTGAGTTTTTGTATTCAGCCATTTACCATGGTAAATCAATGCTATATCTTACTAAGGGGACCTGCACTCCTTAGGAATCATTCTCTTTTTTTAAATTTTTTCGGTTTCTTTTCTCCAAACTATTTACAGAGCCTAGAATTTTCACTCAACTCTGAAGGCTAATAAAACCTCTCCAATCAAATGACTAGCTTGAAATTTGCAGAGGCTCTACCTAGACCTAATCTAAATGTAGCAGGAAACACAATGCACAACTGAGATTTATCAAGAGTGATTTAGCAGACTGGAACTCAGTTTGCGTCCTGTGAATGAGAATCCCTGTCGTGTTTCTTTGGTGTCCAGCCGCACAGAAGTATTTTATGTTTTCATATCAAAGATGAAGGAAAATCTCCTGGAAAGTGAATATATAATCATGTCAGCTATGGATTCCACTAAGAAAATCAACTACTTTAACTCAAAGAAATATCCCAGGAAGACTCAGAGCCAAGGTAATCCAATATGTAAAGAAGATGATGTATGTAAAGGCAGAGTCTAGCTACACAATGACTGCTTTGAAAAATGTCACCCTCTTTTCTGGAAAATACAGACCTCTAAATTAAAATGGTTTTAAGAACAGCCAGTTAAATCGAGAAAGAAAATGTGCTGAATTTCTTTGCAATCATACATAGCAATTTATAAAAATGTCTTAGCTTGCATTGAAAAGAATTCTCAATAAATGTGAGAAAACATGTAAATTAGGCATCCTTTTTCATTATTACCTCAATCTTGCAAAAATGTTAAGCTGGAGGGGGGAGGAGGAGAACGATGCTGAATTCTGTTTTCAACAGAATTCGTTTTAATTAACGAACGAAGTTGGATTTAAATTGGCAATCCTTCCTACATCTCCATATTCCATAAAATAAAAAGCAATGACAGCAGGTTATCTTAATAAAGTTGCTGTAAAAAGTAATGTATGATATCCCTTAAGTACTCTTCGACAGGAACATTTGTCTTAACACTGGTCAGGTTGGTCTGCTCTAACTGCACTTTTAGGAAAAGTGCTTTATAAACAAACCTAGCTGTGAAAAGAGTTCCAATGTATAGACATGTTTAAGTCTTATTGTGATAGTCTGGAATTCTGATGGGTACCTGATGCATATTAATGATCTAAATATCACCTGAAAATCCAACAGTCAACTTTTCTAGTATGACAGAAAAGAGGAAACGTCCTCCATTTCAATCTTGGAATTTACTTAACTTGATGTCTCAGCATCATAAGATAGTTTTAATGCATTGCGTTAAGAAAATCTTCAAAGTTTTATGATTCCTTGCTGCATTAAACAAAACTAGGGATTTTCCTTGAGATAGTTGGTAATATTCTAGAAAACTATTTTGCAAAATGTATTCCACAAAACATTAAGTCATTGAGATGCTATTTGTAAAAAGTTTTTATGACCAAATAGCAAAGAAATGTCAGGTACTAAATCTTTATTACCATCTTGAAATTTCTTTAGAATCTATGCTCTCTGAAAGCAGGGAATTTGTCTAAACCTTTTTCACTACCATAGCAGCAAGCATGTAACAATCCCTTGCAATTAGCAGGCACTAGGCAGGAATAAATGAATGAATTCACGAACAAACAGTAAAAGTTTTAAACAGTTTTCCAGAAAATAAATCTCTTTCATTTTCTTTCACCCAGAGTATCTCATACCTATTTGATCACATGAATCCTTTGTTCTTTCTGTTAGCATTATGGAATATTTTAGTCATATTAAAGAAAAAAATAGAAAAGACAGCAGGAGAATAATATAACAAACACACATGTAACCACTACCCATGTTAAGAATTAAATGTAACAAATACAACAGAAGCCTCTGGGTACCCCTCCTCCATTTCATTCATCTCATACTATATACCCTCTCTCAAAATGAGGTAACCCCAACATGAAGACTTAGGTTCACTAACATCCTGCTCTGAGAAATTTTGAACTAGGGGATTGCTAAAGTTCCTTCAAGCACCAAGATTTTATTTCTAGCGTGTATATGTGGCAAATGGTCATCTGTTAAGCTATCCGCTTACTGCATTAATACAACAATGAATAAGAAATTAATGAAATAAAACACTTTGCTACAGAAGCAAGACAAGGACAAACGATGTAATAATGATATATATGAAGAGGCTAAGCAGCGTCTCTTTTAAGTGGACTGATCTAAAGATATAGATATACATATATAGTAACCTAAGAAAACACAGAAGTAATTGTTACTTGACCTAGACTGAGTAATTTAGGAACTATTCTCTACAGTTATAGAGAAAAACATCCCTAACAACGTATATATTGGATTCTGACTTAGGATTTCATCTGGGGCTGCAAAAGTGAAATTGCATCTAGGTCAGTGTCACAGTGTACCCACGTTTACGTAAGAGATGCTGCTAAGAAGAGGAAACCCCCTTCCTGAGCTGAATAAACAATTACTAATAACACATCTCTTTTATGAAATCCAGCATTCTATGATAGAGCCGCACATATAAATATGAAGTAACATCATTTAATAGGAAAAGAACTATTTTTAAATTTTTAGTCAATGTCTTTCAAAGCCTTGATAGTCACATGTGCAACTGATAAACCTAGGACGACAGCGACAAGGCACAGCAAGATGTGTGGATAAATTTTCACTTTATAATTGGTCATTGGTGTCTTGTAGTTTTACAGGCAAATACAAAGATTAGAATTTCATTCCACTATTGAAACAATTTGACTTTTCAAGCCAACCGCTGAATTCTTCCTATGTTACATACCAACAGGGAAAGAAATATAACCTTACTCTATATTTAGAAGTCCACAAGTCCCTTCCATATTTAAATAGATGAAATAGATTAGTATCTAAAAACTTTTATAAAAGAAAAAAATCAGTTCCTACCTCCATTATCTTTTAGATGTAGAGCTATCTTGGTATCATCTGGAAGAGAAAAGTCAAAGTTATAACAGAAAAAATTTTAAGGTGCACAAATCTTAAGACCAGTAATTGTCTACTAATGCCTTAACTCTAACAGGAATAGCTTTTGCTATTTTACTGAGTAAATTTCTATGGCAGTGAGAGCAGGTCGCAGGTTATATGATGTAATACTAAACTTTCTTACTGAAATTGCAAGATGGAGACTTCAGTAAATTATTATATGACTCTTAAGAGCTGTGAGAAAAGTACACTGGTGCAATTTTAACTTAAAATACATTTATTTTAATTTTCTAAAATGACTTATTGTAATTAGACTCTACAGTCTTTATTTTAAAAATCAAAATCAAGAAAATTCCAAGTTAATTGGAATAGTAGATATTTGTCTGTATTTACAAATTCAACTTCAAAAGTTAAATGCTTACTTATTGCTAATAAATATGACCAAAATCATATACGAAAAGATCTTGTCCTATGTGAACAAAATGTAGAATGTGCTTTTTTATATTTCAGTGGTATATTTCATTCTAAAGGATAGGATTCAAATTACAAAAATACTTTTCTCAGGCTATATAACAACCCACAATAAGATGGATTAAAATATAACATTGCTTTTAAAAGCAATAAAATATATTTAGCAGCTAGCTATCCTCCACCTCACTTTATCACTTTATTCCAGTTAACTTTTAATATCCAGTTAAATTTCAATGAAAAGATTCAAGTTTAATTTAATATCTTATTTAAATGAAAGCAAGGTTTATGAAAGTAAACAAACAAGACCATGTTTTCCCCCTTAAAGCTTACTCTTGGCCAAGCGGTCTCGCATTTCTCCCTAGTGGTACCTTTCAGAATTGATGGTTAACAAATTTAGGCTAATATACCTTCTTCCCCCAATGAGTTGTGCTCAAGCATTAATGTTCTTTAGTATTTTTGCCTTTCCTGGTAAAGGAAATGTTTTTCAAGTACAATTTCTGTGTCCTACACAGTGCCTCTCTACAGGTTATAGACCAGCATATTTTATTGACTGTATCCAGGCAAATATTAATAGAATTGCATATAAGTAGGATTACCTAGTGTTCAGAATCCAAAATCAATGGACATTTTCTGTGCATTTTGCCTTTCTATCCTGTGACTAAAATGTTGATTGCCGTTATTACAAAGTTTAGCAATAGGAAAGGAAGTCTTTATTTCTTTTCTAAGGAGGACTAGTAGCCAGGATCACTCTGAAAGACTACATCTCAATACAAGGCATCCATACATTAACAAGAACCCAGCACATATTTTTATTCCATAATAATTTTGTCTTTTCCCTTTTAGACATCCCTACGAAATCCAGTTTGCCAAAGAATAACTCTCTCCCTGGAGAGCTTCTCCAGTGCACGTCAACACAGTGAGTTTTCCCTCCTCCAGTAATAAAGCAAAAGTATCTCCAGGGCACCTTCTGTGGGCAGGCTGGTGGGCAGCCGGGGTGTCGCTGCTCTTCTGGTGGTCGTCAGGACCCTGAATTGTGTGCTCGTGGCTCGTATGGTGGTGGTTTGAGTAGAACGTTCCACTGGCTCTGTGGTGTCACAGAGCTTCTCTTTTGACTGATAAGAGAAACAAAGGGGAAGACAATTTGAGTGATCATACATATGTTTTAAAATTATATCAAAGAAGTTGGGCTGTAAAGCACAAAAGCCTCTCAGATAAAGATGAGGAATCCATTATTTTTGTACAGGACTATAGTTATAGATTTTACTAACGTATAAAGTATATAAAATAGACAAGAGAAAACAATTGAATGTTAGAAAGCATTTCCATCTTTAGATATTTGGATTCCACCATTTCTGCTGTTAACCTTTCATATTACTGTTTATCTTAACCTAAATTTTCTATCAGTATATTTATAAAAGACATGATGGGAAACGTTCACACTAGAAGAAAAACATGTGCATAAAGATAAGGTTTAAAACATGCTTAGGGCTTCCCTGGTGGCACAGTGGTTGAGAATCTGCCTGCTAATGCAGGGGACACAGGTTCGAGCCCTGGTCTGGGAGGATCCCACATGCCACGGAGCAACTAGGCCCGTGAGCCACAACTACTGAGCCTGCGCGTCTGGAGCTTGTGCTCCGCAGCAAGAGAGGCTGTGATAGTGAGAGGCCCGCGCACCGCAATGAAGAGTGGCCCCCACTTGCCACAACTAGAGAAAGCCCTCGCACAGAAACGAAGACCCAACACAGCAAAAATAAATCAATTAATTAATAAACTCCTATCCCCAACATCTTCTTTAAAAAAAAAAAAAAAAAAAAAAACATGCTTAGGTGTGTGAAGAGAGAATGTGTTCCATTCGCATGAAATTGGTAATGCTGAATTTTAAAAATGTGGTAACTGCTCCATTCTACTTTATTGTTTGAAAAATAATCCACCACAGGATGAATGGACATTTAAAATTAAAATTTTGTTTTCCTTTAGGAAATATTCAAAACCACCCAAGCAAAGGATTGAACAGCACTCAGGTAATCACTTAGTCTATCTTCTCCTTAGCAGAGCTACATGAGGAAAAGGTGCATATTGTATTGTTCATTTATAGCCCACAAGAATAAATAATATGACATTTACCAGTAACAATCTCCAACATGCAAACTTTCATGGTTTAGAAGTTGGCGTTTCTCCCTACCTCTTTGTGCTTCAAAGGACTCCATCCCTCTGGTGGGCCTTGAGTAGAAGATAACTATTCTGTACATGGATGGTACTTACACATATTTGAAAATTTTTATTGAATAAACACCTTTCTTAAACTTCTCTTGTCATTAGTGAAGTACAATTCACCATACTGCTGGCTCAGGAAGAGCTCCAAAGATGGCTTCCTTGTCACTAAGTAAATATGATACAGCTTATTCCCTCCTTCAACATCCTAGTGGCCCATTCAATTCCCCAACTTTAGTTCCTGCATCTTCTCAGCTCAGTGATCTCATGATCTCTTGCTTGACTCCACTTTAGTTATCATCCCCATACCCTGGACCTTCCCTGTGGTTGGGAATGCTTTAGTTCTGAAATCATAAATTCAGTTATCCTATTTTCAGTCTATCCATGTAGCTGTTCACTCACATACTTCTTATCCTGTGATTATGTAGAAAGCCCAAGCACAATGATTTTCTCCCATTAGTCTCCTTTTTTCCATCACTTCAACCTCTCTTTTCAGTACCTTTAAGCATGTTGCCTTTTTCTTTTTTCCACAACACCTTCTTAGAAAATCTGCAGTACTGAATATAGTAAAAACTCTGCCTTTTCCATGCCTGAGCTGGAGAACAATCCTATAGCCTCCCACTGGGAGCTCCACAAACTTACTTCCTGCATGCCCAGCGGGGGCCTTCTGTGCTGCCTGGCGATACTGCCCTGCTTTGCTAATCTCCTCTCAAATTATCCTCAGTATCAATTTCAAACCCTCTCCACTCTACTTAGAATTGCCATCCCATAATGCCTCTACCAATTTTATCCTTGGGCTCACTTTTTATTTCTTTGATAAGAGTCATCAGCAAGAATTCTTTAAATTTATTTACAAATCACCATCCTTACTTGAGCCTGAACTGACCTGTCCTTCCTCCTGTTAGGATGGATGGGGTCTATGGTATACAGCTGTTCTCTCAATCTCTACTCTGGCCCAGCTCAGCCCACCTTCTCAGGTATTGTGAACCTGCTCATCTGACCCCCTCCTTGCTCTTCAATATTTCATCTCTAATTCCCTCCTGCCTTGTTATCGGCAGCACTTAAACATACTCAAGCATGTCCAATCTTATTTTAAAAACTCTGTCTTCATTCTTCTCCACATGCACCCAAACATCATCCTGCTTTTCCTTCCATTCAGTCAGAATTCCAGAAAGACTGATCAGCCTAGGGCTTCTCAGACTCCCACAAACTTGTTTTTACCCAATCCAACTTAATTGAAACTCTCATACCAATGTTTTTTTTTTTTGTTGTTTGTTTTGTTTTTTTTTTTTGCAGTACGCGGGCCTCTCACTGCCGTGGCCTCACCCCTTGCAGAGCACAGGTTCCGGACGCTCAGGCTCAGCGGCCATGGCTCACGGGCCCAGCCGCTCCGTGGCATGTGGGATCTTCCCGGGCCGGGGCACAAACCCGTGTCCCCCGCACTGGCAGGCGGACTCTCAACCACTGCGCCACCAGGGAAGCCCCATACCAATGTTTTAAAATATCTCCTTATCTACTAAATCTTCCATGTACACTCTTGCTATCTCATTAGCATTAGGCACAGTCCGTCCACTTTCTAATCTTGGATTCTGTGACACACACTCATCAGTTTTCTGATACCTGTCTAACAACTCCATCTTCATTTCTTTCTGTCCCTTAAGTGTTGGTGGTTCTTATGCATCTTTCCTGGCCTGTCTTTTCTCTATATGCACCGTCACTAGCAATCTCCTCCACACCTATGATTTCAATTAACATCTTTATGTGAATTATGCATAAATCTCTATCTTCAGTCTACATTCTTCTCTTGAATTTTAGGCCCAAATATTTATCTATTGGCTTACATGCATGTGGATATCACAGACATCTCAGGCTCAGTAAGTCTAAGATGGAACTTGTCACACATTATTCTCCTCCTGTGGTTCTATTCTCAAAAACATTATTATTAATCACTGTAATGTTTAAGCTAAAATCCCGAATTTGTTTTGCTTATGGCAGTAAAGGCAGACTACAGACCTTAAACGGTCCTCCTGTCACAGTACAAGTAGATTCTGGATAAAACACGAATTTTAAAGCATTACTAGGATTTTCGGGAAGTAAAGAAAATCTCTGAGGGGGCTTTTCTTTTGCCTCTCCCACAAAACAGAATAAAGCAAAAGCTGTGTGCTATAAAGAAAGTAGGAACAATATACATTAGGCAAAGTAAAAACACACGGTTTGCGCTGAGGGTAAAAATTTCAAAAATTAATTATGCCCTAAGGAGATCAAGCCTTCTACCAGCAGTAGATGAGGGAGATAAATCCAAACCTCTCCTCCCCATATTAAGGCAGGAACACATGGTGTCCCCTAAAGCCCTCAGGTTCCCATCATCAAAACTTCTTTGGTGAAAGCATCACCTATTTACATGCTAGGGATTCCCATGGAATAAGATCAAACAAGTGCACTTCTAATTAAAGGACCGAGAAACACAGAAAGAGAAAGAGTAGTCTGACAAAGAGCCAGCAAAAACAAAGAACAACATAATTAGACTAGCAAAACCTTTTACATAGTAGGGGCATCAAATATGGAATATATAAAAATTATATATGAAATATTTAAAGAAATGAAAAATAAAATCTAAAAATGAACTAGTATCACAGACTATAAAAATGACTTGGCGGGGCTGCCCTGGTGGCACAGTGGTTGAGAGTCCGCCTGCTGATGCAGGGGACACGGGTTTGTGCCCCGGTCCGGGAGGATCCCACATGCCGCGGAGCGGCTGGGCCCGTGAGCCATGGCTGCTGAGCCTGCGCGTCTGGAGCCTGTGCTCCACAACGGGAGGGGCTACAGCAGTGAGAGGCCCGCAGATTTAATAAAGATTTAGATTTTAGAAATGAAAAATATATTTGTGGAATTACTACCTTAATGGACAGGTTCAACAGCAGATTAAACAAAAGGAAGAGAGAATTAATAAACTGGCAAATAGATCTGAAGGAATCCCCCAGGATACAGCATAGAGAAATAAGAAAATAGATGATATAAAGGAGAGGTTAAAAGATACAAGGAAATGATGAGAAGGTCCTATTCTCCAAAGAGCTCAGAAGGTAAAAATAAAGAGAATGAAGACAGTCTGACTGAATAGTATATTTATCACATGTCCGGAATTTTCACCATAATCTTCTTTGCTGTAAATATCTTTGTCACATGCATTTTTGCTGAAAATATTTTTGCCACATAACTAATTGGCAATTTTGCCATAAAAGATAAAATACCTGGCTGATGGTTTGGTTTGATATACACAATACAAAAATCATGACAGATGGTGATGATCTGCCCCAAGAGTTGGTTTCTTCTTTTGAAACACACTACATGGGAGGAGAAAGAGGCCGAGGGCCTTGAAGGCACAGAAGTGAAACCATGTTTCCCACAGAACTTTGTAATGTCTGTCAATGGACATGTGACAAAATGCTAAGAACAAACAGTGCAGAGACTTTCACAACACAGTACAAAGCTCAGTTATAAACATGCATCCCAGTACTTGGAAATTAATACCTTTCTTAAAGAAGGAAGAAATTTTAGTGAAAATAACATTGGGATGCTGAACAAGGAGACAAATCAATAAACAACAAAAGAATGTAATATGATGAACAAAAGACTTGGAAGGCAAGTGCTTAGGTACAACCCACAGAATAAAGTCAGTTATTTGCACAGTATTGTCATGAGTCTACACGCACGTTGAATGTATTCAGATATTTTGTATTTTGCAATGAAGTCTTTTTAATTTTGTTATTCATTTTTCATGTTTAATTATGTCCTTTCTAACGTCTCTCTTTTATTTTTCGTTGTTTTATCTTTTACGGCAAAATTGTCTTATGGCCAATTACTTATGCAGCAAAAATGCTTGTGGCAAAGATGTTTATGGTAAAGAAGCTTATGGTGGAAATACCTAGAACCCATTTAACAAACTTCATACCCAAGCAATAAGACACACATCCTTATTGAGCACATGTAGATCATTTGTACAAATTACTCATTCCATTAAAAGTTTCAACCAATTTTAAAGAATCAGTATCATATAGAACGTGACCTCTGACAATTCAATTAGGTAAGAAATCAATAATAAAAAGATGAAATTTAAAACGGAGAAAAGACAGTCTCTTCAATAAGTGGTTTTGGGAAAACTGGACAGCTACATGTAAAAGAATGAAATTAGAACACTCCCTAACACCTTACACAAAAATAAACTCCAAATGGATTAAAGACCTAAATGTAAGACCAGACACTATAAAACTCTTAGAGGAAAACATAGGAAAAACATTCTTTGACATAAACCACAGCAAGATCTTTTTTGACCCACCTCCTAGAGTAATGAAAATAAAAATAAACAAATGGGACCTAATGAAACTTCAAAGCTTTTGCACAGCAAAGGAAATCATAAACAAGATGAAAAGACAACCCTCAAAATGGGAGAAAATATTTGCAAATGAAACAACAGACAAAGGATTAATCTCCAAAATATACAAACAACTCATGGGGCTCAGTCTCAAAAAAACAAACAATCCAATTAAAAAATGGGCGGAAGACCTAAATAGACATTTCAGCAAAGAAGACATACAGATGGCCAAGAGGCACATGAAAAGATGCTCAACATCATTAATTATTGGAGAAATGCAAATCAAAACTCAGAATGGCCATTATCAAAAAATCTAGAAACAATAAATGCTGGTAAGGGTATGGTGAAAAGGGAACCCTCCTGCACTGTTGGTGGGAATGTAAATTGATGCAACCACTATGGAGAACAGTATGGAGGTTCCTTAAAAAACTAAAAATAGAACTACCATATGACCCAGCCATCCCACTACTGGGCATATACCCTGAGAAAACCATAATTCAAAAAGAGTCATGTACCACAATGTTCATTGCAGCACTATTTACAATAGCTAGGACATGGAAGCAACCTAAGTGTCCTTTGACAGATGAATGGATTAAAGAAGATGTGGCACATATATACAATGGAATATTACTCAGCTGTAAGAAACAAAATTGAGTTATTTGTAGTGAGGTGGATGGACCTAGAGTCTTTCATACAGACTGAAGTAAGTCAGAAAGAGAAAAACAAATACCGTTAACGCATATATATGGAATCTAAAAAAAAAAAAAAAAGGTATTGATGAACCTAGTGGCAGGGCAAGAATAAAGACGTAGACATAGAGAATAGACTTGAGGACATGGGGTGGGAGGGGGAAGCTGGGACCAAGTGAGAGAGTGGCATGGACATATACACACTACCAAATGTAAAATAGATAGGTAGTGGGAAGCAGCAGCATAGCCCAGGGAAATCAGCTCGGTGAGCCTCAAGAGGGAGGGGATATGGAGATATATGTGTGCATATGGCTGATTCACTTTGTTGTACAACAGAAACTAACACAGTATTGTGAAGCAATTATACTCCAATAAAGATCTATTAAAAAAATAATAAAATTTAAAAAATAAAGTAAAAAATAAAATTTCCATAATTCAGAAATATGATATAATTCACAATCCAATGTAAATTCAGTAAGAATATTGACAAGATTGATTGACTGATTGATTGATTACAGATCTTGTAAGTTGAGTCTAAAATTTATATGAAGAACAAAAGCCCCAAAGTTGTCAAAACGCTTGTGAAGATGAAAAAGTAAAGAGGTTTGTTCTATAAACAACAATATTTCTTATGAAGCTATAGTAATTAAGACAGTGTAATATACAATGTATCCATTCTTCCAAAAAGTCATTTGGATCATGTCACCCCCTTAATTAAAACCCTCCAGATAGCTTTCTCTTGCCTTTAAGATAAGGCCCAAACTCCTTCAATGTTACATTTAGGACCCTGTTTACCTCACCAGTCTCATCTCTCACCACTCTTCTTACCTTCAGTTACCCTTCAGAAGTCATGTTAAATATCATCTCCCCAAGCAAATGTTCCCTTGTCCTACTTAACAAGACCATGCACTTAGAGTTCTTTGCCTGAGTGGTTTTCTAAGTGCTGTCCTTTGTTAAGTGTCTGTCTCCCCTGCTACACACATTTCTCACACTTTTACATTAGCAGTGCTTAGAGCAGTACATAATAAATGCTCATATTAGGATTTGTGCTTATTGAATAAATTCATCTCACAAGATCAGAAGGAAAATTTAACACTGGTTTTAGGCACAGAAAATGGACTGGACTTGGTGACCTTGTTTAGTTACCTGTAACAGAAGGACAGAATTGCTCACCATAAAGCAAGTAATGCTGACGATTTACTTACAGAATAAAAAGGAAACACTGAATATTATAGAATGTACTAGATTCTGAGCTCCTTAGGAAGAGAGGGTAATTTTTTAAAAAATTCTTTGTAATTTTAGTGCTTAGCACAGGCCATAGGACATGATTAAATTCCCCACAAATATCTTTAGGAGGCCTTAGAATATGACGGATTCTTCTCTATAGCTTATGTTTCATGGTGGGCCCACAGTAAAGCAAGAAAATGATGATGTCTGAATCACCCTCTTGATCTTTACACAGGTATTCAATTTCAACATTTTTAACTGAGGTAACTGTGATTACAAGAAAGAAACATCAACCTGAAAACACAACTATGACTCTATCAATATATTTTCTTTTTGAACTACTGTTGTTAAATAAGTGACATGAAATAAATGAGTATTTATCACTGCAATTCCCCCCAAACAACTGTCAAAAAGTTGATTAAAGCTGCGTTGGCAATACTGTACTTAATGTTCAAGAATATCCTGAAAGACGTATTTTTCAAGATAGTTATGAGGCATCATAAATAAAAACTAAATTAAAAATAAAGGCTCTAGTAACTAGGATTGCCTAAGAGTTCTGAAAATAGCTCTTTGACATGGTTTGCTTTACTAAATGAGAAAAGTTATAATGGTTTTTATTCAAAATTCAAACCCTAAAACTTAACAAAGGGAGAAGAAACATACTTTTCTTTCTGAATTTTATAGGATATTTTTATGTGACTCTGAAATGACAGTGTAAATGCAATTCACTAAAAAATTGTAAATAGGTTAAAATCCATTCTGCAATTTTATTTACTTGCTTGAATCACTTCTTTGCATCATTGTCTCCATCATGTTTGCCTGGGACTTAACTGTTTCCATGTTAGACCATGTCTACCTTCTTCTATCATGCCAATTTGCTGCAATCAATCTTTCTCCCCATTCCAATGATTTTGTTATTTGAGCGAAAAAGATGAACAATGGCTTCCTAGATCTCAAAAAGCAGCAAATGTTTACGAGAACTGCCCTTTGCTCACAGAGACTTAAGTCCTGGTTCTACTATTGCTGAGTCACACACCTAATTCCAGACACTCTCTCTCCACCCCGTTCCCCAACATCTCCCCTCACCCTTCCCTCTTCTCCTCTTGGTCCTATGGAGGCAATAACAGCCCTGACCTCATAGGATGGGTATAAGAATAAATTGAGATAATACATGTCGAGTTAAACCCAACATCTGGTACATATAAGGGCTCAGTAACTGATGGCCCTTTTTATTAAATAAGATACCATTTTCATTAAGTTGCAGCAACAATACATGACAGCTTGGTCCCAACAATCTTGTCATAATAAAGCACATATGTACCTCTTCAGGGCATCCGCTGTCCACCCAGTCCTGCCGATGGCGATCAAATCCACTGGAACATCTTCAGAGAAGGCCACGTTGCAGATCAGAAAAGAAAGTATGGGGTGCAGAGTGGGGGTAGAAATTAAAAGAAAAAGATCGGTAAGTAGTTAATTCTAAAACCTGCACAACATAAACTTTCTTCTATACAACTGTTAGCTGGAGCAGTGGAGAAGCATTTATGGAGGTCTGCATAACGGACTACTCCTTAGGTAATCGTACTGTTATGGTTGCACGTGGCAATAAATCACGCCACTGAGGCTCACTGCACCGGGCAGAACACCTGGATGCCCACGCAAAGGTGAGACAGTAGCTATTCTATGAAGTTGGCTTTTCTTTTCCTCATACATATGTATTTTTCATCATCACAACGTGTGGATAAAATCTTTTGCAGGTATTTTTCAGATCTTTTTCTTTGTTTTAGTTAAATTTTAAAATTTAAGACCTGCAGTCACACAGACTCTTTCCCTATTGTGCAGTAAAAGCTTAGTAACTCAGCGGGTTTGGGGTGTTCAAACCCACGCATTCCAAAGAAAGAACTGGCCCTTGCCCAGCTCCTGGGAGATCACTTCTAATCCCCTGGAATATCCTGCCTGATAAAAGTGCCTTTGTATATCTTGGGTCTTGGGCTATGTTAGATCATACTAACAATATGATTTATGGTGAATGTCTGTTTTTATTCGCCTGGAGCCCTGGGCCACGTTGCATCCGTTTGACCCCTGGGGGCACTGGAGATGAGAGATAAAGTTAGTCATGCAGAATTTCGTACCTACGTGATGGCCCTCAGTAAAAATCCTGGACGGTGATGAGCCTGGATAAGCTTCCTTGAGTGGCAATACTTGGTGTGTGTTTTCACAAATAGTTGCTGGGAGGATTATGGGCCAACTCCACTGTGGGAGGATGACCGGAAGCCGTGCCTGGTCACGGCTGGACTCTGCCCTACGTTCCTTCCCTTTGCTGATTTTATTCTGTATCCCTTTGCTGTAATAAATGGCAACCTTGAGCATAACAGCTTTGCTGAGTCCTGTGAGTCCTTGTAGTGAATCAGTGACGTTGAGTGTGTTCCCGTGGGTCGCTACCAGCGCTACGATTAGGTCATGTCTAAAAGGTCAAATTCAGCAAGCACTGGGTTGATGCGGTTTTGCTCACTCCCACTCTCTTTCTTGACTCAAATCATTTTCTGCCCCCCCCCACCTATCCAGCTACAGTTCATTCACTTTTCAAGACCCAGAAATTACTACCCAGAGCCCATTCGGATAAAGCTTCATCATTGCTGTGATCATCTCTCACTTTACTATTTAACTTTTCTCGTTTATATAAAATTTCATGGCTTTATGTCTTATTTACCAAACTTGATTGTGAACATTTTAAAGTTAGGGCCAGTGTTATATTTGATCATACCTAGTATATCTGACATATGATTTCTTTTTCATATTAGAAACTTTAAATATTTTTACCAGTTTATGAAAATTAAGGATTTGCACTGCCCCTGAATTTTAATATATTAATATATATACTTATATATAATATATATGAATAAATATCAATCTAAATAGATATTTATCTTTTTTTCAAAATAAATGGAGGCTTTTGGTCATAGTTTCTTATAGGCTGTTCAACTTTAGTCTTATTTTTCTTAGAGTGCTACTTTACAACTTTTTTTTTCACTTGTTTTGCAATGAATCTACACGATGATTTTTTATAAGAATCCCTGCCAGAGATCAGGTACCATGGCATGAATGAGCACAATTTAATTCAAGTGGAATGTGAAAACAGCTCGACTGTCAACAAAAAAGACCATATTTATCATTCTGCCCGGACATGATCTGTTAGAGCTCAGCTGTTTTATACCTACCATCTGTGTTGAACAAGCTTAAGTGTGGAATAAACATCAGTGTGTGATCTGGCATCCCGAGTTTGAGAGTCCCCAGTTGGTCAAGGCTATCTCTGGTTACCCAAAGAGATTCTGCCGCTTAGAGTCCAATTCCAGATGAATTAGACGGCTGTTGCCTCTTTTTTCTTTTTCTTCCCTTCAAGTTTACTTAAATATTGAAAAGTATACTGACATTCTCTTCTGCAAGATGGGAATATATCGATTTTCTACAAAGAATATATTTTGGGAGCCATCTGACAAGTTATTAAATGCAACAGATAATTTTTAAAATGCAGTTTGTCTTTACTTACTCCATTCTAGATGTATTCAAAGCCAGTGGGAAATAGCAACTTTTAGCTTATATTATAACAAGACAGTACCAAATCTTAAATTTATGAGTCAATTTTATCTTAAGTAATTAGTCCCTTAAATTATTACATTAATCCCAGAGAAAAGTATAGAAACACCGCAGTTTGCTTGAGTTATTAAATAATCTCTCAATTATAGTGTGTGAAATTAGGTTCTACTGAAAATATGTAATTCAATTAACTAACCCATTCATTTATTTATTCACACTGCAGCTTACTAATTGCTAGGGTGGGAAGGATTGAGAATGGCAACACACAAATAAGGTTTGGTTTGAAAAATTCATATATTTTTGTACCTTACAGCACCTTAAAAAATTAACACAACGGAACCCTGCCTTTTCAGCATTTTATTTTATAACCCAGTAGTTTAAATAACATCGAAAACCTATTATAAATGAAAGTGTGTGTGTGTGTGTGTGTGTGTGTGTGTGTGTGCGTGTGCTGTATAAATCATCAAGAAAAGCTACCTTTCTATTATTTCTGAATTCTAAATAAATAAAAAATCACTTTTGAGAACACCTTCCTCTCTCCACTGAGCTGCTGTGTCGCTTTTCTGTAACATCACGACATTAACCATGTCATACTCCAGAATGTTGATTTCCAGTGTTCTCAGAGAGGCTCTCCTGACCTGGAATCACCTGGTGTTCCTGCTGAAATGCAAATTCCTGGATCTAACTGGATAAGATTCTCCCACAACTTGGGCCCAGTAATTTTCACTGTAAACAGGTGCCCCAGGTGATCCTCACCACACTGAAATGGGAAAACCACTGACTTCCTGTAAGCTATGGCAATACCGCAGGCCCCTTCACACTCCACCAGCCCATCTCCTGCGCCTTATTACACCTCCCTGAAAGTGTACTCTTCCAGTCTCTGCCTTTGAACACGCTATTACATATGTCTGGAATATCTTCCTTGTCTCCAATTAGTAAACCCAATTCAACTCAAGACTTACCTCCTCCCAGCAGCATTTCCTTTTCCTCTCACCCAGAAGAGTTAGCACACCTTTTTCAATGCCTCTCAATACCAAGTGCTGGTGTTTGTTATTACTTGGTTGCTTTCAAGCTTCTTGTACTCACAAGACTTTGGAGGGAACATGGTTCAAATGAAGATTCTGGGCTCAAACTGCTTGAGTCACAATTTTGGCTTGGGCACCAAATAGGTATGTGATCTTAGGCAAGTTATTTTTCCTATCTAAGCTGGTTTCCTCATCTATAAAACGAGGTAAGGGAGGTTAGGTAAGGATTAAAAGTAGACTGTTGTATAGTCAACATTTAGTAAATATCAGCTGTTTTTAATACCTAAGGAATGTCTTTGTAGAATGTATGTAGCAAGGTTGGCAACTGTTGAAAATGAGTAAGTAGGACTTCAACTGTATAGATAGGATTTAGAAAATGTTTAGGGATTAATGCTGTGTCCCATGTTACTGTGAAATGTGTTTTACACTTGAAGTCCCTTAGCATCATATTTGGGAATTAGTATTACAGAATCTTGTGAGTGAAAATCTAAGTTGCTCTCAAATATGGAGCACATCTTTATTCAATATTTATAAATAGAGGTTATGTGGTTTTGTAAATATTCCTTAAGAATTGATTTTGACAGTCTGAGCTCCTAACTACAATAGATTTCCAATGTTTTTATTTTCAAGTTATTCCCTTCTTCTCACTATTACCTAATTCCAAAACGAATCATTAGAGAGCTCTACTTCCAGTTAATTGTATTATTTTCCACTCAGTTTCAATGGGATGTTGATTTCAAAGCCCTCAGGAGCCATATTAAGTGAACCCCATTTAATAAGGCAGCCTAGAAAAGAATTCTCCTAGCTTGCAGCGTCTATCCAATCATGAGATTAAAGCGTAAATCTTGTCACATCTCTAACTTACCTGTTTTGTGGAAAGGGTTTTAGAAATAAAACTTATTTTGCAAAGGTAATAGATACAGATGAAGAAAATAGAGTAAATGTTAAAATACATACACAAGGATTAAAAATGAAGTCCATGTCTTTCTACACAATTGAACATGTGTCATTTCACCAGTGAGATGAAAATTTAGGAGAAAATTTAGGAGAAAAACTTCACAGAATCCCGAGACCCAGTTAGGAATTAGTTTGGAGATCGGGGGTCAGCATGTTTTTTGTAAAGAACAAGGTAGTAAATACTTCAGACTTTGTAGGCTATATAGTTTCTGTCCTAACTGCTCACCTCTGCGGTTGTAGCTCAAAAGCAGCCACAGACAAATGCATAAAAAAATGGGTGTGGCTGCGTTTCAATAAAACTTTATTTACAAAGCCAGGAAGTGGGTCCAATTTGGCCCACTTGCTGTAGTTTCCTGACCTGTTATCTAAAAATAAAGATCTTTAAAATTCTGAAGACCAGAATACCTCATCAAAGTGTCTGATGATTTAAATGGTCCTTGCAGCCTCGGGTGTACTTATTGGCATGCTATCTTAATGGAAAAATCAATTGCATATTTAGTACGTTTTCTTGCCATCGTCTGCAAAAGTGTGAAAAATGATCCTCCAGCATCAAAAAAATGGAAAATGCTTAAAAAATGAAGTATTTTAGAAGAGAAACAAGTATAATGATAAACTAACTAATAACGTTTATCTTAACCATGAGTCTGGAGCGTAAGATATGGCAAAATCAATTTGTTTTGAAATACCGAAAAAATGTCATTGGAAAGGTAGGTCATAAAATTTACAATGCTGATTGCAATCATCATTATTATCAATAGAATATTAGAAAAAAATCATATCTCATTTCCCATATGGGGCATGCTTGTTCCTAATTGGCCTCAGGCATGAGACGGATGATTTTACTGCTAAAAACACTTCTCCTAAAATCAAGAAACTTGAGCTTAAAGTTTTTCAGAATTTTCATGCCTGAACCACTCAGTACAAAGAGCTCTGGGAATGACAGGTGAATTTAAGCACACAGTAATCTATTACAGAGACAGTACTATAGGACAAATTATGAAATTTCACATCATTATAATATGCAAGGGTATGCAGCATGTTTTCTTTTAATAAAAGCTCTTGATATTAGTTGTAGCTCAGAATCATAATCCAATGCCAACAAGAATAGTTATCTGCAGAACGCAGGAACTTTGCTTTGGAGATGAGTTTTGGATGGAAAACTGGGGTCAAATCATCTGATATCTGATATCCAGAACCTTGTCATTTTACAGCTGTGGCATCTTGCGGAGCTGCAGGTTTTATAAAATAAAGGCTTAATTTTTCTTTAGATTTCTAGAATCTAGAGTAGCCCTAACATGTCTTTAAAAGTATAACACCAGGGTCTTTTATCCTTCCAATTCTTTTATCTCATTAAAAAATTCACATCTTATTTCTCTTTCCTTCCAAACTATTGGTTAAAAACATATTTTTTTAACTTTTTGGTTTTTATTTCCCCTATCTTTCAATGAAAAATATTTTCAAAAGGGAAAAACATTTTTGTAATTGGCTTTCCATGCTGGAGTTCTTTCTTCCTCTGAGTGTCACCTCCTGATTACAAGTCTGTTTTCAGTTTTGGAGTGTGTAAGGTAGGAAAGAATTGATGTTGGGAATGAAGCTACATTATTTAGGCTTATCTGGAAGTAAGCTGATCTTTTCAAAAATCATTATGATTAAAAGGCATTACTGATGTTGGCAAAATATCCTCATTTATGCACTGTTAATACTTTAAGGGAATGAAGGACATATGAAAGTAGACTTAGATATGTCATGAAATAGTGATGCATAAAAACAGTCAGTTATACACTGGACAATCCAGTAAACTCATTTTAGGGCCAAATTATTAGTAATGGGCTGGTGCTGTGAACTTTCAGCATGTTTTAATCAGGGAGATGCTGACTCTACCCAGATTATTAGGTATCTGAGTACTTATTTTATACCTACATTAAAAGTTTCTTAAAATACTACTTAGAAGGGGCAAGAGAATGAAGTATTCACCCATATGGAAACAGTTAAAAGCTATTTGATTCAAAAGACTTGGACTGACTTGTTGCAATACTAATCTCACAGTAAAATTCAATTGTTATCTTTGTTCTACCTAACTTTTTTTTTTTTTTTGCAGTACGCGGGCCCCTCACTGCTGTGGCCTCTCCCGCTGCGGAGCACAGGCTCCGGACGCGCAGGCTCAGCGGCCATGGCTCACGGGCCCAGCCGCTCCGCGGCATGTGGGACCTTCCCAGACCGGGGCACGAACCCGTGTCCCCTGCATCGGCAGGCAGACTCCCAACCACTGCGCCACCAGGGAAGCCCTCTACCTAACTTTTACGTGCTGCTAGTGGATATTGAAATATGGCTCAGGGAATTTTAAATGATGCAAGTTTGGCTGTGTATTGACTTAAATAATCCTTCATTACAGAGCATCATATAATCTCTGTATTTACAAGTTTAAGCCTGATGTTTGGACATTGTGGTTGTTATTTTTTAAAAACCAGCAGTAGATGAAATAGTTAAATCTGAATTCCTCAACGACTTCCAGCTTTGTGCTGATTCACCTGCATGAAGGGGATGTGACTGCATTAGCAATATGAAGTATGCAATTTCAGAAATCTTCCAATTCTATCAAAAACCAGATTACTCAAATGTAGTTTCTCAAACTTTTTGAAATAAACCATATCAAGAAATATAGTTAACATCAAGTGTTTAGACATTTATATATCTGGTTATGTGTGTTTGTGTATGCTGAAACTAAATATTTATTGTGATGTTTCTTTTTTTTTCTCTAAACATACAAATAAAGCACAGAGATATTTGTATTCCATTCTATTTCATTAACAAAAATGCTGGTTGCAACCCACTGTGTAATTGATAGCATGACCCTTCTGAATTGCAACCCTCAGTTTGAATAATACTATCCTAATAGTTTAAAATTTTAATCATATTTATGCTTTAAATAGTATTGCCTGGTTTGTAAAACAATCATTTTAATAGAAAATTACAGAAAAGTATAAAAACAGAAATTAAAGTAGGTAATATCCCAATGCTAAGATATTGTTAGTTTTATTTTCCAACCAATCTTTATTTAACATATAATTATATATACTTATATATTAATCAAATTGGAATCATAACATGTGATAACACTTTTCTACAGTTAATATGATAATCTGGGCATTTTTCCATGTCCATAAATATCCCTTGAGAGTTAATTTTTAATGACAGCATATACTTCATTATATGGCTTGATAAAAATTTTATTGCATGCTATATAGGAAAGTTGTTAAAAGAGTAAATTCTGTGAGCTATCATAAAAGAAATTTTTTTCCTTTTTATCTTTCCTTTTTTTGTATCTATATGAGAAGATGGATGTTAGCTTAACCTACTGTGGTAAACATTTCACAATATATGTAAATCAAACTATCATGCTGGAAGCCTTAAAATTATTTGGTGATGTATGTCTTTTATTTCTCAATAAAACTGGAAAAAATTATTCAACTTTTATATGAGCACATGTATGTTATTTTAACCCTTATAAAAATACATACCACCATTCTTTTTGCAACTTGATGGATTAAAAGTGACAGTCATGCTTTAATTAGCATTTCTTTATTACAGGTGAGGTGAAATGTTAAACCACGTTTATTGACAATTTGTATGTCTGTCTATATCTATGAGTGTATATTCATTTCTTTTACTCATTTTATTCAATTGGGCTATTCTTTTTTTATAGTGTGTCTATAAAATAAGGCATTAAATTTCTGTTAAATATCATCTGTCTGTAATTTGCCATTCAATTCAAAATGATTTTTTTTTTTTGGCCATACAGTGGTTTGTATCTTTACACTGTGAAGTTTTTCAACATTTTCTTCAAGATTCCTTTCTTTGCCTTTTGCTCAGAGAGGCCTCCGTTACCTTGGCATTAAGTAAAATTTGCCATAATCTCTCCTAGTTAGTTCATTATTTCATCCTTTGCTTTCTTTAATCTACTCTAAATTTATTGTGGTATATGGCATGATGCTATAACCAAATCTAAAGAGACAAATTTTATTCAGATTGATGGCTAAGAGTCCCAGGATCTCTTAGCCATCCTTGAATAAGAGATCTTTATCCATCGTTTGGAATTGCATGTTTAATCACATAATAAACTCATATGCTAAGGTCTATTTCTGAAATTGTATAATCTTCCATCGATGGCCTTGTTTCTTCTTGTACAATTCCTATAATGATTTCATTATTACAGTTTTATCTAATGATTTATCTAAACTTAGTTTAAGTCTGCCTTCATTGAACTTATTTTACAATTTTTTCTTGAGTTGTCTCACTCTTTATTCTTCCCTGTGATTTTTATAATTATAGTCTGATGTCCAAATAATAATGTTATTGATGGAATTGATGTGGAAATAATTGACATCTTAATATATTCTAGCTTCCCATCCATTAAAATGTTTATTCAGGTGCCTCATCAAACTTTCATTATTTCCTTTACATGGAACCTACGCATCATTAAGTTTGTTAGTAACTATTTTATCTATTTTTGCTACTGTTAAGGAGCTTTAACCATTGCATTTTCTAAATGGTTATTTCTGACATGGAAAGCTATTGACTTCTGTGTATTTTGTATCTGACTCCTTTACTTACAAATAATAACTCTGCTTCTCCTTTCCAATAGTCATGTCTCTTATTTGTTTCTTTTCTCTGTGTGTTAACCAGAGTTATAGAATTCTGGTACATAATAGTGGGAATCACACCCATGCCTTCTTCCTTATTTTAATGGGAATGTCTCTGGGGCATTAATGTTTAGTATATTTTTTCCACTGTTTGAAATAATATTTGTTATCATGTTAATATGCATATTTCCATTTCAGTCTGCTAACATTTTTACTTAGAAAAAAATGTTGGATTTTATTAAATATATTCCCATCTATCAAGATGACTAAATGATTTTCAATACCAGTGCTATAAATGGCATTAACAGATTTCTTTAAACCAAACCATGTTTGTATTCATGGAGTAAATTCATTATTTGGCCATGTTTTAATTAGTTTGACTTTGTTAACTATAATGCAATATCTCTATGAATAATCTATAGCTAACACCCTACATAACGATGAAAGACTGAATGTTTTTCTCCTAAAATTAGAAACAAGACAAAATGGCTACTCTCACTACTTCTAATCAGCAGCGTACTGTACAGTTTGAAGAGGCAAAGTTAGAACCCAAGAAAGTGAAGCTTTGGCAGAATAATCAAATCATTAACAGCTTCCTGCCTCTCATCTTCCTTGTATGAACATAAAGTAAAATAAGTCAACTCATAGCTTGATTAAGTGGCAAAAACAAGGCAGCCACAGCAGACTTTGGAAGAATTACTGAACTGCTGAGACTTATAACAACCCTCATTAGAGATACAAAGTAATATTTGTTATGATGTTGGAAAGCTGAAAAGCTAATGACTTCAATACTACAATGACAAAGTCAGCCAGAACCCAAGGGACACCTTAGGGTTTAATGTTCCGAGATAAGTGGGTAAACTTCTTGAGTAGGGTGGAAATCATAAGCTACTAAAAAGACAAAAATTGCAGGTATTCCGCTTTTTGAGACACGGGGATTCGTATATATCACCAGACGAAACCAGACATCTCTGGTCATTGAGCCATCTGTCAATATAGTCAGCTTAAGAAATGATCTGCTCTGGGATTTCCAGAAGAGGGTAGCCGCTGGGGCTTAGCTGAGACACAAATAACAACAAAGACTCAGCATTTTCATTTGCCTCCTACCAACTCCTTTTCAAATTTCTAACATACTTAGTTTGCTTGCCTTCTGTTTTATTGAAGCCCCTTTTACCATTCCATCTGACTCACCTCTTCTGTGAGACTTAACCCAGGCTGTGCTCCCAGGGAAGGGTCCTCTCATGGAGGACTATCCTTCTCCCAAGTGCAACCTCCAATCAAGATTACAGTGCCCAGCTTGAGAATAGAACGTTTACTATATGTTAAAAGTTATACACTTAGAGATGAATGCAAAGTCTTCAGTTTACCAAAGGCTATTACCATTTAAAATCAAACTTGTTATCCCAACCGTATGAATAAGATATTCCTTCACTGACTGATCTTAAATATGGCTTTGGCAACTTGCCAGAATCTGGCTGCGAACACATTTTAACAGTTTGGCTTCTTATTTATGAAAGATTTCAACTCCTTTAGAAACACCATAATTCTTCAAAGAACATATGTGGTAATCTGAGGCTGAGGTATGGTAATTGAAGGCAGACTATGACAATTAAATAGATAGTTCATTTTGTTTCTTCAAATTATATACACATGAATAAGATGTTACATAGTTTTTATCTTAGAAAAAGGAAGATTATATTTATTGGTAATTATTCCTAACAGCAAAATTAATCATTTTTGTAGCTTTTAGAATATTTGTGTAAAGTGAGTATTCCATTTAAAAAACAATGGTCTTTTCCCACCTAAGTGTGCAACTTCTGGAGTCCTCTATTTGGGCAGCATTCTAGCACATTCTGAAGAATCTGGGAGCACAGCACATTGTGTCACATAAGAAAAGAGAACTCCCCTTGCCACACTCAACTCCCTTTCTGAATTCGGGCACCAAGAGCAATGGAGTCTCTAGACTTAAATGAATAATTAACTTGATTAATAATTTCAACATGCTATTGGGGCACTGCCAGGGAAAAACAAAACAAAACATCATCTCACTTACTATGGGTATAATGAGCAAAAGAAAAGGAAGGAAGTGGAGGTTATTGACGTCATTCGATCATGTCGTGGTTGACGTGTGTTCAATAACTGTCAGTTATGTAACTCTCACCCAAATCTGGCAGTATTCCTTACACTTATTCCCATTTGACTACTGCAAAAAATTGAGGCTGAATTATTTAGTGGAAAGAGCATAAGCTTCAGAACTGCAAACATAAAATTAGGTTCAGGTCTTGACTCTGCCATTGATTGATGTGATCCACCTCCAAGTTATTACTGGAGATTACGGGGTGAGATCTATGGCGAGTTATTGTTGGAGATTCAGTTTCTGTAAATTGGAGATTGTAAAATCTACCTTCACTGGGTGAGGATTAAATGAGATAATATAGATGAAGTACCCTTCCAGTGTTTGACATAGTGAGTGCTCAATAAATATGTTATTTTATGCTTTCTTACCATCCATAGCACCTAGCACAGGTCGAAAAATGCCTATTGGGAAAAAAACATATTGTAACCTAACCAGTTATTGATATAACTGAAAATCTATAAAATATCCTTCAAGTACTGACCCAGCTTCTTTAGCCACAAAAGTTAGGTATATAAAACAAAGAGGACAAATCTTTTCTTTTTGATGAATGAATTCTTCCAGAATCTAAAAATTCCTTGCCCAGCATTCAACTTTGCTATTTTGGTAGAACAGAAGTGAGAGCTGAGTCCTCAGGGAAAGAAAAAAAAAATTCTTCCTCATGGCTGTGAGCCATTGAAGCAAACACCCAGTTATAAATAAAACACCTGGACATTTCCGGATTCTGATTTTTGACACCCTTTCTTAAAACTTCTTGATTTCAGACCAAATATTATACTTAAATGGCACTTTCAAATGCATAGAAGTGGACAGAAAGAGCAGTGACTTTTTTTTTTTTTTTTTTTTTTTTTGCGGTATGCGGGCATCTCACTGTTGTGGCCTCTCCCGCCGCGGAACACAGGCTCCGGACGCGCAAGCCCAGCAGCCATGGCCCACGGGCCCAGCCGCCCCGCGGCACGCGGGATCCTCCCTGACCGGGGCACGAACCCGCGTCCCCCGCACCGGCAGGCGGACTCCCAACCACTGCGCCACCAGAGAAGCCCCAAGAGCAGTGACTTTTACTTTGCTGTTGGCTCCGGAAAAGGAACATAAAGTCTTGCAGGTTTAGGTGTGCCATGCCTCTGTAAAATGCTATCCTTCTGCCAGTAAATTTTTATTCCATGGTGCTCAGAGATTAATGGCTCCTGGTCTTTCAGAGCTGTCTGTCTTCCTCAGGAACATCAATATTGCATGAATCAACTCACCTCTGTTCTGCCAAGATAGCAAAGTTGGGCTTGGGTAAGGAACCAGAAATCCCTTCGAGGAGATGATTATCTATCTCATCAAAGAAAGGTCTGTATCCCAATTTAATTTTTTTTTACTATAAAAAGTTTCAGAATTTTACTTGGAATGCTGAGATTTATAGAGAAACAGATAAGATGGTATTTCTAGTTTCTCAGAGAACCATAGGATGAACTTTTCTTTATCCTCGTTTACCATTTGGGAAAGTACTATAAGGGAATAAAAGTGACATCTGTCATCATCTCTCCAGGAACAGGAACCAGTAAACCGTCCCAGACAAATCAATCTCTCTCTCCCCCTCCTCTCTGCCTCCGCCACCATTCCTTAAGAGATAAAGTGTTTCTAATCACAGCGCATTTGGGTCCTCCCAAATGATCTGTAGAAAGAATGGGTGAAATAGGAAGATTAGTATTTTAAACTAGGAAAACCTGTATTAATCACAGACTTTTAAGCTCTGTCCAGAGTTCAGGGTTTAGTTTGGCAGAGGCCTTCAATGACTGCTGTAGCGAGTGAGGAGGAGATGGGAGGGCCTGGCTATGAACCCGCTATAAGATATAATTTTATCTGTTTTGTATTTGAAGTTTCTGCTTTTCAAAAATGTTTCTCCTGCTTAAGAAGAAAAAGTTTGAAAACCGTTTTATTAAATCATTTGTATACCTCATCCCATTAATTAATCTAGGCTTCTTATCATTATATTTTACAATGTAATTAAATCTTTTAGACAAGTACTATGAGCTCATTTAAAATATGGTAATATAACTTTGACAGGGCACTCCGAGAAGCAACTTTTTCTCTCTGTATGTCCCTAGAAGATGTAATTTAAGGCATTTTAATACCAGACAATAATACCTGAGTGAATCTCATAATGACCAGCAAAACACTGTCTTTTAAAAGATATTTGCTTAATGATTTTTGATACTGCACTTCTATTTCCTTCAAGAGATATTATACTTGTGAGATAACTTTTCTAAGATCCAGGTTAAATTAGAGTATCTCTCATACATGTGTGGCAGTCCATATTTGTTTACATTAATCATTCAAACTTGAAAATAGTCATTGCTCCATTTCATCAATTTATTTGCTCAAGGAACATATTTCTCCATGCATATCTTCGGCTCACAGGAAACTCAGCTTTATCTTCTAAAGTCTTAAGAGTGATTATTCCAAGTAGAAGTAAATTGATTTTGGTGGAAACACTTCCAAGATTTCTAGAATTTGCTGCAACGTTATATGATTTCCTTATTATTTTAAAACTGCATGTTTAAGTATTTTGAAATATATCCCTATCTATCTATCTATCTACATTTGAGTTCAATTTGCCACTTGAAGTCTAGATTGTAATATCAATGCTTAAAAAAATAATAAGTCTAATTTTGTAGTGGCTTTTAGTATACACAAAGCTTTGATTTCTTTTAAAATTTTTATTATTTTTTCTTCATTATAAATCTGTGAACTCACCTGGAAGGGTCTGTTTCTAAGACTATACCAAGCCCAGGTCCTTATGTAGATTACCAACAATGTATTAGTAAATTCTTTCCACTTTAAGAAATGATTCTGGGGCTTTCCTGGTGGCGCAGTGGTTGAGAGTCCGCCTGCCGATTCAGGGGACACGGGTTCGTGCCCCGGTCTGAGAAGATCCCAAATGCCGCGGAGCGGCTGGGCCGGTAAGCCATGGCAGCTGAGCCTGCGCGTCCGGAGCCTGTGCTCCACAACGGGAGAGGCCACAACAGTGAGAGGCCCGCGTACCACAAAAAAAAAAAAAAAAAAAGAAAAAAAAAAAGAAATGATTCTGGTCATAAAAGAGTGTTCTGCTTCCTTCCTTTATTCTATATCAGATTTGTCAGGCATATAAAATATCAAATTACTAAATGCTAATTCTATTAGAGTTTTATGCAGCTCATGTGTACAAATGTTCTATGTCCCATTAAAGGCAGCAAAAAGAAGGATTTTAAGAATTTGGGTGTGAAGCAATTTTCTGCTTCATAAAATACAGTTAGTGTCACCTTATGTTTACAGAAGCATTCTTGGATGTATAGATATTTCTTCAGATTTGCTTTTAATGAAACTGACTTAGTATTCCAGAGCACCCCTTTAACCCAGATTGAAAAAAATATTTATAGCAAAAGCTATATAAGCATAAGGAGAATGGATATCTAGACCTGAATCTTCATGTTGATAGTTCAGAAGACCCATTAATTCAACATTCTCAAAATCTTCTTTATTATTCATTTTCAAACACTGTTATATTCATTTGACCTGGTCCTTCATTTGCTGTTTGTCATTTCCTTAGGTGGTAACTATTAGAATCACCTCATTTATCCCAGTGTCACTGTTTACTTCATTAAACCCTTCAAAACCAGACAGTCAATATTTTCTTCCAAAATAATTTATTGTGAATACATATTTTACTTTTTCTTCTGATTAATCAACATATTTGTTATATGTTTTCCATTTGTCTGGCAAACTTTTCCTGTAAACGGCCAGATAGTAAATACTTCAGGCCTGTGGCTCTTGTGATCTCTGTCAGAGGAATTCCTTTATGGAGAATAATTGAACTTAACCTAGGAATTCTAGCTATGCCTTAGATCCTGAACACACAAATGAAGTTAAAACTTAGATAATAGCAAGGATTTCCATAATGGTGTTAGGTAGGGTGACCATATAATTAACTTATAGGGCGAACCACTACACTTTTGAGAGAGAAAGAAATAGGGCATAGGGACCATAGGCCTAAAGCAGACCTGTGGTGAGAAAACTGGGCATATGGCATTTAGGGCATAATCCTTGATTATGCCCATAATGCCCTGATCCTTATACTTCACAGACATTTCTAGTTACAAATTCTGTGCTCAACTTCCGTAAGTCTTTCTAGTCAAGTTTTCTAGTATATTTATCTCCTACCATGTTCACTTTATTTTAGACAATCTAGGTTTATGCTTGCATACAAAAATTTAAGTCTCTGAGGTATTTTATGCCCCTTCCTCTGAAATATGACATAAAGGATTATTCTCTTTTGTCATAGACTGAGAATATAGGTCCATTTCAGCTCCATCTTCTGATATATGAGTAGAAAACACACGCAAAAAGCAATACAGGACTAACTCTCCGATATGAAATAAACTCTTCTTTTTTTTTCTTGCGGTACGCGGGCCTCTCACTGTTGTGGTCTCTCCCGTTACGGAGCACAGGCTCCGGACGCGCAGGCTCAGCGGCCATGGCTCACGGGCCCAGCTGCTCCGCGGCATGTGGGATCTTCCTGGACCAGGGCACGAACCCGCATCTCAACCCAGGGCACGAACCTGGACTCTCAACCACTGCGCCACCAGGGAAGCCCCTGAAATAAACTCTTTATATGCCATTTTTGCTGCATGAAATCTTAACAGATAATTCACAAGTCTTTTTTTCCCTTGAGAATTCTACCTATGTGCTATTTTTATTACTTTCTCCAATTCACAGTTTTTACTTTTTTCATGGGGACTCTAGCTTGCCAGTTATGCACTTTGCACGAATATAACCTCGATTATTATTAAACAAAACTTTACATGTATCTTTTAAAACAAATCATTCAGATAAGTTTTCAGTAGCGGTTAGTGTAAATATGCTAATAAACCCCCTAAAGTAGGCAAGGGGAGGGACATCTGCTTTGGATTGCTCATCCAGTGCGTGAACATTCTTAGCAAGACCACATGTGCTAAGAGTAGGCATAGAAGCCTAATAGAGAAATTCCAACCCTAGCATTTATTTTTCCCTTCATCTCTCCAACCACGTGTCCTTCAAAAATTTTTGTTTTATTTTTTTAACATCTTTATTGGAGAATAATTGCTTTACAATGGTGTGTTACTTTCTGCTTTATAACAAAGTGAATCAGCTATATATATACATATATCCCCATATCCCCTCCCTCTTGTGTCGCCCTCCCACCCTCCCTATCCCACCCCTCTAGGTGGACACAAAGCACCGAGCTGATCTCCTTGTGCTATGCGGCTGCTTCCCACTGGCTATCTATTTTACATTTGGTAGTGTATATATGTCCATGCCACTCTCTCACTTCGTCCCAGCTTACCCTTCCCCCTCCCCATGTCCTCAAGTCCATTCTCTACGTCTGAGTCTTTATTCCTGTCCTGCCCCTAGGTTCTTCAGAACCTTTTTTTTTTTTTTTAGATTACAGATATATGTGTTAGCATATGGTATTTATTTTTCTCTTTCTGACTTACTTCACTCTGTATGACAGTCACTAGGTCCATCCACCTCACTACAAATAACTCAGTTTCGTTTCTTTTTATGGCTGAGTAATATTCCATTGTATGTATGTGCCACATCTTCTTTATCCATTCATCTGTCGATGGACATTTAGGTTGCTTCCATGTCCTGGCTGTTGTAAATAGAGCTGCAACGAACATTGCGGTACATGACTCTTTTTGAATTATGGTTTTCTCAGGGTATATGCCCAGGAGTGGATTGCTGGGTCGTATGGTAGTTCTATTTATAGCTTTTTAAGGAACCTCCATATTATTCTCCATAGTGACTGTACCAATTTACATTCCCACCAACAGAGCAAGAAGGTACCCTTTTCTCCACACCCTCTCCAGCATCTATTGTTTGTAGATTTTTTGATGATGGCCATTCTGACCAGTGTGAGGTGATACCTCATTGTAGTTTTGATTTGCATTTCTCTAATGATTAATGATGTTGAGCATTCTTTCATGTGTTTGTAGGAAGTCTGTATATCTTCTTTGGAGAAACGTCTATTTAGGTCTTCTGCCCATTTTTGGATTGGGTTGTTTGTTTCTTGATATTGAGCTGCATGAGCTACTTGTAAATTTTGGAGATTAATTCTTTGTCAGTTGCTTCGTTTGCAAATATTTTCTCCCATTCTGAGCGTTGTCTTTTCATCTTGTTTATGGTTTCCTTTGCTGTGCAAAAGTTTTTAAGTTTCATTAGGTCCCATTTGTTTATTCTTTTTTTCCATTTCTCTAGGAGGTGGGTCAAAAAGGATCTTGCTGTGATTTATATCATGAAGTGTTCTGCCTATGTTTTTCTCTAAGAGTTTTATAGTGCATGGCCTTACATTTTGGTCTCTAATCCATTTGAGTTTATTTTTGTATATGGTGTTAGGGAGTGATCTAATCTCATACTTTTACATGTAGTTGTCCAGTTCTCCCAGCAACACTTATTGAAGAGACTGTCTTTTCTCCACTGTATATTCTTGCCTCCTTTATCAAAGGTAAGATGACCATATGTGCGTGGGTTTATCTCTGGGCTTTCTATCCTGTACCACTGATATATATTTGTGTTTTTGTGCCAGTATCATGCTGTCTTGATTACTGTAGGTTTGTAGTAGAGTCTGAAGTCCAGGAGCCTGATTCCTCCAGCTCAATTTTTCTTTCTCAAGATTGCTTTGGCTATTCGGGATCTTTTTTGTTTCCATACAAATTGTGAAATTTTTTGTTCTAGCTCTGTGAAAAATGACAGTCGTACTTTGATAGGGATTGCACGGAATCTGTAGATTGCTTTGGGTAGTACAGACATTTTCATAATGTTGATTCTTCCAATCCAAGAACATGGTATATCTCTCCATCTGTTTGTATCATCTTTAATTTCTTTCATCACTGTCTTATAGTTTTCTGCATACAGGTCTTTTGTCTCCTTAGGTAGGTTTATTCCTAGGTATTTTATTCTTTTTGTTGTAATGGTAAATGGGAGTGTTTCCTTAATATCTCTTTCCGATTTTTCATCATTGGTGTATAGGAATGCAAGAGATTTCTGTGCATTAATTTTGTATCCTGCAACTTTACCAAATTCATTGAATAGCTCTAGTAGTTTTCTGGTAGCATCTTTAGGATTCTCTATGTATAGTATCATGTCATGTGCAAACAGTGCCAGCTTTACTTCTGCTTTTCTGATTTGGATTCCTTTTATTTCTTTTTCTTCTCTGATTGCTGTGGCCAAAACTTCCAAAACTATGTTGAAAAATAGTGGTAAGTGTAGGCAACCTTGTTATGTTCCTGATCTTAGTGGAAATGATTTCAATTCTTCACCATTGAGAACGATGTTGGCTGTGGGCTTGTCATATATGGCCTTTATTATGTTGAGGTAAGTTCCCTCTATGCCTACTTTCTGCAGGGTTTTTATCATAAATGGGTGTTGAATTTTGTCGAAAGCTTTCTCTGCATCTATTGAGATGATCATATGGTTTTTCTCCTTCAATTTGTTAGTATGGTTTATCACATTGATTGATTTGTGTATATTGAAGAATTCTTGCATTCCTGGGATAAGCCCCACTTGATCATGGTGTATGATCCTTTTAATGTGCTGTTGGATTCTGTTTGCTAGTATTTTGTTGAGGATTTTTGCATCTATGTTCATCAGTGATATTGGTCTGTAGCTTTGTTTCCAATAGAATTTCAATTGTATTGATTTGAGTCTTCTTTTTTTTTTTTGGTGAGTCTGCTTAGTGGTTTATCAATTTTGTTTATTTTCTCAAAGAACCAGCTTTTAGTTTTATTGATCTTTGCTATCGTTTCCTTCATTTCTTTTTCATTTATTTCTGATCTGATCTTTATGATTTCTTTCCTTCTGCTAACTTTGGGGTTTTTTTGTTCTTCTTTCTCTAATTGCTTTAGGTGTTTATTTGAGATGTTTCTTGTTTCTTGAGGTAGGATTGTATTGCTATAAACTTCCCTCTTAGAACTGCTTTTCCTGCATCCCATAGGTTTGGGGTTATCGTGTTTTCATTGTCATTTGTTTGTAGGTATTTTTTGATTTCCTCTTTGATTTCTTCAGTGATCTCTTGGTTATTTAGTAGTGTATTGTTTAGCCTCCATGTGTTTGTAGTTTTTAGTTTTTCCTGTACATGATATCTAGTCTCAGAGAATTGTGGTTGGAAAAGATACCTGATATGATTTCAATTTTCTTAAATTTACCAGGGCTTGATTTGTGACCCAGGATATGATGTATCCTGGAGAATGTTCCATGAGCACTTGAGAAGAAAGTGTAATCTGCTGTTTTTGGATGGAATGTCCTATAAATATCAATTAAGTCCATCTGGTCTATTGTGTCATTTAAAGCTTCTGTTTCCTTATTTATTTTTATTTTGGTTGATCTGTCCATTGGTGAAAATGGGGTGTTAAAGTCCCCTACTATTATTGTGTTACTGTTGATTTTTCCTTTTATGGATGTTAGCATTTTCCTTATGTATTGAGGTGCTCCTATGTTGGGTGCATAAACATTTACACTTGTTATATCTTCTTCTTGGGTTGATCCCTCGATCATTATGTAGCGTCCTTTTTTATCTCTTGTAATAGTCTTTATTTTAAAGTCTGTTTTGTCTGATATGAGATTTGCTACTCCAGCTTTCTTTTGATTTCAATTTGCATGGAATATCTTTTTCCATCCCCTCACTTTCAGTCTGTATGTGTCCCTAGGTCTGAAGTGGGTCTCTTGTAGACAGCATATATATGGGTCTTATTTGTGTATCCATTCAGCCAGTCTATGTCTTTTGGTTGGGGCATTTAATCCATTTATATTTAAGGTAATTATTAATTTATATGTTCCTATTACAATTTTCCTAACCATTTTGGGTTTGTTATTGTAGGTCTTTTCCTTCTCTTGTGTTTCCTGCCTAGAGAAGTTCCTTTCGCATTTGTTGTAAAGCTGGTTTGGTGGTGCTGAATTCTCTTAGCTTTTGCTTGTCTGTAAAGGTTTTAATTTCTCTGTCGAATCTGAATGAGATCTTTGCTTGGTAAAGTAATCTTGGTTGTAGGTTTTTCCCTTTCATTACTTTAAATATGTCCTGTCACTCCCTTTTGGCTAGCAGAGTTTCTGCTGAAACATCACCTGTTAACCTATGGGGATTCCCTTGTATGTAATTTTTTCCTTTTCCCTTGCTGCTTTTAATATTTTTTCTTTAATTTTTGATTGTTTAATTAATATGTGACTTGGTGTGTTTCTCCTTGGATTTATCCTATATGGGACACTCTGCACTTCCTGGACTTGATTGATTATTTCTTTTTCCATGTTAGGGAAGTTTTCAACTATAATCTCTTTAAATATTTTCTCAGTCCCTTTCTTTTTCTCTTCTTCTTCTGGGACCCCTATAATTAAAATGTTGGCACATTTAATGTTGTCCCAGAGGTCTCTGACAGTGTTCTCAATTCTTTTCATTCTTTTTTCTTTATTCTGCTCTGTGGTAGTTATTCCCACTATTTTATCTTCCAGGTCCCTTATCCATTCTTCTGCCTCAGTTATTCTGCTATTGATTCCTTCTAGAGAATTTTTAATTTCATTTATTGTGTTGTTCTTCATTGTTTGTTTGCTCTTTAGTTCTTCTACATCCTTGTTAAACGTTTCTTGTATCTTCTCCATTCTATTTCCAAGATTTTGGATCATCTTTACTATCATTATTCTGAATTCTTTTTCAGGTAGACTGCCTATTTCCTTTTCATGTGTTTGGTCTGGTGGGTTTCTACCTTGCTCCTACATCTGCTGTGTATTTCTCTGTCTTCTCATTTTGCCTAACTTACTGTGTTTGGGGTCTCCTTTTCACAGGCTGCAGGTTCGTAGTTCTCATTGTTTTTGGTGTCTGCCCCCAGTGGGTGAGGTTGGTTGAAAGGGTTGTGTAGGCTTCCTGGTGGAGGGGACTGGTACCTGTGTTCTGGTGGATGAGGCTGGATCTTGTCTTTCTGGTGGGCAGGACCACGTCTTGTAGTGTGTTTGGGGGTGTCTGTGACCTTATTATGATTTTAGGCCACCTCTCTGCTAATGGGTTGGTTTTTGTTCCTGTCTTGCTAGTTGTTTGTCATAGGGTGTCCAGCACTGTAGCTTGCTGGTTGTTAAGTGGAGCTGGGTCTTAGCGTTGAGATGGAGATCCCTGGGAGAGCTTTTGCTATTTGATATTACATGGAGCTGGGAGGTCTCTGGTGGACCAATGTCCTGAACCTCACTCTCCCACCTCAGAGCCTCAGGCCTGACACCTGGCCGGAGCACCAAGATCCTATCAGCCACATGGCTCAGAAGAAAAGGGAGAAAAAAAAAAAAAGAAAGAAAGAAAAAATAAAGTAAAATAAAATAAAGTTATTAAAATAAAATTTTTTTAAAATTAGAAAGTAATAATAAAAAGAAAGAAAGAAGAGAGTAACAAAACCTAAAGACAAATCCACCAATGATAACAAGTGCTAAAAGCTATACCAAAAGAAAAAAAAAGAAAAAAAAATGGACAGACAGAACCTTAGGACAAATGGTAAAAGCAAAGCTATAGAGACAAAATCACACAAAGAAGCATACACATACACACTCACAAAAAGAGAAAAAAGGGAAAAAAAAATATATATAAAGGAAGAGAGCAACCAAATCAATAAACAAATCTACCAGTGATAATAAACTCTAAATACTAAACTAAGATAAACATAAAACCAGACACAAATTAGATGCAGAAAGCAAACCCCAAGTCTACAGTTGCTCCTAAATTCCACAGTCTCAATTTTGGCATGATTCGTTGTCTATTCAGGTATTCCACAGATGCAGGGAACATCAAGTTGATTGTGGAGATTTAATCCGCTGCTCCTGAGGTTGCTGGGAGAGATTTCCCTTTCTCTTCTTTGTTCGCACAGCTCCTGGGGTTCAGCTTTGGATTTGGCCCTGCCTCTGCGTGTAGGTCGCTGGAGGGCGTCTGTTCTTCGATCAGACAGGATGGGGTTAAAGGAGCCCAGACAGGATGGGGTTAAAGGAGCCGCTGCTTCGGGGGCTCTGGCTCACTCAGGCCGAGGGGAGGGAGGTGTACGGAGTGCGGGGCCTGCAGTGGCAGAGGCCGGCGTGACGTTGCACCAGCCTGAGGCGCGCCGTGCGTTCTCCCGGGGAAGTTGTCCCTGGATCCTGGGACCCTGGCAGTGGCGGGCTGGACAGGCTCCCCGGAAGGGAGTGTGGATAGTAACCTGTGCTTGCACACAGGCTTCTTGGTGGCGGCAGCAGCAGCCTTAGCGTCTCATGCCCGTCTCTGGGGTCCACGCTTTTAGCCGCGGCTCGCGCCCGTCTCTGGAGCTCGTTTAGGCAATGCTGTGAATCCCCTCTCCTCATGCACCCCAAAACAATGGTCTCTTGCCTCTTAGGCAGTTCCAGGCTTTTTCCCAGACTCCCTTCGGCTAGCTGTGGTGCACTCACCCCCTTCAGGCTGTGTTCACGCCCCCCAATTTTTATTGTAAATCCTGGCTCCACTGTTTCCTAGTTTCGGGACCTTGGCTAAGCTTCTCAACCTTCCTAATTCTCATTTACTTAATCTGTGAAACAGGGACCTTAACACTTACCTCTTAATGTGACTGCAAAGACTGAATGAGATAACAGAATTAAAAGACTTTAGTGGCAGTAAAGGCTTTCCTGTGATGCCTGGCACATGGTAAGTATAGAATAAAAGGTAGGTACTATGATTATGTTAAGCATCTCCAAAGGTGAGGCATGCTTACCCTTAAAACAACCCCCTTGTCCTTTCTTTCAAAGCGCATGCAATTTAGCAGCAGTAGCAGCAGCAGGAAATCTGGGCAAAGATAAAATAAACTTGTGTGCTAACAGACTGCAGAGGAGAGAGAGATTAATTTTGATCAGAGCAAAGGTCAATGCAGAGGTCTTCTCTGGTGGTCGAAGACCTTATTTTAGGAATATAAAATCTGTGTATTTTTAGGAGAGTCTATCATTAGAAATTAATGCAGACAAGATCATGATACATGGAGAGAACAGCTCCCCCTTGACTATGAATTCTCATCGAAGGGAAAATTCTAGAGCTGGGAGAAAGAAAAAGTGGCCCTCTAGGAAGGAGAAAAAAATGAGCATCACTAACCCGGAATCAGCCAACCCATATTATAATGATCCAGAAAAGGAAAATTTGAATGCTAGTCTTTGTTCAACCAATACATCATTTTTATCTTGAAATATCTTCTTCTTTGTTTTCCTTAATAAAGTATACTAGCTTGGTCAGATTGCCCTACAATCATATAAAAAGATACATCTCTAGAATAACACTATTTAGATGTTCTTAGAGCTAAAGAAACAACAGGATTGTTGCATGCATTGCTGAATTACTGCATTTCCTGAACTTTTCCATGAATGACAAAATTCCTACCATAAAATTTCCCTCAAAACTCTGGGTAGGACAAGATTGTATCTCTGACTCAAAACTTGAGAGAGAATAAATTCTTTAGCGTTTAGAACATTTCATAAAAATCTTTAGTAGTATGTTCATATCAAGACATATGAAACAATCATATTTCAGCTTTTCTCAGAGACAGATTTTAGCAGAAAGCAAAAAATCAGAACCTATCCCAATGACGTTTTTATCATTTTGTTATGTAAGTGTTGAAAGAGCTGGCTTAAGTAGGAATATACTGAATTTTGAATGTTTTTCTGTATCTTGACATTAGATTTTCAGCAAAACAAATAATTAAACCAAACTACTTTCATTAAATGTTTTCTTCTTACCACAATATCAGAATTTTCATTATAAGACTGTTAATCTGAGGTTCACCTCCTACTCAATAGTCATGTCAATTTTGTTTAAAGGGAAGCCAACTGTGAACTTTGGTTTTTGCTTTTAAATTTTGATTTCCTTGTCTTTTAAGGATCATATTTTTTTCCATAATAATTTAGCACCTACTGTTTTTAAATTGAGAAATTCAATTTCATTCTTGGACAATTAAATTTTAATTATTTCCAGAGGAACTCATTAGTGCATTAGTACAAGCCAGCTAAGGGAATGGAATATGTAATTTAGCACTAAAATGCTCCATTTTTGCTACTCCATATATGTTTGCTAGATTGCATTTGTTGAAGTTTAGTTTTCTAAATTACAACCAAGTAAAATGCAGCCACCAGAGTTGGTTAACACCTAAGCAAAATTTTAAAATCACCTGGATGATCTTGAAAAAGCAGCTATAAAGAGATGTAATGCTAAATAATTCTACAGCTCTTATCTCTAGTTTGCCAAATGGTGCTCAGATGGAATGCAAACACAGCATTCACTGACTGGAAAATCAAAGATTACTTTAAATATGCCTTGATATTTCAGGGGGGCCTTGGTTACCAGGAGACTTGGCTCAAGACCTACCTGTTGCTTTAGAGTTTGGAGAAAAGAAAGCTGGTTTCCATTCTGTATTCATAGCCGTCTGTAGAGACTGGCAGATGGCCAGTGGCAAAAAGGAGACAGAGACCAAAATGCAAAATAGATGATAGATAGATCGATAGATAGATATAGATAGATAAAAATAACACAGTTCAGTACCTTTTTTTTTTTTAAAAAAAAGTAAAGAATTACATGCATTTTATATCCAAAAGGCTAATAAACCTAATGCCATCTTTTCAGGGGAAAGAAATGTAGCCCATACATTCAGCATTGATAATTTTCTGCTCCTGAAAGGTTCTTTAACTTTAGAATTTTCTCAAAGAGTATCCAAATTTTCCTAATACACTTTAACATATATTTCCTTTCTTTTAGGAATATATGGTTGTTTATTGATTGATTCAGTGTAGGTAATATGTACATATGGTGAAAATTCAAACTCTATAAAAGGGAATCTGATGAAATGATATTCTCTCTTTATGTCAATTTCCAATTCATGGCAGTTTCCCCAAAGGTGAAACTAGCTGCTACTCGTATCTTATATATCTTTTCAAAAGTATTCTCTATATTGGAATATACTTCAAAATGCTTTTATGTAATGGATAAAATAGCATCCCACCTCATTATACTATTATAATTAATTCACACACAAAAACTCGTACATTTGTTAAAGCTGGGCTTGGAATGCTCAGAAGGAAATAAAAATGGACTTTAATTCTGTATTCTTAAAAGTCAAATGTGTTTATGTTATATTTCAGGACAAGCTAATTAAGAGAAATACTAAGATTCTTTATCTAAATTTGAAGGGATTATAAAGGGCCTAGCACTAAAATAAGTTCTAAATTCAATTCACCACTTATAAGCATTGCACGTCAAAAACAATTATCTTGGCTGTATGATATTTCTAGAAGCACCTCAGCTCCTTTAGAACAGTGAATTTCTACTGTGGTGGGAGTATTTTAATAAAAATTCAGAAATCAAAGATGTTCCAACAAATTTAACTAGCTAACAATGTTCCAACATCATCTGATTTATTTTATATGCTATACTTATCCAAAAATTTCTTGCTTTCTTTTATCATGATCTATTTCATTAACTCCTGATAGATTTTAACAACAAATATTTTTATCTTCAGAACTTTCTTTTTGTAGTATTTCTCTATTCCAAATTAAGAATAAGTGTTTCCACACAATTTTGGCCTACTGCAGGCTTACAGGACTTTCAGCCCACACGTTGCAAGAGCAGCATTTCCACTGTGCCGGCCTCAGATTACCCCAGGATCCCCTAAGGAGGTTTGTTAAAAAGTTAAATCCCTGGGCTCCACTCTGGACCTACTGAATATGGATCCCTTGGAGGGTTTCAGAGACATCTGCATTTTAACAAGCTTCAGTATCAATTCTTCACTGTACTAATATGTGAGAACTACTGAACTTATGGCCACTCAGATGTAAAGAACGTAAGAAGCAAATATCTGGATGACATATGGATTTCACATTTTAGCATATACAGTCAAGGAGCTTTATTGATTTTCCAAGATTAGTCAGTTAATTGTTGGCCGTGCCACTAGGCATTCAGACATCCAGTCGAATCTACCTCAGACAACAAAACATGGCCCCCTCTTTAGTTTCAATTTTGGGGAATTTTGATTCCTTTTGAATAACTCAGGAATGCTTCTTCCATTCTGAGCCCCTCTTGAACCTTGGCTGGCTAGTACTCCCTGACACAGGAAGTCCAGGTGGCCACCAGTTTCAGATCTATGGGCAATTTACCCACTGTTGCTGAGTGTATATAATTAAAGTCTAATGTCTCCTTGATGCCTTCAATCAGAAATGACAGCAATTGTCTTCTTCCTGTCTATCATGACTAGGCGGAGTGGTAACAAAGCATTCCAATTAATTTTTCTTCAATTAAATAATTTTGTTGGATCTGATAGTTCAGCAAGGACATATTTTCTACCAAAGACAAAAGTAGATTTTGTTAGTTATGAAGAGCTTCATATTTTGTATTTAAACCTGACATTCAATTTATATACTGAAAACAGTAACATTTTCAGCAATCAAAATATTAATAATCTGTAAATCTGATAAGCAGATGGAGGTGATTTCAACTTGAAAGTCAGCACGTTGGAACACAGATCAATAAAAGTTTATTTAAAATTCTTAGAGCTTGGTGAGTTCTAAATGTCCATCCGAAATTAGGTGCATTTCCAAGCAGAACTTTATTTTACCCCAATCCACTGAAATAAGCCTAAGGTTATAATTATTTTTGGATCAGGGCTCCCTCAAATGGCTTCTATTTGATTATTAGGTCTGGACTCCACATCTTATCACCAAAGCTAACAAGTTTCCTTATGTGAAAGAATCATATAAATGTATAATTTACAAGTAGCTTCAAATGTGAATTTATTAGACCATATATGGCTTGTTACTCAACAATTGTAGGTTCCGGATCCTCTCCTTCAATCTTAAAATCTTGGACTAAATTAAGTCTTACTGTTAAATGAGACCAACTTTATATGGCTTTGTATGGCCTTCTCAGGATTTCAGTGGAGTTGCACCTTACTTCAGGGCTAGATATTGAGGTGGGTAAGTAGGTAAAAATCATACTCAGTCAAAATATGCTTGGAATTCCCTTAGTACAGCCCTCTCAGGAGCCTGATACTCTGTCCCTTAATAAAACCAGTTCTTCCTCCAATGTCAGAATGGACTGTGGGGTGTGGGGTTTTTGTTGATGAAGTTGTTGGCTTGCTTTCCAGACCATGTGATATGAAAAATACCCACTGTTTCTTTAAATACTAGAGTCACACTCAATGCTGCAAATGTTCCCATGTTAAGGGGTATAGAGGATCAAGACCAAAGGAGAAAGATATATTCCAGTCACTTGGGTGCTGTTTTTCAGAAGCATAAGATTACTGATTGGGGAAAGGTTGGATCAACTGCGCTACTTAAATTTGTTCTCTCCAACTCTCTTTTTTCTCCCAAACTTAGGTAGTTTAATTTCTGTAGGCTAAATGAGAATATAATAATATAAGCACATTCTCTTTTAAAAATTAGCTGTGTCTTGAGGATATGGGGAGGGGGAAGGGTAAGCTGTGACAAAGTGAGAGAGTGGCATGGACATATATACACTACCAAACATAAAATAGATAGCTAGTGGGAAGCAGCCACATGGCACAGGGAGATCAGCTCGGTGCTTTGTGACCACCTAGAGGGGTGGGATAGGGAGGGCGGGAGGGAGGGAGACGCAAGAGGAAAGAGATATGGGAACATATGTATAACTGATTCACTTTGTTATAAAGCAGAAACTAACACACCATTGTAAAGCAATTATACTCCAATAAAGATGTTAAAAAAATTAGCTGTGCCTTTATATCCTTAATTAATTTAGGTTGATAATACATTTCATATTGTTAATGAATTATTAGCCAATATTTCTGACTTTATGTATTTTCAAAAATTTTGAAATATATTGCATGTGATACTTTCTTTCTATTTCTCTTCTTGCTACTGCAAAGAAATCCAATTCATTCAGTGGCCAATAACAGGCAGTGTCAGAGGATGCTCGGGGAGATGCAATAGAAATAACAGGTTAAAAAAAATAAGAGAGCAGTTGTTCAGAAACACCTCTCCCTTATCTCATATTTTTTAAGTAAATATGTTATAGTACTCTTCTGTAGATCCATGTCTTTACCATTAGTAGAGGTCTGCCTATTCTATTTATTCTTTTGATGGGTGGAATCATACAGTACATTTATTCCCAAATTTTTACCAGTACCAGTCTTATGACTTTGATTGGAACTAGGTAAATATATGGTGGAAAACTCTTTTCAAATGAGGCACCAAGAGACTGACTCCCCAGTGTTCAACGTGCTTAATGACAAATGTTGACATCATTTAACGTCAACATCAGGCATCAGCTTAATTCTTTCTATAGCTGTTTGGTTGACACTGACAAAGTCAATGGAGAGTAATAGCCAAAGTGAGCCATTAGAATTCTCAGGAAAGTGGAAATTTCTGGCCTCAATTATTGGATGGTTCAGTCCAAGCTGTCTGTGTTGGAGCCCTGTATTAGGTCAGGCGCTGTGTTGGGTGTTTACTAAAATGAGTAAGACTGAGACTGTGTTTCTACCCTTGAAATAATTTATGTTCTTTTATGTCCCCTTTGTTGATTCCTCCTTTTGTCTTCAACTCCATGTGGCAAAATTCAAATCATAAGAAAGAGTACGTAATGAATAGTAATACTCATTCTCCTGCCTGTCCCTGTTCACAATCGTTTCCCTAGAGACAAATATTGTTATCAGTCTCTTATGTATCTTTTCCGAGGTATTCTCTGTCTACAGAAACATACATGTATACAAATACTTTAAAATAATTGTATGTAATGGAAAACCAGCATCATACCTCATTATGCCATGCCATAGGCTGCTTCCTGGGATCTCTTCTATTTTCAATTTACACTTTCTCCACAGCTGATCTCATTCAGTCCACTGAATTTAAACACTATCTATATGATGATGACTCTCCAATCTGAACTTCTGGCCATAACCTTTTCCTGGAATATGTGGCTCATATATCCCCACCTATACAGTATTTCCACTTGGAAGTCTGATAGGCATCTCAAACTGAACTAGTCCCCAATGAAACTCTTTATTTCTTCCCACCCTAGTCTCTATTTCGTATGTCATCTTACCTATCTCAAAAGACAAATGCCAGCATCCACCAAATTGCCCAAACAAAAATTTAAGAAGTATCCTGGATTCATATAGTTCCCTTTTCCTTCACTTCGAATCCACTAAGTAATCTGTGTCGCGTTGAAATGCTCTTTGCTTTCACTTTGGTGTAGCTGGTTCCTGGTTGTTCAGATCTAAGTTTAACCGTCCCTTTGCCCAAGAAGCCTTTTCTGGCCACTCAGATCAGAGCAACTACTGGCCCTCCAAACTCAATAGATCATTCATCATCAACTGTCTTTTTTGTTTAATTATCAATTCATTTATTTTCCAGCTTAATATGCTAAACTCAGCTCCCTGAGAACTCTGGCTTTGATTAATGCCTGGTTATTGTTCTAACTACTTCCGTGTTTAGACTAGTGCTTGCTGTTCAGATAAATGTGGAAAGTATTCAATAAATTTTTAAGTAAATGAATGAGTGAATGAATGTTTTTATTTTCAATTAAAAAATAAACTTTTGGAGGGTGATGGCTGATGAAACCAAGGTCTCTTCAAAAAGACAAGGTTGTCTAGCATGAAACCAACAAGTAAACTCCTGTTATTCCTATCGATTTTGCTATATTTTCCCTTATAATGTTCGATTCATTTCTTTTGCCGTAGCACTCACCACTGCTAACTTTATTTCCTGCATATCTATTTGCTTAAACTCTATCTCCCCATACTAAACATGTAAGCTCTATGAGGGAAGTGATTTTCTCTCTTTCCTTCACCACTGAATTCACAATCCAGGATAGTAACTTGAACACAGAGATACTAAAAAAATTTTGTTGAATGACTGAAGATAAAAGGTGTGGTTGATTCAGGTCCTCTCAGCTTTCAGTGAAGAAACAAAAGCACTCTTACCTAGAAGTAATGACCACCTGTCCCAAGAAAACACTCTTGATCATGGATCTCATTACATGTTCCTATAACTCAAATTCCTTTAGACCTTGGATAAGCCATTACAAATATTGTGCCTTAGTTTTGGCTTGCTGAAAACTGAGAATTAAAGGAAATAAACAAACCAATTAAAATTATCTTATCTTTCTAGAGGAAGCCCAGCTTGAGAATTCAATAATCACCACCAACTGATTATCATTCAGGGATAAGAAAGCACAAAGGAGAAGGTAAGAAGGATGGAAGAAAACAATCTGAGAGGCAATTTTTGCACTGCTTAGGATAAGACGTCTCTTGTTTTATTGAATTTGTTGATAAAAGCTCTAAAGTCTGGGGAAATGCTTCTGGGCAGCAAAAGCAAAGTTTTGATGCTCATAGGCCTAAGGAGAAATTAATAAAATGCAGTGGGGAAATTAAGTTGAACAAAAGTGCAACGAGCCATAGTTAAACCAATTAATTAATCAGGTTTTGATATGTATATAACTGGGTTGCTGAAGAATTAAAAATAAATCCAAGATTTTAAACCAGTGTTTGGTATGCAACAAAACACCAAATGGTAACAGGCAGAAAATTCGAAGTTTTTCTTCATGGTGTTCTTTGATAAATTCTGTCCTCATTCATATGCATCACCACCTTTCTTTTTTCCATTAATCTTAAAAACAACCTATGCTTTCAGTAATATACAAAAGTCTTATGCTTTGCTTCATTCTCTTCTACATGCTTTTTACGCCAATTTCAAAACCATGCAATTTTCTTGCACCCACAATTATAGAAATATTTATTTTGTCCGTAGTATGTCTACTGTTTCTCAGGAAGCAGTTAAGATTAAGTTGCTTAGCGCACCTGCAGCCTGGTGGGTGTGAGGCATCGAAAAGGCAGGCCAGGAAGCACACAGATCGAGTTTCAATTCCAAACTTATCACTTAAGAGCTCTGAAACCCTGCACAAATAACGGAAGCCTCAGTTTCCTCCTCTGTAAAAATGTTATGTGAATTAAATATTTTTGAAAATTCCTGGAACAATGTCTGGCAGAGAAAACTCTCAATAAAATGGGAGCATTGACGGTATAAAGCGTTTTGCACAACTTGTGGATGTGTTTCAATTGTCAGAATTGCTTGTCTGGAGTTTTAAACATATATTTCCACCAAAAAAATTTTTTTGAAAATAATGAAATGGTTAGTAGAAGGTAGGGTTCTAGACTAGTGTCCCAAACCTTCATTTATAATGACACTGTTTCAGTCGAGATTGTCTGAATAGTACTCTAGCTGGGGTAGCTAACTCGTCCTGGTTTTCCCTCAACTTTCCTGGTTTCAGCTCTGAAAGTCCCTCATGCTGGGAGATCCTTCATTCCCAGACAAGTCAAATCATGATTCCTTCCTTTGGAACCTAGCCATCAGTCATTCACTCGTTCATTTTTCTGCAGTATCAGGTACATTCTTAGGCTGTGGAGATGTAAGGACAATTCACCTTTAATAAACCCAGAGCCTAGCAGAGGAGACAGACAAGTGACAAATGTCCGTAAGCCTCGAGCTAAATGCTAATTATGGAGGTTGGCGCAGGATGCCGAGAACCACAGGGGCTGGGCGCCTCACACAGACTCATGGTTTAGGCAACGTTCTCAGAGGAGATGACCACTGAACTGGAACTTCAATCAGATACGTACCCCAGACCAGGACCTTTTACTTAATTCTTCTGGGCGTTTTTCATGTCTCAGATCAGTGTTACTAAAATATACCTATTAAAATGCCATCTCTTTAGATTCATTTTGGTCATTATCTAAACAGATTTTGACTAACTTCTGGTATGCTTGTAATTTGTGGCATGTCAGCAGTATTTGAATATAAATGACTACAAATCCTTAATTTTATAGCAGTTCTTCCCACTCTGGAGATATAGCCAAGTTAAAAATCTACTTTTAAGAATGGTGATCGCCTGCTTGCTTTTCCATTATTTGAAATTCGTTGCACAAAGGAAATTATTGGAACAACATGTTAAATTGAAAATAAAACAGCGGTTATAGTAAATAATATTGCTCTATCTGAAATACTGTAGTGGTTGTCCCAAAGTTAGCAAGTCACACATGTTTCCCATAGCTTGTTATCAAGGAATTGGCATTCTATTCTTTATACTTCAATAACTTTTAAAGTAGTCCTGAACATGTCCCTATCTTTACAGCAAAGGCTGCAGCAAGATGATAAGACACCGGCTTCTCATACAACAGAAAGCTCTGCTGGAACGTGCACAAACTTGAAGACTCAGTTCTCCTGGAGGAAGAAGCAGATTTTTCAGACTCTGCAGGTGAGAGGGGACTTATTCCCGGACAGGCTGGAAGCTCCATGGTGGGCAGGGACCACATCTATATTAATCACTGCTGCTTTCCCAGCGCTCGGGACATAACTGCTACACAAAATGGTTGAGTAAATAAAACACATTTAAACGTCTTCACTCTGCATTTCCAACAAATGAGCATTCAGTCTCCGAAAAACTCTACGGACTGAAAAAGCCTCTTTGCCATTCATGAAAATCAGCAAACCTCTTTGACACAACCAAGTGATTCAGCTTAAGTTTCAAAGTCAGTTATTTACAACCCAGGCCCAAACCGCACGTTCTATTTATAGAGAGTCCTGTTGGTGTCACTGTATTCCTCAGCCTCAGACTACACCTCTAATCTTGGTTAGTAACCTTTGAGATATTTATAGGAATTTGCTAAGAATGTTAATGTGATTATGCATAAACCATCCTTGTTATTGTGAAGATATGTCATACCATGATTTCTGAAGAATACGGACCAACAGCGGCAATTTATAGATTCATCAATCACAATCATCATCTATCTTAAGCCCCATAGCAATTATAAATATATGTCAGATAATCATCTTATGGACTACAAAGGTTCATGGTCACTTTGAGCAATCAAAGGAAAATACTGCAATTCCCATGTCTGAGCATGTTTTGCATTTTGGTGTTTTGTTTAACACGTGCACATTTGTTCATGTATATCCAGTCAACACACCTGACACATTCAAAATTCAATGCAAGAGTAGAACAAGTCTTCACAAAGTTTAAAAATATTTTGCATTACTGTCTTTTACCTTTGAAGTTTACTACACCAACTGCAGTTGAAGCCAATCTGAGAGGATACACAGGGGCCACAACCATTAAACTGGAGACATGCTAGGAAACAGAAGAGAATGGATGCATCAACACTAATTGGCAGCATGGAGGGAGAGAGAGAAAAAAAAGACTGCTCTGCCAAAATTAACATCACCCGCGTATCCCCATATACACGCAGGATCAAAAGACCCATGCGTAAAAGGATCAGATCATACAAACTGCAAATCATTTTTCCCACCTAGCTATGTTTACATGTTAACTTACTAGGCAATGGGGTCATCTCCACAGCTGAAATATTGGTGATTTTTGACATTTGTAGTTCTACTCGGTGGTATTCATAAATTGTTCTTCTTCGAACATCTGTAAAAACAAAAAACAGCATGGAGACTAGAAAAAAAATCCACTTTCAACATTTTTTCACTTATAAAACAACTGCATTTTAATAATGAATGTAGAATTATAAGCGTTTCACCTGATGGGGTTTTAAAATAAAAATTTAAAATAATCAAACCCTATAAAAAGGTTGATTATCAAAATCTGAAACTCTTGTACCCAGCAGCATTTTCATCAAGGAAGTTAAAAATGTTGATTAGGGTCTGAAATTTCTCACTTCATTAGCAGGGCTCAAACCCACTGTCATTCAGAGTATACTTAAGACATTTTCTTCATAGATTTATAAATTTTGAAAGATTTTGACATATGAAATCAAGAAGGTAAGATGACCCCACTTCTCTGAAGCTAAAACTAAAGTGAGTCCTTTAGGAATGGGTAGCAACTAAAAATTTTTCAGTCTAAGTAAAGCTGGTTTAGCTAGAATAAGAGTCTGATTGCTTTAAAGGTTTAGAATAAGTTTCTTTAATAAACTTGAAGACAGAAATTAAATCATTAAAAAATCAGTATTGCTATTAAATGTACAGTGTCATATCCAAGGAAGGTTAATAATTAGCACTTATATTGCATGCAGGAATTTATAATAATTCATCAGCAAATCCAGTGGTGTTCCTGAGGAATAGGTTAGATAGAGACTTTGACAAGAAATTTAATAAGTAAAAATCAGATAAATACAAGCAAATGTATTTTATGACAAAACAAGATGTTGATGATATATACTTAAAATCTACTTTTGAAAAAAGACCTGAGCCTTATACTATATTAGCTTGCTTGAGTTAGGTAAATGGAAATGGAAAATTGATATTATCGGTATTTTACTTAGCTCTTGGAATGCTTATAACGACAGGAATGCATTTCCTGAATACTGTTATATCTACCAGGAATTATTTGGGAAGCTATAAATTATTTTTAAAATATCATAGTATCCAACTTGGGGAAGTCATATGTCATAGTGGTTCATAATGCATGCATTTGAAAAGTCTGGTTCAAGTCCCAGGCTTGCTACGGTATCTGCATGAACTTTGGCTCTTTTGTTAGCCTTTCTGTGCTTCGCTTTTCTCGCCTATAAAATAGAGATAATAGTACCTCTATCACAGATCTGTTTTGAGAATTAAAATGAGATAGTAAATGAAAGTTGCTTAGAATAATCCCTTTCACATTGTAAGTTCAATAAATGTCAGATATAATTTTTGTCTAACATCAATATGGCAACCATAGATCACACTGGTTATATGCTGCATGTACTGATCTAATTTCTATAGATCTAGGCCCTGAAATCAGGCTTCTAGGAATTTGTTTCCCCTCTTATATTAGGGAAGGTTAAATTTTGATTAAAGGAAATAGACCAACAATGATCTCCTCTAGGACATAAAACAGGAGTGTGGTGCCCAGAAGACAGCAAACTCTCTTTTAGTAACAGTGTTCAGGAAATGTAGATACCTACACATCCAGGAGGAAAGTCAAACATTTACTCACAACCTACACATATCTGTTTCTCTCCACTCATATTCTTTCACCCATTTCTGATTATTCACAATGAAATTCTACTGCAGAAGGGGAAGAGGGGGAGGGGTCCAAAATGAACTCTTCGGAGGCAAGGAATGCTTCTAGAACGCTAGGAATGCTTCACTGAATATATCTTCAGGTTTCTCAGATTGGGAAACACTGATTAAAAATGTTAATCCAATTCACATCTTTTTGGTATAAGCGAAAGATGCATATATAATTTTCAAAGTGCAAACTTTATCCAACATTAGAGAAATTTCATGATATTTAGTAAGGTTTCTTGAGGTACATGAATAATGTCTTTTCTTTTTCCTTTTTCTTTTTTTAACTTTTAAGGCATTTGAAACGATTACTCAGTTTCTGCCTTTGTCTAAAGAGGACACGTGCTTTCCTATGCATTTTGCTAAACAATTTAGGTTTTGGAAATAAATAAATAATATAGACTTGCCATGAGATCACTGTGATGGGGGTTTCTGAGTCTTCTTCATACTAAAGTTTGCACAGTATCATATTAGTAGGTGCTTAAAATACCAGTTTTCTTTTAACTTCATACTACACTTTGAAAAGTTCAAACTATGGACATGACTGTGAAGCCTCTGGGAGTTTAATTATTGATCATGTAAATGGGGTAAAGGGAAGCAGTGACATTTTTGCCATGCTAGTTCTATCACCTGCTCAGATAACTCCAACTATTGGGAGGAGATGAATTTAATAAAACCAAAATTAATGAGAACGTGTTTTGTTTGATGACCTGCCAATTAATGACAGCTTCCAAATGGTCATTTCTGTTGTGTATCATACATCTCCCTGTCAAAAACAAGTAATTAGGAATGTATTTACTGGTAGCTCCTGCCAATACTAGAAGCTTTCATTTGATTCCAGAAATGTATTTAGCCCATGTGTCTTCTTTAGAAAGTTAGCCAAAATAATGGTGAACCAAACATTCCATACCTTAGCTGTGGTGATACAGCTTCAACTGTTTTATTACATCTTTACAAAACCAAGATCAACTATAATAACCATTAGGGGCTTTTAAAATTTTTTAAAAAATGAAATGAAATAAATCTCTGAGCAGCTAACACATAGAGAATAAAATTCAGTAATCAAAATCTTAAGGTGATATGATTCAAAGGGTAACTATTGAATTGCATGGTTTTAGACATTTTAAACAATATCAGCAGGAGGGACAGAGTGATTGTACGGAAACACCAGGAATCCTCTCCAATCAATATCCACTTTAGCTCAAATGAAAACAGTTTAATGAGTACCCTGTGGCATGATTAGCCATGATCCAGTTTACTTGTCTGTCTTGAAAATTAACATTCACACAGAGAATGTATGAGTAATTTCCTCAATTGTCTGATTCTTTATATAAATATTTTAATATTTTGTCTGGATTGTCAAGTAAATGATTAGCTAACATTTCCTTATTTATGTGTTGTCAATGCTTAATGACTGGTCCCAAATGATTATTTCTTATTTTCTTTACTAGTTCCCACTGAGCCCAGCACACAGCACCATTTACTGAGTACTCTTTAATGTAAATAGCATGTATTGCACAACTACAAGTTCATTCCCAGCATAAAGACTCAGGAAAAAAGAGACTCTTGAGAGAAAAAGTGCACTATTGTAGAAGTTATAAGCTTCCCACACGAAAATGCAATGCATTACCAGAATTAGCTAGTTGGAGTTGTGAAATAAAGCATCTACAAATAGAAGATGCTTTTGCCTGAAACATTTAAAAATTCTTGGGACTTCCCTGGCGGTCCAGTTGTTAAGACTCTGCACTTCCACTGCAGGGGGCACAGGTTCGATCCCTGGTCAGGTAACTAAGATCCTATGTGCCGTGTAGTGTGGCAAAAAAAAAAAAAAAAAAAAAAAATTCTCCCTGTAGTTCTATTAAAAAATAATATAATTCAGCATTGGAAAAGGCAACATAAAATTTAGGTGACCATGAGGTGCTAATCTGAACCTCTCATATTTTCCTATCATTATTCTTTTGTGTTCATAGAAATTCTAAAAAAAATTCTCAAATATGTCAAAATTAATCAGTGATTTATAATATCCAGAAAATTCTTAAATTTTTGCTTCTTTTGAAAGATCAAGCAAATAGGGTATGTTAGAAATGTATGTATTAAAGCAATAAAATATCACTTTGCATAATGCTATCTATCTTGGAAGAGTTTTGTGAGAGGATACTTTATGGGGAAAATGTCATGATTTCTATTTCTTCTTCCTTTTGTTCAGCCTCGAGTGAGCTAGTGTGTACTTGACAACAGAAGCACCTAATGGAGCTGTGTGGTAAAGAGAAGCAATTTTATCTTCTGTAAAATGAATAAGTTTGAAGTGTTTTCCATTTTGAGGAACACAAGGTAAGATGACACAATTTCCTGAAGGATTTGTAGAGCGATCCGTCCTTAAATGAATGAAAAGACCCTGATAACTTTGAAAATAACAGGTGAGGCTCAGTTCTTCTGAAAGAGCTTTAATTGGGGGTGTATAAATTGTTAAGAAAAAAAAAGTCATGTTTTTCCAAGACTATTTGTTTCTTCCATAGTTTGTCAACATGTTCTTTTATTTTAGTTGCTAAGTAATTCTAATGGATGTGTCCTACCACTAAATCCAAAATTACAATTTTTTTATGGGCAAAATCAATTAAAGTGAAATGCTTAAATTTGAAAATGTATCACTGAATAATATCGAAAATTCTAAGGCCTTTCAGAAGGCAAAGAAGAAGTAAAAAGTAGGTTAATGTAAATATTATACTTGAAATTTAATGTTCTATTTAAACATGTGCATATGGTCCACTGTCACCCTGTTCAGTATGGTGACCATTGGTCATACATAACTCTTAAAATTAATTGAATCCAATTAAAAATTCAATACCCCAGTTTCACTAGCCACATTTTAAGTGCATAGTAGTCACATGTAGCTAGTAAGTCTGTATTGGACAATTCAGATTTAAAACATTTCATCAGCACAGAAAGTTCTATTGGACAGTACTGGTCTATACTATTATTTTTTTGAGAATTAACGCTTAAGACATTTTGCGTAATAAAAGTGCATCTCTGTTTCTTAAAGTTATTTTTTTCTTTTCAGTCTGTGAACATAATTTTGATCAAGTTCTTTGAGAAACTGCTGACTGGTCTGTAAGCTCATAAAGAGACCGTGTATGGCAAACTATATACAATGTTCCTCAAAGAGTTCCCTAAATCTCTAAGTATTTTTAAAATATGTTTTCTCTCCAAATTAGTTGTCAGTTTTATTTTTGAAAATGCTAATGTTTCTTATTGAGCTGTGAATAATAATAACCAAAAAGCAAAGGCACACTGTAGCGTACACAATGTCAATAAATTTAAAACAGAAGATGCTGATGAGAAAGGGATTGGTGTTAAGAAAGAACCAGATGATGCATGCTGGTGAGAAGAAAAAAGTGGAGTATTCTAAGGGATTCAGAAATTGCCATTATCATAACTTGTAGTAGAACCATTTCAAGTTAGGTCAGCTGCTTTCCAGATTAGTTTCTAGTACAAGAATTCTGTGTGTGTGTGTTAAAGTAACTTTCATATTACTGAAATGACATAGACTTAAGTTTCCAAATAAACAGACCATGGAGGCATGAATGGATTTTCTGGGTTTCTTGCTGGAAATGTTATGCTCATTAAGCTCAGAGAGTGGAGAAAAAGGTGAGGGATGATGGGGAAGGTCAGCACTGTGGAGATTAAGATCAAAATTCAAAACGTTAAACGGGAGGAGAGAGAAACAAACAAGTAGAACAGTACTAGAGAGCACTGTAGGTTTACCCAGGAAGGCCTCTGCACACTGCAGAAAAAAATATGGACGGTCATGAGCTGAGGCTGAGAATTACTTAGCAGAGCTACTTAACCAGAAATTATGGCAATTCCACATGACCTATGAATATACGACAATGTTAGAACTTTCTGGTAATCAAAAGAATATTAGAGCGACAATGAAATATCACGTTCTGCTTATCAAATTTGAGAAGTTTAAAAAATGATACTAGTGTCTGAGAGCATTTGGGGAAATGGGATATCTGATATGATGCTGGTGGGGGAGTAGATTGGTACAACCCTTACAGAAAGCAATCTGTCAAAATACATAAAAATTCATTAACATTCCATGGTTACATATTCATTTTTTATGGATTAGATATGAGTAAAACTTCAAAAGCAAGGATGTTTAGCACTGCTGTTTTACTGACAATTAATATGAAAAGCATGACAAACCAGTGCTGAAAACAGATTATACAAATTATGAAACAAAGGAATTTGTTGCAGCTATTAACAACCACGTTTACACAGGTATTTAGCAGTGTAAGAAAAACGTGTTGTATATATTATAAGAAAAACAGGTGGCAAAAACATGTATAGGATAATGCCAATTTTCTTACCCTGTGTGTGTGTTTATGTGTGTATACACTATAAACAAAAGATTGGATGCAGAGATATGAAAACATTGATTGTTATCTCTCTGTAGTAGGTTTACAGGCAATTTAATTTCCTTCTTTGAGTTTTCTATTATTTTGCCAATTCCTCTGAATTAATATGGACTATGCTTATAATAATTTTTATACTCGTATTTCTGTAATGAATAAACAAGGTCATTGTATGTAGACCTGTTTTTCACATCTGTACCTGTGGAGATTGAATTGGACGATCTCTATACTTTTTTTTTTTGTTTCTAAAGTTCTACAAAATAGTTTATGAAAAACAGAAAGTGATGCAGAGATATATATACACATGGACAGACAGACACAACAATATGTTAAGAAACAAATGCTGTCATCGTCAGAAAGAATGAGTTTCAGAGAGTGTCAAGGTGTCCTTGAGTGGAAATCCCCTGTGGCCTCACTCTCATGGGCACTGGGCCTGGGTGTGGACACCTCAGTCAGCATCACTGTCTTTTTAAAGTAACAATGTAGATGCCGATGGATATGCAATACAAGTAAATATAAATACAGTGTTACTTTGTGCCAGGTACCACATGCTATACACATATTGTATCTTAGGTACTAAGATGGTCATTTTGCATATAAAGAAAGTTATAGAAATTAAATAATATGTTCAAGGTCTCATGACCAGTATTCACATTACAATTTCCCTTATACATTCTGGACTTTTAACTAGTTTTTCTTTTTCTTTTTTTAATATAAGGGTTAATTTCACCATAGACATTTTTCATTTTTTTGAAGGAGCAAAGGAATCCCCTTGTAACTTCAGAACTATTTACTGATTTACTAACAATGCCTAAATTCCCTTTGATATTTTAAACTATCAGATCACCTAATCTTTTTTGAAAGGTAAAGGCTATTTTAATAAACTATGCCTGAAAGTTACATGGAAAACATTTGGAAGCCTTTAAAAACTGGAAAACAATTTTTTTGTTGTTGATGTTATGATGGCGGGGAGGAATCTTCGTAATAAACAAATTCACTTTGCCTTAAAGCTTTTTGAATGCTCTACCAAACCTTCACCAAATCTGATAAGAATGGTATACTATTGTGGTCCCACTGGGAAAAATTACTCTCAACGTTGTGGCTCACTTTCCCATGTTGTCATGGCTAGATTAAGCAAAGGATCTAGGTTCTATAACCCATGTAACCAAAATGATTTAAAGAACAGAAAATTGATCTTATGAGAACAAGGTCCTGTGTAATAATGCACCTTGGAATACAGAAGAAAGCAAGCCGCCCATTACTCAGGATAATGATCAGTTTTTCCCTAAATTCACTCAGGAGAAGAAAAAGGGGTAACAGAGATGAAAGATTTAAATTCCCTATGAGGATGGCTCCTAATAATGAAGGTTATTAAATAGGGGAACAGAATCTAGAAAAGGACTTAAATATTTATCTAAATTCTAATTGTACAAGTAAGTAACATACTGATCTCTAGGAATCATCTGATTTCTCAGGAAAAAATGATACTTGTATAACTTGTATTACGATATTCTTGGGTTAGCCTAATGTCTGAAGAAAACAAGTATGCTTTTTTGTTTTCCAGCTGAGAATACAATGCAGCCATGCAACCATATCTTTATTCCTATTATACAGAACCTCCTGTAACAGATACTGTTACACCTGATAAATGTGGGAACAGATTTTTAAGGAGATTAAAATTTTTCTCTTCCCCCAAAGATTTTTAAGTAGAACACATCAATTCCAGTGTTCTTGCTGAAATACAGTCTCATCGAATGGCAGGGATGAGTAGATTAGAAACTCAGGACTTCCGTTCCTTCCTAGCAAATTTTCTCAAGGTGACAGACAGTGAGGTCAACAGGAAATGTAAATGTCACTCCAGCACATAGCCTGCCTGAGAGAAGCTTCTCCCTGAACTCAAAGCTTGAGTACTTTCTTTAGATTAATGCTGACTCCCAAACTTTAGACATAATCTGTTCTCAAAATTCATATTAATTTTGCCAATTTATTCAATGAAATTTATATTTGAGAAGGATATTTTCCCCTCTAAACATAATGGTCACCCTGTTACAATATAACAAGGGGTGCAAAATTGCATTTTGGGACCCTGAAGTCCGAGTACAATTTTATCATGTCTCAGTTCTGACACAACACTTGAATATTACAATACATTTGTAAAAAATTTTTTTTGCACGTTGGTGGGTCTTTTTCTCTAAACAATAATATATCAGCACTTCAATGTGGACCAAGATGCCTTCTGAGGAAGCTGCAAATAAAATTCTTTCTGGGATGAAAGAAGCCACAAATAAACTAAAACTAGCGATTCTTTCACTTGTGCAGTAATTGACTCAGGTCATGCTTGACTAACTCCTCTGAAAGGAAGAATGTGAGAACATTCCTCCTCACACAGAAGTCAACTTGGCCTCTCCCAGGGTTCAGCCTCTTGACTAAGAGTTCTGTCAGGATGTCTTTATGTTGCCTGCACATAAGGATATATCTCTGCTTTGTTCACAGTACAGGTTTGTTTCTGGAAAATCTGCCTTGATTTAACAGGTGGCTGGAATATTACCTCCCGCAAATTCTCAGCTAATAAGGAGAAACAGCCACGGAAGATTCACGGTCTTCACCAAGCAGAACTGCCACATATGAATGTCATTCTAAACCGTAATTGTAAGATAACCCCTATAATGTTTCCAGCCAATCCTCTGCTCTGAAAAGTCTGATTTCCACGTCATTTACTTTCTATATTTGAGGTGACATAAACAGAATTAGTTCAAGTCAAGACCAAACAGCATATGCATGTGATAAAATAAGTCTACCACTATAATGAAATAAAGAATTTTGCTCAAGAACTTTGAGCAAAAGGGAAAGGAATGATCTAATCTTGAGATGCATCATAACCTCTTGCTTTACATAAGTACATCTGGGACACAAACAGTCACCTTTGGTACTAACATACCCAAGCAACCCTCAGGGCTGTTCTTGAACTAGAAGGAGGTTTTAAAAAACAGAAGCTTTCAAAAGAGGGCTACTTACATGATCAGAACTACTACAAACAGCAGTTACCATTTGGATTTCTACTACGATGAACAGATGCCCAAAGTAACATATATGTTTTTCTTCTACAAATGTAAACTAGATTAGATATAGGCAAAAATGATTTAAACAAAGAGAATAAAATATATTGTGTGGTAGGTATGGCTCCATCAAGATTTTTTTAACCTCAGTTTATACGTTTTGAAAATCTTCCTTCAGGCTCTCAAACAGTTCTATACAAACATGTTAAACATGAAACGGTACAAGGCTGATCTTTTGCTGATAAATTTATTTAAATGAAATAAACAATCATACACCTACCAATCAAATGATCTGTCACTCTTTTATGTTCCTCTTCCTATTAATAAAAGAAATATATCTGCACAACCAAGTTAACTATTCCAAAGAATCCAAATTCTCTTGGTTTGGCTATTTAACTTCTCTTCACCTAAATTATTAGTCCAACACTAACAGAGAGATAGCAAATGCCAAAAAGACTTACAAGCCAAACAATATAATTAACAAGCAGCAATTAGCTAAGTGATTCGATTGTTCAAAGAGTCACATCTGCCCTAGATCAATCTCCTTTAAATTTACCCCACAGCAGGCTCAGACTCTGCCATTACCCTTCTTCTACATACTGGGAATTTGTTGGATCCTGTGGACAACGACAAATGCATCTGACAGCCCCACTTTCACTGGGTGATTGGTCGAACTTATCTGTGTGACCAAGACAGGAATCTGGAAAAGAAAAAGCAGATTGCTGTGAGTTAGATTTGAATTTCATTTGGGGTAGGTGTGGGGAATGCGACCATCTTTTTTAATGGATAAAATTTGATTATGGAGATGAAGGAAGAGAGAGAGCAGGAAACATTAGAGAAGAAAAACATACAATATCTAAAAATAACATCTGTTTAGTGCTATTCGATGGGTTAAAGTGACAAGACAGTTCCTGGTCCTACAGACAGGGCTACTTGATGATGAAAGTAACAGATTCTCAGAAAATCTAACTGATGCTGAATACTGAAAATTTCTCACACATACAAGCACACCATGAATGCACGTAGTGCGGACTATCATTACAGAGATAGAGATTCTTTTTGTACCATTTGTTTCCCCCAAAGACTCTATTATATATTAATTTTCATAGTTTTAAAAAATCCTTCTTTACAAGTGGCCTTATAGATATAAAACCTAGAGAAAGATAATACGTGCATTCCTAAACATATATAAATATATATGTGACAATATCATCATTGATTAATATATAGCGATATCTGGCAATTGCTTCTTAATGGATGAACTTCACTATTCTGGTTAAAACTCATATGGAAAACTTATGAATTATTATGGGTCAGTTCAAGGTCATATTTCCTAAATTTAAACCTCAATAGAGCCCAAATCTGCATATTATAGACATTTGTAATGTGTACAGTTTAAAAAAATTAGGACACACTGAGACTATATTAAACATGATACAACAGTTATAAATGAGACAAACTCTTGGAGCCGTTTTTTCTAGATTTAGAAAAGAATCATTGGAGATATGATTACTATCTTTACTACCAGTTTTATAGAAATGAAAATGGGAATGAAAACATCTTCAATACATAAAGGGACAAGAAACAATATGGAAGGATAAATGCACGAACAAGTCTTTTAAGTAGAATAAGCAGATTGTGGGCCATCTGTGGGTAATTCATTAAAGATCATATTAGATCAGACATGGTTGTATAAGCCATAATAAACAGCGTGGCAATAAAAAAGAACGAAAATAGGGGACTTCCCTGGTGTTGCAGTGGTTAAGAATCTGCCTGCCAATGCAGGGGACACAGGTTCGATCCCTCGCCCAGGAAGATCCCACATGTTGCAGAGCAACTAAGCCCATGTGCCACAACCCCTGAGCCTGCACTCTAGAGCCTGCAAGCCACAACTACTGAGCCCACGCGCCACAACTACTGAAGCCTGCGTGCCTACAGCCCATGCTCCGCAACAAGAGAAGCCACCGCAATGAGAAGCCCGTGCACCGCAACAAAGAGTAGTCCCCACTCTCCGCAACTAGAGAAAGCCTGGGCGCACCAACAAAGACCCAATGCAGTCAAAAATAAATAAATAAAATAAGTAAATTTAAAAAAAAGAAGGAAAATAACTTGGAGAGAAGATGTAATAAGGACTGTACTTCTTATTTTTGCCCCTGACATCATGAAGTTGTAAAAAGTGTTATTTTGTTGAAACTAAGAGGAAATTTTAATGTTTCTGAAATTTGTGGAATTATCTCAAAATAGTAAATGGAAGATATTTTCCTTTTATGTACTAATCAGTCCTCTCTTGAACAACGTTGTAGTATTGCCAGTTTTATATCAGTGTGTCCAGTTCTTAACCACCATTAAGAAGTACTCTGATATTTGGACAACAGAAACAAACAAAATCAAACCAAGATTTTTGTCCCTAAAAGTTCATTTACTAAATGAAACTCTGATATAATTTATTTATGGTAATTGCTAAGCCATACTCAGTATCAATGTATGTAATCCCTTTTCTTAGGGTACATTATATTATTACCCAGTTTATACTCCATGTTGAAGAATGCTAATATAAGTGCAATTTATATTTAAGACAGACTTACAGTGAAAGAAGAAAAGGCAAAGGGATAGAAAGCCACAGAAAAAATTTCCAATTCAAGTTATTTTTGTATATCCTAATAAGACAAGCTCATAATTTTTAAACAGCATCATTAATAGATGCCTGCTTAGGAGTAAGTATGAAAGCTTTGCTACTGGATTTGTTACTTGCTTTCATTCTTACAACATCTATGACTGCAGTTTTCCTCTGCAAGGTATGAAATATTTTACCAGATAATTCTGTGGTAATTAATTGTACTTCTTCTTTCGCATACTCAAAGCAGAGCTTGAGTTTATATTGTTATCAACTGGAAAATTCTATTATATTGTTATGAATATTACATTATCATATGAGAGCTTGTTTTTCAGGTCACATGTCTTGGATCTGCAGACATCCTAGCTTCTCTTCTCTTCACATTATCTACCCCATCTCTTCTATCTCTCTTTATCTCTTCCCTTATCTAGCCATCTTTCATTTTTATTTTGTTTTCTCCATCTCTTTCTTTCTTTTCACTCCCTTCCTTTATATTTTATCTCTTAAGTCAAACTCTCTCCTCCTGTGCATTTGATCTGTGGTACACTGACTGCACTAACGGCCTCAGTCCATGGCCTCTTTTCTGCCGTCTCACTTGGTGGACCTCTGCCATTCTGCCTCTGCCTCAGTAATATGGCAAAAGAAGACAACAGCAAACTTGAAGCAGAAGAGAGGCTTGAAAAGGTGCCTGTACATTTCCACCTCCTTTCTGGGACTTCTGCCACTGCCATGAGAATATACCCTGCTGAAGATCTATGAGAGACACGTGGAGGCATGTTTTCTTTCTAGCAGAGGTCATCCTTGAACAACTAGCCCCTAGCCAATCCACCAGCTAACAACTGACACATGAGTGAGCCCAGCTGAGATCAGCAGAGTCTTATACCTTGTGAGAAATAAGAAATAGAGTTGTTTAGGCCACTACATTTTTGGGGTGATTTGTTACACAGCAATACTAACCAATGCATTCTCTACTAAAGCTCTAATAGCCAATACAAACTTCTCTGGGTGTCTCTATAGAAAATGAAGTAGCATTCTTCCTCCTAGGTTTCTGGGAATCAGATAAATATCTCTTTAGGTACAATTAAACTTGAAATATTGGAAAAGTCCATTAAAAAGATGCATTTTCTGCATCTTTTTTTTCACTCTTCTGTATCTTTTTATTTTCTAGTTTATTCTTTTCCCTGTGGATTCCAAAAATGAAGACCAAGGTGTATAATTTACCCAGATTTAGCTTCATTTAACTTAAGGTAAATCCATGCAAAATCAAAATGTGTAACCTAACAATGTAGAGAGTTTTTTGTCCACTGAAAATAATCCTATCGTAAATTGGCCAACCCTCTAGGAAGACAGTAGATGACCTGTAAGGACTCTTTCAAACCTCAAATTCAACGATTTAATTCTACTGAATGATCTAGACTTTCCCAAGCTTCACCAAGTACATTGTTAATAATGATCCAAAAAAATTATAAGGGTGAATTCATTCATAATATTTATCATTTATAATATTTATTTATAATAATATTCATTTATATTATTCTATATATATGTATTATTGAATATATTGAATATATATATTGAATTATTGAATATATATTATTCAATATAAATATATTTGAATATATTATTCAAATAATATTTATTTATAATAATATTCATTTATAATATTTATATTAGTTGAACATTTTCTCTGCATTATTGTAGGCACTGGAATTACAGGAGAAAACAAAAAAGCCCCTGCTCTCATAGAGCTTACATTCTAGAGAGTAGAGACTGACATGAAGACAAGTGAACATAAAAAATACAGTATGCCAGGAGGTGGTAAGTGCCAAGGAGGAAATGAAAACATGGGGAAGATACAGTGAGGGATGGGGGCCTCTTTAAGAGAAGGAGTCACAGAAGATTTCTGTGATAATGTGACTTTTCTGTAGTAGGAGAACCTGCCATATGGAGATTTGGGGAACAGCTCTGTAGAGAGACCAGTACATGCAAAGGCCTTGTTTGAATTGCTTTTGCTGTCTTTTAGGAAATAAAAGGTTATCACTGGAGCAGAGGGAGTAAATAAGAGTGCTGAAGGAGATGGGATGCAGTGACGACAGATCAGAGGGAGCATGTATTCCCTGCAAGCCACGGCAATGACTCTGGATTTTATTCCAAGTTGTATGGGGAAGGGTTAGACCGTCTTGAACAGAGGAAGGACATTCTCTTACATCTGAAAAAGATCATACTAACTGATGTGTAATCTGGACTGGAGGGGGAAAAGAGAGACAGAGAAACTAGTTAGAAGGGTATCACCATTTTGCAGATGTGGAATGGGTGGCTTGGAGTACACTAGATAAGTGATAAGAGCTGGAGCGACAGGAAGATGATTCTGGACGAATATGCCATGGATTTAAGGAGAGTGAGAAAAAGAAGAGAGTCAACAGTGTCACCAAGACTTTTGGTCTTAACAGCAAGAAAAATGGAGTTGAGCTTTTCATCGGAGCCAGCATGCTGTTGCACACCTTCAGGGTTCATTTCCATTGCCGGCTATGAGGATGGTGTGTACTGAAGCATCCAGAGATGGAGGAGACTAGGGCAGGAAGCAGTGGAAAAGGATGATGGCAATACCACTGGCCTCAAATGCTTGTCTTCCAAATTTTATAGAGTTCATGAATAAAAGCATAGAATTTCTAAAACTCTGGTATTTTATCCTGATTAAATATTAACATGAAAATGTACAAGAAGCTTTTGATTCCCTACATTTTCCTAGAAGCCACCCAAACCTTTGATAAAATGATTACATATCAGGTTTAGAAAACAAAACACTATGGCCAATTGAATTAAATGCTTAATTTGGTAAAAGATTAACGAGGCAAAGTCCAGGCTTTCTCTTAGATTTCTTTCAAGAACATGTCTGCCTCTCTCCACCTGATACTGTCCTATCTTTTTCACTTTGCCTTCTTGGACTGTTATCTTTTTACCTCAAAACCTCAAAGGCGTGGGGTTGTTCAGCGTAAGGATGGTTCATCCACTCACACTTACTGCAGCCAAGTAATTGGGCTGTGTGAGCTCTCTGTGAGCCAGACTGCAGGTTCCCACGACAGTTTAGAATGAGAGGCCGTTTGTTAGGCTGAATCAGGAGCACTGCTAAAACCACATTTAACATGAACTATTTTTTGACTAACATCAACAAAGCAATTGTGTGTATGTATATAAATAAACTATCTAGAATTAGAGCCAAAAGTGTGCAAGAAAGGATCTGTCATAGTGTCACAGTCCCCTGGTCTACAGAGGACTCTGTATTGGATAAGTACCCAAGTCAGAGAAGCAGGGACGAAGGATGATGCCCAAAGTACAAAAACGCTGCTTATGGAAGCTATCCTTTATCCTATCTACAAATTTATATTCATCCTTAAAATGTCTCCTAAGTTAGTTCCTGGGGATGTCAGGAAGCCAATCTGAAATAATACAAACTCTGAACTACACAAGCTTTAAAAAGAAATGTAGTTCATTATTTTCAAATGCCTATAATACTTGCCTTTTTATAATTAAAGCAAAGCTAAATCTTCACTCGGCCTCTGTATGATTTGTAATGAATCATAAATTTCTGAGAATGAGTTTTACAATTAGATTCATTCCACAGGATAGATATAGAACAGGAGCATTAACGCCAGTTAAAATATGCTTCCATTTCAGCTTACATAAGCATTTATAAACTCTTTTCTTTAAGGTGTTTTAATTTTCCTTCCATTTCACAAGACACAGATAAGTTTGTTATTTAAGTAAGTATAATTTTTTTCTATAAATGATACAGTAAGCAAATGAAGTATGGCGACAGAAAAGAGTTGGAATAACTAGACAAAATTAACGTAGGAAATGATATTAGGAGTCAGTAAAGGTAGGGCAGAGCATGCTCGCGAATCAGCAATGTGATGTCTAATAGCTTAATATATATACATTAAAAAAACCCCAAAGCTTAAAATTTTAACCATTCTTACCTTCACTTAACCCTTAAGTTCCTACCTTATCTCCCTTAAACGTCTGATCAGGCTTCTCCTTACTCAGTAGGGCGTCCAGTTTTAAAAAGTCATGCTCAAAGCAATGCATAAAGCCCTGAGTATTAGTTGTCTGAAAACTACATTTGAATAGAAGGGCTTTCAGTTAAATGTGACATTATAAAAACATCCATTTGCTTTCCTGAATATCGTTAACATTTCACACGATTATTTGAATCCCTTTCTAGCTTTTAGATTCTGAACTCTTTTCATATGCTAGGTATCCAGCAATGCACTTACTTGATGGCATGAAAGCAAAGGCGAGCCATACGTTAAAGATACAATCTAACATTCCTCTTACCCCCATCTCCACAATCGTACCCCATAGAAAATCTGGAAGGAGACAACAGCATGAAGTTGGTAAGTAAAAATAGCTCCCTCTTTTAATATAGGGACTGCCCAGTACTGAACTGACAAACTAGAGTGGGAGCATCATATAAAAGAATATAGTGAGGCAGGAGCCCCCTGAAGAAGCGGGTGCAACGTGGCTCAAGACAGTCAAAACCATAATGGGGACTTTATCTGGGACTATGGCTACAAAAGGGAACTTGCCTAAACACGGCTGGGAAAAGGAACGGGATTAGGAAACTGCACCCTGGGTTTGGGGAGACATGGGGAAAGTACGAGGCCTTTTGCCTTAGGGATAAATTAACTCTTTGATCCTGGAATCCTCAGAGCAGGGACTGGATATGGTCTATACCGGCAGGAGCACCATGTAGAACAAACCGCTCCACGTCACCACAAAGCTTAAATGGAAGTGGGGCTTGGAAGAAGAAAACGTACCCAGGAAGATCAAATACCTTGTCCAAGGACAACATAACCCGCTAGGGGCAGGGCCAGCATTAGAACAAGATTTCTGTTTCTACAATTATTTCTTCTAGATTATTGATCTTGCTTCCTTGCTACTTTATTTATTTATTTTCACTCACAACATTATAAAGGGAGAACGGGTTCAATTTGTCATTTTCTTACACTATGGGAAATAAAAGAAAATTAAAATGTTGGGAGCTTTAATATGTGAGATAACAAAAAAGTACAAATGCAAATGAATTAGATCCTAAATAAAGCCATGTAGATACAACTTTATACTTTATGTACTTAAAATACAGGGAAGTGCTAAGATATAAAATCATCTGTGTCTACATTTTTTTGGAATTCTTCCTTTTTTTTAAATTTTATTGAAGTGTAGTTGATTCACAATGCCATGCTGATCCCGGCTGTACAGCAAAGTGATTCCGTTACACACACATATATTCTTTCTCACACTCCCCTCCATCACAGCCTATCACAGGATACTGAATATAGCTCTCTGCGCCACACAGTAGGATCTTGTTGTTTATCCATTCTATACATAATAGTTCAGATCTGCTAATCCCAAACTCCCAATCTTTCCCTCCCCCACACACCCTCCCCCTTGGCAACCACAAGTCTGTTCTCTATGTCTGTGAGTCTGTTTCTGATTTGTTGATAAGTTCATTTGTGTCATATTTTAAATTCCACATGTAAGTGATATCATATGGTATTTGTCTTTCTCTGTCTGACTTACTTTACTTAGTATGATAATCTCTAGTTGCATCCATGTTGCTGCAAATGGCATTATTTCATTGTTTTTTATGGCTGACTGGTCCATTGTATACATGTACCACATCTTCTTTATCCATTCATCTGCTGATGGACATTTAGGTTGCTTTCATGTCTTGGCTATTGTAAATAGTGCTGCAATAAACATAAGGGTGCATATATCTTTTTGAATTATAGTTTTGTTTGGATATATGTCCAGGAGTGGGATTGCTGGAGCAAATAGCAACTTTATTTTTAGTTTTTTTTTTTTTTTTCCTTTGCCGTACACGGGCCTCTCACTGCTGCGGCCTCTCCCATTGAGGAGCACAGGCTCCGGATGCGCAGGCTCAGCGGCCAAGGCTCACGGGCCCAGCTGCTCTGCGGCAAGCGGGATCCTCCCGGACCGGGGCACGAACCCACGCCCCCTGCATCGGCAGGCGGACCCCAAACCACTGCGCCACCAGGGAAGCCCCTATTTTTAGTTTTTTGAGGAACCTCCATATTGTTCTCCATAGTGGCTGCACCACATGAATTGTTTTTTTAATTCAACATTCCCCACACCTTCCTGGGTGGTGGTAATAGATGTTCCATGAAAAATGCATTCCCAGGTCAAAAAAGTTTGATCAGCTCTGGGTTAAATGAAGTTAATTTACCTTTGTGGCTGTTCTTCTCAGAGCCTTTCATTGCTAATAGGCATTGGGAAAAGCACATTCTGGGAAATGCTCAATTTAGAAAACACACAATTTGAGAGACATTTACTTAATTTATTAAAGAGCCATTTTGCTTTGCTTTCCTCTGCAGAGACATGTTCTCAGTTATGGGATTATTTCCTGAGAGTTTATAATTAGCATTTCTTGTCATCTGGGTTTTCTCAATCTTATACATTTGTTAAATAAATTTTATCTAAATTTCATATATATATATATATATATAGTTTCTTGGATGCATATATATTATTTTAACACATGTTAAACATTCTCACATATACAGCAATAGCCATAAAGGCAAATCACTTCATATCTAAATGTCAATTGTTTCACTGTTCAGTTCTTTTTGGCTTTCTCTTACCCTCTTGAATTATTTTTTTCTATAAATTTTACAAGCTCAGCAAGTGTTCATCTTTTAATGCTTTCAGGATGATTACCATGAATGAAGGGTCATTACAGTTTAAACAAGAGAAATAGTCTTCAAATAAATTTTTTTTTTTTCTTTTTTTTTTCTTTTTTTTTTTTTTCTTTCTTAGCGGTACGCGGGCCTTTCACTGTTGTGGCCTCTCCCGTTGCGGAGCACAGGCTCCGGACGCGCACGCTCAGCGGCCATGGCTCACGCGCCCAGCCGCTCCGCGGCATATGGGATCTTCCCGGACCGGGGCACGAACCCGTGTCCCCTGCATCGGCAGGCGGACTCGCAACCACTGCGCCACCAGGGAAGCCCCTTCAAATAAATTTTAAAAATGCATTTAGGGTGACAGTTAAACCTCCAACCAATTGGCAATGGTGATTTATTAACTATGCATTCTTCCACAGAAACAGTAAATGTTACACTAAGGAACATTAGGATTAAATACTTAAATGGTAGAAGTAATTAAAAAGTAATTTTACTTAATAAACAATAAAGTTCCTCTATACAGACCTCCTCTAAAATTTGCTGCTGAAGGAGACTGTAAGGTATTCAACCAAGAAAATGGATAAAGTGGGCTGACTCTCAGGTGAGATATGTATTCTCTATGAGTTCCCCTGTGGCCATGTAGAAGGATTACGTGACTTTTTAATTGTATTGTCTCAAACTGATGACCACTCTGTACCTCCCATGAACTGGTGAAAAAAATTAATCAAATTTCCAATAGACACAAAATGAATCACATCCTTCCTGAGTCTGTATCTAAAGTAACAATAAATTCAAAATATAATAGAAGAGAGATGAAACAAGTCAGAGGAAATGCAACTTCTAATATATGATAGTATCCTAGGATAGGCAGCATTAAGAAATATAAGAAATTTGATTTCAAGTCTCTAATGTGTCTGGAATCATATCTTTCTTGTGAACAGGTAGTTTCCTTGTTACATTATCAAGAGACCAAGAATTTCAGGTCTATACTGTAAGAAAGCAAACAATCATCACTATTCAATGGTAACTTAAAATAATATAAAGAATCTGGTTTCTAGGATGACAGCTAGTTATTTCTATTAACAGAATAGGAAACGGGAATTTGATTTTTCCAAATTCCATTTATCTAAGAAAGGACATATGTTTTTACTATTATTTTTACTTATGCACAACTTCTTTTCACTTTTTTAAAAAAATTAATAAAATAAGTGCTGTGGAAAGGCAAACCATTCTTACCTGTGCTCTCAAGTGGCTGAGTTACACTACAATAATGACTAACCAGGAAAGACTGTCAGGGATATCAAAGTGAATAAAGCAATACAGCCATTTCTTGAAAAGGAAGCTTGTAGGGAGGCACTAAGGTACAGTGGTTGGGCCTATGGGCTCTGGAGTCATATTCCCTTGGATGAATCTTTGTTTCATAATTTTGGGAAAGTTACTTAACCTCTGTGGGTGTTTTGGGTTCCTTCTCTGTAAATGATAAGTGACAACCTCCTAGTTTTTGTGAGAATAATATGAGACAAATTTTAAGCATGTCGGTCACTGCCTAGCGTATATGAAGAGCTCAATAAATGTCAGATTTTACAAATTTGGAGGTTGCTTTTAAAAATGAATGGGGCTTCTGGTTATGGCAGACAAACTTGTATAAGGCCATCATTTCTACTACTGAGACCAAGCAGGAAAGATAAAAAACATATGAAAAGCATCTGTTGAAGGCATCAGGTGGCTGTCAAAGAACAAGGACCGGAAAAGCCAAGATTCCAAAGAAAGGAAATCACAGAGGTGAAACCAACACTGCTTTCCCTTCAAGGCATCTGACAATTAATGAGCCAGATTTAGAGACAGAAAATTTGAACAGAACTTCAGGCAGTCTCATGGAGTTGTGGAAAACACAGAGTTCAGGACCACTAAGGCAAAAGGTCCATAGTAATTACCCAGGGTTATGTGGAGATTCCTGAAGGACTACATTCTAAGAGTTAGGGCTAACCAGAAATATACCAGTTTTTATAAGGGCCAATGCTCAACTGTGAATGAGCTTAGTCCTGCTCGGTAGGAAGTAATCTGTTCCCTCCTAACTGCCTAACAAAAAAAGTAAACCCTTCCTTGAAGAAGAAAATATCATCCACAACCTCAAAGCATCTCTTTACTATTTTGTAAACAATGCCCAACATTTGATCAAAAATTACCTAACATGCAAGGAGACATGACCAGTGAATGAAAATCTACAGAAAAAGAAAAAGTAAAAAAGAGATGATAGAAACAGACCCATAGGAAATCTAGATATTAGAGTTAGCTATAAACTTTAAAAGAACTGTTATTAATATATTTAAGAATATAGATGACAAGATGGTTAATTTCATTAGGTAATTAAATCTATGCAAAAGAAACAAATGGATACCCTGAAATTGAAAAATGCATTAAAGTGAATGGTTGATAATTTGAGAGGAAACTTTTGAAAAAAACAATATGTTTTTTGTGTTTTGACTTCCATCCTAAGTAAACTGTATCTTTGAAATTAACTAAAATAAACAGCTGTGTAGCAATAAGGGCCTATAACTTAAAACATAATTTCAAATCTTTGGTTGAATAATAAAGAGCTATAATCTTGGGAGAGGTAACTTAATTATTTAAAGGAATCTGTGTCCCCACTACTTCTCTCACCAGTATGGTTAGGAGAACACTGTGACTTTGTGAAGGATCATTAAATTCTTTGAACAAATCTGTATTTACTCTTATTTCAAACAGCAGTAGGAACTGCCCTATCTCAATCTCATTAAGATTGTTATAAGTACAAATGTATTTTCTAATTTATTGATCATTAGTTATCACAGTCTGCACTGTGAAAAATTATGCTGCTGGAGACATGACTACATACAGAACATGACAGAATTGGAGGTCATCTGAGTGGTTAGTATGGGCAGTTGGCACATTAAGAGTTACTAAGAGAGGGGCTTCCCTGGTGGTGCAGTGGTTGAGAGTCTGCCTGCCAATGCAGGGGACACGGGTTCGTGCCCCGGTCTGGGAAGATCCCACATGCTGTGGAGTGGCTGGGCCCGTGAGCCATGGCCACTGAGCCTGCGCGTCCAGAGCCTGTGCTCCGCAACGGGAGAGGCCACAACGGTGAGAGGCCCGCATACCGCAAAAAAAAAAAAAAAAAAAAAAAAAAGAGTTACTAAGAGAAACATAATTAACTACTGGAATAAATCATTTGAGGGTAATAAAAGTGAAATTTGTGTCAAAAATTTATTCAATGAAATACTAATTTTCCTCCATGTTGAGTAAAATTATTAGTAGTTTCTGAATAAATCAGAATTTTTCTTCTCACTCATGTAAAATATAATAAAATAAAACAAAGCTGGCATTAATCAGTTAAAAGCAACTAATCAGAGTAAGAACTGCACTTACCTTCCAACCTATAACTTTGCTTCGGTATATTTAATCTGAATAGGAATACAAAATTATACTCCTTATATTCTTAGGTTCTTACAATTTCATTAGCTCTATAGCTTAATTAGGAATACTTCTCCTGACTTTATGGGACTGTAATTGTGTAATATATGGGAGTCATATAAAAAGATTACTAAACACCAAACATTAACAAATATTTATTGGAAAAACACAAATGAGAAATAGATTTGTGACTTGTTTTACATAATCTCCTTGGGAAAGAAAAAAATGTTGAGGTATTTTGGGGTCACCACATTAAGGTTTTTTGTTCTGGATTTGTCCTTAACTAGCTCTGTAAACTCAAGCGTGTCATTTAACCTTTCTGATTGTCTGCTTAGCTATAAAATAAATAAAGATAAATAAAGATAAAATAAAGATAAATTGTGTATGATCTAACTCCATAATTAAGCCACACACATTTATTAAACACCTTTTATGTGCCAGTGCCTTTGTAAAAGGCTAAGAATATTAAGAATATAAGTTACTGTTGAAGAATTGAAAACTATAATGTATGTGAAAGCACTTTGTCAAGGATAATACATCAATTACATAATATTTATGTAATTGAAATTATAAATATTTTTCTAGAAAGGCCAGGAGCACCTAGCTCTCACCTCAAATGCATGGGGATCCTTATTGTGGCAAATTTTACAAATACAAATTTGCCTCAGCAAAATAAAATACATGACAGTTATCAGGAAGCAAAGAGGTAGAATAGGAAATAAGTAACCGTTTTTTAACCAGGACAGAGAGGCAAATAATAAAGTAGTGATTTCTTTAGAACTCTAAATTCAGAAGGACTGATAGTCTGGAAATATTAAGAAAGTGTTAAAATTGCCTGTCAGCTTAATATTCTCATGACAAAACAGGAAAACCATAATGGAAAATTTCTCTTTGATTAAGTAGAGAAAAGAAAAGGACATTTTAAAAATACCAACCTCACTACAAAGAGAGAATAGGAAAAATAAACTGTTACTCTGCAACGTGAGACACCCATTGAGAACAGTATAAATAAAGATGACAATTTTGATAATAAAGACTAGCAAGAGAGAGACCACAATAAGAACACAAACCTCTGTTTTGACAAAGCCTGCAATTAGTGAGATTTTAGATTCTAGACTTACTGACTCTGCCTCTTTCCAGAAATTTTACCACTGTTGGTTAAAATGTTGAAAATAATATTCCATAACATCATTCTGCAGTCCCAGCAATACACTAGATTACAATGAAAACTAGAATGAGTCCCTTTGAGCAATACTGTCTGAGCTTCCAGGGAGTGTGACATAAGGATATGGTGGGCTATGATACCAAAACATAGCTCTGGATAAGGAGGCACCAAGCAGAACGGATCTTACATTGTATTCTGTGTATACTATTGCCCCAAGTAAATGATTAATTCCACACGGAAGAATTCTTCAAAAGAGTGGAAACATTTAACGTGGTTATGAGATTTCCAAAAGTTGGCCTATTGAGTTGAAATACAACCATCCCTCACTTTATAGAAAAGATAGATTTCAGAAGACATGACCAAAGCGAATCCTTTTTAAATTGTCAGCATCTTTTTAATAGCCAGGGATTCATTTCCCAAGGGAAAAATAACCCTTCAATTGAAAATAAGATGTTGAGTCTGTATTATAAATACCCATTAATCCATGGGTTAATAATGCCCATTATCAATTCACATTGTGACTACTGACTGCCTAAAACATCACATCTGATATATTATTCTTATATTCTTTATTTTCTTCCCCCAAAGTTTAGGTTGTCTAATAGACCTTAATTACACTGTCAATAGAGTTTTAAGCCAAACATGCTATTATTCTAATTTAGACGTTCTGTAAATTAAAGGCTACAATTTAGTTAATTTCCATTCCCTATCAATTTGGTAAAATGAAACAAGCTAAGTTTAAATTTCTTTATTCTGTCTGTCACTTTGATCTCTAATTAATCTTTCCTTTCAGGTGGCAATAAACACTGGCCAAAGGGATTGTGGACTCAGCTGTCGTGGAATACTTTCAGTATTGGGTCATTGAGCCACACAAGACTTCATGTCTATTAACACTTTTGAAATTATAGCCAAAAAATGTCAAAGAAGTTGACAAGGCAAAAACAAATAAATAGTATAAATATAAGTAATCAGATTTAAATGAAAATCCTTCCAAATTGGAAATATTTTTTCTTAGAGATATTTCATTATACTACCACAATAATATAATTATTTAATAATTTTATGAAACTCATGGGTCAGAATGCCAAGGATATCAGAATGCAAAATAAAACAAAACCCAAAGAATTAACAATTAGTGCTACTCGGTAGATTTTAAAAATTGTATTTTTTTCAATAAAGCAAAAGAAACCAAGAGGTGAGAAAATGATCTGAGGTTCATGACTGTAAAATGTCCTTTTCTTGACACTTGGAGGAAAAGATAGAGAGGTCAAGTCAATAGGGAAGGAGATTATCAGTACATTACTTACTTCCTTATATCCGAAGATGATGCGTCCATCCATGAGGAGGGTTGCTTGGAATGTGAAGCTTCCCAGGTTGTAATTATCCTGGAGATGTACGTGGTCCCACTGGACAACAAGTGCTGTGCCTATAAACCCCATTGGAACAAAAGAAATGCAGTGAGAAAAATGTATCAATCAATTCTGGTGGGAATCTTCACAAATCATGAATCTAACCTTCACATCTAGTAGCTGTGCTGCTTGAATTTTACATCGTTAACTGGATTTCTGCTACTGACATAGCATTTAGGATACTTTTAAAGAATTGAGTATTCTCTAAATATTTGGTAAAATCTAACCTCATACTGAGGTTAATATTGAGCCCAGTATGGGGGAATTTTGCCTGAGGAAGTCCATTAATGTTAATGGTACTGTCTGCTTAAATTTCCATGAGCCACTTTCAAAATGCAACCCAAGTGGCTTGAATGAACTTCAAATACATTTGACAAATGCTGAGAGAGAAAGGAACACATTCAGGGAAGCTAGAATCAGACTTGAAAATGTCTATTTCGTACTTAGAATTATACACTTCCATATGCTAAAGAAATTTCTTTAACACTCATGGGAATTTTCCTCTTTAATTCACAATGTCTGCATTTCTTTGTTGTACTGCTTCTAAAAGGTTGCAAGGTAGCTTATAGGGCCTCAGGCTAACATTTCTGAAGCCCCTTTAAGTACACTGGGATGAATCTTCAGTGCTATATATCATATTCTGATGAGTCAACCTGCCAGTGTTTATTATAAAAGTATTAACATGAAACAGTAATTGAAACACAGTTTAATAGCCACCAATGAGAATTTATATTTTGTTTTGTTTTGTTTTCATCAGTGTTTCTCTTTTAGGTTTTATTTATATTTATTTATTTATTTTACTGGGGTACATATAGTTGTTTTACAACATTGTGTTAGTTTCTACTGTACAGCGAAGTGGAGTTCCCTGTGCTATACAGCAGGTTCTCATTAGTTATCTATTTTACATGTATTAGTTAGTGTACATGTCAATCCCAATCTCCCAACTCATCCCACCACCCCTCTTTCCCCGCCTTGGTGTCCATACGTTTGTTCTCTACATCTGTGTCTCTATTTCTGCCTTGCAAACAGGTTCATCTGTACCATTTTTCTAGATTCCACATATATGCGTTAATATACGATACTTGTTTTCTCTTTGTGACTTACTTCACTCTGTATGACAGTCTTTAGGTCCACCCACGTCTCTATAAATGACCCAATTTTGTTCCTTTTTATGGCTGAGTAATATTCCATTGTATATATGCACCACATCTTCTTTATCCATTCGTCTGTCAATAGGCATTTAGGTTGCTTCCGTGACCTGGCTATTGTAAGTAGTGCTGCAATGAACATTGGGGGTGCATGTGTCTTTTTGAGTTATGGTTTTCTCTGGGTATATGCCCAGTAGTGGGATTGCTGGGTCATATGGTAATTCTATTTTTAGTTCTTTAAGGAACCTCCATACTGTTCTCCATAGTGGCTGTATCAATTTACATTCCCACCAACAGTGCAAAAGGGTTCTCTTTTCTCTACACCCTCTCCAGCCATTTACTGTTTGTAGATTTTTTGATGATGGCCATTCTGACTGGTATGAGATGATACCTCATTGTAGTTTTGATTTGCATTTCTCTAATAATTAGTGATATTGAGCATCTTTTCATGTGTTTGTTGGCCATCTGTATATCTTCTTTGGAGAAATGTCTATTCAGGTCTTCTGCCCATTTTTTGATTGGGTTGTTTTTTTTTTAATATTGATCTGCATGAGCTATTTGTATATTTTGTAGATTTTTGTCTTTTGATTCGTTTGCAATTATTTTCTCCCATTCTGAGAGTTGTGTTTTCATCTTGTTTATGGTTTGCTTTGCTGTGCGGAAGCTTTTAAGTTTCATTAGGTCCCATTTGTTTATTTTTGTTTTTATTTCCTACTCTCGAAGGCAGGTCAAAAAAGATCTTGCTGTGATTTATGTCAAAGAGCGTTCTTCCTATGTTTTCCTCTGAGAGTTTTATAGTTTCCGGTCTTACTTTTAGGTCTTTAATGCATTTTAAGTTTATTTTTGTGTATTGTGTTAGGGAGTGTTCTAATTTCATTAACTGACACTGTTTATTCTTTTTTATTTTTTTAAGAAAACAAATGAGCAGCTAAGATGTTTGCTTAGCTCTAAGTATTGGATTTTCTAATCTTTTAAAAAGTCTTGTTGCCAAAAAATGACGTACAGAAATGAAACTCACAGAACTAAGAGGGCATAACTTATCTCCCAGGTCAGTAAGTATATGATTAAAAAGAAAAAAAATCAATATTGCATGACAGAGAGCTTTTGGGTTAGTGAAGATGTGGAGATGCTAGGAGAGTAGAGTGCCCAGAGAGGGCGTGTATGCTCCATACCCTTTCCCATGTAACTTGCCCTGTACGTTTCTTCTGTCTGATTTCCTGAGTTCATTCCTGTACCAGGTGATTGGAGTAGACCAGAACACTGTCATTACTGTGTTTTTGAGTATAACTTAATGCTGAGATCTTTTGACCAAGATGGCAGCATAGGAGGCTCCTGACTTCCCCTCTTCCCATGGATACACTGAATGTACAGCTACACAAGGAGCAATTTCCTTTGAGAGAAATCCAAGATTAGCTGAGTGACTGCTATACATGAGGCAACTGAGAAAATACCCATAATGAAAGTGCACACATCTAGGTGCTTACTGTGATCCTCTGGAGCCCAAAAGAGCCAGTGGGTACCTCCCCTACCTTGTTCCTTTGGCTCAGTCCAAGGATAAAACCAAGTCACCAGCATCTCTCTGGAAGGAGCTTGCACACATGTCTGGCACCCAGCTTTTGTGGCTGCCACCTGAGGACAGGCCCCCAGGTCATCTTGCTCTGAGAGACAATGGGGTTTGCATTCATGAGTCCCACAGGACTGTAGCACACAAAGAAGCAATTGTTAACAGGCACACCTGTGAGCACTTGCATCCCTTGCATTGGCTATCCCCTCAAGGCTCTGCAGAGAGGGAGCAGACAGAACACCTGCCTCCCAGTTCATCCCTGGAGAGGATTTGACTGCATACTTCTCCAGTATGCTGCTGCCTGAGGGACTGCCAACAAATCTAGGTGCTGACTGTGGTCTTCCCCTTTGGGAAACTGATGGCTCTTGGCACACCCAAAACTACTGGATGCCACTGAGAACAAAGATGGTGCCTTGAACAATCACAAAGGTTTGAAAGACAACCAGGAGCTTGAGCTAAGCTGATTGATGAAGTTCATGTTGTACAGAAAACCACTCTGACAAGACTGGAAGAGGTAGCTATTTATCTGATGTACAAAAACTAACAGTGAGTAAAGGAAAATGAAGAAACAGGGGAATATGTTCCAAACAAAAAACAAGATTAATCTCTAAAAACTGATCTTAATGAAACAGAAGTAAGTGATTTACCCAAATGAGTTCAAAATAACAGTCGTAAGTATGCTCACTGGACTTCCCTGGCAGTCCAGTGGTGAAGATTCTGTGTTTCCATTGCAGGGGCCACAGGTTTGATCCCTGGTTGGGGGACCAAGATCCCGTATGCCACACAGTGCAGCCAAAAAACAACAACAAAAAAGATGCTCACTGAGGTCAGGAGAGCAATGCATGAACAAGGTGAGAATTTCAACGGAGAGACAGAAAATCTAACAAGTACTAAACAGAAATCATAGCACTGAAGAGCACAATACCTGACTGGAAGTTTAATAGAGGGGTTCAACAACAGACTGTATCAAGTAAAAGAAAAGATCAATGCACCTGACAACGTCTCAGCAGAACTGATCCAATTAGAGGAGCAGAGAGAGAACGAAGAGAATGAAAAAGAGTGAAGATAGCTTAAGGGACATATGGGGCACCATCAAGTAGACCAATATTCACATTATAGGGATTTCAGAATGAGAAGAGAGAGAAAGGGGCAGAAGGATTATTCAGAGAGGACTTCCCAGGTGGTGCAGTGGTTAAGAATCTGTCTGCCAACGCAGGGGACACAGGTTCGAGCCCTGGTCTGGGAAGAACCCACATGCCTCAGAGCAACTAAGCCCGTGCACCACAACTACTGAGGCCGTGTTCTAGAGCCTGCAAACCACAACTACTGAGCCCATGTGCCACAACTACTGAAGCCCGCATGCCTAGAGCCTGTGCTCTGCAACAAGAGAAGCCAGCTCAGTGAGAAGCCCGCCCACCACAACGAAGAGTAGCCCCGCTCGCCGCAACTAGAGAAAGCTTGCGTGCGGCAATGAAGATCCAATGCAGCCAAAAATAAATTAAAAATAAAATGATTATTCAAAGAACTAATGGCTGAAAACTTCCTTAACCTGGGGAAAAAAACAGACATCCAGATCCAGAAAGCTCAAAAATACCAAAAAAAGATGAATCATAAGGGATTTACACTGAAACACATTAAAATCAAATTATCAGAAGTTAACAACAAGGAAAGAATCTTAAAAGCAAGAAGAGAAAAGCAATTTGTTATTTACAAGGGAAATTTTAAAGACTGTTAGTAGATTTTTCTGCAGAAACCTTGCAGGCAAGAGAGAGTGGGGTGAGGTATTCGAAGTGCTGAAAGAAAAAACCTGCTAACCAAGAGTACTTTATTAAGCAAAGTTGTTCTTCAGAATTAAAGGAGAGATAAAGAAATTTCCAGACAAACAAAAGCTGAAAAAGATCTTTACCACTAGACCAGACTTATAAGAAATGTTAAAGGGAGTTCTTCAAGCTAAAATGAAAGAATGCTAGTAAGTAACAAGAATTATATATATAAAAGAAAAACTCACTGGTAAAGGTAAATATATAGTTAATTCAGAATACTCATAATGGTGGTGGAAAAATCACTTATAACTCTAGTATAAAGGTTAAAAGACAAAAGTTTTAAAAATAACTATAACTACAATAGTTTGTTAGTGGATACACAATATAAAAAGTTATAAATTGTGATATCAAAAACATAAAATATGGTGGAAGGTGTAAAAATGTAGAGCTTCTGTCTGAGTTTGAAGTTAGTTGTTATCAGCTTAAAATTGATTGTATAAGATGTTTTATGTAAGCCTCATAGTAACCACAGATCAAATACTTACACATAGAAGATAAATACAATGAATTGAAGCATATCACTGCAGAAAATCAAATCACAAAGGAGAGTGAGAGAAAGAAAGGAATAAAGGAATTACAAAACAGCCAGAAAACAGCTACCAAAATGGCAATAGTAAACCATACCTATCAATAGTTACTTTAAATGTAGATGGACTAAATTCTCCAATCAAAAGACACAGACTGGGTTAAGAGTTTAAGAAAAAGACTTAACTATATGCTGCCCACAGACACTCACTTCAGTTTTAAGAACACACGTAGATTAAAAGTAAAGGTATGGAAAAAGATTTTCCATGCAAATGGAAACCAAAAGAAAACAGACGTAGGTATACTTATGCCAGAAAAGTAGACTTTTAAGCCAAAACTTGTAACAAGAGACAAAAGAAAGATCATTATTCAATAATAAAGAGGTCAATTCATCAAGAGGATATTAACAACTGTAAATGTTTATAAATATTTATGTATCCAATCATAATACCTAAATATATAAAGCAAATATTAACAGATCTAGAGGCAGAAAGAGACAGCAATACAATAAAAATAGGGAACTTCATATCTCACTTTCAACAATGGATTGATCATTCAGACAAAAAATCAATAAGGAAACATTGGACTTAAACTACATATTAGAGCAGGTGAACCTTACAGAAATACATAGAACATTTCATCAAACAGCAGCAGAATGCACATTTTACTGAAGTGCACATAAGACATTCTCCAGGATAGATAATTTTTTAGGCCACAAGACAAGTCTTAACAATTTTAAGAGGCCTGAATTCATATCTGGCATCTTTTCTGACCAAAATGGTATAAAACTACAAATTAACAGCAGAAGGAAAACTGGAAAATTCACAAATACATGGAGATTAAAAAATATCCTCCTGAACAACCAATGGGACAAAAAAGAAATCAAAAGGGAAATCTAAAAATATCTTGAGATAAATGAAAATGGAAACAAAACATAAAACTTAAGGGATTCAGCAGAGGCAATTCTAAGAGGAAATTTATAGAGATAAATGCCTATATGAAGAAAAAAGAAAGATCTCAAAAAACAACCTAATTTTACACATCAAGGAACTAAAAAAGAAGAACAAACCAAGCCCAAAGTTAGCAGAAGAAGGAAATATCAAAGATCAGAATGGAAATAAAAGAAATGGAGACTAAAAAGATCCATTAGATAGATATCACTAGAATGATAGAAAAGATCATTGAAACTAAGAGCTTTCTTAAGATAAAAAATTTGACAAAACTTTGGCTAGACTAAGAAAAAAGAGAAAGTATAAATAAAATCAGAAATGAAAGAGGAGACACTACAACCGATAACACAGAAAACAAAGGACCATAAGAAACTATTGTACTATGAACAATCATATGCCAACAAATTGGACAACCTAGGACATATGGATAAATTCCTAGAAACATACCATCAATCAAGATTGAACCACAAAGAAACAGAAAATCTGAACAGACCAATTACTAGTAAGGAAATAGAAGCAGTAATTATAAAAGTTCTGACAAAGAAAAATCCAGGACCAGATGGCTTCACTGGGGAACTTTACCAAACAGTTAAAGAAGAATTAATACCAATTCTTATCAAAGTCTTCCAAAATAGAGAAGAGAGAACACTTCCAAACTCATTTTTCAAGGCCAGCATTACCCTGATACCAAAGCCAAATGAGGACACTACAAGAAAAGAAACTTACAGACCAATATAGCCAATGAACATAGATGCAAAAATACTCAACAAAATCTTAGCAAATCATATTCAACAGTACATCAAAAAGATCATATACCATGATCAAGCTGGATTTATTCCTGAGATGCAAGGATGGTTCAACATGCACAAATCAATCAATGTGATATGCCACATTAACAAAATGAAGGATAAAGGTCATATGACGATCTCAATAGATGCAGAAAAAGCATCTGACAAAATTCAACATCCTCTCATGATAAAAACTCTTAAATCAGATATAGATAGAATGCATCTCAACAAAATAGAGTCCATATATGACAAGCCCATAGCTAACATCATACTTAAGGCTAACAAGATACTAAGCAGAAAGCTTTTCCTCTAAGATCAGGAAAAAGACAAGGAAACCCACTCTCACCATTTTTATTCAACATAATACTGGAAATCCTAGCCAGAGCAATTAGGCAAGAAAAAGAAATAAAAGGCATAAAAACTGGAAAGGAAGAAGTAAAACTGTCACTATTTACAGATGCCTGTATTGTATATAGAAAACCCTAAAGACTCCAAAAAAAAAAAACTGTTAGAACTAATAAATAAATGAATTCAGTAAGGTTGCAGGATTCAAAATCAATATACAGAAATGTGTTGTGTTTCTATGTGCTAATAACAGACTATCAGAAAGGGAAATTAAGAAAACAATCCCATTTACAATTGCATCAAGAAAATACTTAGGAATAAATTTAACTAAAGGGGTGAAAGTCCTGTATACTGAAAACTGTAAGACAATGATGAAAGAAACTGAACAAGGCACAAATAAATGGAATGATATTTCATGTTCTTAGATTGGAAGAATTAATATTGTTAAAATTTCGATGCTACCCAAAACAATCTACAGATTCAATGCAATCCCTATCAAAATTCCAATAAATAGAATGAAAAAAATCCTAAAATTTGTATGGAACCACAAAAGACTCCAAATAGCCAAGCAATCTTGAGAAAGAAGAACAAAGCTGGAGGCATTATACTTTCTGATTTCAAAGTATATTACAAAGCTATAGTAATCAAAACAGTATGGCTTTGGGATTAAGGAAAAAAGACACACAGATCAATGGAACAGAGTACAGATCCCAGAAATAAATCCATGCTTATACGGTCAATTCATTTTTCAATAATGGAGCCAAGAATATACAATGCGGAAGAACTGTTTCTCAACAAACTGGATAACTGTGCTAGGAAAACTGGATAGCCACATGCAAAAGAATATACCATACACAAAAATCAACTCAAAATGGATTAAAGACTTGAATGTTATACCTGAAAGGTAAAACTCCTAAAAGAAAACATAGAGGGTAAGCTCCTTGACATAGGTCTTGGTAATCATATTTTGTATTTTGTATTTAACACCAAAAGCAAATGCAACAAAAGCAAAAATAAACAAGTTGGACTACATCAAACTAAAAATATTCTGCACAGCAAAAGAAAACATCAACAAAGTGAAAAGGCAGCCTATGGAATAGGAGAAAATATTTGCAAACCATGTATCTAATAAGGGATTCTATCCAGAATAAATAAGGAACTCATACAACTCAATAGCAAGAAAACAAATAACCCAATTAAAATATGGGCAAAAGACCTAAACAGCCATTTTTCCAAATAAGACATATAAATGGCCAAGAGGTTCATGAAAATGTGCTCAGCATCACTAATCATCAGAGAAATACAAATCAAAAGCACAATGAGACATCACCTCACACCTGTTAAGATGTCTATTATCAAAAAGACAAGAGGTAACAAATCCTGGAAAGGTTGGAGAGAAAACAGAACCCTTATAGTCTGTTGGTGGAAACGTAACTGGAACAGACACTGTGCAAAACAGTATGGAATTTCCTCAAGAAATTAAAAATAGAAAACTACCATATGATCCAGGAATCCCACTACTGGGTGTATACCAAAGGAAACAAAATGACTTCCTTAGAGAGATATCTATACTCTCTTGTTCATTGAAGCATTATTTAAAGTAGCCAAAGTATGAAAACAACTTAAGTGTTCATCTATGGATGAATGGATAAAGAATATGTGGTATATATACACAATGGAATATTATTCAGCCCCCAAAAGAATGAAATCCTGCCTTTGTGACAACATGGATGTATCTGGAGGGCATTAAGCTAAGTGAAATAAGCCAAATAGAGAAAGAGAAAAACTGCATGGTATCACATACATGTGAAATCTAAAAACAAAACAAAACAAAGACAGTTGACCTCAAAGAAACAGATTTTAGAATGTCGGCTGCCAGGGACTAGGGTCTGGGGGAAATAGAGAGATGCTGACAAAAGGATACCAACTTTCATTTATACAATGAATAAGGTCTGAGGATCTAATGTATAACACGGTGACTACAGTTTCTAACACTGTACAATATAATTGAAATTTACTGAGAATAAAACTTAAGTGTTCCCACCCGAAAAGAAAAAAGGTACATATGTGAGGTGATGAAAATATTAATTAACTTGATGGTGGAAATTCTTCTGCAATGTATATATATATATCATATTATCACGCTATACCCTTTAAATATAGAAATCTATTTATTTCCTTGAGGTAAAACTTTAGAAGTAAAAATTTTTTTTTTTTTTTTTTTTTACTTTTACCTTGGTATTTTTAGTTATATGCAGCACCCAAGACATACCCCTGTTGTAAGTGAAAACCCCGGTCTCTTCCTTCCATGGGCATCTCTGTATCTATACAACCATTTTTCTAAAAACTGGAAAAGGCAAGAGGACAATAATAGCCAGGAAACTTCCCATAATCGTAGAAGTAAAAGGGTTTTCTGATCATGAAATTCCTCCTAACAACCACTTCTTTTCTTTCACATGTGTTCACAACTCTCAAGCTCTAGTCTCCTTCTTACTCACTAATTTCTAATAGACACTTTGACGGTGCAGAGGAAACACTAAAATGGAGGGCAGATGAGCTAGACTTGTGTCCTGCCTCTAATACTTTGTGTGTGACCTTGGACACAATTAACCTGCTTGAACCTGTTTCTTCTACAACATGGGAGGAATAATTCTTGCCTTCTAGGGATTTCTACAATCAATCAAAAAATATATAGTTTCCTCAAATTCTTTGTGCACAAGAGAGGTCTACCTAAATTGAGTAATTAAATGTTTTTAATGCAAATTCTGGTGATGATATTTTCAATACATTGTTAGTAGCAGACTTTTAAAAATAACACTAATTGTGCAAATATGTTTTATATTATGTAGTAGCACAGCTCCCCCAGCATTTAATTTAAATGGTTCTACTAGTAAGATTAGTTGAGTGTAAATGTTATCATTAAATTTTAAAATTAATTATATGTCTCTATCTTGTTTTATTGAATAATCAATATATCAAATTTTACCTTTTATTACAAGTTGCTGAATCTAAAACTTTATGGTCTGCAGGTTAGTGAGAGTGCCTTTTAGAGATACGATCTTGTATTTCTCTAAGCAGTGCCTTACTCACATATTGCTTCCTAGGTAGTACCTAATATAGGAAGCAATTAGGTAAGTGAACCAAAAAGACACTTTCTTTGGTCATCAGCTATGATATAGGAGAATAGTCTGCCAAGAGCAATCCTTGGAATTCACCAAAGAGCTGGGTTAGTGTGGTGCATCTCTTGGCTTATGACTGACAATCCTACACTGTTTTTCTGATGATGGGCACAAAATCTAATGGTAAAGTTCTTCCTGGCAGAGCTGAAGTTGTAATTTAAGCTCATATAACAGACCACATGAGCTGCTGTACCATCCTATGTGCTTAATGGAACTGAGCAGTTGCAGCTTAGTATCCTTAGGGTGATCAAACTGTCTAATCAGTAATGGATGCCAATTTCTTAATCTCCAAAATAAAAACAGGCAGGTAGGTTGATCTAGGGGCATTTAAGGTCACTACTAACTCCCAATTTTCTGATTCTGTGCTTGATTAGGCTTCTGATCACTGCAAGACTTACGCTTTCTAGTTGCTATTTATGAGCCACCAAATTATTTTTCTAATAAAAGGTTTAGTTTTACAACTTCTCTAGTTTTTGTGCATTAATATTCTGTGACTTCTAGGCTGGCTATAATATTTGGAAGCATCGTCTGATTTTTAAAATCTAGTGCTTTAATGCTTACAGAAATATTATCTTAGAAGAAATGTTCTAAACTGCTGTCTCCTCTAGAGAAGTTTTTGCTTTCCTAAAATGTTGGGTTTCCCATCTTTAAGCATTCCTTCAATGATCCTGATCAATCAAAGTTGGAAATATTTCAATAAGTTGCTATGGTATAAAAGGACTTTGTGAAGATCCTTACAATACTGAAAGGTGCTTCAATCATTTAATAAAACACAGGCAATTACTAGCTTTTATTATTATATTGTAAGAATGCAATATTCCCATTGGTGATCACACAGAAGATATTTCAATAAAGTAAAATACAGTAATTCTTGACTATTCGTACTTTCACAACTCAGAATTAAAAATCATCTTACATACCTAATTTTTTTCATGTATTCATTCATTGAATAATTAATTATTGAGGACTGACTGTATATTGAGTTCTTATGCCAGGTATTGAGGAGAAAATAATTTCTTATAAATAGTCACAGTCCTAGTTTTTAAAGAATTTAGAATCCAGTTGAAGTGGCATACATTAATTTTTAAAAATCATTTAAATAAAAGTAAAATTTAAATATTGAGCTACCTAGGCACATGGGTGTGTGAGACAGTGTATGGGGAAAGAGACTTAATATGCTTTATGATTTTTTTTTTTTTTGCGGTACACGGGACTCTCACTGTTGTGGCCTCTCCCGTTGAGGAGCCCAGGCTCGGGAGGCGCAGGCTCAGCGGCCATGGCTCACGGGCCCAGCCGCTCCGTGGCATGTGGGATCTTCCCTGACCGGGGCACGAACCCGCGTCCCCTGCATCGGCAGGCGGACTCTCAACCACTGTGCCACCAGGGAAGCCCCTGTTTTATGATTTTTATGCTAACAGTCTAGAAACTTGGTCATCAGAAGCTTGTGGCCATGAGTAAATGTTCCCAACATCACCTAGTAAGTGACAAAGCTTGGAAAATACTCAACTTTCTTATTTACTTAGGGTAGATTCATTCTGTCTAGTAGGTCACGGGATAAGCTTCAGATAAGTTGCTCACTGTAGCTCTGTCTAAAGTATACTTACAATCTACTTGTACATCTTTGGGCCTTAGTACCTCAGTTTTTTTAAGTGGGAGGACAGAGTATAACAATTCTTAAAATAACAGAAGGAAATAATTATTATGGCTAACATTTAGTATTACTTCATATTGGATCACACTTTGGTGTTATTCAAATTGTTTGAAATGCATTTCTCAAAGTGTACATCTAAGTATGTTTAGTTTTCTTCCTCTTTTGCTATTTTGACCTGTAAAGTGGCTTTATCACACTGGTCAGATCTCTTTCAGCAAAATGATGTCATTTTCTGAAAGCCATGGTCACGAGTAAGTCTATGCTACCCCATAGTAATTTTCTTCCTTGCGCATTAAGGCAAGACAAGAGAAGAAATAACTCTGTTCAGGCCACATGCTTTCATTATTTTAAAAGATAAAATTGTCATTTGGGCAAATAAATACTACTTTTGTATTATAAAGGGAACAGAAATTTCTATCTTTAAGTTTCCAAAACAAACTCTTCTTTTCCTATAATTTCTACTAAAGTTACAGCTTTCAATAAGATGTAGACATGAAAATTCATGTATGTCTTTAGGACCTTACATTTCTTACTTAGATTTGAATGGTATTTAGTGACATATTCTAGGTCTTTTCTGACTATTTTATATGTCCCACAAAGAAATAGTAGGGATAGACTGTTGTTAGTTACTCTAATATTTCAAAGTCAGGAAAACTTTTTTCTTAAGTGATTTTAATTACCCACAATCCTAGATTTTTAAAAGATGTGTTCATCTTATGGTACATATTATTCAAAAGTTTTGGAAATTTAATATCAATATATTATGCCACTTGCCTCTATCTGAAGATCAAAACTAACAAATTATCCTTTGTTTTTTTTATATGAGGGACGTATTGCAACTAGCATAAAATAAATGTATTTGCTTTGTTCGAGGCGTCGTTTACAGCAACTCATATATTATAGTGCTCAATACATGTTAATAAACATTTGTTGAATGAACAAATGAATGAATGAATAAACGAGTGACATTTAACCACATACTTTACTCCACATATTAACAGTATTAACAGCTGCAGTGTAACATTTGTCATCTCGGGGCATTTGTATCAAGCAGTTTAAAATTCCAGTCTACCCCCAAAAAACCCAAGGTTACTAAAATATTAATATGAATCTGATAATCAATGTTTATAAGTATACATTTAGTAAAAAATAGGCTAACCAATACATACCATTATCAAAATATCTGACCGTTGAATTTCTGGATACACTGGGATCAAAATTTGCCATTAAAGGTGCTATGTACTGTGTGGCTGTTAGCATTCGATGTACAACTTCTCCAGTGTATATGAAACCTATAATTAGAAAAATAATAAATATGTTAAGAAAAAGTCCAGAAAATTTTAATTAAAATATCCCAACTCACCTTCAGTCACATTTCAAAAATAAAATATCATGGTAGCTAAAAAAAAGAAACATAATTAATGTCTTAATGTCTGATCAGCAATAGTTGAGTCTGGATTAGGTGACAAATTCCCATATGATTTGGTAGCACCTTGCAGACTGGTGAATCAGAAATCTATGGTATGTACAACTTTAATTGCAGGAAAGTGACTATTACCTGGAAGAGATTATTAGGCTGAAGAGGCTAGTATAGTACTATAAGTAATTCAAACATTAAATTTGCCTTTAGTAATCCCTTGTTATCTTAAACGCTAGTCAAACAGGCAAGTCCAGTTTACAAATGAATGTATTTTCATGATGTTGAATTGCTTTTATTTTTTTTTTTAATTTATTTAGTTTTGGCTGTGTTGGGTCTTCGTTGCTGCACGCAGGCTTTCTCTAGTTGCAGCGAGTGGGGGCTACTCTTCCTTGCCGTGCGCGGGCTTCTCATTGCGGTGGCTTCTCTTGTTGCGGAGCACCGGCTCTAGGCTCGCGGGCTCAGTAGTTGTGATTTGCAGGCTCTAGAGCGCAGGCTCAGCAGTTGTGGTGCACGGGCTCAGTTGCTCCACGGCATGTGGGATCTTCCCGGACCAGGACTCGAACCCGTATTCTCTGCATTGGCAGGCGGATTCTTAACCACTGTGCCACCAGGGAAGCCCTGAATTGCTTTTCTTAATCTCAGTTTAGGACATTTTAGAAATCACACATATGTATCTTTAATACTAAAATGAAGAAAATGTTTTGGACCATCTTTTCAAAGTTGAAAGGAGGCTAAACACTCATGGAAAAACTTCACATTTCTCAGATTGCTCAAGTAGCACTGTATCAAGGAGGTAGACTATATGTTTTCAGGTAAGATGGTAAGACATTGATAATGCATAAATGCCTCTCTATTTAGAGAGTTATCAATGCCAGCCTATTCTAGCTGTTGGATAAGGAGAGCGAATTTACTATGGAGAACTTCAGTCTTGAATTAACTTTCAATACCTCCCATGTTACAACCCTACCCACTTTCAATTATTCACATTGGGTTTATTTACTTTGCGGATTACCCATGACAAATTGTTAATCCTATACTGGCTTCTTGCCTCCAAGGTCTTTAGCTGCCTAAAAGGAGAGTCAGCTCAGGGAATACCAACCAATTTTTCATATTAATCTAGGAAGTGCACAATTAAGAACATAAAAAATGCACACATACACACATATATTATTACAAAATAAAATCCAAAGCAAGTTATTTGTGACAATGCAATTGTAATGTTTAGGCAATCGTAAGTTAACTACGTATCTGGGGTTACTATAGATCATTTTTCTATTTCCATTAGAATTAATTTAAAAAGTGGGACTTTTTTTAAAACCACAAAATTATGTAGAATTTAAACTTCTAAAAGTGTAAAACTTTTATCTCACTTCATGGTCTGAATAAAGCTTTCATTGGCATATCACAGCCTTTATTGTTTCAAGTTCTCAACTGTAATTTCTAGGTGAGTTATTGGAGAATTAAATCTGTAGTCATTTACTTTGAAATCAGTTGCTGTCTTTCCAGCAATGTCGTCTTTCCTTTGAGTTCCTTTTTTTTTTTTTTTTTTGCGGTATGGGGGCCTCTCACTGTTGTGGCCTCTCCCGTTGCGGCGCACAGGCTCTGGACGCGCAGGCTCAGTGGCCATGGTTCACGGGCCTAGCAGCTCAGCGGCATGTGGGATCTTCCCCGACCGGGGCACGAACCCGTGTCCCCTGCATCGGCAGGCGGACTCTCAACCACTGCGCCACCAGGGAAGCCCCCTTTGACTTTCTTTTTTATTTTTCATCAAAGGCATAATTGAATCATAGCTATTCACCTTTAAAAATGATACTTAAACTGGTAAAATCTTTAGCATGTTTTAATCATCCATTACTCTTTGTTTCTCATTTGCCAAAAAATATCTTTCAAAATAAATTCTCTATGTCTTGATCAGAAATTTGTACATTTGCAATTTCACGTAGCTCAAGCGTACTAAAAGATATGACAGGGTGGAAGAGTCATTGCTTTTATTTGATTTCCCTGTAATTTTCAGAGCCACGCTCTCAACGTTCAAAGTCCAACATCACATCCTTAAAATTATAAAGATGAAGAGTGACTATTTTTCAAGGTCTATGATTTACTTCTTTTCTCCTATCCTCACCAGCATGCTTTTATATTCACCATTAAAATGGATGCAAAAAATTCTATAAATATGATCTTTTAAGGAAAAAATTGAGTTATACTCTGAAAGTGTTCTTTCAGGGACAGTAGCTCTGGATAGTTTATTCCCTTACTTTAAATTCTCCATGTATTAATAAGAGAAACTGATTTATTTAAAGAATAAAGAGGGCAGTAGTTCAAGGCAGTAAGATAATTTTAAATCAATACAAAATTCATTCACCAAAACAGCTGTGTAAGAAATGCGGCAGCAATTCCTAGAAAAACAGAATTGAAAAATGCAGAGCCATTAATGATTTCCGATACTTAATTATTACTATTAGTTTTTAAAATAAATAAGATTTATATTTATTTTTATAGATTTGGCAAAACATTATTTTCCATTCTATTGTATGTAACTCAGTCTTTCAGATCATGAGAATCATTATCTGCTGCTTCCTCTCATCAGGAAAAAGTTTTCTAGAACTACAATTTCCCAAATTTTAAAGGTGAAGTCTCAAATTATTCCCAAAGAACTAAGTAAAATGATGGAAGAATTTGCTAATGTGTAAAAGTTATAATTACAACTCTTGATTCTTCTATTATTATAACATTAATATAAATTATAAGTACTAGTCCTATGAGTATTATAGCTGCTACAACTACTACTAACAAGAAAGTCTGCCACTACTATTAATCTGCTACCACTATTACTACTACCACCACCAAGACTAATGTGAAAAACAATCCAAGGATACAAAAACTCCACTACTCCACAAAATGAGTTTAATTTTGCTAATTCAGAGAATACTTCTTGTTTACTTAGCCGCATGAAACCCAATTCCTTCATTATCTTAGGTTAGCTCTTAGTGACTATGAAGTAAAATGCTTGATTGTAGCGATGGGCTCTACTGAGTTCTCCTTACATTCCTAGGTTTTGAAAATATCATTTCAGCAGTGATTAATAACTGAGTAGAGAGAAACCTTACAGGCCTGCTGAGAGCAGGGAGGGAAGTGTAATCAGGTGTTGAATAAGAACCAGCTATGCAAAGTAAAGAGTCCTTTAATGGAATAAATCTTTTCCAAATCTTCAAAGGAATTCAGAGCTACCAATACCCCGTTTAGACATTTGCCTCTTTTCTTTAGTTGTCTTGGGCATGTCCAGCTGTACAGAAATAATATTTCATTTTTCAATTTAGGCAACATATATTTACTGTTTTTTTCAAACTTGGCTGTAGCCATTTGAAGAGCTAATCACAAAATGTCTTTTACTCACTACGTGCTTCTAATTTAAATAGCACTCATCTACCTAGTCATAAGATGTGTAGAAAAGTGGTTATTACCCAGGTAATTTGGAACCCAGAAAGATACCTCCACTTAAAAGATCCAAATTAGAGAAGCAAATGTATTTTGTTTTTTGAATTTCAAGTGATAGCTACACACTGCATTTCTCTTGCCTTCATGTGTAAACCTAAAGTCAAGTCCTGAGCTCAGCTGAAATTGACAGCTTTGCTCTTGCAACTGAAGGATCTCCTTGGGCTGTTTCTGTAGATGGTCTCTAGTCACTTGAATAATCTAGTTTTAAATCTGTAAACCTCATCAAGTCATTTGAGGATTCTATCATTGTAAGTCTTGGCATGAATAACCCTTGCCCAATCATTATATATTTATTAACCACAATTATATATTTACTAACTACAAATATTATTGTGATCATTGTGAAATTAACCAATATCTATATACCACTTTACCAATTACATTATTTTCATATATTTTCTTCACTGTATACTTATAATAACTTTGAAAGGAATTATTATTATTTCTATTTATTAAGTGTAGCATGTAATGAGGTTGGGTAATTTGCTTAAAGCCACATGGCTAGAATTGGTCTTCTGATTCCAAATTTTATGACCTCCTCACAACATACTTTAGAATTCATTATGTATCCAGCACTAGATACTCTCCCTCACTGGATTTCATACTTAAACAAGGAGTTTGAGGGGGAAAAGACCTGCCCTCTCTGTGAAAGCTCCACTGCCTCTACCTTGGAGCAGAGCGGCAGTCACCTTAAATCCTGCTACTTTTATTGTACTGCTTTTATTAACTGCAAATTGTACAAATAGAGTTAAAATAGATTCCTCCATCAAAATCCACCAAGTGACTCTCAAGTTGGTAGGTAAATGACATATGAGTAGGGAATATATTTGACGGTGAAATCAAATTATTTCCTAGCTGTGTGACATAAGTTCCCGACCTCTCTGTGGCTCAGTTCCCTAATCTGTTAAATGGAGGAGTAATATCTACATCACTGGGTTGTTATGACGGCTGAATGAGTTAATACGTTAAAAACACTCAAAGATAATGTTTAAAACAAAAAACTTACAGAAAGAAAATCAATTAAATTCTATTTTTCACCCCTTGAAGCCTTTTCTGCCTAATGCCTAATAGTTGATTAGACCTGCACTAGGATGTTTATATAACATCAAAACTGTGCTTCAGACTCAAACGATATGATACGTGTTTCGTTGCATTATTCCAATTTCGGTTAAGGTGTACCACTGAACCTAACTACAAGACAACAGGTAATAAAACAGCCTTAATGTCCAAAGTTCTACACTTATGTAGATATATGTTTCCTTACATTTTGATGGAATAGCACCTTGTAAAAATATCAACCTCCTATTGGTTGCAAATGGTTGTTTCATTTAATTGAAAGTGTCACAGTTATGAAGGAAGCATGAAAAGGCTATAATTTCCTGTGAAACTTTAATGTGTAAAGAGCTACATAAAATATTCTACTTCATCATCTTTCAGTTGATATTTTTGACCCCAGAGGAAAGGTTGGATCTGATGGGTAAGCCTGTAGGGCAGTGAACACTTATATTTAAATGCTGCCTTTAGAGTACAAATGACAATGGTGTATGCAACTGTTGCCACCTTTATGACATGTGTACCATGACCCCTACACATTAATCAAATAGATCTGAAATTTATGGTCTTTTATCCATGAAGATTTGGAGAACAGATTCCTCATACTGATCCTTCCGTAACCTTATATATGACCTGTCCCATCTCTATGCATGAAGAACTGAGTTGTTTAATTGGGTGTTGTTTGTGGTTATTGTTTTATCAGTTGCTCTGTGTTTGTGGTGGACAACTTGCTCGAAGCAAACAAATGCAGTTTGAGCATAATTCAACTTACATTTTGCACAAATGCCATTTTATGAATCACAGTACATTATCATGTGCTATAAACTAGCCCCTTTCAGACAAATAATTGTTTGTAATTCAGTTAGCCTTTTAAACAAAACCCCTTGTGGCAGCAACTGCTAATTTGAAAATTAAAAGTTGTGGCAAGTTATCTGGTAACTAACTGTCTGCCAGCTGCAACTGTACAATGAATGACGGGTTTTATGTAACAGGCTTCCTCTGGACAAAATTGTTGCTAGTAGACCACATAGTTCACTGTGAGGATATTGGTGTGTATTTGCAACTTAGACAGTTAAAGAAAAAAACAGAAGCATTTCTGAAGTTCATATGAACTTGCTAACCACGGGCTCCTAGGAAGCAACCTATACTCTTGTCAATCACCAAATACCTTTCCTTTACAATTCCAACCAGGTGTCAAGGTGTCAATCATATTTTATACATTGAAAACTTATATATGTCAAAATATATCACATCTCATAGACTCCTTTATCCTCTTGGCTTAAGGCCACAATGGCGACTACAAATCACAACAGTCACCCTCTGGGGGAAAAAAGCAACCAGTGACAACTTGGTTATTGGCTGCAAATTATGTTCATGAAATTACCAATATAAAATTTATGTTGATATAAAGTGCCTCTCTCCAACTCCAGAAGGAAAGGACAGGAGCCAGAATTATGTAGGTGAGGAAAGGAAGAGAGACAAAAATCCATAACTTCTTTCATTTTCATTTTTAACTATTAACAAAATTGTTGCCTGTAGTTCTTGCCTTCTCCATCTTATTTCTTATAAGATGCAACTTATCTCTTCTTTCTTCTCCATCTTATTCAAATAAATAATGTAACATGTTCTTAACTCATGTTAATTCTTAGCTGTTACGGTCAACAGTTCCCCTCTTCCCTCTGTTCTAAAGGCTTCTGATTATCTGGGATTTCCAGAGAGGGGTCCTTTCACGCTGCAGACAGTGAATGGCGCCCCCAGGAGTTGGGTAGTGCATGACCTACATGCTTTTCATGGAGGCCCTGCATTGCTCCTTTTTACCTGAAAATCAAGTCCATCCCCTCTGTCCAGATGGATCCAGGTACTATATTTTGAAAGCCTTACTCTTGCAAGGGGGAGAAGGGGACGGTTGCTTTGCATGACTTATGGCCCTAGACTGAGGATTCAGGGATCCTGTTGTCAAATGCTGGACTTACATGTAGCAGCCAAATTATAGTTGGGAGTTAGTCCCTATGCCTGAGGTCTGTTTGTTTTGGGTATGCTGTCCTGTGTTTGCAAAGCCTTTATCTCAAATCCTACCTAGTACCTTGAACCTTGCTCCTTGTGTGCAGTTTTTCTGGAAGACAACCACTTTTATTTCCTGACCTATAAATATCGGCTCCCCTGGAATTTCTGCCCATTTACCGGAACCTAAATAAACCCTTCGGGAAACCACCTAGAACATTTCTAGGTTATCAGCTGGGCTTCCATCCAGGCTCTGTCCTGCTCTAGAGAAAGGAGCTCATGCCTTCCTTGGCTATCATTCCATCTCCAGGGCTCCCTACTACCATGAGGAACAATGAAAACTGTCCCTTCCTTTTCCAAGGACTTAAAAACTCTCATTGAAATCCATTTTTAAATGTCTGGAAACAGCCCTGGAAGGAAGATGACTAAATGTAATGAGAGGCCACCTTCAGGTAGCCTCTGCATCATCAGACCTTACTGTATTTATCGAATACTCTGTAGTACTGCATGTCCTACTTTACAAATCAGGTAAATTTAAAGTAAAAACATAGCGGGAGAAAACCTCATTTAGATTCTTGCCTAGAATTTCAGTCTATCTAGCCTCTAGTTTCCAAAACCAATTTTATTCTATATTTTTAAAAAGATGACTATATTTTTCCACCTTTATTCCTCCAGATATGTTTTCATTTTCCATTATTGTTAACACATCCTAGGAGAGAGAGAAATCTCATCCCCAAGTTTTAGCAAAATCCATCCAAGTCATGAGGTGTCTTGAACGGACTGACAGTCCCCTCATTGTCCTGCCCTTTTCAGTGCAAGAGAAATACCATTCATCTAGACCGGAAAGGAGCTACCGGAAAGGAGGGCTTTGCTTCTCAAAGATGGCCATCTGCCTTGCACCACCAGTCCCAAACCGAACGCCTGTTCCTTCCTTTTTTCTCCAGCTTAACTGAAATATCCCAAATGTCTCAATGGGCTTGGGTTTTAACACCTTAGCCATGAGCTTATACATCCAATCTAGTGTCTTATATACTGTTTCAGCTGGATATATAGATCATATGTAAACAGGTTGTGTGTAAGTATAGTGTGTGTGTATATATATATATATATTATATGTAATAAACATATTGTGTATGTATATACATATATATACATATATATGATTATATATGTGTGTGTGTATATATATATATATATATATATGCATTTCTCTCCATGAAAAGGCAAAGTGTAATGGAAAGGCTCAGATTTGACTTTTTCATGTTTTACAAGCTGCACCATCCGATCTCATGTCATCACTTACTCTCACTGAGTTGCAATTTCTTCTGTAAAATTAGGCTAAAATTAACTGCCTTTTAAACAACATTGCTGTGTGCATTAATTGGTGAAAAAGGACTCTACAAATGTAGCTGCAGTTCCACCATTCAGCACATATATATCGAGCATCTGCATTACTCTGACATCGTTTTAAAATCAGAGCTCTGTGGCGGCTCCCTCTGCAGTTGCACTGATTTCTCTCCTCTTGTGCTCTTGATTGCTGCAGTCCTGTGCTCAGGATCAAACTTCTGTGATATTTTCAATCTCCTTGAGACATGTGCCCTTTTTACACTCTCAGAGTTGTGATCCTCACTCTATTTTCTCATATGTTTTAGTAGTTCGGTCCTGTAAGGAGATGAGTGCTCAGTGAGAGGGACAAAATTGCCATAACAGAAGAGCATTGGCCCAATTGTATATTCACATTACACACTTTGTGCTTTGTACTTCAATGTGCCCTATAATTTGAACACCCAAAACACTAGATGCTGAAAGAAAAACTCTATTCAAGAAAAGAAAGGAATTTATAACATATTTGGCTTTGTTTTTATATACATATGTGCGTGTATTGTGTGTGTACACACCCATATATACACACATATGTATATGCACACACATATATAGAGAGAGCATCTTAGAGTACATAGATTTTGTAAATCAATACAAAACAGATAATAGAGTATCTTAAAATCTGAAGCACAATAAAATCCAAACAGCTTACTTCTTCTGAAAGCATTTTAAGCATGATTTTACCCATTTTGCTGATCCCGTTGCACAAGCCCATCAATATCTTAGTTAACACCCACTGGATCGAGCTTTTAAAAAATGCATTTATTTTCACAGATATAATGTACTCTTACATAAAATTTATCAACTCTATTTTAGGAAACACTGTAATTACTGAGAGCAGTGAGAGATTAAAAGAAGCCCTAAGACCTTTTCACATCTATAATAATTCCAATATTTCTCTCCCAACTCTTTCCCTCACGCAAAATGAAAAAATAAACAACCAAAAGAAATCAGATTCGTTTATTCAGGGTCATCTCTTCCTAGTGTTGACTAGGGGAGAGTTTATTAGGATATATATTCTTCCACCACAGAGAGTTACTATACAGAACTACTCGTATTCATTCGGGATATGGTCATTGAGGCAAAAAAGAGTAGAATTTGGTTAGAATTACCATTTATTTCACAAACTAGATCCTAATTCAAATGTTAGAGATTCTACTTCCTATCATCTTACTGTGAAAAAATTTGACGGAATATATTTATTTGGATCAAAATGCCGATAAAGCATTTTCCTTGACCTTGGGAGTCACTGCAAAAACTGCTTAGATTCTACAATTCTTAAGCATGTATTCAAGCATTCATACACATTCAACTATGGATATTTTGTGATGTTCAACCAATTTCTATTTGTTTTTCTTTTGTCTGTTTTGTTTTGTTTTGTTTTTGTGGTACGTGGGCTTCTCACTGCTATGGCCTCTCCCGTTTCGGAGCACAGGCTCCAGACGCGCAGGCTCAGCGGCCATGGCTCACGGGCCTAGCCGCTCTGCGGCATGTGGGATCTTCCCGGGCCGGGGCATGAACCCGTGTCCTCTGCATTGGCAGGCGGACTCTCAACCACTGCGCCACCAGGAAAGCCCTCTATTTGTTTTTATATGTGACTGTATTTTACCTCTTCTTACTTCATACATACCTCAGACAAATAGAATCTAAGCCATCAATCCCTAGATATCTGAAAATGTTACTTTTCTTGCTACTTTAATGAGACCTTATTTTTCTACTTCCTTCTCAACATTTTACTTCAATTATACTTAACATCTGACTATCCAACCAAAGGAAAGCAGTAGGAAATGTTACTGGCAAAAGTGGCTGTTGACTTCTCATTTTACTCGACCTTTGACCAGAGTAATACTTACTGGAAACAGACAGAAATGGGTATGTAGCAAAAAAAAAAAAGGCAAACAATAGAACCACAACTCTGGGACCACCCAGAGTGAATGAATAATGCTACACCAGGTCTTAGGTTAACTGGTATGAGCAGTAGAAAAGGACCTTCCATGTTTAGTGGCAACATTTTATTGCCTCCCAAGGAAAATGAAAGAGATTCTTGTATTTTTTTTTCAACACCTTTACATTCACATCTGCCAAAAAGGCTGGGGGAGCAAAGCTATCATCTTCTTAGGTTGAAAGAGGCACTTCTCAAAGGGGACCACGGGAAGGCATGGAAGCTATTCTGTAATTGATAACCTGGTTCTCTAACATGTAGCTTTTGTGGAAGAGCAGCAAAAGCTTGTATCTCAAATGTGCTTTTGTGTAACTGATTCAGACTGATCAGAACTGAAGGGATGAATTTTCTTTTATTTCACTTTTATGTCTGCTAAGGCAGAGAATGAAAAGGTTCGCCATGCTGGGGAGAATTCTCTCCCTGGACCTCTATCCACAGGTCCTGGTCAGTGTGTGAATGGAGCAGTCAAAGTGGCTGCAGGTGAATTTGGCCTCGATGACATAACCCAGCCATAATAGGGCACCTTGCATATGTGCCCAAAGTTCAACAAAACCAGGGCAAGCCTATATTCAATCAGACACCAGTTTTAAAGTAATACCTATTTAAATATATTAAAATGAAAATGAATGATGTTTTAACCTTTCTACAAATTTGGGATATGGGAGGCCTGCGGAGAAATAGGCAAAATTTATTAGAGTTCATTGTTCAGGCTTTAACATTGTCATTGTCAGAAACCCTACTCAGGTACGTAATGACCGTCAGCTCTCTCCTTCCTATTTAAATCTTCTCTCAGGAAGAATCTGAATTATTACGATGAATTATATTATTATTATTGATGGATTATTATCTACTACAGTGTGAATGGCATATAATCTTTATCCCCTCTCAGGAGTATTTATATGTTATTTGAGGGAGATGACCCTCCTTAAGCTAAAAAAATGGTTCTCTCCTGTTGCTACCAACAAAGGGCTAAAATCACTCCAGTGAGCGTCTACTCACTGCTGATCTTGGGTAGTGGGTCAGCGCAGGTCCCCAACTAAACCTGTACCATCCTGCAAAAGGTGGAGGCTGAAATCGCATGAACGTGGGTCACCACTCTCCCTCAGGCGGCCACTGCCATCCTCTGTAGGCTCTGCAATGCTGGAGGTTTTTCAAGACTTGATACTACAACACGGTCTTACTGCAGGTGTCAGAGTGACATGGAGGCCCCTCTGGTTTATGGCTGCTACCCAGTGACTTTACAAAGAGTATACACAACCCCAATTTCATTAGATATGGCCATTTCAGAGAACCTTATATTTGAGGAGAGAGTGGTTAAAAAGAAATTGCATTGTGGATTTGTTTTATCGCTTGTTAGCTAAGCCTTTAAGGATGTTGGGTCAATGCACTCATCTCTGCATACGCGCTGCTTGGCTTGGCAGACTCTCTTGTATATAATAAATTGGTTTTCAAGAATGAGAACTGTTCAATCTCCGAACGCCACCACCCGACAAATAAAGCCCTCCATGCTTTGCACCTGACGAATAAAGCCCTCCATGCTTTGGTAACTGCCTGGCTCTTCGACTTTATCTCCCACCTCTCCTCCACACGCACCCTGGACTTCAGCTACTCACAGCTTTCTGTGGGCGCCATGGGTTTTATGCGCTTTCACATGCTACTTTTTCTGCCTGAAATACGCTTTTCTCCTTCTGTGCCCTGAAAAATCTTATTCATTTTTTAAGCTTCAATTTAAACGTCTCCTCTTGTGTGAAGCCTTCTTTTATCCTCTCCAACTCCAGAAGATCTGATCACACCCTTCGTGTTCCAGCCCTATGCTCATCCTACTTCTATTATAGGTCTTATCACACTGAGTTACAATTGTTTATTTTCATATCCATCCCCTGGCCTCTCTCCTCCTTATCACCTGTTACAGACTCTAGAGGACGGGGGCCATGACTTGTTCATGTTTGTGTCTCAACACAATATGCAGTCATTCATGTCCGCATCCAGTCTGCAAGCAGTGGTTGAGTGCTTGGTATGTTTGAGGGATTACACTAGGCACTGAGGTTACAGCAGGGAGAGGACATTCTCTGCACTGCGCAGAGAATGGTGTGTGTATGATGAGGTTGGAGAGCAACAGCCAGGGGTCAGTCTCTGGGAGGCCGTGCCAGCCGTGGCAAAGGTTTGGGGACCTTTTTTTCAAAGGCTACAGGAACACACTGAAAGGTTGAAGCGGAGACTTAACATGACCAGATCTGCTTTACTGGAAAATCATTCTGATAAACACCGCATTCAGGCGAGTGTTTATTTCCAGAGAAAGAGTGAAGAACACATGGCGAAGGGTACACAGCAAAACTCAACTGTCTATTTTACCCGCTTCGATCTGTATTGAGTACACACATGTTTTCTGTATTATTCATATTTTTTGTACAGCTGAAATATTTCAAAAAAATTTAAAGTTCATTCAGGCAGAGTATAGACAATGAATAAGGGGGAACCATACTTGAAATAGGGTGAACAGTTCACTATTTCAATAATCCATGGACAGAAGGAATGGGCTTAAACTAGGAGGGAGGTGGAGAGAAGCAGACACATCAGACTTCTTTCAGAAGTAGAATCAATGTCCAGATGGCTTATTGGATATAAGGTGAGAGCTGAGGAAGGAATCAGCTGGAAGATGATGGTGCCACTTACTAAGATGAGGAAACTGGGGGAGAAAAAGCGAAATCTGGGCTGAAAGGGTGGTTTCAGAATAAAAGTGTACAAACAGCTTAATCCAATTTCTGTCACTCATATGCCACCTTAGGTATCACAACCAAAGGGGTTATATGGTGGTTTTCCATCACTGAAGCTTCCCTGTTGAGTCAGTTGTCTTGGAATTAAACCCTTGTGCACCGAAGCAGAAAGTTTGGGGATCCGGTATAATCAGATTCCTTGGATGGATAAGTACCATTTCAAGGCCTACAAACGGGAGGGATTACCTGCTAATTTAACCATGAAAGTGGATTTGTGTGTCTGCCTCAGATAAGGTGAGGATGCATGACACACACAGATAAACTACTCTTCAGGGAACTGAAAAAATCACTTCAAGGGTCACTTCCTGCTCTTTGACTTGTCATCTTCTGTGGTCTAAAGGAAACCTTAAGTAGAGCCTAGTATATCTGACAAATGCATTTACTTTCTTGCTGACAACGTATTTGTCTGCAACATTAGTATTTCACAAGTATTATATAAAGAGATATAGCAAATATGTTTCATGATAAATATTTTCTTTCCAACTTTCATGCAGACCTCTCTTTGGAATAAACTAAGGCAGCATAAAATATTGACATAATGTTAAGTAAATGCAAAGCAATAGAATCAGTGTACTTAAAAATCTATAAAACATAACTGTATAAATGTTATAAATATACTCGAACAGAAGTCTTGTTCTGAGGGTTCCCAACCTAATACAGATAGAGACAGACTAAACAAAGTAAAATGGTCAGTAAAGATTCCCACTGGATATTTCACCACTGAATCAGAGGGTAATGGAGAAAAAAACATGGAGCTGAAATGCAGGGGAGGAGTTCTTTTCTAGGAAAAAAGTAACAAAGACTATTCAACGAGGAGAAGGAGCTGCTTAAAAGCTAATGTCAGGTTAGGGTCAGACTGAATACTAAAAGGGAATTAGAACTTTTAAAAATTTTTCACAAGTGAACAACTTAAGTTTACATCTCTCTGTTGTTCAGTAACTGAAAGACTCAGGGAGAGACTATCAAATAAAATTCAAGTGCTAATCAAAATGTTTCAAAGAGTGTTAGTGTACATTAGGACCTGTGAACTTTCTGGATATCAAATGTTTCTCAGAATATTTGCCCTCTGGGAAAAGTAACTTTGTTATGAGAAAGGGTAACCCTGAGATTGACACTCTGAGATCTCATGCAAAGTTTACACAAAATATTTGGTTATTCACCCATCTTTTTTAATTATGGTAAGAACACTTGACGTGAGATCTACCCTCTTAATTGCTGAAGTGCACGGTGCAGTGTTGTTAACTGTAAGCACAATGCTGTACTGCAGATCTCTAGAACTCATCCATCTCGCATAAGTGAAACTTTATACCCATTGAACAGCAGCTTCTCATTTCCCCATAGCCTCTGGCAACCACCATTCTACTCACTGCTTCTGTGAGTGTGACTATTTTAAACACATTCTATAAGTGTGGAATCCTGCAGTGTTTGTCCTTTTGTGACTAACTTATCTCACCTAGCATAAAGTCCTCAAAGTTCATCCATGTGGCTGCATAAGGCAAGATCTCCCTCTTTGGTCAGGCTGACCAATATTCTATCATATGTATATATTTTCTTTATCCGCTCATCTGCTGATGGACATTTAGGTTGCTTCTACATCTTGGCTTTGTTAATAATGCTGCAATGAACATGGCAGTGCAAATATCTCTTCAAGATTCTACTTTCAATTCTTTTGGGTAAATACCCAGAGGTGAGATTGCTGGATCATATGGTAGTTCTGTTTTTAATATTTTGAGCCTCCATACTGTTCTTCATAGCAGCTGCACAATGTTACAGTCTCACCAATTGTGTACAAGTGTTCCAATTTCACCACATTCTGGCCAACACTTGTTACCTTTTTTTTTTAAAGACACACTTAAAATTTTTTTTTATTATTACTTAAAAAAATTTTTTTTAAATTTATTTTTGGTTGCTTTGGGTCTTTATTGTCACACGTGGGCTTTCTTTAGCTGTAGCAAGCGGGGGCTACGCTTCCTTGCGGTGTGCTGGCTTCTCACTGCAGTGGCTTCTCCTGTTGCGGAGCACAGGCTCTAGGTGTACGGGCTTCAGTGGTTGTGGCTCGCGGGCTCTAGAAGGCAGGCTCAGTAGTTGTGGTGCACAGGCTTCATTGCTCTGCAGCATGTGGCATCTTCCTGGACCAGGGATCGAACCCGTGTCCCCTGCACTGGCAGGAGGATTCTTAACCACTGCGCCATGAGGGAAGTCCCAACACTTGTTATCTCTATATTTTTTTATACAACAGCCATCCTAACAGGTGTGAAGTGATATCTCATTGTGATTTTGATTTGCATTTTCCTGATGATTAGCTCTGATGAGCATCCCTTCACCAGATGAAAACAAACGTTGGTCATTTGTATGTCTTCTTTGGAGAAACATCTATCAAAGCCTTTTCCCCATTTTTTTAACTGGGTTATTCATTATTTTGCTATTGAGTTGTAGGAATTCCTTATGTATTTTGGATATTAACCCCTTATCAGGTATATGGTTTGCAAATATTTTCTTCCATTCCATAGGTTGACTTTTTCATTTTAATGATGGCTTCCTTTGCTGTGCAGAGCTTTTTAGTTTGATGTAGTCCAATTTGTTTATTTTGCTTTGTACCTTTGCTCTTGGTGTCAAATCCAAGAAATCATTGCCCAGCTCAATGTCAGAAAGCTTTCTCCCTATGTGTTCTTCTAGGAGTTTTACAGGTTCAGGTCTTATGTTAAAGTCTTTAATTCATTTTGAATTGATTTTTGTGTATGATGTAAGGTAAAGGTTCGATTTCATTCTTTGGCATGTGGATATTCACTTTTCCCAACACCATTTGTTGAAGAGTCAATTCTTTCCCCATTGTGTATTCTTGGCACCCTTGTTGAAGATCAGTCGACCGTATATTCATGGATTTATTTCTGGCCTTTCTGTTCCATTCCATTGGTATACAGTCTATCTTTATGCCAGTACCATACTGTTTTAATTACTGTGTTGTAATATATTTTGAAATTAGGAAGTGTAATACCGGGACTTCCCTAGTGGTCCAGTGGTTAAGACTCTGCCCTTCCAATGCATGGGTTCGATCCCTGGTTGGGGCACTAAGATCCCACATGCCATGCAGCTAAAAATAAATAAATAGTCTTAAAAAAATAAAAAGGCTAGAAACCATCAAAACAAAACAAACGAAAAGAACCCCACTTTGAAAAGAAATACAGCTTTAGGAAAAAAAAAGAAGTGTGGTACCTCCATCTTTGTGTTTTTTATCAAGATTACTTTGACTACTCAGAACCTTTTGTGATTTCATATGAATTTTAAGATTTTTTTTTCTATTTCTGTAAAAAATGCAGTTAGCATTTTGGTAGAGACTGCATTGAATTTGTAGATTGCTTTGGGGAGTATAGACATTTAAAAAATATTGTCTTCCAATCCATGAACACAGGATGTTTTCCCATTTATTTCAATCTTCTTCAATTTCTTTCATCAATGTTTCGTAGTTTTCAGTGTGCAAGTCTTTCATCTCTTTGATTAAATCCATTCCTATGTATTTTTTCTCTTTTGATGCTGTTGTAAATGGAATTCTTCCCTGATTTTCTTCTCAGATAGTTTGTTGTTAGTGTATAGAAACACAATTAATTTTTGCATAATGACTTTATATTCTGCAACATTACTCAACTCGTTTATTAGTTTTAACAGGTTTTTTCTGGTGTGTGAGGTCCTTAAGGTTTTCAAAGTATAAAATCATGTCATCCTCAAACAGAGATAATTTTACTTCTTCCTTTCCAATTTGGACACCTTTTATTTCATTTTCTTCCCTAATTGCTCTTGCTAGGAAATATGGTGTATCACATTAACTGATTTTCATATGTTGAACCATCCTTCAATCCCATCCCATGGATAAATCCCACTTGGTAATGGTTTAATGATCCTTTCAATGTGTTGTTGAATTTGGTTTGCTTGTATTTTGTTGAGAATTTTTGCATTTATGTTTATCAGGGATAGTGGTCTGTAGTTTTCTTTTCTTGTAATGTCTTTGGCTTTGGTATCACAGTAATGCTGGCCTCATAAAATAAGCTTGGAAGTATTCCCTCTTCTATTTTTTTGGAAGAGATTGAGAAGGATTGGTGTTAATTCTTAAGTCTTTGGTACACTTCAGCCATTTTGCCATATGGTCATGGGTTTCCTTGTCGGAAGTTTTTTGATTACTGATTCAATTTTCTTACAAATTACAGATGTGCTCAGATTTTCTACTTCTTAAGGATTCAGTCTTTCCAGGTTTTATGTTTCTAGGGGTTTATCCATTTCTTCTAGGTTATCCAATTTGTTGGTGGATAATTGTTCACAGTAATTTCTTGTGATCCTTTGTATTTCTGTGATATAACTTGTAATGTCTCCTCTTTCATTTCTGATTTTATTTGAGTCATTTCTTTTTTCTTAGTTAGTCTAATGGTTTGTCATTTTTGCTAATCTTTTCAAAAACCATCTCTTAGGTTACTTGAGAACTTTCTTCTTTTTTAATTAGGCATTTATGGCTATAAAATTCCCTCTTAGTACTTCTGCTGCATCACATAAATTTTGGTATATTGTGGTTTTGTTTTGATTTGTCTCAATATATCATCTAATTTCCTTTTGGTTTCTTGTTTGACCCACTGGTTGTTCAAGGGTGTGTTGTTTAATTTCCACATATTTGTGAATTTTCCAGTTTTCCTTTGCTATTAATCTTTAATTTCATACCATTGTGGTTGGAAAATATGCTTGATATGATTTCAATCTTTTAAAATATATTAAGACTTGTTTTGTGGCCTAATATATGATCTATCCTAGAGAATGTTCCATGTGCACTTGAGAAGAATGTGTACTCTGCTGCTGTTGGGTGGGATATTCTGTATGAAATGTTAAGTTCAGTTGGCCTATAGTGTTATTTAAATTTTCCTTATTGATTTCTGTCTGGAAGTTGTTTCCATTATTGAAAGTAAAACACTGCAGTCTCATACTGTTATTGTATTCCTATCTACTTCTCCCTTCAGTTTGCCAATGTTTGCTTTATATATTTAGGTGCTCTGATGTTGGGTGCACATGTAACTGTTATAGCTTCCTGATGAATTAACTCTTTTATCATAATATAATGTATTTTGTCTTTTGTGACAGTTTTTGACTTAAAGTCTATTTTATCTGATATAAGTATAGCAACCCCTGTTCTCTTTTGGTTACCATTTGCATAGAATATGTTTTTTCATACCTTCACTCTGAGTCTGTATGTGTCCTTAAATCTAAAGTGACAGCAGATAGTTGGATATATATATATATTTTTTTATCCATTCAGCTACTCTAAGTCTTTTGATTGAGGAGTTTAACCCATTTATATTTAAAGTAATTATAGATAAAGAAGGACTTACTATTGTCATTTTGTCACTTGTTTTCTGTCTTGTAGTAGCTCTTTTGTCCATCTTTTATTCTCTTGCTATTTTACTTTGTATTTCATTGGTAATTTAGTAATGGTATGCTTTGTTTCCTTCCTCTCTCTCTCATATATCTTCTACATGTATTGTTTTTGTGGTTACCACGGGGCTTACATAAAACACCTTATAATTTTAACAGTCTACTTTAAGCTGAGAGCACCAATATTTGGTCATTCTTAACCAATTTAAAAATGGAGTAAATATCTCTTCCCTGCAGTGAGTACAGCGTAATTTTTTATAATGTTTATTGGCAAAACAAACATTTCACTTTGACATTTTTGGTTTAGCTTTTGAACTAAACAAAACCAAATGTTAGTTTATAAGTATGTACATTTTGCTTGGAGAACATCTACAGTCCAAGTGAAGTATATTTTCTCTGAATCTCAAGACAATTGTTTTCAAAAATCTAACTCTGGATTAAAAGATTTACTTATATTGCAAATTATAAAACATCATAACCGTAGTTGCTGGTGTAGATTAAAAAACAATTCAGTTTTTCAAGTAATAGAGTAATGAATTTATTTTAAAATGGCGTGAAGAATTTACCATCAAGGTTAAAGTAAACAAGGTTATCTCAAAGTAATAGGAAATGATAGAAGGAATTTTAAGGCATTTTATTACTTATTTCATTGTGAGTAACTTAGGTTTACAAGTCTGTCACCCACACTAAACTGAATATCCCTGTATATCAGGGAATGCATTTATTATTGTAACCCCCTCTGCCTACTCCTCTGTGTAGTATATAATGTGTTCTCTATAAATGTTGGCTGATTTCTATTGTGAAACTAAGCAAAAGGGAGGGTAATAAAAATATACTTTAGTTTGGTAGAATTATACTCCCTGTTGAGGGAGTAATGGTAAACAAGAATCCCAGTGAGGAGCCAGAGGTGATTAGAATAATCCAGGTGTGAGGTGACCTAACTGTTGGCAGTGAGAATGGAAAGGAAGGATGGGTCAAACAGAGTCTATGAGGGGAAAAAAAGGAGTAGAGATGATCAAAAAGGAAAAAAAAAACCACCAAAGTTAATTTTAAAATGTAAATCCTGCACAACTGGATGAAAAATGGAAAGATTGATGAAATAGGGAGCAAGGTTTAGGAGGGGAGATGATGAAGTTCTCAGGGGTTGGCCACCTGGAGGAGCAGAATGGAGGCAGGACAAGAGACTGAATATCACAGTGATGAGTATACAAAGGCAGACCAGAGGACAGGGATGCTGAAGCCACCCTTCATGATAGAGAAGAGTGAGCATGGAAGGAGCCAGAGGAGGCCAGAGAAAGAGGGAATAAGCTGGGAAAGAGCATCACAGAAATCCAAAGAGGTGATGATTTCAAAAGAGGGCGTGTCTACAATATAAACGCTACCAGTGAGACAGAGAGAAAATTTCTAATGAGAGCATTCCTTCTTACTACTTATGATAAAGATCACAGGAAAGAGAACAAATTTATGGTGAAAGGTGATAATAAAACAGCTCTAAGTGGCATGGTCTGTCATTTAATGCCCTCCTTGAACCAGCACTAATTTATCGATCCAGTTTTCTCCCTAGGATAGGCAAGGTCAGGCCTTTACCCTTCATCCTTTTTTTAGTTCCTTTCTGCATGCTCTCATCTCTATTTCCGCTTCCCCAGTGAACTATCCCTGTCAAAATCGCACCTTCTTCTCCAGCTTTATCTTCTTCCTGAACCATTTCCATCCCTACCAGGCAGATGTCTTGCATTCCTTTGAACTTTCCTGTCACCTTTCAACTCTCTCATGATACGGAGAATATTTTTCTTGCTTATACATATTTTTTTTTGTTTCTTGTTTCTTTTGTTAGTCATATTAATTTCCCTTTGAAGAAAGGAAAGCTCAGACTCAGGATTTACTACATCTCCTTGGATAGAAAACTGTGCTTTACGTATTTCATTTATTCCTGTATTTATCAATCTGAGGGCTGACTCAGGCCAGATGTTGTTTGGGGAGGCTGAATACAGCACTGAAAAGATAGAGAGGGTCTTACCCTCTGGGAGCTTACTTTCTATGCTTTGGGTTTACATTGACTAGTTAAATGTCTTTTCAATTCTAAAGATTTATTACTCTAAGGGTCATTTCCTAATTATGGTGGTATTCTTAAAATACATCTATTCTCCACTGAGATGATCTTATAATTCTCTTCCATCTGAAACAAAATACTAGAAAGACCATTTTAAAGTAGAAAATTGCTGATTACAATCATCATTAAAAAAGAGAAACCTTTAGACAAGAATATGTTTTCTCAGATAAAATAATCAAACTGATCTAATTCTTTAGAACTAAGCTTACAAACACTAGAGTAGAATAATAGAATGCCCTAGAAGAAGAAAGATTCTGCTATAATGAGTTTTTAATGTTTTCAGTGCATCACTGGAAACACAATTTAATATACCAAGTTAAGAGAGAAGCTGCTTTTCTACTCAAGGAGTAACAGTATCTAATATGCTCAAGTTGCCAATTTGTATGGAAACATTTAAAATCACTACATGACAGTAATACCCATTGAAGACAGCAACATGGTGTCATAAAAATGATGCATTATAAAAAATGATGACATATTATGTCATTGAGACAAAGCCCCAAACTCAATAGCTATTGCTAAATACATCCTGGAAACAGGGGGATGAAAATATATTATAATATTAAGGTTAAATGGTATATGCAGAAATTTGGGAAAATGTGATGTTCTATTTTGCAAAATCAAAGAAATGTAAATATAAAACCTCCCTGAGTTATGCGTCAGCATTTCAAATCATAATGGATGGGATTCCTTCTCATTTTTTAAAACTAGGCAATGCATTGTCCCACGATTAGAAAAGGTTCAAGTTTTTCTTTTTCTCCTTCAGAAAAATGATCAAGACATTTGTTGATCTCAGTTCTGATCTGATTTTTTCATCCTTTATTTTATACATAAACAAAGGAATTCTTCAATCCATATACCTTTCTCTTAACTGCATCACAACATTTTAAAAAAAGTAATTTTTATTTCTTTTTTAAAATCCATTTGTGATGTAAACTTTGCATCCTTCACAAACTTGCTATGCATTGAATAATTCTAAAAAACCAAAATGTGTTCTGGAGATCTACTGTACAACATAGGGCCTTATAGTTAAAAATACTGTACTGTATACCTCTAATTTTACTAGGAGGATAATCTCTTACCACAAAAGAAAAATCAATATAAAAATCAATCAATCAGGTGGGAAGAAACTTTGGGAGGTGATGGATTTATTCTATAGATTTGATTGTGGTGATGGTTTCATGGGTGAATATTTATCTCCAAACTGATCAAGTTGTATACATTAAATATTTACAGCCTTTTGTATGTCCATTGTACCTCAATAAGGTGATTTTAAAATAACAATATAAAATAAGAAATTTTCAAAAATTGGGGCAAGTCATATACTTGGCAAGTTCAAAAGGCAAAAAATTTAGAAGATTGGGAATGAATGGGAATTTGGAAAGATAGCAAATGACATAAACTCTATTAGAAAGAGGTGATGATGAGATTTCCTTCAGTTTAAATATTGATAATAGCCTCTATCCATCCTTTTCAAATACTGATGAACTGGCATCAGTCCTTTTTTGCTTCTATATGATTTTACCTGACCTACCATGCACAGAATTTCTTCCTAATTGCCACTACCATCTTTCACCTTTCCCTCATTAATATTGAATATTTATTCAATATCTACTGTGCACAGGGCATTGGAGAGAGGATGAGAGAAACTTAAGACTGCTATTATATCTGTTTTCTGTGCCTTGATTTTTTTCCCCTAATGCTTTATTAGTTCAGCTTAGGACATATTTCCTAAAAATTATAGGATGCCTTAGAGTTTTCAATCTAACGTACATTTCCAAGAGGGAATTTTGGTATGTGGTAATCTCTATACTTATTTGAGCAGGGATACAATGTTTTTTAAATTGCTGACTATTGCTAAGCCCTACAAACACAACTTGAGAGATACCATAGTAGAGTGAAAAGGGCAGAGCAGGAAGATCCAGGAAGAGTCACTGCTAATGTTGACCTGCTGACCTGCAGTACTGACTAATTTTCCATTCAGTAGTTACTGGTAACAAGACATAATCTGTCCATTTAGAGAAAGATCTACTAGAGCACCTTGTTTAACAATCAGCTTTTGTCCTAAAGAGATTCGTCTATTCCCTGAATTATGTCCTCCCTTTGATTATGATACAAGATTCTGAATTAAATTCCTTGAGCAAACAGATGAAGCAAATGGAAGATGAAGTTTTTCTTCAGGGAATTTCTAAATACGTATTGAAGATTTCTTTCAAAGTCTGAGTAAGATATATAGGGAAATAGGAATCTAGGAAGTCTGATAGAGAGAACTGCAAAGTATTTAACCTGTACCTGGAACTGTTAGAAAATCTAGTACAAAGGTTAATCTAAAAGAATTATTAAAGATAACTTCCTTAGGAGTAATTTTCCAGATTAATTTGTAGAATTTTCCTTTTTCCTTCTTTTGTTCATATTGCTTTGTGAAATTTTCTTTAGGTAAATATGTACCTCCTTACTTCTAAGAGGTACATATCTCGAAATAATTTTCATTCTGAGGATATGAATCCAAACAACAAAAGCCAAAATACCATAAACTGAATAAACTCTAACGTTCAAAACACCCTAAACTGAATAAATCTTTTTCTGCATTGGCATCTATTCATCAGGAAGACTTTTGAAAGTCACCTTTGCATAATAACTCTCCCAGAACAGTTTTAGAACCTTGACTGTGACAGTGAAGTAAGGCCACGGCAAATCACTGTTCTGAGGACAATGTCTCATAAAGGTAGACTTAATCTTATGATTCATTAAAACGAAAAAACAAACAAACAAACAGAAATTTACTTGTCACTCGTTAGAAGCTTATTTCTGCCTTCATGTTTGCCCAAGCTATTATTCCCTTCTTCAATTTTCCATCAATCCATATATCTTCCTTTCAGAAATCTCAAAATTCATCTCTTCCTGAAGATCACAGTTCATTATTCGACCTTTGAAAAGCATTTATGGAGGCACTAGGTATATAATGGGAAACAACAAAGACAAGGTTTCCAGCCTAGTAAATCTTTTTATTGGGGAAAAATATTTAAATGAACAACCAGAAACATTAATATATACTAAGGAGTAGTGATAAATACTATGCTATGAAGAAAATATACAGTATGCAGTATATAGCTTATAGTACACAGTATATAGTGTATAGAATATAGTATGCATAACATAGTACATAGCATATAGCATGTAGCACACAGCATACGCTATATGGAATTTACTATATAGTATTTAGCATAGTATATAGTGGACAGTTAGGTGAGTGCCCTGAATGACTAAGAGTTGAAGGGTGCTTAGGAATTAAGCACGGGTTGGTGACGGAGAGTTCCAGACAGAGGAAACAGGTATGCACGGCCTTGAGATGCTAAGGAGCATGGTTCCTTTGAAGACTAAAAGGAGGTCAGCATCGCTGGGCCACCAACGTGAAGGTAGGAGTAACTCCAAATAAAACTCCCAAGCTGTCTCTCAACCTCCATCCCACCACTGCCCAGTCCTTGCTCCACACAGAGTCCACCTCCACATGGTCAGCAAAGAGCTTGGTGAGGGGGCAGAGAGGAGCCGTTTGTCTCGAAGAAGCATCTTGAGGGACACCACTGAGCAAATTGGAGCACTGTGGCCGTAGGTAGGGATGTTGACACAGGAGAATAAGCCCTCCGTCTTTCCTGCTACCCACGGACACTAGAACACGTTAGGGAGTACCGTGGGGGAGGAGGTGAGGAATGGAGGTAAGAAGGTGAGGGGACAGGGTTCTCTCGCACCCTCTCGTTGCCCACCCTCCTCATGGTCTGTTCTGCAGGTAGAGAGCTCATGGCCTCAATAAAAACTGAGATGCGTTTGGAAGGGTGCTGGGAGGAAGGGATGTATCTGGTTCAGGACAGGTTGGGGATTACATGGCCCGCAAGGAGAGAGCAGGCTCTGCCACAGAAGGCGAGAGATAACCCACGTGTCAACAAAGAAGATCCACATCTAAGACATTTGTGTACACTGATGCATTCAGACCAAGAAAGGCCTATCTGGGACCTAGTTGCTGGCAGTAAAGATTTTGTGATTTCATTAGGAAAACAATATATTCATACAGAAAGCAGTTAAAATAACGTAACAATATATATAAGAGAATACCATCACACACTGGAGATTATTAAGTCTTAGTGGAATTTTAACAAGGAGCTGGATTTGGTCCAGGAAAAATTCCTGTAGAAAATAAGAACCAAGGCAATATATAAAGGATAGGAAGACTGTTGGGGTTATTAAAAGTTATTTTTAATAGCTTTATAAAGCACCAAAAGTAATTCCATGTAAACAGTTTGAAAACAAAAATTATATTGGGTTGGCCAAAAAGTTCGTTTGGGTTTTTCCGTAAGATGTTATGGAACAACCCAAACGAAATTTTTGGCCAACCCAATAAAAAGTAAAATAAAAATCAAATTTGACTCTACTACCCAGAGATAAATACGGTCGTTAACATTTTCAATTTTCTTACATTCTCTCTCCCTCAGCAATCTTCTCACATTTCCCTAGACAATCCATTCTCTCAATATAAAAGTGACGATTTATGTATAGTTTTTTCTCTCCTCAAACCTCCCCCACACTCCAAGACCTCCTCACTTTCAGCTGATGATTTTATTTTTTATTTCACTGTGGAAACAGAAGCCATGGGAAGAACGGCCTCCAATCTAAGGCTGGCTCCTCCCTCTGGGTACCCTTCCCACGACCCTCTACTCTGAAGGACTCTGCTTCTCCAATTGTATCTCCTAAAAGATATGTCTTCCTAGTTTCCCCAAACACACACAGATAGACGCACACACACACACCTCCTTTGGCTTCACTTCACACAAAATAAAACAAAAACGTCCTTTGGCTCCACTTCTTTTCCAGCTAGGATCCTGTTTTTCAGCACTTCCGTACAGAATTCATTTACAGATTTGTTAAAAATGCAGTCTCCTGTCACCACATTCCATTCCCCCTCCAACTCTCCCCTGAACCCACACCTATCAGGTTTCTGTTCCCAGGACTCCTTCCAAGCTGTTCTTACCAAGGTGAGCAGGGAATCCCACACTGCCCATCCAACGCTCAGCAGGGCCACAGTAAGACCTTTGAGGGACCTTTTTTCATAAAAAGTATTAAAAATTATAATTTATGTGCATTGCTATAAAGACAAATATAATACAGGCTGGATTCATTGTTATTATATTCATTTTTTATTTCTGATTTTCAAAGAAATTAAAATGAAAACATTCTGTGAGCTCCTACAAGTATGATGAGCCAGAGGCACCTGTAGGTAGTAGATAACCTGGCCTTGACCGTGACTTTTCAGTCCTCACCGTACTCAGATTCTCAGGAGCATTCCACATAGTTGATTATGCTCTTCCTGAAACCTATTTTCAAATGTCTTCAGTGACACTACACTCTTGGTTTTCTTCTTACCTTGCTGGTTGCTGTTTCTCAGTCTTTTGAAAGCATTCTCCCTCCTTCTTACCTTGTAGATACTGGTGTGCTCCAGGGCTGAGTCTAGGACCCTTCTCTGTTTACCTACACTCAATCCCTAGGTACTCTCAACTTGTCCTGTGTCTTTAGAAACTGATTACTCCTAAATTTAAAACTCCAATCCCCACTTCTCCCCTAAATAGTGGACTCAGAAATCTTAAAAGTTTTTTTGACATCTCCATTTGAATGTTTTCTAGGAATCTCAAACTTAGCAGGCTGAAAATGGACTCCCCCCCACCCCTCAATCCTGCTCTTCCCATGTTCTACACCATAATAAATAACACTGCCATTCATTCAGCTGTGCAAGCTAAAACCCTTAATGTCACCTTAGACTTTCTCTTTTTCTCATAACCCTTACCCAATTCATGAACAAGTATTATCAGTAATACCTTCAAAATATATCCAGAAAACTTCCATTGATGGCAATGGAACAGGACAGATGCACAACCCATTTAATAAGCATAAAAGAGTGATTCGATTTATGGATTAAAGGAGAGTAGGAATAAGTAATGACTGTATCTTGGGATAAGGGCTGTGTTACAAAGAGAAATAGGAAAGTTAGGGAAGCGTGTTCAATTACTCTCAGAGATGTGATGATACTCATCCAAAGGTACTGCATTTTAGGAAACACTGAGTTATCCAAATCAGGATAACAAACAGATGTAGGATGACGTTTAGGTGGAATAACAATATAGGATGTAGAGTGCAGATCTGGGTGTATGGAAGATGAAAAGCTTTTGAAATACGAAAGTAAAAGATGAGAAGCTGAGTCACAGTTTGGGGCATGCTATGTACACAAAATGGCAGAAGGAGCAGTCAATAAAATGAGACAGACAAGGGTCTCTTAGGAAGGTTGGTTAAAAAAGAAAAAGACTATATATCTGAATCACTTTGTGGTACACCTGAAACTAATACATTGTAAATCAACCATACTTCAACTAGAAAAAAACCCACCAAGATATTGTTACTTAATAGAATCCAAGGGGAGACAATATTTTATCAGGAACTGATGACCAGCAAAGCCTAACGCCACTAAAAGGTCAAGGAGAATGAAGGTCTGTCATCTGCCCTGAGATTTGTGAAGGTGCTGGGCATGACTTTAGTAGGTCGATTTTGTAATAAGCCTAGAAAGGCAGAGTATGAGCATTAAGAACTTTTCAATAAAGGTATCAATCAAAGACATTTTTAGTAGAAGAAAAGCATAGTAACTAAAGAAGAAAATGGAGTGAACCAAAAATTGTCATGATTTGCATGATATGAAGTGCATGAAAGCTGAAGAGAACGAAGTGGAAATATCAAGAGGCCAGGAAAGAAAGGACTGATGCTGAGTGGAGATTCCTCAAGGGTCTAAATCTAAAGAATAACATGATCGACGATGGTTGGCAAGAGTGTGTTTTATTTAGGCTTATAATTCAATTTCCCTTTCTTGACTTAGAATTCACACAAACCTTCACTGAACTGAAACGAGAGCCATCGCATTCACTATGCTTTGGAAGAGTGTGGATGAGTAGATCAATATCACCCCACCCTCTGAGATTGTTAAAAATACTATATTATCGCCACACACCATTTTCAGAAGTCACTGTGTCCCCAAACCAGATGCTATTAATTACTTTATCTGTAATCATATCTTCTCTTTGTGACTTATTTTCATCACTCTTCAGAGAAAAAATTTTGAAATAGATGAATTGTAGCCACTGGCCAACAAAAGCCTTGACATCCTCTTTTTTTTTCCTTTAGTTCCTTGAATTTATTTATTTATTTATTTAAACATCTGTATTGGAGTATAACTGCTTTACAATGGTGTGTTAGTTTCTGCTTTATAACAAAGTGAATCAGCTGTACATATACATATATCCCCATATCTCCTCCCTCCCACCTTCCCTATCCCACCCCTCTAGGTGATCACAAAGCACCGAGCTGATCTCCCTGTGCTATGCAGCTGCTTCCCACTAGCTATCTATTTTACATTTGGTAGTGTATATATGTCCATGCCACTCTCTCACTTCATCCCAGCTTACCCTTCCTCCTCTCCGTGTCCTCAAGTCCATTCTCTATGTCTGCGTCTTTATTCCTGTCCCGCCCCTAGGGGCATCAGAATCATTTTTTTTTAGATTCCATATATATGCGTTAGCGTACGGCATTTGTTTTTCTCTTTCTGACTTACTTCACTCTGTATGACAGACTCTAGGTCCATCCACCTCACTACAAATAACTCAATTTCGTTTCTTTTTATAAGCCTTGACATCTTAGTGATAACAAGTCTAAACTGAATTACTAAACTAGCAAGTGAGTACAACAAAAGATAATATGGTGATTACCATGTAACTGCCAACACAACTCACAGTTTGTTGTTTAGACTTTTTTTCTTTTAACTCCTGTGGATATGATTTGGGCTGCTAACACATAACACACAATTTTATATCAATTTAGATGAGTGCCCAGCAAAAACTGTGCTTTAGTGATGAATATTTTTGAGATGAACCGATTGAACCACAAATCAAAATGTAAAATGCACCAAATAATAGGTAAAATTATTTAACTGAGCAAAAGACTGCCCTCTCTTTCCTTTCTGTCACTTGTGTTGATAAGTGGTTATCACTCACACTGTGGGCCAAGGAAATTTTACCTTAAATTACATACTAGGGGGAGGAGAGAAGAGCAACAGGAATGACATGACCTGAGGAACTGAATTACAGTCAACTCTCAATTACATCGAATGCCTTCTGAACTACACAGCGCGTCTGCACTTGGGTGATAACTCTGCCATGTTTATTGTACTTCCACCCTGCACCTTGGAGGAAGAAATTGTTTATATCACATCACCTCGATGTTATGGATTTTCTGTTTTGTTGCTATGGAAACCTACTATTTCTTTTCACTATCATCCCTCCACCCGTATCTATATGGAATTACAGATGGAAACACAAGGGGAATTACAAATTTATGAAAACATCATCACAAACTCCTACATTCAGACTAAGCATCTGGTAACTTGGTCTTAGTGAGAAGGAACAGTATTAGATTTTCTCTACATGAATCATTGCTTTATCCAGAAACCCTTCAACACTTTCCCTCACCACTTATGGTTTTCCACAGTCGGGAATACTTCCATGGAGAGTCAGCATTTGTTAGAACGAGATTCTCTTACTCATTGTGCCCTTATGGTGTACTTATTTCCAGAGACAAGAAAGAAACAAAGTTTGTTTGTTTTCTGGAAGCTACTGGCTCAGTTTCCTCCTACAAATTTTGTGACAGAGAATAAGTTGTTAGATTCATATTTTCAATGGATCCATTTTCTGACTGTAAGAGGAAATATTTTGTTTTTGTTTTGCATCTATATTGCATATTGATTTTATATTTTAAGGCTTGTTATATCACAATTATACTGTTACCTTTTACATAAAAGCTATTTTACATAAAAGCTGTTTTGAGAATGTATTACTAAAAGAAAATAGTAAAACAAATTATAAGATTCCTATCAAACATAATTAAGAGAATCTCCTTACCAATATAATCACTCCCTCAGTCAACCCTAACTAGAGTTTATCCTCCCAGAACTTTCTGTCATATTTCTCAAGGGGGAGATAGAATACTGTGAAAACAAAAATAAAATTTTCTTATGGCTCAGAGGCCCTCACTCAAACAACTTAGCACTTTTTTTTTTCCATTTTGCTGTTCATGTTCATTTTATATTTTATTGCTAAACAAAGAAACACTAAACAACAGTGAAAAACAAATCTTGAAACATTCTTTTGAGGGTATGTGGGAAATAGACTGGAAAGGAAAGTACTAAAAATATTCAATTCTTAATTTTTAAATAGAAGTTCTATAAAGATTATTTAATTATGGTTTATCAAAATGATGGACCATCATGAAGATATTAGTTTTGCAAATTAGTATTTAATGACACGAGAAAATGGTCTTAACATAATTAGACTAAAAAGAACCATTTCTGAAACAGTATGTTCTGCAAGACCCCTTTGTATGGCTGGAAGAATATACTACAAAATGTTAACAGTGATGATTCCTGGGTGCTGATATTAATAGTGATTTCTTTTTCCTTTTTTCTGCCCTTCAGTATTTTCTAAATATTTTAGAGTGTATCAGTTAGGAATGCTTTTGGCTGCAGTAACTGAAAATCTGACTAACTGGTTTAAACAAATATTGGTTAATTTAACTTATTTTTTTATTTTACATTTTTAGATAGCAAGAAGTCTGGAATGGGAACTTGTTGGCATTATTTCAGCTGCTTCATAATGACCTTCTTTCAGTTCTCCCATCTTTAGCTTTGTTGCTTATTTCCCCTTAAAGGCTTTTTGCCTCATGATGACAAATTTTACCTTAGTAACAGGGAATCCTATCTGATTTCAAGGTAGAAAATGGGACCAGAAATAGTGTTAGTCATGCCTGTTCCATTTAGATTCTTTACTGAAGCCCCTCTCTGAAAACTAACACCCAGACTGATTTTATTTTATTTTTTACATCTCACTAGCCAGAACTGGATTACAGGGGCATCCACAGCTGCACAGCAGGTAGAGACAGACCGCCATGTGTGGTTTAGATCCATCATAAGTCAATGACAATATCTTACAAGAATACTGAACCTTGAACAAAATCAGGATTCTATTAGGAGGGAAGAAAGTGGGAACGTGTATTTAACAGTGTCTTAGGCTAAAAAATGCCACCACCCCCCCCCCACCTCCAAAGAGATCCAAGCCCTGGAACATCTGAATGTTATCTAATTTGGCAAAAGAAGGTTTTTGCAGATCCTTGGGTATTAAGGATCATTCTGGGTTATCTGGATGGGCCCTAATGAAATCACATGTATCCTTAAAACAAGGAGGCACCAGGAGATTAGACACACATGTGCATGCACACAGGGGAGAAGATGATGTGAGGATAGAGCGGAGAGAAATGAGAAGACATTGGTATTGAAGAGATTCAGACTGGAAGAGGCAAGTAACATATTCCCCTCTAGAGCCTACAGAGGGAGTGCAACCCTGCCAACAATGATTTCAGCCTAGTGATACTAGTGTTTAACTTCTGGCCTCCAGAACTGGGAGATAATATATTCCGGCTGTTTTAAGCCACCCGGTTTGTGGAGATTTGTTACAGCAGTCAAAGGAAACTAATACATATAAAAAACTGACATTTTATGTCTGCCACATAGACTATATATATGTAGAGAGACAGAGACAGAGAGACAGAGACCAAGTAATATAACATTACTTTCAAAATCTTGTATTTATTACTTTTAGAAGAATATTATTTTTAAAATAAAATAATTTGTAAAATAAAGAATTAATTCTTCCCATATTTCCATTTCAAAGATATAATATATTTTCATCAAGGTGCTGCCCCCAAATTTAAACAAGTCTTTATATGATCCACGGGCATCTATAATCAATTCCACTGACGTCTACAGAAATTGCCTGGGCATTTTCAAAGCTGGAATTGGCTGCAAAGGCTAAATAACTGATACCCTGCTAGCTTTATTTTTGCATTTTTTTTCTATTCAATTATAGCCTTTAGTTTGGAAAAAGAAATCTCTGAGCAAAAACAAATAGATTCATGCTAAATCCAAAAGCTATAATTGGGACAAGTTTTTAAGGAAGAAATTAAGGAAATGGGAAAAGAGCAGTGCTCTCAATTTTCCTACAGAAACAAGGTTAAAATAGCAATAGTATCTTTAATCTGCCATGGAAAATAAGTGAGGGATGACAGAATACTGGTATTCACTTCAAAGCCAGTTATTAAATTTTTCCTTTTTTCCCTCCAGAACTCAACACGACATGGGCTATTTTCAGACTATGATCTCTCTTTCATCAAAGTCAGCACTAGCTGTGAAGACCACCTGCTCCACGTAATTACCTTAAATACACTCTCAGAGTCTCCTGAGTCAAATGACCTATTTTTTGGTGAAATAAGATGTCTCTTAACTTTGGCTGTGTGAAGTATGCTCCCAACCCTAAATTACTTATTCACAGGAGACAAATGCTCCGGGATCAATTCAAAGCACTGATCTCTCTCAGTGGGCCCATCAGAACTATATTCCCAAAGCACAACAAGAAAGCAATCTGCAGATTACCAGCTAGCAATGACTATGTAGGCTGAAAACCAGACAAATGGAAAACCTGCAAAATTGGTCTTCTAAAAATCTTATTCAGATAAATCTAAAAAGGGAATTAATTTTGCTTTTATTCATGTAGGAAACAAACATTCAGATTCTGCCTTTAGGAGAGAGCATGCTGTTTGTTCAGTGCTTGTAATGATTTTATATTCATCAATGAACACTTTTTTCCTGACTCTTTTCCCCAAAACATATACCAATACATTTGCATAGGTGGGGGAACACCTATATCAGTCTTGGGGGCCAGGCATGGCTTCTGTGAAGAAGTGCATCAACTGAGACCCAAAGGCCTGGCAGGGATAATGCAGGTAAGGAATGTGGGAAGCAGGAGTGTGTGAAAAGGCCTGGACAAAGGGATCAGGTCACTGGAACCTGGAAGTATTTAGATACGGCTGAAACTCAGTGCAGAAGGGCTATTTGGATAAGCTAAAAAGTTGAAAACATGAACAGCCCACAATTCATGGAATTCCTGCTGAAACACAAAGGATGTGCCTCACCTGCAAAAGAGTATTTTGTTCTAGGGAGAAAAGTCTGGAGGGGCAGGAAGAGAAGAATAATAACCTAGGAGGGTACATGAGTTATCCAGGAGGGAGGGCAACAGGGAAGACATGAAGACAGGAAGTATGTAGAAAAGTTGTTACATTAGAGAAAGATTAAAAAGTACAATTGTTGGGCTTCCCTGGTGGCGCAGTGGTTGGGAGTCCGCCTGCCGATGCAGGGGACACGGGCTCGAGCCCCGGTCCGGGAGGATCCCACGTGCCGCGGAGCGGCTGGGCCCGTGAGCCATGGCCGCTGAGCCTGCGCGTCCGGAGCCTGTGCTCCGCAACGGGAGAGGCCACAAACAGTGAGAGGCCCCCGTACCGCAAAAAAAAAAAAAAAAAAAAAAAGTACAATTGTTCAAGACGGTAACACAACAAGAACTGGTGAGAAGAGTGAAGTCAAGAACGACAGAAAGACTTCAGGTCTGGACAAGGCAGCGGGTGGGGTTCCCAACACTGGGGTAAGGGTACCCTGGCAGTGGGAGTGGGGAGTGGGATGTTGAATTCAGTGTTGCCTTTGGGACGGGGCCTCAACACAGAGCTGCTCCAAATGCTGGTGATATATATACATCAGAATCCCCAGAAAGTTCTGGGCTGGATATATCTGCACAGTGATGTTTTAAATCATGGGGGAGCTGGCAATGATCAAGTTCACAAGGCTATCTTCACCCTGAGTGCAACCCAGGTAGCAAAATAATTGATTACCTATTACCTCAGAATACTGTCTGAAGTTTTATTTATCAGACATTTGATTGGATATTCTAGGAAAAAAATCTTTAATATCAGAGATTATGCAAATGGATACCTTACTCATGATACTACTAATATTGTTTAAAAGTATACTTTTAGCTACTATTAACATGTGATAACATTTGCTTTTAGGATACAGGGGAATTATTTTCTGGGGCTTTCCATAAAATAGGTAAGTAATGATAGTTTACACCAAAGTCATTTTGTTTTTAATGTGCAGCTGTATGCAGTGTTTATGGAGTACTCACATATATTATGCACAGGAAACATCTACAACTTCAGAGTTTCAGAACTTTCTCTGAAGCTTTTTAACTTTAAATAACTCTATGTAAGGCAACAACTGTAGCTTAAATACTACATTTATATAGCACGAAATAAGGGAGGCTGAACCAGTGAGCAGAATGTATATAGACAGCAAAGCAAAGTTAAATATAAGCATGTTATTGTCTCCAGGGCATGCAAGCAGAACTACATAGCCCATCTTCCTCCACATTTCCCTTCCACCTAATTCATTCATTCTGCTCCTGACCAGGGTTACTTCCTGCTTAGAGTTTATAGTTTCCTGACCCTCTGTTGCCATTTCAGATTTTGTTAATAAACCTAAGAATGATGTCAGTTTTGCCTTTTCCTTTATTTTCTGTGGAAAATAGTTCCTGTTACTTGATTTTGGTGGAAATCATGCTTGAACTTTAAAAAATAACTCAGTATCCCAGAATACATATGGGCATTTCCCCCTATTTACTGTTTAATTCTCCTGCCATCTTCCAAAAAAAAAAAAAAATTGGGATATGAACCACCGTGGGCACCATGCACCCAACACTTAGGTCAGCCAGTGGTCAGGCTCAGCTTCATTTGCGGTGAGCCAACTTCTCTGACACTCAGCTGTGCCCAAGGCAATGCCACTACACAGGATTTACCAGGTCAGGGGAACTGTGAGATTTTCCTTCTTTGTTACCCTACTGCAAAATGGTTTTGAAAACACACACACACACAATGGATATAGACTCCAATGCCCATTTTCCTGTTTACCCAAACAAGATGGAGCCCATGTGACAATAAAGGTGGGACTATCACTAAATGCCTGAGTGCTATTTACCCTGTGTTGTATCAGTTCATTGTTATTCTCTCGTGGGCTCTCTTTCACTCTCAATTAACTACCACGTATAAGAGTTCTGTCAATGAACTATCACCCCTCTCAATCTGCTCTGCAGTCTTCTGTCTTGGCCCAACTTTAACCACATAATGGAAATGATAACCAAGACCCTGCTTTCCATCCATCTCTCACAATGGAAACAAAGAAACAACCATAGTAATCTCCTCCACAGAAACTTCAACCATCCCACCTTACTGGTTATTAAATTAAGTTCAACCTTCTAATATCAAGGACTTTTACATAATGTCTCTAACCTATTCCTTGACCTTATCACTTAGTAAATAATGTCCACGTCTCATGCACAAGTCACTGGACCACTCACCGCTCTCCACCTGTGCTGTAAACTGTTCATCTGTACATCTTCTACTTCCTCTGCCTGCAACTCCCTTCCTCACCTTCTCAGCCTATCAAAATCCTACTCTTGCTTCAAGACTCAAGTCAAATGCTACTTTCTCCATAAATCTGTTCATGATGCATGAAGCAGAAATTAATTTGTTTTTATCTGGGCTTCCAAAGCCTTTGGTAATATCTCTACAATGTATGACATGCATATGAATGTGTGTGTGTGTGTGTGTGTGTGTGTGCGTGTATGTATGTAAATTTAACAGCAGGTCTTGGAATTTAACATTTCCTATTTTGACTGTGAGTGGTTCTAAATGACCATGACATGCATTATTTATGGTTTTACAGAAGCACTGATTGAATTACCCACTGTGGGGAGGACATACTGGAAGGAGTCTCCGAACTAGCTGTCAGCCCAGCTTGTGCCCCAGCAGCTCTGTTCACTAGAAAAGGTCAAATACAATTGTGGGGAAAACTATATGCTGTAGTAATATCCTTAAATCATGGAACAGATATATCCCTTAGTGAATACAAAAAGTTTCTAATCTTTATTCAGTGTTTAGCATTTGCCAAGGACTGTTCTATGCACTTTGTATGTATTGTAATCATTAATTCTCACAGCAATTTGTATGGTAGGGGCTATTGAAATACCCAATTTACAGATTAAAAAAAACTAAGCAAAAGAAGGCAAAAAATATTAATTGCAGATGCAGAGTTTGAACCAAGGCCATATGATTCTATAGCTTGCACCTTTAACCAACCCACTCTGCTATCTACCAGTGGTAAATATGAATGGTCTACTATAGGTATACAATTGTACAGCTATACAGGTATATTGTATCTCTACCTCTCTTGGGCACCAAGATAAATGCCTTTTGGTTCATTTCATCAATAGTGCCCAGCATTGTTACTTGTAAATAGCTGACTCTAAAACTAACAATAGGTTCACTAAAATGTTGGACCTCAAAACTTCTTTCCAACACAGAAAAATATCTCATTCACTCATAATTCTTTCTTCTTAAATGCAAGGCTATAAATTCTCATTTGCCTTAGGGTTTTTCACTAAAAATTAATTTAATACATATTGGAAACATTTAGCTCCGTCATTGCAGCTATGTAAAGTAAGCATTGGCAAAGAAAGTGCAGCATTAGGAGAAATCCTTAATCTACACTTAGGGACCACTTGTCAGAAACATAGTTAAAGTAGATTTGAAACACCTCCAGGCCGCCTAGGTCCCTAGCGCTATAAAGTATTCAAATTTTCACTCTTTGACCCATTGCTGTTTAGACAATTCTGATTTTATGAAAAAAGAGAAAGGAATAATGAGTCTGCACTATGGGGATTTATATACTCCATTCCTTTCATTCTGTACAGGCTGACATGCATTTCATTAGCATTTGCGTTAAAGCACAGGAAGGTTGTTGTGACCAAATGCCAGAACCAACATATCCTTGATTAAAACACTGGGAAGGTTTAAGGATATGTCAGAAGTAGTAGAGAAATCATTAATAAAAAGATTCTAATGAAATAAATACAGGATGTGGAAACTATAGTCCACCAACAGAAATGCTGCTTCCAGATGTAACCTTGCTTATTTTTTTCTTTTAAAACAACCTCTAATATATTGCCCCTAGTTTTAAGCTATCAAGTTCATCAGGGTAAGAAATTACTTTTTCATTGCTACCAAGTGGCTTTTCATCAGGGATAGCTTTTCATCAGGACTGCCAAAATGTCGAGGTCTAAATACTCAAACTGCATCTATTGGAGGAAGAAAAATCACTTAAGGTTAGAAGGTCCCAGTGGTTTTAAGATTGCTCATGACTTGACATATATAGCTGAACAAACAAATATCTCACTGGACAACATTGATATTTATTGGCTTGAAGCTACTCTGTGTGTAAGGCAAATGGAATGAAGGTGATGGACTGTGCTTAACTATATGAAAATGGACAACTTGGCAAATTAAAAAAAAATTATTCAGTAAGCCAAACAATTTCATCCTAAGTGTTCAATGTTAATAAACCGTCTTAAATATTTCTCTGAGTAACAGGTAGATTCTCAGTATCTTCAAGCTGAACAGCACACAAACCTCTTCAAGCCAAAACCTAGGCATTGGGAGTGGAACTGACAAACCTGACACGCGGTTCCGGATACAACGCTGGGGTCCATGCTGGCCTGCGTGAGCCTAGAGGTGGCAAGTCTGACTCTCACAGGAAAGGCTGGGGCCATGTGCATTCGAACAAACAACCCAGAACAGATTGATATGTCGCAAAATCAAGACTGCAAAATGGCATTTTTTGGACATTTTTGTTTTGAATTCTGCCTTTTCAAAACTGGGAACTCGTGAAAACTTTTAAATTATGAATTTATTCTTTATCCTTGAGAATTTTAAAGCAATTTTTTAATACATCCTTTACCCTTCCATTTATGATACAAAAGGCTTTTGTATAAAAGACTTTAATCTTAGAAAAGGCATTGCGTTTAATGTAAGCTGAGCAGAAGTGGCACAGCATTTGCTCAGACTGGTGTTTACGTCACTTCTCTGAAGTTAAGTGCTCTGTTGTACCCGCAGGCTTGATTTTTCAAGAAGCTACTACAAATGTTGTTCACTTTGAGAATGGGTTACTTGGTATTTTGTTTTTTTTACATCTTTATTGGAGTATAATTGCTTTACAGTGTTGTGTTAGTTTCTGCTGCATAACAAAGTGAATCAGCTCTATGTATACATACATCCCCATATCCCCTCCCTCTTAAGCCTCCCTCCCACCCTCTCTATCCCAGCCCTCTAGGTGGTCACAAAGCACTGAGCTGATCTCCCTGTGCTATGCGACTGCTTCCCACTAGCTATCTATTTTACATTTGGTAGTGTCTATATGTCAATGCTACTCTCTCACTTTGTCCCAGCTTTCCCTTCCCCCTCCCTGTGTCCTCAAGTCCATTCTCTACGTCTGCATCTTTATTCCCATCCTGCCCCTAGGTTCATCAGAACCATTTTTTTTTAATTCCATATATATGTGTTAGCATACAGTATTTGTTTTTCTCTTTCTGACTTACTTCACTACGTATGACAGACTCTAGGTCTATCCACCTCACTACAAATAACTCAGTTTCATTTCTTTTTATGGCTGAGTAATATTCCACTGTATAAATGTGCCACATCTTCTTTATCCATTCATCTGTCGATGGACACTTAGGTTGCTTCCATGCCCTGGCTATTGTAAACAGAGCTGCAATGAATATTGTGGTACATGACTCTTTTTGAATTATGGTTTTCTCAGGGTATATGCCCAGTAGTGGGATTGCTGGGTCGAATGGTAGTTCTATTTTTAGTTTTTTAAGGAACCTCTATACTGTTCTCCATAGTGGCTGTATCAATTTACATTCCCACCAACAGTGCAAGAGGGTTACCTTTTCTCCACACCCTCTCCGGCATTTATTGTTTGTAGATTTTTTGATGATGGCCATTCTAACTGGAGTGAGGTGATACCTCATTGAGGTATTGATTTGCATTTCTCTAATAATTAGTGATGTTGAGCATCCTTTCATGTGTTTGTTGGCAATCTGTATATCTTCTTTGAAGAAATGTCCCATTTTTGGATTGGGTTTGTTTTTTTTATATTGAGCTACATGAACTGCCTGTATATTTTGATTAGAGAATGGGTTATTTGACCAAGGTGGTTGTTACCGATACTGTCTTATTGAATCACCGAAGGGAAAAAATAAAATCCTTCTCTTCTATCCCCCTTTTGATTTCTCACCCTCATAGCACAGGACTATAATGTTAAGCTAAGAGGAAACTGTCAACTACGCTTTGTGTTGTGGAAATGCTGATATGAATATACAGAATGCCCTTATAACCTAAAGAAAACAGCATAACAAAGAAAGGGGCGGGAGGGGATAAATCATATTGTTGCTTAGAACACAGTTTTAGGGAAAAGTTAATGAAAGACATCAGTCACAAACTGTCTTTAAATACTGCCAGACAACAAAAAGTGAAAATAACAAGTACACATCCCTAGTGAAAAACTCTGGAAGACAGACACAAAGCAGAGGTGACATTGAGCCTTGTAAGAAGAATCCTGTGCTGTGTAGTCTAAATCTTGACCTGTCAGGCAAACTCTTACAAGAAAGTAATTAGATCCGCTATCTAGGGATGAGTAGCGACTTCTTTTCCTTTTATGGTTTATAGGCAGCTGTCGTTGAAATTATGCCTGAAAACTCTAATAGCTTCCTTTTTTTTTTTTTGCGGTACGCGGGCCTCTCACTGCTGTGGCCTCTCCCGTTGCGGAGCACAGGCTCTGGACGCACAGGCTCAGCGGCCATGGCTCACGGGCCCAGCCGCGCCGCGGCATGTGGGATCTTCCCGGACCTGGGCACGAACCCGTGTCCCCTGCATCGGCAGGCGGACTCTCAACCACTGTGCCACCAGGAAAGCCCTAATAGCTTTCTTGATGGTGTAAGCAGAAAGATTTTTATAAGTTCGTTTTTACTACGGTCTCCACTGATCAGATGTTATATAAAAGTGCTGTGTTTCTTAAAATGTGTTTTGTCCCATTAGCAAGCATAATAAACATGAGGATCACCTGGGGAATCATTGGAAATCAGATTCCTGGGTCCTGATGCCAGGAAGTCCAGTTAAGAGGGTGGCAGTGTCTAGAGTTGGTTTGGAATGGAGTCTTTACTCCCATTATCCACATCAGCTTTCTGATAAATCCCCAAATAAAATAGTAATAATTAATTAAAAATACAAATCTTACATGCACTTTGAATATGAAACGTTAGAAAAAATTTCTATTAAAATGAAGCAGAATCTATGCAAAAAAGAGTGTGCACACTATGCAAATTCAGCTTAAAGACCATTTTTCTAGGTTCATCCCTCCCTTGCCCTCATCTTCTAACCAGGTTCCTGACCACTTGCCCCTCGAATGCAGAAATTCTAGAGCAGCTACTATACACAAGTCTGGTGTGGGACCCAGATATCCACATTTTTAAAAAGCACTCCAGGTAATACTGAGGCAGAACCTGTTATTCATTCTAACATTTTATCAGTTCCAAGGCAGCCACCTGCGAAGCATGAAGTGTTGAAGAACACAGTTGCAGTTTAGTCTATGAAAATAAGATTTTTTAAACTGAATTGAATAGCAGCTCCACCCCTACCTCCCCCACCTCCAGTAGGTGAGAGCCTAGTACTAATGGTGCCAAACCACAGGAGAAATGCCATAGGTTCAACCACTGCACTAACAACCCATCACCGCTAGAGGAAAAAGAAATGCATGCTTGTGTCCTTGACCTGAGCGGTGTACCATCTATACGTGTATTGAAAGGCAAGTAAGGACTTCCCTGGTGGTCCAGTGGTTAAGACCCCACGCTTCCAATGCGGGGGGTAGGGGTTTGATCCCTGGTCAGGGAACTGAGATCCTGCATGCCGTGTGGCACAGCCAAAAAAAAAAAAAAAAAAGAAAGAAAAGGCAAGTAATTTATATATTCTATATGTATATAGAAGACAGGTTATTTATTACACAAGGAATACACTGAAATACAGAAGCCATCTGGACCATATTAAAAAGACAAGATTTCTCAATATAGATATTTGCACAGACAGAGAGCTAACGTAATGCCTCACCTCCACCACCACCTTCATGAGCGCCTCTGGTGGCTGGTCCCGAAATCCTTCATTCTATACATTCTCGACCACATACTCGACTGAGGTATCTGTGGGCTGCCCCATCAGGCCATTCTTTCCTTCTGTCCAACAGTATATCCACTGAGGGCAGCTCACAGCTGTCTGTTGTCCAATATACCTGTCCTTCTGGAGGAATCCTGTAGTCTGGAATTCTTCCCTTCTGGCCTGCACTAGTCCCTGGACCTTACGCCTTCACTGAGGAGCGATCTACCCACCTTCCACAGGGTGTCTTGGTTATTCTGAATGATTCTCTGCTGTGGCTTCAGGAAAGTATTACTGCCCTTCTCATTCTCCACCGTGCTGTGGCCAGCCCTGAAACCCAGCCAAGCTTCTGCTTCTCAGAGGCTGGCTCTGCTCCTTATAGCTTGGCCAAGGGACAGGTTACTCAGAATCAGGACATTGCCAAGAACTTAAGTATCACTTTGGTCCAGAAAATCTATACTTCTGGAGTTTGACTCCTGCCTAGTTTAAAGCCCAAAGTCATTAAGTTCCTTGGATGTCTGTATTAGCAGACTCAGGCTCCCATAACTGAATATCATAGGTGGGTGGTTTAAACAACAGAAATTTATTTTCTCACAGTTCTTGAGGCTGGAAAGTCCAAGGTCAAGGCTCCGGCAAGGTTTGGTTTGTGTTGAGGACTCTTTTCCTGGCTTACAGACGTGGCCACCTTCTTGCTAAGTCCTCACATGGCCTTTCCTCTGAGTTCAAACAGGGTGAGAGTGAGCTCACTGGAGTCTCTTCTTATAAGGACACCAATCCTATTGAATCAGGGCCCCTCCCTTATGACCTCATTTAACCTTAATTACTTCCTTAGAGGCCTCATGTCCACATACACTCACACAGGGGGTTAGGGCTTCAACATATGAACTTGGGGACAAACACTTACATTTTCCTATTTCTCCTTAGAAAATACTCAGGGATTTGTTCTTGGTTTCTAACTACCATATTGTTAAATAAATCGTTGCTAATAACATAAAAATATGTGTTGATTAATTAGATGGGGATATCTACCCTTCTTAATATGGCCGATACATTTAAACCAAGAATCACCCAAATCTTTTTTCTGACCTTCTCACAATGTCACATTCAGCAGTTTGATGTTAATTCAGGTTTATCCTCAGGAACTTTAGATATATTGATAAACCCTTCAATAAACAATTTAAATGAACACTCAATAAAAATGGCAATTTCACAAACAAATTTTACTACCTGAAACTCGAAATCATAAGAAATTTGGAAATAAAAAATAATTATGAAACAAGATTTATATTTTATACTCTTGAATTTTCACTTTTTGAAATAAGTATCTATTATAAAATTATACAAAATGAAAACAAACATATACACTTCAGGAATTTATTCCCTATCAATTCTTACCAATAAGAATGCTAAATACTAATAGTGTTTGAAAGGATAATACATTAACAAAGTAATAATTTGAAATGCAGAGATGACTGTCAAATTTATGTCTCCTTATTCCTGATCTCCAGCAAGCCATCAATTCTCCTCTTTAAGGGTAACAAATAGTGTGTTGTATATCTTTCCAGTGATTTCTCTATGCACTTGAAAGCATATGTATGTTTCTTTCAAATTATTTCAGTTAGTTTATGCATGTTTAAATATATCTGTCACATACATATACGTGTGCATGTTAATATTTATTAAATATAAATATAAACATGCACACGTATATGTATGTAACACTGTTCTGCACCTTGCTTTTTTCACTAGATGCTTGGAGCTATTCATTCTGCTTAAGGGTACATGGAATTCTACTCTGTGAGTGCATGATAATTTATTTTATCTGTCCACAACTTGAACATCCTTACTGACAGATATTCAGGTTGTTTTCAGTCTTTAGCAATGGATAGTCTTATACATTAGTTCACACCCATGTGAGTGTACCTACTGGGTACATTTTTAGAAGTAGAAATGATGGTTATATATTTTATATTTTAATAGATTATAACTAAGAGACTACATTTTTCTCCATACCCTAGAAAAATTATTGCTTTATAAAACTTGCTTTTTAAAAATCTTTATAAATCACAAGTAGAAATGATATCTCATTGTTGTTTTAATTTGCATTTCTCTTATTAGGAGTATGATTATACATTGTTCCATATATTTAGCAGCCACTTATGTTTCCTTTTTTTAAAAAAATAAATTTTTTACTATAAATAGGTTTAGATTCAGAGAAAAGTTGCGAAGATAGTCTTTCCATATATCCCACACTTGGTTTCTCATACTATTAACACTTTACTTAGTATGTCATTAGTATGACCATATCTTGGTCAAAATTAATGAAATGATGTTGATACGTAATTATTATCTGCATTAGTAAGTAACCTTATTCAGATTTCCCTAACTTTTGCATAATGTCCTTTTTATACTCCAGGATCCCATCCAGGACTTCATATCATATTTAGTTATCATGTCTCCCGAGGCTCCTCTTGGCTGTGACAGTTTCTCAGACTTTTCTTGTTTGATGACCTTGACAGTTTCTAGGAGCACTGATTGGGTATTTTGTAGTAAGGTGTGGTTTTCTCTGACTTCTTTCAAGAACTTCTCTTTGCCTTTGTTTTTTTTTGCAGTTTGAAACTGGTATGTCCAGTTGTGCTTTTTGCCTGGTTGGTGTTCTCTGAGCTTTCTGGTTTGGTGTCCGTCATTAATTTTGGAAAGTTCTTGGCCATTATTATTTCAAATATTTCTTCCGCTCTGTTCTTCTTTTCTCTCTGCTGATATTCCAATTATGTGTATGTTACATCTTTTATTATTATCCCATAGTTCTTGGGTGTTCTTTTTTTGTTTCCATTCTTTCTTCTCTTTGTGTTTCAATTTTAGAAGTTTCTCAGCCTTTAGTGGGCCTGTGTCTTTGGGCTGTGACCTTCACAAATATTTCTCTAATGAATAGTTTTTTTTCTCTCTGCCACCTACTAAGAACAGTAAACTCTGCTTACAAGAATGTACTGGCATAAAGTTCTGGGAAAAAGTTGCCTTTTGAAGGCATTTTGGAGGAAACTGATAAGTTATCTAAAGAGATTACCATTTAAAAAGAATAACAGGAGAAAAATAATTATTCAGAGCTGAGCTCAATGACTAAACTTCATAAACAGTATGGTAAATCTTTTGCTATGTATGTTTACCACAATTTTTAAAAATTAAAAGACGTTTCATTTTTATCACTTATACAGTTTTGGTTTAGTTTTACTTATTTATTTATTTATTTGCAAAATCTAATTGTTCCAAATTCTTTTACTCTTTCTATTTTCCTGGAGCAATCTAAAAGTACTATTGATTTTCTCTACAAGCTATTAACTAAAAGATGATTGTTTTTTAAAGGAGCTGTGGAAATTGATAATAAAACAATTAAAAAGGTTTTTTTCCCCCCATTTTCTTTGCCTTCAGCAGAAACCTCTCATTTGAACAATAATTCCAGCAGATAAAATGAAAATCTCTGTAGCCTTCAGGCTAGTCAGATCAACAAGGTGATCTAAATCCACCATAATCCTATTAGAAACAGCCAACAAGGGACTTCCCTGGTGGCACAGCGGTTAAGAACCCATCTGCCAATGCAGGGTACACGGTTCGAGCCCTGGTCTGGGAAGATCCCACATGCTGTGAAGCAACTAAGCCCGGGCGCCACAACTACTGAGCCTGCCCTCTAGAGCCCGTGAGCCACAGCTACTGAGCCCGTGAGCCACAACTACTGAAGCCCGCACACCTAGAGCCTGTGCTCCACAACAAGAGAAGCCACCGAAATGAGAAGCCCGAGCACTGCAGCGAAGCGTAGCCCCCGCTTGCCGCAGCTAGAGAAAGCCCGCGCACAGCAATGAAGACCCAACTCAGCCAAAAATAAATACATAAATAAATAAATTTATTTATAAAAATAAAAAAATTTAAAAAAGAAATAGCCAACAAAATATTTATTTAGACCTATTCTTTTTAATAATATGTCTCAGCTCCAGAGCTGTATCAGTTGAAGTCAGAACACAATTTTGAGTTGCTTCCGTATTGTACCTACTAGTTTTCTGTGATGTATTAAAAAAAAAAAATAGGGAAAGATCCTGATAATAAAGGTTAGCATTGACATAACAGGTGCACATAAAGAAATCCGTCTCCTAATTCAAAGGCAAAACATCACATATAAATTTAACTAAACAAATATTTAATTTTTCCTTTAGGATTGGGTCTTCAATACATTTTCAAGTTGAATTATTAGCAATTAATCGAATCCTTAGTCTATGAAAGGCAACCTAAAGGCACCAGGGGAACGTCCATCCCTGTCCCCATCATTTTACCCATAACTAACTTTATGCTTTGATGACTTGTCCTTAAAGTTCTTGTTCTACAAAGGGTAGAATAAGAAGCATAAAGATATGCATGACCTGCTGATTATAATAATGCCTGTTACCCAGTTATGACCCATAATATCACAATTAGAGAAACATTTCAAGATTCTTCTGCCATGTGTTAACAAAATTGCTAAACTTTATAAGACTTTCAGATACAGTCACAGCATTGGGAGGCCTTTAGAGGAGATTCTGCAGTGTACTTAGAGATGACAGATATACCCATGCTGAGAAAGAGGATATCCCAGGTCATCTAAACACTCTTATACCTCCCAGTCATGAATGGATGAGCCAGACTTTAAAAGGCGATAATGAAGAATTAAGTCCCTAAACACCCCCTGAGCTATGGATCATGCCATCAAAGGAAACAACAGACAAACTAACAAGCAAGCACAGCTTTACAGAAAATGTATTTTGAAAAGGAATAAAAGAGCAAAAAAATACATATAAAAAAGGAGAGTAATAATAATATATGCTGTTTTATAGCATTTTCTATGAAATAGGTATTAATAACACATATTACTTCGTTAACTCTTGACAAAAATCCTTATGAACTAGGAACTTTCATTATGCTATCTTACAGATTGGAAAACTGAGGTGGGAGAGATTAAGTAATTTACTGAAGATCACAATAGCTATGACTGGTGTTACTTATGAAGACCCACATTCTGATTCAAGAGTCTACTTATCTTAATCTAGATACCAGCCTGCTTCTCGAAGAAAATGAATTTCATTTGCTGGCTTCTGTAGGAATAGAACTCTTTGGAACTTATTCCTGAAATGTCCAGAGTCCAAAGTCAATCCTGCCTCACTTAGTATCTTTCTCCCCTTTCCAGGATTGGACAATGTTAGAACAGTTGCTGTATTTTGTTACTTTACTAGCGTCACCTAGACTCCTTTTGTTTTCAATTGGGTGATGTATTTGAGCATCTATGTAATACTATTATTTATCTGAATTACTGATGCAGTGACTAGGAAAGGAGGAAAGCTAAGTATTCGCGAATGTTTCAAACAAAGCCTGGATCCACAAAAGGCTAAACGGTGCTTTCCAGAGGAGTGATCAGTAGACTCCTCTGTGGTTGTGATGGTGATGGAAGGCGCTGAGCCTGGAGAATCTGCTTTTTACCCAGACTCTCATTTTGATGGATCAGCATTCCCCCAGTCCTGTCACTAATCATGACTTATCCAGTGTGTACCAATGATCCTCTCTTTTTTGTTTTTCTATAATTGTCCTCCTTTCTACCCACATTTCTGCCTCTGCTATTTTTCATATTGACTCAAGTCTATCTCCTGGGTGACCCCTCTCTGGGTCTCCTGTCGCTCTAATCTCCAGCTACACTTCACCCCCAATCCCAAGGACCCAGTGCTGATGAAATATGACATGTCGCTACACAGGAGAAATAAAAGGGCTTGTGGAATACACAATTCATAAAGCCACAGGGAAATGTAGTAATGCTGGTGAATCTGCTGAATCTACTGTGGGACACTAGACAGTTTGGGGGAGTAAATTATCAAGGAGGACAGGTGAGATGAACTTTCAGAAGGTATATCCAGAGAATCACTCAGACATAGCAAAGCAGACATCCCATAACTTAACTTTCTCTCCAGGAAACTTTGAGACTTGAGTTTGTTACTTTAAATTAGTGAACCAAATTGGAATGGATTTACTTTTGTCCAGCATCTATTCCTTCAGTACTTCCCATCATGTATCAGATCTCCAGATACATATAATAATATAATGATAATACAAAATAATTCCATTTACCTTCTCACTAGATTCAGAAGGTTAATGGAAGCAATCAAGTTCTGTTATATGAGGTTATATACTTGAAAGATGGTGGGGTTGGTATTTATAAATCAATCATCATGAGTAATAACTAACTCTCTTCTGCTGTTAAAAAGTCTTTTATAACTGTTATTAATCATTTACCTCTAAAAAGCATGAAATATTACTTGGGACCACAATTAAAATATTGCTATTTGAAAGCAAAAATAAAAATGAAGCTGGAAGACTTGGTAATATACTTCCTCAAAACCCAATCAAAATAATATGCAGTATTTTTTTAACCTCTTTTATTGGCGACTTAAAGGGGCGGGGGGGGAAACAAGTGATTATTGACAAGATATAGGAAATTAGTCTAAATTTGAATTTAAGATACCATAGCTCAAAGAGCAACTTTTTTTTTCCCTTGAGAGGAGTACTAGTAGACTAGGAGGCATGGGAAGAAAGGAGACACAGTTGTTCCTCAGTCTCCAGGACACACCCCCTACCCCCATACCAAAATCCCTGGATGCTCAAGTCCCTTATATAACATGGTGTAGTATTTGCACATAACCTACACATATCCTCCCACATACTTTAAATTAACTCTAGGTTGTATAATACTTAATACAATGTAAATGATATGTAAATAGTTGTGAATACAATGTAAATACTATGTATAGTTGCCAGCTCATAGCAAATTCAAGTTTTGCTTCTTGGAAGTTTCCAAAAATGTTTTTTTTCAAATATTTTTAATCCGCAGTTGGTTGAATCCCTGGACATGGTACCCACGGATATGGAGGGCCGACTGTATATATTTACTTCTGTATGTTTGACCTTTTTTAGTGCCATGTAGTAACTTTTCAGATATTAAACATTGATTACTTAGTGAACGTTTTACATTTTATTAGTTTTCATGGGGCAAACAAAATAAAATAGAACTAAAATTGACATCTTATAGAGTGCTGTATGTCAATTATATCAAACTGGAAAAAGAAAAGATGTGTGTGAAGTAGGCTTCTCAATAAAACTTTTCATATCCTGACAAAAAAATCTAAAGCTCCAACTAGAAATTCACATAGAAAGGAAAGGAGGAAATCCTTCGCATAACCAAGGTTAAGTAATACCTGTTCATTATTATCCTTTTAATTCGCGTCATCTTTGATTCCTAATCTCATGTGAAACTTGCTTAAAATTCCACACACTATTTTAATCTTGAATCAGCATCTGTCTACATACTTAAAATTTGAGGCCAGAATTATCTGGATAATGTCAACTTTTCTCTCTCCCATTATAACAGGCATCATTTACCACCCTCTCCCACCTCCCATTTTCCTCTCATCTTAGTTATATGTAGTGCCCCTGATGGACTCATGAGAAAAATATTATTACTAGTGATGGTTGCAAGAATTAAAAAATCAAATCCTCACACATAAATCTACTTTTTGAAGCTTTTAAAAGATCACTTTAGCAGCCTAAAATTTAAAAAGAATCAAAGTATTCATATGGAAAGGTAATAAAAGGCAGTGTGATACGCAAACAACACAACTTAGTGGTACGTTTAATGGAAGTATCTGTACAAAATGCACGGAGGACTAGTTTTTTAATGCCTGGAATATTTGTATTCTGACGTATTTTTAAAATAGAAAGATGAAAGAATGCTTTCAGATTCTGCTGCCAGTGAACCAAAAAATAAGATGGTATTTCCAATTCATTGTGTACATTACTTGTATGGATGACTGAAGCTTTTGAAAATTAAAATGCTTAATAAGCAAAGATTCATTTTTGCAGTTTATAAATAAATGACCGGATATTTGATTTTTATTTACATTTTAACTAGAAACTTAATTTTACTCACAATGAAATATATATGTATATACATTATACGTACACACACAATGATGGGTCACAGTAAATTATGCATATATCTGTATTTTTAAACTGCTCTCTGTTTTGAAATGGTATTGATCCTAGCAATAACACAAGACATTGTCTAAGTTCAATTTAGTCAAAATTAGTGTCTATGTGGAGAGAGAGAGATTTTAAGGAGGCATGGGAAATGCAGAAGCGGTGAGGTAGGAATGAAGGGAATTGTGATTTAAAATATGCACTTTAACAATTCACTTTCTTTACCTTAAATCCAACGTAGAAACAGGTTCAAGAGGAATTTGCAGACACATTCAAAGAGAACTGACAGTCAATAGAATATCTCTGTTCATTTCAGTTTCATAGAAACCAATGTGTTCCTACTTAAAAATCCCAGTCCCTGGTCTATTTGCAATGGCCTTCAGTCAACTTTATTTAATCTGACTTCTGGTTTCCATTTTTCTTCCAAGCCTTTCATGGTTAATAATTTTTTCAAGATTTGTAAGATGATGAACATTTGTCAGGTAGGTTTACCTGCTTATAACACCTAGTTAATCAGAAGAGATCTGTTGAAAATGAATGATTCAGAAGTCCTCTTCCAAGCTGTTCTTAGCTTTACTCCCCTGTGTCCTAATGAATCCTTTTGGCTGAAAACCTTTGCAAACACAATGATCAGACAACTCAAATGATGTGCCCTTCACTGGCTTCAGGCACTATAATCTATGTAGAAGTATTGAAAACCTTGCTTCTTTCTTTGACTGTAACTGCCTAACCTTACCCTGTCCTCCACTGCCAGATTAGGCCAGATCTGTTCTTTACTCAAAGAAACCCAATACTTACTGGATATCATCCAAGTGTCTAAAGTTCAAAGTATTTTACATCACTCTTCCCATCTCCCCTTCACTAGACTCTTACTCTGAGTCTCCATTCAAGATAAACAGATTTACTTGACAGACCTCCAAATATGCTCAGTATGGGCTCAGCACTGTCACTTATCTCAGCATCCCCTTGTCTAGAATGTCCCTTCCCTCTTCACCTCTTTTCAACCTGCTTCTTTGCCTGCTAAAATTCCACCGTCCTTTAAGGGCAACGTCAAATGTTAGCTCTTTCACAAACCTGTTCTTGATTCACCCAATAAGAATGATCTCCTCTTGGAGCAACTTTCTGCTCCTCCAATACTCACAGTCAACCTTGTCTTATTGCTTAGTCATATACTCCTTCCTCTTAGATTCTAAGCTCCTGGAGGAACAACAGTTTATTCTTCTCTGTACAAACCAAAGTATCATGTACTGTGTCTTTCACACAGTAGGGGCTCAACCAATACTGATTGAATAAATAAACAATGGAAGTGTAGACAAGCTATTTATTTAGCTGAAGACTTTTACAGGAGATTCTGGTTCCATTTTGGAGAAACCCAGGTCAATGTCTAAATTATCTCAGTTGTGCCTCTCTAAACAGGGTATAGATTTATATATGCAAGTGCCATACTAGCATATCTTAAGCAAAAAATAAAAAAGGTTTCTTTACATTAGTGTCTTCTTCAAAGAAGATGGAGATCATTCAAGACACCAGATTTTTCACTTACTTTGAGGATCTTTTCAAAGAAAAATGGTACTTTGAAGGAGTAAACATGATATAGCCAACTGTTTGGGTTTTTTCCTACCAACTCAGCTAAGGGAAATCTTACTTCATATTGGCTGAATCACTGACAAGACTTTTAAACATAAAACGATTTGAGAAACAGAAAATGCAAAGCTGCCCATATTTTCACCACTGTGTGTACAGACTTTGAATAAATGTGATTAATAATTCACTTTTAAAAATTCAGTGGAACACCGGTAACCTAAGTGTCAGAAAACATGCCTAATAGTCATGTTATAAGATAACCATGCTCATATCATACTTTAAAGATGTGAGCGGATGTGAGGTAATCCACGGCTTATAGGGGCAATCTTTCAATTTACCTTTCTTCTTTCCATTCAGTCTTTCAACACATTAATTAAAATGTCTATTAAATGCCTGGCACTATACTAGCACAAAAATACATGGTGAGCTCATAAAGACATGGTCCTTGTGTAAATTTTACTTATATATAGTCCTTTTTTTACACAAAATGGAATAGTTTCTGAACTGAAGCCATTGTTTTTCCCTAAAACCAGCTCTTCTGCTTAGAGTTGTAAATTTTGCTAATAGCATCATTTCTCTCCTTTCGTTTGAAGCCTCAGAATCAGCAAGGCCCTCAATATTTGTCACACAAACTACTGCAATATTCTTCCTATTATGTGTACTAACTTCAGTTTTTTATACTTTAAAGCATTACGAAATATCTTGGTTCAGCTGCTTACATTTATTACTTATCTAATTATCTAATTAAGGACTCTTGAGGCAGTTATAAAATTGTCCCAAACTACTTTTCACATCTTAATATTTTTTGTAAAGCTACACCCAGCTTCATTCAAACTCAATTATTTACTATCTCAAACATATTCCACCAATTTCCTCTTCTGTATAGTATTTATTCAAGATATTCTTCCCTGTGACCTACTCTTCCCTCCCTACATAATCACAGAAATTATAACTTCCTTCAAGAAATATCTTAAATAATAATTTCTCTATAAAGTCTTAAAGGATTCTCACAGATATTTACAAATATCTACAAATAAGATGTTTTCAAAATACAAATATCATCATTTGTATTTTCTAAGGAACTCCCACATTCTGCTTCACTTTGTCTAATAGTCCACTAGGCTACACAATCCTAAGGCAGAGGTAGCTTTATTTACCAGTGTTCAGAGATGGTACTCAGAACTTTTATTTGCTTATTGGTATTTCTGATTACAAATCTTCTTCTGAATCCTACATATCTTCTAAGTCTTATGCTGAAATATGGTATAGCGACCAACATGGTTCCCATACCAAGCAGAAGACCAATAATAAAACCCAGTGAAGGAAAGGGACTCTGATCTGTGGTGCTTTAGGCTTGGGCCATCCACAGACTTTTCATCACATCTATGGATTTCTTTTAACTTGCTTCTTTACTTACTCTTCCATTTTTATGTTTTTCTCTCATTCTTCTACTTTCTCTATCACTCCATGTTAGGCAAGCAGCGATATTCTCCGGCATTCTGCTTATTTCTGCTAGTAGCAATCAAGGATTAAATTTTTCTCACTCCTGGGATATACTATAAAAAATGATAATTGCCTTTCTAGGCTATTGCTATCTCTAAACTAACCTCCAAAGTTTGTGGAGAAAAATAAAATGAAGAGAATTCAAACTGAATTTCAGTGTTTATTTTTTAAACTCAAATGAGTTGTCAGTCAACTTAGGTGGCATTAAAGGGGGGAAAAAACCAATCAAATAACTAAAGTTAATATAATGTGGTTTTGAATGTGAATGTATATATTGATATATAAATAAATTTATATCGATCAACTATATAAATTAAAAGAAAATGAAAATACTTCCATAGCTTTCTTAAGCACCTTTTCTTTCTAAGCTCTGTTCGCTTTCATGCAGTGAAAGCATGGAAATCATTTTCCATATTATCAAAAATGAAATAAAACTTGGAAAGAAAGCAGAGATGAATCTAAGCTGAAAATTATTATAAATACATTTTTTTCTGCAGAAAAGTTTTCCCAATAGCTATATTCTTTCTTAGGTTTTATATATACCCATGACTTTGTGATATAAGACAATGGTTTTCCCAATAAATGTCCCTTTTGAAATATGGAGTAAATTAAAAATAGTAACTGTAGTGAAACTGTAGATAATTTAGAGTGAATGGGTAGAAAACCACTTACCCCCAGTTGCCACAGTGATTTCACGTAGGAAATGGCCATAAAATGGAAAATCGAAGGACAGATTCACTCTCTGCAAGGAACAACAACCAGAAAAGAAAATCAATAATGTGCATAATAGTAAATGTAAAATGAAGAGCCTTCTACCTAAAAAAAATGATGCTTCTACTTTGCACCACTATTATTGTAGTTGACTATTAGAACCTGAATCTTGGATGGAAAGAAAGATTTTTTCCCCTGGTAATTAAATGTTTAAAGTATGTGAAAAGAATAAAGTTTTGCTGTTGTGGTCTGTTGATCTGTTCTTCAGTTACAAAGGGAATCTAGAAGTTTCAACTCTGAATCAAGCTATTCTCTTTAACATCACCACTGCCTCTCAGTTGTCCACTACAAAGTAGGTCAGCCATCACGATAATCTTAGGGTTCTTTTTAGTTTGATTAATCTTCTCCAAAATAGTAGAGCATGTTATCTGTCAAGTTTCACTGAATTTAAAAATATATATATTTATTTTACAAAATTATATATTCAATTTATCTTCTGTACATCCCAGAACAAAAGGCAATTTTACGGAACAAGATATTTTGCACCTACAGATCTAGACCTGCAGATATTTTTATTTTTAAGATACGATAAACTCCCCAGATTCAGTATACAAATGACCCCTAAACAACAAGGGTTTGAACTGCGTTGGCCAGTTCCACTTATGAGGCATTTTTTTCCCAATAAATATAGTATCTGTGTTTTCATTTTACAGATCTTTAAATTATCAAAGTGTTGAGAAAACTTTGATTAGAGATCACAATATATGAAATCAAAAGAACTAGGGTTTGAGTCCTGATTCTATCCAGCCCTTGGGTGAGTCATTTGTCAATTTCCTTATTTTTGAGGCAGAGATACCAGTGTGTGGATTTTCAAATGTGCGGGGACTGGCAGCCCTAACCCCCAGTGTTGTTCAAGGGTCAACCGTTTTATGTCCACTTTTAAAAGCACAGAATCAAAGAATAAAAAATTCTGGTTACTAGAAAGCTACTTTTACTTTGTAGAGAGGAAAACTGGAGAGACTTAGGAAGAAAGTTCATAAATTTTGCCCCTCTTTTTTCTAAAAAGGGATCTGAAGCTTTGGATATATATATTTATAATATATCTTTATATATATCTTTATATAGATAGATAGTAAGATAAAAACAAGACACAACAAAGCAAAACAAAGAAAAAGAAACCCTAGATTTTGTGTATGTTTGAAATGATATGAACCAGATATATTATTATTAGGCAAGAAACAAGAAAAACAGGGAGCTATAACAAAGGTGGTTAGCTGAAATAAAAGGATCCATAGGGAAATTAATTGGCTGATTTAGAGCCTAACAGCATGTACAAACTACCTATAGTAAAAGGTTATTATGTTAAAATTCAACAATTTCTATATCATATCTCTCCCAATATACAAATTTAAAAAAAAGAGAATTATATATAGCTAGATTAAATTTAGCTCTTTCCAATTGTACAAATGATTGCTTTTTTATATCCATCAGAGATTTCTAATGACTTATTTGGCATGATATTAATCATTCAAAATTTACAGTGACTTTCCATTAGGTTTTTTTCTTTTCTTTTTAATGAAAGCTGCATCTTCAGAAAGGGTTTATCTTCATTTTTATTTTATGCTGACTAATGGGAACAACAAAATCTATTTTCACTGCACTAACTGAAATGAGTGGTTACTAATAACCCTAACATAAAAGCTTCAGTGGCAAAATCATATATCGCAAAGAAAAGGTCAGACATAATTTTATAAAGGCACTTGCTGTAGTACACTGTTCTCCATCATTCTAATTTATTTCCACGCTCATGTGCAAATCGGTAAAATTTACAGCCCTTTGGCATTCTCACTTCCAGAATAAGAGTTTGGTTTAAGCATCTATCACTAACATATCAAAGATGAACCAGAGGAATATGACAATTTCTCAGCCACAACAAATGTTTAAATATTTTAGAATAAAATTGAGATAAACAAATATATAAGTTAAAGACTGTTTTTGAGAAGTAAGTAAGTTCTCAAGGAAAAATTGCTGATATATTATCCTGAAGCACAACATCAATGATTGAAATGTTTCCCTGTTTAAATGACCAGATACCTTAGTTATCACCATGGCCTGCTTCACACTAATAATGGCAAGGACAATTTAGAAAGGTGTTACCTTCTTAATAGTTGTGAAATCTACCCATTTCTCTCCAGGTACTACTGACACCCTTCTCCAAGTATAGATCACTTTTTTTTTTTTTTTTTTTTTTTTGCGGTACGCGGGCCTCTCACCGCTGCGGCCTCTCCCGCCGCGGAGCACAGGCTCCGGACGCGCAGGCTCAGCGGCCATGGCTCACGGGCCCAGCCGCTCGGCAGCATGTGGGATCCTCCCAGACCGGGGCACGAACCCGTGTCCCCTGCATCAGCAGGCGGACCCCCACCCACTGCGCCAGCAGGGAAGCCTAGTATAGATCACTTTTATCGTAATAACTTGCTCACAGGTGTCTTGGCTCCATTTTCCCTGGAATTCATTCTCCATACTATCTAGCATATCACTCCCCCACTTCAAATCATTCAATCTAGAATCCCATTGACCCTGGAATCATGCCAAAATAGTGAAAACGAGTTCTAAGACCCACCACTAACTGGTCTCTCCTACCTTAAGATTCTCCCTTCATATTTTCTGTTCAGGCCAGCCTTCTAGAATAACTTTTAGTTCCTTGAAACTGCCACCCTTAACCCTGGGCTCTGGTACTTCAACATGATGTCTCTTCTGACTGAAATGGTCTCTCAACCTTGGCTGGTCATGGCTCCCATGTTCTTTGGCTCAGTTTGGTTGGTACTCCAAACCTGACATAAGGACTTGGAGCAGATAATTTGTTTGGAAGGTGATCCTAGGAAGCATTTGCTAAAGGAGGTGGGAAAAGTGAGACAAGGAAAAGAGAAAAACTAGTAACAGCTATTGGATGTGTTACCACTATAGCCAGGTCTCCCCTTGGAGACCTTCTGAGAAAGAGTGGGGGGAAAATATGCCTCAGAATCATCTCATTGGAGGTTAGGAGGCTGGGCTACTTATCCATCAACTCCTATCTCCTGTCGATCAAAGGTGCTCCTGTGGGCAGATGAATCCCCCCTTCCCCAGGATTACCCTTGCTTACCCTCAGGCAGAGAGAAGAGCCACAGCACTTGATCTGAGGAGTTGCTAGTATATTAGAAGCTGCCTCCCACAGCTTCAAGTGAACTCAGGGAGGCAGAAGGGATATGGGGCAAAGCATCAAGAGGCACCGCGAAGTGTCGCATCCTCAGAGTCCTACCGTGACTTCTCAGCCCAAGTTAGACTTCCTACTGTACCTCACCTAGCATTCTCTCTATATACATGCACATGTGAAACAACCGCATGGGGTTCAGATTTTAACTGCTTCAAAGTGAAACTCAGCATCAGGGTGGTTAAGAATGGCCCAAGTGGGAAACCAAAATTTAAACCCAGATTTGAAAGACAACAAAGGCAATGCTCTTAATTACTGAGCTATTGAAAATAAAGTGATAAGAAGTGTCACACTTAAAGGCAAATTTTTGAAAATTATCATCCCTCCTTAAAACACATACAAACACAGACACACACACACACACACACACACACACTCACACACACACACACACACAAACTACTGAAACATAAACAAAAATCATTAAGCACTAGAATTTCATGAAGGGCTTTAAGCTAATTTATTATATATTCAGTATAATTACCCTCTGGGTAATTGGATCATTATTTTATCTCAGCATGGTATATAAAACAGGCATGGGCGGGGAGCTAAAGGAAAGTTTTATTTGTTCATTCATTCATTCATGCAGTCAGAAATCATTTATTCAACACCTTATATGTACCAGGCACTTAATCAGGGTCTGAGCATCATACAGTAAGTCCCACCCAGTTTCTTCCTTCAAGGAGTTCAGAAGATGGTGCAGGAGAGCAACATGGAAGGGTAAACAAGCAGGACCAGGCAGGGGCAGAGTAAGGACCCAGAGAGAACACCTAACCCAGAGGAGATGGCATTGAAACTCTTTAAAAGGAATCACCAGAAGCTAGTCAGATGAGACCTGAAGGCATGGGAGTGGAAGGGATTGTGAAAATATATGTAGAAAGTAAAACTGGAAGGATCGTGATTAATTGTACATAAAAGCTGGGAGCGGGGAAGAGCTGTCTAGAATGTAGGACAGGTTTCTAGCTGGGTGACTGGTGGACCATAATCCACCAACTGAATTGATGAATACAGGAAGAAGAGCTATTTTGGTTAGGTGTGAGAAGGCTTGCTGTGTCACTAATTAATTACATATCCTTTAACTATATAATTTAAAAAAAACCCCAAATTGTAAATGCCACAAAGGACCCTTCTGAAATCAAAAAGGCTAACAGAACCCTGGACATTGTCACAAAAAGCCACTGTAAACAAAAAAAGAAACGTAATTTTGAAATTTAGTTGACTTAATTGATGTACATGACAGAAATGAACGTTTTCCTATCTTGGATCTCATCCCATAAGAAATATCTAATGTAAAAGGAAGAAGCATTTCGGAAAATTGTCATGTGAAGACACAATAAATTAATTAACAGGGCGAAATATAAAATGAAAACTCAGAAGTGAAATTTTAACAAGCATGTGTGGCATAAATAAAATCAATTGAATTTGCTAATTCCTTACACTCTGCAGAAAGGAGGGGTATCATAATTTTGAGACAAGCATAGGAAGTATCACAGGGGGGAGAAGAAATTTATGAAGCATGCTTTGAAAAGTTTGCAGAAGCATATAGATAGGTTCTAGGTGGTGTGTTGCAAATTTATGGCAGGTACAGCCATGTATGACTGTGACTTTTAAAACCACATCATGCTCCCTCACAGCATGCCCCGCGGAATCACTGCTGGGAACAGACTATCAGAGGCAATTAGGGCCATACTCAGAGATCTCTAAGTGCGTCCCCACCTCTTACTGCCTCTTTTACATATTTTTCTTATGCCTATCGCCATCTGGCTTCTGACTAATTATTATGATCTCTGCTAGTTCTTTCTTAATAACACAAGAATTATAAACCTACGTAAACACTATTCCAGGTTTACTTGTTTGCCTATTTCTCAGTGGTATTACAAAGATAAATTAATTAGTCAATGCTTGTAAGACCTTGAAGACAGAAACTATTAGGTTAAGAATCTGGAGTGGGCACATTTATAATCCTAAAAGCCATTTAAAAGGTCATTAATAAAAGCCGCCTTTTGTTTTAAGACAGCTTCTTATTTACAGTAATAAGGTTATACTTTTCTGGTTCCCCCAGCCTTGATTTCATCTTTATAAAGTATAGTCTTGATGAAAGCAGCTTGTGGGAAAAATATTAGTAGTAACTACTCTTTTAGGAACTGCTGATCTCTTGAGTTCATGACAGCAAAGGGTCCAGAGAATATGGGCAGTATCCATTTATTTAAGAATAAATTCATGGATTAATCATTAATTTCTATACATATATTTTAACATTCTATTTTTAATCATTCAAATCATTTCATGTTTGCAGGGCACATGTTTGTATCTTGAAGCTGTCACATAGGTGGGATGATGATGGTGATGATGATGACTGACAAAGTAAGATTTGTGTTATTTTTTCCAAAGACAATTTCAAAAGTTAGACGGAGTCAGTTTGTTTATTTATGTCAAATATTAACTTTGAGAGGAAATGAAAATTTTAAGAAAAGATACTTTTTGTTTTATTTACATAGATATTTCTAGTGATACTGGCTTTCATCGAAATACCTGAATAAATTATCTTATTTCCAGTAATATTTATATCCCTAATAAATAAAAATGATTGAATAATCCTTATTAGATAACTTTTTATATATAACTATGAATAAATTTAATTTCTTAATTGGGATGTGACATATTCTTCCATAATGCACAAAACATTCTTGAACCTGAATAAGGTCCACATAAAATTCATTCACCTATAAATGCTTAGAACACATTATTGCAGTCCTTTGTTAACCACAGACACAAATTTTAAAATCTTCTTTTAGTGGAAATAGATGGAACTTTATTTTTAAATTTTCAAAGATTCTTTTCTAATTTTTGAATGATCTAGCATGGTTTTAGAGTCAGACAGACTTGAAATTACATCCCAGCTTTGGTACTTTGTAGCTGTGTGATTTCGTAAATCATTTAACCTCTTTAAGGCACAGTTTGCTCATCTGTAGTCAATACATTTCTTCAAAGGGTTATTTTAAGGATCAAATGACCAAATGACACCTGGACCTTCATAAGCACTGAGTCAATATTATATTATGTACCTGAAGGCGTCTAGCATAGCAGTAGTTCCTTAAAACTCATTTCCTAAATAAAAATAGCTCCCTGTTTGATTCCTAATAAGTAGATGGAAATGATTTGACATATGTTGTTTCTAATATCAATGCAGGCATATTCCTTTTCTAATAGAATCATATGACAATTAGACATTATGTTCCTCAGAAACGTTATGATGTTTTCAGTTTTGTTATATTGAAATAATCATAACTACTGTATTTACTGGTGTTAGGAGAATGAAATTAGCATTTAATATATCAGACATTATGCTAAGTATTTTGCCTGCATTTAGCAAGTATGAATGCTAAAATTAGGTGAAAGTATGACAAGAAACAGGATGTTGATATGCACAAAGTATCTTCCCAAAAGATACTAGATAATTACCAAAGGAAAAATAGTAAGTTTACAGTGAAGAAGCAAAATCTGGCAGACATCACCTTAAGCAGGTGATCAAAGTTAACATCACCAGTCATATTGACATCACGTACCTCCTGGTGTGATGCATGATGAAGGACAAAATATCATTCCCCTAGTATTCTTGCCAAAAATAGATACCTGTGCTTAATCATGAAGAAGCAGTAGACAAACCCCAAATCAGGATCATTGTACAAAACAGCTGGCAAAGACTCTTCAAAATGTCAAGTTCATGAAAGATAAAGAAAGATGGAGAACCTGTCATAGGCTGGAGGAGACGAGACTAGATTTGACAAATAAATGCAATGTAGGTCCTGGATTGGATTCTGGATAGGAAAAAGGATGGTTTGGGGACAATTCACAAAATGTGAATAAGGCCTGTAGATTCATTAAGAGTATCACACCAACATTAATTTCTTGGTATTGATAATTGTACCATGAGTACATAAAGTGTTAATATTTGGGGAAGCACGCTGAAAGCTATATGGGAACCCTTTCAATAATTTTCCCAAGTTTATTTATGAGCCTGAAAGTATTCCAAAACAAAACTCTAGAAGGACAAGTAATAAGTTCAAACCACCAGAAGTAGCAGAGCCAGGATTTCAATCCAATATGTGTGACTCCAAAACTCCTGAGTCTTGACCACGATATCATTCTATCTCCCTTCTTTTACACTAGGTGATCCTTTTCCTACCTACTAACAGACTTTCTATAGCTGTGTTTTTCTACCTGATACTCTTAACATTGTCAGTGACTCATATTTTTGTTCTCAGTAGACATAACTTAATTTTCTTTAAAATTTAATAACAATGAAAATAGCTAGAAAGCTCCCAGGTGCCTGAGGCAAAAGGCACACACACAAAAATCTGAGGAAGGTACAGAGCAGTCTTCTCAGATGAAATGCACCGAATCACAGGGACTAGTGCCATGCTGGGTGGAGCTGTAGTGAGCTGCACACCACTGAGGTCTGATGGCAACGCGGTGGGTCCCTTCTCACCAGATAATGGGTACAGCCTGAACTACTCTTTTTTGCACATTTGAGGATCAGATGCTTCCATTTCTTATCCTCCAAGGATAGATCTAAGGGCCTATTCTCTAAACTTACAGAACAGTGATTGATTTATTTTTTTACAATTGTCAATGGTAATGGCCTTTCACTGGTTTATTCACCTATTTAACAAATATATTCACTTATAAAAGTAACATAAACCGAAAGATAGTAGAATGATAGAAATATGAGTATATATATGTATATGCATGTAGATATAGATAGAAAGATTTAAGTCAGTAAGTTTCCACCACAAGCAACTACTAAAGAGAGAAAATGTACTATGCAGAGGCATTTCCATGTGGTTGACGAAGTGCAAGCTTCTTTTGTATACCCTAAAGTAAGATCCTGCTTCTAGGCCATAAAAGAGCTGAGTATATTCCAGAAATAAAATAACTGCAGGGCAGGATGACTTGAAACAGTTTCACCACATAGGATTTTTACAAAATGCAATTTTAAACAAACTCTCACACTCCTGGGAGGAGTGAACAGGACATGTGTCTTCAATCCAGTGACTGAAAACACTGGAAACCTAATTAAAATATCAAAATGTCCATGGAAAGGGACTAATCAATATGCAAATATACAGGGAAGGGAGTGGCTCCTTTTAGAAATAAAGCCCATCAACTGAATTGATTTTCTGAGTCAGAAATTCTAACAGCTTCAGCACTTTTTTCATAACAGAGCTGAGAACTGAATTAACCCCGCCTATTGAATGACACTCTGCGTGGGACTACAGGTAAATTAGAAAACAAAGTGTAAACATTTTGCAGTTACCGGATGCTTGCTCACATGAACTTGAGATGAAGTGAATTAACGTCATATCTTTTGAGCTCTCCCATCGCACGGTTCCCAGAAACACCTGGCTTACAGTAGCTTGCCTATACTTGCATGTTTTGAGAATCATTCAGATTAATGTGACTATTTACCATTCAGGCGGAGTGCAGAACATAAGTCTGTTCAGGGGCACAGAAAGTAAAACAGGATTTTATAAAGAAGCGCTGGGAGGGCAGGTAGGGGAAGGGGAGAACCAGACGTCACTTCTGAATTTTTCATGCTGCTCTAGGAACAAGGCAGTGATTCTATCAGGCTTCTCAAACCTGAGTGTGCAGGGCAATCACTTAGGGTTCTTGTTTAAAACAGATTGATTCAGTAGATGTGGGGGGGAAGGGAGCTAAAATTCTGCATTTCTAACAAGCTCCCAGAGCTACTGAGACTGCCCCAGGAATCCCACTTGGAGTGGTCAAGGCTTTATGTCATATAAATGGTCTTTGAAACTCTAAAACAGTGCTGTAAGGAAGCTTTGACGAGCGTGAAATGGGTTAAAAGGATAAATAGACTTGATTCCGGATAACATCATCTCACTTCATCTGTTAGCACTCAACTGACCTGAAATTTTCCATTTATGGAAGTAAAGGATAGAGGTACCTCCTAGCCCAGCACCTTTAAAGCAATGATTTGCAAAACCTCTTTGCAGCCCCAGTACACCTGAGGGCAATGACACTGGTTACTTCCTTGACCAGGGACTTGGACAGGGCAGGAAAAGTATTCCTATGAGTTCATCCTTGACAGTTTGAAAATGTCCTCCCTTGCCTCGGTTGATTATAATCTGTCCTCCCTTCTTTCCTGTCACTGGAAAATGACTGTTTTAAAGTTAAAATGCTCACATGACGATGGTTAGTATCGATCTTAACAGACATCAATAGAGTGGTAGTAGCCAGGGTTTCAACATTGTACAAATGTTAAATCATTCCATTCTAGTAACAACCTTAGAAAGTAGGTACCATTGTCATTCCCATTTTACAGCTGAGGAAAGTGATTAACAGACAGTAAATAACAGACTTCAAGTCACCCAGCTTATAGTTGGCAAAAGTGGGGACTCACATCCAGGCAGCCTGTTTCTAAGTCCACATGCTTAAACGCTATATCAAGGTGCCCCTCAACTGACATTGAAACAGCAGGTAAAACACTGACCAGCTGAAATTGGTTTTGCTCCCTTCAATCAGGTTGTTGATTAATCAAACCTGGAGTTATTTTACAGAGGCAGCAGTGCGCACGTGCAAGACAGGAACCCAGGCCTCCAGGCTGACCCTGGAACTTAGACTCTTCAGTCTACAGAACTCAAAGAATAGAAATGCTTCCACTGGTGCCCTTTACGAAGTGAGAAGTCCTTCAATAAGGAAAATCCAGCTCCCAGCAGCACAAGTAACTTGAGACTAGTCAATCAGCTTCCAAGTTTGAAATTCCCCAACCCCTTAAATTTCACCCCAGACTTGGATCTGAGACAGATTTAAGCCCTGCCTGCCTCCCAGCCATTCAACCTGCAATAAGGCTGTTTCCTTTCTCAAACAAAGGTGTCACAGTATTGGCTTCTAGGCACATCAGGCAGGGAGTCCTTGCTTGGTAACAATGTGTTAAGATTTGGAATTCAGTGCTGCCAGAGCTCCTGGGAAGGATGATTAAATCATTCAAAACTTGACTACAGGTTGAAATCAAAATTTAGGCCAGGTCCAATTTTAACTCTTCAACCTCCTCTGCTAACATCTCCCCTTTTATTATTTTTTTTTAACTTTTTACTTGGAAATAATTTCAAATTAAAGTTACAAGAATAATCCAAAGAGCCCCCTGCATCATTCATGCAGATTCACCAGCGTTTAACATTCTGCCACAGTTGGCAATTTCTGGATTTTTCAAAAGCTAAGTAAATTGATGCCTCTGAACACAGCTTCCAAGAGCTGCTCCTTTATCCAGCCTACCCATATCTACAGTTTGCTCTGCAGGGCTCAGGGCTCAGGTGCCTAAACTCAGCCTATTTATCAGGAGCAAAACTTACTTCGCATTTCTTCTCAGAGAGTGGCTGCATAACAAGAAATTCCTGGCAATGTATCATTAATTGAGAGTGGCTAAAAGTGTTCTACTTCCGGTTCCACTGGCGTGGAACAGAGCACCTTCAGTGAAAAAAGGATGAGACACCTACTTTCTGGGGCTGCACAGAAGTTCTGATGGGAAGGCAATTTATAAACAAACCATGTGAGACCTTGACTATTTTGCCTAGAGTAACCATCCACCACCTAAGTCACCGGCTGTAATTTAGTAAGAAGAAACAGACAAAAAAAAAAGATATTGAAAATAGGTATAAAATATATTTTTAAAAGATACTAAAATGCTAGCTTGTTCAGGAAATCTCAATTCCAAAATGTCTTAAGTCTTTCATCTTCTACAATTTAAGATTTTTCACAAGAATTATACCTACTTGCTTTTAGTTATATTTACTCTTAAGGAACATTATAGTCCATCTATATTTTGCTAATTTTTCTGTGCTACGAAGCATTTTCCTTGCAAAAGAGTCCTGTGAAAGCTTTATCATTTAATAACTTCAGGATGAGAATATGTTTTACACTCATGTTATCTAAAATTAACCCTTGTTAAGTCTTCATGGGGTCCTAGAGAGATCTCGGAAAGGATGATTAAAAACAGGTCTGAGGCTTCCCTGGTGGCGCAGTGGTTGAGAGTCCGCCTGCCGATGCAGGGGACACAGGTTCGTGCCCCGGTCCAGGAAGATCCCACATGCCGCGGAGCGGCTGGGCCCGTGAGCCATGGCTGCTGAGTCTGCGTGTCTGGAGCCTGTGCTCCGCAATGGGAGAGGCCACAACAGTGAGAGGCCCGTGTACCGCAAAAACAAACAAACAAACAAAAAACAGGTCTGAGAAGAGAATCTAGGATGAAAGACAGGAGTAAATGGATTTATTCATTCCACCTGAGATATGGCTGCCTGGCTTCAGGGTCCCTTTTTAGCAGCTGTTACAATTATAAAAGATTAATGTGAAACCTTCCAAGAGGGTTTCACAGAAACCTTAAGTATTCATCTCACTTGTGACTTTAAAAAGATGAGTAGAGGACTTTCCTGGTGGTGCAGTGGTTAAGAATCCGCCTGCCAATGCAGGGGACACGGGTTCGATATCTGGTCCAGGAAGATCCCACATGTCGCAGGGCAACTAAGCCCGTGCACCACAACTACTGAAGCCCCTGCGCTTAGAGCCCGTGCTCTGCAACAACAGAAGCCACGGCAATGAGAAGCCCGTGCGTACGGCAACGAAGAATAGCTGCTCGCCGCAACTAGGGAAAGCCTGTGCACAGCAACGAAGACCCAATGCAGCCAAAAAAAAAACCGAGTAGATATTTATCTATCTAGGATTTTTTTACAGCCATCATTGGTAACAGAGAATGTATGATTACTTCCTATGACTCTAACTTTATATAAAGAATGGTGCCTGTCCTCTACTAAAGATACAATATTGGAGAAATGAGATTAAATTGAACTGAAATATGATGAATTCAAGTACGATTTTTAAAAAGAAGGTATGTTCTTGCTTTGGAAAACTAAGGTTTGTAATCTGCATAAAAATTGAACACTGTACTTCACAAGGCCATTATTTTGAAGAATTTCCAAAGTCCCTTCCATGTCTAAAATATTAGATGGGAATGTTCAACCTGTGTCATTAATGCCATCGGTGGGAGAGGGACTACATCCTTACTTGTCCACTTGGAGGGAAGTGGACCAGCTTACATGCCTGGCATGCAGAGGAGCTCGGTTACTCTGAGCTCATACTGATTTTATGGAATGGAACAAAAGAAGGCCTTTCTTTTCCATAAAAGGCCCTCAAATAATACTTTCTTCACGACAGATATTCTCAAAGTTGATAAATGATTTCAGTATGATAATAATAGTAAAATGAATTAATTAAACCAAAATTAAGGTAGGCACATGCAGACACAACTCATCCCAGTCTGTTATTAAACTAGAGGGAAATCCTGTATATGAAGACAAGTGAGGCCAGGTTGATGAACTGTGTATGTCTTACTTGAAATGAAACAACTCACAAGACAGAATGCAGCAAGTTTATTCAACCAGTCAAAAATAAAAATAAATAAAAGCAACTTATTGTTAGACACTGCAAACAGGACTCAGGCAAAAATATGTGGTCTAGATAATAGCCTAATAGAGATAGCAAATTAAATTACCTTTTGAGTTAATCGTTTAGAAAAATAAGCACTTATCAACAGATTTTCTGATGCGCGGAAAAAATGAAATGGTGCAATATGGGAAAACAGTTGACTAAAGTCACCACAGGCATCCAGATATAGCTCTCCCAACACCAACATTATGGAAATGTAAGAGCAATGGAAATGCTAGTCAAAATGATGCTATTTTCCTTGAAAAAAAGAAAATACCTCCAGAAAGCCTGATTTTTGTTTAATGAAGTTTTCTGTATCTATTTGAGTAGTCTGAGAATCCCCACAGACAAAAGTCCAATTTTTAAATTTTAAAACAGTCCACCATCAAAAACTATACCAGTTTCATCAAAAACCTTACCTGCTCTATGACGGAGACATAGGAGAGCAGCACTTCCTTTTGCTAGTGTTTCTTATACAAAGAATCAATCTTCTTACTAACATATAGAAAGATAATTAAAAAAAAATTTTTTTTTTAAAGTCAGGGTATGTTTATGTCTGGCAAAAAGCAGACTGGCAATTTCTTGGCAGAAAATTATATAGAGATATTATATAGATATATAGATATATATCTGTAGAAAGAGACTCTTAGAGATTACTTAGGAATTAACTTACTTGGGGGTTACTATTTTTTATTAGGACTCTCAAAAAACAATGCCTTACTACCTCATTGTTATTTTCAGCATCCTTTCATATCTCATTTTTATTCTTTTTCTTTATTTAAAATTTATTTATTTTTGGCTGCTTTGGGTCTTCGTTGCTGTGTGCGGGCTTTCTCTATTTGCGGTGAGCGGGGGCTACTCTTTTTTTTTTAATAAATGTATGTATTTATTTATTTTTGGCTGTGTTGGTTCTTCGTTGCTGCACACGGGCTTTCTCTGGTTGTGGCGAGCGGGGGCTACTCTTCGTTGTGGTGTGTGGCCCTCTCACTGCGGTGGCTTCTCTTGTTGCGGGCTCTAGGCGCACAGGCTTCAATAGTTGTGGCACGTGGGCTCAGTAGTTGTGGCTCGCAGGCTCTAGAGCACAGGCTCAGTAGTTGTGGCGCACGGGCTTAGTTGCTCCGCGGCATGTGGGATCTTCCTGGACCAGGGCTCGAACCCATGTCCCCTGCATTGGCAGGTGGATTCTTAACCACTGCGCCACCAGGGAAGCCCGAGGGCTACTCTTTGTTGTGCTGCGTGGGCTTCTCATTGAGGTGGCTTCTCTTGTTGTGGAGCACGGGCTCTAGGCGTGCGGACTTCAGTAGCTGTGGTGCATGGACTCAGTAGTTGTGGTGCACAGGCTTAGTTGCTCTGCAGCATGTGGGATCTTCCCAGACCAGGGCTCAAACCCGTGTCCCTGCATTGGCAGGCAGACCAGGGAAGCCCCATTTTTATTCTTGAAGTAGCACTGGAAGGTTGTCAAGGCAGGCATTTTTCCCTTCTTTCCAGGTTATAAAATTGAGGTCCAAGAGGCCAGAATCTGAGAAAATGAGTTTTGGAGCCAAGGTCTCACAACTTCTATAACCCCAGACTCCTTCTACTGGGACAGAGGTACTTCTCCAGAAGTTGTGAATAAGAATTTCATAAACTGTGGTTTCAAAAGATAAAATAATTCTAATTTGTCTGGTTGTTGAATCAAACTGTGTGTCCAGCAATAAACTAAAATATATGGATCTAACAGTACATAAGAAAATCTCAAAATTGTGGCATTTGAAGGTCCTCATAGAAGGAAAAATAAGTCTGGACTGGTTCCTAGGTTTGTAGTTAGAAACTTCTAGATCTGCAACCTGATAACTGAGGACTTTGAAGAAGGAACAAAAAAACCCAAATAAGTACCAGTATTTGAATGTAAGGGGCTTGGCTCTTTGCTTGTCATATGGTAGGGAATCATACAAAATTTTCACTTTTCTTTATCTATGAAGACATGCTCCTTCCTTTAATGTGTCCAACTGTAAAACTAGGTTTTAATATCTGTTTTTACTGCAAATATGATTTAAGAAATGTTATTTAAACTAAAAAGAACAATGGAAAGATTTAAACAAAAAGGACAACGGGGAGAGCTGAAGGAACATGTAATCAAATTACCATATACGTGTGTGTGTGTGTGTGTGTGTGTGTGTGTGTGTGTGTGTATAATATAAATACTAATCATTTTACTTTACATTATAAAAGGAAAGAGAAATCAGTGTGTTTCGGCATGTGAAAAATGTGAATTAAATGACTAAGTTTTGCTCTGCTCTCACAGTATTATTATTGTGGATGGGAGAAAAGGGAAAACTCTTACTCTATTTCCACATTCCTCCTTTTCTAGAAAATTAATCTCAGATTCCAAAATACTGTTTGGACCACATTTACAAATGAAGGTGGTGAAGGGGAAAATATTTCTTTAAAAAATTATGTTTCCAGGTCAGACACTCCCATATCTCCCTCTGACCCATTCAGCTGGGAAAGGGGAGGGAAACTATATCTTCAGGAAATCCAATCTTCAGCTTTCTCACTTCCTTTCCTGTTTGCCCAGGTCTGGGTTAGTTAACCGACTGCCCCCTGAGTCTTATCCTAGGCTATATCTTTCTATTCTCTTTTTTGTCTAATTTGTTGACAGAAAGGATGCCCTTGGGTATGCAAATTACATCAGTTGGTGGTAAGATTTAAGAAACCCCCCTCTTCCCTTCGGGCTTAAAGTTAAATCCTGTTTCCAGCCAAACTACCAGAGAGCTTTGCATCAAGGATTTTGATGATTATGATTTCGGGGAACCTAATCAGTGAAGTGAATCATTGTTTCCCGTTTGCCATTATCCCTTGTGGTTAAGCCTCTCAGTAGTTATCACAGCGGGGAGGGTAGCTGTGGCTGGGTGCCTATGCTGTGTGTGTGGAGAGGGCCAGGAGGAAGAGGGTGTATGTGGGCATCGTTGAGGCCCTGGCCATAACAATACCTTAACACTACAATTCTGTCATCACCTCTAAAACCTGGTTCTACTCCAAGGGTGGCATAATAGAAATGGAGCCAAGAGAACAAGGCAGGATTGGAAAGATGGGGAGGCCAATGGAAGAAATAGTAAAAAACGGATCACTCTCTACAATTTGGAAATCTTCAAACTAATATTCAACAATCATACTTATGAAAGAATGTACAAAATTTTTATAAAATATTCTACTAAGTAAATTTATAAGTTCCAAGGTATAAAACTCCTTAAATGAAGGAGTCCAAGTGGCAAATATTTCCAAAAATAAGTAACTAAGTAATATTATCAATTCTATTGCTGTAAATGGAAATTGTGTACCTGTGAGCGCTTGTGTGTGTGTGTGTGTGTGTGTGTGTGTGTATGTTCTGTTGGTGGTGATAGAGAAAGTGGGTACAGGACCAATTTCTAACACTAAGAAATACTTGACAATGGCTTAGATTCTCATGGAAAACCAGTGCAGAGTAGCTAAAATAAAGGTTTTTATCAGTGATATATATTTAAAAATCAATGCATGGAGCACCAGATAAGTTACAAGCTCAAGCTCAAGCTCAAGTCTTTCCATTTGTTTTAAGCCAAACTTTGGTGTTGAAAGCAACAAACAGTGCCACTCTCAGAATCCCAATTATAAAAAAATGGATCTTTATATCATCATAGTATTTCTTGAGACTATCAGAGGGCTGTTACAAGGCAGCCAAGCAAACCCTTTTCCAAAGAGAAACCAACCTTCTTTGAGGAAAGGCAGGACACATGAACTGCCTCCCCTTTGGGAGAGCACAAGAGCAAGTGTAAGAAGAAACCAGCTAATATTTTAACTGATGAACTTCTTTCTCTGCTTACAGATATCACCCACAGTGGCCGACACCAGAACTGGGCCACTTCATGGAATCTCAGTGTGGATACGCGAACGTTCAAACTCTTACAAAGTATATTTTACACTATTAGGGACTGCAATATAGTGGGAAAATTGTCAAATGCAATACATTACTGAAAAAACATGGTCCTAATCTAATCTTTCTCATTTTCTCTTCTTTTGAAGATCTGTTCTAAGCCAGACAGTGAATCATTTCTGAATCTGTCATCTTCTCAGCCTCAATGAATCATCATGGTGAATTATAATTCATTTCCATTTTAATTGTTAGAAGTCAATCTCCTGACACAGGAACATCTACATAGATACAATGAAGGCTATTGGCCAAAATTTTTGATATTTTACATTTATCAAATCAATGCCTCTTTAAATCAGATTGGCCATTACTCTATTAGTTCTATCTTTGTATCAATAATGGCAATAGCCCTTGAAATGTTCAAGTTATTTTGTTTTCTCTTTAGGTCATGATAAACTGAACAAGACATGGCTTCACTGATAGTAAGATCACCACTATAATCCAGGGCAACAAAACCAAATAACTTTTAAAATGTTAAATCAGGCATCATCTTGATAAAGTGATTATCAAAGAACATTCTGTGAACCAAGTGTGATAACTTTTACACATGCATTTTGGATGGGGAATTGACTGCCTAGGTTAACACCTGAGTCACAGAACTTACTAGCAGGAGACGCTTAGGCTGATTTTTCCAAGATCAAGTTCTCTTATCTTCAATACCTAGGTGGTTATAATATTTAAATCATAGAATTGTTGTGAAGATTGAAAAAGCTAATCCATGAAAGTATTCAACCTGACACACAGAACACGGTATCAGTGACCATGTAAGCTAAGTGAGGTTTGTATTCATATCTCCTGTCATCCCCCCTATACAGATTCAGAAACTGTGCCTCAGAATAGTTAAATTGTTTGTTTAAGGAACCACCACTGGTAAATGATTTAAGCTCAGACTTAAAATATGTTTGCAGTCTTCTAGATTTAATTATTTTCTTTTATATGAAATTTCTTCACATAATTATTTTCTTTTATATGAAATTTCTTCACATAAATCCATAATTTGGTCTACATGTGTTATCTGAATTGTGAATGTTTCTGGTTAAATCTTTTTCAGACCAAGGGTAATAAACTCATGTAAAATGGAAGATAGCAAATTAATGTAATTTTTAAAAAATGTTCTCTAAATGCATGGATTACATGCATGTTCTCTAATTAAATGAAAACTGAAAGTCATCCAAGATAAATCACAACTTTAAATTGAATATGCAACTCATCATACTTACTGGAGAAATTAATGGTTAATTAATTAATTAATGGTTAAATTAATGGTGGCTTCTCAAAGTAATTCTTTATCATTTTCTATAACATCTTACATGAATTATTAATCTAAACTGCAATTGCAGAACTAATATACTTGAAAAGTGATCACAACAATGTTAATATGTCAATTAAAGCAAATTTTTTTTTTTACAGAAGAAGAAAAAGAAACTCAAAATGTCAAAGCACTTACTGCAGCTTGTCGATGAGTATTGGACAGTATTCCATGAATCTTCACTTTGTCCTTTTCCATTTGGTCTATGTTCACCCACAAATCCCGGCTGGCAGAATCAGATGGACCATATATCCGAGATATATAGTAATTATGATCTGTGTCCTCCTATAATAATAAAGAATAATGCACATCAAGGACACGGACAGTACCGACGGACCTTGAGGGTATTGTGCTAAGTGAAATAAGTCAGAGAAAGATAAATACCGAGTGACATCCCTTATATGTGGAATCTAAAAAAGCCAAACTCATGGAAACAGATTAGAATGGTGGTGACCAGGGGCTGGAAGGGGGTGAAATGGGGAGATGTTGGTCAAAAGGTACACACTTCCAGTTATAAGACGATTAAGTTCTGGGGAATCTTATAGATCTTAAATGTTCTCACCACAAAAATGAAATGATAATAATGTGACGTGATGGAGATGTTAACTGATGCTATGGTGGCTAGCTTTTACAGTATATAAGTGTATCAAATCAACGTGTTGTACTCCTTAAACTTACACAATGTTACATATCAATTATATCTCAATAAAGGTAGGGAAAAAAGAGAAGCATTAATTTTTTTCAGTGACTACTTAGTATTAGCTAGATTTGCCTAAAGCATTCTAATTTCTATTTTAGAAGGTAAAAAAGTATATTTTACTTTTGACTATGGTTTCTTGAAATTTCTCCATTTTATCAGTTTATTTTGCTTTTTCCCTAGAGTTGTGTAAATATTCTTTTTTTACCCTAAAAATGAGAGTGTGTCAGAACTGTGGCAAGCAAAGATAGAGGTAATCATACGTGGTTCTTGTTATAAGCTTTGTGTTGATACTGACTACCATTTAAAATAATACCTCTAAGATGAATCTACTTGTAGCATTTTTTTTCTTTTTCAGGTGAATTCAGAGTGCAACATTTAATGGATGTTTTTTCACATCAGTTACATTTTTGTAATACCTTTATTGTCCTAGGATCAAAAAATGTTTTTTCTTCCTTCTCACCCCCTTTTTACGAGAAGCATTTAAATCATTATATATCAAACTTATATAATTTAGAGTTACACAGAGTTTCATTAAAAAGAAGAAAAAAGCCCTCAAAAGTAAAAAAAGAACACAGGTGTTCCTAAAATTCATAAAAGAACAAACAAACAAAAATGATCCTATTGAAATTAGAAGTGTTAGTATTCTTCAAAATAGCCAAATGAGTTAAATAACCTCTAAGGAAAGTGAATTAGATTTTAAAAATATAAAAGTAATAAGCCTCTTTAAAATAAACTGTTATATTGACAAAACTTAAAGGCAAATGAACAATCTGTGTACAACAGTCTTTTCTAAAACAGTAATGTTAGGGCTCTCTCTGATTGCTGCTGCCCAAACAAAAAATGTCACTTTTCGAACTAGTATTTTCTGAAAGCCTGAACTGTAATTACTATTGAGTGACAACAAATTCAAACTTCTCTTTTTAAACTAGGGTTATATTAGGCGTTGCTTTCATTTAATGGTCCTAGAAATTGAGATAATACATCTTTCTCCCATAATTTGGGTTGTTAAATTCTACTTTTATTTAAATTCTCATTATTGATATCAACATGGTACCTGTCACAAAACCTTTATTTTTCAGGTTTCTCACTCAATGAAGAGATTTAAATGTTTTAAAAAGCAATTTTGCTGAGGAACACCTAGAAAAATCACATGATTCTTGACTAATTTGAATCATAATTAGTTTTTTTTGTTGTTTGTTTTATCATGAAATGTAAATGTGCTTATCAGTTTGAGAAGTCACTAAACAGAATGCATTTAAAAATATTCAGGTATATGTAAGATTAATGTTTAGTGAACAGAGGGTCTATGATTTGAATAATACATTTTTGGATGGAATTTCATCTAATGCATTTATTACTTAAGTGCTAATTAAATAAAATATAACTATTCTTGAAATCCAGTCAAAATAAGAATACCATGTACCTTTTCACAAGTCATCATATATATATATATTATATATATATATACATACACATAAGACTACATGAAGGAAAGGAATATTCTAAGCAATATTCTAAATAGATTTTGCTTCATGACTAAAAGAAAAAATATGACCCCAAATGTACATCTTGAGAAAAGATGTTGATTAAATGTTAACAGTAAATTTTTAAAAAAATAAAAATCCTATATCTCCAATTAAACTCTAGGTATCATGTACAAATTACAAGTATACCCACGATGAAAGATAAGAAAGTTCTGCAGAGAAAAAAGAAAACAGGAGATACAAAAAAAGGAGTAGGAATAAGATTCTATGAAACTCAAGAGAGCTTCTATCCTAATGATTTTCCAGCCCTCCCTTCCAGAACGTGACGACACTGATTGCTTGGGTTCTGGGAGAGTAACAAGCATTGTGGTTGTGCCTTCAACTCCTTCTCATTGTCTGGTGCTTCTCCATTGGAAGCTTTCAGTGGTAAGTACCCTCCTTGACACTGGGCACAAGCCATTCTACAGGTGTCACTCCACTGGCAACAATGGTTGGTGGGCATGATGAGCACATAACCTAAGAAGGACCAAATAGTGAGACATCTTGGAGATTAGGTAGAGAGGAGATAATTTCCCTGATTCTGATTGCTGAGATGTGTAAATATGAGACTTGGAACTACTGCCACCATTTTCTACCAAGAGGGAATCCTGCCTGAAGATAAAGCAAACATCGATAAGGACAGAACCATAAGCAATGCAAAGAAAAAGCCAGATCCCTGACCAAGTATATCTAAGTGCACCAACTCCTGGGCTTGTTCAACCACTTAGATGAACCATTAAATCTCTTCTATTGTTAAAACACCTTGAGTTGAGTTATTATCAACCAAAAGAACCCTAACTGACAAACAAGTTTCCTTAACTTTCACGAAAAGAGACTTCAGCAATGTTGAATAAGACAACCTTATCTGCAGATTTATAGATCTAGATAACAAACATCTCCCATTCGCATCTGGTAGTCTAGCAAATCACACAGAAGGAATGAAAACTTGTATTTAACCTGCCAGAAATCATCAAATCTGAATAACAAACAACGATTCATTTGATTTTTCAGTGAATGGTACAAAAGGGTGGTTTTGAAGAAAATATTCAATGAGTTTAAATTAAAAATTTAATCTTTTTCCCTATTGCTAGTATTTTTATAAAGAGTTCAGCAACACTGAGGTCAGAGATGTAATCTTTAGATGAATTATGTAACAGATTTTATGTTGCTGCCAAATTCTTATACAATTGCCAGATAGATATTTTCTTTAATATCACAAACTTTCAGTATAGAGCTCAGTATAACTGTTGCAATCAACATATCTAAAATGACTTTGGCATTTCCCTTAACCCCTAAATCCCTGTAATTAATCAAGAGACAGTCTTGAAGTTAACATAAAGAATAAGAGTATTGTTATGCTAAACAATGGATTCGCTGCAAAAATATACATTTTTTATCAGTAATCAGTAATTACAATTATTGATATGGCTATGTGAACATACACCTTCATTTTCACTTAAATCAGAGCTTCTCAAAACAACATAAAATCTTTGAAAATACTGACAGTTAAAGCTTTTTGACTTCTTGGTGTTTGACTTCTATAGCCCAAGCTTGCCAAGTTGTCATGGCAACTTTTATTCAAAGAGGAAGACAATTTATTGTTTACCTAGGAATTTAAAGACAAAAGTTGTTAAATTCCTGGGAGAGGTGTTTGGCTCAGTTATTCAGGAAAGCCATAAAATAGATGTCTCAAAAATATGACATCTTAGCACTACTAAATTATTCAAACCATATCTTGTCCTTTATAGGAGTAATGCTTCTTAAAGCTTTGCCAAAAGCCACTTCAGGCATAAAGATTTTCCTATTCTCCTCAGAAGCAAACTCTTCTTTCTTTTTTTTTTCTTGCAAACTGTTTATAACATCATAAAAAATAAAACAAAACACTGTGATATGCCTACTTGCCAATTCATTTAGGAAACCAACTGTTACTGAAAGTAGATGGCACAATAGGTAGCTATAAATCCCATAAATCCATGCTTTTCAAACATGTCTGGAAATGTACAGCTGTAAACAGAGGACATACACCAAAAACACAAGAGAAGTCGTCTTTGTAACTGTAGCCTAACCATTCTGCAACAATCAGTTTACACAATTTCTAACCCAAAGGTTGTCTTCTCTTCTATCATGGGTGTTAAGTTGATTTTATGTTGAATAATTCTTATGGATGCCTCACATTGCCTAGGTAGTAATAGCATTTGAACTCTAAATTCATTTCATTAAGAATTTTTTTAAAAAAATCAAGATTATATTGTATGAACATCACTGTGCTAGTCATCTGAAATATATGGATATATAAAACATAGTCAAAGTTCTCAGGTAAAGTTATTCAGCATTTAATCAATCAGTTACCTTTCAAAGATAGTTTTATAATAAATAAAGAAATATTATAATTTGAATGGTTCTTGCCAGGTATTAATATATGTAATATAATGTAATGTAACCAAATATGTTACATTCTTATATAAATGATTTCACAAGGGCCATACAGTACAATTAAAGGTAAAGCTATTTAAAAATATTACTTGTATATATAAAACTACTCAAAAACAAAGAGTTAAAAAATAGTGATCTAAAAAAATCATGTTGATATAAGAAACCAAAGGACATGATCAAATAACAAAAGGAGAAAAAGTGAGCTGGCAATACTTTTCTCAACTGCATTAGAAGGAGGTGACCTACAGGGAATGTGGAAGATAGGTCATATGAGTGTCTCTGTTAATAAAAAGCCAATGAGTGTATTTAGCTTTCTTTCACTGGGTTACCGAAAAATGAAATTCGACCAACATATTTAAGCACATTTGAAAAGCATATGAACAGAATATAAAGGATTATTAAATTAGTCCCACACAATTTCAGCACGATAGGAGCAATTACATATTATCTGCAAATAGCCTTCAATATACATCAGCAAGTACTACAGCAATACCCTCTTCAGACACTCAGAACAATTACATGGGATACAATTAAATTTACTGTCATGGTGTCAGAAGAATTAAAATCAATTCCTCTATCTCCTATTGATTGTATCAGATTACTGCACCAATTCTCATTATGCATATCTTTTACGTATCTTCAGTTTCTCACAGATGCCTCTGCTATTTCTTTAAGGATTTTTACCTACTTGATCTATTTGCAGCATGGTCTATCCCCTTAGCAATATCTTGTCCATGACTCTTTGGTAGGTATTATTTATTTTTTTATTTTATTTTTTTTTGCGGTACACGGGCCTCTCACTGTTGTGGCCTCTCCCTTGCGGAGCACAGGCTCCGGACGCGCAGGCTCAGCGGCCATGGCTCACGGGCCTAGCCGCTCCGCGGCATGTGGGATCTTCCCGGACCGGGGAACTAACCCGTGTCCCCTGCATCGGCAGGCGGACTCTCAACCACTGTGCCACCAGGGAAGCCCGGTATTATTTATTTTATCAGTTCTTCACAAGAATTTAGTTAAGTGACACCCAAGAATGTAGGATTAACTGGTGTGTGTGTGTGAGTGTGTGGGTGAATTTATCATGAGGTCAGATTACTATGTGACATATAAAATATGGGATTCCAGCAATATTTCCATCATAAAACAGTTTTCATTTTCCCAGTAACTGTTTCTCTTAGATGAGATCATCTCTCATGCTATGCAGAGAGAGGTAAATTGTATGGCCAAGGAAGCATAACACATTTATGATCTTTCAAAATAATGACAAAATCAAAGCTCTATAATTCAATTAAGTGATTGCCTACATCTCCAGGCATTTTGGAATGTGTTGGTATGTGTTTGTGTTGATTCATTTATTAAATGAAACAAATAGTATTTTCTACCTGGATATATTTTATCCAGTGTACTTTAATTTGCTCCTGGTAGAAACTTTTAACCTTTTCAAGAATAAACCTGCTAGAGTATTTCCAGTTTTAGAGTGGTGAAAAAGCACAGGCCAGAGAGAGAATCTGGGCAGTTTTGAGTGAATTAACATCTCAATTTATCTTTTGCAAATACAAGCAAGTGATGGCCAATCATACAGTGGTTGCTAAAGAGGTGCACTGCCAACTTACAAGGGATCTCTGAAGGCTCCAAAAACCTAGGGAAAAAATGCATGCATGAAAAAAGTTTAAAAATATGTATGAAATTTCTATTAAAAAGCTCAAAATTAGCATTACAATAACATAGCTCAAAGGATATTTGGGTTGAAGTACAGCTTCTGCCTCTAAATAGTCACTGTAAATTTTGGACTTTATATAAGGAATTCAACTAGGTGTCTCTTAAAATTCCTTTCACCTAAGGTTCTGAGATTCTAAAGCCACAGGCGAATGGGAAGAAACTGCTAGGGGTGAGTGAGTCAGAAGACTTTGCATTATTTAAGTGATACCCACCAAAAGAAATATAAGTGTGCAGTTTGAAGAACCAACACAGGTAGCTAGTTATAGTAACTGTATAGCATAGTACCATTTCAGTAGGTACTTAATCATCCTTGTTGGTAAGATGTAGATTGGCCCCAAGACTGGAGGCAAATTAACACACTTGTTGCAGGGAGTGTACGAATCCCTGGGAACACTATGCGTTATCTGTGCAAACTAAAAAAATCACAGGTCTTGTATTTGTGTGCATTATTTTTCAAATGCACGATATATTGTGATGCATAAAATGTGTGATCATTTTACAGTTACTGAATTTCTCTATAATTCTTGGTGTATTTTTCCAATCAACTAGAAACAACAATGGTATGAGGGACCACAAAACATTCTGATAATCAGAAAAGACAATCATAATTTATATGGACATTTCTATTTTAGATGTAGCATTCATGATGGGGCAGGAACTTGGACACTATAAACATACTGTCTTAGTCTGCTCAGGCTGCCATAACAAAAGACCAGAGACTGAGTGGCTTAAAAAACAAAAATTTATTTCTCACAGTTTTGGAATCTGGGAAGCCTAAGATCAAGGTTCTGGTAGATTTGGTTTTTGTGAAAGCTCTCTTCCTGGCTTGTAGACGGTTGCCTTCTCACTATGTCCTCAAAGGGCCAAGAGAAAGTTCTTTAGTGTCTTCCCATCCTCTTACAAGGATACCAATCCCATAGGGCCCCACCCTTACAACCTCATTAAATCTTAATTACCTCCTAAAGGCCCCATCTCCAAATATAACCACATGGGGGTTAGGGCTTCAACATATGGATTTAGGGAAGACAGAATTCAGTCCATAGCACATACAGATAGTTCCTTTATTAAGTTTGGATTTGTAAGAAGCCCTAGATTTATTGCCTTTGAAAACACATGTCATTCTCTAGTGCTAATCAAAATTGCCATTCAAGCTTTCTAATATAGGAGGGCTTTTTGAAAATCCATACAGTTCTCTATCTTAGCCTATCTCTTAGAAAAAAAAATTGAGATATTTATAATTTTACAAGAATTATGAAAAATTTTACTCTGGAGCAACTTCTAAAAATTATAACTGAGTTGACAATTTTCACACAACCAACATTTGTGGAAAAGTTGGGTAATTTCCCTCTATGAACTGGTCAATCTCATTTCAAAGGTAACTGTTACTGTTCCCACAAACACTGGGCTTGACACAGCCACCCCTTCCATTTCGTCCTCCCCGTCACATGCCACACCAGCCCTACTAGCTCTCCTGGTGTCCCACAAGTACGCTATGTGCCAACACCATACTGTTCACCTGCTCTTTTATGCACCTGGAATGATCCTCCCCTATTCTGTCATGCTTTATTTCTTAGCCTGCTTTAATTTCCTTTGTAACTTTTATCATTGGACTTTAAAAAAAATTATTGCCTCCCCCTGCTCCCCGTTTAAAATATCTCTCCCTCTATTGGGTTCACTGCTGTATTCTAGATAGTAAACATTGGTACATGATAGATACTCAATATACAGATTTGTAAGTTTTAGACCTTCTTTATATTTTTCAAGCTATTTATTACTTCGGCTTTATTACCTCCTAGAAAAGATGTTACAGTGGTAGATTCTTCTTAACAGCAAGGAAGAAGTAAAAACTCACACACAAAGCAATCCAATTTATTTATAAATATATTTTATTCACTATTCAGTTTATTATTCTTGAAATTTCCATGCCCTACTACAAAACCCCTCATGCCACCTCTATCAGTGGTTATTGCTGGGTAACAAACAACTCCCAAACTTGGTGGCCTGAAACAACCATTCATTTGTTTAGGACTGGGTGCAGCTGGGCATTGCTTCTGTCCTACATGGTGTCAGTTGGGATCACTGATGGTTTGTGGCCACTTCTCATGTCGGCTGGGGACTGGCTGGTTCCACATGGACTTGGCCACATGTTTAGGTTCTCTCTCTCATTGTGACATCTCATTCCCAAGGAGACCAGATTGGGCTTATTCCCAAGCTGATAGAATCCAAGCAAGTAAGAGCGGAAGCTGCAAGTGTCTGGAGGCATTGCTTAGAAGGTGTTTAATTTGACTTCCATCCCATCATTTGATCAGAACAAGTTACAAAGCATGTCCTGGGTTCAAGAGGTGAGAAGATAGATCCTACCTCTTTATGGGATAAGCTGTAGGAATTTGGGGCCATTTTTAACCCGTCATGCCATGCAAATTTTCTATGCCTGAGTGGTTGAGCTGTTTTGCTAAGTATAAATAAACAGTTACTTTGACCCCTCTAGGAGATACTGTATCATTTCCACTTCAGTTGAGAGACCATTTTGACAATACCTGTGGGTAGATTCAATTAAAAAAAAAAATCTGTAGTTGCTTTCATTTAGCATAGAGGTACTTTTAACAATGTAAATCTTCCTATTGTTTTCTAAATAAGAATTTTAAAAGCCCATTTCAAATGATAAATTCTTCCAGGACCACATGTTAGAAGAAGGAAAATCTTGTTGCCAACTCACTTAACTTTAGGTAGCTGATGTACAGGTCAAACAAGGGCAGAACAAAGGGAGAGAGGCTGCAATAGTTTCATGAGCCATTAAAAATAAAGAAGCAAAAAGAAAAGCACAAGCTGTTGAAGTTTTGTTTTAAAGTTACCAATTCTAGAGTCAAACAAATATTTTCATAATATGGTTTTGCTGACTTTGAAGAAAGATTCCCTCTCAGATCTATAAAGCTGGTATTTATATCTTGCAATAAAATTACAAGATAGCTTAGGAGAGATTTTATTTCAGTGCAGCCTGAGAAGCATGCTTTCCTTTTTTGCTTCTGTCCTACAAAATCACACAAGGGAAAATCAATGTTATGAGCTTCTCACTTTCCTAAGAACTAGCTGGAAAGTGTAAGAAAAATGCCTGGAGGTCAAATATTCAAGTGAACGTAGTCTAATGTAGGAAGATGCTATAAAACAGCCTATTTATTTACAACCATTTATTTCAGATGTCACTCATACAAGCTAACAAGTATTTATGATGCACTGATTATGTATGTGGAGGTCTTCAGCTGATGGCTGTGAAGGGTAAAAGATGTTTATGATATAGTCCTTGCTCTCCAGAAACCTGCAACAGAGTGACATAGTGCAGGTACTCAAATCTCTGCTCCAGACCAGCATAAGATAAAGGCTGTACTAATGGCAGCTTCAGTTTCATAAGCCTCCTCAGGAGGAAAAAATCTCATTCAGTTTTAGTGATAAAATATAGGGCTCACAGAAGTCATGATATTTAATCTGGGCCTTGAGGAATGAATTGAGAGGGCGATTTTGCTCAGAGGGACTGGTCTGAACCCAGGGGAATGAGCAGAAAAATACTAATAAGATTACAGAAAATAACTAGAACAACAGACACATATAGGGGAGTAATGTGAAGTGAGTGCACCTAGATATGTAGAATTTTGATTGCACAAACCTTTGAACATCAATCTGGAAAGTCTGAATTTGATTCTGTGTAAAATGAGAGCCTTGGAAGTAATGGATTAAGTGTAGACTTAGACGGAACAATCTAGAAAATAGGATGGACTGGAGAAGGGAGTGATTAGAATCATACATTGGTTTGGAAGCTATCATAAGAATAAAGAGTAAAAGAATAAAAATTAATTAACTAATTATTTTTTAAAAAAGAATAAAAGAATCAAGAACAAAATCCTAACAGCTTAACCAGGTTACTAAGAGGGAAAACAAAAGGGAAGATGCTGTTGTGAGAAAGACTGAAGAATCCAAAAGACTTGCCACTATTTAAGAGGGAGAAGAACACTCAAAAATGACCCTGCAGCATTTAATCAGGATAACTGGACAGCCTGGATGGTTGAAAGTAGCTATGCCAGTTAACATTTTAAAGTGGAACTTAGCATATCTACATGTCATTATAAATGCTAACAAACAAATATAGGAAAATAAATATCACTGGTTTCCAGATACAGTGCATACCAATGGTCACAGAACAAGGCCTTAGGAGTAACCAGATGTTAATTGAGAAGCCCTCCCATATTCAAGTAACACCTGTATTTCTATCTTTCTCTCACTGAGTACTCGAATAAGCGCTCAATGGAGGACAATGCCATGAGCTAATGAATGCCCTTGAACTGTAGCAGTGGTTCCCAAACTTGTCTGCACATTAGAATCAATTGGAGATCTTTTATAAATTTCACAGCCCAGATCATACTCCAGACCAGTTAGATCAGAATCCGGGCTGGGTGCAGTGTGATCCCAACATGCAGACACATCTGGGAAACATCACCTATTAGCTGAAATTTCCAATTTGTAACTGAACATGTTCTATATCTATATGATCATACCAAAACCAAGGCTTTAGAAATATATAAAAAAATTCAACTTATCCTTAGAGAGTTTACCAAAATTTAAGAATTTCACTTTTTCAAATGTTGAGCTTAGTATTTTCCAAAGCACACCCAGTAAGGTTTACATTCCAGAGAACTGTAGGAATAATAAATAGCCTTTCATCTGTTTTGGAAATGATGATCCTTAAAGTTCCAGTGTTGACGATCTCAATAAAGAAGGCTGAGTCCAGATTTCTATTCCTTAATGGATATGCGATCTGGAGAATTTTTGAGTGTTTCATAGGTTGCATCTGTACATGTCCCAAATAGTATAAATTTGGAATCCTCATATCATGGTTTTGGATGCACTCATTTGACATACAATTTTATGTGTCATCGTCCCCCTCCCCCTGCCCCCCCCCACCTGGTATACTAGCTTTGAAACAAGTATCAAGATAAAGCAGCTTCAAAAATGCAATGAATGTGCTGCATCAATCACTTTGAGATATCAACACAGTTTTAAAGATCATTAGTCAGTCTGCAAGCATAATCATCAGGCTTTGCATAAACACGCAGTGCAGATAACGAAGCAGTGGTAAACTGAACGTGACTATACCAAACACAATACTAACTGTAAGTAGCACTCGGTGGAAAGAGATTAGATTTAGCTATGGAAGTTTAACATTATGAATTTTTAATCATTATACCTGATCCACACAAAAAACACAAATTGAGCCATTTTCCTGAAATGACACCACTTTACTTAATTTTTTCTTTTCTTTGACAAGATTAGACACGTGACTGAAGTGACCAGTTCTCTCTTGTCTTTGGCATTTGAGGGCCTTGGGTGGACACTCACAGAGAAGCAGCCTTCTTCTGTTCCTAGGTGTTTGCCTCCAATATCAACCAGCTGCCTTTTTAGATTAAATATCTTTCCCTTTGATATTAGGACATTAAAAACATTTATTCAGGAGACTTTTGTTTTAAAAAGTATATAGTAAACAAAACTGACACAATTCCTGCATTTATGTTGTTTACAGTCTAGTGGGAGAGACAGGCATTAAGTGATTGTATTAATAACAAACACTAGGGCCACTTGATTTACTTTTGTATCTCAAATGAAAAGTTCAAAAGAAATCAGGACAGGAACTCTTACTTGAATGTTCTTACATTATAAGTCTACATATATCAGATACTTCTATAAGTAGAGAATTTCCATATGCTCGTGGATTTCCTCTGCCTGGGCTTAGATATCCAAGTAGTTCTCTTCACTGATCTACACTGTGCATAAACGTTGCTTAGAAATAATCACCAGTTAATATTTTGAATTCAGTTAATTTGTAGATAAAATTCAGAACAGAATATTGCTTAATGGTTAAAACATTAAAAAACAACCTGGGTTAAAAAAATGAAGAGAGCTTATGTCAAAGTTATCTTTGGGTTTTACTCTGGACGGAACATGATTATTCCAGAGACTAAGGACACAGTGGAGAAAGGGACTGGGAAAAAAATTCTTAGGTTCACTCAGAGAGCAAAGAATGTAATAAACATTCCAATGAATCAGACTAGTGAGAACAGGTGTGAATAAACAACACATCAGTGTTCTGTTACAACTAGTATAAAATCCAAAGTTCAATCCAGGTCTTTGCATTAGGCTTTGTTGACTTGATGACTTATAAGTAAGCAGTCTACTATGTAGGGCATAGTTCCCCAAATCCAATACAAATTTGGTCCCCTGATGTAGTGGAGACTTTACATAACTCATGATGGCCTAGAGGTTTTTGTTGCAAAAAATGCCAACAATGGTTTGCAAAACATATAGAGGAATAACAGGCATAATTTTTAAAGCTGAGGAAGAAAAACCAACAGATTGCCTTGAAAACGGAAAGTGATTTGTTCCCCCAGAATATTTTATTAAGCAATAAAATCATTAGCTGGTTAATCTTTTAAATAGAGGAGTTTTGGAAAGTGGCTACCTAAAAATAATCTGTTTGCATACTTTTCAAAGCATTTATGATAGAGACAAAAATGTTAGATCCACAGTAAGGAATTCATAATACAGTGGTTCTCAAAGAATAAAATGTGAAAAAGACAAAGATAACTTGATGAATATTTTAAAAAGATACATTCGGTTATTCACCTATCATTTACTCTAATATCATGTTCTATTTCTTGTTAATGCTTTCTTTTTCTGAAAAGATAGGGTTTGTAGATAATGCATATTTTTAAGTGCCATTAATTTGCAAAGGAATGAAAACATTGAGTCTTTTTTTTTCCAGTTTGGTTTTATGATATCTGACTTCCAGAGGCCACTGCCACAGTGCTTTTTCCCTTCCTCTTCGGAGGTAGATTAGAACATCTTTAAAGACTCGAAAATATTGGTCGTAAAACTGCTGAGCTAAAGCCTAGAGTATTTCTCATACTCTGACAAAGTATAAGGTACTCACAAGGACTCTAGGAAAGCTGCATGGTTTCCAGCTTCAAAGCCGAACTCCCTCCCACTTCCCCTGGAAGCGACAATAATGAATCTAGCAAGAGTATTTGCATGTGCTTTACATTTGTTTCTTGGTACAGGGCTCTAAAGAACCCCTAAGGTCACTCTGCTGCTTATGAGTGGCTGAAGGGCTATTGTGCAGGCACAGAGAGCCCGCAGTGACCTCCTCAGAGCAGGGATGTGGGTGGCAGAGTTTATTTACATATTATTGATCTTCTAATCCTTTTTCCAGGAAGCAGCCTCTGAGGGTCCTCTGGGGATCAAGCTGTTCCTAGTACAAATAATACCCAGGAAGTGCATTGGGCCCCAGAGAAATGCAAACTCCCTTAAAGGGCTTTCGAAGATCTCCGGGCTTGGACTCGAGCCTCAGGCTCCAGGTTCTTCCTAGGCCAGTCTCTCCCTGACCAATTTATAAATACATTTATAAAGTCTAAAAAAGTTTATACTATTTTCCCAATAGTAAGTTGAGGGACAGTTGCTAGTCTGCTACATAACAGCTTTATGACAAATTCCTGCTGAGTACAACTGTGAGTTCAGCATTTTAATAACAAATGAAATAAAATGTGGCTAGAGGAGAAAGATCTAAATGGTTGAGGTCTTGTAGGTCAAGTCATGTGAGAAATGAATGGGGAAGAGTCCACTGGATGACAAAGAGGAACTGGATTGACTTTGCCCAAAGGTCAGAAGGACGATTCATCTGTGAATGTTCTGGGGATGAAATATTCAGGCAAGGATGAGAAAACAGTTTAATAAATTAAGATGTCAAAAACAAAATTTTCTCTCTTAAAAAAGGATAAATTCCCATTAGAAGACTTTGAGCAAAGGCTGTTGGGGATGCTATGGATAAGTTTCATGTATTTGGATAAGAAATGCATTTTATAATATCTCAGATTATTTTGACTATCTTCAACCATATTTCAACTATATTTAGTTTAGCTATATTTAAAACTACTTCCTGAGGTAATTGGTGACTAGATAAACAATTTGCTATTTGGGTAAGAAATAACCTGAGATCAATCTGAATTTTCCAGAAAAGACCTAGATTATTTTTTTGTCTTCTTCACCAACTTTCCCTTCTACACTCTGTCTCGGGCATGTACTCATTCATTTGGGTCAGAGCTCTTAGGTCACTATTTACCTTATATGACGTCTCATTCTAAACAAGGCTACCTGGTATACAAGAAGAAAAGTATCATTAATTGATGTTTAATTGTCTCATCAGACATTAATGATTACTGAAGGCTGTATGCAATTGTGAGTGATTCTAACCACATGCACAAAATCTGAAGAATATAGCTATACAATTCAGTTTCCAAGATACTATGGCCAAAGCTTTTAGACCATTAAGGAAATATTGTTTACAAATAATAGACCATGAACATGAATATAAAAAAGAGGTTAAGGAATTTCTCCAGCACCACAAACAGGGAGTCCATATGGATAAAGACAGAGAAAGTGTACACTCTGGTAAACTGAAGTGGCTACTTTTCCTGAAGTGATGAGCTATCATGGGTTCACTAGGAAATATGCCATGAGGAAATGGGTGGAAAGAACATACAATATGAGACTTCTATTGCGGGGATCCATGCAGCCAGTCACATGATGGAGGAAGAAGAGGATTCTCATCAAGAAAAGAGTAGCTAAGTTCGGACTGGAAGGTTAGGTGTTCAAGTGTTGGAAACTTCATAAGGACCCTTTTTAGAAAATGTCACTTAGTAAATTGTCTCTCCACACCTCCCAGGTATCTTAGTCCACACAGGCTGCCGTGATGAAATACCATAGACTGAATGGCTTAAACAGAAATTTATTTCTCAGAGTTTTGGAGCCTGGAAGTCTGAGATTAGGGTGCCAGTCTGGGCATATACTGGTTAGAACCCTCTTCCTGACTTGCAAACAGTGGCCTTCTCACTGTGTTCTCACACCGCCTTGCCTTTCCTCAATGTGTACACGTGGAGAAAGAGCTCTGTCCCTCTTGCTCTTCTCATAAGACCACCAATTTTATCAGATTAGGACCCCACCCTTATGAATTCATTTAACCTTAATTACCTCCTAACAGCCCTATCTTCAAATACAGTCAGACTGGGGATTAGGGCTTCAACATATGACTTGGGGGAGGGGGTACAATTCAGTTCATAGCACCAGGTATCAGTTATCAGGGATCAAGAGAAAGAGCTGCAGCATGGTGGTGCATGGGGAAGGGTTGGCTGGCATCAGGAGCCAGAAACAGGGGATGCGAGTCCTTATCCTGACTCTGCCAATAATGTAAGCGGAACCCAGCTACTTCATCATACCTCTAAAGTGTTTTGTGTAAGATACCACTTATACCTGTTGCAACTGCTACAAAATTGAAAAGAAATGCAAAGTCTCACACTAAAAGTCCCCCCTCCCCCAGTTATTTGATTTTCTTTCTCTTTTTCCTTCAAATCTATCTGCAAATTAGAAATGCTATGGTTATTTTATACATATGCAATGCTACTGAATGATCATACAGTTTAATCCATTTGTTATTTATTTAATTTTTTAGCAAGCTAGTTATAGATATAGACCAGAGCACACTTCTGTCTTATTAACAGTTGAATGTATTGCCAATGTTTCAAATCATTTTGACTTTCTAAATTCATCTCACGGGTAAGTCTAAAATGTTCCAGTCTTCCAGGAAAAACAAAAGAAGATGATTACTTGAAGAAATGTCATTGTTTAAATTACAATATTTATATGTAATTAATTGAATATATAAAAGTTTTTCTCATTATGTCTAAATACTTTTGAAAACTTGGAATATTGAATCAATCATAACCGAAGAGTATATTTCCCATGACTCCAATTTCATACACTGTAATATTTCAGAAGAACAGAAAATAATCTTAGAAACATTCTTCAAAATAACTAGTGAAGGTGAGACCTTTAAAAGCATGTTTCACTTCTTGTTTTCAATATCATGTTTACAAGGGATGCAATAAGAAAGTAGTCCACCAGGACTGTACTTACATAAAATAAGTACAGAAGAAAAGTAGGACAGAAGAGAATATCTCCAAGAATCAGATTATATTTGACTGAATTCAACTCAACACATAGTATGCTTCCTCTGGGGTAGACATGAAGGCAATAGCGAGGTGCCCCTCAGAACTTGGAAATAAGATGGCCCTTTGGAAGATGACCTAGTAAGTTTATATTAATTAAGAATGTAATTAGTTATTTGTTTTGTATATAGTAGCAATAGCATCTGGTGGCCAGGTGGCCATTAGATACACGAACCTATGGACATTTTATTTTACCATCACTGTGTTGGTCCACATGTGATTAAGGAAAAAAAAAAAAAAAGAATGAACACACAACTTTTAAGTGTTTGGATTTCTCTTGAGAAACTAGGAGATGTGGCATCATATGCCCAAATTCCCACATGGCCCCACTCTGCTGCAGCTGGGGAGCAGCTGCCATGGTCCCCATGCCCCATCATTCCCCTAGATCTAGGAAGAAATTCCTTTGCAGTAAATCATGCCTCATGTGATGATATCTTTTTTTTTAAACTTTTTTGGACTATTGCCACCATGACCCCAAGGGCTCAAATTTACCAACCAAATGTAAATCCAATGATTGTCTTTAAATATGGGACTGAAGAGTTTCAGATCACTCAGAACCCCATCAAGGCAACTGTAGTAAAATGTCAAGACAAATTTGGACTGCGCTAGTAATTCAGAAAGGGGAAACCTAATGTACTTGATGGAATTCGGTTTGGAGAAAGCCTATGTAAAGCGAAAGGGAGTAATCAATCCAAAAGAGTGGTTAGCACAGCCATTTTTAAAAACGGAATTCAGTTACTTCATGCTAGAAGTAGGCAGGTATAGAATCCATCAAGAAAATGGGGAGAGAGATTCCAGCTCGATCACATCACAGGGGAACTTGGAAATAGGTCTCTCCTGATTCCCGAATAATAATCCCAGGAGGTTAACGCATGGATTACTCTATTAAAGGAAGCCTGGAGCCACGGATGATTCATTAAGGAGTAGGTGGGTGCACAACCCTGGAAGGGTCCAGTGTTTTGATGAACCTTACCCCCCCCCGCCTCTTTGCTACCAAATGCCCAATGGCCCCTGCTCATCTAGAAGCACTATAATGCCTGCTGTCACCTGAGAAAGCCCAATTAGCACCCAAGGCAGGTGGCTTAAGATTCACAGCAGTGGTTTCAGGTTTTCTATCATCACTGGAAGGGACAGAACTCAGTAAGGTGCTTCTTTGTTCTCTGTCTCTGTCTCTTTGCCTCTGTCTCCAGGCATGTGTGCTCTTGCGGCATTTCAATTTATGGTTGCCTGAGAGGGGAGGCAGAAAGAAAGGCAGCGAAGTGGATAAAAACAGCCCCAGCAGAAGCAAAGTGACTGAAGTAAGAGCAGCAGCGGCAGCAGCTTACTAAAGCCAAGGGGATACTTTTCCTGCAGGTGCACCCTTGCCTTTGCAAAGTGTGGTGGCTTCACTTCTCTGCGCCAGAAGGCTACAAAGAGTCACGCTGCTGACACCACCGTTGTTGCCGCCAATGCTGCTGCCGCCTCTTACTACTATTTTTGGTTTTTTTGGCAGTACGCGGGCCTCTCACTGTTGTGGCCTCTCCCGTCGCGGAGCACAGGCTCCGGACACGCAGGCCCAGCGGCCATGGCTCACGGGCCCAGCCGCTAAGCGGCATGTGGGCTCTTCCCGCACCGGGGCACGAACCCGCGTCCCCTGCATCGGCAGGCGGACTCTCAACCACTGCGCCACCAGGGAAGCCCCTTACTACTATTTTGTATGTGACAGTTTCAAATATAACTCTTCAAAAGTACAGTTTAGAGGGGGTAGGGGTGCAAATTTGCGCAGGAGCATGAGCTTCAATCAGCACAAGTAGAGAGGGGACTCCAGTGGAAACAAGCCCGGTTTCAAGATAGGCACTGAAGAGGCATCACTGTTCCTGCACCCGGGGAAAAGGGTTTCTACACCATGACCATGGGACACTTTCTCGGTAACCACCTTACCTTCCCTCATCCTTCATCTCTTCTTTTGCAGCAGAAAATGGTATTCAGGTCATTTGAGCGTGAAGACAAATTTACTGCCGTACAAAGAATCCCAGTGGACAAGCTATAATCACGTACCCGACGTCACTACTCATTTGAATGTGGAAACAGCCAACAAAAACATCAGGCTTTTGTTGGTAATCTAGTTCTAGTCCTTGCCACATTCCATTTTACTTACAGTCCTAGCCACAAGTGAATCTTGGTTTTCTTGGTCAAAAAGGAAGTCAAGTCTCCCTATGCTTCCTGAGTTTCACATCTAACCCTCAGTTAAATACTATTCTCCCTGCATCCAAAAAATTTTACTTCAAATCAATGAATGCTTTATGAACATCAACAAAAGATCCAGCACTGTTTCATCCCTCATGGAGGCTGTAATCTGAGTTAGATTTCCCTAGATTGGGTCTTTTGAAATAGTCTGGTCATTTCTTGGCAATATGGTTTGGAGTGATATCCATGGAGTTTCACTTGCCGAACCCTGCTTTAAATAGAGAGGCCCTTTCACTTATTCTAGAAGAGAATCTACCATATATTTCTCGCGTGGCCTTGTAGGAATGGAGACACAGGATAATGATTTCAGGCTACACAAGTTGTTAGTGGTAACACGAGCTTCTAGTCAAGAGAAATACTTGGTGGAGAGAAACGGCAAATTTGCCCGTAAGGGAGGAGAGGGGCCACCGAGATTGAAACAGAGCCAGGTGAACAAGGGTTTTGTGTGCATGTGCTGAAAAGGGCACAGTTACAGAAGAGAGAATTGGGGAATCTCATTTGAGCTGCCCCATAATCTTGGGTCCACGGTCCCATCTCCTTTCCAGTTTTCATAATGTCTGATCCTCTTTTTTTTCTTTTGGCAGCGCTGAGCAGCTTGCAGGATCTTAGTTCCCCGACCAGGGATCAAACCCGTGCCCCCTGCAGTGGAAGCAAGAAATCCTAACCAATCGACCACCAGGCAATTCCCTCGATCCTCATTATTTCAAAAAGTCCATTATGCTTTGATTTCCTTCATTGTGTCTCATCCTTACCTTCCAGAACAATAATCTAAAGAACATATTTAAAGCTTAAGGCATTCACTGAAGCAAGAGAGTCTTGGCCAGTCCTCCAGGTAGCTGTTTAAATTTTACTGCCTCCATGAAAAAAAAAATACTGGTTTTTGCTCAGAGAAATAAGTGCCTAAGTGTAAGGTGAAAGGGGCTATCCAGCTACCGTTTATTTTCCCCCACTGAGGTAATTTTTATTTACAGTGATTAGGAATAACATACACACATGTATGTGCGCACACACACACACACAAAACACACACACACAAACATACATTTACAAATCACTAAAATTTCTATTTATAGGCTTTGAAAAATATCTGTAGTTTATAGCAACCTTGCCTACACATAAAGATTTTTAAAACCACCACCTACAATGCCAAGTTCTATGGTTTTTAATTTTGCAACTGCAGCCCAAAGGAAGACAATGATACATTGGTATGGAGGCTACTGGGCAGATGGCAGATCACTGGTGGAAAGCACTGCTAGAAAAAAAAGGGACAAAGTGAGAAAATTAATGTTTGTCCCAGATTCTGCTTCTGTTCTGTCAACCCGCTCCTCGCTTTGTTTCAGGGACTGTTTCAAAGTTGGAAATCATTTTCTCTTACCAGATTCTTTATTACCAACACTTAAAAAGTCAATAGACAATCAGGAGGAACAGTCTCACAGTCATTTACCCCTTACTCTAATTTGCATTCACAAGTGATCACCAGCTGGAAAAAAAAAATTCCCTTTGAAGATGTTTAAACATTTTTCCTAAGGAGATAAAAACGTAGAGTTTTTTTTCTTTTGTCCTTTTATGCAAATGATTTAAATGCAGAAAATGTCAACCATTCTCCTTTTAATAACAAAGTAAGAAATACACCTTTACAAAGCAAAATTAAAAAAAAAAAATCCTTGAAGTGGCGGTTATGATTGTTCAGTGACTAAGCTGCCTGAATAAAGCATGTCATATACATTTGAAATATGCTCAGACCATAGCAAACCTATTCGATGAGGCAAAGTAACATTTTAACCGTCATGGCAAAAGTGATTTGATTTCTATTTAAGTTCTTTGTGGACCAGTAAGTAATTGAACTGCAGCTGCCTTCTTTCTAAAGTCTTCTGCCTAAATAGAGCCACGTTGGATGGGCTGTTGGCAGGGGCAAAGAAGGGGGGCTTTTGAATGTACTGATTATTTTATTTCCTTAGGTTTACGGTGGAAAATATTACTTTCCACAGAGTTTTTAAGGGACAGTGAAAATACAAAGATTTGTCTAAAATTTTTGTTTACTTTTAGAAGATAATTTTTTATCACTAGGTCCAATTAGTAACGTGAGAAAAATTTCTAATGAATACTTATTATTTTGGCCTGGCACATTTCTGTATTCATTCATAAAGTTGTTTTCTTACAGTTTGAATTGCACCCTTCCCATCTGAATATGACATGCTTCTGTTCTGGTAAAGATTAATCCCATTCACTCTAAAAATAATAACGAGATATCTGATTCCTCAATGGACAGAGAAAGATGACAAGTCATTCTTTGTTCAGTTGGTATTTAAGAAAGAGAAAACTGATTGTTTATACTTGATTTTTAAGATAACAGATCATTCTACAACACTATTTACAACGAACAAATTAACTGTTTTGAGTTTCTTGGAAAGGGTTGTTAGTGTCCCCTGTAAACATTTTCGAAAATGAAATTTTAAATCACCTTCTGCTCTATTGACAGAACAAGGAAAGATTTGCATTCAAATATGAACACTGTGCAAAGCACTATAACCTAAGAAAATTGGACAATATTATAACCTAAACTGTCCTTAGAGAAAAAAATCTGACAATCATAAATCATGACATTCATCTTGGAAAATTATAAAAATTTCCAGAATAGAATTCATGAAACCTTAAAAAGTTAGTATTATATTTAAGCGGAAAATCCCATCACAAGACGAAATATTTTTAGTTTTGGAAGTATTTACCTAAAAGACTTCTTTAATAAAAGGTGCTGTGACTAAATGAAATGTTTAACTTCAACAGTAAGAAATTTGCTTTGCAAGTTTTCGTTTCAAATTCCTTTGGTGACAAGTTGGATCAGCGCTGTGAATGCAAAATAATATAGATAGATAGATGATTGATAGAGATATTGTCTAAAAGGTGAATGTTAGTGTTTTCCACAGCTTTGCTTTTTAAGCTAAAGATTGTGTAAATATATGAAGTTTACAAAAAGAGCTAGAAATCACTTGTTAAATAGAAATAGTTTCAGCAGTATTTAATCCATTCATTCAATTCAGTGCCATGGATTCCACACTATTATTTCAATTTAATAGCTCAGGCTTGAAATACCATACAGAAAATAGCTCAAAACAACTGTTCCCAAGGGCTGCAAAGTTCAATTCTTCTCTTGTTTCTAGACAGATTCAGACATCTATGCATCGCTGGGACATGAACAGAAAGGTTTTCTTTCAGGGATACACAAAAAGAAAATTAAGGAGTCTCTGTTCATTCCGAATGTTAGCCACCCCTCCTCAAAAGGACCTTTGGCTATTTGATACCTTCCTTAATAGAGTACAGGGTGGCACATTAGCAAATTTATCACAAATGTAAAAGCAAAGAATAGGAATATGCATATGCATGCTTTGTTATAAAGAGACCTTATCTACCTTAAAACTGCTTCAGAAATATAAGATGAGATAAAAGTCCCCTGAACACTTAGCAAAATATATTATACATCATTGCTTAAGAATAAAAATATACTTTTTTCATACTGTAAGTTTAAATCATCAGGAATTTTTAAACACCTCCTATATATGTAATGGCCCACCTATGTGTAGACCTAATAATGTTTCCATAGAAGTCACAGTATTTGGCAAAGACACATGAGACATCTTTGACAAAGGTCCATAGAAACTTCTGGGTGCCACACAAAATTACAGATAATCATTGTTTATCAGAGTCCTAGTCTTTATTTTTCCAAAACACTGGTACTAAGTTGTAGGGTGCACATTAATTTGTTAGATAAAATAAACGGCAAAGACTTGGTGTGAGTTAGTGTACTCAGTTGGTGTTAGTATTCCTAAAATTAAGTAAGTTCACATCATAGGGGCTGGCAGATTCATTATGCGACAAATCTTCACGGGAATAAGGAGTGGCCCCGATACTTCTCCAGATGTAGTAATAAAAATCATATTATTGGCATGACTGTACCAACTCAGACTTATTTAGTCTTTGAGCTACAATCACTTTATTATTCTGTTTCTGATTCTGAAAATATCACATAAAAGACTAGTCCTTGGGCTTCCCTGGTGGTGCAGTGGTTGAGAGTCCGCCTGCCGATGCAGGGGACACGGGTTCGTGCCCCGGTCCGGGAAGATCCCACATGCCGTGGAGCGGCTGGGCCCGTGAGCCATGGCCGCTGAGCCTGTGCGTCCGGAGCCTGTGCTCCGCAACGGGAGAGGCCACAACAGTGAGAGGCCCGCGTACCGCAAAAAAAAAAAAAAAAAAAAAAAAAGACTAGTCCTTAAGGCATAATCCATTAGTATAGAACGGGATTGTCCAGTGAATGACCCCCAAAACTATCTCTCTGTTGCCCAGAAGCTAGATAGCTGAGAAGATAAGCTATGCACCTAGAAAGGAGAAGACTGAGACTGAGCTCAACATCCATGGAACCGGGCACCCCCAACCCAAGTGCTGGCCCTTCCTAAACTGCCGGCAGGCCAGCCTGGGCTGCTCGGTGCTTGACCTTGGGTATGTATTTCCCCTGTGCAATGCTCCTCTCAGACTTGTCCAATAAAGAGGAGAAGCAAACAGGACACAGCCCTGCCTGGACCACTGTCCACTGGGGGACACATCCATGAGCTGCCAGGAGAACAGAGGACTCGAGCACCTGCTGGCTTTTTTGCTCCTGAGTTCCAGCCCATCCTTCACCCTGAGCCCTTTCCTCAACGTGCAAAGACTGGACACATTCTGGACTAGCAAACAATTAGCCTGATTCTTCAGTAGGATTTAAAACAATCAATTAGATAAAGATCTAGACCTATTACACTACACAGTACTATAATTTTGATACTGAAAATAATAATTTTCATGAAAGTATATTTTAGATGTCCTGTTGGAAGTTAGCCTGGGGAAAGAAGAAAAATAAGATTGCAAGATGACAAAGTAGAAATTCTACTGGTTAACCTGGAGTTCCTTACATTAGAAGTTCCTTATCACTGCCCTAATTAATGCAAAGAAAGGCAGAGGACATGACGCAGTCCTCATGAATGGCTAGGAAATTGAGGTAGGAAAAACTCAATGCTAGATTCTTATAATTAATCTCAGGGTCCTGGTGAGGGGAGGACCTCTCTTGGTATATGGAGAATGCAAGAATATTACAGTATATGATATTTCATATGATATTTCTCTTCGTATATGGAGAATGCAAGAATATTATTCTAAAATATAATTCTTGTTCTAAAAATAAATTATATGACTAACACACTTAATAATTTTACAACCTGTATTTATCATTCCGAAGACTATTTCCATGCTCTTACCGTAAGTAAATTCAATTAACTAACAGTGAAGCATCATAGAGATAATTCAGTTATTCTTTATGGAACTCTTTGAAGAACAGTTATGGATCTTTTTTCATTTTTGTTCCAATAAAGAGCTGACATGTCAAGCTAAGAATAATCTATAATTGAGCAAGATATATGATACCCTATTTTAATCCTCATTATCTTTTTAGAGGGTGAGCAATAATTGCAGATAATTTCTGCCTGATTTACTATTTTCAATGAATTTTCTTCTTTGAAAACTAAAAGCCATCATCAATATTCTAAAAGCAAATGAATGGGATTAAATCATAAGTTTGAAACTGTGTTTTTCCAGTTTCCAAAACAAAAGAAGTTGAAACAGATTTTGTTGTCAGTTCACATACAACCTTTGGCAATACAGAGTGGAAGAGATGAGGCCAATTCCCAACCCATGTGAGATGGGTGCTTGTCAAGGTTGTAGCAGGCCACACTGCCAGGGAAGGAAATGACCAGGATCTGCAATTGACCCTCAGATCAAGCAAGCACCAGAAGTTTGGGTAAAACTTCAGTCATCGTGGTTAATGTAAGTTATCGATTAGAAACCTAAATATTCCTGAAATTCATATGCTCATCAATAGCATTTCTCTAACTACTGTCTCATTTTAGCTTACAATAATTCTCATCTAAATTTATTTCATCTCTCCACCCCTTAGATTTGGGCTTTCAGATCCACTCCTCACTCATTTTTGGGGCACCAATATAATCTTGCCTTTCTCTATTTAAAATATTCAGTAGCTTCCAAGTTCCTTCCTGATAAATCCCAAACACCTCAGCACAGCATTAGGAACTGAACATTTGTGTCTCTCCAAAATTCACATGTTGATACCTAACCCCCCAATGTGATGGTTCTAGGAGGTGGGACCTTTAGAAAGTGATTAGGTTATGAGGGTAGAGCCTTCATCAGCGGGGTTAGTGTCCTTACAAATGAGATCCCTAGAGAGCCTTCTAGCTCCTTTAGACATGGGAGGCCACAGCAGAAAGACAGCCCCCTACAAACCAGAAAGTGGGGTCTCATCAGACACCAAATCTGCCAGCTCTTTGACTTTGGACTCCCAGCCTACAGAACCGTGAGAAAGAAATTTGTTCTTTAAGCCACCCAGTCTATGGTATTTTTGTTATAGTAGCCTGAACGGACTAAGACACATAGCATAAGGGAGTTTAAAAATCTTTCCCCGCTTACCAGTGCAAAACTCTCTGGCTAGAAATATCTTGATACCTGGCTACCTTCTAACTCTCTCTCCATGACGTGGTTCAGATGACACCATGTCTCTCTTCATTAATCCTGGCTCTCTACAGAATACGGGTCTTCCTCTGGGTGCTGATTAACTTATGCAGTATTTCTGCTCCTTTTTAATCACATGCTCTCACAGTGCTTTTCTTCTCATCTTTTGTGGAAGGCGATCTGACACTTACATGCGTTTAGGAAATTTCAATTCATTCGAGTCAAATAAGTGTTTCCTCAGGATTATCTGAGTCTTCCCTTTGCACAGCTTTCTGCTTCTGCAACCACAGATGGATGCCCCTGAAAGTTTAAGATTCCCCTAAGATGGAAATGCTTCATTAAAAAAATCGACACCAGCTTTTACATTCATAAAAAATATAGTCAAAGAACTGTTCAGTATCAGGTGGTACTTTTCTTTCTTTTGAAAAATGTCACAAATCTGCATTATCACATGCTTCTCATCTGGAAGTACTGTCTTCCATGAGTTCACTGAGCAGAACAGTGGCCTGAAGAAAGAATCAGCACAGAGTATTCTGCAAATTTTCATTATTTCTGTGAAATGGGATGATGTGTCTTATTACTACCCTACATTTATATTCAGTACTGTTATTGTCAGATCTCTGAGGAAGCATATCTATGCTTGAGACACATGAGCAGTAGGATTTCATTATCTAAGAATATTCTGATGTATTCTCTGTACTGCAAACATACCATGGAGATTATGCCCACATGGGACATTATGAAATTTGCCTTTGCTTTGTAAAATATCTCAAAGTAACAGCATTCTCTTTTAGATGAAGGATTTTCCAGTGACTTCTTTCCTGTCAAATAGAATACCTAGTTATGAACTGCAATAAAATATTAGAACACACACAATAACCTGTGTGCAGCAATTGGCAATTGACAGCTTTTTAAAGAAATATATTATAGAATTTGTGACAATATGATACAGATACAACTGGCAGTGTGCCGCAGCAGATGATCAAAAAAAGAGTTTTTACATGTGCATTTAAGTGGAAACACAGTGGATCTGTAGCTTTTAGCTACTTCTATTGCACATATTTGCTAACCATTTTCCACTGTACTTTCCTCAGATATGAACTTTAATGCGATCATAGGTGATACAATTGTTAGATATGCCTGCAATTTTTATTTGGTACAAGAATGAGAAATCCACAAGATATGTTGTTGGTAGGCACTGCAATTTAATCTAAGATTTTTCAGAAATCTATATCCTCAAAACTAAGAGCTAAATCTGCTCTGTGCTCTAACTCCTTGCAATGCGAAGTGTCGCCTGTAGTTTAGCCGCAACTGCATCACCGGAGAGGTGCTGGTCTAGCTCACAATGTCTGAGTCAGTTTGGATCATGGAGCTACACTTATAGGATCCATAAACCTTATTTTTAATCTTCCCTTCTTCAAGTTATCCAGGTACTTTGGAATCGAAGCCAAAAACATAAAAATCACACTCGACAATCCTTTTCAGAAACATTTTCATCGTCCCAAGAGAGGGAATATGAAGTTCCAAATGCTGCATGTGAAAAAGTGGGAAAAAACCACACATTTGGTTCCATGTGTTAGAAAGGACTGATTTCTGTAAAGTGAAGAACTGTAAGTTACCAACAGCATTACACAGGAATAAGCTGAGGAAACTGAGCTTTATGAAGACCAGTAATTCTCAGTAACACTGCTCAGTCCCTCTCCATCCCATAAGGCGCCCTTGATGCTGCAAGAGCTCCACCCCAGAAAACGGAAGGGCAGCCAGCAGCGAGGTGGAGATCCACGTGCTGCTCGTCCATGCACGTGTCCCTGCGGTCATGGAATTCACTGAAGGCTGCTCAAGCATGGCCAAGTCATGCATGGAATTCAATCTAACCTGAAAGTCCCTGAAGCCCTTATATTCCCAAAGTAATTACAAAAAGCATGCTAGTGACTGCTTTTAATACCTACTAATCAGGGGGAAGTACTCTTCTTTTTTTTTTTTTTGCGGTACGTGGGCCTCTCACTGTTGTGGCCTCTCCCGTTGCGGAGCACAGGCTCCGGACGCGCAGGCTCAGCGGCCATGGCTCACGGGCCCAGCCGCTCCGCGGCATGTGGGATCTTCCCGGACCGGGGCACGAACCCGTGTCCCCTGCATCGGCAGGCGGACTCTCAACCACTGCGCCACAACGGAACTTGCCCAAGTGGTTATACACCCACATGAACAGCGGAGGTACAAGAATAAAGGTCTCATGTAAAATAAAATGCAGATCGACAGTGGCGCGTGCCAAGTGTTGAGTCCCCACTTATTCATCAGGAAATACGAACTGTTTCAAAACATCTTTATATCTTCATGAAAAGAATACGAAAAAAAGAAAACAATGACAACAGCAATGAAACTTCAATTGGAAGATTCTTTAACTGGGATACTAAGTTTTACAATCCCTCCATTATCTGTTCTTGTGCAGAGCCAGAAAAAATACTGTCAAGTACCAAGTTAAGAAAATAACAGCTTTTGTTTATTTCAGAGTGAATTTGTGCCAAAATAGTAAATATGCTATTGTCTTTTGTTTTTGTCTTTGTTCAGTGAAAGTGGGATACAAAGTCTAGACAATGGCAGAAGTTGGGGAGAACATGCACAGGAATGCCATTCTGGGTGGTTTAAGTCTCACTGGGATACAAATTATTTTAACAGCCACTGCTACAATCAGGGCTCTCAGGCCAAATAATTCTGATTCCTGACATCGACTCTGGAAGCTTCTAAAAGGCAAAAGCATACAGTCGTTCATGCTCATTGCTTATATTAAGCAACATAAATCAAAATGCTATTCCTAAAACATAAGAAAGATCTTGTCACAATGCCCAGCACAGAGCAATCACTCTATAACCATTTGCTTCCTTTCTTTCTTATTTCCATTTAACTCAATCGGGCAAAAGTATTTTCCCCAAAAGAGACGCAACAGTTTTCAAAAATACTATTTCAAGGGCCAGGATAAGTAAACTTTACAGAGAAGTTTCTGATGTAGGCTTTTGCTTCCAGAACTAGTGGTGGTGCCGAGGGGTGACTTATGGGACTTTAGATCCCCAATAATCTCCATCAATCCCCAGCACCCCATAAAAATAAACTCAAAATAAAAGCAGTCCTCTAGTTATGAAATCTGGCTTCAAGACGAGTCCCCTTTCAGCCAGACTGAAACCCTGAAGTTACTCTATCGATATTCAGGTGCTACAGTTATCCAAAATCATTACATAATCAAACAGCCATTTATTTTTCCTTCTATTAGAGGAAGCAGAGCCAAGTAGTAAGGCTAAATCTTGAGAGCTGGGCAGTCCTGGGTTTGAATGCCAGCCCTTTACTCATTAATGAGAGACCTTAGGAAAAATACTCAACCTAAAACTGAAAGTACCCTCACGTTAATCACTGAGATTAGCCAGTGAAACTGGGGATGCATATCTCAGCAGGCTGATGTAGGGACCAGATAAGATGATGACCATACAGCACCTGGCAGGTCTTAGCACCAAGTGAGTGCTCAGTGAATAGCTCCCTGCATCATCCTTCCTCCTTTTTACTGATTCAAAATCTCTGACATTACATGGTCTCCCTCTATTAAGGAAAAAAAAGAGAAAAACTGGCTGAATAACAGAATCATGGCTATACTAACAACTAGAATTGTACTGATACTTTGGGGAGTGTTAATATATCCCTGAGTAAAAGGATTTTCTATTTTACAAATGATTAGAAAAATTCAGCATCCTGCACGGAGATCACAGAGTTCTGGGAGTCTGTGTTCTCTCCCTTTAATCTCAATAGGTTACTAGTTCTGGGCAAAGAGGAAACATCTCTGCTTCTGTTCAGCTCTCCTTTCTTTATGCTGCACCCTGGCTCAAGGGCAGCCCAGGGAGGAATTGTGTTGCCTACCCTGAGTTGTTACCACGACATTGTTGCCAAAATAGCAGGTACTCTGCAGGAGTCAGAAGAGCCTCTTACAGATATTATATGACTTCTGCTCCTGGCACATCATCCTCTGTTGTCTGTTAAGGGCCTGACGGGGGCAGTCAGGGGCCACCAGAGTCACAAACTAACTAAGGCGATGGAGAGGGGTTTTGAAAATCTTCGGGCTCTCACATAAAGAGAATCCCAATGGCCTGTCCTTCATTTCTGAAGATTCCTCTCACCATGAGGGAACAAAATGATGCTTTGATACCATCTGCAGAACTATGTCATATCTGTTTCATGAAGTTGAGTCCTTTTCCTAAATAATGAGTATTTCAGGGCAGTAAAAAGAATGCTGCCTGGTTCTTTAAAATAGAAACCTGTTACCTGGGACATAGTAGGAACTAAACCTTCAGATTGAGAGAATATACAAACGGACAATGTCCAGACCATGGATAACAACAGAACTCTGACCCCAACCTCTAGAGCAACCAGTCCAGGGAGCCAAAACACAATCCTGGCAGCCATCGGCCCAGCAGGGGCAGGACTTGATTAAAAACTGATGGTTTCTCTATTTTTTGTCCCTATGCCCCACTCTGGACCAACCACAGAAAGCCATGTATGTTCCCCAATCACGAGATGCTCGGCTTCTGATTAGCCTGCCTCCAGCTTCTCCGTGCCAACAACCTCTAATCAGAGCACACCTGGAGCCTTCTCTTTTTTTAACGGAAAAACTTTCCCACTCCCCTGCCTGCTTTTGAGTCTCTGCCAAAGGCAAGTGATAGAGGCTCACTCCCTGGCTACAACAAACTGAATAAATAGCTTCTGTTCTCATTTGAATGGTTTTTGCTTAGTTCCATAAGATTCACTTGTTTGTGTCTGTTATATCTAGTATACTAACAAGATCATATTTTAGGATTTGCTATGCTAAGGACTATGGGAACTTAAGCAATGCAATACCACCCTTGAGGCCTCTGGGCAACCCCAAAATCTGCCTAGAATGTGCCTTCAGCAGCCTTCCCTACTTGCCACACCCACCTCCAACCGTCCTTCTCTTTCCAGTTTGTGGCTCCAATTATCACAAAGAATTATGTACAGTAATAGAGTGACCAACCATCAGTTTGCCCAGAACTGCCCCATTTTAGGCACTGAAAGTTCTACATTCCAGGAAACCCCTCAGTCCCAGGTAAACTGGGACAGTTGGTCACCATGCAAGACTCCTCATAATGCCATGCCGTTCTGAGACTCAGCCTCTGCAGATGTAATTCGTTCTGCCAGCAATCTTCTCTTTTACCATCGACAAATTATCAACCTGGTGAGCTCCTCTCAATCTGCCGAGCGTGAGCCTAAGTGCCCACTCCTAGGCCTCTTTGACAACAGCCCATCCCCTAATCCCAAGCAGATGATCACCCCCTCCTCCACGCCACAATGGCCTGTGTATACTTTTGCGCATATCACATGGCATAGGGATGAGTTGGTTATGGCGTTTACACTTTCTGACCCTGTTACACAATCATCTCCTTGCAGGCAGGAGATGGACTGTATTTCCCTTTGTGTCTCCTCACTGACGTCATCACAGCAAGCCCATGTTTGTCTGTTTCCTGAGTAAGTGCAGTTGTGGGTGATTAAATGGCTTAGCTATTATTTATTTTATTTATTTAACATAATTATAATTACTTATTGAATTCCTGAATATTAACAAATTAATTATTTATTAATGAATTAAACTGATCCTCTACAAAAAAGTCCGTAAGTTCCAGACTGAGCCGAAGGGACAGCTTATAAATATTGATACATATGTGGAAGTTGGGTGCCTTGTAAGAAACAGACTTATTAATCCATTTCAATTACCCAGATCATTGACCTACCTCAATCTGGGTGGTGTTGTCCTGCCCGTCGTCCAGGAGCAGGTCCGTGAAGCCTCTGCGCTCTGGGGAGTCTTGGCCCAGGCTGGCTCGGTTTGAGTCTACCACCTTGAGAGAATCCAAGTGCCTTTTCCACCGGTGGCTGAATGCATGGGAATCCACCTCCACCTCCTCTTCTGTTTGTGGGAAGGCCTGAGCAACCTGATAGTGCCAATCTGTTTGGAAAAAAAAAAAACAAAAAACGATTTACCACCTGTTATGCATCATTTGCATGCTTTCTAATAGAGAAGAAAAATATTCTGCTAGTCAAAAGAAGAGGAAACTAACTCATAACAGTGAAATCTGTTTAACGGTCATATTTTTGAGTTGGTATGAATATCTCCGAGTAGAATGCAATTTTAGGACACACCACGGTAAGTCGTGACAATGGTTAATGTGCACATCCAGCAGAGTCCCTAAAACAGTTGTGCAGCCCTAAAGTAACGCACTTTTATTCCCTTCCTTGCCCGTCCTTCACACACACCCTTCATAAACATTCTCTAGTTGTTCTGAGAAAACAAACTACAATCCAAACAAAGGAATGAAACTAAATGATTCCCAGCACATTTGAAAATACAAATCAGACATTAATAACTTGTGAGTTTATATTATTTCATGTGAGTTATGCTGGGCAGCAGAGAGAAAACAGAGCATTTGAATGGGTTAAATAATACATGGAATGACCTTTGTGCAAACGTGCTAACCTGCCTTGTAGCTCACAAGTCAGACTTGGTTCACTGCCGAACTCATTTAATAAGCCACGTCCTCGGGAGGCATCACAAACGCTCTTGCTCATTTGAGCTGTTCTCACCTTGGAATCTTGTCAGGGTGGTAAAGGATGACAGTGATAGGCACTTAGAGAAATGGATGGGAAGGCAAGGAGATCAAATCACAAAGGTATTTTAAAGCCATCTGCAGGGACTGGCCTTGCTGACCCAGCTCATTCTGCTACTACAGGAGGGAAAATTAGATTTAATCATTACTCCTAGTCTTTCATTTCAGTGGGTCAGCAGGGGAAGGTGTTCCACAAGTATGGGAAATTCAGTGTCTGACCAAGAACAGTTCTCCTCTAGGCAACTATTACCAAAAGATACGAATTGACAGGCCTTATAACTGGCAGGATATGGGTTCAAAAAGTGCTAAGAGAGCAGTGATTTAATTACAGCTGTGAGGTTCCCATCAATACAAGGACGTTCCAAGAAACAAAAATGTATTTAATGAAGCTTATAATACCATTAAATCGGTTACTTAGAACTCTAATAACCAAGTTAAGGCTTCCACTACTAATCACATGCAAATGGTCTAAAATATCTCCCTTTGAACTCAGAAAGATGCTAATCATTCTTCTAGAGGGGCTATTCTTTGATTTCACTGTGAATTTAAATGATCTGCCACTGCCTAAAGCCTTATTGGATACAGTCTAGAGTGATGCACTACCACAGTGTTGGCAATCTAGACTTTTCCATGGGCTTGTAGAATATTAGAGCTTAAAAGAGTCATGGAGATGGAAATGGCCAAAAATTCCACAGAAAGGAACCCTAGAGCCAGAAAATGTAGCACTGTGCTCAATTCACAGAATAGCTAGTTGTAGGCTAGGAAGAAACCCAGGTACATCGAGGGTTTATCATGGTCCCCTCCCACCTTCCACACAGTAAATGTTCAATATGTATGTCTAATGAGTATTTTACAGAAAATGTTTCTTTTGTTTGTTTGTTATAAATTTATTTATTTTTGGCTGCATTGGGTCTTCGTTGCGGTGCGCGGGCTTCTCATTGCAATGGCTTCTCTTGTTGCGGAACACGGGCTCTAGGCATGCAGGCTTCCGTAGTTGTGGCATGCGAGCTCAACAGTTGTGGCTCTGGGGTGCAGGCTCAGTAGTTGTGGTGCACGGGCTTAGTTGCTCTGCAGCATGTGGGATCTTCCCAGACCAGGGCTCAAACCCGTATCCCTTGCACTGGCTGGCAGATTCTTAACCACTGCACCACCAGGGAAGGCCCGAAAATTTTTCTTTTTTAAGGTGTTGTCCCCACTGGACATTGAATAATGCTCAATAAATGTTTGTTGACTGACCAAATGAATGAATAAATTGTAGACAGTCTCTCTGGAGCAAAAATGATAGGACCAGGCACAATTAAGTACGGAAGAAATACTGTACAAGGATTCAGGAGACCTGGGGTAGAATTCTTTCTGTTAGGTTTGCTGAATAGGGGATATTGCATGATTTACAAAACTCTCTGTGCTTTAGTTATGCTATATTTCAAATGGAAATGAAAATATCTTACCTGCAAAAGCAGACAGCTTTTCCTGAGTATGTGCCAGGTTCTAAGACTTATGATTCTAGGCAAAGCTACATAAAGCAATTTTATTTGCTTTATTTAGATATCCTGCCTCATTACCAAAAATATATGAGGCAGCTTACAACAAAAGTACACAATAAAGTTTTATAACAACCAGATAAGGCCTCGTAGCACAACACTCAGATTAAACTTCAGAGCTGTGCATTCACCTTGCACTGGGGTGGTGGCTATCTGGATACAAACAATCATGTAGGAACAACTGAAAATCTATAGGATCCTTACTAGAATGTCAGTGCAGATAAGAAAGATAGCAAATATCACGTAGTCAATGGATTAAACAGTCCTAGATATAAAAATATTATTTTAAAAAAATCACAGAAAGGGAAAGTCTCCAGCCAGAGGTTTCTCAGTTCTTTATAATGTAAATCAGAGAAAAAAAAAAAACACCAAAATCTCCAAAGAAGTAGTCTTTATTAAAATCTTCAACTGTTGGTTTCTTTAAAATAGATGTTATCATTGGATATTAATTGCCTGATATTAATTTTACCATTATCCTTTTAGATTTTTATAACACAGGACAAAACATAGTACTTTTCATGATGCCTGTTAGGCCAGTAACGTAACACTAGCCCCTGTGGCCCTGGCACAGAGCACAGGGTAGACGAAGCAACTAACACTGGAGGAGCTGTCTGCAGAGGAAGTCTAGTTTTCGTCTTTGATTGCTCTTCCTCATTTTCTCCCTGCCTTCTTACCCTAAGAAGGAGCTTCAAAACTTAGGAAGGATAAAGTCCATACTCCCCACTGCTAAACTAATTAAACAAGGAGGCCATCAGACTGAGGTGGCTCTAAAACCTTAGCAGCCTACGTAAGTAAACCCAAACCTGAGCCTGCAGCTGCCTCAAGGTTAAGAAATCAAAACCTAAGAACAGGGTTTTCCTGGTGGCGCAGCGGTTGAGAGTCCGCCTACCGGTGCAGGGGACGCGGGTTCGTGCCCCGGTCTGGGAGGATCCCACATGTTGCGGAGCGGCTGGGCCCGTGAGCCATGGCCGCTCAGCCTGCGCGTCTGCAGCCTGTGCTCCACAACAGGAGAGGCCACAGCAGTGAGAGGCCCGCGTACCGAAAAAAAAACAAACATAAAAAACGTAAGGACAACCAGTCACAAACTTACACCTAGACTTTTCTGAATCAGGCAAACACTTAAGCTACAGCCAATCAAATAATTTCCTTGTTTTCTTCTGCCTTTTCTCCATAAAATCTCTCCCCTCGTTGGGGTTCTTGGAGTGTTCCTAACCACTTCTGGTTTGTGCTGCCCCACTGAAATTGATTTTCAGTCAGGTAAACTCTTAAAATGTTGAATATGCCTTAGTTTATCTTTTAACACCACTTAAGTTGAAATTTGGGAAGTCTGACTAGTGTGTCAAACTCTTGTTTTTGTGATGAACATTCCAACTCATTTTTAGCTAGATTATTGGGGAAGGTGAGTTTAACAGACAGGTAGGCCTCCCGTATAAAACAAGCGTAAATGCTTCCTCTAGCATTTACAAGGGTAAGTCCCCAGACAGCTGTGGGTTTTGGTGTTTGTTTTTCACTTTCTGGCAGTGTTTTATGATTTTTTTTTTGCTTGCTTTGCTGTTGTATTACTTGCTATTACAGCCGTTGATTAGTTTGTCTCCCTGATGGACATGCTTGCTCCTTCTAGAATTTACTACAGTAAACTTTGTAAACTGATAACTCAATCACTTGCTGGCTCTGACTGTAAAGAGTAAACAAAATCTAAGGAAGGAACTGAGGGTTTTCCAATGTGAAAATTTGCGAGCTTTAGTGCCTAGCCTCTGTGAATTTTCTTTGGGTTGCTATTTTATATCTAATTCTTTTTCTCTGGTTAGGTTATGAATAAGCAAGACGACCCAATCATGCATAGAGGAAACATTCCTATTTGCTCATAATTCAGTAGTACATGGTTCATCAAGACTAAAGTATGAAATTGGCTTCGATTTTTAACCCATTTCAGAATGATTTTGAGAGAAGATAAAACAAGTCAAAAATGGATGTTTCCAGAAATAAAGACTGAGAAAAACTGGCAAAACCACAGCCTTGTTATCTACATTGTAACTTACTCCTATGCACTTCATGGGCTTTCTAACTCACAAAAATATTTCAAATTATCCTTTAAATCACCACCAAAACAAATCATTCAGAAGAAAGGTGAAGGGATACATGTAATATAATTTTTCCCTTCCCAGCTGTAGTGAAAACAAAAGCAACAGGAGGGATCTTTGAATAGTCTGGTTGCACAGACTGTCTGCTTTCTGTCCACTGTGTGTTAATTAAACCACTGATGGAAAACCGTCAAAGAGAATTTTCGCCAACATGTTTTGCTATAGTTGTTAATCACATAGCTCATGGAAACATTAAATATATCTAAGGACTTCCATTTGGATATAAGGAGAGAAAGCAAAAAGACATATTTTTGTATATTTAATATATAAATTGACCTTAACACATCCTTGAGATACTTTATTTGATAAAAACAGCAGATAAAGTATTACTGAAGAAGGTATTTCATTACATTTCAAATAGACCATCATTATGAAACCCAATAATGTCTAGTTAATCTGAGAGTAAAATAAGAAACTCACGTACATCTTCATATTATTCTTTGCAGACCTTGCAAGTCTCTTTTGTGCTATCATCTACTATAAAATAAAATCATTTAAAATAAAAACAAAAGGGAAGAAAGCTGTTCTGGGTTGGATGTGTTTATATTTGTGTCTTATCCTAATGATTTTATTTAAATACCTTACATTTAGCTAATAGTTGAATGCATCTTTAACTGTATTTCTTGAGTCTTGCATACAAGCCGTACATACAATATATGTCGAATGACCAAGGAGTAACCACATAAATTGACATGCATCTTGTGCAATGACTGCACCTTTTGACACGCACTTTGGTCTGCATTTCACAAATGAACCAAATCGTTCTTGTGGCTCCTCTGCAAAAACGTTAAGATTTTTTACTGCAAACAGATTTACTGGCTAGATTCATCTGACAATAGATAAAATTATTCGCCTAAGGTAGACTGCCATATGGCTTCACATCTCAGTTTATCACGGAAATGAAGAGGAAATTCCATACAAATGATTATATTCTTGGTTCTGTCCAATAATGAACTGTCTATGTAGTGGACTTGGAGGTTTTGACTGATAGCATTACAGAGTAAGATAGCTACAGAAGAGAAAGCAGACAGAATGTTTTGTTGAGAGACATTAAAGGGTTTGAGTGGGACCTGGACATCATTTTCTTGTTAAGCTTCCCACATGATTCTTTGTGTCCCCCTGGTTGAAGACCACTGCCCCGTGCTCTAGCCCTACCACAGGTCATGTCTTCACCACCTCTTGCCTCCTACCTGGTGTTACTTTCTTCAAACTCTACCTTCTCCAACCTTTTCTCCATCTGCTATCAGAGATACCTTTTAGATTTATTCACTTCTCTTTTCTGATTAAAACCTCTAAGGCTCCTTACCACCCAACAAAGCTATAAAACACCTCATGCTCTTGTTCTAACCCCTCTTCCCTGTCTCTGCCTCCCCCATCATGCTCTATGCTCCCACCACACAGGATTTCTCAATCATCTCTTTACCTGCAGTGAATACCTTTGCATGGCGGAAAGCCCTTCCTCACTCCAGGGCTTTGGGAAATCTCACAACTCCTTCAAGATCCAGTTCAAATATTGTCTCGGTAAATGGAGCCTCCCTTGACTCCTCCAGGCGGGGCTAATTGAGTTTTCTTCTGTAATCCAATAACCCTTTACACCTGACTCTTTAAAACCTCTTCCAACAATCCCCACTTCAGTGTGAGATTGTGCAGAAAAGAGTTAACACAGCGGGCCTGAGACTGCTATCCTTAGAAAATCTTGTTTGCAAGGTTGGCCCTGGCTGGTGCCTGGGAACTAAGATTTGGGGAGGGTTCCCACCATCCCCTAACAGATAAGAGTGGCTCACTGTGGCTATACTGCCTGGGCAAACACTACTGTTTATGCTGACAACCAGCCTTCCTTTTGGGAGTCTGGAATTTTGGTACACGGTAGATAGAAGGTAGTTATGTGAACAGTTCCCAATAAAAACCTTGGGCACTGAGTTTCTAATGAACTTCCCTGGTTGACAGTATTTCACATGTGTTGTCACAACTGGTTGCTGGTGGAAGTAAATGCTTCCTCTGCGCTCCCGCTGGAGAGTGCTCTTAGAAACCTGCCCTGCTTTCCCCAGACATTAAAAATGCCCCAAGTGCCTTTTCCTTTTATGAATTTTGCTTTGTATCCTTTCGCTGTAACAAATCACAGCTGGGTCTTATGATTCCTCCTATCATATGACCAAACCTGAGGGTGGCCTTGGAGACTCCTGACACAGAGATGTTTCAGAACAGGACTTCTATCTTATTTATATTTTTTGTCCCATCAGTACAAACATGGATATCGAAATATAATAAATATCCAAAGTTTTCTGAAAAGCAAATGAATGAATGAGTAAACAAATGACTGGCCAGGTTGCCGCTCATCTGAGACAGCATCTTAAAGGATTATGTATGCGATCTGCTGTCCAGCTTCTTAAGATTTTAACCATGTTTCTTGCTCAGTCAGATAAAAGGATGGAAGAAGGCAAAAACTATGGGAAAACAAATCTATAACAGCTTCTCCTTATCGGATATGAGTTTGACTCAACAAGAGCTCACTGGCCAGTTGGGTGATGTTCAGCAACACTCGTGGTTGCAGTTCTTTCCGGTTCATGAACTCAGTAAGAAACAGAACACCTGTCTTGGAAGAATGTGGGCATGGCCAGTGAGACTGAAAAGCTATGAAGTAGTTGAAAACAAGGACATTTTAAGTGAAAAGTGGAAAACAAGTGGAGGGCTACTCTAGAAGTTTGAAGCATAAGAGTCCAGGCTCTGAGGCGCAGAGCAGGAGAATCATAAAGGCCTAAGGCTGAGATGTAAGTGGCCTGCATACCCCTTACTCTCCACCCTTCCCCTTCTCTGACTTCTGAGTCATTGCAGGGTTCTTGGTCACTGTACAGTGTTTTTCTGGTGAAGAACATTAGCCAGTTCAAGAAAAAGTACACAGGAAATGAAAGGGAATGGGAAAATGTAACCAAACACTCAACCCAAAATATGTACAAAACCAGTTACATGTTAAAATTGTAACAGTTTTCTAATCTTACTATTAAATAAAATAATAAGAAGACATTTTAATTTTATATATAAAATGGTTAATTATCCTATGGAAAACATGATTAGCCTTATGAGCAAATGTTAATATTTAAGACAATTTTAAGGTATTGTTGCATATTTACTAAAATATTAAAGAGAAAGAATAAAACTGTGTTAACAGTTATAAAGCGGAAGTGTTCTATGCATTGCTTCTAATAATGGGTTAATAATAGTAATATTACTAATAATAACTAACCTTCATTTAGGGTTGGTAGAATGTCAGGCACTGTTCTAAACATTTGCAAACATTAATGTATTTGGCATGTATCAATACCATTATTAACCCCATTTTACATATGAGGAAATTGATGTATATGATATGGTAAGTGATACACTAGGAAGGTAACCAGAGCTTGATCCATAGGCTTGGTTTTGACTATCATCTAATCTACCTATGATTAATCTTTAAGGGATCAAATTAGCAATGCATCAGAAAGCCTAATGATACTACACAAAGAAACAATCTAAAAGAAAAATAAGTAAGACAGAATGTGCTATTTAAAACGGTAAAGATATGTAAATAATCCAGCATGTGAAAACAAATAAGGAATAAAATACCCCATCAAGTTGACTGCCAATGCGAGGAAACGAAACACAGCCAATGTAAAAACATAGCAGAAAATAATAGCACATTAATATTGATTATATTTTTTAATTATATCTTGAAATGTTGGGAAGTACTTTAAAATAAATAATCTTGTTAATTGGGCATTTTCTATTAACTGCCTAGTAGAAATTTAAAAGAAAAACTGAATTCCTTCAAGTAGACTCAAGCATTTGTTTTACCATGACGACAATCTCCTGTTTTATAATAAAAGATGATTGTCAGAGAACTCAGGCCATCCACTTATTTTTCAGATAAATCTGTCAGATTTGGAGAATAAACTTATTTCCATGTTAGCCATAGTCTACAAATAATCTACAAACAGTGAAAATAGCATTTAATTAAATCTGAGAGTCTTTTAATAAGGTTCTTAGGATTTTCTGCAGAAAACATAGCATCATGAACCCAGAAAGCACATGGAATTTTTAGGTATGTGACCTCCTACTGTGTGTGAAATAAGAGGGGGCAGCTTTACATAGCTTTTATAGTCCCTCCCAGCTTATAAAAGTCTACCATCTACTTGCTAGCTAAATATCTTGTTAACATATTTTAGGTTATTTGGGATCATGTAGTAAGTATTCTACATTTGTTTTCAGATTTACTATTTAATTTGTGAAAATCCATGTATCATGAACTTTAGAGTCTCCACAGCTCAATAAAAAAGTGAAACTATTTGGTAAAATACCTTAACATTTCTCTTTATCATTAGCCATCCTCAACTACCCTTGTTTCCTGTATTCAGAATGGCTGATTTTAAAATAAGGGCTCTGCACTAAAAAAAAAAAAGCTATGTCCAGTGCATGAAAAGTGTCACTCTGACAGCCAAGGGAAATGGAAAATTCTGTAAACAAGGACCAGTCATGGCCAACAGCCTCTAAGGAAAATTTAGTCTTCTGAGCCAGAACAGGCCAGATGGAATCATGGTTATAATGGTGCCCCATGTCAAAGATGATGTCCAAATGCCTAGGGCCCAAATCACTGAGGGCCTTCTATTAGATTACGGCTGCCAGATGTCTGATAGACTCAATCTCACTGTATATTGTCATCAGACCATATTCAGTTTGTGGGGTCAGATCCATAATGGCCCAATGTTGAGCCCAGGCTGACTTAGCCAATGACCACAGATGACAGACAACACATGTATTTCTATCAGATTATGTTGTATAACTTTTATCTGATTTAAATCATATAAATCATACCATTATCAAAACAGCCCCAAATTTCTACAGGTTAAATGCCCTCCAGAGATTTGTGTGGAATTGGATAAGCAGCCAGTAACACCTGTAATTTCCTCATCACAAAATTATCTCTACCATTTAATGTTTTAGAAGGTTATGGTCCTAAGGCTATAGCTGCGTAGCCTCAGGCAATTCAGTCAACTACTCTGGGCCTGTTTCTTTATGAGAAGATGACTTTAGTTAGTAGAAGACACATCACATTCTTAGAATCAAAACCAGAGGTATTTTTCTGAAATGTGATTCTGAAGTACAATCTAAACAAATTATCAGATTAACTGCATCCACACTCCTTACTTCCCCCCCAAAATAATGAGCAATGCCTTTCACATAATCCAACAACGAAGGGATAAACACCTGGTTTGACAAGGTCTCTAGATCTGGCCTCAGCCCTATGGCCTGATCTGTTCCCATTATGACTAAACAGATAATATTAGCTGTTAACTGTTGAATATCATTCCTGGTTAAAGGTGAAAAATACAGCCACAAACTCTGTATTTTTGGGCTTCCTGCTGTTGCCAGGGTTGATAATGCAGGGTTAACAAAATATAGGCTTAAGATGCTCAACTTTGAGCACCACACAAACACAAAGGAAAGCCATTAAAGAATGTTAAGCAGAAAATTAAAACAATCCTATTTCAGTTTTATATAAATTTAAAAGGCCAGCAGGAAAAATGTCAATAGCAATTAATACTATGTATATCTATTCAATTTTTTGATCTATAAAATGGCAATTGTATATAGTTTATCTTAATATATGCAAGTACATATCCTACATAATAAATTTTTTAAAAGATTACTCCTCAAATTTAAAAAATGAGCAAATGCCATAAACAGATAATTCATAGCAAAGAAAATATAAATACTAATAAATGTATTAAAATATTTAACATTTTAAGAAGTCAGAGAAATACAATAAATTACAATTCTTTCATATACTACAGTCACAAAGATTTATTGTAAAATTGTACTTGTCGATATTTGATAGACTAATTTCTTGAAGCTATTATTAGAGAGTATTGTACTCTCTAATATTGGTAGGGAGATTCCAATTTTAATCAAAATTTCATATGTGCATATTTTCAATCAGTAGTAAAAGTCTTCTAGGATTTGATACTGTGGAAATATTCTTAGATGTGCAAAAAGATTTATGAATAAGTATAAAAAACTGTATATAGTATTATTTGAATTGGGTAAAAGGAAAAACATACATATACACAAAATTTAAGAAGAGAAAGAAATACATTATAGTATTACTAGTTGTTTTCTCTGTGTCATGCAAGTTGGAAGCAACCAGTTTTATTCGGTTTGTTCTTTTGACATATCTTTATTTTACACATTTTCTACAATGTGTTACTTCTATAGCAAAGGAAAAAAGCCCCAAGTCTCTACTGTTTGAAAGTCAAGTTCAAACAGTCTGACTTGGTGAAGCCTTTCATCATCACCAATAGATAATTTTCCTAGGCAGAGTTATTTTAATGGGAACTCATAAAACTTTAATCAAACCCATTGCTGTGTTCTTCTCATTATAGTGTAATTATTGATTAAATGCCATTCCTTCACAAACTACCATGAACTTAGCCAGGGGAGGTGTCATGTCTTTATTCATCTTTGTGCTCCTTTTTGTTATTACAATAAATGTTCACTAAAACTGCCCAGGCTGTACAGTCTGTTTCCTTAAGATACGTCATGATATAGTTGGGGTGGTGACATGGCGTTTTCCACCATGGCTGCTCTTGCTTAAGACAATCTCATTTTTCGACTTAAAATTCTTAGCCTTATATACTTAGATATGTTGGGTTATTTCTTGAGAAAATTAGAAGCTGCCCTACCAATTTCTGTGCAATTTCCTATATTTTTTATCACCCTTTTCATCAAGTAAAAGATCTGTGTTACAACATTCTAACTTCAAAGTCCTTTAAAATGTTCACAGAGATTAATACAGCAAAACAAAGTGATTTTCTCCCAAGTTATTCTACTTCTTACTTTTGATTCATACATTTAATGCAATATGTCTTCACACGATCTTAGAACCACAAAGCGATGGGCAAAACTACTCAGCTTTGATATCTCCAAATAACTTTACAAAAAAAAACTCTATGAAAAAAATCACAGGAAAGATGTTTCTGAATATCAAAGGTATTATGAAGCAAGGCTTCATAAATAATATATTAGTTACAGCAAAAAGCATATAATTCTTTAAACAAAACTGACACGTTGTTATTTACATTTAAATAAGAAATATGTCTTTATATACAAAGATGTGCTCACTTCATTAAGAAGCTCTTGAGTATTTACTAGCTGACAACCTGCATGATTCATTTACTGGCACAGTTCCCGTTAAGACTAACTCAAGATAGTATTAGGGGTGAAATACCTTGACACAGAAAAAAATATTTCTCTAAATAAAATCATTTGATTTTGAGTTAAAAAAAAAAGAAACAAACCATGTTCCAAATAGTTTCTTTTATAAGAATGGGAAACTTTAAGTCAAAAATTGGGAAAACGGGGTTTCCCTGGTGGCGCAGTGGTTGAGAGTCCGCCTGCCGATGCAGGGGACACGGGTTCGTGCCCCAGTCCCGGAAGATCCCACATGCTGCGGAGCGGCTGGGCCCGTGAGCCATGGCCGCTGAGCCTGCGCGTCCTAATATCGGTAGGGAGAGGCCACAACAGTGAGGCCCGCGTACCGCAAAAAAAAAAAAAAAAAAAAAAAAAAAATTGGGAAAATGTTGAGAAATAGAAAGTAGAATATCAGTGTAAATTTAGTTAAGAAATTTTGGTGTCTTTACAAACTGTATTGTACTTTTAATAATATATTTTACTCCACTGAATTTACAATATTTTTTTCAGTTTTTTGGAAAAGAGAAATACTTAAATTTGCATATCAACCACCATTCAAATATCAGTTTTAAAATAAAAGTTCCCAAGAATTTCTAAAATGTTATGAATATCTTAATTCTTAATTTCTTAAATAACATTCCCTAATTAAACTGCCTGATTGCATACATTTATGCTGATTACACAATTTAACTAACATTGTAAATAAACCACAATCAACAAAATTACATTAAAAAAGAAATTAAGACAGTAAAAACTGTACTAAAGTTAGATTTTAATTTCTGTGATGTATTCCTGAAATATACAAAATAACAGGTCAGGATTAAGCCACCAAAGTGAGATGGAAATCCAAAGTATCCTTTCAACCATGTATAGATTAGTAGAACTCTGAAACTTTTAGAATCCAATTGCTTCATTCTTCACTTATCCTTGAATTACCTTTTCATAAATTTTTTTTGTCAAAAAAACAAATTCCAGATAAATTGAAAAAGTCTCTGCTTTAAGTACTTATTACAATATACATTTATCAAAAACCTCCCTTCCATGAGTGTGCCTACATGGCCCGGAAAAATATCTGAATTTCATAGAATAATTAAAAATCCAGGACTTTCATTACTGGGCAACTGCAGCTTGCCAGGTTATTGCCAAAACTTATATTTTACACATTTACTAATGCTCTGGACAATACTAAGACAGGAATTATTTCCATTATTTTACAAATAAGCAATATCTGAGGAACATGGATTTAAGATGCTCCAGTTCAAAAAGTCTATACATGATGGACTTTACACATTTCCTTATAGTAAGCGTCTCTCCGTTTTATCAAAAAAATCATTATCAATATAAAAGCGTGAATAACCTAAAGGGCTTTAAACATTTTTAATTTAAGTACAGTTGACCCTTGAACAAGGTGGGGGTCTAAAATCTGAGTATGACTTGGAACCCTCCTTATCCACGGTTTCTCTGCAGCCACGCTTCCCCCTCTGCAGATACAACCAGCCTCAGATAGAGCAGTACGGTAGTATTTACTATCGAAAACAATCCACATGTAAGCGGACCCACGCAATTCAAACTCACGTTATTCAAAGGTCAGTTGTATTATCTTTCTTCTAATATGAAAACTTTGAAAATTAAATCGTTAAAAAGAAAATAGGGTAAAAATGTAAGTATCCATTATTCTGTCCTAGGTGCAGGGGGCAGAGTTATCACCTTAGTGAATATCTTTTCTAGATATTTCTTTGAATGTCTGCACATGTCTGCATACAAAAAAGTAGCTGTGTGTGTCTGTGTGTGTGTGTGTGTCTGTATGTGTATAATTCGTTTATTTCAGCACTACACAATAAATATCTTTCCATGTAATTGATTGTATACTGCATTTAATAAACAAATAGTATATATCATAAACTAATTAATCATCAATTGTTGAACTTTTAAGTTCATTCTAGAGGCTAATTTTTTGTGAGCAGCCTCAATTCTTTTTCAGGAACAATTTATGAAAGAGGAATCTCTACTCTGTTGCACTCAAACTGCATCAGTCTACAAAATAACCAGCAGAACATGAAGATGGGTAGCCCATATTTTCATCAATCACTTAATGGTGTCTTTCAAAAAATTTTTTCACCTATTTGTTCAATGAAAAACGGACTCTCACTAGTTTAATTTACATTTTTGATTCCTAGTGAGTCAACATTTTTTTATGCTAGTCCCATTTCTTGTTTCTTATTTTGATTATCCTATTCAAACCCCTTTTGTGGAATAGGTAACTCATTTTTTAAATTTAAAGGATTGTTTGGCTTAATAAAAACTCTATTTATAAACAATTTTCAGAAAATCATTTATTATATAAATCTGCTGAAAGCAATCTATTGAGTCAACACGTATTTCCCTAATAGATGAGAGTATTATGTTGTTTAGTTGCCTTTGCACAGTTATAACGTAAGGAAAGATGCAAGGATTATGTTTGCAGATAAAACTCAACAAACATAGTTCTCTACTTCTTTATTTTCAGCATATACGACTACTGGGGAACATATTTCCTAAAAGTGGGGAGAATGCTTCTGCCCCTTCAGAAGACCCCTGTTCAAATATTTTATTGATTATCTCTCCAGCTGCTATGAAAAAACAGCTACCTCTGTCTGACTGTGACACTTCTGGAGAAACTGTCTTACATACAAAAAGAAGTACAGTTGCCTTTTGAACAACACAGGTTTGAGCTGCATGGGTCTACTTATACATGCTAAATTCTTACAACAGTACTACAGGATCCAATGTGGTTGGTTGAATCTACAGATACAGAACTGCACATACCAAGGGGCTTCTGTAAAGTTACATGGGGATTGACTGGAGGGGGGTAGGGGGGTGGGGGGATGCCCCTAACCCCTTGAGTTATTCAAGAGTCAACTGTTTAACAGGCAAAGTCCTTATTGAAGTGCAAGTCAAATATTTTCTTTGATCCATATCGTCACCTGTATTAGCCTATGGGATAAAATAATAGCATACTACCTTTTGCATGGTAAGTTTAAAAACATACTTTATGAACATTCATTTTTTTTAAAATCCAAATTCCGTTAAGCATCTCCTAGGCATTTTTTTGTTGTTTAATCATTCATACCCAGAGTAAACTATAGTAAACTAGTTTTATATTGCCAATATGGCATTAATGTAAATATGGCATTAATATGGCATTAATAAGCTAAAACTAATTTGAAAATTTGCCAATACAAACATTTTAGAACTTATCTAAGGGCCTAAAATGTTGGCTCAGAAAATAACAAAATTGAAAACAATACAACATTTGAATTTAGCACTGAACAGCAAGAATATTAACATATTTAATCCTTGCCAAATTATACAATTTGGAGATTATGTCATATACTACATATTTCCTTTTCTATATCTCTGTGGTATGAGTTAAAGTATTCTAGTCCTAAAATTCACTGAGGTAAATATTCATTTTTGATAGTTCAGACATAACTCTTAAATATTACCTTCAGTCAATTCTTATGTATTGTAGGTAACAGTAGTATGAGGATCATTTGATTTTGAGGAGAAAGTTTAGATATGATTTCTATAATTTTTAAATGGTTAAGAAAAATATGTATAGATGATAGCACAAATGATAAAGCAAACTAGACACAATGTTAAAACTTTGAATCTGGTGAAACACATGCAAGAGTTATCTGTATTATTCTTGCATTTTTTCTTAAATTCCAATTTATTTCCAAATAAAAAAGCAACCCCCTACTCAAACAGATACTTTTACACCAATGTTCACAGCAGTATTACTCATACTACCCAAAAGGCAGAAACAATGCAAGTGTTTATCAACAGATAAGTGGATAAACAAAATGTGGAGTGGGTGTGCATATATATGTATATACACAAATATATATAAAATAAAATATTATTCAGCCATAAAAAGAATGTAAATCTGATTATAATACAACTTGGATGAAGCTTGAAGAGTTTGCTAACTGAAATAAGCCAGACACAAAAGGACAAATATTGTGTAATTCCACTTATCTGAAGTACCTAGAGTAGTCAAAACATTAGAGACAGAAAGTAGAGTAGAGGTTACCAGATACTGGAAAGACAGAATAATGAGAAGTTATTGTTTAATAAGTACAGTTTGGGATGAAGAAAATGTCCTGGTGATTGACAGTGGTGATGACAGCAAAACATGGTGAATGTAGTTAATACCACTGAATTGCATAATTAAAAAATTGTTAAAATGGTAAATTTTATGTTATGTATATTGTAACACATAAAAAATGATCCCTCCGAATAGGTCCATTGCTTAGATTTGCTCCTTTTTCTGTATTCCTATTATTTATAGATTATTATATTTGTACTTCAAGGGACTATATTTTATATGTCTTTATACTTTAACTCCATAGAATAGGGTCTGGTACATATAAACAATTATTTAATATTTGATGAATGAATGAACAGAATTCATGAAAAAATAGTAGGAAGTCATTGGTTATAACCCAGGGAGGGTCCAAATTCTTATATATTATTTAATGTCCTCATCTTTTCTAGAAGCTATGCATATCAGGTATTTTCCAGTTCTGTATTTCCCTAGGTATCAGACGTTCAAAGCCTTTCAAAATCAATGAATCTTCAAAATCCCAACAAATGAAGAGCAGTCTCATACGACAGATAACCCCAAAGCAGGTACATATATGGTGAATCCGGCTCCAAATCAAGGACAAAACACTAAATTTATTCATCATTTAAAAAGGCCACAAGGAAACACAACACTGTAAATCACCTATACTCCAATAAATTAAAAATAAAAAGGCCACAAGGAGAAAAAGTGTCATTATTTGGTGAAAAGAGCCTAAAGTTTAAACAAGATAGAGTAGGGGAAAAGTAATAGGATGTAAAATGGAAGTTATAATGCTGAACTCTTCTATTTTGTTAACAAAAAATAAAAATAAAAAACAAATAGCATCGAGGCTTCCGGGAAGATGGTGGAAGAGTAAGACACGGAGATCACCTTCCTCCCCACAGATACACCAGAAATACATCTACACGTGGAACAACTCCTACAGAACACCTACTGAACGCTGGCAGAAGACCTCAGACCTCCCAAAAGGCAAAAAGTCCCCACGTACCTGGGTAGGGCAAAAGAAAAAACAGAGACAAAAGGATAGGGACGGTACCTGCACCAGCGGGAAGGAGCTGTGAAGGAGGAGAGGTTTCCACACACTAGGAGCCCCTTCGCGCGTGGAGACTGCAGGTGGCGGAGGGGGGAAGCTTCGGAGCCGCGGAGGAGAGCACAGCAACAGGGGTGCGGAGGGCAAGGCAGGGAGATTCCCGCACAGAGGATCAGGGCCGACCGGCACTCACCAGCCCGAGAGGCTTGTCTGCTCACCCGCCGGGGCGGGCGGGGCTGCGAGCTGAGGCTCGGGCTTCGGTGGGAGCGCAGAGAGAGGACTGGCGTTGGCGGCGTGAACACAGCCTGCAGGGGGTTAGTGCACCACGGCTTGCCGGGAGGGAGTCTGGGAAAAAGTCGGGACCTGCCGAAGAGGCAAGAGACTTTTTCTTCCCTCTTTGTTTCCTGGTGCGCGAGGAGAGGGGATTAAGAGCGCTGCTTGAAGGAGCTCCAGAGACGGGCGCGAGCCGCGGCTAAAAGAGCGGACCCCAGAGACGGGCATGAGACGCTAAGGCTGCTGCTGCCGCCACCAAGAAGCCTCCTTCCGGGGAGCCTGTGCAGCCCGCCACTGCCAGGCTCCCGGATCCAGGGACAACTTCCCGGGAGAACGCACAGCGCGCCTCAGGCTGCTGCAACGTCATGCCGGCCGCTGCCGCCGCAGGCCCGCCCCGCCTCCGTGCCCCTCCCTCCCCCTGGCCTGAGTGAGCCAGAGCCCCCGAACCAGCGGCTCCTTTAACCCCGTCCTGTCTGAGCGAAGAACAGACGCCCTCCGGCGACCTACGAGCAGAGGCGGGGCCAAATCCAAAGCTGAGCCCCTGGGAGCTGTGAGAACAAAGAAGAGAAAGGGAAATCTCTCCCAGCAGCCTCAGAAGCAGCGGATTAAAGCTCCACAATCAACTTGATGTACCTGCATCTGTGGAATACATGAATAGACAACGAATCATCCCAAATTGAGGAGTCTGAGCCGTGTGGATGAAAGGCTCTTGGTGCTGCAGCCAGGAGTCAGTGCTGTGCCTCTGAGGTGGGAGAGCCAACTTCAGGACACTGGTCCACAAGGGACCTCCCCGCTCCACATAATATCAAACAGTGAAAATCTCCCAGAGATCTCCATCTCAACACCAGCACCCAGCTTCACTCAACGACCAGCAAGCTACAGTGCTGGACATCCTATGCCAAACAACTAGCAAGGCAGGAACACAACCCCACCCATTAGCAGAGAGGCTGCCTAAAATCATAATAAGTCCATAGACACCCCAAAACACACCACCAGACGTGGACCTGCCCACCAGAAAGACAAGATCCAGCCTCATCCACCAGAACACAGGCATTCCACCAGGAAGCCTACACAACCCACTGAACCAACCTTAGCCACTAGGGACAGACACCAAAAACAACGGGAACTACGAACCTGCAGCCTGCAAAGAGGAGACCCCAAACACAGTAAGATAAGCAAAATGAGAAGACAGAAAAACACACAGCAGATGAAGGAGCAAGATAAAAACCCACCAGACCTAACAAATGAAGAGGAAATAGGCAGTCTACCTGAAAAAGAATTCAGAATAATGACAGTCAAGATGATCCAAAATCTTGGAAATAAAATGGACAAGATGCAAGAAACATTTAACAAGGACCTAGAAGAACTAAAGATGAAACAAACAATGATGAGCAACACAATAAATGAAATTTAAAATACTCCAGATGGGATCAATAGCAGAATAACTGAGGCAGAAGAACGGCTAAGTGACCTGGAAGATAAAATAGTGGAAATAACTACTGCAGAGCAGAATAAAGAAAAAAGAATGAAAAGAACTGAGGACAGTCTCAGAGACCTCTGGGACAACATTAAACGCACCAACATTCGAATTATAGGGGTCCCGGAAGAAGAAGAGAAAAAGAAAGGGACTGAGAAAATATTTGAAGAGACTATAGTTGAAAACGTCCCTAATATGGGAAAGGAAATGGTTAATCAAGTCCAGGAAGCACAGAGAGTCCCACACAGGATAAATCCAAGGAGAAACACGCCAAGACACATGTTAATCAAACTGTCAAATATTAAATACAAAGAAAAATATTAAAAGCAGCAAGGGAAAAACAACAAATAACACACAAGGGAATCCCCATAAGGTTAACAGCTGATCTTTCAGCAGAAACTCTGCAAGCCAGAAGGGACTGGCAGGACATATTTAAAATGATGAAGGAGAAAAACCTGCAACCAAGATTACTCTACCCAGCAAGGATCTCATTCAGATTTGATGGAGAAATTAAAACCTTTACAGACAAGCAAAAGCTGAGAGAGTTCAGCACCACCAAACCAGCTCTACAACAACTGCTAAAGGAACTTCTCTAGGCAAGAAACACAAGAGAAGGAAAAGACCTACAATAACGAACCCAAAACAATTAAGAAAATGGGAATAGGAACATACATATCGATAATTACCTTAAATGTAAATGGACTAAATGCTCCCACCAAAAGACACAGATTGGCTGAATGGATACAAAAACAAGACCCATATATTTGCTGTCTACAAGAGACCCACTTCAGACCTAGAGACACAAAGAGACTGAAAGTAAGGGGATGGAAAAAGATATTTCATGCAAATGGAAACCAAAAGAAAGCTGGAGTAGCAATACTCGTATCAGACAAAATAGAGTTTAAAATAAAAACTATTAGAAGAGACAAAGGACACTACGTAATGATCAAGGGATCAATCCAAGAAGAAGATATAGCAATTGTAAATATTTATGCACCCAACATAGGAGCACCTCAATACATAAGGCAAATACTAACAGCCATAAATGGGGAAATCGACAGTAACACATTCATAGTGGGGGACTTTAACACCCCTCTTTCACCAATGGACAGATCATCTAAAATGAAAATAAATAAGGAAACACAAGCTTTAAATGATACATTAACCAAGATGGACTTAATTGATATTTATAGGACATTCCATCCAAAAACAACAGAATACACATTTTTCTCAAGTGCTCATGGAACATTCTCCAGGATAGATCATTATCTTGGGTCACAAATCAAGCCTTGGTAAATTTAAGAAAATTGAAATTGTATCAAGTATCTTTTCTGACCACAACGCTATGAGACTAGATAATCAATTACAGGAAAAGATCTGTAAAAAATACAAACACATGGAGGCTAAATAATACACTACTTAATAACGAAGTGATCACTGAAGAAATCAAAGAGGAAATTTAAAAATACGTAGAAACAAATGACAATGGAGACACGATGACCCAAAATCTATGGGATGCAGCAAAAGCAGTTCTAAGAGGGACGTTTATGGCAATACAATCCTACCTTAAGAAACAGGAAACATCTCGAATAAACAACCTAACCTTGCACCTAAAGCAATTAGAGAAAGAAGAACAAAAAAACCCCAAAGTTAGCAGAAGGAAAGAAATCATAAAAATCAGATCAGAAATAAATGAAAAAGAAATGAAGGAAATGATAGCAAAGATCAATAAAACTAAAAGCTGGTTCTTTGAGAAGGTAAACAAAATTGATAAACCATTAGCCAGACTCATCAAGAAAAAAAGGGAGAAGACTCAAATCAACAGAATTAGAAACGAAAAAGGAGAAGTAACAACTGACACTGCAGAAATACAAACGACCATGAGAGACTACTACAAGCAACTATATGCCAATAAAATGGACAACCTGGAAGAAATGGACAAATTCTTAGAAAAGCACAACCTTCCGAGACTGAACCAGGAAGAAATAGAAAATATGAACAGACCAATCACAAGCACTGAAATTGAAACTGTGATTAAAAATCTTCCAACAAACAAAAGTCCAGGACCAGATGGCTTCACAGGTGAATTCTATCAAACATTTAGAGAAGAGCTAACACCTAACCTTCTCAAACTCTTCCAAAATATAGCAGAGGGAGGAACACTCCCAAACTCATTCTACAAGGCCACCATCACTGATACCAAAACCAGACAAGGATGTCACAAAGAAAGAAAACTACAGGCCAATATCACTGATGAACATAGATGCAAAAATCCTCAACAAAATACTCGCAAACAGAATCCAACAGCACATTAAAAGAGGTTTTAATTATAGGTATTTAGAAGAATGGTGGTAAAGATGGGTAAAAATAATTTCGGGAGTTGGTTAGGGTGGAGAGAATTCCATTGGAATTAAGCAGCTGGTCTGCCATGTGGTTATTCTATGAAGGTGTGACCTGCTGTGGTTTGCCCTGTGTCTGGACCTGGGTCCTCTTTCTATGCTCTCCAGACAAATGGAATGAACTTCAGTTGTCCTTTTACGCCATATTGAAACCTGGGTGACGGTTCTACTCCGTTTATAGTTTAATTAATTAAACTTAAGAATGGCAGTACTTGAAAAAAGAACACTGGGAAAGAGAGATATCAATAAATTAAATGTATATATGTATATTTTCACCCCTAACCAATTCACACCTCAAAAATTGGTGATAACTGGCTATGAGCACTTCCAATGTTCATAAGCAGAAATCACGATTTGAACTGAACTCCAGTCCCACTCAAACATGAGCCTTCTGCATCTCTTGTAGAATAAATTAACACAAATTAACATGTTTTTATTCTACACAGATAATTTTCTTTCACATTTCCCCAGAGGAAAATGCAAAATGCTCTGAGGCAAACTTTTAAATGTATTGCTTATAAAGAATGGCATGTGAAAAAAGAGAAGAAAACAGGGCAGCTTGTTCTCACTTTAACTTTATGCAGTGTCTCACATCTCACAACACACTGCTCTAGTGAAGTGTTTTAACCTGCCTTTTGTTATGAATTACTTGGCTGGGTAACAGACAAGCAGTCTGGGATCATTTTTTTTAAAGCCATCAATATCCTTCAATGCTATTTAGAATGCCAAGAGAATGCTTTCTTCCTTTCTTCGTTATCCATCAAATACTTCATGAAGTTTAATTAAAATTAAGTCAAAAATATTCTGTGTGTTTGTATAAACCTTAAATTTGTTAACCTGTTATTGGATTTTCAAAAATACCTGGTTAGAAAACTGATTTAAATTTCTATTTATATGTAAATTTCTGTTTCTAAGCTTAGATTCAGGTCTGCTCTGAGAATGCTAATCTTAACTCTACCGTATTTAAACTCATGGTGGGTACAATTAGAAAGACCTCATGGCAGTCCACAATACATTTACCAATATCAGACATTTGAAACATTTCAAAGCACTCTGCAAAATGCTTATCTCGGTTCCTGTTTAAGAAAAGAAATGCTTTCTTCTCAACTCTTTGTAGATTCATTCATTCGCATAAATCAGATCATGTTACTTGCCAGCTTCAAACTTTCCAAAGGCTGCCCAGCAGTATGCAGAAGCAGCAGCCAGAGCTGAGGCACAGGCAGGAAGGGGTCTCCTACTGGAGAAGTTGAAGGAGGACCACTGTGTCTGGAGTAGAAGGAGCCTGGGCAGGGGGCTTAAGAGTAGGCTGGGGAGGAGAGGAGGCACCAGATCCCCCAGGGCCCTTGCAGAGCATGAGGAAGTTGGGTTTCACTCTGAGACAGTTGGAAAGTCAGTGGAAGGGTTTAACCAGGAAAGGGTGTGATCTGACACGTGTTTTCAAAAGATCACCTCCACTATTCTTTTCAGAATGGTTTGTAGGAGTGTAAGATGTTTTCATCACTTTAGGCTCTACTGATAACAGTAAAAAAGAAAATGCTTCTATTCCAAAGATGTTCAGCTATCATATAGAAAGACTAACATGTTCACTCAATAAGGGATTGACCAATTCCCATGAGTTGTTGGTTAGCATAAAGAGTGGACCGTGGAAAGTAAAATAAGTAATTAAGCTGACAGGTGACTAACAATTTAAATGTCAAGGATCATTAATTCTCCATTTCAAGTATTTAATAAGACACATGAAATATCTGACTGTGAATTTTCTACATGTAACATCATCAGCAAGTGAGGATAGGAAAAAACTAGTCTTCACCATAATCCATTATAATGATATCCATCATAGTAGAATATTCATTTAAATTCCATGTATCAAGGTGTGGCATGGAGGAGTAAAAGAACATGATTTGTTCTGCCCCTGTTTTCTTCATTTAATATCCCAATAGGTAGAGAGGAAAGCAATTTTGGCTTAAAATAAAAGGAAAGGCAATATGGGGGGTGGGGAACACCTCAAAATTTAGGGTGGCTTATCATTCACAAGCAGAGACTGTGTCCAAAGTCCACATTTCTACCAAAAGTCTAACCAAAGATCATTTTAAATGTATTTATTGCCCAAACAACTTAGGAATGCAGATGATAATGAAGTTGTTTTCCTGGACAGATAAGAAACCTTTACAGTTCTAGTAGATGCTCAATAAATTTTTGTGGGAAGAATGAGTAAACAACATAATCTCAAAAAAAAAAAAGGCAGAAGTACAATTTCATTCTACAAGAGTAAATATGAAAGGGGAAATTAAGAGTAGCTGTTATAAAATCAGCAGGCCTACAGGTTAAACTTTAATAAATTACTACATTTTTCCTAAAACTAAAAACAAAAACCCACTCAGACTAGTTTATCAAACTGTAGAATGCATCAGAATCACAGGGTTCCCGAAGATTCCTAAAGTCCACTCCCTCTACAAAGGCCACAGGGGATTCTTTGGCAGGTAGATTAGAGAACTATACTTGCCATAGTAAAACACTGAAGAATTATATTTTCTCTATGTCTCTGGAATTAAAGGTCATATGTTTACACTTTTGAGGCAACTTCCAAAGTTATGGAATATGGAGGAATATGAAGGAAAACATAAAATAGTCTGTGGATATTGGTTCTGACTTTATTGACATGGAAAAGACTTCTTCCAATATTTAGAACCTTATTTAGCTCCTTATCTGCCTACACCACTTTGAAAAGTGCTTTCTAAACTATTATCTACTTTATTTTTCACAATAGCCCTTGAATTATGAAAGGCACTATCATGGAATTGAAGAAAACTGTTTCTTTCCTCTCTTTTTGTTTTTCACAAGGTAAATGGTATGTCTTCTTTCCCGGTTTAGCTAGATTCATTTAGAAAAAAGGATGGAATTAAGCAATTACCCACTGATTGCTATTAAAGCTACTACTGATACTTGTATCAAGTGATTCACTCAGTGAAGAGTCAAGATTTAGAATTTTCTTATTGCTCATTAAGTTGGGGTTACCTGAAGAGAGATGCTGCTTAGAAGAGGACTTATATCTACTAAATGTGAAATGAATAATTTTAGATTTAAAAAATATACTAAAGCACACACAAATGAAATTTAAAAAGCATGTGCTCGTATGAAAGTTTATGATAATATATTTAAATTTTAGCAGAGTTACTGCTCACAGAGATAAATTGACTTTGCAGATCTGCTGCTCTTTGTTCAATAATGTTATTGATCATAATAATATTCTATAATGATTCACTGTCCCCTCAGCTATACAAACGATGTCCATGTAGAATGAAGGTTACATTATTTCCTTACAATCCTCTGTTTTGCATCCAGTACCACTAACAAAGAAGCTGCTTTTTATGTTTTTTTTTAATGCAAAACCTTCCAACTAGATGCTGAATAGGCATCTCAAAAAACAAAAAACAAAAAAAAACCCCAAGATGTCCTTCAGTAGGTGAATAGATAAATTAATGGTGGTACATCCAGATGATGAAATATTATTCAGCACTAAAAATAAATGAGCTATCAAGCCCTGAAAAGACATGGGAAAAACTTAAGTGAATATTATAAAGTAAAAGAAGCCAATATGAAAAGGCTGCATACTGTGATTTCAACTATTTGACATTCTGGAAAAGGCAAAACTATGGAGACAGTAAAAAGATCAGTGGTTACCAGGGGTTAGGGATAAGGAGAGATGAATGGGTAGAGCACAGGGGATTTTTAGGACAAAGAAACTACTTTGTTTGATGTTATAATGAGGGATACATGTCTTTATACATTTGTCCCAAACCATAGAATGTACAACATTAAGAGTGGATCTGAATGTAAACTACATACTTTGGATGATAATGATGTGTCAACGTAGGTTCATAGATTGTAAAAATTATGCGGCTGTGGTGAGAGATGTTGATAGTGGGGTAGGTTGTGCATGTGTGGGAGCACAGAATAAATGGGAATCTTTGTGCCTTCTGCCCAGTTTTGCTGTGAACCTAAAAATACTCTAAAAAATAGTCGATTTAAAAAAATCTCTTGCTGTTGCCCATAAAAATTCAGCCAGTGACCATGTTTTCCATTTTTAAATGATTTAACTGTATTACCAATCTTTTATAAAAACATACAGATTAACTTTGCTCTCCTAACAAGGAATCAAAGAAATAAAATCAGGTATTATTTTTGCTTGTATTACTGGATTGTGTTGCAAAGAGCTGCTGTCCCATAGCTGAAATAAGCCATGAGTCTTATGATATTCAAGAAGAAAAATGATTGTGAAGGTCATGACTGAACCAGGATACTGAAATATTAGGCTTGTAAAGGGCTAACAGAATGGAGGGATGATTCTGACTGAATCCATAGCAAATCAGCCGCAAGAGACCAACCAGGAACTCCAGGATTAAAACTAGTCATGTGAAGTGTTGTTATTTCTTCCTAAAGGAAAAAGATTCTAAAATACTACCTTAGGTGACTCCCTGATTTTAAGAACATTTCACAAAAATCCAGTTTTAGAAAAATGAATGCATATACTCTGTTGGGGGAAAAGTCCTTGTTATTTGTATCAAAAAGTCAAATTGAAGCATAATCTGCAGAGACAGAAGTCAGTCGAGAAGACTATGTATTTTGGACTAATGATAACACTGCCTGTGATTTCTGTTTTACTCTTTGTCAAAGGACTGCAGGGGCGTTTCCATGTATTACCCCATCTAACTGACCCAGCTCAAAGAGAAGGAGGGTCATTCATTTATGGATGGTTAATTATTGTAGGAGGGCTTTATGAACAATCAAGGCTTGGGTTTCATCTCCAGAAAGGCCTGAAGAGCTACTTTGCTCTCATTCTGCAGTGGGCCCTTAGGATCAATGTCATGCTAATTTGAAACAATTCATTACTTTATTGGTTATGTAACTTCAAGTTTTTGTGTTTAGATGGACAGATACTATGTACAATGATTTAGCTGTAAGCAGGTAAAAAGACCCATGCTGAATTAGCGACCGTGAGAAATGAAACTGACACCCACCAGTTTGCCTTTCAGTTATTCTTTGATGCCCACATCAACCCATTAGCTTGTGCAAAGATGCTTCCAGGTTCTGAGTAGTAAGCTTACTAAAAGAGGAGAGTCCCAGATCTCTCCTTCTGCTAGAATGCTCCACTACATCAGATTTAGAATAATTTCACCTATTAAATCATCTCCAACTGAATGAGACTCAAGTCTCAATTGCACCTCAAATTACATAAACTTCCAAAAGGAAAAAGCATGTACAGCAGACTAATATAACAGGACTCATGCATCTCCCCCCTTTGTGCCTCAGTTTCTTCATCTGTAAAAACCCAAGCCAATTACTGTGAAACAGAGATTAGAAAAAGCAAACACTAAATTGTTCAAAATGCATTGCTTCTTAAATAAACTAAAAAAGCTTAAAATTAAATTAAAAACCCCCCAAACATATAGTACTATTGATTTGATTAAAGGCCAATCATATGTCGCAATAACTGAGCCAAACACAGTTGAGAATCAGTGTTGGCACAGTTTTCTTTCTTACATTTCATATAATGTTCATTGCTACCAAAATCATTCAGTGCCCATCCTCCGTATTAAAATCAAGAAAATAAGGGGGAAGGTGAGATGGATAAAGGAGGCCAATTGTATGGTGATGAATGGAAACTTAATTTTTGGTGGCGAACACACTGCAGTGTATACAGAAGTAGAAATATGTTATACACACGAAACTTACACAATGTTATAAAGCAATGTTACTTCAATTTTTAAAAATCAAGAAAATAAAACTGATTTAGTGTTTTCTTTGAAAGAATGTAAGCCTTAATAAATTAATCAAGATCAACTAAAAATGATAAATACAATAAATTTTATAAAACCAGATGTTATAGACTGAATGTTTGTGTCCCTCTAAAATTCACATGTTGAAGCCCTAATCCTGAGTATGGCTGTACTTGCAGATTGGGCCTCTGAGGAAGTAATTAAGGTTAAATGAGGTCATAAGAGTGAGCCCTGATCTAACAGGATTAGGGTCATTATAAGAAGAGACATTGGAAGAAAGAGCTCTTCCTCAGAAACTGAATTTGTCAGCAACTTGGATTTCTAGCCTCAAGAACTGTGAGAAAAAAAAATTTCTGATGCTTAAACCTCTCAGTGTATAGTATTTTGTTATAGCAGCCTGAGCAGGGTAAGACACTAGACTTTACCGTGTGTTTGGTATTTAAGTAGTTTTTGTGAAGGACATACAAGAGTATAAGGCTCCTTCCCAAATACAACTTGACAAAATATGTCAATACACTACAATCTTCAGCTACATATACCCAGTACAAAGATCCATTCATTTAAGCAAAAAATAGATATAAAAGAAAACATAATCATTTTGTTATTTAAGAATGCAAAGACGTTATCAACTTGACATTCATTCTCATCTCTTCTACATCTTGTATGTTCACAGTTTAGCAAAAAATAATTGAAATAAGAAGCCTGAGGCACTACAAAATCATCAAAGAGAATTTTAATAACACATAAGATACTTTGAGATTACTTCAAATACACCCAGCATATATGACATTTACTAACAAAAGGAGCCATTTTTTAAAGAGATTTTTAATGATAAAGATTCGATTGGAAATAGAAGCAACTACCAAGTTCTTGGATCAATCTGGATTGTCTAGGCTTAGCCGTTTCTCCACTGTGAATATGTCAGAGGCACAGTTTATTTTAGGAGGTGGTTTAGAGGCAGCTCCCATTGTTACATGCACAGGAACTTAACTAGCCCCTTGCTGTAAGGCAAACTGGATCAGTGGAACCTTCAGAGAATCTAACGCAGGGAAGGAAAAACCTCATAGCAACTCAAGGGATTATTGAAGAACTTGCTTAAAAAGTATCAATAGGGCTTCCCTGGTGGCGCAGTGGTTGAGAGTCCGCCTGCTGATGCAGGGGACGTGGGTTCGTGCCCCCGTCCGGGAAGATCCCACATGCCGCGGAGCGGCTGGGCCCGTGAGCCACGGCCGCTGAGCCTGCGCGTCCGGAGCCTGTGCTCCGCAACGGGAGAGGCCACAACAGTGAGAGGCCTGCGTACCGCAAAAACAAAACAAAAGAAAAAACAAAAAAAGTATCAATAAAAAAGTAGTTTATCCAAGTTGGCTCAGATTATTTTGAAACTATTTATTGAGCATGTGTTAAATACTGAAGGAGGCTCAGGAGACACAAAGCTGGTCTTGGTCCTGTGCAGAGGCACCATGGGATTGATTTTGCCACCCACCTTCCTGTTCCAGTGGGAGCAGTGCTTAAAGTGCTATGCAAAAACAAAATGAAAGAAAGCAACAGCAACAAAAAGCCAAACCAAACAAACACAAAAACCCAAACAAACCAGTGTGCTGCAGCATAAAGTTCAGGAAGGTTTGGTGAGACCAAGTTCAAGTTATTTTAAGGCTGAATGACTCATAGTCATTACTATGTTAAAGTGAACCAAGAATCTCCAAACTGGAGGCTTGGCAACTTGGAGAACGTTTATCAAGAAGCATTTCATGTGGTTCCTGTTCCACCTGCATACACACATTCATACTTATACATACATACATGAGAAAACGTTAGTAAGTAAAGATAGTCACTATCACCAAGTTCTTACTCAGCCATTTCCATAGATATAAGAAACAATAATTGTGAGAACTTATCTTGTAACCAGTACTTTGCAGAGTGGTCAGTAACCTGCCATTGCGATAATGCATTTGCCTTCTAAGCCTCCGATTTGCAATATTACTCACCAAGTGGCAGGTCCAGTGATAATTAAAATTTTTAAAGTGCTTGGTCTTACATGGAATTATGATTGGTTGATAGCACTTTATTTATAATCTTGTTCAAATGCCAAGTAATTACTGAAGAATGAAACTAGAAATAAAACACACATAATGTTGTTGTGGTTCTGAAACTCTACACCCCTAGACTTAACACTGAATTCCGATGGTGCGAATTTACTTTAACCTCAGAACTAGGTTGCAATTAAAACTTGAACAACAGAATTTCCTTTTATGGACATGAAGTTGTTTTTCAAAAAAAGGATATGTAGAAAACTGCTATGCAAATAAATCCTTTTTAACACAGGACTGTTTGTTGCTCATATAAAGTAACCGTAAATGGTAGAACTCAGATTTTTTGAACGCTTGGTAAAGACAAATTATAAAGAAGCAAGTAAATGTATAAATAAATGAGATATATTAATTCTATAAAGATAATAGAGAAATTGAAACATAAAATTGAGAGTCAGAGGAATTTAAAAATTAATTAGTGTACTTTGGTTAAAAGTGGTGAACTACATCTACATATTTGCTTCTGTTCTTACTTTAAAACCTACTAAAATCAGACTGTAGGAATCTTTAAAAACTAAAACCCATAAAACAAATAAAATGGAAGAGAAAGAGAGAACTACAAAATTTTAGCTGTCAGAAAAATAGAAGGCTGATTTGCTCTGAATTTGGATCTATCAACTACATCAGGAAGCAGGGGCAGATGTGGAGCAGAAAACTGGGGAGGATTAAGATGAAGCTAGACCATTAGATGATCTGCTCACCTTAGCAAAAAGCTGGAGGCTTATTATCTAGAAAGGGTAAAATAGAAGTGACACCAGGTACTAGGGACTAAATGTTTATGTTCCCCCAGGGTTCATATGCTAAAGCCCTAATTTCTACCATGACATTATTTGGAGGTAGGGCCTTTGGGATGTAATTAGGGCTAGATTGGAACATGAGGGTGGGGCCTTTATAAATGAGATTACTGCCCTTATAAAGAGAGAAAGAGACACAAGATTTCTCTTTCCCCCATGAGAGGAAACAGCAAGAAGGTGGCCATCTGCAAACCAGGACGTGAGATCTCATCAGATGCTGAGTCTGTTGGCATCTTGATCTTGGACTTTCCAGCCTCCAAAATTGTGAGAAATAAATGTTTGTTATTTAAGCCACCCAGTATATGGTGTTTTGTTATGGCAGCCCAAACAGACTAGGACATCAAGCAGTGATGAAAGCAGGAACACTGCCCTGTAATCAGGAGATTACTTAAAAGGTTATCATCTAAATGTGGAAATGCCTGCCCTCTGCCCCATCCTTCACTGGCCTCCTAGGATGCTGATGTCTGCTTGAGGAACTCCAGGTAAATGAAGAGTTTGCTTTCCATGGAATCTTAATAAAAAGTAGATTCTGATCAGAAGCTTTGGAGTGGCAGTTAGAGGTTCTACATCTGACAAGCTTACAAGTGTTGTGAATGCTATTGGTCATGGTAGCAAGTCCTAGAATCTGACCAGCATAAAAGACTGATAGAGACTCATATTGGGATTTCTCAACAAAAAGGCCCAGCCAGATCAACCCAGAGTGAATGCCAGTTAGCTTTTATCCCATTCTATACTTATGAGCAAACAGCCAAGGACTTCCGGACATCTGAGGAATGTCTCTAATATAAAAGAGTGAGACCAAACAGATAAAGACAATTTGAAGGGAAGAGATACTCTGCAATGAGATAAACACTATCATAACTATTCTCAGAAATATCGGAGACTATATTTCTTTCATGAAATAACATGATTTTATTTTAACAAAAAAAGGGAAAAAGAACTCTTAGAAATTAAATCTTTGCTATTAGGAATATCAAAGGAATATTAGAGATAAAAGGAGGCTTAGAAGAGAACTTTGAGAGAAAAAATTGAGCAAAATTTTAAAAAATAGATGGAAAAATAAGAAGTAGCAAAATGGAAAAAGAGAGAGAATATTATTCTAGAAGGCCTCACCCTAACCCTAACCCAAATCTCAATAATAGGAACTCCAGAAAGAAAAACAAAAAACAAAACAGATAAAATGAAGAAGAGAAAAACATTAATCTGCAAAGGAAATTTCCCAGAATTGATGAGTTTCCAGACTGATAGAAACCACTAGGTTTCCTGCAATGGAAGTGAATATACACACACCTGGCACATCATGAAATTTCTGAACACTGTGGATATGAGAACCAAAATATGTTGAGAGAGAGAGAGAAAACAGATCACAGACCAAAAGGTGAAAATGACTTAAGACTTCTCAACAGTATCACAGGAAACTAGAAGACAAAACAAAACAAACAAACAAAACCTTTGAAATTGTGAAGGAAAATGAATTCCAACTTAAAAATTCTATATGCAGTCAATTTTGCATGAAAGAAGAACACTTAAGATAGGCAATGTCTCAAAAATCTCTCTCTCAAGCATTCTTTTTCAGGAAACTACTGGGAGGTATCCTGTACTAAAATCAGACATTAAATCAAAGAAAAATAAGACAAAGACCTTATGAAACTAGAGCTCCAACTCAAAAGAGAGATGAAGGGACTCCTAATACACGACATATCTCAGCTCCAAAAAGTGCTTTCACAGTCCTAGTAATGTTAATATTGAGAAGTTGGAAGGATGGTGTGCGATAGGGGACTGGGGTTAATAGAAAGAGCTAAAATCTCATCTTGCATAGTGTCTTATGAGATAGTAAAATTGGAATACCAAAGCCAGCACTATAAGTATATTATTTAGATATGTGTCAATAAATATCAAGAGGAACAGTTAAAAAGAAATGAAAACAGCTGCCTCTGTAAAGTGGGAAATGACAGAGCTGTGTATGTAGCTGATGATGGTTATTCAACTCTTTAAACTCTGTGTCCACACGACTTTCTATGCAAATGGAAAGAATAACAATGAATTAATCTAACACACTCATTTTAATCATGAAGAACCTGAGAGACTCAGAATTATGACCTTTTTCCTGGTCCCTCAATAAGTTGCCTTTCAGACCAGAGCATTTCATTGTTTCATTATTTAAACTGGCATAACTATGTTATTAAACATAATCATAGTCATAAAAGTTTAGTAATTGTTCACTCATTCATTTCACAAAAATCTATTGAGTGCTAACTAGTTCTCTGGGGTAAAACAGGGAGCAAAACTAGACCCAGTCTCTGTCCCCATGGAGTTTACAAGTTGCTAACAGACATTTATATGACATTTACTGCTAACTAGAAGACCATAAGATTTGGAAATTAAGTATCCTAATCGTGTACTCATCTGTTTCTTTCCTACATTCCTTGTGAAAGTTTTTCTGCCCACATCCAGTCTAACTCTTGACTTCATTTACTGACACAGTAAGCACTAAGAAATTTATTTTTCCTTTCTTTCTCAGTGCCAAGAAGGGTCCAGCCACCATCAGCATTTGAAGTATGGCCTTTAAACGACTTCATGTTTCCATGTTAATGTTGCTTCATCGCCAACATTTCAGCCCACAGACTGGCTGACAGCCCTACCAGAGCCACAAAAACCACCAGCTGGTTGGGGAACTAACAATTTACATCTCGTGGTGCAATGAAGATTCAGTAGTAAGTAGATTTTGTTGAGGATTGTGGAACTACATGAGAAATTGGCCACTTACCTACTTCCTGATGGAAATGTGACATAAGAAATTCTCTTACAGGAACAGTATCATCATCTAGACAGACATTTGAACCATTCTCCAACTTCAAAAATAACTTCAAAAGGCACACCGTTGATGTACTCTATCAATCTTGCTTTCCTCCTAGTTAGGCTCTCAAAAATTAACATATTTTAAAAATATTAACTATTCTAATGTTTAAAATATTATACATAAAAGTTGTGCATCTTACTTTTTACAAGTTAATCACAGTAACTATGATGATTCTTTAGTTTCACTTGTAAAACTCCCTTGAAAACATGAAATGTTCTAATTCCAGTTATTTATTCTTTATCCAAAATGAAGACTTCTTCGGTCTGTTTTTGGAAGTTTCTCACACCCCTTCATTCATTCTTACTTACTATTCTGCATGTCAGATGGAGGCAGGCGGTGCTCTCCCAGGGAGCCCAGTCCCCATAATGATGGGTATTCAACCAAAGAGTGCTTATTAATGGCTGTTCTTGGGACTTTCTGGCTGATGGGCCACCATTTCCTACCCACTTCCTCTCAGACTGGTAATTTATCATCAGAGGGAAAACTCCATTATTATAACTTTATACCGTACCAGCAAAACCGGTGTTTCTCTAAAGGTAAACCTGAATCCTATGCTTTTGACTCCACAGGCTCCACAAAAGCAACTCTGTCATATATTTCTACTTGCTAATTTTAGGCTCTAAGTAGAAATCAGAAATTTCTAATTAAAAATTGAGAGGCCAAAAGATCCTTAAGCAATATTTTTTTTTTTGCCTACTGAATCCCTTTCCGATAATGAGAACATTAAGTTTGCATTGGCAGTACGGTAATAATGGCCTGAATTCCCACTAGAAAGGGTCATACATATTCTCAAATCCTAGAGGATGTTAGACAACTGAAATATCTGCAACAATGGCAAATGACAAAACTTTCACAAAAAATGTAGAAATTGACTGGTTACAGCTTATTAAGAATTACATAGCTAAAATTCAAAATTAAGGACTCTAAGTTTGATTTAAATTTTTACCCATGAATTGATAGAGTTGCCCCCATCATAGGAGAGTTAATGAAATCTTATGGTTTCTCCTTTAGCAAAAATACAAATTTCTCTAACATTTTCAGTATTTTTCTTAATTCTGACTATCCATTCCAGGTAGATAGGGAGTAGGATATTTTAAATGTATTTTTCTCACCGGTGCAAAAAATGTACCTAGAGGACATTAATTAGCTCAAAATCCTCCAACTGATCAATTAAATGCCACTTCCTTTTAATTTCAACTTTAATGCCATAGCTCAGGCTTGTTATATTTCTTCTGTATCCTAATAGCTTAACCGTGCCCCTGTATCCATTCTCTCCTCATTCCAGTCTCCCTTGCTCACTGTTGCTAGATACATCTAGATAGGCTCAGACGACCAGTTCAAAAACTTCTACTGGCTCTTACTTGTCCACAGGATAAAGGCTGGACCTATTAATCTGCTTAAAAAAAAAAAATGCCCATTCCAAATGATGTCCCACCCCACTCTACAAACCTTCTGGCTAAAATAAACTGCTCCTCCGCTGCCAAATAATCCTTAGACATTCCTACCTCTATGCCTAGCTCGTGCCATGTCCTGTTCTTAGAATGCCTCCCCCCATCCGCACGGTTAAGCCACAGATCATGGTGCCCTGCTTGAGTTCACATGCACAAGACCTTTCTCCACTTTGTCATGGCAATTAACATATGCTGACATATCACAGGTAATCCCATCTTTTCTCTCTATGCTCCTAGTATCCGGCAGTGCTGCATTAAAATGGTTTAATAAACGTTTGCTGAGAGATGAATAAATGAGAAAAACACATGCCAAGCAGAAGTCTAGGACAACACACAGTTACCTAATAAACCATTAAATGTAGAAAAGCCCAAATGCGTTCTTCTGCCCAGGTACGGTTCATTTTCCTTAATCCTAGAATTTTGAGCACAGCAATCTTTACCCTTGCGCACAACCGCTTTGCAGGCTGTCAACTCACTAGGCTACGCAACTTGCCTCTCTTACCTCAGAATACAGCCCCCTCTTCTCAGGCCTTTTATTTACTCCTTAGCTCTGATTTAGGGCATAGCAATCTTGACTGTCAAAGTTGAAACATTAACTAGCCTATAGTACTTTTCCACGTATTTATGATAACAGGGAACTGAGATTGTGTGATGGACCCAAATATACAGGGTTTTCGTTTGGTTTTAGCCAATGATTTTCACTTTTTTTTTTTTTTTTTTGCGGTACGCGGGCCTCTCACTCTTGTGGCCTCTCCCGTTGCGGAGCACAGGCTCCGGACGCGCAGGCTCAGCGGCCATGGCTCACGGGCCCAGCCGCTCTGCGGCATGTGGGATCCTCCCGGACCGGGGCTTGAACCTGTGTCCCCTGCATCGGCAGGCGGACTCTCAACCACTGCGCCACCAGAGAAGCCCGATTTTCACCTCTTAAAACAATTCATTGATCATGTAATGATTAGCATATTAAAATATTGGTTTATTCACTTCTTTCACTCTCTAACAGCTTCTTGAAAAACAAATAATTAAAAGGTAAACAGCAGAATGCAAAAAGAAACAATAAATTGGCATAATTTAGCAACCTCAAAATCTACAAAATAATCACAAATTGGCTATGCTATAAATTAACCATATATATATATTTTGAATTTTATTTTATTTTACTTTTTTTATACAGCAGGTTCTTATTAGTTATCTACTTTATGCATATTAGTGTAAACATGTCAATCCCAATCTCCCAATTCATCCCACCACCACCACCACCCCCCACCCCCGCTTTCCCCCCTTGGTGTCCATACGTTTGTTCTCTACATCTGTGTCTCTATTTCTGCCTTGCAAACAGGTTCATCTATACCATTATTCTAGATTCCACATATACGTGTTAATATACGATATTTGTTTTTCTCTTTCTGACTTACTTCACTCTGTATGACAGACTCTAGGTCCATCCACATCTCTACAAATGACCCAATTGCGTTCCTTTTTATGGCTGAGTAATATTCCATTGTATATATGTACCACATCTTCTTTATCCATTCGTCTGTCGATGGGCATTTAAGTTGCTTCCATGACCTGGCTATTGTAAATAGTGCTGCAATGAACACTGGGGTGCATGTGTCTTTTTGAGTTAACCATATATATTTTAAAATCATATGTAAACTCAAAAATCTTACCAAGGCAGAGAGAAAGGAGCAGTGCAGAACTTGAAGACACTGGTAACAGCTGCATAATTTAATCCCAACACATCCAAGGGATTTTACACTTTTTAGGTCCAAGCCAACTTCTGACAAATTCTTCTGTGACATTGGAATGAAGCTTAGGGACAGCCTCCCATGGTAGAACATGTTTAGTCTAGATTCCTTGGGACTTTTTCAGGACTACTCAGGGACATACCAGGCTTGTCCTCTGTCACTTTTTCACCACCCTAGTTTTTGGAGGTGCCTGCATGTTGCATCTTATTCCCCAAAAATCCCTTCCTAAATCACGGTGGTATTCCTGGGGGCTACAAAGCCATACCAGAGGATTTGAGTATCTCACAGACAACAGAATCTAAAATATGTCTTATGTTTGCACAATGTAACCATTTGAAAAATGCAATAACTGTCCTCTATATAAAAAGAATAAGCCAAGGTAATGTCTTCATAGGATGTAGAGGAGGTTACTACATGTGCTTCACAGTCAGCAACTGCTATGAAATCTGAGGGATTATGTGAGGTAATCCAACAGAGCTTTCATTGTAAACAGAAGGCTTAAGTTCACATTACAGTTATACACAACACAAAGGCGTTCACTGTCTATGGCTTGATTCTATCTCTCTCATATGAACAGTCTTGAAAATGTCCCTGCAGTCTGCCAAGCAGCTTATCATTCCTAAATTTTAACAGGAACCAGGCCTCTGATTAGTTACATAGTTGATGCATAGAAGGTATGAGGATTGTCATCGGCAAAAAGTTGTTCCCAAGAAATAAGTCAACCGTTCATTACCTGAATAAACCGATAAAATACAAGGCAAGGGCTTGATGAAAGCCAATAGTGCAAAATGCTTTCTTCATTTTAGATGATAAATCAAGGCCTACTAAGAAACAATGCAACCTGTGAAAATAAAATTTCTCCTATGGTGGGGGAGATGCTGGGGGACACAGGCTAATGCACAACTGTAGGAATAAGATTTAAACTTCACCAAGTCGATCGACTACTTCTTCACTTAGACTACAAATTTAGCCACTTTGTGAAGGAGACTTCTGCCTTATAGTTCTCCATATACTATGGAGAAAACAGAAAATGTACAGGGAAATAGACTTCTGTCTGAATCATGTGCAGTATATTGTCCTTTGACTTCAAATGGTATTTATTTTTTCAAAAGAAGAGTATTTTAAATCATTACGTTGTTTTCCCTTATATATATTTGTATCCTATTTTATAGCCAGTCTCAATTGTTATAAGTACAGTACCTTACTGCTTCAACAAAGCAAATGCTTTTCTGATGAGTTACCCAGAGTATGATGAGAAGAAAAATTATCTTACCATATTAACGGAAATACTGGCAAATGGCATAAAAGAATCTACAGAAATGTTCCCATGACATGCTTAAAGGACTCCAAGCTACTCATTTTTCTCCAAACTGAATAGCCTGGACTTTCCACTAAATTCTCACTCTCCACCACATTTTCCAAAGAAGCTTTGAAGTACAAGACCCAAAACTTGGAAAGTACCGATTTTGGACAATGTTAGCAGTTTAATTCTTCATCTGTCCCTTATCTATCAATTCCCCTATGAATAAACTTTAATGCACTTCCATATCCATTGGGCAAGGGCAAGAGGGCGGTGGAATATAACGTCAGAAAGGCTAGTAACATACTTTTAAAATGAGCATATTCAGTTCAAACCTCAGTTTGGTTTTTGTGGGATTTAATTTCCACTGAACAGAAACCAAGTACAGATGTATTTGATTTCTCCTTAAGGGTTGGTTGTGGATGAATGGAAGAACCAGAGAAAATGCAACAGAGAAACACTGGAGCAGAGTAGACAGATAAGTGCATCTTGCCTTCCATTGTGTGTTTATGATCCTCTTGCGTTACAGAAATAAAATGTCTGGGATATTGTAACTTAGGCTAACAAAGTAGAAGAGAACCAAACACTTGTCAACGGTGATCAGCTATATATATATATATGGTACATCACAATTCTAATTAAATAAAGCTGTGAGGTCCTTAAGCTATTAAAAATGTCATCAGCAATTAAGCTAATTTGTGTCTGACCAGGGCTTTTACAGTAACTGATTACTTACAGATGCCAAGTGCCCCAGGGAACTTTTGCCACCTGTTTTCAATTTTTGGATTGGCAGCATTGCCCTGACAAAACTTACTGGTCTAACAGTGGGTCGTGCCATCTGTTGCAATGATAGTGATGCTTAATCAATAGTTTTTACAGGATCCCATCTACATTACTGAAGGACGTTTTATTTTAGCTTTCCCCCTATATTCTGCCACTATTGATAATATCTGAAAATAAAATGCCCGAAATGAACTGCATTATTGAAATGTTACAACCTAACATAGTTGTTGAATAAATTCTGAGTGACATTTTTACCCAAACCAAATATAGAATTTTAGAAGCAGAGGAGATATGAGGTCATTGTACTTAATCTCTCATGTAACGCAGAAAATTCCTTCCACCGTAAACCTGAAATATTGATTTCACCTGCCCTTTGAACATGCTTACTATCTCTCAAAGCAGTCCATTTCTACTTTAAAGAGCTGGCAATCTTACAAGACCCTTCCTTACATTGAGTGGAGACCTGTTTACTTATAACTGCAACTTGCTGATTGTTCTTCTGCCCACTGGAATGATGTAACTGAAGCCTCAACCGCTATCTATATGACAGCCTTTCAAATATGTGAAATTGCTATCTTTCTCCTCAAGTCTTTTCTAGGCTAGATATTCCAAGTTCTTTCAGCTAATTCACATAATACTTGTGCCTTTTTCTTCATAATGTTATTGTTATAAATCAAACCCATTCCATCAATGCCAGTGTAAAACCTTCCTCTAAAAATGCACACAATACTAAATAACAATCTTAGCTGGGATACAGTCTGATTTTTCTGGAAACGAACCTGTCAATATAGCCCACTAGTACATTCACTTTTGATGCATCAGGCTCCATTTTTTTTACCATTGTTTGGGGTTTTTTCCACTTTAAAGCCAGAAAGCAGGGCTTCCCTGGTGGCGCAGTGGTTGAGAGTTCACCTGCCGATGCGGGGGACACGGGTTCGTGCCCCGGTCCGGGAAGATTCCACATGCCGCGGAGCGGCTAGGACCGTGAGCCATGGCCGCTGAGCCTGCGTGTCCGGAGCCTGTGCTCCGCAACGGGAGAGGCCACAACAGTGAGAAGCCCGCGTACCGCAAAAAAAAAAAAACAAAACAAAAACAGAAAGCAAGCAAGGTCTTCCTTTTCTTTGAGCTGTAGCATCAAAAATGTACCACCTAACCACTCAAAATTAGTTCAAGATTCCAGGCACAAATGAGTAAGGTGTTATCTGCAATGATTTTCAGTGCACTGAAATGTCACTCATTTGTATCTGGAATCTTGAACTAATTGTAAGCAGTTAAGTATGGTTTTAACATATTTTATTCGTTCTTAACATGTTTTTTTAATTACTATTATTTTTGTTATAGATGTTTTATCTTATTCTACCTTTTCTAGTTTAAATATAGTATTTCTTAACAGTAAGGAATGAAGCAGGAGATAAATTAAGTGGTTTTCCTAGGTCTAAGCCCAAATAATGAAATAATACAGTGTTTTGAGCCTGTTTTGTTCATTTACTTCTTTGTCTTTTCAAACTCCCATATTTTTCTGAGTTCATCCACACATAATTCAGTTAAAATCCTTTCTTTTCACTTGCCTTTGATATCTTCTGGTACATATCTTTTGAAAATCTAGCCCAATATGGGCTTCTTCATCAACTCATCATATAGGTTCCCTATGTTGCTGACTAGTTTTTGCTTGACAAGCTCATTTATGATTTTGTTACATCAACAAAACTTAAGAATAAGCAATTAAGAGGAAAACGTCATGCTCTAAACATTGTACTAAAAAAGTTTTTGCTTTTTAGAGGTAAGGAATATGATGGTGTCATGATGGTCACATTTTACACAAGGTTGGGTGTTCCAAGTGCATATAAAATTTGCACCATAAAACAAGTCTTGCCATGAGGTTGCCATCTGTTAGCACTGATGAAGACAGGCTGGATTTATGTCTGGATGGGCCATTCAGAGCTCCAAAATGTGGCTGTGGATACAGCGACCCCAGCATCAGCTGCCACAGTTGCACTGCTAGGTCCTCAGAGCCATTTCCCCCCAGTATTTATCCTGCCTCCACATTCCAGGCCGGCCTACATTGGAAAAAATGTCCATAGTGATTGTTCTCTTCTCAAGGAGGCCTCACTAATTATGGGCTTCAGCACAGTTGGGAAAGTCTCAGTGGCTGGACTTGAGTGCTGAAGTTCTGCTCTTGTTCAGTCATATTAAAAAAGACAAAGGGAAGGGAAGGGGAGGGAAAGGACAGTTGACTGGTGATAGAATGCAAAACTGTGTGCTATGTTCACGAGACAAGAGAATGTAATAAAATAAGCTCATGTTTCTCCTATTTGAGTGTAAATGTAACACATACACATCACACAGAATAAGTCTGATATTTCCTTCTGTTTGTCTACCCAAAAAGATAAAAATGTATATGCTAAATAATTACTGACATTTCACTTCTAGATTTACAGTGGCACCATTTAAAAAGGTAACCCGAATTATAATATTATCTATTTCAATATCAATATCATACAGCTATACAGACCTATCTATCAGTATACATACAGAGAGAGAGATAGTCATATAGCTCTGGTTCAATGTTTGTGGTGTTTTTTAGTACCTGCAGTTCTACAATTATATATTTCTCTGATTTGTAATCATGTCATCACATTTGTAATCACAAATGTGATTATCATAGCCCATCCCACTTTTCCCTAATTCAGGAGAGTTGTTGAAGGTTTACTTGTCCCATTTAACTGATAGCTAAAAGAAGCATTTTCTAGAATTGAGAATGGGATCCTTTTAGTAAGAAGGACATTGTAAATCCATTTGAGGACTACTGGGATATAATTAAGTAGGAACTTCATTCTAAAACTAGGACACGCAAGCCTAGGGTTAATAATAGCCATTCTGGGGCATGCTGAAGAATTTGAAGTTAATCATCCTCATACATGAGATTCATACATTTAGACACTGTTATTAAATCGTGTAACAAAAAAGGGGGGGAAAAATAGATGTTTTGCAGAGAAATCTACTGTACTCTTGAGGATCTGTGGAGTCCAAGCACACTGTCATAGGCTTCCTCACTGTCTCTGCTTCACCTAAGCCAGGGGATTTACTGGTGCCATAGATATAGCTTTATTATTCCAGACACAGATGTCATGTTCTCTTAGCCATGTGATACACAGGACTTGTGGGAATTGATTGTCCTAAGGAATCCCAGGTGCTTCTAAGGAATTAAGGTGATAGAAAGGTCATTTCAATATGCCTGACTACATGAGACCAAAGGCACATATTTCCATTTTCAATGAAAGTATCAAAACAAAGTTGGCCAATAGTCCATGCCAATTTCCCAGAAGTATCTGAGAGACTTTCTGATTGCGGTAGAACACCTTCTCAAAAGAGCTTACAGTCTGCCTCGAAACTCTGCCGCATTAATCACAGCTAAGTCAGCTCATTTTAATGTACAGGGGCAGGGAAATTTTTAAGAAGTTAAAGAAGCTAATGGATCATCTAGTTTAATAGCACCCTCAAGCAAAATGATGCTCATTGTTTCTGAATAAATGCAAATTATTTAATGTTGCTCTGAAGTGCGCTGCTGTAGAAACTGGCCAAATTTCCAAATATTTCATTATACAATATTCAAAATCCCATATATTAAAGATTGTCTTTGAACTGGATACTTGCATGCAAGAGGTCTGTTGTAGCATGCTATCAGCTTGTTAAGGGAAGTAGGATTAAGCAGAGGGAAAAATTCAATTGTAATGCAGTTACAACAGAGGCCTGGGCTGACCCCAGGAGGAGCTCTGGACTAAAACGGCCCTTCAGAGTTGCCCTCTATGGAGGCACAGAACCCATACAAGCACCCACTGTTAACCAAGCACTTTGCTAAGGTTTGGCGATAATGAAAAAAAAATGGTGCCTGCCGTCAAGGATCTCAGGGTCTAGTGGGACAGAGAGACAAGCAGGTAAATAATGGTGTAAGTTACTGTGCCGGGGGAAGTGCCTAGCACACAACCCACAGCTCAGAGGCATTACTACAAAGATATTGCTAGGAGGCTGCATGTTTATTTCTTTTCCCTTTAGTGATGTTTCAACTGCTTTTACTGTATTGCTCCTTTTGAGTTTCTGAGTTATTTCTACAGGGATGAAAGACGGAACGCCTTCTAATACATTACGTTGAAGTAGGAAGCTAGGAGGTTGGAAAAAGTCCACCCTGAATCTTCTTTTTGCTCACATAAAGGACTGATATTGAAAACCTGAGGGTCCTCTTCCTTCCTATTGCTATGCTCACTCACCTGAAAACAAACAAACAAACAAACAATAAAGCTGTAAAGCTTCTCATGGTGTGAAGCCAGCTTCCAGGAGTCAACGGTGCACATCTCTTGCCAACTCCATTTTCAGTTATGTCTGGTTGGTAGCTTAAAATTGGTCATGATGGGTGTATCTATACCAACGCAATTGGCAAATGAGGCCTATTTTCTTTCCTCAAAGAGCCGGTTGTTAAACATTCACTGGCACACCGCTGCTTATAACTAATGATATTATTTTGGCAATGAAGTTTTCCTAGTTGCCATATTCCCAATAATGAATTAACAATTTTTGCATTTACAGGCATCTATTTATAGATGTTTGCAGAAGGTGAAAAATTACTGCTTTCTTCCCAAAGAACCAGAGATCAAACTCATTTTCTGACTACAGACATGACCTAAAACCTAAAGAAGGTTGGCTCTAATCAGTGATAATCAAAAGGGCTCTTCAGATATTTCCCATCATGCCCCCTGAAATCTGTATCCTTGAGTACATCAAATGTCAGATGAAAATAACAGTAATGAAAAGTGATCATACCCTTGCAGGATGCAACGGAGTGTGTCACTTCTGATTTCAGGTGAAAAGAGTATGCTTTGGAATATCTGCCCTCTATAGTTTATTTCTGAAATACTGTAAGCCTGCTGTATAAAGTGAGTTCCTAAGACAGAGTACAGAAGAACCAGAACAAAGGAGTCTCCCAGAGGAAGTGAGGGGAGGGCTCTGAGCCATAATCCATTAAACAACCAGGAGAGAGAAATTGAAAACGATCCATAGGTAAAGATGGCTGCAGACGCTTCAGTGCAAACGACACAGACAAAATGGATCCCCTAAAATATGAATTTCATAGAATCAAATGCTTACTAACAGTTCATCAGCATCAATTAGATAAATTAGATGCTATATAGCTCTTAAATATTTAAATCTGTGGTTCTTAATCTATAGCATGTGCGCCTTTTGTTCACCAAAACATATTTTTGGATGTTATCAAAAACTGCCGAATTTGGTGAGCTCTTTAAAAGGAAGATATACTATAAAAAACATACTTTAAAATTTAAAGGTGTTTTATTTTCATTTCACAGTGACATTGGGCGCACAAAAGCGTAACACGCTTTTCCAAGTTGACTGGAACTGTGACTCTTCTGCTATAGCATTATTCACTGAGGTACAGGAACGCTTGATTAATAGTCACACCTGTCATCACTCACATTTAAGCAGTGTCTGACCTTTATTTAGAGCAGTGGGTCTTGCAGTGTGATCCCAGATGAGCAGCGTCACCTGGACACCAGTTAGATATGCAAATTTTGGGCCTCAGCCTAGACCTACTGAATCAAACTATAACTGACAACACTGTACTGTATAATTGAAATTTGCTAAGAGAGTAGAACTTAAATGTTATTACCAAAAAAAAAAAAGAAAAAACAGGTAAACATGAGAGGTGATGGATGTGTTAATTAACTTGACAGAAGGAATCCTTTCACAAAGTACATGTATATCAAGTACCACGACGTAAACTTTAAATACCTTATTCTATTCGTCAATTATACCTCAGTAAAGCTGGAAAAATAAATAAATTATTTTTTAAAAATAAAAGGAAATAGGGTGGAGTCCAGTGATCTGTGGTTTGAAAAGCCCTGCAGATGATTCTGATCTCAATAAAATTTGAGAGCCACTGGTTTAGATGTAAAAGATAAACCAGGGTAAATTCTAATTCACACAAAAATGGACTGACAGGCAGCACATGTGAGGGCACAGATTACGTGTACCCTGGTTACTCCTGTATCATTATTATCTTCCACAGTGTCTGCCCGTGGTCAGGGTCAGTAAATACTTCCTGAAAGAACAGCCTTCCTTTTCTCTTTATCAGTTAAAGAAACGACGCTAACTGAATACGTCAAAAGTCCTCAAGCTTCGTTGCCTTTAGTGAAATTCAGTTTGGGTTCCTACCTCAAAATTCATTTTGATCACATTTTATCATATTACTATTGTAGATAGACTCCTGTTTCAAACAAATGATCCAGAATCTATTCCTCTTCACTGTCGGCTCTCCAGGGAAAAATGGTCAGGCATGAAAACACCCAAGTGCTCTAAATCCAATACAATTTGACTTGCAATGCTCATTCTTTTATTTCTTGAAATAAGTCTTTCCAATACAAAAATGTTTACTAAATTTCAGTGTTATGGCAGGGAAAAAAAACCTGATTTTATTTCTTTCCATATTTAAACATACAAATAAGTATCTAGTCAACAAAAGTCACCTCATTTCCACTCTTAAAAAAATGTGTTCAGTATCAATTGCTTTGGAGAAAGGTACAGGAGAGGTTACAATTAGAGCAAGTTCTCTGTTCAAGTATACACAGCAATCGCCACAGTAGAAAATGGATCCTTTAAGGTTGTAGGAAATTGCTTCTCAGCAAGGGCATGATACAAAAGACAAAGTATCATCATTCTGAGGGGCTTTCTAGCATGGTAAAGGCATCACTGCAAAGCAATCCAGCTTCAGTTCAGAAATCAAGGCAGATTCTGATGAGGCCAACCAAATTGACTCCTTTTACAGGTCACTGAAATGCTTCCCTGAGCAAACATTCCTCCACGACCTCTTTCTGTTTAATGTGCCACCCAAACACCTCGGCACATCAACGCCATTTGACTCATTTAGATGACACCCGCATTAACAGAGTTGGCTTTGATACCCTCCGTAACTTGATGGAAGTTAACCTGGCTCATCCCATGACACGACTGCTGATCATATCATAAGACAAGGATCCCTGCTGAACTTTCTTTTGTGCTTCTGGTCTTAGTGCAATTTTTGTCACTTCTAGTATATGAGATTTTGCTAATATTTCTTCTCTCACAAGGTTTCTTTAATGTTGCACGTGCATCAGAAACTTAATGGAAGCTAAGAACAAGGGGTTTTCAAGTTACACATATTTAAATGTGCTTAGAGCTCCATTCCAGTCCGTTTGTGACCTAACATTGAACATCAATGCATCACTACCCTATTTGGTTAGATTTCTATGATCTCTGTTGATGCATTCAGTGAAAATCAATGGCTTGTATTCAGATCTTGAAAATAATGAGTCTGCACATATACATTGCTGCTATTGAGTTATATCCACATCCATGACTCCAACAAAGTAATCATTCTACTTGAGGTTCTTCATCAGTGCGCAAGCAAGTGTAGAGGTACTATCCATAAACCCCGCAGAATATTGTCGAAAAAACAAATATTGTCATCGTCCCAATAACGTCCATTGCTAACAACAGCGAAGTGAATTCAAACACAATGCCATGCTGTACAGTCATAATCAGCAGCTTCCAGAGCTGCCTGGTAATACAGATGTACAATTTAAGATGAGATATCACAGCTCAAGGCAAGTAACTCACTGCTGCTCTGCTTTCTAAGGCACTGAAATAACTGGCACACTTAAACCTTCATAGATTTTATATTCTTTAGTCTCCACGGTCAGTGAGCTATGTGCATTGATGATTTGTACTCCAACTGACTACGCATAGTGGTAGTTGAGGTGTAATAAGTTGTTCATGGCCTCTGCAAACAGACCTTGTGGGGCTGTCATAGTTCATTATAAATTTTTTACTGTAATGTGTTGGGGAAAAAAATGTGTAGTCTGGCACCACAATTCCTTGGTTGAAGGGCGGAAGGGAACTGTCTTTGCTTGGAAAAATTTCTCAACAAGATTTTGAAGGTATGAGTGCAAGTTCATAGGAATTGGATACCATTCAATTTCAGAGTATCAGCAGAGGAGTGTTCTACCTTCATGGAGAAGAGAAGAATAGAAAAGACCAGAGGAGAGAATAGGGAGGAAAGGAAAGAGGAGCTAGCAAGGACATGAGGCTCCACCCTCACAAATACTATGAAGTTGGAGTGCCCAAAATACACTGTAAAAACAGAGATAAACTCTGTTCCATTTTGCCGGCTTTTGTTGCTACTGTATAAATCCCTCCTCCAAATTCCCCTTCTATAACGAATAGTAGGAAAATCAATATGTTTTGTGTAAGTGGTCTTTGTGGGGACTCAAAGATGGTGCTGATTTTCACATCTATGCCACACAGCACAGTACAGAGAAAATACGCAAGAAGTAGAAGTCTAAAAGCTAGAGACACAGAAAATGTCCTAGAAATTTTCAGAGATCCTGGCAATAGCTATATTCCTAGATCTTCAAGACATGCAGGTCCCTAAGGTTCTATTTGATTTACTGGATATCTTACATTCTAAAGAAATCCGGCATCCCTAAGGAGAGGATGTTAAAAGAGATACATAGATCCCAGGTTTCGAATGAATGATTTAAGTAAAGACCTTTGTGATTCACTCTACAGTGTAGTATATTCAGATATGAATATTTCCAAATTTAATTTAAGTACCAAGGGTACAAACTTCTTCAAGTTTTGTAAATTAAGATACGAATTCTCAATTTCAATATTTAATGAAAACCTGGACAAGGTCCTTGCTAAGAAAGGAACCATATAAACTCATGACTATAAAGATATCCCTCTAATGCCAGTTGCTTTCCTCTCAGTGGTGAATTGTTCTTTAGTAGCTTATTATCAAAAGGTAAATTTGAATAAGACTTCCATTCAGTTATTTCTAGTAATGAGATCTTTGATTTCATTTTCCTTTTTTTTTTATTAGAAATGTGTTTCTCAGCAACACAAAGATTATCATTCCACGTCTCCTTATTACCCCGTTTTTAAAAACCATTCAATCATTTTGTAAGATAAAAAGGGTCCATTGGATGGAGAGTTGAATGGCTTTTATGGAAGAGATGGTAATCCTTAAATTGCGTGACATCTTAGGACTAATTTCTTCATTTGTAAAATAAGCATTCAACGGGACGACAGCAAAGGTCCAAATTTAGGTTCATTTCTTCCCTCTCTTCAGATATCAAAAAGAAGAGTAACTACTTTGCTTTCCATTTCCACTTCATTCAGAAGCCTGTCTACAACAGGCCACAGAAATGGGTTCAGTGGTGTGCACAGCAGCTGCTCAGGACTCAAAATTTCCTCTGTTGACCACAAGATGACATGCCTTGACAATCCGGCAAACTACTCTTCACTTACTTCCCTGGGAACAAGGTCTAGGCCGGTTTGGGAGCTTAACTTGAAAAAAACAACAATAACAAAAAAAACTTACATGATGCTTATCTAGTCTAGAATTAAACACAATTTTTTGAGATGATCTATTCTCTCCTCGTACCTCATTAAGAAACAAACACACAAACACCTCCCTTTCTCCAAATTAATTCTGAACAACAAGAACAACAAAGGCAGCTGTGGAATGGATTTCAAGTATTGGGCTCCACTACAGCCTTGGAGAAGATGTACTAAATCCTAAATGCCCTGGCCAATTATATTTCATAGGCAATTCCAATTAATTTTAGAAAGACAGAACTGGTTACAGAGATACTTGGTTTTATCATACACTTTACTGAACAGCCAAAGATGTTGGTTTTTCAGTTCTAGCGTATGTGTTTAGATGTCATAGGACACTATAGTTAATAGGTTATAATGATTTATTTCAGGTCTGTAGGTTTTATCAATTATTGAATCAAGCACAAAGAGAGTGACCAAGAACTTCACCTTCGTTCAGAGGGGGGTCAAACATTCACTCTCCACGTCAGCATAAGTATAAACAAAGCCATGAAATTAGTCATTTGTGTCTGTCTTAGATAGTAATTGTACAACAGGAACCTTATCGCTATAAAATCAAGCTTGATTAAACTCTGAGATGATAAATAGATGATTAACTTCAACTGGTCTTCTCTATGTGAAATAGCAGCAATGTATACGGAAACAATAATTTTCATTTAAGAACATGTGTTAATCCAAGAAGATGTTAGATCTAATGTAAAACAAGTTAGGCCTCTAGTGAAGAGCTGAGCTCACAAGAATATGCAGATCTAAGTCAGAAAAGCTCAATGGAACAGTCTAAGTATTTGATCACCAGGAAATCACAATCAGCAAAGAGTATGCATATCTGCTAGCCTTTTTAGTATCACCTAATATACAAAATAGGTACCAATATTACATACAACTCAAACTCTAAAAAATAAACCTCATTGTCCCAATAACTTCCATTGCAAAAATTAGATTTGTATTGCTAGGGAATATGAAAACAGAATATAAATTGGTACAACTTTTTTGAAGACAGTTTGGCAACACATATTAATATCTGTATACCCTTGTTCCACCAAGGTCATATGTAGAATTTTTATTAAAGAGCCCATCAGATCAGTGCACAAAGATGAGTGCACAAGTAACTTCATCTCAGTGTCATTTAAATCAAAAATTGGGAAACAATCTACATGTCCATCATTAGGGGTCTGGTTACATATATTATGATGCAATAAGTTCATGTAACACTATGCTGCCATAAAAGTGATAATTCCGTGTTAACATGGAAAGAAGATATTTCCAGCATATTATTGAATCAAAACTTACGCAATTGATGCATTTTTTTGTAAAATTATATACATATAATCTAAATGTATATAAGAATGAAAAGCTGTTGGAAATTTGTGTATGAAAATATTAAAAGTGGCTACCTCTGCATATCAAATACACAAGTCTTTTTATTTGTATGTGTTAAACTTTCTATATTTCACGTTCTTACGATGAGCTTCTACCATGTCTATAGTCAACAAAAAACTGTAAAGAGATCAATATACCTTTTAAAATGTGACATACATCAGTAGAATACTCTATCTGCTCTAAAATTAATTTCCACACCCTCCTACTTTGAAGACTGGAATTAGAACTAAATTGGTATGAGTTTGCTTGCAAACTCCTTAAGCCCCCGTTTTCAAATAAGCATATATATCTTTGTCACGATCTGTAAAGTTTCCAAATTGTTCATTTTCATAAATTGAGTTCCTTATAATGAAACAAGAGACATTTATGATGACATTTAACAAATTGTACACTGTCCAAAGAGTAGGTATCTAAAATTACTCTCTAATTAAAGAGAGGTTCCCAGTAGCACCTCTTAATTGCTAATATTTCTTAAGTTTTCACTATCTGCACTATAAAATAGGGGTAATTGTGTAAACTTATAACAAAAATATGAGTTCTAATGAAATCATATGTCACTCTAGATATCCTCAAAATGTGCTACGGGAGACGGAGTCTTGCCGTTACCCTGAAGTGTCGTCACCTGTAGCATGCACGCACTTGAAGAGGTGCTTTCGTTAAATATCCTATTATAACTCTTTTTTACCATATTCATGATTGTAGAGTCCCTGGATTTTGAGTAATTTTCAAATGTACACTTTTCCTTAGTGTTTACTCTGAGTTCTGTTATCAAAATATTCTCAGAATAAAATTCTGGGTTTGAAAGGCAACCCAGGAGACTTCCATACTCCATTTATCTTCCAAACAAGTGTGATGGAGAGAAGGGAGAATGTAATCTTTTACCCTTTCACAGCAATGTGATTCGGCCTTACTAGAGAGGGGGCATTTCCACAGCGGAAAAGAGTTCATTACTGATAAGAGAAGACAGAAAAGTCAAGAAGAAAACTGCTGAAGGATACTTAAAATTAAAGAATATATTCACACTAGGAAGGCTTAGTGGCATAGAAAGTAGGGCAAGCAGGAGCCAAGCAGAATACATTTTTGTTTTGATTGGTTTTATTTTTGAGAATTTATGGAAGATACATCAAGTCCTTTAAGAGAGAAGGGACCTAGGAACTGCTGATTGGCTAATTTAACTTAATCACCTGAAAACATAGTTTAGCAAACTATCAATCAATTTTACAGGCAAATAGGATCAGTGAGTTCTATCAAGAATAGTCAGAAAGTCATCCTTCTGCATGTGGGGCAAGGCACACCCACATCTGCTTTAGGAGAAGTGTCCTGAAGGAGTGTACAGGACAGGCATGGAGAGCAGGTATCCCTGAAGTGACCTAGCCCTTAAGCAGACCAAAAGGCATCCTGAGAATTTTCTGACTGCGTAAGTTATGACAGAAACATGTTTTTCAAACTTGTATCTGTTTTTCAACATAAACAGTTTACAACTTTATGTCTATTTGTTCACTATGAGAGCAATCTGTATTAAATAGCATAATAAGTTAGAGAAATCAATAAGTAAATTACTTGAGGATCCCCAGGTAATAGTTTTCTAGTCATTCTAAATTCATTTATTTAAATTAAATATAAAATAAATTCAAGTAAATGAAGTTATACTGTGGAAATTGAAATGAAAGCTTATACTATATTTTCGTTCTCTCTAATGAAGTCCTACATAGACCGAAGAGAATACATATGGATCAGCAAAAATCAAATGTCAGCTGTAGATAATAAATTATTCCATTCTACAAAATGCAAATCATGTGAAACACCTGAATGGATATAGGATGCTAGATGCTCGCTCCTGGGTTTTTCCTTCACATGGCATGTACAATTACTTTAGCTGCCTATTGCTAAAGATTGGCTTAGAGGAAATTTTCATTCAAAATGTTAGTAAGAATATAATATAGGATAAATGTGTACCAAATTTTAACCCCAGGAAATAGTGTGAAATGGGCTGATAGAGAATATCAGTCAATATGCAAGCCTTGGTCTACTTTTTAATAACTAACTTCCAAGAAGTTGCTTTAAAAGATAAGCCCATATATTTTGCTTAACTAAGTCAATTGTGCTTTTTTCTACATCATTATTCTCATAATCTCTGCCTGTTCCAATGCCTACCTAGCCCATCAGATTCAGCTGGATGTATATCACTTGCTATAAATTACTAAACTTCTAACGACTCCAGTCAAGCTTTTAACATGATTTAAATGCACACTTCCATCACCCCTCTCACGCTTCCCAAAGACTCTTTGAAATCAAAGACAATCACCAAGGCTTGGAAGAACATCATTTCATCAATGAGACAAAATATTCACTGTCATATTTAAAAGAAAAGAAATAGGCCACTTTCTTTTCATTCTATATCAAGGATGATTTACAATAAAATTTTTAAAATCATTCCTAGAGATCATTGAGAGCATGATGATTATAAACCCCTTTAAGAAAAATACTTTTAGTGTTCAAGAAAGATACAGATTGATGGCTCTGAAATTGAACTCTGAAATACCTTTCCCCTTCCAACCTTTCCATTTTAAACCAAATCCAGAAGAATCCATTTTAATGCTAACACTTTTTAGAACTGCTCTAAGTTTGAACTTTCTTCCAAATTGTAAATAAGATTGGTATTTTTGATAGACCTATTCCTCTGTTTTATTGTTCAAACCAAAAAATAGAAGTGACCCTTGATTTCTCCTGCTGCCTCATCCTGCATTTCTCTACACATCTTTCACCCTTCACTATGCAGGGTGCATGCACTCTCACACTCACACATGCACAGGCACACTCACAAGCACACACATTGAATGTTTCAGTAAGTTCTATTGGTTCTACCCCCAGACAGAACCTCAAATGCCTCTACTCTTCTCCCTCCCCACTCCACAGCCCTTGCCCAAATCACCATCATCTGGGCCTGAGCTTCCACAAGCAGCTCAATGATCACTCTATTCTCACTGCTATCTCCCTAAAATTCCCTTTCTACGCAGCGGTCTAAATATTCAAAACTGTAAATCTGATCCTGTTATTATTTCATTTCCTTGACATTTTTCAGTGGCTTCCCATTGGCCTCCAAGCTCTTGAATAAGCTGAACACTGGCTCTGATATCAACTAAGACCAGTCTCGTCCTCCTTCTATAAGCTCCAGTGATGTTTCTGTTCAGGGTGCGGAAGCCTCTTCCTGCCTTAGACCTGTCTGTGCAGTTGCTTCTGGTCTGGGATCCTCTTCTCCTAGATCTAGCTGGATCTTTCACATTGTCAGGTTTCAGCTCTACTGTTCTTCCCTAGAGGAACCTTCCCAGACCACCATATTGAATGGCAATCTCCCCGATGACAGCTCTGACACTTAACCCTTGTCGATTTCCTTCAGAGAATTTTAACTATTTAATAATATCTGGTTTACTTCTCTGCTTGTTTACCTCTATCTCCTACTAGAACACAAGCCTAATAAAGCAGAAACCTTGACTGTCTATTCCACTGCTGGATATTAAATGCCTAGTATTATGTGCCTGACATATAGTAGATGCTCAATAAATATGTGTTGAATCAGTTAAATGAATAATGCATAAATATTGCATTTGACATATCAGTTTCTTATGCATAATTCCTATTAAAATCACCTACTCTTTTCCCAAATACTATAGGAAATTCACACTGCAAAATTAACTAGTAGTATAAATAAGGTCTAAAAATGATGACTACAACATCTGGAATTCTCGATTCTAAAAAATGTACAGAAACTACAGAATGCTGAGTTACACATGTACAATCAAGTAAAAATAGATAAGATTAAAAACAAACAAACAAAATGTCCTTTGGCCCACTACTATCAGACCAGACAAGAACAAGTTAACCTGTTTAAAATATGTCCCTATGTCTCAGTCTTGTTCTGGAAAACTTGAAGAAAGTGACAACTAGCCAATTTCTCTATAGAATTTACTGACAGCTCAATATGTTTCCAAGACTGATGCTTTTCTAACAGGTACACAACCATGCAGGTCCTTTCAACTCAAACAACTGTAACAAAATGACATAAATTCAACATTTCCCTGTGTATTCTCTGAACCAAACATGGAGGCAATGCTCTGGTTAAGTCTGGAATTGTCTGTAGGTCTTGACTGCTAATGGGAACTTCCTGCATTTCAACTCCTATTAGTTTCATACAGCAAAAGACTTTAATTTTAGCTGAATAACTTTTGGTTTGGTTTTGAGAGCCTGTGGGAGAACCCACACTGTATTCAATAAAAGTTGAATGAATTGAGGTGGTTGACTATCCTTACTTCTGTGAGGGTCATAAAAAATCAGTGTTATTTCCTGAGAAATTAGCAGCCAGTCAGCTGGTGGAAAGGCTGACTTAATAAATAACTCACTTTAGGGTCCAAACAACAGCTGCTGTTAAGTACCCACGCAGGCCAAGAGAGACCTTCTGGACACTCAAGTTTTCAGATATGTCCATTTGTAACTTGGAAGTTCTTCTATTTGAATCAGAATCTGATATTAAAGAGAATATCAAACAAACTAGTCTACAATGCCCGGCAGAAATGTGACTATGAGGAAGAGGTTACTCGAAGTCATAAGAGCAACCTAGAGTATGATTTTTGTCAAGGACAGAAAAGAAATATGATTTTTTCAAATATCAAAAAACACATTATTGACTAGAATTAAAAATCACATGTATTTTAAAATAAGATATGAATCTTCAAAGAAAACTCTAGCTTATTAGTCAGATCTTATATTCAGATTTCTTAAGTGTGTCAGCTCAACTTCCTTAATTATATTCAATTTCCTCTTTCATTGGGGTATTTTAATGGAGAAAAAAATCCAAGGAAGTAAAATTCAGTACTGACTCCAAAGTTATCTGAATTGGATAAATGTGTAAGAATTCGTTTTTGTTTCTTTTCAATTTCAGTTTAACAATAGTGGAGAGTAGAAGGAACATAAATTATTACCACTCATCTCTCATACAGAATAAAATCAGCCAAGTTCATTAATTTCTAAATTTGCAGAAAACAAATATTAAGTAAATACTAAATTGTGACCTCTGAAGCATTTGTTTGCAGGGTAAAGTATCATGAATTAGCAAATTCAGTAGACTAACATCTTAAATCCATAAGAAGTTATCATTGTAAGTTGTGTTAAGTTTCTGAGAAATCATGAGAGAGTTTATTTTAAAAGGGCAGAAATATGCAGGTAAAGACTCTTATTTTGCTGTAAAGACTGAAAGTCTTGTTAAAGAATCATTCTCTCAACAAGTATTTATAGAGTTTTAATATAAGCCGAGCACTAATACTTTGCTCTGAAAGGGATTTTTCAAAGGAACTAGTTACAGAGTTATGAGTTTTGCTTTTAATGAATCCAGGTGACTCTGAACATGAATTAGTCTACAACGCAGGTCAAGACTGTTTAGCTAAAAACTACCAAACCAAGGTTCAAGTTCACATACTCAGTATATATTCAGTACACGCTCATATATATTCAGTACTGAAGCAACCATTTTATAGTGTGGATATAGTAAAATCTTTTACAAACCACTGGCGTGTGGTGTTCCAATAGAGACTTTACTGTCAGCATGCCATGACAACTATGTCTTAGGTCTGTGCGGTGTTTTCAATTATTTTCAAAAGTATTTATTCATTAGCTTTAGGAGAGACACCATTCCGTTTTCCAGATTCATAATGAAAATGTCAGAATGGTGTTACACCCAATTTTCCAGTTTTGGGGTATCTGAATAAGTGAAGACCGAATACACAAAAATGAGTTCCTAAGTTCAGATCAAGGTTGTTTATGGGGAGGCACAGGATTGTAGTTTTCTGAGTATAAGAGATTAAGTTCAAGATATTACTAATATCCAGACAAAAGGCTTTAGAAATCTGGCCTTTGCCGTCTAACCATTTTTCAGTTCAACTCAGCGTTTTTTCTTATCTTTAAGCTTAAATTCGAAACTATAGCAGTAAGCCTCCCAAGTGGTCTCTCAGTTTTAAACTTTGCCTCTCATTAATCTATTCTCAATACACCACCAGAAGGATCTATGAAGTAAATAAACAAACAAAAATAAAACAGTCATTATGTCATTCCTCGCCTCAAAATCCTCCAAAGCCTCCAGGCTCACCAAGTAGAAGCCTCACTATAAAAGCGCTTACGTGGGGACCCCGCGAGATCTGATGCCAGCCTCCCCGCATCACTATCACTGCTGCTGTCTCCCTCATCCACCTGCTCCAGCCACGGTTCCTGGCTTCTTGCTTTTGCTCCTTGGAGTTCGTTGAACCGGCTGGGCCCACTTCACTCCCTGGAGATTTTATATGTGCCATTTCCTCTCTCTGGTATGAACCTCTCCACATCATCTGAGCTTTTTTCTCGGGTCTTCAAAAGTCACTTTCCCTAGCCATTTTATCTAAAATTTCCACCCTCTACCCCGAGTACAAATTTCTCTCTCCCCTACTTTACTTGTTCCCCAACTCAACATATCACTCCCTGACATACTATTTGTCTTGTTTATTATCTGTCTCTTATTCGTCTAATTTATTATCTTACAAGGTAAACTGCATGAGGGTGAGAATTTTTGCCTGTTTTTTTTTTTCTTGTTCTGTGGTACGCGGGCCTCTCACTGTTGTGGCCTCTCCCGTTGCGGAGCACAGGCTCCGGACGCGCAGGCTCAGCGGACATGGCTCACGGGCCCAGCCGCTCCGCAGCATGTGGGATCTTCCCGGACCGGGGCACGAACCCACGTCCCCTGCATCGGCAGGCGGACTTTCAACCACAGCGCCACCAGGGAAGTCCTGCCTGTTTTGATCACTGTTCTTCCCCACTGCCTAACATATAGGAGGCATTCAACAAATATTTCATAGAAAGGAAGGAAAGAAGTAATGAAGGGAGGGAGAAAATGCCACCTTAAAGAGAGTTTCTCCCTCAATAACTCAATTTGGTTCCCAAAAGTTGGGCTATAATAATGGGTCTGCCTATTGAACATGGTTAATATTATCGATATGTCTTCTATGACTCAGTTTTAAAAATATATATTATTAGGTTATGACCAATGGGACATATATATACACACATACATAAATACATATGTTAACTACCCTTTCATTTAACAAGTGTTATATAACTGTAGAAAGTAAAATGTATTATTAAGTTTCTATTTAGTAGTCTAACGTGTATATAGACCCACTGATAGAAAAGTCTCCATTATCAAATTAAATTGTAATTTTCTATTAGGCACACAAAAATCAGTACATATTGAGAAATGAATATTCTTTTTACATCCTAATATGAGCACCACTCCTATTATTTTAGCCTCCTAACTACTCTGAAATGTCAATCTCATTCACCACATTTCAACTGAGGTTAAAGGTGCATCTCTGATTTACCCCCTACTGTTCCTATTAATTGTTTTAGTTTTTCGCTGCATCTAACCTCATGTACTCCCAGAAGATATTCAGATACCTGTGCTCTGACAAGCACTGGAAAAATGATCACGTCAGAATAGCTGTTAATTCTTTCATTTCTGCATATCGAAATTTCTTCCCACTTAACTATTAAAGGTCAAATTTTCAACTAGCCTTCAAACACGCAAAGAATTAGTGTTTTGACATGTAGAGTGCTCCTGCACAAATTCAGACTCCTCACGAATGAATAAAGGAGCATATATTCTGTACATTAAATAGCTTTACAACGTAAATATGTAATGTATGTGTTATAATTTGCTTACTAAATAATACAACACTTTATTCTTTAAAAATATAAAAGATATACAAAGCAGAGTTTCTGAAATAGTAATAAGTATCATTTTTAAAGCAGATTCTTTTATTATTAACAGCTTTACACAAGAAAAGAGAAGTCTTTACACAAGAAGGCGGAACATGGCTCAAAGCCACAACAGTCCCCAGTGACAAAGCTGGAACCCACATTAAGCTCTCTTTTCCTCCAGAACTCAGAGAATTAATTGAACTACCACACAGTGACAGAGTTTTCTGATCCCAACCACAATTTTCCATTGAAACTATCAAAGCATAATTTATAGAGAAAACCTCCAGCCATAAATGGAGAAGTGATCTAGGAACCATTGGCCACAGTGTTTGAAGAAGAATAGAATATCAAAATCATTCTTAATTGAGGGCAATGCATTCTCTCTATTACTCCTGAGACAGAGAAAATCATTCTGCAATGTCATTCTCTACTTGTTTGCGTTAAGACCCTTGTTTATTTTCTCCATTTTCCCTTCATTAGAATTTGAGATCGGGCGTCAGCAGAGGGCTGGGGTAACAAGAAAGAGAACACATCTCTATCAATTTTTATCCTCACTCTAGGCTCTGATAAAAATATGATGAGTATTTGAACCCTGCAAAGGATACCTTTGGGTGCTAATTTTATGACAAAATGTATTAAAAATTATCAGTTGTGAACTTAAAAACTCATTTCACAGGAAGTCCTTGAAGAAACTTATTTAACCATTTCATCCTTTAATATTTTAAAGGATGTCACGGGGACATGATCTCATTTAGTTATTAAAATGGGTAACATAGCCTCCAACATAAAATATCTTATTGGACCCTTAATTTTATAAGACTTATGTCAATAGTTAAGTTCACTGATTCCACAAAGATTTAGGGACATATTTAATAAGTAGTGTACTTTTCTAGATCCTTATGGGTGGGAGATTTAAATGTGAACAAAACTTGCCCATATTTTTAAGGCATTTTTAATATTAATAGTGATAAGTAAATACAACACTTGACTACAGCAAAACTTGTAACTTGATAAAAAGCAAAACACTAGAGTTGCACCAAGAAAAAAAAGAGACATAAATTACCCTGATGGGATCACAGAAAATTTTCAGGGAGGAGAGAACATTAGCGCAGGATTCAATAGGATAGGTCCATTTTCTCCAAGAAGAATTATGGGCATAACATTAGCAAAGTATGGTAACAGTAAAGCACAAGATGTTCTTTGGAGAAAGCAGTTATCTATCACTGAAGCTTCAATGAGTAGGGGAAGAAAGCCAACGTGTAGAAAACTCCACGAAACTTGCCCAGGGACACAGAGCTCATGTTAGGGTCAGGATTCAAGCCTGGTAGTCTGGGTTCAGACTCTGTTTTCATAACTACTGCACTCTACAACACTGTATTAGTTTCGTTTTGCTGTTGCAACCAATTAGCATAAATTTAGGAGCTGAAACAGCACAAATTTATTCTCATACAGTTGTGGAGGTTAGAAATTCAAAATGGTCCCACTGGGCTGAAAATCAAGATTTCCCCAGGGCTGCATTCCTTCTGGAGGCTCTTGGGGATAATTTGTTTCTCTGTCCTTCCCAGCATCTGGAGGTCACGTCACTTTCATTCCTTGCCTCATGACCCGCATCTTCAAAGCCAGTAGTCTAACTAGCATCGTCAAATCTCTCTTGACTCTCAGTCTCCTGCTTCCCTCACTTATAAGAATCCTGGAGATTACACTGGGCGCATCCTATTAATCCAGGATAATCTTCCCATCTCAAAGCGGCTGATTAGCAAACTTAATTCCTTCTGCAAACTTACTTACTTCTCCTTAGCCATATGCCATCACATAGTCACAGGTTCTGGGGCAGAGGATGTGGACATCTTGGGAGAGGCATTATTTTGCCTACCGCAAACAGGATATTAAATTTGGTTAGAGCAAAGGGATAGAGTGGAAACTGAAGCTGGAAAGGAAGGTTATGGAGCTCACGGAATACTAACGAATCTAGGGTTTTGGGTAAGCAATCAGGTGCTCCTCCACTTCTCCTCCCACGTCATTGGAGCCACATTTTAGAAGTTAACTCACTCAGGCAGTGGTGTGTAGAATTAACTAAAGGACAAGATGATTGGAGGCAGGGGATTCAGCTGAGCTGCCTTGAGAACATTCTCTAACATACCATGACCAATTTATGATGATCTTGAGAATCTTTTCAACATTGAAAGCATCCTGCCTAAGCCATTCTCATCCTTAATCAATGGGTGGGGTAGATTTGAGCGGCACACAGTATTAGGTCCAATATCAATGACTGCTCTCTTATGTGGTCTTGTCCAAAACTGTAACAAGGGATTTTGGAAGCCGGTGTGAAGATACATTTCCAGTCCTCTGGAATTCTTTTTCAACTCAACAGCGTATAGCATAATATAAATCTTTCATATCTGATTGGAGTGAATTGTAGGGTCTGTCACACCAACTGAAAGTAGTTTGTTGGGGTTAGACATGGGCTTTTTTCACTCAGCAAGACTCAGTTCATTCACCAATAACAAGAGGCAATTGAATTTACTCGAAGCATCTGAGTGTACTTAGGAAGCACAGGCAAGATAACACAGAAAGACCGTGGAGTCCCTTGCAGGTCAGATGAACCTGAAGACAATTCAAGTCACATCCAAACTGCTCACAGCCAAGGATGTCACTAGTACCACAAAGCTAAAAGCTATCCCCCAGTTCCATCAGGGCTGCATAGGGAAGAATAAGAGACCAAGGCCAAGATAACTGAATCCAAGCCAGCATGGCCTTGGCAAGGCTGATGGCCGGTGACTGTTGCCAACATGGCAACATGGCATGACTGTTGCCACTTCCAAACAAACAGAAGGTTTACAGGATGGGGATAATGCCTAATCACCAGCACGGCCTCATGACTTCGCTCTGCTACAAACACAGCAAGATTTTTAAAACAGTTTCATCAAATTCTCTTGTTGGCCACATGGACACTGGCAGAAAGACAGCCTCCTCAATAATGAACCTCTCAGTACAGTTACCAGGCTGGCAGAGGAAACCTTAAAAGGACAAACAAGACCACAAGTATTCCTGTATTTGAATAGCAATATTAATATAAAGTTCACTACGACGTGTGACAATCCAAATGTTTGTTTCCATGAAAAATTACCAAACGCAGAAGTTAACAAGTAAAGAAATACATATTTCAAATATAAAATATGTGGCATATCCATGCGAATTAATAAATATTCTAAAGGTTTTCATATCAGAAGTTGGAGGAAAAAAACCAGATTCTTATTCTGGACCTTATTTCCATCTCTTTAAAATACATGAGCCAATGAGATGCGACGGCTTCTCAATGGAAGTACAGCATCATTTTTCTATTTCTCTAGAGAATATTTATTATTACCAGGCTATAAGAAAATCCCTCTAAATCAATTTTAACTGGAAAAAAGAGAAATGCTACACCTCCTAGAAAGCGTATCAGACTGATTTTCCAGGTTTATGAGTATGTTAGAGATATTTATCTTATAATTGTCATCTAAAATCCTTCAAATCATTATCAAATTTACCGTGTAGCTACTCCTGCATAACACCTGCCGGAAAGTTGAAAATAGCCCACAGCTTTTTTAGAGGAAAGTGGCAAGAGTTAATAGCCAGCCATTTGAATGGTGCAAAGGCTGCATTCTATCAAATGTGGCCAATGATCTTTCTAGTGAGCAATGCACAGCACAAGTCTATCTCCTCCATAAAGAAACACATATCACCTTTATTACTACCTGCCCTTCCAGGTAAACAAGTCCCTGGAATACCTCATTTTCTTAGGATGGGTTGATTGGATTTAATAGGTCTAAAAGGACAAGACAATACTCTTCCTATTTTAAGAATTTCTTCGGATGGTTGGTACTGTACAGGGAGAGGGGAAGATATTCAGCAAAGAATAGAAAGAAAGCCCAGTGGCACGGGGAGCTTTGTTTGGTCTAATATTTCACAAAGTACAGCAATTTTTTGCTTCAATAGATCTTGACCAGCAAAGCTAGGCCAATAGCACAGGGCAATGCTTACGTGCTCAACTACTCTATGAAATAGATCTCACACGATGGCTGCTGCGTTATAATACGTTCACTTTGGCAGAGAGCAAAAGTGAGGTCTCTGTTGTCTGTGATGTTTCTGAAAGAAAGGCGGCAAAGACAGATAACTCTTCTAGTATTAGAAGCTGAGAATATTTTCTAAGACCTAAACAGACTGTACAGCACAACAGAAAAATGCTCAAATTCAGCAGCAATTAGCATAAAGATATACACTTACATCAAAAAATATCCTATTGCTACAAAACACCTGTAAGCAAGGAAAAATGTCCCATTAAATAAACAAGCAGCCAAGCAGTGTTAAATCTGGATTATTCAGTGGCTAAATATAGAATTGTGGGGGGACTGTGTTCTCTGGCTGCTGCTTCCTCCTCTTCCTGAAAGTTCTCAAGCTATACCCTGATTTTTAGCAATTGTACTATCAAATACATAGAGATGGAAAGGAAGCCAAATTCAAAACCATTATAGCATCCGTAAGTAAGAGCATGAAAAAAAGAGGCTTTTTAAAGGTGGAGAGATAATTAATGGCTAAAATACTGATTTTGAACAAACTGGAGACGTCATTATTCATAGTAAGCATCTCCTTGTTATTACAAATAAGCACTGGTTGCCTTGACATTCCCCCTATAAATATTTTAATTAGTATTTATTCAACTGAAAATGAAACTATATAATATCCTTTGAACTGGATCTGAAAAAGAAAAAAGATTAGACTTTACAGTATTTTTGGAGAACCCAATTAGGTTTAATGAAAAATGTTTTGAGTCATGTAAAGTAGTATATAAAAACTTACAAAATTTGCCTAACATACGGGAAATCTATGAAATCTTCTAATGCAACCTCCGTAAGAGAGTAGTACTCAGAATAATTAGGGAAAGCAACTACAAAATATCAGACAGGCGAAAATCTTGCTTTTTAAGGCACAGCAGAAGGTGTTGTACAATGCTACTCGGCATACCACATGATATTCAACAGCTTTTACCATCTGGACAATCTTTTCTTCTCAATAGCATTTCTTTTCAATAGCTTTTCCAATATTTCAGTTTAAGTCCATTTATTCTTTCTCTGGCCTTTGGAAAAGATAGAGAACGGTTGCAAAATTACTACCATCTTTACAAAATAGCAACTGTGGCTAGTTATTAAATCTTCCCTTTAGTTCAAGATAAATAACACCAGGGCCTTTTGTTTTTTGTGCCCAACTCTTCAATCACTGTGGAAACTCTACTCTAAAACCAAAGTTCTTAATTTTCCAAATTTCAAAGGCTAGAAACAAACACAATCCCAAAAAAGGCGTGATTGAAGAACAAGTGTACCACATCTCATGAGAGATAAAAACATATATTTGGTTGAAAGGAAATAAGAAGACCTGTGTGAAGCAAGTACATGGCACATAATGGGAACTCAGTAAATGTGAGTGGAATCCAAAGGATGGAGTGGAGGGGGTGGGAGGGACAATGAAAAACAAAAGAGAATCCAAGGAAGATGAACCCTGGCTGCCCACGTGCATTTCCGTGAGCGAAATATAAAGCTCTTTGCAATTTTCATGGTCACAAAAGGCATTCTTCTTTCTCCCCTAAAGATGCTTAAAAGGATAAGCATGGGTTAGGCATCATTTCATCTCAGGTAAGACTTCCATTTGACCTGGATTTAGGGAAGATTTTCAAAAGATAAAAAAGGAATTTCTAATAAAGATTCAGTAGTGTGCTACGATGTAACCCGGTACAGCTTGTTCTCTGGAATGACTAGAACCCAGAACTGGGAAGCCAGTCAGGCCCCAGCAAAATTCTCTACCTATAATTTTCTTGCTGTCCACGGACAGCTTCCTCTGCTCCCAGAGCTATAAGATGCCACCAGTTGGCACCAGCATTCACTGGGACAGCCCAATAATATGACATTAACTTTCTGTCACAGTTCCCAATTCCAGGGGGAGTGACTCTGACAGGCCCACCTACGTTCAGGGGCCCACATGTGGTCTGTGCAGTAGCTAGGGCAGGCCCACCCCCTACCAACTGGCCCATCGGTGCCCACTGCTACAGTTCAGGGGCAGATACTGGGGTTGATCATCACAGCACACAGGTAGCACCTGGTAGTGACACATTATCTCTACAAAGGGCGAATACAGAGCAGACACGTGTAGTGCTCTTTTATAAATCCAATTACTCTGAAACATATTCTCTGGGCAGTGTCTCTGAAAGCTCCCATATCTAGGAATCAGGAGAATTTATTCTTGAAATAAAATAAAACAGGGCCATAAGGAATTCTATTAGGGATCAAGAGCCCTGTTCTACCACTGCAGAGCTTTGTCAGTTTGATCAAATCCTATTTGATTTCCGCTTTTATTAGTTTATTTACCTGTAAAATTAGAGCATTGAATTTCTTGCTCTGAAATTCTTTAGGTCTAGAAGTAAATGATTCTAGCACTCTGTTTCATAGTGTGATACCAGATCCTGAATCCACAAAATAATTTTTAAAGTGTTAAACCACCCCGTGTCCCAGATAGATCTCAGATTAGAAATATTCAACATTTATAATTTGAGAATTTGAAAAGTTATTAACACCTGCTCTTTGAGAGAATTCCTTTCTATAGAGTATTTAATCATACTGCCTCATAAATTTTTGTTAAATCTCAAAAGTACCAAAATGTCTCAAATTCTTTTATTAAGCTTTAAGGTGGTTGGGGTGTATTTTTTATTTCTTATTCAAGGAGGCAATAATGATTTTTCTCCATATTTCAAAGAACTCAAGGTACTTCATAAATCTTGATTAAAGATATTATTATCCTATCTCTGCAGATGATGAAACACAGCGAAGTTAATCAGAGAATCAAAAAAAGCCAAGCAATCCTGAGAACCAATTTAATTTCTCTACTCTTAAAAAAGGCAATTACTGGGGAGAGAACAGAGGATGAAGGAGGAGACCCAACCAATACAGGCGCTCTTTCCTTTTACCACATGTTTAAATTATACAAAACGTCAACCACGTCAGTATAATTCTCTCCTTGCTTTGACGTCCCCAAGTCCAAATAAGCATCTTTCAGATTTTAGAAGTTATAGTTGGAAAAATGAAATTCCCTTCTCATAGCTCAAAAACATCCACATTTTCTGCCATTTCTGCCACATTTTGCCCAACATAATGTTTTAGTAGAATCTATAAATATTACATCTTTTTCAGCTACTGTATTGTTTTCTCCTTCTCACACATCATCATGTAACATTTTTCTAAAGAAAAAAAAAGGAGAGCAGAAAAATTTAGCTCCTTTAAACCTAACATTTTATGAGCGTTCACAATTATAAAATCTCACATGCAAGTAGGAAATGGAAGTTTAACAGTGTCACTAGCTGCAATACATTTTCTTGTCATCTTAGAAAAACCATGTCCTACATGCTAATTTGATGAAATTTAACTATCATCGAGAAACGCTGACCCGGGGTTGACCTTTATTGACAGACATAACTCCCTGAGGTTCCTTGTTTTAAAATAATACTTTCTCTAGATGATCCTTCCCTTCTGGACATAATCTATCCCTTCAACTCTAACCTGTATCCCAGGCCTATTGCCAATGTTGCTTTATACTGTTAAAGTTCTATTGCATCTCAGCTGAGAAATGGCTGTTTCATCTCAATAATTTATAAAGTTTCCAACACAGATATCCCAGAGGGGACAGTCAAATGTGTTAATTGCTTAATTTGCATTATTCAACAAATTTGCACCTCTTTATCATGTATTATCTTTAGTTCATTTCAACCTCAGCCACTAGAGCAGGAAACCTTGCAATCTTTTTTTGATTCTATTCTTTGATTCCAGGAGTATTTCTTCTTTGCCACTTATACACAACTGACTCTGAAGTTCAGAAAAGTCTATCTTGGTTGTATTTTTCATATCCATTCTCTCCTGTCTCCCACTTGTGATGGCTAATTATATGTGTCAGCGTGATTGGGCTAAGGGATGCCCAGATAGCTGGTAAAACATTATTTTGGGGTGTGCCCGTCAGTGCCATTCTGGAAGAGATTAAGGATTTGAATCACTAGACTGAGTAAAGAAAGAAGATCTGCCCTCACCAATGTGGGTAGGCATCATCCAATCCGTGGAGGGTCCAAATAGAACACAAAGGTGAAGGAAAGGTGAATTCCCTCTCCCTCTCTCTTTCCACCTTCTTCCTTCAGACCTTGGAGCTCCTGATTTTGAGCATTCAGACTCAGACTAAATTATACCACTGGATTTCCCGGTTCTCCAGCTTACAAAGGGCAGGTCATAGGACCTCTGAGCCTCTACAACCTTGGGAGCCAATTCTTATATATATATAAAATCTTGTTGCCACTGCCCTAGTTAGAAACATCATTACTTCCTGGAAGTACATCATTACTTACAATACCGGACTATTGCAACAGACTTCTCACAGGATGTCTGGATTTTGTTTTTTCCTACTCCAACTTATTCTGCAAACAACTGCCAGGTGAATCTTCCCATGACCCGACTCTGTTGCAAAACTTTCCTGAGAATCAACCTTCGGTGACGTCTGGTTGCCTACCCAGCACAGGCCCATCTCTGAAGTTGTATTTCAAGGTCATCCACAACTTGATCTCACTATCTTTCCAAATTTATCTTCCTGTAGTGCCAGGTAACTGAAACTCTTGCTTGTGAGAGATCAGACTCCTGCCCTAAGAAGAATTTCACACTTTTGCCTGAATTAGAGTCTCAAGCTTCCCCGTCCTGCTACTGGCATATGGCAACGTAAGATAAGCAACATTTGCTACACATAATGCATTGCAATGTTGCAAATCAGGAAGGCTGGTAATGCCACCACACAAACAGAGATTTTGAGTTTTTATAACCACTGAGAAGTCAAATGTAAAAGGCATTCAGAGCTGAAGGAAATGTGTTAGCTTCTGCTTACACTGTGCCGAAAGCCACAATTACAATTGGTGTCCCACAAAGCCAATGCCACACCACATAAGTGGGTTAAACACTCTCCCAAAGGTGTTCTGCAGATGGAACAGTTACCAAGGACTAGTCACTGCCTCTTTCTCAGATGTCAATTTGACCAGGAACCCTTACTCATCCAGAGAGAAATCCTATTTAGATGAGCCTGCCCAGGGATGGCAGGTCCTCCTATGGGATGTGACAATAAACCCGCATTATTATCTTCTTGGGTTTCCCCGTTTTCCTGACTTACATTCCAGCACTCTATTGGTATCCCAGCAGAGTTATGGTGAGACGATATTAAGAAGCCTCTGTCTTCATGAAACTCACAACTTAATAGGAGAGACATATACAAACAACTGATTGTAACATAATGTGATATGTGTTATAACAAATGTTAAGCTCAAATAACCGTGGGGACATAGACAAGGGAACAATTCATTCTGCTGAGGGTGAGGTAGGAGGCAGGGGTTAGAAAAGAGTGGAGAGTGAGGAGGTATCATGGAAACCGGCCCTTACGGATTAGGTGGAATTGACATGGGGAGATGCATCAGCAATGACCAGAGGCCCTGGCATAGGGTGAGAACAGGACGGAGCAGGCAGAAGGTCTGGAGAGGATAATGAAGATGTGGGACTGGGACAATACATGACTTGGTAGAAGGGATGATGCTTAATTTCTGGATACTGGGAACCATTAACTTGCCCCACAAACAGATTTATGTCACACTCTGGAAAAGACAAACCTAATGACAGTTGTGGAGGATGCACTAAAGGTGCAGAGGACCAGAGACGTTAGGCCAATTCTAGGTATAAAAAGTCGAGTCAGGTGTAAGTCTCAATGTAACTGGAGAGTGGGGAGCAAATGCCAGAGACATTTCCAATGTCAATAAGAACATCAAAGATCCAAAATTAGAAGATAAAAAGTGCTAAGATGAACTTTCAGTATCTGCTAATATCTGGAAATATTCTAGAATACGATCACTGTGTTGGAATGGAACAGGTAATAGCCACCCTGCTAAGCATGTTATATACATTATCTCTGGACGTTTCCACATTCCCATTACAGATGAAGAAACAGAGGCTAGGAGACATCAAGTGAATTGTCCCTGAGACCCAATTCTGTCCCATTCCAAAGCAAATGGGGAGTGAGGGAAGGTATGGTTTGTAGCATTTGCCAATTTCCATGGTGTAAAGATTCCACTGAAGTCACTGATTGCTGAGTTGGGAAGAGATGTGCATAACTGGTCCTCAAGGAGCCGGTGTGAGCCGGCCCCAGTGAACTACTGGATTGATCTGACAAACATACTGGCAGGCATTATATAAAGCAGAGGCTGGCAAAGTGCAACCACAGGCCAAATCCAGTCACCCTCTGTTTTTGTAAATAAAACTTTATTGGAACACGGCCACGCCCAAATGTTTATGGACTGCCTGTGGCTACTTTCACATTGCAATGGTAGAGTTGCATAGTTGCAATGGAGACTTGATGACCTCCAAAGCCTAAAATATTTATTAACTGGACTATTACAGAAAATATCTGCCAACCCCTGATATAAGTGTAAAACAGGCAAAACCCATTTATGCTATTAGAAGTCAGAATAGGGGAGACCTCAAGAGAGGTGAGCTGAAGGAGAGATATCAGAAAAGAGGACGCGGGACTTCTGGGGTACCGGGAATGTTCTATTTTTTCATCAGGGTGCTGGTTACACAGTAAGAAAATATCATGCTTACAATTAGAATATGTGTATTTTTTATATGCAGATTATACTTTAATACATAAAAATGTTTTTTAAAAAAAGAGCAAGATGTTCTGAGAGCAGATTGTAAAATTCTGTTCATCAGTGATTTAAACTTTTCCTTTTTTTATATCAGAATAGAATTAAGACATATTTGTCTGTTTGATTTACAACAAATCCTGATGAATTCTATATGTATCCATAATAGCAGTAACAACATCTATCTACTGGGTGTTATTCTTGCCAAAACTTTCCTTCTGATGGTTTGTATTAACCTTGTCCCATCTCTACTGCCCTTGGCAGAGTTTTCTTCGTTCTGTCTCCACTGTTCTAAAATGTGCTTTCTTTTTTTTTTTTTTTAGTGGGGGTACACGGGCCTCTCACTGTTGTGGCCTCTCCCGGTGCGGAGCACAGGCTCCGGGCGCGCAGGCTCAGCGGCCATGGCTCATGGGCCCAGCCGCTCTGCGGCATAAAATGTGCTTTCAGAATGCGAATTCCTTTGAATGGCATTGACATTAAAAGGCTGTTTACGGGCTCAGCGCACATCCTTGGGGAGTGACTCTTCACTGCTGTGATTATGAACAGGACTCAGGAAAGTGGGAGGCAGGCCAATCATATCAATTTTAACATTCTGTCAGGTGACTGGCCTAAGACAAAGACACGCCTGGCTGCTGCCCATCATCTGTAGCAACAGCCCCGATGTGTGCGCTGGGGCCAGAGGAGCAGCCAGCGCCAAGCCTGGGCTTCCCGAACACGTGCACCTCCTCTGCCCGACGCTTAGGTTCTGTATTTCCCTCTGAGATGAAATGAGAGGAGTCATAACTCACGCTGCCTTGGGTTCTTCCACCTGCCAGGTGCCAGCTTGGCCATTTTCCAGACTGGAGAGGATATTTCTCCAGCTCCAGGCCCACACCACCTGTCAGCTGTCAGGGCAGAGTGCAGTCTGGCTTTAGCAGCTGGCCAGCCTGGTACCTGATGCTGATGTGCAGGAGGACGGGGTGCCTGTGAAGCCTGTGTGGAAGCCCTGCGGATTGTCAAAGGGCCTTAGGTTCCCACTGTCAGCATCTACCACCCGTGAACGCCAAGGCCAGCCCAAACCACAAAGAAGTGTGTGTTGGGGCTTCCCTGGTGGCGCAGTGGTTGAGAGTCCGCCTGCCGATGCAGGGGACACGGGTTCGTGCCCCAGTCCGGGAGGATCCCACATGCCGCGGAGCGGCTGGTCCCGTGAGCCATGGCCGCTGAGCCTGCGCGTCCGGAGCCTGTGCTCCGCAACGGGAGAGGCCACAACAGTGAGAGGCCCGCGTACCGCAAAAAAAAAAAAAAAAAAAAGAAGTGTGTGTTGAAGATGAGAAGAGGATAAAAGCCCTCAGAGTGATTTGTTTAGCATAATCATGATTTTTAAAATTTTTCTACTTAAATCTTCAGTGGGAGCCAATTTCCTCTTTCTGGAAAAGGAGCAGCATTAGTGAGGCCAGCACTGATGCTGAAATACTCTTGGCTTTAAGAGTCAACATACCTCTGTATCGTGGCAGCCTGGACGGGAGGGGAGTTTCGGGGAGAATGGATACCCGTATATGCATGGCTGAGTCACTTTGCTGTGGGCCTGAAACTATCACAACATTGTTAATCAGCTATACTCCAATATAAAATTAAAAGTTTAAAAAAATATATAAAGTCTACTTTGTCTGATATGAAGAAAAAAAGCGTCAACATACCTCCTCAGATATATGAGAGATGATTTCTTTGGATTTTTTTTTTAAACAAGAAACCATTGAAAGGTCTGCTTCGCTTTAGTAAGTGAATCACAAAAGGAGTAGAATATCATTTAGATCTGTATGAAGATCCCCAAATTATGTATGGTTAGTGGCTATTACGTCAACTCTGAGAGCCCCTGGAAAAACAGTGTAGAAAGCAACCAATTACACACTGCTTTGGACAGAAAACACTGCTAAATCAGGACACCACATTTTTCTTTTGTGCCTACCATACCAGACATGGAAAGAGAAGAAGAAATTGTGCTTCTTTGGCCAGCAACACATCCTAGCAAATTATAACTGAACTTGAGTGCAGGATTGAAACAGAGTCAGGTCATGAGTATGAATTAGGTATATCTTTGCTTTCCATTAAGGTGACCGATGCCATTATCATAATAGGAAAGCTCACAGCGTGAGCACCTACCATCAACCAAGTGTATAGCAACTATATGCAGAAGGTACCAAGTCCCTTTTGCTGAAGAAGAACTTGGCCTTGACATGGGTTCAATCACTTGGCTAAGATCCCACAGATATCCAGTAGCCTAGCCAGAAGTCTGATCAGGTCTAGCTGACAAAGGCGCGTGTTCATTACCACTCTTGTTTGGTTTACACTGATTTTCTTCCTCTAGTCTGCTGCCAAAATATTACCTAGCAAAATATTATCTATTGATGTGGCAGTAAGGGTATCCTAGATAAAAGGACAAAGGTGAAAGGTAACTGAACATGCCAAAACCTCTCCAAATCACTTTCGACTTGACCCAAGGTCATGGACTCGATTCTGCGTATCTCACGTGTGATGGATTATCTAAGCGGAGCACGGTGAGTTCAGGAGAATGTTTGGTTTGGAAAGGATGGTACTCAAACACGCTCAGAAGGAAGGCGCTTTTTATTCCCATAACATTCTGACTTTGGGCTTCACAACTAAAACCTCCAGTGTGAGATAGGACAGCAATCTGTCAAAAGATTACAATTTACTTAAAAGTCATTTCATGTGGAAAGCTATCTTTTGTACTCCTTCAATTGACTACACATGTGGTTGGTGTCTCACTCTGCACAAGAAAACATAATCCTAAAGCAGAAAATCAAAAATAAAAGGAAATCAGAAAATGCCATGTAGTGTGCCAAACAAATAAAAATAAATGAAAGAAGTTGAAAAGTCTTTGAAAGTGCATGTGTATTTTAATATCTGTTGAAAGAGATATGGAACCTTGTCTGAAGAGCCTCTCTGATAACTCCAGTTGGCTGATTGCATGATCTTGGCATAGAAAGGAACGCTAGAAGGTAAGACAATATCAAGAACAGGGAAGATGCATATCGTACCGAGAGAAAAGAAAATAGAGGGATTGGGAAGAAAAACAAGAGGAGAGAAAATAAGCAGAAAAATTAGACCTTTGGAAAAAGCAAGAAAATAAGTAAATCAGGAGTAAGAATAATACCAGCAATTAAGCTGGTATCTGTTACTTTGTCAAATTTGTGATTAAATTGCAAAAACTACATTCCATGACACAATGAAGCAGGAAGGAATGTTGACCAGAGACCCACTGGGACGGGTAGGTTACTTGAACAGCATGTGATGCACGGTATCAAAAATCTATTTGTACAGACATGCAAGTCCTTCAGGCAGGAAGTTTTTATTAGATTTCATTATTTAATTTAAATACACACACGTACCCAAACTTCCCAAATTAGAAGGTATTTCCTGTTTCGAAACTAAACACAGTCACATTCCCCAAATTTGCTGTCCTTGAAGATCCCATCATTTTATTTATACGAGTGTGTGGGTTTTCAAGGTTCAGTCACAGGTATGGGGAACTTGCAGGAAAACCTGAAAGGACCCTGTATGGCAGGAAAAGAGAGTCAGAGGTATTATAGACAGTGGACCTTCTCCTGCCACCAAACCGTCTGACCCTCCTGTGAGGCCTGCAGCAACGAAATCGATAAGGGAGCTGGTGAAGTTCAATTTGGACCCTGCAGAGGGCAACGGCCTGAAGATATAGCTGTACCCCACTTTCAATCCACATGTGTAGGAGGCCAAACCTAGGTGGTCCTGATAGTTAACTGACATCAAAGAGTTCCTTCTCCTTTCAAAAAAGATTTGCTGTAGGGTTCCTTTAATGAAAAACCCCACCAGAACAAACATTTAAAATACATTTTTAAATGATTTATGTGCACCTTTTAAATAATACATTCACTGTGAATTGCCCACCAATGTGCACCTGTAAAACGGCTGTTTGGCTGAAGCTTGAGGACAGTAGTTAAAACCAGCTTGGCTCACAGCCTGGTGCCTTAGGCAAATCAGGGGCTGCTCACCACGTTCAGAGATGAGAGCAGGAGGGAGGCAGGCAGCGGCGGATGCTGGAGAGGACAGGAATGTGCCAGCTGGCGCATCCTCATGGCTTCTGAAGAGCGCGAGTTCAACTCACAGGGGGAATGGGATCACTAAGACCCCTTTTCCTACACTGAGTCAACACAAACAAGGTCATCTGACGACCAGGCAAGGTTTCCTTCCCCCGAGTTCTTGAGCCCCGAGTTCTGGCTGCTTCCTATCCCATCTTTCGACACCTGGACCGCCTGTTCTTTTTCTTCGTAAAATCTGTCTTCGTTTGTTGAGCAATCTTCCCAAACGTAGCTGACACATTTTACAGAATCAGTGTACGCCTCTGCTTATCATGGAACGGCTATTTTTCTTTCAGTCTTACTATGTATTTGGAACAAGTCCAGTGTGCTTGAAATTTAAAAAATCTGAGTATAAATACCAGCCTCATTGCATTTCATTGATAAGAGTCAACATATCCTCTAAGTCAGCAAATAGTCCTCTTGACAACCATGAATTATGCTAAGATCACAGAGTTAAAACCTTCTTTGTGGTTTGCAGAGAGCTCAAGTGGAAAAAAACATCCCAGCTGTTTTTTTTTCTTTTAAAAAAAAGAAAGTTTCTTTCCTTCTTTAAACCGGTAAATGTTTGCTCCTAAAGTTCCATTTCCAACTGAGATATATCATCCCCATTTTAAAAACTGATTTCAGTCAGCTTCTTAATGAAATAATCTCCCAAGATGGAATTTTAGAATTTGGGCCTAGAAAGAATACCTCCTATTTAAATGGTTTTAGGGAATCTGGGGAACTTAAAATGTACCCAAAAAACCCACAAAGAAAAAAAATGTGCTGGGAATGAAATCCTAGGGGGAAAAAGTAAAAGGAAGAAATGAGAATGGAAATGAGAACGTGGAACGTGCTCTTTCAAGAACATGAACTGATGTTTGAAGGACCCATTCCCCAGGACACTGGAGAAACTTTCCTTCTGGAATCTCTCAGCAGAACCACCACCCAAGAAAACTCAGCGCTATAGCAATTTCCGAATAACAATTGCTGGAACAGTCCTAGCTACAAAGCAACTAAATATGACTATCCCAGAGAATGAAATGCATCTGGAGAACACTAACACCAAGTTGCAAAGGAAACTATTCTCTCTTCCCTTTTCTCAGGACATGTAACCAACTGGCAGTCTCAGTGGCTATATTTCAGAGTGCCCGGATGAAAAAGCAGATTTGTCTTTTTTTTTCTACCTGACCCATAGCTTTGTGCTTGCCATTGCTTATACTCTGATTCTGCCCCGAGAGAAGAAAGGCTGATCTCAAGTCTATATTTGTGTACAAATAGCTTCAAAGTCAGAAGGAAACAGACTTAGGGAAACTTTAGAACATGATTTTTAAAAGATTACTGTTTAAAAATGTATCAGTCAGTTGTTTAAAGGCGAGAACAAATTTCCACAAAGAAAAATAGATTCCCTTGACAGTCTAGTTAACCTTTCATGTTGCTGAAAAAGAACCATATAATTCTATGTACAAAAGGCATTTCTAGAACCACTTCAGGCTTAGGCTAACTCTCCCAAGATAGAAATCTGAGAGCTGGATATACATCAAGGGCTCAAGCCCCGACTTTTCTGGTAGAAAACTGACACCCTCTTGAGAATGGGTCCCTTATTAAAGGATAAAAAGCCTTTATCTCCCTTCTGGATCACTCTACGATGGAAGAGAGGACAAGGGTCCTCTCTACAGTAAAACCCACCAAGCCTAGACTGTTCTCCCGTCTCCCTGTCACAGCAAGCTCAGCTGAACTAAGCCCCACCCAAGGGTGCCCTGCAGCTCTGACACACTTCACCATCAGATGGAGTCCCAGGTGTCTCCACATAGTCAGAGGGATGTGAGTGTTCTTTATTTTCTTCTGCTCACTTACCTGTTTTTCTAAATTTTGTAATAAACATGGATTGTTTGCATTAAAAAAGTTACTTCTGTAAAAGCCTTAATTACATTGAGGTACTCATTCATTTCCGGCTATCTAAAGCTAAAATCTTATAAAATGGTATACAGGGCTTCCCTGGTGGCGCAGTGGTTGAGAGTCCACCTGCCGATGCAGGGGACGCGGGTTCGTGCCCCGGTCCAGGAGGATCCCACATGCCGCGGAGCGGCTGGGCGCGTGAGCCATGGCCCCTGAGCCTGCGTGTCCGGAGCCTGTGCTCCACAACGGGAAAGGCCACAACAGTGAGAGGCCCGCGTACCGAAAAAAAAAAAAAAAAAAATGGTATACAATGCCCACCATAAGCTTGTCCCTACATCCTCCCCCCAGACTTCAAGTCCTTCACCACCTATCATGAACTTAAGATTTAGTGCCACTGAATTTATTATTATTCTAGGAAGATATTACACCTTTTCATGACTCCCTGCTATTGTAAATTTGTCTCTTTACCTGAATTGCCCTTTATTCTGCCTCCATCAGAAAAATACAATCTCTAGAACTACCATATGACCCAGCAATCCCACTACTGGGCATATACCCTGAGAAAACCATAATTCAAAAAGAGTCATGTACCAAAATGTTCATTGCAGCTCTATTTACAATAGCCCGGAGATGGAAACAACCTAAGTGCCCATCATCGGATGAATGGATAAAGAAGATGTGGCACATATATACAATGGAATATTACTCAGCCATAAAAAGAAACGAAATTGAGCTATTTGTAATGAGGTGGATAGATCTAGAGTCTGTCATACAGAGTGAAGTAAGTCAGAAAGAGAAAGACAAATACCATATGCTAACACATATATATGGAATTTAAGAAAAAAAAAAAACGTCATGAAGAACCTAGGGGTAAGATAGGAATAAAGACACAGACCTACTAGAGAATGGACTTGAGGATATGGGGAGGGGGAAGGGTAAGCGGTGACAAAGTGAGAGAGTGGCATGAACATATATATATACACTACCAAATGTAAAACAGATAGCTAGTGGGAATCAGCCGCATAGCACAGGGAGATCAGCTCGGTGCTTTGTGACTGCCTAGAGGGGTGGGTTAGGGAGGGTGGGAGGGAGACACAAGAGGGAAGAGATATGGGAACATATATATATATGTATAATTGATTTACTTTGTTATAAAGCAGAAACTAACACACTATTGTAAAGCAATTATACCCCAATAAAGATGTAAAAAAAAAAAAAGAAAGAAAAATACAATGTCATCCTTTGAAAGACAAGTCAAATATCAACTTCCTCTGGGAAGCCCTCCCTAGCTATTCTAGGTGGTGTCATCCCCCCCTGCCCATAGTGTGTCCAAGGCATGTGGTTCATAACCTATCATGTTTCACTGCGCCTTAGTGCCTTGTGTACTAGTTTCTCAAGGTGAGGTTTATCTTTTCTTAAATCTTTTTTATTCTCAGAATTCTAGCAGAGCACCTGGAATGTGTTAAACACTCAAACTAAATTGGATGAATGAATGAAAGAGTAGATTTTGTCAGGAACATCAGTTTTATGGTAAGTTGGAGGGCAGTCGAATAAGGTCAGAGAGGGGAAATGTACCTGGGACTCAGGCAGTAGAAATGAGGATGAAGAAAGAGATGGAAAGAGCTGGGACAACAATTGTTTTTCTTGCTTTTATTTGCTTCCGTGGGATTGGTATAAAGTCACAGATGCATAATCTATGGAGACTAATGTGTGAGTAACTGGCAATTTTGCTTCTCTAAATTCACTTCCAGTACAAGCCTGCCAGGTAGAACTGTATTCTGTGTCACCTCCTTTATGCTCCAAAATTTCTATATTTACTCCTATGTGTCCTATATTGAAAAATAAGGGAAAATAACCAACTCTGCCTGACATCGTGGTTCACTTGTTCTGCTTAATGCACCCATGTGCATGCACTAAACATCCATACGTGGGAACTCTCCTGATTTCAGCGGATAGGTATAATGAGCGTACTGCTTAGCCGATAAACTCTGGCACAAACAGTCACCCCAAAACCCCGCAGGCTGCATGTTTTCTCATTCCACTGTGTGGAAAACAGCAGGCAAATCCAACTCAATGAATGTCATTCCTCACCTGAGTACCGTCCTACAGAGTCCTGAAAGCCTGTTTTGGAGTGGGCAGATCCTGAACAGAAAAATCGACCCATCAGTCTGTGATTTCAACTACTGCCCCATCGCAATCCCTCACTCCAAGAGGGGAAAAGTCTGTGCAAAGTGCAGGTTAGTTAAGCAGAATATAATTTGGCATAAAACTCCATGATTAAATACCCAGATATTGTCCTTATTTTCAAGGAGGCTGATGCAGATGTCGTTTGCTTAAAAACAACAGCAACAACAAAACAGACCAACACTTCTACATGCTCTTCTGGTCACTGAATACACTGAAATGAATAATCACTCCTAGCAACTTCCTTACTGTTTTGCAAGTCTGTTATTATACCTCTCAGACCGTCCACACACAAGGCCCGTTCCAAACAGAATTGCCTGAGCGCTACCATGTACCACCAGTGGGCAGAGGCTACTTAGCTCTCCTTGCCTTCATCTTCCTCAGGATTCCAGCTGAGCTGCAATAAGTTTGACAGACTTTCCTGTGGGACCTGGGTGACCTTCTCTGGTGCTTTGATGCTAAATACAGCTCACTGGTGTCACAGCTGGAAGTTAAGTGAGTTAACTGTACTGTCTGGAGCAGGCCCCCAAATTTATATTCTCTGCAGTTGCAGTGTGCAGACCTTTAACTTTGCCCTGATTTTGCATCCATTTTCTGTCAACCTCCCCAAAAGCACGTAGAGGTAATAGATAAGAAACACAACTTCGCTGTCATATGGAACAAGCCATTAGGGTATCCCTATGGATGGTAATAAAATGGGCCCTAGGAGACTACTACATCTGCCGTCTGGAAAGTAGAGTAGGTTTTACTAGTGCTAACTCGTCACCTGAATTGCAAGAGAACTCGCAGGCACCAACATCTATGCTCTAAATGCAGGAATTGAACCATCAAGAAGTTGAATGTCTTTACCGAAATCTATTCCTCGGTAGAGAAAAAGTAACGTGGACACAAGTGTTCAGTCATCTTTTCAGAGCTCCTCCAAATGACTTACACAGATCCCTGAGGGTTAAATACAGGTCTGGGGATTAAAAGCCTTGTTTCAAAAAGTTTTATTCAGAACCATATTAATTCTTTCACTACTCAGAGAAATCATTTTCTACTTCTGTTTCAATGTTTTCACCTATGAATGCATAAGGATAGTATGGGCCAATGTTATATAACCTTGCTAAGGAATCAGGGGCCTCCATTCATCAGGACTGTCAACATAATTGCTAGCCTGGATATGAAATTTGAGGGAAATGGACAAATTATGTACTAATAACTAACAATGGGGGGAATCAGTTGAAGATTATCAACCTTATTTTATACAAAAATAGAGCAGCATTCACATCTCAGATTTTGCTAGAATAAAAAGTCAATCAACCTTTTCAAGTGGAAGCAAAGATAAGGTTTGCTCAGTTCTCTTCCCCCCACCCCCATCTTCTATTGACTGTCATGAAGTTTTTAAAAGTTATCTTTACTTGCCTCAGTGTAACACTTGGGTAAAATATTTTTTTCTGCCTACTTTGAATAAAAAGTATTCAGTTTAATAAGTATGTACAACAATACCAAGCGCTCAGAAGAACATGATACAGCACAAAGAAAGATTATATAAATCCTTGGATTGAGTTTTTACTCTGGTGGAACTCTTCCATAAACTCTTCTATTGTGTTGAATATAAACGTATTTATATTTTGTTAAAAAGATTTGGACAGCCATCGTGCTAATTAGGCAAGACTTTTCTGACAGTATATCTAATACTAAGAGAAATTTCAACTGTTATGTGATATTTGGGGTGGATAGTCAGTGAAATAAATCTGTTCACAAATACATGAAACCTCATTCTTTCTAAATAAAGCTAAAACTCAACAACATACTTTCTGCTTAATGCTGGCAGTTGCAACTTCCTGGCTTAAAGAAATAGAGCACCAAACAGTTTATAAAATGACTCAAAAGATTTCTCAAATATCATGAGCATCCTTGGCCAAATAGCATTTGGATGAGTTAATAAACAACAACAACAACAAAAACTAGTATGTATATATAATGATCAGATTTCCTTTGAAATCCCAAAAGTCTCAAAATTAAGAGGTTAAGAGAGCTTTTAGCTAAGAGGCTCATGGGGTTTGAACAACAGCTCACTCATTTTTTCAGCCCTCAAAAATGTTTGGTACCACATCTGTTAATAAGGAAACAGTTCGATGAGTCAGTGTCTGAGCTTTCATTGCCTTGAAGGCACTCCAAAGTGGGAATTTCTGGCACTTTAGACCAATTTTAGGAGCTTTAAAAACACGTTGCAGGGCTTCCCTGGTGGCTCAGTGGTTGAAAGTCCGCCTGCCGATCGATGCAGGGGACACGGGTTCGTGCCCCGGTCCGGGAAGATCCCCCATGCCGCGGAGTGGCTGGGCCCGTGAGCCATGGCCGCTGAGCCTGCGCATCCGGAGCCTGTGCTCCACAACGGGAGGGGCCACAACAGTGAGAGGCCCGCGTACCGCAAGAACAAACAAACATGTTGCAGTTTTAGAATCACTGAGCTATGTTTTGCCATTCAAATCACTGAGTCTCGGATATGCTCTCTAAAGTGTCAATGGTTTATTCCCTCTTCCTAAGTAAGGCTCATCCCAGCCAATTAAGCCATAAAGGAGAAGCAGTAGGACCAATCCAAAGTAAGTACTCAAGTCAACCTGAATAATGACTAGTAGAAGAAAGACTTCCTACCAGCAACAGGTCTTTCCTACTGATCCCCAGGACAAGGGTTTTTAAAAAACATCAAGTAAACAGCATTGGTACGTGTCTAATTACCCTCCACTCCAACCCACACATGTAATCCTACACTCAAGGAACAGCCCATAAAGGATAAGTTATGGTAAGCTTTTAACCACACTGGCAAACTGTCCCTCAATTCACAGTGGGTAAGCAGAGGCACAAGTGGCTCCACGGCCACTGCTGGCCTGGAGAGTGCCTTCACGTACGTTAGAATCGAGTGTCCCTGCATTTGGCACTTAGGCACAGTTCTCCAACTGGCCCCAGAATGCAAGCTGCAGTCCAGCCCCTCACCTACCTTGGCCAATGCCTCTGTACAGAGCACAGACCTCCCAATGGTTATACAGCAGCCCTGTCTAGCCCCAGTGACCCCATTCAGCTAGAGCCAGAGCCCTAAAGAAGAGAGGAAAATAACAAGCATAATTGACTTCAGTGAGGAAAAAATGAAGCTACAATTGACATGCTATGCTTTGTTTTTGTCCAGTTGCATATGATGCATGGCTTAAGTCAATTAACCATCTCAGAATCACGTCTTCTTGGAATCCTCTCCAAATCCCTGGGTCAGTGTCATGGCCACCCAGAGGGAGGAAGGGTCTCAGTATTTAGTTATGAGGAGAATGGTCAACAGAGATGAAACTGCCCCTCTGAAACATCTACAAAAGAGTAGTACTCTGTGCTTGACTGTCTGTCTCTTACTGACATAGTGTGAAATTATTTCATCAATTTTAGCTCATAATAATTAAGATGATTTTGTAATAGGCTACATCACAAATTATGTTTTTTAAATTATGAAACTGAAAAGTTCTGTTTTTTTTAAAAAAATCATACAAACTGAAGTGGAGTAAAATGCTCACTTAAACAGAATAAAAATGATGAATAGACTATAGCCAGTCATTTTGAACAATTAAGTATCACAATGATGGGTACCAGAAAAGACCTCAGAGGTCAGGAGACAAAACTCAAATGTCTAGGGATTTAATAAGTACCATTAACAAGTGTAGATTGCCATGTGTAATGAAACCTAGATACAGGCACCATGATGAACAACTATGGGTGTTGGGTCTCAATGTTGGGAATCAGCAAGGGGTGGAGAGAACAGGAGATATTTGTTCTCCTTGTTGTGGACTGAATGTTTGTGTCCCCCAAAATTCATATGTCGAAATCCTAATCCCAACGTGATGGTATTTGGAAATGGGGCCTTTGGGAGGTAATTAAGTCATGAGGGTGAAGCCTTCATGAATGGGATTAGTGCCCCTACAAGAAGAGGCCAGAGAGCTAGTTAGCTCTCTTTCTGTAAAGTGGGGACACAAGAAGACAGTCCTCTGTGAACGAGTGAGCAGGGCCTCAGCAGACACTAAATCTGCCGGCACCTTAAACTTGGACTTCCCAACCTCCAGAACTGTGGGAAATAAATGTTTGCTGTTTAAGCCAATAATTTACGGTATATTTGTTACAGCAGCTCAAATGGACTCAGACAGCCTCTAAAAGTGGTAAAGTGGTAGCAGCCATCAGCTCCAGTCATGTATTGCTATGGGGGAATGTTATTGTTATAAAATTACTTGGGTGTGTGTCCAGGGTGGATAAAAGTGGCAATTCATTTTCTTTTAATCCACTGGTCCTGAATCAACTTTCTGGAACTATGCAATACAATGTATCTCTGGTTTTTAAAACAAAGCCTTACAAATACTGGAAGGTAGTTTAGGATGTCTTTGCCTTATCTTTCTTCTGCATTAGACTAAATATTGTTGCTTTTTACAATCATGGACCTCACCACCGTAGTTGCCCATGTGCAGTATGTTAAATGTCAGTATTAAAATATGGTGTCTAGAATGGAGTACCAGATAGAGTTTAAAAACACAATAACAAAAGTGCAGGTTTAAGTAACAAACGGCACAAAAGAAAGGTAAAATTAACTAGGTCTTAGGGGTCAAAATCACCACTATCAGCTACAGGTATATTTCAAAAAGAGTACTTGGGATCTTTAATGAAAGGATATCTAACTATTTAGAAGAAAGATATTGCCACAATCTCCGGACAATTTCCAAGGTTGTATTTATACTGAGCTTCATCTTTCCAGAATGATCTAAACACTCTCCAGTCTTTGTTACAATTTTATAATAAATTGTGCACATTCTTCTAAAAAAAAAAAAAAAAAGAAAATGTGTAAAACCAACCATCTCCACGAGAAATAATCATGGATACAATAGACATTGTTTCCTTTTTCTGAATTCTTTTCACTTCTGGTTTTTTAATTGGGTAGATTAAGTATCAGCTCAATTTGTTAAGCGCTTTCCTTAAAACAATTAACTATTAATTATAGTCCCTGTTATTAGCTGTCTCCAAATCTTCCAAGCTGCAGATGTTTTTTACAGCAGGCTCCCAATGAGATTGGCAGTTTAGAATATTCTCTGCCAGCAAGCTGCATTCCTTTCAGCAAGTGCCTACCTGCAAAAGACTGTCCTTCTTAAAATAAGGTTTTTGTGCAAAGGAAAATGAGCACCACGCTGTAAATACACACGTAATAGCAATTAAAGCTGAAGGGTCTAATATACCAATTTTTATTTTCACTTTTTTGGGGTCAGAATCCTACATAGTGCATTGACTGAAAAGCCATTTTCAAACAACACACTATTAGGAATAAGCAGAAGTCTCTTACAGAGAGTGAGACCCTCTTCCATTGGCATTTCTCCATAATTTATAGCCACAGTGGAATACAGTAAATACCCCATATTTACAAATGCACTAAGTTTATTTTATGTTTATGTGATTGACACTGCACTTCACACGGTGCGCACTAATACATCAGATGTGTTCAGTAACTGTACAGATTGTTTCCTGTGAGAAGGACTCTTACACAGTAATGCATAGTTATACTTGAGTTCATGGTGTTCTGTATGTCCTGCAACTCCATTTGTACCCCATACATGATGCAATAACTTCTTAATGATTTAGAAATACTTAGCAGTCTGTTATCTGCCACTGAAAAGGAAGTCATCCTTACACATGCCCTTTAAGAAAGCTGTATTTGCTGTTTGAGGTAAGAAGAGAATATAAGGATGAATTTACTCTGTACTCACCCTGCAGGAGTGTCAATGCTAGAGTACAGAAAAGCAATGACTGCGTTAATTTATTATTTTTCTCTAATACGCGCTTTACCCCAATTTTCAAACTTCCCAATCCCTACCCAGGCCAAGGCAAGCCTGTACTTTTTGTTGTTTTCAAACATGTATTAAGTTCAAACTTTGTTTAATTAAAAAATAGCTGCATCAATTTGCTCAGCTTGTGTTTAATGTACTTGATGTTAGAAAATACCAGCATATGCTCATGGTCTTCTAGGCCCATCTCTGTTTCTCATCATTTTCATGGACTTCCTTTTACAGATTTTCCTACTACAGAAACTGTGGGGATGCTGAACTCTACTTACTCACGTGCTTCTCATTACCTAGGCTTATTGGAAGCTCCATCTCTCCTGCAAAGCTTTTTTTCAACTAGTGCAACCCAGGGTAATTACATTCTATTCTAAGAGACAAGGGTGGGACTTCCCGGTTCTGCCAGCAACCAGCTGTATGTCTTAAAGCAAAGCTTTTTTGATCTCTCACAGCCTAATCTCCTCTCTTGTAAAATGAAGGACTAGATGAAAGTGGCATTACCTAGTACAGCAATCTAAACTCAGGGTTTGACCTGCTTAACATTTCTGGCAAGAAGATGGTATTTATGTAGTTACAATACACAAATTAACCAATAGCTGAAATGGAACGTAAGAACTCAATTCATAGACTGAAATCCAAAAAGGCTGACTCCAGTGATGGGGCACCTGCAGAGAAAGGGAGGAAAAATTTCACTAGTTCATTCAAGCCCAAGGAGAAATATGGTGTGCCCAACTTTGCATCATTCACCAGGAGGGTATGTGCTGTGAACTTTGCAAATCAGGTTCACTGCTTTAATCTGAGGGGAAAACTATGTGTGTTTTCTTTGTTACCCAGTTCTCCAGTTTATGAGCTATTCAGAGGAAGCTGAAGCAGAATATAGGCATTTAATTTATTTTATTGTAATGCATTCAGATGAGTAGGTTTTAAATACCCATTAAGAAGTTTACTCAGCTGTTGACACAGCTCAGGGACTTTGGAGAATTAAAGGTCTCTAACAAGAGACCCAAACTGTCTGAATCCCTTTCTTACAGATGTGAGAAAGCACAAACGGCCTGAGCTTAAAAGGACAGTTATTGAAATTCAGATTGAACATGTGCATTTAACAACTAGAAACTGCATTCACTTCTCATTGCTAAAAGGATTGGGGCTTAACTGAGTCAGACATTTTAAAGAACTGCAAAACCATCTGGGAGGATTTATGTCCAAAAGTCAAAGGAGAGTCATAGAATTGGATGAGTATGAAGCATGATTTAAGTTTCTGTAATGTTTTTGAGGATTAACTTCAGGGTGAATCTAAACTATCATGTAAAGACACTTTAGTTTATAAGAAGGCCTGGCAGAACTTAGACTGCAACCCACCAAGGACATAAAAGATCCTTCGTTATGCTACAGTAGTGTATGAACCCCAGTTCCTCGCTGCTTCTGTTGCCATATTCAGAGCAATGCTCAGGTTCTGTGAGTGCCCTTTGCTCAAATGCCATGGCTGGAACAAAAGCAGGAGTGAGAATTAAGTCAAGCCCTGACTGAACAAACGCCACAATTTTTTAAGAAGGGAGTTGAGACAATTTAAATACCAACCTTCCAACTTAAATGCTGAAAATCAGTCGAGTCACTCCTGCAAGTGAGCCTTTTATTAAGAAGAAATGTCTTCAAACTCTTTCGGCAATACATTTATTATTGCCAAATATCACCGTTTCTCAATGGCTTTATTTAACCACTGCTGCTAGAAAATTCCCCTGTGTTCTGCTCTTGAGTTTTACTGCTGCAGAATCAGGAATATACTCAGATCAAATCATTCTTTCAACTATAAAAAATCATAACTATGACTGTAACTTCTATGTTGGAACATCAAATGTATGCCAGGTACTTCGTATATTTATTTCTAACACACTGATACTTGAGGGGAAGTTTGAGTTCATGGCAGCGCTACCACTATGTAGCTCTGTGAGACTTGTCTCTGAGCCTCAATTTCCAAGTCTGTTAAATGGAAATAAGAATAATCGTCACTTCATAGAGCACTACCAGGTTTAAAATACTGAAAAGCTTAGCACAGTGCCTGTAAATAATTGTCAGCTGTTACTGTTGTAAGATTTACCTGAGTGTTTTCCCAGCTTCAGTTTCTCACCCATCCATACGTATTTTAAGAAAACAAAGGAAAACTTTCTTCCACATAATTTCTCCATCAGCATTTTATCTACTTTGATACAGCTCACGACATTCTTACCCACAGAGCATTTACAAGTCAGATGCACTCTGTACTATGCATGGTGTGAAAGAGGTAAACACTTAAGAAACAGCTGGCTGTTAGACCCTAGACTCTGAGACAGAGAAAAGGGGAAAGTGAGCTCTCTGTTCCTATGCCTGTTTTCTGATGTTAGCATGCTTTAATTAAATGGGTACGGGGTGGGGGGACTTCAGTTCTGGAAGTATGGAGTAAGCACATCTCCCTCTTTTCACACCTAAAACCCTGGTTAAAATAAATAAAACCAGCAGCAGAAAACTCTAAAAGGTAGAGACAAGAAGGCAGACTTTCTGGGGATCTTTCCATGCAAAGCATGACTCATTGACCTATCTTAAAAGAACTGATGAAAGTTATTCCAGTAGAGAGGGAATGACAACAGAAGAAAACTTGGAACATCAGAGCAAAGAGAGGTCAACGGAATAGGTAAGTAGTATATGGGTAAATAAAATATACTACTCATCTTCCCCTGAGTTTTAAAAATTCTGTTAGATGTTTGAAAGCAAAATTATAATATTTTTCCAATGTGGTTCTCAACATAAAGAAGACAAGTGAAACACCTAACATACTATCAATAATTTCATTAAGTATGAGTGTTCTAAATATGTCAATTAAAGGACAGAGATTGGCAGAGTGGATTTAAAAAATGCCTCAACTATATGGTGTCTATAAGAAACTCATTTCTAATATAATGATATAGGTAGGATGAAAGTAAAGATGCACCATGAAAATACCAATCAAAAGAAAGGTATAATATCACATAAAGTAGATTTCAGACCAAAGAAAGTTACTGGGGATGGAAAGGAACATTACATAATGATAAAAGTGTCAATGCACCAAGAAGAATAGAAGAGTGTATGATTTCAAGCAAAAGGATATGGGGATGGACCTTGACTACTACACTTAATATTGGTGACCTTGGGCTTTAGTTTTCTGTAAGTTTCTCTAAGATTCAGTGTTCCCATCTCAAAAAATATGGTAATAACAATGCCTGTGTCCTGGGTTGTTCAAAGGTATAAATGAGGTCATTACATAAAAGTACCAAGCTATTGTTTGTATTTGTTTTCCCCTCCACTACCCTATTAATGCTTTGGCCTGAAAGCTGAAAATGGACACAAGAAATCTTCAAAGTAACCTTGACTTTTCAACTTTTGACATATCATTTCTTTCTCATAAACGGTCATGAGTTTTATTTGCAGAGCACAGTGTTTTGCTGTAAGGAAAGAAATGTGCTGGTATATTGATAAAGATCTTGGAAATATAGATTCCAATTAATTTTAGGAACCATTATGTAATGATGGGTGAATCCATGGAAGATCTGTTGACACAGAATATAATAATTACATATGGTAATGCAGTGGAACCCAGATCCTTACATATTTTCACCTGCGTCTTCTTTTCAGACTTAAAATAAGAAGGAAAGGTAAAGATTAAGAGAAATAAATTAGATCATGCAATTATTAGTTAATATTCCATAAAACAAGAATTGCAAAAAAGAAAGAACAAAAAATTGTTATTCAAGTAATCCCATTTAATGTTTCCTTCCTCCCTCCCTCCCTCCTTCCTTCCTCCCTCCCTCCCTTTCTTTCTTTCTTTCCTTCCTTTCTCTCTCTCTCTCTCTCTCTCTCTCTCTCTCTCTCTCTCTTTCTTTCTTTCTATTTTTCTTTTAAGTTTCTGTGTGTACTTTACATCTTCCTATCTGGTGGGGAATGGAGGCTTTGTTCCTTTTAAGCATAATCCTCATCACTGTGTGAGCGTGAGTAGATATATGGGATTTAGCTACTCTAACTCATGTGATTCCAGTAGAACTAAAATAAGCTTCAGAAGAAATTAACTTTTCTATTTTCAGACTTAATAGTCTAGGTCAGAATTTAACATCCCAAAAGACACTAGAAAAGAGTAAAAAGAAGATGAAAAAGCAAAAAAATAAACAAATGTATTCCCCCACAAAAGGTATACTACAGCTTGCTATTGATAGATGACAGCACAGCACCCCAAATAGTAGGTACTATTATTTTCATCCATCATAATTGATTAAAAGAATAGAACAAAGAAAAGTGATTTACAAATTTATACTAATTAAATTTTAGCTTAATTTTAGGAAATGACTTAGCTACTAAATGGGTTACTAAATGAATAATTGAAAATAAATGAATCAAAATATAAAATTTCAAATAACCTAATATTAAGCTTGAAATTATACTTTATTAATAGAAAAAAACTGATGTTCACAGGCTTTTTATGGGACTTTAACTTGTTGTACGTTGTTGCATTCAAAAACATTTAGATACTCTGAAAACTTGGGAGATCTCGGACAACAGAGCTTATTAAACGTCAAGTTCTCTCAGGTCAAAGCTGAAGAAAACAGTCTTTAAAGCTGCATTTTAGATAATTAAACCGCCTTAGGAAACAGTTCCAGATTAAAATAGCTCTGGTTCCTGGTTCTCTCGACTATACACAGTTAGAAGAGCTAGTAATTTTTAAAATATAATTAGAGCACTGGATGTTTATCAGAAGGAAAACTCACTGTCTAGCTAGACATCAAGCTAACTAGTTCATGCATTTATTTTTTCATATTTAACCACTGTCATGTCTCTATTTCCATGTTCTTAGACTTTATATACCACTAACTTCTAAAAGAATTTGTGGCAGTTTAAAAATGGTGTTAAATATGTTTGTTTTAAAAATAAATAGAATATAGACCTTTAAGAGGAGCAAGGAAAATAATTGTTACCAATATCTGTTTTATCAAGATGTTACTAATATCTTTGCTCCTGTTGACCATGGCCACTGAATTTAACTCTGAAAAAAAAAGTTATGATATTAAACTGTATCATAAGGTGATTACGGCAATAATTAGCATTTTACTTACACGCATCAGAGATGTTTCTTTTTTTTAATTTTTAAAATTTTTGGCCATGCTGTGCGGCACGTAGGACCTTAGTTCCCTGACCAAGGATCAAACCTGGGCCCCCTGCAGTGGAAGCACAGAGTCCTAACCACTGGACTACCAGGGAATTCCCAACATCAGAGACGTTTGATAAATAGTTTTTATATTCACCTCCCAAAGTCCCATTCTCTTCATGGTATAGCAAAATTCCAGCTAAGGTTAGACAACTTACTAGAAAGTTCAAAAGAAAAAATTCAGATTGATTTCTGCCCGTTTGAGTAATCTGACTTCAAGATGAGTTTGTAAAAGTCTACATTTATAGACAAAGAATAAAATAAGTGTTTGTTTGTTTGTTTTTAAATCTCAACTGGTTTATGGAAGGACAGGCAAAACGAAGAAAAAGCATTCTGCATCTCAGCTCTACTGCCTCTGTACACTCACACTGAAATCCTTGCAGAATGCCAAGCAAGGGAAATGTTTCAGGGCCATTCATCCAAAGTCTTGAGATGCTGTGATTGAAAGTAACATGTGGAATCAGTTTGAGAAAAATATAAGTCAGAGAAAAATGACATGAGTAATAAACTAAGATAGAGTGGAGATTATTAAAAAATGGAAATAGCTTCAGGGAAATATTTTGAGATGCAGCAAATTTCAAAGCTGGAGAAACAGAATTTGCTAACACAGAACATACATCTGAACTATTATGTATCTATCTATTCACTACCTGTATTTGCATGAAATTGCTTTAAATACTGATCTGTAACCCCAAATATAGTGTAATATACCTCACTGATAAAACACCTTTGTTCTTTAATGAACTGAAAATAGGAAAAGATCATATATTTCTTGGCGTGGTAGGAAAAGCTCTGAACTAGAGGCAAGAGAACAGGATTCTACCTTAGCCACATGGACCATCCTGGCTTCAATGGGGATGTCATTTAACTTCTCTATGTCTCTGATCTTCTAACTATAAGGTGAAAGGAGATGACTTCAAAGATCCCCCATCCTCAAACTGTGAATACATAAATCTAACACTTCCCAATGCTTTGGGTATTTAACAAAGGTTTTACTGAGGCTAACATGATACTTTTTACTATCACGAGGAAATTGACTCAAATATAGGATAAGATATTTGGGAAATTTTCTAGGGCAAAACAATAACCTTAGAGAATTTGAATGAGACAGGTAAAAAGGTCTTATTTTAAATTATGCCAGAGCAAATTTTAGAAAAATGTTTAGAGTTAAAAAGAGGCATCGTGTATTTGAAGTTAAATAAGAATGGTGTTGAGAATGTATATCTTAAAATGCATAGAAGTGAAATAGATGTAGAAGGGTAATCTTTAAAGCTTTATTGCATTCAGCGGACACAACTTCAATTTTTACTACTATTCAGAATGATCAAAAATCTCACTGGTTACAGAGGTCCTGATTATAGAAGCTCTTCTAACACTTTGGAAATGTCCTTTGCTTGGTGCTTAGGAAGATTTAAATGCATTAAAAGATTTAATGCATTTAAGAAATGCATTATAGTAAGATTCTGATGAGTAAAAGGGATCAGTTATAAGGAATAATAAGTATTGAAGTTCAGGACCAAGATGGCAAGCATTTGTGTTCCATCAGCGGTGCACATAACCCCAATGTGAAGAATGCTGATTCAGAGTAACTACTAACTACCTGGAGATATATCTTACATATATTATCTCATTTATTCCTCACAAAAGTCTTTTAAGACTACCTCAGGATATTGACCATAGTTTTTCCTACATTTCCAGGGAAGGGGGTGTTCAAGAGAGAGGACACTGAAAGCTCTATTCCTACAGTGAGGAAGATAGTCTTACCCTTCTTTGTTGAGCATTGCTATTATTATTACTTATTTTTTTTGTGGTACGCGGGCCTCTCACTGTTGTGGCCTCTCCCGTTGCGGAGCACAGGCTCCGGATGCGCAGGCTCAGCGGCCATGGCTTACGGGCCCAGCCGCTCCGCGGCATGTGGGATCTTCCCGGACCGGGGCACGAACCCGTGTCCCCTGCATCGGCAGGTGGACTCTCAACCACTGCGCCACCAGGGAAGCCCTTGAGCATTGCTATTATTAAGATCAGCTAATTTAATTTGTCTTAGTTTTGATCATTAAGCAATTTTTTTATTATAATTTTACCACCATATAAAGTTCCCTTCAAGGAAGGAATACACTAACAAAGCAACCTTTCTGACTGTTCCTATGGTGTGTGTAATGTAACTATTAGCATTCTATTTTGTAGGTCAACCTCTCAAGAATTTGCACGGTGTGAGTAACTGCACAATAACCCAGATTCTATGGATAAGAACTGAAGCTCTGGGCTGGACCTATGAATAAGGTACTAGCCTCAGCAAGGCTAACAATCCCTGAATCAAAATCTCAGAAATGTTGGTAACTATCGTGTGGCAGAATTTTACACACACACACAAACACACACACACAAGATCATGAACGTAATTTCATTTCTTTGTTTAGATTTGTTTTTATCTAGCCTAAACTAGTCTTTACTCCTGGTCCATAGAAAAAATAAAGTGAATCCTGGAGTCTTACCACCTCAGCATTATAGAATCCAAACTCAAGTTAGGAAGAAGAAAAAGACGAATAAAGCTTGTAGAAGCCGGCATATATTTTACCAAAGTCACAAATCAAAGCTGACAGCAGCCTGGCAAGAGATTAGAGGAATGATCAGATGACCAGGGAGAAGAGAACATGACCAATAAATTTATTTGCTCTGATTTACTCACTCTCAATTATTTGATTATTCATTCATTCTTTCATTCATTTATGTATTCAGTTACTCATTTACTTATTTTTATTTTTTTAAATTAATTTATTTACTGAAGTATAGTTGATTTACAATGTTGTGTTACTTTCAGGCGTACAGCAAAGTGACTCAGTTTTATATATATTCATGCACATATATCTATTCTTTTTCAGATTCTTTTCCCGTATAGGTTATTACAGAATATTGGGTTCAGTTCCCTGTGCTATACAGTAGGTCCTTGTTGTTTATCTATTTACATATAGTAGTGCGTATATGTTAATCCCAAGTTCCTAATTTATCCCTCTCCCCATCCCCGAATTTACTTTTAAATGGTTCCAAATTGTCAATGCCTTTGAGCACGTGGCAAAATCAAATGTATATTCTCCCTAGAGGAAAGCACCTGCATCCTAGACCACAAGGGACCCCACATATAATTTTTCAAATGGCGAGCAGCACACAGTCAAATATAATCAAGCACACAAGCAATGCACCATGAGCAAGAACATTTTAAAACAACAGAACAAACAGACAACATAAAAAGACTTTCACAGATTTCTGATGTCTGAATTATGAGACCCAGGCTATAAAACAATTATGCCTACTATATTGTTGTTGTTGTTTTAATAGCTGGGGTAGAGGTATTAAAAAAAAGATTCCTGGAGAAAGCTCACTTCTTTTTTTTGAATTTATTTATTTTATTTATTTATTTTTGCCTATGTTGGGTCTTTGTTGCTGCGCACAGGCTTTCTCTAGTTGTGGTGAGCGGGGACTACTCTTTGTTGTGGTATGCGGGCTTTTCACTGCGGTGGCTTCTCTTGTTGCGGAGCACGGGCTCTAGGCATGCAGGCTTCAGTAGTTGTGGTTCACTGGCTCAGTAGCTGTGGCTCACAGGCTTCAGTAGCTGTGGCTTGCAGGCTCTAAAGCGCAGGCTCAGTACTTGTGGCGCATGGGCTTAGTTGCTCCACGGCATGTGGGATCTTCCCGGATCAGGGCTCGAACCCGTGTCCCCTGCATTGGCAGGCGGATTCTTAACCACTGTGCCACCAGGGAAGCCCGAGAAAGCTCACTTCTGATTGGAGAAAAAAAAAAAAAAAAAGGAACAGGAAACTATAAAAAGGCACCTGGTTTCAGGACTTAATGAACCTCAGGTTCTTGATGTCTCATCAAAGAAAGAATTCAGTGAGAGACAAAGTGATAGGTAAGAAGTGGATTTATTTAGAGAGAAACACACTCCACAGAGTGTGGGCCATCTCAGAAGGTGAGGAAGGCCCAGTTACTCATTTATTAATAAACACTTATGGGGTCAAGCAGTATTCAATATACTAGAGATATCAAGAAGAATAAATCATGATCCCTACTTTGGGAAGCTTGCTCTCGAATGGCTGAGAGAATAGACAGGTATAAGTCATTACAAAAATGATGATGATGATGACAGATCCTTCTGTCAGACTGACTATAAGCTAGGTGCTATTCTAAGAGTTCCTGAAACTCAGATGTTCTAAGTGCTATGAAATGTGATTTATATTCTATGTACTTCTGGAGGACTCATTGGGATGTCATATTATGGTGCCATTTATAGTTAGGACCCTGGAATTCTCTCCCTTTTTTAAATTGAATTATAGTTGATTTACAATATTGTGTTAGTTTCAGGTATACAGCAAAGTGATTGGGTTATACATATATACATGTATATCTTTATTATTATTATTCGATTCTTTTCCATTATAGGTTATTACAAGACACTGAAATAGTTCCCCGTGCTATACAGCAAATATTTGTTGCTTATCTATTTTAAATATATATGGTAGTGTGTATCTGTTAATCCCACACTCCTAATTTATCCCTCCCCCTGACCCTGGAATTCTAATCCCATCTTTTAAAGGAAATATTTTGTGAAGAACAGAAAATCAGTGTCTGTGTCCCTGCTAACCAGCCACACACACTCACACGGCCCGAGGGGTACAGAGTGATGTTGCAATCTTTGTAGTCATCATTGTGGAATGGCAACATCTTTGACAACAGAGAACCTCTTGACAACAGAGAACCTCAGGGACAAGGGCATGAAAGAATTAGTAAACTGTACATTTATGTGTATATTTTCCTGCAGGTTCAGTAGATTTGTACTTGTAACCATCTTTCAGGTTACAAGTACACCCACCCACCAACACCCACCAACACCCATCTCCATCCATCTCTTTTAGAAATACATTTCAATGTACATTTTCAATAATATTTTTGCTTTTTATGTTTAATAACTATTTATCATAATATATACTTATGACATTTTGATCAATCAGGCAAGTCTAAAATTATAATTCAATACAGAGAAATAATTCAATATATTGAGAATATATTGAGAATTATGGTCACAGAAAACTGTTTTAAACGTTGTATTGCAAAAATTAAAATAAATTGATCAGTAAAAGGTTTTCAAGAATAAAACACACTATGTTGGGAAAACTTCTGTGGGGGAATTACAATAGAAATATGGTTTTAAGGGTAAAAAGAACAATATAAAATTCTGACTTTTAAGATCTCACTTTTAAAAAGTAAATAATGGTGAATTACAGATTGTTATGGTGTTTTCTTTCTCACAGTGGATTCATTTTTACAGTCAGAAATTACTTCTTTAGCAATGGTAGCAATTGAAACTTATCATGAAATATTTTAGGTCTCAAGTTTAAAGTGACAGAAGATATACGTAAGTTTCCAAATTCTTGTAAGGAATATACAAGAAAAAACTTTGAAGAGCATTGGGGTAAACTGATCACCCATTTTCCACTGAAAATGTCAGTGTCTCAGCGTAATCCTAATCTTTCCCTTCAGGAAAGCTAATATAGTTAGGTGTGCTACTATGGTCTAGTGCTTTAACATTCCATGACCTCACTAATTTTATTTATATGTTATTCCCTAGGTATGGTTATTTTGCTGTTGTTTTGCAAATCACCTACGTCATCCATTTTCAGGTTGCCATTTCATAATTTTATTCCCAGAACACCATCCCTCTTCACATTCCATTGCTATCCTGTTGATTCTCCATGGGGAGATGGTGAAGACATCATAAACAAGGAAATGCCTTGAAGAAAACAACGGAATGGTCAAAGATGGCCTCTGGGTAATAGGACACAGATGGATAAAACTTCCATTATTTTTTAAGTATTCATTGGAACCAGAGTGGAAATGGAAATGGTAATGTGGAGTTACCACCATTTAGCACCAGAACTTCAGGCTCCCAGCTCCCATGAAAAGAAAATTCTAGTTCTTGAAAATCAAAAGCAAATTTAATAAACACATTTCCATGGGAAAAAAGGTTCACAGGCTACAGGAAACTTTTTCTAGTGGTTATGTTGCCATCTCTTTGAGGTTGAACCAACTTTGATTATTCATGAGTTGAATGCATGCTCCCTTAATGGTGGGGGCGGGCAGAGGAAAGGAAAGAAAATATGTGAATCCTCTAATAGGGGACAGACAGGCTACCACACATGACTGTGCACTTTGTGCACTGCCAAGTATACCTGGCTAAGAAGCTCAAGTGAGGGATTCAAATCCAACTCAGGCACTTGCCATCCAACTACAATCTCCACGGCTGTGATGTCCAAGAGGGAGTATCTTTTTCTTATTCATACAAAGGTGCAAATAGACTAATAGTAGCCTGTTTTCATCTGGCTCTGATTTCTCACCTTTCATCTACTCTTCAGAAAACCATATTGGCTCTACCTTCAAAACAGATCCAGAATCTGATCAAGTTTCACAACCTTCAATGGTACCCGTTGGGCCCAAGTCACCATATCTCCTGCCTGGATTGTCACGATAGCCTCTTAACTCAGGCCCCCAGCTGCCACCTTATCCCCACTGTAGTTTATTCTCAGCACAGCAGCCAGAATGATCTTACTAAAGTGTGAGCCAGATCATGTTGCTTCTCTGCTCAAAACACTCCAGTGGTCCCACTCTACGCAGAACAAATGCCCAAGTCCTTACAGTGTCCACCAGGCGTATGTGATTTCCCCCTTTTCCCTAGATCTCTGACTTCATCTCTCGACTGTTCCATTCACTGATTCTGCTCCAGACACACAGGTCTCTGTATTATTCCCTTAAGACGCCATGCATTCCCCTGCCTCAAGACATTTGCATATACTATTCTGTCTGCCTAGAACCGAGACATCTCCATGGCTCATTCTCTAGTTTCCTATTAGTTTGGGCCCAAATATCATTTTGTGTGTGAAACCTTCTCTGACCACCTTATTTAAAACAGCAGCAACACTCACACACCTTTTGTGTTAAGCACACCTTTTATTTTCTGCATTTTTGATGCTTTGACCTCTGGAGCCCTGCTGAACCTGGAGGGACTGCCCCTCTCAGGGTTAGCCATTCCTAGAAGTAGGAAACCACTGCCTGTGAGTATAGCTTTCATATGCAGACTAACCGATCCAGAGCTCACTGTCAACCACTTCCTCTGTAGAGCTCTCACACTCAGGGACTCTAGCCACTTGCCTTAATCACCCCAGGGCCACATACCAGACACCCAGGGACTGTCCCAACACCTACAGCCTGTGGAACTCATTTGAGCTGGACAGTTCTAAGCCTGTTACCCTGCCTCGCCCATTCTTTTCCCTGGAAACCACAATGAAGGCTCTTGCTCAGGCCTTCCCTTGGCCCTTTGTTTAATAATATAACAAACTATGTTTTCAATAATTGACTCTTAACCTGTTGGCCTCACTATATCTATATGAGTAATAATAAAATCTACATTTAAAACACACACACACACACACACTTTAGTTCCTTTCTCTGCTTTATATTGCTCCATATATGTTAAAATGGCTATCATCAAAAAGACAAGAGATAACAAGTGTTGGCAAGGATGTAGAGAAAAGGGAACCCTGTGCATTTTTGGTGGGAATGTATGTATATTGGTGCAGCCACTATGGAATATGGTATGGAGGTTCCTTAAAATCTTAAAAACAGAACTACCACGTGATCCAGCAATTCCACTTCTGGGTATATATATGAAGGAAATGATAACAGAATATTGAAGAGATATCTGCATTCCCATGTTTATTGCAGCACCAAGATATGGAAACAATCTAAGTGTCCATCAATAGATGAATGGATAAAGAAGATGTGGTATGTGTATATATGTATGTATGTATGTAGGTATGTATATATATATATATACACACACACACACAACGGAATACTATTCAGCCATCAGAAAAAAGGAAATCCTGCCATTTGTGACAACATGAATGGAGCTTGAGGGCAATACACTAAGTGAAATAAGTCAGAGAAAGACAAATATTGTATATTATTTACCTGTGGAATCTAAAAAAGCTAGACTCAGAAAAAAGGTAAAATGATGGTTACCAGGAGCTGAGGGTGGGTGAAATGGAGAGATATTAGTCAAGAGATATAAACTTTCAATTATAAAATGGGTAGGTTCTATAGATCTAATGTACAGCATGGTGACTATAATTAATAAATCTGTATTATATACTTGAAAGTTACAAAGAGAGTAGATCATAAATGTTCTCACCACAAAAAAAAAGAAATGGTAATTATGTGATTTGATGGAGGTGTTCACTAACACTATGGTGGTATCATTTCATAATATATAAGCACATCAAATCAACACACTGCACAATAACATTGTCAATTATATCCCAATAAAGCAAAAGGAGAAAAATAAAAGACCGGCCAATATTCCTGACAGTAGGATGTTCCTATGCCACACGGTACCAGCTGGAGTGGAGATTTGAGAGGGTCTAATTTCCTAAGAGTTTGTCTATAGATTTCAAAGATGTTACCTCAAATCTAGGATTCTTACTTACCTAATTTTTAAAATCTTTTTCCTAATGGCATATGTCCTTGGCTTACTCTGAACCACTCTAACATAGGAAGCTCTGAAGTGCCCATTATCTCCAAAACTATAGGGATGTTGTAGAGAATTTTATCTGAAGACATGGTGCTTAACGTTTTTTTTTCTTATCTAAGAAAAGTTTTTGTTTCTTTTAAAGAAATGGCATGCATTTTCCTAGGGGACAACTGTGAATCACATTAACTGCTTGTTCCCCTTTTGGTTTTAGTCATCAGGAAGGTCAGAACCAAAATTTCGACTAAATGATTGTTAAGAAATATGTAGCTTATATATATTATTATCATTCCAAAGTACCACTTCCAACATACACCTCTTAGTCCTAACTTGATCTTTTATTCCGCATATTTTCTCTAATTCTCATTTGCATCTACTGTATTTCAACCTCGTTGCTTTTCAAGCCCTTCATTCAATGGTACAGATATTTAAATTAAGTAGGCAAATGAAATCACATTTGCTATGGGCTTTGGAAACAATCAGTAGGACAGAGAAAAACAATTTTATTGTGGCCAAATTCAAATCCCCAGGAAGTGTGACATATTTCCTAATTTATGTCTATATCTTTTTTTTCCCATCATGATGTATCTACAAGATTTTGAATAAAATCATGCTCTAACCATCTAAGATAATATGACAAAAAGTTGAATAATCAGAAATTCTTGGTCCAAGAAATACAAAGATTTGAAATTAAAATAAAATCAGAACAGGTGAGCCAGAGATTTTAATAAAAATACTGTAAGTTTATTAAGCTATTTTATATCATGAATGCAGGTTTTAAAGAAATCTAAAATACTCCACACGTTGTGTTCTTACAGAACTAACTCAGGATCCTACCACCTTCTCACCTTTGGCAACTATGTGACGTTTAATTTTGGTAGATTTTTTAAAATTTGACTTCTTTCCCCAATAATAAGAGTTTAGTGATACCTTCAGACCAAAGCTATTTATCTAGCTACACCTACTAGCACAGCATTGCTCCTTTCTATACTTTTGATTGTGGTGACCTGGGCTTACAAGGTTCTTTTCGAAACTGCTTGATATGGTTCATGAGTATTTATTCTCATATTAATAGGTGCAATCAAAATTCCTGCAATAATTTTGTAGAAATGATGTTTTAATTAAGCAGCAGTTGGTACTTTAAAGGCCAGATGTTTAACTGCCAGCTCGCCACCAGCTCCAGCAGCAGATGGCGGGCAAGCAGGTGGTTTGATCTATATAAAGTATCTGCTTGGAAAGGAAAGTGGACATCATGCTTACTTATTCTTACCCCTTAAGTATTTAATGTATCAATGAAGTATGCAAATCTTCCACAAGGTAATGCAAGAAAACATGAGAAACAACTTTAAGAGCAAACTGCAGAGAAACAACTGGTATGAGAGGTCTCGGAGGAGACTGGGGATGATTCTCTGTGATGAAAAGGAAAAGCAAATGCGAGAGGGAAGGTCAGTAGGAGACAGCAAGAGAAAAATCCAAGTTCCCTTCCTCCTTGCAAAGCCTAAGTGAATTCTGCATGTGGTTAATGGGTTATCTTTTGAGTTTTCTTGGTTTTGTAGCACCAGACAAGATGCTAAGAGGGTAAAACTCCTGAGGGCAATGACTTTGTATACAGAACCTAGCCTAGTGGCTATACTACAGTTGCTAAGTATATACTTATTTAGCTCAATCATTCATGCTTTAACACGCTTAATGAATACCTGCTGTGTGCAGGGAACTGTTCTAGGTTAAATGGCAAACAGCAAATACTTGGGGTTTGATAATTGCGGTGATCTGACTGTGGGACAGCCCTGGGCCTAGACTGATAAGGAAACTTCCTCATCTTCTGTTGTTCCAGGCAAGAGTCAGGACTACAGAGGCAAAGAAGAGAGGGGATGTAGGTTTGCAGGCTATGGTTACTAATCCCTAAATTAAAGTCAGTTTCTCTTGTTGCTGTTAAACTTGACTTTTGTTGTTGCTGTTAATTTGCTACTGGTTGTGCATGCCAGACTAATCTAAAGTCAGTTTTAGTTGATGTTTTTAATTAAAGCTAAATTTTGTTGTTGCTATTAATTTTCTACCAGTTGTGCTTGCAAGATTATAAATTAAGATTAAGACCTGTTTCAATAGTTCCAGATATGATACAGCGGTAAAACTCTGAAGTGAGCAAGAGAAGTGGTGACATATACATAGCCAGAACTAAAGGTGATAATTTCTGTATCTAAGCTCTTTGATGTCAAGTTTGAACTGTCTTCCCTATTCTTAGTATTTATTGAGTGAATGATTCAAGGCTAAGCTTCAAGTCATCTGAAATATGAAAGTAATGTTACTTATTTTTATATCTAAAAAATGAATCATAAATAGAACTTCAGGGTATGGTAGTAAAGATATCTTCTTCTTGGATTGATCCCTAGATCATTATGTAGTGTCCTTCTTTGGTAGTAAAGATAAAATATTTTTTTAATGAGTTGATGTTACAGGAGGAGGGTATTCTTCAGTTTCGCTGACTACAGAAGAGGAAATGCATGGTAGTTGACAGCATAATTTCTGATTTTGCAAAAACAAAGCTCTCAGCTAGCCATTCTACTTGAAAATCATATTATGACATTATATATTATTTAATAATGAATTACCTGTTGCATATGTATTATTATATATGAAGATGTATCATATATAATCATACATGTTCCAATTAGGGAGACCTAACATCTATTCCTAGCTCTGCTACTAACTAGCTGTGTGACTTAACCAATCATTTAATTTCTCAAGGTAACGGTGCTTTCACCTGCTAAACTGATAATGGGCTGGATGACTGCTAAAAAATCTCCCACTATGCCTATTCTTAAAAAATAAACATGTTAAAATTTTTTAAATACAATAAGAAGCATAGATTATATTTTCTGTTCCCTAAAGCACTTTGCACATTTTCTCTTGATAATACTAAAGAAGAGAGTCATGGAAGAGATGTGACAAAAAGAAATAGTATTCCCATATCATTCTGGAGTATAGAGGATCTCTAAACAAGACAAGTCTTGTACTCATCTGCAGAAGGAGGTCTACCATTGTCCTCCTACGGATGACCATGATTCCCCAGGCTTATGACCTCCTCTAGTTGCTAAGAAAAGTAATCCAATGAAGAGGATCTACAAGGAGATATGAACAAATGGATACCCTCCTCACCTCACTTTGCCCTCTAAGGCACATATGAATTGCAGAAACTGGAAAGTGCTTAATTCAAATGAATCTCTATGACCCATAGGAGGCTGTTACACTATGCTATGGAAAACTTAGGGGAACAAATTAACTTCTTAGGATTGTGATAGAAAATGGAAAGGACCAACCCTTGGGTTTCCCAGGGATTCCTAGGATTTTAAACTGCAGGGACACCTTGGAAATTTCTTTTCTCATTAAGATCTACCTTTATCTTCCTCCAGAAGATTTCTCACAGTCCCAGTTCCCACTGCACCTCCGGCCTCTGTAGCTGTGCCCAGGCTAGTTTTTCCTTCTAAAGATTGGGCTTTGACTCCCTCTGGGATCTTGGGACCAGTGTGTTTCTTTGACTTTATCCCACTTTCAGGAATGGAACCCCTTCAGGTCCAACCCCTGGGCACTGGAGTGGGTTCACTGTTAGCATGATTGACTCCCCAGCCATTCAAGTCATTTACTAAATCCTATTCATGAATATTAAGGTTTCCTCTTCAAAGTTCACTTATGAGGCTTCAAGAAAGGAAACATTTCTGAGAAAGGCTGTGTTACTAGTTGATCAGCCCCCAGCTGCCATCTGCTCTTGTGACATGCTGATGGAATGGTAAAAAGACCTCGAGGATTGTTTTATTAATCACAAAATTTCACTTACTTGGGTTTTGTCTCTAAGATTATTTTCAACTGTTTATTATATACACTTCTAAAGCACTGCCCTTATTTCAGAAGGATTGCTTCTTTGCAAAGGAAGCCATTATTACGTTGGACATAGACACATCTTTTGGCACAGAACTTCCACCGGGTTTAAAACAAGCCTTAGAATATTCAGATGGATTTTACGGCCATTCTTGAATAAAGCAATACTTCCCTCGATTTATTTATATTATATGACTTTCTCAAGGCATTTGAGACTTTGAGGATTAGCAGTCATTATGTAAAAATTAAGTAGCTCACAAATCACTTTATTATAAGCTCTCAGCTATCTCAACTGATGAAGTAACAGAATATGGTACTTTTTTTCCTCCAAATGTTACTTAATGCTTCCTGCAACAAACATGACAAATGTTAGACACTTCTGACATATGTTCAGCCTTGGAAATATGCAGTAGGGCTTAATATTCAGAATAACAATAAACTTTTATACGGATACATATGCAATTTTCATCAAACACCAAACTCCTAGCAAAGCAGGTGTCTGTCATAGCCATAACCATTGTAATAACCAAATCAATTCCCCACACCTAGGAGTCCCCTGATAGCCCGTATAAACTGGTTAGTAAAATATGATTATGTATGTCAGCCACACCGATGAAAGTTGGAGCCAGCCCCTGAGGATGTAAGTTAAAATAAACCCAGACCCTAAATAGCTACAGAATTGACCTGCCTTGGATGAACCTACTCCTTGTGATGGCAATGGTGAATCATTACAGTGGCAAAGGGCATTGCAACTAAGGCATAGTCAGGAAGAAAGTCTCCTCCTGCTGTCTGGCTTGGGCCTTAGTTTGTTCTGTACACCAAGGGTTTTATTTGGAGATAAACAAATCCATACTGAGACTTATTGCTGTATCGGCACACCAGAGAACATCAAAACTTATTGCTGCATGAAGTGACCATCAAATGTGGAGGCAGGTTGGGGGAGAGAGTGGAAGGAATTTCAAAGTATAAGAGGTCAATCTTTATTTATAGAAGCTATCTTTTCCTTTAAATAAAATTCTGACCAAAGGATTGAGCTTTTAGGACCAAAGATGAAGTAATAGGACTAGTCTGAGTTACAAAATCTTAGCAATTGACATTCCTGTATATGACTGATTATGTACATAATATCCGGCGATTCTGACTGCAGTCACAGTTGTAAGTTTACGTCTGAAATTTTCATGAGTAGAACTACTTCAACAAGCACCTTTGGTGTACAATGTCATGTGCAAGCCTTGTCTTTATCTACCTTGGAGGGCAGTGCACACAGTGGGGCAGGAGCAAGCCTTGGGAACCAGACTGTCTGGGTTTGAATCCCAGCTCAATTCCTTACTGGTTGAGAGACCTTGAACAAGTTTAAATCATTTAACCTCAGAGTACCCCAGAGCTACATCTGTAACTCAGGAACAATAATAGAACATACCTCTTTAAGTGGTTGTGAGAATTAACTAAGAATCTTTGGACAGTGGCTGGCACATAAAAGAAATATTTAAGTATTAGCTATTATTATTGTTTAATAAATATTTATCAAGTACCTACTAAGCATCAGGTGCATATGACTCTATTTTTTTTTTTTTTTTGCGGTACGCGGGCCTCTCACTGTTGTGGCCTCTCCTGTTGCGGAGCACAGGCTCCGGACGCGCAGGCTCAGCGGCCATGGCTCACGGGCCCAGCCGCTCCGCCGCATGTGGGATCTTCCCAGACCGGGGCACGAACCCGCGTCCCCTGCATCGGCAGGCGGACTCTCAACCACTGCGCCACCAAGGAAGCCCCATATGACTCTTATATAGTAAATATTAATGTAGCTTGAAATTTCTTTGCACTGAAGTATTAACATTCTGTATTTCTAAAATTCCTTGTTTTCCTCTAAAACAAGGAAGTATCTCTTTGCATGAGTTTTTTCCCCATAAACAAGCAAATTGGTTAAAAGAGGACAATCTAACAAGAGAATAAAGCTATGATACCTTTTGTTTTAGTAAGGATCTCTTAACTTACCCTGTGAAAATGAAAATCCACATTTTTTTGAAATCAAGGAAGCAATTTCCCATGTAATATCATTTGGTGTTTACTCTGTTCAGATTTTGAAAGTAAAACCAATTCTTTGGGTTACTGGACTTGAATTTTACTTCAAAAATGAGTTATCACTAAATGGAATAGCTAAATAGAATTAGTCTAGAAGTGAAAGAGAGATTTCCTTAATCACACCTAGCTTTAAAATCACCCCAGAGGTGACCAACCTCCAAAGGCAGCGGGTCTAAAATTAGGTCTAATTTCTATGTAGGGAAGATACAGGGAGCTTTTAAGCAGGAAGAAGAGGTGGGGACCCTGTGGTTTTCATTTAACAAAGCCTGCAGTAGGCACTTGAGGAGTAGGGAGCAGAGCTCAGAAAATACAATTTCCCACCTTAGACTCTGTGGCTATGCTGTTCAAAAGCCTGTAAGGCAATTTAACAGACATGAACAGTAATTACAGGAGATTGTGGAAGGGAAACAGGAGAAATTACAAAGAGGGGATGAGAACTGCAGGAAGAAGGGGGTGAAGAACCAGGTGCGAGTATACTTTAAGTCAGGACAAGAGAAACTGAAAGCTGAGAAATAACAAACTTTGATCCAGAGCGAGTGACCCACAAACCACTATAATATTGCATTTCTGTATTACCACAAAGGGAAGAGAAATACTAACTACCCAATATTTTTTATAAAGGAGAATAGGGCATATTGTATTATCTTCTCAGTGCTTTAGCTGTGTAGTTATATTTTCTGGTGGCTTGGAGACAGAGAAGCATTTGAGAGAGAAACCATTGAAGGTGTAGAGAATGGCAGGGCAGAAGAAGGCATGGCAGAATAGTGAGAAAGAAGTAAGGGCAATGGTTGAACCTACAGCTGCCAAAGAAATAGTGGGAAAGTCAGAAAGAAAGGAATCCTAAAGTAAAGCAGCAAGGGGGGTGGGGGGAATTGAACGGCCCAGAGCAGAATATTTCCAGAGGCTACATGTCTTTTAGACTTCTACACACAGGGCATATATATGTTGGAGATTATCAGCATAAATGAGAGATACACTCATATTCGTTATGTATATATACATATACATCTATCTGTTTCACAGGTACAAGAACATTAAACTTTATTAAGTAAACATAGACTATATGCTTATGCATAATTGAGTTTTCAAAGTGGGACTCATCCATCCTTGATTTAAAAACAGTGCTCCATCATGACTATAAAGTTTAAGGGCATTAGATGAAGCTCAGAGTTACCCCAAAATCTGGAATAATAGACTCCCTGTAAGCTGTCAATCTGTCACAGAGTGAGCATTAGTAATTGTAGGAGGAATGAATGAATGAATGAATGCACTAAGGAATGAATGACAGAGGCCCCTGAAATGTGGAGATGGAATGGCTATTGGCTCTGTTAGGATTCCAGCTCTACCACTTGCTTTTCTGGGACTACTCTAGCTTCAATTGCTTCATCTGTAAAATCTAGGTGACTATAAAGACCTACAACCTATAGTTTTGGAGAATTCAATGAGAAAATGGAGCTAAAGACTTAGCCCAGTGCCTATACATAGCACTTTTCATTATATGGGTTACCTGCTGACACTATGATGGAGCCCATCTCAGAGCACAAGGTATAAGATCTGTGTTAGTCTATGGTTTTCCAGCCTAGAGATGTCTAAAATTAAGGTTGAGAAATGTGTTAGGTCTTGAAATTGCAAAATTACAAGCTTTTAGTGACATTAATGTATATTTGCAGTTGGTACCTCAGCAAGACATTGGAAGGGCCACAGATAAAGGATAAAAAAGGAACCCAGAAAAGTAACTCAGTTCACAACTCTGGCACAATTGTAGTCACTTAGTAAATTCCCTTTTCAAGAGTGCCTGAGTCATTAAATGAGGATACATTTTGAGGGCACTGGGACACCATTTAATTGCAGGTTTCAGCAAGTTATTAAATGAGGCCCTAGTGGTTTGAAAACAATTAACGCATCATTTAATGAATTGAACACCAGTATATTTGGAGGAGCCCAAGTGGCTTGAATGAGTTAATGCATGACCCTAAGTGTACAATTAATAACAGGAGTGTCATGGGCATTAAGAGAAATAAAGGTAAGTGGCAATGAAAAGAATCAAAAGAGCCTGTCACCATATAAATTTAAAGAGCACACCAAAAAAAGAGGGGGTCTACCATTTCCAAAAAATTTCAAATAGTTCTCAAGCATTTTATAAATAAGTCCTAACATAGAAGAATGATGAACACTAGCACTGAACCATCTTCTGAAAAAGCAATGAGTCAAAGTTCAGGCTTTATTATATTATCATAAAAATGTTTCCCAGAGGTAGATGGTAGTTTTTCAACTAACTTCTGCAGAATGTAAGATCAAACCATGGGCTAAACTCAAAAAAGAAAGATTTATATCAAATTACTCCAAAGTATTTCATTAACACTCATAAGAGCCAAAATTCCTTTGGAGATAGCTCCAAAGAATGCCATTTGGCACCATGAAAACCACCACGCTTGTTCTACATACTCAGGTGGTACAGGATCTTGCCTGATTTGTAGCAGGTGTCCCTCTTTAATGGTATTTTTAGTAATTGAGCTTTTCATTGATTTTACTTCCCCTCCCCATCTACCCAGCTATGGCCAGACCTACCCAAAACCCCCGTTGTCTGACACACTTCTCAGAAGCCCGTCGACTGGCCATCTGCATCAATGCAGAATGGTCTGTTCCAATACTGTCTGTGTCTCTGTTCCATCTGCCTGATGTGATGTGTCCCTCACCTGTACTGCACTTCCCAGATGGGGACTGTTTTCCTGTGACCCACTGCGATACTCTAGTTATAATACTGTCACCCAGCCTGCTCTTCTCCTAGTCTCCTCAGGCTACCTCTCCCTCTCTTAGATATCAATCTAATAATAGGTCTAATTCACCCCAGTCCACTGCACTCTGCTGTAGGTAATCCACTCCTGTTCATTTTTTAAATCATTATTTTGGAGGCTGCCCAACAGTTTGCTGGAGATCAATAAACAAAATTGATCAATAAACAAAATAAATAAAAAGGACTTGTCCTGAAAAATAAAATCTGTAAGTTATGTCAAATCCTAGATACAGGTGAATGATTTCCCAATAATTTTAATACTCCCAGAGTTCTCAGGGAGTAAAATTCGTTATCACCCTTGGTCAGATAAATATTTACTAAACAATATTTGCTTATCATTCTCTTGGCAAAGCTGACAACTCAGTCTGCTAGTTTATGTTTTAAATCTCAAGTAAAATAAAAGTATGAGGGGAAAGCTCTTTCAATGGCAAATGCTTTCATTATAGCAAATCCATTAATACTTTCCCACAGGTGGACACCAAAGCACCTTGTACTGGCAGAAGCAGAATAATATGTATTATTCTCCCCAGGACTGCACCTCAAAGTGCAATTAAACAATTACACATGACAGAACGTGGGCTGTGCAGAAGTCATTCAAAATCTTGTTTTCTTCCTTTTTTTGGTTGGCTCAGCACTAATGTCATCTTTAAATGACTTACATCCTGCTGATGTTGTCTACGTAATTATAAAAAGCTGTCCATCCTATTTCAAGCAATAATCTATTTTATTTTTACTTTTGTGTCAAATAACCTAAGTCTTAACATTTTAACATCTAAGACAGGGGCAAATACTGTCTTTGGTGCCATTGCTATTTTTTTTTTGAGTGGTATTACTTCATTCTCCATTGGTTAACAAGGAACACATTCCTATTTTACATGTAAAGTGTACACCTGTAAGCACACATGTGCATGCGTGCGCACACACACACACACACACACTTTTTATTTAGCCTCCTCACTCTTGAGCCAAACTCTTGCTCAGATAAATCCAAGTTTTGATCACTAGCTTCTCTGATGAGAAGAGTATCACTGACTGTCAGTGATCCAGACTATAATGAACACATTATCTGTAACTACCAAAGAGAGAATTAAAAGATGAAAAAATATACATATAATAGCTAGTTCTCTTCAAAGTAGTGTGTTCTGTGGACCCATAGGTGTTCCTGAGACCTTTTCAGGGGACCAGGAGGTCAAAACTATTTTCATAATACTGCTGAGACATTACAGTTGACCCTTGAACATGAAGGTTAGAGGTGATGACCCCCACTCAGTTGAAAATCCTCATATAACTTTCGACTCCTCAGAAACTTAACTAGGATTAGCCTACTGTTGACGGGGAGCCTTACTGATAACACAAATAACCAATTAACACATATATTGTATCTTATATGTATATGTACATATATTTTATGCATTTATGACATACCTAATTTTTCCAGTATTTCCAGGTTGCATGATTAATATGTGAGTTTTTTCAAATTGTCAAAAATCTCCAGGGGCTTCCCTGGTGGCGCAGTGGTTGAGAGTCTGCCTGCTGACGCAGGGGACACGGGTTCGTGCCCCAGTCCGGGAGGATCCCACGTGCCGCGGAGCAGCTGGGCCTGTGAGCCATGGCCGCTGGGCCTGCACGTCCGGAGCCTGTGCTCCGCAACGGGAGAGGCCACAGCAGTGAGAGGCCCGCGTACCACAAAAAAAAAAAAAAAAAAACTCTAAATTTTTTTCCAATATATTTATTTTATAAAATCCGCATATAAGTGGACCTGTGCAGTTCAAATCTGTGTTGTTCAAGGGTCGAAAGGAATTGTCTTTTTCACTCTCATTCTATCATAAGTCTAAGGTGGAATTTTCTAGGGGTTATATGATGTGTAATAGCATACGAGACTGAATGCTAAAGCAGATGGACGAATCTAGCCATCTTCTGTTAAGCTGAATTGGAGAAATTTACAAAAATGGAAAATATATTGCCACTCTTCTTACTAAGTGTTTGTTTTCAGGAATATAGTATTTTTTCATTAAAATGGCATTTATGTAAACATGGAGTGAGTTTGTTATTTTAAAATGAATTATTAGGTAAATATTTTTAATTCACTTTTAATTTCTAATGTAAATATAGAGACATATAACTCACAATAAACAAATTACTAGCAATTTTTAAAAGTTTCAAGGGATCCTGAGATAGAATCAAACATTTGAACATCACTGATCTAAATAAAGATGAGCTTCTTTAGCGCTGACATGTTTGAGGGGGAGAAGCTGGATGACTGAGACACATAGAATTTGAGGCCAGATGATTGAACTGAATTTTAATTTTCACTTTCCTCTCTTGATCCCTGTGATTGCTTTCAAGTCTGAAAAAAAATTTTTTTTAAAAGAAAGAAAGAAATTGCAGGAAAAGAGAGGCCAAAATATTGATCCTAGAGAGTACTATTTAAAGTATTGCAATATTCCAGGAAAAAAAAAAATAGGGGGCGTGAGTTCTCAGCATTCTTTTCTTCCTCTTCATGGTAAATGACCACCCCTTTGAGGTAAACTGTTATACACCATGTAGGACATAGAGTAAGTTACACAGAAGTAAAACAGGCAGAACATGATAATTTTCAGTTTTGAGTGTCATGCTATGGATTTTAAATCTGAACAAAATACATCTATTCATTGAAAAGAAGAAGATCAAGTTTTGATGACATCTATCACCACCAGCCAGGCTTTCTCATAACTGCTAAACACCTTCCATTCTTTTCATCATTCTTTATAAGCCAAGCATTTTAACTTTCAACTGCTTTTTTTTTCCTTAATAAATTTTAGTTCCCTTGAAGCGTAAGATGAACAGAGAAACCAGGACTCAAGCACAGGCAACCAATATAAAATGGGGCTCTCATCTTATTTGTTCTTAATTTTGTGCTTCTTTTAATGCTGGTCAAGGGGTCTCAGCTCGCCTTGTCAGAGTGTTGGCTAATACTGAACTTACATTAAGCAAATGTTTTTAACGTATGCTACTGTTTATCCACATCTCATCCATTCGATCACAGTTTTATCTTTGAATCCAAGGGCAGAATTTATTATTTGGTTTTACAAGCCTTTCACACTATTATATCTGATTCACTGACTTAGCTCTACCACACCGCTTCACGACATCTATTTACGGAAGCAGGACAGCAGGAAAAGAACTGCCTGACTTTGGAGTCAGACAGAACTGAGTTTTAGTCCTGGATCTGCCAGTTGACTATCTGAGTTCTCCAAAGCCTGCCTAACCTCTTCCTCCATCTTTCCATTATTAGCCTAAACTTTTTGTTGACCTCCTAATATTGACCTTGTGGGTTTCTTGTTCTCTTTAATTAAAGAATGCAAATTCTCTGATCCCTTAGTCTTTATTGTTATATTCAGGGGAACATCCCTACTGTAGAATAATGAACTGATGTTTAATGTGTGTGTGAAGTTGTAGCAAAAATAAATGTAAATGAAATTTTTAAGATCTTGTGATGAAAAGCAAGCAACTCTGAATTTGTATTACCCCAAATTTTATTATAAACATTCAAATTGCTTCAGTACCAGCCAGAGTTCCACAATGAAGAATCCATCAAAAGAAAAGTCTGCTAGTCACTTAAGCAGGCACTTAGAAATTACTCAATATCAACTTTAATGAAAACATGTTGAATTTTAATACGTGAACTTGAACTGGAACCAGCAGTCAAAGCCTTGCCAAAATAAATGTCTACCAGCATAAGATAATTATTTGAAGAAGTAACTGGAACATTAAGTTAAGCTGGGGAGTTTTTCAGCCTAACCAGAAAGACAACATTGATAATTTGTAGAATGTAAATATTTAAATATAGGCTCTGTATAATAATAACATATATCAAATATACGAAATATAATGACGCAATAACTTAAAACTGCTAATTACAATGCCTTCTGCAACACCACACTAGTGAAGTTATCTACACTATTGGCAGTTTCAATAATTGAGAAATTTATAAATAATTTCATTTAGCCCTTTAATCAACTACTGTAGTTCTTTAACCTTTTTCATTTACCAATACTGTAATGGATCTTTAAGGTTTTTGTTGTCACATCCACCTTATCAAGCAACTGAGAGCAGCTTTGTAAGACTTTGTATATGGGATGTTAAAACAAGTTGTGGAAAAGTAGAAAAACTCTGTTAGAAACTCAGTCATCTGCCACCATATAGTTGATATCAATCAGTAAATATAGTAGCTATTTCACAAAATTGTAAAGTTGCCTCACAGTTACTAATTCAATCAAACTATTTTTGTAATTAGTCTAAGCTGTAGGCATTAAAAGGCTCACAATGTAAAGGAGACATTGGGGGAGAAAGTGAAAGACTCCATTCTTAAAAGAAATTTACATCTTATACCTAAAGTTCAGAGGCAGGAGAAATGGGAGGTATCTAAGATACTGGAAAAAACCCCTAATTCATTCGAAGACTTAAGCAGGTTCAAAGCTCATTTGAGCACAACTTCATTTTAAATTACTCTTGTGTAAACATAATATTTGGAATCTTTTATTATAAAAATTCAAATGAGATAATTGATATGAAAATGTTTAGAAAACTCCTAAGAACTATTGATATAAATATATGAGGTTATTTAAAAAATTATTTTGCTGACTTCTATAGTATTTTAAATGGTACTTAAAGAAGCAGAAATTGAGGAAAAAAAAAAAAAAAAAAGAACATTCCAGGGGTAACAACAGCTTGAAACAAGGGAGAAGCATTAAAGTACAAATATAGTATGAGTTGCCTGGGGCATAAGGTCTACACAGAGAATGAGAGTCAAGACAGAAGAGGTTGAAAGAAGATAGACAATTCATAAAAAGCTTTGGATGCTTTATTTCATAGAGAATTCCAAAATAGCCCTCTGCCTAACACACTGCATGTGACATTACTAATATTAATAATGTGTTTTAAGAGTAAATATAATCAAGAGTACTTTTCTCACTGATTTCAAACAGAAAAGAATAAAAAAAAAAAAACCAGTATTCAAGTTGACCGGGTAATAGATACCACAGAATACCAAAAAATAATTCGTTAACATACTTCAAAAAGTGATCACCCAAACTTTAAAGAACTGATTATCACATTGTGCTTTTAATGTTTTTAAACCGTGCCTACACATTTTATCCTTAAGCACAGTCTAAAGTATTATCTCATGTTGTGGTTTCTTAAGCAGAATGATTCTGCTATTCCAGAATAATTTCAGTCCACATGAATCAAAGCAACTGAAAATTTGTTTCAAAACTCCCTATAAGATTTTTATTTTTCAATTGCACAACAGAAGGACATAAAAAGCCCCTAGATTAAGGGTTTCTAAATATTCATTATGGTCAAGTTTACTAAATCAACTTACTGGCAATGAAAATCAGAGGTAGGTCAGCCACAATCTTGCATTATCTACTTGTCACCTGTATTACCCACAGTAAGTTCCAAACTGGTGACCCACTTTCACTTCCTTCATACTTCAACCCATCTTAGAGAACACAGCTAAATTAATCCTTCTAAATGCACTTTTACTGCATGTTTCTAATTTTATGCCTTCAGTGGATTCTCACTGCCTACTGAAGTAATTATAACCTCCTCAGCTGGAAATGCAAGGCCTTCTACAATACGGCCGTGGAGCAGCTCATGGCCTCAGAGTCCCTCATCCCGCCCCTATGTCTACACTACAGTCCACAATCCTAAACTAACTCTTATTTGTCAAATACACATCACAATTTCCCAGAACTATACCTTTGATAATGTTTTCCCTTCCCACAAAATAGGCACTGCATGCTGACTGCACTTAACAGCATTAGCACTTTTCCTTTTTTTTTTTTTTTTTTTTGTGGTACGCGGGCCTCTCACTGTTGTGGCCTCTCCCGTTGCAGAGCACAGGTTCCGGATGCACAGGCTCAGCGGCCATGGCTCACAGGCCCAGCTGCTCTGCGGCATGTGGGATCTTCCCGGACCGGGGCACGAACCCGTGTGCCCTGCATCGGCAGGCGGACTCTCAACCACTGCGCCACCAGGGAAGCCCAGCACTTTTTTTTTACATTTCTACTGATTCCATGTGCCATCTCTTCCTGGGAGAAAGATATCCTTCCAGGGTGATCCTTCACTTGGCTTCTCAACCATGAAGATGCTGTAATTTCTCTGACCAGATGTGGTGGCTTCAACCTTTGTATTTCTAGAGTACACTTCAGCTTCTAAAGTGTTTGCTTACTTACTCTGTGTCCAATTCTATTTGTTCCACCTTTTATCCTTCTATCCTTTATCCTCTCCCTCACCTGCATCCGTAGACCAATGTGACCGCTCTGCCCTAAATATCTTTTGGAAGGTAGATAAGGCATAAGTAATTCAATAAACCCATAATTTGGTTATATTCTCTTTAAGGCAAAAGACCATGCTTTGCTCAAAATAGAGTAAGCCCTTTGGTGCTTGTAAATAACATGGTGTCTAAACTACTTTCATTGCAGCCGCGTTTTTTTTTTCCCAAGTACCTAACAGACTTACCCTACACAATACTAAAATAGCTGAATGGAAAAAGAAAGTTTCAAACGGTAACATGTTTTGTATATAAATCACTAAACATCTATATTTCTTAAAATGCAAGCACCTGGCAAAATGTCCCAGCATATAATGGGCATTTAAAATTCAATAATTAGAATAATTTGATATATGTATATTCACACATAGAGATACAAAACTCATGGATTGCCTGAATTCATACAAAATGGCATCTAAATATTCTAGATAAATAAGAAATTGCCTATTAATCAGCAAACCTCAGCTGAATGCATTCTATAAGCCCAGCACTACGATACCCACACAATATTTTATAGGTCATCAATGCTAACGACAGCCTAAAAATTTCAAGTATAATCATGCCTATACTTTGCATTTTATTCTTAATGGTGTTCTGAAAAGTTGTAACTTTCAGAATTCTAATTAGCTGTCGTCTTATTGCTTTAATCCCCTAAATGAAGGGATCTTACTTTTTTTCATTACAGGTGCCTAAGAAATTTGGATCCCCAGATTTTGCAGTGATTCAGTGGCTAATACTACTGGCAGAGATAAGAATAGCTCCCTGACTTTAAAGACCAGTCAGCAGGCCTAAGGCAGTGGCATCAATAAAAACTAAGGAAGTTTAGAATTAGACAATACGATAAAAAGGAAACATCCTCTACATGCGTTGGGAAGAAGCCCTCTGTTTAGTCTCCCCATGCTGTGACTGAAGTTTGCTGTCAATTCTGAGAGAAAATCCAAACGCCTATTGAGAGCCATTTCAAAATAGCATGAGACCCAGAAAAAGCCAGAGTTCACTTTATAGTCCTCTCTAATGTGTGGAAGATGACAGGGTGATTTGAAACTGAAAAACATTAGCAGAAAAAAGACAAAATAATTTGCTTTGGCAATAAAACCAAATTGAGCTGTGAAAAGTATGCAGTGCAATTAATAAATCAGAAAGACTTTCAACCATTTTAGCTTCAATTAACTATTGGGGTAAGGACAGCTCACTGACGGATTAAATTATCCAAATGTCAATGAGCACGTTAAAGGAATTTGCCTAGAATTGAGCACTATAGTTATCCAAAGATTTTCTTTGGGAATTCTATCATTCCCAGAAAAGTATTCTACTTAAACTTGACTCAAGCCGGCATTTATTGATGCAATGTGCAATTTGCAAAGTGTTTTAAATGTTTATGCCCTTTTAAAAAATATATATATTTATTTTAAAATCTAAGAGGTGGGAAAGAGTATTTATTTATTTATTTATTTATTTATGGCTGTGTTGGGTCTTCGTTGCTGCACGCGGGCTTTCTCTAGTTGTGGTGAGCAGGGGCTACTCTTTGTTGCAGTGCGCGGGCTTCTCATTGCGGCGGCTTCTCTTGTTGCAGAGCACAGGCTCTGGGCACGCGGGCTTCAGAAATTGTGGCCCGTGGGCTCCAGAGCGCAGGCTCAATAGTTGTGGCCCACAGGCTTAGCTGTTCCGCGTCATGTGGGATCTTCCCGAACCAGGGCTCGAACCCATGTGCCCTGCACTGGTAGGCGGATTCTTAACCACTGCACCACCAGGGAAGCCCGGAAAGAGCATTTATAAAGTTAAATATTATAAATGTATATTTTAAAAAATTCTTTAATATGTAAATAAAAATTCAAAAACATTTTTAAAGTGGGGAAATAATATAATTCCAGTCTTCTGTTTTGATGTGAGATAGGACCATGAATGATAAAATTTCAAGAGTCTGATGTAAACTATAAGTGATGTTTAGGTGATATTTTCCAAATATTTATATTTACATATCTTGTAGTCAATATTTTGTAAGAAATGCATTTATAACTTATTAAGCAGTAATTCTAACTTACTTTTAACCCTTTGCCAAATTCTTTCTTGCTCGACCCCACTCTAAATATCTTCACTACCCATATTCTCCAATGCACCGTGCCAAAAAGGCAAGGTTGATTTAGGTAGTGTCTGCTACAGCAACGTTACCTGAGGCTGCTTTAAGCTCCTCCCACCCCAAGGTATTTGCTGGCATTATGTTAAGTGGCATACATTCTACCACTGATGCTAACCCAAGGAAGAGAAAGGAAAACATGCTAATGCTTTATAGAATATATTTTAACCACTGTAATAGAGGTAGGCAACAGTTATGGGTCAGAGAGTGGCTTTGCTCCAAAAAGTCATGCAGTCACCCAGCTCCCTTCGACTTTATTGCTCTGCTATGGCCTTGTCCTTGAATTCCTAGTTGAAGCTGGGTCACCAGATCTCCATTCCAGCCCCCATGGAGAGGAAGCAATATTCTAGGCAATGATGCAGGCACTGCAAACATCATTTCTATGATTGGCAAAAACCTACTCACATGGTCATACCTGGATGCATAGGTGGGTAAGAAAAATATCATTACTAGTTAGGTAGTCATATGCCCAACTCAAAATTGTTTTACTCTGGAAGAAATAGAGAATGAATTTCATGGGCAAAAAGCAAATTATAGAGTTGGATTTGAATACAATGTAATAGAAATAATGGTAACCCAGGAAAGCTTGATACACTCCCAGTTCTGATACTACTACCTGCATGCATTGGAGAAGTCATTTAATCTCTGTCTCTCTCTCTTCCTTATTTTAGTCATACAAATTAAAGAGTTTTTTTGTTTGTTTTTTTTTTTTTTGCGGTACGCGGGCCTCTCACTGTTGTGGCCTCTCCCGTTGCGGAGCACAGGCTCCGGACGTGCAGGCTCAGCGGCCATGGCTCACGGGCCCAGCCGCTCCACGGCATGTGGGATTTTCCCTGACCGGGGCACGAACCCGTGTCCCCTGCATTGGCAGGCGGACTCTCAACCACTGCGCCACCAGGGAAGCCCAAATTAAAGAGTTTTAATCACAATGTTGCTAATGTCGTTTTATCTCCGCAGAATTCAATCTTCTTATATTCAGTAGGACTCAAACAACTTTTGAGGTCATCTTCACATCCTTGACTGAATTTGCATTTTAAAGAAAATCACCTGTTTTCTAGATTTCTCTCAATTTGACAACCTATGGCTAATACTAATTTAATTATCAAAAGATGAAATATGTTTTGTATGAGATTTTTTAAGCACCTGTAATGTAATATCACTGATGAAAAATCCGAATTTCACAACTGTAACCTAGCCAAAATCTAATAATATTTAACCTGACAACAGCGAACAGTTGTTAGAGGCAGAAATGCTTCTATCTGCCAAGAGACGTCGTGATCAAGAATCTGAGAAACACTGTGAAATTAAATGGAAAAAAACCCTGATATATGTGGTTCCTATAACTAGACACACTCAGGAGTGATTCTGTCGTAACTATTCAGATTTACTGATGCTTTGGTTCCTCTTCAAGAATTGTTTTTAAAAATCTTTTCCTTTTAGAGAGGAAACTAGACCCCACAGCACAACGTTGGTTGAGACACTAGACATCACAGTTTTGTATACATTTCGCCACAGTCAAGTTGGGGAAGATATCTAGTTTCTATGAAGATTTTCAAATCTTGATGCACAAGTTTTTCTTATTGGTTTCAAAATATCTTCTAAAGTTAGCAAAACTCATTTTGCCACAAATGGAAAAGATCTCTTACTCTGTAATCCTAAATCCCTCCCTCCTACCTATGTTATTTTCCCTTCTGGTTCCTTTTCCACTCTCCCAGAACCATAGTGCAAATAAGACTTGAAAATAAGAAGTGGAGAAGGATCAACTATGGACCAGCGCTTGGACTCATAATCCCCACCGCTGATTATCATCTAACTTTGTGGAGTTCATCGGAAGAAAAACTCCAAGTAAATGCTAAGATTTTGTTGTTGTTGTCAAAAGGCAAAGGTTACCTAAAATTTCAGGAGTAAATTTGAATTGAGTGCTTCTGCATATATCAAGAAAATCTACATGCTGAGCTTTTCCCTCTTAATTAAAATGCTCCGTATTTCATACGACATCGAACGGGAGAGAGATGACAAAAATCGCTCACTTCTCTGATTCTCAGACAAACTCGAATTTTACTTTATCTTGAAGGAAATTATACAGTTAAAGGAAACAGAAATTTTGCTGTTGATTTCTTAGAAAAGTTGAACTCATTACATTAACTTATATTTCCATCTCCACTGTAAGACACAAATTCACAGCAAGAACTCTAAACCCTATTTACACACTCAGCTGAGCATTCTGGGAAGAGACTGAACAGAGATTAATTTGTGCACACATGCACTCTCTCTCTCTCTCTCTCACACACACACACTCACACTATAGAGTATCTATTTATATTGCACTTATTCTTCATTTCCTTGACAAATTTTGGATGTTTTACTGCCCCTATGACTATTAATTACCAATGTTGTTAGCTGGCTTAAACTTAACTTGTTTTTTAAATTTACCAATTAAAATATTTCTAGAAACTAACATTATCCCTTTTTAGTTTCTCAGCTTATTCTTTCTTAAAACACACACACACACACACACACACACACACATTATTCTTTTACCTCCATGATATTAAGTTTAACTTTCGGTTATTTATTCTTCATGACACAATTAATGAGTGAAACTGAACAAGAGCCATTGACTACACTCAGCATTCTTTCCTATTTATTTTCCACCACTGCTACCTACATCTTCTAAAGTTAACTGAAAAACAAACATGGCAATTCTCTGCCTTTTACAGCACTTTCCTCGTTAAATCCCACAGAAGCACGTGGCTGAGCGTATAATATGAAGCACCTGGGAACCGCTTTGGCTTTATGATATAATTTTTGGACCTTCAATCCGAAATGTTTCATTAGAACAATATGATTGACTCAAGAGGGTGATACTGTTAGAAGGTGTCAGAGAAGTCATTTAGAATAATCACCTACCCCTTGGAGAGATTCCCTCCCCGACATCTCTGCCAATTACTCTCCTAGATCGCATGAAGTTTAAATTCCTCAGCCTGGCTCAAGAACCTCCAAGAACAGTGCGGATGAACAAGCCCAGCTTCACCTGACAAACCCCCTAAGCTCAGTCGCCCCGGAGCCGGCCTTCCCCACTCCCCAGGACAAGCACTCCGCTTCTCTGGCCTTGCAATCCCTTTGCCTGAAACATGCTCTGCCTCCATCTGTGCCTGCTAACGACATCACATCCGCCCCTCCTTGCCCAGTTCAAGTGGTTCCTTCAGGGGGCCTTTGCCTCGTCTTGCCCCAGCTCCCAAACAGCAAACCCCCTTTCTGCACCTGGCTCCCTGCGCGCCTCAGCAGTGCACACCTGTCCTCTAGCACGGAGCATGCTGCACCCTGTGTTTTGAGTGTTTTGATATGTGTCTGTCTTATCCCTCTTAGATGTACAGCTCTCTGAGGGCAGGGAGTCCACTGCCTGCCATTTCTACATGCTACAAAGTCTTTTGTATCAAACAAGCTCAAGAGTCAACAACCAAGGTTGTGGAAACAAGTAGGGCAGGAAAGAGAGTGTTGATGATGTGTCCCTGTTGAAATTTCTGAAATTTCAGAAAAAGTAAGTTGCCTCCCTCGATACTAACCAGTAAGAGGAGATCCAAAGTTCAAAGAAATTTCTTCTGTGTTTGCCTAATATAAATTGTTTCTAAACAGAAGAAAAGACTTTATCTTCAATACTCCCCATGCTTTCCACTTCACGCCATTTTTCTGCCACTGTCCCAGAAAATGCCACTCATTCTTCAGACCCATTGGTAGGACCACTCTTTTCACTGATTTCACTGGCTGCAGTAAGCAGAGATAACCACCTGCAATCATAAGTGTGTTGAACTCTGCAAACCAGCCGTTTATTGGGTTAAGCTTACCTTCAGTAAGAAAAGTTGTACACATGTGTCCTACCACTTGCTCTCTCCTTCACTGCCTTATCCTTGGCTACCAACGTGCAGGTCCGAAATTTGAAGAATATAGATACCTGGTTCCATGATTTAAAAAAGAAAAACCCTCACAGATCTTTGATCATATATCCTCATAAGAACTACAAATTGGTTCCAAGCATGGACTCTCAAAACTTTTCCTCACTCCAGACCATTTAAGGCAGTAAACATACCACATGGTCCCCACACACCCACCTAATCCCGTTTTGCAGTGGAAATAGATCTTTGTAATACCAAAAAATGAAACGGAATTCCTTGTAATGTTCAATGACAGAGCAAAGTTTAAACATTGTTTATGAATTTTTTAAAATAAACTTTTCTGATCAATTCCAGAATCACTGCAAGTATTGAAAAACATTGGATTAAAGAAGTGATTCTCCACTAGTGGGAAGCAGTGTTAGACCCACATTACCCCTAAGTTTAGAAAGATTTTCTACAAAAGAGAAAACAAACAAGCATACAACTCTGCTAGATGTATAATACAATAAGCATAGAATCAGCAACTTTCCACAGAGCAAAGCTTTACTGTTCCCAACACTTCTCTGGCTCACGCCATCCTAATCACTGCAGCAACGAACCCTGGGAACTCCATGGGCAAACATTAGCACTGAACTACGGTGCACTTTGGCACACATGATAACACTGCACGAACACCCTTGTTTTGAACCAGTAACGACCCTTTTGCTATATTGGGAGGTTTTCTGTCAAAACAATTCTTTGGTGTCATGTAAACAGCCAAAGTGTTCTGTGAGGAGTTTGTGCAATCATTTGAATCAGCATAAAGATTAGACATGTGGAAAGGGGGAGTTAACAAAACAGTCCCAGGCTCTTTCCCGTATACTGGTGACCTTCAAGTAGACCCAGAGAAACTTTGAAAGCATTTCTCAGGGTACAAGAAAATGAAGTTTTCTACATTTGGGTTGACCTGGCCCAGAAAAAAATCTATGTCCCATGACCACACAGCCTCATGGCTGGAGAACACCCTGGAGGGAGATCATGGACATTTACCCAACCTCAACTACCCCCACCTTGTTCGTAAGTCTCTGCCCTGCAGCCCCTCACTCCACCCTATTTCCCAACTCAACAGCTGCTGCCCCCTCCCTCTGGAGCATTCCAATGCTCCAAACCACATCTGTCTAGGTGTGGCTGAGACGCTTCTCTACTTAGTTGAGCTAAGCCAATGTCGAAATTTTTTAGAGAACTTTACTAGGCATTTAAGGGCAAAACTACAAAAACACAGAAATAAGTACAGGGTGTTCTTATGACAAAAGAACTAAAGACTGATACCTCTCTGCTGGGCTGATTCTCTTTAGGAAGCCACGAGTTCCCTGTCCTGATTCCATTCCTGCCAGGTTTAGATGTCCCTCTGGCCTATTCCATCCTCGAATAGGGCTGTCACCACTGTCCAGTTAGTGATGTTTTGTGACCACCCCAAACCTGCTCTCAGTATTTTGTTGCTATCTGGGAGCTCAGCATTAAAGGATTGAACTTTACCTCAGGGGTGAAGTTCCCTTGGCCATATTCTGCAATTTTTCCTCTACTTCATCTGAGCTGCCTTCACAGATGCCGTTGTTCACTTTCTGGACTATTTCATGGCTTATGGTCCCAGAAATTCCTGATTTTCTCAAAAGAAACCACCAGCTCCTTCTAAAGAAAAATAACCCGCCCATTATTCTAAATGAGCGTTTCAGACTAATTATCCCTGAAAAGGTACTTTTCATTCATTCAACAAATATTTATTAAATGCCTAATATGTACCGGGCATGCATCTAAGCCCTACAGATACAGGAGTGAATAAAACAGACCTGCCGTCTCTCTCATTTGAAATCCCTCGCTGTGAGAAAGCATGAAGTCGGACCCCAATGGTGATTCGTAGCCAGGCTGCCTGGGTGCAAATACCAGTTCTCATCTTGGGCAACTCAGACTAAGCCTCAGTCTGTTCATCTACACAAAGGAGACAATAATAGACCCGACCTCACAGGGCTACTGTGTATATTACATGAGATGGTGCATAAAAAGCATTTAACGCAGACTCTAGTACACAGTAAGCAGTCAATAAATTATACAGGACAGATTTTCTCTCCTCATCTGAGCCTAACACTAAACCAGTTTGACAGAAGTAGAAGCTGAAACAGGAGTAGGAGTAGCAGTAACGTAGCTAATCTTCACTGAGTACTTATTAACGCCAGGAAATGACCTAAGTATTTTACATACAGTACTTTAATTTATCATCTTCACTCATAGTTAGAGGTAAATAACAGATGCCATGTTTTCCACTTTCAGTTTTACTGAAATGCTCTAGTACTTTCAACTTTTTCCTTATGAAGTGCATTTCTTCTCCTTCCTATCTTTTCTTAATTTTAGTGATTTTCCGTAGCATCTCATTAATGTAAATAATTTCCTAACAGGCATTTGGAATAAGACCCCAGATTTGTTTCATTTGCCACATTTGTGCAAAAACTTGTCAAGCAATCCTCCTTACTCTCTCTTAATGAGCCTCCTGGCTTTTCTCTCATCATTCCTCTGGTGGTAATGTCTCACCAGAAATCACCTTTACTTTAAAATCATGTGCATTTCACTTACCTTTGATCACTTGATGTTTCAAGAGATGCCCAAAACCACCAGGAATGCTTTTATAAAACAATACTAAATGGCATACTCACTACGGCTTACTAAATGTTTTGATGATCACTGCATTTTTGCATATTCCTCCACCATGAATTTTAAAATATATTTTCACTTGTTTTCTGAACAAGAATATAGACATGTTTCTAGCATAATCAGGATGTTCAGAAATATAATGCATTGTTATTATATTAAATGAAGTAAAAATTAAACATTATAGATAATTAAATACAAATAAACACTACTATACAATAAAAGTAATAAAATATTAAACATTTAAACTTAATATTAAACATTAAAAAGTAATAATAACTAACTATATTGTTTACTCTCATTTAATCCTCTCAAGAATTCTGTGATATAATAATTAATATTTTACACAAATGAGAAGAATGTGTAGAGAAAGAAGGTTTAGAGAAATTAAATTAACTTTCACAATTACTAAAGGTAGAAAGGGGCATAACCAAATCTTGAGCCTTGAGTTCTCTGACTCAAAATGCCTGTATGAATTTATTCTAATCTATTTGTAATAATCTATAGGATAAGGTAGAAGATGCTAGCATTTATATAACTAAAAATTATCAAAGGGTATAATCAAGTGTTGACAGGAAAAAAATCAGAAGAAACAAAAATATCTTAATGTTTTAACCTAAGATTTGCAGCTTCTCATTAAAACTTTTGAATTAACCACAAATATGCTTCACCCTAGTGGTTCCTAAACAATCGCTATGCTTTGAAATAATATTTGAAGAAGAATAGTGCAAAGGTAAAAAAAAATGTAGGCTGATAAAATAAATAAAAATACTACAAAACTTATTTTTAGGATAACAAAGGTGTTTCAGTAAGTAAAAGGGATTCTTTTTCAAAAATCAACAGAGTTTTTTCCTATTAACTGAACAATTGTTTAACTAAATAAGAATAAAAAATGATGGTTGCATGTTTCCTTTTAATAGTGCTATCTAGCAAACTTTATAGTCAGAAAATGGATAGACTACATTAAATTCAGATCCTGCACGGTGTGTTTAAAACACTGGTTTTTATTTTTGAGAATGTGTCAAAAGTTTTGAAAAAAATTTGAGGAAATCCTCAGTACCGTAATCTCCTTTATTCTTATGCACATGAATACAATTTGAATAAGATTTTCCAATCTATGTATAAAAACAACAATTATACTTGAACAGATTCTAAAACCCTGAATAACAGTTTTAATTTCTAAATGTTGCAAACTTACAGATGATAAGTTTAAAGCTAGCTGAGACCTTCTATTAGTTTTTAATGCTGTTTATAGATTTCATGAGAATTCTGTTTACTAATATTGGCAACAATCAACCAAATTTCATATGGTCACTCCTTTTGGGTTTTCAAAGATAGATTTATAGATACTAACTATATTCTTTTTCCTTGGATTTTCTTAGATGGAACTAGAGAATTACCTCCACCCTGGTCATTATTCCCACATTTTAGAATACCCAGAGACCACATATGATTATCTTCCTACCCAGTTTATCCAGGAAATTTCACCTCAATTTCCTCTTTTTGACGCGCAGGCTCAGCGGCCATGGCTCACGGGCCCAGCCGCTCTGCGGCATGTGGGATCCTCCCGGACCGGGGCACGAACCCGTGTCCCCTGCATTGGCAGGCGGACTCTCAACCACTGCGCCACCGGGGAAGCCCATCCTTTTATTTTAATCACCTAAGAGCCAAGAAAACTACAAAGCTCAGCAAGATGCTTTTTACAGTGAGTCCATTCCAATAATCCTTTTTCTCACTGGCAGTAAAGTATAAACAAGGATGAAGGTGTGATTCGTGGAGCTGACAGGAGAGTGTAAGCATCTTTGGTATGGTTGAAATAACAATAACCAGCAGGGCAGTAATACACGTTGGATGCCTGCTAGGAAATGGAGGGAGGAGGGTGTAAGGGCATCAATGTGTAGGTATTCATCCATGTGTCCAGCAGCTGGAAGTTAAAGCTGTGCATTTCCTGAGAGATGGCTTAAAAAAGATGTGTTAAGCAACTGTGAAAACCCACCTTATCCTTACTACTGCCACAACGGTTTGTTCTTTCTAAATGTTCCATTTTTTTTTAAAGTTTCAGTTCTTTATAGAGCTTCCTGAGATGACCAAGGCTGAAACAGAAAGTAACAATCTTCAGTTCCAGCTTCCATGGGGATATTCAGGTACCTGGAGGTATTTTAGAGGTTTTTTCCCTCCTTATTGTATTTTGGGATGATAAACGGTAGGGAAGTAGCAAAGTAAATGATAATGATGTAAGAAAGTCTTAAAAACACAAAGCCAAAGAGGATATCTTTTGCTCCATTCATTCCAATAATGAGAAGGCAGGACCTTCAGAGCATATAGAAGCTTTTTTCTAAACTTGCAAAGTGAAGCACAGCTCGATTCTACCTCTGGGAAAATACATTTCATAAGAATGAAAAAGAGCTAAGTTTTTCCACCAGCCTTCTGAATTCTTATGCGCAGAAGAAAGCAAAAGAATTTAACCCGGAGTGTAAACAAGGTCCCTATGGTGCAGAGTACCCAGGAGAGAATCCTCCCATTGCACAGATTTAACTTTGACCACAGGTAAAGAGTCCTTGAGGTTTCCAGAGCTGTTCCAACTTTCAGAGGAACAATGGCTCCCATAACTAGATCGACTTCCCTCCCCCTTTTTAATCAACATTGCATCTATGTGGAATACAACACTGACAGACTATCTAAAAACAAATCCTTTGCTGGTAAAACACCTAAAGAAAAATCAGTCCCACCTCTCTATTCCTTCTTCTACAATCTCCTCCAGCCACGCTGAACTGTGGCCTTTTTTCCAAGCGTCATCCTCTCTGTCTCCATAGGGCATTGATCAAACTGACCCTCACTGCCAGGAATACCTGTCCTCCTGTCTTCGCCAACTCTCACTTACCCTTCTGAACTCAGGAGTGGTGTCACCGTCTCCAGGAAGTCCCTCCTGACTCACCCTTCAAACCTACACTAGGTGTCTCTCATATGTGACTACAGCCCAAATGTGAATTCCTTCCTGAGTTCTTTTCCTACTCTCCTGAGAATATGTTTACATATTTATCTAATCTACTTCTCTGTACTCTCTTTGAAGGATTTGTATCCTATTCATCACTGCACCTTCATTGCCTAGCACCATGCATATAATAGTTGCCAGTGAATAATCACTGCAAGTTTAAATTAGTTAATTCTCAACCAAAGTCCATTTTCCCATTTTTCTAAATATCAACATCTCATCAGCACTTTCACTATTATGTTTAGCATTAGCAGAAAGGCACATTACTTTGATAAAAAGCACTCCTTAAAATTATCCTAGTTTTTGATTTTCAAATTATTTATACTTTAGATAGTTTCAGAAAGAATACAAGGCTTAAGAAAAAAAGGGCATTTGGCCTATATTTTATAAGAGTGTTAAAGCAAAAATATAACTTTGCCTTTTGGGAGAAACGTTATTGGTCTGGCCTACCAAATTTAGTTGTAATATAATTTCCCGCTAAAATATACGGCAAAGAAAATGAGGACATCTAATTCTGAGCACAAGCCACATTACTAGTCAAGAGGATGTTAAACACAAAGCCATATGACAGAATCTATAATTAGTACTAAAAAATAGTATATCAAATCAATCAAACATAGAAAATATCCATAAATAATAAAACTTTACAGTAAATTGTAGCAACTGAAATATATGTGGGGATATTTACTTCAAATGCTCTTAAAGAAGATACATTTAAATCAGTAAACAAAATCCAGTCAAAATCAGGATACTCAGAAGGTTCTGTAAGTGCTATTTTCAGATTTTACCTGAGACTGTGTGTCAGATAGGTGCCTATTTCAGCCCTAAAAACAAAAATATGATTAATCAGCATGAACGCATACCTTCGCATATTCAAATTAAAAAAATCTTCCCTGATTTATCACAAATGGCATTTTGCTTCCATTCATTCATTTTGGTCGCTCTCTTAAGAAAATAATGTGTTGTATCATTTGTGTATGAATAATTAATTTGAATTGGTCAGAGCTCCAACATATATTTCATGAATTATCATATTTAAATCACATATCTAGCAGGCCCAATATTCTCTTCCTCTGATATTTAAATAACATTTTGAAAAGTATGTTTGGTTTATACCTTCTACAAAAAAAAAACCAGTTTTTGCTTTCTCTCTTAGCTAATATATAGCCAATTATCTCAAACCAAAATAAAATATGCTTACTTGTTTTTAATATAAAACCTATAGAAACCCTTGGACTCTATTCTCTTAAAAATATTGAAATAGCAATCCTTTGCAGAGAGACATAACAGCAATATGTAAAACAATGATATTGAATTAAACCAAGGGATATATTTCTTGTTCCCTTCAGGTACTGAATCATTAACTCATTCATCCTTTGAAGAAAAACATGAAAACAATAATTCCACCCTTGGAGCCATCTGTACAAAATAGCATACAAACAAGGAATTGCTGCAGGACAAATCCAGGGCTTTTGGGTGGGGCAGTGATGCTCATCTGTACGCTAGGATGTCCTGCCTGATATGCTGCTCCTCACAGCAGCCCAGCTGTCAGTTCATACGTGGCAAATGTAAAATGCTACATGCAGGGTACCAGCCCTGCAAACACCTCTATAATGCAATGTCAGCAGGCAGCTCTTTCAGAACAATTCCCAAAACTAAAATATCGTTTTGAACTGGGATCTGCACAGATGTCTTCGTCAGCACAACTTCTGCAAGAACATCTACCCAAGATCCAAGATTCGCCTAAACAAAACTGCAGGGAAGAAAGGGCCCAAAACATAACAGCGTAACATTCACATCCTTAGCATCTCATAGGCCGTTAAAAATTGAAATACGACATGAAGACTCAAATATTAGAGAGGTGAGTTCATTTTTAGATTGTAAAGATCAAAATCACCTCCTCTTATCCTCTAAAAACACAAGTGAAAAAAAAAAAAGGCTTCCATTTGTTACTTTGCTCATGTTACTTAAAAAGAAAACTAGAAAAGAGTTCGTGTAAAACAGGAACCACTCCAGTGGATTATAGGAAGCTCTTCACAACCTACTTCTGCTGTTCCTCAAAGAAGATTTAAATAGAGTTGGGGCGCCAGACAGCTCACATCTCTCACTTCCAGATTCTGAAGGAATAAGAGATCAGGGCCCCAGGGACTAATGGCAATTAAAAGAAAACGGATGCAGTAAGTCTAAGAAGCTTGGCTAACTCTTGGCAGGGTGTAAATAGATCTTACACAGTTTGCTTCTATTTTCCCTGATTGGAAAGTTCAGTGTTTAAAAACAAAAAAGAAAAATGAGTTGCTGTAGGGTAGGTGTTGTGTACTGTAGGTATTATAAATGCCTTTAATAGCAATACATAAAGCAAGTAAACTTTCTCATTCATGACTAATGAGCCAATTCAAATCCTTAAACTTGAAGAAGACCCAAATAAAGAGAAAAGAACCCTTTGTTCTCCCTTCCCATGATTCTATTTCTATCTCTATTGCAACTCTTTAGTTAACCACTGAATTTCCATTGTCTGGAAAACAGTAAACATTTAATAAATAATATGACTCAGCTAATATTGGCTGCATAAAATCTTTGCTCTGGATTGAATGGCGTTACTTACATAATCTCATATTTTACCCAAAAGCACTACATCTGAGCTGGACACTCCACAAATACTATACATTACTACACTTTATAATTATACATAAATATCTAAATCTAATCTATTTATACACATTATGTATTTATATATAATTACTATTTAAAATACTAGATAAATACCATGTAAGTACTAGGCAAAAGAGTATCCCAAGCTTTGTAGAGAAGACAAATAATTAAAGCTATTTAATCAAAACTAGTTGAATTGTAACACTTTTGTTTAAATGTCCTTAAGTCAGACTATGCTATGCATTAATTATTACAGTCATTATTAATATCTTGCCACTATAAGTTCTACGAAGAAATACACATTTGGAACATCTTTAATATCATTTGCCATATTTAGACCTGAGTATCTTTAAATGTCATCATTTCATATACTGAGAGTCCCCAACTTATAATGTTTCAACTTATGATTCTTTGACTTTATGATGGTGCAAAAGTAATATGCATTTTAGTATAAACTGTACTTCTAATTTTGAAGTTTTATCTTTTCCTGGGCTAGCGATATACTGCATGATACCCTCTCATCATGCTGGGCAGAAGTTGTGAGCTGCAGCTCCCAGTGAGTCATGTGATCAGAAAGGTGGACAACTGATACACTTACAACCATTCTGGACCCAAACAACCATTTTGCTTTTTTCACTTTCAGTACAGTATTCAATAAATTAGATGAGATATTCAACAGTTTAGTATAAAATAGGCTCTGAGATGATTTTGCCCAACTATAGGCTAATGTAGGTGTTCTGAGCACGTTTAAGGTAGTTTAGGCTAAGCTATGATGGTCAGTGGGTTAGATGTATTAAATGCACTTTCGATTTAATGATATTTTCAACTTACGATGGGACATAACCCCATTGTAAGTCAAGGAAGATCTGTATCTCCTATATTTAGAGTTGAAGACTCTAGCATTTCCCTAGAAGTTTTACATGAACACCACTTACTAATCAATATGAGTAATCCACAAATAAAACCTTCTCTGTCTGAAAGAACAGACTCTTGATACAGCTTCCAGGTAAGTAAGAAAGCTTCTTTGCCACCAAGGGCATAGTCCAATAGAGACACTAGCGTGAAGCCAATTACTGTAGAATTCAGAACAGTTATAAAAGATGTGCTCCAACTCTAACTGAGGTGGAGCTGGGGGTCAGGAGAGCTGTAGGAAAGGTCAAAAATTGGAGATTTGAACTGAGGCTTAAAAGATGAGTAAGAAATTGGAAAGCTAAAAAGAGGGGCAGGAGGGCACCACAGACTAAACGAACAGGGAATGCATGTGAGAGAGGACAGTACATTAAGTAAATGCAGGTAATTAAGGGGAAGCTGAAAACAGAGTGGCATGAAATGAGGCTAAAAAGGTTACTTGAATGCTGTGCTAATTAAGGGGTTCAGACAATCTCTTAGTGACTAGGGAGACATTAGTGTTTTAAGTAAGGAGGTGGCAAACTGAGATTTCGCTTTTGAAAAGACCAATCAGGCAAGAAGAGGAAGGAAGCAAGAAGACACTGACGGAAAGAAGCAGAGCTGGTAAAGGGCTACTGCAAAAACAAGTGGTCCAGAAAAGAAATACTAAGGTAGTACGCTTCGGGGGTTATGTAGGGGCCAGAAAGAATTGGAAAAATTTAAGAAATACATAGATGGTAAAATTATCAGACTTCGCCAATCGTGTGGTCACAGGAGGGAGGCAAAGGAGATTAGATAATACTGACTCTCAGATTTACTCCGGCAACGAAGAGTGTGTACATAATGATGCCTTTAACCGATACCAGAAACACTGAAGGAAATGGGCTTAGTTTCAAGTACATTCATTACTCAGTTGTCACACATATGGAGGGACCTAGTAAACAGTGTGTTCAACAAATACGTGCTGAGCATCTGGTTTGTCCCACACACTGTTAGGCACTGGGCCTAGTAGGTACTGATGGTGAACGAAACAGGCACACTCCCTACCCTCAGGGAAGGAGAGTTTCTCACAGTGGAGGGAGAGGTCTTGACTAGAGAGGAAGGTGTCCTCAGAAAATGATGAAACACCACTTTTGATCAGTTCTCTGTTGGTTTGTTTCTCGAGTACAGGCGATTCTCAAACAATTTTCAAAAAGAGTCAGAACACCACATACTTGGATACCCATTTAATCTCTAGTTCAGAGCGCATTCATTCACTTTTCTCACTCATTGCACAACCTCTATTTATTTTCTTTTCTGTGTCAGACACTCTGCCAGATGCTCTTACTGCCAGAGAATCTTGGTGGCACGGCAAGCGCAGAGCACTGGTGACCAGACTTGGCCTGCTCTTAATTCATTTTGCCAAGTTTCTAAATGTCACTGGATTTCCTTCACCAGTAAACAAGCGTACGTGTTTAGATCACGGACTGCAAACTGCACTGCAAAGCCCAACCTCTTCGCAGAGGCCAGACCACCTTGGAGGAAAGGGAGAAAAGGAAGAAGTGCTGAGTGGGTAGGGTGATCACCCCAACTTACATCTGTGTGACACATCTCACCTCAGAGTAAGATTTCCTTTTTAAAAAAGGTTTCTGAATCTAAGTTAAAAACCCATTGAGTTGGAAGATTTCTAAGATTTCTCAAAATCCTAAAATGTTATCCTTGTATTTTCCCCATAGGAGACTTTAACAAATGGTAATAGGCCCCTGGATCAACCCACTACGACTTGTTTCACCCATAGTATGTCTGAAATATAATACTACTGGTATGGCCTGAAATATGCGCCTTGGGAATAAGAAAAGTTTTAGCAAGGAAAGGAAGAGAAAGATTTGAAGCTAATTCCTGGGCACCCTTGCCTTTTCTCCTGCATCCTTTAGACTTCTATTTACCCATCTCTCTTCCCTCCAGTGGCTTCTATTGCCATTGTGATGCCTTTTGTTCCCTCTTCTCCCAGTGGACCACTCTACAACCCAAAGTATACTCTATCCCCCAAACTATTCACTTTCCTTCTTTCTAAACTCTCCCCTGTACCCTCCACCCTCAATTTAAACTCACGTTTCTTCAGTGAAGCTAATTCTAATTAGATGTTGACAAGAGGGACACCTAAATTAAGTCATTCCCATTAACCTGAGAGCCCCTGATCTTATCAAAAATGCTTATATTTTTACAGGGTCATGGTTGCTAATCCAAATGAATGACTGATATGATGGAATGTAACTGCAGTCCTAAAGTTAAAATGAGAGTGGTTTCGAAAAATCATTCTTTCACGTATTAAACAAGTATTTACTGAGAATCTGTTTTTGCTTGACCACGTATCAAGTATTGTGGATTTCACTTTGGAAAAGGAAGTACATGGTCCACCCTCAGGAGCCTATAGTTCAGTGGGAGACAGCAGATGAACTGCACGGTACAGGTTGCTGGCAGATGACGTACCACAGGAGGAGTGACAAAGGAAGACAACTTAGGGGACCAAAGCCACCACTAGGGAGATTTCTGCTTGAAAATTTGCCCTCAGAAATCAGCAGCTCGAAACTGTTCTTGTTGTTCCTATCTCCCATCTTTCTCCACCTCTGCATCGATTCCTCCAAGAGGCCAGCTGGCTGGTTGACCGTGTGTCTGCATGTTGCTCCCAAAGCAATAGTAATAAGGGCAAACAGAAGGAGGGGAAGTAATATTTTATAATTTTGAGGCCACGTTTAAGTAAGTCAAAGAACAGACAAGTCCAATGAGGAAATGCCCTTCAACAGCTGACACCTCCCCAACAAATATATTTAAAATATTTTAAACTCTGAATTCTGGAGGGAAAATAGGCAATTTAAAATATTCTAATAATAACCCATTGGCCATGGGTTCATTGATTCATTACAAATTGGGTAAACACTACTTTTGTACATCTATTTCTGTGGGTATTGTTTGGCCTACATAATTCTTTAGAACTTATGCTTGCCCAATCCTTGAAAGGAATGGAGAAGAGGCATATATTTAAAGTACAAAAATAAAAAATAAAAAAAAAATTAAAAAAAGGGGGCTTCCCTGGTGGTGCAGTGGTTGAGAGTCCGCCTGTCAGTGCAGGGGACACGGGTTCGGGCCCTGGTCCGGGAGGACCCCACATGCCACGGAGCAACTAGGCCCATGCGCCACAACTACTGAGCCCCTGTGCCACAGCTACGGAAGCCCGCGTGCCTAGAGCCCGTGCTCCGCAACAAGAGAAGCCACTGCAATGAGAAGCCCGCGCACCGCAAGGAAGAGTAGCCCCTGCTCGCCACAACTAGAGAAAAGCCTGTGTGCAGCAACGAAGACCCAATGCAGCCAAAAATAAATTAAAAAATAAAAATAAAATAAAAATAAAGTACAATATCTCTGATGTCTTTGTAGATTTCCTGTGTGAAGGCTGAATTGTGATACAACATGTCTCCAGCCGTGTATAAAAACTTTACAAATTAGAAAAACAATGGTCTGAAAGGAAACTTTCAGACAGTTGCCACTAGAGAAGATTATTCCCTATTAAACACTAAAGGAAATGATAACTGCCCCTTTGTATCATTTCCAGATATCTTCTAAAGTGTTGAGAAGAATATTTAAGTAAGTGAATGATTCTTAGCCAAAATAAGGACACAAAAATGAGTGATTAATTCCTATTTTAAGTTCTAATTAGGAGCATGAATTATCTGATTCCTTAAATTGATTGGAACTTTTACTATTAATACAGGCTTTAAAAAGTGGGTAGGTTATGATACTAAAGTTGAGAGACAGATTTAGTTCTAGTCAATCTCTGTTTTCTCCTGTAACTGAAATACATGAATTGTGTAATTTTAATTACACTGTGGAAAACTGAAATAAAATGATTCCCTCTTCTGGTAAGGGTCTGGGTGGCTCTGTAACTTGCTAGTTGTAGGACTCTGGGCGAGTAACATAATGTTTGAATTCTTTAGTTCCCTCAACTGTAAATTAGGTAATTTATAGCTTGTTGTGAGAGTTTAATGAAATAATCCATGTAAAATGCATGCCTTAGTGTGTGGCATATAGTAAATGCTTAATAAATTACGTTTTAAAAAATGTTAGCCACAGTAGAAATTCAATTTGCACAGTCCCAGATATTTTGTATGTCTACTTTCCCTGATAATTTTCAATGAGAAATTGATTTCAGTAATCATTGTTTTCTTTACCTTCATCACTATGATGGTGTAATATATCTTGAAGGATGCTATTAAACAACATATTTAAGAATAATGGTGAAATATGAAGTAGGGGAAAATAAATTAAAAAATTTCAAAACTGTCAGAATTTCAGTACACACTGTTTGTTTGTTTTTTTGCAGTACGCGGGCCTCTCACTGTTGTGGTCTCTCCCGTTGCAGAGCACAGGCTCCGGACACAAAGGCTCAGCGGCCATGGCTCACGGGCCCAGCCGCTCCGCGGCATGTGGGATCTTCCCGGCCCAGGGCACGAACCCGTGTCCCCTGCATCGGCAGGCGGACTCTCAACCACTGCGCCACCAGGGAAGCCCTGCACACACTGTTTTTATTTCCCTTTTTCATGTGTGCCTGGAAACAGTTCATGTTGGATGGGAGGCAAGCAGACAAAGAGTGAAATGCCAGAGCAGAGAGACAAGGATGTAAAGAGATGAAATGAGCATTAAAATCACGCAAAGCTCCAGTTCTCACTGAGCTTTCAGTGACTGACCAGTGGTTCTTGAACTCCATGTGAATGTTTTGGACAAAGTTTTCAATGCCCAGCTCTGGTTCCAAGTTTATCACAGATCATCAGATTGGCAGACAATGATGTTTGTCAAACCTCGTTTCACTATGAGGAAATGTTGACACGTGGTGTGTGTGTGTGTGTGTGTGTGTGTGTGTGTTTGTGTGTGTGTGTGTGTGTCTGTAAAAGCTTCAATTATTAGGTGTCTTTAATAAAAACTATATTATTTTAGTATAATTTTCTCATGCTAAAGTCTAAAGACCCCAAAGTAAGATTCTGGTTAAAAGAGTTAAAAAAGATGTCTTTCTGCTAAAAAAAAAGAAAAAAAAATCAGCCAAAGCATGTGTAACACTTGTGAAAAATATATAGTTCACAAAAATACAAGACTGTGCTACTAGTAGCAAATATAGTAAGTTGACAAAATACCTTCAAATAATAAAACCTGATATGTCCAACTTCTAAGCCGCACACAATATTAATAGTAGCAACATTTCTGAGTACTTGGTTTATTATAGGCACTAAACCAAGCCCATTCCATTAACTCACTTAATACTGTGCCTTTTGCAAAAAAGGAAACTATGGCTTAGAAAGTTCAAGTAAATTTCTTAAAGTTACATAGCTGTATGAGGCAGAACCAGGATTCAGATCAAGGTCTGCTTGATTCCATAAATATAAATATCTAAGGAGAATGAGTAAAGGATATTCATTTCAGACTTCCCTGGTGGTGCAGTGGTTAAGAATCTGCCTGCCAATGCAGGCGACACAGGTTTGAGCCCTGGTCTGGGAAGATCCCACATGCCAAGGAGCAACTAAGCCTGTGCACCACAACTACGGAGCCTGCGCTCTACAGCCCACAAGCCACAACTACTGAGCCCGTGTGCCACAAATACTGAAGCCTGTGAACTCTAGGTCCCGTGTTCCACAACAACAGAAGCCACCACAATGAGAAGCCCATGCACTGGGCTTCCCTGGTGGAGCAGTGGTTAAAAGTCTGCCTGCCAATGCAGGGGACACAGGTTCCAATCCTGGTCCAGAAGGATCCCAAGTGCCACAGAGCAGCTAAGCCCATGCGCCACAACTATTGAGCCTGTGCTCTAGAGCCAGTGAGCCACAACTACTGAGTCCGCGTGCCACAACTACTGAAGCCCGCGCACCTAGAGCCCATGCTCCGCAATGGGAGAGGCCACCGCAGCGAGAAGCCTGAGCACTGCAAGGAAGAGTAGTCCCTGCTCGCCGCAACTAGAGAAAGCCCGCGTGCAGCAACAAAGACCTAACACAGCCCAAAATAAATAAGTAAATAAACTAATTAATTAAAAAAAAAGAAGCCCGCGCACTGCAATGAAGAGAAGCCCCCACTTGCCACAACTAGAGAAAGCCCACGCATAGCAACAAAGACCTAACACAGCCCCAAAAACGGTAAAAATAAATATAAAATAAAATATAAAATAAAATTTTAAAAATTCTTAAAAAAAAGAGGGACTTCCCTGGTGGTGCAGTGGTTAAGAATCCGCCTGCCAATGCAGGGGACACAGGTTCGAGCCCTGGTCTGCGAAGATCCCACAGGTCGCTGAGCAACTAAGCCCGTGCACCACAACTACTGAGCCCGCGTGCCACAACTACTGAAGCCCACACGCCTAGAGCCAGTGCTCCGCAACAAGAGAAGCCACCACAATGAGAAGCCTGCGCACCGCAACAAAGAGTAGACCCTGCTCGCCACAACTAGAGAAAGCCCACGCGCAGCAACGAAGACCCAACGCAGCCAAAAATAAATAAATAAATATATTTTTAAAAAAAACAAAAGAATATTTGTTCGAAGAACTTCAAAGGCCAATAGTTGGTAATAATTTGAAATGACACCAGACTTTTCATGGGCCTGATGAGTCTGTTATATTAGTTACCTCAGACAGGGTAAAAATGGTATTTGAGTTTTAATTACTTGTGTATTTGTATATTCCTCTCAGAAACATCATTTTTACTACTACAGATGGAAAATTATATTCAACAAATATTTACTATATGAACCAGGCACAATTTAAAGCCTATTGGATACATTCATAAATAAAACCAAGATCCCTGCTTTTATGGAGTTTACATTTTAGTTCCATTATAATCTATTTATAGTAATAACAAAAGTGATTCTATAAACTGTGGGAAATTTCTTCAAATTGTGATATATAAAAATATTTTAAATGAATGCTAGATTAATTATAGCTAATGCCCCCAAGGCCTCAATTTATGTCTCATGGGTAGTATTTGAATTATATGTATGTTTGTAACATAATACGGTTTTTTTCCCCAGTGGAAAGCTATTATAAATGGTGATTAGGCTCACAGATGTATGCTTATGCCATCAACTACCAGAACTATAGAGACTTAAAGAATCTAGTCCAAATTCTTGGTCTCAAACAGTGGTCATAAAAATGCACAACAGAGGAGAAGGAAGAAAAGTTCAAAGTTTAACCTCTCTTCACTGTGTAGATGGCTAAGCATAAATTTTTACACAGGTGAAATTTGTCCCTGCTACTCTCCGGAAGCTCCCCCTGGAGCTTCTGGGGCCCCTCTAGCCCTGGGCATGGACTGAACCCAAAGGCACTGGAGCTTTTTAGAAGGCCCGACTAAGCTAGAGTTCCCAGCCAGTGTCCAATGGACAGGAACTGAGATTTTTACTTCAATTGCTTAAGAAAATATTAAATTAACCCTATAATAAAAAACTAGGTCCTTTGCCTACATCAACATTTCTCCCAAGACATTCTGGATGGATAATTATTTGGGGGGGTGGGAGTGGTCCTGCGTATGCCAGGATGTTTAGCAGCATCCCTGGCCTCTACCCACTAGATGCCAGTAGCACCCTCACAAGTGCTGACAATACAAAATGTCTTTAGACATTGCCATAGGTCCCCTGGGAGGCAAAATCACCCTGGGTTGACAGCCACTCATTTATATTAAAAACAACATATCTAAGCCTTTTGGCCATTGTATTTTAGGCCAGTTTGTTGTGGAAAGACAAATGGGTATTTCCTCTTAAGATGCTATCATTTTAGTCAGTGATATACAGGCTGTACAGAACACAGTTTACGTGATGTCCCAGATCTGCTCAGCCCACTTGCCTCCCAAGTCTCAGCTACTTGCCTTGATTCAGGCCAGAGCTTCCTCAGGGATTCTTGCCAGTCCACGGGTGTAACGCACCAGCTGTTGCTGGAGTGGCCTTGATTTCTATCGTCCCAGATGGACTCGGCCTCCAAGGGATCTAGGGCCAGGCTTCCTTGTGCATCCCACTGCACCCACCATAGCTGGAGCAACAACATCTCCAGTGTGTAGGTCTGACCCAACCAGACCCAAGGAGATGCTGGCTCCTGCAGAGGCTTCCAGGAGGGGCGAAATGCAGAAGAGTCAAAGCCCTTTAGGGTAAGTTTTGATCAAAGAGAAACGAAAGATGGGAGAAGCCAGGAAACAAATTGATCCAGACAAAACTCTGTTCCAAGATGTTATAGTTTCAGACAACCTCTCAGGCACAACTTGTGGGACCAGGCATCCAGCTATGTTTTCTTGTGAAATTGCGGTCATTTCAACTACACTTTTTATTGGCCTGTCTGCTTTCATTCCTCACCTTCCTTTGCCTCCACACTTGCTTTCCAGGGATTGCACATCCCTCAAAAAAGCAGTAACAACATATTGCCTCAAGCTCGCATTAAGACAGAAGCTAAAAAGAAATAGGGAAGAGGGAAAGGAATAGAAGGAGAAACAGAAGGAGGTAAAGTTGTTACAACAAAGTAGTAAAATCTAATTGCACAATGTCCACATTCTCTGCAGTTCTTATTAATTAAACAGTATAGGTATAACCAGTATTGCTTCTAATGAACATGACAAATAACCTAAGAACAGAGGCTCTTCGAGTTCAGATAACAAAGGGCTCTGCACTGGATACCTTGTCCAATCCTTGAGACTCTAAATTGTAGCTTTTATTATCTGTCTTTTCTCTATCTGTAGCCTTTATGGAGCACTTGAAAGCACACACACGTCACAGAGTAGTTAAATAAATGGCTTTCTTGAATTGTGTCCAAGATTCAAATTACTCTGATTAGTCCACATCTGTAAAATTAATAAAAAGTGTTTTCACTCTCGGCCTGGTGATGATTACATTGTTTGCTTTATTGTGCCAGCCTAAGAACATGATTGAGTTAGAAACTATCACAATATGAGATAAAAAAATATTCTTAATGATCAGATTCTTTTGCTTAGTAATCGACTCGTGGTAATTTACTCACCTCAGAGGGCCTTGCGATATGTATCATTCTATAGACTAAACAAAATAATAAACTCCCTCAAAAAACCACAAATTTTCATTATCTGGAGGGTACACATATTGTCCAATTTACTGAATATGTGTTTTGAGGTCTGGATTCTCCATCACTTGCATATTGTAATTTCTATAGTCCAGGACCATTAGATGGACTATGAAATTTAACAGTATCACCATGGCTGAAAAACTTTTGTTTCTTGAATCCATTTGTATTTCTTATTTTTCAATGATTCATCCTCTTTTTCACTGGCTCTAGACTAGACCTTCTTAAAGTTTAATGTATGAAAGAACCACGTGGGAATACTTTTACAATGCAGATTCTGGTTTAGTAGGCCTGGGGAGATTTCAAATTTCTAAAAACCTCTCAAGTGAGCCTGATGCTGTCGATTCATGGACCACACTTGGAGTAACAAGAATCCAGATTAACTTTTTATAGCCTGATTCAATCCTTCCTCTTGTACCTAAATTTAAATATCAGGTTATTTTGTCACTAAAATCACCCCTAGTGTATTGCTACTGTACTCACCATCTGCTATTTCACCCATGTCTGACTAACTTAGCTTCTCCAAGAATAAGAGAAAAAAGCTAAATGAAAACATGCTTTTTCTCTTGGTTACAGGCACCACCGAAGACTGCTTCTCACACTCATGAGTGATAACTGAGGAAAGGGACAATTGGGGCACCAAGACATGTTAGGAGGGTTGGGTGGCAGGAAGTGGGACCTCTTTAAGAAGTACAAATCGTAAGTGTGACGACTTCTAAAAAAAACCTAAAAATTCCAAGAAGTAGAAACACTTTAATTCAGGTTGGCTGAGCAACGTCTGTGTTGAGCTATCATTACAGGAAAGGCCTTAGGCTGTGATGTTACATGATTCTTAATGGATGACAAGGAAGCAAGAGAAAACCAGTCCTTTGTTTGGAATATGACCATCCCTGGCAAGGATAATCGCTCTCCACTGATGTCCCAAAACACAGCACTGTAAAAATACCACTTTTTAGAACCTTTATCAGCGTCATAAAATATTTTGTTTATATGTTTATCTTTGTCCATTTATTATGCCTTTTAATTCTTTTTTTTTTTTTTGCGGGGGGGTGGGTACGCGGGCCTCTCACTGCTGTGGCCTCTCCCGTTGCAGAGCACAGGCTCCGGCCGCGCAGGTTCAGCGGCCATGGCTCACGGGCCCAGCCGCTCCGCCGGCATGTGGGATCTTCCCGGACCGGGGCACGAACCCGCGTCCCCTGCATCGGCAGGCGGACTCTCAACCACTGCACCACCAGGGAAGCCCTGTCCATTTATTATGAAATCCTTTATTTTAAAAAACTTGCAAAAGCAAGAAATAGGTCTTATTATTCTTTGAGTCTTCTGGGGTTACATACCTGAATGCTTCGTATATTGTAAGCACTCATCAAATGTTTGTTAAACCAAATGGAATGATATAGAGGGTCTGCTATCCCAGGACAAGATATCCCTCCTCTAGCTCCAACAGAAAGCACTGTGAGCTTCAGGGCAGCATCCACTTTTCATTTAGCTCTAGGGTCTAGGCTTGTCATTCAGTCGAGAATTCTGAGTTAAGCCATAATCTGCTTTTTTTTATCAGCTATTAGAAAATTCATTAAAATTCATGTCTTTCCTAAAGTGGGTATATAGGATATTTTATTTAAAATCCATATTTTGGTGGCCCTTATAAAGAATTTAACAGATAGTAATTCAAATGCAGATTATTTGCTTTTGAATCTCTCAGGATGGGGTGTGTAGCTAGGGGTCTTGTAGGAACTGATTAGACGGGTCTTTCATGATTAAACATCCATGAGACATTAATCTTTTAAGCAAATTTGCTTTGTACTTTGCCATTTAATTATAATACCCCATAAAAGAGTAGAGGTTCAAAGGTTTTAGGACATAGCATCTATAAACAACTCAGCTGACTTCTCACTGAAAATTTTAAAGTAGGGAGATTTTACTAAAGGATAAAATTAGTGTTATGTACTGAAAATTACATATTCAATTTTTCCTTATTCCAACAGTGTGTGTGCATCTGAGAATCCTGTCAGCTAGGCAGGTGCAGTTTTCTTCTAGGTAAGACAGGGATATTTCTAATTTAACCACACAGAGCAAGAAAACTGACAAGGAAAGCAGTTATTGCCCATGAAGCTACGCAGTGAGGTTAGCACTAAGCACATCCTCCTTCCTGCTCTGTTTAGAAGTTGAAAAAAAATAATTGATGAAAGCTGCTGAAGTGGGGTGGCAATTACTGATACTACCGTAGGTTATCAAATTACACTAACATAATTTAGGGAGAGAGTGTAACTTAGAGAACTATGTTTGATATCCCCAAAGACTGCTCTGCCTGGGCTGTCCCCAGTGCCCATTCCACAGGCCAAGCAGTCCTCCCCTTAAGGAAGAAATCTACAAAACTATCTTCTCCTGTACTTTCTCCTACTATTAGGTGCATATTTCACTTCAGATTTCTTAAACTTCACAGTAATCTATCCCACCCATTGGAATAGGATAACACATATAGCATGTAACATATTATATCAGACTTCATTTTGTAGAACTAGGTTTTCATTAAAAACCCTTTATGACTCTGTGTTTGTGTGTACGAGAGAGAGAGAGAACTTGTTTGTATACATGTAAGCTAATTTATAATACAAATCAATAAGTTTACCACATGGGAAAGAAAAATGCATTTGGATTATTTTATTGTGTTTTTATTTGTTTATTTCCTTTAAGATAAACATGTTTCTTTTGTAATAAAAGACTATTTTTTTCATTTAAAATACTATACATATGTGTACATAGGTTGAAAAACATAAATTCCACAAATCACTATATTTAAACAAAACTGCATGGACATCTAATCATAAAGAAATGAGAAACTGCATAAATATATGTGATGAGATATTAATAAGGCATTAGTAGGAATTCCTTCTTCATATGATAAAAACCTTAATTACCACTTAAAGTTTAAAACTTTTGTACCATTACTTAAGACTATAACAATGAAGGGAAACTGTCTTTTCTGAAAGCTTCTGTTCATGGGATGGAAAGTGACTTCATTAAAAAATCTGCCATCCTCTCATTCAAAACCCTTTGAGGCAAACAATCATTTCAGTAAATTTAAGTGCAGCCAAAAAGAACAGCCTGTGGGTGCAATGGTGAAAGGAAGGACTACAGCAATACTAGTGGGTACTTCATGGAAACATTTGAAATTCTTCTTAATCTGCACTGAAGATGTTTGGAAATTCAAGTTAAAATTCTACCTTTGGTAATATTACCAAGCACTTCTAACTCATTTCAGCTATTTCCCTCCAATGTTTCATTCAGGCGGGCTCCCCCTTGACCCAACCTAAAACTGTGTTCAAGGACAAGCAAGAGATTTTATAAACATCCTTGTTATTCAACAAGCCTTGCTAGAAGCCTACCAGGTACAGAAGCCTGCTGGGAAACAGAGAGAAGTCACCAGTAAAAGAGGTAGTTCCTCTCTTGGAAGAATTTGCAATTCATTAGAGTGGATTTCAAGTAGGAGGCATGCGAACAGTGCAAACCCACCAACCTGCAGGAACGGGAGACCACAAAAACTGAAAGCAAATGCCCAAACAAATGATTCACACCACAGAGAAAATCTGGGATCGCTTCCAGGAGTTAGGTACGTCTTGAGTCTGATTTTAACAGCAGCCACGGAACTGGATTAAGGGAGAAGGAAAGCAATATTTTCTAGGTGAAACAGTATGCGCAGAGGAAGTCAGCGAAGACACATCAATTTCCAACATAAAATGGGATCCCACTGGGTCTGCGACAATTTTATTCTAACCCAAGTGTTCAACTGCTTTGCATTCGATAAATATATCAGAGATATAGTTCTGTCGGTTAGGTACATAGATTTAGGTGTTAAACAGTCTGGATCCCAGCCCCTGCTATTCACTAACTGTGTAACCTCGGGAAAGTTTCTCTCCATAAGCATCCACTACTTCATCATTAACATGAAGCTAATTATAGACTCTATGTTTACAGGGTTGTTCTGAGAACATGATAATACATGTAAAGGACTTGGCAAGTCTATGATACAATTTAGAGTACACAGTATGTTAGCTATGGTTAGTGCTGGGCTGAAACAAACTGAGTTTGGGACTTTTAGGAAATGAGAGTGGGGTTCCTAAAGGAAAGATTGGTTTAGGCAGTGATTCTCACAATTCAGTGTGTATCAGAATCTCCTGGAGGGCTTGTTAAACCACAGTTTGCTGGGCTCCACCCTAGAGTTTCTGATCCAAGAGACCTGGGTGGAAAACTGAGACTCTGCACTTCCAGTAAGTTCTCAGGTGATGGTGATACTCCCCACTTTGAGAACCACTGAGTTAAGACAATGTATACCAGGCAGGCATTTTTCACCTGAGAAAACGACTTGTATGGGTGATTCTCCACATGTGTTCTACAGATCAGCACAAAGACCAAAGCGGTACTTCTGCATTTCTGGGATGTGTGCTCCGTATGTTTATAAGGGTTACTTAGAATATATTTTTGCCACATATGAAAATCTGCTATTTGAAATAACTGAACTCTACCCTTGGGCCAAAGAGAAAGCATGTATGTTCAAATATTTGGTACAAGAAGCTATAAAACATTTTATTATTTTCAGTAAGGGCTTGAACTAGAATGGAACAAAATGACCAATAAATTCTTTTTGTGGGGAGGCTTGTCACACTTTTCAAATGGCCACCTGATACCAAGTCAGTGCTGTACCTGAGGGTGTTGCCTCAGAGAATTTTCTCTCCTCTTCCCTCTTCCCCACATAGTGTATTTTGACATTGGTTCCCTGAAGACTAACTGATTTTAGACTGTCTGAAAAAGTTTGGGGAGATAAAGGAAGCCTGCCATTCAGGGCTTATTATGGACCCAACCGAAAATCTCAATTATATTTATGTGGACAAAAACTGTTCCCAGTAAGGTTTACTCCTATAAAGAGAACTATTATATATGAAGAAAAGATGAATAGAGTGTTTCATATCCCTAGCACTGTCCTCCAAAAGCTAAAAGACTCAAGCAGAAGCTGATTCAGTAACACTTAACTTTCTTTTTGCCCTTGCTCTAGGTTCAACCACTTCACAAAGCCTCCATTTCCCCTTTGCCCTCTCATCTTCTATTGAGTCACAAGAAAATAAAGAAGAAAGATAATTAATGCTTTTTCCTTTCCATTTCTCCTCCTCCTGCCCTAAAAATAGCTTTCCTGCCACTACCCAGATCCAAATTACTCACCTTCGGCACAAGCACCAGGTTTATACTTACTTGTTAGGGCGGTTGCCATGACTACACTGGAGGTACCCAGCAAGAAGCGAGAGGTCTGACTCATAAAATCTAGTGCAGCTTGGTAAATTTGGGGCGTGGTCAGAATCTTTTGGAAATAAGAGAATTGACTTGAAGGAATTAAATAAATGGGCTTCGTAGATGGAGTCCTATCGATTTGGCCACGCCCAACCTCATGTTGCTTACTGAGGAGAACTGTTTACTGTCAGTTCTCCTGAGGGCTTGGCTCTCTGATTGACAAGCAGGAAGGTGTGGCAAAAAATAAATCCTACGCATTTATTACAATTTGTTAGACACCTGTGAGAGCCTTGTGCTATGGCATCCCTGGTGAGAGAGTCGGAACGGGTGCAAGGGCCTTCTTATATAGACAGGGAACGTGAAAAACAGAGGGGTTAAGGAACTTGCTCCCCACGCTGAGAGTGCAAGGCTCACCAAGGGAAGCATGTCTAGGACCAGTCACCTTGCTAAGAACGAACTCGCATTATATCCCAGTAAGTACCTATCACACATAAGAGATAGATAACCAGAAGAAACCAAAGCGAGACATTTCCTGGCATACTTAGATTCTGAAAATACGGAAAGAAAACGCATCTAAGCTTATATTCCTAATTCCAATGTCCAGAACTCTGAATTTTGGAGATAATAAATGACATTGTACATGACCTTAAAACAGCATAGAAAATCCCACATTTCTATAACCTTTGTGAGTGTTGGTAGTTAGTAGTTGGTCGCTTGACTGAGTTAGTCAAAGCCAGGCATGCATAGACTTCAGCGAGCACCCATGAAAATAGTTTAATTCCCCTTTCCTCTCGCACCTTCTAAGGCAAGATGTTAGTAATTTTGTTAGTTAGTAATTTTGACTGAAAGTCTCTATCCACAGCCGTAGAAAACACTGGTTCATGAATAAATTTACAAAATAAGCTATGATGTTAATCCTGTTTCACCAAGAATCAGATGTATTCCTAAATTGTGCTTTTGCTCTTCACAATCATGTAAAATACTCTAGAAGAGAGAAACTGAGGCAATTTATGTTGGGGCCTCCGTCTTCTGCGTATACACATCTGTTGTCTTTCTGCCTTATCTGTTCTTTATTTACTTTTCCCCTATGTTTCCCTCGTCTTGGTTTTCTAACTTTTTCTCTCCTAGAAAATATCGTAATGAGAAGCCCTTAGCAGTACCCATGGATGGAGTTCTTATGGAGACATTCTGGACATAACAGCAGTTGACTCTTTGAAATTCAGAAGAAATTTTGCAAATATAGAAAATGAGGATAAAGTATTGAATAACTATCAATTTAAAACATTAGTTTTAATTTGTGAAACATAAAAAAATTATTTAAATGCAACTTTCATCCTCTAAAATGCAGCAGCCCCCCATATTTACCACACGAACATTTCATTTTCAAACAATATTCATAAATAAGTTAATTGTGCTATTATGATTTAAAACAACATTGGTGGGAAATCAAAACCCTCAAACCATGGCAGAAATAATACATAACTATATGGACATTAAAAGTTCAGTGAGTTTTACAGAAAAACAGTGTCATAAGTAAAAAGCATTACTAAGAAGGAGCACATACCATACAGAATAAAAACTTTTTTTAAGTCAAGCTACTTGGGGAAATTCTCTCTCTAATAACAACTCAATACACTTATACCTCAGCTCTGCACTGCTTTGGAAAAATTACTTCTTCAGATTTATTTACATTGTATCAGGTAATGTAAACATGATAGAGGATGGAAAGACTTTATGCAACAAAGAAGAAAGGGCACTACTTATGGTATACATTATTAAGAATGCACAACTTTGAAAAGATATCCATTAAAAGCCTATTTGAGGGCTTCCCTGGTGGCGCAGGGGTTGAGAATCTGCCTGCCAATGCAGGGGAGACAGGTTCGAGCCCTGGTCTGGGAAGATCCCACATGCCACGGAGCAACTGGGCCCATGAGCCACAATTACTGAGCCTGCATGTCTGGAGCCTGTGCTCCGCAACAAGAGAGGCCACGATAGTGAGAGGCCTGTGCACCGCAATGAAGAGTGGCCCCCACTTGCTGCAACTAGAGATGGCCCTCACACAGAAACGAAGACCCAACACAGCCATAAATAAATAAAATTTAAAAAAAAAAAAGCCGGGCTTCCCTGGTGGCGCAGTGGTTGAGCGTCTGCCTGCCAATGCAGGGGACAGGGGTTCGAGCCCTGGTCTGGGAGGATCCGACATGCCGCAGAGCGGCTGGGTCCGTGCGCCACAACTACTGAGCCTGCGCGTCTGGAGCCTGTGCTCCGCAACATGAGAGGCCGCGACAGTGAAAGGCCTGCGCACCGCGATGAAGAGTGGCCCCTGCTCGCCGCAACTAGAGAAAGCCCTCCCACAGAAACGAAGACCCAACACACCCAAAAATAAATAAATAAATAAATTAAAAAAAAAAAAAAAAAAAGCCTGTTTGAAAGTTTCAATCTATGGCCTTCTTTTAAATTTGTAACATATTAAGCTACCTTCAAATTCACCTTGCTCAACCTAGAGAAGAGCTTCTAACAACTTGGGTTTTGAAGGTCATCTCTAAGCTCTAGATTTCAGTACATTTGAAGTCAGCCTGCATGTTATTTATTAAAGATATTATGCTGTGATGTACACAGGTGGAAAAATGAGGCAGTTAAATGGTCAAAGTTCAAGTAGGTAGAACAAAAGAGAAATCGAGAGAGCAAGGATATTGGGGGCTGCAACTGTCAGGAAACTTTTATGAAGGAGCAGGGGTGGGATATGGGTGAATTTAGCTGCACTCTGAAAAATAATCCCAGCGTTTAAACCTGCTGCTATATGCCTGTGGTTATTTTAGAGGCTTCAAACTAAAGCATCATAAGATGCCCTTAAATCCCATCTTCTTTCAGTAAGAAGACATAAATTACACTTAGAGAGTACCAAATTTTCAAAATAACTTTGTAGAGTCCTACCCCAAATCTGAAATTTCAAAGTAAATGTAGCATCTGAAGATATCTGTAAATATTATCATTTATCCTCCCTGAAAATTTTCAATGTCCTACCCCAAGTGGTCTCCAATGTGGAGCATGGCAGACCATCCATTAGGGTGTCTTGTTCCTTTTCATTTCTATCTTGTTTCTCTTTTATAATGTATACACTAACAGTACAGGCAAATAAGATATAAATAAGCAATGTGGAATACAAATCACTAGCATTTGTTGAGAGTTTACCATGTGCCAGGCCCTCTGCTAATCACTTTACGTGAATTAATTCATTTAATCCTCAAAGTCACCCTATGAGGTAGGGGCTGTTATTATTCCCATTTTATAAATGAGAAAAGTAAGGCACAGAGGTCTAACTGTCTGAGTCTACAGTTAGTAAGTGGTGGAGCCAGAATAGATGGATAGATACATAAGGATTTTTTTTAAAAAAAAAACGAAAAACAGAAAGAAACACAAATTCTAATATTGGTCATTTTGGACCACTGAGTAATGGGCAAGGTTCTTCCTCTGTGTACTGCTGTGTATTTTCTAAAATATCTATAGTAGGGATTGCTTTTATAACTTGGAAGAAATAAGGAAAAGCACAAAATATTAAAATACTGTAATTTAGTGAGAAAAGGTAAAAAAACAAAAAGAGACAATACTGAGAAACAAGGTAGAAACTTACGTAAGCTAGAAAATAAAGAATGAGCATGACATATTCTGTCATAATGCACACAAAAACTGTAATCTTGGTCAAATAAATACAAACAAACCATTAAAAAAACAAAAACAACAAAAAACCCCACCATCTGTGAAAGTATGCTTTGGAAAATAATTAAATTACTTTGAAAAAGGTCTGATATTTAGAGAAGGATTCGATAGCTGATGTTATTATTTGGTACATCTAATCAAAAATGGTTTAATGCACATTTTCTTTTAAATTGTGAGGGGAAAGGGAAAGAGATCAGTGCCTATTCTATGCAGCTGAGGAAAATTATTTGCTTTGTAAGAATTCCAGGCAGGTTTCTACAATTAAACTGGTGGCAGTAATCATGTTGTTATTAGCGTAATTGCTTTCTGACATCTGTTTCCCTGTCATAATCAGTTCTTTGATAATAGCCATGACATGGATGGTATATATCTAATAAGTAATGCTCAGTGCTTCACCAAAATAAAAATGAAATTGTATACCAATTATATGTGCTCCTCACAAAATTCTCTTCAGCCATATGATATTATATATGTGATATATGGTATATTATGAGGATAGGGCAACTCTTTCTCAAAGTAATTTATTTTCAATAATTTTATGATGCCATATAAATGATAAGGTCCTTTATGAAAGAGCAAGGAATAAAATGTATATATTGTTGCTCAAGGCATAATGAAGTGCAATTTGTCAATAAATCGTGTTTATCTTTATTATCAAAGTTAACTATTCAGGGAACTCGCTCTTGGACCTGTGAACTTGCTAAATTATAGTGTTAAATTTAGCTTAATAACTATATAATAGAAAGAATATTCTAGGTCTGATCCTGCCTCTATGACTAGCGTTGGGACCTCTGAAAGTCATCTCAACTTCCTGCGTTTGTTTTCGTTATTTCTCTCTAACAGGAATCATTCTGAAAAAACTCTACTGCCTGATCTACTCAAACCCTATGAAATTTTAGACTTTTTGAAGATCTGAATGACTATTTTTAAGCAAATGGAAGCAGACTGGTTCAAGCTGTTATCATAAAATACTAATACATACTTAACCTTAACTTGTGACAAAAAAGTAAATGGGTAGATGTCCAAAGTCTACATTCGGAAGAGCACACTAATTTACGTGAATATCTGTAACATCTACCATTTGTGGCAACTTTCTATCCCCCAGACTGGGTTCTAAGGATGTTCCATACTTTAAATTTTAATCTTCACAAATATCTTGAGGTGAGCATTATCACTGCAATTTTACAGATGAGAAAAGCAAGGAACTGAGGGTGAAGCAATGTTACCAAAATCACAGGATTAGTAAATTATGGGACTGGGAATTAAATGCAGGCCAGATCTTTCAGGCCCCTGTGAGCTGAGTCTAGACTTTTCTACTTTGTTTCTAAGTTGAAGGTAGCAGATCTTAAGCACTGGTTATGAGGAGATTTAGCTTAAATTTACAACATCAGGAGTCATCAGAATTCACTAGTGATTTCCACAATCCAGTTTGCATTTGTCACCACTTTTCTAATCAACGAACAGATTGTAAAAATCAGCAATTATATCATATTAACTTATCCTAGGATCCCAATTACAAAATGACCGTGAATATAAATTCCAATTAAGTATAATTCAAACGGAGCTATTTGAACAAGCTGTGATTGTATACATCTTAACACTGGAAATCCAAAACAGAACAATGATAACAAAATTTTGTCACCAGCGTTAAATGCAGCATGTATATAGCTGAATTATGTAGTTAATGGTTAAAAAAAAAACCTCCTAGAGTAATTGAAGGCTTTTGTATTTTCTAGAGTCATCTGCATTTTGCTCTCCATTCTGGATATGAAGAATCACTGAAGGAAACGAGTAAATTTACAGTGTAAAAAATGCATATAAAAGATAAATACGTTTTTACCAATTTTTAAAAATACTAAGCCAAAGACAATCAGTATCCTTAGTGAATAATAATCTTAATTGATGTCATAAGTAAACCTCTTTATTGGAAAAGGCTTACTTGGAACAAAAAATATCTACGCTCCTGAGTAAAAGGTTATAAAGTAAATGGCATAAGCTATTGGTTTTATAATACTAATATAGTAAAAATTAGATAAAGTTCACCTAAGGATATATGAAATCAAGAAAATTATAATTTCTCGACTATGATCAAGAACACAAATTTATACAAATAATTGGAACAGGTTAGAGAGAAAGTTCACTAATAACTGTCTGTGGCACAGCAGAAAGAAGACCAAGTTTGAACTTTGGAATCATAGTTTCATTACCTATTCTCACTATCTGTGTCATCTTAGACAAGTCTCTTCATCTCCTGGACCTTCTATTCCCTTACTGGGAAGAAGTTCATAGCAGCATTATTTACAATAGCTAAAACATGGAAGTAGCCCAAATGTCCATCAATGGGTGAACGGATATGCAAAATCGGAATTTCATATGATAGAATATTATTCAGCATTAAAAAGGAAGGGAATTCTGACACGTGCTACAGTACAAATGAGCCTTGAGGAAGTCATGCAAAGTGAAATAAGCCTGTCACAAAAGATAAAGACAAATCTGTATAATTCCACTTATATGAAGTACTCAGGATAGTCAGAACCATAGAGACGGAAAGTAGAATGGTGGTTGCCAGAGTCTGGGGGTGGAAAATCAGTAGTTAATGTTTAATGGGTACAGAGTTTCAGTTTAACAAGATGAAAGGAATTACGGAGACGGATGGTGGTGGTCACATTATAAATGTATTTAATACCCCTGGACTGTACACTTAAAATGGTTAAGATGATAAATTTTATGTCATGTGTATTTTACCACAATTTTAAAATTTAGGGGAAAATATTGATGTGGGTGTGACAATTAAATGAAATATTATATGGTAAAATTCTTCTTAGGGTTAAAGTGCCATGTAAGTGTGTAGTGGCCCTTTGGTTTGCCTACCCAAACCATCCTCTCTTCTCCTTCCCGAAATGGAGCTGCCCCTAATCCCAGTCTGGCTCCATCTGCATTGCAAGAAGAGAGATCGTTCCTAAAATGAGAAGTGGTTGAGAACCCGCAGTGTGCCAAACCCTGAGCTAAGGATCCAGCAACAAACAGTGGACCAGGTCCCTGCCATCTAATGGCAACAGAGAGAACGTTATGTGGAAAAGATAAAGAAACAAATGTTTTAATGGAGGAAAAATAAAAAGGTAATTTCAGAGAGTGGCCACTGTCTGCTGGGTGGTCTGCAAGACCACTATTAAAAGATGACATGTGAACTGAGACCTGAGTAACAAAAAGGAAACAGGAGGACCTGCATGGGAAGCATATCCTGCATGAGAGGAAGTGAATAATAAACACTGTGGTTTGTGATGAGATCAAACAGGTAGGTGGAGCGGGGCTTGGGGTGTGTTGCTCACACAGGGCCTTGTGGGCCATGGGAAAGAGACTGGACTGTACACTTACTTCAATGGAAAGTCATTGGAAGGCTTTAAACAAGGGAGCGCTGTGATTTCATTCATATTATACAAAGGTAAAGTTTAACGGAACCCGGCCTCCTGGCCACAGTGCCATGGCCTTGAGGTGGTCGAGGAAGTCCTTTGACAGGACTTTTAAACTCCAGACTGGGATATATCAGGCTAAGCCCTTCCGGAGTGGTCCACAGTGGCTGAGGCCTGAAGATGCGACTCACTGTGTGTCCTGCCATGTGGACCAGGCAAGCAGAGGAAGTCTGACTAGAAAGGCAGAGACAAGCTAGATTTCATTTGCTGATAAGAGTCCTAACTTTATTAAATTAGATGCTATTATTGTTGTTATTATTATTGTAGTTGTGGGTTATATCAAAAGCTAGTAGTCTTTAAAAAAAAGCTAGTGGTCTGCATACATTATTTATTTAAATCTTCCAATAACCCTTTGGTGCATTATTGAAAGAAACTAAGAAGAACAATGAAGCTGGTGCTCAATTGACAGCCCAAGAAATGGTGGGGCTGAGTTGAGATCCGTATCTGACTCCCTCATCCCGGCTACCAATCAGCACCACTCATGGGTTCCACTTGTGACCCAGACCCAGCACGTGGTGGGAGGGGACCCTTCTGCCCACTACAGGAGTGCCCACAGGCAGAAGAGGAGAAAGAACCAGCAGCGGGCAAACCAAAAGTCACCTCTGCAGTTCACTCTTTCCAAACTGCTGTTGTTGAAAACGGAAGAATATAGAGTCCCTTAACCTCCAGGGTTAGGGAAAAGTAAATCAGTTCACAAGTACTGACTCGGCTGGATGCCTGCGTCCCTCCTTGCAAAATGGTGAGCAAACGCCAGAGAAACAAGACTTAGGCAGCAATTATTAAGTGAAATGTACAACTGATCAGCAGATTAACAGGTGCGCCCAATACATGCAGAAACTCAGAAAAAGGGCAAGGGACTGTGACAAGACCTCACAGAGAACCCTCTGGTAGTGATGGAAGCTGCGAGTTGAGTTGTTTTATATCAGTCTGATATTTCAATCTTTGCTCTATAGGATTAAATAATTGATTTAAGGTCATTTGAGCTTACACTTCTCAAAACTGGTTCAAAACCTCCATTAAGTTAAGGAGGCTAACAAGCTGATTTGTCTTTTTTATTTGGACTTAAATATACTTGATTACAAATTTAAAATGCTGTATTTATTATTACGTGTTAGAAAACACTACAGAGCCAAAGTTAACAAAAAAATACGTAAAATATCAAAAATTTGTGCTGTTTTAATTATTTTATAAATTAACAAAGCATTACATCACCTATTCTAGACACACAAGTGGGCATTTAGAGCCTGGAAGTTTTACTAAGAAAAAGTGACATAAATTCACTGAATTATAACTATTTTTTTCTTCTTGTTTTACCAAAATACAAGTGATAGAAAGACTAAATGGTTTTATGCTGATGACTTTTTACTAATATCTTGTCAGGTTAAATATTAAAGAGTTTTAAGTGAACAAGAAATTTAAAAAAAAACAGAAAGGAGAGACATGTGTTTCTGATTTACAGGAAAGCATATGACAAAGCCACTTATATCGACGAACAATGATAAATGACCTAACAAGTTCAGTTACAAGCTGAAGGATCACTGTAGATGGAGGTACATTTATAATCACATGAGCATTTCTGCATGTCTTATGAAACAGATTCACTAATTTTGCATTTTGTTGTTTTGGTCTACTAAGTAACTACCTTATGGTATATCCACAAATACCATTAAATTATCAGAACCCAACCTAAGCCATGTCATTTTTCATCTTTCACTTTCTTCCCCATTCACTCGTTTCCCCTGTCCCTTCCCCCCACACACATACACACACTGAAGGCATGGAGCAATGTTCCAATTACTAAGAGAAACAAATTTATAATCTTTCCTGAAAGATAACCTACAGCTAAGAAGGTTTTATTGGTTTTAACTTTATTCCTGTTTTTAATTTCAAACTTGCATAAGGCCGATAGTTTATTTATTTATTTTTTTAACTTCAAGCTGGTCAGGAATGTCTTGCCGGGTATCATGTTACAGATGATAACAATCAGTCCTTTTAAAGTCTTCTAACAATTTTATAAAACAACTGTTGATAAAACTCTAACCTGCCTTGAAGACAATATTGGGAGAAAATAAGTACCTCTTTATGAGTTCACCATTTCTTAGTGAGAAGAGAGCCCCAAAGTTTTTATGAAAAAATATTTTGATCTTATTTCCTTGATTGCTTAAATACAAATAAAGTTTAGAAAACTCATAGTTCACAATTATTTACTGAGTACCTACTATGTGCCAGGCACTTTTTTAATCACCATAAATATTCATCTCGAAAGCAGCCATAAAAATGAACTACAGCAAGGAAAAACAACTCTCTTTCCTTAGTTTATTATTTTAATTCCTGGTCTACCTATTGGTAAAGAACAATGAAGTCATTACTCCCTTTTCCTTCAGGTGTGATGTTGGCTTAAAATCAAAAGTGCATGAAAACTAAACAAGTTATTTTAAATGTCCTTTTTTCTAACGTAATTTACCTCGTTATCATGTTACAAACATTTTGTAGCCCAGGCTAAACTGATAAAATAAATGAAACATTCATTTTTCCTCCTGCTACTTCTTAAGATAAAATTCTTTTCAACAAACTTTATTTCAGAGGTTTCATGGATTTGATGACTTCAGGTTACATAAATGTGAAATCATTCAAGCCTTAATTAAATTTTTATTAGATGCCACAGCAATTTTCTTACATGTGATATAATAAAGGATTCCGTGAGTCAAGCTACATTTTGGGAGAGCTGTGATCATCTTCCCAGAGACAACACTTGTAACATAGTTTACTATATTTATAGCACAGTTACATTCTCAATCTGCCTAGCTCTCTACTGGCTGCTTCTCCACACCTATAAGCAGGTTCAAATCTCCCATTCTGGCAAAACCCTCTCTTGCTACTAGGTTCCCCTCTGGCTGCTTCCTCTCCATCAATTCTTTCCCAGACATGCTTTTTTTAAAGACTGCAGTTTCATCCACTCTACTACCTTCTCACATTTTCATCACTTATGAAATCTGGCAAAAGCAAGCCCTCATTCATCCACCCCAGCTAAATATTTAGTCTTACTAAATTCCCAGATGCCCCTCCTTGCCAATTCTAATGACCTGTTTTTCCTCCAGCAGATCAGCCTCCCTCTCCAGGTACCTTCTCCTCATTCTCCCTCCTGGGCGCCTTCCTCCAGACACCCTTCCGAAACCACCTCTCTAGGATTCTGACCTTGACCCTCTGCTCTTCTCCGTCTTTTCATGCTCCTTGGCTGGTTTCCACAATCACTTATATATTGATGATTCAACATCTCAATCTCGTCCAAGACCACCACCTGGCAGAGCTGGTATCTCCCCTGGGATGCCCCATAACCATCTCAATACTCCACAAGCCTAAAGCTGAACTCATCTTTCCATCCCCCAAGGCACCTGGGGAATTTGGGAATTATCTTAGACTTTCTCCTGTTGCTGGAAGCCTTCACCACTTCTCATCCTTATTAATCCAGTAGTTTCTAAATCTGGTCTGTCTCCAGGTCTGTTCCTTCCTATCTGCTCTCCATACCGATACTAGAGAGACCTTCCTAAGAGGCCCATCTGAGTTTGTCACTCAGCTGACAAAAATCTGTCACTGGCCAGCTGTAACCTTTAGGAAAGAGTTCAACACCCTTCTATGGTTGAGGAGACCTTTCTTGGTCTTTCAACGGTCTCTCCCCACAGGCCACGGCAGTTCCCAGAGAGCATGCTGTTTCCTGCCTCCAGGCTATTCTCTCTGTTTGAAATGTATTTCTATCTTCTCCAGTCTCCTAAATCTCATTCTCACTTCAAAGCAAGACTGAAACAGCTCCTCCAGGAAGCCTTCCCTGACCCTTTAATCTAAATCCTATAGTCCTTTTTTTTCTCATCCATAGCACATTTCTCCTCTCCCCCTCGGGCCTCCCTCTTTCTCTCACCCCACATTTTCTGAGCATTACCTCTTTACCTTCCTATTTTGAATAATGCACTGTAACCCCTACATGGCAAGGACTATATTTTTTATCTCTTTACAGCACAGTGCTTGGCACATAGAATACATCTAGCAAATGTTTGCTAAATGAATAAATAATTCTGCAAACTAAACTTCATCAACACCAGCTTCATGGCATATTAATTTCAATGTAATGCATCATATAAGACACATTCATGGTGGTGTTTGAGAGTGATGGAACAACTCCTTGTTCCTATTAATCATAATATAATTAAGCCAGTTTCTTCCAGTTTATAGGCTAATCCAACTGTGTAGTCTGGGTATCTTGAAAAACTGTATTCACTTTTGATTATATGAGTGAACACTGTAACAGCAGACATGTATTAAAATGGTACCCTAAGCACTATGCCCTACACACGCACAGAGACATCGTATATTGGTTTGGTCCTCAGAGCCCACCCACCTCTCTTTAGCAATTGTCTCTCAGGCCCCCTTTGGCATTCCTGTTCCTCTGCCTCTGTAACCCCTACACCTTCACATACACACACAGACACAGACACACACACACACACACACAGGCATGCACATGCCCACACACACTCTTAATGACTTCTTGCTGTTATTGGTCTAACCAGGGGCCTGCCTGTCTGGTCTGTTTGAACCTGGACACTCTGTCTCTTTACCACCTCTGTTCCACAAGGTTTCAAACAGAAAGGCCGTCGGTGACCATTGCTCCTCCCTTTAATACTGATAGTTTCCAAGACACATGACCTCAACCCAAAACATGACTCTCTAAAGTCAACGGCCACTGACACACTAGTGTAGGCGACAGTAGTACAGGAACAAGGAGTTGTTCCATGGCTCTCAAATAGCACCATGAGTGTGTCCACTTCTTCCGCCCATGTATGTAGGGCTATCCTGACAAAAACACCAAAGGCCCCCATGTAGTTCTGTGGAAAAATGCTAAATAGAACTGCTCAGGGAACTCTGAATATTTAAAGGGTTTTATTCATTTCTTATTTTGACATTTCTTATCTTCCATTCACTGATGAAATCTTAGGATAGCTGTCAGGCTCTTACACATATATTGCTACCTTTTCAGATAAATTCACTAAGACACACGTAGCATTTTGGGTCTCTTCATAAATAGAACGTCGCAATCCAAAAAAGTTAACTGGCCACTCACCCAAGGGAGTTGTGTGATCTTATACAGCAGTTTATTTATCCCTAGAAGCAAGTATGTTAATAAGGTCAAAGAATTATTTTCTTGCTTCAAAGTAGATGACACAGTAGAATTTTATTTCGGGTCCTCGGCCCAGGCCGAGAAAAGAAAACTGTTTCTGGGAGCTTCATCTCACTTTACACAACATGAGTTTGTTAAAAATAAATTCTTTGGGTGTTCTTTTAATGTACGTTTTATTGGAATGATGTTATTCAAATCCTAAGCCTCCCCTAGGCTACGGCTGAGTGAAAGGGAGGACTGAGAAAAAGAGCAGCGCTCTGTATTCCAGGACCTAGTCCTGCAAGTCGAGGGCCTCTACATGCCATCTGAGGCTCACGTGGCCATCAAGAGTGCTAACTGGCCTTAATTCTTCCTACACCTGCAACAGTGCCACTGTGTGTGATTATTACTGTACCAAAGATGACATGGTTTTATCTCAGGCAGTTGGAAACATGGGTACCTCGGTAGTTAGTATCTTAAATTAGTGCTGAAAGCCTCCTCAGTCTGCTCACCATTCTGCGGAGAACTCCTTCCCTGGCTCTGCCCTACTTTTTTCCCCTTGTTTACAGTCTTCCCTCAACCTACCGCTTCCACACTTCCTTATATTTCTGTGGCAACCCCACCAAACCTGCAGAGAACAGAAATTTGTCACTGCAGATAAGTAATTCTGCTCCCTTATTACAGATGAAGAAATGGAGGCTCCAGGAGTTAATATTTTCGTACAAGGCCACTCAACTGGTGAACGGTGAGCCAAGGTTTGGACCCAAGCCACGGCTGTCTGGCATCAGAAGCTTCCTTTAACAACCGTAAGGCAATCAAATGCTGTCTCCCTGAGAGAGCCTTCCCCCAAGCCCACCCCTGCCAGACCCTTGCCGTAGTTCTCCTACTAGACTCCTGCTATGTCCATGTCCGTGTTTCCCTGTAGATCACATCACTTAAGAATAGAAACCGTTTTTTACTTTTATCTAAAACAGTGAATTATGAAATTAAACTGATTGGACAAAAATATCTTCCAACTAAAATTATCCCATTGGAGGAACAGCTGAACTAATATGAAAACTACTAGGCGAACAGAACTTTATAAATGGATTTCAATCATATCATGGAAATGTCATATATTTTAAGCATGCATCACACATAAATGTGTAACATATGGCAGTCCCCAACTTACAGGTAAGAATGTGAGATAGAATGGCTAGGTTTCTAATTAACCTACACAAGCCTATTTCACTTCTAATAAAGACATAGGTTTATTCCTCCATTCACTTTTTTAAAAATTGATTACTTATTGAATAAGTGAATAGATAGAGGAATGAGTCAATGAATTTTAAAATTAGAAGTAAAACAGACTTTGGGGGCCTTTATTCAATAAGTAAGTCAACCAAGTTTAAATTGAGAAGCTACTATATGCTTGGTGTTATGCTGAAATATAATCTTACCATTCTTGTTTTCTTTTTAAATTTTTAATGATCTGGAAAATCCCAATAAAAAAGTATTAAGTAAATAAAATGGGACTTCCCTGGTGGCACAGTGGTTAAGAATCCGCCTGCCAATGCAGGGGACGCGGGTTCAATCCCTGGTCCGGGAAGATCCCACATGCTGCGGAGCAACTAAGCCTGCACGCCACAACTAGTGAGCCTGCAATCTAGAGCCTGCGAGCCACAACTACTGAGCCCGCGTGCCACAACTACTGAAGCCCACGTGCCTAGAGACTGTGCTCCGCAACAAGAGAAGCCATCACAACGAAAAGCCCGCACACCGCAACGAAGAGTAGCCCCCGCTTGTCTCAACTAGAGAAAGCCCGCATGCAGCAACAAAGACCCAACGCAGCCATATATAAATAAATTTTTAAAAAAATAAAAATAAAATGAATAATTGGCTATGGATCAACTATTTTCTGCTTAACACTTTTTTGCCTCTTAATCCTGGGTACAGATTAATGGGCTGACAAAAGCTATGACATGTTAAGGTTTTCTCCTTTCTACTTCCTGGAATGTATATCTAGATCCATAAGAAAAATAAAATAATAGGAACTGCAGGGAAAATAAAAGGAAGACACCAAATTAAACATGAAGAAAGAGTAGAAAAATAAGACCCAGGTAAGAGAATTTAATTTGTAAAATGAGAAAAGGACAAAAAATTACTTAAGAAAACCAACAGGGAAAAATCGATTGCAGTCGCAACTTTTGACTCATCTGATAAATCTCACCTAATGTCTAAGCACTGAATTATTTCAACGGTCACTGAAAGGACACCTCCCAAATGAACTTACTCAAAAATTTCATTTAACAAATACTTACCGAGTACCTTCTGTATTCCAAACACTCTGAAAAGTGCGAAGAAAACAAAAAAGTACAACAAACTGGGTTCCTGCACTCACAGAGTTTACAATCTAGTAGGAGAAGTAGTCCTCAATCAAATAATTATTCACATAAAAATATAATTGAAAACTGTGACAATTGAAAACAAGACTCTTTCAGTGGCAAGTAATACATCTCAACTAAAAACAGTAATTTTCTGATTTATGCTATCAGAAAGTGTAAGACTATCTGTAGATGGCTTTAAATGTATATCTTCCCAACGCAGCAACCCCCAGAATAAATTTTTTTAAAAAGACCCTCTCTCTTCTAGAATGTGTAGATAACATTTAGGCAAGAATTAATTGGCCTGAGGTCCAAGATGAAAGGTTATTATGAGTATCCACCTTTGGGACACATGCTGAACTGTCTGGAGAAGCATGACATTATGATAAAAGGCCCAGGTGAACAATATAGAGTCAGACAGATGACATTCCTAGATGATGGTGAGGTGCTGTTTCTAAAAGACTGAACATTCCCAAATAATGAGAAGGTACTGTTACCAGAAGAAGGGGGTAAGAGATACTGAGCAGATGACACTACTAGATGTTCGCTCCATAAAATTAATGTGGAATATAGGAAGAGCTTGGGAGAGTGTTTCTAGAGAAGCAATAAATAAAAAGGCAAGGTGAGAAAAATGTGCTTGGAGAGTAACAAATACAAGTCGTTGAGTATATGAAAAATTCTGACGAAAACTTCAGCAAGTAGGTCATGTTCAAGACCTCAGAAAGACTTAACTCACATCAATGGGTTAACTCACATTCTGGGTACAGATTAATGACCTGACAAAAGCTATGATGTATGCAGTATTGAGACATTTAAGACTCTTTCGCTGAAAAAATGTTTCAAAGGCCGCCCAGTGGTTTGTATCTGGAACTCTTGTAAGTATCTAATTTCAGGGAACATTTCCCAGTTTGCATCTTTAGCTTTGAAATACCTGGAAAGCTGTTCATGCAGATTTCATAGTTCAGTCTCTAATTTCTATTTCATTCATTGTTTATGCATACATCTTTTTTGTAACTATGGAATTCTCTCCAAGGAAACAAATGAATGTATTTTAATACTTTACCAGACAATTCAAGTTTTTGGATTATAAATCATTAAAGTATCCCTTTCTCTGTCCTTCCCAGCTTACTGTGTGACTTGATCATTCTTAAACCACCATTTGTAAATGAATTCTCAGTTCTTCACAAACGCATGTGACAAATTCCCTTACTCTGAAGTCACTCAATCTCTGGTTTCCCTACACATGTTAATCATGGGCACTTAAATCTCAGGTATCATGTTAAAGAAATTATGACTGAGAAATTCTGCCCAAAGAAATATGTAGAAATAAGGTACAAACAAAACTCTTTGCCTGAGTGATAAATCTGAACAAACGTAGTACCATCATACCAGGTGGAACACTGACCAGATTCCTCCATTCTACGAATTTTCAAAGAGGGCTTCCTGTATTTGGAGCTAGTGATGCAGTGGTGATCAGTCCCATACAGCCTATTGTCCTGGGCAGCTCACAGTCCAGTGCAGGCAGGGCTGTTACACCACTGACGGTAAGTGACAGGATGAGGAGGTGTAGAGTGCACTTTGGCAAGGTACTCATCTCAGACGTGGACCTGGCAGAGAAACACTGAGAAATGATTCAATAATGCTGAAAATCAAGATGAAGCTGAGACCTGAAGGACAAATAGCCAAGAAGAGGAGGAAAGGGTGCTCCAAGAGGAGGGAATGGCACGTGCAGTTTCTTGGGGAAAGAGAGTATGGGAAACTTGGGAGAGTATAACGGAGGAAGTGATGCATTTGAACCTGGACAGGTAAGCCAGGACCAGGTTACTGAGGGCTTTGACCTCTAGGGCGAGACCCTTAGGAAGACAGGAAGGTATTTTCAGCAGAGGAGTGACACAGATCTTCATTTCAGAAAGATCTTTCAGGCCATGGAATGAAGAAGGGATTCCAGCAGGACTATGTTGGAGGGAAGGTGGGAAGCTGTTGAAATGAACTAGGCTAGAAATGATGGTGCCTGCCAGAGCGAGGATAAGGGAACTGGGGATACAGAAAGGCAGTCTCAAGTCAGACATCAGGTCTTGGTTTCAGAAAAATCAGCTTCTTATTGGCTGTGCCTATTTTACAAACGGCTCTTCTAAAAACAGTTTGACAAAACTGAGATTGCACAAATCTGGCTTCCTGCGTAAAGCTGTTTTGCAATGTCCAGACAATGAGACTATCATCTGCAAATGACTTTGAATCATGCTTGTTTTTAAAAATATCTGAAATGAACACAGATGTTAAAAAAGATAATGAAGGTTAAATAACAAAGAAATGAAACAACCTGCCTGGCTTGTCCATTTACTCCTGATTAAAAACTATCCAAATCAGTATGCCTGAGTTCAGAGCAATGGCCACTTATAAACTGTGCTGAGACAGAGATGAAGTTAGGAATTTCAAATCAAGCAAATTACAAACCTTTAATTTATAAATGCCTACAGTCTAAATAAAATCATAAATCTATTACCTTTAAATGGTAGCAATTTGTAAAGTGTACTCTCGTTCAATGTAGATCGGCCATGGAATTGATATTAATTAGCTAAAGAGCAAACACGAAGGAGAATCCTAAATCCAGAGGATTTCACCATTCTCATCAGAGCTGATTCTTACGAAGCAGCAAATTTAAAGTCTTGCTTGGTACTGCTATGCTGGTCCAGAGATAGGTTACTAGAATGACCCTGTAAAACTGTCATTTCCATGTTTATTTACCTAGCAACCACCTGTCATTTGTGGTAGTTTCTAAGAAGTTAGGAATTAACATTCTTTTCCTTAGTTGAGTTGTTCATTTTAATTAACCTATCGTTTTCCCCTCGTATTGCCTAAGAAACAATTAGATGTATGGTTAGTATCATGATGTGATCAGGAAAACAGCACTAGCACTCAACATCATTTCAATGAAAAAAGGTCACTTGCCAAAAAACCGCTATTAACAATTTGTTATGAAGCGCAGTGGTACTTGTTCTGGCTTTTAGCTGTTGTAGAAAAGAAATTACATCATCTCCAAGTTGTTTAAAAATTGAAATCTTTACCAAATGACCCTGAGATATAATGTGATTTCAATCAAAAGTTCAACAGAGTTTTTAGCGAAACCTGAAAAGTTTATTCTAAAATAGATACGGAAAAGCAAAGAGCCTTGTAGAATAGCCAAGACACTTCTGAAGATCAAGAAGAAGGAGGACAGCTTTGTCCCACCAGACATAAAGACTTGTTATAAGCTAAAGTAATTAAGACTGTGATATCTGCACAGGGATAATTATCAGGGTCCCACACGCCTTTATCTTTGAAGTACTTTATCTCGGAAGATCTACCAGGGCTTATCCCAGGTTTTATATTTTAAAGCAGAACATTCACAGCCCCAATAACCCATGAGTTCTACCTCTAAATAGAAGTCCCGCATATGAACATGAAGAGATGCACGCAAGGATATTGACAGCACCAATGTTCAAAACAGCACTGACAGGCGAGGGAAATGAAGAGGTACAGACTTCCAGTTAACAAAATGAATGAGTCACAGGGATGAAATATACAGTTTGGGGAACATAGTCAATAATGATGTAACATCTTTGTATGGTGAAAAAGGCAAATTCCAGTTGTAAGATAAATAAGTAGTAGGGATGTAATATACAACATGATAAACGTAATTAACATTACTGTGCATTATATGTGAAAGTTCTTAAGAGAGTAAATCATGAGTTCTCATCACAAGGAAAAAGTGTTTTTCTTTGTCTTTTATTTTGTATCTATATGAGATGATGGATGTTCTCCAAACTTACCGTGGTCATCATTTCATGATGTATGGAAGTCAACTCGTTATGCTATACACCTTAAACTTACACTGTGTTATATATCAATTATATCTCAATAAAACGGGAGTAAAAATAACATGCCACTATTCCATTAAAAAAAAAGTACTGGGCTTCCCTGGTGGTGCGGTGGTTGAGAGTCCGCCTGCCGATGCCGGGGACACGGGTTCATGCCCCGGTCCGGGAAGATCCCACATGCCGCGGAGCGGCTGGGCCCGTGAGCCATGGCCGCTGAGCCTGTGCGTCCGGAGCCTGTGCTTCGCAACGGGAGAGGCCACAACAGTGAGAGGCCCGCGTACAGCAAAAAAAAAAAAAAAAAAAAAAAAAGTACTGATTTTTTTGTTGATGGAATATTGGATAAACCAACTGTGGAAAAATAACTGGAAGACTGGATAAATCAATTGTGAGATAAATCGACTGGGAAAATTAAGAGCAACACAATTACATGTAATACATGTGTACAAAATAATAAGTGACAATTTAGCCTCAATCAAAATTGTTTCACAACATATTTATAAATATTTTGCAAGTCTTGCCATATTTACAAATATTACTATAATATTCTGATACAGGAAATATTTTTACACATACTTCATGTCAAACTAAAAGCTTTCATAAAATCCATTTAATTTGAATAAAAGAATTAAGCATTTAGAAAACTATGCAAAATTTTAAAATTCAAATTATAAAACAGATAAGATATATTATGCAAGATATACAATATCCTATGATGTTATATCAGCATATGAAAATAAAACATTGAGCAACATCTTTATAATACAGCAAGAACACTTTCGAACTAAAATGTGAAATGGCATTTTTTTAACCTTACAAGTCAACTTTATTTTTATGGGGCATTCAGAGCCTTCAAATAGGTGTTAAAATATTCTTTAAACTTTTGTCGTGTGACAAAAACTCAAATGACCCTCTCTATTCCCTCTCCAAACAAACAAGAACCAAAGAACCAAAATGCAAATACACAGCAATATGCCTTTTAGTTCAATTCTTGTTTCTTGGAATACAGAAAATTGTAAATAATTGAAACTAAAATAGATTCAAAATATGTAGATTAGCAATTAGTGACATAAAGTTAGGACAAGTTGATTGTCTACTAAAAGGACTAAATTACCAAAAAAAAAAAAAAAAGTAATTATAGGTGTATATTCCCAGGAAATATAAATACGAAAAAGTCACAATTAAAATAGCTAATATCAGTCAACTATACTTCACTTAATATAAATAAATAGCTAATATCAGATGATATAATTCTTGAAAGAAGTATGCATATGTAGTCACTAGAGCTAATTTTAAACATAAAACTATAGCCTAGCAAAATAATTGAGAGGTTTTTTTAATCAAAAGTTCAGAACAGGATTCATTTAAATATCAGGAACCCATGTGCACTTAAAATATGAGTTAGTATAGCAAAGATTACTTCATATATACTTTTTCATGAATATTTTGCAATGCAGAATACACTGATGTAATTTCTTCATAGATCCTTTTTCAATGTATTGAAGGAAATGGATAACAAAAGGAGAAGGGGAGGGGGCAACCAAAATAAGTCAGATACTGCTATGCCGGCAGTAAGGTCAATGGGCTCTTTTAAACAAACAAACAAAAATATACCAATTGAATAATCAGGTTCATGGGGTCAGTGGTAGCTGCAGTCTAAGTTGTATCTTGGAGAGAATTATGCAAATATGTATGTTAATGTATACAGACTTAGCATGAGCTATACCCTAAATGCACCTACAGGACTACTTTACATCTTGAAAATCATTATTACTTATGAATTCCACATTGCAAAATGATAAATTCTGCCTGTCTTACTTCCCTTTTAGGGTTTAGGGAAATAAATATTTTATTGGGTCCAAATTACGGTTTCAGAGAGAAAAGTTGGGAGCTACTGCAACAAACAGATACATATAAACACAGAGGATGTTATTACTATCTAAAAAACATCATTGCATGTTGAATGCTCCATATTCCAACTAGACCAAAGAACACACTATCCTCATCTAAATAAACCAGGGTGTACCTACCAAGCAGCAAGCTGAGAGAGAATTTATCAGTTTTATGTAGACTTCTCCTACCACTGAACACTCCAATATGTAGAGAATGTAGAAAACTGAATATGTAGAAAATGTAGAATATGTAGAAAATTGGCTTTTAAATATTCTGATTCTTATGCAGTTTATCTGCAGGGCAAATTCTCATTAGTCTCTCTATATAGTCTCATAGCCTCAATCAGCTAAGCAGGATGAGACCTTGAGTAATATGTATTCTAGGGAAATTTTCCAGTTAATGAGTGAAAAATAATAGGTGGAGGAAGAGGGGGGAACTAAGTCATAAGATTCCAGAAAAGTAAAATGAAGTCATTCTGCATCCCTGCCTCTATGACCCTCTCTTGACAAAACCACTGGCCACTTTCTACTATAACGCCTGAGGCAGAAACAGTGAGGACAGCTGATTTTAATTTGGAAGGGAAAGGAGAGTTACTATTGCTTAGATGTGTTTGGCTGGCCTCTGGAGGAAGGGATTACAAGTCTGTATTTCAAGGAAGGTCACACAGTTTCTGACCCCATGTTCAGATCTACAGTTTTTAACGGGCTCCTGACAAGACCTCTAATTCTATTTAACTACTCATATCTGTACCATCAATCCATATCTTACCACCTTTTTAACTAAAGAGGGCAAAATAAAAACAAGCCAAAGAAAAAATATGCAATGGGTTCAAAGTCTGGTTACAATACAATGTAGAATACTTTATATTCTATTCTCTCCTCAGATATTATTCTGTTCATTTGGCCAGGCAATATATGACACAATAAATTGTGGGAGGAACTGTCTTAGTAAAAGCATTACTGCTTAGTCTGTCATTCTGCAGCAACTTCCTCAGTTGAACAGAATCATTGTCTGGAGGATAGTGAGGGAAGACATCCTGTGTGAACCTCAGTGAAGAAGAAAGACTTCTCAGAGCGGAATACTGGGAAGAGATAAAGCTCTGCAAAATATAAATATGTGCTCAGAATGAAGGCAAAGGACTGGAGTTAGTCAGATTAAAAGAAAGCGGAAAAGCAACTCTGTAATATACAACCTTAGGTATTATGATGACTGCTTTTTATTTACTTATTTCCCATCTCTACAACAAATACAAGATTTTAAGGGAGAAAAGCTAGACAAAGCTAAATGAGAGTAGGAGAGATAAGATGAAGACCCAGGTAAACCAGTACAAAAAATGCAGGCCAGAAGGTTTATATACTTGTTGGATGTGGGCTTTCAAAAAACCACATTTTTTAAAAGTAATGTTTCTGGTCACTATTTATATAATGTCCAGAAGATGCAAACAAACCAGTGCAGAAGAAGACCAGCTATATCTGTTATTAAGACACAAGATCTTTCTCTCTGTGTCTGTCTGTCTCTCTCTGTTACTTGGGGAGCAGATACTGTGCAATGCATTGCACCATACCACCTCCCCCAATAACAGCTACCATAACAAGTTTTAGGAGACTATATTTTTAAAGCCACCTTCAGTGCAGGTTAATGGCATGAGGCCTAAGCACAATTCAGTTCAAAAGTAATTTCACAAAGAACTAAACTTATTTAATAGTGTTCGTCTCCACTGAAAATAGAGCACCACCATTATATACATATTATGTACACATACACACATATACATATATATACACACACTGTACTTTAAGGTATTAGATTAAGTACTTCTGGTTTCTGAAAATACAGTCAGAAGCCAGAAGTATAGCAGAATGGCGGAATGAACTTTTTGAAAGTTCTATCTATTAACAGAAGGTTTAAGGTAAATATCACCCAGCAGAACCATTATGACAGGCCTCTGGATCCTATTCTCTCATTTTAAACTATTGTTCTCTGAAGCCCACTGTATTTTCATTGCCATCTTACTTATGGAAGAAAGTCATAAATAGAGCAAGAAGTATGAAAGTCTCCCAAGGTGACAGTCTAGTCAACAGTCCAGCTTGCACTGTAATTCCAGTTGGTTCAGTCAGTGCGACAACTATTTATTGCATGCCTGTGTGGTAGATGCCACAGGGGATTCACAAGTGAATGACAGCAGAGCCTGATATGTTCTAAAAGAATATATGAAAAAGAGATGCCGAAATGAGAAGGAAACAAACTCCTACGATACCAAGCAGAGTCCAACCAGTGCCTTAAAAAAGGGCTGGAGTTCTCGGAGGGTTCTGAGACACCTCATCCTTTTGTGAACCGTGTCACTGGAGATAAGTTTGTAAGAAAAAGTAGAAGGTGGATGGGTGGAGATGGGTTAGGGAAGGAAGGGCAGGAGGCATGGCATGGAGGTGGTAGCGCCTGGTACACACTCTGGGAACATCAAGAAGCCTCATTTGGCTAGACTGTTAAAAACACGCGGGGGAGGGTGAGGTGGGAAGGCAGTCTGAGGCCTCACGGTAATGGCCATGGTGAAGAGACTGTACTGAATGTAGTGGGGAACCAACTCGAGGCTTTAGATCTCATGGTCACAGTTGACCAATTCATTCATCTTCATAAATATACTGTTTCTACAATAGGAGATACCTTTTAGGAAGCAAAAAACTGAAACCAAAACTATTGAAAAGAATCCATAGTATCTACACCTCTGCATGAAAGTATGTGATTCTTGCAGAGATGAAATCTGTGGGGAGGAAATTAGTATTTTCCATTCCTAAGTTTTACTCAGGCACATTCTCCTTGATAAGAACCTGCTTCCAAAGATCAAACTTAAGAAAGGCACCAATTGTCCTAACTGTAGTAATCCCAAATCTCTCTGCAAACAACCATGAATTTCAAACCTTATTTCTGAATTAAGTGTTCTAGATCACAGTTGTCTCATTCCAAACTTACCCAACCTCAGGCTTCAACTTCTATCTATCCTCTAAAGGAAAGAGACTCTCACATTTTATATTTCAAAAATTTCTGTATGCAGTCAAGTCATTGATTTTTAAAAACCTGTGATTTCCTAATAATCTGACCCAGGTCCGTTGTATAGAGATATTTGCTTGAATTACCCTCTGTCTTAATCTTTTGCTCCAGGTATGTCTGCATAGTTAGAAATTTTGTACTAGTGACAGTATGTCTCAACAGAGATACTCTTATAGCAAACTCCACAAATTAGTAATATTTCAAACTAAGTTTTTTAACTCTAATGAAAGCAGAAAATAATAGGAAAATATCCAACTAGAAAAACAACTAAATGTAAACGATCTGCTAAAAATAAACTACTTGTTTCTAGAACACGGCAATATTAGAAAGTTTAAAAAGTGAAAATTCCTTGGGGTCCTAAACTATTATTGCTCTCTCTATAGTGGTAACGAACTTCCTTGTTGCATTAAATCACATTTAAGAGCAATAATCAGGCCAAAATATAACTACATATTTTAGGCCTTTTTTCTGATTTAAATTTTAGAATTCTACAAGATATGACTGCATCTCTCTCCTTTGACATTGTTACTAAACTGTTTTTCAATCAGTTCAGGATATAAAGATGAATGTATAACAATATGGAAATGATTTGAGATTTATAAAATTTAACATTATTCTAAGCTTATTTTTCTCTAAACATTGGTTGAGGTATACTATTTAGTGTGGGCAAATACTTTTCAGATATACATAGAATACATTCAATCCTAAAAGAAAATTCACTATATAATGAACTTTTAATCACAAGAGAGATAATTTTAAAGTATATTCTTGAAAATTCCACAACGTGTTAATAATTGCCAACAGTGATGCGGAAGAGAGTACTTGGGGTTTTCCACTGTACTTATCACACCACACGAATGTATTCAAGGTGTAAGTCTACATGTAGGGAGTACTATATAAATATTAAATGAATAAATATTTAATTTCAACGAAAATGGGAAATATAATAAACTCTCATTGTTTTAAATTGCCACTCCTTTACGAATGTTAAGTTGAAATATCAAAAAATACTGCACATAGGAAAGAAAATTTTGAGGATCACTCATCTCAGGTTTGGGAGAGAATGGGAAGGAAATTAGTGGTTTCTCTGCCCTCTGGTGGCAACAAAGTCAACTGCAGCATTTCTAAAGGAATGCATAAAAAATGTCCTTTATGAAATCAGACTCCCCTGCCCCCAACCCCCGCCAAAATGTCTGTAAAAAAATCCTGATTGCTACATGCCGAATTCCAAGACTGTCGGACTTTTAAAAAATTTCCTGTATTGAACTTTTTAGCTAGACTATTTTACAAAGGAAACTATATTTTTTCTTCCATTTCATTGCTGTAGTTTAGGTATTACAGTAGCCTAACCATTTAATTGAAAGATTATTTAATAAAATTAATGCAGACTGATAACCAGGAAAGAAGTTACTTCATTTTGTAATAAATCTCAAAAAATTTGCTGAGAAGTATAAAACTATTCCTTTTTTACTCAATCCTGTAAAGATGTGGGCTTCTAGAGTAGTTTTCCACCAGAAATACTGGTTTATAATACCTGCAGCTCCATGTTGAAAAATTTACGTATTTCATATTCCCCAGATCAAAGGCTTTTAACTATCTGTTCAGTTTTAGAGTGGAGTAAATTTTATCCTCAATTTGAGAACTCAGAATAGTAAACTTATTGTATGTATTGTTCTTTTCTCAGTAACATATTATTAATGGAAAAAGTTCAGGAAAAAAATAAACATTTGCTGACCTTTTATTTTTTTACTGTAAATGCATTATATACTCCCAGTGCCGAAGAGGTCTTCAAATAAACAACTTGGGATGCATTTTTGGCACACGCACCTCTCTAACCTCCTTTGGAAAGAAGTAAATTGCTTTCTTTAAGCATTTATTTATTTCTTGAAGATGCCCATGAAAACTACTGTTGCACTTCTTAAAATAAATGTGCAGCTTCCCAGACGAGTAAAAGTCTTTTTGTTTACCAATGAAATGTAGCAGAGAAATACACAGAAGGTATGATCTATTGATATAAATAATACCTAGTCAAGAACAACCTATGTCCATCTATGCAGAACCCATTATATGTGATAAAGACAAATCAACATCCAGGAAACTTGCGTTTTATTCACAGCTTTAAAAGTGTTGTCATCTTGTTGCCCTCCCCCCGTCCCCCACCACACACACACCCTCCAATCATAAATTGGAGCAGAGTCAGAATCTGTGTTTTCTCCATAAGAATTTACACCAGGGGCAGACACAGTGTTTCGGCTGTCTCAGCTCGGTAACATTTCATTCAAGGACTTCCCTTCAAGATTCACCTCACCTGGAATCCCCAGGTGCTCTCCCTAGCCTTCCATCTGCGACTGGCAGGTTTGACATTTGCGGACGCCAGTAGATTTCCTGAGGAACCACTTACCGTTTCCCCTCCTCAGGATTAAAACAGAACAAAACAAAACCTTGATTAGCCTCATCAGCAAGGTTTTATTTCCTTTTTCTTTTCCCTGTAAGTGTCTTTGCTCATTCACCTCCTCTCGAAGTCTATCCATTTCTTCCCAGGGGGCAGAAATGGGGAGCAGGCGCCCGGTTCACAGTGGGCAGGGTGCGGAAGGCAGCTGGACCTCCGGCTCAGCAGCGCCTCGCCAGGAGGAGCCGGCGCGCCCAGGGCGGCGTCGCCGGCTCCGCGCTCGCCCCGCGGGGCGCGGCTCCGGAGGGACGCGCACCTGGCTGGAGCAGCCACCCCTGGGAACGTGCGGGACCGGGGCTCCGCGTGGGGGCAATATCAGGCCACTCGGAGGTGGCCCTGCACGTTCAGGCCTGTCTGCGAAGCCGGCCGGCGGAGGACAATGGAGCCAGTGGTTGGTCTCCAGAGGGGCGCCCGCCCCACCTCTGCCACTTCCTTCCTTCCTCTGCGTCCCGCCGCACCCACCCCGCCCCACTTCCAGCGCCCGCTCAGCCCCAGACAGCAAGAGGGAGCAGAGGTGGGGATCGCCTGGGGGGAGGAAGGTGCGGCCCCAGGGAATTTTCTCCAGCAGAGGGGAGCTCTGCAATCTCCGGCTGCCACCACGTCCACCCCCTACCGCCCCCTTCGCGCACTCCCTTAGTTTACCCCAGCAGCAGAGGAGGAGGAGGGGCCGGGGAGGACACAGCCCAGGCTGCCAGCTCCTGGGTGAGGTATCAGCGTAAGGTTTGCTCTAACCCCAGAGCCCTCTCTGGGCGCGTCCGGGGAGTCAGTACCACTCCCTGCCAGCCGCTCAGGTGAAGCAAGCGGTAAATCCTTAAGATAACCCCCAGTCCCTACCACCCTACTCATCCAGCCAACATTCTTCTGCCCATTTGAGAAGACCAAGTTTAGTCGAAATGCAATTGCAATAACTTTGCCAAGGGCATAGGTGGGGAGGGAGTGGGTTAACAACGGGGTGCCAGAGAGGTCTTCAGCTGGGCACAAAAGCAAGAAGCGAAAGTGGATCTTACCATTGACTTGGTTTCCAGGCTTCCCTTCAGCGAACTGAAACCGGTCCATTAAAAAGTGGCAAAGTAACACAACTCCTGCAGCAGCCAGGTCGGCCCTCGGGAACCTCGCCATGCCGCTGCCGCGACCTCCCTCCCCTTCCCCGCCAGTACTTCTCCGGCACCCTGTGCCCCGGGGCTCCCGCTGGGAATGGGGACAACGGGGCCGAACGCTGAGGACTGGTCTCGGCGGGATGCAGAGGCCTTTGTAAATTTCTCTGGGACTTCACACCCGGGAGCCGGGAAGAGGAAGAAGGGAGAGCGAGGGGAGCGCAGTCCTCTCCGGACCTCCAGGTCTCTCTTCACAACTTGCCACGACACTCGCAGCCCTCACCCCAGACACACAACAATTGCGGAGACGAAAGGCCACTTGAGCTGGGGCTGGCAAACTCTCCCTTCCGCACAAGCAGCGCCACCCCGGTGCCCGTAGACGGTGACTTCCGAGCCCCCGCGATGCGCTCCACTGGGTTCAAAACAGATCTAATTCCTCAGCCAGCGCGGGTGCCTGTCCAAATCCAAGAGGGCTGTCGGCTCGGAAGGAACTTTCCCCAGTCCTAGGGTGGCCCCCGTGGAAGGTTTGGGTTTGCGGGAAGGGGGTTACTGTGGGATGGCGAAACCCCTCCGACAAGTTTTTCTTCTTTTCTTCGCCCCGACGCTGGGCGCGCGTCCCTGCTCGCAGCCGGAGGGATGAGCAGCCCCAGAGCTGAGCCCCGGGAAGGCTCGGGCTGCAGCAGTCTGAGGTCCGAAGGCAGGAAAAATGTATTGGGGAAAAAAAAGAGAGAGAGAGGAAGAAGAAAGAAATGGGGAGGGAAAAGTCAGGCTGAAACCTATCGGGAGAGGGTTCCTCCTGGCTAAGGAGGAGGTGGCCCCAAGCCCCGCCGAGTCCCGGAGTTTGGTGGCGGAGGAGGCGCCGCCGCCGCCGCGCTCCCCCGCACTCCAGCTCCACACTTTGGGGAGGGAAGGCAGCTCGCAATTTGCCAGATCTGCCGCTGCATTCCCCCCCCCGCTTCCCTCCCCCTTGCTCCTCCAGGCGTCTCCCACCTTCCTCCCCGAAACCGGCAGCTAGCACCGACCTGTCCAATGGCTGCACTTTCCTCGGGGCTGGCAGAGGAGTCGCCGAGAGATTAAACCCGGGGAGCAAGGCAAGGGGGAGTGAGAGGGCAACTCCGGCCCGGCGTGCCCCCTGGCAGCCGGCGGCCTGGCGCGCCGGGAGAGGAGGCGAGAAAGCCAAGCTAGGAGGGGAGCGCCGGACGGCACCTCTGCGCTGCCCGGGCGCCATGCCCGCACCCGGCTCGCACCCCTGGCGGTCGGGCCAGCGGTGCCCGCACTCACCTGGCCCTGGGCCGCCTTCGCGCCCGCCTGCGGGGAATCGCGGCCCAGCGGTCGACCCTGCGGGCGCTCGCCGCCGGTGGGGTCTTCCTGGGCGCTACAGGGTTAATTACAGTTCGCCATTCCCGGGAGGGCGTGTGCGGCGGCGGCTGGGGTGTGAAGAAAGCAAACCTGAGCCCGTATTCGCTTACTGACCCTGCGAAGCCCCTTCGGACCCCCGGCCCGCCGGGCGGGTGGAGGAAGGTGGCGCGCGGCAGCTTGGACCCGCCGCTGCGGCTTTGTAAAGTGTCAGCGGGAGCGAAAGCGAGAGTTTAAGGAAACAGGAGGCCCACTGAATTTCCTACGGGGGCTTTAACAGGCTTTCGCTGGCTGGTTTGTTTTTGTTTTTTCAGCTCGCGGAAGTGCTTCAGCGTTAACCCTTTCCAGCCCTTTCAGTAAGTTTACACCTTATTTCGCAGAGTTAACCTTATTTTAAAGGGGTAAATACAAAGAAAGGAAGGAAAACAGCATATTGGTTAAAAAAAGCACAGCTTCTAGCACCAGACTGGGCTAGAATTCCACCTCCCCCACGAAATAGCTATATGGCTTTGAGCAATATTCTTATTAGTGCCCCAGTTCCCCATCCATCAGGGGAGAATTGTAGTTATGCCCTTATAAGGTTGTTGTATTGGATTAAATGAGTTAACACTGAATAATTAAAGAATTGAGAACAGTGCCTGGCACGAAGTACATGCTTCTTAAATTAAAAAGAGAGGGAAAGGAAGAGAGAGGGTGTCCTAAATCCATTGGAGAATCTGCTTCAGTGTTCTAAGAGCAAAAGGTCCTGTTAGTCTATTCTTGTCCAGTCTTTTCCATGCTCTAAAAAATTTATGGGTGCCATCAATACCACCTTAACTTTGTCTCAATACCCACTGGAAGTGGGTCCAGATAATCAAACTACTCTTGCCAGTTTGATGCCGAAAGAATGCCTTTCTCATGGTTCCTTAGCTGGTGAGCAGAAGAGAAACAGGAAGTGTAGCATGTTTTCCTCAATCCAGTACTCAATTTGCTATTTATTTTGGAATATATAAACTCGTCATGGATACACACTTTTTAATGCTACTTCCTCTCTCCTGAGCTTTTCCCCAACCAGTTGATTTCTCCCTCCTCACCTTACTTAGAAAACCTGGTTCTTTTACTTATGCTCAACCAAGAGTTAAGTTCTATGTAACATTACATCCAAAGTTGAGTACCTGAGATACTTATCTATTTAACAGTAAGTTGGAAAAATGAATCTTCCTATCAAAATCTTATTGTGATTTAATTAACGTCGATTTTTTTTGTCTGTGTCCCTACTGACCTCACTTACTTCACGAATCCTTGCAGAAAGCTTCCTAAAACGTTCAGTACAGCTCCATTTCCCATTTATATGCAAAATTATGGGGACCCGGGAGGAGCCATTTCAAGAAAGCATCTCTTCTTTGGTCTGGAATATGTACCTCCCCTTTCACAGTAGAAAAACGGGTGTTTCCCGTTTCTCTGAGAAGAAACAAGTCCCTGCCTCTCCCTGGTATCATTTTCTTTCTTTTTTCCTTTATTATTATATGTGCAAATTAGCAGTGTTTATTTTCTTGTTTGTTGTCAGCAATGCTTTGCCCTCCTGATTGAAGCTTTACACCTCAAGTGGAAATTTGATGCCAAAAATTGAAAGGGAGTCAAGTGGTAATTCAGAGTAAGTCTGAAGAGGCTTTTATGTATTTTGTCTCTCTCACTGGTCCTGTTTCATTTTACTCATATCTTAATCTTATTCTGAAGAGCTGTCCACATAGAAAATACTTTAGTATGGGAGAAGATGCAGGTAAGCAAGAATCAATCATGCACGATGATTTAGTGCTCAGAACTAAGTAAGAAAGAACAAGATAAAGTTAGGCTTTGGTACATTGCCTTAAATGTCAGCCAGTAATTATTTGTAAAAAAAAAAATGATTTTTCCTTTACATTATAGCAAGTAACAACTAAAATGTATGTAGGATGGTATGTTCAGAGTGAAATGGAAGGTTCATTACTCATATAAAATCCTGGCTAATTAAAAGTACTATACTTTGTGGCCTAAATGATCTAAGTTTGCCATATATGTTTCACCACAGAATAATCTATTTCACTTTCATGGAGAGAAATTAAGATGTCTCTGTGGAAAAAGTTTCATCTTCCATCTGACTAAAGAGAAGAGTTACAATGAGTGAGCTTTGTTTCTATTTACTATAGTTGTAAGAACTGAATCGCTGGGGGCCTTTTGTTTGTTTTTTACTCACTGGCTTAATTTTAGCTAACCTCTCAAGGAACAAATGAATCAGGAATCACAAAGGAGCAGCACTTGAGTTCCTTGTCCATGACAAAGGTCTGGAATTCACTGAACACCCTCCTTTACTATCTTAAGATTGTATATCAGAATCATTTTCACCAACAGAGAACTTTGGGCTGACATTAGCACCTGAGCTAAAGTCTGCACAGATTTCAAACCTGTTCGCAACCCCTTATCTACACCAACCTTCAAAGGCATTTCTACCCATTCCAAGTGCAATACTACCTGCATAAAGGTAATTACAATTACCCACCTCATCCCATCTCCAACTCTATCATCTCTCCCAAATTGAAACTTGGCTAACAGGATACTCAAGAAACCATCATGCTCATTTTGAAAAAACTGAGATGTAATACAGGCTGTGGAGTACTTAGTATTTACTGTAATCTACTATTATTTTAGGAAATAGTTTTTGTCCATTTTAATAGAATTTGTTAAAACTTTCTATAATTGCTGTCAAGTAAAGGGAAATTGCTAGTAGTGGACTGCTTTTATTCAGTCCTAATCTAATATTATGACCTTTTCCTCTAGGTCTAAGGCATTTCCTCTTCCTCATTTAATAGGGCTATTTTTTTTTACCTCTGGTACTCAATTACAAGACTCATTCCTTCATCTTGGCTGACTTCTGCTTTCAGAATCAACCAAGATTTCATTATACTATTGATGGATATTTCAGCCTTTTGCTCTTTCATAATCTTAAGTAAAAATTTTATGAATAGAGTGTTTTGAATGAAATAAGCATTAAAAAAATTACATAACAGCTAATATCACTGTTTACAGGGACATTTAGCATGCAAGAATACTTAATGCCTTTTATCCTCATATCAATAGTACATTTACTATTTAGATGAAATTAAAATATAATTATATTTGCCTCTTTCCTAATGAAATAACATATTGCATTAAAATAGCATACATGTTTATACTGTCTTCTTTCTGAATCTTAATAAGCTAAAGTTTTTTTGACCGGTAAATAGCAAAGTACAAAAAATGTGCAGCTCAAAATTCTTAACATGGAACTGTACACTCCTGTATGATCAGGCCGCTCAGTATGGCTCTTCTCTTGCTCTTTGTACATCCCCACTCAACCAGTCCCTGCTTCACCTACTCAGGTGAACAGTACTTGCCCCCCTGCCACAGCTAGTGATTGTTCTAATCCTTTGGCTCCACCTGCTATTTTATTAAAGGGAAACACCTGCCCTCATGATGTTTGTTAACCTGAGGGGCTGTGAGGGACACGCCCCAGCTGGTTTCCCTGGTAACTGATGAGCCAATCTGACATCAATTCCCCCTATAAATGGAAGCCTCCTTCTTCCCCGAGCAGTAAAGATGGCTGCTGTGGCTTGTCTGCTGTGCGTGTGGGGCATTGCACCAGGACCCTCTATTTCAGACAGGTAAGATCCCCTATGCAATATTACTGATCTCTGTCACTGTCTCAAGGCTCTTTCTTCAGTGTCCAGGCTGTGCAACTACAATACAAGGCTTGCAGGCCTGCAGAGTGCAGCACAACAGTTGGTGAGCAACTCAGGGCACCAGGGAAACTCCCATGAGCACTGAGATGCTGGGAAATAACAGGGAATGGACACTTGTGGAGTTAGTCCTGGGGTGGCTGTCCACTAGCATGTGGGGCCCCAAAGTTGTGAGAGGTAATCCCGAGGTGGCCATCCACTAGTGTGGACGTGCCCCGTGGCAGCTGGCTACCATGAGAGAGATCTTTCTCTTCCATTTATGTTGATAATAGCCTGTTAACCTCAGAGTCTCTTTCAAGTTTAAGAGTAGCAGCCCCGTGCTCGTGGTTCATCTTGGCTGCACAGGGATGGCTGGTGAATACAGACAACACAAGGACCTGGATTATCTACAAAATACAGGCATACCCCTGACCCACCGCCCCTAAACAATTACAGACACAGGTTTTAGGGATAATAACTCAGGAACAGACTTGTAAATTAGACATGGCCAGTTACCCAGGTTTGGCTGGGGCCTGTGACAATGGCAAAATGATAAGACTACCTTTTTTGGTCATAGCTATGGCCACGATCAGAGCAACGATACAGTGTGAGCGAACAGCTATATGCAGTCTACAATGCATTACAACAGGTGGAAAACATTATAAAAGGCCTACGTAAGTCATCGAGCAATGCAAAAACCCACTATTCAGGGTCTAGGAGAGCTGTGCATGACATACAGGACTCCCATCGACATTGATAGTGACCAAGGAACCCACTTTACCCACCGAAAAGTTCAGGAATGGGCCTCTAAAAATGACATATGCTGGCATTTCCACCTGCCCTACAACTCCACTGCTGCTGGGCTAACTGAAAGGATGAAAGGACTACTTAACAATTGAGATGTGAAATCTATAACCAAACATTCCAGGAGCAATCATCCCAGTGCCTATGCCACGTTAATCCAGAAACAACTAGTCAACACCATCCGAGTTCAACTGGTGACCACCAAAGGACCGCTGCCGATTATAGGTCAGGACAATGACTCACTTTTGCCCTTGCCACAGAATCTACCCCCCGAGAAACACATTATAAAATGGCCCTGGGACTGGCAAGTAAGTCCTCAGTAGTTTGGGTTTGCCGCCCTGTGTGGGGAATAGAATTAGGGACTTATAGATCTCACCTGTCTTCTACCCGGCCCCGCCTAAGACTACTAAGGTAATTAATCCAGGCCCCATAATGCAGAAAAGCACCATTATTTTAACCTGTGGTCTGTTACTCCGCCTCTCCAGTATTTGACATCAACTGTGCAGACTGGGTGTGGACAGGTGGTGTGGCACTGCAGGCCACGACAAAAACCACCGGTAGGCACGGTATTATCTCAGAATGCTGTTACTGCTTGTATTTTGCTTAATGGTCGTGATCCCTGTATTGTGCCTGTTAAATACCTTACATTTCATCTCTCATCTAAGTGGAGGGAATCTGTTCGTGGGCTAGGTAACAACGATGGCCTCACTGCCAAATGAATTTGATTGCAGGGTCTATGGCAACATGCCGTTGTCGTCCTCCTGTGGACGTCCATGAAAAGTTGAGCCAGTAAGTGACTGGCTCCAAAGTTTGCCCACCGCTTCGACTCTGTCTGTGTTGTCTCTGTGGTATTTGGTTGCAGTGCACCTCTACACACCTGACCTAGGTATACTGTGGAAGGGCGTGGGCCAAGACGGTAAAGGTGGTGTGGGGTATGTAGGGTGGAGTGCATGCTCAAGCCACTCAAGATGGCTGTTCTCTTGCTTTTTCTCCATCCCCCTCGTCGACCAGTCCCTACATCACCTACACTCTACTTATACGAACTTTCTTGCCCTCTCCCCCAGCTAGTGATTGTTCTAATCCTTAGGCCAGAACGGCTCCGCCTGCTAGTTTATTAAAGAGAAACATCTGCCCTTGTGATGCTCATTAACCTGAGGGGCCGTAAAGGACATGCCCAGGCTGCTGGTTTCCCTGGTAACTGATGAACAAACCTGACGTCAATTCCCCCTATAAATGGTAGCCTCCTCCTTCCCTGAGTAATGAAGATGGCTGCCCTTTCTTGTCTGCTGTACACGGTGGGGTATTGCTCCAGGACCCTTTGTTTCAGACGTGCAAGATCCCCTATCCAATATCGTTCTCTGTTGCCATTTTCAGGCTCTTTCTTCAGTCTCAGGGCTGGGCAACTACAAGGTGTACAGGCCTGCAGGGTGCAGCCTAGCAACACCTGAAAAGGGTAAGGGCATTACCTGACATTTCTTTTCATGTAGCAACAATGTATACTACAAACATAGACCTTATTCCTCAATTATACTCAAAGATAAATTCAACTCCTGCATTTTGCTAAAAAGGAAAATAGGCAAGTACTCAGCAAGCACTTAGTGAATTAATAAATGAAATGTATTAAGGAATATGCTGCACAATACCTAATATGGAACACTCAGAAAAGTTCTGAAAATGCTGGTTGCTGTGGACATTGTCAACCGAGATTTTTCTGAACTGATGAAAAAAATGTCTGCACCGGGCTTCCCTGGTGGCGCAGTGGTTGAGAGTCTGCCTGCCGATGCAGGGGACACGGGTTCGTGCCCCGGTCCGGGAAGATCCCACATGCTGCGGAGAGGCTGGGCCCGTGAGCCGTGGCTGCTGGGCCTGCGCGTCCGGAGCCTGTGCTCCGCAACGGGAGAGGCCACAGCAGTGAGAGGCCCGCGTACCGCAAAAAAAAAAAAAAAAAAAAAAAGTCTGAACCACAGGAAATACGTTTCACAGAAGCTGTGCTTCTGCGGAGCCCCTAATGGAGGCTATTATTCCTAGCACAGATCATGGGCCTTGTGTTAACTGCTGAAGTGCTCTGCACCACATGTCACCACATGACTAATATTCAACCCTGATGGCTTCTACTGCATTTCCTTCCCTCACCTTGCGTTCATCTTTTCTTTTTCTCTAGATTTCCTCTTCTTCATCTTCACCATATGAATTTTTTATTGATATATAATTGACATAGCCCTAGACTCACTTGTTTAAAGCATACAATTCAGTGGATTTTAGTATACTCATAGGACCATCTAATTCCAGAACCATTTTCATCACCCCAAAAATCCTCACACCCATTAGCAGTTACTCCCCATTCCCCTCCCCCGCAGACTCTGGCAACCACTAATCTACTTTCTGTCTCTATGGATTTGCCTATTCTGGATCCCTCACATGAAAAGAATCATGACATGTGACTTTGGGTCTGACTTCTTTCATTTACCATGTTTTCAAGGTTCATCCATGCTGTAGCATGTATCAGTACTGTATTCCTTTTTATTGCCTAATATTCCATTGAATGGATATATACTACATTTTATATATTCAGCAGTTGGTGGACATTTGAGTTGTTCCCACATTGGGGCTATTATGAATAATGATGCTATGAACATCATGTACAACTTGCACAATATATGTGGATACATGGATGATACAGTGACTCTGTTTAACTCTGAGGAAATGACAAACTGTCTTCCATAATGGCTACACCTTTTTTGCATTCTTGTTAATGTATGAGGGGCCCAATTTCTTCTCATCTTCACTGACATTTGTTATTTCCCATTTAAAAAAAATTATAGCTATCCTGGTTGGTGTGAAGTGGTATCACATTGTGGTTTTGATTTATATTTCCCTCCTGACTATTGATATTGAACATCTTTTCAGGTGCTTACTGGGCATTTGTGTATCTTCTCTGGAGAACTGCCTATCCAAACCCTTTGCTCCCCTTTTTTTTTTTTTTTTTTTTTTTTTGCGGTACGCGGGCCTCTCACTGTTGTGGTCTCTCCCTTTGCGGAGCACAGGCTCCGGATGGGCAGGCTCAGCAGCCATGGCTCACGGGCCCAGCCGCTCTGCGGCATGTGGGATCTTCCCGGACCGGGGCACAAACCCGTGTCCCCTGCATCAGCAGGCAGACTCTCAACACACTGTGCCACCAGGGAAGCCCCCTTTGCTCCTTTTTAACTGGGTTATTTTTTTCATTATTGAGATGTAATTGTTCATATATTCTGAACACTAGCTCTTGTCAGATATATGAATTGCAAACATTTTCTGCCATTGTATGCATTGCCTTTTTACTTTCTTGGTAGTCTTTTCATGCACATCTTTTAAAAATTCTGATTAAATACAATTTAAATATATTTCTTTGTTTCTGCTTTAGGTACCATATATAAGAAACCCGTGCCTAATTTAAGGTCACAAAGATTTACACCCCTGTTTTCTTCTAAGAGTTTTATAGTTTTAGCTCTTAATTTTTTTTAGGTTTCCAATCCATCTTGTTTAAATATTTGTATTCAGTGTGAGGAAGGGGACCAAAATTATTCTTTTGTAGGTGGATATACAGTTGTCTCAGCCATTGTGGACAAAATTATTTTCTCAATGAATGAACTTCGCATCATTGTTGAAAATCAATTGGCCATAGACTGGTTTATATCTGGACTCTTAATTCTATCACATTGATCTATATGTGTATCCTAGTGCCAGTAGCAAGCTATTTTGGTTACTGGGCAAAAATAGTAGTTGGAATTTTGACAGAGATTAAATTTACTCTGTAGATTAACTTGGAGACTTCTGCCATCTTAATAAGAAATCTTGAAAACCTTGCAATCCATTTAAATGCAATGTCTTTCCATTTATCTAGGTCTTTAATTTCTTTCAAAATGGTAGTTTTCACTGTACTATCCTTGTACTACTTTTGTTACATATATTCCTAAGTGTTTTTTATGCTATTATAAGTGGAATTTTTAAATTTCACTTCTGAATTGTTCATGGCTAGCATATTAATTTGCTGTGGCTGCCAAAACAATATCACATGCTGAGTAGCTTAAACATAAATTTTCTTAGTTCTGGAAACTGATCAAAGTGTCAGCAGGTTTGGTTTCTTCTGAGGCCTCTCTCCTTGGTTTGCGTATAGCTACCTTCTCTAAGTGTCCTCACATAATCTTGGCTCTCTGTGAGTGCATCCCTGAAGTCTCTCTTTATGTCCAAATTTTCTCTTATTAAGGACACCAGTCAGATTGGATTAGTGCCTACACTAACAGCCTCACTTTAATATATCCTCTTTAAAGAACTGATCTCCAAATAACAGTAACATTCTGAGGTACTATTTATTAGGGCTTCAACATATGAATTTGGAGGGCATACAATTCAGCCAGTAACAACTGGTATAGAGAAACACAAATGATTTTTTGCTTATTAGTCAGGTATTCTGCAACCTTACTGAACTCATTAATTCTAATAGTTTCTTAATATGTATGGGTTCTATAGTTTTCTATATGTAAGATCATGTTATCTGCAAATATAGTTCAACATCTTTATTTTGAATATGACTGGCCTTTTTTTTTTTTTTTTGCCTGATTACCCTGACTAGAACCTCCAGTACAATGTTGAATAGAAGTGTTGAGAGTGGATGTCTTGTCTTGTTCTTAGAGGGAAAGCTTTAGTTCTTTCATCAGTAAGTGTAATGTTAGTTGCCAGTTTATCATTGATGCCCTTTATCAGGTTGAGCAAGGTACCTTCTGTTCCTGGATTGAGTGTTTTTTTATCATGAAGGGATGTTGGGTCAAATTCCTTTTTCTACATCTACCAATATGAGTGTGCATTTGTTCCCTTTATTCTATTGGTATAGTATATTGATGAACAAACCTTGCGGTCATGATATAAATTCCACTTGGTAATGGGATATACTCCTTTTACTAAGCTTCTGAATTCAATTTTCTAATATTTTTGGAGAATTATAGCAACCATACTGCTAAGAGATACTGATCTGTATTTCTTGTGATATTGTCTTTTGTCTAATTTTGGTATCAGGATAAAACTAGCCTCATTAAGTTAGGAAGTACTCCCTCTTCTATTTTTTTTGAACAATTTGAAGAATTCGTATTCTTTAAACATTTGGTAGAACTCGCCAGTGAAGTCATTTGGATCTGGGTTATTCTTTGTGGAAAGCTATCTTGATCACTAATTAGTGATTCATACCACTGTGTTCAGAAAAAGATTTCAATATTTTAAAATTTACTGAGAATTGTTTGGTGAACCCATCTAGTAAATTTTTCAAGCGGTTATTATACTTTTCATCTCCAGAATTTTTATTTGGTTCCTTTTTATAATTTCTATTTCCTAATCGACATTTTCTATTTGAGATACCATTTCATAATTCATAAAAATTTATTTGGGCAGTTTCCTTTAGCTCTTTTGAACATTACTTAAAACAGCTGATTTAAAGTTTTGTTTTCATCTAGTGAAACATCCTGCACTTCCTCTGATTGTTTCTATTGATTGCTTTTTCCCCATGCGTGGGCTATTCTTTTCTGCTTCTTGGCAAACTTCTTTTTTTGCAAACTGAACATTTCAAATAATGTGACAACTCTGTAAATCAGATGATATCCTCTACCCAGGGTTTGTTGTTGCTGTTTTCTATAGCCACTGCTGTTTGTTTAGTGATTTTCCTGTACTAATGTGAAATCTGTATTCTTTGTCACATGTGGCCACTTAAGTCTCTACTTGGTTGGCCTCACAGTTGCTGATCAGGTTTCCTTAAAGGACTGGAACTGAATTTTCTTTGCTGAGGGGCTTGTGTGTATGTTGTATGCTTTCAACGTTCAGCCAGATTAATTTTCACCTCCACTGTAAGTTCCCACTTTCTGCTGACCATGGCCTTATGGTCAGCCAAAGATGAGGCACTGTAGTCTTCTAAGGTCTTTCCTCAGCAGGCACATAGCTCTACACATGCATGTGGCCTTCTAGATTCCCAGCAATATATGTCCGAGTTTTGAAGAGCCACTATAGGCATCTCATTCTTCAGGTTTTCCTTAAGATTTTTGGTTAATCTGTGTTCCCCAATAGTTATCAATCTTCCCAGGCAGCTGCAAAGATAAAGCACTTGACTAATTGTTTTCACTGCAACGTAAGGAAGAAGGCTTTTAGTACAGGGTGTGTTCCAAGTCAGCCTTGAAAGTGGGTCTTCCAGGGACCCTTCAGACAGGTAAAATAATGACCATACTTTGGAAATAAGGCTTTGAAAGAGATCCAGTTCTACTCGCTCACTACTGTAGATGCCATTCTGCATCAGGATTGCAGAATGTTACCTATTACAGCTACAACTGAGCTGGAGAGCAGCATAGGGCTAGAACATGATAAAATGCCCAAAAGCTCACTGTTCTTAAGAGTCAACCATTTTTCTTGCATTAATACTCCTTGGGTTGCTGCAAGCCTTTGTTTAATTTCCAGAATTCTGAAAAGATTTTTCTGATAATTTTGCCAATTGCTTTTATGGAAGAACAAATGTTCAGAGGTCCTTCCTCTACTATTTTTGCTGACATCCACCCCTGCTTTTTTAAAAACAGTCTGAAAACTTTGGGGATTAGGAGGGTAATAAATCTGAAAGAATTAGAGAATCACAGGAAGAAAAATATGTAAAGTTTAAAATATCTAATTTAATTCTTTGAAAATGTAGAAGAGAACAGTAACATTTGTATATTTTAAGAAGTTTAAGAGACTTACAAAATATACTGGTTCTCTCACTTTTAACACACTTCACTTTTAAAAATTTAACATGTCAGCATAAAATATTCATATATTTAAACTCATTAACCTCATGAAGCTTGCTCCTACCTAAAACAGCTTTGTCATCTATTCCTCAGTGCCCCGTTGTATAATTTTTAACTAACGAGTTATTCATTTTTAATCTTTAAAATAGAAATAAACAACGTACATGGAAGTTGACTTGTTAGGAATCTCGCATATAATTCGACTGAACTTATTTTCTCACTTGTCTTTTTCTGAAGTTCTTTGTAAACAAATCTGTTTCAACTGATTCATGTCTGTTCAGTCTTAACAAGTAAACAGAAAGAATGCAGTATAATATTCTGCATTTCTTAAAAGTAGAATTTTCCTTAAATGTCTTTATATGCAAATGTTGACTAAAATGAGTCATTAAAATGATCAATTACATTAGATAACAACTATTTTACTGCTAATTGATATTGATCTTAGCCCACTATTTTGTGCTTCTCAACATCCTTTCTAGCTCGATTTCACCGTGTCCCTGAAGTGACACTAAGATCCCAAATGGACTCCCAAATGTTTCAAGGTCTCTAACCTCCTTTTGTAAAAAACTGTGGTATACTGGGCTTCCCTGGTGGCGCAGTGGTTGAGGGTCCACCTGCCGATGCAGGGGACACGCGTTCATGCCCCGGTCCGGGAAGATCCCACATGCCGCGGAGCGGCTGGGCCCGTGAGCCATGGCCACTGAGCCTGCGCGTCCGGAGCCTGTGCTCCGCAACGGGAGAGGCCACAACAGTGAGAGGGCCGTGTACCGCAAAAAAAAAAAACCCAAATGCTGCATGAAATTTAACTTTTACCTGATTTTTTTTCATGTTAATATACTGTATGAAAATCTCTATTCACATTAAGATTCATAACACATACCGAAGGTAATATGTCCTTTATGGCACTGATTTTTATGGCACTGGTTGTTTGCAATAAGCATGTTTTGTATCCTGTTAGTCTACTTTTAGCCTTTATTCTAACATAGGCTTCGCTGTCACTTGTTTCAGAATTTCCCTGGAAATCTGGCTTGCCCCTTAAGGTCTCCTTTGCCTCCTTAAATATTACTTTTTTTTTCTAACTAGAAATTGTATTTTCATTTCTAGTTTCTTTTTTCTTCTCCCATAAGAAAATACCATATAGTGAATCAACTCTAAACACATTACTGCTAGGAGGAAAAATTAATAACACAATTACAGATAATGTACTATTTAAATTTGAGAATAGTTAATAGGTTACCACAAGTACAACCACTTTTACTAAGGAATGAAGTCCAACCCTCACATGGGATGTGGATGATTAAAATCAACATATACAAGAGGCAGGATTGCTCACACAGTGTGATTCAAAAGCTTGAGAAGTGGAAGGGTGTGGTGAAAACTCAGCTGTACAGTCAAATGAAACTTGATGGCTCCAGCAAGTTTCCACACGCACACATAAACAGGCTAATGTCAACCACAGTCATCTCAGGGATTCTTAACTGTGCCCCTTTTTTGGTCAGAATAAACCCCAAATTCAGGAGATCATATTCACTTCACATGAACCCTCAGCAGATCTGGACTCAAATTTTTAAAGACTATTTCTATTGCTTGTTAAATACTGTAAAAATTCTATTATATTAGAGGGATCAGTAGACAAATACATAGGAAGCTAGTTCAGAGTAATCTGATGGGCAATCCTCATTTTAATGGAAAAGAAGTTTAAAGTAGCTTTCAAAGAGTTGATGGAAATGGTATGGTCAAGTTGGATATGACTCCTTTCACAGTGTTTTAAAACCAAGTGGCTCTAGCCAGCATGTTACAAAGGACCAACTCTGCCATTTAAAATTTTAACCCTCAAACAAATATTCCTATAGCAAACATATTATGGTATTAACATTCCTTATAACATATCACAATAAGTTGCCAGGACAGTCTAACTTTAGTTCATAATACTGAAAGTGTATTTATTTCAGAAAAAGATTGTCGAAAGAAACATAATCATTATCATTACATATTAAATGCATACCTAAAAATATCCTATTAATTAAAGTGCAAAGGACATAACATGGAAATACATGGGATAATACTGTGTTGCTAATAATAAGACATAAACTACAAGAGCAACTAAAGTAATCTTCAAGTCATACTATCCACTTTTAGATTTCCTGCATATGCCTGTTGAGTTTGCCAGAGTAAGGAACTTTCAGATATATATAATTTTGTTGCCATTGTACTTTGTGGTAGAACATCAGTATTTAATTTTGGTTGATTCATTGAAATACACAATATTTATTGAAATTCTGCAGAAAAGTGAAGGAACATTCAAATTTAGGTATTCTGTGACCCACTTAAAATGACAGAAATCACAGAATAATTTGTATTAAAAAGCAAATGAATGCTTTAGAATCTTCTAGAACATCAAAAAAACTTTAATAAATGCTAATGTGCTATTGTTAATGAATGCCTTTTGTACATAACTGGAAAAGTCTATTAGTTTCTTTTGATACTTAGAGAATTTCATTTATTATTAAAGAATCCAATAATCCATTTTTTCCTAGCTCTACAGAATTTGGTCTGACATATTTTACTACCTGTGTGCATTCTCTCCTTCTGATTTAATTCTAGTTGTCCTGATTAAATCATCCATCATTTTTAGGAAGATTTTTCTCCTTATTGACTTTTTGGTACTGCCTCAGTAGTTTCAGCTATTTGCTACTTTCTCTTCCCAATATGTCACTTTGAAAATATTACTGTTACTTTCTTATATTAAATTTTCTAATAGCATTTTAGTTTCAGTTCATTTTTCTATTTCTTATCCTTCATGCTTTTCATGTCTCTGGATTTCTATATCTACTTGGGACCTTCAATTAAATCAGCATCTTCTCCAAAGAAGAAATCTTACCCCTATATTGTCAATATATAGCTTGAAAATATTCCATAACCCCTAAATCCAGTGACACCTAGAAGTACAAGTTTTCTAATGTATTAGATTTAGATGATCATTAGCTACTTTTTCTTTAATGAGCTACAAAATGTTTTGCATTGATCCTGAAAAGACCAATTAAACTTTCCATTTTGTGCAGAAATAGACACCACCAAAGAATGATTCCAGAGAGAGGACAGAGAGATAGAGAAAACATCATCAAATGACAGTCATGGAGTTAACAACCACATGATGATCTATCTTCATTTCAAGTGATAACCCAGAGTCCTAGCATCATGAACTAGCCTCATGACTTGTGGAGTCAATCTTGTAAAGCTGTTAAGTTGGGTCATAGATTAATAATGGCAACCTGAATCAGTATCTGAACTTTCATTTGAAACATGATGGTACTTAACAGAAATGTGATTCTCAACAGAATGAGCGTGTTCATATTTCTTGCAGGGCTGTGAGGGATGTTTGGGGAAAAGGGGGCTGTGTAGAAAAAATTGATGTTATAGTTTTGTATGTGGGAAACAAAAGTCTACCTGTTAAAACACAAACTACAAAAAATAACATCTTCTCAGCTAATGGGAATATAAAAGAGTTCATGATCCTTAACTGGAGCTGAGGTGCAGAGGGCACACACTGGCAGGGGTCTTAACAATCTTCATGAGAAGTGAGATTTTTATGTTATGGAGGACATGAACTGAAGCAGAAAATATTAGTGTTGTATAATGACTAATCCAGTGTTGTCACTCAAGTGTGTGTTCAAATCAACATTTGAGTAACTTTGGGCTACTATCAAAGCAAGAATTAGACTTAGTGATATTTAAAAATCCATAATTATTGCCATCATTATGGGAAGTCCCACAAATTACCAATCATCAATTTAAAAAGAAGTCTCACAAAATATACAATAGATGTGCATATCTGACATTAAAGTGTACTTTAAAGAAGCTGGATAGAACACATCTTAGATGTGACAATAGCCCCTAAAGCGGGGCCACTCCTTGAACTATCTCCATCAGGATCACCAACTATGCTTGTTTTGTATGCATTTCTGATCCACACCCCTGCCTGGTGATTCTCACTCAGTGAGTCTGAGTTGGGGTGGAACGTGGGAAACAAATTTAGGTGATTAAACGGCTCAAGTCATCCAAACACCATACTTTAAGAACACTGTCCTAGAGTAAAGGAATGACAGAGACGTTTCATCATACATGTATGTATAAATGCATTTTATTTTTACTATCTCTCAATTTTTCATGGTGACAGCAAAATTAAAAGTAAACCTCTACAAAATAATACATGCTTTTATTTATTTTTTTTTTTGCAGTACGCGGGCCTCTCTTTGTTGTGGCCTCTCCCGTTGCGGAGCACAGGCTCCGGACACGCAGGCCCAGCGGCCATGGCTCACAGGCCCAGCCGCTCCACAGCATGTGGGATCTTCCCGGACCGGGGCACGAACCCGTGTCCCCTGCATCGGCAGGCGGACTCTCAACCACTGCGCCACCAGGGAAGCCCCAATACATGCTTTTTTAAAAAGCCTTCTCTAACATGTAAATTTCTGCAGTTTTATGAGATTAGAAAGTAAGATGTATTAATTAAAAATTATAAAGCACATTCCTCTATGATTAAATCAGTTTACATAATGAGGTTGTAATTCAGAATTTAGAGGGCTTCCCTGGTGGCGCAGTGGTTGAGAGTCTGCCTGCTGATGCAGGGGACACGGGTTCGTGCCCCGGTCCGGGAAGATCCCACATGCCACGGTGCGGCTGGGCCCGTGAGCCATGGCTGCTGAGCCTGCGCGTCCGGAGCTTGTGCTCCGCAACGGGAGAGGCCCCAACAGAGAGAGGCCCGCGTACCGCAAAAAAAAAAAAAAAAAAAAAAAAAAATTTAAAAGTAGTAATCAAGTTGAGGACAAGCCCGTCTCATTAAATAGTTCCTCCTTGGTTATGAGTTAATAATCAGAGCTTAAATCCTTTTGATTCTAAAACAAGTTGCACTTACAGGGCCTTTTAGAGAGATTTGTGAGAACTCCTCTCCTTGTTTCATTGATCAGAATAAGTTTAAAATATATGGGGCAGTTCATTTTTCACATGTTTTTACTATTTTAAAGAGAATTTCTATCTGGGAAAATTAGCCCTTTAATTACCAATACAACCTCTCATTGTGTGTGTATTCTACAGACAGACATCTATTTATTGCTCATTTCTACACAAAAATTATTGAAATTAATAAACCATGTTTGTAGCTTTATCTGAGAAATAGTACAAGTTTTCTTGTGAGATGTAAGAAATAAAACATTTTGTTTCTAGTATTGCACAAATACTGCTGTTTAGCCTTACAGACTTTTGCTTATCTAAAATACATTATAGGAATTCAAAATTACTGCCTTTTCAATGGCAATAATTTATACCTTGTGGTTCTTACATAAATTATATTATCTAAAAATTTGTGTGGAAATATTAGGATTGCCCAGAGTAAAACAATTGTGCTTCCAAAAAAATCAAAATGACTGTTTCAATGAAAACTGATAGTGTCATATATGCAAACTAGAATGTCAAAGGTATTAAAAAGTTACAGACCTTGACAAAATTTTATAGTTGAAAGTTTTTATTCAGTGAGTCTATTATGTCAAACTTCTGGATTTTTGATATCCTACAAACAGGAATGAATCTTTATACTCATAACTGAGTTATGTTCTGCTTAAGTAGAGGATTTGCCCAAATTATGACCAAGCTTGACAAAGGGATCTATTCTCAAAACTAGATTGGAAAGTTGCCACTGTGACACTCTAGTAAAACAGTAGAATTACAGTAAAAGAAACAATACCCTTTTCTTTCCATTTCACGACATGGGTCAATCTAGATAATTTGGAAATGGTGACAAAACTAGAAATGGCTTGTAAGTGCGTAATTTGGAGATTCCATATGTTTAATAGTTTGTGAGATAAAATAAATGCATATGTAGAAAAGACTATAATCAGTTCATTAACTCCACCTTCATGATTCTTTTTAAATGTATTTTTTATTTAGGTATAATTTACATACATTATATTAATTTCAATTGGATGATATAATGATTCAATTATTTGCATAGATTGTGAAATGATCACCACAAAAAACTCTAGTTAATATCCATCACCATACATAAAGATTTTTTTTCTTTTGAAAAGAATTTTTTTTAAACATCTTTATTGGAGTACAATTGCTTTACAATGGTGTGTTAGTTTCTGCTTTATAACAAAGTGAATCAGCTATACATATACATATGTCCCCATATCTCCTCCCTCTTGTGTCTCCCTCCCACCCTCCCTATCCTACCCTTCTAGGTGGTCACAAAGCACCGAGCTGAGCTCCCTGTGCTATGTGGCTGCTTCCCACTAACTATCTCTTTTACATTTGATAGTGTATATATGTCCATGCCACTCTCTCACTTCGTCCCAGCTTACCCTTCCCCCTCCAAATGTCCTCAAGTCCATTCTCTACGTCTGCATCTTTATTCTTGTCCTGCCCCTAGGCTCATCAGAACCATCTTTTTTTAAAATTTTTAGATTCCATATATATATGTTAGCATATGGTATTTGTTTTTCTTTCTGATTTACTTCACTCCATATGAAACACTCTAGGTCCATCCACCTCAATAAAAATAACTCAATTTCGTTTCTTTTTATGGCTGAGTAATATTCCATTGTATATATGTGTCACATCTTCTTTATCCATTCATCTGTCAGTAGACACTTAGGTTGCTTCCAAGTCCTGACTATTGTAAATAGAGCTGCAATGAACACTGTGGTACATGTCTCTTTTTAAATTATGGTTTTCTCAGAGTATATGCCTAATAGTGGGATTGCTGGGTCATACGGTAGTTCTATTTTTAGTTTTTTAAGGAACCTCCATACTGTTCTCCATAGTGGCTGTATCAATTTACATTCCCACCAACCGTGCAGGAGGGTTCCCTTTTCTCCACACCCTCTCCAGCATTTATTGTTTTTAGATTTTGTGATGATGGCCAGTCTGAATGTTATGAGGGGATACCTCATTGTAGTTTTGATTTGCATTTCTCTAATGATTAGTGAGGTTGAGCATTCTTTCATATGTTTGTTGGCTGTCTGTATATCTTCTTTGGAGAAATGTGTATTTAGGTCTTCTGCCCATTTTTGGATTGGGTTGTTTGTTTTGATATTGAGCTGCATGAGCTGCTTGTAAATTTTGGAGATTAGTCCTTTGTCACTTGCTTCATTTGCAAATATTTTCTACCATTCTGAGGGATGTCTTTTCGCCTTGTTTATGGTTTCCTTTACTATGCAAAAGCTTTGAAGTTTCATTAGGTCCCATTTGTTTACTTTTGTTTTTATTTCCATTTCTCTAGGAGGTGGGTCAAAAAGGATCTTGCTGTGATTTATGTCATAGAGTGTTCTGCCTATGTTTTCCTCTAAGAGTTTGATAGTTTCTAACCTTACATTTAGGTCTTTAATCCATTTTGAGCTTATTTTTCTGTATGGTGTTAGGGAGTGATCTAATCTCATACTCTTACATGTAGCTGTCCAGTTTTCCCAGCACCACTTATGGAAGAGAATGTCCTTTCTCCACTGTACATTCCTACCTCCTTTATCAAAGATAAGGTGACCATATGTGCATGGGTTTATCTCTGGGCTTTCTATCCTGTTCCATTGATCTATATTTCTGTTTTTGTGCCAGTACCATACTGTCTTGATTACTGTAGCATTGTAGTATAGTCTGAAGTCAGGGAGCCTGATTCCTCCAGCTCTGCTTTTCATTCTCAAGATTGCTTTGGCTATTTGGTGTCTTTTGTGTTTCCATACAAATTGTGAAATTCTTTTGTTCTAGTTCTGTGAAAAATGCCATTGGTAGTTTGATAGGGATTGCACTGAGTCTGTAGATTGCTATGGGTAGTATAGTCATTTTCACAATGTTGATTCTTCCAACCCAAGAACATGGTATATCTCTCTGTCTGTTTCTATCATCTTTAATTTCTTTCATCAGTGTCTTATAGTTTTCTGCATACAGGTCTTTGTCTCCTTAGGTAGTTTATTCCTAGATATTTTATTCTTTTTGTTGCAATGTTAAATGGGAGTATTTCCTTCATTTCCCTTTCAGATTTTTCATCATTGGTGTATAGGAATGTCAGAGATTTCTGTGCATGAATTTTGTATTCTGCTACTTTACCAAATTCATTGATTAGGTCTAGTAGTTTTCTGGTAGCATCTTTAGGATTCTCTATGTATAGTATCATGTCATCTGCAAACAGTGACAGCTTTACTTCTTCTTTTATGGTTTGGATTCCTTTTATTTCTTTTTCTTCTCTGCTGTGGCTAAAACTTCCAAAACTATGTTGAAGAATAGTGGTGAGAGAGGGCAACTTTGTCTTGTTCCTGATCTTAGTGGAAATGGTTTCAGTTTTTCACCATTGAGGGACAACGTTGGCTGTGGGTTTGTCATATATGGCCTTTATTATGTTGAGGAAAGTTCCCTCTATGCCTACTCCCTGGAGGATTTTTATCATAAATGGGTGTTGAATTTTGTCGAAAGCTTTTTCTGCATCTATGGAGATGATCATGTGGTTTTCCTCCTTCAATTTGTTAATATGGTGTATTACATTGATTTGCGTATATTGAAGAATCCTTGCATTCCTGGAATAAACCCCACTTGATCATGGTGTATGATCCTTTTAATGTGCTGTTGGATTCTGTTTGCTAATATTTTGTTGAGAATATTTGCATCTATCTTCATCAGTGATATTGGCCTGTAGTTTTCCTTCGTGACATTTTTGTCTGGTTTTGGTATCAGGGTGATGGTGGCCTCGTAGACTGACTTTGGGAGTCTTCCTCTCTCTGAAATATTTCGGAAGAGTTTGAGAAGAATAGGTGTTAGCTCTTCTCTAAATGTTTGATAGAATTCACCTGTGAAGCCATCTGGTCCTGGGCTTTCCTTTGTTGGAAGATTTTTAATCACAGTCTTAATTTCTGTGCTTGTGATTGGTCTGCTTATATTTTTTATTTCTTCATGGTTCAGTCTTGGAAGGTTGTGCTTTTCTAGGAATTTATCCATTTCTTCCAGATTGTCCATTTTATTGGCATAGAGTTACTTGTGGTAATCTCTCATGATCCTTTGTATTTCTGCAGTGTCAGTTGTGACTTCTCCTTTTTCATTTCTAATTCTGTTGATTTGAGTCTTCTCCCTTTTCTTCTTGATGAGTCTGGCTAATGGTTTATCAATTTTGTTTATCTTCTCAAAGAACCAGCTTTTAGTTTTATTGATCTTTGCTACTGTTTTCTTCATTTACTTCTAACCTTTATGATTTCTTTCCTTCTAACTTTGGGTTTTTCTTGTTCTTCTTTCTCTAATTGCTTTAGGTGTAAGATTAGGTTGTTTATTTGAGATGTTTCTTGTTTCTTGAGGTAGGATTGTATTGCTATAAATTTCCCTCTTAGAACTGCTTTTGCTGCATCCCATAGGTTTTGGGTGGTCGTGTTTCCATTGTCCTTCGTTTCTAGGTATTTTTTGATTTCCTCTTTGATTTCTTCACTGATCTCTTGGTTATTTAGTAGTGTATTGTTTAGCCACCATGTATTTGTATTTTTTACAGATTTTTTCCTACAATTGATATCTAGTCTCATAGCATTGTGGTTGGCAAAGATACTTCATACAATTTCCGTCTTCTTAAATTTAGCAAGTCTTGATTTGTGACCCAAGGTATCTATCCTGGGGAATGTTCCATGAGCACTTTAGAAGAAAGTGTAATCTGCTGTTTTTGAAAGGAATGTCCTATAAATATCAATTAAGTCCATCTTGTTTAATGTATCATTGAAAGCTTGTGTTTCCTTATTTATTTTCGTTTTGTATGATCTGTCCATTGGTGAAAGTGGGGTGTTAAAGGCCCCTACTATGATTGTGTTACTGTTGATTTCCCCTTTTATGGCTGTTAGCATTTGCCTTATGTATTGAGGTGCTCCTATGTTGGGTGCATAAATATTTACAATTGTTATATATTCTTCTTGGATTGATCCCTTGTTCATTATGTAATGTCCTTCTTTGTCTCTTATAATAGTCTTTATTTTAAAGTCTCTTTTGTCTGATATGAGAATTGCTACCCCAGCTTTCTTTTCATTTCCATTTGCATGGAATATCTTTTTCCATCCCCTCACTTTCAGTCTGTATGTGTCCCTAGGTCTGAAGTGGGTCTTTTGTAGACAGCATATATATGGGTCATGTTTTTGTATCCACTCAGTGAGCCTGTGTCTTTTGGTTGGAGCGTTAATTCATTCACATTTAAGGTAATTATCGATATGTATGTTTCTATTACCATTTTCTTAATTGTTTTGGGTTTGTTATTGTAGGTCTTTTCCTCCTCTTGTGTTTCCTGCCTAGAGAAGTTCCTTTAGCATTTGTTGTAAAGCTGGTTTGGTGGTGCTGAATTCTCTTAGCTTTTGCTTGTCTGTAAACCTTTTGATTTTTCCATGGAATCTGTATAAGATCCTTGCTGGGTAGAGTAACCTTGATTGTAGATTTTTCCCTTTCATCACTTTAAATATGTCCTTCCACTCCCTTCTGGCTTGCAGAGTTTCTGATGAAAGATCAGCTGTTAACCTTATGGGGATTCCCTTGTGTGTTATTTGTTGTTTTTCCCTTGCTGCTTTTAATATGTTTTCTTTGTATTTAATTTTTGATAGTTTGATTAATATGTGTCTTGGCATGTTTCTCCTTGGATTTATCCTGTATAGGACTCTCTGTGTTTCCTGGACTTGATTAGCTATTAGCTATTTCCTTTCTCATATTAGGGAAGTTTTCAACTATAATCTGTTCAAATATTTTCTCAGTCCTTGTCTTTTTCTCTTCTTCTTCTGAGACCCCTATAATTCGAATGTTGGTGTGTTTAATATTGTCCCAGAGGTCTCTCAGACTGCCCTCAATTCGTTTCATTCTTTTTTCTTTATTCTGCTCTGCAGTAGTTATTTCCACTCTTTTATCTTCCAGGTCACTTATCCGTTCTTCTGCCTCAGTTATTCTGCTATTGATTCCTTCTACAGAATTTTAAGTTTCATTTATTGTGTTGTTCATCATTGTTTGTTTGCTCTTTCGTTCTTTTAGGTCTTTGTTAAACATTTCTTGTATTTTCTCCATTCTATTTCCAAGATTTTGTATCATCTTTACTATCAGTACTCTGAATTCTTTTTCAGGTAGACTGCCTATTTCCTCTTCATTTGTTTGGTCTGGTTGGTTTTTACCTTGCTCCTTCCTCTGCTGTGTGTTTCTTCTCTGTCTTCTCATTTTGCTTAACTTTCCTTGTTTGGGGTTTCCTTTTCACAGGCTGCAGGTTCGTAGTTCCCATTGTTTTTGGTGTCTGCCCCCAGTGGGAAAGGTTGGTTCAAGGGGTTGTGTAGGCTTCCTGGTGGAGGGGACTGGTGCCTGTGTTCTGGGGGATGAGGCTGGATCTTGTCTTTCTGGTGGGCAGGACCACACCCAGTGGTGTGTTCTGGGGTGTCTGTGACCTTATTATGATTTTAGACAGCCTCTCTGCTAATGGGTGGGGTTGTGTTCCTGTCTTATTAGTTCTTTGGCATAGGGTGTCCAGCAGTGTAGCTTGCTGGTTTTTGAGTGGATCTGGGTCTTAGCATTGAGATGGACATCTCTGGGAGAGCTTTCACTGTTTAATGTTACATGGGGCTGGGATGTCTCTTGTGGACAAATGTCCTGAACTGGGCTCTCCCACCTCAGAGGCACAGGCCTGACACCCGTCCGGAGCACCAAGACCCTGTCTGCCACACAGCTTAGAAGAAAAGGGAGAATAAATAAGTAAATAAATAAATAAAAGTTATTGAATTAAAATATAATTATCAAAAATAAAAAAAAAATGAGAGCAGCCAAACCAAAAAAAAAAAAAAAAAAAAAAATCCACCAAAAACAGACAGATAGAACTCTTGGGCAAATGGTAAAAGCAAAGCTATACAGACAAAATCACACAAAGAAGCATACACATACACACTCAGAAAAAGAAAAAGAAAAAAAAAAAATATATATATATATATATTGTTGCTCCCAAAGTCCACCACCTCAATTTTGGGATGATTCGCTGTCTATTCAGGTATTCTGCAGTTGCAGCATACATCAAGTTGATTGTGGAGATTTAATCCACGGCTCCTGAGGCTGCTGGGAGAGATTTCCCTTTCTCTTCTTTGTTCACACAGCTCCCGGGGTTCAGCTTTGGATATGGACCCGCCTCTGCCTGTAGGTCACCTGAGGGTGTCTGTTCTTCGCTCAGACAGGACAGGGTTAAAGTAGCAGCTGATTAGGGGGCTCTGGCTCACTCAGGCCATGGGGGAGGGAGGGATACAGAGTATGGGGCAAGCCTGCAGTGGCAGAGGCCGGCATGACATTGCAACTGCCTGAGGCATGCCATGTGTTCTCCTGGGTAAGTTGTGCCTGGATCACGGGACCCTGGCCGTGGTGGGTTGCACAGGCTCCCGGGGGTGGGGGGAGGTGTGGATAGTGCCCTGTGCTTGCACACAGGTTTCTTGGTGGCTGCAGCAGCAGCCTTGGCATTTCATGCCCGTCTTTGGTGTCCGCCCTAATAGCCATGGCTTGTGCCCATCTCTGGAGCTCGTTTAGGCAGTGCTCTCAACTCCCTCTCCTCGCGCACCCTGAGACAATAGTTTCTTGCCTCTTAGGAAGTTCCAAACTTTTTCCTGGACTCCCTCCCGGTTAGCTGTGGCGCAGTAGCCCCCTTCAGGCTCTGTTCATGCAGCCAACCCCAGTCCTCTCCCTGGGTTCTGACCTCCGAAGCTCGAGCCTCAGCTCCCAGCCCCCACCTTCCCTCGCAGGTGACCAGACAAGCCTCTCGGGCTGGTGAGTGCTGGTCGGCACCAGTCCTCTGTGCGGGAATCTCTCCGCTTTGCCCTCTGCATCCCTGTTGTTGTGCTCTCCTCCATGGCTCCAAAACTTCCCACCACCACCTCCGTCTCTGCCAGTGAAGGGGCTTCCTAGTGTGTGGAAACCTTTCCTCCTTCACAGCTCCCTCCCATTGGTACAAGTCCCGTCCCTATTCTTTCATCTCTGTTTTTCCTTTTTTCTTTTGCCCTACCCAGGTACGTAGGGAGTTTCTTGCCTTTTGGGAGGTCTGAGGTCTTCTGCCAGCATTCAGTAGGTGTTCTGTAGGAGTTGTTCCACATGCAGATGTATTTCTGATGTATTTGTGGGGAGGAAGGTGATCTCCATGTCTCACTCCTCCGCCATCTTAAAGGTCCCAAGAATTTTTAAGATTTACTCTCATACCGACTTTCGAATAATGCAAAACGATATTAATAAGTACAGTCACCATGCTGTATATTACATCACCATATTTTATTTACCTTTAACTGGAAGTTTGTATTTTTTGATTCCCTTCATCCATTTTACCCAACCGTGACCCTCTGCCTATGGCAACCACAAATATGTTATCTGTATTTATGAACTTGGCTAGTTGATTTTTTTTTTAGATTCTACATATAAGTGAAATCCTATGGTATTTGGCTTTCTCTGTCTGATCTGACTTATTGCACTTAGCATAATGCTCTCAATATCCATGCATGTTGTCGCAAACATCAAGATTTCATTCTTTTTTATTGCTGAATAATATTCCTGTGTGTGTGTGTGTGTATTTTTCTTTATCCTTTCATATATCAATGGACACATACATTTCCTATATTTTGGCTACTGTAATTAATGCTGTAATGAACATGGGGGTGCATGTATCTTTTTGAGTTAGTGCTTCATTTTCTTTGGATAAAGATTCAGACATGGAGTTTCTGGATCATATGCTAGTTCTGTTTTTATTTTTTTCAGGAACCTCCATACTGTTTTCCATAGAGGCTGTACCAATTTACATTCCTACCAACAGTGCACAGGGGTTCCCTTTTCTCTATATCCTTGCCAACACTTGTTATTTTTTCTCTATTTGATAATAACCATTCTAACAAGCGTGCAGTTATATCACTGCCGTGTTGATCTGCATTTCCCTGATTAGTGATGTTGAACATCTTTTCATGTATCTGTTGGACATCTGTATGTCTTCTTTGGAAAAATGTCTATTCAGATCCTCTGCCCATTTTTAACTGAATTGTTTGGGGTATTTTTTGGTCTTAAGTTGTGTAAGCTATTTATATAGTTTGGATATTAACCCTTTATTCGACATGATTTGAAAATATTTTCTCCCATTCCACAGGTTATCTTTTCATCTCTTGATGGTTTCTTTGCTATGTGGTAGCTTTGGTTTGATGTACTCCAACTTCTTTATTATATCTTTTAATGTCAAATCCAGAAAATGACTGCCAAGATTGATGTTAATGAGCTTACTGCCTATATTTCCTTCTAAAAGTTTGGTTTCAGGTCATACGTTCAATCCATTTAATTTTTGTGTGTGGTGTAAGATAGTGGTCCAATTTCATTCTTTTACATGTGACTGTACAGTCTTTCCAAAACCATTTATTAAAGAGACTGTCCTTTCCCCATTGTATATTCTCTGGTAATTTGTCATAATTGACGATATACATGTGGGTTTATTTCATGAGCTTTCTATTCTGTTCCACTGATCAATATGTCTGTTTGTATGCCAAAAGCATACTGTTCTGATTACCATAGCTTTGTAATACAGTTTGAAATCAGGGAGCACAATGCCTCCAGCTGTAATACAGTTTGAAATCAGGGATCACAATCCCTCTTCTTTGTAAAGACTGCTTTGGCTTTTCAGGACCTTTTGTGGTTCCATACAAATTAGAGAATTGTTTTTTCTATTTCTATGAAAAATGCCATAGGAATTTTAATAGGGACTGTACTGAATCTGTTGATTGCTTTGGGTAGTATGGATATTTTACCAATATTAATTCTTCCAATCCACAAGCACAAAATGTCTACTTAATGTTTTTTCTTCAATTTCTTTTGTCAAGTCTTACAAGTTTTCAGTGTATAGGTCTTTCACTGCCTTGGTAAAATTTATTCATAGGTATCTTATTTATATTATGAAATGGTAAATCAGACTGTTTTCTTAATTTCTCTTTCTGATAGCAATCTCTTTCTGCTATTAGCATACAGAAATACAATAGATTTCTGTATGTTGATTTTTCATCCTGTAGCCTTAGTGAAATCCTTTACCAGATTTTAGGTGGATTCCTTAGGATTTGGGTTATATAGTACTATATCATCTGCATAGTTTTACTCCTTCCTTCCCAATTTGGATGCCTTTTATTTCTTGTCTAATTGCTCTGGCTAGAACTACCAATATTATGTTGAATAAAAGTGGCAAAAGTGGGCATACTAGTCTTGTTCCTGATCTTAGAGGAATTGTGGTTAGCATTTCCCACTGAGTATGATGTTAGCTGTGGGCTTGTCATATATGGTCTGTATTATGTTGAGGCACATTCCCTCTTCACCCACTTTGTCCTTTTTTTTTTTTTTTTTTTGCAGTACACGGGCCTCTCACTGCTGTGGCCTCTCCCGTTGTGGAGCACAGGCTCAGCGGCCATGGCTCATGGGCCCAGCCACTCCGCAGCATTTGATATCTTCCCGGACCGGGGCACAAACCCGCGTCCTCTACATCAGCAGGCGGACTCTCAACCACTGTGCCACCAGGGAAGCCTCACCCACTTTGATATGAATTTTTATCATAAATACATGTTTAATTTTATCAGATGATTTTTCTGCATTCATCAAGATAATCATATGATTTTTATCTTTTGTTAATGTCATGTATCACATTAATTTTTGCAAATAGTGAACCAACCATCCTTGCATTATTGTAATAAATTCCACTTGATCACAGTGTTTTATTGTTTTAATGTACTGCTGAATTTGGCTTGCTAATGTTTTATTGAGAATGTTTGCATCTGTGTTTATTAGGGATATTGGCCTGTAATTTTCTTTTCTTGTGGTATCCTCTGGTTTTGGTACCAGGGTAATGCTGATCTCATAAAATGAGTTTGAAAGTGTTTCCTCCTCTTCTATGTTTTGGACGAGTTTGAAATGGATTGGTATTAATTCTTCTTTTAATATTTGGTAGAATTTGCTAGTGAAGTTGCCTGGTTTTTCTAGGAAGTTTTAAAATTACTGATTCAATCTCTTCACTAATAATCAGTCTATTGAGATTTTCTATTTCTTCCTGACTTAGTCTTTGAAGTCTGTTATGTCTTTAGGAATTAATCCATTTATTTTAGGTTATCCAATTTGTTGTAATATAATTATTCATAGTCTCTTATGATCATTTGTATTTCTGTGGATCAGTTGTAGTATCTCCTGTTTCATTTCTGATTTTGAGTCCTCTCTCTTGATTTCTTAATAAGTAAAGCTAAAGGTCTGTCAATTTTATGTATCCTTTCAAAGAACAAGCTTTTGGTTTGATTGATCTTTTCGATTGTCTTTTTTACTATTTCTGCTCCGATCTTTTATTTCCATACTTCTACTAGAACTTTATTTATAATTATTTCTCTAGTTCCTTGAGGTGTAAAGTTAAATTGAGATTTTTCTTTTTTCTTGTGGTAAGCATTGATTCCATCTTAGAATTGTTTTTGCTGCATCCCACAAGCTTTTGTATGGTATATTTACATTTCCTTTTGTCTAATGGAATATTTTGATTTTGCTTTTGATTTCTTCATTGAACCATTGTTCAGTAACATGTTGCTTACACTTCACATATTTGTGAATTTTACACTTTTCTTTTTATAATTGATTTCTAGTTTCATACCATTGTGTTCAGAAAAGACACTTGATATGATTTCTCTTTTTCACTTAAGTACAGTTGGTGTACAATACTGTATAAGTTAACAGGTGTACAATATAATGATTCACAATTTTCAAAGGTTATACTACATTTATAGTTCTTATAAAATATTGGCTATATTCCCCATGTTTCACAATATATCCTTGTAGCTCATTTTATACATAATACTTTATACTTCTTAATCCCCTACCTCTATCTTATCCCACCCCCTTCCCTCTCCCCACCGATAACCACTAGTTTGTTCTATATGTCTGGGAGTCTGCTTCTTTTTTGTTATATTCACTAGTCTGTATTTTTTAGACTCTACATTTAAGTGATATCATACAGTATTTGACATTCTCTGTCTGACTTATTTCACTTAGCATGATGCACTCCAAATCCATCCATGTTATTGCAAATGGCAAATTTTCATTCTTTGTATGGCTGAGTAGTATTCCATTGTATATACATACTGCAACTTCTTTATACATTCACCTGTTGATGGACACTTAGATTGCTTATGTATCCTGGCAATTGTAAATAATGCTGCTATGAACAGTGGGGTAGACGTATCTTTTCAAGTTACTATTTTCGGATATATACCCAGGAATGAAATTCCTGGGTCATAGGGTGGTTCTACTTTTAGGTTTTTGAGAAGACTCCAGACTATTTTTAACAGTGGGTGCACAAATTTACATTCCCAGCAACAGCAGACCAGAGTTCCCTTTTCTCCACATCCTTGGCAGCATTTCTGTGTTGTTTTTAATATATAAATTTATTTATTTACTTTTTGGCTGCCTTGGGTCTTTATTGCTGCCTGTGGGCTTTCTCCAGTTGCAGTGAGCAGGGGGGCTACTCTTCATTATAGTGCACTTGCTTCTCATTGCGATGGCTTCTCTTGTTGTGGAGCATTGGCTCTAGGTGCGTGAGCTTCAGTAGTTGTGGCACATGGGCTCTGTAGTTAGGGCTCGCAGGCTCTAGAGCACAGGCTCAATAGTTGTGGCACACAGGCTTAATTGCTCTGCAGCATGTGGGATCTTCCCAGACCAGGGTTCGAACCCGTGTCCCCTGCATTGGTAGGCAGATTCTTAACCACTGAGCCACCAGGGAAGTCCTTTGTGTTCTTTTTGAGGATATCCATTCTGATAGGTGAGAGTGATATCTCATTGTGCTTTTTATTTGCATTTCCCTGATGATTAGTAATCTTCAGCACATTTTCATGTGCCTGTTGGCCATCTGCAAGTCCTCTTTGGAGAAATGCCTATGGAGATCTTCTGCCCAATTTTTAAGTGTTTTTGTTTTTTTTTTTAATGTGGAGTTCTATGAGTTTATATATTTAAAATATTAACCCCTTATATCATTTGCAAATGTTTTCTGCCATTCAGTAGGTTGTCTTTTCATTGTATCAGTGGTTTCCTTTGCTGTGCAAAATCTTTAAGTTTAAATAGGTCCCATTTGTTTATTTTTGCTTTTTCTTCTTTTACCTTAAGAGAGAGATCCAAAAAAATATTGCTAGGATTTCTGTCAAACAGTGTTTTCCCTATGTTCTCTTCTAGGAGTTTTATTGTTTCCAATCTTATCTTTAGGTCTTTAATCCATTTTGAGTTTAATTTTGTATATGGTGTTAGAGATTATTCTAATTTCATTCTTTTAAATGTAGCAGTCCAGTTTACCCAGTGTCACTTATTGAAGAGACTGTGTTTCCTTCATTGTATATTCTTGCCTTCTTTGTCATATATTAATTGATGCTAAGTGCATGGGTTTATTTCTAGGCTCTTAATTCTGTTCCATTGATCTATGTATCTGTTTTTGTGCCAGAACCATACTGTTTTTGATTACTGTAACTTTGCAGTGAACTCTGAAGTCAGGGAATGTGACTCCTAAAGCTCTGTTCTTCTTTCTCAAGACTGTTTTGGCTATTCAGGGTCTTTTGTATTTCCATACAAATTTTAAAATTTATTCTAGTTCTGTGAAAAGTGCCATTGATATTTTGATAGGGATTGCACTGAATCTGTAGATTGCCTCGGTATTGTGGTCATCTTAACAATATTAATTCTTCCAATCCAAGAACATGGTATACCTTTCCTTCTGTTTGTGTCATCTTCAATTTCTTTCATCAGTTTCTTACAGTTTTCAGAGTACAGATCATTTACTTCCTTAGGTAGGTTTACTCCTAGGTATCTTATTCTTTTTGATGGGATGGTAAGTGGGACTGTTTCCTTAATTCCTCTTTCTGACAGTTCATTGTTACTGTATAGAAATGCAACAGGATCTGTATAGTAATTTTGTATCCTGCAACTTTAGTGAATACAGTGATGAGCTCTAGTAGTTTTCTGGTGGAGTCTTTGTAATTTTCTATGTATAGAATCATGTCATCTGCAAACAGTGACAGTTTTACTTCTTCCTTTCCAATTTGGATTCTTTAATTTATTTTTCTTGTATGACTGCTGTGTCCAGGACTCACAATACTGTGTTGAATAAAAGTGGTGAGTGGGCATCCTTCTCTTGTTCCTGATGTTAGAGGAAATGCTTTCAGCTTTTCACTGCTGAGTATGATGTTAGCTGTGGGTTTATCATATATGGCCTTAATTATGTTAAGTAATGTTCCCTCTATGGCCACTTTCTGGAGGGTTTTCATCATAAACTGATATTGTATTTTGTCAAAAATGGTTTCTGCATCTAATGAGATAATTATGTGATTTTTATTCTTCATTTTGTTAATATGGTGTATTACATTGACTAATTCGCAAATATTGAAAACTCCTTGCATCCCTGGGATAAATCCCACTTGATTAGGGTGTATGATCCTTTTAATGTATTGTTGGATCTGGTTTGCTAATATTTTGTTGAAGATTTCTGCACCTACGTTAATCACTGATATTGGTCTGTAATTTTCTTTCCTTTTTTTTTTTTTAATATCTTTGTCTAATTTGGCATTAGAGTGATGCTGGCCTCACAGAATGAGTACACAAGTGTTCCTTCCTCTGCAATTTTTAGGAATAGTTTCAGGACAGGTGGTAACTCTTCTCTAAATGTTTGGTAGAATTCACCTGTGAAGCTATCTGGTCCTGGACTTTTGTTTGTTGGGTGTTTTTAAATTAATGATTCAATTTCATTACTGGTCATTGGTCTCATATATTCTATTTTTTCCTGGTTTAGTCTTAGGAGAGTATACATTTGTAAGAATTTGTCCATTTCTTCTAGGTTGTCCATTTTCTTGGCATATAGTTTTTCATAGTAGTCTCAGGATCTTTTGCATTTCTGTGGTGTCAGCTGTAACTTTCCCTTTTCATTTCTAATTTTATTGTTTGGGGCACTCCTTTGTCTTCATGAGTCTTGGTATAGGTTTATCAATTTTATTTCTTTTCAAAGAAACAGCTTTTAGTTTCATTGATCTTTTCATATGTTTTAGTTTCTAGTTTATTTCTGCTCTGATCATTATGATTTCTTTCCTTCTATCAATACTATCTTTGGATTTTGTTTGTTCTTTCTGTAGTTGCTTTAGGTGTAAGGTTAGGTTGTTTGAGGTTTTTCTTGTTTCCTGAGGTAAGCTTGTATTGCTATACACTTCCCTCTTAAAAATGTTTTGCTGAAACCCATAAGTTTTTCATCGTTCTGTTTTCATTCTGTTTTTGTTTTTTGTGTTTTTTTTTGGCAGTACGTGGGCCTCTCACTGTTGTGGCCTCTCCCGTTGTGGAGCACAGGCTCCAGACGCGCAGGCTCAGCTGCCGTGGCTCACAGGCCCAGCCGCTCTGCGGCATGTGGGATCTTCCCGGACCGGGTCACAAACCCGTGTCCCCTGCATCGGCAGGCGGACTCTCAAACACTGTGCCACCAGGGAAGCCCTGTTTTCCTTTTCATTTTTCTCTAAGTATATTTTTTTTATTTCCTCTTTGATTTCTTCAGTGATCCATTGGTTGTTTAGTACCATATTGTTTAGCCTCCACATGTCTTTTTTTTTTTTTTTTACAGTTTTTTTTTTCCTTGAGGTTGATTTCTTATCTCATAGTATTGTGGTCAGAAAAGATGCTTTATATGATTTCAATTTTCTTAAATTTAGTGAGGCTCACTTTGTGGCCCAGCATATGATCAATCCTGGAAAATGTTCCATGTGCACTTGAGAAGAATGTGTATTCTGCCTTCAGATGGAATGCTCTATAAATATCAGTTAAGTCCATCTGGTCTAATGTGTCATTTAAGGCCTGTGTTTCCTTATTGATTTTCTGTCTGGATAATCTGTCCATTGATGTAAGTGGGGTGTTAAAGTCCCCCACTATTACTGTGTTACTGTCGATTTCTCCTTTAATGGCTGTTAGCATTTGCCTTATATATTGAGGTGCTCCTATGCTGGGTGCTTATATATTTACAATTGTTATATCTTCTTCTTGGATTGATCGCTTGATCATTATGTACTGTTCTTTTTTGTCTCTTGTAAGAGTCTTTAAAGTTTATATTGCCTGATATGAGTATTGCTCCTCCAGCTTTCTTCTGATTGCCATTTGCATGGAATACCTTTTTCCATCCCCTCACTTTCAGTCTGTATGTCTCCCTAGGTTTGAAGTGGGTCTTTTGAAGACAACATATATATGGATCTTGTTTTTTTATCCATTCAGCCAGTCTATCTTTTGGTTGAAGCATTTAATCCATTTACATTTAAGGTAATTATTGATATGTATGTTCTTGTTGCCATTTTGTTCATTCTTTTGGATGTTTCTGTAGGTCTTTTTCCTTCCCTTCCTCTTTTGTTCTCTTGTAATTTGATGACTAACTTTATTTAGTGTTGTATTTGGCCTTTTTTTTTTTGCGGTACACGGGCCTCTCACTGTTGTGGCCTCTCCCGTTGCAGAGCACAGGCTCCGGACGTGCAGGCTCAGCGGCCATGGCTCACGGGCCCAACTGCTGTGCGGCATGTGGGATCTTCCCGGACCGGGGCACGAACCCATGTCCCCTGCATCAGCAGGCGGACTCTCTACCACTGCGCCACCAGGGAAGCCCTGGATTCCTTTTTCTTTTGTGTGTGTGTGTGTGTGTGTGTGTGTGTGTGTGTGTGTGTGTGTATCTAGTGTAGATTTTCAGTTTGCAGTTACCATGAGATTTTGATATAATAGTCTCTCTCTATATATATATATATATACAAGGTTGTTTTAAGTTGCTGGCCTTTTAATTTCAAATGCATTTCCAATATCCTGCATTTGTACTCTCCTCAGGATTGCTGGGTTTTGGGTTTTTTTTTCTTTGCGGTATGCGGGCCTCTCCCGTGGCGGAGCACAGGCTCCGGATGCGCAGGCTCAGCAGCCATGACTCACGGGCCCAGCCGTCCGCGGCATATGGGATCCTCCCGGACCGGGGCACGAACCTGTGTCCCCTGCATCAGCAGGCAGACTCTCAACCACTGCGCCACCAGGGAAGCCCCGGACTGCTGGTTTTGATATCACACTTGTGTGGGGATAATTTCCTATCTTTACTGTAAATTTTGCCTTTTCCATTAGTAATTTTCTTGTTTCTATTTGTGGTCTTTTCTTTTCCACCTAGATAAGTTCCTTTAGCATTTGTTGCAAAGCTGGTCTGGTTGTGCTGAATTCCAGGCCAGGGAGCCTGATGTCGTGCTCAAAACTTTCACTCCTGTGAAGGACTTCTGTGATATAATTATTTTACAGTTTGTGTGCTGCCCATCCAGCAGATATGGCATTTGATTTTATCACAATTGTGCCCCTCCTACCGTCTCACTGTGGCTTCCCCTCTGTTTTTGGATGTAGGATATCTTTTTTAGTAGGTTCCAGCTTTCTTTTGTCAATGGTTGTCCTTCTATTCTGCCATCTTTTCTCCACCTCTGATCCTGCCTCCAGAGTGGGAAAGATGCATGACCCCTGGCCACCTCTGAGACGTTGTCCCTGCAAACCCCTCACCTTGTCACTGGACACTACCACGGCAAGGGTCCCCTGGCTAAGGAATAAAGACCCAGGAGAATGTGGCATTCTGACTAGGTCCCCTCAACCTAAGAGCTGCCTGAACGGATCCCTCAGGTACACCACAGCAGCCCATGTATGAGTGTGCTCTCCTGCCATGTCGCTTAGCAACCTGTGAAGCCATCCAGTCTTCCCAACATATCAACTCGTCCCGCCCCTGCAGAGTGTAATTTTTTAAAAGATTTTGTTTCCGGGTTGAACCTGCTTTATGCAGCAGAAGGTCTCTTTAGCTCCCATGTTAACCCTTGGTGGAGGATCAAGTCTCCTTTTTTTTCCCCTTAGAGAGGTTTCTTTAACATTTGTTGTGAAGCTTGTTTGGTGGTTTGAAGTCTTTTAGCTTTTGCTTGCCTGTAAAGCTTTTGATTTGTCCTTCAGTCTGAATGAGAGCCTTGCTGGGTAGGGTATTCTTGGTTGTAGGCTTTTCTATTTCATCACTTTAAATATATCATGCCACTCCCTGCTGGCCTGCACGGTTTCTGCTGAAAAGTCAGCTGATAACTTTATGGGAGTCCCTTGTATGTTATTTGTTGCTTTTCCCTTGCTCCTTTTAATATTCTCCCTTTATCTTTAATTTTTTTGTCATTTTAATTATAGTGTGTCTTGGTGTGTTCTTCTTTGGGTTAATACTTTATGAAACTCTCTGTGCTTCCTGGACTTGGATGACTGCTGCTTTTCCCAGTTTAGGGAAGTTTCTAGCTACTATGTCTTCAATTATGTTCTCAGCCCACCCCCCCAACCCTTCTCCTTTTGGGACCACTATAATGTGAGTATTACTGCACTTGGTGTCGTCCCAAACAGCTCTTTAACTGTCCTCATTCCTTTTTTTTCTTCTGTTCAGCATCACTGATTTCCACTACTCTGTCTTCTAGCTTTCTCTGTTTCACTTATCTACTGCTGATTCCTTCTAGTGTATCTTTCATTTTACTTACTGTATTCTAGCTCTCTGGTTGGTTGTTCTTTATATTTTCTAACTCTTTGTTAAAAACTTCTCACTGTGCATCCATTTTTCTCCCAAGTTCTTTGATCATCTTTATGACCACTAACCTGAACTCCTTCTTTGGTAGACTGCCTGTCTCCACTTCACTTAGTTTTTCTTCTAGGGTTTTATCTTGTTCCTTTGTCTGGAATATATTCCTCTGTAGCCTCATTTTGACTAAGTTGCTATTATTTTTATGTATCTGGTAGGTTATGTTTCCTAACCTTGGAGAAGTGGCCTTTTGTAGGAAACATCATGTGTGTCCCTGCAGAGCACACCCCTCTCGTCACCCAAGCTATATGCTCTAGGGATTACCCCTATGAGGGCTCCATGGGTCCTTCTGTTGTGGTGGGCTGAGTGTGTGGGTAATCTGGCAGGTCTGTTTGGCCCCCGATCTGGTTGGTTGCCAGGCCCTGCCTTTTGCAGAGGCTGCCATCTTCTGGTTGGCAGGACTAGGTGACACTGCAGCTAACTAGGGAACCCCAGGGGCCCTGGGACTTATGCTGGCTTACCAGGGGGCAGAGTCAGGATCCAGACGACCCCAGGACTGTTCTCCGCTCACTGGTGGGGGAAGTTATGTTCTGGGCTTAGTGCTGGACTACTGGCAGGGAGAGGTGGGTCCTGGAGTCTGACTGCAGAACCCAGGGACCTCAGAGCTGGTGTCAGGTCACTGCTGGGTGGGGTAGGGGGAGCAAGTTTCCTGACACAGTTGGGTACAGAGTCTGGGGTGTCCTGAAGCATCTGCTGGCCTTCTCGTGGGCAGGGCGAGGGCTCAGCTGGTCTCAGAACAGCATCTGGACAGATTGAGTTCCCAGGATGCAGGATTATCGTTCCCTCGAATCTGGTGTCTACCCCCTAATGGGTGAGGCTGGTTCAGAGCCTAGAGCAGGCTTCCTGGAGTGGAGGGCAGGGGCCCAGGGGTTTCTGAGGCTGGTGTCTTCCCATTGGTGGGTGAAGTTGGGTCCTGGGACCTCTGTTGGGCAGGGCTGTGTCTAGAGGCCTGTCTAGAGGTGGCAAGGGGCTCAGGAGATCTTTAGGCAGCCTATCTACTAGTCGCTTGGCCTGAGTCTGTGCCCACCCAGTTATTAGCCTGGCCTAAGGCACCCCAGCAGTGGTGCCTATAGGCTATTGGGTGGGTCCAGGTCTTGGTACTAATGAGCTAAAGGGAGGATTCCACAATGGTACCTGCCAGCATCAGCATCCACAGAGTAGAAGCTCTCAAGAATGGCTGCCTCCAGTATCTAAGTCCCCAGGGTGAGCTGCAACCAACCCCCATCTCTCCAGGAGACTGCAAGATCAGCAGGCAGGTCTGGCCCATGTTACTATCAAATTACTGCTTTTGCTCTTGGGTGTCAGCATGTGAGATTTTGTGTGTGCTCTTTAAGAGAGAAGACTCTATTTCCCCAGTCTTGTGGGGCTCTGGAAAGAAGCCCACTGGTCTTCAGAGCCAAATGCTCTGGGTTCATGTCTTTCCAGTGCAGGACCTCTGGGGTTGGGGAGCCTGACATGGGGCTCAAGACTCTCACTACTGTGGAAGAAATTCTGCAGTATAATTATTCACCAGTTTGTGGGTCACCCCTGCCCCAGGGGTATGAACTTGACTATATCAGAAGTCTGCCTCTCCTACATGGCTCATTGTGGTTCCTTCTTTATGTCTTTAGTGGCAGGTCTTCTATGGTAGGTTCCGGTCTTTTTCATTGATGGTTATTCTGAAGATAGTTGTGATTTTGGTGTTTGTGAGAGGAAGTGAGCTTAAGGTCTTTCTACTCTGCCATCTTGGTCAGATCTCCTGGCTGATGTGATTTCAATATTCTTAAATTTGTTAAGACTTGTTTTGTTGCCTAATATATGATCTACCCTGGAGAATGTTCCATGTGTACTTGAAGACTGTGTATTCTATTCCTTTTGAATAAATTGTTATGTATTATTCTTTCTCTTAATGCTTGTATTTGACTTTTCCTTTCTATGAAGATTCATATTTTTTTAGTCTGTGTTGTTGACATAAACAAAGAATAACTTACAACCTTGGTTATGTCTCAAATTTTTTTTTAAGATTAAAAGTATACTCTGGTGCTTGCTTGGTCAATATGTATACTAAAATTGGAACAGCACAGAGAAGATTAACACAGCTGAAGTGCAATGAGGGTTCACCTGTTCGTGAGTCATTCCCTATTTGTCAGTCTTTGTCTTGGAAGAGATAGGGCTGGGGAAGCAGGATGGCAAAGGAGATTAAAGGGTACTTAACCTCTACCAATTGTATTTTATTTATTTTATTACATAAAACACTGGTGTTAATAAAGTAAATCTTGGTGTGTGAATGCAGTCTCTGATTTTTATATTTTAAAGTACAGAGACAGTAATCACTACAGCAGTCATTCCATATCCAAACCTATGAAAATTATCAGAAGTGCATTCCAAGATTTATCCATAAGGATATTCTCTTCAGCATTATTTATAACAAGAAAAAACTGGCAACAATCTAAAATTTGAACAATATAGGAATGGTTAAATAAATTATAGTAGAGTCATGTGATTGTTATATATTTATTTGGACATCTTATGTTCCCTATTAGTTTCTTATTGCTGCTGTAAGAAATGACCACAAACTTAGTGTCTGAAAACAAAACAAATTTATTATCTTACAGTTGTGGAGGTCAGAAATCTAAAATGGGTCTAAATGTGAAAAATCAAGATGTTGGTAGGGCTGTATTTCTTCTGGGAGATTGTTTTTCCTTGCATTTTTCAGCTTGTGGAGGTTTCTACATTCAGTGGTTCTTGGCTTTTTCCTCACGTCACTCCAACCTTTTGTTTCCATCTTCACATCTTTCTACCACTGACTCTGACCCTCTGACACCCTCTTTTAAAGACCACTGTGATTACACCATACCCTCCAGAATAATCCAGTGGAATTTACTCATCCCCACATGATTAAATTAATCACATCTGCAAAGTCTCTTTTACCATATAAAGTAACATATTCACAGCTCTAGGGACTGGGATATAGATATCTTTGGGGGACCATTATCCAGCTACCACATTACTTAAGCAAATAAAGGCATGTGAATATTTAAAGTGTTCAGAAGTGGGGAGTTCCTTGGTAGCCTAGTGGTTAGGATTCCGGGCTTTTGTGGCCCAGGTTACATCACTGGTCCAAGAACTGAGATCCCACAAGCTGAACAGCATGGCCAAAAAAAAAAAAGAATAATGCCTGACACAAAACACCATCAATTATGATTTGTAAAATGAATGGGTAGATAGGCATACTTCTCACTGCTTTCACAGTCTGATCTAAACCACTATCATTTCTTACCTGGTTAATTTCCATAGTCTTGTCACAGGCCTCCCTGCTTCTATCCTTGCCCCCACCTACTCTCAGCACAGCAACCAGAGTGATGTGTTCAAAACATAAATCAGATTGTATGCTACGCTGGCCTCTTAATGTTCCTTCATAACACTAGTTGTGTTACCACCTCAGGACCTTTTCACTTGCAGTTACCTCTGCCTGGAATAGTCTTCTCCCAGATATTCATGTGTCTCATATCCACATTTATTCAAGTCTTTGCTCATATATCATCTCATTGAGCCCTACCTTATGCACTCCATTTAAAATCTCAACTGTTCCATCATTTCTATGTTCCAAATTCTTCTTACTCAGCCTCATTAATTTTACATAGCATATCACCTTTTAGTATTCTAAATGCTTTATTAATTATGCTTGTATTTTCTCACCCCCTACTGAAATATAGGTTCCAAAGGACAAGGAATCTTACATGTTTTGCTTAATGATGTATTTTCACTTCCTTGAAAAATGCATGGCAAATAGAAATCACTCAAAAAAACAGCTAATGAACAAGTGACTAATAAGATCCTACTATGTGCCAAGTTACGTCCTAGGTACTAAGATCATATCAGTAAATTTGACGGAGTATCTCCTTTATTGGAACTTGCTTTCAAGTTCTCTAGTCTATCAAAATCTACTACACCCAAGTCCCCATGTTGATGAGACAGAAGAAAACACTAGATGATTAGTAGTAAGACTGGAAATTATTAATTAGCCTTGCTTTCTTTACACATCATCCCCATCCTTACCACTCCTATACTTCTGTCCCAATTACTGGGTATTGTTTCACTGATGTTTGGGAAATTAATTCAAATGGATGTAGTTGTTAATTGTGGGTGCCGAAAAACAAACAAAACAAAACATGGGAATTTGTTTTAAGGGTCACAGAATAAACCAGTGGGAAATGAGAATGTCTCTTTAAACATTCTATCATTTTACAAATATACATATAACATATATGCACATATTCAGATAGAACTGACTCAAAACTAGCCTTTTTCAAAAATTATTTTCTTGTTGACTGTCATTTTTAAGCTGCATTGAGTATAAACCTTTGTCTTAAATGCATCCTTCAGTATGTTACATGGAATCCTGACACAATTATCAGGAGAGTTTTTTGTTGTTGTTGTTTTGTTTATTTTATTTTTGGCTATGTTGGGTCTTCGTTGCTGCATGTGGACTTTCTCTAGTTGCAGTGAGGGGGGGCTACTCTTTGTTGCGGTGTGTGGGCCTCTCATTGTGGTGGCCTCTCCTGTTGTGGAGCACGGGCTCTAGGTGCACGGGCTTCAGTAGTTGTGGCATGCAGGCTCAGCAGTTGTGGCTCGTGGGCTCTAGAGCACAGGCTCAGTAGTTGTGGCGCACAGGCTTAGTTGCTCCACGGCATGTGGGATCTTCCCGGCCCAGGGCTCGAATCCATATCCCCTGCACTGGCAGGCGGATTCTTAACCACTGCACCACCAAGGAAACCCTATCAGGAGAGTTCTGGCTGAGATTTTTCAATTTATTTTGCAGGACACCATAATACTATCTTCAGAAATTAAGCAAAGCAGGGGAATCAGTTATTTGTAAGCAAAAATTTTAATCTTTGCTTTACACCTTACCATTTTCTTTCTATGTATAAAATACTCTTAAATTTTAGAGTAAACATGCTGATGCTGCATCATCCCAAACTTTTTTTTTTAATCAGAGAATTCAGGGTCAAAACACGCCAAATGGTTGATATGGAACTTAATGACCTCGATTATCAGGCTTCCCAAAGATGAGATTAACTAGATAATTTAATGTACTATCCCACACCATTTTACTTTTTTCTATTACAATGAATATTTTATCGCAATTTACAAGTGTAAACATTTAAAAAAAATATTTATTTGGCTGCGCCAGGTCTTAGTTGCAACACATGGGATCTTCGTTGCCATGTGTGGGATCTTTAGTTGCGGCATGCAGAATCTTTAGTTGTGGCAAGTGGGATCTTTAGTTGCGGCATGCGGGAACTTTAGCTGTGGCATGCAAACTCTAAGTTGCAGCATGTGGGATATAGTTCCCTCACAAACCTGGCCTCCCTGAATTGGGAGTGTGGAGCCTTAGCCACTGGACCACCAGGGAAGTCCCAACAACTGTAAACATTTTAAAACACGGTATTTTTAAAATTTCAACTATATGGGTACCATGACCAATCATGTCCTTTTGGTGTTTTAAAACATCCACCAAGACTTTCCTTCACATTTTGTGAGAAAAATATATGCAAGTCCAATTTCTCCTCAAAGGTTAATCAACCATTTGAAAATGATGTAATATTTCAAAAGGCATCCATTATTTTATGATTTTTTGCTCTGTGACAATCTACTAATAATTTTTTTTCATTATTTGGAGGACTTCATAAAAGTAAGAGCTGGGAAGACATTTATTTATATTTTTGAAATGTTAGTAAAGTCTAGCTCGCTTCATCATCAACTACAATTTTAGTATTTTCAGGTGTAGATAACTTCTGGTTATACTCCCAACTCAATAACACAAATGTTATTACAGTACAATTAACTACTGATTGGGTAAATTTATACTTTTTTATGTAGCAATATTTTAAAGGTTTACATGAAAACTGTGTCTTGCTTGAAGACAGAAATGTTAAACTCCACATACTTTGGAAGAAGTATTTACTAATACCTCTAAATAGCTGATAGTGATGTGTATGTGTGTTCCTTTCTTCTGTTTCTTCTGTTTCTAGTTTCAACCAAAAGACCGAATTGTAACATATGTTCAGAGCAAGCTGCCCAGTACCTCGGAGCACCACTTCATCTTTGATATGCACATAGTAATTCCTGCCCAACCTCACAGAAAGGTTGTAAAAATGACAATCTGGTGGCATGTTGTAATCTCTAAAGCAACTGGAGATAAAATATATTAAGTGCTTATATAAGTCTCCTCAGCTTAAGTGTAACTAAAATGTTCTCTCCCCAACTTTTTCTTCCATATTACCTCTCCTCAGAAAACAGTAGGCCATGTGACACATAAAGACAAGTATTGCATGATTCTCTGAAACAGTCCAACTCATAAAACCAAAGACTAGAATGGTGGTTACCAGGGGCTCGGGGAATGGAGAAATGGGGAGATATTAACCAACAGGAGTAAAGTTTCAGTTAAGTAATAAGATGAATAAGCTATAGAAATCTGCTGTAAAACATTGTTCCTATGGTCAACAATAATGTACTGTACACTTGAAATCTGTTAAGAAGATAGAGTCATGTTAAGTGTTCCTAACACTATTTTAAAAAACTTATTTGGTTGTATGATTCCATTGATATGAAATGTCCAGAATAGGTAAATCTATAGAAATGGAGGTAGATTAGAGGTGACCAGGGGCTGCAGAGGAGAAAATGGGGAGTTAAGTGGTCAGTACAGAGTTTGTTTTGGGTGATGAAAATGTTATGGAAATAGTGATGATTGCACAACACAGTGACCATAATTAATGCCACTGAATTGTACATTTATGATAAAGTGGTAACTTTTATATTATGTATATTTTACCACAATTAAAAAAAAAAGAAAATACGGGGCCATGAAATTCTGTTTTCTCCCCTTCCAGCAACAAATAGACCTTAAAAAATCATGGATATGCATTTATTCAACAAATATTTATTGAGTGCCAATTTTGAGCTGGCCTTGTTTTAAGCATACCCCAAATGTCTATTGTTTCCCTATGTGAGAATACAGATGTTTTAAGTTAAAGGTATTCACAAATCCTTCTACCTCTAGTGTTAAGAATTTCGTAGCTTAATGTTAACTCTTTGCTTAACTTTTTAAGTTGGATATCAATACCCCCACTTATTTCTTGCCTCACCGTCACCGTTACTGTGATTTTCACAATGAAGAAAAAACCACACTGGCTCTATGAAACTCTTGTTCACCACATAGGAAAATACGTTTAGATCATCTTTTTACCATAATTCTCCCAAGATCTACAGTTCTACCTGGTTATTCTGTTGATATCTCAACATCAGTACACCTCACACTGTACTTATCTCCCTTTCCTCACCCCTAAACTGCTCCTTTTGACTCCACTATTTCTATTAACACCAGTACCATTCGATGAGGCCCTAGTTTGAGAAGTTTTTGTGTTTCCAACCTCATATACTTTATTTCTTCTTGTTTCCATTCTACCTCTATTTTGTTCCCCAATTTAAAATTTTCATATTTCAGGCACTTACAATCTTGGGCCTGGAATTTTTTTTAACATCTTTATTGGGGTATAATTGCTTTACAATGCTGTGTTACTTTCTGCTTTATAACAAAGTGAATCAGTTATACATATACATATGTTCCCATATCTCTTCACTCTTGCGTCTCCCTCCCTCCCACCCTCCCTATCCCACCCCTCCAGGCGGTCACAAAGCACCGAGCTGATCTCCCTGTGCTATGCGGCTGATTCCCACTAGCTATCTATTTTACGTTTGGTAGTGTGTATATGTCCATGCCTCTCTCGTGCTTTGTCACAGTTCACCCTTCCCCCTCCCCATATCCTCAACTCCGTTCTCCAGTAGGTCTGTGTCTTTATTCCTGTCTTACCCCTAGGTTCTTCAGGACATTTTTTTTTCTTAAATTCCATATATACGTGTTAGCATACGGTATTTGTCTTTCGCTTTGTGACATACTTCACTCTGTATGCCAGACTCTAGGTCTATCCACCTCATTACAAATAGCTCAATTTCGTTTCTTTTTAAGGATGAGTAACATTCCATTGTATATATGTGCCACATCTTCTTTATCCATTCATCCGATGATGGGCACTTAGGTTGTCTCCATCTCCGGGCTATCGTAAATAGAGCTGCAATGAACATTCTGGGACATGACTCTTTTTGAATTATGGTTTTCTCAGGGTATATGCCCAGTAGTGGGATTGCTGGGTCATATGGTAGTTCTATTTGTAGATTTTTAAGGAACCTCCATACTGTTCTCCATAGTGGCTGTACCAATTCACATTCCCACCAGCAGTGCAGGAGTGTTCCCTTTTCTCCACACCCTCTCCAGCATTTATTGTTTCTAGATTTTTTCATGATGGCCATTCTGACTGGTGTGAGATGATATCTCATTGTAGTTTTGATTTGCACTTCTCTAATGATTAATGATGTTGAGCATTCTTTCATGTGTCTGTTGGCAGTCTGTATATCTTCTTTGGAGAAATGTCTATTTAGGTCTTCTGCCCATTTTTGGATTGGGTTGTTTTTTGTTATTGAGCTGCATGAGCTGCTTGTAAATTTTGGAAATTAATCCTTTGTCAGTTGCTTCCTTTGCAAATATTTTCTCCCATTCTGAGGGTTGTCTTTCGGTCTTGTTTATGGTTTCCTTTGCTGTGCAAAAGATTTGAAGTTTCATTAGGTCTCATTTGTTTATTTTTGTTTTTACTTCCATTTCTCTAGGAGGTGGGTCAAAAAGGATCTTGCTGTGATTTGTGTCATAGAGTGTTCTGCCTATATTTTCCTCTAAGAGTTTGATAGTTTCTGACCTTACATTTAGGTCTTTAATTCATTTTGAGCTTATTTTTGTGTATGGTGTTAGGGAGTGATCTAATCTCATACTCTTACATGTACCTGTCCAGTGTTCCCAGCACCACTTATTGAAGAGGCTGTCCTTTCTCCACTGTACATTCCTGCCTCATTTATCAAAGATAAGGTGACCATATGTGCGTGGGTTTATCTCTGGGCTTTCTATCCTGTTCCATTGATCTATCTTTCTGTTTTTGTGCCAGTACCATACTGTCTTGATTACTGTAGCTTTGTAGTATAGTCTGAAGTCAGGGAGCCTGTTACCTCCAGCTCCGTTTTTCATTCTCAAGATTGCTTTGGCTATTCGGGGTCTTTTGTCTTTCCGTACAAATTGTGAAATTTTTTGTTCTAGTTCTGTGAAAAATGCCAGTGGTAGTTTGATAGGGATTGCATTGAATCTGTAGATTGCTTTGGGAAGTAGAGTCATTTTCACACTGTTGATTCTTCTAATCCTAGAACGTGGTATATCTCTCCATCTATTTGTATCATCTTTAATTTCTTTCATCAGTGTCTTATAGTTTTCTGCATACAGGTCTTTTGTCTCCTTAGGTAGGTTTATTCCTAGATATTTTATTCTTTTTGTTGCAATGGTAAATGGGAGTGTTTTCTTGATTTCACTTTCAGATTTTTCATCATTAGTGTACAGGAATGCAAGAGATTTCTGTGCATTAATTTTGTATCCTGCAACTTTACCAAATTCATTGATTAGCTCTAGTAGTTTTCTGGTAGCATCTTTAGGATTCTCTATGTATAGTATCATGTCATCTGCAAACAGTGACAGCTTTACTTCTTCTTTTCCGATTTGGACTCCTTTTATTTCCTTTTCTTCTCTGATTGCTGTAGCTAAAACTTCCAAAACTATATTGAATAAGAGTGGTGAGAGTGGACAACCTTGTCTTGTTCCTGATCATAGTGGAAATGCTTTCAGTTTTTCACCATTGAGGATGATATTGGCTGTGGGTTTGTCATATATGGCCTTTATTATGTTGAGGAAAGTTCCCTCTATGCCTACTTTCTGCAGGGTTTTTATCATAAATCGGTGTTGAATTTTGTCGAAAGCTTTCTCTGCATCTATTGAGATGATCATATGGTTTTTCTCCTTCAATTTGTTAATATGGTTTATCACATTGATTGACTTGTGTATATTGAAGAATCCTTGCATTCCTGGAATAAACCCCACTTGATCATGGTGTATGATCCTTTTAATGTGCTGTTGGATTCTGTTTGCTAATATTTTGTTGAGAATATTTGCATCTATCTTCATCAGTGATATTGGCCTGTAGTTTTCCTTCATGACATTTTTGTCTGGTTTTGGTATCAGGGTGATGGTGGCCTCATAGACTGACTTTGGGAGTCTTCCTCTCTCTGCAATATTTCGGAAGAGTTTGAGAAGAATAGGTGTTAGCTCTTCTCTAAATGTTTGATAGAATTCACCTGTGAAGCCATCTGGTCCTGGGCTTTCCTTTGTTGGAAGATTTTTAATCACAGTCTCAATTTCTGTGCTTGTGATTGGTCTGCTCATATTTTCTATTTCTTCCTGATTCAGTCTTGGCAAGTTGTGCATTTCTAAGAATTTGTCCATTTCTTCCAGGTTGTCCATTTTATTGGCATAGAGTTGCTTGTAGTAATCTCTTATGATCTTTTGTATTTCTGCAGTGTCAGTTGTTACTTCTCCTTTTTCGTTTCTAATTCTACTGATTTTGAGTTTTCTCCCTTTTTTTCTTGATGAGTCTGGCTAATGGTTTATCTATTTTGTTTATCTTCTCAAAGAACCAGCTTTTAGTTTTATTGATCTTTGCTATTGTTTCCATCATTTCTTTTTCATTTATTTCTGATCTGATTTTTATGATTTCTTTCCTTCTGCTAACTTTGGGGGTTTTTTGTTCTTCTTTCTCTAATTGTTTTAGGTGCAAGGTTATGTTGTTTATTTGAGATGTTTCCTGTTTCTTAAGATGGGCTTGTATTGCTATAAACTTCCCTCTTAGAACTGCCTTTGCTGCATCCCATAGGTTTTGGGTCATCATGTCTCCGTTATGATTTGTTTCTAGGTATTTTTTGATTTCCTCTTTGATTTCTTCAGTGATCACTTCATTATTAAATAGTGTATTGGGTCTGGATTTTTTATAATTACTAGTAAACCACACTTCTGTCTACATTGCTTCTTATTAACTCAGTTGCCAGAATAATTTCTTGGAGATGTTATGCTCTTTCCCTCTCAGAAACCTTCACTAGGGTTCAGCCTCCTTGGAATATCATTCAAAGCTATCCTCAGTATTGTCCAACTTTTTACCTCTTCTTTCAGTAGCCTTGAAAGTCAATGACTTACTCTGCATGCTAAAACCTGTATTCTTTCTGTCTCTATTTGCTCATGTCATTAACTTTACCCAAAATATACAGCCAACTCCTTATTACATCTTCATTTCTTATCCTATCCATTACTGAAGACCTAACCCACCACCTTTATGACAGAAACCCTAGCAGAAAATGTGAACTTTATTCTACATGCACATTGCTTTTCAGAAGACCAACAGGGGGCTTCCCTATTGGGGTCTGGGAAAATCCCACATGCCACGGAGCAACTAAGCCCATGCACCACAACTACTGAAATGTGCACACCTACAGCCCATGTTCCACAACAAGAGAAGCCACCGCAATGAGAAGCCTGTGCACCACAATGAAGAGTAGTCCCCACTCACCACAACTAGAGAAAGCCTGCGCACAGCAACAAAGACCCCCAATACAGCCAAAAACGAAAAGACCCAACAGTTCCATGCCCATGATTTGCTTTTCAGAACTCATATATTTGTTTAATTATGTTGGTACTAAGCTCAGCACATTCATAAGTTGTCCTTATATCTTACAGCGTACAGTCAACAGACTACAAATGAAAAGAATCATGAGGGAGGATAAAAAGAGTGAAAAGTTTTGAGATTCTGACAAAAGAAGTTACTATATAGGATAGAGGAGGAAAAAATGATTTGGGGAGGAAGAAAGGAAACGTATTAAAAGCAATAAGTATATTAAAGAAACAAAATGATTCACGTTCTTCTCTTGGCTGTTGGTTTTTGATAGTTTTAATGGCTACTCTGTGTGCTCCCTGGAATTATTTAAAGGCCTTTACAGTGTTAGATAAGTGAAAAGAAACAGACATTCAGCACTGATTGTTGCTTCATTTTCAGGTGTAAGTTCTCTGAATTTCTCTCATTCTTGGGAGTTTTCTTGTTTCACTAACTAAAGATAATGAGGATAATCATGACTTAGTACCATTTTGGTATCTGTGTTATAAGAAAATCTATAAATCTTGTTCATTACCTTTTTTTAAATAAAGATCTACTTTAACAATTAACTTTTTCTTTTATATTTCCATTTTTAAAAGTTTTTTTATTTTAATATTTAAAAAAAATTTTACTGGAGTACAGTTGATTCACAATGTTGTGTTAGTTTCTGCTATACAGAAAATTGAATGTTTTACATAAACCCTTTTTTTTTTTTTTTAAAGATTCTTTTCCCATATAGGCCATTGCAGAGTATTGAGTAGAGTTCCCTGGGCTATGCAGTAGGTCCTTACTAGTTATCTATTTTACATGTAGTAGTGTTTATGTGTCAGTCCCAGTCTCCCAATTTGTCCCTCCCCCACCTTATCCCTTGGTAACCATTAGTTTGTTTTCTACATCTGTGACTCCTATCCTGTAAATAAATACATTTATACCCTTTTTTTTTAGATTCCACATATAAGCAATATCATATGATATTTGTCTTTCTGTGTCTGACTTACTTCACTCAGTATGAGAATCTCTTGGTCCATCCATGTTGCTGCAAATGGCATTATTTTATTCTTTTTTATGGCTAAGTAATATTCCATTGTAGACATGTACCACATCTTCTTTATCCATTCCCCTGTTAATGGACATTTAGGTTGCTTCCATGTCCTGGCTATTGTAAATAGTGCTGCAATGAACACTGGGGTGTATGTATCTTTTTGAATTATGCTTTTCTCTGGATATATACCCAGGAGTGGGACTGCTGGGTCATATGGTGGTTCTATTTTTAGTTTTTTAAGGAACCCCCACACTGTTCTCCATAGTGGCTATATCAATTTTCATTCCCACCAACAGTGTAGGAGGGTTCCCTTTTCTCCACACCCTTTCCAACACTTTTTTTTTTTTTTTTTTTTTGCGGTACATGGGCCTCTTCACTGTTGTGGCCTCTCCCATTGTGGAGCACAGGCTCTGGACATTCAGGCTCAGCGGCCATGGCTCACGGGCCCAGCCGCTCCATGGCATGTGGGATCTTCCTGGACCGGGGCATGAACCCATGTCCCCTGCATCGGCAGGCGGACTCTCAACTACTGCACCACCAGGGAAGCCCCCAACACTTACTGCTTGTAGATTTTTTGATTAACTTACTCACTGTCTTAGTATCTGTCACCAATACCCAAGATTCTCATTGTTGAAAATTTAGGGATTAATGCTTTATTAAGGATCAGATAAAAATTTGGGGAGAAAGCCAATTGTGCTTTTAGCTTTAAAAAAAAATAAGGGTTTTTAAAAAATTAAAGTATACTTGATTTACAATATTGTGTTAGTTTCAGGTGTACAGCTAAGTGATTCAGTTATATATAATTTTTTCAAATTGTTTTCTATTATAGGTTTATTGTAAGACACTGAATATTGTTCTTTGTTATACAGTAAATCCTTGTTGCATATCTATTTTACATATAGTGGTGTATATCTGTTAATCCCATACTCATAGTTTATCCCTCCCACCTCCCCTTTCCCCTTTGTAACTCTAATTTTGTTTTGTATATCTGTGAGTCTGTTTCTATTTTGTAAATAGATTAATTTGTATTTTTTTAAATTCACATGTAAGTGGTATCACATAATTTACCTTTCTCTGACTGACTTCATTTAGCAGGATATTCTATAGGTCCATCCATATTGCTGCAAATGGCATTATTTTATTCTTTTTCATGGCTAAGTAGTATTCCATTGAGTATACATACCACATCTTCTTTATCCATGCGTCTCTTGATGGACACTTATGTCGCTTCCATGTCTTGGTTACTGTAAATAGTGCTATGAACAATGGGGTGCATGTATCTTTCTGACTTGGAGTTTTCATCTTTTCTGGATATATGCCCAGGAGTGAGATTGCTGTATCATATGGTAGCTCTATTATTAGTTTTTAAGCAACCACCATACTGTTCTCCATAGTGGTTGCACCAATTTACATTCCTACCAACAGTGTAGGAGCGTTCCCTTTTCTCCACACCCTCTCCATTATTTATTATTTGTAGACTTTTTGATGATAGTCATTCTGACCAGTGTGAGATAATACCTCATTATGGTTTTGATTTTCACTTATCTAATAATTACCAATGTTGAGCATCTTTTCATGTGCCTGTTGGCCATCTGTATGTCTTCTTTACAGAAATGTCTATTTAGGTGTTATGCCCATTGTTTGATTGGGTTTGTTCCTTTCATATCAAGTTGTATGAGCTGCTTGTATATTTTGGAAATTAACACCTGTTGTTTGTATCATTTGAAAATACTTTCAACTAATCCATAGATTTTCTCTTTGTTTTGTTGATGGCTTCCTTTGCTGTGCAAAAGCTTTTTTTTTTTTTTAAGATCCTAATTGGAGTATAATTGCTTTACAGTGTTGTTAGTTTCTGCTGTATAACAAAGTGAATCAGCTATAGTTTATGTTTATGGTGTTTATGTATATCCCCATATGCCCTCCCTCTTGCATCTCCCTCCCACCCTCCTTATCCCACCCCTCTAGGTGGTTGCAAAGCACTGAGCTGATCTCCCTGTGCCACACAGTTGCTTCCCACTGGCTATCTATTTTACATTTGGTAGTGTATATATGTCAATTGTGCAAGCTTTTAAGTTTGATTAGGTTCCATTTTTGCTTTTATTTCTTTTGCCTTGGGAGAGTGATCTAAGAAAATATTGCTACAATTTATGTCAGAGAATGTTTTGCCTATGTTCTCTTCTAAGAGTTTTATGATGTCATGTCTTACTTTTAAGTCTATACACCACTTTACATTTATTTTTGTATATAGTGGGAGGGAGTGTTCTAATTTCATTGATGTACATGAGGCTGTTCAGCTTTTCCAATCCACTTGCTGAAGACACTGTCTTTTCTTCATTGTATACTTCTGTCTCCTTTGTTTAAGATTAATGGACCATAGTTGTCTGGGTTTATTTCTGAGCTCTCTATTCTGTTCCATTGATCTATATGTCTGTTTTTGTGCCAATATGATGCTGTTCTGATCACTGTAGCTTTGTAGTATTGTCTGAAGTCTGGGAGGGTAATGCCTCTAGCTTTGTTCTTTTTCCTCAGGATTGCTTTGGCAGTTATGGGTCTTTTGTGATTCCATATAAATTTTGGAATTATTTTTTGTAGTTCTATGAAAAGTGTCACAGGTAATTTGACAGAGATCACATTAAATTTGAAGACTGCTTTTGATAGTATGACCATTTTAACAATATTAATACTTCTAATCAAAGAGCATGAGCTATCTTCCCATTTCTTTGAATCACCTTCAGTTACCTTTATCAGTGTTTTATAGTTATCATCATAGAGATCTCTAACCTCCTTTGTTAGATTTATTCCTGGCTTTTTTTTTTTGCGGTACGTGGGCCTCTCACTGTTGTAGCCTCTCCCATTGCAGAGCGCAGGCTCCAGATGTGCAGGCTCAGTGGCCATGGTTCACAGGCCCAGCCGCTCCGTGGCATGTGGGATCTTCCTGGACCAGGGCACGAACCCATGTCCCCTGCATTGGCAGGCGGACTCTCAACCAGTGCGCCACCAGGGAAGCCTGGTATTTTATTTTTTTGATGCAATTTTAAACGGTATATATATTTTTTATTTTCTAATATTTGTTAGTATAAAGAAATGCATGATTTCTGAATATTAATCTTGTGCCCTGCTACCTTGCTGAATTCATTTATTAGTTCTAATAGTTTTGTGTGAAATCTTTAGGGTTTTCTATACAGAGTACCATGTCATCTGTATATAATGACAATTTTATCTCTCTCCTCTCAACTTGGATACCTTTAATTTCTTGTGTGCTTGCTGCGGCTAAAAATGCCAATAGTGTGTTGAATAGAAGTGGTGACAGTGGGCATCCTTATCTTGTTCCAGAATTTAGTGGGAAGGCTTTCAGCTTTTCACCCTTGAGTATTATGTTGGCTGTGAGCTTTTCATAAATGGCTTTTATTATGTTGAGGTATGTTACCACTTCAGTGGGAGTTTTTATCTTGAATGGATATTGAATGTTATCAAATGCTTTTTCCACAACTATTCAGATGATCATGTGGTTTTTGTCTTTTCTTGTTAATGTGGTGTACCACATCAATTGATTTATGTATGCTGAAACATCCTTGCAACCCTGTAATGAATCCAACTTCACCATGGTGTATAATTCGTTTTATGTATTGTTGGAGTAAGTTTGCTAAAATTTTGTTGAGGATTTTTGCTTCTTTATTCATCAAATATGTTGGACTGTAATTTTCTTTTTTGTAGTGTCTTTGGTTTTGGTATCAGGGTGATGGTGGCTTCATATGGTGACTTTAGGAGTGTTCCCTCTGCTTCAGCTTTTTGAAATAGTTTGAGACAGATAGCTATAAGTTCTTCTTTGTATGTTTGATAGAATTCCCCAGTGAAGCCATACAGTTCTGGACTTTCGTTTGTGGGGAGTTTTTTGTTTTTTTTTTTTAATTACAGATTCTATTTCACTATTAGTGACCAGTCTGTTCAAATTATTGTTTCTTCTTGACTCAATTTTGGCAGGCTATATGTTTCTAGAAACTTCTCTGTTTCTTCTCCAATTTGTTGGCATGTAATTGTTCATGGTATTATGATTTTTAGTATTTCTGTGATATTGGTTGTTATTTCTCCTCTTTAATTTCTTATTTTGTTTATTTGGGTCCTCTCTCTTTCCTTCTTGGTGAGCTTGGCTAGAGGTTTGTTGATTTTGTTTCAAAAAAACCAGCTCTGGGGCTTCCCTGGTGGCGCAGTGGTTGAGAGTCCGCCTGCTGATGCAGGGGACGTGAGTTCGTGCCCCGGTCCGGGAAGATCCCACATGCCGCGGAGCAGCTGGGCCCGTGAGCCATGGCCGCTGAGCCTGCACGTCCGGAGTCTGTGCTCCACAATGGGAGAGGCCACAACAGTGAGAGGCCCGCGTACCGCAAAAAAAAAAAAAAAAAAGCTCTTCATCTTATTGATCTTTTCTATTTCTTTTTAATATCTATTTATTTCCTCTTTGATCTTTACTTCCTTCCTCCTGCTTACTTTGGGTTTTGTTCTTTTCATAATTCCTTTAGGTGGTAGGAAAAATTTGAGATTTTTTTCTCTTGAGAAATATCTGTATTGCTATGAACTTCCTTCTTAGAACTGCTTTTGCTGCATTCCATAGATGTTGTAAGGTTGTGTATTCATTGTCATTTTTCTCGAGGTATTTTCTGATTTCTTCTTTGACTTCATCATTGACCCATTGGTTTTTTAGTAGCATGTGGTTTTGTCTCCATTTGATTGTTTTTTCTCATTTTTATTTCTGTGTCTGATTTCTAATTTCATACCATTGTGATCAGAAAAGATATTTGAAATAATTTCTATCCTAAATATATTGAGGCTTGTTTTGTCCCCCAGTATGTGGTCTATACTAGAGAATGTTCTATGCGTGCTTGAAAAGAATGTATTTTTTTTGGATGTAGTGTCTTGTAGATATCAATTAAGTCCAACCGTTCTACTGTGTCATTTAGGATCTCTTTTGCCTTATTGGTTTTCTGACTAGAAGATCTGTCCATTGGTGTCAGTGGGGCATGAAAGTTTCCTACTATTATTGTATTCCTGTCAATCTCTCCCTTTGATCAGCATTTGTTTTATATATTTAGGTCCTCTTATATTGGGTGCATATATGTTAACAAGTGTACTGTTCTCTTGTATTGATTCCTTTATCATTATATAGTGGACTTCTTTGTCTTTGTTTATAGGTGTTGTTTTAAAGTCTATTTTATCTGATATAAGTATCACTAAACCATCTTTCTTGCCATCTCCATTTGCATGAAATACTTTTTTCATCTTCTCACTTTCAATCTGTGTGTCTCTGCCCTAAAGCGAGTTTCTTGCAGGCAGCATGCTGTACGTTCTTCTTTTATTATCCATTCTACCACTCTGTGTCTTTTAATCAGAGCAGTTAGTATACTGACATTTAAAGTAATTATTGATAAGTACGTAGTTGTTGCCATTTTAAACCTTCTTTTCCAGTTGATTCTATAATTCTTCTGTGTTTATTCCTTTTGTTTTTCCTTTTACGGTTTGATGGTATTCTTTTGTATTATGCTTATGTTTCTTTTTTTGTAAATTTTTATTTTAACTTTTTTAAAAAATTTATTTTATATTGTAGTTGATTAACAACATTGTGTTAGCTAAATAGTGAAGTGATTCATTTATACATATACATGTATCTGTTCTTTTAAAAATTTCTCATTTAGGTTATTACAAAATATTGAGCAGAGTTCCCTGAGCTATATAGTAGGCCCTTGCTGGTTATCTGTTTTAAATATAGAAATAGAATCTGTGTGTACATGTCAATCACAAACTCCCAATTTACTTGTCCCCACCCCCACCTTTCCCCTTTGGTAAACATGTTTGTTTTCTAAGTCTGTGAGTCTGTTTCACAGATAGGTTCATTTGTGTCATATTTTAGATTCCACATATAAGTGATATCATACGATGTGTACCTTTCTCTGACATATTTCACTTAATATGATAATCTCCAGGCCCATCCACATTGCTGCAAATGGCATTATTTCATTCTTTTTAATGGCTGAGTATTAATCCACTGTATATACGTACCACATCTTCTTTATCCATTCATCTGTAAGACATTTAGGTTGCTTCCATGTCTTGGCTATTGTACATAGAGCTGCAGTGAATACTGGGGTGCATGAATCATTTCAAACCATGGTTAGCTCTGAATATATGCCCAGGAGTGGGACTCCTGGATAATATCATAGCTCTATTTTTAGTTTTTTAAGGAATGTTGATACTGTTCTCCATAGGGGCTGTACCAATTTACATTCCCCCCAACAGTGTAGGAGGGCTCCCTTTTCTCCACACCTTCTCCAGCATTTACTGTTTGTAGACTTTTAGATGATGGCCATTCTGACTGGTGTGAGGTGATATCTCATTGTACTTTGATTTGCATTTCTCTAATTAGTGATGCTGAGCATCCTTTTTGCCTTTTTTGGAGAAACATCTATTTAGATCTTCTGCCCATTTTCTGATTGGTTTGTCTGTTTTTTTGATGTTGAGCTACACGAGCTGTTTGTAGATTTTGGAGAATAATCCCTTGTCAGTTGCTTCACTTGCAAGTATGTTCTCCCATTCTGTGGGCTGTCTTTCTATGGTTTCCTTTGCAGTGCTAAAGCTTTTGAGTTTACTTAGGTCCCATCTGTTTATTTATTTTTGTTTTTATTTCCACTACTCTAGGAGACAGATCAAAAAACATATTCCTGAGATTTATATCAAGGAGCGTTATGCCTCTGTTTTCCTATAAGATTTTTATTTTTTTATTTTATTTTATTATTATTATTTTTGCGGTACGCGGGCCTCTCACTGTTGTGGCCTCTCCTGTTGCGGAGCACAGGCTCTGGACGCGCAGGCTCAGCGGCCATGGCTCACGGGCCCAGCCGCTCCATGGCGTGTGGGATCTTCCCAGACCGGGGCACGAACCCGTGTCCCCTGCATCGGCAGGTGGACTCTCAACCACTGTGCCACTAGGGAAGCCCTCCAAAAGATTTTTAGAGTGTCAGGTCTTACAGTTAGGTCTTTAACCCTCTTTGAGTTTATTTTTGTGCATGGTGTTAAAGAATGTTCTAATTTCATTCTTTTACACGTAGCTGTCCAGTTTTCCCAGCACCATTTATTGCAGAGACTGTCTTTTCTCCATTGTATAGTGTTGCCTCATTTGTCATAAATTAATTGACTACAGGTGCTTGGGTTTATTTCTGGGTTTTCTATCCTGTTCCATTGATCTCTATTTCTGTTTCTGTGACAGTACCATACTATTTTGATGAATGTAGCTTTGTAGTATAGTCTGAAGTCAGGGAGCCTGATTCCTCTAGCTCCAATTTTCTTTCTCAAGATTGCTTTGGCTATATGGGGTCTTTTGTTTCTCCATACAAATTTTAATATTTTTTGTTCCAGTTCTGTGAAAAATTCCATTGGTAATTTGATAGGGATTGCATTGAACCTGTAGATTGCCTTGGAAAGTATAGTTATTTTGACAATATTGATTCTTCTAATCAAACATGCTATATCTTTCCATCTGTTCCTGTAATCTTTGATTTCTTTCATTAGTATCTTATAGTTTTCAATGTATAGGTCTTTTACCTCCTTAGGTAGGTTTATTCCTAGATATTTTATTCTTTTTGATGCAATGGTAAAGGAGATTGTTTCTTTAATTTCTCTTTCTGATCTTTCATTGTTAATGTACAAAAATGCAACAGATTTCCATGTATTAATTTTGTATCCTGCAAATTTACCAAATTCATTGATGAGCTCTAGTAGTTTTCTGGTAGCATCTTTAGGATTTTTTATGTATAATGTCATGTCATCTGCAAACAGTGACAGTTTTACTTCTTTTCCAATTTTGATTCCTTGTAATTCTTTTTCTTCTCTGACTGCCATAGATAGGACTTCCAAAACTATGTTGAATAATGGTGTGAGTGGACATCCTTGTCTTTTTCCTGATGTTAGAGGAAACGCTTTCAGCTTTTCACTGTTGAGTATGATGTTAGCTGTAGGTTTATCATATATGGCCCTTATTATGTTGAGGTATGTTCCCTCTATGCCCACTTTCTGGGGAGTTTTTATCATAAATGGCCGTGGAATTTTGTCAAAAGCCTTTTTTGTGCATCTGTTGATACAATCATATGGTTTTTATTCCTCAGTTTGTTGATGTGGTGTATCACACTGATTTGTGGATATTGAAAAATCCTTGTGTCCATGGGAAAAATCCTATGTGTTCATGGTGTATTATCCTTTCAATGCATTGTTAGATTAGGTTTGCTGGTATCTTGTTGAGGATTTTTTTGTCTATATTCATCAGTAATCTCAGCCTGTAATTTTTTTTTGTGGTATCTTTGTTTGGCTTTGGTACCAGAATGATGGTAGCCTCATAGAATGAATTTGGGAATGTTCCTCCCTCTGCAGATTTTTTGGGAATAGTTTCAGAAGTATAGGTGTTAACTCTTCTCTAAATGTTTGATAGAATTTGCCTGTGAAGCCATCTGGTCCTGGACTTTAGTTTGTTGGGAGTTTTTAAATCACAATTTCAATACTTGTGATTGGTCTGTTCATATTTTCTATTTCATCCTGGTTCAGTCTTGGGAGATTGTACCTTTCTAAGAGTTTGTCCATTTCTTCCAGGTTGTCCATTTTATTGTGGACATTTAATGTGAATTTAATGTGAATGTGGTATCTTTCATTAAATTGTATCCATGTTTTAAATATAAAAGTAATTTACTCCAATATACTAGAACAAATAATTACTGTAATTAATCCTCATGACAATAACACCATTTATTGAATGTCTACTATATACACATGGTTTATATATGTCTATACCTAATCTTCACAATAATATCAAGTGATCAATATTTTAATTTTATAAATGAAAAAATGACACATTTTATAAATGAAAAAACTGACTTTCTAAGTATATAAGTTAACTAGTTCAGGGTTATGTAGCTAATTAATGATAGAGCCAAGCTTTTAATCCAGTGTTCGTACACATACACGTTTTCCACTAAGCCATGCTGTGCCAGTCAAGCATTTCTAAGGTTAACAAGTCTCCTCAAACTCTCAGAAACATTATTTTAAAAAAAAGAGGAAAAGTCCACAGGTGCCAAAAATTCCAAATATTTAAAATTCATAGAAGTCAACCCATTCTAGCTTCTCTAGCTCTATCATGAGGTCTGCAATGCTTGCAGGTCCCTTTAAGTGTCACTAACAGGCCTAACGCAGAAGCACAGAAAATGCACATAGGAACAATGAAGGTGATAGAAGAAGAAAAGAGAAAGAAAAGGAGAAATGAAGGGGAAGGATGCTTTTGGTGAGGAGTGGGAAAACCACCACCAACTGGCTACCAGACACCCCCATTTGTGGGTACACTTTAACACTTAATGCATTTCTGATAACGTGTTAAAGTCTCATGTATAGCAGTCAAATATTAGGCAAATACAGGAAGTTTCTCTTAGAGTCTGAAGAATAAAAAAGCTATCTTTTTTTGTTAGACCTAATCGTCAATGATGAAATTCCAACATTCCATACACGTTCTTAAATTTGGTTTTTTGTTTTGACAGTCAAATGCATAGTATACTTGCTTAAATCTAGTGAGAATCTGGTTACAATATAATTTTTTCAAACATTTTCCAATGTTATTTAAAATAGAGTAGGCTTATAAGTCATACTTCTTGCCCTCTGAGTTGTTTTCCAGTTTTCATATTTTTCATAAAAGGATAAAGACAAAATGTAGTAGGATATTAAAATAATTACAAAAACTAGTACACATAAATGGTGATGTTACTGAAATTGAACTACAGCCTGAAAGAGTTCCTTTTTTGTGACAGCTTGAAATGTCTGTCAGCTAATCATAAAGGCCTAAATTCCGAGTAGTGAAGGGTTTTTAGGGACACTGGTGGATAGTTTGTGAAAATTAAACTGCTATGGAAGATGAACACATGAACAGAAATGCCTTTAATTACCTACGTTTTTGTCTCCTTGGTTCAAACTCTCTGAGGCCATCCAGTGTTTCCTTAATTACACTTCATCAAGGACAGAATTGCCTTTTCAAACCTGAAGGGGTCAAAAGTTCATTTCACTCTTTCTTTCTGTTCTACATTCATTAGCTTTTCCCTTAAAGCATCAACAGAGTAAATGCTCTCTTCTATACACCATGGAAGAACATATGAATGAATCAGGCAGAGTCTTCCCTCGAGGAAGACAAACTCTGAACTCCATGAGAATGCAAAGACTCGGTTGTTCATTGACTGTTCTTATCTTAACTGCAGAATTCCAGTAAGTGGAACAACAGCTGGTATTTTATCAGTAGGCATTCAACAAACGCTTGTTGATGACTACACCTAAAACTGGGAAAGTGTATTCATTGACCCAAAAAGGAAAGGAAGGAAGGGAAAAAGAAAGGAAGATACAGAAAGACAGAGAGAAAGAATGCGATAGAACAAGAAAGAGAGAAAGGGAAGCTAGGAGAGAAAGAAAGAAAACTATAGGATTTACAGCTTGGGGAAACCTTAGCAATTATGTAGTCTATGAAAAACCAGCCAAGGTATTCCATTTAGCAAGTGACAGAGTTAAGAGTAATATTTTATTTATAATTCCCAATACAGTGTTTTCTCAACATTATAGTAAAATAAACAAATATGTATTAAATACTTAAGATGAACCCAGCCATGTTTAGGCTTTAAAAAAATATAGGAAAAATAACATATTAGTAAATCTCTCAATCTTTGCAGAGTACACTGCATAATAAATGGTATATATAATAGTAATAATAATTATTAAGTAGTTTATATTTAGAATTCTGAGGATGCCTCATATTAATAAAACTATAACTATGAATACCTCAAGAATTAGGAAAATAAAAGATAAAGGAATCATCAAACTGAACTTTAAACAGCACCATAACAACTATATTTTACAATGCTTGCTATACTAGTCTTAGTTCTTATAAACAGCTTACTGAACATCTCTTAATGTCATGAGGCATTTATTCTTTAAGATAAACTAAGGTTATTAATATTTCCTTTTTTAATTCACTTATACCTTATCTCTAGAGCTCTTTGGAGGCGTTAAAGTTTTTCTGCTTTGATTTTCTAATGGTGCCTTTCCCTGAGGCTGTTATCCAATAAAAAAGCAGATTAATCAGCACACTCAGAGTACACTGCTCAGTTTTTCTGAAGTAAGCTAAGTAGCATCTCTAAGGTAGGCCAAGTCCTGAAAAACAACTTTCCTAATACCTGCATAGCAATGTCAAGTACACTCAGAAACTTGCTTCAGGGAGTGGTACTTTTTATTATTTGTTTTGTTTCTTGTTCTTTTTGTTTTGCTTTTGGAATAAGTAATAAAAATGTGAATCAGTATGGAAGAAACTTTTTGCTGTAAGAACAAGCAACAACTTGAATTTGTCTATATAACAGCTGCATGAGAGGCCATGTTTATACAGTACAGGTATGCTACCTGCACCAGTTGGGGGTGGGGCAATATATAGTAATAACTCACATCTGATTTATGTATCTGTGTTAGTACTTGCTGAAGTGTGGTTTAGCTGAAGTGTGGTTTAGAATATAAATTGCTTATTTCTTAGTTTCCATTTCTGAATTGTAAGCTTCTTGAGGTTACGAGTACCTGATTTGTTCATTACCTGATGTTCCTAGCCCACATCTTACATATTATAAGTGCTGCTCTAAAATATTAGTAAGTTTAACCAATAATTAGTTAACTTCAGACTTAATAATTATACATTAGAAATTATACACTATAAATTATTTAATGTCACTAAAATAAACCGTTTTAACATTCAAAAGGAATTCATGTTTGTTGTGGAATATTCAGAATATCTAGAATATAGTATAAGCCATAATAAGAAATAAAATTTTCATATAGCCTCACAAATAAGACATAGTTGTTCATTCAACAATATTGAACACCACCAGGACTTAGGTAGGTCTTGCTCCAGGTGTGGGTAACATGGCTGAAAAGTTCTGACAAGCTCCTCCTGACTTTACAGAGCCTATGTTCCAGCGACAGACAACAAACAAAATTCAAAACTGCTGGAAGGAGCATGCTGTGACACAAAAGTTCTGAAATGGCAAGAACTTGATATGCATGAAGCTTTTGTTGCTGGAAAAGGTAAGCAAAGGGTGAGATGGTACATGCAGGAGCTCATGCAGGCCACTGTTAAGAAGCTGAGTCTTTATGTACATAGGAAGCCACTGAAAACTCTTATGTAGGAAGCCGATGTGGCTTTATTGAAGAAAAAGCAAAAAAACAAAGGCAAAACCAAAGCAAACCACACTGGCGCACTGGTTGCTGTAAAGAGAATGGGTGATGAAAACTGGAAGAAAAGAGACCTGATAGGGAGTTCACTGCAATAATACATCTACCCAGGAGATGAAGATGGCTTATATTAAAGGGGTAGCAGAGGAAAGGGAGAGAAGGTGATAGGTTCAAGATGTACTTTGGAAACAAAACTAAGAAGACTGGCTGATAGATTAGATGTGGGGAGGAATCAAGAATGACGCTAGGATTTTTATCTGAATCACTAGGTAGACAATAGTTCTGTTTACTTAGATGGCAAGAACGGAAGAAGAAATAGTGTGGAAGATCCCTCTACCTGCCACACAGTTCCACTTCTCTCCTCCTTCTTTGGTAACAACATTCAGAGGTTTATATTAAAGATGGAAATTTTTGCCTTCTTTTCCTTGCAGCTAGGTGTGTGCCCATTGGCTGAGTTCTGGCCAACAAAATATAATTGGAAATAACATGTGAGATTTCTGGAAAGTTTATTTCAAGCTAAGTGATGTTCCCTTTTCACTCTTTTATCTTTCCCATCTTCCTCCTGAAACCTGAACATGATGGCGGTGTCCCAAGACCACTATGGATACTGAAATGATTTGAAAGATGGGGGCACCTGCCAAGACAGTGTGATGACCAAGGAGGCTTCATAACAGCTTTGAATGAAGACCTTCAGCCCTCTCATATGAAAAAGAGAAAAAAATTATATTTTAGAGTCATTTTATTGATAGTTTCTTTTATTTGCAGCTGAATTCAATCTCCACTGATACCAACTGGCTTGAGGAGAGGGGTGAAAAATGAAGAACTATTTCTGAAACACTAAGTTGAGGTGTCTATTAGACATCCAAATGGACATGTCAAATAAACAACTAAATATAGAAATCTTGTCCTAAAATGAGAGACCAGCACTGGAGATATACATCTGGGAGCTACTGTTGAGTTAAAGCTATGGGACTGATAAAGGTTATATAGATAGAAAAGGGCCCAGTCCTGAACCCTAGGACACCCAGATTTAGGTATCTGCACAAGAGAAGGAGCTAGAGAATAAGGCTGAGAAAAGGAGTCCAGTGAGGTAGTAAGAAAATTCAAAGACTGTGGTTTCATAGATGCAAAGGAAGGAAAATATACTAAGATATAGGGAGTTGTCAATTGTACTGAACGCATTCAGTAGAGAATTGAATTCAATGTAGAAAGAGTACATGGGAGGGCTTTAGTTTCCTGCACTGTGGAAAAATACATATCCTGGAAAGCCTCCCAACAGAAAACTCAGAAATACTGGACAAAGTACAACAAACACCTTCTTAAATAGGTAGCTAAGCTACAAGAAACTAAGGAGAATCCTAAAGGGTAGATAATGAAGAGGTGTTAAAGAGGGACAAGCTGAAACTAAAACTGTTTGGTTGCCCTTGGGTAATTTGCCAATCACCATTTAAATTTTTCTTAAAAGCTGAATAGATACAAGAATATTAAGTATTTGTAATATATGAAAATAATCATAACGAAATGAACACTTACAAATACCTTTCAAGTTGCCTCTGAGCTCCTTATACTAGCCTTTCCCCTCCTTGCTAAGAGTTAACCCCTTTCCCAAGTGTTATTACTACCTTCACTTAATAGCTTCATTAAAGCTGTGGCCCCCCAAAAGTTACTATTTATAATGTGTTCATAGCAAGTTTTACTATGTTTAAATGAATTCAGTCTTTATGTTATTCTGCAACTTCATTTTTTTTGGCTTAATTGTATTTTTCTGAGGTTTATCAATGCTGTTACGTGAAGCCACAATTTAGTAACTGATGATAAAAGTAACACTGCAGTGCTGTGGGAAGAAGATGGTTTTGTCAATAAATGTACAGGCCAATTGGAAAATACAAATGAAACTTAGCTCCTACCTAACCCAGCTCACAAAAAATAGAATGGTGGGTTTGAGAACTAAATGTATAAGTTAAAACAATCAAGGATCTAGAAGGTAACATCGAAAATCTTCATGACATCAGAGTACAAATATATTTCTTAAATTAGAGGCAAAACTAACTAGCCATAAAAAAGAAAGAGGACCACATTAAAACTAGAGATTTTTGTTCATCAAAAGATTACTAAGAGCGTAAGAGAGTGGAGAAAGTGTATGCAACAGGTATATCCAACAATGAGTTTGTAATGAATATTCAAATAATTTTTACAAACTGACAAGTTTGACAACCCAATAGAAAAATTAGCGAGAAATCTGATTAAGAATTTCACAAGAGTTTAACTAAATGACCAAAAATTATAAGAAAAGGTCTTGACGTGATTAAACAGGAGGAATATGCAAGTAAAAACCACATGAGGTACACAATAGAATGACTGCAATTTAAAAATGACAATTCCAAATGTTGGAAAAGATCTGGAACAAAAGAATCTGTCACGCTGGTGGAATAATAAATTGATACAGAAACTTTGGAAAATTCATTGGCAGTTTGTATTAAAGGTAAGCATTCATATATCCTCATGCACGTTTCCATTCTTAGGTACATACCTAGCAAAAATGCATATATATGCATTGTTTACCCAGAGGCATGTCCAAGAATGTTCATAGCAACATTATTCATACAACTCCAAACTGTCCAAACTAGAAACAGACCAAACTGTCCATGAACAGTAGAATGGATAATTTTCAGAATACCCATAGAGCCAATACTTGACAATAATGAAAACTGTAGTAAAATGCAACAAAATGAATGAGTTTCACAAAATCAATGCTGAACAAAAAGCAAGACACAAGAGAATACATACTTACTATTCATTTTTCAAAAGTACAATAACACATATGGTGTGAGACATAAAAAGAGTAGTTAACCTTCGAGAAGAAGGGAGGAGTAATGATTGGGAGAATCATGAGAAACTATGAGGGAGGTTTCTGGAGGGCTGGTGACATTTTATTTTGATCTGAGTGCTGTTTACATAGGTGGTCTTATTCATTTCTGCAATCTTAGCAACTGCGAATAGGGTTAAATATTCCAGGTTTGCATTAAATGTTTGTTGACTAAGTTTTGTTGAATTTAAGATGAGAGGGAGAAGCCTTATACATGAGATCATAGCTGTTATATTACTTCAGCACTCCATAATATATCTCTACTGAAACCAAGAAACCAAAAGTGGTTCGCTTATGCTTCACAGATCCTTTTGAAAGCAAGGAAATGTTTGTCAACCATATACACTTTTATACTTTTTAAATTTTTAAATATTTAAAATTAGTTAATTAATAATTTCTGGAATTTTTTTTTTGGCCACACCACACAGCTTGCAGAATCTTAGTTCCCCGACCAGGGATGGAACCCATGCTCCTACAGTGGAGGTACAGAGTCCTAACCACTGGCCCACCAGAGAATTCCCAGGAAATTTTCTTATTCACATTATCTTTTTCCCTGACGATTACAAATAAATTAGGTAATGGGAAAGAAAACGTACATCTGGTCACTAAATTGGCTTCTAGTGGGGATAAGGAAGTCCTAAATGACTTTCACTGAATTTCAGGAATGCAATGTTAAAAGTTAGCTCTGGAAGTTTTAGAAGGTGCCAGGAGAGAAAAATAAGAAATCTTAAAAATGTCCCTAAAATAATAAGGCTTCCAGCTTCACACTAACAAGAGGTTCTAATGAATAAATTGGAATGCTTAGGAACTGTTACAACATAACAAATGGAGAGTTAAAATATTTCCTTCGTCTAAATGCTCTCAGAAAAACACTTAAGAACTACTGAGCCATAAAAATTCAGGACATTTCAAATTTATGAAATATTAAGGACAGGAAGTATTGCACATGAAAAAAAGTTCTCTAATCTTTTGTCTCCACAGTAAAGAAAGGAGATGGATTTCAAAGGGAAAAGGAAAAAAAACAAATTTGCGCTTTTATGTTCTCCTTTCCCGTAATAAATAACAATTAAATTTCAGGTTTTCTATTTGCAGGTAAAGAGTGGATACTCTTCATTATGACAAGGTTGAGAAGGAAGGAAATCATCTGAACCTTCAATTATACTTTGAAGCAGACTCAGACTGCAACAATACTCTATAAACATTCCAACATCCTAAAGAGGCTATTAATAAATAATCGCCTGAGATTTAACAGCAATAACAACAACAACAAATCCCAAATGCTCCACAGCTACAGACCACTCTTCCAGCTCCAGGCAGCCACCTCCATGAGTATGCGCCTATTCGGAGGAACCAGCATTGTAAAGGATTTAGCTCAGTGCAACCATTAAACTCACTGAAAAACAGCTCAAAGCACATGTCCTATTGATGGGTATCTATATTGCCATTTATCACTGTCAGTATTATAATGGAACACACATCTCGAGAGGCAACTAAGCCTCACAGTTCAGAACACAAGTTCTAGAGCCAGACTGAGTATGAATTCTGCCTCCACCATTTATAAGCTATGACTTTGGGCCAGCTGTTCCACCACTCTGGCCTGCAAAACCATTAACTGTGAAGAGGAAATAATGTATCTACCTCAGAGATCTATAGGGATTGTGATGGTTTATGTGTCAACTTGATTTCCCACAGGGTGCCAAGATTAAACATTATTTCTGGGTATGCTGTGAGGATATCTCGGGATGAGATTAGCATTTGGATTGGCAGACTCAGTAAAGTATATTGTCCTCCCCAACAGGGGTGGGCATCATCCAACCCACTGAGGGCCTGAATAGAACAAAAGGAGGAGGATGGGGGAATTCATCTTCCACTGCCTCGCTACTCTAGCTGGGACATCACATTTCTTCTTCTGGCCTTGAACTGGGATTTATACCATCAGTGCCCCTATTTCTCAGGTCTTCACACTGGGTCTGGGTCTCTAGCTTGCAGACAGCAAATCATGGGGACTTCTTAGCGATCATAATTGCATGATCAAATTCCTCATAATATGAAACAGAACCAATAGGAGATATATACCTGGAGAACCCTAATACAGGGGTGAATGAGTTAATACATGTTATCTAGCACCTAGAAAGTCCTCAATAAGTGTTAATTACCATCGTTATTTTCATTACTATTACTGTGTAACCCAAAGAGCAGGAACAGCTCAAAGACTTACGAACTTTGTTCTAAGAAAGAAGGACAGTCAGTCATAATTAAATAGATTCAAGAAATCAAAACACATCCTGGAAACCAGGGCTGCTGTGGGGGCTGAGTGCGGAAGAAAGAATCAGTATCCAGAAAGGTCTTCCCCATGATTTCCTGGTCTTTAAAGGAGATATTCCACTAGCAGTAAGGCCATCCCAACTCTTTCTTGTGCACAGTGGGAAAAGATATAGGAAACCTCAGTGAGACGTCTCTAACCACTATCCACATAAAAGGAGAGAAAAACACTGTGAGGCTGAGAGGAAACACCTTGAGGCCAGGTGGTGTGAGAGATGTATGATGATGAGTGAGCAATGCGACAGAGGACCCAGGTGAGGCCAGTGGAGGACAACCTGGCCACATAGTCAGTCTTGCTTCCCACTAACAACTTTAAGGAATTTTAACAATATTTTGTCAAACTTACGCCATCTCCTCTGTGAGCAACTCCCCACCCCCTACCCCTAGGTGATGGCAGATGCCTCAAGCCTTTCATGGGTAGCTAAGGGACGTAAGGCCAACCTCACTAACTGCTTGAGTTTCTGACCCTACTATGCAACTTCTGCCAAAGATTTCAGGGTAAGGACTCATGGTAGGGAAAAATACCGCCTCAAAAGGGAAACTGCAAGGTGTGCAGACTTAATGAAGTTTGACTTTGACTAAACGTAGTGAAAACAGGGAATTGGGGTGATTTGTTTTCAAGCGCTTAGGACACAATACTCTCCTTGGTTATATGTTACCAAAAGGACTCACAACCAATGGAAGATGAAGGGCGGAAGTCCTGGTTCTCACCCAGCATCTGATAAAGGTGTCCCCTTTGGGCTCACAATGACAGAACATCTCGTGAATATTTAAAAGGAAACACCTTTTTGGATACAGATTCAAATAAATGACCTCATTGTACAACAATGAACTCTTCTTTGCCAGGACCCCCTCCTCCTCCTCCCTGCTTCCCATATACTTCCAGGTTCTTTTGTAGGCACTGATCCATGTCAGTTTTGAATATATATATATATATATATATATATATATATATATATATATATATATATATATACATGTGTATATACACACATATACATACACACACACACACATATATCCAGCTTTTTCCTGAGTGGGGTTGAGAGGGTAGGCATGGGGTAAAAATAATACACCTTTATCTTTCTTTACAAATTGTAAATTAACTCAATTTTCTAAGCTTCCCCCCCAACCCCACCCCTTTTCTGTCTGTATCAACACAGAACTTGTTTAGCCAGAGGAGTCTGTTGTGGTGAGACTGTCAAATACGCGAACAGACTGTTGTCAAACAGCCTTGGAAAAAAACAAGTATTTGTTCACCATATGAAAGCACATTCACACAAACATCTCTCTACCAAATCCCTGAGCAAATATTCTTAAAATCTGTAGTGGGATGGATATTCTACATCAAGTTTACAACAAAACAACAACAAAAAACTCAAAATGTATTATACACGAGGCACCATGCTTAGCATTGATGTGGACACAAAGGTATGCAAAACCTGTACTGTCTAGGTATGCAGTAAAGCTATGAACTTGGGCCATTTGCTTAATGCCTCCTGGTGGGCTTCAGTTTCTACTTTCTTACAACAGGACCGAATTGTCACACCTCTGTGGTTGTATCTACCCTTAAAATCAGCCTAACTAGAATGGTCAAACATATACACAGGAAATTTAGCCAATAATGTAAAAATACAAAGAATGTTAAGTGTGTGACGAGTGTTATTGCTCCTATACAAGTTCAGAGGAAAGAGTTCACTGCAGGCTGAGTGTTGCAGGGAAGGCTTCCAGGAGGAGGGAGGACCTCACCTGGATACTGAAGACAGAGTAGGCACTGGACGGCCATGAAGACAGGATAGGGAGTTCTATCAGTAACTTGGCAGAGCATTTGTGGGTGGTAAAGACTGGATGTGATAACATGAAAAGGAAGTTTTATTGAGAGTTAGCACAAGGTAGGTTTGGGGAAATGTATTGCAGTTTGACTATGATTCATCCATTCTCCACTTTTCTTTTGTATGAAAAATCTCAAACTAAGAAACATGCAGTGCTCTGTGGGATAAAATCATTCTGGCAATGCTATTAATTGTTTATTTTTGTAATTTTCTAATTGTAGCATGTATTTAATAGAATATAAAACTGAAAAATCAGCTTTCATAACATTTTCCAATCTGCATTTTTTCATAAAGTAAAAAAATGCTAGCTTTATATATTAATAAACCATCTTAAAGTACTGGACAATGCTCAATATCAAATGAAAAATAACTAATAATAATTTTGTAAAATATTATTAGTCTGCCAATCAACAAATGTTCATTTGGCACCTACTACGTGCTAGGCTCCACAGTAGGAGCTGGGTCAGATACGAACAATAAATGCGTTCTGGCTGGAATAAGAATCACTGATTTCAAATGCTGAAGTGGGTGTGGAGAAAAGGGAACATTCCTGCACTGCTAGTAGGAATGTAGCTGGTGCAGCTACTGTGGAAAACAGTATGGACATTCCTGAGAAAACTAAAAATAGAATTACCATATGATCCAGCAATCCCACTCCTGGGCATATATACAGACAAAACTGCAGTTCAAAAAGATACGCGCACCCCTATGTTCACAGCAGTACTATTCACAATAGCCAAGACAGGGAAACAACCTAAATGTCCATCAACAGATGAATGGATAAAGAAGATGTGGTATACACACATATACAATGAAATACTACTCAGCCATAAAAAAGAATGAAATAATGCCATTTGCAGCAACATGGATGGATCTAGAGATTATCATACTATGTGAAGTCAGTCAGAAAGAGAAAGACAAATACCATATGATATCACTTATATGTGGAATCTAAAATATGACACAAATGAACCTATCTTATGAAACAGAAACAGAATCAGGGACATAGAGAATAGACTAGTGGTTGACAAGGGGGAGGGGGTGGGAGAGGGATGGATTGGAAATTTGGGATTAGCAGATGCAAACTAGTATATATAAAATGCATGAAACAACAAGGTCCTACTTTATACCACAGGGAACTATATTCAACATCCTGTGATAAACCATAATGGAAAAGAATATGAAGAAAAATGTATGTATGTACAACTAAGTCACTTTGCTGCACAGCAGCAATTAACACTGTAAATCAACTATACCAACTATACTTCAACAAAATAAAATAAGGTGTACATAACAAAACATGGTGCTCTGAATCTGACCTCTTGCATTTCCTCTAGGGGAGGTCTCTAAAAGAGTGAAATGACCTTATACGTAATAGACCTTGGATATTCATGTTCCAACACATATATAATTTTCACTTGTGGGACATAATGGCTCTGTAAGAATATGTTTATTTTTTGAATCTATTTCCTCTTTTATGATGCAAACTTTGAAGTGATATTTCATAAAGTTTCTGCCTTCTCAAATTTCAAGGCATATCTCCTCATTCACTTGTGCCAAAATTTGATGAAAGTTAATTATTTCTGTGTATCCATCTGGTTCATGTCATTATACATCTCAATAAATAAATAACAATTAAAAAAAGAAACACTGGTTTGAAATGCTGGAGAGGGTGTGGAGAAAAGGGGATCCTCCTACACTGTTGGTGGGAATGTAACTTGGTGCAGCCACTATGGAAAACAGTAGAGAGGTTCCTTAAAAAACTAAAATTAGAGCTACCATATGATCCCGCAATCCCACTCCTGGGCATATATCCGCAAAAGATTAAAAAAACTAATTTGAAAAGATACATTCACCCCAATGTTCATAGCAGCACTATTTACAATAGGCAAGACATGGAAGCAACCTAAATGTCCATCAGCAGATGGACATAAAGAATGCATAAAGAAGATTTGGTATATATACACAATGGAATACTACTCGGCCATAAAAAAGAATGAAATAATGCCATTTGCAGCAACATGGATGGATCTAGAGATTATCATACTAAGTGAAGTAAGTCTGAAAGAGAAAGACAAATACCATATGATATCACTTACATGTGGAATCTAAAATATGACACAAATGAACTTATTCTCAAAAATGAACTTATTCTTGAAACAGAAACAGACTCAGAAAACAAATTTATGGTTACCAAAGGGAAAAGGGGGTGGGGGAGGGATAAATTAGGAGTATGAGATTAGCAAATACAAACTACTATATATAAAATAGATAAACAACAGTGTCCTACTGTATACCACAAGGAACTATATTCAATATCCTGTAATAAACCATAATGGAAAAGAAGATGAAAAAGAATACATATATATATTCAGATATATATCTATATATATCTGAATCACTTCACTGTACACCAGAAACTAACACAACATTGTAAATCAACTATACTTCAACAACAAAAACAAAAAACCCACTGGTTTTGAAACGAAGAATAGCTCAGTCAATAAAAAAATTTAAATAGGTCTTTCTGATAACTGAAGAATGTTGCAATTTATATGTACTTTATCCCAAAGAAACCTAAAAATATTTTTTACCTTGACTTATTAATATTGAATCTGTCTTGATACATGTTAACTACACTACACAAATACATTTTTATACTTGCCAATGCAGAATATTTAAATTATGTTGATTATTCCTAGTTTATAGAGGTGACCAAACTTATCATACAACTGTTTCAAAATATCCACTGATTAGAAGGAAACGAACAGAAGTCTCATAGATATCTATGAGCTCCTTTTCCCTCATCTACAAAAGAAAAAGGTGGTGAGAGAATTCTGACATTACATCCTGTGAGAAAATTTTGTATCATGAATTTCGCAAGGCATAACCCAATCCCATCAATTTTCAGTGTTTTTGGATTTTCCTTGAAAAAAACAAAAACTACAGCTGCAGGCATACACAAGGCTAACTGCAATAGCTCCTTCTCAGGGAAGAATTTGTTAAAGGAAATAGATTCTAATGGAGGCATGGTCCTTCTGCTTGTTCCCTACATCCCTTTCCTTCCTCGCTTCTCGAGGACTTTCCTTGTATAATTATATTCTCTCAATTGACAAAAATGTCCACTAGTTTTCTCCTACAAGTGACTAAATGTTTAAATTCTAATTATTTAACCAAGGTGTTTAAGGTCAGCATTAATAATGGTGCCTACTTGTGTGTGTGTGTAAGGAGGGGGTGGAATGGGGGGGCTGGGGACATGGGAGAGAGGGGTGCAGACCTGGCAAATGGGGGACAGAGACCGGAGAGGGCTTCTCACTGTTTATCTTTCAAATGCTTTTTGGTCTTTGAAGCACATAAGTATAGACCCTTAACAATCAATCAAGCAGTCAATCAATCAATAATACCTAATAACAGCAACAATAACAACATAACTGGAAATTTAAAAGAAATTGTTCTCCAATCTCTATAGGATTATTAGAATGGAGTTATGTAAGAGTAGTAGCACAAGTTGCTGGTTAAATCTGTGTAAATTAGACACGAAACGTCAATTGTGGACTTCTTCCATAAAATATTTAGCATAGGCATTTTTAAAATTTGTTCTTATCATGCTTTTAAATATTCACTAATCTGCCACGTTAACAACATCGGCCATCTTTCCCCACGGGAAACACCTCAACCCTAGGGCCATCACCCTTTAAGCAAAGCGCACCAACCCAATGCCTCACAGCTTCAACTATGAAGGCTGCTGCATTAGCTCAATGTATCGCAATAACTTACCGCTTTGGATACTTAACTGGTGTCCGGACGCAGGTGGAGGAGCCGGTGCGGTGCTACGGACTCGTCGCAGCCAGAGGGGACCTGGAGGAGAAGAGGGACGTGCGTGGGCAACCGGCTACGGCTCAGGCTCCTACGACCATGGGCGTCAGGCTTTGAAGACACGAGGGTCCCTGCGTCCATGAGGAAGAGCGACTGCTCCGGCAGCCCTGCCTTTTCCATGGTACTGGAGGCCAAGAGCCTCAGGCCACCCCAGTACGCGCAGGTGACTTCAAGGGGTGGCCTGCTCCTCTCAGCCGGCACCCAGGCCTTGGACGCGCCAAGACACGGGCCCTTCTACGGCTCTGCCGGGACGGAGCGAAGGGAGAGAGCTTGCGGTTTCCGCAGGCTGCACCGGCCCACTGGGCCCAGTGCACGAGAGCTGTTCAGAAAGGTGGTTCTCCTCGTCCACCACCAGCTGCTGGAGCTCTGCCACACGGTGTTTGTGGCGGAGAAGTGGCCCAGCCCCTCACAGACGGTTTGAAGGACCCAGGGCCTCGCACAAAGGAGCAGACGCTCTGCTGCGACCAGGAACACTTCCACCTCTTTATGCCGCTGGCCGCCATCTTGTCTGGCAGGGCGGACGCGGGGCGCGGGCTACTTCCGGCTCCACCTCCGCCTCGAGGCCAGGGGCTCACGCCTCCCCCTGGCGCTCTTCGCCGCTTGCAGCCTCTCACGCCGCTTGCAGCCTCTCACGCCGCTTGCAGCCTCTGACACCGCTTGCAGCCTCTGACGCCGCTTGCAGCCTCTGACGCCAGTCTCCTTCCGCTGCCAAGCCCAGCTGTGCTCCGAGTGGAGAAAGTGCGCTGAAAAGCCCGGATATGCATGGCTTCGAGGTACCCAGCTCAGCTCGCTGGCGTCTGGACTCCTGAAGAAGGCAGCGGAGGAGACGCCGTGAGAAGGCCGGACTGGCAGGTGCAGAGGCAGCTGGTGATGCCCCGGCGTTTGGAAGGACGGAAACTGCATGACCCTTCCTGCGTGGCTAGAACGCTTCTTAGGCCAAACGATGCCAAGCAGAGCCTATTTTGTGACCCTGTGTGAAGATATTTTCAGAGATTTTTGCGCACCGTTGTACATAAGGAGGGCAGATGGACGTGGTCGTGAGCTTCCGACGGAGCAGGTACCCAGATCTTATTCTAAGGTCCACTTGGCCCCTTCCAGGCCAGCAGGTGTGGCCATAGGTGAGATGAGGGTGCCCATCAGGCGGGGAAGTTATACAAGCCTCTTGCGCTTTTCTGCACCGCAGGCCTGCTTTCCTGACACCTTCGGCTGTAAATTGCACCGCATTTCAAAAACCCACCCCAATGAATAAAAGGAGACCTTGCTGGGGAAAAAAAAAGTGTTCAAAGTCAAGAGCATCCATACATCAGTCAGGCATGATTTTGCATATGACAATTTACAAAAATCAACATTTTCCAAGTGTTTTCTGTTTTAGAAAAGCTGTTTCAATGCTTTCTTAAAGAAGAGTCCTTTTCATCATCTTATTACATATTGTTTTTCTAGTGAAGAAAATATTTTAAGAACTTTTGCCATTTCTAAGGTCGAAGAAGAGTGCTAGATAAAAAGCACTGGGTTGGTTATTGTGCCTGCTATAATGCCTCACATCTCTAGAAAGCCTTCCGTATGAAACTTCAAATACATTACATTTATAGTGCTATAGTACTATCTTTATTTGATGAATGGGGAAAAAAGGCTCAGGAGGCTAAGGGGCTCCTCCACAATCACAGGGTCAATAGGAAAATAAATTCTCAGAGTGAACCCTTACTGATGCACTTTGCTGATGACATCTGACCACAGGGTAGAGAGAATGGCTTCTCCAAGTGTGGAAATGAGTTCATGTATAAAGGGTTAATCAGTGATCTTACTATTGGAGAGGCTTTCCGACTCAAATATACATCTTTCCAGAGCCTCTGTTCAAACTGAATCCTGTGGCTTGTATGCCTTCTCCTTAGGCATCATTTTCCATTAGGCGCCACAGAAACAGTGCTTGGAGACTATGCGTTTCCCAAGAGTCTACGAAAATGTCCATGGGAAAAATATATTATACTAAATATAAGAAAAAATAATCACAAAATTGAATTAATAAACATTTCATTTGTTGTCTACAAAGTGTGGCCTTACAGCATCTTCAAATACAATCCAACTCATATGATTATGTATAAATTATAAAGTACACTTTAGTGTCTGATATGGTCACATTTTAAAAGTGTTTGATATGACATTAAGTACTTCAAAGAGTATCTAGAATTTAGAGAACCTCTTCCCCAGGCCTACCTGGAGACAACTATTCAACTGTCAAATGCCAGCTTAAGTGCCACTTTTTGAGAGGCTGTTTATTATTCTGCATTTCTGCTTCCTCTAGGCTAAAGAGCTAAGCACTTGTTTCTCTATGCCCTGATGATAATTTGTTCATATTATTAGTAGTTTATTATAGTTTTTGATTGTTTGCTGGTTTGTTGGTTGGTTGGTGTGCTTTAACATACTGCCTGGATTCAGGGACCAGGAATTACTCATCTCTGTATTCCCAGTATCAGGAACAGCGCAGGTAGGTCCCATACTTGTTTACTGATTTAAATTCCTTTTCTGTGCAGATGTCAGAGCATCTGAAATTCTACCGTTACAATTATACTTTTTATTGGGGGGGGCAAGTAATGCTTATCATAAAATGCACATAATCTTCGGACTTATATTGGAGTGTTTTCCCCATATCTTTTTGAAAACCTAATAGTTTTTCCTAGGACTGGGTAGACACAGAATGTTAGAATCATATTTGACCATTTAACTTTTCCTCAAAGGATGACAGCTAGCCTGAAATTTCCCCCAAATGCTCTTTGCCTCCATTTTCTTTTTCTGTTTCTTCTATCCATCATAATTTTTTTTTTCCTCTTTACTCTTTCCATTTTGGACCTATCAACAGAGGTTTTAGCTAGAATCAACTTTCCTGAAGGTTATTTTTATGACAACTCTGAAGACTCAAGCTTTTATTTTATATAAAACTTTTCTTAATTTAATGATACTTCCAGGAGGTTTGTTTTCTCTTTTAGTGGAAGGGAAAAAAAACCAAGAGACAGAGCACGCTTATCCTCATACTTAATATTTTTACACTTACCCATTCTTGATTAATTACAATGATATGCTGCAGATGTCCAACATAAACTGGATCATTTAATGCATAATTATACCTTTTAGATGAATCTCAGATCTATTGCTGTTATCTTCCATGGACTGGAGCTGTTATGTGCCTGACAGAATTAAGTTCCCATCATCCTGTGCCACGGAAGATGAAAGTGAAAAAGAAACGAGCTTGAGGAGAAATTGTTCTTATAATAGCAAAGTTAGCAGTTGAGGTTCCTGAAAGACAGGAAACTGCCAAATGCCACTATTAACTCATGTAAAACATAAACTGCATTTTACAGATGATGAAACTGACTGTTCACATGGTAACGAATAATGCCACTAAAAGAGTAGGTTTTCAAGAAATGTTGTATCATATACTTGGTAACAAAATACTGTTCCTGTGCTTAACTTTCTTCATATAACAGGAGTACCAATCTTTTAAACCTAAGAAAATATTTAGTATTGAACGGATAAAAGGGTAAAAACAAAAAGTCTTATAGCATTTTTTTTTTTTTGCTTCATTTTAAACTTTATCATATGGCATAGAGTTAACAAGATGTGTGTTTTTCTGTAAGGGTAACTTTTTTTTTTTTTTTTTTGCGGTACACGGGCCTCTCACTGTTGTGGCCTCTCCCGTCGCGGAGCACAGGCTCCGGACACACAGGCCCAGCGGCCATGGCTCACAGGCCTAGCCACTCCGCGGCATGAGGGATCTTCCCGGACCGGGGCACGAACCCGTGTCCCCTGCAACAGCAGGCGGACTCTCAACCACTGCGCCACCAGGGAAGCCCAAGGGTAACTATTATTCAAGACAGCACTGAATATGTATGGCTAAATTTTTAGAGATAACAGTAACCTTTTAAAATTTTGATTGCTTTAATGCTGTAACAGCATCAGAATTTCAACACTGACTCTGAAAAAAATCAACATCACCTATATCTCTAAAATATTTAATTGAATTGTGCACTTGACAGCTTAATTTGGTTGTTGTTTATGAACCTTTGTCTCCCTCTTGGAGATTTCTTTTCTTAACAGGGGTGATAAACTACTGATGTGCTTTCAAGATCAAAAAGCTTGTTTATCAGGGCTGCCTTCCAAATACAGTATTTCACAGAGCTATTTTATTGAGGTCCAGGGCAAGTTCCACAGTAAGAGGATGAATGTTGAGCCACTGAGTGGCAGATCTGATGTGGGAGAGATGTAGGCGGAGAGTCAGAAGCCAGGCTTGCAAGATCAGTTTCATAACTATGCTTTGTGGCTGATCTTAGGCAGGTAAGTCATAAGCCTTATAAAGTTGAGATGATAATATCTGCTTCAAAGGATGACTTTTTTCAGTTTGATACTACACAGGAAGGCACTTTGAAAAGTGCAAAATTACACAACTTTTAAGCTCTAGATTTTCTCTTGATCTGCTATCCAAAGTATCAAACTTAACCTGAAGTTGAAGTATTTTACTAACCCACAAAAGATGTACCTTGAAACACTTCTTTGGACTTAACTTCAAATACATTATGTACTCCCTCTGGATGATTTAATTCATTTCTGTTAATCCAAATAACTTCAAAAATAAATAGCAACAGAGCTGTCATTTATTGAGGCACTGTGTATATCTCATTTAATTGCCCACTACAAACTTTATGAGGTAACTAGTATTATCTGCATTCTAAAAATGAAATTTAAATAACTTGTTTAAGAAAACCAGTATGTAAATTTTCTGTTTTCATCTTCACATTGTCCTGGAGCTGGAGACCCATATTACCTACTGTTTATTAGACTCTTCACTGGGATATCTAGGTTACTCAATTTAACATGTTTAAAGCTAAACTCATTATTTTCTTTCCCAGATCAGTTTCTTTCTCTTGCATTCCTAATTTAGTTAATTATATCAATATCTACTTAGCTTCCCAAGTCAGAAGCCAAGGGTCATTTTACATTCCTTCGTTTCCCTAACCTACTGTAGCCTAATAATCATGAACTTGCCAATTATACCATAGAAGTGAGTCTTAAAAATTTTCTATCTACAGAGCCATGTTTTTACTCCAAATCCAAATAATTGTTGGTACATATGACAGCTTTTACATTGGTCTCACTGCCCTATCCAAAACCATCTACCACACTGAAACCAGAGTTATTTTCCTAAAATAATAATTTTCGAAAAAGTGTGGTTATGCCACTTCCTTGCTAAAATAACCACCATGGGTATTCTGGCCGATATAGGCTAGAATCCAAACTCCTTATCATGACACAATGTCCTTTATTAATTTGCCTTGACTTATGTTTCTGTTCTTATTTCCTGCCTCTGTATCGTGTATTTCATGCCTCACACTCATTCCCCTCTCCTAGAAATTATACAGTGTTTTTCTATTTCTGCACTTTTGTTCTGGCTTTTACCTTACTGTACTTTCCCAGTTCTTCTTGCTTTAAAAACTCTTTTTCATTCTTCAGACTTAGCTCTTGCTATCACCTTTATTAAGTCTTTTTTTAAGTTCTCTATCTTCTTCTGTCCAGCCCCATTCATGGAACAGAGACTCTACCTTGGTGCAGCATGCTTAAGTGGGGCTCTGATCTCTCTTGCCCTGACAAAGTGGTGGTTTCACACTAGAAGAGGAAGGCAAGAGGACCCCACCCACTGAACTCTGGGTTTCTAGAGCAGGATGTCATTCAGAAGATTACAATTGTCCCTAGCCCTAACTCCAGAACACTGGCTCAGAGATTTTGCCTGGGGGGAGAGACAGGCCAAAAAACCAAATCATTACTAATTTATTTCCAAGGAATTGCCTTCATTTGCAACAGAGTGAAGAAATTCTAGCCTCAAGGCACTCTCAAAAAGAGTGCCAGTTGTGGTAAAGGCAATCGGGAGAAGATTCCAGCTTCAGGCTAAACTGTAGGTCAGACAATTTGAAGGAGAGAAGTAGGGAATAATACAGCTGGGTTGAGTCCTCCTGGTTTCAGAACAAAAACCCAGCTGTTCCTATCAGAAACTAGTCGTTCAAAGGGGCCACATTTTATCAGATTGGTTTAATAATGCCCCAAGGCATTATTTTAAAATGATAGAGCAATCAGCTGGTAATTAGTAATAATTTAATAGTTAGGGGTAGTCAGGGAAAAGAGATGAAAAGAATCCTACCAGTGCCACTGTCACCCCAGTGTGTTGTGGGCATACCCAAAGTTATACCACCCCGAGGAACAACATCAGAGGCTGCCACTGAAGGTGGGGGGAAATCAACTTCAGTGAAATGAACCAATCAGTTACTAGACAAATAAACAAATAATAATAATGAGGTAGTACTGAAAGTTGCTACAATATATTATATAAAATGTCCAGTTTCCAACAAAAAAAATTGTGAGACATGTAAAGAAACAGGAAAATATAACCCATACACTGGAAAAATATTCAGGTAACAGAAGTTGCATATGAGAGAGATCAAATATCAAATATATCAGAAAAAGACTATAAAGTAGCCATTACAGACATGTTCACAGAACTAAATGAAACCATGATTAAAGAAGTAAAACAAGGTATGCCACATAAACTATATAATAAAAATAGAGATAGAAATTATAGAAAAAGCAAATGGAAATTATGAAATTGCAAAGTACAGTAATTAGAACATTCACTGGAGGGGCTCAGTATTAGATTTGCTCAACTGGCAGAAGAAAGAATAAGGAAACTAGAATATAGGTCAATGAAAGTTATGCAAGCTGAAGAACAAGGAACAAATGAACAAAAATGATGAAAGCATCAGAGAAATGTGGGAGGCTATTAAATATACCAACAAACATGTAGTGGAAGTACCAGAATGAGACGAAAGAGAGAAAGGAGCAGAAAAATATATGCAAAAAAATTTAATAATAATGGATGAAAACTCCCCAACTTTATTGAAAAACAATATTATACACATTTAAGAAGGTCAATGAACACCAAGAAGGATAAACCCAAAGAGAGCCACAAACAGACATGTCATAGTAAAAATGATGAAAGTTGAAGACGAGGAGAAAATCTTGAAAGTAGCAAGAGAAAAACTACTTGCTACTTAAAAAGGAACCTCAATGAGATTAAAAACAGACGTTATGGTAGAAACAAGGGAGACCAAAGTGCAATGGCATAACATATTCAAAGTACTCAAAGAAAAAAACTGTCAACCAAGAATCCTATATCCAGAAAATCTATCTTTCAAAAATGAAGTCCAAATAAAGACTTTACCAAATAAACAAAAACTGAGAGGATCTGTTTCTGGTAAACCTACCTTCTAAGAAATACTAAAGGTACTTCTTCAAGCCAAAAGCCAGTGATTCTAGGTGGTAATCTGAATACATGAGAAAAAAACAAAGAGTACCAGAGAACATAAATATGTAGTTGTAAAAGACAATAGATATACATATTTTTTCTCTTATCTTAAATGATTTCAAAAGCAATTGTATAAAATATGTGCATAATGTAATCTTGGGCTTATAACATAAAGAAATGTGCCAGTAACAGCACAAAGGAGGTGAGTGGGAGAAACAGTGTTTTGGGCTAAGGAAATGACTAGTTTGTAGAGTAATAATTGTAGCAATGTATTGTTGGGTCTGTAATATTAACAGATATAATAAGCATAAAAATAGTACCTCAAAAAAGGGAAAGAGAGCAGAGCTATATAGGAGTAATATTTAGATATATATGGTGAGCCCTGAGCAACTGCTAGAAAAACAACCAACTAAAAAATGTAGTGAAAAAAAAAATCATTAGAGAACTTAAAATTGCTACATTTGAAAATATTCACTTAATATTTAAAAAAAATCATAAAGGAGGAATAGAAGAAGAAAAAAGAGGTGAGATATATAAAAAACAAACAAAAATGGCAGATGTAAATCTATCATACTAGTAATTACATTAAATGCAAATGAATTAAACTCTCCAATTAACAGGTAGGAATTTTCAGATTTGATTTTAAAAACTGCCACAGTGAATATTCAAAAATGCAAACATATTGAAAGAGAAAAGATAAAAAAGATGTATCAAACAAACAGCAACCACAAAAAAGCTGGAGTGGCTATACTGATATCAAGCATAATAGACTTTAAAATAAAAGATGATACTAGAGATAAAGAGGGATGTTTTATACTGATGAAAGGGTCAATCCATCAGGAACATATAATGATTATATATGCACTCAATGACACTTCACTAAAATACATGAAGCAATAATGACAGAAATTAAGGGAGAAATAGGCAATTCAACAATAATCATCTGAAACTTGAATATCTGATTTTAAATAATGGATAGAAAAACTAGACAGAAGATCAGCAAATAAACAGAAGCTTTGAACCACGCTATAGACCAACTAGACCTAACAGACATTTATAGAACACTCCCAAATAACACAGAATATACGTTCTTCTCAAGTGTACATGGACAGTTTTCCAGGATAGAACATATACTAGGCTATAAAACAAACCTCAATAACTTTAAAAGACCAGAAATAATACAAAGTATGTTCTTTGGCCACATGGAATGAAATTAGAAATCAGTAGCAGGAAAAATTGGGGAACTCATAAATATTGGGAAATTAAACAACACACTCCTAAATAAACAATGGGTCAGAGAAGAAATCAAAAAGGAAATAAGAACATATTTTGATATACATAAAAATGAAGACAATGTACTGAAACTTATTGGATGGGACTAAAGCAGTGCTTAGAGGTAAATTTATAGTAGTAAATGCCTATAATAGGAAAAAAGATTGCAAATCAATAGCCTAAACTTTCACCTTTAGACATTGAAAAAGAAAAGCAAACTAAACCAAAAGCAAGCAGAAATAATAAAGAATAGAGCAGAAATGAATGAAATACAGAATAGACAAACAATAGAGAATAATCAATGAAAACCAAAAGCTGGTTCTTTGAAAAGATCAATAAAATTGACAAACCTTTAGCTAGATTGACCAAGAAAAAAAGAGAGAAGAGTCAAGTAACTAGAATCAGAAGTGAAAGAGGAGACACTACTATTGCCTTATAGAAATAAAAAGGATTTAAAGAGAATACTATATACACTTGTATGCCAACAAATTAGATAATTTAGATGAAATGGACAATATTTTAAAAATGTATGAACTACTGAAATTGACTCCAGAAAATAAAAGGCAATCTGACTGGACCCTATAACATAAAGAGACTGAGGAAATAGTTTACTTAAAAATCCAACAAAAAAGCCCAGACTCAGATGGCTTTGCCACTAAATTCTACCACACATTTAAAGAAAAATGGAAAACAGTTATTCACAAATTCTTCTAAAAATTAGAAGAGGAGAAAACATTTCCCAACTCTTTGTATGAGTTCAGTATTACCCTGATATCGAAATCAGACAAAAACATTATAAGAAAAGAAAAATACAGACCAGTATCTCTTATGAACATAGGTTCAAAAACCCTCAACAAAATACTAGTAAACCAAATCCAGCAACATAAAAAATGAATTATACACCATGACCAAATGGGATTTATCCCAGGAATGCAAGGTAGGTTCAACATTTGAAAATAATACATTATGTCAATGTAGTAAAAAATAAAAGTCACATAGTCATCTCATTAGGTGCCAGAAATACATTTGACAGGATCTAATACCTTTTGATAATAAAGACACTCAACAAATTAGGAATAGAAGGGATCATTCTCAACTTGACAAAGGGCATCTATTGAAAAATCATAGCTAATATCATAGTCACTGATAAAAAGCTGGATATCCCCTAAGATCAGAAAAACATAAAAATATCCTTCCTCACTGTTTCTACTCAACATTGTGCTGGAGGTTTTAGTAAGGGCAACTAGTCAGGCAAAAGAAATAAAAGTCATCCAGATTGGAGAGGAAGAAGTAAAACTATCTCTATTTGTAGATGACATAACCTTATGTATAGAAAATCCTAATGAATTCACTAAAAAGAATTAGAACTAATAAATAACAAGACAAACAAGTGAACTGAAAGAAACAGTTACAATAAACAAGTTCAGTTAAGTTTGCAGGATACATTATCAATATACGAACATCAATTTTATTTATATTGACTTGCAATGAACAATCCAAAAATGAAATTTTAAAAATCTTTTTATGATAGTGTCAGAAAGAATTAAATACTTAGGAAGGAATTTAATACAAGAAATATAAATCTTATACTCTGAAAATTACAAAGCAATAATAAAATAAAGAAGATGTAATAATTGGAAAACTTCCTTGTTCATAAATCAGAATACTTAATATTTTATGATGGCAATACTTCCCAAACTTATCTACAGATGCAACACAATCCTCATAAAAATTGCAGCTGACTTCTTTATAGAAATTAACAAGCTGACTCCAAAATTCATATGGAATTTCAAGTCACCCAGAATAGCCAAAGTAATTTTGAAACATAATACTAAAGTTAGAAGATGCATTCTTCCCTATTTCAGAAGTTACTGCAAAGTTTGAGTAACCAACAGTGTGGTATTGGACCAAGGATAGACATATAGATCAGTAGAATAGAATTCAGAGTTCAGATATAAACCTATGATTTATAGGTTTATAAACCTATATATGGTCAACTACTTTTCAACAAGGGTGCCAACACCATTCAATGGGAAAACAATCACCTTTTCAATAAAAATGGCTAAGACAACTGGATATCCATTTGCAAAAGAATGAATTTGGTCCCCTTCCTCACACCATATACAATAATTTACACAAAATGGATTAGTCTAAATGTAAAAGCTAAAGCTATGAAAGTCTTAGAAGAAAACATAGAGGTAATGTTAATGACCTTGGATTGCACAGTGGTTTCTCAGATATGACTGCTCCAAAAGCAGGAGCAACAAGACAAAAAATAAATAAATTGAACTTCATGAAAATTAAAACTTTTGTGCTTCTAACGGCACCATCTAGAAAATGAAAAAAACAACTGCCAAGATGGCAGAAGATATTTGTAAATCATGCCGATATTGTTGATCATGAAGGTGGACCAAGAATAAGGAGAAAGAACTTCTGGCACCTTTGTTCCCATTCTAAGCATGAGGTAATGATAACCAACTGCTATATGTGTTTGAAGTCTGGGAAAAGGTTAGGAGAGCAGCAACAAAACCCAAAACAAGCCAAGTCCTGATTAGAATAACAACCCCACACAATAGAAGCATGACAAACGAAGAGGTATGCTCATTTTCAGGCATAAATACTATTTCCTTTAGTCTCTGCTATTCTACATATGATATCCAGCATTCAATGCGAAATTATCAGACAAAAAAGCAAGAAAAGCCAATCCATAATCGAGGTAATCAGAAGATCCAATTTCAAAATGACCGACATGTTAGAATAATCTAATAAGAGAATTTAAAATAACTATAATTAGTATAAATCTTGCCGGAAAAGTTGATAACATGTATGAACAGATGCAAGATTCAGCAGGCTGAAAGAAACTATTTTAAATTTCAAATGAGAATACTAAAAATAAAGCATACAATGTCAGAGATGGAGAATTCCTTTAATGGTATCATCAACAGACCAAACACAGCTGAGAAAACTAAATTTGCAGGTACATCAATAGAAATTATCCAAAGAGAAACTCAGAGATAAAAACTGGGGGAAAAAAATAACTCACAACAGAACAGAGCACCCAAGAACTTCAGGACAATATCAAATGGCCTAACATACATGAAATTTGAATCTCGAAAGAAGAGAGAAAGGATGAGATAGAATAAGAGAACAAAGAGATAATGGCCAGAAAATTTTTCAAAATTTATGGAAAAAAAAGCCACAGATCCATGAATCCCAAAGAATCTCTAAAAGGATAAATTCCCCAAAACACACCTACACACATTAGAGTCAAACAGCTAAAACTCAACGATAAAAAGAAAAATCTGGGGGAAATCGGGAAGATGCTGGAGGAGTAACATGCAGAGATCACCTTCCTCCCCACAGATACACCAGAAATACATCTACACGTGGAACAACTCCTACAGAACACCTACTGAACGCTGGCAGAAGACCTCAGACCTCCCAAAAGGCAAGAAACTCCCCACGTACCTGGGTAGGGCAAAAGAAAAAAGAATAAACAGAGACAAAAGAATAGAGATGGGACCTGCACCAGTGGGAGGGAGCTGTGAAGGAGGAAAAGTTCCCACACACTAGGAAGCCTCTTCACGGGCGGAGACTACGGGTGGCAGAGGGGCAAAGCTTCGGAGCCGCTGAGGAGAGCGCAGCAACAGGGGTGTGGAGGGCAAAGCGGAGAGATTCTCGCACAGAGGATCGGTGCCGACCGGCACTCACCAGCCCGAGGCTTGTCTGCTCACCCACCGGGGCGGGCGGGGCTAGGAGCTGAGGCTCGGGCTTCGGTCGCAGCTCAGGGAGAGGACTGGGGTTGGCGGCGTGAACACAGCCTGAAGGGGGCTAGTGCGCCACGGCTAACCGGCAAGGAGTCTGGGGAAAAGTCTGGACCTGCCAAAGAGGCAAGAGACTTTTTCTTCCCTCTTTGTTTCCTGGTGCGGGAGGAGAGGGGATTAAGAGCGCTGCTTAAAGGAGCTCCAGAGATGAGCGCAAGCTGCAGCTAAGAGCGTGGACCCCAGAGACAGGCATGAGATGCTAAGGCTGCTGCTGCTGCCACCAGGAAACCTGTGTGCGAGCACAGGTCACTATCCACACCCCCTTTCCAGGGAGCCTGTACAGGCCGCCACTGCCAGGATCCTGGGATCCAGGGACAACTTCCCCGGGAGAATGCCACAGGCTGGTGTAACGTCCTGCCGGCCTCTGCCGCCGCAGGATCGCCCCGCATCCGCACCCCTCCCTCCCCCTGGCCTGAGTGAGCCAGAGTCCTCGAAGCAGCTGCTCCTTTAACCGCGTCCTGTCTGAGCGAAGAACAGACAACCTCCGGGTGACCTACAGGCAGAGGCAGGGCCAAATCCAAAGCTGAGCCCCGGGAACTGTGCGAACAAAGAAGAGAAAGGGAAATCTCTCCCAGCAGCCTCAGAAGCAGTGGATTAAAGCTCCACAATCAACTTGATATACCCTGCATCTGTGCAATACATGAATAGACAACGAATCATCCCAAATTGAGGAGGTGGACTTTGACAGCAAGATTTATGATTTTTTCCCCTTTTCCTCTTTTTGTGAGTGTATATGTGTATGCTTCTGTGTGAGATTTTGTCCATATAGCTTTGCTTTCACCATTTGTCCTAGGGTTCTATCCGTCTGGTTTTTTTGTTTGTTTGTTTTTTCTTAAAAAAATTGTTTTTTCTTAAAAATTATTTTTTATTTTAATAACTTTATTTTATCTTACTTTCTTTTATCTTCTTTCTTTCCTTCCTTCCTTCTGCCTTCCTTCCTTCCTTCCTTTCTGTCTGCTTTCTTTCTTTCTAATTTTCCTCCCTTTTATTCTAAGCCGTGTGGATGAAAGGTTCTTGATGCTGCAGCCAGGAGTCAGTGCTGTGCCTCTGAGGTGGGAGAGCCAACTTCAGGACACTGGTCCACAAGGGACCTCCCAGCTCCACATAATATCAAACAGCTAAAATCTCCCACAGATCTCCATCTCAACACCAGCACCCAGCTTCACTCAATGACCAGCAAGCTACAGTGCTGGACGCCCTATGACAAACAACTAGCAAGACAGGAACACAACCCCACCCATTAGCAGAGAGGCTGCCCAAAATCATAATAGGTCCACAGACACCCCAAAACACACCACCAGACATGGACCTGCCCACCAGAAAGACAAGATCCAGCCTTCTCCACCAGAACACAGGCACTAGTTCCCTCCACCAGGAAGCCTACACAACCCACTGAACCAACTTTACCACTGGGACAGACACCAAAAACAACGGGAACTACGAACCTGCAGCCTGCAAAAAGGAGACCCCAACACAGTAATATAAGCAAAATAAGAAGACAGAAAAACACAAAGCAGATGAAGGAGCAAGATAAAAACCCACCATTCCTAAAAAATGAAGAGGAAATAGGCAGTCTACCTGAAAAAGAATTCAGAATAATGACAGTAAAGATGATCCAAAATCTTGGAAATAGAATAGACAAAATGCAAGAAACATTTAACAAGGACCTAGAAGAACTAAAGATGAAACAAACAACGATGAACAACACAATAAATGAAATTAAAAATACTCTAGATGGGATCAATAGCAGAATAACTGAGGCAGAAGAACGGATAAGTGACCTGGAAGATAAAATAGTGGAAATAACTACTGCAGAGCAGAATAAAGAAAAAAGAATGAAAAGAACTGAGGACAGTCTCAGAGACATCTGGGACAACATTAAAGGCAACAACATTCGAATTATAGGGGTTCCAGAAGAAGAAGAGAAAAAGATAGGGACTGAGAAAATATTTGAAGAGATTATAGTTGAAAACTTCCCTAATATGGGAAAGGAAATAGTTAATCAAGTCCAGAAGCACAGAGAGTCCCATACAGGATAAATCCAAGGAGAAACACGCCAAGACACATATTAATCAAACTGTCAAAAATGAAATACAAAGAAAACATATTAAAAGCAACAAAGGAAAAACAACAAATAACACACAAGGGAATCCCCATAAGGTTAACAGCTGATCTTTCAGCAGAAACTCTGCAAGCCAGAAGGGAGTGGCAGGGCATATTTAAAGTGATGAAGGAGAAAAACCTACAACCAAGATTACTCTACCCAGCAAGGATCTCATTCAGATTTGACGGAGAAATTAAAACGTTTACAGACAAGCAAAAGCAGAGAGTTTAGCACCACCAAACCAGCTTTACAACAAATGCTAAAGGAACTTCTCTAGGCAAGAAACACAAGAGAAGGGAAAGACCTACAATAACAAACCCCAAACAATTAAGAAAATGGGAATAGGAACATACATATCAATAATTACCTTAAATGTAAATGGATTAAATGCTCCCACCAAAACAAACAGACTGGCTGAATGGATACAAAAACAAGACCCATATATATGCTGTCCACTTCAGACCTAGAGACACATACAGACTGAAAGTAAGAGGATGGAAAACGATATTCCATGCAAATGGAAACCAAAAGAAAGCTGGAGTAGCAATTCTCATATCAGACAAAATAGACTTTAAAATAAAGACTATTAGAGGAGACAAAGAAGTACACTACATAATGATCAAGGGATCGATCCAAGAAGAAGATATAACAAGTGTAAATATTTATGCACCCAACATAGGTGCACCTCAATACATAAGGCAAATACTAACAGCCATAAAACGGGAAATTGACAGTAACACATTCATAGTAGGGGAGTTTAACACCCCACTTTCACCAATGGACAAATCATCCGAAATGAAAATAAATAAGGAAACACAAGCTTTAAATGATACATTAAACAAGATGGACTTAATTGATATTTATACGACATTCCATCCAAAAAAAATAGAATACACATTTTTCTAAAGTGCTCATGGAACATTCTCTAGGATAGATCATATCTTGGGTCACAAATCAAGCCTTGGTAAATTTAAGAAAATTGAAATTGTATCAAGTAACATTTCCAACCACAATGCTATAAGACTAGATATCAATTACAGGAAAAGATCTGTAAAAAATACAAACACATGGAGGCTAAACAATACACTACTTAATAACGAAATGATCACTGAAGAAATCAAAGAGGAAATCAAAAAATACCTAGAAACAAATGATAATGGAGACACGACGACCCAAAACCTATGGGATGCAGCTAAAGCAGTTCTAAGAGGGAAGTTTATAGCAATACAATCCTACCTTAAGAAACAGGAAACATCTCGAAAAAACAACCTAACCTTGCACCTAAAGGAATTAGAGAAAGAAGAACAAAAAAACCCCCAAAGTTAGAAGGAAAGAAATCATAAAGATCAGATCAGAAATAAATGAAAAACAAATGAAGGAAACGATAGCAAAGATCAATAAAACTAAAAGCTGGTTCTTTGAGAAGATAAACAAAATTGATAAACCATTAGCCAGACTCATGAAGAATAAAAGGGAGGGGATTCCCTGGTGGCGCAGTGGTTGGGAGTCTGCCTGCCGATGCGGGAGACATGGGTTCGTGCCCCGGTCTGGGAGGATCCCACATGCCACGGAGCGGCTGGGCCCATGAGCCATGGCCGCTGAGCCTGCGCGCGTCCAGAGCCTGTGCTCCACAGCAGGGGAGGCCACAGCAGTGAGAGGCCCACGTACTGGAAAAAAAAAAAAAAGAATAAAAGGGAGAAGACTCAGATCAATAGAATTAGAAATGAAAAAGGAGAAGTAACAACTGACACTGCAGAAATACAAAAGATCATGAGAGATTACTACAAGCAACTCTATGCCAATAAAATGGACAACCTGGAAGAAATGGACAAATTCTTAGAAATGCACAACCTGCCAAGACTGAATCAGCAAGAAATAGATAATATGAACAGACCAGTCACAAGCACTGAAATTGAAACTGTGATTAAAAATCTTCCAACAAACAAAAGCCCAGGACCAGATGGCTTCACAGGCGAATTCTATCAAACATTTAGAGAAGAGCTAACACCTATCCTTCTCAAACTCTTCCAAAATATAGCAGAGGGAGAAACACTCCCAAACTCATTCTACGAGGCCACTATCACCCTGATACGAAAACCAGACAAAGATGTCACAAAGAAAGAAAACTACAGGCCAATATCACTGATGAACATAGATGCAAAAATCCTCAACAAAATACTAGCAAACAGAATCCAACAGCACATTAAACGGATCACACACCATGATCAAGTGGGGTTTATTCCAGGAATGCAAGGATTCTTCAATATACGCAACGTGATACACCATATTAACAAATTGAAGGAGAAAAACCATATGATCGTCTCAATAGATGCAGAGAAAGCTTTCGACAAAGTTCAACACACATTTATGATAAAAACCCTGCAGAAAGTAGGCGTAGAGGGAACTTTCCTCAACATAATAAAGGCCATATATGACAAACCCACAGCCAACATCGTCCTCAATGGTGAAAAACTGAAAGCATTCCCACTAAGATCAGGAAGAAGACAAGGTTGCCCACTCTCACCACTCTTATTCAACATAGTTTTGGAAGTTTTAGCATCATCAATCAGAGAAGAAAAGGAAATAAAAGGAATCCAAATTGGAAACGAAGAAGTAAAGCTGTCACTGTTTGCAGATGACATGATATTATACATATAGAGATTCCTAAAGATGCTACCAGAAAACTACTAGAGCTAATCAATGAATTTGTTAAAGTAGCAGGATACAAAATTAATGCAGAGAAATCTCTGGCATTCCTATACACTAATGATGAAAAATCTGAAAGTGAAATCAAGAAAACACTCCCATTTACCACTGCAACAAAAAGAATAAAATATCTAGGAATAAACCTACCTAAGGAGACAAAAGACCTGTATGCAGAAAATTATAAGACACTGATGAAAGAAATTAAAGATGATACAAATAGATGGAGAGATATACCATGTTCTTGGATTGGAAGAATCAACATTGTGAAAATGACTCTACTACCCAAAGCAATCTACAGATTCAATGTAATCCCTGTCAAACTACCACTGGTATTTTTCACAGAACTAGAACAAAAAATTTCACAATTTGTACGGAAAGACAAAAGACCCCGAATAGCCAAAGCAATCTTGAGAACGAAAAACGGAGCTGGAGGAAACAGGCTCCCTGACTTCAGACTATACTACAAAGCTACAGTAATCAAGACAGTATGGTACTGGCACAAAAACAGAAAGATAGATCAATATAACAAGATAGAAAGCCCAGAGATAAACCCACGCACATATGGTCACCTTATCTTTGATAAAGGAGGTAGGAATGTACAGTGGAGAAAAGACAGCCTCTTCAATAAGTGGTGCTGGGAAAACTGGACAGGTACATGTAAAAGTATGAGATTAGATCACTCTCTAACACCATACACAAAAATAAGCTCAAAATGGATTAAAGATCTAAATGTAAGGCCAGAAACTATCAAACTCTTAGAGGAAAGCATAGGCAGAACACTCTATGACATAAATCACAGCAAGATCCTTTTTGACCCACCTCCTAGAGAAATGGAAATAAAAACAAAAATAAACAAATGGGACCTAATGAAACTTCAAAGCTTTTGCACAGCAAAGGAAACCATAAACAAGACCAAAAGACAACCCTCAGAATGGGAGAAAGTATTTGCAAATGAAGCAAGTGACAAAGGATTAATCTCCAAAATTTATAAGCAGCTCATGCAGCTCAATAACAAACAAACAAACAACCCGATCCAAAAATGGGCAGAAGACCTAAATAGACATTTTTCCAAAGAAGATATACAGACTGCCAACAAACACATGAAAGAATGCTCAGCATCATTAATCATTAGAGAAATGCAAATCAAAACTACAATGAGATATCATCTCACACCAGTGAGAATGGCCACCATCAAAAAAATCTAGAAAAAATAAATGCTGGAGATGGTGTGAAGAAAAGGGAACACTCTTGCACTGCTGGTGGGAATGTGAATTGGTACAGCCACTATGGAGATCAGTATGGATGTTTCTTAAAAAACTACAAATAGAACTACCACATGACGCAGCAATCCCACTACCGGGAATATACCCTGAGAAAACCATAATTCAAAAAGAGTCATGTACCAAAATGTTCATTGCAGCTCTATTTACAATACCCAGGAGATGGCAACAACCTAAGTGTCCATCATTGGCTGAATGGATAAAGAAGATGTGGCACATATATACAATGGAATATTACTCATCCATAAAAAGAAATGAAATTGAGCTATTTGTAATGAGGTGGATGTACCTACAGTCTGTCATACAGAGTGAAGTAAGTCAGAAAGAGAAAGATAAATACCGTATGCTAACACATATATATGGAATTTAAGAAAAAAAAATGTCATGAAGAACCTAGGGGTAAGACAGGAATAAAGACACAGACCTATTAGAGAATGGACTTGAGGATATGGGGAGGGGGAAGGGTAAGCTGTGACACAGCGAGAGAGTGGCATGGACATATATACACTACCAAACGTAAAATAGATAGCTAGTGGGAAGCAGGCACATAGCACAGGGAGATTAGCTCGGTGCTTTGTGACCACCTAGAGGGCTGGGATAGGGAGGGTGGGAGGGAGGGAGACGCAAGAGGGAAGAGATATGGGAACATATGTATATGTATAACTGATTCACTTTGTTATAAAGCAGAAACTAACACACCATTGGAAAGCAATTATACTCCAATAAAGATGTAAAAAAAAAAGAAAAAGAAAAATCTGGAAAGCAAACAGAAAAAACAAATAAAAAAGTACATTACATAGAGAGGAACAAAGATAATAATGTCACCGCTCTTTTCATTAGAAACTATACAGCCTAGAATAATATGGAATGGCATCTTCACTCTTCTTCAAAGTAATGATAGAAAAATCTCTCATCATAGACTTTGATACTCAGCAAAAATATCATTAAAAAAGTGAATGCAAAATAGACTTTTTCAGGGAATCAAAAGCTGAGAGAACTTATGACCATCAGGCCTGTGTTAAAAGGAATGTTATAGAAAGTTATTTAGACAGAGAAATATGACATTGGATGGAAATTGAGACCTACCTAGAGAAATAGTGGATTGGAAAGGGTAAAAATAATGGTAATTTACAGTAGCTTTTTTTCACAGTTTTAGTTGCTTTAAAAGATAATGCAGAAGAATTAACAGTGCATTGTGTAGTTTTGACATATATAGATGTAAAAATTATGACAAAAACAGCATATAGCATTAAGAGGGAGGGAATGAAAGAATAAATACTATTGTAGGGTTCTTACACTATACATGAAATTATATTTCAAGGTTGACATACATTCTAAACTCTACAGCAATCACAAAAATAATATAATAATTTACCTATATAATACAGGAAATCTCTAGAATAAAAAGTGCTATACTTTTAAAAAATCTTTTTAATTAATGAAGACTGCTGCTCTCTTTTTATAAAGCATTTGCTGTAAATTGAAAGAACAAATATATTTTAAGTGTTTAATCCTAAAGTCAGTAAACTTCTATCTATTTTCTCTTTACAAATACAAATATAAAATAACTGGGATTAATATAGTAAAGACAAGGACAAGGTAGACAATATTTTGTTCTATATATACTTTCAGCACTATGGAACACAGTAGTGGAAGTTTAAAAGTATTTTATTCTAAGCAACAAGCAATAAGATGAAATGTTCCACTTTCTATTGCTTAACCATGGTAGGAAAAATAATAAACTTGCATTATAAAATCACCTTCCAGGGTATAATGTTTCAAAATATACCAGACAGTGTGAAGAGCCCAAGGCAATAAGAGGAATTTTAAATGTAGAAGTTTTATTGGAAATAACATTGTTTATTTGTTCCTAATACGTTTTACTTCATTTTCATTTATGCTGATATTTTGGATCCAAAAGCATAGGGAAAATAGAATATTTGTATTTTCAGTTGCCATAAAACACATTCCAGTCCAAAAAAACAAAACAAAACAAAAACTTGAGTTTTAATCCTAATATAAGCCTTCCTATTTTTTCAACTTCCAAATTATAGTTATTGCTGTAATATGATTGACAGAAACACATCAAGCACTGGCCGTTTTCTTGCATTAATTGAACTACATTCATTCTAATCTTTGGGTTGCTAATGGTTTATGCTCTGCATCAGAACGAGCAGCCACTGGGCTAGTTTTCTGAAATTCCCATCCCCCTTTCTTTCTTTTCAGTTCTGCTTCTAGATGCTGCAGTAGATCAAAGCTTTTCAAAAGCAGCATCATGCTCATTGTCTTTCAAGCCATGGTATGATAGAGAGTGACGAAGAGGAACAAGAGTGTTTGGAACAGCTACAATGGTAACCATTATACATCAATCATAGAAGGACAAGCTGAATTGTGCGTAATTGATATGTGCCTATTGTAGAAGCTTTTTCTGTAACATCAGCTAGAAATAATCATTCTGAGGCAGGCTTTCCTGGGAAAGATATCCTCTCTCTTTTGGACGTGTATTTTCAGTATGGTAGGTGGTGCTGCAGTTAATGTAAGGCACATCAAATGAGTAATCCAGTTTCAAAGAATTGGTTTTAATTGCAGTGGCAATGCTCAATGACCAAGCATTGGAATGTATAATGCCAAGCATGGAACTGGCACTCCTTTGAATTAGAAATGATCTATTTTCATATTTATATCTGGCAAGCACCTTAAGTATGGAGAAATGCAAATGCTTCAGGGAGCTGCAAATGGGTATCTGCCCAATAGGTATCCTAATAGAGCAAAATGTCTAGCACTCTTGTGAAATTCGTTTCCAGAAATCTCTAGATCATGAAAATCCTACCTGGCACAGGCATAATTTGTCTTGTCTTTATACTTAGGGCACTGGATACTTCGCACCATTTTCTCCTGCTAACATTTATAATTTTAATTGGTAATGTTCAATATTTTACTCTACTTAATTTTACAATATAATATGTCTGATTATGCTGTACTTCATGGAATGTGCTTCAAAAAGTGAAATTCCAAAGTCTTTTTCTAATAAATATTTCCCAGGGGATTCGTTTTGTAGAAAGATGTAAAAATGTATTAAAAACGAGGGGGATTTTTATAGTTTTATAGGCACTACAAAAAACCCATAAATTTTCTGATACGCACATTATTAAAAATGTAAGTCAACCGATTTTAAGTTTATAGCTTCTCTGTAAGTTCCCTAATGTTTTTTACACGGAGGGGAAGATCTGCCTTCAGTCTGTTGCAGTGGGTTCTCTTGAGGAACAGAGCCCCCTGAACCCAAGAACTGTGCAGACAGAGAGGAGGTCACCACCATAGAGGACCTTAGAGGACCTTAGTGACCTTAGAGGAGGTCACCACCTTAGAGGACCTTAGAGGACCTTAGTGACCTTAGAGGAGGTCACTAAGAATTTGACCACTAGAAACACTCCCTGTCTTGGCTCAGCTGGGCAGGTGTGGAGAGGTGACTTCTTTCCATGATGGCCATGGAAAAGTTGTCTTAGACTTGGATAAAGTAGAGAAGGTAGCAAAAGAAAGGATTAAGGCCTCAATCTTATGATTTGACACAAACCAGAATGATATGACCTCTCTCTCTCTCTCTCTCTATATATATATATATATATATATACACACACACATCTATATACACCCATCTGTATTTGTATCTATAGCTATCTACATCTACCTCTATCTCTACATTTTTCTTAAGAGCCTAACTTGCATCAATAATTTGTTTGCTCCATCATTGCAAATCTCCCTATTGAACTGCATGTTGTCTGGACGTGAGGACGTTTCCTTTCTCTCCATACAATGTAACACTTATGTACAGACACAGGATAGAATTATTCATGGGCCTGAGTATGCTACTTACCTACCTGGACAGAATTAATCTCATTTAAATGAATACATTTCCTACTTAGTACACTGGGAAATCATTACTAAATTGTGGACACACATAAATTATTATCATCCTTGATACTAATGTCATTATAATGTCAAGTTCTATCATAAGTCTGCTTTAATTTAGCACTAAATACCTTCCACTTCTTGAAAATTGTTCCCATATGAAGATTAATAATGAATAATGTTGAGACCTTTATTTTATTTATCTTGTTTCCAAGTTTAACACAATTCAGTACTTAAAATATTTACATCTGAAATAAAAGTAAGGCCGTGTAAATTGATTACTGAGTAATAATATATTTCCTAATCTTAACCATGAAATGTTTATTAGGAAAGTCAGAGTTAAGTGGAATTGTGTTCATTGGGAACAAATACAATTTGGCAAAGTTAAGAGGACTTGTGTTCTACTAGATCAAATCTATGAAAAATTTGGCAAATAAATATTTTTTGTGATTCTTCATGACTTATTTTAAAGAATTTCAAAAATTTCATTCAGTGTTAATTAACTTTCTATGAGTTTTCATTTTTAAAAGTTTCTAAAACTGAAGTTTCTAAAAGTTAACCATCCTGCTCTTACAGTCTGACCTCATATCACAGAATGCTTTCTGAAAATCTATAAAAATAATATTTTTACATTACTTTAATGATATTTTTATTAAAACAACTCTTCATTGATATGATTAATCCCTAATAATGGACAATATACAGAATGTATCTGTAAAAAGGAATGAAGGAATTACTAGAAAGCTGAAGGGATAGATTCTGTAATCCATTCTTGCTCTATAATCACAGGTCACTGTCTAAATTAAGATCTGAACTTTACATTCTTATTCTATTATTTTCTCAGCCAATTCTTGATATGTTTCCCACACCTATGATCTATGAAAAATGTAACAAAAAACCATTGTGGGTCCCATGTAACAGCACTGTTATGGACTGAAAGTTTGTATTCTCCAAAATTCACATGTCAAAGCACTAACCATAATGTGATGGTATTTGGAGATAAGGCTTTGTGAAAGTAATTAGGTTAAGATGAGGTCATGAGGGTGGGGCCTCATGATAGGATTAATGCCTGGAAAAAAAGAGGCACAAGGAGAGTTTATTTCTCCTTGTCTCTGCCCTAACACAAGGAAGAGGTTGTGTGAGCACACAGAAGGCAGCTGCCTGTAATCCAAGAGAAGAGACCTCAGAATGAAACCTACATTGCTGGCACCTTGATCTTGGATTTCCCAGACTCTAGAACTGTAAGAAATAAATTTTTGTTGTTTAAGCCACCCAGTCTAAAATACTTTTTGTTACAGCAGCTCAAGTTGACTAAGGCAAGCCCCAATTTATGCTTCAGTTGGTTTTCTTTGGTTGTTAGCAACAGAAACCTACCCTGACTAACTTTAGCAAGACACAGGGATATTGCTTAATAGACTAATTCCCATCAGAAAAAAATCAATTAGCCTGCCTGAGAGTTGGTAAAATTTAATCCAGGACTTTGGTATCAATTTTTATAACTAACATGAGTCAAAATTATATTTTTCTTTGCTATTTGCTATTTGTGATCTCTTGAATCAATTTTTATAATTGGCATTTCCCTAGAAAATTATTAATTTTATCCAGGTTTTCAAACTCACTAATACAAATTACTTTTTTATAATAATTATATTTTTTACACTTTTATTAAAATATAATTGACATAAGACATTGTATTAAAGTGTATTACATAATGATTTGCTGTATGTGTGTACTGTGAAATGCTAACCACAATAAGTTTAGTTAGCATCTGTCACCACATATAGTTAGTTTTTTTTCTTGTGATGAGAACTTTTAAGATCTACTCTCTTAGCACCTTTCAAATATGCAATACAGTGTTATTAACTATACTCACCATGCTGTACATTATATCCTCAGAACTTACTTATAACTGGAAGTTTGTGCCTTTTGACCACTTTTACCTATTTCCCCTACCTCCCACCCCAGCCTCTGGCAACCATCAAACTGTTCTCTGTATCTATAAGTTCATTTTTGTTTTGTTTTATTTTGTTTTTAGATTCCACATATAAGTGAGATCATACAGTATTTGTCTTTCTCTGACTTATTTCACCTAGGTCACAAACAACCAGAGGAGAAAAAAAAAAAGAAGATATACAATGGCCAGTAAGCACATAAAAAGATGCCCAACATTATTAGTTATTAAGGAAATCCAAATCAAAACCATAAGATACCTCTTCATAAAAACTAGGGTAGCTATAAAAAATATATGGACAATAACAAATCTTTGTGAAAATGTGGAGATACTGGGACCCTAAACATTGCTGGTAGAAGTGTAAAATGATGCAGCAATTATAGAAAACAGTTTGGCTGTACCTGAAAAAGTAAACATAGAGTTAATTTATGATCCACAATTTCACTCTTTGGTATATACAAAAGAGAGCTGAAATCATATGTTCACATAAAAACTTGTCCATGAATGTTCATAGCAGTTCTACTCAGAAAAGCCAAAAAGTGGAAACAATCCTGATGTCCATCAGTTGAGGAATAGATTTAAAAAATGTGGTATATCCATTCAATGGAATATAATTCAAAAATGAAAAGTAATGAAGTACTTATACATGCTACATGATGGATAATCTTGAAAACATTATTCTATGTGAAAGAAGTCAGACATAAAAAAGTCACATATTGTATGATTCCATTTCTATTAAGTATCCAGGTCAAATCTGCAGAGACTGAAAGTAGATAAGTGACTGCCAGGGGATTTGAGGAGCTGGGAATTGGGAATAACTGCTAAAAAGCATACAATTTCTTTTGAGGGGGCGGTGATAGAAATATTCTGGAATTAGTGAACGATGATGAATGCATAGTAGTTGAATACACTAAAGAACTTTGAATTTTACGATTTAAAATAGTAAATTTTATGGTATATGAATTATATCTCAAAAACATTTAAAAATGCATAGTTCATGAATTATCACAAAGATCATACTTGTGTTACAGCACCTAAGTCAAAAAGAGTAGGGCATTGCCAATATTGCATATCTCCTTTCATGTTTTCTTTCATGGTTTTACCTTCTGGACTTTCACACCTAAATACTGTTCCTAATATGTATGATATTTTTGCATCTACCCTATTTTACTCAACATTATGCTTGTGTGATTCATCACTGTTGTTGCACATACCTATAGTTTGTTCACTTTCATTGTTATATATTTTTCTAGCTTATTAATAGGCTACACTTTATTTAATATATGTATATACAATGGACAGATATTTGGAATTTTCCCTATTACAAATAATGCAAGAATCATCATTTCTTAATGCACATATGTATGCAATTTTGTTGACTGCACATTTTACTGGATGCATATATTTATTGGATTCACATATGTATGCAATTCCTGAAGAGGGTGAATTGCTGGGTTATGGGGTATGCATATGCTCAGCCTTAGTAGATAATTACAAACAAATTTACACCATCCCCAGCAAGTATGAAGGGTTCAGTTGCTTCATTTCCTTGTCATTGTATACTTTGTATAGGCAGCATCCTTGGTATTTGCTCACTGTCTTAGTTAACTCAGGCTGTCATAACGAAATACCATAGACTGGGTGGCTTAAACAATAAAGATTTATTTCTCACATTTCTGAAAGCTGAGTAGTCCAAGATCAAGGTGCCAGCAAGGCAGGTTTCATTCTGAGGCCTCGTCTCTTAGCTTGTAGGCAGCCACCATTTTACTTCGTGCTCACATGATCTCTTCTTTGTATGCTTAAGGGAGGAGAGACAGCCGGCAAGCCCTCAGGTTTCTTGTCTTAAAAAGTCACTAATCCCATCATGAGGGCCCCACACTCATGACCTCATACTAAATTGCGGGAGAGGGGCACAGATATTCAGTCCGCAACAGCAACATTTGGTATTGTCAGTCTTTTAAAATTTCAGTCATTCTATCTTGCATATAGCAATATATATTAGCCTAACATCTAGTGTTACCTACCGGCACATTAAAGAACTCCTCAGACCATATTCTTTCAGAGTTTCCTGGCTAAATTTGGCCCATTGTGTTTCCATATAAATTTGAGCCAGCTTCTCAGGTCTTAACCATCTGACAGGAATTTGATGGGGATTTTATTGACTTTACAGATTAATTTGGAAAAATCAAATATTGTATCTATTTATAGGCCTATTTTAATATCTCTCAATATTTTAGGCCATATATGTCTTTTGTAAGATTTATTATTCCAATGTATTTATTTTAAATTTATTATGATAGTTTCATTTAAAATAATTTGTTTTATGTTTCTTCAAGATATATATTCAGTTGAGCACTATATATTATTCTTGTATCTAACAAACTTGTTATACTATCTATAATGACAATGTATTTTTTCTTTTCCAATACTTATATATTTTTTTCTTTTTTTATGTCTTATTTTCTCACTAGGATCACCAGTAAAAAGTTCAAATATTTTAAAAGAAGTGGTATTAGTGGCCATTCTTGGCTCATTCCTAATACCAAATTGAAATCAACATTCCACCATTAAGAATAGTTGTGAGTATTTTTGTAGCCACTTTTTATCACATTAGAAAAATTCTTTTTAGTCTTCTAAGATATTTTTTATTATGAACAGATGTTGTAGTGACCAAATGCTTTTTATGCATATATTAAAATGATCATGTGCTTTTTTTCTCATTCTGTTAATGATTGATTTTTAAAGTTAAACTTAGATTTGTGGAATAAATATGAAAACAGTAATATATTCATAATAAAAAATATACATTTAGTACTTCACATCTGTTTTTATGAGTAACATTGACCTAAAATTTTCCTTTATTGTGATGTCTTTGTCAGAGCTTGTATCGAAATTTTGCTGTCCTCATAAAATGTGTTAGGAAGCATTATCTCTTTTCCTGTTCTCTTGAAGTGTTTATATGTCTGGCATTATTTACTTTTTTTTTTTTTTTGCGGTACGTGGGCCTCTCACCGTTGTGGCCTCTCCCGTTGCGGGCTCCGGACGCACAGGCCCAGCGGCCAAGGCTCACGGGCCCAGGCGCTCCACGGCATGTGGGATCTTCCTGGACCGGGGCACGAGCCCATGTCCCCTGCATCGGCAGGCGGACTCTCAACCACTGCGCCACCAGGGAAGCCCTATTTATTTTTTTAAAGTATTATAATATTTGCTAGTGGATCTTATGAGCCTAGAGTTTCTGAAGGAAGATGAGGTATGGATCAATTACTTTAACTGGTATAGGATTACTTAGGTCTTCTATTAAGTTTTTTTTAGAAATTTGTAATTTTCCAGGAATTTGTTTATTTCCTCTAGAGTTTGATATTTTTATATTTTTGGTTGTAAAGTTATTTTGTCTTTTTCTTTTTTTTTTTTTTTTACAATACTGTCATTACCCTCCTATTTCTAGGATTTGTAATGATTTTATCATTTCCATTTCTGACATTGGCTATTTGTACATTATCTTTTTCCTTTGATTTGTTTCCTAAGAGCTTTTTCATTTTATGCTTTATTTCCCCAAAGTTTCATCAGGGGGTTATTACTCTTTTTAAAGAAACAACACAGTTTTATTGTTCCACTTCATTTTATATGTTTTCTATTTTATTAATTTCTTACCTTAGATATTTGAAGAAACTTGGGTGCTAACAGTGTAAAGAAGAGTTATGAGATCAGCATCGAGGGGAGGATAGAAGTCCCAGATGGGATGAATCCACATAATATAGAGTGTTTGTTACTTACCTCTCCTCTCACTGTCTCACTGCCTTGTCTCACTTCTTTCACTGTAAATATTTCTTTACAGATATTTGTTGAACAAATTAATGACAATATAGTTATCCCACAGTGACTAATTTTTTTCTTTAGCCATTAGTTTATGGTTAGTGATAGACTAATTGTCTGTTATTAAAAAAATAAAATAAAAAGCTTGATAGAGAAACAAGGTTTCTTATTCCTGATCTCTTATGCTGGCATTTCTTTTATTGGCCCCAAATTATATACTGACTGCAGATAATTATGCTAATTTCCTCAGCTGATTTCTTAGTAACACAACTCTGGGAAAATATTATAAAACTCTGAGGAAGTTGTCTTGAAAGGGGCAAGAACCAGGCCTAAATAAATAAACATTTTAAAAATTAGAAGAATAAAAAGCTTTTTATTATTGCTTCCACATTCTAGAGAAGAGACTGTGTTCTTTACTCTCTCAGAATGTTTAATGACATGTATCATGTGAATTTTTAAGTGGATCTTTAAGTATCATAGTCATTCATTCATTCTTTTATTTATTTGCATGCATACTTTGATTCATAGTTAATGAGTTCTTTAATTCAAGATATGGCATGCAACCAGTTTCACTGAAATTTCACAAAGTGGGTGCTTGTAGAAAGTGGTGTCTTTTCACTTCTAACTATTTAAAGAGCAAGGTCTTGAATTTGATGTTACTTATTTTAGACATTAACCCTTGAACTGATTTTCTAGATACAATAGCAAAGAAATCCCAGGCATTCTGCAAGTTGATACAAAGAAAAGCAGAATAACTACTTCTAAGACTCACAAAGCTGTCATTGTTCAGACAGTGAAATATATACTTGAAATCTTATTTTTTAAAAGGCTTTTTGGAAAAAAATTCAGAGTCCTTTTATGGATGTTCCCTGGATTTTATTTTTAAGAATAAAGTTTAAGACTACTTATTGCGAAAGACATTGCCGTGAATATAGTAGTTGGTTTACCTAAAGTACATGCCCTTAAATGCAAAATACAAGGCGGTTATTATTTAAAGGAGTCATGAATCTTCAGTTCTTGGTGTGATAAATGTGAAAAATGATTGACAGCCATGAAGATGAAAAGGGAAAAGCAAATTTTTACACAATTCTTTCAAAATGCCATCTAAATGTAGAAAAAAGTAGGCAAAGATGATATGGGTATAACAGAATGATATGTTATATTTATATACCAAGAAAGCACTATTAAAATACGCTTCTTTATCACATATGTTTGCTAGTTTGCTTACAGCTAAACATGGTTTGTCTTAGTTATAACATTACTATGCTAAAATTTGGCTGATTCTAGTTAAAATATACACACTGGGAAATATTTTTAGTGCTTATTAGATTTATAGAGATTACTGCTGTGCTACTCACAGGATATTTCAATATTGTTCTAAGCCAGTGCTCTCGGAGAAAACTTTATGTGATGATGGAAATGTTCTCTGTGTTGTGCAATACAGTGGCCACAAGCCACATGTGGTTACTGAGCACTTGGAATGTGGCTAGTACAACTAAAGAAATGCACTTTAAAAGTTTATTTAATTTTAGCTAATTTAAATTTCATATTAAATATCCACATGTGGCTAACATACTATACAGCACATTATTTCCATGTATGTGAGTTAAAACACATAAACTACTTAGAACAGTATTTGGCAGATAATTAGTACTTATTAGCTTGTTATTAATGTTGCTATTGTTATTAATATGCTTAAAGTGTATTTTGGGAAAGAGCAGGTTGATCACGTGAATCCAGTTAGCAATAAGATATTGTCTTAAATATTTGTGCACTCAAAGTTCTAAGAATCTGTCAGCACTACTCATTAGTGTCTGTTCTCCTGACATCCACCAGCTTAAAAAAAAAAAATTGTTTTCAATAGATTCTCTGTCCATTGTGAAATCTGAGATGTTTTTACGATTTAAAGCTGAGTTATATAATTTGTGGACTCCGTATACTTCCTGTTGTCCCTTCCTCTATTTTTCTTCTTCCTTTGCCTATTTTAAAAATCACAATGGTGCAAATTTGGACTTATATCAAAAAGTTTTCAGAGGAAGAAATATGCAAATAAAATTTTTTCTAAATCTTACATTAAATTATGAAAACAACATAAGCATCTACCTCTTCTACTTACTGAATAAGAAAAATCTATTTTATTTTTTTAGTTTCATAGAATTGCCATATATATTTATAAGACCTCACAAATATTTGACTTAAATATTTTAGAGCACATTTAACTTGCTCCCGAAGAAAATTTTGAACACTTTTAAGAGTATCTTAATTTTTAGGCTCTGTAGATTTTCTGTCATTAGTCTCAATCAGGAGCTACATATGTTATGAATTCCCTCAATATTCCTATGAAACAAGTCAATTTAAGTTGGATAATCATTTTTATTATCTCTTTTGCACCTTCTCTACATTTTTCATGCATTAGCTTTGAGGTCTTTACTAAAACCATACCTGAATTTTAATTCACTGCTTCTTTAAGAAGTTAGGCAAAGATCTTGATTATATTTGTTTAGTTTTTAACAAATTTATTGGAGTATAATTGCTTTACAGTCTTGTGTTAGTTTCTGTTGTATAACAAAGTGAATCAGCTATATGTATACATATATCCCCATATCCCCTCCTTCTTGCATCTCGCTCCCACCCTCCCTATCCCACCCCTTCCCACTAGCTATCTATTTTACATTTGGTAGTGTATATACATCAATGCTGCTACTCTCTCACTTCGTCCCAGCTTACCCTTCCCCCTCCCTGTGTCCTCAAGTCCATTCTCTACGTCTGAGTCTTTATTTCTGTCCTGCCCTTAGGTTCATCAGAACCTTTTTTTTTTTTTTTTAGATTCCATATATATGTGTTAGCATGCAGTATTTGTTTTTCTCTTTCTGACTTGCTTCACTCTGTATGACAGACTCTAGGTCCATGCACCTCACTACAAATAACTCAATTTCGTTCCTTTTTATGGCTGAGTAATTTTCCATTGTATGTATGTGCCACATCTTCTTTATCCATTCATCTGTCGATGGACACTTAGGTTGCTTCCAGTCCTGGCTATTGCAAATAGTGCTGCAATGAACACTGTGTACATGTCTCTTTTTGAATTATGGTTTTCTCAGAGTATATGCCCAGCAGTGGTATTGCTGGGTCATATGGTAGTTCTATTTTTAGTTTTTTAATGAACTTCCGTACTGTTCTCCATAGTGGCTGTATCAATTTACATTCCCACCAACATGCAAGAGGGTTCCCTTTTCTCCACACCCTCTCCAGCATTTATTGTTTGTAGATTTTTTGATGATGGCCATTCTGACCCGCACGAGGTGACACCTCATTGTGGTTTTGCTTTGCATTTCTCTACTGATCAGTGATGTTGAGCATCCTTTCATGTGCCTGTTGGCCATCTGTATATCTTCTTTGGGAAAATGTCTATTCAGGTCTTCTGCCCATTTTTTAATTGGGTTATTTTTTTGATATTGAGTGGTATGAGCTGTTTATATATTTTGGATATGGATATTAACCCCTTATTGGTCATGTCATTTGAAAATAGTTTTTCCCATTCAGTAAGTTGTCTTTTCGTTGTGTGAATGGTTTCCTTTGCTGTGCAAAAGTTGTTAAGTTTAATTAGGACCCATTTGTTTACTTTTGCTTTTTGTTCCTTTTGCCTTAGGAGATAGATCCAAAAAATATTGCTACAGTTTATGTAGAGTGCTCTGCCTACATTTTCTTCTAGAAGTTTTATGGTTTCAGGTCTTACATTTAGTTCTTTAATCCATTTTGAGTTTATTTTTGTCGATGGTGTGAGAAAATGTTCTAACTCCATTCTTTTACATTTAGCTGTCCAGTTTTCCCAGAACCACTTACTGAAGAGAATGTCTTTTCTTCATTGTATATTTTTGCTTCCTTTGTTGTTGATTAATTGACCACAAGTGTGTGGGTTTATTTCTGGGCTCTCTATTACGTTCAGAACAACAAAGCTTCTTGACATATATTTTAGCAATATTTTTATATCTATGTAAAGGTAGATGTTAAATGATTATTTGAATGAAAGGAAGTTTAGGATGATAATTTATCACATTTTTTCCAAAATGCAGAAATAAATTTTACTCATGGTTATGTTGTTAGGATTACTATGATTTGTCCACCCATTCCTGCTAGTTAGTTTGTATACTAAGTCAGTTCAACTTTGTTTCTAAGGTCAATGGCATCTAAATAAGCATCTTAAAACTTCTTTATATTCAGGATCTGAAACAATTTGATTCATCCTTTAAAGAAATGAAAGGAAAACAAGAAACTTAAGTGGAACATTTTATCAAAATATTCATATATATAATGAAGATAAGGTTCTGATTCAGATTCCATGAAAACATTCAATATATTCCATAAGACAATTTATTTGTAAATGTAATAATTAGAGTAGTATTCTGAATCCCTCCTATTTTTACTATTGCATGAGTTTCTATCAGATTTCATGGACTGGAATACAAGATCATACTTGATCTTTTTTTTGCTTGTTGGCTGGTTGGTTGTTCTTTTTCTTGCCACACCATGTAGCACGTGGGATCTTGGTTCCCCAACCAGGGATCAAACCCGCGCCCCCTGCAATGGAAGCTCAGAGTCTTAACCACTGGACCACCAGGGAAGTCCCAAGCGTACTTGATCTTGATGGTACTATTTGAGATGATTAGATTCAGTCTCCAGGCTTCCTGATGTTGTGTCATATAATGGATTTGAGAAGGAGTACATAGAACTCTAAAGAAAAACACATTGAGAAAAGTTATGATTTTAGGCGTTAAAATAAGAGACTTCTTTCCAGATCATGCAGATTGAGGTGAATTTTTAATGGATTTTCATTGCAGTAATAACTAGAGCATCACCAGCTCCTACTTCAGCACCTCCAATCCACACCGCCTGAACCACTGACGCAGGCCTAGTCTTGGTGTATGCCCAGCGTCCTCTAGTGGCATAGGAGTCACTGCCTCATCCTCACCTCTGCATATACCTTATATGGATCATGATTTTAAAAATATAGCAACAATAACAAAGTACAAAACCCCCTACTTACTTATGAGACAACTGGGGTAGGTTGAACACTGATTGAATATTTGATTGTGTCAAGGAATTATTATTAAATGTTTAAGCGTGTTACTGTGGTTATATATTTCTTTATGTTCTTATCCTGGTACAACTGAAGTCTGTACAGGTAAAATTAAATGATATCTGGAATTTGCTTAAAAACACTCTGGTTGACACCAAGAGTGAACCATAATGTAAACTATGGACTCTGGGTGATAATGACATGTCAGTGTAAGTTCATCAATTGTGAGAAATCTACCCCTCTGGTGGTGGATGTTGATAATGGGGGAGGCTATGCATGGGTTGGGGCAGGGAGTATATGGAAAGTTTTAGGTTCTGCCCTGAACCTAAAACTGCTCTAAAGAAAATTAAGTCTATTTAAAAAAGTATCACCACCATTCTGGTGGGTGAAGGGAATAGGTGGCAGTAGAGGTGAAACAAGAATGACCACAGGTTGATAATTGCTGACGTTGGCTGATGGGTATGTGGTTTTCATTATACTATTCTCTCAATTTCTATTTCAGAATATGAGAATTTTCTCTAAGAATGTTCAGAAGAGTATTTTTGGGCAAGTCTATTTCTCTGTTACAATGTCAGGGAAGGTGCACTTAGTTTAATTAATACAAAGTCATTTGTTTCTGAAACAACAGAAATCAAAATAGCAACAAAAGTCTAGAGCTATGACAGGATTTCTTAGCCATTCTTAATCGGAAGAAAAAAACATGAAAGAGGAATGATAAATATAAAAATGTCAAATTTAAAACACATTTTAATTCCTTACATCATTTGTAACTTTCAGATACTAAAAGTTAAACTACTCTAAAGACTAAAAAGATTGTTTTCTTTAGTAAAAATGAAAATAGGTTTATATTACACCTTCCTACTTTGTCAAGAAGATGTATTACATTTTGTTTCTTAAATATTCATTTATTTATTTGTTTATTATCCATTAAGTAGGACTACATTTTCTTTTCTTTTTTTTTTTTTTTTTTTTGCGGTACGTGGGCCTCTCACTGTTGTGGCCTCTCCCTTTGTGGAGCAAAGGCTCCGGACGCGCAGGCTCAGCCGCCATGGCTCATGGGCCCAGCCGCTCCGCAGCATGTGGGATCTTCCCAGCCCGGGGCACGAACCCGTGTCCCCTGCAACGGCAGGCGGACTCTCAACCACTGTGCCACCAGGGAAGCCCTACATTTTCATTTTTATTCTACGACTTGACTGACTTGGCAAATCATCCAAATTAATTCTGTGTTCTGGGAAATATCTTCCTTCTTCCTTTCATTCCTAACAAAACAGTACTAAAAGTGTATATGACATCATTATTGAAGATGCAATGCCCTTAATTTCTCCTTTCCTCTTTTTAAGTTATCAGGTAACAGAAATAAAAAAGTCAAGGGTTGTGTTAGACTTCAACCACATCACTCAAAAATTCTAGAAACCACCTGATCTGAAACCTTTGCTACTCAGTTTCAGCAACAGTAACAACTGTTTTATGGAGGATTTTCATTAAAAAAAATAATAGGAGAAAATGAAAGTTGGTTTTCTACGTGCTCACTTTCACAAGAGAATGAATTTGATACAATATTTCTAAAATCAGATGTAAGGAAGCTTTCATACAGAAGAAGTGATGTGTTATGGCTAATCCTGTTTTATACCCAGAGGGATGCTCATATTACCTATTTAAGAAAGGGGTGAGAGAGATTTTATTATACTTGCCATTTTCTCTCTAGCCTACTTCATATTGCACTGATAAGGAGTAGCCCTAAAAAGAGGCCAAGAAAGATGTACCACTCTTTTCCTTTCTCCTTTCTCTTTCTAAGTTATCAGGTAACAATCCTCACAGCCCACACCTGAATTGAAAGAGAGCATAGAACGCTATTCTCCCTTTTGTGTTTGGGAATAAAATATGAAGAACAGTCAATGAAGAGTTACTGTGAGTAGATGACTAATACTTTGTGGGTTAAACTGATATTTTCCAGATTTGTCAGCTCTATTTGGGTATGAACAGTGACCACAAAGCCATTTAACAGTGAACTGATTCTACAAGCAGATTGAAACCATCCTGAAATGGAAAATTCTCATTGCATATTTAGAGAGACTGAAACTCCTTCCCATCCCATCTCTTTAAGTGGAGAAATAATTCCACTAAAACACATCTTTTAACCATGATATGGGAACATGTCCAGACAACACTGTGTGTGTGTGTGTGTGTGTGTGTGTGTGTGTGTGTGTGTGTATGTGTGCACGTGTGCAGGCTTATTCCCCGTTCTGAAACAATACAGTTCATTACCACTTACCTCTGTTTTCTCTGGGTTGCTCCAGTTCCCATAAATTGGATTAACAAATGCACAGTTAACACTTCTTTTAGTTTTCCTTAAAGCACCCAGGGCCACAAAAAGAAAAGTAAGTATTAAAACGCACCACACGACATTTTCAGGCTATTATCTGATAGAAATCTTTGGGAGACACATTATCTAGCCAGTGTACTTATTTTTATGAATGTATTTCCATAAGTAAAGACTTTTTTGCAGGATACCAAGGCAAACACATTCTTGAAAGCAAATGTAATTTGACCTCTGAATATTTAAATCCAAAAAAACCCAAGCACATAAAAAAAGTTGTTCTTAAAATTGATTGCTTAAATATTATTCAAATAATACCAAGGTGTACAAGATTAGAAAGAACAATGTTATATAAAGTTGAATTGGTTATAAGGAAAGGCCACCTTGAAGTCCCATCGACTTCAAGAGTTGCCAAACCTACCACATCCTTCATGACAGTGTCTGCCATAAAGATTTGTATGTAGTGCCTGTCATAGTATTTAACATTTTAAAGAGCAAATTTAAATATGAGCATTTTGAAGAGATCTTTATGTTACTATTTCCTTTCATGGATCATAAAGAGGCATGTCCTTGGTAATCTGACATACTGGTCTAGATCTGCATAATTTACTCTGATTAACTGAGCTCCTAAATGATCATTTCCTTTTTATACTTCAGTTACTTAAGAGTCAATAGACTTATCGGAAGACAAGTAGCCCTGCTATAGCTGGTCACAACTGATGAAGAAAAAATGCTCATCACAGGAAAAATAAAGGTAACCAGATAACTAAATACACCCTATTGAAGATATAAGGAAGATCCCCAATATGTGCGCACACACACACACACACACACACACACACACACGTACACGTACACATACACATAGTGGAGAATGAAAGACCGATTCCAGGATGATTGCCAGTGTCTTGAGGAGGCAACCAGGAAAAAAAATATATAATGCATGACTATTTTTGCCCAATCAGAGTATAATGACAATAAATGTTTGTCAATAATGTACCCTTAAATCCTAAAAGAAAAGATAATAAAGAGGAAGTCTTACTGATTTACCCTTTGAAAAGAAACTGTCAGGGGTATGACCTCTTATTTCATCTACCAAACCACATGGTCCTCTTCTAAAAAATAACAGTGTTAATGAGCGCAATAGCATAATCAGGGTAATTGTGTTTGACTGACAATACATTCTCCCTGTGGATTCAGTGTCTTCTAAGCTTCCTGACCTCCGCTGTTTCCATGTAATTGGCTTCAATATTCAATAGCTTAACCAGTTCACCTTCATTGCATCTATGTTTCGGTTATTGATGAAGAGGGCCACAGCAGCCATTTTTGTTGAGTTATTTTGTGGAAAAAAAAAATCATATACTCTTAAACGGTGAGGCAACAAGTTAATTCCTTAACCACTAATTGAAAACTTATGAGTTGCTCTAATTAAATTGAATGAGTGGTGCTTGATTCTTTGCCTTTTCTCTCTCCAAGACTAGTCGATGTTAAGTTCTCAGAGCAGTAAGCTCAATAATTGGCATAGTTAGAGCAAGAGCCTAGACAGTGCTGCTCGCAAAACACACTGGGTGGGAAGTGAAGTGGTGTTTCGAAATATGTCAAAATGTGAAAGCAAAGGCTGGTACAGGAGAAACAACATGCAGGGAGGGAGGATTAGAACAAAATGGAAATTAGGCACTAGGTAAAGATGGGACAGCCCCAAACACCGACGGCTCAGAAAAATTATTCTTGGCTGAAGTCAGGCATGAAATCAGGAAACAGGAGGAAACCCAAACCACAAAGACTAGACAGGACAGATGGTCCAAAGGCTGGGCAGGCAACCAGGAACTGGAGGGACAGGCTCGGCTGTCAGTTGGATAGAATTGAGGTACATGCAACACAAAAGATTTTGATATGAGGTGCTTATTTTTGGCTTTGAACTGCTGAGACCCCAGATGACCTAAACCAATATTGGCAGGCAGAAGTCAAGTAAATTGATCAATTTTCCAACCCTATTAATTCAGCTATGAAGCTACTTTTCTTCTGAAGGATTTTAAGTCTTAAATAATTTTCTATTAAAATAAAGTGGCCAGCCTTTGGGGATTGGGTGACTATAAAGAAAGAAGGGTGATACGTAAGTGTCAGGATATGGAGTTGTAATAAAACAAGAAAGGGTCACAGTATGAGTAGTGGAAGGTGAGCAAATTTGTTTACTTCAACTTATGTTTATTAGTAATCTCAAACTTCTATTTTTCCCAGATCAAGTGTATGTCTCCCAACGTTGGAAATCTCTGAATTGTTGGGCTTAATTCTTAATGTCTTTCCTATTTAAAAGGTAAAATATTACCCACTGCCCATAGATACTTCCATTAAGAAAAATTTTAAATGTCAACTCCATATATTTACCATTTCAAGTTCTATGATATAATTTTCTACCTTCATCAATTATATACATTCAAGCGTAATTTGTTTAAGTAAAACACAATTTTACTTCAAATGATGGATCCTGATATGAGGAAAACAAAATGTTTGACTATGAAGTTTTCTGCCACTTCTAACACTGTATGGTGCGATGATAGTCTGCATTAGGATAAAAAATGCTTGTTTAACGTACTGTATCTGTCATTGAGCAGACAGCTCTTTAAGAGCTGAGGTTTCAAAGAATGGAGTGACCTCTAGGAATCAGCAAGACATTGACTTAGAAGCTTAGAGTAGAGGAAAGGAAGCTGCATGGATCACATGAGTTTTCCTCCCCTAACTTGTGATGAATTCACTTAAATTATTATTAAGCTCTGGCTACATCCAATATGTGCAGGCACTGTATAGGGTGGCATTGTGAGGGGGCTAAACAGAGAAAATGTTTCTGATGCAAGTTTCCAATTTAAATTTAGTGAGCATATGAACACCTCTAAAGGAATTGACTTCATAGCTTATTAACTAACAAAATTGTTTTAGTGTTGATTAAAAACATGAAAGTATTTACAATAGATATCTGAAATCACTGTAGATGGGCAATGAAGAAAAACAAAACAAAACTTCATCTATGTTGCATCCAGTAAACATGACTTTCACACACCATACACTTCACCCATTTAAAGAATATAATTCAAAGTTTTTTAATAAAATGAATTTTATTAATGTAAAAAAACTTTGTAAAATATATATAACAAAATTTTCCATTTTACCCACTTTTTAAAAGTGTACAATTCAGTGGCATTCACAGTGTTGTGCAACCATTACCTATTTCTAAAACATTTTCATCAGTAGAAATGGAAATTCTATAGCCATTAAACAATAAAAACTGTTCTCCTCTTCCTCCAGCCCCTGGTAACCTCTAACTTACTTTATGTCTCTATGAATTTACCTAGTCTAGGTACTTCGTATGAGTGGAATAATACAATATTTATCCTTTTGTCTGACTTATTTCACTTAGCATAATGTTTTCAAGGTTAATCCATATTGTAGCATGTATAAGAACTTCAGTAATTTTTATGGCTGAATAGTATTCCATTGTATGCATATGCTACATTTTGTTTATTCATTCATCTGACGATGGACACTTGAGATGTTTCCACCTTTTGACTATTGTGAATAATGCTGCTTTGAACATTGGCGTATAAGTATCTGGGCCCCATTTCAGCTCCTTTGGGTATATAACTAGGAATGGAATTGCTGGGTCATATGGTAATTCTATTTTAGGTTATGAGGTGGCGCCGAACTGTCTTCCATAGCTGTTGTACCATTTTACATTTCCACAAATAATGTATATGCAGATTTCTATTTCTCCACATCTTCACCAACGCTTGCTATTTTCTATTTTATTATTACTATTATTGCCATCCCAAAAGGTGGGAAGTGGTATCTAATTATAGATTTGATTCACATTTCCCTAATGGCTAATGATGTTGAGCATCTTTTCATATGGTTATTGGCCATTTGTATATCTCCTTTGAAGAAATGTCTGTTCAAGTATGCTTCTTTTTTTAAATTGGGTTGTCTGTTGATTTGATGAGTTGTAGGAGTTTTTATATATTCTGTATATTAAACTCTTATCATATATATGATTTCAAATATTCCCATTCTGTAGGCTTTTTCACTTTCTTAATACCCTTTGATGGATGGAAGTTTTTGATGAAGTCCAATTTATTTATTTTTTTCTTTTGTTTCTTATACTTTCGGTGTCATATGTAAGAATGCATTGCCAAATCCCAGGTTATAAAGATTTACTCCTATGATTTTTTCTAAATGTTTTATGGTTTTAGCTCTTATATTGAAGTCTTTGATCTGTTTTGAGTTAATTTTTGTGTGTGGTATGAGGTAGGGGTCCAATTTCATTCTTTTGCATGTAGAAATCCACTTGTCCCAGCAACACCTATTGAAGAGACTGTTCTTTCCTTATTGAACGGACTTGTCAAAAATCAACTGGTCATAGATGTATGGGTTTATATTTGGATTCTTAATTATAACTCATTAGTCTCTATGTATATTCATATGCCAATACCATATTGTTTTGTTTGCTGTGGCTTTGTGGTAAGTTTTGAAATCAGGAAGTGTGAGCCCTCCAACTTGATCCTTTAACAAGACTGCTTTGGCTTTTTGGTGCCCTTGAAATTCCATATGAATTTGAGGATCAATTTTCCATTTCTGCAGAAAAGGCTGTTGGAGTTTTAATAGGCACTGTGTTGAATCTGTAGATTGCTTTGGGCAGTACTGACATCGTGACAATATTGTCTTCCTATCCATAAACTGGAAATGTCTTTCCATTATTTAGGTTTTCTTTAATTTTTTTCAGTAATGCTTTGTAATTTTAAGTGTAGAAGCCTTTCACCTCTCTGGTTAAATTTATTCCCAGGTATTTTATCCTTTTAGATGCTATTCTCAAAAGTGATTGCATTCTTAATTTTTTTTTCTGATTGTTTATTGCTGGTATTTAGGAGCACACCTGATTTTTGTGTGTTGATTTTGTATATTGCAACTTTGCTGAATTCATTTATTAGCTCTAGTAGCTTTTTGGTGGATTCTTTGAGATTTTCTGTATATACATGATCATGTCATTTGTAATAGATTTATTTATTCCTTTCTAATTTGGATGGCTTCTTTTGTCTTTTTCTTGTCTAATTGCTCTGGTTAAGGTTTCTTATTGGTAAACACATTTATCTCTAGCTTAGTGGAACTATAAAACCTTCATTAATATAAAACAAAATTGTAATGCTAGCGTATGAGGCAAATTATTATGGCAACGTTTGGACAGTTTTGGGTAGAGTCTGATTGTCACTTAATGTGAAACCTTTAGACTGGATAAGTGAATAAACCTTTATCTAGGTTGAAAGAAAACAAGGTGACAGTGAGCATAGGTGTCACCCTGCATGTTGAAGAATGGCTATCAGGAGGGTTACAAGGAAAGAATGACAAGACAATGCCTGAATTGTTTTCATTGACAAGTCTATACTTCAAAATAAACATCAATTTACACATATTGTAAGTTTATTAATTAATAATTTTAATCAACTTTTATAATTTGTCTTACTGAGTGTGTCTTATTATTAATTTTATTTACTAAATTAATTGTTGTTTTTGATTATCAATCAGTGGTTTACTTTCTTTCTGTTAAGAACAGACATGTTTTTCTCCAATTTACTGGTATGTCATTTCGTGTGTCTGAGAAACTACTCACACTTCTTAGTCAAATCCACCAAACACCTAGTGGCAGTCCCCACTACCATCTCATGGGAGTAAATCTGTCACAATGTATTCATATTTAAAAATAGGCTTAGAAGGGCTTCCCTGGTGGCGCAGTGATTGAGAGTCGGCCTGCCGATGCAGGGGACTCGGGTTCGTGCCCCGGTCCGGGAAGATCCCACATGCCGCGGAGCGGCTAGGCCCGTGAGCCAGGGCCGCCGAGCCTGCGCGTCCGGAGCCTGTGCTCTGGCAACGGGAGAGGCCACGACAGTGAGAGGCCCGCGTACCGCAAAAAGAAAAAAAAAAAAAAAAGGCTTAGAAAATGTTCAGATGAGCTCAAAACTTTAGCACAAATTATAAAAGTAAGGTGGAATGCCATTTGAGATGGCCATGCATGATGATTCCTGTTACACCCAGGTGGATGGCATTATAAAACTCTACTGTAAAAACCTGTCTACTAAAAAGTATGGAGAACAACACTTTCTGAAATTGGGCAATCCTAATGCAGCTATCTAGGTGATTTGCAGAGATAAACACGATAATTTATTTACCAAAAGATATTTGCTGTGCATGTGTGTGTGGAGGAATTTGCTCTCATGCTTCCATTAAAGAAATGATTTCTATATTTGTTTCTAAATGCTGAAGAACATTCTAAGATCCAAGAAATAACTGTCCTGAGTTAAGGGCCTGAAGGAAAATGATGTCTATAATGTGGTGACGCACTCCTTAAGGTGGTGAAATGTTAGAATGCTGATTATGTTATTTATCATCTTTCATGTTTGTTTAAATTTATCCAACATTTCTAGGACACATATTATCTAACAAACATTGTGTTAGGTCCTATACTTACAAAGTTGATCATTATTTGTTCCTGCCTCTAGAATTTCTTTTGGAGGGTGGCAGCTTGCTAGATTTCTGTCTCTTAGATTAAATTACATTTATAAAATGCCTACCACAAGTAGATGCCCACTAACTGTCCAGTGCTATTCTTTTACCTTCTTTTCTTATTCTCTCCTTTGGTCATTTATATCTTCTTTTAAACTTCCTACTTGTTTCTCCTGACCCCCAAACTTGGGACCAATGAAAGGACATTGGGATAAAGGAAAAAAAATAAGGAAGTGGCAAAATTAGTAATAATACTCACTGTAGTACTTTTAATTTTTTTAAATAAATTTATTTACTTAGAGCTAGCAAGGACCTTTGCAATCATCTTGTTTATGCCTTTTTTACAGATGGAGCAAATGAGGTTCTTCCCCCACTAGATTATAAGTCCTCTGGAGGATAAGGACCTTGTCTGGTTTACTCTTCTCTCTATCTCAGCACCTAATACAGTACCTAGTGCGGCAGGAATCAACTGAATGTTTATAGAAAGAATAACTTAATGAATGCACATAGTCCGAAGGCTTAATGATGGAAAAAAAGCCACTAACCAGCTCTCTACTCTGTTATTCCATGCCTACTCCCAGCAATATACTTCATCAATACTCAGAGAGAAAAGACATTCATTTTTACTACTGTTACCATGGAGTCACATTTGTATTTAGATTTCTGTTCCACTGAGCCCAAGACTTTAAGTGGGCCAGGAACCTACTTTTGACCTCTGTCTCTTTCATTTTTTTTTTTTTTTTTTTCAGCTGGTTAAGTGCCAGCTCAGAGGAGCAGCCTGGGGGCCTTTCCTGAGGATGAGTAGAGTATAAGAGAATAGGGATGGTCCTTCTATCTATTTCATTACATGGGAACTGAAAAAGTCATATTATTGGAGAAAAATTAATTTGGTACAAATAACTCATTTTACAATATTTGAAAAATAAAGGTCTGTGTCCCTTATATCTCATATTCTCTGAAAAATAAGAGGTATGAAATATCTATGTATAAATATCAGGGGTTGATGTGAGTTTTCAGGCTATGAAGTATTTGATTTGTTATTGCTGGGGAAAAATGTTTTCTAACCATAAAAGTACATGTGACATATTTTTTTAAAAAAGGGCCCATCTAAATTATGAAATACAGTCATTTCACTGGTGGAAATGGAATTCATTTATTCTGGGAGTCATGCCTATTATATTAAATTTTGCTTAGCCAGATTAATGGTGAATCTGGAGTGTCTCAGAGAAGTAAATCTCAATTCTACTCTACTCATTTCCACCTATGTCATTTTAAACTCTTCAATTAGGTTTTTCCAAATGTTTCCAGTCCTAAGACTTTCTATAAAGTCTTTCTGAGTGTGCTAATCTTTCAGATAAAGGGAAAATACATTATAAAATCCTAACGAAAATAAAATATTTCTGGTCCCTACTTTTACTCATATCTATTTTTAATGTTCATTAAACATATTTCTGTCAAGAAGAGATCTTTTTAGAAATGTTTGTTTCTTAGGGTACTAATAATTTTTTTCTCTGCCTCATTATAAAAATTAATGAGTAATGCTCTTATTTTTGCTTCCTGATCTTAGAACCTATAAAAATGAGGTTTTTTTTTTTTTTTTTTTGGTTTGTTCATTTTTAGCTTGTAGTAATAGGAGGAGATTGGTGCACTGCATTTCCTGTGCAATTATCGGTGCCACACGACTCACATACATCATCTTTCTTTTCTCAAAACCTTAGACAAGTTTTATTTTACACCTGGTCTCTGACTGTTTCCAATTCAAATTTTAGCCTGTCTGAATAGACCATTTTTAAGGAAAGGTATCACACATTTTTTAATTTAGACACTACTTTGTCCTTTTTGTAATGAGAGCAACTTTATGGCAGTTTGCAAAGATAAGCATAATAGAAGAATATAAGCCAAATGAGAAGGGACTTCCCTGGTGATGCAGTGGTTAAGAATCCGCCTGCCAATGCAGGGGACATGGGTTCGAGCCCTGGTCTGGGAAGATCCTACATGCTGCGGAGCAACTAAGCCTATGCACCACAACTACTGAGCCTGCATTCTAGAGCCCGTGCTCTGCAACAAGAGAAGCCACTGCAATAAGAAGCCTGCGTACCGCAACTGAAGAGTAGCCCCCACTTGCTGCAATTAGAGAAAGCCCACACGCAGCAATGAAGAAGCAATACAGCCAAAAATAAAAATAAAATTAAAAAAAACACAAATGAGGAACAGATAGGAAGTGGAGAAATGGATTCTTAGAACTGGAAAATAGAGTTGAGCCAGAGGGAAAGAGATGGGGACAGTATATGACATGGGTATGGTGAGAGTCTATTTACTTACTTAATGTAGGATACAAATTTGACTTTAAGATTCTCCAATTCAAATTTAAGCAGGACAAAAGAATCAATCACATAGGTCACACTTTCAAAAAACAAACAAACAAGAAAAAAACAGTTGCTTAGAAGCACATCTTTACCAACTCAGGAGAGAAGACTTATGGTATGCATCCTGTCACTATACTCTAGGCTAACAAGGTAACAAGTGCCCACATTATTTTAGGAAGACCAGCAATGGGTTTCACGAGGTTGTTTCAACAAATATCTTTCAAAATATCAGACTGAGACTATGCCAAAATGTGTCTCAGTAAAACTATCTAGGAGAGGGTGGTAGCAAGAAGCGGGAGGGATTAAATGGAACACTTGAAGCACAACAGTGTGTTAGAGAATTAGATTTGGGGAACATTTTATTTTGGCTGCACTGTGCAGCATGTTGGGTCTTACTTCCTCGACCAGGGATGGAACCAAGCCCTTGGCAGTAAGAGGAAGAAGCCCTAACGACTGGATGGCCAGGGAATTCCAATGAGGGGCATTTTAATATGGTTGTGTTTATTATAAAAAAGCCAGCACCAAGATTACAATTTGTAGTGTGTAATTACAGTGTGGCACATTAAATCTGTTATAAGAATCTATAGATAGTAAAACTGTCACTGTTTGCAGATGACATGATACTTTACATAGAGAATCCTAAAGATGCTACCAGAAAACTACTAGAGCTAATCAATGAATTTGGTAAAGTAGCAGGATACAAAATTAATGCACAGAAAGCTCTTGCATTCCTATACACTAATGATGAAAAATCTGAAAGAGAAATTAAGGAAACACTCCCATTTACCACTGCAACAAAAAGAATAAAACACCTAGAATAAACCCACCTAAGGAGACAAAAGACCTGTATGCAGAAAACTATAAGACACTGATGAAAGAAATTAAAGATGACACAAACAGATGGAGGGATATACCATGTTCTTGGATTGGAAGAATCAACATTGTGAAAATGACTCTACTACCCAAAGCAATCTACAGATTCAATGCAATCCCTATCAAACTACCAATGGCAATTTTCACAGAACTAGAACAAAATATTTTACGATTTGTATGGAAACACAAAAGACCCCGAATAGCCAAAGCAATCTTGAGAAAGAAAAACAGAGCTGGAGGAAACAGGCTCCCTGACTTCAGACTATACTACAAAGCTACAGTAATCAAGACAGTATGGTACTGGCACAAAAACAGAAGTATAGATCAATGGAATAGGATAGAAAGCCCAGAGATAAACCCATGCACATATGGTCACCTTATCTTTGATAAAGGAGGCAAGAATATACAATGGAGAAAAGACAGACTCTTCAATAAGTGGTGCTGGGAAAACTGGACAGGTACATGTAAAAGAATGAAATTAGAACACTTCCTAACACCATACACAAAAACAAACTCAAAATGGATTAAAGACCTAACTGTAAGGCCAGACACTATAAAACTCATAGAGGAAAACATAGGCAGAACACTGTATGACATAAATCACAACAAGATCCTTTTTGACCCACCTCCTATAGAAATGGAAATAAAAGCAAAAATAAACAAATGGCACCGAAAGAAACTTAAAATCTTTTGCACAGCAAAGGAAACCATAAACAAGATGAAAAGACAACCCTCAGAATGGGAGAAAATATTTGCAACTGACAAAGGATTAATCTCCAAAATATACAAGCAGCTCATGAAGCTCAATATCAAAAAAACAAGCAACCCAATCCAAAAATGGGCGGAATACCTAAATAGACATTTCTCCAAAGAAGATACAGATTGCCAACAAACACATGAAAGGATGCTCAACATCACTAACCATTAGAGAAAAGCAAATCAAAACTACAATGAGGTATCGCCTCACACTGGCCAGAATGGCCATCATCAAAAAGTCTACAAACAATAAATGCTGGAGAGGGTGTGGAGAAAAGGGAACTCTATTGCACTGTTGGTGGGAATGTAAATTGATACAGCCACTATGGAGAACAGTATGGAGGTTCCATAAAAAACTAAAAATAGAACTACCATACGACACAGCAATCCCACTACTGGGCATATACCCTGAGAAAACCATACTTCACAAAGAGACATGTATCACAACGTTCATTGAAGCACTATTTACAATAGCCAGGACATGGAAGCAACCTAAATGTTCATCGACAGATGAATGGATAAAGAAGATGTGGCATATATATACAATGGAATATTATTCAGCCATAAAAAGAAACAAAATTGAGTTATTTGTAATGAGGTGGATGGACCTAGAGTCTGTCACACTGAGTGAAGTAAGTCAGAAAGAGAAACACAAATACCATATGCTAACACATATATATGGAATCTAAAAAAACAAAAAGGTTCTGAAGATCCTAGAGGCAGGACAGGAATAAAGAAACAGACGTAGAGAATGGACTTAAGGACACAGGGAGGGGTAAGGGTAAGCTGGGATGAAGTGAGAGAGTAGCATTGACAAATAAACACTACCACATGTAAAATAGATAGCTATTGGGAAGCAGCTGCATAGCACAGAGAGATCAGCTCGGTGCTTTGTGACCACCTAGAGGGGTGGGATAGGGAGGGTGGGAGGGAGATGCAAGAGGGAGTGGATATAGGGCTATACGTATGCATATAGCTGATTCTCTTTGTTAAACAGCAGAAACAAACATAACATTGTAAAGCAATTATACTCCAGTAAAGATGTTAAAAAAGAAAAAAAAAGACTATTGTACTCACTTTGAATGGTGACAGGTGGTAACTAGGCTTATTGTGGAGATCATATTTTAATGTGTAAAATTGTCAAATCAGGTGTGTTTTACTCCTGACACTAATATAATACTGTGTGCCACTTATAATTAAATTAAAAGTTTAAAATAAAAAGGACAGTTAGTTAAAAAAATCTATAGATAGAATAAAATTGCACATCATAAAGCATTATAAGAAAGAATAAACTGAGTCTATAAATCATCCTTTTCTCACTGAATGTATACTCCTGTAAAATACTGTATTACCTGACCACCGCTAAAGAAAAAAGGGAAGACATCATGAGGAGTAGTAAACAAAAATATTCACCTATATAATGGTCTCTATCTTTGGCAAGATGATGACATTTAAAAAAAAAAAAAGAATTACAACAAACAATCTGTAACACGGGACAGAAAGAAAGAAAAGAAGCAAGTCAATTTGAAAAAGCAGGGATAATTTAGGGGGGATGTCCATGAGCTCAAGTTTTCATTTCCCAGTCTTTAAGGAAGAAGCTGAACCAGATGTTTTGGGTGAAAAAGTTCAGAAAGAATTGGGTTTGGAAATATAACCAGAAATGCCCCAAAAGGGACAGGAAAGGATTAATCATCCGGGGTCACAAAACCAAACCACTGGGACACCAAAGTTTGCTAAACTCATTCACATGATACAGCAGCTGCCATGTTTTTCTCCTACTCTTTTGAGGCAGGAAATAAATATCACTAACCACAAAATATGTCCCTGTTTAATACGATCTTGCTGTGGCAGAGTGCTTACATGGGAACATGCCCAGGAACGTGGAAGCAATTAGTATGAATAAAGCTGACCCAGGTTCCTGTAGCTTAACCCTAAGGAGACCCCATGTTGCCAATGGGAGGGCAGTCTCCACCGACTTCTAGCACATTCACAACCACCTAACATGAACCGGATGCACAGTAGAACACAGACTTTCAAGATGAAAGGTGCATGTACATGTGTGCACATTGATAAAAGTTTGGAAGAAGACACATCAAAATGGTAACAGTCTCTATCTCTGGGTGGTGACATTCAATGTCATTTTTAATTCTTTTCTGGCGCTTTGCTGTACTTTCCAAATTCTATTCGTTAGGCTGCTGTGTATCAGAATCTTGGGAGTGGGGTGGTGACTTTACAATTTGGAAAAGATCATGAGGTGTTTCCCCTGCAAGAGCTCCTCGCCCCCACCCTGCCCTGGCTCCTTGTAAATCGTCTGCCTGAAAGGTAAGATCCCTACCGCAACCTTTCCTGCCTCCTCTCTCTTTAGCATTTCTTCTCAACGTCTACCTGCCATCCCTGCTGCACTTCTTAGGGGTTTTAAGTAGGTCATAATACCTGGTTTTGCTCTTACATACCCTCCTCATTGGCCAGAGCCTTTGCCAGCTCTGGAGCCAGATAAACCGTTTCTCTTCTTTGTACTCCACGGAGCAGTGTGCATTTTACTATCAGGATATACGGTATTTTTGTTAATTGGAATGAAATATTTTTCCCTGTAAATTGCTCCATATGAAAACTCACTCTAATTTCCTTATTGAATTCCCTTAGACACGTAATCTCTTTGCTTAAAAACCGATTGCAGTATTGAAGTTAATTATCAGTCTTTGTGATTTTCCCTAGTGATCACCTAGCGACTGGCTTCTTTCTAAATCTTTTGACAATTTAAAGATGACAACGCTATGTAAGAATCTGTCTAGAAAAATGAACTTAGTTGCATTTAGCTATTTACATTCATGTCTCTCCCACTTGAATGTTAACTTCCTATGGGCAGAGATAAAATCTTTATTTTCCAATTTATCTCAGAAACGTTACTTGAGTCCCAAATATGTGCCATGTACTCTACCGCAGAGCTACTCAGAGTGTGATTTACGTACGGTTATGGTCTTATTCTGTTTATCGTTCCATGATGTGATAAATACAGAGATTGAGGACAGGTGTTTAGAAATGTTTGTAGCTATTTGACAGAGTAAATGTATGTCTGTTGAGGCTCGGAATAAGAGATTTAGACTAGTATTTTGTGTGTCTTTTAATTTCACTTTTCCAATACTTCTTACAAAAGCATTGGTATGTGATGGATTGAAAACAAAACGAAGCAAAACACAGCTGGTCCTTCATCACACAGAGTTTTGCTGGCTCTGTTCTACTAACACTGGGTGTTCAAATTTGAGTAAATACACATTTGCCTGGCTAACATTTTGCTAGCTACCTCTTCTGAAAATATTTTCTCTTCCTTTCTCTTGGAATGAGTGTGATACCTCCAAGTCCCACAGTTGGAAAGGGCCAAGTACTATATAACTTTCTTCGATCAGAATGAAATATTTTTTCATGTAAATTGCTCTATATGAAAACTCCCTCTAATTTTCTTATTGAATTCCCATAGACACATAATCTGTTTGATTGAAACTGATTGCAGTGTTGAAGTTAATTATCAGTCTTCATGATTTCCCTCAGCAATCACCTAGCAACTTGCTTCTTTCTAAATCATTTTAGACAATCTAAAGCTGACAACACGATATGACAATCTATCTAGAAAAACTTACTTATTTCCTTATGACTTACAAATACCTACAAATTCCTTTAAATATACCCTATTTTGGATTTATTAATACATTTACTTAAAACTCTCTTGGGTCTATGAATTAGTTCAGCTTATAATACTTAAACTTTGAAAAAAGCAATAAAATTGCATTTTCTTGTAGTTATTTTAGAACAACTTATTTTTAAAACATAAAGAGAAATTATAAGTACACAAGCACAATCTGCTATGTAGATTTCTTAAAAATAGTCTATCCCTGTTGCTCTCAGTAAATTTCCTATCATTTCTCCTTACCTGACCTGTGTTTTATTCACACTAACCACACCATTCTCCATTATAGCTTGTGCTTTGACACAAGCTGTTCTGTCTGCTCTCCCTCATTTTCATCTTGGGGATTTCAGGCCATGAATTCAGACTTGAGTGATGCAGCGTATACTCACTAAATCCTTCTTCAATTTCCCCACCATATTATTTACACCTTTGAAAGAGACTTGGCCTCTCTTTTACCTGTGTTTCTCCAGACCTTTGTAGGAAGCAACTGCGTGTGTTTCATATATGCTTGTTGAAGAATTGACATTATTTGCTTTTCTATATAATTTACACCTTTACAGAGTGTAAATTATCATTTACTTCTCTATTCCCAGCGACTAGCACAGTGCCCAGCACATAACAGATGCTTAATAAATGTTTGCCAACAAGTACATAAATGAATTGCTGAGAGTTTCTGATATATGTGTTTCTTTTTACAAAGACAAAAATAAGCTGGTCTTTCAAGTTCTCTTGTCATTCTGTCCTTTGATTCATTAGTGAACTAGAAATTCCAACACAGTAAACAGATTGTTGAACTTGTAAGAGTGTCCCTGAGGATGCTTTTAAGGAGAAATTGTGTGAAACATAATTTGAAAGCAGAAAAGAGTCTATCAGGAGGATGGCAAAGCAGTTAGTGAAGAAAAATGATGAAGCTGATCCCATCTTCCCCTCTTTGAAATTCCCTACCCTCTAGTAACATTAATAAAGAACAACATTTAGAATTCTGATTCTCCAGCAAAAGGAACTAAATGTATTTGCTACATGCCATAGCAGAGCTAAATGATTTGCTAACAGCACACACCTCACTTTTCTTTACTGTCTCCTGTCCTTCCTCATTTAAACAGGTTACCTCTTTCAAGGAGCAACTCTGATTTCCTACAACACATTCTTCTACTCTGATTGCGTGGATATGAGGAAACACATGCAACACTGAAATATTTCAGGACTGAAATGCTGTCTTCCTGCTAATGTAAGATTTATAGTGAACAGCGAGAAGACGCTGAAAAGGACCTTGAATCCTGCCCTGGGGACTATTTCTGCCAAATAGTCACCTGTATGAAAATGGCAAAATAGCTATCTTCAGATCAAATAATTAGAATATGGGGCTATTATACAGTAAAGTGCTCTTTATATTTTTTACACAGAATTTATTTCTTAGACTATTTGGAGTCTGTATCCAATGACAATAGATTTGAAACAACTTGGGAGAGTTTGCAGTGACAACACACACACACGTACACACCAACGAAGCTTGCATTATTCCAGACTTATATTCCTGACACATCGCATGTAAGCTGATTTTGCATAGTCAAATAATATCATAAACAACCAGGGAACTGGTTATTTGAAGAGCTACTACTTATTTAGTAAAAACAGCAAATCATTTTGAAATTCATGTGAAATTTCTAATTTTGTTCATTTGATAAATATGAATATTACTTTAAGAGTTAATCTATGTACTCATGAAAGAAAGTAGAATGAGAGTAATAATATCCTTATAAGTAAAACTGGTAATTAGATTACCAGTTAGATTGATTAGATTAGATTGTCAGATGCCAGGATGAAATCTGTCACACATACAGATATCCAAATTAAATGGTATAGTGTGAGGACGATATTGAGAGGAGTGAATATCATCACTTTTTAAAGTAAATTGAATTTCCTGCCTCCCTGAAATGCCCAGGTGTTTTGATGCTCAGTTTCTTCCATACATTATGAATGTTCATACTTGTAGGGTTTTGGTATTCTCTAATGTCCTTCATTAATATTCTAGGATGTAAGCTTCTGACTATGGGCTGATTTTGTAGCCCATCATGGACCCCGATAATGATTTTGCTAAGGGTCATACATGTAGGGCTCATTTGGGCTTCCTTTATTTGCTTTCAGCTTCTATAGAATGGCATGAATGTCAATCAAGTTAGATTGAAATTCTTCAAGAATACCGAACAATGATATCCTAACTTTAAGAGTCATCTGAGAGTTTTATAGTAGGAATAAATCCTGGAGCATTGAGGCCAAGTAAAATATTTCTTGGAATATAAAATGTTCATTTGGGCTCAAACATCCTACTGGAAACAGGCTGAGACGTTTGATTTAACAGATATTTACTACGATGAATTTCTAAGGAATATCAATATAAATAGGACAAGGACCCTACCACTAAGAGGCTCACAATCTGTTATGGGATATCTCAAACCAAAAGTCAATGTGACAAGGGAAAAACAAGGCTGAGAACAAAGCGCTTTGGAAGCTCAGAGGTAGGAGTGCTTACTTTTTGTCCAACATGACCTGGGAAAATTCGCAGATGACACAACTTCTGTGGTTAGCCTTTGTGAAAGTTTTCCCTTTTTATGTTTATTTTTATGGCAAAGGAAGAAGTAAGCCTAGCATTTCTGAAAATTCGTTCTATCTTCCTTTGACCAACAAGTTCTTCTTGGCCATTAGAGTCTGGTAAGATGGCAGCTGGCATCACGCATTCAATGTCTTGGGCATAATCAGCCCATAGGGCCTGAATTCCAAGACTTTGATATATTACTGCAAATCTACAGATCCCAGCCATCTTATTTTTCATCTGCCCTACATGTTACTTATGAAATGCACACTGTGTGTTAGGCAAGGAGCAGAGTAAACAGACACTGATGTCTCTGCTTCCCAGAGATTTGATCAGTGGATAGAATTATAACCGAGTCCCAGATATTGCTGTTCTTAACCATCAGTCAGCTGCGTGGTCAAGACCACCATACAGAAAGATTTGCCAAGTGCCTGGTTTAATATCGTAAGTTAGATACTTTAAAATTTTTTAAAAATAGGCATTAACTCTCTCAGGGAATTGTAATGCTAAGATAAAGCTAGGGGCTTCCCTGGTGGCGCAGTGGTTGAGAGTCCGCCTGCCGATGCAGGGGACATGGGTTCGTGCTCCGGTCCGGGAAGATCCCACATGCCGTGAAGCGGCTGGGCTCGTGAGCCATGGCCGCTGGGCCTGCGCTTCCGGAGCCTGTGCTCCGCAACGGGAGAGGCCACGGCAGTGAGAGGCCCGTGTATCGCAAAATAAATAAATAAATAAAGGTAGGATACTACTCAGTCAGATAAAAGGCACCCTAATAGCTGAAAGGCTTAATAATGCAGTTACATCACAACCAGGGAATACTCAGGGCCCAAAAGACCAAACTCTAGTCTATTTAAAGATAAGTAAATAAATAAAAAGAATAGTAAACATAATATATAGTCATGCCCTAAATTGTGGAGGTGGCCTATATACATGACAGACATTTGGGAAAAATTTAGTTCAACTTCCTCATTTTATGTATAAGAAAATACAGAATATCAAAATAGTTTTCTTCCCTGTTGCCCAGCCTGTTTTTCTTCCTGGATTTTTGGATCTCTGTTAGTGGCATTACCAACTGTGCAGTTGCCTAGATATAACATCCTCGGATCAACTTTGACCCCTGTTTTTTTCCTCACGTCCTATGTTAGGTCAGTCACCACTGCTCAAGTTCAAGTTCTCACTGTCTCTCATCTAACCTCTCAAACAGGCTTATGTCTCTAGACTGCAGATCGCTTTCTTAATCTTTTCCTAATCTGTTCTCATGCTCTGCATTCTTTTTTTAACCATAGATATGATCTTGTCAGTCTTCTTACATTCTTAAAACACTTCCCTGGCTTGCATCAGTTAAGGCCCTAGCAGGAAATAGCTGACATACTCAAACCAGGAAATTTGAGGAGTGTTTGATCAAGTGACAGTTTGCAAAGGTTTGGCCAGAATATGAAGAAACCAGTAGCAATGGTGCAGTAGGCTGGGCCAATGACATCACGCCTGTTACCACCCTAGGCTGGAAGGAGGCAGACTGAGAAGGGTACAGCTGTGGAATGCATAGGGGCTCTTCATGGACCTGTCACTGCCAGCAGTCAGCTGGAACCATGCTGCAGACAGGAGCCAGGGTTATGAATACCCAGCCCCCTCTCTCTTTCCTCCCTCAAGGTGCTCCACTTTGGCCAAACATATGAATTCAGATGAATATAAATTCAGCCCGTTAATGCAGTGCATAGAGGTCAGGTCTCCAGATCCACCTTCTACCCTCTCCATCCTGTTTAGTGGAGAAGTGTAGAGGGTGGACTTGGGGGGACAGACAGAAGATAGCCAGCACTTAGCCCAATTTTTAAAAATAAGTTGAAATCTCCTTAAAATAGGCATTCAAAACTTTTAACCACCTGTCTACCGTATACTTTTCTAAGTGTAATCTAATTAGTTCTCCTACCCCCACTCTATAGCTATGCCAGTCAATTTGAAAACCATAAGTTTCCACATTCTATTTTCAGGAACCCTCTTTCTTCATCTCTGCCTGGCTTCTCCATCCTTCAAGTCTTTCTACGATTGCTACCTTCCCTGTGCAGTCCTCTTCATCCATCTGAATTGCTGGCTCCCCAGAATATACCACCTCTACGTGATATGCCAAGGCTTGCCCCGGTGCACTACTCACTCCACTCTGAATAAGAGGAGTTCTGACTTCATGAAATTCCTGGCCACAGGGTAGGGAATGGGGCTTTTCTGAGAGGAGCAGAGATGTGACCAGTTTGGGACAAAACTCTTTTTCCTTTGAGCCCTCTTTTATGGGCCTGTTCTACCATTTCAGGATAAAAAAACCAAACAAACAAAGGTGAGGATGAAGGGAAAAGTATAAAAGAATAGGCTGCATAAGATTCTTATTGAAAAAAAAAGAGAAGAAAAAGAAGGAGGAGGAAGAGGAGAAATCATCATTATCACACATGGTCCAATCCCATTTTTAAGGGGAAGATTTCAAAAGCCCGCCCTCCATTTGGCTTTTCTAGCTCAAAGTAAACATTTAGCAGGGTTTGGCGGAGGATGGCCAATGTTTGCACAAAGGACTGAGACTGAGGAGTTCGATTCGTGGATCTTAACAGCTGTACTTCTTGAGGGCAAATGCACATATGGAGAGAGCAAAGGTTTGCAAGCGTTATGAGACGACCTTGGTCATTGCCGCTAGTGGAATTCCAGTTTGCCAAGACTAAGTATTCATTTCAGGGACCAAGGACAGGCTCACTGGTGACATTCTAGCTGCAAGAGCAGCTGAATGCCTTGAGGCATAGAGTAAGTAAGGTTTTGATTTTGACTAAGAATAAATACCCATCGCTGGGCCCAGGTTAGGTCTATGCCAGGATCTCACAGAGAAGTAAAACTTCTGCCTCCAAAGAGCCACATTATCATACAGGGTGTCAGCAGTGGGAAAGGGTCTGGGAGAAAGAATAATATTATAGAGATAGATATTTTATTTGGAAGTCAGGGCCACTTATTCATAAATCTCAAACAAGAACATCTGTAATCCTCATGGGCAGCTGGTATAGCTTTTGGGATCCTAATAACCTTTCTCATCAGAAATATAAACAACAATCATTCTTTTTTTTGTGTGCTGTACGCGGGCTTCTCACTGTTGTGGCCTCTCCCATTGCGGAGTACAGGCTCCGGACGCGCAGGCTCAGCGGCCATGGCTCATGGGCCCAGCCGCTCCGCGGCATGTGGGATCTTCCCAGACTGGGGCACGAACCCATGTCCCCTGCATCGGTAGGTGGACGCTCAACCACTGCGCCACCAGGGAAGCCCCAACAATCATTCTTTTGATCCTTCTTTCCTTCCATTTTACCCCCAAAGTGTTTTGTTTTACATTTCTACCGTTACACATGCCATAGTCAAATACATATTATAATGGAGTTATGAGTCAGAAAGCATGTAAGATGATAATCTTATATACCTTTGAGCTTTCTCAAGGCTAGCACATGTTTGTGGCATTGAATAATGAGGCATTCCCAAGATCACATTCAGGTCTTATAATTTCCTAATCAGCAATCTTTTTACTGTTGCACATACATACAATCCTATGAAATTATTTAGAAAATTTCTAGAAAAGACATAGACATATCTTATTTCTCAGCATAACTGAATGAAATAGGTTTGTTCATTTTTAACGTTTGTTAGTGTATTTATTAAATTAACACAATTCTTTAGGAGTAAGTGCCACAATGCAGCATAATAAACAGCAATTTATTGCATATTTTCCCCCAGGCAAAGATGACATAGTCCAAAATAGGAAAGCTGGGGGTGTTACGTTGCTTCAGCAAATTAAGAATAAATAGTCCACTATTTTTTTTTTTTTTTCTTGCGGTACGTGGGCCTCTCACTGTTGTGGCCTTTCCCGTTGCAGAGCACAGGCTCCGGACGCGCAGGCTCAGCGGCCATGGCTCACGGGCCCAGCCGCTCCGCGGCATGCGGGATCCTCCCGGACCAGGGCACGAACCTGTGTCCCCTGCATCGGCAGGTGGACTCTCAACCACTGCGCCACCAGGGAAGCCCCAAGAGTCCACTATTTATTTGTATCCTTTAATCTAGATTTCTAGGTGTAGGCTGGATTGTCACATTTACTTTGTATGAACCGCAAACAGCTCTAGAAGGCTGCTACATTTGTTGCTTCCTCTAAAGTGTCATGAGTAAAAATTTGGTGGATTTTGGACCATGGGGACAGGTGTAGTGGATACCTTTCAGAGACCTTTCATGATGACACCCCCCCCACACAGCAGCCATGTTTGTACTTTTGATCCTGCCCCATAGCTCACCCACAGTTGATTTGACCAGAAATGGGATCTTGACCCAAGTGGGCTAATCAGAGGGTTATCCTTTGGAATATGGAATGGAGACGTAAAAACAAAGATATAGTCTCTCCACAGATCTGGAGACATAATGAGTAACAAACATCCGTTCTCTAGTCAACACCTTTTTGTTATATAGACGGAGAGTAAAGGAAGTGTGTTTTCAGAGAGAGAACCACCAAGAGTGAAGCAAAAAGCAGCAGAGATGAGAGGCAGATGAAGAACACTGCTGGGTCCAGGCCTTCCTGAGGTCTGATCTCTTACTCCTACCCTTGTGCTCTGGAAGACATGTGCATTGTTACACTAAATTCTTTATTTTGATTAAGGTGCTTGAGATGCTTTCTTCCCCTGCAATCAGAGTGTCCTCACTAATACATTCAATGGCAAGTAGCTAACAGAAAGGTCAGAGAATGTATAATAAAATCCAGGAACTGCATCTCTAAAAACAACTTTCAGAGTCTCGTTGCTGTGCTTAGCATTGTCTGAGCATGCAGTGCTCCATCCTGTGTTTTTAAGAAATTAATACAAAAATGTTTCTTTCAAGTCACTGAAGGGGCCTCTTATGCTACAGATTCTTTTTATAAAATCCAATGAAAAATCTTAAGGTTAAGGTTTATTTAGAGAGGATGATGAATTTCCTGCTCACATAAATTCCTGCCTATCTCAGAGTTTTGGTATTATTTTCAAGGTGAATCACTGTTATCATTTAGCCATCTCTTGGCCAAGCATTCTAACTTGCTTTAGGGCTTAAAAGATTTCATGCAAAAAGACATTTTTTCAAAGTTAATGTGCAACATTTTAATTTATAAGTAATTAGTAGACACGAGCAATGTTTTTGTGATGGTCAGAAGTATGGATAATGTTCAATATAGTATAGATAGCCTTAAATGGGCGTGTATTGGGTATCAGTTATTCATACAATGCTAGAAACTGGGGATGTAAAGATACGAACTGGTTAATATGGAAATAGTTTAGTAGTAACACCACATAATGGAGCTATAACTGTCTTCTTTAGGATAACATTCTGACAACTCAGTGACTAACCCTGAAGGGATGCCAGGATATTTTTGCTTAGTATCGAAAATACATCAGTTTGTATAGCTCTGCCAGGCAGAGAGTAGGAAAAGCCATGCACTTTGGGGAAATGGTGAGACTTTTCCCAAGGGTAGGGTGTATGTGGAGGGGGCAGATGGTAGAAAATTAAACTTGGTGCAGTGGTCTTTGAACCCTGCCACTTGAGTTTTCCCTAAAATAATTTAGAAAAATATGCATCTCCTCTTACATTTTCATGTTAATATCTAAATTTTTATAAGTTTAGTGGCTGCAAAGAATATAATTTCTGAAATATTTTATATTGAGTTTTTTAAAATTATGGAATTTGCCTGCCATCTCATCTAAATGACAAAGCCAGTCCTGCTAACTATCCAATCAACCAAATCAAACTTAATTTTCAGAAAAAGACTGACTTCATTGTTAAACTCAGATGCATATGTTAAAATGTGTCCCAGGGAATCTAAAAGAAAATGGTACAAATGGACTTATTTAGAAAACAGAAAGAGACTCACAGCCATAGAAAATAAACCAAAGGGGAAAGGGTGGGGGGAAGGGATAAATTAGGAGTTTGGGATTAACAGACACACACTACTGTATATAAAATACTGTACTGTACTACTGCACTACTGTATGGCACAGGGAACTATATTTGATACCTTGTAAAAACCTATAATGGAAAGTAATCCGAAAAAGAATATATGTAATATACACATATAACTGCATCACTTTGCTGTACACCAGAAACTAACAGGATGTTGTAAAACATACCTCAATTAAAAAAAAATCATGATTTCAAATTCTAAGTGGGAAAGGAGAGAAAGAGGACCAGAGACAGAGAAAGATTGGGAAACTGAGAAGATAAATTTGGCAAAGATTTATCTCCTGTTTCCCTTTCAATATTGCTTATCTCAAATCTCTTTTGCTACAGGAATCTCTTTTCGGTAAGTTTCAGGATAAGTGTAAGGTAATGAGGACATCTGGGAAGGAAGAAACAGGAGAGGCAATGCCCTGGGGCCAAATGCACCCTTCTTAGAAGAGAATCTATGAAGTTTGAGCATCTGTAAATTGACTCCCTTGAAACTGTTTGTGCCACAAATCCTTGGGAAGTGTCTGAGGCCTCAGGGTAAGCCTCCCCCAATCCAAAGGACTGGCAGAGGGATCGGTGGTAGCTCTGGGTTGGGTCTTCCCCACCTTTGGGCCGAGGCAGGTCCAAAGTAGGAGCTTCCTCACTGTGGCCTCTGGGGCAGGGTGTGCAGTGAACAATTCAGGAGATCACTTACAAGAGAGATACAAATATCACTGTCCTGAGTGATATTTGTTTGGGGGAGTTATAGGGAATAAAACCACTGTCTTTAGATTTTGGAAATCAGAAGAGAAGGTACTAGTGAGAGAGAAGAGGACAGGGCGGTAAGTCAGCAGTGAGGAGCAAAGAGGAAGTGAAGGTATAAAATTACAGAAGAATGACAGAAATGGAGGAGAGAAAGGAGAGGTGGCTCTGTCGGGCTGCGCTGTGGTACCACCAATGTCTGCCTGAGAGGTCTCTCCATAGCCCTGACAGTACAGGCTGTCCAATAGGAATCTGAAGAAGGTGTGAAATTTAGGGTTGTTTCTGAGGACTCCCACTGGTTGGGTTAATATGACAACTTATTTATATACTGCAATGATTAATTTTATATGTCTACCTGGCTAGGCTATGGAGCTCAGTTGTTTGCTCAAACACTAGTCTAGATGTTGCTGAGAAGGAATTTGCAGATGTGATTAGCATTTACAGTCAGCAAACTTTAAGCAGGTTACCCTCCATAATGGGGGTGGGCCTCGTTCACTTATTTGAAGGCTGTATGAGTAAAGACTGAGATTTCTTGAAGAAGAAAGAATTCAGCCTCAAGACGGCAGCAGAAAATCCTACCTGTGTTTCCAGTCGGATAGCTTGTCTGGCAGACTTTGGACTCAAGCCTGCACCATCAACCCTTACTTGAATTTCCGCTGCAAGTTTCATGCTTGCCAGTCCCCACTATTACAGGAGCAAATTCCTTGAAATAAATCCCTCTCTCTTAACATATTACATTATTAATTTTCTTATTAATACAATTAAAATATTGATTATTTCATTAATATTAATAAATATAACTTATGTAACTGATATTACATAAATGTAATATATGAATATCTAATTCTTTACATAGAGATATATGTTAATTTGAGATATCTTTATATATTATATATTATATACTGATATATTTAAACATGATAAGACAATATAGTAATATAACAACAGTTATATAATAATTACCAATATATTAATGATATATATTGTATAATATGTTTATACATTAAATATATATTATGTATTTGATATTTAAAGATATATATATACACAGAGAGAAAGAGAGAAACAATAGGATATCTAACTAGCTAGCTATCTTTCTTTCTATCTATCTATCTATCTATCTTATCTTTCTGTTTCTCTGGAGAATGCTGACTAATACATGTATTTCCTAGCACAAAACCAGTATTTCACTTAGTAGCTTTGTTTCTTTTTTTCCCCACTACGTTAAGTCCAGACTGATTTTCATTCATATTTGTATCCACATTGTCTGACATATTTTAGGCACATAAGAAACAACTAAAGAATTAATAGGGGACTTCCCTGGTGGCGCAGTGGTTAAGAATCCGCCTGCTAATGCAGGGGACACGGGTTCAATCCCTGGTCCTGGAAGATCCCATGTGCCGTGGCGCAACTAAGCCTAGTGTGCCACAACTACTGAGCCTGCTCTCTGGAGCCCGTGGGCCACAACTACTGAGCCCATGCACAGCAACTACTGAAGCCCATGCATTCTAGGGCCTGGGCTCCACAACAAGAGAAGTCACTGCAATGAGAAGCCCACATACCACAACAAAGAGTAGCCACTGCTCACCACAACTAGAGAAAGCCCACATGCAGCAACGAAGACCCAATGCAGCCAAAAATAAATTAAAAAAAGAATTAATAGTTGGGTAAGATCTTCTTAACAGTAATGGATTAAAATGTCGTATGTTTTTTTCTAACAAACACTATCATTTTATAATAAATTTGCCTTAATTGATGATATCAAGATTGGTGTCTGCTAATTAACACGATTGCAGACTGGACATCTGAGGAGAATTCAAGTGGGAGGCACATACAAGTTGGCACCAATGAAAATGCAATTATCCAGTGCTCTATGACACAGAGATTTGCAGCAAATCTAAATCTCTGACCACAAACTCAGGTGTGCAAGAGATGATTCATTTAAAGGAGGCAAGAACATACAATGGAGAAAAAACAGCCTCTTCAATAAGTGGTGCTGGGAAAACTGGACAGCTACATGTAAAAGAATGAAATTAGAACACTACCTAACACCATACACAAAAATAAACTCCAAATGGATTAAAGACTTAATGTAAGACCAGACACTAAGACCAGACACTATAAAACTCTTAGAGGAAAACATAGGTAAAACACTCTTTGACATAAACCACAGCAAGATCTTTTTTGACCCACCTCCTAGAGTAATGGAAATAAAAACAAAAATAAACAAATGGGACCTAATGAAACTTCAAAGCTTTTGCACAGAAAAGGAAACCATAAACAAGATGAAAAGACAACCCTCAGAGTGGGAGAAAATATTTGCAAATGAAACAATGGACAAAGGATTAATCTCCAAAATATACAAAGAGCTCATGGAGCTCAATATCAAAAAAACAATTCAATTAAAAAATGGGTGGAAGACCTAAATAGACATTTCACCAAAGAAGACATACAGATGGCCAACATGCACATGAAAAGATGCTCAACATCATTAATTATTATAGAAATGCAAATCAAAACTACAATGAGGTATCACCTCACACCAGTCAGAATGGCCATTATCAAAAAATCTAGAAACCATAAATACTGGAAAGGGTGGGGTGAAAAAGGAACCCTCCTGCACTGTTGGTGGGAATGTAAATTGACACAAGGACTATGGAGAACAGTATGGAGTTTCCTTAAACAACTAAAAATAGAACTACCATATGACCCAGCAATCCCACTACTGGGCATATACCCTGAGAAAACCATAATTCAAAAAGAGTCATGTACCACAATGTTCACTGCAGCACTATTTCCAATATCCAGGACATGGAAGCAACCTAAGTGTCCATCGACAAATGAATGGATAAAGAAGATGTGGCACATATATACAATGGAATATTACTCAGCCATAAAAAGAAATGAAATTGAGTTATTTGTAGCGAGGTGGATGGACCTAGAGTCTGCAATACAGAGTGAAGTAAGTCAGTAGGAGAAAATGCTAACACATATATATGGAATCTAAAAAAAAAAAAAAAAGGTTCTGATGAACCTACGGGCAGGACAGAAATAAAGACTCAGACATAGAGAATGGACTTGAGGACACAGGGAGGGGGAAGGTTAAGCTGGGATGAAGTGAGAGAGAGGCATGGACATATATACACTACCAAATGTAAAACAGCTAGTGGGAAGCAGCAGCATAGCACAGGGAGATCAGCTCGGTGCTTTGTGACCACCTAGAGGGGTGGGATAGGGAGGGTGGGAGGGAGACGCAAGAGGGAGGGGATATGTGTATGCGTATGGCTGATTCACTATGTTATACAGCAGAAACTAACACACCATTGTAAAGCAGTTATACTCCAATAAAGATCCATTAAAAATTTTCATTAAATCTTATTCTGAGCCCTTACCTTGTTCAGTTTATGGGAAAGTCAATCACTTTCATTATTGGGGTGATGTGTTTCCCACACAGGTGATGGGAAGATGGGTATTGGGTAGGAAGCCCCAGGGTCCTGAAAGGCACTGTAGGTTGTGAGGTCTTAGTTATGCATGAGCCCAGCCCACAGAGGTCCTCCAGCTGCAGCAGCTCTTGGCCTCTGTTCTGTATGTTGCCTAGAACATGGGAGTCTTGGTCTGGAACACTGGTGCTTAGAGCCAGCCTCCCTAAGCAAGTCAAGAAAGGATCCCTTTGGCAGTTGTGCTGCCTTCCCCGGGCACTACCTGAAAGTGGGACATCCAGCGCCTCATGCCTTTTTAATTTGGGGAGAATGTCAGATTCTGTTTTCTGGGGTCATCAAAAATGTTCCTAACAGAATTGGAAAAGTAAACTTAATGCTTTTTATTTAAAACAAGAGTGATTATCATTAAGTAGCTCTTGCTTTCTACTCAGAAAAATAAATCCATAAAGTATGGAAAACTAAAGTTACCAGTATGTAATATGGGATGAAAGGAAAATATAGCAAATGAAATGTTTCAGAAAATTGGTCTGCCACAGCAACCAAAGGCATCACTTACCTTACTGGTACTTTTCTCTTGGCAAGAAAACACAAGACCGCTACTGTTATATGAGTCGTCAGGAAAGCGAATCCAATACCCAGGAGGGTCCATATATCTGGAATTTCAAACCAATGAAAAATGTAAATATTCAGTGAAAAATATTAGAGACTTCAAAACTCAAGTGACTGTGGTCACAATGTAACCTACTGTTCTGAGTGTCCGTGAAATCAGCAATGGGAGGGTTAACCTTGACATGGCAACGATTTCCCTTCCATCCTTGTCCACATCTGGAAATGAGATAAAATGTAATAGTTGGCAAAAAAAGAAGTAGAAACATATGTTAGCAGTATTGTCATGGAATAAAATGATGAATGTCAATAAACAATGAGATACCAGGAATGTGGGTAACTTTGATACGAAACCAAAAATGTTAAACCAAAGCAAAAAGATAATTAAATTGTATTCTTTTCACATTATTGTGTAAGATGATTTTTTAAAATATTTATTCCCTTCTTAACTTTATCTGTAAGGTGGGGACTTGATTTCTTTATCTATAAGGTGAGAACAAGGCTAATTTCTTGCTTTCAAAAATTGACTTCACTTTTCACCAGTGTCCAATATTACTTTACTTTTTCATTTGTCTCAAACTCAAAAGCTACACATTTTTCAACAGTGAATGGATTTCAGTTCTTTCAGATACCAATAGAGAATATTCAAATTATAGATTAACATAAATATAAATCAGAGAGTATTTTTATTTCTCGTTACAAGGGGATGATCCTTCAAGTTCATGGATTTGGAATCAGGTTAAGGATCAAATTGGATATACCATCAGTCCTAGAGGATTTCACTACCTCTGCTATATTTAGCGACATACGTGATGAAACTTGTAACACTAGGGACATGTCCTCTGATATGGATGGCCTTCAGAAAGTTCAGAATTGGAGACTAGTTTGTGCCTCAAAGGGAGACGAGGTTTATATCTAAGCAGTGAATGTGCCAGAATTTCTCTGGTGGAGTGTGTTTGCATATGAGTGTGAAAGCTTAGGTATACATTCTTGTTTACCAGAAATAACAGAATACAAGTTAACAAGGGTTTGGTTGAATTTCCTGCCAAATTCATGGTACATGCTATAAAACAGGATTAAAAACTAGCTTTTGAATGTGTGTGCTTAAAAGTGGTGTGTTAGAAGCAATGCTTCTTCGGCACACAGTTAATATATTTTTTTCTCAGTCTCTCTTTTTTTTTTTTTTTTTTTTTTTTGCGATAAGCGGGCCTCTCACTGCCGTGGCCTCTCCCGCTGCGGAGCACAGGCCCCGGACGCGCAGGCCCAGCGGCCATGGCCCACGGGCACAGCCGCTCCGCGGCATGTGGGACCCTCCCGGACGGGGGCACGAACCCGTGACCCCTGCATCAGCAGGCGGACTCCCAACCACTGCGCCACCAGGGAAGCCCTCAGTCTCTCTTTTGAATTTGAAAATCTGAATGACCAATAGCAATTTCTTCAAAAAAGAAATAGCGTCTCTAAATATAAAAAGCTTAGTGTCTCCAAAGAAGATATACAGACTGCCAACAAACACATGAAAGAATGCTCAACATCATTAATCATTAGAGAAATGCAAATCAAAACGACAATGAGATATCATCTCACACCAGTCAGAATGGCCATCATCAAAAAATCTAGAAACAATAAATGCTGGACAGGGTGTGGAGAAAAGGGAACACTCTTGCACTTCTGGTGGAATGTAAATTGGTACAGTCACTATGGAGAACAGTATGGAGGTTCCATAAAAAACTACAAATAGAACTACCATATGACCCAGCAATCCTCTACTGGGCATATACCCTGAGAAAACCATAATTCAAAAAGTCATGTACCAAAATGTTCATTGCAGCTCTATTTACAATAGCCAGGAGATGGAAACAACCTAAGTGTCCATTGACAGATGAATGGATAAAGAAGATGTGGCACATATATACAATGGAATATTACTCAGCCATAAAAAGAAATGAAATTGATCTATTTGTAATGAGGTGGATGGACCTAGAGTCTGTCATACAGAGTGAAGTTAAGTCAGAAAGAGAAAGACAAATACTATATTCTAACACATATATATGGAATTTAAGAAAAAAAAATGTCATGGAGAACCTAGGGGTAGGACAGGAATAAACAGAGAGACCTACTAGAGAATGGACTTGAGGATATGGGGAGGGGGAAGGGTAAGCTGTGACAAAGCACGAGAGAGTGGCATGGACATATATACACTACCAAACGTAAAATAGATAGCTAGTGGGAAGCAGCCGCATAGCACAGGGAGATCAACTCGGTGCTTTGTGACCACCTAGAGGGGTGGGATTGGGAGGGTGGGAGGAGGGAGACGTAAGAGGGAAGAGATATGGGAACATATGTATATGTATAACTGATTCACTTTATTATAAAGCAGAAACACACCACTGTAAAGCAATTATACTCCAATAAAGATGTAAAAAAGTAAAATAAAATAAGATTAACACGAGATCTCATTCGTTAACCAACTAAACTTTCTGTTCTCCCTTCCCTTTGTTCTTTGATTAAAACAAAAAAAGTTTAGTGGTTCAAGGAGGCCCATAAGAATGCCTTCTTTCCTTAGTAAATACTCTTTAAAAAGTAGAAATTTAAGATAATTTGATTGTTTTTGATGCCTCTGACATTCAAATTAAAATAAATTAGAATGTTTAAGATTGGAGTATTTGTTTTTTATTCTCATAAACTGTAATATGTATTCCTTATCAGTTCTCAGGTTGGCAATGTGAATCTGCATGTAAGTCCTTCACATTTTGCCTGGACTCCCTTAAAATCTTCCTGAATGGGGTGGGTCCTCAATTCTTGTCTTGGAACACGGAGACCTGTAGTGATGGTATGCTAGAATTGGCATGCTGAAGTTCCTTTTGCTTTGAGCAATGGCAGTGAAAGGAATTTCTCTGGTCCCATCCCCCTGAGGACTGCAAGCTAGAAGTGAAAATTGAGCATCCTGTCCTGTCTGCTCTACAGTTTGGGGGACTCATCTCCTCCAAGGTGACCACAGATCTCTATTAAAGATCATTAAGACGTTTTAAAAAGAAAAGGCTAGTCATCTTCTTATTACTTTTCAAAGGCAATCTTGGTAGGGAAGCGTAGATATTTCACTCAACTATTTATTTCTCCTTAGCAAATCAGCAATATTAGCATACCAAAGGAAAAATAAGAGACTGACTTTTCCTGAAGAGATAATGCGAAGATTGTTGTTTTTAGTAGTAGCGTGTTGGGTAATATTATAGTTGGTGGGGGTGAAGGGTGAAGGCTTTTGTGGGGAGAAATCAGATAGGGTAAGTGGATGAGATATTGGGAAGAACTGGTGTGCTTTGGCTAAGCGGACGCCAGCCAACCAGAGGAGACCAGTCCCAGTGGCCATTCCAGGCACAGCTGTGTGAAAGCTGGGTGGCTGTTAAGGTCCGGTAGGTGTGGGGAGTGCTGCATAATTGGTGCCAAGAGCGAGGTCCCTAAAAGAATGTGGCAATGAGAGTCACCTTATTTGCTTGACAATTAAGGACTAGATAGCCCTTTTTAGGTAATGTTTTAGCTATTTTATGATTAAACAAGATCGAATGCAAGGGTGAGTCCACCTATTGTGCAATCCAAAAGGATCCATAAGAACGATAAACATTTTATAATATTTGTGCTAAAGACTAGGATACCTCAGTCTAAATTAGAATGCATGTTTGTTTTGTATTAATGTCAAGAAGAAAGAAATGTTAGATGTGATGAAATTATGTTGGAGGTCTTCTTTTTCATAATGAGTCATAAGAATCGGTTTAATGAAAAAAATTAACTGATAACTTGACAAAAGGGAAGAAAATGACTTGTTTTTATTCAGAAAGCACCCATAAGAAAAAGCTTTTGAGGAAAATTTGATTTATTCTGAGCTAATCTGAGGCTGTGTGTTTTATCACTTATTTCATATACCTGATGGGTGGAAGTATAACACTGGAGAATTTCAGCCTTATTTTTAGAATGGTGGAAGTTCACACCACCACTTAATTATCCCCCAGATCCATTTAACCACCCACACTCCTTCCCTTCCCTCCACCAAATCATAAGCATGTCTGTGGTTTGGTTGGGAGGGAACCACAACCTGACCTCTAGAGTTAATCTCATTTTCCTTGGTGTAGCCTTTTGCCTCAGGACCCTGTCCAATGCATTCCTAAAATCAACAGTGATTGGTTCATAGAGAGACATGGACACAAGTTTGTCCAGTAAGAATTTTGTCACCAGTGGGTACATATTGATGGATATTTGTGGTAAGAAATATCCTCTGCCCAACTCTGATGTGAAAAAGGAAGAGTATGGCCCTGTGAAGCTACCATTTTGCTACAAAAGCAAGCCTGAGGATAAAACAAACAGGAAGACAAGCCTAGGAAATCATGGAGAAATGGAGGAACAACCTTAATGGCATTGAAAACTTTCCAATCCATTCCTGTTTCAAGCCTGCTCTGGGTTTAGACTTTTTAGATACATGAGTCAATAAATTCTTTATTTGTTTGAGCCAGTTTGAGTTTAGTCTTCTATTATGAGCACACACACAAAACCAGTTTTCCTACTCTTTCATTTTGATCCCTGAAGTTCTCCTCATTAAATCAATAATCCCTTATTCATAAAATATTTATTGAATGTCTACTATGTACAAGGTAGTCTGCTAGATATAAAAAAGATGGGCAAGACATTCTTGAGAATTTATAGGAGCATAAACTTGGGAGATAAAAAACACATTTAAAAATAAGTAAGAGACAAAGCAGAAAATAAAATATATGAAGTATAAGAAAGGTAAAGAAAAGTGCTAAAGAAGAAAATGAAAAAAATAGCTTTGGGCTTCCCTGGTGGCGCAGTGGTTGAGGGTCCGCCTGCCGAGGCAGGGGACACGGGTTTGTGCCCCGGTCTGGGAGGATCCCACGTGCTGTGGAGCGGCTGGGCCCGTGGGCCATGGCCGCTGGGCCTGCGCGTCCTGAGCCTTTGCTCCGCGACGGGAGAGGCCACAGCAGTGAGAAGCCCGTGTACCGCAAAAAAAAAAAAAAAAAAAATAGCTTCAAGAATCTGTTTTTCCAGAGCCAGAAAGTGAAAAAATGTTCAATCTCAACTAGACATGAATGGAACAGCTGATATATTAAGTTATATTTATTCCAAAGCATTACACATTTATGTATGTATTGTACAACAATGTTTCAGAGAAAAATGGTCATCTAAATATATAGAAATCATCTATGACTGATGGGATCTCGAGAGATATGTTTGAATTATGTTCAGATTATTAATGCGATGCTAAACTAACCTCTAGATTTCCCAATTCTTTACTGTAGTATATTTTTTCATCCATACTTACTCTAATTTTATAGTTTTTTATGTCTGTAGAAGGAAAATCCCTTCAGAAGGAGCATGCATTTTGAATATAGTCCAGATTAGATTTAGCATTAGAGCAGTAGACTTGTTTTTCTTTTCATTAGGCATGTTTACAGCAACACGTTATGATTATTAAAATCATGAATATCTTTTTTTTTTTTTTTTTTTTTTTTTGCGGTACGCGGGCCTCTCACTGTCGTGGCGTCTCCCGTTGCGGAGCACAGGCTCCGGACGCGCAGGCTCCGGACGCGCAGGCTCAGCGGCCATGGCTCACGGGCCTAGCCGCTGCGCAGCATGTGGGATCTTCCTGGACCAGGGCTCAAAGCCGTGTCCCCTGCATCGGCAGGCAGACTCTCAACCACTGCGCCACCAGGGAAGCCCATGAATATCATTTATAGAAACCAATAGCATCCTACAATGACATTCATGCTTCAGTATACTAAGCCCCATAGAGGTTGAATTGAACACCTGCTGTGTGCTAAACAATATTCTAAATGCTTTAATGTATTACTTGTGGAACACTAATGTTACAAGATAAGAGTTATTTCCCCATTTCATAGTTGAGGAAATAAAGGCCCAGAGTGGTTGAGCAGTAAGTCACCAGAGGTACACTCTGAACTAGACTTTAAACTACATCTCTTTGGCTCTCGCGTGGCACTCTGTTCACTACATGGTTTTGCTTCCCATGGTCTTCCTAAAGTTGGAATATAGTTGTTTATAATAGCAGTCAACTTCGCAATTTTTGTATGTTAGGAGAGAAACAGTGGAGATATTCGTGATCCTCATGGTCTGAAAACTCCCATTTATCACATTAAGCTTTACCCTGGAAACATCTAGGTGTAGGGGAGGCAGATGTAGAGCTGGGAAAAGAGTAAGTAATGAGAGTCAGGGCACCTGGGTTTCAGGCTAGACTCTGCCACTTTCTAGCTATGTGGCTTTAGGAGAGTCAAATCACTTCAGTTTCCTATTGATAAACAGTTAAGAATTACAACTCACCTAACAAGATGTGTAGGAGAATTAAATAAAACAATGCATGTGAAAGTACACTGCTAACTGTAAAGTGTTATCTATGTCAGGCTCTTTGATACCCAGCCTCTTGCTTTCTGGTGTCAATCATGGTCCTGACCATTTCCTGACCTAACATACTGGCCCTCCAGGGAGCTGGCATCTGACAACTGCCCTGTCTCCATCCCTGCCTGAGCAACAGTAAGACTTAGGGAGTGGTGAACAGACATTGCCACAGCTTCTATTTTCATGACTTATTAATTATGCCATTTAAAAAGCATTTTTACATCTGAATATGCCTGGAGGCTCTTGAGCCAGTTATACAGGGAGGGGAAGGAAGAGCAGGTGTTCAGGATGCTCGCTGCCTGTGATGAACATTTCTACCCATCGGAAGTACTCCAAGGGAGAGAAAGTAGTGCCGTCCCAACTTTGCATGAAAGCATCAGCTCAGACCGAGTGCTTTCTGATCCCTAGGCTGAGCCTGTGCCAGCAGAAGGGGAGTGGGACAATTGAGGTAGCCCCTAATGGGGCTAGAATTCAGGTTCTCGAAACTGCTTCACCTATGCTCTTGTCATCGCACCATATGAATATTTATAAAATTCTTACTATATTCCATTTCCTAACAAAAAAGCAGCGTATATATGATCAGATTTTGTCCTTAGGGGATGATTACTTGAAAATACAAATCACATCCTGCTGTGTGGCTTTTACTGCAATGTCCACTTGGATTGGTAGTCAAGTTGCACAGAATTGCAAAGGTAGGGAGGAGGCACATTCATGTTATTTCAAATTATTACAATAGAAACAACTTTAACTACTTCAGAGAAGAAATAAAGCAGATAAAAATTGTCCTTCTTTTCCCCTTTTGCTCATACAGATAGCTGATGTGACACTAAAAAACCCCCAGAAAACTCCCAAAATTGATGTTTTGAGCTTCTCACGTCTGCTTTTTTTCTCAACTGTTATGAAGTATTATTTCCCTGGAGTTGGATGGAAGGGGGAAAGAATAGCAAAGAAACTAAATAATTCACAAACTGGGCAACTGAAAATGGCTGCAAGTCAATAGAAACCAGTCTTGTTCTAAGATAAAGACGATAAAGGCATTAAGTTTTTGCTGTGGAGCGTAAACTAGCAAGCAATAGGTTTCTGAACTTTTTCTCCTGTCATCCTATGAAGTGTGAAAGAATTTTCCTTTAAAACATAGATTGTGACTTAATTCCAGCAAGTCTTTTTTCTTGTTTTCTCTCCTTCATTGAATATATGTGCCCTGAAATACATGCGAAAACACACAAGATGGTAAGGCTGAAAATTAGAAAGAACAAACACTGAATTGTCAGCCTCCGGAAGGAACGTCCACTAACCAGAGTACTCACAAGGCCCAGGGTGAGAATCCACGGGTGTTTAGGACTCACTTTGACCTTTTGGTGAAGTAACAAGGCCCTCTACTTGCTCAGTACAAAACAAAGAATCTTCTAATGACTTTGCAGTCAACTGAGAAAAAAGTCTAAACCCTGCACTCTGTGCTCAGTGAGTAATTACTGAACACCTTCTGTATGCTAGGCCTTGTTCTAGGTGCATCGTAATCTATTAGACCACATGTTGTCTGGTAATGCTCTTCCCTAAACACACTAAGCTTGTTCTTACCTCGGGGACTTCCTGTTCTCTGCTTTTCCTGACAGTTAAGTAGTGTGCCCAAATCTTGGAATAGCTTGAACTTCCATGGAATTGTGATCTTGACTCAAATTACACCTTCTCAGAGAGGCCTTAATCAGCAAGTTTATCTAAAATACATCACTGCCATCATCCCTTCCCCGTCCCTTCCTAGCAACCTGCTTACCCTAATGATTTTTCTTCATTGCACTTGTTACTATTCAAATTTCATGCACACATGCACACACAAGCGTATATATTATACATGTATGTATATTTAACATATGTTTGTACGTGTAAATGTTAATATGTGAATATATATAGATTATATGTAATGTATATAAAATAAATTTATTTATGTATTATATGTATATACATACATATTTATATACTAAGCTCTATAAACAGAAACTTAAAAACCTCAACAAAATGAATGATTTTGCAAGGATACTATAAATTATATAATTAATGTAAGCAGTAGAAATCTAGAGTAGTTCAATAACACATAAGATACTGAAAAAGCCTTAAAACCTGCTTCAAGACCAGGCTATTTGGCTGCTTTGTCCTCTCCAAGTTTCTAGAAAAGGTAATTCTCATGCTTTACGTGCCGTTTCAGAGAATAAAAAGCTACCCAATTTACTTCAGAGATCTAATGCTTGTCTGGTAACAGAACCTCAAAAAATATTATGCACAGAAGAAAACCTGGGAGCAATGTCACTTATAGATGCCAAAATCCTAATGAAATTACCAACAATCTGAATATAAGAGTACGTTGTGCTGTAAGATTTTTTAACTCATGGGTAAAAGGCAAATCAATCTGTACAAGAAGCAGAGGACCCTGTGAGAGAGAAGTAAAAATAGTAGAAGAACCTATTGTTCTAAATTATCCACAGATTCCTTTCAATAGAGTTTCTATCTCTAAATCACTATACTGATGAATTTTCTCAAGTTGTTAATGAATAAATAATCCTCATGTTATATAAACTCTTCTAAACATAGAAAATGGATAATAACAATAGAACCGTTTTGTTATTAATGAAAAATCTCCTAACATATTTCCTGGTTTAGATCAATTTACTGGTGAATTCTCTCAAATGTTTAATAAACAGATAATTCCTAGCTAATTATCTCTGCCAATTACTTACCCTCAAATTTCTTTATAAGATTTGTAATTAGAAATTTATAAAATTATAAACTTTCTAATTCCCTTCTAATTCCTTTCTAAACATATGAAAAAGAAAGGTTAACTAATTTGTTCCATAAAGTTACATATCTCTGCTACATAAATCAAGCACACCCACAAAATCATAGATCGATCTCACTCAAAGATGTGCAAAAATCCCCAAATACAATACAGAAAAAAATGATTACACAAACACATATATTTCCATTGTTTATATATCTTTGTTGTTAGAGTATGTGATGATCTCTTAAAACTTCACACCCTTAGACATAATGAAGAATGATGGTCCTTCATGTGTAACACCTGGTGAGGATGGAGCTCCGGATGACCACCTCTGTGGGTGGACTCTCTGAATAAGAATAGGGTGGTGCAGCTGGCAACGGAAGAAAAATGACTCTGTTAGAGGCTATTTCACCTTGTGAAAATCTCATAAATTTTAAGGATAATAGGTCGTTAACCACCTGGCTTGGGATACTCTAGGTACATAGCAGGAGAAAGAAATTGGAAAAAAGAAAAAGTCAGGGCAAGAACAAGCTGGTGATGCTGACGGATCTTTACCAACGAGACGTTGACTCATCTCTCCTTAGGTTTCAGCAGTTCCTGTTACAATAAATCCCGATATTAGACGATTTTGTGACACCCCATCTACAGAGCAATAAGCATTTCCCGTTAAATTAAAAACATATATATATATATATATATATATATATATAGTTTAAATGATTTCTGAGCACCTTACTACATTTGCAAGGAAATAAACATGCACTAAAAATGGCATTTTTAAGCAATTAGAACTGACATGTAGCATGTATTGGCTGTGATTATGTTACTAAATATTTAACTATTTTTGTAGGATGTTATATTTATATAATATAAACATAGAATAGTGCAAAATAATTAAGTATATCTTTTCATTTGATTTGCATTGCATATTTGTATTAAATCAAATGTTTTTTTAAAAGTATTCAAGTAATTGTCACGCTGTATGTCCAATATTGTGTACCATATATTATGCACTAAAACATCTTTTTAAAAATCATTGTGTTGTTTTGAAACAAAGATTTGATACTTAATTCATTTGTTTGAAGATATTTATTGAGGGCCAGGTGCTATGCCCAAAGTGTTGGGATAGCAGCATAAAAGCCAAAGTCCTGCCCTCACAAAGTGTACATTTTATCGAGGGAGGGGGGTGTAGAGAAAGACAATAAGCAAATACATCAGTAACTACGTTTATGGTGGAATTAGAGAGGTTGCAGTGCCAATGGAAGGACCGAGTTGGAGACACTGAGCGTGGACAACACTTTGAAGAGGATAAGATGGATTTATTGGGAGCTGGAATAGCAAGTGGGAACAAGTGAGGGCTGTGTTGTCTTTATTTTAAGGGTATAGCTAGAGAGCATGTTTGTTGATAATTCAGTAGATATGGAGAGGTTGCTGTCTGATAAAGAGAGAGGGGGTGATGAAATTCTTGGGGTGCGAGAAGGAATGGGCTCCAGAGCCCGTGGGGAACAGGGTCTTTTCTGAGATAGGATATGGATAAGAATGGGTCATTTGCTGATGGAAAGACTTGGAGTTCTCTGCTAACAAATCTTATAAAGAAATTTGAGGGTAATTAATTGGCAGTGATGGTACTTTGGGGTGGGGGGCTTGAGGAAGAGAGGAAAATGCATGAAACTGGAGTAATTTCTGACTCAAAAAGCACTCAATCTAGAAACGTAACAGCATGTTCAAGCAGTGCTGAGTGCTCATTTGAGGTCATAAATATGACCTCAAACAGTTAGGGTTACGGTTAGGGTTAGTATGTGTATATGTGTGTGTGTACGTGCTGTGTGTGTGTGTGTGTGTGTGTGTGAGATCCGGGGGACTTTGTTATATTTATATTTTCATTACAGTATTGCATGCATATGGTTCAAAAACTCAAGTTGCACTAAAAGTCTTAAGCTTCTAAGACAAATACTTTCAATCTCCTTAACTGTTTCTTCTAGTGTGAACCTCTATTTTTATTAATGATACACATATGTGGTGGTTTTGATTTATCTATTTTATTGTTATAGCTAAAAATTTCATTGTGTTATAAAACCAGCAGCTCCTTACTCACTGCCTCTTAGAGCCCTCCCTCCACCACTCCATATTATTAAATCCATATTCAGAGTTTATAGTATTATTACTACATAAATATTGCTGTTAACTGCTGAGCCAATAGTGTATGAAAATTAACCATCCGTTTACTTTTTTTGCTTTTTTCCTGGAGCTAATTATCCAATTTATTTTAATTTGCTAAGTTTTCTAGGCTTTATGGCTGATTCTTAAACTCTCCAACAACTTCTTAATACAATTTTCCACTAGATTAAAATATCAGACAGACTATTAAGACACTATTTCTTTTGGAGACTTCCGAAGTCCCCTTTGGGTTGATTCTTTGGGCCAACCTGGACTGCTTACTCTCTAGACCTGCTTTCCAGGGACTTTTCTGGGACTTCTCTTGAACATCACCCCGGTGCCCTGGATCCCATTTCCTCCTCTTCCTCGGTTTCCTCCTTCATTTTGTTAGGGCACAGACTAGGTGGGATGTTCTTTTTTTTTTTTTTTTTTTTCAGTACTCGGGCCTCTCACTGTTGTGGCCTCTCCCGTTGCGGAGCACAGGCTCCGGACGCGCAGGCTCAGTGGCCATGGATCACGGGCCCAGCTGCTCTGGGGCATGTGGGATCCTCCCGGACCGGGGCTCAAACCCATGTCCCCTGCATCGGCAGGCGGACTCCCAACCACTGCGCCACCAGGGAAGCCTGGGATGTTCATTTTTTGAGATCTTTTGTTTGAAATACAATACTCATATTCAATTTTTAGTTTGGAACTCAGTTTTGAAAATCATGTTATCTAATAAATAAGCCAGAAGATGTATCGTCTTCCCTCCATTCTCTTCTAGTTTCCAGTGTTTCTCGGATTATTCTTCATTCTTTGTATGTGAACTGTTACATTCACGGAGAGTGTTGTCATTCCCAGGTTTTCTGAACTTCCCCCATGGACAGTCTTTGTAGGGTTCTTTTTTCACTCACTGTACCTGACACTTCATCAGTCTGGGGAAGTTTTTGCATTATTTCTTTCACAATTCTCTTCCTACTTTATTTTCTCTGTTCTTTCTTTCTGAAGCTCTTACTTTTTAGATACTAACCTTCTGAATTGATCCTTAAATTTTCTTATTTTTATCACATATGTTCTTTGTCTTTATATTCTATTTTTTAGGAGAATTCTCTGCCTTTATCTGCCAACATTTTTATTAATGTTTTAAAATTCTGAGAGATACTTTAGATTTCTTTAGGCTCTTTTTTCTCTATTTATTTTTTATAGACACCGGGTATAATATATTTCCTAACTCTCTGAGCACATTAAACAGAATTAAACATTTTTCTTTAGATTCCCCACACTGTTTCTGTTTCATATGAATTCCATTTTTCTACTTGAATCTTTTGATTTATTAGTTTTATCTGTCTTTTATATCAGCATCTTTCCTCTACATTTGGTTCTTCTTAGCTTTCTAGGTGCTAAGAGTAAAGCCCTGAAAAGATGATCACGGGTCTCTGGCATGGGCTGAACTGGTTGACTAATGGGCTATATTTTAAGGCAACAAGCCTCCTTTTCTTGCCACTGCCCTATTATAGAATTTGTACGTCTTTATTCTGGTGTCATTTAGCCTCTCAACTGAGCGAGACTTCAGTCTTTCACTGTGTGGTGGTGGTGGAAGTTTGGCATGGGGAAGATATAAAGTTAACTGCCGGAGTTTGGGGGGCTGTGAAGGAAAAGGAAAAGAAAAACAAGGTTTTCATCATTAAAAATGCAAACTGGCAATTCTTGAAGCAGCAGCTCATGGCTGTTCTCTGCTGAACCTACTCTTCTTGCATCCAGAGTGACACAATTTCTCCAGAGAATACATCTCCTGAATGGGTGGGTACAGCTGGGGCTTGGATATCTAACAACTCCTTATGGGCTTTCAACAAGTTATTTTCCAACGTAGTGCTCCATTCTGCCGTTGAGGTACTCAGTCCTCCAACTGTTGGGCCCTGTTGGGTGTCTATGGGGTGAATGCACTTATGCCTCACTGGAAGCCCCTTCTGCAGGTGCTTAGGCTTCAGCCTGTTCCACTCAGATAAGTCATCCTTCACTTATGTTTCCCTTTTAAAATGATCTTTTGTTGCCTATTCATCACTGCCTCATCCTTGTGGATTTATACAGCTTTTATTCTTTGTTGTTGTTATTTTGGTGAGTCTGGAAAAGAGATGGGGGTAGGGCTTCCCTGGTGGCGCAGTGGTTGAGAGTCCGCCTGCCGATGCAGGGGACACGGGTTCGTGCCCCGGTCCAGGAAGATCCCACGTGCCACGGAGCAGCTGGGCCCATGAGCCATGGCCGCTGAGCCTGCGCGTCCGGAGCCTGTGCTCCACAATGGGAGAGGCCACAACAGTGAGAGGCCTGCGTACCGCAAAAAAAAAAAAAAAAAAGAGATGGGTGTAAACATATATGCATGACCTACTAGCTTTGATAATTTTCTTCCTCTACATTTAGCTGCCCTGGTGTATTCACAGAAAGGACAGGCAGTTAGGTACATTTAGAAGTGGAGTTTTTCCCAGTAAATAATTCAGAGAGAAATGGTGAAAAGGAGTTGACAATATTACCAAGATAATACTTTTAATAATGGACCATAGGATTTAACTTTGGTAAGAATGCAAGTAAAGACACGAGGGAGATGAGGAAGAATGTAAAACCTAGTTTGGAGTCAATGGTTTGGGAATCTAAATAAGAACAAAGAATACTGTAGTGAATATATTAGGTAGATTATGTAGTCTGGAAGTATTAGTCAGAAACAGTGTTATTTGAAATCTAAATAATGAAGCTGTTGGTGGTGACAGTGTCCAGGATATGCCCATAAGAAGGAAGAGATCTGCAAGTGTAGAAGGAAAGCTAATTGGGGAGAAATCAGAGAATTGAAAGGACCGAGAGTATTCTGAAGATAAACTCACTGACCCTTAGGCCACTAAGAATGATTACAGGACTGGCAACCCACACAGCTGAAAGCCACGATCAAAGGTGGGAAGGCAGATGCTAGCAACAACGAGGAGCGGCAAACAGCACAGGCAGAGGGCAGAGTTCTCAAGGCACAGCCTGTTTTTCGTGGTGGCCAGGAGGTGAAGTTGTTGAGGCTATGGGACATTTTGCTGACTGTACATCTAGAGACCGGGGGACAGAAGGAAAGAGTCTGGGAAAATGGACAGAGGTGGGGGACTGAGTTAGGTTAGCAAATATATCTTACAAAATGAGATTGAAAATCCTTGGCCATAATAAATGACCTAGGAAGAAAAATGTAGAAATACTAACGTTTAAGCTAAGGCCCGAAATGCCTGAGTTTTAGTAGGGCTCAGGGTAGCTGCTCCATTCAGTAGTTTAAGAGGATGCGATGTCTTGCAGGAGGAAAAGAATTAACACAATCAACCCTAAATAGGTGCCTGTTTATCTACCAAGACTCTAGGTAATGGCCTTTGAATTAAGGCTAATGCTCAATGATATGTGAATAATTAATATTATTTTAAAGTAACTTTTGAAATGAAATGCAAAAATAAGTTTATAAGATGTAAAGTACAAAAAGAAGAGTTCTGATAGTACACAGTATAATCTTATTTTTTTTTTACCTGCATCTTTTTTTGGGAATAAATTTATTTATTTTATTTATTTATTTTTGGCTGCCTTGGGTCTTTGTTGCTGCGTGTGGGCTTTCTCTAGTTGCGGAGAGCAGGGGCTACTCTTTGTTGCAGTGTGCGGGCTTCTCATTGCGGTGGCTTCTCTTGTTGCAGAGCATGGGCTCTAGGTGTGTGGGCTTCAGTAGCTGTGGCACGAGGGCTCAGCAGTTGTGGCTTTCAGGCTCTAGAGCACAGGCTCGGCAGTTGTGGCTCACGGGTTTAGTTGCTCCTCTGGGTGTGGGATCTTCCCGGACCGGGGATCGAACCCATGTCCCCTGCATTGGCAGGTGGATTCTTAACCACTGCGCCACCAGGGAAGTCCATAATCTTAATTTTTAAAGCAAAGGTACATCAACCTATTAATTTTGATTATTTCTGAGGTTTTCTGTTTGATGTACTTCTCAATTTAAAATTTTTTTCTATAATAAATACATTAAAATACTACTCTTTTATATGAAAGAAAAAAAGAAAAATCTTCAAAACTATACAACACTGTGCATTGAACCTTTTCTCTTACTTAGATGTGTGCCTACTTAAAAAAAAGTTATTATACAAAACCTTTAGATTAATAAGCCAGTTTGCTTTGAGATACAGGAAGGCTATGACACTTCCATCCTGAAACTCAATTAACACTTAAAGCCAATGATTTCCAAATTAGACTCACCATCGGCATCCTCCTCTGAGATCCCTCTAAAAGTCCTTCCTGCTCTCGGGCCCACAGAGCCCAGCCATGATCATACTCCTCTTCTGTGGGCTAACACGCCATGGAAGATGGAGAAAGGCCTCTTCTCTTGAGGGTTTTCACCTTGACTTTCTCTAGAGCAACCTAGCCATCTCCTCAGCCACTTATCTGCAAATTAAGGGCTATCACGGAGAGTCTTCAGAGTAATTTTGACTCACTTTCTTTACTCTCACTGCTTTTGTGAAGGAGGTGACTTCAGTGACAGGCAAAGCTTCACCTTGATGAACCATAATCATGAATCATGTTTTACTAAGTTTTATACAGATCTGTACAAAACAGTGCTAAAATCTGAGCAGTTGGAAATTAAAAAACCCGACTTTTCTCTTTCCTTGGGTAACTGGATGACCTTGAGTAAATCATTTCAACTCTCAAAACCTTTGTCTGCAACTACTCACAGTATACTTTTTAAATCTCAGAAATGCTGTAAAGGGACTTCCCTGGTGGTCCAGTGGTGGAGTCTTCACTTTCCAATGCAGGGGGTGTGGGTTTGATCCCTGGTCAGGGAGCTAAGATCCCACATGTCTCAGGGCCAAAAAAAAAAAAAACAAAACAAAACCATAAAACAGAAGCAGTATTGTAACAAATGCAATAAAAACTTTAAAAATGGTCCACATCAAAAGAAAAAAAAGAGTCTTTAAAAAAAAAGGGGGGGCTTCTTTGGTGGTGCAGTGGTTGAGAGTCCGCCTGCCGATGCAGGGGACACGGGTTTATGCCCCGGTCTGGGAAGATCCCACATGCCGCGGAGCAGCTGGGCCCGTGAGCCGTGGCCGCTGAGCCTGAGCGTCCGAAGCCTGTGCTCCGCAAGAGGAGAGGCCGCGACAGTGAGAGGCCCGCGTACCACACACACACAAAAAGGAAAACAAATGCTGTGAATATATAATTGTTTCCAGAGTCGGAAAATATTTTGAATTCTTCAAAAAGAATGATGCTATATAAACTCAACAATAATGTTTGATTTTGTTCTATAACAAGTGATGAATAAAAGGATTATTTATCTTTTTGCTTTTTTGCTCCTGCAAAGTACTGCTGCTCGGAAATGTACTCGGTGTTCTTTTTCAGTCTCCAGCAAAGAGCAGGTTAGGTAGACTCAATGAATGCTTTCATCTTAAAGGTCCTTAAATTTCCATTCAAGCCTTTAAATAATGTTAATCTACATGTATTCAATTATAAATACAATATAGTGCTGGTATTGAATAGTACCTAGTCAATATCTAGCAAAAATATATGACAAAACCTTGCCCAATTATTTTTTTCTTCCTAGGACTTAGTATGTGCTAATTATACTCTTTCATGTTAAAGTAGTCTGTGATTGTATTAACAGATGCTACATTTTTAAAATACATTTTTTTTAAAGGAAATAATGAAGGAATGGGTGTTACATTGAATCCATCTGTAGGTTGGAAAGTTAATTCAAAACCTCAAATTTTCTATCTGAAGCAGCTATTTTGTCCATTGTGGTGCCTGCCATGGTGCCACAGCGGTATATGCACTGTTTCTCACAATAGAAAGTGAGGCTGTCTCCCTTGGTTTGCTCTCTGTGAGTACATTGTTGTTAATATCAATCTGTCATTTGTTTTCCTTTCTACCAAAGACAAATTGTTAGTGTGTTAGGAATGATGGCATTGGAATAACTGATGTTATCTACCACCTCCTCCCACAAGGAAACAAAAGAACCTGAAGAAAGATAGTTTAACAAGAAAGTCCAATTGTAAAACAGTCCTTTAAAGAACTATGATCACTGTAGCTAATTAGTTTCCTTTTTTAGGAAAACATAGGGAAGTAGAAAAACCTTCTAGAATTAATGCCACTATTTTCATAGCATGCTATTTTGTTTGATTGGGAGCTTATGGGAGAAAATATTTGATGCTTTCAAATGATTACAATTACTGTGAACTCTCAAAAGCAAAGCAAACCAAAGAAAAAACAGAACAGTTTTTTTCAAATGGAGAAAGGGGAAGGTAGCTTATAAAATAATTTGGGCATTTTGAAATGATACCTGACTTCGGTAAATACACCTGGTATCCTTTTCTTCCATTTTCATACCCTCATCACGAACATGTAATAACTAGTTAAGAGCATCTTTTCCCTCCCAGCCTCCAAGGCCCAGGACGGCCGCAGTAATGACTGTCTCGTTCACTGCTTTATCTGCAGCCTGGGACGAGAGGCGCTTTGTGGCCACTCAGTACACACATTCTCAATTAAACTATGCTGAATGCTTATAGCTCCTTGTATGGATATCTCTGATGACCCCCTAAAAGAACAAAACTCAGAAATCCCAAACTAAAATTGATAGTCCCCCTTTTGCCAGAGACTGGGAGAAATTTCTTCAAATAACAATTCAGGCAGATTACAACAAACATACCCAAGCTTCGACATCTTGTGTAAGCAGACTTTAACTGTAAGCTTAGTCTGTGCCTAACAGAGAACAAGGAGTCATTTTATTACTGCCAAGGTGTGCTTTCACCTCTCTATGTCTTTTCAGTGGAGGGAACCCCCAGAAAGTACCATGACCCAAAGATACTGATTTTGGGGCACATTATGTCCTGTGAGATAAAGCCCTCACAGCTCAAGTCATAGAAGGTGACTATGGAATTAGGTAGAAAATCCTCCCATAGCTCAGGCTATGATGTGCATTGTATCTTAAACAATTCAGCATCAAGTCAGCAACACATTCATCAAGTTGGCAGATCCAAAGGCCAGTTAGCACCATGAAGGAGAGCTGAAAACGGGATAGCTTGTGCCCATCACCAAACTCCCCCATTTGATTGGAGATGGGCTTCATATCACCCAGGCAGAAGGGGAGTGGGGACGTGGGTGCCTGATATGCTCTGTTTACTGACCTCAGTCCACAAGGAAAAATAAATATGCCACCTTAAATATTATGTTAGGAAAAGGTGAAAGGAACATTATCCTAAAGATCCAGAGAATGATCTACTGTAAGAAGAAATGGCTTCTATGAAGCAGACAAGTGGTGGAGAGAGACGAAAATGAAATAAATATGAACAGGAAGAAGATAAGGAAGAGTATGTGGAAATTTAAAACAAAAGAGTTAAAAAATTAAAATTAAACTGTATGTTGGAGGTAATGAATATAGAAATAGGCATTTCAAAAAATAGTTTATTGATAAAGAAAATAAATTTGAGAATCTCATCCAGTATGTAGAAGATAAAGATAATTACTTAATTTGTGCTTCAGTTTCCTCATCTGTAAAATACCTAAACATAATAACACCTATACCTTAGGGCTTAATTCACTTAATATATGTCAAAGTGCTTATAATTGTACTTGATGCATATTAAGCATTCTATGAATGTTAGCTCAATATTTTATTTATTGAGCTCAATAGCTCAATATTTTATTGAACTCCTAATATATGCAGTGCGCAGGGCTAATTATTAGAAATATAAAGGCTAAAGCAACTGACATATTGATGAAAAGTTAATCAAATGACTAGCAGAGCAAATATCAAAAGACTGAAATAGGTAGGAAAGAGCTCCCTATCCTAACATGACACTGAAGGCTACAGAGTAAAAACTAGGAAAATACACAGACGAGACGTTGTTATAGTCAGTTCAGCAAACAGGCAGTTTTCTGCTTTGCCGATTAAAACACAAGATATCAAACCATTTGTCTTCCAGAGTTAGCTCAACTGATTTTTCATTTGTTCTTTAAAAAAATCATGATTGTTTTTAATGGCATTCCTCTAACAAAGCAGTGCAGCAATATGATTACTTATACAGGTAAACTACCAAGAGACATGTAGAGTTTTTTCACATGTTGTGTGGTCAACATGACAGTGAAAAATAACTGGTATGAAATTAGAGGCTGTGCCGAGTACCACGGTGGGTAAATAGGAGAGGGCGGTAAAACCTGCACTGAAAGCGCCTTTATTGCTCTTCTGGTCCAAGTTGCTGTCCCCGTTCCCATTTATATATAAGGAAATTGGAGATCAGAGAAGTGAATTAACTGCGTTGAAATGACCCAGTTGGGACTGCAGCCATCAGAGCCCACAACTCTTGACTCTCAATATCAAGATCTCTATCTGCATTATTTTGTCCAGTTCTCAAAATAGCCCTATGAAGCAGTCAAGACGAACATTGTCATCCCATTTTAAAGATGGAGAAATGAGTGTTTATAGAAGTCTCACAAGCAATAATAGCAGAAGACAAGTGTCACCTAAACTCTTAGTGAGGGGGATCATGAAGGTTTTTAATGATTCGTGACGTGTACATTTTGAAAGTAATGGTATATTTAACCGATTGTTGAATAAATGTGTATGTAATCTGTAATATTGATTCCTCTCTCTTAATTCCTTTATTTCTAAAGGAAACAAACAAAAACAGCTCTCCATTTGTCCTTGCAGTCATTTCTTGGTGACTGAAATGACTAGGTATTTCAATCACCAAGGTGGGGCTTGGTGGGGCTTGACTAGGTATCTGGACCACCAGTACAGAGGTCCCGGATGTGGACACTGGAAAATGCTTTCACTGGGTTTTCTGGAGAAGCCACCCTGAACTCTGCATTCTCAACAAAGAGAAAAGCAAAGGTCTGAGGACTGTGTGGGAGAATGCACATTGTTAGGATGTGGAGGGAGGGAATGAGTTCAATGAAAAATAAAAATCCGATTAGTGCAAAGGCCAAATCAATCAACAAAGCAAAAGTTGAAGACAGGTTAAAGAGAAAAAAGATTGGATTAGATGATCAAGGGTGGTTGAACAACTGTGCCAGCAGACCAAAAGACACAGCGTAAAGGTATGAAAAGATTGGGAGGGAATGAGGATAGCAGGTTGAATGTACAAATGGAGAAATTTGGTGACGGAAGGTAGGAGATACACAAAAACATCACTAACCATTTTGGCCAAACATTGTTTGATCCGTATCTATACTAGTATTATATATTGATTCAGCAGCAACTATTCTCTTAGATCCTATAAATTAAAAAAAGTCTGAAGAGATAGTTCACAACAGAATAGAACTCCAAGTGTTCGTAAGCAGAGTGAGGAAAACCAACTGAGTGAAAAAGATTGAGGATGTCATACAAAGAAGCGTCCCAAAGGAAAATGGTTCATGAGGACAAGGTCAAGAACAGTACTGGGCAATCTGATGGACAGCCCTAATGAATACATTGTTGTCTGCTGTAAAATCATCATGCTACACATAACGCAGGTATATAGCTTAGAAACATCTCCTAGAATGCCAATTTTCTATCTATTTGGGAAGCTTTTATAAGATTACATGGAGGTTGCAGATAAACAAATGCATGAGGCTGGAGGTTAGTTTTGAGTCAGACAGAAAAAACAAAGTTCATCTGTGAAATACTGCCAGAGTTCCCTAGGTCACAAGAGCTACAGGAATACAGAGAATGAATGGTGGCAATTCAGCAAGAAGAAATTGGCCATTAATAGTACTTTAAATTCTATTTAATAAAGAAAAACATTTATTTATAGAATAGTAAATTGGAACTTTAGGTGAATCCGTTTCATTATTGTCTCAAAAATATTAACTATAGAAGCTATATATTGGCCATTGTGGACAATACCAAATAAAGCACTCCAAAACAGTTGATCTATTATAGATACTTTTTTCAAATATGAGATGATAAATGGTTAGCATAATTAAACGTAAAAATGACCTGGGATGCTTAGACACTCCAATATATATTAGGTTTAATATTTAGGTCAAGACATCAGATACTCTGATTTTTGATAAGCTCTGTTAAAGGACAGAGTTTTTCTTAGTGCCAATCTACCAAATAATTATAATAGCTGCAAGAATCCAGCACTACCTATGTACTTGGCATTGTTTCAGATGTTCTATCAGTATTAGCCTAGTTAACCTTTATACCTACATGATGAGGTAGGTTCTGTAACAATCTACAATTTACACATGAAAATAGTGAAGAGAGAGTAATTAACTTGTCCAAACTCCTGCAGCCAGCTAGTATCAGAGTCAGGATATCAACTCAGACACCCTGAACCTTAAATTCTATACACTTAATGACACCGTACTGTCTCAAATCAAGTTCACACACAATTAAGGTAAGTGGCCCTCTAGTGGAGCAGAGGTGTGTGGAAAACTGTAAGAAGGGAAATCAGAAAGGTGGGAATAGGTCTTCCTACCAGAGTCACTACCTACCTTAAAAAATTGCCTTATCCTACTGGTGTTATTTTCAGCAATGGGTATGACATATGTCTAGATATATCTCACAGAGCAATCATTTTATTGCAGTTAGGTATAATGGGAATAATTGTGGATAAAACTATTGTCTTATCTCCACAAACGCACATGCCTTCTTGGGATCTGTAGGTTCTGTGATATCAAGTGTATCTTCAAATCATCAATAGTTACATTGAAGAAAGTCAGGCTCAGAGTAGTAAATATATGGAGAAATCAAGGCCATAAATGGTTTATAAAATCACTTCCCTCTTCCTGCATACAAAGGTCAAAATCCTAGAAACAGACCCTTCCTTCCAAGTTTTAATGCAGAAATTAAAAAATTCTTCAATTTGCATTTCATTTTTAGAATTAATTTGACCAGAAGACTGAGGGGAACTGTAACAACAAATCCCCAAACTGAGGCATATGTTCCTTTTTGAGCTCAGGTGCAGTTTCTGTAACTTTTGCAGCATTATTCTGTCTACAAATTCCCACTATTTGCAATTTTTATCCCACACAACAGGGCAAAATATTGGCCACTACGTCATGTTCTTTGTTCTTTAAAATGAGTCTTTAGAGTCACATAAATTCTGTGATTATTGTAAAGTTACTACCAGCGGAGAAGGACTGATTCCTTTCTGTTAAATAAACAGGAAAAAAGTTGCAGTTCTTTATGTTCTACCAAAGCCAAATACCTCAAATCTTCATAAGACTTTCGTGTAGCAGGTGGGGCAGGAAGCTGAAACAGTCCATAAATATTCAAGCCCTCAGGCCCAGCACACACTGATGTGTCTATCTTTTACATTTCTTTCTTGCACCTAATTCTCTTGATAGTCACTTCCTGATTTCCTCTCTGTATGAGGATATTTTCAGCTTCAATTTTCATCCTGCCTCATTTTCTCTTTTACTGTATTCAACGACAGGGAACTTTGTTCCCTAACCTCTTTTTACTTTAAGAACGTTGAATTTTAGATTCATCTGAAAGTTATTTGTTTGCAATTGGGAGTAAGTGAAAACATACAAATGTAGCCATTTATTACAACAAAGGTTTCCTTTCCAAAATATAGTGAGAACAAGAAACCGCACTATTTAATATGATTCTCCTTTTGGGTTCATCTGTGTAGAAATATGGATAATGGTCATTTGTCCCAGCCAAAGACAGCCTTTATATCTGTTTACCCTGGTGCTTACCATATAAATCAGCAAAGCACAAATAACATGAAACAGGCCTTCACTTACAGGCTTGAATGATGACTGTGTTTGGTGAAATGTGTTATGCTACACATCTTGCTAATAAGATGCATTAAAAAAAAACTCCCCATTTTTTGATGAAATTTTTTCCCCTTTTCTTAATCTTGGTTTAGTCTTTTATCCAACAAAATTGTTTCTTCCCACCGGAGGGAGCAGGCTAGTGGAGACATTACTCCTGCCAGGTGGATGGCAGTGCATATGGGAGGTGATAAATCATTTTGTCATTTTGAGGAAATCACAAATTCATCTGCCGCACAGAAGACAATATAATGTTGTAAAGTCTATGGCTGCCTATTCTTAATGCTGTACATGTCAGGAAGCCACTCAGTATATCCATGATAACCCTGCTCATTGTTAACAAAAATATTCATTAAACTGTTAACGTGCGATTATAGTTCCGCTTGGATTTACCCATCTGGGTGACTGTTGGAATCAAGGATCATTTCTCAGAAACAAAGACATGTTCAAATCTCTCTCCATCAAGGATTCAAAAAAAAAAAAAATAGAGGAAGGAGAAAAGACCTATATGATATTTTAGGTTCCTCTCTATAATCTATACAAGTCTTTCTCTGTATTTCTATTATCCTGTTTCATTCATTATAAAGTTAATTAATTAATTAATTAGCTAATTAAACCCTGGACTGTGAGAGCTGTAATGGTGAAAAAAAGCCACATTTATCTTCATGGTTAGCTGGTATATCGGTGAATTGAGAGGCACCTGGGTTTAAGGGAATGACGTTCGTAATTTGTAGAATATCCAAAGGGTGCCACAGCAAACGAAACTAGCGAAAGTCTTTAGACAACTGAAAAATTTATCCTGCATACATTTGCATATATATATTCATAATGATGATTAGGAGCCACAAGCAATGCTGCGGAATTCAAAAGTTTTTTATTATTAATGGAAAAACTGTGTTAAAATGGATCATAATGAACCACCAAAGAACAACCTAGATATCATTCTGAAGTTTAGACAGACTGTTCAGAAGTTGCCTTTGAATTACCTACATAGAGGTAAAGAAGAACAAAGTCTTCTTAAAGTACAAAGAAAAAGAAAAGAAATTAACAAAGGTAAACGTGAATAGAGAAGGGCAAATGAACTTTAAACTCTTTCCCAAGGATTCTTCTCTGCTATTTTTTCTTCCCCATTTTTAAACCTACAGAAAAATGCAACTTGGAGGAAAAATCATCTTTAGTAATTGTTTAGGTTTATTCTTGCTAGGGATCAGAGGATTCTTTGCATTTTTAAACTGAAAGCAATTTTCATTTTTAAGAAATGTCATTAGCTTCTAATATTTACCCCATCTGTTTTATTTTTGAAACACTTGTCAGGTCTATATCTCATGTACCTTCCCAATTCACGGAGCCTGCTCTGCATAAGGTGGCTGGTAGCATTCTAGTTGTTCACAAGTGGATGATTTCTAGGCTTTATCTTACTGGGCTCTTCACCATTTGACAGTTCAGACGACACTGGTTGACATTCTCTAAGATTCTCTGGTTGAATCCTCCCTAGGACTTCATGACATCAACTCTCCCAGATATGGTCCTTACTCAGATTCTTCCTTATGTTCTTTTCTGCATTCTGCCCATCCTTTGTGTTTATGTACTGATGATTCCAAAATTAAAACCTCTAGTTCTAAGTGTTGAGAACTACCTGCACATCATGATTGATACACATTATCCTGTTCTTTATATATATGAACCCTAGAGGTAGAAATTATTCTCATTTTATAATTGAAAAACTGAGGTTCAGAGAGGGTAAGTAACTTGCCTAGGTCATACACCTAGACAATTAGTAGAGTGGTAACATTTTTGAATTACTAGAGTGATAACTCAAACCAAAGACAGTTTGTCCAAAAGCTCCATCCCCGGCCATCACACCACACCGCTTCTGATCAAGAATCTCATCTAAGTGCCAGACGCTCATACTGAATTCCTAGAGGATACCTCCATGTAGATATTCCACAGGTGCTTCAGAATCAGTATATCCAAGGTGGAATTCAACAACATCCTGCAAAACCTTCTAATGCACTTGCCTTTCTTAGTTCAGAGACTCTTATTCCTTGCAACCTAGTTCTAGAAATCTGAGTGTTATCTTTTTTTTTTTTTTTTTTTTTTGGCCACACCACAGGCATGTGGGATCTTAGTTCCCCAACCAGGGATCGAACCTGTGCCCCCTGCAGTGGAAGTGTGGAATCTTAACCACTGGACTGCCAGGGAAGTCCCCTGAGTGTTATCTTAAGCTATTCATTTTCACTCATCCCTATATCTGATCAGTTTTCAAGTCTGGCTGATTTCTCTTTTACATGGTTTTATTTTTGTAGCTTCCTGTTTGTTCTCACAGCCATAGCCATCATCCAGGCCCTCATCTTTCCTCACCTGAGTTTGATTCAGTGGCCTCCTAACTGTTCCTTCTTGCTTCAGTGTACCACTGACACACACTCTATTCCCAGAGCAACCCCTATTGTGCGTAGGGATTTGTATAACATTCAGATCCAAGAATGTCCCTTCCCATTTCTCCCAGGCTTACCCTCCTATGTGGCACACAGGAACCTTTGTGATCTGCATACTGTCTGCCTTTAGAAGTTTAGCTCCCACGCCTTTCTCGCATGGGCCACGTACTTGATCAGCACATTGAGGAAATACGTCTTTACACATTTGCTCCCTTCTTCTTAGAATATGTAACTCCTTGCCTGTTTAGTAAACATCTATTTAATTTTCAAGATTCGTCTCAAAGGCACTTCATATAAGAAGTGAGAGGCACAGTGCACATCCCACATCCCCTTATAGAAATTGAACACTCCAGATTTTTGCTTTGCCAGTTTCCATGGCAGCTAAGATGTCAAATCCTGGCTTTGTTTGCTGCTAATGTGACTTCTTTCAACGTTCTCATCCATATGACAAAATCCCTGTTGGCAATAAACCAACAGAATATGTTGTCAGAATATAACTAGGAATGCACAAAGATATGCACCATCTACTTATATTGTTCATTTTTTTAAAAATAGAAAAGTAAATTAAACCTTAACTTTAATTAGCCTGACTAGAGGATTGTGGGTTTTATGCATCTTTGCAAAGAGCAGTCTTTTCATTGATTTTCTCTATTGTTCTGTTTTCAAATTCATTAATTTCTGCTCTAATTCTTATTATTTCTTTTCTTCTACTTACTTTGGTTTTAATTTGCTCTTCTTTTTAGTTTTCTAAGATAGAACCAGATTATTAATTTCAGATCTTCCTCTTTTCTAATATATTCATTCAATGCTATAATTCTCTCTCTAAGCACTGCTTTCACTGCATCCCACAAATTTTGAAGTTATATTTTTGTTTTCGTTTAGTTCAAAATACTTTCCAATTTCCCTTGAGTTTCCTTCTTTGACCCATGTGTTATTTAGAAGGACATTGTTTACTGTCCATGTATTTTGGGATTTCCCAGTTATCTTTCTGTTACTGATTTCTGTTCTTTCAAATTGAAGGTGTGTTTTATGACCCAGAATGTGTTCTATCTTGTTGAACGTTCCATGTGAGCTTGAGAAGAATGTGTTCTGCTATTGTTGGATGAAGTAGTCTATAAATGTCATTTAGATCTAGTTGATTGATGGTGTTGTTGAGTTCAACTATGTCCTTCTGATTTTCCTCTTGCTATATCTGTCCATTTCTGATAGAGGGGTATTGAAGTCTCCAACTATAATAATGGATTTACCTGTTTCTCCTTGCAGCTCAATCAGTTTTTGCTTCATGTATTTTAACACTCTATTGTTAGGTGCATAATACATTAAGGATTGTTATGTCTTCTTGGAGAATTAACCCCTTTATCAATATGAAATTCCTTTCTTTATCCCTGATAATTCTCCTTGCTCTGAATGAAGTCTGTTGTGTCAGAAATTAACATAGCTACTCCTGCTTTCTCTTGATTAGTGTTAGCATGGTATGCTTTTCTCTATTCATTTACTTTTTATATATATGTGTTTTTACATTTAAAGTGGGTTTCTTGAAGAAAACATAGAGTTGGGTCTTGTTTTTGATCCACTCTGACAATCTCTTTTAATTGGTGCATATGGACCATTCATGTTCAAAGTGATTATTGATAGTATTGGAATAATATCTACCATATTTGTTACTGTTTTCTATTTGTTGCCCTTATTCTTTGTTGCCCTATTTTTTCTTCTATGCTTCTGCCTTTTTAATTAAACATTTAAATAACTGCGTTTTCTCTCCTTTCTTAGCATATTGGTTATACTCTTTTTAAATTCTTTTTAGTGGTTGCCCTACAGTTGGCAGTACATATTTACAGTTAATCCAAGTCCACTTTTTTTTTTTTTTTTTTGCGGTACGCGGGCCTCTCACTGTTGGGGCCTCTCCCGTTGCGGAGCACAGGCTCCGGACGCGCAGGCTCAGCGGCCATGGCTCACGGGCCCAGCCACTCCGCGGCATGTGGGATCTTCCCAGACCGGGGCACGAACCCGTGTCCCCTGCCTCGGCAGGCGGACTCTCAACCACTGCGCCACCAGGGAAGCCCCCAAGTCCACTTTCGAATAACACTAAGTGGTAACTTCACGAGTAGTGTGAGTATCTTTTAATAACAAAATAAGCCTAATTCTCTTTCCTGTCCCTTGTATCATTGTTGTTATCTATTTCACTTATATATAAACATATATAATCAAATATATTGTTGCTATTATTTTCAACTGTCATCTGTTAGATTAAGAATAAGAAAAATAAAAGTTTTTATTTTAGTTTCACTTATTCCTCCCTTGATGCTGTTCCTTATTTTGTGTAAGACCCTAGTTTCTAACATATATTATTTTCCTTCTCTCTAAAGGACTTTTAACATTTGTTATAAGGCATGTCTTCTGGAAACAAATTCCCTCAATTTTTGTTTGTCTGAGAAAGTCATTCTTTCTCCTTCACTTTTGAAGAATAAATTCATGGGACCCAGAATTCTAGGTTGGTGATTTTTTTCTCTCAACACTCGATTTCATTCCACTCTCTTCTTACTTGTGTGATTTCTGAGAAGTCAGATGTAATTCTTATCTTTGCTCCTCTATAAGTGTTTTTTTTTTTCCCCTGACTTCTTTCAGAATTGTTTATCTTTGATTTTCTGTAGTTTGAAAGTGATATGCCTAGGTGAAGTTCTGGGGGCATCTATACTGCTTAGCGTTCTCTGAGCTTCCTGAATCTATGGTTTGGTGTCTGGCATTAACTTTAGGAAATTCTCAGCCATTTGATTTTTTCAAATGTTTCTTCTGTTCCTTTCTTTGAGTATTTGAGAATTCCCATTATGCATATGGTACACCTTTTGTAGTTGTCACATAGTCCTTGGATATTCTGTTCTGTTTTTTCTGAGTCTGTCCTCTTTGCTTTTTGGTTTTTTAGGATTCTAATGATATATATTCTAGCTCAGAGATTCTTTCCTCAGCAGTTTCCAGTCTACTAATGAGTCCATCAGAGGCATTCTCCACTTCTGTTACAGTGTTGTTTTTATTTTTTCTAGCATTTCTTTTGGTTCTTTCTTAGAATTTCCGTCGCTCTACTTACATTGCCCGTCTCTTCTTGCGTATTGTTTGCTTTATGCATTAGAGCAATTAGCACATTAATCATAGTTGTTTTAAATTCCTAGTGTGATAATTCCAACATCTCTGCCATTTCTGGCTCTGATGCTTGCTAGGTCTCTTCAGATTGTGTTTTTTGCCTTTTGGTATGCCTCGGAATTTTTTTGTTGATAGCCAGGCATAATACACGGTAAAAGGAACTGCTATAAATGAGCCTTTAGTAATGTGGTAGTAAGGTGTGGGGGGATGGGAAGCATTCTATAGGTCTATGATTAGGTCTCAGTCTTTTAGTGGATCTATACCTCTGGACTGTGAACTTCACAAGTGTTTTTCAGGTTTTCTTTTTTTTTTCCTCCCCCAGGTGAGACAGGATAGCTAGAACTGGCTGGAGTTTTTCCCCTGAGGGCAGGCTTTATTAAGAAGGACTGAGTGCTCTGAAGTATTCAAAATAGTTCCTTTTCCCCTCCCTCTGCTGGAAGCATGTGTGGATTTTTCTCTGATATTTACTGTGGGAAACTTGTTGAGCTCCTGGGGATAAATCTCACAATATTGTGGGGGCTCCCTATGACTGAGTCCCTCTGGAGTTTTCAACTCTCAGACCTGTCCACACTGAGTCTCTGACAATCTGTCAATTAAAGTTCAGGCTTTCCTACCCCAGCACTGGTTCCTGCACTGGTTCCTGCAGTGGTTTCTGCTTGTGATTTCTGCTTGGTAAACCTCAACTGCCTGTATTTGCCTGTCTCTGTAATCTTGGGAGCATCAGTTTGCCTTGTCCTCCCCTCTTTTAAGCTCCAAAAAGAGTTGTTGACTTTTCAGTCTGTTGAGCATTTTACTTGTTGTTATTATCTAGTCCATCTCAAATTCTTAACTTAGTATAGGTTCCAAATGTCTGTTCTGCAGTTGTTGGGTATAGCATTCTATAAATATCATTTAGGTTAAGTCGGTTGATAGTGTAGTTCAGATAATCTTTATACTTATTAAACTTTTGTCAACTTGTTCTATCATTTACGGAGTGTGAATTTATCTATTTCTCACTTTAGTTTAGCCACTGTTGGCTTCGTGAATTCTGAAGCTCTGTATTAGTTGTACATGTATTTAGATAATTAAATCTTCTTAGTTAATCCCCCTCTTATCATTATAAATGTGTTTCTTTATTATAGTATTTTTTGTCTTGAAGTCTATTTTATCTGATATTAATAGAACCAAGCTTTCTCATTCTGTCTGTATAGTACATCCTTTCCAATTCTGTTACTTTCAACCTATTTGTGTCTTTTAAATTACTGAGTATCACTTGTAGACAGGATACAGTTGGGTCTTGATTTTCCATCCAATCTGAGAATCTTCCTTCTAATTTGAATGCTTAGTCCATTTACATTTAATGTAATTTTAAAATTAATTAATTAATTTATTTTTGGCTGCATTGGGTCTTCATTGCTGCGTGCAGGCCCTCCTTAGTTGTGGTTAGTGGGGGCCACTCACTGCAGTGGTCTCTCCTGTTGCAGAACACGGGCTCCAGGTGCACAGGTCTCAGCAGTTGCGGCATGCGGGCTCCAGAGTGCAGGCTCAGCAGCCATGGCACATGGGCCCAGCTGCTCCGTGGCATGTGGGATCCTTCCGGACCAGGGCTTGAACCCACGTCCCCTGCATTGGCAGGCAGACTCTCAACCACTGTGCCACCAGGGAAGCCCCATTTAATGTGACTATTGATAATGTTATTTGTTTCCCATTTGTTTCTTCTTTTTGTTTTGTTTTCGGTTCTTTTAATGCTTCATCCCTACTTTTGCCTTCTCTGAATTAATTGAATATTTTTTGGTAGTCCTTTTCAGTTCTTCTATTGACTTTTTAGCTATACCTTAAAAAAATTGTTTTAGCAGCTGCTTAGGGCTACAAATATTCATCCTTAACTTATCAATTTCTAATTAGGGATACTTCAACGTCCACTTCTCAATTAAATTTCCTATTTCCATTTCACAAATGTAATAAACTCACAACTCCGTTTACCTGCCTCACCTGGTCCTTTTGCTATTGTTATTTACCTCACTGTATATCTCTTATTTCCTAACTTATAATCTTACTGTTTTGCTTTAAGCAGTCAGTTGTCTTTTAAAGAAAAATGGGTGGGGGGGAACTTTGTCTTTTATATATACTACTTAGTTGCCACTCCTAATGCTCTTACTTTTTCCCCATAGATGCAAGTTTCCACCTCATATTATTTCTCTTCAGCCTGAATGATATTCTTTTGCATTTCTTATAGTACATAGCTGCTGATGACAGATTTTCTTAGTTTTTGTTTATCTGACAATATACTGTATTTCACCTTTGTTTTGAAGGATATTTTTACTGAACTGTTTCTTTGTCTTTCATTACTTTATATTTTGGACCATTGTCTTACTGCTTCTGTTGCTTCTGACAGGAAGTCAACCTTCATTTGTTTCTTTGTTTCTCTGTATATAATGCATACTTTTTTTTCTCTAGCAGCTTTTAAGATTTTTCTCTTTAAGTTTGATTCTCAGCAGTTTTACTATAATGTGTTTAAATGTGGGCTTCTTCATATGCATCTTGCTTGGGGTTTTCTGAGTTTCTTGAATCTGTAAGTTGATGGTTTACACTAAATTTGGCAATTTTTTTGTCTTATGTCCTTAAATATTTTTATGGACAATTCTCATGCTCTTTTTCTGGGGCTCTTATTATAAATATGTTAGATAATTTCATATGTTATACTATTTAACACATCCCTAAGGTTCTGTTCAATTTATTTGTCAATCTTTTTTTCTCCACATTTTTCAGATAGGATAATTTCTATACTCCAGGTGACTGAATCTTTCTTATGCCACCTCTAATCTCTTAACCTTATCCAGGGAATTTTTTATTCCAGATATTGGACTTTTATATTCTTTAATTTCCATTCTGTTCTTTTTTATATTCTCTGCTGAGATGCCATGTCTGCTTACAAATTAAGACCATATTTTCCTTTAATTCCTTGAACCTATTTATAATAGCTGCATTAAAGTCTTTGTTAAATGCAAAAGTCTTTGTTAAATGGAGTATTTGGGGGTTGGTTTCTGCTGACTAACTTTTCCCTTGATTGTGAGTTACCTTTTTCTTCATCTCTGCATATCTGTATACTGGATGTTGCTAATTATATATTGATGAGACTCTGGTCATCTCCCTCTGAAGAGTATTGTTTGCTTTTTTTTTTCCTAGTAGACAGCTCAATTATTAATTGATTACCTTGAAACTCATTGTCTTGATTTTTTTTTTTTTTGAGGTATGCAGGCCTCTCACTGTTGTGGCCTCTCCCATCGTGGAGCACAGGCTCCAGATGCGCAGGCTCAGCGGCCATGGCTCACGGGCCCAGCCACTCCGCGGCACGTGGGATCTTCCTGGACCGGGGCATGAACCCGTGTCCCCTGCATCGGCAGGCGGACTCTCAACCACTGCGCCACCAGGGAAGCCTTCGTTGTCTTGATTTTAAGCTGTGTTATGTGTTATGGTTGATCTGTGGGAAACCTAAGGAGTTCCCCAAGCTCCTCTAACTTGGCATGACTCAACCTTCAACTTTCTCTCCTTGGCACATTTGTCAAGGTTTGGTTTTAGGCCCTGTTGGGATGGTTTAGAGTAGGCCTTATTCTGAGATGTGGTCCTTAATCCTAAAAGGAGGCTTTATCTCATGTCTGATTTTATGTATCTCAGATGAGTAACAGTGATGTTAACAAGGTGTTAATGAGGTCTTTCCACTGTGACCTAATTGGACTCCCAACACTCCACCCTTGACTTCTAGAATTTTTTTCCATTTTTGGCCTCATAACAGTTGTTCTCTGGTAATCCTTGAGTAGTTTCACACTGTGCATGTAGAGCCCAACCTTCACAGACTTCCAGACCTCTCATCTTCATAGCTTCCTTCTAACTGGTGCCTTGCTTTGCAAATTCCAGTAGCCTCAGTTGCCCTAATCATCATTCTCTGCTTAAACTCCTGCTTTCTGTGCCACAGTTGGGAAACTATGTCCAGGCAGAGAGCCTATGAAATTGTGAGCCTTGCCTCATGAGTGTCCGTTCTCTCGGGGTTTGCGGACTTGTGCTGCCTATTAGTCCCATGTTTGAAAATATTTGCATCATGTATCTTACCCAGTTTTGTCGTTGTTTACAATGAGATGGCTAGTCTGGTATCAGTTGCTCCATAATAGCTAGAAGCAAAAGTCCTAATATTTTATATTGTTGATTAAAATATTCTATTTAGTATATTTCTGCAGTATTTTTGATACATAAGATATCTATATTCCGGGCTAAATCCTCTTGCTTTACCAGTTGCCCAGTTTACTTTGAATTTCCATATATAAATTAGATTACTCTATGTCCTGGTGTGATACAGTAAGAAATATATATTTTGGTCTTTGTCCTTAGTTTCTGATACAGAGTTTCTAAAACCTTTGGAGTTGCCTTAGTAACAGGGTTGACAGGAGCATCTTTTGATATTCATAACAACTCCTTTTGACCACATCTGAGTTTATGCTAATGAGGTGACTCCTGGTGGGCCCCTAGATAGCATCAGCATATGGTGTAGTTGCCAGAGGAACCAACCACTGGATTAGATGGTTGGAACTTTCAGCCCTACCCCTGGACCTCAGGGAGGGGAGAGGAGCTGCAGATTTGAGTTCAAACACCAATGGCTAATGATTTAATCAACCATGCCTATGTCTTAGAACCTCGATAAAAACCCCTAAATGATGGCGTTTGGAGAGCTTCCAGGTTGGTGAACATATGGAGGTGCTGCAAGGGTGGCATGCCCAGAGAGAGATGGAAACTCCATGTCCTTCTCCCACACCTTGTCCAAGACATGCATTCCATTTGGCTGCTCCTGAGAGGTATCCTTTGTAATAAACTGGTTATAGTAAGTAAAGCGGTTTCCCGAGTTCTGTGAACTGCTGTAAGAAATGACTGAATTTGAGGAGGACATTGCGGGAAGCCCCAATTTATAGCTGGTTGGTCAGAAGTATGGGAGGCCCAGCACTTGTGACTGGTACCTGGAGTGGGGGCTGTCTTGTGGGACTGAGCCCTTTAACTTGTAGGATCTGGTGCTAATTCCAGGTAGATGGTATTAGAATTGAATTGAATTGTTGGACACACAGTTGGTCTCCTGAGAGTTGGAGAAGTGGTTGGTGTCAGGAAAATACAACAGCTGGTGTCAGAAGTGTTGTGAGTAAAGACAGTTCAGACCTGATTTACCTGGAACAGTCTTAGCTAATTTATCCTGCTTAAATTGCGCCCACTTTCACATTCCAACATGTTCCAGTTATGAGACTACATTATATGGTCACCTTACTTACCTATACATCCCTGCTCAGGTACAGCCAATCCATAATAGTGACTTTCCTATGGAAAGTTAAATTGTCATGTACTCCTAAGGAGAATGGGCATGTGAAACTTCTTTAGGTTGGTTTTATTCAAACAGGTTGGTATAATAGTGGTGTGCTAAGGAGAACACAAAACATGATAGAAATGCTATACCTAATTTTATGGGCATCAATTACACTAAAAGAATCTTGAAAAACATTATTGTATATATGGAAATAGAGATATACCATGCATGCATCTCAAAGTTTGCTAACTTTTTAAAGATAAAGCAGGAGACTATCAGAAAATGTCACATCTGCAGTAAGCTTCGACAGGCTGTACTCCCAAACTTCTCCAGGGATATGCTTTTGTTTCTTTCTGCTACTAGGGCTTTTTTGATGAAGAATTTGAGGAACGCTTACCTCTAGGTCACCTGAGGACATTTTTCAAACCTTATCCAGCTTTTAAAAATCTTCTCTGTGCCTCTCCTCTGTCTGCCCAGTATTTCTCATAGGTCTTTTATCACTCAGTGCTCAGCACGGTTCTTATAAGTTTTCTGTTAAGAACTACATATATGGGACTTCCCTGGTGGTCCAGTGGCTAGGATTCCACACTCCCAATGCAGGGGGCCAATGTTCATTCCCTGGTCAGGGAACTAAATCCCACATGCTACAACTAAGAGTTTGCATGCTGCATGCCACAACTGAGGATCCCGCACACTGCAATGAAGATTCTGCGTGCCGCAACTAAGACCCAGCTCAGCCAAATAAAAAAAAAAAAAAGAACTACATATATATCCAGCACATTTTATGTCTTAAACAATAAAGCAGCACACACTTCTGTCCTTTTTTTACTCCTGAACCAGGACAAGTGAAAGGCTGTACATAGGTAACCCCATTCAACAAACCAATGGCTTTATGAAAAAAATGTATTATCATTTGCTTTATTATTTTTTTAAAGCATGCACGTGCCAACAGTGCCCTGAGTGCCAGGGACACAGACAAAAACAGTACTCAGCTCTGTAGCTGAGAAAATAACAGAGGGAAGCTTTAAAACCTACTTTAAACCTAAAATATTTTATATTCTATAAATATTTTGGGTCATTGGTTAACCAAAAGTTGGAAACAATGTAGTAGCCGAGATGTGGAACGAGTTTTCCTATTAATAATCCCAACCAGCAGCCACATGCCAGCAGCCTCCCTAATGAACTGTTGAAAAAGGAAATGCTAACCTTTGGATGTGTCTCAGAGAAAACAAACAAAAGAAGAAACAGTGTCATCTTTTAAGAAGAAAGAAAAGAAAATTGGTGAAAACTGGATCCATAATATAAATTAGCAAAACTTTGCTTTTCCTTGTTTACATGAGCTACAAAATTTGCATTTTAGTCAACAAAGAAAATGCCAATAAAGGAAAACCAGAATTTGTTTTTGTAGGAAAAAAGATACACCATTGTTTAATGTACTATTTAGGAGCTAAGAAAATAATTTGCTCCCTACCCATTTTTTAATATACTGAATTCAGAGATCACTGTTTAAGATTTTACAAGATATAATGGCACCGTTAAACAAGAAAAAAGGAAGAAAATTATCTGATGATGTCCTTCAATTAGAACTGATACATAGTTTATTCCAAGTTATAATCAGTACAAGATAATTATTTATATATCGTTATCAAAATACAGTTTTTACTTATCCCCAAAGACAACGTTTAGCTTTATAAATGGTTGCTTTTCTACATATGCACCAGAAGGCTAATTATAAGGGTTAAGGGTTAGGAGAATATTATTTATAGTCAGAATGGGTTTACTTTCTTTTGCTTGTTAGCTGCATGACTTCGGGGAAGATACTAAATGTGTTCGATCCTCACGTTCATCATCTGAAAACAACACCCTCGTGGTCTTTCTATTCTTAAAATTAAATGAGACAGTGGTACCTGACCCATAGTATTCAAAAGTGCTGCCGTTTATCTTATTAAATGATAATACGTATCCACTAACACAACTGTTTTGGTCATGTCCTGAGCTCTTGTCATGAGATAAGATCTTGCTAAATGCTAATTTTTAAGGTGATCCTCACTTAAGAACTCTGTTTTATTACATAGAATCAGATGCTGTCTTGCCTATAAACATAAAGGTCATATATTTACATACAGCCACCCGCCCCCCCATCACTGCACACGATCCAGTTGAATGAACTGCTTCCCCGAGTCCATCTCTGATGCCCACAAGCAGAGCAATTGGAAGGGTAAGTTCCCTTCCACAAAGCAGATTGATAGGCAGTTATGGTGAGCATCTCCTAAACCTTGTCTCTTTCAAATGAATAACAATGGGGTTTCTTTATTAGATCACTTACCTAAAATGAGCTCAGAAGATAGTATCCCACAGGATCCCTGGTTCGTGTACTTCCAGGATCTATAAGCCTACAGAGCACTGTAGGAGAAGACTACCTTTGAGTCTTCTTCCCCTTTAAAATCAAGATTTGGGAAGGGAAGTGTTCGGTTAGGGTTTGGCAGAAAACAGATGACATAGTCCTTTCAGTTCACTGAAGAGGGTTTAGTAAAGGGATATCTTACAAAAATGAAGGCAAGCCTAAGGCAAAGCTGCAGGGATAGAGCTGTATATCAGGACAATTAACAGTAGGAAGCTGAAGGGACCAGAGGAGAGGGCTCTTTCCTGAGCTCAGAAATAGAACTGTAGCAGAGGAGGGTTCCTGGTCAGAAGCTATGTCTTAGAAGGCACAGCCAGCCTGCAACAACCCAGGAGGTAGGGGTCCAGGAAAATAATATCATTCTCCTTCTGCTCTCTGATCTCTACCAGTGCATCCCCACAGCTGAATTCAATTAGAAGCCAAAGGGCAAGGGAGCCTGTTGACACAGTCCAGGAAGGTCGGCATCCCTGGAACAGAGCGTGGGAACAGAGAGTGGTGAATAGATATGGGGGCAAATGGAATACGTGCTGCAGCAAGGGGACAGAGTATGCAGTATTCCTGGTCTTGACACTGCATACTAATAAATACGCCTCTTTTCAAAAAATCCTAACGTCAAACATTTAATTTGATCTGTTAGTGGAGTCAGGGGCCAAAATAAGAAGAATGGGTGCTGATTTTCCCCCTCTATTAACAGAATTCATATGAGATTACATTGAAAAGTATGTTACATTTATTGGACAATTTAATCAAGTACAGTTTTGGTTAACTGAAGAAATAATATGCACAGTCTTATTCACACAAACTTACATCATTTTATCTTACCCAAATGACTAATAATTACCATACTAGTTGGTATGCAAAATTTTTCCTACAAAGGAGAGAATATACCAAAGAAATGCAAAGGCAAACTAGACTTGACCATTACCCACAAGGAGATGATAAGAAGCTATGTTCAAACTAACTACAAAATTCTTACAGCTCCTAAGTCACAATATGAATCAAGTTCAGTGAGACCCTGACGAGACAGCTTTCTGGAGGCAATGGCAATGGCTTTGTTTGCATAACTCTGAGACCACTCCTTGAAAGCTCCCTCTAACCTCACAGCCATATCCCCTTGCTGACTAATACATGGGAGCCAATTATCCTTAGTTCTTCCACTCTAGACTCTCAAACTTGAGGCATCTAACCTAGGACTTCAAATTTTAAAAGGCCCAGATCTTCTCACAGGAACGTTGCCTAAATTGAACTGGAGGATTTCTGTGCAGATTATATATTTTTTGTTCTTAGCTCTTTCTAAATTACTCAGGCTACTGCACCTAGCCTTAGAGATAGGTTTGTTCAGTTGGATTATATGTGTATTTACAGTACTGATTATTTTGATCTTTTCCCCCTGCCATTCTATTCAATAAATGTCTAGCTTGTTTTTATATTGTTTATTTTACCTTTTTTTTTTCTTTTTTTTACTTTTACTGAAAAATTGGTAACAATGTAGGTAGGTAGAGTTTTAAATAATAATAATAAAAAAACCCTCAATATGTTTGGTTGCTTAGGTTAGCTCTTTATAAGTAATTTCTATACCTCTAAGTGGATTTCAAAAGAAGAGGCACCAAGCCCCAGTCAAAAATGTATCCATTTTGCTAACTCTGAAGATCACAGAGTTCAATATACCTTCACAGAAGAGCGAGACGATTAGCCACTGAGACAGTCCAATAGATTTTCTGAAATAGTCTGTTATCCTGTTTCTACAATGATTCAAGCCAATATAGGGAGATGCATAAATATACAAACAAAAACATTGTTTTGCTGGCCTAACCCTTAAAAACAATGTGGTAAAGTTTCAAAAAATTTAGTTTGGGGTTGAGTTTGACATATATCATTCAAAAATACCTTAAAACTGTGCCACAAATGATGAAGATTAGTTTTAATTTTAAGGAAAAGTATGCATTAACCTTTATTCACTCAAAGATAATCTCTAGTTCCTACCATTATGGACTTACTTGTTATTATCAGTAACAAAAGGACAGGGTTTAGATGTATGGACTGTAATACTACTTGGGTCATTTAATATATGTAGAATTTACAATTTAACTCAGAGGAAGTCATGTCTAGTGGTTGGGAAATATTTTCTATATATACTTGTAATAAAATTTTGTATCAGGCATTAAAAATCAACTGAGGAGCTTGCATAAGAGACAGGCAATCTCACATTAGATTGTAAGATAGCTACAATGGCTCATTCTCGCCTAACAAAGTATTTTCACTCCAAGAATATAACAAATGGTTTCTATCATTCCTTAAGGGTCTTACTTTTCCCATAATTTGTCTGTTGGATCCTATATGTAATCTGTAATGGAGAATTAGAGCACCACAAACAAAAGTTCTAAACAAAGTCTAATACTGTACTGGGGAAAAAAACATTTGGTCAAAAAGTAAAACAAAACTATTAATGTCTTAAGATGATGTCTTTGCTTGTAAGGACCATACTCTTTTATAAAGTATTATCCACTGCCATTTCCTTTCTGTATTTCAGAATTCACTTTTCCTTGTGAATGTAAAGCCTTTGTCTGATGATCAAAAAGCAATGGGTGTACATATAATTATTGCTTGGTACTCCAATACATATAGTTTATTTATAATATCTTTAGTGGTATTCATTACTCACTTTAACCATTTTATCTAACAATAAGATTTTGAATGTTAATTCTAGAATGTCCTTATGTATTACTTGCTGTTTATAAGATTCATCATACTATATATGCTATCATATAAAAATATAACCCACCATCATAGGATTTATACTACATTAAACATACCTTTGGGATGTTTAAATCTGATCATTTTCTCTTTTTTTCTCTTATTTAAACCTATTTTTATCTTCCTTTGGGACCATTAGTAAAAATGAATGTCCAAGATAAAAAACACAGATGGCATTAAGATGATAATAATATGAGTAGAAAGCAATTCCTAAATGATTTCTAGTTGGATATGAAAATAAAATGAAAACCACATAGCAGTAATTTTTTTTTCAAAGACAAAACTCCATTATTCTGACAAATTCCTTCTTCATCTTTTTTTCTTTTCATATGAAAAACAAAAAATTATTATAGAATTTCCACATCTCAGCTCTTTTGCTGTGTAATACCATGAATACAGTTATTTCTGGATTGTGTAGAAAGGGGAAAGGGGGAAACTAGATAAGTTCAAGAAACAAAATGACAGGAACTTTTTAACCACAGAGTAACAGTGACCCAGAGAGATACAAATTAGAATTAGATGCTGTTGGATACCACATTTTCCAAAACAGTCTAGTGTTATGAGAATCCATAAAGTATCAGAATATTTTAAGTATAGAATATGGTTAGGATAGAAAGGAACATTAATAATATGTTGAGTGTTAAGTTTCAATTGTGGTTTTTGAAAGACCCCATAGATGTTTATCTATTTAAAAAATTAAAACAGACTTTCTTTTTCTCCTTCTTCTTTCTCAGGATTGGAGACACCCTTGGATACTGCAACAGGACTTCAGGAAATAGCAGCTGAGGAGTAGGACACAATGAAGCAGTACCCCCTGGTGGGCATCATACTCAATGGGGGAATTACTGCAATACTTTCAAGTTGAGGGGAGGGGAGGCAACTTGCGCTAGTTTCATTTAATTTGCCCAGCTCTACTGTGAAAATCACCTCCATCTCTACTACCATCACTCCTAAAAAACATCCTATATATTCTGATACATGTGATATATAGACACAAAACCACACATTGACTCTTTAGGGCAATAGCAACTCTGAGGTTTATTTAATGGTGACTCAAACTATATCCTACCCTGCTAAGCTAAAAACATACAAATCATCTGTATTCTGAAAGTAATACAGTGGTTAGCTGCTGGCCAGAGGTGTATACATTGCAAATATGATCAGAGAAAATAATAATAATGTTCGATTGTTGTATATTCATACTCTCTTATTTAACGCCTTCTGCCAACGAAATAATTTGTATCTGTCATTTCTCACACTGATTTTACGGTGGAAGACTAGAGATGTATGCTCAGGTTCCTGTGCACTCAAGGAATGGAACACTGAGATCTCAGTGACCCTTTCAGGTATACTGTGGAGGGTCAAACTCGATTTTGAAGTGTTATTTATTTACTTATTTTTGAGTATTTCCCAAAAGTATGGTGTGAGCTGGGGAAAAGTTGCTTTAAAGGGTATGGGAACCTCCATGTGTGGTGGGCAGAGAGTTATTTTACAGGATTCTTGTGGGGATCAAAGAGATGTGCCTGTTGAATTTGAACTACTTCATTTCAGCCATTTTTCTATTCAAGGCCGTGTAAAGATGACTACATCCTGCCAGCATCCTGGAGACAAATAAGCACATGAGTTTCATCCATCTATGTAGGATTGAACTCTATTTGGTGATGCGATGGACGTTTTTTCTAAAATAAAAGCGCAGTATCAAGATTAAATGTTTTTCTCTGCTATATAATTTTTTAAAGGAGAATAACACTACACATTTTTGACACTGTATTTGTTTCTATGTTTGAACTTCTGGATCATTCCTCACTTCGACATCCTAACTTTTACTTTCTGTATAGTTGTATACCTTATGGAGCTCTGAGCTATTTCTTTTTTTTTTGTTTTTTTTCCCCTCAGATAAAGCAAAGTTTAAGAATTTAGTTTTCATGAGGCTTCAATTAAGAAGAAAAAAACCCTAGCCTTCCTGTTACTCTGGTCACCCACATGACAAAAAGGAAGTTAAACTGTTTGCTGACATGTCTCTTATGGTTTGAGTCTGGGCTTCCTTCTCTAGGACACTTGCCAAACACTCAGCTTCCACAGACAATCTTTTGTGGGAGGTGACCTCATTGGAATCTAAGAGCAAAGGCTAAAAAAAATGCCATAATAATTGCAAACAAACCCTAGTTCTGGTGAGGATTGGTTGGTTCACATTCCTGAAGTAGCTGGAAATATACTTTCTGAAGATTTAATAGAATAGGAAGTAGGTCTCTTCTCTTGAAAACAACTCTTCTAGACTCTCAGGTTCCTGTTTACAGTACCACCACTTTCCAAGTTGTTAAAAAGGGTTAGGGTAATCTTTCATTCTTCCTTCTTCTTTATCATCTATCTCTCATATTTAATTAATTAGTAAGTTCTAAAATCTCTTTTCCAAAGTTAATTTTCTGCTACTCCCTTAATGCAGTATCACTTTACTTTTAGGTGAATGGTGTGTCTGTAACTTTGATGATTAATTTCAGTCTCTTTAAGCATTCTCTCCACTTTCATCCCCACCTAACTTTTTGTCCTGTGCCTTTAACACACTTCACATGTTTTCATAGTTCGTGGAGAGAAATCAATAGGGGAAAAAAAGTGACCTTATTCACTGCCTTTGTTTAAACATTTAGCTTTAAATATCCTCGGCATTCCTTTTGTTGATCTTTAGGACTAAAACTTCTGCCTTCTCTCCTGAATTCTTTGATCTGTTAGGTGATGTTGTCTTTCTAGTACTGAGTGGTTCCTCTCTGGGAAAGTGATCTCAAATTTGTTTTGGAGATTACATCTTGGCATACTAGTATTGTGACTTAATCCCACGTGCCCACCCCAGCATGTGGCTGGTATGTTTGCTGATTCATTTCTTATTTCTGTAAATAAAATGGGACATTAACCTTCCTAAAACAGAACTTTGACCATATGACTAACGTGTTATAAACCATCAATGACTCCCCTTTGACTCTGGTTCTGGAACCAGGTAGACCCGATATCCAGTTTTGTCATTCACTAGCACAGTGGCAATCTCCTGAACCTCACTAGGAATAAGTTACTTTATCTAGTAACAATTGATAAATTCAGTTTGAGTATTTCACTTTTGATTTTTGCCTTTGTCTTTAGAAGTAAACGTGCTCGACACTTCCTTTGATTTGTCCTTATCATTGGTATCAATATTATCCTAAGTCTCATAAAGTAAATAGGATGGTTTTTCTATTTCCTTTTATTTTTCTGAAATCATCAGTACAAAATAGGGATAATTTTTCCATGAAGATTTGGTAAAGCTCATTTTAAAAACCATCAGATATGGGAATTTGCTTTGTAATTGTTTTTTAAATTAACATATGTTTTCTTCAATTTTCTAAATATATGATATATTTCACATTAAAAGAGGAAAGAAAAAAACTTGTCTGGTTTCAATGGCCACTTGATAGGAGTACTTTCTGTTTATTTGACTTATCTAAGGTGATTATTTTTGTTTCTTCATAAGTCATTTTTGAAAATCTAATTTTTTGAGATAAATCTCAATTTTATGTATTTTTAAAAAGGTATTAACAATGCAACCTAGTAATCTCATACTCTAAACAATTAATTCAATCATGGAAATGAAGTTTCCTTGTAACTTGATCAATTTTTGCTATTATGTATTTTGATGCGGTCTTGTTATGTGTCTTTAGGTTCATGAGGAATTATTCTTTTATACACCTTTATTCCTATATAATACTTTTTTCCTTTTCATTCCTATTCTAATTTTTTGCCTCATTTTTATTTAGTTTACTTCTATAGCAGCTTTATTTTTATTATTTTTTTTCCTGGGTATGTTTTACATCCCCCCTTTTTCTCTTCAAACTTTTTGTATATATCCCCTTAAGCAGCATGTAATTGGATATTTTTTAAACCAATAATATAATTGATACCATTAAATAGTCAATTTTCATCTGTTTAAATGTACTGTGATTACTGTTGTTTCAATATTTTTATTATTTTATTTTGTGCTTCCTGTTTAGTATTGCTTTTATTTTCTTATGGTTTCTGTTGGTTTTTGTTGGTTCATAGACTGCCATTTATTTTCTTCTCTCTTTTCCTTGGAAGTACACATTTTATTTTTATTCTTTGCTGGTTATCTTTATATTTTAAAATATATTCATAGTTTGAAAGCAGGAACTCTAACAGATATTTGTATACCCATGTTAAGAGCAGTGTTATTCACAACAGCCAAAAGGTATAAGCAACCCAAGGGTCCACTGATGGATGAATGGATAAACAAAATGTGGTAGGTATATCCATATAATGGGATATTATTCAGCTTTAAAAATGAAGGGAATTGAGACACATGTTACAACATAGACGAACTTTGAGTGCATTATGCTAAGTGAAATAAGCCAGTGGACAACTACGATATGATTCCACTTATATGAGGCACCTAGAGTAGTCAAATATATAAGAGACAGAAAGTAGAATGGAGGTTGCCAAGGGATGGGGTTAGAATGGGAGTTATTGTTTAATGGGTACAGAATTTCAGTTTTATAAGATGAAAAGTGCTCTGCAGATGGATGGTAGTGATGGTTGCACAACAATGTGAATATACTTACTACTACTTAACTCTACACCTAAAAATTGGTTAAATTTTATGTTACGTATATTTATCACAATAAAACTATGAAAAAATATATTCATAACTAATATTTCTCGAGAAAATCCTAAAGTAATTTGGAATGTTTATCTTCTGAAATGAAAAAAGAATTTAGTCCATATAACTACCTTCTGAACTCTCTCTTTCCTCTTTAATGTTATTCCTTTCCAAATTTTAGTTCTGACTTTTAAAAACAGTGTTATTTTTAGAGTTAATAGTTAATACATTTATAGAAGGGTTTACCACCTTCTTTAATCACCATTGTTTTGTGCATCTACACTCTCCCTTTGGGATAAAGTTTTCTCTTTGTTTAAGTACTCACCAAGGAATTGTTTCTTTTATTGGAAAGTCTATGGGTAATAAATATTCCTGATCTTCGTATGACTGACAATGTCTTTTTTTTCACTCATGCCTTATTTTAAAGAGTTTACTAGGGCATGAAATTCTAGTTTGACCGTTATGTTCCCTTGGCATTTTCCCTCTGTTGTCATTTGGCATCCTTAGTCTTGAGAGAAATCCATGGTCAATTTAATTGCTAAAGATTTATAAGTACTTTGTATCTTTTCTTCCAAATGCTTTTATCAATAAACCATTCTCTTTCCCCTGATATCCTGCAATTTTTCCATTACTCATTAAGGAGTGGATTTTGTTTTTTTGTTTTGTTTTTCATATTGTGTAGTACTTCATGTGCTAAATTTGAAGTCATAATTTTACTCAAATCAAAACTATTCTTAGCATTTTCATTCTTTCAATATTGCTTTTCTAATATTCTATTTTTCTATGTTTCTAGAAATCATAGTGGTGTATACTGAAGCTCATCAATCTATCCTCCATATATCACAACTATCCTTTCATATCTTTAATTTTGTTGTTTTTCTGTGTTGTATTGAGTTAATTTGTTAATAATATCTTCCAATTTACTTATTCTCTCTTCAACTGTGTTCAACTTAGAATTGGATTTTATTTTAAATTTCCATGAGTAGTTTTCAGTTCACTTTTGTTAAATCATAGTTGCCTTTTTACATGAAAAAAATTATTTTGCTTTTTTGCGGGTCATACTTCTTCCTTTAGGTTTTTGAGGCTCTTTAACGTACCTATTTAAAATTTATTTTAAATTGCTTTTTTCTTTTTATTTCACCAGGAGTTTATTTCCAAATTGTTGATTTTCCTTACTCTCTCTCTTATCATTAGGTTTTCTTATTGCCTTAGAGTGTTATTTGGTGAGCTCATCATGAATTGGAGTTCTCTCTCATGATTCTCCCCTGTGTAGTGGTTTTAGGTTACCTTTCTTAGGTTGCCTTTCATTCTCCTATCAAGTCTTATTGTTTCAAGGCTCCTGTGCTGTCATGATACCAGAGCTCTCAAATTTGTAGCTCTTGCTCCCATAGGTGGCTTGGCCCAAGTACTAGGTGCAAGGCAATCTGTGCTCTTTACTGTGATAGGCATTCAGCTTTATAAAAGGTGCAGATCAAAGCCACAATTGCAATTTTCTTTTATCCTAATTTCAAGAGTGCAGAATCTTGCTTTCATATCTCACTTCATGTATTGAAAAGGAAGTATTTCTACCACCAAACTGGAAGTACTTCTGGTACTGATTCTTCTTCAGGAGTTAAATGTCCAGTCAATTTTGCCCATTTTATGGTACTTTTTATTTGGCTCTCACCAAATAAGTCTCTGGAACCAAACTCTTCTTACTAAATTTTTATAGCTTACTTGCCTTTTAATAGCATATTATTTCTCATAGCTGTGCAGTCATATTTGAGGACCCTGAGTCTAGTTCATCCTGTTCAATCTGCATATGAGTTCTACGGAAGAAACTTCTGGGCACCATATCTGTTCTCTCCTCATTCTAAAGCAAACAAACAAACAAACAAAACCCTGAAAAATGCCCAACTGAAAACTAGTAAACCTGTGTATTGCACAAGCATGGCTTTTGGAATATAATAAAAATAAAATCCATTTTGTCTTCCATGGTCTTTAAATGTAGTACAGATGAATAAAAATTCCAGTAGCCCTCATGACTTTCCTGCTCACTTTAGGTAAATCAATAATGTGATGGTCACTTTCAGTACCTTGTTTTGGTGATTTGAATGCTTAATCTTATGTAATAACCAAAACCCCAAACTTAAACTTGTGTTTCTTCCCCTCCCTTAGCAGGGGCCAGCTTTAAGAGGGCCGCCCCATTGGAGAAAAGGTGAGCTGGCATTTTCTTTCTCCCTCAGCTGCTCCTCTCCCAGTTGCTTCTGGTCCACCTGGCCTGGGAGTCTGGGGAAGGCCAGGGGAAAACAGATAAAGTATATTCTTCCTTGAGTTGTTCTTCCAGTTCTCTGGGCCTGGCAAGTGTTGAAAGAATCTGGAGTTTTCAGAAGGCTGTTTTGGAGTCCTTTCTCTTTGGGGTTCCCTCACCTTCCGGCAAAACCACCTTGAGGAAACCACTTTTAGAACCACTAGGCTGACATTACTAACATGAGTAGAACATTCTGTCTCCAGGATTTGTATACTTTTGACTTACTGGTAAGAGGAGGAATGCAGCTGTTTTCCAATGTCCCCTCTACTGCTTCACTCTGCCCTGACACTGTAGGACAACAGTCACTACCAACCACCTGTAGGTATCTCACGTGCATGACAAACTCCAGTCTGTGAGCTCTTAAATGATAGGAAACATATCAGTGCTCTCCAAGAGGCCTCTTTGAAGCCAATTTCACTGTGCTTTGCCTTGAGGGATGGAGTGGGACTCAGCATAGCCAAGAAATCTTCATAAATCCACTCCTTCAAAATTCCCCTCTCAACAATTTTAATAGCCTCACTGTTGCACAAGGTGTCTAAAAGAATCATAATATCTTAACAACTTGATAGTCTTACTGACCTTTACCCCTTAATCTAAACTGCCACTGAATATCTTGTCACAGGTCATTTCTTTGGAAAATGAGACAGAGGTGGAAATTGTTAGGTGGGACTTCTGGCTAAGCCTCTTTTCCCCGTCTGTCCTATCTTTTATTGAGTTGTCTGGAAAGGGCTCATGATGGAGGACCAGGCCCAGAATGTAAGGTCAGAAGAACTGTAGATCTGCTTTTGGCATCTTTGAAGAAGTGAAACAATGCCAGTAGTTATTTATCTCCAGAATTTTTATTATTAAAAAAATTTTTTTTTCCTTAGGTTTTTAAGTCAGTGTAGTCAGATCAGTAACAGTAGAAACTGGATGGGTGTTTCTAATTGATACAAATACTATTGTTACTGAGTCTAAGCTCGTACTGCTTGCTGCATGACAGGCCAATATTCGAGAGATGAGTTGTCGGGGCAAGGAATAATGACTTTATTTGGAAAGCCAGCAAACCGAAAAAACGGTGGGCTCGTGCCCAAAAGAACCATCTTGCCTGAATTAGAATTCAGGCTCCTTTTATGCTAAAAGGGTAGTAAATCAAACACTTCCTGCTTCCCATCAGCCTCCAGAGGGGATGTGTTCATTTCCTTCTCCCTGCAGTCATTCACAGGCGGGCCTGGTCAGGATGTTTCTTGTGAGCTAAACAAAGGTATTTTAGCTTAATGCTCATTACCTGGGAGTCAGGGTTCCCAGAGATGGGCCATTATGTATAATTTAAGCTTATAGGCAACATTCCTTTAGTAATTAGCTTGTAATAGAATACTACAAAAGTTTCTCCCCTATTACACTATGATAGAGACAGGTTAAAAGATTTACTGAGGTCATTCTACAGGTCACTCCCTTCTACGCCCTTATCTGTGGCCTGGGATAAGAACCACTATGGGTTACTTCCTTATCTATGGTCCCTGGTTGGCTTTCTGTTAGGTTTAGCCAAGGGGAGACAGAAGTTGGAGTTTGAAGGGCGGGAGAAGAGAGAATGTGCATATGTTTTATCTGTTTCCTCCAGCTTCTCTGCCAAGGCAGTTGCTTCTCCAACTCCCACTCCTCCTACAAAGCCCCCTCCCCACAGTTCCAGCTCTCACCAGGAACTGGGTATCTAGGACCTACTTCTTGTTCCCTCAATGTAGCCTTTCTACTGTTGCTAGTCTCTTGGAGGCTCAACATCACTTGTCATTTCTTAAACCTTGCCTATACCTTCATTAAAGTAAATATTCTTGAAAGTTTTGTTATTTTAGCCATCTGGAGTGAATTGTCTTTTCTGATAGACTTCTGACTAATACTGCTATATAATTATTAAATGTAGTCAAGGCAGATCTTCTAATTATAAGTCCACTCTTTCTTCTCTTACACCTCACAATATTTCACATACTTGACATTGAATAAATGACTAAGTTATGTACTGTGATGTTTTACCATAAAAATAAATTTTAAAAATAGCAAAATACTTGTCGATATGGATATATATTTGTTCCCTAGGGTGATTTATCCTAGTGAAAAATATACCATATAAAGAATATATTATATATCATCTATCAACATATACCTTTTTTTATAGAGAGCTTGTGTCCCTCCATAACCAATAGGAAAAGACAATGCATTATAACTTACGTTGCTACAGAGAAAATTCTTGTAATATTTTAAATTCCAACAAAATGGAAAAGAATAATATATGTAAAGCCTTGCTTCCTTTACTGAAGTCTTAATTCAAACGAAAGACATTCTCATTCTGACACTCTAACAAGAGAATAGTGTTTTTCAGTTTTATCTACAAAATGAAGAAAGCAATTATTAGAAAATATTCTTATTCCAAAATTAGAATTCCCCACTTTAGTCCTCTACATTGTCAGATAGTGGTGACACTAAAACGAAGGTTTTGCTGTGAAGGGATCTTCTATGTCTTCATTCTGGATCCCCAAGCAATAAATTCAAAAGGGATACATTTCTCTTTAACACCAAAATGCCTGTTCTCTCTTTTATCTTTTTTTCTTGCTACTCCTGTGGTATTTACTGCAGTGTATTTGTGTGGTCAGTCATTGCCCACAGAGAATGAAAAGGCAAGAACATCTACCAACACTATCATACTTTCCATAAAATTATTGGTTCCGTATTGTGTATTACTTTTTCTAGTTTTCATATATCTGACTCTCACAAGTTTTTACGTATCAATACATAGTAAACAGAAGGATAAGATGGACCTATAGACTTACCTATAGGCTTATATAAAATCTAGCCACTGATAATGAGTAGTGATAATTTAATCCTAAACTTAGAGACATAAACAAGTTCCGTTACCTCCTTCTTCCTCCTGGCGAAAATAAGGAAAATAAACAAAGTCTTTCTCTGAAGAATACAAAGGGATGCCGTACCTCTCGGAGTTACAGATGGACAGCAGATTAAGGCAATGGCAAACATAAACGAGGACTTTCAGAGGATGAGAAAAGTCCCACGGGAGTTTCAAAATTAAAATGCATTGAACTACTTAGATGTGTCAACATTTCACTACGAAGAGGGAGAAGTTCAAAAAGTTCTACCTCATTTGCTAGATTTCGCTTCTGTAAGGCAGAGATCAGCCACCTAGCAACACCACAAAAGATTCTACTCTGACATAGTTTAACTCATGCTGGCTGAGCAGGAAGAAAAGCTATGTAGGATCAGGGCAGAACTGGATGGCCTGTAGTTCCAGTGCCACTAGGGAGTCTGGTTTGGGAAACTGTGAAATTCAGTCTGAGGAATGACTTTTTGTCAGCATTCTTCGAAGCTCAGGTCTCTGAGCACCTCTGCTGGGCTCTTTATCTCCCATTCAATAGACTGCATTGGAGACACACACACACACACACACACACACACACACACACTCATCACGCACGGTGAAGAAAGAAAACATGTCATTTCCAATCAATGACTATCCCATTAAAGTTCAATGGTGCATACGCTAGGAAAAGTGATAAAGTAAAAACTGTGTCGATTAAGAGGAAACATTTTCCTATGCAGCTATTTTAGGATTGGTGAAGTACTGAGCTTTTCCAAGTTCCTGATCTTCACAATATAGACAGCTATCTCTTGTTCTCTCTTTTAAAGCCAGTCCGTTGGCATTAGATCCTGCCCCAGAAATAACCCACCACTTTTCTTCCAGGAGAAGAGAAATATCTACTTAACAGTCAGGTCATACCAGAGACTTTGGAAAATATCTGGATCACAAACCCCTGTCAGCAACAGCCAGTGTATGAAATCTGGGCCATGTCCTTCCTTGGAGGATGTCCTCCCTGGATGAATCCACAGGTCATTCAAGAGGCACTTGCATCAGATTGTCAAAGCAATGCCGTTTTCGGCTGTGAAAGCTTACGGCTGGCATGGAAAGTCTAAAAACAATTGGCCAATTAAGTGTACCAACACATCACGAGGCTTCCTTTCTGGGAAAGGGTCAGAGAAGGAAAATTAGGTATTACCGTGCTTTTGATTTTCATGACTCTCTGGGCATATGTGAGCGGAGAAGAATCCAACTCTGGGAGTGAGGCGGGGAGGGAGGCTTGGGGAGAGAGGTTATTTGCTTCATCTTCAATCGCATTCCTGGCTTGTCTGACTCTGCACGAGGCACAAAGTGTGTAATGCTTTCTGACAACAGGGGAGGAAAACCGAGGGACGGGCACATTTCATCTCAGAGCCGCTGCTGAAAGCAGCCAGCTGGCCCTGCCTTTTACTGTAAGAGGTGTTGTTATTTTTTAAATATTGTAACCGTTTTTAAGATCTTTTTGGAAAAATGCATTTCTAAGCTACTAAAGCAGTTCTTGTTAAAATACAAATGCAGAAACTAAAATATGAAACTGCCCTTTCCTCCAGAGCCAGGCTCCTTCTAGACAGGTCACTGACAGCTCTGAATACTTTGATGTGTATGCTGTTACACTTGTTTTGCATTTTCACATACTTTCTGTCCCCTGCATAGTATTTTAATACGCATATTATTTTGGAATTTGCACATTTCACCTAACAACACACATTCCTATGTCAGGATTTATATGTCCATTAAAAAAATTGTTACATAGTATCCTACATTTAAATTTGTTTTCAGAATAGTACTGCACAATATCAAAATCAACACATTTATCTGCATATTTCTTGTTAATATGACAGTAGGCTAGATTCCTAGGATTGAGGTTGGCTGAGTTTAAGAGTATGAATATTAAATTCTTGAATGGATATTGCCACTTTGTCTTTCCTACAAGTTTCTTTTCCTAAATGTTGTATGTTTAGTTTCCTAAATATACGGGTTATATTCCCATAATCTGTGTAAAAGAGGGTCAATGTTTCTACATTCTCACAAATAGTAGATATTACTAAACTTTTTTTTGTCACTTTGATGGGTTAAACCAAGGTTTCAAAGGTTTAACTTTGCACTTATTTATTAAACAGGGTTGAATTTTTTTTTTTTTCTTTTTTCTTTTCGGTATGCAGGCCTCTCACTGTTGTAGCCTCTCCCGTTGTGGAGCACAGGCTCCGGACGCGCAGGCTCAGCGGCCATGGCTCACGGGCCCAGCCGCTCCGTGGCATGTGGGATCCTCGCGGACCGGGGCACGAACCCGTGTCCCCTGCATCGGCAGGCGGACTCTCAACCACTGCGCCACCAGGGAAGCCCCATAAAGAGGGTTGAATTATTTTAGATATGTGTTGACCATTGATATTCCTTCTTCTGTGAATAATCTTTGTCTATCATTTATTGTATAATTTTTATTGCTTTGAGGGAACACTACATATTATAGCTAATCCCCATTTATAGTATATACAGTATATCTTTCTTGTGGCCTGTAACTGTGTTTTTAAAAAATTTTGGTTATGGTGTCTTTCACCATTACTGCAGTTTTATTTTTGTTTAGGAACCATCCATGTGGTCAAATTTCCAAAGCTATTCATCTTTTCTTTTATGGCTGCCTAGTAAGCTTATAAATGACCTCTATTCGTCAAGATTTTAAGCTATTCCCTTATTGTATATTTTCTCTAAGAATTTTTGTAAGTTTTCCCTATTTATACCTTTCATAAATCTGGGATTAATTCCCTGGGTATAATGTCAATAACAATTTATATTTTAAATAAATGGCTAACCAACTGTCCTAACACCAATTATTACGTAGTTCAACCCATCCACTCTCATCAACTTGAAATGCCACCTATTTTACATTAATTTCACGTAGCTACATCAACCTGTTAGTAGACTCTTTACCTGTTCCAACAGTCTATTTGTCTCTTTCTGTCCCAGCTCCACAATATTTATTACCATGACTTTATGACAAGCTTTACTATGAAGTACAGCAAATACCAATCCTTAATTTTGTCTTTAAATATTATATGTATTTTTCTGGTGAACATTAAGACCCGCTGGTCTATTTCAAAAATAAATAAAAATCCAAGACACTAAAAATGTCCTCTGTTAACTGTCATTTGTACACTACTGAATATGGTTAATTCCAGAAGGTAAGTTCATTTGCTTCTTTCTTATCCATTTGATCAGGTCTTTGAGTGTCCTTCATTTGTACCTTCAGTTTTCTTTATGTGGGTCTTAAACATTTACAGTTAAGTGTAGGCCTGTATATATTAATAATAACACAGCTAGTTCAGAATGGAGCTCTTTTCTAATTATCTTTCTCAGTTATTTTTCCTACTGATAAAAAGGAAATTTACTTAGTGTTGCATATTTACCTTGTATCCATCTACCTTGCTGCACCCTTTTTATCATTCTAATAGTGTCACAGTTAATTTGCTTGAATTTCCTAGTCTGTGAATATCTGCAATAATATTTGTCTTTCTTCTTTTTCAATATGTCTCACTCTTACTTCTTTTTCCTTATTCCTTTGCTTAAAACCTCTTGAGCAAATGGAATCATCTCAGTGGCAGCAGATCCTTTTTTTCTTATTCCTGGATTTAAGGGCAGATACTTTCAGTTTTTTAAAATAGATACACAATTGGAAGAGAGGGACTACATCTTTGCCTTTTAAAATTTCTACTGTGTCACTTAAGCTACTCAACTTTAATACCTCTGCTTGGGCCAATTTTGGTAATTTATATTTTCCCATAAAATTGTTTCTTCCATGTGTTGGATATGAAAAAACTACAACCACATGACCTCTTAAGCTTACTACACAGAAGATATCTAAATGCCCTCCTCTTTAAATTGACTTCTTGAAACTTTGAAATAATTTTCATTTACAGAACATTCAAGTGTTATTATAAATATATTTGTTAGTCCTTAGCACTTGAGTGCTATGTTTGAAAAAACTAACAACAGAGGCCATGACGTTAAATTTTGATCATTTGTTCTGTGTTCCACCAGTAAAGAACTATTGTTGGTTGCTATGGAGATGACTTCAACAATGTTAAATAAGAAACTGGCAAACGGATTACTAGTGCTTCCCACTTAGATACATTTTAAAAAGTGTTCTTAAGTAAATAAAATGATTATGAATTATACATTTCAGCAGTTCAAAAGCTCTTTTCAATTCACAGCTCCCTCACGGCGGAGAATGTTGGTTTCTTAGCAAATGTTCATTTTCCCCTCCTCCTTATAAAAAGGTTAGGTAATTTATTCAAAGTTATGGAGTTAGTAAATGGTGGATGGAGTTCATACCCAAACCCAGGTTTACTTGGTTTTAGGGTCATATCCCTCTCCTCTTTTGTATACTACATACAGGATACGACTCATATGTGTTGGTTCAGGAAAATAGAGAGGACGTTCTACACAAGTTGGGACCTAAAAGATAAATCTGGAGTTTTTCAGGTAGTCAAGGTGAGAAAGAGTAATATGGGCAAAAAGGAACAACACGAACACTCATAAGAATACTAGAAGTGCACAGTATGCTAAAGAACAGAAAACAGCCAAATGCAAATAAAGCTTCGTTCTAGAATTTCTTCAGGCATTTGATTCAAAGCTATACTCATTGAATCTTGCAATCATAGAATCACAAGCCACCTAGTCAAATCCCCACAGAGGCAAAATACCACGATGGCTCATAACTTAGGAGTACAGACGCTGGCCAGAAGACTGAGGTTTAAACCTGAACTCCACCGCCTTTCTTGCTCTTTGTCTTTGGTAAAATTACTTAATTTCACGGTCTCATCTCCTTACCTGCCAAATTAGACACCGTATCATCTGCTCTGTAGGTTTATGTGAAGGCCAAAGGCATGTCAAACACTTAAGAGGTGCCTGATGTAAGCCAGTAGCATACCCCAGATTTTTAACATTTGCCGTCAAATGAAAGAAAAGCCATAGGATGGTTCTAGCAACTATGACTACATATTTTCATTTTCCCCAGGCAACACCTGCCCCACACCTGGTAGAATGGACACTCCTTAACTGTTCCACATTCCAATTGTACTCTGTTGTGTGGATGTACCATAGTTTATTCAGCCACTCTCCTATATGTGGGCATTTAGGTTGTTTCCAATATTTTGAAATTATAAAAATGCTTACAGCAAGTAACCTTGTGGACATTATTCTCATAGTGCTGGAATTGTACCAACAGTATAAATTCTAGAAGTGGAATCGTTAGGTTCAAAAAGTAAATGAATATGTAGTTTTTTTAGATGCTGCCGAAAACAAAATTATACCAATTTACCATAAAAATATATACCAATTTTTATACCATAAAAATTATACCAATTTGCATTTCTACTAGCCAAGTGCTTGTTTCTTTATATCCTTACCAACAGAATACGTTGCTCATCGGAGAGGTGGGGAATAGCAGCTTAGTATGGTTTTAATTTGTCTTTATCTCATGAATGAAGTTGAATTATTTTCATAGGTTTAAGCCTAATTTTACATATTTTTAAACTAATCATTGTCCACTTTCTTAATGTGATGTTTGGACTTCCCCGTATTTTAAAACAGCTCATTAAGTATTAGGGATATTTTCATTTTTCTGAGATATATAATACAAGTATTTTCTCTCAGATTGCCAGCTGTCTTTTGATGTTGCATATTGTATATTTTGTGCCATGCAAAAGATTCTTTCTAACCAAAATTTATGTAGTCAAATTTATCAGTATTATATTTGATTGCACTTGGACTTGAGTCATTGAAAAAAGCTTTATTCTTACATCCGGATTACAGAGGAATTCACCATGTATGTAAATGGTTTTAAATTCACCCTAGTATGTATAATTTCATTTTGAATTCTGATCTACCTGAAGTTTATTTTTATGTGTGTATGGCGTGAGGTGTGGTTCTAATTTTTATCTTTTTCCAAATAGCTAACTATTGCTCCAACCCTGCTTGAAAGTCTATCCTGTTCAGTGACTTAAGATGCCATCTTTACCATTGACTAAATTTTCATGTGCAATTGGATATATTTCTAGAATTTTTACTCTGTTCTGTTAGTCTGAAATGTCTATAATGCCTATTCAATTTCCTGTACCACATTGCTTTAATAATAAGGACTTAATTCTGTTTATTCTAGGGCTACTCAGCCTCTAGTAGCTTGTCTTTTTCAGTGTTTAACCAGTTAATTCCATGTGTATTTTTCCATGGGAACTTTAGTACCAAATTGTTTACCCCAATTTGTGGGTATTTTTGTAGGGATTGTGTTAAATTTATAGATTAACCGAGGGAGAACCAAGGTCCTTAAGATGTTGCGTCAGCTACCCAGAAAAGGAAAATGTCTTTCTACTTGTTTAAGACTTTTGGGATTGTTTTTAATCATACAGGTTTGCTTTTATTTTTTAAATTTATTCCTAAATATTTTATCCTTTTGTTTTTGTCGTGAGTAGGGTTTCCTTTTCCACTTTTTCCTCTAGTTTTGTGTATACAGACTATTGATTTCTGAATGCTAATTTTATATCCTCCAAACTTATTGAATTGATTTTAACTTTTGAATTAACATTTATGATTATTTTCTAAGGTTTTCCAGGTACACTATCATGATAATTTAACTTCTTTCCTAATTTTTATGCTTCCTTTTTTGTTTTTTTGTCTTGTTTTGTTTTTGGTCAAATTGTATTGACTACTATCTCTCATAAAAATGTTAAATATCAGTGAAGATAGTGGTCATATATGCCTTGTTCCTAACATCTTCATGGAAATGCCTTTTGTGATTCTCTATTAAGATGCTGATTTAGGAATAAAGAATTTATTTTTTATAATTTCAAGGAAGCATCAATTGGATATCAATTCATATTTTCCTTAATGCTTTTTTTGAAAAGACTTAAGACTTTTTTTTAAAACCCTGGAGAAAATCGTAATAGATTTCTTTGGCTCTCTGCTTTCAGAAGTCTAATGCTTGACTAATCCCTTTTCCTTATTATTTGGTCTTTTTCCCTAGAGGTCATGAGGATATTTTTCTTTGGTTTAGAGCTTAATATTTTTACTAGGATATATCTTGGAGTTGCTAGGTTTGTGTCAAATTTCCCAGGTAACTGTTGACCCTTTCATTATGTAAATTCAGGTTTTCTTTCATTGCTGAAAGTTTTCTTGGATTATAGTTTTAAACATTAATTCTGTTCCATTGTTTTGTTTTTCCTTTTTAGGGACTCAAACTGCAGTTGATCTTTGAACAACTTGGGGTTTAAGAGCTCCAACTCCTGCACAGTTGGAAATCCATGCATAACTTTACGGTCAGCCCTCTGTATTTGAAGTTCCACATCCTCAGATCCAAGCATTCATGAAACGTGTTGTACTGTAGTGCATATTTTTTGGAAAAAATCTGCACGTAAGTGGACTTATAATCTGCATATAAGTTGTGTGCAGTTCAAATCCATGTTGTACAAGGGTCAACTGTACATCCATATTCTTTGTCTTCCACTTCAAATACTTTCTCTTTGATTCTTTTTACTTTATCTCATTTTCATTCCCTTGGTTATTTCCCCACCTTTGTTCACAATTCCTTAATAAATTTAATTTGAATATGTCCTCCCTTGGGAGAACTGTAATTGAGTCCTTCTTTCTTTTTTATTTAATTTTTTTCCTGAGTTCCATTGATTCTTATTCGATTCTTACTGTTTTGTTGTCCATTTGTACTTAGACTTTGAATTTCTCAATTAAGAGTTTTTTCCAATATCCCTAAATGTTTTTTCTGACAATATTTAATTTACTTTGGAGTTGGGATCTTAGAGTATTTTCTTTTTTGCTTCATCTTTCTTTCTTTCTTTCTTTCTTTCCTTCTTTCTTCCTTTATCTCTTTCTTTCTTTTATTGGTGGAGGAAGGAGAGTGTTCATAAGCTAAATTTTATTTTAAACAGTGGTTTTGTAGAGATGGAAATTGCATTTATTCTTCATTTCAAGCCTAGGGCTGTAATGAGGTAGTTTACAAGATTCCTAGTTTAAGAGCACCCTCTTCTGTCATTGTACAATTCCCAGAGTTTCTTTAATGGGTGACATTTTTCTTTTTTGGTATCCATGCTGTCCTACAAACTGTAGAGTAATTTCTTTTTAGTATAATGAGCACATCATAGGCTCACTCAATATATTGGGTTGGCCAAAAGATTAGTTTGGGTTTCTCCGTAAGATGTTATGGAAAAACCCAAATGAACTTTTTGGCCAACCCAATACTCCTTGCAGCACACATAGAAAGTACCCAATAGTTCCTCTGTGGTTGATAGTTTGGGTTATGGTGAGGCCATATGCTCATATCAATAATTTAAGAACATATTTAAAAGTATTGATATTTTTTCCTTGAAACTTCAGAACTTTCTATGTGTATTCATTTGTTCCTCCTTCATTCAATATATCATTCAAATGGTTCTTACAATGTCAGGTATGAATTTGGTACTAGTCATGAAAAGGTATGGAAAACATACCTTTTGAAGACAATGGTCTTCAAAATGTTTGCCCACACACCCTAAAAGAGTTTTTGAAAAAACTTTGTAGTCCCTTTAAGTCGAAGTTAAATTTTTTTCATCTTTAAGAAATTGCAAAGGATGCACTCTCCAGGCTACTATAAATAAAACTCTTAGACCGCTCAAATGTAGACACTGAAATGTAAATACCATAGTGATTGGATACACATCATCTTCCAACAAAAAATACATGAAGACATTTGCCTTTAATATTTAGAATTTTTAATAGTTCCTTTTCCTCCTTAAACTAGTATTTTGATTTCCCTTTCCAACTGATTTTTATCCTTCATATTATAGATTATTTTTTAAAATTTTCAGTGAGCATAACTGTCTAAGAGTTTATCCTTACATATAGAACTAGTAAAAATTGGGAAAAACAAATTTTGATAGTCATACAAAATAAAATTGCATTGGAAATATATTTCTTAATAGGATAGGTAGGGCAGGTTTTAAATAGGTAATTTCGTAAAACAAACACTTGTAAAAAAACATAACAAGGGAAGCAATAGCGGAGCCCAGAAGGAGCAATAAGCCATTCTTCCTGGTTGGTATGGGAAAGGATTCCCAGAGAAAATGCCATTTATATTGGATCTCAAGCATTAAAAGGCATCCTTTGGGAAAATAGGGTAGAAAAAGAAAACTCTAGGCAGAGGGAACAGTGTGTGCAAAGCTTGGAGAAAGAGGAGAAGACCACCTGTCAAGGCAAAAGATCTTTTTGGACATGTTAAATTTGTGATGCCTATTAGATATCCAGATGTGATCTGGTGTCTTTTTGGGGACTGAATTTAAGAATGTGGAATTTAGTGGAATAGGTTTGGGCTGCTGATAGATTGTATTCAAAGCCAATAAATTAACCCAAGCTTAGATGAGATCATATAGTAAGTGAGGGTAGGAAGAAAAGAGAAGAATTTCAAGCACTGAGGATTGGAGTACTACAATATTGCAGGAAAGGGAAGGAACAAGTAAAGAACAGTGAGAGTGATGGCCAGTGATATCCCCCAAATCAGGTAAAGAAAAAGCGTAATTCACTCTCAAATACTCCCATGTAGAGAAGGTAAGACATGAGAAATTACCATTTTTATTGCCTTTTAAATCCCAGGTTAAAGTGCCTTTCTAATATAAGGGTTTCCTAGAAATGGTATTTAAAATTCCCGAAAGGTATTTTTTTTTTTTGTCAGCCGTCTATTTTTTATTTCTTTTGGATATCTAGGAATTTTTGCTTTCTGTATTTTGTTACTATGTCATTTGATACACAGAGAGTTTTGCCTATTGTAACTTTTTAGAGTGTATCATTTTAATTTAAAATGATATAGCCTTTTAAAAATGATATAGCCTTTAAAAAATGTGCTTATACTATAATTCTGTGGGGTTTTTGATATTAATAAGGTCATTACTGTGTATTTTTATTTGTATTAGCCAAATCATTTTTTCTTACCTTTTGTTTCAGTCCTTCTTCTAGATATATTTCTTGTTTAAAATGAAATTATGCATGAAATATAATATAAAATGTTTATGTAATAAGAATATATATGAAATAAATATATATAGTAAAATTCTATATATGTATATAATTATATATGTATTTTAAATCTGATGCTGCTTCCTATGTCTCTCTTTTAGCCTGGCTAACTTCTTTTCTTTTCTTTCTTGTAACCTCTTTCCTGCCCTCCATATTAATTTGGAATTTATATTACACAGCTCACTCTATTTTTCTAATAAACATATTGGTATAATTGAAATAATGATCGAGCCTCCTTAAGTGAGGAATAATTTACCTCTTTCAGCTCACGGTTTGCGTCTTCAGCCCTCAAACATGCCAAGTTGTTAATGTTTCTCAAGTAACGGAAAACCATGGTTCACCTAGTAGTTTCTACTCCTGTGGATAATTACAAGCTCCCAGCAACACAAATGACCTTATACATTCTCTTTCCTCTGGATTATAGATAAAACCTTAGATTTCAAGAGGAAATCCAAAGGTTTTTGTGAGAGGCTTCCTCAGGAAACCATGAAATTCTTGTATTCACGATGGCCTGGATGAGAGGGGGGCTTTGGCCTTCTGTCCTTACTTCTTTGGGTGACAAAGACAATGAATTCCCACTCTTGGGAATAAGAGAATAGGGCTTGACATAAAGCCAAAACCTTTCCACAGTGCCCTATAGTTACTCTAAAACTATTTTCTAAAGCTGTCTTCACTTAACCTTAAATCCAAACATGAGTACCTGTATGTGACAAATGAACTGGACACTAAATTTAATTGGAAATGAATCTGACACTAAGTGCAATTAGAAATAATTTCATCATTATTTGGCATTTCATTAAGACACATTATGCTTAAAGTAAGGAATTGTGCAAGGATAAGTCAAAGGATGGGTATTGCAAGATACTGTGAAACAAAATATTCAAGAACCAAATGACCAGGACTTCCCTGGTGGCACACTGGTTAAGAATCCCCCTGCCAATGCAGGGGACATGGGTTCCATCCCTGGTCTGTGAAGATCCCACATGCCGCAAAGTGACTAAGCCCGTGAGCCACAACTACTGAGCCTGCGCTCTAGACCCCGTGAGCCACAACTACAGAGCCTGCGTGCTGCAACTACGAAGCCCACGAGCCTACAGCCTGTGCTCCACAACAAGAGAAGCCACCGCAGTGAGAAGCCCGCGTGCCGCAACGAAGAGTAGCCCCTGCTCACTACAACTAGAGAAAGCCCGCACACAGCAACGAGGACCCAAGGCAGCCAAAAAATAAATAAATAAAATAAATTTACTAAAAAAAAAAAAGGAACCAAATAATCTGTAGTAGGATTAATGGGGTTAATTAAATGATGACAAGCCCATATATTAAATACTATATACTACACAGCATAAAACAGTGGCATAGTAATACTGATGGCTAGCATTCCTGTAATGTCTTTTATGTGTCAGGCTCTGTGCAGAATGTCTTACATATATTAACTCCTTTAAATCTCATAACTGCTCTATGAGGTAAGTGCTGTTATTTTCTCCATCTTACCAAAGAAGAAGCAGAAACACAGTCAGATTGAGGGATTTACCCAATATTAGACAGCTGGTAAGTAGTGGATCTAGAGTCATGTTTACTGACGTGGAAGAACAGCATGATATTTCATGAAGAGATTAAAAAAAACACAGCACAAAGTATACGGCAAAGTGTAATTCACATTTCAGTAAGAAATAAATGTGTGCTCGTGTGTGCATGTTTGTGAAAGGAAAGCCACATGGATATAAGCCATATACTACTCAAGAGTAGGATTTAGGTGTTGGGATTTCTACTTTTTGCCTCATACACTATTTTATGCTTTTAAAAAATTTTATTGCAATACACATGTATCACTTTTGCAGTTCACAATTTAAAGAAATAAAAATTTGAATGAAGAGACTACCATATTATACTATGAAAAAAATATTCAAAAGTCTCTTTTTTTCACCCCTACATAGCAGAAAGCACTCAGTCCAGACAGTTATTTTGATGGTGATTACAGTTATTTAGCTATTTGCAAAGTATTATTTACTATCAAAAGTAACATATTAAAATACTTCATTAGCTTTCTGGTTAGTGAATTCCTTTATACATTTTGCTGCATTAATTTCCTTTCTTTGGTCCTTCTCTCTGTCAATCCTCCTGTCACATCTCCTCCCCACATTAGAGTTTTCTCACTTGAGAGAAAGAAGTTTCGAACATCACCATCTGGATTTCAATTTTTAAAGTTTATTTAAGTACATGAGGATGTTGCCAAGAACGCAAGACTCTTTGCTTGCTCAGCTGAGACTAAGTACAGCGGGGAGCTTTCCTGTCTAACCATCAGGGTTAGAGAAGACAAAAATTCAAATGTCCCTACTGTAAACAGCTGACAGCAAATAACATGACCCACTCAGTTGATGCTTAATAAACATTTACGCCATCATTCTCAATTTCTTCCAGGAGATTTTTAGAAATTAATATTACTTATTCTGTATTTCCATCAAGTTATAGTTTGTGGTAAGTTAATTTCCATGGAAACCGATACAGGGAAAAGTATAATTTTGCTAAGACGTTGTGAGATAAATTATGTAGTGCATTTGAGAGCCAAATACTTTGAGAAACCCATTAATATTTCCATTTCAACAATGTTAAAACAGTGTTATATTTCATCATAAAATTTTTTGTTGTTGTTTTACTTGGTAGAGGTTTTTGCATTTTTTAGGGATAAACAACTTTTCCTAAAATATGAGTGTTGACTCAGAAGGATATAAGAATGTAAACAACTATTAATCAGTTTTTTTTCCAGATACTTCTGCGTGCTTTGTTATGACTTGAGTATCAACCTGAAACCATTTCTCTACTAAGCAAGGTAATATATCCATCGGTCTGTTAGACTAACAAGTCATAAACACAAATATAATGGAATATGCATCATTTCCTTTAGAATTTATGAAACAGTTTGCAAAATTTCCTAAAGGGTGAGTGAAAAAAAAATCAAGCCGTCCTTGATATGCAGTATAAATAATTCCCAGAAGAAATCACAAGGACTGTTTTCGTTTATTTTTGCTTTAAGTATGCAAGTATGTTCCTTATCTGTACCTTAGCCTTAGCTACTCATAAGCATCCACTGAAAAAACCGGAAAAAGCTTCTATTTATGAATTAATTTTATCCTTGTCTTGTTAGAAAAGAAAAGTATGGAATTTGAAATAAAAAGGGAGATAGGAAATACAGACACTAAGTTCATCTGAAATAGGATGATACCCATATAAAACATTTTATAACCTTACATAAATATTAAAAAAAGGAATAATGAGTACTATTAAAGCCATCTGTCCCACACAATATAAAATGTTGAGAGACATAAAATCATGTGAAATAACTGATATTTTTCTAAAATACACTCACATCTTCCTTTCTCTTATTCAGACAGATAAGTGTAAATGGTGTCATTATCCACTATTTTTACCTTAATACCCACATGTTCATTCATTAGATCAGCCTCAAGAAAAATAAAACGACAACAATACGTGTTAAAAAAAAAAAAAAAAAGGCAATGGTTCTTACCGACACACAGGACCGTTTTTCTCCACTACACAAGTCCCACCATTTCTGCAGTAACCTCTTGGACACTCTAAAACGAAGCATCCGAAAACCCACAGTTAATTATAAATACTACTAGGAAGAAGGAGAACGTATTACTGTTAGTCGTTGCATTAAATCTAATCATGGAGGGTAAATTGCTTCTAGTTGCTAAAAGCACAGAATTCTCTCAGGTTACTTTCCTGTACCCCCCAAATTTGTTCGATGCCGCCTGCTGTCCTGGACGTGTTCATTCTCTTTACATGCGCAGTGCTTGACCACAAGAGACTTCTTTTCTCCCGTGGATTAGGTACAATCTACTTATTTAGAATGTCTGCATGACATATTTGCGATTACCCTGAAATGTTTTCTTTACTGAAACATTTCTTCAGCTCCACACTGCTGTCACTGTACCACGGCGGATAAATGCTTTGCATGGGTGACTGTCATTTTGATAAGACGTCACTTGTGGGCACGCTCTTGTCCTAGCTCCACGTCCGTGACAGATGTCAGCACAGCTCAAATGGATCCTCGATGCCCTGGCCCTGCTTATTTTGCTGCTCGTATCATTCCTGAGTTCTAGGTTAGCATGAACATTTATTTTCAAAGGTGGTTTGTTTATAGGTTAAAAAGAAGCTAAATAGTTTCACGTAGTCACGGTTGTAGAAGTGATTAGTGATTTCAACTCTTTCCTTTACACCGTCTCCTTGTACTGTCACTACAAAATCCTGATTCATTAAGACCTGTCAATTTCCTTACTTAATCCCCTAGTTACTCTTCTTGGCTTTTTTAACACCTCCTCTCTTGTAGGAGACCATTCTTCCCCGGTTGGGCTACCATAACTCTAATACTTGATGGAAACCTACACTGCCTTTAGTTTGTAATTCAACACATCTATTCTGAGTCCCTGTTCAATGTCTGGCACTCGGCTAGGCACTGGATATGGAATGATAAATAATACAGGAAGCTTACACAGCTGTTAAGGCTGCGGGCACTGGAGCCAGACCACCTGAGTTGAAATTTCAGCTCAATTTATTAGCTGTGTGATACCGAGTAAGGTAACTAATCTCTCTGTGCCTCAGGTTTCTCTCTGTTAAACAGGGTTGAAAAACAGTTCCTATCTCACAGGGTTGTTGAGAATGTTAGAACACTAGCCTCATGGTATGTGTTTAAGAAATGCTGATCTAAAAATGATATAGGCACAGTCTCTGCTCTCACTGAACTTCCACCTTCATGGAGGATGCAAAAAAGTGACGAGGGGATTAAAATACAGTATTAAAAGTAGTCTAATTTGGGATGAATGTAACAAGGGTAATGGGAACACCAAGAGAGCACATAAGTCAAATTTGGGGAATAAGGAAAAGCTTTCCAGAAAAACTTTTACTTGGGCAGGTGTGCGTGCACGTGTGTGTATGTGTGTGTGTGTGCGTACCTGTGTGTAAAGGTAAGCATAGGGACACAGGCATGAGAAGAGAGTGTGGTGTACTTGACAAACTGAGGGAAGTTCAGCCTGGTTGGATTGTTGGCAATATGAAGTATAGTAAGTATGAGAGAAGGTCAGAGACACACAGGGGCCAGATCATCTGGGTTCAGTGAGGAGTTTAAAGTTTATCCTAGGAGACCAGGATTTTAAGAAGGGAAGTAGTATGCGTTGTGCTTTAGAAAGATAAGTCTGGCTACAGAGTTTACAGTCAACAGAAGGGCCAAGAGTAAAATCTGAGAACACAGTTAAGTCTTTTGTAGCGAATCCAGGAATGCCTGAACGAAAGGGATGGGGTGGAAGCGTTCACAGTTGTGGGAATTTATAAGATATTTAAATGTTGGGATTGAAACATCTTGGTGATTATTTGGGAAAGTCAAGGATGATGTTCAGATATCTGACTGGGCTCCTGGTTAATTGATGGCTTGATTCCTTGAGTTGGGGGATTTATGGGAAAAGGAAGATTTTAAAGAGAAAGATGCCGTGTTGTAGGTGCCTAAGGGACACTCGAGTGGAAGTATTCAGTGGGCAGGATTTGTAGGTCTGAAGCCAAGATGAAATATTAACACACAGAGAGAAGCCATTTACTTGGGTAGGGGAAGAATGATGATCGTGAGGCATAGTAGGAAAGTAAAGAGGAGAAATAGAAACATTATGTAGGCAATATTCATTGAAGGAAAACGTGGGAGGATAGGGCGTCTCGAGAGAGTCAGATTGTCATGCCAGTCTCTGAATGTTCAGAAGGGGATACAAGAGGCATTAGGAAAGAGGAAAATAGGGAAGGAGGGAGGGTGCATTTTGAAAAACTTGAAATATACCATGTATTTGGTATCTTGTTTGCTTCAAAAGTTTTCAGTGTTTTGCTTTCCCAAGGGTATATTTCCCATCTTGCCTTCCTCAAATCTTCCCATTTAACTGTAAGAAGGAAGTGCAGTGCTGGAGATGAGTGTAAAGAGCTACACCCCTTAGGCTTCGGGGGCAGACTCAGCTGAACAGAGCAAAGGTGAAACTTCTTCATAAACAAGAAATTAGCTGGTCTGACTAAAAATAGCCCATCAATATGATAAAGCATAAATAGATATGTACCTTGTTAGAGAAACCATTTTATGGTTATTTTGGGCCTTAGGTACAATTTTAATCTTCCTCAAATAAGAGCTGTATTTTAGCAAAAAATCAGTAGAGTGTCTGATACTGCACAACATCAAAATATACACAGCTGCACATTTTTTTCTGGGGTCATTAAAATTTGCTTTGATGCCTGCTTTACATCAGAATGATTCTGTGGGAATCTAAATATGTATTTTCTTGCACGAGATAGTGGAGCACAGTGGAAACAACACAGGCATTGGCTGCAATAAAGAGTGAATCCTGGTGTTTGGGCGGACAGAAGATTTGTAGATTATCTCTGCGAAAAGTTTTTCTAAGTTTCTGCCTTAGACCCAGGTTCTTTATCCAGAAGATGGAAGGACACCGTACAAGTATTTTCATCTTTAATCTACTCAAAACAATTTACAGCAGAGAGCAGATGAAATGGGGAAAGACATGGGTACACTAGGTAGTAATGACGAGACTAAATATTTTTAGTAGATAATAGTTGGGACCTAGAAATCCATAAGTGTAATATTAGAATTAGCACTATTATTGTCTCACTGCCTTGTACCCTCTTGAATTGGTTGTTATGACCATGTGTCTGGAAGCCAATAGGACTCACAGTTAACTACGTGGAAATATCATTCTGTAAAGGAGTTACATTCAATCCCACTCTGGTTTGTTACTTTGGACGAGCAGAAAAACACATATAAGCTGGACAAGTGATCAGTATAAAAACAAAAGTAACTTTTGAGCTTAAATCTAAATAATTTGCAGTTAGGCACACACACAAACATATATATATATATTTTTTTTTCCTTCTAAATTGCATGGAGACTAGGGAAGTGATGGCTATTCCATGATGGACTGTTGGGAAGACTGATAATCATGTGAGTTCTGGTTTTTCCCTCTGTGATACTTGGTTTAGTTAATGAGTTATGTGTTGTCGTTGGGCTAGGTATTTTAGGTATAAGGTTCATCATGTTTAAAGTGAGCATGACCTTTTTTTATAGGACTGTTGGGAGGATAAAATTAAATTTATTTATAACAATTTTACACTAGTGAATCGTCTGTAAAATATTAAATGATTGTTCTCATCCATCTCTATGTATTTGGAGGTTCTTTGAGTTTGCCATGAAACCTACTTTCTATTACCACTGCTCTCTCTCCAAATTCTTCTTTTTCTTTTATTTTCCCTCTTCTATCATCATGATCACCATAACCACTACTGGTTACTGAAGACTTGCTCTATGTCAGAGACTGTCCCAAGAGTTTTACTGGTGTTACTTCATTTATTCCTCACAACATTATGTGGTATATCCCATACTTACCCTTTTTTTTTTTTTTTTACAGAGGAAGAAACTGGTCAATAATATAATGTGCTCAAGTTAATAGCAAGGGAGCACCAGATATTCAACTAAATTCTGGTCCTCTAATTCTAAAGCCTGTTAGTATAAAAATGTCAATTATTCAGTTCAGAATTTCTATCACCCCTTGTGTTTCTTGATATTATGGGATCAAGAACCCTTTTGAATTGTATGGTATTTATGCTTTGTCATGGATTAAATATATATATACACAATAAGCTACATGTAGTTTCAGGAGCTCTATGGATTATAAGAGTTCACCAGAAGCTTGTGCAGCAAACCAAATTCCTAGTGGGCACGGACTGTTTCTTTATCTTGAAATCTCAGCACAAGAACTGCAGGAGGGATTAACCATGTTTCAGAAACTTGAAGTAGCTTCACAGTACTTGTATGAGAAGTTTTGTGTTATGTTTTGGTTTGGTTTTCAAAAACTTCTGAAACTTTGTTAAGCTATATTGTTATTATTCATATATTAAGTTAATAATATCTCATCCTATAACTGTATATTTTTAGTGCCTTTCCCTAAGTCTCCTTCAAACAGGTGATTATCATAATTACAGTATCACCTTAACATAAACTTTATTAACCTCTACTACTGCAAATGACTGGAAAAAGACTTTCAATTTACATTAACTCGGATGTACCCTGTTCAATAATTTGCTGTTGCCTAAGCAACCAAAAGTTGCAAATAATATGCCTTTTTAATGTAATTTGGGAATAGATAGGACTCATTGAAATATACTTAACCTGCAACACTCATGCAATGCCTGAGCTTGAGGTTTTTGTTAATGACTTAAACCTTGAGGTGAGGGGAGACCAGATGCTCACCATCTGTTGTGTGACCACTGGGAGAATTACTGGATGCTGTAAGGACTGGCCTCATAAATGTCTATGAAATGCTGGCCTTAAAAGAATATGATGCTTGAAAAGAGAGAGGAAGGTGGAATGTGCATGGGCACAGCATGGATGAGACTTAAAGGTTTTCTTAAAAACAGTGACTTTATCATATTTGATTGACAAACTAAAAAGCATAGAAAATATAAATAAGAGAATGCATAATGTAATACGGATCTTATTTCTGAGAACTGTTTCACTAGTTCTTTATTTCATTTTAACCCAATAGCTGTGGCAATATGACCTATACTTTGTAAATGAACTAAATGAATTGGCGAGTGACAGAAATGATGGACAACAAAAATGTGTTCTATATTATTACCTATAGGTTGTCTATCACGCAGGATGAATGACAGGTCTTCTGTTTTCTGTTTCTTTGTATTTTTAAATACAGAACATGTCAAAGCAGACAATGAACTGTAACATGTTACAATATATTTGTTCTCATATAGGTCTATCCTGAAGAAAATCTCATTTTTATGTAAATACATTTGGGTACTGGACATAAGTGCTGTGTCTAGTTTCAAAGAATGGAATTATCTCATTAATATCTTTCTTACTCTGAAGACAGTAACAGAATTTCCTTTCGGGTATCTAATCTGATGTATAAGCCTGCATAGTAGAGAAGTAATGCCAAAGAGCACTCATCCTCACGTATTTTATGGAATCAGATTTGTGCCCTTCTTGATTTCCCTTTGTACTCATAAAATTCAGTGCTGCACAAGTACTCATTTTTAGTAGCATAAAAAAAGATATTTTTTGCACTATGATTTTATTTGAATTATCATGCTTTTGTCACTTATAACATTCTTCTATCTTGAAAGATACAAAAATATATTCTTTCCTAGTTTTGATATGAAATATCCCCAATTTATTTAGAAAATACGATTGAATACATCTTTTATCACCAATTTATATTATTGCTTAGTTGTGACATTTACATTGCCCCTAACTATCTTTTATTTTATATATCTCCTGCACGAAATAAAAATTCAGTTACTCCGGAGAGATGTTAACAATGGACTATAATAAATTAGAGACTATTAAAGCAGTTTTGATAAAAGTATAATCACAGTAACACATTATCAGATCTTATAAATGTTCTAGGGTCAGAAGAAAGAAAAATGTTTAAAAGTTAGTCTGAAGTTAAATAAATTGACTTCTAAGCATGACTAGATCATGCAAATAGGGAGCGCTTATGAAGAAGTGAGAAAAATTACAATTTAAAAAAATTAATAACATATTAGATTGTGTAGGGGTTTCCCTATTATAGAAACCAGCAATTTGCATAGAAGAGATTATTAAATGCTAATGATGTTAAGTTATATTATATTATATTAAAATGGTTTGATTTTTATTTCATGAACATGGTTTATGTAGAGTACACATGAATTCATTATATTATATACTTGTACATTTTTTATAAATGTAGCAAATTAATGTTAACATTCTTCCTGCCCCCAAACCAATAATAGTAATTCAATTATTCCATGCTTGATATTATTTAGAATTTCAAGTTTTAATATTTTTATTGTGTGCAGGTTAAGTTATTGGCTTATATTACGAAGCATATTTTAATGGATATACAGTACCTAAGCAGCTAGACTCATCAGGCTGGAAATCCATGCAGTCGGCAGAACCGTCACAGCGCTTGTGTACTGGGATGCAGCTGTTAGAAGAGGCACACATCAGAGCTCCATCAGAACAATTTTCATTGGCTGAAAAAAAGAACAATAATTATCACCGTTTTTAAAAAACAAATTTCTTCTAATAAAAGAATAAGACAGTTTATTGTTTTACCCCTCATTTTGCTAGTCCTACATTTAAACTATATATTAGAGTTCTTGGTGAAGGAAACTTCAATTTATGAAATTAAAAATTTCTTCACAAAAAGTTTGTCCATAGAATCATCTCCCAGTTGTGCATTATGTAGTATTATTCGTGTATGTGTGTATAAAATGCATTGTATGTACTATATAGTCCAAACTGATTTTAGACTAGAGTCAACTTTAATAGCAAGGCAGATCTCCTTGTACTTCTGTTGCTCCCCTAACATCTCTATATTATGTGCAACTGAACTAACAGAGATTGTAATTTGTTTGAATGTTCATCCATTTCCAACTGGGTTATAAGTCACGGGTAGTCACTGGGTATCTGTTAGATCTGGGTAGTGATGTAGATCACTGCAGCCCAAGGTAATATGAGTATGTGCCTTTATAGCGTTGCCAGTGCATGATGTAGGTATTTTACTAATTTCAGAGTCTCTTGTTGGCTTGATTTCAAGGGACAAGCATACATCTTGTGCATAGGACTTTGGTTGTTTCAGAAAATTGTCCTTATCAATGAACCCATCAATGATACTGACATTTCAATGGCAATCTATTTCTGCAAAGTACTTGACCTCTCTTGGATGCTACCCTTAGTCCTGTAACTGTTTTCTTGTGTTCCTTCCTCTTGCTCTCTAGTCTTTCCAGGATTATAACTTCCTATAAGGCAGTGGACTGTTCTACACTCCTTTTACGAGCTAGGGCTAAACCAGAACCCTTAATTCCAGGCCACCATCATGCATTTCCAGTCTCCTGTTTGCTTCAGAACCTGCAAACCAGCAGGCTTGGTTCTATTCCAGTTTTGTTCCAGCCCTATATTAATCATGTCCCTGAGCCTTTTTAGGGTCATTTCTTCTATCTAGCATTGTTATGTGCTTGGAGTAGAGGGAAAGTGTCAAAGAATGAACCTACTGCACCATCTTGTCAGGATTTCTGGATCGATTTCAAAAGCACTAAATAATAATGATATTGATCTAAGCTGCATTCCTATTCCTGTTCCTTTGAGCCCTGGGTTTCTGCAGAGATATGTGGAAGGCAGCAGTGAAGAGCCAGGGCTTTCTGGCACTTACCCCAAGTTCAACAAGAATAGCTCTGCTTCTCTCTGATGCACTTAATGGTTTCATATACAATATCTTATTTGAATATTTTAACCCAAACCTATTGCCAAAAATTTAAAAAGGATTTATCTGGAAAGTTACTTCTACTAGAATAAAGACAATTAAGTTCAAATTTCTCAAGCTAAATTGATAGTTTAGAAGACTCAGGAGTAAATATCCCCATGCATGGGTCTTGCACAGATTTTGTCAGCTCGGTCACAAATTTTTCTTTTTTTAAAGTATATTTATGGGCTGGAAGGAGTTGTTTATTTGAGTTATCATAGGTTACTGACAAAGTTCAGTTTGAGAACCGCCTATCAAAATTTATTGTCAAGTGGAACATAAAAATGTTTTTTAAGGCACCCCGATGTACATTGCAGCACTATTTACAATACCCAGGACATGAAAACAAACTAAATGTCCATCAACAGAGGAATGGATAAAGATGTGGTACATATAGACAGTGGAATATTACTCAGCTGTAAAAAAGACCAAAACAATGCCATTTGCAGCATCATGGATGGATCTAGAGATTGTCATACTGAGTGAAGTAAGTCAGACACAGAAAGCCAAATATCATATGATATCACTTATATGTGGAATCTTAAAAAAGGATATAAATGAACTTATTTACAAAACAGAAGTAGAGTGACAGATATAGAAAACAAACTTATGGTTACCAGAGGACAAGGAGGGGGAGGGATAAACTGGGAGATTGGGATGACATATACACATATACCATATAAAACAGGTAACGAATAAGAACCTACTGTATAGCACAGGGAACTCTACTCAATACTCTGTAGTGATCTATATGGGAAAAGAATCTAAAAAGAGAGTGGATATATGTATATGTATAACTGATTCACTTTGCTGTACACCTGAAACTAACACAACATTGTAAATCAGCTATACTCCAATAAAAAATTTTAAAAAAAGAGTATGTATTTCCATTGACTAAAAGTGCTGGGTCTGAAAAATCAAAGTGATACTCCTCATTGAGCAATTCTTCCTGCTAGAACATTAATTCACACCAATAAATATTATTGAGGTGCCACTATAAGTAAGACATTATGCTTAGCACTTCCACTGGTGAGTGCAGGAGAGAAATTTTTAAAAACAGTAACCAAAACATATACAGCAACAAAAGCAAGATAACAATATAAGAATGATTAATGGTTCAAAATAATAATAAGAGAAATGTCATACAGCCAGACTTAGAAAAGCATTGGTATAGATAAGTATGATAAAAATAAGAGATTCCTTTAGCATAGGGAAGTCTGTAAAGGGTGAAAGTAAGAATAGAGTCTTGAGATATGTTTTAAATTTTAATGTTTCCAGAGAATAGCCATTTAGCAGAGTGGGAATCAAGTCTACGGATTGGGAATCAATAAGTTTGATACTAGAACAGTGAGTAAAAGCAGTTTGCCTTGGACTGGGGAGTTTGTGTGAAGAGGTAGGACAGACAAATCTAAAAAATGAGGCTGAAACCGGATTGTAGAAATGGCTAAGGTGCCAGGAGAAGAGATGATCTTTAAGCTTTTCCAAAGGGTGACATAATTTAGGATATGTAATACATCAACAAGATAAATAATATTCCAAACCAAGTAAACTAAAAAATAGAATAATTTTCCAACTCCTATTAGATGAAGAGATGTTTGTAAAAAATGAATGTGTGAATATATACATGCCTCAATATATCCATGTATGTGTATGTATACATATTTTCTTATCATTGTTTTTCATTGCAAGGAGCTGAGGGACCATACAAGATAATAGTTTGATGATTTTAAACAATATAATGTGTTGAAATTTGTATACAAAGATGAGACATACTCACCTACTTGTAAAGCATTATTTTGGACCCTTCTTCTCTCAGAAATACTAATCCAATCCTTAACCTAATTTCCAGTGTGACTGAGAGCTTATTTTCAAGTTGACTGTACAATGAAGAGTTCTAACTTGTAAGCGGTATAAATGCTCAACTATGGCCCAAACAGCATTGAAACACATAAAAAGTATATGAGAAAATAAATGGTTTCATTTGTAGAAAGTTTTACTTTTTTATCGAAAGTTTAGTTTAGATAGTTAAAAATTGGCCTTTCACTTTATGAAATTTGAAACTAAAATCTTAGTTTCTGTGGCATTTTAAATGGTATAACGTTAAAGTTAGTATTTATTAATTTCCTTTTAAAAGTGGGTTGAGGGCTTCCCTGGTGGCGCAGTGGTTGAGAGTCCACCTGCCGATGCAGGGGACACGGGTTCGTGCCCGGGTCCGGGAAGATCCCACATGCTGCCGAGCGGCTGGGCCCGTGAGCCATGGCCGCTGAGCCTGCGCGTCCGGAGCCTGTGCTCCGCAACGGGAGAGGCCACAACAGTGAGAGGCCCGCGTACCACAAAAAAAGAAAAAAAAAAAAAAAAGTGGGTTGAAAATAAATTATGTATGCAATTAATACTTATTGATACCTATACAGCAAAGGACTGAATGCAGCAAAGCAAATGGAATCATTAGTTTCTTTTTATCCTCCATTATTAACACATACACAACAAAAACATTTTCCAAAATTAGTCCAAATAAGTTATAAACAAAATTTATAGGAAGTTCAGGTTTCAAAATGTTGCCCTGGACAATACCTACTTTTGCCACATTCTCTTTCAAACATTATGGTTTAATGTCTATAAAAATACTTATTTCAATCTGTCATCATCCTAGAGGTTCATACTCTTTCTAATCGAAATAAACTAAGTAACACAGAGAATTTTATGGCTTTTAGCTCATTCACTCAGGTAGATGATACATTAAAGATAAACAATTCGTGAATGGCTCATCGGAGTTACTTCCATAAAGCAAAATCCCTTTTGAAGATTATAGTTGCTGCATAAGAAATATACACAAAAGTAAGGCATGTATGACTATGGGTGTATATCCATTTACTACTAAAATGAAACTCATGTACGTAGCAGATTAAGGTTTCTAACAGCAAAGAAACTATGATCTTGGCCATGGGAATAAAGGCTACAAGCCCTTCAAGGCAGACACACACGTGGCACGGAGCAGGATGGATATGTGTTCTATCCCTGAACTAAAACCAATCACTACTCTTATTGAAATATCTTAGCAGCTTAAATAATTTTAATAAAACTATAAATATAATTTAAAGTGGAAAGGATAACAATGTATTACGTTTGTATTATGTACTTTACCATATTAATTCATTTAATTCTCCAATACCTCCGTAAAAAAGACTTAATCTCTATGATTTTAATGTTGAGTAAACTGAGGAACACTCTTGTTAGAAGCTGTCAGATGCAGAGGATGATCTTTACAGTGTGATGGAGAAGCACCAAAGGATGCTGAGATCCTAGCTAACAAACTGAAAGTCCAATAAGAAAACTGTGGATGATCAAGGCTGATCCACAAGTCTGAGGAGCATGGTCCATTCCCAATCTTCAGAAGTGACACTCCACTTGATGAGACGTATTGACTACTATTGGAACATAAAGTTAGATAGTAGGAAAACTATGCGCTTCTCCATCTGTTTTCCCATTCTCTCTATTAGTGATGGATAATGTGCCTCTCCTGAGCCATTCTCCATCTTCTCTCCCTGCTCTGAGCCCTGGGAGGTTGAACTCTAAGGATACATCAACGTGCTTCTTTGCCTTCTAGCTTTGGTTGGGTTTGGTTGATAGGTAGCACCAGCAAGACGTTGATGCAGAGAGAAGAGACTGTGAGATTACCACTGGTTAGTGGCTCCGTAACCAAATGCCACTCCTTTTATCAGGTAGCTCTCCTTGACTCTAGATTCAGGCAACTGTTCCCGCCTCTCACAGCCTTTGTTCTATGGATGATAAAAGGCCCCGCTGTTACTATTCCTTATGGTTTCCCTATGCATATTACTTCCTTAATAAATAATCCCTTTATTAAAACAATCTCAAATTATACAATATCAACGTGCCATCTATTTCTTGTTAGGATATTGACCGATACATCTGATGAAATCAAAATCTTCTTGGTGAATAGATTGCTATCAGAGGAATATCAATGAGAAGAATGTTCCTGGTTTTGTGTTATTTTCCTATATAATTAAACCATACTTATTTTTCCATTTATTTTAGGGAAAGGAAATATTTTTGGGAAAGTATCACTTCAGTGTATAAAAAAACATGTTTCCAGTGGAAAGACAACATTAAATATGAATTATTTTTAAATTTGGACTTATCACATGCTTTGTTTGAGCATTCTGATCACTAAACATGTATTTTTGCAAGAATAAAAGGCTTTCAAATATCAATTGCTATCGATTTTCCAGCATAAAATTGCAAACTTCTCAGAATTCTATTCCTACAACATTTAACTATGTGCAAGCCTCACAAGACCAACAAACCAAAGAACCAAACCTCTTGTTTTATCCTAGACCCCACTCGAAATGCCAACTTCTTGAAGTTTTCTGTAGCCGGTTTCCCTCTGCCATTTCCCATCTTCTCCACAAAAGACTGACATCACAATTCTGCTCCAAGACCACCAGCAACCATTTGTGCTTTTTCCCAGTCTGTATTTTTTAGTCCTAATCTTACATGATCTCTCAGACACGTGTGAACCTTTGAATACTCTCTGATACGTAGGCTTTCTACCTTTAATTGAAGATCATCGCTCTCTTTTGGTTGCCCTCCTATGTCTATGACCACACCTCCGTGTCTTTCGATGTTTGGTTTTTCTTAACAGTCCTTTACGTGTTCCTTAGGATTCTGTCTGCCACCTTACCTTTTTCCTCTCTCCATTATCTCATCTATATCCGCAGCTTGAATCATCGTATGCTGATAGCTATGTATCTTTATATATCTTCCTTTAGCTCATTCCCGAGCTCCAGACATCCATTTATAAACACATCCTGAACGTTTCACATGGATGTGCCACAGATACCATAAATACAACATGTATAAAAATGAAGCCACATTCTTACCCTAAGAGGTCCTTCCCCTCCTATTTTTCCCAGCTCAAGGAATGGCTGATTAGCCGTCTTGTTGCCCACATCAGAAACTTGGAAACTAGTTTTGATTACTTTCTCTTCCTCTTCACTTGAATGTCTCTTAAATCTATTCATAATCTTACCTCACGCCATTAATCTACTCAATCCCTTTATATTTCCACTGTAACATCTCCTAACCACTCCCCCATCCTCACTGAAATCCATTCCATGTACTACTTAAACACTTCTTCCTGGCATGATGGGGTGGACTCTTTAAGACCTAGTCCCTGCTTATCTCTCCCAACCTATTTCTGCAAAAGTCCCTGTACCGCAAACTCTCCTCTAGTTATATGAAATATGTTTCAATCAACTTTTTCTCTATTCTTGGAACATTCTCCACTGGAATCAAGCATCTCTACTTGCCTAATGACTACCTGTCTTTCCAAAATTGGCTCTGCAATCATTTTTCTTGTTAAAATTTATAGACTCCCTAGCACCATAGTTAGGGAGCACCCTATGTTATTCAAGAACACTGTTTTTATCTCTGTCACAGAACTTATCACATGGTATTCCAACTATCACTAATCTCCTTCACTAATATGTAATGTATCTAACAACCCGAGCTTGTACCATGTCATGTCCATCTGGATCGCCAATGTCCAATACAACATGTGGCATAAATTACATCCTTAATGAAGATTTGTGATGAATGAAGGAAGGAAGGAAGGAAGGAGAGTTTATAAAATACCATTCTAAATAAATAGGTGAGCCCAGAGGGAGGGAAAAAAACCATTATGCTTTCAACTGTTTGGTAAATTGTCACCATCAGATGCTTTTATTCTGTAATTTTGCTCTAGCATTTTGTCCATGGTTTATTTTCATGCAATTTTCCCTACAGAGTCCCAACTCAATAAATATTTTGGACATGGAGAGAAGCAATTCTTTTACAATGCCGTCTATTCCTAATGTGGACTTATTTCCCCTTAGAAGCAGAATTTCATATATTACTATCTCATCGAACACCAATTTTCCAACATATGTCTAAAAGTATAAGGATACAGTACCTTCCTAAGCTTCTCTTTAAATAGCATTGTTATTTGAAGTCAAATACCATATGACTATATTGAACTTAATCTGATGTCTATCAGCCAAATTCCATTAGAGCCTTGATGGGAACAGGGATAAGTAACTTGGCTTCCTCTTCCTCATTCACCTCCATTTGTTTAACTTGCTCCTAAGAAAATATTATAAGACCTCACAAATTGGCTTTATTATAGAAAGAATATACATGTAGGAAATAACAGGGAGATAGAAAGCCAATCTCCAAACCTAAACCAGCAAAAGAAATTCACTGATTTAAGGCAAAAACCTTCAAAAATCCAAAAGTCATCTTCCTTTTCCTTTATTCATCTTCACATCTTTTCCAGTAGTTATCATAATTCTGGATGCCCACAAAAAAACAGGGCACTGAAATACCCTTCTATTTCTCCCAATATCCCCCTCTTACAGTTACCTTCCAAACTTTACTGCTCCCCCCCCACAAAAAAGTGGCCACTAACATAGGGCTTATGGAGCTCTATCATTGCAGCCCAAATACAGCACGTTATAATGTGAAACCAAGCAAACAAGGAATTAAATAAAATGTTAGTGATGCTTCGACTCCACCACGATCATGTACTCACCTTAAAAACTTGTGTAATTTGTATAATTACTTAATTAACACTCTTCCTTCCCTATCTGACACAGGCTAATCATAATAAAGACAGGGGGGGAGCTTCGAAGCTGCGGAGGAGTGCACAGCAACGGGTGCGGAGGGCAAAGCGGGGAGATTCCCGCACAGAGGATCGGTGCTGACCGGCACTCACCAGCCCGAGAAGCTTGTCTGCTCACCCGCCGGGGCGGGCGGGGCTGCGAGCTGAGGCCGGAGCGCAGGGAGAGGACTGGGGTTGGCGGCTTGAACATAGCCTGAAGGGGTTAGTGCACCACAGCTAGCCGGGAGGGAGTCCGGGGAAAAAGCCTGCACCTGCCGAAGAGGCAGGAGACTTTTCCTTCCCTCTTTGTTTCCTGGGGCGTGAGGAGAGGGGTTTAAGAACGCTGCTTAAAGGAACTCCAGAGACGGGCGCGAGCCGCGGCTGAAAGCGCGGAATCCAGAGACGGGCGCGAGCCGCGGCTGAAAGCGCGGACCCCAGAGGCGGGCGGGAGACGTTAAGGCTGCTGCTGCCGCCACCGAGGGGCCTGTGTGCGAGCACAGGTCACTCTCCACACCCCTCTTCCGCGGAACCTGTGCAGCCCGCCACTGCCAGGTTCCCGGGATCCAGGGACAACTTCCCCGGGACAGCGCACAGCGCGCCTCAGGCTGGTGCAAAGTCACGCCGGCCTTTGCCACCGCAGGCCCGCCCCGCACTCTGTGCCCCTCCGTCCCCGCCGGCCTGAGTGCGCCAGAACCCCCAATCAGCGGCTCTTTTAACCCCATCCTGTCTGAGCAAAAAACAGACGCCCTCCAGCGATCTACACGCAGTGGCAGGGCCAAATCCAAAGCTTAGCCCTGGGAGCTGTGAGAACAAAGAAGAGAAAGGGAAATCTCTCCCAGCAGCCTCAGAAGCAACGGATTAAAGCTCCACAATCAACTTGATGTACCCTGCATCTGTGGAATACATGAATAGACAGCCCATCATCCCAAATTAAGGAAGTAGACTTTAGGAGCAAGATCTATGATTTTTTCCCCTTTCCTCTTTTTGTGAATGTGTATGTGTATGCTTCTGTGTGAGATCTTGTCTGTATAGTCTTGCTTGCACCATTTGTCCTAGGGTTCTATCCGTCCATGTTTTTTTTTTAATTTTATTTTCTTAATAATTAATTTTAATAACAATATTATACTTTACCTTCGTTCTTTCTTTCTTTCTTTCCGTCCTTCCTTCCCTCCTTTAGACAACGAATCATCCCAAATTGAGGAGGTGGTCTCTGACAGCAAAATTTAGGATTTTTCCCCATTTACCTCTTTTAGTGAGGGTGTATGTGTATGCTTCTGTGTAAGATTTTGTCTGTATAGCTTTGCTGCCAACATTTGTCCTAAGGTTCTTTCCGTCCCTTTTTTTTTTTTTTTTCTAAATAAGAATTTTTTAATTCAATAACTTTATTATACTTTATTTTATTTTTACTATATCTTCTTTCTTTCTGTCTTTTTTCCTTCTTTCCCTCCTTCCTTCCTTCCTCCCTCCCTCCCTCCCTCCTTTCTTTCCTTCTTGCCTTCTTTCCTTCTTTGCTTCTTTCTTTCTTTCTTCCTTCCTTCCTACCCTCCTTTCCTTCTTTCTTTCCTCATACTTCTACTAATTCCCTCTACTTTTTCTCCCTTTTATCCTGAGCCGTGTGGATGAAAAGCTTTTGGTGCTCCAGCCAGGAGGCAGGGCTCTGCCTCTGAGGTAGGAGAGCCAACTTCAGGACACTGATCAACAAGAGACCTCCCAGCTCCACATAATATCAAACGGCGAAAATCTCCCAGAGACCTCCATCTTAACACCAGCACCCAGCTTCACTCAACGACCAGCAAGCCACAGTGCTGGAAAACCTATGCCAAACAACTAGCAAAACAGGAACACAACCTCACCCATTAGCAGAGAGGCTGCCTAAAATCATAATAAGGCCACAGACACCCCCAAACACACCACCAGACGTGAACCTGCCCACTAGAGAGACAAGATCGAGCCTCATCCACCACAACACAGGCACTAGTCCCCTCCACCAGGAAGCCTACACAACCCACTGAACCAACCTTAGCCACTGGAGACAGACATCAAAAACAGGAGGAACTACAAACCTGCAGCCTGCAAAAAGGAGACCCCAAACACAGTAAGATAAGCAAAATGAGAAGACAGAAAAACACTCAGCAGATAAAGGAGCAAGATAAAAATGCACCAGACCTAACAAATGAAGAGGAAATAGGCAGTCTACCTGAAAGAGAATTCAGAATAATGATAGTAAGGTTGATCCGAAATCTTGGCGATAGAATGGACAATAGATTGGACAAAATGCAAGAATCAGTTAACAAGGACCTAGAAGAACTAAAGATGAAACAAGCAACGATGAACAACACAATAAATGAAATTAAAAGTACTCTAGATGGGATCAATAGCAGAATAACTGAGGCAGAAGAACGGATAAGTGACCTGGAAGATAAAATAGTGGAAATAACTACTGCAGAGCAGAATAAAGAAAAAAGAATGAAAAGAACTGAGGACAGTCTCAGAGACCTCTGGGACAACATTAAACGCACCAACATTCGAATTATAGGGGTTCCAGAAGAAGAAGAGAAAAAGAAAGGGACTGAGAAAATATTTCAAGAGATTATAGTTGAAAACTTCCCTAACATGGGAAAGGAAATAGTTAATCAAGTCCAGGAAGCACAGAGAGTCCCATACAAGATAAATACAAGGAGAAATACGCCAAGACACATATTAATCAAACTGTCAAAAATTAAATACAAAGAAAGCATATTAAAAGCAGCAAGGGAAAAACAACAAATAACACATAAGGGAATCCCCATAAGGTTAACAGCTGATCTCTCAGCAGAAACCCTACAAGCCAGAAGGGAGTGGCAGGACATACTGAAAGTGATGAAGGAGAAAAACATGCAGCCAAGACTACTCTACCCAGCAAGGATCTCATTCAGATTTGATGGAGAAATTAAAACCTTTACAGACAAGCAAAAGCTGAGAGAGTTCAGCACCACCAAACCAGCTTTACAACAAATGCTAAAGGATCTTCTCTAGGCAGGAAACACAAGAGAAGGAAAAGACCTATAATAACGAACCCAAAACAATTTAGAAAATGGGAATAGGAACATACATATCGATAATTACCTTAAATGTAAATGGACTAAATGCTCCCACCAAAAGACACAGATTAGCTGAATGGATACAAAAACAAGACCCTTATATATGCTGTCTACAAGAGACCCACTTCAGACCTAGAGACACATACAGACTGAAAGTAAGGGGATGGAAAAAGATATTCCATGCAAATGGAAACCAAAAGAAAGCTGGAGTAGCAATTCTCATATCAGACAAAATAGACTTTAAAATAAGGACTATTAAAAGAGACAAAGAAGGACACTACATAATGATCAAGGGATCGATCCAAGAAGAAGATATAACAATTGTAAATATTTATGCACCCAACATAGGAGCACCTCAATACATAAGGCAAATACTAACAGCCATAAAAGGGGAAATCGACAGTAACACATTCATAGTAGGGGACTTAAACACCCCACTTTCACCCATGGACAGATCATCCAAAATGAAAATAAATAAGGAAACACAAGCTTTAAATGATACATTAAACAAGATGGACTTAATTGATATTTATAGGACACTCCATCCAAAAACAACAGAATACACATTTTTCTCAAGTGCTCATGGAACATTCTCCAGGATAGATCATATCTTAGGTCACAAATCAAGCCTTGGTAAATTTAAGAAAATTGAAATTGTATCAAGTATCTTTTCTGACCACAACGCCATGAGACTAGATATCAATTACAGGAAAAGATCTGTAAAAAATACAAACACATGGAGGCTAAACAATACACTACTTAATAATGAAGATATCACTGAAGAAATCAAAGAGGAAATCAAAAAATACCTAGAAACAAATGACAATGGAGACACAACGACCCAAAACCTGTGGGATGCAGCAAAAGCAGTTCTAAGGGGGAAGTTTATAGCAATACAAGCCCACCTTAAGAAGCAGAAAACATCTCGAATAAACAACCTAACCTTGCACCTCAAGCAATTAGAGAAAGAAGAACAAAAAAACCCCAAAGCTAGCAGAAGGAAAGAAATCATAAAAATCAGATCAGAAATAAATGAAAAAGAAATGAAGGAAACAATAGCAAAGATCAATAAAACTAAAAGCTGGTTCTTTGAGAAGATAAACAAAATAGATAAACCACTAGCCAGACTCATCAAGAAAAAAAGGGAGAAGACTCAAATCAATAGAATTAGAAATGAAAAAGGAGAGGTAACAACTGACACTGCAGAGATAAAAGAGATCATGAGAGATTACTACAAGCAACTCTATGCCAATAAAATGGACAATCTGGAAGAAATGGACAAATTCTTAGAAATGCACAACCTGCCAAGACTGAATCAGGAAGAAATAGAAAATATGAACAGACCAATCACAAGCACAGAAATTGAAACTGTGATTAAAAACCTTCCAACAAAGAAAAGCCCAGGACCAGATGGCTTTACAGGCGAATTCTATCAAACATTTAGAGAAGAGCTAACACCTATCCTTCTGAAACTCTTCCAAAATATAGCAGAGGGAGGACCACTCCCAAACTCCTTCTACGAGGCCACCATCACCTTGATACCAAAACCAGACAAGGATGTCACAAAGAAAGAAAACTACAGGCCAATATCACTGATGAACATAGATGCAAAAATCCTCAACAAAATACTAGCAAACAGAATCCAACAGCACATTAAAAGGATCATACACCATGATCAAGTGGGGTTTATTCCAGGAATGCAAGGATTCTTCAATATACGCAAATCTATCAATGTGATAAACCATATTAACAAATTGAAGGAGAAAAACCATATGATCATCTCAATAGATGCAGAGAAAGCTTTTGACAAAATTCAACACCCATTTATGATAAAAACCCTGCAGAAAGTAGGCATAGAGGGAACTTTCCTCAACATAATAAAGGCCATATATGACAAGCCCACAGCAAACATCATCCTCAATGGTGAAAAACTGAAAGCATTTCCACTAAGATCAGGAACAAGACAAGGTTGCCCACTCTCACCACTATTATTCAACATTGTTTTGGAAGTTTTAGCCACAGCAATCAGAGAAGAAAAGGAAATAAAAGGAATCCAAATCGGAAAAGAAGAAGTAAAGCTGTCACTGTTTGCAGATGACATGATCCTATACATAGAGAACCCTAAAGATGCTACCAGAAAACTACTAGAGCTAATCAATGAATTTGGTAAAGTGGCAGGATACAAAATTAATGCACAGAAATCTCTGGCATTCCTATATACTAATGATGAAAAATCTGAAAGTGAAATCAAGAAAATACTCCCATTTACCATTGCAACAAAAAGAATAAAATATCTAGGAATAAACCTACCTAAGGAGACAAAAGACCTGTATGCAGAAAATTATAAGACACTGATGAAAGAAATTAAAGATGATACAAATAGATGGAGAGATATACCATGTTCTTGGATTGGAAGAATCAACATTGTGAAAATGACTCTACTACCCAAAGCAATCTATAGATTCAATGCAATCCCTATCAAACTACCACTGGCATTTTTCACAGAACTAGAACAAAAAATTTCACAATTTGTATGGAAACACAAAAGACCCCGAATAGCCAAAGCAATCTTGAGAACGAAAGAAGGAACTGGAGGAATCAGGCTCCCTGACTTCAGACTATACTACAAAGCTACAGTTATCAAGACGGTATGGTACTGGCACAAAAACAGAAAGATAGATCAATGGAACAGGATAGAAAGCCCAGAGATAAACCCATGCACATATGGACACCTTATCTTTGATAAAGGTGGCAGTAATGTACAATGGAGAAAGGACAGCCTCTTCAATAAGTGGTGCTGGGAAAACTGGACAGGTACATGTAAAAGTATGAGATTAGATCACTCCCTAACACCATACACAAAAATAAGCTCAAAATGGATTAAAGACCTAAATGTAAGGCCAGAAACTATCAAACTCTTAGAGGAAAACATAGGCAGAACACTCTATGACATAAATCACAGCAAGATCCTTTCTGACCCACCTCCTAGAGTAATGGAAATAAAAACAAAAATAAACAAATGGGACCTAATGAAACTTCAAAGCTTTTGCACAGCAAAGGAAACCATAAACAGGACCAAAAGACAACCCTCAGAATGGGAGAAAATATTTGCAAATGAAGCAACCGACAAAGGATTAATCTCCAAAATTTACAAGCAGCTCATGCAGCTCAATAACAAGAAAACAAACAACCCAATCCAAAAATGGGCAGAAGACCTAAATAGACATTTCTCCAAAGAAGATATACAGACTGCCAACAAACACATGAAAGAATGCTCAACATCATTAATCATTAGAGAAATGCAAATCAAAACTACAATGAGATATCATCTCACACCAGTCAGAATGGCCATCATCAAAAAATCTAGAAACAATAAATGCTGGAGAGGGTGTGGAGAAAAGGGAACACTCTTGCACTGCTGGTGGGAATGTGAATTGGTTCAGCCACTGTGGAGAACAGTATGGAGGTTCCTTAAAAAACTACAAATAGAACTACCATATGACCCAGCAATCCCACTACTGGGCATATACCCTGAGAAAACCAAAATTCAAAAAGAGTCATGTACCAAAATGTTCATTGCAGCTCTATTTACAATAGCCCGGAGATGGAAACAACCTAAGTGCCCGTCATCGGATGAATGGATAAAGAAGATGTGGCACATATATACAATGGAATATTACTCAGCCATAAAAAGAAACGAAATTGAGCTATTTGTAATGAGGTGGATAGACCTAGAGTCTGTCATACAGAGTGAAGTAAGTCAGAAAGAAAAAGACAAATACCGTATGCTAACACATATATATGGAATTTAAGAAAAAAAATGTCATGAAGAACCTAGGGGTAAAGCAGGAATAAAGACGCAGACCTCCTAGAGAACGGACTTGAGGTTATGGGGAGGGGGAAGGGTGAGCTGTGACAGGGCGAGAGAGAGTCATGGGCATATACACACTAACAAACGTAGTAAGGTAGATAGCTAGTGGGAAGCAGCCACATGGCACAGGGATATTGGCTTGGTGCTTTGTGACAGCCTGGAGGGGTGGGATAGGGAGGGTGGGAGGGAGGGAGACGCAACAGGGAAGACATATGGGAACATATGTTTATGTATGACTGATTCACTTTGTTATAAAGCAGAAACTAACACACCATTGTAAAGCAATTATACCCCAATAAAGATGTTAAAAAAAAAAAAATAATAAAGACAGAAGTTGACGGATGCAGGACTGGGAATTTTACACTCATTCTCTCAAATCTGCACAGTCCTGTAAGTTAGGTATTACATGGATGGTAAGACTGACTCAAATAATGTTGCCCAGATTGTACAGGTAGTTAGTGATAAGGATAAGGTCAACCCTAATGTCCCACAGATTTACTTCTACGTTAACTCTTTCCGGTTTTTTTTTTTTTTTTTAATCTTTGGCTGCGCTGGGTCTCCGCCACTGCGCGACGGCGCCCCCGACCGCGGAGAAATCCCCTGCCGTGGAGCACGGGCTCCAGGCGCACAGGCCCCAGCAGCTGTGGCACGCAGGCTCCGTAGCCGTGGCTGGCGAACTCCAGAGCACAGGCTCAGAAGCCACGGCGCATGGGCCAAGCCGCTCTGCAGCATGCGGGACCCTCCCGGACCAGGGCCCGAACCCGCGTCCCCCGCACTGGCAGGCGGACCCCCATCTGCATTAACTCTAATGACGTAACATCTACCCAGGTCCAGGTCCTTCCCCTAGCTACATCTATTCACTACAATGGATATTTGCCCATTTGCTCGAGCCATCTTCATGAACATTTACAGTGGGAAGAAATTATAATTACATGTCTTCAATCCATTCCCACAAACATTTGTTAAAAAGATAATGGATACATAAGAGCATCCCCTACATGAATGACCCAGTTGTAAATAAAAAAGGAAATCACACACATTTAACAGAGATTAGTGTGACTACAAACAAAATGTTTCCAGAAATGCTAAGCGAGGACAATATGCTTTGTTTAGCAATATAACACAAACAACTATGTTACTTCTGATACGATCATGGTAACACTCTAGAGAACTTTGCTTTATCTGTTGTGCTCTCTCTATCATTTCCAAACAGCATTTCTCCCCAGGCACACTGAGTGAATGAAAATAACTCACAGCAGCCGGATTCGTCTTCATTAAGGTGACAGTCAGGCACTCCATCACATAGCAGGAGGGATGGGATACACTCGTTGGTAGAGCACTGGAACTTCATTTGACCACAGAGCTGAGGAGGGGGGCTGAGAGAACAATCCATTTCATCAGATCCGTCTATGCAGTCTTCCTGTCCATTACATTTCCCTGAGAGGGGCACACACTGGAGTGTGTAGACACAAGAAAACTGGTCAGCTTCACACGGTGACGGCTGTATTGAGACAGGACCTAAAAAGAGAGCCAGTCATTTTCACATTAGGGGAGTTATCTCTCTGTCTAGTGTTGACACATTATAGGATACTCTCATTCTCGCATAAACATGAGACATTTAGCTAATTTAAGTAAATCAATCTTCTATTAGGAGTAATATGAACTCTAACAAAACAGGCCAACATGATTGGAGAATACACCTTATCTTAACCTCAGAAACATTTATATAAAGGGCATCATTACTGTGAAAAAATGACACTTTCAAATTAAAGAAGAAATTTTGATTCATGCTCTTAAATTTGACCATCAGATTTTCCTTGAGGAGTAAAGATACCTTTATACAGTAAGTTAGGCACTTTGAAAAGTTGCAATCACGATTTTAAAATTTAAGTAAATTGGCATTATGTCATTATATCGGGATACAGTTTAGTAACTGTTTCTTAGTGGCCTCAGCTAGGGGAATTTGGCTCCTGAGAACTTGGGGAGGACTGAGTCACAGAACTGAGGTCTGCTACGGTTTTGTCACACTGCTCTTTGCCCTTGAGTCATGATCACATTTCAAAGGTCTAAAAAGTGCAGCTATGTGTAGCCATATCTGAAGTGCAGATGCAATCATAGTTTAAGCTAAGATATTACACTAGTGAGAATCTTCAAGATAATGTAATTCACACCTAACCAACCCATTTTATAGATGAGGATACTGAGGCTCATAAATTTTTAGCATCCAAAGACATGATATCAACTTAATGAGCTTTTATCATGTGAAACTGTTCCATAGCAATGGTTTAAGTCAACACTTAAAGCATGAGCAAAGAGTGTTGACTTGCTGCTGTTTCTAGAGGTCAGGGGATATCTGTGAACATATAGGATTGCACTAATTTGCTGGAATGTTATTAGTGGAACAGTTCTTATACTTCGTATCGTCTCTGGGACAGATGTTGACGGGATCATCAGTATTTTAAGGGAAAAGAAAATCGAAAGTAGTGGGGACCAGTTCAGTAACACCTTATTTTGTGTTTTTTACATTTTAAAACTACTATTATTTATGGATAATATAAGAATGATTTGTTTTATACGTAAGGGTGGTGGTGTGAATTCATTTTAGAAATGAAATTTAAAAGCTACTCTCCCTTACCACTCACTCAGTAGTGGTGACATATCTAGAATATATTTAAATTCAAACTCTGTGATGAAAGTCATGTATATAAGACAATCTTTGTTCATGGAAATAAGCATATTTAAGTGGGAGAGGGATAAATGTATGACTTTGAGACATTTGTGTCATGTTCTTACTTAACTACCTAAGTCATAGCAGTGCATACAATTGCAGTATTCCAACGGAAACGTTCTGAATTCAAACTTAGAAAGTAAATTGGATTTCAATTTTTATAAATTTATATGTATAACGTATATATATCTTTTGATATTTAACTATTTAACCATGGTCAAATAAATAGTTTCTCTTCATTCTTTTTATTAATCTCACATTGAAGACAGGACAGACATCCTTACTTTCATTTCTTTCTCAAATATTTTATGGACTAAACTTTCATCTTTATACACTCACCTCAAGGTTGAACCTCAACTGTAGGTTGAAAAGGCTGAATAAACGTTTTGCATGTGATGAAAATCTAGAACCAACCTTAGTAATACACCTATTACTTAGCTAAGCTAAGGTACCAACCTTTTGTTGGGAATAACAACGAAAGGGAATAATTTTCTCTATTTCAAGACAAGTTTCTCACCTTATTCAAAATGAGTTGCATGTGTGTGTTCCTTTATATTTTTGCTTACATCAGATATGCAAAGTAAAGTTCTCTCTTTTATTTGGAGGCAGCAATTCTGTTAAATTCTAGAATCATTTATATCAAAAGATATTCAAACTCACTTGTTCTAGGTCCTTCTTTACAAGAAAACTGGTGGGCTTTATTGTCTGTAGTGGATTCTGTCTTGAATTGTCCAGAGTTTTCTATCAAGGCCCTCATGCCCCCAGCTGCTGGGAGGTTACCAGATGACAGCTCACAGCTGAGTCTACCTCTAGGATTTTCCCTCTAAAGTCACACAGCCTCCCAGGATCGGCTCCCTTCATTGGCGAATTGGCGATAAGATGGTCCAGCTCCTATGCATCAGTTTGGGACCAGTGCAGCTCCCGAGCTCCCCATGGCATCAGCGTGAGACCCCCTATGGCACCTGTATCAACGTTCAACCCTCCCTCTGCCCAGCCCTGCTTCCTTCACTTCACAGGGGTTGTTCCTGGGAGAATTTCCAATAAACCTTTTGCATAGGAATCAGGGCCTCAGAATTCACTTCCCTGGGAACCTAAGATACTATCCCACCATCAAAATGCATCTTGTTTTAAATTAAACGTCCCCCCCACACTGTCGAATCACTTCTCAAATTTTCCATGGAAATACTTTTGTTGCAAGAGGAACTTGAACTTGCACCCCTAAAGGGAGTCTAGGTAGACCCTTAGCCAGAAGTAGTTCTCCATAAGCTCAACATTTCTTTTAAGTCTCTTGTTTTATCTGATGAAAATTCTACATTCTACGACATAGGACATTCAAGCTTTTTCACTATAAAAGACTTCCTCCAGGAATTCAAATAAAATGAATACTCTTGGAAGATGTACTATGTATATCTTCTGAACTGAATGCCTTCTACTGCATACCCTCTTTGAGAAGTTAAGAAGGTTTCCCTAAAATTTTAATATTAACGTGTTTATTCTTGGGTATCAGCCATGGAGTTACCTAATTAAGACAGTTAATGTCTTTCTCATATAATTCTATGAAAAATGAACGATATTAATTGTTCTCTTTTATAACCCGAAAAACATTAGCACCACCTTACATGCATATTACTAAGTGAAAACAGTCAATCTTAAAAGCCTACATATTGTCTGACTCCAGCTATATGATATTCTGGAAAAGACAAACAGTGGATATTGTAAAATGGTCGTTGGTTACCCAGAGATGGTAGAAAGGAAGGGAGGAACAAGGGGGGACTTTTAGAGCTGTAAAACTCTTCTTTATGGCTCTGTAATGGTGGATGCATGCCATGGCACAGACTGAATGTTTACATCCCCCCCAAATTTCGTATGTTGAGACATAATTCCCAATGTGATGACATTTGGAGGTGGGGTTTTGGGAGCTGATTAGGTCATGAGAGTGGAGCCCTCAGGAATGCAATTAGTGCTCTTATTAAAACTGGCCCTTGCCCTTTCCACTTTGTGAGGACCCAGCAAGAAGGCACTGTTGAGGAAACAGTTTTGCACCAGACACCAAATCTGCCAGCATATTCGTCTTGGACTTTTTAGCCTCCAAAACTATGAGAAAGAAATATTTGTAGGCATCCAAGTCGATGATATTCCGTTACAGCATTCTGAATAGATTAAGACATGCCATTATACATTTGTCAAAACTCACAGAAATTATAATACCAAGAGTGAAAGCTAATGAAAACTATGGGCTTTGGGTGACAGGGATGTGTCAATGTTGATTAGTCAGCTGTAACAAACATAACATTATGGTGCTGGAAGGGTGATTATGGGGGAGGCAGGTGTACCCAAACTCTGTAATTTACACCTAATTTTGCTGTGAACTGAAAACTGTTTTAAAAAATAAAACGTGTGTGTGTATGAATCTCAACACCAATATCCCTCGGAATCTACTTTCTAGCCCAAGCTCTTCACTAGTGATGGAAAGGGTGGAGGAGAGACACAGGGCAGTGGATGTTGGGTTACCTACAACATGAAGCTGTGATGGAGCTCGCTCTCTCCCCCAACACACAGAGGCTCCAGAGGCGAAAGAAAATCAAGAATATATTTTCCGTGCTAGGGAAAATCAAGAGCTGAAGAAGCAGAACATATTAAGAGGCCCCCAGAGTTATCATTGTTACTCAGCATCAATATTTGCCACAATGATAGTGAATTCCTTCCTAACTATGAATAGCGATACCACTGCAAATGTCTGAAATTGCATAAAGGAAGAATTTTCTGCCTTCATATAACCTCAAATAATCTAAAACATACATGAATGTGGAAACATATACAAAAATATGAAATGTTAGAGCAGTTGCTGGTCATTTCTTTCTTGTCATGAGGCCTGGAACCCAGAGAGACCCCAGAGGATAAGAGATACATTCCTCTTTTATCATCTCCAGATGGTCCTACACTATATTTCCTGGTCTGACATATCTGTGCTGGTATGGCCTCTTTTATATGCAATGTTGGGCGAGGTTATGTACTTGACCTAATTTAACGCTATTGTTCACTGACAGCTCTATTCCATATTAACTGAACTTTATTTAATAGTCAAAGAATTCCCCAAATGTTAAACACTTAACTTCTACTTTAGGGCCAATATTATTAAATAATTCCCCTTTTAATTCCTGCTTCACATTGCTTCCAAAATACATTTCCTAAAGGAAGAATCCTGTTCAAAACTGGTTCTCCAATGCCTCACAGGGTGGTCCGCTGTCCTTACCAGATTAAGGTCCACTGCCCTGTGGTTATTCAATGACCTAACTCCTGACTCAGCCTCACCTATATTCTCCCAATAAAGCCTAAAATTGCAGAGGAAATCATGACTATTTCAATTATGACTGTATTGTACTCTTTGCCGCCTGGGATGGGGCAGGAAGGAGAACGCCGTTGTCATTCCTGTGAGTGGGAAGGTTTTCACTTACAGATATCATGAGTGGGTGTTTTGGCGCCTAAGATTACATCTTTGTCTCAGTGTAGAAGGCTTGAGATGGAGAGTGGAAAGCTGTCTCTTCATCACACACCACAAATATACACAATTGAAGGAAATCTAAGAGTCTGAGGCAATCACCTGTGAGGGAATATTGCCGAATTTCAAGTACACTTTGGGGACACCTGTTTTACATGTCTCAGGCAGGTGAAAGGAGAGAGAGGCAGGTACTGAGATGGAGATATCGAGGTGGGCAGTAGAGAAGACCACTCAGGAGTTAGACGTGGTGGTCTCTCAGAGATCTCCCAGCTGTATTGTCTCAACTGCCTCGATGAAAGAGAAACTAGAGAAAGTGGCTATGATACCCCATAACTTCCAGTTAACAGGGCATTGGCACTAAACACAAATACATACAACTATGTTTAACTTCATATTAACTTCTGAGGAATATGAATAAGTAGCTTTACCTAAAGTTTGGAGTGTTCTACATGATTGAATTAGTTTTACTTTTAAAACCACATAATTTTAAGACTAATTTCTGCCTTTCTAATAAAATAATTTAAAATGTACAGCTGTATAGCTGAAACTAACGCAACTATACACCAATAAAAATTGAAAAAAAAGGAAAATACACTTGAAGTCAAAAAGAACTACTAGAAATAGTAGTTCATTCATTGCTTAATAATAAACAAAAATTGATTTACTGAGAAGATAAAAAATGCTCACTTTAATGTGTGTTGGGTTATCTTGCCCCATATGAAACCCTGCATGAGGCACACCCAACTAACATTACCTTAATTACATTGTAATCAGAAAGAGCAGAAAGGGCAAAAATGCAAGATCTGGATGTTTCAGCACTTGAACCGACCTCCTAATTGACCAATCATCTGCTCCATCGGGCAGAGAAGACCAACCATGGGCCTGCCATTCCTTTAGACCCCTTTTTATCAAAAACTGGTTATTTCTCTAAACTCATGCTTTCTATTTTGACCAAGTTTATATTAGTGAAAATGACAACTCATCCATATAAACCTATTTATTTACTCTTTGTTAAGCCAACAGACCTGTTTTTTGTTTTCTATTTTCCCATTTCCAACTATTTCCACAAAGAGTGACTGGTCTTCTCTAGGTTAAATGTTCTCAGATGCCAATAAGATGCTCTCAGAAAAACTGGTCATTCTGTTGAAGTCACTTGTTTTCAATGAAAAAAGAAAAAAAAAACTTTTCTTAAAACAGATTTTTTTAGTGAAGCAGTGTCACTTTCTTATTTTATTTCTTAGGCAACAAACAAACAAGCTTGTTTTCATAAAGTCTGAATGTTTTCCAGATAACAACATATGTGTTCCAGGGAATCAGGAAACCCATAATAGAAGTAAACTTTAATAGCCCAAGAGAACAAAACAGGCCCAGATCGACCTTGGCTATTGAAAAACTCCCCGAATCCCTCAGACACACTTGGTCTGGTAAAACACTGGCCCGCTGAATATTTCCAAGTAAAAAGAAAAGAGTCAGCAAAGGTTATGATAATTTTCAAAAATGACTATATGGTAGACAAATGACTAACTCACCATACCATATTTTATTTTAAATATACATATATATTTATATACTATGGATACATAAATATATATGATTCTGTGGTAAACGTCATTGTTCATATAAAAGCATTCACCTTTAAGACAGTGTTGGGACAGTGAACTGTGGTTTATCTTCACATTCAACATGAAGAACTTGTCAAACCCAGGCTAATGGAGTATGGTTCCTACTGGGACTGATTTTTCCATGGTTGTCATTTAGATTTCTTCCCCCTAATTCAATAAAATTCCTTCCAGCCTGAAGATCAGCAGGAAACCCAATAAGAACCACCTCACAGTGTAACAGACAAGCTCCACCAGATGTAGTTAAGAGGGAATCCAGATCTTACTCCCATAAGCCTGCTTGGTATTAGCTTTTAATGCCATTTTCCAGTTTTTGTGTTTTTTCCTTCTAATCTAGTGTCCCTTCCAGGCATAAAGGGGAATTATCCCATCATTTGGCAAACTGGGAGGACTTCATGGACTCTGACTGCAATAATAGATTTAAAACCTAATAATATTCTATAAGCCGATAAGTGAATCAGGATTGACTGATAATCGTTTTCATTCAGCTTTTTGTACATTCATCACTATTTGTTTAAAAATTAGGCCCATGAATCACTAACTGAATCAAAATTATAAAAATGACCCATGTGTTAAAACCATGTTCTAAATCATTTATCTACAGTGCTATATCTCTTCCGATATAAAATGGATATCTACTCTATATCATACACTTATTTCAAATTTATATTTTTATCAATCAACCTAAAGTTAAAGATACTCATACTCACTAAAATTTTCTTTAAAGGACAAGATAATGACAATGGAGATTTTTCAATGGAGAGGAACTGAAAATGACAGAAAACAAGCTACACATATCACAAAATACCATGTAAGATATATCACAGGAGAGCTGCAAACTTAAGGCCTTAACAATCTGGAACAGAGTTTGGTTTCCTGCTGGGGATATTAAGGATAAATTCATGAAGAAGGTGGCTTTTGCTCTGCCCTTGAAAGTGAAAAAGGATTTACACAAGAGGAGATAAAGGGCAGGGCATCTCCAGCCTGAGAGCAGTAAGATTAAAGTCAATGAGATGAGAGGACAGAATATGGGACATGACTAGAGAAAGGCAAGAGGTCTTATTTTAAGGGATCATTTCGTAACCAGAATCAGAGAGATAAGACAGGAGCTGCGACAAAGGATAAGAAACATATTCAGTAGGCAATTAACAGCCTCTAAGCATTTTTCTTCTTTACAACTTGTATGAATTTATGTATTTTGATTAGTCTCAGTTTTATTTCATCTCTCACCATTGGAGTATAGATGGAAAATTTATTGTTTCTGGTCAGCTTTGTAAATTGGTCCACATGGTTGCAGAATATTCAAGCTCGATTATGATTTTTTAAAAAAGAAGAGGAATGGTCGTCAGCCAGAGGTGGCTGATGTGGAAATTAGAAATGAAAGTGTAACTTACAAGACTCTGAAGTGTAGACATATGATTTGGGCTTGGTCAACAGTATGCTTCCAACCAGCTCCTTTAATTTTAAGGGAGTGACAAAGGGACGATTAGAGATTACTCATAATGGTGGCAGGAAAGTAGATAGCCCAGCTCTGAAGGAAGTATTCACAGGCAGTGGACTTAGGTAGTTTCAACCTCTGGTTTACTCAGTCTTACTCACTTCCCACTTATTCTTCTGTCTTAGATTCTTAGTTTTACATTTAATTTTTGGAGCAGTCAATATTCTTTCAATAAGCTTATTTTCTGCCTTTAAGTGAGCCCGAGTCAGGTTCTGTTGCTTGCAATAAAAAATTATTTTTGTTATCGTGGTGAATAAGAAAAATGCAAGGTCTACTTTTCTGGAACTTACACTATAGTAGGGACTAGAAAATTAAGCCGGTAGTTACGTGTGTGTGTAAATTAGATAGGTCTGTTATGCAGCCATAACAGGGATTCCGATGAGTAATAAGAAGGCCTTGAAGTAGAGTTTGAGCTGTAAAATGGAACTGAGGGGGAAAAAAGAAGGCAGAATCTCTGGTTTCAAAGTGGATATTGAGAAAAGGATAAAGGCACTAAAAACTTGATGACATCTCTTTATGGTTCATAACCAAGAGGTTTTTGAGGCTTTTTTTAAAAATATAAACTCATACCAATGGTACAAATATCCTTATTATGAGATAAGTTTTCATTAGCAAACTCTTCATCCATTATGAGAAGTAAATATGCTCATTCTTTGCCCTGGACCACAGCCGTAGTTTTCACTCCTCTGTCTAGCTGGGAGGAAAGGAGCATCATTACCCCTGAGGCTCCTTCCTCTGACGTGTGTGTATGGCAGCCTGTTGTACTGCTTCACCAAAGCTGACTGTGTGCTTTTCTTCTCAAATACACCTTCAGTGAGGTCATACTGGTAGCCTGAAATTAACCATGCTGGGGTATTTCACCAAGGAAATAGGGAAATGCTACACATCAGGGATTTTTTCCCCCTTGAGAGCTAGTCTCCCAACACACCACTGAATATTTCTTATAAATATTCATTGATGCCTCAATAAGTTACTTCCATATACTCGATGCTGCCTTCAAGTCAAATGAGATCATCTTAGAACTATAGTTTTAGAGCTGAGAGAGTTTCAAATGCACTTTATAATATTTTAGGCTTCCACGTATGCATCATTATCCCAATATGTCCTTAGTTTGTAAATTCCTGGAGAGCTGGCGATAATATTATAGGCACATATGTCCTTCCAATCTAAATCCAGGGCAGCACACAGTAGATTCTCAACTTTGACTAAATGAAGGGCAGACTTACTCAAGTTCACAAATACAGCAAGTAGCAAGAAGTCTTCTGTGTCTTCCTGCAATGACATTTCTGCCATAACCCTAGATCCCTCTGAACTCCCTCCTCATTCTCTCTGGACTCTCTTCTTTTGCATGTCATTCTCTATGCCTTCCTTCTGCCTTCCTAATCCTCTTTTACAAACCAAGTCCCATATGATCATAAAACGATAGACCTGAAAGGGACTTAAGAGATTGTCTATATCATTTCCCTGATGACAAAACATGGTCTAAGGAGTTTAAATTAGTTTCTTAAAATTATACAAGTATTTAGTGATACAGTCATGATTTAGACTCATGTCTCTAAATTTTTAGTATAGTTGTCATCTTTCTATCACTCAATATAGCCACACAGAATCTATTGGATCCTCTCTGTGTCTCTCTTTGTCTCTGTCTCTCTTACCTCCCAAACAAGGGTTTGAAAATAAGACTGGAGGCAGAGTTCATTGGTGGTGGTGAAAGGAGGTACCATATGTCGATAAATTCAGTTGATGACTTTTACTTATTCATCTACTCATTTGACATATTTCTTTATTCATAGGACATGTTTATTGAGTAGCTCCTATACAACAGGACTCTGCTAGGCATGCAGAATACATCACCGAAGATGACATAAATGACGAAGATGATGAAAACAGACAAATATCTCCATCTTTAAATAATTTGCATTCAAGAGAATAGACCTGTCCTGGAAATGCTCCAGAGTAACACTTGCTGCTCAGATTCAGAGATGTGAAACAAGAATGAACATCTCTATTCCAGAATGACGTGAGAGCCACTGTCGTTTAGCAGTGATAATAGAACAAGGAGAACTTGTGGCTGCTTATTCCCCTTGAATGCCTTATGAATTTCATTATTTGTCTGGCACCTTGCTAGTTACTCTCATTTTATACTTACCAAGTCAATTTAAAAAAGGATGCCCTAGGATAATATTTCTTTTCTTTGCATTCACTTCCTGAAGATCATTTTCTTTCAATTCAACAAAAAAATCTAGTTGGAAAGTTTGTTCATAAAGTGAATCCCTAAAACTGGAGTTTTCTTAGATGTAAAATCCACAGCAGCATCCCTTGTTATTTACTGTGTATTTACATAATGGAGCATCAGACTCAGTACATTTCATTTAGGAATGTTAATTAGTAGAAGACAAGATGTTGCAGAATTATTCTTAGGTTTTTTTTGCCTGAAATAGTTAATGCTTTACGAAACAAAAGTAAAGTCATGGATGTAGAAAACAAACTTATGGCTACCAGGGGATAAGTGGGGGGAGGGATAAATTGGGAGATTGGGATTGACATATACACACTACTATATACAAAATAGATTACTAATAAGAACCTGCTGTACAGCACAGGGAACTCTACTCAATACTCTATAATGGTCTGTGTGGGAAGAGAATCTAAAAAAAAAAAAAAGAGTGGATATATGTATATGTATAACTGATTCACTTTGCTGTACACCTGAAGCTAACACAACACTGTTAATCAACTACACTCCAATAAAAATTTTTTAAAAAATTAGTTACTGCAACTCTTTTCAGGAAAGGCACATTTCCTAAATCTTGATGATAATCATTTCATGGATAAGAAAAATGGGGTCAAGTGGGTAGTAAGTGTTTTAATGACAATTTGAACCCAGTTCTTGGTTATAAAGTAGACATCAGTGTTCCCAGTTGTACTTGTTTCCTAGGGATGCCATAACAAAGTACCAAAAACTGGATGGCTTAAAATGATAGACATTTATTCTCTCACAGTTCCATAGGCCAGAAGTCTGAAATTCAAGGTGCTCACAGAGACACACTATCTCTGAAGGCTCTAGGGGAGAACCCAGTCCATTCCTTTCTCTTAGCTTCTGGTTTTCCTGGCCATCCTTGTCATGCCTTTACTCAGAGATGCATCACTTCAATCTCTGCCTCCTTCATCACATGATATTCTTCCTGTGTGTCTGTTGCTGTGTCCCTTCTCCTCTCCTTAGAATGACACCAGTCATATTATATTAAGGGCCAACCCTACTCCAGTATGACCTCCTCTTAACTCGCATCTTAATTACATCTGCAAAGACCTTACTTCCAAATAAGCTCACATTTTGAGGACCTGGGAAGGCCATGGATTTGGAGGAGGACACTATTCAACCCAGAACACCAAAATAATCTGCTTCCTACCTATCATTCCCCTTCCAGCTATGTCTACTGGTATTTGCCCCCTTACTAGACTCCTGAAAAAAATTCTGTAGATATGCACCATATCTTCAAGTATGCTACATTTTCTCACTCACTGTTGCTTCAAATACTGTACAATGTCTTGTATAGTTTTAAAGGCAGCAATGTCCTACCAGCCCTGTAAAATGTGTCTTCACCAGGGAGAAAAATGTGTTCCTTCTTGTTTCAAATTATAGAACAAAAATAGAAAACACCTTCCACCCTGGAAACTCACATGGTTAAAAAACCAGACTCTATGAAAATAAATGCATTTCTCTGCCGACTCAGAATTGCTGGGGATGCTTTATTGCATCAAGGATGTCGCCATTCAGAAAATGTTTCCCTGGGAAACCTGAAGTAATTAAAGGAAGGATAGAGAAGTAATAACACAGAAACTAAAGATCTGTGGGGTAGGGGAGGGGTCGCCATTATAGGGCAATCTTCTAAATGGAAAGAAAACTACAGGTAACTTATGGTGACAAATGCTGCAGTTCTACATCCCTTCATCTTATGGGAGAGTGCATCTTATAGAGGGTGTGTGGGGAGAATGGTCAAAACAACGAAAAAACCTAATATGAGGTTGAAATGAAGTTGAGAGTTTTTAATCTTAGGATGCTGTTTTTAATCTTAGGATGTTAATCTGGACATCAGAAAATGTAATATGCTAAATGTAAAAATCTGGATGTCTTATTATAGATTTGGAGAATATTATCTAAGTTAATTTAGCTTGCTTAGTTCACTTGAATCGAGACTGAGCTAATTAAGGAAAGATGGAAGCAGCAAGTATTCAATAGTTTTGATGGTAGAGAATTTTTCACATTCCCTGAGAGCTGAATGAAGAAGGACACACATAGATGAATACTGGAAACATTTATCTAATCTTTCTCTCGCTTTGTTCAACAAATATTCATTGTAGAAGGCCGTGTACCACCTGAATTTTAACCTTTTTTTTACAACTATATTCCATTGGAAAACTGTGTCCCATCCTGGGCATTTTCATTCAATAAAAATAGAATATTTGGAGAGAACTTCATTGAAATTTGATCAGTTTTAAATTTTATGTGACAATAATGCTTCCTTTATACAGTATTACTAGGAAATGAAGTTTTCCTTGCTAAGGGCTAACACTTCGAAGACCATTTTTACCAAACGTTTTGGAGGCATAAATATATAATTGCTATTTTTTTCTTTTTAAAAAACCTTTAAAAATTCCATGTGAGGAGAGTGACATCAGAAAGATGGTAGAATAGGAGGTCCCTAGCTCACATCCCTCCAACCCCAAACAACAAACTAGCAGTCACCCATGGACAAAAGTGCCTTCGTGGGAGCGTTAGGATCCTGGCAGGAGTTGTGAAACTCTGGTGAAGCCCAAGACCAGGGAGAGCTGCTTTGAGAAGGGAGGCCCATGCTCTGGTGGCAGGTTCACTGAAAGTGGTCCTGGATACAGACCAAGAGTAGCCCCATTTCCCAGTGGACTCAGCTACAGCCATGCTTGGCCACACTTCCACAACCAGCCCAACATGCCCAGAGGTGGGGGAGGACCCATGCCTGTCTGTGCCCCATTAAGAGGCCGCCTGACCTTGGACTTGACTGAAGATCCTGCAGCAGCCCTATGACCCAGTTCCAGCCCTGCTCTACTGCATTCCAGGAGTTAGTCCTGCCTACACACATTTGTGCCCCTGGAAGCAGGCCCGCTGACGTCAGTCCTGGCTGTGGACCCTGGAGCTGTCCTGTGACTAGTTCCAACCCTGCTCTGCCACGGTTCAGTTCCTGCTCCCTCAGCAACCAGGAGGAGCCCTGTGTGTACTCCCAGTCACAGGCCTGCTGGCTTCAATCTGACCATGGTCCCTGAGGCGGCCTAGTGACATGGCTTGAATCCCACATCATGTGATTCCCAGAGAACAAGAGAGAAAGAGAAAAAGGCAGAAAGTTTACCTAGAGAAATAATGGCCAAAAACATCCTAAATCTTGGAAAGGATATAGAAATCCAGACTCATGAAGCTCAAAAGTGCCCAAACAGGGCTTCCCTGGTGGCGCAGTGGTTGAGAGTCCGCCTGCCGATGCAGGGGACACGGGTTCGTGCCCCGGTCCGGGAAGATCCCACATGCCGTGGAGCGGCTGCGCCCGTGAGCCATGGCCGCTGAGCCTGCGCGTCCGGAGCCTGTGCTCCGCAACGGGAGAGGCCTCAGCGGTGAGAGTCCCGCGTACGGGGGAAAAAAAAAAAAGTGCCCAAACAAGATCAACTCAAAGGAGTCTACCCAGATACACATTATAATTAAATCATTAAGAGTCAAAGAAAAGAAAGAATTTTGAAAGCAGCAAGAGCAAAGTAACTTGCCACATACAAAAGAACCTCCATGAGGCTATCAGCAGATTTCTCAGCAGGATTTTTCAAGGGATTTTTTCCTGAGACGAACGGTGACAAAAATAATTTGGTTGCAGTTACAGGCACATTTGGAGGAAGGGAAGAGAAAATTAAGGAAGTTCATTATAAACGGGCTCTATTTTCTGTTCAAAGGATATAAGAACATTGGCAGAGTGAAGAAAGTTCAAGGAAGAGACGAGGATTTGAGGATTGTTGTAGAGAAGTAGCGCCAGGGAATGGTCCTAAACCTGCATCTGGGACTGTTGGGAGTCCAGCTAACGTGATAAGTTGACATTTTTAGTGGTCCCAATGAGTATGACCAGTAGCAGTTTGGAAAATGCGAATGGCTACGGCTACTGTAAGTCAATTTCAAAGACTGATAAAGCCATTATACGGAACATGAGCTAGATACTTGTATCTATTCTACAGGGATGGTCTGATAAAGAAATGTGTTAATACTTGCAAAGTACTTAGCAGAGTTCCTGGAACATAATTAGGATCCAAATTTATGTTAAAATGAAAAAAAGAGGACAGAATTCAAAGTGCTTGATTAAGAATGGAATTGAGGTGTTAGATCATTAAATCTGAGACCATTAGGGGAAAAGTATAAAAAGCTTGTTTTATGGAAAAAAACAGGAAACATTGCAAATCTAGAGTTGTATTTTTTCTTATTACTTACATTGGAAAACAGGTTTAGGAGGAGTAGAAGACATAAATGTAGAAGACATAATGATTATAGTTTTCAAAAAGTAGAAGACATAATGATTATATTATATTTTTTAACTCTAAATTTTCAGAGGGGATGATAAAGTTCAGAATATAACTATGGGAGTTGGTTAATGAGGAAAAATATTTATGAAAGTTACTAGAATTTAAGAGGCCAATGTTTCACACAGTTTGATTCACCTGGAGGTTGAGATTGCCCAGGATTTAGAATCCAGTGGAAAACCATGAGAAAAAGAACCCAGATGTGTGGCTTTAAAAGAGAAGAAAAGTTTGAATAAAGGCTGTAAGAACAGAATTTTGAAAGAGGCATGGAGTAGTCTGAAAGGCAATGACCCTACTCTCTAATGTTGATAACGTGAAGAATTTATAAGAGAGCAAATAGCTACTTACGTGGAAGCATCTTAAACATTAGAAATTCAGATTTCAGTTAAGGGGATGATTTCTAAGAAAAGGAGTTACTGACAAGATTTTTTTTTCTTTATGCAATAGAATCAGAGTTCTAGATTGCAGTGTAGAAACAGAAGGGAAATGGCCCAGGGAAAGGGAAAAGCTAATATGGATGGAAAAGACAGTCTGGAAGATGACAGGTGAACAGAGGAATCTTTACCTCGTGCAGTTGTTGTGAACCTTTGGAAATAAAGAAAGTAGACAATAAAGCTATACTGATGGAACTAAATTTTCTCTGGGTTTCTTAAAGAATTTTAGTCTAAGCTATTCTGCTGCCTAGAGGATATGAAAATTTCATGATAAAGTTTCATGGGGAGAAAAACTTTACCTCCGGCAGTACATACTGTTCTTTCTACAATGTATGAGTAGGACCGGACGTGAAAAGAAGTGCAATGCCTCAGAAATTCCCCATTTTTCTATATTCAGATATTTAAAACAATCCTTGAACATCCCATTTTCTGAAGGGATGGCTTACCTTCAAATCTACATTCTGGGGTAAAGGAGATGTCATCAAGGGCAATAAAGATGTTCTCTTTTCCGCTCAGATCAGCTTCAAATGCCACCTTAAATGGACTGTTACTGGAGAGAGGTACATGTCCATACATCCAACCGGTTCTTTTATTGCCAATCACTGACCACACCAGGATGCTTAGTCCAGATTCCTCAACAGTATACACCTAAAAATGGGGAAGAAAAAGAAACAGAGAAAAATCAACTCTTCATTGTTTGGAAGTTAGAGGCATATGGGCATCTAGGTTGTTGCTGAAAGAATGGAATCTAGCAATGCGACAGCTCAATAATAATACTTTTAATCATCCTTGATGTACAATCTGTTCTATAACATAGTGGGCAAGATCCAGCTTATACTCAGGCAAGGTGTGGTTATAAAGTGAGACTATGGATGTTATATTTCCTTTGGTGAGTTAGACCTTTGTTTAGTTTTGACATATCGATTTCCGTGTACCAAATTAGACATGGCCCCAAACTGTAACTATCTCAAGTATCTAAAAAGCTGGCGGAGGTGTACAACTAGAATTTTTCACCACTTAAAAAAACTTCATCCATCTCGACTAAGGTGTGTTACTGTAGAAAATCCTCATAGTAAATGAATATGAGAGTAAACAAGTCATTTCAGGAACCAATCTGTGGAAAATATTTAACATTTTGACAGACAGAAAATCTATCTGAATTAACTAACGTCAATATTCAGGACTTTTTAAAGTATAAGGACTAACAGATTCAAAAGGAAGAGAAATAGAAATAGAGCTTGTTTTGAAACCAACCACCATGACAAGTTCTGATCTTTTTTTAAACAATAAAAACAATTCAGAACAAAACAAAAACAGACATTTCCTAGCGCTCTTCAAAAAAATCTATTTAAACAACAAAAAATAAAGTTGAAAAGATACTTTCCTACATTTTTTTGCACCAAAATTTTATGATTACCATTTCCTTAGTTGCTATACATATGTATGATATATACATATATATTATACATATATAATGTACTCTTAAGGTACTTCAGCAATCACTTATACAATCCTTTCTTTTACACGGGAAAAATAAGACTCAGAGTAAAGAATACTCATGGATAGTAATTTTCCTCTATCGCAATATTCTTTTTCTTCAATGACATTTCCCTTTACTGAAAAATCTTACTTCCTCACTTTTTTCTTAGTGTCAAAATTTATCTACAGATAATTTATCCTATAAAAATCTATCCAAAATTTATACTATTAGAAGGAGAGGACAATATCACTCATTCTGTTACACATGATATTATACTGACATTCTAGGAGTCTTACCAAAAACCACTAAATAATTCAGACCAGAAATTAAGCATACTGCCAATGTGCACTACTACAAAAAGTCTAAGGTCAAGTCAGAAATCCAACTCTTAATGGACATTAAACATAATACCAAAAATAAATCAAGATGACAGACTAAAAAAAAAAAAAAGAAAAGAAAAACTTGCCTGAAGCTTGGAAACCTGAAAAGTGAGACTTTAACACCAACATTTTGGAAAAGCAGACAGTTCTTAAGTAAAAATTACCTTTCATATTTGATTTCTTGAAAAATAAAATAAGCTAAGATTCAATATGAAAGGAATTCGGGTCAGTTGACTGTTTTCTGTCTCACACATAAGCAAACACTCACTCCAAAGAGTCTTCAGCTCCAAGATTTAGTGAATACTTAGTTTTCAAATTCACACAAATTCTCCCCATTTTTTAAAAGTTAAAAAAATATGTATGAAGCTTCTGACTGACCTTGATAACAGGACAAGGCTACAAAATCAAACTAAGTTGAGCGCTCCTTTTGCATTAACCCTGGATTACATCACAGAGATTTAAAAAGAAATAGCTTTATTTTATTTATTTTATAACTCTTTTTCTGGGAAAATCATCTCAGAAAACCAAATTTCATGAAAATATAACACAACCTTTTCTGGTTTTATCCAAAACTCTAGCATACATGTGTTTTATTTATTAATGTATCATTTTTATTGTTTTAACACTTCCTTTTATTCTCTGCTTTCAGTCTTTTTAATCTTCAATCAATCCTACAGGCTCGTGACAGATTCCCTTTCCTTCCATTCTCCTTTTACTCTACTTCTCAAAACCCCACCATGACATCTCCTGGCCATCCCTCTACCCTCTCATCATGAGCATTAACTCTCCAATATATGTCACCCTATTTTTATCCCATTATTTCATCCTACTACAGTCCAAATTAATTCTGGTTGAGTTTACTAACTCACTACTTAATTTCAACAAAACTTTTTGACAAGTTCATTAGTTGTTTCAATAGTAATATGTATTTATGGAACCACCAGTGTATTAAATTGAACAATTGCATGTCATGTAAAGTGATTTTTGTAGCCACAATGGCCAACGGAAAAACTAGAAGAATCATTTATGGACTCCTTTTAATGCTGGATTTTATTTATGGCCAATGGGCCACGCACTAAAGACTAAAATTATGGTATGTATTTTTTGCCTTTCAACAGAAATAATACTGACTGTCTCCTGAGACTTTTTGTGTGTGTATGTATATGATAATGCTCAGCAAAGTATTTATTTTAAAAAACTTTTAAACAACTATCACTTTTTTTTTTGCGGTACGCGGGCCTCTCACTGTTGTGGCCTCTCCCGTTGCGGAGCACAGGCTCCGGACGCGCAGGCTCAGCGGCCATGGCTCACGGGCCCAGCCGCTAAGCGGCATGTGGGATCCTCCCGGACCGGGGCACGAACCCGTGTCCCCTGCATCGGCAGGTGGACTCTCAACCACTGTGCCACCAGGGAAGCCCTAAACAACTATCACTTTGAAAAATTAAAGTGGCTAATGTCTTCAAAGCTAATTAATTCTAAATTCGTTTGTTTCTAATTTTGTATTTTAATACACAAATTTTACTGAAAAGCAATTCATGTTGCAATAATAACATTATTTGAAATAGCTTTATAAAAATCAACTGGTAGATAAATAATCTGGTTACTTCTTTGATATTCTACATTTTGGTTGAACACTCACCATTAATATAATAATTGTTAACATTATATACTGTAAAACAACCATTGTTACCATGATTTTTATTATAAAAGCAAAATGTATTCAAAAAATATATAAAGATATAATGAAGTTTATGTATTGATATTATAATCAAGTTTATATTATATTCAAAGGTGATATTATAATCCAAGCTTATAATGTAGGGTAGGAAAAACTTAAAGAGAACTTGCTAAATGAAAAACATAGATAGTCAGAATAAAATAATATTATACCATTTAAATACAAATATTATAACATTAACCAGTTAAATTTATGTCAAGGATTTGAGAAAGCAACTCCTCAGCATTTGTTTAGAATGAACATTCCTCTGGAGGAGAACACTCAGCAACAGGTAATAGAAAATATGGGTGATGATGATTAAATTCCAGAAGAATATGGCTCTTAGAGACCAGCTTCCTCAACAATATCCATGTATCTAGGTTGTCCAGATAAAGAATTAAAAGAACTCGACCAGTAGCTTTTCCTAAAGTTCCTCTCCTGCAACTAGTCAGTCTCCAGGTTCCTGAAACACTGAAGGCAGGTCCCAGTGCTGATTTAGAGACTCTGAATGGACACTTTTGGATAATGGAAACATTTATCCATTTCATCACATACTTAGCTCATTAAAGTTAGGGTGTAAAATGCATCAGTGAGAGGAAACCTTGGCTTTACTTGGCCCTCAGTTAACTCTCAGCTGTTCTGCTAGGTGTCTGCTCTTTAATCACTGCTGATAGGGCAAAGCAATGAACTGAACTGCGCTTAATCCTTAGCAGTGCACAATTTCTCATGGTTTCATTTGAAAACACTCAAATTTTATATGAGAGGAGAGAAAATAATCAAAAGTAATGAAAAGGGAAATTTCCCTCAAAAGGGAGTTTATAGGCTTTATATTCATTTAATAAAGGATAGAAATAACAATAATATTGCCCATATTAATAAAATTTAGAACATTCACATATGTTATGTTATATGAACACTGCCACATGTGTAGATGTAGGGTAAGACTATTAACTTCCCTTTACAGATCTGGGGTTAGAAATCTGGGGTAGAGAGAGGTTAAACAATTCATTACATGTGTACAGCACAGACCTCTAGTCTCCAGGACAGCAATGTAAGGAGCTTGAAATTGTTACTCTAGTCTTCATGACAAGAGAAAAGCTGAATAAACTGAAAATCAACAACTCTTCTTAAATTCTTCAGTGAATTAAGGTCACAGAGCAATCATAACTGCTGCCTCCAAAATTGGAGAGAGAGACAGGCAGATGCTGAGAATCACAACTTACTAAAACAGAAACCAAGCGACAGAAACCCCTGTGGGGACCAGTAATGAGGTCGAAAAGCCTAAACTGTAGTTGATGAATTGCTGGAGACTCACTGTGGACAAGTTTGAAAGTTAAAAAATCTTGGGTGGCAGGGGTCAGTGGGGAGGATCTCCAAACTTTTGTGAGTTAGACCTCCAGGAGTCCTATCAGGTCCTCACAGGGAAAAATCACAGAAAAATTTCCCTCAATTTTTTGGCAGGAGGAGGGGAAAATATACCCAGAAATATACCTAGAGCATTCTGTTCTTCTCAGCAAGGCCTACCCGCAAGACAAATTATTTAAAAAGAGCTTAACTGACTAGGTTCATCAGAGCCTAACCGAATTGGGGAAAAGAAAATACCCAACTCCAGCGCCTGGTAGTTTTCCATGCAGGGGGAAATTACCACTTCAGCTCCCTCTAGTCTTCCTGTATTACCTAAGGAGTGAAAAAAGTAAAAATCTGAGGGGAAATTATAAAGAATAAAACCCAGGGGTAGTAAAGGACTCACTAAAAGACTGAGACCAAATTGTAGCCCTACAGAGAGCTTTCTCTCACCCCACAACTTACCAACATATATGTAGGGCTTCTATGTAAAAATACGGGAATTCAACTTAAAGAACAGTACATTGTAGACCTTATTTAGGAAGAAATCTCTCTGGAAACCCAACAGCAGAGGAGACAAAAACAAGGACAAAAGGGAAAATTAGAGCCCTGATCCTACAGCTAGAGCAAACACAGCTTAACCTCTAGCCAGATGAACATAAAACCTCATACTAAAGGCCTAATTTTTACCCAGTATATCATGTTAGGCTGTCAAGGCACAGACTAAGCATCAGAACCAGATTTAGGTATGGTGGAGATGTTGAAATTATCAGACAGGAAATTCAATACAAGTATGATTAATAAGCTAAGGGCTCTAATGGAAAAAGTGGACAACATGGAAGAACAGATGGACAATGTAAGCAGAGAACTGGAAACTCTAAGAAAGAATCAAAAGGAAATGCTAGAAATTAAAAAAAAAACCACTCTAACAGAAATGAAGCATGCTTCTGATGAGCTCATCAACAGACTGGACACAGCAGAGGAAAGAATCAGTGAGCTTGAAAATACATCAATAGACAATTCCAAATGTGAAATGCAAAAAACAAACAAACAAAAGAATGGAACAGACTATCCAAGAATTGTGGAATGGTTATAAAAGGTATAACATGCATAATGTGAATACCAGTAGGAGAAGAAAGAAAGAACAGAAAAAATATTTAAAGTGATAATAAATGATATTTTCCCAAACTTAATGATAGACAACAAACCACGGATCCTGGAAGATCTGAGAACATCAACATGATAAATACCAGCAGTAAAATTTATCTACACTGAGGCACATGATATTCAAACTTCAGAGAATCAAAGGTTAGAGAGAATCTATCTAATGAAAGAAGCCAGGGGGAGAAAACAACTTATAGAGCAGCAAGGATAAGAATGACATCAGACTTCTCTTCAGAAAACATGCCAACAAGAAGACAGTGAAACAAAATATTTAGAGCGACGAAAGAAGACACCAACCTGGAATTCCATATCCAGCAAAATTATCCTTCAAAATAAAGGAGAAAGAAAGATTTTCTCAGACATATAAAAATTGAAATTTTTTGCTAGTAGATCTGTCTTGCAAGTAAAGTTAAAAGAAGTTCCTTAGAGAAAAGAAAAATGATATGGTCAGAAAATCAGATTACATAAAAAAAAAGAAGAGTGTTAGAGAAGGAATAAATAAAGGTAAATAAAATATTTTACTTTTCTTATTATTAATTGATGTAACAGATAATAGTTTAGTCAAAATAATAATAACAAGAATGTATTCAGTGATTTTAGCTTTTGGGCAAGTGAAATGTACGGCAGCACATTATAAGAGAAGGGAGGGAGGAATTGAGAATACTGTGTACTTGCACTACTCATGAAGTGGTATAGTGTTATTTGAAAGTGGACTTGGATTATTAGTAAATGCATGTTGCAAACTCATGGGCAAATAATAAAAAGGCTTTAAAAAGAAGACATGCTAAGAGAAGAGAAAAAAGGACTCATAAAAAATGCTCATTTAAAACAAAGGAAGCAAAAAAGAGTATAAGACACATGCACACAAAAAGAACAAAGTTAACAAATGTAAAACAGTAACAGATATGCTAGGTATTGACTCAACTATCAATAATCACTTTAAATGTCTGTTTTCTAAATATACCAATTAAAAGACAGAGATTGTCAGAGTAGATTAAAAAACAAGACTCAACTATGTATTGTCTATAAGAAACTTAAGTTAAATATAAGGACACGGGTAGATTAGAATTAAGAGGATGGAGAAAGATATACCATGCTAATACTAATGAACAGAAAGCTGGAAAAGCTATATTAATTTGGGGCAAAACAGACTTCGGAGAAAGAAAACTATTATGGATGAAGATGGCATTACACAATGAGAAAGCGGTCAATTCTCTAAGAAGACAACAATCCCGAATGTGTATGCACCCAACAACAGAACATCAAATACTTGAGACAGTACAACTCGAAAAGTGGTACAACCGCAAGGAGAAGTAGATGAATCCACTCTTACAGTTGAAGACTTCAACATCCCTCTATAAGTAACTGACAGAGCGGGAGGCATTAAATCAGTAAGGGCATAGTTGAACTGAATAACATCAATCAACTAGATCTACTTCATTGGTAGACTACGTCATCCAGAAACAGCAGAATACACATTCTTCTCAGACTCATAGGGAACACTCACCAAGATTGAAGACATCTGGGTCATAAAACACACTACAGCAAATTTAAAAGAATAGAATCATATAATGTATCCTTTCAGAACACAGTGGAGTTTAACTAGAAATAAGTAACAGGAAAATAGCTGAAGAAAAAGGCCAAATACTTTTGAGATTATACAACACGCTTCTCAATAAAACACGGGTTAAAGAAGGAGTCACAAGGAAAACTAAAAGTATTTCAAGCCAAATGGAAATGGAAATATAATCAAAGTTTGTGGGATAGTGAAGCCATGTTTACAGGGAAATTTCACAGAATTAAATTCATAAAGTAGAAATTAAGAAAGATCTAAAATCAATAATTTAAACTGGTCCTTGGAAGGGAACAATAAAACTGATAAACTTCTAGCTAGGTTACCTAAGGAAAAAAAGAGAGAAGATACAATTATAAATATCTGAAATGAAAGAGTAGCCATCATCATTGATCCCCTGAAAGAATAATAAAGGGTTATTAATTATTAACAACTCCATGCCCACAAATTTGATAATCTAGATGAAATTGACCAATTCCTTGAAAAGCACATCTATAAAAACTCACACAAGAAAAGCAGATAATGTGAATAGGCCTTTATCTATTAATGAAATTGAATCAATCATTAATAAACATTCCAAAAGAGAAAGCAATAAATCCAGATGGGTTTGATGGTGAATTCTACCAAAATTTTAAGGAAGAAATGGTATCAACTCTCTACAGTTGTATCCAGAAAATAGAAGCAGAGGAAACATTTCCAAATTCATTCTATGAGACCAGCTTTACCCTAATACCAAAATCAGACAAAGAGACTACTGGAAAGGAAAACTATAGGCCAATATCTTCCATGAACATAAATGCAAAAATCCTCTACAAAATATTAGCAAAATGAATCCAAAAATGTATAAATGAATTATACACAACCATGAGGTAGAATTTATTTCAGGTATGTTAAGTTGGCAAACATTAGAAAACTGATTAATGTAATCTATCGTATCAGCAAGCTAAAGAAGAAAAATCATATAATTTTATCAATAGATGCAGAGAAATCATATGACAAATTTTAACATCCATTCATGATAACAACTCTTAAGAAGCTAGGAATAGAGGGGAACTTCCTCAACTTGTAAAGAATATCCTACAAAAACCTATAGCTAATCTCATTCTTATTTTTATGTCACCAGTTTTTATTTTTATTTTTTAATGAAGAACATAGATGTTTTATGTTCTGAGTCCTGTTTTTCATTGTCATCACACATTCATTTACCATTTCATTCATTCAGTTAATAAATATTTATTGAGTTTTGGCTAAGTACCAGGCATTGTTTCACGTACAGCAGAAAAATCTTAGCTCAGTCTTACAGTCTTACCATAGTAGTTAATTTGTACTATCCAACTTAGATACTTATAAGCTTCTTTTTCAATATATTTAAAGTTAAATATATATATTTTCAATATGTGTCTGAAATTGGAGTTCTTTAAATCACTTTTGCCTGTATACGGTGAGAAACTGGAGACTTTCCTGTTCAGGTCAGGAACAAAGAAGGATGTCTGCTTTCACTGCTTCTATTAAACATTGTACTGGAAAACTGACATAATGCAATAAGAGAAGAAAAGGAAATAAGAGGTATACTGATTATAAAGAAATAAAAATGCTTCTGTTTGCAAGTGACATGACTGTCTATGTAGAAAATTTCAAAGATGCAACAACAACGAAAAAACTCCTGAAACTAATAAGCAATTATAGCAAGGTTGTAGGATACAAGGTTAATGTACAAAAGTCAATTATTTTCTTATATTCCAGCAATGAACAGTTGGATTTGAAATTAAAAACATAATACCATTTATATTAGAAATATAAAAATGTAACAATAAAGTACATGGTCTATATGAAGAACACTACAAAACTGATGAAAAAACTATCTAAGTAAATGGATGATATTCCATGAGGAAGACTCAACATTGTCCAGATGTAAGTTCTTCCCTACTTGATGTATAGATTGAATTCAATCCCAGCCAAAATCTCAGCAAGTTATTTCAGGGCTATTGACAAATTCTTTCTAAAGTTTATAAGGAAAGTTAAAATACTTAGAATAGCCAACACAATATTGAAGGAGAAGAACAAAGTCAGAGGAGTGACACTACCTGACTGCAAGACTTTCTACAGAGGTACATTAATTAAGACAGTGTGGTACTGGTGAAAGAATAGACAAATTGATCAAAGGAACTGACTATAGAGCCCAAAACAGACCCACATAAATATGATCAACTGATCTTTGGCAAAGGAACAAAGGCAATTCAATGAGGAAGGTTAGTGTTTTCAACGAATGGTATTAGAACAACTAGATCCACGTGCAAAAAAGTGAATCTAGATTCAGAGCGTCCATGTTTCACCAAAATTAACTCGAAATGGTTCACAGACCTAGATGTCAACTGCAAACTATAAAACATCTAGAAGATAACATAAAAGAAACTATAGGTGATCTTGAGTTTTGCAATGGCTTTTTAGATAGAAAACCAAAATCATGAACCATGAATGAAAAAATTGGTAATTGGACCTCAATGAAATTAAAAGCTTCTGCTCTGTGAAAGACACTGTTATAGGTATGAAAAGATGACCCAGAGATTGGAGAAAATATCTTAAAACACATATCTGATAAAGGATTATTACAAAATATACAAAGTACTTTTAAAGCTCAAAAATAAGAAAACAAACAACCCAATTTAAAAATACACAAAATGTCCAACAGATACCTCACTAAAGAAGCAATACAGGTGGCAAATAGGCATAGGATAAAATGTTCAACGTCATACGTCATCAGAGAAATACAAATTAAAACGATTATAACACATATTAGAATGGCTAAAATCCAAATCACTGAAAATACCAAATTTTCTCAAGGAGCAACTGGAACTCTTTTTCATTGATGGTGGAAATGCAAACTGGTACAGCCACTCTAGAACACAGTCTGGCAGTTTCTCACAAAACTACACACATCCTTACCACATGATTCAGCAATTGCACTCCTTGATATTTACCCAAAGGATTTGAAAACTTATATCCACATAAAACCCTCCATATTAATGTGTATCGCACCTTTATTTATAATTGTCAAAACTTGGAAGCAGCCAACAGGGTTTTCAACAGATGAATAGTTCAACTTTGGTACATCCATACACTGGAATCTTATTCAGTGATAAAAACAGAAGTGAGCTATCAAGCCACAAAAAAGACACGGATAAACGCATATCTCTAAGTGAAAGAAGCCAATCTAAAAGGGCTACAGACTGTATGATTTTAACTATATGAATTTCTGGAAAAGATAAAACTGTGGACACAGTAAAAAATGATCAATGGTTACCAGAAGTGTGGCAGAGGTAGGGAAGGATGAATAGATTGAGCCCAGGGGAATTTTAGGGCAGTGAAACTATTCTGTATGAAACTGTGGGTACACATCATTATACATTTGTGAAAACCCATGGAATGTACAGCATGAAGAGTGAACCTTAATGTAGACTATGGACTTTAGTTAATAATAAAGAGCTAATATTGGCTCATCGACTATAACAAATATACTAGAGGAATGCAACATGTTAATAATAGCGAAAACTTGGAGCTGGGGGTAATGAGAGTGGGTACCGTACACAGGAACAGTCTGGGCATTCAGCTCAATTTTTCTGTAAACCTAAAACTGCTAAAAGAAATAAAGTCGATGAATCTAAAGAATATTTTTAAAAACCCAAAATATTCACAGTAGAGAATGACAGAGCTAGTGTGGAATTTTCCTGATTTGCTTTGATTCGCTCAATTTCCTATTCTGTTGGAAAAAAACAATTGCCTCATCCATTTCAATGCCAATTAAAGCAATTATTCAAATGGTCACTTGGTCTTCTAAACACATTTACTCACCCTCTCTTTCCTCCCTACCCTCTTTCCATCACACTTTCTATTTCCAATTTTGGACATTTAAAAAAGTCAAGTGGCACATCACCTCTAAGCTTGCCAATGTCAACTCCTTTTCCCAACTCCCTCTTTAAGACCAAGCTCCTTTGCCTGATCACAGGCAAGAATTATCAAAGTACCACGTATATTAAGCTATCAAAGGAGGCGCTTAAGAACTCAGTAATAGCAGCTTTCTAGAACTGGGTCTCACAACAAAGGTAATAAAAATGTCCTTCCAATGGTATGAAAGTTTTTTCAAGACCTCTCCCCATTCCCCTTCCTCTGTGTCTTCTTACTCTCTCCTCCCTCCCTGTGCTCTAGCCACAAGACTCCCTTGCCCATCTCCCTAAACCCCATGAACACTCCTGACTTGGGTCTCTGTACTGTTTTTTTCTCTCTGTCTGTTCTCCCACTCCGGGCGCTGTATCTGCATGGCTCACAGCCTCACCTCCTTCAAGCGTTTGCTCTAAGCTTACACCCTTAAAGCGGCTCACTCTGCCCATACCCAGCCCGACCAATCCTCTTACACTGCTTTACTTTGTCACAGAGTCTTGAAAAAAGTACTCAGCTTACTCACTGATCTCATTTCCTGCTGTTTAATGGGAGTTTCCCCATTATGACATAAATTCTACGGGAGCAGGGAGTTGTCTGTTTTGTTTATTTATGTATGCCTTGAACACTGCCAGGTACATAATAGGGGCTCAGTAAACATTTGCTAAAGAATGAAAGAATGAAAAAGCTAAAGATTTAAGAACTTTGGAGTTGGACAGGATCTTGGGGATCATCTAGTCAAAAACTTTACAGGGCCTAGAGACCAAGTAACTCGCTGACCAGTGGTGGAAGCAGAAGTAGCATTCTCATTGTTTCTCACTGCACAAGTTCTACTTTGGCAAATTCATCATTTTATCTGATAAAGAAAACGTATCTACTTATGAAAATCAGGATTATTCAGGTACTGCCGTGAGAGCTAGCAATACCCTAATCGCTATTTCTTACAAATAGTTCCTTGTTCGCACTAAAACATCACCACAATTTTCTTTCTGGGTTAGGCAGTCAGTGAGTTATAAATAAGCTATAGTGTCTTAAAATTTAAAAATACACCATAGGTAAGTGGGAGAATGGATGATTTAAAAAAAAAACAAAAAACCTTAGAACATCAGAATTTGAACTGCAGAACCATCTACATTTCAGCTCTGTCCCTAAAGGCTGAGGAAATAGATCACTCTTTTTTTCTTTGCCTTTCTCATTGGAGATGGGAAAAAGGGAATCCAGTTTGTTCTGTAACATCTCAGAGCAAATTAAGTGAGTTCACTGACATGAAAACCCTGTTCAAACTATAAAGGACCAGCCAAATTGGCTGGTGAATATTTGTGGTAAAAGGAGGAATTTCTGGTCCCTCTATCATATTTAAAAAGCATATAACTTTCCTTCAGGGTTTTACCTCCCTATAAATAAGAAGGCTGAACAGTGTTATGGTCAGGGGCTAGGACCCAGATTCTAATCCTGGCTCTGCCAATACTAACTGGATGTCTTAGGCTAAATTGTGTAACCTTTTCAAGCTTTGACTTCTCTTTTGTTAAATGGAAGAAATATTGATATCTTCCTGATATGTCTGTTATTAGGTTTAAATTAAAATAATGTATATAAAGTATCAAGACTAAATACATTTCCTTTTGATTATTATTTAAGAGCTTGCTATTACATATCATATATCATCCATTCAGAAAAAAAGAGTTAATATAGTAGGATGAGTCATGTTAATAAGAAAGTTAACTAGGCAATTTCACCATAACGAGCTGACACATTCACGGGATTTTAAAAAAAAATGATTTCAGGGCACAATTTCAGATTTTTTACAAATGCGTCACTAGGGTGCTTGTAAACAAGGGGAATGAGAACCAGAGAGCTTTAGAAACTCTGTAAGTTTCTAGTCATTAGCAACTTAGAAAGCTGGGTTCTAGGACATAGGTTTCCAGTTGATTGCCTTTCCTGAACATCATTAGTTTGCAAAAAACATCACTGGCTGTATCAGAAGAAGAAGAGCTGAGAAAAATTACAGCTACTATGCATGTGGAAATTGAAGTGGCTGACTTGTATTTAGCTCTACCACATTAACTTCACATTCTTTGAAAGAGACAGACTATTTAGGAGTAATCAGACATAAAGCACCAACCAAATATTTCTCAATAGTAGAATGACCTGTGTAGCATTCAGTGTTAGCCTGATACCTCCATGTTTTTTCTCCCAACTAATCACTGTACAGACTACCTTCAAAATGCCTTCAAAACATCTTCTCTCAAAATGAAGGAAATTTTAGACTGTAAAACAACAAACAGAAAAAAAAAAAGGGAGTTTACTTTTTTTAGTGTATTCTGCAGAATTGTAAATATTTGGAAAAATGGTTCCTGGTTCTGATGGCTAACTAAAAACATATGTTTACTTATACACCTCAAGAACGTTCCACCGCAAAGACAGGAAAAATACTGAAAGAAATTCACAGAAGCACAGGAAACTTAGGAGCACATCTACCAACATACAAAAACAGTAAGGACTTTCTGGAAGTTTTAAACCAAATGGAAACTGTTGGTTGAAATTACATAAACAAAACTGAGGAACTTGCAAACATCTACAGGTGAAAAAAAGACCAACAAAAAAGTGACTGTTCGCAGTGGAATTCTGGAATAACTCTAAGAGGTGGACAGCATAGAGAAGAAGCTATGCATGTGTCACTAGCTCATAATTAATCAAAGGACTCCATAAAAAGCCAGATCAGTCCATATGTTAGGAGTTACTGATGCAGGCATTCATACCTAGGACACACAGGTGGATAAATACTGCTGGCGTGGGAGATCTGACACGGGAGTTTTCACGAAAGGGCACTGAGACCAAAGAAGTGAGGTGGTGGCCTTGTGACTGCCACAAAGTACTTGTACTTCCCTCGACAAATAAACAAGCCAGCAGTACATCAGAAATGTAAGTCCACTAGAAAATGCATCTCCTTCTTTACACCAGAGCAATAAAACTGGAGATCTTGAATTAGAATGCATATTCACTGCTAGGAAAAGAAAATTTCTTACTTGGTCTGATACAATAAAATACACATGGTAATATTATCCAATCTAGACGCATCCACATATAGGAATAGAAAACCAATAGTAAGTAACCTGACAGTTGAGGAAAATTCTGAAAGACAGGAATTAAATTGAGACCAGTACTGAACACCATGAGAACAACTGCTAATAGGATAAATGGGGAAATATATAAAGAAATGTAATTAATTCCCTTGAGAGATTCAAGTGTCCATCATATCTATAAAATAGAACAAACTAACATGAAAAAGAAGCATTCAGAGTTCTTGGAAATTAACGAAATGATTGCTGAAGTAAAGCCCCCAGAGATGAACGGCATAGCAGAATCGATACAGGTTAAATTTCACAAAGTGAACTGGAAAACTGAACCAAGTGATCCTCCCAAGACCTCAGCGTCAGAGGACCAAGAGATGAAAACTTTGAGAATATATGGTAGGGGATAGCAAGGATAGATCCAGAAGTTTCCACATCAGTCTAATAGATGTCTTTAGAAGGAAATAATTAAATAAATTACAGATGAAAGCCTCCCGGAGGTGAAAAATGATGAGAGCCCATCAAATTCCCAGGAGAATTTATCAACTCCAAGGATTAAAAGAATATTTTACCCACTTCCTGCGAGAAAAGTAGGACATGTGAACATCCTGGAGGAGAAATAATCAGTCAGACAGCTGTCTTCTACATGGCAGATAGACACTGGACATTAGAATACAAGGCAGGAGTGCCTTCTATTACTTAAGGAAAAATAATTTTGAACCTAGAAGTTCATACCCAAACTATCTTTCCAGTATGGATCCATGATATGTTTCTTTCAGCCAATCAGGAACTCAAAAAGCTTACCAGCCATGCACTGTTTCTGAAATACCTATGAAGAAAACATGCTATGGGCTGCATGTGACCCTCCAAAGTTCATATGTTGAACCCTAAACTCCAGTACTTTAAAATGTGACTGTATTTAGAGACAGAGCTTTTAAAGAGGTAATTAAATTAAAAGGAGGCCCTTAAGGTGAACCCTAATCCAATCTTGCTGGTGTCCTCATAAGAAGAGGAAATTTGTACATTGGAGGAGATATTAAAAATGCACCCACGTAGAGGAAAGACCAGGACATGGTGAGAAAGCAAACATCTGCAAGCAAAGGAAAGAGGACTCAGAAAAAATCAAAACTACCGACTCCTCGATCTTGGACCACCAGCTTCCAGAACTGTGAGAAAATAAATGTCTCCTGTTTAAGCTGCCCACTTTGTGATATTTTGTTATGGCAGCCCTGAGCAAACTGATATACATATCAAACAAAAAGAATCCAATATAGCGGACTGCAGAGGAATTAATAAAGAGTAGTGAGCAAAAGTAACTGTAAAACATATAGTCTTACTTGATAATTATATACCGGTGAGGTCTAAGGCATTTTAAAGAATATGACTACCAGGGGAGTAGATGAATTATTTACACCATGAATCTAATGTTCCAACAAATTTTAGTAAGTCATAGAGTTGTTTGGGAGGGTGAGCCAGGTCAGTAAAATTTTGCCAAAGGTCTTCTTTAATTTGAGGGGTGGATAGGTTAGAAGTATGTAATTAATTTTCAATAAAAATGGATAAATATTTTGAATAGATGTACTAAAAATTAAATGTCCACTTTAGAAAAAAGATACAGCAATTAAAACTTACAAACACTGGGAATAAGGAGGAATAAAGGAAATACAATCACTCTAATTAAAGGCAGAGGTAAAGGGGAAGATAATGAAACAAGAAAAAGACTAATAGAAAACACACACGAAAAACGTTTTGTACATATGTGAAAGGACTGAATTGATTTATTAAAGAAAACAGAAGCTCAGATTACGGAAAAAATAATCCAGCCATATGCTGTTTATAACTGAACTAACTCAAGTCAAGAGTCATGGGATTGTTAAAAAATAAAGGGATGAAAAAAAAAATAAATAAAGGGATGAGTAAGATGTTAAGGCATTTATTTTTATTTTTTAATTTTTTTTAACATCTTTATTGGAGTATAATTGCTTTACAATGGTGTGCTAGTTTCTGCTTTATAACAAAGTGAATCAGCTATACATATACATATAACCCCATATCTCCTCCCTCTTGCGTCTCCCTCCCACCCTCCCTATCCCACCCCTCTAGGTGGTCACAAAGCACGGAGCTGATTTCCCTCAGCTATGCGGCTGCTGCCCACTAGCTATCTATTTTACATTTGGTAGTGTATATATGTCCAGGGCATTTATTTTTTAAATGGTAAGAATGTCCATATTATTAACAGACAAAATAAGATTTCAGGAAAATATAAAGGAGGTAATTAATATTGATAAAAGTTATAATTCCTTGAGCACCTATAACTGTCTTGAATCTTCATGCATTCAACCATATGGCTTTGAAATATAAGGGCTGAGACCAATAAGAACAGAAAGACAAACTGAGACTTTATACTGGAGGAACTTAAAATACCTTTTTCCCCTAAATTGACAAATTAAGTAGATAACAGTGAGTAAGGATGTAGAGGATTATGATTTAATTTATCTCTGTGTTTCTATCATCTCTCTGTGCATCTATCTTTGCATCCAATGAAGAAACAATCATTCTTTCATACATCTGTAGAAAGTTTACAAATGCATATATGAACTTAACGTATTATGAAAGCATGTCAAATCAACGGGGAGGACACAGTACTGATGTGGACACAGTGATGTTGGAAAAACGAGCTTCCTATTGGGAAAGAAAATCATGAATTTCTAACTTCTCACCATACATATGCAAAATCAATTATAAGTGGATGAATTAGTTAAATCGAAAAAGTCAAAATTATGAGATAACTTAAAAAAATGAGAATATTTTATTTTATGACAGGACAGGGCTTCCTAAGCAAAGTATTAAGGCCAAAATCTATAAAGAAAATAGAGACTGACAGATTTCACAAAATAAAAATGTAGAAGAAAAGTTGCTTTAACTATGAATCTGTTAAATGTTTTTTTGTTTGTTTGTTCGTTTGTTCGTTTGTTTTTTAAGAAGCAATATTCAGCTGGGACCCAGACTTCTACGCGAAGCTGAGTTCTGGTTCTTTCTCAAGGTGACTTTGCACCCAGCCTGCTTGTAGGCAGGGGTAAGAAATACCTTCTTTTGCAAATTCCCATGTCTCTGTCCTAAAAGGGTAACTTGATTTTAATTTTTAGCAGCATAACTCTTCAACCTGAGGTCACTTTTCTTTTCCTGCTTTTATTATACTCTAAAGGGAAAGTCTAATTTGAAGGTCATATTCGATTAGCTCCTTCTGAGTGTTACCCTTTGCATTTCATGTAGTGCCATCCCAGCCTGATAATTTATACTTTAATAGAAACTTGCAGCAGCATTTTTTTTTTACCATCCTGAGGTTTATATGTCTACTATCTACAATAAAAGATACACAGCACATGTCAGCATCGTTTCCTCTACCTGTCCTATCCAAGTATCTTTGCTGTCAAGGTCTGTGTGCCCACCTTTGCTAAGTTGTTAACATAAGCTCATGATTCTCACTATGTGATGGATGATATGTTGTGTTTGACGCCCTCTCCTCGGTGTTCCTCATCACGTGGTCCTGAGGGTCATGCACACTGCTTGACAAAATGCCTGACACATCAGATACAACCTTACATTTCTTCTCTTCTATTCAATAAGACCTGTCAGATTAAATACAGCACACTGATATAATACAGGGAGAATCTTGAATCTATACTCAAAAAAGGGAGGAAATCACTAAAAAGTACTTGGGTTCATTTTAACTACTGTTCTTGTGTATTACCTGTGTCACATCTTACAAATGACTGCAACACAGCAGTGTGTGAGACACGTTGAGAATTACTGCCTTAGTACATTACTAGCTATGTTTATGCTAAATTAGTATGAAATGCTCAAATGTGGGGTATAATCTCGAGCTTCGACAAGTCTGTTTAGAGGGCAGAAATGTGCTAAGTATGCTCAGTGACTCCTACACACACTTCCAACCTTTTATGCCTGGAGAGATCTGCATATATTATTGTTTCTGCTTTTAAACACTATCGAATGTTGTTCTCAAAAGCTGCCTTTGATAAGCAGTGTACCACCACCTGTGGAAATAATGACCATGAGGTTTAGCATGTGACAGGAATGAGATAGAACCAGTTAGTCTGGGACAGTTAAAATGCATATAAAAAAGGAATAAAATTATTGACCAAATACTGATAGTGCCTCTCAACAACGTTCACAATAACATAACATCATAAAAAATGCATTGTTAAATTAAGCACTAATAATAAAGAAAAGGATTAAACAAAAAAATCTGATGTGTAAATTGTCTGAAGCATATGCCATACAAACCAGTACCTATTTAATTTTGTATATATATTTCTATATGAATACAAGTACATATTCAACTTTTTTAAATATATTTTTTCCTTTTCGAAACTTAACATTTTCCTCCTTTCTCTCTCTCTTTTTTTTTTTTTTTTTTTTTTGCGGTACGCGGGCCTCTCACTGTTGTGGCCTCTCCCGTTGCGGAGCACAGGCTCCGGAGGCGCAGGCTCCGCGGCACGTGGGATCTTCCCGGACCGGGGCATGAACCCGTGTACCCTGCATCGGCAGGCGGACTCTCAACCACTGCGCCACCAGGGAAGCCCCCTGCTTTCTCTTTTTACTCAACATATCACTGGAAGAATCTCTAGAGCACTAGTGATAATTAAGAAATGGGCCAGGTCCTCATCTATGTGGTAACATAACATCTCATGGTAATAACCAGAACCTTTGGGGCAAGTCATTAACACAGGTTACCATCTTGTAAATTATTACTTCATTGCACTAAGTGGTAACCCAGTGCCCTAATTAAATGAATGTGAATCTAAAATGCATTTCCTTTGTTAACTAGAAACTGTTCATACACAATATTTCATTGATTCATTATTTAATTATTTCTGATTATATTATTATATATAGTGATAACGGTAGTTGCTGATTGAGGTATCAGAAGTCCTTTCCAGAATATCTCACAGTACCTGGCCCTCGCTGGTGCACTGTGCCTCTGCACCATCCCCCAGAGGGCCCAAGGTCATCCTGCATTTAAGAAACAAGACTGAATTGAAAGTGAGACTCTTTTCCTTCTCTGCTAAACTTCCCGTTCTGAAGTTCGTGTGCCTGGAAACATCACAGGGAATAAACAGAAGTTCCTCCTGCATTTATCCTAGAAAATGGGCCCCTGAAAGGTCCAACTCTTCTAAAAGGACAGCTATAGTTCTAATGACAAACCCAAGAGGACTCCAAAACTGACCAGAGGAGGCCTGGATCAGTTTGACAAAGAGGATGTAGTCTGGTAGCTCTTATCCGTGGTGAACGGCTCATTCACAAGTTAATCACCAAAAGCAGCAGCACAGAAGGATTAAATGGTTTGTCACACAGGCAATTATAGGAAAAAGAAATACCGAAAGCATCTCCCACACCACCTTACACACACTACACATTTAGGAGGACAATTTAAATAACTGTTACACCAATTTTTTTTTGTTTTTTGCTACATTTGTAATTCAAATCAAATTTATACTGAAAACTACAATATGTAGAACCGGAAATATGCAAAGCACCTTTTAAAGAACCAGATTTCAGTAACTATTGGTAGGAAATAAAAGATGATTTTGAATAATAAAATATGGAAAATAAAATACGCCATAAAAACCCCATCTAGTTCTGAGAGGCAGTAAGCATAGTAATCAAAAGCATATGCTGGAGCCATTTCGTAAATAGCTCTGTGACCTTGAACAAGTTCCTGAAGCTTTCTGTATCTCATTTTCCTCATCTGTTAAAATGTAGGCAATGTCATTACTTGCCTCATGGAAGGTGTGAGGATTAGATCAATCAATACATGTAAACGACTTCAGTGTATAGCATACAGTAACCCTCCGATATTATTCTCGGCTTTTTTCTTTTTTTTTTCTCTGATCTTACTATCTTCCTAAATATCACATTAAAACAAAACAAAGCAGAATTCACAAGCATGCGGCCACCTCAATAATGGCTTCCCGAATGGAATATTTACATGCTAAATTCCATAGGTTTTAGCAGAAATCATGTAGCTCTAAAACTCAACTTTAAAATAAAGACCACTTCAACCTGGTGGCTAACTGTTCTGATATATGAACAATAGCCTTCTAGAAGCCCATTTAGATATATTAACCGATCTGTTAACACTGAAAGAAGTTTTAGGAAATAGTTCGTTTTTTCCCCCCTGAGCAATTAGAAATTTCTATAAATTACAAAAAGTATTAATTATAAAAGTTCACTTCCTTTTTGTATCTTTAAAAAATGAGTCTGGAGTAATCAAAGGATATTAGTCATTTGCAGAGACATTCTCTTGTCCTGTGTCAAACTTTACCTCTTTCCATAGATATTAAATAACTCACCTGAGCTAGCATTAAATATCAGAACAAGCCAGAAGCTAGAAAGATGAACTACTGAAACTAAATAATCTCATGGGAAATTAATTGGGTTTCACTTAGGGTTCTTTTGGCAATGTGAATCAGAAAGAGACCAGAACCATTTTAAAGAGTGCTTTTAATTTAATAGGTAGGTAGGTAATTGAAAGACAGAAAGAAACTCACCTAGAAAATAAAGTATGTATTAGCATTGTTCCATAATTTGTGAGCCTGTGAATCAAGGGATACTGATGCCTGTATAGATATCTTATTATTCTGAATATTATTCATTCACTATCCTGAATATTATTCACTTATTATACTACCAGGCTTTCCAGTTCCCATAAAACATTTCCTCCATCATGCAGCACTCTACTTTACAGGCTGGGATAAAACTGAATTGTTTGGCTTTTTACCCTGAAAAGTAATAGGGACGTCATAATTGAATTTCACTTTGATCTCATCAACTGTATGTCTTCTTTGACTGCCCTAGCTTTATATGATGTCCTTCACTAATACACTAATACAATTAAAGTGTGCTTTATTTAGAAAATAATCTTAATATGCCAGTGAAGATCTAAGTCATGTTCATTATTTGTAGCAATTGTTTTCCAGTTTATCCTTATACTCCACTTTAAACCAAGCTATATCTTCTCTGCCGGAGACCCCTGGAAATCATCTTCTAACTTGTCTCCCTGTTTCACTTCCACTTTCTGGCCTCCTCTTACCCCCAGGTCCTGTCCTTTTCCCCCTCAGCAGCCAGATAGATCTTCTAAATTTTCAAATGAGGTGTTATTATCCCTCGATTTTAAACTCTCTGCTATGGACTTAATGAGTCTCCTCAAATTCATATGTTGAAGCCCTCATTCCCAATGTTTTGGTTTTGGGAGGTAGGGTCTTTGGGAGGTTATTAGCTCATGAGGGTGAGGTCCCTGTGAATGAGATTAGTGTCCTTATAAGAAGAGACACAGAGAGATGATCTCCTTCTGACAGGTGGGCACACAGTGAAAAGTCAGGGAGAGGGTTCACAACAGGATCCAAATTGGCCCATACCTTGATCTTGAACTCCTCAACCTCCAGAACTGTGAGACGTAAACTTCTGTTGTTTGAGCGACCTAGTCCATGTTAATTTGTTATAGCAGGCTAAGCTAAGAGACTCTCCAATGACTTCCCATGATTCTTCCAATAAAATCTAATCTCTTTACCATCCTTACAAAGCCCCGAAGGAGCTGGTTCCTACCTATCTCTTAGCGTCTCTCGCTCTCTTGCTTATTTTGTGCCAGCTGTACTGGCCTTCAGATACCTCCCACTTTTGAGCTTTTCCATTAGCTTGTTTCCTCTGCCTAGAACATTCTTACTTCAGTTATTCACAAGAATGGATCTTTCTGGTTTTTCAAATCTAAATTCAAACTTCGTATTTTTCAGAGAGACTTTCTTACCATTCAATATAAAATAACTCTCTCAGCAGACCATGAGTAATTATTTATAACAGAAAACAGTTTACTTTGCTCCAGAGTATTGTATCACAAATTGAAGTTTTCCTATTTGTGTTTCTTAAATTTGTTTTCTGTCCCCCCTACTAAACAGTAAGTTTTTAATAAGTTAATGTAAGGAGGACAAGTTTAAACTGAATGAAGCTCACTCAAAATTCTTCATTGTTTTATCAGTTAATGTCTTCAAAAGATTTGTGTTTTCATTGGGGTGGGCACTTAGACAGGGCTGAGTTAGAAAATATAAACTAACATATTTCAAATAGAGGACCTTTAATATAGGGAATGGGTACCATGTTTATGGAAGATATGAGAAACTACCAAGGAAATTATGAGGCAACCTCTAGATTAGTATGTACAGGAAGATGCCTCCAACCCGAAAACTAGAGGGTCAAAGGGAGGGAGTAGTGAAGCTAAGTTGCTGAAAGAAGATGGCATTTGGCAGGCATCCTTGGTGGGAGCCAGAGCCAGGGAAGCAGGGACTCTCTAGGGGAACTGAGTCACAGATGAGATGCAGCAGAAACTCAGCCAGAGAGACAGAGACAGAGACAGAGAGAGAGACAGAGAGACAGAGAGAAGGAGAGGGAGAGAGACAGAGAGAGGAGGAAGGCTTGTCTCCTCTTCCTGCCCTCAGATCTTTGGCCAGTACCTTCCGTTGGCCAAACTTATTCAGGAATGCAGACAGCAAAGGACTCGGGAAAGTGTAGCTCTCTGGGATACAGAACAGAGCACAGAAGGGCAAGGAATACATAGCACTTAATACAATTTCATAAAATTTGTGCTGACAAGAAAGCATTCTCTCACAATCTGCAATTTGAAATCTCTTTTAGGAATACCTTGTTATTTTTATGGCCTCATAGATGCTCTATCATGAAACTTCACTGTAGGTATTTTCTTTGTCATATCCTTTCTAAAGGATTTATGTAATCAGTGTAAGAAATAGTTTCAGATTAGCACCGTTATAATCTACCATATGCTCCAGAATTGTATTTGCTATTTATTAACTCAAGAAGTCACCTATTTATGGCATATCCTAGAGCAGTGTGTTTCAACCTTTTCAAACATGAAGACCCTTTAGAAATATATATTTTTCTCATTAGAAAGGTAATACATGTTTAATGTAGAAAAATTATAAAATAAATAAGAGTAAAAGTAATGAAAAAAATCTTTTCATTTCACCATCTAGAGGTAATTACTTTTACCATTTTAGTGTCTATCCTTCCATATATTTTTCATATATATATATATATATATACACACACACACACACAGATACAGATACTTATTAAATTGATATACAGATATAGATATTCATATGTTAACATATACAAAAGTAGATATATTTTTATATGGCATTTTAAAATACATATTTGTTAATTTGGTTACTTTGGTTATTAATTAATCATAAATACTTCTCTTTATCACTAATTATTCATTCGTAGAATTAATTTCTCCATAGTATTTCATTGTAAGAGTGAATGTACTATTTCACCAATTCTTAATATTTGACATACAGGTGGTTTCAAATATTTCCTACTATAAACAACAGTGAGATGAAGAACCTTATAAATAAAACATCATGCATATCTATCTTTATTTATAAATATTTATAGATGTAGAATGTTTTGGTAGGTAGTATAAAAATTATAAAGCTTTTAATTTCCAAAATGCTCTTTATAATTGCATATTGATAGCAATGACTATCTATTTCTCCACATCCATGCCCTCAGTGGACATTATCATTTATTTTATTCTTTAAAAATTTCTTTTTAATATGAAAAAGAGGAGGTTCTTCCTCACCACAAATCCAGATAATATTAGTTGGACTTCTGGTTAATTTAGAAAATACATGCACAAAGTTGGGTTCTCAGACCTTTTGTAAGAAGCTATCTGTCCATCAGACTTGCCAACGCTGTAACTACAGGTTCTTTCAAATGCAACACATCAGTTGAAAAACCCCACCGTAGAAAATGTTGTAAAATGTGACACCGTTATACCCAAATTAGAGATTAAAAGAAAGAATAAACTTGCATGTGAGCAAACAGCATGTTGCTGGAAAGCCTTGATTTAAAGGGTAAGAAGAATGGGTTTCCACTTAATTGATTCACTCACATATAAAAATACGGCACACTCGGGAAGTTTTTCAGGTTGGGAATAATTCAAGATTAAAAGCAATAGTTGAGAAAGAGACCTGCCACAGGAACTGTGATCAGTCAGAGACATAAGGATACATTATGAAAACAGTTTCTCCTTGGGTGCCTGTCATAGTTAGGAATTTTTCAATAGCAAGTAACAAATAGAATTTTACTGGCTCAGGTAAAGCAGGCTCCAGGATTTAAACAAAACAGGCACAATTCTGTTTCCTCCTTTGTTTTTTTAGTCCTATGTCCCTCTGTGTGCTAGCTTCTTTCTCACACAATCTCTCTCCCCATATTGGGAAAGGTGGCTTTCAATAGCCCCAGATTTAGCCTACTTCCTTGTGACTTGCCACACAGAAGAAAGAGAAAGCCTCTTATAAACATTGCATCAAATACTGTAAATGCCTATGATTGACCCCACTTGGGTCATCTATGGAGGCGGTAAAAAAAAAAAGCCATGGTGACAGTCAAACCTACCAAGACCATCTGGAGTAGGGTAGGGCAGTTCCTCTACAAAACCTGGGTGTCAACCTGACTACCGTTGGCCTCCACTGTTCTTTCCAGTAGACCTCTATGAAGGCAGCCCAGAGTATAAAAGCATTGCTACACTTAACTGCTGGCCTCCAGTTAGAAAAACCTGTACTTCCCAAAAGCAAGCTATCAGAAATCAAGACTTGAGGCCAACGTTTCCATTTCAAAGGTTATTTGTGGAAGCATGGATTAAAGCAGTGGGCTGTTTAACTAGGTAACTGAACTAGTTGACTGTCTTAGTTCGACTTTAACATTTGAATTTTGGGAGACAAAAACATTCAGTCTATAGCACTGAATGACCAGCTGGTGAAGAGCTAAAGGATATACGGACACTGTTTTTGAATTGAGGAAGCAACATTTTGTTAGACAGTGACTGGAATCTGCGTGCATTCCATTGAATGGTTCATTGGCCTTTCCATTTCTTATTTGCTTCCGTGTGTAACAAATAACCATTGACGAGTGTCCTCTTCAATTGCAGCATCGATGTTTTAAAATGTCGGTAAAAACAACATGTTAAGAGAGTCTTTTTTAAGATCAGTAGTTATAAATTACCCTGGACAAAATTTAGCATAAGCAAAAGGCTAATCTACTGAATATTCACATACTGTATGTAAAAACAATGAAAAAAAAAAGCAAACTTTTCTCATGATCTATATAGACTCACATGTATTGAAACTGTTAAAAATGAATCTCTTTTTCTGTTGTTTTTACTGGCTTCTCTTTAGGAAAATGGACATTTAAATAGAATCCATATAACTCCTCCACTTTCTTTGCATGTTTTTAGTTTTACTTGATAAGAGCTCTCTTTCCTATCAATGGCTAGAATCGATAAGGCCGTTTATTCTTTCTTCCCCTCATGTTTTTCCTTAGACATCTCTGAATACTGCAGAGAATCTGAGAAACAATGCTGGATAAAGGATGTCAGACCTCTGAAATCAGATTTTTGGCTAGTTGTGTAATCATGGAAAAATTACTAAGTCACTTTGGGTTTCAGTTTCTTTACTAAAAATTTGGGAAAAAGATACTACCTCATCAGGTGAATGTGAGAATTAAAACTGATAACACATATAAAGTTAAAATGAACAGCCAGAAAGATAGGAATCACTTAATAATAGCTGTTATTACTTATAAGGGACAATGTTTGAGATAAAGACAAAAATTCCAAATTGTATTTATCCCAATAATAAATGACTGTATAATTTCAAAGCAATAACACCACATGTTGTGCTCTGATAGACAATCTTTTAATTAGAAATTAAGATTTCAGAATTGGTTCCTAATGAATGAAAAGCTCATTCATTGATCTCTCATGCAATAAGAAGTATAAATGCAGCAACTTGTTTCTTTAAAGACATTTGCATTTGGTGCAGTTCTTATATTAAATTAGTTAAAAATGAAGCAGGTATGTTGTTTTTAGCGTGAGCTGATATATACTTATAATCTTAAGTGTGCTTTGCTTTTACTCTGTGGAAGAAAATTCTCTCCATTATTATCCCTCTCATCATATTTCTTCATTGTCCCTATCTAAGTTGTTATTAGAAGATATATGTAGAATCTGCCCATAATCTTTTATCTCTAGATAATCTTTTAAATAGCATGAACCATAATTGAGTTCAGGTGGCAGCAGTGAATGACATAAATCTTGAATGAGATTAAGATGAATGACAGCACTGCTTGCCAAAGTCCCATGGCCCCAGAAAGAAATGAGAAGTTAATAGAATCAGGATGGGTGTTGTCTGACTACCAAAAAAAAAAAAAAATGTTTAAACACATGCTCTGAATATTTCAGTGAAAGACAAATCTCTGTCTTCCTTTTGTACCTTTAATACTCCCATGCTCCTGGGATCGACCATGTAGAACCAGAACCGAACAGTACACATTCCGAGGCTTGCTGGGAAGCATTGAGAAGTAGTGATTCTTGCAGTGTATCCTTCTTTGGGGCCAGATGAGTTGACATACAGGAAGTGCTGGCCACTACCTTGTAACAGACGAATATATTTTTTATTTAGTGAAATATGTTTTATAGCATGAGGCAGAATATATTTAAATCAAGTACAGATTTCATTTTTCTCCAAACACACACACACACACACACACACACACACACACACACACAGAAAATTAAACACAACTCATTTTCTTTTTCTCAATTATATATTAATAATATTTAATTCTTTGAACCAATATTAAAAAGAGTGTCACTATGATTATGTGATTCATAAAATTCACCTTGGTATGCGACTTGTGCATAAAGTGATCAAATAGTTGTGTTGACTCTGAAAGTGTATTCCTTTTCTCCTAGTTTGTTCAAACCTGTCTGTCAGTTTCAAGTACATAAAATATTTTGTGTGCTGCATGTAGAGCAGGTTCAGAGGCTGCTGGGGCTGATTGATATTGTATCTCATTTTTGGTTGTTCAGATTCCCACACTGACCAAAGTAACAGTGAATGGTAGGCAAGAACTGCAAAGTGAAATGTAATTCTTAAAGTCACCACGTTATTTTTCTGAGCAATAGATAACTTCTGTTCTTCTCAACTGCATTAGTATGTGAAAGAGCTCTCCATTTAAACACAATTGGATTTTATTTTTCTGCCGACATCATCAAAATTCATCATAGTCATTATTCCCTTCGTGGCGTTCATTGGGGGAGAATGAAAAAAATATATATATATACTTTCTTATGTTAAATGTTTATTTGTAGTTCTAAACTAAGGCTATTGACATATTTTCTAATTAAAAGTATTTTTTTCTGTGGTATTTATTATTGTTACTGAGATATATGTTCTTACATCATAAATTGTGAGTTAACAGTATGCCTTTTCCAGAATGTCATATAGTTGGAATCATGCAGTACATAGCCTTTTTAGATTAGCTTCTTTCAGTTAGCAATATGTATCATTTAAGGTTCTTCCATGTCTTTCTGTGGCTTGATAGCTCATTTATTTTTATCACTGAATAACATTCCCTTGAATGGATGTACCACAGTTTGCTTATCCATTCACCTATGAAGAACATCTTGGTTTCTTCTAAGCTTTAGCAAATATGAATAAAGCTTGTGTAAGCATCAGTGTGTTAAGCTTTTGTGTGGACAGAAGTTTTCAATTCATTTGTGAGTATACCGAGGTACACAACAGCTGGATCTAACAGTAAGACTATGTTTAGTTTTGTATGAAACTGACAACCTGTCTTCCAAAGTTGGCTGTCCCATTTTGCAGTTCCATCAGCAGTGAATGAGAGTTCCTGTTTCTTCTCATTCTCATCCACATTTGGTGTTATCAGTGATTTGGATTTAGCTATTGCAATAGCCAATACTTACTGGTGTTCTCTCTTGAGGGCAGGTCTTGTTATTAAGAACACACTGTTCTGGGTAAATTTCAAAATGGCTACTTTTCCCTTCCACCAGCTCAAAGCAGAGAGGAGGTCTCTCTATCTTCATTGTGAGAAATGGCAGGACTACTGAAGTTAAAACTTACACAAGTGTGGAGCCCCCTAACACTGAATCCCCTGGGATTTTTTAATCTCTCAAATGTGTGCACATTGAGCCTGCAACAATTCATCAGTTAATAGTTTAGGGTTTCCTACCCTGGTTCTGATTCCTGCAGAGGTTTCTCTTCCTGAGCTTCTGCTCCAGGAAGCTGTGATTCTGTTTCTCCTGTTTGTCTCCTATTTGGAGGCAGTGGTTTGCCTTTGACCTCAATTCTCTTAACAGATCAGGAAGAGTTGTTGACTTTTAGTTTATTCAGCTTTTTGTCTTGTTATGCGGATGGGAATAATGACTTCCAAATGACTTACATGACAGATGAGAAACTGAAAGTGACTTGTATCTATTTTTTAAAAAATGTTCCTTACTGAAAATATTTCTCTTTGCTAAGAACCCTTATAATGTCTGGCAAAATAAAGAAAAAATATCTTAATCAAGAAAAATAACCAAGGAACATGACATGTGAATTATTATAGCAAGATTTTCCTCAATATAAAAGAATGGTAGTGGAAATAATTTGAAAAGTTGAAAAGTCTCCCTATTGCATCAGTGAACAGCCTTCTATCTTCATTGTCCTACGAAATATATTTTATGTGCTAGCAAATACTGGATTAGGAAAATTGTACACACTTTTAATTCAGCAATGAAATAGTTTTCTAAGTTTTCTTTCACATTTCTTTGCAAGGATGTCACTTGTTTGTTTTCTTGTTTGGAAAATGAAGACATATATGTGGCATGCACAACCAAGATACACCTACACTCCATCTGTCAAACCTACCAAGAACCATGGCTTATTCATTAAGAACATGCATTCTTTAAACCCATGCTATTTTTTAAATTTTAATTTAATTAATTTATTTTTTATACAGCAGGTTCTTATTAGTTACCTATTTTATACATATTCGTGCATATATGTCAATCCCAATCGCCCAATTCATCACACCACCACCACCACCACCCCTGTCACCTTCCCCCCTTGTAAACCCATGCTATTTTGATTAAACAAGATCATCTAAGTTTTCCTTCATCTTATTACTTTTTACACTCTTGATGACTTCCAGTACATTTAGACTACACTTTATGGAACATGCTTCAAAACATTACCCTGAATGAGGAAATATAATACAATTAGCTATAATAATTACTTTTTTATATAGTTAAGACTTTATTGAATATATGGAATCTATTCAACCTATACTGGATGTAAAGAAATAGGCTTGATCTAGTTCCAAATAAGGTAAATTAATGTTAACTATGTTTGTATGAAACTATTCCACATTTAGTAGCTCAGCTCTTAAATAGTATGGCATACATAATGAGACTGATGAACTTCTAACTCAAAAGCAGATTATGTTTAATTCAGACAGCAAATATATTTCATTCTATGCTTTACTGCTAACCTGATGCTGAAGGTCAAATGTTTAGGGCAGTGGGAAAAAAGTAATTGTGTTCACTGACACAAATTTAATCCTTACAAAGTTAGGAATTCTCCCCCAATACCTTTTTCACAGCAGCCCAGGTGGGGAGCAATACTGCAGTTTTGTTTATTAAGTATTTAAGTCCAAAGAACTTAATGCTTATTGGTATTCCAACAATATTACAGGCATTTAAAAACTAAAACATACAAACTGAAAACAAATTATTTCATTCTTAATTAGCCACAGTTACTTTCTATTGGAATGTGTGCCTACTGGGCACACATTCTTAAACCTTGAAATCAGATCGAAAACCGTCACCTTCATTCCCTATTTCACATTTATCTTCCCCAGTACTTACTTTTTCTTACAGCGACTACTGAAAAGCAGTTTAGCAAAGATACATCACTGAAAAGAACGTGGGACAATCTGATGTTTGTATTTTAGGGCTATATCCTGGAACTCAGTGTAGAAAAAAAACAGCAAAAAAACTATAGTTCACTGGGGATGATAATTATCCATCATTTCACTGCAGTATACTTATTTCAGTACAAGACAAACAATGTTATATGCGGCCTAACATTAAAGTTAGCAATTCCAATTATTAGTTAGGGGACTCGGGGTGAGTTTCCAAAGCACACCCCTCCTGGCCTCTTCTGATTTGCATATTCAATTTTGGTCTTACAAAATCCCACAGTCAAACACAAAAATTAGAAAGTCAATTCCTGTGTGATGTATTAGTGCGTGTAAATGTAAAGTTTTATCCATTAAAAAATTTAAGATTGCAAGACCGTGCATGGCAATTTAGAAGCCACCATTGCAAATTTGGTCTTTGGGGACTTTAAATTCTAGAACTCAAGCATCTGTAAGTCTGACTTTGTAAGTGGAATAGACGTGTTGCAATGTCATATTTTTTCTGGAGAATCATCAAGGTGAAAAGTTGCTTAGCCTCTTAAAATTATTAATAGAAATTTATGAATTATCCAGGAACTATGTACTGTATCACAAAATTATAAAACCTTACATTGAATTATATTTTCAGAAATAGACTCATTCTTTATCTAGCAAGCTCAGACTAGATCCACTTTCGAACATTTATAAACTTGTAGTTGCTTCATTGAGAAGTACCTATTTATAGGTAAATTACCTATTTCTATCTAGCAAAATCCTTGGGGAAGGTCAAGGGGAATCTAGCCTCCCACACAAAGTTCAGAAATTCTTAAAGCAGATAATAAAACTGAAAAGTCTCAGCTGCCACAACATAGTTAGAATTTAATGATAAATCATTAAACCAGCTTTATTTAAATGTAACTATATGGAATGATCAACAACATTCATTCGTGGGACAGATTTCTACAGAAGCGGAATTTTTTGTTTGTTGGTTTGATTTTGGACTGTTTCACAGCTTTCTACTGGGCATTTAAAATGTTACTTAACTCTCATATATTAGACAGTATGCATTCAATTAAGTTTGTAAAATCTATCATACTTTAATTAAACACTACTAGATGTAATACTCTAGAACATAGGCATTCACTAAATATTGTCTGAATTTCACCTCTCCCCATACTTTCTGCCTCCTGATATTTTCTGTAAATTTTCAGATTAATACTTCAATTTTGCTTGTACATGTGTAATGATTACAAGTTCTTAAGATTCTTAGGGTATAGCTTTTATATTTCACATCTTAGTTAGTTAAAATAAGAACTGGATAGAAATGTCTCATTAATGTTCAATTTTTTACCTTAAAAACTTTAAAGAATTGGACATGTTTTCAAAAATTGACTTAGTGTCAAATAGGGCAAATTCAGCATCGAAGTGTACTTTGTTCAAATCACTACTGTTTCTTGACATTAGAGGCCAAAATATATTAGCCACATTCAGAATCCATCACCATGCTTCATGGACATTCTTTTTTAACTTTGGTGTCTGTAGAGAGTAAAGATTCTAATTTGTCTTTTAGATGTTATTAGCTACAATCTTGAGTTTTCAAAAATGTTTCATTGAGTTATTATGCCATAAGGTAATAAATTTGACATGTCTTTTTAAAATAGACAGTTAATACTTTTAAAAGAAAGCTGTATTTTTAAAGCTCCAGTGCCCTCAGCAGAATCATACTCGTTTGCCCTAGGGTCAAATCATAAAAGACAATTTCCCACTTCAAGTGATCTGAATTCATTCCCTGTTCTAAATTGTAGGCAATTTTCATCTTTTTTTTTTCTTGCTCATAAAATAAAGCTGCCTAATGTTTTTTTTTTTTAATGTGATGCAATATGTCTCTCAAGATAGCAAATTCTCCCTTCCTCAGAGTCAGACTTACTTAGCTGGGCTCTACATTCTCTATAATTTCTACCTGTCTCTCACTCTAAAATAGAAGGGTGCATAATGACTATCAGTTGAAATGCCCTCAATCTCTTTTTTTACTTTCATTCCCCCCCGCCCCCAGATTTTCAAGGTGCCGTCTATTTGCATCTGCAAGTTTTACAGCCTGTGAAATGTAAACATACTCAGAGAACAAAAGTTTCCTCAAAGTTGTCAAAATGGCAACCACAGATACAGCGCCTCTCAAGTCAAATGAAATTTTCTCATGGTATTTGATAGACATTGTCTGTCATTATATCACTTCTATTTGCTTTTTGTAGAGCTGTGTAATGAATAGATTTGGCATTTCTTTATTTTTACCCTTTACAACAGTTTATTCTACAGACATTATTCTCTTGAGAGTCATTATTACCTATTTTTTAAAACATGTTTTTCAGCTGAATGTCTCATTTCAGTACTATTTACGATTATCAAATTTGGTGCTGCAAGTTTTTCCCCTCAGTATGCAATGTTCTGATATAAAAGTGAAGCTTCTAGTTGTGACAGGCCAACACAGGGTAGATTCATCTTATTTTGAAAGCTTCTAATTTGCTCAGAAGCAAGAATGTCTCAGTCACACGAAGATGAAATATGAATGGAATTGGCTGGTTCTTTCTATAAGTCTAGGAATTTCAAAGGACTCTGTAGTTCTTAATCCTTGTACTAAAAGAACACTGAACAACATCTTTAGTTGTCTTTTCTTGTCAAGATGCCTTTGGAAACATTACTGGCTTAACAGCATTTCTGTAATGATTTCATTTGCCAAGTTGAGATTAAAAAGTAAAATAAAAATATAAATCATAAACCCTTTTCTTTAGGTAAGTGAGATAGGGTAAGAACTTTGATTTTGTTTGATCCATTGTATGGAAAGCAAATAAGAAGAGAATATTTATTTTTATGGAAACAGAAAACAGGATTATCATATTCTTTTAATAAATAAATAGCAGAAACTGTGGGCTGGATTTTCCACTAGTTAAGTCTGCAGGTACTGGAGGCTTTGATTCACATCCTGACTCTTCCACTTATTAGGTATGTGACCTTGGGCAGCCTATTTAAATTCTCCAGGACTCAGAAGCAATAAGATAATTATAGTAGACATTTTAACCTCATGGGGTTGCAGTAAAGATTAAACGATACACTACATGTAAAGTGCTTAGAACACAGCTGCAAATTATTGTTACTCTCATGAAAAATTTAAAGAATAGATATGAATATGATTTTAGCAGTGGAAATAATCATTTAATAATTGATTAAATAATCAATCACAAGTTACTGATTGGATAACTATTATATAGAAGACACCATGTCTTGCATTTGGATGTTAGGGAGATGGACAAGTTATGACTGGGAAAATATGAAACATACCCAAAAGACTCTAAGAAAAAAAGCTAACAATATGTACTATTTAGTAGATAAGCTCTGGGTCAGACTAGCTGGGTTCTAATCCAAACTCATACTCGTGAGCTTTATGACTTTGGGTGAAACACTAAATTCTCGCTGTCTCTCATATTCATCATCTATCAAACGGGGATGATAATAATAATGATATACAGCTCATTGGGGTTACTGTGAGCATATAATACCAAGTATTGATGTAGATCATAATTGCTATGCAGTTCAACAGATAAAAGATGGCTTAAATTTGGTGGATCTAGAAAGACTTCATAAAAGACAGTAGATTATATTAGTATATTAAAGAATACAGTGGAGATGAAGTAGGCAAAGAAGGTTGTATAGGAGTGGGAAAAGATTATTCTAAAAAAAAAAAAGTGGGGGAAGACTTCTGGTTTCCAGTCCAGCATGTAAGGAGCTTCGAAAGCATCAGTTTCATCTTCACAGCAACAAAAATTCAAAAAACTCTTCTTAGATCCTTCAGAGAATAGAGATCACAGGGGAAACTGCCGCCCCAAAACTGAAGAGACAACAGGCAGATATAGACAGTGACAACTTAGCAAAGCAGAAACTTGGGGAAAGGAAAGGTGGCTGGAGCCTGTACTGGGTGAGGAAAAGGTAAACTGTAATTAACAAATTGCTGGAGGCTCAGTGTGGGAAAGCTGGAGGGATATGAACTCTAGCGGGACCAGTCTTAGCGGCACCCCAACAATGTTACCTCCAGGAGCCCTACCAAGTTCTCACGGTGAAGACTGGAGAGAAAAATCTCTGCTTCTTACAGGGAGAGGGGAAAAAGTAGCCATTTGGAAGTGTGCCTAATTTTCTTGGCAAATTCTAGATTTCCTATCTCACCTAAGGGGTCTGGGGTGGGGTCGGGTAGGGTGAGAGTAGTCACAGTGAAAGGACGCAGACTCACTAGAAGACTGAGCTCAAACCACAGGATTGTAGAAAGCTTCCATTCCCCTGACCTTACACTCAGCACCTGTCCACCCCATCATCACATCCGTAGGGCTCCTACATACTAACAGGGAACTGTACTGAAAGAGCATCGTCTCTCAGACCTTATTTAAGAAGTTTGGGACATGAAGATACAAGGGAGACAAAAACAAGGACACCAGAGGAAACTTTACCTTCTGTCATCTACAGCTGCAGTAACTAGTAAACACCACCTTACTCCTAGCCAGATAAACAAAAAACCTTATACTACAGGCCTGCTTACCTTGATTCCTTCAAACCAATTCATCATGTTCACCATTGACACAAAATTACAGGTCATACTAAAAAAATGATATGGCCCAAAGTTGACATTTATAATACCCAAAGCATGTTTGAGGGACAAGAAGACAGTTTATAGAAGAATAATAGATGAAATCAGAAATGCAATTTGGGAAAGAACATAGGAAGACTTTAAAGCCAATTGAAAGGCAATGAAGAGCTTCTGATGATTTGGAGACCAGGCGTCATTATTTAGGGATATTAACCCTGCATCCGTGTGAAGAGTGGCCTGGTTTAGGAGAATATTTGCATGGAGATGAGTTGCCTTGACATGTGCAATAGCCCAGGAGTTAACTAAGATGACAGAGGTGGAGATGCAAAGAAAGAAAAGGATATAAGTTGAGAATGAAGAGGTGACAATTTGCAATTCAAAGAGAATTAACTGTGTTGATGATAATGTCAATAACCGAAAAAATAAAATCAGGAGTAGGAGATTCTTTCTTTCTTTTTTTTTTTTTTAAACATCTTTATTGGAGTATAATTGCTTTACAATGGTGTGTTAGTTTCTGCTCTATAACAAAGTGAATCAGCTATACATATAAGTATATCTCCATATCTCCTCCCTCTTGTGTCCCCCTCCCACCCTCCCTATCCCACCCCTGTAAGTGGTCACAAAGCACTGAGCTGATCTCCCTGTGCTGTGCAGCTGCTTCCCACTAGCTATCTATTTTACATTTGGTAGTGTATATATGTCCATGCCACTCTCTTACTTCGTCCCAGCTTCCCCTTCCCCCTCCCCGTGTCCTCAAGTCCATTCTCTATGTCTGAGTCTTTATTCCTGTCCTGCCCCTAGGTTCTTCAGAACTATTTTTTTTTCTTTTTTTAGATTCCATATATATGTTTGCATATGGTATTTGTTTTTCTCTTTCTGACTTACTTCACTCTGTATGACAGATTCTAGGTCCATCTACCTCACTACAAATAACTCAATTTCATTTATTTTATGGGAGATTCTTTCTTAAAGGAAGGTAAGTATGAGTCTGAATATGTGACTTGGAGATACTGGCAATTGAAAATATGGGACGAGGTTGTGGAAATAAGGGCTACATAAATGCAGGAATGAGCAAATTTTGAGCACTGAGAGAATAAAACCTCTAAGTAAGCAAAATATGTAGGAAAAGACATAAAAAGGTCAAAGTCAGAATACTGGGTGAGACTCACAATTAGGTCTTAGAAGGAGAAAGAAAAAGCACAAAATATGAATAAAACATTAGGGGAAAAATCACAGTCCTCTGTACTGAAAACACAGATGAACACTTCAAGAAGGTGTGGATTGATCAAATGCAGCATTAGAAGAATCAGGTCATTATGATTATGAAATCAATAAAGTCCTCAAACACAGACAGAATACAAGCTCCATGAGGGTCAGGAATGTACCTGATAAACAATTATCTCTACAGTTTTACATCGGTGACCAAAAGTCAGTGACCAATAATTATATGCTGAAGAAAGAATATTTTTTGCAGAAGACAGATTGTAGAGAGTCAAAGAAGATGTGTGTAGTGAGGTAGGGGATACAAACAATGTGTGGGAAATGGTAATTGGAGATTAAAACAATAAAAAACAATAATACTTGGATGGGAAACAAAGTTAAGGTTAGGTAGTTAGGTATTTCATTTTGTTTGTTTTTTAAGGTAAGAGAATTGTGATGCTTGAAGGCACAAAGTAGTGATAAAGAGGCAATTTAAGGACACACAAAAAAGGAAGTAAATACAAGGAGGCAAGGTTCTGAGAAGATAGAAAGGGATAAGCTTAATGGTTCATTATTTTATTGAGAAATAAAGTCTGCAAATAAATATGCATTTAGTAAATTCCTTTTAGAGAAACTATGATTCCTGGATACTTGTAAAATGATAACTAACCTGAAAGATTTTCAGATTATTTATTCAGGGTTTAAGCTTGCCCTACAGGATTCTAAAAGAATTGCTTCATTCACATGCTTTTCACTGAACACCATGTCTCACAGATGATAATACCTCCTGGCATTTCCAAAAAAAGAAAGCATCATCTGGGTCCTACCTGAAACAGTTATTAAGTATTCCTGGAAGTATTTTAAGTGAACACAGACAAAACTAAGACAAAGAAAAGAAAAACAGAAATTAAGATTTTGTTTCTCCCCAGAGGCAGAAAAACGTGATATAAATTGGTTGGGGTATTGATTCAAATGGTACATGTGGGGACTTCCCTGGTGGCGCCGTGGTTAAGAATCCGCCCGCCAATGAAGGGGACACAGGTTCGAGCCCTGGTCTGGGAAGATCCCACATGCCGCAGAACAACTAAGCCCGTGCGCCACAACTACTGAGCTTGTGCTCTAGAGCCCACGTGCCACAACTACTGAAGCCCGCGCGCCTAGAACCGTGCTTCGCAACAAGAGAAGCCCACGCACCACAATGAAGAGTAGCTCCGCTCGCCGCAATTAGAGAAATCCCACGCACAGCAACAGACCCAACGCAGCCATAAATAAAATAAATAAATAAAATACAAATGGTACCTGTGGATGATTGGTAGTGGTTCAAGGTTTGACACCAACATTGCTTTTTGCCAACAAAATGGAAATCACTGTCAGATCATGAGAGCTTAAGACACACAGAGGACTTATAGATGATCTGGGCTTGTTCTTGCTGTCTAAACATCACCAAAGTCAAGTTTACCCTTTGTCTCTGAGTAAAATAAGGAAAAGAGGAACAACCCTGGATTAACCACTCACTTCATGAAGAGAACTACCCTTGTTTTCTCACTTCATGAAGATGAAGTGAGAAAGAGAATTGCCTTTATTCTGACTCTGGTTGACAAACAAATAATGAGTGTCATTCATTGCCTTTCTGCAATGGTTTAGAGAAATCTAAACCTGCAAGACACGTTCTGAGATTTATCAGCCAAAAAAGTCTCCTGTTTTTTTCTCCTTGGCATTGCTGTATATCTGGAGTGGAATGTTTGTAGTTCTAAAAAGTAACACAAGACAAAGAGAGTAGAAATGATACTGAACTGTGGTAAGAAAATGGCAACTAGAGTAAATAAGAAGTATAGAAAAAATACTTGTTTCCTTTGAGCTATTTTATACTGATAAAATGCCATCTTCCAACATTTTTGTCTTTTAGAAGAGAAACTACTGAGTATTCTTCACTTATCTGATCATCACATTTTACATTTCAGTAAGTTTTGAGAATGTCATGTTAAGCCTTAGAGACTAAGGGTTACAACTGTAGGCTTTTGCTTTAGAGAGACGTGGGTCCCAGTGCTGGATTCCACAAGTGTCTTCTGTGTGGCTGGGGGCAAGTTATTTATTCTCTCTGTGCACCCATTTCCTCTGCTGTAAAACTTCAAGGTATTGTGAGGATTAAACAAGAAAGCCAGAAGAAAGCCAGGGACCTGGTGATCGGCACTCAGTGCATACCAGCTACATAGACACAATTTTTGACAAGACTTGTTCTATTTAGTTACATTTAACAATTATCAATTTTTAGTAGTAAAAAGAAATAAATGATAACAATAAAAAACCTCTCTTCATCTGTACTGTATGAAAGTAGACTCTTTAGTACTCTTTCATTCTAAAGTATATAATTACTGAATTAATACATTTTTAGAAAATATCAGAGCCAAACCACTTTTACAAGATGATATTAAAGGTTACCAAAAGTTATAATAAAGTCAGAAAAATATGTTATGCTATTTATTATTACTCATTTTATCCTAATATCCTATGTCTCCTTTTACCTAATGCTTATATGTTTTGGGGGCAACACAGGAGAAAAGTAAAGGGGAAAGAAAAAGGAGGTACAAATAGCAGGAAATGAGAAAAAAATACTAATATTCATAATTTACATAATTCTATAATGCATAACTTGAGCATAAAGAAAAAATATTGACAACGAAAGAAAGTTAGAATAACTACATATTTTGTAGTTATGCTAAACATAAAGGGACCTGTCTAGGCCAAGTCAAAGAAACAGCTCTAAAATTAAGTAGAACAGAGAAAGCTTTCAAAAGAATCTGAGATAAATTCAGAGATCCCACATGATACCAGATCCAATTATGGGAATAATGCTGTCTAATTCATTGTTAAAACAGAGCAACCAAAGGAAATCAATTTATATGACCAGTAAAGGCCCAGGTGGCCACGCTGGCCATGCTGGTGATCATAGTTGTGGTGATGGCTGTAGTGGTGGTGGTGTTTGAGATTCATGATGCAGTGATTGCCACTATTTTCAACTCAATTCTGTAGTAAGACAAAGTTCTTCCTATTCAAGAAGCTCCAGAATATGGCTGTCTAGTTGTGAAACAACTAAATATCGTAAGGAAAGCATCATTCTACCAACAAAAATTATTGCATTATATAGTACTTAAGAAAAAAATTTAAGGGCTTCCCTGGTGGCGCAGTGGTTGAGAGTCCGCCTGCCGATGCAGGGGACATGGGTTCGTGCCCCGGGCCAGGAGGATCCCACATGCCGCGGAGCGGCTGGGCCCGTGAGCCATGGCTGCTGAGCCTGCGCGTCCGGAGCCTGTGCTCCGCAATGGGAGAGGCCACAACAGTGAGAGGCCCGCGTACCGCAAAAAAACAAAAACAAAAACAAAATTTAAGGTGATTACTTGAAAATGTTGGTCCTATAAGAATTAATACACAACGTATACATACAGATCTGGGATCGTTTTGTATAGTGAGTTATGTAGACAAGACCTGTCATCATAGGGATGTTATCACACAGTCATAACTCTTGTCTAACTGGTATTTCCCAACTCTGTAATTTCATAAAAACAACAGACTATGGACTTTGAACCTTAACTACATATTAGGAAAAAAAAAAACATATAGAAGACAATTGAAAGAAAATATGGAAATAAAGAAAGACATTGTTTTTTCTCTTTGAAAGTTATGGAACAAGGAACCACCATATTTGGGCAATAATACAGAAATACAGAAAGCAGTTATTTTTTAACATAGAGACTACTGATACCACAAGAAAAACTGCATGATAAGGTTTAATTATTAGGATGTAATATACACAATATAATATTATGAAGATAATCACCCCACTTTACTTTTTATATGTTCTTGTTTTTTCAAAGTACCTTTTGCTTAAAGTAGACTTGAAGTTAAATATAGATAATTTTTGCAGTTTCTAGTGGCAAGTGTGTGAATTCATAAGCAAGAGATTGCCCATCTTCGAAGATATCCAGATAGGGATACTTTTCAGTACCTCTTTAGTCAATTCAAGTGGTTTTTTTTCACTTGAGAGACAAGAAAGCCTTCTCTATGTATGCAATGTAATACAGAACAGAACTGTCCAACAGAAACAGTGAGTCACATGTGGTTTTAGAATTTTTAGCAACACATTTAAAAAAGTAAAAGGAAATAGGTTAATCCTTAGTAATACATTTTATTTAACCCCATGTTCCCCAAATGCTATCATTTCAACATATAATCAATGCACCATTAATGAGATATTTTTAAAATTCTATTTTCTTTTGTACTCCATCTTCGAAATGCAGTATGTATTTTACACTTAAAGCACATCTCAATTTGAACCAGCCATATTTCAAGGATTCAACAGTTCCATGTCACTGGTGGCTATCATATCAGACAGTGTAGGCTATAAAAGAAAGCCTTTTAGTCAGAGAGCAATATTCCAATCCCCCTGCCCACTTACCCTTGTGGCTTGGTCAAGTTTTTTAACCTTTCTAAGAATTTAGTATCCTCTATATCACAATGTATTAAAAGGATTAAATAAGATAACAGATGCAAATCTTTTACCGTTTCTGACTCTTAGGAAACATTTAACATATGTTAGTTCTCTGTTTCTAAATCCCTCTGAATTTTCTCCTTATTTTTTTTGAAAAAAAAAATCCTTTTGTTTGGATTTTCGTGAAGATAAGAACAACAACTATTCAACACCCATCCACAGCCCTTTAGGAAACAGCAATGCAGGCACCCTCATTCTAGTGGCTACACAGAAAATGTCTTTAACTTATAGCACCTTCCCACCCTTGTAGCTCCTAGGCTACTCTCCACTGGTTCCTGGTTCCTGGTTGATCCTTCTTTGAAGGCTCCACTTTTCCTTATTTTCCTCATAGTAATTAACTTCCCAGACACTATACAAGCTTTTTATTTATAATGCTTGATATTGATTTTCTATTCCGCTCTGCTACAGTGTCAGCCACAGGACAGCAGAGATCCTGTTTTGATTTATTCAATATATATTCCAAATAACTAGAACAGCAGCTAGCAAAAAATGGGCTCAACGACTATTTGTTGACTGAATGAATGACTGAAAAAACATTTTTTCACCATGCCAACGTAATTCATTTTATTTGCGCATCACGCACCTGTAGAAACTCTTCCATTTAGTCACATGCGTTTTTAAAGGGGTGGCTGAAGCATTACACAAATCCGAGCTGTTTTCCTTTAACCCTCTTCTCAGACTTTAATGTGATGATGACGACGAAGAGTAGTAGTATGTACAGTAGTAGTAGGTTAGTAATTAACTTCCCTTGAAGTATCCAAAAAATTTCTATTTTAAGCAGAAATTTGCTGTGAACCGGTATCATAATAAATTCCAGTGTATTGTTTAAGGATCAGATAAACTAAAAGAAGTAGATATTTACAAATCATATACTTTGATTCTCTGAGTATCATTTGAAAATCTAGTGAAGAGATTATTTTTATTATTGTTTTCATGTCTTCATTTCTACCTTGCGTACAAATAAATCCCTTAGTGTTTTCTGAATATCCAGTTCTTATTTCATGCTAGATGTCATATTGCCAAGGCTTTTTCACTTAAGTTGCATTCATATTTTTGGGGAACTATTTTTTAAAACATCTTTATTTTGGGAAATTGCAAATTTATACTGAAGTATAAAAAACAGTATAATGAAATCCCATCTACCCAAAACCCAGCTTCAACAATTTCAACCCATGATCAGTCTTGTTTCCTCTATATTACCACCCACATCCTCAATACCACTAGATTACTTGAAAGTAACCCTAAATATCAAATTACATCATCTTTATATACTTCAGTATATATTTCTACAAGATTAGAACTCTTTTTTCATAACTATTATATCACATTTAAAGATGAACTATACTTCCTTACTATAATTAAATATTTAGTCAGTAGGAAGCATATTTTATATGTTAATACAGATATATTTATTGGAACATATATGTATACATGGGAATATATATATATTCCCAACTTTTTATATAATGTCGCACATAGAAATGATTATACTCCTATAGCATGCTGCAATAAATGGAAGAGGGTAATTGCTGTTTGTTTTCAAATCAAAGCCTTCCACATGGGCATCTGATTGGCAGTTTTCATCCTAAGCACATGACAAGTTGGGTGATACAGGACTCTAAAGGCTCAACAGTAAACAAACAGAGCAGTAGCTTTCTAAAGAGCGATGAGAACATATGACAAACGTCTACTACACCGAGTTATCTATTTCCTCCAGGGATAACTGTTCTCTTTTCACGTCCTTATCTTTCTCTTTCATGACATTGGTTTTCTTTAAATGCCTGGTAATCCTTGGTTATCCATTTCAACTTTTTGTTTTTTTCTTAAATTTTTATTGGAGTATAGCTGATTTACAATGTTGAGGTAGTTTCAGGTATACAGCAAAGTGAATCTGTTAATACATATACATATATCCATTCTTTTTTAGATTCTTTTCCCATATAGGCCATTACAGAGTATTGAGTAGAGTTCCTTGTGCTATACAGTAGGTCTTTATTAGTTATCTATTTAATATATAGTAGTGTGTATGTGTCAATCCTGATCTTCTAATTTATCCCCACCCCTTACCGCCGGTAACCATAAGTTTATTTTCTACATCTGTAACTCTATTTCTGTTTTGTAGATAAATTCATTTGTAGCCTTTTTAAAGATTCCACAATAAGTGATATCATATGATATTTGTCTTTCTCTGCCTGACTTACTTCACTCAGTATGACAATGTCTAGGTCCATCCATGTTGCTGCAAATGGCATTATTTCATTTCAACTTTTGAATGAAGGCCTCTGTTGCTTAGTATATAGGTAACAGGAAAGAATTTCCGCTGCTGTTATACAGAGCTGTTTCCCCACCGAGCTCTCCTTTGATTGGAAGAATGAAGAGAAGGTGCTGGACAGGTGGGTTGGGCATGGAGCCACACAGACGTCCCTATGGGGCAGTAGTTCTCAACCTTGGATACACATTAGAAACTTATGGGGAGTTCCTAAAAATCTTGCTGCCCAGGCCACAACATTGACCAATTAAGTCAGAATCTTTGTGGGGGGATCCAGATATTAGTACTTTGTTTAAACTCTCCAGCTGATTCTAATATTCAGCCAAGATTGAGAACCACTGTCCTTGGTTGTGAGACCAAGGGGTCGGCAGGCATGCAAACTGCAATGCTCCAATTTTTTATTCTTGGACAGAGTTATCTTTCTTTACTTCCTCCTGCAAACCTATAGTGTTGATCCTGTGCAGCCCCATGTATGACCCTGTCTCTTTTTTCAGGATCTAATTATCTCATGATAATCCTTTCCCAGGCAGGCAGATGCCCAGTTTTCTTTAGATGACAGTAGTCTGATTTTATCCTGGGAGAAAAAGCTACTTTTGTGAGCAGCTGTGTTTGAAACCCTGGTCCTGGCAGGGAAACACGAAGGGTGGGGCCAGGTTCCCAGCTCAGCCAGGCATTCTGAGCGCTGTTCCTCAGTCAGTTACTCTCAACAATTCTTCGTAACATTTCTCGGTATTTGTATTAGCTCGGGCTGACATAACGAAATACCACAGACTGGGTGCTTAAACAATAGAAAGTTATTTTCTCACTGTTCTAGAGGCTCAAAGTCCAAAATCAAGGTGCTGGCAGGGCTGGTTTCTCCTGAGGCCTCTCTCCTTGCTTGCAAACGGCCACCTTCACTGTGGGTTCTCACAGGGGCTTTACGCTGTGTAGGTGTCTCCTGGTGTCTCTTCCTCTTTCTATAAGGGCACAAGTTCTACTGGATGAAGGCCCCAAATTTATGACCTCACTTGACCTTAAAACCTCTTTAAAGGCCCTTTCTCCAAATGCAGTCACATTGGGGGTTAGGGCCTCAACATCTGAATTTGGGGGGGGGACACAATTCCGTCCAGGACAGTGCTTTTGATTTTAATCTTAGAATATTTGTGTAGCTTCCTTGGGAAGATCGACAGTGAACCATGTTTCCCTAGGATGGGATTTCTGCTGTCTTTACTCCATTCATTCTGATCCCATCAGCTTTTTTTTATTCCTTTCTGGAATACCTCAAACATTTCTGGTCCAAGGACTGGAATTTTTAAAAATGTGTTACAGTACAGTTATTATCTCCTTCTGTATGTGTATGTATGTGTGCATGAGTGTGTGTGGACATGATCAAAGTGAGTGGTCTGATAAACATGTGATCGAGGGCTGGCTTTTGTGTATAACACACCATATTCCTGACCAAGCCTCCACCCTCCCTACTCTATCAGAGACCAGGGTGAGATGCTGATATAAACCTAGAAGGAATAGAGGTTAAGTGGTCCCAAATATGGATGTTAAGGAGATTCAGACAGAGCTGTATAAGGATGAAGGAAGATAGTGATGTTCTGGGAACGGGCTTGGATGAGGCTTCAAACACCAGGGGTTCATTTCTGGCTTGGTCACTCAGTATACAGGCTCAGAGAAGACCTTTAACTTCTCTGGTTCCTCATCTCTAATGTAGGAATAATAACATCTGTCCTGTCTGCCCAATAGGAAGTACAGTTATCACTCGTTAGCCTGCAGGGCTCTGTCAACCAAGTACCAAGTAAGTTCTGTCTGTTGAACACTTAATACTTTAAACTGCTGTCATACACATTAGAGCATTAGTGTCACTAAGACTGTTTGCGGGTACTTTTTGACCTTGGGCTGTGAACACAGAATTGCACAACAGTAAGCATGTGGGTTATATCAGGCAGTATATTCCATTCCAGTTACCTTCCAAACATTTACTTAATTCAGTTCCCAACACATTGTGTGTGGTGTTTAGTAGGCACTCAGGAAATATACGTTGCCTTAATTAATCCAAAATATTTGCAATAAATACAGAAGGAGATAGATCCAGGTCACATGAGGCCTACACAAGTATTCATCAAGTGCTACTCAAGTTTAAATGCTGGAGAGAATATAAACATAGCAAAAGATGTGACTTCTGCCCTACCGGAGTTTACAATCTAATTCTGGAGATGGTTAACTTATTATAACATTAAAAAGAAAATAAATTTATGAGGGAAGGGAATAAAAAAGAGACAGCAGCCTTTTGAATTGTACCTCTGTTAATTCATGTCACGCAAATGTCATTCTTGCCATTAAATCCCGTATATACTAAGCCCAAACACTATTTATTCATGTGCAGACTGGAGAGTGGATTAATGCTTGAAGTTTCTCTCTACAACTTTGGCAATGGCTCCAGAAAGACTCATAAACAGGCCTGCGATGGGCATTGAAAATGCCCTCCTTATGTATCTAATGCTTCATCTTGGTAACAATAAGTGAAAAGATACATAAATGCAGCTTTAATTAACAACGATGTTGTGATGCTTAGAAACAGACTGTAGGCTCTTTGAATCTGCTGGCCTTCTCATAAAGAATTTTGTTTTTCCCAGAAGGTCAACATTAATTAATGTCCTTATAATCTATTTAGCAGCCCATTGTCTCAGTGATGTCTAAACAAGTTTAGTGAGCCATAGTGGTGTAGCCAGGATGATATAATCAGAGTGCTTTGAAAAGAGCACTCTGCAAAAATATACTGTCTTGTGTAGTGATTAGCAGGGAGGATAATAAAGGATTCTGTCAGAATGATTAGTTTTCCTTATCTGTGGATGACATTACTTGTATACCATATTGCATAAATAACCAGATGGAAAACTTTTCATGTGGTCTTTAATGAACTCACACAAGCTATAAAAGTTCAAAAAAAGAAAATAAACACAACTATTAATAGTCCTTAATTGTTGCATTAAAAGGTATCCATAGATTACTTATGCTTGTCTTTTGGGACAATGTGTGGAAACTTTCTCATGTCCATCGATTATACTTCTACTTTTTCTTAAACTGAGCCTACAATACTTTTTGTCCCAATAGTAGTATTATACAAGCAGACATGCTCGGTAATTTTCAAATACTGTCTTAGGAGAAGGAAAGATTGCAAAGATTGCTGCAGATGTTATCAAAAGAACCTGCCAGCATTTGTTTTCTAGATGTTACTGTCTGGATCTTAGTAGGAAATAAATATTGGTTTATTTCTTACAGTTTCTCAAGGAACAGAAACTAATATTTATCCTCAGGAACTATCGGAAAAGTAAAAGAAGTTCCATCTAAATGTATATTGATTACTGCGATGTTTAATATTAGGAAATAATTTAAGAATTTACCATTAGATAAGTTTATAAATTATGGTATATCCAACAAGTAGAACACTATGATATAATAAAAACTGTGTTGCTAAACATATTTCATAGCATAAACTTGTTTGCACTATGTTTTTTGAATTACTAAATCAAGTAGAAACTTTCTTTTTATTGGCCAATATGTGCATTAAGGAAGAATGACAGGATATGCAAATACGAAGCTTAAAGGTGGTTATATTACTCTACTGGAACAACTGGGGTTTTCTTTTTTCTGGTTATTTATATTTTTAAAATTTTAGAAAAAGATGTATTACTCAGTAATGTAAAATTGATGAAAAGAAATACTGAAGAAAAAAATAAATACTAAAAGAGTGAAATACAATAGTTCAGGCTTTTTAAGGAGTAAAACTTGAAAATATCCACCACATTTTCCACACACATAAATGCGCTACCATCATGTACGTTAGAGTTTCTTTTGAGGTGTGATTCCTGGTTTCAATTATTTTCTTTTTATTTTTGCATTTATTCCTCCTCTCCTCTCCTCCAACCTTATCACCCATCCAAGTGATTCATGTTAATAAACGAGTATGTATCCTTTTTCATCCTCTTTTCCACATTCACGTAGTTATTCTGGAAATATCTAGGTATGGAGTTATACATATGCACAGATGGGGGGGCAGTCATTGTTTGTTTTAGACATATTAGATCACACCATATAATCATTTTGCACGTCGCTTTACTCCTTTTAGAATATCTTTTGGAAATCCCTGCAAATCAGCTGTATGGCACTAAACTCTCTTTTTAGTGGCTGCGTGATATTGTGTGTTGTGGATGTAACCAGTTACGTTGGCTGTTCCTCTAGGTTCTTAATTTTGGCCCCTTGGGGATAGTTGTCAATTTCTGAAGACATTTTTGAGTTGTCAGCACCCGGGAGAGGAGTGATGCTGGTATCAAGTGGGTAGAGGCCACGGATACTGCCAAGCATCACACAGTGCACAGGGCAGCCGCACAACAATTAATTAGATTACCCAGAGCATCACTAGTGTCCAGGCTGAGTCACCCACCAGGCAAACTCTGATCTCAGGGTGTTTGGCACTGGGGCTGGAACACTCTTTCCTTAGGTACCTACCTGTATCACTCTCTCACTTCCGTCAAGTCATTTTTCGAATGGCATTTTCTCAGTGCAGCCTATTCTGACCAGCTTATTTAAATTGCCATCCTCCCCCAACCCATCCCCTGGCCTTCCCGATCCTACTTCCTCTATTCTTTCTTTCCTCTACTTCTAACAGGCCATATAACTTATTTACTTATTATGTTTATTTATTATTGTTTCCCTCCGTCTAGAATGTGAACTCCACTGTGGCAGTGAATTTTGTCTGTTTTATTCACTAATGTAACCCCAGGACCTAGAACAGTGCCTGACACTTAATAAATGAATCAATAAAAGAAGAAAGGAATGAATAAATGATTGTATGAATGATGCATGTTCATTTTATTTCTCATTTCTTTCAACTGCAAACAATGCTGATGTAAATTCCTTACACACATGTACTTATGTCTTGGTCCTTGTATTTCTATGTGGCCAGAATGCTTTCCAAAACAGAAAATTTCCCATAACCATTAATGAGTATCCTTCTGCTCCCCCCCTCCATCTCTCAATCATCTGTAAGTGGCTTTTGAAAATCTCTTCCCATCTGATTATTTTAATTTGCATTTTTCTGATGAGTTGGGAACTTGAGCTTCATTTAATATATTTGTTGATTATTTGAATTTGATCATCTGTGAACTGGCTGGGCAAATCTTTCCTGGTTGTTAAAATTGCCATTTCTAATAAGTTTGTGAGAGTTATCTGTATATACAGTCTACCTGTAATATGTAAAGAAAAAAACTTCAAATCTATTATATGCCTGTTGATTTTGTTTATGAAATATTTAGACCATAGCTATAATTTTATATCTGGGCTTTTGGAGGTTTGATACTGCCTTTAAATTATACATAGTTTACCCTATGTTTTCTTGGTAAGAGTTTTATTATTTTAATTTGTTAGATCTACATCTTTAATCCATCTGGAATATATGTTGTATATGAAATATACAGAAGAAAAACTGGAATTTAATTTCATTTCCTTCCAGGTGGACAACCAGCTATGCCAGCATCATATTAAATAATACAACTTCTTCCCACTGAATTGGCCTTTGTTATATACTAAATCCTCCTAATTACTTACCTAAGTGTCTTGATTCTCTGTCCTGTTCCATTAACCTATAACATGGTGTATACTAATCTCATTTATTTTTTTTAAGGAAAAAAAACTTGATGAAAGGCAGAAAAAATACAACTTGACAGGTCGAAAGGAACAGAAATATTCAATCTGAAGCTGAATTAGGAAACAGCTTTAAAATAAGAATGAACATCCATGCTGTAACTGAACATCATGATATTTTATCCCTAAGAAAAGTTTTGTCCCTAAGAAAAGTTATCACTGAAAAAAGTTATTTTTAATTCCTAAGAAAGTTAGATTCCTAAGAAAAGTGTTGAGTATCAGGTAAGATTTCAGGGTAAAAGTAAACAAGAATGCAAGCTTCCTTCTACTCTGACTCTATTAATTGGAAAACCATTTAAGATTACGCCGATCTCATGTCACAGGCAGGAAGCAAAACTTGTTCAGAGTTTGCTGATGCTCATTCTTTTTATCACCACTTACCTTTCAAATCTCTGCCCCTGTACTTCAGAGGGTCTGGAATGAAACTGGTGGCAGGCTAGCGATCATCGTGGGGCAGCATGCCAACTATATACCTTTGTCTACTGCATGCATTAATCTGAATGTTCCCTACTTGTCCCTGCCCCCAACTGGGGACTTTAAGGCCACCTTTAGGGTAGGGTAAATAAAATCTGTGAGTCTCTTAAATAGAGTCATTGATTTCCTTGTTGCGGCAATATCAGTTCTAGGTCTATTAAATAATTCAGGGGTTAAACGGAAGGAACTCACTCTCTTTTCATAAAGGCTATCGAGCTCTACCCCCACAAAGACATAAGGAAGGTGCTCTGACATTCACTCAAATAGTTAAATCAAATTTCCAGCCCAGTGAACTACACGGCCTGACTATCTCTACTGCATTTACCTGGTGTGTGATCGAGGTCTGGACTCAATGCTTCAGTAGGAATTCTGCTGCCAATGGCCCAATCCAAGTCATCTTGAGAGTCTTGAGTAAGACTGCAAGCTGTGGTCCAGCTTCCTGAAGTTATTTCAAAATTGCAGCTTCCTGCCGTGCTTGTATACTGGCCTAAGGAAACAAAAATATTAATGGAATGCTGTAGAAATGTATGTCACACTTGATATTATACTACATTTGCGATGATTTAAAATTAGTATTTGCATACTCTGTCTATTTACAAATTTAAAGAACCAGGGTATTTGCACTCATTGGAAATATCAGTTGTACACTGAAACTTTTTTTATCACAGGGTCTAGAAGCAGTGCATGAATACTGTCATTTAGCCATTAAGGATTTACATGGATTGACTAATAACATTTTAGATGACAGATAAAACTGTATCTACACATGAACAATGTACAAAACATTATGATAATTTGGATTATTCAGGTCAAATAAATCAGTATCTCCAGTTGTCTGGATGTTTAACTCCTTCCCTCTGTCCACTCTGGTGTTTGAACAGCATAGACCATTACAGAGGAAAAGTCATTTAACTAGAGAAAAGGTGCCTTTGGTAGAAGTAGTAAACCATATAGGATGCAAACCCTCTCATCATTCCATACCCATCACCCACGTACAACATTTCAGAGCCAGTCACTAAATTATTTCTCACTAAATAATGAAAGAAGTTCTCTTCTAAAAGTATTGATTCATAACTCATCAAAAAACTAAGTTGTTCACAATGAGAAAAATTACTAGATAACTGATTGTCTACTACCTAGTCATCTGTGAAAAGTGCCTTCATAATACCCTGATACTGCTTTCATTTTTCTTTCATTTTCTTTTTGCATAGCAGTTATTATTTTTGAGCATTCACTGTAAAAACTGTGTTATAGAGACAGAATGAATTATTGGATGGTTTAATCAGTATGAATCAACTGAGATTGTCATTGACTTTTTTTTTTTTAGAAAGATGAAGTTTGTATTATTTTTAACGTTTCTTCTCCAGATGGTTTCTTGTTCATAACTTTTTCTTAACATAAAACTATTATTAGCATATATAGAAACTTTGTCAGCAAGGAAAAACTTGCTGTTAAAATGGATGCCAAACATTTGGCAAAACAAAGCTTTAATATTTTTATAGAAAATTTTCTGGATCTCTAAGAGTTATTTTCATAAAATCTCAGCATTTTACTTCTCTGGCATGATTGCATCTTATCCCTAAAAACTAGAATCGTTTTTAATTATATACATTTCTTTCATTCATTCCACATGACTTATGCTCCATTGGTTTTTATATACTTATTTATGGGCTCTGTATATCCTTTTTATGCCATGCTTATACATAGGTTTATACCATGCTTATATAATATAGATAAAAGTGAGGAATGTGGTTCTCCAGGTGTTTAGTTAACACAACCGCAAACATGTGGAATCTTCCAATGTTACAAACAAGACAGCCATTGTGTGTTTGTTAGAATGATGTCACACACAGGTTCTATAGTATTTCTGTGTAACTGACTCCCAGGCACATAGTCCCTACAATAATTATTCTTTTTCTATTCTCTGTGACCACTCTTGTCCTTCCTCTTCTACCGTATTTAATATATGACTTTACCATTGACTCTAAAGATATCTACACAATCAGGATTCATTCTCTTACATTTCAGCCTCTCTAACTCAAATTATATCACTTTTACTTTTCCCTTTTCTAGGGTTAACCTTGGTTTATGATCTCAACTGCTTACCAAACACTGTTATTAGCATTCCACAGCTGCATTTATTTCAAAGTTATACAACTTTTCCACATCTTTCAATCACACATTCTTTATTAATTCCTTTCTTATATTGCAGAGTTAGCTGGGGTGCCCCTCTTGTTAAAAAATTACATAATTAAAAAAAAGTCTCACTCTATGTATCTTCACTCATTCTTTCCCATAGCCTTTCATACTTTTGTGCAGATGACCTACAAATCTACAGCTACAATGAAATGCAGGTGTTTATCTACAAATGTTTGTTGAACATTCCACTTGGAATATGCAATTATCATCTCAAAACCAACAAGCCTAAAATGAACTCATCATTTATCCCTCCAAATGGGTTCTTCTCTCTGAGATTATTGATTAATTTCATAGCATGAATCTTCTCTCTCTTTCTAAAGATTCAAACTATGAAGTTATCTTTGATTCTGCATTCTTTATTTCCATATCTAATCTATCACCAACAGCTATAGATTCTCCCTTCGAGAACTTGTTTAGTTCATTCCTTTCTTTGCAGCTCTATAGTTCCTGTTCCAGCTCCATTGGTTCAAGCCCCTGGTTTATGTTAAGAGCCTCTTTCTTTAGTGTAGCCTTCATCCTATCAACCTTATACATCCAAACCACATTATTAATCTTCAAGACTGCTCTCATGTTATTTCCCTTGCTCGAAATATTCAGGTGTTCACATTATTTGAAAATGCCCTCAAAACCTCTAGCCTTGAATACAATAACCTTTCTGTTGATGCAATGCTTTTTTAGGCTGAAATCTGTCTTGTCTCCAAAACTGCCTCTACTTCAATGAAATCTTTCAGAAAAATTTCTTTTGAATAAAACTGACTTTTTTCAACTTTTATGTTGAAGTACTTCTCTCTCTCTCTCCTTTTTTGGCACATGTTCTCTAGCAATTCGATGCTCATTTGTCAGTCCTTCCTTCCCTCTCTTGTTCAGGACAGAACTGCAGTTTTATCTAGGAATTCACCTTCTTTCACTCAGATATTTGTTTGAAGAGTGAAACGGCCCCCTGTAACACCAGAGGTGGCTCATGGTTTATCTAAGCAATCATGATGCGATGTTCAAACTTCCCTTGTCTTGAGTGGCTTAAGATAGTCTTGGGATGCTTTTCTAGACAATGAGACTTACTAGGGAAAAGACACCTAGGAAAAGGTTTCTTTATTCTTAAAAATAAATCAAAAGGAAGAAAACCTATTTGTCCTTTCTCAGGATATCATTGCAAAGATGCGATGCTTGGGACTAAAGAGATTCTATGGGGAGCTGACTTTATAAGAAAATCCATTATCTGAAGATGGCAGAACATAAAGAATGAAGGAGGGCATATAGTTCTATACGTTTGATGACAAAAGTTACTAAATTAACCAACTCTAGAGCTCCCTTGCTTTTGGACTTCTTGCTATTTGAGATAATACATTTTCCTTATTGTCTGTATCAGTTAGAGATGCATTTAGTTTCAAGTAACTGAAAACCCAAATAATAGTAGCTTAAACAGCTACTATTCATTCATCTCAATTAACAATATGTCAGGAAGGTGTCAGTTTAAGGTTGGCACTGTGACTGTGGTTCAAATGTGTAGTTGTGAAGCACATATTTTCCATCTTTCCTTTCTGTCATCTTGCCATCCTCATGCTCATTCATGGTTGCAAGATGATGCTGCACCTTCCAGCGTTGAAAAATCCAAATATTCAAGGCATTGAAAGGAATGGGAAGAGGAAAGAAGAAAAAAGCGTTTTCCTATTCTGGTGCTTTTTCTTTTCGAAAGGGATAACTTCCCCAAATTCCCACATATATCTCACTGGCGGGCGAGTGCTCACGGGCAGCTACAAAGAAGTTTGGAGGAGATGGTACCTGTGGCTGGTTATAATGTTGCCCTGGATAAAACTGCAGTTCTGTTTCTAAGGAACAAAAAGAAATGGATAGGCAACAAGCAGGGACTGCTATGATGTCTACACCTGTCAAGGTTGGAATTTCTGTTAGAAGTGTATTAATTAATGTATCTTCTCCATTCCATCTAGCAAATAATACTGTTTCTTGAATGTCCAACTTCTGTACTATCTTTCTCTTTCCAGATCACGTCAGTTCTCAGGGTCTGTGTGTGTGTTTTATAACAGTAATCATAGTTATTACTATTCGTTTGGCAACTTATGACTTCTTTATTTTGCACTGCCACCTTAATTGTTGTTTACTATTGAACTACTGTAAACATTTCCATGTGATCAGGTATTATTATTGAACTGCATTATATAAACCGTGATTCCATACTAATTACTGAATGATAGATGATATGAAGACTTTGTAATATTAATATTTCTTGATGATTAATATGTATCAATATTTTCAAAATGGCTATTGCTTTAGAAAAAATATTTTCCAAATTGTGATCTTTATTATGATCCCTTGAATGCATTCAAAGTATTACTAACATTATTTTAAACGACTGACACTTTTCCACTGGTACAATATTCAGCCATATTGTTGTAGGTCCGTATAAATATTAATCAACTCAGTTATATTAAAGAGATGGCTCCGTAATGAATTATTTTTAATTCTCACATCCACATAGCAACCTTATTTTGCCATACCATGATTTATAACATAGAACCATTAAACAGTTTCTCCTCATTGTGAAATGCCTTTTTGGAAAGCTGCACTGAGAAGAATTTTGGAGAATCTGGGTACAGTTGGGAAGAGTGACATGACTGACTAATGATGTTTATCACTGTAACATGCAGGAGAGAAAGTACCCATACCATTCTGCGCATCCCTAGCCTAGAATACAAGGCACGCTTACTACGTGTTTTAGGTACTAATTTCCTCCATGAAAAAAAGAGCATATTTTCTAACTTAACTGTTTCTTTTAAAAAGAATTGATCTTATTTGTTACCAACCATGCATTTTTGCAACAAGAGGTAGCAATGCAAAAGAAGATTTTATCTTTGCTCATAACCTAAGGTAAGAATTCAGTCATGAGGAATAGCTGCATTTATTGTCTGATAAGTATAAAGGACATGTAAATAAGGCATTCACAATGATGGACAAATTTCAAGAGCATATAAAAATAACAGCATGGAAGAAGCTAACATTAATCCTGAAAGACTGAACAAATATATTCTTTACATTATTTCATTTAATTCTCAAAGCACTCTGTATGTTATTATATGTACTATATAGATAAGGAAATTGAGCCTCTGAAAATTTAAATAATTGCCCAACAAATGATGGTCAAAGTCAAAATGAAGACTTCAGTTTAATAACCCAAAGGTCAATTGTTTCCTTATATTTCTCCAAAGGTGACTTTGAAAATGTTGTAATTTATTCCATTATCCACGATAGATTCTCTGCCTGCAGGAATCCAGCCCTGATGCCTCCAATATTTCCCAAAGACCATCATATAAAATATTGATGGAGTCAATTTGCAGCATCAGTCAGTCACCTGTATATCTCTGTGTGCTGTGCAATGTTCCTTTTGGAGGTGAACAAAATCTATCAAGAAGTTTTAAGAAAAGTGACTATTTCATTTGTCAACATATTGCTTTTATTTTAATAAATTCAAATACTTCTTGCATTTGTCCATCAGAGTCATGGGTAACACTAACAGACATGGATATGTAACTGACTTCAGTTTCTGATAATCAAAACTGCCTTTGTGTGTTTTATATCAATACCTCAAATAGCTGTGGGAAAAAAATAAGAATCATATAAAGTACTCTGAGAAGAAAAATGAATGAAGCAAAAAGAACATGGGCAGCATTCACATTTGAAAAACCAAAACACCTGTAACTCTTTCTGATGTTTTTAGGTCTATTTTTATATTTCATATACAGATGTACATACACACACACACATTTTTCTTCATATGTACTCCCCACATAAGCTGTGATAACCTTATTCCTGATAGCACTTGTTACACTTAAAAAATAATCAGGAATCTTTTCATTTACTAACTACCTTTTCAAAAAGCAAAGAACATTATATTTAATGCATTTTTCCCTCTAGGTTTTTTTTTCCACAGTAGAAAGTGAATTTCTGAAGCCTAACACAATGTCTTGTTCATTTTTATATACCCAATGTTTAGAAAGTTGTTCCTAGCCCTACTAGGAATAGGAATAAACACAAGAGTATAATTTTTATATAAACTTTTCAATATATGTACATTTTTACATGAGAGGAAGATATTTACTGTCTGTAATAAGTTTTCTATATGCATGTGATAGCTGTCCTTCTCACCCCACTGGATTATGTATGTCAATGCCATCATATTCAAATTATTTTTTCTTTAGAGCCTTCATAAATCTGGCCAAGTTTTTAATGTTTTGCTGGTGATTATTAAATGCTCTATTTGTTATGTCTTGTGGGGAAAATGGTGATTTCAAAATGCTTCAGAGCATTGTTTTAGAACTCCATTGAAATCAATTCCTAACAGTCAATATAAAAAATATATATATATTTTTGGTGCACTTAAAAGAAGCTAGAAATAACACTAGAAAGTATTATTTAATGTATTATAAATTTCATTTGAGAATATATATATTATAAAGGAAATATTTTGTGAAATTAAGATTACAATACTGTAGTATTCAAAATACAGTTTAAAAAAGTGCCAATCATTTTCACTTTCTTCTTTGCTTGACTTCAAATTAAAAGATGGGATGAATGTTGAGGATAATATGCTAAGTAAAATAAGCTAGTCACAAAAAGACAAACACTGTGATTCCATTTACATGAGGCACCTAGAGTTGTCAAATGCATAGACAGAAAGTAGAATGGTGGTTGTCAGGGGATGGGGGTGGGGAGAATAGAGCGTTATTGTTTAATTGGTAGAGTTTCAATTTTTCAAGATAAAAAAAGTTCTGGATATGGGTTCTGGACGCCCTCTAAGGGAAAAACCTTTCCGATGACACTTACGTAAGCTGGCATAAGCGTGAAGCTGTGGTGTTGGCTGCACAATGATGCCAATATACTTAATGCCACCGAGCTGTACAGTTATAAAGGTTAGAATAGTAAATTTTATGTTATGTATATTTTATGTATACTTTACCACAATTAAAAAAATAGCGAATGCAAGAAAGAGAAATGAACACTTCAGAAGTAAACATCCCGAGGAATAAAAATAACACTGAGCTAAAAATAAACATTTAAACGTGCCTTGTGTAGTAAGCCTTCCCTGTGCATGTGTGATATTTTCCCACTGAGAAATGGAGTCTATTCCCTTCCTCTATTTGAATCTAGGCTAGACTTTGTTATTTGAATAACCATTAGGAAGAGCCAGGAGGGACATTCTGGAACTTCTGAGGCTAAGTCATACAAACTCTTTGCTATTTTTCCTCAGGCTCTTGGAATGTTTGCCCTTGGAACTTTCTGTGAATGAAGAATGTTGCATGCCATGTCAGTAAACAAAGGACATTGTAGCCATCAGCCACTGCCCGCCCCTCCCACTCCCCACATGGTGCGCCCTGAGGGAACTCAGGGTAGAAACAATAGGATGCCCGCCACCAAGCCCTCAGCCACTGCAGCATCCCATCCCCCGCCCCCCCCAAAGGTGCACCCTGAGGGGATTTAGGATGGGAAAAACCAGGATGCTGGCCCTAGATAGCTAAGGTGTGTAGCAAAGGAATGACTTCACTGAACACAGTCTCTTGCATCTTCCCAAACACAGAAAAGCACTAAATTCCTTAACTTGAGCTATCTGGTTTTCTTTAACTAACAGTAATCTTTTGATGTTTGGGCTCCCAAAACTCCTGTATATCCTGTCTCCCCCTCTACCTCTTGGGAGCAGTCCCTCAGAGGGATCTGAGAGGCTGCCTCCTGGGCTGAAGTCCTCATACCTCTTAACTTTTAGGTTGTGCATCCTTTTACAGTCGACACATGGTAAAAGCCACTCCCATGTAAGATGTCTGACTAACCCGTGATAGCCCAAGCCACAGGGATTGCCCTGGAGGTTGATTCCATGTTGATCCAGACAGAGAAACCAGAGAGTACACGTGCCAAACATGTAGGGGATAAAGGCATCTTGGAAGTGATCCTCCAGGTCCAGCTGTACCAGTTTGAGCCATGTGGATCAGAGACAAGCTGCCTAGCCCATTCCTTCCTGAATGAATGATCCACAAAATTGCAAGCAAAATGAAACTTGTTTAGGCCACTAACTTTTAGGGTAGTTTGTTACGCTGCAAACATTAACGGCAACAGGCAGCCTGTATGGTATCAAGATTCCATATGAATGCTCACCAATAAGATATATGAAAAAAAATTCTTTGGATTTAAATATGTGTTCATATTTTAAAATTACACACTTGGCTTTATACATGAATTTAAAAATCATTTGAATTAAAGTTTGAATAAAAAAACCAAAGTGGTTCTTGTATTCCTCTTTTTCCAGGGCAATGTAATTATTAAAATTAATCATTAAACTAGTATTTTTTCAAAGTGTTCTTTTTTCACCTCACCTATAAAATCAGTCATTTTTTGGAGAAAAAGGAATGGAATCAGTCATGAGAACTGATGAAGAAATGTAGGCTCTGCTAGTTCAGTTTCTGACAATTTTAACCCTGACTCTGCACACAGTTCTATATAATGACATGATGGGAAATTTTTGTAACATGATTTGCTGTATTTGGTGCAGTTTTTAGTCTGGGGGTAAAAAGGATGGAAGGGCTGCCATTTAAATATTTGCATAGAGAAGTTGGAAAAATGTTTTGCCTATTCTAAATCTACTCTGGTGCATGGGAAGAACATTTCTTCTCAGTCATCAATGCCAATAAGTTACTCTGCTAACAAAGTGAAAATCTGTGCTGAACTGGCAGCATCAGAACAGACAAATACACTTACCACAGTGAGCTTCATCAGACCTATCAGAGCAGTCTGGTTGATAGTCACAGACCAGGTGGGATGCAATACACTTCTTGTTGTGGCACAAGAAATCAGTGGCTTCTGGGCAAATCTCAGAAGTCTCTCCCACTGGGGGGAAAACAAAATAACAAACACAAACATCATTTGGTAATACTTTCATCAAATTTGAATACTCCTTTTAGTTCCCACACTATTAGATAAGTTAAAGATTTTAATTGTTGTCCAAGGTAGACTTGTAGACAGCTCCCCGTCTCTCAGTCCCACCTGGAACTGTTCAGCAAGTAACATAGATTGTACTTCCAAAATATCTTTTAACCAGTCAAGGGCTGACCATCGTCTATTACATAAACCCAAACTCCCAATCAAGGCATTAAAAATATTTTGGTTTTTGGCTCCAGCTTAGTTTTCCAGGCTCATTTTCTGCAACTCTTCTCTTAAGCACCTGCAAGTAAATTATATCCTAGGACTGAGGGCTTCACAAATATGCCACTTGGTCTGCATTTTACCACGTGTTCACAAATGCTGCTTCCTTTACCTGTACTGACCATTCATTCCCTCTTGTGGTCTTGGTGGTCTGTTCAACCTTAGGACTCAAGGAAACAACTTCTCTCTCTACCCTTGTCTTGCCTTTCTCTTTGCCATCCAAGCCTCTGGTCGGACACTCCCTATTTCATGCTGCCTAAGGATACTTTTATTCCTATATTAAATGCTTACCACCTCGTATAAGAGCTGTTTACACTTCTGGCTGTCCTCCCAGACTCTAAGCTCCTTCGACACAGGAGTTTTTGCTGTGTTTTCTTGGGCCTAACACAGCACCTAATATACAATTTGTGCTTTATAAATGCTGGTTATAATAACTGAAGGCATAATGGTTTCATCTAAAGGGGGCTTAGAAAAGCAAATTGACAGAGAATTTTCAAAGCAATTCACATGTTGGCATATCATTTCAACTGATATGAAGTCTAATGATAATATTTTATAGCTTCGAAGTGATATACATTAAAGGTGTGAAACTATCTTTATCAAATTCAACAAATTAAATAAAGCTCAGCAATTCCTTTGTTACATCGATTAGTATGGGTTCAGGATAGGGTGTCTGCGGTGGGGGTAGGTTACTCAAGGTTAGGGAGTATTTTCATGAAGGAAAATAGTAAAACTCTACAGATTTCATAAAAGTGCATTTCCAGAGTCTTTCCGTAGTCATCCCCATAATACAATAGCTAAAACCTCAATAATTTCCAGAAATAATTTACCAGTAAAATGTAGTCTCAACACGAAGATTGAGAGAAGGCATCTAAAAGAACAGCCAATATTTATTAGATCGTGGGTATCACTAAGGTGAAGAATGAAAGGTCATGTTCTTTGAGTGATTTAGAAACTTTGCCACATAATTTTAATTAACACTAGTGAGAATTTACAGTTAACCCAGAGAACTATGTGGACATTGTTTAGTACGCTAGTCTATGCATTGGAGATTATTTTTCTATGCCACAGGCTGTGGAGTCATAAAATTACTCCACAGAGGATATGGGTTTTGACTTATAATCTAAATAATTGGTTCTTTAGTTTAAAAAAAAAATGACTGAAATAGACTCCATCTCTAAATGAGGCTTATTACCTTAACGACATAGAATAGAAAAAACATGAAGAGGAATCAAGTCAATGCTTTGAAATATAGTAAACTGAGCATAAACCAGAGTATCTATGGTATATGGGTTGCACGGATTAAAAATAAAAAGAGACTGCAATTCTAAGAAAAGTAGATCTTCTTTAAGACAAGAATATAGTCAGTCAGACTGCTGTTAGCAAAAACAGCATGGTAAATAGAAGAGGAACATTATTTTAGTGAGAATGTCTTGCATGTGTTTAGCCATTTTCAATTTCTTCATTTAGCCAAAATGATAAAGGCAGTACCTATTAACCTGGTCAACAAATACATGAAATGAAAGATAATCTCACATATACTATAGTTAATGATATGAGAATGGAAAGAGCATTGGTGCTCATAAGAGCGAGTTGAAGATGACCTGCTGGCAGAATACGGCACATGAAACAGACTAAATATTTATTTTAGCTTAGAAAATAAAGGTTGACAGAGTCCAAAAGACCTAAAACTAAAACATGATAAATGGAAAAATCCTAGGAAGAAGAAAATGTCTGCAAAATAATCATAAGAATAACCGTAAGAATCGAATACTTAATCCACTAAAAGCACGAGGAACATATAGGACTAATCCACTGTGGATTTGAATACACTGTCCCCAAAGTTAAAGTGACATCCATTGAAAACTCACATTATTCTCCTTTGAAATAGAATTTACAGTAAAGTAATCCTTGCCTGTATAAATTTGTATTTGGACTAAAACAGCTTTGTGCACAGGATTCATTACATAGAATTAGATATAATCATTCTACAGATTATGTTTGTGGATACACACTTGTTTTATCATCTCCTTCAAGTGATGATATTCAGTATGCTCTGGGATTTCAGACAGTAAATTTCATGTGGGCACACATTTTTGGCACCTTTATTTCTCATGCAGAATATTACCACATGAAGGACATAAAAGACGTGATGGCAATGGCCAGACTCCCCCTCACTGAAGACCATGTTATTCAGGCTCCTTAGGCTGAAGGAGACTGAATAACCATGACCATGTCATGTCTCCTTAGGCTTCTCTTCACTGTGACAGTTTCTCAGATTTTCCTTGTCTTTGATAACTTTTACACTTTGGACAGTGCTGGTCAAGTATTTTGTAGGATTTCTATTAGAATTTGATGTTTCCCCCTTATAATTTAGGTAGGATTATGGGTGTAGGGGAGGAAGACTACAGAAGTAAAGTGTTATTTTCATCACGTCATGACCAGGGCACGTACTATGACACAACTTGTCACTGTTCATGTTGACCTTGTCTACCTGGCTGATGTAGTTCTTGTCTTATTTCTCCACTTTAAAGTTACTTTCTTTTTTCTATCCCTTTAAATACAATATTTCTTTGGAAGGAAGTCACTGTGTGCAGACCACATAGTGGAGAGGAGATCTATGCTTCCCTCCTTGAGGGTAGAGAATCTACATAAATTAGTGTTTTACATATGGGAGATTGGTCTTTTCCCTCCCATTCATATATTTATTTAGTAATTTATATCAACATGGACTCAAGGATATTTATTTTACAATTTGAGTCACAATTTGAGTTACAATACAATGCTACTTTATTCTTTTATTGCTCAAATTGGCAAAGGGGAGCTCTTTCAGTTGGCTTCTATGTCCCTTTGACATGCTACCATCAATGTAGCCTTTTTTTTTTCTTTTGCACACTGCTTTCTGTTCTAACACCATAAGTTGCTTCAGCCTTACCTTGTATTTTTCCCAGCCCAGTCCTAGAATCAGCCATCAGCCATTTCTCCAAGCAGCCCTGGTTCCTTTTATTGGAGAATGCTGTCGGAAACCAAAATCTGGGTACTAGGTTGCCCCCTGCTACTGGGGTGTCATTGTTTCTATGCTATGATAACTTGAGGAGTCATGCCATTTTTCAATTACAGAAAATGATCAATTTTATTTCTTCAAGTACTATCTTTCCCTAAGTCTCTGTTTTCTATTTCTGGAACTAACTTTTTTTTTTTTTTTTAACATCTTTATTGGAGTATAATTGCTTTACGATGGTGTGTTACTTTCTGCTTTATGACAAAGTCAATCAGCTATACGTATACATATATCCCCATATCTCCTCCCTCTTGCGTCTCCCTCCCACCTTCCCTATCCCACCCCTCTAGGTGGTCACAAAGCACCGAGCTGATCTCCCTGTGCTATGCAGCTGCTATTAGAAGTGTTAGATTCACTTATTCTATCTTCAATGTCTCAATTTCTGTTCATATTTTTTTTCTCTTTACCTTGCTGTGCTGCATTTTGGTGAGTAAGCTCATGCTTATTTGATGTTTTATCCTTCAACTGTGCCTCTAATCTGTTTGTTTAACTTTTCCATTGATATTTATTTTCAGTTATAATTTCTGGAAGTGAAATTTAATTATTTTATTTAGTATCCTGCCTATTTTATTTTATGCTTTCCTTTTTCTGTATTATGATCCCAATAGCATGTGGTCCCAACAGCATAAATTTACACTGGCTTCATGCATTATCCTTGAAGTTTCAGTGGTTCTAGAAATTTTAATACTAATGTGTTATTTTTGAGTTCTCATTCTCACAGCATGTACTATCCTACGCGTGGTATGGCACAAGTTTTAGGGTTTTGGTTTCATGCTGGTAGCTCCTGTTCTGTTCATTTATTTTTCTTTAATTTTTTCCAACTTCCTGGACAGACAACAAATTTCTCTGGGCTTTCTCTGGAAAGGACCAGGCTTTATGCAAGGGTACATGTCTAGCTCTCCTATTCTGATATAGGGTTAAAACTTCCAGTCTCCAGATACCATTTTCTATGTCCAGGTTCCCAAGTCCTTTAAGCCCCTGGGAAGTTAGCTTTCATCTATGATCTATGTTTGAGTCCCCTCTTTGGTTCTGGAACTGGTATATTTCCTTTTCAAATTTCAGTTTGGAGTATTAACAAGTGCTTTTTAAAGATATTTTTATATGTTTGTAGTGAGTGGAAAGCACATCCTATGATATGATTTTGTTAATTTTTCTGTAGTCTAATTTTCAATATAAATTTAATATTTAAAAACTTAAAACCTTATATCATGAATTCTAAAAATAATCTCAAGAAAGTCCCATAAAACAATTTTCTCCAAATCATGCTCCTTATTATAAAAAGAAACCCTCTGAAATTGTCATATATCATTTTCTTTACCTTGTGTTCCTATAAAGGTAAACATATATGAACATTTGAGTGCATTCATTGAAACAGAAACATAAAGATATATCTGTAGTGGCTAGAAGAGGGAACTTTTTCATAAACATAGTTTCTTTTTGTTTGTTAATATATACATTTTCCTTGTCATTTATCTGTTTTAACTTGTTAATAAATCATCTTTGGATAGCTTTTATTGTAGGTATGCTTCAAAAGTTTTATCATTCTAAGTAAAAGTTTCCCTCTAGTTAAAGCTGGTAATACTGGACAGTAAATATTGATTGCTAGTGGAAAGTCAAAATATGTGTGGCCAATGTATTGATCTGAACCTCCATTCTCATGAAAGCTCTGTAACCTTAGGTAACTCATTTACTATCAATCTCTAAATGAAAACAATGGTAATCACTCTCTCATACAAAGTACTATACCTTTAAATCTAGTGACATCATCCATTTAGTATCTTTACTTATTCATCCTAGAAACATATATTGAACAGTTGTCAGACACCATGGTGGATAGTTCTGACCATCAAAGAATTTATAATCCGGTAGTGAAAACTTATGTGTAAAACAGGCTGTTTAGTGCTGTAATGGAAGATATTTAATGGCTTGCTGTCAGAGGATAACAAAATGTAGCCCTAGTTTGCACTGGTGTGTTAATAAATATTTAATATATTTATTCACCGCTGACCTTTCAAAATGCATACCATCTCAGCTTGTCATGTAGCCAATTAGAAAAAGAGGCCAGACCACTCAACTGAGAAGAAGCAGGTCCTTTATAAAACCCCATTCATTTCAGTTTCCTTATCAAGTACGTTTGGCCACATGTTGCAAATACGGAAGACTCAATGTTATCTGAAGAATAACACTTGGGTAAAAAAAAAAAAAAGGGCGAAATAGGCTCAAGAAAAAAATATTTTGGGAAAGATCACACACCTGAAATCTTCCTTCACAGATGAACTGCCTATTTCACCTGACGGCTCTCTTGTTCTAGAAATAGGATCGGGACAAGTTTGCAAATCAAAGGCAATCTCAACACTGCTGATGACTACATATCTCATGACCAGGATTTTTAAATGTCCAGAAAATAACAATAAACACCTTTCATATTTTCTATTCAGGGTGAGCGTTTAAATCTATCTTATGTTAGAAAGATTGCTAGGTTTCAAGAAGGTCACTGCACATATCAGACAACTGAGAGCAACACATCTGAATGTGTAACCTCCGTGAGCTCAGTGACAGCAAAGTTCAGTTTGTGCCAAAATTATCGAAGTGTTATCAGAGTTACTGGGCCATGTCTTAGAGGATAGCAAGAGCTTAGGAAAATATAAAAAATGCAAATCCACTTGTGCTACACAGAGGCAAGGTGTATACGAAGTGGAAAATATCTTAAAGATCAACTTTTCAGCTTTTTAAGCAAAATGGTGACTTTATAAACTGATTCTATACTTGTTTGAAAGAAAATTATATATGTCAACCTCTCTTTTCAGACATGCAACTCAGATTTCTATCTTTAGCTTTTTTTAGATATGGATATATTTTAAATATCTAGTTTCTAAATCATTAATTTAAAGGTTTAGACAAAAATCCTTTTTAGAAGGTTTACAATGAAGGAAAAGGAAATAATAAGAAAATAAAGCAAAATCCACAACAAAATTCAGAAGTGATGTATTTGACAATGACCAGTATGCTTTTCAGCTTGAAGAAGCATTTTTAGTGGGTTAGTGATTCAAAAGTGCTCATCCATCCCTCATCTCTTTTCAGGTCCTAATGCTCCATTAAAAGAACCCTTGCTTCGTTTTCTGGTAATTTCCTAACTACCATTTTAAAAGAAATGTTGACCCTTTCCATTCTGGATTTTACTTCTGCATCTGATATACCAAAAATGTCTTCCTTTCTGCGACCCTCAACTCCTTTAGCTCCTGGCCACCGTATTCCTACTACTCCATCACAGCTTAACCTTCCTTCTCTCTCTTGGTTCTTTTTCCAGTCCAGGCCTTCAAAGCCAATGCAGCAAATTGTGACCCTATGTTCTTCTTTGGGCATCATATTTACTGTCATGATTTTACCTGACATCTGGGGGTTGATGACCTGATATCTACAACCCAATCTGTCCCTTTTCCTGAGTTTAGTCGCTTAGGATACATTTCCCGCTGGACTTCTCTATAACATATCAGACACACTAAACGTGACCAAAAAACGCACTTTCTTCTCTCTTTTTGCCTCCTACTTTATCTTCCTCTACCTCTTGACTCACACTAACCCTCACAATGCTCATCTGTGGATGGTCCACAGAAGCATAACATCTTTTCTCACCTACTTTGGTCCTTACTCTTGTTTTTACGCCTTCATCCTGTCTCATCCGTGGGGTGGAGATGGCTGGCTGTTTACAACATATACCTTCAAATTTCTACAGCAGACAGTTGTTGCTGGGTAGCAGCTACTCAGCCAGGCACTTGACTTCTCAACACCATATGCAACCAGGTGGGGTCACAAGGGTGAGTTCTAGCCAGTGGAGTGTGAGTGGAGGTGATACTCACCACTTCCACTTCCACACACAGCTCGTCACGTTCTTTTCCTCTCTCCGCTGGATAGAAACAATGTGATGTTCACTAGGGTGGACCTTGAAGGTCAGAGACTAAAGATCTGCCTGGGTCCCTGAATAAATGCATGAGAAGAGTGGTCCCCCTAATCTGTTCACTTGCTAACTACTGCAAGCTGAATAAGAAATGAACTTGAACTGTGATCTAGCTGTAGCCTCCCCTACTACAACTGGTACGCAATGAGGATGATTCTGTTGATGAATATGGTGGCTCTGACTCTTAAGGAGACTAGATTGCATGTCTCATCCTGTTTAAGCACGTTACATATATCAACTCATTTAATTCCGAAGATAGCTCCACGAAGCAGGTACTATAATTTTTTTGTCTTATTAAAATTACTGAAGGTCACACAACTACATCATAGCAAAGCCAGAATTCATGCTTTGACTACAGCCTTTACTCTTTTTTTTTTTTTTTTTTTGCGGTACGCGGGCCTCTCACTGCTGTGGCCTCTCCCGTTGCGGAGCACAGGCTCCGGACGCGCAGGCTCAGTGGCCATGGCTCACGGGCCCAGCCGCTCCGCGGCACGTGGGATCCTCCCGGACCGGGGCACAAACCCGCATCCCCTGCATCGGCAGGTGGACCCTCAACCACTGCGCCACCAGCGAAGCCCAGCCTTTACTCTTAACCAATAAACCCCATTCCTCCTCTCATCCTGCTCAAATATCCAATCCCATAAGCCATAAGTTAAGTGTTACTCTCAAAGTCCCATTTATCCATCCAGCTCTGCTCGTGCTCTGGATAATATCAATTATAGCACGTGGTATTGAAATACAGTACACTGATATATTTCCTGTTGGATTTATCCATTATACAACAGAAAACTAGACATGTTTCTTCTGGAAAAAAAAGGAAAGAATCCTTAAAGGAAGGAACTATATTGTATTCATTACTACATCCCTAATACATAGCACAGATCCCAGGGACCTTTTAGTCATTAAGTAACATTTGCTGAACTGTGTTTAAATTTGTAAAATTGCCTGGACTTTACCACTACAATCAGAATAGGTGGTTAATTAAACATAAAATGAATTCTAAACATGCTATGAGTACTAAGCACTAAGAATTACATTTAATGAATTTAAACTATATTGGGCAAAATCATTCCTATAGAACTTCACAGTTAAAAATGGTTACAAGAAAACTGTCAACTCTTGAAAACTGTTTAGAGGATAAATAGGCTGTAGGATAACTACTGTCACTGCCTAAGATAATTTCTGAGATGTAATATATACTGTGAGCTTGATAGTCTATATAAGCACAGGTAATGATGCAATTTATTGGTTTCTACACAGAGAAGTAGGCCCATGGTGTGTGATGACACTAGACAAAGCAAAGATAATCTAAAGAAAAGTGAGGCACAGGAACCTGGAGTATTGAGACAATAAATACTCTTTGTGAGGAAGGCGACTTTGGTGTGAGACATAAAATTATAAAGAAAGAAAAAAACTCACCCAAGGAAATCTTAATCATCATTCACAAGTGGCCCTTTATTAAGGATGTCTGTCTACATGCTGGATTCCAACTCTAGCTTGAAGAAGACCCATAATGGATGGAATATGTCATCTGTTTAGACCTAATTAAAATTTTCTAATTGCTGTATTAAGAGGGGAGTACACACTTTGCTCAATTTTATCTCCATTCCACTGGAGATGAGGTGTAAGAGGAAATGTGCACATCAAAGCACCAGTGTCATATATATCTGATAGAAAATGGCACAGAAGGCAAATGCAATTGCTTATTTAGCTGTTATCTCAAAATACTATTTGTTTTCCTTTGCTCAGGTAACTTTTGCATAGAAATTATACGGAAGTACTTGCGGATTTGCTCGAAATATTAATACATAGTAGGGATACATGCTTATTTAAATATGTTTTATAATAAATAGTTGATTCATTTTGACCAAATTGAAAACAACTATTTTTACACATCTTACTACCCAAGTCAGTAATTATCATGTGTGTTTGCTTCTTGTTCTCCTACACCTACTATGGAGTGACAGAATAATCATTAAATTGAGAGGCAATGAGCTGTATTTCTGTTCCCACAGTGTCAAACCTCCAAGTAAGCTGGAATGAAATCATTCAAACACTCTGGATCCCTAAAGTCTTTCCACTCTAAAGGTCTAGGGGTTTTGAATACTATCTCAAAGACACTTTCTTAGTTAATTCACTAGAAATTCTCTGGTTGTTTTTTAAAAATATAAATGCAAGTACAAAAATGCTGTAAGAAGTAATCTAAGATGATTATTTTCAGCCACCCAAAAGCACATTTCTCTTATGAGCTAAAATGTAAGATGAAAATTCCATTAAGATTGTTGCGCATTGGGCTTCCGTGGTGGCGCAGTGGTTGAGAGTCTGCCTGCCGATGCAGGGGACGCGGGTTCGTGCCCCGGTCCGGGAAGATCCCACATGCCGTGGAGCGGCTGGGCCCGTGAGCCATGGCCGCTGAGCCTGCGCGTCCGGAGCCTGTGCTCTGCAACGGGAGAGGCCACAACAGTGAGAGGCCCGCGTACCGCAAAAAAAAAAAAAAAATTGTTGGGCATTAAAGAGTTAAAACTTACTCATGTAGAATGTCTCAGCTATAGGCTGCCCCACTCCAATATCTATACTTCCACTAGAATGAAGAAATCAAGAGTTGCATAAAGCCCAAGAATTTACCAGCATTGATCCTATATAAATAAAATGTGGGAATAACTGGAAAAAACCAAAACACTAACATTTTTACATACAAAATACCTAAAAATAATTAGGCAAAAAACTTAGTTTAATGAGATGGAGAATATGGGAGTGTGTTGAAATGTAGAGACATATTTCTGAAGTGTACCTACCCCCCAAGAGCAGATTATGAATCATCTGTGTTTAATGTGTGAGAATATATCACATGGATATAAAACATGAATAGTTAGGGTCTTATAAAATATGTTATAGACTGATGTTCAAAATAAACACAAGGTGAATGAGCTTCCTGGTTCAAGGTGATGATGCAGGCTATGGCAATAGGTCCACCTTTAACGTGCACAGGATCTGCTGTGGACACCCCAGTCTGTAGGTACAATCCCATCTTCATCTCCATAGTCATCTTGTAGCTAACCTTGCAGCTCAGGGTATGCATACCAGCAGTGCAGTCCCTCCATGAGAAGACAGAACTGGGGAAGAGGTGAGGAAAGACCCCTGAAGCCAGCTTGGAGCTGCATGATCAGAGTAATCTGAGATTTAGAACCGGGAACATAGGCTCTGAGTGGGCATGTCCTTTTAGCTCTCAACAGACTCCTTGCCAAATGGGGTGGGGTGGGGCCTGAGGAAGAACAGAAAAGAGCCAGCTAATGTTCATCACCCAGAATCTCAGTGTGGTATTACATAGCTGATTGATCAAAGGAGAGAGAACCGATTAAAGATAAGCCAACAGGATTATTGCATTTGGGATTGAATGTTGTACCAAGACACACAGAAATAGCAGTTCTGGGGGGCACAGGTGTCTAATGGGCACTTCACTGGAGCAACTTCCCACGAGCCCCTGTCACTTAGGTCCTTGGAGCTTATTCTTTTCAAGGATGGCTTACACAATTGTTTCTTCAATTCTCTGATCCATCCCAGAATCTTTAGAAAAAATGACCTCTATTTATTTGATTGGTAAAATTGGTTTCTAGTACATGCACTAAAAAAGGATATAAACTGTTAACTGCATCTATTATTACCCTATCTTGGTCGCACTTTAGGAGTGCTGCAACCATAATCAATGATATGTGTAATAAAGGAAGACAATACCACTTCAAGGAAATATACGGCCTCCTAAAAATATAAGATTCTAGAACCTCATTGATATTGATACCATTCATGAGTTTTAATGAAGAATAAGAGATTTTGAAGTGCTGAGCAATCTGATTCAGACTTCTGAATTAGTTTGTCTTTTCTATTATTTGTATAGTAAGGTCACTGCAGGACACTGTTAAATAATTTTCAATTTACATGCAAATTCCAGCATCAAACTGTGATCAAGTTATGTTTTTCTGCATAAAATGAATACAAATAAGTCTAATCACCACATAATATTATCTTTGACCCTTTCCTTTGAACTCCACCATGTATGTGAGATGTATAAAAATTTAATTTGCACTGTATTTTTGACATAATATTTCATTCAAATCTCCAGAATTTAATAAGTTTACTGTGGACTAAAGAAAAATATTTTGATGCACTTTTTAATTGTTTACAAAGAGTTTAGCCACAACAAAGAAACTTTATGATATTTTTAAACAAAATCTTAAAATCTCCCTGAGTAATATCTCTACCAGTTGTGTCATTTGGCTGAATTAATTAATCTCTGAGGCTCAGATTCCTCATCTGACGAATGGAGATACTGAAGTTCCAACATGAATAACAGAGGTGTATGAACATTAAATGAGATCACGTATGCAAAGTTTTCAGTACATGCTTGACATTTAGTAATTAGTTATTTAATGTTACTTTTTACAAATTTTTTCTTGATTCTTGAGAACCTGCCCTCTCAGAACCTTAGTTTCTTTATCTATAAAGTGGGTTCTTATAAGATTTAGTGAAAGGACTTCCCTGGTGGAGCAGTGGTTAAGAATCCGCCTGCCAATGCAAGGGACACAGGTTTGAGCCCTGGTCCGGAAAGATCCCACATGCTGCGGAGCAACTAAGCCCGTGCACCACAACTACTGAGCCTGCATGCCACAACTACTGAAACCTGCACGCCCAGAGCCTGTGCTCCGCAACAAGAGAAGCCACCGCAATGAGAAGCCTGTGCACTGCAACGAAGAGTAGCCTCTGCTCGCTGCAACCCCGCGTGCAGCAACGAAGACCCAACGCAGCCAAAAATAAAAATAAATAAATAAATAAATAAATTTATATGTAAAAAAAACAAGATTTAGTGAAGGTAAAGCATATAAAGTTGGTAAAACTGTCATTGATTTAGAGATATTAAAAGTTCTAATTATTTTTGTAGTCATCCTAGGTCAGCATTCTCTCTACAACAAAACGCTTCTTTGAGGAATCATTAATAACATTTTACACTTTTTTTAAATAGTGTTAGGAAATGCTATCAGTATTAAGAGATATTAATTTTTCACTTACAATGGATTGGGTACTGGTTTAATCACTTTGCAAGGATTAAATCAATAGATTTCCATAATAATTCAATTGTATAGAAGAGGCATAGAGTGGTGAAGTAACTTGTCCCAGGTCACACACCTGAGAAACAGTGAAGTTAAAATTCAAACTGAGCTAATGATTCCAATGCCCATCATGTTATATAACCTCTAAGCTATTGCTTTTCCAATCAAAATGGTGATGAAAGAATATAATTTAAATTGCATATCCCATGCTTTTAAGGAAATTTGAAAATGTTTAAAAATATTTAAAAATACAGGATTTCTTGGAATATGAGATAATCCTTAGACTAGAAACACCTGGAAGCTCACTTGATCCACTGTCAAATTCAACATAATATTTAAATTGCTTAATATGTTGCATAAGTTATTTTAAAGATAAACTCACCAAATAGTACATTATGTCCAAATTAATAAAGCAGGACATGACATCTTGAGAAAAGATGTACATTTTAAGTAGCTAAACATTAAAAAATGATATAATTTTCCATAAAATACATTATAAAACACTGCAAAATACCTTTGTGTTAGTAATGTATTTTACATTTTAAAGTATTTTAAATAATATTGATAGAAAATCTTTTTTTCACTTCCTTTTTTTGGCAGTATGAGATTTTAGTCACGGAATTAAGGCCAACTGAGAGAAAATATCTACAATCTACAATTCAGTAATAAAATACTGAAATACATTTTCAAATGCAAGACTCTTCAAAGTCAGAAATGAAATGAATTCAGCCAACTGGAATTTATATTGAAATCTGGAGATAACTTCACGGGCTAAGGACTACCCAGGGCAGGAGATTTACTGGAGGTTCCCACACAAAACTGGAATCAATAGGGTTTATATTTGCAGCTTTAGAGTAAATGAGAAAGAAACCTGCCTCTCAGAAGTGGTGGAGATATAGATATACATGAATCACCTGAATATCTATCTCTCTATCTGTCTATCTATCCATCTCTATAGATACATACCTATAGGAGATCTCCCTCCCCCCCCCCATATATATGTATGTATATATCCTGAATCTAGAATTTATACAGAATAACAAAAGGCTAACAGGAGCCAAGACACTCCTGAAAAAGAAAATCAAAATCAAGAGACTATATACTTCAGGTAACAAAACTTATTTAACCATTATAATAAATAAGAGGTGTGGAATAGCAGAGATAGACTCATAGACCAGAGAACATAATAGAAGACCTAGAATTGAACCCCATGTGTTTAGATATTTGATTTTTGGCAGACTTGGCATGTATATCAGAAGGGAAAGAATGGACCTATCATGTATTAGCAGTCTTCAGGCTAAGTTATGGGTGCACCAGAGAGTACATAAAAGTTGTTGCAAGGGAGATAAAGGCATACAGTTTTAAGGAAATCAATTTCTAGATCTTCATTTCCAAATATGAAGCTTCCTGAAATTGATGTGCCAAGAATGCACCTATGATCATCTTGGTTCTACTTTACACACTCTTTCACAACCACACTCCACACTTTATAGAAGATAGAGCTTTGCATCTTTCCCTCTATTTGACATTCAAAAGTATACATGGGCAAGTTGTGATAGTAGAAACATGATAATGTTTAGCTCATTTAAAGTCTCACTTCTTTTATTCCCTATTTTCAAAGAATGTTTCAGCCTGATGGAGTTTCATGAGATTGAAGGGAAAAAATATTAGCATGAAACAATTTTATAATACAATGCTATTTACTAACAATGCATTCATAACTAAAAATAAAGCTATATTTTAAAATTAATAAATCTGAATATATAAGTACAAATATAAATAACTTTGATATTTTTAAGCTCCCATCGAAGTATGAAAGTTTGATACAAATTAGCATTGCTCACAGTGGAAGCTAGGGAAACATGCACATCCACAGAAAAATGACTGACGTACTGTTAATAGCCAGAAGTTAAATGCTCATTTCAGCATATCAGAAAGTTGATTCCCTGTAATGACATCACTGTGCTTCATGAATGAATGTGATGGCAGAAGCCATTGTTCAACAGAGTGCATCAAAAATCATGATAGAGGGGCTTCCCTGGTGGCACAGCGGCTGAGAGTCCGCCTGCCGATGCAGGGGAACCGGGTTCGTGCCCCGGTCCGGGAAGATCCCACATGCAGCGGAGCGGCTGGGCCCGTGAGCCATGGCCGCGGAGCCTGCGCGTGCGGAGCCTGTGCTCCGCAATGGGAGAGGCCACAACAGTGAGAGGCCCGCGTACCGCAAAAAAACAAAAAACAAAAAACAAAAAAAAAAACATGATAGATTAAAATAATGCTATGCCTTAGAGCAAAGAAAGGTATGTTACTACTGAGATTACAACAAGCGAAGAAGAACTTGTTGAAATTTAGACACTTTTGCACAAGTATATTTGGACTTACATTGGGAATAAGGTATTTTTATAAATGTTTATATATTTGTATTTACATCTGTTTATTTTTTCTGATATAGCTGCTCAATGACTAAGCAGAAGGGTGCCCTTATTGCTCATATTCATTCCTTTACTCTTTTTTAAAGTATTTGCTTAAAATTCAACAGCAAAAACACCAAATAACATGGACACAGGACTTGAAAGATATTCCTCCAAAAAAGATATACAAATGGCCAAGAAGCACTTGAAAAGATACTCACCATCACTAATGCAAAAGAAGGAAATGCAAATCAAAACCAAAATGAGGTGTGACTTTACACCCATTAGGATGGCTACTATATTTTTTAAAACCCCAAAGACAAAAAACTCCAGAAAATAACAAGTTTTGGTGAGAATGTGGAGAAACTGGAATGTTTGTGTAGTGTTGGCAGGAATGTAAAATAGTGTAGTCACCATAAATAATATTGAGTTGGCCCTCAAAAAATTAAAAAGAGAATTACAATATGATCCAGCAACTCCACTTCTGGACATATACATAAAACAATTGAAAGCAGGAACAAGAACAGCTATTTGCACACCCATGTTCATAGCGGCATTATTCACTATAGCCAAAAGGTGGAAGCAAACCAAGTGTCTATCTTTTTCTTTTAAAGATTTTTCGTATGTGGACCACTTTTAAAATCTTTATTAAATTTGTTACAATGTTGCTTCTGCTTTATGTTTTGTTTTTTTTTGGCCGTGAGGCATGTGGGATCTTAGCTCTCCGACCAGGGATCAAACCTGCACCCCCTGCATTAGAAGGCAAAGTCTTAACCACTGGACTGCCAGGGAAATCGCCCAAGTGTCTACTGACAGATGAATGGATAAACAAAAAGTGGTATATACATATAATGGAATATTACTCAGCCTTAAAAAGGAGGAAAATTCTGATATATGGTACAACATGGATGAACTTTGAGGATATTATGCTAAGCAAAGTAAGCCAGTCACAAAAAAACAAATACTCTTATGAGTCCACTTGTATAAGGAAAATAGAGTAGTCAAATTCACAGAGAAAGAAGGTAGAATGGTGCTTGCCAGGGGCTGAGGGCAGGGGAAAATGAGGAGTTGCTGTTTAATGGGTACAGAGTTTCAGTTTTGCAAGATGAAAAGATTTCTTGGATGGACGTTGGTGATGGCTGTACAACAGTGTAAATATACTTAATGTTACTGAATTGTACACTTAAAAAGGATTAAACTGGTCAATTTTATGTTCTGTGTATATTGCCACAATGTTTTTAAAAATTAAAAATATTTGCTGATTGTCTACTGATAGGCACTGTTCTAGGAGCAGGTATTATGGTAGAGCCTGACTTTATCCTCTGCTTAAATTTGGGAACATTTTTACTGACAAACAAGCTTTGGATTGCCAAAAACATTTAACCTTGATTTACACAGAATATAGGATATTGTCATTAAAATGGAAAATACTATTGGATATTAGGATATTAAACTTTCATATTTTTAAAAGAGATATATAAGGAATAAGGGATAAATTAATATCCAGCAATTATTGCATCTAGAAGTGGGACAGCTGTCGTGAGGATGTGTATTTACACACTTATGTAAATTTTAAAAATATACTCAGGCTTATTATGATGAAAACCCGCTGGTTAGAAAATGAGAACTGTTTTGAATTTTGTCTAAAGTTTTTCTGCACCTGTTGAGATGATCGTATGATTTTTTCCCTTTATTTGTTAATGTGGTGTATCACATTGCTTGATTTGTGATACTGAACCATCCTGGCATCACTGGAACGAATCCCACTTGATCATGGTGTATAATCCTTTTACTGTGTTGCTGAATTCAGTTTGCTAATATTTTGTTGAGGATTTTTGTGTCTATATTAATCAGTGATACTAGACTGTAATTTTCTTTTTGTGTGATGTCTTTGTCTGGCTTTGGTATCAGGGTGATACTGGTTTCTTAAAATGAGTTTGAAAGCATTCCTTCCTCTTCAATTTTTTTTTGGAATAGTTTGAGAAGAAAAGGTGTTATGTCTTCTTAAAAGTTTGGTAGAATTCACCTGTGAAGCCATCTTTTCATGTACTTTTGTTGTTGTTGTTTTTTATTACTGATTCAACTTTATTACTGGTAACTGACCTATGCATATTTCCTTTTTCTTCCTGATTCAGTCTTGGGAGACTGTATGTTTTAAGGAATTTATCCATTTCTTCTAGGTTGTCCATTTCATTGGAGTTTAATTGTTCATAGTACTCTCTTACGATCATTTGTATTTCTATGGTGCTGGTTGTAACTTCTCCTTCATTTCTGATTTTATTTTATTTATTTATTTAAATAAATAAATTTATTTATTTATTTTTGGCTCTTTTGGGTCTTCATTGCTGCGTGTGGGCTTTCTCTAGTGGTGGTAAGTGGGGGCTACTCTGCGGTGTGCAGGCTTCTCATTGCAGTGGCTGCTCTTGTTGCAGAGCTTGGGCTCTAGGCACGCGGGCTTCAGTAGTTGTGGCATGCAGGCTCAGTAGCTGTGGCACATGGGCTTAGATGCTCCGCAGCATGTGGGATCTTCCCAGACCAGGGCTGGAACCCATGTCCCCTGCATTGGCAGGTGGATTCTTAAACACTGCCCCACCAGGGAAGTCCCCATTTCTGATTTTATTAATTTGGGTGCTCTTTCTTTTTTCTCGATGAGTCTGGCTAAAGATTTAACAATTTTATTTATCTTTTCAAAGAACCAGCTGTTAGTTTCATTGATCTTTTTTGTTTTTTTTAGTTCCTATTTCATCTATTTCTGATCTCTATTATTTCTACTAACTTTAGGTTTTGTTTATTCTTCTTTTTCTAGTTCTCTTAGATGTATGGTTAGCTTGTTTACTTGAGAATTTTCTTGTTTCTTGAGGTAGGTCTGTATTGTTATAAATGTCCTTCCTGGAACTGCTTTTGCTGTGTCTCATAGATCCTGGATTGTTGTGTTTCCATTTTCATTTGTCTCCGGTTTTGTTTTTTTAATTTCCTCTTTGATTTTTTCAGTGACCCACTGGTTGTTTAGTAACATGTAAAGTATGCTTGAATCATGTGGTGAATAAACTTATTTTATCACAAATCATTGACAAAGGTATATTATTTGTTTCAAATTTCTCATATCTTTGAGTATATTATGTTAAAAAAGGAGCCACTAAATGGAAGAGGAAAAAGGATTACTAATAGTGTCTTTTTAAGTCTTGTTAGGTAAATCATTCTTGGACATTATTCCCAGAAATTGAGAGAATGAATAATTCTACTGACTATATTGTAAAAAATGCTTTTATAAGTCAAGTGGTTTCTAACTTGTCGCTTCCAAAAATTTGAACAGTGACTTCGTTTTCAGATGCTAGATCAAAAAATAATTTTTGATTATAAAATATTGTGATTTTTGACTTTTATTTTTGGCAATCCAGTTCAAGCACTTGAAGGACGATGCTGTAACAAAATTCAATCTTAACAAACATCACAATCATATGCAAATATGGTTTCTTTGCACTTATTTCAGTAAAAGCAAAAATTAGAAATAGAACTAAATTCTTTCTTATTCTAGGAATATTCATTCATAAATACATAAAATTGAGGTAATGAATGAGTCACAGTTTCATGCATAGTGAAGAATCTCAAAAAAACTTTACCTAAAAAAGAAACAAGTCACCAAAAATACATACAATTTTACGGTATGACTCTATTTACATAAAGTACGAAACTGGACAAAATTAAATAATATGATTTAGGAATATAGTTCTGCCAAAACTAAAATTAAATTCAAGAAGATGATTATCATAAAAGGCAGGGTAATAATTTCCTCTAGTGGAAAAATATATGATTGGAGAAGTGCATATAAGGATTTCTGAAGTACAGGTAATATGCATAATTTCTGTAGAGTAACTTGGGGGAATCATTTTATTTTAATATTAAGCTAAAGATACACATTTAAAATATACTTTTATATGTATAATAAGGGCTCATACAGCTGGCTGCACATTAGAATTATCTGAAGCTTTAAAAATTATGGATGCCTGGAACTCACATCCAGAGATAATGATTTAATCGGTCTGGAATGGGGCCTGGGAAGAGAGATTCTTTTAAGCTTCCCAAGAGATTTTGGTGTGAGGCCAGAGTTAAGGGCCACAAACACTGACGCATTTCACAATAGAAAGTAAACATGGTTTAAAAAAAAGAAAGAAAAAGAAAAAAAGAAAGAGTGGGGGAAAAGAGAGAGAGAGAGAAAGAGGTTGACCAATCCTGGAAAGTTGGAGATCCTGAATTTTTCAGATCATCTAAACACCGGGGCTGTTTTATGCCTTTTTGAAGGCCTCCATATGCTTTACTGAGCATATGTTATGTTCTCATGATCTCTTTCAGACACTGCATAACGTATTGGGCAATCGCATCCAATGCTCAAAGAAAGCTGTGTTCCACTAAATTTCATTTCAATGTGTTTATAATATTTAATATATGAGATAACTTTCAATGATTCAACCCATAAAAATGTATCTAGGCATAAAATAACACACTAAAATGACCTAGAAATATATTAACAAGAGTAAAAAGTCAATTAATGAATAATAAAATTATTAATTAATACTTTCATATTTTTATTTTCTTTTTTTATTAGTTCAACCAACACATTTAGCTTTTTATAGATTAAAAGACCCTTTTAATACTTTGGGCTATGCTTATATTTAAAGCAATTAAGAAAATGAAAGCATCACCCTTCCAAATGAATTCCCATGAGTCTTTGATAATCAGGATAATCACCTAATTCCACGTTTTAATTTCCATTAGATTGGGACAATTAAGAGAATTCTAATTAACCACTAAGAACTAAAAAACTGAAATGAATGTAGGGTGTTCCCTCAGTGCAAAGTACAACAGATTAAAAAAGAAAAGAGTAGATTACAATACTAGGAAAGTAAAATGTACCAGCATGTTGCAAAGGAAAAAGCAAACAAACAAACAAACAAACAAACAATCTTACAGTGACTTTTCTTTTTGGTAGAACACTTGGGAAGAAGGAATAACCAAAAATATAAAGCATAATTAAAGTTAATAAAAATATATGTGGTGATGAAGTATTATGGTTCAAGAACATTTAAATATAAGCACCAAAATGGAAAGATGGAAAACAGAAAGAAACATGAAGAGTATTTAATCTGAGGGTGTTTCTTAAGCTAAACAACAAAGCAAACTTATAAAGTAAAATCTTGATTAAATTAGATTAAATAAATCGGATGAGGATGTCTTCATCAAAAGTACCATAAACAATATCAAAGGACAATAAAAAGCAAGAAAAACATACTTAAAATATATCTTATAAAAGAATGTTTATATAATTAGTGAAGAAAAAGCCTGTCCAAATCAATACAAGCAGCAAACAGCTCAACAGAAATTTTTGACGAGGAAATGAATGGGCAGTTCTCAAAAGATGAAATGTGAATGACCAACAACAGGCTTACTGGTTTAGAAAGAGATTTAACTGCATTATTAACCACATATGTAAATTAAAATGCTATATCATTTCATCTACTAAATTAGAAAAAAAACTCCTTGCAGAAATCGAATGAAAACCAATGTTGAGCAGGATTTAAAGAAATAGATAAATTAATTTATCTAAACTAAAAAGGGAAAGCAATCTTGATGGAAGAGATGGGGGTTTAAGAAAGGTTCAAGGTGTTGAATTATGGAGACAGGCGAACATGGACAAAGGCTGAGGAGAACAAAGCAATAAGCAACCTTAACGGGTGGCATGTGAAGAAACAGCAAAAACAGTGGATGAAGGGTTGCCAGTGGAAATTTACATTTTAATAATCATTCTTTTTTTTTTTTTTTTTTTTGCGGTACGCGGGCCTCTCACTGCTGCGGCCCCTCCCGTTGCGGAGCACAGGCTCCGGACGCGCAGGCTCAGCGGCCATGGCTTACGGGCCCAGCCGCTCCGCGGCATGTGGGATCTTCCCGGACAGGGGCACGAACCCGTGTCCCCTAGCATCGGCAGGCGGACTCTCAACCACTGCGCCACCAGGGAAGCCCTTAATAATCATTCTTATTGACAATATATATTAAAGTCATAATTTCGTATACCCTTAGGCTGGGATATTACCTAGTAGGAACTGGTGGTCGGCTAGTCACTCTCTAAACAAATGTTCATTTCCTTCCTCATCCTTAGTTTTGAATAAACACATTTCATAGATTTCCTTCCAGTTTGACCATGCAACAAAATTTTGGCTGATTAGTTATAGGTGGAATTGACGTGCAACAGCTTCAAGGAATCCTTTTAAAGGCCAGTTGGTGTGTGCCCTTTGCTGTTTTCTCCTAGCTTATTTTTTTCCTGCCAGCTGGGAGCTTGACAGGCATCCATCCTGAGCTAGAGTCTCCCCCCACTAGTTCATTCAGCCATCTTCCCCTCTCTATTTCTATTGCAATACTCTAGCACAGTTTATTACTTTTTACCTACTCCATTAGACCAGCCATCTATTGGAATAACCAACTCATCTGTATACTTATTTGTGGAGGTATTGTACTTGTTGAATGAATACTATTCTAAGAATACGTGTTCAGTGAGTCTAGAGGGGACTTGTTTACCCCACTGCCTTCATCTGATGACTCCCTCTCATCCCCTCATCCATATGGTCACCAAGGTGGGAGCTCAGTAGGCATGTTGGTACATATCCCTGACATCAGACTAGTTAACTAGTCTGAAGATGGCTGTTTGACCCAAGATAGGTCAATTGTAATCACCTACCAGAGAATTTAGAAATATAACTACTGGGTTTTTGCAACAGCGTTTTGAGGCTCTTGAATCCTGCAGTGTAGTCACATTTTCTGCCTCTGTATGGTGAAGCATAGAAAGCTGGTTCCACAGAGAGGGGCCCGAAACAGAGGTGCAGAGGGAAGCAGTTAAGAGAGACAAGAGGCACAGAAAGATCACAGCTCAAGTTCCCTCTTTTCAATCCCTGGTTTTAGAACCTTCCTGAAGCTGAACTGCGCTCCTGAGCTCGGGTTTCCTGAGGTTCCTCATACCCTTAAATAAACTCTTTATGTTTGACGCTACTGGCAATTAAACTAGATATGATTAAACTAGAGGTTTCCCAGAAATGATCATGAGGATGTATAAAGACTGAAAGGCCAAAAAGTAAATGAGTGGAAAGAAATCCAAACCACACTTTTTTTTTTTTTTTGCTGAGCTCCTTGCTGACCTTTTAATCAACAGTTTAAAACTGTATTTCCCAGTTCCTCTGAGGCAACTTTCCAAACAATCTGTGTGACTCATTTCGCTCAAATCCCTCAAGAACCCCTTCTGTATTAAACATCTTTATTCCCTTCTTAAAAGAGATGTGCTGGGTCTAGTTTTATGATGTCACCCACAATGGTAGGTGTTCAATATATATTAGTTTCCTTCTATTGTCTTGAAGTTCACGTATGCTACGCAGGTCTGTAAAACAGTGACGGTTTGTATGCAACTAATCAGCAAAGGAATTAAGTCAATACAACACAGAATTTGTGTCGATGCCTGCATGATTCTTCCCTCTACAGTAATGTCTTGTGCCTCCAAGGCATAGCAGATGAGAGGGAAGGACGCTAACACAGCTGAGCCGGAGAGCCACAGAAGAATGACGGGCTGTTGAGTATGCACCTCACCCCGTCTTTCTTTTCTCTGTTTCTCCACATGCTCTCTTGGAAATGCTTATTTGTTGTATGTTTTTTAAAATTTTTCCTGGTCTTTTGTCACTCTTCCCATGTCTCCATAATTCAACAGTCTTAAACTCTTTTTTATACCACCCTTTCATCAAGATTCCCTGCATCGAACCCTACCCACCTTTTCAGGTAAAGTAGCACATTTGCTGAAAAGTTCCTCTATTTATTAGGATTTTAAAATGCTTTAAACTGTGCCTGTATTTTTATTATGTTGCTTTCGTTTATGCTAGTGCTATATAACTCAGTTATCTATGCTTATAGTGGTTTGACCTAATCCTGTTTTCCCATAAGCCCTTTTATGTGATCATTCAAAATAGGAGACTTTTTAGAAACTCACGCATGCCTCTGTGTATAGGTATGTGTGTGTGTGTGTTCATCAAATAGACAAAAAATTGGTTTCTGGCCCTGGCCTAATATTTGTGCATGTATAAATACCTGTGGATTTAGTTGAAACCTATTTATGTTTGAACCACCTGGATAAAAATTTATTGAGTTCCACATCTACTTATTTTGAGTACCACCTGTAGCTACACACATTTGTTTCAGGACTGAAGAGTTTATCTTTCAATAGTGTAATGAAAAAAGTATATCTATATCAGTGTAAAATGGAAGTCTCATTGATAAACATTAATATTCATTTTGGTTAGAAAATAATTAATAAAACATAATTCAGTAAAAATTGAAATGCCATATTGTCACAAATTTTCTATGTGATGGTCTTACTGACCTAGATATTAAGTGGGGAAATGTTCATTGTAATTGAAACAAATTCTACTTAGAAACTGCATGAATAGAGGATAATGTTAGGATTCAGCTTTACAGTAGCCTTCATTTGAACCTAGGGACATTTCAAGGGCTATTTAAGGCTTACTAAAACGTATGTTCAAGTAATTATATTTTCTTAATATTATGAGCGAGCCAAGTTATATCATTGTGCTTGATTATAATCAAGTATAATCACATTAATTATAATATTCAGTTTATCACTATGATATGATTACAGTTACATCTTTAAATGTAGACCTTTTGACACTGAAATGCTAATTTTATCGAGATTATTGAAAGATAAAGTAATATCTGATATTTTCTAGGTATATAATAATGATTGCCTTAAACACAATATTAATTAGATCCATTCATGGTTTTGATTTTTTAATTAAAAATAGCAATTAAAGATATAATAAACTCAATTACTTAGTTCTGTTGTCTAAAATATGGTCATGGAACCAGGAATAAGAATCTATTCCCTGATTTTATGAGAAGCAAATAACTTGGCTCTCAGGCTTAATGAAGAGCAATGTTGTTGGTTGACCATGACAAGGAAGTCTCTCCCCTGAGGCCTGGCTCAAATCAATTCAAGCAGTAAAGCAAAGTGAGGGCTACAGCTGTCAATGACCGGAAGGAGAGGGTTGATGCCACAAGGACTCTCTCTACTTATTGGTTTTGAATTTTGCTTAGTGTGGACTTCATTTTCTGACTATTTTCCCCATAAGACTGGAGCCAGGGATGCTGTTAGATGTTCTTTCTTAACATATTTGGAGTATTAGAAACTGAAGGGTACATATATTTTTTATATCATAGCCCTAACTGTAAATAATATTCTTCTATTTAAGGTAGGAAATTGCATGGTGTGTTAGTTAGATCTGACTAGATTATAAGACACTTAAAAAGTAATCTCCATGTCTCAAAAACACCATTTTTTGGGTCATTTGCTATATATGTCTAAAACAAGTTGGCAGAGGGACTTTCCTCTACAGACTCAAGGGGACCAGGCAGATATAGACACATCACCTGGAAAATGAGGTGTCCTCTACCACAGCAGCAGAAGGGAGACCAGGTGGGCTGTACACCAGCTTGGAAATGCTTCAACCTGGAAGTGACACACCTTACTTCCTCACAGCACTCTGGCCAGAGCTTTTTTACACAGATCCACCTACCTGAAAGGGTCTGGGACACACAGGGAAGAAAATGGATATTTTGAAAATAGTAAATATCTCTATAACGTACAATGGTAGGTTTAAAAATTTTGTAGTCATTTGTTTATAAATCAGTGAATTGAGATCACCATTCGTCCCTTTAGATAAAGAATTAAACTTTTGAATCAATAAAAATTAGTTACCTTTCTTTGACTGAAAAGTCAAAATGCTTAATTTCTGCATAATATACGGTATATACTTAGTAAAGATGCATTATGTATGGATGGATATCTTATTGATACTGATATGTAAGTTGGGAGAGGAATATAACCAGGATATATATTTATTATAATGAAATATCTTTAAGCATGACTTTGATACTTTTTGTTAATCAAGAAAAGATATTTGCAGAAATGTAAAGTAGTTACTTCAAGTAAAGTCTACTTTTTCATCATCTTTTTCAGGACTATTTGAGAACCACTGGGCATTTCACCAGCCAACAGATAAAGTTTCACAGAAAGTATCAGGTTTAATTTAAAGATATGAATTGGCTCTGAATATATTTAACAAATTACATCAATTCTTGGCAGAAATTTTTAGCCTTATGTACAAAAGGTGTATAAGAAAACCTAGAACAAAAATAGTTACATATAATCAGATAAAGAAAGAAACTGCTGTGAACTGGCTCTCATAAGTCCTATAACATTCGTTCATAAAGTCTGTTTTATTTTCCCTCCCTCCTCTTACTGAAAAACTTTCTGAATCCAAAATAAAACAGGTATGTAACAATGAAGACTGGCTGAACATTAAATTTTTAAAAAACAGGATTTACCACGTTTAAAATATTTCAACTAGTGTTACTAAAACACATCATTGTTAGGAGTACAAGTGATGTGTCTGATATCGCCTGTTTTCTTTCAAGAGCATTTGAAACTACTGGCAAACTAGATGTGGCAGGTGTTGTCTGATTGCTTTTACGCCACAGTATTCATCATGATTTTAGTAGTATTCTATGCTGTTATGGCTAAATATGGCTGTTTCTGTGCCATTAAGCATCAGTAAAGAAATCAAGCTGGCTGGTATTGTTTAGTGTAACCTCTGGATCCCTCAATTTCCCAGAGTTGTAACGAAGATTAAATTAAACATGACAGTGAGGATTTCAATGATAATCATGTCTAACATTTACTGAGTAGTTACTACGAAGAGAGTTACTGTTCAAAGCTCTTGGCATATATTAACTTGTTAAATCCTCACAATTACCCTATAAAGTAGGTTCGATTTTTACTGCCATAAAGAAACTGAGGTAAAGAGCTGAGAAGCACTTATTCAAGGTCACACAGCAGCTAAGTGGCAGAGACGGGAAGGCTGACTCCGGAGTCTGCTTGCTTACCCTCTGTGCTGTGAGATGATCGCTAGTACAGAGCAGGTGTTTCTGATGACAAAGTTCTGCATGATGAGGCCCCCTGCCATCTCCCCACCCTTACTTTCTTCTGCTTCAGCAAAACGCTCCCTCCTAGGAAGTCTGCCTTGCTGGTCCCGAGACCTGGAGTGCTTTATTCAGGGCATTTGCGTGGTTGCCTCTTAGTACATTTAAGCCTTTGCTCAACTGTAACTTTCAGAGACTGTTTCTGACTAATCAGGGTAATAATCCTCCCTCACTTTCTCCCTATATCATTCACAGCACCTAATACTACATGACACAGTATTACACATTACTTTGCTTACTGTCTGCATCTGCCGGCAGAATGTAACTCAATGAAGGCTCTGTTCTGAATTTTCACACATATAACAAGATTTGAATAAATGTTTTCTATTAATCCATCTGTCTGCCCATCTGTTTGTCCAACTATCTATCCATCCATCCATCCACCCATTCATCCATCATTTATGTACCCTTACATTATACGCACTACATATTATCTAGCCATTAGTTATTAAAAATAAAAGTCACTTTTAATTACTTCATTAGGGTGAGATATTTATTTTTTCTACTGACTATCATCTTCCTTTCTTTTTTCTTTTCTGACACACATTTACTTTAAAAGAAAATTGTGGGAGACCTAAATGCAGCACTTGGAACACTCATGTGTTGAGAAGAAATACAGCTTTTCATCTAAACTAAGTGAAGAAGCTAAGTTTTGAAGTCACTCTACAGGGTTCTGTGCATAGATTTATGTATTTGTGAACTCTGTATAGAGCAATCACTGCTTTGTGATCTCCCAAGTTCAGTTTAATTCAGAGTGACGCTGCACTGAAATCATTATCATCAAGCCACTATTTTTCACTCCAAATCTATCACTGCTGACACTACACTTAGAAGTCATACATACAGTTTTTAAGGGGTTACAATAAAAAGGAAAGTCTTTTCAAGTTATGTGTGAAGACAATGTACTAAACATCTGAAATTATAATGATTCTGTCTTCTCTGACTTTATCCCCAAGGTATTTCCTTCCTTTCACATTTAGGATTATCTGGGGAACATGATGTGCTTTGCTCTGTATGAATTTAGAGACAGACAGAGTAGCTACTGTGCTACTGTCTACTTAGAAGATTTTATTGACTTCTGGAAGCATTTGCTGGTCCGTGAATTATTTCTTCCTTTTCCCCCAATGGAAAACTGGTCATCATTCAGTTGGATCTTCTAGATTTTTCAGTGGAAAAGGCAACGTCTTATAATGTTATCGGCTCCCACCCTGAGGTCCTGGGTTTACCAGTGTCTTGAGGACTGTTCACAGAGCAGTCCTGGCAGCAGAAGGCATGGTGGCGGCGGAGAGGCACACGGGGAAGAGGAGGAAATGCCGGGCGTCAAGAAAGGGGCAGTGAAAGTGGAAATGGAAAAATCAGGAAAGCCAAACGCTGTGTGACACAGGCATTTCAGCCCTGCTCCGAGGAGGTGCACACAGTTCATTGCACAGAGTTTTCTGCAGACTAGCCAAGCGATAAAGGCTTGCTGGACATGTGAACGGAACAGAACAAGCTTTTAAACGTTGATATGTTTAAAGGCGTTGTGCCTAGAACAATGTCAAGTTTTTTGCCAATGTTGTCCATCTATATTTTAGCCAAAAATATTCAGTGCTTTCTGTACACCATGCATTCTTCAAAGTACTTCGTATAAAGTAAATGATTTAATCCTTGTGAGAGTTCTATGAGGTGGAATCAGTATTCTTACCATTTTCCGGCTGAGAAAAATAAGACAAAGGAAGATTACATAATTTACCTAAAACCATGGAGCAGGTAGCAAGTGGGTAAACCAGGATTTGCACCTAATGGTCTTGTTGCAAAGCTGACATAAATGCTATTTAGTATTAATAGTAGACTCAGCTGGATGGCTGTATGTAATAAATGATTGCACTTAACAACTAATGTTGATTGAAAATGAGTAACCATTTAAATTTAGAATTGGCACTTTTATAAATTACAGTGATGGAATATTCCTTTCCTCTCTATATGAATTTTCTTTCTACTTTTCTATTCCATAGAATTGGTGGTTGCATTTTATAAGATTTTTGTACAAATCATCTTTAAATCAACTTGAATTTAAAAAGAGGAAATACTGAATTCATAATGTCACTTTTTAAAAATGAATAAGCTACTTGCTTCCAAAAAGGAGATACGCTTCTTAATGTATCTTTGGACAGGACAAAGATATGCCTATTCTTTTATTTTATTTTTCTTTTTAGAAAAATACAATAAATTTGATAGTAAATTGAAGATAGCACCATGATGTGTTCAGAATGCAAAGAAATAAAAAAGCATATATCTAGCTTTATGTTGGCCATGTACTAAATATTATCTAATAAACTGAGTTATGTGTTTTTGAATGGAAAGTAAAAAATAAATATGAAGCTCAAGTAGCTTTCTTATTTGCAGGTAAGGTAGATAACCATCAAATATATATCTCATCTATATCCTCTACCTTCTCCACTTTCACTCTTAATCAATTTAAGACTTTGTTCTGCATTACTCTGAAGTCTAAAAAAATATGCAAAGATTACAGAGTTGTCAGAAAGTCCAAGAAAAAATTTCAGAGGTGGTCTGTTAGGACCCTAAAAAGGATTATAAGTCTACAGATTCTATATAAATCTATAAAAATATGATTTGCTTTTTGAAATTTTCTGGCTCTATTCCCCTCCAACGCTTTGATGGGGGTCTTCACTATCCCTCATCTGTATTCAGTCTATTCAATTTTGATTCTACCCCCAGGGGTGTTTTTATTTGTTTGTTCATTTTTTGTTTTGGTTTTGAATGCGGGCTACTGTCCTAGAAAGGAATCCTGATGGATCCTTTTGAGTTTTCATGGGGTCTAGACTGCTCTAGCCCCACAGACCTAACCACAGACCCCTTGGACCCACTTATTCTAAAAGTGGGTGAAACCCCTCCCGGTTTTACCTGTCATTCTCAAACCACGTGACTGCATTTTCCCAGTGAATATCTGTTGGGCCTTTCATGATTCTCCTGGCTTCTCTCTTATAGACATAAACAGCATAGAGATCCTGTTTATACTGGGTTTTATAGGGATGTATTTTCACTTAATTTTGCTGCATATGTTTTCCATAGCTTATAGGCTTTGTTAACTAGGCTTTGACTTAAAAAAAATTATTTAAAATACTTTTTAAAAATTGAAGTATCATTTACATACCATTAAGTTCACCCATATAAAGTTTACAATTTAATGGGTTTAGTATATTTATGAAATTGTATTACAATCACAATAAAAATTTAGAATATTTTCATCACCCCATAAAGAAACCCCATATTCATTAGCAGTCACTCCCTACCCCATGCTCTTCAGCCTTAAGGAACCACTAATCTACTTCTGTCTCTACACATCAGCTATCCTGGGCATTTCATATAAATGGTGTCATACAGTATGTGCTCTATTGTGATTGGCAGGATGTGACAGAGAAATAAACACTGTCATTTTTTAAGTTCTTCATCTCGAATGGGGAACAGCAAAAATTCCATGATAGATTTTATGGTGACCGGTTTGCATGTGATTTGAAGCTGGTTTCCTAATATGGGACAATAAAGCACCACTTGAAAATATGGCATAGTTAATAATAATGATGATGGAATATAACAATAAAATGGAATACATAAATTTTACTATGTGCCAAGTCTATTCTAAGCACTTCTCATATATCAACATATTTAACATTCACAGAAATCTATGATGGAAGTGTTTATTTTTATCAACCCCATTTTATTGATGAAGAAACTGAGGCAAAGTGAAATGAAGAAACTCACCCAAGCTAGTCGGTGGCAGAGCCAGACTCCACGTCCAGGTAGTCTGACCGGACACCTTGTTCCTAACCACTATTCTACACTGCCTCTCTGATGTTTAGGTGTTTTGTCAGATACCATTCTCTTCCAAGTTGGCAATACTAGAAAACAACATAGGGCAACTTATGCTCTAATTTTCTTTCTTGTTACTCATTTTTCACAGCACTGCTATTTTAGTGGCATATAAAAACTAGGGGGACCAAAAAAATCATTGTTTTTTAGTTCCAAACATAGTCTTTTAAACTTTTGCAAAATACTTTCTTTTCCTATCTTAACTAAAACATAATCTGAAAATCCTCGTTATTTGTAGCAGGCTGGCTATTTAAAAAATGGTTACTTCTTCCTAAAATATATTCGACATACAGTTGACCATATTCACTACGATTAACCAAAATTTGCCTTTTTATTTATAACAAAGAAAGCCTTAAAGTAGTATATCACTAAATGTATAAGACATTAAAGTATTAGTCAGTACGGTGAATGTTTGATCAACTTGAACGAAATGAGTTATAATCATGTAAATTTTCACAGGACTTTAAGAGAAGAAGGGAAAGAAATAGTCCACATTTCTACATGAAACTTGGCAGAGCTGGGATAATAGCTCTCATTTTTCTTCTGTCCTGAATCGGCCCATCCAAGAATCATTCTGCTTCCCTCGAGAGGAAAAGAATCTCTCCTGTTTAATAAGTTACTAGAAAACAGTTTCAAAAGCATGTTCTAAGATACCTTTTCATGATTATATTTTCAGATCCCCTTTTCTGTGATCCAGGAACCCTCTCCTAAACATCTCCAAGCCCAAACCCTGTCTTTTGCTTGACATAGAGACCTGGAGCTCTGTGACCCCTGTGCTCACCTAGGGTGCATGAATTCTGATTTTATGTAATATGTATGTACCTATGTATATGTGTGTGTATGTATGCATGTATATATATATATAGTAGCTGAGTATCAGCTGCCTTTGCTGGAAACATGGTGGGGTGTGTGGGAGAGACTCAAACTCCAGAAGACTGACTCCTAAGCAGAATCCTTTTCACCAGCCCTGGTCATAAAGAGAGCAAATGCTTTAACAGCACCAAAAACCAAAGTCACATTTTTGCACTGCCTTGGTGTAGTGATATTTTAATATGAAAGCAGCAACGGAATTAAACAGCATTCAGGTTTAGCTCTGGAGTCCCAGGGGCTTGCCTCTAAGGGAATCAGTGTAAGACACCACAGAAGGCATATCTTTCATGGGCAGGATATATCACACTGTACTATTTTGGAAATCAGATAGAATGACTCCTCAGAAAGCAACTGTGCCAGCTGTGAAACTGTACAAATGTATTTATAATTATTTTTGACATTTTCTGGGTAGTTTTGTAAAGAAAATCTAAGTGTAATTATACTTCACATTTAGAAGCATGATAAGTGATAGCATATTTTTTCAAGTTACTATTCACTTGCTAGGGTAGCATTTTAAATCCCTTAAGCAGAGCTCTCAATTTAAGTTCTGCTTGAATTATACTTGGTTGCATGTATTTCTTACATATCCACTAACTTCCAGCTTTCTAACCCTTTTTACTAATTCATTTAAAATTAATTAAATTACATAAATGTATGAGAGTATTAGGCTTACATTTTAAATTTTGTTGAAAATTAATTCAAAGGACAACACTGCTGCATGTTAGAAAGGGGATGATGCAGAAGGAAGAGAGGAATTACTTGTGTAATTAACAGATGGAGAAACTATTATCTCTTAACATGTAGCTAAGTTCAACCATTATGAAATTATCTCTTTCGATTGATTTTTACGTATGTACAAAATACGTAACTGCAGAACATTTTATAAATATGAAGCAAAGATAAAATGGCTAGATTATAAATGTGCTTCCAAACGGCAGTGCTTTCCAGAAACTTACCAGTCGTGCAGTTTTCAAATTCAATGTCATCAATTGCAGCTCCTCCTCCCAGATCCCTTGTTCTGATACCTTGAAATATGACTTCAAAATTCCTTAACTTTCCTAGAAGGATGACAGCCTTTTGCCAATGATCACCAGAGTTCTGCTTACTTTCTTGCCATACTTTTGATAGTCCTTTCTCTGTCTGAAGGTAAAGAAGTTTGCATTAGGCAGATGATTAAACATAAAAGAAGGAAAAAAACACAACAACAATTATTTAGAACAGAAGCATTTGATCAATGAAAACTGATTAATCAGTTTTTTTAATTAATTAATATTTTTAATCAATTAATTAATCAATTAATTAATATTCATGATATATTTTACCTCATCCAAACAGAAGCTCATGAATCTACTAGGTATTCCCAAAAGCAATACTAGCAAGATTAGCAGTAAACTTGTTTCGCTATTTTCAGAGACATCATTATTAGAAAGTGGCCTACTCAGTTCAATCCACCTCTCCTTGCTTGCCCACAAAATTCTCAATGGATATTTGATGGAATCTGAACGGTTTACAGGTGCCCTGGGTTTACAGCTCTAGGTACCCTTCCCACCAACTTTCTGCTCACGTTCTTGAATCATTGGTATTGCACCTTCCTTTACAGAGCTTAAATAACTTACATAAGGAAAGAGAAAAGAGAGATAAGAGGAGGCATATGTGGGAGAAATCACATACCCCTGATGGATATGATAAGAAATTGTGAAGTGAATTGAGCACAGAGGGAAAGTGATCATTTCTAGGACCAGATTTCAAAAATTCTATTATATGATTTTGGATATTTATAAAATTCTACTATAATGATTATATGAGCACCAACAATAATTATTTTATACCAAATTATTCAATGGTAAAGGAAAAATTAATTTTCTAAGAAAAATTATTTAAATATCTCCTCTTGAGACAAAAGTTTCCTTCAGCAACAGAATACAAAGCAACTATAAGGGACGCATGCATGCACAGTAGGGGCAAATTATGAACAATAAGATACAAAACGACTGAAACCCAACTGCCACTTCTGAGGTGCCAGGAGCAAAAGCAGGGGACTGTGCATGATTCCTGCACACAGCACCACCAAGGGGGTGGGCAGACCACCTAAGCCATTCCTCCAGCCCGACCACATACCCTCACGCCATTTAAGGGACCCCCTCCCCCACCCCCCACCCCCCACCTCAGGGAGCGAGCAAGGGAACCTGGCACTTGTTTTCACTCGCTTGTGCTGTAGCATGAGTCCCAATAAAGCCTTGCTTGAATTTCTTGTCTGACCTCTTCTCAATTTCTATTGATTAAAGAGTGCAAGAACCTGGGTCAGTAACACTCTGAATGTGTAAGGTTGGTCTGCTAGCAGTACAATATCCTAATATATGAACAATCCTGGTATAACATGACACGGCATGGTATGACATGACATGTAGCATAACCCTAATGACACAAAAAAATGATACCAAGAGTAAACCAGAATATAAGTCAGTCGAGCACAAGGACAAGGCTTAGACTGTATATGTTGCTCTTTGCTATTCTGGGCATAGCCCTTATTGGGAACTAGAGGATAACACGTCATGACGATGGATATATAGGAAAGAAAGAGAAAAAATATATAGAATTATGTTTATGGTTACGCCCCCAAAATTACTATTTCAGGGTCCGGTATTGTGTTTTCATGATGAATTCACAAGTAAACTTTGTCACTGAAGCTTATAATCAAAACAGTGGAATAGAAGAGAATATTTAATGGAACGGCATCTAGAAAAGCAAGCAAGATGTTCCAACTGATTTATAGCACACAACTGTGATATACATAATTTACGGATTTTTAAAAAAATGTACACTAAAGGAAAAAGAGAAATGCTTGAAGAGGGGATCTAAAAGAGTTACACATTCATAGATCCATGCTTCAGGGGAACTAATGTTAATAAATGTGACTGACACCTTGTTCTGTTAAAGGAGAGACAGATCGATCAAGCAGCTCTTCTGTAGAATAACAGAGAGAAAGTAGAACTCTGTATCAGTTACTCTAAACCTAACTTTGCAAAACAACTAACAGTGCATAGACAGAGCTTTCAACAGCCTCCCCAAAACAACAAACACATTTTTACACCCAGGGACACACGTAGGTTCTTCATTGAAGGGGATGCGGAAGTCACACCTTATTAATGGAATTTCGTATCTGTTTAATGACTAAGGAAGAGAAGCTTTTTCAGCGTTAGTCTTTGACTGTCAGTGATGTCTTACTGATTGGGAACCAAAGGAATTATTAGTTAAATTAAAGATTAAAGTAGAGGGCATCTAACACTTAGCAATATAACAGGCATAGATAAAAGTCTGTTTTAATTAACAAACTTAATTCACTTTGCTAATTTTTCCTATTAGTCGGTTTCAGCAACTCATACACTATGCCAATCCCCAAAAGGGTTTTCAACGAAGAAGGTTGTGTGATCACTTTAACCAATAAAATACAAACCATTTCTTAACTCTGACACCTGGCTTTCTAATAAATGAGATTTAAATAATATACTCATTGTCATTTTATGTGGTAGGAAAAAAATGAGGGTTAAGTCTTTAAGAAAACCAACCGTGGATCAACCTAATGATGGGTTATTATAATATATCATTCTAACATATTTGCTCTCATTCAACTCTGGATATAACATACCAAATCATATTCCCACAATTATCAAAAGTATTAATCCAAATGTGCAATGGAGATTTATTTATTTATTGACTTATCCAGCCAGTCCTTTTCATCACTTATTCAGCAAATATTTGATGCTCACACAGTTGCCATATACTACATTAGACACCAGGAATAAGAAGGTGAAAAGAGAGGAAGCCTACCCTGTGATGGTAATCATTTAATAGAGGTGAGTCATAAAAGTAAATTACCATAAAATTACTATAGAAACATAAAACAGAGCAGCTTTTAAAGAAGTGGTTATATATCCATTCCCCCAATTGTTGTTCTGCACACACTGTTGCTTTATTTAGTTAAAATTCTGATAACAATTCTTTCTAAATACTTTAAGAGAAAAATCTCTCAATTCCAATCATGACTTTGCTACTGCCCAAGGATACATTTATGGCGTTCATGTGGTTGTTACATTCAAGAACCCAAGGCAGTAAACATTTGAAAAGTGAGTAAACACACTAATAACTGTAAAAAGTAGACACTAATACGATAATGGTTAAGTTATAGAAATTGAAAAAATACTTTCTTCTTACAATTCAACATTTTACACAACTTTGAATTTATTTCCCGAAAGTATTATGCATATCGATGCATATTTGTTTTGGCAATATGCTTGCCTTCCTGCTTTATGCCAGTCTCATTCCCTTTGGGTTATGTATAAAGAAAGGCAGTAAGAAATGCTAAAAAGATAGAGCCACTTCAAGTTATAGATATGTATTAATGGAGTATAGCCACTTGGAATTTGTTTCATATGTTTAAGGTAAAGATATAAATTATCCCCAAATTATGAACCAATATTTCCAAAACCAATTGATCAAAACTCTTTCCTCCACTGACACCTTTAACATATTTTGAACCTGTTTCTACAGTTTCTAGGTGAATTTCTGATTTCTATTCCTCCATCAATGTCATACTTATTAAGCCACTAGATTTTCTTCTTCTGGGAAGATTTGAGTGGACTTCCTTTTCTATATTCCTCCTGCTATGAACAACTAAAACCCCCAGAGATCATATATAATTATGTATAAACAGAAGAAGACTCTGAAAAGTGGAGAGAAGGCAGATTAGCTAGGGACCTTGGGACTCAAGGGAGCACAAGGTGATGTTTCCTAGCTTTTCCTTTTGCATCATATATTCCAAAATTGACACGAAAATCTGACAACCTGGAAATGAAACATGAGCAGACTACTTTCTTTAGCCAAGGGACCAGGAAAGGGGAAGTCCAGCAAGAATGAAAATATTTAGATAATAATAGCTCTACAACAGCCAAATACCATAGAAAAATTACTCTCTGACCCCCACTCCCAATAGCAAAGGCTGACCAGACAGCCTAGGCTTTCACCTATATCATGCCCCAAGGGCCCCAAGACATCTCCTCCCAAGTTTTTTTTTTTTTTAAATGAAGGAAAACTAAAAGAATACATCACCTTTAGACCTACCCTAAATGAATGGCTAAAGGAACATTTTAAACAGAAAGAAAATGATAAAAAAAAGAAATCTTGGAACACCAGGAAGGAAGAAAAAATAGCAAAGATACTAGTAAATACAATAAAATTTCCTTATCCTCTTTAATGTCTAAGTTATGTTTGATTGGTTAAGAAAAAATTAAAACACTGTCTAATATGATTCTAAATGTATATAAAGGAAATAATTAAGACATAAATATTATAAGTGGGTGAGAATAAAGACATGTAAAGGGAGTTAAGCTTTCTACACTTGAGTTGGTTAAACCTTAACATTAAAATTTAATAGGTCACATTTTTATCCTCAAAACTTTTTTTTATTCTTTTGGTTTTCTCATACATTCACTCTCCCAAATGAATCTTAGAATAATTTAATGCATAACTGAAATATTTAAATACCGAAGTATTTTACCCTGAGATATCATTTATGTTTCAACTTGTTTAGGTCTCTTTTCATGCTACTAACTAAAATTTCAGAGTCTTTAATATAAATAGCTTAACACTTATTATAAATTTATCTCTAGATATATTACAGTGTGTGTTATAATGGTGATACTTCTCCATTACTGTTTTCTGACTACTGATAATACAAAGAAACAATCATATTGTCAGGATGGTGAGCTAACAATGGCTGGTGGCTCCATCACCCACTATCAATCCTGAAAAACTATGGAATCTATTGGGAAGGATGGATTTGGGGAACAGTAAAAGGAAAAGAAAGGGGGGGGGAAGGAAGGAAGGAGGGAAGGAAGGGAGGGAGGGAGGGAGGGAAGGAGGGAGGAAGGAAGAAAAGAAGGAAGAAAGAGACAAAAACTGGGAAGGCTATAAGTTGTCTTGAACACGGGTGTCGAATAGTGGGGGTGGTGATGGTGGTGGTTTGCAGCAGTCTGGGGAAGAAGGTGGCTGAAAATAGCAATAAGAGTGTAGGTTGTAGTCGAAAGCTCCTGTATGGTCATGTTTTCCTTCCTCCTTGCTTGGAACAATGATTGCCAGACTCTTCAGAAAACAGTAATTCAACTTCAGGCTGTAATATCTGTGAGGTATCAAAGCAGTTAAAAACCTTGCTCAAATGAAGAGGTGATAAGTCCACTCTTCCAACACAATTCCCCTTAAAATTCTTAGGGATGTGAATTACAATCTACAGAGTTTGCCACCTACACTTCTGCTTCCAATATTTAAAGGTTCAAATGATGATAGGAGAAGAGATGCTGCCCAGTGGAAACTAATGGAAGTGATCAATAGTTGTTTTGTGGTACTTAGGTCTCTCTGCTGTAAGGCTCACCCTTCATTCACATTTCCTTAAATTCACCTGGATGGACACAGGCAAAGGGCTGGTATTCTGCTTTTTCCTAAATCACCAGAGAGCACCTCACATTACTATAGATGCAAGAGTTCACAGGCCAAAGTAACTGGACTCTAAGAGGCCAAATATCTACTAGAGGATGAGAATAAACTGAACAACATATAACATCTAAAGCAGAATTTTAAAAACAGATGGAATCAGAGTTTTAAAAGGCTTTGTGCAAGGTTTCCTCTGCTGGGCAAAAGCTTTTAAGTTTAATTCGGTCCCATTTGCTTATTTTTGTTTTTATTTTCATTATTCTAGGAGACGGATCCAAAAAAATATTGCTGTGATTTATGTCAAAGAGTGTTCTGCCTAGTTTTCCTCTAGTTTTATAGTATTCGGTCTTGCATTTAGGTCTTTAATCTATTTTGAGTTTATTTTTGTATATGGTGCTAGAGAATGTTCTAATTTCTTGGATAATGATGCCTTTTAAGGTACAACAAAACACCAAGGACATGATCTATGAAAAAAATAATTGTTAAACTGGAGTTCATTAAAATTAGAAACTTCTAGCCTGTGAAAGGTAAAATCAAAAGAATTAGAGACAAGCCACAAACTGGGGGAAAATATTTGTAAAAAATATTTCTGAGAAAGACTGTTATCCAAAATACACAAAAAGGCCTAAAACTCAAAAATAAAACAAACAACCTGATTTAAAAATAGGGCGAAGACCTTAACAGATACCCCACCAAAGATGATATAGCAAATACACATATAAAAGGATGCCCCACATTATATGTCATTAGAGAAAAGCAAATTGAAACAGTAATGATATACTACTGCACAGATGAGAAAGGCCAAAATCCAGATCATTGACAACACCAAACGCTGGTAAGGAAGTACAGCAACAGGAATTCTCAGATTGCTAGTGGAAATGCCAAAAGCCAAATAGTAGAGCTACTTTGGAAGACATTTTGGCAGCTTCTTACAAAACTAGTCATACTCTTATCATATGATCCAGCAATCTCACTCCTGGGTATTTATCCAAAGATTGCAAACTTATTTCCACACAAAAACTTGCACATGGATGTTTATAGCAACTTCATTCAGAATCGTCAAAACTCAGAAGAAACCAAGATGTCCTTCAGTAGGTGAATGGATAAATAAACTGTGGTGCATTCTTACAATGGGATTTTTTTTTCAGTGCTAAAACGAAATGAGCCGTCAAGCCATGGAGGAAACGTAAATGCATATTACTAAGTGAAAAATGCCAATCTGGAAAAGCTACATACTATATGATTTCAACTATTGTAGGAAAGGCAAAATCATGCAGACAGTAAAAGGATCAGTGGTCACCAGGAGGAGGGGGAGAAGAGATGAAGAGACAAAGCACATAGGATTTTTAGGACAGTGAAAATACTCAGCATGGTATTACACATACCACTATATACTTTTGTCCACACCCATAGAATGTACAACACCAAGAGTGAACCCTAAAGTAATGGACTGTGGGTGACGATGATGTATCCAAGTAGGTTTAATATACTTAGTAAAAAAAAAAAATGTACCATTTTGGTGAGTGATGTTGATCATGAGGGAGACAGGGAGTAGATGGGAAATCTCATTCGTTGTAAACCTAAAATTGTTCTTTAAAAAATAGTTTTTTTTTTTTTAAAAAAAGAAACTACCAGAAATCTTAAGGAAGTTTAAGAAGTAGTTGGAATGGGTAATTTGAGAACATGAAGGATTGAGGGATATTAAAAAATAATTGATTTCAGAAAAAAACTGAACTAGGATTGAAATTTCTAGAAGCCAAATATGAGATATGAAAGACGAAATGGAATTATTATCTCAAAATACAGTATGCGTCATACTGATGTGCCTCCAGGCTCTGAAGTCAGACAGTCAGGTTGAAACCTGAGCTCTGCCCCTACTAGCAGTTATTTCACCTATAAAATGGAGAGTAAATGTGTTTACCTCACAGCATTGCTGTGAGGATTAAAATAAGTAAACAGAGAACCTACATTAGTTGTTGGTATTATATTGTAATAATATTTATTACTAACAAATGCAAAAATGCTAAATGCAACACTAAAAAGAATTAAACATTATGAGTGAAAAGATAAGAGATGTGAGTAGATTTAGAAAGTCCACATTTGAATGCAAGAGTTCCAGGAAAAAAGAGAGAATAGATTTTGGAGGAGCAATAATCAGAAAGAACCATAAACGAAATTTCTGAGATAGGAACAGCTCAAGGTTTTAAGATCAAGGCACTTCCTGGTGAAATCTCTAAACTCAGAGTTTAAAAGAAAATGTCTCAAACTTCCAGAAATAGGAAGTAGTTGACTTACAAAAAATGAGAATTGTATTGGTAATCAGGGTCCCCTCAACTAAAATACTAAGTATAGAAAACAGTGGAACAAAACTTTCAGGCTTCTGAGGAAAACAAAGCAGAAGGAAAAGAAAACAAAGGCTAAACAAAAATGGTGACCCTAGAACCTACACCTAAGCCGGCAGATCTGTGTTAACTACAAAGGTAAAAGCACAAAAACTGTGTTCTTGTCCCTTTGAGGGGCTTGTCATTTATTCCTGCTGTGGAAAGGTCTAGAACAAATCACACTCCCTTTGCCAATATTCATAGCACCTCTAATGTTAGAAGGATCATTATATTCACTCTGATATACTCTAGAATACCACTGCCACGAAAATTGTCATGACATTCTGGAAAAGCCAGAACTATAGAGACGGTAAACATATCAGTGGCCGCCAGTGATTCAGGGTGTGTGAAGGGAATTGAATAGTAAAGCACGAGGGATTTTTTAAGGTCGTGAAACTTTTCTGTAGAGCATTATAATGGTAAATGTAAGACACCGAGCATTTGTCAAAACCCACAGAATTTCACAGTAAGAAAGTAACCTTAATGTATGCAATTAAAAAAAACATCTTTAGGAGGTTGCAATATCCCAGGAAGGAAGGCAAAATGTGACCAAACTATATAAATGTATTACAAATGTATGAAACAAGGTCATTGAGGCTAAGACTCATGTCTATTGCAACAGAAAAATGATATTAAGGAAAAATAGAAGATCTGAATAAAGTATGGACTTCAGTCACTAATAATGTATTACACTGGTTCATTACTTGTGACAAACGTGTCATCCTAATAATGTAAGGTATTAATAATAGGGGGAACTTGGGTGTGGGGTATACAGGAACTCTCTGTGCAATCTTTGAAACAATTACATGAATCTAAAACTATTCTAAAATAAAACATTTAAATAAATGCCATTTTAAAATATATAAATGTATATATCTATATAAAAATATATAGTGTAATTTCCACGAGTAACTAAAAATTATCAAGTCAAATTTGAGAAAGTCAGAAAAAGTAAGAACTATAAGAACTATTTGATCTCTACTCATTTTTAAGATAATAGAGCACAGCTTCCAAATATTCCACTTAAATAAAACTTTCTTTTTGTGTTTGGCATGTTCATGAGTTACTTTTGCTATTAATTTTTTTGAAATTTCATCAACTTTTAAAAAATTTAAAATACTTTTAAATAAACATAATGCTCACAAAAGATTAAGCACATAAAAAAGATGCAATGTCGTACAGGAATCATTCTGAACCAAAGTCATTTAATACGTTTGGTCCTAATCACTGGTATAGCAACCAAATTTTGTCTCCTGCCTCTAGATAAGACTAAAATATTGATTAATGATGCTACATGGTACTAAAACCCTTCATTGCCATAATAAAATATTTTTTAAATATCTTTTAAGAAAGGGAAAGGAGTGGCTAGAATTTAGTATAATATCTGTATCTAGCAGATAAATATTGATAATTCTTTAAATTATCTAAATATTAAGTATTTGAAAAAGTAAATACTAGAAATTTATAGTCTTTAAATCTCCAAACATTTTCAAATATTTTAAGTTTATATATAGTTTAATCCTATTTTGAATTTTCAAAAATGGAATGAAATCAAGTACAGGCTATTTTAAATGTGCATCAAATCTCTTCCACAGAAATATCTTGCAAACAGCTATTTTTCTGGGAGTAAAATCTGTGGTCAGTGGCTCTTGTGCTTACAGGAGGTTTTCTGCTCTGACAGAATGATTTTGAAGTTTTGACTAATATGCTCACTGAACAGACACGTGTGGTTTTAGACATACATTCATTGAAAACATTTTAAAAAGTATGTCCTCATGTTTTCCTAGAATAATGCTCCTTTAACTTTAAAACATTTATTTCTTGATAATTTTCTTTAAAATTTTAGGCAACCAATATGGGGGTCTTAGGCAATGTAAGCAGTTTAATGCAAAGCATAGAGATCAATAAAGCTGCAGTTGTATAATTTCTTACAATCACTGTTTTTTTGTTTTTTTTTTTTTACCATTCCAATCTTTCTGTTTTCCAGGGTTTCCAACTACAGAATCATAACATCATTTACACTGTACAAGATGGAAAGTTTAGTTTCTCTTTCATTCATACACATACACAAATTTGACATATATATTTCCCAGTATGAGTGATTATCTTTTTCCCTTCAAATGTCACCTTGGAGAAGCCTTCCCAGGACCTTCAGGGTGGGTTCCATTCTCACGCATATGGCATCACCCTGCTTTGATGTTTATTGCACTTTCACCTCTCGTTTTCCAGTATCATCTCGTGTTTTAATTATTTCAATAATTCTTCATTGTCTGTCTTCACCACTACAATTTAAAGTCCATGAGGACAAAAGCTTTCTCCATCTTATTAACCTCTGCATCTCCCATGCCTAAAATAAGTTTGGCACCGTGTAGGCACTATAAAAGCACTTGTTTAATCAATGAATACATACTTAATTCAAACTGGGGAATTAAGATGTTGCGTGGAACTGTTAGTCCTGGCTGAAAATAGCCTTCTTTATAAAAATTCTACTGGACTTCTGATTCTTTCTCTGATATAGGTAAAAACTAGTTTTAATGTGTTTAAATTGCATAGCTTGTCATAACAAACATTTAAAAATCCACTAACAGATATGTTCTCTAAACAGTGAGTTACTATATTCATAGAGGTAATTTCCTCAGACATACTGTAATTGTTTTAAATCTTAGTTGACACAAAAAGGAGTAAGAATTATTTATAATAAGAAATAGGCTGTGGAGCTGATTGTTCTGACAAAGTTACATTCAGAATGAGTCTTGCGAGGTCTTTACTCACTTTAAAGAAAGGGCTCGCTAACCCAATAAAACTTCCCAATCTATGATATTCAAGGTGATTTCCTACTTAGTGGTTGATGGCTTGTTTCTACTGTCTTTCACACTACCTTTGGTTCCTGAAGGAGAAAAACATTCATATGGTTGAACACAGAAGAATAATGGGAAAAAATAAAAAATGAGGAGTATTTAGGAAGCATCGGGCAGGAAGAATAATAAGAGGTGGCAGCAAGGTCTGGAACAGAATGTCAGTCATGAATGATTGTATGGCATGCTGCCATTCATGAGGGCTGATAACCGCTCGATGCAAACAGAACAGCATTTTATGACAAAATTATTGGACATAACTCAGCTCACTGTCTTCCTCCAGGGGTGGGGAATAATGAGAGAGAGAATAAAACAAACATATGTGTGTGAAACAGCAAATGTGTACAGAGCAATGACAAATCTCAAGGTAAGATCCTTGTGCGAAGTTTTCTTCCAAAAGGGACACTGGTATACAGTGTTTATACAATGTGAATAATGGTCTTTCAGTAGAGTATTTAAAAAATAAAATTCTCAATTTAAAATAGTAAATAGTAGGCACAAAATTATAGGTATAAAGGTATTACTACCCAGAAAAATATATATTATGTGTGTATAAAGAATGAGAATGTCTGACTTGCATAAATCATTGGATTCACCAAAACAGGAATGCTGTTTGGTATTTAACGAAGTCAAATATATCCACACTTTTACTCTGAAAATATATTAACGAAATAAAAAGTAAATTGAATAAAGGATTACAAACCTAAAATCTGAGCATAAAGATGAAAAGATAATATTAGTATGAGAATTAAATTAATAACAAAAGAATAAGTCTAGTCATCAATTCACACGGGATAGGAATTAAGTAGGATAAACAAAGGTTTATTAATTACAGATTAGAACCCCAACATGATAAAATGAATTTATCATTTTTCTACTTACTTAACCCGTATACTGAGTATCAAGTCTAGGTTAGACACCCTTCTACTTGCTGATAAAATGTTATAATGATAGAAACACAACCTAATATTCAGCTTGTTTTAAATAATCTCAAAGCAGACATGTTTAACTTGCTCACTACATTTTAATATTCCCTATTGCAAGTAATGAAAGAAATGAATAGCTATGATTCACATGAATGTTGAATTTTAATTTAAGTCAAATATTATTAGGTTCTTGTATAGGCCATTAATTGACACGGGTGTCAAGAAGAAAAGTAAGAAGCTGTTATGATTTAAGGGACTCACAAATAAATGGAAACAAAACCACCATGCAACTATTTAACTTGAATGTGAGCAAATCCTATTATATTACAGAAAAATAATATAGTACTTTGGTGGGGTTTCAGTAAACTGAAGGACCTGTGTGAAACTAGGAAGGTGTGATAAAGAGTATAGCATTTGAACTGGGCTTCGAAACCGAACAGAATATCACCAAGTACATAAAGTATATGAGGACATTCCAAGTAAAGAAAATCACATGACTGCAGACAGTGGGATATGGAAGTACTGGAATGTTTGGGGAACCCTGAATAGTCTGATATGATTAGAATATCAAAAGTACGTTAAAGACTGAGGATGTAAGACTCAGACATAGAGACCAAGACCATACAATGGAAAGTGTCTTTAATTCCTTTGTGAGGCTTTAAGAGCTCAATCCTATAGCCAATGGAAAGCCACCTAAAATTTTTCTTTTAAAGTTCTCCTAACTAGGGATCAAGCCTGGGGCCCAGCAGTGAGAGTGCCAAATCCCAACAACTGGACCACCAGGGAATTCCCTACAATTTTTAAATAAGGGAGTAACCTGACCAGATCTGCTTTAGAAAGATCTGCTCTTTAGTAGAAAGACCTGAAGACCCTGGGCAGGATGGATTCATGGCAATTAATCCTGGAGCGGTGGAGGAAAGAAATGGATGCAATATATAAGTAGACTGGGATAGGGCAGGTGTCATCAAGAAGGTATGAAATGTGGGGAGCAAAAGCTGAGGGCTCTAAGAGTAGATATTTCTATGGAATGAATGGGAGATATATGGGGCTGCATTGAAGATCTAGTTGAAATTGGAAATCAAATTCCTAATGGAACTGATATAATACACAGCTTTCTCAGTAGTCCAAAAGCAAAAACTAGAAATCAGATAAAGATTGTGGAAAATGTGGATGTAAAGTGTGTAAAGCAGAGCTGAGAAAACTTAAGGGCTACAGCATTTGTCAGAAGAAGGCACATGCTTAGAAATCAGCCTCTACATACAGAGTGACTCTGAATCTTAGCTGTGTCACTTACTAGTGGGTGACTTTGGGCAATCACTCAATTTATTCCAGCCTCTGTTTCCTTAGCTGTGAAATGGAGATGACAGCAAAACTCATTCACAACCCTTTATTTCAAACCTCTATGACAAAAAATGAGATTTTTTAATTCAGAATTTTTCAAAATTTAGGCAGATATTATGGTTCACATACTATATTTCAGGTGTATATCCAGCAAGTTTATACTATCAATTCCCTAATAAAATATAGGAATACTTTGGAAGTAAAATATATGACTATTTACATTCAATGGGATAAATAAAGACTACCAATAGCCTCATGTCAGTTTGTATCAGGTTTTCATGTTGAGTGAGTTAAAATGTTTTCTAAAAAATTTCAGAGCTTTTTATATTTTGAATTTATAGGTAGGGTAGTGTGTGAACCGGTAGCACCTAATTCATAGGGTTGTGATGATTAAAAGAGTATGTAAAGTATATGTAAAGGATTTTGAAGATCATCTACCACACGGGAAATGATAGCTCTTACGATGGGGACGATGGCTGTGACCATGACAAAGAAGAGGCCGAGATTAAGAGAATAAGGAGGATTGGGGGTCACCATGAGATAGAAGATAATGATTAGTAATTTGAGAAATAAAGTAACAAAAGGTAGTTTTCAGAGTTAAAGAATTCAGAACTAGAGCAATTTCAAGTAAAGAAATGTTTTCCGAGGTATTGCTGGAAGCAGGTAAACATATTGCTTGTGCTTTATAAAGAAGGAATACCTTTGAGGAAATTAACAAAAAATGTAGCATGCAGTGAAAAGTAGGTAAAACTTTTAGAGACTGTGCATCCACTCACCTCCTAATCACCAGCACTTCATCTCCCAAAGGCTCTCTCTCCCTACCTGAAGAAGACATGAAGGTAGTAATGGAAAGTGCTATTAGGTCAAACTGTTCTTTATTCTGTCCACAAGGGGGGGACATTGACCTAGAACAGTTGACACTGGTCGGAGCTTCTCGACAGGTGGTGAGCTCCTGATGTTTCTAGTTCAGGAAGTTATTGTATGTGATTTGATATGTGGCCATCTTGCACATGTATGTGTATGGTTCTATGTAGTATACATATGTATCTTTTGGGGATGAACTCATTCATGGGAAATTCCATGTCTTATTTCTCTGTGTTCCTCTATCAAAGATGCCTAGTACAATTTGTCTTATATAGAAGATGTTCAATAAATCATAAAATAACTGATCCTCTTTGGCTTTTATGCGTATGTACTGCATATAAATTATAATAATATTAATATAGGAGCTACAACTACACTGGGGTCTTAGATACAGTCTCTATGATGCTCATAACAATCCTGAAAAGCACCTATTATGAATCCATTTTATAAATAAGAAAACTGAGGCTCAGAGTACTTAGGACTCTTGAGACTGAGAACACATACCAAGAAACGTAAGGATAGAACAGAGGTTGGACTCAGACTTGTCTGAATCTAATGCTCATGCCACCACCTGCTACCTGGAACAGGAAAGCCATGCTAACAAGAGGCCTAATGCCGTATGGTTTAAGCCTCTGCTAAGCCAGATGGAATATTTCTCTTTAAAAAGGTAATAACAGGGCTTCCCTGGTGGCGCAGTGGTTGAGAGTCCGCCTGCCGATGCAGGGGACATGGGTTCGTGCCCCGGTCCGGGAAGATCCCACATGCCGCGGAGCAGCTAGGCCCGTGAGCCATGGCCACTGAGCCTGTGGTCTGCAACGGGAGAGGCCACAACAGTGAGAGGCCCGCGTACCACACACACAAAAAAATAAATAAATAAAAGGTAATAACAACACTCAGTCTATAATTTATTATCTGGACATTTTAACTGCTGAAATGCCAGGGTAAGAACTAAAAAATGAAACTTTAATTTGGTTTAGCCTTTCAATTTATTACGCATATAAAAAATATGAGAGACATGCTCATTAAGGTTTAATATAAAGAGCTGTGCATGTCCCTTGAAGCCTCAGACAATAGTACCGAGACCCAAATGCCTATGAATGGCGGATTAATTACTCAGCAATAAATGGTAAGAAGTTTACTAAGGACAAGAATAAGAAATAATTATCGCATTTATTTATTCATGTCCTTGTTCCAAGGATGAAAGGTGGGGATACTAGAGTATAACAAGATGAAACTAAGTGATAAAAAGTGGTTAAGGGAAAACTCATGCGGTAAAAATTGGGCAAATCCTAGTACACTGACCTAGACGTTGGCCGCAGATATTCCTCGTAGTCACACCTGTTAGTAAAAAGAAGCTGCAAACACACACACAATCTAAAAGAGGAGGGTAATTAGAAAAGGGAGAACATATTTAAAAGGATGAAAAAAACATAAAGTTCTATCCATAGATTTGAGGGGCTAGAATTTCCTCTCATCTGTGAAAAGAAGTATTCCAAAACTGCTTGTGGGCTTAGCAGTAAACAATGTCACAACTTCCAAGAATGAGGTTTGGATGGGAGGACAGTGCTGCTTTCTCTAGGTATTTCCTATCCCTTAAACCACATGGTAAGTGATAAATGAATTAAAATCTCTCACTATTTTCAAACTTGACTTATCTATACTTACTTTATTCTGAGCACAATGGAGTATAATGGAAATAACCCAGATCTGTACTAATTAGGTAAGTTTTTCAACCACTACGAGCCTCATTTTCCTCATCTGAAAACTATCATATTAACCTGGCAGTCTTTTGTAAGGATTGGAGATCAAGTGCTTGAAGCATCTAACACAATGTCTGACATAGAAGACATTCACATTTTACCAATATATGTTCATACATGAATATTTTATTAGTAAGATCTATAGTAAATTAAAATATATTTTTAAAATATAAATCATAATTGTTTAAACAGTAACATCTCTCACCTTATTTATTTCCAGTGAGATGTTTTGGGAGTGAGATGAAGAAAAATAAAAATAAGAAAAAAAATATATATATATACATCTTCATAATCAAGAATTAGATTAGTGCCCTAGGATTTGGTGGGGAGGGGAGACTAATGAATGGGCTGGTAGCTTGTGGCTCAAAGGAGACTCTAAGGACAAACAGTTTCTCTGCAATCATCCCACTCCACAATGCCCAGGACCACAGAGTCTCCACATAAAATCCATCTGTCCTCTCTAGAAGTAGAGCCAAATACCCACTGAAGGTCTTTTCCCTCTTATTTCCCTCTCCAGTTCTAAGCAACTCAGGACAATGTATGGAGCACTTCTTACACAATAGACAGAAAAGGCGCAGAATCATTCTTTTTTTTTGCGGTACGCGGGCCTCTCACTGCTGTGGCCTCTCCCGTTGCGGAGCACAGGCTCCGGGTGCACAGGCTCAGCGGCCATGGCTCACGGGCACAGCCGCTCCGCGGCATGTGGGATCTTCTTGGACCGGATCACGAACCCGTGTCCCCTGCATCGGCAGGCGGAATCTCAACCACTGCGCCACCAGGGAAGCCCAGAATCATTCATTTTTTGATTCACCCTTGCAGTTCACGACAACCCACCAACAACAATCACACCCTTTTTCTGATTCCACACTTGTCAACCTCTAGTTTAAAAAAAAATATATATATATATATAAACACATGTAGATACGTATGTATACATATACATGTACATACACATAACACCATACTGAGTATATATACACACACATATGTATATCTACCATAACTTATTCAATGCTACTATTTCTTGAGAGTCACTAGAAGCCATTCTTTCTTTCCACAGGCGGAGGCACTAACAATAAAGGGAAGAAGGAAGAAATCATGAATAACAGGTGAAGTAACAACTGAGGTAAAAATCAAAATAAACAGCCAAAACTCTACTATTAGGCTAAGAATAAGGAAAAGACTGATTTTTTCTTGACATCTTGATTGGGGTATAATTGCTTTACACTGTTGTGTTAGTTGCTGCTGTATAACAAAGTGAATCACCTATACATATACATATATCTCCATATCCCCTGTCTCTTGAGTCTCCCTCCCACCCTCCCTACCCCATCCCTCTATGTGGTCACAAAACACCTAGTTGATCTCCCTGTGCTGTGCGACTGCTTCCCACTAGCTGTCTATTTTACATTTGGTAGTGTATACATGTCAATGCCATTCTCTCACTTCGTCCCAGCTTACCCTTCCCCCTCCCCGTGTTCTCAAGTCCATTTTCTACGTCTGCATCTTATTCCTGTCCTGCCCCTAGGTTCTTCAGAACCTTTTTTTTCCCCCCTAGATTCCATATATATGTGTTAGCATATGGTATTTGTTTTTCTCTTTCTGACGTACTTCGCTCTGTATGACACACTCTAGGTCCATCCACCTCACTACAAATAACTCAATTTCATTTCTTTTTAAGGCTGAGTAATATTCCATTGTATTGTGCCACATCTTCTTTATCCACTCATCTGTCGATGGACACTTAGGTTGCTTCCATGTCCTGGCTATTGTAAATAGTGCTGCAATGAGCATTGTGGTACATGACTCTTTTCGAATTATGGTTTTCTCAGGGTATATGCCCAGTAGTGGGATGGCTGGGTCATATGGTAGTTCTATTTTTAGTTTTTTAAGGAACCCCCATAGTGTTCTCCATAGTGGCTGTATCAATTTACATTCCCACCAACAGCGCAAGAGGGTTCCCTTTCCTCCACACCCACTCCAGCATTTATTGTTTGTAGATTTTTTGATGATGGCCATTCTGACCAGTGTGAGGTGATACCTCATTGTAGTTTTGATTTGCGTTTCTCTAAAGATAGTGATGTTGAGCATCTTTTCATGTGTTTCTTGGCAATCTGTATATCTTCTTTGGAGAAATGTCTGTTTAGGACTTCTGACCATTTTTGGATTGGGTTGTGTGTTTCTTTGATATTGAGCTGCATACACTGCTTCTATATTTTAGAGATTAATGTTTTGTCAGTTGCTTTGTTTGCAAATATTCTCTGCCATTCTGACGGGTGTCTTTTCATCTTGTTTATGGTTTCCTTTGCTGTGCAAAAGCTTGTAAGGTTCATTAGGTCCCATTTGTTTATTTTTGTATTTATTTCCATTTCGCTAGGGGGTGGGTCAAAAAGGATCTTGCTGTGATTTATGTCATAGAGTGTTCCGCCTATGTTTTCCTCTAAGAGTTTTATAGTGTCTGGCCTTATATTTAGGTCTTTAATCCATTTTGAGTTTATTTTGTGTATGGTATTAGGCAGGGTTCTAATTTCATTCTTTTACATGTAGCTGTCCAGTTTTCCCAGCACCACTTATTGAAGAGGCTGTCTTTTCTCCATTGTATACTCTTGCCTCCTTTATCAATGAAAAGGTAACCATACGTGCATGGGTTTATCTCTTGTCTTTCTATCCTGTTCCATTGATCCATATTTCTGTTTTTGTGCCAGTACCATACTATCTTGATTACTGTAGGTTTGTAGTAGAGTCTGAAGTCCAGGAGCCTGATTCCTCCAGCTCAGTTTCTATTCCTGAAGATTGCTTTGGCTGTTTGGGGTCTTTTGTGTCTCCATACAAATTGTGCAATATTTTGTTCTAGTTCTATGAAAAATGCTATTGATAGGGATTGCATTGAATCTGTAGATTGCTTTGGGTAATATAGTCATGTTCACATTGTTGATTCTTCCAATCCAAGAACATGGTATATCTCTCCATCTGTTTGTATCATCTTTAATTTCTTTCATCAGTGTCTTATTGTTGTCTGCATACAGGTCTTTTGTCTCCTTAGGTAGGTTTATTCCTAGGTAATTTATTCTTTCTGTTGCAATGGTAAAAGGGAGTGTTTCCTTAATTTAGTTCAGATTTTCATCACTAGTGTGAAGATATGCAAAAGATTTCTGTACATTAATTCTGTATTCTGCTAATTTACCAAATTCATTGATTAGCTCTAGTAGTTTTCTGGTAGCATCTTTAGGATTCTCTGTGCATAGTATCATGTCATCTGCAAATAGTGACAGTTTTACTTCTTCTTTTCTGATTTGGATTCCTTTTATTTGTTTTTCTTCTCTGCTGTAGCTAGGACTTCCAAAACTATGTTGAATAACAGTGGTGAGAGTGGGCAACCTTGTCTTGTTCCTGATCTCAGTGGAAATGGTTTCAGCTTTTCACCATTGAGAATGATGTTGGCTGTGGTTTTGTCATATATCGCCTTTCTTATGTTGAGGTAAGCTCCCTCTATGCCTACTTTCTGGAGAGTTTTTATCACAAATTGGTATGGAATTTTGTCAGAAGCTTTTCCTGCATCTGTTGAGATTATCATATTGTTTTTCTCCTTCAATTTGTTAATATGGTGTATTGTATTGGTTGATTGGCATATATTGAAGAATCCTTGCCTTCCTGGGATAAACCTCACTTGATCATGGTGTATGATCCTTTTAATGTGATGCTGGATTCTGTATGCTAGGACTTTGTTCAGGATTTTTGCATCGATGTTCATCAGTGATACTGACCTATAGTTTTCCTTTTCTGTGACATCTTAGTCTGGTTTTGGTATCAGGGTGATGGTGGCCTCGTAGAATGACTTTGGGAGTGTTCCTCCCTCTGCTATATTTTGGAAGAGTTTGAGAAAGATAAGTGTTAGCTCCTCTCTAATGTTTGACAGAATTTGCATGTGAAGCCATCTGGTCCTGGGCTTTGGTTTGTTGGAAGATTTTTAATCACAGCCTCAATTTCAGTGCTTGTGATTGGTCTGTTTATATTTTCTATTTCTTCCTCGTTCAGTCTTGGAAGGTTGTGCTTCTCTAAGAATTTGTCCATTTCGTCCAGGTTGTCCATTTTATTGGCATATAGTTGCTTGTACTAATCTCTCATGATCCTTTGCATTTCTGCAGTGTCAGTTGTTACTTCTTTTTCATTTCTAATTCGATTGATTTGAGTCTTCTCAAATCTCTTTTTCTTGATGAGTCTGGCTAATGGTTTATCAATTTTGTTTATCTTCTCAAAGAACAAGCTTTTAGTTTTATTGATCATTGCTATCGCTTCCTTCATTTCTTTTTCATTTATTTCTGATCTGATCTTTATGATTCCTTTCCTTCTGCTAACTTTGGGGTTTTTTTGTTGTTCTTCTTTCTCTAGTTGCTTTAGGTGTAAGGTTAGGTTGTCTACTTGAGATTTTTCTTGTTTCTTGAGGTAGGATTGTATTGCTGTAAACTTCCCTCTTAGAACTGCTTTTACTGCATCCCATAGGTTTTGGGCTGTTGTGTTCTCATTGTCATTTGTTTCTAGGTATTTTTTGATTTCCTCTTTGATTTCTTCAGTGATCTCTTGGTTATTTAGTAGCATATTGTTTAGCCTCCATTTGGTTTATATTTTTTATAGTGTTTTTCCTGTAATTGACATCTAGTGTCATAGTGTTGTGGTTGGAAAAACTACGTGATACGATTTCAGTTTGCTTAAGTTTACCAGTGCTTGATTTGTGACTCAAGATATGATCTATCCTGGAGAATGTTCCATGAGCACTTGAGAAGAAAGTGTATTCTGTTGGTTTTGGATGGAATGTCCTATAGATATCAATTAAGAACATCTTGTTTAATGTATCATTTAAAGCTTGTGTTTCTTTAGTTATTTTCATTTTGGATGATCTGTCCATTGGAGAAAGTCGGTGTTAAAGTCCCCTACAATTATTGTGTTATTCGCATTTTCCCCTTTTATGGCTGCTAGCATTTGCTGTATATATTGAGGTGCTCCTCTGTTGGGTGCATAAATATTTACAGTTGTTATATCTTCTTCTTGGATTGACCCCTTGATCATTATATAGTGTTCTTCTTTGTCTCTTGTAATAGTCTTAATTTAAAGTCTATTTTGTCTGAAATGAGAATTGCTACTCCAGCTTTCTTTTGATTTCCCTTTGCATGGAATATCTTTTTCCATCCCTTCACTTTCAGTCTTTATGCGCCCCTAGGTCTGAAGTGGGTCTCTTATAGACAGCATATATATGGGTCTTGTTTTTGTATTATTCAGCCAGTGTATGTCTTTTGGTTGGAGGATTTAATCCATTTACATTTAAGGTAATTAATTGTATGTATGTTCTTATTACCATTTTCTTAATTGTTTCATGTTTGTTTCTGTAGGTCTTTACCTTCTCTTGTGTTTCCCACTTAGAGAAGTTCCTTTAGCATTTGTTGTAGAGCTGGTTTGGGGCTGCTGAATTCTCTTAACTTTTGCTTGTCTGTAAAGCTTTTGATTTCTCCATCGAATCTGAATGAGATCCTTGCTGGGTAGAGTAACCTTGATTGTAGGTTTTTCCCTTTCATCACTTTAAATATGTCCTGCCACTCCCTTCTGGCTTGCAGAGTTTCTGCTGAAAGATCAGCTGTTAACCTTATGGGGATTCCCTTGTATGTTATTTGTGTCCTTTCCCTTGCTTCTTTTAATATTTTTTCTTTGGATTTAATTTTTGATAGTTTGATTAATGTGTCTTGGCGTGTTTCTCCTTGGATTTATCCTGTATGCGGTTCTCTGTGCTTCCTGGACTTGACTGACTATTTCCTTTCCCATATTAGGGAAGCTCTCAACTATAATTTTTTCAAATATTTTCTCAGTCTGTTTCTTTTTCTCTTCTTCTTCTGGGACTGCTATATTTCAAATGTTGCATTTAATGTTGTCTCACAGGTCTCTGAGACTGTCCTCAACTCTTTTCATTCTTTTTTCTTTATTCTGCTCTGTGCTAGTTATTTCCACTATTTTATCTTCCAGGTCACTTATCCGTTCTTGTACCTCAGTTATTCTGCCTGATAACTGATTATCAATAATCAGTTATTGATTCCTTCTAGAGAAATGTAAATTTCATTTATTGTGTTGTTCATCATTGTTTGTTTGCTCTTTAGTTCTTCCAGGTCCTTTTTCAACGTTTCTTGTATTTTCTCCATTCTATTTCCAGGCTTTTGGATCATCTTTGCTATCATTACTCTGAATTCTTTTCCAGGTAGACTGCCTATTTCCTCTTCATTTGTTTGGTCTGGTGGGTTTTTACCTTGCTCCTTCATCTGCTGCATATTTCTCTGTCTTCTCATTTTGCTTAACTCACTGTGTTTGGGGTCCCCTTTTTGCAGGCCACAGGTTCGTAGTTCCCGTTGTTTTGGTGTCTGCCCCCAGTGGGTAAAGTTGGTTCAGTGGGTTGTGTAGGCATCCTGGTGGAGGGGACTAGTGCCTGTGTTCTGGTGGATGAAGTTGGATCTTGTCTTTCTGGTGGGCAGGATCGCGTCTGGTGGTGTGTTTTGGTGTGTCTATGAACTTAATATGATTTTAGGCAGCCTCTCTGCTAATGGGTGGGGTTATGTTCCTGCCTTGCTAGTCGTTTGGCATGGGATGTCCAGCACTGGAGCTTGCTGGTCATTGAGTGGAGCTGGGTCTTAGCACTGAGACAGAGATCTCTGGGAGTGCTGTAGTCAATTGATAGTATGTGGGGCTAGGAAGTCTCTGGTAGTCCAGTGTCCTGAACTTGGCTCTCCCACCTCAGAGGCTCAGGCCTGACACCCAGCTGGAGCACCAAGGCCCTGTCAGCCACACAGCTCACAGCTCAGAAGAAAGGGGAGAACAAAAAGAAGAAAGAAAGAAAAATAAAATAAAGTTATTAACATAAAAAAATTTAAATAATTATTAAAATTAAAAAAGTAATAAAAAAAAGAAAGCAACCAAACTAATAAACAAATCCACCAATGATAACAAGCACCAAAAACTAAACTAAGATAAACATATAAATCAGAAACTAGTCAGTTGCATACAGCAAACCCTAAGTCTACAGTTGCTCCCAAAGTCCACCTCCTCAGTTTTGGCATGATTCGTTGTCTATTCAGGTATTCCACAGACGCAGGCTACATCAAGTTGACTGTGGGGATTTAATCTGCTGCTTCTGAGGCTGCACGGAGAAAATTCCCTTTCTGTTCGCACAGCTCCTGGAGTTCAGCTTTGGATTTGGCCCTGCCTCTGCATGTAGGTCGCCCTCTGGCGTCTCTTCTTCGCCCAGACAGGAGAGGGTTAAAGGAGCAGCTGATTAGGGGGCTCTGGCTCACTCAGGCCAGGGGGAGGGAGGGGTACGGATGTGGGGCGAGCCTGCGGCAGCAGAGGCAGCATGACACTGCACCAGCCTGAGGCGCACCGTGCGTTCTCCCAGGGAAGTTGTCCCTGGATCACGGGACCCTGGCAGTGGTGGGCTGCACAGGCTCCTGGGAGGGGAGGTGTGGATAGTGACCTGTGCTTGAACACAGGCCTCTTGGTGGCGGCAGCAGCAGCCTTAGCATCTCATGCCTGTCTCTGGGGTCCGCACTGATAGCTGCGGCTCACACCTGTCTCTGGAGCTCCTTTAACGGCGCTCTTAATCCCCGCTCCTCGCACTCCAGGAAACAATGTTCTCTTGCCTCTTAGGCAGTTCCAGACTTTTCCCTGGACTCCCTCCCGGCTAGCTGTGGCGCACTAGCACCCTTCAGGCTGTGTTCATGCAGCCAACCCCAGTCCTCTCCCTGGGATCTGACCTCTGAAGCCTGAGCCTTAGCTCTCAGCCCCCACCTGCCCGGCGGGTGAGCAGACAAGCCTCTCGGACTGGTGAGTGCTGGTCGGCCCTGATCCCCTGTGCGGGAATCTCTCCGCTTTGCCCCCCGCACCCCTGTTGTTGCGCTCTACTCCACGGCCCCGAAGCTTCCCCCCTCTGCCACCAGCAGTCTCTGCCCGCGAAGGGGCTTCCTAGTGTGTGGAAACATTTCCTCCTTCACAGCTCCCTCCCACTGGTGCAGGTCCGTCCCTATCCTTTTGTCTCTGTTTATTCTTTTTTTCTTTTCCCTACCCAGGTATGTGGGGAGTTTCTTGCCTTCTGGGAAGTCTGAGGTCTTCTGCCAGCATTCAGTAGGTGTTCTGTAGGAACCGTTCCACGTGTAGATGTATTTCTGGTGTATCTGTGGGGAGGAAGGTGATCTCCACGTCTTACTCCTCTGCCATCTCGTAGGTCCTCTAATTTCTTATTTATTTATTTTTCAGCTGATAGGAACTCTGAAGCTCAGATGCTCTCCTCAGAAAGTTCAAGATTCAGATTCCAACTATGGCATGGATAGCAGCCAACAGCAAGATGGCACAGAGGCAAATTCTGCACCTGTCAACTCTACTGCCTGTTGTGGGGGGGGGGGGCAAGACTGATTTTTAAAGACTAATTGAAAGGGCTGGGGTTTACTTCACATTGTCATTAGCTGTTTAAGGGCAGCTCACCACTGTCTTGCAAAGCCCCTCTGGCAGATGAAAAGATAGGGAGGAAATAGCCCCCAATCATTTTTTTTAATGATGTGATTAAATATACAACTACAATATGTAAGAAGACAGAGGCGAAAATCATTCAGGTCAACCATTCCTACGCTTTTCGGAAAAGTGGTCCCCCCGTTCCAATCCTATCCTCTTACCCTTTGTTGCATTATGTTTCAAATTGTATTTCTTTGAATCTCTTGACATTCAGTTTTAATGAGCCATCCTTTTAGAGACCCAGACTTCTCTGGTACCTGATGTTGATCTGGTGGCTGGTATTGGCTGCCAAGCAAACTCAGCTCAGAATTTTATCACTTTTGGATAAAGGCCATTTCAAGACTCAGAGAGCAAGAACTAATGTGATTTTTAAAGCAAATGTTAATACTTAAAGCCAACACAATTGGGGCAGTTTCTGAGTACAAAAGTGGATTATGGTGAACTGTCTATTTCACAAAAGCAGCAAATACCTTTCTGTAATATTTTAATTGTGGCACCGAAAGTGACTTGAGCTCTGGTTTTTGAAGTGTCCCAAGTAAAGAGGCAAACCTCATGATAATGTATGTTTCTGTGTAGGACAGTCAGTGATGTCTCTTTTTTTAGTTTTATTTGAGTTGAAATCAGTTAAGATTACATTAAGGAACAATTGTCATCATTCCAGAAATATGAGCTAGATTTCCCAACTCTTGGCTCAATTGATGTAACTGTATATTCTAAACAAATTGCTTTTCTTGTTTTCTTTTGGCTGTACATCAGTCTCTTCTGTGATTGGTTTCATCCATATTTTTATGTCATCCCTGTTAGATGAATGCCCAACATAAATGATTTCACATGACATAATCATCTCATTTCACACTTACTTTTCATCCTGTTCCTATGTCAAACTGTGTTCGTTGTTAGAATGGTCGTCCTTATGCTGATTGCATCCTGGCCCCCATGAATGACAGAAGGAAGTGCTTCAGGGTGACATGAAGCTGCAAGGCTTTTTCAGCCTTGTTAATAGCTAGGCTCTTCGCATCACGTGCGGAAGGAACACACAGCCTTCCACCCCAGGCCTCAACCCCTGATTTCTCCTCCTTTCATTACTGACACCAAGGTTAGTTGTCTCATCTCTCTAAAAGCCTGATGACCTGCCACTAGAGTCTCTCAATACTCTGATATTCTTCCATGGACACTCAAAGTGCCACATGTACTGTACTTCTTGCAGGCAGAATGACTCAATGCTTACTGCACTTAGTTTAAACCTTAGCATCACCATTTGCATAGAGAACTTCATTGTAGGGTCATTTTTTTGTGATTTTAGTATCATATTAACTTGAAACCCTATTACTCCTAAATCATGATCATTTGAGTTAAACTACCTTAAAGATAACAAAAATAATTATTACGATATTTGTGCTTAGAGTAGTAGTAAATTTTTATCTCCCGAAGAAACAGTTTTACTTAGTAAAACTAAGTAAATTTCATTTTACTATGAAATGGTGAGAATACACAATATCTACATCTGTGCTTTGTTGGAAGAGTATAAACAATTACAACTTTATAAAATATTCTAAGCCAGATTTAGCTGAACCTCATACAGCAATTATTAGGCTTCACAAAACTTCTTCAATTGGAATGAGTACTTTTTTGGGTCAAATCTCAGTCTTTCCATTCTAAGGGGCATCTTCCAACCTGACAGCATGGCCCAGGCAGCCATGAGTGCAGAGTGAGCACTGCACGGTCTCAAGAATCTCATTATGGGCTCCACTCTCAGGAGTGGATTAGTTACAAACATGACCAGTAGGAGCATAGCCTGATTAGTGATGGAATTGCCCAAAAGTGGGACAGAAAGTGAGTGCAGACCCAAACAACTTCTCCTGGGGGCCTTTTTGGAGCACACGAGTGAAGAATGAAAATGCTATCATTATTCTGCACTTTGCATTTTAGAAATGTCCAGCCCAATTAGTGAGGCTTCATAAACTTCCCACATGGAAAGGAAAATGGAAATCCAGATGAATAAACTTCAGGAAAGCAATCTAGAGGGAAAGTGAAATCTGGCTTAGAAGATTATATAATGCATTAACTGTTTTACATTGTTCCAATAAACCATAGATCCAGAATATGCTACATCTCATCACTAGGTATAAAAAAATGCAATTCTCATTTGGTACATTTCACTCTGAACCTGTAGCTTTGGAGCCAGAAAGCAATTACTACACTACGCACAGATATTATGGGGTAATAATTATCTTTGTCATTCTTAAATTCTCTCTGGCAGGCTGGCTCATAAGCCTTCAAGCTTTCGTTTCATGACTTCTCCAAAAATTGTAGCTATCCTATGTGTTGCTGTGTTTATTTTTTGCATATGGCGTTTTTAACATCTAAAAGATATTTATCTTGCTAATACTTTTATTATTGTTTTGTCTGAAATTCATTTCTCATACATTGATTACTATGTTCTGGAATAAGGGTATTTTATTGATCATAAAATTGCAAAGATATTGCAGAGTGACATTCCATCTCAGGGCTTCACCGTCAATTTTAATGAATATTATTAGTGCCAACATGAGGTTAGGAGAGAATGTAAATGTGACGGAGCCCACAGAGAAGCCATAAGACTTCAAAAGTTAAAGAAATGGATTTTCCTTTTCAAAATTTCTTCCTGGAAGAAATGTTATGTTTTCTGCACTAGTATCTTTATCGGTCTTCCAGAGGATCTTGTTCATGACTGGAATCATTCACTGTTCTTTGCTGTGTTTTCATTATTTTTTGTCGCATCATCAAAGGCAGTTTGCTACAGATGGGTCCAGTCATATGCTCCTTCCACCCTTCTTCTTGGCACGAGCACTCTAACCTTGGCTCTGGTCTTTGAAATCCCTGTCTCTAAGCCAAACGCTGGACATGTCTTTCAAGTTAAGGGTTTTAACCCTGTCCTGGTCCAAAAAAAAAAAAAAAAAGCCATAATAATCTGTCATTGAAGACTAGAGATGGATAGGATGAATTACCAAAATATTCTTTCTTACTGACAAGCTGGCACTCTGATAGTAGAAAAAGCATAAATGGTATTTTTAGCTATATTAATTTTAGTGGATTATACAGGATATTTTAACTAGAGCAGTAATTAATCATTGCCGCATTTGGTCAGATTTGCAGTCATAAAATGTGTTTCTTTCTTATACTCGTCAGTGTGCAAAGCTTTTAAACATTCTCTACTTCTGGAGTAATTACCCAGGGACACAGTAATTATAGGACTTTGGTGTCTGTAATATCTTGTACTCATTTCACTGTGGCCTCCAATCAAGAATTAAAAGTACTCTCTTTTACGATTGCCTGTCTTGTCCTACAATGACTTCAGGTGAATTCGGTATTACTTATTATTCCCTATTTAAGTTAGTGAGTTTCTTTACACATCTCCAAAGCCAGGATTATAATGTCAGGGCTTAGCACCAGAATGCATTAGAGAGCCAGGGTTCAAATGCTGCCTCTTATTAGCAGAGTTTCTGGAACATAGTGTATAACAAATTCTAGGTTTAACACACACACACACACACACACATGCAGACAGAGCCATCAGAAATGTCTATGGTGACAGGAAAAGATAACAATGAATATTAAAACTTGTATTCTTCCACTTAATAAAGGGCAGTGAAAGTAACAGATACAATTCTGATTATTGAAATTCCTACAAAATGAGGACTTGCCTTATTCTATACATTAAACACAAGCAAAAGTTTCTTTCAGAGTCACACAGAGAAGATGTCTTCTCCTCTATGTAAGAAAAAAAATGTATATTTATATTCCCAAAGTCATACCTAGAAGTACTGTATTAGGCTGAAAAACATAACCTTTAACTATTTTTAGTTTAGAATCTTCTAAACCATGGCATTTATGTTTGAAAGCAATGCTACGTGTGTGTGGCAGTGAGGTGGGGCGAGTGGTGTGTATTTTAGCCATCTACCTAGCCATCTATCTACGTCATGTAGCTAACTAGGTTACTAGATGGCTAGCTGAATATATCTATCGCCTAAGCTCAAATATAACAATAGCTTATCAGCACATAGTTATTTTTGGAGATCTACATTTATACTAAGATTTTGCATTCTTTATGATGAACTCACAGGAGTTCATGAATACAGAGAAAGTTGTCAAGACCTTTCATAGGTTAGTATGTTTGCCTTAAGAGAAGTGAATCCATAGTGCAGGGGCGTCTATGCATGTGTTTGCTGTTGTAACCCCAGTGCCACGCACACTACAGGTACTCAGTAACTATTTGTTGAAAGATAAGGAAATGGTATTTCCACTACATCACATATTTACATGATGTGATATGTAACATAATACATGTTACATTACGTATATACATATATCTAACATATACACACATGTATGATGTATGTACACTATATATTAGATATAAATTATATATATTACATATACATTTTATATCTGTATCTATAGACAGCCACTCTGAATTGAGATCTCTACACTCTACACTGTGGTAAAGGAATGAGTAAAAATAGCACTCAGCAACTATACAAATCATACACAAAAATGAATGATGTCAGTCTAGAAAAAGCATCTTGTATTCATCTAAGGATATTTCTTAAAGCATATTCTATCCATTTATGTTATGTATGCTTACTTAAGTTACAGTATGCTTACTTAAGTTATGTATGCTTACTTAAGTTACAGTATGCTTACTTAAGTTACAGTGTTAGATATTTGTGCTCATGTGAATTATTACAGTAAGGTTAATTAACAACTTCACTTAGAAGTAAATTTGGTTCACTGCCTAGAATTGAGATAGCCTTTATTTTATAGGGTATACTTGTCCCGTCATATTGATATATTATTTGATTTCAATGGGTATTAAGCACCAAATAGTTCCCTCTCATTGTGTTATGTGTCATAACAAATATAAAAGTGTAAAATGCATTTTTGAAACTCTACTTACAACCACTCTGGGAAAGTCATATACACATGAAGCTATTATAAAATCAGGGAACTTAAAAGCATGCACCAGAATCAAAGTTTAATTTGTGTATGTTAAACTTATTGGAAATTCAATTCATTAAGTCATTTGATGTGAGACAAGGAACAAAACAGTCAACATTTAAAGCTATATGAAGAACAAGATAACATAAGGAGACTTGAATAATGAGAATAAGGAGGCAAAGATCCTGGAAGAAGAGTTAGGAAAAGATATGAAGAGGAAAAGATGGAGAAGTTAGAGTATAACCATGAAGGTACAGTATCCCATAAGCTAAGACAAGGAAAAGAAAGTGTTTCTAAGCAAGGATGGCCACAGATGTCAAATACTGCTGAACTGCCAAGCAATTTGGGCCTAGAAAAGTGCTAACTGGCTTTGGTGAGATGAAACTGGTAACCTTTCCAAGAGAAGATTTAGTGGAGTTTTGGGAAGGTGAATACGAGTTGGCTGAGGAGTGAATATAAGTTGAAGAAATGAGAGCAAGAATAACAACTTCTTAAGAAGTTTTACTGAGAAGGGAAAAGCCAAGTGAAGAGGTGGTAACTAAAGCAAGAAATTACATAGATAAAGGAGTTTTAAAAGACTGAAAAAGCTGATTGGATGATGCAGTGAGAGGGTGAGACTGAAAACAGAAGAAAGAGCATCATCGTGGGAGCAAGTACAGAAGGAAGGAGGATTACAATCCAGAACAGACGCAGATGCTAACTGGAGAGGAACTGCATGAGTAGGGATGTCAAAGTTGGTCAGTGCCAACAGCTCGGAGTAATATGCGAGCTTTACAGGTTTGAATCTTTTTTTTTCCAGCTGGGAATGAGGAACTGCTGAATATATATGAGCAAATGAGAACACTTAGCATTTACATCAATGACGTTTAAGCTGGGAGTGGATATCAGGATGTCCCTGTGGCAGCCAGCCTCCAAAATGACCCCACTCTCCATCCTCTTGTATTTCCTGAGTTCTAGCCTGACAGACCTTTGTGTAGCCCCCTCTCACACTGAAGAGTGCTGGCCTATATAACCATGGGTAATTGTGGAAATGACAGTGTGTGACTTCTGAGACTAGGTTGTAAAGACATTGTGACTCCTGTCTTGTTCCCTTAGGCAAATTCGTTGACTATAACCAGTGCTATCTTAGAAACATAGTTTGTTTACAGCCAGAAACAAGCCACAAAACATCCCTTACTTAGATTACATCATTTTTCCTTAAAAACCCCCTTTCATTTAGTAAGTGAATATTTGAGTACCTCTCTTTATCAAGCCCAATTCCTGATGCTTGGGATCCATCTGTGAACAAAATAGACGAAAGTCCCTCACTACTTCCAAACAAAGTTTATTGTCCAGAGATCACAAAGACCATGAGCACACCCTTTCCTATTGGCAGTATTACATAGCCAGGGTTTTTCCGCTTCTTAAAATTCTTAAACTATCCCCATAAAACATGAAAACTAAACTAGGATATTTTTAATAAATACTTCTGTGAAAGCCTACAGAAATCATCCATTCTCTAGGATCTATTTCTTAATTAAAACAAAAAATACCCTACCATTAACATGGTCTGGTAATTTGTGTATGTCCTATTAAAAAAAAAATCCTGCTTCCTTGTCTGGTCTACATGTAGAAATGGCATTTTGATTGCCATTTATCATGTTTAAATATGCTAATTAACTTAATTAGCCTGAAGACAGTGTAATAATACATTATTTATGAAAATACAAATCATCTTTAACAGATTCTCAATTAGAGGGATTATATCTTTGAATTATTGATTTTACCTAATAACTCAGAAGGGGAATCCCAATATCATTAATTATTTTTTTTGAAAAGTTTATTTAACCAACCTTCATTTAAATGAATATGAATCTTATACAGATCTGAAGGTATGATCAATGCCCAAACAGAAGAATCCTCTTACGGCTGTGTCGTATTAGGATATGTGTTTAGCTGGCTGGCAGTATGTGGGTGGCTGTTGAGGTTCTTATCACGCCCACCCAAGTTCCCCATACCCTGCCCGTTTCCTGGTGGGCATCTATTAATTTTAGCTCTTTGACTCAAAAGACTCGTGAACCACCCTTCATGCCCACAATACCTGATTTAGAAGTCTCCTTCTCATTCCAATCTACTTCTTTGGTTTTGAAGATATGATGCTATTTTTGGTAAGAGTCCATAGTGTCCCATGACCAATTCCTTAGAGCATGTCTCTAGAATCTCCATAACGGCTTAGGTCCTATGGTTTAGTTTAAACCTCTGGGGTGGAGGAACCTCAACATGGGACTGGAAAGTGCCAGCAGTCTGAGTTTCTTCTAGAGGGTTACCTGCCTCAGGGAGGGACACCGTGTGAAGACCTGGGACTCAGCTCAGAATCATCCGGCTAAAAACTGAGGTCTGGCCAGAGACACAAAATAAAACAAAGAATACGTAAATGAAAAATGAGAATACTGATGTGTCAGGAAGGATCTACCACTGAGGGAGAAAATAAAAAAAACTTAAGGAAAATACAGAAAAGTAAGGTAGAGAAAATCAATCCAAGGGAGAATAAAGAAGGAATTTTTAATTATGAAGGATTAGGGGAGGCGGTTAGTCAGAAAAGTTTGGTGTTTTCAAATAAAAATGGTTCCTTCAATTAAAATTCAAATAAATAAAATGAACCTAATTGTTGGTGTGGGCAATATACGAATACCAAGCGGAAAAAAATGAAAAGTGTTGAAATACAATTAAATAAACAGAAAAGTACAATAAATATTCAAGGACTTTGAGATTGCTCATTAATTCCCTTTAGTCTCCACATCTCTCCATCTACTTTAACACTCCCAAAATAAATTTAATTTTCCTCACATGTCAACATTCAAAAGTAAATCTAATAATTAGTGATGTTGAGCATCTTTTCATGTGCCTCTTGGTCATCTGTATGTCTTCTTTGGTGAAATGTCTATTTAGGTCTTCTGCCCATTTTTTAATTGAGTTGTTTGTTTTTTTGATACTGAGCCCCATGAGTTTGTACATTTTGGAGATTAATCTTTTGTCCCTTGTTTCATGTGCAAATGTTCTCTCCCATTCTGAGGGTTGTCTTTTCATCTTGTTTATGGTTTCCTTTGCTGTGCAAAAGCTTTTAAGTTTAATTAGGTCTCATTTGTTTATTTTTGTTGTTATTTTCATTAATCCAGGAGGTGGGTCAAAAAAAATCTTGCTGTGGTTTATGTCAAAGAGTGTTTTTCCTATGTTTTCCTCTAAGAGTTTTATAGTGTCTGGCCTTACATTTAGGTCTTTAATCCGTCTGGAGTTTATTTCTGTGTATGGTGTTAGGACACGGGATGGGGAAGGGGAAGCTGGGGTGAAGTAAGAGTAGTAATGACATATATACACTACCAAATGTAAAACAGATAGCTAGTGGGAAGCAGCAGCATAGCACAGGGAGATCAGCTCGGCACTTTGCAACAACTTAGAGGGGTGAGATAGAGAGAGTCGGAGAGAGGCTCAGGAGGGAGGGGATATGGGGATATATGTATGCATATGGCTGATTCACTTTGTTATACAACAGAAACTTAGCACAGCATTGTGAAGCAATTATACTCCTATAAAGATGTATATATATATATAAAGTAAATCTAAAAACTCATCTTATTCAGGGCATGTTTTCCACTTGGTTTAGTTATCTCTAACTCAACACATTTAAAAATCATTGTATCCACCAAAAATTATTCTGACTGTCCCATGTGCTTAATTATATTTTTGGCATTAATTAGATTTTTGGCATTTAAAAGAAAAAAAGATGTTTTCTCTACCTATTATTATTATTATTATTATTATTTTGCGGTACACGGGCCTCTCACGTTGCGGAGCACAGGCTCCGGACGTGCAGGCTCAGCAGCCATGGCTCACGGGCCCAGCCTCTCCGTGGCATGTGGGATCTTCCCGGACCGGGACACGAATCCGTGTCCCCTGCATCGGCAGGCGGACTCTCAACCACTGCGCCACCAGGGAAGCCCTATACCTATTATTTTAATTTCAGATGTAGAGCCATATTATGGTTTCAATAGGGTTTTATAGACTAGTTTCTGAAACAAACCATGATTTACAATATTGTTTCTACAGAAAAATGTGTTGCAAGTCCCAACCAGTGGATTTACTGATGATATTTTGGAAAATAAATCATTCACACATTTGAGGCTGCCTAAGAACAACATGAGGTCTGAAGTATTTGGCCTGTAGTAAAGTATTATAGCGCATCAAGATACTCCCTGCATTTTTCATATCTATGTAGAAAACTATGGCATGTATAAGTTTTCCAAGCAATTTCGTAACACCCCGATTGTTCAAAAAAATTGCTAGGGCTTCCCTGGTGGCGCAGTGGTTGAGAGTCCGCCTGCCGATGGAGGGGACACGGGTTCGTGCCCCGGTCTGGGAAGATCCCACATGCCGCGGAGCGGCTGAGCCCATGAGCCATGGCCACTGAGCCTGCGCGTCCGGAGCCTGTGCTCTTCAACGGGAGAGGCCACAACAGTGAGAGGCCCGCGTACTGCAAAAAAAAAAAAAGAAAGAAACAAAATTGCTAGCCTACAGAATTCTTGGGGGGAAGAGGTGACTCAGAGGATGCTGGTTACAATACTGATTTCAATAGCTATCATTAAGTCCTTACACTTGCCCTATATACTGAAATGTAATCATTACATCCTTTCCCAGAACTTTAATATATTTCTGAGAGTAATTACCAAATTTTCACTTCCAACTCCAACATCTTTTGGCCACACGTACATAATTCAAATTACAAGCTGTGTGTCATGTAAACACTAAAACACAACCTGACACTAATTCATCAGCTTCGTCCCCCACACTAGGTTGATCTTCCTGATTTCTCTATTCTTCCTACTTATAATTTTTTACCCTAATCACTCACACTAAAAGTTAGGATTGTTATACCTCTCTTTACCTGGCTTCCCAATTTCAATTCACAAACCACTTAGTTGACAATGTGTTTTCAAAAATGTACCCTATGGTTTCCATCCTATTTGTGACAAAATGGTTTATCAATTATTTCTTTATGACAGTCTTAAATTACACCTGAATGGATTTTACCCTTTACCCCCTTATAGTGCATCCCATGTGTTAACGATGCAATAACCTGCTGGAAAAGGAGTAGAGATAATTTATCCAGGAGTCTAATTACTGAACACAGTATGCCATCATACAAAACTCTGCATGGTCTAGAACTAGGAGACCTTCACTGAAAAAAACTACTAAACGATGTACCACATTTAAAAGGAAATTGAACTCAGAGGGAAGGAGTTAGGAGCAATGATGGGGAAAGAAACTGGTAAACACACTATTTAAAAAAAAAAACGTGCTGGCTATGTAGTGGGGGTAGAAAAACAAGGAGAAAATAGAGAAAAATAATCTGGTAGATGGATGGAGAAGGGTGGGGATATACATTAATGTTTCCTAACATTCTCATATTTTTCATGATTAAAAGAGAAATAGTCAAATTAAATTGTGTCCACTAAATAAACAGATATTTAACATATAATTTTCAAAGCACAGGTCAAAAATTGCAAACAAGAGAATCTCTCAAAAGCAATCTAATAGAAAGCAGGAAATTGGCAAAAGAAGCCCAGGGCAAGCATAGTAACTGAGAATTATTATTGAAGTATTTTTTTTTGTGCTTTCTCTGAGAACATAAATCTATCAGTGTCTCAGACCTAAATCTGTAGTGTTGCGAAACAATAAAAAGTTAAAGCCATTTTACAAAATGTCAGTGTAAAATTATTAATAGGCCCCAAATTTCAAAACTATCTAGTAGTAGTTCATCGTTATCATGGGCTATGAAGTCAGAGAGACTTAAAAATTTTGAACTTACGTTCCTCATTTGTAACACGGATAACTGTTTCATAATACTTTTAAGGGAATTATAGTACATCATGTATTGATATATGGTGTGCCTGCACATAGAACGTACTCCAAAATTGATGTTTATTATCACTTTTTTCCCCAAAGGTTTCAATCCATCTATAGGAGTTCAATTTATAGGAATAAAATTATCTTCTAAAATACATCATAAAAGAACGACATTTTTTCCCTGTAAAATGAAATCTTTGATCTACATAGTAATAACTTTTAATTTACTCAATGCATTAAGTACCTATACTTAACATTACTATGAGAGAGAATAAATAATACACAAATCATGGATTTCCCTCAACAATGAGTAGGATTTTCATGGGAAAAATGGCAAGAGATTACTATTTTTATTGGTAAAAAGAACATGATAATTCTCTGACTTTCTAGTGGCTGACCCATCCTCCTCATGGCTCATTTTCGTACATTGATTTGTGAGTTCATTTCATTAGGTTGTGTGTTTAAATTCTGATGTGTCCCTATGGGGCTTTAAGTTCAACCCTACAGGTTCCAGTTGTCCTACATTTATTTTAATGTTAATTTCTTAGCTTAGCATGTCTCCATCATGCAGATAGTATACACTGGGATTTCTCACTGAAGCATTTTACAAATCGGGGTTTTCAAGTTATTTCAGAGACTTTTTAGCCCCACACAAGACTCCTGAAAAATGGCAACCTTCCCTGTTGCTTTTCTTTGCTGGTTGACAGAGTTTTTCTACTACTGTTTTTATTAATTATTGATTCAATTTATGCAGGGTAATTTATGTGAACCCAAACCCACTTGCCCTTCTTTAAAAGAGTAGATTCCATTCTAAGCTTTTTCTAAGACAGTCAGATACTATGCAATTTACTTACACAATGATCAATATGAAGTAAAGAGATCTGAGAACGTGTGTGTACCGTTCTCCCACAGAGCTCATACTTTCTTTCAAATTCTTTAATATAGTTTTATAATTAAATAGCAAAATTTTCTCATACCAAACTCTAAATCACTGTTATGCTTAGAGAAGCCTAGGAAAGTACTTAGTGTCTCTTGGTTGTCTGCCTGCTAGTTGTTGAGTGAAGGCTGTGTGTGGAATTCATAAATCTCTACATCCTACAGACTGAGAGACAGCCTCATGTGATGGTTAAGAGCTTGGGTCCTCCAGCTGGACTGTCTAGATGTACACTCCAGCTCAACCTCTTCCTCAATTTAGCAAGTTAATGAGTACTCTGTAATGTAGTTAACCCATCTTAAGAAGAGTATTACAGTAACACCCTTTTCATCGAGTTAGTGTAAAGAATAAATGAGATAATGCCTTTAGTTAAAAAGGTGCTTATTTAATAGGAAGAGAATAAGAATAGTTACCATTCATTACTCCATTAAGCACACATTTATGCCTATTACCTGTTAGGTGGGGTTTGGATAATACTGGTATTAGAGAACCCTAGGTAAATGCTAGCAGCTGCTGCAGCTACCAGTTTTCAGAATTAGCTATATCTATTCACAAACCTAAATATTTTAAATTATGATCTTCACATCTTAGCTGAAAAGGGTAAGATGATGGAGTCTAAACAATATCTCCCTATAACTCTGAATTTGATACAATCAGGGCTGGTCCCTACATCATGGTAGGCAATTGCTGTAGTGTACTTTAAAAACATCCTTCTTCCACTCACTGTTGCCTAAGAGGGTGACCCAATATTCAACTTCTTTCAACCCCAAAACTGTCCACCATCATACCATACTAAATCATGTTCTCATTGACAATACTTTCCTGAAAATCAAATTGTAGCACATTTACCAAAAACGTCCAATTGAGAGACAGTTAATGAAACTAACCTGGGAAAAAACCTTTATGGTCAAATAACATCAAGAGAGACTATGTTGCTAGGAAACATTGACACCAATAAGGTTCTTTCTTTAATGTTCTTTTACCAAAGTTCAATTTTTGATAGAGTGGGTGTTCAGGTCTGTAACCTCTGAGCTATCACACAAGCTAAATGGAATTCTTAGAATAATAAAATTAATGATCAATTTGCTGCTATCATGTAACATTTATTGCCAGCTATGGCTGGTTTAAAACAGGTCCTCACTAAACACTGGAAGGAAGGAAGGAAGGAAGGAAGGAAGGAAGGAAGGAAAGGGAGGGAAAGGAGGGAAGACAGTTCACTAACTTCTATTTCCACTCTCCGCTCTCCCTGCTTTTACCACCAAGGCTATTTCCTGAAGTGTACAATGTTCACACTTAGCTGAGAGATTTAATTTAGATTTCCAGAGGTCAAGAGCCAGGCTTGTACTATGCAGTTCTTTTGATTTGAAATGCCTGACTACAGCTTCATCCCAAATGCAAATTTTAAAGTAGTGAGAATAGTGTCTGTTTCCTAGACTTCACATTCACAAGGACTGCTTCAAGGTTCATTTAGAGTGATTTGAAATGAGGTTAAAAAAAATATAAACTAAACTTGGGTACAAAGTATCAAAAACTATTTACCCAACATTACTAATTTTTTAGAGAAATGAAAATCAAAACTACAATGAGGTATCATCTTATAACAGTCAGAATGGCCATCATCAAAAAGTCTACAAATAATAAATGCTGGAGAGGGTGTGGAGAAAAATGAACCCTCCTACACTGCTGGTGGGAATGTAAATTGGTGCAGCCACTGTGGAAAACAGTATGGAGGTTCCTTTAAAAAACTAAAAATAGAACTATCATATGATTCTGCAATCCCACTCCTGGGCATATATCCAGAGAAAACCATAATTTGAAAAGATAAATGCACCTTAATGTTCATTGCAGCACTATTTACAATAGCCAAGACATGGAAGCAACCTAAATGTCCATTGACGGATGAATAGATAAAGAAGATGTAATACATACACATGATAGAATATTACTCAGTCATAAAAAAGAAACAAATGAAATAATGCCATTTGCAGCAACATGGATGGACCTAGAGATTATCATACTAAGTGAAGTCAGAGAAAGACAAATATCATATGATATCACTTATATGTGGGATCTAAAAAAAATGATACAAATGAACTTATTTACAAAACAGAAGCAGACTCAGACAAAGAAAACAAATTTATGGTTAACAAAGGGAAAAGGGGTGGGGAGGGATAAATTAGGAACTTGGAAGTAACACATATACTCTACTATATATAAAATAGATAATCAACAAAGACCTACTACATAGCACAGGGAACTATACTCAATATTCTGTAATAACCTGTATGGGAAAAGAATCTGAAAAAGAATATATACATGCATACATATATGTAGCTGAATCACTTTGCTGTACACCTGAATCTAACACAACATTGTTAATCAACTGTACTTCAATAAAAAAACTAATTAATTAAAAAGAAACATTTACCATACTATCAGCTAAAATCTAAAATCCAACATGGGATAATATAGGCAGTATGAAAAGCAAAGTGTGTGAAAATAATACATTTGAAAATAAGGATTGCTAAAATAAGAGTAAAGTTGAACTGTAAGTAGCCACAAATATTATCTGTGTATTAATTTCAGAACATGGCTTATAACAGACACAGAGCAAGCTACCAATTAACCAAAATCTGGAACACCATAAACTAAGATTATTACAGTGTCCATTTGTGGTACTATAATGACCTACAGATTCCACAGAGCTAAATATAATGTCATGATTAAGAAGATGGAAATACTTTCACATTGTATAAATTGCAGAGAAAGTTTAGCTGTATATAAAATGAAACAAATCACCATTTGGATTTGAATCTAACATTTAACGATTATTTTAAATTAAACTTCTTATTCTGAGATAATTGTAGATTCACATACAGTTTTAAGAAATAATAGAGAGATACCCTTTGCTCAGTTGCCCCAGTGAAAACATCTTGTAAAACTCTAGTACAGTATCATCACCAGGATGCTGACATCGGTACACAACATTCTGTCACCACAAGGATCACTCCTATCCCTCACTGTCCTCTTGTAGCTGCACCCACTTCTCTCCCACCTCCATCCCCTCCTTAACTCTTAGCAAGTATGAATCTGTTCATTTTTAAATAAATTCATCATTTCAAAATGTTATGGTTTATCTTCTTTCACTCAGCATAATTCTCTGGAGATAGATCCAGGTTCTTGCATGTGTCAATAATATGTTCTTTTATCACTGAGTCAGTATCCACGGATATACCACAGTTCATTTATCCACTCACCCACTGAAGGACATATGGGTTATTTCTAGTTTTTGGTTATGACAAATAATGCTGCTATAAACATTTGTGTACAAGTTTTTGTGTGAACATAACTCTTCCTTTCTCAGGAAGGAACACCTGGGAGTTTAATGACTAGATCATATGGTAGTTGCATGTTTATTATTTTTTAAATTTGTTTAAGAAACTTCCAAACTGTTTTCCAGAGTGGCTGTACCATTCTGTAGTCTCTTCAGGAACATATGAGTGACCCAGTGTCTCTACATCCTTCTTAGCCTTTGGTGTTGACACTTATTTATTTATTTTTATTTTAACCATTCTGATAGGTGTGTAGTGATATTTCATTGTGGATTTAACTTGTATTTCCCTAATAGCTAATAATGTTGAAAACCCTTTCATAATTTTTTTGTCATCTATTATAGTCTCTTTAGTGAAATGTCTCTTCATGTCTTTTGCCCGTTACCTAATTAAATTATTTATTTTGTCTGTTAATGTATTTCACTAATGCATGATTTTCATTGTTTGAACATACCACACGTTATTTGATGGAGTCTATATATGCGTTAGGAGGACAGAATATGTGTGATTCCTTGAAAAGACTCAAAGGAGGGTCAAAACAGAAGTGAAGGAGCAAAGATGGGAACTAGAACGTGCTGGAGGAAGAGCATGTGTGAAAATTTGATATTTGCTTTTCCTTTTGTGCTATGGGAATAGTCATATTCAGTCATTCTTCTATTGACTGACATTTGGGTCAGTCCTAGCTTAGAGCTTTTATAAACTCTCTGCTTTGAATTCTTTTCATGACTCTTGGACACACAAGCAATTATTTCTCTAGAGAATATACAAACAAGAAACAGAGCTGGATAATGGGATATATGCCATCTCAATTTTACTTACTATTGCAGTTATTTTCCAAAATTGTTATACCAATTTACACTCCTACCGAGAATATACAAACATTTCATTGCTTGTTCTACTTTCTTGGCAACACTTGGTATTGCCTTTTAAATTTCTGCTCAGCAATTGCATACAGATACTAGCTGCTTGTGTTTTGATTTGCATTATCCTGATTACTACAGTGGGGGAGCATCTCTTCATATGTTTAGTGGCCGTCTGTACCTTCTCTTAGGTGGAATACCTACTTATGTCTTTTGCCCATTGGCTATGCTTTAGCAATCTGCAGGAATTCTTTCCTTATTTATAGAGGAAATAGGGTAAGTTGGTTTAAAGTACAGATTCTGGATCTTAAATCTTGAGACTTAATCCAGGCTTATGTCCAGCCAGGTTTTAGAATGGATGGGGGTACAATCAAGACCAGAGGTGGAGGAGTTAGCCTTCATCAGCTAAGAGAGATCCCACCTCATTTAAAATAGGAAGAAAAGTTGTACATGTATTTGGAGAAAGAAGGTGGACACAAGGGTTATACATAGAAAACTAAAAAAAAAAAAATCTAAAATCATATTAATCATTAGATTATCCTCCTCATATTCAGTGCTTTATTGGAGAACCGGTACTCTGATAACCAAGTGTGGGCATTGGATTTTTTCTCCGTACAGAACTACTGAATGAGTTGTCTATGGCACTACATCATGTTAACACACTTCTATCTGTGAGATATGGTGATTATTTGAACATCTGTCATGTGGGAGATGGGGAATAATGTTTTTCTAATGGACTATGTTGGCATATCTCAATGCCCTTCCTTTACTTTAAAAATGAATATCTTGGGGCTTCCCTGGTGGTGCAGTGGTTGAGAATCTGCCTGCTAATGCAGGGGACACGGGTTCGAGCCCTGGTCTGGGAGGATCCCACATGCCGCAGAGCAACTAGGCCCGTGAGCCACAACTACTGAGCCTGCGCGTCTGGAGCCTGTGCTCTGCAACAAGAGAGGCCATGATAGTGAGAGGCCCGCGCACCGCGATGAAGAGTGGCCCCCACTTGCCACAACTAGAGAAAGCCCTCACACAGAAACGAAGACCCAACACAGCAAAAATAAATAAATTAAAAACCTATGCTTATCAATTCAAACTACAATGACATGAAATTAAAAAAACAAAACAAAACAACGAATATCTTAGTTTTACCTAGGTATGTATCTGTCATGAATAACCCACCTCATGACAACATTCTGCTTTTCTAAACATTATCTCCTAAATGACAGACATCCTTAGCTACGTTATGGGAAGCAAACAATAGCAGCCTGTGCTCTAAGCTTAACGCCTGATGGAATCTCATCATGGCTCAGCTATCAGTGAACACAGGCACAAAGTTCTATGCATCCAAACAGACAATGTGTGAAAATAAACACAGGTAATGAATTCTGGCATCAAAGAGAAGGACACTTAAACGGAAATAATATGAAAACTCCTGTTTAGACAAGTGACAGAACACATTTTTGGATGATATATATATTCATACAGTTTATTTTTAACAAAAGAACAAAAGTATATGTTCTAAATTTTACTTTTTCTCCCTTTCCTAAGCTCACTTTTCATTAGGAATAGAAAAAAATGACCTAAAACTTGTTAAATGCTTTATAGTTTCCAAAGCACACTTTGATGATCCTAAAACTGCTTTACCTCATATTATGACCATCATTTTATACATATACATATATACATGTATATATACATGTATACATATGGTGGCTCATAGATGCAAAGTGATTTACCCAAGGTCATGAGTAATAAGTGGCACATCTGGGATTCAAATCTAAGTCTTTCTCTCTGGCTACATGTCCAGTAATCTTCTGACATACCCTGAAGCCCACTATGAAATTCTGTCAGTTAAATACCTCACACCTTGGGAGATGAGCTGATATAAGTTGTGGTGTCTTTTATCACTCTGGCAAAAAGGAGAAAAAATGCATCCAAAGTCAAGAACAACTGCTATGTTTAGGAGTGGTGTTATCTGAAACTGGCATCTCCCTATTCATTGGAAGGACAGATCATGTGACTCCTTGAAAGGCTCAAAGGAAGGTCAAAACTGAAGCAAAAAAAAAAAGAAAAAAAAAAAAACTGAAGCAAAGGAGTAAGGCTGAGAACTAATTTTGTTTCCCTTCTTACTTTCCAAAATACTCATTAGATCCAACCCTTCTGTAAAATCTATGACATACACCTAAGTCTTGTGTTGGTGGTTTTGTTTTGAATGAATGGATAAGATCAAAGGGGAATATGGTTTTCTATGTTTAGTGAAAACAGCAAGGTAATTGTAGCAGAGCATCAAGTCAGGGGTCTCAGAGTCCCAGACAGAAACTAGAACAGAATAATCAATGGCTGAAAACATTGTTGAGAGTTTCAGGTAAAAGTACACAATGCTGAGAAGCAGCTTCCTGGTAAGCAATTCACTGGGGGATATAAAATAAGCTCAGAAATATTAGACAATGGTTGCCCTTCAAAGGGGAGGTGGCCCTTCTTATGAACATAAATTTCCATAAAAGTAATGATTTTGTTCACGCATCTCCTTCTACATTCTACTTGTAGTTCTTACTTCCTTCTTCAGATATAGCAAGGAAGATTTTTTTTTAAAGATTTTTTTGATGTGGACCATTTTTAAAGTCTTTATTGAATTTATTACAGTATTGCTTCTGTTTTTATATGCTTTGGTTTTTAGGCCACGAGGCATGTGGGATCTTAGCTCCCCAATCAGGGATCAAACCTGCACCTCTTGCTTTGGAAGGCGAAGTCTTAACCACTGGACCACCAAGGAAGTCCCAAGGAAGATGTTTTAAGTATTCTTACCAAATTCAGAAATATTAAGAAAATTAAAGTAATGTCAATACATGCAAAAGACTACCAATGCCTCATTTCCAGTCTCTTCTCAGAAATTAAACTTTTGCAAGATTTTTTTTGTTGTCATTATGACATTCCTACTGAATAAAATGCTAATTATTTTCATGAATACATACATAGACTTTTTATTCACATAGATATATTCATGGGCCATTACAAGGAAAAAATTAGTAAGTTTCTGTCTCTTCTCTGTGTATAGAATTTCATGTATTTTCAAAGCAATTATCATACATGAGACGGTACAGATGGATGAATTGAGTACTGTGCCTTGTATAATGATTCTGATCCTAGTGATTCACTTGGAAGTTTCTAAATTTAACAGAACTTTTCAAAAGTGCTGACTTAAAAAAAGTTAATACACGTTATGTGTGTGCAAAACTATAATACGGAGCTATCACTTCCCCCCAGAGACCTAGGAAAACAAAGTGAACCTATAGTCATCCATCAGTCATTCAAGACCATGCACTGCCATTTATTTGGCTCCAGGTCACTGTCCAGCTATGCCTGCATTTATAAAATTTTCTTAGAAAGTTAATAGTATCTAAGCTACTCAGAAAAATACTATATGTTTGGGGCTAGAAAGTTCGGAGGAAAAAAATGGGAGATTTTCAAGAAAGCAGGATATCTCAGAAACTTCTAATGTGAAATAGAAAATACCACATCTTAGCTACAAATACATTATCTGGAAAAAAATTATCTGGAGCTCCAGATCAACAGTGTGCCTTTAACCATTTTATAAAGTATAAAAATATTTTTCAAGTACTGAGGTGTCTGAAATATTGTATGAGTTTTTGCAAATGATGTTTATTGCTGTGTGGATAGAGTAGTAATAAAAAAGCATAAATGCACTATAAAATAACTACTAACCGTATATCTGTAAAAATAAAACTGTTCACAATCTTTCCTCATCTAAGTAAACAAAGTAAATTGCACAAAAAAAAAAAATTCAACTATATGTCCCCATCATATTTGTGCTCAAATGTAGAAAGAAAATGAAAAAGAAAAAAATGTCCTTTAATTTTGACTATTTCTTTTTCTTAATTTATCTTCTGTTTAGACATCTTTAGGAAAAAAAAAACTTTAAAAAGAAAAAAATTGCTTGGCAAAAACTTAGCTTGTTTAGTGCTATTTGAAGTATTATTTTCTGCTTTTCAATACATGTATGTTCCCATATGTGTGTTTCTGTATGTTTTTTGACTACAAAGAAAAATTAGCTCCAATTTTAATGAAGCTAAGAAAGTTATTATTTTCATCCTAACATAACTTTTCTTAAAAATAATTTAAATATCCCCCCATTCAAAACTGAGTCCTCCTCTAAACTAAATAATTCTCTCACCATTCTGTCGTAATTCAGAAGCCATATGCATCTCTAACTTTGGTGAGATTTTATTTGCTGCATGACCCCAGTGAAGTCAAAGAGTCAAGTTAACTCATTAAAAATATGACTGCTAAAAGTCCTTAGGGCTCATGAATGCTGATGAAAAGAAATCCATAAATTCACAGAAAATATTATTTCACCCTCCCCTTTGACCTCAAGGCTCTATGTCACTTCAATTGCTAACACTCAGAATAATGATCCCTCAGCTCGTAATACTGAAGAAGTATGCTCTCTTGCCACCAGGAGGTTAGCATAAAAGAGGACAAAGCAACGTACAATGACCATCTGTAGGATGTAGTAAATGGCACATCTTGAATTGAAAATAATATTGATCTGTATCTGTAATCCGCAACAGTCTTCAGTGACTCAGTCATGGAAATGTGCATGTTAAAGTCTTAATATATGACTATATGATACAGGAAATAAAATGTTAAATTCTTGATCCATAAAGTAAATCCATAAATAAATGGTCTAATTCATAAAAAGAACAGTAATTCAGTGAAGTCCATGCTTATCTTTCTATTTTTCCATTCTTGAGAGAATGACATCAACCACAAGATGATACAGGGTTTTAAATTAGGACCACAAAGGTAGTGGTTTTGTAAAGAATAAAGACTCAGTCTAGACTGCATAGACAATTCCATCTTTATGTCCCACCCCAAATATTCCCCCAGATCTTCCATTTTGTAAATTCCTTTTATTATATACTTACATATTGTTCTCCTTGTTTATATTTAAGTTCACTGAGATATTGGAAATCTGTCTTATTTATTCTAACAGGTACTTTATGTGCCTAAAATGAACTGTTTATTATGGAGGAAACAAAAATAAATTGTACTTGTATCCTACCTTCAAGATAGTGGTAGAAAGTGACAAGGGCCAGAAGAATGTAGAAAAAGTCATAGATTTTTAAAAGTTATGGATAATGAAAAGGCATGGATAAGAGCAGAGAAGATAAATGTGAATGGATAACATGTGGCACTATTTACTGGATGAGAAATATTTTAAGGGAAAAATTAAGTTTAGCAATGGTGTTAAAAGTTGGAAAGCTTGCCCTTACAAACAATGCAGAATCATGTCCCTCACAAAAGAAGGAGGGTTCCCAGAACACCACAAATGGGACTTGCAGAGAGGCATGTAGGAGGGTATAACATACATTTTTTAATGGGGTTAAAAATTAGTTCTTGGGGAGTAAAATCTTAGACATTATAATGGTGTGTGGCCTTCCAAAGTTCAATGTTACCCAGAAAAATCTTATTCTTCAATATTTAATTAATCTTGTTGGGGTTTTTTAATATCACATGAGCAGCACTGATACGGAAAATTACATAAAATGTACGCAAGACGAGTGCTACAAAATGCTGGTGAATAGATGGTTCTGACTGGAGAACCTTCTCTTGACTGATTGTTCAATCTTACGGGCATATCATGAGAAGTAACCACTGTGGGCCTATTGGCTGCCATTGACTGTTTTGTCAAGGCTGTTTATGTTTAACCTAAGTGATTTTGTGTATAACTTGGGCTATAAGAACTAAATGAAGAATTTATATATTTTTAATTTAAATCTACAAAAGCTATTCAACCCCTCATGTCAATTGCTGAAAAGAAAATAATGTCAACAACGCTTGAATGAATATCTAGCAGCTAAGCTGAAATGTGTTTTCTCATTCAAGCAGAAGTTAAAGTTAAGTTCATTAAAAATAATCTTTAAGAATTTGATTATTCAATTGATTTTCTTCTGCTGTTCAAAAAGCAGTTTGGGATTATTTTAAATTTGATTAACGCTATGACTAGTGTTTATACAAATTGCTAATCTGCATTTATAATTTGGAACATTATTTAATATAAATGTATTACAAGTTACTCAATAAATATGGTTATAAAGTTAAAGATAATAAAAAGTCAGAAATGACTGAAAATAACAAAAACAGTAAATGTAAGCAATACTGTATTAAACAACAAAAATAAATTCATAGTACCAGATAAACAAATGTATGCTGTAAACTTTAAAGGGTCAAATAAATGCTTACTTTATTATTATCATTAATATTATATCTTTAATCACTACCTGATAATTGGTAAATTCAGGATCCACTGAATACATCTTAGACTTCTCTACCTTTATGCATTCTTTCATTTGAAATATTCTCCCTTCTTTCCTCTATTTATCCAAATTCTTCTTACCTTTCAAGATCCAGTTCAAATTTCTCTTATTTCCTCTAAACACTTTCATTCCACAAATATTTTAACAGCTTTTGAATTCCTAGAATATTGGATGGTTTGTTCTCTATAGTCGGCATTTAATTATATATGGAAATCCTGTACGTTCACTCATTCATTTCAAACACCTATTATACGTTATACACGAGGCCCTATGCTACATGCTACAGATAAGACAGGTAACAAGGCAGATACAGTCTCTGTACCATGAAAGCTCCCTAGCCATCAGACAATAGAGCTCTACACGTAGACAGTCAAGATGCAGTGTGGTGGGGTCATGAGACGTAGACTCAGTGGTATGGGAACACATACCACTCATCTAGGACCCACCCTGTGGACCTCAGAGAGCTTCCTGTTCCAGGAATATGGCACAGCAAGTCATAAGTCATCCTCTCAGAAAGAGGACAACTTCAAAAGAGGGTAATTAAATATCAAAGAACATTCAGTTTTGGTGGGAGAGCTCCAACTGTTTCTGATAGACTGAGTACCACACTGCTGCTTTTTGCCAACAGTTAAGTCCACTCTAAACTCACAAGCTCCATGAGCACAAGGCATTGTATATTCAGTAGAAGTTCACGGAAGATTGATTTGAATGCATGAATGGAAGCAAGGGGTGAAAAGAGTTGGGATTGAGCTTGCAAAGAAAAGTTGTAGTCCTAAACTAGGAATATTGTTAATTAGCAGTAAACAGTCTAAGTTAGTACACAGTACATCCAAACTGCCCAGCTTTTCTTTATTTACATCTCTCACATAATGGGATCCACAGAGGTAGGATCACAGCAGAATTTGCTACACTGCTTTGTTGGCACAATTTACAGATTGTTAGAAAATATTCCTGACTTCTTTAGAAGACGTGGAGAGATGCACCAATCTGGAAAAAGTAAATCAAATATTTCTTCATGGTTAAAAATAGGTTTTAAACATTTGGTGTAACTAAAATTCACCAGAGATTACAGATAGGAATGTGCTACCTATTCATCTCTTATAGAGATAAGATTGCCAACATTATTCGGATTTTCACGTTCAGTTTGATATGAATCATAGGGTTTTTCTCTACTCCAATTCTGTGATCTATAATTGGTAAAACGTATCACCAACCTTGTAGCAGCCTCTGAGTCAGGCGTGTGATTCAGTTACAGCAGTCAGCCCACAGATAAGCAATTCTAACCAATTTTAGTAGAAACGTGTGTTGCAAACTCCAAAGAAAATTAACTGAGCAGGCGTTAAAAATTAATTGATGAGAACTTATGAGTTCCAGAAAGAGTTACTCTCATGTGCTGAAGACTATTTTAATTTTTCAGGCACTGCCCTCACTCCCCCAAATGAAATAAAATGAAAAGGAATGTTTTGCCATGGTAAATTGGTTTTAAACAGTTAAGATGCAAATATTATCGGGAAGTAAGCAAAAGTTGAAAGGAAATTAACCTGCCCTCGGGATTCCTACATAGGGCAGTCCATATACAACAATCGCACCTATGAAGTTTCTGTCGGCAGATAAGGAGTAAGCAGGTGAAGCTACTGGCCAAGTATACCTTAAAATTAATTTAAAAATTAAAGTTAAATTTAAAAATGAGGTAAGTTACAATATTGTTTTTCTTCCCTTTCTTCTCCCAGATCTTATATTACACAGAAAGTCAATAGCGTGATTACTTAACGACATTTGAAAAGACACTCCTGAATCTGGGTGACAAATCTCGCAATATTTTAATCCATCAGCAGTCGGTTTGGAAGTTGCTGACTCTACCTGGCTGTGAGCCTGATAACCAGCGACTGAAACAGCTCTTTGCTGTGGCAGCACCTAAGCCCATTTAAAACTACCCTGCTCTGAACTTGGTTCAGATTGAATGTTATCTTCATTTTATGTTTATGTTTCAATGCCTTTATGTTTCAATTATTGGGAACTGGAGTTGCTTTTCCATGCAGAAAGTTCCTACTCAGATAAGGTATTTGATTATAAATGTTAACACTGAACATATAAGGTAGATATCCTTACAAAATAAAAAATTCTCAAGACCCCTTATATACAGAATATTGGTTTTCAAGAGGGTTGGAACATGGATGAGGGAAATACATCTTTATTTTTACTAACTTCAACTAAAATTTGGTATTTTCTTCAATCGTGAATACAGGCAACAAATCATAAGTATTAATAGTACCTGTGACTTTCTCACGAATAATAATAACAAATATTTTAATATCACTTTAAAGTGCCATGATTATCTCAAAAAATCACTTATGCTTATATCACCCTTTGAAATAGTAGCAGTTATCTCATCCTCTGCTAGATTTTGTCATTTAACACAAGTTTACTAAGTCACCATTTTGGATTTAAAAAAATATTTTAATAATTAGTATTAATTTAACTTGTTTCTTTGTAATTCTAGTATTTTATGCATTTATAACAGTATGCTGAGAAGTAATGCAGAAGTTCATCAGACTGCCAAAGAGGTCTGTAACACACACAAACACATACACAGACTACTGATTAAGAGCCCCTGATCTTGAAGATTTCTGCTTTTAATTTAGACGTCTCGGTTTTCAAAGAGGGAAAAACAGTTATCAAGTTTGATCATACTAGAAGCCAGAGAGAAAGAGAGAGAGAGAGAGAAAGGGGAAGATTCTGAAAGAATAGATGGTTGCAAGTTTTAAAGATTTCGTGTTTGAATAAAAATTAAGAGCTTTCATCTAGCTAGTTTTGTTCTTATAAAAATCAAATTACATTGCTTCCAATTCATTCTTTCTTCACCAACATTAAAGTGTAACTATTAAACATGATTTTGAAATTTTTATTTTAGAATTTTAGAATTTGTAGAATTTTTTAGAATTTTTTTTTAGAATTTTATTTTAGAATTTATTTTTATTTTATTTTATTTAGATATGAGGTAGAGTGATTTAGATAAATACGGTTATTATTACTAGATGTTCACAAGCTGTTAAAACACAAATAAAACTACAGAAGCTGCTAAACACAAAGTAATCCCCTCCCCTCTCTAACATGTGTGGGGACAGGCCTGTGGATTTATTAATATGCAGAGATGGAAATCTCTAATTTGTATGATCTCAGAGCCACTGGAAAACTTTGATGAACAGTAATATATTTGCCTCCTGGGTATGAGAATGTTTTAAAATCTAACAGCAGAAGGTGAGTGCAGTGGTTTAGAGCATGGATTTTGGAGTTAGAATTGGCTTTAATCCTGAGGACACCACTTATTATTTATGCGACCTGGGTCTCAATTTCATGGTCTGTTAAATGAGGACAAAATATCTACCTTACAGATTTACTCTGAAGATGAAGTGAATTACTATGTGTAAAAAAAGACTTAGCACATTGTATAGAAAAAAGAAATTGGCCACGATATGGAAGTAACCTAAGTGTCAATTGACAGATGAATGGATAAAGAAGAGGTGGTGTGTGTGTGTGTATATATATATATATATGTATATGTATATACACATATACATATATATATATATAAAGGAATATTACTCAGCCATTAATAAATGAAATTTTGCCATTTGCAACAACATGGACGGACATAGAGAATATTATGCTACGTGAAATAAGTTAGAGAAAGACAAATACTCTATGTTTTCACTTATATGTGGAACCTGAAAAATAAAACAAAATGAATGAATATAACAAAACAAAAACAGACTCATAGATACAGACAACAAACTGGTGGTTACCAGTGGGGAGAGGGGTGGGGAGAGGGGCAAGATAGAAGAAGGAATTAAGAGGTAAAAAGTACCAGGCATAAAATAAATGACATACATGGATGAAATGTACAGCATAGTGAAAATAACCAATATTTTATAATAGTTTTTAATGGAGTATAACCTATAAAAATATTGAATCACTCTGTTATATACCCAAAACTTATATAACACTGAAAATCAACTATACTTCAATTAATAAAATTAGTCAATAACTAGAGGCTTGTCACAAGAGCAGTAGCAGTAGTGGGAACAGAAAGGGAAGTGAAACAGCAGTAATAGTAGTGAGAACAATCTTTAGAGCTGACCGTATGAGTCTCTTGAAAAGTAAAACTCTGGGATCAATTTAACTAAGTTGTTAGCATCTTAATAGAAATCTTAATAGAAGGGACTCCACTGGCTGCCTGTGAGTCACAGTGGGCAGCACTAGGAGGTAAAGGAAGAAGTGAGAAGTGAGAAGTTTAGAAAAATCTCACTTAGTCAAAAATAAACCTGAAATAAACATTGCCATGTTCTCTAAGGAACATTTATTTTACATAAATCATGGCATTGTGATCTTGTGACAACTAATTAATAAAACTCTGGGTGTGTTGATCTCTTGCAAGGCTATAGCTTGAAATGCAAAGATCAACTTTTCTCCCTTGATTTGGTCAAGGTCACTAATATAGTAGCGCCCAATCTACGCAGATTGAATTGTTAATGTGCTGAAACAATTCCAGAAAAGCAATAAAGTTCTGGTACTAAAGTTTAGTTTAATGGATTTACAGCCCCCAATACACGTGACAGTCTTTGAAAAATCCATTTTCTCTATCCAGCTTCCATGTTTCCTCTCTATCCATATTCTCTACATCCTTTACTCTGAAATAATGAATAAAATCCCAACAATGTGACTAAAATAGCATCAGCTATTCAGTAGGCCGAAGAGATCAAAAGATGCGTAAATATAAAAATCTGTCTGACATACTCTTAGGCATGTTAGTATTAGCAATTAGTTGTAAACCTTCTCACATTAGGACTGTGGTGTGTGTGCCGGGGACAGGGTAGTGGTGGGTTAGGATGGATGGAGAATGCCCACTTTTTCCAGTTGACTCTTAAACCCAACTGATGCTCATTGTTTGCTAGGTTGAGGGTAAAACAGAACCAGAACTTCCAGGCTTCTAAGTAGGCAAAGGAATCTGGCCTTTCCTTTGTTGATCTGACATCTTCCACTGCCTATTGAACAAAATCTGTATTTCCATATTGAATATGATTTTTAGATAGAATTTCCAGGAAGTATGTAAGAGCTCTGAATTAGAAGTCAGAAAAATTGGATTTACATCTTAACTTTTTTCTTAAAATACCGTATGAGCTGGGACAAGAAATACAACCTCATAATCTTAATTCCTTCATCTGCAAAATGAAGAGTTTAAACATATTTCGAAGGACCCCACCAGCTCTACAAGTCTCTGAATCACTAAGCAAGATAAAGCAATAAGCTAATTTAATTACGTTCTTGCATCATAACTAGGTTGCTATAATCAGGAGGGCTCTCCTGAAATACATTATTTTTCTCCACTTCTGGCTTGAATATATTATGTTTTCTATCATGATGGCATAATGGATAGTCCTGAATGCCTTCAGTCAAATAGATTCAAATTCCCTACAGCATGCAGTCATCTTGATTAAAATATCAACAGTTTATCAAAGATGGAGCATTTCTAAAACACAATAATGCCCTTCAGGTAGCAGGTGTTCCTGCATTTTAGTCACATGGCTAGTTGAAAAGATGCAAAGGTCTTCTGTTTCGTGATGAGACTAGATAGACTTTTTACCTATGAAAACACTTTATCAAACACAAGTAAATTTTAAAATTCCCCAAAAATTCTTTTTAGCATATTAAAATTGACATATTACTCATAATTAACCCCATCAGAAAACAAGTGACCAGAAAAATGTGTAAAATTAAATATAATTGTAAAAACAAGTTAATTTTTATGTAGAACTCTTACTCTACCCCTGAACATCTGTTTCATATTTTGTTTTAAATCTTAGATGGTTTGAAAAGTAATACATTTAAATGTAATGCAAAATTTAATACTGAACGTAAATGAGTTAAATGGTAGGTGAAAATGATAGATGTTATCAAGAACAAACATACTATTTTAAAAATGAATTATTACTACATTCAGAAAAAGATATGACCCATGTATTTTAATTTAGATGATCAACTTTCAATCTTCTCTCATAGAAAGACAGAAATCAGATTGTGTAACATTCTAATTTTAATTTTTATAATACCTGAGTTCAAGTCCTAGCTCATCGACTTACTTATAACCTTGGACTTCCTACTTAGCCCATCTGAGTTTTGACTGACTCACCCATTAAATGAACACAGTGGAATGGCAGGGATCACAAGCAATTCCCATGGACTAAATCCCACTTACAAAGTGCCTTGGCCCAAGCAGTGAGGGATAGCTAATAATCCTTCTACCTGGTAGACTCTTTGTTCCCATTAAAAAAAAAAAAAAAAAAAAAAGCAAACTATTGTATTTAAAAAAGTAATTTCTCTTGAAAAACTGTAGCTACTTCATTTTATTGTGTGTGCTTTACATTTATAACTAAAGCAGACTTCAAGGAAAGAAAAAAATTAAGGTTAATTTCTCAATAAGATGCTCTTTCCATCTTCTCAGAATTCACCAATCACTTTAAGACACAAAGATTACATTTGATTTAATTACATCTCTTTAGTGAAAAGTCTTCATGTGACTGAAAGAAAGAAATATAGAAGGAAAATATAATATAGACAATATGTAAAATAGTACTGCTCTTCACTGAGTGTTTCCTAAAGCAGTAGCTTTGCCTTGCTGGGGTTTCCCTGAATTCACTCCTTTACAACAGGATAGTTTAAGAATCACACATATCCATTATAGGAATTATTATTCATTTTTCCCCTTAAAAATGATTCTGTGCAATGAATATAGATCTCAGTAAAACAGAATCTCTATATTATTATGAAGAGTAGAAAACTCAGTATCATCAGTGAGGAACACTGGGGATAAGGGTGAGGGGTGAACACGTAAGTTTGGGATGTAAACATACATGGATTCAAACTCCCACCTGTCACTGACAGGCTATGTGGCTATAGGGTGGTTAGGTTCTTTCTATGGGACCCTCTTCAGTAAACTGGGGCTCACTTTATTTACCTCAGAGGGTTGTGCTAAGAATTACATGAAATAGTGTGTGTGGGTAAATGTAACTCTCAGTATGTATTATTCTGGTTGTGATCTGTAATCGATACTACCCTTTAAAACTAGATTGTCATTAAATTATTGGTCAGTGGTTACATGCCTTTTGCATCTGACTGCATGTATATATTTCAGACCTAGGTTTCAGATTCCCCAGATTAGACTTTAATGTCGTGCATAACAGCCATTCCTGCACAAGGATTAACTCAAACAAGGGGTGTCCTGAGCCCAGCCCTGGGCTCTGGGAGGGAACTACTCCCCTCTTGCAATCCCTTCATCCAGCAGTCCCTTCTCTGAAGAGCTGAGAGACATAAGGACTAAAGCCTCAAGGCTTTGCCTTAAATATTTTATAATGTATCTATTGAAATAGAATAAATATAAATGAACAGCCAGTGAGCAGGAAGAATTTCTGGAGTTGTGAGGGACACTCAGAAAAAAAGGAATAATCATGGTGGGCAAAAGCGGTCAAGGAATGTTTTGTGAAAGGCTGAATCTACCAGATTGTGCTGGACTTGGTATGGAGGGAAGAGGGGAACACAGAAGGAGGCATTCCTGAGGAAAGGCAGAGGAAACTGGGCCAGGGGCAACATATGTATAGATCGGGAACATTTTAAAAGATGAGGAATAAAGAAAGAAAGAAAAGGTAGCATCCCTGACCCTACTGTGCTTGCCATCTGGCTAGGACAATTTCCAACTAATGAGCAAGGTAAAAATCCAGCATGGTTCCACACAGAGAGAAGCCTAAGAAGTACTTTGTAATGATGATCAGAAATATGTATTGTTAATTACCAAAAATGAAACAATTGACCTAAAATTCATGAACATAAAATTAATATATATTATGAAAGATTTCTCTCCTTTGTAATAAATGTCACTGAATAATAGGCATATATATATATATATATATATATATATATATATTTTTTTTTTTTTTTTTAATACGGTAGGAAAACGGGTCTCTAAAGATGCTGTTAAATGTCCATAGGAATCAACTGGAGGAAACATGGGAGCTCAACGTGACTTGATAGGAAGACTTGTATCTCAAAATAGTTTAATTTTACATTTTATAGTAATATAAGAGAGGAGAAATGTAAATATGAGTAAAACAAATAATAAAAGCAAAATCCAGTGTACCAAGTCCTTCACATGGTACTGTTGAAAAAAGAAAAAAGAGGCTCAAAATGGAGTCACTTGTGCTAAGCCCCATGACAGGAAACTAACACTTAACCTAACTGCAGTTTCAAGTTCCTTCAGGACTGTAGTCATAACCAGTCAGCACTAGGAAAGTAATCTGCCCAACAGAACCCTTCCATCCTCCTCAGAAGTGCAACCTTCCCTGAAGCAATGCATGTTTTGCTAGTAATTTCCTTTTTCTGCCCCCTTTCTGCCTTTAAAAACCTTTCCTTTTCCACAACTTGGCAGGGCTCCTTTCTATTTATTTGCTACATGGGATGCTGTCCAATTCATAAATCGTTCAATAAATCAATTTGATCTTTAAATTTACTCAGTTGAATTTTTGTTATTGAGCAGTACAGACCATATATCCAGTATCCCATTCAATAGAGTACTGGCAAAATACTCTTACAAGAACTTGAAGCCTTACATACATTTCAGTAAGTTTTCATATTTAAATATAAGAATAAATCACTGTGGTACTGCTGCATGTATTTTATTAGGCAGGCTTTTCTGCATTATTATGGAAGAGTCCTAAAACATAAAGTTAACTCAGGTTTTAGATAAAACATGAACTATGCAGCATTAGCTATTCACATATATGAGGCCTTTAGTATTCTGGTCAGGCATTTTCTATCAGTGTCAGGGCGCTTCACTGAAGCCCAGTGTGTGATAAAACAGCAATGGCCTCTAGAGCATGGTTTTAGAGTAAGCTTTCTTGGAATTCTAACGAGATTCTCGAAATGAACACACGTGCGCGCACACACACACACACACATACACACGCACACACACACTTATCTCCTTTTTGCTGCTGTTGTAACTTGCCAAAGAGTAAAGGTATATGAACCATGTCTCATTAATATTAATGTATACTTTGGTATTTTGGTCCCTGAACACTGTCACTCTGTTAAATGAAATTAAAGCCCTGACAGAGACATCTAATTAACCCACAGTAAGAAAATGCATTACTGTGTCATCGTTAATAAGCAGTTCAATGTAATCATACCTTCCTCATTCTCCTGATCGGTTCTGTCCTTTGCACGGTATGTGCTTAGAACCAGAATGTCTAATATTAATTCCCTTAATGATTGCTCATACATGAGTTAAAATGGATAGCTGCTGTCCTTTCAGATGTACAAATAATCTAGTTTCTTTTACTGAGAAGGACTGGGAAAGAAATACCTAAACTTGTGTGTCTTAGACTAATTGTTACCGTAAAAGGAGTCTCTGGGATTCAGTCATAACCACAGGGTACAACGCTGGGCTCAAAGCTGGTTCCCACGCCCAGTTTACCAAACTCCGCAGAGCATCTGAACCACAAGTAGCAGCTCCCTCTGATGGGAGGAGGCTTCCCAGGGCCAGGTAAGCAAAGTTGGGATAATCTCCTTTTGGCCATGTGCTGTCTCTAGGAAATTTCACTAAGCTCAGAGGCATTGCAGGAGAAGATCCTACCTTAATGAGGACCTGAATGGACCCTGTGGCTTTTGTGGATATAAAATACCAGAAGCTCATGGTGCAGGCAGCGCTGGCTTCTTGCCACAGACCACTCTTGAGGTGTGCTTCTTCGCCCCGAAGGCCCACCGGAGTAGCCTCCAGATACAAGAAGTGCCCTGGGAACAAGATGGGATTCAGATAACGCAAAACTGACATCGAGGGGATTATGTTAGCTTTTCCATCTTCGGGTTTTTAATTACATTTCTAGGATCTGAACTGCCAAAGGTATTTCTGCTTGAAAGAGAAAGGAAATCTAGTAGCGTTGCCTCTGGCTCACTGACAGAGCAATATCCAACTGTCTCTGTTTTAGCAAAGTACTTCACGGTATGCAGGTTAACTGACCTGACAGGGTATTTACGCCATGGACTCAACAAGATAGTTATAGGAATTATTTCATGGACTCCCCAAACTCTCCAGTTATTGTAAAACAATGCAAAGGCTGTCTATGAAATACAAATAGAGGGATATGACATACTTTCAAGAATTCAGTCATCTGTTGAGTACATAAATGAAAGGCTGAGGATTTTAATATACAACATACAAGGAAAGGTATTGAGTTTTCTGCTTGTGTATCCAAATATCCAAAACATTTTATGTATGTATAGCTGAGTGTTTGAATGAAACTTACACCTACCTTTCTTTGTCATGGTTGGTCTGGCTTGGAGAGCTTTGTTTTATCCCAGGCCTGTGAAATGTCACTATTTCCTACTCTGTAGCATCCAGGAATTCAGGATGCCTTCTTTATTCTCCAAATGTCTTTTGCCCCTTGACCAATGGATCTGAGACCTGACCTCAGCTCACTGTAAAAATGAGCCATACCTAGCACCCTTCACATAGATGATCTTACAGCTACGACTGCACGTCTCTACAGCTTTCTAACTGCTTTCCCCTTCATACAGATCATCTCATTTGACCTTGACAATCCCTGTTTGGTACACAGGGCAAATTCTATTATCTCCATTGGACAGATGAGAAGTTTGAGAATCTGAAAAGTTAAATGACTCTCTAATGATCAAATGAGTGGCAGAATTCACGGTTACTGATGACAAGTATGTGTCATTTAGGAAAGGTACCTGAGAGCAGCGTATATTATCATCTATCTACAATTATCAAAGTAATATTCAATTTTAATTACTCACTGTTATATGTTAAATGATGTCCCCCCAAAGATGTGAAAGTCCTAATTCCAGTCCCTGTGACTGTGACCTTGTTAGGAAATAGGGTCTGTGCTGATGATCAAGTTAAAATAAAGTCATGGGGGTGGGCCCTAGTCTAGTAAGACTGTTATAATAAAAAGGGGAAATTTAGACACAGAGATGGACATGCATAGAGGGAAGACAGTGCAAAGACAGAAGGAGAGTACCACCTACAAGCCAAGTAGTGACTGAAGCTACCAGAAGCTAGGTGAGAGGCATGGAACAGATGATTCTCCTTCAAGGACCTCAAAAGGAACTAGCCCTACTGACACCTTGATTTCAGATTTCTAGGCTCCAAAACTGTGAGACAATAAACGTCTGCTGTTTACACCACCCAGTCTGTGGCAGTCTGTTATGCAGTCCCAGGAGACAAATACACTTGTTAAACGTTTGACTTAGTTGCCCTGGCACCACGGTGGTCTCTCCAGATGCTCTCAGGGAAGATAACGTGATGCTCACTGTGAATGCGATTAGAGTGACTGGAACAACGTAATAACTTACCATTTTCATTTCCAAGTGTGTGGTCTCTGGGAGGTCTTGGGCTTTGAGGAGGGCCAACCCCCAAAACCCAATCAAAGTTTTCAGCCAAAGAGTTTTGCCAACCACACCAGCCTTTTTCAAAAGTACAGGAGCTACCGCAGTCATCTTCATCAGTATAATCTCCACAGTCGTCTACAAAATTACAGCTTTGCTCCAGTTTATAACATTTGCCATTCTGACATTCCCGATAACCATATGGACAGTAACCTAAAAAACAGAAAACAAACAAAGAAAGGATGAGGAAACACTCCTAACACATTAGTGAGCTTAAAAGGTAGTAAGAGTAGATTCCCTTGAAAATGTAAAGAAACACGGTGTCCTTAGGAGTTTGGGACGTCTGACCCCTACCTCTCTCTCTCCTAATCCCCTCTAGGTTCTGGTCTATAGATCACTCACAAGCATCATTCAAAATGAAAAGAAAAAAATTAAGCATCAATTTATTGATCTAGGAAAGTATCCCAGTCCTCCCCAAATACAGCACTTCCTGTAAGCTATACTCAAAAAATATAAAAGCCGAAGTGAGGCTTTCCATTGAAACAAAATCTTTAGGGTAATAAGAGTTTATATATTACAGGGTATTTGAAAGTACATTCCATCAGCATCCTTGCACTCCAACATTTATCGGAAGCCAAACATATATGATACTTCCTCAGAAGCAGCGACATGAATATACAAGTAATATCCAACTTTCCAACAGATTTTTCTTTCTCCAAAACATTTGTTTGGAATTTTAGGAGCAATTTCCCGACAAAGCAATGTCAACCATAAAGACCTTTCCACAGAGTTTAAGAGCAATGCTTTTGAACAGCTGAGCTCAAACTGATTCTGCTACTTCTCAGCTATGCCACTTGGATCATACACTTGATGATCTAAAGAGAAAGAAAAACAGTAAAAACTAGAGAAGTTAAGCTAATTAGAGAGACTTGTTTGTATCACCAGTGCCTAGAACAGTGCCTGGCCCTTCATAGGCAATCAGTAAATATTAGTTAAATAAATGAATGAGCAAAAGTGTTTTGGAAATGATAAACCAGTTCGATATGCACAGTCAAGGTACTATTATTGTCCTGCTCCAATATTACAATAGAACATAACCACCATGGGTGAAAATATTTCAGCAGGAAAAGCTGTTCCGAGATCCAGCTTGGGACATCAGCTTCACATTTGCTTTGTGACACTATAGTATCTGAAAGTTTTTTCCTTCCCGTCTTCCTTCTTTGCCAGTTAGGGGAGCTGGTACCACTTTCTACTTCATTTTTAGATGGTAGCTTCCATGGCCTGAGGCAGAGTGTCTGAAGATTGAGGATTGGTGTGCATTAGAGGTAGGAAGTGATTCAGGGATTTAATGGAAGGTGTTCTGGGAATTGGAAACTCCTGCTGATAAAATCTCATAGAAAAGCTTTTATGTTCTGGATCGGTCTCACATTTTAGAAAACAGACGGCTAAGAGAGAAGAAGTGGCAGGAGAGGAATGGAAGGCCATGTAGAAACCACTGGGGAGGAGGCTGGTGTTCTGAAGCCCCCTAGCCATTTTGTGTGCTAAACCCTTCTTGGACTGCACACTCAAGATTGCCTAATTAAATGGTCTTTACACTCGCAAAGCCTTTGAAAATAAGTTTCAACCATGCATTCTGTCTCTAACAAAACTTTCTTGTCTGGGTTAATTGCGACCATTTTCTTTTCTTGCAGTGTGGGATTAAACTATTTTTATTTAGGTGCCCAGTTCAGCTAGCAGATTGGAGGGTAAGACAAAATACCTTTGATGTTTCAATTACAGAGCTTGACTCAGAATTGTAACATTAAAGCATTTTTGAGCTTTAATGGAAATGGAGATCACTTACATTAACCCTCTCATTTATAGATGAGAAAACTGAGGATTATAGATGTTAAATGACTTGCTGATTTTTCAAGAGCAGAAATGCAATTTGGACCCAGGTCTGTTGTCTTCAGAATTATTTTTTAAAAATCCATTGACTTGAAGCGCAGTGATAGGTCAACTATCGCAAACACAAGACCACCGAGGGACAGAAATGGTGGTGTTGACTACCAGATGCAGTATCTCTCATGGATCTGTTGAGAACCTGAGAAATCACTGGATCATTTGATGTTATACAATTGATATTTATATTGATTCTGTCAATTCCAATTTGTTTGGGGAGTAAAAACAAATTTACTGGGTTTAAAGATGCTTTTCTCCAAAGCAAGTGAATCAAGCTAAAATCTAATTCTTTTAAAACACACAAGAAAATAATTTGGATGTGTTTCTAAATGGAAACATAGAGCCTGATATATTCCACAATCAATATAGCTAGTATTTTAAGATAGTCACAGTGATTAAGTTTTATCGATCTAAAACATAAATACCTGCATAATTTAAAAATATAGTAATTCGAATATTACCCAAGATTAATTTTGAACAGAAAGCCCTCTATGTTAATAAAGAAAATTTCACTGCTTTAATGCATTCTATTCATAAAATAACAAAAAGCACTTTTGGTAAACATCAAGGGAAGTTATCAACTAATGTTATTTACCTATTTCTAAATTATTTTCCATGCCTGTTGTTTTGTCCAAAGAAATCAGCTACTTGAAAGTAGGGTGTATACCTTTAAATGATTCTGATATTAAGGCTCTTATGAAACTGTGTTCGTTTTCACAGAAAAAAATATTGTTTCAATTAGGCAGTGACCCTGTTGAGAGGCAGTTTAATTTTGTAAGAAAGAACAAATTATAAAAGTTAAAAACCTCCCGTGTAAACCTTAGAGACATCTGAAACTTAATACGCTTAAATTCAAACTCTGATTCTTCCCCTCCAAACTTTCTCACTGAACAGTCTTTCTCATCTGTATTAATGGCAACTCCAGTTATTCAGAGAAAAAATATCTTGTAAGGAGCTCTGTATGGTAGAGTTTGACTCCACTTTTTGATGTATGACTTTGTTCCACATTGTGTTCCATATCTGGGAAAGCTGGTAAGAAAGTCCAGGTGCTCCCCCTGTTGGTAGAAGATTCAAACTATGCAAGCCCCTACCAGTGCACAGGAATCCTCAGCCAGGTCCCACCACCTAACCACCATCAAACTCTATCCCAGTTTTCTTTCCTCGTTCTCTAAAACTACTTTTCGACATGCCTAGGAGCTACCTTGATTTCCTAGAAAGCCTCATTATGTGAGTAACAGACATTTTCAAACCATCTTGGTGTGTACGTGCTGTCATCAGTCTTGATATCTGAACCAAATTTTGGATGACGGACCATCTTGTAATTGAGAATGGTCCCAAGTTCTAGGAGCTGTAATAGTAATATATACAACATTTTATCTCATAACTCACATGTAATCTTTCAGCGAATTCTGTCAATTGTCAATCCTACCATTAGAATATATCTCATTACCTCTACTGTTACTATTTTGGTTCAAGCCACTATCATTTTTTTGTGATTGCATTGCAGTGCTTTCCTTCCTGATCTCTGCACCCTACCCTTGCCCTGTATGGTCCATTAAACAATAAAGAACCATGCTGAGGTTAACAGATATAAGCTATTATATATAGAATGGATAAAAAACAAAGTCCTATTGTTTTTACAATGTCCTATGCACATTCAATATCCTATGATAAACCATAATGGAAAAGAATATAAAAAAGAATGTGTGTGTGTGTATATATATATACACATAACTGAATCACTTTGCTGTACAGCAGATATTAACACATTATGCATCAACTATACATCAATAAAAATATTACAAATATTTACAAAAATATTTACATGGTGATATTTGAAATAAATTGAATGTTACTTCTCTGCCCCAAACTCTACGTTATTTAAATACTATTCCCCATTACAAGGAACTAGGTCTTCTTGGGAAAATGGTCTGTCTGGGGCTAAGGAAAAGAAAGTCCAAGATGAGCCTGGGAATTTTTGTGTGTGTGTGTGTCAAAAATTAATGAAGTTCTCCAAAAATTACATCATTATGATGAAAGGTTGAACTACTGGTCAGAAATAATTTCAACATCAAAATAAGTAATGAGAGGACTCTGGCTCTTAGCACACGTAGTAAGAAAGAGTAAGAAGGTATGAAATTACCCTCCAGCCATAAACAACTAGAAGCCTGGGAAAAATCTATGAAACAAGTGTTCGCAGACACTGCACAACAGAAAGCACAGGATTGTGATCTCTTAGAGAAAGGGAAAAAAAGGCAAATCCTATACAGGATCATGCCAGACTTCTTCTTGGAGGAACTTTCTAGACTGTAGCTCCAAAATGGTCAGCCCAGCAGAAAGTGCGGTTGCAATGAGTTGAGAAGACAGAGTCTCAGACAGATAGAATTTGCAAGGCAGGGTGGTGGAGAAACAGGAGGTATGTAGCTAAGGAGATCCAGAGATATGCTTAAGGCTTTGCTGAATTCTAATGTTCATGTTTGCTGGGTAAAATCCACAAAGAGAGACAGAGAACAACTTCTAAGAAAACAATAACTTGCAGATATAAGCTGAAAAATTACCAGAATTTACAAAAGACCAGATATCTTTGAGTTACTGCCAGCCAGAGTGGAGAGTCCTTGGCGAATAAACAGGGCATTCACTAGGAAATCCAGAAAGGGTACAATTTAGTAACAAGCAAAGAGACTCTAGCAGGAAGTAGTCTCTAGACCATGGATTGGAACTATAGTCTCAGGACCAAATCCGGTCTACCACTTGTTTAAGTAAATAACATTTTATTGGGACTTAGCCATGCCCACTTGTTTATATATTGATATTATCTATGGTTATTTTCACATTGAAATGGTAGTTGAGTAGTTTCAGTCAGGACCATATGACCTGCACAGCTGAACATATTCACTCTCTGAACATACTGTTTTCTTAACCTCAACTTGTTTTTATTTATTTATTGTTATTTTATATTTTTTTATTTTTTGATAAGAATACTTAAGTTCAACTCTTAGCAAATTAATTTTAATTATACAACACAGTGTTATCAGCTATAGTCACCATGTTATACATTAGGTTCTTATTCATCTTTTTTTTCTTTTAATATTTATTTATTTATTTGGTTGCACTGAGTCTTAGTTGCAGCAGGCAGGCTCCTTAGTTGTGGCTCCAGGACTCCTAAGTTGCGGCTCACCAGCTCCTTAGTTGCAACACGTGGGCTCCTTAGTTGTGGCATGCGAACTCTTAGTTGCATGCATGTGGGATCTAGTTCCCTGACCAGGGATTGAACCTGGGCCCCCTGCAGTACGAGCGCAGAGTCATCCACTGCGCCACCAGGGAAGTCCCTCAACTTGTTTTTAAACTAGACTGCTTTAAAAAGAATACTAAATAAAGTTTCCTTTAAGTTAAAAAAAATTGACTGTAAAAATTTGCTGACTTCTATCTTAAACCTGTCTTTACAAAGACTTAAAAATAAGACTTAAATGGACCATAAAGAACTGTAAGCAACTTAAGTGTCTCTAGAACAAAGTTCAATGCTTTTTAAAGGAATTTACCAAACTTCAGCACTTAGCAACATAGAATTCACAATGTCCAGCATCAAATTAAAAATTAAGAGCATATGAGGAAGTAGGAAAATGTGATCTAAACCCAGGAGAAAAATCAGTCAAAAGAAGCAAATATAGATAAAACAGAGATGATGCAATTATCAAAGAAGTTAAAGCAGCTATCATAAATGTGCTCAATGTGTTCACCTACAATTCTATAAAATTACAGAAAAGCTATTTGTACCAGCAAGTAAGTTTAGCAAGGTTACATGTCATCACTATACAAAAATAAATTACATTTCCATATGCTAGAAATAAGTAACTGGAATCTGAAATTTTAAAAAAATCCTTTAAAATGGCATCCCCAAACATGAAATTCTAGGGATAAATTTAACAAAATACATGCCCGGCCTTTACACTGATAACTACAAAATACTGATAGGAAAAGAGACCCTGAATAGATGGAGATACATATCAGTTTTATGGATTATAAAACTCAATATTGTTAAGAACTCAATTCTCTCCAAATTTATCTATAATTTCAATATAACCCCAATCAAAATTTCAGTAGGATTTTGTATAAATTAACAAAATGATTCTAAAATGTGTATGGAAATGCAAAGCACCTACATTAGCTAAAAAGTTGGCAGATTTACAGTACCTGCTTTCTGTATACACTGTAAAACTATAAAGATTAACACTGTATGGTACTGACTTATGTACCGACAGATTGCTTAGCGGATCTGGATGTACAGTTCAGAAATAGACTCACAAATATATGATCAACTAATTTCCAAAAAAGCTGACAAGTCATTTTCACCCAAAAATGCATAAACGGAATCTAATTATGAGGAGAAATCAAAAAACAGGAATTGAGGGATATTCTACAAAATAAAAGGCCTATACTTCTCAAAGATATCAATGTCAAAAAAGACAAAGAAAGGCTGAGTAACTGTTTAGATTAAAGAAATGTAGAGCTACATAAAAACTAAATGTAATGCATGATCCTTGAGTGGATCCTGAAAAAATTAGTCAACAGAAGCAAAAATAGACATGACAGAAATGACGGAATTTTCAAGGAAGTTAAAGCAGTTATCATAGATATGCTCAATGTGTTCATCTATGATTCAGCAAAAATTATAGCAAAAATTATATAAAGGATATTTTTGGGGCAATTGGTAAAGTCTGAATGAGGCCTATACATTGGATAATAATATTGTATAAATATTAAATTTTCGGATTTAATCATTATACATTAAATGACTGTCCTCTATTTTAGAAAACAGACTATGAATTATTTAGAGGTAAAAGGACGTGATGATGTCTGCAATTTACTCTGAAATGACTCAGAAGAAAGTTAAGTTTATATATAAAACGAATGGGCAAACTGATAATAATCTGTGAATCTGTATGTAGTATATGTTTGGGTTCTCTGTATAGTTCTTGCAATGTCTCTCTCAATTGGAAACTACTACAAAAATTTTTAAAATATAAACTTCTGAAAGTTAAAAAAGTAAAATCTTCCGATGGCACCCCATCTCACTCAGAGTAAAAACCTCAGTCCTCGAAGTGGCCCACACATACTGTACAGTCTTGCCCCATTCTCTCTCTGGTACCACTGCCCTCCAGCAAAGGACTACAAGGCACACATCTATAACTGAAAGTAAGTTGGGTTTATTACTCATTGTAGTGATGGAGCACAAATACCCTCGGGAACCACAAGGCAGCTCAGTAAGAGAGTATTAGAAATGACTTATTATAGGATTAGGGCTTTGGTTAAGTTATTTTGGGGAGGCTCCAAGAAAGTGGAGTTTTGCTCCAGATTGGGTGCTGTCAGGAAGCAGGGATAACTGGGTGCTGTCAGGAAGCAGGTATCTTAATAATTCTTATATAACAAAGGGAAGACTAGAATAGGCTAAAGTTATAATTGGTTAGGAACAGGTTTCATTCATATGAGTAAAGATAGCGGAATGTTTGGTCATTCTTTTTGCTGAAACAATGTCCATGTTTTTGTCTGTGTTCAAGCACAGTCACAGAGTGATTTTGTTTTCATCTTGCTCCATCATGGTACCAGAATGGCTTTGTCTGATGCTGACACCCTGTGAAATTGTTTACATTAAACAGGAGAAACACCAGCTCGTAGCAACCCCAAGCCCTAGCTGACAGTTCCAGGCCGGGTCCTGAATGTCAGGGGCTGCGTTTCTTTTTCTCACTTTGTAATTCTATTTATGTGGCAAGAGAGTTCAGTGGAGCAGCAAAGCCTTCTAGGTGATATGAGGATAGAAAATAAAACCCTTCTGGCCATGGTCTTTGCAGTAGGTAAACATGGCAGACCAGGTGCTTTGGGAGATGCTGAAACATGTGAAAGCCCTTCCTATTTGTTATTTTTTAAGCATCTTGATATTTTCCCAGAGTAACTTGCAGCAAAAACTTGAAAATACCAAGTTGCTGTGGGATCTCCTTTAATATTAGCATGAAGGAGAGAATACGTGGAAAGAAATTCCATAAAATAGACCATGGTAGCCTTAAAGAATTGACAAAACAAAACAAAACAGGTAGAGGATTCATGATTTGCATTAAGAAAAAGAGGAAAGCATGGAAGGAAGTCTAAACAGAAAAGAAGCCTCCAGGGTTTAAGGAGAAGGAACTAACGTGATTCCAACGGACTGTGACTGCAGTACTGCTGAGGCTTTAGTTTGGAACAGCAGCATTCCATACTTACATGTTTCCTGGGCAATGCTTACTAGCCACAGGCTCAGCCCTCAACTGGCAACAAACTGCCTATTAGCCAAAATATTGTGCCTGCAGCCTCCACCTTCTTCATTGCAAACAAAAGCAATCCAAATACTCAAAGAGCACTTTCTAACTGTCTTGCTCAGCGTGACAAAATTTATACTAACAAAGTTACCACTCATGTTCATTCGAAAAGATATCTGCAGAAAGAACAGTTTATTTCTCAACTTCTTAATGACTCATTTTTAATACTTTACATCGAAGAAATGTTAGACTGACATTACATGCTAACATTCACCTAATTCTATTAGACGAGCACACAAATAAGAAATACCAAGGAACCTATAAAGATAAATGTTTCTTAATAATTCTGACTTGGAGACAATTTCTAATGTCTTGGTGGTGAACAATTTGCATACCTTGAGTTTTGAGTGTATCATATTTAGTAAGGTAATGAGTTCAATCATTAAGCACCATCATTTTCTGAAGTCTTAAATTCAACTATCAGAGAAGGGACATGAAGACAGTCCAGTGGATTATTTTTGCTGTCAGGAAATGGAAACTATAATAATCCTTTGTTTTCTTTCAGTGTACCTAATAGAGGCTTTGCATATTTACAGAGAATTATTTTTATGTAAGACATCGCAAATGGAGCTGCTGCCATGACACAGAGCTAGAGCCACAAGTACGACCTAGGGCTAAATCTCAAGATAAAAATCACTTTAGGAAAATTATATTTTGGACTTTTATGCAGTTGAATTTTTCAATCCTTCCTTGAATGGTTTTTGACGATCCAACATTAAATAAAAATCTTCCATATGTTTTCTACCGTTATACGATTACTGTATGTTATATGATTCATTTTTTTAAAAGATTTTAAACCTTTGATGCACCTGAAATTTACTTTGGCTACAAATGAACACGATTTTTAAAGTGAAAAAGAGGAATACATACACAGGCACAACATACACATGTGCCCGTGTATTTATTGAACATCTCTGGAAAGATACATAAGCAATAAACAATTCCTCTGGAATTAGAAACATAAAGACTGAAGTCAGAAGAAAATGATTTTTTTTAAATCTATGCCCCTTTTTGGTTACACCGTGTGTGTGTGTAATGAAATAAATATTTGTTTTACTTTAAAAAGAAATAGGCTAGAACAAAGGCCTGAACACACCAAGGGCCTTATCCCAAGTTAAAGAAAGGGTTGAAGTAGTAAAGTTATACTATAATTGGGAAATCCAAAGGCTGAAGCTCCTTTGAGGAGTATTAACCTGAAATGAGTGGCAAGAATGTTGACAATTTTCTGGACACCACGGTTTATGGGAATTGGAAGACTGAACCCTCCACTCCAGATGGCTATGGAAGAAATGTTGAAATTAAGGGAGAACCAAATTTCAGTTTTCAAAAGGAGATATAAGGAATGAAATGCCCTGTGAAAATATCTAAGATCTATACTAAATATAGGGTAGTTTATGAGTTGCAAAAGGTAGAGCAAGGCCTTCCCTGGTGGCGCAGTGGTTGAGAGTCCGCCTACCGATGCAGGGGACACAGGTTCGTGTCCCGGTCCGGGAAGATCCCACATGCCGCGGAGCGGCAGAGCAAAAAGGGAAAGTGAGTAGTGATAAAAGAGAACCTGGGAGAAATTCAGTAGTCCCCCTTGATCCCTGTTTCTCCCTCATTTCCCATATTTAATCAGTCACTAACAGTTTCTCATTTTACCTTCTAAATATCTCTTAAATCATCCACTTTTCTCAAGTGATACTCATCTCTCTCCTTGACTAACGAAATTGATTGCTCTGCATCTATTCTGGTCCTCCTGAAATTCATATCCCACGTTACAAGTCCAGTGATGTTTTCAAAATGCACATTGGATCACCACCCTGCTTGAAAGCTTTTCATGGGTACCTATCACAGTTAGGGAAAAGACCAAATTTGCTAAGTTGATGGAGAATCAACTCAAAGTCTGTTCGCTACTCACCTTTCCAGCCTTCTCTCTGATCATGCTCTCCCCCTCAACTCCCCACCACAAACCTACTGGCCTTTTTCCAGCCCCGCCAGCCACAGACACTTTATACATGCTGGACCACCTGCCTCCTGAACTCTCTCTTTGAAAATCTTGCAGATTTCAGCTCAGTCTCTACTTCCTGCAGGAAGTCTTGGTTGTTCAAATCCGTCTACTATAACCTCTTAACATAACAGGCAGCTCTTCTTCAAAGGACTTTAATAACATCGTGTTATACTTGTCTGCATGGTTATTTGCATTATGATTTTTTCCACTGCTAGTCAGTAGGGTCCACAGGGGATAGAAACTGGCACGTATTTCAAAGGACTCACTATACATTTGCTGGCTGAACAAAAAAATGAATGAGTGAGTATGAACGAACTGAATAAAGCAAGGAGGAGGGAATATAGTGCGCGAGTGAGAGCCTCCTAGGAGATGGTTGACTGGAAGATGAGTTGATATTCTGGTTGTTGGACAAGGATGACAGGGATAGGGCTGTGTTTGGATTGATGAACTTTGAGATACCAAGACTGAGGCTATTATACAGAGTCAATCACCTCGGACCTATTTGCTGTGATGAAAATAAACATTTCTGGTTTTTTTTCCTTTTGTTTTGGAAAGTGACAGTAGCTATTCAGTTTGTTCAAAATATACATTTTTTAATACTTTAAGCAAAGATTTACCTATTATGTCTATAGATAGAATTCATTATAGTCACAATCCCAATTTAATACTACCTTTATACAATTTGATCCTATAACAAAGCAATTTCCATTTGTAAACACTGCTGACCTGGTTAATAAAACTTCTATGTAATGAAACTGAGACAATCACCTAATTCAAAGGGGAAAATAAAACAGACCATCTAAGCTAAATTCTATTAATAGGAAGCAAAACAAATCCACGGTATTTGTGTGCCTAAATGCTACTCCCATTTGTGCAGTATATTATGTTTGAATTTGTTTTGGTTTATGTATTTTTGACTTAGTATACATCATTCATAGTGAGTAGAGTGCAAAATCCTTTTAAAACAGGATTAAAATATAGGCTCCCTTTCCTTAAAATATATACCATCTAACTCGGGTAAAACTAGTTTTCAGTATTTGTGTGTATGTACCTGTGTGCACGTGTATATATGTTACATATGTGTTGCACAATTCACGCATATTACATATATACATGTGTGTATATTTTGTGTATGTACATATGAAAGTATTACATACATGAATATGCATATATATTAAAATATGGTTTAAATGACTGAGAGCAATTTTAAAGTGAATGGTAAGATTAACCATAATGATAACTACTATTTATTAATCACCTCCTATATGCTGTGCTTTGCGCTAAGGATTTTGTGAATATTATCTCTAATATTCATAACAACATTGTAAGAAATGTTACCTCCGTTTTCAAATGTGGCAATTGAGGATAAGAAGGCTAAAGTACAATTTCCAATGTTATAAAATCAACCTTGCAATATATATCACATATACATACATATGTGTCTGAAAATTTTTCCTAAATTTATCACACATGTACAAAACAAAATAATACCATATTAATAACAGGTTGTAATGGCTAATGATCGAATTGTCAAATATTTAATTCTGTCTGGCTCTGTGGTAGGTGTTTGCTGTGCATAAATCATGTCATCAACAAAATCACCCGTTTGGTACACTGAACATCTATTACAGTATTGGACTAGACAATGTATCTCATGTTATCAAATACCTAATCTGATTAACCCACTCCAATCCAATATGCTCCAGAGAAAGGCTAAAAGCCCACATCTCAGATGTCCACTTGAGCCGTGAAGTTTGGTTGCTGTGTCACCAATGACTCTCAAGAGCATAACGGGAATAGTATGACTGTTCCATTCCTTTGTGTGGGGATGACAAGAGAGAGAATATCCAAAGCCCCTTGATTAACACTGAATGGGCAGCAACAATCATCAACATGAGAGCCCTGAGTGCACTGCTTCCAGATTTGTTGGAGAATCTTCCAACAAAATGTAAGAATAAACAAATCAAGGAGCTAAAATGGTTAGGATCACCAAATATTTCATCCGGCCAATGCCAGCCTCTTGTATTGAGGGCAAGTCATTTTGTCTATTACTTTAAAGCCTGATGAGCTGATACACATGACAAAGAATGAATAAACAGAATCTCAGAGGTTGCTATAGGTACAGTCTAATAGTATTTTAATATTTTATTTCTTTTCAGTAAGAACTGAAGTGGCCAAATGGGTAAACTGATGGAATCGGAAGATAAAGAGAAACTAGTACAATGAATCTAGTTACAAGCTTACAACACAAAAATCATCCTGCAGAGTTACAATAATTGGGCTACAAGAGCAGCACTCTGAGAGTATTACAAAAGGGAGGCATAAGGAATTATTAAAAAATCAGTATCTGTAAGATTAAAGTCACAATATTTGCTTAGGAGAACCACAGCATTCCCTCACACAAGGTTGTAAAGAAATTTCTCTCATGGGTCTTCATTATTGTAAAGTATATACATATTAAGAAAATAAAAAAGAAGAAGAAGTAAGCTAAAGCTAAGGAGCTAAGGGAATTAATCTTTATAACAAGCTTACACTAAGACCAAAAGTATCACAAGAGTCTTCATGCATTGTTCCATTTATTCCTTTATACAATAAAGAATTAACAATCACCTCCTCTGTACCAGGCACGTTGCTTTGGCACAGGGAGTATAGCAGTGGGGAAGTCAGTGTTTGTCCTTATGGTGTTTCTCCTCCACTGGAGAAGAAAGACAATGACGGAACACACATATAGAGAGAATGATAGTAAATGGAGTGTGGGTGGAAGAGGGGGTGGTCCTTTGTTGTCATCTTTAAAGAAATAATACTTAAGTAGAGAACCTGAATAGAGTGAAGGAGAAAGCCATGCAAGTTGGCTGAGGGAATCACAAGTTCAAGGTCCTATGGTGGGAAAGAGCTTAGAGTCATGGAGGGTCGTCATGAAGGCCATGTGGCTAGATCCTAATGAGCATGGTTCTGAGCTGTGGGAGGGGATTCAGACGGGGCCAGGAGGAGGGCTCTGTGTTCACAGTAAGGACCTTGGCTTTACTCTGAGATGGGAAGCCATTGGCAGCTTTTGCCTATAATTAATGCCACCCAGAAACAAATATTTAAAAAAAAATCCTTGACTGGAACATGGAAAGAGTAGCATGACTACCTAAAAGGAGACCCATTAGGAGGCTATTATAGTTAGGGATGAAGTAGGTTCAGACTAGCAGGAATAAGAGTATTAAATAAGCAGCGCCTGGAACAAAATGAGTAATCAACACATGTGAGTTGTTATCATTGGCATTAGAAGGGTAGCAGCGTTGATGGGGAAAACTGGCTGAAATCGGGAAAGATTTTAAAGACAGAGCCACAGAAATTTCTGATAGATTAAAGGTGGATAACCAGCATGGGAGAGGTCAAGAACTGCTTTTAGGTTTTTGGTATGAAAATCTGGCTGAATGATTTCAGCATTTATTCACGTGGGGGTTTTGAGTAAAATCTGAGGCAGAATTAACTCCTATTCCATTATTATTTGCAAAAAAAGAGAAATTAATATCATACTAGATAATAACATAAATACCTTATTTTTATAGAACATTAACATGTATTATCTCATATTACCCTCATCTCAATTCCCAGGGAGATTAGAGACCAGGATTCCTTTGTATAGATGAGAAAATTGAGCTTGAGGGAGGTGTAAATGGCTTCGAAGACTATAAATCCACCAAGACATATTATCATGGCGTAGCACGCATTGGCAAATACTGACTATCTGCTGTTTTCAAGTGTTCTCTCTGGAGAATGATCATGCTGAATCTTCCTTGAAATTTACTGACAAGTAACCATATATATGATGTATTTAAAGAGAAGGGGGAAGAGTCATACATTGCGTGGGATAAGTTGAGAGATGGAATGAAGGCTGAAACAATTTAAGTAATGAAGCTAATCAAAGGTAAACAAATAATTTCCTCCTGAAGCGTTTGAAAAATACAAGAAAAAACCTAAGTAACAGGCAAAGAATCAATGGAAAAAAAATTTAGATTTTTTTCAGGTTGTCTGCTGCAAAATCGAGAGGCCAAAAAATTTTGATGAATATATGTAAATGCCAGATAGTTTTAGGACTATGAATTCCAGTTTTGGTGAGAGAAGGCTAATTGCTAATAGTTAACTAAGCATAGCAGCTAAAGTCATCACATTTAGGTCAATTCATAGACCTTAGTGATTCAAAGCCTGGTCTTAATCACTTCCCTTAACTTTCCTGTACAAAATTTTCCATTACTAAAATTGTTGTTAAAACTGACTTCATTTACAAGGCTGTTTTGAAATATAAATAAATGATTGTAAGATGTTTTGGAAAAAATGGATCACTACTTAAATAACTATATAAAACCAAATTTAGGTGTACACATGCTTTGGTTAAAAAAAATGAAAACACCATTTAATAGTCATCACTTTCATTATCATAACTAAAATTAATTGAATGCCAACCAAAGCTGGACATTTTATACATATTATCCCTAATTCTCACAACACTGAAAAATAAATATTATCTTGATTTTACACCAATATTAATTAACTTGTGCAAATTCACATTATTGGTATGTGGCAGAGCTGGGATTTAGACCCAGATGGATCTAACACTGAGGTATGTGTTCTTTTTCATTATAGCTCATTACATAAAATCCTAGGCCAAACAGAAAAACTAACAAACAACAAGAAGCAAAAGACGACATCTCTGTCCTAATAGAGTTTATAAATAACAACAATGTACACAGTTAAACTAAAGGTTCACTGAGAATACAAATCAATATATGATGGCAGAATTGAATGGCATAAGTGAATTCTATGAAAGATCAGTGACAACAGGAGACGTAGCACTGGGGTCACCAGCGATGGCTCCACAGAGGAGTGCGGTACTTAACAACCTTAAAAGGAAGAGTAGGATTCATGGAAGAAACACAGAGAACAGAAAATGCCTTTCCAGCAATCAGCAAGTGGTATGAATAATGAGAAGTATGATTCACAGCATGCTTGTGGATAAGAATTAAATCAACCTTGTTTGAGATCCAAACTAATATTTTTATACCATTTATAATTTACAAAGCACTTTCATGTGTGTATGTACCTGTAGAAGTGTATACGCACGTACATGCATGTACACACGTGTATGACGGTACTTATCCTGCATCGAACCTTAAGAGCAATCATGTAGAGAGTAAACTAGTCAATACTGGAGCCAGAACTAAAAATCTGTGTCCTCTCACTCCAAAATTCATGTATGGAATTAGGAGAGATATGATCATATAGGATTCTCAGCTGTCTGCTTGGTGGTCAAAACATTTCCTCACTCCTCTTCTTTAATGGGATTTAGTCTAAACTCCTGAGCACATCATTCAAGACATTCACATGCCAGTCCCAGCCCATCTTCTAGCATCATTATTTCAAATCCTCACTATACCATCACCTTTTCATTCAACCAGATATCTGTCCATTCCTCTAAACACACATGGACCTTTATGTCCCTGAGCCCTTGATCATGTTCTTCCTAGTTTTAAGTATATATTTCTCTCTCTATTAAAAGGCTACTATTCCATTAGATCAAACTAATCCCACTTTACCAAATCCCTCATTCTTTAGGAAAAAAATATAAAGAAAGAAACTGGGTGTGGTAGTCTGAACAATGACTCATCCTAATGTTCCTGCCCAAATCTCTAGTACCTGTGAATATGTTACTTTGTGTGTGGGGGGTAGGGGTGGGGGGAAGGTGTGATTTTGGCAAATGTGATTAAAGGTTAGGATCTTGGGATGGGAATATTATCCTGGATTATCCAGGTGGGCCTGATCACATCACATAAGTCCTTAAAAGCAAAAGAGGAAGGCAGAAGAGTGAAGTACAAAAACTGAAAAAGAGGCAGAAAAGAGTCAAATGATGAGAGGGACTTGACCCACTATTACCAGCTTTGAAGATGCAGCAAGAGGGCCACTAGCCAAGGAATGCGGGTGGCCTCGAAAGGCTAGGTATGACCTGCAACTGATAGCCAGCTAGGAAATGGGGACCTCAGCCCTACAACCACAAGGAACTGAATTCCACCAAAGACATGAATGAGCAAAGAGGCAGATTCTATCCTAGAGCCTCTGGCAGGAGTACATCCCTAAAGACACTGTGATTTTTCACTCAGTGGGACCCTTGCCAGACTTCTGACCTAAACAGCTGTAAGATAATAAATTTGTTTTCTTTTAAAGCCACTAAACTCGTGGTATTTTGTTATGGCAACCATATAAAACTAATACAGTGGGACATGGATGTTGTAATTAGGCAAATATGAGTCTGAATCTCACTTTTATTCATATGCTTTTGGGTAAGTCATGTTTTCATTGAGTTATATCATTTGTAAAAGGAAGATAATCTCACACACACACAAAAATGCATCTAAAGTGCCAAACAGTGCCCTGGTACACCATACATGGCAGACTATCAACAAATGATGGCTGTTATCGTTATCACTATTACTTTATTATTTATTTATTTTGGGGTGACGCTTATAACCCTGATGTTTATCATAATACTAAAGCACACAGTAGGACTTTTAAAAGTCATTATTCATTGACAAGGATGCCTCTTCTACTAAACCCTAAGCTCCTTAGAGAAGAGCAAGAGGCTTATGATATTTATCTTTGCATCACTAGAGCCTAGAACACTTTCATATATACACTGTCCACTCAATAAACATATGCTGAATAGAACCAAAGTGGACTACCCATCTAAGAAGTCTGAACTTTAACTTTTAGCATAGGAAAGCTATTCAGTAATTCTCAGCAGAGAGTGATGTGGTCAGAGTATTGTTCTAGAAAGTTTAATCTTTTTAAACTGACCCATGAATTGAAATTGGCAGTGACTGGAGGCAGTGAGACTAGTTAGGTTTCAATTAGTTAGTCTCTTTCATTTGATACTTAACATATTAGGAAGCTGATGCAGAGAGGTGAAGGGACTTACTTAAGGCTCTATTTTTAACTCTGAGTTGACAAAGGGCTAAAACTCATTAAAAAAGAAATCAAGTCCAATATTCTTCCCACTATATAGCATTGCTACTTGTGGTTCAGAGTCTGATGGTGAACTTTAATGCAGAATCCTAAAAAGCACCTGCCAGACAGTACCCACTTTTCAAAGTATAATGGGAAATTAACCAAGGAGAGCCTCCCCTGGTCCAGCTTAATTCCCAAGGAAGCACCAATTCAGAGGACTGAAACTGGACATAAAATCATGTAAAGCTATTCCTGTGAGTATATGCCTACAGTAATTTCTGGCTACATTAAGTCTCATAAGACTAATAATATTAAGAATAATGAAGAACCAAGTATAATAATAATTACTGGAGGCAGAATTATAAATAGAGATCATTTAGCCTAATAGGATTCTTTGAATCAAAGGGAATTGTTGTGGGCCTTAGGATGGTTTTTAGAAAAACCAAACCAGGATGCAAATAAACTAGATTATATGTTGCAAATACACTGAGGCAAAATATAAAATAAAAATATTCTTAAAAAATTTTAAGAGTTTAAATTCAGCTATAATAAATGATAAATTCTTTTAAAATATGTATCTTGAATCGGGGTCCAATTCGCGTTGGACCTGGCAGGAAACGTACAATTTAAGCTATGATCCCTACCTTCTATGAGCTTAAAGTCTTCCTAGTAGAATAAGACATTCATACACGAAACATAAACAATAAAGACTTGTTTGCCTATATCTGGTCCAAGGCAAGAGTCTTTTAGAGTAGTTATTGGGGCTGGATGGCTGCTGCCACCCAGTGGACATTATCAGCTTTCAGTTTGGCCAAGCCATTGATAAACCAAGTCCACGCATACGTGAGAAATTCCTGGAAGGACTACCAGGGTGCCAAGGTAGTCAAGGCTTCCTCTGTTACTGATCGAGGGAGAGCTAAAGGTTCTAAGGATGTGCCTGTGACATTTTTACCTAAGGAAGACACAACTGCAGAACCAGATGGGGGTGTCTCTTGGGTATACCATCTCCATCTCATAAGAGAAGATGGTTGAACCTTTCCAACTCCATGGTTAGCACCTGAATGGCCCCCCAAGCTGGTATGGGAATATCTGGACACAGTGTTACCTGGAAATCCTCTGAAAGGTACTTGGTCTCCAAAAGTTCCCATCAGCAGACCGGTGTCTATTTCTTGAATGAATGTATTGGGTAGACCTACAGAGAGGCACTGAGTCCAGTACCTAAAGGGAACATCCAGGCAGAAGCTGCCTCCAATTGCCAGAGGCTGAAATCAGTTTAGTTATCAGTAACAGACACCTGTAGTTCAGAGGGGGCCCTGGGGAATTTAGGCCCCAAGAGGAATGATGCTGAGACAGCCTGTTCCACTGTCTCTAGCGCTGTGTGCCGCTCAAGACCCCAGCTAAAAAGTTGGCACATTTTCTGGTCAACTTGTACAAAATCCTTAGATGAGGCAAACGCTGTTTCTAATACCCAAACAGTTGACTTGGTGCTGGACTTCCTTTTTGCTGGTAGAGGGGGACACAGGGCAAGTACATTTATTCTTTCCCATCTTAGGGATCAGTCTCTGAGCCTCAGCTTATACTGTTTCGCACAATTTGACCTGTACGTCAAGAATTGTGAAGGGTCTGAGATTTCACCTGAATTGCAAGCTAATAAGTAAGCCTGTCATTGTTTTAATGGATGCTACTTATTAGAAAACAGAAGACTCCTGGATCAGAGATGGACAGTTTATCATTCACAGTAATAGAAGCAGACAGAGTATCATCACTTTCGCATGTGTTAGTTCTCTGAATCTCAATTTCCACAGGATGATGTGAAGAAGAATATACAGCACCTGCACAAGTAAAGGGCTGTATTACAAGAGAGAAACTCTGAGCATAAAGAACCTGAATCTTGATAATGGGCAGTAAGCATGCCTGCCCTTTGCTTCAGAAAGAGAAACTTGACATTCCAAGGCTCTTAGCAAACCTGAACTTTGCTTTGGGGGGAGACAATGCTTGTATTTTCCAAGGCCGTTTATTATACAAACATCCATATAAAGATGGTTCAAAACAAAGAACAGAAATGTGCAGAAATGCAAGACAAGCGTGGAAAATTGTCTCCCAACATTGGGTGATGGGTCCCTAATATTTCACCAGTACTAATGAGTCATTTCTGGGGTCTCATGTGAGTTAGTGTCCACTCTAAAGCCGTTGTCATTTATTCTGTTTCAGGCCTATCATCATTATAGCATCTACATAATAGAGCCAATTAACCTGTAAGGGAGAGGGCGGTTTGTTCTACGTCTCAGTCCATCCACTGGTGAATTCAAACGCTCTCGTTGCTTGCCTGTTTCACTTAAAATAAAATAGGTGAATTCAAGCTCTGTTAGCATATTAATTATGTTTTGGAGGCCTAACCAGGTGATGTCAAATTCATCTTGATCTGGTACCAAAGGGATCAAGACAAAGGCATGAGCAACGGCCCTGGTGGCATAACAGATACTGTCAGTTGTACATTTGCTTCAGTTATAGTCACAATGTCTGTAAAGCTAGGGCTACCTTAGCCACACTAAATTCAACTGGTAACAGTCAACGGCACACTTTTCACTGGGCACACAGGGTTGATATTTTGAGATACTGCGTCTTTCAGCAAAGGAGCTCTGCCGTCTTGAAGTCATTAATGAAAGCTGTGGTCTCCTTTTCTCCCCCTGGAATGCTGTATTGTTTTTAATATAACGTGGGAAGCCTATCTGGTGGTCTGTTAGACACTGGTCCCACTACTGCCTCCCAACAAGATGCTCTTTGCAGTCAGCTAAGTCCCACCTGGACTTGATGGGCAGGTAAAACATCACTGCCGATTATACTTTCAGAGGCGCCCATGGTGGAAGAAAACAAACGTCTGAATCATCTTCCCCAAGTGGCTGCAGTTGCTGCCCTTACTGATTCTATTTCATTTCCAGATCCAGCCAAATTAATGCCTGGCTCTCACCTTTCAAGAGAACGTGATATTCAAATAACATAAACGTTTGTATCCATCACTTTTTGCCTGTACCCTGTTGTACCTTCACTGGGATGTAGGGTCTTCTGTTTCACCTGGAGATGGGAAACCTGAGGCCCACCCTTGATCTCCCTTTTCCTTAAAAGCTGTCAAATCAGGATATTGGGACCTAGGGTTAGATAGTGGAGGAGCTAAAGGAGTAATTTGTTCTAAGGGCCACAACCTTGCCTTAGTTTCTCCAGTATAGGAAGATTCATCTCTATGGAAGAGTTTGGTCCTGTAGAGGCACCTTCTGTTTCAACCAGTTGCACAATTGCCTGATTGGCTTGGATTACAGATTTTGCTGGCTTAGGGGACGGTCTATCTTGATTCTGGGCATCTTTTTGCTCAAAATATAACCAACCAGGATCCTATGGGGCCTTCTGTGACAGACCCCTTCCTCCGTGTCCTCTGCCTGCCTCTTGTTTGTAGAAAGCTGTAATCACAAAAGCCTGGTTCAAGAATTAATGATTGAAAGGATGTGAACATGTAGTGACAAAAGTAGCAGTTGGGCCAGGAGAACTGGTAAGAATTTAAACAGTAAATCAGCCATACGGCAGTCACAGAATCTTTAGCTCCTCCCTGAAGTACCCAGATAACAGTATCTGATGCACATTTCCTGTGTTGTTTTACAGATGCTAAAACCCCCAGCAAACAGAAGTTAACTACTTGATGACCATGAGCACACAGCTGTTAGACCTACCAAAGCCTGAGGGTTGATAATGTTGACTCCCGTGTCACTGCCCTATTACCTCACCATCAACAAATCAGAAAATTGTGTACAAGCTGATCACATACCTTGCGACTCCATTCTCTCACCTTGCCATTAAAATTGCTTCTCTGAAACCCATCCAGGAGTTCGGGTCTTTTGAGCATGAGCTGCTCTGCTCTCCTTGCTTGGCCCTGAAATAAAACTTTCTCGGCTCCAAAATCTGACATTTTGGTGTGTTTGGCCTCACCATATGTTGGGCACACGAATGTAGTAAGTTCAACAACAAAAATGATCACAGCCTCCTACATAGGGTCTCCTGGTACCTACGACAAATTTAGTGGAGCCCTTCACATTGGGGAGTAGGGTGGTTGGAGCAGATCTTAAAATTTATCAGTTATTCTCTGTGTGAGGGACTCATGATCAGGGCTGTCATTCTATCAAATTATACAGGCAGAATGAAGCAGCTTTGACTAACATCCTCCACGGGATTGTATAAAATTTTACTGGCCTTGGAGAAGTATCCCTGTGTTAGTTATAATATAGTCATAGAAAGAGAAATCCAAAGTAGCAAGCTTTGTTGTGGGGCGGATTCTGTCCCCAACTGTATCATTGTGGCTTGTAGCATGAGGTCATATGTGAGATGACCCAGGTGCTGCCATTCACCCTCTAAGAACATAACCTTTCTCATCTTCTCAGAGAGGCACCAGCAAAGGCTCAAACAGCTCTGCAGTCTATTGTCTAAAGTGGTCCTGGATTTCCTTTCCTTTTCTCTAATTATAGGTCAGCATCTCAGTATTACACAGTCACCCTGACATCCAGTCATGGCTCTACACGTGCTACCTCGGAGGCACCTAAGACCTCAGGCTCAACTCTTTTTGGAACAAGCAGCAAACAAGGCAGTTCCTCTCCCCCATGGAGGAACCAGTCCTACTATATATAGTCACTCTCTGGTCACTTGACCTACTTAATAGCCTTTGTGACGAGCTACAGAGACTGCTCAACATCAAGGCACACGTTGGCCACTGAACAAGGACATGAGTAGTGCTGATGGTACTTTCTCTCCCAACAATAGATGAAAACGAAGGAGTAGTTGTTATTTGCAGAAGCAATGGCAAAATGGAGTCAACTATTATCACATGATGCACGCTATGCTAAACTCTACTTTTCTGGATTTTAATACTATATATTGTAATAAAGTTGATAAACTTTGAGATGGCAAAGTAAAGCCAATACAAATACACATCTATAAACTTGAAAAAAGTCCTAATTTTTTAGTTGATTTAAGGGACTGCTTTTTAGTAAAGGATACAAAGTTAACACAAACATTAGTATAAGAATATATGAGTTTGTTCCTTTGCCCAAGGGGATAACCAATCACTGCATATGTGAAATGTGCTTATTTGACTCCCTCCTCCCTAAAGCCCAACCCCAACTCCTTTCTTGACACTAAGAAACAGGAAATATAAACAAAACCCAGAAAGGAACCTCCTTTGTCCCTTTCTCACATTTACTTCATAAGACAACAACTTAAACATACTCATCACCTGAGCCTCTTGTTCCTATTACCTTAAGCGATACCCACCACGTTTCATGACTACAAAGGCATCAGTAAAAAAAAAAAAACATCTGATACACAATCAAAATGGGGACTGAGTAAATACAAAATATTTTTGATGTATCATCTAAAACCAACATTCCATTTCTAGGATTGTATATGAGGAATCTGATAGCAATTACAGCTCACATGTGTCTTGCACATTGTAGGCACTCTAAATACTTAAGTTGAACTGCAACCTGGTCCTAAGAATATTCACAATTTTGATGAGAATTGCTTGCTGGTCTTGGAGTAGTCAGAATACATGTAGAAAATGAATAAGATGAAACACAATGAATACTGGTCAAACTACCACAAAATATTTTAAGTAGTGCAGTAGATACATAGAAAACCGCTTGGAGAGCTACGATTTTCATTAAATGAGCAAAGACAGCTGAGGAAATCTTATGATTTATTTTGATGTTCTTTCAATGCAATTTCCCAAGTGGGTAAAGGTCATGCTTCCAGTTTTACTATCCATAGCAAGCAGGTATTATTTAAAGAGAGGATAAGAGGGCAGGATGGAAGAGGGAAAAGGGAAGAGGGGGGATGAGTTTATTTAAAAACACAAACTTATTCTTAGCTCTGTATTGCTGAAATAAATGGTATTAACAAGCAAGAGTAACAATGACATGGTACACAACCACACCCTCATTAACTGTAGTCTTCCTTATTTCTGTGACTTTTGCAGTTAAGGCTCTGGTGTTTGGTGTGTTTTATGGTTCCTAGCTCTCCAGGCACATGAGGCTTAATTCTATTTCCCGTTATGTACTCACTAAATATTTCTCCTCTATAAACTTGCCCACCATTTAAGGGTTCTTGTAGAGAAGGAAATGAATGGCAGCATAACCTCAAGCAGGTATTTATCTGGTAGGCTTATACGCTGGTTTTAGTCTATAAGACAAACTACTCCGTGGCTAGAGCTCTTGAGTATTCTCCATGGTACATAAAGTCAGAGTGGAGCAATTCATTTACTTCCTATTCCTTTAGTGTTACTGGTCTCTGGGCTGTGCACTCACTTGACAGGACAGCAAAGGAAAGTGCTCTCACTCCCAACAACAGAGTGTACAAAGGACTCAGGAAACATTTTTAGAAGAGATTGGAATTAGGAGAATATAGGTAAAATGGACACGTTTAAAACTGACTGAGAGATGCACGAGAGTGGCACCTACTGAAATCATTTTGATAGGCAGTATTTTCATGTCAATTCAGTTCAAAATGTTTTTGAGTTTCTCTTGTGATGTCTTCGTTGAAAACTGATTTATTTAGAAGAGTATGACAATTTTGTGTATTTGGAATATTCCAGATATGACAATATTAATGCCTAATTAAGTTCCATTGTGTTTACAGACATGCTCTGTATGATTTCCATTCATTTAAATTTACTGCGACTAGATTTAGGATTCAACATCTTGCCAAATGTTCCATGCGCACTTGAAATCAGTGTTTCTTCTACAATTGCATGTAAGTTTTCTATTCTCATGTTACAGATTTCCACAAATTTGACAGCTTACACAACACACATTTAGCTCAAAGTTCTGGTTGTTAGAAGTCTGGACAGGCTATACTGGGTTCTCTGCTTAAGGTCTCACAAGGCTGAAGTCAAGGTGTTGGTTGGGCTGGGCTCTTATCTGAAGACTTTGGGAAAAATATTCTTGGAAGGTCATTCAGGTTATTGGCAGAGTCCAGTTACTTGAAACCGTAGGTGTGAGATCCCAGTTTTCTTGCTGGTTGTCACCCAGGGACTGCTGTTCCGCTCCTACAAGCAACCTGCACTTCATTCTCAAAATCAACAATAACTTCTACCTACCACCCAGAGAAAATGCTCTGCTTTTAAAGGGCTCACCTGAGTCAAGCTCAAGGGATAAACTGACTGGAGACTTTCATCACACAGGTAAAACACCTGGATTAGTGTTTGACTGAACAAACATGGAACAGGAATTTTGGTGGGGATGGAAAGGCACCATTACAATTCTTCCAGCCACACTGGGTGAAGGGTCCCATAACTGTGAATTATGACAAAATGGTTGATAATGTTTTATAAGTCTTCAACGTCTTTACTGATTTATATCTTTTGTTCTTTCAATTACTGAGAACAGAATACTAAAATTTCCTAGTACAATTGTAATTTTTCCATTTCTCCTTTCAGTTCTCTCAGTTTTCCATGTATTTTGCTGTTGAGTGCATACTCTTTTAGGAATGTATCCTTTTCTTATTAGCTGATCCTTTTGTGGTTATACAATTTCCCTTTTTACAACTGGTAATATTTCTTGTTTGGAAATATATTTTGTGTGAAATTATTATAGCCACTCCAGCTTTCTTATTATTAGTATTTTCATGCTATATCATTTTCTATCCCTTTTTGAGATTTAAATATTTTTTACCTTTTTTAAAAAAAATTATTTGCTTATTTATTTATTTTTATTTTTGGCTGAGTTGGGTCTTCATTGCTGCGTGCAGGTTTTCTCTAGTTGGGGCGAGTGGGGGCTACTCTTTGTTGTGGTGTGCAGGCTTCTCATTGCGGTGGCTTCTCTTATTGCAGAGCACAGGCTCTGGGTGCAGGCAGGCTCAGTAGTTGTGGCTCGTGGGCTCTAGAGCGCAGGCTCAATAGTTGTGGTGCACGGGCTTAGTTGCTCCACTACATGTGGGAACTTCCCAGACCAGGGCTCGAACCCATGTCCCCTGCAATGACAGGCGGATTCTTAACCACTGCGCCACCAAGGAAGCCCTGTTTCTTTGTTTTTAAAGTGAGTTTCTTGTAGCAGCATGTAGTTGGATCTTGCTTTTTAACCCAATACCCACTTTTAGATTGTTTAAGGTATTTAAAATAATTGACGATTGTACTTAAATCTCCCTTACTATTAATTGTTTTCTATTTGCCCCATGGAATCTTTCTTGCCTGTCTTTCTCACACTTTCCTTAGCTTCTATTTTGTATTTTTTTTATTAGACAAGTATTATTTTGCATTTTCTTTCTTGCATTATGTCCTTAATTTCCTTTCCTTCCTCTTTTTTAAGTTTCTTTTTGAGTTTTTTTTTTTTTTTTTTTTTTTTTTTTTTGCGGTACGCGGGCCTCTCACTGCTGTGGCCTCTCCCATTGCGGAGCACAGGCTCCGGATGCGCAGGCTCAGTGGCCATGGCTCACGGGCCCAGCCGTTCCGCGGCACATGGGATCCTCCCGGACTGGGGCATGAACCCGTGTGCCCTGCATCGGCAGGCGGACTCTCAACCGCTGCGCCACCAGGGAAGCCCTGAGTATTTTTTAATAATTCACTGTATCACCTCTATTGACTTATTACTTTACTATATTTTTTATTTTGGTTTAAAATTATGTACCTTTAACTTATACTAATAGTCTACTCTCAACTAATATTATCTCTGTTCAAATATAAGCATCTTACAAAAGTATGCTTTATTATCCACGCCCTCCCTTGTGCTTGTGTTCCACATATTTTACTACTTTATTGTTGTTTTTGTGAAATCCCACAATTCATTGTAGATATCATTCTCTTAAACAATTATATCTTAAAGTCTTTTTAACGAGGAAAAATATGCAATAGTTATACACATATTTAGTATTTCTGGTGTTCTTTATTTCTTGTTTAGATCTGAAGATATCTAGATGATAGTATTTCCTTCCACTTGTGGAAATCCCATAAACAATTCTGTAGTGTGTCTAGGGTGTGTGAAGAATTCTCTCAGCTTTTAAAAAAGTTTCAGTTTCATTTTGATGGCTTTTACAATCCTTTCTTGGTTTTGTTTCAGCATTTTTTTTTTACTTATGTCTTAGTGGCTTTCTTTTTATGTGACCTACTTGGGATCCACCAAGATTCTTGAATCAGTGGGTATACAGAATTCACCAAATATGTGGGCGTTGTAGACATTTTTTCAAATTATTTCCTACCCTCTGCTTCATTCTAGGGTTCAAACTACCTGTATTCTAATTCAGTTGATAATGTATTGCAGGTCACTAAAGCTCTGTTTATTTATTTTTCAACCTTTTTCTCTTTCTCTGCTTTAATTTGGATTATTCCTATTGCTCTGTCTTCAAGTTCACTGATCTTTATTTTCTGTCGTGTCTAACCTTCTGTTAATCCTACCTACTGAATTTTTATTTAGTATTATTTTCATCTCTATAAATTCCATCTATTTTTTCTATGTATCTTCCATTTTTCCTCATTATGTTCATGTTTTTCTTTAAAATTTTGATTATATTTATAACTAATGTCTTCATTTCCTTCTCTACTAGTAGTTCTATTATCTCTGTCTTTTTTGAGTCTGTTTCTATTGATTAATTTTTCTTGTTATTGTTCCTTTTTTGGCTTTTTTTAATAATATCTAGTAAGTTTTGATTGCATAATGGACATTGAAAATATAACTTTATTGAGTATCTCATTGTTTCTTTCATTTAAAGAGTCTGGCCTTGAGAGTGGCATCAGCAAGATGGCAGAATAGGAAGTCCTAGCCCTTCTCACCCACAGAAACACCAATTTGATAATGACATATGAACCAAAATACCTTTATGAGAATTCTAGAAGCCAGGTAAGTAGTTACAGTACTCCAGGCAAGCACAAAACTGACAACAGCCACATTGCAATGGATAGCAGAGCAATTTCACTTTACCTGCATCAGCCCCTCCGCACAACTGGCACAGCTCAGTACCAAGAGAGATTGCATTAGCCTTCAATTTCCTTCTTGGGGGAAAGAGAGAGTGGAGTGTACATCCAATGTCCTAGCCTTTCCCTGCACTGCCTGAGGGATGGGTTTCTATCTCACCTCACACATAGCATTGATAAAACTGGCATAGTTTTGATGTCTGGAGGCTGCTAAGAACAAATAAATGGTGCTGGCAGCTTACCGCTGCCAGCATGACTGTAAGATTGGGAGAAGGTGCACACCTTGTGGCTTATGGATGTAGGGAAAGAGTGGAGCTTATCTCCAACATCCTGCCCTTTCAGTGCACTGACCTAGGGACGAGTTTCTGTCTTGCCTCACCTGGAGTGCTGAGGGAATTGGCATAGTTTGGATGTGTTGCAGGAGCTAAAATAAAGTAAAGGGCTGGAAATCTTACTGTATCCACCATGGCTCTGCAAGACTGGGAAAAGGTGCACAACCTTAGGCTTCTCCCCAGGCAGAAGGGAAAGGAGTGGAGTATGCTTCCAACACCCCATCCTTTCAGTGCACAGCGCAAGGGACTGGTTTCTGTCTCGCCTCACCTGAAATGCTGATGGAACTAGCGTGGTTTAGTGGGGCCAAATAAAAACAAAGGAAAAGGGACTGGTAGCTTATCATGCCCAGCACAGCCTTGAAACATAGGGAGAAGGCGCAGAACTCAAGGTTCTCCACAAGTGAGGAGGGAAAGCCCACACTACAGCAGTAAGACATGAGAAGGTGCAAGAGATTATGGTATCTTGTGAAAAAAGAAACCAGTACATCTTTCTATTTAGGAATTTATACTCACAAGTCCAGAAAACATAATCCATAGAAAATTTTGAGAAGCTCCTAGACTCTCTAGCTGGGCTCACTGTTGAAGGTCTTTTCCTGTTGAAACTAGACTATAAGACTGGGAGAGGTGAACATTTCTTCAAAGGAACCAAACAGAATTTCTGGAGCTGAAGAATATAATAATGTACTGAAAAATTCAATAGAGAGCTTCAGCAGTAGACTTGATCAAGCAGAAGAATCAGCAAACTCAGACAGAAGTCATTTAAAATTATCCAGGTGAAGGAACAAAAAGAAGGAAAACCAGAAAATTCACAGATATGTGAAATTTAACATATTCTTGAACAACCAATGGGTCAAAGAAGAAATAAAAAAAGAAACTAGGAAATATCTCAAGAAAAATGAAAACATAACATAACAAAATTTGAACTACAGCAAAAGTAGTACCAAGAGGGAATTTAGAGTGATAAATGGCTACATTAGAAAGACCAAATAATTCAAGCAACCTAACTTTACAGCTCAAGGAACCAGAAAAAGAAGAACAAATTGAGCCCCAAAATAAGCAGAGGTATTAGAGTAGAAATAAATGAAATTGAGACTAGGAAGAAAATAGAAAGGATCAAAGAAACTAAGAGTTTTTTTTTAAAGATAAGCAAAGTTGACAAAGTCTTAGTCTGACAAAGAAAAAAGAAAGAAGACAAAATCTGAAATGAAAAGAGAAGACATTATAACAAACGTCACAGAAATACAAAGGATCATAAGAAACTGCTATGAACAATTATACACCAACCAAGATAATCTAGAAGTTAATAAACTCCTAGAAACACACAACCTACCAAGACTAAATGATGAGGAAATAGAAAATCTGAACAGAGCAATTACTGGTAAGGATTCAGTTGAAAACCTCCCAACAAACAAAAGCTAAGAACCAGATCACTTCACTGGTGAATTCTACTAAATACTTAAAGAAAAAGTATCACCAATCCCTCTCAAACTCTTCCCAAAAGTTGAATAGGAGGAACATTTCCAAACTAATTTTAAGGCCAGCATTACCCTGATACCAAAACCAGACAAAGACACTAAAAGAATAAAACTACAGGCCAATGTGGTTGATAAATATATATGCAAAAATCCTCAACAAAAATACTATTATATCAAATTCAGCAGCACATTAAAAGGATCACACACAATGAACAAGTGGAGTTTATCCCTGCGATGCAACTGATGGTTTAAATTATGCAAATAAATTAATATGATATCCTGCATTAATAAAATAGAAGATAAAAATCACATAATCATCTCAGGAAAAAAATCATTTGACAAAATTCAAAATCCGTTCATAATAAAAGCTCTCAACAAGTTAGATATAGAAGAAAGATACTTCAACATAATATAGGGCGTATATGACAAGCCCCCAGCTAACATCATACTCAATGGTGAAAAACTGAAAGCTTTTCCTTTAAGATCAGGAACAAGGAGAGGAAGCCTGCTTTCTATCCAAAATAGTACATCTCTGTTTTCAGATGGTATGATCTCATGTTTAGAAAACCTTAAAGACTCCATTAAAAACTGTTAGAATTAACAAACAAATTCAGTAAATTAGCAGGACACAAAGTAAAAAAAAATTTAGTTGTGTTTTTATACTCTAACAACAAACTACCTGAAAAGGAAATTAAGAAATAATCTCATTTACAATAACATCAAAAAGAATTAAATACTTAGAAATAAACTTAACGAAGGAAGTGACAGACTTGTACACTGAATTATAAAACATTCATGAAGGAAATTTTAAAAGATACAAATAAATGGAAAGATATCCCTTGTTCATGGATTGGAAGAATTAAGATTGTTAAAATTACCACAAAAAGCAATCTACAGATTCAGTGAAATACTTATCAAAATCCCAATGTCATTTGTCACAAAAAAATCGGTCCTAAAATTCAAATGGAATCACAAAAGCCTCTGAATAGCTGAGTGAATGCTGATAAAGAGAAGCAAAGTTGATGGCTACATATTTTCTGATTTCAAAATATATTGCAAAGTTCCAGTAATAAAAACAGCATGGTATTGGCATAAAGACAAACATATAGACTGAAGGAACACAATGGACAGCCCAGATATAACTCAGGCATATGTGTTCAACTGATCTTCAACGTGAGTGCCAAGAATACACAATGGGAAAAGGATAGCCCCTTCATCAAATGGTTTAATTGATTAAACACTCCCCTAAATTTTGCTCAGAACTTTTACAAAATCATTGTTTCTCTCAAAAATTTTGTTATAAAACAATGTGATGGTTTGTGTTCTTCCAGAAGGTGACTCGAGACAAGGATTTGCACTGGAGTAGTTTAATTGAGATAATTATTTGAGAGGTAAAGAAAACACTACTAAGTGAGTAGAGGAATAAAAAGGAAAGATAGGCAAGCAATTAAGATGGATAATCAAGCTATTTGCGACTATGGATAAGAGGTTACTTCCACTCAAGAATATGGGGGCAAGTTTAGAGCATGTTTTAGATATTTGCCCCCCTACACCACATGCAGGCAAGAAAACAGGGTATTTATACACCTGCTCACATCACTCATGGGCTCAGCCTGCTGGGCAGCCAGGCATTGATTTCCTGGTACTACTTACCTGATCTATTGGTTCAGCTAATAAATTCGTTCGGTTTTAAGTAACTATAAAAGACACGTTTTTCATTTTCACAAAGAACTTTATTGCACGTATTCACTAACCGAATGAACTTTCTGGCCAATCCAATACTTGGCTTCTGTGGTCAGAGGATGCTCACAAGCAAAGCAATGCAAGTTCTGGCATTTGGAAGCCGGGTTTCATACTCTGAAGTCGTAAGGATAAGGGGTTATGGATGGGGGCTGCCAGGGTCCACTCTTTTGATTCCTTAGTGCTATGTAATTATTCTGAGTGGTGGACTCTTTTTCACACATCCTTACAGTGTGTACCCTTGGGAGATTTAATTCATCTCTCCAAGATTACTTAACACTACCTACCTCATGGAGTTTATACCAAGATCAAATGAGAGAATGTTTATCTCAGAGACAGGCACATAGTAAAAAGCTGATCGTTTTTGGCCATCTTCTAATTCTTATTGAGGGAAGTACAAGGATGCTCAGTATTGGGTGTTGTGATAGATTCGGAAATTTCATGGGTCCCTGCTTGATTTTTAATGAATGATCAAGCAACCTTAGGTGGTGACTAAGTGTCAGCAGGAGAGCAGGAAAAAGCACTATTTTTGAGGTTTTCTAGCTGAGAGCTTCATGTCTGTGCTAGAGGATTTTTGTTTTGTTTGTTGTTTGGGTCTCCTGCCACCCCCTATGTTTGACATGGTAACAGAAATTATTGGCGGCCCTATATTTTGACCTGGCACAATTGTCCAAATTAATTATGAGCAGAAGTGCACAGCCTCTTGTGTCTCCATCCCCAAGTGTCCTTAAATACCCCCATTGCCTCCTCCATTCCGGCAACTGCTTATAGGAATTAGCAGCTGCCACCTGGCTTCTTCTGGAGCCTCTTCCACTGATGTCCTAAAGAAGGTGTTTTTGTTCACATGTGTAGAGCATGGGATGAGCTATCCTTTTCTCCAGATGTTCCTCTCTGAAGTACACTGAGAAGAAATTCCTCAGTAAGTCTGGTCTGGACATGCTGCCTGTACCCAGTTTCCAATGCTCATGCAGATTCCTACTCACCCCCGGCCACTATTCATATCATAGGGCCCATGGCAAGAGCATCTGAAGAAGTCTTCCTTTATAATTTTTTAGACCTACTAATTTAAAACATAGTAATAGTGCTATACCATTTTGTACCTAATTCTTCTCTACTTATTTTCATATTAGGACTTGTCTTTCCAACGTTTCTGCAAGTCCCTTGAAGACCAGTACATAAAGTTATTTTGTTTATATCAAAGTCAACCACAGAAGTGTTTGTATAGGTACTTGTCAAAGAATATTTCATTGATTATATTATATATTCTTTTTGTTATTGAGTTTAAGAGTTCAGTTACATTCTGCTTGAGGTACAATATGCTCTCTTTGTTCCTCTAGAAAATATGATTAAAATGGGCCTTATTTACCGTTAACGCTATGGTCGCCAGATAGTAGCCACTTTGACTAAAGATGCTATAAACCTGTATGGATCTAGCAATAGATGCCTATCTAAATTGGCTTGGTATTCTAGTATGCATAATAAATAATAGATTGAATATCACTATTGTTTGATTTCAACATCTTGAAGATGCCTTGTCAAACTATTATATAAACACATTGGAAATCATCTTAAAACAAACAAACAAAAAATAAATTTGTTCAAGATGCTCTACACCATTATTACTGAATCACATCCATACTATCAACTGTAGAAATCTTTAATGTGCTCTTATCTTAATTGAAAATATGAATATCATATTTCATCTTCCTTTACATAACACTGAATTGAACTACCAATATGTCTCTCTTTAGGACATAAAATGTGTTAAGGAACATGTTGGATGTGTGTTAAACATGTTAGATCAGTTAGATCAGTAGAATTTTTACATATAATTAAAAGAGATGCCAATGGACACTAACATTTAGTTACCACTAAATACCACTTAAACAAAGGATTCTTCAAAAGTAAAGACTTTCCTTGGTGAGGAAAAAAAATGTATCATGCTTCTTGCCTCTCCATCCTATTTCAATACCACCATCATTAACATAAACTTGAATATTACTTTTCAAAAGAATTATGTGTAAAAATATCTGGCCCATATAATCTACCTTGGCTTGTCTACAGATACCAATGCACCCAAGGCTTCTTAGCTCCTCCATCCACTTCCCAGTAAGATTAGCTTACAAGAATTAGAAATAACTACTTCTACTAAGTACAATGATCCCTAGCAAAAATTCAAAAATAAAGGAACTAACCAGGTATTACTTATATGTCATGTTTTTTTCTTCTGTGTCTCACTTTGTATGGTGTCTTTAAGATCTTAGCACATTAATCAGTTCTTGCTTTTGCACCTATAGCAGAATGCTTATCTTTACATCTTTATATCCAATGCCCTTAGCTTTATTTTGTGCCCATTTCTCTTTACTTTCCATTTTAAGATACACTGTATTTTTATATTTATACACATTTGTCTGACAAAAGAAGTTTTAACTTTAAATTGTGACAATACTCCCACGTTCATTGAACTTAGTAAGAAGAGGAAGCAGCTAAGAGTAACTTTATGCTATTGAACTCATTCTATCATCCCTGCAACAAACATTAACTTAGGTCTGTTTGCCCAGAACAATGTTAAGCACAGTGGTTAAAAATACAGAATACTCTATTGTAAAACTGGATTTCTCTAGTATCTGGAGGATTACAAGAATTGCTTGTCTCTATAATGTCTTATTTACATTCAGCTGTAAATATTTCTGACAGTTTTTTTAATCTTCCATTCCTGTTATGAGATTGAAGCCTATGACTACATTGGAATGGTCATGCTACATAGCACATAGACACAAAATATTTGCTTGATGGCCTCACTGAAAGGTTAGTCATAAAAAATAAAAGAAAATAGCTATAAAATTTGGCTGCGTCATGTTTATGTTTTGTATTAAGCGTTGGCTGTTTTCAGCTTATTCTCGTGGCCTTCATTTCAGGCCTCCTGTCAATTTTTTCTGTCCTTTCAGCTTGGCATGCCTTCGTTAGGCAAATAACCCATACAAAAACATTGTTTTGTAAGTGTGTGCATGCTTCTGTCAATTGTTAAAGGTCAACGTTTACCAAATTGTTTAATGTTTTTTAAAAAAATTTTTGCAACTTCCTATTGCATCTTGCGTCTTACATACAAAGCATGTCTGTCAGCAAGAAGCCAAACGTACATGACCATCACAAAGGTAGTGGAATTAGCAAAGGTTTTTTGTAGAATATGCTAGGAGGGGAATTGTGGTTTTGCCTCTGTCTTAGCTCTCTTAATCTGTTTAACACTCAGGAAAATGTCTTTGGTAAACTGTAACCTACCAGTGTATTTGTAAGGACTAGTAAAGGTAAATTTTCTAGCAATGTCGCTGTTATAGTTACTCATGTTTTTTCTCCTCCTTCTCTCCTCACATCATTCTGTTGGGGAGGGTATGTGTCTATTATGATGTAACCAAGACTACTCCCATCTAGTTATCAAAATGCCTCCAGATTTCTGGGGTCACTGTTATGGAAAACCTAGAGATTTCTCTGGATTATAAACATGTGTAATTAATGGGTTCCTCACTCACATAAATTCTACCTATCCTCTCTTTTAGTAAAAGTAAAATACAGACTACTATGTTTCTTATGCCAGAAACCCAAGCTTTGTCTTGATTATATCCCAGATTCTACCAATCTCTATGTCCAGTTGCTTCTACAACCTAAATATCTCTTTAATCCATTTCTCACCATAGTAGGCAACAATCAATTACTCTCTGGCCTATTGCATTAGGGAAAATTATCCAATACTTGAGAATAAAACACAAAAGAGGACTGTACGTCCTTTCAGTATCATACTGGGACACTAATAAGCCCACCCAAAGACTATTTGATTTTTTAGGAGTATGTATCATTTTTGGATTTGCTATTTACTATTGATGGATAGACTCTAGGAAATTACATAGTAACTTGTAGGCTTGTGGTCAGTAGAGACACAAATAATTTCTGACCAAAAAAAACCTCACCAAAAACCAAAAAAAAAAGTTCCCAAAAAGTTCTCTAGATTTTTGTCCTTTAGGAAATTAACCAAATTTGTCTCTAACCAAAACAATTTTTTTTTTTTGGTTCCTCAAATGCTGTTTGAATTCATTTTAAGATCTTGGTGAGTTCACTCATTAATTTACTGGTTAAATAATTTTGACATTTATTTCTTTTCTATTTCCATGAGAGTTATGTTTTAACTTTTGAAAATTATACTGTGATGACTGTAACAGTCTTTATTGCTCATCCTAATCTGGTCACCACACTATTGCTGGAGTGATATATCTAATAAGCAAATCTCATCATACATGTATGTGCATATATAGTTCAATATAAATATCATTTAAGTGCTTCCTCAAATCAATTATAAAATAAGATGCAACATTAGAATATGTAACTTCCTCTAAAAATGTACATAGAGCTTCAGAAAATATACTAACTAGATCTGTGATACCTTGAAGAAAACAGCCTGTACCATTTGTGCTGCTGGGCTTTACACTAATTTTCAAATCTTTAATGTGAACATTTATCATGAAGAATATTACACTGAAATTTTTTTTGAACTCCTCTGTCACCTCAACTGAGTGCTTTTTATTTTATTATTATTTTTTTTATTGGCATGTAGTTGTTTTACAATGTTGTGTTAGTTTTTACTGTACAGTGGAGTTTCCTGTGCTACACAGCAGGTTCTTATTAGTTATCTATTTTATACATATTAGTGGATATATATGTCAATCCCAATCTCCCAATTCATGGCACCACTACCCTCCTGCTTCCCCCCCTTAGTATACACTGAAATTTTAATTTTATCTGAAATAGGCTATAGTATTAATATAAATTGAAATCTGAGCTGCATACACTGGCAAGATTATGCAATATAATTTCCAGTATATTAAAATGTTCTCTGTATTATAAGAAAATGGGTTTCTGCATCACTATTTTATTGTACCATGCATGCAGTCTAAGTAACTAAAGCATTGAAAGAAACAGTACTGTGTGTTTATAAATGCAGTCTAAGTCATTGAAAACATTTAAAAAGTAGCTAACGCATGCACATATTTAAGTAATCTTTCTTTGGAAAGGCAATAAAGATGCCAAAATTAAAGTCCCTTCACAAATAGCTTCTCAAACAACTTCCTGTACAAACAATAATTTATGCTAAGTGAGCAGTAAAGAACTGCAATTCATTCAGTTCAATTGCTTTTGTATTATCCAATGTGAGGGAGAAACAACCTAGTAAGAAATTGTTTTCAATTCATAAATGCGTGTTCTTGTATATTCAGTGCAAATCTAACCAACAGAAAATTCCAATTTTTCAGTTTCCATGCTGACCTATATTTTCACTCTAAAGTCTGGGTCAGAGGCACAAAACCATGTGAAAACTGCCAAAGATTCTTGGCCAACTGACATTCATAATTTTTAGAAAAACATTGTAAATAATGTCCAGCCTATAGATCCAAGGACAATTAATTCAAAGTGAGGAACAATACATATTAAAGTGTGAAGAAACTTAGAAGTCATTTCCTTAAAAAGTGTTACAGAGATGTTTTCCCTTACAGTTTACCTTGTCATTCATTTGGTGTGTGTTTAGAATATACTAAAATGCAAGAAGTAGATTTTCTGGAAAAAACTGAGATCAACTTCTGTCTTTCTTTTCTGTCTATTGAAACAACATAAATTTCAGCAATGGCTTATTTTTTTCCACAAAAGTGTAAATTCACCTTTTTAAAGAATTTTAATCTTTAAAAGTCTACTTGAGGATAAGCATTTGGCCAGGGGACTTTAATTCACAGCATACTCCTTTTATCAACATCAATGGTCTTACTATAGATTATCTATGAAGACTATAATCACAATGAAAAATACATGGTTTGATGGTAATTCCAGTCTTGAGAAACCTAATGATTTTTTTAATAACTAGAACAGTCTTATCTATTCATCATACATAACCTCTCTTATCCTGATAAAATTTCCTTTAAATTACTTGTAATTTTTATTAAAATGATACATAAATGGAGTTTTAAACGTTGAAGACTATTTCAAGTAACCCATGTCTCGTTCCACACTCACTATATTGCCTTACTTTGCATACATTCATTTTTAACTCTTTTCTATTTTGTTTGGTATTTTCTGATGTGTCTAAATAAGATATTTATAATGTTAATTCTTGATTTTTCAATTTTAGGCATAATCTATTGCTTCTGTCCTATGGGGAATAAGGATATAAGTCATGCTACTCCCTTCCCCAACACATATATTCTCTTTCCACATATATTCATGAATTGTTATAATTTTTTTGTTAAATTCATACTTATTATATTGTGCATATATGAATATATGTTCATATTATAACTATACAAATATTGTTCTTGACTTAATCACATACGTATATTTACACTTATAATACAGTAAAGTTCTTAAACAATTATTATTTTTTCCTGTACTTAACTATTTCCTATTTTTCTTTCACTTGAATATATAAATTAGATATAAAATTCCTCTAACCAGAGTCAAATCTATGAAGTAATTGTCCACTTGTATGTTTTCTGGAAGATATTGCTATTGCAATTTATGCCTCCTAACCCAATCTTAGTTGACTGCCTTGTGGACCTCCTGCATGCCCATATCTGTGGGAGTTCCCCTTGGCTTTCTTGTCAATCTATTTAGGAAATAATTACTGATCTCCTACTATGTGACAGGCAGTAAAAAAAAAAGAACAAAAAACAAAAACAAAATGGGGGCAATTTAAAATATGCTTTTAAAGCAACTTAAAAAATGCAACTTAAATTTCTGTGAGAGGAAATACAAAGTAAATCTATAAATATATATGATATATATGCTATGAAAGATGAAGTCACTATAAAAAAATTACCAAAAAAGGAAGTTACAAAGCAATGCTTTTCATTAATATAAATGCAAAGATACTCAAAAACGTTATCAGCTAAAATGTAGCAATATGTAGAGAGGATAATACATTCTAATCAAGTGGGTTTAATTCTAAGAATACAAGGCTTACTCAAGATTTGAAAATCAATTAAGGTAATATCTGCAGTTAGATAATAAAGAACAAATATTATGTGATTTTATTCTTCACAGATTCAAAAAGAACATTTGACAAAATTTAATACCCAATCATGATTAAATGTCTTAGAAGATTAGGAATAGGAGGAAACGTCTTTCAACTTTAGATAAAGCTGTACATTAAGAATGCACAGGTAGCATCATACTTAATGGAAGAAAGAATGATCCCTGCTAAAATCAGAAACAAGGCAAAATGTATCTGACCACCACTTATTCTAGATATTGTACTGGATATTCTAGCCAGCAAGAAAAATAAACAAAAGCTTGAAGTTTGGAAAGAAAGAGTAACACTGTGTTTTATCACATGTTCCATGATTTGAAGTTATAAAAAACTTATGAAAAGGCTACTATTAGAATATGTCAATTCTGCAAAGATATAAATTAATCACACAAAAATTAATTATAGTTTCATAAATTAGCAATGAACCTCATAAAATAAGATAAAATAAAACATTACCAATAACAATAGCACTAAAACATTTAAAAGTTAGAGGTATTTTTTGGAGAATTTTTTGTAAGTGGACAAGATCGATACAATTAAACTACAAAGCATGGTTTAACAACCACAAATCAATCAACATGATACACATTAATGTTATCACATTAACAAAACAAAGGATAGAAATCATATGATTATCTCAGTAGACACAGAAAAAACTTTTGACAAAATTCAACATTCATTTATGATAAAAACTCTGAGCAAAGTGGGTATAGAGGGAACGTACATCAACACAATAAAGGCCATATATGACAAACCCACAATTAACCTCACACTCAGTAGTGAAAAGCAGAAAGCTTTCATCTAAAATCAGAAACAACACAAGGATGCCCACTCTTGACCACTTTTATTCAACACAGTATTGGAAGTTCTAGCCACAGCAATTAGGCAAGACAAGAAAAAAAGGCATCCAAACTGGAAAGAAGTAAAACTGTCACTATTTACAGATGACATACCATACGTAGTAAACCCCAAACACTCCAGCAAAAAACTATTAGAACTAATAAATGAATTCAGTAAAGTTGTAGAATACAAAATTAATTAATATCCAGAAATTTGTTGCATTTCTATACATTAATAATGATATATCAAAAGAGATGGAAAAAAATCCCATTTATAATTGCATCAAAAAGAATAAAATACCTAGGAAAGATCTGTATTATGGAAACTATAACACAGTCAGGAAAGAAATTGAAGATGACACAAATAAATGGAAACATATACAGTGCTCATGGATTGGAAGTATCAATATTGTTAAAATGTCCATACTATCCAAAGCAATCTACAGATTCAGTGCAACCCCTATCAAAATACCAATGAGATTTTGCAAAGAACTAGAAAAAATAAACCTAAAATTTGTATAGAACAACAAAAGACCCTGAATAATCAAAGCAATCTTGATAAAGTAAAACAAAGGTGGAGGTATCACAACACCAGACTTGAAACTATACTACAAAACTCTAGTAATCAAACCTGTGTGGTTCTAGCACAAAAACAGACACATAGATCAATGAAACAGGAGAGAGAGCCCAGAAATAAACCCATGCTCATATGGTCAATTAATCTATACCAAAGGAAGCAAGAATATACAAAGGTGAAAGGAGAGTCTCTTCAAAAAATGGTGATGGGAAAACTGGAGAGCTAAATGCAAAAGAATAACACTGTACCACTTCCTTACACTACATATAAAAATAAACTCAAAATGGATTAAAAACTTGAATAGAACACCTTAAATTGTAAAACTCAAAGAAGAAAACATTGGCAGTAATCTCTTAGACCTTGGTCTTAGCAATGTTTTTGTCGGATCTGATTCCTTAGGCAAAGGAAAGAAAAGCAAAAATAAACAAATGGGACTACATCAAACTAAAAAGCTTTTGCACAGCAAAGGAAACCACCACCAACAACCAAATGCCACCTACTGAATAGGAGAGGATATCTGCAAATGATATATTGGATAAAGGGTTGATAGCCAAAACATATAAAGAACTCATACAACTCAGTATAAAAATCAAAAACAAAGAAACCAATTAAAAAATGAGCAGAGAAGCTGAATAGACATTTTTCCAAAGAAGCATGCAGATGGCCAACAGGCACATGAAAACATGCTCAATATCACTCATCATCAGGGAAATGCAGTTAGAAAACACAAGCTATCACTTCACACCAGTCAGAATGGCTATTATCAAAAAGGCAAGAAACAACAACTGTTGGTGAGGATGTGAAGAAAACAGAAGTCTTTTGCACAGTTGGTGAGAATGTAAACTGGTGCAGCCACTGTGTAAAACAGTATGGAGATCCCTAAAAATTTAAAAATAGAACTATCAAAGAATCCAGAAATTCCATTTCTGTGCATTTATATGAAGAAAACGAAAACACTAATTCAAAAAGATATATGTACCCCTTTATTTATTGCAGCACTGCATGTACATGCAATAGGCAAAATATGGAAGCAACCTAACTGTCTATCAATAGATGAATGGATAAAGAAATTGTGAATAAGGGAATTCCCCGGCAGTCCAGTGGTTAGGACTCCACACTCTCACTGCTGAGGACCTGGGTTCAATCCCTGGTTGGGGATCTAAGATCCCACAAGCTGCATGATGTGGCCAAAAAATAAAATGAAGTGAAATGAAATGAAATGAAATAAAGTAAAATAATAAAGCTTCTTTTTTTAAAAAAGAGATTGTGAATATGACTCAGCCGTTAAAAAAAAAAAAATGAAATGTTGCCATTTGTAGCAACATGGATGGACCTGGAGGGTATTAAGTAAAATAAGTAAGACAGAGAAAAACAAATACTGTATGATTTTACTTATATGTGGAATCTAAAAAAACAAAGGAAATGAACAAACAAATAAAAACAGAAACAGAATCATAGAGAACAAATTGGTGGTTGCCAGAGGGGAGTAGGTTGGGTCGAAGGGTGAAATAGGTGAAGGGGATTAAGACATACAAACTTCCAGCCATAAAATAAGTAAGTTATGGTGATGTAATGCACAGCATAGGGAATATAGTCAATAATAGTGTTAACAACTTTGCATAGTGACAGATGGTAACTAGACAATGTGGTAATCATTTAATAATGTATAAAAATACTGAATTACATTAGTTTCATTGTACACCTGAAACTAATATAATATTGTATGTTAATCATAATACAATTAAATAAATAGTTGGAATAGAGTTACTTGTGCCAGTACTTTACTATTGGATTCCTATACAGAGTAGGTTTCAAAAATAATATTTTAAAATATTGTATGATTCCACCTACATCAGGTACCTAGAGCAATCGAATTCTTAGAGATAGGAAGGAAAATGGTGGTTACCAGGGGCTGGGAGCACTGGTAAATGGGGAGGTATTGTTTTATGGTTATAGCATTTCAGTTTGGGATGATAAACAGTCCTGGAGATGTATGCAGCGATGATTACACAACGTGAATGTACTTAATGCCATACAACCATACACTGAAAAATAGTTAAAATAGTAAATTTTATGTTACATATTTTTTTACCACAATAAAAATTAAAACTAAAAAAATATCTAAAAGAAAACAATGGCCAAATTAAATCTGGATATCCAGTGCAACTACCTTTCAAACATTTATGTTGAAATTAAAACATTTAATCTAATTAGAATTTACTATCGAAAGATGGTCACCAAAGCATCTTCTTCTAGATATATTTCAAGGAGCAAGGAGATAATTTCAGAAGGAAAATCAGAGATCCAAATAGAAACGAATAAGGAAGAAAACTGGATCTAAAAATTTTACGCCTTTTTCCTTTACTAAAATCTTTTTAGGTAAGAAGATTTCAAAGAAATAATATGTATATCTTGACACAAAATTTGATATCAGCAATTTGGGGCTTTTAAATGACATTTTGAATAGATAATTTTATTTTGATTATCTATCCATATGTCTGTTAAAGCAGACAATGTACAATAATAAGATCAAATATCAGTTAAAATAATAGCACCAGATATTCTAATTCCCAATATTCTTTCCACAAAGTAACAGAAATAATTTATGTAGAAAAAAATCCTAAATTGAATAAAGGACATGTTCTTGGAACAATGATATAGTTAAAAATTAAACTGCATATTCCTCCTCTACTACATTAGTAGAGTAGAGCCAATTGACATTTCAAATGAAGCTGAAATTTTCCAACATATTAAGTTCATTGGGACATAAAATGTATTTGATTTCACACGATCATATTTTTCTTCCAAGAGAAATGTAATCTATGTTGTTTCACTTACATTCAACCATTAAAATAGCTTATCATACAACCTTTCTTGGTTTTCATTTAACTAGAATGTACTTCGGGGGCTCAAACAGTAAAAACAGTTTAATTTTAGCTTGATAACCAAGATAATGCCAACAACATTGTAATTTCTAAATTTGCTTATAATATAAATATTTCAGTAAGGATCAAGTTTATGAGAAACACAAACACATATATTATTTAAGAGAATGCAAATGTAGGGTTTTGTTTTAGAGTTCCTAAGAACCAAATTGTAAATGTAAAGAAACATATCTAAGATACAAAAGCATATTATTGAGAATTATGTAACAATATCACTATTACCAATCATTTAACAGGAAATGAGATAATCATTACAAGCTAGTATATCAGGTACTAAAATTTAAATCATTTCAGTAGTTATTCAACAAATACAGTGTAAGGCATTACCAGTTCAAAGTTCACAGGACACTGTCTTTAGATAATTCCATCCTTGACTTTCATTATGATCCTAACACTTTAACCAAAAAGAAGTGATTTCCAGGTCCCAGTCATTTCTTATTCTCTCATACAAACACTGGGTTTTCCTTCCTTCTCCCATGCTTTTTTTTTCTTTCTGTTTCCCTTCCCAATCTTTTCCATCATGCCCTATGATTCAATTTGTAAAGAAACTCACTATATTTTCAAGGCTGGTGATCCTCCAAACTACAGTCTACAGCCAAAGTTATCCTTTCTAAATGGAAGTCAGATCATGTCACTCCTTTTAAAATGTTGCATGGCTCTTCATTTCATTCAGAGTAAAAGCCAAAGTCCTTATAATAACCCACAAAACCTACCTCTCCATTGTGTCTCTGATCTCCTATTTCACCACTTTCACTCTGAATCCTCTCCAGCTACACTGGCCTCTTTTTATACATGTCAGGCATGCCCTGCCTTGGGGACATTCGCCTTCCTATTCTTGGAATGCCCTTTGATAATCGATTGGCTAATACCCAAGCCTCCTTCAAGTCTTTGCTCAAATAACCTCATTACATTAAATTTTCATTGTCTGTTTTTATCTGTATTATTTACATGATCTGATTAGATTCTGAAGAAGTGAGGTTCTGTTACCATTAGAAGAAAGTTATTACTAGCACTCCACTCTACTCAGTTATCATTTAAATATTACCTGTAGTTACCTAGAAAGCAGTGTTCATTAAAAGCGAAACTGTACAAATCCAAGTGGTAGTTTCCGTAGGACAATGTGCAACGCATAAGAAATTCAGGCATTACTGGAGTGAGCTAGCTACACTGGGGTTTATAGCCAGAGAGTTTATAAAAAGAAATTACTGGCTCAGAACTTTCAGTTCTTGGTTTAAGGCTTGGTCAGAGATTCAGGATGTTGCTGCGATGGCCCTAAAGGGATTTCTTTTTGCCTGTAGGCACGAGGTTGATGTAGGCAAAAATCAGACACAGAGTTTGACTTAACAGATTGCAGGATTATAACAGAGGGTTGAAATCAAAGCTGGCAAGCAAGGTTTTTTAAGTGACATTTGGCACACTGTCTGGGAAGAAGTTCTATCATTAGAATCAGAATGGCACGTTTAGAAAATTCATACAAACACAAGTGATCCAAACAATAAAATCAAACGTTTGGTACCAAATGCTGAGATCAGTCAGCATTTAAAAGCAGATAATACAAATCACTCTAAATATTTTAAACAGAAAGTGATTTCACAGAGAGACTTACATATCTAAAAAACTGTTGAAAGAGTTGGAGAAGCGATGTACAGTGAGTTCCCACAGGAATGACTCCCGTAATTGACTCCCCAAGAGACCAACTGCCGATACAGAGATCACAGAACATTGTTCTCGGTGACAGGTGGAAAATTAGAGATCTTCTAAGAGTAACTAGGGACAAGCCAACATCCAAATAAACATCATAATTACATATCATGTAACAACTGAAAATAATAAGTTCCTTTATTAAGAAATACATTTTGGCTGCTGTTCCAAACCACAAGATGACAGTGACAAAGTGAGAGTTTTTTCCCCTCTCACTTACTAGGGTGAGCTGAACAACCATGGGCGGATGTCCTAGCTCTTTGGTGTTTGGGAGACCAGACTCCTTCTATTTGTTGGGTGCTAAAGAGGCAATTACTCAACCTCATGAACTAAGATCACAGCCATATTCCAGCCTGTGGGGAGAAGAGATGGAAAATGGAGGGAATGTCTCTTCTTTTTAATTGTACAACCTATAGGGTGCATGTAGTATCTGTTCAGATTTCACTGGCTAAAATTTAGTCACATGGTCTATACCCACTGAAAGGGAAACTGAGAAATATAGCGTTTTTTTCCCGAATTAAAGATGGGTTGATAAGAGTATAAGGTCAACATATAAAAGGCAATTATATTTGCATATACCAGGAACAAAAACAAAGAGAAAATGAAATATTAAGAGACTAGTTTTGAAAATCATTTGCCTTTAGCATTTAAAATATTATATAATAATGCTCCTTCCATAAAAACTATAAAACATTACTGAGGAAAATTAAAGATTACCTAAATATATGTGTTTATCCTTACCACATACAAGGTTAATATTTTAAAAATCAATTGCTTTTCTATATTACAGCAGCAAAAAGAAAACGAAAATTTAAAGATACCACTTACAAAAATTATAATTTTCAAAAGCATAAAAAATATTAAATACCCTTACCATAAATTATAATACATTATTGAATATTTCAACCTACGGAAATAACATGTTTTTCCATTTATTGCAGCAGTGAAATGTTCAGCCATGTGCCTATCTAAATATAGGTATATCTTACATACTACAAGAAAAAAAAAATGGGTATTTCAGAACAAACAGCAGACTACCACAGCTTCAGGCTTGGGTGATTCAATAAAAAATGACGCCTTGTTTAGACAGCAGAACTTACTTTTATATAGTTAACTTATATAATAATCCTACTGTAGTAAAGCTATATGAAAGAATAAACTTCAATAAAAATTCATTAGTTGCTTACCAAATAAAGAGAATTTAAAAATTGATATTATGCCAATATTAACTAATATGAATAATTAACAATATGCAACATTATTAACACTTTATTATTATGACTTTATATTAAAACATTCTAAGATTTGTAAATAAGACATAATGATGTCACTTATTTAAATTTCATTCAGCAGCTTCTCCCTCATAAGTAATGAGGGAGAGACTGCTGGACAAATATTTATAAAACACCTTATCAAAATTAATTTTATTATTTTTTTCTTTTCTTTACTGAGGTATATTTGATGTACAATATTTCATAAATTTCAGGTGTACAACATAGCGATTCACAAGTTTTAAAGCTTATATTCTATTTATAGTAATTATAAGATATTGGCTATATTTTCTGTGTTGTACAATATATCCTTGTAGCTTATTCATTTTAAAAATAGTAGTTTGTACCTCTTAATCCCCATCCCTATCTTGCCCCTTCCCCCTAACCTCTCCCCACTGATAACCACTAGTTTTTTCTCTATGTCTGTGAGTCTTTTTCTTTTTTGTTAGATTCACTAGTTTGTTTTATTTTTTAAATACACACACACACACACACACACACACACACACACAGACATAACAAGATGAAATTTTGCCGTTTACAATGGCATGGATGGACTTGGAGGGCATTATGCTAAGTGAAATGAGTCAGATAGAGAAAGACAAATACTGTATGACATCACTTATATGTGGAATCTTAAAAATAAAACAATAAATAAAACCATAGCTAATTTTAAATACTCTAAAAATGTTGCCTAGCATTTTCAGGAATGTTCTTTATACAAATTGTAGAGAACTTTTTACAATATCTGTTCTATTATATCTGAAATTAGAAGAAGGACAATTTATAAACTATAGTTATCACTGGCAATAGAGAGATTTGGGACATAAGAAAGAGGAAGGCTGAGCAGGCACCTTGCTACCATAGTGAGGAAATTTTAGTTCTCCTTGGAACAAATATATAAAAAAGCAGAAGGATTCCAGAAAAAAAAAATGTATTGTACTAAAGGAGAAAGGAGAGGCTATAGAGTTACTTAGGCTATTATTATTACATCCATGAACACGAGATGAGTATTTTTTCAACAGACGTAGGCAGCACAAAAGAAATACAGCTTTCAGACTTTATAAGTCCCAGTCCATTTCTGCCAATTCAAATCTGAACCCTCACAAGTCTAAGAGCTGTCCAAACGTATCTACCATCATGTCCCCTTGAAAACTTCAAGTATAGCTCCTTCCTACATACCGTTAGTAATGTATTTCTAAAATTCAGACGTTCTGTTTTGAAATGTTATATCCATAGCCAATTTCCCATTATTTAAGTGTGAAAAATTATAATGTATGACACATCTACCCATCTAACCCCAACTAAGTTCTAAAAATGCAAATGAAACACAGAGGAACACCAATAAAGGTGTTATGTTTATCCCTACATTTATAAGAGCCATAAATTCTTTCAAGCCAGTGACGTCTATCATTTTGATTAGCTGGTGTTTTGAGTCTTCCTTAGACTAACATTACATGTTTACATGAACAAACTTAGTAGTGAATCCTTCAGTGAGCTATTATAAGAGCTCTTTAATTATTTTTTAAATCTACGTCTTCGAAGCCAGCTCTTTCGTGAGTAAATTCTTTGAAGGGAATAGGAGGGGCAGAGGAGGTCTGAACCTTTGCTTTAAGCAATGAATGGAACATGATGAAGGAAAACTAGCAAGTATACAACATGCTTTTAAGAAATTTCAACTTATGCACACTTTAATTACATAATCTCTTCAGCAGGGAAGAGGACTTGCTGAAAAAAGGGGGATAACATTTACTAAACACTGACTGTATGCCAATGGTTGTTTAAAACATACTATACATGATCTCAATTACCTTTCAAATCACTCAGAAATAGATTCCAATAGCCCCATTTTTATAGATAAGTAATATAGATAAGAAATAGGTAAGAGATAAGAGAGAGGTTAGTAGATCAGGTGACATTTCATGGGCAGTAAGCAGTACAAAAGTCCAAATTCATCTCTTTAAACCTCAAACACGTGCACTTTTCACTAAACATTGTGTACAGGGTTCACTAAATTATAAAGCTGAGTACAATCAGCCAGATTTCCCTAAATCAGGCCTCTGAGTTGCTATGTCAGCACTCTCATCAGTAGAATGGATAAATGAATAAATTACTGCCAAGTATTTCAGGGAAATCCTTGACCTCAAAGAGAAGCTAATCCATTCAGCCCCCATTGCCTTACATACTTAAACAAAAGTTGATTCCCATGTTATATCCCAAAATATGATTGCTGTATAACTCACATTTGGAAATTACTATGGGGACTTAAAATACACATGCACATGTCCCACACAAAGTAAGACTTCATCCCTGTCCTTATTATACTGAAACTTTTTATTAAATATCTGCCAATAACACAGAGAATATGATAGTGGCTGAATCTGCATATGGACATTTAGGAGAGGAATCTTGGTTATCTTTTTCTTATTAAAATTCTTTAAACAATTATTTTTATCCATCATCATTTAGCAATTAACAAAATTGCCATCAAAATACGCTCTTAAATATAACTTCTAGAGACCCAATAATAACTTAAAATTACTTTTGCTAAAAAAACTCTGGGTCTTATTTGACTGATTAGAATCACTGATTCCAGATTCAGTTCAATTGCATCTTCCTAAATATATATGTTTTGCCTCCTCTTGTCTTTTCTATTTTAACCTGTCCTTGACGATGTTGTTAGCCTACGTACACGAATATAGGTGAAAAGTGTGCATGAATTAAAGTCACTTCCAAAAGTTTAATGGATGTAGCCACTGCTTGTGGAACGTAATGCCATTTAGCCTTCTTTAATCTGTGGAAGTCCCAAGTTAAGTGTTTTTGAAGTAATGAGAAACTGAGAAACATTAAACATTTCAAAGATACACACACATCAGTCACGACAAATCAAAAATACTGAATTAGAGATGTTTTCAATAAATGATAAGATTGAGTGATTACAATGTAATATAAAATAATTATATGTTTGTGATCTCTGCAAGAGAGAAAATTTTGCTAACACAAATGGTAGAAATATATCCTTAATAAAATGCAAATAATGGAAGCTTACACTCAAATGCCTACTCCGTCTAAGGAATACTGGTAAAGATGCCCAAAGTATAGGATAATGTAAAATGATATGATTCTTATTGAATAAATGCCTACCGCATACCAGACATGAGAGTAGGTAAATTATGTAGGTGATTACCTCTTTTTATTTTTAAGAGTCTAAGAACCTAAGAAATAGGTCCTCTCTGCTTTATAGATGAGGAAATTGAGTCTCAGAGAGACTCAATATACAACATACATATATATATATATATATATATATATATATATACACAACATATATATATACAACATATATACAATATATACAATATATACAATATATACAATATATATATATACAACATATATATATATATATATATATATATATATATATATACACACAACATATAGCTAGTAAGAAGAAAGTCTGAAATTAGTACCTAGTCCACTAGAACATGGTACCTGTGCTTTCCCATTTAGCCTGGGAGTATATTTTTTTGCTTCTATTCAAATAAGAATACAACTGCAATTCTTGAGAATTCACAAATTTTACCCTGACTAATGGAACCCCATTGTCAGGGACAGACATGAAAGTGCCCTACAGTATTCACTTCATCTCCTGTGCTGTCCACTGGGGTAGCCACTAGCCACGAGAGGCTACTGAACAATCAAAATGTGGCTAATCCAAATTGAGATGGGCTGCAGGTATAAAATACACACTGGATTTAAAGACTTAATATGAAAACAAGAATATAAAATAACTCATTATTATCTTACATTGCTTTTGTGTTAAAATGATAATATTTTGGGTATATTGAGTTAATGCAAATATATTCTAAAAATTAACTTCACTTTTTTTAAACATAACTACTAGCAAATGTAAAATTACACATGTGGCTTACATTTGTGGCTTGTATTATACTTCTGCTAAACGTCGGTGTTATTCCTGAATTCTCTTGCACCAACTTTCATTAAGATCAGTAAAAATCAGTTTGGTTTTTCCTTTTTATTTGTTCAGGATACCCCGCCAGGTATATTTAAATACATATATACTTATATACACAAGTGTATACATATATACACTTATATACATATATGTACACATACATACTGCCTTCCTTTAAAATGTCAAAGACTCCAAAAAGAGTCCTCTGAACTCACGATGCAGTCATAGTTTTTCTGAATCATTTCACAGTTTGAGTCTGAAAATGCTTAGCTTTTCACTTCTACCAAGAGAAAGGCATATACTTTGTATTTCTGGAGGTACATAAAGGTACATCGAGTAGTTTTTAGGAATGTTAACTCCATAAGCATTTTTTTTATTTGCTGCATTTGAATGTAAGCGTCACAGCTGAGATAGCTATGAAAACATTAAATTATTTCACCTCAATTTTCAGAACGCTCCTGATAATATAAATAATGGCAATTGGTTTTTTCAGTTCATTGTTTTTTTTTTTTTTTTTTTTGGCTTAGATTCTTTCTACTGCAGCCATCCCTACCAGTTATCATACCTCCGATGAATGAATACTGTATCTCTTTTGGGCTCACTTTGTATTCTTTCATTCTTTTTTGTATGCTTGTTTTCTAAGACCATTCAGTATCCTTTCAGTGTATGTTCATTTTGAGGAAAAAAACTGATATTCAAGGTGGTTCCAGTGTAGTTCCCGTTTCAAACCCAGTTTAGCTTTCTAAAGGAAATTATCTGAGATACTTCTACACAAGGTCCTGCTTCAGTCAAACTACCCGCCCACATCCACCTGCAAGGTTTGCATGACACAATCTCTGCTCTGCCTTGTGCCTTAGGGCCTGCCCACAGTGCTCTCCCACCTCATTCATTATATGGTCCGACTGTGCTCACGCTTGGTCTCCCTGTGCCGCAAAGGGTTTCCCTTCTATGAGCTCCAAGTGTGTTTTCAAACTCCTGCCCATCCTGTGCAGAAGTCTCAAATTAGCTCCCTCCACTGGATGTTTTATCTTCTTTACATCCTCATAAAGTTTTATATATTTTTCCTGGCACTTTATTATATCCAACCTAATATTAGAGTTATTTGAGATGTTTTTCCCATTCTCCATTACCATGTTGAGATATTCTTAAGAGCAGAGATTCTCTTATTTTCTATTCATCAAAATTTTTAATAAACACCTAAAATAGCAAAAGGATATACAAATTACTCTAGCAATATATGCCCTTAATTTTATAATTAATATATAATTTATACCACTTTGTATATATTTTTAAATTTTCCTTTTGGAAGCTTTTTTTGTTTAAGAAACTTTATTCCAGATTTCACAGATTTAAAAATTTTAAATTCCCAATGAGACTGGTTTGTTCCTCTGACATCCCACTTAGTAGTTGTTCGCTAAAGTTTAATGTGGTTCAACATAAAACTTTTGCTCCCTCACTACTTGGATGCTATGAGATTACTTTTTGTTACGATCAAAAATTTCTTATTTAAAAGGCCAGACCTGTACAAGAGCTAGCATAGCTGCCAACAAACCTCCTACACAGAATGAAAGGTGAAGGTTTTCTCAAGAAAATAGATTAGGGGTGGAGTCAAGTTGGCATACTAGGAGGATGCGGAATTCACATCTCCTCACAACTAGGGCACCTACCAGGCACCAGTGGGGGACCACGGACACCTAAGGGGACAGGAGGAAGCCCCAGTGACCAGATAGGATGTGGGGTATGGGGGGAGTGAAGGGGGAGGAGAAGTGGAGGCAGGTGCCCCTGAGGGGTGGCTGGGGGAGAGGAAGGGATCCCATGCCCAAAGGGGGAAATTGGGGAACCGCTGGGAGAGCAGAGGATCAAAAGAGAGCGTGGCCAGGTTTCCCCTGCCCACTTGGGCCCCCAGGAACCTGCTGAGATCCCGGGCCTGATCCTCTGCCCACTGAGGCCCCCTCCAGCCACGCAGGTCCTGAGGGAGTGGGAGGGAGGGAAGCGGGGAGTAAAAGTAAAGGCCGGACCTCTGGGATCAGCATGCTTGAGGGGCAGCAAGGGAGGGTAGAAGTTCCTACACCCAGCGGAACCCACCCACGGTTAGGGGTAGAAGGGTGACAGGGAGACCCTGGTGGAGACGGAACAGAAGGGAATGCGGCCAGTGCTTTCCTTGTCCACTTAGGCACTGGGGAGCCTGTTGGGTTCCTGGGCCTAAACCTCTTCCCTCGGAGCCTCCCTCCTGCCACGTAGAGTCCAAGCCCTGACCCTACACCCCCACCTAGGGCCCCACCTCTACACTTGGAGATCCCCTCCAATGCACTGGGCCTAAACCCCACCCACATACCCTCACCCAGCGCCTTATCTCCAAACTCCAGAACTCCACACTCCAGAGGTACTCCTTTCGACATGCCGCCTCTCCCCTTCTGTATAGGTACTAAGCAGAGGACCCGCCACATACTTGAACATCGCTCCCGCATCTGCCTAGGTCCCGCCCCACCCTAAACCATGCCCCTGCCTAAGTTCCAGCCCCACTTAAACTCCGCCCCCACAGCCAAGGGTTTTTTTTTTTTTTTCCCCCTCTTTTATATTGGGGTTCTGTTTTACTTTGTAGATTCATTCTTATTGATTCTTTTATATTTTTATTTTTCCTAATAATCTTTTATTTTTCTATTTTATTTTATTCTTTATACTTCGTTATTGTCTGTCCTTTTGGCTTATTCCCCACCCCCTTTTTTGAAATTTTTTAAAATTTTTTATATTTTCTGTTGTGGATTTATTGTACCTTGTTGCAGTTATTTCCATTACAGTGTTATTTTTCCTAATATATTTTTTTATCTAATTTTATTTTTTATTCTTTGATATTGTACTGCTCCTTTATTTCTTTCCTCCTTCATTTTTTTTTTTTTTTAACTGTGCCACACAGCTTGCAGGATTTTGGTTCCCAGGCCAGAGGCTGGACCAGAACGCCTATGGTGGGAGCTGTGAGTCCAAAATGCTGGACTAAAAGAGAACCTCAGACCCAAGGGAATATTAATCAGAGTGAGGCCTCCTGGAGGTCCTCATCTCAGCACCAAGAACAGGCTCTATCCAACTGCCTGCAAACTCCAGTGCTGGACGTCTCAGGCCAAACAACAAGTAAGAGAGGAACACAGCATCACCCACCAAAGAAAAAAAAAAAAGACAAAATAATATGTTACAGAAGAAGCAGCAAGGTAAAAATCTACAAAACCAAATAAATGAAGAAGAAATAGGCAACCTACCTGAAAAAGAATTGAGAGTAATGATAGTAACGACGATCCAAAACTGCAGAAATAGAATGGAGAAAATAAAAGAAACATTTAAAAAAGATCTAGAAGAACTAAAGAACAAACAGTGATGAACAACACAGCTGCTGAAATTAAAAATACTCTAGAAGAAATCAATAGCAGAATAAATGAGGAAGAAGAACAGATAAGTGACCTGGAAGATAAAATAGTGGAAATAACTACCACAGAGCACAATAAAGAAAAAAGAATGAAAAGAATTGAGGACGGTCTCAGAGACATCTGGGACAACATTAAATGAACCAATATTCAAATTATATGGGTCCAGAAGGAGAAGAGAAAAAGAAAGGGTATGAGAAAATATTTGAAGAGATTATAGTTGAAAACCTCCCTAACATGGGAAGAAAGGAAATAGTGAATCAAGTCCAGGAAGCACAGAGAGTCCCATATAGGATAAATCCAAAGAGAAACATGCCAAGACACATATTAATCAAACTATCAAAAACTAAACACAAAGAAAAAATACTAAAGGCAGCAAGGGAAAAGCAACAAATAACATACAAGGGAATCCCCATAAGATTAACAACTGAACTTTCAGCAGAAACTCTGCAAGACAGAAGGGAGTGGCAGGACATATTTAAAGTGATGAAAGGGAAAAACCTACAACCAAGGTTACTCTACCCAACAAGGATCTCATTCAGATTCGATGGAGAAATTAAAACCTTTACAGACAAGCAAAAGTTAAGATAATTCAGCACCACCAAACCAGCTTTATAACAAATGCTAAAGGAACTTCTCTAGGCAGGAAACACAAGGGAAGGAAAAGACCTACAAAAACAAACACAAAACAATTAAGAAAACGGTAATAGAACATAGATATTGATAATTACCTTAAATGTAAATGGATTAAATGCTCCAACCAAAAGACACAGACTGACTGAATGGATACAAAAGCAAACCCATATATGTGCTGTCTGCAAGAGATGCACTTCAGACCTAGGGACACAAAAAGACTGAAAGTGAAGGGATGGAAGAAGATTATCCATGCAAATGGAAATCAAAAGAAAGCTGGAGTAGCAATTCTCATATCAGACAAAATAGACTTTACAAGAGACAAAGAAGGACACTACATAATGATCAAGGGATCAATCCAAGAAGATGATATAACAACTGTAAATATTTATGCACCCAACATAGGGGCACCTCAATACATAAGACAAATGCTAACAGCCATAAAAGAGGAAATTGACAGTAACACAGATATAGTAGGGGACTTTAACATCCCACTTTCACCAATGGACAGGTCATCCAAAATGAAAATAAATAAGGAAACACAAGCTTTAAATGACACATTAAACAAGATGGACTTAATTGATATTTATAGGACATTCCATCCAAAAAACAACAGAATACACATTCTTCTCAAGTGCTCATGGAACATTCTCCAGGATAGATCATATCTTGGGTCACAAATCAAGCCTTGGTAAATTTAAGAAAATTGGAATCATATCAAGTATCTTTTCTGACCACAATGCTAAGAAACTAGATATCAATTACAGGATAAAATCTGGAAAAATACAAGCACAGGGAGGCTAAACAATACACTACTAAATAACCAAAAGATCACTGAAGAAATCAATGAGAAAATCAAAAAATACCTAGAGACAAAAGACAATGAAAACACGATGGCCTAAAACCTATGGGATGAAGCAAAAGAAGTTCTAAGAGGGAAGTTTAATTCAATACAATCCTACCTCAAGTAAAAAACATCTCAAAAAACCAACATAACCTTAAACCTAAAGCAATTAGAGGAAGAAGAACAAAAACCCACAAAGTTAGCAGAAGGAAAGAAACCATAAAGGTCAGATCAGAAATAAATGAAAAAGAAATGAAGCAAATGACAGCAAAGATCATTAAAATTAAACGCTGGTTTTTTGAGATGATAAACAACATTGATAAAACATTAGCCAAACTCATCAAGACAAAAAGGGAGAAGACTCAAATCAACAGAATTAGAAATGAAAAAGAAGAAGTAACAATTGACACGGCAGAAATACAAAGGATCATGAGAGATTACTACAAGCAACTATATGCCAATAAAATGGACAACCTGGAAGAAATGGACAAATCCTTAGAAATGCACAACCTTCCGATATGGAACCAGGAAGAAATAGAAAATATGAACAGACCAATCACAAGCACTGAAATTGAAACTCTAATTAAAAATCTTCCAACAAACAAAAGCCCTGGACCAGATGGCTTCACATGCAAATTCTATCAAACATTTAGAGAAGAGCTAACACCTCTCCTTCTCAAACTCTTCCAATATATAGCAGAGGGAGGAACACACCCAAACTCATTCTATAAGGCAACCATCACTCTGATACCAAAACCAGACTAAGATGTCACAATGAAAGAAAACTACAGGCCAATATCACTGAAGAACATAGATGCAAAAATCCTCAACAAAATACTAGCAAGCAGAATCCAACAGCACATTAAAAGGATCATACACCATGATCAAGTGGGCTTATCCCAGGAATGCAAGGATTCTTCAATATACTCAAATCAATGAATGCGATATACTATATTAACAAATAGAAGGCTAAAAACCATATGATAATCTCAATAGATGCAGAAAAAGCTTTCGACAAAGATCAACACCCGTTTATGATAAAAAGTTTCTAGAAAGTAGGCATAGAGGGAACTTACCTCAACATAATAAAGGCCATATATGACAAACCCACAGCCAACATCGTTCGCAATGGTGAAAAACCGAAGTCATTTCCTCTAAGACCAGAAACAAGACAAGATTGCCCGCTCTCAACACTATTATTCAACATAGTTTTGCAAGTTTTAGCAACAACAATCAGAAGAGAAAAAGAAATAAAAGGAATCCAAATTGGAAAAGAAGTTATACTGTCAGTGTTTGCAGATGATATGATACTATACATAGAGAATCCTAAAGACACCACCAGAAAATGACTAGAGCTAATCAATGAATTTGGTAGAGTAGCAGGATACAAAATTAATGCACAGAAATCTCTTGCATTCCTATACACTAATGATGAAAAATCTGAAACAGAAATTAAGTAAACGCTCCCATTTACCACTGCAACAAAAAGAGTAAAATACCTAGGAGTAAACCTACTTAAGGAGAAAAAAGACCTGTATGTATACAGAAAACTATAAGACACTGATGAAAGAAATTAAAGATGATACAAACAGATGGAGAGATATACCATGTTCTTGGATTGGCAGAATCAACACTATGAAAATGACTATACTACCCAAAGCAATCTACAGATTCAGCACAATCGCTATCAAACTACCAATGGCATTTTTCACAGAAATAGAACAAAATCTTTCACAATTTGTATGGAAACACAAAAGACCCCTAATAGCCAAAGCAATCTTGAAAAAGAAAAATGGAGCTGGAGGTATCAGCCTCCTTGACTTCAAGCTCTACTACAAAGCTACAGTAATCAAGACAGTATGGTACTGGCACAAAAACAGAAATATAGATCAGTGGAATAGGATAGAAAGCCCAGAGATAAACCCATGCACATATGGTCACCTTATCTTTGATAAAGGAGGCAAGAGTATATACAATGGAGAAAAGAAAGCCTCTTCAATAAGTGGTACTGGGAAAACTGGACAGCTACATGTAAAAGAATGAAATTAGAACACTTCCTAACACCATACACAAAAATAAACTCAAAATGGATTAAAGACCTAAATGTAAGGCCATACACTATCAAACTCTTAGAGGAAAACATAAGCAGAACACTCCATGACATAAATCACAGCAAGATCCTTTTCGACCCACATCCTAGAGAAATAGAAATAAATACAAAAATAAACAAATGGGACCTAAGGAAACTTAAAAGCTTTTGCACAGCAAAGGAAACCATAAACAAGATGAAAAGACAACCCTCAGAATGGGAGAAAATATTGGCAAATGAAGCAACTGACAAAGGATTAATCTCCAAAATTCACAAGGAGCTCATGTAGCTCAATATCAAAAAACAAACAACCCAATCCAAAAATGGGCAGAACACCTAAAGAGACATTTCTCCAAAGAAGATATACAGACTGCCAACAAATACATGAAAGAATGCTCAACATCATTAATCATTAGAGAAATGCAAATCAATACTACAACAAGGTATCACCTCACACCAGTCAGAATGGCCATCATCAAAATATCTACAAACAGTAAAGGCAGGAGAGGGTGTGGAGAGAAGGGAACCCTCTTGCACTGTTGGTGGGAATGTAAATTGATACAGCCACTACAGAGAACAGTAAGGAAATTCCTTAAAAACTAAAAATAGAGCTACCATATGACCCAGCCATCCCACTACTGGGCATATACCCTGAGAAAACCATAATTCAAAAAGTGTCATGTACCACAATGTTCATTGCAGCTCTATTTACAATAGCCAGGACATGGAAGCAACCTAGGTGTCCATCTACAGATGAATGGATAAAGAAGATGTGGCACATATATACAATGGAATATTACTCAGCCATAAAAAGAAATTAAATTGAGTTATTTGTAGCGATGCGGATGGACCTAGAGTCTGTCATACAGAGTGAAGTAACTCAGAAAGAGAAAAACAAATACTGTATGCTAACACATATATATGGAGTTTTAAAAAATGGTTCTGATGAACCCAGGGGCAGTTCTGGAATAAAGACACAGATACGGAGACTGGACTTGAGGACACGGGGTGGGGGAAGGTAAGCTGGTACGAAGTGAAAGAGCAACACTGACCTTTATACATTACCAAATGTAAAATAGATAACTAGTGGGAAGCAGCTGCATAGCACAGGGAGATCAGTTCGGTGCTTTGTGACCACCTAGAGGGGTGGGATAAGGAGGGTGGGAGGGAGACTCAAAAGGGAGGGGATATGGGGATATACGTTTGCATATAACTCATTCACTTTGTTATACAGCAGAAACTAACACAACATTGTACAGCAATTATACTCCAATAAAGATGTTAAAAAAGAAAAAGAAAGTAGATTAGTCTGAGGTATCTGAAATTCTTTTACATTAAATTCACATAAGTATACTTACCCCTCAACAGAGTCTTGAAATGTTTCTTTTCCTCTGTACTATTCCATATAGTGCTGGAAACATCAGGCAAGGAGCCTGGCTTAACTATGTGTCAATGGGAAAATATTTATCTAGAAACCTACTCTTAACCAAATTAAAACACTCCCTTTAAAATGTATGAGGAAGTTATGGCAGAAATGGCAGTGTTCCACATTCCACCCACCATGTTAAAAATCAGTACAAACAAATTAGGTCATTCTTCTTAAAGCACTTCTGTTTTTGTTAGTTACAAGATATAATTTATATACAAAATGAATGGCACTTTTATTTTCTACTCCAAACTCATGGTTTAAATATTAATATATGCCATATTATCAACTGATAAAATTTTTTTTTTGCCACACCATGCAGCATGTGGGAGCTTAGTTTCCAGGCCAGGGATCGAACCCATGGCCCCTACATTGAGAGTGCAGAGTCTTAACCACTGGACCTCCAGGGAAGTCCCCAAATTTGTTCTTTTGTCATTGTAACACTATATACTGCATTTTCATCTCATCCTCTAATATTTTATATGAATTAATGCTACTTGCTATTTCCACTGCTTACAATATTGTCACTGTATGTATAATATTGGACATCTACCAATAATCTAATTATTTAGACAAATTACCCCTAAATTTTTAGGTGAATGGATGGACATATTCAATCATCTAAACTATTTAAATATATAAACTCAACATTCAAATGAATAAAGTATTGGTCTAAAAAGAATAAAGTAAATAACATAATCACAGTAACATCTAATTAAAATTGAGTAAGTCTGTTCTTGATGTTCTTATATTGTATTAAGAGTGAATCAATATTTACTAAGGACTGAATTATGAATCAGACTGAAAACAAAGGAGTCTTAGTTTATTGATCTAAGAAGAAATTGACTAAACTAGGAACTGGGGAACGGGTAAATATACCAAAGCTTGGAGAAATGTTGGAAGACAAGTTTATGAGTAAAGCCTTGAAAGATAACATTTTAGGTTCAAAACGATTTTTCTTTATGAAAACAATGATTTACTAGGTGTTTATGTCACTTCTTTTCCATTTCCTTCCTTCCCACCTACCACTCTGCAAAAGCACCACAGAAACAAATTAAAATGTACCTGCTGGAAGAGGCACTTTGAGTTCTTCTTTCATGGAGTGATGGAATGATAGACAGTTCTTTGTAAGCACAATGTCATCCAGTGCAATATCTCCATGGTGGCCTTTCCCAACTCTGCCTTCAAATTTGAGTTGGAAGTCCTCATCACCAGACAGGGATAATTCTTCCCGCTGCCAGAAATTGCCTTGTTCTACAGTGAGGTTAAGTAGGACCTTTGTTTGGTTTGAGACTGACACCTGGATCAAAGTGAGCGCTCCAATGCCATGTCCATACATGTGATAATGAAAAATTATCTGTAACCAAGAATCAGAATATTATATATAATTAGCACAATTAATTTCACCTTATTTTCAATTACATCATATTGTCCTCTCCTTTCTTAACAGATTCCTGAAGGAAAATTAGATCTGTATGTTCTACTGCTCTGTGAGTGCTCTACCAATGAATGAAGTTAGGCCAGTCTTAAATCATATGTTGCAAAACATGGAAAATAGTACAATAAGGATCAAATAGAAACTTAGTTGAAAAATGAGCAGAGTTCACTTCCTTTCTGTGACTTATAAAAGTAGGATTCCTCCACAAACTCTTAAGATCCACTGTCAAAGGAATAAAAATATCAAAAAGTGATGTATTATATAGAAAGACTTTTCATGATTAAGAAATATCAGGTACTAAAGAAAACCATTTCTAATCTCATGAAACTTAAATCATTTTCTTCAAAATAGCAGAGTACTTTATTGCTTATTCTACCACATCCTTGCACTTGAAACACATTTTCAGTTCTATAAGATTCTCAGGGCTGTACTATACGTAGCAAACCACCAGAATAGCGATTTCTAAATTTTACTTGAAACGCTTTAGAAGAGCAGACTTGAGAGTTGTACCCCCAAGTAAAAATTAATGTAAGTATTTCCAGGGATTAACATTTCAATGTTTCAAAGATGTAGTTTACCAGATTTTTAGTGATTGTTACGCAGATGGAGAAAGTCAGGGGACATTCTAGGAGGAAGAAGAATATGAGTTAGGAACAACAGGGACTGAGAGTGTTTTTAAGCTTTTGTCTTGTCTTTTTTATGAATGAGGGAAAAGAGTAATGGTGGGTGATCTTCACACAGGAAAATCACATTCTGGAAAGACTAGCACTCATGGATATTATATTCTAGAGAAAGAAAAATGAATGTGTTTAAAGGGTAAAGAATGTGATTAGACAATATATGCAATGCATACTTCAAAGAGCACCAAGAAGAACTAAGCCATGTAAATAACTCTATGCAAATTTCCTAGCTGATGAATAATACCTGAATTTCAGGTATTATTCTATGATCCAAAAATGTTTCTTCTATTGGTTAATCCATTACTGTTGGAAAACATGAGCTCTATGACCACTTTGGCTTGTTTGGGGAGGACTGGTCAAACCTGAGTGTCCCAAAGTGAGAAACACAAAGAGTCTGAGGCCAGCCACTTGAGCAGCATCAATAGGCAAGAGAGGAAACTACCCAACAGGCATAGCATGTCTGTCTGGAGCCCTTGCAGTCATAGGTGTGGTCTTCCCAGTATTCTCCCTTGTTTTGTCTTCTTATTTGCACAGAAAGCATAAGCCATATGTTTTATGTCAGAGTAAATACTTCCTTATCTTCTTGAGGCCATTTTCTGAATGATGCCATTGGGTCAACATGCAAACAAGCATCTAAATACTCCATTTCTACAGAGAACACTTGATGACAATGTAACCTAACCACAGGGAAACATGAGTGAATAAAAATCTCTTAAGTATTAAATTCTTCTAAGGAGGCATTTTCACTGGAAATTTCAGTTACTCAGAGTTTTGATCTCTACCCTCATCAATCTATGTCTGCATCCCTTCCTGCCTCCCACCCATCCCTCAAAAGGAAGAAAAATCTCCAATTTGATTTTTTCTCCCTGAAGTTTTCCACAAGGTCAAGTGACAGAAAGGATTTTCATGAAATTATGGAAGGTCACTCTGCTTACCTGATAAACAAATGTTTATATATGAGAGACCCAATCATTCCCAGCATGACCTTTCCTTACTTCTTTGTATTCAATCTATATCATAAATATTCATAAAATGAACCATTCATCATTAATTTTTTGACATTTCTCCTAGGCATACTTCATTATTCTCACACAGGTGTTTAAAACAGTGGGAACTATAGTGCTGGGACCAGGGAAAAATAGAGATGAATGAGATCCTTAGTAACTACAGTATGAAAAAAAAAATCTTTTGAACATTCTTAGAGGAAGTCTGAAAAGAAAAGCTAAGGAGTCTGTTTTTGATGTCTTTCAAATTACTCAATATTTTCTTGAAAATAAACCCCAGCATACCAGATTTTATATATGTTGAGTCTATATCTATAAATCTATATACCCATATTCTGAAATTTGTAAATTAGTTCTAGTCTTAAAAGCTGATTAAAAATTAAACATGAAATATATACAATTTCAGTTTGACTTTTTTGCTTTTCTAAAACTCAATGTTTGCCAAACTAATTAAATAAAGTTTAATATAATTGTGTATGATTCATTACATCCATTCTGGACTGCTGACTGAGTTACGTCTTTAAAACTCTGAGAGTGTCACTTTCTTGCAGAAAATCTATGAAATTTGCCTGAAGAGAGAAGAGATATGTGATTATTCCCTGAGAATTAAACTATGAAATCAATTTAAGATGACACAGGAAAGCTCCTAACACAAACTAAAGGTTTAACATGTCTTAAGACTGGGGAAATGGTAGGATGTAAAGGATGGTCAGTATAAAACAGAGGAACAAACATCTGTGATAAGTACAGGTACAGCTGGGGAGCCTTCGAGCAAAGATTTAATATGTCCCCTTCTGGGGTTAGGGCTGTCTATTGAGGAGACAGGTACACAAGAATAATACAATTTGAAGATAATAAAGGTTTAAATCATGTTATTGTCTCCCAGCCTGTTTCTTTGATTGGCTAGCAACTTTCTGAATATAATTTGTTTTCCTTTCAGTGTTCAGACATTGGGGAATACACCAGTCAGAATACATGTGTTCAGAGCTTATGGAGATTGCATTTCTTGCTGTAAATATAAATAAATGGCAAATTTATTCACGCATTAATCTCTTATAAGCAAGATTCTGTGAAGTCATCTCTGAGTGCTTAATTTATATGTAAAGATAACTTTAGCCCCTAGCCTAGCTGACTCAAATCCTTTGGGGAATAAAAATAGACAATCATGCAAACGATAAATAGTGAAGGTCCTTGCAAATGCATAGTCATCATATGAAGATCCATACAACTCTATTTATACTTTAAACACTCTTATGTTTTCTTCAAATTTCCATAGCATAATGGCCAAACCATTTTTTCTTCCTGCCCCTAGAAATTCTACTTTTTAAAGGGTCAATTTCAGTCTTTCCTTTTCCATGAAGACGTCTTCAACCATTTTATCATGGTGCCAACTATGACGCATATTAGTTCTTGGAAATACTTAACTTTATACTATTTCTCATTGTCTAATTCTCTTTCTTATGGTGAAATTCCCATAATTCCAATAAGTACCAAGTTCCCTGAGTGGACACAACTGATATTTCACTTCTTTTGTTCTACCCGTGGTTATGGATAATAAGTTTCCAAAATTCCTTATCTATGGAACTTATCCACAGGATAAATTCTTCCAACAGCTCTAATGGTCCTTCCCTTTCACCCTTACTTCACTTTCTACCTCCCTCACATATTCCAAGTTGAATACGTTCAAACTCATTTGTTGGTCTGGTGCTGGCCGTTTCATTTTCTGTACTTAACTCCATCAGAAGTTGTTCATAATATTTCTGTTTTTTTCCCCATACCTTGCAGTTTTTGCTTCTTCTGCTTATGACTGGGCTTGAAATTCTGGCTGCTCTCATGGGCTGCTGCGGGAACAAGCTCTTTATAAAGATGTAATGACCAGATGAATTTCGCAAGGTGTGATCAGCAGCTGGCTGTGTGCCTGAGGCAGGGATGCCGCTAGCCTTCAGAGTCCAGTCAAAGTCATCATCCTGTTCCTGCTCCCAGGCACAAAGATCAAACTCAAAATCACAGCAGCCACTGGAGGTACCTGGAAAACATTTTCCAATTTATGGTGGAGAGAAAAAGGAAATTAGTAGATAAAGCATGCAATCAAAAATTACAGTAATCTTATTAAACACACTCATGTTTCAGGATCTTTGAACTTGCTACTCTCTCTGCCTGGATTCTTTCCCAAATGGCCTGTCCACTCACTTCTATCAGATCTGTATTTGAGCATCACCTTCTCAGTGGGTCCTTATTTATCAGTGTACGTAAAATCTCCTATCCTCAACTCTGTCCTGCTTCACTGTTTATTTTTATTTTGGGCACTTTTCTAACACATTATATGTCTTACCGACTTATTTTTTGTCTTCCCCCACTCCTCACTCATCAGAATGCATGTGTTATGAAGGAGAGAATTTGCTCAGTTTTGTTGTTATATTCCCAGTGCCTGGCAAATAATTGCTCAATTTGCTGAATAAATAAATGAACTTTTAAAAAAGAAAAAAAATACAGTAATCTTATGTAGCTTTTTTTTTTTTTTTTTTTTTTTTTTTGCGGTACGCGGGCCTCTCACTGTTGTGGCCTCTCCCGTTGCAGAGCACAGGCTCCGGACGCGCAGGCTCAGCGGCCATGGCTCACGGGCCTAGCTGCTCCATGGCATGCGGGATCTTCCTGGACCGGGGCACGAACCCGTGTTCCCTGCATCGGCAGGCAGACTCTCAACCACTGCGCCACCAGGGAAGCCCTTATGTAGCTTTTATATATAGAATGGATAAACAAGGTCCTACTCTATAGCACAGAGAACTATATTCAATATCCTGTGATAAACTATAATGGAAAAGAATGTATATATATGTATAATGGAATCACTTTGCTGTACAGCAGTAATTAACACAACATTGTAAATCAACAATACTTCAATTAAAAAAATTGAAAAAATTGCAGTAATCCTGCCACATCATGTAATGTTAGAAACCTTACAATATTATCCTGACTGCAACATTAAAATAGAATAGTTTAGTTTGTTACACACAGCTATTTCCATGGCTCATTTAAGTTTATTTCTTCAATAGTCTGGTCCCTGTGTCAAAATCCATGAGAAAATATTCCAGCATTACACACATTTCCTCCTGCAAACACCTATTTGGTCAATGTAATTTATTTCTTCTCTCTTCTCATCTTTGCTTCTCAGATCTTGGTAGGCAATTTAGGACGTTTATTATTCTGCAACACAGTTTAGCTGGGAAATACTTCCTAAAGCAAAAGTTATTAATCATTGTAATTATTTTTTAAAACATAGACTTATTTTAGAGATAAGAAAATTGTGAAACAGAAAAGGTTAAAACTGTAATGATTTAATTTATTATAATAAGTTGCAGAAATTAAATATGTTGAGTTACATTAAATATCAACTATCTCCCAGGTATTTTAAAAATATTTTATTATTAACATTGCTTAAGTTTTTCTTCCATTTCCAGGATAGTAAGAATTCTAAGTCCAACTATGTCCTTATTGATTTTCTGCTTGCTGGATCTATCCATTTCTGATAGAGGGGTGTGAAAATTCCCAACTATGATAGTGGATTCATCTCTTTTCTTTGCAGTTCTAGAAGTTTTTTATGTCACACAGGTTGACATTCTGTTGTTAGGTACATTGTCATGTCTTCTTAGAAAAGTGACCTCTTTACTGTTGTGTAATGCCCTTATTTATCCCTGATAATGTTCATTGCTTTGAAGTCTGTTCTGTCTGAAATTAAAATAGCTATTCCTGCTTTCTTTTCGATTCATGTAAGCATGGTATATATTTCTGCATACGTTTACCTTTAACCTATAAATATTTTTATATTCAAAGTGGGTTTCTTGTAGACAACATGTAGTTGGGTCCTATTTTCTATTCAATTGTTAATTCAGTTTTTAAATTACATTTGAAACTTCTTTTGAAAATTTACTCTGTCCTAAAATAGACTGTAATTCCTACAGCCTCTTTTAGTTCAGAATGCTAAAGTTCTCCTAAGTATCCTCTCAAAGGACTGGGAAGTAAATCTCACTAAAATAATAATGAACCCCAACTCACCATCTTGTTTATAATCTGAACTCTTATCTTGGTTAAGAATATAAAATGAAGTAACTAATTCAGTTGCCCTTATGTTGGAAAACTTAGCAGCCCATGAGGACCAGATTTCCATAGACCAGCATCTAGAAAGGCCATTTGTATAAGGAAATGATGTGTGTTGCTGAAAAACAGATTTGTTAAAAAAAAAAATCATACAAATACTGCTATATGAATCTCTATAGTGTAAACCATATTTTTGCTTTTGATATTTACTATAGTTTTGAAGATATATTTCCTTGGAAAGTTTAATTCTAAAATACCAGTGGAGGAAAACACAGCAAGCAGGGCCTAAGTGGTTTGAATTACACATCACTATGGTAAGAGGGAGCAACTTATAATTTCATTTTCTACTATTTCCCACAGGTGCCATGCGAGACAAGTAGCAAATAGTCTTCTGTGCAGATGCCAATTCCTGGCATTTCATGGAGCAATTAATGCCCATGCCAGACAGGTGTGCCGTCAGGAAGAAAATGATCCCTTTGTCTACAGCTGTATCATCAATCAAACCAGTTTCTCCCTTTCCAAATGCTATAATTTTTCCATCGATCAATATCTTTATAAGTATAAAAATGTTTCATTTAAAACAGACATAATTTTGAAAGAACACAACCTAATGCCTTTTAAGATCCTACCATCAAATTTTTAAAAGATATCATTCTATTCATTTATTCATTTCATATAAAATTTTTATTTATTTTTTAAATTGATATATAGTTTCTGTAAAAGAGTGTATAGGTGTAAAATATAGTGCTTCACAATTTTTAAGTTATACTCCATTTATAGTTATTATAAAATATTGGCTGGGGCTTCCCTGGTGGCGCAGTGGATTTTTGCTACAACCCTTTGCAATTCCTATCATCTGGAACCTTCTTTACTATTCTTTATTTAACCAACTCCCTATTCATTCTTCATAGATATAATCAACACAAGGCTAACTAAAAAAATAAAAACTAAAGTATTAAAATTCTTAAGATGTGTGAATGTTATCTTATGCAAAAAATGACACAATATTGTGATAATTTACTCATAATTAGAGTACTGTGGTATTTGATGAATATTTAATTCCCATGTTTATGGGAAACTTTGAGAATTTAAACCATCCAATGAGAGGGATACTAGATAATAGAGGCCTTGAACTGTGCATATAGAATGCTACTAAAGGATTCTAAGAATATATATATTGACATCATAACTATGAACATGAGAAAGGGGAATGTGAAAAAAAGGTGCAGAATCAATGGTACCTGTTTCTAAATCTTAAAGTTGTATTATTATGAAGAACTACAAGTAGTAAGAAATATTATCATCAAAAACTCATACTGAAAAAAGATGGAAATGTAGATTCAATATTAGGAAAATCATTATATCAAGGGGTGCCTGACAGCTGAAAAGGCTTTTTATGTGAGACAGAGTATTCTCTCCTATGAAAGTGTTCAAACAGCAATCAGGTTATTTTTCCTTTCCCACCTCCATTGTCTGCCAGATCAGAGAAGTTATAGAAATGATTCTTCGATTGGTTGGTGACTCAGTTACCAATTCAATCAACAGCAATTCAGTAGATGTGATTCATCAATAAACATGTCTTAGTGGAGTTCTCTCATATATTAACAGACTGTTATAAGTGCTAGGATATAGATAAAAAATTTACGATCAATTGTAACTGAGTAAAAGGGAATCCTTCACAGAAGTCTTAGTGTTAGATCCCTGTTTCAAAGAGCATGGAGTAACTTGTTTTTTTCTCTCCAACTCTATGATTCTTTGATTTTATGGTTCAATAACTTGAACTTTATATCATATTTTGACAAGTTGTTTATATTGTATTTATAAAAAGGTTAGTAGCTAGATCTATTTCTAGATTTTTCTTCTTAATGAATTAGTATTTTCAGTCTCAAAGGAATGTCAAAGAAAAGAGAAAACACAGATTACCTATGACAGGAATGAAACTGGATATCATAGACCCTATGGATATTAAAAGGATGATATAAGATTACTATTAATAACTCTAATGCACTAAATTGACAACTTCTATGAAATGGACCTATTCCTTGCAAAGAACAAACACAAAATGATTTGAGCAGCTTTATAACTTTTAAGGAAATGGAACTCATAATTTTAAAATTCCTGAAAAAGAAATATCCAGGCTCCGATAGTCTCATTGGAGATTTCTACCAAAACTTTAAGGCACACAGATCAGAAAGGAAGACATAAAACTGTCCCTATTTTCAGATGACATGGCTGTCAACATAGAAAACCTAAGGAATGTATTATAAAAATTTGAGAATACATGACTCAGCAAGGTTGCAGGACACATGATCTACATATAAAATTAATTGTGTTTTTATATATCATCATTGAATATGTAGAAACCAAAATTTAAAATATAATATCATTTATAATCCCTCAAAAAATGAAATACTTAGGTGTAAATCTTATAAAATATGTACAGGACTTGTAAGCCAAAAACTACAAAACACAGGTGAAAAGAAATCAAAGTCTAAATAATGGAGAGACAAACTGCTCATGGATTGGAAGACATCCTATTATAGATGTTATTTCTCCCAAACTGATATATGTATTTAATAAAATTCCTGTCAAAGTTACATCACTTTTTTGGTAGATATAGCGATGATATTTTTTTAAAGTGAAAGCAAAGCCAAAGGAACCTGAATAACTAAGGCTATATAGTTGAAAAAGAAAAATAAACTAGAAGGACTCTCTCTACTTAATTTTAAGATTTATTATAAAGCTTTAATTTTCAAGACTGTGTGGTACTGATGAAGGAACGACACTTGGATCAACGGAACAGAACCCAAAACAGCTTCACACAAGCACAACCAACTAACATTTGACAAAGATGCAGATGCAGTTAAACGAAGGGAGGACAGCTTTGTTAATCAGAAGCAACTGGATAACTATTGACAAAAAAAAATGACCCAAACCTCACAACTTATACAAAAATTAACAAAATGGAGCATACACTTAAATATAATACTGTGCAACTTTTAGAAGGAAAAATAGAAGAAAATCTGGGACCTAGACCTCAGTGAAGTGTTTTTGACCGTGATATCAAAAGCATGATCCCTAAAAGGAAAGATCAATAAACTGGACTTCATCAAAATTACTCTTTCCCTGTAAAGTGAATGTAAAGATAATCTAAATCCTATGAGAGAACATTTGCCACTCACACATCTGCCGAAGGACTTATATCTATAATATATGAAGAACTCTCAAAACTCAACGGTTTGAAAACTTCTGATTAGAAAATGGGCAGAAGACATGAAGAAACATTTCACCAAAGAGGATATACAGATAACAAAGAAACACATGATAAGATGTTCAACACCACTAGCTATCAGGGAAAACGCAAATTAAGACCCTGACGAGATATTAACCTATACCTATAAGAAGAGCAATAATAAAGATAAAATAGTTACAATACCAAATGCTCACAAGGATGTGGACAAACTGGATCTCTCACACATTGTTGGTGGTAACGTAAAATGGCATAACCGCTCTGGAAAATAGTACTATGGTCTGTTACATCCATGCCATGGAACATGAGTCAGCAATAAAAAGGAACAAATGATTTACACACACATCAACTTGGATGGCTCTCAAGGAGATTATGCTGAATGAAAAAAAGACAGTCTCAAAAGGTCACAAACTGCATTTACATATTTATATAACTTTCTCAATATTACGAACTATAGGGATGGAGAACAAAATAGTGGTTTCCCAAGGTTAGGGATGGTGAGAATAAATGTAATTATAAAGGAATAGCTCAGGGGAGATTTTGGTGGAGACAGAATATTTGATTGTAGTGTGATGATTACACGAGTTTTCACATACAATAAAATGCCATAGAACTATACACACATATTGAACCATATTGTTTCCTGGTTTTGATATTATACTATACTATAAAATGTAACCACTGAGGGAAGCTACATGAAGGGTACACAGAATTTCTCTGTACTATCTTTGTAACTTCCTATGAACCCACAATTATTTCACGATTCAAAAAATTAATGTCATGTGCCAATTATTATTCGGTGACATCATCAGGAAATTGTGATACAGTGATTTCCTTTGTATTGCCTTATTCTATGAAGTAATAATAAATTCTGTAAATAATACTTTCCAAACTGTTTCACAGAACAATTGTTCTATAAGGAGTATACTTAATTCCATGTAAAAAAAAAGAGTTTCTGGGTAATTTGGAAAAATCCTATTTATAATACCAGGTTTTCAAAAATTGTCATAATTTTTTCTTCAGTGATGACTACCTGATTTCATGATTCTGAAAATATTACCCTAATGCGTGTCACTTTACAACACTGAGTTCATGAGAAAGGGATCAGTGTTGATAATCTTGGAAAGACAGTGAAAGCTTTCTAAACCTCAGTCACTAGGCTACAGCCTGCAAATAATGAATTCCTGAAGCTTAGGACAGCAGATCCTTCACAGGAAGCCTGGTTTATTAACTTTATGATACCTGACCTACTTTTGAACATAATCTCCCAAAGAAAACAAAAGCTATTCATAGTGCATGATTAATAAAGTCTCTGAAAATACACTAGCTGTTTTCAAGGTGATGTAAAATTCCATGTTGGGATTAGTATTTAAATACCCTAACTAAATTACTTTTCCCTCACCCATCCAAAAGTGCTTTGTACTTATTCTAACTCCCATTCGCAAGGTGAATGTTTATGTACCTATTTCTCTAGCTAGACAAGAAGCTCCACAATTCTTCAGGTAATATCTTATTTTTCTTTGTTTTTGCTCCAGGGCCACTTATATTACATGCCCAATGTTTAACCAAATAAGTAAATGTCCAGTATGCAAGGCTAGGTCAGGATGGTGTACACTGGTGCCAGTAGAGTCCCACAGAGGCACTCTACACCTTTAAATTCATTTTTTGCCACAACTGAGCACAAATTCTGATATGCTAAAAAGTTTTAGATGGAGCACTGGATATGGTGTAGAAGTAACAGCTATAATATAACCTTGCTGTGAGTAAAAAGTCACATGTATATCATAGCATCAAACAATAGCCCCTTCTCCCCCCAAAATTCATCAGTTTACTTGAAACAGAGAGAATTCTGCTATAACAAATGAGAAAGGGTAGTCAGGATGTAAATGAGTCAACTCAAATATGTCCTGAAGGATAACTATTTAGGGGAATTACAGTTATACATTCATAGAAATCAAAGGAAATTGTTAGTGATGTGGTGATAACATAGAAAGGACCGTGTTTTAATTATTGCTGACTTTTTAAATGTTTTTGAATTTTTAAAAAATTCATTCAAATACATCAAATATCACTTGGCTCAAATCCATTATTTGTTCCATCTTTTTTGTTTGTTTGTTTTTTAACATCTTTATTGGAGTATAATTGCTTTACAATGTTGTGTTAGTTTCTGCTGTATAACAAAGTGAATGAGCTATATGTATGCATATATCCCCATATCCCCTTCCATCTTTACTTAAATGTCAATTTCTCAGTGAGAACTTTTCCGATGGCCCTATTTAAAACTATAACCACCACTCCAAGCATCTTCTTTCTCATTTTTCCCTATTTTACTTTTTGCCAGAGCACTTGTCTTTATGAAATATGCTGTGTTATTTTACTTACTCTGGTTTGTCTGTATCCCCTTCCACTACCACCAAACGTAAAGCAATGAGAGCAGGAAATTTGTCTGTACTGTTCACAGCATTATTCTTAGTAACTAGAATCCTCGCACATAGTAGATGCTCAGTAAATATTTGCTGAATAAATGCATAAATGTTCATTCTTTAAAACTTCTTAAAATCGCCAATAAATTATATCAGGCAATTAAATACATACGTAGGCATTAAATCTTGACTTAACTATAAATGGTTCAATTAAATTCATTAAGAAAATATACACAGAATCATTTTTAATATTTAAAAAGCTAATTATTGCCCCTATTAAAATCCTGATATATTTGTATATGTCAATAAGGAAACAAAGAATAAAATAATAGCTCTTCCTTCTCACCAGAAAACTTTTTCAAATGTTTGTATTGTTTAGATGAGTGCTTCTCAAATTTTAGTGCACATATACTTGTTAAAATGCAGTTTATGATTAAGTCTGGGGTGGGGCCTGACTTCTGACAAAAATGCTGTTTGTCTCTAGACCAAGATTTGAGTAACTGAGTTTAGATAACTTTTCAGCAGTGTTAAATTGCACATTGATGTAACATTAAAAAATGATATTTTTAGAAACATTCATCCAATAGGAAAAAATGTGTTTAAAAATATTTGTAATGACTTTAGCAAGGTTACTGTAAGTAACTGAGTATAAGAGTTTGATTTATTGTTAATCACGTGCTCTTTCACCAAGAGGGAACCCTAACGTAAACTATGGACTGTGGTGATAATGACATCTCCCGTGTAACAAATCACCACTCTAGTGGGGGACATGATAGTCTGGGGCGGGGGGCTGTGCATGTATGGGGATTAAGTTTCGCTGTGAACCTACAACTCCTTTAAAAAATAAATTCTATTGAAAAATTTAAAAGACAGCCTCCAGAATGAGAGAAGATATTTACAAATCATACATATGATAAGGGCTTAATATCCAGAATATATAAATAACTCTTACAACTCTACAATAAAAAACACACAATTCTGTAAAGAAAAGCACGAAGAACCTTGACAGTTCTCCAAAGAACATACACAAATGGCCAATAAGCACAAGAAAAGATGATTAACGTTGTAGTCATTAGGGAAGGACAAATCAAAACCACAATGAGATTCTACTTCATACACACTAAGATGGCTATAATTTAAAAAAGAAAGAAAGAAAACAAGTACTGGCTAAGTCCCAGATCTCCTTCAAGAATTTGCCCAGGAGGGGGAATTAGATGAAGGGAGTCCAAAGGTAACACTTCCAGTTACAAGATAAATAAGTACTAGGGCTGTAATGTACAACACGATGACTATAGTTAGCACTGTTGTATGGTATATTTGAAAGAGATTAGATCCTAAGAGTCCTCATTTCAAGGGAAAAAACATTTTTTCCTCTTTTTATTTTTTTGTACCTATATGAGAAAATGGATGTCAATGGATTACCACTAAACTTACTGTGGTAATCATTTCGCAATATAAATAAATCACAATGATGTATACCTTAAACTTATACAGGGCTGTATGTTAATCATATCTCAGTAAAACTGGGGGGGGAATAAATAAGTAAAATGAAAAAAAATTGTTTAAATATCTTTCGTCAGGCCTATCCTCATCAAGCTCCCTAACATTGCTATTTTCTCTCTCTCCATTTTCCATCTCCTTTAATTTACTCTATATTTTCTCATAGAAAATGTATCACTTATCAACTTCTGACAAACTCTGTAATATACATACACACACACACATGGATATTCTGCGTGTGTGTGTGTGTGTGTGTGTGTGTGTGTGTGTGTGTGTAGAGGAAGAGAGAATACTTTCTGTTTAACACAGGGGAATGGGTAATATGATTTTTGTCTGTTTCATTTATGGATGTACACTAGATGTCTCAAACACTGCTTGACATATATCTTTTCAGTAAATATATGTTAAATTAATTTGATATTTTGTCTTCTAGATTTCTCTTGATCATTCTTGACAGCGTCTTGAAAATGTTATCAGTCTTTCCAAATCCTCTCTCTCTGACATTTGTGTTCTGTTCTATTAATTTGTATTATTAGCTAATTACTTTCTTTGGTAAGGATTTAAGTATATAAATTTTTCACTAAGCATTTTCTTAACTAAATACCACAGGTTTTTTAATGCACTATTATTATTATTATTTATTTAAAACATTTTCTAATTTTACTGTAATTTTTTTGGTGGGGAGATGGGTTATCAAATGTGTCTTCTAACTAACAGGGAATTTTCTAGCTTTTGTCTTACAACTGATTTCCAGCCTAATTCAAAAGATGTAATCCATGTCACTTTAATCCATTTAAAATTATTGAAGTTTGCTTAGTGCTTAATAACATATATTCTGTGTGTACTTGAAATAGATGTCTGCAGTTGGGAAATACAGTATTACATGTGCCCATTAGGTTCAGATTACTTATTAATTATTCTGGTCAAATATCCTGCATCCTTACTAATCACAGTGCAGAATTAAACTATTTTGAGCATGCCTGAGATACTCTTGTGTATCACCAATAAATATGCTAATTGGAAAGTACAGAGAAACAAAAATATGATTGTTTGCCAAAGGAGCCTCTGTACCAATGGCAAAATATGTTCAACTAAGATTTCAGATTTCTCAGATACAAATCACTTTCTTTTTGACTATGTCCTATATTTTAGATATATTTATATTATAAAGCAAAAAAAGAAACCAGTTAATCTTTCTTCCAAATCTTGCTTTCTGAGCCTATATTGGTCTACAGAAAATTAAAGCCACAGGTACTTTTGTTTTATAAAGGATTATTTTCTTTTCCTTTGTCAGAGATAGTCTATGCCTTTACAAAGAGCTCAGCAGTTTCATTCTTTCTTCTATTCCTAGGTGGTGTATTTATACCAAATGATATTTTAGACGTTTTTTTAGAGTTATGATACATGTTCAGCCTTTACTTAGACTTCTCACAAAAAAAAAACAAAAAACAAAAAAAAACAACAACCCAAAACAAACCAAAAAAACCTCACACAAGTTCCAAAGATCATGAAACCTAAGCTTAAATTCTTGGTTGGTTGTCAGCCAAACTTCTGAGATCAGTTGCTATGGTGATTTTTTTTTTTAAGTTTTTCTTCCTATTCTTCTGGGTCTAATTAAGAATCAAAGTTTATAGTATATGCAGGAAAAATAACAGCACTCATATTTCATATAGCAGGTTCTAGCCACTCTATAATTAAAACATTTAAAACCATTAACGTAGGAATACAATTGAATTTTTAAATACATAATAAAATAAGCAGTGTTATATAAAAAGAAATTATATTCATGTAATAAGAACCAATATCAAAATGTGGGTTACTTTTAAGGTTTGTTCCAACTTTTTGGTTGTTTATTTGTTCTAAGGAGCTGAAAAAATTTTCTTCTTCTTATATAATATCTGGAACTAATTCATCTCTCTTGCTCCAGTATTACTGATATCACAGCCCCATTCAAATGTTACAGTGATTTGGCAATCAGTTCACCAGAAAGCACCTTCTGATAAAACTTTCCCTCCAAGGGCTTGTAATTACTTTTGTCTTTATTTTCCATACAAAAGAACCACCAAGACAATAAATTTCAGTACATTTCTCTGACCCTCTTAGTATATCAGTATACCCTCCCAAACACAGATAGAGGATTCCTAGAAATATCTGCAAAGTTATTATCTAAGTACAAAGAGTTCAAGGAAAATTTAGCCAGAAATAAAATACTTTAAACACTGAAAACATTGCATTAAATCATATCTTGGGAAAGAGATAAGTTGGCAACATGACAAATAAAATTCAAAAGCATAGTATCTGTTCTGTTCGACTGATTAGCTAATAGATTTGTGACTCAAATGAAAATGGCAATGAAGAAAATGTAAAAGCATTTGATGCAGAAAATAACAAAAAACGCAGCAAAAATATTCATAAGATAAAGGTAAAAATTAATACAGAATACAAGATTAGCCAAACAGTTTTGCTTGGTTCATATAATAGTAATAATTGATATTATAAGATATAATCCACACTTGAAGAAACAAATAGTTATTGGATATACACAGGATTTCTACATCCACAACTTTTTTGGTTTTCTTAAGATTCAGTTGTACACAGAAGTGGTATGGTGGCTTGGGCAAAGCAGTGAATCATAAATCAAAGTACCTGGAAACTAGGATCAACTCTGTCAGTACCAGTTTTATGAAATTTGACCAAATCTTAGCCACTCTTGTTCAGCAGCTTTATCCATGGAATGCACTAATAATATCTGTCCCACTTACTCGTCGGGTTTCTGTGAAGATCAAGTGGAGATCAGTAGATAGAAGGGCTTTGAAAGTTAAAAGTTCTATGTAAATGTGAGCTCTTAATATACTGACGTTGTTCTTGTGATTCCAGATTTGGTTTCAAGAGGCAAAAAAGAGATCAAACTGTAGTACGCTAGCTCAGAAATTATTATTGGTAATAGTGGAATAATTTGTCAACCTTAATTCTGACAATTTGCATTCACTTCATTTGCAGTGAAATGAGGCGACCGTGCACTGTGTTCCATGATTTTACAGACTTCCCTGAATGAGCACATATGGCCCATTTAGCTAAGGATATTTTAATAGGTGTCATTTATTATGAGTTGATCTCTTGTAACAATATTACACAGCTGATATGTGTTTCCCTTAGGAGATCACGTTGCCTATTTTATACATTACCTGGATATTGATTTTTTGTTTTTTTAGCCACTTATCCCAGCTCATAATCGACCCAAGGGAATGACAACTCCCTGAAATCCGTCAAAGCACAAAGGCATGAATTGCCGTTTATGGACGTTTTGCTTGCCTTCTTTCCAAAAATTTATTTCATATGGAAAATACTTGTTTGCATACCGTTTGTCTTTGAAGACACCTGTTTTCCAGTTAATCTCCAATTCTTCACATACAAACAGAAAGCCATTGATTAGTTATAAATGACTTTCGGTTCTAAATTAAGTACTGAGAGGGAGAAAGGAATGTATTTAAATGGTTAAATCACCTTACCTGCCTTGGCTGCTGAGTTATATATACTCTGTATTTTTCATCGATGAACCCATTGCACAGAGGAAGGTTGTGGGAGACAAAGGCAAAAGTAAGGAGACAGAACACTTCCACTCACCACAGATGAAAGGAGTCTCATCTGAATTATCAGCACAATCGTTCACAAAATCACACAGCTTGTCCCTGGTGATGCAGTGCTTGTTAGCGCATGTGAATTCTTGAGCCGTACACGTTCTGTCTGTGCTAAGTAGGGGGGCACAATCTTGAAAGGAAATATCATCCACTGCTACATCTCCTATGTAACTGATACCACGTTTTGCCCTGAAGACAACCTTTAAAAAAAATAAAGCCAATATCAGTTGACTCGTCCATCAGGAATCCAAAACTTGGGGCAAACAGTAAATACAGTACAGAACATAAGGGCTTGAATCTGATAAAAATGACCCCGTAATCCCTACGATGAAACTGACCCAGGAAGTTTGAGGGATATCGAAGATCTCTACCACACTCAACAGGTAAGGATGTGGGAGTGGCAACACCATTGTCTCTTGTCTAGATTTTTAGGATACAGGGCCTAAGAAACTGGCAGGAGTCACCTACCACTGCAGCCTCTGCAACTCGCAGACCCAAAACAAAACCTGCTCATTTCTGACAGCCTCATCACACGTGGAAGCAGGTCAACCAGGTGACGGAATGCACCAAGAGACAGAAGATGCAAGCATATCTTTTACTTTATTTCATCCACTTCTTGCCATTCCTCTGATCTGTTCAACTCAACTATTTGAAATCGAAAATATGTCGAACCTCAAAACTATGAATTTTTTTAATTGGCCGCATCTTTGGACTTGAAATGATTGTGATGTGCCTTTGATTAATGTATGTGATGAATGAAATCCTCCTGTGTGCCACTGCTGGACAGTGAGATCCCACTTCTACAGACTTTGATAGAACTGATGAAACTTAGTCACAGGACTCACTAAAGTTTTCAAAGTGAAACTAATTCAGACAGCTTCTATTGAATTTGTCTGCAAGTTAAATATATATTTGTGTGTTAGCATAAGAAATATTCATATATTTTAAAGTAAATTTAGGACAATTAGAGATGCATTAACAAGAAATACCTATTTACTTCCATGATTTTTATACAAAATAGTTATCGTCATCAAACTCCCAAACATCTTTTTACCAAATCTAATCAATTACTTTTCTTGAAAGAAGTAGTTTTTCCTTAAGATGTGTTATGCTTTTATACTATTGTATGAAAACCTAGTTGTTTTCCTTTTAAGATGAGAGAATAGAATAACTGAAAATCATGCCTTTCACATTATTATAAAAAAGCAAATAAATGTACAATTTTTATATAAATTCATCTATCAAATTTACATAAAAGGCATACATTTGTTTTCTTCAGAGAAGATGTGCTAGAAAAGAAAAATAAATTTGTAAGATAGATTAAGAGCTTGGATGTGATTAAGACGAGGTGAAACTAGAAAGAATAATGACTACAACTCTTTTATAAGAAAATTGAGCCCAACAAAAACATGGATACACAAATTGAAAAAGGTACTGTATTATCTGGATATATCTGAACATTTAATTTAAATCTGTGAGACAATGCTCTGTGATTAAGAAATCAGATAATCCAATGCCACACAATGTTGGTTAAGATTCCACAGACTTTAATACTGAATGTGATTAAACTTTTTTTCAAGAGCAATTATGATATATTTTTTTCGGGTAAAATAAAAGCTGGGTCAATCATTTTGTAAAATTTAGGAAGCAATAGAGCATAGCATTTGTATTATGGACTTGTAGATGACCTGCCTGTGTTTAAAGCGTATCACTGCCATTGTAGTTATATAAGTAGGGCAAGTTATCCAAGTTCTAGGTATTTCTGTGCCTAATCTATAAAATGCAGGTAATAAAGGTAGGTACCTCATACAGTTACAGGAGTAAATTTTTTGTTCATAGAACAGAACTTAGCACTTAGTAAGTGCCAGGTATGTGATTGCTCTAGTTATAAAAATTATTATAATTAAATGCTATGTTTAAATTGGGGGTTCCCAAATATAACTGTGGAAACTACCCAATGCTGTATACTTTTACTCAAGGGTTAAAGGCGCTCATGTTTCTGAGGCTAAAGGGACTGATACTGTACAAATGGAAGAAGCATGGATAGTATGTGCGTCTCACTACTATTTCTCCAGTGCATAGTAAGGTGCTTGCACATAGTAGGTTCTTGATGTTTTTACTGAAGGAATGAATGAATCACATTAAACATCAAATATTCAGAAACCATTAATATAAACCATTAATATTTCATTTTAACAGTCAAACAACATGGGCATATTTCTCTTCAAATTTCAATGTGAAAAATTAAATTTCAGAAAGACTAAATCAATAATTGATTCCTCTGCTTAAATCCCTCTTAATGTTTTTTTTTGTTTGTTTGTTTTTGTTTGTTTTGTTGTTTTGTTTTTTGCGGTACGCGGGCCTCTCACTGTTGTGGCCTCTCCCGTTGAGGAGCACAGGCTCCGGACGCGCAGGCTCAGCGGCCATGGCTCACGGGCCCAGCCGCTCCGCGGCATGTGGGATCTTCCCGGACCGGGGCATGAACGCGTGTCCCCTGCATCGGCAGGTGGACCCTCAACCACTGCCCCACCAGGGAAGCCCTTAATGTTGCTCTGAACATGATTTTACCACGCAAATATTCTACTTGCGCAGACTAGTTGAGAATTCACTGCCTGAAGTGGAAGCCGATGCCCGGCAGCAGCACAGCCTTCTGCATGTTCTTGCTGATGATTCTTCTTGCCTCAGTTAAAAGGTCTTGGAGGTTAAACAGGTGGAATCCTCTTAATGATAAATTTCATACTGTGCAAGGCCACTAAACTGCTGTCTAGTCTTTTCTTCTTCAGGTTGAACTTACTTCTTATCCATTTCCTAAATTATCTATAAATGACCCATAAGAAAACTGGGTCCCAGCAAGAGGTCAAAAATATATGGGATTTATTATAGCTAACATTCTAAGAAACTGGGGATAATGTTGTATCAATGCCTTTAAACAGCTGTATCTAGCCTGTGCTTCCAGTGGAGTTGAAAGGGGCTGATCTATCAGATATGGCATGTGATTGTAGATACAGTTACTGAATATTCATAGCTGAGTTGGTTACTCTTGCTACATATTGCATTTACAGTCCTCTGTATAATTAGCAAAGATATTATAGCTTGTATCTATAGACAAGTGGCTCGAAATTCAAGGAATTAAGCCCTGTGCAGTTATGACTAAGAAAAAATGTTCTCTGACATAAATGGCTCTGGATTCCCACTCTCCCTTATCTAATCTTAAATCTTAATAGCTAAGTTTTACCTTCCAATAAACAACCCTTCTGTCAAAAACAAAACAAGCAAAAACTCCAAAAGCAAAAAACACACACATCCATGGAGCTCCTGTTTTCCTGATAATCCATAAAAAAATAAAATTCACACTAAATATCTTGGCATATAATTACTTTCAGTTTAAACCTTTTATTCTATGTATTACTTGTTCTTTCCCTTTATTTTTGGGTCTTATCCTCCTAATATTATTGTAATCTACATGAAGACAAATACAGCATCACCCAATTTTGTGCCTCTGAAAATATTTTTCAGTCAAGTAAATCTATTTTCTCTAATAAGGTTCAACAATATAGTGTGCTTTCAAAGGTCTCTTTAATTGGGTTTGAAATAAACTAATGTAATTACTCTGCAGTCTCTGAGAATATATTTGCAAAATAGTGGGAGGTGTCCTTAATATGTAGGAGCCTGATCGTGGAGGCAGGAGATGGTTGTCACTAAAATGAGATGTTCCTAGAAAAATGGTTGCCTCTTTGGGAAAAAAAATTAGGGTATTTCAGAACCGCAAATTCCTTATGGAAAATGCTGTATGGAGTGGTGAGCGTTCATACAGCACATCAGAAAGGGAAAGAGAGACAAGAAGACAAGGGGTAGAGGAAATAAATTAAAATTAAAGAATCAACAAAACTCAATCATCACCTAAATACTTGGATTACAAACCTGTATATGTGAATGAACGCCTAAAAACACCTCTATTTTTTTCCACTGTGCACCTTGCTGTCCGCTTTGAGCCCACAGTTTAGAAGTAACATTGTCTATCTTGCTGAGTACCTGCAGAGATAAATCAAGTAAGAAGTGTTGAAATATTTTACCTTGACAAATTCTAAACATATAGAATTCTCCCAGTAATTTTTTTTCATTTTAATATCAACATGAATCCCTGAGAGAAAAGCTCAGACATTTTTCATTAGATGTCTTTGTTTTCTAGAACAGCACTGTGTCACCAGGGTACCTCATGAGCTTTGTGTAATAAAGTTGTGCATGAATATCTGTCAGTCAAGTCTGAAGTTACCTGGCACCATTTGATTAAGAACTCTTAACTACCTTAGTTTTTAAAAATCTGACAGCAAGAACAATTGGAAGTCTCAATATTAAATAATATTCATGTAGTCACATGAAAAGCACAGAACTGTTTACTAAACACAGTTTTGAGAATGACATTAGGTTCAGTGGGGATGGTGATGTTACAATGGGAGTCCATTCAATTCCAACAGCACATACGGGTGATGTGAGTGGGCACCTACTCATCTAAGCCAGCAAGAGCTCCCCACCCAACAAATGGACCCTCATTCTAAAGGGAAATTGAGAATCATCTCAGCAAACAAATTATCATGGCTCTTCTTTTAGAATGACACAAAATGAGCCATGAAGAAAGTAATTAAATAGGGAAGAGCAGTAGAGTTCCACATTTTAAAATAACTGACTTAGATGATGTATTTAATAGATGATGTATTAGATGTATTAGATGATGTACTTAGATGATGTATTTAACTGTGTTCATGCAACATAGTAATGCAACATTTAATGTTATTTTACTCAGCTGTGCACAAAATAAGGATCATATGTATTACCATTTTAATTATTTTATAATTAACTACTTATAAAATTTTAAGGTTGTTTTATAATTTTTCATCTACTAACACAAAATCTTATTCTGAAAAAATGAAAGCCTATTTCAGATAATTAATCTCAACCACAAAATATACCTGGTAAGTAATTCTCATTTTTCTGATGCAAACCCTGTAGTTAGCTGTATTGATTGTTTTGTCTAAAACCATTTTTAAAAACTCAGTGAGACACAAATGGTAAATTGTCACATCAATCCACAAGACTACTTGGATGCTTTCAGGTTATTAAACATGCACACATACATATACACAAACAAGTTTACTCTTAAACTGTTTTTGGTGAGAAGTCTCACCTATAATAAATAAAACTATTCTTCCAAAATTACTTTATAAATTTAACATGTTTCCAATTGAAAAAAAGTAACAGCATTTTTAAAATATGTTTATCTAATTTGGGGAGGAAAATAATATTTAATATGGCCAGGAAAATCGTAGAAGAAGACAGTTAAAAAATAAAAAAAAATACCTAATATTAAAATTACATCAAGCTACTAGGAAAGAAGTGGTTAAGCAGCTGATCTGCAGTCTACTTCTATTTATTGGGGAAAAATAAAGCAGGCAGCCCAAGTGTAATCTCTTTGCAAATATACTAAACATAGACTTTTTGGAAAACAAATTAATGCTATTTGACAGGGGGAGAGACCTTATCTGTGGCTGCTTTTAGCGAGATATCCCTGGTCTAAAACTGCTCATGTAAACAATTCTGAAATCTGGGGATTTATTTTTCAGACATGGCTTCTTGGAAAATGTCACATAAGCTATGAAACAGAGTATAAACGGAGATGCTTCAAAATTGAGTTGGCTTCTCCGTGTAAATGATGTGTCTATACATATACTTACAAACCTTATCTATTATATAAGGCATGTCTAATAGGGGAAGACAGGATCTAGGGGATCTGCATTAAAATTGCAGAAACTCTTTCTGTTTTGTCTGTATAACTTGGTCATCTAAAAGAAACCAGGACCCCCTGGAAAAATAGTTACCTCCAGGGATGGAACAGGATAACAAAAAGATGAGTCTGGAACATCTTCTTGGCCAGAAAGAAAGGAAATGATCAAAGAATGATTGGACTTGTCAAAGAGACACAGAAGTCAGTTTAAAGGGTCTCCTATAACTGAATCTGAATCTGGGACAATGTAAGAACCAATAAATAGTAATAGTGTTGACAACAAATTGGATAAAATAGGAATCCATGAGTCCACACTGATATAAATCAATAAATGGAGAATTTTTCTAACAAGAGAAAACCAACCTACAAATGTAGACAGAATAATGGAGTTAGACACAAATAGGCAATCATCATAAAATTAATGTGGCAAAAAATACTAAAGGAAGCAAAAATTAGTGGGTATAATTGAGTTGAGATCAGGATTTTACATACTCTCAAAATATCTCATCACAAAATATTTACTGATAACAAAGGGAACAAAAGTACTGAGACCAACAGACATCATGTACTAACCAATGGGATACAATAAAAATAATACAATATTGGTGATATTACAGGGAAAAACATGCTTAACATTGAACAAATCCAATTTGAAGTATGTTTCACAAAAAGACTGGATTATAACCTTTAAAAATATCAAGATCATAAAGTTTAAGGGAAATGAAGGAATTACTTCAGTTTTAAAGACACTAGGGACTTCCCTGGTGGTGTGGTGGTTGAAAATCCACCTGCCAATGCAGGGGACACAGGTTCCATCCTTGGTCCAGGAAGATCCCACATGCCACGGAGCAACTAGGCCCATGTGCCACAACTACTGAGCCTGAGCTCTAGAGCCTGCGAGCCACAACTACTGAGCCCACGTGCCACACGACTGAAGCCTGCGTGCCTAGAGCCTGTGCCCCACAACAAGAAGCCACTGCAATGAGAAGCCTGTGCACCATAACGAAGAGTAGCCCCCCTGCTTGCCACAACTAGAGAAAGCCCGCATGCAACAACGAAGACCCAACGCAGCCAAAAATAAAATAAAAATAAATAAATTTACAAAAAATAAAGACACTAGAAAGAAATAACAATGGAGTGTGATAAGTAATTCTGTATTCAACTCAATTTTTCCTATAAAAGATGTTATTGGGACAATGGGAAAAAAACCAGAATCTCTGAGTGAAAGGTAGAATGCAGTTATCTGTGAGATTCTTGCAACCTTTTGTGAGTATGAAACAATTTAATTTCTTTTTTTACAAAAAAACAATTTGAAAGAGAATATTGGAGAATGTAGCACCACTATATCAAAGACAGCAAGAAGGCACATCCGAATATCACCAAAACATATATATTCATTTGATCGTGTTATTCTCAGAATATTGATACTGAAACCTATATGACATATTTCAAGGGTAAAACAGTATTACACAGAAGCTGCAACCTCAGAATAAAGACCATAATCATAAATAGAATAGTTTAAAGAAATCCTATTAGCCATTCAGGTCCAATTCTACTAAAGCTTTTTTTCAATCATACTGTTTTCAAACCAGTGAAGTGTTGATAACTGTCCATTTTCATTTATTAGCAGACTACATATTTTAATAACACTGAATTATACAATATGAATTTTTGTAGGAGAAATTCAGAAAATGCAATTGCCTAAGCAGTACCTGGAGAGAACCAACTGTGGCACCATTCATATGAGTCCAGAATACCAGGGTACATTTTGGTCCCGTGCGTGAAATAACAGGAGTGAGAATGTCAGCCATGTCACCAAACTTTCCATTTGAGCTATCAGCATACAGGTACCATCCATCTGCGGTATTTCTGGGGAAAGAATGATGCATTTATCAGGTAAAAAAAGAAAATCATAAAATACAGTTTGTCATTAACCATATTTTATTGTTCTAAAATTTCTCCTAAAAGTATAACAATGTTTTTAGAACAATGGTGATGCATAAATAATTCTACTATTTTGATTTTGAATCCATGTGTCCATTGGTACAACGTACAAAAATTATGGTAAAGGTTGAAATCATTAGGTCTAATATGTAATAACTTGGTTGATTTTTTTATAATAATACTGCTGATACTCTGATCAGTTTTGTAGAGTTTTTTTATGTGGGTAAAATGAGACATTGAAGCACTGAATACATTTAGAAGAGGCATAAAAAGAACAAAAATATAAATAATTAAAGTATGAAAAAGAGAAAGGAAACTGTCTTGGAGTTCTACTCACTGGTCTAAAAGGCTTTCAGGTTCAAATTTATTTTATCTATTAATTTAGGTAAGTTTTACTTAAACATTTTAATAAGCAGGTAGATAACCTTTTAATGTTGTTTTAAGTAAAGAAGGGTATTTATTAGTTCACACAACTGAAAAGTACAGGGGATACACTAGCTTCAGGCACAGTTGGATCCAGGGGCACAAACACTGTTATCAGGACTCAAGTCTCTCCATCATCTGGCTTAAGTGGGTAGATAATTTTTAAAGTGTGTCTTTTTATTCCCCTAGTTCCAAACCAGAGAGGGAAAATAATGATGGAAACACTTAAATATCAATGTAATCTTGCCATAAGGGATAGAGTTTATGCCCCCACTTTAATTACCAATTCAAAAAAGAGATAATAAAACATTAAAGACATGCTATTTTTGAAATATTAAATAAGGAAGTGATTCCTCAAAATTCGGACATTCTGGCACTCTTTAATCTCTTTGATTAATTATATTTCACACATGTGATATTAGTACCATGGAGTTTAAACTTGCTACTTATTAAAACCATTTTGAAAGTTTTATCTTTTTTTTTTTTTTTTGAGGAAAGACATGAATCATTAATAGAAAATAGATGGAGAGAAAGAGAGAGGTATTCATTCAGTCACCACGTATTTATTGAGTCAGTCTTTCCATTGTTACTTGTCCAAGGCACTGGGAATGTGCTGTGGGCAAAACACATGGCAGGGCTGGCCTCTGACCTCAGCACTTACTAGACGGGCAACATTAGGCAGGTTATTCAACCTCTCTGAACCTGTTGGTTTCTTCATTTATAAAACAGGATAGCTCCATGTTACTACTAGGAGTTAGAAATAAAATAAGTGGACTTTCTATCCCAGTACTGGCCCATCTTACATATTTAATAAATGGTAGTTGTGATTTGTGGTTATGTTTATGTCATTAGTTGCTGCTAATAAAGAATTCAGTGCCCTGTGAACTACACAGGGTATGAATTAAGACTGCTTTGAAGAGCTAGGATTATTATATTAATTTGTCTGAATTGTGTGTCAATGAATAGAAAGTTCCAGCTTTGTTCCTTGTGTGTGTTTAATATCCCAGGACCCCACAGATGCTGAGAACAAAGATGAATACATGAATTCTTCATTGGTTCACAGATTCACTGTGATCCAGCATAATTTTAGTAGATATATTTTCCCCAAAATTGACAAACTGATTCTAAGCTTAATATGGAAATCCAAAGGACTAAGAATAGCCAATTTCATCACAAAGGAGAACAAAGTTAGACAATTTACTCTATCAGATACTGATTCATTATAATGGTAGAATAATCAAGACAGGGTGGTATTGAAGTAAAGATGGAAAAATGGGCCAGAGAAATGGATAAAAGAGTCCTGAAAATTCTACATGTATTTATACATCTGATTTATGAAAAGCTTAGCTCTTCAGAGCTGTGAAGGAAAGGACAATCTTTTCAATGTGGATTGAATAAATTAGGTAGCCTTGTGGGGAAAAAACAAACCTTGACCCCTATTTCACAGCATTCAAAAAATAATAAACTGCAGGTAGAATGTACCTGACATGTGAAAGGTAAGACAACAAAGCTTGCCTAAGATACATAACAATATCTTCATGATATGAGACTGAGAATTAATTTTTAATAATATGTAAGGATTACTATCCATAAGGGGAAATACAAAAAATAGGACTGTATTCAAATTAAGGATTTCAGTTTATCAGAGATACCAATATGATGATCAAGGCCAACCAGTGAATGGGAGAAAACATTTGCATCCCATTTAACGAATGTTACACTTACTATCTACTATATGTCATGCACTATGCCAGACGTTCAGCAATGCCTGTGTGTTTGTAGTGTGTGTATGTCTTTATACATACATATTACATAACTACATACATACAAGGAAGAACGGAATGAAACGTCCCCAAATGCTAATATGTTTTTATCTTTGTTTGGGGGCCATGGCTATTTTCTTTCCTACACAGTGCCTGGTTCACAGTAGACTCTCCAAAAGTACTTGATAAACAAAATACACAAGGTAGTTTAAAATCAGTACAGCACATGTGGAAATAAATAGACCAATGGAGTGACAGAACTGTAGAGTCAGATAAAATTACACAGGAAAAGTTGATCATAATATATTCCAGGCTGGGGGAGAAAAAAACATAAAAAGACAGAACAATGTTAGACACCACGGAAGAATTAAGTGACTAAAAGTCACAATTCTAGTAATGATAAAAGCATCTACTCAATGGTTCTTCAACTGGAGGTCCCTGTACTAATTTCCCAGAAACTACACGATGAAAAATGTTAATGTTTAATTTCCTCAATACAGTATAACTTGAGAAAATTCAGTCACAATAATAAATTTAAAATAAATTATTGAAACAATTCTTTATAATTATATATCCTTGAAATATATATATTTCAACTGCAAGGAAAACGAAAAAAGGGAGACATGCCAGGAGATCAATTTGAAAAATGCAAATAACAAAACTACATTTGTGTTTTTACACTGCCCCACAAACACCGTACTAGTGTAAAAGTATATCATTCGGTCGCCAGTCTTTTATGCATTAATTGGGGGCACATGATGTATGCATGATTCCTAATGGAAAAATGAAGAATTATACGAACACTTGCCTATGTCTGAGATGAGATTATCTGAGCACGTACCTGCAAAGGAAATCAACTGCCCCCCTGGGATGAATACAGCAGTAATGATCACACCTAACAGTGCTGTCACTCGTAAAGTATCAGCATCTCTCTACCAGCCTTCAAATTGTCATTTCTCAAACAGGGCTGGAAGGAGGATGTTTTATAGAAATATACCTTTCCTAACAAAACACATCATAAACCACACAGTGGTAAAGGTTTAAAGAAAGCAGTGCTTTACACTCAGGTGTTGCGAAAATAAAGATCCCAGGCGATGATGTATAAGTCATTAAAAAGTCACTTATTAAAAGAGATCTGATTTATAGTCCAAGCTATTTTAACGAACGTTGCCTAAGCCTCATAGGATAATCAGTTTCTAAAGTCTTAATATTACACAAATTAAGCAATTTAAAAATTGACATTTTTCCCCCTTATTTGAGAATCTCCTGGGTATTCACCCTAATTAAATTAATAAGAAAAAATACCCTTGCATGGACAAATAAAAATATTCTTGAGTTACGTCAATTGACCTTTAATACTTGTACAGTATAAGGGACATATTCTTCAGGCTTATCCTTTGGGTTGAGATATAGCCTCAATATATAGTGATTGATTATGACGATGTAGGCTGTTATAACATACCTGATGGGATATGAGCTACTGAAAGTTGTCATGAACTTGATTACTTTCATGAGAAACAGAAAATACAAACTGTTCAACAGTACAATCCTCCTAGGGGTTTCCACAGTACTACCCTCGTGTCTGTGGTGCACCAACCTTGCTATGTGCAACTGCTCCCCGCCCCTCCCACCAACTCCACGGTCTGACCCACCAACTGCTGGAGCTTCTTAAATAAGACGGAACACTCAGAGTTCTTATGTGGGATTTTTAGAATATAAATTAAGGAAAAAGGAACATTCCTTCTTGAATGTCAAGGCATGCTTCCCCTCCATCCTCCCACCCCACCAACCAAGGTTTGAAACCGGCTCTGTCGGACTCCAAAATTCCACACACACCCTCTAGACTCTGTCGGAGTATTGCAGAAGAGACAAACAAACAAAAAAGTTTCTATTTGACCTTATTGGTCCTTTATAATACACATCTGATCCTACCATCCTGCTAGAAATCTTCAACACACCTTTACCGACTCAAAGTGAGATCCTTGAACTAAACTGTATGTTCCTGGATTGCAAGTAAATAAGAAGCCACAGTAAAATACACATCAGTTCATTACACACACTGTCAGATCAGCGGACACTTTTTTTCATAGTGAGACTTTCTTGATAATTGAAGCAGTGAATTAATTTGCATTCCGGTGCAAGCTCTTTTATATCGTTATGTATTTGTAACTAACAGTCCACAGGAGGGGGGAGATAGATGGGCCCAGCTGGTGCTTGTCAAGTGGAGTAAAATTGAAGCTTTGTTCTCACCCAGGAACTCCAAGGACAAAGCTAGTGGCAGAAGCTGAGCTCTGCTGAGGTAAAGAGATAAGGTGCCCACTCCTGAGGTCAAGGAAGACTTCCCTCTGCACATGTGCAGGAAGGCTTCTTGGGGGTCAAAAAGGGAGGGGGGCACCACCCCATAATACGTGTGCACATGCACCCACAGGCCTCTGTGGTGGGATCAGTCTTAGCAAAAAGTTGAGCGTGCATGTTGGGGACGGTCCTGGAAATATTCAGGTATGAAAAAACACGAGAAAATTGGCCAAAGGTAAACAAAGACCTGGAAGGACTGTCCTGTGTAAGTGAGTTAAATCATGTCTTTACAGCACTCTTCATTCAGGATGCCCCCAGTCCCCTCCAGGTGTGCATCCCTGCTTTGCTTCTGACTTACTGTTCTCCTTCTTAGAGAGGACACCATACCCCTTCTCACTGGATGTGTATTTCTGCCTTGCTGCTGTCTTAAATAAACAAACTGTTTGTCTGTGTGCTCTCCCACATGTTATGCTGTGTCTCCAATAATAAACTTTGTAACTGTTTTTACAGTTTTTGCCTCCTTAAACATTCTTGCTTTCAAATAGGGGAAAGAGCTGGGGCCACTTTGCTTCTAGCCCCTAGCCCCTGGCGGTCTAGTGGCTAGGATTCCTGGTTTTCATCCAGGCTACCCAGGTTCAATTCCTGGGCAGGAAACTAAGATCTCCCTTCAGGACCACTCACTGCTGTCTTCTCCGAGATCACCCAGAGTGGTCTTTCATACTGAATTGGTATATAACCAGGATCAGAGAATATTTTTCTGTAAAGGTCATACGGTAAATATTTTAGGCTTTGTGGGCCATACGGTCTTTGTTACAATTATCAGCTCTGTCTTTGTGGCATAAAAGCATCTATGGACTGCTTAAATGAATGATTATAGCCATGTTCCCAATACAACTATATTAACAAAAACAGGCATCAGACCAGAATTGGCCCACAGGCCACAATTTGTTCACCACCATTCTATGGATAAAATTCTCAATTCATCAGGATCTGAGAAATAACTTTCTATACTAATATCCAGCTTCATCTTTCATATATTACTTTACTCAGACACCGAGATTTATACCCATCGTATGTGTTCATGCAGTTACTTGGACACATCATGTACTTTATTTTCTCTGTCTCCCTTACACTGGTCTTTCTCCTGAGCACACATATAACCTCTACTCTTGGTCTTTCCCCTATACTACTTTGATTTACCTTCCCCAACATATCTCAAGTACACTCTCATTTCCAAGCCTTCTTAAATTCCTACACTCAAAATCCCCTGATTAAAAATCACCCCCTCACTTAAGAATTCCATAGCATTTTATACATAACTTTTTATTTTATTTTATTTTTATTATTTTTTTTGGCGGTACGCGGGCCTCTCATTGTTGTGGCCTCTCCCGTTGCGGAGCACAGGCTCTGGACGCGCAGGCTCAGCGGCCATGGCTCATGGGCTCAGCCGCTCCGCGGCATGTGGGATCCTCCCGGACCAGGGCACGAACCCACGTCCCCTGCATCAGCAGGCGGACTTTCAACCACTGCGCCACCAGGGAAGCCCTATACATAACTTTTTAGATGCATTTTTCATATTAGATTTTAATTCATTGAATATGAAGTTATATGCCCCACTAGATCATAAATATACCAAGGCACATATTTGAACTTACTTATTAAAGTATCTAGAATACCTTATAAAATGGCTTAAACTCAACTGGTACTTAATAAATGTTTCCTGAATATGTTGCTAAATAAGCAGGAGATATTTCTTGCTTTTCTATAACAAAATTCTCCTTTACACATACAATTTGCATCTCAATTTTAAAAAAGGATTTACAATTTTAGCAGCTTTTGGATTTCTCTTTCCTAGTCTTATGAAACCAAAAATGAAGAAAAAGCATTTGTTGAAATTTTATATAACCACCTGTTTTACCAAATCAAATTCAATAACAAAGGTATTACAGTCAACTACTTTAATTAGGAGCACCCATGGTTCTTGTTTCAATATTGTACGACATTCACTGGAGAATAGCTCTTTGTGAGGCAAGAAGAAACACATTTAAAAAAAAAACAACTGATAAATTTAAAACTCTAAGAAATTACACAATGTAGTTATATTTATTTATGATCTAATTCCAAAACAGGAATTCAGAAGGCTCACTAAAATATGTATATTCTTTGTTAAATAGATTTCAGGTCAAAGAAACACTAGCTTCTACAATATATAAAATATGGGAATTTTTAGAATCAGTCTTTAAATTAGTAGGCCTTTAAATTAGGGAGTATTAAATAATAGTTTATTATTTGATACTTGCAACAAACCTAAGAAGGTAGGATTATACATTACTATTTCATACATGAGATATCTAAAATTAAACAATATGCCAATGGTAATTCCCTTGGTAAATACTGAAGTTAGGACTAGAGTTAGATTCGTCTCCCCATATTTTATACTCTACACTAGTTGTCCTCTAAGGATGGTTCTGGACCAGCAGCATCAGCATCACCTGGAAACTTATTTAAAGGGCCAATTCTTGGGCCCTATCTCAGACCTACTGAATCAGGAACTCTGGAGTAGGGCTCAGCAATCTGTTTAAAAATTGTTTCAGGGGCTTTCCTGGTGGCACAGTGGTTGAGAGTCTGCCTGCTGATGCAGGGGACACGGGTTCGTGCCCCGGTTCGGGAAGATCCCACATGCCGCGGGGCGGCTAGGCTCGTGAGCCATGGCCACTGAGCCTGCGCGTCCGGAGCCTGTGCTCCGCAACGGGAGAGGCCACAACAGTGAGAGGTCCGCATACCGAAAAAAAAAAAAAAAATCGTTTCAGGTTATTCTGCTGCATGCTAAATTTTGAGACCCACTGCTCAAAACCACTGACACTAACAGTTAAGAGTATTTACAATTCCAAGTTGTTAAATCAAGATGCTAATCCAAAAGGAATATGTAGAAAAACAGCTATTCAAGCTTTATTATCCTTGCTACAATAAACACTGTGGGGAAAATAACTATAAGATTAAAGAATTTTTTGACATTTGTTATTACAATACCTCATTTTCCATTACGTAATGTGTAGGAAACAGCTCCTATGTTCTAATAGTAGAAGGAGAAGAAGAAGAAGAGGAGGAGGAAGGAAGGAGAAATGAGGAAGAAGAAAGAGAGGAAGAGAGGAGAAGGAGAAGAAGAAGGGCAAGGAGAACAAGAAGGGCAAGGAGAACAAGAAGGAGAAGGAGGAGAAGGAGGAGAAGGAGAAGGAGGAGAAGGAGGAGAAGGAGAAGGAGAAGAAGAAGAGGAGGAAGAGGAAGAAGAGGAAGAAGAGGAAGAAAGAGGAGGAGGAGGAGGAGGGGGAGGAGGAGAAAATGGTTGGGAGAATTATGGGTTGAAATTCTTAGTCGAGTGTATTTGAGAAACACAGGGCACAACTCAAGGGTTCCATTTAGACAAACACACACACACACACACACAGACACACACACACACAGACACACACACACAGACACACACACACACAGACACACACACACACAGACACACACACACAGACACACACACACAGACACACACACACACAGACACACACACACACACAGACACACACACACACAGACACACACACACACAGACACACACAGACACACACACACACACAGACACACACACACACACACACAGACACACACACACACAGAGACACACACACACACACACAGACACACACACACACAGACACACACACACACACACAGAGACACACACACACACACACACAGTTTGATGTAAATAGTCCTTCAGGAGTTCTGTAGACAAGAACTGTAGCCATTATATTCTTTTTTTTTTTTTTTAACTCATGGATCCCTAATGTATTTGAACAACACCAAAAATAGTCTGGCACAGGGTAAGTACTCAATAAGTATTTGTCAGCTGAGTAAATAAAAAATACTAATGACTTGTGTTTGAGAATCACTAAATACCTTTTAATAAAATTTTTTGACCTAGCTTTCAAAATAAGTTAGAATAATTTAAATTTTTGAGAATTTTAAAATAATTTTAAAATTAAAAAACGTATCAGAGTTATAAGAAATGACTCATATTTATGCAAGAATTTACTCACATGTAATTGTGAATGAAAACTCTATTTGCTCCAGACAAAACAGACTTCAAAGTAAAGAAAGTTATCAGGGATAAAGAAGGTATTTCATAATGACAAAAAGTTCAATAGTTCAAGAAGACATAACAATCCTCAACATATCTGAGCCTAACAACAGAGTGTCAAAGTGAGGCAAAAACTAATAAAACAGCAAACAGAAATAAATGAATCCACTATCGTTGTTAGAGACTTCAACACCCCTTTATCAAAGATGAACACAAACGGCAGGCAAAAGAACAGTAAGATACGCATTTGCAATATAATGAAGTTGGACCTTTACCTTATATCATACACAAATATTAACTCAGACTAAATCACAACCCCAAACAGAAGAGCTATAAAACTCTCAGAACAAAGCCAGGGGAAAAGCCTCATGACATTGAATTTGGCAGCTATGTCTTGGATATGAAAAGGCAACAAAAGAAAAAATAGATAAACTGAACTACATCGAAATTAAAGATGTTGTGCATCAAAGAACACTATCAACAGAGTGAAAAGTCAACCCATAGAATCTGAGAAAATATCTGCAAATCATAGTCTGATAAGAGATTAATATCCAGAATATATAAAGAACTCCTACAACTCAACAACAAGAAAGCAAAAAACCCAATTCAAAGTGAGCAAAAGAACTTAACAGATATGCAAATTACCAAGAAGCACAAAGAAAGACAGTCAATGTCACTAGCATTAGGGAGATGCAAATCAAAACCGCAATGTGATATGACTTCACACCCATTATCTTGGCTATTGTAAAACAAAACAAAACAAAAAATAAATGTTGTCAAGAACGTGGAGGAAGAAATGCTTGTTATATATGTAAAATTTTATGTTACATATATTTTATCATAATAAAAAATTTTCTTAAGATTTATTTTAATAGGAAGCAAATTAAAGATCTTATCACCTTTCAGGAGAGAAAAAGCATTAGCTCTATTCAAATCCAATATTTAATATCTTCCAATACTTTGCTTTATTCCTCTTACCATAATTATATAAAGAAAACATAAAGACTTTTTATCTTAAGTATCATATATATAAGTATGCCCTCAAATCTCTAATTTACCCAGTGGATATTACCTGTATTATCATTTTCTATAGGTTCCATGTCATGAAAAAGATTGAGAAGCCCAGCTATATTCCAGCTTCCTTTCCTATCTATTGGCTAGTTAATTTAGTTGTAGGAATATAGGAATTGAAAGTCAAAGGAGAAATGAGAGTAAGCAGAAGTATAGCACTCTGTCTCAAAAAAGTAATATCTGTAATGGAGAGATAACAACTGCTTGGAAAATCTTCCTTTGAAAAGCAGTTTGGCTTATTCCATAATCTAAAATCAGTATAAGCCTGCTAACGTCAAGGGGATAAAATCTATGTACAAGCAGTCTACGTTAACAGGTAATAGGCTTGTCAGATGTAAATGAAAATCACAAGTATGCAAATGAGTCAGGTTTTCCAGTCATATTCTGACTCCTTCAACATTACCAGGGTCTGAAAAAAAGTGAGCTGTCCTATGCTCAAAATTTAAATGATTTCTGTATTTGAATACTTTTCAAGATGATTAAAGCTATGATGCCTTGAGATTAAACACTTCTCCCTTTGCACCATTGTTTTCTAAAACGCCACACTGTACTACAGATTAAATTAGTAATAAAGCACGAGTAAGAAACAGCTATGATGTCTGAAACTACCTGCTGTCCTGTGTTACACACAGAAAGCTGACCCTCAGATTTGTGCATTTGTAGAGAGAGAGGATTTGGTTCTGGTTCTTAACCTCCTTACAATCACAGTTATCAAAGGGGATTCATGTTGTGCCATTTCTTCTCTGTGAGCTGCCACCAGAGTTCAACATCAGTATTTTAACACATGTATACTTTGTTAAGGATGGTCATGAATTATCATTCTTTGACCTTTACATTATTCTACAGCATTGCTCATCAGCAACTGCTGTTATCAGTTATTTATAGTATCACTGGTCTGTGATGGAAAGGGCAATCTAAATTCTGAATATATAAAAGATGGAGATCATGTTAGAAGCATTTGAAAATGTAAACAAACACTACCACAGTGTTTTGTGGCTGATTCTGTTTTTCTAATAACGTGAATACAGAATATCACAACTGGAATCTATACTAAGGCAATGCTAGTAATGAAACAGAAATGGTACAAGCTATGACAGTTAAGTGCTGTTAAGAGGGAAATCTTTTTTGAATGGAACATGAATAGTGAATGGGTCTAGTCCAGGGTAATTCTGGAGCAGATTTTTCCACTCTATAAAAAGCCTCTCATGTCCTTTCATTTTACACCGGACTTTGAAATACACCAATTCTATTGATTAGAACTACTGGGTGTCCATATTTATGTTTCAGAAATTTTGTTGATAAAAACTGAATTACTGAATTTAATATTTAAATTAAAAAATAATTTAATAGTAAATAAAATAAAAATCATTTAATTTTTAAAACCTACGTTTTCTAATTAACTCACTAAAAGCTTTCCCAGAATACTATATTGAGTTCATGACATCCTAACCAACAGTATAACTGTATTTGGTTAGAAAACTTTGTATTTAACTTAAAAGAGACTGAAAACTAATCCCTGGCAGGAAATTTAGATCCCACTTTAAAGAGAATATGAGAAAATTTTATTTTAAACTTAGTGATTTCCCCAAAGAAATTCTAGGTCAAGATATTTTTCTGTGTCTTTCTTCTCTTTTACAAGAAACTGCATACAGCTCATGTAAAATACATCCAAAGTTAATAAAAGTAATATATCCATGCATATGAGTTAAAAACATAACAGATCAGGAAATAATCCATAAAAGCACTATAATTCTATCTATAGCAGCTTAGAAAAGAGAACTAATTTTATCCTCAAAATTTTATTATTGCCACCAATCTCCTCTGGCTTTGCTTTCAGCTTCACTTTATCTTTTAAGGACTCCTACATTGGTCCAAATATTAAATGTTTCAACTGTGTTGTCTTATCTTTTCATCACTCCTCTTTGCTCACAGTCACTTGGTATGAGACCAGCACTATGGTAGGTGTTATAAAACAGTCAAATTGTCAGCACCCTTTTCCTTGAGATACTTACAGTATCATGAAGGAGTTAGACAAGTAAATTAACATTGGTGGTATTCTGGGACACGTGCTGTACTACAGCTAATGCCCAAAGAACTATTTGGATTTGACTGGAGAGAGGGATCAGTGAAAGTTTCCCAGAAAAACTGACTTTCAACTAAGATTGAAAGGATGGTTAGGAGACAGTCGAATGAAAGTACCATGGCATGACAGAGAGTCACATTTAGAGAATAAATAGATTTGCTGGATGAACGGGAGAGTGGGCTGTTGATGATGAGACCAAAATAAGGAGCCTGAGTCAGACAAGAAAACATCTTAATGATGGATGTATTAACTAACCTTACTCTGGTAATCATTTTGCAATATGTATACATATGTAGAATCATTACATTGTACAACCTAAGCTTACACAATGTTATATGTCAGTTTTATCTCAATAAAGTTGGAAACAACAAAAAAATTACAATACCAAGCTAAGGCGATGAATAACATCGACTTGGATATTTGCTAAAGAACTCAAAAACAAAATCAGGTATCTTTTTCTGTTCCCACAGAAAGTCCAACCTTGGGTTGGACTTCTGCCAACCCTGGCTTCCAAGTTAAAAACTAACAGTGCTCATTAGCAGCTCTTTGTTTTTTGCCGTACATTTCCAATTAATCCAACTGTACTGCATTCATGTGATACATGTATTACATCAAATTATATAGCCATTCCTCTTTTTTGTCCTTCCTAATTTCACTCCTTACTCATCACTTAGAGTATTTCAACAATGGAATAGCTATCAAGCACAAAGTGACATGCTACTCCAGTCAGTCACTGTTACCAATAATTTTAGAAAAGCAAATCCAAGCACACCTTTCCCTTCATTAACTGTCTGTTTTATCACTCTACTATTGCAGAATAGCCCCAACTCTGAAGACTGCTATACAATGAATCACCCAGGTTCCATTAGCTTCTAACTTCCAATTAGAATTGGCTGGTGTAAGATACCGGCAGAAGACTGTAGGGTGTAAGGAAAGAGCATTCAGGGTATTTATTCCCACAAACCCATCCCCTTCCCTCTCTGCCTCATCATGGTTGTGGCAGGGAGACACAAAGTGAAGAGGAGGTGGGTAGCCTACCTGAAAAAGAATTCAGAGTAATGATAGTAAATATGATCCAAGATCTCGAAAAATGAATGGAGGCTCAGACCGAGAGGATACAAAAAATGTTTAATAGATAAAAGCTTTAAATAACAGAGATGAACAATACAGTAACTGAAATGAAAAATACACTAGAAGGAATCAATAGCACAATAAATGAGTCAGAAGAAAGAATAAGTGAGCTGGAAGACAGATGGTGGAAATCACTGCTGCAGGACAGAATAAAGGAAAATGTAAAGAAATGAGGACATGAGCTGCTTGTAAATTTTGGAGATTAATCCTTTGTCAGTTGCTTCATCTGCAAATATTTTCTCCCATTCTGAGGGTTGTCTTTTGGCCTTGTTTATGGTTTCCTTTGCTGTGCAAAAGCTTTGAAGTTTCATTAGGTCCCATTTGTTTACTTTTGTTTTTATTTCCATTTCTCTAGGAGGTGGGTCAAAAAGGATATTGCTGTGATTTATGTCATAGAGTGTTCTGCCTATGTTTTGCTCTAAGAATTTGATAGTTTCTGGCCTTACATTTAGGTCTTTAATCCATTTTGAGCTTATTTTTGGGTATGGTGTTAGGGAGCGTTCTAATCTCATACTTTTACATGTACCTGTCCAGTTTTCTCAGCACCACTTATTGAAGAGGCTGTCTTTTCTCCACTGTACATTCCTGCCTCCTTTATCAAAGATAAGGTGACCATATGTGCATGGGTTTACCTCTGGGCTTTCTATCCTGTTCCATTGATCTATATTTCTGTTTCTGTGCCAGTACCATACTGTCTTGATTACTGTAGCTCATGCAGCTCAATAACAAAAAAACAAACAACCCAATCCAAAAATGGGCAGAAGACCTAAATAGACATTTCTCCAAAGAAGATATACGGATTGCCAACAAACACATGAAAGAATGCTCAACATCACTAATCATTAGAGAAATGCAAATCAAAACTACAATGAGATATCATCTCACACCAGTCAGAATGGCCATCATCAAAAAATCTAGAAACAATAAATGCTGGAGAGGGTGTGGAGAAAAGGGAACACTTTTGCACTGCTGGTGGGAATGTGAATTAGTACAGCGACTATGGAGAACAGTATGCAGGTTCCTTAAAAAACTACAAATAGAACTACCATATGACCCAGCAATCCTACTACTGGGCATATACCCTGAGAAAACCATAATTCAAAGAGTCGTGTCCCAAAATATTCACTGCAGCTCTATTTACAACAGCCAGGAGATGGAAGCAACCTAAGTGTCCATCATCGGATGAGTGGATAAAGAAACTGTGGCACATATATACAATGGAATATTACTCAGCCATAAAAGGAAACAAAATTGAGTTATTTGTAGTGAGGTGGATGGACCTAGAGTCTGTCATACAGAGTGAAGTAAGTCAGAAAGAGAAAGACAAATACCGTATGCTCACACATATATATGGAATCTAAGAAAAAAAAATGTCATGAAGAACCTAGGGGTAAGACGGGAATAAAGACACAGACCTACTAGAGAATGGACTTGAGGATATGGGGTGGGGGAAGGGTAAGCTGTGATAAAGTGAGAGAGTGGCATGGACATATATACACTACCAAACGTAAAATAGATAGCTAGTGGGAAGCAGCCGCATAGCGCAGGGAGATCAGCTCGGTGCTTTGTGACCACCTAGAGGGGTGGAATAGGAAGGGTGCGAGGGAGGGAGACTCAAGAGAGAAGAGATATGGGGATATATGTATATGTCTAACTGATTCACTTTATTATAAAGCAGAAATTAACACACCATTGTAAAGCAATTAATCTCCAATAAAGATGTAAAAAAAAAAAAAAAAAGAAATGAGAACAGTCTAAGAAACCTCTGGAACAACATTAAACTCACTGACATTCACATTATAGAGGTCCCAGAAGGATGAGAGAGAGAAAAAGGGTCTGAGAAAATATTTGAAGAGATAATAAACTGAAAACTTCCCTAACATGGAAAAGGAAACACTCACTCAAATCCAGGAAGCACAGAGAGTCCCAGGCAGGATAAACCGAAGGAGGAACACTTCGAGACACATATTAATCAAATTGACAAAAGCTAATGACAAAGAGAAAACTAACATTTATTACGGCTCCATGATGGGTATAACTGCTACTTTATCTTTTCCTGGTGAATTTCTGCGCAGCTCTTTAAAGCCAGCTCAAAAATTACTTCTCGTAACAATTTTTTTTCTTTGTGTACTATCAACCCTCCTTCCTCTGCACCCAAATAACACTGTACCTTCTTTATGATCCTTGTATTCTGTTTTAAATGATATTTAATATTTAAAATTTCTCTTATCTCTTAGATTTTAAAATCCTTGCATCTCCTTCTATTACTTGCATAAAGTATTTCTCATAACTGGTATGCAAAAATATCTCTTAAATTGCATTATAATGTGTCTTCAGAAGTAACCTCTTAGGGAATAAAAATGATGTTATGAATATAGTTTACACATTTATGAAGCTGTGTATGATGTCATTACAGTCATAAAAATTTGACTAGATATACAGAGACAAATCTGAAAAAAAACAATGATGATACAGTTTTTAAAATCTGGAATCTGACCCAAACATTTTCCCAGAATGTATTATTTGTACTGTTAGGCCACAAACGAAATATCTAAATATTTTTAGTTGTCTAAAGAAAACATCATGTATATATACTTGTTCTTTTAATCTTATGATTATAGAATTTAAAGAACTCTAATTATTTTATGCTGAATAGTAATAATGAGGAAAATGGAATTACTTTATAAAAATGAAAATAGTTATGTCAATAATAAATTATTCCAGTTAAAACAAAGTTCAGGGCTTCCCTGGTGGCGCAGTGGTTGAGAGTCCGCCTGCCGATGCAGGAGACACGGGTTCGTGCCCCGGTCCGGGAAGATCCCACATGCCGCGGAGCGGCTGGGCCCGTGAGCCATGGCCACTGAGCCTGCGCGTCCGGAGCCTGTGCTCCGCAACGGGAGAGGCCACAACAGTGAGAGGCCCGCGTACCGCAAAAGAAAAACAAAAACAAAGTTCACAGAACTAGTGCATTTTAGTGAGATCATTAATATTACTTACACCTCCTTAACTTAATTTTTATTATTATTGTTAACTCTCACCTTGTTCTCAAAATGTACTGCTATTTACAAAAATACGTGATATGGTATAATATCATGAACTAAAAGATACATATACACAAATATATATATTTTGTTCTTACCTCGTATATACATATGAGGTAAGAACGAAAGAAAATAAGGATTGAGACACTAAATGGAGCCACATGTAAAACTGGATCACAAAATGCATTCTGTAAGTTTTACACAATCACTAATATTAGATTAAAATTTTCATTCTTTCTGTGAGTCAATATGAACAGGGAAGTATAAATAGTAAAGTAATTCAGAGCCTCAAGAAAATGTGAAGCCAACGTGATTGTATTAGCCTTTGGCATCAATGATTTCTTACTGTCACAGGGAACATACACACACTCTTGATGGTCTACCTTTCTCAATATGACAGAAAGTTGATAAAGTAAAAAAAAATAAGTTAGAAACGCATTTTTGGAGCCATTCATGTATGAGTACCAGGGCAAAAAAAAAAAAAATCCCCGGAGGTTATGTTTTGGGTTATTGGTATATTTAAGAGTGTCTCCAGGTTAAGTCCAATGTGCTGCCAATCTTGAGAACTGGAGCTTGACTAAACAAATGGGTCTTCAAAGTGTGGCTGCCAGACCAGCAGCACCAGCAGCACCTGGGAACTTAAAAATGTAATATTAGGGTCGACCTCAGACCTACTTAATCAGAAATTCTGGAGTGAGCCCAAGATTCCTGTGTTTTAATAAGCTCTCCAGGTGATTCTGATGCGTGCTTGAGAACCTCTGGACTAAAACAATCCCCAGCAAAGCAGAGTAAGATTGCCTTACACCAACAAAATTTGTGTTTTGTACATTAAGAACAAAAGAAGGCAAGAATGGATTTGGGCACTGGACATTTCTTATTATTGTTTTCTCTCCAGGTTACTGTCACTAACACTTCACCTATCTTCCCTTCCTTTTTCTTCAGAATTATTTATAGAGTACCAGTTTTCTGTTTCTCCATCTCCTGTGGCATAAAACTGCAATCAAATCAGGTCAGAACCACCTAGAGGGGTGGGATAGGGAGGGTGGGAGGGAGACGCAAGAGGGAGGGGATATGGGATATAGGTATACATATATTCACTTTGTTATACAGCAGAAACTAACACAACATTGTAGAGCAATTATGTTCCAATAAAGATGTTTAAAAAATAATCAAGTCAGAAATCTTAAAAATGTTTGGTTTTTAAGCAGGAGATATTCCCAAGATGTGGGATAGTGTTTAAGAGCACAGATTTGAGCATCTGTGATTTGGATTCAAAGGTTCCAGCTCCCAAGCTTACTAAATAGTGTGCACAAAGGCAAGCTGTTTAACATCTTTAAACCTTGGTTTGCTGACGTGTAAAGAGGGATAATTATACAAGCCTGCAAAGTTCACTGGGAGGACTTAATGTGGATTATGTATGAAAGGCATCCACCTAATGCCTATCACATAATAAACACTCAATTAGTACTGCTTTCACTTCTAAGATGCTTCACTATATGAAAGCTACCACTGCTCATTTGTCAGACCTCCACGTTAGTTTTGTGTAGTCAAAGAGGACATGCTGGGGAACACAAGCCTATTAAATATCAGAATTTATACATTTATAAACTTGGCATTTTTCCCTTTTCATTAACAGCCTCCACTTAACTGTTTAGGTATTATTCTTTGAAATAGGCAAATCAAAGGTAGATTTTAAGTATAAATTAGATATAATTTTTAATTCTATTTAAAGTTTATTAATCATAAATAAATCACCTGAAGTTTCCGGAGAAAAAATGATTTAAAGAAGATATAATTGAACTCATATAACATCCTTCCATTAGCCAATACATTATCGACGAATTGGTGAGCATATTGGCATTAGTACCTATTATGTATAAAACTATGCATGTTTTTTAATAAATATATTTAAAGTACTTTTTGTAGATACTTTTAAAATAAGCACCGTGGAGTCAATCTGTGAAGAGATATATTCATTTATTTGGGCATGAAAAGATAATAGTTATTATATATTCTTGTCATATCTCAACCTTTCGTCCTTTGGTTATTTGGCCATTAGTACAGAAGAGAAATAAAACAAACATTTTTTGTAAACTATTTTTAATAAGCTATTTTTAGTTGATCTGCTCCACCTGATAACTCAGGCAAAACTACACTTCTTGGATAGTAATGTTATGAAGAACTTGAAGAAAATTAGTTCCAAACAGCAAATTTACTGAGTTTTACTCAAACCATGAGATTAAGGAACTATGTTTTGAATTTCATTATGTCTGTAATTTCTAAAAGATAGACTTTGTAACCTCAATGTAAATAATTCTTTGGAGAAAGGCTGTGCCAGATAGGATTACTAAATAAAAACTACCTTTGCTTATAGTTTACGGTTGAATTTAAGTATCATATAAACTCTCAGGAACAATTTATGTTCTTAATATCAGAGATATTTGAGTGGCTACCTTTAAGTCATATCACCTTGCAAATAAATATCTTTTTCAATATGCACACACAGGCATCACATTTAAGCAAAAACCTTCACACCATAAAGAAAATGCACTGTCTTCCCTTACTTGTATCTCTGTGTCTATTGAATGAACACACAACAAATGTAGGAGATAATAGAGACAATAAAAAAATAAATTTTTTTATTCTAAAGTCTTATGTAGACTTTGGTAACTCTTGTTCCATTTATTTTATTATCTCAAAACTTAAAGTTTAAATTCAATTCAGTAAATTTCTTTTAAATAGACAGAAATTTAAAAACCCACTTTTATGGTAATCCTTTGTGACTGAAAACGTTAAACTAAGTTAATAATGTTTACAATGAAGTTCAAAATGTCAAATTGAAAGTAGAACTAAATCAAGCTGGTTCAGGTGAAGAAATGTTTCCTTTAGAATAAAATTACCTAAGAAGTTCAAATACAGATTACAGTAAGAGATGAATTTAGCTAAATAGGAAGGCATTTTACAAACTCAAAAGAAGCATCTTCAAAGCACTCTACTTTTTTTTTTTTTTAGTATATGTGCTGTCAAAGCAAGCACAAAAGCACTTTACTGATTGCTTGTATTTAGGAAAAGGGAAAATACTAAGATGACTGGATTCTAATGAGACTTACAACCTAGTGGAAAAAGGAAAATAAACCCAGATGTATACATGCAGAAAACTCAATTGATGGAATTAATGTTAAATATTTGGAAAGTAACAATAGCCATGAAGAATATTACTGAAATAAATTACAACTCTAAACAGAAAAACGTTCTCTCATTACATCTCAACCACTTGTATCCTCTACTTGCAAATACAGTTTTCTTAACAAATATTCTGAAGTTTAAATGATACTGTTTCCTTCCTGGCATCTTGATCACAGCAAAATATGTTCTCCACTACCACCATCAACTTCTGGTCAAGGTTCTCATTTGACTTAATTTTGATATCAATACTCATTGCCCTTAAACCTTAATATAATGACATTGCTTTGGGGATTTATAATGTTATTTTCTAGACATATTCTGCACATAATACTTTTTCACACTGCTTTCCACTGCCATCAAAGATATGATGCCGACATCAGAAGCAAGTTACTGTTACTTTCTCTAGAGTGATAACTTGTTTGCATTTTTTCCTTTATTTTTGTGAATTTTTCTATTCCCTTTTAGAGAATCATCCTCCTCCCCTTATGCTTGATAGTAATTCATAGTGTATTGTGGGTGGAATGTGTTACAACATAGCAGAAAATTCTTCTCTGGTACCCTAAAGAGGCAATCACTCATCATCAATGATAAGCAAAATGGCATTACCTCTGCCCTCCTGAGCTTGTGGTCCAGGAAAGACATATAAGGTCTTTACTTTATAGAAATACTGTTTCTCTCTAGTTCATGTCAACAAAACCCCTTCACACAGTTGGGAGAAATAACTATGTACATCCTAAGAATTGTAAGATGTCAAAAATATGATAAACAGTAACAAAAGGCCAATAAAAAATTGGGGAAAATCTCTACAACATTCGTAACAGATAAAAAATAACCTCATTGCTTTAAAAGATCTTATAAATCAGTAAGAAAAAAGCAAGCACTGCACACTGAAAACCAAGGAAAGAGCACAAACAGGAAACACACACACAGAAATAAACTTGGACAAGGTACAAAGAAAAAAAGAGGTTACCCTCTCTTTGTATTAAAGAAATGAAAAAATACAATTAGCTGCTACTTTAACCTATTAAATTGGAAAATACAAAAAAAAATTAAACATTCAAGTGTTTGGCAAGCATACAGAAAAACAGACACCATCATGCACTGCTTTCAAAAATGGTACATTTTGCAAAGTAACACAAAATATAAATCAAATGTTTTAACGTATAAATAACAACAAATATAAAAATTCTACTCTGTACTCTCAGGATATAATCTACAATGTGTGTAAAGCTGCATAGTGTTCAGTGCAGATTGATTAAATCTGTGTATAATCAAAAGGAACTCAGAAATCAAATAGTGAGGAATTAAATTAGTCAATTATGGTACATCCTATTAATGGAAAACTACTGCCCCATTAAAAAAAAGTATTGGTAAATAATTGCTTATAGATTGTAAATGAAATTAAAAGCATATTAAAAAATGTGATTGATAGAACCTATTTTTTGCTAAATATATATGTATATATGCATAGTGCTTTTATCATAGTGGCAAGATTATAGTTGTTAACATTACTTCCCTTTCTTATCTATATTTAAATATTTTCCTACAGTAAAAATACATTTCTTCATTTATGGAAAAAAAGTATTTTTGTAACAATAAAAATGTCAAATTCTTAGAATAATAAGTAAATGGTCTTTACCCATAGTATTATTTTAGTTCATTTATATTAGCCACTAAAATTCAGTTGGAGAGTCTTTTCAGGTATTATTCAATACAGAGACACAACCAAGATAGACCCACAGACCTGAGTGTCCACCGTGGGCCTCTCTTTCTGCTGGGCATTACACATCTATTCATGTGTATGCTGGTTTCATGTCTGATTAAGCTTACTATTCTCACAGACCAGATGCTCAGGAAATACATGACTAATGTAAGAATTAATTGTGTGCCTAGTCAAGGCTACTTCTCCTCCAGACCATAAGGATCTTTGAGTATTTGGTGTATCTGCATATACAAATGTCATTAGATCATATTGATGTTGGTTCATATGTGATATATATATATATATCACATATATCACATATATATATCATATATATATACATAGATGGTTCATATGTGATATAGTATGTTCATATTTTCAAGTCCTTGTCTTAATATAGGAATTAAATCTAATTTATCTTTACTTAGTTGAGAAAACATATTTTTTCCTCCACATTTTGTATAACTATAACAATTTTGTGCAGGAGTTGGAATGCAAATAAATTTACTTCGTCTTAACGTGGTTAAAGGGAAGGCACATTCAAAAATTATATAATGAGGGCTTCCCTGGTGGCGCAGTGGTTGAGAGTCCACCTGCAGATGCAGCGGACACGGGTTCGTGCCCCGGTCTGGGAAGATACCATATGACGCGGAGCGGCTAGGCCCGTGAGCCATGGCCGCTGAGCCTGAGCCTGTGCTCCACAACGGGAGAGGCCACAACAGTGAGAGGCCCGCGTACCGCAAAAAAAAAAAAAAAAAAATTATATAATGAAAATGTTAATTTCGGAATGCAACTGTAACCATGATATAAAAGTTATTATTTTATTATTAAACAGTGATCTTTGGTAACATAACATAAATCATACACTGTATTATGAATATATTCTTAAAACCTTACCATGTACAGCAAATATATATTACCTAACCTCTGTATATATATTATTTTAGGTACGGTTTACAAGTATTTTCAGCATAGATTTCTCTTAAATTCCATGTTTTCAAGTCACTGTAGTTAATTTTTTAAATTATTATCAAGCTAAAATACACTGAAATAAAATTAAAGTGATTTAAAACAAATTACTGATATGTATGCAAAAATAAAGAATAGGTGCTTAACTCAAGGTCAGTCTAAAATAAAAGCAATTTTTCCTGTGTTTTAGAGGTGCAATTATGCTTTATATTCAGTCCTGTGAAAACACTGCCGGAAATGCTATTTCCCACCAGTATTAAAACACTTAAGAGAAAATTACTACGGTTAATTTTTATTTTGCCTGTTTGTATTTTTATTTTAGCAAAACTGTTTCTAAAGCCTGGTATTTAACCATTACTCTGGATTTATAAAACTGGATCTTTTTGAAATTATATTGGGAGAGTGTTAAGGCATCTAAATTGGCCTATTAAAAACTGGCTTACCAGAGAAGGCTCTGAGAAAGCAGTAATTCTGGCATTTAATGTCTGAGACTAAAGCTTTGAAAATTGTTACTGTTGCAGAGCAGAAAACATTCAAATATTTTCAGTTTTACTGAAGCTTTATCCACATTTATATCTAGCACTTAGATACATTACGATATGCACAGTTATGTCACAGAAACAACTTGCATTATTTATGTGGCTTTTAGTTTATAATGGTGTCAAGCCTGTACAAATGCATAATGTAGATAGGAATGTAGGTGTATCTGCAGCAGTGGGGACTATAACTCATTTCCACCTGAAAGACCATGATCAGTGTGGTGAAATGAAAAGAAAAATCTAAGAAAAAGTACTTCTACTTCATAAACAAGCAGCACAAAACTGTGTTCTATCTAGTCTGCATTTTGAATGAGATGGCTCATATTCAAATAGTTTCTCAACAATCTGTAAGCAAACCTAAAAATGCAAAATATTTAAAAATATCTGTTTTTTCCAGATGATAATAAAATTGGTATGCTTGGTTTTGATCCAAAAGAAAGACTGAGATCATTTTTTAGAGGTAGAGAAGAGAACACATAGGCAAAAAGATTTGAGAGAAATGGCTGGGTGTTTTACAGTGAAAGAGGCAGCATAGAGGGTGTCTTGAGTTACATATCTTTTATTTATTTATTTTTAATGTATTTATTTATTTATTTTTGGCTGTGTTGGGTCTTCACTGCTGCGCGCAGGCTTTCCCTAGTTGTGGCGAGCAGGGGCTACTCTTCGTTGCGGTGCGCGGGCTTCTCGTTGTGGTGGCTTCTCTTGTTGTGGAGCACGGGCTCTAGGCACATGGGCTTCAGTAGTTGTGGCATGGGCTCAGTAGTTGTGGCTCGCAGGCTCTAGAGTGCAGGCTCAGTAGTTGTGGCACACGGGCCTAGTTGCTCCGCCGCATGTGGGATCTTCCCAGACCAGGGCTTGAATCCATGTCCCCTGCACTGGCAGGCGGGTTCTCAACCACTGCGCCACCAGAGAAGCCCACATGCCTTTTAGATTAACACAGGGTAGAGTTTTCTCCCAAATGATTTCTCAATTATATGTTACTTTATAACACACAAATTTTATTTTTAAGAAAAATCATCTTAGAATATTTTTTATTGTTTTTTCCTGAAATATTTTGTACTACTTTTTTTTAATTAGTCACTGGATTTAGAGGAAAATGAGTCTGCTCTGATCAAAATTGGAATCAGTTGATAAGAAAGCCACCCTCTGTCTTTTAGCAATACCCTCCCCACTTTCTGTTATGGAGGGCCCCTAAGAATGAGGTTCTAGAACCACCTAGGAGTTACACTAAAAATACAGAGCCCCAGCTCTATTCCCAAGATTCTGGTTCAAGTGTCAGAATCTGCTTTTAAATGTATTACATATTTAAATATTAATAAACCACAAACATTTTCGGAGGTACTTGATCCACACTTTAAGAAACTTCCCTAAAGCTTCTGTGAGCACAGTTAGAAACTACAGACCCAGAATATGCATACGTACTCTACTAAGTATACTTCCATATGAACAATAAATAGCAATAAATAGGAAGAGCTTAATCTTGCTTGAGGGAATGATTTAAGACTCCTAAAAGATGTTAATATTAAACCTTATTTAACCAATAGATGGGCATTTACTGCAGTCAGATAAAATGGATTTGAGGGCCAAGGGCTCAAAATGTTGCTCTCCTTGGCTTCCAGCTGTGAAAAGGAAGTTGGGTGAAAAAAAGGCTTTCCTATGAGTAAAAAATGATCATAAAATTTATGGTATTTAGCTACAAGCTAATTTACCAATTTGCGTACTAATGTAAAACTGCCTTGTGGCTTCCCTGGTGGCGCAGTGGTTCAGAGTTCGCCTGCCGAGGCAGGGGACTCGGGTTCGTGCCCCGGTCCAGTCCGGGAAGATCCCACATGCCGCGGAGCGGCTGGGCCCGTGAGCCATGACCGCTGAGCCTGCGCGTCCGGAGCCCGTGCCCCGCAACGGGAGAGGCCACAACGGTGAGAGGCCCGCGTACCGCAAACAAAACAAAACAAAACTGCCTTGGCTTATTGAACTGATTATGGAGGTCAGAGTACAGGATTCTGAGATCTTATGAAATTACAAACCGTGAGGAATCATTACACAACACTTCCAAATCTTCAATGTTCTAAACATATTTAAATTTGAATTAGCTACAAAGCTCAGATGCTAGGTAATCCAAATACCTTGATTCAATGATAAGCAAATAATTTTTTTAAACAATTCTCAGCTGAGTAAGACTAATGTTTTTGCCAAGTTTCCTAGTAGTTCCTGGAGCATGAATGGATATAAACTCATTTTTCTTCTGTGGTGTGTGTGCGTGTGTTGTTGTTGTTGTTTAACTAGATTAGGGTGCTTTTCCCAAAATACGAAGAAAAGAAATTCTCTATTAAATATTCCCTCTCACTGCATAAGTTAGAGGAAACAGAAATTTCATCCAACTCCAAACTCAAAAGAACATGCAAATTGCAACTGATGATATTTACTTTGAAGGGATTTTACTTTATTTTTTCTCTGGTTGTAGTTGAGAACAATATTTATTTCTAAATAAATATTTAGATTCCAATTCTAGGAAAAAAAATCATGCCAGGTGCCCTTAGCTGGTCCCTGCTGAGCGGGATGAAGGGAGAATCCACTCACCATGCCCCATGTTAAGACCATGGCCACACAGAAGAAGCCCTAGAAGAAGAGATGACTATTTCTAATTCATATACAAATGCTGAATGCACCAGCTGTATGGAATGGTGTTACTCTCCCACAAACAAACAAGTAAAAAATAAAGATGCAACCCTTAATTTAGACCCAGAGTGCACTTTAGATCCTCAGGTACAAAGAATAGTCCATTAAAGTGTGAACACAAAACAATAGATTGTGGCTTAGACTATGACTTTACTTGTTTTTCATCATGGAAATGAAATGGTAAAAGCTGAGACCTTACTGAAGACTCATCTGCACAATGAAAACTTCCCTACGTATTCCTAACCCACCATGACTCTTGTAGATGTCTTATTGCTTCATTAGGTGTATGAAGTGAGAGAATATTTTGAAATATCGTAATGTGATTTTTTTTTCTTTTGCACTTGCTTATGAATATTCCTTGCCAACCCAAGCCAGAAGCAATCTTTACTTAGGGTGAAGTGGAATCATAGAAAGTAAAGACAAAGAAAGAACTGGTGTTGAGCTTTTTGATTTTCAAAACTGGTCTTGAAAACTGTTTCAGACACAGTAGTCTAAAAACCTGGCTTTAAATCTCTAGAGCCAGATACCTGAGAGAGAGAAGCATTTTCTAAATGGAAAATCTCCCTTTTAAATATAAAAAACAAAACAACCCATAATTTGGACAAACTGAGCTTGGAGTTCTACTATAAGCCATAGAGTAGAATAAATGATATATAAGAACTGTTTCACAAAGTAAAAAATGTCAGACCTTCCTTGGCTGAAGAAAGGACCTAGAGAGAAGGGGAGAGGAAAACTAGAGAAGATAGAAGTTTAGGAACTGCCCCCTTTCTCCAGGATTTTGTCATGTAGAGCACATCCATTCATCATTATCTGATTATTAAGTATTCCTATTTAAAATATATTTAATTTTGTGCCTTGTAGCCTTTAATTCTAAAGCAAAAATATATTGATCCTAATCATCAACTAACTCACTCAACAAATAATTACTGGGACTTAATACATCATGAGCCTTAGAAATGATGCAATAAATGGGAATCACAGTCCGTGAAATTCCTCAAGGAATTTGCAGTCTATTGGAGGCAGAGGGTGAGGGTCAGAGACAAGTTAAAAGCCGATTATATTCCTTTGCTTATATGCTGCCATGTTTCTGTCTATACTTTTACCACCTAGAAGTGAGACTCTAGTCTGCCTTTTTCCTTACAGAAATATAGTTTATTAATGAAGTATGGCTTATTTGCATGAGCCACAGAAACTTTCTGAAATTACCCTGTGCTTTTTTACGTCAGAAGCAGCCCAAGGAAATTTTGTATCCTGAAATTTCAAAAATTACTTGCCAACTGTCAAATGTGATCAAAACAAAGCAGTATGAATATCTACTACTCTATTACTTTGGGCATCCTGGCTGCAGACGTTTAAATAAAATGATGGTAAAACTGGAACCATTTTAATAGAACAAAAGGGAGCTCAGAAAACCAGGGTGAAAAAGTCAGCCCAGGGAAAGAAAAATCATTGTACACTTAAGATACCGTGGTCCCCTTGAGTACAAGGTCAAATTGGCCAGGGCAATGATGGACTGGACAGTGGATATACCTTTAGTTTTCTTTGAAGCAGCAACCTAGGAACTGGGGGTCATGAAGCTTTAACTGAGGAGAAGTGTGAAGGCATAAAGGTTTGGAAAAGATTCTCTGTAATATAAATGGGGATTCCTTTGTTGTCTTCAGTAACATTTCCTTGAAATCAATTAAAGGAAAGAGGAAGAATGGGATCTTGTAGGAAGCGAGCACTCAATATATTTGTGAACAACAAAACAGGGGAAAGGTATGAGTTATTAAACCTCGAAAGAAAAGACCAAAATAAATGATGATAAAGAGCAAAGACTGGAAGAAGAGGGAAAGGGGCAAGGTGTTGGAGGAGCAGCTGAAAAAGGAAGAAAAGGAGAAAAGAAATTTGGAGGGGAAGGAAAGAATAGATAATTCTAAAACAACATATTAACAGTGCTTTTCGATGAGTGGTGATATTACAAATAATTTTTCTTTATTTACTCATGCTTTTCTCTGGTTTTTATGACTTTTATAAGACATTTACTATTTTTTAATTAAAATTTTTTTTTAATTTTGTAAGAAAGAGTACACTTAGCCCACTTACGCTCTCACTTAAACCTTCATCATTACAAGAGCATTAACTTAGGGTAAGGTGGTGTGGCAGGAATTTGGGAACTGCTTAATAAATAGTCCCTAACAGACATGTTCCAAATGCGTGTTCACTTACGTTGTATGATCCACCGACGGCCTGTGATTTTCCTCCCCATGATGAATACTGGTTCCATTACCAAGTCCCCACCTGAATGTGTTTGAATCTTGAATTAGTTTTTCTGAGATTGGCTGGTACCATCTACACAGGCTTCCTTTTTCAAAGCTGCAAACTTCCATAGCTTGAATAGGATGGGACAGAGATAAGATGAGCTAATCACAATAAATGTATTAATAAATGGCGATTTCCATCTGCATCAGCACTTTCTTACTCTTGGGGTTTCTTTAAATTATAATCTAACTTTTAAGCATAACTGAAAGAATTAGGCAAATTGTTTACATAATCACTAGAAAAGTTTTAAAGAAATCTAGGTGTATTATATTCAAATATCTATATTAACTGAAATATGGAAATAAATGCACATACTGAAGATTCTGCTTTCATAAAGAAGTGAGATTTTAATTCGCTCTGAAAGCAGCAATTTAAGAATCGCCACTCTGTTCTGACACAACACTTACATTGCTTATATGACCTCCAAGTTCTGATAAGTCTGTTCTTTTTTCACAGTATTATCGCAAAGCTAAATCCCAAATTCCAAATTACTTAAATTCAAAGCTATAAGATTTACAACAGCTTTTAGATTGAACCTCTTTCCTTGAAAGTTTTCAATATTCTTGTAATGACTGTATTCTAATATCAAACAAAATTAAAAGTCCAGTGATTTTTTAAATATATAAGTTGTGTGTGAAAACAAATGTTTCTTTTTCTCTCCTTCTCTCTCTCCTTCTCTCTCTGATGTGTTCATGTGTCTGTCTGTCTTAAATCCTCTACTTCTTGAATAAAAGAAAAGATTCAACTCAATGAGGTCTTGTGTATACAATGGAAAGCCCGGTGTGTACTCCAGGTTTTAAATGGCATAAACGGTGACAGCATAGGCTACCACTACTATGGACTGTGGTACTTGGATTCACGATTTAACATAAAATTCACGATTTAACATAAAATTTGAGAAGGAAAACTCCATCAAAAAAAGTGATTTTAATCACGACATTCAGGTGTGTTATTTAATCCCTGATGTTAATATTGATCATATAATTATACTTATTTTGTGAAGAGATTTAGAATTCAATAGACTCCTGTTCATATTATTAAACAAGATTTTAAAAATTGTAGATTTTTTAAAAATTAGAGGACATAGAGTTTCAGGCAAGCTAAGATCTGCTGTACAACATCGTACCTACAGTCAACAATACTGTATTGTACACTTAAAAATTTATTAAGAGGGTAGATCTTATATTGTATTCTTATCACAATGAAAAAAATTACAAAATATGACTGTAGATGACAAGCAGATTTATCACAATAGTTCATTTTACAAAGAGATGGCGAAGGCAAGACACAATTTGTTCAGAACTAAATGGTAATAATTCATGTTTAATCAAAATAAATAAATATTCCCATGATTTTAATAATTTAATAGTAGACATTCATTCAGGACATTTACAGAACTTATCAAAACTTCCCATCCAATCATAAATGGCATTACTAAAATTTCAAAGTTGAACTAAGAAGAAAGTCAGTATTTACTAAAGATGCTCACTAGGTGTAACTAATTAGATTTTGTGAAAACTTTTACAAAGTCGACTTATGTGTGATCAGAAGAGGATTTTAGTGTCTTCCCATGAGGGAGTCTGAAAACCACAGCATCGTCCATTATATTATCTTACATCTGTGATGCACAGTACATCTTTCTGACCAACTCGAGTTAATTACTGTCCCATCTTATTCACAGAGTGAATTAGCTTTGATTTTATGAGGTTTTTTGGCCTGGATTAGTTTATTGTGTATTTGTATTTTTTAAGTTTTAGAATTCCTTGACGAGGCTGACATAAGATAAATTAGAATTTCACTATACGCTATATTATCCGTATGTTCTAAACCGTCAGTATTATCAAGACACTTGATCAATATTATGGTAAATTCACATACAACTTAATAAAGAGCAAGGAAGGGGAAAAAATCACAAGTGTTTATTCCTTCTGATCCTGTGTTTTGCCCATTCAGACACAGATTAATTTTTCTCCTCTCAGTTTGTATCTTTGACTGAGAAGTTCACTTCTAAATTAAATAATTTGCCTTGATCCATTCAGGAGAAGCCATAGATTGGCAAGTGTCAATAAATGAAAACCATCTTTCAACAGTACCTAGCCGTTGAAGTGTCCACACGTATTAGGATTGGTTTTCTTATTAACTCTGCACATTTGACATAGTATTCATTTTATGTGTGCATTTTGACAATGGTAAAATTTGAGCAGATTCATCTAATTTGAGGGTATTATGCTTCTTCCCTAAACATTTCTATTTAGTGATTGAGACAAGCAGAGACAAAAAGGGGGATGAATAAAACTGATAAATGATAGCTCTGGAATCAAGCTAAGTCCATGACAACAAGTATTTTGAATTTAAATATTAATTTAAAGACACTTCTTGTTGGACATGATACAAGAATGTACGCTGATTCTTCTATCATTTTCTATACAAATAGTCTTTATGTTAAGAAACTGCTTTAAGCCACGTTGAAATTTTCTAACTAGGACATTATGCCACGCTACTTGAGATAACACTAGTATTTTCTTATCAGTTTTATGGCTATATTTAATGCAAAATTTGGGAATTCACGTACCGCAGGATGATTCATCTGATTTGTCAGGGCAGTCATATCTAAAATCACATTTCTGGATATTTTCAACACATTGACCATCAGAGCTGCAAACAAATTCATTGTCGGTACAGTTGTGTGGAGGTAAGTTTACTGGAACTAAAGTTTCTGGTGGAGTTGGAAGGTTCACTGGCAAATTACCTTGAAATAATAGACAAGTATCAGTTTGCAGATTGTTCCATTTCTTTAAAGACTTCACACAATAAACTTTATTAAGTATGCTTCACACTCAACATTATAAAGAATATTTGATAGTATTTGCTAATCTGCTGAACTTCTTTATGTAAGCATATAAGTTGGGGTTCATGGCTTTAGTAATGGCAAATAACTTTAGATATCTTTGATTATAAAAATAAGTGAAGGTGCAGATGGAAATTATTGAAAAGCTCTTCAGAGCTCACTGAACAAATGAGAGGCTCAAGAATAGGGCTTGGAAGATCAGCAGGAAAAAGTGAATCCCAGGTGCTGGCGTTAGGAACCAGAGTCAAGGTCAGGTTGAACCTTCTAGTTCACTAGGTGAATAAACTTTGTTCTTCCACTGCTACAACGAACTTAACATCTCCTCTTTGTTTCAGATATCCCCACACAGTTGGGATTCAAGGTTGCAAGATAGACCCAAACCAAAAGTATTCACCGAGAAATATTTAAATAAGCTATAATTTCTGATATTACAGAGTTTAGAAGAAATTTATAGAAGTTGATTAATTTAGACAGTAAGCTATCCAATAAGCACTTATTAATAACATCTCTGTGTCATATACATGGTAGATGTAGTGGATTTAAAGCCAAACATGCTGTCACTGCCATAAAAGAGTTTACAGACTAGTGGATAAGGCAGTCAGGAAATTCTTTCATTACAGTTCCATGGGATAAGTTTAGGATAGAGATTTTAACATGATGGAGGCAAAAATGACACCTATCCCTTAACTCCTGTATTCACATCCTCAGACCATGGTATATGGGGGGTACACTATCATTGTGAAGTGAGTGAACACATATATAGATGGATAGAAGGATGAAGGAGGGATGGAAGGATGGTAGAAGGGATAGAAGGATGGATGGATGACAGAGTGAGTGAATGAATAGATGAACAAAGGTTAAGATTGTACAGTATATTAAGAGAACACAGGAAAATTCTGTCTCAGATGGGGAAGACTTCCTGGCATGGTGATGTTTAAACTAAGTTTTTAGTTTTCATTTTTTTTAAACTTTTTATTTTATATTGGAGTATAGTTGATTAACAATGTTGTATTATTTTCAGGTGTAAAGCAAAGTGATGCAGTTATACATAAACATTTTTTAGTTTTAAAGGATGATTTGCTGCTGGGTAGATAAAGAAGGGTACAAGGTCTTTTGAGGCAAGGAGAAAAGACTCATGTGAAGACAGAGGAATGTATTTTCCTGTTGTTTTCTGGAATACTGTGAGAGTTTGACAAGAAGACTATCTTGGGATATGGTAAGAATGCATCTGATGGAGTCATCAGATACGGGACTAGAGAGGAGAGGGTTATCAGGTCACAGAGAGCTAAGTGGGACCAACCAGGATTTTGAAGTAAATATAAAAAGCTGTGGAGAACCACCAAGATATAAAATTTCCACTTCAAGAAATACTTACCAGGCATTAGCGTGGAGAATGATTTGCTGGTGGCTCTGACATGGGGAAGAGAGAACAGCTGAGCTTCCAGGCAACTAATAAACCAAAGCAGAGATGTTTTGCAGGGGACAGAAAAGACCTGAGCAATATTACACATCCAGTGTCTAGAGGACTGGGGATGTGGGTGCTTTGGGGAACTTGAGGAGAGTCCAATAAATAGTACTTTATTTCTTAGCGCAGGCTTTGAAGCAATTAAGGACTAAGACTGAAGCGTAGGGCAGCTAGTAGATCAAAATATCAACCTTTTTACGGATGAAGTTGATACTGGAAAAAAATAGCCTGTATCTGTAGGCAGGTAATCTTTCAGAGTGTGAAACACAGACTAAGTTGTAACCTGTGCTGGAAATTTCTATACAGAAGCTGACCATTGTGAACTACAGCAGGGAAGAGCTGAGCACATCTCAGGCTGCACATCTCAGGCTTCCTTCAGCTAACTCTCTCCACAAAAAGAGGAAACTAAGAGACCAGGTATGCATGTGCAGGCTCTCCTTGCAAACTCAACAATCCATTGTTGCTTTTCCACAGTTTACATTAGCGTTCACTGTTGGTGTTTTACATTCTGTGGGTTTTAAATAAATAAATAAATGTATAATGACAGGCTTCCACCATTAGCGTGTCATACAGAATAGTTTCACTACACTAAAAAACCTCTAGGCTCTGCTTTTCTGTCCGTCCCTGCCCCCAATCCCTGGCAAATATTGATCCTTTTACTGTCCCCATAGTGTTTTCCAGAATGTTATATAATTAGAATCATACAGTATGTAGGCTTTTCACGTTGGTTTCTTCCACTTATTAATATGTATTTAAGTTTACTCCAGGTCTTTTCAATGGCTTAATAGTACGTTTCTTTCCGGCACTGAATAGTATTCATTGTCTGGATATTAATCCAGCACTGAATAGTATATCCATTGTCTGGATATACCACAGTTTATTAATCTCCTACTGAAGGACATCTTGGTTGACTGGGCATCTTTTCATATACTCATTTGACATCGATGTATCTGCTGTGGTGAGATGTCTGCTCAGATCTTTTGCCTGTTTCTTAACCTGTTGATTTTCTCACTGTTGAGCTTACAGTGTTCCTTGTATATGTTGGATAACTCCTTCATCAGATAGGTCTTCTCCCAGTCTGTGAACTGTCTTCTCCATCCCTTAAAAATGTCGTTCACAGAGAAGTTTTCAATTTTAATCAAGTATAATTTATCAATTATTTCTTTAAATGATTGTCTTTGGTGTAGTATCTAAAAAGTCATCACTATAACCAAAGTCATCTAGATTTTCTCCTATGTTATCTTAGGAATTTTATAGTTTTGCATTTTAGATTTAAGTCTACAATCCACTCTGAGTTCACTTTTGTGAAGGATATAAAGTCTGTGTCTAGATTCTTTTTTTTTTTTTTTTTCACATGGATGTCTAGTTCCAGCACCAGTTTTGGAAAAGACCATCTTTTTCCCATTGAATTGCCTTTACTCCTTTGTCAAAGATTAGTCGACTATATTTACATGGGTAGATTTCTGGCTCTCTATGCTCTTCCAATGATACAGTTCTCTGTTTTTTCACCAATACCACACTGTTCTGATTACTGTAGCTTTATAATAAGTCTTGAAGTTGGGTAGTGTCAGTCCTCCAACTTTGTTCTCCTTCAATATTGTGTTGGATATTCTGGGTCTTTTGCCTCTCGATATACACTTCAGAATTAGTTTTTCTATATTCACAAAATAATTTGCTGGGATTTTGATTGAGATTACATTAACTCTATAGATCAAGTTAGGAAGAATTAACATCCTGAATATAGTGCGTCTTCATGCATGTTTTTGTGTCCTTATCTCAAACATACATGTTCCATTTAAAATATACAATATTTTGTGTCTTAGAAAATTTTACATAAATAATATTCATATTTCTTTTGAATTTGCAATCTTGACTCAAAACATATTTTTCAGATTTATCTCTATTGTTACATAGAGAATCAATTCATTCATTTAACTGGTTAGGGTATTCAATTAAATGAATACCTGGAGTCAAATATTTATTGTACGAATAGTCTGTAGCTGGTATATCTCTTCTCAAGCAGGACAGTAACAGTATCTATAAAGTGTGCTACAATGGATGTCTTTGTACATTTCTCTTTGCAAACATATGCCAGAGTATTTCCAAGGCAAGGTACCTTGAAATGAAATTTCAGAGTTATAGGGTATGTAATCAGTCAACTTAAGTAGTTGTTTTCAAAGGTGGTTTACCCATTTCTACCCAGAAACGTGTGCATTTCTCATATCCCAGCATCATCAGATTTTTTTTAATGTTTGCCAGGGTAACAGGTCTGAAATAATAATTCCTTGATATTCTAACTTGTATTTCCCTAATTATTGAGACTTTTTTTAGGGGCCACACAAGTATCTTACTCTCGTTTTTGACTAACTATTCACGTACCCTGCTCTTTTTCTCTACTAAATCCATTGTCTTTTTCTTATTAATTTACAGGTTTAAATTAATCCCATATTCTCCATACTAATCCTCAATCATTTGTCTAAGTGACAAATATGCTCTCCTAATCTAGTCTTGCCATTTTCTATGGTGTCTTTCAGAATAAAAAAACTCTAATTTTAATATATCAATCATTGCCTTTATGGTTTGTGCTTTAAAATTTCACTAAAAGTAATCTTCCCTATTCTAATATCATAAATATGTTTTCTATAATTTCCATGAAATTTTGATAGTTTTATTTTTCATATTTAGATCTTTCCTCCCTCTGGGCTCTACTGTTGTCTATTATCTGTGATGAGAATCTAAATACAATTTTTTTTCACATGAATGGCCACTTTTTGATCTATTAGTCTATTGGTGCAACTCAAACTTCTCTCATTTATCATTTTATATTTTATTATGAAATATATTATACATATATAAGAATGAACATAAAATATATGCCTGGTTTAAAGAAGAAGAATAGCCATATATTTACCTTCCAGTTTATGGAAATGAAATTCACAAACAGTTTTGAACCCTCCAGTGTTTCCCCGCTGACTCCATCCCCCTCATTGGCATCTCTCCTGGTTCACAGTACACTGAAATTTGTGTTTTATTTCTTTGCTTTCATTTGTGTTTACATTTTCTTCATTTGCATATATACCAAATAACATCTTACAGTGCTTACTTATTAGCTTATGTGACTAAATAACTTATTGTGAAATTCTTAGAATAGTGACCATATACATGGAGCACCATGTAGGTCCTTTTTAAATAAATAAAATGTCGTTTAGATTCAAACTTTAGATGAATGGACTCCACTCTCTATATAATCTGCAACTTGATTTTTTTCTGAACATTGTACATTCATCCATCCAAACTAATGTGTGTTCTTGCAGTTTAGCTGTGTTGACTGCTGTATAATGTTTCACTATATGAATATGTAACATATGTTATATAGCCATTCTACCATCAGTGGTTTTTGAGTTGACTCTGAGGTTTTGTTTCTTTGTACATTTCTCCTGAGGTACCTACATGTGGAATCGCTTGGTCACAGAGGATGCACATCTAAATTTACTAGATAATGCCAAACTGCTTTCAAAAGTAATTGTATCAATTTCTATACTTCTCAGTAGTGTATAAACATTCTGGTCATACGACATGCTCATCATCCACTGGTATATCTAGAATTACCCGCACGTTTGCCATTTTCTTTGCCACTGGTATATCTAGAATTACCCGCACGTTTGCATTTTCTTTGCCAATTTCTTTTCATTCTCTTTTGCACCTCAGCCCTTGTTGAGCTCATTCTGTCTCCTTTAAATGTTCACATTTACATAGTTCATTTGGTAGGAGTCTGGTGCAGTGAAATCATTTTTTTGTTTGTTTTTGGATGTCATGCTCTGAGTGCCTATTTTCACCCTCATTCCTGAAAGAATTTTGCTTTGCTCTAGAATGTTATTTTTTTCTCAGAACTTTGAGAATAATTTCAACTGTCTTCCTACTTCCATTCTTGCTATTGTGAAGTCATCTATTAATCTGATTGCAGTTCTTTTTTAACTGTATTTTAATCTCTGGCTATTTTTACCATAATCTTCCCTTTCACTTATTTTTTTCTAATTCATTTCCATAAGCCTAGATAGACCTGGATTTATTCTAATATTTTGCATGAGGTTGAATAGGCTTCTTAAATCTTATGTTAATTCTTAGCCATTATATCTTTGAAAATTGCTTCTCCTCCATTTTCTTTAGTCTCTCTCTGGAACTCCATTAGCTTTTATGATCTATCCTTCAAGTAAATCTATCCCTTCCATTTTCCTTTTCTATCTCTCTCTGCTGCCCCCTGAAATTTCCTCATAGTTATTCTCCAGAAGACTAATCACAGCATTGATTCAGCTATTTAATTCATCCGCTGGGATTTTTATTTCATTGATTTTATTTCTCACTTCACGATGGCCAATTTGCTACTTCTTTCAAAATTTTCTGGGTGTTTTTTTTTTTTTTTTTGGACAACATCATGCTATTTTCTTATGGCTTAGAGTCCTTTAATATTTTAAATTATTTATTAGTTTTCTATTTTTTGCATAACAAATTTCCACAAACCTTAGAATTTTAAACTAATAAACACTTATTATCTCACACAACTTATGTAAGTCTGAAACACAGAAGAGGCTTAGCTTGGTGGGTTCTAATTCAGGGTCTCATAAGATCACTGTCAAGATGTCAGCCAAGGCTGCAGTCATCTGAAGGCTTGACCGGGGATGGAAGACCTGCTTTCCAAGGGGGCTCATGCCTGGGAAGTTAGGCTACTGTTGGCAGGAGGTCTCAGTTCCTGGGCTTTCTCCAAAGGGCTGCTTGTGTATCCTTCAGACATGGTGTCTGACCTCCCCCAGAGTGAGTGATCCAAAGGAAGACAGCAGAAGCCTAACTTTGGAAATCACACCCAGTCATTGCCACATGGGTCATTAGTTACCCAGGTCAGTCCTACTCAATATGGGAGGGGCCTGGTCCACAGATCTTGAATACCAAGAGGTGGGGATTATTGGGGGCTATTTTGGAGGTTGGCAACCATAATTTTTTGTGCTTGATTTTTATGTGAGAATCCTTTATCATCTAGTTTGTAGAAGAGTCCTTCTAGATTAACTTTGAGTTGTTTCTAGATTAACTAGTTGTTAATTAGTTGTTAATCTAGTTGTTTCTAGATTAACTTCGAGTTGAACCCCACTGGTACCTCCACCCAGGGATGATATACCCCTTTTGGCCCTCCTCTCCCCTTTTCCTGCCTCTCATCCATCCTATATTCTCTTTACTCCCTAACTCTGGCAATCACATTATGCTTTCTGTTCTATTTTTCTACTTCTCTCATGTGGGCATTTCTCTTGTGTAACCTCAGCTTAACATTTAAAAAAATGCATGTTACATTTGACATTTCTAGGTATATGTAGTGTTACAGTTTTCAGATCATCTGGTCTGCCACATTATTAAAATCAGTAGTCTTAACTGCATCTTTAGGCCTGGTTTCAATTTATACTAGGAAACAGTCCCTCACTTAAGAAGAAATCATAGACATGCGTGGCATCTTAGAAAAAGGAGGTAGATGAGTCTATATTCAGGAAAAATAGAGACAACTCATTTTCTATCTCAGAAATGATCCAGGTAAAATGACCTGGATCCCAGGTAGGTAAAAATATCACTACTCTAAAAAAGAAATAGGAAAACCTTAAAATTCTTTGTCCTTTCCTCATTACTCTTTGTTATTCTACCAGAATTAGTGAATCTTAAAAGATAAGTGTAATATGTTTGTATTTGAGAGCACCAAAAGAATTATTGGAAGAAAGTGTTTCTTCCTCCAAAGTCCAATTCTGGAAATGGTGGTATAACTGGAAAGATGGAGTTGTCACTGATTCCTTGGGATCTGCCATGTAGAAGTAAAACAGAGCCCAGACACGTGGTTAGACCAAGACATCATGTGGAGCCTGAGGCATGGCAAGGAGTGCAAGCCTCCTGACACATCTCTGACCCTCACAGATGGTTTATACTTTCATGTAAGGAACACAAAGTCAGTTTGTTTTCCTTTGCTATGACTCAGAGCAGTATTTCTTATTAAAGAATCCTGCTCTTAACTCAGGTGAGAGGCCTGCGTACCACAAAAAAAAAAAAAAAATATATATATATAAATTGTGAACAACCTTAATAGTAAAACATACCTAGAACAATAAGCCCATCTTAGTCAGTCTGGGCTGCCATAATAGAATCCCACAGACTGAGGGGCTTAGGCAACAATTTATTTCTCACAGTTCTAGAGGCTGAAAGTCCAATATCAGGGTACCAACGTGGTTGGGTTCTGAGGGCTCTATTCCGGGTTATGTCCTTACATGGCCTCCCTTGGTATATGCATGCAGAGAGAGAGAGATCTCACATCTTTTCCTCTTCTTATAAAAGCATTAATCCCATCATGAGGGCATCAACTTCAACAACCCAAATTACCTTCCAAAGGCCCCACCTCCAAATACCATCACATTGGGGGTTAAGGTTTCAACATACGAATATTGGAACATTCACTCCATAGCAAAACGTGTGATTTTTTTTAAACCTATGATTGTTTAGAAATGCTGAAGTTGGTAGCAATGGTAGCGTTAATGCTCTTAAAATTAAAAAAAACACTAAAAGCTTTGCAGATGAGACAAAATTGAAAGGTGAAATGCAAATAACTAAACACCAAGAAGCAGAGATTAGTCTGGTTTGATCTGATTTTCTTCCACATCCCTAAGCCAAAGGGAAACCAACTCACCTGCACAGCTGTCACCCTAGATGGCTCAGGCTCCAGATGGACTCAATGTTCTAATTCCTTGCTCTGTGAATTCCTTGTAACAAATATGATATACTTCATGCTACCCTAGTATAAGCTTTCTGGTAAAAATAGATTTTCCAACTTCTTTTATACTAGACTTCCCTCCCGACAGCTATTCCCACACTGGTAATTAAACAAGTAAAAATTTTAACATCCTAAGCCCTTGATAAATTATTGCCAGCTTTAGACATATCAACAACTGTGTGAATTACTTGACTAATATGCATGGTTGTTCTTTATCTCCAAGTAACAATGCGTATGTTTTTCTTGTGACTTCTGATGTTAAGAAATACATTTAATTTAAAAATCTAAAAGTCTACTTGAGGTTTAAACATAATCAATCTTCAGAAAAATTAAAAATTTGAAATATCTACAGCACCAGAAGAAAAGCGTTTCCTATTGTTCCTATTGCACTTAACATAATAACCTGAGGTTATAACCACAAGCTGAAACGACTATATTTAGCATAACTATACTAAAGTGTCTGTGCTAGGTCTACTTCCTAGGATAGTAGGTTTTACTGAAACATAGCTACTCTTTGGATATGATTTATTAACAATTGTGACACAGCTCTTTGCCTCATATGATGCACTGTCTCTTTTTTTTCCTTTCTCCAGTAGCAAATCAGCTCTTTTTTGAAATATTTTTGCTCTACCACATGGATTCAATAAAATTTTCCAGGTAGCACAAGATATTTTCCATATTTAAAGACATTCTACTATCTTTGAAAGTGACTAAAAATAAACTTAACTAGCAGTTGGACAATTTTCAAGCTAAAATTTAAGTATTTCAACAGCCTTCTCCACTTTTGGTATTTAGCATTTCCTACAATTAAAAGATGACAAAATTTTAAAGTTTTAAATTTAAAATAGGTTAAACCAGTTATTTGTCGAATTTTATTTTCTAGAAACTTATTGGGTTGGGCAAAAAGTTCATTTGGGTTTTTCATAAGATCTTATAAATAAAATACTAAGTTGCATGGACCATAGGCTTTGGGCAAAATTTTCCCCTAGGTATATGCCCAATCACTTTACGACACTACACCAAAGACAATAAAACCAGAATATTTTAGATTACAATCACTGAGTCTCAAATTTCTTCATTTTTGCCTTGAAGTGTTTTACTGAACTGCAAATATTTCCAACATTTCTAAAATTTTCTTCGGAGGCTATATTTCCTTCTGAAAAATATGGATAAAAGAGGACCTCAAAGCAAAATGCTTTCATTTAATTTACTATCCTGATAAAAATGTAATGGATACACCAAAGCTTAGTCTTAGAAGGTAAAAAGCTGCAGGTGGGGCTTCCCTGGTGGCGCAGTGGTTGAGAGTCCGCCTGCCGATGCAGGGGACGCGGGTTCGTGCCCCGGTCCAGGAAGATCCCACATGCTGCGGAGCGGCTGGGCCCGTGAGCCATGGCTGCTGAGCCTGTGCGTCCAGAGCCTGTGCTCCGCAACGGGAGAGGCCACAGCAGTGAGAGGCCCGCGTACCGCAAAAAAAAAAAAAAAAAAAAAACCAAAAAACTTGCAGATGATATCTGAAAAATGAACACAAAAGAACTCACACATTTTGCCACTGAAACAAACATCACTCTTTGCAGAAGGAAGGGAGACTTGATCAAGCACAAATAAAGCTGGTGAGATATTGAGGTGAAGGAGGAAGGATGTCAAAAATTCAATCAACTCAGCCAGTTTAGCAATAACAACAACAAAAACCATTCAGTGGGTAGGGGAGGAACATCATAAAAATTGTTAAGCATTCTCTAAAGAATTACCATACTTTCTCAATTTTAAGGCATCATCAGTTGCAAGATATGTCACTGACTTAGTAACAACTTTCCTGGGAAAAGAAAAGCACTAATTCCTTGGACAGTGATACTCATTCTAATAATTAGTAGTTCTAGTAACTAATAAATCTAATACACATGCTGAATTCTGAAATTTTAACTTTTTTTTTTTTTTTTTTTTTTTTTTTTTGTGGTACGCAGGCCTCTCACTGTTGTGGCCTCTCCCGTTGCGGAGCACAGGCTCCGGACACACAGGCTCAGCGGCCATGGCTCACAGGCCCAGCCACTCCGCGGCATGTGGGATCTTCCCGGACCGGGGCACGAACCCGCGTCCCCTGCATCGGCAGGCGGACTCTCAACCACTGCGCCACCAGGGAAGCCCTGAAATTTTAACTTTGATGAAAAGTGCGTAGGTATTTTTTTTCAGTTTGCAAACAGTGTGTTGTGATGCTATGTCGTCACAGATTTATTTTTCCAAATAACCCAGCTATCTCACCAATAATCTTGGACACAAGAAAGAAAACTCCTGTTGCATGTATTCTGCTAAAAGACACACACACTCCTTGCTTTTCTGATGGAAGATGGAAGGAATAATGCAAAACAGATACTTCCTTTGGGATAATATTTTAAAATCTGAATGTCTGGCAACAGTTCTTCCTAAATCTACTCTGAAGGTCTAATTCAAGGTGAAGGGAAAGCTATTTAACTTTGCCATTATTCCACATCATTATCTACTCTGGAAACAGACAACATCATCACACACCGATGCAAAGAATCATAGGATTCTATTGCATGGTTAAGATTGTCTACTTTCCCTAGAAATGTAATTAATTTTGCATAAACAGCTGTTTCTCTATTTTCCTCCTGAATTAGATTTAAAATGATAATCTATATCATCAAAGTATTGAAACAAAGGAGATACAATCCATTATTGAGAAGGGATTTGAAAATTGTTAGAAACAACTAGAAGTTAGAAAATGAGAGACAACCTAACCTAGAGGAACAAGTAATGATGGTCTAGGACAAAGTGAAAAGAAACTAAGTTTATGGCATAAAAACTATTGAGGAAAATTAATAAAAGTTTGCAGTTAAGAAGCTCAGTCATTCGAGTCAACAGCGTTTTGAACCAAGGTCATGGCAGAGGTAATGGAAAAAGTAGAACAGATGTGAGAAATATTTTGGAGTTTAAGGGGAAACTTAAAAGTTTAAGGGGAAAGCCAAAGATGACTATAGTATTTCAATCCTGGGTTGCTCGAGGATACTGAGGTCATCAAAAGGAACAAGGGAGACGTAGGGGAAAGAGAAGTTGATATTGAGGAAATAGGTAAAAATGAAATAATCTCCTCCTTTTTAGTCACTTTTAGTATAAAATAAAATTACAGGTTACAAATCTGCTCTTTGGACATGAGGTCAATAGTCTGTGTTTTTTTAGTTTTTTATTTGTTTTGTTTTGTTAATCAAGGAGGAAACATGCTGTAGATAATGTTCATATTGAAAGCAAATCAATGTCTGTAAGTGAACCTACGCGGACTGATCCCACCTCAGCTAACATGATGTCATGACAAAACACTGACTGATAATCAAGAGCAATATTTCTATTAAAAACCTAATTTTTATTTTCATTTTCATCTTATGGTAAGATCACATCAGCTTCCTTTATGAAACCTATGGCTTCAGCAGGCTTTGTGGTTTCTGTCCAGAGTTTCTTTTGCTATGAAGCCAACATGAAAACCACGCAGTTCAGTCTTTAAAATTCCATATTTTTCTTCCAAAACTTAAAGCAGAAAATTGGGACTAACGGTGTGTAACTGATATTTCACATCTCTGCCCTTGTTTCTGGCAGCTCTTTTCCCTCTACCTTGGCAACATCAGCCCCAGAATGCATGTCACAGGATAATTAAAGCAGCAACAGTAGCAACAATGACTTGTGTTCCCTTTCCGTAGTCTTTTTTGTTCCCCTCTGCCACTGGGGTCACAGCCATTCTCCCTAAGCAAAGACTGGGAGGCGATTTGGCCCTGAAATCAGACCCCTTAGGTGAAAAATCTCATTCCTACCCTCAATTGTGCATTCTTACCCAGGTCACCAATGCTCTTTAAGTTAGTTTTTCACACCCATAAAATGGAAATTGCTTTCTCTTCCTTGGGTGGTTAATGTATTTGATGAACAATATAATAATAGTGATAAACATTATGATCCAAAGAAGCAGACATTGTACGCTGCCACTTTATAGCTAGATAGCCTTGGGCTGGTTAGCTCCTTCTCAGTTTGCTCCATAAACTTGGGGTAACAAAGGCATCCATCCTATTCAACATTCAAGATCTCTTCACCTGTGACAGACCAGGCACTATTTTGTACTCTTAAAAGAAAATAGGATTATGTGAGATGATACACAGAGTGATATATGGTATTAATGTAACCATTTATCAGCTCCCTCCCTTCTAAGGACTTTCTGTATTCTCGGCCCCTGCCAAGTTCCCTGTCTGTGGCAAACACTTCCCTGAGCCATTGTCGGGCTTGGTCACTTGACTTGCTCTGACCAATGGAAATGAATACACATGATGCCCTAATCAAAGCTTTAAGTATGCTTTCTTTTTCCAACCCTCTGACTTAAAAACAGAATGTGTCAGACAGGGGCTTGGTCCATCAGCCTGGGTCGCATAAGACAGGACCCACAGAACAGAGATACATAAATTGAACTACATAGAATTATACAGAGCTATGAACAAGAATTACATGCTGCTATTCTTCTACGCCAAACCACACACTTAAGAGTAAGAAATAAATGCTTGTGATTGTAAGCCACTGAGATTTGGCTGTCAACAGAAGCTGACATACAACATAGTGTCTTACATATAGAAGTACTTAACATTTTAACAATAGTAATAATAAATTAAAATATATAAACACTTAAAAAGATATAAACATCTCTCCACCTATCCACCCACCTATCCAACAGATGTTTATCGAGTATTACTATGTGTCGGATACTGTTTATGCTACTGAAGGTATGGCAGCGATCAGATAAAATCCCTGCTCTCATGCCACTAACATTATTATGGCGGAAATAAAATTTGACTATAAGGGGATGCGTGTTGTGGAGAAAACACAGGGGAAGGAGACAGAAAATGTCAGGTAAGGAGATAAGAAGAGATATGTGTGTGTGTGTGTGTGTGTGTGTGTGTGTGTGTGTGAAAGAGAAAGAGAGAGAGAGAGAGAGTGAGAGAGAGAGAGAGAGGGAGAGAGGGAGAGAGAGATTGAGAGAAGGTTTCACTAGAGAAATTTTCCAACAGAGATCAGAAGGAAGTAAGGGGGTGAAGGGGATATCTGAGGGAAGTACATTCCAGGAAGAGAGAATAGCAGGTATAAAAGCCCTGAGGCATGAATGGGTTGGAGTGCTCAAGGACCAGCCAAGAGGTCTTGTAGTTGAGAGACATCAATTAGGGGCACATTGGTAGAAAGTAAAGTCAGAGCCGTATGAGAGGGCCGGTCATTTATTCCTTGGAAGTTATTGGAAGAAGTTTGGCTTTTGTTCTGAATGAGATGGGATGTCATAGGAAGACTCATGATAGGGTAACATGAGCTTATGTAAGTTTGAAAAGGATCATTCTGGCTGCTGTTTTGAGAAGAGAGTATGTGGTTCAAGGGTAGAAGCAGATAGATCATTTACAAAGCAACCACAATAATCTGTATAGAGACGACAGTGGCTTGGACCAAGGGGAGAGTATCAAGAGCGACGAGAAGCAGTAGACTCCGGATGTATGTGAAGGTAGTGGCTCATCAGATTTGCTGATGAAGAAGAAGCAACTGGAGATAAACTATCATTTACTGAGACAGGGAGGCGTGCAAGAATGATCGGATTGAGGGAGCAGTGGGTCATCAAGAATTTACTTTTAGACACTGAGGGATAAAGGTAAACTTGTTGAATTCTGATTTCCTTCTGCTGGCTTTCCAGAGAAGCATTTGGCTTTCTGCAGAGTTTCATACAAACCACTGCACGGAGAATGGTAATTAATCCTGCCACAATGATGAGGTGGAGAATCAGAGGTATGACATTAGCTACAGCAGAAAGAACTGGAATCCAGACCTCTGATTATGTCTGGGGAGAGGCTGGTACTCCTCTGACCAATAACGCTACACTGTGATGGACCAGGGCTGCAGGTTAAGTTTTCAGCACTTGAAAGTGCTCTCCACATGGATTATTGTGATTGATTTTTAAATTATCCAGCCTCTGATCACTCTAGGAAGGAGACTGTGCTTTCTCTTGTCATGTAATTAAAGAGTCTACAACCTCAGTCCCAGGAGTTTGAATTTCAGCCCTTTTAGATCATTATGCACTGCCTAGAATGAGTTTCCCCTGGGGTGTGTTTGTTTTAGGTTATTTTCCCTAGTTATCTTTGAGATGCCTAGTACATCTAAGTTTGGATGTTGAGTAGGTGGTTAGTATCTAAGTCAGGAGTTCAGGTGAAAGGTTGAGGATGGAGATATAAATCTGGAAGATATGTATTAGATTTTTAATGGAAAGAAGTCCATAACTTGGAAGGGAAATGGCTGGCAACAATCCTCAGGAATATTTAAAGTGCAGCCCTAGAGTAAAACATCACTGAAGGTACCTGAGAGGTTATTAAAGTCTCCAAAACAATGTGATTATAAGGCAACCAATTCTGTTCTTATAACCCCCCAAATATGATGGAATTACAGTTTAACTTCAGACACAATTTCCTAATATTTTGCATATGATAAGACACAAAGAAACTGATTCAAACCTCTTTACTATGTTTGCAAAGATTTTAGACTAATTACTAGAAAAGATTCACAACCTTTTCCAGGGTTAATATATTAGTAGAATAGAATAGAACTGAGAGTATTTTTGAATATTTCTGGAAATGAAATATTGATTTCCTTGGCAGTTGTTTCAAGTAAACAGGTTTGAAAAACTCATATACTAAAATATCTTTCCTTACCAGGGTAGAGGGTGCAGTCCATAAATGACAAATCATCAATTGCAATGTCTCCAGTGAAGCCATCTCCCACTGAAGCTTCCACTGAAATCTAAGAACAATATAAGAAATTTGTTAATACTGTGAAGGAAATTAATTTCTGGAAACTCATGGTTGAAAAGGAATTCAGAATTTACCTAAAGAAAAAAAAACATAGTTTGCAAAAGTCTCCATAAGCAGGTATCTTGTCTCTACCTGAATACTTCCAGTAATAGGAAGCTCCACACCATACTGGGCCCATTAAATCCATGAAGCCCATTCTGTTTCTGGTGAGTATTGATTTTTTTGAAATTTCAGCATATCAGATTGCTATCTACTTCCTTTTAACTTTCAACCATTAATTCCAGACTGGTCCTGCTTTCTTCTGAGCCTTTAAGTATCTGAAGGCAAATTACGGAACCTTTTCCCACCGTTGCCCCAGTAGTTCAGCTGTTTCCAAGGTTAAACCTCTTCATCCTTCAAGAAACCAAATTTGTTGCCAGAGGTACTCCCTACAATGCACATTTTGAAGAGCTTTAAAATTTTTCTCCCGTCGACCTTATTCTGTAACATTTTATGGAACTGGCTAATCGTTATTAGATCTCCTTCAGAACCTCATTAATCACAGTGAACTCAGATGACATCGGTGCTTACAGGAGCTGCAGTTCCACTGAAACTCCAATAAAATGTGAAATACTGACAAACCACTATAGTATACGGCAGATTGTGATTAGGGCTGAGATTTACTATAGTAGAATTAATCATGATGAATTATTTTAATACTCATGCAAATATGCTGCATACTTACTAGGAATCCTGCTATAATTTAATAATGAAGAACATTAAGCAAACTCAAACTTAAAAAACACATTCCTTTTTTCCACTATTACATGAATATATGTTTCTGTTTCATTTTTCCTCACAAATGCTATATGTGGAAGTTGAAATTTTATTTCATTTTTCAAATTCTATCCTCCATTAAAAGTTGTTTCATACATTATTTATTCCTAATTAAAGAAGATAATTAAAAGGTCAAATTACTGACCTTAAGCCTCTTGACATCTTCCACCAACTTTCTAGGTTTTCTTGAGAACTACCAGAATTTTCTCCTTTATTTGTCACTGAGGAAATGACTCAATTTGGAAAAGGTTTATTCATTTAATTAATGGGCACATATAGTTCACCTAATACTGCCCGGGGAACAGGCAGTCTCCCACTGCTTTAAAATGGGTCACCGCAAATATAAAATGCACCCTCCTTTTCACCACCAGCATGATTAAAAGAAATAAGCAGAGAAAACAAAAACACAAAAAGAATACTCAGTACAAAATCATACAATTATTCTAATAAACAAAAAGCCAGCAGTCAGAATTTGGCAGAACATACTATAATAAAATATCTTCTGTTTTATAGGGAAAAAAGACTGCAGTTGGGTGAACAATAGGGAAAAGGTGTAAGCAAGGACTGATTAATAACTAATACACTAATTAATTACAAATACATTCTTTGGATCAATATTTGTCTATCCCAATACAATACAGGACATGGTAATAAAAAGCTCAGAAGATGTAAGAAAAAGGAAAAACCAGGATAAATAAAAATAAACACTACCAACGTGACTACACTGCTCATGATTATCTTAGTTTATTCACGAGAAGGGATAGAAAATTGATATAAAAGAATCTCAAGTCTATGAAAAGCATACCTGTACATATAAATATCTGTAAGCTAACTTTAGGGATATATACACATACAGAGCTCCATTTGAGTGTGTAGGTGGACTTAACTGTTCCAAAGCATTCCTTTTGTTGTCTTTATATGGTCACAAGTTAAAGAATTGGCCATTTGTGAAAGTTACAAATTTTCTCATTTATGGTCTACACCAGGTGAGCAGCATTTCTGAGTGGATGTTGTCTGCACAAGGAGTATTTGTATTGGAGTTTACTTCATATTACATGATAAGCATTTTGATATTGCTTCTACTAGCATTCATTGCCAAAGGGAAGACACAGAAATAATCCAGGCAGTGACAGTTGGGTCTTGCTCTAAGACACAATTTAATTACAATTTTTTACCAAAATATCTTCAACTTTCTAGTCTCTAAATGGTAGCATTCTTGAGCAAGAGTGAACAATAATTTCAAGCTGAGATACTAAAAAAAGTCAATTTGCATATATAACTGCAATCTCAGCCTCTTTTGAATATTTAATTAAGCCAGCCATTAAAAACAAGCCTACCTGATAACAAATCACATCTTGAGAAAAAGTTATGAATGCTGAAGTTCAATTTTACTTCTGTCCTGTATTTAATTTAGTCTTGCAAAAAGTTTTGCAAATTACCCTAAGAAACTAGTCACAAAAAAAGAGCAAACCCAAGTGTGTCTATTCTGGAAAATCCACTTTCATTTTTGGTGTTTTTTCCAATAAATGGAAGGGTATTAAAACACTAATGTTATTGTATGTGAGGCAGTATTGCCACGCTAGACATTAGGGACGCCAAATTTTACTCTTAAGTTTCATTAGCACCTTACTGAATGACTTAAAGGGCAACGGAAAATTCCAGTTTGGTCTGAATGACCTGCATTATCTGCAGAGGCCAACTCTACTTACATTAGAACTACTACTGCCGTGGAAGTTTTCTAAAGTAATCCAGCTATTCTAAGTTGTTCTTCTCATGGGCTGGTGCATGCTCCAAATAAAGATGGAGTGGCCTTGTCAACTACCTTGGAAATATTAGTTCTAATATAACCAAAGACTATAATATAAATAAGGCTCTAAAGACTTAACAGATTTTTTTTTCTATATTTAGGAAACTTTGAATTATTCATCAAAATATTTAAATGATATGAAAACTATTATCACACATATGTAAGACAGAATTTAATCATAATTTTTACCAAAATATCTTCGATTTCCTAACATATATATAATTAACACACACATATATATACACACTTATAAATAAAATAGTCTCTATTAACTCATAAGAAAGAAAAATGGAATTGACTCAGCCTGCCACCTAGTTTTACCAACCTGTGTTTGGAAAAAAATATGAAATTCCAGCATAATATACCAATTTTTAATATAACACATCTTCAGAAAGACTTGAAAGAAAGGAATTGTTGTTTAAAATGTATAAAAAGCATGTATCCCATGTGGAGCAACTGGAACTCCAATGCATTACTGATGGGAATCCAAAATGGTACAGCCACTTTGGAAAATGGTTTGGCAGAGATAAACCCATGCACTTATGGTCAATTAATCTATGACAAAAGAGGTAAAGACAGTTTCTTCAATAAGTGGTACTGGAAAACTGGAGAGCTACATATAAAAGAATGAAATCACAACATTCTCTAACTCCCTATATAAACTCAAAATGGATTAAGGACCTAAATCTAAGACCAGAAACCATAAAACTCCTAGAGGAAAATATAGGCAGAACACTCTTCGACAAAAAATCGTAGCAATATTTTTTTTGGATCTGTCTCCTAAAACAAAGACAATAAAAAATAAACAAATGGGACCTAATTAAACTTAAAAGCTTTTGAAAGCAAAGGAAACCACGGACAAAATGAAAAGACAACCTACTGAATGGGAGAAAATATTTGCAAATGATGTGACCTATCACGGGTTAATATCCAATGTATATGAACAGCTCATACAACTCAACAACAGTAAAACAAATAACCCAATTTAAAAATGGGCAGAAGAACTGAATTTTTCAAAGAGGAAATGCAGATGGCCAACAGGCACATGAAAAGATGCTCAACATCACTAAGCCTGAGGAAAATGCAAATCGAAACCACAATGAGATATCACCTCATACCTGTCAGAATGGCTATCATCAAAAAGAACACAAATAAATGCTGGTGAGGACGCAATGAAAAGGGAACCGTCCTACACTGTTTGTGGGAAAGTAAATTGGTGCAGTCACTGTGGGAAACAGTATGGAGGTTTCTCAAAAAACTAAAAATAGAACTACCATACGACCCAGCAATTCCATTCCTGGGTATATATCTGAAAAAAAAAAATACTGTATTTCTTCTTCGCTAATGCCAGGCTTTACAATATATGGATTGCTGAGAATTTTTTTTCTTTGAGTGTCTACTTTGGTATTGTGCCAACTGTTTCCTTGGTTACCAAGTAGGAAAAAAGTCTGGAGTTTCTCACCATCAACGACAGAAGAGACTAAATGGTGATGACCCAATTCCCATGAGTTTAGTTTAACCCAAACAGTGCTTTCAAGTAGAATAGGTTGCCAAGTACTTTTAAAGTAGGATATTTCACAAGAAGATACTGCCTGTAGTTGCCACAATCCCCATTACTCCCTATCACACCTAACTCTAAGGCGAGTGTCAGTTGCCATTAATTATTTTACACCTGAACTACTTCTCTTAATTCACATCCCTTGCTTCCAGGGGCACTTGGGTTTGCAATTCCTTTTGCATACTAGTTAGGTCAGAAACCACGAAGCGTCTGAGACTTTACCCTACTCGCAAGCTAACGTCAGCCTGCCACTGTTTCATATACATTTACTGACAGAAGACACAAGATCCTTGATTTACAGAGATAGCAAAACTCATCAGCCAGAGAAATATCTTCCACTGGTTCCCCACTTCCCACAGGGAAACATAAGTGCCAGATGTTTCCCTGCATGAGTAATGGGTTGTACCATAGAAGAAGAACCCCAACATTAGGAATTTCTAGCTGTTATAGGCTGCTGGCACAACTGAGGGAGAGGGAGGAGGAAAAGGAGGAGGTGAAGCAAGAGGGAAGGAAGGGGAGGGGCAGTAGGTAGGTAAATTACTCCAGAATGTAAGCAAATGTCTCCATGCAATACATCCTTTGCTCAGAAGCTGAATAATGCAGGACACAAGAAATGCATGGAGAACCGTCTCCCAATGGGGAAGCTGGACAGTGCTACACTGCTGATATATTTAATTTGTAGGAGTATGATGATCCCTTCATGTATGTGTAAATTGAAACGTTTATCTAAATTCAGCCTCCTTTCCTCTTATACCTCATTTTATACTATTCTGAACTGAATGAGTGTAACTTGTTAGAGTCTCTCAGAGATGGCCACTCAGCTGCTGTTAGCCCAGGTCCTTTTCCACTGACAAGATCTTTTCCCATCAGAGCTTCTGCTATATTAAGAGTAGAGATTGTTTGTTTTTTTAAAAAATAAATTTATTTATTTATTTTTGGCTGCGTTGGGTCTTCATTGCTGCATGTGGGCTTTTCTCTAGTTGCGGCAAGTGGGGGCTACTCTTTGTTGCGGTGCACAGGCTTCTCAATGCGGTGGCTTCTCTTGTTGCAGAGCATGGGCTCGAGGTGTGCGGGCTCAGTAGTTGCAGCACGCAGGCTCTAGAGAGTAGGATTAAGAGCACAGGCTCAGTAGTTGTGGTGCATGGGCTTAGTTGCTCCACGGCATGTGGGATCTTCCCAGACCAGGGATCGAACCATTGTCCCCTACACTGGCAGGCAGATTCTTAACCACTGCACCACCAGGGAAGTCCGAGAGTAGAGATTTAAAAAAAGGAAAAAAAAATCAAGGAGGGAAGGATGTGGTTGAAGAAATAAGGTCACTGAAAATTTCATTCAGGTTTCTTTATTTAGACAGAATTTTGTTATTCATCTTGAATGAAAGAAACCTAAAAAAATTATCTCTGAGTTATTCAGGTCATATTAGATTGATTTGCTTTCCACGGTTTTAAAGGGTTGGCAAGTCATAAAGATTATGTCTGCTACTTTTTTCTCTAAGCCATTTTAGATGTACAGGAAGGGCCAAAATTTGGGTGAGTTTTTCCCCCTCTAATTCTTCACAGTGCCTTTGTGGAACTTGCCTAAGTGTATTTTAAAAGGGATAAATGTTAAAAAAAAAAAAAAAGGGATAAATGTTGATCAATTTGAAATTAATTTGCAACGTGAAACTCTACAAACTCACATGTTATTTTAAAGCATCTCCCAAGGACTCATATAGCACATAACCCATTTCACAACTCATCTATTATGTGATGAAGACAAATAAATAGTTCTCAATTTCCCTAGTTCTAAGAATTTATACGGAACCTATTTGATTGGAGGTTACAAAGATACATTTAATTGAAAAAAGCCTGATCAATATTAGAGAGAGAAAAGGGATGCACATTTAAAATTATTGACTTAAAAGTTTGAAAAACTGTGTTTTTATTATTTTAAAATGATGCAATATGATATAATAGGATTTTTTTAACTTCTTTATTAGAGTATAATTGCTTTATAAAAGTGTGTTACTTTCTGCTTTATAACAAAGTGAATCAGTTATACATATACATATGTCCCCATATTTCTTCCCTCTTGCATCTCCCTCCCTCCCACCCTCCCTATCCCACCCCTCTAGGTGGTCACAAAGCACTGAGCTGATCTCCCTGTGCTATGCAGCTGCTTCCCACTATCTAACTATTTTATGTTTGGTAGTGTATATATGTCCATGCCACTCTCTCACTTCGTCCCAACTTACCCTTCCCCCTCCCCGTATCCTCAAGTCCATTCTCTAGTAGGTCTGCATCTTTATTCCCATCTTGCCCCTAGGTTCTTCTGACCATTTTCTTTTCTTTCTTTTTTTTTAGATTCCATATACATGTATTAGCATATGGTATTAGTTCTTCTCTTTCTGACTTACTTCACTTTGTATGACAGCCTGTAGGTCCATCCACCTCACTACAAATAACAGTTTCATTCTTTTCATGGTTGAGTAATACTCCATTGTATATATGTGCCACATCTTTATACATTCATCTGTTGATGGACACTTAGGTTGCTTCCATGTCCTGGCTATTGTAAATAGAGCTGCAATGAACATTTTTGGTACATGACTCTTTTTGAATTATGGTTTTCTCAGGGTATATGCCCAGTAGTTGGATTGCTGGGTTGTATGGTAGTTCTATTTTTAGTTTTTTAAGGAACCGCCATACTGCTTTCCATAGTGGCTGTATCAATTTAAATTCCCACCAACAGTGCAAGAGGGTTCCCTTTTCTCCACACCCTCTCCAGCATTTATTGTTTGTAAATTTTTTGATGATGGCCATTCTGACTGGTGTGAGATGATATTGCATTGTAGTTTTGATTTGCATTTCTCTAATGATTAATGATGTTGAGCATTCTTTCACGTGTTTGTTGGCAGTCTATATATCTTCTTTGGAGAAATGTCTATTTAGGTCTTCTGCCCATTTTTGGATTGGGTTGTTTGGTTTTTTGATGTTGAGCCGCATATGTTCCTTGTACGTTTTGGAGATTAACTCTTTGTCAGTTGCTTCATTTGCAAATATTTCCTCCCATTCTGAGGGTTGTCTTTTTGTCTGGTTTATGGTTTCTTTTGCTGTGCAAAAGCTTTTAAGTTTCATTAGATCCCATTTGTTTATTTTTGTTCTTATTTCCATTTCACTAGAATGTGGGTCAAAAAGGATCTTGCTGTGATTTATATCATAGAGTGTTCCGCCTATGTTTTCCTCTAAGAGTTTGATGGTGTCTGGCTTTACATTTAGGTCTTTAATCCATTTTGAGTTTATTTTTGTGTATGGTGTTAGGGAGTGTCCTAATTTCATTCTTCTACACGTAGTTATCCAGTTTTCCCCGCACCACTTATTGAAGAGGCTGTCCTTTCTCCAGTGTATATTCGCGCCTCCTTTATCAAAGATAAGGTGACCATATGTGCATGGGATTATCTCTGGGCTTTCTATCCTGTTCCATTGATCTGTATTTCTATTTTTGTGCCAGTGCCATACTGTCTTGATTACTGTAGCTTTGTAGTATAGTCTGAAGACAGGGAGCCTGATTCCTATAGCTCCATTTTTCTTTCTCAAGATTGCTTTGGCTATTCGAGGTCTTTTGTGTTTCCATACAAATTGTGAAATTTTTTGTTCTAGTTCCATGAAAAATGCCAGTGGTAGTTTGATAGGGATTGCATTGAATCAGCTATCTTCTATTAACTACATTTAAGTTGGTGTTTTTAAATACAGTTTAAGAGAGAAAATAGGCCTCTTGATGCCATTTAAGAGATAAGCTTGAATGAATAGTCACACTTACAGTACATCTCCAGGTATTTTTAAAATAAATTCAGACATGAAATAACTGTGACACCTAATTTAGATATCATTTAATATTTCCTAAACTTGTCTTATCAGAATCACCAAGGGTTTTTATTAAAAATGCAGGTTCTTAGGACTCTCCTCTGGGGCTTCTGATATAGTACATGTAAAGATTGAGAATCTGTATTTTTTTTTAAATGCTCCAGGTGGTTCTGATAATTAGGAACATTTGAGAACTACTAGTCTAATCCTAATGTTGTGTTTGAAAGGATAAAGTGGATTCCTAGAGAAATAAAATCCCTCGCTAGATAACTTAGACACTTTACACACACACACACACACACACACACACACACACACACACACACGCTTTAGAGATAAAAAGTATTCTACCTAATAACTGAGATAAGACATAGTACATGAATGCGTCTTAAACCAGATTCTGTCTACTCAGTGCTACCAGGAGAACGTCATTACGCACAGATTTGTTTCTCAAAAGGAAAAGTTTGCTGTCGTTTTCCTAAACTCTGGAGATCTTTAGTTTTATCTTGTAGCCTCTTGTGTATCAACTGAAGCCTTGAGAGAAAATTATTTTCAATTTTGATACGCCCTCTCTTTCTACTTCCTAAGAATCTATTCCTCTAGGTGTCTACCATCACCTCTGCTATACCTAAAAATAATACCGCATCTCACAGTGAGCTCTCAGCACTCAGGCTTATGCAGAATATAAGCCTCCTTTAATGGCAATATTTCAATGTTGAAAGAATATTAAAACCAGCACAATATGTAAGCCACTTAGTACAGACTTCATTTAAACCTGCTTCTCATCTCCAGGATTTTAAAAGGTATGCTGGGCAATGCTGCAAGTTCATGGATAGAAATCAACAGTTACCCTAATGCAATGAAAATCAGTTGAGATACCATCCTCACTGCCCTGTCCTCACTGTCCTGGTTCACTGGGGCCTCTGCAGGAGGTACAGACAGGCATGCATAGGACAGGGACAGCTGTCCTTGTTCTTAACTCACACCCAAGGACACAACGTTTTCAACAGGTGTTAAAGAGACCAAGACACAAAACCATTAGTCTACTTTTTTTCTGGTAGGTAGATGAACTTTGCAATAATTAAGTCTCAAAGTAAATCTAAAATCTAAATATAGATATAAAACAGTTTGCTTTCTGAATTGCACGTTGACATATCTGCTGGTTCTGTAGAAAATGCAAGTAAGCAACGGCCTTTAAAAACAAAAGTCATGAGCCCTGAAGCCCTCCTAATTTTGAATCCCATGGAAACCAAAGTTTCACCTCTCACTAATCTCTTAAAAACTAATTTTACATAAAATTATCTAAGTAAGCAAGGGAAGGTAAGGCACCTGAGGAAGCAGTGAATAGAGGAATAAATGTAGTAAGTCATGTGTACAAATGTCATGGTGTGATGTGGTAATACAAAAATCAATATCACCTAACATCTTAAACCTTGGGTTAAAGAGACTATTCTTTAAAAACTAGACAGTTTTGGACAGAGTTTTAGATAGGAGAATGGAAAGTCATACCATACAGATTATTAAAAGTGTTTCCTTTGGCGTAATTTGAGGATAGGACATTCACTTCCATATAATTCATAAGAAATCTGAGAGTTAAAAATAAGGTTGCCCTGTCAAACCCTCACTTTCATGCTCTTTTGCATCTCCTCCATCCTTGTGTGAGTGACCTCTTTTCAGCCTCTTCTATTAAGCCTTCGGAAAACATATATTTTGTTTTCACCTCATCAGAAAACCATTACTTCGCATCCTAGCCTTCTGAGTCAGCAGAAGACCATTTGTATTCCAAGCTTGTTTTTAGTATGTATTCCTAAACCTAGATGATTGGGAAGAGTTGATACAATTCCCAATATACCTTTCAGTTAATAATCAGTGTGATCTGTCTACCGGGTAAGAGAAAAAAGGCCTGAAACTGTTTTCTAATTATGCAGCCTTTTAAACAAACCTAAACAAATCATAATGCTTGGAAATATTCAAAAGTTATGTTCAAACTGGTAACTGGTAATGTGGCAACATGAGAAAAACAAAACAAAGAATCATGTCTAAGGATGACATACAATTTCTAAGATCAACAACAACAATGATCCTATTTCTATTATAATATTGAAAGAATATAATGATCTTGCGGAATCCATAGTGGCATATTGTAAAGATCAGGGTTCAACAAAGTCATCAAGTTTTTTTTCTTTAATTGGAAGCTTCATTTAAAAAAAAAAGTTTGTTTTCTCAATTGGAACACAGCCATACCAATTTTTTTTCTCTCAATTTTTTTTTAAGTCTCTAAGTTGCCTTTATTCTACCATGACTCTGTTGAGTAGAGCAACTCTATGGCTCATGGTGCCTAAAATATTTACTACCTTGCTCTTGACGAGAAAAGTCTGCAAACCCCTGGTATAGATTAAAACTGTTTTGACTGTCAGAATCAATAACAATCGAAAGGTCCTTTCACAGCCTTTCATTTTTTAAGTAAATAATTTAAAAATATAAAAATATCTTAAATCACTTAATCCTGAATAATTTAGGCTAAACTGTTTTGAACTTGCCTTTTTTCGAAAACTTATTTCCTTTCTATCAAAGTTAAAAAGTTGTGTGTTCAATTTAGATCCAAAACCAGAAAAAAACTGTGTTAGGAATATTTGTAGATGCTCTCAATTTTAAAAGTCTTAGATAAACTTTTGAAATGCAAAATATATTTTATGTACTCTACTCTTAGGTATAACCTTGGGTGAGCCCTTCTTTTAGGTGAAGCTTACAAAAAGGAAAGGCATAACCATGATAAGATTTTAAAGTATTTTTGAAAATTATAGCTTAACCTGTAAAGCCAGATTTTCTATATAGTAACCTTCCATTTTATGTGCTTTTGGTGGTTTTAGAGGCAGGAGTCTAGGTTTTGGAGATATAAATAGAATATCAATGTATTTTACCTAATATAAGGTTAAATACTGAAAGGACATATGTTGAGAAGTTAACTCAGGAAGAAAGAATGAGGGGCAGAGTGAAACATGGAAGGAAGCAAGGCTGCTTATAAGGATGACTTATCAACTTGGCTATCACTGTGATGCAAGCTAATGGGCCTTTCGAGGAGCTCTATGGAATAGTCTAAGAACCATCAATCTGGGAGGAGGGAAGGGCTTCATCCCCTACTGGTCATGGGTGAGCCCCCAGGGCATGAACTTCCCCACACTTCGGGGCTGCACCTGCAGGAATATCCCACCTCGTAAGTGACAGAAGCCCGTGGGTTGTGGGCAGGCCCAGGCAAGTGTTGTCCTATCACACCTGCACCAAGTGGTCCAAGCCCGAGGTGGAAGCCTGCACAGAACTGTTACAGCAGGAGCTAAAATAAAAGGTGGGGCTGAGAGAGTGAGAAGTGGTGCCCAGGTGTCCTTAAGTGGGAACTGGGAAATTTTTTCCTTTGTATTATAAGAGATGCAGATGTGCATCTTTCAAGAACATCTCCATACATTAAGTACTATTTAAGTACAATGATGAGTCACCTAATTCTGCTCTTTGGTTTTCCCACTTTAAACACCCTCCCTGGACGAACCAATCCTCTATTTTCAACCACTACTGATATATTGATTATCCCAAACCTCCCTTCAATCCATACGTCCCTAAACTTCAGACTGTTTTTCTTTTGTCCCCCAACCACTGGCTGAGCCTTTCTACTTTGACATCCCTCAAAGTTTTAAAATGTCTTTAAACAACTCATCTTTCTCCCTAAAACTCCCTCTCTTTCACCCTCTGTTCTATATTTCAACAGATGGCTCCTGTTGTTGTTCCCACCAGAATCATGAATTACTTTTGATTACTCCCCATCATTCACACCACACATGCAAGCCTCAGTGGCATTACTTTCTAAATATTTCTTGAATTCTTTTCATTCCATCTGTACTAGCTTATATTCCTAGCTTAGGCCCCGGTTGCCTCCTACCTAAACTAAACTGTGTATATATATATATATATATTTTCTTTAAATTTTATTATCAGTTTTTTAATGGTAAGCCCTACTTCAAACATGTTCTTCAAACATCACAGAGTGATGTATCTAGAAGTCACTTAGGATTGTTTCACTTAACTGATTAAAACCTCAGTGGTGCCCATCAGCTCTAGGTCAATGTACTCATTCGTGACCATGACAAATGAGTCATTCCCTGACCTGGCTTCTGTCTACCTTTCTCTGCCTCAAACGTTATGCACCATGAATTATACATCAGCACAGCGGTTCTTCACAGCAGCATGCTGCTTCTCGTCTGTGTGTATCTGCATAGTTTCCTGTGACTCCTTACTCCTGACCCCCGGCCCCAACATGGGCTATTGCCTATAGACACTGTAAGACCTAAGTCATACAACACCTTCCTGGATATCACCATACCCAGGTCAGATGTCTTTTAAAAAAAATCATTTTTATTGTAATTATTTGCTTGAGTTTCTCACTTTGTCCCCTTTAGAATGTATGCTCCATGAGGACGATGACCATCTACTATTTGTGTCTGTATCGACACCAAGTGGCACAGGGCCTAAGGCAACGGAGGGCCTAATATCAGTGAACAAATGATAAATCAACAGACATGAACGAGCACTTTAGAAAAAAAAGTTAAATTTTACAGAAGGAGATTATGCTCGAAAGTTCATTCTGCTGTTTATGTTCCATTTATATCAGGAAATTATTTCATTATTTACTTTCAGTATATAATAAAAAAGAGAGAGAGGAACGAATGGTCATCTCTAAAATATACAATAGTAGAGCTGTTACTATCAGTAGAATTTGAATTATCTGAAAGTAAAAACATAAACTATGATCTTAAATGCGCTTTAGGGGCTCAAAAATAATTGAAATTCATGGTAGCTTAATAAAAGTTTTAGGAAAGCTTTTTTAATATATGATAAAACTAAATTTTAGTTTCTTAAGAAGGATTTTTGTGACTCTCATAACATGCAAGAAGAATTGTAGAGTTCAGTCAATTGTGAAAAAGTGGAATTTATAGAATTTTATAATTAGAAACAACTTATAGATTATTTCATTATTCTGATGAGAAATTAGGTAATTAGAAGATTAAGTAACATCCGTAAAGTCACTAGGTCCCTTAATGGAAAATTTAATCTTTAGAATCCAGGTATTTTAATTCCTGGTTTGAGGTTATTTCCATTTTAACACATTGTTTCCCCAGTATTTTTAAAAATTAAAGTTGGGAAATTATATTTGTCTTACATGTACAGCAAAATATATCAAACTCAGCATAACAGCATAACTAATATGTATATCTATTAAAAACAAAACGAGAAAATTCCATATAAAAACCATCTCAAAATAATTGAACATAACTAATCGGGTAATCTAACAGGAAAAGCTCTGACAAAGGTATTTTATCCCTGAAAAGGGAACAAATTGAAGAAAATAAGATAAATTCTTTGTAAACATGATGGAATATAAGCTGATTCATTTTAATCCAAAGCTTCAATTTGAAGCAAATTGACTTTCAAGTTATTCTCATTTTTCGTTACAATCTCGTTTTTCATTACATTAGACTATGCTTCATATTCACTATAATCAATTTTTCATCCTAACACGTGATGAAAATACAAAGGGTCACCATGCTGGCAATAAGTAGGAAGAATATTTGTTTCTAGCTAAATTCTTTTAGTTTCTTGGAGAGTTTTTTTTAATAGAATGGTCTTATTCGAACACAATGATTCTTCTTCATCCTCACAGAACTGGGGTCTGTGAGGAAAAACAAGCAGCAGCTTAAAGATGACAAAGTGTTAAAGATAAGGTGCTACTAACTAAAACTGCAGGGGGACAAGCAGACTGCCTGAACCATTTAACTCCATCCTTATAACAATGAAAAAGCAAGAGGGAAGACAGTGGGAGTCACATATTCATTCATTTGGATATTGACAAGACTGTATTCACTGAAATTCATCTTCATGCTTGCATATGTGCTTTTAATTCTGGCTGATACAGCAAAAATTACAAGAAATCCATCCCTGTTTTTCAGGTAACTATAATCTAAGGGCTAATATTAGACTGATAATTTATATAAAACTTTTATCCATAACAGAATATTTTAGCTACCTGTTGTCTGGATAAACACCCATTTCACTCTGTGCAAAAAGGCACACAATCATGTCTCTTTGCTCTGGTTTGAGTCCAAGAGAACTTTTGCTTTAAAGGCAATTTATGTTAGTATTTAAGAACTTGAACTCTGGAGCCACACTGCAATCTTAAAAACCCGGTTCTACTACTCAATGTCTTCAAATTCCTTTATTTTGACTTCATTTTAGACTTACAGAAAAGATGCAAAAATAACACAAAAAGTCCCCTTATGTCCTTCACCCTACTTCTAATGTTTACATTTTACTGAACAATCCTATTTCCTCCAGGAAAGAATAGAACCCTCCCCTTAGTGTTTTGGGGAGATTATAAAAAGATAATATACAAAACACAGCACCTGGCACATAGAATGTTAAGTTAATATTAGCCATGGTTAATTATTTTGTTTTATATCTACATGGGTAAAGCTTTGGTAGAAATGGAGAAGCTCCATGATTTGGCTTTGGGCTTCTGTGACTAATTAGGGTTACGGCCAGAACTCATGGAAATAGGTCTCAGGGCAGATTCCCTTTAAAACAGATATGAGACAGAGATTTGGGTACAGAAATTTTCCTGGGGAACTCACGTGGAACCAACAGCTGGAGGGGAGTCAGGGAGGAAGGACCGAGTGGAGGGAGCAGTTGAGCTGTGATGCAGTCACAAGAGAGGCCTCAGCCAGCCCAACGGGGAGCCCAGGAACTGGGACAGTCCTTCAGAGTTGTCCTACATTGAGGCAAGAGTACTGAGCTTTTAGGCCCGCATTGACCATACTGCAGATACGGGCTGTCTTCAAGGGGAGGCATCCCCTTGGCAAGTCAACTCTCTTGAATGCAATTTCTAGAGAGAGAATCAGCTGCGAGGCATTAGCTGCCCGCAGTCCCAGCAGCTCGGGGAGGAGCACTTCGGTCCTGAGAAACTTTGTGTGGACAGAGCTAATTCATGGCCAGTGAATCAAAACTACTCATCTATTCTGTTCGGTGACAGATACTGAAAAGTTAAATTAAAATCTATATATTAACACTCAAAGTCTGTTTGAACATTTGCCTTTTGCTACATTTTGCTTTTGTTTTCTTTTGTTTAGGAACCTCTAGAGAGCAATCATTATTAATATAACATGGAGGTATACGGAGTCAGGGAAAAAGAGAAGCTAATTCTCTCCCCCTTCCCAGGACTCAGACTGATCAAGATGCTCAGCGTCCTACACCTTGGCAGCATTCACAGATGCCACCACCTTTGGACTGAATACAGGCAGACCTTCTGTCAGTGGGCAGTAGCAGTCCTGGGAGGATGTCAGGAGATTTTGTGAATAGTGACTATAAAGGTTGGATCTGTTACAGAGTATTGCGTAGAGTTCCCTATGCTATACAGTAGGTCCTTATTAGTAATGGCCTATATAGGGAAAGAATTTTAAAAACAGTGGATATATGTATATGTGTAACAGAGTCACATTGCTGTACACCTGAAACTAACACAACACTGTACATCAACTCTACCCCAATAAAAATTTAAAACATAACAATGTTTAATAATATAAAGTTAAAATAGTATTAATATTATTAAATATGCATAGTATTATTAAGTAATAGTAGATATCAAGCTCAATTTCCTGATCCTAACCTTAATGTAAATGCTTAAACTTTTCTGTACAGTTGTTAACAACTATTTAATGAAAATTAATTAATTTATGCATGAACAATTTTATTCTACAGGACACCATCATCTTGAGAATATCATGCCAATATTTTTTTGAAAATTATCAGAATTATTTACATTTTATCCTTCTTATTTCAGTACTGTTTTTACCTTGACTTTCTATCATTATATTACAAGATAAGAGACAGAACAGGTAGTCTGTGCTGGCTACCAGGAGGGGAGAAATGCCTTTATTTATTTAGAAGAATTAGGCACAAAGATAGAGGAAAAGGCTTTTATCTCCTCAACCATTTAGAAAGGAGAAAAAGATCATATAATGTTATTCTAGTTCAGTGACACACTTCAGTCTTTATTTTTAAACTTAATAACTCATATTTATTATTATTACATTAAAGCTGTTGTTATTGCTAACATTTGAGTAATTACCGTATGCCTAGCTCTTTTCTAAGTGTCTTATATATGTATATATGAATATATGTAATCTTCAAAAAAACTATACAAGGTAGTACTAGTATTATACCTGATTACAGGTGAAGAAACTGTGGCACAGAGAGGTTACATAGATTTCCTAAGGCTACACAGCTAATAAATGACAGAGCCAGGATTTGAACTTAAGCAATTTTACTCTAAAGTCCATATTACATCTTCTTCAATAGCCTGAATTCACTTTATAACAAAGTAAAAGTTAAATTTATTGTACCAAAAATACCACTTAAATCTGAGCTACTGAAAACGCAAACTAAAATTAACTCATTTTACACCAAATAGTAGTTCCAAGTCAATGTAAAGTTCTCCAGCACCGCATAAATTGTGGCAGCAGTATAGCACTATAATTTGCAATGTAAGAATAACACTAGGAATTGTAGTTCCAAATGCATAAAGTTGACTTAGATAGAATGACACGTAATACACCTACCTCGATCATTAGCAGTTATCTGAGCAAAGATAATGCCAAGAGTTATAGAGGAAGCTGCCACTACCTATGAGAGCAGAGAAGCCAAGAAAGTAGCAAAAATAAATCTTAAAATGTAACCAAATCAAAGATCTGAAAGTCAGGGACAACAACATAGGAGGGGCAATAGAGTCCTGGAGGTCAAAACAAGTAGTTACACAACGTATTTGATAAAGAAAAATACAGCCTTATCCTAAGATAGAGCCTGGGTGCCCCCTAGCTTTTTGGACACTTCCTAGTATATTTTAATTGCTTTTGACTGTGTTATAATTAAGATGAAGTTACAGCCAGGAACACAGTCGGTGAAGGACTGCTCTGTACTGATTGAAGCAATAAACGGGGCCCTGCAGTTAAAAGGATGATCATAGTTATGATACATACAAATGAAAACCATAGTAATCCTGCTAATAATAGAAAATATATTTATATGCATTTGCCCATATACATATGTGCACAGAGACACAGAAGTATGCAAATAGCCTATACCTGATAAGGATGTATTTCTATACAAGGACACACGTTCCAGATTTTCCAGAATAGTCCTCATTTCAAATATCATAGTCTCTACAAACCTCTCAAATGTCCCGAAAATTTCAAAGTTTCCAAATGCAAATAAAATTTCCATAGACAGCAACTCACAGAGAAACTGGGAAGAAAAAAGTCCTTTGTCAGATATTCAGCATAAAGGCTTTAGGAACTCCACAGAATTCCCCAATAGATCATACGTTTGGGATTATGGGGACTGACTTCTATTTTTCACCATTTTTACAATTTTTCTCCATCTTCGTTCTCCACCCTTAATCCTCCTGGAGACTGGTACAGGGATCAGTAAACATCTTTAACCTTAAACGTTTTTAAGAATTACATTTATTCATGTTTTTTTTATTTCTCCCCTTGGCAGAAGGCTTTATATCATAAAATGTAAAGAAGACCATCTGCACAAGTACAAAATGGGCCTAATCATTATTAAGTTCAATAAAAAGTTCAAGATGGTAACAATGAAATGTTGTGTTTCCAACACAAATAATGACATGACAAAGCAAACCAGAATGGGTGTTTGGGTAAAAAAAAAAAAAAAAAAGTTCCTTGGAAGGTGATTTCTTCAATTCCATTTCAAGAAATTAGCTTTCAAAAGTTTACAATCAGGGCTTCCCTGGTGGCGCAGTGGTTGGGAGTCCGCCTGCCGATGCAGGGGACGCGGGTTCGTACCCCGGTCCTGGAGGATCCTACATGCCGCGGAGCGGCTGGGCCCGTGAGCCATGGCCACTGGGCCTGCGCGTCCGGAGCCTGTGCTCCGCAGCGGGAGAGGCCACAACAGTGAGAGGCCCGTGTACCGCAAAAAAAAAAAAAAAAAGTTTACAATCAGATTTCAGTTTGGCCATAGCTGACAATGCTGCTTTGAAAATAATTTCCGTACACGTCCTAGGGCAGTTCGAAACGGCAGGCCTGATAAAAGAGGGGGTAATTTTGCGAAGACCAAGAACACTGAGTTTCTTTTCAGACACCGAAATTCTGGGCAGCACTAGAATAAAGGAACACTTTACTAAAAATTTTAATATAAAAATTTGGATTGAACCAAAATCATCAATCTGACATGTTTAAGAAGGAAGAAGGCATTGCGTCCCTAATCTGTTGTGAGCTGATACATTCTATAAACAATTCTGGAAGGAGGCTGCACTTAGAGCATAAATTGGTATATATCGCTTTGCTCTCATAGATACCGACACAATATTTTCTGCTGAATGCGAAAAAGTTTAAAGGCATAAATCAAGGTAAAGCAATCACCTGACAAAGAACTACAAAGAGGTCCCATACCTTTTTCTTGGCCAGAGCTGACACATTGATTTTTGACTGAAGATAAAAGCCAAAATCATGCATCATTAATATAAGTAAGCAAAACTATTTGGTTCAATATGTTATACTGTTAAAAACAAATTAAAAAAAAACGGTTGCAAAGAAAAGGCAATTTTGAAATGTTACACATGATTAAAATAAGTTTGTATCAGCAGAGAAAAACACGTTTGAAAGACATTTCATAGAGTTTATTCCTAGAGGGTGAACGACACATCAGAGGGGAATAAACTATTGCTTTTGTTTATCCGGATTAATACACAGACACTGTCTGAATAAGAAGACACATATCCAGTATGCTACCTAGAGAATAGTTTTTAGCAAAATAATTCTGCCCTGATAATCGAATGCACTTTTCCTCATATTGCAGCTTCACACAAGTGTAGTTTAAAACTTTCTCAAAAAGAGACCAGCATGGCAGCTGTTAGCATAGCCAGCACTTTTGCGCAAATTCCAAAATGGCAAATAAACCTCACAACTGAGATTTCAACCCCATTCAGAGCCCCTCATCCGTACAGCCTCGCTACGGCAAAATTTGCAAAATCAGACACGGCGACACCCCCCCTCCACACACGCGCGCACACACACACACACACACACACACACACTGCGTCTATGTTTTCTCACTCCATTTTACTGCTCTAGCCAGAAGGGAGGAATTGGAAGTATGCATGAGTAGAAAGGACCCAAATGGCTCATATATGCAACACCAGGGACAAAAAGAAACCAAACCAGAGACAAAAACAAACCAAAGCATAGTTACACAAAGTTTCAAATAGGCCATAGACTGAAAAGGGATAAGACACACTGGAATTAAAACATTCATAATTACCATTTTTCTAACTCTTTCTTTTTTTTTCTTTTACCAACCGATCAGCAATTTTAAAAAGTTAAACCCAACAACCCAAGTCTGTCTTTCTCTTTCTCTGTTTCTTTTCAGCATGGATTATATAAATATTTTGGATACTACTATAGCATGTATTAATTTCTATCACTTTCTAAATGACCCATAATATATATTAATAATATATATAAAGTATATTTCCAATGTTTAATGACCCATATTAATATTCTACTGTAATTTTGGAGGGTCAAAAATATTAGATGCCATTTAGTATTACGTAAGTCATAATGAGTAAGATTTAAATAATGGATTTATTAAGAAATTAGACTTGCTTTCTGAACCTTGCATTCTTGTAATACTCCTTACCTAAACTTTTCTTCCCTTCTCTACTCACGCATTCTTCACACCAGAAACCAAGCTCATCACTTTGTATCAGAATGTGCTGAAGAGCTGACACACAAAGCTATGGTTATGTTTGAATTCAGTGGAAGAACATAGCCCATGAGAAACTTAAGATTGTAAAATAAGATTTAGTATGCTGTTCAGTAAGCAACAGATCTATGAGTGTTGCTTCCACAGGCTTCAAGCCAGCAGATTCTATTCAAAACCTTTCAAGGCAAATTCTAGCAAACTCTACACACTTGGAAGAAAAATGTTACATGAGGCTGCATAAATAATTTATACTTTTAGCATTTCTGTATATAATTTCCCAAAAAGTGGGATCAACTTAACATTATTAATATGGTCCTATTTTATTTGCAACATAACTTATGAAACATTTCCCCTAGAAGTACTGAAAAACGATGCATCACCTAGGATTTAAAGGTATATCCCACATATGAAAAAGTAAATTATGATTATGAATAAGATTTCTAAAATCTTTTCACAAAATCCATCAGGGAAAAATCTCTTTATTACTGAAAGATGTTACCAGAACACTACACAATTCTTTCAGATTTAGTCAGAAAGTTCTGTGGCATTAAGAGGTCTGGCCAAAGAATATTTTCTTTGAAAGCCCATGTCCTCTCCTCCTGAGGGCCTACACCTCATACACAAAGATATACTTCAGAAAACGAGGTCATGTCAGGAAAAAGTAAGCAGAAGCTTGTAAATACTGGTTCCTGTGGTGCCCAAGAATTAATAAGTTGCATTAAACAAGGTTTTTTGCAATACTTATCAGTGACTGCTGCTGACACTGAATCCATGCCAAGAAACTCAATCCTCCAAGAGAAAAGCAAAAGGGAGACAGATTTCAATTCTGAATAAGAAAATATTTTCTGTCAGTGTGTCCAAAGGTAGGATGGAAAAACCCCGTGAAGTAATAAATTCTTAATACTGGAGGTTCAAGAGTACAACTCGGTCAAATACTCATTGAGAAAGTGCTTGAGCTGATTTTATTGTTAAATAATTCAAAATGGAGCATTTTATGATTCTGATATGGTGCACCACCAATAAAGGCTGCTGAAAACATCAGATAATAGGTATTTGTGTGAAACATTACTTCTCATTATGTACCTAGACCCTCATTTAAGTGTCAGTAAAATGTGATGTGTAGGTAAGAGCAGAAATGATGAAGAATCTCATCGTGTTCCCTTTGTTAGAAATTGTCCTTTCAGCAGGGCAGGAGTACGATCAGTATCATAAGAGGTGAAACCTCTTTAGAAGCTATCATTTGAGTTTTCTTCAAAATAGTTGTCATAAAGTGTCCCTTCTTTCTCAGTTTCATTCAGCAACCTCTACAACTGAGCATGGCTCAAATATTTTTCCTTGCTGACATGCGAATATGACCCTGCAAACAGGGTGCTCTATTAACAAGTTCTGATGTATTGATTTTTCATGGAAATTTCCTGATGATGGTATAAACTCAGAAAAAAGAGAGATGTCTTCTATCCAAACTGCATGCTGGGGAAATGAATTAGCAGAGAGTTCTAAGAAATTCTAAATAATGTTTTAAAAAACTGAAGGAAGTCTTTTTTTTTTTTTTTAATTGAAGTATAGCTGATTTGCAATGTTGTGTTAGTTTCAGGTGTACAGCAAAGTAATTCAGTTATACATATAAATATGTATATATATATTCTTTTCTAGATTCTTTTCCCTGATAGGTTATTATAAAATATTGGGTATAGTTTCCTGTGCTATACAGTAGGTCCTTGTTAGTTATCTATTTTATATATAGTAGTGTGCATATGTTAATCCCAATTCCTAATTTACCCCCCTTTCCCCTTTGGTAACCATAAGTTTGTTTTCTATGTCTGTGGGTCTATTTCTATTTTGTATATAAGTTCATTTGTATCTTCTTTTTTTAGATACCACATATAAGCAGTATCATATATTTGTCTCCCTCTAGCTTACTTCACTTAGTATGATAACTTCTAGGTCCATCCATATTGCTGCAAATAGCATTACTTCATTCTTTTTTATGGCTAATATTCCATTTTATATATATATATATATATATATATATATATATATATATATATATATATATATCCCATCTTCTTTATTCATTCATCTGTCGATGGACATTTAGGTAGCTTCCATGCCATTATTCTCCTACATAAGGCTATTACAGCATAATTTTTTTTTCTGTATTATGAAAATCTGGAAGTGTCCTCTAAAATATATTTAGGAAACACATAGGGAAAATAGGTACAATTTCACAACATTCATATATTTTGAAAATTAGCCTTTTGGAATCAATCTATCATTCTCCATGGCACATAAATAAACACATTTTTCAGACCACCAGGGTAGCATTTGGCGAGTCAAAATTATTAGTTTACTAAATTGTGATCTTATTGGAAAAACAGTTTACCCAAGGAATCACTGGAATTATTAATCTTTGAGTTGTTACATATTGAATTTGAAAATCAAAACATTCAAGATAATATATTTTTCAGGTTTCCCAGTACCATTTACTAAAGAGAGACTATCCTTTCCCCATGTATTCTTGGAACCCTTAAAAAAGATTAGTTGACTATATGTTTGGGTCCACTTCTAGGTTCTCTATTCTGGGTTCTCTATGTGTATGTTTTTATGCCAGAAACAAAATGTTTTGAATATAAGTACTGTGTACTACAGTTTCAAATCAGGAACAGTGATGACTCCAGCTTTGTTCCTCTTTCTGAAGATTGCTTTGACTATTCAGGGTCTTTTGGGATTCTGTACAAATTTTAGGATTGTTTTCCTAATTCCATAAAAAAATGAATGTCAAGAGAGATTGCACTGAATCTATAGATCTCTTTGGGTAGTATGAATACTTTAACAATATTAATGCTTCCAAATCATGAAAATAGGACATCTATCAATTTACTAGTCTTACAAATTCTTTCAATAATGTCTTATAGTTCTCAGTGTACAGATCTTTCACCTCTTTGGTTAAATTTATTCCTAAATATTTTATTCTTTTTGATGATATTGTAAATTGGATTGTTTTCTTAATTTTGTTTTCAGATCATTCACTGTTTGCACAGAAATGAAACTAATTTTTGTATGTTGATTTACTATCATACAACTAACTATATTAAATTCATTGATTAGTTCTAAAAGTTCTTTGGTGGAGTGTTTAGAGGTTTCTACATACAAGATCATGTCATCTGAAAACACAGACAGTTTTACTACTTCCTTCCTGATTTGAATGCATTTAATTCATTTTTATTGCCTAATTGCTCTGGCTAGGACTTCCAGTACTACCTTGGATAGAAATGGTGAGAGTGAGCCTCTCATTGTCTTGTTTCTGATTTTAGAAGAAAAGCTTTCAGCTTTTCATGACTGAGTTAATGTTATCTGTGGACCTACCATATTTATTATGTTGAAGTATATTCCTTCTGTACCTAATTTGTTGAGAGATTTTTAATAAGAAAAAAATTGCTGAATTTTGTCAAATGCTCTACCTGCAAGTATTGAGATGACTGTATAACTTTTAGTCTTCATTTTGTTAATGTGAGACAACTTCGAGCAGCTTAATTCATGTGTAATTGATGTTTCTAAAGGACAGGAGAGAGAGGAGGAGAAAGTTCTGGGGACTCTGAGTTTGTTAAAGCTTTCTTAGATACAACCCAAAAGCTTGATACATAGGATAACATATTGGTAAGCTGGACTTCACCAAACTTCAAAAGAATATGCTCTTCAAAAAAATCTCTTAAAAGAATGAAAGGACAAGCTACAAACTAGGAGAAAATACTTGTAATTCTTATATAACTGATAAAAGGTTTGCATCCTGAAAATATTTTAAAAGCTCACAAGTCAATAATAAGAAAACAAAAAAACCCAATTTAAAAAGAGGGCAAAAGATTTGAACAGACAATTGAAACTAGACATTCGTTTGGCAAATAAGCACATGAAAATACGTTCAACATAATTAATGCTTAGGTCAATGCAATCAATACCCCAATGAGATAACCACTGTACACTTGGAATGGTTGAAATTAAGAAGACTGATAATAACAAGTATTAACTAGGATGTGGAGGAACTGGAACTCTCATATTTTGCTGGGAATCAAAAATGGTAGACTTTGTTGTGACCACCTAGAGGGGTGGGATAGGGAGGGTGGGAGGGAGGGAGATGCAAGAGGGAAGAGATATGGGGACATATGTATATGTATAACTGATTGACTTTTTTATAAAGCATAAACTAACATGCCATTGTAAAGCAATTATACTCTAATAAAGATGTTAAAAAAAATGGTATACTTTGAAAAACAGAGGAAGAGTTTCTTAAAAAGTTAAACATACTCCTTCTATATGATCCAGCCATTCCACTCCTGGGTATTTATCCAAGAGAAATGAAAGCAGATGTTCATATAAATACTTACACACAAATATTCACAGCAGATTTATTTATAATAGCCCAAACTACAAGCAACCCATATTCTGATCAATAGGTAAATGGAGAAGCTGTGCTGTATCCATATAATGGAATACTATTCAGCAACAGAAAATGAAGTATTGATATATTCTATAATAAGAATGAATCTCAAAATAATTACACTGAATGAAATACATCAGAAAAAAAGTACATACTGTACTATTTCACTTATAGTATAAAAGTGTGGGGAGTGTACGTTGACGTAGACTGAGAGGAAGTTCAGTGGTTATCAGGGATGGAAGTGAGGGCCAGAAGGAGGTATTACGAAGGGATATCAGGAAAGTTTTAGAAATGCAGTCCATTTATATTTGAATTATCTTGATTGTGGTGATGGTTTCAAAACCTTCAATATGTATAGTTTATAACATATCAATTATATCTCAATAAAGCTCATAATAAAAATTAGAAGTTTGACCTGAAGTTTTATATGCAATGACTTGCTGGCCATGCCACACATAAAAGCAGTGGCTGGGGCTTCCCTGGTGGTGCAGTGGTTGAGAGTCCGCCTGCCGATGCAGGGGACACGGGTTCGTGCCCCAGTCCGGGAAGATCCCACATGCCGTGGAGCGGCTAGGCCCGTGAGCCATGGCCACTGAGCCTGCGCATCCGGAGCCTGCGCTCCGCAACGCGAGAGGCCACAACAGTGAGAGGCCCGCGCACCGCAAAAAAAAAAAAAGCAGTGGCTGTTATTTCCACTGACAATAATAAGCCAATAGTGCCTATACCTGCACGTACAATCTGGTCCTATCCTATGTGTTTCATTTTAAATGAATGATCCTGAAAAATCTTTGAATTTTTCTGTTAAACAAATATTTAATGAGTACCTGTTATCTGCTGGGCATGATACCAGGTAATTTCACCTGCAGCATCACAGTTAATGAAAATGCTGGTTGTTGCTGCCCTTGCTCACTGGAACAGAAGCTATGTATATCCATTACCCAATGAACAAACACATCCTGTTGCTTAAATTGGACCCAGTCCTTAACTATCTTAAACAGATCATCTACACAGCATGCAGAATCTCTGATTTCATCTTTTCATACCTAAAATTCATTAAAAAAAAAAGAACCCTTGGGGGCTTCCCCGGTGGCACAGTGGTTGAGAGTCCGCCTGCCGATGCAGGGGCCGCGGGTCCGTGCCCCGGTCCGGAAAGATCCCACATGCCGCGGAGCGGCTGTGCCCGTGAGCCATGGCCGCTGAGCCTGTGCGTCCGGAACCTGTGCTCCGCAACGGGAGAGGCCACAACAGTGAGAGGCCCGCGTACCGTTAAAAAAAAAAAAAAAAAAAAAGAACCCTTGGATAAAATCAGAGCATTCTGTGTAAGCCAGGATGGGTTTCAAACCTCAATATTTATGTTTTAGATTCACAACCAAAGGATTCTTTGGTTAGTTCCATGGTCAACTGACTCCCGTGTCAAGCTGATTTTCTTCTGGAAACCAATGCTTGACTAAATATCATAAGTAGAGTTTATCCATTAAATACTAGTTAAGCCCAAATTACAATTGACCTGATTAGACGAAGAATTAATTTGAAGTGGATAAGCCATTATTAAATAAAAGTCAAAGATCCCTCTTCAGTTTCATTTCACACGATTACATGCATCTTACCATTGTGGCTGAACTGCAAGATATCACTCTACACATGGCAGATTAGTTCTCATGATTTCCGCTTATGTCTATCTGGACAAATCACCAATCCCAATGTGTTCTCTACTGAGCACGTACAATGTACATCTATGATGGCACTGACGTACCAGCTGGCCTGGAGCTAAGTTCTTGGCTACAAAACTGTTAACTCGAGACATTCAGATAAAGACAGTGCTTTCAATTAGGGTAATGCAAAAAAAAAAAAAAAAAAGTTTAGCCAGTAAAAGTAAGAAGTTTCTTCCAATATATCATATGTAGATCTATTTGGCCAAAAGGAGAAAACAATCTTCAACGCTCCTACATGTTACAGGCTGTATGATATATTGGAAGCAGAAAGAACATGAATTAACTAGACACTCGTGGGTTCTCGTCCAAGTCCTTGTTTTCCTGCTTACCATCTATTTGGCCAGGGATAAACAACAACCTGAGTTTTTTCCTTTATATCTATAAAATTGGCAAAAAGGATCTCTGACTTACCCACTTCAAGGAATTGCTGAATCAAACAGATAATATATGCAAACGTCCTTCACAAAACTGTAAAAGCCACATAAGCATTTGAACTTTCTATTGCAAGTCTGACTTTCAGGAGTAGGTAGGTAAGATTTAGAGTAAAGAATATTCCACCAGGAGTACGAAACCTAGTTTCAGACTCTGGTTCTGCCCCAGAATAGCTTTTCCAACAAAGCCTGCACTCTTCCTGGATGTTTTTTGCTTACCTACGAAAATGTGAAAAAGTCAAATGATAGATTCAAAATAACGAATTTGAGAGTCTGAACCTTTTGGAGAAGACAAAAGATTGTGTGAAACTCTTTTCCTCCAAGTTTTTCATTTCAGCACAACAATTACTTAAAACTGGAGGAACCTGCAGCTGTGTCCAATGCCATGTGTCCAGCTTTAGAGACTTCAATCACACATTATTGTGGGTATTCAAGGAGGAAAGCAACCTAACGAGCTTTGGTACACTCTTCATTACATGACAAATATGTGTCAAAGTAACTGATCAAATTTCACTTACTTTTAATTCAAGAATATAGTGATCTTTCATATTCCTTAGACATCCTGACTCATTTCCAATACAGCTTGTGAAGCCCATTATCCATACCTGAAAAGGCCTCCTGCTGAAAATGTTGAGGTGTTTCCTTATCCAAATGTTGCCTTGATCCCCAAATATTTCCCATAGCAGCTGTCCTCTTGTGTTGTTCCAGATTCGCTGGTAGATGGCCAGCTTGTAAATGTGCTTTCCAAACATGTGGTAATAAAAGCGGAAGGTGCAGCCCACTACATCAGTGGCATTGATGATCGGGCTGAGTAAAGCAGCTCGGTGTTGGAAAACCTGTGGTTCAGAAGATTCTATGTAGAGATAGTGTCCTTTAGCTGTGCCCAAAGTATTATCCTTCATCGGCCCTGTATTAAGTGTTGACGTTGGACCCTGGTTCCAGGTCCAATCAAAATCATCTTCTGTATCTTGTTCCCAGTTACAAATTCCAGTTTCAAAGTCACATTGAAGTTCAGGTACTGAAATTGGCATGAAATAAAATCAAAAGATAATCAAGGACAAAAATAACTATGAATGGGAATACTATCGATAGTTGATACTTCGCTCCTGCCAAGGTAAACCACTTTCATTTTTTTAATGCAACATTAAAGCAAAATGTTTAAAAGAGTAACTAAATCCTAGATAATACATCAAATAATAATATTTTATAGCCAGAAGGTGGAATTACTTTGGCCATTATTTCCCAAATGCCTTTTCTACCCATCCCTTGCCCACTGTTAGTACCATAACTCTATGCAAATGATCACTACCCCATGGCTGGCTTGGTCCAACAAACTTCTGGCTCAGTGGATTTCAACTTCAGCTGAATGTTCCAATCACCAGTGAACATTAAAAAAAAAATTAAAGCTCAGAATTCACCTCCAGACATGTTGATTTAATTAGTTCAAATGGTGTAGCCAAACATCAGGATACTTTACTAGCTCACTTGGTGATTCTAACATGCAGGGCTAACACGAGTCATAACTTAACAGATCTCTATGTTTCAGCATCCCCTGGGGTGCATGGTAAAATTGCTTACTCCATGGTAAAGTCCTGCACAAATACTACTATGTTAGGTATGGAGTGAAGCCCAAGAATCCCTATTTTTAACAAGCACCCAAGATGATTCTGATGCAGGTATTTTCCAGACCTCACTTGGAAATCAAATTCTTCTCTCTGGTTCCATCCTGCCCCAGTTTCAAGCATCCCTCTACACTTGTAAAAGAATGGCCATCTTTAAATGGTAGTTTATCATTTTTTCTCTATTGAGAATCCTTTAATATTGACTCATTTAATCTCAGCTTAAATCTAAACTTCTCTATCTTTCAAGCTTCACTCTTCCCAGATTAAAATAACTTCCTGCTTGTCCCCAACTGCCTTTCCCCTTGGCATGCACCAATTTACCATCGTGCCCTAAACCTCTCACCCCTCTGTCTCTATTTATGCTTATTATTATGCCTGTTTTGCCATTTCTTAGCTGTGTCTCCTCAGTGGTAATCTTTTCTTCTCACTGGATTGTGGCTCCTTTGAGCTGGTGCTTTTAAACTTCTAACTCCCTTCGGTCAGTAGAAGAATTCAAAGCACTTTTAAAGAATTGACCAGTCCCTTATCAACTGAATACTCTACCTACATTTGTAGGATATAGGAATGTATGCATTTTTCAAGATGTGATGATTTTGTCGACACCAAGTACTTGTTTAGAATAAATGGGATAGAATATACAAATACTGTATTTGTATACAAATGTATACAAATACATTTGAGAGTATTTGGGCAGAAGGGACAGGATTTAAAATTAAGGAGGAGTTCCACATTTTAGCTTCATTTACATAAGTTAATATTCTTGAAAGACAAACGTCAGCAGGCCTTTAACCATTCATCTTATAAGGGCACTTGGCGCCAAAGTGAACAAATATTGTGAAACAATAAATAAAAGGATATGTGAATAAATGCAGCCAGGCAAGAACAAATCATCTGTCTCTGAAAAACCACAGAACAGGAGCTTAGACCTAATGAGGGGAATCAAGTGAGTAACTGGCAAATGGGAGATGAGCTTTCTTTTGATGTTTCCTCACTTGTGACTAATCAACGCAGCTGGGACGTGAACTGGACCCCCACAGGTCCCCTGCAGGTGTCAGTCTTCAGTTGTGCAGAGGAAGGGGGATGTCAAGCTACTGAGGTTTTTGACATAAAATTGGCACTAAAGCCAACTTCTTCATACTGACTGCATGCTCAATCTTTATTTCAAAAGGGAAGGCACGTGGCTCCACCCTTAAATGAAAGACCACGTTCTAAACATACTTTAGAAAATAGAGCATCCATTTCTGGATGTCTAACGCATTCTGTTAATAAATCACTAGGTCTGGGGACTTCCCTGGCTGTCCAGTGGTTAAGACTATGCACTTCCACTGCATGGGGTGTGGTTCGATCCCTGGTCGGGTAACCGAGATCTTGTATGCCGCGTGGCGCAGCCAAAAAAAAAAAAAAAAAAAAAAAAGGAAAAAGGAAGTCTCCATTTAAAAAAATTTACTATGTCTAGATGGAAGGCTGCGAGAGAAACTGACAGTCACTACTATTTCCTTTCATTGATACTTAGTCACAATAAGTATTTTGATAATCCCATTCTACTCAGTTAATGCTGAGAAGTTTGAAGGATAATTTGCTTATTTTCAGTAACAGATCAACGTTTTTTAAGAAGTGGGATTTGAAGTACATGAAAAAGATGAAAAGGCTTTCTAAATTTGCAAACATAAATTACCTTTAGGACAAGCAACACTTCTTATAACAGCCATTGTCGAAATCATCAATTTTCTTTATATGCACTAAAGGTATTAGCTGTGTAACGAGCAGCATGGTAATTCTGACTTTAATGTGCCTGACTGTATTAAACACCACATATGTGCAAAACTCTCTACAATGATTTATATGGAAATTTCTCAATGTAATGTTTCCTATGATGTACCAAGCATTTGATGGCTTTACTTTGGTTTATGGTAAGCCTCCCAATTTAATAGGCACATAACTTGAATTTAAAGAATTGTTGCTATTTCTGGGTAATGAAAGATGCAAACTTTCTCTGACTGATGTTGGTAATTAAAAAAGAAAAACGTCTCTTAGCCTCTGACTCATTTTCAGGACCAAATGCACTAGGCACTACCAGGAACCAGGTTTATTAAATTGCAAGATATACATAATCATCAGGTATGATAAACTTTTTGGTAATTTAAACCAGAAGCTCGGGGCTTATCTTTGACACCTCACTCTCCGCTCCCTATAGCCAGAAGATTTTTAAACGTCCCTACTAAATATCCCTCCTCCAACTTTAGTCCATCCATCTCCACCACTTGTCACTGTTATAGAGGCTGCCAGCCCCTCTCAGGGGAACTACTGCCAACGGCCTCCTAGTAAATCTCCTGAATCTATTGTCCTCTAATCCATTCATTACATTGTATCCACAGTGACATTTTTAAATCTGCCAATTTTATTATACTACCTTCCTTCTTAAAAACCTTCAGATGAGGGAAAACTTCCTTAAGACGGTCCACAAAGATCTGCTAATCTGGCCTCCATCTCCATCCTTATGTTGCATCCTGTTTCCCCTTATTGCCTTACTCCAACCATCCTGGGTATCTCGCAGCTGCCATGCAGTCATCTATCAGGGCTTTGCATACATGTATTTATTTATTATTTTTCAGATCTCAGCTAAGTCACCACCTCTAGAAAGTCCAATGCCATAATTATAGAAAGCCATAGCACCCCCATTTGAAACTCCTGTCAAAACTGTCATTTTACATTTATTTTTTAAATATGTGAATATCTATCTCCTCAATTAGACTGTAAGCTCCCTGAGGTCAGGGACTCTGTATAACTGTCCTCATCACTATATCTCTAGTATCCAATTTATAAACATACATAATAAATACTGATGGCTTGACTAATTAATTAATCACACATAACATTCATTGACTTTGGAACAATGCTTAGGGCCTTTATCTTGACTGACTAGAAAACAGTGAACCAATCAAGATCACCACCATCAAAATGAGCCAGAGGGACCAGAAAGGAAAGCACTTACCACAGTTGACCTCATCAGTATTATCACCACAATCATCCACCAGATCACATAACTGAAGCTTTGTTATGCAAGCCTTCGTGTGTAGACACCAGAAACGACCTGGCCCTTTGCAGCTCTTCGAAGGGAGTGGAAGAATACAATTTTCAAATCTGACATCATCGATAGCCGAGACCCCATCATAAACACCAAGGCTGACTTTATGTAGTGACAAATAGAAGGGCTGAGTAAGGCGTCCAAGCTGAACAGTCGCCTGGGACCACTGGTTGCCCTGGTTATATAATACTCTCCAGAGTACTGTTGAGTCACTGGAATTTTCCATGTGTAGCTGTAACTCAGCTGCTCCCACTGATAGGCCATAGTTATAAAACCTGAAAGAGAACAAACAAAAGAAATGGAAATGATTTAGGCAATAGACTAAATATATAACTTTTAGACTCTTCCACTCAGTTAACAGTCAATTAAAAATGAGTTGTAATAATAGATGCCTTTAGTTATTATTGCAGTAATTGTGGCCACCTGTTTGCAAGAGCTTATCTGCCGAGGTGCATATTCTGGCTCTCAGGACCCCATGAGCCTTTCTCAAGGAGTTTAGTCCAGAACACAGGAAGCAGTGTTAATTAAACTATAATCCATTGTCGGAGGGAGAGTCCCTTTCATCTTAAGTAAGAACATAACAAATATTGATAATGTGCTCCTAAGTAAAATGCTAATTGTGCGGATCTAACGCAATAGCTATTTTTAAAGCAAAGCCAGATTACAGGACAGATTACAATATCTAGTAAATGCAGGAGTATGCCTGGAACCGCCGGGCTGCTAGAGTAGTTGACCATTTTTTTTTAGTATTTACCAGAAGGAAAGTGTGCATCCAGGTCCTGTCTGGCCGAAAGTTGGGCTCTGGAGTTTAGCAATTTGTGATAAGCTGTTGCTTTTCTTCAGAATGAACATAAAGTGCCCTATTGGGATACAAAAAGAAACCATTAGTTTAACCTACTAAATTCTAAAATGAGACATCTGTCTGTAAACCCTACACTGAAGACTATACAACAATTAAAAATCAATAAAAGTGACTGTTAGTCAAATTTACTCTTATAAATATTAAACTATTATCTAGAGCTAGGTCAAAATTATGCCAAAAACAACTGGTAATTTCAGTTAATTCAGCCAAAATATATCTATATTCTATCTCCAAAACCCATAAAGGAGTGGTTCTACGTTGACAACATAAGTATAATCGACAATATTCAACTATCCTACTATTTGTTGTAGTAACACAGAACTTTACTGCTTCTCTTTCTCTTTTCAGACCCGAGCAAAGGTAAACAGAACTACAGATCTTCCTTGACTTAAGATGAAGTTACGTCTGATAAACCCATCATAAATTGAAAATATCAAAGTCCAAAATGCATTTAATACACCTGACCTACTGAACATCACAGCTTAGCCGAGCCTCCCTTAACCAAGCTCAGAAAAGCTACATTAGCCCACAGTTGGGCAAAATCATCTCAGAGCCTATTTTATACTAAAGTGTTGAATATCTCATGTAATTTATTGAATGCTGTACTGAAAGTGAAAAACAGAATGGTTGTCAGTGTATCAACTGTCCACCATGGGGATTGCGTGGCTGACTGGGAGCAGTGGTTCTGCCTCTGCCCAGCATCAGGAGAGAGTATCACAAGTATATTGCTAGCCCGGAGAAAGGTCAAAATTCAAAATGTGAAGCACAGTTTCTACTGAATACGCATCTCCTTTCACACCATCATAAAGCTGACAAATCATTAGGTCAAACCACCATAAGCTGGGGAAAGTCTGTAGGTACAGAGACACTGTGCATGCTTCTTACCTTGAGATGTGTTGTGAGTATGATCCCAAGGTGGAGCCTGTTGCTCAAAAGCAGCAGAGAGGTTACTTCTAGAGCTCCAGGTCCAGTCAAAATCATCCTCACTAGCTGCTTCAAACCAACCACAGCTATTTGCTTCAAAGTCACATTCAGAAACTGAAGAACAAAAACGTAGCTTTTAGGTTGACTCTCCAAGGTGATCACACACTTTAAGAAGGGTAGACAACCCTTCTACCCTTGGAAATCACCTTGTTACTCTTCCCTAAGTACATTAAAGCCACACTTGATGAAAAAAAGGATCCTATCTGATCCTCCCTAAAACTCAGAATTGTGCTTTTCATAATGGAAATTGATAAGGCAAAATTATCAATTTAAGAATATTTTCCAAATATTCTTTCTAATAAACAGCATCATTCAGCCATATTGCTTACAGAATTGCCAAGGTCTAATTTATTTTGATACTCATGTTAGTTTCTCTGCTGCTATTACATCATCTGGAAGACTTCATTGTTCCTATAGAGTATTTTACACTAAACCATGAAAAGCTACTTCTAAAAAATTTAATGTTTGAAAAATTCAGATCCATTATATTTAATATGAATGTTCACCTCTAATTTTTGTGGAGCTTACTATTTCCCAAAACATTGAATACATCACCTAATTGGCAGAAGGCAGAATAATTTGACCTATTTCTCAAGTAAATATGAAGAGAAATAGTTAAGTTACACAAAGACATTCTGGAGGAGGAAAAGAAGAAAAGAGAGAGAAAGGGAAAGAATGGGAAGTTATAATAATAGCAGTGTCAAATTATAGCTAATATGTGGTGAATACCTAATGTAATAGACCCTGTACTGAAGGTTTTATATAAATCTAGCTTTTACAATAGCTCTTGGGAGAAGGTATTATTATTATTGCTGCTTTACAGAGGAAGAAAGGAAGGTTTAGGGAAGTTTTTAACTTAACCAAGGTCATATAGTTAGAAAGTTGTAGAGACTGATTGAAATCCAAATATTCTAACTCCTAGTCTAATATTCTTTCTGCAACTGTTGACAATAACTTTTAATTGTCATTAGACTGGAAAAGGGATAACCCAGAAAGGCATAATCTGAATTTGTTTACTGTGGATATTCAGGTGTTACTACAGACTCCAGTGCAAAATAAGATTTGCCCCCATTGATGATTACTACACTGGGACCCTTGGCCATTGGATATTTTTATCCAAGGATATAGTAAGATTAAGGATATAGTAAGATTAAAAAATGTTAAATTGTAAAGGCATTTTTACCTAATGATAAATCATGCTTAATTCTGAAAATGCTTCCTTCCACATGGGGAGGAATGTGAGTTGAGTAGTAACATCATCAACACTATTGATTTTTTTTTAAGTTTCTAGGAAATATGTGATCACAGAAAATATTTGTTTTCTATCAGGTCTCCTGGTCCAAAATATGGCCAGCAGAATACTTTCAAATTTTACCAAAAGTCAATGAGAATGTATGAATACATTTTAAAATAAATACTTTAAGAATGTTGCATCAACTTTAATAAGCAAGAGATAACTATATTTCAATAGAGACAAATAGAAATCAGCAAAATGGGGAGACTACTGCTATACCTAGAATAAAGATTTCTCAAGTTTAGAAATCTGTGGTGAAGCAAAATTAAATGCTACTCAAAAGTGAAAAACAACAATGATAAGTTAGGAATAAATGCTAAGAATATTTAACTCTTTGTATTTTCAACAGCCATCTCTATAAATATAAATAACCCATAAATATATATAGATTCCAGTATGTAGATGCTATTTCAATCCCAGGGGAAGCAAATACTTTTGATTCCTATTTCAGACAATCCAAAAAAATAGGATCCAGGAGTTTTTGTTATGCAACTAGAGAAAGAAAACAAGTTATTGCTACTATATATCTATCCCACATAGATCCCTGGAAAGGGAAACTTATCATCTGCTATCTCAGGAGATATTGCTGTGGAAATAAATGAATATTCAAATAGTAGTAAAATTTAAGAAACTATTGCAGCAATTCTGTAGTTCTCTTAGATAAGGCTCTTCAAAGATAGTGATTTTAAGAGATGATTATGCTGTTCAAATTCAAATGTGCCTTTCTAGTATACTTTGTTCCTATATATTTAGATGTCTATACACATTTAAAACCTCACCTTGATTAATCAGAGATGTAATAATCAGATGAAATTAACCTTCTTGTTAGCCAGGAATCAAATATACACCTCATTAGAACAGTTTTTGGAAAAATATGTAATCTTTTACTTAGAAATACAATATACTGGGTAAGTTTTAATAATTGAGGTTGAAGGATTCTTCGCTGTTTTCTAGACCAACATCATGGACTTCCTCAATTATCATCATCATCAGAATCGACATTTTGCAGTAACAACTGCAGTTACCATTTATTCGAGGTTTATTGTGTACCAAGCTTTGTGCTAGGGGCCGTTCCATTCAAAACAGGTTGTCTACTGACACAGAATTTCCAAAAATTTTGCTTGTCTATTCTATGGCTATGGATAGAAAGGCTAGTAACTCTAGCAGCTTTTAATTTTTTGAGTAAAATTACCCTGTGGCTTCTACTAGTTATGTCAGTATTATTATAGTCTCTGTCCCTGGGGAAAGCGTACTAGGGGGTATTTGGTAGACTAACAAATAGGTCCATCACCCTACACTATCCCTGTCATTTTTAGAGCTTTTTCACTGAGGGAAAAGAAGATGAATTTCTGTAAGAGCCAAGAAAACTTATGGGGGGTGGGGGGGAACAACAGAATCAGACGCTGTCTCATTTCAGATTCACTGTTTTAGAACTTCTTTGACGGTTTGGGATGATTCCTACCGAGGTTCATGTGTAAGGAATAAACATGAAGTACACAAAGGTGAAATCTGGCTGACAATTTGGGCCTCACATAAAGACTTAAAAATGTATAGAAGAGTACTTATTGGTATTCACCCAAAGGAGTTGAAAACTTATGTCCATACAAAACTCTGCACACGGATGTTTAGAGCTGCCTTATTCACAACTGACAAAACTTGGAAGTAACGAAGATGTCCTTCTGTTGGTGAATGGTTGAATAAACTGTGGTACATCCAGACAGTGAAATATTATTCAGTGTTAAAAAGAAGTGAGCTATCAAGCCATGAAAAGACATGGAGCAACCTTAAATGCATATTACTAAGTGGCCAATCTAAAAAGGCTACATATTGTATGATTCCAACTATTTGAAATTATGGAAAACACAAAGCTATAAAGATAATAAAAAAGTCAGTGGTGGCCAGCAGCTGAGGGTGACGGGAAGGAGGAAGAGTTGGAGCACAAAGGATTTTTTATGTGAAAAGACTCTGTATGACGCCATAATGATAGCTGTCATTATACATTTGTCCAAACCTATAGAAAGTACAACACCAAGGGTGAACCCTAATGTAAACAGTTGACTTTGAGTGATTATGATGTATCAGTGTAGGCTTGTCAATTGTAAACAAACGTCCCAGTCTGGTGGGAGAGGTTGATAATGGAGGAGGCTATGGATGTCTGGGGGTGTGGGGTATAGGAGAAAACTTGGTGCATTTTTCTCAATTTTTCTGTGAACCTGAAACTACTCTTTAAAATGTCTTAATAGTTAACTACTATTTAATATAAGTGCTCTAAAGAAAACACAAAATTTATAGGACGAAATATGTCCTGACACATCATGTGGTTGAACTTCAAACTCCCTTTGGTCTTAGCCACACCGGCAAAAGATGACCAAGTTTAGGGGGGAAAAAATGGCTAAACGGGCTTCCCTGGTGGCGCAGTGGTTGAGAGTCCACCTGCCGATAAAGGGGACACGAGTTCGTGCCCCGGTCCGGGAAGATCCCACGTGCCGCGGAGCTGCTGGGCCCGTGAGCCGTGGCCGCTGAGCCTGCGCGTCTGGAGACTGTGCTCCGCAACGGGGGAGGCCACAACAGTGAGAGGCCCGCATACAGCAAAAAAAAAAAAAAAAAAAAAAGGCTAAACATGGTAATTGTAAAAAGTTAGAACACTGGAGCCTACCACTGTGGATTACAGAGAACAGCAAAGGCACAAATGCAGTGTGGAAGACATGCATTCAATACGTATGTTATCTTATTTATTCCTCCTGAAATATACATAAGAATATTGTCCCCATTTTAGAGCTGGGAAACATAAGGCTGAAAGAAGAGTAACATATAATTTCTCAGGGCTCATTATTGCTGACACAATTCCTTCCCAGACCTTTGATGTCAAAGCCTGTGCTCTTAAAAAAATTATACTGTTTCTAGTAGTTTAAAAAGTAATAATAATTATATCTAATAATTTTTGGACAATTCTTATATGCCAGGCACGTACTATGTGTTTTTAATGCAAGATCATATAAAATCTAAACATGCATAACCACAGGATATGCTCTGGAAGCAGATTCTAAACTATATAAAAGTCCACTAGATTGGCTCTCCCTGTTTATTTTAAGCTTTTTTTTCTCTCTAGCCTTTTGACCTTCCTAAAAGTTCCATGAAGGACAAAAGTTAATTGAGTATTCCAGTATGTTGGCTTCAGTTCACTGAGGTTGTACTCTGTTTGATTAAGCAGAGGTTACTACAAATGTCAAATGCATTAATACTATATATCCTATTTTAAAACATGTTCTCTACTAATTGTATTGCTTTGAGCTTCAGGCTTTTCCATTCATTCAAATGGTCATATGTTTGGAAATACAATAAGGTTGAAGTAACTGAACTCTAGACTTCATCAATAGTTAATATTCATTAGTTATTTAAAACATATAATAGTAAGGGAATACTTGCAAAAGTGCCATGAAATTTAAAAAGTCTATAAAAATAAATAGCAATAATGAGATATTTTAAAGAATACTAAAGCATAGATAACTAAGTAACATTTGGCACTCAAAAGTACTGCATTTGAAATAAGAATGATTAATTACATCATTCTACATATGATTTTCAGGGTCTCCTGTGATCTGACCAATAAAGACACTGTTGGAAGACAATTCCCCATAGGTCTCTCATATTTCTGCATGTGTTATAAGCTGAGTCATAAACTGTCTATTTGTTCCAAACATCTTTTCAAGGATGTTTAAACAGCAAATAATCATGAAGAATAGAGAGAGTGATTCTGTCTACCAGAGGGCAAGTTCTTATCCAATATAATATAATAAAGATAACGTTTCCCTCTAAGGCAAAGGTCAGACATTTTGTTTGAATCCCACTATAAAAGATTTGGATTCCAGAAGCTCAGGCTTTCTTACCTGTAACGTCAACCCACTTTATATGTACATCCACCTGGGCCCCTCTGTGTTGCCCTGGGACTCAGAAAGCAAGAGGAAACAAGGCAAGTATGATGCTTATTATGCTGTTTGTTATACTATTAGTAATAAAGTCCTTTGTCTCTGACCCAGGAGTCTCACCCCTCCTGACATCCATAAAACTATGGCAGATAACTTGTTAGCTTATAACTAGGGTAAAGTTTCAGACCCTTCACAGTTGTCAACACAAACTACATTAAACTTTATATGTATAGTACCCACCATTAAGAAGCTTAATATCTAGCATGGAAAATTTATAAGCAAATAGGCAAATGTAATAGCATAATAACTACCATGTACTCATTCATTCATTCTTCATTCATCTGACAAACATTTATTGAGTACATACTGTATGTTTGGCACAGGTATAGAGCCTAAGAACACAGCAGTGAAAAAAAGCAGTGGGGCGGGGGGGGAGTGGAAGAAACCAGAAAAAAAAATCAGTCCTCATGGAGATAAAATCAGAGAGGTTACTTTAATTTTTTGGCTTTAATTTTGAGTCAGATTGAAGAAAAATTGAGATGTTTTAAGCAGAGAAGTGACAAAATCTGACTTAACCTGATCACGGTGGCTGCTGTATTCAGAGGAGACAGAGTGGGTCGGGTGGGCAAGAAAAGAAGAAGGAAGATAGTACAAAAATCCAGGTCTGATAATGGTCTGGGCCAGAGTGGTTGCAATGAAAATAAGGATGAGTGAGGCATTCTGGATGTTTTTTTTTTTTTTTTTTTTTTTTTGCGGTACGCGGGTCTCTCACTGCTGCGGCGTCTCGCGTTGCGCAGGCTCAGCGGCCATGGCTCACGGGCCCAGCCGCTCCGCGGCATGTGGGATCCTCCCGGACCGGGGCACGAACCCGTGTCCCCTGCCTCGGCAGGCGGACTCTCAACCACTGCGCCACCAGGGAAGCCCTGGATGTATTTTGAAGGTAGACATGATAGGATTAACTGACATGAGATATGGAGTGCGAGAAAGAGAAATGAATCAATATGATCTCAAAGTCTTTGACCTGAAACAATGGAGGTACCATTTTCTGAAGTGGAGAAGGCTGTGAATAAGCAGGTTTGCGGGGGAAGTAGAGGAAGAGGAAATACTATAGTTTCGGAAATACTAGAGTTGAGATTCCTATTAGGTATTCAAGAGATCATGTCAAGTAGAGAGCTGGATATACAAGTCTGGAGTTCAGATCAGAAGAGTGCTTCCTGATGTCATGGAATCCAAGGCAAGTAAGCGTTTTAAGGAAGCGGGTCATATTATCTCTGTCAAGTGCTGTTGACGGGTCAGATGAACAATGAGAATAGACCACTGAATCTAGATCACTGCTAACTTTGATGAGAACAGTTTATTTTGAATAGTGACAGCAAGGCCCCGATTGGTAAAAAGAAATCAGAAAAGTTGAAGACAGTAAAATACAATTAATTCTTTTGCGGTTTATACTTTGCAAAGGGGCAAAAATGATGTAATAGCTGAGGAGGAAGTGGGATCAAGAGAAGATTTTAAAACGTGAGAAATAAAAATATGTTTTTATGCTGATAGAAAAGATCTGGTAGACAGGGAAAATCGCTGGAGCAAGGTTGCTGAACAGGCAAACAGAGATGGATTCTACTTACAAGAGAAAGAGCTGACCCTTAGAAGGAGCGTGTTATTCAGGGTAAAGGAGAAAAGAGTTTAGGGTGGGTAGAAGGGATACTGGAGCTCATGAAAGTCCTTTTCTGGGTGTTCCTATTTTCTCAGTGAAATAGGTTGTAAAGGCATCAGCTCAAGCTAGGGAAAGGGAAGTAAGACAGATGTTGGAGAAGACAGGAGAAAAATGTTATTCATTGAGAAGAGGGGGAGGGGGCAGAGGGAATGGAGTGGGGAAACATAATGTGATCCCTAGGGAGTACGAGATTCCATCTAGGGTTGTGAACATCTATTTAAAGTGAGAACAGATAACACTGTTTTGTTTTCTTCTCCAGCCACATTCCGCTATGCAGATTCTGGCTCTGAGAGGGTTGAAAGCCACATTTAAACAGTTTGTGCTTTAGTGACTATGATATACCAGAAGACACCAAGGCAGTTAAAGGTCAGTGTATGGCAGTCATTACAAGATTAGACCATGGAGTTTACACTGCGTAAGAAAGGAGGTGAGTGCATGAGGGGATGAAGGATATAACTGCTTTACCTGGAGGGCTTTTTCTTTGGTTTCGGTTTTAACTGTTGTACTTTATTTTCTTTCCTGTGGCCTCATCTCCTTTGTGTCTAAGTGCTTGACAATGTATATAACAAAAAGTAAAATAATGTGGGGTCTAAGATGTTATCGTCCTTCAGTAAGATTTATGTTTGTTTCTGCAGGCACATAGAGTAAATAATACTTGAGGATTACATCAAACTAACATCAGGGATTGAGAGTATTGGGGGCTGGGTTTGAGATCCTGTGAGGAACAATAACTTCTAGCTCACACAGACCTCTTGGATTCAGACTTTTAGGTATTACAGATAAAATTCTGTGGAGTATACCAATCCATATCTATACTAAGCCTGGACTCCAATTTCCAAAGTGCTATACTCAGATTCTCAACTACTTGTTCTATGTTGGCATATGAAAGTGGTGTTAAATACCAGGTTCAGATATCAAGGTCATTATTCTTACTTGGTCACCTAATTTGTCCCTTCCTTTTTACATCTTCAATGAATTCAAGTAGATTTTTTAAAATCATTTTGTTTAGATTTTCTAGTTGTTCTCAGTTAGAGGGTGTCCCGAATGACTCAATCCACCATAACTGGAAATAGAAGTTCTAGCATTTTTAATTTCCATTTTTTAAAATAGTACTTTAGAACAAATTTTATATAATAATAGTATATACAGTAGTCCCGCCTTATCCATGGGGGATATGTTCCAAGACCCCCAGTGGTTGCCTGAAACCAGCAGAGAGTACCAAACCCTACATATATTTACTGTGTTTTGTGCTATACATACATACCGAAAATAAAGTTTATCGGTTAGGCACAGTAAGAATAATAACTATATAGAAGAATTATAACAATATACTGTAATAAAGTTACGTGAATATGGTCTCTCTCTCTCAACATATCTTACTGTACAAATTTAATGCCTTTCCATCAAGCACTTATCATGCATTGTGGCCATGACTTTTGTAGTTTGAGATGCAACAGTAAACTAGAACTAATTTTTTTTTACTTCTTCACAGTTTCACACATAGAAGATTCATTCTTATTGTAGATCTTAGCATATCTGCATACACTTTTTTTCTTTCCTTATTAAGTCAAGAACTTTCACCTTTTCACTTAAAGGAAACAATTTACAGCTTCTCTTTGGCATAATCCAGATGGCCAGAAGTACTACTCTTGTGTTTTGGGGCCATCATTAAGTCAAATAAGAGTTAGTTGAACAAAAGCACTGTAATACCATGAGAGTTGACCAGATAACTGAGATGATACTAAGTGACTAAAGGGTGGAATACGGTGAACAAAGGGATGATTCACGTCCGTGGCAGGACAGTGGGAGATTTCATCATGCCGTTCAGAACAGTGTGCAATTCAAAATTTATGAACTGTTTATTTCTGGAATTATCCATTTAATACTTTCAGACTGCAGTCGACCACAGGTAACTGAAACCACAGAAAGTGAAAATGCTGATAAAGGGGGACTACTGTATTAAAATATGTGTAGAGTAATTACGGGTGCATAATGCTCTGGTAGAATTATATAATATTGTGGAATGGGGAAAAGTTATTTTTCCCGATGTCAAATTGTTTATTATGAAATAAAGAAAATATATGTGTCTAGATGTGTACATGAGGTGTAAATTGATCTATATGTGATACACAAATACATAATACAAAATATTCATTTAGTAACTTTCCACTCTACTTTGTGTATATTATGTTAATAGTTAATAAATTTTTGTATTTATATAGATTCTAAAATATTTTATTAACAGGTGTTATAATGGGTTCTCTATATCCAAAATAGTAATTGCTATTACATACATTCATAAGATATGAGGTCAAAATGGATACACAGTCAAACTTAGTTATAAATGGTCTTTCATTTTTGTTTGGGAAAGGAAAAGAGTGAAAAAAGTTGGAAGAGCCAGAAAAAGCTACATTTGAGCAATTTAGGATTCTTTTAAAGTCAGTGAATTATTAACGTCAATATGTTTTTCAATTTGAGGTCTCTCCCGAAGCTAGAACTCTAAGAGGTACTAATTCATTTATCCGTGAGGTTGAGAAATCCTTAAAAACACACTCGGTCCCACAATGAATTCTGAAACGCCAACAGTATTCCACCACATAATAAAAATTATAATTTTAACAAGGAAACGGGATGTAGGAATAAAATAACTTATAAGATAAGCATACAAAATCAAGGAATAACAAGGCACCATTAAGAAGTGATGCAGATAGGAAAATATTAATAAGACTTGACTTGCATCTTAAAAATGGAAAAAATAATAACGTAAGTGACTCAGAAGTGACTGAAGAACAGGATATCTTGGGTAATGAAAGGTCCCTATGAATTTTAATGAAATAACCCGAGCTTATTAACTCCACAGATAATTGGGCTCTTCCCAAAAAGTACAAAACATTTGAAATCATTAGGTTAGTCAGAGGAAAGAAACATATTAACTACACAAAGAAGATATGAATAAAAATCCAACAGGACAGAAAAAGAATAAACCATTTAAAAAAATTCATTAATTTCTGCCTATCTTAGGCAAAGAACAGTAAGACCTTTTACAAACCGTATTTTCTGTTCATTTATATTACTGCAGTATACATTTAAGGTGATTATTATCTCAAAAATTGTTCCTAGAAAGTTCAGGTTAGGGAGATGAACGTAATGAGTTTCTTACATGCCTGTGCCATGGTTTATTCTTGTTCTGTGGTAGCAGGCACAAAACAAGAGGTTACTGGACATTTTTCCACGTAAATGTGACGAAGCAGAATCTCTGCTCTTATTCAGCAAAAGGTAGGGAGTTCTCTTTGTTATACTTCTGAAATGGGAAGGCCTTGTGATATTCTTGAATTATTACTTAAGGCAGAGCTATTCTAACATATGGTTATCCTAATCTAAGATTCGGTTAACCTTGTTCAAGTTTTAAAGAGAGTTAAGAATAAGAGAATGAGGGGGAGTCAAGACGGCGCACTAGGACGACACAGAATTCACGTAGCCTCACAACTAGGGCACCTACCAGGCACTGGTGGGGGACCACGGACACCTAAGAGGATGGGAGGAACCCTCAGTGACCAGCTGTGGGATCTTGGTTCCCAGGCTGGAGGTTAAGACCCAAGCTCCGGAGGTGGGAGCTCCGAGTCCAAACTGCTGGACTAACAGAGAACCTCAGACCCCAGGGAATATCAATAGGAGTGAGGCCTCCCAGAGGTCTTCATCTCAGCACAAAGACCCAGCTCTATCCAACCGTCTGCAAACTCCACTGCTGTACATCTCAGGCCAAACAACCAGTAAGACAGGAATACAGACCACCCATCAAAAAAATAAAAAATGAAATGACAAAAAAATTTGTTACAGATGAAGAAGCAAGGTAAAAACCTACAAGACCAAATAAATGAAGATGAAATAGGCAACCTACTGAAAAAGAATTCACAACAATGAGGGTAAAGATGATCCAAAGTCTTGGAAACAGAATGGAGAAAATATAAGAAATATTTAAAAAGAATCTAGAAGAACTAAAGAACAAACAAACAGTGATGAACAATACAATTACTGAAATTACACTAGAAGGAATCAATAAGAGAATAACTGAGGCAGAAGAAGGGATAAGTGAGCTGGAAGATAAAAAGGTGGAAATAACTGCCAAGGAGCAGAATAAAGAAAAAAGAATGAAAAGAACTGAGGACAGTCTCAGTGATTTCTAGGACAACATTAAACACACCAACATTTGAATCATACGGGTCCCAGAGGAAGAAGACAAAAAGAAAGGGTCTGAGAAAATATTTGAAGAGATTATAGTCGAAAACTTCCCTAACATGAGAAAGGAAATAATCAATGAAATCCAGGAAGCACAGAGAGTACCACACAGGATAAACCCAAAGAGAAACATGCTGAGACACATATTAATCAAATTATCAAAAATTAAATACAAAGAAAAAATATTAAAAGCAGCATGGGAAAAGCAACAAATAACATACAAGGGAATCCCCATAAGGTTAACAGCTGATCTTTCAGCAGAAAATCTGCAAGCCAGAAGGGAGTGGCAGGACATATTTAAAGTGATGAAAGGGAAAAACCTACAACCAAGACTGCTCTTACCCAGCAGGGATATCATTCAGATTCAAAGGAAAAATTAAAATCTTTAGAGACAAGCAAAAGCTAAGATAATTCAGCACCACCAGCCTTACAACAAATGCTAAAGGAATTTTTCTAGGCAGGAAACACAAGAGAAGGAAAAGACCTACAAACACAAAACAATTAAGAAAATGGTCACAGGAACATACATATCAATAATTACCTTAAATGTAAAAGGATTAAATGCTCCAACCAAAAGACACAGACTGGTCGAATAGATACAAAAACAAGACCCATATATATGCTGTCTACAGGAGACCCACTTCAGACCTAGGGACGCATACAGACTGAAAGTGAGGGGATGGAAAAAGATATTCCATGCAAATGGAAATGAAAAGAAAGCTGGAGTAGCAATTCTCATATCAGACAAAATAGACTTTACAAGAGACAAAGGATACTACATAATGATCAAGGGATCAATCCAAGAAGAAGGTATAACAACTGTAAATATTTATGTACCCCACATAGGAGCACCTCAATACATATGACAAATGCTAACAGCCATAATAGAGGAAATCGACAGTAATAGAGATATAGTAGGGGACTTTAACACCACACTTTCACCAATGGACAGATCATCCAAAATGAAAATAAATAAGGAAACACAAGCTTTAAATGATACATTAAACAAGATGGACTTACTCAATAATTATAGGACATTCCATCCAAAAACAACAGAATACACTTTCTTCTCAAGTGCACACGGAACATTCTCTAGGATAGACCATATCTAGGGTCACAAAATAAGCCCTGGTAAATTTAAGAAAATTGAAATGGTATCAAGTATCTTTTCCAACCACAACGCTATAAGACTAGGTATCAATTACAGGAAAAACTCTGTAAAAAATAAAAACACATGGAGGCTAAACAATATGCTACCAAATAACTAAGAGATCATTGAAGAAATCAAAGAGGAAATCAAAAAATACCTAGAAACAAGTGACAATGAAAATACGATGGCCCAAGATCTATGGGATGCAGCAAAAGCAGTTCTAAGAGGGAAGTTTAACGCAATACAATCCTACCTCAAGTAAAAAGAAAAATCTCAAGTAAACAACCTAACCTTACACTTAAAGCAATTAGAGAAAGAAGAACCAAAGAAACGCAAAGTTAGCAGAAGGAAAGAAATCATAAAGATCAGATCAGAAATAAATGAAAAAGAAATGAAGGGAATGATAACAAAGATCAATAAAACTAAAAGCTGGTTCTTTGAGAAGATAAACAAAATTGATAAACCATTAGCCAGACTCATAGAGACAAAAAGGGAGAAGACTCAAATCAACAGAATTAGAAATAAAAAAGAAGTAACAACTGACACTGCAGAAATACAAACGATCATGAGAGATTACTACAAGCAACTCTATGCCAATAAAACAGACAACCTGGAAGAAATGGACAAATTCTTAGAAATGCACAACCTTCTGAGACTGAACCAGGAAGAAACAGAAAATATAAACAGACCAATCACAAGCAGTAAAATTGAAACTGTGCTTAAAAATCTTCCAACAAACAAAAGTCCAAGACCAGATGGCTTTACAGGCAAATTCTATCAAACATTTAGAGAAGAGCTAACACCTATCCTTCTCAAACTCTTCCAAAATGTAGCAGAGGGAGGAACTCTCCCAAAACTCATTCTACAAGGCCACCATCACCCTGATACCAAAACAAGACGCAGATGTCACAAAAAAAGAAAACTACAGGCTAATATCTCTGATGAACATAGATGCAAAATCCTCAACAAAATATTAGCAAACAGAATCCAAGAGCACATTAAAAGGATCATACACCATGATCAAGTGGGGTTTATCCCAGGAATGCAAGGATTCTTCAATATACTCAAATCAATCAATGTGATACACCAAATTAACAAATTGAAGGATAAAAGCCATATGATCATCTCAATACATGAAGAAAAAGCTTTTGACAAAATTCAACACCGATTTATGATAAAAACTCTCCAGAAAGTAGGCATAGAGGGAACCTACCTCAACATAATAAACCCACAGCTAACATCATTCTCAATAGTGAAAAACTGAAACCATTTCCTCTAATATCAGGAATAAGACAAGGTTGCCCACCCTCACCACTATTATTCAACATAGTTTTGGAAGTTTTAGCCACAGCAATCAGAGAAGAAAAAGAAATAAAAGGAATCCAAGTTAGAAAAGAAGGAAAACTGTCATTGTTTGCAGATGACATGATACCATACGTAGAGAATCCTAAGGATGCTACCAGAAAACTACTAGAGCTAATCAATGAATCTGGTAGAGTAGCAGGATACAAAATTAATGCACAGAAATCTCTTGCATTCATACACACTAATGATGAAAAATCTGAAAGAGAAATTAATAAATGCTCCCATTTACTACTGCAACAAAAAGAATAAAATACCTAGGAATAAGCCTACCTAAGGAGACAAAAGGCCAGTATGCAGAAAACTACAAGACACTGATGAAAGAAATTAAAGATATACAAACAGATGAGAGATATTCCATGTTCTTGGACTGGAAGAATCAACATTGTGAAAATGACTATACTACCCAAAGTAATCTACAGAATCAATGCAATCCCTATCAAACTAACAATGGCATTTTTCACAGAACTAGAACAAAAGACTGCACAATTTGTATGGAAACACAAAAGACCCCGAAGAGCCAAAACAATCTTGAGAAAGAGAAACGGAGCTGGAGGAATCAGTCTCCTGGACTTCAGACTATACTATAAAGCCAAAGTAATCAACACAGTATGGTACTGGCACAAAAACAGAAATATAGATCCACGGAACAGGATAGAAAGCCCAGAGAGAAACCCACTCACCTATGGTCACCTTATATTTGATAAAGGAGGCAAGAATATACAATGGAGAAAAGACAGCCTCTTCAATAAGTGGTGCTGGGAGAACTGGACAGCTACATGTAAAAGAATGAAACTAGAATGCTTCCTAACACCATACACAACAATAAACTCAAAATGGATTAAAGACCTAAATTAAGGTCAGGCACTATAAAAATATTAGAGGAAAAAATAGACAGAACACTCTATGACATAAATCACAGCAAGATCCTTTTTGAGCCACCTCCTAGAGAAATGGAAATAAAACCAAAAATAAACATATGGGACCTAATGAAACTTAAAACCTTTTGCACAGCAAAGGAAACCATGACCAAGACGAAAAGACAACCCTGAGAATGGGAGAAAATATTTGCAAACAAAGCAACTGACAAAGGATTAATCTTCAAAATATATAAGCAGTTCATTCAGCTCAATATCAAAAATACAAACAACCCAGTCCAAAAATGGACAGAAGACCTAAATAGACATTTCTCCAAAGAGGATATACAGATTGCCAACAAACACATGAAAAGATGCTAAACATCACTAATCATTAGAGAAATGCAAATCAAATCTGCAATGAGGTATCACCTCACACCAGTCAGAATCACCATCATCAAAAAATCTACAAACAATAAATGCTGGAGAGGGTGTGGAGAAAAGGGAACCCTCTTGCACTGTTGGTGGAAATGTAAATTGATACAGCCACTATGGAGAACAGTATGAAGGCCCCTTAAAAATCTAAAAATTGAACTACCATATGATCCAGCAATTCCACTACTGGGCATATACCCTGAGAAAACCATAATTCAAAAAGAGTCATGTACAACAATGTTCATTGCAGCACTAATTACAATAGCCAAGACATGGAAGCAACCTAAGTGTCCATTGACAGATAAATGGATAAAGAAGTGTGGCACGTATGTACAATGGAGTATTACTCAGCCATAAAAACAAACAAAATTGAGTTATTTTTAGTGAGGTGGATGGACCTAGAGTCTGTCATACAGAGCGAAGGAAGTCAGAAATTGAAAAGCAAATGCTGTATGCTAACACATATATATGGAATCTAAAAGAAAAGAATGGTTCTGATGAACCTAGGGGCAGGAAAGGAATGAAGACACAGATATAGAGAATGGACTTGAGGACACGGGGAGGGGGAAGGGTAAACTGGGACGAAGTAAGAGAGTAGCATTGACAATATATACACTACCAAAAAATAGCTAGCTAGTGGGAAGCAGCTGCATGGCACAGGGAGATCAGCTCAGTGCTTTGTGACCACTTAGAGGGGTGGGATAAGGGGTGTGGGAGGGAGACGCAAGAGGGAGGGGATATGGGGATATACGTATGCATATAGCTAATTCACTTTGTTATACAGCAGAAACTAACACAACACTGTTAAGCAATTATACTCCAATAAATATATTTTTTAAAAAAAGATACATGCACCTCAATGTTCACAGCAGCATTATTTACAATTGCCAAGACATGAAAACAACCTAAGTGTCCATCAACAGATGAATGAAGTTGTGGTGTATATATAGTATGTTTGTAGTTTGTGTGTGTGTGTGTGTGTGTATACACACACACACACACACACACAAATTGAATATTACTCAGCCATAAAAAAGAACGAAATTTTGCCATTTGCAGCAACATGTATGGACTTTGAGGCCTTTACGCTAAGTGAAATAAGTCACACAGAGGAAGACAAATACTGTAGCATATCACTTATCTGTGGAATCTAAAAAATACAGCAAACTAGTGAAGATAACAAAAAAGAAACTGACTCACAGATATAGAGAATGAACTAGTGGCTACCAGTGGGGAGAGGGAAGGGGGGAGGGGCAATATAGGGATGGGGGAGTGGGAGGTACTAACTATTAGGTGTAAGATAGTCTTAAGGATGTATTGTACAACATGGGGAATATAGCCAATATTTGTAATAAATATAAATAGAAAGTAACCTTTTAAAATTGTATAAAAATTAAAAATTTTAAACCTTTAAAAATTATATAAACATAAAGAATTTATTTTAAATAAGTAAATAAACAAAACTATGTGTAAAAAAAGAATAAGAGAATGTTTTTCATAATTGACTAAAAATTTCAGTAGTAAACTAAAATTCAAAAGGAAACATGCACATTAAAAATACCCATAGACACAATAATCTAAAGATGGTAATAAAATTAAAAATTTTTAAATAATGGCATCTCAAAACCTTCTTCTCTTACTAAAATGGTTTTCTTGAAGAATATGAATGGCTCAGATACCAGCAGTATGAATAGCGGCTTCTAAAATGTATGTATATGATTAACTGAAAACAGGTGATGAGAAAAATCTGAAGTTTGCTTTTTCTTTTAAACTGAAAACTAAACACAGAGAATATTCTCTTTATAATGGAACTTAAAGTGGTCTTTTGAGCACGAAAGATGTTTTCACTTCTAAAATGGTGTTCCAGAGATCTGCTCTGTATATGTATTGTCATGGATAGATATAGCATGAGCTTTAGAAGCAGAGAAGCCAAGGTGGAATTTTATCCTTCCTATTTACTAGATTTGTGATTTTAGTTGTTAATCTCTCTGAACTTCAATTTCCTCATATGTAAAGTGACAACAGCACCAACCTCAGATAAAATACAATGATATATGACAGCATCTAGTGCACTCTCACAATATGTAAGTCCAAAAATGGTAGATATGATTATTAGTTTTCAAATACGGGCAATAAGAGAGGCCATCTCTTTACTAAATCCTCAAGTTAAAAAGACTGAGTATTTGGAGAAAATCACACTGGTGGATGGGGTGTTGGTGCTGAGGAAGAAAGGATGATTTGTAAGAAATCTTAGAAGCCAAGCTCATGTAACTGCCTAGGGAAGTAGTGAATTGAGGCAGGAAAAAATGTAGACATAGGTAGAATCACTCAGGGAGAGGCAGAATGAGTCTAGAAGAGAGTTCCTGATCCCTTGACCTCTACTCAATAATCTTGTCGAGTACTGAAGTCATAGCAACCCTTTTAAAATCACTGAGAATCTGGCCATTCTGTGGCTCTCCTCGGCCTTCTGTTTGCTACCGTAATAATTTCCTGCTTCACATTTTCTTCTTTACTCAGTTCCCAACCATACTCTTCTCAACTCCCAACTAGTAAGTCCTTCGCTGTGTTTCACAGGACAACATTCACACCAGATTCTTACACTATCACTTTGTACAGTAATTTTAATTTCAATTATCCTTCTCTTATATATCTCCTTGACGAAGTGGACTCCCCATTACTTCATGCTAAATCCAATCTAGTCCAAGGGGGGGAATCTAGTAAGGATTAGAACAATGCCAGGTGAACAATAAAGCAAATAAAACAACCGTATGTTAACGGTCCACATCACAGTCACTTATAGTTTCCTATTTTCTTTCTAGCCACACCATCTTCCATGCTTGGTGGTTACACAGAAATTTGAGAACATAAGTCCAGACACTATCATAATAATTACTGACTGAATATCAACTACATTCTAGGCCTGAAAATAGGGCCTGGGAATAAAAGGAACTATAAGTCATGCCCCTGTCCCCTACTGGTTTGCAGTCTGGCAGGTTGTAGCATTATTTCCATTTAACGTTTTCCAACTTGATTCTTCATCTCTCTAACAAAATCTTGATTATCCTACTTCTGTCTTACCTAGTCCATCTTGTAAGTCTGACAACAATCCATTACATGTTACCAGAGCACTAACACTCTTCTTATGAATATAAGCACAGTAATGATTATTATTAATTTCATTGATTCATTAATGAAATTTCACAATTCAAACATAATTATGGGTGTCCCTTAGAGACTTTGATGAGCCTGACTTAACATACATTTATTTCTAAATATAACTCAAAGAAAATAAATTTAGGTTCTTGAAAATTCTTTAAAAAATTAATACAGGTAACTGTACAGTCTTCCCCTGTCTTTTTGAAATATTTACAATTGACTCCTCTTCCCTTAAGGACTCTAGAGATGGAAGATCCAAATTAGGACTTATGAACCCAGTGACAACAAAAATGTTTTCTTTTTCATTATCAGAGTTTTGCTACTACTCAGTGGTATCTATTCATCATTATTCCTACAGTTTCTGAAATAAAATTTCCACAATTATCACCACCACATCTCCCCATCTTCTACCATCTGTCTCCATAGATTCCAGCTTCTTTCTGTTACCCTAGATGAAGTGTCCAGGCTCTTGGCCAAGGCCGTTCTCCACTTGTGCACTAGATTCCATCTTCTCTTGTTTATTCAATAGCATCTCTCCAGAAACACACCCCCGCCTTCTGCATCACACATTGTCCCTCTTCTACTGTATTTTCTCTATAAGCCTTTATAAACTTGTCGTTAAGCTCTCTTGACCCCATTTCATATAACAGCTACCCTCATTTCTCAACCTTCCTTTAAAAAGTCTTAGAATGAGGTTGTCAAAAGTTATCCTTTCCTCCAATTTTCTACTGAGCTCCCTCCAATCAGGCTTTTTACCCATCTTATCAAGGTCCACAATTACCTCATACTGTTATAACCGAAGTCAATTCTCAGTTCTCATTTTCTATCAGCAATATTTGACAGTTAACCATGTTTTCCACCTTCTTAAAACATTGTATCCTTGGCTTCCAAGACAGTAAATACTCCAAGTTTTCCTCCTTCTTCTCTGGTTGCTCCTTCTCTATCTTCTCAACTGGTTTTTCCTTTTACTCTGACTGATCTTTAGCTCTTTTATCTTCACTAGTTTAAGAAACTCTTCTAGCTCAGGCTTTAAATGCCATCTATATGTCGATGTCTTACCAGCTGTAATCTATCCTGAACCTCTCCTTTGAACTCCAGACTCATATACCTAACTCTCTATTAGACAGCTTCACCTGGATATCTAATTGGCATCTCAAACATGTTCTAGATTTCCTGGGTCAGAAATGGCAACACCGCTCTTCCAGGTTCTACAGGCAAAGACGTTGGAGTCCTCTTTAACTCCACTCTTCCTTCCTTCCCCCATATACAATTAACAAATCCTTTTACTTCTACCTACTTTCAAAATACATTCAGAATCTGCCTACTGCCTCCACTGCTTCACCCTGATTCAATTTACCATGATTTCTTCCCTCAGTTTTTAGAATATTCTAACTGGTCCCCCTGCTTCCAGCCTTGCTCCTGATGGCCATCAGATGGCGGTTTGCCTGGCACTTTCAGCTAGACCTTGGTGTTGCTAGAATCTGGAAATGACAGAAGGGCTACATTGCTCTTCTGCTGAACAAAAAGATTTTCACATACCACGAACCAAAGACATTCTGTAGATTGAGAAAAAAAGAAGATAAAAAGAGGACCACTCTGTAACATGTCTGAGTACAGGAAGAGTACTGTGCAAATTCAAACATTGCTCAAATATCCCACTCACCTGGCTGACATGAGTGACTGCTGCATCCTCACCAATTACCATGTTTGTTCTATTTCTCTCACCTCCCAAATAAAATTTATTTAGGTACGCAATCACAGAATTATCCTGTTTCTTGAAAACACCCAATCCAGAGGGGATTCTTGCTCCCTTGAACCCTCCCACAAATTACACAACACAAGCCTAAACCCAGTAATAAGTTCCTCCTAACACTCTTGCTGAGATGCCCCACAGGTCTCCGTGGTAAGCCATTTTCCTTGTTCAGCAAGTATCAGTAAACACAACTTTGTTAGGCGTTTTACTGGTGTTCTTTGATTGATGGGCAATAATACCCTCCTGTCCGTTCTCAATATAGAAAGCATAGTGATTCTGTTAAGTCAGATCCCATAAGTCCTCTCTTCAAAGTGCCACAATGGTTCCCTCTCACTCATTTAAAGCCAGTGCCCTTACACTGACCTGTAAGGTCTTAGCTGAATGGCACTCAAACTTAGTTGTATGTTAAAAATCACATGGGGAGCTTTAAAATTATTAATGCCTGGGTTCCACCTATAGTGCTTGCAATGTAACTGGCCATGGCAATTACAGCTTTAGAAGCTCTCCAGGTACTTCTCAAATGTCGCCAAGGTTGAGAACCACAGCTCTAGATGGTTTGCTTATCTCTCTGACCTCATGTCCTATTACTTTTTTCTTATAATCACTCTCCTCCAGCCACACAGATCATTTGCTATCGCTCAGACTCACCAGGTTCCCTCCTATCTCAATCCCTTAGTTATTTCTTTCTGCCTGAAAAACTTTTCCCTGAGATATTCTCCAGGCTTATTTCCCTTGCCTTCTTAAGTCTGCTTTAAATCACCTTGTCCTTGAGAGCTACTGTGGAAACCCTATTTAAAACTGCCAGGTCCCTCCCTCTATCATTACTTTATTGCCTTCACACTGCTTTATTTTTTTTTTATAACGTATATCCCCTTCCAAAATACTATGCACTTTACTCATTTATCATTGTGTCAGTGCCTACCTTACTAGGAAGTTAGCTCCGAGAGGAGAGGGATGTCTGTCAGTTTTACTTACTGTGGGATCCATATGCCCGGAACATAGTAGGCACTCAAAACGCACTTGTTAAAAGCATTAGTGACCTTCCTTTTTCCAAAACTACATTTTTTCTCATTTCTTATTTCCCCCCCAATTCTTGATCTTATTACAGAGTTAGGCTACTTAGTTGGTACCCCAATACAAGCCTACTTATCAGCCCATCACTCCTAATTTATTTTCACTGGGTTTCTCTTTTGGCATAGTTCCCTAATTGTGTGTTTCTCTTTAAGTTCTACTTGACCTTTTATTTTTCTTAATTATATTTGTATTTAATTGCCTCTCGAAGGAGAAGCAATTAAATATCATACTTCATCTGGAATGGAGAACTTCAAGTGGCGTCACCATTTCCAGAGTTTTAGTTTAAAATACTGGCTCTTAGTCCACTCTCTCTCCCTGGTAAACTTCATCCAATATCAAAGCTTCAATAACTATTATGTCAATAAAAAGAATCCAATCATTATTTCTCCAACTCACTCCCCTCTTGTTAGTGCCAGAACTGTCCAAACTACGGACAATAATGATCTCCTCCCTCAACCCGACTTCCCCCCCTCACTCTATATTCTGTGACTCCAGATAAAAACTGGTAAGAATTACTTAAAATACCCCTTTTCCCTTTCTTCCAAAATTCAATCAAGTGTTTTTTTTTTTTTTTTTTTTGCGGTACGCGGGCCTCTCACTGTTGTGGCCTCTCCCCTTGCGGAGCACAGGCTCCGGAGGCACAGGCTCAGAGGCCATGGCTCACGGGCCCAGCCGCTCCGCGGCATGTGGGATCTTCCCGGACCGGGGCACGAACCCGTGTCCCCTGCATCGGCAGGCGGACTCTCAACCACTGCGCCACCAGGGAAGCCCCAATCAAGTGTTTCTTTATTTTACCTCATAAATTTTTATTATGACATATCTCTACATGTCAGTTCAGTCTATGATAATCTCTCATATTTACTCTTAAATTCTTCCAGCTGAAACCATTACTTCCATACCCTCCCCTTCAATTCATGCTACATACTACCACCAGAGTATAAAAATTTAAAGGCCTTAAAAATTCAAACTTGATCTTGCAACTGCTTAAAAATCCTTACATTGTTTCCCTATTATTTAGTATAATGCCCCAAATCTTTAACATTAGGCTAATTCCCAAGAATCTCTGTGCTTCTCCTGCCCTCATGCTCAAGCTACCTTTATTACTTCAGTTTCTTTAATAAATCAAAACTACCTTCCTCCTCACACATTTTAATGCCTTGTCACAACCTAGTTTTTCTGTTTGGAATCTACTATTCACTTTCACCTAGCTATTCAAATTCTTTCTATTACTTCCCTTTGAAAGTTAATGCAACGCACATAAATATAGTTGATTGAGCTTGACAAAGGAGAAGATAATACAATGAAGAAAAACAGTCTTTTCAACAAAGGATGCTGGAACAACTGGACATCCATGTGCAAAAATAATCTAGACACAGACCTTACACCCTTCACAAAAATTAACTTAAAATGGATCACAGTCCTAAATATAAAATGTGAAACTATAAAACTCCTAAGGAGAAAACCTAAATGACCTTGGGTATGGTGATGACTTTTTAAGATACAACACCAAAGCATAATCCATGAAAGAAATAATAAGTAGGACTTCACTAAAATTAAAATTTTTTACTCTGCAAAAGACAATGTCAGCATACAGTATTTGTCTTTCTCTGTCTGACTTATAAGTCACAGGGATGTAATGTACAGCACAGGGAATATATAACTTTGGTGCATAATCTATACAAATATAGAATCACTATGTTGTACACCTGAAACTAATGTAATACCATAAGTCAACTATAGTTCAATTAAAAATTAAAAAGACAATGTCAAGAAAAGAATGAGAAGACAAACCACAGACTGGGAGAAAATATTTATAAAAGACACATCTGGTAAAGGACTCTTACCCCAAATAAAGAATAAAATCTTAATACTCAACAATAAGAAAATAAACTACCTGATTAAAAAACAGTCCAAAGACTTGAAGACACCTCACCAAAGAAGATATACAGATGGCAAATGAGCATATGAAAATATGCTTCACATTTGTACATCATCAAGGAAATGCAAATTAAAACAATGATATACCACTGCAACCTATTAGAATGATCAAAATCGGGAACACTGACAACCAAATGCTGGCAAGGATGTGGAGCAACAGGAGCTCTCGTTCATTGCTGCTGGGAATGCGAAATGGTGCAGCCACTTTGGAAGACAGTGTGGCAGTTTCTTACAAAACTAAACATAATCTTACATATAATCCAGCAATCATGTCCCTTGGTATTTACCCAAAAGGAACTGAAAACTTACGTCCACACAAAAACCTGCATATAGATGTTTACAGCGGCTTTTCTCATATGGGGTACTGGACAATGGAATATTATTCAGCACTAAAAAGTAATGCACCTAAAAGCCATGAAAAGACATGGAGAAACTAACACAACATTGTAAAGCAACTATACTCCAATAAAAATTAATTAATTAAAAAAAAGACATGGAGAAACCTTAAATGCATATTACTAAGTGAAAGAAGCCAATCTGAAATGTCTACACAGTGTATGATTCCAACTACATGACATTATAGAAAAGTCAATAAATACTATGGGGACAGTGAAAAGATGAGTGGATGCCAGCAGTTGGGAGCAGGTAAGGGATGAAGAGGCAGAGCACAAAGGATTTTTAGGGCAGTGAAAATACTCTGTATGATACCTCAATGATGGATATGTGTGTTTATACATTTGTCCAAACTCATAGAATACACAACACCAAGAGTGAACCATGAGGTACACTATGGACTTTGCGTGATTATGATGCATCAGTGTAGGTTCCCCAATTGTAAGAAATATCCCACTCTGGTGGGTGATGCTGTTACTAGTAGGAGCTATACATGTGTCGGGGCAGGGGTCATATAGAGAATCTCTGTACCTTCCCCTCAATTTTGCTGTTAACCTAAAATTGCTCTAAAGATTATCTTTATTTTAAAAAAAGGTTAATGTACTAAAAAAAAAACCCTGATATCTTCACACTAGGGCCAAAGAGTCAATCTGTAACTTTCATAGGCCACTCTATAACTTTTACATACTTCTCATCAGAATTGGAATTACAGCTATATTAGTGTAATGTAGTTCTCCCCACTAGACTGTAATCTCTAGGAAGGCAGGAACTACATTATGTCTTGCTCACTCTGTCAACAGCTGTAGAGTCAGTATAGTGCTTGATATTTATTGAATGAATGAACTAACCCCGAGGACAGCAAGTGTTATACAACACCTGCTTCCTATTATTATCTTCTCTCTCCAGACACTCTCCCAAAGCACCCACTCCTCTACCCCAGTGATACAACACTAATGCCCCAGGTGAAAACTTTTCTAGCTAACTTTCCTCTCTTTACTTTTAGCAACAATTTGATTCTGCCGTTGCAAACTGTGCTTCTAGCCAACTTCCCCTGTGCCTTATGGAATGTCCAGCTGAAGCTGGGATTGACATATATACACTAATATGTATAATATAGATAACTATGAGAAACTGCTGTATAAAAAAATAATAAAATAAAATTCAAAAACAAGCAAAAAAAAGAAAAATGTTTATTCCCAAACTTTTCATTAAACCTTCCCCTCAAGCTCCTCTTCGCAGAATCTCATCCATGCCTATCCTAGTCCATCCTTACTGTCTATGGAGCAAAACCAGCTTTTTCTAGTAGTTACATTTTTATGCCTATTTTCATCTAAATTTAAACTACTCACAGCAGAGCAAATATACTAACATCTTTTCATCCTCCGCACACATTTCTTTCAGCAGGTGTTAAGTAGTTGTTTATTATTATCATTATTATTATTAACTAGATTTGACTGGCAATAGATTATCATGGCTTCTTTTATGCACACGTTTAGATTCTCTCACTAGATTGTTTTTCCCTAAAGTAAAACCTCCTCTCTGCGTCTACCATACAAAACTAACAAAGTGTGAGAAATGCTCAAACACTCTTAAAATACAAAGTCAATGGAAATACTAGCCTATTTTAAAGCCTTTCTTGTAAATGCCCATGGGGGTGAAGAGGTTTACATTCTTCGAGAACTTTACAAATTGAATTGCCCTGGAAGACTCAGTAGGCAAAATGAAAATCAACCTGAGGTCCATTTTCCACTCCTACCTCTATCTCTATTGAACTAACTGTGTGACCGTGACCGCGACCGCAGGAAGAGCCGTGACATTCATTCTCCGTGTGCCTTGCTTTTCTTATCTATAAATTAGCTAAGACATATAAATGCATTTCCAACAATGCCACGTACAAAATAAGTGCTTTATAAGTGTGTGACAGTATTTATATTGAATATCATTATCATACAATCTTTCAGTCTGTTTTTAAATCTAACCCCAAAGATAGGGGTTTATATAAACCCTGGAAGGAAACGTAAATCTCACTATCCACAGTGGTAAAGTTCTACAAGGCAAGGAGACAGGATTGCTAAGAAAACCTGGAGTTGAACAGGAGAGGATCATTAAGTCTCATACTTGTCATCACAAACATCACTAACCTGAAAACAGAAACGAAAGGGACAAGAGTAGCAGGTGTGAAAGAAAAGAGAAGGACTGACGTAGTTTGGCTATACAAGCAAAACAGAAATGCCACTTATACTTCTAGTTTATAATTTTCAAAACGAAGAAGAACAATGATCTTGCTGACAAATAAAATCCAAATGAGCTCAAAGTAATAACACACACAAAACCTTTCCACAGATACTGTTAATAATGTAATGTATTGAAATTTAATCTTAAATGATCATAGAAAAAGACTTTCTTATTAAATACATAGATTTTTATTCTCAATAGAGTTTTCAACTGAGAGAATTTATTATCTACTTTATTGACTATTTTATTATTTTCCCTCTACCGTCCTGATTTCTCAAACAACATAATTATCTACAGCAAAGATTGATCAAAATATCATGGATTATTTACCAGATTTTACTTGTCTACAAAAATAATTTCTATTTTTTTTTTCCCCTCAGTGATCAATGGCTCCATAAATGGGAATGAATGGACTTTTTCTCCACTTCTCAGTTTTATGTCACAGAAATGATGAGCCTTCACCAGAACAAACTTCCCATTCCAGTCTTACAATTACCCCTGTCTGGGGAGTTTTTTATTTTTTTATTTTTTTGGACTGGCAAACAGTATCTAAATTGTTGAGGACAATATGAAGAAGAGAAAGAGAATCCAGTTCACTAAGAAAAAATAGCAAGATAGCCTTCTTTCTACAAGAATGGGCACACTGATGTGCATTTAATGAAAAATCAAAATGCTAAATAATTAGCAAATTTAGGTTTATTTTGAGACACTTTTTTTCCCTGGAAGTTAGGCCTATGGAAAACAGCATAAGATAGAAAATAGAAAATAGCAGCTTATTTTCCTATCTTTTATTAAAATAAAAAGCAATTTATGGTTATACAGAGAGGTGCATTTCAGGAAGCCTTTAATTCTATAATTAAGTTTAAATATGTTCAATCTCACCAAAAAATGCCTTCTCAAAAACATTTTTTTTTTTAGAAAATAGGCAGTAAAAACATAGCCCTAATTAGATCTCTCTCTCTCACACGCACACACAGACACAAACACACACACATTCTCAACAAATACAGAGCAGAAGAAACATAGCTATAAAAAAATTCAAGCTTTCTCCCGATGCACTTATGTGATGAAAGAAATTTGTAAGACGCAATGAAGAATATAACAATTACTACCGGAAGGTAATGAATTAGTAAAAAACACATGGAGATGGCGTCCAAAGCATCAGCACATAAAATCACTTAGCCTCTACCTTACTGTCAGCTGTGGAAATGCCAGTGTTTAATACATACATTTGTATATTGAGCAGACACAGTAGTTTTCGGAAAATATACAAACAGTATTTAAGTTTGAAAAAGCAAATGAGAAAAATGATAAATCACTCCTTCTTCCTATACTGCTCAACCTGCCTTTGCTTAGACTTCACTGAATTCAAATACTAAGTATTGATGTATGTGGTTTTTCCTGTGAGCAGAGAGAAAAGCAGAAAATGAGAAATTGTGTAGATCTATTTTTAGGAAAAAAGCATATGCATTTCAGACTAACCAATTTTTAGACCGAAATAAATTACAATGCTCAGAAAATGATGTTTGGGAATATTAAAATACCTTTACAACACACAGAGTTGTTTTAAAATTTTTTGTCTTTCTCATCTATATGAGAAACTATTTCTTTTACCAAAATTGGTTAAAACTTACACTTGGTATCTTAGTCTGAAGATATTTCAGAGGCACAGAAAACCTAAATCATAGTAAGTTTAACAACTCTTTTGAGGTAAGGCGTAATCAGTCTTATTGTAACGAAAGAGAACTCAAATTGGGTTAGAGATAGTTGTGAAAATGAGAAAATTAGAATAAATTGCATTAAAATACTAATATTTGAAACTCTAGAGTAGCAAGGTTCCTTTTAAGGAGGATTTATGTCTATGAGTAGAAATCCTGAGACCGGTGTTGTCTTTTTCTCCTTACAGAAAACCCGTGTGTTTCTTCCAAGCAATTAAGTTTTCTATGGGGAAATTGACAAGTGGGTTAGTTCGATGCTAGACTCTCAGCCTAAAATCACTGTGCTTACTTCTCTCCTTTTTTGCTGTAAAGAAGACAAAAGACTCCTGCTTTTACTCCTCTAAATTCTTTACTGTGCCTTTACCTCATCTCAACTCACTGCTGGAATCTTTAACGTATGAATTCATAGAAATGGGATGAAGAATTAGCATTTCTGTGAATAAACAGATTCCCAGCCTAAGATTCTAGAGATCTGGAGTTCATTTGTTATTTTTTTTTTTTTTAACTCAGTTCACCACGATCCTGGGTCCGTTGCCAAACAGTGATCTCCATCCTCTTTTTGTGTCTATAAAACAATATTTTAAGTCCCTGAAACACACTATAGGAAATGAAGGCAATTTAGTACATTTCAGATTTATGAAATGTAATGTGATAAACAAAGTAATTACTAAAGGGAAAAGATTAAGGTTTTGTTTTTTTTTTTAAAAGGACATTAATCCTTTCAAACTTCTGGACAGAATTACTAAATTACCATTTGACATTCTAGGGGCCTAAGAGCATGATTTCTCCTCCAAAAGTGAAATCTTTCACTGGCTTCAAATTCCCTATTGCTCAAACTGATCAAGGAAGCAACTTTTCATTTCGGGCAAGTATCATTTTCAATTTAATGATGACCTTGAAAGGACAGAAAGGTTGCATAATGTGTGGTTAAGAATGTGTTCTGGGGGCAGATTAACCAGATGTAAGATGGGGTTCCACCAATTATGAACTACACAACATTAGGCACGTGTGCCAGCTCTAAATGTACTGTGTCTCAGCTCCAAATCTACCCTCTCTGCCCTGATTTGAGATCTGGAGCTGGACGGTGCAAACATCTCTCTTTTGAATAGCTCACACAATGTTTGGCTTCGTTAGTAAAGAGCACAGGATGCCACAAAGCATAGCAGAGGAAGGAGCTTCTCTTTTTGGCTCCAGTGTATGTTTTCTTGCTGTTCTTGGACCATGACTGCCAGCAATATAAAGCAACCCAGTTACAGTCACCCTTCAGTGAGTTTTGCAGGCATCCTGGTGGATAATTTCTACCTTGGACACTAAATTGTTAACCAAGTCTAGCCCACATCATCCCAGCAAATTTCTCCACCTTCCAGAGGGTTCCAGTCACACCCTCTCCAGTAAAGTTTAATTCTCAGTGTTGGGATGTGGAGGCCACCCCTCCTCCAAATGTATCCTTTCCTTAATTCTCTGTCGCAATCCTAGAGGCAATAGCTGCTCCCTACATTTGTTAATTCTTTTCTTCTCTACTGTTCTTTTAGTTCTTTTTGCAGTTAACCATGTCTCAGAAGGTAATAATTCTTCATATTACATTTTCTCTGTTCAAATTACTAGGGCGGTTTCTGTCTCCTGCATGAACACTAACTGATATGAAAGTCTGTAAAATGAGGATAATATGAGGGTTGAATTATTCGATTTGTTTTGATGATTAAAAGAGTTTATACAGATAAAGTTCTTAAACCATGTACATTTGGTAACAGTCTTAATGTATATCAGGGACAGGCTTACAACTGTAAATCCCAGGCAGATATTTCAATAGATAACTCTTCTGATATAGTAAGAAAAACAGAAAATATTTTAAGAAATTCCTACTTGGGTTCTAATACAAGATGGTGACACAGGAAGATCCTGAACTTACGTCCTTCCACAGACACAATGAATCTACAGCTACATATGGAGCAATTTTCTCTTGAAAAAACAAAGAAAACAAAACTAAAGCCTAGGTGAGAGACTCTTACACATTGTGCAAATGAGAAAAAATCCACTAAAAAGCCGGTAGGAGAGGCTGAGACACAGTCTTGCCCTAAACCTGACACCAAGCACAGCGATTCACAATCAGGAGGAAACTCAAAACACAGAGCTTCTCCCCAGGGAGTGAAAGACTGGAACCGTGACATCAGGTACCCCAACTTTTAAGACCTGCACCTGAGAAAAAGCCCCCCAAAACATCCAACTTTGAAAAACAATGGGGCTCACGTTCAGGAGACACACAGATTATAGTGAACTGAGAAATGGCTCCTAAAGGGCTCACAGTCCCGGGCTCACTGTCTCAGACTCACCCTATGGACCAGTGCAGAAGCAGCTTATGGAGAGGTGACTACCTTTATGGGAAAGAGGCTTATATGCTTATCTAAAAAGTGTCAGCCTAAAGGGCACACGTTTACTTTAACACACATCCAGGGACTGCTGGCGAACTCCCCAGGAATGGAGGCTGGCAGATGCCATCTTTGCATAGCCCTCTGTCTCCATCCAACTTGCTGTACCTCTTGGAAATGGCTTGCACCCTCCCCAGTTCTGTGCCTGATGCCCAGGGAACACCTCAAAGTCACCTGTCACTGGCTTATGTCACCAGCAGGGCTTATGCTAGGGGGATCCACAAGACTGTAGCCAACAGAGAAAAAGTTCTTAATTATCTACCACCCCCAGGAGACAACAGAAATACCCAGTCTTTCTATGAAAAAAACATATTAGCTTATCTTCATAGCTGTGGCCTGAAGGGCAGGCTTCTGATCACACAAACATGTAAGAGACCTCAGAGGGTGGGCAATATCCTCATGTCCTCCCTCTGTCTGATTCCAGAATGCCAGTATCTCCCAGAGAGGAACTGCACAGTGTCTGGTGTCCTGGTTTCTGTGGCTGCCGTCCAGAGGACAGCCCTGGATTGCCGAGCTCTGGTGGTCAGTAGGGTTTTTATTCCCAGGTCCTGTTAGACTGTAAGCAATGGAGAGACAGAACTTGGCAGGCTACCACCCCCAGGGCCCTGTGCAAACCAAAATACACCCCCAATATTTCTGTGAAAGAGGCCTATTTGCTTGTCCCAGACCTTTGGTCTGAGGGGCAGGCTTCTGGTTTGGCACACTTCTAAGGGCCTACCAATGTGCATTCCAGGGATGGAGGTCAGTGGACACCATCTTTGCAATCTCCTTCTGCCTTGCTCCAGGTCACATGGTGTCTCCCTACAAGAAACTCATCTGGCATCCTGATTTTTTTCAACTGCCTCAGAGAGGACACCCCTAGATGGTCTGGCTATGGGGGCCAGGAGGACTTAGGCTTGCAATCTCACAGGAATGTATATATTTGCATACTTTACAAGTTGCTGCCTGGAGGTCTGGCTGCCTGAGAGTCCAGCTTCCAATCAGCCTGAATCTAGGTGCTGACTGAGAGCTTCTGCTTTGGGACATTGACAGGACTTAGCACACCCTCAACTACTGGAAGCCACTAAAAGTAAAATAGGCTACTTGGACAATCACAAATGTTTTAGAGATAACCCAAGAGCTAGGTTAGTTCTACACGAGGCTACTTCTTCAAGACTGGGAGAGGTAGCTGTTTTATCCAATGCATAGAAGCCAACATAGAGAGACAAGAAAAATGAAGAAATGGATGAATATGTTCCAAGAGAAAGAGCAAGATAAAACCTCAGAAAAAGTCCTTAATGAAATGGAGTTAAGCGACTCATCTCTTGAAGAGTTCCATGTAATGGTCATAAAGATGTTCACCAAACTCAGGAGCAAAATGGATAAACACAGTGAGAACTTCCACAAAGAGGCAGAAAATATAAGAAAGTACCAAACAGAAGTCACAAAGCTGAAGAATGCAATAATTAAACTGAAAATACACACGCAGAGTTCAAGAGCAATAGAAAGGATCAGTGAAATCAAAGACAATGCAGTGGAACTCTCCCAATCAAAGCAGAAAAAAGAATTTTTAAAAAGTGAAGTTAGTTTAAAGGACTTATGGGACAACATCAAGCAGGCCGACATGTGCATTATAGAGGTCCCAGAAGGAGAAGAGAGAGAAAAGGGGGCAGAAAACTCACCTGAAGAATAAGCTGAAAACTACCCTATTTTGGGAAGGAAATGTCCAGATTCAGGAATCCCCAAGAGTTCCAAAGAAGATGAACCCAAAGAGACCCACACCAAGACTATTATAAATTTAAATGTCAAAAGTTAAAGACATGGAGAGAATTTTAAAGCAGCAAGAGAAAAATAACTTGTTAAATACAAGGGAACCCCCACAAGGAAATAAGCATATATTTCAGCAGAAATTTTGCAAGCCAGAAGGGAGTGACACAATATATTCAAAGGGCTGAAAGAAACTTCCAATTAATACTCTACTTGGCAAAGTTATCCTTCAGAATTGAAAAAGAGATAAACAGTCTTCTAGCAAGAGCTAAAGAAGTTCATCACCACTAAACTGTCATTACAAGAAATGTTAAAGGGACTTCTTTAAGCTGAAAAGAAAGGATGCTAATTAGTAACAGGAAAACAAATGAAAGTATAAATCTCACTGGTAAAGATAAACACACAGTAAAATCGGTATAGTCTACTCTTGTAAAGATGGTGGTTTAATCACTATTAAAGATAGTATAAAAGTTGCAAGAAAGAAGTAGTAAAAAAACTGTAACAACAATAATCAGTTAAGAGACACATAAGATAAAAAGATGTAAAATGTGACATCAAAAACAAACATGGGGGTTGAGAAGAGTGAAAATATAGAGCTTTAGAATGCATTTAAGTTGTTATCATCTTAAAATAGACTTAATAAATGTAAGTTGTTACATGGAAACCTCATGGCAACCACAAAGCAGAAACCTATAGTAGATACACAAAAGATAAAGAAAAAGGAACTAAACATACCACTATAGAAAATCATCAAATCAAAAAGGAAAAGAGCAAGAGAAAATAAAAGGAATGGAGGAGCTACAAAACGGCCAGGAAACGATTAACTTAATGGCAACAAGCACCTACCTATCAATAATTACTTTACATGTAAATAGACTAAATTCTCCAATCAAAAGGCACAGAGTAGCTGAATGGATAAAAAAGAAGACCCATCTACAATGCTACCCATGAGAGACTCACTTCAGATATACAAACTGAAAGAGTTAAGCTTTGGAGATAAGTGATATCAGACACAATAGACCTTAAAACAAAGACTGTAATAAGAGACAAAAGAAGGGCATGACATAATGATAAAAGGGTCAAACCAACAAGTGGCTATAATGTTTGTAAATATTTATGCATCCAATATAGTTCCTCCTACATATATAAAAATATATTAACAGACCTAAAAGGAGAAATAGACAGCAATACAATAATTGTAGAGGACTTTAGTACCCCCATTTTTATCAATGGATAGATAATCCAGACAGAAAATCAAAAAGGAAATATTTGGACATGTTGGACCAGATGGACTTAACAGATATATAGATATATATGAAACATTCCATCCAAAAGCAACAGAACACACACTCTTCTCAAGTGCACATGCAACATTCTCCAGGACAGATTATATGTTAGGCCACAAGACAAGTCCTAATAAATGTAAGAAGGGTAAAATCATATCAAGCATCTTTTCTAACTACAATGGTATGAAACTAGAAATCAATTACAAGAAAAAACTGGAAAAAACCACAACTATGTGGAGGTTAAAAATATGCTACCAAACAACCAATGGTCAAAGAATACATCAAAAGAGAAATCCAAAAATTTCTAAAGACAAATACATATGGAACTACAACATACCAAACTTCTGGGATGAGACAAAAGTTCTAAGAGGGAAATTCATAGGGATAAATGCCTATCTCAAGAAACAAGAAAAACCTCAAATGACCTAACTTTACAATTCAAGGAACTAGAAAAAGAACATAGCCCAAAGCTAGTGAAAGGAAGGAAATAACGAAGATCAGAGTTGAAATAAATGATATAGAGATTAAAAGGCAATAGAAAAGATCGATGAAACTAAGAGCTATTTCTTTGAAAACATAAACAAAATTAACAAATTGTTAGCTAGACTAACAAAGAAAAAGGGAGGACTCAAATAAATAAAATCAGAAATAAAAGAGGGGACATTACAACTGATAACACAGAAATACAAAGACTCATAAGAGGCTACTAGAACAATTATACACTGATAAATTGGAAAACCTAGAATAGATAAATTCCTAGAAACACACAACCTGACAAGACTGAATTATGAAGAAACAGAAAATATAAATAGACAACTATGAGTAAGGAGAGTGAATCAACAATCAAAAACCTCCCAACAAACAAAAGTCCAGGACCAGAAGACCTCACTGATGAATTCTACTAAAAAAATTTTTTCTACCAAACATTTGAAGAAGAAATAATACCAATCCTTAAACTCTTCAAAAAATGGAAGAACACTTCCAAACACATTTTCAAGGCCAACCTTACTCTGATACCAAAACCAGAAGAGGATGCCACAAGATGAAAAATTACAGGCTAATATTCCTGATGAACAGAGATGTTCATCAAACACCTCAATAAAATATTAGCAAATCAAATTCAAGAGCACCTTAAAAGAATTATACACTATCATCAAGAGTGGTTCATTTCAGGGATGCAAGGATAATTCAACATTAGTGAATGTGATATATCATATTAACAAAATGAAGGATAAAAATCGTATCAATAGATGCAGAAAAAGCACTTGACAAAATTCAACATCCATTTATGACAAAAACGTTCAACAAAGTGGGTATTAAGAGAATGTATCTCAACATAATAAAAGCCACATATGACAAGCCCACAACCAACATCACAATCAATGATGAAAAGCTGAAAGTTTTTCCTCTAAGATCAAGCACAGGATGAGGATGCCCACTCTCATCATTTTTATTTAACATAGTATTGGAAGTCCTAGCCACAACATTTAGGCAAGAAAAATAAAATTAAAATAAAATAAAAGAGCATCAAAATCAGAAACAAAGAAGTAAAACTATCACTATTTGCAGATGACATGATTTTATATATAGAAAACCCTAAAGATTCCCAATAAAACTGCTAGAACCAATCAATGAATTAGTAAAGTTGCAGGATACAAAAACAATATACAAAAATCTATTGCCTTTCTATACATCAATAATGAAGTATGAGAGATAAATTAAGAAATGAATACCACTTATAATTGCATCAAAAAGACACAAAACATCTAGAAATCAATTTAACCAAGGAGGTGAAAAACCTGGGCACTAAAAACTATAAGACATTGATGAAAGAAATGGAAGAAGACACAAATAAATGGAACAATATTCCATGCTCATGGATTGTAAGAACACTGTTATAATGCCCATACTACCCCAGGCAATGTACAGATTTAATGCAATCCCTGTCAAAATTCCAGGGGTATTTTTCACAAAAAATAGAACTATCCTAAAATTTTTATGGAACCACAAAAGACCCCAAATATCCAAAGCAATCTTGAGAAAGAAGAACAAACATGGAGGCATCTTGCACCCTGATTTCAAACTATATTACAAAGCTATAGTAATTAAAACAGTATGTCATTGGCATAAAAACAAACATAGATGAATGGAACAGAGTAGAGAGCCCAGAAGTAAACCCACCCATATATGATCAATTAATTTTCAATAAAGGAGGCAAGAATATACAACGGGGAAAGGATAGTCTCTTCAGTAAATGGTGTTGGGAACACTGCACAGCCACATGCAAATAAAATGAAAGTGGGCCACTATCTTACACCATACACAAAAATTAAATTAACTTGAAAGGGATTAACGACTTGAACATAAGACCTGAAACCATAAAAATTCTACAAGAAAACATAGGTAAGAAGCTCCTTGACATCAGTCTTGGCAATGATTTTTGGATTTGACAGCAAAAGCTGAGTCAACCAAAGCAAAAATAAGTGGGATTACATCAAACAGTTTCATCCGTTTCTGGCCCAGACTTCCTAAAACCCTTGAAATTTCCGAGGTGTTACGTGTGACAAAGTTGTCTTTTGTTATGCTAATGGAGTGACTTTGGACAGTATCTAAAGATGGAGGCTGGTTGCCAATGGAGCCAACTATATGATTAGAGGGTTGGAACTTTCAGTCCTACCCCTGACTTCTGGGGAGAGGAGATGGGCTGGAGGTTGAATCAATGGCCAATGATTTAATCAATTACACCTGTGAAATGAAGACTCCATGAAAACCCAAAGGACAGAGCCTGGAGAGTTTCTGGGTTGGTGAACGTGGTGCTGGGAGAGTGGCACCTGGAGAGGACAAGGAAGCTCCTCATCCTTTCCCCATACTTTGCCCTATGTTTCTCTTCCAGCTAACTGTTTCTGAGCTATATTCTTTTATAATAAATGGGTGATCTAGTAAGTAAAATGTTTCTCTGAGTTCTGTGAGCTGCCCTAGCAAATTAATCAAACCCAAGGAAGGAGTCTTGGGAACCTCTGACTTATAGCCAGTCAATCAGAACAACAGTAACAACCTGGGCTTTAGACCATCATCCGAAGTAAGTGGAAGAAGAGGGGAGGCAGCCTTGTAGGACTGAACCTTTACCTGTAGAACCTGATGGCATCTCTAGGTAGATAGAGTCAGAACTGAGTTAAATTGTAGGACACCCAACTGATGTCCTGAGCACTACCTGGTGTGGGGAACACCCCTCCCTACACCAGAATTGAGTCCTTGGAACACAAAAGATGGGAATTTATCTGAAGAAAACAAAAACACTAACTCGAAAGGATATATGCACCCCCATGTTCACTGCAGCATTATTTACGATAACCAAGAAAAAGTGGTACATATACACAATGGAATAATATTCAGCCATAAAACAGAAGAGAATCTTTCAATTTGTGACAGCACAGATGGACCTTGAGGGTATTACGCTAAGTGAAATAAGTCTGACAGAGGAAGACAAATACCATATGATTTCACTTACATGTGGAATCTAAAAAACAAACAAACTAACAAAATAATAAATAAATAAAAATAAAACCAAGGTCCTAGTTCAGAGGACAGATTGGTGATTGCCAGAGGCAGGGAATTAGGGCATAGGGGGCAAAATGGGTGAAGGGGGTCAAAAGGTACAAAGGTGTATTCTAGTTATAAAATAAGCAAGTTAAGTCATGAGAATATAATTTATAGCATGGCAACTATAATTAATAATATTGTATTGCATATTTGAAAGTTAAGAGAGTAAATTTTAAAAGTTCTTTTCATAAGAAAACAATTTGTAACTATGTATGGTGATGGGTGCTAACTAGACTTATTTTCATGGTTATTTTGCATTATATACAAATATCAGATCATTATGTTGTATGTCTGAAACCAATATAATGTTATACATCAATTATACCTCAATAAAAATATTTTTAAAATTTAATAACAAATAAAAAATATTCTTAATTAAACAACACTCACTTAAGTAGCATGTACTTTACGTTCAGAGAGTAATTATGCACACACAAATCTTAGTCCAGTCAGTCAGGACTTTCACTCACCACAACTGGCTTCATCTGCTCCATCTGGGCAGTCAGATGTAAAATCAGAGAGCTTGCTGGATGAAATACAGCCTGCATCGTCATGTGGCCCAAATCCAGCTTCAAAATTAAGAGATCGAGAGAATAAAACATCTTTTTTCCTCCAACATAAATGGGATGCATAATTGTTTCACGAACACTAGTTTTTAAATATGCTAAAAATGGCAAGCACAGGAGGATCTCAATAAACCTCTGGCCATTAATATAACATAAGTCCCTATCAGTGGGACGTGATAAGTCCCCTTCCACTCCTGTCCCTAAACTCCTGGCTGGCAATAATACTAAATTCAGTGAAGGAGATCCTGTAATTGCCTACTGGATAAATTTACAAAAACGGTGAGAAAGTTTCTTTGCCTTTGTGTAAAATCATTGGTCTTTCAGGAATAATTCATGTAAGTTTGGCCTAATGAGAATTATGCTCTAACCAACTGAGCTGGTGTTCAGATTGAAGCACACATAAAGGAGTTTTGAGTTAATTTATGAAAAGAATTCTCTGTATGTGAGATCGAGTATTCTCAGAGCCTTCTGCTAAGGTTAATTTTAGTGATAATTTAAAACATTTAACCACACTTCTGCTTCCAAATACACTCTCCTCAATGTCAACTCTAATGCCTTCCTACTATTCCAATTCTGGTGATGCAGTATATGATTAGAAGAATAAAAATGTTTAATTAATTAACAGAAAGAAGTAATTCTGGTTAACCCTCCAAAACTCATTAATCATTAAATCTGCTGCTTTACATTCCTTAATGTCCATCAAAACAACTCACACACACAGAGCTTAGAAAGGTTTATTATAAATTCAGGACACATATTCTGAGTAAGGTAAATGCATGTTAACACAATACAGAGTTAGGACATAGAATATACAGCCTTACCAATGAAAGATATCTTTAATAAAGGACTTTTAAAAATTCTTTAACCCGGATCTCAATCCAGAACTGATTCTCCTATACCATCCTTGATTAGTGAGTGCATTTAGCTCCTGTTAAGAATGCAGTTTTTCCTCTCACTAAATATGTTGTTTAAGGAAACGTAACTTCAGAATGTATGACATGCCTGATGTCCACATGCAGTTATTTTTCATGGATGGAGAGTAAGAAAAATGAAGTGTTTCAGTTTTCAGGCAACATTTTTAATATTTATTTCTATTTGTTAACTGAGACCTGACTGTACGGGTGGTCAGAAAGAAACATCAGTTAGTGTTAAAATAACAAAGTAACTGCAGGCAAAATGTATACCATTTCAATGCACTCTCAGAACCTAAACTACGGTTACATTTTCAAAAATGCCTATTCTACTATTTGGGATCCATTTTTATGACAATATACCTGTCTCTTAACTGCAATTCTCTACAAAATATTTAGTCAAAGAATTAGCCGAACTCCATCTGTTTCTTGAAAATATTATGTTTTGAATTTAAACACAGAATTTTAGGGTCAAGTTTGAAATTTTTCATTGGCCTTAAGTCAGTTTTTCAACCATGATAATGTTTTTGAACTCCTGAGTGATTGTGAAACATGAAGTTAATTACATATTCACTTGAAGTGTCAAACAAAATTAAAATACAATTGAATTTTTATAGCAGTGTTTTAAAACATGCAAAATATTTTAAATTCATAACTTTTATAATTTAAAAAAAAATCTGTATGTGACAATTTTAGCCACAAATGTAGAATGTTATTAGAAGGGAGCCTAAGGCCTAGACTGTGATATAACATATTCTTTTAAAAAGGTAAAAATATATTTTAAAAGGTAAAAAAATATGTTTTAGTTTTCAGGGACATGTGATATAATCCACATCTTGGTATTAGGCATTAGTGAACTATATTATTGAAGGATTCTAATATATTTTATATTTTGATATCAAGGAAAACTAATTATTTTAATGTTCAAAACTGCAGCAACCACAAGAAAAAAACTTACCTTTGCGTTGAACGCTAGTACTTGGAAGCGTCTTATATGAAATTTCACATTCCTGGGATACACTGATGTCATCTAGAGCAACGGTAGCATGTGATGATAAAACAGTAGCTTCTAAAATTAACTATAATTACAGAAAGATAAATTATTAAAAATATACTATAAAAGTCTTGAAATAACTTTCTAGGCCCAAAATGGAGCCATTCCTGCCCTGGATGCCATGACAGCAAACCAAAACTTAGATAACTTTCATGCCCCTTTAATGCTCCCCTTGACCAGAAACGGAGTATATTCAGCAGTCAGTCCCCCAACTTCAAGCCAACTCTGGGCTCTATATTTCCTTGTTCCTTCTCACCCTAAACAAGGTTGACTATATGGCCCCAGTCAACTCGATATCTTCTGTTTTACTCTTTCTCATTCTTTATTCTTTATCCTAGAAAGCTTCCTGCCTTCCACCCATTTTACAGTTCTCCAAATAGAGACTGTCTGCTTCATGAAGTGCTGAATAAACCTTGCCTGTACCACCTAAATTGTCTTCTTTAACCATTTTTTAACAAAACTAAATTTATTACAAACATACTTTTTGGTGTAGAGAAGCTCATCTGCATCTGTCCCAAACTTCCAAACTAATTTTAGAAAATTGTTTGACCAGAACATTCAAATGAGGAATTTATAAAGTCATAACTCCTTTGACAGCACCTTAGGTAACTCTAATATCTTAGGTAATCCTAATATCTTAGGTAACCTTGTTTCAATCAGAAGTTGTAACATTCATCATGACTGAAGGCTGCCTTCCCATTGGAGCCATTAAGTCATAAGCATTTAAAATGAGCTCTTTGGGGTGATCAACTGTGTGGTTTACAACTCAGTTTAATTGAAATCTGAATTCGTTTATAACAGGTTGGCTGAAGGCAACTCATTTCTATATCAGAATATTTAAACACTTATATATATTATATATACATATATGGAAACCTACTTAGTGAGGTAAATAACCACATACAGTGGTTAGTAACACTCATATGCTAAAGCACTTGGAGGCATCTATTTAAGTTTAATTTATTCTAATATTCTAAATAATGACTGGTATAATTTGTTTTCTTTCTTGTTAATCACTCACATTATTATGTTGTTACTCCACCATAAAAGAAAGAAAAAGGAAGGAAGGAAGGAAGGAAGGGAGGGAGGGAGGGAGGGAGGGAGGAAGGGAGGGAGGGAGGGAGGGAGGAAGGAAGGAAGGAAGGAAGGAAGGAAGGAAGGGAAGAAGGAAGGATGAATTTATGTCCAGAGCCTTAAGGATGCATAGCAGGACCACTAGACCAGGACATGGCTAGTAAGTGCATCTCCATGTAATCAGGGAGGATTGCTGGTCTCAAAGATCTTACAATTTACTTGATATGATATATTAACAACTAAGCTATACCATAAGTACTATATAAGAGAGAAATACAAGATACTAAAAATCAAAGAAAAGCACTTCATTATTTCTGTCAAGAATATGAGATAGAGTTTGAAAAAAAAAAGATTTAGCAAAGAGGTAATATTAAACTTCAGTTTTAATTGTTGCCTAAGATTCTGTTACCATGAGAAACTGGTAACATAACAAGAAGAAAAAGGAAACGTGAACATGTAGAGTATATTTAGAAAACTTTGGGCATTGTAGGATGATGGGGTTTAGGACATGCTGTCCCAAAAGAGGGCACCTATGCAGCATATGGAATATTTCTAGCCAAAGGAACTTGAGAAATGGTATGTGCAGGATAGACTTTTTGACCTTTCCTCTAAAGCAGATCAAACCCTCACGTGAGAGGAGCCCTCCCTATGCCAGAGATATCCTTATCTCTGAAGACAAAAGGACACAGAGAAGCTGAACAAACAGGCCTAGCTAAGTTCCCCAGTTTATTACACTCGGCTCATACTCTTTGCCCTATCGTACCTTTCTACACCTATTCACTCTTCATCAAACCTCTGACAAAAACCCTCAGGTTTAACTATTTCTTCAGGTCTTCATTTCCTTATGAAGGCCCCCACGTCAAGTAAAACTAACATTAAATAATTTTATATGCTTTTCTCCTGTTAATCTGCTTTATCAGTTTAATTTTGAGACCCAGTCAGGTACCCTAATAGGGTCAAGAAAGACTATTTCCTCCCCTATGGTAGGAGTATAGGATTTTTTGCCTAAATGAATTATTGCCTAAATATTTGTTAAGAGAAGAGGACCGATTGCCTGAATTGGTGCAGCCCAAGTGGACAGCAATTTGATGACATCTACTGAAAAGATAAATAGGGCTTCCCTGGTGGCGCAGTGGTTGAGAGTCTGCCTGCCGATGCAGGGGACAGGGGTTCGTGCCCCGGTCCTGGAAGATCCCACATGCCGCGGAGCGGCTGGGCCCGTGAGCCATGGCCGCTGAGCCTGTGCGTCCGGAGCCTGTGCTCCGCAGTGGGAGAGGTCACAACGGTGAGAGGCCCGTGTACCGCAAAAAAAAAAAAAAAAAAAGATAAATAGCACAGACTACAAAAATTAAGCCCATCCTCAGGGTTTACCTTAGAGAGACACTCATAGGCACACATATGAAGACCTTGGGCAGGAATGTTTGCTTTAATGTCGGTTTTGATAGCAAATGAATCAGAACAACTCAAATGTGAATCAATAAATAAATGGTGATATAGATCATGGACTACTGAGCCAGTTAAAAAAAAAATCTATCTCTGTATGCTAATACGGAAAGACCTTCAACATAAGTTTCTGAGTAAAAATTAAATTACAGAAAAAATTTATAGTATGGTACTACTTAGGCCAAAAATACACATGGTTCAGATTTCTAGATATATGTGGTACATACATACATATTAATTAAGTAGAAAAGGGTCTAGAGCTAAAAATAAACTAGTGTTATAGTTACCTGAAGATACAGACTATGATGGGAGGTAAGGATGCTCAGGAGGGACTATTCCTTAATCTGAAACTTTTGATACTTTATAATGAGATGTATATAATTTTCATGATTTTTAAAATTCTGATTAGAGCTGGTTTCTGTAGAGTCTTAGCCAAGAAATTTGGCCTTCATACAAGAGGCAGAAAATAGTCATAGATTTTAAAGAAGGATTTTGATGAAATACATACAAGCATTGTTGAGAAATAAATTATGCTTAACATCATTAAGTTATTGTAATGTATTTGGACAGCTTTAATTTGGAAGAATTTTTTTTATTCATTATTCTAGTATGTCCTACATTGAAGTCAATTAAAATATAGATGTTTAATTCTTCAAACTCATTAGACAGGTAATTATGACCACCATATTTGAAGGACTACACTACTCAAAGGAAAGCTGGAAAAAGACAGAATGTTTGTTTGGGGCACTTCTGTGTCCCAGGAGAGGTACATGCTCCTATTCTTTGAATGGAGTGGGTGCGCCCTGGGATGAGCTGAATGATGGGATAGGTCTTTAAAATATGGTTACATCATTTTGTCCGAAGAAACCCACTAGGCTCTTTTACATCTTCATATTAAAATGTAAGTATAAAACAACTCCCAGGGCTTCCCTGGTGGCGCAGTGGTTGGGAGTCCGCCTGCCGATGCAGGGGACGCGGGTTCGTGCCCCGGTCCGGGAGGGTCCCGCATGCCCCGGAACGGCTGGGCCCGGGAGCCATGGCCGCTGAGCCCTGTGCGTCCGGAGCCTGTGCTCTGCAACGGGAGAGGCCACAACAGTGAGAGGCCCGCGTACCGAAAAAAAAAAAAAAAAAAAACTCCCAGAGTAAAATAAAGATGATATTAGGTCATGTACATGTCTGCTTGCTTACTTCTACATAATTAAATTCAGGACCATGTAATGAACGATTATAATTTGACCATTAATTAAAATTTTCCAACTTTAAACAGAGAATAATGTTACTTCCTTTAAAAAAAAAACTGTATCTCATATCTGTAAATAATATCACCTGATTATTCCAAAATCATCTTCACTGTTCCTATTTTGTATTACTTGCTTTAACCAAGCTGATCGTTTGATTTGTCACCAAAGGCAGTTCCCTTTGGGAACCACAGTATCATGTAATAATTGGTGTGCGAGCCAGAGGCTGCTCACAAGCAATGTTTCAACCATTGACAAAGGCAGAGTGAAAACCTCATTTTATACGTTTCTCAAGGTAATTTGAGAGTTAAAATTTCAAATTATATGTAAATATCTTTCCTTCTAAAACTATTTTTTAGGATCTTGCTGATTTTTGTCTTATCCAATTATATTATATTACTCCCTGAGTGAACAGAATCACTTCTTGTTTTTCTTTCAGGAAGCACAGCAACGTGTAAATGTTGTCTATAATCAAGTGATTACTTTTTAGATCTGCAAAACAGAAAGAAACTTTTCCAGAGAAATACTCAACTAGCATATTTAAATTTTGGTTCTTTGATATCTTGCTTTAAAAAAGAATAATGAGAGTGAATAAATATGAATCTAAGAGGAAATGGAGACAATAGGAATACAGTAAGATGCAGTAAAGAAAAATTCGACTATAGTAATTTTTGATGAATAATGGTGGTATTAAAAATAAGATCAACAGCAAGCTTTTATTTAGAGCTTACTGCATGCCAGGCACGTCCACTTATTTGAACACTGTGAAGATGATGTTATTTTCTTCCACATTTTAAAGCAAAGGAAACAGAAGCTTAGAGAGTTGAAGTTATTGGTTGAAGGTCACATATCTAGTATGAAAAATGTGTGACCTGAGCCATGGGTGACTATGCTGTACTATAGCACTATCATGAAATAAAGAGATAACTGGTCTTCAGCAGATACTGCAGAACAGAGCTACCTGGCAAAACAAGATTGCCTGAAGCCCTAGGTTAAGAAGGCTGAGGACAGAGCAACATTACAGAGACTAGACCAGCTTTTACTTTGCATTATAAATCTCACCCTTCACTGAATCTTCAAATAGTATCAGGAAATTGTTATTGATTCATCCCATTGACTCTGATCAAGAGCGAACATGGTATCAATCACTGTGGAAAATTTCGCAAAAGGGTCATTTTAAAATGAAATCTGAAATATGACACAATTATGTTTTAGTAGCAAACTCAAAGACAGTAGATCAACTGGAAATCAATGGACAGTATTCAGAAGAAGTACTACCTCTAGATATGAAATTAAGAAGAACAGTTAGGAAAGAAATTGTAAATTAAATATTTGTGTAAAACACTGAACATATAAAATGAGTAGGCCCAGTTAAAAGAGATTGAAAAAATTCTATTAACTACTTGACTTACATTCTTCCAATAAAAACTGCACAGAAAATGGAGAGAATATTGAAATGTTGTTAATCTGCTGTTCTTACAAAATAAACAGTAAGCTTAATCCTTTTCCACTAGGAAAAATGAAAGCCCTACCTAACCAGGGCTGCCGATTTCCTAAGGAACTCAGAGCAATTTGCATTCTATTGTGACGTGCACAAGAGACATAAAAGGACCACACTGAATCTGAATTTCATGGCTACAAGAGAACCAACTGAGAGGTCATACAGTCCTATGCCTTTCTCCTTTCCAATGTTTATATAGGATGATGCCATATAAATACATGTTCAGAGTTTAGTCACATTGAACTGATGACCAGGCGATGACTAAGGTCACCCTTAAATAATTCAGTCCACTAAATTTAAAGTGCCAAAGGAGCTTGTTTCCAAGAAGATAAACTTTAAGTATTTGAATATTTAAAAGCTAGATTGACTATTTGTAGGTATAGTATCTTTTCCATTTGCTATTGATAAAAGAATGAAGTAGAACTGAACCTAGCTAGACTCCTCATGCATATTTCCATAGTTTTGAAAATAGACTTAGAAAAGTCAGGTTAAAAACAACATATTAGAATTTTTTTTTTCCTGTAAAGGACAAGAAATGGAATAGAAAAGGGTACAAAGAGGACAAAAGCTGCATCTTTAGAAGCAAACCTATCAACATTATAAGCAAACAAAATGTTCATATTAGCTCATTCTGAGGTGTGAGTACATGGGTATTTGCCTCTCTATTTTCTATTTGTTTGAAAGATTTACTAATATATCTAAGTAATATTAATGTATTAAATAAAACCATGTATATGTATCTGTGTGTGACTGTGTGTACTTATGTATCTTGTATGCGTGTGTATGTGTATAAAATCTGGACTTATCCATACCAGAATGTTAACACAGGGTCCAAATTCCTTCGCCAAAGTCTTTGAGTCCAGCTGGGTTTTGAAATCTGAATAGTTCAGAGTTGAGGATGTTCATCTAAAATGTGTCATGTATATTACTTGATACCCTCAGGGAGACTGGGGGCAGCACTTTATCATCCAACACATCACTAAATGAACTGCCTAACGCTGGTTCAGGTCAGGAGAAATTTTGCCTCTAAATTTGTTTTTCAAAAGCTTATTGTTTTCCGAATTTTAATTTTCCAAATTGCTGATTAGAGACTGTGGACTTGTAATGGCCTTCTGAATAGTGACATCTGAGAGAACAGTTCTTATTTTTCTTTTCACTGCACTGTAGTTTCTAAAACAAGCCTGTACTTCGGCCAAGTAACAAGATTACATAAGAAGGAACAGAGGTGCATGCTAAAATCCTTACCTTCTCGGGCTGAATTAAACATGGCTGAGGCCTAGCAAGAACCCAGGACAATTCACTCCCCTCAAAAAGCCAGCACAGTTAAGCAGAGGCTGGGAATTCCCTGGCAGTCCAGTGGTTAAGACTCCGCCCTTCCAATGCAGGGGGCACAGGTTCGATCCCTGGTCGGGGAACTAAGATCCCACATGCCGCATGGTGCGGCCACAAAAATACATTAAAAAAAGAAGAAGAAGAAGAAGAGGCTGATTGGTGCCGACTGAGAGCCCCCAGGTAGGAGAGAGAAAAGCCAACACGTGGTGCTGATCCAGCACGGAGGGGGTGAAGACAGAAAACATCACCAATCTGTGGACACCAAGTCACAAAATTCCATCAACCCACTGGTCAATTTAAAAACTAGTTAATATGCCCCCAGATAAAAAGAGCAGTCTCAATTTGCACCTCAAAACAAAGCAAGACAAAAATCCCAAAAGAAGAAATATTAAACAGGAGAAAAAAAAAAAAAACCCAGTGCCGAAACTCTTCAATAACGATGGTAGGTTAACGAGGCCAAGAGAGAACGGCACAAGTTTCAACTCATAATATTTCTCAAATAGCCAGTTCTAACAAAGGACATTCTGGGTTTTGTCTTTTGTTTTTTTTACTAAGACTTTTAGAGCAGTTTTAGGTTGGTTGCACAACTGAGAGGAAGGTACAGAGGGTTCCCACACACCTCCTGCCCCCAGGCGTCCATAGTCTCCTCCATTATCAACATCCTCCACCAGAGGGGGACATGTATTCCAACCCATAAAACAACACTCACACATCATAATCACTCACGGTAACAAGGTTTTCCCCAAAGGATGAGTCCTGTATTCTCTAGCAGTCTGCTGTTCTCTGGGTGGAGCTGTGTGTTCTGAGGTCAGGTATTATTTTAAATACATCTTCTCCAAAATATCTTGTGCTCTCTCTGTTGGATTTCTATATTTACCTCAGTTTGGAAATGAGTACCAGATGAGGTGTGTTATTTTTCAGAGGCTCCTAACACCCCAACAATGTTCTTACTTCCCCCCAACCCCATTTACAGAGGAAGAATCAGAAGCACGGAAGGATTAAGCAACTTCCCTCTGACTGGACACCTGGGTTTGAACCCCAGGCTCCAGAGCTCATGTTCATAGCTACCATTTTAGCTACATTCTCTTTCATTCAGATTCCTCTGAAGCACTGCTTTTATTATCACTGTGCTTTTCACAGATTGGAAAATTTGAAGCTCAAAGATGTAACGGACACAATCACTTAACAACACATGGGGTGAGCAGAGATGGGAACTCAGACTACGTGACTCCTGAGGCAGTGAGTGTTCCACTATGTTCCACCATCTAAACTAGTCTCTAAACTAGCTCTCTGCAAACATCATCTAGAAGGGAGTCATGTCCAGGAGGGTGGAAGCTGCTGCACCCATCTGATAGGCTACAGTTTCCTTCTTTCATTATTAACCAAGTAAATGACATAAAAGTGATAAAATTCTCAGTATTAATGGGCAGCAGAAAATAAGGCAATAGGATTAAAATATGAGTGCAGCCCAGATTTTTTTCACTACCTCATATAATCCACCATCCTCACTTAAGAAGACAAATATTTTCCTGTTAAATTACTCTTCTCTCTGCCATCCTATTCAATTCTTATCTCCAGTTTTGCTACGCTTCCACAAGTCTTTAGCAATTAATCAGGATAACCTCCCTTCTCATCCCTGATTGTGAATGTCTGCTTTATTAACATCAAATACATTTATGGGATATATGTATTATATTATTATCTGGAAAGATCAGCATTAAATAAGCATCTTCGGCTCAGTTGTATTAATTTCTTACGTGCTTACCTGAAAAGGCAGAGTAGATTCTCCAGCCTTCGCAAAGAGATCGATTTTTGCTTGTCTCCACTGAGATTTGGAGACTCTGATGAGATCACCTTGCTTCTGCAAATCCCCATCCAGTGATGTTCTTGTAAAAACCGAGAGATGTGAATGCTGAGACAAACGATACCAAAACTGCACCTGGTGAAAAATGTGTTTGAATGATATAAATATTCCATTTACCTGTGTCCAGTAGCTCTTCTATAGTTAAAAATATCCCAAACTACTTCTTAATTCTCCTCCAAACACGCGGACCCAGAAAATGCTAAGTACATCTTCTGCCAGCCTTTGTATTTCCTCCTTAAAAAAAAAGGCTCAAGGTAGCTACATTAACTGACATTTTTAACACATGCCATAGAGATATCTAAAGAAATGGGACACTAGCACCCTGCTCAGACAAGTCTGAGGACATATATTTGTCCACACCGTCATGGAAGTTTTACAGAATCTTCACTATTGCTTCTTATGAATCTGGGGAGATACACGTTCTATATCTGACTCAAAAATTACAAAACCATGTATTACTATTCATTCTCCTTGATGTCTCAATCCAAGAAAAAGTTATCTCAAAAACTGATTTCTCAGGTAAGAGAAAACTGCTATGAATACTTTTCATTAATTCCTTCTCCATTGTGACATTATCGAAAAACTTGGGAGATTATATAATACTGTTCATCAATAATTTAATCCAACTAGAAAATGTTCTTTTTGAGGCCAGGGAGCCCTGACTTGATCAGTTTGGTTCCTACTCACCACCAGTGATGACATAATCTAAAGGACTGACAGGTTAACTAGGTAGTGGAGAAAACACAGAGGAGTATTTTAAGGTGCCGACAGCAGTAGCTATAATGTGGAATTCAACACTACCGTTTATTCAGCAAATACTTATTGAGCATTTACTAAATACTGGGCCCTGCGCAAGGTGAAAATTAACTGCCTCAGTGGTTGGATGACACAATACAAAATATGACCAAAAAAAACCCACTAAAGCAAGTTCAGACACATAGCAATTTTTTCTTCTTCTCATTATGCCATAGAGAGTTCTAATGCTGCAGATTTCAAAGAAAAACACAGTATCATTCAGAGATGAGGTCCCTGAGAAATGAACTTACTCTCTTTGGACTCAAAGTGACTCCTTTTCAGTTTCACTACATTTTAAATTTTTGGTTATCTTCCTTTGTCATTGGGCTTTTATTTTTTTATGTGGACAGATGTTATTACATATATTATTTATTTATTATCCCATTTATTTCACTGTTGGTACAACAGTGGAGACGAAAGTTGAAAAAAAAATTTTTAATGCTCTTTTAAAAAATTGTTCACAACATCAAGCATTCTCTGTTCCAACGTGGTACACATTTTTCTTTCAGTGTCTACTGAATTGCCACCAACTGATCCAAGCATTCTTTCTGATTGTTCATTTCATATTAGATTTTACTACCAAGCTCACCTACACTCAGGCCTTTAAGCAAGAAATGTAAAGTCAAACAGAAGTGTTTGATTAAATTCTATGGAAAGGGAGGATGTTTGTTCCTCAAGCACAATTAAACTTTAGATCCCTGCTGTAGTTTCAGCATGTTCCAAGCTTGTAAATATGTAAAATGGAGCTTTAAACCTAGTTGCACAAGAGCTGTGCAAGCCCCATCAGAATTTCAAGCTGTCATATTGTCACTCAGTACATTACCAGTGCGAAGTTACTTTAATAGTGCATTAAGAGTAAATACCAATGGGATCTATATTCAATAAGATAAGAGCTTAGAACTTATATTTAATTTCAATTTTTATATTTAATTTAAATTTTATATTTATATTTAATTTAAAACAGAAATGGCATTGTAGAAATTTAAGGAGAATTCTTTAGTTTGGTATAGACCAAGAAACTTTCCAGAGTCTCTTCAAATTTAATATTGGTAAGGGTAAAATCACTGAACAAAATTTATAAATACAGCTGTGATTTTCGATAGGAACTTAGCCAACATCCGTGGCTCTCACTGTGATACACACTAGTAGTGGAACACTGAGTCTTAAACTCAGAAGCACAATGTATGCTGTGAATTCCTCTTAGAACATATCAAGGCACTTTGTATTTAGTAGGTATTCAGTTAATAGGTATTGAAGAAAAGAAGGACGTTGGAGTGGAGCTATCAGCATTCTTGCTAAAGCAAATGTCTGTAAACCTTCAAAGAGAGACAGAGAGACCTGCTCTGTGTTATAAAATGTGCAAGGAATTAAGTGTCCTTAAGGACCTCAGAGTTTTATGGGAGAGAGTGAAAAGGAACAATTAAGTATAATGCGTATAATGACAAAGGTATGAAAACAGTGTGGCTATTTACATGTAAATGAATTAAACAAAATGAAAAAGTCACTTTCTTGGTTACACTCATCACATTTTAAGTGCTCAATAGCTATTTGTAGCTAGTGACTTCCATAGTGGACATAGCAGAGGAAAACGTCCATCACAGAAAATTCTATTAAAAAGAGCTGTATGTTAAAATTATGCCAACCATTTAAAATTTATTTACTACTTTTCATTTTAAAGGAAATTACTGTCTTGATTCATGCCTGATTCATTAAAAAGCAGTTATATAAAATGTTAATATTAAAGGCTTGCTTTTATTTCTCCTCGGTTTTCACTAAGTTGTATATATATGCACAACTTGGGTTGTACGTATAGGGTGACTATGCAAGACCGTGAATCATTTTATTCAAGAAAATTTCCTGTGGTTACATAACTTCCAACAAAGCAGTTCCTTTAATTGCAAATTGGAAAGAAAAGAAATGAAGTTCAAATTACTTTACTGTTTTTAATTGTATTCTCTGATTTTATATTATTTGTATATTTTTAGAAATATTGAATCTGGGACATCCCTGGAGGTCTAGCGTTTAAGACTCCATGCTTCCGGGCTTCCCTGGTGGCGCAGTGGTTGAGAGTCCGCCTGCCGATGCAGGGGACACGGGTTCGTGCACCGGTCCGGGAAGATCCCACATGCCGCGGAGCGGCTGGGCCCGTGAGCCATGGCCGCTGAGCCTGAGCTTCCGGAGCCTGTGCTCCGCACCGGGAGAGGCCACAGCAGTGAGAGGCCCGCGTACCGCAAAAAAAAAAAAAAAAAAAAAGACTCCACGCTTCCACTGTAACAGGCATGGGTTCCATCCCTGGTTGTGGAACTAAGATCCCACATGCCACCTGGTGCCACCAAAAGACACACACACACACACACACACACACACACACACACACAGAATCATTCATTTTACTATAAAAAGAAAGGACACCATATCAGGTGACTTATACTACTAGTGACCGAGTGTAGGTGAATAACTAATCTTGCTGTTTGGTTTCTACAGTGCCCTGTGATATTCCCAGAGGAATGGCCAATTCTACAAAAGAATGTAATTAGGAACAAGTAGTAATTACTAATTAGTAAATCTCTGACACTAAATTCTGCAAAGGACATTAACAGGACATTATTTAGAAGTTCAAAATAATGTCTTCTTTATTTCTCTTTTCTGTTTCATTTTATTTTGGTCTGTCTCCAGTTGGAACTCTTCAAATTTTCTGCTTTTTTCCTCAACTTTCCTATGGTCTTTGTTCCACTTGCTTCCCTATCAGGGAGGTTTTTGGTCAGGTCTTCATGTCTTTTCTCAGTTATTCTCCAAATTCTCAGCTACCTCTGCCTTCTCTGCTTCATGTCGACCCCTGTCTGGTATTTGCTACACCTGTTATATCTTCAAGATCTAGGATAATAAAAAGAGTAAAACACAAAAAAAGTTTAAAAAAAAAAAGGAAAAGAAACAAGATATCTGTAACTCCTCAAAACTCAAGTGGAATTAAGTCAGTGTAGGGGGGATCATTTATCTCTCTCTGTCACACACACACACACCCCTCATCATTACCATAGTGATTCTTATGATTCCTATTCATAATCATGTTTTTGCCTCTTTTTATCTGAACAAGCTTAAGTAAAAGTCTGCAATCTTCAATAAAATATAATCTGTTTTTCTCATCTAGATGATTAATCTTCATGTGTTTTGACAATGTACAACTGGGGAGAATATCTGCTCAACCTTTCCCCAATAAACCACTGCTTCCTCTAGAATCTATCTCCTGCTCTAATACTATCCTTGGAGTAAACAAAACAATCAGAGAACAGATCATGAGTGCACCATTCCAAGCTCCATTGTATATTACTTTTTTTTCTAAATTTCTCTTTGCTGTGAGCTCATAACTCTACTTGGGGAACATTACAAGACATGGCCTTTTCAAACTCATTGAGAGAGTTGTTATAAGTGGGTTATCACTTATATATATGGTTTATACGTATATATGTGTATGTTATATACTATATTTATGTTTAATTTATATATTGTTACATTATATATTATACTTACATATTATATATTATATGTATTTTATATTTTTATCACTCTCTGTAGCACTTCACACTGAACTGCTATCAGTATGCCTCACTAAATTCTATACTTTGTTATGGCAAACGTGTTTACATTGTCCCTAGTATATTCCCAACATTGAGGGCTATGATGAGCACGGAGTAGGGAAGCAATAGGTGTGCACTGAATCAGAGAAAGAACATTTACACTGGTATGTGTGCAATCAGGGGAGAAGTCTCAGAAGAACTATTTTTGTTTTGTTTTTTACTTCCTTGAATATGAACCAAATGAGTTCTCACATGTCTCTCCCTGCATTGGCTGCTGGAAAACTTAGATTCAAAAATGTAGCCTGGGCCTCGTAAACTTTATTTTTGGAGCCAACCTATTTTTTGTTTCATCTGTCTTTTTCCTGGTATCTCTATTCACTTCTTTTTAATTGTATGAATTGTTTGATTAAAGAGGATTAGAATAGCAAAATGAGTTGGGGAATACAAAAAGAAACCAAACACACAAAATGGCATTGAAAGTGGAAGCTTCATGTTATCAGTCCTGCTATATTTAATTATGAAGTCCTAAAAGTGAGATATGTCTTTTATACAGTAACTCAAATATGAGAGTGAGAAAATATTAATATCCACATAAATCTCCTTCAGATTTTACATTTCCTAAATTATTAAAAACAGTAACAGGGCTTCCCTGGTGGCTCAGTGGATAAGAATCTGCCTGCCAATGCAGGGGACATGGGTTCGTGCCCTGGGTCCAGGAGGATCCCACATGCCACCGAGCAGCTAAGCCCATGCACCACAGCTGCCGAGCCTGCGCTCTAGAGCCCGTGAACCACAACTACTGAGCCCACGTGCCACAACTACTGAAACTCGTGCGCCTAGAGCCCATGCTCCACAACAAGGGATGCCACCGCAATGAAAAGCCCGAGCATCGCAACAAAGAGTAGCCTCCACTCGCCGCAACTAGAGAAAGCCCGTGCGCAGCAACGAAGACCCAACGCAGCCCAAAATAAAAAATAAAATAAATTAATTAAAAAAAGAAAAAGTTAAAAAAAAAAAGAACAGTATTTCGACAGCAATAAGAAATACTAGCTTCTGGCTCCCACATGTTCTGTTTGTCCTATATCTCCTGGTTATTCCAAGGAAAAATGCCAAATTTCCACCAGTGACCAAAGGAGCTTTGGAAGCTTTTAAATAAAAGTCCACATCTTGAACAATGAGTACTTACAGGAACAATTCTGCATGTTGATGCCATGTGTTGGCTACACATAAAGTACAGAGTAATTCATGCAAAATGACCCTAAAAGGCTGCTGTTAGGAAAAAAAGACTCAAAAGAAAGCTTCATATTCCTTTAAAGTCCTTTCAAACAAATATTCTTAACTCTGTTAGCCTGGTAGGATTATGTAGAGAAAAAAATGTAATTCCATATAATGAAGGCTTTAATCATATCAAAGTGCCCAACTTTGGTTATTTCACCGCCCCACTTTACCATAAATATAATAAAGAACATTCGCTATTCCATGAATACAACTATTATCAATCAATATGTTCCAACTAGGAAGATCGGCTGGATTTTCTGATTACTCAAGAAGGTAAGAATTTGGTTTGTTAGCTTATTTTGTAACTTTCATGAAAGAAAGAATCCCACATTACCACAAACTTATAAAACAGTAATAGTATATTCTTAGAATACTCCTATGGGAGAGCACTTTGGCCATGTGTATCTCAGACTATAAATAACCTCTAACAATCTAATAGTAATTCTAAGCTGGAAAGTACTATAAAGTAATCCAAATATCCCTCCCTCTAACTCTAAGATTACCAACATTCAAGCAGATGCAGATAAAAGGGAAAAAACAAATACCTCTTTGGCAGTCTATAATACTCTTACTTTTCCACAAACCAAGGCAAACCTCTAAATCAGTATGCAAGGCCTTGGAAGGTTGAGGACTTGGTTCTGAGAGATAAACCACCAAGTGTCTAAATTGTCCACTGCTTTCACTGAGGCTCCACCCCAACAGCTCCCACAGGTAAGCTCCACATTTAAGCCACAATAGAGAAAAATGTCCTCAAGTAGAAACAACCATAAATTGTGGGTCAATCCCTACGACCACAAATTAATGGCTACCCACATACAACAATGGGAAATGTAGATCATCTTTAAAAAGAAGAAAACTGTTTGATTTCTCAGTGAGTCTCAGAATTTTTAATAAGCTCTTAGTGTTAGTGTTCACATTTCTGTAAAAGAGGCAGAATTAACAAATTCTATTCTTTTTTATCCAGTGTCGTTAACGAATTTAACAACAGCAATTGCACTGCTTTGGTATATGACCTTAAATTAAAGTTCAGTAAGCCTGTAAAGTACTTGTAAAGAGCAACTAAATGCTTCAGGAGTTCTCAAAAAAAAAAAAAAAAAAAAAAAAGAAAGAAAGAAAGAAAAAAGAAAAGAAAAGAAAAGAGTACATCTATCACATAAGATTTAATTAAAATAAACCAAAGGTGGGAGACTCTAGAGTCCATCTGGGTGAGGTGGAAGTGGAGTCCAGGCAGTTGTTTTAATCCAAATTCCCACAGAGAAATGGGCAGCAAAAACCAAAGGGGAAAAATAAAGAGGACAACCTATTAAGAGTTCTGGACACTCTCACTGAGAATTATATCAAGCTGAAGGTATAATTAAATTTATACTTTAATTATAAAGGTCTGATGATCTGTAATTTATCATCAGGAATGCCTGTGTTAGTGCTGTAACCCTGCACTTCTAGGTGATGAATTTAGTGCATGGCACTATTGATCCCTTCATTATTTTCTGATAACCAAGAAAAAAAAAAAAGCTGAAATCCTAAAGGCTTAGGGACATGTCAGAACTCTCAAAAGGATGGAAAGCAAGGCAGGCTGAACAGAAGCATCTAATAGGCATTCATGTTACGGAAAGTAAAGGGATTATGTTTATTGAACACCTAATACCTGCCAAATACTTTTCCAGGTGCTTTACTTAATCATGTTTGAATTCTCACAACCATGTGAAGAAGGCAGGCTAACGCTATGCTTCCAGTGTGGACACTGAGTCTCAAGGGAAGCATATCATTTATGGCAGAACTGAGATTGGAACCAGTTGGAACTAGGTCCACCTGACTCCAAAGTCCCTCTTCTTTCTTCTCTGTTGTGCTGTGGAAATGACCTGAGCATTTTATCCCTTGGTCTGTGTTTACCTGGCACCAGAAGGACTAACTGAAAAAATAAAATTTTGGAAATGTAATTATTTTTTCTGCACATATTTATCTTTCTTTATTCATCCTTTCATTTTTCTTTCAGTAGAACTTGTTGAACTGCTTTTATTTTCCTCAGCTAACACTGTTGGCCAAGATAACAAGCAGTTTGGGCAACCTGTATCCACAGCTTTAAATTATTGAAAGAAATACATGGAAAGAATGCAAAATGACAGAAATATTTTTGAATAGGCCCCCCCAAAAGAAGGGTGTAAGCTATATACTGCAAATGTCTTTGGGAACGAAATGACATTTCATGTTGAAATAGCTCATATAAATCTCTCAGTTTATTGTGAAAATATTAGTAAAACACAGCCGGCATTTACTAGCTAGAGTAACCCAAGCTTAACAGTTTACAACTACAGAATGGCCAATGGAAATTCCAATAATTGGGTACCTGACACGGGGTAGAGGCATTGAGTGATTTTGTAAGAATAGGACTTCCAAGCTTGGCCACTGCAGGTGATCGATGTGCCCCCAAATAAATAAACGATCCTGCAAAAACAAACGTAAAGCCATATGGATACAAATTCTACTATTGGACATTTAGTCGTCCTTTGCGCTAACGTGCACACATTCAACTGTCAATCAGATAAAGAAAATTACATTTTTACTTCTTTACCGTTAAGCTCTGTAGATAACCAAAAAGTGCTTTCATATGGATAACATTAAATCTAAAATAAACCCCAACTGATGAAAAACAAGCTCTTGATCTAAATCCTCTCAACAAATATGTTTATTGGCTTAACTCACGTCATAGTTAGAAATCAAATTGAATGAAGCTTCTAAGTTTACAATTAGATATTCAACATACCCTTACAAAATTCCCATGAGACATTTGCTTGTAAGTTTCTTCACGATGTACTGAAGGATAGGAGCCTATAGAATGAGTTTGGTTTCTCCTGGGGCTTACATGTTTGACACTGCTGTCCGTGCTAGTGGGGATGAAAGCTTAATTAAAGATCTAATCTAGTGTTAACAAAATAACTGCTTCTAGATTTTAACTACAGTGGACGTGCTCATGGCAAATGTACGGGGGGGATAACATCTCTTAGCAACTCAAAGGATCACACATTTTGAACGGCTGTCAGGGGTAGCTTCATTGAATATTGAAAATTTACAAGGAAGGTTATGCTAAACAATGTCAAGTCCTGATCCTGCCCTTTGATAATCACAGAGTGATGGGCAACTTGTAAAGCCAACTATTTTGATGAAAAAACACATTCAGAAGGTGATTTTCTTAGACACAGATCAATGCTGACTGCACAGAATGAAAAGGATTTCAGAATTAAAACATATTACTTTACAGATACCACCATATGTTTAACCAAACAACCAAGGTTGCAAGTCAGCAGTGTGGTCTCCGAGTGGGAAAAATAGAACCCAGTTTATATGGGTGTTAAATCTCAAAGCCAATTGGGAAGGATAAAGATCACTGTTCCCAAACTCCAAACTAAGAGTAACAGAAACAGCATATATGAGCTCATTAAATTCTCTATTTCTCCTATAAAAGAGTAGAGTAGGAAAAGATGATTTTGAAAAATTAAACCAGCTTAAAAATCCTTTACTTGAGGTTCAAGTAAAACTCAACTGAATATTGTCAAAACATAAATTAAAATTCTAAAAATTAACATACATTCAAAGATCTTACTCCCCTGGTCATTTAAAACAATCTGGATGATTTCAAACAAGCAGTTAATGAAGGATGAAACATATAAACTCTAAAACTCCAAAATCTAAAAGAAGCAAACGGTTTGAACAAATTGATTATGCCACAAAAGTAACTGGAAAAGTGATAGGAAAAAAATCTAACAGAACATATGGCCCTACAGCTGAATTTTATTTAATTTTATTTAATTTTTAAAGAATAAATACTTGTACATGACTTGCATATATCTCAGGTCTTAGAAAAATATGGAGAGCTCCCTGACTCATTTTATGATGCCAGATATCTATAATGTTAAGAATGATGAAAACAGAATAAAAATAAAGCAATATCACTCATGATCATACATACAAAATTCAAATTAAAAGGTTTCAATTGCACCTGAAATTCTTATCAAAAAATAATGTATCCTGACAAGTGAGCTTTCCAAGAATAGAGGTTTGATTTAACAGACATATCAACAATTAGATCAACAAATTAAAGAGTAAAATCATAGATTCATATCAAATATTGAAAAGACTATGAAAAACAGTCAGCCATTCCAAATAACCTCAATAAAATATTTTTAAAAAACACTTAATAAAGATTAATGACCAACCTCAAAATAAATAACATTTTCAATGGTAAACAACAAAACTATTTTAATTAAAATGAGAAACTACCTAGAGAATTGTGTCACCATTAGTAATTAGAAGAAATTTGAGATAATATTAATTATCTTGGACTAGGATTATCTTATAAATCTAGTAAATGTGGAAGAGAATAAAATTTCTAGTAAACACAATAGAAAAATAGAGAGTTCCACATGTATTGCCAATAATATAACTGTGAAAATAGAAACCCCAACAGATTCTATCTTTTAATAAAGACAAGTATTAATAAGAGAATTTAGTAAGGTAAATAGAAACAGAGAAATACTTTTAAGTCATTTTTATTTATTTTAGCAGTAAGACACGGGATTTAGAATGGTAAGAAATATTCTACTCACAGTTAACAACAATAATACAAAATATGTAGGAATAAATTTAACGAGAATGGGACAGGACTTATATGAAGAACATTATAAAACTCCATGGAAAACTATAAGCCTTCTGATTAAATGAAAAGAGATAACATGTTATTAGATGGAAAGATGATATTATGAAAATATTATGTTAGTAAAAACTGATGTGGAAGCTAAAAGCAATCCTGAGAGAATTTTAACCAAATATTTGACAAACAGATAATATTGACTTAAAGTTTATATATGCAGGTTAGGCCTAAAGATACCGAACTCTGACCCCAGACCCATGTACTTCTAGGAATACGTCTCTGGATTTATTTTCTTGCAAGCCTGCTCCACAGAATACACTAACTTAAGAGACCTGTGGAATTACAATATGCCAAAGAAAGTGTTCCTGTTAATCTGAACTGTTCATTGTAAAACTCTTGTACACCCATATACCCCAGAGAGGCTATCTAACCAGCACAGTATAAAAATAAAGAATGGAGGGGTGATTTTCAGCTGTGTTGGGTCTTCGTTGCTGCGCGCAGGCTTTCTTTAGTTGTGGTGGGCAGGGGCTGCTCTTCGTTGCAGTGTGCGGCCTTCTTGTTGCAATGGCTTCTCTTGTAGCGGAGCATGGGCTCTGGGTGCACAGGCTTCAGTAGTTGTCACACGGGCTCTAGAGCACAGGCTCAGTGGTCGTGGCTTGGTTGCTCCGCTGCATGTGGGATCTTCCTGGACCAGGGATTGAACCCGTGTCCCCTGCATTGGCAGGTGGATTCTTGTCCACTGCACCACCAGGTGTATAGTGAGGAGGAACCAAGATGGTGGAGTAGAAGGACATGATCTCACTCATTCTTGTGAGAACACCTGAATCACAAATAGCTGCTAGACAATCATCGACAGGAGGACACTGGAACTCACCAAAAAAGATACCCCACATCCAAAGACAAAGGAGAAACCGCAATGAGACGGTAGGAGGGGTGCAATCACAGTAAAATCAAATCCCATAACCGCTGGGTGGGTGACTCACAGACTGGGGAACACTTACACCACAGAAGTCCACCCACTGGAGTGAAGGTTCTGAGCCCCACGTCAGGCTTCCCAACCTGGGGGTCCGGCAACAGGAGGAGGAATTCCTAGAGAATCAGACTTTGAAGCCAAGTGGGATCTGATTGCAGGACTTTGACAGGACTGGGGAAAACAGAGACTCCACTCTTGGAGGGCACACACAAAGCAGTGTGTGCATCGGGACCCAGGGGAAGGAGCAGTGACCCCAGGGGAGACTGAACCAGACCTACCTGCTAGTTTTGGAAGGTCTCCTGCAGAGGCAGGGGGTGGCTGTGGCTCACCATGGGGACAAGGACACTGGCAGCATTAGTTCTGGGAAGTACTCCTTGGTGTGAGCCCTCCCAGAGTCTGCCATTAGCCCCACCAAAGAGCCCAGGTAGGCTCCAGTGTTGGGTTGCCTCAGGCCAAACAACCAACAGGGAGGGAACCCAGCCCCACCCATCAGCAGTCAAGCGGATTAAAGTTTTACTGAGCTCTACCCACCAGAGCACCAGCCAGCTCTACCCACCACCAGTCCCTCCCATCAGGAAACCTGCACAAGCCTCTTAGATAGCCTCATCCACCAGAGGGCACACAGCAGAAGCAAGAAGAACTACAAATCTGCAGCCTGTGGAACAAAAACCACATTCACAGAAAGAGAGACAAGATGAAAAGGCAGAGGGCTATATGCCAGATGAAGGAACAAGATAAAACCCCAGAAAAATAACTAAATGAAGTGGAGATAGGCAACCTTCCAGAAAAAGAATTCAGAATAATGACAGTGAAGATGATCCAGGACCTCGGAAAAACAATGGAGGCAAAGATCGAGAAGATGCAAGAAATGTTTAACAAAGACCTAGAAGAATTAAAGAACAAACAAACAGAGATGAACAATACAGTAACTGAAATGAAAACTACACTAGAAGGAATGAATAGCAGAATAACTGAGGCAGAAGAACGGATAAGTGACCTGGAAGACAGAATGGTGAAATTCACTGCTGTGGAACAGACTAAAGAAAAAAGAATGAAAAGAAATGAAGACAGCCTAAGAGACCTCTGGGACAACATGAAATGCAACAACATTTACATTATAGGGGTCCCAGAAGGAGAAGAAACAGAGAAAGGACCAGAGAAAATATTTGAAGAGATTATAGTTGAAAACTTCCCTAACACAGAAAAGGAAACAGCCACCCAAGTCCAGGAAGCACAGCGAGTCCCATGCAGGATAAACCCAAGGAGAAACATTCCGAGACACATAGTAATCAAATTGGCAAAAATTAAAGTCAAAGAAAAATTATTGAAAGCAGCAAGGGAAAAACGACACATAACATACAAGGGAACTCCCATAAGGTTAACAAATGATTTCTCAGCAGAAACTCTACAAGCCAGAAGGGAGTGGCATGATTTACTTAAAGTGATGAAAGGGAAGAACCTAAAACCAAGATTACTCTACCTGGCAAGGATCTCATTCAGATTCGGTGGAGAAATCAAAAGTTTTACAGACAAGCAAAAGCTAAGAGAACTCAGCACCACCAAACCAGATCTACAACAAATGCTAAAGGAACTTCTTTAAGTAGGAAACACAAGAGAAGAAAAGGACCTACAAAAACAAACCCCCCCAAATTAAGAAAATGGTAATGGGAACATACATATCGATAATTACCTTAAACGTGAATGGATCAAATGCTCCAACCAAAAGACACAGGCTTGCTGAATGGATACAAAAACAAGACCCATATATATGCTGTCTACAAGAGACCCACTTTAGACCTAGGGACACATACAGACTGAAAGTGAGGGGATGGAAAAAGATATTCCATGCAAATGGAAATCAAGAGAGTGCTGGAGTAGCAATACTCATATCAGATAAAATAGACTTTAAAATAAAGAATGTTACAAGAGACAAGGAAGGACACTAGATAATGGTCAAGGGATCAATTCAAGAAGAAGATGTAACAATTATAAATATATATGCACCCAACATAGGAGCACCTCAATACATAAGGCAACTGCTAAGAGCTATAAAAGAGGAAATAGACAGTAACACAATAATAGTGGGGGACTTTAACACCTCACTTACACCAATGGACAGATCATCCAAAATGAAAATAAATAAGGAAACACAAGCTTTAAATTACACAATAGACCAGATACATTTAATTGATATTTATAGGACATTCCATCCAAAAACAGCTTTCTTTTCAAGTGCACACAGAACATTCTCCAGGATAGATCACATCTTGGGTGACAAATCAAGCCTCAGTAAATTTAAGAAAATTGAAATCATATCAAGCATCTTTTCTGACCACAACACTATGAGATCAGAAATGAATTACAGGGAAAAAAACATAAAAAAAACACAAACACATGGAGGCTACAGAATACGTTACGAAATAACCAAGAGAACACTGAAGAAATCGAGGAGGAAATCAAAAAATACCTAGAGACAAATGACAGTGAAAACACAATGATCCAAAACCTATGGGATGCAGCAAAAGCAGTTCTAAGAGAGAAGTTTATAGCTATACAAGCCTACCTCAAGAAACAAGAAAAATCTCAAATAAACAATCTAACCTTACACCTAAAGGAACTGGAGAAAGAAGAAAAAACAAAACCCAAAGTTAGCAGAAGGAAAGAAATCATCAAGATCAGAGCAGAAATAAATGAAATAGAAACAAAGAAAATAATAGCAGAGATCAATAAAACTAAAAGCTGGTTCTTTGAGAAGATAAACAAAATTGATAAATCATTAGCCAGACTCATCAAGAAAAAGAGGAAGAGGACTAAAATCAATAAAATTACAAATGAAAACGGAGAAGTTACAACAGACACCGCAGAAATACAAAGCATCCTAAGAGACTACTACAAGCAACTCTATGCCAATAAAATGGACAACCTGGAAGAAATGGACAAATTCTTAGAAAGGTATAACCTTCCAAGACTGAACCTGGAAGAACCAGAAAATATGAACAAATCACAAGTAATGAAATTGAAACTGCGATTAAAAATCTTGAAACAAACAAAAGTCCAGGACCAGATCTTCACAGGTGAATTCTATTTAGAGAAGAGCTAACACCCATCCTTCTCAAACTCTTCCAAAAAATTGAAGAGGAAGGAACACTCCCAAACTCATTCTATGAGGCCACCATTACCCTGATACCAAAACCAGACAAAGATACTACAAAAAAAGAAAATTACAGACCAATATCACTGATGAATATAGATGTTAAAATCCTCAACAAAATACTAGCAAACAGAATCCAACAACACATTAAAAGGATCATACATCATGATGAAGTGGGATTTATCCCAGGGATGCAAGGATTCTTCAATATATGCATATCAATCAATGTGATACACCATATTAACAAACTGAAGAACGAAAACCATATGATCATCTCAATAGATGCGGCAAAAGCCTTTGACAAAATTCAACACCCATTTCTGATAAAAACTCTCCAGAAAGTGGGCACAGAGGGAACCTACCTCAATATAATAGAGGCCATATATGACAAACCCACAGCAAACATCATTCTCAGTGGTGAAAAACTGAAAGCATTTCCTCTAAGATCAGGAACAAGACAAGGAAGTTCACGCTCACCACTATTATTCGACATAGTTTTGGAAGTCCTAGCCATGGCAATCAGAGAAGAAAAAGAAATAAAAGGAATACAAATTGGAAAGGAAGAAGTAAAACCTTCACTGTTTGCAGATGACATGATACCATAGAGAATCCTAAAAATGCCACCAGAAAACTACTAGAGCTAATCAATGTATTTGGTAAAGTTGCAGGATACAAAATTAATGCATAGAAATCTCTTGCATTCCTATACACTAATGATGAAAAATCTGAAAGAGAAACTAAGGAAACACGTCCATTTACCATTGCAACAAAAACAATAAAATACCTAGGAATAAACCTACCTAGGGAGACAAAAGACCTGTATGCAGAAAACTGTAAGACACTGATGAAAAAAATTAAAGATGATACCAACAGATGGAGAGATATACCATGTTCTTGGACTGGAAGAATCAATATTGTGAAAATGACTATACTACCCAAAGCAATTTACAGATTCAGTGCGATCCCTATCAAATAACCAATGGCATTTTTTTATGGAACTAGAACAAATCATCTCAAAATTTGTATGGAGCCACAAAAGATCCCGAATAGCCAAAGCAGTCTTGAGGGAAAAAAACGGAGTGGGAGGAATCAGACTCCCTGACTTCAGACTATACTACAAAGCTACAGTAATCAAGACAATATGGTACTTGCACAAAAAGAGAAACACAGATCAATGGAACAAGATAGAAAGCCCAGAGATAAACCCCACGCACCTATGGTCAACTAATCTATGACAAAGGAGGCAAGGATATACAATGGAGAAAAAACAGTCTCTTCAATAAGTAGTGCTGGGAAAACTGGACAGCTACATTTAAAAAAGTGAAATTAGAACACTTCCTAACACCATACACAAAAATAAACTCAAAATGGATTCGAGACCTAAGTGTGAGACCAGACACTATAAAACTCTTAGGAGAAAACACAGGAAGAACACTCTTTGACATAAATCACAACAAGATTGTTTTTGATCCATCTCCTTGAGTAATGGAAATAAAAACAAAAATAAACAAATGGGACCTAATGAAACTGCAAAGCGTTTGCACAGCAAAGGAAACCATAAACAAGATGAAAAGACAATCCTCAGAATGGGAGAAAATATTTGCAAACAAATCAACGGACAAAGGATTAATCTGCAAAATATATAAACAGCTCATGCAGCTCAATATTAAAGAAACAAACAACCCAATCCAAAAATGGGCAGAAGACCTAAATAGACATTTCTCCAAAGAAGACATACGGATGGCCAAAAAGCACACGAAAAGCTGCTCAACATCACTAATTATTAGAGAAATGCAAATCAATACTACAATAAGGTATATCACCTCATACCAGTTAGAATGGGCATCATCAGAAAATCTACAAACAACAAATGCTGCAGAGGGTGTGAAGAAAAGGGAACCCTCTTGCACTGTTGGTGGGAATGTAAATTGATACAGCCACTATGGAGAACAGTATGGAGGTTCCTTAAAAAACTAAAAATAGAATTATCATATGATCCAGCAATCCCACTACTGGGCATATACCCACAGAAAACCGTAATTCAAAAAGATGCATGCACCCCAATATTCACTGCAGCACTATTTGCAATAGCCAGGTCATGAAAGCAACCTAAATGCCCATCGACAGACGAATGGATAAAGAAGATGTGGTACATATATACAATGGAATATTACTCAGCCATAAAAAGGAACGAAATTGGGTCATTTGTTGAGACGTGGATGGATCTAGAGACTGTCATACAGAGTGAAGTAAGTCAGAAAGAGAAAAACAAATATTGTATATTAACGCATGTATGTGGAACCTAGAAAAATGGTACAGATGAACCGGTTGGCAGGGCAGAATTTGAGACACAGATGTAGAGAACAAACGTATGGACACCAAGGCGGGAAAGCCACGGTGGGTGGGGATGGTGGTGTGATGAATTGGGCGATTGGGATTGACATGTATACTGATATGTATAAAATTGATATGTATAAAATTGATACATATACTGATATGTATAAAATTGATGACTAATAAGAACCTGCTGTATATAAAAATAAATTAAATAAAGTTCAAAAGTTTAAAAAAAAAGAATGTAGGTGTCAGTCTCCCCACGTTAAGCTTTCCAGGCCAGCCTCAACCTCACCTTTTGCAAAGGATGCACCCCCTTAATACAATTGCCCGGAAGGGATTCCTTACATGCTGCGAGAACATTTATAATGACTTTATAATGAATTTAGGTAAAAAAATCACAAATATTACCATTAAGAAGGAAGAAAGAAATCATAAATAAAACCAATGAAAGGAGGTTTGGATCAGGAATGCAAGAATGGTTTAATATTTGAAAAATCATTCATTTTATTAGAAACAAAAAGGATAACATCACGATCATATGATTATCACAACATATGCTGAAAAAAGCACGTGAAAAGTTTTAACATGCTTACATATATGTGTGTGTGTGTGTGTGTGTGTGTGTGTGTGTATATATATATATATATAAACTTAACAGACTATGACTAGAAGGAAACATCTTTTATTTTTCTTTTAGCATCTTTATTGGAGTATAATTGCTTTACAATGGTGTGTTAGTTTCTGCTGTATAACAAAGTGAATCAGCTATACATATACATATATGCCCATATCTCCTCCCTCTTGTGTCTCCCTCCCAGCCTCCCTATCCCACCCCTCTAGGTGGACACAAAGCACTGAGCTGATCTCCTTGTGCTATGCTTGGAAACATCTTTATCTGAAACAAAACCACCTTTTAGGAACTATAGCATTCAAGGCTGAATTACTGACAGCTTTTCCCCTAAATAGGAACAAGACAAGTACAGCAGCTATCACAAGCTCTATTTAACATTTTTCCAGAAGTCCTATCTAGGGCTATAAAACCAAAAAGAAAACAGAAGGCTTAAGATTTAGAAAGAAGGAAGTAAAATTGTCATTATTTGAAGACAAAGTAATTATGAACCCAGAAAATTTGAAACATTTATAAATTCTTAACTGTAATAAAAAAAAAGTTGGGCTTCCCTGGTGGCGCAGTGGTTGAGAGTCCGCCTGCCGATGCGGGGGACACGGGTTCGTGCCCCGGTCCGGGAAGATCCCACATGCCGCGGAGCAGCTGGGCCCGTGAGCCATGGCCGCTGAGCCTGCGCGTCCGGAGCCTGTGCTCCGCAACGGGAGAGGCCACAACAGTGAGAGGCCCGCATACCGCAAAAAAAAGTAAAAATAAAAAAATTAACAAGGTCATTGAATACAAGGTCAGTACTTAAAAATATAATTGTACTTATATATACAGCAACCAAAAAAATTAAGTTTTTAAAATGTGACACAGTAGCTGCAAAAATATTAAAAACCTAAGAAAATATTAGCAAAATATTTTTTAAATCTATGCACTGAAAGCTTCAAATATTTAGGAAAATTAAAGATCTAAATAAATTGAAAACTTAGGAACATTTGAAAAATCATTTTTCAGTGAAAGACAAATCAAGGTTACACACAAAAAATCATTTTATACCCATAAGTTTTTTAAAAATTAAAAGAATATAATGTCTATTGATGGTAGGCAAATAGAAAAAAGCACTCCTTTTTGCTGCTGGAATTTTAAGTATTAAAATTTGATGGGAAAGTACATATCTTTTGGTAAAAATATAGGAGTCTCACTTTTAGTCCTTTACTGCATAGAATAAAAGCTCCCCATATAAGAAAATGCATAAAAGTACGGATTTTGCAGCATTGTCATCATATTGTCACTCAATACGAGTATGGCTAGATATATTATGGCATATCCAGACCAAAGGAATAAAGCAAAAAAACAAAAAGAATTAGGCTTTTTCTGTTTCCAGGCAAGGTTGGGTATCAGGGACCAGATTTAGCCTTCTGTCTAACAGTAGCAAAGAAATCAAAACAATATATACTAAATAATAGTTTTCAAATGTAGGGCAATGGGAATGTAGAACCACAGGATAATGATCTCTGAGAGGGGAAACAAATGAACTAAGCCATACAATTTCCCCAGCTTACTGCCTAAACCGCGTTTCCAGCTGCCATTCAGGGAGGGGAAGCCAGGAGGAGTGTGGTCGTCTCCTCAAGTTGAAAAGATGGCACCCCGGGGAGACTCAAGTGGCTACAGTTCATAAAGCACAGTTCCAGGAGGGGAGAGCTGCAAAGAGAGAGAGCTCCAGAGATCTCCGGAGAGCTCCCCTCAAATTTCCACCTGAGTACTGACCAGGGCATGGATATAAGGAAACCACCTGAGGATGGAGGAAAACCTTCTAAAAGGGGCAGTTGAAGCATTGCCTCAAAGTCACAAAGGGCCAGAAATAGTAGGGTCTTTTCACTAACCAGAGTGGAAACGTTAATTATACATAGGAATTGGAAAGAGTGCTCAAGTTAAATGAAAACTTATATCCAGACAAAACCTGTAGGCAAATTTTATAGAATATTCATAATCACCAAAATTTAGAAACAACCCAAATATCCTTCCATCTGTTTACACCCAACTCTAGTAATGTGATATATACTCAATAACTGGTTTGAGAAAGGGAAAAAAAATCATTATATGAGCTTGGAGGAAATGTACTATTAATACATATAGTTCTAATAATTAACAGTCTCCTTCCTATCATAAACTTTAAATTTAATCCAATCTGTCACAGAATCTTAAGGGAAAAATGAGACTCATTGGCACAAAAGCAACAATTAAGATCTCACTCCACTGTTAAATAATAAGCTGCATTTATAGTTTTAGATAACGGATGGATAGCCAAAGTCTCCCTTCCATCCCCTAACATCCTCCCCAACTAACCCCAATTTCCAGTGGCTGAAGACACAGTCAATACTGTTAGTTTTCACATACTTCTTTGGAAATCTCAAAGGAGAAACAAATATAATAATGTCCAGTGGGGTTATACAAGCTTAAAGAGGCTCTACAGTACAGTTGCCTTATTATAAAGTTCATATGATACTAATGTACCTTTGTAATGTTATCCAAACAAAACAGAAATAGAACAAAACCTTGTGTTTTCCTTGGAGCTTCACAAACCCTTATTGGAATGCCGTATGCAGTTATGGTTGCTCTATTTGCAGGGGACATGTAAAAATTGTACTGCTGATTAAAAGTATCTATGCGGAAGAAGTAAGATTGTTTACTACAAAGAAGCCATAAGAGTGATTACATTGCATTCAAGTATTTGTAGATTTATTTTAAAGACAGTGCTAACTCTCTGTTCTTAGAAAAAGGATTAAACTATTTTTCTTTCTGTTTTATGAAATTTGGATTGCTCTAAAAAGAAGACAGCCCTACTGTACATGATTCATGACAACTAGAGAAAATTACCAGAAGACTTTTCCCCTCTTCATGCCTTCAATCCAACCTTTTAAAAAGTGTAACAAAAAGTTTTGTTATTAAAACAATGCTCCTTTCAGGAAACTCAATTAAGCACAACTTATTAAGTTGATCAGGACAATTTAAAGCAAGACAAACCAGAGTTCCATTTATAAAGTCTATAGATAGAAGTGAAAACACATAGTATCATCATTCACAACAGGAAAGAAAGACAACAATTTTGGGAGGGAAGGAAAAAAAAAAGAGGAGAATGTCCTACCATGATTTGTGTTTGTTGTGTTCTCAGCATCAGGAAGATGGTGGTCTACACTCGTCAACCTTTTCACGAATTCCCAGTGTGAATCTTCTTCTGTGAGAAATGGCTCCCAGCCACAGAAACCAGACTCAAAGCCACACCTGAGATGATTTGCTGTTACGCACAAAAAGAAAACTGGTAAGGAGGAATGAAGGGGGAGCGAGCAGGGAAACACTGGCTCTATGTTAGCCAATCAACTTAGGCAGTCAGAACTGTCGCTCCACTTCGTAAAGAATGTTTCCCGATCGTCAGAATAGTTTTACTTTTTCCAACCTCACAAAGTGTTCCACGTGCTGTGTGAGGCATCATTGCCCCTCTATAACTCTTCTGTTTCCAAGCCTGGCACATTCCACCCTGGTTGGCCATCTCCACTGCATTTAATGAGACAGGGTGAAACTCTACAGCTTTTCAGAGAGTAACCAATTCATCTGCCAAGATGAAAAAGATTCACCTGCCGAGATGGTTAAAAAAAATTTGAAAGGATGGTATTTAAATTAATTCTAGACACCTGAAGAGCTTGAGGTCGGCACCTTAGAATTCATTCTATTATGCTACTTTAACAGCTTCTCAAAAAAAAAAAAAACAATCCCTAGCCACTTTGCATTGCAGGTAAATTAGATATTTTGAACTTTGCTTTGTTTCCCCTTCTTAATACACAACTAAAAAGTTGAAAAATACTTAAGTTCCTACATTTATCACAAAGCACGACTTCTAGAGAAAGTCGGGATTTGGGGTAAGCTTCCTAAGCCCCTTTCCTAGCTTTTTCACCAAATTAGTGAGGAAAAAACAAGTTTCAGCGGACTGGGCCATACACCAGAAGTTCTAACAACTTGATTTGTGCTTTCAAGAAATTAGCTTTTATGTGTTTAAATTTTCTTTTCCTGAAATAAGAATCATAGTATCAGCCTATCTTAGTTTGGGGGATAAACTAATACAATTAATTTAAAACGTATTTCCAGGTATTTCTCTTTATGCAGACACATTTTCATAACAGATGGGAGGACAAAATAATTCTTGGTCAGAAAACACCTAAAGTTTTGACAGGCTCCCTAACATCACAATTCTATTATCTTTAATAAAAGTAATAATAGATGTGTTCTCACTGAGCTCCAAGTATGTGTCCAGTATTTTGCATATATTGCCATTTGTTTTCACAAATACCCTACACAGCAAGCATAATTATCCCCGAAAGATTTTCTTTTTGAAATTTTAGCACTAAGCAACTCACCTATGGTAAGTTTTAGTAAATGGAATGTCCAGGCTTTGAGCTGTTTGACACCAAAGCTTATACTTTGAAGCCTCCCTGCACCTGGGACTCTGTCTCAAAATTTAAAAGACTGCTTCACTGTATGCTTGCTCTTAACCATTATTTTCAGTTTTAAATAATGTGAGCAATTTTATAAGCAATATTGAATAAGCCCACTATATCTTAATAATCAAAGGATTTTCAAATTTCTATAAAAACGGAGGCCTGGTTTCACGACCAGATATTTCATCACTAACGTGTCAACTCTTAAGACACTGAAGTGCACTTTGTAAGTGACAGGGCCACTTAAATTTTCTCTACGTGTAAATTCAACGTATAGATCTTAGAGCTATGCTTGTTTCGACAGTCCTATAATGGATATATAATGAAAGGTATTTTTCTTTACAAGCAAATATTATTTTCCCCTTAAATATATTTCCCCCAAAATAAAAACAAGTAAATTAACTATCATGTAATCATGAAAAAATGTTGCACATCCCCTCATGGTGAATCAACATGACAAGGAGATGCTGTTCACCCACATAGTACTTGGCTGGAAATCTATTGCTTCTGGATGTTTCTTTTCACAGCTCTGGCTACAGAGTTGATAAGCTACTGTTATTGATAAAAAGTTAATGCTCCAAGGAGAGCCTCTTCTGTTTTGTGACAGTCTTAAGAACCTGTGACCTAGCTGTGACTGTCTTCCTGGGCACCCAGAAAATCCTCTGGTCTATTCTTTGGTCCTCTGTGAACTTTGCCACCTGCTAAGCCACCTCCCAGCTCTTCTAAGTCAGTTGGTAGAATGCAGAAATAGACAAGATTTGAAATATATACTTGACCCGTGAAATGTGCTTACAAGTTGCAAATTCTTGGTCGTGAACTTGGTCAAGGAATCCTTCCGCCTCCCCCACCACGGGTACACTCAATTCCTAAACGCACACATCCTTGGAATAGAAAATCTTCCATCTGGGTTGGCCCAGGATTGTCCCAGTTTACACCTGTTGTCCAAGGATAATAATACCTCTCCCCTTTCCTCTCAAATGACTCTGTTTGGGCAATAAATTCAATACTGCCCTATTGGGGCAATAAATTATATATTAATTCACAAAGGAAGCAAGTCCATGCAGATAACAATCTTATTGTTATATGCAATGGTGTGAAATAGCTATAAGACCAGTGAGTGTGGAAATGGAAAGTCACCCAAGCATCACCAAACCCTTCCGCAGACTCTTCACATCTGTGCCTGTGTCACTCAACTGCAAAAATGTAAAGAAGATTTCAAGACGAAGTAACTTTGGATTGAATAAATGTTGAAATTTGGCTTTAGGAGAAAAGTTCAAACCATTTCTTTCATTATCTGCACGTTTTATCAGTTAAAATGTCAATCACTGCACTGTCCACAGAACACTAAACACCACTGTCCTTTGAAAAATGAAAATTAATTTTTAAAATCCATCACTATAAAGATATATGAAAGCACAATGGTGCAATCACCTCTGTAAAAATCTTGGTGAACTTCTCAGGTGTTTTTACCAAAGACATTCGTTCCAATACACTTCAAAGGACTTGTTTTAAAGCTAAATATTCTAGAACTTAACTGCACTATAAAATACAAGTCAAGCTTCAAACCAAAGTTGAAGTTCTTCCATTAATATATCCCCTACATAATTCAAAATATTTAAGGTGAAGTTATAAATATCTGAAGAAAACCAGGAAGGCCAAACACATTCTGGCAGCTACTAAATGTCTTATGAAACCACATGTGTTAAACGTTAAATGTTTACAAAATCTAAAAAATCATGTATTCATATAAACAAAATGTATTCATTACAAACAGTGATTTTGATTATGTGGTTGCTTTTACTTAAATTTCTGTGACTACAAAACACATTTCACCATCTCTAATCAGAAGATGAGATATGCCACAGTTCATAATTTTAGTGAAATTTCACTGAGTTCATCAGTTAGAGTAATATTTTTAAATTATGACAATGCTTTGTCTTGCATATTTAACCACTGAAGCATATTAGCAGAAGAAAAAGAATTTCATTGTGGCGGCTGAGGAAAATTCTGGATCGTGAAAATTAAAATATTTATGAACTCTCCAGTTTGGAAGTAAATCAGTTCTCTATTACGTAAGAAAAAAGTTTGCACGGGAATGCTCCATTCAATAAGCGTATATTAGGCTTTAATATGATTATAATATATAAACATTTTGTTAATATTTATTGAGAACCTACAAGGATCTTTTCTCCACTAAATATACATGTATTTCCCTTACCCTCAGGAAGTATTGTTAGTATTCAATATTTATTTTTCAAAATATGGAAGACATCCAGAGACAGTATCATGGTAAAGATTAAATGCATTGCACTGGATTCTTGGTTTAAGCTTCTTTCACTTGAATATTGTACGAACTTCTCCTTTGAAGTGTAACAATTTATATTAGCAGGTTAAATGCTCTAACAACTCCTATTTATTCAATTAAAAGCTTTTTTCCCCATGGAATTGTCCAAACGGTTTTGATTTAAACACACATCTGTCAATCCTGCCATCCTTTTTGGAACATACAGTCTTTTTCTGTATGTTATGATTGAAAATTAGATATATATATATATATATATATATATATTCAAAATTTTACTGTGATAAAATATACTTAATATAAAATTACCTTTTTAACCATTTTTAAGTGTACAGTTGAGTGGCACTAAGCACCTTCACACTGCTGTACACCCAACACCATCATGAATCTCCAGAACTTTTCCATCCTCCCAAATCCAAACTCCATACCCATTAAACACTTACCCCCATTTTTCTCTTCCCCTCACCCCGGCAACCACCATTCTGCTTCCCATTTCTATGAATTTGATTCCTCTAGGTAAGAAGAATTATACAATGTTTGTCCTATTGTGACTTGCTTATTTCACTTAGCATGTCTTCAAGGGTCAGCCACCTTGCAGCGTGTGTCTACATGTAAGCATTGGGTATATTTTCTTTGTAAGTTGTTCAGCTAGTCAGTGTATACATTTAGATATGTCTGGCACATGTTATATTAGAAATGTTTTAAAACTATATTGCATATTTATTTTATTCTTAAATGTCCCTATTTTATACAGGATCATGTTAATAACGATCAAAAATCTATTGTTTGGAATCATGCAGTATTTGTCCTTCTGTGACTAGCTTATTTCACTTAGCATAATGATTCCACTTATATGAGGTACCTAAAATACTTACGCTCATGTTATTCAGTTGGTATAAAGTTTCAGTTATGCAAGGAAATGTCTATAGTCAACAATACTGTATTATGCACTTTTGTCAATTGTTTTGCAATACTTAATGCTTTTAAAATACTTTTGCAATACTTAATGCTTGTCAAAAAGACAGCCTTTTGTGAAGTATTTTGAGAAGGGAGAAGCAGAAAGGAGGAGCATGAAAAAAAAGCTCACTTGTCTGCCACTAACACCGGGTCATCAGGGCCTTTTTTATGTTCATGTGAACGATGTATTTGAAGCTGAAGGACAGGCGTTTCCTGCGCATCTCCTGCACCAATCGTGAGGATGGAGCCTTTTAGGGTGGAATTGGCAAAGTTTTACTGGACAAGCGCGTCTAGACTGTTTAGAACTTTGACAGGTGACATCCTCCACTCGGTAAGGGTTAGATGACTTCGGACAAGTCCTACAAAACTGCTTGAAGTAAACCTCGTGAGCGCGGGGTTCACACCTCGCACCTCCACTTTCCCATCCTTGCAGTAATCACAGCCTTCTTCCTGCTCTAAGAACTGGAAACGCCCGCCACGCTCCTCGCTGGCTCCCGGCTCTAGCCACCACCTGTTCCCGCAGCGGCCAGCTCGCCTCGGTCAAGATCACGCTGTCTGGGGCCTCCCCACCGGAGGCGGCTGCTTCAGGCTCCTGGCAGAACGCCTCCCCAGGCCTCCCGCGGCTCCCAGATCACCCACACCGTGGCCTGGGCCACGCCCTCCCCCAGGGACCACGGCCACTGGGGCGCCTTCCTCGGCGACACCTCTCCTGCCTCGGGGTGTCAGAGATGGTGGCCCTCCCTCCCCCTCCGGCGCCCCCAGTTCCGCTCGCCCTCTCGGCCCCTTCAAGGAAGGTATTGCGGCGGGATGCAAGGACTCGGGACAGCGCGGGAAGCGCACGCGTCCCGGGGCACCGGGATGCCCTGCTTGGAGAGGCCCCCAACCTGGGTGCCCTGCGGGGGAGGCCGAGCCGCCTGCACCCGCACCCTCAGGTCCGGGATCACAGGGGCAGGGGGTCGCGGGTCTGCACAGCCCCCTGCACCGTCCCAGCGAGGGCTGCACCGAGATGTCGTGGCGCGTGTTCACCTGCAAGGGCCTATCGAGGCTGCTGACTGCAGGGCGAGGCGGGGCCTCACCTGCGGCAGGTGGTCCGTGAACCTTGCCCGCTGGGAGATGTGGAAACACTCGGCGGCCCTCAGCTCACCGCAGCCCCGGAAAGACCACGAGGTTGTGCAGAGGAAGTGGGAGGGTAGCGCCGGCTCGGGTGCCGCCAGCGGCCCTGCCCAGCCGCGCCCTTGGCTTTGGCTGCCAGCGGATAGGGGTAAGGATCCTAGCGGGGGGCGCAACCCGGTACATGCAACTGTCCAGCACCTTGGCCTCCAGGGCACCCATATGCATAGCCCCACCTAGTTAAGCAAATAAATCTTACGTCAAATGTTCTGACTACAAAAGGGGTGGGGGGAGGGCAGGGGAGGGCAAGGAAAACTTTGGAGGTGAAGGATGTGGTGACAGTTTCACAGGTGTATGCATATGTCCAAACTTATCAAACTGTATACATTGATTTTGTGCCGATTTTCATACAATAATTATACCTTAATAAAACTATTTTAAAATGTATTGTTTGGAATTATAATGCCCTTAGGGATTAGCGAAGTACTGGGAGTTTTGTTTCTATCATGAAAGGCCTCCAATTTGCCTCTTAAGACTACTTTTTTTTTTATTGCCACCTGTTTTCTCTCTCGGCCATCTCTTCAATTCTGAAGTCTTTTAGGCACAGTGGTTCTCAAACTTTAATATGCAGGTGAATCACCTGGGACATTGTTAAAATGAAACTCCGGATTCTGTAAGGCTGGGTTATATCCTCAAGTTCTGCATTTCAAAGGAACTCTCAGATGCTGCCGCTGATACTGCTGGTCAAGGAAGTAACGCTATAATAGCAAACTCTAGCAAAACCCATTTTCCCTTTACCATTAACCGCTTTTGAAAAGGCACTAGGCTACAGGCTCAATCAACTACATTTGTCAAAACAGTATAAAAGTAAGAGGAACTTGGTAAAGAAAGAACACCTGAGTGAATGTGCCTTTTGCAAAAAGCACACTGACTACAGATACCAACTGACAATATTCATGAGTTAATATTTACCGAGTCTCCAGAGTATGGTAAGTACTCCTGGTGTATTCAAACTATGTCTATGAGCTACAGCATTCTGGAGATTCACCCTATACTGGATACAAAGAAGATATAAAAGCACTTTCCTTGTGCTTCATGAACTTTAAAATTCTATTTTTAAGAAAAATTTGTATAACGAATTCAAATTTGTAAAATATAAATTTAAAAGTATGTGGGAAATGTTTCAAAGTGGCTTTAACTTTCAAAGGAAAGCCTCTTAATTTGTAATAACATATGTATGCATGTGTATATATGCACAATATGTTAAACACTTCAGTGCAGAAAACAGTGTAACGTTATATCAATTCTAATAATTCAATTACTATATAAATAATTTCCTCAAAGCAAAAATGATTGTACCAATATTTACATGAAATACTCATGCTGACATCAAAGTATATGGATATTTTGTAATATGTAACACGGCTACCTTTTTTTTTTTGGTCATATCCCTTACATAAGGTTGATCTCAAGCAAGCATGACAGGTTTTCTTTGGCCAAATGAGCTTACATTATTTGGAATACTTATCAGACTAAGAAGTAACACTATCTGTTGATAAGCACAGCCATCTGTCCCTGAATTCACACAAAGGAAATGGCAGGATGGTATCAAGATATACTCTATGGGGAAAATGCCAGATAAGTAATCAATGAAACTTCAATGAAGGAGGAGACATGGGAAAATATGTCCAAAATTGAATGCTAAAGCATCTACCAACACTCTAGGTGGAATTCGATTAAGAAAACCGATTAAAAGGAAAGCCTTCACCAGAGGAAAAAAAGGAGAGAAGCAGCTAAGTTTCCATATGTAGAATTGAAAAGATAAGAAATATATTTACTTTCAGTTATTGGAATTGAGAATAATACAAACCATTAGAAAGGTGAATTTCTCCAAAAGAAATGAACCAAATTGCCCGTTAAAAAGCATTTAAATGAAGCATTAAGAGGAATGTGACACTCACATTGGAGGAAATGAATGGTCCTCATATTTAATGAACAAAAAGAGAGCACCGAAAACACCCACAGAGATCATACTGGTAAGGAGATTATTTTGCTTCAATCTATGGTTAAGACCAGGTGTCTGAGGAATTAATTGAATTCCTGCTTACAAACAGGCAGAGGATTTCTCGCTTGCTTTCCCATCTTCCCTTTTCTACACCCCAGTCCACTGCTGTTAATAAAATGCTTACTTGCCCATCAGCAGAAGCATTTTCATTAAAAAAGTGACATTTATCTTACTGCCATACTTTTCTTTTGCTCAACAAACTATATCGCTAAAATAAAACACTGCAGCAAAATAAATGTCAAATTTTTAATAATTAAAAAACCCTCTTGTTTGTGACATAAAAATTGGATGCATTTAGTTTTAATTCATTTCTAAAGAGACACAAGTATCTTAGTTGCTAAGGTACCTCATATGAGAACCATCACGTAGGTTGTAAATTACATTATATTTCCTTTCTCATACAACTAGGTTTGAATAGTCATGGAATTTCTCATCATTACTCCTATCAAAGACTCTCCATAAACGGTCTGAAATGAAGTTGTTGGGCTTTTTTGCCTAGTCATGAATACCAACCATGGCTGACATGACTTCTATATCACCATGGTTGTCTGGAAGGCCATGGCAGCCCTTCTCCTCTTTCCCCTTTCCCCACAGCTTCCCACATGATTGGTCAGAATGGAAAAAGCCCTACATTTAATAAAGGTTAGCAATCCATAATATATGTCTCCAAAGAGAAGAGTACAAATAGGTTCCCTCTCCCATCCATTTTCCTCTTTAATCAACACACACACACACACACACACACACACACACATACACACACACACACAACTAATCACAACTATTCATTTGTTGAACAAATGGAGAGATTTCAAGTGTTAGCAAAAAGCACCAAAACATCATAGAGATGTAGGATAGAGACGCCCACGAGGAATAGTAGTGATGGCTTCAGAATGAGAATGTACATTCACCTTACTTCATACAAATTAAATGTACCTTGCTCAAGACAAAGACTCTTAAATCCAAGCATAGTCATGAATGTGAGCATATGAGTGAGTAAACCGTTAATTTACTTACAGCAAGTCGCTGGATCCTCATCACTCTCATCAGAACAGTCCTGCTGAGAGTCACAGACCAATTCTTGGGCGATGCACTGGCCGCTGGCACAAGTGAATTCATCTGCAGAGCAAAGCTGTCTGGATGGGGCCTGTGCACAGGCGTAGACCCAGAGATCGTCTAGCCCAATAAAACCTTTCTGGCTCAAAATAGTCCCTTCAAAAATAATCTTCAGGGAAAAACAAAGAACAATTTGTGAGCTTACAATCGCTTCAAAAAGACCCAAAAACGAATAACAGAGATTAAAGAATTATTAAGAAAAATGCCTGTTTAAAGAGCAAGCAAATACAACTAAGAATAAAGTTCCTATTTGATCAGCTTGACCCACACACATAAGACTGATGGGCACATTAGATCCACTGAGGCCCCTGAGAAATAACCCATGATCTGACGAAAGCATCCCATTTAACCACCGACAACGTCCCTGACTGCAAACTTGTTGTTTGGTCATCTTCACAGCCCTCTTACTTTAATATTCAAGGAAAAGAATAAATGTTAACACTCCTTATACTAGAGCTATAACTGCATTTGGTTTTTTAACTACTAAAATTAGTTATTGCAATGCATGAAGGGAAATGTCAGGCAGACAGTAAGATACACAATAGAAGAGAACATTTAAAAGAATAAATTTGGGGCTTCCCTGGTGGCACAGTGGTTGAGAGTCTGCCTGCTGGTGCAGAAGCCTACACGTCCGGAGCCTGTGCTCCGCAACGGGAGAGGCCACAACAGTGAGAGGCCTGAGTACCGCCAAAAAAAAAAAAAAAAAAAAAAAAGATTTGACCTGAGTAGGGCTAGGTACAATGAAAAGTAATTGCTCTCCCCAGATATACAAGTCTACATCCCTAATTTCAATGCTAATTTAAATTAAGCAATGGGTGATAAATTCATAACTACAAAGCTAAAAATTAAACTCATGATAAAAAATACTTGTTTTTCCCTTTTATACCTGAAATGTCTTCAGTCCTTCTGGTATTAACACATCCGCTTTCACCCATTTTCTGCGAGTTGATATGTTGTATGTCCAAAATATTTCTTCTTCCTTTGATCCAAAGAAAAAGACATCACTCATTCCCCAAATTCTACTCCCATAGTTATATATGTGCTCTCTTAATTATATTTCAGTGGATTTTACCCTACCTGTAGGATACTAAGTACTAAGAAATCTAAAGTATTGGTTAAAAAGCTATATAACATTTTAAAAGAAAAATGAAGAAAAGGAGAGGGGAAGGGATGAAAAGATAGAGCACAGAGGATTTTTAGGGTAGTGAAAATACTCTTTATGATAATATAATGATGGATACATGTCATTCATTATACATTTGTCCAAACCCATAGAATGTGCAACACCAAGAGTGAACCCTAATGCAAACTAGAGACTTCAGGTGATAATGACATGTCAATGTTGACTCATCAACTGTAACACGTGTGCCACTCTGGTGGAGGATGCTGATAATGGGTGAGGCTAAGCATGTGCGGGGACAGGGGGTATAAGGGAGAGATCTCTGTACCTTCCTCCTGATTTTGCTGTGAATCTAAAACTGCTCTATAAAAATTACTGTCTTTAAAAATAAGGAAATAAAGCATGTCTACATAGTAAAGCTGCCTGTTCTTTTTTTATGATGGAGAGTAAGGACAGAACAAAAATTTGAACGGAATCTTGAATAAAGTACTGCACTTCAAAAAATAAAATTCTAAATAGCAACTAATAAACCAGCTATTTATATCTTAATCCCACTGACATTACTTCATTTTGCAATATTGCCATAACAGGAAAGAAAAACTGGCAGGCAAATATTTAACATGAAAGTTAAAAAATTGTTATCAGACGTATTTTCTGTACAATCTCACCTTACATATTTTTTCCTATGGAAGAATTCATTCCAAGTTCCAAATAATACACTTGTTTTCTGGAGATTATACTTCTATTTGACTCTCCAGTCACTCAGTCAAAGACCTTTTCATGTCTTCTAAAGCATGCTACGTCATGCATTTGTATGGTGATCATTTTCTAGGTTGCAAAGTGTATCCAAAATTATGTTACTATATACTATGAGGTCAGATATTCGATAAAAGTCTATAATGTACTCCACAATTTTGCCTATGGTAGTGGACTTTATGATTTACGACTGTGCTTTTATGTTCTGAAATAATCCTATTCTTCCTTAGATTTAGTGAAATATATGTATAATGAACTATAGTGAAAATGCAGACAGTGGCATAAATATGTCTCAGGTTGAGCTCTGAGACTACCTCTGTGTTCTCCTTCTGAGAGATAGGAAACAGCACTGAAAGGTGACATCTAGTTGTAATTCAAATGACACATGACACTCATACTTTTTCAGTCTCTCGTTAGCCTTCATTTCCTCACTTGGTTTCACTTATTTCATTCATACTTAAGATTTTCTAAAAATGAATCTATTTTTAACTTAGTCCTTTGCCCTTTGTTATCTACTCCAATTTCCAAGTCTTAAGTATTTCAGAAGATAGTCGAAACCAATTAAAATATACTTCATTCCATTACTTATTCATATCAATGGTTAAGACTTCCACAAGACAATGAAACATACATGGGGGACACATTTTCGGCTGATACCTTCCAGGTCACATCCCAATGAAGTGAAGCTATAAAAAGTTGATAAATACAGCAAATTTTTCTTTCAATAATTTCTAATGCAACGTCAATTATTTAGCATCGAGACACGACATTCTCCACAGATGCTGTTAGTGACACTACTTGGCAAGCTGCATTCACCATGTCCCCTCACTTTAATTTTATGAGGATAATTTACAGCTATTGTGCTCTTTCTTCACAGTGCCTAACTGATTCCCCCGTTCTACTTGAAGAAGAATGCATTTACATTTTTTTCAGAAAGCTGAGCAGAGTTCTTTCTAAACTTAAATGGTTTTTCACACAAGAAGCTAATGGTATATTGTGTATGAAATCCAGAATTTTTTTAACACATTTTCCTATCTGACAACACAAGCAATGAAAAGGAAAAAGGATTTACCTCAGCTAAATGAAATCAGCTTTTATTTTATTTTTGTCCTTACTCTCGGACTCTTATCTAGTTACTTTCAACAGGTGTCAATGTAAAAAAGAAACCCTCAGTTCCGAAAAGCCTTTCAAGGGATGTTCTAATTTTCTATTATCTTAAAATCAATCAAAATTATTTAAATGTCTTTATTCCCCTAGACCAGGATCAATAATGCCATTTTACCTTTCAAGAAAAATATTTATCACTAGATCTCTTAGAGATCAGCTTATCCTTCCCCCTTTCAATGAAAAAAAATCAAGGTATCAAATTCAAGGTTATTTTTTTTTTAACTACTTTTGATTGCATGTGGTGATAGGACCATGTACTGTGGCAAAAACCTTCCTTCAAGGAGAGCTCATTATAGCTTTAAAATCTGTATCATACAAGAAAAGATACTTTCTAAGGCATTTTCTTTCCTGTCCCAACTATGTGTTCCTGCTATTTATTTGCCAATGGGAATTTTAAAATATGTAAAAGGCACCCCAAGCTGGACACCCCCACTATCCTTGGCTCACTGGCATGGCAGCTGTCCTCAGGATAAAAGATAGGCCATTGCTATGATTATTTTCTTATAGATGATGGACAGAGACTTAATCCTAAGAACAGTTCGATGGTACAAACGAGAACTGCTACACACTGAAGCTGACTTGAAAAGTTTCAACTTTTGAGTTAACTTGTCTTTTACCTATTTTCTATTTCTCAAGTTCTAAAGTACTCTGAAAATAAAGAAAATTACCCTCAGCATTCTCACTAGATATTTCTTGGTTCATCAGCACATTTCATTCTAAGGGTTATTTTCGTTATTCTATTCATGGAATGTGTAAATGATCATTTTCATCAAGAGCTAATTTTTTAAATGATAGGTTTGAAATCCTTTTCAACTCTGTGATAAAACATCAACTTGTCATTTAAATGTGCTTTGATGCAGTTTGCATTGGTGACCAACGTTTTACGTGTATAGAGCACAGCAAACAGTGTCAGAAAAGACTGGACACTGCCTTGCAGAATTCTGGGTAAACTAATGGATCAAACATCAGTCAACACTCTCTAAGACGTACCCCCAATCGGTTCTGATTAGCATACTAGGTCAGTTCTCCATAATTAACTTCTTCTTTTCCTATAATGTGGGAGATGGAATCTTGGTAAGTCTATTCTTATTATATGAGGTGGTATCTGAAGCCAATTTGTTTGCACTTTTTTCTTGTGCAATCCCAGAGCCAGCAGAGGAATGATATTGCTCACGTTCAATAATTCAAAACTCCATATCCACATACTGAAACTTAAAATCCATCACTGATGTTCACGGTAGATTAAAATAATCCTTAGTATTAGAAGATAGATAACAAGTTTCTACTCAAACTTAGGACAGTGACTCATTCAAAATCTAATGACTACTGATTACCCACCATGTGAAAAACACTATTGTAGGACCGTATATTTTTAAAGCATCTTTAAGTATAATATAAGCTCAACAAAATTATTCCAGACTTTTTTTTTATGCCTTTGTGAAGGAGGATTTGGAAATTACAGAAAATTTCAAATTGCATGAAAGCTCAATGGGCTTGGTTTACATGGCACAGGTGATAATAACTAAAAGGTGCTTAAAGCTTGAATGGTATAATGTATACGGTTAAAGTTTAACCTCTTTTTTTTTGTAAAATTTCTCCCAATTATCTGAAAGTTTGGAGTATTACACAAAGGGCAGGGAGAGGTTTCTGTCCCTCCACCCACCCCACACCATGTCAAACTGAATGAAATATATCAAATAGATTCTAGGGCAGTGGACTGCCAAATATTGCTACAAAAAAAATGTGACAAAATATAGTTACAAAATGCTACAAATTGTGTCTCATCCGGGTAACAAAGGACAATGTATTAGGCCATCTGATGAGAGTAGTCATTCAACTTCATGCTTTAGAAGTCTGGAAAAGAGAAGTAGAAGAAAAAAGACTGGATATGACGAAAACAACACAAAAGGAAAAGGGAGAGATGATATGATAGAACTCAGGAGAAAAGGGGAATGCCTCTTGAATGTTCAAGTATCTTGGTAATAAGCAGTCTGATACTTGAGGATTAATTATGAAGTCACTGCAAACTTCAGAAAAGAATAGAAGAAAATGCTGTTGGCAGATGGTTAGTGGCATTTGTTAAATACAGATGACAAACTTTTGTTGAATAATCAGTCTGGCTGACGTCACGCAGAAGTTTCAACTGGATTTATCCAAAGTATTCCTGAGCCCAAGGAAACTACTTGCTTAGATATTTTTACTGTCTTTCTTTTCCAATGTCAGAATTCCTGCAATTATTGTCAAATGTTTCCCATTTGTAGAATAACTGCTGTTTACCCCTATGATTTTTTTCCTCCTACCTATAAATAAATTCTTCTTCACAATAGAAGTTCTTAAAGTGTCTCAAGTGTTTTCCCAATTGTAGAGAATTGTTTTCAGTTAGTTAGGTTAAAAAAAAAAAAGGGATTTGCTTATTCACTAGCATTACCACTACAACTTTCACTCTGCCCAGCACACCATTTTTTTTTAATTTATATGACTCATTTGGCTGTATTTAATCAGCAATTACCAATCTTTTAAAACTGTATCTACTGTACCAGAACAAGTAATTTGCTTCCATCATATTTACAGCTTTAAGTATACAGAGATCAAAAATCCAGAACAGATCACATCAGAGCTTCAGTATAGAGTTAATAATACAGAATCCCAAATATATTATTACACCATAGTGTTTAATATATTTTCATGCATTTTACCAATTTTATGAAATATTTTGCAAACTACCACAGTGTACATGACAATATCTCCTAAACCAGCTTCTTAATACTTCTTTTTAAACGTATACCAATTAAACAACATTTGTGTTATTGTATAGCGCAGGGAACTACATTCAATATCCTGCAATAAACCATAATGGAAAAGAAAAAAACAAATTACCCCTCAGAAGCAAAAAAAAAAAAAAAAAAAAAAAAAAAATTAAAGGTATCCCAAATAAAGTCAAGATAAGGAATAGCCTACATGCAACTGAGAAATGGAAACAAAAGTTGCCAAGAATAGAAATTTCATTTATTCAATGAATTTGAAATTAATGCAAGTTTCTTCTCACCTTTTTATTATACAGTCCTACTCTCAGAACACTGTTTTCCATAGAGTAATAGAATTGAAGATGACAGCTCTTGCCCAAGCAGTGACACACAGAGCTATTTAGATAAGCCCTGCTGTCCAAATGGTTAAGAGTAGAAGCATGCTTAGCCCCTACCCATATATAGTAACCTGAAAAATAAAGGGGAAAAAACGCAACTTAGAAAAAATTAGCTGCTTTCTGTTTGAACAAAATTATTGTATTACTTTTCCAAATCAAGCTCGAAACACAAATATTTTATTTAAAAGAATACGATGTTTTTAAAAGATTGCATCAACTACAAATTACAGATTTTCGTTTCCATATTTGATTTCTAAAATGCATTGTAATCTCCTCCTAATTCCTAAAATCAGAGTTTGACAATACCTTCAATAAGAAAATTCAATATTCTTATAAAAAGCAATCTACTGAGATAAAAATCTCTGTGCCACCAAACGATCATTCTTTTGAATATAACAATGCAATCTTTCTTTAGTCAAAAATTCCTCATCTTTCTTCCCAGAATTATTTTCCCTTTTGATTATTTTTTCTATTCTTCACAGAAAACCTTTTTATCTTTTAAGGGAATATAATTTAAACTGCCCTCTTTCTTACCAAACTACATGGAAGCATCATATACTTACAGTCCTACTAAACTACACATATGGATTGTATAGTACATAAAAATACTGTCAATCAATTTTTTCCATCTGATTCTTAAAACCAATTTGGATTGCTTTTGAACTCAATAATATATACAATACAGAGATACAAAGATATTTCTATGTTTTATAACTTCAATTTTCAAAGATAAAGTCTTTCAAATGTTTTATTTCTTTGTAAGAGAGCAAATATCCCTGCAACATCTAAAAACTTTGAACTTAAATTCAGTGAAATTTATTTACTAGACATGTTAGCCTTTAATCAAACTAGTATATAGTAAGTTAATACTTTTCCTCTGACCTATACGTAAGGAAATGATAAATAAAATAAAAACACATTTTTACAAAAGCAGAGACAGATTAAACAAGATAAAACATCTCAAAAGATAAGGAAAAAATAGATATGCCAAGTGATGAGCAGGGCTGAAACCACAGAACTCTTGGATGTTGGGACCAGAAGCAGGCTGTAGTAGCTAGAATTTTGACTAATTTAAATGTTGCAAAACCCTGGATGAACAGAGTCAAATTCTCTCTATGAGGTCAAAGATTAGGTCTGGAAATCATTCTCGTAAACTGAGGTGGGAAAGATACTTACCCTCACTGTTGTGGGCTATGGCTAAGTGACAGTACGTGCAAAACTCCAAGCATTACCATCAAGTATGAAACCCTATCTGTTACTCAGATAAGGTTCTGGGTTGCTGAGTAATACCACGATAAAACTGCTGAACAAGGAGGTAGGAACAAAGTAGAAGAGGAGGAAAGAGTAACGTGGGTTTAGAAAGAGAACAAATCTACTTGAAAAAAAGCCTGCAAAATTTCCAGTTTCTGGATCACCATGTAAGAAGCTTGGAAGTTGTTATTCCTGTCCACTTAGCAAGAAAATATATGAACAAGCTGAAAATCAACAACTCTTCTTAGACCCCCAGGAAAACTGAGGTCATGGTACAAACCATTGTGCAAGAATTGGTGAGGTAAGCAGATACAGAGAATCACAACTTTCAAGAGCAGAATCCCAAAATTGTATGGGGAAGTACAGGGGTGGAAAAAACTAGATTATGATTGATGAACTGCTGGAGGATCAGTGTGAAAACATTTGCAAGTTAAAAACTCCAGGCAGTCCCATCTTAGGGAGGACCCCACTCTTTTGTGAGTTTTACCTTCAGGAGCCCTACCAGGTTCTCACAGTAAGAATCAGAGAAAAACCCTCTTGTGCCTACAGCTGGGGGAGAGGAAAAGTAGTCATTTTGAAATATACCTGGACTCTCCTGTTATCCTTAATAAGGCTTTCACTCAAGAGAAGCTTTACAACCAGCTAACCGACTGGAGATCCTAACTGGAGAAGTGAGATATCAAATCCAGCAGGTTCTAACCTTCCACACGACAGGAGCAGAATACCCAGATCCAGCCCCCACTGGATCAAAGACTGAGATCCATTCATAGGACTATAGGATGCTTCCCTTCCCCTCACAACTTATCACCACATCAAAAGTGGTCCTGTATGATAACAAGGAAATATTACCAAAAGAACTGCGGGTCTCAGACCTTATTTCAGAAGATATCTTTAGAGAAACCCGAAGACAACAGTGGGACCAAAACAAGAACACTACATGAAATTTTAGTCTCAGACATTAACAGCTACAGCCAACAGTAAACAGAGCCTAAACTCTAGCTGGATAAACATAAAAGCTCACATTAAATACCTATCTACCTTAATTCCTTTTATGCAGTACATTATGCCTGGCTTTCACACACACAAAAATTACAAGGCATACTAAAAGGCAAAAAAAATATATAGTTTGAAGAGAAAGAAGAGACATCAGAACCAGAACCAGACCCAGACCTGGCAGGGATGCTGGAATTATCAGACTGGGATAAATAAGTTAAGAGTTCCAGTGGAAAAAGTAGAAAACATGCAAAAAAGATAATGTAGGCAGAGAGTTGGAAATTCTAGGGAAGAATCAAAAAATGCTAGGGGTAAAAAACAGTATTAACAGAAATGAAAAATGCCTTCAAAGGGCTCATTAGCAGACTTGACTCAGCTGAGGAATGAATCTCTGAGCTTAAGGATATGCCAATAGAAACTTCCAAAACTGAAAAGCAAACAGGAAAAAATAATAATAATAATAACAGTGAAGAAAGGAGTGATTCTATCTAAAAACTCTGGGAAAACTACAAAAGGTGCAACATATGCGTAATGGAAATATGAGAAGAAGAAAGAGAGAAAGGAAGAGAATCAATATTTGAAGTAACAGGGACTGAGAATTTTCATCCAAATTAATGTCAGACAAACCAGAGATCCTGGAAGCTCAGGAAACACCAAGCAGGATAAATATCCAAGAAACTACACCTAAGCACATTACTATATTCAAAACTGCAATCAAAGACAAGCGAAAACCTTGAAATATTCCAGGAAGAAAAAATTCTTACCTATAGAGGAACACAGATAAGAATTGGATCAGACTTCTCTTCCGAACCATGTAAGCAAGAAGAGTGGAGTATAATATTTAAAATATTAAAAGAAGAAAAAAACTCAACCTAGAATTCTATGTCCAGCAAAAATTATCCTTCAAAAATGAAATACAAATAAAGACTTTCTCAGACAAATAAAAATTGAGGGATTTTGTGGCCAGTAGACTTGCAAGTAATGCTAAAAGGCATTCTTCAGTGAGAAGGAAAATGATACAGGTCAGAAACTCAGATCTACATAAAGAAAGGAATAGTATCAGAGAAGGAATAAATGAAAGTAAAATGAAACATTTTATTTTCAACTTGCTTAGTTAATGAAAAAAATAAGTTTGTTCAAAACAGTAATAGTCCTAATGTATTTGATAATGAAATGAAATGAATGACAGTAATAATACGAGGGAAAGAAGGGAAGACTTAGGAGTATTTATTATAATGGGCTTGCACTACCCATGAGGAAGTATAGAGTTATTTGAAAGTAGACTTGGATTAGTTGTAAATGTATTTCACAAACTCTAGAGAAATCACTAAACAAGTTAAAAAGGAAGCATAATCCATATGATTTTTTATTTGCTACCTTCATCATCACTGCTTTGATGCTGTTGAGGTAGAGATTCTAACACAGAAATTTCTCTTGCTTTTGTGCGCATCCAGGAAGTTTGCCCAGCAGATGTTTCTGACACCCAGTCACACATGTCAAAATCAAATCCACAGGCCTGACACACTAAAGAGAGGAGAAAAAGATGTCAGTGGACTATCACAGTCTACTAGAGTGGCTGCTTAACAATGGTTATAGTTGCAATCAAGGCTTAAACACACACACACACACACACACACACACACACACATTCACATCTGGAAATTTTGATTCAGTAAGTCTTAGAGTGCCCTCTACTTTTTAAAAGTTCTTCATTTGATCCAGATGGGCATCCTCCGAATGAGAACCACTGCCGCCAAAAAAAAAAAAAAAAAATGAAGAGATTTCTTTTTCTTGTATCACTGCTGCCACTGTGGTTTTTTAAATGGCATAATATCTGACCTTACCTACTTTATGGAATTCAGTTAACTTAAATAATTTACTATTCACAATCACATTGAAATTTTAAAGAAACATTGTATATAATTCCAAGATCTTTAATGTAATTGTTTTACAAAACAACATTATCTTAAATTGACATATTTACTTCTTTCACTTTTTGAATAAACAACAGACTTGCAATAACACTTCAGCTAAAACCCCAACGATACTCCTGCTAAAACTAAGACATAGATGGCAACAGAGTTTGTCAAGTGAGTATCCCTACTAGTGGTCTGATATTCCTGTTAGGCTTCTGAGTCTCATGGATGGCCTACACACTGACAAGGCAGGCAGACATCTCATCTTAACACTTACACCTCAATCCTTCATCTGTAGAATCAAATCTGCAGAGACTTATATCTGGATGGCATTGTTCCATCTTGGTATTCGATGTTTCTTGACATGGTAAAATTTCATCTGTAAGATTGGCAAGAAGTGAGATGCAGGTGTCACTAGAAAGGATCATGTATTTCTTAAAATGTTAGTATTTGTTCTACAGAGCATGCTCAACCCAACTCCTCTCTATGGCAGCATCATGCCTTAGGGAGACTCATTACACAGACAAAGAGAGATCGATTCAGAGAGAGGAGAGAGAGAAAAAAACAACCATGCCAGTGCTTCTGGATTTTAATCAGATCTCTGTAAATCTCTTAGAGGAAAACATAGGCGGAACATTCTGACATAAATCGCGGCAATATATTTTTGGATCCATCTCTTAAAGGAAATAAAAGCAAAAATAAACAAATGGGATCTAATTAAACTTAAAAGTTTTTGCAAAGCAAAGGAAACGGACAAAATGAAAAGAAAACCTACTGAATGGGAAAAAATATTTGCAAATGATGACTGATAAAGGGTTAATATCCAAAATATATAAAAAGCTCATACAACTCAACATCAAAAAAACAAACAACCTGATTAAAAAATGGACAGAAGAACTGGATAGACATTTTTTTTAAAGAAGAAATGCAGATGGCCAACAGGCACATGAAAAAATGCTCAATATCACTAATTATCAGGGAAATGCAAATCAAAACTGCAATGAGACATCATCTTATACAGTCAGAATGGCTATCATCAGAAAGAACACGAATACCAAATGTTGGCGAGGATGTGGAGAAAAGGGAACCCTCTTGCAGTGTTGGTGGGAATGTAAATGGGTACAGCCACTATGGAGAACAGTATGGAGGTTTCTCACCTTCCTAAATATCTGAGCTTTGAATCTTTTGACATCTTGTTACAGTCATCTACAGACACTGGTGCCCTACCCCTCAATCCCTGATTACTTTACCCGTTGGCTCAGTGTCACTCTTTGTCACTTCAATGTTCACATTCATCTTGCCCTTCAATTTCTCTGTTTTTCTTACTGATGCTCATGAAGGAGAACTGCTGATGTAAAACCACTTCTGCCACCACTCGGCTGAATAGGATCCTAACTAATGGTGATAACACTTCCTCTATCTTAATTATGAGGGGCCCACTCCCCAACCATCACCCCTATCTTTCCACTCACTCCCTCTAGTATCTCTACTGTAAAAAGTTTTTGACAGCATCAGGACCTACAAAGCTAATGGTCCTCCAGTTTTGCAATTCCTTTTATCCTCTCTCATGTCCTCATTTCTTTTCTTACTGGTGTTAGAAAATAGTCATCTGCTGGCTCTTCTCATCCTTCCACAAACTCAGGACAAAAACTCTGACAAGTACAATCCTTCATGTAGTGTAAGTGCCTGACAATTAGCTTTCTTGATTGTAATGTAAGTGCCTGACATCAACCTTTTGATTGCTGAGGCATCCATTTCAAAGACATCCGTCTCTAATAAACACATTGCCCCCTACACACTGGATAAAGAGCCAGTGCGTCCCACCCATGAAGTTCCCCTTTTCAAAAGCCCTTGGTGACCTAGATAACTGAGCACTCGAGTGACCCAGCTTTTCCCTTACTGCACTTTAATTCCCACTTGTATGTTTTAAATTCAACAATAAAAAGTAAAACCGGGAAACCCTAGGCACCCCACCCTCGACCCCAACAAAGGCAGAACCCTAGGTTTACTCTCTCTCCCCACAACCTCGCTGTATGGCCCCTGGATGTGCTGGGTACCCTCCAGGACCTGTAAGAAGCAAACCTTGTTTTTCCAAAGTTCCCTGATGGTTGTTGCAGGGGTGTGTCTCGTAATCATAAGAACCGCAAGGGCTGGACTAGCCACAACATCACAACACTGCCTCTGGTCTGGGAAATGTCTGTGGGGACTCACGACATGTAATCTGGGCCCAGGTGAGCGCCTGAGATTCCTGGCAGATAGCATCACTGTGAATAGGCTGAGACCCACGCGACGCGCTCCACCTGCATCTGTGCAGATGAACGGGAGTGATGGGTCAACACCAAGCTGACTGAAACGACTTCATATCCCTGACTACTCCCTTCATTGCACTGGGGCCATCCCGCTACATCTTCCTAATTCTTTCCTTTTCTTCCATTTCTAGACAACTGTTCAAAACCCTCTACCCACTCCTTAAATCTCCAACTCCTCCTCCCCCTGAGCTAATCATCTTGCTTTGTGTTTCATCGGGAAAATGAGAGAAACCAGAAGAAAACCTCACAAGCCCCACCACCTGCACCGCCACCCACATGCCTTTCCTCTTCTTAACTCTGATCAACCAGTCCTTCTCCTCTCTAGGTCCACTCCTTTCATTTACCCCGGAAATGCATCTCCTCTCCCCTATTCTGCAATCATTCCAGCAATTTCCTCCCCTCTTTTACATCCCACATGCTTTCTTTCCCTTCAGTATACAAGAGGCCACAATTTCACCCATCTTAAGAAAATTAAACCCCCAACTCCCTCCAACTAACTTCTCCAAGTTCTGCCTGTTCTCACTGATTCCAACACCACTTCTTCTCCCCCCATTCTCTCTTGTATCTGTTTCAATGAGGGTTTTTTTTCAAGTTTTTAAAAATAAAGTTAAAATTCATATAACCTAAAATTCACCACTTTAACCATTTAAAAGCACGCAATTTGGTGGCTTTTATACATTCTCAGTGTCATGCAATTATCACCGTTATCTAATTCCAAAACATTTCCATCACTCCAAAATAAAACCCTGTACCCGTGAGCAATCACTCCCATTCTCTCCCCCTCCTCAGCCTCTGGCAACCTCTGATCTGCTTTCTGATGACTTTGCCTATTCCGCACATTTTATAAAATGGATTCACACATTATATAGCTTCTTGTGTTTGACTTTTTTTTTTTTTTGCGGTATGCGGGCCTCTCACTGTTGTGGCCTCTCCCGTTGCGGAGCACAGGCTCCGGACGCGCAGGCCCAGCGGCCATGGCTCACGGGCCCAGCCGCTCCACGTGCATGTGGGATCATCCCGGACCGGGGCACGAACCCGTGTCCCCTGCATCGGCAGGCGGACTCTCAACCACTGCGCCACCAGGGAAGCCCTTGTGTTTGACTTTTTACTTCTCAGATGTTGTCAAGGTTTATTCATGTTGGTGTAACATATATCAGAACTCTATTCCTTTTTTTTTTTTTTTAACCCTTACCACTGCGCTGAAACTACATATATCAAAGTTGACCTCTCCATTGTCAACCTACAATAATATTTAATTTTTCCTTCCCAACATACCTGACATATCAGTAATATTGATATAGTTGATCACTCCCCTTTTACTTGAAATGTTTTCTGCACTGGATCCTGGTACATAATTTTCTCCTGGTTTTCGTCTTAAATGACTAGCGTTTATTCTCGTCTCCTTGGCTGGTTTTCCCTCATCTCGTCGATGTGACACAAGGTGACATTAGCCTTGGATCTCGTCTCTTCTCACAATCTTGTTAATATCACCTAGTCTCATGCCTTTAAAACATTTCCAATGCCAATAACTCATAAAACTATAACTTAGGTCCAGACCTTTCACTGGACCCTGAAATATCCTGTTCCCGACTTGGCCACTTCACTTGGATAACCAACATGCATCTCAAAAGAAATATGTCTGGAACTAGGCATATTTTCTGATTTTCTCAGCCCAAACTTTCTCCTCCCACATTTTTCTCGTCTCAGTCCATGACAACTCCATCCTTCTAGTTCAGGTAAAAAGAGTAGAGTCATGTATGATACGTCTCTTACTTTCAGCAGACATGCCATCCATCAGCAAATCTTTGCTTGATCTATAAAACACATCCGGAATCTCACTACACCGAGGTACTCACTACTGCTACCAATTCTCAGTTAAGGGAACATCATTCTTTCTGGATTATAGATAAAACTTCTTATTTTGCCTCCTTGTCGCTGCCCTTGCCCCATTATTATCTTTCAATATCCTCAAACTACAACAAAATTAAACTACACATCTGGGAAATCCACATTTATTCGGTAATGAAATATCACACGTTTAAATAAAACTTTGAGATAACCAAGTATTTTGTTTGATCTGAATGAAAATATAACTTACTAAAATTTGTGTCATACAGCTAAAACAGTACTTAGAAGGAAATTAGTAAGTATACAAGTTTTCATTAGGAATGAAAAATGATTGACCTCAGATCCTATAATTTAACTATCCATTTACAGAAAGAAGGACAAGAAGAACATATTAAAGCTAAATCAAGCAGCAAGTCGGATCATGTCTCCTCTGCTCAAAATCATCACACGGGCTTCCATCCTACACGAAACGCATGCAAAAGTCCGTTCCATGATCCTCCTCTTACAAACCAGGCTTACTCTTGCTTCAGAACCTTCGCCTTGACACGTGGCTTCCTTCCAATATACACATGGCTTGATCTCTCAACTTTTTTTTTGCTCAGGAAATATGTTCTTCACGTGACCATGCCTGACCACTCTATTTAAAACTTACCTCCCCCTTGCCTGTGGCACCCTTGCCTCAGTTTTCTGGTTTATTGCGCCCATAGCACATAACAGCACTTGGCATAAAGTACATTTTTCTATTTACTTGCTTAGCTTCTTTCTCTTTATGACTAAAATATAAATTCCATAAACTCAGGGATTACCATTTGTTGTTTCACTGCCTCTCCCTCATGTCTAGAAAAATTCTTGACATAACATAGATGTTCAATATATACTTGTTGAATGAATGAATGAATAAGTGACCTAAGACCAATTCAATGACATCTTTTACAACAGCACAGACTCTACATAAATTGTTCACATCTGTATTGGAAATAAAATTGAAGCGATTGGTTGTGAAAATGATTTACGAATAACATCCCTAATCTGGTTTCTCATAATGGAAGCTAACAAATGATGAATATGCAAAGCTTCTTGAACATAAGATCCACTGAAAATAAAACTGCATATGCAATTAAGGGAGTGTGGGCAATAAATGAAACCAAGATTGCACAATAACAATTACCATGAAACAATTAAAACTGTAATTTTTGTAGATTTGTATAATAGCTACAAATCTTCAGCCCCTGGAGCTGCATAATTAAATGTTTGCCATTGTTCAATTAAATGTTGTATATTATCTTTAATTTTTCACTATTTATACAATAACCACAAAAGTACTGTAAACAAAAATAGCAAAATAGTCAATTATAAATTGCGTGGAATTTAAAATTCAGCTTGTATCAGTTGCTATTAAATATCTTCCACCAATATCAACCACTTCTACTACCTTTAGTCCCCCAAACTGGAATTTGCAAGCACAAAAACAATGATATGATGGGGGTTAATAAGTTGTCAATCAACTAATCTCCTGGACAGCTTTTTATTTTAGTGCATTCTATTTCAGAGCTCAAAGCTATTTAAAGATGTCATTTGAGCTATTTAAATAGCTCAAAGCTATTTAATATATTTATATTCATTTTCTCTCCCTCCCCACACCCTCTCTCTTTCATTTTTATATTGCACCACAATCCAGCAGTAGAAAATTACGTTTGGCATTTTAAAATTCTCCATCAATGATGTACAATCAGCAGGATGAAGCTTTGCCAACAATTTCAAAGTCTCTATACCAATGAAGACACATGTGTAGAGCCTGCCATCCTTCAAATCTTATCTTGTACAAACAGGTTATGTGAAATTGGCCACATAACTCAGATGGAAGAGAATGAAGTCCAAGCCTCAAGGCTATTGCAGCAAAAGTTATAACTGACATCCACTTTTGACTCCAGGGGCTTTTGACAATTTCTTTATCAGTTTTCTTAAAACATCAATGAATTTCAGTGAATAGTCATTAGATCTTAAAAGGTAGCTAGAAGTTAATAAGATAAAAAAGGTAACTAGTTAAATAATGCTTATTTAACTGGATAATATATAAGCATTATTCAGGTTCTCATTAAGGAGTAATTTGTGTATTTGGAATGTTTTAAAATGAGACTAAGGCAAAGTCCTGGCAAACCAACCTAAAAATATTCACAGAATATTCATGATATTTGATTATGAGCCCTAACATGCAATCTTTATAAAAATATACAGTAATTTGCTCAAGAAGCAATGTTATTTAAGAATCAGTGATTAAGCACATTCTTATCTAGCCACAGTCACAAACCTGGGTCTTTTTAGACTTTGATAAAGTCTAAACAGGTCTTCCTTTCAATAAATGTATAGTGAATACTCATATCTTGGGAAGGGCAGTAATTAGAAAGATACTGTTTGAAAGTGTGGGAATACTCTGAAAGATTTCTTTAATATTATAAAAAGAATTTAGTTTTATTTTTCATCTTGAAAATATTCAGAAACCACGAAAATACCTATATCTAGCGCTTTTATAAAGAGAGCTGTATTTCTATAGAAAAGAGTAAGTAGAGAGAATCAGTTATGCTTCTTCCCTAAAGATAATACTACACTTAATAATCTATATGGTGGATCACTCATCATCAGAACTTTTCCAATTGTAAAGAGCTACTATTTCTTTTTTAAAAATTATATACAGTAAAATTATACTTTTGGGTATTTATTTCCATGAGATTCGACAAACATAGAGCCATGATCTGCAAATCCATCAATATTTCATTTATTCAGTCAGGGTTGTCCCTAGTTGTTTAGTACCTTGCTCTTATGGGCTGAACTGCACCCGCCACTCCCAATTCATATGTTGAAGTCCAAACCCTCAGCACCTCAGAATGAGACCATATTTGGAGGTATACAGAGGTGATTAAGGTAAAATGAGGTCATATTGGTGGGTTCTAATCCAATATGATTGGTGTCCTTATAAGAAGAGGCATTTAGGACATCGACACACACAGAGAGAAGACTGTGAAGATCCAGAGAGAAGACAGTCATCCACAGGCAAGGAAAGAAGACTCCAAAGAAAGCAAACTTGGTGACACCTTGATCTTGGACTTGCAGTCTCCAGAATCATGAGAAAATGAATTTCTGTTGCTTAAGCCACCCAGCCTGTGGTACTTTTTAAGGTGGTCTTAGAAAACATGCACTGACCCTGGGGTGATTAGGGCAGGTACCTAGTGACCCAGAGTGTGAAAGCCTAAAGTGGCTGGGGTGGGTGCTCTGGATTGGTCGGTTTGCATTTGAAACATACACTGTAAGGCGAGCTGTTTTACTGTCTCTAGGAATTGGCTCACCCTGGAAGAGACAGTCCCTCCAGGGTCAGCAAGACCCCAGACATCAAAGCATCAGAACACGGAAAATAAAAACACAGTAATAGAATTGCTCCCTACTCTCAAAACAAAAAAAAAATTAGAACAAATTTTTGAAAGCACACTGGTTTGAAGAAATAAGAAAATAAAGAAGTCTTGTCAGAAAACCTATATATCTTAGAACCATTTTTATAACCACAATAACCCCCAAAAGACATATTACAGCATTCACTTCCAAGCAGTATTCATTTCCAAGTACTATATTTCGGCTATAAAATGACAAAAACACTATGTTTCTACTAAAATATGGCAAATGCTTGGCCCAGATTAATTCATCCCAGATAAAAAAATCACATTATATAGTTTGAAGACATATCTTTATTTTTGATACTAAAACAAAAACCTAAAAATAATATAATATTTTTTAGCATAAGTGTAAGTACTGCTTTAAACATATTCCCATGATATTTTATTTAAACCTGATTTGTATAGAATGGTGCTGTAGCTTAAAAGAAAGAAGAAGAATTCACACAAAATCCCAAATACTTGATGTTTAGATAATTGCACATATTCTGTATTCAATCAATTATTTATTAAGTACTTGCTCTGCACTCGGGATCCACAAATGAGTAAGACACTTCTAACTTTGCCCTCAAGAAACTCAGCATTTAGTTGTAGAGATAAATTAATACACTGTGTGTGTGTGTGTGTGTGTGTGTGTCTGTACAGGGAGTGGGAGTGGGGGGGGATTTTCTGTAAGAGAAGGCTTCTCAGAAAAGAGACATTGACTCAGTCTGGAAGGATATCTAGTAGCAGAACAGGCCAAAAATTTTTTTCATGAAATAAGAAGAGGGAGCAAGGTTTGAAAAGATACCCAAGAATGAGATAACACTGTGTTGCTGGATTCACAGGTAGTTCTTTTTGGCCAGAATATGGGAATTCTTGGGGAAATTAAGAAGGAAGAAGTTGGGCTGGTGCCTAAGAGCAGGATCCTGGTGAGCTTATGTCATGACAAAAAAATTTCAATTCCATTCTGAAGGCAATGAGACTTACTGATGGATTTAAACAAAATAGAGCTTGGTCACATTTGGAATGTTAGAAAGTACAATCTGGTGGATAGCAGGGAGTAGTGAACAGGGGAGTGAAATAGACTGAAACCGGAATTTTTAACAATCCAAGAGAAAAAAAATGGGGCAAACAAAATCAGAGTTGGGTAAATAATAATGAATAAATAAGTGGAGACAATTTGAGAAATATAAGGACATTCCCTCAATAACGTTTTTAACCAAATTAATGTGGAGATGAGAAAAGGAAAGAAGGATTTAAGGACAGCTCCTTGGCTCCTGAGTGAGACCAAACAGATGCCAACAACTAAAACAGGGAACGCAGGAGAAGGAACAGAATTTGAAAGAAGATTGGAATTTAATTCTAAACATACTGATGTTGAATTTCTGTAGCAAATATATTTGCGCCCTCGACTTATAAACCTGTTCCCCTTGCCTGCCTTTATTACAGAGGCCAAATCTAAATCTTCAGTTTTCTTAGTCTCCCTAGCAACTAAGGTTGTCTGCCTGAAAATCACCTAGCCGATGAATGACATGTCCGAAACTACGTCACTTCCCGTTCCTTCCTTCTTCCCGCCCTGAATGTGAGAGGTTATTCTATGAGCATAAGATGACAAGCCATGAGGGAAATACAAAGGAAATCTGTTAGTCCTTGAATTTAGCAGTATCAGAGTTGAAGAACCTATGCCATGACTGTCTATATCCTCTATTAAGTCATCTAAGCAATCTTTTCTGCTTTCTTGCTTCCAAATGCATACCTAACCCTATTGTCCATTGGAGTAGGATTTTCTGATGGAAATGTCCAGAAGATGTTAGGTTGTATCTGCCTGCTTCCCCTACCTTGATTGTCCCCACCAGGACCGCGCATGAGACTGAAACCACAGACTCTAGTCATCCAGAACCCTGCTCCAGGGCAGTCACGGCCAAGTGCAATAATCAACACGAGACTAGGTCTTGTGGATCCCAAAAGGTTAGTTCTGTTCTTAAACCTAGGATTGCCTGACTTCACAAAAATTTCCGGAGAACATTACTTTAAATGTAGGCTCCATCCTCAGTGATTCCCATCTATCAGGTCTGGAGTGAGTCCCAGAATCTATCACTCTGCTATGTGATTCTGATGGTTAACTAGGTGCAGTCTACCATGATAGCGCCTGAACTTGACTGCAGAGTCTCATTTGAAAATTTACTGCTACTTAACTTTACCACCTCTCACATTCTCACCGTTTACAAAACAGAAGTCCATCCAAGTGCCAGTCCTATCCCATGATGCTTTATCCTTTCTCTCCATTATTCATCCTCACGCTGCTGTGTTTTCCTCCTTCTATTTGAAAAACAAAAAACAAAACCCCTGCACTCTCACCTTCAAAGAGTCAAAGAACACTCTGTGACCTTACCTGAGTCCTGGCTTTCCCCAAAAAGAGACCACTTCCTTTGTAGCTTTCCCAAGGGGAGACCTTCTTTCCCAACGCCCCATAAAACAAAAGGCCTAAAATTAAAATTGTCATCCTTCTAAATCCCCAATGTTGCTTCTATACAATGATTCATTCTTCCATGTTGTAAAAACATCTTGGCCCATGACATCCAACTTATAGCCCTGTGTCATCCATGCAGGAGATCTGATGTCCATATTCACTAAAGACTTCAGTCTTGGATTTCAAAGTCTTCTTCTCTAGGCCCTTTCCTTGTAACCTTGTATAACTTCAATATCCATGTAAAAGGCCTGCCCAATAATTTAGCTTTAAAGTTCATGTCTCATCTTCAGTAAGCTTTATTTCTACACCAACTCAAAATAATACGGTGATAACACTATCTAGAACTATTCTTAGAAATTGTAGACTCCAATATATTTCTATGTGACCACAACTTTTCCTTGAATGTGCAACTTTCTGATGCTCTCACTCCCACTACTATTGCTTTTTTAAAAAACATTCTATAGTGATTTTAAGGAGTTCTTTTAAGTGCTTACTAAAAATCTGGCATTCGTCTTCTGAGTAATTATTATAGCCCATCTACACCAGCCTCTGTCCCAGTGTATGGATCATGGGTAATTAGGGAAATGGCTTTGGTTCCCAGAGCCAAAGATGAAGAGTAAGTTCATGTCTGAAATGATAGCAGAGTCCTATTACAAGCGATCTCAAGTCCCAAGCACACCCCACGCATTCTCCTGTGTAAATCTGTAACGTAAACAAAGTTTCAAGGGCAACAGCCAGTTCCTAACTTCCTGATGGTTCAGAAAGTCCAGCCAATAGCTGATTTCACTGCTTTATTCTCCTTTGAGGGTGATCAGCCAGACTGGGCAATAAATAGAACTATTAGGGATCATTTTGTTTGGCAGTCCTCAATTTCTGCAGCAACTATAAAACTGAGAATATATAAAGACCCTGCTGAAGTGATCAGGGTCAGGGACTAGGTGTCTCATTAAAACTCAAGCATAAGCAGGCTGTGCTCTGGCCTCAGGAACCACCATGCACAGTAAGACAAGAGGAATTATTAGGGGACGTTTGAATGGCAGATCATACTTTGTCTGGAGTTAACAATGTAGTCTACACTGGTAGATTGATTCTCTTCTGATAAATCTAATAAATATTATCTTCTTTTAGTGAAAAGGCACTGATGTTTATACTTAAATTATTTACTTCTAGGAATGGGTGGAGGTTATAGTCTATTCCTTTAAAGTTCTCCATTTCAATTTACCTATGTTTCAATTCATCCTATCATGATTTCTTACTAACATATACTGAGAACTGACAGTACAAAGATGAAAGAGATCTTTATGTGTTCCAGTGTTTAGAAGGTGCTGTCATCAGCTCCTGTAAAACCTTATCTTGGTTTGAGTGGCAAAAGACACATACCTGTAAGCTCTTATCATAACAGCAGGAGTGCTTTTTAAACATCAAAGCGCAATACAAACACCCTTTATCAAGTTTCCTTGATTTCTCTTAGGGAGACCAATCCATCTCTTCTGTTACTGGAATATTTTTTACCACGACTACCATATCTTTGTACAAAATTAGAACTGGGAATCCTCTCTACAAAATAGCTATCTGTATTCTACTATATCATAATAAAATTTCAAAAGGAAAAATATCTATCAAATATCTATAATATATATCTGAACATGTATAGTTACTGCTTATTAGACTAAGTTAATTTTATCATTACCAATTTATATTTTAAACATTGAACATTTCTATTGAGAACAATGTGACTGGTGAATTGAATATTATACAGTTAATATAATCAAGGGACCGCTATGGATGACTTTTTAGATCTGTGTGGTTTATTGATCTAGTTGTTTCAGTCTAAATAGAAAATAGATTATAATTAATATATTTCTCCATTTGTGTCTTTCAGTGGCATAGTCAAATTGATTCTCCAAGAAGATAATTTCAAGTCTATGGAGGCCAGTTTTCTCCCGATCTCCTAGAAGGCATAGAGTTCGCTGGGTAAGATTTAACTAAACAGTGTAAACATGGCTACAAGGTTCCAAATCTGAGACTAAATTACACCTTTCAGCTCTTCACAGCCTCAGCAGTGAAAAATACCCTGCCTTCACCTCTAGCATAAATCTAGTCATTGTTACACAGTGTATTAGAACAATGGGAAACAGATCACTCAAAAGCATTAAGTAAAAATAAAGAGCAGATCAAAGTCATTATACAATAGTTAAACTGCACTGCATTTATTATACAATAAGGATCAAAATAAGGAAAAGTTCTTACCATTTGCAGGCAGGCAGCCTGAGCTGAAGGATATATCATCAATAGCTATGACTTCATCCTGTTCATGAGTTGAAATCATCTGGCCTTCAAAAACAACCTGGATAAGAAAAATGAAATAAAACAAAAACAAAGAGCAAGGAACATGATTACCTGACAGTCTTATAGCACAGAGCCTACAAATAAGAAACATGTCACTTCCTAGAAGCACTTGGGTGACCATACCAATTCCAAGTGGAAAGAGATCTAAACGTACATTTTGAAGAACAAGAAAATGTACAGTCATCTCTATCCCACATGTCTAGGTTAGGTAACATGTTTGTGAAATGAAGCAACAGTCACCTGGTTTCTGCCCCATATCATCTCCTAAGTTTGGTTCCTATGCATTCATACTATTTAGTATTTACCAGTTCTTGGACCCATGCTCCATCTTGAACTCTTGATTCTTGGCATCTTTCATCTGTGCTTCACTTCCACCTCTGGTTCTCTGAATTTTACTCACAGTCCTACCTTGGATGTCCTTGTGGTATCCTCCCGCACATTTTCTGCCATTATCTAGACACAGCTTGGGACACTGACTGGAAATCATTGTTCAGTGACTTATTGTTAAAATGACTGAATGTTATATTGTGATGTGAAGCCAGCCCAGTCTCCACCAGCAAATACTCTGGTATAATGAATCTGAGAAACTTGGAAAGATCAAGTAATCCTAATTACTTAAATCAATAGAAAATTGGTGTGTTGGTGGAAAGTATTATCCCACTTTCACTAATGAATACCAATGATGTGTGAGGCTTAATTCATGGATGCATTAAACTTGTGTGCATTGCTCAGCCTTGTTCATAATATAAACATTTTATTATGCCAAAACATCATACTGCTTCTTAGCTTAACAGATCGTCTGCATTTTTCTGTGCTGCATTCTCTTTTGTTTCTGTACAAGATGTACTAATACATTTCTTTTGAACCAGATGCTATCTACTAGTCTATTAAAAATATAAGAAACATCCATAATGTGTCCAGCAAACCATCAATATATAGCCCTCAGAAAGTCATCTCCTCTTCACATAAAACAGAATAACCATGTGACTAATTATAAGTCAGGACCATGCTGGGAAAGGTCTATCAAATTTTGTTACATAGGGGTAGTTTCATATGAGGCCAATATAGCACAGTGACTAAAGTGTATATTTGGAACCAGACTCCTTGAATTCAGATCCCAGATACACCACTTCATAGCAAGAAGACCTCGGAGAAGGTACTTAATATCTCTGTGCCTCAGTTTTCTTTGTAAAAAGGTACTGATAAAAATAATAAGTTATTACCTATATGATAAGGTTTATGTAAGGATTAATGAGTTATTACATGTACAATTGCACTTGGCCTATACTTGGCATTAGTGTTAGCTATTATTATAACATAGTTATTAAAATATTTAAGCTACTGGATGAATAGTGTTTACCAATAAAAAAAAAATCTATTCTCTACAGATTAACTTTATTCTTCTTGAAAGCTTTCTCACATAGATATGTTCCCTAGTTCTTGCCAAATTAAGCATATACCTGTAGCAGCCACATTTAAAGAGAGAAGTGGAAATAAGTCTTAACTAATCACCAGTCTCTTCTTTTTTCCGCTACACCCTTCCTGAAAACCCATTCATCCTCAGGGCTTTAACTGTCACTCAGGCTGATGACAAATTTACATCAGGAATGTCAACCTCTCTCTTGAGTGCTCCTCCCACATCTCCATAGCCTGCTGGATATTTTCACTCCGATGACATGAAGTCACTTCTGATTCATAACACTCTTTCTCCTCAACTAGGACCTCTCCCCTGACACTCAAAACTTCAGAAGACTGCTCAACACTTCAGTGCTCAAAACTCTAAAATGGCCTTTGGAATGACTTTTTCCTCCAGTCACATGTCCAATCAGTCAGGACCTATTAACACCCCCTCCTTTCCATCCCTGTTGCCACTTGTATATCTTCACACCTGATCTAATGAAGTAGATTTTAAATTACCTTCTTAACTTCAATCCTCTCCTCACCAGAGTTCGCAATATGTATTTATTCGATCCAACTGAAGAAATGTTAGTATGAAAATCGGCTGCCTTTTGAGCCCACTAGCACAGAAAGAGGAAACGTTTTCCTTACGTAAAGAACAATTTCTCTAACTGTAGGGAAATTACTAATGGACCTGTGAGGCTATGAAACAGAAGACCCACCAGGCACAATGAGATACACCAGTTAAATGTATTTAACAAAAAGATTTACCAGGGATTTTGGTTGGGATCCTGCAAAGAGGGATAGGTTGAATGAGTTAAAGAAAGTGGAACCCCATGATAATTTTCTACAAAGAGAGGCCCTATATTCAGAAGTTATGTTTGTAAAATGGTAGTTATGTTTCTAAGAAAAGCGATTAACATTCTTTGTTTTCTCCAAAACTTTGGCAAACAAGGTTTTCCAAACATCCCCACCTCACTTTTCTGTGTTAGGTGAAATAAAGAAAAGAAAAGGGAATTTCCTGGTGGTCCAGTGGTTAAGACTCTGTGTTTCCACTGCAGGGGGCAAGGGTTTGATCCCTGGTCAGGAAACTAAGATCCCCCATGCCGCAGGGCATGGCCCAAAAAAACAAAGAATAGCAAAGTAGCAAAATAAAAGCAGATCACAACACAGATAATGGAGTTAGGAGTTTGGCAACATCACAAAAGTCAGGTACGGCCTGCACCAATGCAAAAATAAACATGAGACACAGAGACCTCTGGGACAACATTAAATGCACCAACATTCGAATTATAGGGGTTCAAGAAGAAGAACAGAAAAAGAAACGGACTGAAAAAAAATTTGAAGAGATTATAGTTGAAAATTCCCTAATATGGGTAAGAAAATAGTCAATCAAGTCCAGGAAGTGCAGAGAGTCCCATACAGAATAAATCCAAGGAGAAACACACCAAGACACATATTAATCAAACTATCAAAAAAATAACACAAAGAAAAAATATTAAAGGCAGCAAGGAAAAAGCAACAAATAACATACAAGGGAATCCCCATAAGGTTAACAGCTGATCTTCCAGCAGAAATTCTGCAAACCAGAAGGGAGTGGCAGGACATATTTAAAGTGATGAAAGGGAAAAAACTACAACAAAGATTACCCAGCAAGGATCTCATTCAGATTCGATGGAGAAATCAAAAGCTTAATGACAAGCAAAAGCTAAGAGAATTCAGCACCACCATACCAGCTTTACAACAAATGCTAAAGGAACTTCTCAAGGCAGGAAACACAACAGAAGGACAAGACCTACAATAACTAACCCAGAATAATTAAGAAAATGGTAATAGGAACATACATATTGATAACTACGTTAAATGTAAATAGATTAAATGCTCCAACCAAAAGACATAAACTGGCTGAATGGATACAAAAACAAAACCTGTATATATGCGGTCGACAAGAGACCTACTTCAGACCTAGGACACATACAGACTGAAAGTGAGGAGTGGAGAAAGATATTCCATGCAAATGGAAATCAGAAGAAAGCTGGAGTAGCAATTCTCATATCAGACAAAATAGACTTTAAAATAAAGACTATTACAAGAGACAAAGAAGCACACACATAATGATCAAGGGACCAATCCAAGAAGAAGATATAACAATTGTAAATATTTATGCACCCAACATAGGAGCACCTCCATACATAAGGCAAATGCTAACAGCTATAAAAGGGGAAATTGACGGTAACACAATCGTAGTAGGGGACTTTAACACCACACTTTCACCAATGGACAGATCATCCAAAATGAAAATAAATAAGGAAACACAGGCTTTAAATGATACATTAAACAAGATGGACTTCATTGATATTTATAGGACATTCCATCCAAAAACAACAGAATACACTTTCTACTCAAGCGCTCATGGAACATTCTCCAGGACAGATCATATCTTAGGTCCCAAGTCAAGCCTTGGTAAATTTGAGAAAATTGAAATCGTATCAAATATCTTTTCCGACCACACCACTATGAGACTTGATATCAATTACAGGAAAAAATCTGTAAAAAAAAATACAAACACATGAAGGCTAAACAATACACTACTAAATAACCAAGAGATCACTGAAAAAATCAAAGAGGAAATCAAAGAATACCTACAGACAAATGACAATGAAAACACGATGATCCAAAACCTATGGGATACAGCAAAAGCAATTCTAAGAGCGAATTTTACAGCAATACAATCCTACCTCAAGAAACAAGAAACATCTCGAATAAACAACCTAAACTTACACCTAAAGCAATTAGAGAAAGAAGAACAAAAAAACCTCGAAGGTAGCAGAAGAAATCATAAATAACAGATCAGAAATAAATGAAAAAGAAATGAAGGAAACAATAGAAAAGATCAGTAAAACTAAAAGCTGGTTCTTTGAGAAGATAAACAAAATTGATAAACCATTAGCTAGACTCACCAAGAAAAAAAGGTAGAAGACTCAAATCAATAGAATTAGAAATGAAAAAGTAGAAGCAACAATTGACAATGCAGAAATACAAAGGATCATGAGAGACTACTACAACAATATGCCAATAAAATGGACAACCTGGAGGAAATGGACAAATTCTTAGAAAAGCACAACCTCCTGAGACTGAACCAGGAAGAAACAGAAAATATAAACAGACCAATCACAAACACTGAAATTGAAACTATGATTCAAAATCTTCCAACAAACAAAAGCCCAAGACCAAATGGTTTCACAGGTGAATTCTATCAAACATTTGGAGAAGAGCTTACACGTATTCTTCTCAAACTCTTGCAAAATACAGCAGAGGGAGGAACACGCCCCAACTCATTCTACGAGGCCACCATCACCCTGATACCAAAAACAAAGATGTCACAAAGATGTCAAAAAGAAAGACAATGATGTCACAAGGAAAGAAAACTACAGGCCAATAGCACTCATGAACATAGATGCAAAAATCCTCAACAAAATACTATGAAACAGAAACCAACAACACATTAAAAGGATCATACACAATGATCAAGTGGGATTTATCCCAGGAATGCAAGGATTCTTCAATATATGCAAATCAATCAATGTGATACACCATATAAACAAATTGAAGGAGAAAAACCATATGATCATCTCAACAGATGAAAAAAGCTTTCAACAAAATTCAACAACCATTTATGATAAAAACCTTACCCAAAGTAGTTATAGAGGGAACTTACCTCAACATAATAAAGTCCATATATGAAAAACCCACAGCCAACTTCATTCTCAATGGTGAAAAACTCAAAGCATTTCCTCTAAGATAAGGAACAAGACAAGGTTGTCCACTCTCACCACTATTATTCAACATAGTTTTGGAAGTTTTAGCCACAGCAATCAGAGAAGAAAAAGAAATAAAAGGAATACAAATTGGAAAAGAAGAAGTAAATCTGCCACTGTTTGCAAATGACATGATACTATACATAGAAAATCCTAAAGATGCTACCAGAAAACTACTAGAGCTACTCAATGAATTTGGTAAAGTAGCAGGATGCAAAATTAATGCACAGAAATCTCTTGCATTCCTATACACTAATGATGAAAAATCTGAAAGTGAAATTAAGGAAACACTCACATTTACCATTGCAATAAAAAGAACAAAATACTTAGGAATAAACCTACCTAAGGAGACAAAAGACCAGTATTCAGAAAACTATAAGACACTGATGAAAGAAATTAAAGATGATACAAATAGATGGAGAGATATACCATGATCTTGGACTGGAAGAATCAACAGCGTGAAAATGACTCTACTACCCAAAGCAATCTACCGATTCAATGCAATCCCTATCAAACTACCAATGGCATTTTTCATGGAACCAAGACAAAATATCTTAAAATTTGTATGGAAACACAAAAGACCCCAAATAGCCAAAGAAATCTTGAGAAAGAAAAACAGAGCTGGAGGAATCAGGCTCCTGGACTTCAGACTATGCTACACAGCTACAGTTATCAAGACAGTATGGTACTGGCACAAAAACAGAAATATAGATCAATGGAACAGGATAGAAAGCCCACAGGTAAACCCATGCACATATGATCACCTTATTCATGATAAAGGAGGCAAGAATATAAAATGGAGAAAAGGCAGCCTTTTTAATAACTGGTGCTGGGAAAACTGGACAGCTACACGTAAAAGAATGAAATTAGAACACTCCCTAACACCATACACAAAAATAAATTCAAAATGGATTAAAGACCTAAATGTAAGGCCAGACACTAGAAAACTCTTAGAGGAAAACACAGACAGACCAGTCTATGACATAAATCACAGCAAGATCCTTCTTGACCCACCTCCTAGAGAAAAGGAAATAAAAACAAAAATAAACAAATGGGACCTAATTAAACGTAAAAGCTTTTGCACAGTAAAGGAAACAATAAACAAGACAAAAAGACAACCCTCAGAATGGGAGAAAATATTTGCAAATGAAGCAACTGACAGAGGATTAATCTCCAAAATATATAAGCAGCTCATGCAGCTCAATATCTAAAAAACAATCCAGTCCAAAAATGGGCAGACCTAAATAGACATTTCTCCAAAGAAGATATACGGACTACCAACAAACACATGAAAGGATGCTCACCATCATTAATCATTAGAGAAATGCAAATCAAACCTACAATGAGGTATCACCTCACACCAGTCAGAATGGGCATCATTAAAAAATCTGGAAACAATATATGCTGGAGAGGGTGTGGAGAAAAGGGAACCCTCTTGAACTGCTGGTGGGAATGTAAATTGATACAGCCACTATGGAGAACTGTATGGAAAGTCCTTTAAAAACTAAAAATAGAAATACCGTATGACCCAGCAATCTCACTACTGGGCATATACCCTGAGAAAACCATAATTCAAAAAGAGGCATGTACCAAAAATGTTCATTGCAGCTCTATTTACAATAGCCAGGACATGGAAGCAACCTACGTGTCCATCAACCGATGAATGGATAAAGAAGATGTGGCACATATATACAATGGAATATTACTCAGCCATTAAAGAAACGAAATTGATTTATTTGTGGTGAGGTAGATGGACCTAGTGTCCATCATACAGAGTGAAGTAAGTCAGAAAAACAAATATTGTATGCTAATACATATATTTGGAATCTAAAAAAAAAAAATGGTTCTGAAGGGCCTAGGGGCAGGACAGGAATAAAGACGCAGACATAGAGAATGGACTTGAAGACATGGGGAGGGGGAAGGGTAAGCTGGGACGAAGTGAGAGAGTGGCATGGACATATATACACTACCAAATGTAAGATAGATAGCTAGTGCGAAGCAGCTGCATAGCACAGGGAGATCAGCTCGGTGCTTTGTGACCACCTACAGCAGTGGGATAGGGAGGATGGGAGGGAGGAGATACAGGGATATATGTATATGTATAGCTGATTCACTTTGTTATAAAGCAGAAACTAACACACCACTGTAAAGCAATTATACTCCAATAAAGATGTTTTAAAAAATAATAAAATAAACAAACAACAAACATGAGACAAATTCCTTTCACATCAAACATTTTAAGAGAAGTTGGCTTTTGAAGCGAAGCTTAGGGCTCAGAACACTTGATTTAAATCTCAGAGGAAACTTTGATGGTAGGTGAAAAATGGACATAAATTCACTTGGATTACACTAGTAACTACACGAAGAGAAACCCTTGTAGTTATATTTACCGTGTGAAAGTTTTCTTAATTAGTAGTACACATTCAATATTATTTCTCAAGTAAACACGTGAAACACAAAAAGATGACAGTAATCTTTTCTCCATCATGTGTTCACACTGTAAGTATTCTTGAATTAAAAGATAAAATGTCTCTCATATTATGATTTTGAAAAGTTTGAGAGTAACATTAAGTTAATAGTTTATTATTAGTAGTAACATCTTTTGTTCATATTAATAAAGCCTATTGTTTCTGAATAGGAGAGTGGTGAGAACTCTCTGGCATTTCTAAATGGAATATCGAAGAAATAACAAGTAGATAGTAGCATATTAAAAATGATTCAGTATCTTTTTAAAATTCAGGCACTGACTTCTCAAGAATCCAGACATTCAACTTGAAAACCATAGTCGGTGATATAATTAGTAACACAGTACTCATTCCTTCCTACCCATAAAACCAATAGGTGAGCTCCCTTCAAGAGCCAGAAAAAAACATGGATGAGGGAATTTTTCACTTGAATTTGAGACTGAATTTTTGCTGTACATTTAGCCTATATTCTTTGCTTCTATGAATATTTGAAGAAAATAGTAAAATTAATTGCTTATATCTGCAATTTTGAGAAATGTGATTGCAGTTAATCAGCACCACGCAATGCATAGTAATGTTTCATCTAACACAGCAGACAAAAGGATATTTAATGAGTCACATTAGATCTGACCAAATCTAGAGGTTGGAATTTTTTTCTATATTTTATAAATCCTTATAGTGCTTTAACATGATACAAAATTATCACGGCTCAGTGACTAAATGACTGAGATCTGAAATCAAACTATCCTATGTTCTAATTTTGTGTGGGATTTGGTAGGTTATTTCATTCTCTAAAGCTCATAATACAAATGTGAACAGTGGGGTAAATTACAGTTCAGAGGACTGCCGTGAAGGGTCAGTAAGATAATATACATGAAGGACCAAATGCAGTGCTTTACACACAGTAAGTGATCAATCAGTGCTAGATGCTATTCCTTAAACATCTCCAGAAACTTTCTGAAATACTGCCATCTTTGTGGACTAACTGTGTAAACACCATTCCTTGTTTATTCTCTCAGAAATTAACATATGATTCAGGTTTATTAAGAAATGGACCTAGTCCTTTCCAGATGAAGGTGAGAAAGCCCACACACAGGAGCCAGATCCAGAGGCTTTCTCAGAAACCCATGCTAAGCCAGGGTCCAGCTGGGATAAATCTACTATTTGGCTATTTCTAAAGGAAGCATACACGGCTTTAAAACTATCAGAAGGCAGAATGGAGAAGAAATTGCAAAACACAGAATAATTCTCGGAGGCCTGTAAATTGATGAGGCAGCAGATATTGCCTGGAGACGCTGATTACAAAATGGCCTCAAATAAGCCTCTTGCTTAAGCTTTTTAGGAAAGAGCTACTACACGGTGGCAGACAATATTCCAAGCACAGCACATCTCTGTGGCCCAGCTCAACAAAAGCAAATGAACATCTGTTCACTTGCTGACAGGACAGAACTAAAACATACCTGCAATCTTAAAGACTGGTGTAGCCAAAGGATCCCAAGAGAGTCATAGGGTTTCCTAATTTTTTACAAAGCCTTTAAGGTAGAAGCACTGTTTTCACGTCAGCAATAAAGTATTTTGAGAAACCAATTAATATGCTACATGTGCATCTGCTTCGGTTGAAGATACTGCTGCATTTTCAAGTGTGCAGGTGGATAACCTCGCTGCCTCTGCTGAAGCTGAAATGCCCTGGAGGTAATATATTTGGGAATTTTAAGTTTTACGTTTATCTACTACACGTATTTAATCATCAACACCCATAGGATGCTACGTGGGAATGGACAGCTGAGAAAAGCAAAGGAGTTATTTTAAAAGGTTTAACCTACAAGCAGCAAGTTTCTCCTCTGCCCAGCATCAAATCTCCGTTGTGCTACTAACAAAGACCTTGACTGAAAGACAGAGACCGTTAAATATAAGAAGGCACAATGCGTGACAAAGACAGCTTAAGACTCTTTTACCATCCACTCTGTTTCAAAGTTGGAAAAGATGTGTAAGTACTGATAAAGTTTATACACAGACAAGAGTCCCATCTCAGTCCTTAAAGTTTAGACAAGTATGCAGAGGCACTTTAGCAAACTCATCCTTCAGCATCTAGTCAATGTGACTCAGTCCCTTCAAAGGCACCCTTGGCTCTGTTTTGTTCTCTTGTAAAACAAAACCATAAAAAATAAACTAGAAACTTCTCTATAGTAACTAATGACACCTGAACATCCACAACAGATTGGATGCATTATTGGTGGCTGGGGTTCTCATTCTGCACAGCACTCGCCACTAAAGGCAGGGACACAGGGCGTCTCAGCCCCATGCCTGATCAATCCCTCACAGGAGGACTTAAATGCCTGATGGCTTCAAATACCACCTCCCACCCCCATATACACCAATAATATTGGATTTCAAGAGAGTACAATGCCTCAAATGACAGAATCATGTTTCCCACTACACAGTTCTGTTCTCCTTAAGTCCTATCATCTAGGAGTCACTTAACTGCCTACTAAGTGATTTTCTTTCATCTTCTTTGGAACCCCATTTAGTTTTACAAAACCCTGAAAATTCCAAACTTCAGTGATTTTATGACAGATCAATTAAGAAAATGTGCCATTCTTATAGTTTATAACTCAATTTTTATACTAGAGGTCCTGCTCATTCTCCCATCTTCCCTCTGTGCCACTCAAAATTCAATCCAATTCAATCTCTATATTCAGGCAAGTGCTAAATCCATCAAATATCAAATGATTTTCTATTCTGCATCAAAATTATAAAATATTATACTATTCTAATAATAGATGCTAAAAGAAACCTACTTGGGTTAATTTGGCTCACGAACCAGGTTTAAAAAGCAAATTTGGAGAGATAGCTTCAAGATGGCAGAGGAGTAGGACACGGAGATCACCTACCTCCCCACAAATACATCAAAAATACATCTACACGAGGAAGGGTTCCTACAGAACACGTACTGAACGCTGGCAGAAGACCTCAGGCTCCCAAAAGGCAAGAAACTCCCTACGTAGCTGGGTAGGGCAAAAGAAAAATGAAAAGAACAGAGACAAAAGAACAGGGATGGGACCTGCATCTCTGGGAGGGAGCTGGGAAGGAGGAAAAGTTTCCACACACTAGGAAGCCCCTTCACTGGAGGAGATGAGGGTTGGGCAGGGGGGAATCTTCGGAGCCATGGAGGAGAGCACAGCAACAGGTGTGCAGAGGGCAAAGTGAAGACATTCTCTCACAGAGGATCACTGCTGACCAGCACTCACCAGCCTGAGGGGCTTCTCTGCTCACCCACCGGGGCAGGCGGGGGCTGGGAGCAGAGGCTCGGGCTTCGGAGATCAGATTCCAGGAAGAGGACTGGGGTTGGCTGCGAGAACACAGCCGAAAGGGAGCTAGTGTGCCACAGCTACCCGGGAGGTAGTCCAAGACTACCTACCCGGGAGGCAGTCCAAGAAAAGTCTGGACCTGCCTAAGGGTTAAGAGGCCATTGTTCCAGGGTGTGCGAGGAGAGGGGATTCAGAGCACCGCCTAAATGAGCTCCAGAGATGGGCACGAGTCACAGCTATCAGCGCGGACACCAGAGACAGACATGAAATGCTGAGGCTACTGCTGCAGCCACCAAGAAGCCTGTGTGCAAGCACAGGTCACTATCCACACCTCCCCTCCCGGGAGGCTGTGCAACCTGCCACTGCCAGGGTCCCGTGATCCAGGTACAACTTCCCCAGGAGGACACACAGCATGCCTCAGACTACTGCAACATCACGCCAGCCTCTGCCACCATAGGCTCGCCCTGCATTCCGTACCACTCCCTCCCCCTGGCCTGAGTGAACCAGAGCCCCCGAATCAGCTGCTATTTTAACCCCGTAACGTCTGGGTGGGAACAGAAGCCCTCAGGTGACCTACACAAAGAGGCGGGGCCAGATCCAAAGCTGAACCCCAGGAGCTGTGCGAACAAAGAAGAGAAAGGGAAATCTCTCTGTGCAGCCTCAGGAGCAGCGGATTAAATCTCCACAATCAAATTGAAGTACCTGCATCTGTGGAATCACTGAATAGACAACGAATCACCCCAGAATTGAGCTGATGGGCTTTGGGAGCAACCGTTGACTTGGGGTTTGCTTTCTGCATCTAATTGTGTCTGGTTTTCTGTTTCTCTTAGTTTAGTATTTAGAGTTTATTATCACTGGTATGTTTATTGATTTGGTTGCTCTCTTTTCATATATATGTATTTTTCCTTTTTTCCCCTTTTGTGAGAGTGTATGTGGATGCTTCTTTGTGTGATTCTGTCTGTATAGCTTTGATCTTACCATTTGTCCTGGGGATGTGTCTGTCCGTTTTTTGTGGGTTTTTTGTATTTTTAGTACAGTTTTTAGCACTTCTTATCATTGGTGGATTTGTTTTTAGTTTGGTTGCTCTCTTCTTCCTTTCTTATTTCTTTTAAATTTTTATTTTTAATAATATATTTTTTATATTTTATTTTAATAACTCTATTTTACTTTATTTTTCTTCCTTTCTTCCTTTCTTTCTTTTTCTCCCTTTTCTTCTGAGCTGTGTGGCTGACAGGGCCTTGGTGCTCCGGCTGGGGGTCAGGCCTGAGCCTCTCAGGTGGGAGAGCCAACTTCAGGACACTGGTCCACCAGAGACCTCCCAGCCACACGTAATATCAAATGACAAAAGCTCTCTCAGAGAGCTCTGTCTCAATGTGAAAACCCAGCTCCACTCAACGACCAGCAAGCTACAGTGCTGGACAACCTGTGCCAAATAACGAGCAAGACAGGAACACAAACACACCGATTAGCAGAGAGGCTGCCTAAAATCATAATAAGTTCACAGACACGCCAAAACACACCACCAGACGTGGACCTGCCCACCAGAAAGACAAGATCCAGCCTCATCCATCAGAACACAGGCACCAGTCCCCTCCATCAGGAAGCCTACACAACCCACTGAACCAACCTTAGCCACTGGGGGAAGGCACCAAAAACAACAGGAAAAACGAACCTGCAGCCTGCAAAAAGAAGACCCCAAACACAGTAAGTTAAGCAAAATGAGAAGACAGAACTACACAGCACATGAAGAAGCAAGGTAAAAACCCACCAGACAAAACAAATGAAGAGGAAATAGGTAGTCTAAATGAAAAACAATTCAGAGTAATGACAGTAAAGGTGATCTAAATCTTGGAAATAGACTGGAGAAAATAAAAGAAACGTTTAACAAGGACCTAGAAGAACTAAAGAGCAAACAAACAATGGTGAACACCACAATAAATGAAACTAAAAATTCTCTAGAAAAAATCAATAGCAAAATAACTGAGGCAGAAGAACAGATAAGTGACATGGAAGATAAAATAGTGGAAATAACTATCACAGAGCGGAATAAAGAAAAAAGAATTAAAAGAATTGAGGACAGCCTCAGAGACCTCTGGGACAACACTAAATGCACCAACATTCGAATTATAGGGGTCCCAGAAGAAGAACGAAGGGACTGAGAAAATACTTGAACAGATTATAGTTGAAAACTTCCCTAGCATGGGTAAGGATTGTCAATCAAGTCGAGGAAGCACAGAGAGTCCCATACAGGATAAATCCAAAGAGAAACATGCCAAGACATATATTAATCAAATTATCAAAAACTAAATACAAGGAAAAAATATTAAAAGCACTAAACTAAAAGCAACAAATAACATACAAGGGAATCCCATGAGGGTAACAGCTGATCTTTCAGCAGAGACTCTGCAAGCCAGAGGGGAGTGGCAGGACATATTGAAAGTGATGAAAGAGAAAAATCTACAACGAAGATTACTCTACCCAGCAAGGATCTCATTCACATTCGATGGAGAAATCAAAAGCTTAAAGACAAGCAAAAGCTAAGGGAATTCAGCACCACCATACCAGCTTTACAACAAATACTAAAGGAACTTCTCAAGGCAGAAAACACAACAGAAGGACAAGACCTACAATAACTAACCCAGAATAATTAAGAAAATGGTAATAGGAACATACATATCGATAACTACCTTAAATTTAAATGGATTAAATGCTCCAACCAAAAGACATAGACTGGCTGAATAGATACAAAAACAAAACCTGTATATATGCGGTCTACAAGAGACCCACTTCGGACCTAGGACACATACAGACTGAAAGTGAGGAGTGGAGAAAGACAGTCTGTGCAAATGGAAATCAGAAGAAAGCTGGAGTAGCAATTCTCATATCAGATAAAATAGACTTTAAAATAAAGACTATTACAAGAGACAAGCACACAACATAATGATCAAGGGATCAATCCAAGTAGAAGATATAACAATTGTAAATATTTATGTACCCAACATAGGAGCACCTCAATACATAGGGCAAATGCTAACAGCCATAAAAGGGGAAATCGACAGTAACACAATCGTAGTAGGGGACTTTAACACCTCATTTACACCAATGAACAGAACGTCCAAAATGAAAATAAATAAGGAAAGAGAAGCTATAAATAACACAATAGAACAGATAGATTTAATTGGTATTTATAGGACACTCCAGCCAGAAAAAGCAGATTACACTTTCTTCTCAAGTGCACACGGATCATTCTCCAGTATAGATCACATCTTGGGTCACAAATCAAGCCTCAGTAAGTTTAAGAAAACTGAAATCATATCAAGCATCTTTTCTGACCACAACACTATGAGATTAGAAATGAATTACAGGGAAAAAAAAACGTAAAAAACACAAACACGTGGAGGCTCAACAATACGTTACTAAATAACCAAGAGATCACTGAAGAAATCAAAGAGGAAATCAAAAAATGCCTAGAGACAAATGACAATGAAAACACAATGATCCAAAACCTATGGGATGCAGCAAAAGCAGTTCTAAGAGAGAAGTTTATACCTATACAAGCCTACCTCAGGAAACAAAAAAAAATCTCAAATAAACAATCTAACCTTACACCTAAAGGAACTAGAGAAAGAACAAACAAAACCCAAAGTTAGCAGAAGGGAAGAAATCAAGATGAGAGCAGAAATAAATGAAATAGAAACAAAGAAAACAATAGCAGAGATCAATAAAACCAAAAGGTGGATCTTTGAGCAGATAAACAAAATTGATAAACCATTAGCCAGACTCATCAAGAAAAAGAGGAAGAGGACTCAAATCAATAAAATTAGAAATGAAAAAGGAGAAGTTACAACAGACACCGCAGAAATACAAAGCATCCTAAGAGACTACTACAAGCAACTCTATGCCAATAAAATGGACAACCTGGAAGAAATGGACAAATTCTTAGAAAGGTATAACCTTCCAAGACTGAACCTGGAAGAACCAGAAAATATGAACAAATCACAAGAAATGAAATTGAAACTGCGATTAAATATCTTGAAACAAACAAAAGTCCAGGACCAGATCTTCACAGGTGAATTCTATTTAGAGAAGAGCTAACACCCATCTTTCTCAAACTCTTCCAAAAAACTGCAGAGGAAGGAACACTCCCAAACTCATTCTATGAGGCCACCATCACCCTGATGCCAAAACCAGACAAAGATACTACAAAAAAAGAAAATTACCAACCAACATCACTGATGAATATAGATGCAAAATTCCTCAAAAAAAATACTAGCAAACAGAATCCAACAACACATTAAAAGGATCATACACCACGAACAAATGGGATTTATCCCAGGGATGCAAGGATTCTTCAATATATCCAAATCAATCAATGTGATACACCATATTAACAAACTGAAGAATAAAAACCATATGATCATCTCAATAGATGCAGAAAAATCTTTTGACAAAATTCAACACCCATTTATGATAAAAAACTCTCCAGAAAGTGGGCATAGAGGGAAACTACCTCAACATAATAAAGGCCATATACGACAAACCCACAGCAAACATCATTCTCAATGGTGAAAAACAGAAAGAATTTCCTCTAAGATCAGGAACAAGACAAGGATGTCCACTCTCACCACTATTATTCAACATAGTTTTGGAAGTCCTAGCCATGGCAATCAGAGAAGAAATAAAAGAAATACAAATTGGAAAAGAAGAAGTAAAACTGTCACTGTTTGTAGATGCCATGATACCATATATAGAGACTCCTAAAAATGCCACCAGAAAACTACTAGAGCTAATCAATGAATTTGGTAAAGTTGCAGGATACAAAATTAACGCACAGAAATCTCTTGCATTCCTATACACTAATGATGAAAAATCTGAAAAAGAAATTGAGGAAACACTTCCATTTACCACTGCAACAAAAACAATAAAATACCTAGGAATAAACCTACCTAGGGAGACAAAAGACCACTATGCAGAAAACTGTAAGACACTGATGAAAGAAATTAAAGATGACACCAACAGATGGAGAGATATACCATGTTCTTGGATTGGAAGAATCAATATTGTGAAAATGACTATACTACCCAAAGCAATCTACAGATTCAGTGCAATCCCTATCAAATTACCAATGGCATTTTTTATGGAACTAGAACAAATCATCTTAAAATTTGTATGGAGACACAAAAACCCTGAATAGCCAAAGCAGTCTTGAGGGCAAAAAATGGAGCTGGAGGAATCAGACTCCCTGACTTCAGACTATACTACAAAGTAGTATCAAGTAATCAGTATGCAGTAATCAAGACAATATGGTACTGGTACAAAAACAGAAACATAGATCAATGGAACAAGATAGAAAGCCCAGAGATAAACCCACACACCTATGGTCAACTAATCTATGACAAAGGAGGCAAAGATATACAATGGAGAAAAGACAGTCTCTTCAATAAGTGGTGCCGGGAAAACTGGACAGCTACATGTAAAAGAATGAAATTAGAACACTCCCTAACACCATACACAAAAATAAACTCAAAATGGATTTGAGACCTAAATGTAAAACCAGACACTATAAAACTCTTAGAGGAAAGCATAGGACGAATGCTATTTGACATAATTCACAGCAAGATCTTTTTTGATCCACCTCTTAGAGTAATGGAAATAAAAACAAAAATTAAAAAATGGACCTAATGAAACTTCAAAGCTTTTGCACAGCAAAGCAAACCATAAACAGGAGGAAAAGACAACCCTCAGAATGGGAGAAAATATTTGCAAACGAATCAACGGACAAAGGATTAATCTGCAAAATATATAAACAGCTCATGCAGCTCAATATTAAAGAAACAAACAACCCAATCCAAAAATGGGCAGAAGACCTAAATAGACATTTCTCCAAGAAAGATACACAGATTGGCAACAAACACATGAAAGAATGCTCAACATCACTAATCATTAGAGAAATGCAAATCAAAACCGCAATGAGGTATCACCTCATCCCGGTCAGAATGGCCATCATAAACAAATCTACAAACAATAAATGCTGGAGAGGGTATGGAGAAAAGGGAACCCTCTTGCACTGCTGGTTGGTATGTAAATTGATACAGCCACTATGGAGAATACTAAGGAGGTTCCTTTAAAACCTAAAAATAGAACTACCATATGATCCAGCAATCCCACTCCTGGGCATATACCCTGAGAAAACCATAATTCAAAAAGAGTCATGTACCAGAATGCTCTATGTATAATAGCCAGGACATGGAAGCAACCTAAGTGTCCATCAACAGATGAATGGATAAAGAAGATGTGGCACATATATACAATGGAATATTCTCAGCCAGAAAAAGAAACGAAATTGAGTTATTTGTAGTGAGGTGGATGGACCTAGAGACTGTCATACAGAGTGAAGTACGAAAGAGAAAAACAATTGTCGCATTCTAACTCATATATATGGCATCTAAAAAAAAAAAAAACAAAAATGGTTCTGATGAACCTAGGGCAGGACAGGAATAAAGACGCAGATGCAGACAATGGACCTGAGGACACAGGGAAGGGGAAGCTGGGACAAAGTGAGAGAGTGGCATGGACATATATACACTACTAAACATAAAATAGATAGCTAGTGGGAAGCATCCACATAGCACAGGGAGATCAGCTCGGTGCTTTGTGACCACCTAGAGGGGTGGGATAGGGAAGTGGGGAGGGAGACGCAAGAGGTAGGGTATGTGGGGGTATATGTATATGTATAGCTGATTCACTTTGTTATACAGCAGAAACTAACATACCATTGTAAAGCAATTACACTCCAATAAAGATTTAAAATTTTTCAAAAAAGCAAATTCGTTCAGAACAAAATGCTGTAGGATCCCATTTTTACTGGAAAATTCTGCTTGGCTGTCCAAAATGTTAAAGTGGGCAATTCTCTTCCAAGAACTCCCATAATAATTATTGGATTATAATTTCCACCATCCGTAAGTTTTATTAGGCTGCATAAATAAGTTTGTCTTTTATAGGCTTGCACTGGCTTTAATTCTCAAATTTATTTTGGAAAATGAAGGCTGTATTGAATAATTTGACTTTCACCATGAAATGAATATGACAATGATTCCACTTCAACAGCATTTGGAATTAGTATTTAAATCAACCTGTCTATTTCCTCATTACCTAAGATAGTCCCATTCTATCAAAAGCATGAGAAAACTTTGGAAGGGAAGTGATTCTTAAGAATAAGAAATGAAAAGAAAGAGAAGATTGGAAGAGTGAGAGCTTTTAAGGAAAGTGGAGGGATTCAAGAAATTAGGAAGAGTATTAGAAGGTCATGTTTTACTTATATATCAGTGTATGTTAATACATAACAACCTTAGTTTTGATACATAAATTTAAAACTTTTTAAAATTGTCTTTTAGGGTGACTGGCCATCCCAATTTTCTGACTGTTTGGTTCCAGCACTTGAAGTTCTGGCAAATTCCTCAGTCCTCAGACAACTGGGATGATTAATCATCCTGCTTTTAATTCACCTGGTGCAAAACATCTATACTTTATCGTTCTCCTTCAAACACAGAAAATACAACGTGCATACCTGAAATCTCTGGGGGCTCTGGATTTTGAGGACATGCCTCTCCCACTGATTGTGGAGCCCAGCCGTGCTTTGCCATAAATGCCTTGTAGGACCACCACAGGTAGTTTGAAAGCCAACTGTTAATTTGCCATTCATCTGGCTGGAGAAGTAATAAAATGTAATCTGTGAAAAATAATGAAAGTCCAAATAATTATAATAAAGAAGTTCCCAAATGTGGAAAGTAATTCAAATGCTGTGTGCTTTCAAATACCTGACAACCCTGTTGGTTATTTGTGGAAAGAAAAACTCTGCTTCGTAAGTTTGAGGAAGGAGAATCCACGTTCGAGACCAATGAGAGGAAGTGAGCTGTTAAAAACAAGGGTCAGTGTGTTAGATGCAGAGCCACCACTGGTAAACTTATTTAATACACCAGGCAATAATTCAGGCCTATATCCACTTTGGGTCAATATATTTTTAAAGAATGAAATATTTAACCGTACCATTTATCTTTGCAAATGGTCTGGCTGATATTGTTACTTCAATATATTCCCCAGTAAAATAACTAATTGTGAGTGTACTCCCTAAAACACTGTTATGGGCTGTAGTCCATGACCAAATTCATCTCATAACTTAGAAAGTTATAACCCAGCAAAGATGATATCCAGGGAAAACATTACACTGGGACTGCCCACCAAAATAAGTAATTCAGTGAAGAATTCAAAAGAGATCCTATTTTGTTGCGTTTTTCTCCGGAAAGAATTGGATCAAATAGTCCCAGCTTTTGCCAGGACTATGGAAAACGATACTGAGTCCCGATGCTCTTCTGTATGCTGCAGTACAGACCATGCCGGTCAACTTACTATTTAGAAGCCTATAAAATAAATGTGGAACATTCCCTGGGCTTTCATAGATTTTTTTGCAATGCTTGACAAGGTTATAGTGTATAATGCGGGAACCACTGTTTCCTGCTCATCTATTTGGTATGCCACTGTTTGTCAAAAAGAATGAAAAAATGATGTTGATGATGGCATACCTACCCAAATTATTCAGTGGTATTTGAAAGCCGTCTTGGAAATCAAATTTAATTGTCACATCATTGAGAGAATCAATAGTAAAATTATGAAACCTAAGAAACCTCTTCTTCCCTATAGCTATTCCAAAACTGTACCCTAATGAAGCAGAAAAGAAGAACATTAATGATTGCATATAACATAGTCATAAGCATAACTGAAGTCCCTGCAATAACAGAAAATTGTTCTCAGAATGTACTACCTGGAATAATTTTATAAACATAATTTCGATGAAGAGCTGGTATCATGGTGATACAAGTGGACAACCATTATTTTGCTCTTGCTTCATATCCAGCAGGGAAATCAAATGCTAAGCAAGTGAATAATCAAACGAGTATAATAAGCCATATGGATTTATTGTTTGCAGTTTAAATCCAATTATTTGCAATACAAATGGTAATAGTATTCAACAGGCCTTCAATTACTGTTTATAAATATTCAGCTACTAAAAAGCACTTGTGATACATACAGTAAAAATTATTTTCATTTGTCAAGGAAATCACTTAAATTAACCATATTTATTTTTGAAAGTTTGGTCCTAAAACTCAGACTGATACATTAAGCTATTAAATAATAGAACAGCATTTTCAATAAAATAATAAATTATATGAATATTTAAGCTAGGTGTTTTATAAATACAAACTATGTCATCTGGTACATTTTATGACACTGTAAATTATTCTGTATTTTGTCAAAAATTAAATGAGGTCAACCTTCAGGTTATCATAAAAAGTAAAGTTTTAAATTCAGAAACAACTTGAGATCCTTTAGCCTTTGTTCTAGTAATAAGATTTCTTTTCATGGGGTAAAAAAGTATTCAAAATGCACCCAATAACAATACTTGTTTTTTTGTTTTTTATTTATTATTCTTTTTAATTCCAATTTAGTGACAATAGCGTTCTTTCAAATGCACACTCAATTTTACCTTGCTCCCTATTAGTATAGAAGTTCTTTAATTCACAGCTGGAGATGTTCCTTAGAGAACATCATCTTATAGAAAGTTATCTTGCTTTCCCTAGGACTTTAGTTATCGGGTCTACGAGTATAAAAGAAAGAAGCAGATCCTCGGCAGCATAAGTTTTTCCCACATGCCCATTCCCTCATCTGATATCCTCTCCTACTGCTGGCTCGAAGCATCAAGAAGAGACTTACAAAGCTGATAAAAAAAAAAAAAAGGTATTCAATATTATCTCCACACACCCCTTTTAGTCCTTGAGGGGGCCTAGTAACATCATACCACACAACACCATTCTCATCACATGTCTCCTATTAATCTCTACCATATTCATTTCAGTTTGTTCATATGATTCATAAATTCCCATTTTATTCCTGCATCAATAAAAGCAACTTCATAGCCTATCTTCGAAACAGATTTAAAACCACCTTGTGATGAAGTCGTTAATTATTAAAGCTACAAAATAAGGATTATTAAAATTACAAAATAAGACAGGATGACTGCATTTATAATCTTTTTTTTTTTTTTTTTTTTTTTTTGCGGTACGCGGGCCTCTCACTGTTGTGGCCTCTCCCGCTGCGGAGCACAGGCTCTGGACGCGCAGGCTCAGCGGCCATGGCTCACGGGCCCAGCCGCTCCGCAGCATGTGGGATCTTCCCGGACCGGGGCACGAACCCGTGTCCCCTGCGTCGGCAGGCGGACTCTCAACGACTGCACCACCAGGGAAGCCCTCCATTTATAATCTTAAATGTTTATGTTAAAGGGTTTTTTCTTCTTAGTAGCTGGGTACATATAGGAGTAAAACCCCAGAAGTATATAAAATATGAAAGCAACAAAAACCATGAATCAAGTTTTGAGGGCTAATTCAATAACTTTGGGCAGTGAATTACCCCAACCTTGATCCTTAGAAAAGATAAGGTAGAATTTTCAGTCTCACTTTCTTCAACTACTGATAGGCTGTCTTGCCTTTCTTCCATTTCCCAAGTTCTAAGTGATTAATGGGAATGAATGCAAGCAGGAGAAACAGAAATCCTATTGCATGCTGTAGAGTAACCAATGGGCTCAAAGGAACTCGAAAAACTGAGTATTTTAACAGTAAGATAACATCAAAAAAAACCAATCAGGCTGCAGGAATGGATCATTGTGACAAGATCCAAGGCCTGAAGCAAAGGTTAAAATGTCAAAACTTTTGGAACAGGAAAAGTGTGTTCATTTGTGACAGAAATATGGCTCAGTTCAGATAACAGAGGTTTAAATAACAGTCTTAGATACAAACTCCTTCAAGTTGATAATTTCTGTTTATTAAATTCCATTTCTGTTGAATCATAAGGTTTGCCTCATTCCTGCTCATTAGACTAACAAGTTCGACATAAGCACATAATATTTGTTAAAACTGTATCAAAGGATACCCTCAAATAGTAATTCCCTATAATTGCTAGCACTGTGTAAATAAATGCTGCCATGTACCTTTAGGTCTGCTTCAGTGATAAAGGGCTAGGTGGATCACTTTAGGGAATCATAAAATAAGCAATAAAAATGAGAGTGATATTAATAAAAATGTCAATGTAAAGACCTCTGAAATTTTTCTCCTCAATAAAAACAATGAAAATATTGGCAAAAACGGCCACAGTAAAGCTTACAGCAAACTGGAGACCTTTTATTCAATAAATAACTGAATCTCAGTAAAAACAGTAAATTTTAGGGGGGGGGGGTTCTTTTCTTTTTCTTTTTCACTTGGCCCTATTCCTACCGCTCTCCAGCTCCACAGCAACTATATAAAATGGCAGCCCACATTCCTGGGGCAGCATGGCAACCACAGAAATGAGCAGAATAGAGTTAACACTCTTTCAAGTCTCATTACCAAATAATTATCATTATTTGATATGCCTGGTGTTTCCTGAAAGACACCACTTATAAGGCTGTCTGAGATTGCCCAGTGCAAATAGACTCTTTACAGTAGGCATGTGTTGAAAACAATTACTGGCAAGTGTTTTAACTTTACTGTTGCTTGGTGCAGTACATAACATATGGGGTCAACAATAGACTAACGAAAAGCTTAAAGCAAAACTGAAATGTTGCACAGGAGCTTTGAAATGCTCCAACATCTTCCTGCAAACCTATAGAGACACGTGCATGCATAGGGCTGTACACATGCTCTGGAAAGACCTGAAAAGGCCCTAAGCTCTCATCTCTGGCTGACTTTGAAGCTCTCTTAAGGCAGGAAGTGAAGAATAAGACAGAGATATCAACTGCCTAGGTAAGTGTTGAAGATACACCACAATAGATTCCCTCAATGAACACTGGGAAATTTATTGGTTCCAGGCATTTAAGAAACTCTCTTTACAGCTGACCACTTGGCTGACCAAGCAGAGAATTCAATGGACACACATGACAGGAATAAAGACTTTACAGAATTATTCCAGGAAAGTCACTAAAGTAAAAACAACAAATACAACAAACCACAACAAACTGTAAAATTGAGGGAAAAAGATTTCCACACTTGCCACATTATATTGTTGTAGATGTCCGTGTTTCAAAAGAAATTGTGAGAAATGCAAAGAAACAAAAAAATGTGACTCATACAAAGGAAAAAAACAATCAAACAAAAGTGTCTCTGAGAAAGCCCAGATGCTGGACCTACCGAAAAAAAGACTTTAAATCAGCTATTTAAAATATTTCAAAGATCTAAAGGAAACCATGTCTAAAGAACTAAGAAACCATGAGAATGATATCTTACAAAGTAGAGACTATCAGTAAAGAGATATAAATTATAAAATCAATAACTAATCACTATAATTGATTGTTATATTTGATAAAAATCAAACTCAAAATCAGTGTTGATGGGCACACAATATATTAAGATGCTACTTGTGGCAATAACAGCATAAAGGTGGGGAGAATAGAGCTAGGTAGGACAAATTTCTTAAATACTATTGCAATTAAATTGTACTAATCCAGCATCGATTGTTGTAAGCATCCAGTAAACTAATTCAGAATATTATATATATACATACAATATATAATACATATAGAAAATATATATGTAACAGAGAAGAAAACAGTAATGGAGGAACAGAGTAACAAGAAAGACATAGACAAAACAAATAGCAGATAGCAGGTGTAAATCCTATCTTATCAATCAAAAGTCTGAGGTTGATATATTGTATAAAGACATAAGCCAACAACTCAACTACAAATTAAAGGGCTGAAAATAAAGAAATATAAAAAATATACAAACAACTAAAAGAGAGCTGGAAATTCGCAAAACATATTTTAATGCACTATAAAAATGTTATTAGAGACATAAAAGAACAATTTGTAATGAAAAAAGAATCAACCCATCAAATAACAATTATAAATATATATGCACCTAAAAACAGAGCCCCAAAATATAAGAAGCAAAAACTAATAGAATCAAAGTGAAAACAGAGAATTCAACAATAATAGTTGGAAACTTCAACACCCCATTTTTCAGAATGAATAGAACAATTAGACAGAAGATCAGTAAGGGTACAGAAGACTTGAGCAACACTATAAACCAGTTAGACCTAACAGATGCATATGGAATCCTCTATCCAACAGCAGCAAAATGCATATGCTTCTATTATGTACACAAAATGTTCTCCAGGAAAGACCTTATTTTAGGCCACAAAACAAGTCTCCATACATTTAAGAGGATGTTAATCATACAAGTATGTTCTACAGCTACAATGGAGTGATTTGAGTCAAGAACAGAAAGAAAGAAAGAAAAACAGAAACAGAAAGAAATTAAGGAAATTTGCAAATATGTAGAAATTAAATAACACACTCCTAATGGGTCAAAGGTGAAAATCAGAAGAGAAATTAGAAAATACTTGAGATGAATAACTAATTTAACTGCATCTCATGCATTTTGAAGCGTTGTGAAAATACAATATATCAAAATGCATGAGATGCAGTTAAATTTGTGCTTAGAAATAAATTTATAGCTATAAATTACTAAATTTTAAAAAAAGTTTTAAAATCAACAATCTAAACTTGCACCTTACAAAGCTGGAAGAAGAGCAAACTGAACCCAAAGCAAGTAGTAGAAGAAAATAGTAAATATTAGAGCATAAACAAATCAAATAGAGAATAGACAACCAATAGAATAAAATTAAGTAAACCAAAAGTTGGTTTTTGGAAAGAGCAACAAAATTGACAAATCTTTCACTAGCCTGACCAATAAAGAAAAAGAAGACAACTCAGTTTACTGAATGAATAGTGAAACAAGGGTCAGAACTACCAACTTTACAGAAATAAAAAGAATTATAAGGAAACATTATCAACAAATGCAGGCTAACGAATTAGATAACCCTGATAATATGAAAAAAATCCTAGCAAGACACAAAAACTGATTCAGGACCTAAACTGACTCTAGTAGAGACAGAAAATCTGAATAGATAACAAAAGAATGAATCAGTAACCAAAAAGTTCCCCACAAAGAAATTCCCAGTCACAGAAGGATGAACTAGTGAATTCTATAAAACATTTAGAGAATTAACACTAACTTCACCAACTCTTGCACAAATTATAAGAGGAAAGACTTCCCAATTCATTCTGTGAGGCCATTATTTCCTTGATACCAAAACCTGGCAAACATATCACAAACATATCAAAAAAAAGAAAATTATAGATCAATATCCCTGATTAACATACATGTAAAAATACTAAACAAAATACTGGAACGCCTCATCAAGCAATACATAAAGATATAAAAAGGATTATTCACCGTGACCAAGCGGAATTTATCCCAGGAATGCAAATTTGGTTCAACATATGAAAACCAATCACTATATGAAAACTAATCACTATAAAACACCATATAGGGCTTCCCGTGGCGCAGTGGTTGAGAGTCCGCCTGCCGATGCAGGGGACACGGGTTCGTGCCCCGGTCCGCCAAGATCCCACATGCCGCAGAGCGGCTGGGCCCGTGAGCCATGGCCGCTGAGCCTGTGCGTGCAGAGCCTGTGCTCAGCAACGGGAGAGGCCGCGGCAGTGAGAGGCCCGCGTACCGCAAAAGAAAAACAAAAAACAAAAAAAACACCACCATATAAATAAAGGCCCAAAATGACATGATCATCTCAATAGATGCAGAAAACACATATGACAAAGTCTAACACTTTATTGGGATAAAAAACACTTCATATATTAGAGACGTGAACATGCTTACCTGATAAATGACATCTACAAAAAACCCTCAGCTAACATCAAACCTGATGGTAAAAGTTTAAAAAGTTTTCCACTAATGGAAATAAGGATATCTGCTATCACCAATTCCATTCAACATTGCACCGAAGTTTCTAGGTGGGCAATTAGACAAGAAAACGAAATAAAAGGCAGCCAGAAAGGAAACAGAAAGTAAAACTCTATTTGCAAATGACATCGTCTTGTACATAGAAGGTCCTAAGGAACCATGCAATTACATCAGCCCATTTGAACAGTCGATGATAATCTTCCCATGTTAAGATCAGCTAATTGGTAACTTTAATTACAACTGCAAAGTCCTTTGACAGAAGTACCTAGATTAGTGTTTGAATAACCAGGGGATGAGAATCTTGGGGGGGACATCTTTAGAATTCTGCCTACTACAATCAGTAGCCATTAATTTGGTTCCCTTGTTCCCTTTGCTATGTTATAAGGTACTGACCAAAATCTATGAGGCCTAAAGTAGTTATGTTCCTACGAGTACTCCCTTTACTGATTCGGTTGTAGGACACTGAATCAGCATAGCTAATCATCAGAATTGCGAGCCTTCATTTGCAGAGAACTAGAATCTTCTGAGTCCTTTCCAACCACTTTAATTGGTAAAAGTCCCTGCCCACTTTCATTTGGCAGAATCTCAGTCTACTGACCATCTGGCTATGATTCAAAAGGTACATTCTTTGAAATTTGTATCATATTTATTTCAATATACATTTATTTTATGTATTTGTTCAGTATGGATTCAGTATGAGGCTGAATTAATTTGAATTAATACTCATATAAATTTAACAAATAAGTCACCTGCCTGTAAAGATAAAATTTCTGCCAAAAGGAAAGCAAATGCTATAAAGGAAAAAGTTCTATGTCTACAGAGAAATTGTAGCACATATTATTTTTTGGCTCTAATTGGTGAAATAATATCATTTACTTTAAGATAGGTTTACTACTAATTTATGTGGAGTAATTTCATTGACGTCATATCAGTTAATTCAAATAATCATCTGCGTTGTCAATTATGATTCCCTGACTGATATATTACCTGAATTTGAAATAAAAGGAATGAGGAAATAAACAAATATATTATCCAATAAAAAATAAGCATCACGTTTATAGAAGAATTATATAAACCTCATGTAGCTTATTTTAAACGCACACATGCAGGCACACATCAAGAACCCTGATATCATGAACTTGGCAATCAAAGAATTTGTGGGAAAGAAAAACAAAAACGGAAGCTCTCTGCAAAACACTACTTGAGGCAGAATGATTTATGACGTACCAAATGTGTATGCCTTTGAAATTAATTATGTGGTGTGGCTGGGTTGTTGCATTATCCATCAACCCTCTCATTTCCACTGCCTGATTGGACAGTATTGGTAATTATTAGTAACAGGACTGTCAGCTGTGAAGGAGTTTGGGTAGAGATGGGAAAAGAGGGAAGGAAATGGTACTGACGAGCAAAATCTGTAACCTTTGGGTGACATAATTCCTGATATTCCCAAATACACTTTTGGCCTAATCTTCATTTCCAGAGACCGTATTCTCTAGCCATAGCAGACTGCTATATCATTGCCTGGGCACACCAAGTAACTCTATATGGTCCTTATGGGGTTCTTTCAGTTTGAAATATTTCTTTCACTTCCTTGTCCATTGAAATATCATTCATCTTTCAAGTCCTTTCTCAAATGCCCTTCTCCTTTCCAGTGTCAGAATTTGCCTATAGCCACAGAGCAATCTGCTCAGACTAATATTATAGTACTTTTCTAATTTCTCCCTGTATTAAAATTAACTGGGTTATTCTTGAGAATGCTTTCCAGATAGGTCATAAACACTCTAATACGCAACATGTATCTTAAAAATCTTTATAACATTCAAAGCCTTTATCATGATGCCTTACACACACTGGGCTTAATAAGAGCTTTTGAACTGAAATTAACAATTGATACCAACATATAAAATTATATTTCATAAACATAATAAATTTTTCATCTTTAATTTTTACTTTTAAACTAGTGTAACTACAATATTAAAAATGCAACAAGTGGAGAAATACACTGTATACCCACTTAATGAACATAATTCTTATTTTTATTATAAGGAACAGGGTTAACTACTGTAATAAAATCTCCTCCATAATTGAAAATTCAGATGAATTTTTAAATAACAGTGTAATGAAGCTGATTTCTTTGCAAAATCAGAGTATAGATCAAAGTAAGCTTCACCGATGTTTGCTACAAAAATGAATTGAATACTGACCACTAAAATTAACATTATAACTTATCTGTTAGTGGAGGAATTTTATCCTTTACTTATGTATCCCCATTGCATACTGTCAGATGCAAAAATGCTCAATTCATGTTTATTGAACAGACTAAGGGACAGCAAACTATGACCTGCAGCCAAATCTCACCTTCCACCTGATTTTGCATGGCCTGAGAGCTAAGGGTTTTTACACATTTAAATGGTTAAAAAAATTCAAAAGAATAGTATTTTATGACATGTGAAAGTTATATGAGTTATAAATTCCAGTGTCCATCAGTAAAGTTTTATTATAATACAGTCATGCTTTATCTTTAAGTATTGTTTATGGCAACTTTCGCAGTATGGTGGCAGAGTTGAGTAGTTGGGACACAGACTGTATACCCTAAAAAGCCACAATTATTTACTATCTGGCCCTTTAAAAAAAATATGCAGATCCCTGGAATAGAACATTAATGTTCAGGTTAATGTCTCCATTACTAAATTGCAGCTTCACTGGGGACAAGATCTGTGTTCTTGTTCACTATTATAGCTACACATACACAATGTGTGGAATAATATATTTGCCCAATAAAAAGTTTTTAAATATATAAAATAAATAAACGTTACTTTTTCACTAACATCAAAATGAATGGATATTAAGACTATAAAGGCTATAAAAACTTGATCTAGAGAGTAAGAATATGAGACTCTTTTCTATTTTTTGTCTTTTGCTGTTTCTTATTAATAAAAGAATCTAAGTCACTGTCTAAACAACACAGCCTGCCAAGTATTGAGAAATAGATTATGGTTCCTAGTGCCCTTCAGAAAGGGCAACATAGATCAGTTTAGGACATCCTGGTGTTAGAAAAACCAGTGATGAATATAATGCTTATATTAAAAAAACAAGAAAAACCTAAAAGCTTTGGCCTGAGGTTAAGCTACCACTGCAGCTAAAACACTGATAGAAAGGTTGCTATTTCCTTAGCCTGAAGAATCAGGTAAAGAAGCCACGGACATGCAGGTCCGCCATAAATAAAGGGCAGAATTCTAGAAAGAAAAGAGCCTTAAAAAGGGGTGACCCATGTTCTATGAATAAACTCTACCCAAATCTCCACCTAAAACTGAAGCATGCATGGGCAGGGAACACTTCTAGTAAGTAAAGCTAAAAGAGCTGAATTGATATTTGAACTACTGAATTGATATCTAAACTACAAAACAGAATTCTCAATTTGAGTCTAAGCAAGCTAATCATCTACTTAAACGAAATCAATCATAAATACTCTCAATAAATATAACAGAGACTCTACAGTAGTAAATTTATGATGTCATAGATATGATCCAAAATTATTTGACAGAAAAAGGACCAGGAAAATACGACCATGCCATGGGAAAAGACAGTCAACAGAGGTCAATTCTGAGATGAAGGAGACAAGGATTTTTAAATTACAATTATACTGATGCTCAGTGAAGGACAATACACTCATAATGCATGAAAGGATAAGAGATCTTAGTAGAGAAATTAACACAATTTAAAAGCAATTAAATGAAAATTTTTATATAATATCTGATATTTTTAAAAGATCATTAGATAGGCTTATAAGCATATTAAAGATGACACAGAAAAAAATCACAGAACTTGAAAATAAATCAATTGAAATTGTTCAATGTGAAAAAAGAGAAAACAATCAAACTATATAAGACCCTCAATAACAATATGTTAGACATGTTGTCTAACATCATGATGATTGAAGTCCAAGAAGGAGAGGAGAGAAAGAATGAGATGGAAAAATATATCTGAATAAATAAGGGGAGAACACTTTCCAAAACTGGTGGAAAAACAATTTAAAATTCATGAAGCTTATTTAACCTGATTAGGACTTTTAAAAATCTCACGCCTAGGCACATTATAGCCAATTGATTAAAACCAACATAAAACATCTTGATAGCACTAAGAAAAACAAAGCTATATTAAATATAGCAAAACAATCATTTTAATAACTGTGAATGTCACATCAGGGAATAGGGAGGCCAGAAGACAGGGAAATAATATCTTTAAAGCACTAAAAGAAAAACATGTGCATGAAACAATTCTATATCTAATGAGAATATATTTCAAGAATAAAGGGAAAATAAAGACATTTTCAGTAAAGGAAAACTAACAATTTATCATCAGCAGAACTGGACTACAAGAAATACTAAAGGAAATTCTTTATGCTGAAGAGAAATGATACTAGAGACAAACTCAGATAGAAGAAATGGAGATTATTGCAAGTAATGTATATGATAAAAGAATATTTTTCTCTTCATTTATTTTTAATAATATTTAAAGAAAAACAGCATTGACTTGTAAGATTTATAACTTACATATTATAGATTATAGACGTAATACATGGGATCACTATAAAGTAAAGGACAATGAGAAAGGGATAAATGACCTATGCTTTTCTAAATTTTCTACATTGTAAGTATATTTTACAATATCAATTTTAAGTATACTATAAAGAGTTAAGAGTATACGCCATAATCCCTAGAGTTACTACAAAATTAAATGTTAAGACATACATCTAAAAAGCCAATTAAAAACGGATTTTTAAAAATATTCAAATAATCCCAAAGAAGGCAGAGAAGGAGACCAAAAGGATCAAAAACAGAATGTTCAAACAGAAGACAAACAATAAAATGTTGAGATAAATCTAACAATACCAATTATTACATTAAATTAAATGGATTAAACATTCCAATGAAATGAATTATCATAATGGATACAAAAGCAAGATTCAACTATATGCTGTCTCCCAGAGACACACTTTAAGTATAAAGACACAGACAGGTTGAAAACAAACGATAGGAAAAAACGTATCGTAAAAACAACATAAGAAGAGACAGATGACTTGCACACTATTTTATCACCTTAACCTAAATGATAGTTATAGACCCCTATACCCAATAATTGCAGAATACACATTCTTTTCTAATTCACCTGGTATTTTCACCAAGATAGATTATATGCTGTATCATAAACTAAGTCTCAAAATATTTTAAAAGATTGAAATAAAAGAATGTATTAACCAAAAGGTAATTAAAATGAGAAGTCAATAATAATATGTCAAAACCCCACAAACATAATATTTGGAAATTCAACAACACACTTCTAAATAATCCATGGGCCAAAGAATAAGTTACAAAGGAAATTAGAAAATGTTTTAACTGAATAATATATATCAAAACTGGTGAACCAAAATTTCCACTTCAGGAAATAAGAAAAAAAAGAAAAATAAATAAAAGGAAAATCCTAGGTAGAAGAGAAGAGAAGAAGAGAGGAGATAAAACACAAATAATCAACAGCAGGAATAAGGGGGGTTGTTGCTATACATTCCACAGACACCGAAAGGATGACTGACTCTTAACAACTTCATGCCAACAAATTTGACACAGTAAAAATAGAAAAAATGGATTTCATAAAACTAAAGACTTCTCATTAAAAATATCAATAAGAAGATTAATATACATTCCACAGACTTGGAGAAAATATTTGTAAGCATAAATCTTAGAAAGAATGGGAAGCCAAGATATATAAAAACTGGTACAAGGAACTCTCATCCATTGCTGATGGCAATGCAAAATGGTACGGCCACTTTAGAAGACCGGCAGTTTCTTATAAAACTAAGCATACCCTCACCATAGAGTCAAGCAGTCATGTTCCTTGGTATTTATACAGAGGAGTTGAAAACTTACGAGCACACAAAAACCAGCGGCTGGATGTTTACGGTAGCTTTATTCATAATTGCCAAAATGTGGAAACAACCAAGATGCCCTTCAGCAGGTGAATGGGTAAACTACGGTACATCCAGACAGTGGAATATTATTCACCACTAAAAAGAAATGATCTATCAAGCCATGAAAAGACATGGATGAAACTTAAATGCATATCAATACATGTCATTATACATTTGTCCAAATCCATAGAGTGTACAACGCCAAGAGTGAACCCTAATATATAAACTACGGACGTTGCGTGAAAATTATGTGTCCATGTAGGTTCATTGATTGTAACATATGTACCACTCTGGTGAGGAAGTTTTGTAGTGGGGGGAGGCTGTGTGTATGTGGGAGCATGGGGTGTACAGGAAACCTGTGAGGTCTATTCAATTTTGCCGTGAATGTACTCCAAAATTAGAGCTTATTTTAAAAATTACAACTCATTCATAAAAAACAAGTAGCCCAATAAAAATTAAGCAAAATATGTGAGCAGAAAATTTACAAAAGAAGATATATTAATAGCCAATAAGCTCACGCAAAGGAGACAAATATCAACAGTCATCAGGAAAATTCAAATTCAAACCACGGTGAGATACCACCACATACCTAGCAGAATGATCAAAATGAAACCACTAAATAGAAAATATTAACAAAGGTGCAGAACAACAAGACGTCTCATAGATCGTTGGTAGGAGTGTGAAATTGTACAGCTACCTTAGAAAAAGCTCTGGCAGTCCTCATAAAAGTAAACATCCATTGACGCAGCATTTCAGTTCTAGGTATTTACCAAAGAGAGTTAAAAACATATATTCACAATGACTTGTACAAAAATATTCATAGCAGTTGTATTTATAATAGCCCAAAACAGGAAAAAAACACAGGTGTCCATCAACAGGAGATCGGACGAATAAACTTATTCAATTGCAAACTGCTCAGCAATAAGAAGGAAAGAACTCATGTTACATGCTACAACCTGGATGAATCTGAGAGCAAAGTGAGAAAAGTCTTACACAAAAGGGCATACAATGCACAAGGTCATTTAAGTGAAGTTCTAGAATAGGCAAAACTAATCTACGGAGGAGGAAAAGGGATTAAAGCAGTGATTATTTTGAGAGCAGAGGATGGGAGCAAGGATTGACTAGGTAGGGACCTGAGGGGACTCTCTGGTGTGACAGTAATGTTTCACATTTTGTTAGGGGTTTGAGTTGCACAGGTGAATGCATTTGTCAGAACTTATCCAATAGTATTGATACACTTAAACTGGTATTTTCATATAACGTAAGTTTTACTTCAAAGGGAAAAAAAAAAGAACTGTAATGAATACCTAACTCCAGCACAAGGACAAACTTTTTCTTAAGGGACCAAATAGTTTAGGCTTTGTCGACATACGGTCACTGTCACAACCACTCAACTCCAAGACTAGTAGTACAAAAGCAGCCACAGACAATTTGTGAATGAATGGGCATGGCTGTGTTCCACTAGAACTGTATTTACAAAAATAGGAAAATGACCCACAGGACATGGTTTGTTGATCTCTGAGTGTAGTTAATGATACCATGTTGCCGTATTTGCGGTGAAGTTATTCCTGCAACTTTCTCTGAATGCATAGAAAATATGACAGATTGATGGATGGAGAAAGGGTTGGGTGGATGGATAGATATTGATAAAACAAACATAGAATAGTAATTTTAATTACATAACCTAAGTGGTAGGTATATGGTTAGTCACAGTAAGTTTTTTCAAACTTTTTCACATTCTTGAAAATCTTTATAATAAACTCTTGTTGGGGGAACATACAAATAAAAAAATAAGTGGGTTCATAGATCCTGTTCATAGCTTACTAGGCAAAATAGAGCTAATACGGCCATAAATTAAGAAACACAGTACAGATGAAACTTTCAAAGCTATTATGTGCTGCCCAACAATCCCACATGACCAAAGAAATGCCGCAGAAATGGGTCCTGCAGGTGTGTCTGTGGAGGATAGCAAAGGACCTCCAGTCCTAGACTATGATCATCATACCTCCCTAGAACAAAATAAAAAGACTGGATGCTGTTTAATAGTGTGTGTGTTTCATAATATAATATATGGGTTTTAGACCCAATTTAGCAATTGGTTAAAATAACAAAAGTTCTCATAATCCCATTTAAACCTAATTTTAAATACCCAAATAAGAAAAATAATCTGTGGTATAAAAGGAAATATTAACTTTTCAAATAATGTTTTTTTATCTTTGATAACCTATACAGTTTAGGTTTACAGAGAACTATATATTTTAAAAACCTCACGTATCACCTTTACCATGAGCTGAATTCTAGAATTATTTAAAACTATTTTTATAAGAATTAAGAAAAACTCATATTTTATGTTAAAAGAAAAACTTATAAGAAAAACTATTATATTCCACTCTTTAAAAAAAGTTTTACTATCATTGCAAAGATATATTTGAATTTGTGTAATGATACTATTTTATCTAATTACAATGTTATACACTTTTAAAAATCAATACTACATCTTAATCACTTTGCCTCAAGCTTTAGTAGACTTCAAATATTGACACAGTGATGTTTTTAATGTTCTAATAGATTTTCAAACTTAGCTCTGAAAACTTCTCAAGGCATTGATTACATGATGAAATATACTAATCTGGAGCACTGACAAATTATTTCAAGTGTAAGTTAATCAAAAATTTTATTACTACTCATGAAATAAGGATTGTTGAATGGAGACAAGATTCCAGCATGACTACTTTTTCCATAAACATTTTCAAGCACCTTATATCTGAAGGCAAAACACTTGCTTATTTAAAGCAGTCTCTAGGGAAATACTCATATTTTAACATTTAATTGTAGTTATAAGAGATGCATCACTATTATTAAAACCACTAGCCTTCAATTATTATGCTAGGCAACATTTTGCCCCTCTTTCCCTATGAGGCTTATAGTATTATTATTATTTCCATTTTACAGATGAGGAAACTGAGACCACACAGCTAGGGCCAGTGTTCAAACACAACCAGTCTGACTCCAGAGATCTTAAATTAAACCAAGCAATATAGCTAAGATAGTGTCTGCCTACATAACATTTCAATTTTGATGTGAATTGATCCCATTTTATCTCTTTACTAGGCTATCAAATGGCAAAATAAGAAAAGAGAAGGAAGAAAGAAAGAGGGAGGAAATGGAGGAGAAAAGAAAAGAGGTGGAGACCCTGATGTTGTCTAACTTCAAGACGAGGTGGCAAGAAGAAGAGAATCAGAGCCACATATAACATAAAAAGAAAATATCAAGTATGCTGCCCATGATGGAGGCTAAGGTAAGTAACTGTATACTGTGAAAAATCTTCTTCTAAGTAAAAGGAAAAAACAGTGAGGAGGTTCTAAAAGGGAAATGGAATTACAATGGCTAAAATTTGGGAACCAGATTTAATATCACCATCTAACACAACTGTATCCATAATAAATGTCTCATGTAATTGCAGTGAGTCGGTCCTGTTTGTGAAGTCTGGCTCCCCCCGTTTTTATTTTTAGTGATAAAGTTGGCTTATTCCTAACAATTGTTAAACACTCTTTTTTAAAACTTATTTTTGTCACCAAAGCCAAGGACAATAAACTCCATTTTACTTACATAAGAGTTAAAATTAGGAACACCAAAATTATTCAGAAATGTACTAAACATCAACTTTTATCAGGTATTTTATGACAAGCTCTACTTACAATATCTTACTTAGCTCTCAAATCCTATCTTATGATAGATTTTAGAGTTGAGAAAACCAAGGTTTAACAAAGTAAATTGCTCAAGATTATATAGCTAGTGACAGCACCAGCATTCTAACCACATGTATAGTATTTATGTAAACATTTCCAAACCACTAACATCTAATCACTTTAAATTGTCTCTAGGGAATACTCATATTTAACATTTAGTTGTATTTATTTGAGAGAAGTATAAATTTTATTAAAAAATCACCAGCCTTCAATTAGTTATGCCAGGCAAAAGACTACCTCTTTTCATACCATGTGTAAGGCCATCAGGTGAAGGCAGGCAGAGTCAGTTTTTCCTTTACTAAAATATCTTAATCACCTGGTATAAAATGGCAAGTGAATGAACTTCATTAGTTAACAACTAAAGAAATGAATAAATGTCTGGCTCCAGAACTCCCATCAGAGCTTTCTAGTCAGCCGAAGAATTCAAGTATTACTAGAGAAAGCTAAAATCAGTCTAAACAAAAGCAAAGATATTTGACAAATTAATCTATGGAGTACTATGTTTAAATTTCACAGTTTCCTTACAGAGTCAAAATAGCTAGAAAATCCCAATTATTATCTAGATGGACCTTTGAGGTCCCAGAAACCCAATTATAAGTATCTAATACGACATTTTAGAATCATAAATATCTTGAATATAGTTAAAGAATGTATAAAATTAGACATCATCATCCTTAATATCTAACCATCAGCTCTGATTCTACTGTCCTTACCAACCACTTGACCAAAAAAAAAAAAAAAAAAGTTCAAAGCACTTACCAGACATATCACCGTTGTGGTCATGAAATGGAGGTGATGGGCCAGTTATCCCACTCCTCTTTGCCCAGCCAAGTCGCAGACTCTGATCTTGCATCATACTACAGAGTCCATCCTCAAAATCACATCTTTCATAGTTTGAGCCTAATGGGAGAAAAAAGAAATCCACTTTCACAACCCCACATGTGGCTTTTTGAGAAATAAAACAATAGGTGAAACAGAAAGCTTAGGAACAAATTACAAAGAGATTAACATCAGGATAATTTCTCACAATTTAAGTCTACTTCATCAATGCAAAGCTTTTTTGCATATGACATTCAAATAAGTCACCACATACTAAAAACCAGTGGTCATACAGAAAGGATGCCACTCATGAGGCCAGAAGACTGAGGGCCTAATCTTGATTTTCTCTCTTATTAACTGAGGGCCTTGCTAAACCACTTAACCACACCAAGCCATTTTCTTCACCTATGAAATTGAAATAATGGCATGCTGCCCTTTCTCCCTCAAATGACTGCCGTGAGAATCTTATGACATAATATATATATAAATACAACTCTTAGGCACCACAAAATACGAGGCATTATTATTAAGGTTACATCTTCAAATCCACCTTAATGTTCCAGCCATATCAGAATTTCAGGTTTGGGCAGACCATTTCAGAGAGGACCCTCTGATACAAATTCAGCCATTGTGGCTGCGACGGAACCCTGGGATTAAGCATAGCACCTCCCTGTTGAATCTCAATGTTCTTGCAATCCCTGGTGTTTTTAATCACAACAAGGCCTTTTCTGGCTTTTTTCTTTTCTTTTCTTTTTCTCTTGGTATAAGTGATCCAAGAGGCTTGGGAGAGGGAGAAAGACCTGGACACTTGGTTGCTCACAATAACCCCCCAAGGAGGGCTTTATTCCATTATCCACCATCTGTAAATGTCACTCTCTAAAAAAAACAGATTAATTCAATGGCAACTATACCGTCCCTGGGTGGTAGCTCTTAGTAACTGGAGATGTTCCTTTGACAAGCTTGTTCTTGTGCTAACTGGTTGCATTAGCCACAGTGGTTATTCTGATTAATAGACAGACAGTGCCTGGCAACCCAGTCACAAAAACGTAATTTTTAGTCACATTTCGGAAGAATATTACTTAGTAATAATACATCTGGTGCATATCCTTGAGAACATCCATGTGAGTACTGAAAGCTGAATTAGAAACTACACTTTTAAACATTATCTAAACCTGCTTTATTACCAATGGTCTATTCTATTATTTTTAGTCCTAGATTCCTTATTTTGCAAGATTTTACAAAGCAGCTGTATTCTGTAATGTTAACAGGTATCTTCATAGCCACGATTTACTGAGGGAGATCAGTGCTAGGCATTCTAAGTGCGGTAGTTTATTTACTCCTCAAAAAAACCTTACGAAGCAGGCAGCCAGTGAACGTTGGGGCCAAGATCGGAACCAGGTCTTTTTTGACTCCAGAACCTGAATTCTTAAAGCTCTGTTCCAAGGTCTCATTGTTAAGCCACTAACCCACTTTTACCTCTAGAATTAGAGGCCTGTCAGCGTTTCTAATACTGAGGAAACCAGTATTTCCAGGCAGAATTCATGTCATTCTATCTAAAAGCTGAGAAACTTGATTAGTCTGTGAATCATACCGTGCTTAAATTTACAATTGCCTTAAGGCCTTTGAAATATTTAGAATATCCAGAATATCCCAATCATTACCTCATGGACCCCTAGTGGTCCAGGGAAGCTGGTTAAACAGAAAATGAACTAAATTATATAGTTATTTGTATATGAATGTGCATGTCATTCAACTAGTTATGCATACGTATCTTCATAAGTATGTATGTTTTCAAGTCTCTTTTAGTCCCAGCATTTTTTCCAAAGATCTGCTTGTGATTACAAAATTTCTAAACTATTTTTTATCACCATATTTCAGCAATTATGTGTATGAAATGTACACACACACTCACATAGGTGTCAAACAGTTTTTAAATACCAAGAAATTACCTTGCATTACAATTACTTAGTTGATGTCTGTTTCCAATGTTCTTTGTTCTCTTTAATAAACAAGGATAATGATGATGTATTCTGGAAGTGTTAGAACTAGAAAAATAGCTAAACGAAACATTTTTATTTCTGAAGAGTCTCAACAGGGGTTCCTTTTGTTACAAAATGAATCTAATGAGCATACATTTTTCAACTAATTGTTATTAAAAAAGCAATCATGAACTTCTCGTAACTGCCAGATTATTCAAAAATGCATCAGAAAATTTTCTAAGTATTCATTTTCCTCCCAGTAGAGAACTGTGTATTTTAAACCATTTGAACAATTTTTCCTGAATTGTGGTTGACTTGCCTTTTATAATCTCATATCCCACACATCTACATTCAAATCTGATAGCACTTACTATACTAAAGTGTGTCTGCGTGGAGATTTTCCTGCTACCACAGCAATGCTGCAGTTGGACAACATACGGAACGGGAGGAATGGGATGCAGGAACTTAGGAGAATCCACGTTCGTCGGCTTTTTGAACTTGAGCAACTCATCATTTTGTTTTTAATTTTGTGATCCCACAGGTCCAGCATACTGCAGTGAAAAAGAGAGGGTACCTCCATGTTGTGCTTTGAGGTTGCTTGGAAGACCCAATTATCTTCTGAATTGGCTTCCACCATGCCAGATTCTCTCATTAAAATTTTACTGCAGAGCCATTCATGGATTCAATCATTAACACCATAAGTGGAGAAAAATATCAAACTATATCCTCAAGTGATAGTTAACATAGGGCATGCTTCTGAGAAAATGGTAAGGAATAGAAAAAAATTTTAATAGAGGTAGTGGTGAAGAAATTGATGCAGAACTCGGGATTAACTTAGTATGAGTAGATCATCACAATATAAAGTTCTTAGAAGACAGGGAAACTGTAAGAGTTAGGAGAACTCTAAAAAGGAGAGGTAGAAGGTATTAAAAGCAAGCCATTTATTTCACAGTTTTGCCTGGGCCTATATTAATAATGCACGTTTCTTTTCCTCCTGAAAGTTCTACGAGGCACAGTTGTAGACTTTCCTAATGTTAAATCCTGCTTTTCTTGGAAAACTGTGCCAAAATATAAAATGCATCATTTTAACCATTTCACATATATAGTTCTGTGACAAAAACAATAATTCACATTGATATGCAACCATCACTACCATCCAAGTCCACAACTGTTTCATTTTCCCCAGCGGAAACTTTTCATTCCTCCCTCCCCTCAGCCCCTCGGAACCACCATTCTACTTTCTGTCTAAAAATTTGACTACTCCAGGTACCTCATGTAAGTGGAATCATGCAATATTTGTCCTTTTGTGATTGGTTTATTTCACTTAGTATAATTGTCCTCAAGGTTCAGCCATGTTGTAGCATGTGTCAGAATCTCCTTCCTTTTAAAGCTGAATAATATTCCACTTATGTATCTACCATATTTTATGTATGCATTCACCTGCTGGAGGATACTTGGGTTGCTTCCACTTTTTGGCTATTGGGAATAAGGTTGTTATCAACATGGGTGTACAAAAATCTGTTGGAGTCCCTTTTTTCATTTCTTTTTGATATGTCTCCAGATTTGAATGGCTGTATTATACAGTAATTCTATTTCTAATATTGAATGGAATTGCCATACCATTTCCACAGAAGCAAAAAGGCTTTACGTTCCCACCACCAATGCACAAGTGTTCCAATTTCTCAACATCTTTGCCAATACTTGTTATTTTCTTGGGTTTTGTTTGTTTATAATAGCCACCCCAATAGATGTGAGGTGGTATCTCATTGTGATTTTGACTTGCATTTTCCAAATGATCAATGATATTGAACATCTTTTCATGTGCTCATTGAACATCTGGATATCTTCTCTAGAGAAGTGTCCATTCAGGTCCTTTGTTCATTGCTTGTTTTTTGTTGTTGAATTGTACGAGTTCTTTATTTATTCTGCATGTCAATGTCTTAGATATATAGTTTGAAAACATTTTCTTCCATTCCATGGATTGACTTCTCATTCTGATAGTGTCCTTTGATACACAGAAGTTTTTCATTTTGATGAGCTGTAATTTATCTAGTTTTTCTTTGTGGCCTGTGATTGCCAAAAAATCATTGCCAAATCCAATGTTATGAGGCTTTTCCCCTGTGTTTTCTTCTAAGAGTTTTATAGTTCTAGCTCTTACATTTAGGTCTTTAACCTATTTTGAGTAAATTTTGGATATGCTGTAAGGTAGGGGGGTCCAAGTTTAATCTTTTTGCATATAGATGTCCAGTTTTTACCACACTGTTGAAAAGACTATTCTTTCCCCATTGAATGGTCTTGGCACCCTTGTCAAAAATCATCTGATAATCTATGAGACAGCTAATTTCTAGGCTCTCTATTGTATTTCATTGGCCTATGTGTCTGTCTTTATGCCAATTCCATATTCTTAATTACTGTAGCTTTGTAGTAAGTTTTGAAATCATTAAGTGTGAGGGCTATAAGATGGTTCTTTTTCAAGATTGTTTTGGATATTTAGGGTCCCTTAAGATTCTATATGCATTCTAGGATGAATTTTACTATTTCTGCAAAAAATATTCTTGGGATTTTGAGAGGGATTACTTTGAATCTATAGATCACTTTGGGTACTACTGACATCTAAACAATATTAATTCTTCCAATCCATGAACATGAGGTGTCTTTTCCATTTATTTGCATCTTCTTTAATTTCTTCCAGCAACAATTTTTTGTTTTCATAACCTTGGTTATGTTTATTCCTGAGTATTTTATATTGTTTGAGGCTATTATGAATGGACTTTATTTCCTTTTTAGATTGTTCATCGTTAGTGCACAGAAATGCAACTGATTTTTGTGTGTTGATTTTGAATCCTGCAACTTTGCTTAATTTGTTTCTTTGTTCTGACATTCTTTTCATAGACTTTTGGAGTTTTCTACATTTAGGATCACATTTTCTGTGAACAGAGATAATCTGACTTGTTCATTTCCAATCTGAATTGCTTTTATTTCTTTTTCTTATCTAATTGCTCTGGCTTGGACTTCCAGTACTATGTTGACAGAAGTGATGAAAGAGGGCTTTCGGTCTGTCACCGTTGAGTATGACGTTAGTTGTGGGTTTTTCATACACAGCCATTTGTAAGTTAAGGTAATTTCTTTCTATTCCAAGATTGTTAAGTGCTTTTATCTCCTTCCCTTCTTGAGGAAAGCTATTTATTACATAGTTACAAAATTTTACATACATTTTACTGTTTAGAAAATGATTTCCTTCATGTAGATAGCATATAAAAACATTTGTACAAAGAATTACCTCCCTTACTCTCATTTAATGTAAAAATTAATGGCCAGTTCCTGCAAAGGATGAAATAAATTCAAAATAGTCCAATTAAATGAAAGTAAAATTTATTCTCAAAAGTAGATTTCCATGAAAGAGTGCTATTATTTGGCCTGGCAATGTGAAACCATTAATTAATTTTTATCAGGGAAATGTTTATCTTTCACACTGAACTAATTTTATTAGTTTCATTGAAACAAAAACAGGAAAAACTGTATATCAGAAAGGTATGTGATAGCATATGGAATTACAACTTCCATAGCTCACACCAGAATTATCTAATATTACTTAAGTTGGAATCTTGTCATATAGTTGCCTTTAATCTCAAGCCATTGAGCACATCTTTGGCAAGAAATTGACATAGATACCATCATTGTCACATGAGAAAAAGATTTCCAAACCATATTTTAACTATAACACTGTTTCAAGATTAGTGAATTTCACAGAATTTGTTATAATAGCCCAAAGTGAGACATTTTGCTATGATGAATAGGAGTTTTAGTTGATTAATAAAAAATATGTTTAAAACATTTTGCATCCAATGTTGCGGTAAGATAAATATTGCACATGGAATCTCACATTTCACTCTATTAATGCTTATCTTCAAGTATTTTAATGAACTTCTACAACTACTTTTAAAAGTAGTTGACATTTATGTCATCCTACTGAAGAAACAACGTACTTACTATCATCTGATTAAACACTACCACCTCTCAGATTTTCAGAATGCACCTCTAATGTAATTTTCACACATTTCACATACAAATTTAGATTTATATGAAGTAAAGACCTTTCGAAAAAATTATTATTCCTAAATCCAAAAAAGTTTGCGAAAGAAGTTAGGTAATACTTCAAAACTTTATGGTATATTTCATCAAATCAAAGTATCAAAAATAGACCAAATGGAAATGTTCTTAAGCAAGACATGTACGTAGGGGAGAAATTATTTAACTGAATATATTTTTCCATTTTGAGTCACAGTAATTTTAGCTCTAAAAGTAAATGTATGGAACAGTTAATGTTAATGCTAACTTCAGGTATGCTACAGTAATTATCTAATTACTGGAGTAATTTCTGAGAAAATACTGGAGTATTTTCTGGTAATATTCCAGTGGTAGGAACCCACTGCAGGGGATATATCTCAACATTGTAACACTGTATCAACAGTACAGTTTATAGTCTTATGGTTGACTTGGACCTGAATAGCAACATAAGTAATATTACTGTTTTACTGTTGAGTAAAACTAAAACAGAGTAAAGCCTTTATATATCAAATAATTCTGAACAATTACTAGAAGAGAAACTAAATTGTTGCTGTGCTTAATAGAATGAGGAAGACCAGGCAATGGGGTTCTGCGTAGAAGCAGACATTGCAACACTACAAACATAATTTTTTAAAAATACCCAGATCAGTACCACAACATGTACTTCCCTGGCTCAGGATATTAATAAATTCTAATAAAGAGAGATTCTTGTCAACACTAGAACCAAATAGTTGTTACACCTAAAAATTATTTTTCTTGCTCACGATTTATTGTGTTCAATATTGTGTATAAATAGAATTTATTTCATTGTGAAGATTTAGTCTTTTTAAATCTAATATCTTTAAAAAATACTCAGTTAAAATAATAGGTTCAAGTATTCTGAAAAACAGGTCCATCATGTAAAATAAAAAAATTTTCAAAAACACTATTAATAGAATCAGTTGCATCCAAATTTCAACTTCAACTATGCCAATTTCATTTTAAAAAGTCAACATATTAATCTATTTCTTTAAAGCTCACACCATTTGTACTTTAAAGAGGGTCACAGATTAATTTTTTTCCCGAAATGTGACTACTGAAACATCATTATAAAGTCAGCTTCAGTAAAAAAAAAAAAAAAAAAAAAAAAAAAATCTTGTCTATAATTTTAGCATCACAAATTTTCAAGAGAAAAACTGCTTGGCCATCATTATTCCTCCACAATATTTTCCCCCTAGTGGGTGTACAAAAGAAACTCACGCTTTAAAGTGATTCTCAATTTTATCTACAGGTTATCCCATTTTAAATAAAATACCAAAGTGGAAACTTCTCAGAAATGAAAAGCAAAAAAGCCAAAAGGTGACCTCCCAGTGTAACATTTAAAATGAAATTTGTTTATTCGACAAATCTGTTCCTTCACTCTCCTCTAAGGCTGGGCTTATTAGTATCTTTCATGTAGCTGAGACCTTGCCCACTGGGCGGCTTTCCCCTTCTTTCGCATTAACCTTTTCCCTGAAGCAGGACTACGCATGTTATCACAGCAACCACGCAGAAAGGAAGCTTCAGAGGGATTAGTGGTGGAAGGGACTTTGCATTTCTTGTCAAACCAACCGAGTGGTTCATCTTAGCTGCTCACCAAAGAACAGCAAGGGCTTTCCCCAGACAGGCCAGAGAAAGGACAGCACATCCACATGTAGCGTCTCTGGGGAAATGGGACAAATATAAAATGAATCCCCGTCTTAGGAATTGTTAAACACAAAGTGCAATCAAACAGCACGATCACAATTCCCAAACTATGGGAGAAAAATCTTCCACCTGTTTCCTTCTACAGAGAAGAAATTATTCAGTAATCACTCCTCTTGTTTTAAAGTAATAACGACTGAATATTTGAATAGAATTCCAACAATGGTAAAATCAAACATGTAGAACCTTATGTAGGAGAAAAAAATGAAGAATTCTGTAAACACTAATTAACATAGTATCTGAATAAAAAGTAGAAAATACGTTTGAGCATATTGCTCTAAAATACTAGACTTAGTGCCTCTAAATAATTGACTCAATAGTTACTAAAAATCAACATGAATGAACCTATTTAATTGTATGATAATGTTTTTTATGAAAGGTGACTGTAGGAAGGGCGCTAGTTCCATTGATGAAATGCAGTCTTCTTTCAGGATGTGATACTGATAATAGAAACTACAGAAACATGCATGTCTCTGCCCATATCTTCCCTTGGTGAACTTTTATTAATGTTATACCTGGAGTATTTTCCTGCCAGTGAGATCAGTTTATCTCACTTTATGACCTCTTATAATAAACTGGAGGTTCAAAATCACACAATTAGTAGATGGTTTACCCAGGATCCAAGTCTAGGCCCTGCACTCTCTGATGCTTGCACTCTTTCCTCTGCCTTAGAATCAAAGGATATAAGTCATTTATGCTCTGTGTATGAGAGGTACCAACTCACTTGGTGGTAGTGTCCTATAAGCAAAAATAAAATCTTCTCACCCAACCTAAACTTCATTTCAAATATTCCCATACTGAACTCAAACTTAAGCTCATAATTTCCATCACAGCATTTTAAAACTGCAGTCACAAGCTTCTTTCAAATCTTGTTTCACTGATATACCATTAAAAGCTACCTTTCTACATTTCACTCCTTCTTTATAATCGGTAAAACTGATTCAAAATACATCCCATTTAGTTAGAATCTTAGCAATCTGATACCATTTAATTAGAGTTATCTTTATTTGTGGATGTCTCTTTCTTAAAAGGAGTATTTTAGTTTCTGACTGACTCTAAACGCATATAAATGGGATCCGTGCAGGGCCAGGTGTCTTAGCCTCCCCAGGCGGCTCAGCAGCCTCTGGACTAAAGGTGGACAGGACTTGGAGGAGGGAGAGGAAGGGAACTTACATTGTTGTTCATCGCTCATGTCGCCACACTGATCTGTGAAGTCACACACATTGTCAGGAGGCAAGGAGACCCCATTGTCACACTGAAAGGCTTCCATTCCTTGCTGAACCAGTACAGAGGTGAAAACGCAGGAAATCCAAAGGATACCAAAAGCTTCATTCTTCAGGAAAGCTAACATTCTGGCCAGGCAGAGGAGCATTGTTTGATAGGTCTTCTTAGAGATCAGGCCGTTGTAACGGGTGGGTTCATAATTAAAAACATTCTTTCTCTTTTCTCTATTTTTTGATTTCCAGATTTGCCTCTTACGACTGAAACTGCTGGTAACTATCCGCAACTCTTAACAAATGAGTCCAAGGCAGTTCATTTACTCTTTCAAGGGAGTGTCTTTAGAAAATATTTAACTTGAACAATTGCACCATTTCTCTATCTAGCTAAGCACAGATGTTTATTGCCCTATGTATACCATGTTTAAACAATTTAAGCCCTTATGATAAATTTTTCTTTCAGGACATAGCATTAACTACTAAAGGGCAGGCACATAAATGGGAGGAAAATTACAATAAAGTTATAAGTAACATAAAAAGGTTCTATATTAATTCCTATGCTTAATCATGTTCATGTAATTTAGAACATTGTCACTAAAACTCATTCAAATACTTCAGGCCCAATTATTAGAATTGTTTCATGAGAATGAAATGCTTGTCCTCTATCACTGAATGGAAACTTTGCATTGCTTGCTTAGATAAACTGAAAACCACAGGATTTTAAAAACTGAAGGGACATCGGGGATCATTATTTTCCAAATCACATTACTTGGACCCAAGAAAGTTAAGGGATACTTATGAGGAAACACAGTAATTTGGTATTAGAAACTGGAATTCAAATATCCTGCTACCGAGTGCAGTGTTTCTTCCTCTGCAGTACACGGATTTTCATGTCAATGCACCTTCATGTGCTTTTACAAGTGAAACATACAATTTCAGGATCCATATTCAGAATGAACAGTACACTAAAGTTCAGAACACCTGAACTTTATATTATAAATAATAACATTTTATGAAGGTGAATAATTATAGAAATTATATGGAGTTAAATATTCAAAAGATTCCTTTATACTTGATTTCTTAAAGGCATCTTGAAGTTCTATTCAAGTATCTTCTTTTAACTTCTCCACTATAACTGCAAGAGACGGAGACACCAAGACTATAAGAAGAGACTGGAGAATGCAGGGTGGAAAGAACCATAGATCAGGAACAGAAAACGCTTCTGTGCTTTTAAAGAAGATACAAAGAAAGCAGATTTTCCAAATATTCTAAGAAAAAAGACTCAGTAAAAACAATGTTCTAAGATATGAGCATTCAGAATTCTAGGAGGAAAATCCATAATTTGCCCTATTCCAATTGACCACTCCACACAATTTCGCATTTCATTGCTCTGTGCTCCATTCCAATTTCAGAAATATTTATTCTCCTTACCTCTCTGCTTTGTAAATGAATTCTAAGAAACACACTGCCTACTTCTCTCTGTGTATCTCTTAAATGTTGACTCTCCTTATAGTTCCACATTAGTCCTCCTCTCTGCTCAGATTATACATTTTTCTAGGTTTTCTCTTCATGCTCATAATTTCAAGTAATATCTATACATTGTTATCTCCCAAATCTATATCTGAAGTCCTGATATGACATGTTACTCAAACCAATATCTTAAGTGTTCTTCCAGCACACACACACACACACACCCCACATAGCCTAATTGACTTGCCTACTTGAATCAAAACCTAATTTCATCTTCCTTCCGCCCACCCAACCAACCAGTCTGTCTTTACTCCCCTATTCTGTATTTCAGTGAATGGCGCCTTCTTCTGTCCATCTCGCCAAGCCAGGAACCTATATGTTGGTCCTGGACTACCCTTACCCGTTCTACCCATCAATCATCAAGTCTCACACATTCTGTATATGTCAAGACTCCATCAATTCTCAACTCAGCAATACCCTGAACCAGATGTTTCCACTACCCAAAACTCGTTTCCCATTCTTCAGGCAGAGTGATCATTCTGAAGCATAAAGCCACGCCTACATATTTCCGGAAGCGCCATATTTCCTAGCACGGCTTGCAAACACAGCTGACCTTCTGCAGTTCACTGCTGATTACATCTTCCTCTGTGTTCTCAGTCAAGATCTTACTCAATTATTACACTAGCAGTTTTCTGAACATGCCACCTCTAGACTCCCGATCTGAGATCCCTTTCCCACCCCAAGCACCAGGTGAATACTAATTATTCTTTAGTTTCCAGCTTCAAGGACTACTTCTAAAGTATCCTGGCTTATTTTCTCAGGCTGAGTTAAATTTCATTCCTGGGTTCTCTCACAGCCTTCTGTTCTCACTGATCTTAGCACTTCTGGGGCTGGTGTGGTCATTGCAGGCTTACTTCAGTGATTCCTCCGTTAGTCTGTAAGATTGGAGCTGGATTGTGACTTTCTCACTATTGTATCCCCAGTTACTAGCAAAGTTCCTGGCAGATAAATGTTGCTCAATAAGTAATTCCTTATTGAATGTAATTTATCAGGGCTTACCATCATTTCAATTTTTGCTAGGCACATGTAAATAAATGCAAGATGTGAAATTTTTTTTTTTTTTTTGCGGTACGCGGGCCTCTCACTGTTGCGGCCTCTCCCGCTGCGGAGCACAGGCTCCGGACGCGCAGGCTCAGCGGCCATGGCTCACGGGCCCAGCCGCTCCGCGGCATGTGGGATCCTCCCAGACCGGGGCACGAACTCGTGTCCCCTGCATCGGCAGGCAGACTCTCAACCAGTGCGCCACCAGGGAAGCCCAACATGTGAAATTTTTAAATGCCATTACATAAAAGATATATAGAGAAAGGGCCCAAATTTGCTGTCTCACTGAAATAAAAGAAGAGATATTTATCCAAAAAGAAAAATTAAGATATACATTTCTTGTGTTCAATGTGGCTTTTCTATTTCTAAATCTCATGCTATTTTTAAAGGCCCTTTAGATTTTGAAATTGCAATTTGTGTTTCATTGGCAATGCACTACACCATCCCCCTACACTAAATAAATAAGGAATGCATCATATCAAAGCTCATTCCAGGTTTTCCTTTTTAAGGAAGGAAGGAAGAGAAGGAAGAGAGTAAAAATGAGAAAAAGTTAAGAAGAAGGAAGAGAAAGATGCAGCAGAAGAGTGTAAAAAGGCACGCAAACACAGAAACATTTCAGTTTTACGTCCGGATTCTGAATTTAGGTCCCGTAACATTTTATACGTTCACTATTTTCCATTTAGAAAAAAAAAATCACATATTTCATTGCTGTCATAGCTGTTTACTGCCTAGTTTCAGCTGGGAAACTCCTTTATTAACTGTTACCACCTACTAAAAATAACATTACTCGGGCTTCCCTGGTGGCGCAGTGGTTGAGAGTCCGCCTGCCCATGCAGGGGACACGGGTTCGTGCCCCGGTCCGGGAAGATCCCACATGCCGCGGAGCGGCTGGGCCCGTGAGCCATGGCCGCTGAGCCTGTGCGTCCGGAGCCTGTGCTCCGCAACGGGAGAGGCCACAACAGTGAGAGGCCCGCGTACCGCAAAAAAAAAAAAAAAAAAATTATACTGTTTCAAGTGCCATTCATCATTTAGACAAGAAATGAACTGGAATGGTGGCACCTAAGGTAAATCAGTACAATCCAGTAGTATAACAGTTTATAAAGTAAATTTATATTTTGTTGCCAAAAGATAAAATTATATTCAACTGATAATTTCTCTATCACTTTTTCTCTACATATACCAAAAGGGGCAAAAAAATAAACTGGTAGCAACCAGGGTTTTTTTAATCTAGTTTATTGAGGAAAGCTAACACGTCTTAGAGATCCAGTGTTGTAACACTGGGCTGCGGGCATCATACATATTGTCTCATTATGTCCAAAACATCTTGCATTGTTCCCACTTCTACTTTAAAAAAAATATTACTCAGTTGTCCAAGATCACAAATGATGGAGCTTGACTATATAATTTTAATTGAATTATATTGCTTCTGGATGAGACTTCCAAGAGGCAAAGTGACAGAGCAAATTCATTTTAAAAAGAAATGACACTGTTTTATCTTTTTTACAAGATTAAGCACCTACTTTACACTAGATATTGGGCATAGGGAGATAGGAGAGATACAATGAAAGATAAGACAATACACCTAACTTACAATGATTTACAACCTGGGAAGTGCATATACGACCTTCATAAAAAATGTACACACACTGCTTCTAATTTGGTCTTAAAAAGAGTGGATTATGTTTTCTATAAAAAAAATAAGCCAACTCTCAAGCTACAAAGAAGGTAGATGTTGGATGGAGTGAGATATAAAATGCTTTAAAATATATAAATGAGGGGCTTCCCTGGTGGCGCAGTGGTTGAGAGTCCGCCTGCCGATGCAGGGAGCACGGGTTCGTGCCCTTGTCTGGGAAGATCCCACATGCCGCGGAGCGGCTAGGCCCGTGAGCCATGGCCGCTGAGCCTGCGCGTCTGGAGCCTGTGCTCCGCAACGGGAGAGGCCACAACAGTGAGAGGCCCGTGTACCGCAAAAAATAAAATAAAATAAAATAAAATATATAAATGAGCCCTGAGCCTACAAAATGCAGAGCAAATTCCCAAGAGTTGAAAGGGAGATAGAAGGAGACATAGCCAATGCAACAGAGTTTATTATTGAATGACTGTCCTAAAGAATATTTTAAGGAAAATTCCAGAATTAATGTGGAATAATCATTGAAAGAAAGTATGAGATCCAAGAAGAAGGGGTGAGTAAATACTGAAGCTCTATTGCAGATTAAAGTGACCCAGAACCCTAATCTTGAAAGATGAACTGAGAAAGGTCATTAAAAGATTTCTATTTACATAAGATAGGGAAATAGAAGTGCTATCACTACAGAAAGCCAGAGGAAGAGTATGCTAGGGAAAAAATTCCTGGCACCTTCCATAAGGATTCCCATAGATTATGACCATCCAAATAAGAGCTCACAGAGAAAAATTAACCAGCAAATGACAAACAAGACTCTATGACTCAGGACCAGCACAAAAAAATAAGCAAAGGTACAACTAGATACCTGATAATGTCATATATTGGCAGTATGTCATCGTGAATACAAAATAATTATGTATCAAGTGTTAAAAAGATTACATTTTTAAAATAAGCTCTAGGAAGAAGAGACTAGCCATGCTTTTGTTAAAGTGACCAGGAAAAATATAATCACTGAGAATGAAAGAAAAGTAGATGGTATAAGTAGGAAGAAAATAAACAGATGAATAAAGAATTTAGTGAACTGGAAGACACGTATTTTTTAAATGTACAAAATGTACCATAGAGATGGATGGGCACATTTTACAATATAGTTTAAGACTGTGGAACATAGCATGGTAGGGTCCAAAATATGACTAAATGAAACTTACAGGGGAGATTTTAAAAACAGAATGGAGAGGCAGTATTTGAAATAAAACTTTTCCAGAAGTGAAGAAAGTCATGCACTCTGAGGATTCAGATGACTGCAATGACTGCAAGTACTTCGAATCCCTTACCCCTCCCCTCCACCTTCCCTTGATAAAAGAAGTAGTCCTTTCAATTATTCCAATTCTCTACAATCTCTTCTAGAAAACAGAAGCAGAGGGAATGCTTCCTAACTTATTCTGTGAGGATAGCATTACCCTATTACCAAAATCAGACAAAGACGGTAAAAGAAAGAAAAGTTACAAACCAATCTCTCATGAACATAGATATAAAAATCCTCAACGAACTACTAGAGAATTAAATCCAAAAATGTATAAAAATAATTATATGCCACTGTATATATTACCAAGTGGAATTTATTCCAGGTATGTAAAATCAGTTCAATATTCAAAAATCAATTAATATAATCCATCACATCAAGAGTCTAAAGAAGTTATATGATCATATCCACTGATGCAGTAAAAGCATTGGACAAAATCCAACATTAATTATAATAAAAACTCTCAGAAAACTAGGAAAATAAAGAAATTATCAACTTGATAAAGAACATCTACCAAAAACCTATAGCTAACATCATACTTAATGGTGAGAAACTAGGTGTTTTCTCCCTAAGATTAGAAACAAGGCAAGGATGTCCGCTCTTCCTATTCAATATCACACTGGAAGACCTAGCTAATGCAGTAAGACAAAAAAAGAAAAAAAGATATACTGATTGGGAAGGAAGAAATAAAACTGCCTTTGTTCACAGGTGACATAATTTTACATGTAGAAAATCTTTTAAAAATCACACATAAAAAACCCCTGAAACTAATAAGTGGTTGAAGTAAGGTTGCAGGATGCAAGGTTAATATACAAAGTTAATTGATTTCCTATATACCAGAAATAAACAATTAGCATTTGAAATTAAAAACACAGAACTATTTTTATTAGCACCCAAAAAATGAAATGTATAGATATAAATATAAAAACGTATGTACAAGAGTAGTATAAAGAAACCTATAAAATTTTGATTAAAAAATCATAGAAAATCTAAATAGAGCGATATCCCATGTTTATGGATAGGAAGACTTAATGTTGTTAACAGCTCTTCCCAACTTGATGTATAGATTCAACACAATTCTAATCAAAATTCTACCAAGCTATTTTATGAATATCCACAAAGTAATTCTAAAGTTCATATGGAAAGGCAAAGACCCACAATACCCAACACAATACTGATGAACAACAACATTGGAAGACTTCACAACAGTGTGAATACACCACCCGACTTCACAAGTTAGTATAAAGCTACAGTAATCAAAACAATGTGGTACTGGTAAAAGAATAGGCAAATTAATCAATGGAACAGAATGGGGAGTCTGGAAATAAACCCACACAAATACAGTAAGTTGGTTTCTGACAAAGGAGCAGAGGCAATTCAATGGAGAAAGAATAACCTTTACAACAAATGTGTTGGGAAAACTGGACAACCACATGCAAAAAAATATTAATATAAACATGGACTTTAGAACTTTCATGAGAATTAACTCAAAATAGATTATAAACCTAAACGTAAGAAGTTTAACTATAAATTCTAGAAAATAACATTGGGGAAAATCTAGGTGACCTTGGGTTTAGCAATGACTTTTTAGATATAACACCCAAAGCACTATACATAAAAGAAAAAAAATGGGTGTTTGATTTTATTAAAATTAAAAATATGTCTCTGAAATTCTGTTAAGTGAATGAAAAGACAAGCCACAGACTGAGAGAAAATCTTTGCAAAACATTTATCTGATAAAAGACTTGTAATCCAATAAAACAAAGAACTCTGAAAACTCAACAACTAAAAAAAATCCAATTCAAAAATGGACAAAAGAAAAATGGATTATAGCCTTTAATCCAAGACCGGAAACCATAAAACTCATAGAAGAAAGCACAGGGAGTAAGCTTCTGGATGTTGGTCTTGGCAATTTTTTGTTTGTTTGTTTCTGGATTTGACACCAAAAACAAAGGCTGCAAAAGCAAAACTAAACAAGTGGGACTATATCAAACTAAAAACCTTCTGCAAAGCAAAGGAAACCAACAACAAAATGAAAAGGCAACCTATGGAGTGGGAGAAAATATTTGCAAATCACATATCGGATAAAAGGCTAATATCCAAAATATATTTTTTTAAAAACTCACACAGCTCAATAACAAAACCCCCCACAAATAATCCAATTTAAAAAATGGGCAGGGGCTTCCCTGGTGGCGCAGTGGTTGAGAGTCCACCTGCCGATGCAGGGCACACGGGTTCATGCCCCGGTCCGGGAAGATCCCACATGCCGCGGAGCGGCTGGGCCCGTGAGCCATGGCCACTGAGCCTGCACGTCCGGAGCCCGTGCTCCGCAACGGGAGAGGCCACAACAGTGAGAGGCCCGCGTACCACAAAAAAAAAAAAAAAGCGGGGGGGGCAGAAGAATCAAATAAACATTTATCCAGAGAAGACATATAAATGGTCAAAAGGTACATGAAAAGGTGTTCAACATTACCTGGGAAATGCAAATCCAAATCACAATGAGATATCACCTCACACCTGTTAGAATGGCTGTCATCAAAAGACAAGAGAAAATTGTGGGTGAAGATGTAGAAAAAAGGGAACTCTTGTGCACTGTTGGAAATGTAAATTGTTACAGCCACTCTAGAAAGCAGTATGTAGTCTCCTCAAAAAATTAAAACTACCATATGATCTAGTAATCCCACTTCTGGGTATATATCCAAAGGAAATGAAAACCAGATATCAAAGACATATCTGCACACCCATAGTGACTGAAGCGTTATTCACAGCAGTCAAGATATGGAAACAACCTAAGTGTCTGTCAACAGATAAGTGGATAAAGAAGATGTGGTGCACGTATACAATGGAGTATTGTTCAGCCATGAGAAAGAAGAAAATGGCGCGATTTGGGACAACATAGATGGACCCTGAGGGCATTACGTGCAGCGAGCCAGACAGAGAAAGACAAATCGTGTATATCACTTGTATATGGAATCCAAAAAAGCTGAACTCATAGAAATGGAGAATAGAAGGGTGATTACCAGGGACTGGAGAAGGGGGAAATGAGGAGATGTTGGTCAAAGCATACAAGGTTTGACTTAAAAGATGAATAAATTCTGGGGATATGATGTACAGCATGGCAATTATACTTAATAATACTGTAGTAATAATACCTGAAAATTGCTAAGAGGATAGCTCTTAAATGTTCTCATCACAAAAAAAGAAATGGTAATTATATGACATAACAGAGGTGTTAGCTAATTCCATGGTGGCAATCATTTTTCAATATATAAATGCATCAAAGCAACATGTTTGATACCTTAAACTTACACAGTGTTATACATCAATTGTATCTCTATTAATCTGGGGAAAAAATTGTAATGAGGGAAGGGTATGAATAGTTACCTCACCTAAGAAGATATACAGATGGCAAATAAGCATATGAAACGATGCTCAACATAACACGTGTGCAGGTCACGGTGAGTTAAAACAATGATATAATACTACACATCTATTAAAATGGCTAAAATCCAAAAAAGTAGGAACTCTCATGCCCTGCTGGTGGGAGTGCAGAACGGCACAGCCACTGTGGAAGACAGTTTGGCAGCTCCTTACAAAACTAAACACCCTCCACCTTACGATTCTGCAATCCCACTCCTTGGTATTTAACCAAATTTTTTGAAAACTGGGTCCACACAAGTTATTTATAACACTTTATTTATAATCACCAAAAACTGGAAAATATGAAGAAGTCATTCAACAGCTGAGCTGATAGACAAATTGTAGTACATCTATACAATGGAACAGTATTTAGTGATAAGAAGAAATGAGCTATGAAAAGACATGGAGGAAATTAAATACTCTAAGTAAAAGAAGTAAGATTTGATTCCAACTGTATGACACTTCAGAAAAGGCAAAACTATAGAGGAGTGGGATAGAAAGGGTGGGAGGGAGACGCAAGAGGGAGGAGATATGGGGATATATGTATATATATGGCTGATTCACTTTGTTATAAAGCAGAAACTAACACACCAGTGTAGGGCAAATATACTCTAATAAAGATGCTTGAAAAATTAAAAAATAAAGATTTCAAAGTAATTTAAAAAAAAAACTATAAGGAAAGTGAAAAGATAAGTAGTTGCTATGGTTCCAAGGAAGGAAGAAATTGATAGGGCACAGAATTTTTAGGGTGTTGAAAGTATCCTATATGATACTGTGAAAGTGGATACCTGACGTTATGCATTTGTCCAGTCCTGCACAACACAGAGTGAACCCTAATGTAAACCATGGACCTTAGTGAATAATAATGGCAATATTGGTTCATCAGTTCTAACAAACATACCACACTAATGCAAGATGCTAATAATAGGAGAATCTGTGGGGGTGAAGCAGGGGAGAGGGGTTATGTCAAACTCTCTGTACTTCCTGTGCAAAGAGCAATCCTTGGTAACCCTAAAACTGCTCTAAAAAGTAAAGTCTATAAAATAAATTTTTTTTAAAAAAAGTAAAGTCTATTAATATAAAAAAATTAGGCTGAGTCCCGGAACTGAGCAAGAGATCATGATTTTTATTGAGCTGACAACCATCAACCTTCTGCACCTCCATTTCTCCCTTTTCTGCTGGCAGATGTGAAGCAACGCCCTCACTGGCTGCCCATCTGTGTTCCCCCTTCCGACGCCAAGCTCTAATAACCATATCCACAACTTCCTGCCCGTCAAGGCCGTTCAGCTGCCCCTCTGACCTTGAGGATCATTATGGAACCTCAGTTACAGACTCTTGGCTTCTGGCAGTTAGATCCTGCTACCTGGTCTCTATTATTTCAGGGCCCCACCATTCCCTTGGATAAGAATGAGCCACATTCTGTGACCACTTACCTTATCAAAAGGTCTGGACTGCAAAGGAGAGTCACCACTGAACGTGGTGTCGGTGGTGACCCTTTCATCAGCACATTCCTCATGGTCTTGGTCAGTGATGTGCCCTCTGGGCTCCCCCCACCCCTCTAGCGTGTCTGTCTCAGCAATATTCTCTGCCCCGGAAACTCGGGCACATCTACTTCGTTTGCCTTTGTCCGTCACTTTCTCCAGGCTTGTAAGCATCACCCGAGAAATGAGTTCACCCCACCCCCTGGGCTCTTTGCTAGGGTTTAAAATCCTGTGTTGTGAAAAAGTTCTCCCAAGTCCTTGAAGTACTGCTGATTCAGGCCAACATTCCAGAACCTTCAAAATCCAGTCCTGGGGCTCTCCTTAGGCTCTGCACGGTATGGCATGTATGACTGATTCTTACAACTCCTATAGTGTATAATTTCTTTCCTTTGTTATCAAGCCCAGCCCATCCACGGCCAGGTTATGCTGGGATTTAACTCTAGTTATGGGCCTGGCAGCCAAGGAGGGGAGACAGGGACAGCTCCTAAGGAGGGCATCTGTTGCCTTCGAGGAGAGATCTCTGCAGCATCTTGTAGCATGCGGGAAGCGCTGGCCCTTGGAGGACCCTCTCCTACTTCCCCAGCCCCCCAAAGGAAAGGTTTCGGAGAGGGCGGGGGAAGAGAATGGGGTAGCATGTGGGGAAAGGAGCACCAGATACAAGAGAAAGTGCCAAGGTGCAGCTGTTGGAGCCGCCCTGGTGAGAGACTGAGTAGAAAAATAGACAGTGGCCAGATCACATGGGATGATAGAACTTGACCCACCACTTCTGTGGCAACCAGGCCAGGAAACTAAACCACAACCACTGCAGCAACTGGCACAGAATGGTTAGGACTTGCTCTATAACTGCCAGCTTCTCTCCTTTTATGCCCCTGCTTCCAACTCAAGATCAACCAAAGAGAGTCAAACACGGTCCCCAAACCAATCAGATAACATGCCTCACGTGTTATTCGTTAGTCCCCCTCCAGTTTCCCCATGACAACAACATCCAGTGAGGCCACACCTGAAGCCCTTTTTTTCATTATAAAACTTCCCTACTTCCCTGCCTGCCTTTGAGTCTGTGCAAATGATGGCGACTAACTCTCTTGCTAGACCAAGCTGGGAATAAAGAGCCTCTGTGTGTTCTCATTTGGGTGGTCTTTGTTTACTTCCACATCAGTAAGAAGGTTAACACCCGTTCCCCATGCCTTCCAGCTGTTCTACCCATCCTGGGAGAAAGGATGCATCAACTCAGGATTTCAGAGACGAAAGTGCATTAAATGTGTTTAAAGTACAGATCCTCAGTGTGTGCAGAAATTTATGTTAATTCTAGCAGCTAGCCACTCTTTTCGTGAATGTCATAGCACTGCCAGCTTGGGGCGGGGACAGCCCGTACACCTGCCGAGAGGGGCTCCCAGCCAGCCCGTTACACCCACAACCAGGATCCCACCCCACTCCCCATGACACCAGAGTGGAGAGAGGGGTCAACAGAAGGTCAACCTTCCCTCACTGCTTGACGATACCGCACCACCGATAGGTTCTGAGGGTTCGGGGCATTCACGTGGATGTTTTAGTCTCACATTTCAGGGTCTAAGGTTTTCCCAGCCAGGGCCTGACCTGAGAATAGCAGGCCTGCCGGCTCACTCTGAGCCTTGAACTGCTTCCTAAGGACCTGCAGTTTCTCATCATCCCTCTGCAGGGCACTAATACCACTTAGCAGTAACCAGCCAACTCTGCTGTCTTTGAAAGCTTTGGTTTCAAATAACCTAATCGTTGCAGCCTCGAGGGCATTTATTTCCCGGGTCACTACTGGTAAAATCATTAGCAGTTGGGCTGTCACCTTGTGTCAGGAATTATTTTGCCCCACATACCATTCTGAGTGGTGTCCGCTTTACTCACAAGGTCATGAGTGCACCAGTCCCCAAACCCCATCTTACCACCTTCTCTCCTAGACCATTCTTGTTATGCAGGTCTAAGAGCAGATGCTAAAATGGAAGACAAGATACTAATGAGGCAGTAGGAGGGGCGATCCTCATGAAGAATAAAGGGCTGGGAGATGCAGGAGCAGGAAAAGTCTTCTAATACCTCGTAGAGAAGCGAGAAGGGAGCTTGGATAGCAAGAATCTGGGTCTAGAGCACAGAAAATTTTCCAGAAACCATCCCTTCACTGTTTAGACATTATAACAAAGCTATTGACATCACCTTAGAGAAAGCTTTGTGCTATAATGGCCTTTTTCCCCCCAAACTAAACATATAATTTTTGCCTTTAAGACTTGAGAATGTTTTGCCGACAATTTTGTTCCCACAGGACTTGGGTATATAGTGTGATGACTACAGTCTTAGTTGAAGAAGAGCCATCCAGAGACCCTGGAGTAATCAAAACTGTATGATCTCTCAAACTGTGGGGTTCTATTGCTTTCCTCCACAGTGGGGTGGGTGTTTGTTATTACTGGTTTCTGCCATAAAATAAATACAACTCTATAGAGAGCTAACTGTGCAGAAGTGAAGAGGGTGTAAAGAGGTTAGATTTCCCACAAATATTAGAGTATCTCTTTCAAGGTATCTATGAGCACAAGGTTAAACTTCTTCTCAGCCAAAGTCTTGACAGCAGGTGGAGGCAGGTGATGATCTCAATCGACCACCAACCCCACGTTCAAAGTCCATCCCACTGAAAAGTGACCTTGCGAGATGCAGGGGCATGTTGGTTCAGGTCCCCAGCTTGCAGTTGAGTTTATGGAAATACAATGCCGTAGTAGCCAGGCTGTCTAACATAGCCTTGTGGCCCCACTGGACTCTTCTTTCATTGTATTTAATATTGATTTTGATTTTAAGAAGATAAAACATTGATTTCAAATTTAAGGGAAAGGGCATATTTTGAAATGAATCTCTTCTGATTACTCTCTATTCAACTAGCTTTAAGAAAACTTTATTATTAAAGACATATTTTCTAAAAATTATAACCAAACCAGAAACTTACCTTGCGGATTTTAACATAAGGGTACTTAAAAATCGTTTGTGTAAGATAACTTTTCATTAAGCTATAATGAGAATATCAATAGTGGTCTCACAGTCTTGCTGGAAATTCATAGGAACTCTAGTTGCATAGTTGGACCAAAAACAAATGTTTCTATTGGAAATTAAAAGTGATTCTCTGATAGAGTAGTATGGTAGAGAATATCTAAGAAATATCAAGTAGCAAATGAAAGATGAAGGAAATAGGGCCCCTCTTTCTACCAAGGGTACTTTCCATGAGCAGGATGGTGAGCACACAGCTTGAGCTGAGCCACCAGCAAGCACTTCACTGGCGCATAGATCCCAGAAGAGGAGAAACTAGACTGCTTGAGGCCCAAGTGCAAACCTCAGGATCTCATGCTGAACCAACAAGCAAGCTTGACAGGAAGCCTCGCCATACTTCCCACAATGGGAACAGCGTGTTTGCGTAAGGGTAGGATTTGGTAAGGTGGAATAACTGGAGAAGGTAGCCATCCACAATATTATTTGATCTGAGTTTACCTCATTTATTTAACTCTGTATCAGACTGTGAATGGTACACAGGCAAGAACACTGTTTTAGTATGATAGATATTCCCAGGTAAAAATCTATACCAAAGAAAGCTGATGGGTATATGAAATCCCTAAACTTGGCAACACTGAAACCCTGTTTAGGAAAAGGAATTCTATTTAAAATAAAATTCATATAGGTTTACAAATCTTCACAGAGATATTCTATATGATTTAGAAGAATCTCACTCCAGTCTTCTCACAATTTAATTTTTGTACTTAAACCATATATGTAGGCCTCTAGTACAACTCTATCCTTCCACTGAACAGTTATTGAATATTTGTCTTATCCAAAGCTTTTGTTGTAATGTTTGAGAAGCCAACCCTTGACAAAGACAGCTAGAGAAGAGTGACAAAAAATAATAATCATTACAGAGAGAAGGATTAGAAACCAACAAATTGGAAGATTAAAGTAGTAAGTCATTAACAGCTTGACAACATCACAACAGTGATGGACCTTCAGATGTTAAGGTGACCAGTTCAGTTCAGGAAATACATGATCAGAAAGAAAGAAAACAAATTCACTGGATATTCATGTGTCTGTGTTTAGAAAAAAAAGTAGAACTTGGACCATATTATGTTATCTAACAAGTGACCAAAACTCTTATCACTCCACATGACATACAGAAGACCTGGCATTGTAGGCTTAAAGACAGAAGCTACACAAATAAATCAGACATGGAATATGCCAAATGTGATTAAATCTTAGTGATGCACGGTTCCTTGACATTTGTTTTTTAAAAAATTATTTATTTTTTATTTTTAACATCTATGACGTTTGCTTTCGTACTTGACATTTACCCTTTGTTCTTTGGCAAGAGTGCGGAGGTAAGGGTGGGAGGGAGGGAGCCATGGGAAAGGCTGCTTGTAATTATTAAAAAACTTCATAGAAGGGTCCTTCAAAAACTTGCAGGGCTTCCCTGGTGGCGCAGTGGTTAAGAATCCGCCTGCCAATGCAGGGGACACGGGTTCGAGCCCCGCTCCGGGAAGATCCCACATGCCATGGAGCAACTAAGCCCGTGTGCTGCAACTACTGAGCCTGTGTGCCTAGAGCCCATGCTCTGCAACAAAAGAAGCCACCGCCATGAGAAGCCTGCGCACCACAACGAAGAGTAGCCCCCGCTCCCTGCAACTAGAGAAAGCCCGCGTGCAGCAATGAAGACCCAACGCAGCCAAACATAAAATAAAAAAATAAATTTATTTAAAAAAAAAACTTGCAAGAACAGGAAGATGTCCAAGTGAATAACAGAGAACGATTTTTTTTTCTTTTTCTGCTCTTCAGTGGTAAACAAGGACACGTCTGGTATTTCTCATTCTATTCACCATTCTATTCTCTCTTGAACTACTTTTGCTTCAACCTTTTAAAGGCCTGTTTGTGTTCAGAGTTCTTAGAATTACAGCTGAATAAAATCCAGTCAGAGAATAGAAGATGGGTATGGTATGGGTTTGAAGTGAGAAAGCATGAGTCAGAGACACTTGCTGCAAGACAGTGGAAGGTACGTTTAAGGCAGATGATTAACAAAAGCAAGCAGGACTAAGAGAGAAATTAGAAAGATTCACTAACTAAGCTAAACATAACATCAAACCATCAATAAGAAGTTGGAATAGTACCTATACAGAAGGCAGGACAACTATCATTGCTCCACTAGTAAGTAGGAAGCAAAATTGGGAAAGGAAAAATGATCATTTATGATGTGTGGGTATGTTGTAGAAACGCAGGGAAATTACTTATGAAACAATCCAAAGGTATACAGTTATATAGTAAGTGTAATTTAACGCAGTAAATTAGCGTTGAATAGAGAGCATCCAGCCTGAAACAAGATTGTAGAATATGATTGTTGTAGACAATTCTGTAATCTAACGAAAAGACACATTTTTGTCAAGGCTATATTTGGAGTACTTAGAGGAAAATGTAAATGATATTCATTGCTCACTGCCTTTCTTTGGAGAGCTGTGAAGTAGTGATGAAAACTAAAGCAGCAGGGGATGGAACAGCAAAACCGACTATGACAGGAGAGCCAGAAAGTGTGAAAGAGGAGAGAATTTACCCACTGGATCTCACGTCCCACTGGTGTAAACTCCGGGCTGCACAAGTAGGATGGGTTGCACAGGCGCAGAGGTCTCCAGGTGGCATGAACCAAAAAGCCTCTTGTGGTGTCTGAGTCCGTCTGGACTTCTATAACAAAATACCATAGATCGGGCGGCTTATAAACAATAGAACTTTATTCCTCATAGTTCTGGAGACCGGGGAGTCCAAGATGAAAGCACCAGCATATTGAGTGTCTGGGGAGGACTCGTTTCCTGGTTCATAGACAGCCGCCTTCTCCATGTCTTCACATGAAGGAAGTGGGGAGGAAGCAATCTGAGGTCTCTATAAAAGTGAGGTCTCGGGGCTTCCCTGGTGGCGCAGTGGTTGAGAGGCCACCTGCCGATGCAGGGGACACGGGTTCGTGCCCCGGTCTGGGAAGATCCCACATGCCGCGGAGCAGCTGCACCCGTGAGCCATGGCTGCTGAGCCTGCGCGTCCGGAGCCTGTGCTCCGCAACGGGAGAGGCCACAACAGTGAGAGGCCCGCATACCGGAAAAAAATTTAAAAATTTAAAAAGTGAGGTCTCTGATTGCATTCACTTTGACCAAATCATGTCCCAAATCTTGGGGATTTGGTTTCAACATATGAATTTTCAGAGAACACCAACAATCTATGGCATGCAGGAGGCAAGAAACAAAAGGTACAGGGGTGCAGTTCGAAGGCAATGAAGAGCTGAAACAAAAGAGAGTCTCTGAAATGCTGCCCAAGAAAAGCTGATGCAAACAATATTGAAAACCATGATGCAGATGAGAGCACCAAGGTAGTGAAAAGAAAAACTCTGAATGCTATTCCACTCCAGCAGTTCGAGGTCAGAAAGATAAGGAACAAAAGTGGCAGAGAGGCAACAGTTGGGAATGTAGGATGAAAGCCATGACAGTCTGGCATTCCGGAAACTAAACTGAAGATGGAATTCAAGAGGAGAGAGTGATCATCTATGTCAAATGCAGCTGAGAGATCAACTAAGAAAAGATGGACAGATGGGTACTGCAACAATGTGAAGCTTGTTAGTGACTGTCAAGAGCAGCAGACCAGAGCCTACTCAGAGTTCAGGACTGAACGGGAGGAGAGGAATTTGGAGAATTGATTATAGGTAACTCTTTCCAAGAGTTTTGTCACAGTGGGGATAGGAGTGGGAGAGTAACTGACAAGAAGATGTGAGATAAAAAGAGGTTCTCTTTTTAAGAAGAGAAATGAAAACTGGTTTGTATGCTTATGAGACTAACCCAGAAGAAAGGGACAAATTAACAATACAAAAGAGGAGAAAGTTGCTACAGGAATATCGCTGAGTAAAGGGGATATGCTCTACTATCTAGGGGAGGAGCTGCTGGGACAGTTGATCGTCTAGAGGTGAGGCAGAGTATATATATGGATGCAGATTTAGGAGGATGGGGAATTAACAGTGGTGGAGAAACAAAGTCATGAGCTGAGAATGTGTGGAGGAGAGGAGATACTGGAGGTTCGAGGAGAAAGGAGATGTATAAAATAGTCCTACAAGAGAGGAGGGGAGAAGAAATGCACCAGGGACAAGTATGTGACAGGGGGCGGCATTCAGAGCCCACTGGGGGATGACGTGGGGCGTCTGGGCCAGATTCTGGAGTCAGAGAGCTTGAATGAGAACCCAGCCTCCAGCACCTTTCAGCTATGTGATCTGGGCAAGTTAGCTAAGCTCTCTCTCTAAGCCTCCCTTTCCTGCTCCATAAATCAGAAATAATAATAATACTTTCTCATAGAAGATTCACTGATTGGATGGATGGATAGATGGATAGACAGATGGAGATAAATAGCATAGACATGTGCCTGAAACAAAGTTTTATATGACAGCTATTATCTATCCTGATGTTAATGACCATGAATTTAAATTCAAGATAAACACCAAAGATCAACATTTATCAAAGTCACTTAACTCCTTCCTCTTTCACCACCGAATGCAACAAGTTACCAAGTCCTGTTAATTCTAATTGAAAAAAAAACACTTTAAAATATCATGTTGTGTCATATAAAATTACTGATATTCAATTGCTGATTTTCTACAGATCTGTATACAGTTCAACCTGTTGTGTTCCCTAACTTGTGTCAGACTGACTTTAGATGAGGGACCCAAACCCTAACAGACGGTGGAATTTTTGTCCTGCTTTATTGGAAAGTTCCTTCAAATGCCAACATACGTCTACCTTCACAGCCTTCCCATACCTTTTTTCTATGTCTATTCCTATTCTATTCTAGAATCTCGGGACACACACATACACACACACACACACCCCTTCTAAAAACTCTCTTTTAAAAAAATCACTGGAAAAGGTATTTTTCTAAATCGTAGAAAGAGGCATCTAAGCCGGTCAGGAGAAAACTGAGTGATGAGCTCTCATGAGCTGAAAGGAAAGTGTTGGATCCACTGAGCAGAAAGATCAACTGAGGCCTGGAGGGAGCAAAGGGAGCTTCAGTAGGGATCATCCCTGTGCCATGCCTGAAACAGATTTCCCAGAAAAATATCATGAAGATGAAAGATGAGGCAAAGCCCTGAGAGGCAAAAACCCTGAAAACAATAACCACCAAACCAACCCTCTAAAAAGTCAACTCTCATAAAAATATATATATATATATACCACACACAGAAACCTCAAGCTTGAGACCAAATGACTTGCGTTGTTTTCTATCAATACATAATGCAATAGGTTCCACTGAATCAAACACTCATCCCATCCTGAAAACTTTATATGATACTGCAGTTACTCCAGTTTTGACCCAAAGAGTCAATTTTTTAAAGGAACCTCAACTCTTCTGAACAGGCTTATACACCTGCTGGATAATAATTTACCTTTTTAAAAAAATGTGATCACAATTTCTGAAGAGTTGAAAATATCATGTACATTCACTCTGCTGCTTGGGTGGTAAGTGAGACTGTGTTTGCAGTACCTCCGAGCTGCCTTCCTTTAAACCAGTGAGAATGCCGGGCAGATGAACAGGCTGCACAGTCTCCCTGGACTCCGTGCTGGAGAACATCTCACAAGCATAATGAACTTTAAAGTATGCAAACTACCGCCCATGTTTACACAGGGACAATTTTATTTTCTAACTTAAAATAGCAAAAATAAGTTTTATCTCCAAGAGGAATTCACTACCCAACTACTTCATTTTGAAGCTGAGGTGCCAAGATGCATAACGCATATATAATTTATGTGATTTCTACACATTTTAATTGCCAAATTCAAGTTGAATTAACTGTATTCATGAAAACCCAAGCAGTTTCAGTAACCCTTGGCTTAATCCATATTTAACAAGTACTGACAGGCTTTTTTTTTTTTATTAGGAAGGCAATAATCACACACCATCTGCTGCCAGTTAAATGGAAATAATTCAATTGTTAAACTACAAATGTAAAGGAATGACTTATAAATATGTTTGATTAAAACAGACACTGGGGCTTCCCTGGTGGCGCAGTGGTTGAGAGTCCGCCTGCCGATGCACGGGACATGGGTTCGTGTTCCGGTCCGGGGAGATCCCACATGCCGCGGAGCGGCTGGGCCCGTGAGCCATGGCCGCTGAGCCTGCGCGTCCGGAGCCTGTGCTCCGCAATGGGAGAGGCCACGACAGTGAGAGGCCCGCGTACCGCAAAAAATAAATAAATAAATAAAATAAATAAATAAATAAACAAACAGACACTGGGCAGATTTCTTTTGGCAGCATCTGGTGCAGCCAACTCTCGATCATTGAAGGGTGGACAATCCATCCCCTTTCCTTTTTTCCCTCCCATGCTTTGCAATTTCAGGGTATGAGCACTTTTGTCATAGAATGAGCAGAACAAGAAGTGATGGAAACACATATATCCCTGCCAGGTATATGACTCCACGTTAAAAACAGTAATAACATTCCTTGTTTTAAATGACAAAGAAGTGACCAAAACACTAGTCACCTATATGGTAACTAGGAAACAGTACTTTTCATTGTACTATAGTGTTCAGATTCATGAATTTCTAGACATAAACATTTAGGAGATGAAATTGTCATTAATCACCGCTTAGTTCATTCAATTCTGAGTCCATTTATGAAATTTATATTCTCCATGAGTCAACTTATACAAATATCTAAGAATTTTCATCACACATGGCAGATGGTCTCTCTGATCCCTAAGCTAACTGATATAAGGACAAAAGACAAAAAGATATAAATACAGAGATATTAGGAAAGGAGATGATAGCAGAAACGAGATCAACAAATTTTGAAAGATGGAAAGTAGACAGAGAAATTGTAAAGGAGTTGGCAGAGAAGAGGAGGGTTAAAAAGCTGTATGTCTCACAGAAATCCTGAGAATTTCAGCCACTAGAGGCACTGATGACTTGGAAAGCAGAGCTGAGTTGCAGGAATGAAAATTAGGACTTTATTAAAAGCTGGTATACAAATCTTAGACTCTCAGATCTCTCCCTAACCCAGCACATCAGGTCCTGTCCTCAATTCTAGTCCTTTCTCCCTCCATTCATCATAGAGAAGACCAAAGATCAGCCTCTAAGAAATCCTAGAGTCTCAAATTATATAGCATCATTCACAAATGAGTGCATAGCAAAGGATCACTAATATTTTAAGGAGGCTCAGTGCTAGATATTCTCCCTTTGTCTCTCAGAGCCACCCCCTCCCATCTCTACCCTGCAGTGTGACCCAGGAGGCCAAGCCCTAGAGACTATACCCAGGCTCCTGAATTCTGCCTCCTATGTGGATTAGGTGAATGGGAGGCACCAGCCAGAGATGGCAGGGCAAGAGTCAAATCTCCCTCTCTGTGGGGCTAAAGGTTATCAGTACCAACATTCCCTTATTAGACAATATAATATTATTTAGTAAGCAATATAATAATGATTTTTTTAGTAGCCTCATTCAGGCAACCCTCTCTCCGAGCTGCAGCTATAACTAGTGCTCTCTTCAGGTCCCAACAATTTCTCCCTCCATAGCCCTTTAGGTCCAGGGACATTAACAGCTCTTTGCTGCTGTAAACCTCTGCTTTTCACCATCTCTTATTTACCCTAAACCCTGCAAACAGATCTTCCTAAGTGTGATAATAATATCTTCCAAATATTATTATCTACTAGGATCCTAACTGATACAGTCTCTGACTTGAAAGAGAGAGATCAACTCAAACTAGCTTTTTAGAAGTAGCTAGTAACATAGAGACAGAAGATACAAAAAATATCAGAGAAATAAGGTATTAAGATAGTACATCTAGTAACAAGAACAAAATGTTAGAGAATAGAAAAAATCAGAAGGAAAAACTCTTGGAATTTAAAAATTTAACTAACTGAAATAAAATAATAGAGGTGATAGAAAGTAAAAAAGAAAATCTATCAGAAAGAAAATGATAAACACCAGAACATGAAAATGGGAGAGAAAATAAGGTTTGGGCATTGACCTAGGGTATCCAGTATCCCACTAATAAATAATCCAAAAAGAGAGCAGGGAAAACAAAGAGTGAATGATTAAGAATTAAAGAAATCAGGGAATCTGGGTGAGCGATATACAAGAATTATGTGTGTTATTTTTGTGATTTTTCTGTGATTTAAAAGTTATTTCAAAATGAAAAGTTTATATATATATGATATATGTACATACATATATACATAAAATTTTATTTGGCTACATATTCAAGTAAGAAAAAAATGTTACTTACAAAGGATCAACATGGCACTGAACTTCTCAACAGCAACAATGGGGATGTGAAAGCAATGAATTTATAATGTTAACATTTTGAGGGAAAATTACTTTCAACCTAGAATTTTGAGCCCAGTCAAACTGTCCAAGTTATAAGTTTAAAATAAAGAGATTTCAAAAATCACAAGGACTGAAGAAAATTTATCATGGATGCTCTTTTCCTTAGGAAGCTACAGTAGAACGTGTTATAGCAAAACGAGGTAGAAAACCAAGAGAGGAAGACACTGGATTCAAGAAATAGCATTTCTAACCCTGGGGCTAGACAGTGGAAAGCTCCAGGATGAGAGCTGGCAGCACACCTAGAGCCGTCGGTTGAGGTGGGAGCAGGGGTGAACGGCTAGAGCAGGACATTTATTTTCCAGGGGAAACAAAAAGGAAGTTGTGGGTTAATAGACGTGTTTGAATATTTTGAAAATTATTGGTCTATTGAGTATTTGGTGGGAAAAGACATGTAAAAAGAAAACTAAGCAAATGAATGAAAAAGCAAGAGAGAGATGAGAGACAGAGACCACCATTAATTCCAGGAAAAAAAGACAAAAGGCTGTGCCAGAAAGAAGACCATCAACTGTTCAAATCATAATAATAATGGTATGCACTGTGAGTAATAATAATATGCACTGACTATTGGCATAAATAAAAACTATAATACAACTCATCAAGATGATGGTGTTGGTGGTAAATGAGTAAGATGGTCTAAGAGAGGCATACTGTCAATCACCATAACAGGAAGCAAATAAAGTCTAAACATTAATAATTAAGAAATCACAGGGGGCTTCCCTGGTGGCACAGTGGTTGAGAATCTGCCTGCCAATGCAGGGGACACAGGTTCGAGCCCTGGTCTGGGAGGATCCCACATGCCGCGGAGCAACTAGACCTGTGAGACACAACTACTGAGCCTGCGTGTCTGGAGCCTGTGCTCCACAACAAGAGAGGCCGCGACAGTGAGAGGCCCGTGCACCGTGATGAAGAGTGGCCCGCACTCGCCGCAACTAGAGAAAGCCCTCGCACAGAAACCAAGACCCAACACAGCCAAAAATAATAAATAAATAAAAATTAAAAAAAAAAAAAAAAAAAGAAGAAATCACAGGACTTCCCTGGTGGTCTAGTGGGTAAGATTCAGTGCTCCCACTGCAGGGGGCCCGGGTTCGATCCCTGGTCAGGGAACTAGAACCTGCGTGCATCTTGCAACTAAGAAGTCCACATGCTGCAACTAAAGATCCTGCATGTCACAACCAAGGCCAGCCACAGCCTAAATAAATAAATAATAATAATAATAAAAAAGAAATCACAACATTTGCATGTTGTTTTAAAACATGGGTGTAAATGCCAGAAGAAACAGCAGGGAGTTAAAGGTTATTGCCTTTGCAGAAAGAGACTAAGGGTTGAATGGGGTTAGGGAGGCAGACCCGTTATTTAGGGTAAGCTTGGCGTTTTAACATTAAGCGCATACATTACTTTGATAAAAATAAAATTAATAACAAATTAAAATACAATGACCATGTATTCCTTATATGTCCTATCTTTCATGTAAAATATATTTATATCTATATTACTTATATCTATAATTATAGATAACTGTCATTAAGTTCAAGGAGCTTTTGGGAAATAAATAACCCATGGAATGGAAGTAATGATGTACCTTAAAATCAGCGAGACGCATGCTCATCTGTTCATACCTCGTTAGATATTCCAGAATAGTTACAATTTCAACTATTTAATCCCACTCTTTTGATAAATATGCTTATGCTTTTCAGATAGTGTGACCTAATTTTCTGCTTGAAAATTACTGTTACCCTAACTATATATTTAACCTATCACTAATTGAACTTAGGCATATCAGAGAACTTAATGCTGTGCTATCGTCAACATTTTACACCAGATACAGAAAAATCTATTGCCTATATCTTCAGTGTGATAAATATCACCTTCAGATGAAACAATCATTGTGCTGGTTTAGCCTTGGCATTTAAAGAATTACAGCTACTATTCTAGAAATATAGATCCATTTTGAAATCACCTGTCACTGTTTGCTTAACCTTTTCAAATAGCTAAATCATAAGGTATGTTGCAAGTAAAGTGAAGAGCTTTAAAAGAGAATAAATAAATGGTAGACAAGGAGGCAAAGGGGGAAAAAAGAGACAACAATGTTTTCATATCCATCAGTTCATCGAACTCTCTTAACTGAATGAAGTAGATTACACCTTACAGATGAGGAAACTAAGGTTCAGAGAGCTTTCAATTTGCCAAGGATCACAGAGGATCGATCAATTTAACTGAACAATTATTGAACAGCTACTGTATACCAGATACTGCACCACCACACACACTAGGAATGTTATGGTGATGGTTTTCAGGGACCTTACAAAGTCAAAGGGGACAGATGACAAAACACTAATGGATAAGTAAGGTACTATGACAGCTAACCCAGGCTTCCTGGAAAACTAGCAGCTAAACTGAAACCTGGAAAACAGGTAGGAATTATCCGGGCAAAACGTATTAATTTTCATTCTAAGTAATATTAACTTAGTATTTGTTGATGAGAATTTTAGAGCATATCCAATATATACAACACATTCTTCCCATCTGCTATGGATAAAATGTGTCCCCCCAAAATTTGTGTTTTGAAGCCCTAATCTCAATGTGATGGTATGTGGAGGTGAGGTCTTTGGGGGTTCATTAGGTTTAAATGAGATCATGAAGGTAGAGCCCACACGATGAGATTAATGTCCTGAAAAGAAAAGGAATAGAGACAAGAGGTCTCTCCCACCATGGGAGAACACTGAGAAGGCTGCCAGCCAGAAAGAGGGTTCTCACCAGCAATCAAATCAGCCATCATCTTGTTCTTGGACTTCCAACCTCCAGAACTGTGAGAAAATTCATTTCTGTTGGTTAAGCTACCCAAAATACCTGGGTTAAGCTACTCAGGTATTTTGTTATGGTAGCCCAAGCCAACTAAAACATCATTTTTTATAAAATTCAAAATCTACCTAGGAAGGCAGAATAAAACCACAAAACAGTATCAGAAACAGGCAGAACTGAATAAAGCGACCTGGTTTTGAATCTAAATTCTTCAAGCGGCTAAACCTCTCCAAGACAGAGTTGTCACCTCTCTAAATTAATAATCATATTGACCTGATAGAACTGTTGTAAGGATTAAGTGAGTTAATAAACGTGAAGTCCCTGTAAAAAGTTCAAAAAGTGATAACCATCACCATTATGATAACAAAAGATGTCATGAGACTGTCGAAGAAAAATTAATCAGTTGATCTAGAAGAGAAATGGGAAATTCTATTCAAGAAAAATTTGAGGATTATAACCTGGGAAGAGCATCTCAGAAAGCTCCAAGACCTGTTCCATTCATTAGAAGTCAAGACATAGTTATAGAAGCTTTTTGAAGTAGAGGGCTGTGTATTAAATGATGTATTACTGACAGTTCACACAATCCAGATCTGTCTTCAGCCTAGAAGATCAAGAAGCAATGTTATCTTTTAAGGAGTTGCCTCGTTGCTGCTAGGAAGAGGTTGCTCTTTCTGGTTAAGCAGGTATTTCTGCCGACTGGGGAAGGTTTGGTTGAGGCATAAAGCAGATACACAGTGCACAGTAGAGGGGAGAGAGGAGGCCAAAGGGCAGAGACAATATTTTATGTTTAAATTTTTCTTGTCTTGCCATAAAATATGAATTTGATTTCACAAGACAATACCTAATTACATGCCAAATGATTAATTAGTATAAAAAATATACTCATTTCTCTCTTCAGCATTTTTGCTCCTCCCTCCCTGTGGAACACACTCTCACCTGCTCTTATCATCTCACCCCACCTCTTATCATCTTTCAGATCTCCATTTAATTACCCACCCCCAGGACTTGCCTCCACTTCCCTGAGCCTAAGAGAGCCTCTCCCTTCCTTCCTCCCTCCTATGGCTCTATCTCAGCCCAGGATTCTTCAAGGACTTGTGACCACATGAAATCACCCACTTTAATTGCATACTTTTCTTATCTCCCTCCTCCTAAGATAACGTAAACTTTATAAAACCAAAGGCATTTTCTTAGCCAATGTCCTTACGCAGAAACAGTACCTGGCACGTTGTAGTGGCCCGATGAACTTTTTGAACAAATGACTGACCGCTGTTGGATTAAGAATGCATATATGAGATAAAGAGAATTCAACAGTTCCTTGGGAAGTTGGCATCTATGTAGAATCTTAATAGTATCTGTAGGGGTCACCACAAGGGAAATAATATTCTATCCAGGAAGCCAGTGTCCACAATTTGGGTAGCTGTCCCCATAGAGCATTAGAATTTATCTTGATCTTGACACACAGTATGTTAGTGTGAGATCGTTACATCTCACCCAGTAGCTCTTGAAAAACCACCCCCTTGGGGCATATCTTTTTGTTTTATTGTCTCTCGGCTATGGGGTATTTTTTGACGAATGTGCACACTGAACAGAATGTACACAATGAGCAGTACCTGCAGAGTTCTGCTGGCACCTAAGGCCTGAGAGTGAGGGATGCTAGATGTCCTGAAACGCAATGAGCAATGCCTCACCACAAAGAATTACCCTGAGGGGAAAAAAACAAAAACAAAAAACACTAGTACTGCTCCCCTCAAAGACAATGCAGGGCAAGGCTTCATAGCTTCTCCCGCTGCTGAGAATTTGGTGTTTCTCTTTTTGAACAACTGAACCCGCTTGCTGTCTAGTTTAACAATTCTCTCCCTCTGCTGACATGTCTACCCTTAGCCAAGAAACTTTTCCTGAGCTGCCTCTTCCAAGAATTCTTCAATTCTGATTAAGGTCAAACTCTCAGTTGTGTATCACACAACTTTAAATCTGTAACATTTTAGTAAATACCTGAAAAGTCGATTTTTTTCCCCCGCGATCTATGGTCTCAAAAGGAGTTGAACTGACAGCATTATAGCTCTTAAACAAAATTTAAAAGACAATGTTTTTTTTAAAAAATAAACATACTAAGTTGGTATGAATCCATAATGCTAGGATTTAGGTAGATGTAGACAGCTGCAAGAGGCCGTATAATCGGGATTTTTATTTACTCAACTCATATTTCTTGAGCCACTACGTGTATAGGCACTGGGCTAGGGATATAGGTGACATCAGCACATGTCTAAGTCAGTTTGGGATGCTATAACAAAATACCATAGACTGGGTGGCTTAAACAACAGACGTTTACTTTTCACAGTTTGGGAGGCTGGAAGTCAGAGATCAGGGTGCCAGCATGCTCACATTCTTGGCAAAGGCCCTCTTCTTGGTTTGCAGATGGATGTCTGCTTGCTGGGTCCTCACACGGCAGAGAGCAGAGAGAAGGAGGAAGCTCTAAATTCTATCGTGTCTCTTTTGAGAAGGCACAAACCCCATGCATAAGAGCTCCACCCTCATGTCCTAGTTACCTCTCAACACCCCACCTCCTAATAGTATCACATTGGGGGTTAGAATTTCAGTGTATCTGTTTTAGGGGAGACACAAACATCCAGTCCATAATAGCATATACAAAGCTTCGTCCTTACACTAATGATATTGAAAGAAAATTCCCTATTGGTCTCTCATGATTCTGCACATCTTCTGAGCAGGGGCACCAACTGCTTTTTGTTTCAAAGATGTTTGTAGAGTGAACAGGCTTGGAAGACAGAAAGAACAGAGGGCAAGTTTGTTGACTGTCCAGTATAAAAATATGTCTCCTTTCAGAGAGAGAGTCTACAAGACTTATTTGGAACCCAGTGTAAAATACTCCCTAAGTATGGGGTTCCTCTACAGTGGTACGAAGCCCCTGAGTACAAAGCATCCACCTGGGCTTCTCTGTGTTACTCCCATGGGACTCAGGGAGCATGAAGAACCAACTGAACAAAGCTCACGCTGCCTGCTATGCCATAAATAGCAAAGTCCTTCGACTCGGAAGTCTCACGTCTTCTGCCAGAACCCATGAGATTGTGAATTGCTAACTTTTTAGCAAGCAATTAGGATACATTCTCAGATTATTCATAATACTTGACAATAGGAAATAGCAATCATGGTATAAACAACCATAGAGCATACACCTTGAAAAATATAATAAAATTGCATTAGAAGTGAGAGGAAGAAAAAAGTGTCCTCGGTAGCATTTGTATAAGATCTCATGAACAAATGTTTAAATGAATAAAGAAAATAAATTTTAAACGGGAAGAAATGTCATGTGTAAAAGTACAGAACTGAGAAATAGGATACAAGTTTAGGGAGTGACAATTCTTCTGGCTGGACGAGAGAGGTGATGAAAACAAAGCTAAACATAAAGGCATTGCTTTCTGGCATGCAGTATTTATTCGGGGGCTTAGATTGGAGAATCAATGATCTATTGCCCTCAGAGGGCAAGAGCCTAGACTGAATAGTCTAAATCTTGTCCCTTCTGCTTCAGGGAACATCTAGGCTGTTTTCGAGATTGGAAACGAGCTGCATAACTTACTCTCAGACCACATCAGCCCTCACTTGAATGACTGTAACAGCCCCCTAGCTGGTCCCCCAACTTCTGCATTTGGCCTACCTACCACACCACTTTGCTGTCTCCATAAGTTGGCCAGAAAAACCTTTTAAAATAGTAAATCAGATCCAATCACCCTTGATTTAAACCTTCCAAGGGTGTCCAATCATACTTGGAATAAACTCTAAATTCCTATCAATCTAGTCCTGGCCTATCCCCCCCTCCCTCCCTCATTCTGAAATTTCTAAAGGCTCAGTATGGACAAGTCTAAGAGTTAAAAACTCCAAGGGGAGACAGTTAAGGGGAGCCAGGGGCTCACACTATTTTGAGTTTTACCTCCTGGAGCTCTCACAGTGAGCTCTCACAGAGCTCTCACAGTGAAGATGAGAGAAAAATCCCCTTGGGCCTCAGGTAGTGGGAAGGAAAAAGTGACAATTTTGAAATATGTCAGAGCATTCCGAACTTAACAAGGTCTGACCTCAAGAGAAACTATTTTATTAGAAACTATTTTAATGTATTGGGCTTTTATCAGAGCCAAACCAACCTGAGGGGAAGGGAAAATACCCAACTCCAGTCCCCTTTAGCCATCCTATACCACTTAATGGGGGGGGGGGGGGGGAAGCTAAGAGGCACTTGTAAAGTTCATTCCAGAGGCACAGGGTCACTAAAAGACCAAGCCCTAATCACAGGACTCTATGACACTTCCCCTACTCCCATACCTCACCACCACATTACTAACAGCTTATTTACTGCAGTTCATCTTATCCAGTACATCATATCTGGCTATCAGGAAATAACTACAAGGCAGAAAACACAGCTTGAAGAGACTGATCAAGTATCAAAACCAGAGTCAGATACAGCATGAATGTTAGAATAATCAGACTATACATTTAGGACAACTATGATTAATATGCTAAGAGCTCTAATGGAAAACGTAAACTGCAAGAGAAGATGGAAAATGTAAGCAAAGTGATAGAGATTCTAAGAAAGAATCACAATGAACGGGTAGAAATCAAAAACACCATAATAAAACTTTGTAGATGCCTTTAATAGGCTTATTAGTAAACAGGACATGACTGAGGAAAGAATCTCTGAGCTTGAGGATATGTGAATAGAAACTTCCAAAACAAAAAATAATGGCTAACGATTCCATAAATTTAATAAAAAAATGTCAACTTCTAAAACCAAGAAACTCACCAAGTCCCAAGCAGGATAAATACATAGAAAGCACAATTAGACACATCATAATCAAATGCTAAAATCAAAAGAAATATTCCTGAAGTAGCATGAGAAAAATTACTTTAAAAATTACTGCTAACTTCTCATTAACAACAGAAGAGGCTAAACGACAATGGAACAACAATGTTTAAGCACCCAGGGAAAAAGAAAACAGTCAACCCAGAATTCTACCTCCAGTAAGACTATTCAAAAATTAGGGTGAAACACAGACATTTCAGATTCTTAATAAAATGTAAAAATTCAGCACTAACAGATAGGCTTCCCTAGAAATACTAACAGAAATTCCTCAGGCTGAAAGCGAATGACACCAGGTGATAATTGGTGGAAGAAATGATAAGAATATGACTACATTTTCTATAACAGCCTAACAAACCATCCCAGACGTTAGTAGCTTAATATAAAAATGTATTATTCTCTACCATGGTCCTGTATATTAATTGAGATCAGTTGGGCAATACTTACTTGTGATCTCTCGTGTGGTTTCAGCCAGAGGATGGCTGAGGCTAGAGTCATCTAAAGACACAACTTTAGATGATTCACACCATGGCTGCTGGCTAGAAGCTTACCTGAGATTTCTCCATATAGCTTGCGCTAGTCACAGCATGGTGGCTGAGTTATAAGGGGAAATGTTCTAAGAAACACAAACTGAAGCTGCAAGGCTTTTTATGAGCTATCATTGAGAGAATAACATAACTTCCACTGTATTTTATTGATGTAGCATTAAAGTCAGCCCCAAGTCAAGAGGATTGGAAATTATACTCCACACTTCAACAGAAGTAGTAGCAAAAGTAAATATGTGTGGCCATGTTTAATCCACCACAAAATATAATCAATCACAAAATGCTCATTTCTTTGTGTTATATAATAGTTTAAAACAAAAATTATAACACTGTATTATGAAGTTTATAAATGTATGTAATTGTAAGTATATGGTGCAATGGCACAAGGGACAGACAGGCAAGTAGTATTACACTGATGGAAGATTCCTATACTTTGCATGGACTAATACAATATTAACTCTAAGTAGATTTTTATTAAAGATGCAAATTGCAAATTCTAGAGTACCACTAAAATGTTTTCAAAGGGGAAGACCTAAAATGTCAACATAATTATCAAAATAGAATATTTTTCAAATATTTGGTTTGCCCTAAAGAAAGTAGGAGAAAGGAAGCAAAGGAAGAAAAAAGAAAGTTAATAAAGTGGTAGATTCAAATCCAACCATAACAATTATGTTCATTTTAAATGAGCTGAACTTTTCACCAAAAAGGCAAAGATTGTCAGGCTAGATAAAAAAAATCAGGGCCCTATAATATGTCTTTAAAAGATGCACTTTAATAGAAATGAAAGGGAGGAAAAACAGATTTATCATGGGTTATATTAACACTGGACGAAACAGACGTCAAGACAAGCAGTATCAAAAATAAAAGACTTCTCATCATGAAAAAGAGTTAGTTAATACATCATGAAGATATAACACTTGTAATGTGTGTGCACCTAACTACAAAGCTGCAAACTACAAGAAGCAAAAACTAACAAAATTAAAAGGCAAATGATAAATCTAACAATATCAGAGTTGGATAGTCTTGTATCCCTTCTCAGCAACTGATAGAATTACTAGGCTATCAACCAGCTTGATCTTATTGACATTTATAGACACTATACCCTAAAACTGTAGGATATATTTCTTTTCAAAAGCACGTGAGCATTCAGCTAAAGAGACCGCATGCTGAGCCATAAAACTCCAGTCATAATCCCAGCAAGGTATTTTTACAGGAATTGATCATCTATTTCTAAAATTCATATGGAAATACAAAGGACCTAGAATATACAAAACAGTCCTGCAAAAGAAAAACAAAGTTGTAAAACGTATGTTGTCTGACTAAAAGATTTACCATAAAGCAACAGTAATCAGTTTGAGCTTGGAATACAGTTGTAGAAAATAGAGTCCAGAAACAGACTCACAGTTACATGTTAACCAATATTTGACAAAGGTGTCAAAGCAATTGAGTGGGAAAGAAAAATCTTTTCAACCAACAGTACTGAGACAACTGGACGTCCAAATGGAAAAATGAGTAAATAAACTCCACCCCTATTTCACACCATATACAAAAATTATTCTGAAATGTAGCAGAGTCCTAAATGTAAAAGATAAAACTATAACACTTTTAAAAGAAAACACAGAAAAAAATCTTTGCAGATTTAAGCAAAGATTTCTTGGAAAGCAGAAATAAATAATCACAAGAGAAAAAAAAAGAAAAATTAGGCTTTCTCAAAATTAAAAATTGCTTATCAAGAGACATCATTGAGAAAACTAACAGCAAATCACAGACTGGGAGAAAATATTCACAAAACATGTAGCTGACCACAGTCTTGTATTCAGAATATGTAAGAAATTCTTTTTGACAAATCAACAGTAAGCACATCAAAAAATGCTCAATATCATTTACCATCAGGGAAATGCAAATTAAACCCATAAAGCATCACGAATGGAAACATAAAGTGGTACAACTACTTTGTAGATATGCTTAGCCTTTGTTACACAAAAAAACATACACCAACACTTTAGCCTAAAAGCTCCATTCTTAAGCATTTATCCAAGAGAAGTGAAAACATATGTACAGGAAAAAAAAAAAAAAGACTTAAAGAATGTATATAGCAGCTTTTGAACCATAGCCAAAACCAAACTCATTTCAATTGCACATGAAACATTCAGCTAGATAGACCACATAAAACAATGGCAAATATCCGTTACTGGGAGAATGAAATGACAAATTGCCGTATGTTCATACGATGCAACACCACAACATGATGAGGAACTAATTAGCATTAACACATGTAAAAACAGGAATGAATCTTACATTGTTCTGAGTGAAAGCAGGAAAAAATGAAGAATCCCTAACGTACGGTTCAATTTAGAGATGAAGTTCTAGAACAGACGAAACCAAAATAAGGTGAAAAAAAAATGAGAACAATCATTGCCTGGGTTAGGAGGAAGGGGGATGGTGGCAAAAGTAGATTGCCTTGGAAGGCACACGAGTGAACTTTCTGGGCAGATGAAATGTTTCATATCACGATAAAGACATGGTATACTAAGGTATATATATTTGTCAAAAATCATACAGATAAGATTTATGCATTTCAATATATATAATTTTACCCTCTCCCCCCAAAAAAGAATTGTGTCCCCACTGAATTAGCAAGCATGGGATAAATAGGCTAAATGATATAAGAATGGTAGAATGATGGCAACTGTTGAAGTTGGATGATTGGTACAGGGGGTTCATTATACTAGTCTTTACTTTGTATATGTTTGATATTTACTATGATATTAATTTTAAATTATTGTATAGCCATCATTCATTCAACAAACATTGCTTTGTGTTTATGTGCTAGGTGTTCTCAGTTTTGATGATAGAGCAATTAATACAACAAACATTGCTACTGTCATGGAGGTCACATTCTAGTGGAGGAAGATTTAAAAAATAAAACAGTAAATAAACAATAAATAAGTTAAAGATGAAGTATAACAGGTGGTCATAAGTGCTTTAAAGGAAAAGTGGACAGAGAGGGGAAATCATGAGTGACAAGGGCCAGGGATGTAATTTCATAATAAATAGAGTGATGAAGGACTCACTGAGATGGTGATATATGAGGAAGAAATCGATCACGAGAGGGAACAAAACAGGCAAATATCCCAAAGTGGGAGTATACCTGGCATGTTCAAGGGGCAGCAAAGTGGGGAGGGGAACAGGTCATTAAGGAACCTTGCAGGCCAGTGTAAAAACCGTTTTTTTTTGTTTTTTTTGTTTTTTTTTTTTTGGCTGTGTTGGGTCTTCGTTGCTGCGCGTGAGCTTTCTCTAGTTGATGCAAGCAGGGACTACTCTTTGATGCGGTGCTCGGGCTTCTCATTGTGCTGGCTTCTCTTGTTGTGTGCATGGGCTCTAGGGGTGTGGGCTCAGTAGTTGTGGCTCGCGGGCTCTAGAGCACAGGCTCAGTAGATGCGGTGCATAGACTTTGTTTCTCCACGGCATGTAGGATCTTCCTGGACCAGGGCTCGAACCTGTGTCCCTGGCGTTGGCAGGCAGATTCTTAACCACTGCGCCACCAGGGAAGTCCCAAAACTTGGGCTCTTAATTGTAATGAGATGAGAGGCCATTGAAGGGTTTTAAACAGAGTAGTGATGTGATTTTATTTACATTTTAATAGAAACGTTCTGGCTCCTGCACTGGGAATAAATTTAAGAAGGCCAAGGTGGGAGCAGGGAGAACATCCAGATGAGGCAGAAACTAGATCTGAGGATGTTGGTTTGTACCACAGTGTTTGAGTTACGCAAGTTGCGTCAGATCCCGGGCACGTTCTTCAGTGAAAGCTGCCAAGCTGTGCAGCTTTATTTCTGAAATCAAGAACGACTCCCAAATATGGCCCTGACAAATATAAAGATGGAACTTCCTTTTATGGAAATGGGGTAGACTGTAGAAAGAGTAGATCTGGGGATGCACTCCATCCTAGGAGGTCAAGGTGGAATCCTGGGGGTTTTCAACATCTGTCATGGTTCTCCCTAAAGGCTCAGATCTCATCAGATCTCACAGGTTATAGGGTTTTTTTCAGCTCTTAAGAGAGGAACTCTTCAAGGCAGTCCAGATTTTTCTTATGTCTTGTCCAAAAGCTTCTTTCCAAAGAGGGTGAAGGTGGCAAATTTAGAATGGCGTGAGGGAGAAAGGAAATCCAACTCTTTTCTGTGGAATGTGAAGCCACGTGACTCTCAAATTTCAGACTGTAGTCATTTATTGTCCCAAATACAATTTTAGATTCCGAGTGCATAGGAAGAAGGAAGTTAAATGGAAACAACATTAAGAGATGGTGGAAACAAGAGTGTATTGGAATATTGTGAAGAGGGTTAGGAAAATGGATAGGACAGTAAGGAATCATGTTGATGTATCTAGTTGTGGCATGTCATTAAGGGGAGCTTTGGCTCTCAATCTTTAACTTAAAAGGTTAACGCTACTTTAGCTTCTTAATGAGATTATAGTATGGATACAGACCATTTTTCAAAGTACTAGTTCGAGGACAATTGGTATAAAACTATGATTTGAGCCACAGATTTCTGAACACTGCCCGTAAAATAAGCCTGGTCGTGTTGATATTAAGGTTGTTTGGTTCAGGCGTCTAGGGACTGCATCTGTTTTTAGGCCTAGGGAAGGTACAGCCCATGAGTGTAGCACGTCTTCGGAGGAGACTAGTATTCGGACACTGTTATCTCTATGGGTAAGACTACTCGGTTGTCCACCTCTAGTAGCCGTAGTTCTCCTGGTTTTAGGTCTGATGTTGGGATTATGTAAGAGTCGAAATTTAGGTCTTCGTAGTCAGTGTATTCGTAGCTTCAGTATCACTGGTGACCCATTGTTTTTACAGTGAGAGAACGGTTATTAATTTCATCTGTCATGTAGAGGATTCGTAGGGAGGGTAAGGCAATTAGAATTAAAATGATGCTGGAAGGATGGTTCAAATGGTCTCTACCCCTTGGGCGTCTATTGTACTGGTATGTGTTAGTTTAGTTGTAAGTATTAGGGTGATGATGTAGAGGACTAGGGAGCTAATTAGGAAAACAATCATTAATGTATGATCATGGAAGTGTAGGAGTTCTTCTATAATGGGTGATGTTGCATCTTGGAAGCCTAGTTGAAAGGGATATGCCATGGAGATATACAGGATTTTCACTTGTAACTTAGCTTTGACAAAGTTATATAAGGTTTTACTAATATCTCGTTTATAAAGAAATACATAGTGGTTATGATGTTGGCTTGAAACCGATTGGAGAGGGTTCGATTCCTTCCTTTCTTGATCATTTTGGGCTGACGTATGCTGGCTCTTCAAATGTGTGATATGGTGGAGGACATCCATGTAGCCACTCAAGGCTTGTGCAAGTGTAGTCTACTGATATTACTTCTCGTTTAGATGGAAATGCTTCTCAGATAATGAAGACTATCAGTATAACTGCTGTCAGTGAGATAAATGAGCCTATTGATGAGATAGTATTTCATGTTGTTTAGGCGTCTGGGTAGTCAGAGTATCGTCGAGGTATGCCAGATAAGCCTAAGAAATTTTGTGGGAAGAATGTTAGGTTTACACCTACGAATATGATTATAAAGTGGATTTTTGCTCATGTTAAGTGTATATCCCGAGAATAGCGGAAATCAGTGGACAAACCCTCCTACGATGGCGAAGACAGCTCCTATTGAAAGTACACAGTGAAAGTGAGCAACCACGTAGTAGCTATCATGAAGAACAATGTCTAGTGATGAATTGGCTAGAACGATGCCAGTTAGACCACCTACTGTGAAAAGGAAGATGAAGCCTAAAGCTCATATTAGGGCGGGGGATCACTTAATATTGCCCCCGTGAAGTGTTGCTAGTCAACTAAAGACTTTTACCCCTGTGGGGATAGCAATGATTATAGTGGCTGATGGAAAGTATGCCCGTGTGTCAACGTCTATACCCACGTGAACATACGATGAGCTCATACAATAAAGCCCAAGAACCCGATAGAATTCAGAGAAATAGAAAACCCAAAAGAAAGAAAGGCAGGTAGGCAGGGAGGGAGAGAGTCACCAGGATGATATAAGCAATCAGTGTTTTTGTGTCATTTCAAATATCTTGTGGAAAACAAAAGCTAGAGGACCTTTTCCTAACATCTTGCAAGTTTACCTCTGATGGTTGTTAGTTAATTATCAGCTGTCATTTCAATCCTCCCCTTCCTCCTCTTTGGATGAGGGTTCCCACTGGAGATACTAAAAGTATCTATCCCTCCATTGTCTTGCTTCTGAATGCTGTTGGACTGGTTCCTAATGCTTGGAGCTACCGAAGCTGTCCAGGGATAGGGAGAAACCATGCCCAGTGATATGAGGAAGACATAACCAACACAGTGAGGATGTTACAGAGGATGGAAAGGGTGTGGTTGACCTTCGTGCCACTGAACAAACTCAGGGACTCTCTATTTCTGGATTTCTGATTATGCAAGATAATGCTTTCTCTTGTTAAATCATCTTCAGTCAGGTGTTCTATTATTTGTTACACAAAGTAATCCCACCTGAAGCACTTCCTCTGTACCAGGGGTTCTCAAAATGTGATCCCTATCCTAGCACTCTTAGTCTCACCTGGAAATTTATGAAAATAAAATTCCCAAGCCCTAGCCTAATCTCTGGAGATGAGGTCCAGCAATCCATTGTACCAAGGTGATGCTGATACACCTCCATTTTGAGAATCCCTGCTCAGTACTTTAATGAACAGAAGCAGATGGATTAAAAAAAAAAATTTTTTTTTTTCATTCCATTCCCCTAGATTCTGACTCCTAAATGCAGGTCCTATCAGGGTAGGACTGAGAATATACCTCAGTTGAAAGAGCCACCCTTACATCTTGGAAACCACAAACAAGGAATCTATGGGAATAATCGTGTAAAGTCTGAAGCAATTGTGGTCTCTGCCACAAGTTTATTCTCCAAAGCATAACTATTCAAGAGAGATATTGAAAATTTAGCTACTGGAAGGAGAGGGAGGTAGTAGTTCCTACGACAGGTCCTACCCCTCAACAGGCCACATCATGGTCAAAGCTGATTTCACAGCCGTTGCTAATATCCTTTCTATATGCATATTTTAACCACCTCACCTATAATCCCCAAGCTTGGTTCCCACTGATAAATTTATGTATCAGTTGCTGGCAGCAGCTAAGTTTTTTAAGCATGGCCAATCGTATTTCATACACCCTGAATTTAAAACATTTGAAGCTAATTTAGTGGTTATGTCTAGCATTAGATATTTTTAAGTGCAGCAATAAACTCTTATTGCTCTCCTGACTGATGGAACATGTAATACAGTTGCCACTGTGTGTTTTGACTGTCAAGATGATTCATTAGGTCCCATATAAACTATTTTAAGAGAGAGCAGGTTACATCACATAACTTGAATAAAAGTTTAAAACCAAGGTCATCAAAGTGCTTGAGACTCCTTTTAGAATTAATTGAAATTCAGGTACATTCTCTGGAATGATTTGAAGTCTCTTCCCAAATATACAAGCCGTCTGAAAGCAACAACTTGCTGCCACGCTAACTGAGCTGTTAAGCAATTATCAGTGACAACTGTAACTCAGGGCTACGCCAAGCGGGACTTACACACAGCCAGCTTTTTAATTCTTTCAGCTGACAGTTACTGGATTAATATTTGACACAGTTCAACCAGCTCCACTTTATTGGTGATCCTGGGACCCCAAGATACCGAGAGCCTCCTACATGCCAAACTCTCTGCTGCACAAATTCACACCTATAATCTCACACTCGTTTTTTTACTACAATTTCAAGCAGAGAAAACCAGAACCCAGAGAAGATAAAGAGTTTTACCATGACTCTAGGACTAGTCACATATGAATTCGGATGTTTCTGACTTCAAAGTGCTTTCTCCTTGTATAGCACGTTAGGGTTTGTGTGTCATCATCTGCCTAATTCTTAAAACCATCTTGTGGTTTTCTTGGGAGAAGCCTAATGTGTAAGAAATTAGACATCTTCCATGTTTCACTGTGCATTTTAGAAAGAGCTGTTCCACTGTAAGCCAGTCCTCAACTACGCCATAAGTGGTTACACTCTTAAATGGGAAAAGAATTTGAAAAAGAATAGATACACGTATATGTATAACTGAATCACTTTGCTGTACACCTGAAACTGTCACAACATTGTTAATCAACTATGCTCCAATATAAAATAAAATTTTTTTTAAAATAGTGGTTACGTTAATTTATAGGACCTCTCACTTCCTTCTGTGGGGGAAAGAGAGGAGAGAAAGAATGAATAAAGAAGGAAGATAAGCCAGGACCCAGGCACTTGCTCAACCCCTACCATGTGGTAGCCATCATGCCTGATCATTTACGCACATATTAACTGATTTAACATTATTCTCCCCACTAGCCAGTGAATTAAATATCTATTCCAATGGTGAAGCTTGGTCTTCAATTGGTGAGATAATTTTCCCAGAGATTACAGGACTACTCAGAGGTGCAACAGAGATTAAAATTGAGTTCTGCCTGATCAAAAGTAATTGCTTTTCCCATTATATCTTTAAGATATATGCACTCTCTCTTCTCTCTCTTCCTGGGATAAAACTCTAATAAAAGAATTTCAGACAACAGGGCAAGTCCCCTATTCCCCACTGTAGACAAATGCCTCTTTCTAGTCACCCTGGCTTTGGTCCCAATTAATATCAAAAAAATATATGACTGCGTCACTCAAAAACTTCATTTGTAGCCAAGCACTTGAACCACTATTCTTCCTCTCTTTGCTATTGAGCTTGGTAGTAGGGTTTCACTATCTTTGATTTCCTCTAGGCATCTTCCTGATGGATTCACTGTGAACTAAGTAAGAGGTGAAAAGAGGAACAAAGTCAACTGAAGAAGTTTATAGTGTTGTGATTAGAAAATTAAATGGAACTCCCTTACCAAAAAAAAAGTACATTTTATTTAAAATGCAAATATTCATTACAGATTGATTTACTTTAAGTATTGCATAGGCATTTTCACTAGAAAACTAATGGTTTATAATTCTTTTGTTGTTACCAAACAGGAAGTTTTCAAAATCTAGGGTGCATTAAAGGGCCTACTTTATATAACAGAGTAGGAAATTTTTCACTGTAATGTTTTCCCTCATTTTAATGAGAATCTCAGCAATTCTCAGTATTGTATTTACCAGTGCACATTTATCAAAATAAAAAAGTTTAGACTTTCACATACGGTTAATCTGCAATGATTGTCAAATGTATTCTAATTGATTTAATGCCCATTAAAATTCTATTTTGAAATATAAAACACCCAAACATGAAATAAATGATCAATCATCTAGCACAACCAGAAAAAAACACATTGATTATAAATTATTCAAGTGAAATGGCATCTCAGCAAAATCTTTAGACCATCTCTGTCTGAGAATTAGATAAATAAGAAAAAAATCAAGGTTTTAAATGGATTTTCATGGTTAAATTGGTATTATGCTTCAAACACCCATTAGGAGTTACTAGAAAATACTACTAAAATAAGCCCAATGTTTATATTACTATTGCTATATTTAATGGAAGAAGGTAAAATCAAGAATGTTCCACTAAAATTATGAAGATTATTCATTTTGAGGTTATATGTTAAACAACTTTTTCAGGACTGTAATATGCTATGAAATGAATCTTAAATAAGCCTGAAGATATTTTCAGAAAACAACAAGATGAATTAGTGCTTATGAAAAAAAAAAAAGAAGAAGTTACACAAAGCTTAACAGACTATAAACAAACATACACACATATGGATATAAATAAATTATATAGCTATATCTACATATCAAAGACAGGCAGGGAGAGAGAGGGGGGGAGAGAGTATAATAGCATAAAATCTGGAAAGACATCAAAGATTTGGCACATGTGACTATGTTAAGTGTGTTAAGGACCTGGTCAGGCGATAATTTGCAAAACTGGACTGGATGCATCTAGTGGCCCTGTGAAACAGGCTGTGTGCTTGCCGGATCGCAACTTTTCAATTACTACTTCTCTTGGGTGACGCTAAATGCACACGAATACTCAGCAAAAAATCAGAAACACAAATCATCTGGCACAATGTATCACGTATTTACGTAGAGGAATTGATGAAAAAGCTGTGTTCATGCATAGTGTTCATTGTAATTTTGTCCTGCATATATAACTTTCTTTGGGCCAACTCCCTTCCTGTTGTTTTTAGGAATGGTCTAACTGTACCTCCATACCTGGTTCAAGATGTTCAATCCATATCTGAGGTTAGGCTTAACAGGTTATAGTTATTAGTTCAGAAATGGATGAGTGACTCACTTCCTGTCACTAACATGTAAGAAGTTTACTGTGGATTCTAAGAAAGATGTTTAGCCACTCTGTGAGAGACCTTCTAGATGGGTCTTTCTCTTTTTCTAGCATTGACAAGAAAGCATGTATCCCTGGCAATGACTGGCAGCATCATTACCTAAATGAGGAAAAATGAGAATAAAGCTGACATTGTCAACGTCAGACTGGAGAGGTATACATGAACTTGACTCTAGATGAACTCAATGACCCACTGTGTCAAACCAGCGTCAAAGGCCCTTTCACTTTTGTACTTTCCTGATATGTGAACCATGAACTCTCCCCACACCCACAGTCTAGGCCAATTTGAGATAGTTTTCTTTCATTTAGAACCAAATTCATTAAAAATGATATACTCACTTTACAAAGTGTTTATTCAATCAAAAATATTTAGCTTCTACTTTTAAAAAGGAACTAACATTTATGAAAATAAAAAAGGTCACACTTCCAGACTACATCTAGACAATACAACAGAACTCTGCATCACTCAGCTTTTATTAAGTTACACAATGGCAACAAACTACCCCAAGACCTCCGTGGATTACAACAACACAGGATCATTTCTCACTTCTGTTGCATGTCCAATGCGGATCTTCCCCATGTTGTTTTCATTCTGAGCACACAGTGGCAATGGTACCACCCACACGCAGAACCCAGCCTACAATCTCTCCAAGCAGTGGAGCCCAGCATACAGCCCTGCCTGCCTGCTGAACATCCAGACCCACTCAACTGTGGGGTCCACTTGAAGGCCCTCCCCAACCAGAGAGCCAGACCAGTGACCTTAACCAAAGGCAGAACACAACCAATGGCCTGTCTGATCGTAAAGCCCAGCCTGGAGCCCTGCCCAACTTTGGGGCACAGCCTGATGTCCCATCTAACCATGAAGCCTGGCATATAAGCCTGCCTGCAGGGACCTCCCTGGCAGTCTAGTGGTTAAGAACCCACACTTCCAATGCAGGGGATGCAGGTTCAATCCCTGGTTGGGGAACTAAGATCCCACATGCTGTGTGGCCAAAAAACAAACAAAAAAACAAAACAAACAAAAAACCCTGCCTGCATATGCAGTCCAGCCAGTGTAAACATCCATGCAGGGAGCACAGCCTAAGGCCCCACCCACCCAAGAGCAAATGTGGAGCATGGCCCACAGCCCTGCCCAGCTGTGGAATCCAACCACTGGCAACACCTTGCCAGAGAACACAGCCTGCAGCCCTGTCTGACCAGAGGTGATTGCAGAGCCCGCCTGACTGCGGAACATAGCCAGCAGCCCTGCCCAACCAGGAAGCCCACCCAGTAGACCTACTTGAAAACACAGCCCAGCCAGCAGGCCCACCCGACTACAGAGCAGCACTCCCTCCCCCACCCCCCGAAATCAAATCACAGGCTGTGGCCTTGCCCAACTAAGTACCCAAACAGCAAGACTCACCTGCCCACAGATGCTACCAGATGAAACAACAGTACCCCAAGCTGAGTTAATGGTGAGAGTACGTCCCTGCTGAAATGAACCCATAAAGTCTGGGGAAAAAAGACCACTTACTAAAATGCAAACACCAGTGCAAAGATATAAGTATTATGAAAATCAGGCAAACATTACACCACTGAAGGTAACTAATAAAGCCCTAATAACAGACCCTAAAGAAATAAAGCTCTATAAACTGAAAAAGAATTCAGAATAATTCTCTTAAAGAAGTTCAGGGAACTACAGGAACACACAGACAACTAAAGAAAATTAGAAAAACAACGCATGAACAAAATAACAGTTTAGACAAAGAAATAGAAACCATAAAAAAAAAAAACCCCTAGAGATGAATAACACAGTGGCTGAACTGAAGAATTTCAGCAACAGACTCAACAAAGAAGAAAGAGCCAGTAAACTTGAAGACAGATCATTTGAAATTATCCACAGGAGCAAAGGAAAAAAAAATTTTTTTTAAAAAAAGAAAAAGATAAGAAGAGTGAAGGGAACCTATGGGATTGATGGGAAACAAGTAACGATACACTTATTACGGGAATCCTGGAAAAAAGAACAGGAAGAGAAAGGGACAGAGAATCTATTTAAATAAATAATGGATGAAAAATTCCCAAACTTGTAGAGAAAAATGAACACTCAGATCCATGAGGCTCAAAAGACCACAAATAGTTTGAACCAGAAGAGATCTACACTGACACACATTATAATTAGATATTCAAAAGTCAAAACCAAACAAAATTTTGAAGGCAGCAAGAGAAAACTGACTTGTCACATACAAGGTGGCCCCCCATAAGATGATCAGTGGTTTCTCAGCAGTAACTTTGTAGGCCAGGAGATGGTGGGAAGATGTATTTAAAGTAAAAGAAAAAAACTCAATGAAGAATTATATTTTTCTGAAAAAGTTGTCCTTCATGTAAATTGTTGCAGCCATTAGAGAAAACTGTGGATATTCCTCAGAAAGGTAAAAATATAACTATATCATGATTTAGCAATCCCACCTCTGGGTATTTATCAAAAGGAAATGAAAATACTATCTCTAAGAGACATCTGTATTCCCCATGTAGCATTATTTATAATAGCCAAGGCATGGAAACAACCTAAGTGTCCATAGATGGGTAATTGATAAAGATACACACACACACACACACAACGGACTATTATTCAGCCATTAGAATAAAGGAAATCCTGCTATTTGCATCAGCATGGATGAAACTGAAGGGCATTATGCTAAGTGAAATAATTCAGACAGAATGATTACAGAACAATTCAATTTGTGATCTCACTTAAACATGGAATCTAAAAAACCGAACACATAAAAACAGACACTAGATTATTGCTTGCCAAGAGTGGGGGTATGGGATAAAGTGGTCAAAAGGTACAAACTCCCAGTTATAAGATGCGTAATTTCTGGGGATCTGTTGTACAGCATGGTGACAATAGTTAACAACCTTGTATTTTATACTTGAAAATTGGTAAGAGAATGAATCTTAAAAATTCTCATTACACAAAACACACACACACATACAGTAATTCCAGAGGTAATTTTTAACTAAAAAAGAAAATGAATTTTCAGAATACCATAGCTATTAAAAGGTCCCACAAGTCTTCAGAAGAAAAAAAAAAGTATATATATACACAAAGGATTGAGAGCCAGAATGTCATGAGACTTTTCAACCAGAACCCTAGAAGGTAAAACAATTGTATCAGTGCTCTGGAATTATGAAGTACAAATTTTTAACCTAGAATTCTTCGTTAACACTAAACACTCAATTAAAAGTATGGGGAGAATAAAGATTTGCTACCAAAGCAACCTTTCTCAAAAAGGTTGATTATATTGAGAGGAGTTTTACAGTTTGGTCCAAAACTAAGCCAAAAGCCAAAAAAAAGTATCTTCCAAGGAAAAAACTGTACATCATAGCAAACATTATTATTGATGCAGTGTAGTTCACTTGTCAACAATATTTACATACTATCAATATTATTATATTAACAATATTATCAGAGGGTTGGGACAGGGAACTGCTTTTTAATATTATAATCCTTATGGTACTACTTGACTTTTAAATTACGACCAGCTATTTCTTTGATTAAATTTTTTAATTTAAATAAAAGAAAATAAGGAAAACAATTTAAATGCTTAAAGTTCTTTCCAAGGTTTTCATTTTATTTTAAATGAGCTTAATTTCCTGTCTCTAAAATGAGAAGCTGGACCAAATTATTTCTAAGTTCTCTCCCAATTCTGTTGTTTATTCTATGAGTCTATGTGTCCATAGACAATTTATTCCATTCCACTGGTGGAGAAGAATTATGTGTAAAGAAATAGAGCATTGAATTCATTTTTTGAGCTCTTTTCTAGAGTTCACATTTGCTGAGTTAATACATTGTTTTCGAGACTCATCCAGCATCACCTTTAGATTATTATTGATATAATGTAGCTAATCTTCATCTCTCCACTCCCACCTTTAAGAAACAGCATATCCTTAAAAGCTGATGAATGTCTGTGAATTTCACGGTAGAATGATCTTTTAAGGAAGGGATGGCTTATTGGGATACCAAGTAGTTCCCATTTTCTGCACTTGCCCATATTTTCCAAATGACTTTAAAGACATTTTTGGGTTTTTTTGGTTTTGTTTTTTTTTTTTTTTGCCGTACACGGGCCTCTCACTGTTGTGGCCTCTCCCGTTTTGGAGCACAGGCTCCGGACGCGCAGGCTCAGCGGCCATGGCTCACGGGCCCAGCCGCTCCGCAGCATGTGGGATCTTCCCGGACCGGGGCACAAACCCGTGTCCCCTGCATCGGCAGGCGGACTCTCAACCACTGAGCCACCAGGGAAGCCCTGGTTTTTTGCATTTATATATTTTTGAAAACGAATTTTGTGCTAAGACTAATGTGATAGAGAGAGCCCTGACGGGTTTATGACAAGGTAAATTCCAAAACCAAAGAAGCACAATTTGCTTTTTCACATTAAAGGTCAAATTTACAAAATGTCTCTCAAAGGCACAGGTCTTTTTGTCAACTTTATCAGATAAGACCTATATGTATTGATTCAATCACCTTGATTGGTAACCCAAATATACAGTATAGGCCCTACTAGGAAGGTTACTGAATGCTATATCACATTCTGCTAACAGAAACTAAAGGTAAACATGCAGAACCAATTTGGTATAGTTACGCATGAAATCTTTTACAGTACACAAGCTTCAACTTTCTTATACAAAGCATCTTAGAACTCAAGAGCAGTTGTATCTGAACCTTCCCACTGAGACAACTAATGCAGCATTACAGACATGATCATTTGATTTTTGCCCGTATTGTTTACGGCTAATTCAATCTATTTTAACTTAATGAATGGAGAAGTCAGCGTTTTTTCTTTCAAAATAGAAAAGCATTTTTAAAACACAATGGAACTGCCTCTGATGTATATTTGTTGTCAAAATATTCTAAGCCAAGGTGAAAAGTGTTGTATCTCATTTAACATATTTTCAGTCTTAAACAGAAATTCGAACAACGGGAAAAATGTATAAGCTAATACTGAAGTAGTATTTGAGCATCTCCTTGGTACTATTCTATGTTTAGTGGGCCTTTATAGGGCCAACCACAAACTCTCCACAGGTTAGGAAGGATTCCTAGGACATTCCTCCTTCAAAAGTAAATCACTGCCCACTTCCATCTATATTATGCTAAGCAAGGCAACATGTGAGATTTGATGCTAAAGCATTCATCAGCTCTGAAATTTGGGACTGGCAATAGTTGGGTATCTGTAGCTATTAGTACTCTCAGTTGTGAAATTTAAAAATCTGAATAAAATTAGTATTTTTCATTTAAAAAAGGAAGCTATTGCTAAGATGGCTGAAAAGTCCAATCCAGAATGTGAAGCACTGTCACAGGACTCAGTTTCCTTCTCTCCGATCTGTCTTTCCCTGGATTGGCTTCATTCTCAGATTTTATCCTTGGCTAAGACAGCCATTCTTCTTGACTACAGGGAGCTAAATGGAACAATGAAAGCACACGCGTCTCTCCTCCAACAGTCCCAGCAGACATGTTCTTGGCGCTGATGTGGTTTCAAATCCATCATTAAATCAATCCCTTTGGCCAGTGAAATGTGGTGTTCAGAGGGGCCAAGACTGAGTTAAAGGTCTACTACTTGAGCACCTAGTCTCTGCCCCAGGTTCCTATTAATATTTGGTCTTTGATTCCGTTTCCTAATTTCCTAACACAGAGCTCCTAAAACCCTTGAAATTTCCTGAGTGACAGGAGTATGTGACACAGGGCTCCTAAATCTCTTGATACTTCCTTGGTGTTAGAAGCATCTTTTGTTCCAATGAGGTGACTCTCGGTGGATTCTTGGAAAGGGGCTGGTCATCAGAGATCAAGCCATGATTTGAAGCTTGGAACTTTCAGGCCTACCCCCATTTCTAGAGTGGGGAGAGGAGCAAGAAATTGAGTTAAAAATTGATGATGCCTATATAATGAAGCCTCCATAAAAATCCTAAAAGTATGGAGTTCAGAGAGCTGTCAGGTTGAGAAACAAATCCACTTGCCAGGAGGTGGCACACCCCAACTTCATGGGGACAGAAGTTCCCAAAGTTCCCATGTTCAGGACCTTTTCAGACCTTAGCTTAGGCATCTCTTCATATGGCTCTTCATCTGTATCCTTTATTATAATAAACTGGTAAACTGTAAGTATTTCCTTGAGTTCTATGAGCTGCTCTAGTAAATTAACAAACCCAAGGTTCCCAAGACCTCCAGTTTATAGCAAATTGGTCAGAAGTACAGGTGACAACCTGAGACTTCAAAGCCCTTACCTTGAGGGATTTGACACGAATTCCAGTAGGTAGTATCAGAAATGAATTGAATTGTAGGACACCCAGCTGGTATTAAAAATTGGCTGATGTGAGAAAAAACGCACACATTTGGTGACCAGACGTAAAGGTACTGAGTGTCACGGAAAGCACAGTTCGATTTTTTTTTCTAGGTAGAGAGGAACATAGGTTCTCCAGAAGATAACAGGTGTATTCTCTCCAGAGAAAAATAAATACCCAACGGCAAAATCAAAAGTCATTAAAGTCCCCATCGGATCTTCATTCTTTTTCTCCCTAAATATAACTGCCAACTCGCTCCATAAGTCAAGGAAAAGTTCTGTTATGTATACATCCTGTTGTTACATATATTGTTGATTCATTAACACTGAACTCACAGCTAAAAGTTGATTCATTGACACTAGAACTCATGCCTGAAAGAAACTTATCTAACACAGGTATTTTGTCCATAAGACACACCACTGCCTTCTTGCACTTGTGCATAGTAGGCAGTACTTCAGCACTATCCTTGGGGCCAATTTTAAACAATGAAGTCATCAACAAAAAGCACAGAAATGGAACTCACTCTATCCAAGACCTCTAGGAGAGGGTCCGGATCATGAAGGGTGCTTTCAAGAGGGCAGAGGAGTAAGAGGTGGAGATCACCTTACTCCCCACAAATACATCAAAACTACATCTACTTGTGGAACAACTCGTACAAAACACCTACTGAATGCTGACAGAAGACCTCGGACTTGCAAAAAGCTTTGCTTTTGCCATTTGTCCTAGTGTTCTGACTGTTCATTTGGGGGGATTTGTTGTTTTTCTTTTTTTTTTTTACTATAGTTTTTAGTGCTTGCTATCATTGGAGGACTGGTATTTTGGCCTGCTTGCTCTCTTCTTTCTTTCTCTCTCTTTTTATTATTACTTTTTTATCTTTTATTTTTTAATAATTCTTTTCTATTTTAATAACATTATTTTATTTTAATTATTTATTTTCTTTCCTTTTTCTCCCTTTTCTTCTGAGCCGTGTGGCTGACAGGGTCTTGGTGCTCTGGCCGGGTATCAGGCCTGAGCCTCTGAGGTGGGAGACCCAAGGTCAGGACATTGGTCCACCAGAGACATCCTGGCCGCACATAATATCAAACAGCAAAAGTTCTCCCAGAGATCTCTTTCTGAAGCTAAGACCCAACTCCACCCAACGGCCAGCAAGCTCCAGTACTGGATGCCCCATGCAAAACAACTAGGAAGACAGGAAAACAAACCCACCAATTAGCAGAGAGGCTGCCTAAAATGATAACAAGTTCACAGACACCCCAAAACACACCACCAGATATGGCCCTGTCCACCAGAAAGACAAGATCCAGCCTCATCCACCAGAACACAGGCACCAGTCCCCTCCACCAGGAAGCCTACACAACCCACTGAACAAACCTTACCCACTGGGAGCAGACACCACAAATGACGGGAATTATGAACCTGCAGCCTATGAAACGGAGACCCCAAGAAAAGTAACTTAAGCAAAATGAGAAGCCAGAGAAATACATAGCAGATGAAGGAGCAAGGTAAAAACCCACCATCCAAACAAATGAAGAGGAAATAGGTATCTACCTGAAAAAGAATTCACAGTAGAAAGTGAAATCAAGAAAACACTCCCATTTACCATTGCAACAAAAAGAATAAAATATCTAGGAATAAACCTACCTAAGGAGACAAAAGATCTGTATGCAGAAAATTATAAGACACTGATGAAAGAAATTAAAGATGATACAAATAGATGGAGAGATATACCATGTTCTTGGATCGGAAGAATCAACATTGTGAAAATGACTCTACTACCGAAAGCAATCTATAGATTCAATGCAATCCCTATCAAACTACCACTGGCATTTTTCACAGAACTAGAACAAAAAATTTTGCAATTTGTATGGAAACACAAAAGACCCCGAATAGCCAAAGCAATCTTGAGAACGAAAGAAGGAACTGGAGGAATCAGGCTCCCAGACTTCAGACTATACTACAAAGCTACAGTTATCAAGACGGTATGGTACTGGCACAAAAACAGAAAGATAGATCAATGGAACAGGATAGAAAGCCCAGAGATAAACCCACGCACATATGGTCACCTTATCTTTGACAAAGGAGGCAGAAATGTACAGTGGAGAAAGGACAGCCTATTCAATAAGTGGTGCTGGGAAAACTGGACAGCTACATGTAAAAGTATGAAATTAGATCACTCCCTAACACCGTACACAAAAATAAGCTCAAAATGGATTAAAGACCTAAATGTAAGGCCAGAAACTATCAAACTCTTAGAGGAAAACATAGGCAGAACACTCTATGACATAAATCACAGCAAGGTCCTTTTTGACCCACCTCCTAGAGAAATGGAAATAAAAACAAGAGTAAACAAATGGGACCTAATGAAACTTAAAAGCTTTTGTGCAGCAAAGGAAACCATAAAGAAGACCAAAAGACAACCCTCAGAATGGGAGAAAATATTTGCAAATGAAGCAACTGACAAAGGATTGATCTCCAAAATTTATAAGCAGCTCATGCAGCTTAATAACAAAAAAACAGACAACCCAATCCAAAAATGGGCAGAAGACCTAAATAGACATTTCTCCAAAGAAGATATACAGAGTGCCAACAAACACATGAAAGAATGCTCAACATCACTAATCATGAGAGAAATGCAAATCAAAACTACAATGAGATATCATCTCACACCAGTCAGAATGGCCATCATCAAAAAATCTAGAAACAATAAATGCTGGAGAGGGTGTGGAGAAAAGGGAACCCTCTTACACTGTTGGTGGGAATGTAAATTGATACAGCCACTGTGGAGAACAGTATGGAGGTTCCTTAAAAAGCTACAAATAGAACTACCATATGACCCAGCAATCCCACTACTGGGCATATACCCTGAGAAAACCATAATTCAAAAAGAGTCATGTACCAAAATGTTCATTGCAGCTCTATTTACAATAGCCCAGAGATGGAAACAACCTAAGTGTCCATCATCGGATGAATGGATAAAGAAGATGTGGCACATATATACAATGGAATATTACTCTGCCATAAAAAGAGACGAAATTGAGCTATTTGTAATGAGGTGGATAGACCTAGAGTCTGTCATACAGAGTGAAGTAAGTCAGAAAGAGAGAGACAAATACCGTATGCTAACACATATATATGGAATTTAAAAAAAAAAATGTCATGAAAAACCTAGGGGTGAAACAGGAATAAAGACACAGACTTACTAGAGAATGGACTTGAGGCTATGGGGAGGGGGAAGGGTAAACGGTGACAAAGCGATAAAGAGGCATGGACATATATACACTACCAAACGTAAGGTAGATAGCTAGTGGGAAGCAGCCGCATAGCACAGGGAGATCAGCTCGGTGCTTTGTGACCGCCTGGAGGGGTGGGATAGCGAGGGTGGGAGGGAGGGAGACGCAAGCGGGAAGAGATATGGGAATATATGTATATATATAACTGATTCATTTTGTTGTGAAGCTGAAACTAACATACCATTGTAAAGCAATTATACTCCAATAAAGATGTTAAAAAAAAAAAAAAAAAAAAGAATTCACAGTAATGATAGTAAAGATGATCCAAAATCTTGGAAATAGAATGGAGAAAATACAAGAAATGTTTAACAAGAACTGAGAAGAACTAAAGAGCAAACAAACAATGATGAACAACACAATAAATGAAATTAAAAGTTCTCTAGAAGGAATCAATGCAGAATAACTGAGGCAGAAAAACAGGTAAGTGACCTGGAAGATAAAATAGTGGAAATAACTACAACAGAGCACAATAAATAAAAAAGAATGAAAAGAATTGAGGACAAGCTTTGAGACTTCTGGGAGAACATTAATCGCACCAACGTTCGAAATATAGGGGTCCCAGAAGAGGAGAAAAAAAAGGGACTGAGAAAATATTTGGAGAGATTATAGCTGAAAACTTCCCTAATATGGTTAAGGAAGTAGTCAATCAAGTACAAGAAGCACAGAGAGTCCCATACAGGATGAATCCAAGGAGAAACACACAAGACACACATTAAACAAACTATCAAAAATTAAATACAACGAAAAAATATTAAAAGCAGCAAGGAAAAAGCAACAATTTACAAGGGAATCCCCATAAGGTTAACAACTGATCTTTCAGCAGAAACTCTGCAGGCCAGAAGAGAGTGGCAGGACATATTTAAAGTGATGAAATGGAAAAACCTAAAACAAAGACTACTCTATGCAGCTAGGATATCATTCAGATTCAAAGGAAAAAGTAAAACCTTTACAGATAAGCAAAAGCTAAGAGATTTCAGCACCACTAACCCAGTTCTACAACAAATGCTAAAGGAACTTCTCTAGGCAGGAAACACAAGGGGAGAAAAAGACCTACAAAAACAAACACAGAACAATTAAGAAAATGGTAATAGGAACATATATAACTACTTTAAATGTAAATGGATTAAATGCTCCAACCAAAAGACACAGACTGGCTGAATGGATACAAAAACAAGACCCATACATATGCTGTCTACAAGACACCCATTTCAGACCTAGGGACACATACAGGCTGAAAGTGAGGGGATGGAAAAAGATATTCCATGCAAATGGAACTCAAAAGAAAACTGGAGTAGCAATTCTCATATCAGACAAAATAGACTTTACAATAAAGACTATTACAAGAGACAAAGAAGGACACTATGCAATGATCAAGGGGTCAATCCAAGAAGAAGATATAACAGTTGTAACTATTTATGCACCAACATAGGAGCACCTCCATACATAAGGAAAACGCGAACAGCCATAAAAGGGGAAATCGACAGTAACACTATCTTAGTAGGGGACTTCAACACCCCACATTCACCAATGGACAGATCATCCAAAATGAAAGTAAATAAGGAAACACAAGCCTTAAATGATACATAAAACAAGATGGACTTAATTGGTATTTATAGGACATTCCATCCAAAAACCACAGATTACACATTCTTCTCAAGTGTTCATGGAACATTCTCCAGGATGGATCATATCTTGGGTCATAAATCAAGACTTGGTATAGTTAAGAAAATTGAAAGCGTATCAAGTGACTTTTCCGACCACAATGCTAAGAGACTAGATATCAGTTACAGGGAAATATCTGTAAAAAACACAAACACATGGAGGCTAATGGATACACTACTAAATAACCAAGAGATCACTGCAGAAATCAAAGAGGAAATCAAAAAATAATTAGAAAGAAATGACAGCAAAAACACGACAACCCAAAACCTATAGGATGCGGCAAAAGCAGTTCTAAGAGGGAAGTTTACAGCAATACACTCCTACCTCAAGAAATAAGAAACACCTCAAATAAACAACTTAACCTTACACCTAAAGCAATTAGAGAAAGAACAAAAAAAACCCAAAGTTAGCAGAAGGAAAGAAATCATCAAGATCAGAGGAGAAATAAATGAAAAAGAAATGAAGGAAACAATAGCAAAGATCAATTAACCTAAAAGCTGTTTCTCTGAGAAGATAAACAAAATTGATAATTCATTAGCCAGACTCATCAAGAAAAAAACGGGAAGACTAAAATCAGTAGAATTAGAAATGAAAAAGGAGAGTAACAACTGACACCGCAGAAATACAAAGCATCCTAAGAGACTAATACAAGCAACTACATGCCAATAAAATGGACAACCTGGAAGAAATGGACAAATTCTTAGAAAGGTATAACCTTCCAAGACTGAACCAGGAAGAAACAGAAAATATGAACAGACCAATCACAAGTAATGAAATTGAAACTGTGATTAAAAATCTTCCAACTAACAAAAGCCCAGGACCAGATGGCTTCACAGGCGAATTCTATCAAACATTTAGAGAAGAGCTAACACCCATCCTTCTCAAACTCTTCCAAAAAATGGCACAGGAAGGAACACTCCCAAACTCATTCTATGAAACCACCATCACCCTGATACCAAAACCAGACAAAGATACTACAAAAAAAGAAAATTACAGACCAATATCACTGATGAATATAGATGCAAAAAACCTCAACAAAATACTAGCAAACAGAACCCAACAGCACATTAAAAGGATCATACACCATGATCAAGTGGGGTTTATCCAAGGAATGTAAGCATTATTCAATATACGCAAATCAGTCAATGGGATACACCATATTAACAAATTGAAGGAGAAAAACCATATTAACAAACTGAAGGAGAAAAATCACATAATCATATCAATAGATGCAGAAAAAGCTTTTGACAAAATTCAACACCTATTTATGATAAAAACCTTCTAGAAAGTAGGTATAGAGGGAACTTACATCAACATAATAAAAGCCATATATGACAAATACACAGCCAACATCATTCTTAATTGTGAAAAACTGAAACCATTTCCTCTAAGATAAGGAACAAGACAAGGTTGCCCGCTCTCACCACTATTATTCAACATAAGTTTGGAAGTTTTTGCCACAGCAATCAGAGAAGAAAAAGAAATAAAAGGAATCCAAATCAGAAAAGAGGAAGTAAAATTGTCACTGTTTGCAGATGACATGATACTATACATAGAGAGTCCTAAAGATGTTACCAGAAAACTACTAGAGCTAATCAATGAATTTGGTAAAGTAGCGGGATACAAAGTTAATGCACAGAAATCTCTTGCATTCCTATACAATAGCAATGAAAAATCTGAAAGAGAAATTAAGGAAACACTCCCATTTACCACTGCAACAAAAAGAATAAAATACCTAGGAATAAACCTAACTAAGGAGACAAAAGACCACTATGCAGAAAACTAAAAGACACTGATGAAAGAAATTAAAGATGATACAAACAGATGGAGAGATATACCATGATGCTGGATTGGAAGAATCAACATTGTGAAAATGACTCTACTACCCAAAGCAATCTACAGATTCAATGCAATCCCTATCAAACTACCAATGGCATTTTTCACAGAACTAGAACAAAAAATTTCACAATTTGTATGGAAACACAAAAGACCCCGAATAGCAAAAGCAATCTTGAGAAAGAAAAACAGAGCTGGAGAAATCAGGCTCCCTGACTTCAGACTATATTGCAAAGCTACAGTCATCAAGCCAGTATGGTACTGGCACAAAAACAGAAATATAGATCAATGGAACAGGATAGAGAGCCCAGAGATAAACCCACACACATATGGTCACCTTATCATTGATAAAGGAGGCAAGAATATACAATGGAGAAAAGACAGTCTCTTCAGTAAGTGGTGCTGGGAAAACTGGACAGCTACATGTAAGAGAATGAAATTAGAACACTCCCTAACACCATACACAAAAAGAAACTCAAAATGGATTAAAGACCTAAATGTAAGGCCAGACACTATAGAACTCTTAGAGGAAAATGTAGGCAGAACACTCCATGACATAAATCACAGCAATATCCTTTTTGACCCACCTCCTAGAGAAATGGAAATAAAAACAAAAATAAACAAATGGGACCTAATGAAACTTCAAAGCCTTCGCACAGCAAAGGAAACCATAAAAAAGACATAAAGACAACCCTGAGAATGGGAGAAAATATTTGCAAACGAAGCAACTGACAAAGGATTAATCTCCAAAATATATAAGCAGCTCATGCAGCACAATATCTAAAAAACAAACAACCCAATCCAAAAATGGGCAGAAGACCTAAATAGACATTTCTCCAAAGAAGATATACAGATTGCCAACAAATACATGAAAGGATGCTCAACATCATTAATCATTAGAGAAATGCAAATCAAAACTACAATAAGGTATCACCTCACACCAGTCAGAATGGCCATCATCAAATAATCTACAAACAATAAATGCTGGAGAGGGTGTGGAGAAAAGGGAACCCTCTTGCACTGTTGGTGGGAATGTAAATTGATACAACCACTATGGAGAACAGGATGGAGCTTCCTTAAAGAACTAAAAATAGAACCACCATACGACCCAGCAACCCCACTACTGGGCGTATACCCCGAGAAAACCATAATTCAAAAAGGGTCATGTACCACAATGTTCACTGCAGCTCTATTTATAATAACCAGGCCATGGAAGCAACCTAAGTGCCCATAGACAGATGAATGGATAATGAAGATGGGGCACATATATTCAATGGAGTATTACTCAGCCATAAAAAAAACGAAATTGAGTTATTTGTAGTGATGTGAATGGACCTAGAGTCTATCACACAGAATGAAGTAAGTCAGAAAGAGAAAAATAAATACCGTATGCTAACACATATATAAGGAATCTAAAAAAATAAAAATCATTCTGAAGAACCTACGGGCAGGACAGGAATAAAGACACAGAGGTACAGAATGGACTTGAGGACACAGAGAGGGGGAAGGGTAAGCTGGGACGAAGTGGAGAGTGGCATGGACTTATATATACTACCAAATGTAAAATGGATAGCTCTTGGGAAGCAGCCACATAGCACAGGGAGATCAGCTCGTGCTTTGTGTCCATTTGGGGTGGGGGGGATAGGGAGGGTGGGAGGGAGACACAAGAGGGTGGAGATATGGGGATGTATATGTATGTATAGCTGATTCACTTTGTTATACAGCAGAAACTAACACACCATTGTAAAGCAATTATACTCCAATAAAGATGTTTAAAGAAAAGAAAAAAAAGCACAAAAATGTGCAAAATGATAACTCCATATCATTTTGCATAGCAGTGGTACCATTTTGCATTTCCACCCAGTCATCCTAACAGGTGTGGTTTTCATTTGCACTTCCCTGACGACTAGTGACATTGAGTAAGACTTGGTACTAAATAGACCATGAAAAGTGTTTTTATTGTTTTGTTTTCTTTACAGTTTGACAGCTGAACCAAGAAGGAAGAACATCACCTGTTCAGCTTCAGTTGAGAACATGAGCTTCAGCCAACTCAAATATTTCACCACTCTGCATTTCCACAAATGACGACAAATGCATAGTAAGTATTAATTTGGGGGTTACAAATAATCTTTGGCAAGTAGGAAAATTTGCAAATATGATATCTGTGAATAATGAGGATTTATTTTATTTCCTATCCATGACTTTTTGAGTCCTTTAACATCTTACAAAGTCCTTGTTTTATTCTCAGCTATATAGGTTAGTATTTTCTTTTTTTTTTTTTAGTTATTTTTATTTTTAGGCCAGTATTTTATTTGTTGTAAACTTATTTCTCTCAAAGGTTTCATAGTCATTTTAGTCATTCCACTCTATTTTTTAAGGCTGAACAAAACATGTTTTATTTCTCATTATTTCATATTCCATTTCCATTTTGAGGCACTAGAAAAATGTATATAACCCTATTTGTTAATGCATGACACATTATCTTACTCCAGCTTTTCACATGCCATTTGCTGTTTCTGTATTAATAGCTCATTTCATGCTGCAAATTGGACATTTGTTGAAATTTTTAGTGTTCTATAAGTGGCAGCTTCTGGGTGCTTGAGGTTAAAATGAGATTTGCATGATATGGCATTTACAGATTAAAAACTAAGCTGGAATTGAAAGCTTATTTGGGAGGAGCTTCTGCAATACTACTTCTTTCTTCTAAATCTAGACTGAAAACAGAATCAATAGATATCTGAAACTAAAAATATAAGGCCAAGTAAAAAAACTGAGGTATTTCAATCCTCTCCATAATAAATATATTTTTCCTTAACTTTATATTTGAGGACCAGGAAGTGTCACAAAACTATTAGAACCTTTACATTGAGTCCCAAAAATCACCTTAACACCTGCTATAACTCTTTTCCAATTGCCTGTGCTAATTAGGGATACAGGGGGAAAAGGAAGAAAATAATATCTTAATTTTCAGTAAAAAGTAACCTATAATTTCAAACTACCATTCCTTTTTACCAAACCATTTATTTGTAAGAGATTAAAATAGTTACTTTGTGTACAATCTGGCTTATACTTTGAAATATTAGCCTTAATAGATGCAAAGAAAGAATTCTTTGGCTGAAATGGTGTTAACAATTTCTTGAATTTTCTGGATAGCTCTTGACTGTTTCTTAATAGCTTTCTTTTATCATTTCTCCTTCCCACTGACACAGGCTATTTTTTTGCCTGGTGTCATTTCACTCACCACTTAGTAAAACTAAGATTTTATCACCAAGAAGCAGCAGCAGATCAAAGTTCAAATATATGTTGCTGCTTTATCTTTGTTTCTTGTGTCTGAACCTTGGCCTAATAAATCCACAGCACTAATTATAACCACAGGGACGATCAAGATGAGGATAAGGGTTGAGTTAGTGTTATAAAAGAATCAAAAACAACATTGATAGTGACTTTCAATTTAAAGTAATCAGTCTGTTGGTGGTTTTTATCTAAGTTGCAGTTTACCAGTTATTAAACTTGGATGTTCTGTTTTCATGTTTTACTATTTGGGGAAACAAATTGCTCTCTTTGCTGTTGAAAATTCAATCTTGGGAATTATTATGGAAATTATTATTTTAGATGTCAATGGTTGCCTTAAGGAAGTCAAATAAATTTGAAATAAGAATGTATGCTAGTCTATATTATCTCTACATAAAAGTCCTCCAAGTTGAAGGTATAATATCACAAAGACAGAAACATCCATCTCTCAGAGTAACTGGCTTCAGCACAGAGTAAAACCATGGCTCAGTAGGTGCATTTCTTAGGTGTTAACCCTTCTGACTTTTCCTTTCAGTGTATACAATGTGAAAATCACAAATTTCCCAGAACCTATTGAGCAATTATTTAGTCATCTGTGATCAAAAAATTATTAGACAAACACTGCTCCAGGGTGTCTGGAGACCCAGCTTCCTTTATGCTGTTGACTGTCATAGCTGGTCTCAATCTCACAGTCCAAGATGGCAACATCCAAAGAGTAGGATGGAGGAAGGACCAAAGAAGAGAAGGAGAAAGACATGAATCTGCTGTTTCCAGGAAAGGATCCCAGATGATTATAAGCTATTACCCAGAATGTGGCCATACCAAACTGTAGAGGGGGCCGAAAAATAATTTTTATCAGTGATCTGTATCTATAGATTACATGATTTTCTCCCTTCTTATATTAATGTAGAACACCATACTGATAGATTATCTAATGTTAAAGTTAAATCATTCTTAATTTTTTGAGATAATTCTATTTGGTCATCATGTATTCTTCTAATATATTGCTGAATTATGTTCACTAATATTTGATTTAGGATTTGAGGATGGTAATGAGTTAATCTACGTAAAGCATTTAGAAAACTATCTGGCACATTAAAAACAGTAACTGTTAGCTTATTAAATTTGTAAGTCAACTTGTCATAATTTTTTCAAGATAGTAACAGTCCTTTAAATGTGTAAGTTTTTTTAAATTGAAGTTTACTTAAGTTTGTATCAGCATGTTCTTTATGAGTAAATTTCTAAATATCAATTTAAATTTTATTTTAAAAACATGTTGGGGGCTTCCCTGGTGGTGCAGTGGTTAAAAAATCTGCCTGCCAATGCAGGGGACATGGGTTCAAGCCCTGGTCCAGGAAGATGCCACATGCCATGGAGCAACTAAGCCCATGTGCCACAACTACTGAGCCTGCACCCTAGAGTTCGTGAGTCACAACTACTGAGCCCACATGCCACAACTACTGAGCCCACATGCCACAACTACTGAAGCCCGTGCGCCTAGAGCCCATGCTCCGCAACAAGAGAAGCCACCGCAATGAGGCGCCCGCACACCACAATGAAGAGTAGCTCCCGCTCGCCACAACTAGAGAAAGCCCGCGCACAGCAACGAAGACCCAACACAGCCAAGAATAAAAATAATAAATTTATTTTTTTAAAAAGAGATGTTGGTTTATTCATGGTTTTCTCTTTCTTCATGACAAGTTTTTGTAATGCATGTTTTTTCTAGAAAGTTGTTTATTTCATCTGTCTTCAAATTTGTGAGAAAAAAAGCTATCCATGATATTTTCTCATTGTTTCTGAAATCTTCAGAGTGTTTGTGAGTCATTTTCATTCCTAAAACTCTTTACCCGTAATTTCTCATTTTCTTTATAATTTTTGATGGCATCTTCTGTTTTACTAGCGTAAATGATTTTATTGCTTGCAACCATACAGTATTAAATGTTATTTTCCCACTGGTTTTTCCCCTTCATAACATCCTGACCTGATTGCATACTATTTTAGTATACATATTTTTATTTATCTCAGTGATTTATTTTTAAAATATTTAATCTCAAAATTAGTTATCACTATATTTATTGTTATTGTTGGGGTAATTCTTACCACCTTTTGTTGTAGTCAATAGTTATATAGAATTACTCATATACTGAACTGGTAAATACCAGTTCTCCTTACACATGATTGCTTCTTGAACCCCACTTACTTCTGGGTTCAAAGTCCTGCTTATTGAAGTGCAGTCTTTATCAGCACTTCTGGCAATTATCTGTAATTAAAAGGTTTTGAGTTTTGGTTTCCAACTTCCAAAGATATTGTTCCTGTTGGGAGATTCTAGAGTTAAAAGTCTGTTTTTGATATATTTGTCATTTTTAAAATAATTGTCTTTTCTCTGATTGCTTTTAAGTTTTCTCATATGCCTAGTGTTCTATTGCAATGTATCTAGGTAGGATCTGTTTTATTTATTCTATTTAAGAATCAGTAGTGTCTTCAGTTTAGATTCTTGTTCATTCAAGAAAATTTCTACCAATTATCTCTTACTAAATCTGTCTCTCTTAGTCTCTATTTTCTCCTTGTAGACTTTTAATTGATTGTATTTGGTGATCTATGTACAACATTTATACTTTTAAATCTTTCATATTTTTTCATTTCTTTGTCTTTCTGGAGTCTATTATGAATCCCTTAGCTATACCTTCTAATTTACCAATTCTCTCTACAGCATTGTCTAATATTCTCTAAAACCGTCAGATTGTTAATTTCAGATTTTGTCAGGTTGTTAATTATAATGAACATATTTTTCATTTCTAGATGTTCTGGTTGATACTTATAACAATAACAATACTGTCTATTCTTTCTTCATCGTGTTGTGCTCTTCACTATAGTTACAATTTATTTTTTACTGCTTGAAGAATTTCAAACATGTTGTATTCTTAGAATTTTATTTATAATCTTGAGAGCATCAATTCTCCCCTTATTTTATCTGTTGACTTTACCTTCTGATGGTTCCCTTCCTTGTAAGTTTTATAATTTTTTAATTGTGAGATAACCTTTAATGCAAGGTTTTTATTATGAGAGTCCAGTGTGCTCTACTTCATGCATATGTCCATATATACAATGTTTTCTCCTTATTTTTCTGAAGATTTTGATATTTTTCCACCTCCGGACTAATGTTTATGTTTACAGTTTAGCTTGGATTTCACACAGCAAGTATATTGTGTAAAGTCAGATCTCACTTCCGTATCTTGATGTTTGACTTCTCTGATGGAAATTTTCTAATTTTCTTTTTACTGAGCATCTGACATATCACTACTTAGCCATGGTCCTTAGTTTTTCTACTCTAGCTCACTGACTGGAAAACACTTCCAAGAATTCAACTTCACACAAATAAAACTGGTTGCAGCTCTCCACTCAGTGCAGAACCAGGGCTATAAACCCTGTCCCCATATTCTGGTTAAAATTAGAACCTCCTTCCCCAAAGGTCAACATCCAGGTCTAACGCCTCATGGATTGTTTTAACATCAACTATAATTTGCAACTATTCCTTTCATTTTTGTCTTTTGCATCTGGAAATGCCTCCCCTACCTTGTTTCTTGAACTTGATAATATTTAAAAAGTGTATTGTACTGTACTGTATTGTATCCAGTATTTCTATGTATTTGTACCAGAATACTTATATATCAACTCAAACCATTCTGTTTCCTTAACATAGACTTCCTCTTTTATAAAAGATTTTCAGATTTCCCATTCCCTAAAACACACATGTAAATCACAGAAGCGAGATTCAAGTAACAGACACCATGATGTATTTAGTATCACCCCACACATGACAACTGCTCTAATTTGTGGCAGGTCAAGATTTTCTGCCTAACTTGCTCTGCCTTTTGAACAGTTCGTAAGGAAGTATCTCAGTCCCCCAGGCAAGTAGGATTTTAACACACATTCCCTATTAGTTTTCAGACATGTCTGAGTATCATTTATAGGCTAGCATTAGTTCAGTCTGGGACCCTCTTCCATATGTAGAGATCATCTCACAAATAAAATATGTATGAACAAAGTTAGTGATATGGGTCCTGAATGAAATAGTGTACATCATAGTAAAGAAAAAAAAGAAATAAGACAATGTGTACCATGAAGAAACAGAAAGAAAAGGAACACTGCAAAAATTATCTTAGTCACTCTGATTAAACGATACCACAACAATTTCCTTAGTGATAAGGAACTAGACACATTAAAATTCAATACAGGTCTTCTATTTTTCAATCTGGTCTTCTTTCTGGCTTCCCTGTGAATGAGTTTATCATCTTTTCAGCTGTGCAACCAAAATCCAACACTGGATTTAATTAATCCTTGGTTATTGGTCATTATCAACCTATGCATGGCCTTACATTTAGTCAATTTAAAAAGTATAACGACCAATTTTAATTTACAACTCAAACTAAGAACTAGTAAATTAACAATAACTTAAATCTACCTACAAGCTCCTCTTCTATCCCATCTCTCTTTCTCTCCCTTTAAACCCCTCCTGGAGATAACTAATCTAAATTAATGCTAATCCCTCTATAGATGCCAAACAATATGTTGCTTAGTGTTTCCTGTTTTTGAACTTTATATCCAGCACATAGTCTTCTGGGACTTGGTTTTTTCTTTCAAAACTATACAACAAATATTATCTATGCTGTTATTCATAGTTGAAGTATTCTATAGTGGGAACATTGCATAATTTATCACTCTTTGATAAAAAATTAGATTTTTCCCCCCCAATTTTTTGCTGTTAAGAATAGGAACATTATTTTTTATTTTTCTTGGAGCATGTGAGTAAAATTTTCTCTTGAATATATAGCTAGGATTGGCCTTGCTGCATTACAGGGTAAGGGATTAAAATAGAATGGCCAATGTTTTTAAGTAGTTTTACTAACAGCATATAAGCTACCAGCAATGTATAAAGGTTTCAGCTAATCCATCTCTCTAACACTGGCAATTGTCAGCCTTCTCAATTACTGCCAGTATGAGTTTCTCCTTCTGTCAAAAAGTTACTCATATATTCCACCCATTTTTAGTATATGTGCTGCTGAAGCGAGAACAATTTTACCCATTTTTATGCGGTGCTGTTTTGTGTTCTTAATGATTAGTAGCAGTTAATTAAATAATCTGGTTCCTAGTACTTTTTCAGGTATTTGTAACATAAATATTTCTTCCTAGGTGGTAGCCTCCCTTTTCAGGCTCTTCAAGGTGTTTTTAGTAAAAAGAAGTTCTTAATTTTAATGTAACAAATATATCTATAATTTCTCTGCTAGTTGACTTGTCTTAAGAAAGCCTTTCTAATGCTAAAGACAACAGGGCATTTCCTTGTATTTTCTCCTAAAAGTTTTAAATCTTTACTTTTCATATTTATGTCTTCAATCCATTAGGGGTTGAATGTTTAGTATGGTGCAATGGAAGGATCCAATTTTATGTTTTCATACAGTTAACCCATTTTCCCAATCTCATTTATGAAATAGTATCTCCACTATAAATCTGTTTTGTCACCTCTGCCAAATATCAAGTGCCAAGTATGCATGGTCTATTTCTAGTCGTTCTATCCTTTTTCATTATTCAATGTGTCTACCTATGCACTAACACCACAAGGTCATAATTACTATAGCTCCAAAGAATCTTGATACAGGGTAATGCAAGTAATTTTTTTTTGGAGTGTTTTGACTTTTGACCCTTTGTTCTTCCTTATAAACAAGAAAATTAGTTTGTCCAGCTCCATGAATAACTCTGTTGTGATATTTATTGGCCCTGCATGGACTCTATAAGCAAATTGGGAAAAACTGAATTATTAATGATATTAAGTATTCTCATTCCTGAATTTGGCAGACCTCCCCATTTTCTGAGGCTTATTTAATGCTTTTTTTTTTTTTTTTTTTTTTTTTTTTTTTGCAGTATGCAGGCCTCTCACCATTGTGGCCTCTCCTGTTGCAGAGCACAGGCTCCAGATGTACAGGCTCAGCGGACATGGCTCACGGGTCCAGCCCGTGCATTGACTTGATTTTATACAGTTGTACTATTCCTTCAAATAAATAATTTGTATATTTTCACCAGTATTTATAGTGAATATAGTATTTATATACTAGAATTTACAGTATAATATAGTAAATACTATATATTATAATATTATTTTTGTCTGCCTATCATCCCTCCTTCCTTCTTCTCAAATATAAACACTTTTCATCACGAAGAACAAAATTTAAATGTTTTGTGTGGGGATAAACTATCACCTGCTCCAAACACAGGCATGGATAACCCGTCCTTCCAAGCCATAGTAATTGCCAGTCCAATAAGAAGCCATCTGAGCTGGGACAAGAGAGAAAGGAACATTTATCTGCTTCTGAGATCACTGGTGCTAAGGACCATGTAAACCTGCAGTACAGAGTCATCTCAGCTAAGACATAGAGAAAGCCTATCTGATAAACTACCCAAAGTGAGCAAAGCTGGGAAATGGAGAGCAGCAGTCCAGTGGTCCTAGAAGGTCTGAAAAATAACCTCCACTTTTCAGTTATGTGCCAAAAATTCCTACCCACATCTACCACTTTTATTGCCACCATGTTGATTTTCCATTTGTTCTGCTTACAATCAAAAGAATCCTATATATCACACAGATGGTATTTGTTCTCTTTATATCCTAGTCCATAAACTAGGAAAACAGAAGCCATATCTATTTCTACCCACAGTACCCATCACAATGGCTGGCACATAGAGATACTTCATTTTTGAGTGCATCAATAACTAGACTCATGAGTACGTAAAAATTGTATTTCGTTTTCTATATAGAATATAAGCTGATATATTTTGTCACATCAACCTAAATTTATTTTGACTACTTAATATTTTATGTACAACCCAATAATGATAAACAAATTTTTATGAATTTTCCATCATTTTAAAATTGTCGCTCCTGTACTTTTTCTCCTTTTATTAAAAGGATATAAACTCTTATTATTGGTCTTATTCTCCTCTCCTTTAAGCATTCATTCAACAAGCAGGTACCCAATGCCCATATGACACCATGTTAGATACTCCAGGACGTTCAAATTGAGTAAGGTATGGTCACCACCTCCAAAAATCTTCCCCATGAATTCAAAATGTCTTCAGTGTACTTCACAGAAACAAAGTACAAGTGGGGAAGAGGACTGTGGTCATTCAATGGCTCTCTAGTAATCCAAAAAACAAAAAGCTCTAAGTATACGATCCTGCCTAAGACAAGTGCAAAAGTAAAGAGGAAAATCAATAGCAAGAAAAAAAAGTAGCATGATGAAGAGGTTAAAATAAAGAGAAATGAAGACAGCCAGAAGCATGTAATTAGAACTGAAACAGATGCTGAATTACCAGCAGCATCTTTAAAATCACATTTACAAACCACCAATCATTTCTAAAATCTTTATCTTTGAGCATCATTTTTCAGACAAATTGCCTACGTACGGCCATAACTTCAGGAGTTTGCATTTATGCCAGGAGACTCGAGAAAGCAAAGCTCTTACACAGCATTCAAGCTGTTGTTCTTGCCATTATTAATCTGGCCATTTATACTGGTGAACGAAATACAGCCCGCAAAAACTTGAACTTCAATTTCCTCATCTGTAAATGTAAAATGTAGAATTTCCAACATCCTAATTCACACTGATGTTGGGGAAATTAAAGAAGATGATGCATTTGAAAGTACAACATACACACAGTGGACTTGATACAATTAAACCGTGAAAACTGAGAGGCCACTACAGCAAATATTTTCTATTAACACAAAAGAAGTGTCATAAGTTCTTTGTGCCAGACAAGACTTTTTCCAGGTTACTGTCAAGTCCAGAAGTTGCTCTTTTCTTGTCCAAATCCTATAAACTCCTCCCACGGCACAGCACAGATCAGCAAGTTCACAAAGATCAGACTAAACTCCACAGTGGATAGAAACCCATTCCCAGGATAACAGGCTACAGGTATTTCTCAGGAACTTTAATGAAGAATCTTCTTATGGACCATCTTTGCTAAGATAGTCACAAGACAACAGAATGGAGAAGACACCGTTAGCTGATTCTTAGCAACCTGCAGAGACCCTGAGCTCAGATTAGTACTGTTTCCTAGTGGGGCAACCCCACTATCCTGCTAGGTGCCCAGACTCGATAAGCTAAAGCTAAGCTTTAATGTACACGTATTAAGAGTTAACCAAAAAAAGGGACAATATGGTATAAATAGGAAGATCAGAGGATGATGGCCCAGGATCAGACTACAGAAATGGAATACAGAATAATACTGCATACTCACTAGTTATGAATGTGTGATTACATGTATATGCATAGGTATATAATATACATACACAAAATACATATACATAATTGTGTATACATTCATACATATGTATATATATTCATGTTTTAGCCAGTCGGTAATAAGCTAATTGATAAGTAAAAATAAATAGCACTTATTTCATTGAGTGGATTCATTCTAAGGATGTTTTTTAAATTCTTACATTAAGAACACCACTTTTTTTCTTAATTTGTCCTAAATGTAGTGCTGAAATTTAAAGTGGTGTGCAGGCATCAACACTTCAGTTGTCAGATTCGTATGGTGAGAATATTCAGGAGGGTCTCGACAGCTTGGAGGGAGAAGGCAGGGGAAGAAAGCTACTTAGGAGGAACAGGGAATTATTTGAATATTTCAACAACTACCCGACTGGATCAGTATGTCCTCTAAAAGCACCTCCAATGAACAAGTGCAGTTAAGATTATAGCACCCAGAGTAAACCAACCAAATAAGCAGCATCCCTTACAGCACGATGACTGAATAAGGCCTGCCCCTGCTTGAGTGAAATCTCTTATATAGGAGAGGCTGTTATATGACCCAACAGAAAGATAAAATATTCACTGTAAATACAGGCACATTCAATACAACCATGCGTGTGTTGCCTAGGTGTTCTGGGCAAGAAGAAAAAAGAAGAAAGATACTGTTAACCCACCAAGGATTAGAGCTTAATCCTGTGTTTAAATCTTTTTCCAGCAATGATGCTGCTCATGTGTTTTTTCCCAGACTCCTGCAATTTCCCCATGGTAACCAGCCACAGCCTTTTATCAAGTGCAAGAGAAGGTTTCAGCATGTCTTGTGTTCCCACAGAAGTAGACCTTGAGCAAGTATTCAAGTACCGGTAGTTTGAGAGGTGCAGGAATTTCCCATCAAGGAGTGAAGATATAACAGCAAAGGGAAGGCGGCCGAAAACAGCTCCATCACAAAGCCAGCTACCAGGGTGGATGATAAATGATGCAGAACACACCCTCAGAGTCATTATCCAGAGGCCGGGAGTCAGACACCACCAGCCAGCGGCTGAGCGCTTTGAGCGTTGAGCGAGCACTGGTTAATTTCTGGGCACTTCTCAGGCTGCAGACTGAACTGCCTTTGGATGCTTCAGAGAAATTTCTCAGACAAGGTGCAGAAAATGGTTATTGAACCTGACCTTTAGGCAAGAAGTGGTGCTTTAACTTAGGCTGCCACAACAAAATATATAGATTGGGTGGCTGAAACAACAGAAATTTATCATCTCACAGTTCTGGAGGCCAGAAGTCCAAGATGAAGGTGCAAGCATGGTTGGTTTCTCATTCCTGGCGTGTAGATGGCCAACCTCCCATGTGTCCTTACATGTCTGGCAGACAGGAAGCTCTCTGGTATCTCTTCTTATAAGGGCCTTAATCCCATCATGAAGACCCACCCTCATGACCTCATCTAAACCAAATTATCTCCCAAAGCCTTATCTCCAAATACATTGGGGACTATGGGTTCAACATATGGATTTGGGGGGCACACAATTCAACCTATAATATTGGTAAGGTCCTTAGGACAGGACACAGTCTACCAGCATATTTCCAGACCTAACTTGGCCATATGGAAACAGGCTACAATGTTGATCCATTAGCCTCTTGTCTAACCATATGCAGTCATAAGATACCAACCTTTGCATCAAGGGCAGACTTGAAAATTAGCCCTCTCTAAAGTGATTAAAATCATACTTCCTCAAAAACATTTTACTTACAATTATTCAGAAATAGGATGAACTGAATTACAATGTCCTCAATTCCCTATGCAAATGTAAACTTCACAAGAATTAAGTGGAATATTTTAATTTAATTAGCAATGAACCTTGTCTTATCCGAAAGAATATTCCTTTTTACGATAAAACAAAAAGTAAAAATATCAGTGAATATGGTTTAAATTGGAAAATCATTCACTGTGTAAGAGAAGCATCAAATGGATGTGTAGATGGAAAATAAATGAGCTGGAAATGAAGGAGTCATGCATTAGGGATGTTATTCTTTATGGAATACTTTTCTGCATCTGATGGAATCTGAATTGACCACCTCTCCAATACCTCATGAGATGGAAATGTCAGCAAGGAAGAAAAATGCTAGAACTAAAATTCTTATTGTCCAGGGTATTCACTGAACTCTTATCATATGGAACCTTAGAGTTTCAGTTATCTTTCTATGCACACGTGTATTATCTTCCTGCTACTAAATTATAAACTGAGGTCCTGGAGGATTAAGGTCATATCTCAACAAACCATATCTTTCCTTTTTTCAAACCATTTAACTATTTCAACCTTAAACCAATTAAGAATACACAATGACGACCCTTAGTACAACCAAACTAACACTTGTACATTTTTTGTCTTCCTCTGAATATTCTCATCCATATTCACACAGTTTTATAGTTATCATGATGGCTTACATAGAATTTCATGTTGCCTTCAACTAATCCATCAAGTTGGTTTAACAATTTCTATAACTGTTTCCCTTTATCCCTAGTTTAATCTTTTCAAAATTGTTGTATTAAAAATAATTTGCAATAAACCACTCCACACAAATAGATTTTACTTTAAAAATATATCCATAGGGTACATTTCTGGAGTGCAATACACCTTCTAAACCAACAAAAGTGTCTGAAACTGCTTTGTACACAATACAAATAAATATAAAAGACAAAATTGGAAATACTCAAGGAAAAACATTGAAAGTAAGATCTATGGATCAGGAAAGTTAACCATTGAAAGACTGGAGTGGGACAGTAAGGATCTTACAAGTCTACCAATTGAACCCACTGGATAAAAATAAATAGCTTGCATTACCAGGAGGAAGAATATAGGATAATTTAATAAAATGAGGAAAATGAAATTTAGTTTTAAAATCTAAAGATCGGATCCGTACAATGTTTTTTCGATGGTAATGTAGTATCGTGTGGCTTGGGGCATACTGCTCAGAAGGTGGCTGTCCTCTGACCCAAGTCCTGGCTCTCTGCACAGTCATCCTTGGGCCTGAAGCCTGGGGGTTCCACCTCCTCAGCTGGCTCCCCAGAGTTTCAGTATTAGTGGCTGAGAATCTGCAGTCAAATACAATTAAATCTCATCCCTTCTGGGAAAGTTCTCTTTTCTTCCCCCCCATTTAAGAAAAATTAGCCAACAAAATAAACTTTTTAATAATGTCTTACATCTCTGCAATTCTGGACTCTGCTAATTGGAATTACAGATCACACAGGGTAGAATGCTTTGTTATGTCAGTAGGAAAACTATGTTTTGATGGGTAAGCAGGACCTCTTTCATGGTACCTTTCTAAAGATGACTTACATGTGACTGCCTGGCCCACCTAATTATGTATAAAAAGACTTACTTTTATGTAAAGTCTATTTAGTATCTCATAAATAATCCTAAATTAACAGCATAAAAGAAAAAGAGAAGCTCCTTCACTCTTCTTCACAGTTATTGTATTTACAGGCATATTAAGGAGGCAGAATAAGAAGCTACCTAGACTACGAGGACTTCAAGCAAGCCCAGGGGTCACTGCACAGCCAGAAAAAATGGAACAAGTAACCTTATAGATTGCTGAGTGGTATAAATTTATATAGCCGTTTTGAAAAACAATTTCATACTACCAACAGACATTTATAAAATGTTTTCTTACCCTTTGATCCACTGAATTCACCTCCAGCAAAAATCCTAAGTAACTAATCTCATGCATAAAAGGTTTCATGCCCCAAACCTTCTTCTTGGAAATATTTATAGTGAGAAAATTATAAACAGCTTAAATGTCCATTTATAGAGACCTGAGTACGAATCTTGGTTCTGCCACCTTCTGGCTGTGTAACTGTAGACTGCAGGCAAATTACTTAACTTCTCCTGTGTCTGTTTCCCTGTCTGTGAAATGGGGATAACAATATTACCCACCTCATAGCCTCATGAGATTGTTGTGGGAATTATATGAGCTAATGAGTGTAAAACGTAAAGAGAATGTAAAGATGGCAGGTAAGCCCATGAAACGATGTTTTAACCTCATTAGTCATTAAGTATACGCAAATCATGATGAGCTACTGCTCCACACCTATTAGAATAACTAAAATTACATTTAATACTAAATTCCGGCAATGATGCAGAACTACTAGAACTCTGATGCTTTGCTGGTGGGAATGCAAAATGATACAGCCACTCTGGGAAACTCTGGCAGCTTCTCACAATATATAAACTGCTGGGTCATGTGATAATTGAAATCTCACTCCTAGAGAAAGGAAAAATTATTTTGCCAAAAAAAGATGTGAATGTTTATAAAAACATTTTTATAATCCCTCTCCAAACTGGAAACATAAATGTCCTTCAACTGATGAATGGAAAAAAATAACTGTGGTACAGCCATACAATGGAATACTACCCAACAATAAAAAGATGTACACTATCAATACATAGAACAAATTGCGTGATTATCAAAGGCATTAAGATGAGTGAAAGAAACCAGTCTCAAAAGGTTACGTACCATATAATTTTATATATATGTTGCTCTACGAAAGACAAAACTAAGTTCAGTGGTTGCCAGGAGTAAAGGGCAGAAGGAAAATCTGACCACTGAGGCGTAGCAAAAGGTTGTTTTGGCGGGTGGGGAATAATGAAACTGCTGCATATCCTGATTGTGGTGGTAGTTACATGAATCTATACGTGTGTCAAAACTCCTAGAACTGTATACCAAAAAAAGGCACTTTTACTATGTAATTTTTTAAAGTTTTTTTTGCTGTGGACCATTTTTAAACTTTATTGAATTTGTTACAGTACTGCTTCTGTTTTATATTTTGGTTTTTTGGCCACGAGGCAAGTGGGACCTCAGCTCCCCAACCAGGGGTCGAACCCACACCCACTGCATTGGAAGGCAAAGTCTTAACCACTGGACCAGCAGGGAAGTCCCCACTATAATTATTTAAGTCAAAAATAAAAATAGTAAATATAAAGTACTTAGAAATGTACCTGGGACATAGGTGCTTTATATATGTTAGATACCTTAGACCATACATCAAATGGGATATTAAGCATTAATCTTAAAAGATGTTTAAATGACTAGATGATATATACAAAAGCTTATGAAATCATGTTGCTTAGAAATATTCGTCTATGTAGTATAATAGTAACTGTAGTATAAAATATTTAAATTTTTTGTTTCTTTCTAAGACTTGTTCAGACTAGTTTAACTTCACAGCAAGATTCAAGGGAAGGTACAGAGATTTCCCACACTCTCCCTGCCCCCATATCCGCAGCCTCCCCCCAACTAACACCATTTCCCACCAGATGGTGCATGTGTTACAATCGATGAGCCTACATTTACACATCATAATCCCCTAGAATCCATAGTTTACGTTACAGTTCACACGTGGTATTGTACATTCTACAAGTTTGGACATTTGTATGATGACATGTATCCATCTTTGTAACATCATATGGAGCGTTTTCTCAGCCCCCAAAAACCCTGTGCTCTGCTTATTCATGCCCAACCCTTATTCACACCCCCAACCCCTAGTAATCACTGATCTTTTTACTGTCTCCACAGTTTTGCCTTTTCCAAAACTTCTTAAAGTTGAAATCATACATTGTGAATATACTTAATGCCACTAAACTGTATGCTGAAAAATGTTGGAGAGTCATTTTTATGTTAGTTGTATCTTACCATAGTGAAAAAATCTCAAAAATAAATAATATCACAAGGGTTCTGAATAACAAAATTACTGCTTTGTTCTTAGGGTACGCAGATAATGATTTGGTTAAAATACTAGATTAAAAATGAGATGATTCTAGAAGATGTATTGTTTAAGTGAAGAGGAAGGATTTCTTCATGATAGTTTTTTATTTTTAAACAGATCTTTATTGGAGTATACTTGCTTCACAATACTGTGTTAGTTTCTGTTGCACAACGAAGCGAATCAGCCAGATGCATACAGATGTCCCCCATATCCCCTCCCTCTTGCACCTTCCTCCCATCCTCCCCCATCCCACCCCTCCAGGTCATTGCAAAGCACAGAGCTGATCTCCCTGTGCTATGCTGCTGCTTCCCACCAGCCAACTATTTTGCATTCAGTAATGTACATATGTCGATGCTACTCTCACTTCGACCCAGCTTCGCCCTCCCACCCCCTTCCTCAATTCCATTGTCTAGGTCTACCTCTTTATTCCTGCCCTGCAACTGGGTCCATCAGTACCATTTTTTTTTTTAGAGTCCATATATATGCATTAGCATATGGTATTTGTTTTTCTCTTTCTGAATTACTTCACTCTGTATGACAGACTCTAGGTGCATCCACCTCAGTACAAATAACTCAATTTCATTTTTTTTTAAGTCTGAGTAATATTCCATTGTATATATGTGCCACATCTTCTTTATCCATTCATCTGTCGATGGACATTTAGGTTGTTTCCATGTCCTGGCTATTGTAAATAGTGCTGCAATGAACATTGTGGTACGTGTCTCCTCTTGAATTTCTCAGGGTATATGTCCAGTAGTGGGATTGCTGGGTCGTATGGTAGTTCTATTTTTAGTTTTTTAAGGAATCTCCGTACTGTTTTCCATGGTGGTTGTACAATTTACATTCCCACCAACAGTGCAGGAGGATTCCCTTTTCACCAAACCCTTTCCAGCGTTTACTATTTCTAGATTTTTTGATGATGGCCATTCTGACAGGCATGAGGTGATACCTCATTGTAGTTTTGATTTGCATTTCTCTAATAATTAGCAATGCTGAGCATCTTTTCATGTGCCTCTTGGCCATCTGTATGTCTTCCTTGGTGAAATGTCTATTTAGGTCTTCTGCCCATTTTTTAACTGGATTGTTTTTTTGATATTGCGCTCCATGAGCTGTTTGTATACTTTGGAGATTAATCCTTTGTCTGTTGTTTCATTTGCAAGTATTTTCTCCCATTCTGAGTATTATCTTTTTGTCCTGTTTATGGTTTCCTTTGCTGTGCAAAACTTTTAAGTTTAATTACATCCCATTTGTTTATTTTTGTTTTTATTTCCATTACTCTAGGAGGTGGGTCATAAAGGATCTTGGTGTGATTTATGTCATAGAGTGTTCTGCCTATGTTTTCCTTAAGAGTTTTCTAGTGTCTGGCCTTACATTTAGGTCTTTAATCCATTTTGAGTTTATTTTTGTGTATGGTGTTTGATAGTGTTCTAATTTCATTCTCTTACATGTAGCTGTCCAGTTTTCCCAGCACCACTTATTGAAGAGGCTGTTTTTTCTCCATTGTATGTTCTTGCCTCCTTTGTCATAAATTAGGTGCCCATATGGGCGTGGGTTTATCTCTGGGCATTCTATCCTGTACTTTTTGTGCCAGTACCATACTGTCTTGATTACTGTAGCTTTGTGGTATAGTTTGAAGTCAGAGAGCCTGATGCCTCCAACTCCGTTTTTCTTTCTCAAGATTGCTTTGGCTATTCAGGGTCGTTTGTGTTTCCACACAAATTATAAAAATTTCTGGTCTAATTCTGTAAAGAATGCCATTGGTAGTTTGATAGGGATTGCACTGAACCTGTAGACTGCCTTGGATAGTAGTCATTTTCACAATATTGATTCTTCCAATCCAAGAACATGGTATATTTCTCCACCTGTTTATGTCATCTTTGATTTCTTATATCAGTGTTTTATAGTTTGCTGAGTACAAGTCTTTCACCTCCTTAGGCAGGTTTATTCCTAGGCATTTTATTCTTTTTGTTGTAATGATAAATGGGAGTGTCTCCTTAATTTCTCTTTCTGATTTTTCATTGTTGGTGTACAGGAATGCCAGAGATCCCTGTGCATTTATTTTGTATCCTGCAACCTTACGAAATTCATTGATTAGTTCCAGTAGTTTTCTGGTAGCATCTTTAGGATTTTCTATGTATAGTATCATGTCATCAGCAAACAGTGACAGTTTTACTTCTCCTTTTCCAATTTGTATTCTTTTTATTTCTTTTTCTTCTCTGATTGCCATGGCTAAGACTTTCAAAACTATGTTGAATAATAGTGTCGAGAGTGGATATCCTTGTCTTCTTCCTGATCTTAGTGGAAATGCTTTCAGTTTTTCACCATTGAGTACGATGCTTGCTGTGAGCTTTTCCTATGTGGCCTTTATTATGTTGAGGTAGGTTCTCTCTATGCCCATTTTTTGGAGAGTTTTTATCATAAATGGGTGTTGAATTTTGTCAAAAGCTTTTTCTGCATCTATTGAGATGATCATATGGTTTTTATTCCTTAATTTGATAATGTGGTGTATCACATTGATTGATTTGCATATATTAAAGAATCCCTGCATTCCTGGGATAAGCCCCACTTGATCATGGTGTATGATCCTTTTAATGTGCTGTTGGATTCTGTTTGTTAGTATTTTTTTCAGGATTTTTACATCTATGTTCATCAGTGATATTGGTCTGTAATTTTCTTTTTTTGTGATATCTTTTTCTGGTTTTGGTATCAGGGTGATGGTGGCTTCGTAGAATGAATTTGGGAGTGTTCCTTCCTGTGCAATTTTTTTTGAAGAGTTTGAGAAGGATGGGTGTTAGGCTCTTCTCTAAATGTTTGATAGAATTCTCCTGTGAAGCCATTTGGTCCCGGACTTTTGTTTGTTGGGAGATTTTTAATTACGGTTTCAATTTCATTACATGTGATAGGTCTGTGTATATTTTCTAATTCTTCCTGGTTCAGTCTTGGAAAATTGTACCTTTCCAAGAATTTGTCCACTTCTTCGTGGTTGTCCATTTTATTGGCATATAGTTGTTTGTAGTAGTCTCTTATAATCCTCTGTATTTCTGTGGAGTCAGTTGTGATTTCTCCTTCTTCATTTCTAATTCTATTGATTTTGTGTCCTCTCCCTGTCTTTCTTGATGAGTCTGGCTCATCAATACAAACTGGGAACACTTTTATAAAAGCCTTTGAAAATTATCTGACTACTGACTTTATATATATGTGAAATCATCAATTGAGGTTACACAACAGAAGGTCACCCCCAAAACTGGAGATAGAGGCAAACACAGATGATCACAGTATACCAGGAGCAGGAACCATCCTAGGAGCCAGTAACTGGTAGGAAAACTTAAAGGGTAATTAATGAATTGTTGCAAAATGAGCAGGGACAAGATTGAGAGATAAAACTTCCTGAGAACCCAGCCTTAGGGAGATTCCCCACCTCCACCACTTTCATGAGTTGACCTCTAGGAGCCCTATCAGGTTCTTTGGGTAAAGACTGGTGACAAAGCCTCACATATTTCCAGCAGGGATAGGGAAAAAGTAACCACTTTGAAATACTCTCAGAGGGTTCTGTTCTCCTCGACAAAGACTTGCCTTCAAGGAAAACTATTTTACCAGATACTAATTAATGTAGGTTCCACCACAACCTAACCAACTCCAGCCCCCTCTAGCCTTCCTGTCTCTCCTAGGAGGGTGTGAGGGGTATGGATGGCTGAGAAGCATTCGGACAAGTTTACAGTCCAGAAACACAATCAGACACTGGTATGATAGCAGGTAATTACAGCTCCAAGAACTAGAAATCTCAGACCCTGTTTGAGAATTTTCTAGAGAAACCCAAAGATGACAGAGGAGACAATAACAAGGCCACCAGAGGACATTTTAGCCTCTGAGACCTCCAGCTACAGCAAAGAGTAAACACAGCCTAACTTCTAGCCAGGTAAACATAAAACCTCAAACTAAAGGCCTGTTTACCTGAGCTTTTACCCAGTTCATCACGTCCACCTTTTCACAAAATATTACGATAATGCTAAAAATAAACACATACTGAAGACATAAAGCAAGCATGAGAAGCAGACTTAGATATGGCAGAGATTTTGGAATTATCAGACGGGGAATTTAAAGAACAATGATTAATGTGCTAAGATCGCAAATGGAAGTTCAAGACTGAAGCAGAAAACAAAGTCAGAGGACAGGCTCTGCCTGACATCAAGGCTTACTATAGATCTACAATAATCAAGACAGTGTGGCAGAGCCAGAAAAACAGACAAATAGACCAACAGATCAGAATAGAGAGCCCAGAAACAGATATACGCAAATGTAGTCAACTGATCTTTGACAAAGGAGCAAAGACAATGCGATGGAAAAAGGAGTCTTTCTAACAAATAGTGTTGGAACAACTGGACATCCACATGCCAAAAAAAATCTACAAAGAATTAAGAGGTATTAAGCTACTATAAAATAGCCAAAGATGTTATGTATAAAACAATATTTGACAGTAACATTAAATGAAGTATAATCTATAAAAATATTAAATCATTATGCTGTACACCTGAAATGAATGTAACATTGTAAATCAAGTATACTTAAAGTTTTTTTTAAAGTATCTAGAAAGAGATTTTAAACCTTTCACGAAAATTAAGTCCAAAATGGGTCATAGACCTAAATGTAAAATACAAAATAAAACTTCTAGAAGATAGCATAGTATGAAAATCTGCGTGACCTTGAGTTTGGTGATGACTTTTTAGATAGGATAACAAAAGCATGATTCATGAAAGAAAAAAACTAGTAAATTAGATTTCCTTAATAAAAATAATCAATTGCCCTCCTAGGTATTTACTCAAATCAATTAAAAACTTATGCCCACACAAAAACCTGAAGACAAATGTTTTTTAAAATGCTCTAAAAAATAAAGTATATTACAAAATACTAAAGGAGTAAAAACAAAATAATTGTAGGAACTGCGTAAGCTATAAAGAGTAACATTAAAATCACCTTTAATAATATCCCCCAGAGCCAACTGCTCTGATTTTTTTCTACTTCCAATTAATATATTCTGTTCTACTTATAAACAGGTCACGCCATATATTCATTCCTCTATTCTGCTTTTTCCATTTAACATCACACCGTGTTTTACTATGTGTGTAAGATGTGTTTCACCAAGTAAAAATTGTGCAAAAATGTCAGTTTTTATAAATTTTATTTTATGAATGTAATAGGTTATTCTTTTTCTATTGCTGAATATTTAATTGTACCTTCACATATAAGTAGTATTATAAGCAGATAGGGTAGGGGGTCCCCAGAGAAAGAACCAGGCACACTTTCCTGACGTAAGAGAAGCCATTTTTGACCTAAGCCATTTTATAATCTAAGCCTGGCTGCAATGATTGTCCGTGAAAAGGTCTCAGGAATTAGTGGTCTTAAGGGAACAATTAGTGATCTTAACAGAAACAAACTGTTATCAGGAAAGAGCAGTAACAATAGCAAAGATAAGGTATCAGTTGTAAAGAGCCCCAGTTCTGTTTCAATGGTGAAGATTAGCCTGAGGCTCAACTACCAGATCAGCTGGCACCTAAGGGATGATGATGTTGACTTTTTCTGACCCTCCTGACTTCAATCAACTAAAGCTTGGAATCTGTCCACCACCCAGGCCCCTTCATGAATATGCATGAACCCTTAGCTTAAAACTTCCAATTTTGCAGACTGGGGAGACATAGCTTTGGGAAAGATCCCTGGTGTTCTCCTGCTGCAAGTAATAAATCCTTCATTCTCCTGCTCTTTGCCTTGGCTGTGCCTTCTGGTTCAATGGCCACCGAGAGGTGAATGCAGTTTTCAGGTAACAGTTTCTACCTATTTATTCGTATCTTGAAACAGTGATGTGGCAAAAATCTTTGACCACAATTTTGCCTGGTTTTTTTCATCTTTTTAAAAAAATTAATTTATTGAAGTAGAATTAGTGTGGCTAACATTCAAGGAATTACTTAAGAGGCTATGCTGCACACTTAGAAAACGTTTTATGAACATCTTAACGAAATGTGTAAAGCCTTCACACATAAGACGCTGCTAGTATCTGGCAAGAGTGTGCCACGCCATGGCCACGCTCTGATTTTTTCCCATTCTTTCTCAATTAATGAAAACGTGAAGCTATTTCGTTGCTCAAACTACAACTGTAATGCCACACTGCTGAATACTAATGTAAATGAAAACTTCACAAATAGCCACATGTTTAACTTAAAAAATTTTTAGATCAGATTTCTGACATTGACACTGTATAAAGAAATAAATTAGATCAGGACAGCTAACAGAGATGAAGCATTCAAAAGAATTAAAACTACAAAGTACCTGGATGTTTTCATTCAGAAAGCTATCAAAGTGTCTTGTCACTGAATATTTTCATCCCACTTTAAATTCAGGATCTCCAATTATAACAATCACCAAAGTGTGCAAAACCATTTCTATTAAAATTTCCTATTTTCACTAGCATATAACTCCTCTGAACAATCTCTGCTGGTTTTACACTGTGCCTTTCCTGGTTACAGTTTAATGGTAAATTTGAGAGATGTGGTGAAAATCCTTTCAGCTATAATTAATTTTACTTGTTAGATTTACTATCAAATTTTAAAAGTGAGACTTTTCTCAGTTTTTTTCAAATATCTTGGAATCAGTAACATAACGAGGCATTGATAGTTTGAGGAAGGAAATAAACAAGATAATGAAAACATATCAGGTAGAAACAGAGGTACTGCTAATGCTTACAGATAGCACTATGTACCATATGACTTTCCAACTGGAGTCAATTACACCAGAAAAATCCATGCCATTCATTCCTTGTATGAATGAGTACTTAACTATTTGCAGAGTACTATGCTGGGTGCCAGGAATTTACATGCAAAGGCTGATAAAAACCCAGTATGACTTTTCAGTAGGACATGTTATGTCCCTATGGAATGATTGAAAGGTTAAGTCACAAGCCATGTTGTCCCACCTTCTCAAATGACAAGGCCCTCAGAGATCAAGCGACTTGCCCAACACATATTCCCCATTTACCAGATGTCCCCAAATGTTCACATCAAAAACGAAAAGTTTCCCATTGATTTCAAATACTTTACCCCCACCCACCCAAATCCCACCTTGAGATCACTGAGTTTTAGCTTCCTATTTTTTTTCTTTGTATCAGGCTTAGTCAAAAGAAAGTAAAATAATTAGTTGGGGTTTCAAAAGAAAAGGGTCAAAAATATGCAAGATAGAGAAGGAACAAAATCCACTGCATTACAGTCATTTTAAAATAAAGACTTATCACAGGAAACCAAAGAATTGGATTCTATTACGTAGAAGCACTTTTGCTGTTACATTAAAGGAAATCTGAGCTCAAGGCAGAAGACTTCGGAGAAGGAAATAATGGAGAAATGCCCCAGCACTGCAAATAAAATGCAGGTCTTTATCAAATTTCTAGCAGAGGAGAAAAGCTGCAGGTTTTCCTCATTTCTTGGCAAACAACAATAAACCAGAAATATCTTTGAAAGTGTTTAACTTTCTTTTAATGGTTTTGTCTCAGACTTTACTACAACATATAGATTGATTAGTTAATCAAAAGGGGGCCTTTACAAATACTTGAATGTTTTCTCACTGCGTAAATATGTCCTCATGAACATCACCAGTCTCCTGTGCAGTTTCAGCATCTTTCCCTTGCCTTATCAGGACCAAGGTTCTGATAATTTTTCACTATAAGTTTTCTTATAGAGAGGGAGACACAAGAGGGAAGAGATATGGGAACATATGTATATGTATAACTGATTCACTTTGTTATAAAGCAGAAACTAACACACCATTGGAAAGCAATTATACTCCAATAAAGATGTTTAAAAAAAAAAAGTTTTCTGGACAACAGCTTGTCTTCCTTATCGGTAGGTAAATCAAACCCTGCCCCATTAGTCAACCTTTAACTCTAGGGCTGAACTTTTCAAATAAATCAGGTCTAAAGTAATGCTAAGGGCTTGAGTGTCATCAGGCCTTCTTACCCAGGTCCTACCTACACACCTAACACTCACTTGCACGCCTATGTATCTTCTTCACCTGTGTGTCTGAAACTCTACCCACTGCCTAACCTAATAGGGCTTATCCCTCAAGTTAAAAACCAGGGCTCCCAATCATATCTACCCTATACTCCCTAAAAAATCATTATTTTGTAGTTTAATTTCTCACCTAATAATTAAATTATTCATCTTATTTTGCATTTCTGAGTGCCTAGTATGGCAGTAAACAGTTAAATACTATTTGGTTGATTTGATCAAGGTAATTCTTCAACAGCAGCCATTTTGTTTCCCGCATGCATTTCCAGGCAAGTGGTGGCCTTATTTTATTAAACGTGGAGAATCAAATCATGTCCTTCTAAGAAGTATAAATTTTAAATCTTCATCTTAACGTGGTATTAAGTAAATTGCCATTCTATTCCTCTTAAGAATTATTTGAAACCCTTCTGCTATTTTTATTCCCAGAAAGGGCACGCCTGTTAAAGCTGACCCTTTTATTTTTTCCCCTGCACTGCACCACTATTATTACTTTATTTTTCCTTTGGGTAAAATAAGTGTGGACTACCTGACAAGATGTGATATGTGTGTGTGCATGTGTGTGTGTGTACGCTATTTGGGAAGGGGATAAGTAAAATATAATTCTACATTAGCCTTAAGGAATCTTTTTTTGAGTAAATTCCACATAGATGCAAAATACAAAAGACATTTAGATAAGGCCGGTCCGTTTATTTTTCTAAATGTGTACAAAGACATGAAGAATATAGGTAATGAATGATTTACTTTGAATTGATTTTATTGGAAGAAAAAAACTCTTTCGGGCCTAGACCTAAGTATGTATTTCATTATGTTATTCGTTAGAAATATTTTATGGGAGTGTCTTTGGGTGCTACCTCAAATGATTCCAATAACTCTGAAAATTTTGAAAAAATTAGAAATTGGAGAAAATTAAAACTTTTAATATCATAGAAAACTATAATAATTTCAATTAATATTGCTACAGGCAGTTGAGCAGAGCGAAATTTTAAGTCTCACAATGCCCTTGCCCACGTTTGACAAACAAAATAGTAAGAGACATAGCAGATTATTACTTAGAAGGATACTGAAGCTTGAAGCACATGTATTAAATTTGGGCAGCCTTGGTGAAAATGAGAATAGGTTTCCCCATTATACAATCTGACATCCTTCACCTAAAACCAAATGAGATAATAAAGAGAAACGAGATAATATTTTCTGCATAAAGAACCATATAATCCTTTATCTCATTTAAATAATAGATCCATAATTTTATTCCAAGTAAACTATTCTGTGAAACAAGATCATGCTTGATAATGCCACATGCCCAAAACATACATGATATTCCTGTATTCTTATTATGTGGACAAGTTCTCACATATTTTGATTTTGGTCTAGACATTTTTATGGAGTTTTTCATGTGCCATATACTATAAACTAGAGGAACAGAAGGAGGTAATTTTCCAAAAATAGGATGATAAACAGTTTTTAATATAAAACTGACAAAGATTGAACTGACAATATTTAGTGCACCTATTAAAATGTTAAAATAACTAAAGTGTACAATTTCTGGAATATCTCATTTAGAAATAGGATTTTTAGTTCTTGGAGGTAGAAATAACTTTCAAGAATCAACTCAAATTTTTAAAGATTTCATTAAAATGTAATTGTTACTTACTGTGCTTTCTTATGTTTAAAATCTTTTCCAAATTCTGAAGCTAAATAAGTGATAGGCAAATAATATTCATCCTATTAGTCTCTACACTTTTCTGTACTCTTGAAATCCTTCATTATATAGAATTTATTCAATACTTTAAAATTTTTCATTCCACAACAAAATCTCTGAAACTTAGAATTCTACGATTATACCTTCATATTCAAATATTTAATACAAATATATAAACAAATTTCAAGTGACATAGTCTATTATGCCTAGTACAATATTATACTTTTAAGTATGAACTAGCAGACACATCCCAACCCTATCAACTCTATCAGTTTCTCCCTGAAATTCTTAGAAGCAAATAGGAGGCATAAAAATTAATCAGTTTTCCAAGACTGAGGAAAAAGGGTAATAAAATTTAGTTACCTAGCTATTCCCTCTTTCACACACCCTTTATGAAGACACAAAACACAAATTCCTTCACTCAATTCAACAAACACTGAATAAAGATAGGGACCTTGCACATAGGAATTCAAAAGCTAATGGGGCCGTCATAGTATTACACCAGCCATTACTAACAGAAGTGTTTTCATTAACTTGGTTTTATACTCAATAACTCATATTAAATACAGTTCACTTTTATTGAGCTACATACTCAAAGTTTTAAAGCAAACAAAAAAATCTACCTCCAAATTCAAAATGAGGAGGAAAGCGGTTCCCCAGCAGCTGTGAGGTTCTCAACAGCCACAGGTGTCAAGGGGGAATATTGGGTTCCAGCAAAGGGACAGTAACACTTATCATCCTCTTTCTTCTTCCAGCCCGATCAGCATCATTGTAATGACGTCTACATTACATCCCTCTCTACTCAAAATACCCAAAGTGGTTTCTTTTCTCTGACTAGACACTACTGACTGATAATATGAAACAGATCCTTCTGTTTAATTTTCAATTTATCTGGGTAGTTGGTATATGTGAAAGAAACTAGAAAAATATCAACAATATTACAACTATGGATTATTCTTACTGTCATTTCGTAGAAGTTGCATAAAAAGGAATGGAAAAACACAAGGTCAAAAAAAGAGTAAAGTTGGGAATAAAAGGCAATTGCACAATATGCTATATTACGGACAATTTATCTTCATATTCATGATCAACAGTCCCAGTACGTATTAGGTGAAGAGAAAACAATGAGCATTGGGGTGGTCTTTTCCTAAAATAAGTCTTGGGTTGGTATCCACTCACGGACACACAGCCCTTCTAACAAAATCCTTGTCAGTCAGAATAACTGCAAAACACACAACTCTTCATCATACTGTGTACTAGCTGCCAGAAACAGTAAACAAACAGCAAATCTAAACAAGTTAACGTATGTAATAAAATTCTACAAAAAAGGGGGAGGGATAAATATATTTAGGCAGGTCACTGAAAGTTATTATATTTGAAAATTCTGATGGAGTGTGCAAACATGAAATGGATTGCTCTTATTCTATGTTTTTTTTTTCTCATTGACAGTTTATTAGCTAATATTAAAACATTAATAACATTTTAATAACCTTAGCATTCACTCTCCATCAGTTTAATGCAACGTTTATTGATTTCCCACTATGAGCTAGGAATTTCAAACAGAAAAACCAGAAAAGAACAACCATCACCTTAAGATTCTCATAGCCTCCTCATTTTCCCCTTCAAACAATGGTCTCCTTAGCTACGTTTGAATTTTAAAATTTGAAACTGTTTCATTTTCAAAGCAGGAGATCTTAGTTTTTAAATTTAATATTTTACTTCAAGAATAAAGTTTTTCTTATCCAATAAATTATGATAATTTAAAGAGGAAATTTATCTAGAATTGAAGTGTTCATACAAAGACTATATGGCATGAAAATAATGTGTAAAGTGACAGAAATGATAAAAATCCAATGATCTAAATTATTCTTCATTGCTTGAAAAATATATTTATAGTAAAAAACACTTGGGAAAACATAGTTTTTGATTTTTCCTGTGAGTCAGGTACTGTGTTAGACACCAGAGTACAAAGGAGTATGATACAGTTCCATCTCCAAAGTACTCATTCTAATCTATCTTTACATATAAAACTAGTCACTTTGACACCTCAAAAAGAAGAATGCAATATTCTTAATAATTGACTATTATTTCCCATACAAATTCATTACCAGATATGACTAAAACATTGAGATTTGCTCTTTTTGCTTCTCTTCAACAACCTACAAAAGCATATATTCATAGTAAGGAAAAGCATATAATGACTCTGGTTAGTTTGTTTTTAACAAATACATATTATAAAACTTGTTTCATAAAAATTACAGCCTTCTTGGCAAAAAAGGCAAAGAAAAAGAAAATGTGATTTAAAAGAGCAAAAGGTCACCTTGAACCCATTTCATTCATCCAATGTTACCAAACTTTAATTGGCTTCAGTGACATGAGAAAGGAAACAGCTCATCATTTTAACCAGGTGTTTTGAGTAACTTTTACCTATACTCATTTCCAGTTTCCACATAAATAGTTTCAAAAGCACAAAACATTTTTCCATACACTAATCTTAAGGCTCCAAAGTCCATGTTGCCATTGACTTTTTTTTACATGATTTTATTGACCCATGAACTTTCAAGTCCACATATAAATCTACCCATTTATAAACAAGTACTCATCACAAGGTTCAGCTTTGCTACAAATTAGCTGATCAGCCTTTGTTTTTTTCTAAACACACAGTACTTACTATGTGTTTAGGAGAAACTACATTAGGCAACAAGCTAGAATATCTATAACTGATTTATTTCACAGTGTGAACTGGATGAGTTGCAAATAGAAAACATTTATTTATTGATTGTTTATTTAAAAAATAAGAATCTGTGGCTTCAAAAATGCTTTTTGGCTTTTCTTTCCCAAGATACCTTAAGACAGATTCCTTAATTTATGGTTACTTTAGCATACTAAAAATCAGTACAGATTCTTCTTCCAGTAATGGCAGAGTGGATAACTCTCCCATAGATAACAATTATAAACTCTAGACAAAATGTGAATAAAAAGATCATTCTAAGTTAAGGGACTAGAAAGTGAGCAAAACTTTCAGAACTGAAGGAGAAAAGACTTTTGAAAGAGTGACTGCAGTGTGTGAAATTTATGTTCACACAGCTCTTTCTGTGAGGACACTTTCCAGCCTGAGCAGTTCAGTACAATGTGAACTCAGATCTGAGAGAAAACTGCCTATGAAGAGAGCTATAAAGGAGGGGGACTAAATCTATTTACAGACTCTAAACCCAATCCTTCTCTGATCCCTGAACTACATGGACTTCAGGTCACCAGGTAAAAGAAATAGGTGGACGCTTAAAGAACTGAGAGGGAATTTCGGCAACTTGCTCACCACAAAGGTTACAGAGCTGGGAGCTGCAATTCAATTATGTTAAATTGCCTGCTAGGACAAAAGCCAAGATTCTACAGTGCAAGACAAAATCCACAACCCCAACAATATATCAAGACTAATGCCCATTGAACAACAACAACAACAAAAAATACTTGACATTTTAAAAAAGGCAAAAACATAAGAAACAAATTAAACAATCCCATTTACCACTGCATCAAAAATAATAAGATATCTAGGAATAAACCTATCTAAGGAGGCGAGAGACCTGTACTCCAAAAACTATAAGACACTGATGAATGAAATTGAAGATGATACAGAGGGAAAGATACTGTTAAAATAACCACAGTACCTAAGACAATCTACAGATTCAATGCAATCCCTATCGAAATACCAATGGCATTTTTCACAGAACTAGAGCAAATAATTTTAAAATTTGTATGGAAACACAAAAGACCCCAAATAGCCAAAACAACCTTACCAGACCTAGAGGAATCATGCTCCCTGGTTTCAGACTATACTACAAAGCTACAGTAATCAAAACAGTATGATACCAGCACAAAAACAGACACAGGTCAGTAGAACAGGATAGACAGCCCAGACATAATGCCATGCACTTATGTTCAATTAATCTATGACAAAGGAGGCAAGAATATACAGTAAAGACAGTCTCATCAACAAATGGTGATGGGAAAACTGGACAGCTACATGTAAAATAATCAAATTAGAACATTCATTAACACATATAAAAAAAGAAACTCAAAATGGATTAAAGACCTAAACCTAAGACCAGAAACCATAAAACTCCTGGAGGAAAACATAGGCAGAATACACTTTGACATAAATCATAGAATTATTTTAAATCTGTTGCCTAAAACAAAGGAAATAAAAGTGAAAACAAACAAACGGGACCTAATTAAACTTAAAAAGCTTTTGCACAGTAAGGGAAACCATTGACCAAACAAAAAGTCAACCTACTGAATGGGAGTATATATTTGCAAATGACATGACCGACGAGGGGTTAATATCCAAAATATATAAACAGCTCTACAACTCAGTATCAAAAAAACAAAAACAACCCTATTAAAAAATGGGCAGAAGACCTGAATAGACATTTTTCCATAGAAGACATACAGATGGCCAACAAGCACATGAAAAGATGCTCAACATCACTAATCATCAAGGAAATGCAAATCGTAACTACAACAAGGTATCACCTCACACTTGTCAGAATGGCTATCATCAAAAAGAACACAAATAACAAATGTTGACGAGGATGTGAAAAAAGGACACTTGTATACTGTAGGTGGGAATGTAACTTGGTGCAGCCGCTGTGGAGAACTGGGTGGCAGTTTCTCAAAAAACTAAAAATAGAACTACCATCTGACCCAGCAATTGTACCCTGAGCATATAGCTGAAAAAAACCAAAAACACTAATTCAAGGAGATACATCCACCCCAATGTTCACAGAAGCACTATCTACAATTGCCAAGATATGGAAGCAACCTAAGTGTTCATGAACAAATGAATGGATAAAAAACATGTGGTATGTAATATATACAATGGAATACTACTCAGCCATGAAAAAGAACGATGGATGGACTTGGAGAGTATTATGCTAAGTGAAATAAGTTAAACAGAGAAAGACATACTGTACAGTATCACTTATACATGTAATTTAAAAATACAACAAGCTAGTGACTATAACAAAAAAGAAACAGACTCACAGAGAGAACTAGTGGTTACCAGTGGGGAGAAGTTAGGGGGGAGGGGCAATATAGGGGTACAGGATTAGGAAATACAAACTATTATTTATAAAATAAGTTACAAGGATATATTGTACAACACAGTGAATCTAACCAATATTTTATAACTATAAATGGAATATAACCTTTAAAAACTGAATCACCACATTGTACACCTGTAACTTAAATACTGCACATCAACTATACTTCAATTTTTTTAAACTCTTAAAAATTAAAAAAAAAAATAATAATGTAAAACTAGTATTTACATCAACCAAAATATACTTTTGAGAACCTGGAATTCATAAGATACTTTGGAGGAAAAAAAAAATTCAAAACAAAAAAATTGTCCCACAGTCAAGAGGAAAACCAGTCAAGAGAAACCAACTCTAAGATTACCCTGATGTTGGAATTAGCACCTAATTCAGAGTAGCTATGATAAACATGTTCAAAAATGTAACGAAAATTTTTTTCAAATGAACAGATGAAAATGTTATAAATTTGGAAACTATAATAGTAAACCAAATAGCAATTATAGAATTGAAATTCACAATATTTAAAATTGAAATTTTGCTGGATACTCTTAATAGCGTATTTGAGATTCCAAACGACTAGAACAAACTTGAAGAGAGATAAATTTAAATGTTCCAATCTAAGGAATAAAGAGAAAAAAGTATTTTAAAAATCACTGAAATCATCTCTATCGAAATTTCAATGGCATCTTTCACAGAAATAGAACAAACAATTCTTTGCATAAAACCATGAAAAACCCTTGAATAGGCAACACAATCTTCAGAAAGAAGAACAAAGATGGAGGCATCACACTTCCTGATCTCAACCTATACTACAAATATATAGTAATAAAAATAGTATGGTCCTGGCATAAAAACAGGCACACCAATCAATGCAGCAGGTGAGAGAGTCCAGAAATAAACCCACACATATATGGTCCATTAATTTATGACAAAGGAACTAAGAATATACAATGGGTAAAAGGTAGTCTCTTCAATAAATGATGCTGAGAAAACTGAAAAGCCCCATGAAAAAGAATGAAACTGGACCACTATCTTGCACTGTATACAAAATACAACTCAAAATGGACGAAAGACTTGAACTTAAGACCTAAAACCATAAATCTCCTGGAAGAAAACAAGCAGTCAACTCTTGACATCAGTCTTGGCAATGATTTTTTGGATTTGACACCAAAAGCAAAGACAACAAAAGCAAAATTGAACAAATGGGACTAAATCAAACAAAACAAAAAGCCTCTCCACAGCAAAGGAAACAATCAACAAAGGGAAAGGGTGATCTTCTGAATGGAAGAAAATATTTGCAAATCGTATCTGATAAAGGGTTAATATTCAAAATATTAAATAAAGAACTCATACAACTCAATACCAAAAAAAATCTGATTAATAACTGGGCAGAGGATTTGAATAGACATTTTTTTAACATCTTTATTGGAGTATAATTGCTCTACAATGGTGTGTTAGTTTCTGCTTTACAACAAAATGAATCAGTTATACATATACATACGTTCCCATATCTCATCCCTCTTGCATCTCCCTCCCTCCCTCCCACCCTCCCTATCCCACCCCTCCAGGCGATCACAAAGCACCAAGCTGATCTCCCTGTGCTATGCGGCTGCTTGCCACTAGCTATCTACCTTACGTTTTTTTCCAAAGAAGACATAAAGGTTAACAGATACATGAAAAGTACTCAGCACCACTAATCATCAGGAAAATGCAAATCAAAATCACAATGAGATATCACCTCATACCTGTTAGAATGGCTATTATCAAAAAGGTAGGAAGTAACACATTCTGGCAAGGATATGGAGAAAAGGGAACCCTTGTGCAAGCTGTGTCTAGCTTATTTCACTTAGCACAATGTCCTCTAGGTTCATCCAGGCTGTCATAAATGGCAGAATTTCCTTCTTTTTAAGCCTGAATAATTTTCCATTGTATATACAGACCACATTTTCTTTAGCCATTTATCCATTACAGGAGACTTAGGCTGTTTCTGTGTCTTGGCTATTGTAAATACTGCTGCAATAAACATGAGGGTGGAGGTATCTTTCTGAGCTACTGTTTTCAGTTCTTTTGGATAAATACCCAGAAGTGGATTGCTGGATGATGTGGTAGTTCTATTTTTAATTTTTTGAGGAAAGTCCATAGTGTTTTCCACAATGGTTATACCAATCTACAGTTCTACCAACAGTGTAAAAAGTTTTTTTTCTCCAAAATCCTCAACAAAATACAAGCTAATAGCACAATTCAACAGCACATTAAAAGGATTACACACCATGATCAAGTGGGGTTCATCCCCGAGTTGCAGGGATGATTCAATATACACAAATCAGTGGGATACACCACATTAACAGAATGAAGGACAGAGATCATTCAATCATCTCAACAGATGGAGAAAAAGCATCTGACAAAACTCAACATCCTTTTATGATAAAAACTATCAATAAATTAGGTATAGAAGGAACATACTTCAATATAGTAAATGCCATGTATGATCCACAGCTATCATCATCATACTCAATGGTGAGAAGCTGAAAGCTTTTCCTCTAACATCAGGAATAAGACAAGGCTGCTCACTCTTGCCACTTCTACTCAGCCACTTCTACTCAGCATAGTACTGGAAATCCTACCCAGAGCAACTAGGCAAGAAAAGCATATTAAAAAGACATCCAAACCGCAAAGAGTCTAATTTTTTAAGCATTTAAATAATACAGAGTATGTTATCTGACCACAGTGGAATTATTATAAGTTAGCAATCAGTAACAGAAAGAAAAATGAGAAACCCCAACTATTTGAAAATTAAACACCACCTTTAAATAATATATGAGCCAAAGAATTCACAGTGGAAATTAGCAAATTTCTTGAACTGAGTGAAAGAAATCATAATCTATCAACCTTCAAATAATGCAGCTAAAGTACCCAGATTTGACCACATTAATCTGTAGAACTGTGGCTCAGAGAACCTGGATGGGGGGCGGAGAATTATGGAACTATGGCTACTGCTACTGTGAGTAACAAACTGTCCTTTGCCTCTGGCTCACGTGACTTTTCCTGAATCTATAAAACTGGCAGACTCTCTCGTTAACTTAGAAAGTAAAATCTCAGAGCCTTCATAGTTGTTGGAAGAGAATTGTAAAACCCAACTCAGAAATAGATCTACTGTATTTGAGAAGTTACTGTTTGACAAAGGAGGAATTTTATTGCAGTGAAAAATTGACATTTAACAAATGCTATCTGAACAACTGGCTTTCCATCCGGAAGAAAATTAAAGCAGATTCATTCTTTCCTCACAAACAAGTTTTAGAAGAACAAAAAAACTTAAATATAAGACATAAAACAATAAAATCCCTGCACAATATAGAATCTAAGGAAATATTCTTTACCATGGATAGAACCCCAATAGCTATGAAAGATAAACTTATTTGAGCATTAAAAGTTTTACAATTTTGTATGATAGAAGATATCACAGCCTAACAGATGAATAAGATTTTGAAAATATCACAATGCAAACAAAGGATTAATGTATAATATAGTGTAATTTCTTACCAATAACCAAGGAAAAGATAAACTACCTGTAGAAAATGCGCTAAGGATACAGGAAGGCCATTCACAAAAGATTTCATCCAAATGACATAAGATAGATTAGAAAAAGATGCCCAACTATAGTAGCAGTAAGGGAAGTGCAAATTAAAGTTACTGTGAGATATCATCTTATCCCTGTAAGACTGGCAAAAACTAAAAAAAATTTTTTATCATCTCTTACAGGTATAATGAAAAGGAAAGGGTACTCTGACACACTTTTTATGGAAATAGGGCCTCTTACTACCTTATTGTAAGCCTTTTGGAAAGCAATCTATCAACAACAATTAAACTTAAGAATATTGTACCCCTTCAACACAGCAACCATACAAGAACATTTGTATTATAATAATATTAAATCAGCACTGCTGATAGTGGCTAAAATTGCAAACAAACTGAAATGCCCACTGTGGAGGGAATACTGTACAACTTATAGTATGCCCAACCATGATCTAACCTGTAGTTAGTAAAAAGAATGAATGAGAAATAAAGCTTAAATTAGGAGAGATTTCCAGACTGCATTATTGAGAAAAGTAAGATGCAGACAACTGTGTATATTATGTAATTATTATTCATCTTCATGTATATGTATATTTTAAATGGTTATTTAAGCATGAAGAAAACAGGAAGATATCTTTAGCATTGGATGTCTGTGTTAGAGGTGGAGAGTCAGAGTGATTTGATGGGAGAGGGAAAAAACGACAGAGGGGAAGCTCAGAAAAAAATAGAGGAGGATGCATAATATAACATGAACTTATGGAATGCCCATGTGTGTATGCACATGTGAAGAATTTAACCAAAGAACTGTTTTTTTGTTGTTGTTGTTGTTGTTTTGTTTTTTTGTGGTATGCGGGCCTCTCACTGTTTTGGCCTCTCCCGTTGCAGAGCACAGGCTCCGGACGGGCAACCTCAGCGGCCATGGCTCACGGGCCCAGCCGCTCTGCGGCATGTGGGATCTTCCCGGACCGGGTCACGAACCCGTGTCCCCTGCAACGGCAGGCGGACTCTCAACCACTGCGCCACCAGGGAAGTCCCCAAAGAACTGTCTTAATAAATTATCAGAAAATAAAAGACTCTTTAAATCACTATAGTAAAGGAAGAAATGTATTCACTTCAATTAAGTAACCTGGCTTCAGATTTTGCCTTTGTCACTATGGCCAAGTTAAATAACCTCCCAGTCCCTCAGTTTCTTCATTTGTAAAATTTAATTAGAAATATGACCCACAGAGGTACTTCCACGAGGTTGTTACAAAGGTTTAACTCTATAATGTCCATATAATTTTAATAAATTGCAAAATTTGCACTGCATGACTGTTATGGTTGGAATTACATAAATTATGAAAATGTCAGGATGAAATCTGTAAGTCACTAAAGCCATCACTGAACAGGAATTACCTGGTCTTACTTCCAAAGTAATAATTTCACCAAACTGGAAAATGAAAATAATCATAAACATGGCACCAGACCATACTGTACTGTAAGCTTTTCCTACAAGTACCACCACCATTGCCATCACCACTTACCCTCACACATTTTAGGTTAAATACAGGGCAGCCTAAATTCCTTCCTTCAGAAATGCTAGTCATGCACAAATTGTATTTGACCTTGTTCATAAGAAAATGGAATACTTAACATATACTATTTTTCTAACTCTACATTACTACACCTCAAGGACGATCAATGTCACAGGCATCCAGCATCACGGAGACAAGGCTGCAGCAGCAGCCGGAGAAGAGGGTGAGTGCTGTGCTGCTCTGGAAACACTTACAGGGACTTGCTAAAGTAATGCGGGTGGAGCTCTTGAGGATGTGCGTGGGTAGCTGATGTTAACAGTCGGCAAATAAAGGATGATTGTTTCTGAAGTGATCCCATTTGGACCCTCCTGCTACCTCATGTACCCTCATGAGACTTGGAGAAATACAGGTTACATTACACAATATTTCTATGTTTTTCCTTCTAAGACAGAATCTAAATGTGGTTAAGCCATTATTTCTTAAAAACTCCTAAATTTATAGGACAAAAGACCTTCTACATATTCAGCATATTTGTCCACTTGGAAGCACAAATACAGCAGATTGACTTACATAGTGCTAGTGGTAACATTATAGTTAATGAAAGAATCAGCTTTCACCTCTTAAAGCTATTTTTCCAGGATGACAAAAAATGATTGCTACTGTTATCTTGCTTTTAGACTACATTTTTTTCTTGTCAGTGGCAACGAAAGCATACTTCTTAGTGGAGCAGATTTTAAAAGATGTTTTCCGTATTCTTAATTGAATTTGGTGATTATATAATCATTTCTCCTCTAAGGGAAACCAAGAGCACTGTATTTTTTTTTTTTCCTACTCTGAACTAAACCCCTGCAATCAAATAGGAAGGAGGCAGGGCAAAAGGGTATATTCATTTATAAGTAAAATAAATTGAGCCTTGACTTTTAGAAAGTGCAATTTGAGAACAGAAAAATTACTTTCTTCATATAATAGCTTGGCATTTCTCATCCTTACATAAATCTGTTCCTTTTAAACTCTTAGCTTTTAGGCCTTGGCTGCTCTCATTATATTCAGGAAAATTGTCTTCAATTACATGACCCCAGACAAGGCCCTGGACTCTTACAAATCCATTTCTAATGTGATCTGTATGCTGTACCTTAAGGACTCGTATCTCAGACTGAATAGAACTGCATCATGGCGGAGAATTATTATTCCCAGCATCTTAGACCCTGAATGAATAGTGAAGCAAAAGAGAATCCTCATGCTATGTAAAACTGTCCCTGAGAAGCTAAAATAGAAGATTTTCCAGATGCCAAATATCAGCTCAGCTTCTCGCACCATATAATCTCCCTTACAGAGGCCTTATAGCATGGGTTGTAAACAAGTTTTTGACAATTACTCAGAAAAAATGTATTAAACACCTACGACATTCTAGGCACTGATCCATCTAGGGGGTTAGAACATGAACAGCTATATGGAATTGTTAGTGATTGTATTTGTCTCAATGTAACTTAATTGATTCTACCTGCAGATCCAAGAGGAAAATAACCACGTACACCAAATTTTTAAAAAAATTTAATGAGACAAGGTACCAGTTGTTCTGGCACCAACAACACATGAAAAAGAAAAGTATAGAAAAGTACAGTGTTCACCTGACATTAAGTGTTACTCAGTTCCTTAGCTCCTACTTCTTATTGGACCCCATTTTAAACCATGAATAGAGACAAAAGAATTGAAAGAAGCATGGCCTTCACTCTTTACTGATTCAATAGTAAGTCAAAAGCTCAAGCTGAGGACACAAAATGTTGCTGCCCAAAGCAGAAAACAGTAAACTGGGAAGCAGCCTTTTTCCTGAACTTAGATTAAAAGTCTCTTACCATAAACACTTTCTTTTCCTTTCATTGAAAAATAAAATTCTAGATTTTCTTGGAATGTATTCCTATTTAAAATGTAAATGTGGCCATAATGTATTTATATGTAGTAACACGTTCTTCACAACAATGTTTGTAACAGTGAAAAGGAGAAGCATTCAATGTCCATCATGGGCGTCAGATTAATAAATGTTGGTGTGACCACGGTGTATTAAAATCATGGGGAGATTCAAGATGGCGGCAGAGGAGGACGACTTGGAGTTCATCTCTCTCCACAGATGCAGCAGGAATACACCTATAGATGCAACAATTCTCAAGAACACTAGCTGAAAACTAGCAGAAGACCTTGGACACTGGAAAGGACTAAAGATCCCTGCATAACTGGGTAGGACGGGAAAAAGAAGGGAGACGGAGGAGGAGAGGAAGCAGGATGGGACCTGTACCCTGGGGCAGGGGAGCTGAAGCAGAGGAGAGATTCCCGAATTCGGCAAAACCCCCTCTCTGATAGGGAAATCGATTGGGACAGAAGGAAAGCATTTGATGTTGTCGGAAAAGGATGAGGTGGGCGATCGGCGGCAGACAGGACAGAGTGAGAAATACAGATGGTCTGTACCACAGCCATACGTGCCCCAGACTGGGACGTATGTTCACAGGTGTGAAAGGGGGGTGGAAGCTGGAGCGCGGGGATTGGAAAACAGGCCCAGAGCGAGAATTGCCGATGGCTGTGGGAAGACAGACTGAGGGGATGGGAGGGAGGAAATCCACAGCAGGGAATGCCTACAGAGAAAGACCGGTCTGTCATGGAAGCAGGGCACTACTGCTGAATCACACGCAGCGGGTGGAACCACTATTGTAGCCTCTCTCTCCCCACATGCCGGTGCTGCCAATGAATGATAAAATGATAAAAGCAGCCCTCTCGGGGCTGGCTCTTGCACACCAGCTGCCTAGCAATAAGAAAGCCCCCTTAGGATGGCACTCGCACACCTGCTGCCAGGCACCAGAAAAAGCCAGGCCAGGGCTGGCCCTCACACGCCTTATTCCGAATGCCAGGAAAGACCCTCACTAGGGCCATATCTCTTGCGCCTGTGGCCACCAGCTTCCCTGTGCATTTGGTGCTGCCAGCGTTCCCGCAATCCAAGCAGTCATACCACCCTGCGCACTGCCCTCACTGGGGCCGACCTACGAGCTCCAAGGCAGCCTCAGCACCAGACTCCTGTGGGTCCTGAAGTGGGGATAAAACCAAAGCTGAACCCCAGGGGCGGGGTGACTAAGGAAGAAGATAGAGAATCTTTCCATCCACTGTACGAGCTGCAGATGAAATCCCCATGATCAGCTAGGTAGACCTTGCATCTATGGAATATCTGAGGAGACAATGAGTATTCCCACAAAGGAAAATGGTCTAGCTCTGGCAGCTGTAGACTTTGGGGGCAGCACAGGCAGGAATTGGGCCAGATCAGAGTGCTCCCCACAGGACCCACAGCAGGTCCAGAGACCAGCCCAAAGGCAGAGGAGAGCCTCTTGTGGAGGCAGAGGTGGGCTGTGGCTCACAGCATGTGCAAGGACACTTTCAGCTGAGACCCCAGGGAAACAATTATTACCATTAATTTCATTATGTTTTGATTTATTCTGTTGTTGGTTCTGGGTTTTTGTTTTCTTTCTTTTTCTGTTTGTTGTTTTAATATTTTTTTATTTTAGTCTTTTGGGATCTTCATGTTATATAACATTTTTAAATTTTTATTTATTTTATATATTTCTATTTTTACTTTGCTTTTCTGTTGTGCTGTACTCTTTTCCCTTTTTTCTTTAATATAGTCTTTAATCTTTCTTATACATTTCCATTTCTACTTTGTTTTTCTGTTGTCCTGTGTTTCTTCCCTATTTTGTTATTTTTTAATCATTTTTATCAGATTGTTATACTTCCTTGCTTTATCCTTCCGTTGGCACACTGCTTTGGTTCTGGTTTTACGTTTATGTGTTGTTAGTTTTGATCCTAATTGTCTGATTTCATTTTTGAGTTCTTCTGTCTGTTCTCTTGTTTTTGTTTTATTTGGTTCTGTTTTTGTTTCTTTTGCATGTGTGTGTGTTTCCCTGTTTGTCTGATTTTGTTTTTACCATTTCCCTGAGGTTTTTGTTGGGGTTTTTTCTTTAATATATTTTCTATTTTATTGTTTTTATATTTCTACTTCTATGTTGCTTTTCTGTTGTACTGTCTTCTCCCCACCCCTTTTTTTTTGCATCATTTTTGTTGGTTTGCTTTGTTTCGTTCTTCAGTTGGCACTCTGGTTTGGTTTTATTTTTTGGTTTAGTGTTTTTTGTTGTTGTTGTTATTGTTGTTGTTTTTTGCGGTATGCGGGCCTCTCACTGTTGTGGCCTCTCCCATTGTGGAGCACAGTCTCTGGACGCGCAGGCTCAGCGGCCATGGCTCACGGGCCCAGCCACTCCGCGGCATGTGGGATCTTCCCACACCGGGGCACGAACCCGTGTCCCCTGCGTTGGCAGGCGGACTCTCAACCACTGTGCCACCAGGGAAGCCCTGGTTTAGTGGTTTTATTGTCAGTTTTCTTTTTAAGTGTTTGATTTCATTCTTGGGTTCTTTTGTCTGGTTGTCCTCTTGCTTTTTGATTTCTTGGTTCTGTTTTTGTTTCTTTTCTGTGTGTACGTGTTTCCTTGTCTCTGTTTTTGCTTGTTTGATTTTACTTTTTACTATTTCTCTGGGGTTTTGTTAGTCGTGTCTTTTTTTCTTTTTTTTAATTCCCTTTATTGCAGGGACAAGTGACTCGTGGGGTCTTGGTTCCTTGACCGGAAGTTGGACCTGAGGCTCTGGGGTGGGAGTACTGAGTCCAGGATGCTGGACCACTAGAGAATTCCCAGCCCCAAGGAAGATTAATCAGCAAGAGCTCTCACGGAGGCCTCTATCTGAATCCAAGACCAGCCTCCACCCAAATGCCAGGAGCTACCAGCACTAGACATCTCACACCAAACAACAAACAAGACAGGAACACAAACCCACCCATCAGCACAGACTACCTAAACTCATACCAAGCTCACAGAAACACCAAAACACCACCTGACATGGCCCTGCTCATCAGAGGGAAAAGATTCAGCTCTACCCACCAGAATGCTGGCACCATTCTCTCCCATCAGGAAGGCTATGGAAGCCACTGGACAAACCTCACCACTGAGAACAGAAGCAAGAAGAACTACTACACCCTAGAGCCAAGGGACAGGAGACCTCAAATACTGTAAATTACACAAAACGAGAAGACAGAAATATCTTGCAGGCAATGGAGCAAGATAAAAACCCACAAGAAAAAATAAATGAAGAGGAAGTAGGCAAACTACCTGAAAAAAGAATTCAGAGTAACGACAGTAAAGATGATCCAAAATCTCGGAAATAGAATAGAGAAAATACAAGAAATGTTTAATAAGGACCTAGAAGAACTAAAGAGCAAAAACACGGTAATGAACAACATAATAACTGAAATTAAAAATACTCTAGAAGGAACCGAGAGCACAATAACTGAGGCAGAAGAATGGATAAGTGAGCTGCAAGATAGAATGATGGAAATAACTGTCTCAGAACAAAGAAAAAAGAATGAAAAGAATGGAGGACAGTCTCAGAGACCTCTGGGACAACATTAAGCACACTAACATTCAAATTATAGTGTTCCAGAAGAAGAATGAAAAAAGACAGGGTCTGAGAAAATATTTGAAGAGATTATACTTGAAAATGTCCCCAACACTGGAAAGGAAATAGTCAATCAAGTCCAGGAAGTGCAGAGAGCCTCATACAGGACACACCCAAGGAGAAATACGCCAAGACACACATTAATCAAATTATCAAAAACTAAACACAAAGAAGAAATATTAAAAGCAGCAAGGGAAAAGCAACAAATAACATACAATGGCATCCCTATAAGGTTAACAGCTGATCTTTCAACAGAAATCTACAAGGCAGAAGGGAGTGGCAGGACATATTTAAAGTGATGAAAGAGAAAAACCTACGATCAAGGTTACTCTACCCAGCAAGGACCTCATTCAGATTTGATGGAGAAATCAAAAGCTTTACAGACAAGCAAAAGCTAAGAGAATTCAGCACCATCAAACCAGCTTTACATCAAATGCTCAAGTAACTTCTCTAGGCAGGAAACACAAGAGGAGGAAAAGACCTACAAAAACAAACCCAAAACAATTAAGAAAATGGTAATAAGTACATATTGATAATTACCTTAAATGTAAATGGATTAAATGCTCCAACCAAGAGACACAGACTGGCTGAATGGGTACAAAAACAAGACCCATATATATGCTGTCTACAAGAGACCCACCTCAGACCTACGGACACATACAGACTCAAAGTGAGGGGATGGAAAAAGATATTCCATGCAAATGCAAAACAAAAGAAAGCTGGAGTAGCAATTCTCATATCAGACAAAATAGACTTTAAAATAAAGACTATTACAAGAGACAAAGAAGGACACTACATAATGATCAAGGGATCAATCCAAGAAGAAGATATAACAAGTATCTATGCACCCAACAGAGGAGCACCTCAATACATAAGGCAAATGCTAACAGCCATAAAAGGGGAAAACAGTAACACAATCATAGTAGGGGAATTTAACACCCCACTTTCACCAATGGAGATCATCCAAAATGAAAATAAATAAGGAAACACAAGCTTTAAATGACACATTAGACAAAATGGACTTAACTGATATTTATAGGACATTCCATCCAAAAACAACAGAATACAATTTCAGCTCAAGTGCACATGGAATATTCTCCAGGATAGATCACATCTTGGGTCACAAATCAAGCCTTGGTAAATTTTAAAAAACTGAAATCATATCAAGCTTCTTTTCTGACCAGAACTCTGTGAGACTGGAAATCAATTACAGGGAAAAGCTGTAAAAAAAAAAAAAAATACAAACACATGGAGGCTGAACAATACACTACTAACAGCCAAGAGATCACTGAAGAAATCAAAGAGGAAATTTAAAAATACCTAGAAAAAAATGACAATGAAAACATGACGAACAAAAACCTTTGGGATACAGCCAAAGCAGTTCTAAGAGGGAAGTTTACAGCAATACAATCCTACCTCAAGAAACAAGAAAAATCTCAAACAACTAACCTAAACTTACACCTAAAGCAATTAGAGAAAGAAGAACAAACAACCCAAAGTCAGCAGAAGGAAAGAAATCATAAAGATCAGAAAAGAAATAAATGAATAAGAAATGAAGGAAACAACAGCAAAGATCAATAAAACTAAAAGATATTTCTTTGAGAAGATAAACAAAATTGATAAACCATTAGCCAGACTCATCAAGAAAATAAAGAAGACTCACATCAATAGAATTAGAAATGAAAACAGAGAAGTAACAACTGACACCACAGTAACACAAAGGACCATGAGAGACTACTACAAGCAACTATATGCCAATAAAATGGACAACCTGGAAGAAATGGACAAATTCCTAGAAAATCACAACTTTCTGAGACTGAACCAGGAAGAAAATAGAAAATATAAATAGACCAATCACAAGCACTGAAATTGAAACTGTGATTAAAAATCCTCCAACAAACAAAAGCCCAGGACCACAGGCAAATTCTACCAAACGTTTAGAGAAGAGCTAAGACCTATCCTTCTCAAACTCTTTCAAAATAAACTCTCCCAAACTGATTCTATGAGGCCACCATCACCCTGATACTAAAACCAGACAAAGATGTCACAGAAAAAGAAAACTATAGGCAAATATCACTGATGAACACAGATGCAAAAATCTTCAACAAAACACTAGCAAACAGAATCCAACAGCATATTAAAAGGATCATACACCATGATCAAGTGGGTTTTAACCCAGGAAAGGATACTTCAGTATATGCAAATCAATCAATGTTATACACCATATTAACAAACTGAAGGTGAAAAACCATATGATAAGCAATAGATGTAGAAAACGCTTTTGACAAAATTCAACACCGATTTATGATAAAAACTCTCCAGAAAGTGGGCATAGAGAGAACCTACCTCAACATAATAAAAGCCATGTATGAAAAACCCACAGACATCATCATTCTCAATTGTGAAAAATTGAAAGCATTTCCTCTAAGATCAGAAACAAGACAAGGGTGCCCACTCTCACCACTATTATTCAACATAGTTTTGGAAGTCTTAGCCACGGCAATCAGAGAAGAAAAAGAAATAAAAGGAATCCAAACCGGAAAAGAGGAAGGAAAACTGTCACTGAGAGTGATACTATATATAGAAAATCATAAAGATGCCACCAGAAAACTACTAGAGCTAATCAATGAACTTGATAAAGTAGCAGGACACAAAATTAATGCATAGAAATCTCTTGCATTCCTATACACTAACTATGAAAAATCAGAAAGAGAAATTAAGGAAACACTCCCATTTACCACTGTAACAAAAAGAATAAAATACCTAGGAATAAACCTACCTAAGGAGGCAAAAGGCCTGTATGCAGAAAACTAAGACACTGATGAAAGAAATCAAAGACGATACAAACAGATGGAGAGATATACCATGTCCTTGGATTGGAAGAATCAACATCGTGAAAATGACTATACTATCCAAAGCTATCTACAAATTCAATGCAATCCCTATCAAATTACCAAGGGAATTTTTCACAGAACTAGAACAAAGAATTTCACAATTTATATGGAAACACAAAAGACCCCGAATAGCCAAAGCAATCTGAGAAAAACGGACTTAGAGGAATCAGGCTCCCCAACCTCAGGCTATAGTACAAAGCTATAGTAATCAAGAGAGTATGGTACTGGCACAAAAACAGAAATATAGATCAATGGAATAGGATAGAAAGCCCAAAGGTAAACCCACGCACGTATGGTCAGCTTATCTTTGACAAAGGAGGCAAGAATATACAATGGAGAAAAGACAGCATCTGCAATAAGTGGTGCTTGGATAACTGGACAGCTACATGTAAAAGAATGAAATTAGAACACTTCCTAACACTATACCCAAAAATAAACTCAAAATGGATTAAAGATCTAAATAAATGTAAGGTCAGACACTATAAAACTCTTGTAGGAAAACATAGGAAGAACACTCTGACATACATCACAGCAAGATCCTTTTTGACCCACCTCCTAGAGTAATGGAAATAAAAACAAAAATAAACAAATGGGACCTAATGAAATTTAAAAGCTTTTGCACAGCAAAGGAAACCATAAACAAGATGAAAAGACAACCCTCAGAATGGGAGGAAATATCCGCAAATGAAGCAACTGACTGACAAAGGATTAATCTCCAAAATATACAAGCAGCTCATGCAGCTCAATATCAAAAAAACAAACCAATCCAAAAATGGGTGGAACAACTAAACAGACATTTCTCCAAAGAAGACATACAGATTGCCAACAAACACATGAAAAGATGCTCAACATCACTGATCATTAGAGAAACGCAAATCAAAACTACAATGAGGTATCACCTCACACCAGTCAGAATGGTCATCATCAAAAAATCTACAAACAATAAATGCTGGAGAGGGTGTGGAGAAAAGGGAACCCTCTTGCACTGTTGGTGGGAATGTAAATTGATACAGCCAGTATGGAGAAGAGTATGGAGGTTCCTTAAAAAACTAAAAATAGAACTACCATACGACCCAGCAATCCCACTACTGGGCATATACCCTGAGAAAACCATAATTCAAAAAGATACATGTACCACAATGTTCATTGCAGCACTATTTACAATAGCCAGGGCATGGAAGCAACCTAAGTGTCTATTGACAGATGAATGGATAAAGAAGATGTGGCACATATATACAATGGAATATTACTCAGTCATAAAAGGAATGAAATTGAGTCACTTGTAATGAGGTGTATGGACCTAGAGTCTGACAGAGTGAAGTAAGCCACAAAGAGCAAAACAAATACCGCATGCTAATGCATATATATGGAATCTAAAAAAACGGTACTGATGAACATAGTGGCAGGGCAGGAATAAAGACACAGATGTAAAGAACGGACTTGAGGACTCGGGAGAAAGGGAAGCTGGGACCAAGTGAGAGAGTAGCATTGACATGTATATACTACCATATGTAAAGTGGATGGCTACTGGGAAGCTGCTGCATAGCACAAGGAGATCAGCTCAAGTGCTTTGTGATGACCTAGAGGGGTGGGAGGGAGGCTTAAGAGGGAGGGGATATGGCGATATACGTATACATATAGCTGATTCACTTTGATGTACCGCAGAAACTAACAAAACACTGTAAAACAATTATACTCCAATAAAGATGAAGAAAATAAAATAAAATCATGCTGCATTTGTATTGTGGTAGACTATATTAATTACGTCAATTTTTCACATCTCCCAGTACTTACATCTTTATTTGTATGTTCCCATACTAATTCTGCACTTAGCCTTATGATACGCTTTGGGACAATAGCAAATGTGATGCAAACAGAAGCTTGACAAACTCTTGTATGCTTCTTCAACTATGATTCCTGCCTCCACAATTATAACGTGCATGAGCTAGCCTCTTGAGATGTGCGAGACATACGGAGAAAAGCCATGTCTTTCTGACTTATTTCACTGAGCATAATACCCTCAAGTGCTTAGTAATGGATGAATGGATAAAGAAGATGGTATAGTATATATATAGTAGGCAGGCTTTCTTTATGGAAATTTAAAATATAAGAGCAGGAATTTAACATGCAGGAAGACAAAAAATAGCCCAACTGGTCGGCTATTAAAATCAACCAAGATCTCTAAAACAAAGGAACCTCTGTTGGGGGAGGCCACATGGCTCTCTGCCTAGTCATGAACTGGATGCCGCACAATCATAGCTTAAGCCAGGCACCTGCTTTATAAAAGCAAACAACAAAAAACAAAACACCAAAACTGTCAGGGCTTACACTACAATACAATCTTTATTTAAATTTTCTTCTCAGTGAGTATATTTTCACATGTTACTGACAGAATTTTAAGAGCATCTTTAAAATAAAACATAGCTCTAGCAAACTTGCACAAGGAGGTATTTTCTCTTCTTAGCCCATTTGTTAAAAGAACATTAGGCTATAGCTGATAAATATTTTAGTGAGTTTCCTCTGACTTGCAGAACACTTCGAAAATCTAGGAACTTGAAAGAGCCTCTTCAAGGAAGGCATAGATAAATGGGTGGACAACAGACCTAAGGGTAGATGCCTGGTTGATAGAGTTGTTGATGCTATTTAATGGTGGCCTTAATTGTGGTAGATGAGAAACAAGACAGAGCAACACTCAGAATCCTATTGAACTACCTGGGAAATCCTACCTCGTCACCATACTGGATATAAACACCATTTCCTTGAGCCCAGAATTGTCTCGAATATTTGGAGATGTGTCATTCTAGGGCACCTAATTCTTAAACATCTCTGTTAAAGAAGTTTCCATTAAGAAAGTTGTTACAGTCTGAAAGTTTGTGTCCCTCCAAAATTTATGTTGAAATCTTAATGCCCAATGTGATGATATTAGGAGGTGGGGCCACTGGGAGGTGATTAGGTTGTAAGGGTGGAGCCCTCATGAAGGAATTCATGCTCATATACAACATACCCCAAAGAGCTAGTTCATGGGGTCCACCACATGCAGATACAAGAAGTCTGCATGCAACCTGCATGGGCCCTCACCCAACCATGCTGGCACCCGGATCTCAGACTTCAGCCACCAGAAGTATGAAAAATACATTATCTGATGTCTAGAAGCTATCCAGTCTATGGTATTTTGTTAGAGAAGGGTGAAAGGACAAAGACAAATGTCACAACTTTTCAGTTAGGGAATCCAGTTTTTTATCCCAATTTGCTCATTTTCTCAGTCTTTTTTTGAACTTCTATTTTTATCGGTGCAAAAGTGTGAAATGTTATGCTCTCACAAGATAACTGTGGAGATTAAATACAATACGTAGGGGAGGAAAAAGTATTTCTCAACCCTCTTAGAGTCCCTGGCTGGGTCTGAAAATTAAATTGGCAAAGAGATTAACAGGAGAAAAGTATACAAATTCATTTAACGTAAGACCTACATGACATGGGAGGCTTCCTAAGAAAATTAAGACCCAAAGAAACAGAGCTGTGTATTTTTATACCATGTTTGATGAAGAGTGGACAGTTATGGAGAAATACAATAGGTAGGAGAGTGTGAGGTAAAATGGGTAAACTGAGAGAAACTTATCAAGGACAGTTTGTTCTGATTATTCTCGGTGCCCCTTTGTTTTCAGAGAGAAGGATGCTCCTTTTCCTCTGGGTGTAAAGAGGGCACCTTTCACATGAGTGTTTTATGACCTGTTTCAGGGTCATAAAGGGAAGGGTCGGAGAGAAGGTCTGATTCTGCCATCTTCTCAAATTCCTTCAGCTTAAAATATTCAATATGCCAAGGTGCCATATTTTGCAGTAACATGTCCTGACCCCCGTTTGGATACCTTTCCCCACTGTATAAATAAATGGAATTATATCACTTAAACACCATTGGAATCCACCAATGAGGCACACAAGCAGACCATCACCCATGGGATAAGCTTTCAAGAAAACCAGAGATGATGTTTCTGTTCCTCAATACCATCCCTTTTCCGTTATTCTGGATTACTGAAATTTTGCATTACAGAATCACTTAATTGATTTAAAGAATGTTCCTTTAAAAATCTAAAATCCCCAAGGGGTGGGGAAGTGACACCATAATGTGAGAATAGTGAATCAGTACTAGCTATATAATGATGACTACAGTAAACAACTTACTTTGCCAATCTGTAGAAATCAAATTAGGATGCTCAGTATGTAATGCCTATTACAAAGCCTGGCTGACAGAGAGCAATAAACATCCTGTTGGTCATTCTGACAAGTGTAGTCATATTATAGTAGATTCCTAAAGCCTTTATAATGAGTCTGAAAAAAGTAGCTTAACAGAGGTATAATATATATACTTAAAACATGACCACCAGATAGAGCTGTTAGATAAACTTGTATTGAGGTGCTGCCATCTCCCAAGTACTATAATAGGCCCTACAAATCCAAAACCAAATAAAATAAAAGTAACTTTCTCCCCAAAATTCACTCTGGGTCCAAAAAAAGCTTAAAAAGAAATAATGTCATTAAACAATATATTAAATGCAAGAGCATACCTAACTGTATGTGTGTCCAGGGTGTTATGAAATTAGCCAACATAACAAAGCCAGATCTCTACACCAGTGCTGTCTACTATGGTAGCCACACAGGTGGCTGGGTGAGACTAAAGGGCTGATTTTTTATTTTATTTTTATTAATTTTAAATAGCCACGAGGCTGGAAGCTACCATAAGGAAGAGTACAAATTTAAACATGTCCACCTCGACAGAAATTTCTATTGAACAGTAGTGCTGTAGACTAGGGATTAGAAAATTTTATCTGTAAAAAGGCCAGATAATAAATATTTTAGGCTTTGTGAGTCATGTGGTCTCCACCACAACTATTCAACTCTGCCACTAGAGTTCAAAAGCCATAGACGATACATAAACAAATAAGTGTGGTTACACTATTTGTACAATACAACTTTGTTTATGGACAATGAAATTTGATTTGCATATAATTTACATGCCACAATATTATTCTCCTTTGGATTTTCTTTCCCAAGCATTCCAAAATGTAAAAAACATTCCTAGCATCTGACCATATAAAAAACAGAGTATGCCTCACTCGTCCTGCAGACCATCCAATTCCTACTCTAGATGTTCAAGAATGCATCCAAGAGGGGTTTTATTTCGTTGAAACCTAAAGAAGTAGAACTAATCAGGATAATAATATTCTGGAGGAGAAAAAGGAAGCAAGGACAGAGGGAAAGGAGAAGGGAAAAAAGAGGAAGAGGAGGAGGAAGAAGAAACACATAACAAGATATGAGGATGAAGTATAACACATTCAGAGAACTACAAATAGAACTGCTGTATAAGATATGAATTTGAGTGGATGGAGATAAATGCGGAAAGCGGGAACAGGAACTGGCAAGTCATTGCCATGTCCCCTCTTGTTGATCTTTGAGTTCAGCTAAACCATCAAGCCCACAGGACTGTAATCATCTATGCTTGGCATAAGATTAACTTAGAAGGACACCGACATGCCAGCAGGACAGTATCAGGCATATTTCCTCAGAAGAAGCCCTCATGGCCTTACAGAGTTTAGTGTTCTTTGGCCCCATCCCAACCAATACCCTGGTGCCAGAGTGAGGTCTTATTGGTGACTGTAGGAGTCACAACAGTTTAGCAGCCCCATGACCCACACAGAAGCCAGTATCTCTTGTAACAGTTCTATAGACAACGCTTTCAGGGAGCCAGAGACATGTCCAGTTACAATCACCAGCACACTTGAGGAACCCAAAGCTACGGTTTTCCACTCAAAACTCTCCTGGACGAGGGCTCCCCTGGTGGCGCAGTGGTTGAGAGTCCGTCTGCCAACGCAGGGGACACGGGTTCGTGCGCCGGTCCGGGAAGATCCCACATGCCGCGGAGCGGCTTGGGCCCATGAGCCATGGCCGCTGAGCCTGCGCGTCCGGAGCCTGTGCTCTGCAACGGGAGAGGCCGCAACAGTGAGAAAACCGCGTACCGCAAAAAAAAAAATAGAAAAAACTCTCCTGGACGAGATGCAGTATCCCAGTGACAGGCGACTTTACCATTAGAAATATTGCCTCGTAATACAGCTGACATTCTACCTTTACCCAGTTTTCAGAGGGAAGGAAGCACTTAATTCAAGATAAATTTCTCATGTAGAAGAGAAAAGAGTTTTGTTAACACTTTACTCACAACCGTGCTAAGGAACCTGGTCTTCATCTTACAGGCAACAACAACAACAAATAACAAAAGCAAGCTTGCATTTTAGGAAGAACATTCTGGTAGCAACGTGGAGTAGGGACAGAAGAGGAAGGGGAGGCTTGGATTTTGAGAAATCAATAAAGAAGTTGTTGCAATAATCCACAGGATCGCAAACTAAGGCAGAAATAATAGAGAGAAAATTGAAAGTACTTGAGGACTAATTCAATGTGGCAGGTGAAAGAGAGGCATATGTCAAAGATAACCCACACATTTCTGGCTCACAGGACTAAGAATTTAGTGACTTCGGTCACTGAAATAGGAAATATGGATAAAAGAATGCTGCCAAAAGTTGTATTAAATGTACAAAAGAAAATAATAGCAATTCAGCACCATTTATAAAGGAAAAACACAAAGCATTCTTGATTTACGTATCTTGTGTGTTATCTTGACCCAGAAAGAATGCTTAATTTTCAGCTTACAGTTACCTAACTATAGAGAGTAGTGCTACAAAATGCACTCCCCTCAACAGAATATTTTATATTAGAAGTAAGGAAAGATTGTAGTTTTCTATTCAACTGCTCACCTACAGAATAGATTTCCATAAATCCAACTTGATGTACGATTTTAGAGCCCCCCATTAACAAAATAAACAATGATGCATCTGATGGTAAAGCCAAGATCATTTCTAGTGCTTCATTCATGTGCACTCATGTAAACACATGTACTCACCCCATATCTTCAGGTTTTTCCTTTTGAATAACACATACGCTTTACCCTTGAAAGTTCCCTTATAATAAGAGATAAATCTATCATTGTGCTAAACAGGCAATGGTACGGTGTGACTATAACAAATAGTATTATCCTTCTAGTCAAGTCAGATCAGCACTTTCCAACCATTTTTCCATCATGATATACCTATAACGTGGTCATGTGTACAAGGAATACTGGAGTAAATGAAAGGCCTTTCCATGTCCGGTCTGGCAACTCTACAGTGCACTGGGGTTTGTGAGTTCTGTATTAGATTATACATGGAATTTTTCACTTTCTAGTATCTCTCTAGCTTCCATGTAAGACCTAAAGTCAACTGCATAATCTATTTGAAAAAGATTTGTTCAAGGTCTGATGGGCCTGAGCTTTGAGAAATATCCTTGGACCATCACCAAATTCATACCTTTTCTGTTACTGCTCCATTTGTAATATATTTCTATGCCTTGACCATCAAAGGGGCAGGAAAGTAAGGCTGACTCAAAAAAGGAAGTCTTCTTTTAATATTTCTTATGGATTAATTAATCCCTCATGAATTCTAGAAGGATACACAGAACAATTCTTTCCTTCAGCTAAGTCATACATTGTTATCCACATGGAGTCCATCTGGAATGGGTTCTCTATGCTTTTCAACTTGTCCCACTAGAACCTTGACAATCCAAGGAAGACTTCCATCCTGTTCCTCAGGGTCACCCAGAAACACAGCACCTTTGCCATGCACTTAACATTAGAATGGAAACAGGATACCATCCATAAAGTCGCCTAAAGTTCTTCTGACAGCCTACATATTACAACATTTGGGCCTGCACAGATGTGTAGAGCAATCTTTCACCACAGGTTCATGCCACGTTAAAATCCATAAATTACCCTATTCAGTTCAATCCATCTGCTTCTTACAAACCTAACAGGCCTTCACTTTCAACTGTAAATATTCCCAAAATTTCTTTCCTCCATTCTCTTTTAAAAGGATGTTTCTATGTCTTATGAGCACTTGTTCACTCAGTTTCTTTTCCTCGTCAGTGAAGACATTTCGTCTCCAGCAAACTCTTTTTTTTCCTTTAGAAAGTTGCAACCATCTCCAAAAGAATATAGAAAATGAGTGAAAGAGGAAGAAGATCGGAGGAACTCAGAAGAGAGATTAGTTTCAACATATAATACAAAAATAGTTTTAATCTGGGAGAAAATGGAGAATGAGACAAAGATCTACAGTGCAGACCTCATGACCAACCCCGATGCTTCCCCAGGTGGCCCTTCAGGTCATGGCATACCCTCTCCCCTTAGGAACTGTGAGTAATACACTATCTTTTTAATGAACATTGTGTGCCGATATGTTAGCCTTACTATACCTCAAGTTTTCTATTAATCCAGAGCATTTTAGAACAGCTGCTCATAAAAAGGAATGAAATTGAGTTATTTGTAATGAGGTGGATGAACCTAGAGTCTGTCATACAGAGTGAAATAAGCCAGGAAGAGAAAAATACCACATGCTAACACATATATATGGAATCCAACAAAATGGTACTGATGAACTTAGTGGCAGGGCAGGAATAAAGACGCAGACATAGAGAATGGACTTGAGGACATGGCGGGGGAGGGGAATCTGGGAGGAAGTGAGAGAGTAGGATCGACATATATACACTACCAAATGTAAAATGGATGGCTAGTGGGAAGCAGCCGCATAGCACAGGGAGATCAGCTCGGTGCTTTGTGACGACCTAGAGGGATGGGATAGGGAGGGTGGGAGGGAGACGCAAGAGGAAGGGGATATGGGATATATGTATACATATAGCTGATTCACTTTGTTGTACAGCAGAAACTAACACAACATTGTAAACCAATTATACTCCAATAAAGATGGAAAAAAAATCACAAAAAAGAACAGCTGTTCTCACTATAAGGTAGCATGGAGGAGTGATCACAGTGACTAGATGGGGAATGTATAAACCAGACACTAAAGCTAAGACATTACTCCCCAGTAACTGTCATTTGGAAGAGAAGACCAGCAGCAAGCACCCCATCTCCCAAGTGGCCCCACGCTTTGAAGCATCACCTCTTCCTTCAGAAGGACATAGTAGGGTATCATGAGTCCAACCACTCAAGTCTTACAAGCCCAGACCGGCTCCATTGCTGCCCTAACATATCTGACCATCAGTTTCCTTGACTGTAAAATATGAATAAGATAATGCTTGCAAACTCATGGTGTGTGTGGGAATTAAAGAAGTAACAGCTGTGAAGTTCCTGTTACATTGCTTCATACGTAGTAGGTACTCAATAAACAGGAAATGTTATTACAGGTATTATCAATATCACTGTAATTATTTTAAAATTTTTGTTTCATGTCTCATTTGCTGCTGAAATGGTAGTTAAGATCCAACAAGGCCCCACATTTCTGAATTACTTCAAAATTGTAAAAAATAAGTGAGTCTTTCATCAATGAAAAAACACAAGATTTGGCACTTCATCACTCAAATATTCTGACTTGTTTTCACAGCGACCAGCCAGCTTGTCATGTGATAGTCAACATAACTTGTCAATTGTTCACTCCAAAAGGGAGAGAAATCATAATGATTGTGACAAGGCAAGGAACCATCAAGCATTCAGTAATAAAGAGGGGCGAACCTAACTATGAAATGTTTTAATAAAACATTTAAACATCAATAAATCTCAATCAAAAATATGACAGAATCTAGAAACTAGTTATGCATAGTGTTGATGTTATGTCTGATGGTTTCCATGCTGTGAGGATTAATTTTGTGTGTCAACCTCAATGGACCATGGGGCACCCAAATAGTTGGTAAAATATTACTCTGGGTGTTTCTATGCAGGTGTTGGGGATAAGATTAACATTTAAATTGGTAAACTAAGTGCAGCAGACTGCCCTCCCTAATGTGGGTAGGCCTCATCCAATCAACTGAAAGCCTGAACAAAAACAGTAATAGGCCTGCCCGTATTCTTATGCTGAATAAGAGAGAAGTCCACCTACCTGACTCCTTTCAGAATGGGACATCAGCATCTTACTACCTTTGGACTCAAACTGAAACATCAGGTCTCCTGGATCTCTGCCTTGCTGATTCACCCTGTACACCTTGGGACTTATCGGCCTCCATAATTGTTTGAGTCAATTCCTTAAAAAAAAAAAAAAAAAAAAAATCCTATTGGTTCTGCTTCTGTGGAAAACCCTAAGTAATACACATGCTCAAGAGCATGTAATAAGTAAGAAATAATTACAGAATGTTTACTATACAGCAAGCACTGTTCTAGGCCCTTTATAAAAATTTCCTCATCCCTTACAAACAATCCTATGAAGCAGATACTATTGATATTTACAGCAAACAAAGGCATAGAGAAGGAGAATAACTTGGAAGAGCTCATATAACCAGAATTTGAATCTATGCACAATGGCTCCAGAATTTGTGCTTCTAACTACGATGGTATCCTGTCTTTTATATTAAGAAACAAAATACTTGGGATGAAGTGGACCATCATTGGAAACCCAGTATCACCGTGGATGATTCAATGTGATGTCAGGCCCATATTCCTGCCTTTTAAAAAATAACTCATAGGATTTCATAAAAATTGAATACTCAATTCACAATATCAATGCCTACCATATTTTCCTAACAGAGGGTCAGTACTCAGTTGTTAATTACTTTTCCTATCATGAATGAAATCATTTTGATTCTATTTTCATGAACAGACTATATTGACCTGTGAGTATTTCTTCTCATCAGAAAGCAATACACTGCTATGTGCTTTCATTCTTTCCTTCTTTGATGATATATTCCCCCATACACTTTCAAAATTAGCAGTAAACATAAAAGTGACCCAATTTTAATACCCACATTTCTATCAAGTTATACCATGCTTTCCATGTTGTAAAACAAATTTTCGTAATTTCATGATCATAAAATGAAAAAGAACTTGCTTTCTGACATTTAAATAATATACCTTCTCTAAGAGCTCTAATTCCAGCTTCCTAAATGTGACAGGTTATTTTTTTATTCTGTTCATACTTTATGTGGGGAATTTACTTGCTAGTCAAACTATATATAAATTGCATTGTTCATTATTGCTTACAAGACAGAAACCACAAGTGCTCATAATTTTTGTAACATGAATTGGTATCAGTGGCACTAATGTTTTGTATACTTTGCATTTCTTTACAGAAGGCTGACTGCATTAATGTCATTAGTACAGTTTCATCTAGAGAACAGTCAAGGTCATTACATAGGCTCACTTGTCTGCAGCTAAGGAAATGCTTATGTTTTTTCTCACCTTTTTATCCTTACTTGGCTTCAGTTTGAATCTGGATATATAAGCAAATATAATTTTTTAACAGATTTTTATATATTGCCATTCAATAAACTATTTTACTATATAATTTGATATGTTTGGACATATGTGTACACCCATGAAACAATCACCACAATAAAGTGATATATCCATCACCTCCAAAAGCTTCCCTCTGCCCCTCTGTAAATATATGCCCCATTTCAGCAGTCCTCCTATCCCCAAATGTGGTGGACAGACTCTGAGGTGGCCTCCTGTTGTTCATGCCCTTGCATAATCTCCTCCCCTTGAGTGTGGGCTAGACCTGTGACTTGTTTCTAACGAACAGAATACGGCCAAGGTGATAGGATATACATGATTGTGCACATAGATTGTAATGTCCACCTAATCTCTCCCTTGCTAGCCTTGAGGAAACAACCTGCCAATTTGTGAGCTGCCATATGGAGAGGGCCATGAGGCAAGGAACTGAGGGCAGCTTCCAGTCCAAAACCAGAGAGAAAGTGATGTCTTCGGCTCAGCAGCCTGCAAGGAACTGAATGAACCAGTAACTACATGAACTTGGAATCTGATCCTTCCCCCAGTCTGGCCTCAAATGAGAGCCCATTCCTGGCCAACACCTTGATCGCAGCCTTGTAGAGGACCCAGTTAAGCTGTGCCCAGACTTTTAACCCACAGAAAGCATGAGATAATAAATGGATGTTGTCTTAAGCTGCTAATGATATTGTTATATAGTAAATAATGATACACCAGGCAACAACTGACTTGCTTTCCATCACCATGGATTAATTTGAATTTTCTATAAAAGGAAACACAGGGTACAAACTCTTTTTGTCTAGCTTCTTTTACTCAATGTATTTGAAATTTATCCATGCTGTTTGATGTATCAATAGGTCACCCCATTTTACTACTGAATAGTATTCTATCGCATAGACACACCACAATAGATACCTGGGTTCTTTCTACTTTGGGGTAATTACAAATAAAGGTTCCATGAATGTTTATGTGCAAGTCTCTGTATGGGTATACATTTCAATTCTTCTTGGGTGAATACCCAGGAGGGGAATGGATAGGATCATGCGGTAGGTCTCACTATTTCATATTCCTACCAGCAGTGTATGAGAATTCCAGTTCTTCTCCCTCCTCACCAGCATTTGATATGCTCAACCTTTTTAAAAGGTGTGTTTAAGTTGTATCCATTGTAGTTTTCGCTTGCATTTCCTTAAAGATAAATGAACATCTTTTCAAGTGTGTATTTTCTATCTGTATGTCTTTTGTTTAAATCGCTAGCCCATTTTTAAAATTAGGTTGTTTGCTCTATTATTGAGTTTTGATACGTCTTTAATATATTCTGGATACAGGTCCTTTATCAGACATGTTATTTTTAAATATTTTCTCTAAATCTTTTCATTCTCTTAATATCTTTCGAAAAGTAAACATTTTAAGTTTTGGTGTCTAATGTATCAATTTGTCATTTTATGGGATCATGCTTCAAACTAGACTTCAAGTTGGTCAAAGTTCCAAGAATTTTAACTAACCAGTGTATCTTTCAACTTTTAAAAATCATGTCACTATTCAAGTTCTACTTCTACATTGAGACCTAATCCCATCAGTCTTCAGCAATAATGACTTTTTTCAAATCTATGAAGCTTATTTGGCTGCGTTTTCTATTTACACATCACTTGTGCAATCAAATACAGTGATTGCCTTATCAACTCTTCCAAGAAAGTAGTGACAATATCTGCTTCTGGTCTCTATTGTATCATAAGTTCCTAAGGTAATACCTGGCAAATAAGTGATCAATATATGCCTTTGAAAATATAATCTGATTTTGTATTTCTAACACTTAGTGCTAGGTGGGGATCAAATAATGTCAGTTGATGACTATGATTAGAAGAGAAATTAGAGAAAGTAGGGAGAGATCTAGCAAAAGAAAACAATAGGATTGGTGGAGAAATGCACTGAGTGCTTTTTTTCCTGCCAACTTAATGTTCATTTTTTTTCCTTTTACTTAATGACCATTGCAGTCATTTGATATTGAATTAAGCCCTGTTTTATACCAGAAAATACTAGATGATTTGTCCTTATTGAGCAAAATATTTAAACTCTCATGATCTCACTTTTACGCGGAATCTAAAAAACAAAACAGAAAAACAAAACAAAATGAAAACAAACTCATAGATAAGGAGAACAAACTGTTGGGTTGCCAGAGGGGAGGGCAGGTGGCGGTGGAGGTAAAATATGTAGACGGGATTAACAGGTATAAACCTCCAGCTATAAAATAAGCCACGGAATGTAGTATACAGTGTAAGGAATATGGTCAGTAATATATTAAGAACTTGGTCTGGGGACAGACAGTTATAAGATTTATGGTGGTGATCATTTCATAATGTATGTAAATGTCGAATCACTGTGTAGCTCACCTGAAACTAACAAAAGTGTACATCAACTATATTTCAATTAAAATAAAGAAAAAAGATGAATAAGTAATTAAACTCTCTGCTATTTATATTTATTTCTTCATACTTAAGAGCCACAGGACCTAAACTGTTAAAAATCTTTCAATAACTCATCTCAAAACTGCAGCTTGTGCTTCCTATCAGGTCAGATCAATGTACACCTATTGAGCACTGACTATATGACAGTTGTGTTTAGGTACTGGGGATAGAAGATGAATAGGAATGGTCACTGTCCTTGAGGAGATTTTATTTGCACAGTGGACTTAGAAACATAAGTAGAGGATTCCAATGCAATGTATTGAAGTACAATGAGTTATCAAGACGGTACAGCTTCAAGGAATTAACCTACATAGTAGGCAAGTGGCTGTGTTGGAAAGATTTGTTCTCCAGGTTTTATCAGAAATATTTCCACATGACTTTGCTATTAAAAATCTGTCACCCTGCCAACATAAGCCCCAAAATCAAAATGTATGAACTACAAGAAAAGAGAATTTGAGATCAAGGGGAAAAAATCAAAACAATTTTTCTTTTATCATCATCCTCAGAGTCCTATCTCTACTCAATATAAAAGGTCCGTACATTCTGTTGAATGGCTAATGATATTGGAATGAGGCAGAGGAAAAGCCTTCTGATTGTCCTAAGGAGATGTTAGAAGTTCAATGTTATAAGTTTAAAAAAATATATAGGAAAGCTGCACGTGGGCTTTCTCTAGTTGTGGCAAGCAGGTGCTACTCTTCATTGTGGTGCATGGGCTTCTCATTGTGGTGGCTTCTTATTACAGAATATGGGCTCTAGGCACGCATGCTCAGTAGTTGTGGCACACAGGCTCAGTAGTTGTGGCACGCAGGCTTAGTTGCTCCGCGGCATGTGGGATCTTCCTGGACCAGGGCTCGAACCTGTGTCCCCTACATTGGCAGGTGGATTCTTAACCACTGCGCCACCAGGGAAGTCCTTTTTTTTTTTTAATTCTACATTACAAGTTGTATTTAGATGTAGAACTACAAGAGACAGGATAAATGCAGATGAAGAGGAATATAGCACACCAAGCTTCTAAATGGTTCATGCTTTTGCAAAAAGAAAAATGAGGTATGGAGAAAAGTGTTTCACCTTCGTTATAAAAATTAAACTAAGGTCAAAGTACACACTGTTCAATTTAAATTGCTTTCTTTAAAAAAAACTGATTACAGTTTAAAATCACAGAAAACTCAGATTTAATAACACTAAGCATACATGGAATAATAAGTTCACTTAGCAGTTGCTGTGGTTCATTTCACTTGTAAGTGAAATTTATATTTATTTAGTTCCTGTAGTGACAATGCAAACTTTCCTGCAGAGAAAAAGCAGAAAGCTGCATAAAATGTTTTAAAGATCTATAATCGGCAACAAGTGGCTAATGAGGCATTAAAAAAAACCTGCATGGCCAAGACCTGGATAAAGAGGAATATCCAAAGAGATGAAGCTAGCATTTGAGGCTATTTCCCCCCTGGGGATATTTTCTAATTCCAAGAGGCAGAAAAGAGGAAGAGTAGCTGAGCAGGGCTTTACAAAGATTCATGAGGCTAGTGGACCAAAAATTGGAGTTCAAGATCAACTAAGAAGGGAATATCAACCTGAGTGCTTTTCCATGGTCCTTCCACCCAACTTGAGCTTGTCGTATCATGCTAAGTGAATTCCAAGAATAAGCACTTCATGGATAACATGCCAATAGACTCAGATGGAAGCTGCAAGGCTTCTTGCAACTATGCCTCAGTAACAATACGGCATTATTTTTGCCATCGTCTACTGGAAAAATTGAGTCAAAGTGTTAGTCTAGACTCAAAGGTAGGGGAATATACAATGCTGTGAATACTGGGGGACATGATTCACTGAGGAGGACATCTTTGGAGACTATTTACTATAGAAGAACTTTTCGTCATAGGAAAGAACTTAATTGATCGACAACCCCAGCTGAGTTCCCAACCAGCATCAACTGCTGACCATGTGAGTGAACCATCGAAAACACTCAGCCCAGTTGAGCATTCCAATGATTCTAGCTCTAGTAATCATCTGACTAGAACCGTAAGAGAATCCAAGTGAGAATTCTCCAGGTAAGTCCAGTCTCTACAGAAACACGAGACTAATAATCAATTATTGGGTTAGGGCATTAAGTTTTGTGATGGTTTTTCGTGCAAAATTAGCTAAAACACCTTTCATTGTCTAGACATTAAGAATAAGGTAAAAGTGTATGCTGTAATACGTAGGGTAAAAACTAAAATAGAGAAATGACTATATAACTAAAAATCCAACAAAGAGGGGAAGAAGGATAATAAAAATAACCAATCCAGACAAACTTCAGTTTATCGGTATTTCACAGCAGGCCAATGCTCCTGCAGCAACAACTAGTAAAAAATTAATTATTCAAAGCATGTTTTAAAAGGGTACTCAGAATCTGTGGAAGCAAAGAATTAGATGAAATAAAATTCTAAGGAGAATTCTAAGAAGCATCTAAGAGAAGAAATTCTCTCAGGGGAGCTAATAACATCAGATTACTTTTCCCATGGAACATGAAATAATTTCTTTTGTAGACTCAAGGTCTGATTTGTCCAAGTTTCAAGTCTGCCTAAGAACAGAGCCCCTAATGGGGAAAAAAGTGAAAAGCTTTGAGTAATTAAAGAAATAGTGTGGCAAATTGAAAACTTGAGAACTAAAACAATAGTTCATATATTCAACAGGAGATTTTCTGAATTTTGAGGCTTATAAGGTATAAGACGACATAGGTCAAAATCTAGAAGGAGACTGAAATTCTTAGTTTCTCAGTGCTTAGGCAAACAAAAACTTGCTTCAAGCACACTGTCAAGTTTTTCTTTCAATATTTGTCAAATTTTGAAAATATGCAGGGTGCGAGCCTGGAGATTTGGCTCTGAAGCACAGAATTGGAACTACAACAATATTTCACACCTAAGAAAAATAAGACCATCCAGGCTCTAAACCGCAGGTCTGGGACAGCCATATCCTTGAACAAAGATGAGCCAGAGGTAGACTGTGTAACTTAAATTCAAACTCAGCTTCAACCCAGTTCAATTTTTATCTGGATTGAGATAACAATATTCTCACTCTTATCTGCACAACATAAGAAAGAATCCTCTCTAGTGGAAGTTTGTAACATCAGGAATCTCTACCATTCTTTATATGCCCAACATATGTAAATGGTGAACATATAACTTAAAAATTACTAGAACAGCAAAGAAAATGTTACTGAAATTGAAAAAGAAATGGTAAACAGAAATGGACAAACGATAGACTTAGTAAAGACTCTGATATGTTAAAGAAAGAAAATATGGATCAAATAGATAAAATGGAGAAATTTAATAGAAAATTGGAATCTACAAAACAGAATCAAATGGACAATCTAGAACTGAAAATTGCAAAACAGAATATATAAAATAAAGAACTCAATTGATAGATTAAATAACAGACTGAACACAGAACATGAGAATAGTAAATTGTAAAGCAAGTCAATAAAAATAACTAGATGTAAAGCAAGTCAATAAAAATAACTAGTAAAGCAAGTCAATAAGAAATAACTAGTCAATAAAATTTACTTACAATAGTAAATTGTAAAGCAAGTCAATAAAAATAACTAGATGAAGAGAAAGAAATGGGGGAAAAAAATAAAAGAACAGAGTACAACAGGCAAATGGTAAATGCTCAAAAAATCCATCATATGTATAATTGGTGTACCAAAACGAGAGGAAGGAATGGAGCAGGAAAAAAAAACACTTGAACAGTTAATGCATGAGCTAACTCCAAAACTTATTAATGTAAGACTTCAATCCACAGATTCAAGAAGCTCTGTAGATCCTAAGCACAATAAACCAAAGACAAATACAACTTAAAAGTAAACAATGTGGGAAAATATACCTTCAAAGGAACAATAATGACAGAATGCTTAACAGTGATGATAAAAATAAGAAGGACATGGAAAGACAATTCCAGAGGCCTAAGACAAAATAACCCTCAACCTAGAATTCCATATCCATTGAAAATAATTTTTTAAAATAAAGGTTAACAAAGAAATGTGCAACCAATGACTGAGTTTTTCTTCCTTTCAGTTATGAAAAAATTAATAGTAATGAGGCTTCTCTGGCAGAAGAAAAATTATTCCAGAAGAAAATGTGTAAACCAAGAGAAAATGAAGATTACCAGTAAAAATAACTATAAATACTAGATATATATGAACATATAAATAAATGTTAATACTATGCAAATAATACATATGAATAAGGATGAACCCAGAGAATTGACTATAATTGTGATATTTTGTGAAATTTTAATTATATGTAGAAAAAATACAAAAGAATAAAAGGTAGAAAGTAGGTAAAAAAATGTTAGAGATTCTAAGATTCTATCCATATTAGGGAAATGGTAAAATTAATACTCTTTATTAGTTAGTAAAAAGGCAATGATGTACAGTAGCATTTCTATGGTAATCAGTAAAAGAATATTAAAAGAATGTATAATAATTTGTAGTACAGGGGAAAGAAAAATATTTAATACAAAAAGAGAAGATAAAAGGAACATTAAAAATATGAATCAAATAGAAAACAACTCCAAACCTAACTACCAATTAAAATAAATTTAAATCGACTAAACTTATCAAGGATAAGACTAATATTGTCAAGTTGGAATTAAAACCAACAAAAATTGTATGTTGCTTACAAGAGATTGACTTTAAATATAAGGATCCATAAAGGCCAAAAAATAAAAAGATGGAAAAATGTATACCATGCAAACAGCAGTCAAAAGAAATCTTAACTATTGTAAGAAATTATACATGTATACATGTATATATATATATGAAATAAATTAACTATAGCTAGTCACAAAAATTTGGATGAATCACATCAGCATATTAGTCAACAACAATCAGAGCCACATAATAAACATATGATTCCAATTATATAAATATACTAAAGCTGATAAAGGTGAAACTAAACCATAGTGTTAAACGTCAAGATTGTGGTTATTTTTAGAAAGAAAATAGGAAGATTGAGAGAGGGCATTAAAGGGTCTTATGTGATGTTGGCAAGAATCGGTTTTTTACTTAGATGGTGGTTATACACTTAGTGATAATTCCTTAAAGTGAGCATGTATAATTTACTGGGTGTTTTGGGGATGGGTATGTCAATAGAGAAATGTCAAGTCATAAAAATAGATTTGTTTTTAAAAGATAATATTTTTATGGGAAAGAACTAATTAGTGTGAGAGTGCTAATTAGAAGAAAACATGAAAAAATAAATCTCATGGGAAAGATTATAAATATAGAGTAAAGGTAGTGGATTAGTCATTTATACAGCTATTATAAAAGACAAAAGTAGTATAAAAAAGCTACAGTTACAGTAATTATTTAAGGGATACACAAGATTAAAAGATGTAAAATATGGCAACAGAAACATACAAATGTGGAAGAAAGTAAAAACACTGAACTTTAGAATGGGGCCAAACTTAAGTTAAAATAAAATTTAAGTTAAAATCCACTTAAAATAGACTGTTATAGATATAAGTTGTTATATGTAAGCCTCATGGATTAAAAGAATGTTGTTAAAATGTCCATACTACCCAAAGCAAGCCACAGATTCAATGCAATCCCTATCAGATTTCCAATAGCGTTTTTCAAAGAAACAGAATAATCCTAAAATTTGTATGGAAACACACACACACACACACACACACACACACACACACAAATAGCCAAGGCAATCTTGAAAAAGAACCAAGCAGGAGGCATCATGCTCCTGATTTAAAACTACTTTACAAAGCTATAATAGTTAAAACAGTAGGGTATTTGTGTACAAACAAACATAGATTAATGAAACAAAACAGAGATCATAGAAATAAACCTATGCATAGATGATCAATTTACTACAACAAAAGGAGTCAAGCATATACAATGGGGAAAGGATAGACTCTTCAATAAATGGTACTGGAAAAACTGGACAGCCACATGCAAAAGAATGAAATTGACCACTCTATTACACCACACACAAACTAAAATTGATTAAAGACTTGAAACTATAAAAGACCTAGAAGAAATTTTCACAACATCAAATCACAATATAAAAACATGAAAATAAATTGAGGTTTAAGAAACACTTAAGAAAAACATTTTACCGAATTGTTTTTCTCATCCACAGAAATTCATCTGACTAAGCTTGGTGACATAAACAGTCACTATCAAGTATACAATCACAAAATTTAGGGCTGAAAATTATCTGAAATCATATTTAGAAAGTAAGGTGATTTTGAGAATGCCACTATATAATTTTTTATTGGATTATTTGAATAATCGTGTTGGAATTAGGCTTACTAAATGCTAAAGAGAGAGGAGAGAGAGAAACTTCATCGTTACTCAGTTGGACCTTTCCTTAGTGGAAGTACTGATTACATAAATCAGGACTCCAGAAGTCCAGGTCTCTAGACCTCCAATCCAAATATCACTCATGAAAATAACAGTAATAGCATTTAATATTCCTGACACTATGCTACAGTAGGGATACAAAAATGAAATATATTACAACATAACGTTATAAAGTATTAAAATAGAGCTATGATCATCTAATTATACTCAGGCAAAAACAATCTGTGATACTGTAGGAAATACATGAGCAACCTCTGTTCCAGTTCATAAATTTAGTGATGGTTTCTCAGCTTATTGTGCTTCACAACTTACAGATATATTACATATTTTTGTATATATCACTAAATATTTTTTTAATGTAGTGTTCCCAGAGAAATGCATTTTTAGATTAGATTAGTGAATTGACATGTCTTGCTTTTCATTAGACCAACTATGCTATGCTAATTACCTGGTCCCAATCATGGAGAAAATCAGCAGCCTTGGCCTAACATAAATTAAGAAGAAAGTAAGAATGACAATAACAGATACTGAAAACAGTAGGTATATTAGATTCCTAGGGCTGCTGTAACAAAGTACCACAAACCTGGTGACTTTAAACAACATAAATTTATTCTCTTACACTTCAGGAAGCCATAAGCTTAAAATAAACTATATTGGCAACACTGGTTCCTTCTAGAGGTCCTGAGGGACAATCTGTTCCATGCCCCTCTCCTAGCTTCTGGTGCTTGCTAGCACCAATCCTTGGTGTTGCTTGGCCTGTAAATACATCACTCTGATCTTTGCCTCTGTAGTAACATGGCCTTTTTTATAAGGACACCAGCCATTGGATTGAGGACCTCTCTCTATTTCAGTATGACCTCATATTAACTAGTAACACCCACCAAGATGCTCTGATGTTACCAGAGTCCAGGGATGCCAATCACCAAGTAGTAGCTAAAGCAACAGTGAGCCTGCCAGGCACAAAGGGGACACATGAGGGGATAGAGCAGCTGGCAGAGGTAGATCAGGGGTGGGCACAGGGGAGAGAGCAGTATGGGGATACCCTGGCTTTTTCTTCCCACTGCCATCTAATCCCCGCCCACTGCCCCTCCAGCCTCCCATTTGCCAGGCCCAACTGGAAGCCAACATCACCTGAGGGAAAAAAAAAATCAGCCCGACGATGTTGATCCCTACACTGCCAAGCAAGAGAAAGGCTGGGAAGGAATCAGAGAGCAAACAGGCCATGGCCAGCCCAGCAAACACGGACAGAGGTTTAAAAAAAAAATAAGTCAGGGGCTTCCCTGGTGGCGCAGTGGTTGGGAGTCCGCCTGCCAATGCAGGGGACACGGGTTCGTGCCCCAGTCCGGGAAGATCCCACATGCCGCGGAGCGGCTGGGCCCATGAGCCATGGCCACTGAGCCTGCGCTCTGCAACGGGAGAGGCCACAACAGTGAGAGGCCCGTGTACAGCAAAAAAAAAAAAAAAGTCAATTCCTCAGATGCTGTTAATTCGAATTTAAGATTAAAATTAATATTTTAGGAGGTAGTCATGGCTTTAAATGCTTCCACTCTCTTCAGTCTTCTCACTGACAGGAAATGTTGCTGTATTATTAATTCTTGGAAAACTTACCATTTAATAAAACAGTGAATGGACTTAGGAAAATTCTTAAAAGAGCTTAGTACGTTTTTAAATGTGTGCAGCCTCATATGATAAATATGTTATTGACCTAAAATTCTAAATATGTTTTCTAACTTTACCTTTTCTCTAGGCTTGTTATGAGCTTATATAAAAGCATTTTCTGTAGAAGAAGCCACATTAATAGAGCAAGTAACAGTCTCCTTTTCCTTTCTCCTTCCTCCCCATTAGAATTAAGAAAATTAAGGAACATAAGAGTATATACTCTTCCTTGAAAAAAAATCCACTTACACATTCTGATTCCAACTTTCCAAGCAATTGTAAACTCTTACAAAGCATTCTGATTCTCCTATAAAAGTGCAGAAAATGGTTTCACCGTGCACTGATTTATTAAAAAGTATGAAAATGCTATCAACATTTATATTTTGTGACTTATCTATGACCCGAGTATAATTCAGTATCTCCAGTAACAAAAAGCTTAAGTAAGAAAGAGTTTTGAAAAAAAAATCCTGCCCTTTTTAAATGCTTACTGATACTTTAACAGCTTTGATGCAAACCCATCCCCACAATGACAGCACAGCAGATAATTAGGATTGTGGCCATTCTGTTGGACTTTAGTATTAACAACATAACACGCAGAAAGACTGAACAAAATGAGAGTTAGAGGATTTGTAACCTAAAGCTTAGCAAACAACATCCTTGGCAGATGGCACAAAACTGTCAAATCATCTTTGGAAAGTAGCAACAGATTAAAGCTGCCCTTTAGATATTAAGGACTCGGTTGACAGCAAGGACCCACAGGTGTGAGGGGTTTTGTTTCGTCTTTACTAGCTAAGGTTTTGCTGGTCATTTGGCTCAATCTCAGTAAAAGCATGAACAAATGGCTAAAAAAAGTGGCTCATGTATTATTTAATAAAGACATTTATGGAAAGTATCAATGAAATGATCTTCTAACAAAAACTGTCCAAGTCATTTAGACAAATGTATTATCAAGTCATCTTGATGATTTTCTTAAAATTTAAATAAGTAACAAATTCGTGCTTTCAAGCTATAAAAGAGATGTGTTTGGATTCATCCAAAAGTATGAATATAATTGAAGTGCAAATTAATGGACTTTTAGGCCCAGTAAAGTGCTTTCTTTCCCTTTCAGTTGTGAAAAGATATTATAGTCACAATTGTTTTTACACAGATGAAAGCATTCTGAGAGTAAGTAGAGCCAACAGAAGACCCATTTGAAATATAATTTGCTGACCAAACAGGAAATTTCACTATACATTTAAGCATCTGGTTACATAACAAACAATTAAGCATAACTGAATTATGCCTTCGGTTTGAAATTGTAGTTGTTTTAAGGGGTGTCTTGACTGGACAAATACAGGCTCTGCAGAAGTTAGGAATCCAGGCTTTGGAGTCAAGTACATGTGGCTTGGAAACTGAGCTCTGACACTCACCATGTGTGTGACTCCAGGAGTTCTTTAAGCTTCAGTTTCACTGTTTTCAAAACAAGATCCTCAGTGTATCGCATGCATTTCTTCTAAGAAATAGTGTACAGAGACTGCTCAGAGCCTGGTACTGAGTAATTGCTCAGTAAGTGATTTTACTGCTCTTTTAATATTATTACTGAGGCATAAGACCACCAACCACATGGTTTTAGCCAAACCAGGGCTAAAACAAGTCAATCGTGTCAGTTGAGTTGACAAGTATGTCCCTAAAATATCTAAAGAAAATCTTTCATTCCTTCAGAAAGGAGAAAACCCAACCCCTATTCTGAGAACTGTTTGTTGTTCAAATTCTCAGAAGGTTTGGGGAAATAGGTTGGGTTAACCATGGGGCAGGGCACCAGAAGTAAGACGGCAGCTTAGCAGCTGTTAGTGGACAATTTGGGTTTTAGCAAGAGGGTGGGGAGAAACATCTAGGGGCCAAGGTTGTATAAAGATTGTACCAAAAATGTTTAGTTGTTCAGAGTCTTTTCAACATATTTTATGATGACAACAAAATGATTATTTCACTACTACTGCACTTACACTAGAGAATGAGCTATAAACTAAGTGAACGTAAACTTGTGGTTATAGTTTTAGGGTTAACACAGAACAAGGTGGAAGCAAACAGAACAGTTAGGAAACAAAATGTGAAAGAGTTTCAGCAGAATATTTAAGGCTGGGAGGAAGATGGCAGGAGTGTTTAAGGTGAGAATAATTCCTTCATGAGGATGAAGCCCTTAGCCACGAATGGCTAGGGTGTACCTACCCACTCAAATTATTGTCTAGATTTGTTTGTCGGCAGATTAAGACCACAGACTCTGGAGGCAAGTATAGAGGTTTGAAGACCTTGGGCTAACCCTCAGTTTCCACACTTGCAACGTGAGAATAAAAATACCTGCCTCATAGGACAGGCTTTGAGGATTAAAGAAGATAATATGTAAAAACCCTTGTACGAATTAGTAGTCACTCCAGTGATCACTATTATTTCATTCTGTGCCAGCCATTTATGTGCTTCTATAATTCATGTCTGAACTTCTCACATTTGCATTTGAAAGGAATAATAAAAGACTCTCCACCTCTTGAATTTCCTACATTCTCAAGAATAATGCAAGAGCTGTTAGGAACAAAACTAACTAGAAATGACCCATTCATTTCTCTTCTAGTAATATTTCCTAAGGGAATAATCTGAAATATTAGCAAAGGTTTACATACAGACAGAAATATGCTTAAAAATTATGCTTACCAGAGTTTTAGCCAGAGGAAAGTTCTAATATTGCCTGTGAAAAATGACTTGGAATTTTATTTGCAGTCCAAATTCAGCTATTTTAAAATGCACAGAGAAAAAGACCGCCTGGAAACAAATGTGCTTTGAAACTCACCTCTAACTTCTACACGATCCCTCCCCACCACAGATTTTCTTCTGCACAAGGTGATGTGTTTTTTAGACCTTTCTAGCTTTAGGCATGGGCATTGTATCCTCCAGGCCAAATGTTGCCTGAAAGAGTGTCTTACATTATTCAGAATCTTATTGCTTTATGATTGTTCCCTATTATTTGCAATTATGCATGGCCCAGCTCAAATGGCTGATGTTAAGAGCTGTGTTTTTGCTACAACAGTGCATTGTAACACATGAAGTGGTATTTATCCCATGCCGTAGAATTATTTCTTCAACCTTGGGAATTTTTCAAACAACAAAAAACATTGCTTCCCTTGATTCCCTCTGTTTCCTCTATTTCAGGAATGTCTCATACCCAGGTTATTGAGAACTTCAGCACCAGTGTTCCTTCTAACAATCTCCTCCCCCCTCACCCATCATACAACTACAAAGAAATAAAATGTCCTAAACCAAAGTTTTAGTTACATGATTGTCATAACAGATGCTTATTTCCTAATTAACAACACCTGTATTCCGTGCAATTTTGCCTTAGACTACAGTCTCAATTTTTCAGCCACCCCCTTACCCAGAACACAAGCTCTCCCGTCAGTCTGAATTCCTCTCCATTCCCGTCAGATTTTACTGCCTCCAAGTTTGCTCAGACTACTCCTTCACATTGAAACACCCTTTCCATCTTTCTGCTCAGTCTTAAATATCCTGCTCAAACTTGTTCTCACCATTAGCTTTCTAACTGTTTTCCCTGCTTCCATATTTGACTGTATACCTACGATTCTTCACATGGTGGCCAAACTGACCTTTAGCAATTAAGTCATCTCACTGCCAATGCCTTCTGATGACCTTAGAGTAAGATCTAGAGGACACCAATCCCCCAGCCCCAGCTCTCGGAACAATCCTCACTGTCTTCAACACTCTCCAGGCTCTTCCCACCACTGACCCTTTACACCTGCTTTGTCCTCCACCAGAAACATTCTTCTCCACTTACGTCCCGAAGTCTCATGGCTTTGTCATTCACATCATTCAAATTTCTACTCAAATGTTACTTTCAGAGAAGCCTCCTCCAACTACCCTGTCTGAAATAAGATCCTTCTCACCTTTTGACCACACGTTATTCCTTTCCCTGGTTTTTTATTTTTGTAGCATTTATTTATATGATTCAGAGCCTTTGTTTTCTTGGTGGAGACTAATAAATAGTGTCTAGGTCACATGTAAAAATAGAACTCTGACCCACACTCTGTAGCAACCAGCCCAGGAAGCCAACCTATTTTCTACAAATCAGACTTGTCAGAAGTCAGACTACAATCTCTAACAGCCATTCCAGGAAGCCAAACAATAACCTCTGTAACAAACTGGCCCCTAAATGACCAGTGTTAATAACTGCTTCCCTAATTTTTGACCCACTTCCAACGTAGAGTCAACTGGACAAAGCCAAACATGTACCCCTAGCTAACCCCATAAGGTGTCCACTTTTATTAGCCTGCCTACAGCTTCCCCTGCCAACAGCCTTCAATCAGGGCACATATGAAGCCTTCCCTTTTTCTCTCTTATAGTTTTCCCACTCCTCTGCCTGGTCTTTGGGTCTCTGTCCAATTCAAGTGATGGCAGTGGCTTGCTATAGCAAGCTCTGAATAAATAGCCTTTGCTTATTCTGAATTTTCATTGTTAACAATGCAGAAATAAATGAAGACCTATCTATCTCAGTAAGTTTATAAACTCTGTGAGGACAAAGCATGTCTATCTTGCTCATCACTGATTCTCCAGCATGTAGAGTGGGAGGGACTCAGAGCATATGCTAAATAAAAATGAATGATCAAATGAATAAATGAATTGAGCCGTTTTCCTGAATACAACAGCCACAATGCACCCCTTATTCCTCTGTAATTCCATATAAACCAGCCTCTATCATCTGTGTGGACCCTATCAGTCTGCTCTGTAATGTAGTACCTTGTGCCCCCTGCATTATCTGCTCCCTACTGTAAATTACTTGAATACAGAGAATGGTGTACATTTTTTTTCCCCACAGTAAAAGCTCATGCTATCCTCCAAACATGCCTCCGATTGTTTTGTGCATGTCCATCTCATCTCTAAACAGGACTGTCCTCATTTCTGTTCTCTCAACTTACGGCGTGGCCTCACGTGAATCAGAGCTGCTCTGAACTGTAGCTTGCTTCTGCATAAAAGGAGTTGGTTGGACCACATGATCCAAAGTCCCTTCTAACTCTAACAAGCTCTGATTACCTTCGGGCCTGAAGGTAAAAGACGAAGAGGGCAGAAAGTTCAGGTTTCTAAATGACTTTCAGTTTAGCATATTCCATTAACATGTAAGTTATAAAGTCAGCTGTTAACGTATTGCAGGTAGAGCTTATTTATATTCAGAGAATTGGGGAAGCTTCCATGTAGAACACAAGAAATGTCCAGCATGCTGATGAAGTTTCTGTCCTTTGAGGACAAGCCAACTTGAATTGCTGGGGGTAAAGTGTGTCAATCTTTTATGTCTTAGGGCAAAAACACTACTAAGGAGTTTCCCACCAGATAAATAAAATCTCTAATACAGATATAGTTTTACAGTCTCCACAAATTATGTAACCTGAACATCGAAGGAAAATGCATTAGTATTAGATGTAGAATTTCTGACTTTCTGTTTAAGTTTTTCTTTAAACAGCTACCTGATATTAATTATGTTTCCAAAATACATTTACTGACTATCTACAGCCCAGCTCTGGGTGCTGCATTACTAGCTAAGCGAGTCTGAACAAGTTATTTCACTTAACTTGTGCGTTAGTCTCCTCATTCGTTGCATGGGGATAGTGATAGAGCCCAGTAGAGAGTTGTTGTGTGGATTAAATGAGTTAATACACACAAAACCCTAGCACAGTTAACACTATTGAAGTGATTTACATTGTTACTGGTGTTACTGCTGTTGTTCTGTTATTGTTACTTTTCCATGCAAGGCACTCAGCTAAAGGTGTTAGAGAATTTAAAAAGAGATGACGGGGGTTTAGAGGATTTAAAAAGAGATGACGGGGGTTTAGAGAATTTAAAAAGAGATGATGGGGTTTAGAGAATTTAAAAAGAGATGATGGGGGCCTTCCCTGGTGGCGCAGTGGTTGAGAGTCCGCCTTCCGATGCAGGAGACACGGGTTCGTGCCCCGGTCCGGGAAGATCCCACATGCCGCGGAGCAGCTGGGCCCGTGAGCCATGGCCGCTGAGCCTGCGCGTCCGGAGCCTGTTGCTCCGCAACGGGAGAGGCCACAACAGTGAGAGGCCCGCGTACCGCAAAAAAAAAAAAAAAAAAGATGATGGGGGTTTAGAGAATTTAAAAAGAGATGATGGGGGAGAGAGGGCTGAATAAGCAGAACACAGAGGATTTTCGGGGCAGTGAAAATATGCTGTTTGATACCCTAATGGTAGATACATGTAATTATATATTTGCCCAAACTCAAAGAAAGTACAACATCAAGAAAGAATATGAACGTAACCTATGGACTTGGTGTAATTTTGATGTTTCGATGTAGGTTCATCAGTGGTAACAAATGTACCACTGTGGTGAGGGAAGCTGGGGTTGGGGGGTGGGGGGGAAGGGGTAAATAGGGTATCTCTGTCCCTCCCCGTCAATTTTTCTGTGATCCTAAAACTGCCCAAATAATTGTCTTAAAAAGCACACAACATAATATCTATACTTTGCACCTCAAAAAGTTTGAAGTCATAGAAGTCAGAGGAGAAAACTACTAAAAGGTGAAAGTAATAAAGTCATGAGAGATAAAGATAAAATGCTGTGAAAATTGAGAAAGAGAAAGGATCACTTGTATAAATTTCCACTTTAGCCCTTACCGTACCATGTGATTCTTTTAAACATGTTTTCTGTCCCTCCTACCCACCCCCATTGGGCTGAAAGTCACCTGGACCGTAAGTACCACGGCTAATCCATCTTTGACTCACTTTGCCTTGCACAGAATAAAACATAAAGGAAGACTTCAATAAATCTTGATTTAATGGGGGTAAGTAAGCTCAGTTCAGATAGGTATCATTTGACTGTAAATTGAGCATCCACATAGAAATTTCTGGCAAGAAGTTAGAAACAGAAATTAAAGTTCCTTGAGTAAAGGAAGGGTCATGTACTGAGATCTGCACTTTAATACTATGATAGTTGTCTTCAGGATGAATTGAAAAGGCAGGAGGTCATTTAAATTTTCCAGTGTCAAGAAATTTAACTCAACATATTTTGTTTTCCCTGAGTTTTACATCTTTAATAAGATTTACTTTAAAAAACACTTTAATTTCATTATTGGAGTGGTATCACTTGGTTCATTATTAAAATTAAGTCAGGACACTCAAAATGTGAGGCTATTCAGCAGATACTGAATTTTATCAGTTCTAAGATAACATTCATGTCGTAGATAGTGTCAGAAAGAAGGATCTTAGAACAGAGACTTGGCTAAGAAAATTTTATTACAGATTCTATAATTGAGATTTTTCTATACATCTAGTCCTCTCCATGAAGATTTGACTATAATCTATAGCCCTTAGAAAGTAATTTAGGGCAACAGTTCACAGTTAACACAGAGAACAGAATTAATGAATTAACCTCTTCTATCCTGCAGGCATTTCAGAAGCTGTGGTTACAGTAAAATGTCTTCTCTTAATGATATTTAGCCGTACCACCTCCCAAAACGTTGAGATATTTGCAAAGTACCTTCCCACATTGCCAGGCAATTATTTATTTCCTTTATTTCCTTCTTCTCCAGAAGCTCAGAGTAACTGAAATGTTGTTTCATATGTATTTCTGGAAAGACACTGAGACATTTGTTTCTGGCCGTTTGGGAATTAATAATCTGAACTTGCTGGGCCAACCTACTGCATTAAAAAATTGATATTTGATAAATTACAAAATCATATTTTTAAAATGCATTGCTCTTCTAAAAAGAAAGTCTGGGAAAATCCCCAAGAAGCAAGAAATAATGATGATAAGCTAAAAATAGAGTGATAAAGAGAATATGAAGCTGGAAATGTTCTGGTGACAAATGCCAACAACAGAAGTCTAGAGCTCCACCATGCTGATATCTGAGGACAGGACCTTTGCAGATGGAAACTGGACTGAAGTCCCCCCCCAGCCCCAACAAAGAAACAACCAGAGGGAAAGAATGACCTGACAACTCAGCCTTGCAGCAAAGGGAGCTAAACCTGTCCGTCCTAGTCTTGGTTCTACGGGAGAAATAAAGAAGACAAATGGTCTCTCGTAAAAATAGTTTAGCCATGGACCTGCCACCACATGCATCTTGGGCTTGACTTCATATCACACATATGACCTGTGAAGTAAAAGCCAAAATATTTATTCAGGTGGACCCAGGATGATCACACAAATCCTCTCTGGAGGAAAGTATCCTCCACGTAGCTCCCATAGGATTTTCCCCACAGTCAAATATTAGTCCAAAATAATTAAAAAATACATATGAAAACAAGTCATCTTGGGTGAGAGCCAGTAGAAACAAAGACAGCAGATTTAGATCCCCGAGGAATCTAATCTAATACGTAGAAGATAAAATCAAGCAATAAAATGTTTAAAGAACAAAGAATCAAACCATAGCCAAGGATCAAGACCCTACTAAAAATGACCAAGCCAATTTGACAAAGAACCAAGAAAAAGGTCTAAAAGGGATAATCATTGAAGTTCAAGACTCAAGGGAAGAGTTAAACGGCACATGAAACAAAACCAAAGAGAATTAATAAACCAAAATAAATCTGAAGAAATGACCCAAATGCAGTGCAGTTTAATAGGAGAATTTAAGAGATACAGAAAATAGAATGAGAAACTTTGAAATATATTGAGTCACTCTTCCAAACAGAAAGAATACAGAGATTGGACTAAAAACCATCTCAAGAATGTCGTCTGATACGCACATAGAGAATGGACTTGAGGACACAGGGAGTGGGAAGGGTAAGCTGGGACAAAGTGAGAGAGTGGCATGGACATATATACACTACCAAATGTAAAACAGATAGCTAGTGGGAAGCAGCCACATAGCACAGGGAGATCAGCTCTGTGCTTTGTGTCCACCTAGAGGGGTGGGATAGAGAGGGTGGGAGGGAGATGCAAGAGGGAGGAGATATGGGGATACATGTATGTGTATAGCTGATTCACTTTGTTATAAAGCAGAAACTAACACACCATTGTAAAGCAATTATACTCCAATAAAGATGTTAAAAAAAAAAAGCATGTCGTCTAAGAATTTTCTAGACATGATAAAACATAAAACACACAAACAGGATTTAAAAATATAGAAAATCACACTCCAGACACATCCTATTAAAAATGCAGAAAATCAAAGGTGCAGAAAAGATTCTTTAAAAAGTCATTTGGAAAAAAAACAAAAGAGTAAACCAAAGAAAGATAAAGGAGAGAATCAATAGCAGAATGAAACAAACTAAAAATAGAAATGCAAAAATTTTCAATTTATCCCTGTCACACCAATGAACACGTGGCTCCCCAGTGGGGCCCTCAGGAATAAAAAGCCCTAAAATTGACCCTTATATACAAGGAGACATGATATATGACAGGGAAGGCAATGCTGATCAGTAGAGATGAACTAGGAGCTTAAATGATGATGGAAAATGGATTAACAAAACAGCAATGTTGGAATACTGATTAAACACATAAAAGAGAAATAGGAATTCACACCATAGAGAAAAATCATTTTTAGAAGATCAGAGACTTAAATATGAAAACTTTTTTTTAATTTAAAAAGTATATAGATGAAAAAATTGAAAAATAAGAAAAAAAATATACAAATGAATATCTTCAGGACCCTGTGAGCATGACTTTCTTAAACAAGGCACAAAAGCATAAATCATGATTGAAAAATAAACTTGACTCATTAAAACTAGGATCTTTCACCAGAAAGTATTTTATAAGAAAATGTACATTCAAGTTCCAAACCTAGAAGGTATTTTTGCAATTCATAGAGCATAAATCAAAATACATAATCAAGTCTTGTAAACCAAAACGAAAAAGATAAACAACCAATTGAAAGATGAGCAAGAGAAGAAATATGAATGCCTTATAAATGAAAATATGCCCAATCTCTTTTAATCAGGGATATGAAAATTAAAACTGAGAGAATATTTTACATACATCAGATTAGTGAAAACTTAAAAACCTGCCTTTTACACTTAATGATAAATAAAATGAACAAACAATACACCATAAATGTGAGGTAAACTCAGTCAACAATCTTGGTAAACTTATTTTGCCAAATTATAACACCACTTGCCTGCGAGCTACATCACACTCTGCTTTAATGCTTACCCAATAATAAAATTGTTTTCTTTCTCTTCTGCCTTCGTGGACAGGTTTCCTGGGTTGGTAGGAGATTTTGTCTTTAGCTACATTTCCTCAACAATTGCAAAAGCAAATCACAGAAAAATACGGAGCAGGATGCAATTTACAGATGGTTCAAGATCCAGAATTAATATATTGTTAAGAATATGTACTACGTATTTTAAAAATGCAACTGACAATGTAATTATAATACAAAAATCAGAATAGATTTCATTGGGAAGGGGAAGAAGAGGGTTTGAACGGAGAAAAGATATCTAGGAAGCCACAGTGTTACTGGTTTTATTCTACTCCTTAATCTGGGTGGTGAGTACCTGGATATTCCACCTCATATTCTTTGTACCCATTATATACTGTTGCTGGAGTTCAGTACATGGGACACCCTTGCCTTGCTGTCTAGACAGAGCAACCCTTTGAGGTGACAACTCCTAGTCCTTCATGTGTCTCAGCACAAGTCACCCCTGCCTCTCCACACCCCTCCCTGTGCACCTCAACTTCCACCCTGGACGTCCCATTTTTGCTGAGGCACACGATCAATGATGGAGGACAGAAAATGCAAGGAAGTTGGCACTCTGACAAGATAAACTTTGACAAATGAGAGGAAGAACCCAATCGATAAATTATTTTTTCTTGCCCCCAGTAAACTATTTGTTGGACAATAGCTTCATGGAGCCCCTCTGAGAACATCAGGGCACAAATGAGCATTAGGCTCCCTGAGAAAGCTGTGAGCATCAGTGACCTACAGCTTCGTGTTTGCTCACCCTTCTTCCCTGTCTCACACGCCTTTGTTCGGTCCCCATAAAGCTTAGCACAGAAAGCTTTTGCCTCGGGCTCTATTCTGCCTGCAAACAAGAACTAAGACAATTATTTTACATCTGTTTTTTATTATTACTATTAAAATTTATATTATCTTATATATTTAAGTTTTTATGTAAATCTATATAGTTTTAGGAAACGGTAACAAAATTATTTTAAAACAAAAATAATGCTAACAATATAAAAGATGAATATGGATAATTGTCCCAGGGAAAATGGGATCGAGAGAACAAGTGGAAAGGTTATTTCAGGAATAACTACTCAGCTCTAGAAATGGATGGAAGGTTGGGATGAGAAAAGAATATGAAGAAATAAATAAGAACTTGGGCAGGGGAGCTCATGTTTCATCTGTCTTTATCAAACAGAAATCTTGGCCATTTACTGAGATTGAAGGTGACAAGGAGAAAATTGAGAACTGAAGGAAAGAGAAGGAAAGTTGTTATTGTAGGTGCAGTGTACATCCCCCTAGGAAGGGTCGGTTCAGGGCAGAAAGAGCTGGTCAATGGGAATCTGAAATGGACAGGCTCTGGCAGCTCTCCGGCTTCCACCAGCAGTGATCAGTTCATAGATCATGGCAAATTAAGTGACCTGCCAAAATGGCACGGTAGCATGGAGCTGCTGATACCTCTTCCCAAAACTCAACCCTGGAGAATATACAGAATTAGGAAGCAAACAGATTCCAGAACAAAAAACCAAATCAAGTAAACAAATGTGACCAACTCCCAGTATGAATGCAAGCTGTCTCGTATTGGGGTACACTGGTGGGGGCAGTGAGAGCTGTAGGAGGAAGGCCCTTCCTCTCCCTTGCGCTGCCCTGGACACCTGTTATGTCTACACTCAGGAATTTGCAGCAAAAGCCCAGGCCTCTGGTGCCGGTTAGGGAGGGGGCTGTCTAAATAGCCCAAACAACACCTGCTACAGCACAAACAACACTTGTTAGGGGTTGATGCAAACAGGTAGGACCTCCTGCATTCCTCCTCCACTTCTTCCTGTTCAAGTCTCCCAGGGCTGGAGGATTAAAACATGGGGACTCTATGGCCCAATGCTGTTTCTCTGTCAAGGAATAAAGGTGGTTCTGGGTGTGGTTATGCCACGTAGAGCTCAGTAATAACCAGTGTTCTCTCATCTCCCCTCTCCTAACAGTATCCCAGAATAACAGCGATAAGATCCTGAGTTTTTGGCTATCCTCAAATTCACATTGCCAGAGGGTTCCCCCAGATAACCACACAGACAAAAATAACTAGACAACTGAAGCTTAAGATGACCTCAAATGAAATCGGATGAATTAGCAACATATAAAATCTACAGCAGAATTACTTTCAGGAGGACCAGGAAAATGAGTTGAAAAATCTGAGTGATATTCAAAAAATTGACAATTTGAAGGTAGAAAAAGTAGTCACAAGAAAGGCCAAGTGTAATAACTATGAAAACTACTATATTTGAAATAATGAAGCAATACATAATTTAAGCAATAAGATGAATGTTGTTTTTATTTTTAAAAAACAGAACCAAGATGGCAGAGTAAAAGGACGTGCTCTCACTCCCTCTTGTGAGAACATCAGAATCACAACTAGCTGCTGCACAATCATCGACAGGAAGACACTGGAACTCACCAAAAAAAGATACCCCACATCCAAAGACAAAGGAGAAGCCACAATGAGACGGTTGGAGGGGCACAATCACAGTAAAATCAAACCCCATAACTGCTGGGTGGGTGACTCACAGACTGGGGAACACTTACACCACAGAAGTCCACCCACTGGAGTGAAGGTTCTGAGCCCCACGTCAGGCTTCCCAACCTGGGGGTCCGGCAACAGGAGGAGGAATTCCTAGAGAATCAGACCTTGAAGCCTAGTGGGAATTGATTGCAGGACTTCGACAGGACTGGGGGAAACAGAGACTCCACTCTTGAAGGGCACACACAAAGAAGTGTGTGCATCAGGACCCAGGGGAAGGAGCAGTGACCCCAGGTGAGACTGAACCAGACCTACCTGCTAGTGTTGGAGGGTCTCCTGCAGAGGCGGGGGGGGGGGGGGGAGGGAGGCTGTGGCTCACTGTGGGGACAAGGACACTGGTAGAAGTTCTGGGAATTACTCCTTGGCCTGAGCCCTCCCAGAGTCTGTCATTAGCCCCACCAAAGAGCCCAGGTAGGCTCCAGTGTTGGGTTGCCTCAGGCCAAACAACCAACAGGGAGGGAACCCAGCTCCACCCATCAACAGTCAAGTGGATTAAAGTTTTACTGAGCTCTGCCCACCAGAGCAACAGTCAGCTCTACCCACCACCAGTCCCTCCCATCAAGCCTCTTAGATAGCCTCATCCACCAGAGGGCAAAAGCAAGAAGAACTACAATCCTGCAGCCTGTGGAACAAAAACCACATTAACAGAAAGATAGACAAGATGAAAAGGCAGAGGGCTATGTACCAGATGAAGGAACAAGAGAAAACCCCATAAAAACAACTAAATGAAGTGGAGATAGGCAACCTTCCAGAAAAAAGAATTCAGAATGATAGTGAAGATGATCCAGGACCTCGGAAAAACAACGGAGGCAAAGATCGAGAAGATGCAAGAAATGTTTAACAAAGACCTAGAAGAATTAAAGAATAAACAAACAGAGCTGAAGAATACAATAACTGAAATGAAAACTACACTAGAAGGAACGAAGAGCAGAATAACTGAGGCAGAAGAAAGGAAAAGTGACCTGGAAGACAGAATGGTGGAATTCACTGCTGTGGAACAGACTAGAGAAAAAAGAATGAAAAGAAATGAAGACAGCCTAAGAGCCCTCTGGGACAACATTAAACGCAACAACATTCGCATTATAAGGGTCCCAGAAGGAGGAGAGAGAAAGGACCCCAGAAAATATTTGAAGAGATTATAGTCGAAAACTTCCCAAACATGGGAAAGGAAATAAGCCACTCAAAAGTCCAGGAAGTGCAAGGAGTCTCATACAGGATAAACACAAGGAGAAACATGCCAAGACACATAGTAATCAAATTGGCAGAAATTAAAGACAAAGAAATTATTGAAAGCAGCAAGGGAAAAACGACACATAACATACAAGGGAACCCCCATAAGGTTAACAGCTGATTTCTCAGCAGAAACTCTACAAGCCAGAAGGGAGTGGCATGATATACTTAAAGCGATGAAAGGGAAGAACCTACAACCAAGATTACTCTACCCAGCAAGGATCTCATTCAGATTTGATGGAGAAATCAAAAGCTTTACAGACGAGCAGAAGTTAAAAGAATTCAGCACCACCAAACCAGCTCTGCAACAAATGCTAAAGGAACTTCTCTAAGTGGGAAACACAAGAGAAGAAAAGGATCTACAAAACCAAACCCAAAACAATTAAGAAAATGGTCACAGAAACGTACATATCAATAATTACCTTAAACGTGAATGGATTAAATGCTCCAACCAAAAGACACAGGCTTGCTGAATGGATACAAAAACAAGACCCATATATATGCTGTCTACAAGAGACCCACTTCAGACCCAGGGACACATACAGACTGAAAGTGAGAGGATGGAAAAAGATATTCCATGCAAATGGAAATCAGAAGAAAGCTGGAGTAGCTATACTCATATCTCACCACTATTATTCAACATAGTTTTGGAAGTCCTAGCCACGGAAATCACAGAAGAAAAAGAAATAAAAGGAATCCAATTTGGAAAAGAAGAAGTAAAACTGTCACTGTTTGCAGATGACATGATACTATACATAGAGAATCCTAAAAATGCCACCAGAAAACTAATGGAGCTAATCAATGAACTTGGTAAAGTTGCAGGATTCAAAATTAATGCACAGAAATCTGTTGTATTCCTATACACTAATGATGAAAAATCTGAAAGAGAAATTATGGAAACACTCCCATTTACCATTGCAACAAAAAGAATAAAATACCTAGCAATAAACCTACCTAGGGAAACAAAAGACCTGTATGCAGAAAACTATAAGACACTGAAAGAAATTAAAGATGATACCAACAGATGGAGAGATATACCATGTTCTTGGATTGGAAGAATCAGTATTGTGAAAATGACTATACTACCCAAAGCAATCTACAGATTCAATGCAATCCCTATCAAATTACCAATGGCATTTTTTACAGAACTAGAACAAATCATCTTAAAATTTGTATGGAAACACAAAAGACCCCGAATAGCCAAAGCAGTCTTGAGGGAAAAAAACAGAGCCGGAGGAATCAGACTCCCTGACTTCAGGCTATACTACAAAGCTACAGTAATCAAGACAATATGGTACTGGCACAAAAACAGAAACATAGATCAATGGAACAAGATAGAAAGCCCGGAGGTAAACCCACGCACCTATGGTCAACTAATCTATGACAAAGGAGGCAAAGATATACAATGGAGAAAAGACAGTCTCTTCAATAAGTAGTGCTGGGAAAACTGGACAGCTACATGTAAAAGAATGAAATTAGAACACTCCCTAACACCATACACAAAAATAAATTCAAAATGGATTCGAGACCTAAATGTAAGACCGGACACTATAAAACTCTTAGAGGAAAACAGAAGAACACTCTTTGACATAAATCACAGCAAGATTTTTTTTGATCCACATCCTAGAGTAATGAAAATGAAAACAAAAATAAACAAATGGGACCTAATGAAACTTCAAAGCTTTTGCACAACAAAGGAAACCATAAACAAGACGAAAAGACAACCCTCAGAATGGGAGAAAATATTCGCAAACGAATCAACGGACAAAGGATTAATTTCCATAAACAGCTCATGCAGCTCAATATTAAAGAAACAAACAACCCAATCCAAAAATGGGCAGAAGACCTAAATAGACATTTCTCCAAAGAAGACATACAGATGGCCAATGGCAAACTGATGAATTTATAGACGTGTTAACAAAAGATCAAGATGAAAAAAAAATTAATTACATGGGAACTGAACTGATGAGTGAACTGATGAGGATGATTATAATTTTTGTGACTTTCTGTTTGAATAAAAAAAAATCCCACAAGGACTCAGAGGCAAAAGACATACAAATCAATTCTCACTGAAAAGTAAAGGAGCTGTTACAGTGGAGGATTACTGGACTGAATGTCAATATTATGACATCGTATGAGTGTGTTTCATGTTTGGTAATTTCAATCATTGTTGCTTTTGTTGTGGTCATCCATTAAAAAAACAAATTAGAGAGCTGGAAGCAAATTGAGAAACTGAGAAAATAGCTGGAAAGGATAAAGAGTGGAAAATTTTTTTCAAAGTTAAGGAATTTGGAAATACATAAGGCAAGATACAGATGTAAGAGTCATGAGAAGAAAAGTAAAATATTGAAGAGGCAAAGTATAAGAAATAGAGATAAATGTTTCAGAATTGAAGAGGGGTGAAAGAACTCAGTTCAAAAAGGGCTCAGAGTGCCAACTATGAGAGAGGGAAAAAACCCAAATAAAACAAACAACAGTACGTTTTAAGAACATTAAATAGAAAGTTCTAAAAGCCTTTCAGAGAGAAAGAGCTGATCATCTACAAAAGAATAAAACTCATTGAGTGAGGCCCAAGAATATGCATTTCTAACAAGTTCCCAGGTGATATTAATGCTGTTGGTCCAGGGACCACACTTTGAGAACCACTGTAATAGATTTCACTCAGAAACTATCAAACAAAAAAAAAAACTTCAGAGACATGGAATATCTAAATAAACTAATACGTTATTACATATATACAGAATCTATATCTAAGAGTGAACACACACTCTTTTCCAGTACATGAAGTATATTTACTAAAATAAACTATTAGGCTCCAATATAAGGGAGACTCAGTGAATTCCAAAGCAAAAATATTGTGCACACTCTTTTCCAAACATAACGCCAAAAAATTGTTTTGTAATAATAATTCCTTTAGAATGAAACTGGTGGTGCTGGACTGTAGTCAGATTATCATAATGTTTTTAAGATAGAGAGACAGAGACAGAGGGAAATGCAGTTGTGTGTATACATGGGTTACTACATAGACATGTATTTCCTAGTTCTACTTACTGAGGGGTATTAGAAGCAATGAAACCAGTAAAAAATGAACACATCTGAGTACTCAAATCCTGGTTTCCAAATATCGATACCATCCTCCAACACAAGGAGCAAGTCCTCAGAAGACTGGTTGATTTCAAGGGTAGGGATTATAAGATTGAGCCTAGAGCATTTTCTGGTGTCAGAAACTAAAGAAGAAGAAGGATGATAGCATATCAAAGAGCATAGGAATAAATCTGGATGTTAAAAACAGGGTATTAGACTCAAAGCATCTCCCCCAAAATACTCAGTAGTTTCAAAGGCAAAATAGTTACTTGTCTATTAGAAAATCCTGACAAAACACCTTAACCGAGTGATCAAGGTTAATATCACTAGTAATATATAGACATTAAAGACCCCTGATGCTATGTTCTGATACCTCAGTGGTATCCTTCTCAATTATGCATAACCACATTCTAGTCATGCAGAATCATCTTCTCAACCCAGATTGAACGACATTCTACATGACCCACACTTTTGAAGAGCACTGGTCAAAGTTACACAAGAAAAGACTGAGGAACCAGCACAGATTGGAAGAACTTAAAACACACAGAATTAAATGTGATACAGAATCCAGGATTGGATCCTGGCAATAGAAACAGGGCTTTACTAGAAAACTGGTGAAATCCAAATATGTTCTATATGCTAGTTAATAGTATTACACTTGGTCAATTTCTTACTCTTGATCATTGCTCTGTGGTTACATAGATTCTGACATAGGGGAGCAAAACTTGTCACCCCGAAGTATCTTTTTGGCATGAATTTTATTTCCAGCTGAAAACAATCAAGGCCTAAAAGACTCAGGAAGAATCTTTGACCTTGCCCCTCACTGTCTAAAGAGTGTAGGTAGAGGACCTGTTCCAGGAAGGGCGCTCTCACCGTAGACAACTATAATATGAACTAGGTGTGGTAAACAGGGAAGGACCTAGCAAAGTCTGCTCAAATTTCTCTCTGCCCATTGTCTCAGCAGGGCCTAGCAAACACCTGTTTACCAAATATTTGCTTTCCACCTCTATGTAAATTGCCTTCCTCCCTGTTGAGGTCCCAAACCATTACCCCCAACATCCTCTTCTGTCTTGAACTGAAGATGGCATTCAAGGTGACAATTTCAGCCATTCTGGCAAGTTACTCAGTTCTCCTGGGTCTCTCCTATGTACACGTTATTAAACTTTTGATTTTCTCCTCTGAATCTGTCTCATGTCAAATTAATTCTTAGACCATCCAGGAGAACCCAGAAGGGTAGAAGAAAGCTGCTTCTTCCCCAACACTGACATAAGAAAAGGCTGAGGGCTTCCCTGGTGGTGCAGTTGGTTGAGGGTCCGCCTGCCGATGCAGGGAGCACGGGTTCGTGCCCCGGTCCAGGAAGATCCCACGTGCCACGGAGCGGCTGGGCCCGTGAGCCATGGCCGCTGAGCCTGCGCGTCCGGAGCCTGTGCTCCGCAACGGGAGAGGTCACAACAATGAGAGGCCCGCGTACGGTTGGGAAAAAAAAAAAAAAAAAGGCTGAATGAAGGGCATCCAAATACTCTTTCTGCAACTCTTCTGTAAGTCTAAATTATCTCAAAGTTAAAAGTTCATTCAAAGTTAAGTCATACCTAAAACCTCAACAAAATGGAAAATTTTAAATTTATAGCTGTGCCCATAATGGAATTTTCAACTCTCAAATGCACTTTTTCATTTTTAAATTATTAGTAATTTAATATACACATCAGATTTTTGTTTTCATGGCTTTTCAACTCATTTCACAGCAATTCAAAACCAACAGAAAATCTAAGAGTAAGTATGGAAATGTTTTGTGTTGCCAAAATATTGAAAGTAAAATTCGAGAAAATGTTAAGGAACAATATTCAATAGGCAGCGTTTGTAATTCTTGTCCCCCCGCCACCCCCCACCTCTTGCCTGAGAACTTTCCTTTAGCACCTCCTTGCCATGGCTGATGAAGGCTGGGGTAGACACCTGAGCCTCAAAGAGGATCCTCTGACTGGCCTGATTCACTCAGATTCTCTCATGTGAATGAAAAATGTTGCCTGCCAAATCAGTAAACAAAAGATGTTACAGCCGTCAAGCCACTACAGCCGTCCCCAGTAGCGAGGCCTGATGGGACTCAAGATGGGAAAGAATAGGAGACTGGCCATACATAATTAAAATACATATCAAAGGAATGATTTCAGTAAGCCCAGACTCTTAATCTTCCCATACATAGAAAAGCGTTAAATTCATTAACTTGAGATATCTGGTTTTCTTTAACTAACAGTAATCTTTTGATGCTCCCAGTACCTGGTTTTTGTTGTAAAAACCCCTATATATCCTGGCTCTTCCTTTACCTCTTCAGAGCAGTCCCTCAGAGCTATCCCAGAGGCTGCCTCCTGGGCTTGAAGTCCTCAGAAAGTATAGGGAATTAAACAGAATTCTCAACTTTTAGGTTGTGAGGTTTGTTTTTTTTTGGGGGGGGGGTGCACACCATGCGGCATGCGTGATCTTCCCTGACCAGGGATCAAACCCGTGCTCCCTGCAGTAGAAGCTTGAAGTCCTAACCACTGGACCGCCAGGGAATTCCCAGGTTGTGCTTTTTTAGTTGACACTCTATCCAGTAATTTAGAGTCCAGACGCTAGACACTAGTATCACATTTCACTGACGCTAAGATGCACATTTTTGCACATTTTATAACTTACAAAATCAGAAGGCATCTTACAGAAGCTTGTGCATATTTGATAGACAATGTATTTTCTTAGTAATACATAAAGTAATGGTGTCTCTTAAAGTATTTGGGATATAGTATGTGTCTCCTGTACACTTGGGTGGGAGACCATATAGGTCTGGAGCTGTTATGAAGATAAAGAATGAAGCAAACATATAGAGGAAAGACCGATGAGAGACCCTGCGGCCCCAGAGACAAGAGAACATTTATGTGGGATAGTAAGAATCATTGCTTTGGCTCCCGACAATATTCCATTTTGTTTATCTAAGCTTTTGCATGGCTCAGTGGCACTTTGATTATTAGGTTCTGCAAGTGACTTTCATACACTTAAGTTATTCTTCATTAAAACATATACACTCAGACACCTAGGTTATTCAAGGACACCAAAAAGATTAGTAACTCAGCCAAATCTTCCAAAATTTCAGGAAGAAATTCGTCATATGCATGTGTTTAATGTGAAATGGGCTACTGTTTGGTATACATTCATCTTATCAAAGTGGTTATTACCAGGCCAGAGCTAGACAAAGATCACATAGCAATGTTTAAAGATGAAGCCAAATCTTATTAGGAAAAGACAAAGGCAAAAATAAGAAATTAGGAAGAAAACCCAAGAACCTAATTGTGTTATACATAAATTCAATTAAGCTGTTACAACGAAGATTCCAACCATTATGTGTTCTCCCTTTTAAAAACATTGCTGGGGTAGTGAATTCTTTGCTTCCCATATTTTCTTCCTCTTTCATAACAGTGGTGCTTCTATTTTGTGGTTTTAGTTTTTCAATTCTGTAAGCATGGAGAGTGAATTCCACATGAATTTTACATATTCAGTAGTACCATTTTTATGGGTGTACTTGAATTTAGAATTGAGCAAATGAAAAACATTCATAGGGCACAAGTCATTGACGAGTTTTTTTTTTCATATACACTCATGCTTACTTGTAAATATCTCCATGATGTCATTGCCATGGAGACTGGATAGAGTGCTGTGCAGCACACATTTTGCAAAACAAAGTAAGAAGAGCAGCATCTCAAAGGCAGTGATGGAGAGCCCAGTGAACAACTAAGGTTCTCTTGTGTTTAGGAATACCTGAGAACATGATCCTTCCTGCCTTTGCCCTTTTTTCTGCTATCTTGGCTCAGTTTCCCCCAAAAGACAGAATCTGAGACAAGAATTTACATGCAGCTACTTTAGTCTGGAAGGTAATCAAAAGAAACAGAAATGGGAGACTAGGAAAAATAAAAACAGAAGGTACGATCATAAGAAATGAATATTTGGTCTTTGTTCCCAGTTCCTGACAGAACTTCTAAAACATCTGGAAGTTCCTGGGTGATAGGGGTGATAGGAGCATCTTTTGTTATTCATAACAAGCCCCTTTCAATCATACCTGAGCTTATGCTAATGAGGTGACTCCTGGTGGGCCCCTAGATAGTGTCAGGATGGGGGCTGGTTGCCAGAGGAACCAACCATGTCTTAGAACCTCCAGGGAGCGGAGAGAGAATGGAGATAGACCTCAATCACATATGGCCAATGATTTAATCAATCGTGACTATATAAAGAAACTCCCATAAAAACCTCTAAACAATAAGCTTCAGAGGGCTCTCAGTTGGTGAACACACTGCGGTGCTGGGAGGGTGGTGCACACAGAGGGAGCGTGAAGTTCTGTGCACTCCTCTCCCCTTGCCCTATGCATCTTTTCCATTTGGCTGACCCTGAGTTATATCCTTTATGTCAACTACAAATTGGCAATTGCCATCTACCTCTACAAGGATTAAATCGTGTTGCTGCTGCAGCTGCTGACTTTCAACACCCCCGGAAAGGAGTTCAGGGTGGAGAGCAGAAATGAGGCACTCTGTGCTCTAGGAAAAACTGGCAGAACAGGTCTTCAGGTAGATATTTTCAGGAGCCGACTTTATGGGCCCAACTCTTGTATCTCCTCATATCTAGAAAAGCACTAAAATCCTTCATGGTGACGTCTGCTCCTCGCGACTAACAGTAACCTTCACGAGACTAGCAGAAACCTTCTGCTTGAGTACACTCCCCCTTCACCAAAATCACATATATACTGACCTTCCCCCCTACTCTTTGGAGCAGTTTCTTAGAGCTATCTGATGAGCTACTGTCTCCCAGGCTATAGTCCTCATTTTGCCCCGAATAAAACATAACCCACAACTCTCACTGTGCTTTTTTTTTTTAAGTTGACAATATACCAGTAAACATAAGTATTTCCCTGAGCCATTCTAGCAAATCATCAAACCTGAGGAGGATTGTGGGAACCCCCTACGTTTATAACAAAATGGTCAGATTGTGGGAACCCCCTAACTTTATAACAAAGTGGACAGGTGGCCCAGTCTTACAACTGGCATCTAAAGTGGGTGCACTTTTGTAGAACGGAGCCCCTCATCTGTGGGGTCTGTGCAAACTTGAGGTAGTTAGTGTCAGAACTGAACTGAATTGTAGGACACCCAATTGGTGTGGGAGAATCGGGTGATGTGGGGAAATAAACCTCACATCTGGTGTGAGAGTGATGGAATAAAAACACATAGAAGGAGGAAAAGTCCATCTAAATGTGCATTACTGAGCTGACCACAACCGTGGGTGGTCCTGCTATCCTTGCTGAATTCACTTCAGAACTGTTTACATGAAGAACAGAAGAGAGAAGTATTCATCTATAGGTTTCTGCTCATTCGTGAAGGGCTACCCCCATGAAGTGTTCATTCTCTCACCCTTGCAGATGTATGCATAGGTCCAAGGGGCTGTGTATACTCCCATGGAATCCAACACAACCACAGCAGAATAGTCCTGAGGCAGAAACATTAGATCAGCTGAGACAAAGTTGTATCAGGTTATACGTCCATACAACCATTGCCACAGCAACAACTGGAGTAAAAAGGTAGGTCATGAGGACATAAACAAGGGGGGAGTGGAGGCAGACACAAGAGGTGAGCAACACTGCTGATTTCTTATCCCTTTTAAACATCATTTTAATTACATTTTCAAATATATGCTGTATTTAATAAAGCTTCAGATGAACTATTTAAAAAAATAACTTCTCTCACTAGGCACTAAGAAAAGCAAATAAAAGTATATCTTAAAAACATTATGATAATCTGACCAGAGTCCAGCACCACCAGTTTCATTTGGTCTTTCATTTTAGTAGTGTAAGTATCAATGCATTTACTCTTAACATAATTGTGCATGATATTATGGCAAAAGCAATTAGTTTAAAGTATAATCCCAAATCCTTATTGGATGTGGCTGTGTGTGTTTGTGATTCACAAGACTCTTTCAACAGATGGTTATTTCTCTACAATTTTTCTGTTGGTACAAAAGGCAGGCTTAAATTTACCATGGACAGCAAGGAGGTAGTTTATGCCAATAATGAAAAGCAAGTAGAACGATACAAAATGGAATGGACCGCTTTATGGAATAGAAAGATCCGTATCCATTCAATGAATTATGGTATTATGGCATATATGGAGAGAAGGAAATGCACACATAACCAAATGAACCGTAACTGACACAAAAATGCCATCACAGGTGAGTGCTGATTGCCAGGAGCACAGAGAGAAGTGTCAAGGAATTAGAAAACCCTTCATGGACAGTGACCAGAATACAAGCTACTCTCACATGGCCATCTCCTTCTTCCTCAGAACTACTGGAAGGTGATGGGCCCGAAGAGATGCCCTTGCTCTTAGAGGAATCTTCAGGATCTAGCTTTGGCTAGTATTTTCAGTGCCCCATATTCATTTCAATTCCCTCTTATTTGACTCATAGTTTCTCCCCCCCAAAAAAACTCTTCCCATTTTAGATTACTTCATATCAGGTTTATGTAGCTTCCAATCTCAACTGTTCTAAAGCTATATTTGTGCTAAAGCTTTTGAAGTTGTGCTTCGGTGAACATCTTTAAAGACTTGAGGCCATTCGTTTCGCTCAGTTACTCCAACTCTCTCTCACTATCCAGAGCTGCTTAGAACAATCCTGCTACTCTACGCCGAGCTGACGTTCCCAAAGGCCGCTCTGCCCCGACGTGTGGCGCGTTTCCTCTACCTCGATTGTGACTCCTGCCCTTTCTTGCTGAAGACGCTTATCAGTGACATTGATTAGGAAGGTGAGAAAGTCATATAAATACACGTGTATGAGCACAATTTATCAAAAACTGGCCACTAGTTCTGCTTTGAGCTTTCCTTGTGCCGATGCACTGATATCACATCGAATGAGAATTTCTCAGTAACGTGTTTTATTTTTCTTAATTCAAGTCATATTGCCTATTTTTATGAGAGCCTTGAATACTTTTAGAGATAGGGGGCAACAAATAGGTGGCAGTGTTCTTGTTTTATAGTCTTTTTTTTCCATTTGCTCCATTAGAATTTCTTACATGAATGTATGAAATAAACGACTCTGAAACCGAGCGAAAACCTACAGGGACCCCCAGGTACAAAGGCCCCTCCACATCCCCTGCCTCTTGTTTGTAGAAAAGTTGAAATCTCCCAGGCCCCCCTGAGTCAGAAAGAGCAGTTTCGAGCCGTTAAAGATTAGGACAATAGGGTCACAGACTCAGTGTCTGATGCACATTCCTGAGTCTTCTTACAGATACTATAATTCCCACCAAAGGGAAAAGCTAACTGATGACCAGACTGTAGCCATGACTTAAGTTGCTCCATCTTGAGCACTACTGAGTCTATGGCTAACACAATTCCAAGAACTGGCCTCAAGAGAATGGGATTAACACTACTGCTCAGAATAATCTGTATCTTTGTGGGCATCAAAATAATTGTAGCTTGCTCTGCCCACATATGTAAGTGGGCAACTGAAATTGTCAGCAAAGAGGTGCTACAGACCCAGGTTGACATCTTCCACTCTAAGAATATGATGCCCATGTGAGCATGAAGAAGTTACAGAAGACTGCTCTTCACCCCTAATTTCACAGAAATGGAATGATGTCTGATAAGTGGGGATTTGTAAGCAGCTTTTTTTCCTGTTTGTCTATTTCTGTTCCACTTAAACATTAATTATAAAAATGAGATCACTAGGTAACTTTTAACTTAACTCCTGACTCTGCTCTACTGAATGTACACAATGCCTGTTGATTCCTTTCCTGGATTAAAAGGGCTAAGAATAAAGAATTAAGTAGTTAAAGAATGACTGACTCTCTACACCCAGCTTCCCCCTTAGAAAATCTGCAGGCAGACCACACAGGCAAGATTGCATCCAAAGGAAAATCACAAGTCAGCAGGTCTGCACACAATGGAAAAATGAAGAATCTGATCTTCTGCCTCAATGACTAACAGATTCTTTCCCCCTTTTCCCCTTAAAAGCTGTCACGGTTGAGCATCTTTGGAGTTGGTTTTTGGGGACATGAGTCAAACCTGAGTTCAGTAACAGCTCTAATGGTGAAGGCAGATGTAGGACATCAAGTGATAATTCATGTTTTTATAGGGAAAAAGAGTTAAACACTGGGAAGGCTATGTACGATGGTCCATGATATATTGTCAGTAATTCAGGAAGCATCTATAGGATGTGGTGGTTGTTTTGCTTTGTTTTACACTCCTCTCATTGACAGGTAGCATCTGTGTTCCCTCCCCTTGAACTGGAGATCTGTGAAAACTTGAAAAATATAGCAAAAGCAGCACCGCATCTGTTTCTGAGCCCACTTTTATGAAACTGGCAGCTTTCACTTCCTGTCTCTTGGCATACTTGCTCTTGGAACCCAGCCACCATGCTGTGATGAACTATAAACAGCCCATGGAAAGGTCCAGGTAAACAGGAACCAGAACCCCAGTCCACAGGACTGAGTTCCCAGACAGTGGCCTGTACCAACTTGCTAGCCACGAGACAAGAGCTAGCAAAATGGATAAAAATGGACCTGCTAACCTCCGTAAAAGCAGCCCCAGCTGATATCCAGTAAAGATGAGCTGCCCCCTTGCAAGTTCTGCCCAAATTGCAGACCCATTAAGAAAAAAGGGGGCGGCAACATTGTTGTTTCAAGCCACCAAATTTGGGGATTATTGGGTAACCCCTTAAACTCTTAAACGCTGCACAAAATTTTAAAGAATTAAAATTAACAAATAAATACATATACATTTTATGGCCATGTCAGATATATTTACATATATCAGTTTAAGAGATGTTCATGTGTTCTCCTTATAAATAAGACGGTCACCAAAAGGTTAAGAAATTTGCCCCAAATTAAGAATGTAATGAGGAAAGTCATCAAGATTAAAATACAATCCTCCAGTCTTATACTTTGATGTTTTGCTGATAAGTTGTACCCCTTTGCAAACGTTTGAAAGGTATTTATTTTCTAGGGCAGGTCTGCACTTAATTGGCATTCTTCAAAAGATAATTCCAGCACTAATCAGGGCAAAGGAAACTAACATCATGCAGAAGTCAAATGCATGTCCCAAACATAAACATTTTAATATCAAAGTTCCTTTTCTAAGCCTTAAGAGTAGTATTTATGAATAATTGGCAACAGCACTCTACCCAAACATCTGGGCAGTACAGTCAATTATACCATTAAGCAGGGAGAACAGAACAGCATCAACTCCAGCAACAACAACAACAAAATAGCCAGCCAAATTAAATGTTAAAGGTTAGCAAAAAAGTCAGATGATAGGCTCTGATTGTATGCAACTCGAGAATCCACTGATCCATCTGTAAAAAAATAAATTTAAAAACGTACACCCACCTACCATTCCAGAAAATATCATGTGATGTTTCCACTTTTAATTTACTGAGAAGGGACCCTATTTAATTGGTATTTCCTACAGTGCTTGCATATCATTAACACTCAGTAAATATATAACAACAAAATCAAAGAATAAAATACCACGTGGAACAGGTTAGACAAACCTGGGAAAGCCAAGCACACAAAGGAGAAAATGTAAGCAGACTATCCATCTTGTTTATATACTCAACGAAAATACTGGAAGCACTGCTCAGGACTCCCTTCCACACCAAGCCAATGAAACAGAAAACCTTTTGTCCTTCTGCCTAGCAAAATGAAATAAATATTTCCTTCTCCTGTCCCAATGTTTTGGCCCAGATGAATCAGATGAATATATAAATCTAAATCATTGTTTGTGTTTCTGGCTTTCCTAGCCAAAATCTCAGCAGCCAATAGACAATGTCCAGGCCTGGATGGAAGACAATTTCTTTTTCATATCAAATTTCCCTCTAAAAAAACTTAAATAACTGCAATGACATATGTTTTTTCTGGGGATGTTCTGAGCTTTGATTTCTCTGGCCTTAGCACAACTGTGTCTTCTAAGAGTAGTTCAGAACACTCTTCAAGGATATGGTGATGAAGCTTCTCCCTTAAATGTTAACTACTAGATGTAAAACACCCATTACGGATTATACCAGATACTCCATGGATTTGTAATAATACAAGGGTTAACAATTCAGGATTGGGAGTTGTAGAGATCTTGGTTTGAATCCCAACTCTATCTTCTATTAGCACTATGACACTGGGCAAGATACTAAACCTCTCCAATCTGACCTTTTACAAGGAGTAAATTGGATTAAATACGAAAAAAATTTTGAGGATTTTTAAAATTTTCCCATGGATGAAGAAACAGCCCAATTAGCAATAAAACTTAGTCTTGTCTGTCTCCAAAGCCCCACTCTATCTACCGCACGATACCATTTCTAAAAACATGTATGAAATGCACACTGCAGTACAGTACATGGCACAGAGCTATTATTCTATGCACGATTTTTTTTAAACCAGCATTTAAATATATTGTCATTGCAAAACTTCATGCACATGATCACATTTTCTCAAAAATACAGCAACACTGCTGTAAGTGCTTCTGAGAAAACATCCCCTCATAACAATTGTTGGAAGACAGTTCTCCACAAGGCCTTTACATCTCTGAATGCCTTGCAAGCAAGGTACTAACTCTCCTTTGTTCTGGACTTCCAAGGATATTTGATTAAAAAATAGCCTTGGAAGACAGATAACTTCCCCCTCAGGAGCAAAAGAGGAGGTTTGCTCCCTTGGCAGAAAGAAATAGTGTCTTTCTCCAGAGCAACTGTCCAAAACAGAAGATTCAGATTCCCTGCAGGGTTCCTCTCCTGCAGTGCAGTCCATTATGTTTGCACGGATCTTCGGACTCTCTTCACAGCACCTGGTAGGACAGGAGGCTGGGAAACTGGTGTAAAAATGCTAATACTCTGTTACTACTATGAATAATAGCATTATCTCTGACCCAGGATGCTGGTTTGTTCTACCAGCATCCATGAAACTCTATTAGACTGACTTGTCAGTCTGCAAGTACAGTAAAATCTCAGACTATTCACAGCTCTTGACAACAACTTACAATACACGTTTAATGTAACGCTCAAATTTTGATATTGAACTTCTAGGTAATGATAGAGTTAAGCTGGACCACAGATTTCCTCCTCATAAAATTAATGAAATTAATAAAAAGCAGCAATAGGTATACCCCAAATTCAAAAGATCTCAAAGAGTAGTATGTCAAATGGAGAATAGAAAATTCTGGGTCTGTGTGACTGCTAATCTCACTAGCAACCTTTAGAGAGGGTATCGGTGAAAGAAGAGAATACTAAAAACTATTATTCTCAATCTTAAAAGAAACCTGTTATGGGAGAAAGATGGAAACCCCCCAAAATGTCAAGAAAAAACTACTACAATCGCTATAGGATATTCATGTTTACAGTGAACGCCAGCAGGATTCATCATTTCTATGACTGTTATGGGTTGGATTGTCTCCCCCAAAAAGGTGTGTTAAAGGATTAGCCCCCTGTACTTCAGGATGTGACTTTATTTGGAAATTCGGTAGCTTCAGAGGTAATTAGTTTAAATGACATCATACTGGAGCAGAGTGGGCTCCTAATCCAATATGACTGATGTCCTTATGAAAAGATAAACATACAGGAAGACAGCCATGTGACAATGGCCGCAGGGATTGGAGAGATGAATCTAGAAGCCTAGGAACACAAGGATTATTAGCCACCACCAGAAGCTAGGGAAGAGTCCAGGAAGGATTCTACCTAAAGTCTCAGAGGAAGCATGACCCTACTGACCCTTCATTTTAGACTTCTGTTCTCCAGAACTTTGAGAAAATTTTTTTTCTTTTTTACATGTTCAGATTGTGGTACTTTGCGATGGCAATCTAGGGAACTGACGTGATGACCACAGTGGAGGAACAACCTGTTATCTTGGGGACAACAACCTATACCTTGGGGACTACACCCATGAGCACAGCATATACAAAGCCGCATAAAGGCCAAACTGAACTTCAACAGCCCCCCACCTACCATGCCCACCCACTCCATCCTACCACCCCCCCAACAAGACAGAAAGGGAATAGGACAAAGTGTGCTATTCTGCAAATCAGAAAAATAGGTCTTAGGTTCATCTCTCTCACTCCTCACATCCAATCCATCATCAAATCCTCCTGCCATCCAAATACATTCAGAACCCTCCACCCCTCACCAACGCCACCACAATCACCTCTCCCACTTCCACCATCTCCCAACTGCATTCTTGCAGCAGCTTTTTAACTGATCTCTCGTGTCCTTATACTCTATCTCTACGTTGCAAAAAGAGCAATCCTATTAAATATAAATCGGATGTCACTCTGCTCAAAATCCTTCAATGGCCTCCCATCTTTCTTAGCATAAAAGCCTAAGTCCTTACAAGAACCACAGGGTCCCACATCATCAGCCATCTGCTACTCCTCCAAGTTCCCTCCTACTGTTCCTCCCCTACACTGGCTTCTTCGATGACCTTCAAACATGCCAAGCCTCCTGGTGTGTTCCTCTGCCCAGAACACACTTCCTCCAAACAGGTAACTTTGTGGTTTATTCCCTCACATTCTATAGATCTCTGGTCAAAAGATCCTTTATCAAAATTACCTCCTTTAATCACTCAAAAATGGTAAATCTCTCTTCCCTACATTTCCTTACCCTGCCTTATTTTTCTCAGTATGTCTTTATATGTCTGTATCTAGAGATATATTGACTTACTGGTTTATTGTTATATTTTTATTGGTTTATTATCTGGTTTCTCCTACTAGACTGTAAGCCCCTTGAAGTCAGGAACTTTGCCTGTTTTGTTCATTATTATATCCTCAATGCCTAGAACAGTGCCTGGAACATAATACCTGTTGAACAAATATTTGTTGTTAAGTAGGTGAAGGTCAGTTCCGTGTACTATCTAGTGTTTATCTTTGTAAGAGTAATTAGGAGGTCTGGACAGATGTCCCACATGGGCCGAGTAAGATGAAATGTGCTGTGCTTAAAAAATAAAAATAAAGGAAGGAATACAGCCTATAGTCCTCAGAAAAGGGATGGTAAAAGATAGAATGTATGTCCTATTTACTCTGACTCACAATTTTTAATATACATTTGTTTAAGTAACTTTGCTTTATGAATATCACACATTTTAGCAACAGTTAGGTCAAAATGATAATTTATATGTTTCCCTTCCTATAGTCTATAATATCACTCTTTTTCTCACCCAAAACAACCTATATATATATATACATATATATATATTTTTTTGCAGTACGCAGGCCTCTCACTGTTGCAGCGCACAGGCTCCGGACGCGCAGGCTCAGCAGCCATGGCTCACGGGCCCAGCCGCTCTGCGGCATGTGGGATCCTCCCGGACCTGGGCACGAACCCATGTCCCCTGCATCGGCAGGCGGACTTTCAACCACTGCACCACCAGGGAAGCCCCAAAACAACCAATATTTGTAATAATTCACTCATTCATAATCCCATTCAGTGATAAATATGGAAAAATTCATCTTCAAAAAAATTGATCCTATAGACAATGTCACAAAAAACAATTTCAATATCTAAAATGAATGCAAATTTAGCAAGTAGCTTTCTTTCAAATTTGATGTTTTACTCAAACATATGTATATATTCACAGTAATTATTAATATGCCTAGTGTGTTCATTAACCCTCACCAATACATTTTTCTCAGAGTCAAATTTACCTTTTTTAACTTTCATGCTCTTAATAACTACGCATAAACTAAAACCACTGTGCTAATATTTTACAGTTCCTTCTAATTTTCATTACCCCCACAAGAATGCATAACACCCCTCAAAAATACTTTTAACAGGCATATAAGTTAGGGAGTAGAATTTACAATGATGTTCTTCAAACTAAATTCTAAAAGTTTTTGAAAAGAGTAAAATATTCTTCAAAGCAGTGATTCCACACCTTGAAATTACACAAACACAGAATTCCAATGTGTGGCTAAACTAACACATGGCCAATAGGTATGCTCTCCACTGTGTGAAATCCTATTGCCCAAAGTTAATGTATAAACTTGTCAAATATAGTAATGAGCCAGACACAACAGTGTACATCACAAGCCTAGCAAGGCATTTACAAGTATATAAACCGTTGGGATAAATTATTTCCTTGACTTCTTGGATTACAATGTTATTGGAACTTGGCATTTGGGGGAATTGGAACTTAATGAACTTTAGATGAACTGGGTTATGGGCGGTTGCCTCTAATGAATCATTGTGACAGAGGCTTCTTTCCTCCCCACCCCCTTTTCTTTTAATAGGAATGTGAGCTGGGTGAGAGTCACAGTTTATTTCCATCAAAAGCTCAATGAGGATTTGCAAGCCTTTGTTTTGATGAACAGCTAAAAGGGTTCACTGGCTGAACACTAGATATCCAGCCGTTTGCCAAGCATCTAGAAAATAGAACCTTCCACGGTGTTTTACAAAATACACTTGGAAGCAATTTAGAGGACAATGATTCTCCAAAACAGTTCATCAGTCACAAACAACCTAACTTCCCACTGGCACACTCTCAACATCAACCCAGGGAACTGCCCTTCAGTTCTCAGGCATGAGAAGGTTTTGCTTGAATTTCTAAGAAAGAGTTCCAAGGCAAAATAAAAATGATGCAATTACACAATTCTGGACCTCAAACCTAAAGATATGAATTCTGACATCAACTGACCCCCCGAGAAGAATTTCACTTATAAGTGATGATTTCCTTGTACCCAATGTCTGACTCAGAGTATCGCACTTCTTAACAAAGGAGACAAATTTTATACTACCACATACTCAATTTTCCCTCCTTTTCTCCTTCCCCTCTTCCTACCACCACCACAGCTGTATGCAAGTTTGTGTCCCTATCCATTTGCCTTTGAATTATGGGGTAACAAAGTTACCATTTAAGTCCCTAGAGCAGGCACGAAAACCACTACTAACCATATGAGCGATTAATCTGAGTGTAAGTCGTGTAATATCCTGAATATACATATGGAACTAAAAAAAAAGATCAAGAGGAACATCTTCCTTATGCAATTTTTTTTTACTCTGCTCTACTCCAGAGCAAAGAACGATGCTTATTAATGACTGAGATATTATGTAGTTTAAAAGTAACATGATGATCTGGTGGATATGCTTCAGGCAGAGCCTGGCACATCTGAATTCAGCATGTCCGAAACAAGGTCTACCTGGCAGTTACAAAGCCTCTAGTTTCATTTCCCCCGAAAGGCTTTTCAGAGGCTGACCCTGCCAATTTATACTACCATTCTCAATCGTACACATCATTAGATTAGCAGCCTCTTAAACACAAGCAGGCTAAAGTCCGCCACTAATTTCCGAATTTTCTCCGCTTTCTTTCCGACTTAGCAGCTCAGACTACAGGAGCGATAAACCCAGATGGGCCACTGCTCTAAATGATGTTGGTGCCGTCACACAAATATTTGCTCTCCTTGTGGAGATGGAGATCAAAAGATAGAGAGGGGTGGGCTGGCCGGTGAGACTAGCAGGCTGTAATTTCTATATCCTTTTGTCATATCACCAGTCATTCTAGTTACTTAGGAGTTGCTCTCCCTAACAGACTGTACCAGTTCTGCAACCAGACCATCTGGGTTGGAAACCAGCTTCACCACTCTCGGGACAAGTCACTTGTCCTCTCTGTAACTCAGTTTCCACATCTGTGACATGGGCATAATACTTACTAACCTCATGGGATTGTTGTTCTATAAGAACTGATTCAGTTATCCATTACAGATCTATCAAATACTTGATGGTGATGGTGATGTTGAAAAGGACCAAATCTTTGTGTCTATACTCCCAAAGACTCACCCAGCGTTTAACCCATGAGAGGCTTGAAAAGCATGCTAATTGTGTACCTTAGGTAAGACATTGAAATTCTCTGAGCCGTAGGAAAGGAAAACATGGAAGAGAGACAGGAGAGAAAGCACAAATGAAACAAGATTGGCAAGTATCAGTAATTCTTAAATCTGGATTTCATGGGGTTCCTTTACACTATTTTCCTTATTCTTGTGTATCTTTGAATATTACCGTAGTAAAATCTAAACAAAAAATTTTATCTGAGCCTCATTTCTTTCACCTGGAAAATGATACATTGTCCTTGTTGGTTATCTATTTTATATATAGTAGTGTATATACGTTAAACCCAAATTCCTAACTTTTATCCCTCCCTCCACCCTCCTTTCCCCTTTGGTAACCATAAGTTTGTTTTCTATGTCTGTGAGTCTCTTTCTCTTCTGGAAATAAGTTCATTTGGGTGTTTTTTTGGTTTTTTTTTTTTTTAAGATTCCACATATAAGCAGTATCATATGATACTTGTCTTTCTCTGACTTACTTCACTTGGTATGAGAATCTCTAGGCCCTTCCATGTTGCTGCAAATGGCATTATTTCATTCTTTTTACGGCTGAGTAGTATTCCATTGTGTATATATAACACATCTTTATCCATTCAGCTGTTGATGGACACTTAGGTTGCTTCCACGCCTTGGTTATTGTAAATAGTGCTGCTATGAACATTGGGCTGCATGTGTCTTTTCGATCTTACACTCATTCTAAGTTGGCTGACACGACTCATAAATGCTACTCTCCACCTCAGGTCACTCATGACTTCACTGCCTATTAAATGTTAGTAATACAACATTTTAATCTTAGAGTTTTACTATCCTATTTCACATCTTAGAGTTTTACTATCCTATTTCACATCTCCACATCATTCTACACTGATGTCCCCTCTTTCCTTTCTAAAGCCATCTTTTCCCTGACATCACACTATTCTGGTTACTTCTTCATGTTCTGGCCTCACCTTTCAGGCTCATCCACCACTCATTGCCTTTAGAGGTTATAGTCTGGCCAGGCTCAGTTCTACCCCTTTCTTTCACCATTATATGCGCTCTTCCTAGATTCACCAGTATTCCCTCAGTTGACATTTCTCACCCAGAACTCTTCTCTGAATTTCAGAACTACATAAGCACCTATTTGACATCTCTAAGATGTCACAGTGATTTTGTAATATATAAAAAACTGTATTCATCATCCTGCCCTCAACCCAACTTGCCTCCTGTGTTCCCTACAAGACCTAGTTCTACATGCCAAAAAAGAAAGTTTCCCTGACATCTCCTTTTCATTCATTTCTTCATTTCACATACATGCGTGTGTACTTGAACACATGTGCATGTGCGTGCATGAGAGAAAAAGCCTCCTAGGAGCATTGATGGATAGTTGAGTTCCTATTTGAAGTTTTTGGTAATTGAAGTGAAATCAGTCAATAGAGTATGTGATTTGCTCTAGAAACAATAAACTGCTCAGAGCAGGTACAGAGGTCAAACAGAGTTTAACGGGAGGTTAGGCTTTGCAAGATTAGTATCATACAAGAAGAAAAGGGCAAGGGATTGGAGAATTTCAAGAGAGTAACTATAATGTTGGATCATAAAATCTATGTTGAGTAGTAGAGAATATAAAAGGGAATAAGGATTGTTAGAAATAATGGTGAAATCAATGGATTAGAGGTGAAATCAATGGATTAGAGGTCTCCATGGAGTCAAAGAAAATGAATGGAACAGGTTGGAGATCATCAATGAAACGCTTAAAACTGAGGGCTTGAGAGGTCAAGTTTTGAGGAATGAGAAGAAATATGTTAATGTCATTGTTAACCATGATAAGAGAGAAGGGCATCACCAAATCAAATTCATTCATTTGTTTTTACCACAGCACCCCAGGATATGTTACCATGTATGGAAATGTCCAATATTAATACCAGATTATTATAATATAATTTTTATATTTACTTCTAAGGGCAGGACCAAAGTTATTTCTAAATTACCTACAGCAATATTTTTCTTAGAATAAAAAATAAGTATATCTACTGAGGATAGTATCAATGTTCACTGGAGTCATATAAAAATAAATAAAATTAAAATGAACATTACAAGAAAACAGTTATAATATACACATTAGTAAAATTCTGCACATGTAAGAAGTCTGGGAGAAATATCTAAAAATATAAATTGAAAAAATTATATTCCTGTAGTAATAGCTTAAAAGGTAAATGTAGATAAGCAACATAATCCCCAATATGTTTTATTCTGCAGAAATACCTTATGGGGACTTCCCTGGTGGCACAGTGGCTAAGAATCCACCTGCGGATGCAGGGGACGCGGGTTCGAGCCCTGGTCAGGGAAGATCCCACATGCCGTGGAGCAACAAAGCCCGTGTGCCACAACTACTGAGCCTGCACTCCAGAGCCCGAGAGCCACAACTACTGAGCCCATGCGCCTAGAGCCCGTGCTCTGCAACAAGAGAAGCCACCACAATGAGAAGCCCGAGCACAGCAACTAGAGAAAGCCCGCATGCAGCAACAAAGATCCAATGCAGCCAAAAATAAATACATAACATATATACATTTATATGGGGGAAAAAACTTTAAAAAAATACCTTATACATGGCATTGTAAAATAATGACACCTTATCTAAGGTTAAAAAAAATGCAAGAATTTGCATTGGTAGTAAATAGCTACGGCATGGGAGATGCAACTTAGTGCCTCTCATAAGGCAACAGAAACAATTATGTTTACATTATGTTTTTTCTTTAACCAAAAATATGAGTTGGCAAATGAACGAATTATGTAGTAGAAACTCTATGACAAAGTTGGCTAAGACATTCTGGCAGATTGTAAAGATATTCCAACCACTCATAATTGTATGATTTCTGGTCAAGTACTGCAATTAACACTTTTATTTTAAAAAAGAATATTTTAGAAATGTTTTGTTGTATACAGTGAACAGTAATATTTCAGAACAATTTTTAAAAACCACAATGTGTCCTGATCACCTCTAAAGTAAATTTAGCTCTCTTATGAATACAGTTCTATAATTCATTTAAGATTTCATACTTTACAAAATTCCCTCAATTAGTGTTATTAGAGTGAGATTCAGCACTACTGTCTAAATTACTCAGCATAGCACTTACCAAAACCAGCAGTATAAATATGATTTCTTAGTAATGATATAAAAAATTTAAGCCTATGACCTGCAGACAAAATGATCAGTTTTAAATGTCTACAGAAATGCTTCTAAAGATAAGGAACTGTTCAGTTACCTTATAAGCATATCCTTTTAAGTAGAATTATCCTTTTAAATTGCCAGACCTGGATAATAAAATATGCCAGGCCAAGTTCCACCTGTACAGATGAACGCTTCAAAATACAGGTTTTGCAGTGCTTTAAAAAATTTTTATTTCAATGTAACTGACAGACCAAGAACAGATTCGAAATCCAAAGATATGAGAACCGTATCTTACCACCACTTCCCTTGAAGTTTAATCACAGAAACAGCACAGAGAGCACACAGATTGGTCTTTCTTATTTTTGAGACTACATGGGAAAAAGGCATTTTTCTACGGTAACTAAAGTCCAATCAACATTTTTTCATTTAAACTCAACATCTCATATTGCAACCTGGAGGAGAGTCACAAAACTGATATAATGCCTGTAAGCCTCATACTTCAAGGAGATGGGCCAGCATGTCCAAATTAAAGTGAGTGATATTTTCCAGATATCAGGAGGCCCTTGCCTGAACAGAAAGGAAAGCCTTAAAATGCAAACGATACTTTGTGAGATTGTTTTAAGCCCCAAAAAGTGTATTGGGCGAGAAAACTGCAGAGATTATAGAAATGAAAAAAATAACTAAAGCAGTTTCTGTTCAGATGTCAGGTGTTAAAAGTGCTACTGAAGATACAGTATCAATCGTTCAAAAATTTTTTTTAATATTTCCTAAATTTTTAAACATAAAACTTAGAGAAAAATAGCATTTCAAAAGTGGAAGTCATACTTTTCCACCCTTTCCATTATTTGGCTACTCGTCATTGGAGAACAGGTTGGAAACAAGTTAGATCTCAAACCAGGTAAGTTTTGCTACTTACTCCTAGTTTCCAAGAACGTTTTAGGGGTGGTGGGCAGGTGTGTCATAGAAAGGATGGCTTATGGTAGAAAAGTGACTAGATGAAAGTAGAGAGGTACTTATGAGTCTGGTCTACACCTTCCTGTCCAAATACCAATAGAAATATTGTCTTGAATTCTAGTCATCTGATATTTAAGGAATAAAAAGGTAGACACCCTAACTAGATAACACACATGTACTATGGGGCTAGCAGGTCCTAACCACAAGGCAGTACCATTGTGTAACTATCACCAAGTACTGTAATAAAAGGCTTTGACTAAGTAATAATTTTAATTACAGTTAAATGTCTTTAATTCTGTTATTTTGAGATGTCCAAGCTAACTCCCCTAAAACAACATATGGAAGTAGAGAAGGGGCTAGATGTGAATAAAGCTTGCAAACACACTTGATTCACACTTCAGTCACACTGAACACTAATTCTTTGTGAAGAGATTCTCTTGATTTGTAATTTTTTTTTAAACGTGCGTGGTCTGCATTGATTTCTAATTGTACAGATGACTGCAATGTGACATTAAAATAGATGTTTCAGCTGACACTCAAAAACAGCGTTTCTCAGTGAAGATACTATTGATATTTGAGGTGCAATAATGCTTCAGACTTGGTCTACGAAATCCAGCCTCAACATCTCTGAACTGGAGCAGAGATGACAGGGAGGGGATACCAGAGAGCTGGGCTTTCAAAGGAAAAGCAATGGACCAGCACATCACTTCCTGTTCCCTCTCATTCCTCCAAATCCCCCACTGTGTCCTCAGGCCACTGCTGATCTACCTTCTGTCACTATAGATTAGTTTGCATTTTTTGAGAATTTTATATAAATTAAATCATATAGTGCATAATATTTTTTACCTGGCTTCATCCACTCAACATAATTTTGAGACAAATCAGTGTTGTCGTGTGTAATAAGAGTTCATTCTATTTTCCTACTGAGTAGTCCATTGTATGAATATACCATGATTTGTTTATCCATTCATAAGCTATAGACATTTGGGTTGTTTCCAGTTTTTGGTTATTACAGAAAAAACTGCTATGCTGTGAACATACAAGTCTTTGTATGGATGTATGCCTTTTCTCTTGGGTAAATAGCCAGAAGCAGAATGTACAGGTTATATGGCAGGTATATTTTAATTCTGTAAGAACCTGCCAGTTTTCCAAAGTAGTTGTAATATTTTACATTCCTATCAGCAGTTTATGAGAGTTCCAGCTCCTTCACACTCTGCGAACATTTGCTAGAGTCAGTCTTTCTAATTTTATCCATTCTATTAGACACCCAGTGGTATCCCATTGAGACAATTTGCATTGCCCTAAGCACTAATTATGATAAGTATCTTTTCATGTATCTGTATACTTAGTTTTATCCAATCTTACAACCCCTGCCTTTTACTGGGATAATTATTCCACACTGCTAAGGCAAGACCCTCTGAGTACTGTACTCAGGGCTCCATAATTGTGAAGTTTTCCAGTCTAGCAGGTGGGACGGGCACTATTTCGACCTTGATTGCCACATAGCTGCCCCAGCTGATGCCTTCAAATGGTTTCTTCCCTCAACTCAGGTTTGTTGGTTTCTCACATGATAAGCTAATCAGTACTCTGCTAAACACTTGCAATAATCTTCTTGCAGATCAAGGATTCTTTCTTCATACAAAGCTTTTGCAACTCTTTTTCAGGACACTAATTTGTTTTCTGTCTGTCATCACTGTCTCTCCATGCCTGATGCTCAATGCCTTCAACATTGTTTCATATATTTTATATAGTTTTGTTTCATGAGTTAAAGCAAATCCAAGACACAAGACATATTTAATTTTAGAAATTTAAGACTTAAGTGATGGTAGGACTTTCTTAAGAGTCATCAGATAAGGGCTCCCAGGGTTTTCAATCAGGGCAGAGGACAAGTCAGACCCACCAAATAAACGTGGAGGGACTATTAGAGGAAAAAAAAAGAGAGAATTACCTTTCATTACATCCCACAAATTGTTCATTGTACTATTCAACTACTAGAAAAACTTTGATGACTCTATGTATGTGATTCACTCATTCATGCAATCCTTTACTGCTATTAACGATAACTGCAACCTCCCTCTATTCAGTGATAATTGTGAAACTTTCTCATAGAATGAGGCATTTACTTTGTCCTTGTAAAGTTTACCAGTCAACATTTCCTGCCCATCAGCTGCCACTGGAACTTAAAGGAAACCTGCTACACCCTGGTCATATTTACTGCTCACACGAAAGGATTTGACAATGGAATCAGGCTTCACCCTGCAAGTTGTTTATGCAGGGTCACAGATAGAGGAATCTTTACAATATCGCCAAATGGGATTCTACTGCCCCACACACTATATTTGATATTCCTCTGACATAAACCCACCCGGGTCTATGTCTCTGACTCCATGGAAACCCTAAGTAAAAGCTTTGTCAGGAACTTTTTTGTACTGCAGCAATAAAAATGCTTCCAAAGGCAAGCAAAACATTGACTGGTGGGCTCATTATTGTATAATAAGGAACCCTTGAGTCCTTTCCTTGTTTCAAGATTTTTAGAATTTTTATTGCACTTGAAGCAGCCTAGAAATGTTTAAACACCTGATGCTTCAATTAAGACGTCTATTAAGTATCTATTTAGTGATGGGCACTATACAGTGCACTGAGAATATAGAAGTGAAATAAATCCATTCTGCCTTTAAGATGCTTGTGGTCTGGAATGGGTCTGAAGGTTCTATAGGCAAATAAGTGCAAAATTATAAAAATTTGCTTTGTTTCCATAAAAGGTCATATCCAAGATGAGCTATTACAGAATTGTTAAAGTATAAAATAATAAAGTTTTTAGAAGTCACAAAGATAGAGCTTGTTATCAGTCCTCTTAAACTCTACCAAGCAAATTTTCAAGTCTTACACAGGAAAGTGTTATCAGCCCACAGGGTTAGCAAACTATGACCCAGGGGTCAAATCCCACCTGCCTCCTGTTTTGTTAAATAAAGATGTATTGGACACAACCATGCTCATCATTTACATACTGTTTAAAGCTGTGTCATCCTACCACATCAAAGTTGAGTAGCTGCAACGGAGGTCACATGGTCCCCTACACTAAACATATTTACGCTTTATAGGAAAAGTTTGCTAACGCCTACAACAGACGATTAACTCATCAGACCTGTATCTAAACAAAGAGCTCTACCTAAACAAAAATACTTGGCTGCTTTGAAATCTGTATTAAAGGAAATGAAACAACCCATGAGCCAATTTTATGTTCAACAGTGGCTTTCCTTCCACTTAGCCCATCCCATCTGTTTTGTTTGCTTGTGTAATGCCTGCACCCACAGTGGAGGTGGCGAACACGTGACCATTAAACTCTTTATTATAGTCCTCTGCATGTTTCTTTATGTGCCACCCCTTCCCTCAAAAGCCAAAATATTTCAAGGTTCTTAGAATCATCATAATGCAAGACTCAGTGAAAACCTTGACTCCAATCCCACCTGCCACGTGCCTCTCCAAATAAATGAATCTCAGTAAATCGTTTTCTTTGCATTACCCTGATTTGGTAAATGTCATTAAAACGTATCAGCTGGGGCTTCCCTGGTGGCGCAGTGGTTAAGAATCCGCCTGCCAATGCAGGGGGCACGGGTTCGAGCCCTGGTCCAAGAAGATCCCACATGCCGAGGAGCAACTAAGCCCATGTGCCGTAACTACTGAGCCTGCGCTCTAAAGCCCACAAGCCACAACTACTAAGCCCACGTGCCACAAATACTGCAGCCCGTGTGCCTAGAGCCTGTGCTCCGCAACAAAGCAAAGCCACCACAATGAGAAGCCCACACTGCAACAAAGAGTGGCCCCCACTCACCGCAACTAGAGAAAGCCCATATACAGCAAAGACCCAACGCAGCCAAAAATACTATTTTCTTGAGAGGTTTTCTTAGAGTCCTTTTTTTTTTTTTGCGCGGGCCTCTCACTGCTGTGGCCTCTCCCGTTGCGGAGCACAGGCTCCGGACGCGCAGGCTCAGCGGCCATGGCTCACGGGCCCAGCCGCTCCGCGGCATGTGGGATCTTCCCGGACCGGGGAACGAACCCATGTCCCCTGCATCGGCAGGCGGACTCTCAACCACTGCGCCACCAGGGAAGCCCTTTCAAGTCTTTTTATAAGGGAATTAGTCCCTCAATATCAATTTCTCACATTCTGCTTTTCTAATTTCACCTTTCGCCCACAACACAGATGTTCTCATTTGTTTACAAATACTTCTTTGAGATACAAAACAACTTACCATGACACAGCAGATTTCTTAATGCCATTTAATTTGGAATTGCTTGCATGAGGTACAGCTGTCTTAAAATATTATCAATTACTCCCAAATCATTAAGCAACTCAAGCTACAATTTAGAGTATCAAAAAAAATCTAAAGGTCAAAAGAAAATAGTTTACAACTATAAATAAACTTCCTTAAACAAGTCAGTGTTAACAGGCGTTTCCCTTAAAAGTGTAGTAGAGAAAATGTTTTTATACATTTCTGTACGGACAGGTTGAAATTGGTAGTTGTCTTAGCCTGTATGGGCTGATATAACAGAATACCACACACGGGAGGGCTTAAACAACAAACATTCATGTCTCACAGTTCTGGAGGCTGGAGGTCTGGGTCTCCGGCAGGGCTGTCTTCCTCGTAGATCCTCACACTGCCCCACATCCCGGATGCATGCTGGGAGAAAGAGCGAATCCTCCTCTCCTCCTCTATTTATAAGGGCATTAGTTCACGTGAGGGCCGAGCCTCATGACTTAATTACCGCCCAAGGCCCCACCTCCAAACACCATTCCGCTGGGGATTAGGTTTCAATCCATCAATTTAGAGGGGACACAAATATTCAGTCCACAGCAGTAGTAATTAGCCGCTATGATAAAAATACCCTTAGATAGAAATCATCTTTACAGACTCCATATTTTTAAGTGAGCTTTATTTCTTCTTCATTCAACCTACTCCCTCCTCAAATCACTTCTGGAGTCTCAGAGGATACTTGCAAAATGAGATTGCCTCAAGGGTCCTCAGCTGAAGCAACTACAGAGAAAGGGTTCAGGTTTTTCTATTTATCCAAATGGGTCGATCAGTGAGTAAGCCGACTTCCACAGTGGCTATTCCCCAGGCCCAGCCACTGTATTCTTTAAATGTAATTAGAGACATTAAGCACCTTTGTGAGTTTTCAGGGGGGTTTATGCTGTTGCTCTTGTAATCTTGTACTTTAAATATTTTAAACGAGGTTACGTCTAGTCACTGAATTATTTATGTTAATTCTTAGAAAAGTCAAAAATTCACCCTGAAGCTTCAAAAATAAAAAGACAGAGCTAGTTTTCTAGCTTGTGGTATTTCCTTTTTTCAAGGTAATAGGATGCAGTTCAATGACACGTTTTTGGTTACTTTTATATTTTTACACAGCAACACTTACATACATTATATGGAATAATATGCAATAATAAGACAAATGTCACCACTCCAACTGCTGTCTTCATTTAATAAATTAATTGCTCCATGGTTTTACCTAAAAAATTCTTTCTGTTTATTTGGCAATTAGTTTACTTTCCATTCCTGTTTCTCTTTTGAACTCTCATTTTAAGTAAATATTTATCTTTTTCAGTTTAAGTACCATCAGAACTACCTATAAAAATCCATTGCCTTCTCGTATATCTAGATTTGTTATTTTAAAAATCACTGGATAGGGCTTCCCTGATGGCGCAGCGGTTGAGAGTCCGCCTGCCGATGCAGGGCACACGGGTTCGTGCCATGGTCCGGGAAGATCCCACATGCCGCGGAGCGGCTGGGCCCGTGAGCCTGCGCGTCCGGAGCCTGTGCTTCGCAAACGGGAGAGGCCACAACAGTGAGAGGCCCGCGTACCGCAAAAAAAAAAAAAAAAAAAAAAAAATCACTGGATAGAGATCATTAGTCTTCCTTTTATATTTTTTATTCTCTTGACGAGGCCCTCTAATGAGAACAGCTTTAGAATAATAGAGAGAAAATAAGCAGCATAGGCTGCTTTCTCTCTAACAATTTTACATGTAAGGATGTTGTATCCATGACAAAGAAAGCATCATGTAAACCACTGAAATATCAATGTGGCTTGCCAGTCCCTCCCTCACTCTAAATACTGACCACAGCAGAAACATCAAGGCCTCCACATAAACCCCTTTTGACATGGACTACTGCCCTCAAACTGATTTTTTTTAATGTCGAGCCACTCCCTAATACAAATTCATATTCCAAAAGATTTTTTTAAAGAGTTTTACTGGAAATATTAGCAAAACACTTCCATACAGGAAAATATAAGGACTTTTTTTTTCTAGTAGTATTTACTTGTGCAACTCTGGCATCATAGCTTCTGCTTTAGAAATTATTGTTACATCTAGGAAGGATGGAATTTAATAATAATAATGACAATGATAATAATAGCTATCATTTAATAAGCACTAAAATGTGCCAAACTTGTACTAGGTGCATTAAATGTAATCTATTTAATCCCCAGAGCAATCCTATTAATATTTCCTTTTTGCAGTTAAAGAAATTGAGAACCAATGAGATCAAATGCAATGACCAAGGGCAGGTAGCTAATAAGCCTCTGAGCTAGAACATGCGTCAGTACCTGAATCCCGACCTCTATACAACGTGGTCTCTCGTTAAAAATGGCTTCACTTGGTTTTAGACTTTTAGAGGTTTCTATATTAGTGGCAAAAGAATAGGCTAAACATTTCAGAGTAACCCCTCATAATCTCTCTAAATTAATACAGTGCTGACTAGAAAATTCAAATGGCAAATTTATCTTCAGAGTAACCTGAGTCTATTATGAACATCCCTCACTTACTTTACCATACTGAATGTAAAAATTTAGATTGTGAGACTAGATGTCTCTTATTTGGGGTTTTAGAAATTTCTGAAAACCATCCAACACTTAGCATCCTCTCCTGAGAGATCTACTGCCCTTCGCTATTTTGCTTACCTTCCCTCTCACTCCTCTGTGAAGGCACTTTCTAGATCATTTCTGTTGAATTCTAGAAGGCAGTATTATAATAAGTTGGTGGATCCACACAGCACTAAGCATTGAATTTTGGTGGAACAAATAATGTATTTAACACATGTACTTATTGCATTTCAAATAGATTTTAGTGATTAATACATTACAAATTATTTGAATGTATTTTAAAATTCACAGCATTTTTGTCATGTCAACCACCATAAAAATTATAAGTGGGCTTCCCTTGTGGCGCAGTGGTTGGGAGTCCGCCTGCCGATGCAGGGGACGCGGGTTCGTGCCCCGGTCTGGGGGGATCTCACATGCCGCGGAGCGGCTGGGCCCGTGAGCCATGGCCGCTGGGCCTGCGCGTCCGGAGCCTGTGCTCCGCAGCGGGAGAGGCCACGGCAGTGAGAGGCCCGCGTACCAGAAAAAAAAAAAGTCAAAAATCAATACACATCCTTGAACAGTAAAATTTTCTTTCTACCAGGTCTATCATGATTTGAACATTAAAAATAGTCTGATATCGGGCTTCCCTGGCGGCGCAATGGTTGCGAGTCCGCCTGCCGATGTAGGGAACGCGGGTTCGTGCCCCGTTCCGGGAAGATCCCACATGCCGCGGAGCGGCTGGGCCCGTGAGCCATGGCTGCTGAGCCTGCGCGTCCGGAGCCTGCGCTCTGCAACGGGAGAGGCCACAACAGTGAGAGGCCCGCATACTGCAAAAAAAAAAAAAAAAAAAATTAGTCTGATATCTTCTGCATAATTGTGCAAGACTACAGCATTAGACAAAAGAAAAAACCCACAAGCAAAAGAATGAAAAGTCCCCCAAATAGAATAGCTCATTGACTTCACCCAAGAGATTAATGCAAGAATGTAAAAGAACAAAAAGCACTAATACTGACTCTTAGGATACCCCTCTGTCTTCTCTCCCAGCATAAATAATAGGCACTGCTGCAGCCCCTTAATATGAAGAACCGCGATGCAGAGTCTGAACAGAAATGTAGTCTAGACTGTGTTTCTTCTCAGTTATCAGTATGTGTTTTTTAAAGGACTTAGCAGCATAAAAGTGAGGCATGGATATTTAGGCAAAATATTCAAGAGCCACTCTTTAATTAACTTCACCAAAGATATTCAGCATTATCCACCAATAATTAGAATCTAGAGCTATTTGCTCTGTAATATTAAAGAAGGTCAAGACTTCTATTATTTATAAAGCTCTATTTTTTTTCAGCTTTTCATTTCACTTGCTCAAATGGTTCTGAAAATACATTTAAAAGTATCTAGCTTCACCATTAAGCAAAATCATCTCAGAACTCCAGTGTGTTTTCATTGCTAATAATGGTCACCCCTAAATAGATACTTACCCCACAAGTAAGTATTGACATTGATATGATTCACCATGATGAACACTGACATAATGTCCCTCCAACAGTTATGTGAGAAATAGAATGCTGCCTGTCAGCTAGTCTTTGATCCACATCATTTCTCTTAGTCTTTTATCCAAAACCAGTAGAAAGAAGTTAACTTCAGAGTTAAATCTATCTGCCAATCCCAGCTCTGTTACCTACCATTGTTTTATTTAACGCAAATTGTTCAACTTCTTTGAACACACCCTCCCAACAAAATTTACTTCACTATCTAATGAGAATTACATGAAGTAGTGTTTCTTTATACACAACTGACAAAAGCATGATTTAAACCAGCACTGTTTTATTCCCTCAAGTAGCCCACCCCCACTCTCCTAAATGTTTTTTTATTCATATCTCTTCCTCGGCTCTGAACACTCCTTTCAGTCCACACTGCCCAGTGGCTTTTACCTTGCCCGTGAAATATGGGGACTAGCTAGAATCAGGTAGAAGCTAAGCAAATTTTCTAAGAAAAATCTACCTCCGAAGTATTTCTTTTAATCATTGCAGTCTTCTGCCTCCCTCCAAATTAAAAATTTGATCGACGTTGGGAGTCTATGATCACGCCCTGAATCCCTATTACAAGTTTTTGCCTCCTTATAATTATCATTGGCCTATCCTCAGGTTGTAAAGGGAAGGTCAGTAGAAAAGAACTGAGTCTTCTGGCAAATGTTCATATCCAGGCTAATCATAACAACGATATCAAAAATCACCTCTGTCTTTAGAGTGTTTGGCACACCAGAAATAGGCTAAATTGGCTAAAACAAGAATAAAGTAATTGCACTGGAGGAATCTCACTGGAGAATCTTGAATGCAAGCCAACTAGTTTAGTCTTCATTATCCAGCAATCACAATAATAAAGAACCTTTAAAGAACCTGAAAAACAAGTTAAGAACATGTGCATGTGGGCAGGTATCAGTTTGAGCAACAAAAATATAACAAACCTGTAGTAGTCAGTGGCAGGCAAGAGGGATTCCAGGAAACCACAACTATTTGGAAAGGTCCACCTCCTCTGTCACAAGGGTCAGGACATCATTACTCCCATTCTAGCCTTCTGCAATGCAAAAATCCTAATGCGTCAATAACAGTTGGGTTCACTTTGAAGGGAAAAGACAGTTCTGCATTTTAATGTGAACATTCATAACCACGGAGCCACTGGTTTCTCTGAGTCCTTGAATTCATTCTCAAGACAAAACAGAAAAATGCTATTGTCTTTCAATAAGAGCCTCCTGGTAATACACAGGCAAACATTTTTCCCTCAAGGATATGTTCCAGGCAGACCCTCAAATGTGTTCAACAGCTGCTTTTCCACATCTGCAGTTGACAGCCAAAGACACCCGGACATTACTCACTTTGGTGCTAATGGGTTTAGGGCTTGGTAGCTTGAGTTATGTGTCTCTAGTGGTAAAATTTCTGTAGGTGATCGAAATTCTCACATATCCTCACATTTTTCTACCAAAGAACATATCTTAGAAGTGCTTCTCAGAGCTGACTACACTTCAGAATCCCTGTGGTTTTCTTTCACATATGCCCAGGCTCCAATTCCAGAAATACTGATTAATGGGTTTGGGGTAGAACCCGAGAAAGCACACTTTTTCCCAAACTCCATGGGTGACAGGTGCATAGCAAGATGGAGAACTATACCCCTGCAGAAAAAAGGTTGATAGTAGTTAACAATTTTTGCATGCTTGCCATGTGCCAGGTGTTTGGCTGAGGGATTTACATGTCTCAGCACACTTGATCTCCATAATAACCTTCCGATATTGGGACTATTATTATCTCTATTTTTCAGTTAAGAAATCTGAGGCAGAGATAAGTGGAATAACTTTCTCAAGGTCACAGAGGAAATGCATGGTGGAGCTGCTATTTAAACCTAGGCAGTCCTCAACAGAGAGATAGATAGATACTGGTATATATATATATACATGTTCCTTACATCAAATAAGAGCAATTTTTTTCTATAGCCCTTGTCATGGCTTAAGATCTTAAATCTTATAATCTTAAAGCTTAAAGCCCTTAAAATTTAAATGAGATTGGCTTGAACGTCCATTGTATTATCTGTGAAAGTCTTATTACCTTCCCCAAATTTCTACACAGGGTCTTAAAGTGGTGAGTTCTAACTCCAAGCCCTGACCTTCACTGAATTAGTCCATCCTGCCCTTGGTCTTGCCCTTCCTTATGTTTTATTCTTTTTTGGCCCATGAGACAACCATACATGGTAATCGGCCAATTCCCACTATTTTAAAAAAGAAAAAACTAAGCTAAATAAGTCATAATATGTTTAATAAGGCACTATGTAGCAAACTAATGATTTCTTGGGTGAGACAGAGTTTATTATTTTTTTTAATTGCCGGAAGAGAAACAACTTACAATTGAATAATAATGTTCTTTCTTTGAAATTTCCCCAGCCACCTACTATGTTCAGCTACACTCTGCTTTCCTCTGTTTTTTTCTCACCTCTCTACTCTGAGGTTCTATCTCATCCAGCCTTTTCTTTGTCCTCACCCCTGGATTTCTCTTCATCTCTAAAGCAAGGATATTTAACAAGCTTATTGGTTGCCTCAGGTGTATCCTTCTGCTAATAACAACTTCAGGTTCTCACATTCCATCATGAATGATTTATCAATTATTTTCTCATGCAAAGGTAGTGCTTTCTCTGAGTGGTATCTTATCCTGCCTCTTTCTTTCTTTTTTTTTTCACCTTTATGTACCTTCTCTTTGCCAGGGACTAGGCTGGGTTCATGGTTATACAAAATAATTTTGAGATACAATCCCTCATCAAAGAGTTGACAATTTAGTGGTGAGGCAAGACCTGTGTAAGATAATTTGAAAAGAAATTAACATATAAATAAGTGTTCTAATACTATAAGGGTATAGTAAACTTGGAAATTCAGATTAAGACAAAAAAACAGACCAGAGATATGGATGAAAATTTTACAGAGAAGAAAACACTTAGTTAAGTAGGATTCAGATCAGGGCTATAAAGTAGGAAGACACCTGCGTCCCACCCCAGATCAACTCAATCAGAATGTCTGTGGATGGCACCTGGAGTATAGTTTAATTCTTCAAACTCTCCAGGTGATTCTAATACAGCCATGGTTGATCATCACTGTACTATTTAGTGCCTCATGGCTTGACTTAATATCAAGCAAAGTAAATGAAATTCAAATTTTGATGAGATAATTTCCCCAAAGTTTTAATTGGCCTTTACACTGTACACACAATAGCCTTGAAATATTGCATTTTATAATGCTTTACTAAACATCCAGTATATTCTATATTATAATCAGAATATGAGTCAAAGAAATCTCCTGAATTCTCATCCCCTAACTTTATTGCTTATCTCTCTTCTAGTTATTACAACAGTAATTACAGCAGCATTAGGAATGGGGTACCTGTCAACCAACTGTGAGATGGACAGAGCTTTCCACTTAAGAGAAATATTGTAGAAAGCAATGTATTATTTCAGATTTAGTGGATCATGAATTGTTTTTGGTAGAGCAGGGGCAACAACAAAATCAATGTGATTCCACAAAAACGCTGGAGTTTGTTTTGAGGAAAAAAATCAATGAGCTTCCAGACAAAGCCTCCATGAAAGACTTCTATATACAGCTATGGGGGACTAGCTGCTGTCAGACCATTCTCTACCGAAAACAACTAGAAAAGCTGGGCAGATTTTTTTTTTTTTTTTTTTTTTTGCAATACGCGGGCCTCTCACTGTTGCGGCCTCTCCCGTTGCAGAGCACAGGCTCCGGACGCGCAGGCTCAGCGGCCATGGCTCACAGGCCCAGCCGCTCCGCGGCATGTGGGATCTTCCCGGACCGGGGCACGAACCCGTGTCCCCTGCATCGGCAGGCGGACTCGCAACCACTGCGCCACCAGGGAAGCCCCGAGTAGATATTTTTTTTTAAAAACACAAAACACCTGAAGGCAATGTGCTACCAAGGCAGCAAGGACTTGAGGAGGAGCCAATATCCCGGAGAAAAGGAAAGTACAAAGAGGCAAGGCCCAAATTCATCATTATATTTTCCCTTCAGTCATTGGCTTTTTACAGGTGGTGGCCAAGAGGCTGAAAAGTCCAAGAGGCAGCAACTCAAAGGCCAAAAAGCTGCGTAGAGTTCAACAGAGAGTTCAGTGGTCTCAGTGGACTAAGAAAATAATGAGATCCCACCAAGGGGAGGATCCTAGTAAACACTCCTAGCTTTCACTTAGGACTCATCAGGGGACTGTTCTATAGGAATAAGAGCAACTTGAAATAGAATAGTTTTCAAAAAAATTTAAATACAGCTGCAAGTCAACTCATTCCCACATGAGTCCGAAGTACTCCCCCTCTAACTTCCTGCATGCCAGGAGCAAAGGTAGATTCTCTCGGCAGGAAGATAGCACGCAGGGCCTCAAAATCACTCACAATTTTTCACACACAACTACAAGAAATAGTCATTTCTCTAAAATGGGCTAACAAAATTTACCCTATGCTGTAGTTATGAGGCAAATAGAAGAGGTCTGTAAATGTTCTGGCACACAAATGGTAAACAAATGATAGCTCTGATAGCGGGTACTGAGGAAATATAAAGTGTGTCATGTTTTTTTAAAAAAATATGCTTTTATTCCTTCTGCCAGGGACACTGGGGGGTTGACTGATAACTTTGTTATATAAGAGAAAATGATGTGCTGGATTTAAGATTAGATTAACATTAGTATTAGAAACTAGAGATGGACACTTTTCCCTTGTCAGTTCCTCAGCAAGTAAACAGAAGTCAGCAAAAATGACAGTTCCACATTAATGAAACAAGCACAGCTTGGAAAGCACTTAAACCTGGCTTTTGTAGCCATTGTCACCATGTCATCCCAGGCTCTTCTGTTTATAATTAAACAAAATTTCTGCATACAGCATCACAACCTAATGTTTCATAATCAAGGGAAAATAAGTACCTTTTACCGTGGGTGTTCTTTAATGGCTGAAAATGGAAATGCATTATCCATGCTTTCAATGCCTCTAATTTGTACCACACTTAGAATATCAGAATGTACTGTTGATATTAGGAATTAAAGGCACTTTAAATTTATAAAGTGTTTTCAAACATATGTTTTCTTATTTTTATACCCTTAAGTAAGGATTGGGTTTTTATATGTATACACATATAAATATGAGGCCTAGGAAATCTAAATGCCAATAATAGCTCCAGTGATATTAAATTGGGGTAAAATTATGAAATAATGGTTTTAATTTTCCTTGTGCCATTTACTCATGAGGTTTTCTTTTTCTTTTGCCAAATGGCAAATCAAACATTTTTTTTAACATCTTTATTGGAGTAGAATTGCTTTACAATGGTCTGTTAGTTTCTGCTTTATAACAAACTGAATCAGATATACACATACATATATGCCCATATCCCCTCCCTCTTACATCTCCCTCCCAGCTTCCCTATCCCACCTGCGGGAAACGGTCAGCCTTGAGAGCAGGCTGCGGACATGCCAGGCATGCTGCCGCTGCTCCAAGGAACTGTGCCTACTTGTTCCCCTCGTTTCATTCCATGGGAGATAAATCACCAGGGCCCAGGGATCAGAAAGAATGGAAACTGAGACGAGCAAAGCTGTCTCCCCGCTGCACACGCAGGTTACTTTGGATGATTCTGGGCTTATGGGTTTTCTCCCAGGGAAGTTAACCTTGAAGCCGAGACAGCCTGTAGATGATGTAAACCACCATCTGGCAACCAACTTCCCTTTTTCTAGTCTATATAATCTGCAACTGTAGCATAATAAAATTTGCCTTGCAACCATCAGTTGTCTTGGTCCTTCTGACCCCATTCGTCAGTGCTATTTCAATTCCTTACCCCTTCCCTTCTGACCCTGGGCGGTGAAATCCTCTTTCTCCGGCTGGTACGCGGCACCCACCCATGAGGTGGTCACAAAGCACCAAGCTGATCTCCATGTGCTATGCAGCTGCTTCCCACTAGCTATCTATTTTACATTTGGTAGTGTATATAGGTCAATTCTACTCTCTCACTTTGGCCCAGCTTACCCTTCCCACTCCCCATGTTATCAAGCCCATTCTCTACCTCTGCATCTTTATTCCTGTCCTGCCCCTAAATTCATCAGAACCATTTTTTTTTTTTAGATTCCATATATATATGTGTTACCATACGGTATTTGTTTTTCTCTTTCTGACTTACTTCACTCTGTATGACAGACTCTAGGTTCATCCACCTCACTACAAATAACTCAATTTCATTTCTTTTTACAGCAGAGTAATATTCCATTGTATGTATGTGCCACATCTTCTTTATCCATTCATCTGTCAATGGACACTTCGGTTGCTCCCATGTCCTGGCTATTGTAAATAGAGCTGCAATGAACATTGCCGTACATGACTCTTTAGGATTCATGGTTTTATCAAGGTATATGCCCACTAGTGGGATTGCTGGGTCGAATGGTAGTTCTATTTTTAGTTTTTTAAGGCGCCTCCATACTGTCCTCCATAGTGGCTGTATCAATTTACATTCCCACCAATAGTGCAAGAGGGTTCCCTTTTCTCCATACCCTCTCCAGCATTTATTGTTTGTAGATTTTTTGATGATGGCCATTCAGACTTGTGTGAGGTGATACCTCATTGTAGTTTTAATTTGCTTTTCTCTAATGATTAGTGATGTTGAGCAGTCTTTCATGTGTTTGTTGGCAATCTGTATATCTTCTTCGGAGAAATGTCTATTTAGGTGTTCTGCCCATTTTTGGATTGGCTTGTTTTTTTGATATTGAACTGCATGAGCTGCCTGTATATTTTGAAGATTAATCCTTTGTCAGTTCCTTCGTTGGCAAATATTTTCTCCCATTCTGAAAGTTGTCTTTTCATCTTTTTTATGGTTTCCTTTGCTGTGCAAAAGCTTTGAAGCTTCATTAGGTCCCATTTGTTTATTTTACTTTGTATTTCCATTTCTCTAGGAGGTAGGTCAAAAAGGATCTTCCTGTGATTTATGTCATAGAGTGTCCTCCTATGTTTTCCTCTAAGAGTTTGATAGCGTCTGACCTTACACTTAGGTCTTTAATCCATTTGGAGTTTAGTTTTATGTATGGTGCTAGAAAGTGTTTTAATTTCATTCTTTTACATGTAGCTGTCCAGTTATCCCAGCACCACTTACTGGAGGGGCTGTCTTTTCTCCATTGGGTAGTCTTGCCTCCTTTATCAAAGTTAAGGTGACCGTAAGTGCGTGGGTTTATCTCTGGGCTTTCTATCCTGTTCTGTTGATCTATATTTCTGTTTTTGTGCCAGTACCATACTGTCTTGATTACTGTAGCTTCGTAGTATAGTCTGAAGTCATGGAGCCTGATTCCTTCAGCTCCATTTTTCTTTCTCAATATTGCCTTGGCTATCAGGGGACTTTTGTGTTTCCATACAAATTGTGAGTTTTTTTTGTTCTTATTCTGTGAAAAATGCCATTGATAGTTTGATAAGGATTGCATTGAATCTGTAGATTGCTTTGGGTAGTATATTCATTTTCACAATGTTGATTCTTCCAATCCAAGAACATGGTATATCTCTCCAACTGTTTGTATCATCCTTAATTTCTTTCATCAGTGCCTTATAGTTTTCTGCATACAGGCCTTTTGTCTCCTTAGGTAGGTTTATTCCTAGGTATTTTATTCTTTTTGTTGCAATGGTAAATGGGAGTGTTTGCTTAATTTCTCTTTCAGATTTTTCATCATTAGTGTATAGAAATGTAAGAGATTTCTGTGCATTAATTTTGTATCCTGCTACTTTACCAAATTCATTGATTAGCTCTACTAGTATTCTGGTAGCATTTTTAGAATGCTCTATGTATAGTATCATGTCATCTGCAAACAATGACAGTTTTACTTCTTTTTCAATTTGAATTCCTTTTATTTCTTTTTCATCTCTGATTGCTGTGGCTAAAACTTCCAAAATTATGTTGAATAAGAGAGGTGAGAGTGGACAACCTTGTCTTGTTCCTGTTTTAGAGGAAATGCTTTCAGTTTTTCACCACTGAGAACGACGTTGGGGTTTGTCATATATGGCCTCTATTATGTTGAGGTAAGTTACCTCCATGCCTACTTTCTAGAGGGTTTTTATCATAAATGGGTGTTGAATTTTGTCAAAAGCTTTCTCTGCATCTATTGAGATGATCATATGGTTTTTCTCCTTCAATTTGTTAATATGGCATATCATATTGTTTGATTTGCCTATATTGAAGAATCCGTGCATTCCTGGGATAAACCCCACTTGATCATGGTGTATGATCCGTTTAATGTGCTGTTGGATTCTGTTTGCTAGTATTTTGTTGAGGATTTTTGCATCTATGTTCATCAGTGATATTGACCTATAGTTTTCTTTCTTTGTGACATCTTTGTCTGGTTTTGGTATCAGGCTGATGGTGGCCTTGTATAATGAGTTTTGGAGTGTTCCTCCCTCTGCTATATTTTGGAAGAGTTTGAGAAGGATAGGTGTTATTAGCGTTTCTCTAAATGTTAGTTAGAATTCACCTGTGAAGCCATCTGGTCCCAGGCTTTTGTTTGTTGGAAGAATTTTAATCACAGTTTCAATTTCAGTGCTAGTGATTGGTCTGTTCATATTTTCTATTTCTTCCTTGTTCAGTCTCGGAAGGTTGTGCATTTCTAAGAATTTGTCCATTTCTTCCATGTTGTCCATTTTATTGGCATATAGTTGCTTGTAGTTATCTCTCATGATCCTTTGTATTTCTACAGTGTCAGTTGTTACTTCTCCCTTTTCATTTCTATTTCTATTGATTTGCATCTTCTCCCTTTTTTCTTGATGAGTCTGGCTAATGGTTTATCAGTTTTGTTTATCTTCTCAAAGAACCAGCTTTTAGTTTTATTGATCTTTGCTATTGTTTCCTTCATTTCTTTTTCATTTATTTTTGATATGATCTTTATGATTTCTTTCCTTCTGCTAACTTTGAGGGTTTTTTGTTCTTCTTTCTCTAATTGCTTTAGGTGTAAGGTTAGGTTGTTTATTTGAGATGTTTCTTGTTTCTTGAGGTAGGATTGTATTGCTATAAACTTCCCTCTTAGAACTGCTTTTGCTGCATCCCATAGGTTTTGGGTCATCGTGTTTTCATTGTCATTTGTTTCTAGGTATTTTTTGATTTCCTCTTTGATTTCTTCAGTGATCTATTGGTTATTTACTAGTGTATGGTTTACCCTCCATGTGTTTGTATTTTTCACACTTTTTTTTCCTGTAATTGATATGTAGTCTCATAGCGTTGTGGTCAGAAAAGATACTTGATATGATTTCAATTTTCTTAAATTTACCAAGGATTTATTTTTGACCCAAGATATGATCTATCCTGGAGAATGTTCTATGAGCACTTGAGCAGAAACTGTATTCTGTTGTTTTTGGATGTAATGTCCTATAAATATCGATTAAGTCCATCTTGCTTAATGTGTTTTTAAAGCTTGTGTTTCCTTTTTTATTTTCATTTTGGATGATCTGTCCATTGGTGAAAGTTGGGTGTTAAAGTCCCCTACTATGATTGTGTTACTGTCGATTTGCCCTTTTATGGCTATTAGCATTTGCCTTATATATTGAGGTGCTCCTATGTGCATAAATATTTACAATTGTTATGTTTTCTTCTTGGATTGATCCCTTGATCGTTACGTAGTGTCCTTCCTTGACTCTTGTAATAGTCTTTATTTTAAAGTCTATTTTGTCTGATATGAGAATTGCTATTCCAGCTTTCTTTTGATTTCCATTTTCATGGAATATCTTTTTCCATCCCCTCACTTCCAGTCTCTTTGTGTCCCTAGGTCTGAAGTGGGTCTCTTGTAGACAACATATATATGGGTCTTGGTTTTGTATCCACTCAGCCAGTCTATGTGTTTTGGTTGGAGCATTTAATCCATTTACATTTAAGGTAAGTATCAATATGTATGCTCCTATTACCATTTTCTTAATTATTGTGGGTTTGTTTTTGTAGGCCTTTTCCTTCTCTTGTGTTTCTTGCCTAGAGAAGTTCCTTTAGCATTTGTTATAAAGCTTGTTTGGTGCTGCTGAAATCTCTTATCTTTTGCTTGTATATAAAGGTTTTAATTTCTCCATCAAATCTGAATGAGATCCTTGCTGGGTAGAGTAATCTTTGTTGTAGGTTTTTCTCCTTCATCACTTTAAATATGTCCTGCCAGTCCCTTCTGGCTTGCAGAGTTTCTGCTGAAAGATCAGCTGTTAACCTTATGGGGATTCCCTGTGTGTTATCTGTTGTTTTTCCCTTGCTGCTTTTAATAATTTTTCTTTGCATTTAATTTTTGATTGTTTGATTAATATGTGTCTTGGCATGTTTCTCCTTGGATTTATCCTATATGGGACTCTCTGTGCTTCCTGGACTTGATTAACTATTTCCATTCCCATATTAGGGAAGTTTTCAACTATAATCTCTTCAAATATTTTCTCAGTCCCTTTCTTTTACTCTTCTTCTTCTGGGACCCCTACAATTCGAATGTTGGTGTGTTTAATGTTGTCCCAGAGGTCTCTGAGACTGTCTTCAATTCTTTTCATTCTTTTTTCTTTATTCTGCTCTGCATAATTATTCAATAATTTTATCTTCCAGGTCACTTATCTATTCTTCTGCCTCAGTTATTCTGCTATTGATCCCTTCTAGAGAATTTTTAATTTCATTTATTGTATTGTTCATCACTGTTTGTTTGCTCTTTAGTTTTTCTTTAGGTCTTTGTTAAACATTTCTTGTACTTTCTCCACTCTATTTCCAAGATTTTGGATCATCTTTACTATCATTATTCTGCTTTTTCAGGTAGACTGCCTATTTCCTCTTCATTTGTTTGGTCTGGTGGGTTTTTACCTTGCTCCTTTGTCTGCTGCATATTTCTCTGTCTTCTCATTTTGCTTAACTTACTGTGTTTGGGGTCTCCTTTTCAAAGGCTGCAGGTTCGTAGTTCCCATTATTTTTCGTGTCTGCCCCCAAGGGGTAAGGTTGGTTGAGTATCTTGTGTAGGCTTCCTGGTGGAGGGGACTGGTGCCTGTGTTCTGGTGGGTGGGACTGGATTTTGTGTCTCTGGTGGGCAGGGTTGCATCTGTTCATGTGTTTCGGTGTGTTTGTGAACTTAGTATGATTTGAGGCAGCCTCTCTGCTAATGGGTGGGGTTGTGTTCCTGTCTTGCTAGTCGTTTGGCATGGGGCATCCAGCACTGGAGCTTGCTGGCGTTGGGTGTAGCTGGGTCTTAGCTTGAGATGGAGATCTCTGGGAGAGCTCTCACCAGTTGATATTATGTGGGGACAGGAGTTCTCTGGTGGTCCAATGTCCTGAACTCGGCTCTCCCACCTCAGAGGCTCAGGCCTGACACCAGGCCAGAGCATCAAGACCCTGTCAGCCACACAGGTCAGAAGAAAAGGGAGAAAAAAGGAAAGAAAAAATAATACCAAATTTTTAAAAAGATAAAATTATTATAGTAAAAAAAATTATTAAAATAAAAATATTTAAAAAGGTAATAATCAAAAATAAAAAAAGAAGAGAGCAAACAAACCAATAAATAAATCCACCAATGATAACAAGAGGTAAAAACTATATGAAGATAAACATAAAAATCAGTCTAGAGACTGTCATACAGAGTGAAGTAAGTCAGAAAGAGAAAAACAAATATCGTATATTAACGCATATATGTGGAACCTAGAAAAATGGTACAGATGAACCGGTTTGCAGGGCAGAAATAGAGACACAGATGTAGAGAACAAACGTATGGACACCAAGGAGGGAAAGCGGCAGGGGGGAGGGGTGTGGTAGTGTGATGAATTGGGTGATTGGGATTGACATGTATACACTGATGTGTATAAAACAGATGACTAAAAAGGACCTGCTGTATAAAAAAATAAATAAAGTTAAATTAAAAAAAAAAAGAAACAAGTCAGTCACAGACAGCAAATCCCAAGTCTACAGTTGCTCCTCAATTTTGGGTTGATTCGTTGTCTATTCAGGTATTCCACAGATGCAGGGTACATGAAGTTGACTGTGGAGATTTAACCTGCTGCTCCTGAGGCTGCTGGGGGAGATTTCCCTTTCTCTTCTTTGTTCGCACAGCTCCTGGGGTTCAGCTTTGGATCTGGCCCTGCCTAAGCGTGTAGGTCGCCTGAGGGCATCTGTTCCTGCCCAGACAGGACGGGGTTAAAGCAGCAGCTGATTCGGGGGCTCTGGCTCACTCAGGCCGGGGGGAGGGAGGGGTACGGAGTGCGGGGCGAGCCTGCGGCGGCAGAGGCCAGCATGATATTGCAACAGCCTGAGGTGCACCATGTGTTCTCCCAGGGAAGTTGTCCCTGGATCACAGGACCTTGACAGCGGCGGGCTGCACAGGCTCCCAGAGAGGGGGGTGTGTGGGGGTGTGGACAGTGCCCAGTGCTTGCACACAGGATTCGTGGTGCCTGCAGCAGCAGTGTTAGTGTCTCATGCCCGTCTCTGGTGTCTGAGCTGATAGCGACGGCTCACGCCCATCTCTGGAGCTCGTTTAGGCGGCGCTCTGCCTTCTGTGAGCAGACAGGGAAGAAATCCCCTTTCCTTGCACACCCCCAAAACAATGGTCTCTTGCCTCTTACGCAGGTCCAGAGTTTTTTCCAGACTCCCTCCCGGTTAGCTGTTGTGCACTAGCCCCCTTCAGGCTGTATTCATGCAGCCAACCCCAGTCCTCTCCCTGGGATCTGACCTCAGAAGCCCGAGCCTCAGCTCGCAGCCCCCCCGCCTGCCCCGGCGGGTGAGCAGACAAGCCTCTCGGGCTTGTGAGTGCTGTTCGGCACCGATCCTCTGTGCGGGAATCTCTCCGCTTTGCCCTCTGCACCCCTGTTGCTGCGCTCTCCTCCGTGGCTCTGAAGCTCGCCCCCCGCCCCACGCCCACACCCACTTTCCACAAGTGAAGGAGCTTCTAGGGTGTGGAAACTTTTCCTCCTTCACAGCTCCCTCCCAGAGGTGCAGGTCCTGTCCCTATTCTTTTGTCTCTGTTTTTTCTTTTTTCTTTTGCCCTACCTGGGTACATGGGGAGTTTCCTGCCTTTTGGGAAGTCTGAGGTCTTCTGCCAGCATTCGGTAGGTGTTCTGTAGTTGTTCCACATGTAGATGTATTTCTGATGTATTTGTGGGGAGGAAGTTGATCTCCATGTCTCACTCCTCCACCATCTTGAAGTCATCAGGTTTTTAAGGTGACTTTAAACTAGATTTCAAATATCTAAGCATTATTTTGAATAACTGTGCCCAAGATTTTAGATATACCACAGCGTGGGAAGTGTATTGAACTGACAAAATTAAAAAAGAAAAACATTAAGATTAAAAAATTTTTTCTACTTCCCCCTACCCCACTTCTTCCACATTGCTGCCCCAACAGGACCCAGCAGGGCAAGGAACACAGCAGGACAAGGGACTGCAGGACAAGTCAACCAGGACCGCCTGCAGCCCTGTTCTACCATGGCGCCAGCATCCTGCACCTCCGCTTCCAGGTCACTAGCCCAGAGAGCGCTAACAACATCTTTAGCCGGTGGTACCTGAATCACTTCTGTAAGGAGGTGCCCATCATCGTGGGCTGAAAGACTGACCTGTGCAAGGACACGTCGCTGGTGAACAAGCTGAGGTAGAATGGGTTTGGAACTGGTGACCTACCAGAGGGGCTAGGAGATGGCGAGGACCATGGGCACAGGGCCTCCGTCCAGTGCTCAGCTTGCCTGCACAGAACATCTATGTCAACTTCCAGGAAGTGGTCAAGGTGGCCTTCACCCGCAGTTGCAACCTCTGGCGCAGGATTACACGGAGTTTTTGCACCGTAACCCAATGGTCTTGGGCCCTCCCTGCTGCAAAGGACCTGGCAGTGTGCGAAGAAGATGGTCACCGACCTTCTGCCCAGTTGGCAGGGCTGGACGCCATCCCCGCTGTGACAGCCAAACTGCACCTCAAACAGATGGGCACCACCGAGGCCTGGCCCCGGCCCCAAAGCTGGGCTCCCTGGACTGGAGAGAAACCCTGCTGAGGCTGAGGCCTGAGGGAGGGGGGTTCCCAAGCCCACCAGCCCTGTAGAGGCCCAGCCCTGGAGTCTCCTGGAATTGCTAACAGATTCCAGCTCCCAGCCCCAGATCGCACATCCTGGACCGTGCATCCTGGAGCGACCTGTGCAGCCTGGCGCCACCTCACGGCTGTTTCTGGGTCTGCACCTTCACGACCTGTACGCTTAGTTCATAAACCCACAACCTGCCCCATTCCCCTTTGCCCTGCCCATCCCAGTGGTAATAACAACTAAAATGATATCACTTGTCCAAAAAAATCTGTTACATGAAATAAACAATCATTTATTTCACAAAATAAACAACTGTAAGCAAACATGATACCCCAAACCCTACATTGGTAGTGACACACTTGAAAGAGGACACTATATGGGAAGAATTGTGATTACCTGAGTCAAAGCTTTCTTGGTGTGCTTATTCTTTAGCTACAATAACATATTCCAAGAAGTAAGGTGTCCTTAAGTACAATAAAACTTTTGTACTCCATATGATGAGTTTCTCTTTCCCCAAGGATGGCAAAAATAAATTCAGAAAAATGGAGAGAAGCAAAGAAGGTCCAAGACCTCTGATGAGCACCAATAAACAGACAAGAGCTGAAATTAAGAACAAGGAGATATAATAAAAAGGAAATGACAGTTACAAACATGGGCAGTTTTAAGTGGTGTTTTTTTTGTTTGTCTGTTTTTGTTTGTTTTTTGTGGTACGCGGGACTCTCACTGTTGTGGCCTCTCCTGTTGCGGAGCACAGGCTCCGGACGCGCCGTCTCAGCGGCCATGGCTCACGTGCCCAGCCGCTCCGCGGCATGTGGGATCTTCCCGGACCGGGGCACGAACCCGTGTCCCCTGCATCGGCAGGCGGACTCTCAACCACTGCGCCACCAGGGAAGCCCAAGTGGTGTTTGTTTTATCAAGCAAAACTTTTTTATGATAGGAATTAAAATATTGGATTCTTGATTTTTAAACAGTTTCAAAAAGCCACTTACATATTAAAATGTATTCTGAGACTTGCAGACCACGATACGATATCATATAATATAGAAGTTGGATAGTTCAAGTAAATAACAATTTTTGACTGAAGCACTATTTTTCACTTTAAGAAAAATCCAGTTTATAATAGCAGCAAAAACTGTGAAATACCTATGAATTAACAGGAAAATTGATGTACAAGAGATGTATCAAGAAAGCTATTAAATTTAAACTCTATTCATGGACACAGACAAGACCTGAAAACATAGAGAATCATACCATGTTCAGGAGTGAAGGTAAAAATACTGTAAGCCTATTAAATTCCCTTAAATAAATACATAAAATCAAAGCAATTTTAATCAAATTTTAAAACAGAAATTTTATGGAACTTTACAAAGTGATTCTAGAATTTAACTGAAAAACTAAATGTGCAAAATAAGTTATAAAAATCTTAAAGAAATAAAAAAGAATAGTGAAAGAGTGATTCATCTTCCAACTCCAATACCAAAACAATAACAAAAAGTTTCAGTACCTAAGAGAGTCTGATTGTCTTAGAAATGGTAAAGTAGATAAACGGCACCAAATACTGCAGAGCAGACCTATCCACACAAGAATAATTAATATATGATAGTGCTGACATTTCAGATAATTGAGAAAAATAGCATTTAAAAATGCGACTACCCATTTGAAAAACTAAAGATAGATCACTATATCACAAATTCACAAAAATAAATTTCTGTCTTACTAAAGGCCTAAACATAATTGTCAAAAACTACAAAATTTAGAAGAAAATATAGGAAATTTTACTATGTTTTTATAGAAAAAGTTTTCTTAAACAAAACTAAAACCCAGAAGCCAAAAAAAATTGTATAATTTAAGAAAAAAAATTTTAATAAGAAAACTCCCTTAAACAAAGTAAAAATGAATGAGAGGATAAGGATTATAGTGTACAAAGGATTTCTACGCATTTGTTTTTTTTAAAGAAATAGAAATGTCTTTACGACATATGAATAAGCAAATCACAGAAGAATAAATACAAATCTCAATCACCATTTATGATCAAATTAGTAAGAACCTTAGGAATTCAGGTTTACCATCAATTTGGTATAAAGTGAAAAAACTAATAAAATCCAATGTTTGCATGCTCTGATACTATTGGTAAGACTACACAATGTTACAACCATTTTGAAGGACATTTGACAAAATCAGTCAAAATGTAAAATGGGCACAGATATAGATCCAGGTACTTCAATTCTTCAAATTTATCCCTCAGAAATACTTGAATAAGTGTACAAGTGAATATGAACAAAAGCATTACTTAAAGCATTGATTATAACAAAAAATTAAAACAACTTAAATGTCTATTAAAGAATTTTTATATATCATGATAATCTATTTTACAAAATTACATGTTAAGAAAAGGGAGACCTATGTGTTCTAACATAGAAAATGCTCCCAAAATGTCAGTAAAATAATTGAGGTGATACACAATGTGTACATTAAAATACAGTTTATGTTTAAAAAATACAGACATATACATATATATGCAAATCAGTAGAAAGCTATATGGAATATAACACCAAATATTAATAGTGATTCATTTTAGCGAGAGGTAAATGACTAATATAACCTATTTTAAGTGGTATGAACTTATAGCCAACCTACTTTATAACATTGTAATATGTACCTAACAAATATTATACTGTCAATACATAATACACGTGTAACTGATTCTGTATATTGACTTTTCTTTTTTTTTTTTGCGGTACGCGGGCCTCTCACTACAGTGGCCTCTCCCATTGTGGAGCACAGGCTCTGGACGTGCAGGCTCAGCAGCCATGGCTCACGGGCCCAGTCGCTCTGCGGCATGTGGGGTCTTCCCGGACCGGGGCACGAACCCGCGTCCTCTGCATCGGCAGGCGGACTCTCAACCACTGCGCCACCAGGGAAGTCCTGTATGTTGACTTTTAATTAACACAGAAGAGAAGCAATACTAACGTACATCCACAAAAGTACAATCAATAAAACTACTTTCTTTGAGTTTGCATTTAGATTCCCAGTCTTTTAGAAATACATGTGACAGTTGTTTTTACATGAATAAATATAGCTAGATACGGAATCGAAATAAAACCAAGCTTAAAATTATCATCATCCTTATCAATTCTATAATATCAGTTCTAAAATTAATCTTGCCAAAGGTTTGCAAGAGCCAGTCTATATGTATCCTAAAAATCGTTATTTTGCTCTTATGTTTGTAGAGACCCACAAGATAAACTTAAATAATAACTGTAGTTTTACGGAATTATTTATTTTAACCAATATTTCAAGGCATTTCAAAAATTTGCATTGCAAGTGTCTGCCATACAACACAAAAAGAAGTCTATGAGAAGGTAAAAACAAACAACTTAACTTATCCAACTGAAGCCTATCAGAATTATTCAGGGAAACTGAGGAACAAGTCAAAAAATTATACATTTCTGCTTCATGAGACCAAACTACCCATTCAGATGTGATAAGAGATGAACCATCATTTCTCTTAAACACCACTCTCAAACATTTTTGTGACAGAATGCCCAGTGATCTCAAGTTGTTACATCCATATTCCCTGTTCCAAAGTACCCCCTTAGGAAAAACAATATGGAAGAAGTGCAAATTGCATTAAGGAACAAATGTTCCTTAATTGCATTAATGAACAAATGTTAAAATTTAACAAATGTTAAATTGCATTAATGAACAAATGTTAAATTGCCTCCTGGGGCAATCAAATCACGGCATTTTCACAGGATCATTGGAAAGGAAAAAAGATTTGAGTTTCACAAGTGAGAGGCCCATTGCCAGTTAGTTGGCAAAGAGCTATCTGTGTAGCCTTGAATACTCTCTCTGGAGTTTATTTTCTTGTCTGTAAAATGAAGTGATTGGACAAAATGATCTCTAACATGATCCAACTCTTTATTCATTGAGCTTATGGGCCAAGCCTCCAAGCTTAAAAGCTCCAGAGAAAGGGCATCACTAACAAACATAAAAGTAAAACGGGGATTGAGGTGATGGGGATAAAATTAATTATCAGTTAATTTCAGTTAGTATCAGTTTATACTGCATAACAAACCACCCAAAACTAGAAGGTTTGAAACAACAAATATTTATTATTCCTTATGATTTTGTGGTTTGGCTGGATGGTTCTTCTGGTCTTGGCCAGTTTGCCTGCGATTGGACGGTTTAGGGCAAGAGTCAAAAAACCTTTTCTGGGGCTTCCCTGGTAGCGCAGTGGTTGAGAGTCCGCCTGCCAATGCAGGGGACACGGGTTCATGCCCTGGTCCGGGAAGATCCCACATGCCGTGGAGCGGCTGGGCCCATGAGCCATGGCCACTGAGCCTGCACGTCCGGAGCCTGTGCTCCGCAACGGGAGAGGCCACAACAGTGAGAGGCCCGCGTACCACACACACAAAAAAGAAACCTTTTCTGTAAAAGACTTGGTAGACCATGTGATCTCTGTTGTAGTTACTCAACTCTGGTTTTGTAGCACAAAAGCAGCCATAGACAATATATAAGTGAATGAGCATGGCTGTGTTTCAATACTACTTTATTGAAAGGTAATATACCTGCTATACAAAAGCAGATGGTGAGTTGGATTCGACCCACAGATCATAGTTTGCCCATCCCTGGTCTACGTGGTCTAACACACATCTGGCTGGTTAGCTTAATATCAGCTGGGATGCTCTGGTTCTTTTCTACATTAAGCTCTCATTCTCCATGAGGCTATCCTATGTTCATTCACATGCTGTACTTGGAGTTCCAGATGCAACAAGATAGCAAGTCAGATTGCAAAACATTTTTCAAGCTTCTGCTTATGATATTTTTTCCCCATTGGCCAAAGCAAGTCATGTAGCCAAGTTCTGAGTCAAGAAATGGTGAAATAGACTCCACCTCTTGATGGGACCAATGAGCAAAGTCAAAAATATAAAGTGGTGTACATAAAGATGGAAGAGATCTGTTCCCATTTGTATAATATGCCACAGGGAACTATGTAAAATATACCCACAATGATACCAAATTTCTAATCATTTAGATTTAACTAACCCCAAGTCAATTAGAAAGATAACATTTTGAGATAACATAAAAAATACTTTATTTCTCCTAAAAATAAGTTTAATCTTGTGATTATTTCAAGCTTCTCCACATGGAAAGAAATATTATCACCTGAGGAACTCCAGAGTTCCTCTGACAATATAAATTGTAATTTATATGGTGGTGGTGATTAGACCGTAAAAGAGTAGATTAATAAAATCTTTTTAAGTTGGATTTATTTTCCTATCTTTATATGAAAAGAGATGTCTATAGCCTACAGCAGTAAGTGAAGAGTACGTTTATCACTTTAGAATAAATATACACACTTCACTCCACCATTTTCACTCCAGTTTGATATCTGTCCTCTAGGCAACAGAGGCTTGCAATGATAGAGGCAGTGATCACTTCCGAAATTGACTGGTGTTATTTTATAGCAGGAAAGTATCTGAGACAGTGGTCTAAGAAAATGAAGAAGCACCCACAGAAGGCCAAAAGTGGAATTTCCCCTGAACATTTTGTCAAAAATATAGAAATAAAAGTGAGAATGTTTAGTTATCTGATATGGCTTTTTAAATAATAGATGGACTATTACAGCAGCCATGGTTGAAACTGGTCCTAAGACACATTTATTTTTTAAAATATTTTATTTATGTTAAAGTAGATCATCAATTTGTCAGCAACAGAGAAGCAGAAAGATACACAAAATAGAGAGGCATTTGAAATAAAAGTGAAAGTTTCCTGTGCATGAGTGATGCCTTCTGTGTTTGGCATGATTTTATTTGACATTCTCAATGATTAGCTTAGTGAGAAAACTGACCCTTGCCTACCTTCTAACTCTCAGGAAAGGAAAAGTAAATTTTCAGGTAACCCTTTCAGAGAAGACGCAATCAACATTCTTAAGCGTGAAAAGAACAGCACAAATTATTTTATAGATTACCTACTGGGGGGAGGTCAGAGAGTGGAATGAATTCACTTAAGAACAGGGATCTTAAAGCGTGGTCCCTTACTGACAGCATCAGCATCAACTGGGGATGTGTTAGATATACAAGTTATCTGGCCCCACACCCTACTCAGTGAATCAGAACCTCTAGGAGGGAATTCCCTGGCAGTCCAGTGCTTAGGACTCCTCCCTTCCACTGCAGGAGTCACAGGTTCAATCCCTGGTCAGGGAACTAAGATCCCACATGCCAAGTGGTGCAACCAAAAATAAAAAAAGAACAAGAACCTCTAGGACTGGGACCCAGCAATCTGTTTTAACAAGCCCTCCAGTTGATTCCGATGCACATTAAATCTGGATTATTCGAAGATAACCCAATTTGATTATTACATTAAGAGGGGCCACTAGAAGCCAATCATGTCTGATGATTTTAAGCTATCTGCTTTCAGCAATCTTCATGGGCCATTCACTTTTTTTAAAATTATATATTCAATCAGGAATTTCCAGTTACAGGAAGACAAGTTAACTATGGACAACAGTCTTGACTGGCAAATCACCATGCCGTGAATGCCTACACTCATTTCTTATTCAAGTCAGGTAGGATCCGTGGAGCTAAGGAAGGATTAGTTAAATGAACAAAGTTAGGACATGAAAATTAAGTAAACTTCCATTTCTTGTTTCACTGTAGTTTCTGGAGGTGTGTACTTCCTATGACTCCAGGGGGTCAATTTAGATGATAAGAAGAGTAACAGAAAGGTGTCATTCTGGGTCATTAAATGCTATTCTATTTAAAGCATTGAAATCACAAAATATAAGTCCAACATATATAGATTAAAAAAAAAAAAGATTTTCTCACTTACCCAGGAAAGTACAAGTGGTATGTTTCTTGTTTTAAGGAAAAAGTTCAAAATAAACAGACACTTGAAATTATTAGAAAGACATGGAAAGGAAGATAACAGACTAGATGAAAAAGCAACTTAGCAAAATTGAGGACAAAATGATGGCTGGAGGGTAAACTGGGCATAATATGGAGTAGGAAAGAGCTCCAGAAATTCAGAATGTTTTCACCTATGTGGTGGGCTTCCATGATTTCACAATTGTATTTAGTTTTGCTGTTTTCTACCTTCATGGAAGACGTTGTGAATAGCCAGGACATTGAAGGTACAGGTAATCTGTTCTTTTCCAACCAGCCCTCCCTCTGCAGCTACATTCTACATTCCGTTCTCATTTTTGAACATGGTGTTTTGGTAGAAATCCATATCTCATAGGACTTTCTAACAATGAGTAACTTAATTGTAATCGCTTTCCAAATACTTCTCTACCTAATGAAGCATGAGGGTGACATTTCCAAGTGCCTTTATCAGCCTGTGGGAAATCTTAAGCCCAAATAATGTAGGGGTTGATGGGGTTCAAGATACCAAAATATGGGGGCTTACTACCCCAAAATATAGCACCTTGGCATATTGAATATTTTCAGCCGAAGGAGTTTGAGAAAATGGCAGAAGCAGAAAGGGCTCTCTGACCTTCCTCTCACTCTTCTCACCCGAAACAGGTCATAAAACCCTCACAAGAGAGGTGCCTTCCTGTACCCAAAGGAAAAGGGCATCCTTATCTCCAAAGACAGAGGGACTCCAAGCATAATCTTAACACATCAGGCCTTGCTAAGTTTTCTCCAGTTTATTACACTTATACTCCTTAACCTATTAAATTTCTACCTGACTACCGATTCTTCAAACCTCACATAAAAATACACAGGTCTGACTGTTTCTTTGGGTCTTCATTTCCTTATGAAGGCTCCCATGTCAGGTAAATTTTATATTAAATACATTTGCATGCTTTTTTCCTATTAATCTGTCCTTACCAGTTAAGTTTTCAGACCCAGCCAGGGATGCTAAGAGAGTCATGGAACACGTTTTCCTTTCCAACAAGGTTATAGAAACTCATGAGGGAAAAGGTCACCTGAAAAGCAAAAAATTGGTCTTTTCTGTATGTCTATTTTATATAGTTGGTTGTCTAGAACCATAACTAATCAAGGCAGCTTCAGAGGTGACTGTTGCTGGGAGTATAGCTTCCTGAAATAAAGGTGGGAATGAGAGACATTTACTAACTTAGTTCACCTCAAACCTAAAGCAAAACATCACTAACTAGTGCTGGTCTCAAACATTCAAAACTGAAATTTCTCTTTCCAAAGTAAGTCGCAAACTTATAAATGATATTTTATGTAGAATTATTAGAGGAATTGACCTAATAATACATTCTTCTTTTATACTGCATGAAAGATGATTGGTTTTTACATCTTTAAAAAACAAAGATGCTATAAAACGTTTACACTAATGAGAAACAGGATACTTCATGATGCATTATATTGTTTGACAAGATTACTGCAAATAATTATATGCTGATTTTTAAAGCTCTGTACATGAATGACAATAATCTACCAACTGTGAAGACATTAAAAATATAATTTCCGCAAAACCAAACGGAGACTGAGAATCCAAATCATTTGCCTGAGTATTCCCATTTAGTTAAGTAGTAGCTGTTTAAAAATTGTAAGGCATAACATGATTTTAACCTCGATCTATGGATGTGATCCATGACTTATAAGCCTTATTGAACTTATTAAAATGAAATTTTTCTCAATTGATCAGCCTTATTGTCTTTTTATGATTTGTATCCACAAATAAAATCTAAGTTACATGTGCTTTTTGTGGAAGGAAAAAGGGGATGTTGAGGTTGATGAAAATCCAAAAGATCAAATTATATAGGATTCATCAATGTTCATAGCAGCATTATTTGCAATTGCCAAGACATGGAAGCAACCAAAGTCCATCAACAGACAAATGGATAAGGAAGAAGCAGTATACATACATACATATATACAATGGAACACTACTCAGCCATAAAACAGGATAAAATTGTGTCATTTTTGCAACAACATGGATGGATTTTTGAGGGTATCATGCTAAGTGAAATAAGTCAGACAGGAAAAGATAAATACTGTATGATATCACATGTGAAATCTAAATAATACAACAAACTAGTGAATGTAACAAAAAAGAAGCAGAATCACAGATATAGAGAGTAAATTAGTGGTTACCAGTGGGGAGAGGGTGGAGGGAGGAAACATAGGGGTAGGGGATTAAGAATTACAAACTATTAGGTATAAAATAAGCTACAAAGATATAATCGTATCATACAGGTAATAGAGCCAATATTTCATAGCAACTATAAATGGAGTATAACCTTTAAAAATTGTTAATCACTGGATTATACAACTCTAATTTATATATTATTGTACATCAATTATACTTCAATGAAAAAAATCAAAATTAAATAAATAAATACAAATTATGTAGGATGCAGTGAAAGCAGTGCATGGAGTGAAATTTATGTCATTGAATGCATATATCAGAAAAAAAGAAAGATCTAAAATCAATAATATAAACTTCCACCTTAGGAAACTAGAAAAAGAAGGATAAATTAAATGCAGAGTAGGCAGAAGAAAAGAAATAATAAAAATTAGATATCAATGACACTGAAAACAGAGAAGATCAATGAAATCTTTGATGTCACCTCCCTGGTGGTCCAGTGATTAAGACTCCGTGCTTCTACTGCAAGGGGCACGGGTTCAATCCCTGGTCAGGGAACTATGATCCTGCATGCCGCGTGTCCAAAAAGAAAAATAAAAGTTGGTTCTTTGAAAAGATCAATAAAATTGATAAACCTCCAGCCAGAAAAAAGAGAGATGACAAAAATTACTGATATTAGAAATAAAAGAAGAGCTATTACTACTTATCCCATGTACATTCAAAGAATAATAAAGAAATATTATCCATCTCTACAAATTTGATAGATGACATTGACAAATTCCTTGAAAGATAGTTTATCAAAACTTGCACAAGAAGAAATAGATAATCTTAATATATCTATATCTATAAAAGAAATTGAATAAATGATTAATAATCTTCTAAAAGAGAAAGCACCTCTCCCAGATAGGTTCACTCATGAAGTCTACCAAACATTGAAGGAAGAAATTAAACCAATTCTCTACAACCTCTTCCAGAAAACTAAAGCAGATGAAATAGTTCCTAACTCATGGCCTAACGGAGGCCAGCATTATCCTAGTATCAAATCAGACACAGACATTACAAGACAGGAAAACTACAGGCCAATATCTCCTATGAACACAGATGCAAAAATCCTTGACAAAATATTAACAAATAATGAATAAAATCCAACAATTTATAAAAAGAATTATATACCACAACCAAGTGAAATTTATTATAGATACAAACGGCTGCTTCAACATTTGCAAATCAATTATTGTGGTCCATCAAGTCAAAAGGTTAAAGAAGAAAAATCATATGATCATATCAATAAATGCTCAAAAATCATCTGGCAAAGTCCAAAATCCAGTCATGATTTTAAAAACTCTCAGCAAACTAGATGTGATTGTTAGTTTTATGCATCAATTTGGCTAGGCTATGGCACCCAGATGGTTGTCCAGACTTCAGTCCAGACTTCAGTCTAGATGCTCTGAGATCCCCTGGAAAGGAAGTTATTCTGCTTCCAGACTGCTTTTAGACTCAAGACTGAAACATTAACTCTTCCCCGAGTCTCCAGCCTACATTACAGATTTTCAGTCTTCCCAACCCTCACAATCACAAGTCAATTTCTTACAGTAAATATATATCCTGTTGGTTCTATTTCTCTGGAAAACCCTAACTAGTACACTAGGAGTAGAGATTAACTTCCTCAACTTGGTAAAGACAATCAACAAAAAAACCTACAACTAACATCATACTTAATTATGAGAAATTGCATATTTTCCCACTAAGATCAGATACAAGGCAAATATGTCCACTCTAACTTCTCCTATTCAACATTGTACTGAAAGTCATAGCTAATGCAATAAAACAAGAAGAGGAAATTAAAGGTATACAAACTGGGAAGGAAGAAATAAAACTATCTTTGTTCACAGATTACATGCAGGAAATCCCAAAGAAGCAACAAAAAACTCCTGGAACTAATGGGTGATAACAGCAAGGTTAAAAGACACAAGTTGATATATAAAAATCAATTGCTTCCCTATATACACAATGAGCAACTGTTATTTGAAATTAAAAACACAGTACCATTTACATTACCAACAAAACAATGAAATACTTAGGTATAAATCTAACAAAATATGTACAAGATCTATATAAGGAAAACTACCAAAGTCAGATGAAAGAAATCAAAGAAGAAAGACCTAAATAAATGGAGGGATATTTCATGCACTTGGATAGGAAGGCTTGATATTGTTAAGCAAACAGTTCTTCCCAACTTTATCTATAGATTCAATGCAATCCCAATCAAAACTCTGGCAAGCTATTTTGTAGCTATTGACAAACTTATTCTAAAGTTTATGTGGAAGGCAAAAGACTCAAAGTAGCCAACATATCAACATTGAAGAACAAAGTCAGAGGACTGACATTACCTGACTTCAAGACTTACTATGAAACTACAGTGATTGAGACAGTGGCGTATCAGCAAAAGAATAAAAGAACAGATGAATGGAACAAATAAAGAGCCCACAAACTGACCCTCACACATAGAGTCAACTCATCTTTGACAAAGAAGTAAAGACAAGTCACTGGAGGAACGATAGTCTTTTCAACAAATGGTCCTGGAACGCTAGACACTGACATGTAAAATAATGAATCTAAACACAGACCTTGCATCTTTCGTAACAGTGAACTCAAAATGGATCATAGATCTAAATATAAAATGTAAAACTATAAAACTATACTATCTTCTATGTAGAAGATAACATAGAAGAAAGTCTAGGTGACTTTGAGTTGGCAATGACTTTTTTAGACAGAACATCAAAAACACTAGCCAGGGGAAAAAAACTGAAAAATTAGACTTTATTAAAATTAAAAACTTCAGCTCTATGAAAGCACTAAGAGAATAAAAAGATAAACCACAGACTGTGAGAAATTATTTGCAAAATACATATCTGGTAAAGGACTGGTATCAAAAATACATGGGCTTCCCTGGTGGCGCAGTGGTTGAGAGTCTGCCTGCCGATGCAGGGGACACGGGTTCGTGCCCCGGTCCGGGAAGATCCCACATGCCGTGGAGCATTTAGGCCCGTGAGCCATGGCCGCTGAGCCTGCACGTCCGGAGCCTGTGCTCCGCAACGGGAGAGGCCACAGCGGTGAAAGGATCGCGTACCGAAAAAAACAAACAAACAAACAAAAATACACAAAGAACTCTTAAAACTCAATGATAGGAAAACAAAGAATCCAATTTTTAAAAGCAGGTAAAATACATGAACAGATACCACCCTGAAGAAAATAGACAAATGTCAAAGAAGCATATGAAAAGATTCTCAATACCATATGTCACCAGGGAATTGTAAGCTGGCTATATGTATACCATTTTGTTATTCACCTCTGTGAAAGAAAAGCTTCTGTCAATTAATGTATAAATAACTATACAATAATAAATATAATGTATATTACAGATGAACATAAACAAATAAATACATAAAAACAAATAATGCGTTTATTACTTAAAACTACAATTTTGCACTAATTGAAACAACTCATAAACACAATACTTAGAAATTGGTTGTTAATTTATAACAATTGTGTGCATGCCTTAAAAAAAGGAAAAGACAAGAGAAATAGAATGGTAAAGATATCCTCAGAACAAAATTTCTTCACATATGATATTGTCCTCTATGCCATCAAGAGGATTGGTGAGACATCATTTATTAAAAGATTATCAAACTTGTCTCCAGAATTTCCTTCCAAGCTGCTGACATTCACCCTGCAAGGTTTCATGTCAGTGATTTCTTAATCTTATCTAAAGATGTCAACAGAAGGTTTCCAAACAGCACAGATTCAGATTTCTTTCAAATGATCCTTAAAGATTTGTTAACTGAAACATCAAAGGGTTGCTATAGCCAAATCATGCCACGAAGAATACTAAGCAAGTTGCACTGCTTTAGTGGCAACTACATCATAAGTGTTGCCTAGACATGTTATAAGGTATTTTGAATTTCAGAGTTGACAAGTGTGAAAATAATATGCATCTTAGAATGAATGAAACATAGTATTTGGTTTCATTTTCTTTAATGAATCTCAGAGATTGTGTTAATGGATTTAAACCCATATCTATTCATAATTATTAGTAATGTATGTGGACATAGTTCTGCCACCATATTTTGTGTGTGTTTAAAATGGTAACAGGAACTTTCAGCTTCTATGCAATCCAACATTTCATACATGAATTTTCTAAAATCTACTCTTTAAAAAAATTACTAATGCATAATAAAAAAATTAAAATATCCTTTAATTATTTGTTGTATCCTAATAGCTCACTTCCCAATGAAATGTAAATTTTTACTTCAATTAGTGATGGAAAATAAAGTCCCCAAATAATTATTGTTTGATGATGCAGATGTAAAAATACGTAGATGGGGAGAAACCACACTACTTCTGCTTTTAGTTTAAGACATGTACCTCATAAAACTGAAAGGTAAATTTTTCTGAATTCTGAAGTGTCTATATTAGGGTGATTCCTAACAGCAGACTGTACTCCCTATGGGAATACAATATTTGCACTGAGTCTTTATTATGAGTCAATTTAATTCAACTAAAATCCCTCCTGAATGAAATACTTAATATTTCACCTGGAAATGGATTTAATTATCTGTGTTGTCATTTTTACTTTCTGAATAATCCTCATAAAAAGGTAAAATTTCAAAAACATTATAAAATTCTAAATCCAAAAATGAAAATTTATTTGGGTACAGCTTGGAGAGTAAATGTCAGATACCTGCAGGAGATATTAGAATGACTACACTTACTATTTTCTTTAAACTATGACAATGTTTTTCAGGAAACTTTAAGGCAGAAAACAGTAAGTCATTTTCTTTGAGAAAAATGTAGTTTTATTCTGATGGTTTTTCAACCCAATCTTTCTTCAAAAGAACACTTTGCTTTTAAATACAGCTCATGATTATTCCCTTTAAAAAATGCAAAGAATGGTGTGAAACAGGAACGGATTATTATTTCTGCTTTGACTATTATTCCTTCCCCTTATACCACTAAATATGTGAGAAAAGGAAGAACTTCAAGCAGTAAAACACACACAGAGATTGAACAAACTATAATGAAAAATAATACACATAAGGCAAGTTTTTTTTTCTCAGAATCAGGGTCTCATTAAATGCCATCTAACTTTAAAAGCTTAGTAAGTTGAAAATCACCATTTGTGTCATCTTACTGTACACCTAATATTCTTTATACACTACAGACTCACTGAATACCAAAAGGCACAGGATCTCCCAGGATAAATAGACAAAATCTTAGGGATAAACCACTGTCCATTTTTCTCTACAAATATTTCAAGCACAGGGCATAAAAAAGCATCAGGCCACCCTTTCTTTAATTATTTTGGATTGCAGAAAATAAGTAGATTGCCTATTTCAGGCTTCAGTGACATTACGTAAATTACCTTGCCAAGCGTGGACACTGAAAAGGAGAAAAATTGTTTAACTTCCCATACAACATAGACATAAAGGATGATAGCAAATGGCCCAAGTAAGGTATCGTCCCTTCTCTTTTAACTCATTTTCAAAGCTGCAGAGTGGTCTTCACCCAAGAAAGTTCACCGAAAACAAAACAAGGTTTTGTCTTATTTTTCAATGTATCCACAACGCCTTGCAGAGAGTTGAGTTGTATTGTTAACAAATGTGTGATGTCTGTTGTTTATTGAAAGAAATTTTAAGTGAGCTGACCCAACTATATAGGAAAATAAGGACTTGCCGACTCTCCTTGATTTTTACCTCTTTCACACACACACACACACACACACACTTTAAAGAAGTCAGCAATAATCATTTTAGTTTGTTAATTCTCTTTTCCTTTAATATAGCAACTACATTTCCATGTGTCCTCACATGCAGCTTTCTACAGTTTTCTAATTACACTTCCAGAGAGTCAAGGGGAAAGAGAGTTTAGTTGAGGAGGCTCTCTATCTGATTTGTGCTATAAATTACCTCTGACAATGACATTCATACTTGCCAGAAATTCAGTTGGGCAATATGACTATCATGTCAGGGTAAATTTATACAAGGCTATATAACTGCTGATGATGGGGGAAAGATAATTGAGCTTAATATTTGATGAGAAAGACAGAAAGATTATGATCCTTTCTAGTCCCCAATATGCTGAGCTCCCAATTATCAGGATTTGAAGCTGAGTGCCACAATAAAATGAAAAAAATAGTAACAGTGGGGAGCCTCATCAAGAATGATAACCTAGCCATGGGGAGAGATTAGGGCCTGCTAAAGACAGGGGAAGAATTGGTCCAGGAGATTCAGCCCAGATAGAAACCAGAATACACAGAACGCCTCTAAATCAGAGTAAAAGACAAGACTGTAGCTGTAGGAAGGACAGGGAGGGCAGAGGAATGGCGTAAGAACAGGAGCAGCCAGCATGTCAGAACAGCTCAGAAAAGACAGTTTTGAGCCAATGGAGTGTGGAAGGGTTTTCATTTCCATTTAAACTGACCACTGGCCAGTGAATCCAGTCCTGTATGTGCAGCAGAACCCAGGATTGATACCTGGCTCTTGGACTTCAGAGGTGATCAAATCAGCTTCGCAGGCCATGATGCTTTGCTGTAGACGTGAGAAGAACAGACCATCCTCGGCATCAATGCATGTGGACTGATTCCTCCTTGATGGTAATTCCATCCATGGACAGTCTTTAGTATTAGTGAAGTATCACCTCCCAAAATAAATACAATTTTATGCACACATCCATTTACTTCAGCCTCCATAAGACTTTCAAATTTGGAAATGAAGGTTTTACTCTGACTAGACGGGGTAAATAAGAGGCAGAAGCTTTGGGGTGTGAATGGGAGTTTAGAAGTAAATAAAAGTTAAATATCATCATGTGGTCAGGACTGTAGAGACAGATATCTTTTTCTGAGCCAAATGACATTCCAGCATGCTCATTTAATCACCACATATTTGAATACGTCCATATTTTGTTTTATACCTTACAAATTCCTGCTAAAAGATATGATACTTTTTTGTCTTTTGCTTGTTATCAAATTCTACCAATTACAAAAATTTGCCCTATGGCATATCAATATGTAGGGCTAGATAATATCTGAAAGTATTTTCTGAGTGATCTATAAGGGTCCATGACCATTTTATACTTTACAGGGGCCAGAGAGGAGTATTCAGTGGCTTTCTGTATCTGAAAACAAAATTTACCCCGGGACTTGCCCACCCTACTGAGGGAAGCACTCCAATCAAAAAACTATAAGAGGACTTCCCTGGTGGCACAGTGATTAAGAATCCGCCTGCCAATGCAGGGGACACAGGTTCGAGCCCTGGTCCAGGAAGATCCCACATGCTGTGGAGCAACTAAGCCTGTGCACCACAACTACTGAGCTTGTGCTCTAGAGCCCGTGAGCCACAACTACTGAACCTGTATGCCACAACTACTGAAGCCTGCGCACCTAGAGCCCGTGCTCCACAACAAGAGAAGCCACCACAACTAGAGAAAGCCCACGCACAGTAACGAAGACCCAACACAGCCAAAAATTAATTAATTAATTAATTTTTAAAAAAACTATAGGAAAACCAATGACCAGCCTTTATGTCATGCCTTAGAGGTAAGTAGATAAGTCTCTGTAACTGTAAAATTATGTTGCTAATGGATACAGACTAACAAAAATAAGTATGGGGACATTACAAACATTACAAAAATCATTTATGTCATGGTTCCTTGGATTACCTCGAGGTTAAAAAAAAAATGCATTCAGACAGATATTAATCCCTGGCATACTTAGGACAATGGCCTTTGTAGGAAAGTGTCATTGAAATCCTTGAGCTTTAGGAGTGTATCTGACCAGTGGAAAAACCCGTAAAAGCACTCAGACGCATAGGAAAAAAAAAAAACAAGGAAAACATGATGTTATTTTTATGCTATCCACGCGTTTCAAAAGAAGAGAACCGATAGCAAGGGTGAGAAGGGAGAATCGCTGTGTAACAGACAGAGCCACCTGCATAATTTGCAAGGCCCGGTGCGAAACGAAATTGCGGGACCTCTTGTTCACAAAACTGGCAGAAAGCTTTCTCCTCCGTTTCCCCGTCCATCTCTCAACCAGCCACGGTGTTTTTTACTTGCTGTTTAATGTTGCACTCTCCTGGGAGAGCCGAGACCTCACAGCCCCGCCCCGCAACTGCTCGCATAGGGTGCTTCCCAACTCCAGCCATCCCGCGCCCACGCCCCCGCCCCCCTGCCGGTGGAGGCCACAGGGCGGATGCTGGGAGGGACAGGAGAGCAGGTGCCTGAGCGTCTGTCCTGGGAGGCACCGAGGTGGCAGGAGGCGGCCCCCACCTGAAACAAGGCTCCAAGCCCCTCCCCACCCCCCACATATTCCATTGCTCCATCAGAATTCACTTATTTAGCACAAATTCAAAATTTAAATTATTAAGAATTTCAAGGTGGCAATTGCAGAGCATTAAACCGCAAGTTGCCTGCACTGGTCACACACAGGTCCTGATAACTCACAATGGTCCAAACCGAGGGCATAGGGAGTAATTAAATGATGACAAATCACAGCGGACTGAGCCAGTGGAAATGGCTACTTTGGCCCAGGAAAATCCTCCTTTCCTTACCTTTCTCTGCTCTGGTGAGCTGCCAGGGAACAACAAAGGAGACTTAACCAAATCTGCGAGGACGGTGAGACTTTCTGGGAAATGCTTCGAGTTGGCTCATTTTTTTTTTACTATTATTGGTGACACTATTATTAATAGAGTTCCTGTTATCAGACAACTATAAAATGTTAAGGAAGTAAATCTTATTTTTGTTTCATTTTTACCTCTTTCTGCTTCTTTACTCAAGCCACATATTTTTTTGTTCACTGTAGTGCCAAGGAAATTCACAGATTTGAATCAAATTTTGATTGAATTTAATTCTCCCACTAGTTGAAAGTTAACTGATAAAAGAATATAGAACTATGTGCTTGATATATGATAATGAATCAAAACAATTTTACCTGGTTATTTTGTGTATCTGCTGGGGCAGCCTAGCAACATCTTTGTATATTGCTGAATTTTTTTCATCTGCTTGGTGAAAATTCACAGTAGAGGGATTGAAACCCATAAATTTCACAAAGAGGGCAGTTAGTGATTTTTTTAAAAAATTCTAACTTCTCTTTGCCAAACTCAGAGAATCTAGAACACATTAACCAAATCATCAAAAGATTAAATCCCCAAAGCTAGAGGAAACTGTCAGTAACAAAGGGCTGCGAACGAGACAGTCAAGTTTTATCACAATTTCCTACAGTTCTTTCAAAATTATGAAATGATTTATAAGGTTCTGACAAGGGAATAATATAGAATCAAATGCAGTCTTAGTAACTGTAACGTATCTAATTCTTGAACAGATGCAGTATCCCTACTCAATCATCTCCAGGGGCTAATTCAACACCACAGGGTTTAATCTGAGGGAAAAAGAGAGTAACTTTTTGGTTCTTAATATCATAGTTTCAGCCTGCTCTGCTGCTCTGTTTTAAGAAAAGGACACAGGAAAATAGCCCTGTTTGAGTCCCAGCAGCAAAATCACCTGAGAGGATGAATCCTTCCCAGGGCTTTTATCTATTATTGTTTTCAACCCAACTGTAGAAATCTGGGAAGATCAACATAGAATCTACAGTGGATAAAAGCATAGTGAAACTGAGTTTCTAATGGGGCAGACATTTAGCAGGAGTCAGGATTCATAATCTTTGCAGAGCTAACCTGCTAACAAAAGATTCCTGGAAAGAAAAATAGGAATTGTATTATTTAGAATGAGCTCTTCAAAGCAGCCCTAAATAGTTTCCTTTTAATTTCAAGCAGAGCAAACAGAGTAAACAGAATTGTGGACTTATATTTGGCAAGATTAGCACACCTATAATGACAAATAAAGGTGAACCTCAGTTGTTCACTAGATGTGCTTCAGAGAAAATGTATATTTGTGCAATAGCTGTCTCCTTAGTCAACATCATTAAAGGAAACATTAGGTGGCCCTGATAATAAAACACAGTTCTAAATTCGAATCTTTCTTGTATGTTTCATATCCCCCAACTCTGACATGGAGCCATTTATTAACTGCTCTTTACCCTGTGAGACATATTATTACGTTGACTGCAGGAATGTTCTAGAGGAGATTATTCCCTAGAGAGTCCTCGTCAAGAAGATCCATAAAATAAAATTCTCTTGGGCCCATGTACATAGCAGAAATATGGATGTATAACATTTAGCAAGTTATTTCTTTTTATTCTATGATCATTGAAGAGCAAGTAACCATCGTTAATCATCAGGGAAATGCAAATCAAAATCACAGTGAGATACCACTTCACACCCACTGTGATGGTTAGAATAAAAAAAAAATCAGATAATAGGGGCTTCCCTGGTGGCGCAGTGGTTAAGAATCTGCCTGCCAATGCAGAGGAATATGTTCGAGCCCTGGTCCGGGAAGATCCCACATGCCGCAGAACAAGTAAGCCTGTGCGCCACAAGTACTGAGCCCGCGCACTTAGAGCCCGTGCTCCGCAACAAGAGAAGCCACCAATGAGAAGCCTGTGCACCGCAACGAAGAGTGGCCCCCACTGGCCGCAACTAGAGAAAGCCTGCGCAGCAATGAAGACCCAACACAGCCAAAAAAAATAAAAAATAAAAAATAAAAAAAAACAGGATAATAAGTATTTGCAAGTATGTGAAAAAACTGGAACCTTAATACACTGGTAATGGGAATGGAAAATGGGGCAGCTGCTCTGGAACATAGTCTGACAGTTCCTCAAATGATCAAACACAGAGTTACCATGTGATCCAGCAACTCCACTTGGGTATATACTCAGGAGAAGTGAAAACAAATGCCACACAGAAACTTGTACACAGTGTTTAGGGCAGCATTTTTCAAGATAGCTAAAAGGTGGAAATAATCCCACTCATCAATGGAGGAAAGGCTTTTTAAAAAAGAAGCATATCCATATAATGAAATAGTATTTGGACATTAAAAAAATGAAGTATTGCTAATATTCTACAGCATAGATAAACCTTGAAAACATTATGCTAAGTGAGGCAAGCCGGTCACAAAAAACCACATACTATGTGATTTCATTCATATAAAATCCAGAATAAGGAGATCTAGAGAGACAGAAAGTAGATTAGTGGTTTCTTATTGCTGAAGATAGGGTGTAGGCTGAAGAACCGGGAGGTAAAAGCCAAGGTATACATATTTGAGGTGACGGAAATGTTCCACAGTTAACGGAGTGATGGGTGCACACATCTGTGAATATAATAAAACCCACCAAATTGAATATTTTCCAAGTGTGAAGTGTATTGTTCTATCTCAATAAAACTGTTAATTATTTTTAATTAAAAAAGAAGAAAATGATATAATATTTTTATCTCCTACTATGAAGAAGTCAGTCAAACTTGTGTACGACTTCAGTAAATGTATAAACTTTACAGATTATGTTTTTAGATACTAATTTCATCCCAGCTTTATCTGCCATTTTCTTGCCCTTGTCTTTTCATCTCTCCTGTCCCCAACCCTCTAGACTTGATTTATTCACTTATTTATTTTGCATCTATTTAGTCTCCAGGTAAGCTTGTACACTGTCTTATTTTCTCTCTGGAATGATCACACTATTCACCATTAATTAAGCTGTTATTATTAACTTAATTAAACTTTGTTCTTTTAACCAACAGGTTTGGGCATACCTAGTCTATAGTAACAATGTATACCAGATTTACAGTTTTTTAGAGGAGACAAAATTAAAATTCCTACAAAAATGTAATTTACTGAGTTTCACATATTTGAAAATCTCATCTTCATTTAATTATAGGGTAATATTTTCCCTTTGTGGCTAATATTTTAAGAACACTGGTTATGTCTGTGTCATCTCAAGGAATTCTGTACAGTTGAAACAGAATAACCAAAAGAACTACCAAAAACTTTTACCTTGAAGCAACTACTAACTTGAAGAATCGATTGCTTAAACTACAGCTATTTTTACTCGTTCTATGACATATTCAGTTTTGGCAGGTAATACAAAATGAGCACAGCCTGCTCTAAAATCAGTTTGCTTTTGTTACAAAAGGATTGTGTAAAGTTAAGCAAAACTTTCACATAAAAGTCTAGTATATAAAATTTAAATGGAAGATAAGTTAACACAATTAAGCTTCTTAGGGAAAAAAAAGTTGTACAAGAATAATATTTTTGTCAAAAACGTGAACATCTGCACAACCACATCTTAGTTCTCAAAAATCAGACATCTCTTCCTGCATCCCAACAGAAGGAGGGGAAAGAAAGCTATGAACTTCACAACAGCAAACATGACTAAAACAACATTTATTATCACATTTTCTTCAGTTTGCCAGTTTCAGCCTCATGTCCAATTTCATAAAAGCACAATGCAGAGATTCTCCTGAAGGAATGTAATTAATCCTACTTACCAGGGTATAAGGCACTTTTATAACTTTGCTTTTTTACCCTTTTCATATACTCATCCACTGCTAACTGTGAGAAATATTAACACTATCGAAAATCCAGTTAACATACTCCCTCTGCTGGTAATAGCTGTCTTTCTCAAAGCATAAATTCATCATCTTTTCCCCTCATGTGCATTTCCTTTCCATATTAGATTTTCTATTTCACGTTTTCTTATAAAGAACCAAGTTACCTAAGGAGGCTATGAACAAACTAGTAAATGAAAACTTTTTAAAACCATAGGTTTTTAGTGAACTCATTATAAGCAAAACCTTCCTTCTTGCCGAATTCCAACAACTTTGAAGAATTTACTACCACCATCCTATTTTCACCCTCCTTTCTTACATCTCCCACAAACTAATCTGTGAAAAACACTATTTTTCCTTCATTTACAATAGCTACTTCTAAAAACTTCAACTGAAGTCTTCTTGCTTCTAAAATAACTAACAACGTAACCGCTGATATCATAGAAGGCTTCCTAAAATACTTGGAACGTTAAACATCAAAATTTAAACACACACAGAAAATGACTCATTGCATTTCATCCATTTAAAAATGTGTCTTCAGTTAATTAATGAGCAATATCTTCCTTTTATAGCTTTAATCTCCATTCCTACAGCTGCCCTTTTAGTCTAGGGCATCTTCATTTTATATTTACATTTCTCTATTTCCAACTCTTTCCCGGCTCCAATGATTTGTCATACTGCTACCAGGAAAATTTCCCGAAAGCAGGAAAATATCCTTAAACCCAGTGTAACCACTTCACTCCCCTGCTCATAAATCAGTAGTCATTTTGAAACCAACTACTTCTGCTTCATTTCCTCCATTAGTCTTGGAAGAAGTTGTAAATCCCTAAAATTAAATACAAAGTTTTGCATTTGTATACACACACATTGTTCTGGAGAAAAGATTGCATAGCTTTCACTAGCTTATCAAAAGGACTCAGGACACCCCTCCAAATTATAAGAACTTATTCTGTGTCTGCTATACCCCATCGCTCTACACATACATTAATCCACATTCCACATTGGCCTCTTTGCTCTGCTGGGGCTCACACGTGCATGGCCTTTTATTCCACAACCCCTCTATCCAAGTCCCATTCTTTTTCAGGACCCACCTTCTGCATAAAGCTTATTCCAATTGCTTCTCAATTCTTATTACCCTTTAAACAGCAGCACTCTATTTTCCCCTTAATTATTCTGTAATAATTCTCCAACCATGGTCAAATAACAACTTCCTAATATTTGTGTCACGTGCATTGGTTTTATTTTCCCAACTAGACTGCACATATGTTATCACTTAACATGTCTTTTCCATTCATTCAGTGTGAACTCCCTGAGGGCAGAAAGCTATTGTGTATTCATTCCCAATGGCCATTATTGCATGGTGTAGAGATTCCCTAAATGTGTGATAAACAGAGATACAAATGTTCTGAAGGAAACGTAATATCTCATTATTTTACTGCCTTCAGTTATACAGGTATTTCAAAATACACTTATTTATGGATTTTTAAAAGATTTTGTGAAAATAATTACAATCTAAGGTTTTCCTTACTTTGATAATAAATAAATAAATAATTTATTTATTTAAATAAAGAAAGAAATATGCTGTGTCACGTTCTGGAAGTTATAAGGCCTAAGGCCTAAATACTTCAGTCTCTAAGGAAGGTGCATAGTTCACTACAGATATACACATACACACACACCATGGAATATTACTCAGCCATAAAAAAGAATGAAATAATGCTACCTGCAGCAACATGAATAGACCTAGAGATTATCATACTGAGTGAAGTTAAGTCAGGCAGACAAAGACAAATATCATATGATACCACTTATACGTGGAATCTAAAAATTATACAAAGAAAATGGATAGCAAGACACAATCCCAAATCTTGGTTTTTGGGGGACTATATCCTTATTCCCCATTGATGATGTCAGAGCTTGGTGGTAAGTGCTCAGGTTACAAGGTACAAGGTAATGTCTTATCACATTGTTTTCTCTTTTACCTCCATGAAACAGTTTACCATCTCATTAAAGTCTATCCTATAAAATATAAACTTTTGCATTAAAAAGATATGAGAAGCAACAACAAAAAAAGGCAGAATGCAAAAGATCTCAGTCCTAACTTTAAAACATGAAGGCATCAGTGACAAACAAAATGAACTAACTAGTTATTCTTAAACCTGAACACCATTAGAATCAACTGGAAAGCTTTCAGAAGAATATACATAGCAGGACTCTAGCCCCAGATTTAATTACTCTGAGGTGGAGTCCAGGCTTTTTTTTTAAGCTCCCCAGGTAAATCTAATGTAAGATTGGCTCTGAGAAATTCTGCCCTAAACCTAGTCACAATTGTATCTTAGGGTTTACTGAGATAAATTATACAACTCAGTAAACTAAATTCTGTAATAGAGAGTCCAAGCATGAATGAAAAAAGGGAAGGCAGGGAGCTAGGAAGGAAAATGAAAAGAGAAGACTAGAAGGTACTAGAGAAGATTGTTTCTGCTGTCTTCAGACCTACAATTAGAAAAAAAATTTCTCTAGAATTCTACCACTTCCCAGATGTTAGCTTGAGATATACTGCCTATTCAAAAGATCATTTTATTAAATTGTCTCATAAATTCTTTCTTCCAAAGTCCCTTGAAATTTAGATGACTGGTTCTCAAAGCTAGCCAAGTCATCAGATTCGATTCATATTTTTCTTTTAAATACAGGTTTCTTGTCCCGCCTCCAAAAGATTCTGATTTGATAAAATTGCAATGAAATTCAAGGATTTATATCATTAAATGTTTCCCAGGTGTTACACAGTCAGGATTGAGAATTACCGGTCTATATTATGAGATAATAAACTCTTTTTCAGCAAGAGTGTGCCCATTTCAGGGGTTCTCAAACAGACTTGTTCAAAATACTGTGGGCCCTCTATAACTGCAGGTTCTGCATGTGTGGATTCAACCAATGGCAGATCAGAAATATTTGAAAAGAAAACCCAGAAAGTTCCAAAACGCAAGACTTGATTTGGCCTCATCCTGGCAACTACTTACATAGCATTTACCTTGCATTTACAGCAACTACTTACATAGCATTTACCTTGCATTTACCTTGCATTTACCTTGCATTTACCTTGCATTCACAGCTATCTACGTAGCATTTACACTATCTTAGGTTTTAGAAGTAATCTAGAAATGATTTAAAGTATACAGGGGAATCTACGTAGGTTATATACAAATACTATGCCATATTATACAAGGGACTTAAGCACCTGTGGATGTGGGCACTGGTGGGGCTTGGTGGGGGCACGTCCTGGAACCAATCCCTCGTGTATACTGAGGGATGACTATATACACATTCAGACTCAACCCAAGAGATACTCATTCAGCAGGCAAAGAGTTTGGCTTGAAGCATTTGTATCTTTTTAAAGCACCAAAGGTAATACTGAAGCACCCAAAGTCGAGAGGCCCCAGCATAACACATAAAATTTCAATGAATAGTTGTTGAATAAATCAAAGAATGATTGGCTATAAATCTCTTTGACTTTTGCCTCCTTTTCATCTTATAACTCATCCTGCTTTTGACTTATAATAGTATTTTTGTTTTTTGGCTGCATTGGATCTTTGTTGTTGCACGTGGGCTTTCTTTAGTTACGATGAGCGGGGGCTGCTCTTCGTTGTGGTGTGCAGGCTTCCCATTGTGGCGGCTTCTCTTCTTGCGGAGCATGGGCTCTAGGCGCACGGGCTTCAGCAGTTGCGGCACGCAGGCTCAGTAGCTGTGGTTCGCGGGCTCTAGAGCGCAGGTTCAGTAGTTGTGGCACATGGGCTTAGTTGCTCCACGGCATGTGGGACCTTCCCAGAACACGGATCGAACCTGCATTGGCAGGCAGATTCTTAACCACTGTGCCACGAGGGAAGTCCCTATAATAGTATTTTTATACCTCTTTCTCATTTCAGGTACAGGATGTTCCTTCACAGATACTGGTCTCTTAATTCATAGGAAGACTTGATGAAAACAAGACCAATCTGACTTAGATATTTTCTTCATGAAGCCAGGACTCCAACTGGTGGTAGATAATATCATGTCTCAATCCTGTCTGAAAGGTGTACTTCATTCTTCAATGAAAGCATAGCAGAATCTTGACATTAGTAGCTATCTTGGAACAAAAGGTGTGGCCTGATCATTCCTTAAGTCCAGCATCAATAAGACAAACAACTACTTAAATAGTATGCATCCTTATCATATTATCCACTTACTAAATCAGAATCTTGGGACAGGGGAGAATATCCTGGGACTGGGTGTTTTTTTTAACAAGCACTTGCAAGTAATTCTATGATTAGGCAAGATTTGGAAACACTGAATAAGGGGAAAAATTAAAATCAGTCAAGACATGTAGGAAACAATCAGTGCTTAATCCAATAGATTAGGAAAGGCAGCTGATGATCACAGTACCTAATGTAGATTGTAAGTCATTAAAACCATGCCTTAGATGTAAAGAAAAATGAAGAAAATATTTCACCAGAGCATATAGAATAGTCAATAAATGCAGCTTTTAAAAGTAACTTATTCTCATTGAGTCCACCCATTCTTTCCAATTCAAGAAATGACTTGGGCTGGCTAAACAATAAACAATAAAATACAATAAAACAAAAAAAATACAAATACATGGACATTTAATAATTATTATAAATTTAAATGCCAGTTTATAAAGATGGAAGATAACAAATAACATCCGTAAAACTCTGACGGATGAAAGCTATAAAAACTGAACTCAAAGCTTTGCCCTGAGCTTCCTAGCAGCCTAAGTAACAAGGAAATTTTGATCTGTTATATACCTCTCCTTGTCTGGTAGGAGAAAGCATGTCAGTTCATCAGAAGAAATAAACTTTTTCTTAAATCTGAGTGTTATGAAAAATTGGTCCCAAGGATCTTTATATAAGGAACATTGAGAATGTAATGGGCTGTGAATGCTAAAGCAGTAAAGAATAAAGAATGTTGTTATTCAACATACGGCTATTTTTCAATCAAAGCCTCAGTGAAAGCAAAGGACGTAGTGGTAATGATCTTGTAAAGATATGCAGACTTCTGGTAATTTCTTCTAACAAAAGAATGATGAGTATCACATTATCCTCAGAAAAGCTTAAGAAATTAACAAGTCCATTAAGCCTGTGTTTCCCCTAGTTAATAATATGTAAGAATTACACAAGAGCAGTTTAAAAATGTAAATTCCTATACTGGTCCCTAGATTTTGGAGTTGGGATCAGAAATCTACACATAGAACAAATGATTCTCAAGTGATTGTGGAAAACCACCTCCTAGAATGGCCACTTTCAAAAATCAGTGGTCACTGCTGGAATTGTTCTGATTCAAGGTAGAAGACCCCAGGGAAAGTTTGGCAGGTACACTGGTTGAAAGTAGGAGGAACCATGGTCTCCAAGATAAGTTTGCCCATTCCTCTTGGTAGCTTCTAAAAATACATTTTTTTAAAACTCATACCAGAGCTGGAGAATCCCTCTGTTAGTGGTAGAATTCAGGAGTCTGCATTCTAACTAATACTGTAGGTGATTCTTTGCACAATAAAATTTGAAAAACTTTGTTATAGCTTTCATATAAATCTTTTTATATTGGACATATAAATGGGGGAGAAAGGATAAAAAGATACTTTAGTATAGGAAGTAAAGTTCCTGACTTGAAATATGACCACAGGGGAAGCCTGCTGGAAGAATTCTTACAAGTTGTGCCAAGATTTCCTAGAGAGCAATTTCAGATCTGTTCCCATGCTCAAACCAGAAATCAACTGAATGTTGTACCATCTGTGGCAAGTAATTAATTTCAAGTTTCCAGAAACTTTTAGCTGTAGGAAATGTCCTAATATGGCATCAGTGGGCATTGCAGACCTATGCTTCCAAATATAATCATCCTTCCTCTGAAATCCTTCTTAAATAACACTCAGCCAGAAGAGACTTTCCAGTTTATCTAATTAAATTCTCTCAATTTGCAAATGGAAAAAGCTGAAGACTAGAGGTCACGTCCAAGGTGATATGGCTAATTTTGGCACATTTAGCTCAAAACTCTGGGCCCCTGGTACTACCATAACCCAATTCTTTCTATTATACACTTGCCAATGCAAACCATTTTAAAGAAAAGCTTAATTTAGAGGCAATGAAAGCAAGAAGACAATTCTTTTAATATGCTATTTTTCATAAATTATCCTCCATAAGTGTTGATTCTCTTTTAGGGAACACATGTCAAGAGTCTGCTGACATGTAAGAAAATACTTACAATTCCTTGTGCTAAGTGCTAGAAGACGTTTAGATGCTAAACATCTTCTTTTGGTCTTGGTTTTGTCTTGCTGTTTTTTGTGTTCTGTTCTGGGTTGAGAGATAATATTTTGGTTGATCTAACTACTCTCTTTACCCAGAACCCAGGTTTATAAACTTCCCACTGTGAGTACAGGTTAAACCTGGGCTTTTGAACAAACTGACCCCAACTGTCTGCTCGTTGATCTTCGGTATAGCTTTGACCTTTGTGCTATGATGTTTTAAAGTCAGAATGGCTCTGGGTCAATTAGAAACTTACCCCTTCATAAAAACAGTTCCCTCCTGACATTTTCTAAAGATACTTCCCACTTACTTGACATAAATTAATCCCAGCTGTAAATGAGTTTTAGTCCCCAAAAACTCAACTATAAATCTAACCCTTGTATTACACATTCTGAGTTTATATTCACAAAGAACTCAGGAAGAAATGTGCTTTTCCTCTGGAGTTTTTCTTTGCAAACATGTTACCCATTAGTCTTCCTAATGAACTACAAATCTGTTTTTAAGAAATGTCTTCAAAGAGAAAAACTCGAAGTAAACATTAATTATTTTCCTGAGACACTTTAGAGTTTGTGTGTATCTGTATACACTTTTTCTTTTTCCTTTTACCTTTGTCTGAGCAAGGCCTCGTTAGAGTTTGATTGGACTGGTCCTAAAAGCCTGTTAATGGCAGCTATGAGGAAGAGAGGCATTAACACACATTTCAGAAAAACAGGCTGAGCAAACAAGTCCCTACACTTAACAGAGGATGAAAAGTTCTTCTACTGGAAATGCTGTTTCACTTGAGATTCTCTTCAAGGAAAGGACATTTTTACTAAAACACAAGAAAAAGATCTAAACAAAGACGTTCTTTGTTTAGATTTATGGAATTTAAGAAAACCTATCAAATGGAACAATCATAATTAACAAATACTGCCCAAAAAATGTTGAAATTGGGTGTGATTTCTGTAGTCTTGAAAAAAGTGTCAAGTAAGATAGGTGGAATTTATTTTTTTTAATTTTGGTCCATTATGATTAAATTTTTAAAAATCCAGTTACACTTCAGGAAATATAGTCAAAAATAGAAGGTTTTCACCCAATATATCATTCATTGATTATTTCCTAGCTGCCATGCACTGGTTACCATAAATCAATTGGAAAGAATTTTTTACAGTAATTCAACAACCATTTCCTGTAAGTTTTCTTTGCTTCTGGGACTAGAAATACAAAGAAGAATAAGAGCTGAGCTCTTCCTGTCAAGAGTCTGTTGACACGTAAGAAAATAATTACAATTCCTTGCGGTAAGTGCTAGAAGATGTTTAGATGCTAAGTAAGTCCTTGAAACAATCAACTCCTTTCCTGGGATGAAAACAGAGATTTATTTCAAAGCCCTCTTCAAACTGACATTTATAGTATAAGGAGTTGATCAGGATATGTGCACATCCTAGAAGGCTTTCCCAACAGAGAAAAATCAGGACTACATGTGCAAGGGCAGAGTCACGAACAGACTTAGCATGTACAGAAGATGATTAATATTTTGTTGTGTGTGTCTATGTTGAGGAAGGAGATGGTAAGAATGTATAACCAAGCAGGACCCTACAGGGACTTCCCAGGACAGACCCACACCACACACACACACCATGTCCTCTGCCTGATGCTTGTTTGTAGAAAAATTTTAGCCACCTAGGCCTTCCCCAAGTTTAAAAGAACAAATTTAATCAGAGAAGTGAGAAAAGGCAGAAACAAAGAAAAACCATCTAGCAAGACAAAATAATAATAATTTAGCCATTAAACAAAGACAAACACCTTTAGTTCCTCCTAAAGGGCTATAGATAATATTCTGAGCCATACCCTTTATTTTGCAGATACTGAAACCCCCACCAGGTGGAAGAAGTTAACTGCCTGCTGACCATAAGCACATAGACCCCAGACCAGTTGGAACCAGAAGGTTGATGATGTTAACTCCCAATTACCTCACCACCAACCAATCAAAAGAATGTCCATGAGCTGATCACACACATCCCACAAGCCTCTCCCTTACCCTGTCTTTAAAAACCCTTCTGTGAAACCCATCGAGAAGTTCAGGTCTTTTGAGCATTAGCCATCCATGCTCCTCGTTTGGCGCCTGCAATAAATGCTGTGCTTTCCTTCGCCACAACCCAGTGTCAGTAGATCGTCTTTACTGCGCTTGGGCCAGTAGACCCAAGTTTGCCTCAGTAAAACATGGAAGGAGATTAGAGTAGAAGAGCAGGCAAATGCCAGATTATAAAGGCTTTATATGCTCAGTATTCTATATAACTTTTTTTTTTAACTTTACCCCATAAGTGTTGGGGGGTCAAAGGAAGTGAAGATAAAAAAAGATGAGAAACATGTAAGAAGTATTTATATATCTGATTGTAATATAAGATAAACTGTTTAGTTTCACAAAAAATATGACTACATTTATAAAATTAACACATCTGTGAACATAGGTAAATTTGAGGCTGTCTTACTTTTACTCTTGATGGTGAATTTAATGTAAAACTATAAATATGGGGATGTTTTTGGAACAGCAAATGACAGCTATTATGTCCTAAAGCTAATATTTATGCATTCACAAAACTAAGTGCTTCTATCCTTTCATGCCTGTAGTCTACCTCGGTTCCACATTCTTATCATTTTGTATTCTGACTTCTACCAGCATCCGGCTGCAGTCTGGCTTGAATGGGTCCTGAATCATTACTCTTGCTTAGCATCACCTAGAGATTTCCTCTGTGAAGCAGTTCAGGTGAATGTCAATTGAACACTCACCTAAAAATAAAATAAAAATACATAAATATGCATTGAGAGCTTTAAAAATTGAACTGTAAACACCCAATGCTAAAACAGAACAGAAATATAAAAATGCAATTTTGTAAGGGCTTTTCAAGGTCTTAGAGAAGTAATTCTCATAGAATACAGATTGATAAAAACACTGACTTCCAATGAGGCTCTTCCAGGGCTATTTTAAGTTTCATCCTGTCAATAGATAATGTATCAGTTACAGATGTCAATCCATCCCCTACTTTAACACCAGTTACACACACACACACACACACACACACACACACACACACATATACACATGCATGCACATATGTTTACAGTTAATAGGAAGTTATCAGGGCTGGTCAAAATTGTAATGGAAGTGACATGTATATTTTCTTTTGTTCCTCCACTGGTTCTTTAACGTTTTTCTCTTTTATGAATGTTTTCTCAGTCCAAAGCTGCTAAGTCATCTCTTTCTCTCACACCTTTAGTCACGTTTGTTAGTATGCTCTATTGGCTCTACCTTCTGAATATCTCTAAAATCTGACCTCTTCTCACTACTTTCATTTATAACCCCCTTTTCAGAATTTTGTGATAAAGAGGTCAGGAAAATGGGATGGGAGGAAAGGAAGTTTTATGATGTGCATGTACTTGGTGAAAAGAAGGTACTACCAGGGGGGAAAAAATTGTCAGTGGAGAAATAATCCATGAAAAAAAATTTTAAGCATTTACTATTTACTTCTTATCTCCTTAATAACATTTGACTAACACAAGTAAATATTTTAATTACTTTGACTTAGACTTGGTGATATCTTATGCTGCTGGGTTATGACCGTGCTTTACGTCTGGGCTATCTGAGTTCTAGCTTAGTAGCATTACTGTAGAGTCGTCCTTGGTTGTTTTCAATCATTCCCATGACTTCTATATTCTCCTTATATAGATTAATATATTTATAACTCTAGTTCTGCTTTCTGCCCTGAGCACCAATCTTATATTTTAACTGCCCGCACCTCAAACACAATTTCCTTAAGGTTTATTTGCCAGAGTTTCTTCTCAACTTTCTCCTGGTTTTCTGGTCTCTGTAATAGCCTCTATTTACTAGTTAAACAACACAGACTTTGCCTCTTCCCCTCCTCTGCTCCAACATAGTCAGTTGCCGAATCTTATCATTTCTGCCTTTGCATCATCGCATCGATAGTGTACTGATTAGGTCTTGTCAGGAACTAGGATGACACACTCAAATTGGGCAATTTGAAGAGGTTAATAAAGATACAGATGCAATAATGTGGAAGGAGGGGGCAGAACCTGTTACTACACCTAGGTTTAAAAGGTGAACAAGAGTAGAAAATTGTTAATGGAGAGAGGAAGCTACTTGGAGAAGGCTACCTAATGAGAGCTATGGCCTTGGGTCACAGTAAGACCATGACAATCCCTGACAGAAGGAGCTGGTGGTGGTGTTGGGGAGTGGGGCTGAAGGAGGTATAAATACCCTGAGCTTATCCTCTTTCATTCCTCTGATGTCCAGCCAGGGCACACCATTGTCTGAACTAAATTAGAAGCCAGAAAGTAAAAATACTCATTGATACAGTCCAAACTGTTCAGCTTCTGGATTCTAACACTCTGTAGACCAGGCACTGGAGAGAGAAATGGAAGGTATCAGCCCAGCTGGCATCCCCTTTGTCTCCCTTGTTACTCCATTAATTCAACACCCTGTTTTCTCTTACCTGATCTGCTCTCTTCTAAAGATCTGCCTCCTTCCTCCTAGCATACCAAACGACCCTGCCTTTCATTCCAGAAGACACTATGTCTACTATGTTTACTCTATGTTCACTATGTTTACAAACATCCTGGAAAATAGTCCAGAAGAGCCTAGATTCTCTCAATAACCATGCATCAGAGGTCTGGTCCCTCATCCAAGACGGAGCACAAGAAAGGCCAATTCATCTCCTTTCTGGATTTCTATGGTATGCTCTATCCCAGGTCGGCTTTTGAAACTATCAAAGGAAGAGCATCTTGGCATCTGAAACTAAAAACTGAATTTATTGTTTAGCTAAGTAAGGGAGCGCTATGCTGACCAAGCACAGTCTTACTGGACAAAATAAATGGCTGATTTTATACAGGGTCTGAAGGAAGCATTCATTTCAGAGCTTTGTTGGTTATGTTAGCAGGAATGAGTTGATGTGAACATGTTTTATTTCAGTTACAGAGATGGGACTGGGTTAACATCAGCCCCTTAGAAGCATGATCATCAGAATGATTCCACCATCAATTGTCCAATTTTCAAAATGTGAAGCTGTCATTCATGGCTGGCTTTTAGATGTGTGTTTAACTGAAATGGTTTGTTATTAGTTGACTAAAGAGACGTAAACCAGGTCTGTTTGTTGTTACCATGCCTATAGAATTGTCACTGACTGATTAAACAGGTGGAAAACAAATTTTGTTGGTTTACTAGTTTCCTTGAATATAGAACAATCAGCCCTTTCAGTAAGTGTATCTAATGTGAAATGCTCTTTTTATGAGACTTTTGGCTCCAAGACTTCCCAGATGACATCTCCATGGACTGAAGGCTCATAATCTTGTCTCACATCTGAGGTAACCTTTTCTCAGTCTCAGATATGACTACTTCTTTCCCACCATACAACTGATCAGAGCAGATAAGTTAACTTCAAATGCAAGAAACAGCTTTAATTTAACTCAAGCTATTAGAAAGACTATTGCACCATCCATTTGTCCCTGGTGCAAATCAGAACCTATGCCAGAGGATATATCCTCTCAGGGCATCTCTTGGTCCCCAACCCCGCTATATCACATCTCCAGCCATTATTCTGTCCACTCGACTACTGCTCAGTCCTTCAAGAGCTAAAGCATTTGACAAGAAGATAAAGGGACTGTATTTCAGCAAGTCTAGGAGAGGCACAGTACCACAATTGATAGGTCTCCCGAAAGAGAGGAGACTATAAATCAGAAGGCAATTCTGGAGTGATATTCATCTCAGAACATCTGTTCTTTACAGCCCTGATGGAGTATCAGTGTTTGACTGAACCGGAAAGCCCAGGGGTTTTGCCTCATGTTCCCTTCCATTCCCACTGCCACCTCCTTGCCTATCCATCCTGTGAGCCACAAGACCCTCTAAGTCTGGGAGTCTTCCTTTGAAGTTACAACTCATTCATAGAAATTGTGCTATATAGTATTGGGAATCCTAATAAGGCTGTAAGTTATAAAATGAGTTTTAGAGAATGTTGGGATTTTGGACCTTACTCATCTCTTTCTTTCCATTCTTACATTATTAGTAAGAACAAATTAAGTTCTGAAAATCTTCATAAACTATTCCTGGTTTACCAGTTCATGACCACTAAATGTCCCTGCATACTTAATAGCACAGGAGGCCCTGATGTTACTAGTGAACAAAACCCATCATTTTGCCAAAGAAATGCATGACTCATCAGCCACTTGAATCCTCCACTGCAGATCAGGGTCCAAACTCTCATACTCATCAGAACAGCTTTGTGCAAGTGATACAGAGACCTCAGCTAAACCCTGGAGGTGAGTGACATAAAAGCAGCATTGTGAAACAATTATAGAAATGGAAACTTAGGTTAAATTATTTTTAAATCCATTGTGTTCCATTAAGTCATTTGCAGAAGACTGAGAGTAAGTAGGAGCATAAGTATGCTCTGTGGAGTTATTCAAATGAAACACTTTCTGGCCTAAAGTAGTATATAATTTAATGGAAAGTGAATAAACAAATAGAAAACTAAATAATGTGAGAAAAAGAAAACCTACGTACAGCTAAATACAATCACCCATCTTCAGTTAAATGCCAGTTCTTCAAAATTTCCTGATCTCTATTAATTTGTTCTTCCTCTCAGAGCACTGTTACAATTTCCTTCATTTGATGTGCCAAGTCGTTAAGTTTTGTGTGATTATTTGATGAATGTATATCTCCTGTGCTGGACTATAATCATGTAGGTGGAGCCCATGCCTGCTTTCTGCTCACCATTGAACCCTAAAACCTCATCTAGTGCCTGGAACGTAGAAGTACTACTCAGTAAATATTTCTGAGTCAATGATTGGGTGTAAAATGTTTCCATTATATTTTTACCACTAGTTATAACTTTGAAATAGCATCCAGTGGTGCAAATAATCCACTATTGTACTGACACTAACTTATTAGGAGACCCTGAAAATATCACTTCCTTCTCTGCCTTTGCTGGTATTTCTTCAGCACCAAAATGAGGATTAAAACCATCTGAATCACCTACCTTTCTTTATATGGTTGCTGTGCCAGTTATTATTGCTGCAATAACAAAAGCACTTAAAACTTAGAGGTATAAAATAATTGTATGATACTCACAGTTTCTGTCGGTCAGGAATTTGAACAGGGCAGAGTGGACTTTATTGTTTCTGCTCCAAGATGTTTGCAGCACACCTGGGAAGATTCAAAGATTGGAGATGACTCTTTGGCTGGGAGCTGGAATTATCTGGAGGCATCTTAACTTACATATTTGGCAATTGGTGGTGGCTGTTGACTAGAATCTCAGCTGGGCTGTTGGCCAGAAAAGCCTATGAGTGGTGTTTCCTGGTGTCCTCTCAAGTGGACTAGTTTGGACTTCGTTGCATCAGAGAAGCTAAGTTCCAAGGGTGAGCATCAAAAGAGAACCGGAAAGAATCATTTTCTATGATCTAACTCAAAAGTTACACAGCCTCACTTACACACCCAAGTCCGCCCAGGTTCAAGGTGATGGAGTTTATAGACCCTACCAATTAATGGAAGGAGTGTGAAATTCACATTGTAGGAAGAGCATGTAGATTGGAAATATTATAGCATTTTTGGAATGTACACAGTTGCTTTGATGACCAAAGAAGGTACCAGGAGAAATACCAAACTGCACCTATAAGAGTTAATTTTTGTCCAAACCTAGACCTTTGTTAATCTAACAAAATCTTTGAATTATGCATTTCTGAGGCTTCTTTATGGTTTTTATTGTTATCTTTATGCTGTTGTATTGGTTCTTAATGGAAATTCAAATCCCAGGAAAGAAATGAAACACTGATTAAAACAAAATGGATGGACATAAGTATAAATTAGAAGTGAAAAAAACGGTTAATAAACAGAAAATTATTAACTAAAATGTGCAAATAAAACAATAAGATGATTTTTATCTGCCAAATTAGCCTACAAATGACAATGTCAGCAAGGACTCTATCCCAACTGCTGGTAGGAGTGGGTATTATTTATCTATTGATGTGTAACAAATTATTCCAAAATGTAGCAAGTTAAAACAACAAATATTTATTATCTTACTTGGTTTCTGAGGGTCAAGAATCCAGCAGTAGCTTAGCTGGGTGGTCCTGGCGCAGGAGCTCTAATGAGTGGCCATCGAAGTGTTGGCCAGGACTGCAGTCATCTAAAGGCTGAAACAGGGCTGGAAGGTCTGCTTGCAAGATGGCTCACACCTATGGCTGCTGATGGAGGCCTCGGGTCCTTGCTGGCTCTTGGCAGGAAGCCTTAGTTCCTTGCTACGTGTACCACTCTTTGGGGCTGCATAAGTGTTCTTATGATATGGCACCTGGCTTCCTCTAGAGCATGGGATTTAAGAGAGAGCAAAGTAAATGCCACAGTGTCTTTTATGACCAGCCATAAAAAATTTCTATAATAAAATATTGATTTACACAGGTCAAGCCTATTCATTATAGAAGGAATTAGACAAGGGCATAAATAACAGGAGGTAGGTTTATTTGGCATAATCACCAATAAATTGGTATGACTACACTGGATAGCAATTTTATAATATGTATCAAAGCCTTAAAAATGTTTCACAGCAGAAAGTTGGCTTTCAAAGAATGTTTGTTCAAGGAATCATTAAATAAATAAACAAACCAGTAGTTTCAATTCTAGGAATCACTCTAAGGAAATAATGAGATGGAGATGACAAAGATTTATATACCAAGATGTTAATTATACATAAATTGTTACAGGATCAAGTAGAAATAAACTAAATGTACAAATAACGGAATCATCAAGTAAATTATAACACACTGTATCTTTTTATTCTTTTGAATTTTATTTTATTTTTTTATACAGCAGGTTCTTATTAGATATCCATTTTATACATATTAGTATATACATGTCAATCCCAATCTCTCAGTTCATCACACCACCACCACAACCCCCACCATTTTCCCCACTTGGTGTCCAAATGTTTGTTCTCTACATCTGTGCCTCTATTTCTGCCCTGCAAACCAGTTCATCTGTACCATTTTTCTAGATTCCACATATATGCGTTAATATACGATAGTTGTTTTTCTCTTTCTGACTTACTTCACTGTGTATGACAGTCTCTAGATCCAGCCAAGCCTCTAAAATGACCCAATTTCATTCCTTTTTATAGGTGAGTAATATTCCATTGTATATATGTACCACAACTTCTTCATCCATTTGTCTGTCAATGGGAATGGGCATTTAGGTTGCTTCCAAGACCTGACTATTGTAAATAGTGCTGCAGGGCTTCCCTGGTGGCACAGTGGTTGAGAGTCCACCTGCCAATGCAGGGGACACGGGTTCGTGCCCCGGTCCGGGAAGATTCCACATGCTACTGAGTGGCTGGGCCCGTGAGCCATGGCCGCTGAGCCTGCACATCCAGAGCCTGTGCTCTGCAACGGGAGAGGCCACAACAGCAAGAGGCCCGCGTACAGCAAAAAGAAAATAATAAAAATAAAAAAATTAAAAAAAAGTAAATAGTGCTGCAATGAAAAATGGGGTGCATGTCTCTGTGAATTATGGTTTTTTCAGGGTATATGCCCAGTAGTGGGATTGCTGGGTCATATGGTAGTTCTATTTGTAGTTTTTTAAGGAAACTCAATACTGTTCTCAATATAAATTTACATTTCCACCAAAAGTGCAAGAGGGTTCCCATTTCTCCACACCCTCTCCAGCATTTGTTGTTTGTAGATTTTCTGATGATGGCCATTCCGACTGATGTGAGGTGATACCTCACTGTAGTTTTGATTTGCATTTCCCTAATGATTAATGATGTTGAGCAATCTTTCATGTGTTTTCTGGCAGTCTGTATATCTTTGGAGAAATGTCTATTTAGGTCTTCTGCCCATTTTTGGATTGGGTTGTTTGTTTTTTTGTCATTGAGCTGCATGAGTTGCTTATAAATTTTGGAGATTAATCCTTTGTCAGTTGCTACATTTGCAAATATTTTCTCCCATTCTGAGGGCTGTCTGTTGGTCTTATTTATGGTTACCTTTGCTGCGCAAAAGCTTTGAAGTTTCATTAGGTCCCATTTGTTTATTTTTGTTTTTATTTGCATTTCTCTAGGAGGTGGGTGAAAAAGGATCTTGCTGTGATTTATGTCATAGAGTGTTCTGCCTGTGTTTTCCTCTAAGAGTTCAACAGTGTCTGGCCTTACGTTTAGTTCTTTATTCCATTTTGAGTTTATTTTTGTGTATGGTGTTAGGGATTGTTCTAATTTCATTTTTCTACATGTAGCTGTCCAGCTTTCCCAGCACCACTTATGGAAGAGGCTGCCTTTTCTCCACTGTATATTCCTGCCTCCTTTATCAAAGATAAGGTGACCATATGTGTGTGGGTTTATCTCTGGACTTTCTATCTTGTTCCACTGATCTATATTTCTGTTTTTGTGCCAGTACCATACTGTCTTGATTACTGTCGCTTTGTAGTATAGTCTGAAGTCAGGGAGCCTCATTCCTCCTGCTCCATTTTTCTTTCTAAAGATTGCTTTGGCTCTTCGGGGTCTTTTGTGCTTCCATACAAATTGTGGAATTTTTTTGTTCTACTTCTGTGAAAAATGCCAGTGGTAGTTTGACAGGGATTGCACAGAATCTGTAGATTGCTTTGGGTACTATATACATTTTCACAATGTTGATTCTTCCAATCCAGGAACATGGTATATCTCTCCATCCATTTGTATCATCTTTAATTTCTTTCATCAGTCTTATAATTTTCTGCATACAGGTCTTTTGTCTCCTTAGGTAGGTTTATTCCTAGATATTTTATTCTTTTTGTTGCAATGGTAAATGCGAGTGTTTTCTTGATTTCACTTTCAGATTTTTCATCATTAGTGTATAGGAATGCAAGAGATTTCTGTGCATTAATTTTGTATCCTGCTACTTTACCAAATTCATTGATTAGCTCTAGTAGTTTTCTGGTAGTATCTTTAGGATTCTCTATGTATAGTATCATGTCATCTGCAAACAGTGACAGCTTTACTTCTTCTTTTCCGACTTGGATTCCTTTTATTTCCTTTTCTTCTCTGATTGCTGTGGCTAAAACTTCCAAAACTATGTTGAATAAGAGTGGTGAGAGTGGGCAACCTCGTCTTGTTCATGATCTTAGTGGAAATGCTTTCAGTTTTTCACCATTGAGGATGACGTTGGCTCTGGGTTTTTCATATATTGCCTTTACTATGTTAAGGAAAGTTCCCTCTATGCCTACTTTCTGCAGGGTTTTTATCAAAAATGGGTGTTGATTTTTTTCAAAAGCTTTCTCTGCATCTATTGAGATGATCATAGGGTTTTTCTCCTTCAATTTGTTAATATGGTGTATCTTGCTGATTGATTTGCATATATTGAAGAATCCGTGCATTCCTGGGATAAACCCCACTTGATCATAGTGTATGATCCTTTTAATGTGCTGTTGGATTCTGTTTGCTAGTATTTTGTTGAGGATTTTTGCATCTATGTTCATCAGTGATACTGGCCTGTAGTTTTCTTTCTTTGTGACATCTTTGTCTGGTTTTGGTATCAGGCTGATGGTGGCCTTGTAGAATGGGTTTGGGAGTGTTCCTCCCTCTGGTATATTTTGGAAGACTTTGAGAAGGATAGGTGTTAGCTCTTCTCTAAATATTTGATAGAATTTGCCTGTGAAGCCATCTGGTCCTGGGCTTTTGTTTGTTGGAAGATTTTTAATCACAATTCCAATTCCAGTGCTTGTGATTGGTCTGTTCATATTTTCTATTTCTTCCTGGTTCAGTCACGGAAGGCTGTGCATTTCTAAGAATTTGTCCATTTCTTCCAGGTTGTCCATTTTACTGGCATATAGTTGCTTGTAGTTATGTCTCATGATCTTTTGTATTTCTGCAGTGTCAGTTGTTACTTCTCCTTTTTCATTTCTAATTCTATTGATTTGAGTCTTCTCCCATTTTTTCTTGATAAGTCTTTTAAAATGTTTATCAATTTGTTTGTCGTCTCAAAGAACCAGCTTTTAGTTTTATTGATCTTTGCTATCATTTCCTTCATTTCTTTCTGATCTGATCTTCATGATTTCTTTCCTTCTGCTAACTTTGGGGTTTCTTTGTTCTTCTTTCTCTAATTGCTTTAGGTTCAAGGTTAGTTTGTTTATTTGAGATGTTTCTTGTTTTTTAAGGTAGGGTTGTATAGCTATAAACTTTCTTCTTAGAACTGCTTTTGCCACATCCCATAGGTTTTGGGTCATTGTGTTTTCATTGTCATTTGTTTCTAGGTATTTTTTGATTTCCTCTTTGATTTCTTCAGTTATCTTTTGGTTATTAAGTAGTGTATTGTTTAGCCTCCATGTGGTTGTATTTTTTACAGACTTTTTCCTGTAATTGATATCTAGTCTCATAGCGTTGTGGTTGGTAAGATACTTGATACAATTTCAATATTCTTAAATTTACCAAGGCTTTATTTGTGACCCAAGATATGATCTATCTTGGAGAATGTTCCATGAGCACTTGCGAAGAATGTGTAATTTGTTGTTTTTGGATGAAATGTCCTATAAATATCAATTAAGTGCATCTTGTTTAATGTATCATTTAAAGCTTGTGTTTCCTTATTTATTTTCATATTGGATGATCTGTCCATTGGTGAAAGTGGGGAGTTAAAGTCCCCTACTATGATTGTCTTACTGTCGATTTCCCCTTTTATGGCTGTTAGTATTTGCCTTATGTATTGAGGTGCTCCTATGTTGGGTGCATAAATATTTACAATGGTTATCTCTTCTTCTTGGATTGATCCCTTGATCATTATGTAGTGTCCTTCTTTGTTTCTTGTAATAGTCTTTGTTTTAATGTCTATTTTGTCTGATATGAGAATTGCTATTCCAGCTTTCTTTTGATTTCCATTTGCATGAAATATCTTTTTCCATCCCCTCACTTTCAGTCTGTATGTGTCCCTAGGTCTGAAGTGGGTTTCTTGTAGACTGCATATATATGGGTCTTGTTTTTGTATTCATTCAGCCAGTCTATGTGTTTTGGTTGGAGCATTTAATCCATTTACATAAAAGGTAAGTATCAATATGTATGCTCCTATTACCATTTTCTTAATTGTTTTAGGTTTGTTTTTGTAGGTCTTTTCCTCCTCTTGTGTTTCCTGCCTAGAGAAGTTCCTTTAGCATTTGTTGTAAAGATGGTTTCATGGTGCTGAATTCTCTTAGCTTTTACTTGTCTTCAAAGGTTTTATCTTCTCTGTCAAATCTGAATGAGATCTTTGCTGGGTAGAGCTATCTTGGTTGTAGGTTTTTCTCCTTCATCACTTTATATATGTCCTGCCACTCCCTCCTGGCTTGCAGTTTCTGCTGAAAGATCAGCTGTTAACGTTATGCGGATTCCCTTGTGTGTTATTTGTTGTTTTCCTTTGCTGCTTTTAATATTTTTTCTTTGCATTTAATTTTTGATAGTTTGATTAATATGTCTTAGCATGTTTCTCCTTGGATTTATCCTGTATGGGACTCTGTGTTTTCTGGACTTGATTAACTATTTCCATTCCCATATTAGGGAAGATTTCAACTACAATCTCTTCAAATATTTTCTCAGTCCCTTTCTTTTTCTCTTCTTCTTCTGGGATCCCTATAATTCGAATGTTGGTGCATTTAATGTTGTGTCAGAGGTCTCTGAGACTGTCCTCAATTCTTTTCATTCTTTTTTCTTTATTCTGCTTTGCAGTAGTTATTTCTACTATTTTATCTTCCAGGTCACTTATCCGTTCTTCTGCCTCAGTTTTTCTGCTATTGATCCCATCTAGAGAATTTTTCAGTTCATTTATTGTGTTGTTCATCACTGTTTGTTTGCTCTTTAGTTCTTCTAGTTCCTTGTTAAACGTTTCTTGTATTTTCTCCATTCTATTTCCAAGATTTTCGATCATCTTTACTATCATTATTCTGAATTCTTTTTCAGGTAGACTGCCTACTGCCTCTTCATTTGTTAGGTCTGTTAGGTTTTTGCCTTGTTCCTTCATCTGCTGTGTGTTTCTCTGTCTTCTCATTTTGCTTAACTTACTGTGTTTGGGGTCTCCTTTTCACAGGCTGCAGGTTCGTAGTTCCCATTGTTTTTGGTGTCTGTCCCCAGTGGCTAAGGTTGGTTCAGTGGGTTGTGTAGGCTTCCTGGTGGAGGGGACTAGTGCCTGTGTTCTGGGGGATTAGGCTGGATCTTGTCTCTTTGGTGGGTAGGTCCACGTCTGGTGGTGTGTTTTTGGGTTTCTGTGGCTTTATTATGATTTTAGGCAGCCTCTCTGCTAATGGATGGGGTTGTGTTCCTGTCTTTCTAGTTGTTTGGCATAGGGTGTCCAACACTGTAGTTTGCTGGTCGTTGAGTGGAGCTGGGTCTTGGCGTTGAGATGGCGATCTCTGGGAGATTTTCGTCTTTTGATATTACGTGGAGCTGGGAGGTCTCTTGTGGACCATGGTCCTGAACTTGTCTCTCTCACCTCAGAGGCAGTCCTGATGCCTGGCTGGAGCACCAAGAGCCTGTCATCTACATGGCTCAGAATAAAAGGGGGAAGAAAAAGAAAGAAAGAAAAAGAAAGTAAAATAAAATAAATTAAAATAAAGTTATTAAAATAAGAAGTAATTATTGAAAATATTTTAAGTAATAAAAAAACAAGAAAAAAAGAAAGAAGAGAGCAACCAAACCAAAAAACAAATCCACCAATGATAACAAGTGCTAAAAACTGTAGAAAAGAAAAAAAAAAAAAAACGGAGAGACAGAACCCTAGGACAAATGGTAAAAGCAAAACTATACAGACAAAATCACATACAGAAGCACACACATACACACTCACAAAAGGAGAAAAAGGGAAAAATATGTATATATCGTTGCTCCCAAAGTCCACCTCCTCAATTTGGGATGATTCGTTGTCTATTCAGGTATTCCACAGATGAAGCGTACATCAAGTTGATTGTGGGGATTTAATCCGCTACTTCTGAGGCTGCTGGGAGAGATTTCCCTTTCTCTTATTTGTTCGCACAGCTCCCAGGGGCTCAGTTTTGGATCTGGATACGCCTCTGCGTGTAGGTCGCCTGAGGGCGTCTGTTCCCCCCCAAGACAGGACGGGGTTAAAGGAGCCGCTGACTCGGGGTCTCTGGCTCACTCAGGCCGGGGGTGGGGGGGGGGAGGGGCACGGAGTGCGGGGCGGGCCTGCGGCGGGAGAGGCCGGCATGACGTTGCACCAGCCTGAGGCGCGTCGTGCGTTCTCCCGAGGAAGTTGTCCCTGGATCACGGGACCCTGGCAGTGACTGGCTGCACAGGCTCCCGGGAGGGGACGTGCGGATAGTGACCTGTGCTTGCACACAGGCCTCTTGGTGGCGGCAGCAGCAGCCTTAGCTTCTCATGCCCGTCTCTGGGGTCCGCGCTGATAGCCGCGGCTCGCGCCAGTCTCTGGAGCTCCTTTAAGCGGCGCTCTTAATCCCCTCTCCTCGCACACCAGGAAACAAAGAGGCAAGAAAAAGTCTCTTGCCTCTTCGGCAGCTCCAGACCTTTTCCCGGACTCCCTCCCGACTAGCCGTGGTGCACTAACCCCTGAAGGGCTGTGTTCACGCCGCCAACCCCAGTCCTCTCCCTGGGATCTGACCTCCGAAGCCCGAGTCTCAGCTCCCAGCCCTGCCCGCCCCGGCGGGGAGCAGACAAGCTTCTCGGGCTGGTGACTGCCGGTCGGCCCTGATCCTCTGTGCGGGAATCTCTCCGCTTTGCCCTCCGCACCCCGTGGCTGCACTCTCCTACATGGCTCCAAAGCTTCCCCTCTCCGCCACCCGCAGTCTCTGCCCGCGAAGGGGCTTCCTAGTGTGTGAAACCTTTCCTCCTTCACAGCTCCCTCCCCGAGATGAAGGTCCTGTCCCTATTCTTTTGTCTCTGTTTTTTCTTTTCCCTACCCAGGTACGTATGGAGTTTCTTGCCTTTTGGGAGGTCTGAGGTCTTCTGCCAGCGTTCAGTAGGTGTTCTGTAGGAGCTGTTCCATGTGTAGATGTATTTCTGATGTATTTGTGGGGAGGAAGGTGATCTCCACGTCTTACTCTTCCGCCATCTTGAAGCTCCCTCCAACAATATAGTTTTGTAAATGCAATATTTCTATAATCAGAAATAGTACATATTTGAATGTTCATTTATTGCTCTTCCTTCTCATGCACATTCTTCTCAACAATTCATGCAACCCTACACAGTCTTGACAAAAAAGACATAACTAAAGTTTTGCACTTTCTATTATGTTAATATTTAAATGTTACGCACATAGAGAACTAAATTCCTTATCTTAAGGTCTATGATCACTAGAAAGTCAGCAATCTGCATAGCAACTTATCAAACTATATTTTTGCTATTATAAATTGGAGATGGTTTTTATTTGCATGTCACAAAATTATCTATTCTGGAAAATACTGCTATTAAAATAATAGAAATCACTGTTTGAGTAAATATACAATGAATACCATTTGGAGATAAACATACTTTTTGTTTCTTTTTTTTTTTTTTCCTTTCTCCAGATAATTCTAGTGGCTTTAGACTCTACAAATAATCAGTCTGGTGTTTTATGTCCCAGCAATTCTGAAGTTCACTTTGTTCTGTCTACATGTCATAGAGTCACTAAAATCTTTCACCCAGAAATTCTAAATCTTTTTACAAATGGCGTATTAAGACACATATCCCTGCAAGGAAATGAAATAATTTGATTGTATAAGTAAGGTAACACAAGCAAGAGTTAAATGACAAACAGTACTCCCAAAGCAAATTTTGAAAAGCCCTTGAATGAAGAGGCTTTTTCCAGAAAGACCAGCCTCTTTCATCAAGAGTCTTTAATATTCTTGTCCTTCTTTGCAAATAACCACAAAGAAAGAACTTGAAACTTTGCACTGGAATATTCAACGTGTCCAAAACATCTCAATGCAACAAATGAAAAATTCAAATAAAAATTTAAAATAAGAGCTATCATATTCCATTACACATTAATAAGACCATTTTCTGTTCTTCTTTAAAAATTAAAATCAACGAATCCGTGTTGAAATAAATAAATATATCCTTGCTGTATCTTCCTTATTTGAAAAAAAATAATATACTTCAAAGTAAAAACCAAGTTAAAAGAAATTATAATTGGGACAAGACTAATAAAATGTTTTCATACATTCATTTTGAGGTCATTAATATTTTACCTCTCCCATCATTAAACTCAGAACAAGTGCAGTCAGATATGATATTAATTAAAATGCTCTACACTTCTATCAGTGTTGATTAGTTACTAATACAAAAGTGTTAGAATTTTTATGAAACAACTTAAAAATTTACCCCCAAAGAAGATGGAAACCACATATTTAATAACAGATGCCAAATATGAGATTGTTCTCTCTTTAGAAGTATAATTCACCACTTAAATACTAAGAACTGGAGAAGTGATATATTCTTCTCTATGGGTCTTTTTCTGTCTTCAGACATAAGGACTGAGGACTCATCACAGTTAAGCTGAAAACAGGTTATTGGCACATTAGTAAGTTATCCAAAAGCTGTTCGGCAAATTGCCAACTGTATAAAGGAAAATGTGTGGGTTTTGCTACAAAACCTACAATCAATCTAATATATAGAAAAGTCCTCCTTTGGAGTCTGTATATAGTATGAATCAATCACTTACGTTTACAATTGCAAATAGTAAGTCTGATAAATCGACATCTCAAAATACAAAATTTATATCTAGAAAATATAAAGTATCATTTTAGAGGTATTTGAATAAATAGATTGACGTTATCTCTGCTCTTTTAAAAGAAAATCAAGGAAGAAAATTTTAAAATTTATCTGTCATCATTCTATTTTGAAAGTATATTATCTATCCTTAACTCAAACAATATGCTATGTTGAAGAAACAAATGCTACCCACGGGATAGAGATGGCACTGTCTCTCTTCACATACAATATAGAATTTCCAAATGCTATCTAAATTTCTTCATAAACATGCCTTGTACCCACTGGAGAGAGAGGCAATGGGATTTAGCAGTTAAGAGCACAGACTACTGTCATGGATGATTATAATAGTACATACCCCATAGAGAGTTTTTGCAAGGAATAAATGAGTAATGTAATAAAGTAAATAACTTGTTTTACTTATTTATTGTTTGGCTGCCTCATGTGGCATGCGGGATCTTAATTCCCCGACCAGGGATTGAAACTGTGCCCCTGCATTGGGAAAGTGGAGTCTTAACCACTGAATCACCAGGTAAGTCCCCAAAGTAAAGAACTTAGAAAAGTGTCTGCCACATCACAAGTGCTACGTGGGCCCGGCGCCCTGGCCTGGGGCAGCGCGAGCGCCCGAAGCTGCAGCTGGACACCGAGATGCCCGGTGAACAGCCGACAGAGGAGGAGAAGGAGGAAGGGATGCAAGAAGAGATGGTGCTGCTGGTGAAGGGTGAGGAGGATGAGGGTGAAGAGAAGTATTAAGTGGTGAAACTCAAGATCCCCATGGACAACAAGGAGGTCCCGAGCGAGGCGCCAGCCCCGTCGGCGTACCTGGTGCACTTACATGCGTGCTGGGACTCCGTGCCTTGTCGCGCCGCTCCACATTGGCCAAGCACGCCCGCATACACACGGGCGAGCGGCCCTTTGCGTGCACCGAGTGCGGCCGGCGCTTCTCGCAGAAGTCGGCGCAGACCAAACACAGCCGCACCCATTCGGGCGAGGGGCCTTACGAACGCCCGGAATGAGACAAGCGCTTCTCGGCCGCCTCGAACCTGCGGCGGCACCGCCGTCGCCCCACAGGCGAGAAGCCTTACGCTGCGGCCGCCACTTCGCGCAGAGCTCCAACTACGCACAGCACCCGCGCGTGCACAGGGGCGAGAAGCCGTACTCGTGCCCGGACTGCAGACGCGCCTTCGGCGGCAGTTCGTGCCTGGCGCGCCACCGACGCACGCACACGGGCGAGCGGCCGTACGCATGCGCCGACTGCAGCACGCCCTTCGCCCAGAGCTCGGCGCTGGCCAAGTACCGGCGCGTGCACACGGGCGAGAAGCTTCGCTCCTGCGCTGTGTGTGGCCTCGGCTTCGGCCACCACTCCAACCTGGAGGAGCATGCGCGCACGCACACAGGCGAGCAGCCCTACCCACGTGCCGAGTGCCGCCGGCGCTTCCGCCTCAGCTCGCACTTCGTCAGCCACCGTCGCACGCACATGCGGCGCCGTCTCTGTATCTGCGCGGGCTGCGGCTGGGACTTCAAGCTACCTGCCGGAGGCACTGCCACCGAGCGCTGCCCAGATTGTGAGTGCAGTTGAACCACCATTCTTGTCTCCGCGGGGTGCGAACTGGGGAGGGGCACGCTGGTATCCCGACCTGGGCCTGCGTTAACCTGGACAACTCCTTGCCGCGCCATCTGCGTCTCAGATAGGGTGGGACGGCGGCCCTGGCTGCCCTGGAACTGGGAGACAGGGAGGATCCCCTACTGGGGTCCCTGGAAACGCGCCCACCTCCCCCTCATTAGAGTGAATAAAGTATTATATCCTCATCCCACCCGTGCCTGTGAATGAAGTGGGTGGGGTGTGAATTAGGAGGAAAGTTGGGGGTCTCCCCAGGCTTAGGTGATTTAGGTGAATTGTCATGGAGTCAAGTGGGGCTATAAGCCCAAAAGTGTTCCAGGAACTGGTTTTGTGTGTGTGTGGAGTCATTCCATGCTTGGCTCTTGGTTACGTCTTCATGACCTCAGACCTGGAAGGGTCCATTAATTTAGCGCGTTCGTGATCAACAGGCAGTGCATTCTGCAGAGCTTTGAGTGAGCCGGCATGAACCTCATGGAACTCAGTCTAGTAAAGAGAAGCAATAGTGGAAACTTTAGCACTAGGTTAAAGAACTTCAGTGCTACATTATTATTAGCTCATTTTCATCCTCAAAGCATCCCAAAGTTAGGTAACTCTTTTACTTCAATTTCTGCAGGTGAGTAAATAGGTACTGACAGCCAGTGAATGGCACAGTGGGGATAAGTACACAGGCAAGTGCAGTCCCTTATCATTGGAGCTCTAATGGGGGAGTTGTTGGATAGGAGAGGTCTTCAATGCAATCTTGGAGTTGAGAGAGGCTCTTCTCAGAGGTGGCTTTTAAGCTGGTCTTAAGGTCAAGAGAGTTGGGGTTGAGGACGTATGGAGAGAACCCCTGAACCCACATGCCAGACTTGTTAGAGCAGCAGATGTCCTGTAGGGTGGAAGGTAGGGACAACAAGCAAGTACGTTGGCAGGAGACAGACCACTAAGGACCCTGGAAGCCAGGTTAAAGGTTCCAAGGCCACAAAGAAGCCTTGAGGGATTAGAGGGGAGGGAGGGATATGGCATATTATTGAGCTAGAATTAATAGGAGTTAAAGTGGACGTGGGGAAAGGAGAGATGGGGCTGATTTCATTTCTTAGCTTGGGTGACTGCAGGCAGTGTCATTGAGATGGGGACACGGGATGAGGAACAGAACCAGAGTTGAAAGAAAAAGAAAAAGAAGAAAAAAAAAGTGCTACCTGTTAGCTTCTTTTTTTCCTGATCATTTCTGGTCTTGCTGACACAACTAGTTCACCAATACTTCCTGTATTACTGTGAATCCATGCGAATGTGACCTGCTACCCATACATAAATACTAAAATTCCTTATCTGGGATGCTCATTTGGGTCCTTTGTCATTCATTGCCCTGAATTTCAGTATTTGAGGGTATAATTCTGATATAAATGTGAGACAACGTCATACCTCATTTTTAGCATTCCTCTCAAACAATTAGCCTGCTTCTCTGAGGATCAGGACTGTGTTTTACTCATCTTTTATCAGAGCAACAGCCAGGCACATAACAAGCACTCATGGAACTGATTTGAATATTTATGATCCCCATCTAAGCCAACATCATCATATTAGCATATTAGCATCTGGTAACTGAAAAAAAAAAAGAGGGGGAAACTCTGCTGGGAAACTCATGAAAAACTGCATAAAATTCACTAGGTGATTACCCAAGTTTTGTCTTTGGAGCAAGGGGAATATATTAGAGCAAACATGGCGACTATGAACCCTAGCAGCTGTCTTGGTGTCCTGTAGGGACTTCCCAGTGGCCTGGATTTCACCTAGAAATGTTACACTAATCCCTGTCAAAGGTGTGAGGCTGTGACTCTAGTGGCAACATTGTGACTACTTTAACTTATTGCTGTCCAGTGACTAGATTGTTTGATTTTTTTTTTTTCTTTCCATTACTTGGATTGTATTTGAGCAAATGGATTAGAAGTTTGTGTATTGTGAAGCCAGCACCTTGGGGTTCCGTCAGTGCCTTGTCCCCGGCCCCTGCAGAACGCTGGGGAAAAGTTCCACCTCCACAAGTCCCGGCAAGCCACCTAAAGAATGTCTGCATTCTCTCTAATCTGAAGCCTCAGGGATGTTGACACAACACTTCCTCCTCCCAGCAAGCCCCTCCCAGTGTCTTCCCACAGCCTACCCTTAGCAGCTCTTTTCAGGACATCCCTAATTTGCTAGGGTATCAGATTGTACCATAAAGGTAAATGACAGATACAGCCAAAATTATTCTTATACCTGAGGACTCTTATGGTGGAGGGTTTGTGTAAAGAGTTAATAGATACGGAATGTTTTTAAAACCATTATCGTAAAATACATGTTCTAAGCCATAACTGCTATCCCTCTGTCCAGACAACCAGTGTAACCACATCCCTTCCTAGAAGGCTTTGGAGCCACCACTTTAATTATATGCATTTCAATAATATATATTAAGACTTTACCACTCTACTATTTTTAGTGTTTATTTTCTCTTCTTTACTACTGTTTACTGTTTTATTTTCCTCTTGGCCATGTATACTCCTTTATGTCCTCTACTCTCTTAAAAGTGTTGAACTATAACTTATTTCTGGAACAATCTCTTTTTCTATCCCTGTGAAGACCCAGATGGAAGTTGAAAGAGGGGACTCTCCACCAACTGGCCATTATGGGAAGATAAGGAGGACATGCAGCCTCACAGGAGGCCTGCAGGGAGTAATCGCAGAGCTGCAAATGTGGGGAGAAGGCTTAGCTAGCCCCACCAGCGGTAAAGATTTTATCTCAGTGAGTTGTTGAAAGAGACATGCAGATCATCAAGTGAGGCAGAGGCCAAGAAAGTCAGAGTAAAAAGTCTGATCACTTCAGGAGATGCATGTAAAGTAATCAAGGGCAGGATAATGGCCACTTTCTGAAAGTGGAGCTGGACAGGAACCGCCCAACCCTGCCATCTGCTAAGACATCAGGCTCAATTCCCAGCAGTCTGGCAACCCGCAGCAGAGACTCAGTGTAAACAGCCGGAGCATCGTCCATCCTCCAGCAACAGTAGCGAACTGCCTGGTGCCATGGCCCTGTGCTTTCGCGTGCGATGTCCCCTGTGCCTGGAATTTCAAACTTTACTCCTTAAATTGGAAAAAGTGCATTTATCTTTTAATCTCAAGTGTAACTTTCTCCCGCCACCTCACGGATAAGGTATCCTTCCTCTGTGCTCTGACAATAATCATATTGGAGTTGAATTACCTATTTGTGTATATCAGCTCAATAGACTGAGATTCCCTTGAAGACATAAATTTTTTTTCATCTCTGTATCCCCAGAAATGCCTTACACGTTGTGCTCAGTACATACATGTTGATGAGCAAGTGAGTAAGTCAACAAATAAGGAAAGGATGAATGGATCCTTGAGCATTTGTGGTTTTGACAGAGAGACAAGCGACTGTGGGGACCCTTCTGGGACTGAGGGTTTTGGCGGGTGGGATGAAGCGACGATATGGAATCCTGCCATCTCACTGAGCCTGAGCAAGGGACAGAGCTGCCTGCAGGACACCAGGCACCTCAGAAACACAGGGACGGCACCTGGACACGTGCACTACCTCTGATAACAGTGACTTCTCAGGGAACCAGAATCTCTTTCCTCTTCTTCCTACCTCCAACCAGAGTTAAGAAATAAGAAACCACATACTGCTGACATTTCTCCTTTAGAACCTTTTACGTTAAAATGGACTTTCCTGCTTGGGAAGTAAGCCCTTTGAGAAATAACAGCAACTATATTCTGTGTAGCAGAAAGCACGTTATCACCATGGAGATAACAGCAATGCCACCTCTGAGGCTAGTGATAAGAAGTTAGTTTAAAATTCTCCAGAGAACTGAGATTAAAGAAGAATAACAATCTTTGGGGGCAAATCTGTTCCACAATTTTGAATAAGGGAAATAAAAGATCTCAGGTAAAGCCTCTTCAGTCAATGATTTCAATGGTGTTTTATCCTTATTAATGAGTTTATTCTTACACAGTATGTTGGGCTGTATTAAAATGATTGTGGGGAATTCCCTGGTGGTCCAGTGGTTAGGACTCTGCACTAGAGCTGCAGGGGTCCCGGGCTCAGTCCCTGGTCAGGGTACTGTGCTAAGATCCTGCAAGCCATGTGGTGCAGCCAAAATAAATAAATAAAATTAAATGATTGCATTTTATAATGAAGAGAAGGGAATATTGCTACCACAAAGCAAGGACCTGACTCCTTTTCACTTACTAGTTTGTTCAAACATTGTTTCCTAGAAATCATGTTTAGAAATGTCTCATCTAACTCCCCCACCTCAGAAAGTACCACTCACTTTTGTGCTTTCAAACATCAGTTTGTCAGACCGTATCAGAGAAATTAATAAGTGTAGTAACACTCTCAAGCCTAAATAATAGAAATGAATGAATGGTATTATTAGACCATATGATCTGCATATACGTCTTCATTTTTTAGGGTATAAAGCAAGTTTTTTAAAGTTTAATACCATAACTTAGAACATAAAGATCAAAGTCTAAATACAATCCACATTCTTCATTCCCCAACCGGAAACACTCTCTAAAGTGGCATACACATATGTATACTTTTTGATTATAACAAAAGTAAGCCTGATGCTGTTACTCTGTCTTACAGGTTTAGAAAGCTTAAGCTCAGAATCATGAAGCAGGATGTCCAAAGTCATATAGTTCACATGCAATAGAATTTAAATTTGAACTTCATCCCTTGAATTAGTGAAATGTAAATAAATAGGGAGTTCTGGCAGATGGATAAATTAACTTTCATTGGACTATGGGCATTATTCAAATTCTGTAGGGTTTTTTCCTTCAAAATAAATAACATGATTCATCATAAATGTTAAAAATTACATAAGGAAAGTTCTCCAAATAATGTGAAAAAGCAAATAGGTTCAAAGAAAGACTCTGCAACAACAATAAAAATTAGGATATCCCTTTGGGCAGTATTTTTCAAACTGTGCTCTTCAGAACACTACTTTCACTGGATATTAAGAGATACTATATGGCGGGGGGGGAAGGATTCACCAAAAATTAGTTTATTTCTATTTAATAACAAGGAACAACCTCAAAAGGAAATTAAGAAACAATTCATATTTAAAATAACATTGGGAATTCCCTGGTGGTCTAGTGGTTAGGACTCTGAGCTTCCACTGCCAGGGCCTGGGTTTGATCCCTGGTCAGGGGACTAAGATCCTGAAAGGATCAAAATAAATAATACCAAAAATAAATAAATAAAATAGCATCAAATTATATGAACTAACCATACTGAAGTAATCATTTCACAGTATATACATGTATCAGATCATCATAGTGTACACCTTAAACCTACACAGTGTTAGATATAATGTTATATATACAACTTACACAGTGTTGTGCACATATAAACAACAATTTTGAAAAAGAAGAACAAAATTGGAGTTCTCACACTTCCTGATTTCAAAACTTACTGTAAAGGGACAGTAATCAAAACAGTGTGGTACTGGCATAAAGACAGACATGTACTCCAGTGGCACAGAAGAGAGCCCAGAAATAAATGTGGTCAAACGGCGTCGACAAGACTTCCAAGACCATTCAATGGAGAAAGGACAGTCTTTCCCGCAAATGGTGCTGAGAAAACTGGATATCCACAAAAGAATAAGATTGGTCCCTTACCTTATACCATATTCAAAAATGAACTCAAAATGAACCAGAAGGTGGCTCCTCCCACACAGTTTTGTATCTCAATAAATGGCAACCCCCTCTGACCAGTTGCTCAAGCAAGAAGTCTCAGTCATGGTTGTCTTCTCACTTAACATTATTCAGTCCATCAGAAGACCTATCAGCTTCTAAATAGATCCTGAATCTGACCACCTCTACTGTCTCCAAGCTAAAGTTGCCTCTCTTTTATACAGAGATTGCTAACTGGTTTTCCTTTTTTTCCTTCTCATTTTATATTGTCTCTTTGTACAGTCAGTTTTCCTCACTGCAGAGTCATTCCCTTAAAGGAAACCTGACCCCATTTCTCCTCCAGTGGAAACCCTGTCTTGGATTCTAATCTCACACTAAGTAAGAGTGGTCTAAAAGTCCTACACCACCCACACCCCCACCACCCTCCTTAACTCATCTAACACCACTCCTGACCCCATTCACTCTTCCCTAACACATCTGCTTCATTGCTTCCCTGGACAATACCCAGAATGTCTCCACCTCTGCACCTTGGCACTTGCTATTATTTCACCTGGAAGTTCTTCTTCCACAGACCTGCAGGCTGTTCCCTCCTCCCCTTCAGGTCTTGATCCTAATATCTCAGACTTGGAAGATTGTCTGTGACCACCTTATATAAAACAGGTCTGCTTACAGTGTTCTTTTAGTTTTTATTTGTTTGTTTTTTACTGTGCATACCACCATTTGAAATTTTATATGTATTTACTCGTTTGGGGTCTAGCTTAAAATTAGTTATGTATTTTGACTGTGGCATTCACTGCTAGAGAATAATATATTTTTAGCAAATATTAAAAATTATCTATATTTTTCCATCCTCAGGATTTATTTGAAATGGCATATTCAATTTAATTTCTGTCATATCATACCATACATCACAAAAATCCTATGAAATCTTGAATTTCTAGCAGTATAATGTATGCCTCTGATTGACATTTTATTTTGGCTGCAAGTGATTTTAATAAGCACTAAATATCCAATAAAAATATTGACTCCAAAGTCAAATTTGGGCAATCTGGCCACAGAGGAAACATTTTCAATATATCCTTGCTTTAGAGCAGTTTACCCCCAGCATCTTCCCATAAAATAACACAGTAATGATTCTACAAAAGAAGGTTCCAGAAAATAATTAGATGGAGTTGAAAATAAATCCTGCTCTTGTGAAGAAGTGACCAAAGGGTGCTGATCTTGTTCAATCCCTGATCTATCACTGTTGGAGTGGGAGAGATCTTCAGTGGTGTTGCAGAGGAAATTTCACAAAAATCATGTTTCTCGATAGCGGTGGATCAATTTTCCAGTAGAACTCCAAGCAGGAAGAGAGTCTTCTAGCAAAGCCCATTTAGCATGAATCTTCCATTACCCTGTATGAGCTCAGTAAAGGAGCAAAGAGGTAAAGAGTCAGAGTTGATTAATTGTAGAGCCACAACGAGCATTTTATACATTTTAAATAAAATCAAATACTTTCATACCAATACACTGAAAACCATCTACTATTTCTTCGTTCATTGAAAAAAAATTTATTGAGCACCTGCTGCAGGTCAGGTACTCTTCTAACACTGAGACTAAATGCAAAATAAGGCGGGGGGAGCGGTAAACCCTACTTTCAGGGAGCCTACATTCTACTGGAGAAAGGCAATGATCAATCAACTGAATCAATAGGTAATTAATGTTGATAGGTACTCTAAGGAAAATAAAGGCAGGTAAGAGGACAGATAGTAGTTAAAATGCTGGCAGGGCTCATACGTTTGATAAAGGTTCAGGGAAGGACTCTTGGATCAGGTGTCATTATATATAGAAAACCTGAATGAAGTGAGAGTGAGCTATGAGGCGAGCGCATAAATGCTTCTGGCGGAAGCGTCCCTGTGTGCCAAGGCCGAGGGCACTTAGCATGATTGAGATGCCGCAGGGCTGCAAGAGTGGCTGAAGGCGAGTGAGTGAGGCCAAGATTGGCCAGAGATGCAGATAGAGAAGCAGGTGAAGACCATTTCATAGAGAATGTTCCTTGCCATGGTAAGCACTTGGTAGTTCATTTGTAAGCTGTTACTGGGGTGGATGAGCACAGAGCAAGAGGAGGAACTGGAAGACACATTACAAACCTGATGCAACAGTCCAGGTGAGAGATGATAGAGGCTTGGACTAAAATTATTTAATTGATAGCTCAAAATTAGAATATATTTTGAAAGTAGAGCTGACAAGATTTTATAATTTGAAATATGGGGCTTAAGGGAAAAACATAACATTTGAGAGTCAGATCTCTGGGTCAAGATGAGATAAGTCAGTTAAGTGAATATAGACAGAGAAGAGGAAAGATCCAACAACGATACCCTGAGAGACTCCAGTATTTGAGGTCTTAGAGCTGAGTAGGATCCAACAAAGACAACAGAGAAGCAGTAGTCCAGTAAGGTAGGTACAAATAAAAAGGGAATGATATTCTGGTGACAAAGGGCAGACACAGTTTCAAAGAGGAAGGGCAACAGATGATGTCAAATGCTGCTGCTGCATCAGTAAGGTGAGGACTGGGAGTTGACCCCTGGATTTAGGAACATGGAGGACATGGATAAGAAACAGCTGTAGGATGATGTAGGAAGAAGGCCCTGCTGGAGGGGGTTTTGTAGAGAATGAGAAAACCGAAAGTGCTTGTTGCCGTTTTAAAGAAGTTTGCTCGTGAAGGACATAGAGAAATTGAACAAGACCTGGTAGGAAATGTGGAATCGAGAAGGTTTTTGGATAGAAAATATTTCAAGCAGCTTTTATATTTTCAAAGATGTGAAAAGATCCATTCTTATATTATCCCTTGGCAAATATCAGAGTTTTGTAGCTTCATTATAAGGTCCAAGGGGGGAAAAAAGCCAAATAGGTATTTTTCTCAATCCTATCATTTCCATGGCAATCTTTAAAGCATATTTTTTAAGGAATCTTTAGGGTACACTCCCGTTATAAAAATGCTAGCCAAGGCTCCTCTGGTGGCTCAGTGGTTGAGAGTCCGCCTGCCTATGCAGGGGACACGGGTTTGTGCCCCGGTCCGGGAAGATCCCACATGCCGCGGAGCGGCTGGGCCCGTGAGCCATGGCCGCTGAGCCTGCGCGTCCAGAGCCTGTGCTCCGCAACGGGAGAGACCACAATAGTGAGAGGCCCGCGTACCACAAAAAAAAAAAAAAAAAAAGGCTAGCCATTTGACGAAAATATATTTTAAAATTCTTGATATACATCAGTTTTAAATTCTTGATATACATCGGTTAAGCACAAAACTTAACATTTGGCTTCCCACAAAAAATAATAAAATTATTCATGAAATGGAAAAGAAAGAAAATGAGTGCTACCGATTTGTTTCTTATTTTCAGGAGAGAGAAAGTCTCCTGCCAGTAACTTCATTAAGAATATTTAACAACATAATGAATATTGCTAAATATTTAGTCCATGTGGCTTTTTTTTTTAATAACAATCTTCTAAACACAAAACCTTAGGACATATTTTGTAATTTTTTGTGGGAATTTCTACAGAAAATTAATGTCATCTAAAGCATCAATCGAACTTTCTGGTGGTATTACATTAGAAAATCCAGAAAATTCATGATACACTTATCCCTTGGACCAGATCGTTGGAGGCTTTTTCAGACCCACACGTGTTCCTCCAAATGGCCTTGAACAAGCCTATCTACAATTGCAGGAGACCAAGGACTTGGTATCTCTGCATACCCTCAACCCACCTGTGGAAATACCAGTTGAGAAGAACCTTAGATGATGACTCTCAGACATGAAGTGTCTTCATCTGTCTTTTGAGAGAAAAGAATAGTATAATCCAGACCGGACTCTCTGACAAGCACCTAAGACACAAAATAAAGATCTCATTTGCTTTAAGTACCTTAGTATGCCAGGGACTAAGTTGGATTGTTTCCATAAAAGTTTACAAACCACACTGACTGAAAATAATCTCAGTGTAGGCACTCTAAAATGTCACATTTGTGAGGAGTGTCAGAGTCCAGTACATCCACTTTGGTGGAGATGACTATGGTTTAATGGCTTATGAATTCCACTGGGGAAAGTACAAGAATTCCCACTGTACTCCAACTGTTTTATTCATGTACTGCTATATACCACCGTATTTCCCATGCTTAGAATGATGCCTAGCTTACAGTAAGTAATAAATGTCACTTCCAAAATTATTCATTCAATGAATATTTTATTGAGCACTTACAACACACCAGGCACGGTTCTAATATAGCAGTTCATGACTAGAACACTTGGGATGAGCTATGGATAATGGAAATCTGATACTGATAAATTCTACCAAAACATTTTTTGGCCAGAGTTAGATATTGAAATACTACTGGGGAAGACTTAGTCTACAGAATCACTTGCTTTTTTAAAGAGCTCTTTCAGTTCATTTGCTTCAACCTTCTTCATTCGACATAACAGCCTTAAAAATTGTCATACTCATAGAAACAGAATAGAAAAGTATTAGCCAGGGACTGGGTGGGGAGAGGGGGTGGGAAATAGGGACAGATTGGTAAAAGGGTATGAACTTTCAGCTATAAGATGGATAAGATCTGAGGATCTAATATAAAACATGATGACAATAGTTGATAATACTGTATTGTATGATCAAAATCTCCTGAGAAAATAGAACTTAAACGTTCTCACCGAGAGAGAGAAATATATAAGATGATGGATGTGTTCATTAACTCAGTAGGGGAATTCTTTCACAATGTATACATGTATCAAATCACCACTTTAAATATCTTAAAATTTTATGTGTCAGTTATACCTCAACGTATCTGAAATTTAAAAAAAAACAGGCTGATTCTTGGGTCGTCCCCACTGGGATTTAGCAGCCTCCTCAATGATCATCTACTCACACCAATGACCACTTACTTCGTTGGAAATATCAAAAGTCCTCCCAAAGCAAAATATAAAACTGTAGCATTTTCCTCAGATGAGCAAGAAAATGAATAAGCACGTTCGCTTTTCTATGGAGAGCATTTTTTATCTGTTTAGACTAAAAGAATGCAGATATGTCTCCTCTACCCTCCTATTTCTTCAGAACACTTATAACAACTGAAAACATGTTTTGCTTAACTTTTTAGAACCATATTGCTTTCTTCCAAATAAAACCAAAAGTAAGTACCCAATAGGATACAGAGCCTTTTCAATTTAATGATTATAGGAAAATGAATCTAAAAGAGAAATATCTGCAGCCATGTACTATGCAATGATGAAAAGAGCTAAGTTCAGGATTCCAAAAGAAATGTCTTAGTTCAGAGTACCTAGCCTGTGCTGGGAAAGATGGAGGAAGAATGAGAAGCTGACACTAAAGCTGAGAAGGGATGCTGCAGCTGAAATATAAAGAATGAAAAGGATATGAGAAGACTTATTTACACTCCTAGAACAAGGCTAAGTCCAGTGAAGCTAAAAACACCCACAAAAATGAAATACCATCAGCGTCCAGAATTTAGTCAAGTATATTTTATTGAGTTCTACCACTCAGTGTGAAATGAACTCACAGAGGGATTACAATTCAGGCTCAGATGCTTTAGATCACCAATTTTCCAAGTGCTAGGACTTGAAACATTCATCATGATGTTTACTTTAGAGGATTTTTCATATATGCAGTTTCCTAGTAAGCCTGGGTTTTTACATTTCTTCACTATTAATGTATACATATGTTGAATAGAGAAAAATCATTACTAAGAAATAGCATCTATCATTATAAAACAAAACAAGGTTGTTTCCAGATTTTGTGCTCTCTAAAGGGATAAATGTATTATGTCAGTTAAAAACTCATGGATGATCTTGGTCTTAGTACTCACTTAGTTGCAGCCTAGCTTCTTATCAGTCCTGGGCCTTAGCCAGGACATAAGTACACACACACAACTTCTTATATCCAACTTCACTTGCTAAATTTTAGAGCATTCAGAGTCAACAAAAACAAAAAGAGTATCTTTTGGAAATGATTCAGCTCAGATTTAGAAAGTTAATATAAGACTTCCCTGGAGGTCCAGTGGTTAAGACTCCACGTTTCCACTGCAGGGGGTGCAGGTTCATTCCCTGGTTGGGAAACTAAGATCCCACATGCCACACAGTGTGGCAAAAAAAAAAAAAAAAAAAAAAGTTAAAATAAGCACAGATGCTTTACTGCCGGAGAAGCAATCCTATTACAAGTATTATTTGCAAGGCCCACAGGTTTTTACTAGCACTTTATTATGGGGATGCTTGTAATGGGGCTGAGGCAATGATAAACAGGCTCTGTGACTCGAATGCTTTTCTCTCAGTATTAGTCGTATTTTTATGCCTTGTAGTACTTTATAAAGTGAATGTTGTGGGCATTCAATAATAATTTTTAAATTATTGCATGGAATAAAATCAGTGTAGCATAAATCATTCACAGGTCATGGTGTTCACTTGAGAGAGGCCAAGTAGGCCTGATGAATCAAGGATCAAATTCAAAACCAAATAACTTGTCAACATTTAGTAATGTAAATGCCCACATCTGCTCTCGCTCACAAAATACATTCACAAGAAGATGCTTGAGATTCAGGCTTTGAAACCCTTGCTGTAATGGCCATGAAAAACATGAGAAGCAGTTTTCACATTGATGGAGGTATAGAATGCTTAGGTTTAACAAAGCCAATGTTCCTAACAATCTCTCTGGTCTAAAGGGTTAACCACATTTACGCAGACCTCTCTCCCTTGCCATTTAGAGATAGGCAAACAATTTAGATGCTGTCCTTGTGACTGAGTAGATTTGTCCATATGAGCCCTTGATGGATGTTTTAGATCAGCTATTCATCTGCTCTGTCATGAATAGCCTCTCACTAAGTTCCCTGCCATTTACCCTCAGTCTTCTACACAGTTCACCAAGTTTATCTTTCGTACATGCACACCTGGATTCATCATACTTCTACTAAAGACTGCCAAGTTTCTCCCCTGCCAACAGAGTAAAATCCAAATGTGTTACAGTACTAAACACTTTTAGACAAACCTAACATTTTAGTCTAATATACCTGTTTTAAATACACACACGCATATCCAACTCCAGACCCCTCCAATTCCTCAGTTGTTTCCAAGTGTCACAATACTCCTGCTTCCAAGCCTTTGTGCTATTTTTTTTCCTAGAATGCCCCTTAAAACCTGAAAACACCTATTCATTCTTCAATACCCAGGTCTAACATTGTCCTCATTGTGAAGCCTCCAGACTTCCAGGCAGAATAAATCAGTTTTCTTTGTTTTCATAACTCTTGGTATCTGTGTCTTGTAGTGAGATAATATAGTTATCTGTCTGTCTTCCTAGCTTGATTTTAAAGTGCTTGGAAATGGAGAATTCATTCATTCAACAAACCATTATTATTATCATCATAATTATTTTTAACATAATTATATTTATTATAATTATTATTCAGAACCTACTAAATGCCAGGCACTACTCCTGGAGATGAGGTTATAGCAGTGAACACAACAAGCGAGATCCCTACCCTAATGCAGCTTATATTGTAGTCTCAAGAGAGAGATAAGAAACAAAATAAATAGAACAATAGAAAATGGTAAGAGCTATGAAAAGAAAATTAAGCAAAGAAGCAAGGTAAGGAGTACTGGTGTTGATGGTTGCAATTTTAATTTGGGTGAGCAGGAACGGACTCCCTGAGAAAGCAATATGTGAACCAAGATACAAAGATGATAAGGCAGAATGCCACGCAGATATTTAGAGGAAGCTTACTGGAGGCAGAAGAAATAGCAAGTACAAAAGCCCTGAGGTAGATCAAAGAAGTCAGAGTGACTGGAGAGGAGTGAAAATAAAGAGTAATAGAAATAAAGTGAAAGAGGTAATGGTAGCCAGATCATGTAGGACCCCTTAACCCATTGTACAGAGTCAGCTGTTTTTCCGAGTGAGAAGTTAAGCCATTGGAAAATTTACAGCAATAAAGCAATTTGATTCTTACATTTTAACGAGCTCACTGTGACTGCTGTGTGTTCACCAAATAATTTTATTTCCTCCCTGTATTCACATTCAAGGCAATTTCTTAGCTTCTCTTGCAGTTAGATAAGACCATGTGGCTGACTTCCAGCCACAGGAAGCAGTCAGAAGTGATGGATGCAGCATCCAGGCCTGGCAAGAAAACTCACACATTGTCCACATTCTCTGCCATGTGCAGAGAATCCAGTGGAGAATTTCATGTCCTAGAGAAAGATGGAGAAATCCTGGGTCCCTGAATGGCCATGCAGGTCAGCACCACTTCACCCACTCACTGTCATGTGAGCAAGTAATCAACATTTGTTGCACTAAGCCACTGAGATTTGGGAGTTGTTAACAGCAGTTAATGCCATGACTAACACAGGAGGCTATTGCAATAATCCAAGTAAAATATGATGATGGCTTGGATCGAGTGGTAACAGTGATAGAAGCAGTCAGAACCTTAATATATCTTGAAAATGAACCCCATTGGTTCATACAATACTGAGAGGTTGTATTGGGGATGGGAGCTTAAAACACTAGTCAAAGATGACTCCCAAGATTTTTGGCCTGAGCAACTAACTAAAGGGTGGAGTTACATCTCTCTGAGCTGGAGAAGACAGAAAGGACCAGGCTGTGGGGAGAATCAAGAGCTCAGTTGAGGAAATGTAAAGTTTGAGATCCAAGTACAAATGTCATCTAGACAGTTAGACACATAAGACTGAAGTTTAGGGGCAAAGTCTGGGCTGAGATGTTTAAACCACATAATATATAGCACATATTTAAACCACAAGATAACAATATTATTATTATATGATATTTAAACCACAAGACCATATAGATCTCCAAGTTTGTTTGTGTAGATGGAGAAAAGGGCTCAGGACAGAGCTCTGGGACATTCCAGTTTCAAACCTCAGGGAAATAAGAAATACCAGGGAGTAAATTGGAAAAGAAAGAGAGTGAGGTAGGAGGGATCCAGGACAGAATGAAAAACAAAGTGTTTCAAAGATGGCAGAGTAATTAACTGCATCACTTAAGAATATTTTTGTCATCTTTTTACTGTTTAGCACAGTACCTGATACACAATAAAAATGAATAAATATTAATAAATTTTGGATAACTCTAAATAATAACTATAAATTTGCTTCAAGCAATGGGAAAGATGAAAGAATGGCATGAGGGACACAAGAGTCCAGAATTATGCTAAGGGAATTGATAAAATGAAATTCACCTAAAAAGCTATCCTTAAATTAAATGTTACGTTAACCAATCCCCAGCAGCAGGACATATTTTTATTATCTAAATGGTAAGAGGGGTTACTTTCTGGTGGGGAGAGAAGCTTGAGAATGCACAAAGGACTCAGTTTTAAGCATTATGATGTATAACCTCATAAACAGTCTTTTTTGTGATGTATAGTATTTTTATTTTGGAAAAAAGGCTGTTTTTTTCTTAAAAGCCTGGCTATTTGAAACTATTATATAAAGAATAGTTTGAATTTTACGTGAGTAATTATTTCATGCATAGCTCTGTCTTCTGCGATAACTACCATTATTAAGCTTTCCAATCTTTGCACACTTCCCATTTTCTTTCTCCTTAATTCTCCTCAATATGTTGAAAATACAACACTGAATTTTAAACTAAAATATTCCTAGGGAATTAATACAAAAGTGAACTAGCATTTCCAGAAAGTTGATAATAAGAGAAATATTATTTAGAGGAATTATCTACTTACATATATACCAAGACACAAAGGATATGAAGCACTGACAAGTACTGACAAACTGACAGCTTAATTTAATACAATAAAATATTGGGTTGGCCAAAAATTTCATTCGGTTTTAAATAAAAATAAAAGACACATTTTTCATTTTCACCAGGAACTTTATGGAAAAACATATTCATTAACCAGTTGAACTTTCTGGCCAACCCAATATAAACAAGTGAATATAAAACAAGGTCAGAAAACTGTAAGATAAACCTGAACTATAAGACTAAGCATTAGTATATAGTTATGGATGTTATAGGTTCTAAAGTTATAAAAATTGGGCCACATATTAATTCTAGAACTTCCTGATGGCCAACAAAGGAATAATAAGTCTATAATTCCTTATATGTGCCTTGGATCTTCCTTACAAGGGCCACTCAGTGATGCAGTAGATGATATCTTTAGCTGCTTTCCCAACTGCTTACAATAAATGAAAAAATATATGCATCCTATAATGTAATTTATGGGAGGGCATATGCAAGAGAAATTTAAAAGGAATTTTGTAAGGAAACCAAAATAATATGGACCACTCCATAGCTCTTTGATGCTCTGGCTTGGTTCACAGAGAAGAATGAGTTGCTTCAAACAATCCTCCATAGAAATCATTTATCTCAGTGGGGCTTAAGAAATACTAAAAATAATAAGTTCTTGAGAATCCTTCAGTTTAACATCTGTCCCAATTGTGTGTCTCCAAATTTCTTGGAGATAAGAACTGTCATTTTAACATAATTGTGTAAGTGCCTAACATGACATCTTGCAGGGGCAGAGGTTTTCAAAATACAAAAATAGATGCATTCCTTCATCTAAAAACTTTCTCTGACAAAAAAGTGTTAGAGTGCCTCCTCTCAGCTAAGGTGGTTGCGTTCCTCATTGTTCACAACTGGTCCTTGATTGTCACACAATGAGAGTAAATGGAATGGAGAGAGATACTCAAATTACCATTCTTACCATGAACCTCTAGAAAACTGCCACTAAGGCTCTAACCATAAAGTCTTTTTCACAGCTTTAAGCATAAGTTGTAGACTCCATTAGTTCTTGCCCCACAAATTAAATAAACTTGAGCTAATGAGCAGAATTGACCCAAAAATAGAAAAGCTAATTTTTTGAGTACCTGTGTTGCAGTCATCACACATATTTTACTTAATCAATATAAATAACAACCCTGGGTAATATTCAACTCATTTTACATTTGAGCTATTTGAAATTTGTAGAGATGCAATGTTTTTCTGGGGCTACATATCTGGTGAACAGCAGAGCTTGACTCAGATCTCAAAATTTACCCTCCTTCTATGATATCAAATACTGCTCTCAGTCTTCCATACTATTTTCTGTTTAGAGATATAAAGGAATGCTTATTAAAATAATACTTTTTTTCAGAAATAGAGCCTTATATAAAATTATCATGCATCTGAAATATAAATGCACAACTAACAGACTTTAATGTGCATTGCAAGAAGTGACAACTTAGAAAAGTTTTATTCAAAAAAAGTAAGAATCTCCTCCAGAATGATACATAATAAGGTATAATTTCAAAATCTCCTTCTTTATTAAAATATATCAAACAAACATATTTAGGACATTGATAACAGTAACAAAATAACACAGACATCTAAATAAGTTCATTAAAATGCTTAAATAAATCTTTCAGAGCTAAAAATCAACAATGCATTATTTCATTGATATATATATTTATGTATGTATGTGTGTGCGTGATCAATTTGACAACCTATAAGTACAGTTATTCCCCTGGGAGATTTGGGAAACAGCTAAAATTGTCTTACATAAGCAGAAGATAGCATGGTGGCCAATGCACATTAGGAATACTGAAGCCCAAACTTGATTAACACCACCACAATATCTGAAATTCAAAGGTTCTATAAAATAAAGTAAAGTGACTATGAAATGACTAGGTATAAAATTCCAAAATACTGAGAATAACTTCTCTATTGAATACAGGTTTAAATTGGCATAGTTGAATAATAATAAAGTTAAAACTTTCTATCAATAAGTTCTGTCATTTCTGAAATATTATTTCACCAACCTAGAGAAAAGAAATGAATTGTTCCTTTTTCTTTTAATATTGCCCTGTCTCAAAAGATCTTCTTCACGGCTACCAAATTTTGCTTCGTGTAATTTTGAGATCATTTTGAAATATAGATACAATTTCTAATGTGAACTGTTAAGAAACAGTGCACCCTTTGCGATATAAGCTCTTGTTCAATTTACTTCTTTGGTTTTATTGCAATCTCATTGGAAGCAGGCCTCAGATTATTCAATACCACTAAAGCAAAATTTCTTCATGATTTTCTGATGTGTTTTGTGTTTATAAAGTCTCTTTCAGCTTGTGAAAACATCTTTAGACCCTGAGCTATGTAGTGATTAAGGGATAATTGTTAAACAAGAATTTAAATATTAATGGATATATCATGATAAATTTTTCCAATGGCATCATCTGTACCATGCAGTTCCATCTTCTGACAGTAGAGACTGGGTTCCATAACTGATCGTCTAATTCAAAGCAAGTTAAAATGATAAGTAAAATATATTTTAAAATCTTCTCAAATGCCTAAGTCCAGCAGGAAAGTAAGGAATATTCAGATGCCAAAAATTAAGTGAGGGCAGAAACCCAGCTAGGTACTAAGAATTTAAAACAGGTTATTCCTTGAAGGAAGTCTATTTCTGAGCTTAGGAATTTTAAGCTTTGGTTTCCATGGTTTTAAAGGTGCAGGAATAAAAAGTAATGCCCAAATAAAAGAGTTCAATAGAAGGAGAGCAGAAAGAGAATGAAGTAAAGACAATATATGAAGAAATAATGACTTCAGCTTTCTAAAATTTATGGAAGACCCCTCACCACAGAATCAAATAGCCTCACAACTCTCAAGCAGAATAAAGAGAAATCCACATCACAGTGAAACTACCAAAAATCAAAGAGAAAAAGGGAGCCTTTAATACAACCAGAGGGGGAAGAAAAGACAGATTACCCTAAAGAGAATCATAATTACTAATAATTACATTGACAGCTGATTATCATCTATGACAATGGAACCCAAAAGACAGTAGAATTACATGTATAGAGAGTTCCCAATTGATGATGATTTGATTTATGATTCTTTGACTTTACAATGGTGTGAAAGCAATCCACATTCAGTAGAAACCATACTTTGAATTTTAATCTTTCCCTGGGCTAGCGATATGTGATACGACACTCCCTTGTGATGCTGGGCAGTGGCAGTGAGCAGCAACTCCCAGTCATGAGGTCACAAGGGTGAACAAGCAATACACTGACAACCATTCTGTACCTGTGCAATCATTCTTTTTTTCACTTTCAGTAGAGTTTTCAGTAAATTACATGAGATATTCAGTAAGTTTTGTGTTAGATGATTTTGCCCAACTCTTGGCTAATGTAAGTGTTTGAGCGTGATTAAGGGATGCTAGGTTAAACTATGATGTTTGGTAAATTAGGCATATTAAATGAACTTCAATTTAGGATATTTTCAACTTATCATGGGCTTCTCAGGTTGTAACCCCATCATAAGTCGAGGAAGATCTGTCTGCTAAGAAAAATTAGCTGTTAGAATTTGAAACCCAATTTAAAAAATTAATCATATTTATTGATGTAGAATGTATTTAAAATGAACTGTATACATTTAATAAAAACCCAACTCAGTGGGTTTTTGTAGATTAGCACAACTGTAAAACGACTGCCACAACCAAACTACAGAACATTTCTATGACCCCAGAAGTTTCCTCAAGCCCTTTTGCAGTATATCCCACCCTCCACCAGTAGCACCTGATAACTACTGATATATATTTTTTCTAATATAGCATTTTCTATTCTTTTTTACATGAATGGAATCATACAACACGTATTTTCGTATCTGGATGCTTTAACTTACCATAATGATTTTGAGGTTGATCCATGTTGTATTGTGAATCAGTGGTTCATTCTTTTTTTGTCTGAGTAATATTCAGTTGCATAGATATACCATATATTTTTTATTCATTGATAGACACTTATGTTGTTTCCACTTTTTGACCATTGTTATAATGAAGGCTTCTAAAGGAAGTGAGTTGCAGTAAGGGGACAACTAAGTAAAACTATTGCTTTTTAAATAATTAAGGCATAATCTACACACAGTAAAACCACCCTTTTTAGTGAACAGCTCTATGAGTTTTGACAAGTTATGCAATTTGCACAATATAGTTACGCAATTTGCACCACAGTCAGATATAGAACAGTTCCATTACCACCACCCCCAAATTCCCCTTCCCTCTTTGTAGTGAATTCTCCCTGCACCCCCAGCCCCTGGTAACTACTAATCTATTTTTTGTCTTTTGAGTTTTGTCTTTCTCAAAACATCAAGTAAATGGAATCAAACAATATGTAGCCTTTCAAATTTGACTTCTTTCACTTAATTTAATGTATAGGAGATTCAGCCACATTTTTATGTATATCAGTTAGTTTGTTTCCTTTATTGTTGAATTATACTCCATTATATGTGAAACCAAAATTCCAATTCATAAAGGAAAAAATTTGATGAATTAGACTTCAAAATTAAGAACTTCTACTATCTAAGGGGATCAAGAGGTACAAACTTCCAGTTTTAAGATAGATAAGCCAGGATGTAATGTACAGCATGGAGAACACAGTAAATAATATTGTTTTAACTTTCTATAGTGACAGATGGTATCTAGACTTACTGTGGTGATCATTTCACAATGTATATAAATGTCGAATCACCACATTGTACACATGAAACTAATATAATACTGCGTGTCAATTGCACCTCAATTAAAAAACTTATAACCACATAAAAAAGAACTTCCACTCCTTGAAAGACACTTTTAAGATATTTAAAAGACATGGCATGGAGTAAGAAGAAATATTTGCAAATAACATATCTGACAAAGGACTTGTATGCAGAATATATAAAGGGCTCGTAAAACACAATAATATTTTACAATTATTTAATGGGCAAAAGACTTGAATAACTGCTGCACCACATAAGATATATGGTTGGCAATAAGCACATGAAAAGATTCTCAACATCATTAGTTATCAGGGAAATGAAAATTAAAACCATAATGAAATACCACTAAACACCTATAGAATGGCTATGATTTTTTTAAATTAACAATAACAAGTGATCAGAAATATGCAGAACAAATGTAACTCTCCTCAATTCCTAGTGGGAATGTGTGAGATTGAAATATCTGTTGGGCTAACAAAGATTGTGAGACAGGTTACACCAGATGAGACAGTCAGCCACTGGCACTAAGCAATTCAGCTGTACCCTAGATTCCAAAAGCAAAGTCAATACTGAGCACAACACTTCTTCAAAAGTTCATGAAGGTCTTATTGACACCTGGGCTCTCACAGTGTGTATCCATTTCCCAATCATTAGGCCAAAGTTGCATGCTATTAATGCATTCTTAGTTCAAGACAATATTATATGTGAGCCATTCAGAGTTTCGACGTACCTAGGCATAAACCTAAACTACTTGGTTTTAAAGAAATGCTTATTGAATGCTATCTTTGTCACCCTTAAGTTTATTTTTTTTGAGTTACATTTGACATATAACATTAATTTCAGGTGTATAACATAATGATTCAATATTTGTGTATATTATGAAATGATCACTGCAATAAGTCTGGTTAACATCCATCACTATATATAGTTCCAATTTTTTTTTACCTGTAATGAGAAATTTTAAGATCTACTCTCTTAGCAGCTTTCAAATATGTAATACAGTATTTTTAGCTACAGTCACCATGCTGTACACTACCTCCCCAGGACTTATTTATCTTATAACTGGAAGTTTGTATGTCACCCTTAAGTTTAACTGCTATATTTTTTGTTCATTTCCAATTTTTAATTATTTAATGCTTCATTTTTTATAATTAATTTTTAATTTTCTCTAATTATTATAGAAATTCCCAATTTAATTCTCCACCACTTACTTACAGAAGTCTATGTTATACGTTAGTAAGTGCAAAGCTTGTCACCTATGTGTTGTAAAACTTTGACAAGACCTATGTCTCATCTGGTGACAGAATCCTAGGGAGGTGGTTGGCCAGAAATATAAGGAAAAAAAGGACCAGATTTCAGGGAAGAGGGATTGATGCAAGATAGAAGGTTCTCAACCACATCTAGGGATCATCAGAATGGTTCAAGGACACACGCTGGTGGGGGGGGGATCAGTTTTACATCCTAAAAGGAGTTCCCACAGCACAATGAGAATGCAAAAACATAAAGCCCTCATCACCTACTGCAGGAGAGAGAAGTCAAGCCATCTCGGCGGCTGGTCTCAGGTAACCACGAGGAGGCCTCTTGCATAGATAACATGGGCAGCTGAGCTGTGGAGAAATGCTTGACTGGCACAAGCTCCAGGCTTCAGGTTCTTACAGGGCTCCTTAGGTAAGCACTTCAGGAGTGTGACATCCCTGACATCAGTTGGAACACGGAAGGTACATGGCAGTTTGTGTAACGTCTCAAGGACCACCAATCCCACCCCCAGACATAGAAAGAACTGTATAGAGAGGCTAGGTTCCAGCGACCCCTGGAGGAGACAAACTGACCTGCATGGTACCAGGTTCATACCTGATCCCTGGAGTCTCAAAATCCTGCAACCAGGACAGACAGCCATCAGAAGAGTAATATTTTATAGCTTTTTAGTATTCAGCAAAGAGCAGACAGTTCATTAAAGTATTTACTTAATCTATATGCATGGTAAAGAGCTCTCAGAACATGTCTCCCAAAGCAACCTTGGGCTTATCCTCACAAGTAAATGAAGTCCAGATTTAAAAAGAGATAGGATCCAGTGTTAATTTTCCCTTGTCACTCTTATATTCTTATTTTAACCTCTATAATATAATTGTAAACTAATTGCACTTTAATGGTGAAAGAAATTGAGTCACAGGCAATCGATTCTATTTTGTCAGGTTGAAAACATATTTCCTGAGGGCACAAGATGAACAAGAAAGGTTAACACACTATTTTGATCTTTCTTAAAAATCAACTACACTGACTTAGGTTTCTCCACAGATTACACAACAAATGTTTTCCTACCAAGGTTAACTTTCTCTTAGAATTTACTAGGTAAAAATTATAGGAGAAAACAGAAGGAGAATTCCCTGGATGGACAATCTTTTAGAAATAAAAATGGATTGTCTCATATTGTCAGAAGAATTTGAAATTAATTCTAAATTGCATCCATGTTCTAAAATAAAATGGTATTTGGAAATAGGAGTCAACTGAATGACTCTTTTCTTTGGATAAAACCATCAGAAAAGTAACATTTTGAGGAGGTAATATACCACAACAGTTAATGACAGTCTTTAAGGTCAGTAAATCTGAGTTGAAATCCCACCTCCTAATAACACCTCAAACTAAGTATGTCTTCTTTAGCAATTTCCTTCTTTGCTCTAAGCTTCACTTTCCCACCAACAAGAAGACACCTCTCAACTGAGCAAGTCGTTAATCTTTGTGATCTGCAGTTCCTCCAGCTATAAAAATAGGCTGTTAATGCTGGTCTCAGAGACTTATTGTTAGAACTGAATGAAACCGGTTAAAACACAATATAAAGAACTATAGAAATATCATAATTGAGTTGCTTCCTATGATCTGTGGAACATGGTGTTATATAAATTAGTAAGTAATTAAATACCATTTAAATATAAAATAGATATCAGACTTGGAAATTCTCTGAGCAGACAAATATTTGGGGGCGATGGGAGAGTGGAGGGGGAGTAGGGAATACCTTGAGACAGTGTAAAATCCTATTTCTAATTAAACTTTTACCCACTAGTTTTGACACCCATTGATGAGTATTACCTGAAATTATTTTTCCTTTTTTTTTTTTTTTTTTTTTTTGCCGCACCACATGGCTTGCGGGATCTTGGTTCCCTCACCAGGGATTGATTCCAGGACTATGGCAGTGAAAGCACAGAGGTCCTAACCACTGGACCACCAGGGAAGTCCCACCTGAAATTATTATTAACGTGGTGGTTACCAAGTGGTGATTTTCAAAAATTTTTTATCAGTCCTTCTATAATTCATTAACTTGAAATTAATTTATAATATATGTAAACCTGGTTGATTTTTTAAGATATCACAATAGGTTACTGATTTTTTGAGAGATAAGTTATATTTTTAAAATTTTTACTGAGATATAATTGACATATAACATTGTATTAGTTTCAGGTTTACAACATAATGATTCAAAATTTGTATATATTGTGAAATTATCACCACAATAAATCTAACTAACATCCATCACCATAGGTAGTTACAAAAATTTGTTTGCTTTGTGATGACAACTTTTACAATCTACTTTCTTAGCAACTTTCAAATATGCAAGACAATATTGACTATAGTCACCATGCTGTATATTACAACCTCATGACATTTATTTTATAATTGGAAGTTTCTACCTTTTGAGCCCCTTCACCCATTTCACCCCCCCAAACCCCCACCTCTGACAATCACCAGACAAAATCATTTAAGCCATATAAGCAAAACTAAATCTAGTTTATTTCAACATAAGTGAAACTTAACTTAGATTATTTCTTGCAAATACCTCTGATAATCATGAAAGAAACTTAAATCATCATCCTAAAAATGGTATAAAATAATCACTTTTAACCAGTCTCCTGCCATATGGAGACCCCTACTGTGATAACCAATCATTGTACAGTTTAATGGACTTCCTCATTTTCACTTTATAAGCCATTCTGTAACTCCATGCCCCTGAACTTCATATCAGTTTTGAATTTCAAAGCTCCCAGTTCGAAAACTGTTCTTACATGCACAATAAAGTTTTACTAAATACTATTTTATTGATCTGGTAGTTTTAATTTTGCTACTTCTGGAGTTTTGACAATACATATAATTATTAACATAATTAGCAGAATTATCTAGTCAGTTGTCAGACAGGGCCTTATGCAAAATAGAAAAGCTGATTTACATTTGGAAATGGCTTGTTTGCACTATTCTTGTCCTTTCATCATTGAGTGGGTTTGCCATGGAGATAAACGTCTACCAGGCATGAACAGACAAACACATTTTACCTCCTGAACTGGTCAAATATGAATGTAGGTGGGCATGTGAGGTAAAAATGCAGCTGAACCTTGGCATTCACTAGTCCTAGTTCATCAGTTTTCACCTCACGTTTCTCCCAAAAGAAAGTTTATTTTTTATTGCTTCATCTCTGCTTCCCAAACCCTAGAGTATAACATTTCTAGAGATTTCTGCACAGCGATGAGGATTTTTCCCACACACAAAAAATGTCTCAGACTTCTGTTGTTCTGACATGTTCTTTAAGTATATTTCTCCTTCAGACATCAATGCTAAACTCGAGGGTCACTTTATTTAAACTTTTTAAAAATATTTCACAGTCATGTAGAAAATTTCAATACACTTATAATGTCCCTTAAATCTTCATTTTTAATACCGCATGTGATAGCATTCACTACTCTCATTTTTATTACAGTTGTTAAGGATGGGATGTTATTCTTAAATGGAACTTTAAGGGACTATATTACTATATATTATATATATCTATATTATATATATAGATACTACTATATTACTATATATTACTTTAAGGTACTATATTACTATAGACCTTAGACTTCATTGTGTTCAGGAACTGACAAATTCCTGATAGTTAAGTATTTTTATGAGCCTCTGCCTGAGCATGTTGTCATCTTTGGGACTTGCATAAGGCAGGTGTAATAGCATACATAAAGGCAGAATATTTTTAATTTTTTAATAAAATATTTAATACATACAAATGTACTATATATACAGTGTAAAGAATAATACTAAAATAGGCACAATATAGCCACCACCCTACCTTTTTTTTTTTTTTTAGTTTTTATTGAAATATAGTTGATTTACAATGTTGTGTTAGTTTCAGGTGTACAAAAAAGTGATTTTGTTTATATACATATATATATATATATATATATTCTTTTTTAGATTCTTTTCCATTGCAGGTTATTACTACATATTGAGTAGAGCTCCCCGTGCTATACAGTGTTCCTTGTTGGTTACCTATTTTATATATAGCAGTGTGTATCTGTTAATCCCAAACTCCTAATTTATCTATCCCACCACCACCCTACTTTAAAAATAATATCAATATTTTAAAATTTTCCTCTTTGTCCATTTCATGTATCAATTACATATCCCTCCCTTCTCAAAAAAACCTCTGAATTTTATAAACTTTTGTATTTATATTTAAAAGGTTGTGTTATGAATAACTTATCATTGAAAAACACTTGAAATACCCATGGAAAAAGAATATAATATCAAAACTAACATCTAAAAGGTGCCACTTTCTAAAGTAATTTTACATTTTATATTTAAATCCAATTTTAATATTATAAATGATATGCAGAAAATGTTGAAAGAGAGGGAAAATTACTCACAAGATAAAACAAAATTTACAGGAAAATGTATTTCTTAAAGGCAATTATTTTTCCCCAGCTTTATTGAGGTAAGATTAACAAATAAAAATTGTATATATTTAAGGTGTACAATATGATAATTTGGTACACATATCCTTTGTGAAATGATTACCACAATCAAGACAATTAATACATCTATCACCTCACATAGTTACCTTTTTGTGTGTTTGGTAAAAACACTTGAGGTCTACTCTCCTAGTGAATTTCAAGGATATACTACCTCATTATTAATTATAGTCACCATGGTATACATTAGGGGTCCAGAAATTATTCTAATTGTAGTATTGGGATAATGCTGACCTTATGGGATAAGTTATAAAGTTGTGCCTCTACTTCTATCCTCTGAAAGAGTTTGCAGATAACTGGTATGATTGCTTTGTTAAATGTTTGGTAGAATTCACCAGCGGGCCCATGTTGGCCTGGTACTTTCTGTTTTGGAGGGTTATTAATTATTGATGTAATTTCTTTCATAGATATAGGCCTATTCAGATTGTCTATTGGTCTCTCTTTTTTGACTGTTCTTTATTAGAATTTTAGAATTTTCTTATCAATTTGCAAAAAGTTCATATTTCTTTTCAACAGCTACTATACTCTGGGCCATTGGAAGCACTGATTTTCATGCATGCAGAACTTAACTGGCAGCTTATTAACTCTAAATTATCACAGGTACGTTCTCTAGAAATCTCTCTTTAATTTTGGCTGTGCCGCGGGGCTTGTGGGACCCTAGTTCCCCAACCAGGGATTGAACACGGGCCTCGGCAACGAAAGCCCAGTGTCCTAACCACTGGACCACCAGGGAATTCCCCTAGAAATCTTAATATTAAAGTTATAATGGACCACACCAACTGATTGATCCAATGCCTTCAGATGAGAATAGGTCACAAGGCCAGGCCAAAGAAAAATTATAAAAGAAAAGTAATATTTGATGAATGCTATAAGGGAAACAATTATCACTTACTTATCCAACAAATATTTCCTGGCAGTATTACATGCCAGGCTCTGTGTGAGATGCTGGGGATTCAGACAGCTCTCCCAGACCTTATACAATTGTGGACATGACAAACAACAAACATGTAACCAGGTAGTGTGTTACAGTAATTTTAGTTTTTGGCATGTGCTCTGAAGAAAATTCAAGCAGACTGGAGGGATAGAAAGTGGTTGGAGAAAGAAGATGCTATTTTGGAAAAGGTGTCAAGCTGGGTCATTCTAAACTGATGACATTGAAACAGAGATTTATATGAAGTGAAGGAACAAGCCATCTTATTTCATCTTAAAAGAAATAGCAAGTGAAAAAGCAAAATCCCTGTCCCTGGAATGAGCTTAGTAAGGTTGGAGACAGCTAGAAGGCCAGGGAGGCTATAATGGAATTAAAGAGAACAGTGAAAAGAGAGATGTCTAACTATTTAGAGACAAAGGACCCCAAGCAATTTAAGATCCGTGGCCCAAATATTAGCAAGAGCCTAATGGTCACATGTCAAATTTTTCCTAACACAGCATGTATCTGTTTTCTGCCTGTAGGCGAACGTGCTCTGCCGGGACCTGAATCTCCCTGGTCACACTTTTGTTGCTTTTCAGAAGAGAAGCTTCAGGTCAGAGAGAGGTTCCCATGAGTTGTCCCACCCTTGGGGCAGGACTGTCCAGCCACATTGTTGTTTTTGTTGCACTTTTGAGTCCTGCCACTCAAAAGCAAAATTTCTGAAGCTAATGGAATACAGAGGAAGGCATCTTTTAAATCTAATACAGAATATCAGGTCCTGGTGGATGGTAGAGTGGCCAGCAGGGTGTAGGGATTAGGGACCACTGGATGTATATCCCTGGTGGCTTCATTACTGCCCTGAGGTCCTGTACCATCCAGTATTCCCCAGTGGGTATCTTTATGGGGAGAATGGGGGTATTACAGGCTGATTGGCCTGGTCTAATAAGGCCCTGCTCAATTAGGTCCTGTATAACAGGGGCAATGTCCAACAAGGCCTCCGGATAGGGTACTGTTTTCTGTTGGACCATGTATGTCTGGGTTTTAGTTGGACTATCAAGGGACTGGCTCTTCCAGCTTGTCACACCCATCCCTGGGCCCAGACCCCAGGATTTACTCTGGGGAGATCGACTTATTCTGTCTGGGGAGGTTTGTCCTCAGTCATTAACATTATCATTTGTGCCCTTTATCTAAAGGGATGCCAGTCTCCAACTTGTCTCCCATTAGGTGGATAGTAGCCCCCAATTTATGTGATATCTCTTCTTATCAGGGGTAGAAGGCATTCAGGGACATACAGGAAGGGATGGGTGAGTAGTGTGTATTCATCTAATTTGCATTCTAATGACTCTGTGAACGTCCGTTCTTGGGCCTTCCTTGATAGCTGCATAATTTTACAACTCTTGTGACCGAGTTTGCCAGGATCTAGTGTTCAGAATGGAGTAATGGCACCAGTGTAGACTAAGAATTTGACAGGCTCTCCCACTATGTCCAGTGTCAGCCAGGGCTCTTCTGGGGTCAATCAGAGTGCCTGCTTAGGAGTCCCTGGCCCAGCCATTCTTCATCTATTTGGACCACCAGCCTTTGAGGGTAGTGGCCGGGATCTGTTGTTTCTGTCCCCCTTCGGGGGTGGCAAGGACAATCTCCCTTCCAGTGTCCCTCTTGCTTACATATGATGTAATGATTGGGTCCTAGTTTCCTTGGCTTGCTGTCCCTCAGTGGGGGCCGGGGGTCACTCAGCAGAGTTGAGAGTCTCCGTGGGCAGTTAGTCCAGATTCCCATGCTGACCGGTTGAAACTGGAGGACAACAGCCCGGACGTGGGTTTGCCTCCAAGCCTTTTGATCCCCTGACCTTTCCTCCTCTAGATCTGGGTTATTAAACACCCAACAGGCGAAAGGTAGTGGTATCTGGTTCCATTTCTAGTTTCTGAAGTTTATGCCTAATGTCAGAAGTGCTTTAGGAAATGAAATACAACCTCAGGATTGCATTCCCTTCCGATGACTCGGGGTCAGCAGTAGAATAGATTCAGAGGCATCCCCAGAGGTGCTCCAGGAATGCCGAAGGGTTTGCTATTGGCTCCCGATTGACTTCCCTTATCTTATTCCAACTGGTTTCTTTCCAGCTGCTGGATTCCCTTTGGGATCATATTTTGATCAGCCTGTCTCCACCCCTTCTCCATTGTCTTGGTGGTCCCAGTTTGGGTTCGTTAATCTGAAACCGCTTGATCTCCTGGTCTGAAAACAGGGTGACCTGCATTGTTTCTGTTCTCTTTGTCGGCTTCCTCTTGGTGGCTTTTCTTCCTCTATTAGGGGTACATTGAGGAGGCTCTGCATGTCAGCCCAGGCGGGGTCATGGGTCTGAGAGGTGCCCCTAATCAGATACAGGAACCCCTCTGGATCTTCCCTCAACCCCTTACGATGACTTCCAGTTATATAGATCAGAAGTGGTAAATGGGATGTGTACCTGGACGAGGCATCCTTCTCCACCGGGGACCTGCCTCAAGGGGAATGCTTTTCCTGGCAGGTTGTTGGATGCTGGCTGGTAATTAATCCTATTTCTTATACTTGCTGGTCTGGACTCTGGGAAAGGGGGCTGGTATGGGGGGGGGGCCTCGGACCTGTGGCCCAAATCGGGTTATATAAAGGGAGGAGGGAGGGAGGGAGGGAGCAGTAGGAGGAGGGTTAGGGAGGAGATCAAGAAAGTCCTCAGGGGACGGCAAGGACTGGTGTTACGATTACCGCATTGGGGGAGATCCCACACCCCTTCTAAAAGCCTTTGTTCTGATGTAAGGACACAAGACTCTGAACATGGGGAATTTCATCCATTTATTTTGTCTCTGTCATAGTAGACCCAATTATAAAATGGTGTTTGTAATTTAGACATCTACTGATGGGCCAGCTTTCTCTATCTCCCAGCAGGTATTGGGCTAGGCTGTATTATATAGGATTTCTGGTTTGGGAAATTGGGGACCAGCACCAAACTCTTAATGGATTCCTCAAAAATCCAAAATAGGAGGCATCCAAATGGCATGAACTCTGATATAACTGGGGGTCCCCCTTGAGTTTGCAAACAGCCTGTGCTTAAGATAGGTAGTCCCTCCTCAGTCAGAATAACCCACAGGAGGTTAGAGAGGACTTGCCTCTGGCCCAGGGAAGCTTAGGCATGTTGGCTCCTGACCACCTTGGTCCATTAGGGAGAGGCACCCCAGATCAAAGTGCCAGGTGCAGTATCTCTGCACACACATCATCACCATCTTATAATGAGTGTCGTGCGAAGCACTTCAGCACGCAGCCCGCCAAGTTGAAGTGTTGGGCGCAGCCATTTCATGTTATAAACTCTGGTCTGAAGTGCTAGGTGCAAAGCATCTGCACACAGCACCCTATGAGCAAGTGAAACTAAGCACAAAGGAAAAGAAAAAAAGGTTAGACTTTGTTGTATTACCCAGATTCTATTTTTATTTCCCAGGAATTGTTTTTTTTTTTTTTTTTTGGCTGCTTCGGGTCTTAGTTGCGGCACACGGGATCTTTCATTGCGGTGTGCGGGCTTCTCTCTAGTTGTGGCTCGAGGGCTTCTCTCCAGTTGTGGCTCGCGGGCTCCAGAGTGCATGGGCTCTGTAGTTGTGGCGCACGGGCTTAGTTGCCCCTCGGCCTGTAGGATCTTAGTTCACTGACCAGGATGGAACCTGCGTCCCCTGCATTGGAAGGCGGATTCTTAACCACTGGACCACCAGGGAAGTTCCTCCCAGGAATTTTTAATGGGCTTGGCTAATGACAAGACTGAATGGAACAGGTAGCAAAGGGAATGGAAAACACTGGGGTCATAGTTAACAGACAAAAAGAGAGTCAGCACTTCCTTAGCTCCTTTTTTTCTCTCTATGGTTGTATGTACTACTTAAAAAGGCACCATGTCAGGTGGGAGAAAATAGACACAATACATTGTTATGTAAACCGCTTTTACAGATTAGATATTATATAAATTAGACTAGCCGTTTGACGCTTTCATAAAATGAGTATTCAGTAAAAGTTTTTTGAAAAAATGAAAACACGGTTTTACATTTGCACACTTTATCCTCACAAAAATCCTCTGAGATAAAGAAAGGGAAAGTGGCCCCCAGAAGTGATTCTTTCTGATCAAGGGATGTTATCTTTCAATTTACTAGGGGTAAGGGAATCATTTCTAAAATTTTTGCTTCAAAGACAAAGGCATTATTTTTTCCTACTGCTTACGGCATAGTTTCTTTCATATCAAACAGACATAAAATGTATCGTTTTATAATGTGATGCTCTTTTCTTTGATTAGGTTACTTCTGGGCTTCTCAGAAAGGAATAATAGAATGACACTTGGGTATAATAAATGACATCAATTTTCTGATTAAAAAGTGTGAAAGGAAAGTAAAAGTGGAGTCGGTATTGCTAAGAGAGCTGTCCAAAGTGGAGCCAGGAGGCATTGAGAGTGTAGCTTACACACATCTCAGCCTGGATGGAATCTGAACTTTGACCACTTATTGTCTTAATGCAGGCATCCAGAACATGTGCCCAATGTTCCAGAAATTTATTGAACGCTTACCCTAAAATAACTCGTGATAGCCTATACCCTAAGGACAAATATTTCCTTTCTTGAATCAAGGTCAGTCATAATTCTTGCCAGACAGCTCTAACAACCTTGCGACTTTTGCTCCTATAAGCCCCTGACTTTCTCTTCCGCAGAACAGTTTTCTGGTTTTACTCAAATCTGTGTCTCCCAAACTGTGATTATTAGACCCCATATAAACTCTTTTCTTGTTTGCAGCCTTCTGCATTTCTTAGTTGACAAAAGACACTAATTTTCTATTAAAAAGAATTTCAGTATGCATGCTTATACATTTATGAAATACAAAATTATAATGGCTTAATAATAAATCACTTTGTAAGATTAGTGAGTTTTTCACTTAAAAACCTTCAGAATGACAACAATTGATAAATATTAGCCTGATTACTATTCTCTGGTTCCTCAGGACACGTCATACCCTGCAAATTCTTAGAGAGAGGAAAGCGCTCCAACCAGACCACTGTCCCACGTGGTTTACTCAAAACTCCAGGTCAACATTCTCACCATGGAAGGAGAGTCCACTTATTTTTGAGAATATTTTGTCTGACTGATTCCAAATATCATCATTAAAGTTTCAGATTTGGGGAGCCAATAAATCCATGAAGTTTGTTCAGATACTTTTCAGAGGGTTCCCTCACAGAGTAAGCAAATCTTGATCAGATATACACCAAAACTCTACTTTACAAAAAAATTCACTGCCTAGTGGCCTGAGTCACTTCAGCTTCCAAATATGATTAAATTACTCCCACTAACAACACTGGGAAAATTATAACTGATAGGATTTCATGTCTTGAGATCTTTTAAGTAAAGGTTTTTATTTTAGAATTTTAATATCTGAATGGATTCTGAATCACTTAATATTTCTTTTCTTGAATTCGCTACATTAAATTTAGACAGATTCAAATAGATACCCGAGTCACTAGATAGCTGGCTTCTGTCCCACATTGTCCCTATATACGGTAAACAGTTCCTATATAAAACTGTATATAAATTTAGTCACCTTGAGAATGGTATTAGAAAAGCAATCTCTGGTTTGACAAAGTTCCCCTAAATCTATCCAAAACGTCATAACTAACAACATAATTTCATGGGATTTTTGAATTTGTAATGTATAAATGAATGGCTTTCTAAGAGTAAAATGTTCTAAGAAGGTAAGATTATGACTAAAGATATTATGGTTTAAACTGAAACTTTCATTTTAAAAATACATAAAGGGGGAATTCCCTGGAGGTCCAGTGGTTAGGACTCAGCACTTCCATTGCCGTGACCCAGGTTCGATCCCTGGTCTGGGAGATAAGATGCTGCAAGCTGTGTGGCATGGCCAAAAATTTTTTTAATTAAAAAATAATAATAAATAAGGAACTAGACCTTTCTGATACAGTAATTATTTGACATAAGCAAAATGGGCCTTTAACTTCTAGAATTCTGGCATGAGGGGTGAGTGAAATGGGTGAAGGTGGTCAGAAGGTACAAATTTCCAGTTAGATAAGTCATGGGGATGTAACGTGCAGCATGGTGACTGTAGTCAGTAATATTGTATCGTATATTTGAGGCTGTTAAGAGAGTAGATCTTAAAAGTTCTCATCATAAAAAAAAATTGTAACTATGTGTGCTGGTGGATGTTACCTAGACTTATTATGGTGATCATTTCACTACATACAAATATCAAATCATTATGTTGCATGCATGTAGCTAATGTTATATGTCAAGTATATGTCAATTTTTAGAAAATTCTAGAATTCTGGATACCAATTTCTCATGGATGGTGTATGTATGCGGGTAAATGCATACCTACAGCTCTCTCTCTTTCTCTCCTTGGCCCTGATAAGCAATAGGTTGGATGTCCGCTCACGTTTACAGTCTGTTGGAAAGTGAGTAATGCAGATTAGTCTCACCACTGGCCGTACATGATCTTGAGAAAAATAGCAAAAATCCTCAAAGAAATTAATACTGGAAAGTAAGAAAGTAAAGTCCTCGGAAATCAGATTATTCGGCTCTATGACGACCTTTCTAAACTTTTCACATTCTGCATGCTCCCTGGGTTCTGGGAGGCATCAGTAGCTGAAGTGAAGCCGAGAACGACGTGGTGATGCAGACACTTGGGACTAGAAGGTGACAAGATCTTGACACCTAGAGATCAGCAAAAGCCAAGTGGCCATTGAGCGTCAGAGCACAGGAAAGCCTTGCTGTAGATGCACTGAGCCAGGGAGTGGCATGCCCCAGGGAAGGGGGGACAGATCTGCCTTTGTTAGGACACCCTGAAGGCTGGCCAGAGTGGACGGAGTTTGAGTGACAGTTGGCGTCTGGATGTAAGTCCTGTCTTATCAGATAGTAACTTGGAGTGAATAGCCCAAGAGGTCTCCCAGAAAGAAACTGGGGTGCACATTTGAAGGTGTGTTGGGGCTGATAGGTTTCAGCCCCCCTTCGAGGAGGAGTGTCAGGGAAATTGAAAGAAACTCAACTGGAGTGAGATAGTTGGTAGGAAAGAACAGGGTCGAGGATTTTCAGCTTCTGCTGGGTCAGATGAATGGAACCAGTTCTCTTTTTTCTATTTTAAATAGGTCATTTTGTTTGATATAAACTCATTGGTGTGTATATATATATATATATATCTCTTTTAAATTCCCACAAAGTACAAAAAGAAAAATTCTCTAAACACACAAATTGACCCAAAGGTTACATAGCTCTCAGAAAAGAAAAGAGTACGTGTTTCTTATCTATTATTGAATAGGGTGTGCTAGTTTCCCATCTTATCTTTCCAGGGTAAGTAAAGGATAACATCATTATATTTGTGAAATCTGATTTTCCCAGGATGTAGGCAACTCCCTGGGTTAAGAGACATGAACTTGTTCAGGCCTAGGTGTCAGTGCTTATATAAAAGCCTCCCTAATGATTTTTTAAAATTAACACATCATCTGCAAATACCAAAATCACTAACTGAATTTGAGGAGCCACAAAAATGTCTTGGTACTTGTGATGTTGGGCTAGAACAATGCATTCTACCCAGTAACTCAAAGATGTTGAGCCCAAAGCTCCAGGACAAAAAGCATCGGACGTTTTAGAAAGAACTTCCAATAAACACTTGTGAGTTTTCAGACAATAGTATTTCACAAAAAGTAGTTGTTCCATCATTCTAAACTGCAACAGTAATTGTAGTTACAGGCCCCCCACATCTTTTGTTAGCACACCATTGTATATCTACCACACAATGCATATTCACAATGTTTTTGTGCTTACAGTGAGTGTCAGCATCCATGACTTTTTTAAAACAAGGGTAAGAATTAAAAAAATTGTTTTTCCTGGGCTTACAGTAGCATAAAAGAACACAGGGAAATAACACATTTTCAAAAGCACTTCCGTCACACTTTGAGCTTCTAATAGTAGCATCTGCCCACGAGGATGACATTTTTGTCTTTGCTTCTCTACTTTAAATTGTTTGCCATCACAGTGTCAATCAAAAGCAAATTTTACACCCCAGGAAGATGCAAAGCATAGCTTTTTCCATAGTATTTTCAAAGCCAATGAGTCTTGTCTATCAGCCAAAGTCTATATACAGTCTTATTCACACTGCAACAGGAACTTGCTTTTCAGAGTTGCTGATAGCCATAGTTATTTTCTGCGTAGCAGGATTGCTCCCTCCTAGACTGTAGAAAGGCTTTTTTACCTTTACCAAACTGTAGAAAGGCTTTTAGTTCCAATTTTGCCCCCTTGGATCCCCTTGCTTGTTACTACCTGAGCGATTTTCCTCATAAAAAGTGTAGCATTGGCAAAGCCATCCAGCAGAGGATCTTGCTTTTTAAAAAATCTCAGATCCCTTTGGGAATGCAAGAAAAATTTACAAATAATTCCCTAGAAATAAAGACACAAAGGGGATAATTGCATATGTGTACGTGGTTTCAGGACTTCACATATTCCTGAAGTTCACCTGTGGACGCCTGGTTAAAACTCTTGCCCACAGCTTTTGAAATGGGTTCAGTTGCCCAGGGAGGTTATTGTGCATCTGTTTTATGCTCCCCATGTCTGCTTAGTGGCTTAAGAAGGTGACCAATGGACAGAAAACATTTGACTATGAACTACTGTTCAAAGTGGCTGGAGTTTCATTTCCCTACAACCAGTCCCGAACACAGCATTCCATTTCTCACCCATAATTATCATTAAGGACCAAGTTTGAGATAGCCTCTTTCTCCCTCTACACACACCTTTATTTTTAGAAACTTTTTCACCCTTCCAGGAGGCCCTTAGTATCTATTTTAGCTGTGTTTTACCCCCTAGGCTACACACACAGAGACTCACTCTCTAACCCTCTGTGAATTGCTCTACCACTGCTTCCCCAACGTTCTTTTGTGGAAAAATTTCCCTTACTCTAGATTAAGTGCTGGTTGAACACAGAGATTGGCTTTCTTGCTATGTGTCCCACATAACTCAGTTTTCCTGGTACATCTAGAAAGCATCAAAGAGTCACTGCCAAGCCCTCTGTCAGTGTCCTTTCCCATTCTATCTTGAGGCCTTGACATTGAGAATAAGGATTCTTATTGGTTGGTTAATCTATATAGCAGGTCTACCCTGCAACCTCTCTTGAACTCCCCTCATAGCCTTCTTTTTAATTTGTACTGTATTATATTGTATTTAATTAGTGATTCGTATTGTCTGATTGACTAACCTGAAGAGACTATACTCTGAATAAACCAGCAGCATTTGTTTTTTCTATACACAAAGGTCTACTCTTAGGTCAAAAGCCAGAGAAACCTGATCTCCTAGGAGTTGATGACGCTAATTGTCAAACTCTCTTCTTTACTACTGTGCAGTATCTGTGGCTTATCAATTAACCATCCAAGAAAAGAAGAAAGAATTTATTCATTTACTCATTCAAGAAATATTTATGTAGCTCCAGACTGTTATCAGACTAGAAGTATGGGAGCAGAGGGTGGGGAGAGAGACAATGGCCCTTCTCTGTGGAGGTTACCTTCTTGTGGAGGGAGAACAAAAATTAAACAGAGGATTGAACAGGATAATTTCAGATAATGAAAAATAATATTTAAAAATAAAGGCCAGGGCTTCCCTGGTGGCGCAGTGGTTCAGAGTCCACCTGCCGATGCAGCGGACACGGGTTCGTGCCCCGGTCCGGGAAGATCCCACATGGCGCGGAGCGGCTGGGCCCGTGAACCATGGCCGCTGAGCCTGCGCGTCCGGAGCCTGTGCTCCGCATCGGGAGGGGCCACAACAGTGAGAGGCCCGCGTACCGCAAAAAAAAAATAATAAAAATAAAAATAAAGGCCAGGTGATGTGCCGTTAACTGGGATCGAAGTTACCCTTAGGTTTGGGAAGCAAGGAAGACCTTACTGGGGAGATGACATTTGAGTCGAGACTGATTAAACAGCCATTCATGCAAAAATCAGGGAGCGGGGCTTTCAAGGCGGTGTGAACAGCAATGACAAAGATCTAAGACAGGACTGAAGCAGACAGTTTATCTAGAAAGATGGTCTGTATGATTAGAACAGAGAGTAGAAAGAGCCAGTGGGAAAGTGTCATGAGATGAGCTTGGAGGGAAAGGGTTCATTCTTTTCAGCTTCAGAGCAAGGGTAAAGGAGTTCCAATTTTAAATACAAACCGATGGAAAGTCAAAGCAGAGGGTGACATAATCCTGTTTACATTGAGAAGATTACTCTAGTTGTTATATGCAAATGGACTCTACTAGGGTAAGAGTAGAAACAAGAAATTAGAGAAAACGAAACACAACTACTCTGTACTAAGGAGAAACTATTATTCCTCACCCAATTTTTGAAAAGTGAATTTGCTTGGCCTCGTAACAATACAGATCCATACAACAAAAGTCACCACCAAATCAAAACATTATAATGATGAAAACTTCAATTGTCACTACTGTCTAATGAAATATTTTTGAATATCAAATCAAAAGGAAGGACCCTTTTTGCATGACCTTGTCAGCCAAGTGTTCCTTGTGGGTCCTTGGAGCATTTAACTTTCAGATGCAGACAATTACCTAATGTTAATAGCTGCTTTGCAGGTTTTTATCAGTTGGCTTATTTGAAATAAAGCATACATACTATGATATTTTAGTTGTGTTTTGACTATAGATTTTAAGCTTTTAATAACAGTAGATTGCTTATAATATTACATAATTGGATACAAACTTTTAGGAATTTCCAAATTTTATGCAGAACAGGGATCTAAGTCTGGGTAAAATGGTTTCTATTGCTATTACTGTTTCAGTCATATTAATTGCATTTTGAATAGAAGAAACTGCAGGCACAGCAAGTAGTGAAAAAAAAAGAAAAGAAAATGCAAGAATGTGCTGATATGATAAAAGACCTATTTTTCATTCAACACCCCTGAATATCAGAATCTTCCAGATCCACAGTTGAGCTCTTGCTCTGGAAGGTTTAGTATATTTATTTTTGTCCATCCTTCCACTTCCAGCAGAAGTAGTCCCACCTTTTTCATCATTGCCTACTGCCCAGTGCATCCTCATCCTATTTTAGTGAGTTTTTCTCACTGCTGGGAGGAAAACCGGTAATCTAGAATTTTGGTGGTTATTAATGTTTAAGATATTCCTCTGTCCTGATAACAAGAGCATTCAGCAACACAAATTATGATGCAAAGATATGTGTCATTTTAATAACAGAAACTGCAGACATCACTGAATATTCCAGAAGCATAGTGATGGAAGAGGCCCCCCACACTCTGCACAGATCCTACCTCTAAAGCCCTACTCATGTCCTGCATGGAAGGTTACCTCTGTCACCTGCCACGGCCATCACTGTCATTCCCACACATGGAAGAGGCTCAGTATTTGAATGTGGATCAGCTAGAGGAGAATCACCGTGCAACAAGCACTGCCATATTTTTCTTCCTTACAGTTCAATCTTCCCCCAAAGTGCTACCTTTGTAACTTTAATGACTTCTTCCTCTTACCCAGTCCTTTTCCACACATCCCCTTTCTAAAATCTCAGCTCTCACAATGCCAAACAGCACTGTAATTTTTTTTAGCTAATTTGCTAGTATTTTCATCATTCAGATCCAACAGGCCCAAATAAAAAAATTTAATTTCTGTCTCTGATGACATATAAGAAAAGCCAAAATATGGTGAAACGGTGGCTTTGTCAGTGCTTAATGAATACTGCACGAAAGGAATATCCTGATTTTTTTTCCATCAATCAATAGGTACACTCTCCATTTTTATATTAATCCACTCTGCATTCAGACCTAGAATTGCACATTAAGGCTTTCAAGCCTCTATACTCATTTCCCAATGTGCTCTATTTGGTAATGTGTTTTTCCTAGACATTGAGCAATTGTCAGTCATCCCTACATTTCACTAGCTCTCTGCTAATAAGTTATTTGCTGACATGCTGATCTTTAAGTAATGTATGAAGAGAGGCACAAGTATGTGTTTTCAATGAGTCACAAAAAAGCTTGAGAAAATCCAACAAAGGGTGGTGAGCAAAGGAACACTAAATTAGTTCAAGCGAAACTGACTCAGAGAAAAATGCTAATTTACTGACCCTACCAGGATCTGATTTGCTTGAGAACAGACTTCCGTGGCTGTTTCATCTAAGCTAACTTTTGACTTTTAAATTACATTCGTGACTATAGACTGTCACAGGCTCCACCCTTCAGAGCCAGGATTGGCATGGGGTTGATGACAGAGAAGAGCACCTGGGCAGGAAAGCCAGGCCTGGCTCAATAGGGGCTGTTCTCATGGTCAGCCTCAACAGGGCTCCTACTTGGGGGTAGGGGGGAATGTCACCTACAGCTGAGAAGGCATAACAGGCAGATGCCAGAGTTGGTCCTAATCAGGATGTCAAAGTGTAGGTCTGGGCTAGTTGGTGAAACAAATAAAGGGGTCAATGTGAGGCAGGTTGTATCCATTTCAGATGCTGCTTGGGGGATGAAAGGTTTTCTTCTACCCACATTGAGATGACTTTAGGAACCATGGGTCAAGTGAGAATTACATTGTGATCTGAAGGAAATTCTTCCCAGGATCTCTGAAGAAGCACCTGCCTTGATAAGTGAAAGTGTCTTAGGGCAGGTTGACAGGCGAAAACCTGAGGCGCCAGATAAAAAATATAACGAACATTTTCCTCAGAGCCTTCATGGGAAAAACACATTGCCTGGGTGGTTTTCAGTCCCCAGGGCTAAATCCCAAGATGGCTGTATGGATCTCTCTGGAGTCTTGTCTGTTGAAACACGGTTCTTCAAAATAGCAGGCTCCTCTCCTCCTTCCCCTTTCCTGTGGGGAACTAGCAGCACTGAGGCCTTTGAGGGAAGAGGTGCAGAAGTGGTGGACTGGGGTGACAGCAGTGCAGTCAGGAAATTGGGATCATAGAAGGGGGTTGAGCAAACAAGTCAACCTATCGGGGTTAATGGAAGCCAGGTTTCTCACTATCGGACAAGGAATTTACAGATACAGAAAGTTGGAAAGCCATAAAGAACCCAGATGTTGAATTGGAATAAGGGTTATTGGTATCAACTCATGACTTTTAATATGTACATACATGAGAAGAGATGTAGAAATAGACACTGCTGTATTTGGGTGTATGAGTGTGCATATGTATGTATACACATATATATATATACACTTTTTTTCTAGCCAGTCCTCCGAATGTGGGGCAGGGAAAATATAAAATGGGCATCTTTTGAGGCTAGAGTGTAAGAAAGTACTCGAGATGAGTTAAAAAAAAAAAAAAATGCAGCAGGATGGGGACATGTGAACGGGATACAGGAGACAACCTTAAAGATCTCCCAGTGCCCAGAGCTGGGAAAATTTGAGCAAAGCAATAAACAGTAGTAGTAGATGATAACACAAAGAATAAAATAAATATCTATGACATGAGTAAATGAGTGAATACATAAATAAATGGGAACAAAACTTTTTTTACAAAAGGATTCCAAAAATAAATGTAGCAGAAATGACAGAAATAGAAAACCATCATTAGAATGCCACAGTTGTTATTGCTGCAGGAAAATTCCACTGATGGATACTAAAATTAGTGGGCAAAACTTTAAGGAGAAACAGGATATTAGCATAGCCTCAAAGTATCACCCCACAGTATTTATTAATTATTGTGGTGCCTGTTAATTACTACGGTTCCAGGAGGTGGAATGGGGTCCAGATTTAGTGACTAGCCTCTAATGAACAGAACATGGAGTGGGAAATTTTGTACCTTTACAGGAGAGAAACCTGGCAGACACCACCTTAACCAAATGATCAAGGTTAATATCAACAGTATGAGTCAGGTTGATGTCGTGTCCCCATTAATATGTCAAGATCAGAAGGTCACCTTACCTCTGTGGTATTCTTCCCCAAACTCCATAACCCCAGTCCAATTAATCATGAGAAATTGAGACATATTCTACAAAACACCTGACTGGTACTCAGGTAAAAGTGTTAAAATCATGAAGTACAAGGAGGGACAGAGAAACCATAAAAGATTGGACACTAAGGAGATGTAACAAGTAATGCAATGTGATGTCCTCTGTGGGATCCTGGAATGGAAGAAGGACATTAGTGGAAAAGCTGATCAAATCCTAACAGTCTGCAGTTTAGCTAAGTGTTGTTCTGATGTTAATTTCTTAGTTGTGATTATGTATCAATGTTATGTAAGATGTTAACATTAAGGGAGGCTGGGGGGAAGGGTAAACCAGGACTCTACTAAGTTTGCAATTCTGCACGTCTAAAATTATTTCAAGATACAAATGTTCTTTAAAAGACTAGAAAAGCGGGGACTTCCCTGGGGGTCCAGTGGTTAAGACTCCACACATCCAATGCAGGGAGTGCAGGTTCGATCCTGGACCTGGTCGGGGAACTAAGATACCACATGCTAGCGCAGCCAAAAATTATTTTTTAATTAGGAAAAAAAGGACTAGAAAAGCAATCAAGCCACTTAGTATTTTTCAGCAAAAATTTAAAAATATAAACCAAAACACCAGACCCTTCTTTGGTTGTTCAAATGTTGTTTCTTGTCACTCTGTTTTAAGTTTCTAATTTAATGTTTTTCTAATTAAAATTTTTTTTTTAATTTAAAAGATTGACTTAGGTCAGGAGAATGAGAAAACAAGCCACAGACTGAGAGAAATATTTGCATAAGATATACTTGATAAAGGACTGTTATCCAAAATATACAACAAACCCTGAAAATTCAACAATAAGGCAAATAAACTAATTAAACAATGAGCAAAAGAATAGACACCTAACCAGAGAAGATATGCAGATGACAAGTAATCATATGAAAAGGTGCTCAACACCTTACATCATTAGGGATTGCAAATTAAACAGCAATGAGATACCACTACAGATCTATTAGAATGGCCAAAATCCAAAACACTGACAACACTAAATGCTAACAAGGATATGGGACAGCAAGAACTCTTATTCACTGCTGGTGAGAATGTAAAGTGGCACAGACACTTTGGAAGACTGTTTAACAGTTTTTATAAAACTGAACGTACTCTTACAGTACAGTCTAGCAATTGTGCCCCTTAGTATTTATCCAAATGAGTTTAAAACTTATGTCCACACAAAAGTCTGCACACAGATGTTTATAGCAGTTTTTATTTTTATTTATTTTTATTTTTTGGCTGCATTGGGTCTTTACTGTGATGCACGGGCTTCTCATTGTGGTGGTTTCTCTTTTTGCAGAGCACAGGCTCTAGGCACGTGGGCTTCAGTAGTGTGGCACATGGGCTCTAGAGCTCAGGCTCAGTAGTTGCGGTCCATGGGCTTAGTTGCTCCGTGGCATGTGGGATCTTCCTGGACCAGGGTTCAAACCCATGTCCCCTGCATTGGCAGGTGGATTCTTAACCGCTGTGCCACCAGGGAAGTCCACAGATGTTTATAGCAGCTTTATTCACAATTGCCAAAACTTGGAAGCAACCAAGTGTTCTTCAGTAAGTGGTTAAGGATTTAGTAAACTGTGGGCATCCATACAATTAACTACGTTAAGTGCTAAAAAGAAATGAGCTGTCAAGTCATGAGAAGATATGGAGGAAACTTAAATGTATATGACGTACTAAGTGAAAGAAGGCAATCTAAAAAGACTGTATGATTCCAACTATATATATGACATTCAGGAAAAGGCAAAACTATGAAGACAGAAAAAAGATCAGTGCTTGACAGAGATTAGGGGGAGGGAAAGGATGAATAGGTCAGGCATACAGGATTTTTAAAAAATGGACTGTAATTTTTAGAGCAGTTTGAGGTTCATAGCAAAACTGAGAGGAAGGTACAGAGATTTCCCATATACACCCTGCCCCACTCATGCCAGCTTCCCTCGCTGCCAACATCCCCCACATCTGTTTCAATCAATAAACCCACATGGGAGGTTGGTTCAAGATGGCGGAGTAATAGGATGTGCACTCACTTCTTCTTGCAAGAGCGGTGGAATCACAACTAACTACTGAACAGTCATCGACAGGAAGACACTGGAACTCACCCAAAAAGATACCCCACATCCAAAGAAAAAGGAGAAGCCGCAATGAGACGGAACAAGGGGCACAATCACAATAAAATCAAATCCCATAACCGCTGGGTGGATGACTCACAAACTGGAGAACACTTATACCACAGAAGTCCACCCACTGGAGTGAAGTTTCCGAGCCCCATGTCAGGCTTCCCAACCTCGGGGTCCGGCAACAGGAGGAGGAATTCCCAGAGAATCAGACTTTGAAGACTAGCAGGATTTGATTGCAGGACTTCGACAGGACTGGGTGAAACAGAGGCTCCACTCTTGGAGGGCACACACAAAGTAGTGTGCGCATCAGGACCCAGGGGAAGGAGCAGTGACGCCACAGGAGACTGAACCAGACCTGCCTGCTAGTGTTGGAGGGTCTCCTGCAGAGGCAGGGGGTGGATGTGGCTCACCTTGGGGGCAATGACACTGGCATCTTTACTCCAATAAAGATGTTAAAAGAGAAAAAATAAAAGAAATAGTGTATTTCCAATGTAGGCAATTTGAACATCACTAATCATTAGAGAAATGCAAATCAAAACTACAGTGAGGTATCACCTCACGCCAGTTAGAATGGGCATCATCAGAAAATCTACAAACAACAAATGTTGGAGGGGGTGTGGAGAAAAGGGAACCCTCTTGCACTGTTGGTGGGAATGTAAATTGATACAGCCACTATGGAGAACAGGATAGAGGTTCCTTAAAAAACTAAAAATAGAACTACCATATGACCCAGCAATCCCACTACTGGGCATATACCCTGAGAAAACCATAATTCAAAAAGAGTCATGTACCACAATGTTCATTGCAGCTCTATTTACAATAGCCAGGACATGGAAGCAACCTAAGTGTCCATCGACAGATGAATGGATAAAGAAGATGTGACACATATATACAATGGAATATTACTCAGCCATAAAAAGAAATGAAATTGAGTTATTTGTAGTGAGGTGGATGGACCTAGAGACTGTCATACAGAGTGAAGTAAGTCAGAAAGAGAAAAACAAATACCATATGCTGACACATATATATGGAATCTAAAAAAAAAAAAATTGTTCTGAAGAATCTAGGGGCAGGACAGGAATAAAGACGCAGACGTAGAGAATGGACTTGAGGACACGGGGAGGGGGAAGGGGAAGCTGGGACGAAGTGAGAGAGTGGCATGGACATATATACACTACCAAATGTAAATAGATAGCTAGTGGGAAGCAGCCATATAGCACAGCAAGATCAGCTCGGTGGTTTGTGACCACCTAGAGGAGTGGGATAGGGAGGGTGGGAGGGAGGCTCAAGAGGGAGGAGATATGGGGCTATATGTATATGTATAGCTGATTTACTTTGTTATAAAGCAGAAACTAACATACCATTGTAAAGCAATTATACTCCAATAAAGATGTTAAAAAAAAAGTATTATTATATGACCCAGCAATCCCACTACTGGACATATACCCAGAGAAAACCATAATTCAGAAAAACACATGCACCCCAATGTTCATTGCAGCACTTTTTACAATAGCCAGGTCATGGAAGCAACCTAAATGCCCATTGACAGATGAATGGATAAAGAAGATATGGTACATATATACAATGGAATATTACTCAGCCATAAAAAGGAATGAAATTGGGTCATTTGTAGAGATGTGTATGGACCTAGAGGCTGTCATACAGAGTGAAGTAAGTCATAATCAGAAAAACAAATATTGTATATTAACGCATATATGTGGAATCTAGAAAAATGTACAGATGAACCAATTTGCAAGGCAGAAATAGAGACACAGATGTAGAGAACAAACATATGGACACCAAGGGGGGAAAGTGGGGTACAGCAGGGGGGTGGATGAATTGGGAGATTGGGATTGACATATATACACTAATATGTATAAAATAGATAACTAATAACCTGCTGTATAAAAAAATAAAATTCAAAAAAGTAAAATAAAAAAATAAAGCTACATGAACACATCATCACCCAAAGTCCATAGCTTGCGTTATGGTTAGCTCTTGGTGTTGTATATTCTAAGGGTTCAGACAAGTGTATAATGACATGTATTCACTATTACAGTATCATACAGACTAGTTTCACTGCCCTAAAAAATCCTGTCAATGTAGGTTCATCCATTATAACGTATGTATCATATTGGTGGTGTATGCTGGTAGTCAGGAAGGCTGTGCATGTGTGAGAAGGTGGTTTTGGGAGAACTCCCTATGCTTCTGGTCAACATTCCTATAAATCTAAAACTGCTCTAAAAAAAAAGTGTATTTTTTAAAAAAAGATTGAAGTGGGGTAATGAATGAATAAAATTTACCAAGTAAAGAAAACAACTTCATCTTCATTGATAAAGTAGTAGATTTACTGGCACACAGAGTTTGCTATATCAGGCATATTCAAAAAGCTTAGTATACATAACTTACTTAAGAATCAAATTTACTTAATCATCACATTTCGATGAGGTACCTACTTTTATAATTACTCCGGTACAGACAAGGAAACAGACCAGGGAGGTTAAGAGAGTTGCTGAGGAGGCAGAAAAATACGGAAGCAGGTGAAGTCTGGTTCATACTTTCTAAGGAAACAAGAAGACAGAACTGAGGTACATTAAATTTACAAGAGATTACTTGAGCAAACAACCATTTGAATCAGGCAGTGCCAAATAGAAAGCGGTTAGGAGCACTCCATGGATAGAATCTAGGAAAAAGGCTTTTCTAGGACAGAGCAGAAGTAGAGCAAGGAAATTATCTGATTGGCTGTAGCGTACTTGGCTGCTTTGTTTGGGAAAACCTAATTGGCTGTTTGTGATCGGTTGTTCCTAAGTTTCCTTTCCTTAGATTCCAGTGCATTGCCTCTGGCTTAGGTTTCTGTTTGCTTACATAGGCTCCCAAGGTATTAGAGCCACCTCAGTCTAATGGTCTCCTTATTTGATTACTTTAATAGAATACAGCTAAATTTGGGGGCATTAAATAGAGTCCTACTCAAGCAAGAGTTTGGAAATTTTATATTTTTATACTAAACTGTAATACTGACCAAAGAATCAATTTACATGGAAATACAGTTGACCCTTGAAAAATAAGGGTTTGAATTGTGAGTCCACATATACGCGGATTTTTTTCAATAAATGCATTAGAAATCTTTTTGGCGATTTGCGACAATTTGAAAAAGTTTGCAGACTAACTGTGTAGCCTAGAAATATCAAAAACATTAAGAAAAAGGTTTGTCATGAATGCATAAAATATAGGCATACACTAGTCTATCTTTATACAGGCATAAAGTAAGTGATATTTAATATAAAATTAATAATGCTTCTGTTTTTTACTGTTTTGTAACTATGCCTCCAGAAAATTACATTACCAGACATTATGCCTCTGTCGCATAATTAGAGAAACTGCTTATCAACCGATCATCACAGGTAAGTGATTTTTTTTAATGTAACAATATTTCCAATACTGTATTATGAATATGACTGTAATGCTGTCTGCCATAAAAGTTTTATAACCATTCATTAGTGTATAAGCTACAGTGAAACAATCCTACCAATGACACCAGGCGACCATAAAGCAAGCATATTGCTGCCTTTTTGTTATCAATGCATCGTTATACCTGGAAATAAATATGAATTTCTTTTTCACATTATCTTTTCATTTTTTTTGTCTAGTGTTGTAATATGTACAACATCTACAGTGTTTTGTATCATATAAGACAATATTGATGTAGGTACAGACAGAATTCATCTTATAAACAGGCTTGGTAAACTTACAGTATCAATAAACACAGTACAGTCCTGTAAATGTATTTCTCTTCCATATGATTTTCTTAATAACATTTTCTTTTTCCTAGCTTATTTTTTTTATTGTAAGAATACAGTATATTATACATATAACATTCAAAACATGTGTTAATTGACTATTAATGTTATCGGTAAGGCTTCTGGTCAACAGTAAGCTGTTAGTAGTTAAGTTTAGGGGGAGTCAAAAGTTATATGTGGATTTTTGACTGTGCAAGGGTCAGCACCCCTAACCCCTGTGTTGTTCAAGGGTCAACTGTAAAACAGAAAATCTCATTGTTTTTTGTAGATTCAGAATGCAATTTTCTTTCCATACGTAGTGACCTTAAACTTGTGCTTGTTATAGAGTTGTAATGCGAGTACTCAAAAAGTACACTATTTCAAAAGAATGCCTATTTTATGCTAATATAAACCAAAATCCACTAATCAGTTTACATTATCAACATTTGACCCAAGGCCAATTTGATCTACAATGTTTTTATTCGAAAACTAATTATTGAAGAAGCTCAAGTCATTAGAATATATATTATCGAGAATGTTCTTTTTGCATCTGTAACTGAGAATATGTAGATTTAAGTTAATATCCCCAAGGAGAGTAAACAACCTTAACAGAGGATACAGTGCTCCCTGTGCAGAGAGTTATGGCAAGTCTAGTGAGGCAAAGAGAAGGACTAGGTGGGACTGACCTAGTGCTTTAACGAAAAGCAACCCTTTAATCAGTGGTGAAGATGAAGAAGGAACAGGAGAGGGAATAGAACGGAAAGAAAGAAAAAACAATGAGCTGTTTTGCCCCTTCTTGTTCTTAACTTTTGATGGCTTCTCATTAAGAGTAAAATAAATTTCAAAGTCCTTAGCATGCCATGCTAATTCTCTAGGAATCACTAATTCCTAGGCTGCATTGCCAACCATCATTACATAGGTTCCAGTTTCAAAGAATTACTCAAATTCTCCTGACTCATTCTTTGCTTTCCGGCCTCAGTGCCTTTGCTCACGTGTTTTGTCATCTTAAAACGTCCTCATTCAAGTTCTAATGCAAAGTCTACTCTGGCTGAAAAGCTTTCCTGGATCATATTTCATTCTCCTATTGAAATTTATCTTTCCTCCCTCTTCCAGTATTACCAATGCATTTTATACTTTTGTAAGAACACATCACATTCTGCCTAATGCAGCAGTTAGCTAAGACTGTCCTACCTCCTTTGCAGGGCTGTAATCGGAGAGTAGAGAACACATCTTACTACTCATCTTGTACTTCCCAGCATACCTATTGCAATGCCTGACATGTAAAAGAATCCTAGAACCTTAAGCTCATAGTTGGAGGGAAACTTAAAGATCAAACAGTAAATGTTATAAGGTATTTTAAGAAATGTTTGATGCAAGAGTGATGGAGAGCAGATTGAGGAGAAGGGTTAGGAAAAGAAAACTAGAAAGGGCAATAGTAATAATAAATATTTATTAAAAACTTACTATGTGCCATGCAATTAGTGTATATTATCTCATTTAATTGTCACAATTCAACAAGGTAGGCACTGTTATCGTTCTCATTCTAACAGAGAAGCAAACCATGACACAAATAGGTTAAATAATTTGCCCAAAGTTGAGCAGTTAATGAGTGATGGAGCCAGAATTCAAATCCAGGCAGTTTGACTCTAATGTCAATACTTGTCAGTAAAATACAGTTCAGTAAAGGGGCTTTTCACACGTGCTGCAAGGAGAAGGAACCTTCAGGAACTGGTGAATGAAATGTAGTTTCCATCTTGCTAACCTTTGGATGCCCACACTAGGTACAATGGGTGTAATTATCTTGACGTTAAAATCCATATCCAAAATGGTCAACATTCACATAATGTTATAAAATATTCATATAATATGACATATTCAGAGAACACCTTTCTGTGGTTTTTAATACACAAATCTCCATGAAAGCGACACATTTAGTAACCAGCTCAGGATTGTAGCCACAACAGAGGAAACTCAGTGAATTTAATCAAAAGCATGTACCCAGCCATCAAGGCCCCTTCGGGAATACTTCCTAGAAAAACCACATGTAGCTTTCATTTTCTATCATCTGGCCCTAACATAGCCCTTGTTTTTTTCTGCTTTGTAATAATTCAAAGCACGTTGCTTGTAGGAACAATTTTTAAAAGACTAATTTTTTTATAACTTTGATGCTAAGCAAATTTTTAAAATTTTCCCATTCTAATCAAATCTCAATAAACTATTCATAAACTATTGAGGCTGATAGTTTATATTTTTCCTTTTTTAACCAAATGGAATAATGCTGAGTATTGATGTCACGTACGTTCTCTGTGGTCACAACATGGAGAAGTTGTTAAGACTATTTGACGGTAGGGAATATGTAGGTCAGCTCAGGTTTCAGAAACTTCTTAAATTCAGCCCAGTGTAATAGTAGGCAAATTTTAAAGTTGAGCATGGAAATGCCTCAAAAACTGCAATAAGAAGTATTTGACATGGAAGCAAAATATGTCCTTCAATTGAACACACACACACACACACACACACACACACACTTTGCCCCGACTCCCTGCCCACCACCATGTTGGGCACTTCTGGGCACACCACTCACATTGTAGTCTAAATAAATGCTCCTACTTTGTGTTCCTCCTTTTCTTTCTTGTTTATAGCCTCTTCCACTCTTTCCCAGTGCCCCCTTTTCCTGGGAAAACTAGATCTCTTGCCTTTCGTTCATATTATACAAATACCATGACAGATTTAGAGCTTAAAGCTCTACCCTTCCTGCATTATAACAGGAGGAAAAAAAATACTTTGACAAGATTAGAGCCTGAGGCTGAAGGCTTTGGAATTTCAAGCGTCAGTTAGCAGGTAGAAGAAAATATCTGGGGATGTCCAAGCATCTCACCTGTAGGGAAGCAAAACTTGCCACCCCAAAATGTCTCTGGCATGTGGATTATTTTGAGCTGAAAACAAACAAGGCCCAAAAGACTCAGAAAGAAACTTTGACCTTCCCCCTTAGCTGCCTACAGAATTTAGATTAAGGGCCTATTACAGGACTAGAGCTATCACCATAGATAACTATAGCATAAACTAGGTGTGGTAGACAGAAAGGAACCTAGCAAAGTCTGTTTGTTAAAATTCCTCTGTGTGTCCCACTGTCTCTGCAAGGCCCAGCAAACATTTGTTTACCAAACATTTGCTTTTCCATGTCAATTGTCTTCCTCCCCGTTAAAGTCCCAAATCTCTACCTCAATGTCCTCTTTGTCTTTAGCTGAAGATGGTACTTAAGGGTGAAGGTTTCAGCCATTTTGGTGAGTTAATCAGTTTTCCTGGGTCTCTCCCATGTATACAAGCTATTAAACTTTGATTTTCTCCTGTTAATCTGTCTCAGTTCAGTTTAATTCTTAGACCAGCCAGAGGAAGCTAAAAGCATAAGAGGAAAATTTCTTCCTCCCCAACATATCCTTGGTAAAAACTCATACAGATGAGCACCTAGTCCTCTTATATTTAGCCAGCCTTTTGCTTGCTATTTTTCATGAAACTTCAGGGTCCTCCTCCCCTTGGTTCCTTCCTTCCTTCCTTTTCTTTCTTTCATACTGAGAACAGGTTTTTTAGAGACTTTATTTATTTATTTTATTTTTGGCTGCACCATGCAGCATGCCGGATCTTAGTTCCCTGACCAGGGATCAAACCCGTGCCCCCTGCAGTGGAAGCACAGAGTCTTAACCCCTGGATCGCCGCCAGGAAAGTCCCTGTCCCCTTGGTTTCTGTTGGTGAACTGGAAATATGGTGCAGGGTAAAGAGATATGGGTGGAGAACCAAAAGACCTGGGTCCAGTGTCACTGTCAGTCACTCCAGCCTCAGCCTCCCCACATCCTTAGGCCCTGTATGGGTGGTTGATTCATTGATTCATCCCCTGTTTCTAAAGCTCCAAATGTAAAATGAGAATAAGAATGACTCTCACGGGGCTGCGGTGAGTTTTGGAATTCACACCTGTAAACATTTAGCACCATCCCTGTGGCACTCCATAAATGCTAACCAGTATTGTTAAAGATCTACGAAGTTATTCGGAATTTGATCTCTAAAGAAAATGCCCCACAACTTTTTGTTTACAAAAGCTCACATTTATTCTCCCCCAGGTTTTCGTTACTCTGTTCCACTGAGATGACAGGACTCCAGATGTTATTTCTCTTCCTCAGATTACATGGTACCTTTGACAGCTCACTTTCAATCAGGACTAATCTGCTCTAATTGCAGACATTATCGATGCGAATGGCACTGCGTCCTGATAAATGAGCTGCCGGCGCAGGGTGTCCGCCACGACATGTAGACGAGCCCAGGGAGAGGCAGTGTCATTCTGCAAATCACTCTTGGCACCCAGGGTTTGGTGGATGGCACCTGGCAGTCTCCATGTTTCAGGCCACATGGCCTTGCCAATCACTGACTGTCATCAAACAAAATACTCTCATATTATTCTGCGGTTTGCTTTTGCAAAGAGATCCTTTCTAAAACAGTCCAGTTGATTCATTTCCAGGCCACTAGCAAACATAGTCACATAGTGCAGACAGAATAATAGAACATTTTGGTAGCTCTCCTGTTTTCCAGGATGAAATCAGGAAAAAGTAAAAGACTGTGTTTTGACTAAAGTTTGAGGACGAGAGTTTCCAGGGTCAGAGGAGAGACACAAACATGGCTTTAGAGTGAGAATTTTACAAGGACTTTGAATCCTCTGATTAACCTTCACAGTGAAAAGTAAGCAGCATCTTTACCACAGAATTTATTCTACAGCTGTTTAAAGCTTGACCATTTAACCTCTCAACTTCCCCAGCGTGTTAATATGTCACTGATGCTTCTAAGTAAATAAAATGTCCAGGAATGGGGAGCTTGAGCCAAGTATTGATACAATCAGCGAAACTTGAAAACGAAAAAAAAGAAAAGAATGCATTTGATCAACTTCATTTTCGAGAACACGGACAATATTGAAGAGAGCAGTCAGAATCAGAAAGGAAAAAATCCTTTCATTTTCTCTGTTGAATTTGGAAACTTCTAGTCAGGAGTCTATTTCTTCTGCAAAGCTTCTCTGACCATGATAAGATGCTGTTGGCAGTATTAGGCCCTGGAAGATCCACCTGCCTCCATCCCGGTCTTATTTCAGTTTCTCTAACTCATTCAGTTTTTCCTCACCTCAGAGCCATCACACTGGTCCTCCTCTCAACCTGGAACATACTCCATGCTCTCCCCCCAAAAGCTAATTCCACTTCTCCTTTAATTTCAGTTTAAACATCACTCCCTCACAGTGATTATCTCAGACAGCGCCCCCTTACCCAGGTTTCCTTCCCTCACACCCTTACACTTTCACTATTGCCCCCAGGCCTCCTCTGTAATGCTCTTCGTACTTGTAATGGTTTTTCAGCCTGGCTCTTTCCCATGACCTATATGGTCCGTGATGGCTGAGACCCAGTCTTCTTTATCTTTTCATCCCTAACCCTTCACATAGGGCCCGTCACATTTTAGGCACTTGATAAATATTTGTTGAATTAGTTGATGAAACATGAATGGATGAATTCAAGCATGTTGATGCACTTTTACAGGTGGTTGTGAATTGGCACCAGGAGACAGTTGCTTTTAGAAACATGATATCATAGGGCTTTCTCCATAGAACATTCCACGTCTAGACACCCAGGTGTATAAATGTGGCCTAAAAGATAAAAGTGAAACCAAAAGCCCCACCTTTTATACGGGGTTGTTTCCACACCAATCAAGGCTAGGAGGGAATGTTCTCTGTTAAAGCACATAGTTCCCGTGCCTTTGGCAGTGAAAGTGCAGAGTCCTAACCACGAGGCCACCAGGGAATTCCCTAAAGCACATAATTCTTTATTAAAGCAGATACTTCGACCATTTGTCAGTTTCTAAAGAGCTGAAGCGATCCAAGAATTTAACTATATCCTAAAGGGAAAGCAAAGAAGCACACAGAATAATATTAAAAATACAGAAGTTTCATATACAAGTAAACCAGTTGTCAGGTTTAGATGGAAATGAGCAGGAAATGCAAGTGACATCAATTTCCATGGCACAGATTGCATCTCAGTCCCCTCTGGACTATGTAACCAGATCATTGTGGAGGACGAGAAGAGCCTTCTCAATTGGAGAAAAACGAAAATACACAATCTGTCCTACAAATTGGACTAGTGATAACTGTATCCACATATAGATCAGTCAGAATACTTAGAAACTGCATTGTGGCCATTCCTGGGTATAGTAACCGGGATCTGCAATAGGCTGCACTATGATAACAAATAAAACCTGAAATCTTAGTGGCTTAATTCAAGTTTATTTCTCCCTCTTGCCACATGCCTCTTCTATCCTGGAGTCTTGCCATCTCCTGGCTTAAAGATTAGTTGAAATATTGGGCGAAGGAATAAACCCAGAAGTAAAAGTTTACTTCTCCTTACATTCCATGGGACAGAACTCATAACATGGTGAATCCAACTGTAAGAAAAGAGGAGAAATGAAGAGGGAACATGTGGATATGAGTGTTAACTGTTTCTACCACAGTACAGTTTGGTCTTATCAAGCAATTCTGCTTTTTGACACATGGTCTTGATGGTTTAGCTAAAAGGACTATTTCCTTTATGATAATTGGATTCAGTCCAGACACTTTTTAAGTATACGCTCAGAAACCCATAGCTTTGCATCTTTATTCTTTGGCATTGTATGCTGGGATATACTTAAAGTATTGTATTGTTTATTTCTATGTAACAAATGACCTTAAAGCCTAGCAGTTGAAACAGCAAACATTCATTATCTCACAGTTTCTGTGGATCAGGGATTTGGATGTGGCATAGCTGTGTGCCTCTGGCTTAAGACCCTTCTTGAGCTTGCAGTCACCCTGGCGCCTGGGGTGAGGACACATTGGGAAGGTCTGATTAGAGGAGGGTCTGCTTCTCAGGTCACTTACATGGCGAATGGCAGGATTCAGTTCCTCTCAGGTTGTTGGGCTGAGGATCCAAGTTCCTCACTGGCTGTGGGCTGGAAGCCTCCCTCAGTTCCTTGCTAAGTGTGTCACCATAGGACAGCTCACAACACGGGCGCTGGCTTTTCCCTCAGAGCAAGTGAGAGCAACCAAAGATGGAAGCCACAGTCTTTGGTAACCCGGTCTCAGAAGTGGCAGTCACATATGTCACCTTCTATTCATTAGAAGTGAATCCCTAAGTCCAACCCAGATCAAGGGGTGAGCATTACACAAAGGCATGAACGCCAGGAGGCAGTGGTCACTGGGGGGCCATCTTGGAGGCTGCTTACCACAGCTGTTCTTCCAGGCCATCTTATTTGGGGTTATCCTTTTTCAGCTCTTATATTTTGTTTCATATTTTCTTTTAAAGTTTAGGCCAGTAGGGTCACTTTAGTGCTATGAATCAGTTAAGTTTTGGAACCTTGGGTGTGACTTTCTTTTCTGGTCATGATGTTGAACGTGGCCCAAAGAGGACGGAAATAGTGAAGACTTAATCTTTGAAAACTGCAGTAGATCCAAGTTGTAAGTCATCTAAAAAGTAAGAAGTAGGGCTTTTCTTCAGCTATCTAGTGCTATGTTATGTTATAGATACTTTCCTAATAACTCTGTTACAGGACTTGATGGTTTTTAAAATCCCACCTGATAACGACTCTGTCAATAACAGTATCTTTGGATAAGTGAAATGGCCTATTAGCCAAATTGAATGAAAGTGTGACAATTTATTAGCAATGACACTTAAATGGTATTTCCACTCATAGAGAATTTTGTTGCCCCTATTAGGATGTAGGTTATATGGACTAACAAGTAATCTTAAATTTTAAGTGGCATAAAACTACCAAGATTCATTTCCTGTTCCTACTATATGTCCTCCAGAGCTAGGATGGAGGGAATGAGGTTGGGCAGGGGGGTAGCATTTGCTCATTGTTGCTGCTGTGAGACTCAAGCTGGTTGGGAAACACTACCCCAAGCATTGGTCTCCGTGCCAGAGGAAACAGCTCTGGAATATCTTGTATGAGCATTAAAGGTTTGGCCCAGAAGTGATGGGCATTATTTCTACTCTCAGTTCATTGGTCAGAATTACTAATGTGTCTTCCCAATCACAAGGAGTCAGAAAGTCCCATTTTTCTCATGTGCCCAGAATGGGAATGAACTAGAAATATTTGCAAATAACACTAATGACAACATTGCCCCCCTACTCCCAAAACCTCAGCAAATATCACTGTGAGGAAACTTTTATCTTTGTTTTCCAACTTGAAGGTCAAATAATCCTACTACCATGTTCAAATTGGGGGTTTGTAATAATAACAATTAATATTCTTTCTTAACACCCTATATATTCTTAGAACTGCCAGCCAAACTGCTTAGACCTTCAGGTGCCCAGATGTAGGTTTTGTTGAGGCCTGGACATATTTTCACTTGTCCCCCGTAATCTCAAACTGAGCATCATTGGTGTCTATGCAGTCTGGTGAGGGGCCTGGGTGTTTCTTTTGTACCTAAATTAAGAAATTACTGGGGACTTCCCTGGCAGTCCAGCGGTTAAGACTCGATGCTTCCACTGCAGGTGGGCACGGGTTCGATCCCTGGTCCGTGAACTAAGATCCCACATGCCACATGGAGTGGCCAAAAAAAAAAAAGAAAGAAATCACTGTTTTTTTATATGTTCTTTAAATTCTAGAATATCATGTGATATATATATAGATGTTTGAGTTAGACAACATAAGACAAGGGCTAGCAAGCTTAGAATTTCTTAAAAAGTGTGTGGATTTAACCTCTGAGTATTTTGACAATAGTATATATATAATTGTATATAAGGTATTAAAATATTTTAAAATAGAATTTTATGATAATTTTCATCACTCTTTACAATAGAGTTTTATTATCTGGTCTCCATGCTTACTCTCATTTCCCCCCTGGCCTTTACTCTATTGATGTGAATCTTTTAACACAAATTCAGAATGTACCATTCCCCTGTTCACAACCCTCCACTATGCCCCGAAAGGCTTGGAATAAAAGCCAAAGTCCTTACCATGGTTTCATATCTGGCTTCATGTCTAATTTGTTATCTTACCACCTCCCCTTAGGGGCTCAACAGAATTGGATCATGTGGCTCCCTCCATGATCATTGCACTCACCCAGCGAGAACCTCAGCTTGTACTTACTGCCCCTCTGCACTCTTCCCATAGGTCTTCACATAGGTGTCTCCTTCACTTCATTCATATCTCTGCTTAAATTTAAAAAATCCACAGAGAGCCCTTCCCTGACCAGTTTTCCACTCCTGTTACCTTCTCCTGTTTTTCTTTATAGCGTGTATCACTGATATTACACCATATGTATATTCATTTATTCTTTCCCCTAAAATGAAAGACTTAGGAAAGCAGAAACTTTGTCTGTTTTAGTCACTGCTGTGTTCACAGCACTTGGAATAACTGTTGGCACATAGGTGGAGTAAGTGGACACAGAAGAGCCATTCAATGAAGTAACATTAGAGGAACTCAAATCGAAAAGGAAACTCCAGAAGGGCAAGGGTGTTTTTTCCCAGTACTGTGGATCTCTCACCTGACAAAGCGCCATGCTGCATAACAGTTTTTAAACAAGTATCTGTGGCTGAGATGAATGACCAAATTCCTCAACTGAAAAGAATCAGTGCTACTGGTCTTTAAAATGTGTAATGAGATATTTTTCCCAGCTAATACCTTCTACCTGCATGCTAACCAGGGAAGAACAAAAAAACAAAAATGAGCAATTGGTGAGAATCCTGGCAAAGCCTTCAGAAAAGCATAAGGAGATTAGAAATTTGGAATTGTTCATCTCTAGCCTAAACTATAAGCAGAGTGGACTCAAAAAGACCTCTTAGTGGAGCTAGTCTAATCATGCAGTCACATTGTTGAATTCCTTTGAAGAAATGAACTTGAAATCCCTCTGATAATGCAGCCAGAACCCAGACGAGAAGGCAAATTTGTGTTCCTGTCCCTCCTCCCTACTCTTTCACATGACAGAAAATGCTCATCAATCATAGTGTCCTTTCCTTCCGAAGCCAGACTTGGCCCCAGAATCCTCAGCAACGCTCTCTTAAACGCCATAGCTGTCATTACTCTAGACGACATTTATGTGTCATTTTTGCTTATTTTAGTCAGTCTTGGGCAAAATTATCAGAGACTGAGAAAGCACTGTTTTACTACCTAAAACAAAAAATAAAGAACGCAGACCTCAATGTATGTAAAACTAAAATCCAGAAATTAGCATTTATTACTTTACCTCCCTATTAGTGGAGAAAGAATGATCTTCATTTGGGAAACATGAGATCCAAGCTTTCTGTGGCAGAAAGATGATCCTCTGTAAAAGAAAGATTAAACTCGAACTCTCAAGTACATCACCTTGGATATTTCAGATCAAAGCTGTGAATGTGACTTGTATTTAAGTCTGCTCATATGTATAAGTATTTATTGTGTCTGCTGTGGAAAATATATTCCCTGGTAGGAATAGATTATTAAGAGATGGGAAAGCTAATAGTCCCTGATGGCAACTGTACTCAGAGATGACATTTCATAATATCATAAACTCTTATAAATGATGATCGCTTAAGGAGCCTTATGTAAATTCCATCTTTTGGATGTGACATCCAAAATTCCTAATAACTAAGCCAGGTCTGTTCTAAAGTTTAGTTTTGAAATTTCTTTGGGGGAAAAAATGTGTCAGTGAGCAAATTTGCAACATAAAGGGAAATGTAACAACATTTTTTTTTTTTACATCTTTATTGGAGTATAGTTGCTTTACAATGGTGTGCTAGTTTCTGCTTTATAACAAAGTGAATCAGTTACACATATACATATGTTCCCATATCTCTTCCCTCTTGCGTCTCCCTCCCTCCCACCCTCCCTATCCCACCCCTCCAGGCGGTCACAAAGCACCGAGCTGATCTCCCTGTGCTATGCGGCTGCTTCCCACTAGCTATCTATTTTATGTTTGGTAGTGTATATATGTCCATGCCTCTCTCGTGCTTTGTCACAGCTTACCCTTCCCCCTCCCCATATCCTCAAATCCATTCTCTAGTAGGTCTGTGTCTTTATTCCTGTCTTACCCCTAGGTTCTTCATGACATTTTTTTCCTTTAAATTCCATATATATGTGTTAGCATACAGTATTTGTCTTTCTCTTTCTGACTTACTTCACTCTGTATGACAGACTCTAGGTCCATCCACCTCATTACAATTAGCTCAATTTCATTCCTTTTTATGGCTGAGTAGTATTCCATTGTATATATGTGCCACATATTCTTAACCATTCATCTGTCGATGGACACTTAGGTTGCTTCCATGTCCTGGCTATTGTAAATAGAGCTGCAATGAACACTGTGGTACATGACTCTTTTTGAATTATGGTTTTCTCAGGGTATATGCCCAGTAGTGGGATTGCTGGGTCATATGGTAGTGCTATTTGTAGTTTTTTAAGGAACCTCCATCCTGTTCTCCATAGTGGCTGTACCAATTCACATTCCCACCAGCAGTGCAAGAGGGTTCCCTTTTCTCCACACCCTCTCCAGCATTTATTGTTTCTAGATTTTTTGATGATGGCCATTCTGACTGGTATGAGATGATATCTCATTGTAGTTTTGATTTGCATTTCTCTAATGATGAATGAAGTTGAGCATTCTTTCATGTGTTTGTTGGCAGTCTGTATATCTTCTTTGGAGAAATGTCGATTTAGGTCTTCTGCCCATTTTCGGATTGGGTTGTTTGTTTTTCTGTTATTGAGCTGTATGAGCTGCTTGTAAATTTTGGAGATTAATCCTTTGTCAGTTGCTTCATTTGCAAATATTCTCTCCCATTCTGAGGGTTGTCTTTTGGTCTTGTCTATGGTTTCCTTTGCTGTGCAAAAGCTTTGAAGTTTCATTAGGTCCCATTTGTTTATTTTTGTTTTTATTTCCATTTCTCTAGGAGTTGGGTCAAAAAGGATCTTGCTGTGATTTATGTCATAGAGTGTTCTGCCTGTTTTCCTCTAAGAATTTGATAGTTTCTGGCCTTACATTTGTAACAACATTTTTAACCTAGAGAGTAAGAGAACAATTTTCAAGGACTCCAATGATGTTCATTAAGTCGAAACAATAAATGTCGATTAACAACAGGTCTTATCTATCCTTTAAAGCTGGTAGAGCAGGATCTACATTTCGGCAAGATAATTAGCAATTTATTCAAGATAACATGCAACTTGAGAACATCAAATATTTTGGACTTTTAAAAAATGTATTGTTCAGAGCTTCCCTGGTGGCGCAGTGGTTAAGAATCCGCCTGCCAATGCAGGGGACATAGGTTCAAGCCCTGGTCCAGGAAGATCCCACATGCCTTGGAGCAACTAAGTCCATGAGCCACAACTACTGAAGCCTGTGCGCCTAGAGGCTGTGCTCTGCAACAAGAGAAGCCACCACAATGAAAAGCCCGCGCACCGCAAGGGACAGTAGCCCCCACTAGCTACAACTAGAGAAAGCCCTTGTGCAGCAATGAAGACCCAATGCAGCCAAAAATTAATTAAATAAATAATTTTTTTTTCAAAGTAATAAAAATAAAAATGTATTGTTCAGATTTTCCATTAATGTACCTTGCCTCTCATTCCTGTGACTTCGGATAGATGAGATGTTATCTGTAAGAAAAGAAATTTTTAAACTCATATTGAGTCTTTCAGTTACCAAATAACTAAGAACTTTCTGCAATAGGAAACTTCAATTAAATAGCCAAGAGGATTCAACAGTGCAAAATGAAATCCTGTTCTGCCATCTAGAGGACACACACTAATGGCATAGAAAATATGTCTTTAACGGCCCCTAAAGCTTAAAATAAAAAAAGAGATTCTGTTTTAAAAAAGGGTGGAGGGGAGTATTTTGCTCTACGACATTATATCAGATTTCACCATAGAGAAGAAAATAACATTTTTAAAAGCAATTAAAAAAAACCCTGTGGATTAGATATGCACCAAATTGAGGTTTTACACTTTACCAAATCTGCTTGGCCCCATCTGGCCTCCAAGGCGTTGGCCACTTGCAAATGCAGCACCCAGGCCACAGCTACATCCCCTAAGAACACATTCCTGGCCACCATAAGGAAAAGAGCACAGCCTTCGTTGTGCCTGCCAGGGGGTTACCAGAGTTATCTGGGGCATCCAGGTTTGACCTCATCAGACTCAATCAGCAATCTCAAATATTTCTGATAATATTCTAACTTGACTCTCTCCAAATGATTCATCCCAGAATTCTGCAGCAATTTCTCATATTGCTAAGTGCAAGAAAACAAGGTGTGCCTGTACTCAGAGAACTTTATAACTGAAACAACAGTAAACATGATCTACTTTAATTTCTTCATTTTTCAGTAGAAGAAACTGAGATCAAGAGATTCTATAACTCTAAGATCACACAGTAGTTATTAGTGGAGTTTTCATGATAACACACATTGCCTACTCTTAAATCCAATGTTTTTCATTTCGTGTATCCATTCATCCAACAAATGCTTAGCGCTTACCTACTAAGCTAAGCATTGTGATAGACACTGAGCAGGAAATGCCCCGTGAAAAAAAAACACAGCCCCTGCTCTCTAGAATCTAACAGTCTGCTGGGGATGAAACATTAATCAGAGCCATATGAAATTCTGAAAGTACAGGGGACAAAGAAAGAATTTAGTGGGAACAGAACTTGGTCTGGTCCAGAAGAGCAGGTATGATTTCTGTATAGAAGTTTCTTTTTTTTTTGTTTTTTTTGTTTTGGTGGTACGCGGGTCTCTCACTGTTACGGCCTCTCCCATTGCGGAGCACAGGCTCCGGACACGCAGGCTCAGAGGCCATGGCTCACAGGCCCAGCCGGTCTGCGGCATGTGGGATCTTCCTGGACCGGGGCACGAACCCGTGTCCCCTGCTTCGTCAGGAGGACTCTCAACCACTGTGCCACCAGGGAAGCCCTAGAAGTTACTTTCAAATAGAGATCCAAAAGATAAATAGTTGTTATCTAAGCAAAGCAGGAAGAAAAGTGCATTCCTCGCAGAGTAAACATCACTTGCAAAGGCCTTGAGGTAGGAGGGAAGCTTGATGCTCTGGTGGAACTAAAATATCAGTGAGAAACAGGTGTGAGATGAGTCTGCCTAGGCTGCATGGGGTCTAATCATCTGGAGAGGAGGAGGCCAATCACAGACAACGAGCAAGCTTTGGAGAGTTTCAAGAAGAGGATTTAGATAATCGGATTTGTGCTTTTGAAAGATTGCACTGGATCCAGTGAGTGCAGAGAGAAAGCAAGAATAGACTGTGCACACGCCCAGTTAGGGGACAAATATGACAATAGCTTGCACTACGGCAGGGCCTGGCGCTAGAGAGGCACCATGGGATTGTGCTCTACATTAGCAGTGTCTCCTGGATCGGGCAGCACACTCCCTGCACTGTGGCACTGTAGCAAAAGGACAGACTTCTTTTCTTGAATCTGGAGCATAAAACCTTTTTATTCTCACCTTCATGGGCATATACGCAGATTGTTCCTCCGCTTTCAAAAGCAGGGGTGTCTGGTTTCTCCCAAAAAGATGTGCATCGAAAGTTGTCTCTTAGCAGAAGATATCACTAAGGGACTCTCATTAGAAATGCAGGGGTCTACGTGCGGATGGAATCCAGTGGGGGTCTTTGGAAGTCATAACTCATTGGCATCCACTGCTACTGAGGATTTCCCCATTAAGTAACCTTTATCAGTGTCAATTGTTTTGATTCTTTGTTTTTCTCCGTTAGCTCAGATCTGAGTTATCTCCATGTCACAAGCTCCAGGAAATAAAAGGGGCGAATAGGAGATCAAAGTCTTTCCCCTGTTAGATTTCTCCTTATCCCTATATCTTATACCAATCACTGGGGAGCTCTGTGGGTTCTTTGGGGGGAGGATCAGTCACAGCCCTAAGCCCACACTGGGAAAACTTTGGAGGTAGAAGATGGTCTTAAACACATTGAATGAGAGTGGTAGCCATGACCATATGAAGGTGTTTGTTTCCAGGGAGGAATTCTGCATGGACCAAGAGGACAATGACAGGATGTTCATTCTATTAAGTTGTGCACATTGTTTTATGAACTTTATTAAAGTTAAGAATTCACAAAAAAGGAAATTATAACACTAATGAGGAAGGAACAGAAAAGACCTGATTTACATTTGCTTTTTGTTTTGTTATGAAGCAGAAGAATCCAAGGTCCCTATTTAGCTCAGTCAGGCATACAACTGATTTATCCACAGAACATGAAATCCTTCTCCAAGCCTCTTCTGACCACAGGAATCCAAACTCTCTTGGCTAGACAAGGAATTTCCATCATGCCTATCTATGCATCTCCTGAACCTTCTTTCTGGACAAAGCATATCCGCAGGGAATTCTTTCATTTCCCCTTCATTCTGTTGATAGGAGAAAATGAATCCAGAGCTAAAGTTTCTAGAACCTTCTCCATTGATAGTTAACAGCTTTAAAATGGCATATACCTCTTTTGAATCCTGGCTCTGCCACTTACTAAACTTGTGACTTTGGGCAGGTCACTTTCCCTCTCTGAGTCAGTTTCCTTATTACAGACTAGGAATAAATACATTTACCTTCATAAAGTTATTGTGGAAAAATGAGTTAGTGTAATAGAGTGGTTAGCATACGGCCTGGTGTGTGGAATGCTCAAAATAGTAGATGTCATTGTTAACTTATGACAGTTATCGGATCCTCTCAACACATTCTTAAATACTGTGGCTTGCATCTCATCTCTCCACCAGTTCCACGGTAACTGGCTATATTTGACTTCCCATCTCCTGTTGGCTCAGCAACTGGATCCAGTGCCAGAAATCATCTCATTTTCTAGTTAGGCAGAATTCAATAGGCTCTAATTTAAATGGCACGTGAAAATAATTCAGCATAGAATCAAGCAATAGATAGATTAGATGATTCCTATCGAGTTAAGATGTACCCTGACTTTGAGTTATACCTCATCTACCAAAATAAAGTGATTAATTTGAAAGAAATGATGAAATAACTAGCCCCATTCGGAGGGCACTGATTCTCTGTCGTAGAACTCATGTTGCCTTTGCTACTGTTTCAGAAGAATCCTCCTAGATGACTACAGCACCAAGTCTCCAAATCCCCACAAAAATCTCAGGTCAGAGATCTCAGCCCACTGAAATGATAAATCAGCTTTGCTTAGGATTATATAATTGTCTTCTCAGTGAGAAGGGTCTTTTAAACCAAGACTGAATATATGAAGGATTAAGTAAATCAAACACATAGTATAATGCTTTCGTGTTAGGTTTAAGAATATTCCATGCCTATTTAGTATGTAAAACAGATGTAATATTTAAGATTTGTTACATTAGAGACTCTAACATACTAATTTATGATTCTAACTTAAAATACATAAATGGATGATTGATGTTAGATTTGTTGATTTTAAGGTAAAAGTTATTAGAAAATTTGCTGAGTGAATATTTAAGAAAAGGAGGATCTATTACATTAAATACATGTTAGATTTACTAGAATTATCTCAATATGTGAGGGTTAGTAAGATTTGAAGTATTTACAATATTCAAATAATTTAAGAGTACATTTTAAAATTGTTTAAGACAATTCAACTATGTTTAATAATGGGATAAATAATAATCTTGAAAATAACTGTTAATAGGTAAATAATTTAGTCTATTTTAACAGTCATTTAGAAGATGAACTTAAGATTTATAAGTGGAACTTATAAAAGTGGACAAAAGGTACAAACTTTCAGTTATAAGATAAATGGGTACTGGTATTTCTTTTTTTTTTTTTTTGTATCTGTATGAGATAATGTTAACTAAACTTTCTGTGGTAATTAAATAATTACCACAATACATGTAAGTCATTATGCTGTACACCTTAAACATACAGTGCTGTGTGTGAATTATATCTCAATAAAACTGAAAGAAAAAAATAGTTGAACTTAAAGATGTAAGGAGCAATTAGGTTTTAAAATTTATAAACCTCAATGTAATACCTACACAGCTTTTTCTGTGAGTAAGAGCTATGGAAACCACAAATTGACTGCTTCACCCAAGTAAAACCTCTGCTAGACCTTCTAGTTCACGGATCTCAAATCGTTTGGGAAAGCAGATGTGGTCCTCTTTTAGTTTCCTCCTGCTGATGTAACTGATCACCACAGATTTAGTGTCCAGAACTGTATTCTAAAATCAAGGTGCCAGGAGGGCTGCATTCCTTCTGCAGACTTCAGGGGACAAGCTTTCCTTGCCTTTCTCAGAGGCCTCCTGCATTCCTGGGCTCCCGGCCCCTTCCTCACCTCACTCCAAAATCTTGCTTCTTTCTTCACCTCTCCTACTCTTTTTTTTTTTTTTTTTTTGCGGTACCCGGGCCTCTCACTGTTGTGGCCTCTCCCGTTGCGGAGCACAGGCTCCGGACGCGCAGGCTCAGCGGCCATGGCTCACGGGCTCAGCCGCTCCGCGGCATGTGGGATCTTCCCGGACCGGGGCACGAACCCGTGTCCCCTGCATCGGCAGGCGGACTCTCAACCACTGCGCCACCAGGGAAGCCCTACCTCTCCTACTCTTGATCCTGATCCTCCCGGGCCCTTTTTTTAAGGGCCCTGGCAATTACATTTAGGTTTACCTAAACCATCCAGGATAATCTCCCCATCTCAAGATCCTTTTACCATGTAAGGTAGCATAGTAACAGGTTCTGGGGAGTGAATCAGTACTTCATGTGAGCTAAAGGAACGTCCAGAATCAAAACAATCTGTCGTGCTGGTACTTGGCCACTTTCTGACTCAATTGTAATTTGGGAGAGTGTAGGTTAGTAACCAAACCACTGACCAGAGTTCTCTAGTTTGATTTCCCAGCAGCTATTGGTTGCAGGAGATTCTCTGCATAATCAGCCTAGTTTGAACCATCCTGCACTTTGAAATGGTAAGTCAGAGAACCTGTTCTGCACTAGTTAGTATTTACATTGGATTTCAGGAGCCAAAAAAGATCTGTCTCTGGTTGGTTGATTCCCTTCTTTGCAACCCACTTTGTATTCCATATTTTGATGGACCAGAGTTTTAATAAAATGAAAAAAAATTTTTTTTAATTAATCCAAAACTTAGAAATAAGGCAAAAAGATTACCATACTCTTTCAAAGTCATACTAGGGCACTGTCCACCAAGTCCACTGAAAGATCATCTGATTTTTCTAGAGGAAGATGTAACTGACTTCTGCTTACTATCACTTAGGCCCCAGACTCCATAAAGTTCGATGGTAATGTATAGAAAATTAGTTTGCAAGTTTTTCAGATTTATGCTCCTTTGAATCAGCTTTGGAGCCTTCTGGTTCCTTAATCCTGACTTAAATAAATCTTTAAGTGATCACGATATAATTACATACGTTGTTTTTAACTTTTTAAAATTATACTTTGACATCAGGCTTCCCTGCTAAGGAAAAACAAAAAATTTTGCTCCTATGAAGTATGTTCGAAGCCAGCTTGGGTTAACTATTAGAAAACCACATGGATATTAAGAGAACTATATAAAAATTACATGTGGAGGCGATATAGGTATCTGTTAGGTAAATTTAACCATGTGATTAGCCATAATCCACATATTGATGCTTTTATATTTGGTCATCTGTAAATTAAGAAGTAGTGTTAAAAATAGGCAGAATGTTAAAAAAAAGATATTAAGAGAATGAAAAGGCAAGCCACAGACTGGGAGAAGATTGCAAATAATATATCTGATAATGGCTTCTGTGCAGAATAAACAACTCTTGAAACTCAATCATAAGAAAATCCAATTAAAAAATGAGCAAAATATTTGAACACTTTGCCAAGATCTAAAGATGGCAAAAAAGCACTTGAAAAGATGTTCATCATCATTAGTCATTACAGAAATGCAAATTAAACCCACAACGAGACACCAATTAGAACGTCTAAAATCAAAGAGTGACCAGATCAAATGTTGGTAAAAAATGTAGAGCAACTAGGACCCTTACGCACCAACAGTGGGAAATGTGAAATAGTACACTTTGAAAAAGTTTGCCAGTTTCCTAAAAAGTTCAATGTACACTTACCATATGTCCCAGCCATTCCACTACTAATTTTCTTAGTTTACCCAAGAAAAGTGAAAGTAAATGTTTATACAAAGACACATGTAAACATTCTAGCAATCCAGCCGCTTCATTTGTAATAGCTAGAAACTGGAAACCACCCAAATGTGCACTAACAGGGAGTACATAAACAAACTGTGATACATCTATACAATGGAATACTACTCAGAAATAAAAAGGAATGAACCATTGATACAATGAAATGAATAAATCTCAAAATAATGGTGCTGAGAGATTATATACAATTCTATGAAAGTAAAGCAACAGAAAGCAACTCAATGGTTATCTGGAGGTAGATAGTGGAATGGAAGGGAGGGATTACAAAGGGCACTAGGAAAATTGGAATGATGGATATGTTTACTATCTTGATTGTGATGATTGTTTCACAGGTGTATACACACCAAAGGTTTTCAGTTTGTTCACTTTAGGAATTCCCTGGCGGTGCAATGGTTAGGATTAGAAGCTTCCACTGCAGAGGGCACGGGTTCAATCCTTGGTCGGGGAAATAAGATCCCACATGCCGTGTGGCTCAGCCAAAAAAAAAACAAAACTGTACACTTTAAACATGTACAGTTTAATATGTGTTAGCTATATTGACATAAAGCTGTTAAAAACCAGGCAGGATGAAACCTTATTTGGGTATGTTTCTCAGAAGAAATCGGAATGTTCAGCCACTGAAGTCCTAGAGCATAGCATAACTCATAAGTTGAAGTACCTTAAATTCCTAAACTTCCATACAAAATTTCAACTTTGTACATATGTGTAATTCTTCAACGTAGGTATCATTCATCACATTCTCAAAGAGGTTTTTGAAAAAAGGAGTTAAAAATCACTACTTTAGAGGAATCTATATAAAGAATATAATGAAAATTGCTTATCCCACACAAATTAGAGTACCTCTCAACTTTTTAAATAAGAGCACAACTTAAGTACAATGTGTAGATTATCCCAATTACCTGTCAATGGAGTACATACTCCATTGTGTTTTTTTCCAACACCACCAAGCAATTCTCCATTTCTCAGCAGACACTGATTTGATGTCCTATAATGTAACTCAATTCTGACACTATTTACTTGGATATAGCATCAGATCCCACAGCTTACAGGCTGTACCAAAAACCTTCAACACCCACTCCCCCTCACATGCTGATCCAGAGTTCAGATTGCTACCTGTGCTTCCAACCGAACATAGGGGCTACTCTTCATTGCAGTGCACGGGCTTCTTGTTGTGGTGGCTTCTCTTGTTGAGGAGCACGGGCTCTAGGCACACGGGCTTCAGTAGTTGCAGCACATGGGCTCAGTAGTTGTGGCTCGTGGGCTCTAGAGCACAGGCTCAGTAGTGGTGGCGCATGGGCTTAGTTGCTCCGCGGCATGTGGCTCTTCCCAGACCAGGGCTCGAACCCATGTCCCCTGCACGGGCAGGTGGATTCTTAACCACTGTGCCATCATGGAAGTCCCATCTCATTCTTAATCATAAAAATTCCTCTCTCTGTTTGCCTAGGTGAGTTTCTATCACTTGCAGCAAGATTGTTAAAACAAATTTTATCTTAAAAAAAAAAAAACACGGTTCACGTCATATTGGAAAAGTAATTATTTATTATGACAAAAATAAAACTGTTGACTGAAAACAAATGAATGTTACACTGTATTGCACCATGACTGCAAATGAGCCAAAACCTGTCTAAAAGATGAACATTCCAGAGCAAACAGCATCCTTTCACTTGGGTAAGTAGGCATGCAAGCAACTCATTACAGCATAATTGCAGAAATAAAAAATTATGAGTACCAGTAACCTAAACTTAACATATAGAAGCATTTTATGACAGTAATAAAGTTATTAAAAATTTAAAACATGTCTTTTCAACAACCCACCATTAGAAGAACGTGCTTTGAACCACTTTCAAGAAGTGATGATGTGAATGCATTAATTTGTTTGTTCTTTTAATTTTATTAATGCTTATATATTTAACCAACAGCACACATCTCAGTTGTTTGGTTGGGTTTAAGAAGCACAGTTTGTGGCTCTGAAAGACATTTTTTTCCTCTGTACAATACCAGGGGGCTCCCAGAGAGATCCAATTCATAATTTTGGCCTTATTAACACCATCTTCATTTGACCAAGCTGATTAGCTAAGATATTGTTACAGTGTTTGCAGAAAGCCTGAAGCTTGATGGATAACAATAATTTGTATTTAAACCTTAAGAAATGAACATAAATATAAATAGACACTTTAATGTAGTTTTACATTCTGAGGCAAGAAGTATATAGGGCCTGCTGTTTCCTCTTTAATGCTCTAAAGCACCAATTTATGTTAAGATGGCAATGTGTAATTATAATCATTATATTCTGATAGAACAATTGCCAGAGCAAGGCTGTAACTGCTTTTAGTTTTAGTTTTTTTAACCATGCTCTGTACAATAGATGAATAGGGTAAAATTTATAACTATGACATAATTGGAAATATCATAACCGTCATTTTATTTCACACTTTTAATGAAATAGCAGCTCAACTCTTTTAAAAAGTCAAAATGAAAAGTTTTCCTAACTACACTGAACAGTTTACTCCAAGAGAACAAAACAGGGGCTGTAGAATCCCTGCATTTCCTGAAGGAAAATGTAAGAAGATTAAAATGATTATAGTCTCTCATGAAAAGGGCTAAAATATGCAAATAAATTATAAACATAACCAACACCAACTGATAGTCATTTGATATCTTACCAACACTGATGGAAATATATTCACAGTATAATAAAATCAATCGAATTTTAGAGTTTTTCCTTTCCCTTACTTGATTTTAATTAAACTGATTAAATATTGACTATGCACTTGCCCATGTGCTTTAATGAAGACAGTATGTGGATTTGCTACACCATGTTAGCCCTGCTAGTGGTAAACAAGAGTAAAAGAAAACAAAATCTCCAAGGAATGCTATCTCTTAGTTGTGAATTTTGCATATTTCAAATACAGGTTGGGTGAAGGGGATTTTTATGGGATTGTGCAACATCCCACAGACTGGAGCAAAGCACCTTATGTATGGACTGAAAAATGAGGTAATTTTTTAATTAAAATTTTACAAGTTTGTGCAAGAGAACATTTCCATTCTTCTAGAATTTTGTTTTCTATTCCAAAAGATATGCACAGCACATTTTATTATTTCTCCATTTCTAGGGAAGAAGGTAGATTACTGGTTTATAAAAATGCAAAAGGTGCCACTCTCTGACTACACTCCCAAATTCTAGAAACCTGATCAGTCTTCAGTCCTTTGGTCACATTAAAAATAATATAGGCCGTCCAGTTTTATAGTAAAAGACTGAATTTTCTAGTAATTTTAAGTCCTTGAATGGGGGCAATTCAGTGTTTTCATTCAAATTTCCTATTGGAGATTTTTTATCTCATATTAATCTTTACTGTCAAGTTCTTTGACTTTTGTTTCTAGGTATGCCTCTAAATCTCCAATTAACATTTCCCAAACATTTCACTAGACCTTATACATTTAAAGCTGATTTTAGGTCTGTGGAACACAATATTCTTTCTACTTTAAATTTAAAACAAAGTAGCTGAAAAAAGATTATTTTTATTGGCCTTCTCTATTTAGCTCTGGTTACCTGAAACTCTTAAAAAATACTTTTTGGGAAACTGGCTTTTAGATTTCAGTCTTCACAATAATGCTAAATGAATAAGGATGAGACATTACTGAAAAAAAAGTAACCTTGAATATAAAGTACTTCCAGATTTATACAGACATTTGTAAAATACTGACATCCTCACTGCACTATCCTTTTCACGACTGGAAAGTCAAACAGAACTGGAGCTTGGGGCAGCCTCTAAAGCCAATAAACTCTGAACAAACTAACCACTTGCATCCAGTTAGTAAAAGCCAGGAAAACAAGCAAGATATTTTCTAGAAGAGAGTATTTCCAATATACACTGGTGTTTTATAAGTAGATTAAATATCATCTTCTTAGCAATATGGCTTATTTTCTTATTTGCATTGTCATTAACTATTAGCTCAATTTAAGTGGAGTAGCAGTTACTAGTTGATGCTTTGTTTTCTTACTTGTATTGATATACTAAATGAAATGATAATGAGGTGGGAATCAAATAACAGATAAAAATGAACGTAATTTCATATTACATGTCTTTCCCTCATTTGGTTTGGTTTTTCTGTGTTTGTTTTTTAGTTTTTAGTAATAGTGTATAAAGGTTCAGGATTTTGAAGCCAAAAGATGTGTTGGTGCTCTAGTTTAAGTTCCTCAGTATGGGAAAAATAGTAGGAAGGCCATGAACGATAGTAATTGTCTAAGGTAAAACAGGTCACGGCCAAATTAAGATTCAAACCTACTTCTTTAGATAGCCAGCACAATATTCTACTGGATACAAGTCATCATATTGTATCTTGAAGTGACTTTACCCTGACAAAATATAAAAGATCCTTTAGAAGGGAACTAGATATGAAATGTTTTGGATGCAAAGCCATAGATGAAAAGTTAGGCTCATTAAGTTGGTCTTGAAAGATAAATGTCAATGGAATTCATCTATTCTAGGTATAATACCAGTACATTTTTTCTACTGGTATTGTTTTACATAGTTAAGAATTAAATGAGTGCTAGTCAGAGACAATTCCATTTATAATTTGTCCTAGGATACTACATCAAAAATATTTTTTTAAAAATAAAGCTTTTATTGTTTTAAAGTTTTCTTTGCCTTGTGACTCCCCATAACTCTTCAGAGAATAATGTTTACAGCACTGCCTATATCACTCACTGTTTCCATAGGAAAATAATTATTTTCTCTTTATGCTATAGGTAATGAAAGTTAATTTATGCTTAATCAAAATGACTACAGCTACAGAAGTAGCATCCATTTCAAAAATGATTTTTAACAATGAAATTTCAATTTATTATCATTCCTCTAATGAATATAGAATAAAATTATACCTTTAAGCATACTACCAAAGAACCTAAAAGCAAAACTTTGTATTTAATCGTGTTATTCAATAGATTATAGATATATTATTTCAAATTTTAAGGAATTAAATTACACTAACAATACAAAATATGCAGTATGTTCCCATATAAAAGGGCTTATTAATTCTAAAAGAGTTCTCAGATGGGCTTCAATAAGAAAGATGAGTTCAAATATGAAGAATGCAACATGTTCAAAATTAAGAAAAATGCCTTGAACTTACAAGGGTAGTAGTTACATTTTAGTTATAACAAAATGTTTGTTAAAATTTAGTTTCTTTATCTTCACATTAAAAACAAAATGTAGAATAATCTCCCGAAAGTAACATGGGTGGATCCCCTGCTTTCCACCACTTAGAAACTTCGCTAGGCAATTGAGGGATTGATTAGGGAGGGTGAAAGCTGAACTATTTCATTGTTAAATTAATTACCTGCTAATATGACTTCTAAAGAACAGGTATAATACAAAATTGAGAACTTATCTCAAAATATGAATAAAGGCACTAATCACAAATTTACATTTTTCATCAGACAATATCTTATAGCTGGTTGATTTTCAATAAATGTCAGAATCAATGCTTTAGTGTTAGATACGTGCTTGAGTCAAAACATTCTCTTGGAGTAAAGAGTAATCAGTTTTCATATTACTGTAAGAGGAAATATCTAATGAGAACCTATAAAATACTTTTTAAAAGTCTTACATGAATTTCCTAATTGAACTTTTCCCAATCGTTGGCACAAAACCTAGTTGGATGTTGATTTCATCTTCAACACACACTAACATAAATCTAATCCCAAAACAACAAACTGTTTTTCAAAAAGGATTTAGAAAATAAAATAAATTGTATTTTAAAAATCAAATTGAAAACTTGAGTTTATACTAGTAGTTTGAGAAAATACAATCAACTATTAACACTTTCAATATAATGCTGATGCGGTAATATAAAAAAATAACCATATAATTTGACAGAAGAAAATGGAGCCAGCCAATCTTATTAGATACAAGAAAGATTTCATAATAACAACAAATACAGGAATATTAAATATGATTTTTCTCAGGACAGAATTCAGAGAATTATCCTCAGTGTTCATGGCTAAACTATACAACCAAGATAGAAATTCTGGCAAAGTGTGCTATCATAATTTCTCCTGCCCCACCACCACATACACAACACAAAGCATCCATATTGATTCATGTCTGCTTTTCTCTCATGTTCTTGATTATGCATTGTATTAAAAACAAAATTTATCCTCTACCTGGTACAGAATCACTAAGAAAAAGGTTCAGAACTAGGTTGATGAACAACTGCTTCCCAAAGCCCAGAAAGCTTTCCTCTGGTCATTTCCAGTTCCAGGGTGTGCTACCACTAACCAGAAATCAGAAAAATGCTACCACATTCAACTAAATTAATTAGACTAAATAGAATAAATCAAGTATAACTGAAAACAGCAAAATTTAAACCAACTTACGATAAAAAATAGTAAAGTATCACTTTTGAACAGGTATTGATGTTCTTATGAACACTGAATCCTATTTTTGACCCAGATGAAAGAAAAATACTACAAAAATAAAGTATTATTCTCTATGTGTGTTTTATCCCTTTCATAATAGCAAAATCACACATTTGAAATAAAGAGGATCAAAATACAATACCTGTCCTCCCTCTTAAGGTATGCACTGTTTAGATTATTGTTCATATTAGACGACTGCCTTGAAAATGTTTTAATGCTATCCAATAAGTATACTTTTGCTAGATTATGAGTTTTTAACTATTTAAAAATTTTTTAAGTTGTTAGTGTATTAAACTTGAGTCTCATAGTAATATTCTAAAAGCCATGATTAAATTCAGCAGTTTCCTATTATCCAGCAAAAGATCTTAGAACATGAGGCATAATTATAGAAATGTCAGTTGTTTCAAGCCTATTACACTACAACCTCTAACAAATTCAAGGAAAGCCATATGGTTTTTTAAGTAATATACTGCTGGTGATAGAAATGCTGTAATAGACACAATTTCAAATTCTAAGAAATAAAATGAACTGTTTGTATTCCTGCTTTAGCTACTGCCCAAAGCAGATGCGGTGCCCCTTGCAAATGGAATAGTTGAAATTTTTGCTGATAATAAAGTTGTTTGTAATTGATAGTAAAATATATTCCAAGTGTCTTGGTTTAATTTTAGTGCTGGTATGCTTTAGTAACTTCCAATTGTTATACATGCATTGAATAATGTGACATTCTTAAAATTACCAGATTTATTCAAAATATTTACTATCAAAGTTGGGCTTTGAAATAAATATTTTATTTTGATTCGTTTTTAACCAAAACTAATCCTGTGCTGCAGGCAGAAAAGTGAACTTAATTCTTTTAGATAAATAGCCTACTTAATTTCCATGCTAATAGAAACTTAAAATTATTCCATGACTTGCAATAATGTGGGGGAAATTAACTCATTTAAAGGCAGTTCTCATGATGTTTCATCCTCCCCCTTAAATATATATCTTCTAGGCATATTTCTTTCTCATTTACAATATGTTCTGCCCAAAAGATAAATAGTTTACAGAGGGAGCAAATATTTAATGCTGGGTAAGTTTGCAAACAGTACGTGATAATTTCCACTACTGCTCTGTCAAGCCAGTAATTATCTGGTGGGGGGAGGGGGCAGTCAAGAAATGAAAGGAACTGGTCATTAAAGTTATTACAATACTTCAGAAAACATTAAACATATGATAAACATTTCTTACAAGGCAGTCGTTGAATAATTAGAATAAGCAGAAGAATTCTGTTGCTGAAAATAGTTACACATTATGTTCATCCAACTGAAGATTAGTGCATTAAAAAAAAAAGTTAAGAAAAAATCTTTTATGTTCCAGTTCAGCTGCACTTGATTCAAGTGTTGCTCATAGAGGTTTGTGTTGTTATAAATTAAACATGCTGCTGCCTTAGCAGCCAAAGGTACTAGGAAAAATGTTCATGTCACAGAATAAATAGAGAGTCTCTTTCGAGCAAAAAGTTATCTCACACCAATCCGGGAGGTCATCCACTCTAGACCTTGGCATAACCTGAAACAAAAGACAAAAGTATTTTCAAAATGAAAAACTTAAAAATTGAAAGTATACTTATTATTTTTAAGTCTTAACGCAAAAGTCGGTTCTACAATAATTATTCATACATTTAACTGCCAACATTCAGGTAACACTATAATAAGTAGACTTTCTAAGTGTAAGATTATCTAAACAAAATGATACTAATCAGTTGAGCATTGTGGGAAACTGCTTTAGTCTCATCTTGAAGATACAGCTTTGGGGGTTTTGCCATTAAGACTATAACTATCCCACCCCCGCCTTAAGATTAAACTGGGGGCGCGGGGTTCGGGGGTTTCTGCTCCCACTGGTGAGGTGTGCCTGGAATGGTGGATGTTGAACTGCGTGCTTGGTGGCTTGGTGAATGGATGCGGGAGAAAATGGTGTCCGCGTGGCTGAATGACCAGCCGGAGGTCTCCCACGCTGCAGCCAGCTTGCCCAGATCAGGCCTCTGCTGATCCTGATGTGATGCCGCCTCCATGTTCCTCCTCCTTGGAAACTTGTGCAAAGAGCTACAGCCATTCCATGGCCAGAAGATAGAGGCACCAAGATTTGCATGCAGTATACATTTTTACACTGACACTTCTCTGTCTGGCTTGATTCCCTCTTTTTTTTTTTTTTGCGGTATGTGGGCCTCTCACTGTTGTGGCCTCTCCCGTTGCAGAGCACAGGCTCCAGACGCGCAGGCTCAGCGGCCATGGCTCACGGGCCTAAATGCTCCGCGGCACGTGGGATCTTCCTGGACCGGGGCACGAACCTGTGTCCCCTGCATCGGCAGGCAGACTCTCAAACACTGCACCACCAGGGAAGCCCCTCCCCTTTTTAAAAAATTTTAATTTTACTGAAGTATAGTTGATTTACAATGTTGTGTTACTTTCTTCCGTACAGCAAAGTGACCCAGATATACACATATATATAAATTTTTTCATATTCTTTTCCACCATGGTCTGTCACAGAATATTGAATATATAATAGTTCCCTGTGCTATATACAGTAGGACCTTGTCGTTTATCCATCCTATATATATCCATCCTATATATATTAGTTTGCCTCTGCTAACCCCAAACTCTCATTCCCTCCCTCCCCCCAACCTTGGCAGCCACAAGTCTGTTCTCTATATCTGTGAGTCTATTTTTGTTTTGTAGATATGTTGATTTGTATTGTATTTTAGATTCCACATATTAGTGATATCATATGATATTTGTCTTTCTCTGTTTGACGTACTTCTCTTAGTATGATAATCTCTAGGTCCATCCATGTTGCTACAAAGGGCATTATTTCATTCTTTTTTTTTTTTTTTTTTTTTGCAGTACATGGGCCTCTCACTGCTGTGGCCTCTCCCATTGCGGTGCACAGGCTCCGGACGCACAGGCTCAGCGGCCATGGCTTATGGGCCCAGCTGCTCCGCAGCATGTGGGATCTTCCCAGACCGGGACACGAACCCGTGTACCCTGCATCGGCAGGCGGACTCTCAACCACTGCGCCACCAGGGAAGCCCTATTTCATTCTTTTTAATGGCTGAGTACTATTCCATTCTTTTTAATGGCTGAGTACTATGTACCACATCTTTTTGTCCATGCATCTGTCAATGGACATTTAGGTTGTTTCCATGTCTTGGCTATTGTAATGTTTCCCTTTTTTGAACCATCAGACTGTGAATACAGATGATATCTTATTCATTTTGATGATCCCAGAACCCAGAGCTAGCACTGAGTATTTATGTTTAATATTAAGATTTATTAATAAATAAATGCTTATTTATGAAAAAAATATTAACTAAATTGAAACCACTATAGAAAGACGGCAGGAATTTCACCCTACTCTCCTAAATGCTAAAGAATGGAGTGCTTATGGCCTAGTCTTAAAAGTACAGATCAAAAAAGTCAACATACAGCTATTATATTACAAGCTATTTCTAGTATGAGAAATAATGAGAAGGTCAGTTTGATTTGAAGATAAATAAGTTCCTAGAGGGCTTCCCTGGTGGCGCAGTGGTTGAGAGTCCGCCTGCCGATGCAGGGGACACGGGTTTGTGTCCTGGTCCGGGAAGATCCCACATGCCACGGAGCGGCTGGGCCCGTGAGCCATGGCCGCTGGGCCTGCGCGTCCGGAGCCTTTGCTCTGCAACGGGAGAGGCCACAACAGTGAGAGGCACGTGTACCGCAAAAAAAAAAAAAAAAAAAAAAAGTTCCTAGAAATAAACTGGGTAAACCATATATAACACACTGGGTTCTCCTTGGCCTACTATGTCCAAACTCAAATTCTTAGGAAAGGAAGAATACATTAGAATGGTGTTTATCTTAAATGTTTGTTGTTTAGAAGCATGCCTCCAAAAATGACTCCTGATAATAAAGAAGACGCATTCTTGTGGAAAGCTGGGAGTTTAGGCTTAATTAAGCCCTTGCAGAAAACGTGAAATTTTTTTGAAGCTTCTTCTTTCATTCAGGTGACATTACAGTTTTTTCCCAGTTAGTGAATGATAAAAGCAAGAAATGAACAACAACTGAAAATCTAGACTGTGAAAACTTAATTCAAAAGTTTGTTCTTGCCCTTTTTTGGTGAAACATTCCATTTACACCAAACGTTACAAAAAATTTGTCAGTAACTTTGTTAAATTGTAATTTAACAATAGTAATTGACTAAAATTATTCCAACCTTGTAAGCCTGAGACACAATATAAAAACTATCTTTAAAAACAAAAATGGAACAGGATTCAAAGAAGAAAGAAAGTTGGCCTAAAAAAGTTGCAAGAAATTTGAAAGAAGTCATACATCCGCTCACACTGATGAGTACTTACCCTTCTCCTGTTAAAGCACAGCAGGACTGAATGTGCCATGGATGATCCTTAATTGAACTGAGGGTGAGGTATTTAGAGATTTCAGCTGCTGTCATACACCCTTTCATATCCTGTTTATTGGCGAAGATAAGGACTGCAGCTTTCCGTAAATCCTGCAATCAACATGAAATATTTCTAATATGTGAAATATCACAATTCAAATTAAAGTAATGAAGCAGGAGGATAAAATATGCCCTACTGAACAATTATAATGAAATCTTTCTACTTTAAAATAATCAGGCACTACTATGTAATATAAAAATTTTGTTGAAATAAAAATAAATGACCTCAAATAACCATGATTTAATGGTTTACTCTAACAAAGACAGATTAATATAAACTAGATATTAAAAATTATTTTTCTACTATTGGGCCAAATGGGTCAAACTAAAAGTAAAATAAACCTGAATCTGAAATAATGACTTAAAACTATACGAGCACTATTCTAATAGGCAAGTATGGTATACACTGCCAAATACTACAGAATTTCTCCAAAATTTAAAGGAGAGTACTGAAGGTAAGGGCTGGGCAATACTTAATACTTAAAGTCTTTGTACAACCTAAGTTCAGTGATTAATGTTCACTGCAGAATTGTTTATACTATCAAAACATTAGAAGTAACTTAAATGTTCATTAATAGAAGAACAGATCAAGTGTGGTATCTTCTTACAGTGAAATACTATGTAGTTGTTAAAAGGAATGAACTAAAGTTGTACATACTACCGTGGATAAATCACAGTGTTGTGCAAAAACCCTCCAAAACCAAGTTACAAAAAGATTACACACACACACACACACACACACACACACAGACACAATACCATCATATAAAGTTTTATGAACATGAAATATAATATTCTGTAGAACTGACAAATACATAAAAATGTAGCAAAAAGATCAAGGTACGCACAGGAATAATAATCACTACTTTTAGGATTGTGGAATTCTTTTAGGATTCTCTGAGAAACAAGGGAAGGATATCAGATTGAAGAGGTCTCATAAGATAATTAATATCTTATGTTGATTAGTGGGTGCATGAATGTGTTTTATTATCTAAGTCTTTCATATATATGAACTATTTAGAATTAAGTGATCCCAAATTATTCACTAAAGAATTTTCAGTTATTATAAACTGTAGGGAGGAAAAAGACCTTAAATTTTCCTTTCTCTTGCCTCAATTTATCAGACTTTTAAAGGCATGACTAAGTAGTTTTAACCTAGAAAAATATTTTCAGTAATGGTATTAGTCTCCAAATTAATGTGTTCAGTTTTCTTAAGTTTGAAAAAGTATTAAAAATTTTTGACCTCATGACTTTCATCAATTTGATATATAAAACTTTGTTAATGATGAAATAATCAACAGCAGAGGACATTAATCTTTGTGAAAAAGCTAAACCAGTGTACAGGTACCTTACTCCATTTGTTTTATGTTTGCTTTTCAAAATTTACCTCGTGAGCCAACATTCTATATAATTCTTCTTTCGTAATAGCTAGTCGTTCCCTGTCAATGCTGTCAACCACAAGAATGATGAACTAGAAGACAAGTAAAAAGAAAGGAAATTAAATGGGATGTTGAAGTTTTCTGCAAAACTACTCTAAGTGCTAGAAGTACTTTCTATTATGACATCATCACTATAAAATGGTCCAGTGCTTTTTCATCATAAAGTTTATATTATACTGAATCACATCAAGCAGTAAAATCCAAATGTTAATAAGAAAAATAACTCACACTTCAACAAATAAAAACCATGCTGGAAAAGGTGATGTTTGAATATACAATATGCCCTAATATGTACGAAGATTTATTTTAAAATGCAGGTAAAAAAAGTAATTTTTAAAAAGAAAGTCACAGTAATTTATTCTTTCACTAAAACTTAAAAGTACTCTGTAGTGGGCTTCCCTGGTGGCGCAGTGGTTGGGAGTCCCCCTGCCGATGCAGGGGACGCGGGTTCGTGCCCTGGTCCAGGAGGGTCCCACATGCCGCGCTGTGCGTCCGGAGCCTGTGCTCCACAACGGGAGAGGCCACAACAGTGAGAGCCCCGCATACCGCAAAAAAAAAAAAAAAAGTACTCTGTAGTCATTCAAGCAAACAATAATTATTTAAGACTGTCTCTTGCCTATTAGAAAGAAGTTAATTTCAAAGAAAAAGAGACACATTTTTAAAACAACTAATGAATAAGACATTTTTACATAAAATATCAACAATAAAAAGGCAAGAAAAATGTGCTAAATAGAAATATATATATATATACTTGGGTGTTAATAATACTCTAAAGAAGATGCAGGTGAAATTAAAGAAGAGCGCAAAGAGAACAGGAGAAAGCTATTAGTAATGGTGTAAATGAAAAAAGGTGTGTTACACATTCAAAATACAGCATCTTTGTGGGCTTCCCTGATGGCACAGTGGTTGAGAGTCCGCCTGCCGATGCAGGGGACACGGGTTCGTGCCCCGGTCCAGGAAGATCCCACATGCCACGAAGCAGCTGGGCCTGTGAGCCATGGCTGCTGAGCCTGCGTGTCCAGAGCCTGTTGCTCTGCAACGGGAGAGGCCACAACAGTGAGAGGCCCGGGTACCGCAAAAAAAAAAAAAAAACGCATCTTTGATAAGGAAAATAAGAAGATACAATGAGAAAGGGCCCCTAAATTGAACATTTTATGCAGAAGAAAAAGTTAAGAAATGAGATTAAATGGTTTTGAGGGTTATAGAAGAGGAGTAAACAGACAGGAAGGGTAGAATCAGACTGTTCAAATGACTACAATTAGGGAAAGAGACAACTAGAGTAACCTGAATATAAACTAACAAGGGCTTAGAAAGAGATACAAGGAAAGAAAATAGAGGGGATAAATATAAGAAACATGGCAAAGTCAGAATAGACAGAATATGGGGAAGTAACTCTGTAAGTTAATGAGAGGAAGATGTCAGAAATTAGTCAACAACTGTAACTTGCTGTATTAAAAGGGAGACATTTCAGCTTTTGGATGATGCCTCCATGCAAAGAATTTAAGAAGCGAGATAAGTAGGGTGAACAAAGTGGTTGGAGAAACACCACATAGATAAGATCCCTACCTGGAATCTAAGACTGCAAATGCTATGTGCCATGCTGGTGTGCTACATGAAAGGTCAAAGGATCTTTGTAGTAATTTTGATATTCTTGTAGAAATAGTTTATAAGAACATTTCATATAAATGGCATCACTAACAATGTATGTCTTTCTGGACCCATGTGAAATCTTCTAGAGTGTTGACAATTTCAAAAAACTACCATTTAGTAATGCTATCAATATACAGGGATCAGTTAGAACCAACTTTGACCTATTCACCAAAGATAACTGGTCTTTTCACACTTGGGGTTAATTCTGAGCTCTGAAAAAATAACAGTTATGCTAAAATGTTGTTCTTCCCTCACTCTCTAACACATTTTAGTTTCAGAACGTTATTTTACTGTAGGAATATATATTAAACTAACCTATAACCATAAATATTAGCTTACCAACCTATCCTCCCCCGCAAATAGAAAAAAAATTAAGTGCTGCCACAGCTGCTGCTTATCTATGATATGCCATCTGGTTTGACCAGTCATACACTGCACTGGAATATATACACACATACACATAGGCTATTACAATGTAAATCTAGAGGAATACATGTTTTTTATTTTAAAAGGCAACTTATTCACCAAAAATTCCTTGCATCAACACTTCCACCTCCTCCACAATTCCCCTCAAAAAAAAAAAAAAAAACCTCAAATTTTAAGAGGTTTCATTATAGAAAAAGTAATTGGTTTGGTACCTCTTTGTAAAGAAAAATTATGGATGCAATTGTGCATTAGTATTCCTGAAGATAAACCTCTCTCAATAGCACTGCATGGTTTAAAAAAAAAATCTGAGAAGAAATAAAAACAGATATAGAAGATATTCCAGATTTGTTCCCCGGGTTGACTCCAATGATTAAAATAAGTGACAAAGAATGCTAGGGGGATGGCTTGCAAATCATTTGCTTTTTAACTATAATCTCACCAAAAATTTGAATTGCAATTCATGTTATTTGAAAATCCTATATTAAATTATGCTTAAAATATTTTATTCCTCCTCTAACTAACTAGGGCCTCTTATAAAGTTGGGAAAGGTTATATAATTTATCTTAGTGTCTGCTTTCTCCAACAATGGAGATGTTATAGTATTGCCCTGAGGATGAATTGAGAGAGCCTGACAACAGTAAGCACTCCACTAATAATAGCTCCCATTACTCTTCTGACTTGCCTTTTTTCTTTTATTTGAAAACCTCAAATTCCTTACAAAAGACGATCTTATTAAAAGGGAACTGTCACTATGCCTTATGTACAGCCTATCTGTCTTCTGGGTTTACCCCTTAGTTCTTTTCATTCAAATTCGGAAGTAACTTTAGTATACCTCTGTGTTTGAGTAATACGTGTTCCAGGATGATCGCAGTGACTCTTGACCACCAATATCCCACATAAGAAAATGAGTGTTCTTCACAACTATTTCTTCAACATTGCTTCCTATGGTTGGAGATGTATGAACCACTTCATTCATTAAGCTGTTAAAAGACAGACACCATAAAAACTCTTTTGTAAATCTTGAGAACCTAAAGCAAGTTTTATCTCTGTATTTTTATACGAATCAACCTTCCTTACCTGCACCAATGATGGTAATCGCTAGCAACAAAACTAGAACCTTGGAGAACATTTGTGCAGACAAATACCTAGACAAAGAACAACTCCTGAAGAAAGGCAGTTTTTTTTGTTCTTTTAATGGAATAAACTACAGGCTTGATCTGGACAGAAGGGAACTGTGTGGTGTGAGTTTGCATTTTCGTGGCCAAAATGCCAATAACCCCATGCCCTGTTATCGGTTAGAGCAGAACCAATCCCCCATCCTGAAAGAGCAAGTTTCCAGGGGACTGTGTCATCAACACTTGCAAAGTAGTAACCACTGAATAGTAGGCTATCATTTTAAAGACTGTCTATGTGAGAAAAGACACTTAGCTCAACCATAAAAATCAGTGCATGCCTATTAACGAAAACTACAGTCTATGGGCAAATGAAAAGTTATTTAGAACACTGATGCTCATATCACATGTATTATCATACTCATTGGTTAAGCTACATTAATTAATTCAACAAATACATATTTGCCTATAACATGTCAGTACTATGTTGGAAGAAGTCTGCAACTCTCCCTTGGGTTTAATATATGTATTTTTGAAGCTGTGTGCAAAATTATTTCAACAATGATGACAGGTTTCTGAAATGTTCATTTCTAATGTCCAAAGGCTGTGTCATATTAAATTACATAATGGCCAATGAATGAATGTTTTAAAGAAAAACGAGTAGTTATTCAACTGTGAAACAAGAAGCCATAAGTTTGTGGCTTTTTAGCAGAGTAGCTGAAAAAAACATTAAGCACTGCTTAAGTGAAGTACTTCTGGAGAGCTGCCAGCTGATGTACTTAAGATGAGGTGGGAAGAGATAAGAAGCACACAATGGAGCACTGTATTTCATAACTATTTGTTAAATGCCTGGGACACAGATCCATTTCCACTGTTTAACAAGGATCATTTCACTGGCACTGAAAGGATAATGGGAGGTTGTCTGACAAGTGGCTGCTAAAAAATTTCCTTAAAGTATTAATGTATTTCTCTGAAAGTCTCAAGCCTCTTTCTGTTGCAAGCTACCAAAGCAATATTTTCAGGGGCGATCTTCATTTCTTTTGATTTGGCAAGTCTGGGTATGTTAAAGAATTCCAGGACTATTAGTCAGGAGAGTAGCAATAGCTTCCTAGATCGATATCAGTCTATTTTACATGGACTTCAGAGGGGGAAGAACTAAGCAAAATGTACTTTATTCCTTCCTTCCAGCACTAGAATGTGTGCTTCATTTATTTTTAGTTTAATATTAATTCTTTCTTTCAAGGCTGGAAAAAGATGAGTGTTTTTGACTGTAGCAAACATATGGCAGTTTACCTTACTCACTTTTTAATAAATTTTGTGTTTGGTAAAACACAAAACCATGTGTTTAAGTTTTCCCATTATATTATAATGGTATCTCATTAATGATACAAAATTAGCTCCAATAACAAAAATAATAAAAACTGTTTAAATAAACACCCATACTTACAATTGATAAAGAATGGTGGTTTTCCCTGCGTTATCCAGTCCCACTATAATTACTTTGTGTTCTACAAAAAGAAAGCAAACCATAAGCATTTAACACTGCTGCATACTTCAATTACATGCTTTCAACAATGATTATTAGTTAGCCCTCTAATGAGAATCATTCACTGGATATTTACTCCTGGAATAAGATACCGGAAATAAAGAGAACTTCATGATGTCAACGCTACTTGCCTTAAGTGAGGCAATCTATTAGGACGTTCTCTATCCATCTCTTATAAAAGAATGAGGGAGATGGCTAAGAGGGAGGCACAAGAGAACTTTGTCACTTTTGCTGAATTTGCGGGGAAAAACCCAAATACTAAACTTGATGAGACATTATGACTTAAAATGTAAGTAAAAATAAAAGTGTTTTACACACCTGCTTGCCCTCTCTACCAATCACATTAGCTTTTTATCAAGTTGTTTTTACAGCCAGACGTTTTCCTACCTAAATGTACCAAGATTTTTTCTTTTCACTTTAAAATACAATTGAAAACATAAAACTAAAGAGTTTTCCCTGTCAATAATAAGGCACATAATTTCAACCAGTTTTCATTCCTTCCATTAATTTACAGATAAATAAGCAATTACTTAGTCTTCAAGGCTTTTTCAATCTGGGTTTTATAACTCTTTTGAGCAGATACTGTTTTCACTCTTTGTATACAACAAAACCTCTTCAGTTCCCTCCTCTGGTGCCATCGGCTAAAAGTATCATTTCTTTCATAAGGATTTTTAAGGCCCATCTAATTATTCTGTTACTTGGTGGATATTTTGAAACATCCTTAGGTCATCTTTTCTAGATTTTAAACTATACAGAACTATACAGAATATATTGAAGATTCCTTTTCCCCAGGACAGAATGCTTAAAAAGTTACTAGTGAAACTCAGCAGGGTATGCAAGGAAGTCACCATAAGAACCTCTGCACATAATCGACTGATTTGTAGTGAATCTGACACATTTCATACCAGATCCCTGCTGCTTTTGTTAACCTCTGATGAATATCAAAATTCTGATTATACATCTAATCAAATATCAGCTGATATTCCTAAAGTATCAACATTACATCAGTCAAAAAGAGGAGCCATAGTTCACAGACAAGTTCTTATATGACAAACCATCTTTCTATCTTCTCATGACCTGCATGCTGTAGGCACTGTCTATATTAATGCAGGACAAATGACATGGTCCTCTGGAAGGGCTGTTTTCACTATGGCAGGAGCTACTTTGTAAAAAAATAAATAAAACTTGTTTGCTTATTATAACTCAGTATCATTCTCTCTTTCTGACTCTTTTGATTTGTATCCCCTAATTTCTAATGGAGCCAATCGAAGTGTTGCCCTGTTTCTGTCCCTTACAGTGTGAGAATGAGAGCACTCTTACCAGTGGAGGAACAAACATTCTAAATTTTGGTGAAATTTTGGTGACAGCTGGAAACTCCACCCACCCACGATCTGGAGACCACGTGGTCCCAGCGGCTTGAGAAGGAAGCCACTAGTATAAAGGTAATCTCAACCTGGGTGCAGATACTCCTGCTGGGAGGAGGGAATGGAAAGATAGTACCAGGTAGTACCATCATTGTTGAACTCAAGTGAACACCAGGGCCATTTTCAAACGTGCCTGCCCCTGGCTTCACATTTGTATTATAATGATGATCACAGTACTGAAGGCCTGTGGCGGTAAAACTCATAAATAATGCATCATTTTGAAAGATTGGTCCCCCGTTTAAACTAAGTCAGGAATGACAAACCCTGAATGTAGATAGAGTATGAATTTCATTAAAGTTTCAAATGTTTGATTAACTTAAGGTTTTTTAAGGTGACTTTTCCTCCTCATTGATAGGCAAGTCTAGGAATTAAGACAAAACACAAACTTTCAACTCTGTCTTATGATGAAGTATGTATATCTATCCTTCAGGTAAACTGAGACCTATCTTCTGATGTTAAAATTGAGGTTATATAAAAAAGTAACAGTAAAGGAACAGCTAAGTGCTTAAAAGCATGAAATAAACAGAAGTTTATTTTAAATCTTTTCTTTGAAAATTGTCTTTAACATTATCTATACAATAAGAGTAAAGTCAAGTTCAAAGAGCATTTACTAAAAAACCAAGTACAAAATAAAAGCTATTTGTACTCTATGCACAACTGTAATTCTTCCTTCTTTTTTCAAATGCCTCTGTTGTACTCAGCTGCTACTTGAGTATGTCAGTGACCAAAGACTTCATTCAGTTCACAAATGTTAGTAAAGGTTTTACCTATTCAAGGAACAATGAGAAAAATATGGAAAGTGACACATATTCTCCTGTTATTGAAAATAAAATTAATGTTGTTTTAAATGTCCCCAAGTGGTATCTAGATTAATCAAGTATAAAGTTTCTTGAAGGTATTATTGAATCACAGTGCTCTATCAAATGTTCACATCAATACATACCAAAAGCATAACTATGATCACACAGTAGTGCATATTACTTGATGTTAAAAGGGGGCCCTCATGCTTGAAAAACATGACACAGGGGTGCTTGTTCTGTACTGCTGTCTTTCTGGTTGGGCATAATCAACAGGCCATACACAAATCTTATCTTACGTACTGAAACACAAAAGATCAACTAAGCTATGTAACTGTCAGAGTGATTTCCTATAGAGTAGCTTTGATAAAAACAATTTCCTTTGCCTGTCATAATTAACTAAAGCAGATGTGGAAAGATGGTTTTATTATGTATTTATCTAATAGGTTAAAAAAAAACTTTCAAAATATATCAGTTATGGTTCAAGTCAGTCTCAAATTAAGGTGAGAAAGGCTTTATGCCAAAGGTCAAATTGTGAATTGCTGCCACTGAGAAAAACATGAAACGTTTTAACATCATATTTATTTACAGAGCAGGAAGCAGAGATTTCCATTTCACTAAAATTGAAATTTCTAAAGTTATGAGGAGAAAATTATACAATTGTATACTTTTACAACTTCAACTACTCCTCAATATGTATATCTAAGCCATATATTCTTAACTTCCAACTCTTCAAATTACTCTCCATGACAACAAAATATTTAGTTGACGGACTGAAACAGTTATTTCTCAGTTAACCTTAAAGAGGGCAAACTATAACATGGATAATACTAAATTCTTTATTTAGAATGGACTTCACAAATGTAATTATAGAAAATTAATTTTTTCCCAATGTTTACCAATAGCATTACTAAAAAATATATGATGTTAGAGTAATAGGCTGACCATGCTTAGGGGTAGGAATGTGTGTGTTGGGGACGGGGTGTGTACAATTTAAGATGATCTGTGGATAGCTAAATAATTTTGGGTTAAGCATTACCATAAGAATCAGAGTTATAAGGAATCCAAATGTTTTAAAAGTGTCTGCACACCACGAGATGGTCACTTTGGGCATCTTATTTCACGAGAAATCTCTTCCAGGAGACCAAGCTGCACCTCTCCTCATAACAAAGGTGTGAGAAGAGTATTTCCAGTGTTACTAATGATGCATCTCCAGAGCCCAACACAAAGCAAGTTTATTTACATCAAATGAAGGAATGCTCATCACAGAGCTTTTGTTTAATTTTGACCAAGTGTTTACACATAAGTTTCTCTATTGGCTTGGCTTTGGTGTTTATTCTCTTGGATCTCCTTAAAAGCCGGCTTTACTTTTCTTTTCTTTTCTTTTTTTTTTTTTTAGGGAAGGCATAAAGACATGCCTTTACAGAATGAAGCTTCAAAGTAAATTAGTAAGCTCACTTGCTTGTAGACAAATACAGGTTAAATGGCTAACAAGAAAAATGATGAAAAAGGAACTTGAAAAAAAATAAGTAAAAGAAAAACAACAAGAAAAAAAAGTTTCTCCCTTTACCCAATTAAAAAATTTTTTTTTATAAACTCAGTTTGTAGTTTTAGTACAGATACCAAACAAATAGAATTTGTAGTTTTAGTACAGAATACCAAACAATGAAAACAGACTCACATGAGAAAAGCATTAGAGAAGCACTAAATATTGGCAGTGTTAATAAACTGTGAAATAATATGTTAACATTTATTTTATCATGTTAAAATTGGATATTGTTAAAATATATGACAAAATGACTAACTTTTAATTTTGAGATATAAGATAGCCACCCAAATATCATGAAATAGGGATTGCTACCTTCTAGATACATAATACCTGCACTAAAATTGTTATATAATGAGGACAAGCCCTATGTGAACACAGAGTATGTAAACAACTATATAACTAAACAAATAAAAATGCCCTATGCCAAATCTGGTGACTTAAAATTTGAAATACTGCATTTACAGAAAGTAAGTTTGCATTATTGCAATAGGTAGGTAGTAAAATGTCAGAGGATGTGATGTCACAACCTGAGACCTGAAGTCCTGGACAGCAACGAGGAGCAGTCTGCCTCTTGGAGAGAACAAAAAGAAAGAAAAAGGAGAGCTATAAAAAACTCTGTCTTATATTATACTTATTATAGAATCATAAAATACCATAGCTTAGAAGAGACTGCAGAACATGAGATCTACTCCTTCTCTCCCACTTCTTCATCAACAAATGTGTTACCTATATGGCAACTTTGAGGAACCCAGGTCTCCAAAAATGCACAAAACTACTGACCTGGGCCACCTTGCATATTTTACAGATAAAGAAATTACAGGCCTATGAAGTTAAAAAAAAAAAAAAAATCAACCCAAGATGCTATTTTCAGCAAAAATACACTTCAGGAATGAAGGGAAAAAAAGACATTTTCAGATAAAAGAAAACTAAGAGAATTCATTTACCTGCAAAACCACACTACAAAAATGGTAGAGTTCTTCCGCTTGAAAGGAAATTCACAAGATGGAAATTCAAAACATGAAAAATAGTAATGTGGGTAAATATAAGAGAAAATTTTACCCTCTCTTAAAACTTTAAAGAACATGTGATTGTCTATGGCAAAAATTATAACACTGTATTGTGCAGTTTATAACATATGTAGATACAATACAAATAACATGTAAGCTGTATGGTTATAAACGACAAGGGAGGAGAGTATGCAATTACATATACAGTTTCAAGGTTCTTACACTTTACAAGTGTTGCATTATTAACTCTAAGTAGACTGCAAAAAGGTAAGAACGCATGTTGTGATCCCTAGAAGAACCATAAAAATAATGTGAAAAGGAATTGCTTAAAAAGTCAATAAATAAATTAAAATAGAATTCTTAAAAAATTTAACAGTCAACCCAAAAGAAAGTGGGAAAGGAAGAATAGAGTAATAACAAAACAAACACAGATGGGACAAACAGAAAACAAATGGTAAAACAGTATACCTTAATATTTCACCATGCCATAAATCTAAGCACACTAATAAATCGGATAAACATTCCAATTAAAAGGGAGAGAATTTCACACTAGACAAAATAAACAAGATCCCAACATATGCTCTCTATAAGAGATGCACATAAAGATATAAAATATCTAAACAAAATTAACAACCACCTTAAGCTAATAAACATTTATAGAACATTGCAGACAAATGCAGAATGCACATTCTTTTCAAGCGCAAATGGTATATGCACCAAAACAGACCATTTAGATGAACTATAGAAAGTCTCAATAAATTTGGGGGGAAGAAAAAAAGGAAAGCTTACAGAGCATGTTTCTGACCACAATGGAATTAAATTTGGAACCAAAAATAATCTATCAAGAAAAACAAGTATGTGGAAACTATAACAACACTCATAAATAAGCCATAGTTCAAAGAAGAAATTAAAAAGAAACAATTTGTAAAATGTTTCCAACTGAATGAAATACAATATATTAAAATCTATGGAATAAAGCTAAGGCAGTACTTAAGAGGAACATTTACAGCCAGCTGTTTATATATGAAAGGAAAAAGAAACAAAAACAATGATGTTTATATATGAAAGGAAAAAGAAACAGAAACAATGACACCCAGCTAAGCCTTAAGAAGGTGGGGGGAGGGGAGTAAAGCAAACTCAAAGTAAGCAGATGGAAGGAAATAAACAACAAGAATTAGTAAATTAGAAAACAGAGAAAATTAAAATCTTTTCTCTGAAAAGATTAACAAAACAAAAATGGGACTGACACCACCTTTAAAATTTACCATGAAGTCACTGCAAGAGAAGAGAAAGTCTACAGATAAGAATCATCTGAGTTTCAACAGAGACTCCAAAGTAATTCACTGGTAAAGAAAAGTCTTCAGTAAATTATACTGGGACAAGCAGATATCCACGTAAAAAAATAATGAAGCCCAACCCCTATTCACATCATAACCTCAAAATAATCTGAGATGGCTCACAGACCTAAGCATAAAAGCTAAAGCTTCTAGATGAAAGGAACAGGACACAGAAAGTAACAGCCATTAAAGAAAAATAATATAGAGAGAAATTGAGACTTCACCAAAACCAAAAACTTCCACTCAGCAAAAATCGCTATTAATAAAATGAATAGGGAAGCCACAGGCTGGGGGTGGGGATGGGGGTATATTCACAAAACATATCTGACAAAAGACTCAATTCCGGGATATAGAAATAATTATAAAGAATAACTTTTTTGACTCCCCCCCCCAAAAAAACACTGGCAAAGGATTTGAACATTTTGCAAAGGAAGATACACAAATGGCCAATTAGCACATGAAGAAGTGTTTAACACCCAAAAATCATCACAGAAATGCAAATTAAAACCAAAATGAGATAATAACAGTACACATCCAACAGAATAGCTAAAATTAAAATACTGGCAACGAAGCCTCAAATGTTGCTGGTGAAAGTATAAAAATGGTATAACCACTTTAGAAAACAATCTAACAGTTTCACAATATTATAACTCATCATGATGCAAATGAATAGACAACTGTGGTATATTCATGCATGGAATTACTTATAACAGATCTATGGGGAAAGCTTCCAGTGTGAAGGGCTAATATAAAAATAAATAGAAACAAACAAAAAAACTAAGACACTTAGAAGACATAGCATTATGAAGCAACGCCACAAGAATAAAAAAATGTAGCAAATAAAAAGTTTTTATAAATTAGAATTATGATAGCTGAAAATAGTCAATAGGATTGGAAGACAAAGGAAATATCCCAGGACTCCAAAAAGAAGAGCCAGAAAAATGGAAAAGGATAATTGATAATCAATTTAGTGCCATATGACCAATAATATTTCCAGAAAAGTAGAGGAAGAAATCCTAAATTTAAGAAAGGAAGGGAGGGAGGGAGGGAGGGAGGGAGGGATGAAGGAAGGAAAGAATTCCTACAATGGAAAAAGGTGCAACTTTGTGTTGAAAAGGTCCAATGAATGAAGACACAACAAGGCACACCTCTTTCAAATTTAAAAATACCAGGGATAAATGGAAAATTCTAATATCTACTACAAAGAGAGGGAAAAAAATCAGAAAAGAATGATACTGGTCTTAACAACAACACTGGAAGCTGGAGGACAATGACAGTACCTTCAAAATTCTGAAAGAAACGTTTTCAACTTAACTATATCCAGCCCAATTATAAATCAAAAGTGAGGACAGACCAATATATCTTCAGATATTTGGAATCACACAAAAAAATGACCACTTTGGGCAACTTTTCAGGAAACTTCTGAAGGATGTACTTCATCAAAGTAAGAGTAAAGCAAAAAAAACGTTAAGTTCTAATAAGACAGAAAAGCAAAGGAAATTCCTAGAATGATAGATAGCAAGGACAAGTCCAGAACAGCTGTGTGGCGGGCACAGAGGAAAAACAGGTCCAATTTGGAGCAGGATGGAATACTGAGAGGGCGGGTAGGAAGGATAAATCATCTGATAGTTGTGATGTGTGTAAACTGTACAGAGAGCTTTTGGATGGCACGAAATGACTTAGCCAAATGTACAAAGAAAACTAAGGCAATGAGATATGATTATTTACTCTAGTGGGGAAAAAGCTGTAGAAAAAAGGGAAACATAATTACAGCACATTGTGGCTCAGTAGTAACAAAACTTTATAGTCACAAAAATGAAAAGATAGAGTGTGGATTAAGCCAAAATATTATACTGGGATAACAAATATAATGTTATATGTTGATTTATATCTCAATTCTTAAAAAAAAAAATTACAGTGTTTAAAATTTCCACATACGTATATTATCCAGAAATGTGGAAGTATATGCTGGGAAAAAAGTTAAGAGATTAAAGAGATCTGACGAACACACATCCTTTTCAGACTTTAGCATTATGTAACTTTTAAAAAAGAATATGTATGTGTTACTTCAATATAAACTTTTTATGTTTGAAAAACAAAACAAAAAATTGAACAAAAGCTTTTGTAATGAGGATACAACAGCGAATAAGACAAAGTTCATGCCTCAAGAAGTTTATTTCTATTGAAACAGACAACAAGTAAACAAATAAACTTATCATATGATTACAGGTAGTGATAAACGTTACTCAGAAAAACAAAGGGTTAAAACATAGCGACTGAATGTTGGGGAGGTAAGAGTGGTCAGGGGAGGAAACGGCTCTCTGAGGAGTGACATTTGATCAGAAGTCTGAACCATTTGAAGGTATGAATAAAGTGGGTTCTGGAAAACAGGGAGCAGACAGTGGTAAGTTTAAGTTTGGTGTGTTTGAAACTAGCAAAAAGAACAGAATTAAGAGCAGAATACTAACAGGAGACATCAGATGTAAGCCATCAGAAGTGAAGAACAATAACGATGACATACAAATTGGATATCAGTGCTCAAAATGATACCATGAAATTCACCAATGAGAAAGAAATGATGAGATAATGAAATTAAGTTAAAATGTCATTGTTTTTGGTTCTGAAAATGAACTACAATTAAAATCATATTCCATTCATTCTTAAGTCTGGATAAAACAAGAAATAACTGACAGAAAAAAAACAAGGTCTATGAAAGTTTAAAAAGAAGTTTAAAAAAAAGGAACGCTCAACTTCTGAGGTGAATCTAAAGATAGATATACACGTATGTATTTTATATAGGCATAACCTCATTTTATTGCACTTCGCAGATATTTCGTTTTATACAAATTGAAGGTTTGTGGCAACCCTGCGCTATCAGATGATAGTTAGCAATTTTTAGCAATAAAGTATTTTTAAATTAAGATATGTACATTGTTTTTTAGACATAATGCTATTGCACATTTAATAGACTGCAGTATAGCCTAAACATAACGTTTATATACACTGGGAAACCAAAAGAAATTGTGTGACTTGTTTTATTGCAATATTTGCTTTATTTTGGTAGTCTGGAACCGAACCCACAATATCTCTGAGGTATGCCTGTACAACACACATAAACAAACACAAAGATATATACAATAATGTCTAAAAAGATAATCAGATTTGAAATTATTTCCTTCAATTGATAAGTGCATTGAAGTAATCAGTCTTCTAGCTTAAAATCAAGCAATACAAAATCACAGAGACTAAGAACACATGCTTTTAGTATACTTATTCCCAGAAAGGTATCAAATTTATAAGAAGATGCTTGGTGCTCTAAAATACTACAGGGAAAAATGTTGGAAGAAAGATAAGGGAAAGGAGTATTTAAGGTAATATAAGCCGTAGTCAACTCTGCCTGCACATTTGAGTCATCTTAGCATTGATGCCCACGGCGCTCCACCCCATTCTGATTTAACTGCTCTGAGGTGGGGCATTGGGCATACTATGCGACCAAGACTGAGTGATTAGATGTGTCACTCTAATCACTGGATTAGATGTGTCACAGTGGTAAAAATGGAAAATGCTGAGATTGTCAGGTGGTACATATAGAAAGTAAAAATACAGGACTAGTATCAATCTGATCACATTATTCCCCTGCTTTAAAACAACATACATGACCAAACTCTAATGGCTCGGCTCCCATGGCTTGCAGTTCAACATCTTAGTCTACACACAAGGCCCTCTGTGATCTGGTTCTCCTAGCTACCTCTCCAACCTCATCTCCTCTAACTCCCCCACAGGCAAACTAAAATACAGCCAAACTAAACTATTTTCAGCTTCCCTCAATGCACCAAACTATTTCATTCCTCTCCCATTTGCGTATTAGTCCTTCTGCCTAGAATAACATAGCATGCCTTGTAAACACCTACTTATCGCTAAAGTCCAAGTAAACCTTTTTTTGTAAAGTCTTCCAGGAATCACCTGAGAAAAAATTAATCACCTCCTTCTTGTTGACCATCACCATGCTTTTATACATACCTGTGAAATAATTTACCATGCTACATCTTTTTTTTCCCCAATCTGTATCATTTACTGATTCTTGAGTACTTTGAGAGCAAGTTATATGTAACTTTTCTGTATTTTAACCTTTGCGTCTCTTAGGCCTAACTCTGATGACTGGGTTATGGCCTATGACTAAATGTTAGTTGCATGAATAAATGGGAATAAAATGACAGAATAACCACTATGTAGTTCTAAATTTTCAATAAGGAAGTTAAAGGGAAAGAAAAATTCTAAACAGTATTGGGGATTTAAGAGGACTAAACAATTGTGACTACAAAAGTAGCCCATGAATGTCTTTCATCATCTGCCGAATTTTCCCTCTACATCCTTCATTCCCTTCTAGTCTGATTAAGAAAGCCTAAAAAAAACACCAAAAACAAAAAGATACACAACAGTAATAAAACAGAGAGGAGAGAAAAGGGAATGGGACAAGTTACACAGGGAGAACCAACGACTTTGGTAATGTTTTATTTCTTAAACTATGGGAAAAGATAAGCAGGTGATTATTAATCTTTATACTTTTAAACATGTCTTAAAAAGCTGCTTTACATAGTAAATTCATGTAACAAGGATTAGAAAATATAAACTACTGAAAAAAATGTATTAAATTTATGGATAATATCTATATGGAAAAAAATGTATGGAGTTAAATTCTGGCCACTTTGAAATCACTTGATAAGTGCTATCTGCAGTAATTTCGTTTATACACACACATGTATATGCGTATACATGTATATGCGTATGCATATATCTATCTTTATTAACTTGTAACCTTGAAAAAGGCTATTTTAGTATTCTTATCGACCTACGGAACAAGTGACTAAAACCATTTCATTCTGTTCATAACTTCTTAAATCCAAAGAAAAAATACCGCATTAGCAGTAACAAATTGGTATCATCATAAAACACTGGCTTTTATTACGCCCGGGTATTAAATGCAAAATGAAACTATTTGAGTTTTAAAACTGGTTTCAGTTACTGAGAAAACACTCTGTTAAAAGAATGCCTAAAACTTTACCTATTCCCGGCCCTTTTTATCTGGGTATTTTCTCTCTTCAGAAGCCATCACATCTCATTCACTCTGACTCAGAACAGGTTTTACAACTTCTTGGCCCTTTGGACTTGCAACTTTTAGACGTCTCAGAACCAGTTCTAGACTAATTACGGATACGCAATAGCCTACATAGAACCAAAAGCATTTCGTTTTCCAACATCGAAGAAAGGAATGAAGGGTTTAAGACGAAGATTTCCAGAAACTGGTGTATCTCAATAGGACAACTCATTCCCGAGTCCTGGAAAGCAGGCGAAATCAGAGAGAACGTGAAGGCGCACTGGCTTAAAGAGCAGGGCGCAAAACAAAGCATCATTAGTAATTAAAAAAAAAAAAAAGTTGATTGCTTTCTGGGTGGACACTTATCCTGGGGCAAGACTTAGGATGCTTAATAGAGATGGAAAAGGCCCTCCAAGTGCCTCCGGGTATCATTAGGTGCTTTCCGCTTTCCTTCTCTAAAATCCCCAAATTCTTGGTTTGGATCCAGGGACACCAAATGCCCCTCTTCTGACATTCCATTTCTCCCAATCATCACGTTGCACCTTCTTCCAGCCTAAAATAGTGAGTTTCTACCCACCTCCTCGACTAAGTCACTTCTCTGAGGCTCAGAACGTTTGTGTCCACCTAGAAACCTGTCTCCCCTCGGCTGTCCCCTTCGGCGGCTAGACCTCTGCCTCGGATTCGAGCCGTTGCGCAGCTCCATCCTTCTCACCTTGGTTACAGAAGAGGCTCCACAGTTTAGCGAAGATCAGCCCCATCATGAGCACCTGGGCGGGCCACGGGGTTCCCTCAGCAGCAGGTGCCGCTGCGCCGGGCCCCCCACCGCGGCGCTGGCCGTGGGGAACCAAGGAGAAGCAGACTGGGACCACGCGGCGACAGCACTGGTTGGCGGAGAAGCCGCGATCGGCCGCTCAGCTACCCGTCAGAAAACGCCGTGCCAAGTCCCTGCCCGAGAGTCCTTTGTTCGAGTCCACTGAGCCCAACGCCGACCCGTAGTCCCTTCGGTCTGAACCCACCTACCCACCAGAGCCTCAACCAGCCTCAAGCCCCGCCTCCGCTCCGCCTCCCCTCCGGATCCCAGGACCACCCATCTCCGGAAGGACGGGGCCGGAAGTCGGCGCGCTTACGTCAGCCCAGTTCTTCGAAATGGCGTTTCCTCAGTTTTACTTCCGGTGGGTGAGTTCCGAGCTGCCAGAGGGGTGGAAGGTGGGGGTGTGCGTGGGAATCGCGGAGTTTCCCAGGGTGAGCATCTCGTCCTCCTGTTTAGAAGCGGTTGCTGGTTCCCATTCTTGAGTTTCTGCTGTCTAGCAGGTGCATCCCTGGCCCGTAAACCTGGAGACAGACTGCAGTTACTCTGAGTAGCCGCCGTTTGGTGCACGGAAGTGGGGGGTGTTTTTTTCTCAACTCTCACCCAGTTCAGGCTGGCGAGCAGGCTTGGGGTTCTGCCGTGATTCTTAGTTCTGGATAGAATTGATTGCGAGACGATCCATGGAATGCCAGTAGCCACAGTTCAGCTATGTGATTAACTTAAGGTCCCCCAATTTTGCTGTTTTCGGTATTTTCTTGGATTCCTCAGTCCACAAAATAAGAAAACGTATTTTGTGAAGTGTTGATTGGAAATAACTTCCTTTAATTAAAATGGAGTCCTAGGAATCGCTCTTTCCAGTTCAACAAAATAGAAGAAAAAGCTACAAAGTGCAAAACAAACTGAAATTTCAACGAAAAAATTTGAACAACTAGGGAATTTAAAAATGCATATATATAATATTCTTTAGTAAGAACTATTGTAAACTAATTTCAGAAAATTCTTGGAATAACTGGCTGCACCTGGAATTGAATTCAATTTATTACTCAGTTAACTAAGAAGTCTGCATATATATAAGACAATTTGCTACGTAATAGTTCGTTTCCATTTTCTTTTCCGTGGTTAGGGTTTAACAAACTTAAAAGCTTCACAGACTAGGATGGAACCTAACAAATTCCCCTGAAACCAGTTGAAGGAGAGATATTAATTGAAAAGACTATGGACGTAAGTCAAGTGGTAGATTTGAACCCTGGCAGCGTGGCCTTTTAACAGCCCAATATCGTTACCTGTACAAGTAAAAGTGTATGACTTATGATGTCCTCCCAGTGTTACGGTTCAAAGACCCTTTAAGACTTATACGCAAGGTAGTGTGCTTCAACATTCTGATACTAAACATTCTGATACTAAAGGCAAGTATGTACTAAGCCTATGAAAAGTAACATTCACGGCCATGAATTGGCCCATATATTTATGGGCCAATTATATGTATTATATATATAAGTTTATATTTAATGATTTTGTGTTTGTGTAAATAGAGGCTCAAAGGGACATTTCTAGTCCTAGTTTCAAGAAAAAAAAGTCAAACAACTAGGGAATGAAAAAATTTAAAAAACTACATATATCTAATATTCCTCAGAAGGAACTATTACAAACTATAGATAAAACTTCGAAGAACTGGCTACAGCTGGAATTGAATTCAATTTATTACTCAATTAACTAAGAACATTGCGTGCACGCATGGAATGTTCACTGTGTCTTTAGAATTCTCCATGAGTCTTTTCATGTTTCTGATTATCTTCTGATACCTTTTTGTTCTGGACTATCTTTTCAAGGGTATTTGTATAGCAAATAGTTTTGAGAAATTTAGCATCTCTCTCTGGGGCAGAGGACGGATTTATTGGCTGATAATGATAATAAAGACAATGTCTCCCAGCGGAAAAAGGATGAGAAGGTTTGCTAGCAGCATTTTCAGAAAAGATTAAGGATAGGGTGGAGGGAAGCTCGTGGGTGGGGCCGTGAGCTGAGTGGGTTTGGTCACTCTACCCCATGGCTCATGGGAAGGTGTGAGACTAGGGCCAAAATCGGCCCCAACAGGGCCCTCCTTGAGCTTCAGGGAGGTGAGTTCCTAGAGGGGAGGGGGGGGGGAAGATCAGAGTTTGCTAAACAGGGCTCCTCTCAAGGAACCCAGCTCAGTGAGTCTACAGGCATCAGCTGGCCACTGTTGCTTTGCTCTACAGGAATCAGGGCTTCGGGAACCAGCACAAATGTTGTTACTCTGGCTGCTGCTATTGCTGTGATTAATAAACTGTTCTTTGTCTCTGGCCCAGGAGTCTCATATCTTCTGCCAGTGTCTATGATACTGTGGTAGGCTGACTTGTTTTCTAACAAATAAGGAAAACTGTAGACCCTTCACAGTTCTTGACAGTTTCAGTGACGAAGATGGAATACTGACACAACATGGCTTCCTGGAACAGGAAATACAAGAGCCTCTCCACAGTCCATTTAGTTCACTTAACATGACTTGAGGGAAGTCCTTGGATTTAATAACAGCCATATTGTTCAATCCAGCAATAAATAATCCTCCACTCCATTCTCTGTCACTGAGGAGGAATTAGGGAGATGGCTGCAGGCTGAGTACTGGGAGGCAGGTTCATGACTTGATTCTTGTTATCTCTTCTTGGGGTGAGGGCTAGAGGGTCGATCTGATGGTCAGCCTCACACCCATCCTATGATAACAACCAATGCTAAGATCCACCGTGGGTTAGAGGAAAGTTCTGATCCTTTTCATACAACAATTACAGAGACACTCACCAATGCTAAATGCAAAAAGAGGGAAATTTATGTCTGCTGTGGGCAGAAATCTTGCAAATCTATAGAACTTTGGCTGGTTAGCTTGGGAGATAAGGGGAAGGCACACGTATTTGTTAAGGAGGGATGGGAATAGCTTGGCCCTCTTACAGCTCAACTTCTTCTGAATTCTATCAAGCCAATCTTATATCCTTTCAGAGATGACAGTAAAAAGTCAGAGTTTTCTTGAAGTGGGTTTTGACCGTAAAGGCACTCTCTGGCCCTCTTAGTGAAAGTTCCTGAGATAGAGAAAAGCACATGGGAAATCACAGGTGAAGCACTGTGTAGCATTTGGGCACTTATTGCCCTGCGTTGCATCTATACTCTCCCCTGTACTGGCCCCCACAGGCTGAAAGATGGGGACATAATGGGTCTTTATAAGTTTTATGAAAATCCTCTTGTCCCTCTTGCTCCTGACTGATTCTTCCAGATGAAAAGTTTGGGTGAAAGTAAAGTATCATTGGAAAGAAATATCAATAGTTTTAGTTCCTGGAATGGGACACATTTATTTTGTGGCAATGGAAGGATAGAAAAAACAATCACCTGGGGAGGGAGCACCTTAAACACTGGGAAGTACAGGGAAATGAAGGGACATTAATATTCTTTTGTCTTTTAGAACAGCTCCAAGACTCTTCCTCACAGAGGAAAATGCCTTAGTGCAACTCTCCCAAACTATTGCAAGATCCTTGAATTTAACTGACTCCTGGGTTGCTATCTGATACACAGCTTTGATTGCAGTTTGATTGCTGTTCTCTTAATCGTACTTCTCTGTATTGGAAATAGCAGCAAATGGCCCCAGCTTCTTCACCTCCCTTGTGTATCTTTAAAATTCCATTTTAGCTCCTTTTTATTTTTGAGTCACTGGCTACAACTCTTTTCTGTTTTATTTTATGGTTCACTTTAGGTTTTAGAGTATACAGCTTTAACTTATTACACGTATTAGTTTCTTATGACTTCTGTTATAAATTATTACTTGGTGGCTTAAACCAAATATATTCTCTCATGAAATGTGAAATATTTCATTGAGCTAAAGTCAAAGTGTTGGCAGGGTTACACTCCCTCCAGAAGCTCTAGAAGGGAATTTGCTTCTTTCCTCTTCCAGTTCCTGGTGGCTGCTGACATTCCTTGACTTACGACCATGTCACTCCCATCTTTTGCCTCCCTGGTAATACTGCATTCCCTTTTTCTATGTCAAATCTCCCTCTGCCTCTTTCTTTTTTTCTGGCTGTGCCACACAGGATCTTAGTTCCCTGAACAGGGATCAAACCCGTGCCCCCTACAGTGGAAGCGTGGAGTCTTAACCACTGGACCGCCAGGGAAGTCCCCCTCTGCCTCTTTCTTATAAGGACACTTGTGACGCCCAGATTATCTCAGATAATCTCCTCATATCAAAATCCTTAATCACATGTGCTGAGTCTTTGCCATAAAAGGTAATGAATGTTCACAGGCTCTAGAGTTTAAGACTTTTATCTTTGGGGGCCATTATCCAGCCTACATCACAGACTGCTTTCAAGTGGTATTATAACAGTTCACATATAGAATAAGAACTTTACAATGTTATATTTCCATTTCTCCCAATTGGCTTTTGTGCTATTATTGTTATACATTTTACTTTCACCTATGTTCTAAATCCTTCATCACATTGTTACTGATTTTTCTTTAAACAATTACCTTTGAGGATTTAAATAAGAAAAATATCTTTATGTATACTCACATAGTTTCCATTTTTAGTGCTCTTCAATTCTTTGACAGATCTAGATTTGCAACTGGTATCATTCTCCTTCTGGTTGAAAGACTTCCTTCAATATTTATTTAGTGCAGGTATGCTGTTGATTAATTCTTTCAGCTTTTGTGTGTCTGACAGATTCTCTGTTTCACCTCGTTTTCTGAAAGATAATTATTCTGGCTAAAGAATTCTAGATTAACCATTTTTTTCTTTCAGTACTTTAATAATGTTGCGCTGTCGTCTCCAGTATTGCATTTTAAAATTTTTGAGGGAATTTCCTTGCAGTCCAGTGGTTAGGACTCTGTGCTCTCACTGCTAGGGCTTGGGTCCAATCCCTGGTCTGGGAACTAAGATCGCATAAGACGTGGGGAAAGGCCAAAAAAGTAAATAAATAAAGTTTTGAAACATTTATATATTGTAACATAATTGCCACTGTGGCAATATTTAGCACCTCTATCATGTTATATAATCATAATATTATTGTCTGTATTCATTATACTGTGCATTAGATCTCTATGGCTTATCTACTACTAAGTTTGTACCCTTAAACAACATCAAACTATTCCCCTATCCTCTGGTAACCATGATTTTACTGTTTCTTTAAAAGTTTGACTTTTTTAGATTCTATATGTAAATGATACCATACAATACTTGTCTTTGTCTATCTGGCTTATCTCACTTAGCATAGCGTTGTCTTGTACTGTTTCGGAAAAAAACTCTGGGGTCATCTTTGTCTTTGTTACTTTATTTTTGTAATGTGCCTTTTTATCCTTACGGTTTATTTAAAGATTTTCTTTTTTTCACTGCTTTTAAGCAATTTGATTATGATGTGTCATGCTTCCTGTGCTTGGTGTTCACTGAGCCTCTCAGATCTGTGGAGTTATACATTTCATCATACTTAGAAAAATAGTTAGGAACCCACATGCATGTATATTATGTCATTTGAAGTTGTTCTATGGCTCACAGAAATCCTGAATTTTTTTTCCCCCCACAGAATCTTTTCTGTATCTTTCTTTCTGGGTGGTTTCTCTTTACTATTAGGTTCATGAATCTTTTCTTCTGTGATTGCTAACTTACTGTTTCTCTTAGCCAGTGCATTTTTTCTTCTCAGACATTTTCATTTCTGGAACATTGATTTGAGTTCTGTCATATCTTCTATGTCTCCACTTAACATGTTCAATCTTTCCTCTAGATTCTTGAATATATGGAATACAGTTGTAGTAATTTTTTTGTCCTGTCTACCAATGCTATCATCTGTCATGACTGGGGTCATTTTGACTGATTGATTTTTATCCCATTACATTAGTATATTGTATTTTCCTCTTTCTTTGCATGATTTGCAACTTTTTATTTTTTTGGTTGTGCTGCACAGCATGTGGGAGCTTACTTCCCAGACCAGGGATCGAACCTGTGTCCCCTGCAGTGGAAGTGCAGAGTCCTAACCACTGGACTGCCAGGGAATTCCCCTGCAACTTTTTTTTTTTTTTTTTTTTTAATTTTTGCTGTGTTGGGTCTTCGTTTCTGTGCGAGGGCTTTCCCTAGTTGTGGCAAGCGGGGTCCACTCCATCGCGGTGCACTGGCCTCTCACTATTGCGGCCTCTCTTGTTGCGGAGCACAGGCTCCAGATGTGCAGGCCCAGTAGTTGTGGCTCACGGGCCTAGTTGCTCTGCAGCATGTGGGATCTTCCCAGACCAGGGCTTGAACCCTTGTCCCCTGCATTAGCAGGCAGATTCTCAACCACTGCGCCACCAGGGAAGCCCCCCCTGCAACTTTTGATTGGATACTTGACAGTGTGATTTTTACCTTGTTGGGTGCTGGATGTTTTGATATGCGTATAAATATTCTTGAGCTCTGTTCTGGGTCTCAGTCAAGTTATTGGAAATGTTTGATTCTTTCAGGTATTACTTTGAAGATTCATTTGTCAGGTCCAGAGAAGTGTTTAGTGTAAGACTAGTTTTGACCACCTCCTGTGGCAAAATCCTTGTGAGTACTTAGGGAGTACCCATAAATTATAAAGCTTTTCACTCTAGCTGGTGAGAATATAAAATATTTCCAGCTCTTTGTGAGCTGTGAGTATTGTACCCTTTGATGCTTTTAGGTGGCTCTTTCCCTAGCCTAGCATGTATGTGCCCATACATGCATACGGTGACATTAATCCGCTGTGGACTTGAAGGGGGTCCCTCTGAGAATTTATGGAGCTCTCTCACTCTTTTTCAATCTCTTAGTATTCCCTCCTCTTAACTCGAATTTCCTTGGCCTTACTGGACATCTTTTCTTCAACTCAGGGAGACTTCTGGGGTCTCCCTGGGTTCCCCCCTCTTTGCATTATGATTTGGAAACTCCTCTCTTCAGAAAGTAAGTTTAGGAAATCACAGGGCTCATCTTGTCTGTTTCCTGTTACCCAGGGATCACTGTCATTAATTGCCTGATAGCCAATATCTTGAAATTCATTGTTTCTTATATTTTGTCTGATTTTTTAGTTGGTGAGCTAGGAGGATAAACCCAGTCCCTGTTACACCATTTTGGTTGGAAGCAGAAATCTTCCTATTATCCCTTGAAGAATAATGTGAGTGGTACATGTTCATGGTACAACATGGTATTTAACATATGTACCTGAATCACTTTGTTGTACACCAGAAATTAACACATTGTAAATCAACTATAGTTCGACAACAACAAAATATTTAATAGTCTAAAAAGAAAAAAAATGACTCCACAACACCTCGCAGTGAAACATTTAGACGGTGTCAGAGGAGGGCCTGGGGCTCAGGCTTTGTCGGTGTAGTCCAAGCTCTTATAGCACTAAACGGGACGTTATTTCTCGAGGCCAAAAGCCTGTAAGCATCTCCGCGTGTGAGGCGTCTGGAAGTAATCGCATAGGATACCGAGGGCGCGGTGGAGGCGCGCAGCCTCTCGAAGGCCCCGCCGTTGCCGGAAGCCCTCGCCCCTCTCCCCGCGCGCGTGGGATGGGCGGCTCCCGCCCGCGGCGTCTGACGTAGGACGTCGGCGTCGTGACGTGGCGTCAACGGCCGTCCGGCGGCTGGCGTCTTATCCTCGCTGCGGCCGCCCGGGGACGCTGAAGCTCGGCGTTTCCTGGCGGCACAAATGTCCGTTTGTAAAGCAGCAGGGCTGGAGTCTGCAGGATTTGCAGGCTTCCGTCTTGAAGGAAGTCTGGGAGGCTCAGAATTTCCAGCGTTTTCACCGTAGAGCCAGCCTCGCCAGGGCCAAACCACCCAGTAGCCTGACTGCCAGCAGCCTCGGCAGGTATGCCGAGTGGTGGGGGACTTACCTCGTCAGCTGTGAGCGTGTTCACAGATTCCCTGACCAAAGCATCCTTGCTTCTCTCTTCATTTCCCCGCCCCCCCTCCCCCCCCGCGTGACTGCCTCAGCTGCGGCTGAGCTTCTCGTGTCTTGATGGAGAATTTAAGGACCGTAAACCCTCTGCCTCCCACCCCCACAGTTTTGTATAATGTGTCGTTAAAGGGCTTGAAATGGATATCAAGCTAATCCTTGAAGGGAAACCAGAAAACGTTTGTCTTCGTGGTGGAAAGTGACTGATAAACTTGGGTAATTTTATGGTGATAGAGTATCCACCTCCTGGCATTGTTAGGAGAGTTAAATGGAGCAAATGTGTAAAATCCTTAAGTATTTTTTTATAAGTGTTCACTGCATGTAACTTTTTTTTTTAAGTTTCTGTGAACTTTCATGGATCCATTTATTAGGCCGTTTTCTAGCACCTGGTGAGTGCCCCATCCTTTTCTGTTGGTTTCTTGAAGTAGCCCACATCTCTGCCTTCCTGTCTGCTGCCTTAGGTAAAGTTTCCCTGTTCCTGTCTAAAGTGAGTTGGCCCATTCGTGCCTTAAAACCCATTTCTTCTTGTTTACTCAAGGGTATCATCACAGCAATTCCCTCTCTCCCAGTCATACTTTTTGCTTTCTACTGAATCATTTCCATCAGCAAATTAGTTTCCTAGGGCTGCCGTAACAACGTGCCACAAAACGGGTGGCCTAAAACAATTTATTGTGAGAGAAATTTATTATCTAACAATTCTGGAGTCTAGGAGTCTGAAATCAAGGTGTTGGTAGGGCTGTGCTCCCCCTGAAGGTTTTTCCCAGCTTCTGGTGGGTGCTGGCAATCCTTAACATTGCTTGGTTTGCAGCTGCACCCCTCCAATCTCTGCCCTTGTCATTTCGTGGCCTTCTTCCCTGTACGTCTGTGTACAAGTGTCATCACATGGCTTTCTTATAATGACGCCAGTCATTGGATTTAGGGCCCACCCTATTCCAATATGACCTCATTTTAACTTGATCACATCTGCAAAGACTGTATTTTCAAATACGGTCATATTCCCAGGTACCAGGGGTTAGGACTTGAACATATCTATTTCGGGGACACAGTTCATCCCACAACAATGGGACTAGTCTGTGTGTGGAGCACTGCAGACAACAGAGAGCCAATGCTATTCTATCTTAATTTTGCCAGTCTATCAGACAATTCCCATGGGAGGAGGCATTGTTCTGAGTCTTAATCAGCTTTGGAAAGAGAGAAGTAGGAGAATGAAAGCTTAATAAGTCCTACCCAGTCTATACTTCCTTATTCTAGCATGACATTGGTGCTGCCCCGGTATTTCTCTGCTGAGACCCTGGGATCAGCAAATAATAGACTATTACTGTCTATGGAAATAATGGTATATATAAAGGGCCTATATTAGCTCAAGGATGGTGGGGAAAGGTAAAAATAAAATTTTAAAGTTTTCTAAATACGTTCTTTCACTGCTGCCACTGTCTTCTTCCCTCCCTTCAGCTCCTGTCCTGAATGCCCACACATAAATCACACGTCTAGGGGTTTCTCACAGGTTTGTTTTTTTTTTCTTGTTGTTAGGAATGTTTCCCTCTCCATTTTGTAATTTCTCCAGAGTTGATTTTGGGATTCACCATCTTCATGGCAATTGATAGTCTGGCTGTCATTTTTTTTTCTTTTTAAAAATTTTTATTTTATATTGAAGTATAGTTGATTTACAGTGTTGTGTTAGTTTCAGGTGTACACCACAGTGATTCAGTTTTATGTATATATATCTATTCTTTTTCAAATTCTTTTTCCATTTAGGTTATTACAGAATATTGAGTAGAGTTTCCTTTGCTATACAGTAGGTTCTTGTTGGCTATCTCTTTTACTTATTCATTTATTTTGGCTGCACTGGGGCTTAGTTGCCACATGCGGGATCTTCAGTTGTGGCATGCGGACTTCTTAGTTGTGGCATGCGAACTCTTAGTTGTGGCATGCATGTGGGATCTAGTTCCCCCACCAGGGATCGAACCCAGGCCCCCTGCATTAGGAGCACGGAGTCTTACCCACTGGACCACCAGGGAAGTCCCTGGTTATCTATTTTAAATATAGTAGTGTGTATATGTGAATCCCAAAATTTATCTACCCTCCCCCACCCCGGCCCACCTTTCCCCTGTGGTAACCATAAGTTTGTTATTCTAAGTCTAGGAGTCTGTTTCTGTCTTGTAAATAAGTTCATTTGTATCTTTTTAAAAATAATAGTTTCCCCATATAAGCGATATCATATGATATTTGTCTTTCTCTGTCTGACTTGCTTCACTTAGTATGATAATCTCCAGGTCCATTCACGTTGCTGCAAATGGCATTATTTCATTCTTTTTAATCTGCCATCATTTTTAATCTGAAATCTTAATGTTTTATTTACAGGGAGGAATAAAAATTTTTCATCTATAATTCAGAAGCTAAGTAAATAACAAAATGAAGCCAGTAAAGCATCTGTTGGCATCTAGTAGTAAATTGGCAAATGTTCCAGAATTAACATATAAAAAAGGAGTATTTAATTCACCATTGTCACCTAAACCAAAGGAAAAACATAGTGCAAAATTAGTACGTGATAAACTTGAACCAGTGGTCTTAAGATCTCCACCAACAGGGGAATCCATCATAAGGTATGCTTTGCCCATTCCATCAAGTAAGACAGAGGAGTTAGTAGCAGAAGATGAATTGATCAGGAAGATTACCAAACATCTGAAGATGGTAAGATACTTGTTGGTGCTTGGGTTGGGGGTCCCCATGACCATCGTCAGGTTTAGTGATTTCCTTTGAGGACTCACTGGACTCAGTATATAGTCATATTGATGGCCAAGATATATTATAGTGAAAGGATTCAAAGCAAAATCAGCAAAAGGAGAAGGCACATGGGGTGAAGTCTCGAGGAAGCCAGGTGCAAGTTTCCAAGATTTCTTTCCCTTTAGAGTCACACAGGACTTGCTTAATTCCTTCAACAAGTTGTTACAGCACATGTGAAATACCTACCAGAGGAGTTCACTAGAGATTCAGTGCCCAGGGTTTTATTGGAGGTTGGTCACCTAGGTACTCTCTGCCTAGCATGTACCAAAATTCCAGACTCCCTGAAGGAAAGCATGTGTTCAGCATAAATCATATAGTTGGTACAATGAGTTTAGGGACAGTGAGCCACTGTCATCAGTCAATGAATAGTGGGAACCCTCCTGAAATCCAAGTTCTGAGACACAAGCAGATCTTTCTAAGGATAGGCTTTTCTCAGTCTCATGCCTGCTCTGTAGCTTTTCTCTGCACTTTAGAAACTCTAGCTGTTAGTGTTGGGGAAAAAATATCTTCCTTTTTTCTGAGTTCCCTGCACAGTGATCCAGAATTGAGTTGTAAATGTACCAAATACCAAGTGAGAACAATGAGGAATAGCACAAATATAGAAAAAAAATATAGTTCATCAAACTTCCAAAATACAAGTTTGTTCAAAGTTCAGGGGGTTAGCTCAGAGAATTTCCTTTAAAAATGTATTGCTTTCTGGTCTCTATCTCCCTATTTTCCCCACTCTCTTCAAAGAGGAAAGCCAAGTTAATTAGATTTTGAGGTAAACTTTGATGGTAAGTAGAGTTGATGCTTCAGCTGTTCATAGACTCTCTTCAACACAGAAGTGGAAGAGTCATAGGGCCTATCTTCATTGCTAGGGAGGGATCAAGGCCTATTGCTCATACTCCTTCTTCAGGATGATATGAGGTGGGGCATGAAATGGAAAATTTAAGTTTATGGTACTGGTAGAAGTAAGTCTTACTGCTAAAATGGTTCTGACATAGTTGATTAAATATCTTTTTAGATTTAATGTAATATTTTTACCCTATATAAGTACATAATTTGCTTTGATTTTTCTCATAGGTTGTTTCTACTTTGGAAGAAACCTATGGATTTAGCATTCCAAGTGGAGAAGAACCAGTTGTGAAGCCTGAACATGAAGGATTAACCTTTCCTGTAAGTATATATAATGCTAATGTAGAGACATTAATGCTGAAAAGGGCTAAGATTTTCTTTTAGAGTCTGTATATGTTCTCAGATGAATCCCCCATCCATGAAAATGATCCTCCTAGGAAACTTGAAAGTAGTGTACTGATTTTTCCATTCTCTGCCAACACTTATCTTAAAGTTTAATTAAGACATGTCTATATCTTTTTTTTTATTACTAAAGTATTTATTGGATTTCAATTTTAAATTTGTTTTCATGCATTTGTATATGTTCTTAAACATTTTATTTATTATTATTATTCTTTTATTCTTGTTAGTCATCCATTTTATACACATCAGTGTATACATGTCAATCCCAATCTCCCAAATCATCACACCACCGCATATCTATATCTTGAGCCTACTTTTGATGCTAATGCATCTCTTATTTAATATGTAAGCTTGTGGTTGGCTGTTGGTTTGCAATGTATATTCTTTATTATGTTAAGAAAGTATTCTTCTATTTATGGTTTGCTAAATAAAAAACCCCCAACATTGAAGAGATTACTGAGTTTTAGTAAATGTCTGTGTTGTATATATTGAAATGATATAACTATTAAGGTGATTATGTGCTTCACCTTCAGTCTATTGATGAGACAAATTATTTTTACATATTTCTTAATAGTCGACTATACTTTAATACACTGTACTCGTTGGTCATTATTCTTCTATTTTATAATTAGTTTTGTTAGTTAGGGATTGAGTTTGGCTTCATGTAATAAAATAGCTATGTTGGGTCTTTCAAACCATAAACATAGTATGTTTCTCCATTTATTTGATTGATTTCATTGTCCTGTTTGATTTCTTTCTTCAGCATTCTGTAATTTTCATCATAAAGATCCTGTATATTGTTTTTCAGATTTATACATTAATATTTCATGTTTTTTGGAATGATTTTTAATGGCATTATATTTTTAATTTCAGTTTCCACCTGTTTGTTATTAGTATATAGAAATATGATTGATTTTCGTGTGTTGATCATACATCTTGCAACCTTGCTCAATGTACTTCTTTATTCTAGGAATCTTTCTGTAGATGTTTTGGGGTTTTATACATAGACAATTATGTCATCTTCAAATAAGGACAGTTTTACTTCTTCTTGTCCAATCTGAATGTTTTTATTTCCTTGTCTCTCTCTTTCTCTTTTTTTTTTTTTTTTTTTTTGGCTGTGCCGTGCGGCATCTTAATTCCCTGACCAGGGACCAAACCTGTGCCCTCTGTGCCCTCTGCAATGGGAGCATGGATTCTTAACCACTGGATTGCCAGGGAAGTCCCCACATATCTTTTTTTTTTTTTTTCCGGTACGTGGGCCTCTCACTGTTGTGGCCTCTCCCGTTGCGGAGCACAGGCTCCGGACGCGCAGGCTCAGCGGCCATGGCTCACGGGCCTAGCCGCTTCGCGGCATATGGGATCTTCCCAGACTGGGGCACAAACCCGTGTCCCCTGCATCAGCAGGCGGACTCTCAACCACTGCACCACCAGGGAAGCCCCCACATATCTTTTTGAATTAGAGTTTTCTCTGGATATATGCCCAGGAGTGGGATTGCCGTATCATATGGTAACTCTAGTTTTAGTTTTTTGAGGAAACTCCATACTGTTCTCCATGGTGGCTGCACCAATTTACATTTCCACCAACAAGGTAGGGGGGTTCCTTTTGCTCCACACCCTCGCCAGCATATATTATCTGTAGACTTTTTAATGATGTCCATTCTGACTAGTGTGAGGTGATATCTCATTATAGTTTTGATTTGTGTTTCTCTAATAATTAGCGATATTGAGTATCTTTTCATGTGCCTGTATGTCTTCTTTTTCATATGCCTATCTGTATGTCTTCTTTGGAGAAATGTCTATTTAGGTTTTCAGCCCATTTTTTGATTGGGTTGTTTGTTTTTCTGATATTAAGCCACATGAGCTGTTTGTGAATTTTGGAAATTAATCCCTTGTTGGTAGCATCATTTGCAAATATTTTCTCCCAGTCTGTAAGTTTGTTTTGTTGATGGTTTCCTTTGCTGTGTGAAAGCTTTTAAGTTTAATTATGTCCCATTTGTTTAGTTTTGTTTTTGTTTCCTTTACTCTAGGAGAGGGATCCAAAAAAATATTGCTATGTTTTATGTCAAAGTGTGTTCTGCCCATGTTTTCCTCTAGCGTTTTATAATGTCTGCCCTTACATTTAGGTCTTTAATCCATTTTGAGTTTATTTTTGTCTTATGGTGTTAGGGAGTGTTCTAATTTCATCCTTTCACATGTAGCTGTCCAGTTTTCCCAGCACCACTTATTGAAGAGGCTGTCTTTTCTGCATTGTATATTCTTGCCTCCTTTGTTGTAGATTATTTGACCATATGTGCTTGGGTTTATTTCTGGGCTTTCTGTCCTGGTCCATTAATCTATGTGTCTCTTTTTGTGCCAGTACCATACTGTTTTGATTACTGTAGGTTTGTAGTATAGTCTGAAGTCAGGGAGAGTGATTTCTCAAGCTCCATTCTTCTTTCTCAGGATTGTTTTGGCTATTCGGGGTCTTTTGTGTTTCTATACAAATTTTTAAATTTTTTTGCTCTAGTTCTGTGAAGAATGGCATTGGTAATTTGATAGGAATTGCATTGAAAGCATAGATTGCCTTGGGTAGTATGGTCATTTTAACACTATTGAGTCTTCCAATCCAAGAACACAGTATATCTTTCCATCTGTTTGTGTCACCTTCAGTTTCTTTCATTAGCGTCTTACAGTTTTTGGAGAACAGGTCTTTTGTTTCCTTAGGTAGGTTTATTCCTAGGTACTTTATTTTATTTTATTTTTTGATGTGATGGGGTTGTTTCCTTAATTTCTCTTTCTGATCTTTTGTTGTTAGTATATACAAATGCGACAGATTTCTGTATATTAATTTTGTATCCTGCAACTTTACTGAAGTCATTGATGAGCTTCAGTAGTTTTCTGGTAGTGTCTTTAGGATTTTCTATGTATACTATCATGTCATCTGAAAACAGTGACAGTTTTACTTCTTCTTTTCTAATTTGGATTCCTTTTCTTTTTCTTCTCTGAGTGCTGTGGCTAGGACTTCCAAAACTATGTTGAGTAAAAGTGGCGAGGGTGGGCATTCTCACAGTTGAGTATAATGTTAGCTGTGGGTTGGTCATATATGGCCTTTATTATGTTGAGGGTATGTTCCCTCTATTCTTACTTTCTAAAGAGTTTTTTTTTTTAATCATAAATGGATGTTGAATTTTATCAGAAGTTTTTTCTGCATCTATTGAGATGATCATATGGTTTATATTCTTCAATTTGTTAATGTTGTGTATCACATTGATTGATTTGTGGAGATTGAAAAATCCTTGCATCCCTGGGATAAATCCCACTTGGTCATATTGTATGAACCTTTTAATGTATTGTTGGAGTAGGTTTGCTCGTATTTTGAGGATTTTTGCACCTATGTTCATCAGTGATGTGGGGCTGTAATTTTCTTTTTTTGTGGTATCTTTGTCTGGTTTTGGTATCAGGGTGATGGTAGCCTCATAGAATGAGTTCAGAAGTCTTCCTTCCTCTCCAGTTTTTTGGAATATTTTCGGAAGGATAGGTGTTAACTCTTCTCTAAATGTTTGGTAGAAGTCACCTGTGAAGTCATCTGGTCCTGGACTTTTGTATTTTGGGAGTTTTTAAGTTACTCTTTCAATTTCAGTTCTGATAATTGGTCTGTTCATATTTTCTCTTTGTTCTTGGTTCAAGAATTTGTCCATATCTTCTGGATTGTCCATTTTATTGGCTTATAGTTGCTTGTAGTAGTTTCATGATCCTTTGTATTTCTGTGGTGTTGGTTGTAACTTTTCCTTTTTCATTTCTGATTTTATTGATTTGGGCCCTCTCCCTTCTTTTCTTGAGTCTGGCTAAAGTTTTATCAATTTTGTTTGTTTTTTCAAAGAATTAGATTTCAGTGGTCTTTTCTATTGATTTTTTAATCTCTATTTCATTTATTTCAGCTCTGATCTTTATGATTTCTTTTCTTCTACTAACTTTTGCTTTTGTTTGTTCTTTATTCTAGTTGCTTTAGGCGTGAGGTTAGGTTGTTTGAGATTTTTCTTGTTTACAGAGGTAAGCTTGTATTGCTGTAAACTTCCCTCTGTAGAACTGCTTTTGCTGCATCCCGTAGGTTTTGGATTATCATGCTTTCATTTTCATTTGTCTCTAGGTATATTTTGATTTCCTCTTTGATTTCTTCATTGAGCCACTGGTTGTTTAGCAGCATATTGTTTAGCATCCATGTGTTTGTGTTTTTTGCAGTTTTTTCTTGTAGTTGATTTTTAGCCTCATAGTGTTGTGGTCGGAAAGGATGCTTGATATTTCAGTTTTCTTATATTTAGCGAGGCTTGCTTTGTGGCCCTGCATGTGATCTATCCTGGATAATGTTCTGTGTGCACTTGAAAAGAACATGTATCTTGATCAAATTGATGTTCATCGTCTATTTGTGGCACCTGAATGTGGGTGGAAGAAAATCCCCAAGTCTGCTAATGGTCTCACTTTATATTTGTGATTAGTAACTCTAGTTAATTCATTTTCCCACTCTCCTGAATGACTATTTTAGTTTCCCCCTCTGTCTCTTATATGACTATAGGTTTTACCATGATGAAAAAATATGAACCTCTGAGTATGTTTAAAATGTAATATTGAGGGATCATATTTGTCCTGGAGAACATTCTGTCAGAATTCTAACTGTATATAAGCATCTGAGGTTTATTTATCTTTGGTCAATTCTCGGATTTACAGATCACTGCTCTACTAAAAGAGATTCAGTCATTGTGACATTTTAAAATGTAACTTTTTTTCCTCAAAATTTTCTATTGCTCATTAAATAAGGGTGAAAGACTATTATCTCTTGGCAAGTATAGTTATAATCAGAAGTCATAATTAGCATTCATTTTTTAACACAAAGCATTATTTAACGTATATTTAAGTGTGTACTTTTTCTGCTACCCCTAAATTTCAGAAGGCTAAGGCTGGAATGCTTGATTTTCTACACCTGTGTAGAGGAGAATGTGAAGAGAGACATAGCTGGGTATATGTCATTACTGAGCCACTCTCCAGAATGTACTTTCTTTCTGGGAAAATTTGCTGGTATAGCATTTGGAACATGGTTTCTCGTTTTATGCATTTCAAGGGACAGAAATTACATACACAAAACTATTTTCAAAAGTAGTTAAATATTCTAAAATATAGATGGATATGCATATGAATTCTGAAATAAAAGTAACTTTCTCTTTTTTTCATAAGGTTGAGAATGATCTGAATTCATTCTTGGTATGTTGTTCACAACTTGCAGCTCAGTTAGAAGCAGCAGCTAAGGAAGAACGTAATGTACGTATTCTGTGTAAACTGCTAAGCATAAAATATTACTTAATATTTTAATTATAAGCTACTAATAATATTAATAATAAAACAAGATAAACTGATAATAATTACTATTCATTATTATTAACAATCATTTTAATAATAAAATATTTAAAGTTATATTGGTTGTTTGATCTTGAATATGATAATCCAGGCAGCAATATTAGTCTAGATATAGTGCCTTAAGTAGTTATAAAGAGCATTGGAGGGCTTCCCTGGTGGCGCAGTGGTTGAGAGTCCACCTGCCAATGCAGGGGACATGGGTTTGTGCCCTGGTCCGGGAAGATCCCACATGCCGCGGAGTGCCTAGGCCTGTGAGCCATGGCCGCTGAGCCTGCGCGTCCGAAGCCTGTGCTCCGCAACGGGAGAGGCCACAACAGTGAGAGGCCCGCGTACCGCAAAAAAAAAAAAAAAAGCATTGGAAAGCATTATTTATCATAGGCGTTTATGTCTGTGAATTGTCCTTTATGTACAGCATTGACTGGGTCATTAATATTTTCATATGTAGTATTTATATTTTACTGTGTTTTTTAAATAAGTACATTTATATTACAAAAGTAATGGCATAAATAATGAAAATTTAAAAATGAAGGCATACAAAAAGAAAATAAAAGTCATCATAATCCTGTTTCTCTGAGATAACTCTTGTCAACATATTTTTGTTTACCTTCTTATTTTTCCATAGTTACACATATTATTCTTTAGAAATTAAATAATATCGTATGTATTATTTGGTAATACATTTTCTTATTTTGTGAGTTTTGAAAAATAACATTCATTGTGTTTTAGCTGATTTTGAAAGTATTATTGTGGAACATTTAAAGAAGTATGAAAAGTACATAGGAAAATAAATTATGTGTAATGTTACTCTGCATAAGCATTAGTAACATTATAAAATATACTTTCTCGTGTTTTGCTATATATATACACACACACACATATATATATTTATATACACATTTTTGCTAATTTTTTAATTGGAAAATGAACATAAAGTATACTATCTTAAGCATTTTTAAGTGTACAATTCAGTGGTGTTAAGTACATTTATATTGTGTAACCATCACTGCCTTCCACTACAGAGCTCTTTTCATCTTGCGAAACTGAAACTGTCTGCATTTAACAATAACTTCCTGTGACCCCCTCTGTTTGGCCCCTAGTAATCACCATTCTACTCTCAGTTACTATGAGGGGTTGTTTTTGTTTGTTTTGATTTCATGCATAAATGGGGTCATGAAATATTTTTCTTTCTGTGTCTGGCTTGTTTCACTTACCATAGTGTCTTACAGATTCATCAATGTTGTCACAAATGGCAGGTTTTCCTTTTTTTTAATGCCTGAATAATATTGCATTTTGTATGTATATCACAATTTCTTTATCCATTCATCCATTGATGGACACTTAGACTTTTTCGATATCATGGCTATTGTGAATAATGCTGCAAAGACCATGGGAGTGCAGATATCTTTTTGAGATACTGATTTTGTTTCCTTTGGATATATACCTGAAAGTGGGATTGCTGGATCATATGGTACTTATATTTAAAATTTTTTTTTAGAAACCTACATACTGTTTTCCATAGTTGCTATATCAATTTACATACCCACCAACAGTGCATGAGGGTTCCCTCTCTCCACATCCTTATCAGTGCTTATTTTCTCTTAATACACATTTTCACAGGTATGAGGTGATATCTCATATGATTTTAATTTGCATTTCCCCGATGATGAGTGATGTTGAACACCTTTTCATGTACCCGTTGTTCATTTGTATGTCTTATTTGGAAAAATGTCTATTCATTTTTTATTTCTTTGCCCATTTTAAAATCAGGTTATTTGTTATTTTGCTATTGAGTTGCATGAGTTCCTTATATATTCTAGATATTAAGCCTTTTTACAGTTAATATATATGGCTTGCAAATATTTGCTCCCCTTCCATAGATTGCCTTTTCATTTTGTTGATGGTTTCCTTTGATGTGTGGTGACTTTTTAATTTGATGTAGACCCATTTGTTTATTTTTTTCATTCTTTTTCAAAGTTTTATTTTTTCTATGTATTTATTTTGGCTGCACTGGGTCTTAGTTGCGGCATGCAAGCTTCGTGGTTGTGGCATGCAGACATCTTAGTTGTAGTATGTGGACTTCTTAGTTGTGGCATGTGGACTCTTAGTTGTGGCATGCATTTGGGATCTAGTTCCCAAAACAGGGATTGAGCCCAGGCCCTCTGCACTGGAAGCGCAGAGTCTTACCCACTGGACCACCAGGGAAGTCTCCCATTAGTTTATTTTTGCTTTTGTTAAGCTTGGGCTTTAGGTGTCATGTCCAAGAAATCATTGCCAAATCCAATTTCCTGATGCTTCTCCCTTGTGTTTTCTTCCAGCAGTTTAATAGGTTTAGATCTTGTATATAGGTTATGGATCCATTTTGAGTTAATTTTTATACATAGTGTAAGGGAAGGATGAACTTTATTCTTTGCATGTGGATATCTAATTTTTTCAGCATTATTTGTTGACGAGATGGTTCTTTCCCCATTGGTACTCTTGTATAAAATCATTTTGCCATATGTAATAGGGTTTATTTCTGGGTTTTCAATTCTGTTCCATTGGTTTATGTATCTTTTAAATTATTTTTTTATTTTTATTTTTAAAAATTTCGATATTGGGCTTCCCTGGTGGCTCAGTGGTTGAGGGTCCGCCTGCTGATGCAGGGGACGCGGGTTCGTGCCCTGGTCTGGGAAGATCCCACGTGCCGCGGAGCGGCTGGGCCCGTGAACCATGGCCCATGAGCCTGTGCGTCCGGAGCCTGTGCTCCACAGCGGGAGAGGCCACAACAGTGAGAGGCCCGTGTACCACAAAAAAAAAAAAACAACAACAAAAAATTTAGATATCATTCACATATAACACTGTATTAGTTTTAGGTATATATATGTATCTATCTATATGACAGTGCAGCACTGTCTTAATTACTTTTGCTGTAGTGTATCTTGAAATCAGGAAGGTTGAGGCCTATGACTTTGTTTTGATTTTTTAAGATTGTTTTGGCAATTTGGGGGCCCTTGATATTCCATATGAATGTTAGTATTTTTTCTATTTCTGCAGAAAATGCCATTGGGATTTTGATAGGGATTGCACTGGCTATTATGTACATTTTAACAGTAGTAAGTCTTCCAATCCATGACCATGGGGTGTCTTTCCATCTATTTGTATCTTGTTTAATTTCTTTTAGCAATGTTTTATAGTTCCCTCTGTTAAAATCTTTCATCTCCGTGGTTTATTTTATTCCTAAATATTTTTATGTTTTTGATGCTATGGTAAATTGGATTATTTTCTTAATTTTCTTTTTGGATTGGTCATTGTTAACATATACGAATGCAACTGACTTTTTTTTCCAACATCTTTATTGGAGTATAATTGCTTTACAATGTTTTAGTTTCTGCTGTATAACAAAGTGAATCAGCTCTATGTATACATATATCCCCATATCCCCTCCCTCTTGCATCTCCCTCCCACCCTCTCTATCCCACCGCTCTAGGTGGTCACAAAGCACCGAGCTGATCTCCCTGTGCAATGCGGCTGCTTCCCACTAGCTATCTATTTTACATTTGGTAGTCTATGTATGTCAGTGCTACTCTCTCACTTCGTCCCAGCTTACCCTTCCCCGTCCCCGTGTTTTCAAGTCCATTCTATACCTCTGCATCTTTATTCCTATCCTGCCCCTAAGTTCATCAGAACCATTTTTGTTTTTTTAGACTCCATATATATGTGTTAGCATACAGTGTTTGTTTTTCTCTCTCTGACTTATTTCACTTTGTATGAGAGACTCTAGGTTCATCCACCTCACTACAAATAACTCAATTTCATTTCTTTTTATGGCTAAGTAATATTCCATTGTATATATGTGCCACATCTTCTTTATCCATTCATCTGTTGATGGACACTTAGGTTGCTTCCATGTCCTGGCTCTATTGTAAATAGTGCTGCAATGAACATTGTGGTGCATGATTCTCTCTCTCTTTTTTTTTTTTTTTGCGGTACGTGGGCCTCTCACTGTTGTGGCCTCTCCCGTTGCGGATCACAGGCTCCGGATGCGCAGGCTTAGCGGCCATGGCTCATGGGCCCAGCCGCTCCACGGCATGTGGGATCTTCCCAGACCGGGGCATGAACCCGTGTCTGCTGCATCGGCAGGTGGACTCTCAACCACCAGGGAAGCCCCATGACTCTTTTTGAATTATAGTTTCCTCAGGGTATAGGCCCAGTAGTGGGATTGCTGGGTCATATGGTCTATCTTTAGTTTTTTAAGGAACCTCCATACTGTTCTCTGTAGTGGCTGTATCAATTTACATTCCCACTAACAGTGCAAGAGGGTTCCCTTTTCTCCACAGCCTCTCCAGCATTTATTGTTTGTAGATTTTTTTGATGATGGCCATTATGACTGTTGTGAAGTGATACCTCATTGTAGTTTTGATTTGCGTTTCTCTAATGATTAGTGATGTTGAGCATCCTTTCATGTGTTTGTTGGCAATCTGTATATCTTCTTTGGAGAAATGTGTATTTAGATCTTCTATCCTTTTTGTATTGGGTTGCTTTTTTTAGATATTGAACTGCATGAGCTGTTTGTATATTTTGGAGATTAATCCTTTGTCAGTTCCTTCATTTGCAAATATTTTCTTCCACACTGAGGGTTTTCTTTTCACCTTGTTGATGGTTTCCTTTGCTGTGCAAAAGCTTTGTAAGTTTCATTAGGTCCCATTTGTTTATTTTTGTTTTTATTTCCATTTCTCTAGGAGGTGGGTCAAAAAGGATCTTGCTGTGATGTATGTCAAAGACTGTTCTTCCTATGTTTTCCTCTAAGAGTTTTATAGTGTCTGGCCTTACATTTAGGTCTTTAGTCCATTTGGAGTTTATTTTAATGTATGGTGTTAGGGAGTGTTCTAATTTCATTCTTTTACATGTAGCTGTCCTGTTTTCCCAGCACCACTGATTGAAGGGGCTGTCTTTCTCCATTGTATATTCTTGCTTCCTTTATCAAAATTAAGGTGACCATAAGTGCGTGGGTTTACCTCTGGGTTTTCTATCCTGTTCCGTTGATCTATAATTCTGTTTTTATGCCAGTACCATACTGTCTTGATTACTGTAGCTTTGTAGTATAGTCTGAAGTCTGGAAGCCTGATTCCTCCATCTCCGTTTTTCTTTCTCAAGATTGCTTTGACTATCCGGGGTCTTTTGTGTTTCCATACAAATTGTGAAATTTTTTATTCTTGTTCTGTGAAAAATGCCATTGGCAGTTTGATTGGGATTGCTGTGAATATGTAGATCGCTTTTGGTAGTAGAGTCATTTTCACAATGTTTATTCTTCCATTCCAAGAACATGGTATATCTCTCCATTTGTTTGTACCATCTTTAATTTCTTTCATCAGTGTCTTATAGTGTTCTGCGTACAAGTCTTTTGTCTCCTTAGGTAGGTTTATTCCTAGGCATTTTATTCTTTTTGTTGCAGTGGTAAGTGGGACTGTTTCCTTAATTTCTATTTCAGATTTTTCATCATTAGTGTATAGGAATGCAAGAGATTTCTGTGCATTAATTTTGTATTCTGCCACTTTACCAAATTCATTGATTAGCTTTAGTAGTTTTCTGGTAGCATCTTTAGGATTCTATGTATAGTATGTCATCCACAAACAGTGAAAGCTTTACTTCTTCTTTTCCAGTTTGGATTCCTTTTATTTCTTTTTTTTCTCTGATTGCTGTGGCTAAAACTTCCAAAACTGTATTGAATAAGAGTGGTGAGAGTGGGCAACCTTGTCTTGTTCCTGATTTTAGAGGAAATGGTTTCAGATTTTCACCATTGAGAATGACGTTGGCTGTGGGTTTGTCATATATGGCCTTTATTATGTTGAGTTAAGTTCCCTCTATGCCTAGTTTCTGGAGAGTTTTTATAAATAGATGTTGAATTTTGTCAAAAGCTTTTTCTGCATCTACTGAGATTATCATATGGTTTTTATCCTTCAATTTGTTAATATGGTGTATCACATTGATTGATTTGCATATATTGAAGAATCCTTGCATTTCTTTATCAAGTGGATAAACCCCATTTGATCATGGTGTATGATCCTTTTAATGTGCTGTTGGATTCTGTTTGCTAATATTTTGTTGAGGATTTCTGCATCCATGTTCATCAGTGATATTGGCCTGTAGTTTTCTTTTTTTGTGACCTCTTTGTCTGGTTTTGGTATCAGGGTGATGGTGGCCTCATAGAATGAGTTTGGGAGTGTTACTCCCTCGGCTATATTTTGGAAGCGTTTAAGAAGGATAGGTGTTACCTCTTCTCTAAATGTTTGATAGTATTTGCCTGTGAATCCGTCGGTCCTTGGCTTTTGCTTGTTGGAAGATGTTAAATCACAGTTTTCAATTTCAGTGCTTGTGATTGGTCTGTTTATATTTTCTATTTCTTCCTGGTTCAGTCTCAGAAGGTTGTACTTTTCTAAGAATTTGTCCATTTCTTCCAGGTTGTCCATTTTATTGGCATTGAGTTGCTTGCAGTAATCTCTCATGGTCCTTTGTATTTCTGCAGTGTCAGTCATTATTTCTCCTTTTTCATTTCTAATTGTGTTGATTTGAGACTTTTCCCTTTTTTTCTTGATGTGTCTGGCTAGTGGTTTATCAATTTTGTTTATCTTCTCAAAGAACCAGCTTTTAGTTTTATTGATCTTTGCTGTTCTTTCCTTTATTTCTTTTTCATTTACTTCTGATCTGATCTTTATGATTTCTTTCATTCTGCTAACGTTGGAGTTTTTTTGGTCTTCTTTCTCTAATTGCTTTAGGTGTTTTATTTGAGATTTTTTCTTGTTTCTTGAGGTAGGATTGTATTGCTATAAACTTTCCTCTTAGAACTGCTTTTGCTATATACCATAGTTTTTGGGTCATCGTGTTTTCATTGTCATTTGTAGGTATTTTTTTATTTCCTCTTTAATTTATTCAGTGATCTCTTGGTTATTTAGTAGTGTATTGTTTAGCCTCCATGTGTTTGTGTTTTTTACAGTGTTTTTCCTGTAATTGATATCTAGTCTCATAACATTGTGGTCAGAACAGATACTTGATACGATTTCAGTTTTCTTAAATTTACCAAGGCTTGATTTGTGACCCAAGATATGATCTATCCTGGAGAATGTTCCATGAGCACTTGAGAAAAATGTGTATTCTGTTGTTTTTGGATGGAATGTTCTATAAATATCAATTAACTCTATCTTGTTTAATGTATCATTTAAAGCTTGTGTTTCCTTATTTATTTTCATTTTGGATGATCTGTCCATTGGTGAAAGTGGGGAGTTAAAGTCCCCTACTATGATTGTGTTAGTGTCGATTCCCCATTTATGGCTGTTAGTATTTGCCTTATGTATTGAGGTGCTCCTGTGTGCATAAATATTTATAACTGTTATTCTTGGATTGATCCCTTGATCATTATTTTGTGTCCTTCTTTGACTCTTGTAACAGTCTTTATTTTAAAGTCTATTTTGTCTGATATGAGAATTGCTACTCCAGCTTTCTTTTGATTTCCTTTTGCGTGGAATATCTTTTTCCATCCCCTTATTTTCAGTCTGTATGTGTCTAGGTCTGAAGTGGGTCTCTTGTAGACAGCATATATATGGGTCTTGTTTTTGTATCCATTCAGCGAGCCTGTGTCTTTTGCTTGGAGCATTTAATCCATTCACGTTTAAGGTAGTTATTGATATGTATGTTCCTCTTACCATTTTCTTAATTGTTTTGGGTTTGTTCATGTAGGTCCTTTTCTTCTCTTGTGTTTCCCACTTAGAGAAGTTCCTTTAGCATTTGTTGTAGAGCTGGTTTGGTGGTGCTGAATTCTCTTAGCTTTTGCTTGTCTGTATAGCCTTTGATTTCTCCATCGAATCTGAATGAAATCCTTGATGGGTAGAGTAATCTTGGTTGTAGGTTCTTCCTTTTCATCACTTTAAATATGTCATGCCACTCCCTTCTGGCTTGTAGAGTTTCTGCTGAGAAATCAGCTCTTACTCTATGGGAGTTCCCTTGTTTGTTATTTGCTGTTTTTCCCTTGCTGCTTTCAATAATTTTTCTTTGTCTTTAATTTTTTGCAATTTGATTACTATACGTCTTGGCGTGTTTCTCCTTGGGTTTATCCTGTATGGTCCTCTGTGCTTTTTCTGGATTTGGGTGGCTGTTTCCCTTCCCATGTTAGGGAAGTTTTTGACTATAATCTCTTCAGATATTTTCTCGGGTCCTTTCTCTCTCTCTTCTCCTTATGGGACCCCTTTAATGTGAATATTGTTGTGTTTAATGTTGTCCCAGATGTCCCTTAGGCTGTCTTCATTTCTTTTCGTTCTTTTTTCTGTTCCGCAGCAGTGAATTCCACCATTCTATCTACCAGGTCAGTTATCCGTTCTTCTGCCTCAGTTATTCTGCTGTTGATTCCTTCTAGTGTATTTTTCATTTCAGTTATTGTATTGTTCATCTCTGTTTGTTCTTTAATTCTTCTAGGTAAATATTTTTTGCATCTTCTCGATCTTTGCTTCCATTCTTTTTCCAAGTTCCTGGGTCATCTTCAGTATCATTTTTCTGAATTCGTTTTCTGGAAAGTTGCCTATCTCCACTTCATTTAGTTGTCTTTTCTGGGGTTTTGTCTTGTTTCTTCATCTGGTACATAGCCCTCTGTCTTTTAATCTTGTCTGTCTTTCTGTGAATGTGGTTTTTGTTCCACAGGCTGCAGAATTATTGTTCTTGCTTCTGATGTCTGCCCTCTGGTGAATGAGGCTATCTAAGAGGCTTGTGTAAGTTTCCTGATGGGAGGGACTGGTGGTGGGTAGAGCTGGCTGTTGCTCTGGTGGGAAGAGCTCAGTAAAACTTTAATCTGCTTGTCTGCTGATGGGTGGGGCTGTGTTCCTTCCCTGTTGGTTGTTTGGCCTGAGGTGACCCAACAGGGGAGCCTACCCAGGCTCTTTGGTGCGGCTAATGGTAGACTCTGGGAGGGCTCACGCCAAGCAATACATCCCAGAACTTCTGCTGCCAGTGTCATTGTCCTCACGGTGAGACACAGCCACGCTCCGCCTCTGCAGGCGACCCTCCAACACTAGCCAGGTAGGTCTGGTTCAGTCTCCTGTGGCGTCACTGCTCCTTCCCCTGGGTCCCGATGCGCACACTACTTTGTGTGTGCTGTCCAAGAGTAGAGTCTCTGTTTCCCCGAGTCCTGTCGAAGTCTTGTAATCAAATCCCACTAGCCTTCAAAGTGTAATTCTCTAGGAACACCTGCTCCCATTGCCAGACGCCCAGGTTGGGAAGTTTGATGTGGGGCTTGGAACCTTCACTCCAGTGGGTGGACTTCTGTGGTATAAGTGTTCTCCAGTCTGTGAGTCACCCACCCAGCAGTTAGGGGATTTGATTTTACTGTGATTGCGCCCCTCCTACCGTCTCATTGTGGCTTCACCTTTGTCTCTGGATGTGGGGTATTTTTTTTGGTGAGTTCCAGTGTCTTCCTGTCGATGATTGTTCTGCAGTTAGTTGTGATTCCCAGAGATCTCACAAGCGGGAGTGATAGCCCATCCTTCTACTCCGCCATCTTGAACGCAGCCTCTCCTTTAGCTTTTGAGCATGTTTAAGACGGTAGATTTAAAGTTTTTGTCTACTAAATCCAATATGTGAGTTTCCTCAGGGACAATGTTTGTTTATTTTTCCAAGGAATTAGTCGTACTTTCTTGTTCTTGTGAATGCTTCATAAGTTTTGTTGAAAACTAGACATTTTTAATTTTATAAATCTGGACATCAGATTTTCCTCTCCTCAAATTTTATTCTTATTTCTTGCTGTATTGATTGTTTAGTGATTTTCCTAAACTATTATTTTATAAAATAGATTTTATTTTAAGAGTAGTTTTATGTTCTCAGCAAAGCTGTGCAGATAGTACGGAGAATTCCCATATACCCCTTTTTCCCACTTGCACAACCTCCCCTACTATCAACATTGTGCACCAGAGTGATATCTTTTTTATGAATTATGAACCTATATTGACAGCATTATCACCCAAAGTCCATAGTTTACATAAGGTTTCCTCTTGGTGGTGTACATTCTGTGGGTTTTAACTAATGTATGATGACATGCATCACAATGATGCTATCATACAGAATAGTTTCACTGCCCTAAAAATCCTCTCTGCTCCACTTATGCATCCCTCCCTGCCCCCTAAAAATCCTGGAAGCTTCTGATTTTTATGTTTCCATATTTTTCCTTTTTTACCATGTTGTATAGTTGGAATTATACAGTTTGGAGTGTTTTTGGATTGGCTTATTTCACTTAGTAGTAAGGATTTAAGATTCCTATATGTCTTTTCATGGATTGATAGCTCGTTTGTTTTTAGTGCAGAATAATCCATTGTCTTGTGCCACAGGTTGTTTTATCTATTTACCTACTGAAAGGCAGCATGCTTCCTTCCAAGTTTCAGCAGTTACAAATAAAGATGCTATAAACATCTGTGTGCAGGTTTTTTTATGTGTATAAGTTTTCAATTCATTTGGGTAAACACCAAGTAGTAAGTGTATGTTTAATTACTAAAAAAAAATCCCTCAAAACTTGGCCCCATCCCCAGAATTTTTAACTCTCAAGCTTGTCCATGCTGAGCCTGCAGCGATTCACCATTTACACTTTAGGTTTTTGTACCCCAGTACTGTGGAGGTTTGTGCTCACAGATTTCTGCTCCAGTAATTTGTGATCTTCTGTATTGCCTGTCTCTCCAATTTTGGAGGCCATAGTTTTTGCTCTGTGACTTTAGTTCTGTGATAGATTTAAGAAGATTTGTTGATTTTTAATTTGTTCAGCTTTTTACTTGTTGTTAGGACAATGTGGTGGATCTAGGCTTCTTACGTGCCAAATTGGAAAATAGAAATCTAAACTGTTTTTCAAGTTTGTAGTTTTTGTTGTGTTTCATCTCTCAGGTTTCTGTTCCTATAGATGTGGTCAACTAGTGGGTTTGACAGAGATTTCCTTAAGTGCCTAGAGCCACAAAAACATAAAGAAAAGGAGAAAAAAAAATTCTCCTGGCATTTGAAGACTGGCTCTGTTTTGAGGCACTTCTTTAAAACTTAGCCAGGCTGTTTACAGAACTGCCTTAGCCTTAATTTTCTACTTGTGTGGAGCTAAAGACCAGGCAGAGGTGAAAGTTTAGTGTCTACTACGATATTTTCTGAGCATGAGTCCTGCTCTGGGCAAGTGTGTAGCTTACTAGATTCCCCCTAATATATGGGAATTTCAAAATCCTTATTTTTCCAAAGTAACTCTCTCCCGTTTTTACTTCTAGGCTTTGACATGTATATTGTTTGCCTCAGCTATAATCCTTTTCTCCAGGGAGCAGTGGCTTGTTTAACTACCTTTCAGTTTTTTTTTGAGGAATACTGTCCACTTCGCTGGTTTTCTGCCCTGAGAGAGTTCTGAGATGAAACAAAGGTAAAAGCTACAAGTCCTTCAAGGAACCTCTAGACAGGGCAAAACAGAAAAACACAATTCCTCTTTTTTCCTCCAGAACTGTAATATATACCCACACCAGGAATGGAGGCTGCTGTCTTTAAGACTGCCGGTGCTCTGGGGAAGTGGGTGGGGCAAGGCTAAGTTTAAATGCCGCAAAGGTCTCCTAGCATGTTTAACCTGCATTTTTCTTGATCCATCACTATTTGGCTCCTGTAAAGCCTTCAGTGTTTCCCAGAGTTTTCACAAAGTTGATTGTAACAGTTTTTGCTCACTTTTTCTTCAGTGTTTTCTGTGGAGGATAGGCCCTTGGAACTCCCTACAGCCATTTTTGCTGTCATCACTCCCTAATTCCCCAAATAGGTTTATCTTTCTGGTGGAAATTTGCAACTGACTGTGAATTTTATTTAGAAGTTAAATGGACCAAGAATAACCAAGTGAGTTCTGAAGACAAAGAACAGGTGAGAGGACTTGCCCTAGCAGATATCAAGACTTGTTAGAAAGCTATATGAATTATGGTTGTATGCTTTTGGTGCAAGGTTAGATAGACCAATGGAATTGAATAAAGGCTCAGAAATAGACCCTTTTATATATGGAAAATTTTATTAATGGTAGAGAAGTAGTAGCATAATAAATGGCCCTGGAACAGTGGTTATTTATAAGATAAAAAAAGTTTATTCTTTATAGTATATACAAAAATCATTTTCTGTTGGACTAAAGACCTAATAAAAAATCAAAAGCAATAACATATTTAGAAACAGATATAGGAGGCTGTCATTATGACCTGGAGCAAGGAACAATTACAGAAGAATATATAAGTCATAAAGGGAAAGATTGCTAAATTCAACTATATTAAAACCTCTATTGTGTAAAAAATTCATAAAGAGAAGTGCAGAAGTTTCAAATAGCGGAAAATACTTAGATCACATATATCAGACAGAGGAAATCCAGAGTATATAGATAACATTTACCTGTCAATAAGTATAAGGTAAATCAATACAAGATGCTCAAAGGAGATAAAAAAAGTGTTTGCAAAGGAGGAAATACAAATAGCCCATAAAAATATCAAGATGTATTCTACCCCTTTAGTAATTTTTAGTATCCAGGGAATGTGATTATGGATGTTACCATCATAAAAAAGTAAACTGTTGACTTTTAAACAAGGTTTTATAAAATTCTTCCATTGAGTGCATATTTCCTTCCAGTACTGCCCAACATTGTTCTACCTTTTCCCACACAGTACTCTTCAAAAATATTCTTATACTTACTTCATATTTCTCCCATTTATCTGTACTTCAGTTTGCCTTCTGCCCCCAATGTCTACTGAACTAGCCATCTGAAGATAGTAATGACTCCCATAGTGTTAAATCAAGTGTGCATCTTTCTTGACACCTCAGCAGATTTGACATTGTTGACCATTTTGTTCTTGAAGTGCCTTTCCCTTGGCTTCTGTGACACCCTGTGTCTATCTGGTATGTCAGTTTCATATTACTATTACTTTCCTTTTTTTTAAAACATTATGCTATCTATCTTCTCTTTAGGAAGCTTTTTATAACAGCTACATTAAATGCCAGCCCCATTAACAACAATTTTGTAGAGTAGGGTATTTCCTTGTTACTTTGCTTATAGTTTTTTCTTGTGTTCATTTTCTGAGATTAACTTATTGTTTTGCTAGGTTAGAATGTGTGGTAAAATAGTTTCTAAATCTCTGAATTCTTGCAAATAGTTTCATTTTGGCTTCACATTTAAATGATAATATCTTTAAAATTAGAATGGAGGTTTAATATTTCCCCCAAGAACTTTATAGACGTTGCTCCGTAGTATCATAGAAGTTTTTTTTCTGCTTAGTGTTGTGTCTAATGTTGGTTTTCCTCACTTCTGGGCAATTTTCATATTCCACTTATTTTTATCAATAATGTCCTACATTCAGCAGTACCAGTAATAATTGATGGTGTGTTATTGATGGTTCAGTAGTTAAGAAAGCCACTGTTCTCTAGGCTTTAAGTGGTTTAAGTAATTGTAGAACCCTGACTGCAATGAGTGGATGAATTGATACATACAAGGGATTCCCATTACGTTCCCAGACAGTAAAGGAAATTTTGAGAACCTTGGAATCTCTCCAGATAGTGGAAAGAATGACTTTATTGCAAGGTAGTATGCCTTATTGGACATTACTTTCTAAATCCTTATACAGCTGAAAATATTTTCCTTCAGATGTGGACATTAATTTGCTGTGGTATGTTTTCTTGAGGGTCTCAGCCCTTTTTGCTTAGACCTATGCTTTCTTATTACTTAGTGCAGTGATTCTTAAACTTTAGCATGCAAAGGAATCAAGGGATAGATAGTTTAAATACAAATTACTGGTCCTACTTACTAGAGCTTTGGAGTCAGTAGGCTGGGGTGGGGCCTAGTAATCTGCATTACTAACAAATATGGTTGTTTAGGTGATGCTGATGCTTTTGGTTGTGGTGTCACAGTTTTTGAACTGTTGATCTAGAGTTAGTATCAAAGAAGAGAAATTTAGACTAGCCTGATTTTTTTCAGTTAAGCAACTTTTCTTCTGCCTGAATGCATGTAATAAAATTTTTCTTTAATAATGTAATTCAAAACTTTCATTTGGTTGTAATAGAGTGGGTTTGGTTGTTTTTTGTGGCAAATGTAATCAGGTTAGCATTACATTTAGTAAATGGTAAATATTGGTAGTTCGGACCGTGTGATAGGTTTTGTATATTCATTTTCTCTCATAATCTCCCAAACCAGTTCTTTGCATTTTCCATTTAAAAAATCAAGTAGTAGTGTAATATTTTATATCTTGATTCTTAGACCTTTTAGCATAGCAAAGTTATATTGAAGAAATAATGTTCATAAGATAATGCTTTTCATTATTGTACTCTCAGCTCTATGAAAAAAATAATGCTCTTCTGAGAAGAACTTAAATTTTATTTCTTACCTATATTAAGAAAATATATGAAATCATATATGTGAATTAGTTTGGGTTTTTTTAATGTAGATCTGTAACAATGGAAGATTCTTTTTCTTTTCTAGAACTAAGTTGTCTATGCAAGATGTACTAAAAACTCTGTAAATATAAAAATATTGTGATTGGATTATAGATTTATAGTTATATTTTAGAAACTTGTGTATTTTGGTGATTGAAAATTTCAAGAGACTTGAATTAAATATTTTATTATATCATACATTGTGAGGAACTTTATTTTTAAATGTTTTTATTAAAACTTTATTTTCAGATTTTGGAATCTCTTTTTAAGGTATGTTCAATATATTGCCTACTAAAATTTAATACAGAAATACATATAAGTGAAAAAGCGTTTTCTAAGTTTTGAGGAAGTAAAAATAACTCCCAAACTTGCTGCTATATATATTTAAAAATTTTACGTTTCAGTTACATGTTGCCTTAGCCCCATTCTGAACCCTAAGATAAAATGATGTTTGGTGTAGGACTAATATTTGATACACACGCACACACACACACACACACACACACACACACACACTCATTTATTTCACTGCAGAAATTGACTTGTCAATATTGTTTCCTTTCTGTTCCTTCTTTTATTTAAAGTGGTTTCAGCGACAGGTCAATCAGATGGAAGAGGTAAGTGTAGCATTTCTTGTTAATTAAGTTAATATTTTGTCTCATTTGAAAACCAGTTTGAGGTATAAGTTAAAAATTTTTAATAACCATTGGTTATAATCTTTTGATTTAGGTAAAGAAGGAATAAATGGGTAGACTAAAATGTTTCTTAGTGATTTATATACAATACTCCTGCATGTATGTGGTCTACTCTGAATTTGACCCATTCTTTCTCCTAAAATTGAAAAATGGAAAATTAATTATTATTCTTTCCATAATTTACACAAAATAGTAAATAAGTGGCAAGACAAAACTTATCAACTTAAATATTTCTCCTGTATTTAAAAAGTCATGCATAATATGATATATGCTTATTCATAAAATTATATATTTGTTTTCTTTAAATTTAATGTTATTTTAATGAGTTTTTTATACTTTTATTTTCACGTGCTTTGCCACCAGTTTGAGAAATACTGGTCTCTATCCTTATTTTGGAAAAGATTTTATGTATGCTGTTAATACAGCAGAATGATTTCGAAGATAGCCTTAGGGAATTAGAGAATTATTCTAGTTCTACCTTGGCTATGTTTGTGGTTTAGTCCTTAAAGTTCTGGGAAAAGCTGCCTGTGGGGAATGTGCCATGCCAGGGACCTTGCCAGGAAACCATCCATAGGGGTGGTGCTGTTGAAATTTGCTGGAGGTGAGTACTACTAGTTACACTGTGTACTGCCCTAGGATTAAGCAGAGAGATGACAGAACTTGGAAGAAAAGCTTCTTCCTCCTCTAGTGTCTAGGGCCCTCTGCTGACAAAAGTTAACATCATGCTGCCTGTCAAGACAGAAATGTTCCACTACTATAAACAGGACAGTGAAGAATGGATTTTAGATGAGAGGCAATAAATTGATAATTGTAGCTGATTGCTATGTCACTTTTTAGGTTCAGTTTATGATTGATGTCCTCTTATTAGGGATCTTGCCTTTGTCCATAGAGTATTCACACAACTTCAGCTTCCCTTCCACCTGTTCTGCATCCCACAGTCTCAGACTTCCAGTACATTACCCAGTACTTACTTCCTGCTGTTATATCTTAATCCCATTCAGGTAACCATTACTAAAGTGAAGTCTCTGTTTTAAATTCCCAATGTTAGAATTTCTATTTGCTATGTCCTAAGACTATGGCTTGACTACTTTTCTTTTTTCAGCTCTTCCTCCCATCATAAGGATTAGAGTTCTCTTTTAAATATTTTGAATTGCCTTTAACTGATCCTGTTATAATTGTTATTTAACTTGCTTAAAATTCTTATATATTAAAATAATAAACAGAAGATTGAATTTGAGCTCTGACATGTAAAAGCCAACACTTAGCTATAATTCTGTTGCTAGGCAATTGCTCATATAATTTCACTAATATTGTGAAATATTAGTATGTGATTATAGCTATAGATAGATAAGAATAATACAATATTTATATATGATAAATGAAATGATGAAATTTCTTTGAGGTATGGGAGAAAAATGAGTATTTCCTAAGTAACTGGCTAATTTTATTATTTTAGATAAGTAGAGGTCAAACTTTTTCAGCAGAGTTTCCAGCACCTGATAAAACAGTCAGTTTAAGCATTGCACAAATAGTAAAGCAGATGCACAAACTTGAAGAACTGAAAAATCGCCTTAAAGAAAGGTCTAAATTCACCTTCAAAGACATGTCATCTAAACCCAAGTAAGTAAAATGTAAGAGTTAAAAGAATTAAACAGTAAGAGTGGGTATATAATTAGTAATGAATGGAAGATAATGGTTCAGATTTTATACTATACATAGAGCTTCTAAATCAGATCAGAAGATCTAGCCAGCTCGTTCCTGTTTGAAATTTTTAATAGTTTGAAATGGGACTAGGCACGTGTGGCTATGAAAATTAAAGTTCAATTAAATTTAATTAAAAAACCAATTCTTTTTTTTTTTTTTTTTTTTTTTTGCGGTACGCGGGCCTCTCCCGTTGCGGAGCACAGGCTCCGGACGCGCAGGCTCAGCGGCCATGGCTCACGGGCCCAGCCGCTCCGCGGCATGTGGGATCTTCCCGGACCGGGGCGCGAACCTGCATCCCCTGCATCGGCAGGCGGACTCCCAACCACTGCGCCACCAGGGAAGCCCAAAAAACCAATTCTTTAGTCACACTAGCCACATTTCAAGTGCCTAGTAGCCACATGTGCCTGTTGTTTGAAAGTTCTATTGGACACTGCTGGCTTTGAAATATCTGGCTTATAAACTCTTCTCTCAGTTTGATTAGGTAGCTTCCTTAATATATTTAAGGTGTAGTGAAATAGTTCATTGTTCAAGAACACCATCTTTAAAAATTGCACAGGGACAGGGATATGTTCCAAAGATTAAATTTGTACTTTTTAGTTGAGAAAATCCTTTTTTTGGTAGGTGGGAGGAAGATTCAGATGAATGATTACAAGAATACTTCCATTATCTGTTGACACTCATGTTTGATATTTGAGGTTTATCTGTCTTGAAATTAAATAGATGAATAAATCATCATCATAGAATATCTTCAGTGATATTTTGCACCTCCATAGTTATTTTTTCTTGTGGTGAGAACACTTCAGATCTACTCTTTCAGCAAATTTCAGGTATACAGTACAATGGTATTATGAACAGTAAACACCATGCTAATGTTCTAAACGTTAGATCTTTAGAACTTATTCATCTTATAAGTTTGTACTTTTTGACCAACATCACCGCATTTCCCCAATCCCCCTCAGCCCCTGGCAACCACCATTTCTGCTTTCTGGTTCTAAGAATATATGTATATATCTCATTTTGTTTATCCATTCATCTATTGATGGTTACTTTCATATCCTGGTTATTGTAAATAATGCTGCAATGAACATATCAACATTGGGGAGAATATATATTTTTGAATTAGTTTTTTTGTTTTCTCTGGAAAAATACCCAGAAGTGGAATTACTAGATCATATGGCAGTACTATTTTTAATTTTTTGAGGAACCTCCATACTGTTTTCCATAGTGGCCACATCAGTTTGCATTTCTATCAACAGTGCATGAAGGTTCCCTTTTCTGCACATCCTTGCCCACAGTTATTTTTTTGGTCTTTTGGATGATAACCATTCTGACAGTTGGGAGGTGACTTCTCACTGTGGTTTTTGATTTGCATTTCCCTGATGATTAGCAGTGTTGAGCCTCTTTTCATGTGCCTGTTGGACATCTGCATGTCTTCTTTGAAAGAGTATTTATTCAGGTCCTCTGCCCATTTTTAATTGAATTGTTTTTTTGCTATTGTATGAGTTCTTTGTATATTTTGAATTTTAGCCTCTTACTAGATATATCATTTGTGAATGTCTTATCCCATTCATTAGGTTGCCTTTTTGTTTTGTTTTGCAAAGCTTTTTTTTTTTTTTAGTTTGATATAATTCCACACGTTTATTTTTGCTTTTGTTGCCTTTGTCTGGGGACAGAGATCCAAAAAAATATTATTAAGACCACTGTCAAAGAGTTTACTGCCTGTGTTTCTTCTAGCATGTTTATGGTTTCAGGGTTTATATTTAAGTCTTTAATCCATTTTGAGTTTATTTTTGTATATGGTGTAAGAAAGAGGTCTAGTTTCATTCTTTTTCATGTAGCTGTCCAGTTTTTCCAACACCATTTATTGAAGAGACTGTCTCTTCCCCATTGTATATTCTTGCATCCTTTGTTGTAGAAAATTGACCATATAAGCATGGGTTCATTTCTGGACTTTCTATTCTGTTCCATTGATCTATGTGTCTCTTTTTGTGCCAGTACCATACTGTTTTGATTACTATAGCTTTGTAGCATAGTTTGAAATCACTGAGCGTGATACTGCTGGCTTTCTCAAGATTGCTTTGGTTCTTTGGGTTTTTTGTGTTTCCATAAAAACTTTAGAATTATTTGTTCTGTGAAAAATGCCATTGGTACCTTGATAGGAACTGCAGTGAATCCATAGATTGCTTTAGATTATTATGGGCACATTAGCAACATTAATTCTTCCAATCTATGAGAATAGTATATCTTTCCATTTATTTGTGTCATCTTAAATTTCTTTCATCACTTTCTTAGTTTTCATAGTACAGGTCTTTCACCTCCTTAGTTAAATTTGTTCCTAGGTATTTCATTAGTTTTGATGCAATTGCAAACGGGATTGTTTTCTTAAGTTCTCTTTCTGATAGAGCTTTATTAGTGTATAGAAATGCAACAGATATCTGTATATTAATTTTGTATTTTGCAACTTTACTGAATTATTAGTCCTAATAGTTTCTTGGTGGAGTCTTTAGAGTTTTCTATGTATAGTATCATGTCATCTGCAGTCAGTGACAGTTTTAAGTCTTCCTTTGCAGTTTGGATTCCTTTTATTTCTGATTGCTGTCTGATTCCTGTGGCTAGAATGTCCAATATTATGTTGAATAAAAGAGGCTAGATTAAGCATCCTTGTCTTGTTCCTGATCTCAAACTATTCCAAACTTGAAAAGGTCCTGACAGGAAATAAATGGAAGACTCTTTAGGTCTTCTTAAAAAAAATGGGTTTTATTCTGATTATCATTGGGGAAGGTTTTGAGCAGAGCGTAACATGATCTGACATATGTTTCAAAAGGACCATTCTGACTGCTGTGTTGAAAATTGACTATACAGGGTCAGGAGTAGAAATGGGGAGTCTAGTTGGGAGACTTTTGCAGTAATCCATGGAAGAGATGATGGTGGTTCAGATCAGGGTAGTGGTTGTGGTGGAGTTGGTGAGCTTTGAGATTCTGGACATACTTTTTTTTTTTTTTTTTGCGGTACGCTGGCCTCTCACTGTTGCGGCCTCTCCCGTTGCGGAGCACAGGCTCCAGACGCACAGGCTCAGTGGCCATGGCCCATGGGCCCAGCCGCTCCGCAGCATGCGGGATCCTCCCGGACCGGGGCACGAACCCGTGTCCCCTGCATCGGCAAGCGGACTCTCAACCACTGCGCCACCAGGGAAGCCCCGAGATTCTGGACATACTTTGAAGGTGGAGTCAGTAAACTCTCCTGATGGATTGGATATTGTGTGTGAGAGGAAAAATAGCCAAGAATGAGTTCAAGACTTTTGACTTGAGCAGCCAGAAGGATGGAATTGATACTACCTTCACTGGGGTAGGCTGTAGGTGAAGCAAGTTTTGAGGAGGCAGATCAGGGGTTCTGGTTTGAAGATACTGGAAATTCTGAGTTGCCAGAAATGTTGTTAGGCATATTTGAGGGAGCCATTACATATATGTTTTGGTGTTCGGGAGAGAGGTGTGAGTTGAAAATAGGAATTGGGATGCCGTTTACATATGGATGGAACTTAAGGGTAGATATATAGTGAAGGGAGTGAGTGTAAATTGAGAAGAGAGGACCAGGGACTGATCCCTGGGGCCCTTCCAACATTAAGAAGTCTGGGACAAAAGGAGGGGCTAGCAAAGGGGAATGAGGAGTGACCTAGTGAGGCAGAAAGAAAACCAGTAAATATGCTGTCCTGTAAGATAAATGAAGAAGGAAGACTATGCAAAGGGACTGTCAATGATGTCAGATGCTGTGGGTCAGTCAAGAAGATTAGGACTAAGAACTGACCAGTGGATTTAGAAAGGATGTCATTTGTTGACCTTGAGAAGAGCAGTTGTTATGAGAAATCTCTGGACAGAGGGCAGTTGGGGACAGTAGCCATAGACAATGCTTTGGAGTGGTTTTGCTGCAAAAGGGGGAAAAGAATAGCATAGTAGCTGGAGGGAAGTGGGGAAAAAATAAGGCTCTTATAAATTAGGAAAAATAACAGAATGTTTGTATGCTAATAGGAATGACCCATTAGACAGGAAAAGATTTATGATATAAAGAGTCAAAGAGGAATTGCTGGGGCAGTATCCTTGAATATGTGAGTGGAGATGAAATAGGGGCTTGAATAATTATGTATGAAACCAGGTAGGAAGGCAAAGTATCAGGGTACAGATGCTGATATAGGGTAGATGTGGTGTAGAAGCCTGTGGAAGTTCTTTTGGTTGGTTTAGTCTTCTAAGGGAAGTAGAAAGAAAGGTTATCAGGTGAGAGTGAGGATAGGATAGGAGTTTTGAGAAGAGAGATGAGGATTTGTAATAGTCATTAAATGGAAGAGTGAATGGACAGGGACATATCTTTTGATTACCTGGTGATATTGAAGGCCTACTTGAAATCATGCATTTGGAGTAAGAAGTATCTTTAATACTGTTGTCTCTGTTCAACCAATTTAGTTACCCTAATATCCTGTCTGTTGTAATGAATCATTCATAAAATCACCCTTAGCCAGCCATATAGAGTGCAAGAAACTATTTTACTATGGTATCAGATATTTTAGGAAAATGTATAATTTTATTTTACTTAGTTTAACAGGAATCTTTAGTACAGCTTTATTTCCTTGGTTTGCTGTAATTTTTATCCATTGCTTTGCTGCCAGCCCTTCTTAGTCTATTCCCTTCTTTATTTGACAGTTCTACTCTGCTTTTATTTCCGGTCCTTTTTTTTTTTTTTTTTTTTTTTTTTTTTTTTTTTGCGGTACGCGGGCCTCTTACTGTTGTGGTCTCTCCCGTTGCGGAGCGCAGCCTTCGGACGCGCAGGCTCAGCGGCCATGGCTCACGGGACCAGCCGCTCCGCGGCATGTGGGATCTTCCCGGACCGGGGCACAAACCCGTGTCCCCTGCATCGGCAGGCAGACTCTCAACCACTGCACCACCAGGAAAGCCCTCCAGTCCTTTTTAAAGTTTCCTTTTTAACGTTTTTTTGATACTAGAAAAAAAATGGTGTGCATGTGTGTGTGTATGTAATTTATATTCTTCAGGCATATACTGTCTTGTTCTTGGTGGTAATACTAAAAATATGAAGAACCAGGATAATATGGGCACCAACTTATTAGAATAAATATTAGCAGTGAAGCAGGGTTCTGTATACCATTTGTTGTGCTGAAGATTACTCCTTTAGGTGCTGGATCCTGGGAAGGTCAAGGGGTGAGGGCAGTTGGCAGACACTTGTTTGGCTATTTACCCATTTACCATGGGGCAGAGCTATTTACCGATTGGATCAAGAGAATTTCAGTGTTACTGTCATACCAGTATATGAATATCTGTATGAGTATCAGACCTTTTCTCCCTTAGCAAGAAGTCAGCCTGAACAGAATTCATATTTTGAGATGTCTCACTTAGTAGATCTGAGTTATAATCTTTATAAACTTCATAATCTGCCCAGTTCTTTCCAGTTCATTCCGCTAAACTTCTTCGGTACTTTCTACCCCTTTCATTGTTGTATCTTAAAAACTATTTTTTAAACATGCTTTTGTTTACATTATTGGCAAGCAGTCAGGCAGCCCCAAAGTGGCAGCACAGTGGCAGCTATGAGATTGGCTTGTCATACTTCCAAATATTAGGCTGGTACGGAGACAGTGGGCACAAATGGTGTTGAATTATTTATACAGACAGCAAGAACAAGGTCAGCATGGTGTCAGCTCCCTGTGTTCCTAGTTCCACAGGACGACACGGAGCAGCAGGGACCAGATGACAGGCCACACAAGCGATTTGTTGCTCTGCCATGAAGGAGCAAAATGTAAACTACATCCATGCAGCTTTATAGTTTTTTTTAAATTATTTTTTATTGGAGTAGAGTTGATTTACAATGTTGTGTTAGTTTCTGCTGTATGCAGCTTTATAGTCTTAACAGAGGGCTTCAACTGGGCTGTAAAGAAGAGAGGGGTAGAAAGCTCTGTGCTCAACTGAAATTAGGGAGACAGATGAGAAGTGAGCTTGTGTTAGTCTTCCACAAGACAGGAATGGAAAACTGCCTCATGGAGACTCTTCACCAGGCTTATCTTCTCTTTCTGCAGCAGAAATTTCAGGGCATTCTACTATGATTTGGGTCTGACTGCTGTCAAGCCTTTGTGGATCTGTGTAATGTTGATAGAGTGCCATGGTAGAGCTCTTCCCTTATAGCATTGATTCTCAAATGGGGGATACTTTGTGCCCCAGAGGACACTTGTATGTAGACATTTTGGTTGTCACAACTAGGAGTGGGAGAATGCTACTGGCACTAGGTAGAGGTCAGAGATGCTGCATTGTAAAATGCACAGGACAGTCTCCCACAACAAAGAATTATCCAGTCTAAAATGTTGGTAGTGCCGGGGTTGAGAAACCCGTCCTACAGTGATCTCTTCCTTTGTTACTTCTTTCTTGTCCCCTATTGTTTGGCATCAAATAATATACCTAATAATTTTATTATGAATTAATAGTTACCAATTTAACTTAATAAGCTATTAATTTAATCATTCACGTGTAAGTTTTCCTGTCAAGACTGTCACTTCCTCAAGATCAGAACCAGTCATGCACATCTACATATTTCCTATCACATGTAATAAACAGTAAATAAATGTGAGTAATTTTTATGAATACCTGAATTAAATCAACTCCAAGTCATTTGTTCCCCTATCCCTAACCATATCTAGTATACTAACTTATCCAAGTAAAACTTTACATTTATAAACAACCTTTTTTTTTGCATTAAACATACACAAAACCCTTTTATTTTACAGTGTTAAAATAGAAAGTACCCATAATTAGGATGGGCTACTATTTATTATGCAGTTACTTTATTGATCTCTCCATCTGTCAATGACTAGACTTAAAGGAATGAAGGCAGTGATACTTGAGTTGGCTTCAGTGGGAGCTGCATAATAGAGCCTTGGTTCAGAGGTTCAGATATATTAACCTGAGCTATCTGTTGTGAGGCGTGAAATTAATTTCAGGCCATATATTAATATTAATACCTGAAATTTACATGTCTGATATGTGCTAGGTATTTTCCTAGTAACTTTACATGTGTTCTTTGGTCCTTACAACTATAATACTTTATGAAATAAGTACTCTAATACCCCAATTTTGATAGATGAAGAAACTGAGGCTCAGGTTAAGTGACTTACCCAAGGCCACATATTTAGTAAGTGGGTAATTTACAGCAGGTTTTGAGCCAAGCAATTTGACTCTAAAACTTGTGCTCTTAACAATTGATTACACCATTAATAATATATTGGTAAAAAGAAATCTCATGGTTCTACCAAATACAGTTTTATTATTTTTGTTTATGTTGTTGTTGGTATACCTAATTATGTTCATGGAATACACAGAATTCATAGAATTACATAGTTTGACTTTTTTACTTGTTTTCTTGCTACTTGATAATTTACCTTAATGTCTGTGAATAAAGGTTAAAGAACATGTTAAATTTTATTTTACAAACTGCATATGTCTAGAGAGCATATATTCTAGTCTTAAGTGTAATTTAAATGCTTAATCTTTGATAATAAATAAGTATGTTTTATTTATTGAAATCTTAACAGGGATAGTGAAATTCCACCAGAAGAAGTGCAAACTTATGAAACTGTACTGCAGAAAATTGAAGGTGATAATATTTTATACAAGTCCAGCCTTTATAGGGTTTCCTAAATGCACCAACATTTTGAGACTTAAAGTTTAAAAATTTATAGCCATAAAAATTATACAATGATAAATTCAAAGATATTCAATAGCAGTTGATATTTTCAATAAAAGTTCTTATTATGTTCCAGATTCTGGGAGTGTATAAAATGAATAACACTTGGTTATTACCCTCAAAATCCACAACATAGTAAGGATACAAGCACATTATGTATCATTTTAATATAGTGTAATGCATGATAAAGGTATGTGTAATTTGCAGTGAGTCCATAGAAAGCCAGCTTGTTCAACCTGAGGGAGTTATTTAGGTTTTATGCAACCTTGAAGGATGAATAGGACTTTGTCAAGTGAAGATGGGAGATATTTGGTACTCTAAGAAGAGGGTATAGCATGAGAAACAGTATAAATAGGGAAATACCACTGGAATGGTTATAAAGTGTGAAGTAATAGGTAGGGGTAAGATAAGAAAGAGCCTAGGCAGAGGGATTAAATGCTTTAGGAATACTTTCTTTTTTCCCCCATATATAATACGGAATCATTGAAGATTATTTCTAGGGAAGTGACATGTTGAATTTTACTTTAGAGAGATTATTCTGGCCACATTAAGAAGCTAGATTTGGAGATTGAGAGTAGGAGATGGAAGTTACTGCTGTACCTTAAATGTGTGATAAGTGCCTATATTAGAGCACAAATAAAGAGAGGAAAAGGGGAATATTTGAGAAATATTTACTGGATAAAATTGGCAAAACATGGTGATTGGATATGAAAGGAAGGGAGATTAGATGATGGTAACATTAGCTAGGAGAATATAAGAGGAAAAACAAGTTTTGTTGAGAAAATGATGAGTTCATATCACTCAGTTGTTACACACATTTTTTTAGATGTTACACTTTGTTGCCTGATTGGGAAGGTCTACAGTTGTAGACAGCTCAGTTGTTTTTCTTAAAATTTTTGTTCTCTTGAATGAGTTATTAAAATAAAAACTATAAAATTTAAACTCAGTTAATAAATATAATTCATATTGAAACTCATGACAAATTCCCTGTTATTTCAGAATTCATAAAAACACACTCAACTGAAGAAATTACTGGTGTTCCTGCGACTGAGCCACGTAAGTTTCCACTCATTAAGCATCTTTGATTAATAACTTCTGTTGAGTGTATTAATTTCTATAATTTTCTATAATTTAAAGTAATAATTATGAAGTTACAACATAAATTCCCTGGAGTTTGGAGCCATACAGTTGAGCTGGCGATCAAGCAAATACTGAAATTCCTAGTTAGCTACTTGCTACCAAAAACAGACTCATTTTTAAAGAGTAACATGTTATTACTAGGAATGGAGGATTTTTTATTGTGATGAGAATATGCTACAAAAATGTTTCAGAGGTGGTAGGCCTTTGAGGTGGAGCAGTGATAAATTTAAGAGGTCATTTGCACGTCTTGTTACTATGAATTATAGATTATTTCATATATACTGGTGGTTTGACTGCAGCTGAGTACCTATCAGTTCGTGAATATAAAGAGCTGCTAGAACTCAAACTTCTAGAATTCAAACTTCTGACTACTTGTCAACAGAAAGGAGAAACTGCCTTGCTTATGTCTTAATACTGGAGAGAATTTTGAAACAGTCATATAATGTATACTGTGGAATATATTTTTAGAAGTAGAAAATAAGATTTGGTTGAAAAAAGTTGATGGAAATCCTTCCCTCTTTCAAATTCAGCTTTAAACCCTAACGTTGCCATGTTTAAATGAAGGGTAGCTATACATTCTACATTACTCCCAAAACCTATAGAGGCTTCTGATCTGAGGCAGCCCTGCCTGACTAGGTGGGGTAGAAAGGTGTCTAGAGCTTTGGAGTAGATAGTAAAAGCCTCTCTCTGCATCAAGGGGAACCATCTGCACATGTGTGCAGCTCTGTCTCCCTCAATCTGTGCAGCTGTCTTCCGTCTAATACTGTGCCCTGTGAATTCTAGCTGCTTTGGCCTCCCCAGGCTCTAAACTTTGTCTCTGAACTCATGGAAACCAGTAAACTTTGTCTGGGTTTCCCTTCCTTATGCTGTGGCCTGGAAACTCCAGGCAGTAAGCTGGGGTCATCATAGAGCCATCCTTTGTTTTCCTTCTGTGAGGAATTACTGCATTGCACCTTCTGTTTTCCAGTGTCTGAATATTGCTGTTTTATATATTTTGTCCAGTTTTTAATTGGTTTAAAGTGAAAAGGTAACTCTGGTCCCTGATGAGCCATCATGGACAAAAACAGAAGTCTCTGTGCCCACTTGTAGGCCAGTGGAACACATTGTCCAATCACAAAACCAAGTTCTAAAATAATAAAGTATAATAGTAGAAATTTTACTCATATTTTTTAAGGGAAGCAGAGGACAGGGTTACATTGTACAATGTGGAGAAAACCCTTTTGCAAATTCCTCAGTTTCTTTTCCCATGGCAGCTGTCTCAGTCCCTGGGCTCCACTGGTATATGTCTACTCTTTCTCAGTACTGCCTGTTCACTTGTATACTCTTTTTCTCTTAAAAGTACCCTTTTTCATCTTCTCCAGTGAAATTTATTCTGTTCTTCCCTTCTCATTCCCTAAATTCTGTTAGATTCCATAGCCTAATCAATAAGACAAAAGCTACCTTTGAATTTCATTCTGTTTTTTGTACTATCATTTAATCTTGATGTTGCTTCATTTCATAATTAATGAACTCTTGTTTTAGAGAAGTTTTAGGTTTATAGAAAAATTGAGCAGAACGTACAGAGTTTCCACATACCCATTTTCCACCCCACTCCTCACACAAAATTTCCTCTGTTATTAAATTTTGCATTAGCGTGGTACATTGGTTAAAACTGATAAACCAGTATTTATACATTATTATTAACTAAAGTCCATAGTTTACATTGGGTTCAATCTTTGTGTCATACAGTTCTATGGATTGTGACAAATGCATAATGTCATGTATTCACTATTACAGTATCATACAGAATAGTTTCACTGCCCTGAAAATCCCATGTTCTCCCTATTCATCTCTCCCTCCATCCACTGAATTCCTGGTAACCACTAATCTTTTTGTTGTCTCTAGAATATTGCCTTTTCGAGAATATCATATATTTGAAATTATGCAGTCTTTCTTTTACTTAGCAATACGCATTTAATGTCTCTCCATGTCTTTTTATGCTTTTATAGCTCATTTATTTTTATTGTTGAATAGTAATCTGTTATATGGATGTACCATAGTTTATCTATTCATCTGTTGAAAGACATCTATGTTGCTTCGAAGTTTTTGCAATTATGAATAAAGCTACTATAAACAAAGGTGTTTCTACAGACAGAAGTTTTTCAGTTCATTTGGGTAGATACTAAGGAGTACAATTGCTAGATCATATAGTAAAAGTATGTTTAGTTTTGTAAGTAATTGCCAAGCTGTCCTTCACAGGGACTGTATCATTTTGCATTTTTACTAGAAACGAGCATGAGAATTTCTGGTGCTCTACATCTTTGTCAGCATTTGATGTCAGGATTTTGGATTTAAGACATTCTAAAAGGTGCATAGTGTTATATCATTTTTTAAATTAAATTTTATCTCATTGTTTTAATTTGTGATTCCCTAATGATATATAATGTTGAGCATCCTCTCATATGTTTATTTGCCATCTGTATATCTTTGGTGAGGTATTTGTTCAGATCTTTTACCTATTTTTAAATGGGGGGATCATTTGCTTCCTTATTGTTGAGTTTTAAAAGTTTTTTGTATATCTTTGACACAAGTTCTTCATCAGATATGTGTTTTGCAAAGATGTTTTTCTCAGTCTGTGGTTTATATTTTCATTCTCTTAACGGTGTCTTTTGCAGAGCAGAAGTTTTGAATTTTAATGAAGTTGAACTTTTCTTTCGTGGATTGTGCTTTTGTTGTTGTGCCTAAAAGTCATCTTCAAACCCAATGTAACCTGGACTTTTTCCTATGTTATTTTCTAGAAATTTCATAGTTTTGCCTCTTATATTTAAATCTATGATCCATTTTGAATTGAGTCTGTGTCTAAATTAATTTTTCTTGCATGTGAATGTACAGTTTTTCTAGCACTATTTGTTAAAAAGACTAACCTTTCTCCATTGAATTGCCTTTGTTTCTTTGCCAAAAATCAGTTGACTGTATTTGTGTGGGCCTATTTCTGGGATCTCTGTTATGTTCCATTGATCTGTTTTTCTGTTCTTTGCCAATACCATACTGTCTTGATTACTGTAACTTTTTTTATTTTTAAAGCTGTGGTTTTCTTTCTTTTTTTTTTTTTTGAAGATGTTGGGGGTAGGAGTTTTTTAATTAATTAATTTATTTTTGCTCTGTTGGGTCTTTGTTTCTGTGAGAGGGCTCTCTCTAGTTGTGGCAAGCGGGGGCCACTCTTCATCGCAGTGCATGGGCCTCTCACTATCGCGGCCTCTCTTGTTGCGGAGCACAGGCTCCAGATGCACAGGCTCAGTAGTTGTGGCTCACGGGCCTAGTTGCTCCGCGGCATGTGGGATCCTCCCAGACCAGGGCTCGAACCCGTGTCCCCTGCATTAGCAGGCAGATTCTCAACCACTGCGCCACCAGGGAAGCCCCTGATTACTGTAACTTTATAGTAAGTTTTTGAAGTTGGATAGTGTCACTCCTCCAACTTTGTTCTTCAGTATTGTATTCTATTCTTTGGATCTGTTGCCTTTTCATTTAAAGTTTAGAATCAATTTGTTGATACACTCAAAATCACTTGCTGGGTTTTTGTTGTTGTTGTTGTTTTTGTTTTTGTTTTTCCATGCTGTGTGGCATAGGGGATCTTAGTTCCCCAACCAGGGATCGAACCTGCACCCCCTGCAGTGGAAGCCTGGAGTCTTAACCACGGTCCGTCAGGCAAGTCCACTCCCTTTTTTTTTTTTTTTTTGCTTGCTGGGTTTTTGATTGGGATTGCTTTGAATCTACAGATCAAATTGATGAGAACTGATGTCTTAACAGTAATGAGTCTTCCTATCCATGGATATGGAATATCTCTCCATTTATGTGTATCTTCTTTGATTTTTTTCATGAGATAGTTTTTTTCTTAATATATATCCTGTACATATTTATTTAGATTAATACCTAAGTATTGAGTTTTTTGGTACTAATGTAAATGGTGTGTTTATAATTTCAAATTCTACTTGTTTATTGTTGGTATATAAGAAAGGAATTGCAATTTACTTCTGTATATTACTCTTGTATGCTGTAATCTTTCTGTAATCACTTACTCATTGCAGATTTTTGGTGATTCTTTGGGAATCACCGTTTTTATACAGGCAGTCATGCCATCTGTGAAAAAAGACAACTTTACTTCTTCCTTCTCAAACTTTATACTTTTTCTTTTCTTTTCTTGTATTATTGCATTAGCTAGGACTTCTATCATGATGTTGAGTAGGAGTGGTGAGAAGGAACATCCTTGTCTTATTCCTGATCTAGGGGGAAAGCATTTAGTATCTTACCATTAAGTATGGTGTTAGCTGTAGGTCACAGACTTAGAAAACAAACTTATGGTTACCAAAGAGAAAAGGTGGGGGGAGGGATAAATTAGGAGGTTGGGATTAATATATATACACTACTATATATAATATAATCAACAAGGACCTAGTGTACAGCACAGTGAACTCTACTCAATACTCTGTAATAACCTTTATGGAAAAAAATCTGAAAAATAATAGGTATATGTATAACTAAATCACTTTGCTGTATACCTGAAACTAACGCAGCATTGTAAATCAACTATACTCCAATATAAAATAAAAATGTTAAAAAAGTATGGTGTTAGCTGTAGGTATTTTGTTTGATTTTCTTTATCAAGTTGAGGATGTTTTATTCTGTTTCTAGTTTGCAAAGAGTTTCATGAATGGGTATTAGATTTTGTCATATGCTTTTTCTGTATCTTTTGAAATGATCATATGGACTATTGATATGATAGGTATATTAGCTGATTTTCAAATATTGACCCAGCCTTGTATAGTTGGGATAAATTTCACTTGGTTGTGGTGTATAATTTGTCCCATACCTTGTCAGATTAAATTTGCTAATATTTTGTTGGGGTTTTTGCATCTGTGTTCATGAGAGATATTGGTGCGTGGTTATCCTTGTTTGGTAATGTCTTTGTCTTGTTTTAGTATTAGAGTAATACTGGCCTCATAAAATGAGTTAGGAAATGTTTTTCTGCTTCTGTCATCTGAAATAGATTGTAGATAACTGGTATAGTTTTTCCTATAGGTTTGGTAGAATTTGCCAGTGCAGTTATCTGATCCTGGTGCTTTCTGTTTTGTAAGGATATCAAATTATTGATCCAGTTTATATAAGATATATATTCTATTAAGAATATCTTTTTCTCCTTGTGTGAGTTTTGGTAAATTGTGTCTTTCAAGGAATTGGTCCCTTTCATCTAAATTATCAAATTTGTTGGCATAAGTTTTTCATAATCTTTTTTATTATTTTTTGATGTCCATGGGATCTGTTGTGATGTCCCCTCTTTCATTTCTGATGTTAGTAATTTGTGTCATATCTCTTTTTTCTTAGTTAGCTTACTCATTTTCTTGATTTTTTTCAAAGAATCAGCTTTTGGTTTAATTGATTTTCTGTAATTTCCTGTTTTCATTGATATCTGCTCTTATTTTTATTTCTTTTCTTCTGCTTACTTCAGATTTAATTTGGTCTTTTTTTCCTAGTTTCCGAAGGCAGAAGCTTAGATTATTGATTTAAGATCTTCCTTCTGTTGTGATGTATTCATTAAATGCTATAAATTTCCCTTTTACTGCATTTCACAAAATTTGATGTTACATTTTCATTTTAATTTAGTTCAAAATGTATTTTAGTTTCTCTGAGACTTCTTTGTCATATGCACTATTTAGTAGTATGTTACCTAATCTCCAAAATATTTTCATGTTGTCTTTCTGGTACTGATTTTTTTTTTCCTGGGACCTAACTATATATTGTCTGCAACTTTAAATATAAAGTTAATAATAAATAATAATAAAGATAATGGTAACATTTACCAAAAGAAAGCAGGAGTACCTATATTAATTTGAACAGAGCAGACTTTGGAGCAAAAAAAATTTATTAAGAATAAATAGGGGTGTTTAATGCTAAATGAGTCAGTTCTGCAACAAGACACAGTAGTCTTCAATGTGTATGTGCCTAACAACAGAGTGTCAAAATAAGTGAGGCAAAAACTGATCGACTGCAAGGAGATATATATGAACCCACTATTATAACTGGAGACTTCAACACCATTCTATCAGAAGTAGACAGATGCAGCAGGCAGAAAATTGGTAAGGACTTAGTGAACTCAACAACACCATCATTCAGCTGGATAAAATAGACCTCTATAGACTACTTCATGCAACAAGAACAGAATATACATTATTCTCAAGCTCACATGGTACATACACCAAAATAGATCATATTCCAGGCTATAATATACACCTTAACAAATTAAAAAATAGAAATCATATAATGTCTGCCTTCAGACCCCAAAACAATTAAATTAAAAATCAGTACCAGAATGGGAATTCCCTGATGGTTCAGTGGGTAGGACTGCATGCTTTCACTGCTGAGGCCACAGGTTCAATCCCTGGTCAGGGAACTAAGATCCCTCAGGCTGTGTGGTGTGGCCAGAAAAAAAAAGTCTGACAACAGTAAGTGTTGACAAGGATATGTAACTGTGAGTGAGGTATACATCGGCACAATCACTTTGAAAAATAGCTTTTCTTTATCTAATTAAGTTGTGGATGTGCATACCTTTAAACTCTTTTTCTTTTTAACAGCTTTACTGAGATATTATTCACATACAACATTGTACAAGTTTAAGGTATTTATCATAACAATTTGATACACATATATATTGTGAAGTGCTTACCAAAATAAGGTTTTTTACATACCCTTTATCTAACATAATTACCATTTTGTTGTTGGCATTGTTATGGAGAGAATATTAAAGCTCTGCTCCCATAGCAGCTTTCAAGTATACAATATAGTATTAACTGTAGTCACCATGCTGTGACCTTAGGTCCCTGGAACTTAATCATCTTATAACTGAAAGTACTCTTTGACCAATATTTCCCAATTTTCTCCACCCCACAGCTACTGGCAATCACCATTATGCTCTCTGTTTCTGTCATTTCAGTGTTTTTAGAGTCTACATATAAGGAAATTATACAGTATTTGTCTTTCTCTGTCTGACTTATTTAACTAAGCATAATTACCTCAAGGTCCATCCATGTTGTTGCAAATGGCAAGACTTCCTCTTTAATGGCTGAATAATATTCCACCGTGTGTGTGTCTGTGTATGTGTGTGTGTGTGTGTGTGTGTGTGTGTGTGTGTGTGTGTGTGTGTGTATTTATCCATTCACTTGTCTGTGGACATTTGGGTTGTTTCCATGTCTTTGCTATTATAAATAATGCTGCAGTCAGAGTTCCTTGGTGGTCCAGTGGTTAGGACTCATGGCCTGGGTTCAATCCCTGGTTGAGAAACTAGGATCCCACAAGCCATGCAGTGTGGCCAAAAAAATGCTGCAATGGACACAGGAGAGCAGATGTTGCTTTGAGATAGTGATTTCATCTTCTTTGGATACATACCCAGAAGTGAGATTGCTGGATCATATAGTAGTTTTATTTTTAATTTTTCAAGGAACCTCCATACTGTTTTCCATAGTGGCAGTACCAGCTCACATCCCCACCAGTGGTGCATCAGGGTTCCCCCTTCTCCACATCCTCATCACCATTTGTTATCTCTTGTCTGTTAGATAATAGCCGTTCTAACAGGTATGAGGTGATATCTCATTGGGTTTTCATTTGCATTTCTCTGATGATCTGTGTAGCTGAGTACCTTTTCACGTACCTGTTGGCTATTTGTATGCTTTCTTTGGAAAAATGTCTATTCAAGTTCTCTGCTCATTTTTTAATCAGATTATTATTTTTTTGCTATGGAGTTTTATGAGTTCTTTATGTAGTTTGGATATTAACCCCTTATCAGATATATGGTTTACAGATATTTTCTCCCATTCGGAAGGCTGCCTTGTCAATTTGTTGATGGTTTCCTTTTCTGTGCAGAAGCTTTTTAGTATGAAGTAGTTTCACTTTTTAAAATATATATATATTTCATTCTATTCTTCAGCTTGAAAAGTTGTTTGATTCTTTTTTATGTTTTCTATCTCTTTGTTGAACTTCTCAGTTGTTCTTGTATTATTTTCCTAATATCATTAAATTGTTTTTTTGTGATCTCCTAGCTCTCTGAGCATATTCAGAACAATTATTTTGAATTCTTTGTTGGGCGCTTCCTGTATCTTCACTTCTTTGGGACCAGTTACTGGAGGCTTAATGTATTCCTTTGTTGGAGTCATGTCTCCCGGATTTGTTGTGATCCCTGTGTCCTTGCGTAGGCACCTGCACATTTGAAGAAGCAGTCATCTCTTCCTGACTCTATGGAGTGACTTCAGTAAGGAAGGATTTCCAACCACAGGTGGGGGAGTGCCCAAGTACGCCATCACCCCACATGTAGTGCTGTGGGTGCCAGGTGTGGGGACATGTGGTGGGATTGGCTGGGGGGATTGTGACGCACTTGCTCAGGCCATTGTAGTCCATAGCACTGACAACCGTGTGGTCCTTGGTATGTGTCTTGGGGGTCTTCAGAGGCTTCACAGGCTGTTGGGGTCCTCAGCATTGTCTGCAGGTACAGCAGCAAGGAACCAGGGCAGGCAGTGGGAGTGGCCAGAGCTGGTGGTATGCACACGCTCAGTTGTGAGGGCCAGCCGCAAGTGCCTGTGTAGCGGCAGTGGCCAGGTGCAAACACACACATTGTGGCGGGGGCCAGGACAGGTAGCAAGGGCTGGAGTCAACTATGGGCACACGGGCAGCTCAGGAGTCCTGGTAGTCAGTGTGCACCACTGTGGCTTTTGGGTCTCACTACAGGCATACAGCAGTGGAGGCTGGTGATAGGCCGCGGGTGTGCAGGTGCACAGTTGGAGGGGCTAGCTGCAAGTGACTACAGTGGTGCAGGTCGGTGACAGAAGACAGGGCCTGATCTGGGCCCACAAGCAGCTATGGGGATCTGGCTGTTGGTGTGCTCTCCTGTGGCTGCACAGTCTTCTGATGGGTATGCATAGGGCAGTGGTGATTGGTGACGAGCTGGGCTGGGAGCATGCAGGTGTACAGCTGGAGCGGCTTAGCCCTGTGTAAGCACGTGATGGTCTACATGAGCCACAGAGGTTTAGGCTGGTGTCTCTCACTCAGCCACGGAGGCTTGGGCTGGCTGCTGGCATGGTTCCTGGGCTGCAGTGATGGTGGTGGTTGGGGCAGGGGAGTAGGGAGGGACTCAGGCAGCTGGCAGCAGCTGTGGGGTGAAAGCTGGTGTGTTCTGCGGGGGTCTGCAGTGGCTGTGCTGGCCATTGGTTTCTTCAGCCGTAAAAGCTGCTGGGCTCCTCAGTGGAGCAGCTCACTGGGAACTGTTGATTGTTAATCTGTTAAACTGTCAATTGTTGATCTTTGTTGGGGGACAGAGGCTAGGGTCTCCTACTCTGCTGTCTTAGTGATGTCATGTCCTTAAACTCTTGGACTGTTTTCATACCAGTTTTGTTTGTAATAGTCCCCAAATTGGAGATCTCAAATATCTGTGACGAGTAGAATGGATAAATAAGTTGTGGTCTATTCATACATTGGAAAAGCATATCATAATGAATATGTTTGAAATCTAGCTGCGGATAACATCATTCATCTTACAAACATATTATTGACTGAATGAAGTCCTAAATATGTAGAGTATTTTCATTTATGATAAGTTAAAAGCCAGGAAAACTTAACTCTGTTCATTAAGGATACTAACAAGGGTAGAAAAGATACAAAGATGAGAAAAAAAGGATAGTAGGCACCTGTAGGGTGAGGGGAAGGGTTATGAATGGGGTGGGCCACATAGAGAGCTTCTAGGATATTGGCAATCCCAGGTGCCTAATTGTTGACCTTGAGTGGTGGTTGTGTGGATGTTTGCTTTGTAATTATTCATTAAACTATAAATATATTTTTATTTATGTTTTGGTACGTACAATATAGCTCATGATTATAAAATACAAATGAATATTAAGAGAATTTATTTATATTGGGACTTTTAAAGAATGAAGCAAAGCCTAGAAACTATAGAACAAAAAAATCAATAGATTTGGTTAAGTATAAAAATTCTGTACATTAGAAAATATCAGTAAGTATATAATTAATAGTAGACTGTTAACTGTATTACACACTATATGCTAGTATTAATTGGCCCCTACAAATGAGTAGTAAAAAGGCAGACAACTCAGGAGAAAAATGGACAAACATGTGAACAGGCATGTTACGGAAGAAGAAATAAAAATGTCCAAAATATATGAAATGATGCTTGACCTAACTAGTATCAGGGAAATGCAAATTAATGCATGAATGTATAAGAGGCTTAATGGCCATATAGTATTCCATTTTATGGTTATGCCATAATTTATTTACTGTTCTTCTGTTGATGTTCATATAGATGATTTCTATATTTCTATTTCCATAAACAGTACTACTGTTAACATATTTGTAAGAGTAAAAACATAGTAACAATGTGCATTTTTAGGACTGGCTGAATGAATTACAGTACATTCATAGCAATGGAGTGCTGTGTAGCTTTTAGAAAGAATAAGATAATTTCATATAAAATGCTTAGAAACATTTTCCTTGATATTTAAAATGATAAAACAAGATAAAAACACTATATGTACATTTTATCCCATTTTTATAATCATTCTATATAACATGCATTCTAGGTGCTGACTGTCTCATATATTTTCCCAAGAGGAAAAACCTGTCCATTGATAAATAATATGCATGCATTATTAATATTTTTTACTTACTAATAAAATACTGAAGCTTTATTATAATAGAGAAAAGAGGTCCTCCTCCCTCTACAATACACAGCAAACAACTGGAGCTCCCTTTACCATTTTGGCTTCTTCAGAATGACTATATAAGCCACTTTGTTAACCAGAGGCACTCTGCTCAGGAAGGGGCCTTAACTAGAACAGTTCAATAAGACATGGGTTCTCTGATCTCTTTTCTTCTGTTTTAAAGTTATTCATAATGAGAACTTGAGGAAGAAGCAGTTGGACCCAAGCTGTTGCATTTGGCAATGGAAGTGTAATGTTCCCATCTATACATTCTATGTTACTGAGTTGTAATTCCTAAACTAGTAGAATCGTAGAGATGAGCCTGTTTTAGGGGCCTGCATAACAAATTGCCATAGACTGAGTGCATTAAACGACAGAAATTTATTTCTCACAGTTCTGGAGGCTGAGAAGTTCAAATCAGGGTTCTAGCATAGTCACGTTCTGGTGAGAGCCTTCTCCCTGTATTGCAGATGGGCTGTCTTCTTGCTGTGTCCTCAAATACTGGAGAGAGAGCAGGGAGAGAGCAAGCGAGCTCTCTTGTGTCTTATGTGGCTCCATTCTCATGATGGGGGTCTCAAAGACCCCCATCTCTAAATATCATCATATTGGAGATTAGGGTTTTAACATACGAATTAGGGGGAACACAAATATTCCGTCCATAGCAGGGCCTTTTCTCCCTCCTGCGAACTGTAATTTCAAATTGTGACAAGAATAATAGTTAATGTTCTTTGTAACCCTTTACTGTATACAAGGCATAATTTAAAATTATGTCCTATACTATTATCAGATTAATTTTAAAATATTGTTTATTGTGCCATATTACTTTCTATGCAAGCATTTTTAATTACTCTCTCTTGCCTGTAAGCAATTCTGAATTTGATTCTTTCTTCTAAAGCTGACTTCTCCCAGTATACTCTTTGACTATTTAGGGAGTACTGACCCTCCCAAAGCAAGGCCTCTGGTTTACTTGGTTTCTTGATATACTTGATTTATTTGGTCCCCTTTATATATGTTGCACATTTCTGTTGCCTCCTCTTTATCTGGTTCTCACATATAGCAGTGAGTTGTATCAGCATACAGGTATAACTTCTGCCATTTATAATACCTTTAAATGTTTGTTTTTTTTTTTAAACAGTAGAAACTTCTACAATGACTAATCGATTGAATACCATGTTGAAAATATTTGAAAATCAGGCAAATAAATTAAAGAGGTAAGCTTTTAAAATAACTCCTTTTCATCATTATAAATAAAGTGCATATTTATTTCAGATAAATTGGAAACATAGAAAAGAAAATAAAACCACTAATAAAAAATTTAGTGTTGTTAATTTTTATGATATATATAATTTTAAAAGTTAAAATTATAATCATAAAGAATGTGAAATTGTATAACCACAACAGAAAATAGTATGTTAGTTCCTCAAAAAATATGATCCATGTTTTGGATCATGGAATGGAAATCCATCAATTCCATTCCTGGGAATATACCCCCCAAAACTGAAATCAGGGTCTTGAAGAGATATTTGTACAGCCATGTTGACTGTAGCATTATTCATAGTAGCAAAGAGGTAGAAGCAGCCCAAGTGTCCAATGATGGATGAATGGATAAAGAAAATGTGTTATATACATACAATGGAATAGTATTCAGTCTTAAAAAGGAAAGAAATTCTGACATATGGTACAACATGGATGCATCTTGAGGATATTTATGCTGATTAATTATAAGCCAGTCATAAAAAGACAAAATTGTATGATTTCACTTATATGAGGCATTTAGAGTGGTCAAATTCATAGAGACAGAAAGTTGAATGGTAGTTGCCAGGGTCTGGGAAGAATCAGGAATGTGGAGTTATTTTTAATGTGTATAGAGTTTCCGTTTTACAAGATGAAAAGAGTTCTGGAAATTGATTGTACAACAATATGAATATAATTATCACTACTGAACTGAACACTTAAAAACGGTTAATATGGTAAATTTTATGTGTATTTTACAGTTTTAAAACAGTAAAAAATATGATAATCATACAAAATGTAGTTTGCATATAGATGTTTCACTTATAGTTCTTTGTAAACTCATAAAATTCTTTTTAAAATAAATGTTTTAAATTAAAGTAAAACATATTCAGACAAGCTCACATCACAGCATTTTCAAAGAACTTTTTTTAGATTAGCATTGAAAAATTGAGAAAGTTTACATGATCAGATTTTTTAATTATCAAGTCCAAGGATCAAAATTTAATAGAAGAATATAACATAAAATGTAAAGAAAAGGATATCCTGGGCAGCTGTTGAAAATGGAACTAAAGAACTTAACGGCTTACATTAATTGGTGGTCAGGTACTTGGTATGTAATCAAGTTAGGCCTTATTTTACTTTTTCCCTCTTCTATCTCATTAGAGTCCTCCCTATCAGAAGGGTAGGGTAAAAACTTCCACAAATTTGTCAGATGAAAGCTTTTAGCATGTTCTAGGGGCATTCTTAAAGTAGGAGGCTGATTTCCATGAATATTCTTTCTCTTGGAACAGGGTATTAAAGCAGTCATATGTATTACTATTATTTATTCTAGCTCCTCATATTAGACTATGGGTACTAGTTATAACTGGTTTTAAAATTCCTGGGCATAAAAGAAAGCAGTGGGAAGGATTAGCTGAATGGATTACTATAAAGGTGAGGATTCTCAACTTGAATTGTCTTATACACAGAATAAGCTTTGTATAATTGTCTGGTCAGAATATGCTCAGTACATTGCTTGCTTGTCGAGAAGCATCTTGAAAGTCATTGTGGATGACCTACAGTTCTTACAGGTGGCTATATTAGTTTCACAATTGTTATATTGAAAAGCATGTCGTGTAGAATAAAATCACAAAGGAACTTTTTTCAGACTCCTTATATTCATTTATATTTGCTTACTGGGGCTAGTTTTCCCTCTGCTCCTAGAAAAGACTAGGGCAGTACCATGAGTGTTCTGATCACTCTTAGGTAATTAATTTAAATATAATTATAAGCACTGTCCTGAATTGGAAATTAAAATCCCCTGTCAGATATTAGTCAATATTTTCATTTTCATTCAAAGTTAGGATTCTCTCCCCTTTCCCTAGAGCCTACCGGGGGATGTGGTTGGCTTTTCTCTTTTCTTACCTCCTTTCTCACTAACTATTTGTATTTTCTATTCTCCATGTTTTTGGGAAGAAAGGTAAGGTATAAAAGAAAGGTCTTATTTGACTGTCACTGCCTTCCTTCTGCATAAATTCAAATAACATAAACCAGTTTTCTGAGTATTCTCCTTAAGGTGCCTCTCTCTAATAATGGCCATCATATCCACCTCTCCCTTAAGTATTTGAGTAGGTCTCAAGGCACCAGACAGCTCTCTGTAAAGAATATTTAGAAGTACTCTTTCTAAATCTTCTTTCCTGACCCTTTTATATTATCCATGTGGGTGAAAGGTTTTAGCACTCTCCCTTCCTTGGCTGCCTACTGTTTTCTTCAGTGGTAATGGTCACCTGCCTCATTTCTTCCTCTTTTTTTTTTTTAATAAATTTATTTATTTATTTTTGGCTGCATTGGGTCTTTGTTGCTGTGCGCGGGCTTTCTCTAATTGCAGCGAGCGGGGGCTACTCTTCTTTGCAGTGCACAGGCTTCTCATTGCGGTGGCTTCTCTTGTTGTGGAGCACGGGCTCTAGGCACGTGGGCTTCAGTAGTTGTGGCACGTGGGCTCAGCAGTTGTGGCTCGTGGGCTCTAGAGCGCAGGCTCAGTAGTTGTGGTGCACGGGGTTAGTTGCTCTGTGGCATGTGGGATCTTCCCGGACCAGGGCTCAAACCCGTGTTTGAGCATTGGCAAGCGGATTCTTAACCACTGCACCACCAGGGAAGTCCCTCTTTTTTTTCTTTCTTCTTAGTTTTTTTTTTTTTTTGCATTTTTTTCCACATCTTTATTGGAATATAATATTCCTCATGATACAAGCAGTGGGCTTAGAGTCTTAGTTGATGCCTCCATTTAACAGCCTGTTACAGTTATATCCTTTAACAGGCTGTGGCAAAAGTCTTAGTGCAGTTTTAAGAATTAATAATTTGGAGACTATAATGATACAACTGTTCAAAAGACACCATTTCGAAATTTGATTATGTACATTTCTTTTGTACTTACTTAAAAATTTTTGAATAGTAAATTTTTTTTGGTTAAATTCTGTTTGGGTCAGCATTTTCCATATTCAGTCAGAGAGACTGAAAAAAATTAATTTATTTAAAATTCACAAAACTAAATGTGTTAAAGAATGGAAATAATTAAACTTTCAAATGTTTATTTTTGGGGTAAGTTTGTAGCATTTATACTTCTGAAGTCATTGAAGCTTAAAACTACACTAACATTTTAAGAGTATCTTGTGTTTATTGAACTTCTGTCATGTGGCTGAGTGCTTGGGACAAAATCCCAACTCAAATTGGTCTGAGCAAAAGATGAATTTTATTAAGAAGACAACAGCAATATGGCTCAATTTCAGAAACAAGTATAAACCAGAACTTGAACACTATCAAGACACTTTTTCCCCCTCTGTACAAGAGCTTCATTTTCTCCTATTGCAGATCTCTTTCTTCCTTCTATTTTCTTTTTTAACTTTTTGCCTATGGGTGGGAGGCCCTGATTGCTGACAATTCCTAAATCTAATCTTTCAGTTTTAGTTACTCTGAGGGATAATATTTGAATTTCCCAAGTCTAAAAGTCCTTGGTGAGAAAATTGTCAGTGCAGCCAGAGGCAGGTGCCTATTTCTGGACCAGTCAGCTCTAATCGAAGGCTTATGGTCATGTAAGCTTTCTTAGGAATTATACTAATTCAGAGGGGTGGAGTCAGGGGGTTCCCAGAAAAAGGAGTGGGGTCTACCTATGAGGTGCTTAGTGGTAAGCAGATGTGGTGGGATGAAAACCATAATATAGGATAACATTTAGAAAAAAGGATTGTATTTCGTTATTATGGATGAATTATACAGTAACAAGTTAGGGCAATCATGCTAGTCCTTGGGGAAAGCTGATATACCTTTTTTTCAGGATCTGGTCAATGCATTGTCTAGCCGTTTGGTCTGTGGATAGTGGGAAATGGACAAGTAATCATAGACTCAGGGGACCTTGAAAAGTTCTTTCTTCAGTTATGGGCCATATTGGGATTACAAGTAGAGATTGGATTGCAGGGTATTTTTTCCAAGGCATAGTACCTCTTTGGTGAAGAGAGTGTTTAGATCTGGTGACTAATCTTGGGAATGAAGTTGTCAACATCGGTGACAATATTGCCCATCACCAGAATCATGTGTAGTCCTGAGGGGACAGCAGGCCTATTAAGAAATCTATCATGATGTGTTTTCTAAAGAGGCGGAAGAGTCAGAAGGAAGGATAATAAGCTGTCTTGCCTTTCAAACTGTCTTTAGCCCAGGTACATGTATCACAGGTAGGTATGTTATGTCAAAGGTGGAATTATCATAATTCCAAGGTGGCAAATTCAAAGTCTTGAATGAATTTCAGTGACCAGTTAGGGCACTGGCAAGGCAAAAGGCATCCATTTGGTTAGAAGATAATGACAGAGTCTTCACTCCATGCAAAAAATTAAATTTAATGTTTATTACAGACATAGATGTCAGAAAACAGAATCATAAATATAGGGAAGGCATTTGACTATTGAAATTAAAAGTATCTTCAGAAATGAATCAAAGTTAAAAGATAAGCAGTGGATGGGAGAAAATATGTGTGCATATAGAAGAAAAGAGTGATAATAAGAATATATAATTCCACAAAAAGGCAAACAACCTTCAAATAATAGGCAAAGTACATATATATATATATATATAGATATAGATATAGATATAGATATAGATATAGATATAGATATTTAAGGAAGAGACAAAAAATGGCCAATAAACATTTTAGGAGATGCTCAATCTGATATGTAATCAGGGAAATAGAAAGCAAAGCAGCAACAATACATTTTTTCCCCCATCAGTTTAACAAAAAGTAGAAGTTTTCTAATATCAAGTCTTGACAGAGATGTAGTGTAATAAATACTCTTAAATTGCTAGTACCATAGAAATTGCCCACTTTCAAGAACAATTTAGCATAGTTTATTTAACAATAGCAACAAAACGGTTGCCTTATTCTTTTAATCTACCCTAGAGAAAGGACTATTCTCAAGGAGGCATATGTAAAAAGAAATTTATCGTATCACTGTGATAATAGCAAATATCTAGAAAGAATTACATTTTTTGTTAGTAGGAGTATGGCTCAATCATCTGTGGTAAAAGGATTGTAAGGGAATTCTATGAGCAACTGTATGACCACAAATTAGACAACTTACATGACATGGACAAATTTCTAGAAAGACAGACTATACTGATTCAAGAACTGGAAAATCTGAGTATAACTGAAACAAGTAAAAAGATTCAATTACTAATTAAAATATTTCCCAACAAGAAATTCTCAGATGGCTTCACGGATGAATTCTATCAGATATTTAAAGAAGAATTAATATCACTGTTTTACAAACTCTTTCAAAAAGTAGAAGAGGAGTTAATACTTCTCAACTCATGCTATGAGTCTAGTATTACTCTGATACCAAAGTCAGACCACAGTGTCACAAGAAAACTGCAGACCAATATATTATGAATATGAACACAAAAATACTCAACAAAATGCTAGCAAATAGAATCCAATAACATATAAAAAAGGTTATATACCACAAGCAGGTGGGGTTTATCCCAGGAATGCAGAGTTGGTTCAAAATGCAAATATTGTGCTTCTCTGGTGGCACAGTGGTTAAGAATCAGCCTGCCAACACAGGAGACACGGGTTCGAGCCCTGGTCCGGGAAGATCCCACATGCCGTGGAGCAGCTAAGCCCACGCACCACAACTACTGAGCCTGTGCTCTAGAGCCCATGAGCCACAACTACTGAAGCCCGCGCGCCTGCACTCTGCAACAAGAGAAGCCACTGCAGTGAGAAGCCTGTGCACCACAATGAAGAGTAGCCCCCACTCACTGCAACTAGAGAAGGTCCGCACGCAGCAACGAAGACCCAGCGCAGCCAAAAATAAATAAATTTATAAAAAAATAAATAAAATGCAGATATCAATAAATGTAATACATGATATTGATTGAATAAAGGAGAAAAAATCACGTGATTAGCTTACTAGACAAAGTAAAAGCATTTGACAAAATCCAATATCCTTTTATGATAAAAAATACTCCACAAACTAGGCATAGAAGGGAACTTTCTTAATCTGATAAAGACTATCTACAAATACCTATAACTAACATCATAATATAGTTTCTCTAATATATTAAAGAAAAAACTTAATGGTGAAAAAACTTAATATATTCTCTCTAAGATCAGGGACAAAATAGGACATTCTTACCACTTCTGTCGACCATTGTAGTAGAGGTTCTATCTAGGGCATTTAGAGAAGAAAAGGAAATGAAAACTACCTCTTTTTGCAGATGTCATGACCTTATCTATTGACAATTCTAAGGGATCTATTAGAACTATTAGAAGTAAATTAATTTAACAAGGTTGCAATATACAAGATTCATAAATAAAAATCAATTATATTTTAATACACTAGTTGTTATGGGTTGAATTGTGCCCCCCCCCACCAAATACATGTTGAAGCTCTAACTTCTAGTACCTCAGAATGAACTTAATTGGCTATAGGGTCATTGTAGATGTAATTAGTTAAGATGAGGTCATAGTGGAGGGGGATGGGCCGTTAATCCAATATGACTGGTATCCTTATAATAATATTGTAGAAGGCAAATACACACAGAGGGAAGACAGTCATGGAGGCAGAGATTGGAGTTATGCTGGGAGTACTAGAAGTTGGAAGAGGCAAAGAAGGATTCTCCCCTAGAGGTTTCAGAGGGAGCATGGCTGTACCAACACCTTAGTTTTAGATTTATAGTCTCCAGAACTGTGAGCGAATAAATTCTTGTTGTTTTAAGTCACCAGTCACGCAGATTGTGACACTTTGTCATAGCATAGGAAAGTAATACACTAGCAAGGAACATTCCAAAAATGAAATAAAACAATTCCATTTACAAAAGCACCAAAGAGAATGAGAATAAATTTAACAAAAGAAGTGTTAGACTTGTGCACCGAAAACTACAAAACACTGAAAGTACTTTAAAGAATACTCAAACAGGTAGGCATCCCATTTTCATGGACTGTTAGACTTAACTAATCTTAAAACGGCAATATTTCCCAAATTGATCTACAGATTTAATGCAATCTCTATCAAAATCCCAACTTTGTTTTTGCATGAATTGGCAAGTTGCTTTTAAAATTCATGTGGAAATACAAGGAACCCAGAATAGTCAAAGAAATCTTAAGAAGAACAATGTTGGAGGACTCATACTTTAGTGATTTTAAAACTAAATACACCTGTAGTAATTAAGACAATGTCGTACTGGCATGAGGGTAGACCTATGTAGATCAATGGAATAGAATGAATGGAAATGATGTCCAGAAATAAACCATTACATTTATTTATAGTTAACTGATTATCAACATGGAGGCCAGGATAATTCAGTGAGGAAAGAATAGTTTTTTTAATAACTGTGCTTGGAGAACTGGATATCCATATGGAAAAGAATTAAGTTGGATCCTTTCTTTGTGCCATGCACTAAAATTAACTCAAAATTACCAAAGACCTAAATTTAAGAGCTAAAACTATAAACCTCTTAAAGAAACACAGGAGTAAATATTTTTGACTTAGAGTTAGTCAATGGTTTCTTTCTTTTTAAAATTTTTTTGGCCATACTGCATTGCACATGGGATCTTAGTTCCCCAACTAGGGATGGAACCCAGGACCCCTGCATTGGAAGTGCAGACTCTTAACCACTGGACCACCAGGAAAGTCCCAGTCAATGGTTTCTTAAATAAGATATCAAAAGCACAACCAACAACAGAAAAAAAAAAATAGATAAACTCAACATAAAAATTAAAAACTTGTGCTGCAGGTTCTTAATACAATTAAGAATGTGAGAAGACAACTCATAGAATGTGAAAACTATTCATAAATCATGTATCTGATATGGGACTTGCACCCAGAATATACATAAGAACTCTTGCACCTCAGTAATAAAAAGGATAAATAGCCATGTTTAACAATGGGCAAATAATCCGAATAGACGTTTTGCCACACAAGATATACAGATGGTCAATAAGCACATGAAAAGATACTCAACATCATTAGTCATTAGGGAATCAAAACTACAATGATATACCACTTCACAACCACTAGGATGGCTATAATAAAAATGACAGACAATAACAATTGTTGGAAAGGATGTAGAGAAATTGGTACCCTCATACATTGCTGGTACATCATGTAAGTGGTACATCTGCTATGGAACACAGTTTGTCAGTTGCTCAAAATGTTAAATATTTAGTTAACATATGACCCAGAAATTCTTTTCCTATGTTTATACCTAAGAGAAATGAAAACATAGGTCCACACAAAAACTTGTACATGTATGTTCATAGTAGCATTATTCATAATAGCCCAAAAGTGGAAACAACCCAAATGTCCATAAACTGATGAATGAATAAATAAAATGAGCATATTCATACAATGTAATATTATTTGGCAATAAAAAGGAACAAAGTACTGATACATGATACAAACACTATGCTAGTTGTGAGAAAACAGTCTCAAAAGACCACATACTGTGCAATTCTGTTTGTATGAAATATTCAGAATAGGCAAATCTGTGGAGACAGAAAATAGACTGATGGCTGCCAGGGCTTAGGCAGTTCTGGGAGAAATGGAGAGTGAGTGCTAATGGCTACAGCATTTCTTTCCGGGGTAATTAAAATGTGCTAAAATTAGACAGGGGTAATAGTTACTCAACTTAGTGAATATATTAAAAGCTATTGAATTGTATATTTTAAATGAATGAATTTTATTATATGTTAATCATATCTTAAGCTTTAAAAAATTCTGATTATAATGAATAAAAACTCAGTCAAAAAAATATAGTTTATCCATACTATGGAACAGTTGTCAGCAAACTGCAGTCCATGAGTCAAATCTAGCCTGCAGCTTATTTTTGTAAATAAAGTTTTGTTAGAACGTAGCCATACCCATTCATTTACCCATCATCTGTAGCTGCTTTTGCAGAGTTGGGTAGTAGTGACAGAGATCACCTGGCCTGTAAAGTCTAAAATAGTTACCATCTGACTCTTTACAGAAGAAGTTTGCCAAACCCTGCTATGGAATAAGAAGTTGTATTTAAAGGGAGTGAGAGAAATCTATGTTTACCGATATAAATACATCTCAGAAATTGTGTTAAGTGGAAAAGTTGAGAACATCATATACAATATCATTTATGTGAAAAAGAAAACAAAACAGACATCCAGCCCACTAACAAAAAGTATAGAATTGAAAGGGTATGTGAAGTGTTATATAAATCCATGGAACAAGTTCTGGGAAGAGACACAGCAAGCTAACAGTATCTCTAGGAAAAGCATTGAATTTTTGGAATGCTAGTCAAAGTTTACTCTAACCTTATTTATATTAAGGTTTTTACAAAGAAAATATATAAGCATATTACATAAAAATATAAATTTAGAATTATAATACATTATATTTTTGGTTTGTTTTTCAGAGCTATGAGTGAGCAAGTTTTGTTAGAGGCTGTAAGTATAGTGCTTTCAGTTTGAAATTGCACTTTGTCCTTGATGTTGTTAATACAGTCTAGAAATTGTCAGGATATGTCAAGAGAGTCAGTTTATTCAAGAGATTTTTATGCATATGTGAGCTGGAAAGCTTTGTCTATTCTTTTGATTTTATTAGATTTAATTGTCACTCAGAAACACTTCATTTCTAAAATACTGAACTATAACATCCCACAGTCTTTTTCTTTTTTTAACATCTTTATTGGAGTATAATTGCTTTACAATGGTGTGTTAGTTTCTGCTTTATAACAAAGTGAATCAGCTATATGTATACATATATCCCCATATCCCCTCTCTCTTGCGTCTCCCTCCCACCCTCCCTATCCCACCCCTCTAGGTGGTCACAAAGCACCAAGCTGATTTCCCTCAGCTATGCGGCTGCTTCCCACTAGCTATCTGTTTTACATTTGGTAGTGTATATATGTCCATGCCACTCTCTCGCTTTGTCCCTGCTTACCCTTCCCCCTCCCCGTGTCCTCAAGTCCATTCTCTATGTTTACATCTTTATTCCTGTCCTGCCCCTAGGTTCTTCAGAAGCATTTTTTTCTTTTTTTTTTTAGATACCATATATATGTGTTAGCATACGGTATTTGTTTTTCTCTTTCTGACTTACTTCACTCTGTATGAGACTCTAGGTCCATCCACCTCACTACAAGTAACTCAATTTTGTTTCTTTTTATGGCTGAGTAATATTCCATTCCCACAGTCTTTTTTTTTTTGCGGTATGCGGGCCTCTCAACGCCGTGGCCTCTCCCGTTGTGGAGCACAGGCTCCGGACGCGCAGGCCCAGCGGCCATGGCCCACGGACCCAGCTGCTCCGCGGCATGCGGGATCCTCCCGGACCGGGGCATGAACCCACCTCCCCTGTATCGGCAGGTGGACTCCCAACCACTGCGCCACCAGGGAAGCCCCTCCCACAGTCTTTTGAAATTCCACTATCACTGATAGTTCCTTTGCCTCTTTCAACACCAATTATAACTTCACTATGCAGATTAATACCAATGGTTCATTATTTTTATGAGTTAATGAAGACTTTCTTACTTTAATAATTAAGTGCCCAAATAACCTCTCTATATTGATATGTTTGCTTTTCATTATTAATGAAGTTATAATATTTCTTTTAGAAAAACACACAGATTCAAAGTGACCTCCAAGTGTTGTCAGAGGAGAAACTGATGCTGGAAAATGAACTACAAAAGTTGAAGAGTACAGAGGTTAGTTAATTTTAGTGTCTGAAAATGGCATACATACCAATATTACTAATTGGTAGCAGCTGTGCTTTAAAAAAATAAGATAATGCTATATTCTAAATTACCATATATTTTTAAAAATTTATTTATTTTATATTTATTTTTGGCTGCATTGGGTCTTTGTTACTGCACGCAGCCTTTCTCTAGTTCCAGCGAGTGGGGACTATTAGTTGTGGTGTGCAGGCTTCTCATTGTGGTGGCTTCTCTTGTTGCAGAGCACGGGCTCTAGGTATGTGGGCTTCAATAGTTGTGGCACGCAGGCTCAGTAGTTGTGGCTTGTAGGCTCTAGAGCGCAGGCTCAGTAGTTGTGGCACACGGGCTTAGTTGCTCTGTGGCATGTGGGATCTTCCCGGACCAGGGCTCGAATCCGTGTCCCCTGCATTGGCAGGCAGATTCTTAACCACTGTGCCACCAGGGAAGACCTAAATTACCATATTAGCTATCAAAACTGAAAGGATGCTATGAAAAGCAGACATAAAATTGAAACATTCTGAAAGGTATGTCTAAGCCAAATATTTAACTTTATTAAAATATCAATAAATTAGGTTTACAAATATATTTTAAATGCATTTTATTGTATTCTTTGCAACTGTGTAATGTGTGTGTCCCAGTTCACTCTTACTACATAGAGTGAATAGAAATACCAAGGATAGAATTTGTTTCCTTTTTTTCCCCTCCTCCTCTGCCATTTTTATATAGCTTATAAATTTCAAACTATACACAATGAAGTCAAATGGTGGATTAGAAGCAAATTTTTAACTATGTAAAAATATAAGATGTATGTTTTGACACAAAATTAACATAGAATGAAGAAAAATACTCTTGAATCTACTAATGTTGGTAACTTGGTATTTCCTCCTTAGTATAGGAGGAAGCAGAAGTAGTACCAGATTTGCTACTTAATCAGTTAGAGAAGCAGTGATCCTACATAAGTGTCAAATGTAAGACCAGGGCTGTCACATAAGTTGAATTAGGAATAGCTTCATCTAGGTATAGGTCCCAGTGGGAATAAAAATAAAAAAAATTAAAATAAAGCAGTAAATTGTCATAGTAAATGATTGAATAGTCTGGCCAAGTGTAAGGATTCAACACTTAATCATGCACTGTTAGATCCACATTCAAAATCTTTGGAGCTTTGTACATGACTTGAAAATGTTGCAGCAGTTTCTGGTTTTACTTTCTTATACTGTTTCTTTAGATTTTGTATGTGAAAACCTAAAGAAGTATGGAAGTGTGAATGAGAAATGTGGAAGGAGCATTACTGCATATACAGTAGCAATATTATATCCACACAAAGGTGGTGACCAAGAGATCTGAGAGATAGCCTGTTTTCAGAGAAGGGGATGGTAGGAAGAGAATAATGGCTAACAGAATTATGTTAAAGTCAGGATTTCTAATAACAACTATATCAATTTTCTTCCAGAGTGAGCTTTCTTTACTAACTGATATTATCTCTTAATAATTTTATTTTCATAGGCAACCAACTTTAGTAATCAAGAACCATGTCTGCCAGATGTTAATGTGTGTCAGTTAAGGGTTTTATTTTACTTTTTGTAAGCAGGAGAAACTGACACTATTTAAAGCAAGAAATGTATTGGATGGCTAGTAGGGTAACTCAAAGAATTGAGGGAAAATTGAACAACATGTTTGGTGAGAGATAGAACCAGGACAACTCTTAGAGTTAAAATAACAGAAATTCATGGATAGCCACTACTTCTGTCCTTTCAGGGAAATTTTAGAGAGGGAGTTTATGACTGTTTTCTTCCCATCCCTTTGGATACTGGTTCTGGAATTACTAAGCTCTACTACTTCCCTTCTACAATGTCAATTTTTAGATGATTGTATCTTACTGGTCTTGCTTGGGGTCAGATGTCACCAAGACAGTTTGAGATGAGGGAGTTGAAGAACACTTCTAAATCTGGTGCTGTTTCTTAACAGAATGGATAAAGGATACTGGGCACAAATAGCTGGTGTCCACTGTACTTGGTAATGTTTCCCTAATTAATATCTTAGCCATTTACTTATTTCAGGTGTCAGAAAAGTTTAATGTAAAGGCCAAGTATTTTAGGTTTTGTAGAGCATAGGGTCTATGTTGCAACTACTCAAGTCTGCTGCTGTGATATGAAAATAGCCACAGAAAATACATAACTGAATGACCATGGCTGTGTTACAATAAAATATTATTTACAAAACAGGCAGCAGGGCAGATTTGGCCTATACTTTGCTGACTCCTTATTTTTTCTTTTTTGAATTTTACTTTATTTTTTTAAATACAGCAGGTTCTTATTAGTTATTTTATGCATATTAGTCTATATATGTCAATCCCAATCTCCCAGTTCATCCCACCACCACCACCACCACCCCACCCCCCCGCTTTCCGCCCTTGGTGTCCATACGTTTGTTCTCTACATCTGTGTCTCTATTTCTGCCTTGCAAACAGGTTCATCTGTACCATTCTTCTAGATTCCACATACATGCATTAATATACGATATTTGTTTTTCCCTTTTTGACTTACTTCACTCTGTATGACAGTCTCTAGGTCCATCCACCTCACTACAAATGACCCAATTTCGTTCCTTTTTATGGCTGAGTAATATTCCATTGTATATATGTACCATATCTTCTTTATCCATTCATCTGTCAGTGGGCATTTAGGTTGCTTCCATGACCTGGCTATTGTAAATAGTGTTGCAATGAACACTGGGGTGTAAGTGTGTTTTTGAATTATGGTTTTCTCAGGGTATATGCCCAGTAGTGGGATTGTTGGATCATATGGTAATTTTATTTTTAGTTTTTTAAGGAACCTCCATATTGTTCTCCATAGTGGCTGTATCAGTTTGCATTGCCACCAACAGTGCAAGAGGGTTCCCTTTTCTCCATACCCTCTCTAGCATTTGTTGTTTGTAGATTTTCTCATGATGCCCATTCTAATTGGTGTGAGGTGATACCTCATTGTAGTTTTGATTTGCATTTCTCTAATAATTAATGATGTTGAACAGCTTTTCCTGTGCCTCTTGGCCATCTGTCTTAGACATGTCTTCTCTGGAGAAGACATGTCTTCTCTGGAGAAACGTCTATTTAGGTCTTCGGCCCATTCTTGGATTGGGTCGTTTGTTTTTTTAATATTGAGCTGCATGAGCTGCTTGTATATTTTGGACATTAATCCTTTGTTGGTTCATTTGCAAATATTTTCTCCCATTTTGAGGGTTGTCTTCTCGTCTTGTTTATAGTTTCCTTTGCTGTGCAAAAGCTTTTAAGTTTCATTAGGTCCCATTTGTTTATTTTTGTTTTTATTTCCATTACTCTAGGGGGTGGGTCAAAAAAGATCTTGCAGTAATTTATGTCAAAGAGTGTTCTTCCTATGTTTTCCTCTAAGAGTTTTATAGTGTTTGGTCTTATATTTAGGTCTTTAATCCATTTTGAGTTTATTTTTGTGTATGGTGTTAGGGAGGGTTCTAATTTCATTCTTTTACATGTAACTCTCCAGTTTTCCCAGCACCACTTATTGAAGAGACTGTCTTTTCTCCATTGTATATCCTTGCCTCCTTTGTCACAGATAAGTTGACCATAGGGTTTATCTCTGGGCTTTCTATCCTGTGCCATTGATCTGTATTTCCCAGCACCACTTATTGAAGAGACTGTCTTTTCTCCATTGTATATCCTTGCCTCCTTTGTCACAGATAAGTTGACCATAGGGTTTATCTCTGGGCTTTCTATCCTGTGCCATTGATCTGTATTTCTGTTTTTGTGCCAGTGCCATATTGTCTTGATTACTGTAGCTTTGTAGTATAGTCTGAAGTCAAGGAGTCTGATTCCTCTAGCTCCGTTTTTTTCCCTCAAGATTGCTTTGGCTATTCGGGGTCTTTTGTGTCTCCATACAAATTTTAAGATTTTTTGTTCTAGTTTTCGAAAAGATGCCACTGGTAATTTGATAGGAATTGCATTGAATCTGTAGACTGCTTTGGGTAGTATAATCATTTTCACAAAGTTGATTCTTCCAATCCAAGAACAAGGTATATCTCTCCATCTGTTTATGTCATCTTTGATTTCTTTCATCAGTGTCTTACAGTTTTCTGAGTACAGATCTTTTACCTCCTTAGGTAAGTTTATTCCTAAGTATTTTAGTATTTTTGTTGCAGTGGTGATGGGATTGTTTCCTTAATTTTTCTTTCTGATCTTTCATTGTTAGTGTATAGGAATGCAAGAGATTTCTGTGCATTAATTTTGTATCCTGCAGCTTTACCAAATTCATTGATTAGCTCTAGTAGCTTTCTGGTGGCATCTTTAGGATTATCTATGTATAGTATCATGTCATCTGCAAACAATGACAGTTTTACTTCTTCTTTTCCAATTTGGATTCCTTTTATTTCTTTATCTTCTCTGATTGCCATGGCTAGGGCTTCCAAAACTATGTTGAATAATAGTGGTGAGAGTGGACATCCTATGGTATTTATTCTTCAATTTGTTAATATGGTGTATCGCACTGATTGATTTGCGTATACTGAGGAATCCTTGTATCCCTGGGATAAATCCCCCTGATCATGGTGTATGATCCTTTTAATGTGTTGTTGGATTCTGTTTGCTAGTATTTTGTTGAGGATTTTTGCATCTGTATTCATCAGTAATATTGGTCTGTAATTTTCTTTTCTTGTAGTATCTTTGTCTGGTTTTGATATCAGGGTGATGGTGGCCTCGTAGAATGAGTTTGGGAATGTTCCTTCCTCTTCAATTTTTTGGAAGAGTTTGATAAGGATGGATGTTAGCTCTTCTCTAAAGAGAACTCACCTGTGAAGCCATCTGGTCCTGGACTTTTGTTTGTTGGAAGATTTTTAATCACAGTTTCAATTTCATTACTTGTGATTGGTCTGTTCATATTTTCTGTTTCTTCCTGGTTCAGTCTTGGAAGGTTATGCCTTCTAAGAATTTGTCCATTTCTTCCAGGTCTTCCATTTTATTGGCATAGAGTTGTTCATAGTAGTGTCTCATGAAGCTTTGTATTTCTGCAGTGTCCTTCTTTTTCATTCTAATTTTATTGATTTGAGTCCTCTCCCTCTTTTTCTTGATGAGTCTGGCTAAAGGTTTATCAATTTTGTTTATCTTCTCAAAGAACCAGCTTTTAGATTATTGATGTTTGCTATTGTTTTCCTTGTTTCTGTTTCATTTACTTCTGCTCTGATCTTTATGGTTTCTTTCCTTCTACAGACGTTGGGTTTTGTTTGTTCTTCTTTCTCTAGTTGCTTTAGATATAAGGTTAGATTGTTTATTTGAGATTTTTCTTGTTTCTTGAGGTAGGATTGTATAGCTATGAACTTCCCTCTTAAGAACTGCTTTTGCTGTATCCCTTAGGTTTTAGGTCATCGTGTTTTTCTTGTCATTTGTCTCTAGGTACTTTTTGACTTCCTCTTTGATTTCTTCAGTGATCTCTTGGTTATTTAGTAACGTATTGTTTAGCCTCCATGTGTTGGTGTTTTTTACATTTTTTCCCCTGTAATTGATTTCTAATCTCAAAGCGTTGTGGTCGGAAAAGATGCTTGATATGATTTCAATTTTCTTTAATTTACCGAGGCTTGATTTGTGACCAAAGATGTGATCTGTCCTGGAGAGTGTTCCATGTGCATTTGAGAAGAAAGTGTAATCTGTTGTTTTCAGATGGAATGTCCTATAAATATCAATTAAATTTGTCTGGTCTATTGTGTCATTTAAAGCTTGTGTTTCCTTATTCATTTTCTGTCTGGGTGATCTGTCCATTGGTGCAAGTGAGGTGTTAAATTCCCCCACTATTACTATGTTACTGTCAGTTTCCTCTTGTATAGCTGTTAGCATTTGCCTTAAGTATTGAGGTGCTCTTATGTTGGGTGCATATATTATATTTATAATTGTTATATCTCCTTCTTGCATTGATCCCTTGATCATTCTGTAGTGTCCTTCCTTGTGTCTTGTAATATTGTTTATTTTAAAGTCTAGTTTTCTGATATGAGTATTGCTACTCCAGCACTCTTTTGATTTCCATTTGCATGGAATATCTTTTTCCATCCCCTCATTTTCAGTCTGTCTTTGCCCCTAGGTCTGAAATGTGTCTCCTGTAGACAGCATATATATGGATCTTGTTTCTGTATTCCATTCAGCAAGCCTGTGTCTTTTGGTTGGAGCATTTAATCCGTTCACATTTAAGATAATTATCGACATGTATGTTCCTCTTACCATTTTCTTAATTGTTTTGGGTTTGTTTTTGTACGTCCTTTTCTTCTCTTGTGTTTCCGACTTAGAGAAATTCCTTTAGCATTTGTTGTAGAGCTGGTTTGGTGGTGCTGAATTCTCTTAGCTTTTGCTTGTCTGCAAAGCTTTTGAGTTCTCCATCGAATCTGAATAAGATCCTTGCCGGGTAGAGTAATCTTGGTTCTTCCATTTTATTACTTTAAATATATTGTGCCACTCCGTACTGGCTTGTAGAGTTTATTCTGAGAAATCAGCTGTTAACCGTACGCGAGTTCCCTTCTATGTTATTTGTCGTTTTTCCCTTGTTGCTTTTAATAATTTTTCTTTGTCTTTAATTTTTGCCAATTTGATTACTATGTGTCTCGGTGTGTTTCTCCTTGGATTTATCCTGCCTGGGACTTTCTGCACTTCCTGGGCTTGGGTGGCTATTTCTTTTCCCATGTTAGGGAAGTTTTCAAATATAATCTCTTCAAATATTTTCTCAGGTCCTTTCTCTCTCTCTTCTCCTTCTGGGACCCCTATAATGTGAATGTTGGTGTGTTTAATGTTGTCACAGAGATCTCTTAGGCTGTCTTCATTTCTTATCATTCTTTTTTCTTTTGTCTGTTTCATGGCAGTGAATTCCACCATTCTGTCTTCTAGGTCACTTATCCATTCTTCTGCCTAAGTTATTTTGCTATTGATGCCTTCTAGTGTGTTTTTCATTTCAGTTATTGTATTGTTCATCTCTGTTCTTTAATTCTTCTGTGTGTTTGTTCTTTATTTCTTCTAGGCCTTTGTTAAACATTTCTTGCATCTTCTCGATCTTTGCCTCCATTCTTTTTCCGAGGTCCTGGATCGTCTTCACTATCATTATTATGAATTCTGTTTTCTGGAAGGTTGCCTATCTCCACTTCATTTAGTTGTTTTTCTCGGGTTTTGTCTTATTCCTTCATCTGGTACATAGTCCTCTGCGTTTTCATTTTGTCTGTCTTTCTGTGGATGTGGTTTTTGTTCCACAGGCTGCAGGAATGTAGTTCTTGCTTCTGCTGTCTGCCCTCTGGTGGATGAGGCTATCTAAGAGACTTGTGCAAGCTTCCTGATGGGAGGGGCTCCTGCCAATATTTTTATGGCATCTTCATCATTACACAGGGCAAAGGCTGGGAAAATAACAGGAGAGCTGAGACTGTACCTGCAGCTCCCCTTGGCTCTGCAGAGTGCCAACCACAGTTACATTAGCCTGACTCCTTATTTATTCCACTTCTGCCATCACCTGGCTTTCTACTATAGCTTCCTAAATAGGAGCTCCTAGATATATATATTTTGGTATGCTATTGCTAGAAAATATTACTGCATAAAAAGATTTGTTTCTGTTCTTTCTATTCTGTTCTATTGGTGGTGTGTATTCCTACACCAATGACTGAGATCTTTAATGATTATATATTTATAGTAAGTCCTGGTATTTTGTGGGCAAGTTAACCCACCTTGTAATATATGAGAATTTATTTGTTTTTGGTCTTTGCACTTTCTTGTAAATTTTAGAGTTAATTTGTCAAATTCTACTATTGCACTCAAGCTGTACATCAAATTTGAGAGATTTACATATAGGATATCAAGATACATCTTTTTGTTTACAAACATTAAATGTCACAATTTTGGAAAGTTTTGTAATGCTTACAATCAGTGTTTATGATTTTCTTCATAAAGCTCTTATTCATTTTTGTTAGGTTAATCTTAGGTACTTTGTATTTTTATGCTATGTTATTTGTATCTTACAAAATATTTTAAAGCTATTGCTAGAGAAATGTAACAAATTTTTGTATATTGAATTTTCCATCTACAAACCTAGCTACACTATCATAATGGTTAGATTTTTATTTCCTACTTTCATAATTGAAGTATCTGTAAATGATTGCCTAAATTTTCTTGCTTTCCAACTTGTAATACTTTCTTCTTCTTGCCTTGCTACACTGGAAAAGACCTCTAGAATAATACTGAATAGACAGTATGAAAGCAGGCATTTTGTTTTGTTTTGTTCCTGATATTAAGGGGAATGTTTTCTTGTTTCTTGTGATTAGTCAGCCTACCTTTCTGTCTCTCTTTCTCTTTCAAAACCATGTATCAGGTTAAAGGATGTTTCCTCTTCCCATAATATATTTTCATGAATATTTTTTTTTATGCTTCCTAAAATTCTTCCAGCCTCTGCCACTATTGCCTTATTTCAAAGCCATTTCCATAGTTTTAGTTATGTGTTGCAACAGCACCCTACTTTCAGGTAGCAAAATCTGTATTCCTTTTTAATTTGCTGCTCAGTGTGTTGCTTTATTGGCTGCTTTAGGGTTTACAGTCTTGTTTTTAACTTACTGTAGTTTCTATTCAAATGACATCGAATCACTTCATATATAAGAGTCTTGAAACATACTTTCATTTGTCCCTTTCTGGCCTTTGTGCAATTGTTTTTATACATTTTACTGCACAACACATTGTTATTAATTTTGCTGTAAAATATTACCTTTTATAGAGATATAAATAACAGGAAAACAGTCTATATTTACCCACATAATTATCATTTGTGGTATTCTTCTTTGTGTATTTTCTTATTTCTATCTGGTATCATTTTTCTTCTCCTTGAAGGATTCTTTATTTTTTTTATTGTGCAGGGCTGCTGCTGCTGAATTCTTTCACCTCTTTGATTTCCAGACCAAAAAAAATTTCTTTTGCCATCAGTTTTGAAAGATATTTTTCCTGGATAAAGAATTCTAGGTTGAGTGGTTTAAAGATATTGCTCCTTTGTCTTCAGGCTTGCATTATTTCTTACAAGAAATCTGTTTTCTTGTTTATTCTTGTGTGTATTCTGCTTTTCTCCACTGTCTGCTTTTAAGATTTTCTTGCTGCTTTTAAGTAATTTGATTATGATGTATTTTGGGGGTTAGTTTTCCTTGTACTGTTGTGGATTTGTGGATATACAGTTTTCATCAAAGTTGAAAAAAATTGGCCATTATTTCTTCAAATAGTTATTCTCTTTTCCCACCCCTTCTCTCCATGAATTCCAACTGTAAGTATATTAATCCACTTGAAGTTGTCCCACAACTCACTGATGATCTGTTCGTTATTTTTTAGTCTTTTTTCCCTTTCGTTATTTTAGTATGTTTTGATTGCCAGTATATTAGATTTTTCTTAATAGGAAATATGTACCAAAACTCGTGTTTAAACTGGAAAATTATTTGGCAACCTTAACAATTCTCATTAAAAATGTTATTATTATACTTATTTTCTATATTTTATAGGAATTGTTACACTTGGGGTTTAACTTGTGAGAACTTTGCTACAGTGAATTTGGTATCTGTTGGAGGTTGTGGTCTGAAATAGGAAATGATCTCCCAATACCTAGTAGTGTCTATTATTAAGCTCATCTAAAAGTTTCAATACTCTAATTGTCAAATTTTTTCTATACTTCCTTGTAGAAAATAATCCACTACTACATAGTAGTTCAAGAATACTTTAAAACCTGTGGTCAATTCTGCTCTAATATTTGTTTTGAAATGCAGATTTGTTACAACATGACAGAACAGTTTGAGCATAATGTGGATTTTACATTTGCTTATGCACAAATTCATCTGAAAATAGTACTAGGTGAATGTAGAAAAACAGCTTCTACAAGCTTCTTCAGTTTACCATGTGTATTGTGTACCACACCAGTCCACATATGGTGTTAAAACTTTTCATCCAATTTCAGATAGCCTTCCTTCGCATACTGCATAATAACTCACAAGTTGAAATCTGTTTGATGCTCATTTTCAAAAACAAGCTTCATGTCTTATTCAAGATAAAGAGCTATGTTTCTCGTAGTATGTATTTCTTAATCATTTAACTGTATAAAACTGGATTAATGTTCTTAAGTTTTTATTTTTTTTAATGTATCATCGACAGTTTTTTTGCGTTCTGTGCACCTTACCCATTTTCCTCATATATCCTGCAGTTTTTATCATATGATTTTTCACAGTGAGGTGATTTTCAGGATGTTGTATGCAATATTATAGCAGAACTGACTGTAATTTGTCAAGGAATTTAATTGTTTGATATGTATTAGCTTATTTGCAACTTACATTCTGTAAAGCACTATAACAAACATTCAGCCTATATCATTAATTTTGTTTTGCTTTTATTCAGATAATTTCCCTTGAAACATAGTATAGTGATTCTCAAAGTAAAATGGCAATCTTAGTAATGTATATTATCATGTATTTACCTTTAATTTATGGTCTCCTTAACTGTTTATTTCTGGCTTATATAAAACTACATAGAAACCAAAGGCTACAAGTGAGCGACAAAAGAAAACTATGAAAATGGAGAAGAAAAAAGACGAAGGAATATCTGAAGATTCAGAAGAGTAAGACATAAAGATACTTGTTAATATTTTTTACTTATAAACTTATATTTTCATTTTATACAATTTAGGGTTATATAAATATAACTTATTAACAGGTTTCTAAAAAAGCATAGCATTAGCAAATATATAGTTTTATAAGCAGACCAGGATATGATTATGGGAGAAAGCTGAGAAGTGAAGAGCAAAGAACTAAAAATGGGTTAGAGTAGAATAAATCACAAGATATTCAGGAATAGGTAAACAATTAAATACAAATAATTTTAGGGAAAAAAGGATTTACAGTGTTTTCTTGATGGTTTCGCTAATGATTTGTAATTTGTATGTTAATCCCTCTCCCCATTCTGGGCTCTTCCTTTTTACTGTACTTCTTGGTTGTCTTATTTTATTAAAAAAAGTATCTGTTTTTAATGTATATGGGTTATTGTAAAGTGGCCTTACCAAGAGAATATTTTCTTTACTAATATAATTTATGCAGTTGGAATTTGCTTGATCAAACCCTCATATAAATATATAGCTTATTAACAAAACTATGAATTCAAACTTTATAGAGTTCCACAAATTCTGAAAAGAAATTCATCAGACAAATGGTCTTTTCTTGAGAAAAGAAAAGATGACCAGAGAAGAAAAAATGACCAATGTACTTTGGAAATCCTTTTCCCATCTCAATGTACCATATTTTAATCATACCAACGAGATGTCAGTTTGAGAAATGTTATTCAATTATTTATCATTTAACCTTTATGGATTTTATGGCTTTTAAAAATATGAATTTCTTATGAAATTTTACTTTCTTTTTTATTCAAGTATAATTGGCTTATTAGTTACAGGTATATGACACAGTAATTTGATATTTTAATACATTACAAATTGATCACCATTATAAGTCTGTCACCACACAAAGTTATTATGATGTTAATGACTATATTCCCTATGCTATACATTACATCCCATAACTTATTGATTTTATAACTGGCATTTTGTATTTCTTTATCTCCCTTACCTATTTTAATTATTCCCCTTCCCTCCTCCCCTCTGGAAACCACCAGTTTGTTCTCTGTACCTATGAGCTTGCTTCTGTTTTGCTATGTTTGTTCATTTGTTTTTTAGATTCCATATATAAGTGAAATCATACAGTATTTGTCTCTTTGTCTGACAATCCATGTTGTCACAGATGGCAAGATTTCATTCTTTTTGTTGGTTGAGTTATATTACATCATATATATGGTATCTATATCTATATCTGTATATCTATATCTGTATATACACACATCTTCTTTATCCATTCATCTATTGATGGGTACTTAGTTTACTTCCATATCTTGGCATTTATAAATAATGATCAATGAACATAGGGGTGCATGTATTTTTTTGGGATAGTGTTTTTGTTTTCTTTGAAAAAATACCCAGAAATGGACTTGATGGATCATATGGTAGTATTATTTTTAATTGTTTGAAGAACTCCCATACTTTTTTTTATAGTGACTGCACCAATTTACATTTCCACCAACAAAGCACCAAGGGTTCCTTTTTCTCCACATCCTTGCAGCACTTGTTATTTGTTGTCTTTTTGCTAATAGCCATCCTGACAGGTGTAAGGTGATATCTCATTGAGGGTTTTTTTTTCTTTCTTCTTTTTTTTTTTTTTGTGGTACACAGGCCTCTCACTGTTGTGGCCTCTCCCGTTGCGGAGCACAGGCTCCGGACGCGCAGGCTCAGCGGCCATGGCTCACGGGCCCAGCCGCTCCACGGCATGTGGGATCTTCCCGGACCGGGGCACGAACCCATGTCCCCTGTATCGGCAGGCGGACTCTCAACCACTGCGCCACCAGGGAAGCCCCTCATTGAGGTTTTAAATTGCATTTCCCTGGTGATTAGTAATGTTGAGCATCTTTTCATGCACCTGTTGGCCATCTAGACCCCTTGTTTGGAAAAATGTCTATTCAGGTTCTCTGCCATTTTAAAATCAGATTTTTTGGTTTTTTTGATGTTAAGTTGTAGGAGTTCTTTGTGTTTGGATATTAACTCTTTATCACATGTATCATTTGGGAATATCTTTTCCCATATAGTAGGCTGACTCTTCATTCTGTTGATAGTTTGCTTTGCTGTGCAAAAGCTTTTTTCAGTTTGATGTAGTTCCATTTATTTATTTTTCCTTTTGTTTCTCTTGCCTGAGGAGACATATACCAAAAATATGGCTAACACCAATGTTAAAGAGTGTACCACTTATGTTACCTTCTAGGAGTTTTACGGTTGCAGGCCTTATAGTTAAGTCTTTAATCCACTTTGAGTTTACTTTTGTATATGGTGTGAGAATGTAGTCCAGTTTGATTCTTCTACAATACATGTAGCTGTTCAGTTTTCCCAACATCAGTAATTGAAGAGGCTGCCTTTTTCCCATTGTATATTCTTGCCTCCATTGTCTTAGATTCATTGACCATATATGTATGAATTTATTTCTGGGCTCTCTACTCTGTTTCATTGAACTGTGTGTCTGTTTTTGTCCAGTGCTATACTGTTTTGATTACTTTATCTTTGTAGTATAGGTTGAAATCAGGGCACATGCTACCTCCAGCTCTGTTCTTTCTCAAGATTGTTTTGGCTATTTGGGGTCTTTTTGTGTTACCATAGAAATTTTAGAATTATTTGTTCTAGTTCTGTGAAAAATGCCATTGGTATTTTTATAGAGATTGTACTGAGTCTGTAGACTTCTTTTGGTAGTATGTCATTTTAACAATGTTAATTCTTCCACTCCATAAGCATAGAATATTTTTCCATTTGTTAATGTTATTTTTAATTTCTTTTATCACTTTCTTACAGGTTTCCAGGTTCAGGTCTTTTACCTCCTCAGTTAGATTTATCCCTAAGTACTTTATTCTTTTTGATACAATTATGAGTGGGATTGTTTTCTTAATTTCTTTTTCTTATAGTTTGTTGTTAGTGTGTGAAACCCAAGAGATTTCTGTATATTAATTTTGTATCCTGCAACTTTACTGAGTTCACTTATTGTTTCTAATAGTCTTTTTTGGTAGCATCTTTAGAATTTTGTAAATGTAGTATTATGTCATGTGCAAACAATGACAGTTTTATTTTTTCTTTTCCAATTTGAATTCCTTTTATATCTTTGTCTTGTCTGATTGCTGTGGCTAGGACTTCAGTTTCAACATTATGTTGAATAAAGGTGATGGGCATCCTTGTCTTATTCTTGATGTTAGAGGAAATGTTTTCAGCTTTTTCTTGTAGAATATGATGTTGGCTTTGGGTTTTTCATATAGTACCTTTATTATGTTGAGTTATGTTCCCTCTGTATCTACTTTGTTGAGAGTTTTTCTCACAAATGGATTTTGAAATTTGTCAAAAGCTTTTTCTGCATCTATGAAGATGATCATATGATATTTATTCTTTGTTTTGTTAACATGGTTTATTATGTTAGTTGATTTTTGGATGTCAAATTATCCTTGCAACCATAGTTAGAATCCCACTTGATCATGGTGTATGATCCTTTTAATGTATTGTTGAATTTGGTTTGCTAATATTTTGTTGAGGATTTTTGCATCTATATTTATCAGTGATATTGATTTGTAACTTTCCTTTTTTGTGGTGTCTGTATCTGGTTTTCATATCAGGGTGATGCTTGTCTCATAGAATGAGTTCAGAGTGTTCCCTCCTCTTTAAATTTTTTGAATAGTTAGAGAAGGGTAAGTGTTAACTCTTTCTTAATAGTTGTTAGAACTCACCTTTGAATTGATCTGGTCATGGACTTTGGTTCATTGGGAGGTTTTTGATTACTGATTCAATTTCATTTCTGATAATCACTCTGTTCATATTTTCTGTTTCTTCCTGATTCAGTCTTGGGAAATTGTACATTTCTAGGAATTTATCCATTTTTTTTCTAGGTTGTCCATTTATTGTGTATAATTGTTTGTACTAATTTCTTACGTATTTCTGTGGTGTCAGTTGTAATTTCTCTTTCATTTTTTATTTTATTTATTTGGGACCGCTCTTTCTTTTTTTCTTGTTTAATCTGGATAAAGTTTTGTCAGTTTTGTTTAACTTTTCAAAACCAGCTCATAGTTTCCTTGACCTCTTTTATTTTTTCTTTGAGTCTTTATTTGATTTATTTTTGTTCCGATCTGTACTATTTATGTCCTTTTACTAATTTTGGGCTTTATTTGTTCTTCTCTTTCTACTTCCTTTAGGTGTAAGGTGAGATTGTTTATTTGAGATTTTGTGTGTTTGTTTCCTGAGGTAGGGTGCCAGATCCTGCCTCATGTGGTGGTTGCTGGCCTGCTGGTGGGCAGGGCTGGGTACCCAGGCTGGGGGTCTGGGGCTCCTTGGGCTAGTATCAGCCTGCTGGTGAATGGGTAAGCCCCTGGTACTAATAGTCTAGAGGGAGGATTCCAAAATGGTGCTTGAGAGCACCTTGTCCTCATGGTAGAATGAGCTCCCCAAAATGGGTGCCGCCAGCGTTTGTGTCCCCAAGGGGAGTCCCAGTTGCCTCCGACCTCTCCAGGAGGCTCTCCAAAATCAGCAAATGGGTCTGACCCTGGCTCCTTTTAAATTACCACCACTACGCTGGGACTCAGCATGTTAGATTTTGCATGTCCCAGAAGAGTGGGATCTACGTTTCCTACAGCCCTCCTGCTCTCCAATATGCAAGCCCTGTTGGCCTTCACAGGCCAACAGGGCTTGCATATTGTTCTTGGGGCTCATCTTCTCAGGTTGGACCCCTGGGGTAGGGAGTCTGATGTGGAGCTCAGACCCCTCACTCCTTGGGGGAGAACAACTGCAATTGTGATTATCCTCCCATTTGTGGGTCACCTACCCAGGAATGTGGGTCTTCACTATACTGAGTCTTTACCCCTCCTATCCATCTCATTGTGATTACTTCTTAATATCTTTACTTTTCTGGTAGTCTTCATGTCATTCTCATCAATAGTTGCTCTGTAAATAGTTGTAATTTTGGTGTGCCTGTGGGAGGAGGTAAATTTGGGGTCTTCCTACTCCATCATTTTGGGTGCACCTCTCAAAATTTCATTTCTTTAAAATGGTTTGAGTACTCATCAAGAAAGCAAAGTAGTCATGCAAATATCATAAAATATCATGATATATTTAAAAACATTTTTTTTTTTTTCAGGAAGAAGTCTGTAGTGAAAGAGCTTAAAGTAAAAGAAGATATGCCTCAAGTCCAGGTAACACAGAATCTCTCTCTGTGCACAGAATCTCTCTCTGTGCACAGAATCTCTCCTTATGTGATTAATAAGGCTCTGATAATTGTATATATAGATGATATTAGTATGTATATGAATATAGGTGTGTATGTATGTGTGTTTGTGAGTGTATATGTGTACTAAATTTCTTCCTAAGATACTTCTTTCTTATCAGTTGGCTTTTCTCAGCAAGTTTTGAAAACCAAATGGTAAATTTAGACACATTTACTGTCAAGGTTATGAAAATTACCATAGTTCACTCAATTATAGGCAGTATCGTGGAGGAAAGACCATCATATTATGAGTCAGAGCAGACTTACTAGTTAAGTGACATTGGACAAGTCCCTTTAACCTACTTGAACTTCATATTTTTCATCACTAAAATGGGTAAAACAATAGCTTCCCTATCTATTTTAAGAAGGTATAAGAGATGCAAGAAGCAAATAGGAAAAATTTTCAGAGATTGTAAATATAGCCCACTCTTTTTTATGTGATCCAATGAAAAGAATACAAGTAACGCTTTGTTTCATCTTGTCTTTGGTAAACTTTCTTTTGCTACAAGTTAACTTCTTAACTATCAGAGCATCATGTCACCCATTTGGTCACTCTCATCCCATGAGTGGCTGGACTTAAGTGTCCTACAAATATGTACCTGCATGATTCAAGAATCAAATAACATAAATTTGCAAAGAAAATGAGAGTACTGCTTGAAATACTGAGTATAAAATGAACAACTTTATGGTATTAGTTTTCTGTTTCTGCATAACAAGTTACATCACATTTTGCAGCTTAAAACAATTTAAATTGTCTCATAGTTTTGAATGGCTTAGGAGTCTGAGCATGGCTAATCTGTGCCTTATGCTCAAGGCCTCACCATACAGCAGTCAAGGCGTTGGCTAGGCTCTGCTTTTTTTGGTCACTTGGGGTCCTCTTCCAAGCTTAAGTAGATGTGGCAAATTTCAGTTCTGTGCAGTTGTAGGACTGGGACATTTAGCCATGTGGCCTTCTCCATAAGCAGTTTACATTATAGCATCTCACTTCTTCTTTAAGGCCAGCAAAGAGTCTCTCTTTCTTGCTAAGACAGTCTCATGCAATATAATATGATCATGAGAGTGACACCTTATCACCTCAGCTATATAGTTGATCCTTGAACGACATGGAGTTTAGGAATGCCGTCCCCTCCCTCACAGTCGAAAATTTGCATACTGCTATCTCTGCCTCAAAAACAAAGGAATTGATAAATGACTCACCAAAGGGCAGGAAGGCAAAACAGCTAGGGTAGAGTCAGGACTCAAACCCTAGTTATTTTATTTTATTTTATTTATTTTTTTTTTTTTGCGGTACGCGGGCCTCTCACTGTTGTGGCCTCTCCTGTCGTGGAGCACAGGTGGACTCTCAACCACTGCGCCACCAGGGAAGCCCCAAACCCTAGTTCTTTTGATTCCACATATTGTGATCTCTAATCGAACACACTTTTCCCTATACTTAGTTGATATAAAGATCTGTAAAATGAAAATATAGGTACAGTATTCATTGAAAAATATCCTTGTATAAGTAGACCCAGGCAGTTCAAACCCATGTTGTTCACAGGTCAAATACATAATACAGTCTAGTAAGTGGATTGGCATCTCATCACTGTGCAATATTCTCTTGGCTAAAAGCAAGTCACAGGTTGTATTCACACTAAAAGAGTGGATTATACAGAGCATAACTTTAGGGATGGAGATCATGGAGGCCATTTTAGTATTCTGCCTACCATACCAGGTGATTTTATATAGAACAGCATTTTGTGTGTATTTTAAAAACATTTATTATAATTCCATTTTTTAATTAATATTGTAAGTCTTGAAACTAGTGTTTTAGTTCATTTGGGCCATGTCTTAGTCCCTTCAGACTGCTTTAACAAAATTTCAGGGATTGGGTAGCTTATAAACAACAGAAATTTATTTCTAACAGTTCTGGGGGCTAGATGTTCAAAATCAGAGTACCAGCATGATGGGGTGAGGGTCCTCTTCTGGCTTTCAGAATTCTTGTATTCTCATATGCAGAAGGAGAGCTTTCTCAGGCCCCTTTTATAAGGGCGTTAATCTCATTCATGAAGGCTCTGCCCTCATGACCTAATCACCTCCCAAAGGCTCTGCCTCCTAATATGATCACAGTGGGCATTAGGATTTCAACATAATGAATTTGGGGGCAGGACACAAACATTTGGACCATAGCAGGCTTCTATAACAAAATACTTTAGATTGGGTAGCTTAAATAACAAACATTTATTTCTCACAGTTCTGGAGGTAGGGAAGTCCAAAGATCAAGTCACCAGCAGATTTGGTGTCCAGTGAGAACCTGATTCCCGGTTCATAGATGGCCATATTCTTGCTGTGTCTTTACATGGCAGAAATGGCAGAGGAGCTCTCTAGAATCTCTTTTATAGGGTGCTAATTCCATTCATGAGAGTACCACCCTCATGACCTATTCATCTCCCAGTGGCTCCACCTCCAAATACCATTACATTAGGGATTAGATTTCAATATATGAATTTTGGGGGGCACAAGCATTCAATTTGTAGCAGATAGTGTCATTTAAATTTTTTTTTCTGAATTTAAAATAATTTTCTGTGTGGGTATACTTTTTTCTGGAGAAGTTCTGTGGATATAATGAGAATTTTAAAGGAATTTGGGAATTTATCCCCCTCTTCCAAAACTTCATTATGAACTATCACTGATCTAGACCATTTTACAGAGACCAATAGAAGCTAAAATGTGACTTGCTTAGTTTAGAGAACAAATTGGTACTGAAATCTGAACTGCAAACATGGCTCTCTGAATCCTGCTTAGCATTTGCAATTACAGTCAGTCCTTGAACAACATGGGTTTGTGCTGTGAGGGGCCACTTATACATGGATTTTTTCCAATAAATATGTACTGTAGTACTACACAGTCTGTGGTTGGTTGAATCTGCAGGTGTGGAACCATGTATACAAAGGGCCAGCTGTAAATTTATATGTGGATTTTCTGTTGGGTGGGTTCCTGTAACCCCCATGTTTTTCAAGGGTCAGTTATAGGGAAAATGTATTCGGTTTTGCTTCCTCAGGCAGGCATGGGTATTAGAATCAGTTGGTATTATTGTCTATCTGTCCAAGTAAGTATAATGTTTGTAAAATTTTTTAATAAGTCATGTAAAACTATATTTTAGTTTTTTTACATGACATAGTTTTTTTATTAGTTGTTCATTAGGGTATGGATTGGATTTTGCAGTCAGGGAGAACAACTAGAGAGTTTTTGCAATAATTTAACTCAGTGAACTAGTTAATTATAAGTTAAATGTATTAAGATAGAAATGTAAATAACATTTCTTATAATCCAAATTTTACTGTTGCCAAATGGAAAGATTTAATTTTATAAAAATATTAATCCCTTAAAATTAATAAATGTACTGCATTTCTAGTCAGAATTCAAAAAGGACTTTTTTAAAAGGGAGAAATGATTTGAAGATTATGTAAAATTTACCTGTAAAATTATCTAGGAGCCTTTTAAAAAATGGTAGTTCTTTGACCAGTTTCCAAATTCCTTTTGAGATTATTGGTGAATCTATTTTTGTAGTTTATATTTTCATATAAATTTATCCATTTCTAATGGTTTTTCAAGTGTACTGCTTGAATTTTACGTTATATTTTTTTTTTCTGTATCTCTATTTCTAACTTCTTTTTCCATTTACAGAAGTATTTGTTGTTTTTTTTTTCTTTCCTTTTAATCAGGTTTGTCAGGGGATTATAATTTTTATATAAAAATAGTTTTGGAGTTTCACTTAGCTATTTTACTGTTTTATTTCTTGTTGCTGTTACTGTTTGTTTTCTACTTAATTACTCTAACCTTTATTGTTATTAATTTCTTCTACCACTTTTTGTCTTTGGTTTATTTTTAGTTTCTTTTCAAATCTGTATTAGTTATATAGGTAGTTTATTTATTTTTACATTTGTTTAATTACAGTTAAACAATATTGAGGCGACACATTTTTCACTGAATACAACTTCATTTGTATTTTATAGGTTTTTGAGTTTTTCTTTGTTTCACAAAAATGTTTTTAGTTCATCTTTTCATTGTTGGTTTACCTTTTTATAGAATTAACATCAGAAAGTAGTACATAGAAAGTCCATACTTTTTGAAAGTTTTAAAAGGTATGTTTTGTGGTCAAGTGCATATGTTTATTTCAGTTTTCTATTACTCTATAACAAAGTACACTAATATATAGAGGTCTACTACACCAATAGTTAATTATTTCTCATTGATTTTGGGGTTGGCTGGGCTTATCGGGATGATTCTTCTGCTCCATGTTGTACTGGGGTCACTCATGTAGCTTCATTCAGCTTTAGAATGTTTAAGATGGCTTCCTCAAATGTCTGGTGGTAAGTGGAATGGCTAAGGGCTGAATCTTTCTTTCATGTGGTTGATCATCATTTAGTAGTCAAGCCCACGTATCATTACACAGAAGCTGGACTCCAGTAGCTCAAAAGAAACTGCAAGACCCTTTAAGACCTGCACTCAGAAGCCTTAGAACATAATTTCCCCACATTTTACTGGTTAGGGGCCAGCCCAGACTCAAAGGGAGGGAAAATATATTCTACTTTTTGATGGGAGAAAGGGCATATGTAGGTAGGGGTGGTACAAATTATAGATGGTCATTTTTGGAAATAGTCTATGATAGTCTTCCCTCTGGCTACATGTTAATATTTCTCCCACATGCAAAATGTACTCACCTCTTCCTTCTAAAATCTCATTACATTCTAGTTTTATCTTGAAGTCTAAGATCTTATCATCTATACCAGGTCTAGATATGGATGAGGCTTCTTGGCACAGCTCCTTTTGATCTGGAGATGTGTTATCTAAAAAGGCAAGTGGTGCAATCACTGAGGAAAACGGTATGAAGGTTCCTCATAAGACTAAAAATAGAACTGCCACATGATCCAGCAATTCCACTCCTGGGTATATATTCAAAGGAAACAGGAATATTAATTTAAAAGATACATGCACCCCAGTGTGTTCATAGTAGCATTATTTACAATAGCCAAAATATGGAAACAACCTAAGTGTCCATCAACATATGAATAGATATTATTGATATATATATATCAATAATATATATATGTGGTATATATATATATATATCTATGTGTATATATATATATTTATATATAATGGAATACTATTCAACCATAAAAAAAGAATGAAAATTTGCCACTTGCAACAACATAGATGGACCTGAAGAGTATTATGCTTAGTGAAATAAGTCAGGGAAGACAAATACTGTATGCTACCATATATATTGGAAATCTAAAAAAATAAACAAATAAATATAACAAAACAGAAACAGACTCACAGATATAGAGAAAAAACTAGTGTTTACCAGTGGGGAGAGGGAAACAGTGGGGAGCAACATAGAGGTAGTGGATTGAGAGTTACAAACTACTATGTATGAAATACATAAGCTACAAGGATATATTGTACAGCACAGGAAACATAGCAGAAAAAAATAAATAAACAGGCAATTTATTGTATTTTTACCACCCTCCAACACATGCCTAACACGTTACTGAGAAAAGAATAAGATGACTGCAAGAGACACTATTATTCAAAAGAGGGGAAAACAGAAAGCACATGATTCAGGGCAATTCTGAAATCCAGCCAGACACTTGTCACTAGTTCTCTTGACTCTCAGGGTGGGGAATGTACCTAGATTAGGGTCTAGTTTTGCTTCCTGGGAATGATTTCCTAATTCATTTTTATAAGTAGCCCTTGATTTTATGGTATGGTACATTGAATCCACTGTCTGACTCATCATTCTTTTTCTGTAAGAAATGACCCATGTTTGCAGTGGAATAATTCTCTTAGCCTGCTTTCTGCTCATAAAAAATTAGGGATCTGGAGATTTCATTTTGAAATGTCCCTGTCCCTTTTAGTCTAGTATGATGGTGTTTCTCTTAAAAACTGTTTTCCCTGTATGTTATTGTGGTGCATTCTTTTTTTAAAATTTATTTTATTGAAGTATAGTTGATTTACAGTGTTGTGTTAATTTCTGCTGTACAGAAAAGTGATTCAGTTATACATATATACATACATACACACTCATATATGTATATATATTATTTTTCATATTCTTTTCCATTATGGTTTATTACAGGGTATTGAATATAGTTCCCTGTGCTGTACAGTAGGACCTTGTTATTTATTCATTCTGTATATAATAGTTTGCATCTGCTAATCCCAGACTCCCATGGCATCCCTCCCCCACCCCTTGGCAACCACAAGTCTTTTCTGTATGTTTATAGTCTGTTTCTGTTTCGTAGATAAGTTCATTGGTGTCATATGTGTATTCTTTTACCCAAAAGTCAACATACATGATTCTTTCTAAGATAGATCTTATTTTACTTAAGCTGTTTTAGGCTTCTGCAGGACAGTACTCTGAAGATTATAAGTTCTTTTGTCTAATTAGGAGGATTTTTGAAGAATATTTAAATCTTTCTGAGATTTTAACAAAGGGTTTTATAGCACACCCTTGATTTGACTTTTACTCTGAAGCTACATTTCATTGTCAATACCATGGTTTTGATCTTTGTCCTAAAGTAATTTCTTTCTTTGAGAATTTTTTTTGAGAACGAGAGATAGTGTCCTGGACCCTCTATATATTTTCTAATTTTTGCTTTAGAATTGATCAGTTCTTTCTTTAACTCTTCTTTCTTTTTGCAGTACCTTATTATATATCCAACCCTAATATAAGCGAAACAGTTCTTTTATCATTCTGGCTGGAAATTTCCTCAGCCACATCCACAAGTTTAGTAGGTATGTTTTTAAGCTTGCAAGTTACTCCAGCCCTGAGTTTTGTTAGTTGTTCTGTCACTGCGTAAAAGAGTTCCTTCCCCCCTTTCCAGCCCCCAGTATCAGTTTTCCAACCTCACTGCCTTTTATAGCCTCCACTGACAGATTGCTTGCCATTCCTCCATGCTTCACCTATAGCCTTCTTCCTACTTTTCTGGTATCCAACAATAGTGTCTTTACCACCCTTCAACTTCTGCTTACCTGCTGGACCCAAAGCCAGTGCTAAATGTTTTTAGTTTTTGTTGTTGCATCACCTTGCTTGCAGGTGTTTCTATTACTTCATATCAAACTACCCCCAAATTTAGTGAATTAAAACAGTAATGGTTTATTATTTCTCACAATTCATGGGTTTGCTGCACTCAGCTGGGCAGTGTCTCTGTTTGATGTCATGTTGCTTAAGGTCTGTCAAGTGGCTGCATTCATGTGGGAGCTCAGCTAGAGCTAGAAATGTCCAAGATAGTTTTTCTCACATGTCTGTTGCCCTGTCATTCACTAGTCTAGCCCAAGCTTCTTTATATGGTGACTGGGAACCAAGCAGGCAAAAGCAAAAACAGTTAAGCTTGTTACAGGCTGGGATTATAAACCCTTGAAGTTTTTTCAGCTTATTCTGTAAGGAAGTCCTAGTCATTAGGCTAGTCCATATTCAGGGGGAGGAGTGGCATAGAGTAGGAGAAATTGTCTGCAGCCATTTATGGAAGTAATCCAACACAATATTCAATTTTTGTAAATGTTCTAATGACATAGTGCACATTTTCTATTGCTAGATATACCAGTCAGCTTTTCCTTAATAACAAATTACTCCAAAACTTAGTGATTTAAAATAGCAGATAGTCATTATTTCTCTTAGTGGCTGTATAGGTGTTCTCTCTGGGCAGGCATGGTATGTATGGAATCCCAGCTGGGGCATCTAGGACAGATAGGACCTCTTTTAGTCTTATCTTCCAGGAGGCCAGCCCTGGGTAGTCTACAGAAGGATTCTCAGTAGAAAGAGAACAAAACAAAGCTGGAAGACTTTCTTGAGGCCTAAACTCAGACCTCAGATAGTGCTATTTGCATTGCATCCTATTGGCCAAAGCAAGTCACAGGCTAGCCTGTTTTCAAGGGTGAAGAAATAGATTTCACCTTTGGGAGCTACTGCAGAGAATTTATGGCTATTTGTAGTCTACCACAGTGGGGTATATATTTTTTCCCTTTCTTTCTGTCCTCCTCTTATTTTCTCTCTTTACAAAATTCAATTACATCTAGGTTATTTTAATTCTCTGTACCTTTATTAGTTAGAGAATAGGCTGGACTGCTATATAAAGAGATCCTATATAATTCAATGGCTTAAACAAGATAGAATATTATTTTCCTCTCATTGAAAGTTTGGGTAAGTGGTTTCAGGTGGGTATAATAGTTTGATGTTTCTGGGACCCCGTCTCTCCACTTCTTGCTCTTATTTCTCATTGACGTCTAGAAATTTTTATTACATCTTAAATTTAAAAATTTATCTCAAGGAAGTTTTATTTACCTATTTATTTTATTATTGTTTATCTTTCTTCTTCTTTTTATCCCTCTGGAACTGATATTTGAATATTATAATTCCTAGGTCTGTTCTTTTATTTTTCCCCTTTCATTTCTCCTGAAGCAATTTGTATATGTATGTTTGTGGGTTTTTTTTTTTTAATTATAGTTGATGTACAGTATTATGACAGTTTCAGGTGAGCTACATGGTGATTCCACATTTACATACATTATGAAATGATCACCATGATAAGTCTATTAACCACCTGTCCCCATACAAAGTTATTACAATGTTATTTACCATATTCCTTCAGTGTATGTAACATTCCCCATGGCTAATTTATTTTTTAACTTGAGGTTTGTATCTCTTGATACCCTTCACCTATTTCACTCCCCCCAACCTGGTAATCACCAATTTGTTCTTTGTATCCAAGTCTGTTTTCATTTCATTTTGTCTGTTTGTTTTGTTTTTTAGATGATAGTATAAGTGAGATCATACGGTATTTGTCTTTCTCTGTCTGACTTATTTCACTTAGCATAATACACTCTAGGTCCATCCATGTTGTTGCAAATAGCAAGATTCCATTTTTTATGGCTGAGTAATAGTCCATTGTGTATGTGTATATATGTGTGTGTGTTCATCTTGCATTTTCTTTATCCATTCATTTGTTGATGGACACTTAGTTTGCTTCCATATCTTGGCTATTGTAAATAATGCTGAAATGAACATAGGGGTGCATATATTATTTGAATTAGTGGATTTTTTTGGCAGGGTAAATACCTAGAAGTGAAAATACTGGATCATATGGCAGTTCTATTTTTAATTTTTTTGAAGAATCTTCCTACTGTTTTCCACAGTGGCTGTACCAATTTACATTCCCACCAACAGTGTATTAGGATTCCCTTTTCTTCACATCCTTGCCAACCCTTGTTATATATATATTTATTTATTTATTTTGGCTGCACTGTGCGGCATGTGGGATATTAGTTCCCCAACCAGGCATTGAACCTGTGCCCCTTGCAGTGGAAGTGTGGAGTCTTAACCACTGCACTGCCAGGGATGTCCCCAACCCTTGTTATTTCTTGTCTTTTTGATTATCATTCTGACAGGTATAAGGGAGTATCTCACTGTGGTTTTTGTGTGTATCTTCCAGATGATTAGTGATGTTGAGCATCTTTTCATGAACTGATTGGCTATCTGTATATCTTCTTTGGAAGAATGTCTTTTTAGGTACTCTGCCCATTTTTTTTATAGGTTGTTTGTCTTTTTGATATTGACTTGTATGAGTTCTTTGTGTATTTTGGATATTTACCCCTTATCCGATATATCATTTACAAATATCTTCTCCCATTCAGTAGGTAGCCTTATTGTTTTGTTGATACCTTCACTGCGCAAAAGCTTTTTAGTTTGATGTAATTCCGTTTGTTTGTTTTTGCTTTTGTTTCCCTTCCCTGAGGAGACATATACAAAAAATATGGCTAAGAGCAGTTTCAAAGAGGTTACTGTCTATGTTTTCTTCTAGAAGTTTTATGGTTTCAGGTCTTACATTTATGCCTTTAATCCATTTCAGGTGGATTTTTTGGTATATGGTGTGGAAAATAGTCCAGTTTGACTCTATTCCATGCAGCTGTCCAGTATTCCAAACACCAGTTATTGAAGAGGCAGTCTTTTCCTCATTGTATATTCTTGCTTCCTTTGTCATAGATTAATTGCCCATATAAGTGTGGGTTTAGTTTGGGGCTCTCTGTTCAGTTCCATTGATCTATGTGTCTGTTTTTGCTCCAGTACCATCTTGTTTTAATTAGTATAGCTTTGTAGTACAGTTTGAAATCAGGGGATGTGATACCTCCAGCTTATTCTTCTTTTCTCAAGATTGTTTTGGCTATTCAGGATCTTTTATGTTACCATAAAAATCTTAGAATTATTTGTTCTTATTTGTGAAAAATGCCATTGATATTTTGATAGAGATTACATTGAATCCATTGAATTCCTGGGGTGGTATGGTCATTTTAACAATATTAATTCTTCCAATCCACAAACACAGAATATTTTTCCATTTGTGGAAATTCTTCCATCATTCTTATAAATTTCAGGGTATGAGTCTTTTATATTTTTGGTTAGATTTATTCCTAGGTATTATATTCTTTTTGAAGCAATTGTAATTAACATTGTTTTCTTAAGTTCTCTTTCTGATAGCTTGTTATTCTATATACTGATTTTGTATCCTGCAACCTTAATAGTTTTTTTGGTGAAGTCTTTGGGGGTTTTTATAATAGTATTACATCATTTGCAAATAATGACAATTTTACTTCTTCCTTTACAATTTGGATTACTTTATTTTTCTTGCAAAATTGCTCTAGCTAGGACTTCCAACACTATGTTGGATAATGTGGTGAGTATGGGCATCCTTGTCTTGTTCCTATCTTAGAGGAAAGGCTTTCAGCTTTTCACCATTGAGTATTATGTTATCTATATGTTTGTCGTATATAGCCTTTATTACATTGAGGTACATTCTCTCTATACCCACTTTGTTGAAATTTTTTATCAAAAATAAATGTTGAATTTTGTCAAGTGCTTTTCTGCATCTATTTAGATGATTATGTAATATTTATTCCTTGTTTTTTTTTTTAATGTGGTATATTACATTGATTGATTTTTGGATGTTAAACCATCCTAGCATCTCTGTTTGGAATCCCACTGAATCATGATGTATGATCCTTTTAATGTATTGTTGAATTTCATTTGCTAATATTTTGTAGAGAAATTTTGCATCTATGTTCATCAGTGATATTGACCTATAATTTTCTTTTTTGGAGTGTTTTTGCCTGGTTTTGGTATTGGGGTAATGCTGGCTTTGTAAAGTGCATTTGGAAATGTTCCCTCCTTCTCAATTTGTTGGAGTAATTTGAGAAGGATATGTATTAACTCTTAAAACATTTGGTAGAATTCACCTGTGAAGCCATCACATTTGGAATTTTGTTGGGAGTTTTAGAATTTTTATTTCAATTTCATTATTATAAATTGGTTTATTCATATTTTCTATTTCTTTCTGATTCAGTCTTGGAAGATTGTATGTGTCTAGAAATTTTTTCTAGGTTGTCTAATTTGTTGGCATATAATTGTTCATACTGTTCTCTTATGGTTATTTGTATTTCTGTGGTGTCAATTATAATTTCTCCTCTTTAATTTCTCATTTTATTTATTTACACACTTTTTTTTCTTGATGATTCTGACAAAAGTTTTGTCTGTTTTGTTTTCTTTACAAAGAACCACCTCTTAGTTTCATTGGTCTTTTATGGGTTTTTTTAGCTTCTATTTCATTTATTTCTGTACTGATAATTATTATTTCCTTCCTTCTACTAACTTTTGCTTTGTTTGTTCTTTTCCTAGTTCCTTTAAATATAAAGTTATATTGTTTATTTGTGATTTTTCTTGTTTCTTAAAGTAGGCCTGTATTGCTGTGAATTTCCCTTTTTGAACTGCTTCTGCTGTGTCCCATAGATTTTGGAAAGTTGTTTTTCATTTTTCTTATTTCCCCTTTGATTTCTCCATTGGCACATTGGTTGTTGAAGTAGCATGTTGTTTAGTCTCCATGTGTTTGTGTTTTTATCCAGTTTTCTTCTTGTAATTAACTTCTGGTTACATACCACTGTGGTCAGAAAAAATGCTTGGTATGCTTTCAGTCTGCTTACTTTTATCCAGACTTGTTTTGTGGCCTAATATGTGATCTATCCTGAAGAATGTTCCATGTGCACTTGGAAAGAATGTATGTTGTTTCTTTTGAATGGAATGTTCTGTATATATCTAGTAAGTTCATCTGATTGAATGTGTCATTTAAGGCCTGTGTTTCCTTATTGATTTTTGTCTGAATTTTCTATCCATTGATGTAAGTGGGGGTATTAAAGTCCCCTACTATTATTGTATTGCTGTTTATATCTCTCTTTATTTCTGTTAATATTTGCTTTATATATGTAGGTGCTCCTATGTTGCATGCATAAAGTTTACAAGTGTCATATTCTCTTGTTGGATTGATCTATTTTGTTACAGTCTTTTTAAAAGTCTGCTTTGTCTGATGTAAGTATTGCTACCCAGCTATCTCTTTGTTTTCATTTGTATCATGTATCTTTTTCCATTCTTTCACTTCCATTTGGTAGGTTTGAGTGAGTCTCCTATAGACACATATATAATGTTTTTTTTTAAAATCCATTCAGCCACCTTATACCTTTTGAATGGAGAGTTTAGTCCTTTTACATTTAAAGTAAATTTGACATGTATGTACTTATTGCCATTTCGTTAATTGTTTTCTGGCTGTTTTTGTAGTTCTCTGTTCTTTTCTTCCTCTCTTTCTCTGTTCTCATGTGATTTGATTGTTTTCTTTAGTTTTAGTTTTTTTTTCTCATTTTCTTTTGTTTATCCACTATAAGTTTTTTCTTTAAGGTTACTGTGAGGTTTTCATATAACATCCTATGTATATAACAGTCTCTTGTAACTTGATAGTAAATTATGAGTTACATTCCAAAGCTTTATATTTTTTACTACCCCCCAAGGTTTTTATATTTTTTTCATGACACATTTTACATATTTTAATTCTATGTACCCCTTGACTATTGTATTTTAATTACTTTTACTACTTTTGTCCTTTATCCTTTGTACTTGCTTTATAAGTGAACCAACCATCCACCACCTTTATTATTTATTTACCTTTTCTGGTGAGATTTTTACTTTCATATTTTTTCTTACTATTAATTAGTTCCTTTTCTTTTTAGTTTAGAGAAGTTCCTTTAACATTTCTTCTAAGGCTGGTTTAATGGTGATAAACTTCTTTAGCATTTGATTGTGTGTAAAACTCTTAATCTCTCCTTCATTTCCTAATGATAACCTAGCCAGGTAGAGAATTTTTGGCTGGTTTCTTTTTCTCTTTCAGTACTTTGAATATGTCATTCCACTCCCTTTTGGCCTACAAAGTTTCTGCTGAAAAATCTTTTCATAGCCTTATGGGGTTTTCCTTGTACCTAATAAGTTGCTTTTCTCTTGCTGCTTTTAAGATTTCCTCTTTATCTTTAACTTGTACCATTTTAATTACAAAGTATAGCGGTGTGTTTCTCTTTGTGTTCATGTTATTTGGAATTCTCTTTGTTTTCTGGACCTGGATGTCTGTTTTCTTCCCCAGATTAGAGAATTTTTCAGCCATTATTTCTTCAAGTAATTTTTCTGGCCTTTTCTCCTTTTGGGGACCCCCATAAATGCAAATGTTATTTTGTTTAATGTTGTCCTAGAGGTCCTTTAAGGTATCCTCACTTTTTAAAATTCTTTTTTCATTTTGCTGCTCTTTCTGGGTGTTTTCCATTGCTTTGTCTTCCTACTTGCTTATTTTTGCTTCTTTTTCATCCATTCTGATGTTGAACCCATCTAGCTTGTTTTTCAGTTCATTATAACTTCCTGTTTGGTATTTTCTTATATTTTTTGTCTCTTTGTTGAAGGTCTCACTATGCTCATTCATTCCTTTCCTGAAATTGGTGAGCTTTTTTATGATCATTACTTTAAAATCTTTTAGGTTGAAACTCTTTTAGGTTGGTCATCTCTGTTTTATTAAGGCCTTTTTCTGGGGATTCGCCTTGGTCTATAGTGTTGAACATATATTCCTCTGTCTCTTCATTTTGCCTGTCTCTCTGTGTTTGTCTATAGGTATTAGGGGAAGTAACTACCTCCTGCAGTCTTGAAGGAGTGGCCTTGTGTAGGAGCTGTTCTGTGTGGCCTAAAAGTGCAATCTTCCCTGACCACAGGAGTCAGGCACTTCATGGGCATCCCTCACAGTGGGCTGCATCCACCAGCTGTGATGCAACCAAGGCTTGAGTTTGAGTCACTTGCCTGTCCTGGTTGTAGCTAGGTCTCTGTGTGGGCTAGGTAGAGCTTGGGGCCCTTGCCTGGCCAAGTTGTGGCCTGTTTACTGCATGGGCAGAGCAGGGTTCAGAACGTTTACCCATCCTGGTTTTGTGGGGGGTGCTGTTTGATTAATTCTTGAAGTGTTTCTGTTATCGATGGTGTGCCATGCCCTGTCAGTGTTCCAAGGGGAGGAATCTGATTTAACACCTAGTTTCAGGTTGATTGGATGCTAGGCCCTCAGGTAGTAGCTTTTAAAGTGTGCAGATATATACTATGCTGTGGGGTCACAATTGTAATCCCTGCTGGTCTCCAGACCAGGAGATCTGGAGGTGTCCCCTGGGCAACATTTGCAAAAAGCTAAGCTCCTGATGAGTATATAAGCTCCTTTCTCGGGAGTCTTGTCAAGGGGTGAGGCCAAGGGGGTACACAAACCTGATGTGTCCCTGGTTACGTTTCCTGGGAGTGTGTCCTTAGCCTCCGAAAGTGTGGTAAACATGAAGCCTGTCCCTCAGGGTGAAGCTCCAGGCTGAGGGTGGTGGCCTGCCAATAACTGTCTCCAAGTTACAGTCCCATGGAACTCAGGAACACCAGCCCCATGGGCCACTGGGGCTAAGTGATCAGGGGGTTTCCCTTGTGTGGATTGTGTACTCCCACTGGCTTTAGCTGGGTAGCTGGAGAGTGTAGGGGGTGGGTCTTGCTCTCTTGCTTCAGGAAGGCAATGGGAAAATGACCTGACTGCCTGCCCACAGGCTTTAGCAATGCAGCATTGAGAGTGCCTTGTCTGTGTGCATGCATTGGGTTTAGACCCTGACTTCTCAGTCTTGCCACCCTCAGCTTAGGGGGCAGGGGAGTGTTGAGTCAGCTTTAGGCTGGGAGAGGGAAAATACCATGACTGCTTGCACTCATCAGCCCCAGCCAGAGGAAGGGGGAGTATAGTAGTTGCCTGCACTTGCAGACTTTAGCTAGGTTGCAGGAAAATGCTGTGACCATTCGTTCCTGTCCATCCTAGGCAGGGAGTGGGGGAACATTGCAGCCTCTGGAGCTCTCTGGCTTCAGTAGTGCAGTGGGGTATTGCCATGATTGGCTCACCCCTGCATCCAAGCTGTAAGCCTGTGCTAGCAGATGAGGTGGGGAGTGCAATAATGGTGTCTGACAGTGCTTCTGTTTCTGGGGAGTGTTTCTGCTGTCCACCACCCCTCCAGCTGATGCTTTTAGATTTGAAAACGACTCCCCTTCATATATAATCATGACACTTTTCAGACCGCTGTTCTTTCCCTGGGTCTCCAGGTGAGTGAGACCACATGTCAGCCCTTTGTGGGGAGGGGGTTCTCAGTTTTCTATAGCACTTTGGGACCATTGGATGTCAGCCCCATTGGTTTTCAAAGCAAGGCATTTCAGCGGTTCCTTTCTCTGGTGTAGATCCCAGGAGCCAGGGTGCTTGATATGGGAAGCATCCCTTGCTCCTCTGGGAAAAGTGCCTGTCTGGTGAGATCCCTCTCTAAAGTGTGCTGTCATGCTGGGGGTAGGGTTTCTGGTGAGAGTGTTTCTTTGCCTCTCCTACCTGTCTTGATATAGTCCCTTTTTATTCTTTGTTGTGGAGCACTTGTTTGGCTAGTTCTAAAGTTCTTTTCAGAGGGAACTGATCTGTATGTAGGTATATATTTGCTGATTCCATGGTAGGAGGTAAGTCCAGGCTCTTGCTGTGCCCCATCTTTAACCACCTTCCCTGTAAATTTTCTTTTCTTTTAAGAGTAAGTCTCATTTTCCTGTTTCTTCAGATTCAAATAATTCTTAATTGTATCTTGGATATTGTGAATGTCATGTTGTTGAAGCTCTGGATTCTGCTATATTCTTCTTATGATTGGTACTATTTTTGTTTATTTATTTTGCTTTAATTTATTATTAACATGATTGGGTGCAAAATGAAAATTCTGTATTTAGGCAGCAGCTTAAATCACATTTAATTTCTTATAGCTTTTGCTAGGCTGTTTAGAATCTTCCTTATGCATATATGCTTAAGGGGTCAGGGGTAGATTTGTGTAGTTTGTACAAATGGTTTGGGGCGCCCTGTCTCCAGCTCCCTTCTTTGTGTGATTTCCCCTAACCTTTCCAGTGGCTGTGGTTGCCCTGAACTCTGTACCCTGGTTTGTAAGGTCTAAAAACTCAGGTTTGTTTGTTTGTTTGTTTTAATTAGCTATTAGGGTTCTGCCTGGCTCAGTGGGTTTGCCCTCAGATTAGAAGCTGGAAAACAAGGATCTTATGTAGGACTTTTCCCTTCTTCTAAGTGTCAGCTTCTCTCAAGAATCTACCTACTCTTGTTTGCTCTCTAGTGTTGATATTTGTATTTTGTTTAGAGTTTGTGGTTGTTATGTGTGGCAGGGTTTGTCCAGTAGGAACTTGCTCTGCTATACCAGAATCAAAACCGGGGACTTTTTTTTTTTTAACTTTTTATTTTATATTGGAGTATAGTTGATTAACAACATTGTGTTAATTTCAGGTATACAACAAAGTGATTCAGCTACATATACATGTATCTATTCTTCAAATTCTTTTCCCAATTAGGTTGTTACAGAATATTGAGCAGAGTTCCCTGTGCTAGTTCCTTATTGGTTATCCATTTTAAATATAGCAGTGTGTACATGTCAATTCCAAACTCCCTAACTATCCCTTCCACCCACCCTTCCCTCATAGTAACCATAAGTTCGTTCTCTAAGTCTGTGAGCCTGTTTCTGTTTTGTAAATAAGTTCATTTGTATCACTTTTTTTTTTTTGCAAATGATGTGACAAGTGATTAATCTCCATAATTTACAAACAGCTCATGGGGCTTAATATCATCAAAACAAACAACCCAATCAAAAAATGCGCAGAAAACCTAAATAGACATTTCTCCAAAGAAGGCATACAGATGGCCAAGAGACACATGAAAAGATGTTCAACATCGCTAATTATTAGAGAAATGCATCAAAACTACAATGAGATATCATCTCACACCAGTCCGAATGGCTATCATCAAAAAAAAAGGAAAGAAAGAAACTGGGGATTTTAGATATGGTTCCTCAAACTGTCTTCCATCTGATGGAGAATTCTTGAGACTTTCCATGCATAGTAGAATCTACTCGTTCTCACAAAATCAGAACTATATTTCTTTTGTGTTAAGAGTAGAGTTGCTTCTTTTCTTAAAATTTGAAATATTTGTATTTAAATATTTCAGGCCTTGAGAAAAGGAGTAATGAAATGTTTACTGTAGTTATAATTTCGTAGATTCAAGGTCACTTTTCCTATGGAAAATCAATAGGAAGCTATAGCTACAGAAGTTATCCACCATTCTGCCTGAGAAGTGTGCAGTAAATGTTTATGCTCAAATCATCATCTTGGCTATCTATGCACTTTAGAAAGGTAATAATTATGATAATAAATTAATAAAAACAAAAATACCAATGAATACTTTCCCCCCATATTACATCCTAGGAAGTAGCACATGCTCTGAAAATTGAGAACAGAGTTCTTCGGGAACAACTGAAACAAGCTTTACAGGTAAAAAGATATCATGTTCCTTTGAAATTGTTAACAAGGGAAGAAAATATCTATAAACAACTTTTTAAATGAATAATTTTAACTTTGTAAACTAATAGGTCTATAGTATTATTTTGCCAGGTTTAAAGTATTCTCATTTTATGCAATGGAAATATATTAATAAAATTTAGTATGTATTCTTTCCAAAACAGTAAGCTAGAAAGAAAATTGATATACAAGCTTAAAGCAATTTATTTCTAGATACAAATGGGTTTTTTTGAAATTAGCATAATTATTATAGGATATATTGAGATAAGAAACTGGTGATTTCACAGAAGAACAATTAAGGAGGATTTGCTCATCCAAAAATCAATATAAAATATAAAAACACAATAACTAAAGCAGTGTGGTTCTGGATTTGGTACTGAATGAAAAGTCCAGAAACAGATTCAAATGAATATAGTAATTTTATAGTTTATAGTTTCAGTTATTAAAATTTTTTCATAGAAGGATAAAATAGTCACAAAAGTAAACTACTGTGAAAACATTGTTGGGTTTCTAGTTAATGTAATACACTAAAATAAGTTGCAGATTGGTTTAAGATCCAAAAGTAATAAATGAACTATTAATATATTGGAAGAAACACTGAGTAACAGTTACATGTCTTGGCTAGAACAAGGCTTCCTAAGCATTATACCATAAAGGAATATGTTAATATATTTGGCTATATATAAAATAAAACTTTTTATGGTTAAAAAATTCATGAGATATAAAGGTAAATGGAAAATCTTTACAAAATGTTTTATATCAAGATCTTTTACAAATCTACAGGAAATATGGATATTCTTCCTCCTAAATAGACAAAGGACACAAATAGGCAAGTCATAATTGAGAAACACACATGGTCAATAAATGCATACAAATATATTCATCCTTACTAGTTATCAAATAAATGCATTTTAAAATAGCAGAGGGATACATATTTTTTACCTACCATTTTGTTAAAAATTTAAGGAACAGAAATAACCAATATTTGTGGATTTATGCTGCAATGAGCAGTCTTTCACATACTTCTATTGTCAGTATGGATTGATACTTTTCTGGAAGAAAATACATAACAAAAGTCTTGGAAAGACATAGTCTTTACAGTGAACCATCCCATTTCTAAAAATTTATTGTAAAAAAGAAAAAATGTACAAAGATTTTGTACAAGTATGTAGAATAGAAAAATTTTAATAGCAATTTTTTAAAAATTACCAATATGTCCACTGATAAGAAATTTGCTAAATTAATTAAGGTATATTATTAAAATATATTTCTGTTAGCTATTCTGATTTGGATGTATATTTATCATCATGAAAACATACCTTATGACGTTATTTAATGAAAAGAGCATATTATGCCTCTATGTATAGTATGATCCAATCTAGATAAAAGTTTAAAAATACATATACACATATGCACTAGCTATAATTAGAAATACTTAAAAAGAGTATATATCAACATGTTAACAGTGAGCTTTCTGTTTGTGGTGAGACTGAACTTTTTTCCTTCTTTCATACAAATAACTTTTGTGAATATTAAAAGTGACATTAAAAAATTTATTTTAGAAGAAATAACTTTTCACATTTTCTTTTATTATTTGACATTACAGATCTTAATTATCTTGGGTACATTCTATGTATAATGTATGCATTTTATTAACTTTTATTGTACCTGTATTATAATTAGAGCCTTAAAAAACAGTGGCCAGTAGAACCTCTTGCATATGAAAATAGCCCTTTAAGTAGAAGAGATTTCTTCATAGTTTTTAATTTTAATTTGGATCTGTTAAACTATGGATTATACCAGTGGTTTAACTTAGTTTCCTCTAACTCTGTAAAAATAAAATTAAGAACCAGTGTGGCCATGAATATATGAAGATTCCTGAAAGTTGTCATGTTGGCAGGAAAATGTCATAGAAATAATGCTTGACAAAGTTACTTTTTTAAAAACAGGAAGCTGAAAGAGCTAAGGAGCAACTTGCCTATTTCCAAAATCAAGAAATGGAGTTACTTAAAAGTGAGGGAAAGACCAAGACAACAGCAGAAATGGGTATTGATAAAATAAAAGTTAAAGGTGAAGATTCAAAATATATACCATTGGAGAAAGACACAAGAAAAACACTAGTGGCAGATTCAGGTGGACAAAAAGAAAATGATAAAATTAAACATCCACAGGTAAGGAAATAACCAAAACAGTAATAAGTGTTGTGAGAAGTTTAACCTTTTATATTATTATTTACTTCACTTGTATATTATTATTATTATTATTATTATTATTTTGCGGTACGCGGGCCTCTCACTGTTGTGGCCTCTCCTGTTGCAGAGCAACAGGCTCTGGATGCGCAGGCCCAGCAGCCATGGCTCACGGGCCCAGCCGCTCCGCGGCATGTGGGATCTTCCCGGACCTGGGCACGAACCCGTGTCCCCTGCATCGGCAGGCGGACTCTCAACCACTGCGCCACCAGGGAAGCCCTGTATATTATTTTAAAATTTTTTCTATGTACTATCTTTTGCTTGGAATTTTGCCTTTTGCTTTTTGGTTATATCAGTTCATTATTATCTGGAATTTGAATCTATAAATTAACTGTGTATTGATTTTTGTGGGTTTTTGGTAATCCAGATGTTTCCTTTTTTGTTCAGGACAGTTGATCCAATACAGACTTGTCAGATATAAAATAATGTTTTATGTTTAAAAATTTTTTATTGAGGTATAATTGACATACATTATATTATTTTCAGGTATACAATATGATGATTCAGTATTTACATATATTGTGACTCGATCACCACAAGTCTAGGTAACATGTATCACTATACATAATTACAGAACTTTTTTTCTTGTAATGAGAACTTTCAACATTTACTCTGTTAGCAACTTTCAAATATTCAGTGTAGTAGTATTAACTGTCGTCACTATGCTGTACATTACATCCCCTAGACTTGTTTATTTTATAAGTGGAAGTTTGTACCTTTTGACTCCCTTCACCCATTTTGCCCAGCCACCCCCCTCACCCCCAGTTCCTGCCTCTGGCAACTACCAATCTGTTCTCTGTATCTATGCGCTTAGTTTTTGTTTTATTTTGTGTTAGATTCCACATGTAAGTGAGGTCATATGGTATTTGTTTTTCCCTGTCTGACTTATTTGACTTAGCATAATCCTCTCAAGGTCCATCCATGTTGTCACAAATGGCAAGGTTTCATTGTTTTTCATGGCTGAATAATACTTTACTGTGTATGTGTGCGCGTGTGCGTGTGTGCATGCACTTATGTATGTGTGTGTGTATATATATATATAATATTTATCTGTTCACCCAACAGTGGACACATAGGCTGTTCCCATACCTTGGCTAATGTAAATAATGCTGCATTAAACATGGGACTGCATATATCTTCTCCAGTTAGTGTTGTCATTTACTTTGGAAAAATATCCAGAAGTGGATATTTCCTGGATCATCTGGTAGTTGTATTTTTAGTTTTTCTGAGGAAACTCCATACTCTTTTCCATAGTGGCTGCACCAATTTACATTCCCACCAACAGTGCACAAGGGTTTCCTTTTACCTATTCTCACCAACACTTTGTTATTTCTTGTCTTTATGCCAATAGCAATTCTGACAGGTGTGAGGTGATGTCTCATTGTGGTTTGGATTTGCATTTCCCTGTTGATTAGTGATTTTGAACATCTTTTCATGTACCTATTGGCCATATGTATGTCTTCTTTGGAAAAATGTCTGTTCAGATCATCTGCTCATTTTTTACTCAGATTGATACTATTTTTGTTTTGCAATTGAGTTTTATGAGTTCTTTATGTATTTTGGATATTAACCCTTTATTAGATATATGATTTTCTCCCATTTAGTAGGTTGCCATTTCATTATGTTGATGGTTTCCTTTGCTCTGCAGAAGCTTTTTCATTTGATGTAGTTCCACTTGTTTATTTTTGCTTTTGATGTCTTGCTTTTGGTGTCAAACCCCCCAAATTCAATAAGACCTATGTCAAGGAACTTATCATCTATGTTTCTTTTAGATGTTTTATAATTTCATGTCTTACATTCAAGTCTTTAATTCGTTTGGAGTTAATTTTTTTGTATGGTGTAAGAAAGTGGTCCAGTTTCATTCTTTGCATGTGGTTTTCCAGTTTCCCAACACTATTCATCAAAGAGACTGTCCTTTCTCCGTTGTATATTCTTGGCTCCTTCATCATAAATTGATTGACCATATATGTGTGGGTTTATTTCTGGGCTCTCTACTCTGTTCCATTGATCAATGTCTGTTTTTCCCCCCATATCATACTGTTTTGATTTCCATAGCTTTGTAATATCGTTTGAAGTCAGGGCACATGATGCCTCCAGCTTTGTTCTTCTTTCTCAAGATTGCTTTGACTATTCAGGATCTTTTATGGTTCCATACAAATTTCAGGATTGTTTGTTCTATTTCTGTGAATATGCCATTCGAAATTTGATAAGGAATGCCTCAAACCTGATGATTGTTTTCAGTATAATGGACATTTTAACAATATTAATTCTTCCAATCCATGAGCATGGAATATCTTTCCACTTATTTGTGTCTTGTGCCATCAAGGACATATAGTTTTCAGTGTACAGGTCTTTCACTTCCTTTGTTAAATTTATTCCTAGCTATTTTATTCTTTTTGATGCAATTGTAGGTGGCATTGTTTTCTTAAGTTATCTTTTGGATAGTTCATTTTTATTGTATAGGAATGCAATAGATTTTTGTTAATCAGTTTTGTATCCTGCAACTTTATATTTCTAACAGTTTTTTGGTAGTCTTTAGGGTTTTCTCTATCATGTCATCTGCAAATAGTGACAGATTTATTTTCTCCTTTCCAATGTAGATGCCTTTTATTATTATTATTTTGCCAAATTGCTGTGACTAGGACTTCCAATAATATGTTTGCTAAAAGTGGCAGGAGTGGGCATCCTTTTCTTCTTCCTGATCTTAGAGGAATTGGTTTCAGCTTTTCATCTTTGAGTATTACATTATCTGTGAGTTTGTTATACGTGGCCTATTTTTTGTTGAGTACGTTTCCTCTATACCCACTTTGTTGAGAGTTTTTGTCATAAATAAATGTTGAATTTTGTGAAATGTTTTTTTCTTTTACAGCTATTGAGATGATCATACAACATTTATTCTTCATTTTGTTAATGTGGTATATCACATTGATTGATTTGTAGATATTGAACCATTTCTGCAGCCCTGATAGAAATCCCTCTTGCTCGTGATGTATGATCCTTTTAATAGATTGTTGTATCAGTTTGCTAACATTTTGTTGAGGATTTTTGCATCTATGTTATTAAGGGTTGTTTGTCTGTAATTTTCTTCTCTTGTGGTGACCTTGTCTGGTTTTGGTATCAGAGTAATGCTGGTCTTGTAAAACGAGTTTGGAAATATTTCCTCCTCTTCTGTTGTTTGGACGAGTTTGAGAAAGCATTGGTGTTTATCCTTCTGTGGATATTTGATGGAATTCACCAGGGAAGTGTCCTGGTCCTGGACCTTTGTTTAAGGAGTTTTATGTATTTATTTTCTTAAACATCTTTATTGGAGTATAATGCTTTACAGTGGTGTGTTAGTTTCTGCTGTATAACAAAGTGAATCAACTATGTGCATACATATATCCCAATATCTCCTACCTCTTGCGTCTCCCTCCCACCCTCCCTATCCCACCCCTCTAGGTGGACACAAAGCACCGAGCTGATCTCCCTGTGCTATGCGGCTGCTTCCCACTAGCTATCTGTTTTACATTTGGTAGTGTATATATGTCCATGCCACTCTCTCATTTCGTCTCAGCTTACCTTTCCCCCTCCCTGTGTCCTCAAGTCCATCCTCTATGTCTGCATCTTTATTCCTGCATCTTTACTGTAGACAGTTTCTCTGCTTTCAGTAAAAGTATCTGGATTTGAAGAAATCACTGTGAACAAACACTGGAAAATCTGATAGGTTCCAGGGAAAATGATCATTAGCTTTATAAATGTACTGAATATGAGGTTAAACTTAGTAGCAAGAACCCACAAGGCTATTTTCTTTTTTATACTGTTACTTGTATGTATTTATTGTAACAGCATGTATTCTCTGTAGAACATTTAAAATATTCAGAAAATAACAAGGAAAGAATAAATATCCCTAACAATGCCAATTTCCAGAGATAATAAATAAAATTATGGATTCATTATCCTTAATAGTAGTAATCAGACTGTTCAATTTTTCTTTCTTCATGATTCAGTCTTAGAAGGTTGTATATTGTAGGAATTTATGAATTTATTCTTGATTGTCCATACTATTGGTGTATAATTGTCATAGTAGTCCCTTTGGATCCTTTGTATCTCTGTGATATCAGTTGTCATGTTTCCTCTTTTATTTCTGATTTTATTTATTTGAGCCTTTTATCTTTTTTTCTTTGTAAGTCTAGCTAATTGTCATTTTTGTTTATCTTTTCAAAGAACCAGCTCTTGGTTTTATTGATTATTTTTTGGTCATTTCTTTAGACTCCATTTCATTATTTCCGATGTGATCTTTGTTATTTCCTTTCTTCTACGAAAGTTGGGCTTTGTTCTTCTTTTTCTCAGAGTGTAAATTTATGTTATTTATTTGAAATTTTTCTTATTTGTGAGTTAAGCATTTATTACTATGAACTTTTCTCTTAAAGCTGCTTTCATTGCATCCCCTATATTTCAGTATGTTGTATATCCATTTTCTTTTGTCTCAAGGTACTGTTTTAATTTTGGTTTTGATTTCCTTCTTGACCCATTGGTTGTTCAGTAGCATGTTGTTTCATCTTCACATATTTGTAAATTTTCCAGTTTTCTTCTTGTAATTTATTTCTATTTTCATAATATTGTGGTTGGAAAAGATACTTAATATGATTTTACTCTAATCCTAAATTTGTTAAAACTTGTTTTGTGGCCTAACATGTAATTTATCCTGGAGAATGTTCTGTGTGCACTTGAGAAGAATCTGTATCCTGTTTCTTTTGAATGGAATGTTCTAAATATATCTGTTAAGTTAATCTGATCTAATATGTCATTTAAAGACAATCCTTTCTTATTGATTTTCAGTTTGAATGATCTATTCGTTGATGTAAGTGGGGTATTAAAGTCCCCTACTATTATTGTATTGCTATATATTTCTACCTTTAGGTCAATTAATAGTTTATATATTTGTTGCTCCTATATTGCATGCATAATATTACATCCTCTTGTTGGGTTGACCCCTTTATCATTATGTAATACCCTTCTTTGTCTCTTGTTATGGTTTCTGTTTCAAATTTTGTCTGATAGAAGTATAGCTACTCTAGCTTTCTTTTGGTTTCCACTTGCATGGAATATCCTTTTCCCATCCCTTCACTGTCTGTGCCTTATTTCTCTTTCTCTCTTCCCTTGTGGTTTGCTTTCTTTAGTGGTATGCTTAGATTCATGTCTTATCATCTTTTGTGTATCTACTATAGGTTTTTGCATGGTGGTTACCTTGAGGCTTTCATGTAACAAGTTATATTTATAACAGTCTATTTTAAGTTGATAACAACTTCAGTTTAAATACATTCTAAAGCCCTACATTTTTACTCTCCCCCTGCCATGTTTCATGTTTTGGATGTCACATTTTACATCTTTTTGTCTTGTGTGTTTCTTAACTAGTTATTGTGGTTGCAGTTATTTTTACTGCTTTTGACTTCTGACTTTCACACTAACTTTATAAATGATGCATTCACTACGTTCACTATATATTTACCTTTGCCAGTGAGATTCACACTTTCACATGTTTTCTTGTTACTAATTAGCACCCTTTCTTTTTAGCTTAAAGAAGTCACTAAACATTTCTTGTTAGTCTTGTTTAGTGGTGATGAGCTCCTTTGGCTTTTGCTTGTCTGGAAAACTATCTCTATTTCAATTCTGAACAAAGATGTTGCCAGGTAGAGTACTGGATGGGAATCTTTTTCTTTCAGCACTTGGAGTATATCACAACACTCTATTCTGGCCTGTGATGTTTCTGCTGAAAAATATGCTGACTCCTTTTTTTTTCTTTTTCGTTTGTTTTAATTTTTTGACCACACCATGCAGCATGCAGGATCTTAGTTCCCTGACCAGGGATCAAACCCGTATCCCCTGCAGTGGAAGCACGGAGTGGAGTCTTAACCACTGGACTGCCAGGGAAGTCCATATGCTGACTGTTTAATGGAGGTGCCCCGTTGCTTTTTTTTTTTCTTTCTTGCTGTTTTTAAAATTATCTCTTTGTCCTTAACTTTTGACATTTTAATTATAACGTGTCCTGGTGTGGATCTCTTTGAGTCCGGTTTATTTTGAATTCTCTGGCCTTCCTGGATCTGGATGTCTGTTTCTTTCCCCAGCTTAGGGAAGTTTTGTACCCATTATTTCCTCAAAAAAGCTTTCTGCTTTTTTTCTCTCCTTCTTCTGGGAATCTTATAATGTGACTGTTAGTCCACTTGATGTTGTCCTGTTAGTCCCTTAAGCTATCTTCACTTAAAAAATTTTTTTAAATTTTTGCTGCTCTGATTAGGTGGGTTCCTGTGCCCTGTCTGAGTTCTCTTATCCTTTCTGCTGCTTCATCTAGTCTGCTCTTGAACCCCTCTAGTGTATTTTTCAGTTAAGTTATTGTATTCTTTAGCTCTCTGGCTTCTATTTTTTAATTTTTATTTTTTTAATTTATTTTATTGAAGTATACAGTAAGTCCCTTACATACGAATGAGTTCTGTTCCAAAAGCATGTTCATGAGTCCAGTTTGTTGGCATAAGTTCAGGAAAGTTAGCCTACGTACCCAACTAACACAATTGTCTATATAGTACTGTACTGTAATAGGTTTATAATACTTTTCATACAAGTGATACATAAAAAACAAACACAAAAGTAAACATTTTTAATCTTATAGTACAGTGCCTTGAAAAGTACAGTAGAACAGTACAACAGCTGGCATCGAGTGAACAGGCAAAAAGAGTTATAGACTGGAGGAGGGAGTGGAGGTGGGAGATGGTAGAGCTGAAGGATCAGAAATAGGAGAGGGAGGGCAAGCTGCATTTTCACTCACGCCTGACGTTGGTGACACAGGTTCTGGTTGCTTGCTGGATTCAAGTCTACCTATCCTCTTGAAAAACGGTTCCAGTGATGTCTAGTTAGTAGCTCTTTTTTTCTTGTCATAGATGACATGGTAGCTCTGGATTGCATTCTCAATGGCTGCTGCAATCTTCATGTGTACTGTTCTACATTCAGGTCCTATGCCTCAAAAACTAACATTGCTTCCTCAAATAAAGAAAATCCCCTTGCCATTTCCTGCATTGTGAATCTCTTCAGTTCTTCAGTACTTCTTCTTCTTGTCGCTCCACTCTCTCAATTATTTTCACTTTTGTTTCCATTATTATCGCTTGGTGCTTCTTAGCAGTACCAGCTACATCACCAGTGCTTTTACACTTGCTTCCGGACATCCTGGGCTTGAAATAAAGATACTGTACTGCTGTACTCTGTATAGTACTGTACAATAAAGTACACAAAAGCACAACCACTTGTAGAGGATGTACGCATATGACAGTTTACACCAGACATGTGGACTAACTTACGTGATTGGACATGCAAACGCATGTCACATCTTTGAAAGTTCGCAATTTGAAGGTTCATATGTAGGGGACTTACTGTAGATGATTTACAATGTTTTGTTAATTTCTGCTGTACAGCACAGTGATTCAGTTATGTTTGTGTGCGTGCGTGCGCGTGTGTGTGTAGATATATATATATACACACACACGCGCACGCACGCACACACACGCACATACATTCTTTTTCATATTCTTTTCCATTATATTTTATCACAGGATATTGAATATAGTTCCCTGGGCTATAAATTAGGAACTTGTGGTTTATCCATTCTGTATAATTTATCCCTCCCCTACCCTCTTTCCCCTCTGGTAACCATAAGTTTGTTTTCTGTGTCTGTGAGTCTGTTTCTGCTTTGTAGATAAGTTCATTTATGTCACATTTTAGATTCCACATATAAGTGATATCATATGGTATGTCTTTCTCTTTCTGACTTCACTTAGTGTGATAATCTCTAGGTCCATCCATGTTGTTGCAAATGGCATTATTTCATTCTTTTTTATGGCTGAGTAATATTCCATTGTGCATATGTACCACATCTTCTTTATCCATTCAGCTGTCGATGGACATTTAGGTTGTTTCCATGTCTTGGCTATTGTGAATAGTGCTGCTGTGAACATAGGGGTGCATGTATCTCTTTGAATTATAATTTTGTCCAGATATGCACCCAGGAGTGTTTTGCTGGATCACATGGCAACTCTATTCTTAGTTTTTTTGAGGAGCCTCCATACTGTTTTCCATAGTGGCTGCACCAGTATGCATTCCCACCAACAGTGTAGGAGGATTCCCTTTTCTCCACACCCTCTCCAGAATTTGTTATTTGTAGATATTTTTAATGATGGCCATTCTGACCAGTGTGAGGTGATACCTCATTGTAGTTTTGATTATCTTTCTCTAATAATTAGAGATGTTAGCTCTGTGACTTCTGTTTGGATTTTTCTTGGATTTTTCTTACATTTTCTTTCTCTTTGTTGAAGTTCCTACTGTGTTCCATTCTCCTTAGTTTGGTGAGCATATTATTATGACCATTACTTTGAACCCTTTCTCAGGTGTTACTTATCACTGTTTCATTAATGTTTTTTCTATCTATTTAAAATTGAAGTATAGTTGATTTATAGTATTGTATTAGTTTCAGATGTACAACATAGTGATTAATATTTTTATAGCTCATAATCCATTTAAAGTTATTACAAAACAATGGCTATATTTCCCTGTACTATACAGTGTATCCTTGTTGCTTATCTATTTTATACATAGTGGTTTGTATCTCTGAATGTTATTTTTGTTTGGATGGCCTTGTGTAAGGTGACCTTGTCGTTCAACCCTGCCTTAGGTCTGGGTTGTCTCTCAAACCTTTGTTGTTGTCCAAGCAGCCTATTTTAGTTGTAATAATTCTCAGTTATTGAGGGTGTTCCTAGACCAGTGTCTTAGAGGGGAGATCTCATTCCTAGATTCAGGCTGATTTGAAGTGAGACCCTCCGCTAATAGCTTTTAAAGGATGCAAATATGTACAGCCCCATGTGACTGCAAGTGTAAGCCCTGCTGGCCCCCAGAACTGGGCAAACTAGAGGTGTCCTGGGCAGCAGTCAAAAAATTGGGGCTCCAGACGAGTGTATGGGCTCCTTTCTGTGAGATACTGTTGCTGACCAGGGTCCTTGCACTCTTTAATGAATAGAAATTGATGAGGTCAGACAAGAAATTGAGGCAAGGCTTTATTGGGACTCATGCTGCAGCATGAGGGAGTAGAAACAAGTCCATGTGGTCTAATGTAGTGGTGGTCTAATGAGTAATCTAAGTCAGTGTTTCCGTATTGATTTTCTGTCTGGATCATCTGTCCATTTATATGAGTGGGATGTTAAAGTCCCCTACTGTTATTGTGTTACTGCCAATTTCTCTCTTTATGTTTATTAATATTTGCTTTATGTATTTAGGTGCTCCTATGTTGGGTGCATATATATTTACAATTGTTTTACCTTCTTGGATTGATCCCTTTATCATTATTTAATGCCCTTCTTTGTTTCTTGTTATAATCTCTAAGTCTATTTATTTTTGATATAAGTATTGTTACCCCAGCTTTCTTTTGCTTTCCATTTTACATGGAATACCTTTTTACATCCCCTCATTTTCAGTCTGTTGTATGTCTTAGATCTGAAGTGAGTCTCTTGTAGCCATATATATAGTTTTTGTATCCATTCAGTCAGTCTGTGTCTTTTGATTGGGGCATTTATTCTGTTTACATTTAGTGTGATTATTGATTAGTATGTTCTTATTGCCATTTTGTTAATTGTTTTGGATTTGTAGGTCTTTTTTCCCCTTTCTTCTTTTGTTCTTTTGTGATTTGATGACAGTCTTTAGTGTCATGTTTGGATTCTTTTCTCTTTGTGTGTGTGTCTATAATAGGTTTTTGGTTTGAGGTTACCATGAGATTTATATATAGGAATCTCTCAATATATATATGATTATTTCCAATTTCTGATTTCTTAATTTCAAATGAATTTTAACAACCCTGTGTTTTTACTTCCTTTCCCCCATGATTACTGTTTATGACATCATCTTTTACATCTGTTTGTTTTGTGTATCCCTTAAATGCTTATTGTGAATATAGATAATTTTACTACTTTTGTCTTTTAACCTTCCTACTAACTTTGTGTGTGGTTGATTTACTACCTTTACTGTATATTTGCCTTTATCAATGAGCTTTTTCCTTTTGTACTTTTTATGTTTCTAGTTGTTGTCTTTCCTTTTTCACATGGAGAAGTTCCCTTAACATTTCTCATAATGCTAGTTCGGTGATGCTGAACTCTTTGCTTTTACTTGGTTGTAAAACTTTTGCTCTCTCCATCAAATCTGAAAGAAAGCCTTGTGGGGTAGAGCATTTCTTGTTGTAGGTTTTCCCTTTCATCATTTAAAATATACCATGCCACTTCCATCTGGCCTATAGAGTTTCTGCTGAAAAGTTAGCTGATAGACTTACAGGAGTTGCCTTGTACCTAACTTGTTGCTTCTCCCTTGCTTTTAATATTCTCTCTTCATCTTATATTTTCTCATTTTAATTACAGTGTGTCTTGGTATGGTCCTCTTTGGGATGATTGTGTTTGGGACTCTCTGTGCTTCCTGGACCTTGATGTGCATTTCCCTTCCCAGGCTAGGGAAGTTTTCAGCTATTATGCCTTCAATTATGTCCTTTGCCCCTTTTTCTCTCTTCTCCTTCAGGAATGCCTCTAATGCCAATGTTAATAGACTTGATGTTGTCTCAGAGGTCTTTTAAACTGTCTTGATTTCTTTTTTATTCTTTTTTCTTTTCATTATTCCTTTTCCAGCTCACTGTTCCATTTCTCTGTATCATTTAATCTCCTATTGATTCCTTGTAGTGTATTTTTCATTTTAGGTATTGTATTTTTCAGCTCTATTTGGTTCTTCTTTTTATCTTCTAACTTTGTTAAGCTTCTCACTGTGTTCATTCTTCTCCCAAGTTGTTTGATTATTTTCATGATTATTACCTTGAACTTTTTGTTGGGTAGATTGCCTATTTCCATTTAACTTAGTTCTTCCTCTGGGACTTTATCTTGTTCCTTCGTTTGGAACATGATCCTCTGTTGCCTCATGTTGCCTAGTTTTCTGTTTTTCTTTCTGTGTATCTTGGAGAAGGAGCCTTTTGTAGGAGACATCCTATGCGTCCCAGCAGCACACTCCCCTCTGGTCACCAGAGCTGTCTGTTCTAGGAGTGACCCCTATGTGGGCAGGCTGACTACCATGAGTAGTCTCCTAGGTGTGGCTGGGCCCTGGTCTGGTTGGTTGCCAGGCCTTGCCATGTGTGGAGGCTCTCAGCCATTGGTTGACAGGGCTGTGTCATGAGGTAGCTGGCTGTGGAACCCTGGGGGCTTTTAGGGCTAGTCCTGGCCCACTGGTGGGCAGAGCTGTGTTCTGGGTTGGGTGTTTGCTGGGCTGGTATTCCCAGATCTAGTGTCATCCTGCTGCCATGTGGGGCTGGTTCCTGACAGGGCTGGCTGAGGGGTCCAAAGTGTCTCATAACTGGTGTTGGCCTGTTGGTGGATGGCACCAGGTCTTGGGGTCCTGGAGCTGGTGTCAGTGTGCTGATAGGCAGGGCTGGGGCCCAAGGTGTCCTAGGGCTAGTGCTGGCTCACTGGTGGGCAGAGCTGAATCCTGGGTAAGTCCTGGGTCTCTGGCTGTAGGTCCCTGGGAGTCCCAAAGCTGGTGTTTACTCACTGGTAGGTTGGGCTAGATCCCAGAGCCACTGGCTACAGAGCCCATGGTGTCCCAGTGCTGATGTTGGCCTGCTGGTGAGTAGGTCCAGGACCCAGGGATTGCAGCACAGGTGCTGGCCTCCTGGTGGGCAGCTGAATCCTGATAAGGTAGGCTGCAGGGTTGTGATGATCCTGGGCTGGCATTTGCCCACTGGTGGTGTGGGTCAGGGCTCAAGGGGTCCCAGGGCTGGTGCCCACCCACCAGTATGTGAATCCACATCCTGGGCCTAGTTCTGACCCACTGGTAGGCCACTGGTAGGTCCTGGTGTCTCTGGCTGTTGGACCTAGGGGTACCGGAAGTGGTGTCAGACTGCTGATGGGCAGGGCTGGTTCATGACATAGCTAGCTGTAAGGTCTGGGGTGTCCTGAAGCTTGTTTCAGTCTGGTGGTGGGTGGGGCCAGTGTCTGGGCAGCTGGCTGATGGGCCTGAGGTGGCTAATACCTGGTGTTCGTCTGCTAGTGGGTGGGGCTAGGGCCCAGGGGGTCCCAGGGCTGGTGTCTGCCTGCTGGTGGATAGGGCTATGTCCCAGGGTGGCTGTGGGCTCAGGACATCTTAAGGCAGCTAGTGGGTATGTCCCTGCCTGGCTAGTTACTTGGCCTGAGAACCTTGGTTCCGGTTCTGACAGTCTGGTGGCCAGGGCTGGGTCCCAGTGCTAATAAGCTAGAGGGAGTATTCCAAAGTGACATTTGTTCTACCAGTGTCCATGTGGTAGAAAGAGCTCCCCAAAATGGCTGACACCATTTGATGTATCCCCCATGGTGAGCTCCAGTTGCCTCCTGACTTTCTGGTAGGCTCTCCAAGATCAGCAGGTGGGTCTGACTCAGGCTCCTTTCAAATTATTGCTTCTACCATGACTCCTGGACCACGTGAGATGGTGTTTGTGCCCTTTAAGAGTAGAGTCTCTATTTCCCATAGCCTTGTGACTTTCCCGAAAGTAAGCCCCGTTGACCATCAAAGCCAGATGTTCTGGGGGCTTGTCTTCTTGGTGTAGGACTCCTGGGCTGGGAAGCCCAGTGTGGGGCTTGGACCTCCTGTTTCTCAGGGATAACCTTTGTAATTATCCTCCCATTGTGGGTTACTCACTTGGGGCTATGGATCTTGACTGTACTGTGATTCCACCCCTCTGACCTGTCTTGTTGTGGTTCCTTCTTTGTATCTTTAGTAGAAGATCTTTTCTGCTAATCATCCAGTTTTTCTCATCAATGGTTGCTCTGTAAATAGTTGTCATTTTAGTGTGCCCATTAGAGGAGGTGAGCTCAGGGTGTTCCTACTCTGCCATCTTGGCCAAGCTGAGCCTCTGTGTGCCTTTTAAAACCCAGGAGATATATTATCCTTAGCCTGTTATCTAGCATCAATTTCACATTTGTATTACTATTACTGAATAATCATAATTGCTTATTTACTATTCTTATAGATTATGAAAATGATTCTTTAGTTACAAATAAATGTTGTTCATATAATCTAATAGCAGATGTTTCGTAATTCTAAAGCTCAGAGAAGGAAAGAGCTAGCCCTGCTATTTCAGATCTTTCACAGATCCTCAAGTCTCAAGATGGATCACCTTTTTTAAACACTTCAAATGAAATTTTAACTGATGAAGATCTGTCCCATCTACTTTCATCAAAGACCCATGATAAATCACTTACAAGAATATTATTGAGCAAAGAAATTCAAGATTCACAGTCTGTTGGAACATTGCTTCAAGGGAATGAAACAGCGACAGCATCATTCGTTTCACCCCCTTTTGTTAAAATGAAGACTCTGGCTACTGACATCTCAAAGGTAAGATACAGTACAATAACTTGAAAGCTACTTATTTTAATTGCTATACTCCTTCAATATTTTGAATAAATGTTAATTAAAAACATCAATATTTTCTTATTTAAGTGGAATAAAAAGTTTGTCTTTTGATACAATCTGTTTTATATTTAGGATTTTTTTTTTTTTTTTTTTGAGGTACGCAGGCCTCTCACTGTTGTGGCCTCTCCCGTTGCGGAGCACAGGCTCCGGACGCACAGGCTCAGCAGCCATGGCCCACGGGCCCAGCCGCTCCGCGGCATGTGGGATCTTCCCGGACCGGGGCACGAACCCGTGTCCCCTGCATCGGCAGGCGGACTCTCAACCACTGCGCCATCAGGGAAGCCCTAGAAAATTCTTATTTTAAAATTTGGGGAAAAAGGGAAATGATCAAATTGCTGTACATATTTAACATATATTCACAATTTTTTTATCATGTAAGTTATTAAAGTGGCCTTATAAAAATAATTTTTAAAGCCATTTGAGTTTCTCTAGAGATTGAATCAGGTGAAAATATAAATCTAAACTAGAATCATAATAAAAAATTATTAACATGATGTATTTGGAATTATTTATGAGGAAGAATCACAATATTGCTTGGTGGGTCCCTCCACACCATTAAGTGTTCCCAAATGTCTCTCAGATCCATTAATTGTTCTCAGTTTTAAATTTGATACATTCAGGAAATAATGAAAAGTAAAATGTTGCTGTAATGACATTGTAGATATAAAAGAAGGTAATTAGAGTTCTAAGATGTATAATTTTTAATTACTTATTTTAACTTTTGTAATTAAGGCTGATATTTTAGAAGAGAATTTACGAAGTAAGATTAAAAAGCAAACTTACGAAGAAGCAAGAGAATTTCAAGGTAAAAAGATTTTCTGTTTTGTAAGATAAAAATGTTAATGATTGTGTGTTCCCGTATTATAAGTAAATGAAGTGAGAACATTCCTAAATGTAGAAATAACTTCTTAGGCAGTCATGAGATAATATACAAATATATTGACCAATACGTAAAAGTTAATTTGGTGAGTTAACATATTACTCAGTCTGTCTTAACTAAAATTTTTGTAAAGGGAAGTGATAGCTTTGTCTCAACCAAATAACAGTATATGGCATTATGAATTCTTAACATAATATTATACCAAAAATTCATCAGGGTATAAGCAGGAAAACAGATGATTTGTGTTATAAATAAGTAATATTTTAGCTAAGTTTTTTGGGTGTTTGATGTATAATATATATTTTTAAATGTAAGTTTATTCTTCTTTTCCAACATGTATAGCTTTTATAACCAACCCATGTCTTATTGCATTGGCCGGAACTTCCAAAATCAAATTAAATGGTTGTGATGTAGAGTGCAGGAGTATCACTCTTCTTTTGTGCTTTGAACTGAGAGTGCCTCTACACTTTCACCTGTGATGATTGGTTATCTGAGATAAGTGTCTTATAGTTTTCAGTGTGCAGATATTTGACCTCCTTGGTTAAATTTATTCATAGGTACTTTATTCTTTTTTATGGCTTTTTATTGAAATATAATTGGTTAATATATAACATTAATTTCAAATATACAACATAATGATTTTTTAATTTAAATTTTTTTATTGAATTATAGTTGATTTACAATGTTATGTTAGTTTCTGGTGTACAGCAAAGTGATTCAGATATATATATATATGTATATATGTGTGTGTATGTGTATACGCACATACACACATATATTCTTTTCTTTTTTAATCTATTTTATTTATTTATTTTTGACTGTGTTGGGTCTTCATTGCTGTGCACAGGCTTTCTCTAGTTGCAGTGAGTGGGGGCTGCTCTTCATTGTGGTGCACGGGCTTCTCATTGCAGTTTTCTCATCATGGTGGCTTCTCTTGTTGTGGAGCACAGGCTCTTGACGTGTGGGCTTCAGTAGTTGCAGCATGCGAGCTCAGTAGTTGTGGCTCACAGGCTCTAGAGCACAGTTCAGTAGTTGTGGCACATGGGCTTAGTTGCTTCGCAGCATGTGGCATCTTCCCAGACCAGGGCTCGAACCCATGTCCCCGCATTGGCAGGCAGATTCTCAACCACTGCGCCACCAGGGAAGCCCCACACATATATCCTTTTTCAGATTCTTTTCCATTATAGGTTATTATAAGATATTGAACATAGTTCCTTGTGCTATACAGTTAGCCCTTGTTTTTGGCAGTACACGGGCCTCTCACTGTTGTGGCCTCTCACGTTGCGGAGCACAGGCTCCGGATGCTCAGGCTCAGCAGCCATGGCTCACGGGCCCAGCCGCTCCGCGGCATGTGGGATCTTCCCGGACTGGGGCATGAACCCATGTCCCCTGCATCGGCAGGCAGACTGTCAAACCACTGTGCCACCAAGGAAGCCCAGTTAGCCCTTTTTTATCTATTTTATATATAGTAATGTGTATCTACTAATCCCAAATTCCAAATTTATCTCTCCCTGCCTTTTCTCTTTGTTAACCATAAGTTTGTTTTCCATGTCTGTGAGTCTGTTTCTGTTTTGTAAATAAGTTCATTTGTATCATTTTAAAAGATTACACAAATAAGTAAGATCATATGATATTTGTCTTTCTCTGTCTGACTTACTTCACTTAGTATGATAATCTGTAGGTCCATCTATGTTGCTACAAATGGCATTATTTCATTCTTTTTTTATGACTAATATTCCATTGTGTGTGTGTGTGTGTGTGTGTGTGCGCGCGCATACATATATACACACCACCTCTTTATCCATTCTGTCGATGGACATTTAGGTTGCTTCCATGTCTTGGCTGTTGTAAATAGTGCTGGTGTGAACACTGGGGTCCATGTATCTTTTTGAATTAGAGTTTTTGTCCTTTCCAGATATATGCCCAGGAGTGTGATTGCTAGATCATATGGTAACTCTATTTTTAGTTTTTGAAGGGTCCTCCAGACTGTTCTCCATAGTGGCTTTACCAGTTTACATTCCCACCAACAGTGTAGGAGGGTTCCCTTTTCTCCACACCCTCTCCAGCATTTATTATTTGTAGACTTTTTGATGATGGCCACTTCGACTGATGTGATGTGATACCTCATTGTAGTTTTGATTTGCATTTCTCTAGTAATTAACAGTGTTGAATATCTTTTTCTGTGTGTGGTGGCCATCTGTATAACTTCTTTGAAGAAATGTCTGTTTAGGTCTTCTGCCCTTTTTTGATTAGCTTGTTTGGTTTTTTGATATTAAGCTATATGAGCTGTTTATATATTTTGGAAATTAATCCTGTGTTGCTTGCATCGTTTGCAAATATTTTCTCCCATCCTGTAGGTTGTGTATTCATTTGGTTTATGGTTTCCTTTACTATGCAGAGACTTTCAAATTTAATTAGGTCCCATTTGTTTATTTTTGCTTTTATTTCCATTACTGTAGAAGACAGATCCAGAAAAATATTGATGCAATTTATGTCAGAGAGTGTTCTGCCCATATTTTCCTCTAGGAGTTTTATAGATAGTATCCAGTCTTACATTTAGGTCTTTAACAACATAATGATTTGATATTTGTGTATATTGTGAAATGATCACCACAATATGTCTAGTTAACATCCATCACCATGCATAGTTACAAAACATTTTTTCTTGTGGTGAGGACTTTAAAAATCTACTCTCTTAGCAAACTTTCAGATATTGAATACAGTATTTTAATTATAGTCATCATGCTGTACATTATGTTGTGGTTTTGATTTGCATTTCTCTAATGATTAGTGATGTTGAGACTCTTTTCATGTACCTTTTGGCCATCTGTATATCTTTTTAGGAAAAATATCTATTCAGATCCTCTGCCCATTTTTTAATCAGATTAGTTTTTGTTGTTTTGCTATTGAGTTGTATGAGTTTTTCACATATATTACATATTAACCCCTTATCAGATACATGATTTGCAAATATTTTCTCTCATTTGATAGGTTGCCCTTTTGTTTTGTTGTTGGATTTTTGCTTTGCCAGAGCATTCCAGTTTGATGTAGTCCTACTTGTTTATATTTGCTTTTTTTGCCTTTGATATTATTGTCAAACCGCAAAAATCATTTCCAAGACCAATGTCAAGGAGCTTACTGCCTATGTTTTCTTCTAGGAGTTTTATCATTTTAGGTCTTACATCAAGTTTTGAGTTAATTGTGTATGGTGTAAGATGGTGGTCAATTTCATTCTTTTGCACATGGCTTTCCAGTTTTCCCAGCATCATTTATTGAAGAGACTGTCCTTTTCCCATTGTATATTCTTGGTTCCTTTGTCATAAATTAATTGACCATATATGTGTGGGTTTGTTCTACTTTCCCTTTTGGCTTGTTTTTGATTCACTGGTTGTTTAAAAGTGTGTATTTAGATTCCACATCTTTGTGAATTCTCCAATTTTTTTGCTATTAATTTCTGTCTTTTTAATATTTATTTATTTATTTGGCTGCCCTGTGTCTTAGTTGTGGCATGCAAGATCTTTGTTGCTGTGTGTGAGATCTTCGTTGTGGCATGTGGGATCTTTTTAGTTGCGGCATGCAGGATCTTTTAGTTGCGGTACACAGGATGTTCGTTGCGGCATGTGGGATTTTCGTCATGGCATGTGGGCTCTTAGTTGCAGCCTGGGAGATCCAGTTCCCTGACCAGGGATTGAACCCAGGCCCCCTGCATTGGGAGCACTGAATCTTAATCACTGGACCACCAGGGACCTCCCTTTGCTATTAATTTGTGGTGTCATTCCACTGTGGTAGGAAAATATACTTGAAGATTTCAGTCTTCTTAGATTTGTTAAGACTTGTTTTTGACCTAACATGTAATCTATCCTAGAGATGGTTCTGTGTGTACTTAAGAATAATGTGTATTCTGCTGCTGGGTGAAATGTATGTACGTTTGTTGGACTAATAGCGGTGTTGAAATCCTCAACAACTTTATAGAGTTGTTCTCCAGAGACTTTTTTTGTTCCTTTTTTGGGGTCATATTTCCCTGTTTCTTGTTGTTCCTCGACACCTGTGTTGCTATCCACATATTTGAAAAAACTATTTCCTCTCCTTCTCTTTACAGACTGGCTTTCTATTGTTTATTTTCTTGACCGATTTTCTTTAATTTATTTATTTGTTATTCAGGTATGATTAACATATAAGACTTCTGTTTCCTTTATTTTCACCCTCTTACACCCCGCAGCTTTATTGAGATATAATTGACATGTAACATTTTGTAAGTTTAAGGAATAAAACATGGTAATCATACACACATATATTGCAAAATAATTGCCACAATAAGGTTAGTTAACACATCAATCATCTGAAATATTTTTTGTGGTAAGAACATTTAAGATCTACTCTTTTAATAACTTTCAAGTATGTAATACACTGTCATTAACTATAGTCACCAGGCTGTACATTAGCTCCTCAGAACTTATTTATCTTATACCTGGAAATGTGTACCCTTTGGCCAATATCTTCCCATTTCCCCCACTTACAAGCCCATGGTAACCACCATTTTACTCTTGGTTTCTGTGAGATTGGTTTCTATGATGTTAATATGGGCTTGTCATATAGCTTTTATTATGTTGAGGGATGTTTCTTCTATGCTCAATTTGTTGAGAACTTTTCTTGTAGTATTCTTATCTGGCTTTGGTATCCGGGTAATGCTGACCTCATAAAATGAATTAGGGAGTGTTTTCTCATCTTCAGTTTTTGGAAAACTTTTTGAAGGGTTGGTATTAATTCTTCTCTAAATGTTTCATAGAATTCACCAGTAAACCATCTAACCCTGGGTTTTTCTTTGATGGGAGGTTTTTATTACTGATTCAGTCTCCTTAGTATTAATTGGTTTGTTCAGATTTTCTGTTTCTCCATGATTCAGTGTTGATAGACTGTATGTTTCTTGTAATTTATCAGTTTCTTCTTGATTATCCAATGGTGATGTACAGTTTCTATAGTATTCTTATCTTTTTTATTTCTGTGGTGTCCATTATAATTTCTCCTCTTTGATTTTTTATTTGCTTGAGTCTTTGTTTTATTATTTCTCAGTTGAAAGGTTTCTCAATTTTGTTTAACTTTAAAAAAAAACAGCTGTTACTTTATTGATTTTTGTATTATTCTTCTAGTCTCTTTCTGCTTTGATATTTATTTCCTTTCTTCTGATAACTTTGGGCTTGGATTTTTTTCTTCTTTTTCTAGTACTTAGTTGTAAAGTTAGGTTGTTTGAGATCTTTTTTCTAAATATAGATGTTTATTACTTTAAACTTTCTTCTTAGAACTGCTTTTGATGCATCCCATAAATTTTGGCATGTTGTTTTTATTTTCTTTTTTTCAAGATAATTTTTTATTTTATCTCCATTTGTTCTTTGACTCACTGGTTATTTGAGAGTGTATTGTTTGATTTGCTCTTACCTGTGAATTTTCCAGTTTTTCTCCTGTTATTGATTTCTTTTCTGCAACCATTGGGTTCAGAAGACATACTTGGTATGATTTCAGTGTTCTTAAATTTGCTAAGATTTGTTTTGTTACCTATCATATGATCTACTCTGGAGAATGTTTTGTGTGTTCTTGAAAAGCATGTATATTCTGCTGCTGCTATTGGTGGAATGTTTTGTATATGTCTGTTAGAGCTCGTTGGTCTAACGTATAGTTCAAATTCAATGTTTCCTTATTGATTTTCTGTCTAGATGATCTATCCATTGTTGAAAGTGATGTGTTGAAGTGCCCTTCTTCAACAGAACTATTTTCTCTTTTTTCCCTTCAGATCTGTTAGTATTGCTTAACATGTTTAGGTGCTCTGATGTTGGGAGCATTTATATTTATTGTTTTATTTTCTTGATGAATTGACCCCTTTATCATCATATAATTACCTTCTTTGTCTCTTGTTACAGTTTTTGAGTTAAAGTCTATTTTGTCTGATATGAGTATAGCTATACCTGCTCTTTTGGTGTCCATGTTGCATAGAATGTCTTCTTCATCTTTTCACTTTGAGCCTATGTGTCCTTAAAGATGAAGTGAGTCTCATGGAGGCAGCATGTAGTTGAATCTTATTTTTTTATTTATCCACTCAGCCACTTTGAACATTTTGATTAGTGAATTTATTCCATTTACATTTAAAATATTTATTGAGAGGCAAGGACTTGCTAATGTGTCTTATTGTTTTCTGGTTATTTTGTATTTCCCATGTTCTTTTCTTCCTCTCTTGCTGCCTCCCTTTGTGAATTAATGATTGTCTGTAGTGGTACACTTTGATTCCCTTTTCTTTATTTTTTATGTATCAACTGTAGGATTTTGCTTGTCATTTTCATGAGGCTTACATAAAACATATTGCAGATATAACAATCTTTTTAAGCTGATAATGTCTTAGCTTTGATTACATATAGAAATGCTACCCTTCTACTACCCCCCCAATATTTTATGTTTTTGATGTAACAGTTTACCTTTTTTTGTATTATGTATCCATTATCAAATTATTATAACTATACTTATTTTTAATAATTTTGTCCTGTAACTTTCATACTAGAGCTGAGTGATTAACACACCACCATATTACAGTATTAGAGTTTTCTGAGTTTGCCTATATATCTATCTTTATTAGTGTTATTATATGTTCATGTGTTACTAATTAGCATTCTTTCATTTCACGTTGAATAACTTTTTTTTAGCATTTCTAATGTAATGCAAGTCTAGTGATGATTGACTTCCTCAGCTTTTGTTTGTCTGTGACAGTTTATCCTTCAGTTTTGACAGATATCTTTACCAGTTAAAATATTCTTGGTTGCAAGTTTTTTTTTTTTTTCTTTCAGAACTCTGAATATATTATCCCACTATCTTCTGGCCCACAAGGCTTCTGCTGTGAAATCCACAGATAGCCTTATGAGGACTCCCTTGTATATGAGGAATTTTTTTTCTATTGCTGGCTTTAAAATTCTCTATTTGTCTTTGATTTTAGACATTATTTAGATAATGTCTTAGAAATGATCATTTGGGGTTGAAATTTTGGGGTGACTTATTAGCTCATGAACCTGGATGTCCAAATCTCTCTCCAGATGGGACGTTCTCAACCATTACTTTAAAATAAGCTTTCTACCCTTTCTCCCACTCTTCTCCTGAAATTCCAATAATGCATAGATTCTTTTAATGGTATACCATAGTTCAGGTAGGCTTTCTTCAGTCTTTCTTATTCTTTTGTTGTTGTTGTTTTCCTTTTACTGGATAATTTAAAACAATCCGTCTTCTACTTCACAGATTTTTTTTCTTTAGCTTGATCCATTCTGATGTTGATGCTCTTTATTATATCTTTCATTTCATTAATTGTATCCTTCAGCTCCAGAATTTCTGTTTGATTCTCTACTATGTTTTCTGTCACTCTGTTAAACTTCTTATTATGTTCATGTGTTGTTTTCCTGATTTTATTGGATTGTCTGTGTTTTCTTGTGGCTCACTGAGATTCCTTAAACATTTTTTTTGAATTATCTTTCAGGCTAAGTGTAGATATTCATTTCTTTGGGGTTGGTTACTAGAGAATTATTTGTTTCTTTGATGGCGTCATGTTTCCTTGATTTTTCATATACCTTGGCATCTTGCTTTCCTGGCTTTGCATTTGAATAAGCAGGCCCCTCCTTCAGTCTTTACTTATTGGCTTAATGAGAGACATACCTTCATATGGCCAATCTGCTTGGTATTCTGGGGCTTTCTCAGGCTTTTTCTAGGGATGTGCCTGCTCCACACTTCTTGTCACGTTTTTAGGGAGGGGGAATTCTTAAGATTATATGCCTTCTCTCAGTCCTACAAAGCCAGGCTATGTGCTGACACCCTCCCATTTGTTTACTTTCCCCAGAGTGGTGCTGAATGATAAAATTTTATGTGCTTCCTCCCAATATGGCAGAATTGAGGAAGCTTTCTGAACATGCTCACTATCTACAAAGGCTCAATCTTGCTCCCACTGAGTGTACACAAAGTGATCCAGCCATGTGGGGGGTGTGTGTATGTGTGTGTGTGTGTGAGGTACACTTAGTGTTGATGGTGCCCACGGCAACTTGAGGGTATCCACAGGTGAGGCTTTCCCGGTGGCTTGTGGATGGGCTTCCTGATGATTCCACAAAGTGGTTAGTAGGATTAACATCCCTCTGATGCCTCCAAGAGTCCTGGATGCTGTTCTCCAAGCACCTCCCTACCTTCTAGTTTTTCAGTAAACCTCACCTTTCTGGATAGGATAAGAAAGAAGTCGGGCTCTTTGGCAGCATCCTGAATAGCTGGGAAAGCCAGTCACTCACTCACATGCTCTCACTTTCTCCCATGGGAGAAATCATAGGCCAAGAAAGTCTCTCTTGGAACTGAGCTTTGCTTCCTTGGAGTGATGTGGTTAAAGAGAAACTAGTCTTCTTATCCTCTTTATTGCATCAAATCTTGGATTTTTGTTGTTGTAGTTGCTCCAACACTGTGCCGGAACTTCTCTGCTATACTCCCAGACTTCCACAAAGACACTTTCATCTGTGGGTAATTGTAAAACTTAGTGTCCTTTGGGGAAAAGAGGGTAGAAAAGTCTTATTTTGCCATTTTGATGATATCACTCCTCTGTTTTCTTATTGATATTTTGTTTGGATGTTCTATCCATTATTGAAAATGGGTATTGAAATCCACTGTTGTGGATTTCAGCTGTCAATGTTTGCTTCATATGTTTGGAGGTTCTGATATTGGGTGCACATATATTTATAAGTGTCATATCTTCTTGATGAATTGGCCCTTTTACTATTATATGATGTCCTTCTTTGTATCTTTTGATAGTTTTTGTTTTAAAGTCTGTTTTGTCTGATACAAGTTTTGTCACTCTTTCTCTCACTTAGTTAGCATTTTTATGGAATATCTTTTTCATTACTTCACTTTCAGCCTGTTTATGTCTTTAAACATAAAGTTATTTTCTTATAGATGGCATATAGATGGGTCTTTAAAAAATTGATTCAATTTTTAAAAATTGGTATCTTTCTGTGTGTGTGTGTGTGTGTGTGTGTGTGTGTGTGTGTGTGTCAAAAATAGGTATCTTTTGACTGGGGAGTGTATTTTTAAAGTCATTATTGATAGGGAAAGATTTACTCTGATCATTTTGTTAATTTTTTGGGTCTCTTTTTAGCTTTCTGTCTCTGTTTTCCTCTCTTGCTCTTTCCTTTTTGTTCTATTGATTTTTAAAAATTTTCATTTTCATTACTTTCTTATTTTTTCCTACATATCTTTTATAGATATTTTCTTTGTGGTTACTATAGGGCTTACATAAAGCATTCTATAGTTATAACAGTCTATTTTATATTGACAACAATTTGATTTCAATTTCACACAATAACTCTACTGTTTTACTCTCCTTTTAATGTTCTTGTTGTCACAGATTATATCTTTTTTATATTTTGTATTTATTAACATGTTTTTATAGTCTGTGTTTTGTATACTTTTGTGTTTCTGTTTAGATTCCATTAATTTCAGTTTGAACGACTCTCTCTGGTATTCCTTATAGGGCAGGTCTAGTGGTGATAAGCTCTCAAGCTTTTGTTTATCTGGGAAAGTCTTTATTTTTGCTTTGTTTTTTAAGAATTGTTTTGCTGGATAGAGTATTATTAGTTGGCAGGATTTTTTTTTTCTTTCAGCACTTTTAATATATCATCCCACTCCTTTGTTGTCTTCAGGGTTTCTGCTGAGTAATCTGTTGGTAGTATTGTAGGGGTTCCTTGTATGTGAGAAGTCACTTTTCTCTTACTGATTTCAAAATTCTCTCTTTGTTTTAGACTTCTGATGCTTCGATTATAATGTACCTTGGTGTGAAATTCTTTAGGTTTCCTTTTTGGAGACATTTAGGTTTCTTCAAACGGGGTATCAATTTTATCTCCCAGATTTGGGGAGTTTTAAGCGATTATTTTCAAATAAACTTTCTTTCCCTTTCTGTCTTCTTCTGAGACTCTGTAATGTGTATACTGGTTTGTTTTATAATGTACCATTTGTCCTTTCAGTTCTTTACTTTTTTTTTTTTTTTTTTTTTTTGCGGTACGCGGGCCTCTCACTGCTGTGGCCTCTCCCGCCGCGGAGCACAGGCTCCGGACGCACAGGCTCAGCGGCCACGGCTCACGGGCCCAGCCGCTCCGCGGCATGCGGGATCCTCCTGGACCAGGGCACGAACCCGTGTCCCCTGCATCGGCAGGCGGACTCCCAACCACTGCGCCACCAGGGAAGCCCTCAGTTCTTTACTTTTTCATTTTTATCTTTTTTCTTTCTATGATAGGATAATTTCAAATGACCTGTCTTCAAGTTTGCTGACTCTTTCTTCTGTTTTATCAAATCTCGTATTGAACCCCTCTACTGAATTTTAAATTTCAGTTATTGTATTTTTTAGCTCCAAAATTTGTGTGGTGTTTTTTAAAGTATTTTCTATCTCTTTGTTGAAATACTCATTTTGTTCTTGCAACATTTTACTGAGGTAGTTAAGAGTTTCTATGATGGGCATTTTGAAATCTTTGTCAGGTAATTCATATACATACATTTCTTTAAGATAAGTTTCTGGAGCCTTTTATTGGGCCATGTTTCTTTCTTCTTGCTCCTTGACACTATGTGTTAATGTCTGCACATGTGAAAAATCTACCACCTCTCTACAGACTGGATTCATACAGAGGAAAACCTTCTCCATTCAGCCAGGCTAGAGGTTCTGGAAACCTGTCACACCTATTGTGTTGATGTGTCTTCCCTGGACTTGTGTATGTAAATTCTTAATTAGAAGGGGTTCTCTTTTTTACAGGAGTTCATGATCTCTTGCTCCCTCTGGTATCTCTCTGCTGTTCTGCAGACCCTGTGGAGCAGCAGCCTACCACCCAACTCTTGTTTGTTTGTTGGTTTTGTTTTCACAAGTCCCCAGGCTTGTAGTGTATGTGGAGGCTGGTCAGTGCTCTGAGAGATACAAGACAGATAACAGTCCCTTGGCATAGTTCTTTGAAAAGTCTGAACATTGGACATATATTTGAGTCTTCTCCTTCCTTCCCCAGGGAGAATCTTGAAACTGTTTTCTCAAACGCATTGTTCTGAGCTGGGGAGAGGAGCTTTGACTTTTGAGTGCATACTAGTCTAAACTGTCATCTTTGTTCTTAGTGGTCCCTAAACAACTAGAATATTCTGGGTCCCATTAGTACATCAAGACAGGCAATACAGAAGCTAGGGCCTCAGGCATCCCCCTGAAAAGCTGAAATGTGGGTGAATGTTCCAATTCTTTTCCTCCCCAGGAGGAAGCTGGGATTGGGGGGGGGGGGTTGCCTGCTTGTATACTAGCTCATATTGAATGTATACTCGTTGAGTGTATACTAGCTCATATTATCACCTTTGTTCTCAGCAGCTCCCAACCTTAGGCCCTTTCCTCTCAGTGTTGAGATTCAATCCAGACAGAAACCAGTCCCACAGTAGCCCCCCAAAAAGTCTGAGCTTTGGACACATGTTTTAGTCCTTTTCTTCACTTCCCAGGGGCAAGCTGGGAGCTGACATTTTCCTCCTGATTAGTGGTGCTGAGATAGGAGGAAGAATTATTGCTAGAGGGCATCACAAATTTACCTTCTGGCTTCTGTATTGCTGGTTCATCTTCAACCCATTCTGCAGGAACCTCTCACCTGGTCTCTGCATTTCTCACAAAGAGAATTGGTCCTTGTATTGTTGTTGAATTGGTATCTCCATGGGGAGGAGAGTCTAGGGTTTTCTGTTCTGCCATCTTCCTGATGTCACCATCTTGACTTCTTAACTTAGATGTGGCCATGTGATTTCCTTAGGTCAGTTTAGCATGAATTGGTCATGTGTGGAAGCATTAGGGTCCAGTGTGTGCTTCCCTTCATTCTCTCTTTTCCTTTGCTGCTGTGGCTAGGAATGTTGCAGATAGTAAGATTTATATCAGCCCTAGTTCCAAAGTGATAATGTTGAGCAGAACCTCTAGGTAAACTTTAATGAACATGGAGTAGGGACAGGAAATAGATCTTTGTATTTAAGCCACTGGAATTTTACAATTGTTTGTTACTTCAACATAATCTCACCTATCTCAGTTTATACAGTTTGCAATGATACAATCATAAATGATATGGCCGATTTTTTGTTCTGTTCTTCTTTAGTTTGGGCATCAGGGTACTGTTAACATTGTAAAATGAAATGGAGAAAAATGTGTCTTTTTCTAAATTTTTTATAGGTTATATAGCATAGATATTCTGTAATCCTTGATGGTTTCATAGACATTTCCCCTAAAACTCTTTAGCCTTATGACATTTTTAGCAGTAGATTTTCAGTATTTTCCCCTGAGGATATTAGTCTATTCAAGTTTTTTTGTATTTCATTAAATATATTTGGTAATATATTTTGTGAGAACGTTATTTACTTTGTCTAGACTTATATCACTTTTGATACAAAGATATATAAAATATTGTCTTATAATTTTAAAATATCTTCTATTTTCTATAGTTATATTCTTTTTGTATTTCTTGTATTTACTGGAAGAAGTAAAAGTAGTAGTTTAGAGCTCAGGCTCTGGAGCTGAACTTCTTGGGTATGAATTCAAGCTCAGCCAGTTATTAATCATATAACTTTGGTTAAACTAATTACCTTCTCTGTCCCTCAGTTTTCTCATGTACAGATGAAGGAATAATATTTTGTGCTTCAAAGAATCATTTTGATAATTAAGACATAAACTTGAGAACTTAAAGTGGTCCCGGACATTTTCACAAGTTTCTGATGGAATCCAACGTAGTTCCTTCCCTTTTAAAAAATTTAGCTTTTTACAGAACAATAACAACACTGATAACAATAGTACTATGTTATTGACAGGCTTCTAATGCTTCTTCAAATCCCAGAGCAATCATTCTCCTGAAATCAGAGTAGACAGAAATCATGAATTCTAATTCTAACTGGTGAATAGTAGACTGTGCCCTTGGCACTCTCTTCTTTTAAACTTCTAATTAAATTACTTTGTATGATTTTATAACTCATACTATTCTTCTTTTTTTAGTTCTAAGATTATCCTAGCATTAGCAAGTAGGAATTTATCCAAGATAATTACTGTGGCTTTATGACATGACCCTAGTACTAGTAGTCATTGAGAAATTCCCTACTGTTTAGTTTAGTATGACAAGATGTCCCATGCTGTCTTGCACATTTCCTGTCTTGCACGTTTCCTGTCTCATAGCTGGAATCAGCTCTTTTTCCTAGGAGCCGTGATTTTTTTTAATGGCAAATGTTATTAGAAACCAAGATCTGAAAACTAATTGTGCCCATCGGTACTGGGGTAGCTTTGAGGTACATTGAGCAGTCAGACTAGAAAATACAAATACACGTGTGTGTCTATATGTATATATATATATTTATACACACATACATATACATATTCATACATACATATACCTACAAACACACACATGTGTGTATGTGCATGCATATATACATAGACATATTTAGAAATTATGAGTTTCTTACAGATACTTTCAATTCTAATCTATCCCCTCAAGGCTTGTTCTTGCCTTCTTCCACTTCTGTGTGCATGTCCCTTCTTTCATAGTGTAAATCCTGACTTCGCACAACATCAGCCTATTTACTTGTTTGCTCAATCCTGTAAAACTCTAAAAATGTTTTAGAACTGACTGATTAGCTTATACCATTAGAAAAACAAACCATGTAAAATATTTCATGATTTTATTTCTCTTACCCAAGATTGAGAGTGTAGTACTGTATTCATGAGTTAGTTGGATTAGTGCCTTTTTAATTTAAGTTCAGTTGATTTATTTCTTAAGTTGCTTTCCTGTTTAGTGCACTCGTCATATCCTTGTTAATATAATTTTTTGGAATATATAGAATATCAACCTACTTTCAAAAGAGACCAAGAGAGAGGGAGAGGGAGAGGGAGAGGGAGGGACAGAGAGAGAGAGAGAGAGAGAGAGAGAGATCATCTTTTCCTGAATCCCTTCCCCTACATTCCCCAGTTTACCCCTTCTGTTGCAAGTAACCATCTATTATATCGTTTTCTGGTTTATTATTTCTGTATTTCATTTTGTAAATGTAAGTGTCTCTATTTTTCTTAATTTTCCCCCTTCCCCTTCTTTCTTACCTCAGAGGTAATATGCTAGATATCTGCTTTTTCACTTTTATTTTTCACTTAACATTCTTTCTTGGAAATTCTTTCATGTCAGTTTCTAGAAAACTTATTCATTTTTACAGCTGTATATATATAGTTTATAGTATATTTCTTAGGTTATTCAAGCAATAGTCTGTGAATATTTAGCTGGTTTTGAATATTATGCAATTACAAATGATGCTGTGATAAGTAACCTTGTGCATATGTGTCTTCATTGTTTGGCCTATGATTGTAACCTGAAGTATAAATAACCGAAGAAAACTAGAGACTAATAGAAATATATTCAAAACACTCATTAAAACTTTTCTCACAATTTTCATGTCATACCTAGCATTATGGTAATTTATTTTTAACTTTATCAAAATGAAAGAAAGTTCTGCTGTACACTTGTATAAAGTTGAAGTTTAGGTATTTCACAATAGATATATATTTTCTATTCAGTGGGCTAAATGCATTTCTTGATGTAGGTTATGATGAAGCATCAGATGAAAAGCTTATGCTTAACCATCAGGATTCAGTGTCAAAACGCCAAACACAAGTAAAGAAACAAAGAACTTTCAAAAGGGAAAGACTCTCTAGTAAGTACAATAATTATGAATAACTTCATATTATTTTAAATTAAACTCATCAGAAGATCTTTTTTCTTTGCTTCCTGAAGATAATATCTCAGCATATGTTTTGCAGAAATTTTACATGTTGATTTTTTTTTTTTTTTTTTTTTGCGGTACACGGGCCTCACTGTTGTGGCCTCTCCCATTGTGGAGCACAGGCTCCCGACGCGCAGGCTCAGCGGCCATGGCTCACGGGCCCAGTTGCTCTGCGGCATGTGGGATCTTCCCGGACCAGGGCACGAACCCGTGTCCCCTGCATCGGCAGGCGGACTCTCAACCACTGCGCCACCAGGGAAGCCATACATGTTGATTTAAAGTATGAATACCCTAAGACAACTAGAGAGCAAAACTGAAATTATTGATACAATTTGGTTGGAATTTCTGATCATAAGACTATTTCATTCTCAGTATCCATTAAGGGCAATAATAGGTCAATAGTTGTCTCACTAAGGCTGTGTACCTTTCAGCCAACCTGGGAAATTTCTGCTCCAAAAGATCAGTGGGTGCCTCTCACCTATGTCAGTGTCTTTTTGCTATAGGCTTCGATGGGTGAAAAGAGGTCAGTAACTTAAAAACCAAATGGGGATCAGGTGGGTCCGAGGGAAGGCAGCTTGAATGGCCTGATGGAAGTCCTCCAGAGCATCCTGTTGGTTGGGTCTCCACTCAGAGGTAATAGCCTTTATGCTAACCCCACAGATATGTGCCATCAAACCCCTGTGGGCAGAATGCAAATGTGTTAGTACTCAGAGGGTCCCATCAATATTCAGACTTTTTTTTTTATAATTTGGGGAAGGGAGGGCCAAAAGATATGCAAACATCTCCTCTAGAGTAAGATTTTTATCTGCTGCCCTGGAATTTCACTTGGATACTAAGTCCTTGTCTATATTAATGACCCAGCCATGTTGCCACATATGGATCAACAGGGTGTGCAGTCCTGTGGGATGGTGCCTTTGCCTGGGCCCACCAGAAGGATGTCATCAATATAGTAGAAAGCTATTATTCCCTCTGTGAGTGGGACTTTTTCTAAGACATGCTCTATCCATTGAAGATAGGCAGATGGGGAATTTAGGGAGCCCTGTGGAAGGACATTAGTGGCATATTTCAATTAATTCTACATAAGGGTGAACTGATCCTGGTCATTTGCATGAAGAAGGTTGCTGAAAAGAGAGTTCAAGTTGTTGGTTGCTGTATACCAAGTTCCTTCACCTTGGGCAATAGCTTCTGTGACAGTCACAGTGCCAGGTTGGTACTAACACTCTGTGCAGCCTTAATTACTTAGTCTGTAGGCACCTGATGTTTTGTGCACAGGCCTGTTAAATGGAGAAATAGTCTATGGAATTTGTTGGCTTCTTTAAGCTCAGCAACAAGGGCAGTTATTTCTTTTTTACACCCAGGGAGTCAATATTGCTTTTGGTAGATATGGGCACTAGGTTCTGGTAGTTGGGTCGCTCAAGATCTTCCACCTGCCCCATTAAAATATCCTAACTGCAGCAAATCCCGTCACAACATGAGAGTGGATGCGAGTGGTGGGTCACATAAATAATACATCTATACCGACAATATATTCAGTAGTAGAGGCCATAGCAATGCACTGTACGGTAGTGTGGCCTGGAAAAGGTTTCTGTTTGTGATGGTGGCCCCAAACCAGACAGCATTATCTGTTTTCCCCACATCCTGGTGCCAGGGCTTGTGGGGATTACAGTTATCAGTGTACCGCCATCCAGAAGGCCCAAGAAATGTAATTCTCGCCTGCCTGCAATTGTACTGGAATAGGCCCTCATATATCTTCACTGGGGATGTAGGAACCTTGGTATAACCCTATCTTGTTTTTTATTTATTTTTATTTATTTATTTTTTTTTGTGGTATGCGGGCCTCTCACTGTTGTGGCCTCTCTCGTTGCGGAGCACAGGCTCCGGACGCGCAGGCTCAGCGGCCATGGCCCACGGGCCTAGCCACTCCGCGGCATGTGGGATCTTCCCGAACCGGGGCACGAACCCGTGTCCCCTGCATCAGCAGGCGGACTCTCAACCACTGCGCCACCAGGGAAGCCCTTGTTTTTTATTTTTGAAAGCTGTGATCAGGGTCAGTGTATGTGGAGTTCTTTGATCCATCTCAGAATTCACTGATAAAGGTAGCGAGAATAGCACTTGCATTATTCATAGCGGCCACCACAAAGTGGACTGTAGTGGGGCTACATGCTGGGTCCTCATGGCCCATCATCTAACAATGAGTATCTTGGTGGAGAGCATTAATTTGCTGCTTTCAGACCCCACTGTATGGTAATCAGGCCCATAGATTTTTAGGTAAGGTCATTGCCCATAACATCCAGTAGAGGGAGCATTATTACCATTTTTACATCACTTTTTCTTTCTGGGCAGCAATTTCTGCATGCCTGAAAATTTGCCAATTAGGATCTGACTGTGTCACAACTGACTGACACAACTTATGAGGAAATTTGATTGAGCTTGATAACCAATAGGATTCACAAAAGTGAACTTAGAAATCTGAGTCTGTTAAGACCCAAGTCTAAGTTCTCTCCAGGTCACTGGGCAAAGTGATTCCAAAGTCCTATACATTCTTTTATATTAAAGGCATGAGTCTCGGTGTCAGGACTTAGAACTAACAATAGTCATAGAGTATAACTCAGCTTTCAGGGTCTCTGATGACTTTTAGGTCTGTCTCTGGAGAACCATAGCCATTAGCTAGGGAATTGGTTCCCTAGCTCTCTTAAGAGTCCCTCTGTTAGATCTCTAATTTGACTCATCAGTGGAACTTGACCAGAGTTTGGAGGCTAAAGTGAAGGTCCAATGTTCCCTTCAAACTGAAAGTCTTATTTAACAATTTGTGAGAACTTTCTAAGGTGCTCTGTGGCCTCCACCAGCACTTTCTGAGGCTCACAGGCTAAGTGTCCCATTGGATCCTCACACTCTTGCAGTTGATCCATTTGCAAAGTCCAAGGGTGGCCCAAATCTTCTCTCACACCTCCTAAAAGTGCTTTGTAGGATCTACAGCATTATATTGATCACTTTGCTCACTGTACCGGTTTCTCAGAGAGCTAGAGAGCTGCCGGTTGTCAAGTTGGCCAATTAAGATAACAAACTAAACAAAGTAAAATTCTGCCTTTTTTCACTTACTCTGATAGTATAAGCAAGGATCTAAACAGAAAAGGGCTGAAGCTCTACCAGTCTTCCATTTTCCCCACAGAACAGCACTAGGCAAGGGTCAGGTGTATCATTATAGACAGGAGAGAGTGGGGGCAACATCTCACTGCCCCAAACAAAAGGCTCCTGCTGTCTTAAGGACACTGGGCCCAGGGGAAGGATGAGGAGGCAGAGTTTGGAGCAGATAAGTACTTTACACCGAATCAGACTGAGAATAGTGTCTTCCAGGTCTATCTTTAAGGTGGCGTAGGTAGAGGCATCTGAACAGTACAGGTTCAGTACATCTGAACCTCTGAATGGAGGTTCCTAGGCCAGAATGCAGATAAATGTAAGATCATGGTCATCTAGAAGTGGAGGTTAAGGGTCAGCCTGACTGCAGCTACTTCTAGTGCCTGCAGTGTATACATCAAGTCAGTGTGGGGTTGGAGGCTTTTCCCTGTAAGAACTGCCAGGTAGGTTTGTAATTGCTTATGGGGCTGAAAGATCATATACAGGGTTTTGACTTGCAGTTGGAATCTCAGTGTATGTATACACACACACACACACACACACACATTCATACGTACCTACACCTACATACACATAAAAGTGAACATATATATGCATATACACATACATAGGCATATTTAGAAATTATGAGTTCTTACAGGCACCTTCAATTCCAGTTAATATCCCTAGGGCTTGTTTTTGCCTGCCTTCATTTTATATGTGGATGTCCTTCCACAGTGAGAATCCTGACTTTGAGCAACATCAACACATTTATATATTCACTCCATCCTATAATACTTCTAAAATTGTTTCAGTCACTTAGCTGATACTAGGGGAAAAAACCTACTAAATTTTTTGTGATTTTTTTTTTTTTTTTTTTTTTTTTTGCATCCCACTTTCTTGCCTAAGACTGAGAGTATATGTCAAATACTGTTGATGAACTACTTGGATTTGTGCTTATTTTTTTCCTGCAGTAGGTTGATTAAGGTTGCTTCCAACGTTAGTCTTTTTATTTTTTACTTTAGTTTTATTTTTGGAATATGTAAAACATGACCCTTTTCTAAAAGTAATAAATATGCAAAAATATATATAAAGCATCATTTCTTTCTTATTCCTTCCCTACATTCCTTAGTCCTCACCCTCCTTTAGTAGGTATCCAACTAAATTGTTTTTTGGTTTGTCTTTTCTGTGTTTCATTGAAAAAATAACTTTTTTTCCTCTTTATGTATTTATTTCTTATGTCCCTTTCTTTCTTTTACCAAAGGTGAAAAAGATAGCATGCTAAATATTCTTTTTTTTGTGTGGTATGCGGGCCTCTCACTGTTGTGGCCTCTCCCATTGCGGAGCACAGGCTCCGGACGCGCAGGCTCAGCGGCCATGGCTCACGGGCCTAGACGCTCCGCAGCATGTGGGATCTTCCCGGACTGGGACACGAACCCGTGTCCCTGCATCGGCAGGCAGACTCTCAACCACTGCGCCACCAGGGAAGCCCTAGATATTCTTTATTTCAGTTTTTTTTTTCATTTATTGTTGCCTCCTAGAAATCCCTCCAGTTCGTTTTATAGAGACCTTTTGCATTTCTTTTACAGTAGTAGGTACACTTGTTATACTACATCATATACCATAATTTATACTTCACCATCGTTTATAATATATACTTTAATTTATTCAACCAATCTTCTATGCTTATATATTTTGCTGCTTTTAACTATTTTGCAATTACACATAATATTGTAATGAAACACTTGTACTTACACATTTTCTTTTTTTTTTTTAAGAAGTCAACATAGGTTTGTGTTTTTCTTTAACATCATTATTGGAGTATAATTGCTTTACAATGGTGTGTTAGTTTCTGCTTTATAACAAAGTGAATCAGCTATACATATACATATATCCCCATATCTCCTTCCTCTTGTGTCTCCCTCCCACCCTCCCTGTCCCACCCCTCTAGGTGGTCACAAAGCACTGAGCTGATCTCCCTGTGCTGTGCGGCTGCTTCCCACTAGCTATCTATTTTACATGGGGTAGTATGTACACAATTTCATTGTTTGGCCTATAAATATGTATTTACCTAAAGTATAAATAACACAAGAAAACTAGAGACTAATATAAAACATATTTGATGTCTAGGAATGTTTATGAAACACTGAGACTGTTTCACCATACATCTATCAAAAATGATCTCACAATTTTCATGTGGATCTAGCATTGTGGCAATTTATTTAAAACTTTATAAAAATGAGAGAAGATGCTGCTGCATAATTATTATAAATTTGAAATTAGAGATTTCACAATAAATCTATTTTCCCATTTAAGTGGAGTGAATGTATCTCTTTTTGAAGCTCATGATAAAGTACCAGATAAGAAGCTTATGCATGAGAATCAAGATTCAGTGTCAAAAATCCAACAGCAAGTAAAGAAAGAAAGAAATCTCAGAAGGGAAGGACACACTAGTAAGTATAGTAATTATAGAAAATTTTTAAATATTTTAAATTAAACTCATCAAATGAGCTTTTTTGTTTGGTTCATGGATATGTATTTGGGCATGCATTTTATTTTATTTTATTTTTTAAATTAAGTCAATTTATTTATTTTTAATTTTTTGGCCTCGCTGCATGGCATGTGGGCTCTTAGTTCCCCAACCAGGGATCAAACCCGCGCCCCCTGCAGTAGAAGTGCAGAGTCTTAACCACAGGACCAGCAGGGAAGTCCTGGGCATATACTTCATAGAAAATTTCTACTTTGACCTAAAGTGTTAAAACCCTAAGATAATTAGAGAACAGAAACAAAAGTATTGATACCTTTTGATTGAGATTTCTAGTACTAAGATTATTTTAAGGCCTTGGGTTATGTACTCAGTATGATTCAATAACAGACCATCAACTGACTCTTAAAGGGTGTACACTTCTGAGCTCTCTCCAGGAGATTTGGGTCCATAAGTTCAGCAGTTAACTCTGACATGTCTGTGGCAGTGTCCTTTAGTCATAGCCCATAGTTGGTGAACAAAGAGGTGCTGAGACCTGTAACTCAAACAGGAGATGTGGATCACAGGGACCAAAGGGAATGGTCAAATTCAACATCATGAGATTTTTCCATATGTTTTTTTCAAGAAATTTTATAGTTTTAGGTCTTAAGTTTCAGTCTTTAACCCATTTTGAATTAATTTTTGTGTATGATGTAAGGTAAACATCCAACTTTATTGTTTTACATGTAGATATCAGTTTATTCACCTATTTCTTGGAGACACTGTTCTTTCCCCATAGATTGTTCTTGACACCCTTATTAAAGGTCATCAACTATACATGTGAGGGTCTAAGCTCTTTAATCTATTCCATTGGTCTGTATGTCTGTCTTTATGCCCCTACCACACTATTTTGATTACCTGTGCTTTGTAATATGTTTTGAAATTAGTAAATGCTAGAGGTATAAATTCGTTATTCTTTTTCAAGATGTTTTGGCTATTTGGGATCCTTTGAGATCCTGTATAAATTTTAGCATGCGTTTTTCTATTTCTTCTGCCAAAAATGCACTTGGATTTTTATAGGGATTACACTGAATCTGTAGATTGCTTTGGGTAGTACTGAGACCTTAACTATATTAAGTTTTCAAATCCAGGAACATGGGATGTTTTTTCATTTATTTGTCTCTTCTTTAATTTCTTTCAGCAGTGTTTTTTTTAATTAATTTTTATTGGAGTATAGTTGCTTTACAATGTTGTATTAGTTTCTACTCTACAGAAAAGTGAATCAGCTATACGTATACATATATCCCCTCCTTTTTGGATTTCCTTCTCATTTAGGTCACCCCAGTGCATTTAGTAGCGTTCCCTGTACTATACAGTAGGTTCTCATTAGTTGTCTATTTTATACATAGTATCAATAGTGTATATATGTCAATCCCAATCTCCCAATTCATCCCATCCCCTTCCATTCCCCCTTGGTATCCATACATTTGTTCGCGAGTCTGTGTCTCTGTTTCTGCTTTGCAAATAAGATCATCTATACCATTTTTCTAGATTCCACATATATGCGTTAATATATGATATTTGTTTTTCTCTTTCTGGCTTCACTTTCATGTTGTGGCTATCGTCAATAGTGCTGCACTGAACATTGGGGTGCATATAGCTTTTTGAATTTTGTTTTTCTCTGGGTATATGCCCAGTAGTGGGATTGCTGGGTCATATGGTAGTTATATTTTTAGTCTTTTAAGGAGCCTCCATACTTTTCTCCATCATGGCTGTATCAATTTACATTTCCACCAACAATGCAAGAGGGTTCCCTTTTCTCCACACCCTCTTCAGCATTTACTGTTTGTAGATTTTTTTGATGATGGCCATTCTGACCAATGTGAGGTGATACCTCATTGTAGTTTTGATTTGCATTTCTCTAATAATTAGTGATGTTGAGCATCTTTTCATTTGTTTGTTGGGCATTTGTATGTCTTCTTTGGAGAAATGTCTATTTAGGTCTCCATTTTTTGATTGGGTCGTTTTTTTGATATTGAGCTGCATAAGCTGTTTGTCTATTTTGGTGATTAATCCTTTGTCAGTTGCTTCATTTACAAATATCTTTTCCCATTCTGAGTGTTGTCTTTTCATCTTGTTTATGGATTCCTTTGCTGTGCAAAGGTTTTAAGTTTAATTAGGTCCCATTTGTTTATTTTTGTTTTTATTTCCATTTCTCTAGGAGGTGGGTCAAAAAAGATCTCACTGTGATTTATGTCAAAGAATGTTCTGCCTATGTTTTCCTCTAAGAGTTTTATAGTGTATGACCTTACATTTAGGTCTTTAATCCATTTTGAGTTTATTTTTTTGTTATGGTGTTCTAATTTCATTCTTTCACATGTAGCTGTCCGTTTTCCGAGCACGACTTATTGAAGAGGCTGTCTTTTCTCCATTGTGTATTCTTGCCTCCTTTGTCATAGGTTAGGTGACCATAGGTGCATGGGTTTATCTCTGGGCTTTCTATCCTATTCCATTGATCTATATTTATGTTTTTTTGCCAGTACCATGCTGTCTTGATTACGGTGGCTTTGTAGTATAGTCTGAAGACAAGGAGCCTGATTTCTCTGGCTCCGTTTTATTTTATTTTTATTTTTTTACTGTTCCTTTTTTTTCTGGCTCTGTTTTTCTTTCTCAAGATTGCTTTGGCTATTTGGGGTCTTTTGTGTTTCCATACAAATTGCAAAATTTTTTGTTCTAGTTCTGTGAAAAATACCATTGGTAATTTGATAGGGATTGCATTGAATCTGTAGATTGCTTTGTGTAGTATAGTCATTTTCACAATATTGATTCTTCCAATCCAAGAACATGGTATATCTCTCCATCTGTATCATCTTTGATTTCTTTCATCAGTACTTTATAGGTTTGCATGCACAGGTCTTTTGCCTCCTTAGGTAGGTTGATTTCAGCAGTGTTTTATAGTTTTCAGTGTACATGCCTTTTGCCTCCTTGGTTAAGTTTATTCCTACATATTTTATTATTTTTGATGAATTGTTTTCATAGTTTACTTTTCATATTGTACATTAATAGTTTGTAAAAATGTAACTGATTTTTACATGTTGATTTTGTACCCTGAAACTTTGCTGAATTCATTTATTAATTCTCCTGGGGGTTTTTTTGTGTGTGTATGCATGTGTGAATCTTTAGGGTTTTCTATGTATAAGGACATTTTATCTATGAACAGATAATTTTACTTCTTCCTTTCTAATTTTTATATCTTGTATTTCTTTTTTTGCCCAGTTGCTGTTGTTAGGACTTCTAGTACTATGTTGAATAGAAGTGGTGAGAGTGGGCATCCTTGCCTTATTTTTGATCTCAAAGGAAGTTTTTAGTTTTTCATCACTGAGTGTGATGTTAGCTGTTAGGGCTTTGCTTATATAGTCTTTATTATATGTGGGTATTTTGCTTTTAATCTTAGTTTGTTGAGTGTTTTGTTTAATCATAAAAGGATGTTTAATTTTCTGTATCAGCTGAGATGGTCATGTGTGTTTTTTTTTTCCTTCATGCTATTAATATGATGTGTCACATTAATTGATTTTCATGTATTAAATCAACCTTGCATTCCAGGAATAAATCCCACTTGGATGTGGTATTTAATCCTTTTAATGAGCTCTTGAATTCTGTTTGCTAGTATATTGTTGAGTTTTGCATCTGTGTTCATCAGGTATACTGGCCTGTAATTTTCCTTTCATATAATCCCTTTGTCTGACTTTGGTATCAGGTTAATACTGGCTTCATAGAATGAGTTTAAAAGTTTTCCTATTCATTTCTTTGGATGAGTTTGATGAGGACTAGTGTTAGTTTTGTTGTTGTTAATGTTTGGTAGCATTCTGCAGTGAAGCTGTCTGGTCCTGGGTTTCTATCTGTCGGGAGGTTTTTGATTACTGATTTAATCTACTAGTTACTGTTCTTTCAGATATTCTGTTTATTCATGATTCAGTTAGTAGGTTGCGTTTCTTAGAATTCATTTTTTTCTAGGTATTTCAGATAGTTGGCATACAGTTCATAATGTTCTCTTATAATAATTTTTATTCCTATGGCATTGGTTGTAATGCCTCTTCTTTCATTTCTTATTTAATTATTTGAGTCTTTTCCCTTTTTTCTTAGCTAATGTAACTAAATGTTTTCAATTTTGTTGGTCTTTTCAAAAAACCAACTCCTGGTTTTATTCATTTTCTTTATTGTTTTTCTCTTCTCTGTTTCACTTACCTCTGCTCTAATCTTTATTATTTCCTTCCTTCTGCTATCTTTGGGTATAGTTTTATCTTCTTTTTCTAGTTCCTTGAGTTGTAAAGTTAGGTTGTTTATTTGAAATATTTCTTCTTTTTTAATGTAATAAGCATTCATAGCTATAAATTTCCCTCTTAGCACTGCTTTCATTGCATTGCATATATTTTGTTATGTTGTGTTTTCATTTTCATTTGTCTCAAGATAATTTCTAATTTCTCTCGCAATTTCTACTTCACCCATTGTTTTTTTTGAGAATATATTTTTATATTTCCCACATATTTGTGGATTTTCAAGTGTTTCTGCTACTGTTAATTTCTAGTTTCTTTCCATTGTGATCAGAAAAGTTATTTTGCGTAATAACAGTATCCTGGAGAATGTTCCATGTGTACTTGAGAAAAATGTATTCTGATGTTGTTAGGTGGAGGTTTTTTTGCATATATCTATAATGTCCAATTGGCCTATAGTGTTGTTCAAATCCTCTAATTTTCTTATTGATCTTTTTTCTGGTTGTTCTTTCCATTATTGAAAATGAGGTATTGAAGTCTCCTACAATTTTTGTTTTATGGTCTATTTCTCCATTCAATCTGGTTAATGTTTTCTTCATGTATTTAGGAGTTCTCATGTGTGATGAATATATGTTTATATATATAAACACTATAATGTTTATATTTATAATGTTACATATTCCTGGAGAATTGACCTTTTTATTATTATATGATGTCTTACTTTGTCTCTTTAACAGGTTTTGACTAAAGTCTCTTCTGTCTGATATTATAGTATAGCCATCACTATTCTCTTTTGGTTATCATTTGCATGGGGAATCTGTTCCCATCCTTTCACTTTCAGTCTATATATGTCCTTAGACCTAAGTGAATCTCTTGTAGACAGCATTATAGGTGGGTCTTAATTTTTATACGTACAGCTACTCTGTGTCCAGGGAGTTTAACCTACTTACATTGGTAGGTTGTGTGTTTCTAAGAATTTATCCATTTCTCTAGGTTATCCAATTAGTTGGCATACAGTTGGTTAGGAAAGGACTTACTTTTGCCATTTTGTTAATTATTTCCTGTATGTCTCATAATTTTTTGCTCCTCATTTCCTATTTTACTTTCTTCCTTTGTCTTTCATTGATTTTTTTTGGCAGTGGCATGCTTTAATTCTCTTCTCATTTCCTTTTGTGTATTAGTCTTCTCAGGCTGCCATAACTGAAAGCCATAGACAGGGTCACTTAAAAAAAAAAAACAGAAAATTATTTATTACAGTTCTGTAGGTGAAGTCCAAAATCTAGGTGCTAGTAAGTTAGATTTCATTCTGAGATGTCTTTTCTTGGCTCATAAGTGTCCACCATCTATTGTGTACCCACATGACCTCTTCTTTGTGTGCAAATGGAGAGAGAGAGAGATAGAGAATGAAAGCTCTGGTGTCTCTTTTTATTAGGGCAACAATCACATCAGATCAGGGTCTTACCCTTATGATGTCATTTAACCTTAATTACTTCCCTTCCCCCCATCTCCAAAACCATCACATTGGAGGTTAGGGCTTCAACATATGAATTTTGGGAGATACAAACATGTATCCATAACATGAATAGTCTATAAATGTTTTTGTTATGGTTACAATAATATATTTTATACCAGTAACAAGTTAACTTCAAACACATACATACTTCTGTCACTAAACTGTACTCCTTTAAAGCTCTTTCCTCTCACTTTATTTATTGGTGTCACAAATTACATCTTTGTATACTGTGTGCCCATTAACATAGATTTATAGTTATTTTATGCTTTTTCTCCTAATTCTGTATAAGAATTAAAAGGGAAGTTATGCATCAAAATTTCAGTAATATACCTTTCTACATTTGTCCATATATCTTAACCAAAACCTTTATATTATCATACAGCTTCATGATGCCATCTAATATCCTTTCATTTCAACTTGAAAGACTTCCTTTAGTATTTCCGGCAGAGCAGGTCTAGTGGTATGAACTCCGTCAGCTTTTGTTTATCTGTGAAAATCTTAATTTCCCTTTCAGTTTTGAAGGACAGTTTTGCCAAATATCATATGCTTGGTTGACAGTTTTTTTCTTTTGGCACTCTGAAAGTATCATCCCACTGTCTTATGGCCTTCAAGGTTTCTGAGAAATTCATTTATAATCTTATAGAGGCTCCCTTGCACATGACAAATTGTATTTCTCTTGCCTCTTTTAAGATTTTCTCTTTTTCCTTGACTTCTGACAGTTTGACTACATTGTGTTTCGGTGTTGGTCTCTTTGGGTTTTTCCTAGTTGGAGTTTATAAAGCTTATTGAATTTGTATATCCATTTCTTTTTAAAATTTGGTAAGTTTTGTCATTTCTTCAAATAAACTCTCTGCTCCCTTTTTTCTCTCTTCTCTTCTGGGACTTTCATAATGCATATCTTGGTCCACCTGATAGGGTCCCATAAATCCTTCATGCTCTCTACACTTTTCTTAATTCTTTTTTCTTTTTGCTCCTCAGATACAATGATTTCACATGACCTGTCTCCCAGTTTGCTGATTTTTTTTCTGCCTGATCAAGTCTGATGGTGAACCCCTTTAGTGAACTTTTCAATTCAGTTATTATATTGCTCAGCACCAGAGGTTTTTTTTATAGTTTCTATATCTTTGTTGATATTCTAATTCTGTTCATGCTTCATTGTCCTGATTTCATTTAGTTTATATTTCTTTCAGCTCATTGAGAATCTTTAAGGCAGTTGTTAAAATTCCTTGTGAGGTAATTCACAGACCTGTGGTTTTTTAGGGTTGGTTTCTGGAACTTTATTTTCTTCCCATGATTGGGACATGTTTCCATGTTTCTTTGTATGCTTTGTCATATTTTGTTGAGATTTGGGAATTTGAAAACATAGCTATCTCTCTCAGTCTTTTCAGATACAGGGGAACACCTTGACTAATCAGCCTGACATGGAGGTTCTGATACTTCTCAAACCTTCGCTGGGGATGTATCTTCTCTGGGCTTGTGTGTACTTTTATTCTAGTGTATATGACTTTTTTTTTTTTTTTTTGGTAGTACGCGGGCCTCTCACTGTTGTGGCCTCTCCTGTTGCGGAGCACAGGTTCCGGACGCACAGGCTCAGTGGCCATGGCTCACGGGCCCAGCCGCTCTGTGGCACGTGGGATCTTCCCAGACCGGGGCACGAACCCGTGTCCCCTGCATCAGCAGACGGACTCTCAACCACTGCGCCACCAGGGAAGCCCTATATGACTTTTTTTTACTCTCCTAATTTCCCTAAGAGGATCTCTCCTGTTTCTTCTCAGGAGATTTTTGTTTTGGTTTCTATTGTATTCCTCCACCTGTAATCTCTTGCTCCTCCATCATTTGCAGAACTTCATAACCCCTGCAGCTCTAATGTGTAACGGCACTTGCCTTTGTTTTCAGCAGTCTCCAACCTGGTATCTAACTATGGAACTGTCCCCATCAGCTTTCCAGATCAGGCAAGACAGCAACCAATGAGTCAGACAGTGCCTAGACATGCCAGAAAGTTGGATGCAAGTGTCACTCTTTTCATCCCAATGGAGGATCTGGAAATTGCGAGACTTCCTTGTGACTGTGGCGCACTGTGGCACACTCTGCCAGGGAGATGGTGGGGCTAACTAAGCTGGGCAAAATGCCATGACCCTTCCTACCCTCTTTGATACAGTTTTTCTTGGTTAGTAATTCACTTGGATGATGCAGCTTCTTAACTGGTTTCTAGAGTTCTCATAATGGTATTTTGGTCTGTATATTGTTATTAACTTAGTGTCTCCATAGGGTAATGAGGGTCTGGAACTTCCTAGTCCTCCGTCTTCCTGATATTTTATCCTATAATTAAGTTTTAACTTAAGTATAAAAGTCCTACGTAGGAAATATAGAGAATGATAGAAAGCACATGTGATGCCTAGGATTATTAATGAAATAATGAGACAGTTTCAATGTATACCCATTAAAACTCTTCTCTTTTCATATTAGATCTAGTATTATGGTAATCTACTTATAAGTCTATAAAATTGAGAAGAATTTATGCTGTACATTTGTTATAAATTTGAAAGTTAGGGGTTCACAATAGATCTGTTTTTCTATTTATTTGATTATATGCTTCTCTTTATGTAGCTCAGTTTGAAGTACCAGATGGAAATCTTCTCTATGAGGATCAAGACTCAATATCAAAAACACAAATGCAAGTAAATACACAGAGAACATTCAAAGGTAATATATACCTTAAGTAGTATAATAATTACAGATAACTTTAAATTATTTTAATTAAACTCAGTAGAAAATATTTTTCTTTGGTTCATGAATATGCATCTGAGATTATATTTTATGCAACATTTATAGTTTCTTTGATGTTAGTTGTAAATACCCTAAGAAAATTAGAGAGCAAAAGTCAAAGTATTCATAACTTACATTGGTATTTCTGGTTGTAATATTATTTCACAGTCATAGGTCATATACTCAGACACCAAGGCTCAATCATAGGCCAATAATTTTCTCAAAAAAGATGCATACCTTTCAGCAGACTGGAAGATTATAGGTCCAAAACTCCAAAGGGTGTCTGTCTGTGACCTATGGTAGTAGCCTTCTACCACAGACTGTACTTGGTGAACAGAGATGTTGCTGAGAGCTGTAACTCTAACAGCAAATGAGGATCAGAGGGCCCCAAGGGAAGGATAGCCTGAGAGGCCTGGTGGAGGGCCTCAAGTGCGTCCTCTTGGTTGTGGCCCCACTGAGAAGAGTGGCCTTTGAAGTAATCTAATAGTAATGAATACCATCAAGAACCACACATGGGGACTATGAGAGTGCAAGTATCCAAATAGTCCCACCAATAGCTGGGCCTCATTTTCAGTTGTTCAAGTAGAGTGTGTCAAAGCTTGGCAGTCTTCTCCTTTGGAATGACACGTTGTGCCCCTCACAGATTTTGCCCAGGGATTTCAGTTAGGTACTGGGTAACTATGTCTTATCTGTAATAATGGTCCAGCCATGTTGCTACATATTGGTCTGTAGGACGTCTAGTTCTTGTTAAGTGGTGCCCTTGTATGGACCTATTTGGATGATGTCATCAATAGACTGGAAGGCTAGTGCTCCCTCTGGGTGTAGGACATTTCTAGGTCAAGACTGTTTGGTGAAAGATAGTTGGGGAATTTATGTAGCTTTATGGAAGGACATTAGTGAGGCAATGCAATCTGTTCCCCATATGACGAACTGATCCTAATCATCCATGTGGACAGAGATTATGCATAGGGTATTTGCACCGTCTATTACAGAATACCAGATTCTCTCACTGTGGACAGTAGCTTCCATGACAGTCACAATATCAGATATAACTAGTGCCTGGGGACTACATCACTGAGCTGCCAATTATCACTGGAGTCTCTACACACACAAGGACATATGCCCAGGTCCACTGAGCTACTGAATGAAGAAACAGTCTCAGGGAGAATTTTTGCTTCATTAAGCTCATCAATAAGGACAGTTATTTACTTTTCTTCTTCACGCATTTGTTTTTGAGGAACAAAGTACTAGATTCTGGTAGTTGAGTAGTTTCACAGTCTTCCACTTGTCTTGCTGAAGTGGTAATTTCTATCAGGGTTTGGGGTGAATGCAAGTAGGGGTTCATGTAAACAGTACTTCTATACCAATAATGCATTCAACAGTGGGGGCTATAACAATGGAGTTTTGAGGTGGCCTGAGTGGGTACACTGTTGTAGGGTCTGGGTAAGTTTCCCATTGGTGGTGGCCGTGGAGTACCACCTCGGCATTATCAGTGTCCTCCTCATCCTGGTGTCGGGGGTTGTGGTGATCACAGTCACCTATGCACCCATGTCCCACAGGCTTGGGAATGCAATTCTGCACATCTCCACTGAACTCTAACTTTATCATAAGTCCTCACATTCCCACTGGATATATGGGGCCCGGCCTAACCCATAGTCTTGTTTATCTTGAAAGCCGTAAAGTCTTGGTAAAAGTTGGCAGAGCATTTTGATTCATGGCAAGGATCACTGGGAAAAGCAGAAACATAGCACCTGTGTTAGTCATAGGCCACAGTAGTGGCCTGTTGGGCCTCCCTTATCCCACTACCTGGCCTTCGGGTCCTTGGTAAATATCCCATCAGTCTACTCCTTTCAGACCCTGTTTTGGGGGTAACACACCCTTTGATCTCTTTAAGGCCTTTGCCCAGATGGTCCGGGGTGGTTACTAGACTACCATTTTTACATCATTCTCTCTTCTGGTCAGTCATTGCTATCTTGGCATTATTCACTATTACTTGTCCAGAAATTTGTCAGTTAAGGTCCAGATTGTGTCGTAGACCAATTGCCCTGACCTTATTAGGATGTTTATCGAGCTTGATGTCCAGCAATAGTGGCACAAATGAACCTAGGAACCTGAATCTGGTAAATAAAAAAAAAAAAACAATCTCATCATCTGCTGTCCTCATTCCCTCATTGTATACCTTAGGCACCACCAGGGTGGCTCATGGAGTCACTATTGCCTTTTCACGTATGCTTAAAACATGTTTTACAAAGGCAAGGATGAGCCATCTGTCGGATCCAAAACAGTACCCAGCTGAGGAAGGAGAGTCTTGGATGTCTGTATTTTTTCATACTCCTTTATTCCACCTCCTTGTGCAGTGTGACCATTGTCAAGGTTCTCCAAGAAATGTTTCTGTATTAGCAACCCGGCAAGGTTACATGATTACTTCTTTAACAAGATACTCCTTTAAATGTGAAGATGAACGACTCACGTCTATAAGGTCTCTTCAGGTCACTGGGTAAAGTGATCCTCAGCACTCTACATTCCTTTTCATTAAATCATGAATTACAGTAACCACTATAGCAAAGGCTGAACACAAGTTCCAGGAGCATTAGATCTAACAGTAGTCACTGAGTACAACTCAGCATGCAGGGTCACCAACAACTTTTGATCCCTTTTTTTTTTTTTTTTTTTTTTTTTGCGGTACTCGGGCCTCCCACCGTTGCGGCCTCTCCCGCTGCGGAGCACAGGCTCCGGACACACAGGCTCAGCGGCCATGGCTCACAGGCCCAGCCGCTCTGCGGCATGTGGGATCCTCCTGGACCGGGGCACGAACCCGTGTCCCCTGCATCGACAGGTGGACTCTCAACCACTGCGCCACCAGGGAAGCCCTGATCCCATTATTGATGAAACTGTAAGTAGCCAAGGAATTGCTTCCCCAGTTTTGTCAAAATCCCTGTTTGATGTTTAATTTGACCCACCCACTGGGCATCTTGGCCAGCAAAACAGGACTATTAAAATAGAAGGATCATGGGGCTTCCCTGGTGGCACAGTGGTTGAGAGTCCGCCTGCTGATGCAGGGGACACGGGTTCATGCCCCGGTCCGGGAAGATCCCACATGCCACGGAGCGGCTGGGCCCGTGAGCCATGGCCGCTGAGCCTGTGCATCCGGAGCCTGTGCTCCGCAACGGAAGAGGCCACGACAGTGAGAGGCCCGCGTACCGCAAAAAAAAAAAAAAAGAAGGATCATGTAAACAATAAAGTAACACTCTCCTAAGCATGTCACACAATCTGTCAGCAGTTCCTGAGACACGTTGGCCTGAATGGTCATGTGCCCTGTGGGAACCTCAGACTCTTAACAAATGACTCAGTAAGTGCCCCCTTAGAGAGCCCTGAGGACTCACTAGTGCTCCTTCCAGAAAGGAATTGTGCTTCATTGACCACATTGCTCACTGTGCTAACTTGTCAGGGAGAGAGCTGCCAGTTTTTGAGTTGGTCAAGTAAGACAGCAAGTAAATTGAAAGTAAATTTAAGCATTTATTCACTTACTGTAATAGTATAAGAGTCTAAACAGGAAAGGTTCCCAGCCACACCAATATTCCATTTTCCCCCACAGAACATCATTGGATGAGGGTCAGATACATCAGTGCTGACAGGGCTGGGGTAGGGGAAGATCATCTCACAACCAAAGGAGCTCCAAACAAAAGGTTCTTGCTGTTCTATAGATCTGAGAGGAGATAGAAGTGGGAGGTCTAGGAGGAGTGCAAAAGTACTGAAAACAGAGTCAGAGATAATAAAAAGGTCTACAAGGTCCAATGAAAAGGTGGTCTATGTACAGGGTCTCAGCTGAGTCCTCCCTACATAAGAATGCTTCAGAATTGAAGCACTCAGACTAAGAATGCAGATATGGCCTTAGTCCATGACTGCACTAATTCCAATGTCTGCAGTGCACTGGCTATGTCTCAGAGTCTAGTGTGGAGTATGAAGATTTCCCCCATGACAGCTGCCAGATCAAGCCTTTGTAATCGTCTAAGGTTGGGCCTGACAGATCACGCAGAAGATTTTGGCATGTTGTCAGTGCCTCAGTGTAAACACATATGCATGTCCACATACAGGTACACATGATATACATATATGGATATACATATCCATATAGTCATCTTCATGTATGCTTACATACATAAACGTGCACATATATGTATATATGCATATTCACAGACATATTTAGAAATCATGGTTTCTCAAAGACACTTTCAATTTCATTCTCTCCCCTCAAGACTTGTTCTGATCTTTCTCTATTTCCGGTGTGTATATCCTTCCTTCCACAGTGTGAATCTGACTCTGATCAACATCAGTACATTTACTCATTTGCTCTACCTTATAATGCTTCTAAAATTATTTCAGAATGTAGAACCCTAGAAAAACGAATCTACTAAGAGGATTCTGTGATTTGCAAACAGAGAACAGATTTGTGGTTGCCAAGGGAGTGGAGGGTGGGGGTGGGATGGATTGGGAGTTTGGGATTAGCAGATGCAAACTATTATATATAGGATGGATAAACAACAAGGTCCTACTGTATAGCACAGGGAACTATATTCAATATCCTGTGATAAACCATAATGGAAAAGAATATGAAATATATATATACATATATAACTGAGTCAATTTGCTATACGGCAGAAATTAACACAACATTGTAAATCAACTGTACTTCAATAAAATAAATTTAAAAAATAAATTCTTCAATAAACATCTTAACTTACAGTTGAAAAAGAGGAAAAAGATTTTGTGATTTGTTTACAGTTCACCCCTCTACTCTTTTGCCCAGGAGTGAGGGTGTACGTCAAATACTATATTGATGATTTACTTGCATTAGTGCTTTCTTATTTCCTTCAGTAGATTCAGTTCTTTAAATTTAGTTTCAGTTTTAGTTCCTTTTCTTATCCTTTGTAATTTAACTTTTCTGTTGATACATAATTGACACATAACATGTTTCATATGTACAACATACTGACTCGAGATATGTATATATTACAAAAAGTATCACAATAAGTTTAGTTATCATCTATCACCACATATAGTTAAATTTTTTTTCTTGTGATGAGAATTTTTAAGATGTACTCTCTTAGGAACTTCCAAATATGCAATGCAGTATTAACTGTAGTCACCATGCTGTATATTTTATCTCCAGTACTTATTTATTTTATAACTGCGAGTTTGTACCTTTTGACCACCTTCACCCATTCACCCACCCTCTACCCCCTGCTTTTGGCAACCACCAATCTGTTCTATGAGTTTTGATATTGGTTTTGTTTTTGTTTTAATTCCACATATAATTGAGATCATACAGTATTTGTCTTTCTTTCACTGACTTACTTCACTTAGTATAGTACCCTCAAAATGCATCCATGTTGTCCCAAATGGCAAGATTTCCTTCTTTTTTATGGCTGAATAATATTCCTTTGTATATATGTATACTACATTTTCTTTATCCATTCATCTGTCCATGGACACTTAGGTTGTTTCCATGTTTTGGCTATTATATTATTATTATAAATAATGCTGCAGTGAACATAGGGGTTTAGATATCTTTTCAAGTTAGTGTTTTCATTTCCTTTAGAAAAATACCCAGAAGTGGAATTGCTGGATTGTAAGGTAGTTCTATTTTTACTTTTTTGAGGAACCTCCCATAATGTTTTCCACAGTGGCTGCACCAAATTCCCTTCCCACCAACAGTGCACAAGGTCTCCCTTTTCTCCACATTCTCACCAACACTTATTTCCTGTCTTTTTGATAATAGCCATTCTAACAGGTATGGGGTGGTATCTCATTGTGGTTTTGATATGCATTTTCCTGACGATTAATAATGTTGAGAACCTTTTCATGTACCTGTAGGCCACCTGTAATGAAACATGTCCTTTCAAATCCTCTATCCATTTCTTAATCAGATTTTTTTTCTGCTTTTGAGTTGTATGAGTTATTTCTTTATTTTGGATATTAACCCTTTGTCAGATATACGATTTGCAAATACTTTCTTCCATTCTGTAGGTTGCCTTTCATTTTGTTGATATTTTCCTTTGCCGTGCAGAAGCTTTTTAGTTTGATGCAGTCTCATTTTTGGTGTCAAATCCAAAAAGTCTTCACCAAGACTGATAATGTCAGGGAGCTTACTGCTTATGTTTTCTTCTAGAAGTGTTATGGTTTCTGGTCTTACATTCAAGTCTTTAGTTGATTTTGCATTGATTTGTGTGTGTAAGATAGTGGTCCAGTTTCATTCTTTTGCATGTAGCTGTCCAGTTTTCCCAACATCATTTATTGAATAGACTGTCCTTTCTTCACTGTTTATTCTTGGCTGATTTGTTGTAAATTAATTGACCCTATATGTGTAGGTTTATTTCTGGAATCTCTGTTCTCTTCCATTGATTTATATGTCCATTTTTATGGCAATACCATACTGTTTTGATTACAATAGCTTTGTAATACAAAACTGACCCTTGAACAACACAGATTTGAACTGCATGAGTCTACTTATACACAGAATTTTTTCATTAAATACATGCTATGGTACTACATAATCTGTGGTTGGTTGAATCTGTGGATGCAGAGCCATGGATATAGAGGGCCAACTGTAAAATTCTGTGTGGATTTTCGACTGTGTAGGTGGGAAGGGAGGTCAGTGCCCCTAACCCCCATGTTGTTCAAGGGTCAGCTGTAGTTTGAAATCAGGAAGTATGATGCCTCCACCTTTGTACTTTTTTCTCAAGATTGCTTTGACTATAAAGGATCTTTTGCGAGTCCATACAAATTTTAGGATTTTTTTGTTTTATTTCTGTGAAAAATGCCATTGGAAATTTAATAAGGATTGCATTTAATCCATAGCTTGCTTTGGGTGGTGTGGACATTTTAAAAATATTAATTCTTCCAGTTCACGAGCATGGAATATCTTTGCATTATTTTTGTCTTCTTTAATTTCTGTCATCACTATTTTATAGTTTCAGTGTATGAATACTTTATCTCCTTTGTCAAATTTATTTTTTTCTTTTTGATGTCATTGTAAATGGGATTATTTTCTTATTTTCTCTTTCTCATAGTTTGTTGTTAGTGTATAGAAATGCAATTGATTTTTTATTTTTTTTATATTGATTTTGTATGTTGCACCTTTACTGAATTCACTTATTAGTTCTAACAGCTTTTTGGTGGAGTCTTCAGGATTTTCTATATATAGCCTTTATTGGGTTGAGGTAAATTCCTTTTATCCCTAATTTATGAAATTAGGAGTTTTTATCATGGGAGTTAAAATGGGAGTTTTTATCATGAAAAAGTATTGAATATTTTCAGATTTTTTTTCTGCACCTGTTGAGATGATCATGTAATATTTATCCCTTGCTCTGTAATGTGGTGTATGTGTCACATTGATTGATGTTGGACCATCCTTGCCTGAGTAGAGTAAATACCATTTGGTCATGGTGTATGATCTTTTTAATGTGCTGTTGAATTGTTTGCTAGTAGTTTGTTGAGAATTTTTGCATGAGTTCATCAGGGATATTGGCTTGTCATTTTCTTGTGGTGTCTTTGTTTGGCTTTGCTATCTAGGTAATGCTGGCCTCATAAAATGAATTTGGAAGTTTCTACCAGTGAATGTTTGTGTCCCCCCCATAATTCATGTGTTAAAATCCTAATGTCTAATGTAATTGTATTAGGAGTGGGGAGGTGCTTAGGTCATGAGGGTGGAGCCCTCATGAGTGGGATTAGCCCATTCATGAATGGGCTAAAATTTTAGAAAAATTTTCTGTTTTCTGTTTCATTTATTCCTGCTCTAACCTTTATTATTTCCTTCCTTCTGATAACTTTGAGTTTAGTTTATTTTTCTCTTTCTAGTTCCTTGAAGTGTAAAGTTAGGTTTTTTATTTGAGGTCCTTTTTCTAGCTGCCCACAGACAATCCAGCTATGTTGATTCCTTCAGTGTTCTAATTAAGGTGAGATAGAAGTGGGCCTCTCAGGCAGCACCCTGAAAGGCTTTGAGAGGCTTATGCTCACTTCCCTCTCTCTTTCTCCCATGGGAAAAATTGTGGGTGAGGGAATCTCTCTCTGTGTTGAGCTGTGCTGACTTGGTGGAGGGGTGACATAGGTAAAGCAAAACTGTTCTTCTTACCCTTTTTAATGCAGCTATCTAGGATGTTATGTTCCACCAGCATGCTGGAACTTCTTGAGTGGACTCTGAAGCTCTCATAAATGTATTTCATCCACGAATTGTTAAATCAGTGTTTCCATGGGCTTCGGGACTGTGATCTCTTACCCTGCCGTTTTGCTGATGTCACTCCCTAAATTATTTTAAATTAAAGTGATCAGAAGATATTTTTCTTTGGTTCATGAATCAGTATTTAAGCATATATTTTATAGCAGTTTTACACTTAGACTTAAAGTATGAATACCCCAAGATAACTAGAGAATAAAGGCCAAAATATTCATAACTTTTGGTTGGTATTTCTAGTCATAAGACTATTTCATGGCCATGGGTCATATACTAATTATTCACCAAGGCCTTATAACAGGCCAATAGTAGTCGCTTAAAGGGTTTGTACCTTTCATCTGACTCCAGGTGACTATGATACCAAAAGCCTAATGGGCAGCTCTGGCCTCTGGCAGTGTCCTTCTGCCATAGGCTCTAATCAGCAAACTGAGAGGTTGCTGAGATCTGTAACTCAAACACAAATGTGTATCAGAGGAGCCAAGGGGATGGACAGAGTCAGAAACCTGTTGGAGGGCCTCTAGGACATCCTGTTTTGGTCTCAAAGGTAGAGACCAAAAATGGTATCCTAATAGACAAATGCCATCAAGATGACCACATGGTGAATGTCAAAGTACTAGTAGCTGAAAAGTTCTACCAATCTTTGGGTCTCCTTTGTGTTTGTGGGGGCTTAGAGGAACTAAAGCTTGGCAGTTGTCTCCTATGGAATGACACATACTGCCTCTTCTCAGTTTACTTCCAGAGATTTCACTTGGGTACCAGGTCCTGGTACTTTTTCTGTATTAATGGCCCAGACTTAACTCACATGTAAGTCCACATGCTTTCTGTGTTTGTTGGGTAATTCCCTTGCCTAGGCCTAGTGGAGGTTATTGTTAATATAGGGGGAGGCTAGGGCTCCATGTGGGAGTGGGACTTTTTCCAGGTCATGGCCTTATGGAAGGACATTAAAGGTACGTTGCAACCCATGACACGTATGGCAGACTGATCCTGATCATCCCTGTGGACAGGGATGCTGAAAGAGACATTTGTAATGTCAGTTGCTTTGTACTTGCCTCAGCTTGGGCCACAGCCTTCATGGCTGTCATAATTTCAGGTAACACTAGTAGTGCTCAAGCTGCGTGACTGCATTGAGCCTCTAATAATCAATTGAATCTCCATACACCTGAGGCCTAATCCACAGGCCAGATGGGGCTACTGAATAGAGAAATAGTCTTACGGAGAATTTTTGCTTCATTAAGCTCAGTAATGAGGAAGCTGTCTCTTTTCATCCTCTAGGGAGTTGCTTTGGTAGTCAAAGGGACTAGGTACTGATAGACTGTTAGGTTCAGACTACCTAACAGACTACCAGAGCCACTGAAATGGCCTCAGTTGTAGTATTTATGATCATGGCTTGGGGATAAGGATGGGGTGTTAAGGATGCACACTTAGACTATATAAATACACACACACACACACACACACACACACACACACACACACACACACACACACACACACACACACACACACACACACACACACACACACACACACATATATAGTTTTCCTTCATCTTGGTACAAAAGGACCAGGGAATGAAATTCTTCCTCACCTCCCCATTGAACTGTGACCTTGGCAAACGTCCTCATGTTCCCAGTGAGGACATAGGGACCTTGGCCTAACTCATAGTCTTGTTTATTTTTAAAGTTAAGAGGTTTGGATAAAAGTAGAGAGATTTCAGGTCAAGATTCACTGGGAGGGTTGGAAGGAATATTATTTATATTAGTCATAGGAGTTGTCAGTATGTGGACTCTGTTGTGCCCCCAGTGGCCATTATCTAGTCACAAGTATCTGAAGGAGAGTCTATCAGTCTCCTCCTTGAGACCCATTGTTGGGTAACAGGACCCATAGATGTCTTTGGGAAAGACCTTAACCCAATGATCCAGGAGTAAGTACCCAATTACCATTTTTACATCACTCTGACTACTAGTGAAAAGTTAGTGTCTTGCCAGTAGCTGCTTTTTCTTTGCTTGGAAATTTTTCATTTCACACATGGATTGTGCCGTGAACCAAGTGACATCACCTTATAAGGAGGTTTAATTGAGACAGATGACCAGTGAGAGTGGCAAGAATGAACTTAAATCTGAGTCTGGTAAACAATCTCATCATTTACTTTTCTTACTTCTCATTGTCAAATCAAGGAACTGTCAGGTGGCTTGCAGAGCCCCTTATAGGTGGCCGTAAGAGTAGACCAAAAAAGTTTTCCAGTGTCAGAGAACTCACCATGATTGGACCAAACCAGTCCAAGAACAAATAATAGCTAGTAAAGGAAGGAGAAGGTCTCAGGTGTACATGACATTTCTCCCACCTCCTTCTTCATCCTCCTTGGGCAAAGTCGTCATGGAAGATGTTCTGAAAGAGGGGGTTCTGCCGTAACACACCAGAAAAGGTGCTTCTGTCCTTAAATAATTTTAACAAGATTACTTTCTTTGTGGTGGAATCAAACTATCCAAATCTCTTTGGTTTCTTTGGGTCACTGGGCAAAGCAATCCTGAGGGCTCTACCTACTTTCTCATTAAATATGAGAAACATTTGCTGCATCAAGGATGTCATCAGTGCCCGGGACATGTTTAGATTTAACAGTAGTCCTTGTGTCCTATTCTGCATGCAACTTTAGGTGACCAACTACATTGTTTTCTGGTTTATCTTTCCTGTATTTCCTTTTCTAAAGGTAAGTATCTTATATTTTCTTTCCATTTCCCACTCTTTTCTTTCCTAAAAGATAGCATACTTGATACCTTCTCTTTTCATTTTTTCTACAATTAACCTATCTCCTAACAGTCCCTCCAAGTTGGTTTATAAGTATCTTTTTATAGCTTTATGTGTAACTCTTTGTACCACATCATACACCATAATTTGTGTTACCCTAATTTATAGTATGTACCTTGTTTTTCAACCAATCTCACATGCTAGTACATTTAGGTGCTTTTGAGTATTTTGCAATTAAAAATATGGTGTAATGAATAACCTTTACATATACATTTTCATTATTTGGTCTATGAGTATATATTAACCTAAGTTATAATAATCTAAAACAAGTAGGGACTAATATAAAATGTATGTGATGCCAACAAATATTTATGAAACAGTGAGTCTTACACACATTAAAATTTTCCTCACAATTTTTATGTCAGGTCTAGCATTATGGTAATTTACTTATATTTTATGTTTATAAAAATGAAAGAAAATACTGCTAAACATGTGTATAAATTTGATATATAGGGATTTCACAATAGACCTGTTTTTCAGTTTAATGCACTAAATGTATCTCTTTTTGTAGCTCATGATCATGTGTCAGATGAAAATCTTATGTTTAAGCATCAAGACTCAAAGTCAGAAACAGAAATGCATGCAGAGAAACAAAAATATTCTAGAGATGAAAGTCTCATTAGTAAGTTTAATAATTATAGATGACTTTAAATTATTTTAAATTGTACTCATCAGAAGATCCTTTTTCTTTGGTTCGTGAATATGTATTTGGGCATATTTTTTTTGAACTAGTTAAAAGAATCCTTGTATTTATTTTTTACACAGCACAAATGCAGGTGACACAGTAAGTCCATAATTCCTCACAAAACTTATTAACTTATCAACTGAGAATCTATGTTCTTAAAATCTGCATCATTCATAGCTATACACTCTATGGAATCCATTCCATAGTAGCAGAGGAGAACCTTAACTCAAAGCACCAAGTTTCCAGGCATTACTGCAAATGTCTTGTTTTCATTCTCTGATACATGCAGTCAAACTGCCTATGAAGCAAATACCAATTCACCTTAAACGCCAATGGATAAGGGAAAACAATTGGGAAACCAACATTATTCTTACATCTAAAACTGATTCTACCTGTTTACCTTGTTGTATTTCTTTCTATGAACATTTTAACTTTTAATGTAGCTATAATTAATATGAATATAAATTGAAACTTAAACATAATCTCTTTCAGGTTCATCTAACAATTTAGGACGTTCATATCTGTTTCATAAGTCCTAAGGAAAACAAAATGTGACCTCTAATCTAGAATATTCTTGCAATCTTTATTAAAAGTTAAATTAGAATTTTATAGCAAAGTAATATGGTCTGTTTGTCCAAATTATGGATTTAAAAATTCCTTAATTTATTTAAATTAAGATACAAAGCTGATTCCCAGTATATTTCATAGAAGGGTGTTTTCATTTTTTGAACAAGCAGGGTTCAGTGGACATTTTTAGGATCTTGCTCGCATCAGCCCTGTGTATACCCAGAGATTACTGGATCCACTAAATGGACAATGAAAATTGGTCGAGGCTGTTGATGAAAGCTTCAACAGGAATCTGATACACAGACACAGACTTTATTGTTATAGTCAGTGGAACTGAAATCTTCCTTAAAACTGTGCTTCTGATAGGCTGAAGATAGAGTAATGGACTGTTAGTTCTTTAAGCCAAAAATGCATGGATCTGTTCTACAAAGGCTTCATTCTCTGCCTGTGGCCAGTAACTTGAGGGTCTTCTGTAGATTCTGCACTGCTGACATCTTCATACTGCAAAGCTCTGCCAGCGTTATTTGCAGTATTTCTGAGGTCTAGCAAAGTCCTCTGATGTTAGTTGGGTATCTCCCTGGGAAACTGTACTGAAAAGTGCAGGATCAATGGCCGGAATAGTCTGTGGAGTAGGCTGGATAGTGTTACTTGTTACACCTGTGCTGTGAGGAGCTTCTTCTGGGGTATTAGCAGGAATGCGGGCACCGAGAGGAATTTGTATTCCCGTAAAGCTGCTTGATGTCATGTTGCTTGGGTCATAAGTTGAAGATGACGGCTGAGGGGCTGAGTGGGCAGAGAGGTTGCTCCAGAATTTTCATTTTCTCCAACATCATTATCTTCTTCAATCCCACCAGGCCCTGCTTGAGGAGTCTCTCCATTCTTTAAAAAATTATGAATATGAATATATGTTGCTTTCCACCTTGCATACTTTCTGTGTTTCACGTTTTCATCAGTGAGTTCTCTAACCGCTATTTTGACATCTATTAAAAGACTTTCAGTGTAGAAGAACTTGATCATGTTTTTGTGAAATCGCCCAGCATGATCTTCATTATCTACATACAAAAACATTTTCAAAGCATAATTCTCCAAATGGGCAGAGCCAACTATTTCTTGAGTAACAGCTTCATTATCACCCAACTGTTTCATAAGAGCATCTAACTGATCCATTAGCTTTGGTGAAAACGTACGACATTCAGGAGTTTTACTATCAACATTCATTCCTGTTTGCATTGCATACAAATGACAGTAATAAGCCACCACAGGGGGTCCCCGCTTGTCATGCTCCTGAGCCGTCCTCAAATGATGGTGTACACTCTTAAGCTGTGGGGGCAGTGGGGGCAGCGGAGCAAGCATGGGCATCTCCACTCCAGGAATCCTATTTGGGCATGTTCTTATAGAAATTTTTCACTGACGTAAAGTATGAATGCCCTAAGATAATTAGAGAACAAAAGCAAAACTGTTGATAACTTTTGGTCAGAATTTGTTGTCTTGAGACTGTTTCACAGTCATGGGTCATGTGTTCAGTATCCCCTGAAGCCCAATAATGGACTAATAATTGTCTCTTAAAGGGTGTGTACCTTTCAGCGAGCTGTTCCTAGAGATGATGAATTAAAAACCCCAACAGGTGCCTCTGACCTGTGGCAGTGTTCTTCTGCCTTAAGCTCCAGTTGGTAAATAGATAGTTGCTGAGAGCTGTAACTCAAATGGCAAAATGGATCAGAGGGGCCAAAAGGAAGGGTAGCCTAGGTGGCTTGTTGGAGGGCTTGCAGGTCATCCTCCTTGTTGTGGCCCCACTGAAAGGAAATGACCTTTCTTGTAACCCTTTAGATGGATGGCATTAAGAATGCAAGTAGATGAAGAGTTCCATCAGTCCCTGGGCCTCCTTTTTAATTGCTGGAGCAGAGAGGATCAAAGCCAGTCTTTTCCCATGGAATGAAACAATGAGACTCCATACCCAGGTCAAGCCCAGGAATTTCACTTGCGTACTTGTACGTTTTCTGTAAAAGTGGCCCAGCAAGTTGCCACTTGTGTGTCAGCAGGGTGTCCAGCCCTTGTGGGGCTGTTGTCCAGCTCCCTTCTCTGGACTCAATAGGATGACATTATCAGTAAAGTAGAGGGCTAGTCCCTCCTCTGGAAAATCTGGAGATTTTCCAGGCTTTGATACATTGATGACAGATAGGAAATTCAGATAGACTTGTGGAAGGATATGAATGGTGAATTGTACCCATTCCACATAAAGATGAACTGACTGGAATCATTCCCATTCAGAGGGATACTGAAAAGGGCGTTTGTGATATCCATTGCTGAATAACAAGTTCCCACACTCTGGACAAGTTACTACGACAGTCACACTGTCAGATATCACTGATGCCAAGGTTGTCCTGTTGGTTGAACAGCCAAAATCAATTGAGTATCTGTGAACTCAAGATCAGGTACACAAGTCAAGTGAATTATTGAATAGGGATATAGTCTCAAGGAGCCTTTTTCTGCGTTAAACTCAGTAAAGAGGGCAGTTTTTCCTTTTTCTTTCCCAGGCAGATTTTTGGGAGATAGAGGTACTAGGTGCTGGTAATCGGGTAGGTTCACAATCCTCTTATGCTCCTTTAACATGGCCTTCAGTGCAGTAATTTCCACCAGGGCTTGGAAGAATGAGAGTAAAGTTATGATGGTACTCTCCTGGAGAGCCCCATGGTGTCCACTAGCACTTCTGGAGGCACATTAGCCTGGCTGGTGATGTGCCCTGTGGGACCCTTTGACTCTTGCAAATGATCCAGCAGTATGCCCTGAAAGAGTCTCACTAGCACCTCTCAAAGTGCTCCTTCCAGAAAGGAATTTTTTACTTTATTGACTACTTTGTTCTCTATGCCAATCTGTCAGAGAAAGCTGCCTGTTTTGACTTGGTCAATTAAGATAGCAAGCCAAACTGAAAGTAACAATTAAGATTTTATGTACTTCCTATAATAGTATAAGCAAGAGTCTAAACAGGAAAGGGCCCCAGCTCCACCAGTGTTTCATTTTCCCCATGGAACCAAACCAGGCAAGGGTCAGATGTCAGTGCGGATGGGAGTACGGGTTGGCGGAAGATTATCTCATATCTGAAGGAGCCCCAAATGAAAGGCTCTTGCCCTTTTATGACCTCAGGAACCTTGTGGATATTGATGTAGGATGGCTAGGAGTGTAAAGTCTTGAATACTGTGTAGTAACTGAGGAAAGTATCTTTAGGTTCCCCCAGTGAAGTGGTCTACACAGAGGCACCTGAAAAGTGCAGTGTATCAGCTGACCCCTCCCCCTTTCACAAGGCGGCCTCTGATGGAGGCACCTGTATAGGAATCCAGAACGCATAAGAGCATGGTATGGATGGATGGGCCTTAGTCCTCCACTGTAACTACCTCCAGTGTCTAAAGTTCACTGGGTATGCATCAAATTTGGTGTGGGGTGAGAAGCATTCCCCCATGAGAACTTTCAGGTAGAGACCTTGTAATTGTCTGTGGTTGGACCTGCAAAATCAAGCAGGATTTTGGCCTGGAGTTGAACTCCTGTATATACATATGTATACATATATATGCACATATATATACAGATATTCATACACACACCTACACTGAGTGTCCTTTGTGTTTGTTGTGGTAGAGATAGAAATAAGCTTGGCTCTTTGGAGTGCTTGAAAAAAGCTTGGCCTCCTTTGTATCTTGGTGGGGGATGGAGAAGGAAAACTTAGTTTCCTTGGAGCTTGGAGTGACAGTGTACCCCTTTCCACTTTGCCCCCAGGGATTTCAGTTGCGTATTAGATCTTTATACCTTGTTTACATTAATGACCCAGCTGTGCTGTCACATGTGGGTCATCATAGAATCCAGTCTCTGTTGGGTAGTACTCTTATCTGGTTCCAGTGGAGGATGTCATCAATATAGTGGAAGTTTTAGTACTCGATCTTGGAGCAGGGCTTTTTCTAGGTCATGGGCTTGTGGAAGGACATTAAAGGTATGTTGTAACCCATTGCACATAAGGTAAACTGATCCTGGCCATTTGTGAGAACAGGAATGTTAAAAAGGGCACTTGTGATATCAGTTGCTGCATACTTACGTGACTCACCTTGAGCAGTAAACTTCTGTGAAGGTCACAGGACCATGTGATGCCAGTGTCTGGAGCTGTACTATGGCATTGAGCCAGCGGTAATCAATTGAGTCTCTAGGCACCCAAGGCCTTACACACAGAGCGAAAGGGCTTATGAATGGAGAAATAACCTCATGGAGAACTTTTGTTTCATTAAGTTCAGCAATAAGGGCAATGAGTTGTTTTTGGTTGGTAAAGGTGCTAGGCACTGGTTTTCCACATGCCCCCCTAAAATGGCCCTAAAATGCAGTAGTTCCTATCAGGCCTTAGGGGTGAGATGCACATAGAAAATACATCTAAACCAGTAATACATTCAGTTATGGAAGCCATAACAATGGAGATTTTTAGTGGTGTGTAGGGACATGCCTATAGTTGGATTTGGATAAAGATCCCATTTGGTGAGCTCAGACCAAAAACCAGTGAGCATTATCTGTTTTCTCCTCATCGTAGTGTCCGTGGTTATAGAGATCTTAGTCATATGTGCATCAGTGTCCAAAAGGCCCAGATACGCAATTCACACCTATCTCTCCATTGAACCTTAGCACATATCCTCATATCACAACTGGGGAGATAAGAATCTTAGCGTAACCTTAATTCTTATTTATATAGAAAACGGAGAGGTTGGATAAAAGTAATGGCAGGGGGGTTGTGTCTCAGGTTCATCTCAAGATTCACTGGGAAATGCAGAGGGAAGAGCACTAGTGTTAGTCATAGGTGTCATCATCATTTGGACTTTAGAGTGTCTGTGTGTTGGGTCACCTGTGAATTCCTTGGTGGAGAGTCCATCAGTGTTCTCTGTGAGTTCCCGTTGTTGAGTAACTAGACCCAGAGATTTCCTTGGGAAACCACTTAAACAGGTCATCCATAAATGGGTTCCTGATTACCATTTTTAGGTCACTTTCTTCACTGGCCAGATGATATCTATCTGTTGCTGGTTCTTCCTTTCCCTGAAATTTGTCAGTGAAGATCTGGATTGTCTTGTAAACCAATTGACATCACCTTATAAGGAGGTTTAATTGAACTAGGAAAACAGCACATATGGCACAAATGACACTGGAAATCTGAGTGGTTACCAGTCTCATTGTCTCCTGTTCTTGCTGCTCGTTGTTGAACCAAAGGACCATCAGGGTGGCTTATCAGGCACCTTCCAGATGGTTATACGGGTAGTTAAAACACCTTTTTTCAGTGTCAGGAAACTCATCATAAGTGGGCCAAACCTGAGAAAGGAGCTGGGGAAGGAGAGGGAATCAAGTGTTCACATCATTGCCCTCCCCACTTCCTTGGGCAGAGTGGCTGCTGTCAAAGCACTCTGAAAGAGGGAGTCTGTTGTGACACATCTCTTTACCAAGTTTCACAAATTACCTCCTTTTTTTTACTGGGGTATAGTTGTTTTACAATGTTGTGTTAGTTTCTACTGTACAGCGAAGTGAAGTAGAGTTCCCTGTGCTATACAGCAGGTTCTCATTAGTTATCTATTTTATACATATTAGTGTATATATGTCAATCCCAATCTCCCAATTCAGCCCACCCCCCATTTCCCCCCTTGGTGTCCATACATTTGTTCTCTGCATCTGTGACTCTATTTCTGCCTTGCAAACAGGTTCATCTGTACCGTTTTTCTAGATTCCACATATATGCCTTAATATACGGTATTTGTTTTTCTCTTTCTGACTTACTTCACTCTGCATGACAGTCTCTAGGTCCATCCACATCTCTACAAATGACCCAATTTTGTTCCCTTTTATGGCTGAGTAATATTCCATTGTATATATGTACCATGTCTTTATCCATTCTTCTGTCTGTCAATAGACTTTTCTCCAAAGAAGACATACAGATGGCCAAGAGGCACATGAAAAGATGCTCAACATCACTAATTATTAGAGAAATTCAAATCAAAACTACAATGAGGTATCACCTCACACCGGTTAGAATGGGCATCATCAGAAAATCTGCAAACAGTAAATGCTGGAGAGGGGGTGGAGAAAAGAGAACCCTCTTGCACTGTTGGTGGAAATGTAAATTGATCCAGCCACTATGGAGAACAGTATGGATGTTTCTCAAAAAACTAAAAATAGAACTACCATATGACCCAGCAATCCCACTACTGAGCATATACCCAGAGAAAAATGGTAATTCAAAAAGACACATGCATGCCAATGTTCATTGCAACACTATTTACAGTAGTCAGGTCATGGAAGCAACAAATAACCTCCTTAATGATAGAGGAGAAGTACCCCAGTCTAACTGGTCTCCTCAAGTCACTGGCAAAGCAATCTTTTTTTTTTTTTTTTTTTGCGGTGCACCGGCCTCTCACTGTTGTGGCCTCTCCCATTGCGGAGCACAGGCTCCGGACGCGCAGGCCCAGCAGCCATGGCTCACGGGCCCAGCTGCTCCGTGGCATGTGGGATCTTCCCGGACCGGGGCACAAACCCGTGTCCCCTGCATCGGCAGGTGGACTCTGAACCACTGCGCCATCAGGGAAGCCCTGGCAAAGCAATCTTGAGAGCTTTACATTCTTTTTCATTAAAAATGAGTCTCAAAAAATCACTGCATTATAGGCTGTATTATCAATGCCAGGGACAGACTTAGCACTAACAGTAGTAATTCAGTGAGCATGGTCTTCAGTGTCTTTGGTAACAAACTATTTTGTTTTCTGGTTTATCTTTCTTATGTTTCATTTTGTAAAGGTAACTCTCTCTCTATTTTTTTTGTTTTCTTTTTGTTCTTTCCTAAAAGATAATATACTATTCTATCAGTTTTTTATTTCATTTAACATTATATACTAGACATTCCGCCATGTTAGTTTATGGGATCTTTTTCATTCCTTTTACAGTTGTATGTACAGTTGTTTGGACCATACTGTACAGCATAGTTGATATTACCATAGTTTATAGTATATACCTTGGTTTATGGAACCAGTCTCCTACATTTCCACATGTAAGTGGTTCTGAGTATTTTACAATTGCAGATATGCTGTAATGAATAATCTTGTGCATATACCTTTTTGTGGTTTGGTTTATGACTGTGTTTTAACCTAAAGTGTTAAGAAAACTGGAGACCAAACTGGAACATATTTGAAACCTATGAATATTAATGAAATGATGAGACAGTTTCAGTACACATCCATTAAAACTCTTCTCACCATTTTCATATCAATCCAGCGTTATAGTAATTTACATATAACTTTTGAAATGTGAGAAAATGCTGAGGTACACTTGTCAGTAACTTGAAAGTATAGGATCAAACAGTGTATCTGTTTTTCCTTTTATTGGACTAAATGCCTCTCTTTGTGTAGCTCATCGTAAAGTACCAGATGAAAATCCTGTGCTTGAGCATGGAGACTCAATGTCAGAAACTCAACTGGAAGTAAAGAAACAAAGACCTTCTAAAGGAGAAAGACTCAATGGTAAGTATAATAATTATAGATAACTTTATTTTAAATTAAACTTATCAGAAGATTATTTTTCTTTAGTTCATGAACATGTATTTTATAGAAATCTTATACCTTGACTTAGAGTGTGAACACCCTAAGATAACTAGAGAACAAAGGCAAAATTATTCGTACCCTTTGGTTGGTATTTCTGATCCCTTGGTCGTAGGTCAGCCACTCAGCATCTACCAAGACCCTATAACAGGTCAGTAAATGTCTCTTAAAGGGTGTTTACCTTTCAGCTGACTCCTAGAGATATGGGTTTGAAAGCCCAAAGGGGTGCCTCAAGACCCCTGTGTCAGCGGTCTTCTGCCACAGCCTCCAACTGGTAAACAGAAATGTTGCTGAGTTCTGTAACTCAAAGAGCAAATGGCGGGGGGTGGGTGGGGAAGGGCAGCCTGGTGGCCTGTCTGAGGATCTCCACGTCATCCTCTTGGTCGTGACCCCACTGAAAGGAAGAGACCTTTCTAGTTACTCCATAGGTAGGTGCCATCACGGACCATACATGGGGAATGTGACAGTGTAAGTTGCTTAATTGTCCCACCAGTTGCTAGGTCTTCATTTCATTTGTGGAAGTACAGAGGACCAACGCTTGGCACACTTCTCTGGAATGAGATATCATGACCCTTACAGATCATGCTCAGGAATTTTATTAGGGTGCCAGATTACTACCTTTTCTATAATAATGACCCCACTGAGTTGCTATATGTGGGTCTGTGAGGCATCCAGTCTTTGTTTAATAGTACCCATGTTGGGCCCTAAGACTATGTCATCAATAGAGTAGAAGTCTGTTGCACCCTCTGAGAGTGGGATGTTTCCATATCATCACTTTTGTGTTGATGACATATTTGGAGAATTTTGGTAGCCTTGTGGGAGTATGGTTGTGGTGTATGGTGGACCAACCCGCAACAAGGTATACTGATCATGATCATCCACAATAGAGGGAGGCTGAAAATGGCTTTAGTTATATCAACTGCTGCATACCAAGTTCCCTCAACTTCAGACAATAGCCTGTATCACAGTCACAATGTCAGATACCATAGGTGTAAGGCTACACTATGACACTGAGCTGTGTATGTCAAATGAGTCTCTGTGCATCTGAAGCTGTGGGCACAAGTTGACTGAGTTATTGAATAGTTAAATAGTCTCATGGAAAACTTTCACTCCATGAAGCAGTCATTTTTCTTCCCCAGGTAGGTATTTGGGGAGAAAAAAGCACTAGGCACTGGTAATTGGATAGGTTCACAGTCTAACACATGCCAACTAAAATGGCCCTAACTGCAGCAATTCCTGTTAGGAGTTAATACAAAGCAGGGATTCACATTGACAATTCATTTATAGTAATGATAACGTATATTAATGGGGCCATAGCAATGGAAATTTATAGTGATCTAAAGGGAAACACCCATCGTTGGATCTGGATAAGGATCCCCATTGGTAATGGCCTCAGACCCAATGACCCAGGACCCTTACCCAGATCCCTCACCCTTACCCAGTGAACATAATGTGTTTCTCCATCATGCTGGTGTCAGGAGTTGAGATCACAGTCACATAGCCCCAGTATCCAAAAAACCCAAGAAATGCAGTTCTTTCCTACCTCCCCATTAAACTCTGACCTTAGCATAGGTCCTCATGTTCCTACTGAGGACAAAGGGACTTGGTCTAACTCATAGTCTTGTTCATTTTTGAAAGCAGAGTGTTCTTGAAAAAGGTTGGTGGGCTCTCAGTCTCATGTCAAAATTCAATGGAAAGACCTGAGCAATAGCACTTGTATTAGTCATAGGGGTCATCCCCGCGTGGACCCCAATTCAGCTTCCTTTCAGGCATCCCTTGGCCCACTACCAGGCCATGAGTTCCTTGGTAGTGAGCCCATCAGCCTACCTCTTTGACACCTCGTTATTGGATATTCACCCATAGATCTCTTATAGAGATCTAGGTCTAGATTGTCCAGGAGCAGGTTATTGATTACCATTTTCACATTGCTTTTACTGTTGGTCAGTCACTGCTACCTTGGCAGTAGGTGCTATTCCATGTCCAACAGTTTGGCAGTTAATATCTAAATTGTCTAGTGCCAAATGACCTGACCTTATGAGGAGGCTTACTTGAGCTTGATACCTATCTAGCAAGGGTGGCATGAATGAATCAAGAAATTTGAGTCTGGTTAAGAATCTCACTCTCCTCACTCTATCAGTGTAGACCCTGGGACCACCAGCGCAGCACAGAGGGACACGGTCACTTCTGCAGTGGTGATCCAAACATGTTTTTCAGTGGTATAGAACTCATCACAGATTGGTCATCCTGTCAGAGCCAAAATAGTATCCAGATGAGGAAGGAGAGAGTCTCAGATGCTTGCTTTTTTTATCCCCCACTTTTCTTCCACCTCCTCAGCCAATATGACTGCTGTCAAGACTCTCTAAAGAAGGTGTTTTGTAGTGACAGGCCCAACAGTGTGTGTGACCTTCTCCTTCACCAAGTTTAACAAGATTAATCCCTTTAATATGGAGGCAAACTACCAGATTTCTAAGATTTCTTTTGCTACTGGGTCATACAGGGTCTCCCACAACTTTAGATCCCATCACTGGTGGACCATAAGCAGTAGGCACAAATTGCTTCCCTAGCTTTCTCAGAGTCCCTCTGGTGAATCTCTAATTTGATTGACCCAGGAGGTGTCTCAGCCAGTGAATCGAGGTCTAAAGAGAAGAAACTTTGCTCCCCCCTCAGAACTGAAAAGCCTATAAAAATAAAATAGCACTCTCCTAGAGCACCCTGTGTGGTCTGCTAGCCCTGTCCAAAGCACATTGGCCTGGCTGCCCCAGGGGGCTCTCAGACTTCTGGCTAATGATACCCTCTGGCTAATGGTACCCTCTCCCCCATCACTCCAGAAATGTCCCACTGATTTACTGAGCACATCCCAAAGTGTGCCTTCCCAAAAGGCATTGAGCTTCACTTACCCTGCTTGCTGCTCCAATCTGTCTGAGAGAGAAACGCCAGTTTTTGAGTTGGTCAATTAAAATAACAAACCAAACTAAAAGTAACAAACCTTTGTTCACTTACCTCAATAGTTCAAGCAGTAAAGGACCCCAGCTCTAGCAATGTTCTATTTTCCCACTTGAAACAGCAGTGGGTGAGGGTTAGATGTATCAGTGCAAACTGGTATGAGATGTAGGAGAGGATCATCTCACAGCTGAAGGAGCACCAGACAAAAGGCTCTTGCTATTTTATGGGTCCTACGCCTTCAAAAGGTAGTGGTGGGAGGAATGGGAGTAGAAACATCCTGAATACTGAATCATAACTGAGAAAAGTTTCTTCAAGCCCCGCCCACCCCCCATAAGGTAGTCTAGGCAGTAGCAGTGCCCAAACAATACAGTGTCCCAGTCAAGTCCCACCTCCCGCCTCCATTTGACGGTGACTGGGCTAAGAATGCAGTGTACTTGAGAGAGTGATGGGGGTGGAAGGGCTGTGTCCCTGACTGCAACCACCTCCAGTGCCTGCAGTGCACTGGCTATGCATCAAGTCTCTGTGGGTTGAGAAACTTCTTTTCCCCATGGTAACTGCCAGGTAATGCCTTTATAATTGTCTGTGATTGTGCCTGAAAGATCACACATGAGATCCAGCCTGGCGTCAGGTTTCTTAAGTATATTACACTTTTATATATGTACTTGTACATACATATGTAGTTATACACATATATTAGCCTGTATACCTACACGTGTGTATATAAACCTGCATAGACATATTTAGAATTCATGATAAATCTTGGAAACCTTCAATTCTACTTCATTCCCTCAGGGCTTGTTCTGCCTACTTCCATTTCATGTGTGCATGTCCTTTCTTCCACTTCGTGAATACTCTCTCTGACTAATATAACACATTTACTCATTTGGTCCATCTTGTTATGCCTATAAAATTATTTTGGAATTTCTTCACCTATAGGTATGGAAAAACAATCCTCCTGAAAATATTTTGTCATGTGTTTACAGTCTCTCCACACTTCTGCCCGTGAATGAGGGTATATGTCAAATATTGTATTGATGAGTTACTTGCATTAGTACTTTTTTTCTTTCAGTAGGTTCATTTCTTTAAGTTTGCTTTCAGTTTTAGTTCCTCTTTTGTTATTTAATTTTATTTTTGAAACATGTGGAACCTGACCCTGCTTCCAAAAGTAAAAACTATACAAAAAGGTATACTTAGAGGAGTAGCATTTCTTCTTCAGTTCTCTCCCTTTTACCGTATGGGTAACCAACTACATTGTTTTCTATCTCACTTGTTTTTCATTTTGTAAAGGTAAGTATCTCACTAATTCTCTCCCCCTCTCTCTCTCTGTCTCTCTCTGTCTCTTATTTCCTTATTTTCCCTTCTTCCTTACCTAGAAGGTACCACACAACTTTTCACCTTTGTGTTTTTTTTTCCACTGATATTATCTTCTTGAAATCCCTCCAAGTCAGTTTATAGAGGTTCATTTGATTCCTTTTACATCTCTACATACAACAGTTTGTACCATGTTATTTACCATAATTTACCAAGTTTATAGTATATGTATTAGCTTGTTTATCTAGTTTCCCATGCATGAACATTTATATGCAATTACGAATAATGCTGTAATTAGCAAATTGTACACTTGCATTTTGTTGATTGGTCTATGAAGTCTATGTGATCTGTAAAATATAAATAACCTAAGAGAAATAGAGACAAATATAAACTATGTATAATGCCTGGAAATGTTTATGAGATAATGAGAAAGAGTCAAAACACATCTATTTATTAAACTCCTCTCACAGTCTTATCAGATCTAGCATTATGGTGACTTCACTATAACTTCAGAAAAGTGAGAATGTTGCTGTATTCTTATTATAAATTTGATATATAGGGATTTATAATAGTTGTATTTTTCTATTCAGTGGACTAAGTATATCTCTTATGTAGCTTATGATAAAGCATCAGATGAAAATCTTATATGTGAGCATCAAGAACCAATGTCAAAAACCCAAATGCAAATAAAGAAACAAAGAGAGAAAAGACACAGTCAGTATACTAACTACAGATAACTTTAAGTTATTTAAAATTAATTACAGCTAAAGATCTTCTTTGGTTCATAAATCTGTATTTTAATATATATTTTGGAGAAATTTTATACTTTAACCTAAAGTATAAATACCCTAAGATAACTAGAGGATAAAAGCTAAAGTTATGAAACTTTTGGTCAGTATTTCTGATTGTAATATTTTTCATAGTCATGGTTCATGCACTCAATATCCACTAAACCAATAATAGGCACATAATTGTCTTTCAAAATGTGTGTACCTTTCACCCTACTACAGGAAGTTAGGCATACAGAAGCCTAAATTAATCCACTATCTTGTGGAATTGCCTTCTTCCAAAGACTCTAAATGATGAACAGAGAAGTTGCTGAGAGCTGTATCTCAGTTCATTATCAGAGGGGCCAAGGAGAAGTGTGACCTGGGAGGCCTGTTGGATGGCCTCCAGACCATCCGCTTGAGATCCATTCAAATGTAGGTGCATTTTTGGAAACTTAATAGTTGGTTGCAGTCAGGATCCCACTGAGGGGAATGTAAGAGTGTCAGTAGCAGAATAGCTCCACAGATTTTTGGGACTTTTGTATTTGTTGTGAGTAAGAGGACAAATATTGGTGGTTATCTCCTCAAGATGATACGTATTGTGCTTTCCCACACAGTCCTTGTCCATGTCCCTGTTAATGACCCAGCTGTGTTGCTGAGTATGGATCAACATAGCATCAGTCCCTGTAGGGTAGTACACATGCCTGGGCCCACCAGGAGGATGCCACCAATATAGTGGGCAGCTAGTTGAGAGTGGGTCTTCTTCCTGCTCATGGCCTTGTGGGAAGGACATTAAAGGTGTGTTGCAATCCATTACACAAGAGGCAAACTGATCCTGATCATCTGTGTGGACAGGGATGCTGAGAAGGGCATTTGCAATGTGAATTACTTTATACCTGTTTCCCTCAGCTTGGGCAAGAGCCTCTATGGCAGTCACAGTATTCGGTAAGGCCAGTGTCCTGATCTGTACCATAGCATTAAGCTGCCTGTAATCCAGTCTGTAGGCATGTTAGGCCATATGCACAGGTTCACTCAATTATTGAATGGAGAGGTAATCTCACAGAGATGTTTGGCTTACCTAAACTCAGCAAAGAGGGCAGGCATTTGTTTTTCTTTGCTTAGTAGTTGTTTTTGGAGACGAATCTCTAGGCACTGGTAGTCTGGTAGGTTTACAGTCTTCCATATGCCCCACTAAAATGACCCTGAGTGCAGTAGTGCTCATCACGGCTTGGTGCTGATGTGAGTTGGAGTTCACATAGAAAATACACCTGTACTCGTTATATATTCAGTAGTGGGGGCCATAAAATAGAGGTATATAGTGTCCAAAGGCACTCCCCACCATGGCCAGGTGTAAGTATACGTCAAAAAGCATTAACTGTTTTCCTCTCATCCTGGCGTCACGATTGTGAAGGTAACAGTCATTGGTAAACTAGTAGCCAAATGGCCCAAGGTATGCAGTCTCCCCCCACTGCCCCTATGAACTCTGAGTTGGCATATATTCTTAGGTGCCAAAGGGGACATAGGGACTTGGCTAATCCCTAATTTTGTGTAATTTTATAAGCCAAGCATTCTGGGTAAAAATAGAGTTCTCCATTTCATCTTGAGACTGCTGGGAGGAGCAGAAGGAATAGCATGTGTATTAGTAATAAGTGTCATCACCATTTTGGTTCTCATGGGGCTGTGTGTTGGCCCCCATGGCTCAGTACCTGTCCACAGGATGCTTGGTAGAGTCCATCCATCCCTTCCTTGAGCCTCCACTGCTGGATAACTAGACAGTGTTTCCAGCAGCAGGGAACTCACCATGGGTGGGCGGAAATTTTCAGAAACCAAATGTCAGCCAGAAGAGGAAAGGGAGTGTCTTAGGTGTTTGTGTCTTTTCTTCCCCACCCCCTTCCTTGTCCTCCTTGGACAAAGTGCTCCGTGTCAGGGAACTCAGAACCAGGGGTTCTGTTGGGACACCACCAACAAGGTGCCACGGTCCTTCACGAAGTTAACAAGAGTAGCTCCTCCATGGTGGAGTCTCTGTAGTCTCCTCAGGTTGCTGGTCAAGTGAAACTGAGAAATCTGGAGCCTTTTTCATTAGACATGAGTTTCAAAACCTCACTGTATCACGGGCTATCCATCAGTACCAGAGACAGGCTAAGAGTTAATAGTAGTCACTGGGTACAACTCAGCCAGCACTTTCTGCAGTGACTTCTGTAACCCTCCAGGTTGTCTTTTGGTTTATATTTTCTCTGTTTCATCTTTTGAAGATAAGTTATCTTTGTCTTTTTTTCCCCCTTTTCTTCTTTCTTTCTTAAAAGTTAGCCTGTTAAAATTCTCTCTTTCAGGTTTTTTTCCTTCATTAAGCCTTACATCCTAGAAATGCTCCCAAGTCAGTTTGTCAGGATGTTTTTCATTTCCTCTTATACCTATTTGTACAGCTGTGTGCGCTACATTATATCCCATAGTTTATATTTTCATAGTTTACATACACTACTTTAGCTTACCAATTCGTTAGCTTGTACGCTTAAGTGGTTTTGAGTATTTTGCAATTACAGGTATGCTGCAATGAATAATCTTGAACATATCTATTTTCCTTGTTTGATCTATCAGTGTGTATTAACTGAAAACATCAGGAAAACTCAGAAAATGAGAGACTAATATAAAACATATTTAAAATTAGGAATATTAATGATATGAAAAAATACTTTCCACACACACTCATTAAGACTCATAGTTTTCACATCTGATCTCGCATTATGGTGATTTACTTATAACTTCATATAAATGGGAGAAAATACCACTGTTCTCTGCTTTAAATTTGAAATCTAGGGATCTCTTTTTTTATTTAATGGACTAAATCCTTCTCTTTATGTAGCTCAGGATGAAGTACCAGATGGAAATCGTATGCTTGAGCATCAAGATTCTGTGTCAAAATCAGAGATTCAAGTGAAGAAACAAAGCCCTCACAAAGGGGAAAGACATATTAGTAAGTACAAAAGCTACAGAAGACTTCAAGTGATTTTAAATTAAGCTCATTACAAGATGTTTTTATTTTGGTTCACGGATACGTATTTTTTGAGCATATGTTTTATAGAAATTTTACACTTTGACTAAAGTGTGAATACCATGAGATAACTAGAGAAAAACAGAAATATTGAACCCTTTGGTTGGAATTTCTGTTCTTAAGATTATTTTATGACCAGAAGATGAATGCCCCAAGGCCCAATAGCAGGTGAATAATTGTCTCTCCAAAGTAGTGTGCCTTTCAGCTGACTCCAGGTAATTATGGGTACAGAAGTGCAATGGATTCCTCTACGTGTCACAGCAGCCTTTTGCCATAGGCTCCAATGGCAAACAGATGTTTCTGAGATCTGTAAATCAAGCATCAGATGGGGGTCATGGGACCTGTTGGAGGGTCCTTAGGGCACCCTCTTGGTTGTGTCCTCACTGAAAGGAAGCAGCCTTTCTGGTAACCCCATAGATGGGTGTCATCAAGGGCTCCACATGGGCAAATGAGAGTGCAAGTGGTCAAAGAATGTCACTAATTGCTGGACCGCTTTTTATTTATTGGAGTTGATTAGCCCAAGTGTGGCAGTCTTATCCTCTGGAATGAGATGTCATGCCCCTTAGAGGACATGTCCAGGAATTTCACTAAGTTACCAGGTAACTAACTGTACCTTGTGTGTACTGATGGCCCAGCCAAGAGCTACTGGTGGGTTCACAGGGATCTAATCCTTGTTGGGGGTGTCCTTGTCTGGGCCCACTTGAATGAAAACTAGTCCTCCCTTTGAGAGCAGGCTGCTTAGACGTCATGAGCTGTGCCCTGATTATAGATATTTGAGCAATTTGGTGGCCATGTGAAGGACATTAGTAGGATATTGCAACTCCTTTCATATAAGGTTAAACTAATAACTGGGATCATTTATGTGGAGAGGGATGCAGCAAAGGGCATTTGATTTGCATATTGAGGTCCTTCAGTTTGGAAAACAGCCTGTATGACAGTTACAGTGTAGGTACCACCGGGTCTCACCGCTGTACTATAGCATTGACCTACCAAAATCAGTTGAGTCACATGTACTTGAGGCTGTGTGCAAAGATCAAGTTAGTTATTCAAATGGGAAATAGTCTCATGGAGAAATTTCTGTTTATTAAGCTCAGCAGTGAGAGCAGTTTATGTCTTTTTCTTCCCAGGAATTAGTTTAGGGAGACACAAGTGGGAGGCACTGTTTAGTCTGGAGGTTCTCAGTCTTCCACATGCCCCTCTAAAATGCCCCTAAATACAGCAGTTCCCATGAGGGAACTGAATTCGAGTGTGGGTGCACATAGAAGATACATCTACATCATTACACATTCAGTAGCGGGGACCATAAAAATGGAGTTTTGTGGTTGCCTGAAAGGATACACTCACAGTGTAGTGTTTGACCAAGGGTGTCCTTGGTGGTGGCCTCAGATGAAAAGCCAGAGAGCTTTATCTCTTTCCCCCAGCACCTGGTGTCAGAGGCTATGGAGATCATGGTCGCCTGTGCACCAGTAGCCTAAGGGCTCTAGAAATGCAGCAGTGCCCCACCCCACTTTGAATTCTGACCTTGGCATACATGCTCAGATCACCACCCGTGGCAGGAATATTGTGTGTATGTATGTGTGTGTGTATATATATTTTTATATATATATATACACACACACATACAACAGATATATATAGATAGGTAGATCAATAGATATTGCCTAGAAATGTTAGTGTTACACCTTCTTTAACAAATGCCCATTAAAAATATCCTCTCAAATTTTATGTCACGTCTGACATTATGGTAATTTACTTATAACTTTATCAAAATGAGAGAAAATTTTGCTGTATATATGTTATAAATTTGAAATCTAGAGATTGCATACTAGATATGTTTTTCCATGGAGGAACTAAATGCATCTCTTTATGTAGCTCATGATGACACACCAGACAAAAATCCTGTGCTTAAACATCAAGATTCAGTGTCAAAACTCCCCATGCAAGTACAAAAACAAATAACTTCCAGAGGAGGACAACACAGTAGTAAGTATAACAATTATAGGTACCTTTAAATGTTAAAAAAGTAATCACATCAGAACTTATTTCTTTAGTTCATGAATATGTATTTGAGCATATAATTTATAGGAATTTTACACTTTGATCTAAATGTGAATACCATAAAACAAGTAGAGAAGAAGAAACATTTAACATTTGGTTGGAATTTCTTGTTATAAAACTACTTCATGGCGGGACTTCTGCACTCAGTGTCCACCAAGATCCATAACTGGTCAGTAGTCTTTCAAAGGGTGTTTACTTTCAGTTAACGGTAGAAGATTATGAGTCCAAAGCCAGCTGGCACCTCTGATGTGTGGCAGTGTTCTTTTGCCACAGGCTCCAATTGGCAAACAGAGAGGTTGCTGAGACCCGCAACCTAAAAGGCGGTGGATTCAAGGGGGCAAGGAAAAGGGTTGCCTGTGTAGCCCGTTGGAGGGTCTCTAGGGTATCCTGTTGTCAGGCCCCACTCAGGGTAAAGGTCTTTTTGGTTACCTGATTGATGGGTGCTGTCATCAAGGTGGCCTTGTAGGGGAAGTTGTGAGTACCAGTATCTGAATACTCCCACAAGTCACTGGGCATCCTTTGTGTTTGTTGGGGCTGAGAACCTGAGCATGACTAAAACTAGGCAGTTATTGTCTCTGGACTGAGAGCTACTGTCCCTTCTCAGTTTATTCCCAGAAATTTCCCAGGATTCATAAGCCCTTGTGCCTTGTCCATAGTAATGTCCTAGACATGTTGCTACATGTGCGTCAAAATGGCATACAGTCCTGGTTGAGTAGTACCCTTTCCTCGACCCACTAGGAGGCATTCATTAATATATGGAAGGCTAGGGCTCCATCTGGAAGTGGGACTTCTTCCTGCTCATGGCCTTGTGGAAGGACATTAAAGGTGTATTGCAACGCATTACACCAAAGGCAAACTGATCCTGATCATCTGTGTGGACAGGGATGCTGAAAAGGGCATTTGCAATGTGAATTGCTTCATACCTATTTCCCTCAGCTTGGGCAAAAGCTATGTCAGTCACAGTGTCAGGTAATGCTATTGCCATAGCTGTACTACATCACTGAGCCTGATTTTTGCTTGAGTTTCCAGGTACCCAAGGCCTTTTGCAAAACTCAGATAATGAACCTTGGCTTCCTTAAGCACAGCAATGGGGGCAGTTTTGTTTGTTTGTTTTTGAATTCCTGAGGCAATTAATGCTGTTTTTGAGAGACAATACTGCTAGCAGGTAATAGTTTGGTAGGTTTACAGTCTTCCATATGCCCCACTAAAATGGTCTTAAATGCAATAATATCCTTTAGGCTTTAGAGTAAGTGTAATCCGGTATACATATCGATAATACATCTATAACAATAATCCATTCAGTAGTGGTGCCACAATAATGATATGTTACACCTGTAGTCAGGCTGGGTAAGGATCTTGGTGGTGTTGGCTTCAGACAGAAAATCAGAGAGCATTATCAATTTTCTCATTCTCATTCCAGGGGATTGGGGGTCACCATCAACTGTGGACCATTACCAAAGGCCCAAGAAATGCAATTCTCCCTCATGTGTACTCTGAACTTTGACCCTTGGCATAGGATCTCACTTCTTCACTCTGGACTTAGGAACATTGGACATTTCATAGTCTTGTTTAATCCAAAAAGTTTGGGTAAAAGTTGGTAAGGCTCTATGATTCATTTTAGAATTTGCTGGAAGAAGGAAAAGAAATAGCACTTCTGTTAGTCATAGGGGTCATTATTACCTGGCATACCCTATAGGGGTTGCCATTTGGCCCCTTAAGGTATGCTACTTGGCCATGAGTTCCTAAGTGGAGAACCCATTAATCTCTTCTTTTGAGCTCCCACTGTTTAAAAAACAGACCCAGAGGTATTGGGAGAGCACTACCCAAATTCTCCACTAGTGTGTTCCCAGTTACCATTTTCATGTCACCTTATGTGATGGTCTCTCTCTGTTATTTTGGCAGTAGTTACATTTTCCCTGCCCAGGAATTTGTCAGTTAAGTTCTGGATTATGTCACTAACAGACGGACCTGATGTTATGAGGAGCTTTAATTGAGCTTGATAACCAGCAGGAGTGGCACTAATGAACTTAGAGTCTTGTTAACAATCTCATCATCCACCACTGTCACTCTCTCATTGTAGAACCAAGGGACCACCAGTGTAGTCTGCAGGGCTGCTATCCTCTGGAAACTTGGTCTAAACATGTGTTTTAGTCATAGATAACCCATCTGGTGGGCCAAAGCTGTCACAGCCCAAATGGTTTCTAGCTGAGGAAGAAGGACTTGAGTGTTCCTCTTAGCCTCCTTGATCAAACTTTCTGCTGTCAGACACTCTTAAGGAGGTCCACCCACGAAGTGCCACTGATCCTCACTAACTTTAAGAAGAGCTAACACCAGTCCTTCTCAAACTCTTCCAAAATTGCAGAGGGAGAAACCCTCCCAAATTCATTCTACGAAGCCACCATCACCCTGATACCAAAACCAGAAAAAGGCATCACAAAAAAAGAAAATTATAGACCAGTATCACTGATGAACATAGATGCAAAAATCCTGAAAAAAATACTAGCAAACAGAATCCAACAGCACATTAAAAGGATCATACACCACGATCAAGTGGGATTTGTCCCAGGGATGCAAGGATTCTTCAATATACACAAATCAATCAGTGTGATACACCACATTAACAAATTAAGGAATAAAAACCATATGATCATCTCAATAGATGCAGAAAAAGCTTTTGACAAATTTCAACACCAATTTATGATAAAAATTCTCCATTAAATGGGCATAGAGGGAACCTACCTCAACATAATAAAGGCCATATATGACAAACCCACAGCAAGCATCATACTCAATGGTGAAAAACTGAAAGCATTTCCACTAAGATCAGGAACAAGACAGGGATGTCCACTCTAACCACTCTTGTTCAACTTAGTTTTGGAAGCCCTAGCCACAGCAATCAGAGAAGAAAAAGAAATAAAAGGAATACAAATTGGAAAAGAAGAAGTAAAACTGTCACTGTTTGCCAATGACATGATACTATACATAGACAATGCTGAAGATGCCACTAGAAAACTACTAGAACTAATCAATGAATTTGGTAAAGTTGCAGGATACAAAATTAATGAACAGAAATCTCTGGCATTCCTATACACCAACAATGAAAAATCAGAAAGAGAAATTAAGAAAACACTCCCATTTACCATTGCAACAAAAAGAATAAAATACCTAGGAATAAACCTGCCTAAGGAGGCAAAAGACTTGTATTCAGAAAACTGTAAAACACTGATGAAAGAAATCAAAGATGACATAAACAGATGGAGAGATATACCATGTTCTTGGGTTGGAAGAATCAGTGTTGTGAAAATGACTATACTGCCCAAAGCAATCTACAGGTTCAGTACACTCCCTATCAAACTACCAATGTCATTCTTCACAGAATTAGAACCAAAAACCTTACAATTTGTATAGAAACACAAAAGACCCCGAATAGCCAAAGAAATCTTGAGAAAGAAAAACGGAGTTGGAGGAATCAGGCTCCCTGACTTCAAACTATACCACAAAGCTACAGTAATAAAGACAGTATTGTACTGGTGCAAAAACAGCCATTCTGGCTGGTGTGAGGTGATGTCTCATTGCGGTTTTGATTTGCATTTCTCTCATAATTAGTGATGTTGAACATCTTTTCATGTACCTCTTGGCCATCTGTATGTTTTCTTTGGAGAAATGTCTATTTAGGTCTTCTGCCCATTTTTTTTTTTATTGGGGTTGTTTGTTTTTATGCTATTAAGCCACATGAGCTGTTTGTAAATTTTGAAGACTAATCCCTTGTTGGTTGCTTCGTTTGCAGATATTTTCTCCCATTCTGTGAGTTGTCTTTTTTTTTTGTTTATGGTTTCCTTTTATGTGCAAAAGTTTGAGGTTAGTTAGGTGCCGTTTGTTTATTTTTGTTTTTATTTCCATTACTCTGGGAGACGGATCAAAAAAGATATCGCTGCCATTTATGTCAGAGAGTGTTCTGCCTATGTTTTCCTCTAAGAGTTTTATAGTGTCCAGTCTTACATTTAGGTCTTTAATCCATTTTGAGTTTATTTTTGTGTATGGTGTTAAAGAGTGTTCTAACTTCTTTTTTTTACATGTAGCTGTCCAGTTATCACAACACCATTGATTGCGGAGACTGTCTTTCCTCCATTGTATAGTCTTGCCTCCTTTGTCATAGATTAATTGGCCATAGGTGCATGGGTTTATTTCTGGGCCTCCTATCCTATTCCATTGATCTATAGTCCCATTTTTTTCCAGTACCATACTGTTTTAATGACTATAGTTTTGTAGTATAGTCTGACATCAGGGAGCTTGATTCCTCCAGCTCTGTTTTTCTCTCTCAAGATTGCTTTGGCTATTCGGGGTCTTTTGTGTCTCCACACAAATTTTAAGATTTTTTGTTCTAGTTCTGTGAAAAATGCCATTGGTAATTTGATAGGGATTGCATTGAATCTGTAGATTGCCTTGGGTAGTATAGTCATTTTGACAATATTGATTCTGCCAAGCCAAGAATATGGTATATCTTTCCATCTGTTTGTGTCAACTTCTATTTCTTTCATCAGCGTCTTATAATTTTCAGAGTACAGGTTTTTTGCCTCCTTAGGTAGGTTTATTTTCAGGCATTTTATTCTTTTTGATGTGATGGTAAATGGGATTGTTCCTTTAACTTCTCTTTTTGATCTTTCATTGTCAATGTGTAGAACTGCAACAGATTTCTGTGTATTAATTTTGTAACCTGCAGATTTACCAGATTCTTTGATGAGCTCTAGTAGTTTTCTGGTAGCATCTTTAGGATTTTCTATCTATAGTATTATGTCATCTGCAAACAGTGACAGTTTAATTTCTTCTTTTCCAATTTGGATTTCTTTTTCTTCTCTGACTTCCGTAGCTAGGACTTCCAAAGCTATGTTGAATAAAAGTGGTGAGAGTGGACATCCTTATCTTGTTCCTGATCTTAGAAGAAATGTTTTCAGCTTTTCACTGTTGAGTTTGATGTTATCTGTAGGTTTGTCATATATGGCCTTTATTATGTTGAGGTATGTGCCCTCTATGCCCACTTTCTGGAGAGTTTTTATCACAAATAGGTGTTGAATTTTCTTAAAACCTTTTTCTGAATCTATCGAGATGATCATACGGTTTTTATTCTTCAGTTTATTGATGTGATGTATCACACTCATTGATTTGTGGATCTTGAAAAATCTTGCATCCCTGGGGTAAATCCCCCTTGATCATGGTGTACAATCTGTTTACTATATTGTTGGATTCAGATTGCTAGTATTTTGTTGAGGATTTTTGTGTCTGTGTTCATCAGTGATATTGGCCTGTAGTTTTCTTTTTTGTGTGGTATCCTTGTTTGGTTTTGGTATCACAGTAATGGTGGCCTCATAGAATGAGTTTGGGAGTTTTCCTTCCTCTGCAGTTTTTTGGAACAGTTTCAGGATAGGTGTTAACTCTTCTCTAAATGTTTGATAGAATTTGTCTGTGAAGCCACCTGACCCTGGACTTTCGTTTGTTGGGAGTTTTTTAATCACAGTTTCAATTTCAGTACTTATGATTGGCCTGTTCATATTTTCTGTTTCTTCCTGGTTCAATCATGGTAGACTGTACGTTTCTAAAAATTTGTCCATTTCTTCCAGGCTGTCCATTTTATTGGCATATAGTTGCTTGTAGTAGTCTCTTATGATTCTTTGTGTCTCTGTGGTGTCACAACTTCTCCTCTTTCATTTCTAATTTTAGTGATTTGAGTCCTCTCCTTTTTTTCTTGATGAGTCTAGTTAAAGGTTTATCAATATTGTTTATCTTTTCAAAGAACCAGCTTTTAGTTTCATTGATCTTTGCTGTTGTTTTCTTCATCTCTATTTCATTTATTTCTTCTCTGATCGTCTACTAGCTAGGTTTTGTTTGTTTTCTTTCTCTAGTTCCTTTAGGCATAAGTTTAGGTTGTTTAATTGAGATTTTTCTTGTTTCCTGAGGTAAGATTGTATTGCTATAAAATTCCTTCTTAGAACTGCTTTTACTGCATCTCATAGGATCATTGTGCTTTCATGTTTATTTGTCTGTAGGCATTTTTTGGTTTCCTCTTTGATTTCTTCAGTGAGCCATTGGTTGTTTAGTTGCATATTTTTAGCCTCCACGTGTTCGTGTTTTTTACAGTTTTTTTTTCTTGTAGTTTATTTCTAATTTCATAGTGCTGTGGTCACAAAAGATGATTGATATGATTTCAGTTTTCTTAAATTTACCAAGGCTCGCTTTGTGGCCCAGCATGTGTTCAGTCCTGGTGAATGTTCTATGTGCACATGAGAAGAATGTGCTGCTGCTTTTGGATGGAATGCTCTAGAAATATAAATTAAGTCCATCTATCTAATGTGTCATTTAAGGCCTGTATTTCCTTATTAATTTTCTATCTGGATGAGCTGTGCATTAATGAAAGTGGGGTGTTAAAGTCCCCCACTATTACTGTGTTGCTGTTGATTTCTCCCTTTATGGCTGTTAGTATTTGCTTTATATATCGAGGTGCTCCTATATTGGGTGCATATATATTTACAGTTGTTATATCTTATTCTTGGATTAATTCCTTGATCATTATGTAGTGTCCTTCTTTGTTTATTTATTGTAGTGTCCTTCTTTGACTCTGTAAAACAGTCCTTATTTTAAAGTCTATTTTGTCTGATAGGAGTATTGCTATTCCAGCTTTCTTTTGATTTCTATTTGCGTGGAATATCTTTTTCCATCCCGTCACTTTTAGTCTGTATGTGTCCCTAGATCTGAAGTGGGTCTCTTTCAGACAGCATGTATATGGATTTTATGTTTGTATCTATTCAGCCAGTCTATGTCTTATGGTTGGAGCATTTAATCCATTTATGTTTAAGGTAATTATCGATATGTATGTTCTTATTGCCTTTTTGTTACTTGTTTTGGATTTGCTTTTGTAGGTCTTTTTTCTTCCCTCCCTCTTTTGTTCTCTTTGTGATTTGATGACTAACTTTAGTGTTGTGTTTGGATTCCTGGAGGGTATGGGATTTGATTTTATTGTGATTGTGCCCCTCCTACCATCTCGTTTTGGCTTCTTCTTTGTCTTTGGATATAGGGTATCTTTCTTTTGGTAGGTTCTAGCTTTTTTTCATTGGTGGTTGTTCAGCAGTTAGTTGTGATTTTGGTGGTTCTGTAAGAAGGGGGTGAAGTCATGTCCTCCTACTCCACCATCTTGAGCTAATCCCAAGTCCTTTTCTATAGAGTTTTACATTAAATACATCAGAAGAACTTTATTTGGTTCATGAATGTGTCTTTGTACATATATTTTATAGATGTTTTAAACTTTGACATAAGATATGAATACCCTAACAAAGCTATAGAACAAAAGCAAATGTATTCTATGTTTTGGTTGGAATTTCTTGTCCTAAGATTATTACATGACCAAGGTCATGCTCTCAAGGCCAATAACAGACCAATAATTGTCCCATAAAGGATATGCACCAACTCTCTCATAAAGGATATGCAATTTTTAGCCAGCTCTGGCAGATTGTGGACCCAAAGTCCATTGAATGCCTCTGATGTATGGTAGTGGCCTTCTGCCATAGATTCCAGTAGGCAAAGAGAGATGTTACTGAGAGTCCTAACTGAAACAGCAAACGAAAATCAGAGGGGTCCACAAAAAGGGCATCTGGGGTAGTCAGTTGAATGGCTTCCAGGGGATCCTGTCCATCAAGGCCCCAGCCAAATGTAGTCATCTTTATGGTAACCAGATTGTTGGGTGTTGTGTGATCCCTGTGAGAGTGTGGCGTTATCTGTATAGTCCCACCAATTGCTCAGATGATTTTTATTTAGGGGGACAGAGAGGGCCGAAAGCATGACAGTCATCTTCCCTGGATTATGCCCCTTACAGATCATGCCCAGGAATTTTACTTCATTTTTAGGTCCATGTACCTTGTTAATAACAGCCTAGCTACATGATACTCGTAGGTGAACAGGACATCCAGTTCTTTTTGGGTAGTGCCCTTGTCTGAGCCCACTAGGATGATTTCATCAATAGAGTGGAAGGTTAGTGCTCCCTCAAGGAGCAGGACTTTTTCCAAGTCTTTACCTATGCATTAGTACAGGTAGAGAATTTAGGGAGTCTCATGGAAGGACATTAGTGGTATAATACAACCCATATTGCGTACAACAAACTAATTCTGAACATGCATATGGAGAGGGATGCTGAGAAGGGCGTTTGTGATGTCAACCACAGGACACCAAGATTCTTTATCTTGGATGATATAACCTCTATAACTGTCACAATGTCAGGTACCACTGGTGCCATAGGTAGCTCTAACGCTTTGTGTAACCCTAATCAATTTAGAGTCTGGGTACCAAAGGTCTTGCACACAGTCCAGGTGGAGTTACTGAATGGAGAAATAGTTTACAGATATTTGTTGGCCTTTGAAAGCTCAACAATGAAGACAGTTGCCCCTTTTTATTACCAAGGCCTGTGACTTTGTTTTTGGTAGACAGAGGTGCTAGTTGCCAGTAGTTTGGTAGATCATAATCTTTCACATACCCCACTAAAATACCCTAACTGTAAATCTTATCTTGGTGGGGGGTGGTTAGTGCTGCTTGATATAAAAAATACATTTCTACCAATAACATATTTGGTGGTAGAAACCACAATAATGGAGGTTTGTAGTGGTCCAAAGGGCATTCACTCATAGTTGGGTTTGGAAAAGAGTCCTAGTGGTGGGTGGACTAAAACTACAGAGAATTATCTGTTTCCTCCTCATCCTTTTATAAGGGACTGTCGAAATCCCAGAAATTTATTCACCAGTATCCAAAAGGCCCAAGAAATGCAGTATTTCCCCTCCACAGTTTGAACTCTGACCTTAGCATATGTCCTCAGTTCCCCACTGGCGACATAGAGACCTTGTCTAACCTCTAGTCACGTTTATTTATGAAAGCTTAGAGGTCTGAGTAAAAGTGGGAAGGATCTGTATTGATGGATACCACCAGGCACCATTCTTGCTAAGTTTAATAAGATTACATCCTTCATTAAAGAATCAAACTACCCAAGGCTCTAAGGCCTCTTCAGGTCACTGGATAAAGTGATTCCAAAGGGCTCTACATTATTTTTAATTAAAGGGACAAGCTTTAATAACTGCTGTGTTCTGGGCTCTGTTTTGGCACCAAGAATGTGCTTGGAGATAACAGTAGTCATTGGATACAGTTCAACTCACAGAGTCTCTGATTGTTGGATCCATCATCAGAGAACAATAATCAGCATCTAGAGAATTGCTTCCCTAGCTTTTTTAGAGTCCCTCTGTTGGTTCTCTAATTGGACTTACTGTGGGAACTCAGCCAGGGAGTTGGGAGCTCAAGGGAAGGACCATTCCCCTGAGAACTGAAAATCTTATGTAAACAATCCATTAGCACTCTCCAAGAGTGTTTTGTGGCATCCACTGTCACTGTCTGAGAATCACTGGCATAGCTGATAACGAGCCCTGCTGGACTCACGCAAACAATCCACTAGTACTATGTCAGAGCACCCCCAAAGACTTTTTTCATATCTCCCAAAGTTGCCCAGTAGAAGTTTCAGTATTTTGCTTTTCTAGAAGAGCATTGTGTTTCATCGACCGCCTGCTCAGTGTGTCAGTTTGTCAAAAAGTGAGCCTCCAGTTTTTAGTTGGTAAATTAAGACTAACTGAAAGTAACAATTAAGTATTTATTTATTTACTGAGATAGTATAAGCAAGAGCCTAAACAAGAAAGGGCCCTAGCTCCACCAATGTTTTATTTGCCCCACAGAATGGCCCAGAGGTGGGTCATGTGCATCAGAGCAGGTGAGAGGAACATCTTACTGTGGACTAAGTCCCCCCAAAAGCCTCTGATGTTTTATGGACCCAAGTGCCACGAGGAAGTAGAAGAGAGAGGGCTTAGAATGGAAAAGTGTTGAACCAGAATGGAAAAAGAGTTTTTAAGGCCACCCAGTAAGATGGTCTAGGCAGAAGTTCTGAACAGTATAATGCCTCACCTGAGGTATCCTCTGCCTCATAAGGAGTTTTCCCAATGGATACACTTGAGCTAGAATGCAGATATGCCAGTCCGGATGGATCTTAGTCCATGACTGCAACTACCTCCAACGCCTGCAGTGCACTGGCTGTGCCTCAAATATAGTATGGGGTGTGAAGTTTTTCCCAATGACAGCTGCCAGATAAGGCCTCTGTAATTGTGCATGGTTGAGCCTGAAAGATCACACATAGAATTTTGGCCTGGAGTCAGACTCTCCCCAGTTTTTATATGTATACCTATACCTATATCTATACCTATTCTGATCATCTGTGTGGACAGTGATACTGAAGAGAGAGTTTGAGATGTAGTACACCAGACTTCTTCATCTTGGGTAGTAGCCTCTGTGACAGTCCCAAAGTCAGTTAGTGCCAGTGCCCAGGGCTGCACTACAGCATTGAGCCACGATCAGTTGAGTCTCTACGCGACTGAGGCCAGGTGCACAGGTCAAACAGGGCTACTGAATGGAGAATTAGTCTCAGAAAACTGTGGCTCCATTAAGCTCAGCAATTAGGATAGCTATATCTTTTCTCTGCTAGTCCATTGATACCTTACTGGTAAACAGTAGAACTGCACAGTGTTAGGAGGGTAGGTTTATGGTCCCCACATGCCATAAAATGTCCCTAACTGCAGCAACTACCTTCAGGACTTTGGAGTGAATTCAAGCAGGGATACACTTAGACAGTACATCTGTACCAATATATATTCAATAGTGGGAGCCATTACAATGGTGGTCATAACAATTGTAATGCTCCAGTGGGGCCCACTTATAGTTGTATCTGGTAAAGGTTCTGATGGTATTGGACTGAGACTCAAAACCAGAGAGCATTGTTTGTTTCTTCTTTGTATTAGATTCCTAGCACTGCTGTAACAAAGTACCACAAACTCATTGACTTAAAACACAGAAATTTATTGTCTCAGAGTTCTGGAGGCTAGAAGTCTGATATCAGGGTGTCAGCAGGGATGGTCACTTCTGAGGGATTGTTATTGATAATCTGTTCAATACTTCTGTTCTAGCTTTTGGTGGTTTGCTAGCAATATTTGGTGTTCTTTGGCTTCAACATTTTAAAGTTTTTTTTTACAGCAGTAGCCCACTTCCCAGTACCAGAAATCTATATGAGTTTGCTTGGACTGCTATAACAAAGGACCGCAAACTGAATGGCTTAAAAAAATATTGTCCTACAATCAGGATGGTAGAAGTGTGGGATTAGATATTGGTAGGATTGTTTTCTTCTGAGGACTCGAGCAAAAAAGATGTTTTTTGCCTCTGTCCTACCTTCTGGTGGTTTTCTGGCAACATTTGACATTCCTTGGCTTGTAGATTCATCACCCTGATCTATGCCTTCATCTTCACAAGGTGCTCTCCCCATATGTTTGTCTGTCTCTGTGCTCAGATTTCCCATTTTTATAAGGACTAGGACCCACTCTAATAACCTCATGTTAACTTGATTACCTCTGTAAAGACCTTATTTCTAAATAAGGTCACATTCTAAGGTACCGTGGGATAAGAATTCCCTCTTGGTAGAGGGGAAGTGGGAACAATTTAACCTATAACCCCCTCATTGTAGTGTCAGGGATTGTGGAGGGCACAGTTAACTATGCACCAGTATCCAGGAGACCCAATAAATGCGGTTCTCCCCTAGTTCCCCATTGAACTCTTAACCTGATATAGGACCATTGTTCCCCACTAGAGACATAGAAACCTTGGCCCAGCCACTAGTCTTATTTATTTTTAAAAGCTGAAAAACTTGGTTAAAAGTTAATAGGGGATTTTAATTCCCCACCCCTACCCCCAGGTTCACTGGGAGGAGCAGAGGGAATAGCACTTGTATTAATCGTAAGGCCATGACCTTGCAGACTCTAGTGGAGCAGCCTAGTGGATCCCACGGCCCACTCACTCTATGACCATAAGTTCTTGGTGGGAAAGTCCATCAGTCTCCTCTTTGGGAAGCTTTTGTTGAGTAACCTGGATCCAGAGATCTCTTTGGGAAGGATCTAGCCCAAATGGTCTAAGAGGGGCAACAGGCTTACCATTTTTACATTGCTCTTTCTACTGGTTGGTCTTTGCCTTCTGGGCAGTAGCCACATTTTTTTAACTCAGTGATTTGTCAGTGAAGATCTGGACTGTTACAGAATGATCAATGTGGCCTTGTGAGGAGGTTTAATTGAGCTCAGTAACCAGAAGAAGTTAACGTGAACAAACCTGGAAATCTGAGTCTTGTTGACAGTCTCATCATCTATTGTTCTTACCCCACATTTGTACATCTAAGACACCACTAGGGTGGCTCACAAGGAAACTATATCCACTGGAAGTATAATTCAACCATGGAACCATGAGTTCCTTGCTGTTTAGTGGCAAGGAACTCATGGTGCATGGGGTCAAATCTCTCAGAGCCCAAATGATCTTGAGTGCTTGTATCCTTTCATCCCAGTGCCATCTTCTTCTTTAGGCAAAGTAGCTGCTGTTTTGTACTCTGAAAGTGGGGGTCACATACCAGAGGTACCATTCTCTTAGTAAGTAAAACAAGATTACCTCCTCCATCTTGGAGGCAAACTACCCAAGTCTCTGAGAGCTTCAGATTGCTGGGGTGAAGTAATCCCAAAAGGCTCTTCATTATTTTACATTTTAGGCATAAGTTCCAACAAAAATTCACTTTGTTTTAGGCTGTCTTTTGGTGCCAGGGACATGCTTACAGTTAACAGTAGTATTGGGATGCAATTCAGGGTCTCTGACAAATTTTGTTCCCATCACTAGAGGAAGGAATTTTGTTCCCATCAGTAGCTAGAGAATTGCTTCCCTAGCTTTCCTATGAGTGTCTCTTTTGGATCTGTAATTTGACTCATGGAGTTCAGTCAAGTTTGGGCAAGGGGGTGGAAACTAAAGGGAAGGACCGCTGTTCCCCCTTATACCTGAAAAGCTTACGTAAAAAGTCACTAGCACTCCCCAAAGAAACCCCAGGGTCCACTAGTCCTTTTTGAGACACATGAGCATGGCTGATGAAGCACCCATGGAACTCTCAGGCTCTTGCATGTGATCCATTAGTATCACTTGAGAGTGTCTGATGGACCTCTGTATCACCTCTCAAAAGTGCCCCATGGGATCTTCAGAGTTTTGCTTTCCTAGAAAGGCACTGTGCTTTACAGGCATACCTCATTTTATTGCATTTTGCAGATACTGCATTTTTTACAAATTGAAGAATTGTGGCAGCCTTGCATCAAGCAAGTCTATCGGTGCCATTTTTCCAAAAGCATTTGCTCACCTCATGTCTCTGTGTCACATTTTGGTAATTCTTACAATATTCAAACTTTTTTCATTATTATTATATTTGTTATGGTGATCTGTGATCAGTGAGCTTTGATGTTATTATTGTAGTTGTTTTGGGACACCACAAACCACACGCATATAGATGGTAAACTTAATTGATAAATGTTATGTGTGTTCTGACTGCTCTACCGGCTCTCTTCCTCTCCTCTAGCTTCCCTGTTTCCTCAGACAGAACAATATTGAAATTAGGCCAATTAATAACCCTACAATGGCCTCTGTATGTTCAACTGAAAGGAGGAGTTGCACGTTAGTTTAAATCAAAAGCTAGAAATGATTAAGCTAAGTGAGGAGGGCATGTTGAAAGCCGAGAAAGGCCAAAAGCTAGTCCTCTTGCTCCACACTATAGCCAAGTTGTGAATGCAAAGGAAAAGTTCTTGAAGGAAACTAAAAGTGCTACTCTAGTGAACACACAAATAATAGGAAAGCGAGACAGGCCTATTGCTGATACGGATAAAATTTCAGTGGTCTGGACAGAAGATGTGAAACCAGCCACAACATTTGCTTAAGCGAAAGCCTAATCCAGAGCAAGGCCCTAACTCTCTTCAATTCTATGAAGGCCAAGAGAGGTGAGGAAGCTGCAGAAGAAAAGTTTGAAGCTAGCAGAAGTTGTCTCATGATGTTTAAGGAAAGAAGCCATCTCCATAACACAAAAGTGCAAGGGGAAGCAGCAAGTGCTTACGTAGAAGCTGCAGCAAGTTACCCAGGAGACCTAGCTAAGATAATTAATGAAGGTGGCTACACTAAACATCAGATTTTCAATGTAGATGAAACAGCCCCCTATTGGAAGAAGATGCCATCTAGGACTTTCAGAGTTAGAGAGGAGAAGTCAATGCCTGGCTTCAAAACTTCAAAGTACAGGCTGACTCTTGTTAGGGGCTAATGCAGCTGGTAACTTGAAGTTGAAGCCAATGCTCATTTATCATTCTGAAAATCCTAAGGCCCTTAAGAATTATGCTAAATCTACTCTGCCTGTGATCTGTAAATGGACAACAAAGTCCAGATAATAGCACATGTGTTTGCAAAATGGTTTACTACATATTTTAAGCCCACTGTTGAGACCTACTGCTCAGAAAATTTCAAAATATTACTGCTCACTGATAATGCACCTGGTCACCCAAGAACTCTTCTGGAGCTGTACAACAGGATTAATGTTTTCATGCCTGCTAACACAACATCCATCCTGCAGCCCATGGATGAAGGAGTAATTTCAATTTTCAAGTCTTATTATTTAAGAAATACATTTTGTAAAGCTATAGCTGCCATAGATAATGATTCCTCTGATGGATCTGGGCAAAGTAAATTGAAAACCTTCTGGAAAGGATTCACCACTCTAGATGCCATTAAGAACATTCATGATTCTTGGGAAGAGGTCAAAATGTCAACATTAAGGGAAGTTTGGAAGGAGTTGATTCCAGCCCTCATGGATGACTTTGAAGAATTCAAGACTTCAGTGGAGGAAGCAACTACAGATGTGGTGGAAATAGCAAGAAAACTAGAATTAGAAGTAGAGACTGAAGATGCAACTGAATTGCTAAAATCTCATGAGAAGATTTTAATGAATGAAGAGTTGCTTCTTATGGTTGAGCAAAGAAAGTGGTTTCTTGAGATGGAATCTACTCCTGGTGAAGATGATGTGAAGATTGCTGGAATGACAACAAGGGATTTAGAATATTATATGCACTTAGTTGATAAAGCAGCAGCAAGTTTTGAGAGGATTGACTCTCATTTTGAAAGAAGTTCTGCATGCTGTGAAACAGCATTGCATGCTACAGAGAAATCATTCATGAAAAGAAGAGTCAACCAATGAGCCAAACTTCACTGTGGTCTTATTTTAAGAAATCGCCACAGCCACCCCAGCCTTCAGCAACCACCACCCTGATCAGCCAGCAGCCATCAACATCGAGGCAAGACCCTTCAGTGGCAAAAAGATTAGGACTAGCTGAAGGCTCAGATGATGGCTAGCATTTTGTAGCAATAAAGTATTTTTAAAATAAGATACGTACATTGATTTTTATAGACATAATGCTATTGCACAATTAGTAGACTACTGTATCGTGTAAACATAGCTTTTATATGTGCACTGGGAAACCAAAAAATTCATATGACTCGCTTTACTGAAATATTCACTTTGTTGCGGGGGTCTGGAACTGAACCCGTGACATCTCCAAGGTGTGCCTGTACTATCCATCCTGCTCACTGCACCAATTTGTCAGAGAAAGCACTGCCACTTGTTGAGTTGGTCAATTATAACAAGCCAAACTGAAAATAACAATTAAACCTTTATTCGATTACTGTGATAGCATAAGTATGAGTCTAAACAGGAAAGGTCCCAGCTTTATTATTCCATTTTTCCCCACTGAAGGCCCCAGGTAAGAGATGTTTTATCAGAAATGGTTGGGGGATTGTCTCATTGCCAAAGGAGCCCTAAACTAAAGGCTCTTGCCATTTTATGGACCCAGGAGGTAGGGAATGCAGGAAGGTCTAGGAATGGAAAAGTAGCGAAAACTGAGTCAGATAGGAGAAAATCGTCTTCAAGCCTCCCCAGTAAGGTTGTCAAAGCAGAGTCACCTGAACAGAACAGTGCATCATTTGAGCCCTTAACTGGGGCTGTGTAAGACTGTGGTTGGCCTGGAGGGGCCTGAACCCATGAATATACTGGCTGTGCAGTCGGTCTAGTGTGGGTAGGAAGCTTTCTCCCATGGTAACTGCCAGGTAAGATGACACATAGGATTTTCACTTGGATCCACACTCCTTAGTTTTGACACACATGTACATATATTCATACATACATGTGCACGTGCACACATATATGCATATGTTATGTGCACATATATTTTAGAAATCATGAGGACTCCCAGACACCTTCAGTTCTAGTCCCTCAGGTCTCCTTCTTGCCTTCCTCCGTTTCATATGTGTATGTCCTTTCTTCCAGGGTGTTAATCCTGACTCTTAAAACATCAGCAGAGTTATGTATTTGCTTAACTCTACAATGCTTCAACCCTTGTTACAGAATTACTTAGCACATACCACTAAAAAAAAAAGCCTACTAGGAAGATTTAGTGATTTGCTTTCTGTCTGTACCCCATACTCTTGCCCAAGTCTGAGGGTATGTTTCAAACACTATTTATGACTAATTTGAATCATTTTTTTAACCCTTCAGTAGGTTCATTTCATTATGTTTTTTCATTTCTTCTTCTTATCCTTGTTGATTTAGTTTTATTTTTGGAATGTATGGAACATTGACCTACTTCCAGAAGTAAATATTATACCAAAGGTATACTTAAGAGCGTCATTTCTTCCCCAGTCCTTCCCATGCATTCCCCAGTCCTTTCTCCCACCCTGTCTTCTGGCAGGTAACCAACTACATGATTTTTTTGCTTATCTTTTCTGTGCTTCATCTTGTAAAGTTAGTATCTATTTCTCATTTCTTCCGATTACTGCTTTCTGAGCCAAAAGTTAGTATACTAGATAACCTTTAAAAAATTTTTTCCACTTAACATTACCTCCTAGAAATTCCTCCATGTAGTTTATAAAAATCTTTTAAAAATTTTTACATAAATATGTAAAATAGTACATTATATACCATAGTTTATACTATACCATAATTTACACCTTGGTTTATATATATACACCATAATATACACCTTGGTTTATTCAACCAATATCCTATTCTTGAACATTTAGGTGGTTTAAAATATTTTGCAATTACAAATAATACTGTAATGAATAACCTTGTACATATGTATTTTTATTGTTTCATCTACTATTGTGTATTTATGTAATGTATACATACCCCAAAAGTAGAGATTAGTATGAAATATATTTGATTCCTCAAGATATCTATGAAATAACGAGACAGTTTCAGTAGCACCCATTAAAACTTTTCTTATTTTCATGTAAGACCTAACATTATGGCAGTTCATTGATAACTTTAAAAATGAGAGAAAATGCTACTGTACACTTGTTATAAATTTGAAATCTAGAGATTTCACAATGGATCTGTTTTCCCATTTAGTGGACTAAATGGATCTCTTTATGTAGGTCATATTGGAGTACTGGGTGAAAATCTTACGCTTGTAAATCAAGATTCAGTGTCAAAACCCCAAATGCAAGTAGAGAAACAAATACCTTACAGAAAGGAGATGAGTCATAGTAAGTATAATAATTATGGGTAACTCTAAATTATTTTAAACTCATCAGAAGATCTTTTTTCTTTGGTTCATGAATATGTCTTTAAGTGTATATTTTATAGAAGTAAAAATAAATGACCTAAACTGTGAATACCCTAAGTTAACTAGAGAACAAAATCAAAAGTGTTAATACCTTCAGATTGGAATTTCTAGTCATAAGATTATTTAACAGCCATAGGACGTGCACTCAGTATCCACCAAGGACCAATAACTGTCCAATAGTATCTCAAAGTGTGTGAACCTTTTAGATGATTCTGGGAGATTACAGGTTCCGGGAAGTTATGCCCAGTGGGCACTTCTGACCAGTATCAGGGCCATTCTGCCATAGGCGCCAATTGACAAACCGAGAAGTTTTTGAGATCTGTAACTAAAACAGCAAATAGGAATCAGAGAGGCTTAGGGGAAGGGCAGCCTGGGAGGCTTGCTAGAGACTCCCCATACCCGCACCAGTGTATTCTGTTAATCCGGCCCCACACAGGGCGAGGTCTTCTTGGTAACCTCATAGATAGGTACCATCAAGTTCCCTGCGTGGAAAGTGCCAGTACCAGAAAAGTATGACCAATTGCTGGATCTCTTTTTTATTTGGGGGAGTTGAGAAGATCAAATATTGGCAATCATCTCCTCTGGAATAGGATGTTGTCACCCTTTCCAGATCATGCCTAGGAATTTCACTTGGATGATAGATCCTGGTACCTTGTGTTAATGGCTCAGTCATGTTGCCCCATGTGAGTCTGCAGAGTGACCAGTCCTTATTGGGTAATGACCTTGTCTGGGACCACCAGGAAGACATCTTCGGTTTTGTGGAAGGCTAGTGTTCCTTCCAGTAGCCAGACTTTTTCTAGGTCTTATTGTATCTGATGACAAATAGTAGGGGAATTTAGGTAGACTTGTGGAAGGACATTAGTCGTATATTGCACCCCATTCCACATAAAATTAAACTGATCCTGGATTATCCACGTGGACAGTGATGTCATTTGTTGTACACCAAGTTTCTTTATCTTGGTGGGCAGTAGCCTCTGTGACAGTTTCAAAATCAGGTACTGCCAGTGCTTAGAGTTTTGCTACAGTGTTGAGCTGCCGATAATCCCTTGAGACTCCATGCTCCTAGGGCCATGTGCACAGGTGAGATAGGGCTATTGAGTGGAGAATTAGTCTCATGAAGAACTTTGTTGTTCTTAAACTCAGCAATGAAGGCATTGCTTTTTTCTTTTTCACTCTAGGCAGTTGCTACTATTTTTGAGAAACAACAGCACTAGGGGCTGCTAGTCAGGGAGGTTTGTGGTCTTCCATGTACCGCACTAAAATGGTGTTAACTGGAGCAGTTTTCTTCGGGGCTTGTGGGCAAATGTGAGCAGGTGTTCACTTAGACAATACATCTCTATTGGTAATACATTCAGTAGTGTATGCCATAAAAAGGTTTTATTTGGAGTTTGGAGTTGGCCACAGAGACCCATCCACAGTGGGTCTAGGTAAGGGTCCAACTGGTAGTGGCCTCAGACCCAAAATCAGAGACATTATTTGTTTTCCCCTCATTCTGGTGATGGGGTTTGTGCGTCACAGTCGCCTCTGCGCTAGTATCCAAAAGGCCCAGAAATATAATTCTTCCCTACCTCCCCATTGAACTCTGACCCTGGGATACAACCTCTGGTCCCTACTGGGGATATTGGGACCCAGTCTTTGTTGTTGAAAGTTGAGAGTTCGCAGTACAAGTTAGAAGGGCTCACCTATTCATCTCCATATTCACAGGGAGAAGCTGAGGGGATAACACTTTCATTAATCATAGCACTTGTTAACATGCAGACCCTAATGGTGCTACCTTTTGTGGCCCTTATAGCCTAATATCTGGTCATCAACCTCCTCTTTGAATAACCAGACTCAGAGGGCTTCTCTAGAAGCATCATCCAGGGGAGAGCACATGGTTACCGTTTTATATTGCTCTCTTTGTCAGTCAGTCTTTACTATTTGGGCAGAAGCTGTTTTCTCCGTGCCTGAAAATATGTCCGTTAGGTTCTGGATTTTGTTGCAGAACATTGTCGCCTGACCTGATGAAGAAGTTTGATTTAGTTCGATAACCAGCAGGAGTAGCACAAATAAACCTAGAAATGTGAGCTGGTTAACAATCTTATCTACTGTTCTTACTCATTATTGTAGCATGATTAAAAGGGCTGCTCTAGACTCTGCATTGGTGGTCCAAACATGATTTTAGTGATAGGTTCAGGCGGAAAGCTGTCAGAGCATGAACAGTTCCCAGCTGAGGAAGGAGAGCGTCTTGGTATTTGCCTCTCATCTTCCCTCTTTCTTCCTCCTCCTTGAGCAAACTTTCTGCTGTCAGGGCAGACTTAAAAAGGGGTTTTAGAGTGACCACAACCCAAAGTATCATGATCCCTCACGAAGTTTAAGATTACCTCCTTCATCATGCAAGTGAACAATCCAGGTCTCTAAGATCTCTTTATATCACTGGGCAAAGCAATCCCAAGGAGTTCTATATTTAATTAAATCATGAGTCTCAATAACTTACTATATTGTAGGCTGTCCATCGTTGTCTGGGACCTCATTAAAGCTGACAGCAGGGCTTCCCTGGTGGCGCAGTGGTTGAGAGTATGCCTGCAAATGCAGGGGACACAGGTTCGTGCCCCGGTCCGGGAAGATCCCACATGCCGTGGAGCGGCTGGGCCCGTGAGCCATGGCCGCTGAGCCTGCGCATCCGGAGCCTGTGCTCTGCAACGGGAGAGGCCACAACAGTGAGAGGCCCACGTATCGAAAAAAAAAAAAAAAAGCTGACAGCAATGGTTGGGTGCAGCTTAGCTTGTACTTAGTACTATCATCAGAGGACAATAGCAGTAGCCAGGGAATTGCTTCCCTAGATTTCCCAGAGCCCCTCTGTTGGATCCCTAATTTGACCCACCAGGCATTTTGGCAGGGAGTCTGGGACTAAAGAGAAGGACCACTGTTACCCCTCTAACCCCAAAAGCTTGCATAAACAATCTGCTAGCCCTCTCCAGCAGTGCCCCAGGGCATTCTTGACATAGCACTTCCTGAGACTCATTGCTGTGGCTGGCAGAGTGCATTTTAGGACCCTCAGACTCCTGCAAATGACCAGCTGGTACTTCCCAAGAAGCCTTGTAGTCTTCTCAAGCATCTCCCCAAAATGCCCTGGGGGGTCTTCATGCTTTTTACTTTTCCAGAAAGGCATTGTGCTTAATTGGGCCACCCTGCTTGCCACCATTTGTCACTGAGAGAGAGCTACCAGTTGTGAAGGTGGTGTATAAAGACAACGAACCAAACTGAAAATAACAAGCCTTTATTCACTTACTGCAATAATATGAGTCTAAACATGAAAGGGCATGAGCTCCACCAGTGTTTCAACTAGTCTTTCATTTCCCCATGAAACGTCATCCAGCAAACATCTGATGTATTAGTACAGAGGGGAATATCTCACTCTGCGTACAGATGTTTATATACTATCTTATCTATTTAATTATCTACCATTGTAGCAGTACTTATACCAATACCATAGTTGTGGTATATATATCAGTTTATTCAGTCAGTGTCCTGTGCTTGAACATGTAGATGGTTGTAAGTGTTTTGCAATTAATGAATGATCTTCTGCATAGGCATTTTCATTGCTTGGTCTATTATTATGTATTAAACTAAAGCATAAATAACCCATGAAACCTGAAGACCAATATGAAATGTATTTGTTGCTTAGGAATATTTATGAAATAATGAGACAGCTTCAGCATCATCCAGTTTTATGACAGATCTAGCATTATAATTATTGACTTATGACTTTATAAAAATGAGACAAAATGCTACTGTACACTTGTTATAAATTTGAAATCTAGAGATTGCACATTTAGTGGACTAAATGCACCTCTTTATATGGGTTATTATGGAGTACCAGATAAAAATCCTGTGCTTGTGAAACAAGTTTCAGTTTCAAAACCCCAATTGCAAGTAAAGAAACAAATAACTTCCAGAGAGGAGAGACGCAATAGTAAGTATAATAAAAGGAAACTTTAAATCATTTTAAATTAAACTCATCAGAAGATTTTTTTTCCTTTGGTTCATGAATATGTATTTGAGCATATATTTCATAGAAGTAAAACTAAATGACCTAAAGTGTGAATACCCTAAGATAATTAGAGAACAAAAGCAAAAGTAATGATACCTTTTGGTTGGTATTTGTGCAGTCAATAATTACTAAGTAACAAGACTGACTACTTCCACACACAGTCATGAAAACTATTCACATGATTTTTCTCAATTCACCTTTATGGAAAGAAAATTTGATTATTTGGCATATCCAGAAGTTCCATTATACATGTATCATTTTCTACTTAGCATTTCCTCTTCAAAACGAGAAAAACGATACGATAACACTTGAAAATCTACCTCCTGAGAAGAAAGGTTTTTTTCCAAGAAACCAATCTCAAACTAAGAACCTTAGAGCTATCAGAAAGGAGAATCTTGATAGTAAGTAATTAAACGTAAATCTTATAAATTGTTTTTAATTAAATTCAAAACACTTTTTTGTTCATGAATATATCTTCAACCATTTGCTTCTTTAGTAATTATTCCCATCATACTTTAGATCTTTATTGATGATTTATCTGTTTCTTTTATAATCACTGAATTAGATATGTTAAATCTTACACTTTGTGGATTTTTCTATTTAGTCATGGCAAGCTTTGGTTTATATCTTATGATACTCTATTATTTATGTGCATATAAATTTTAAATTGATAACATTCTTGGGGGACAGAACATTTTGTCCTAATGAAGAGACCCACTTCATCATTTTTATAGTTTTTATTTGTTTATTTTCCTTTAAAACTACCTTATCTGCTATCAGGGTAGCTCCATAAATTTTCTTCTGGTTGGTATTTGTGTGATACATTTTTTTTTATCGTGTTACTTTAATTTTCCTGTGTCTTTATGATTTTGCTCTATCTTTTGTAAGAAACTTATAATGGTCTATATTTTAGAATTCAGCCTGATCTTTTAATTACCTCTCATAATCATATATAAACCAATTATTGATATTTTTAAGTGTAATTCCACCATTTTGTATTCCACCATTTTTTGTATCTGATGTTTCTTTCACTCTTTCACTCTATTTTTTATCATTATATATATTTTTCATTAGCCATATTTAATACCAAAAATTTAAACTTTATTCAAAAATATGCATACTGTAAAACAAAATAATAATTTAAAACCTAAGTATAATAATGTTTATAATAACAATATTTCTAAATTAAATACATTTAATACTTCTGTATATCTAAAAAGTAACGACTGCTTATATATACATGTGTGAAAAGTGTTGTGTTCACATGATGTTTACACTTCAAATAGTGATTTGTATATATCATTAAAAGATGAGATAAGATATTGTTGGGTAACTAACATATATTGTAAATATAGAGGTTCCACCACAGATCTGGTTCTCTATTTAGTGCTTTTATGAGCCTTTCTTCCTGAAGCTCAGAAAATGGAAGAGGTACCAGATGAAAGTCTTTTGCCTGACATTTGGAACTGCTAGAAAGAAAAGACTAAACTTGTAAATACTGAATTATGAGTATTATAAAATTATTTTACATTTTAATTGTTTTAAGCAGAATTATATTCATGAATGTGTGAGCTTACAGACATCTAAGTCAAATTTTTACTGTGTTATTTAAATTCCTATTTCTTGATTTTCTTGCATTTTGTTTGTCGATTATGGAGTGAATGTATTCTCCCACTATGATTGTGGATTTATCTATTTCTTCTTGTAGTATTGTCCTTTTTCCTTATACTGTCTATGTTGTTAGGTGCATACAAAAAAAAATATTTGATAGTCCTTATGGACTCAACATTTTCTTTTTATAAAAGGTACCATCTTAGCCTGTCTCCAGTAAGGTCGTTTGACTAAAATCCTATTTTGTATGACATTGACATAACTCCTGCAGATTTATTTTGGTTAGTATTTTCAGGCATATCTTTTTTCACTTCCTTACTTTACAATTTTCTATGTTCTTATAATTCAGTGACCTCTCATAAATAAATTATAGTTAAATTGCTTATAAATCCAGTGTGACTGTCTTTGTCTCTCACTACAACATGTAATCCGCTTATAATTACTGTACTTACTAATATATTTAGATTTAAATATTTCCTTTTTTGGGTGCTTTCTATTTCTCCTACCTGATCCAGGTTTCTTTCTATTTTCTTTCCTTATTTTTGAATTATTACTTTCTAATTAGTTTAACTTTTAAATCAATCATATACGTTGTTAAAAATGTTTTAATATTTTAAAAATATTAATACCCTTAGTACAGTAAAATCTAATTACAACTTTCTTTTTTTTAAAATAAATTTATTTGTTTTATTTATTTATTTTTGGCTGCGTTGGGTCTTTGTTGCTGCACACAGGCTTTCTCCAGTTGCGGTGAGCAGGGGCTACTCTTTGTTGCGGTGCACAGGCTTCTCATTGCGGTGGCTTCTCTTGTTGTGGAGCACGGGCTCTAGGTGCGCAGGCTTCAGTAGTTGTGGCACGTGGGCTCAGTAGTTGTGGCTCGCAGGCTCTAGAGCACAGGCTCAGTAGTTGTGGTGCACGGGCTTAGCTGCTCTGCAGCATGTGGGATCTTCCCAGACCAGGAGTCGAACTCATGACCCCTGCATTGGCAGGCGGATTCTTAACCACTGCACCACCAGGGAAGTCCCTAATTACAACTTTCTAGGTGTATGTATTCAGTAACAAGAGTCTTCCACATACTTTGAGGAGAGCACTCTGATGATTTTTATGCTTAATTTCATAGTCCATTTTGAAAATGCACCAGAAGATTGGAGGTGGGGTGGGCAAGGGGAGGACGGTTTGATCATTTGTTTAAATTGTGTGTATTTGCTTAAGTTGTTGTAAAGCTGAATGGAAACTAAGTTGTTCTTGGTATACATTAATAATCCAGAGGTTTTACAATCCAGCTGTTTTACTTTTTACTGGATTAAGAGCCTCTATACTTGTAGCTGAGAAAATGGATATCAGATGAAATCTTTCATGTAAAGAAAAAGTTTAAACCTTATAAAACTCATCTCAAATTAAGACACTTGGAACTGCCAGAAAAGTGAGGATTTGTAGTAAGAATATCATATAATGATTTTTAATTAAATTTCTCTGGTTGTTTAATATTTATTCAATTGACCATAGAAATACATGCTATATAGTGTATCATATATACATATAGGTACAGATATATATAGCATATACAACGTGTTTGTGTATGTATTCTCCATTAGGTGAAGTTAATTATGTTTCTAAAGCTTTATTATAAATAAAAATATACAGACACATAATCTGTATTACATATAGATTATATATTACATACAGATATATATATATAATAAATATACACATTTTAAATTGTTATCTATTCTTAGTGAACTGAAATTTCTGTCTTTATGATGGACATTTTGTAGTAATTTTTTTGTGCCTTTAGTCTGTTTTGTCTGATGTTGGCGTGGTATCTTTCTTTATGTAACTACTTGCATAGAATAATTTTTTCGTCACTTTATTTTTAACCTTTTTCTATTATTATGACTTAACTGTATATAATTGGTTATTTTTTAATCCAATGTAACACTCTTTGTGCTTTAAATGGAGCATTGAATACATTTGTATTTACTGGAAGCATGGATATTTTGGAGGTAAGTATACCATTGCCTGTATTTTCTGTCTTTCTTACCTGATCTGCTTTTGAATCTTTTAAATTTATTTTGAATGTATTATTTATCATTTCTTTTTTTTCTCACTCATATATCTGTTATGAAAATATTGCACTTAATCCTAAAATGTGATACCTTATAATACTATTCTTTTTGAACAGTACTCCCATTGTCTCTACACTTCTCATACTCTGTAATTCACTCTCAATAATGTGGTATTTGACTTTATTGTTTCAAACCATGAGAAGAAATATTCCTGGATAATTGACATGTGTTTGAATTACAGAGGATTTTCAATAAATCCAGTTCTCTATTTAATGGATTAAAAGCATCTTTCTCGTAGCTCAGAAAGCAGAAGACGTATTACCCGAGGATGAAGTTGAATTGTCAAAAAGCCAATCTCAAACTAAGAAACTTAGAGCTGTCACAATGAAAGCACTAAATAGTAAGTATGATAAATTTCAATATTATTGATTTATTTTTAATTAAAGTAAGTGGAAAAAAACCCTCTCTCTTAGGTTTATGAATGTTTACTCATATCTTTTGTATAAATCTATTAGATCAAATATATTTACTGTGTTAGTCAATTCTTTTTCAATTCCATTGAAGTTTCGTTTATTCTGTGTTACTAAGAGATGTATGTTAAATTTTCCCACTGTGATTACGGACTTCTTTGTGTTTACGGGTAGTTTAGCCAGATTGGTTTATATATTTGGAAATGATGTTATTAAATGTGTACAAATTTATACTTGTTATATCTTCCTGGTAAACATGAGCTATAAAAGTACACTGTTTATCTCTGTAAAAGTACACTGTTTATCTCTAAAAATACATTTCTTTTGCCTAATGTTTATTTTGTTTGATAATAATATAGCCATGTTTGCTTTCTTATGATAAGTATTTACACAGTCTTCTGTAAACAATTCAGACAGAAGTTTGTGGTGTTTTGCATGGTCTCAGTAATTTTTTCATAATGATCCTAAACCACAACAGAAGCCCAACAGTTTCTTTATTAATTAGTTGTCTACAGACAACTGTTGGTTACTGCATAACTTTTGTGGGAACATAAATTTTCAACACTGTTAGATAAGTACCTAAGAGCACAATTGCTGGATCATATGGTAAAACTATAATTTAACTTTGTAAGAAACTGCCAAACCGTCCTCAAAGTGGCTGTAGTGTTTCGCATTCCTACCAGCTACAAATCAGGTTTCCCATTGCTCCACATTCCTGACATCATTTGTTGTTTTCAGTGTTTGAATTTTAGCTATAGGTATGTAGTGATATCTCACTGTTGTTTTAATTTACAATTGCTTAATGATGTATATGCTGAACATCTTTTCATATGCTTATTTGCCATCTAAATGACTTCTTTGGTAGGTTATTTGTTCACATCTTTGCCCACGTTGTAATTGTGTTATTTGTTTTCTAATTGTCAAGGTTTAAGAGTTCTTTGCATGTTTTGGATAACAGATCTTAAATATCTGTTCTGTAAATATTTTCTCCCAGCCTGTGGCTTGTATTATCACTCTCTTAACAGTGTCTTTCACAGAGCAGAAGTTGTGTGTGTATTTTTCTTAATGAAACCCAGCTTATCAATTTTTTTTTTGGATTGTGCTTCTGGTGTTCTATCTGAAAAATCAACACCAAACGTAAGATCACCTAGATGTTCATCTGTGTTACCATCTAGGAGAATTATAGGTTTGCATTTTACATTTAGGTCTATGAGCCATTCTGTGTTAATTCTTGGTAAGGTGTCAGGTCTAGATTCACTTTTTTTTTGCATTTGGCTGTCCAGTTGTATAAGTACTATTTGTTGAAAAGACTGTCGTTTCTCCATTGAATAGCTTTTGCTTTTTTGACAGAGATCATTGACTGTATTTTTATAGGTCTATATCTCTTTGTTCTGTTACAATTGACTTACTTATCTATTCTTTCACCAATTGTCTTGATTTCTGTAGGAAGCCTTGAAGTTGGGTAGCATCAGTTCTCTGACCTTGTTTTTCTTCAATATTGTATTGGCTAATGTAGGTATTTTGCTTTTCTATATAAACTTTAGAACCAGTTTGTCAATATCCACAAAATAGCTTATTGGAATTTTGCTTGGGATTGCATTGAATCAAGTTGGGAAAAGCTAACAGCTTAACAATATTGAGCCTTCCTATCCATGAACATGGAAAATCTCTACATTAAATCTTTGATGACACTTGTGTCTGAAGAGTTATACTTAAGTATTTCATTTTTGGTGCTAATATAAATGGTATTGTGTTCAATTTCAAATTTCACTTGTTCACTGCTGACATACAGGAAATCAATTGACTTGTGTATATTAACCTGTATCTGGAAACCTTGCTATAGCCAGCTTATAATTCCAGGAGTTTTGTTGCTGTTGTTGTTCAACAAGAATAGTTTTGTTTATTTTTCTCAATTTATATACTTTTTCTTTCTTTTTCTTGACTTATTACATTAGCTGTGAGTTCCAGTATGATGTTGGATAGGAGTGGTGAAAAGAAACATCCTTGATGTATTCCTAATCTGAGGATGACAGCATTTAGTTTCTTACCATTAAGTGTGATGTTATCTGTTGGTTTCTTTGTAGATGTCCTTTATCAAATTGAGGAAGTTCGCACTATTCTTGGTTTGCTGACAGTTGTATCATGAATGGATTTTGGATTTTTTTGAATAACTTTTCTGCATTTCTGATTGATCAAATGATTTTTTTCTTTAGTCTGTTGAGTTACGTTAATTGATTTCCAAATATTGAGTCAGAATTGCATACCTGGAATAAATCCTCCTTGGTCATCATATATAACTATTTTTATACATTGTTTCACTCAATTTGTTAATATTTTGTGGAGGATTTTTGCATCTTATTTGTGAGAGATATTTCTTTGCCTAGTTTTGGCATTAGATTAATATAGTTTAAATCTATTGTGATCTGAGAGTATACTTCATACGATTTCTATTCTTTTAAATTTGTTAAGGTATGGATTTTCAGCCTGTTGTATCTGTCTGTTACTGATAAGATGGTATTGCAAGCTGCAAGTATAAAAGTAGATTTGTCTGTTTCTCCTTGCAGTTCTGTTTTTGCCTCATGTGTTGATATTTTGTTGCTCTGTTGTTAGGTGCATACTCATTAAAGACTGTTATGTTTTCTTAGCTATTGACCCCTTTATTATTATGTAGTGCTCTCTTTACCCCTGGTAATTTCCTTGCTCTGAAGTCTGCTTTGTCTCAGATTAATATAGCTTCTCTGGCTTTACTTTGATTAGTATTAGCATGATACACTTTTGTCCATCCCTTTATTTTCAGTCTACTTTATCTTTATATTTAAAATGAGTTTCTTGTTGACAGCTTATAGTTGGGTCAGTTTATTTAATCACTCTGACAGTCTCTGTCTTTTAATTAATAGACCATTCACATTTAAAGTGATTATTGGTATTTCATTTAATATTAATCATATTTGTAACTATTTTCTCTTCAGTGCCCTAGTACTTTATTTTTCACCTTCCACTCTTTTCCTACCTTCTCTGGCTTTAACTACATGTTTAATATGATTCCATATTCTTTTCTTTCTTAGCATATCAATTATATTTCTTTAAAAAAATTTTTAGTGATTGTCTTAAAATTTGCAGTATACATTTACCACTAATCTAAGCGTACTTTCAAATAACACTATGCCACTTCATGGGTAGTGCAGGTATCTGATAACAGTGTAATCCCAATTCCTTCCTCCTGTCACTTATAGAATTGTTGTCATTCATTTCATTTACCTATAAACTATAATCACTGAATACATTGTTTCTATTATTATTATGAATAAACTGTTATCTGTTATATCAACTAAGAGTAAGAAAAGTTTATTTTACCTTCATTTATTTCTTCTCTAATGCCATTCTCTTTATATAGATCTAGGTTTCTGATCTGTATCCTATTCCTTCTCTCTGAAGAACTTCTTTTAACATTTTCTTTCACTGCAGGCCTACTGGCAACAAATTTTTTTTTTTTTAATCTGAGGAAATCATTATATCTCTTTCAGTTTTGAAGGATAGTTTTTCTGGATACAAAATTCTAGGTTGGTTTATTTTTTTCTTTCAACACTTTAAATATTTCTCTCCATTCTCTTCTTGCTAGCTTAGTTTGATGAAACGTATAAGATATTTTTATCCTTGTCCCTCTATAGATAAAGTATATTTGTGTTTTGTTTTTGTTTTTCTCTGGAGTCTTTCAAGATTTTCTCTGTCTTTGATTTTCTGCCATTTGAATATGATACGAATAGGTGTAGCTTTTTTTTGGTATTTATCCTTTTTGGTGTTCTGTGAGTTCCTATGATCATTGATTTGATGTCTGTTATTATTTTTGGAAAACTCTCAGCCATTATTTAAATATTTATTCTGTTTCATTGTTCTCCTTCTGATGTCCTCATTATGTGTATATTACACCTCTTATTATTGTCCAAAAGATCTCTGATATTTTGTTCCTTTTTTTCCATTTATTTTCTCTTTTCAATTCGGGAAGTTCCTAATGTCATATCTTCAAGCTCACTGAGTCTTTCCTTGACTGTATGCAATATACTGATGAGCACATCAAAGAAATTCTACATTTTTGTTGCAGTGTTTTTGATTTCTAACATTTCCTTTTGATTTTTTCTTAGAGATTCCAGATTTCTGCTTACATAACTCTTCTGTTCTTGCATACTGTCTCTTTTTCCATGAGAGCTGTTAGCACATTAGCCATAATTACTTCACATACACAGTATGATAAATCTAAGATCTCTGTCGTGTGAGTCTGGTGCTCATACTCTTTAGACTAGGTTTTTACTTTTAGCGTGTCTTGCATTTTTGTTGTTTTTGTTGTTGAAATCCAGACATGATGTATTGTGTAAAAGGAACTGAGGCTTATATAGGCCTTTAGTGTGAGGCTTCATGTTTATCTGGTTAGGTATTAGGCTGTATTTTTTGTTTACTGTAGCTGTAGGTATCAGATGCTAAAAGTTCCTGTATTATCCCTTTTTTTGTCTCCCCTGATATCTTTGGGTTTCCCTTTAGATTCCTTAAGTAGGGTCTGAGGCTTGCTGTCCTTTTAGCTGTAACTTGCAATTATATAGGAGGCTTATTAATGTGGTGGTAAGGTGTCAGGGAAGGGGAAGCATTCTGTAATCCTCTGATTAGGTCTCAGTCTTTTAGTAAGCCTGTGTCGCTAGGTTTCCACCTTCACAAGTGTTTCTCATGTCTCTCCTACTTGTTTGGTAAGACAGGAAGGCTAGAAGGGGCTGAAATTTTATATCTGCTCACCCCCATGTTGAACATTTCCCTTCCCTAAGGTCTGTTAGGTTCTGGTAAACGGTGTTTTGGTTAAGCTCTGGTAAAATAGATTCCCTTGAGGGCAGTCTTTTGTTAAGGAGAACAGAAAGCTCTGGGCATGATTAAAAACAGTTACTTTCCCCTCTCCCTGTTGGAAGCATGTGGCAATTTTCCTCTGATCTTCATCCTGAGAACCTGGTTGGGTTTCCTAGACATGAAACTCATAGTAACATGGGGGTACCAGTAAGATTCAAGCTAGTATATACTGAACTTTCAGCAATTCATCAATCACAGTTTAAGTGTTCCTACTAGTCCTGACTTCAGTAGTGGGCTTCTGCTCCTGGGGTTCAGCTGCCAATAAACTATGCTTCTTTTATCCACCTCTCTCTCCAATTTGGGGGGCAGCATTTTGCCTTGACTTTGATAAGAAAAAAAATGTTTAATTTAAAAAGTTTGCTAGGCTTTTTTCTTATTGTGAGAGTGGAAGTAGTGACTTCCAAGCACTTTACATGTCATACAAGAAATAGAAGTCCTCTCACTACTATTATTTTAACATTTCAACATCCTGTATGATTTAAACTCTATTATTTATGATTTAGCGGCCTTTCATGTACACATTTTTTTGTTTTTCATTTATTGTACATTTGACATAAAACGTGTAAATTTAAGGTGTAAAACATGTTAATTTGATACATTTATATATTGTTATATGATTGCCATTGTAGTGATAATTAGCACCTGTATCACATTACATAATTATTCTTTCATTTTATTGGTTGGAATAATTAAGTTCTAGCCTATTAGCAAGTTTGATGATTTTAGTACAATATTGTCTATATTCGTTATACTTTGCATTAGATCTCTATTTACTACTCACGTTTGTATACTCTTAAACAACATTGATTCTGTCACCCCACCCCGTGTCCTGTGGTTAACCACAATTTCTTTCTCTGTTTTTACAAGTTTTGCTTTTTTAGATTCCACATGTAAATGATGTCATACTGTATTTTCCTTTCTCTGTATGACTTATTTCTCTTAGCATAATGTACTCATGATTCATCCATGTTGTCTCAAATGGCAGGGTGTCCTCCTTTCACATGGCTGAATAATACTCCATTGTATATATATATACACCACATCTTCTTTATCCACATCCACTGATGGACTCTTAGGATGTGTCCATATCTTCCTGTTGTGAATAATGCTGCAATAAAAATATAAGTACATATATCTTCTCAAAATCCTGTATTTATTTGCTTTGGGTATGTACTTAGAAGCGGAATTGATGAATCAGATGGTAGATCTATTTTTAATTTTTTGAGGAACCTCCATATTGTTTTCCATGGTGGGTAGACCAATTTACATTCCTACTAGCAGTGTACAGAGATTTCCTTTTCATTATATTTTTGCCAGCACTTGTATCTCTTGTTCTCTTGATGATAGCCGTCCCAACATGTGTGAGATGATATCTCATTGTAGCTTTGATTTGCATTTCTCTGATAATTAATATTGTTGATCATCTTTTCACATATTTGTTGGCGATTTGGTTGTCTTATTTATTTATTTATTTAAATTAATTTATTTATTTCAATTTATTTTTGGTTGCATTGAGTCTTCATTGCTGCACACAGGCTTTCTCTAGTTTCAGCGAGTGGGGGCTACTCTTCGTTGCAGTGCACGGGCTTCTCATTGCAGTGGCTTCTGTTGCAGAGCATGGGCTGTAGGTGCACGGGCTTAAGTAGTTGTGGCATGTGGGCTCAATAGTTGTGGCTCGTGGACTCTAGAGTGCAGGCTCAGTAGTTGTGGCCCATGGGCTTAGTTGCTCCAGGGCATGTGGGATCTTCCTGGACCAGGGATCGAACCTGTGTCCCCTTCATTGGCACGCAGATTCTTAACCACTGCCTCACCAGGGAAGTCCAGTTGTCTTTTTTGAAAAATAACTTGTTAGTTCTCTGCCGATTTTTCAGTTGGATTGTTTGGTTTTTTGTTATTAGGCTGTATGAATTCTTTATATATTTTACATATTAACCCTTTATCTGATACATGGTTTCCAAAATTTTCTCCCATTCCAAAGATTGCCTTTTCACTATATTAATTGTTTCTTTTACTGTGCAGAAGGTTTTAACTTTGATGTAGTCCCATTTGTTGAGTTTTTCTTTTGTTGTTTGTGCTTTTGGTGTTATATATTAAAAAAAAAAAATCATTCCCAACACCAGTGTCAAGGAGCTTCTTCCCTACATTTCCTTCTATAGTTTCATCATAATTTCTGCTCCATATATTTATCATACCAACTTTACCAGAACTAGGTAATTGTTAAAATGATAATGGTTCACATTCTGGTTTTGTTTATAATTTTAATAAGAATATTTTTTGGTGCTTCACCATAAATCAAGGTGTTATCTGTTGGATTGAGACAGAAATATATTCTATATTAAGAGAGTAATGTCTAGGAGTAAATCTATAGTTCTAATTTTTCACAGAGTTTTATCAAGAGTAGATATTGAAATCTATTAAGTGAACTTCTGACATTTATTGAGTAATCATTTTTCTCTTCTCACTTGATGTAAGAATATCTTCCTAACCTCTAGACATTATAATCTTCTTGGAATTAGGCCGCAGTATGTGGTTTTCAGTAGTGTTTCTGTATTTAGTTTACTGAAAGTTTTCTTCATCTTGGTAGATCAAGATGCGAATGAACTCTCAGATGAGAATTTTATACTTGAAGATCTAGTACTAGCTAAAGGATACAAGGATAAAATTCAAACAAGTGGAGTTTATGAGTCTCAAAAATTGAGAGGTATAAATGATATTGATAAACATATTTTAAAAGTCATCATAAAATATTTGACAATTTAAAAATATATTTTAAATGTGCATCAATTAGTTTATGTTTTATAGTTGAATTTTTTCCTTAGGTTAGATATTTTAGAATACAATTTAACAAAAATTGGAATTCTGCAGAACTAATAAATGCTGTAATGATATTAGCACCCCCCATTCCTTTTTGTAGTCTTTAATATTCTCATTATTATACTGTATTTCTTAAATTTATTGAGCAAGAAACCCTGCCTTTCTCTTTTTATGGAGCAGTGTTTCATAGAGAACAAGTTTAGGACATGCTTTTCTAGGAATCTTATGCAGCTATTACAGTTATTTCATTTTTAAAAGTATGACTTATATCCAGCATTCACATTTCAATTCTTATCAAGTACATTATCTGCTAAAAATATTTGTTATTATCCAGTAGACCTATTCTTTATATTGTTATATGGTTTCAAGAAGAGAAAAGGAACATTTGTTTTTTATCTACTGGATCTTACTCTTGATATCATTATATATTTTCTACTATAGTTCTTTGATATTAGTGTATTTTTTGTTGTATATTTTAAATAAATTTATCTGTTTATTTTTTCTGTTTGCTTAAAAAATGGATTTGAGGAAAAATGGACATTATTAGAAAGATTGGAAAATTTTTATTTGGATTTTTGACTTAGTGTAACAGAAGATTTGGTTTATCTTTGTGCTTCTTAATTGGAAGATTGGGATTGACATATCTACACTATTGGTACTATGTATAAAATAGATAACTAATGAGAACATACTGTGTAGCACAGAAAGCTCTACTTAATGCACTGTGGTGACCTAAATCGAAAGGAAATCCAAAAAAGAGGGGATATATGTATATGTATAACTGATTAATTTTGCTATACAGTAGAAACTAACACATTGTAAAGCAACTATACTCCAATAAAAATTAATTTAAAAAAAGAATATTTTCAAGTGAAAGAGAACCAAATAAAACCTAGGTGTTTTAGGTTGTTTCTGTTACTTTTAATTTATTTTGAAATACAGAAAGGTATGATAAGAGTTAATGTAATGAACACTTGTGTGTCTGTTTCCCAGTTTAATGAATATAATATACGTTAAATATTGAAGTCCGACCCTCTCTATTCCTCTCAGATTATTGCCTCCTTCTTTTCTGAATTTGATGTTTATCATTACCATATATATTTCTTTATACTTTTGTTAGGTATGTTTTCATCTGTAAAGGATTTATGCTATTGTTTTGTTTGTAGTATGCTGTATGCTTTCTTAAGCAACTTGCTTTTTTGGTTCAAGATCACTGTTGATAATTCTAGTCCTTATTCATTTATTTTTATTGCTGTATATTGACCTGGTTTATGAATATATTATAATTAATTTGCCCATTCTCCTGTGGATGAATATTTGTGTTGTTTCCATTAGGAGATGCCTATCTTCTTATGAGAGGTAATGGTAGGGGTAGTGTTTAAAAGTACGGATGCTGAAAATAGACTGCCTGTCTTTGGTGCCTACCTCTGTCTCTTACTAACTGTGTAAGCTAGTTAATCTCTCCATGTTTCAGTTTCTTCATCTGAAAAATAGGGCTAGTAATAGTATGTACCTCACAAAATAATTGTGGGAATTATGTGAAATACTTTAAAACAATGGATGCCTGAGAACCACCAAATGGTACTGAACCCTGTATATACTGTGTCTTTTCCTGTGTTTCCTGTCCATAATTTATTTGATGGTCAATAGGTCATTATTAGTATAATAAGGGTTACTATAGCATAAGCACTGCAATACTATGACACTCAATCTGATAACCAAGATAGCTACTAAGTGTCTAATGGGCAGATTATACAGCATGGATACGCTGGACAAAGGGATGATTCATGTCCCAGGCAGGACAGAGCAGGACAGTGTGAGAGTTCATTACCCTACTCAGAACAACACGCAATTTGAAACTTATTAATTGTTTATTTCTGGAATTTTCTGTTTAACATTTTTGGACCAGGGTTGACCACGGAAACTGCAGATAAGGGGGGACTACTGTATTTTTGACCTTGTGAAAGAAATAGAAAATTCCATTTTTATGTGCTATAGCATAGGATTTAATCCTTTAAGATTTATGAAGAATTCTACCCATGAAAATATTTGTTCTTGGCAGTTTTCAAAAGTGATTAATTTAATTGCACATTTTAATTTTTAATTGTTCTTTCCATTTTTTTCCTGGCATATCTTGTTTTTTTTTCTTCTTTTGAAAGTACCAATTTAATCTAGATTTTAAATCTTATTTCTGTTCCTAGATGATAGAGATATATTGGTGGATAAATGATGATGTTTTCCAAAGAAATATAACCAGTTATTGGCTTTCAAATCCCACCCACATGTTAGAATTAATCCTTTCCCAAGTTAGGTAATTCTCTTGGGTCAATAATTGATGATTTGTTTTATCCTACGAACATGCTTAAAACTTTTTAATTACTTGCAGATATTTTAAAATCTTGGAGTTCTTGTAACTAACTACCTTTCTAGGTTCTCTTGCGAATTTAGATGACCCAGGAACCTCAGACCTACATTTGTAACAATCAATGGGAGTAATAACTTTATATAAAATATGTACAGGCATACCTCAGAGATATTGTGGGTTTGGTCCAGACTTCTGCAATAAAGTGAATATCACAATAAATTGAGTCACACAAATTTTTCGTTTTCCAGTATATAGAGAAGTTATGTTTACACTATACTGTAGTCTATTAAGTGTACAGTAGCATTATGTCTAAAAAAATGTACATACCTTAATTTAAAAATACCTTATTGCTAAAAACTGCTAACGATCATCTGAGTCTTCAGCGAATTGTAATCTTTTTGCAATAGTAACATCAAATATCACTGATCACAGATCACCATAACAAATATAATAAAACTGAAAACATTTGAAGTATTGCCAGAACTACCAAAATGTGACACAGAGACATGAAGTAAGCAAATGCTGTTAAAAAAACAATGGCACTGAAATATAAAGCAGAAACTAACACACCATTGTAAAGCAATTATACGCCAATAAAAAAAAATGGCTCTGATAGATTTGCTCCATGCACAGTTGCCACACACCTTCAATTTGTGAAAAACGCAGTATCTGCAAAGGGCAGTAAAGGTGAAGCACAATGAAATGAGGTATGCCTGTGCTCTCCATTTCATTTCTGCTATTCATGCCACTCCAAACATCATCAGGTTTATTTCACTCATACTACATTCTCAATCTCAGTAGCCATTTCAGTTTACTAGCTAGAGTGTAGGTTTTAGAGTCTAAAGGAACAAAATTCATTTCAAACTTTTGTGCTTAATAACTATGTGACCTTCCAAAATATGCATAATCTCTCTAAGCTCTATTTTCCTCATCTGTTAAATGAGAATAAAAATACCTACTTCCTAGAATTCTTATTAAATGAGATAATATTTGAAAAGTACAGATATAATAATATCTGGCAACTAGTAGCTAGTAAAGTTTTAAAAAATTTTAGACATATTTGTATTTAATTGAATAAGCAGTATGTTAAATTGTTAATTAAACAAGATTAAATAAGTATACGGTAAATCGCTCTTATTAACTTTATAATTTTACCCCAACAAAATGTTAGTTTTAAATCAACTAATCTGGCAATCTATTATTATTACAGTTAAAAATGAAGCAGCCTCAGAACATCCAGATACAGCAGAAAATCTTCCAGCAGTGAATCCATCAGTTAATGACCTAATATTTCAATTAGGTTTAAACAAAGTGGTAGGTAAGTAGAGATTTATAATGTTTGGGCACAGTAGAACACTTACTAAGAGTTACAGTATTTCAACTGTGTAGTACAGTTATTAAAAGAAAACAAGAAATTCAAACATAGGACAACCTTTCTCAATTTAATACAGTTGGCCCTCTGTATCCATGGGTTTCACATCTACAGATTCACTTGACCACAGATCAAAAATATTCTGAAAAGAAATTTTCAGAAAGTTCCAAAAAGCAAAACTTGGATTTTCCATGCACTGGCAACTATCTACATAGCATTTATGGGTATTTATATAGCATTTACATTGTATTAGGTATTATAAGTAACCTAGAGATGATTTAAAGTATACAGGAGAATGTGCATAGGTTATAGGAAAACATTACACTGTTTTATACAAGAGACTTGAGCATCTTCAGGTTTTGGCATCCACAGGGGATCCTGAGACTAATCCCCTGCAGATACCGAGGGACAACTGTAATAATTTCATTATTTTATTAACCAATCAATATATCAATTAATATGTATCTTTTTTTTTTTTTTTTTTTTTTTTTTTAAGTGGTACATGGGCCTCTCACTGTTGTGGCCTCTCCCGTTGCGGAGCACAGGCTCCGGACACGCAGGCTCAGCGGCCATGGCTCATGGGCCTAGCCGCTCCGCTGCATGTGGAATCTTCCTGGACCAGGGCACAAACCCGTGTCCCCTGCATCGGCAGGCAGACTCTCAACCACTGCGCCACCAGGGAAGCCCAATTAATATGTATTTTAAAAGAATTTATCATGTGCTCATTACTCCACCAAACAAACATTAATTAGGTAATGCTTAAGAGTTTATCTGCTCATAAAAAATATATGTATAGGCTTTTCCCTACATTATGAATTTTCATGACGTAGACTAGATGCTATATTATCAGTTCCTCAGAGAACACAATTTTCGTTACTTCTATCATCTTTTATGATAACAAGACAATGAAAAAATGGAATTATCACTAGATAGGCAATATGGCTGCTTTGTGATCTTCTTATCACAAAGTTGGCAAATTTCTAATAGTTAAAAAACCTGTGCTAGGGAATTCCCTGGTGGCCTAGTGATTAGGATTCAGGGCTTTCATTGCCATGGCCTGGGTTCAGTCCCTGTTCAGAGAACTGAAATCCCACAAGCCATGCAGCACGGCCAAAAAAACCTATGTTAAAGCTGATGTGGCCAAAGGACTAAGTACTTAAGTACTTTGCAATAAGATAAATTTAAGTGTTCTGTAGCAGCTTTCAAACAACCACTTTAAAGCAGATGTCAGCAAAATGGCAGACTAGGAGGCCCTAAGCTCTTGCTCCCTGACAGAAACATTAAAAAAAAAAAAAAAAAAGGGCTTCCCTGGTGACACAGTGGTTGAGAGTCCGCCTGCCGATGCAGGGGACATGGGTTCGTGCCCCGGTCCAGGAAGATCCCACATGCCGCGGAGCAGCTGGGCCCGTGAGCCATGGCCGCTGAGCCTGTGTGTCCGGAGCCTGTGCTCCGCAACGGGAGAGGCCACAAGAGTGAGAGGCCCGTGTACCGCAAAAAAAAAAAAGAAAAGAAAAACAAAAAGCAGAAAGCCATCAGAACCAACATTGTCAGAGCACTGGGAAACAGTGAAATGTTTACAGTAACCAAGAGAATGCACAATTAAGAAAAAGCCATCTTCAAACTGGTAAGAAAATATTGTGGCGATGTGAAGCAGTGCCCGGCACAAAAAAAATCTACAAAGAATAGGAGCACTCCTAGCATCGAAGGGATTACCACTAGACCTAGAAAATGCTAAAGGAAATCCCTGAGGTTGACGTGAAAGGATGTTAGACAGTAGGTTGAAGTTGTATGAAGAAAGATCTACGGTATAGGTAAGTACATGGCAAATATAAAAGCCAGTATTATTGTAATTTTAGTTTGGAGCTCTACTTTTAATTTTATATAATAGTTTAAAGAAAAATAATTATAAGTCTATGTTATTGGGCACACAGTGTATAAAGATACGATTCATAACATCAGTATCAAAAAGAGAGGGATTGAGCCGTATAGGAGTACGGCTTTTGGATGTTATTGAAGTTAATTGGCATCAATTTAAACTAGATTTTTTATAACTTTACGATGTTATACATAATCCTCTTGGTAACCAAAAAGAAAATATCTGTAGAATATACACAAAGGAAATGAGAAAGGAAACAAAACTAGTCCCTTAAAAAAATCAATTGACAGACTTCGCTGGCCGTCCAGTGGTTAAGAATCTGTGCTTCCAATGCAGGGGTCATGGGTTTGATCGCTGGTTGGGGAACTAAGATCCCACATGCTGCATGACACAGCCAAAAAAAATAAATTGAACACAAAAGAAGGCAGTATTAGAGGAAATGAAGAACAAAAATAAATAAGACATACAGAAAACAAATAGCAAAATGGCATCAATAAGTCCCTTAAATGTAAATGGATTAAACTTTCTAAACAAAAGGCAGAGATTGACAGAATGGATAAAAAAAAAATATCCAACTATATGCTTTCCATAAGAGACTCACATTAGATCAACAAAATTGACAAAACTTTAACTAGACTGTTGAAGAAAAAAGAAAGAAGACTCACGCTATTAAATCAGAATAGAAATTGGGAACATTACTGCCAATTTTACAGGAATAAAAAACATTATATTTATTGAATAAGGAAAAAAATCATTAAATCTCAATAAAACACTCTTCATAATATTTCCTTGTTTGACATTTGTATCTGTAAAAAATACAAAAGAATTTTAGCAATTTTATAGTAAAATATTTCCTCCAATACTGGGAATGAGATAAACGTGTGTTATCACTATTTCTACTCATTTTTGTACTGGCAACCATAGTTCTTACAAAAAAATAATAAAACTTGTAAGCATTCAAAGAAAGAAATAAAACTCATAAATTGCAGACGATGTAACTGTGCAGGTATGTAGTCTAAAAGAATCTGTAGTCTACAGATAAACTCTTAATCAACTGGATTTATTAAAATTACTGAATATAAAGTAAAAATGTATAAAACCCAGTTTTATTTCTATATACTAAGAACACAAAATTAGAAAATGAACATTTTTTAGGAATGATGAAATTTTGTATTAGCACCAAAACAAATAAAAAATCTAGGAATAATTATTTTTTAAAGATATGCAAGACTTCTGTCTTCCATTTTGTCTTCCACATGTAAAGAACTTGGAAGTCCTTACTTCTGCACTCCAAACCAATAAAAGCTGAAAAAACTGACAGTCAACAACTCTTCTTAGCCCTGTCAGAGAATTGAAGTCACAGGGCAAACTGCCACTCTCAATCTGTGGAGATAGATGAATACTGAAAATTACATACTCCTGGGAATAGAAACCAACACTGGAGCCAGCAATTAGGAGGAAAACTTAAGAATAATTGAATAATTACCAGAAACTGAACATGAACTAGGTTGAGCAATAAAAAAATTCTAGGACACAGCCCTGGATATGCCATACACTTTCATGAAATTTGCCTCCAGGAGCCCTACCAGGTACCTTAGCTGAGTATCAGAAATAAAATCTACTCATGCTTTCAGCAAAGGGAGGAGAAAAGTAAACATTTGAAATACACCAATAGCATTCTTCTTAACAAAGGCCTGCCTTCAAGAAAAACTACTTTACTAGAACCTAACAGATGTGAGGTAAAGGAAATACCAAACTCCAGCCTCTTGGACTTTAAACATTGGGGAAGGGAGATATCCAAGTCCAGCCCTCTTTAACCTTTCTGTCTAAAGAATCTTGAAGAATCAAGAATCTAAAAGAATCAAGAATCTTGTTTCTGGGGGAAACAAGCTGAGAAGCAATTGTGAAAGTCACAGACCAGAGGAGACTGCCAATAAAAGACCGAGATCTAATCATAGGATTATAGAATGCTTTTCTACTCCCTTATACCTTACCACCACTTCACCAAGGCCCATGGATAATGGGTTACAGATGGAAAAACTGCAATTCTCAGCTTCCATTAAAGAAGTATTTTCTAGGGAAAGCCAAAGACAATAGGGGAGACCAAAAAAGGAAAATAAAGGAAATTTTAGCCTGTGACACCAGCTACAATAAAACAGAAAACACAGTCTAACTCGTCTCCAGTTGAACATAAAACATCATAACAAAACCGTATATACTTCAGTTCTTTTACCTGATATATCATGTCTAGCTTTAAACAAAAAATTATAAGGCATGATAAAAGCAAAACACACAGGCTGAAGACACAAAGCAAGCATCAAGACCAGATGCAGATGTGGCAGAAATTTTGGAATTTTCAAACTGGGAATTTAAAATAACTATAATACAATAAGGGCCCTAATGAAAAAGTAGACTACATGAAAGAACATATACATAATGTATGCAGAGATTAAACCTCTAAGAAATAATCAAAATGAAATGTTATAAATCAAAAGCACTATAACAGAAATTAAGAATGCCTTTGATGGGCTCCATAGTAGACTGGAAACAGCCAAAGAAAGAAATCAGTGAACTTGAAGATATGGCAATAGAAACTTCCCAAACTGAAAGGCAAAGAGAAAAATAACGAAAAAAGTGGAACAGAGTATTTTAAAAACTGTCAAAAATCAAAGGTATGATTTCAGTGAGCCCAGACTCTTGCCTCTTCCCATACATAGAAAAGCGCTAAATTCCTTAACTTGGGTCATCTGGTTTTCTTTAATTAACAATAATCTTGAAGTTCAGACTACCTGCCCTTTGTTACAAAACTTCTATATAACCTAGCTCCCCACCTCACCTCCTCGGAGCAGTTCTCACAGGGTTACTTGAAATGCTGCCTCCCAGGCAGCCACTATGGAAAGCAGTATGAAGTTTCCTCAAAAAAGTTAAAAATAGAACTACCATATGGTCCAGCAGTCACACATGTGGGTATATATCTGAAGGAAATCAAATCACTCTCTTGAAGGGACATTTGTACACCCATGTTTATGATATATATACACATATATGTATGTATGTATATGTGTTATACACACACACACATAATCTAGCCATAAAAAAGAAGGAAATACTGCCCTTTGCAACAATATGGATGAAACTGGAGGGCATTTTGCTAACTGAAGTAAACCAGACAGAGAAAAACAAATGCTGTATGGTATCACTTATATGTGAATCTAAAATAAGAGTCAAACTCATAGAAACAGAGAGGAGAATGGTCGTCACCAGGTCCTGGGGTGGTAGGTTAAATGGAGAGTGGTTGGTCAAAGGGTTCAAACTTTTAGTTATAAGATAAATAACTTCTGAAGATTTAATGTACAGCATGATGACTATATCCAGTAATACTGTGTTGTATACTTGATACTTTCTGAGAGTAGATCTTAAGCATTCTCACCAAAAAAAAAAAAAAAAGAGATAGTAACTATGTAAGGTCATGGATGTGCTAATTAACTGGATTGTGGGACTCATTTCACAATACATATGTATATCAAATCATCATGTTGTATACTTTAAATATATTACAGTTTTTTGTCAATTATACCTTATTAAAGCTGTAAAAAAATAAATACATGCACAAAGAGGCACGCACACGCACAGAAGGTAAAGGCTTAGAGAAAGATATACATGAGTAGCTATATTATTACCAAAGTAGACTTCAGAGCAAGGAAAATTACTAGGAATAAATACATGCATTAGGTAATGATAAAGGAATCAATTCTTCAAGAAGACGTAACATTCTTTAATGTGTTTATACCTAACAATAGTGTCTCAAAATACATGAGGCAAAAACTGATAGAACTACAAGGAGAAATAGACACATCCATTATTATAGTTGGAGACTTTAACACCCCTCTATCAAAAATGGACAGATCCAGCAAGCAAAAAATATCAGTAACAGCAGTTGAGTTCAACAACACCATCAATCAACTGGATCTAACTGATGTCTATTAGAATACGTCCTGCAACAACAGAAGGATACACATTGCTCTCAAATTCACATACTCTGCTCACAAAGATAGACCTCATTACAAAACAAATTATACCTTGAAGATTTTAAGAAATAGAAATCACAAAAATTATGCTCTCAGCCCACAATGGAATTAAACTAGAAATCAATCATAGAACGATAGCTGGCAAATCCCGTAATACTTGAAGATGAAACAATACACTTCTATAGCACATGTTCAAAGAAGTATCAAAAGAAATAAAAAATATTTTGAAGTAAGTGAAAATGAAAATACAACTAATAAAAATTTATGTGACACAGTGAAAGAAGTGCTTAAAAGGAAATTATAACATTTGATGCATATATTGGACAATGAGAAAGATCAAAAATCAATTATCTAAGCTCCCTTAGTAAACTAGAAAAGGAATGGCAGAAAATATTTGATAAGATGGACTTGTTTAAAATTAATACTTATACTCTGTGAAAGACACTTTTAAGAGAATGAAAAGACATGCGACATATTGGGAGAAAATATTTACAAAACACATATCTTAAGAAGGACTTGCATTTGAAATATATTTTAAAAGATTGAATTCAACACTTAAAAAAGAACCCAATTTAAAAACTCTCAGAATATCTGAACAGACACCTTATCAAGGATGATGTGAAGATGGCTAAGTGTGTGAACTCATATGTCATTGGATAAGTGCAAATTAAAACAACAATCAGATACCTAATGAAACACACCTAGGAGAATGGCTAATCCAAAACACTGACAACACCAAATGCTGTCAAGAAAGTGGAGTACAGGAACTTTTGTTCATTCTTGTTGGGAATGCAAAATTCTATACCCACTTTGGAAGACAGTTTGCATTATTTTAAAGCTCAACGTACTCTAACCATACAATCCAACTGTTGTGCTCTTAGTATTTACCCAAATGAGTTAAGGTCTTACGTTCATGCAGTAACCTGCATTAATGTTTACAGCAGCTTTATAACTGCCCCAAACTGGAAGCAAACAAGATGTTTTTCAGTAAGTGAATGCATAAACAATCTGTGGTACATCCATATAATGGTACATTATTCAACAATAAAAATAAATGGACTATCAAGCCAGGAGAAGACATGGCAGAAACTTAAATGCATATTGTTAAGTGAAAGAAGCCAGTCTGAAAAAGCTGTGTAATTTCAACTGTATACCGCTCTGGAAAAGGTAAATCTATAGGCAGTAAAAAGATCAGGAGTTCCCAGGGGTTCAGGGTGAAGGGGGATAAATGGTTGGAGCTCAGGGAATTCTTAATGTGCCAAAGCTATTTTGTAAGATACTGTAGTAGTAAACACTTGACATTATGCATTTATCAAAATGCATAATGTACATTTATGCATTTATCAAAATGCATAATTTACATTTATGCACATTATGCATAATGTACTGTACAAAATAAGAGTTATCTCTCATGTAAATCATGGGTGTTAATTATTAGTGATGTATCAGTATTGGATTATCAATTGTAACAAACGTATGATCTAATACAAGATGGTAATAATAGGGAGACTATACCAGTGGAAGCGAGTGCAGAACTCTCTGTAGTTTCTGCACAATTTCTCTGAACTCCTAAATTGCTCTAAAAAAACAAAGTCTATTAAAATGTTCAAAAAGATGTTCAAAGTCTCAACACAGCAAACTGCAAAACATTATTTAGAGAATTTTAAAGAACTAAATAAATGGAACTATATTCCAGGTTTATAGATTAGAAGACTCAATATTTTGAAGAACAAATTTCTTGAAAATCTATGTATTTAATGCAGTCAGTATCAAAATTTTAGCAATAATTTTTCTAAAAATTGACAAGGTAATTCTAAAATTTATATAGAAATGCATAGGGCCAAAGTAGGAAATATAATCTTGACAAAGAAGACTACAATTGAAGGATATAAAGTGCCTGGTATCAGGTATTATTATAAAAATACAATAATACAAGCAGTTTGCTACTGGTACAATGATAGATAAATAGACTTAAATGTATTGAAGACAAGAAAATATGTAACAACAGTAAAAAAAAATATTCTTTTCAAAATAATTCTATTCATATGCATATTATAAAATAATAGGCCTCCTAGAAAATGCTATAGGAAAATATGTTCCTGTCTTTGGACTAGATATTTTTTAAACAGGATACAATTGACACTAACTATAAATGTAAATGTTTTAAAACTGGATTTAATCTTCAGAATTGTATCCATTAAAATACACCATTAAGATATTTAAAAAGCAAATGACACTCACCACTGCAACAAAAAGAGTAAAATACTTAGGAATAAACCTACCTAAGGAGGTAAAAGACCTATACTCAGAAAACTATAAGACACTGATGAAAGAAATCAAAGATGACACAAACACATGGAGAGATATACTATGTTTGTGGATTGGAAGAATCAATATTGTGAAAATGACTATACTACCCAAAGCAATCTACAGATTCAGTGCAATCCCTATCAAATTACCAATGGCAGTTTTTAAAGAACTGGAACAAAAAATCTTAAAATTTGTATGGAGACACAAAAAGCCCTGAATAGCAATCTTGAGGGGAAAAAAATGGAGCTGGAGGAATCAGACTCCCTGACTTCAGACTATACTACAGAGCTGCAGTAATCAAGACAATATGGTACTGGCACAAAAACGGAAATACAGATCAATGGAACAGGATAGAAAGCCCCAGGGATAAACCCATGCACCTATGGTCAACTAATCTATGACAAAGGAGACAAAGATATACAATGGAGAAAAGACAGTCTCTGCAGTAAGTGGTGCTGGGAAGGTAGCTACATACAAAAGAATGAAATTAGAACACTCCTAGCACCATACACAAAAATAAACTCAAAATGGATTAAAGACCTAAATGTAAGACCGGACACTATAAAACTCTTAGAGGAAAACATAGGGGAAACACTCTTTGACATAAATCACAGCAAGATCTTTTTTGACCCACCTTCTAGAGTAATGGAAATGAAAACAAAAATAAGCAAATGGGACCTAATGAAACTTAAAAGCTTTTGCACAGCACAGGAAACTATAAGCAAGATGAAAAGACAGCCCTCAGAATGGGAGAAGATATTTGCAAACAAATCAACGGACAAAGGATTAATCTCCAAAATATATAAACAGCTCATGCAGCTCAATATTAAAAAATCAAACAACCCAATCAAGCAATAGGCAGAAGACCTAAATAGACATCTTTCTAAAGAAGACACAGATGGCCAAGAGGCACATAAGAAGCTTCTCAACATCACTAATTTTTAGAGAAATGCAAATCAAAACTACAATGAGGTATCACCTCACACCGATTAGACTGGGCATCATCAGAAAATCTACAAACAACTCCTGGAGAGGGTGTGCACTGTTGGTGGGAACGTAAATTGATACAGCCACTATGGAGAACAGTATGAATGTTTCTTAAAAAACAAAAAGTAGAATTGCCATATGACCCAGCAATCCCACTACTGGGCATATACCCAGAGAAAACTGTAATTCAAAAACACACATGCAACCCAGTGTTCATTGCAGCACTATTTACAATAGCCAGGTCACACAGAAGCAACCTAAATGCCCATTGACAGACGAATGGATAAAGAAGATGTGGTACATAAATACAGTGGAATATCACTCAGCCATAAAAAGGAATGAAATTGTGTCATTTGTAGAGATGTGGATGGATCTAGAGACTGTCATACAGAGTGAAGTAAGTCAGAAAGAGGAAAACAAATATCATGTATTAATGCATATATGTGGAATCTAGAAAAATGGTGCAGATGAACCTGTTTGCGAGGCAGAAATAGATACAGATGTAGAGAAGAAACATATGAACACCAAGGGGGGAAAGCAGGGGGGTGGAGGAATGAATTGGGAGATTGGGATTGACTAATATGTATAAAATAGGTAACTAATAAAAAGAAAAAGAATTGGCTGTTCATCCACAATTCCACAAAGTAGAAACTCAGCAGGTAGTCTATGAAAGAGCTGCAGTAAAGGTTTAGCACAAAGGGAATTATTCTTTGTTGCTGTGGAGTTAAACTTTAGCCTTAAATTCCTGGTTTGTTAAAATAGTTTCAGTACTTAATTTTCAGGGCCATGATTGATCAGTATGTTCCCTTATAAACTGAGTTTTAGCTAGCCAGTCCCAATGCTGTAAAGAAAACATTAAAAATAAATCATTTCAACCGTTAAGAGAAAAAAAAAAAGCAAATGACAGAGTAGGTTTGCAGCACAAACATCCAACAGAAAGCTTTCAACCAGATATTTAAAGAATTTCTAGCATAGAAATAAATTGAAAACCCAATAGAAAAGTGGTCAAAATCTTAAACATGTACTTCACCAAAGAAGATATCTAAATGACTAATAAACATTTGAAAATTATAGCCCTATTAGTAATCTAGAAAATTGGAGTTAAAATCATGAAGATACTATGACATACCATCATTGAGCCTAAATCAGAAAGAATGACAGAATCAAGTCATGATAATGTAGAGCAACTATTACAGAACTTTCAGAAACTGCTGGTAGTAGTATAAACTGATACATGCACACACTGGAAAACTGTTATTTCTACTCCTTATTGGGAACTCCAATAAGATTTATGGCTGACTTTTCATCAGAAACTATGGAGAGCAAAAGGCAATAGGATGGCCTATTCAAAATGCAAAAGAAAAATAACTGTCAACCCAAAATTTTATATCCAGCGAAATTATCTCTCAAAAATAAAGGTGAAGTAAAGAGATTTTAAAACAAATAAAAAATTGAGAAAATTCATTGCTAGCAGATTCACTTTATGACAAGTACAAAGGAAATTCTTCAGGCTGAAAATTTGAATCCCCTAAAAAAGAGACTGGGTAAAAGTAATTCTGTAATTATAAAAGGTAGTATAAATACATATATGTAAAGAAATAAAGCAATAATTAAACAATAATTAAACATAAATAATGTTAAGTTTTAAAAATGACTTTATATTTATAGCTTATAGGTTATTATATTTATAATACGTATAATAGCAGTGCAAAAATGTGGAGGAGGGAATAATGGTATATGAGGGTAGCATTTCTATACCTCACTGGAATTACTGGAATTTACTTAGTATAATTCTGATGTAGATTCTTTTTTCATTGTGAAAAAATTGACCTATAACATTGTGTATTTAACATTTACAAGGTGTTGATTTGATACATTTGTATATTGCAACATGATGACCACCCTAGTGTTAGCTAATGCCTCCATCATGTCAGATAATTATCATTTCTTTTTTGTGGTAAGAACATTGCCTAGTCTCTTTTAAAATTGACTGTGGTGATGGTCATACAACTCTGTGAATATATCTTTAAAAACATTGAAATGAACACTTTAAATGGGCAAATTGTATAATATGTTATATATGTTTTAAAACTAGCTCAATGAATGCCAAGAATAGGATAAAAAAGGATTTCAAAAGTGGGAGGGTATGATAAGGGAGAAAACTGACTTTTACTAGATAATACATTTCTCCAGCACATACTTTTTAATTGCTAGTACTTAACCTAACCTTCCCTCAGATGCTGTTTTCATTGCCTCTTGCTTATTTAAGTATTCTTTGCTTCCTTAATTCAAATGAGCAAGTCCTTCTTACATATACCAGTTGCAGAAAGAACTAGAGAAGCTAAAATATAACTGCTAATATTCCCCAGTTTTGTTTTGCTATAGATCTTATTACTTTCACAAAATGTTGCTACTTAAGTATTGAAAAGTTGTTCTGCCTAATCTGACACACCTGTTTCATTTTGGTAATGGTGCTGCAGCAGGTAACCACCTCTACACAGATTGCACAACCTTTAATACTTACTGACTCATCCATTTCTCTGAAAAAAAACTTCCATCTGGGTATCTTAGTCATGACAGGTTTCTAACTTCAGGTACATGTTCTGCTAGAAACAAATTAACCACAAAATTTTAGACCCAATAGTTGATCATTTCTAATTATTCCTTTTCAGTATAAACTCTCCTCTAATAATGTTCATGTATTTTTCTTGTAATTGGACCTAATTGCAGTTACTAAATCATGCAAAAATTTTAAATGACATAGGAACTCAAATGGTAAGAGACCCAATCTCAATCCAGGTACTTCTACAAATTTAACCATTTCTTCCTCCCAAGCAACAAGGTCTACATGCTGAAAGGACTTGGGAGAGCACGTTTTTTCAGTCTATAAAACATTCTGTTATTCTTTTCCATCACTGATGCCTACTTTGTTTATGCTTAAGTAACATAAAAAGGGCATTAAAATATTCCTGGATGAGTCCAAGTATTTCTGCTCTGTGGTAAATTTCCATGGCGACCCTAGTTTGCAACATAATCTGAGGAAAAAACTGTTATATTCCACATTACTGGGTATATATCCCTACAGTGTGATTATGAGTTTAATGTACACTTAAGAGTTATATTATTATCGTAACTCTCCCAGATATTTTAATTTAGCATAAGAGATAGCATTGTATGGAAAAAGCACTGGTTAAAGAATTATAAGTTGGAAGGTTGTACATCAAGTTTGTCATTATCTGGATACACAATCTTGGTCAAGTCATTAACATCTCTAAGCCTCAATATATGGAGGCTTAATGATTGCTAACGGCCATTCCAATTCTAAGGTTTAATGATTCTTCAACCCATATAATCCATTATAATACATATTTATTAATAACAAGGCTAATTATGATAGTACCGCAGATGGGGCTTTCTTGGTGGCGCAGTGGTTGAGAATCCACCTGCCAGTGCAGGGGACACGGGTTTGAGCCCTGGTTCAGGAAGATCCCACGTGCCACAGAGCAACTAAGCCCATGAGCCACAACTGCTGAGCCCATGTGCCACAACTACTGAAGCCTGCACAACTAGAGCCCATGCTCCGCAACAAGAGAAGCCACCACAATGAGAAGGCTGTGCACTGCAATGAAGAGTAGCCCCCACTTGCCACAACTGGAGAAAGTCCACGTGCAGCAACGAAGACCCAACACAGCCGTTGTGTGTGTATATATATATATATATATATATATATATATATATATATATATATAAAGATAGTACTGCACATGAACACACAGACACACAGACACTCATGTGTTAGGGTTACTTTACAAAGTGTTTTGATATCTGTTTATTTCTATAGAAATTGATCTAGAACCCTTGAAAGATACTGTTGGAAGACGTATATTAATGGCAGAAATGAAGATACAACCAAAGAGTGTCCCTGGTAAGTCTAATCCTTCCAAGTCTAATCTTTATGGTTTATTTACCTTCTTTGGAGTTTATGTATGAATTTTTTAATGATAAGAGTACTTGTATATTATTATTATATAGGTAAAGTCTTCGTGATTACCCTCATAATTAATTGTACTGTGGTATTTACTAGAACTTTAAAAGTTAGCTAGACATTTTGATTTTTAGAAATGAGCCATTTAAAAATTAAACCATAAAATTAAATGCTATAGTGGCCTTAGAATATACTTGATGCAAGTATGTTCAGTTCTGTTCTAAAACTTTTTCTATTACTGGCTTAGATAGAAGGAAAAGGAGAAAGGTTTCCGGATCAATGTGATAACAACAAGGGGAATTTAACAGATAGTTAATTCATTGGTTACCATTTCTCTCTATTTGATGGAAATATCAGGTATATTATCCTAACTCATCTGTGGTAGAGTCATTAGTTGTGTTACGTAGTTCAGAGATTGTACTACAGCCTTTACTCTTGTAACAGTGATAGGCACACTGCCCTTGACTTCTGCTGTGACACCAAAAGAGGCAGACAATTTAACAGAGATGTAACGGAAAGAGACAAAGACAACACTCCTAAAACCACTATTATCCAAGGCTTTTTCCCTTGGGGAGCAACAGTTATGCTTTCAAACTGCTAAGGGAAATGACTTCAGTAAAATATTTTAGCCAAATAACTAAATATATAAACAAGAAAACAATAATAATATGCCCTGTAAGAGGAAGAAGTCAGTATGCAGAGATGCTATATTATATATCTAAAATATTCAGTTTTCAGCATAAAATTATGGGTCATGTAAAGAAACAGTAAAATGTGACATATAACAAGGAAAAAGACATGCAACAAAAAATTGCCTGTGAGAATCCTAGATATTGGACAAAACTAAAACTAGACTAGACTAAAAAGCAGTTATTATAAATATGTTCAAAGAACTAAATGTAAACATTATTTAGAAAGAAAGGAAGGTCTGATAGTGTTTCATCAAATAGGGAATATATACAAAGAGAAATACATTATTTTGAAAAGGAACACATGTAAATCCAGGATTGAAAGTACAATAACTGAATTTTTTTAAATCCAGTAGGGGGTGTTCAGTATTTTAACACTGTCAGAAGAAAGAATCAGCAAATTTAAAGTATGGAAATATAGCATGGACAGCAGAGGCATTAAAGAGCAGAAAATATCATTTTAAATAATGACAGAAAAGAAAACCAGATATTATAAATAAAATGGTTAAAATAATAAACACTATATATACATGCTTTGTCTTCTCTCAGTTTCTCTGTGTAGCACAAAGTTATATAAATAAATAATTTAAAAAACAATTGTAATAAATGAATTTATGTTTATATGTTTCATATATAAAAATGGGAAAAAATTATAAGAATTAAGTTATAAAGAGAACTATATATGTAGAATATGAAAATAACATTTCTAAATCTTTCTGGAATTGAATCTGTTTAGTATAAGTAGAAGTAGATTCTAAAATTGACTATGGTGATTGTTACACAGTTCTATGAATATACTGATAAGCATAGAATGGATGTTTAAAATGGGTCAATTGTATAGCATGTTACATGTTTTTTTAAAAATAGTTCAGCGAACTCCAAGCAGGGTAGGATTTTTTAAAAGACTTAAAAGCAATAAGAAATGTTGTGAAGGAGGAAAATTGTGGCTCTTAATAGATTAGGTTTCTCCACCCCATATCATTTATTATGCTCCTAGTTTTTAATTCAGTCTGCCCTCAAGGGCTGTTCTCACTGCCTCCCTGCTCACCTAAGGATCCTTTGCTTTCTCAGATCAAATGAATGAGTTCTTCTAATTATATCTGTTGGAGAAAGACCAGAGGGCTAAAGTTTGTCTGCTGATGTTCTCCAGTTATGTGTTGCTATAGCAGACATTACTTTCACAAATGCTGTAACTTAATTACTAAAAACTTGTTCTGCCCAATCCAACGTGTCTTTGATTTTAGTAGTGACGCCCCATATGGTCTTTACCTCTGTTTAGATTGCAGTGGTGATAAATTTGTGTTGCCTCAGTGATAGAGCATGTTTGAAGTATTCATGGGCTCAGCCATTTCTCCAAAGGAAGACTTCCAATCTATAAATTCTGGATATGACAGGTTCCAACTTCACTTACATGCTGTGTTAGAACCAATTTTTGCCCACACAAAACTTTACGCAACAGGTGACCCAGAGTCACCAATTCTCATTATTCCTTTTGCAATATAAAATTCTTTTAAATAAATTATTTTCTGATATTGGACCTAGATCATCATTTCTGAATCCAACAAAAAGTAAAAACCATGTAAAGACTCAGATGGAAAGGGGTACAATATCAGTGCTCACATTCCTGCAAATTACCCATTTCCTCCTGCACAGGGGAGAAAAGGTCTACATGCTAAGAGAACCTGAGAGGGTGCTTTATCTCTGTCCACAAATTACTTGTTTTTCTTTTCCATCAATGATGCCTACTTGACAAACAGTTGCATAACCTTAAAAAAAGGGAATTAAAGTGTTCCTGGACAAGTCAAAGAATTTCTGCCTCACAGTAAAATTCTGTGACTGTGTTGCCCATTGTTTGCAATTTAACCTGGGAAAAAAATGTCATGTCTGGCCTCACCAGGTATATCTTTACGATATGAATATGCTTTTAATGTAGAGAAGAAAGTTATATTTATTAAAATAAACTCTCTAGGATGACTTAAATTTGCAAAAGACTTTGTATTTTATGGATAAAACCCTAGTTAAAGAATTATGAGGTATCAGTTTATGGATCAGTTTTGTTGTTACCTAGATTTGTGGCCTTGGTCAAATCACTAACCATTTCTAGGCCTCAATATAATGAGGCTTGTATGATTGCTAACGGCCCTTCCAACTCTAAGGTCCTGTGAGCCTACAGTCCAGGCATTTCATTATAATTGTTGTCCTGTAATTTTAAAATGCTAATTAAAGGAGTACTATACACACATAAACTCACACACAAAAACACATGTTAATATATACCTTACAAAAGTGTTTTGAAACTGTTTATTTCTATAGACACTGATACAGAGCGCTTCCCAGATGCTATTGGAAGAGGTATAATAAAGGGTGGAATCAAGACACAATCCAAGAGTCATCCTGGTAAGAACAAGAATATTTCAAGTCTATTTCTACTTTATTTATCTTCTCGAGTTTAAGTTTGGGTCTAAATGACTATAGTACCTATATGCTATTACTATAGGATGAAACGTTTTCACTAATTCTCTCCTATTATTATTGGAACTCTAGCAGTTACTAACAATGGAAAATTAGCTACATAGTGTAAGTTTTAGAACCCATTCATTTAAAACTTATCCATAAAAATTCAATGCTGTAGTAAGCTTAGAATATGCTTGATGGAAGCATTTTAAATACTGCTCTACTCACTTTCCTTTTCAGACTAGAAAGATGGTTGCTTTGTATTTGCAAAAGCAGAAAGGCTGGTTTAGGAATGGGATTAAAAGAGAGATTTCATTGCTTACTAATTCCCTCTATATAATTGAAATACCAGGCACATTTTCAGTATCTCAGGTGAAGTAGAGGTGTTTAGTTTTGTTACATAGTCTGCTGTAGTTTACACTACTGCCACTTGTCTTGGTGTTACAGTGTTTGACACACTGCTTCTTGATCTTTGGTGTGATACTAAAGGAGGCAGAGAGCTTAACAGAAAAACAAGGGAAAGAGACAGTCAGCAGGAAAAACAAGTGTCACCCAAAGGTGACTGTTTGCATGCCCAAGTCTGTGCCCCCAGAGGAGCAACATTAGAAGATTCACACTGCAGAGAAGGAGACTTCTCTACAATAGAATATATTCCAGCCAAGTCACTAAATAAATAATCAGGCAAACAGCAACAGCAAGCCTCCAAAGGGGAGAAGAACTCAGTATCCAGATTTCTTACAAGATATTGTCTAGAACGCCCAGTATAAACCCCCCAAAAATATGAGACATGCAAAGAAACAGTAAAGTGTGGATCATATACTAGGAACTTCAGGAAGAGTAGGCTTAAAAAATAATTTAAGCAGTGGGAGGGTATTGTGAGGAGGGAAATTGTGATTCTTACTAGATTTCAGATTTCTCTAGCACATACTCCCTTTTCCCTCGTCCTTAATTCTATCTGCTATCAAATGCTCTTCTTAATGCTTCCTTGCTTATATAAGCATCTTTACATGCTTCTTTCAACTGGGCCTGTCATTCTTAACCTATACCAGTTGGAGAAAAACCAGAGAGCCTCAATTATATCTACTCAATTGGCTCTTTAACACTTACTTCTGGTCTCAGCCATTACAACAAAGTAAGATCCACCTTATGGTGTCAGGTTCAGGATAGGTTTCCAACCTCTGGTGCATGCTCTTCTGTAACTAGCTTTCATTCATAAAACACTGGACACATAATTTGACCCAAGTCAGCAATCCTACTTAACCCCTCTTTCAATATGAATTTTTCTTTAAACTTTCATGTATTAAAACAAAATACATGAATGTTATTTCTCTCCTTTGACCTAGTTAGTACTTTCTAAATCCCGCCAAATGTCCAAATCACATAAAAACTCAGATGGGATGGGATGCAGTCCCAATGCTGGTACTGCCTCAGATTTACCCATTTCCCCCTCCCCAGCTACAAGGTGTACATAGTAAGAGGATCTGATAGGCAGTTTTTCTTAGACTACAGAATATCTTGTTACTCTTCTACATCTTTGATGTCTACTTGATTTACATAGCCTTAAAAATGGCATTAAACATTCTTGAGAGAGTCAAAGAATTTCTACCTGGTAGTAACTTTCCGTAATGTGGGACCATGGTTTGTCTCTTGACCGTGGGGAAAAAATGCCACGTTCCACTCATAGGTATATCCTTAACAGTATGAGTGTCCTCTTAGTGTAAACTTGGCAGTTATATCATTTACACGAACTCCCCAAGATGATTGAAGTTTGTATGGGACAGTGCATTGTGTATGAAAAGCACTGGTTAAGGAATTATGGGGCATCAGCTTGTACTCAGTTTTGCATTATCTTGGTGTGTGTTCTCAATCAAATCACAAAACATCTCTAAGCTTCAATATCATGAGGCTTATATGATTGCTAAGAGCCCTTCAAATTCTAATGTTTTATGATTGTGCAGTGCAGACATTATATTATTTCTTTTCTGTAATACAAGTACTAATTAAGTTAGTACTACACACAGACACAAAGACACACATACATGTGTGTTAATGGTTACCTTACAATGTGTTTTGAAATTTGTTTTCTATCCGTAGAGACTGATATACAACGCATGAGAGATACTGTTGGAAGAGAAAAAGCAGTTGGTGAAATCAAGACACATCATCAGAGTCACCCTGGTAAGAACAAGAATTTTCCAAGTCTAATAATTTATGGTTTATGTCTTCTCTGGGACTTAATTAACTATGAATCATTAATGATAACAGTAACTGTATGTTAGTATTAATGGGCAGTAATCTTCATGAATTTCCTCTTATAATTAGTTAAACTCTAGTATTTACTGTCAATGGAAATTTAGCTGGATATTTTTCAGTTGTAATCTCATCCATTTGGAAAGTAATCCATATAATCCAATGCTCTAATGACCTTAGAATATGCTTGGTTTAAGTATTTATAACTGTGATTCTACTCACTTTCTTGCTGGCTTAGAAAGGAATATTGCTTTGAAATTGAAAAAGCAAAAAAGCTAGTTGATGAGTGGTATAAGAAGAGGAACATAATAGTTATTTCACTGATTACCAATTTCCTCTACATAATTAAGTTGGTATGTAAATTTATATCTCTACTAGAGTGGAGTTCTCTAGCTGAGTTTCATTATTCACAGATTACTGCTTTAGTCCTGGAGTAACAGGGTTCGATACATTTCTCTTTGTTGCAAGAAATACTGTCGTTTTGAACTTTTTACAGAATTGATGCTGAAAGCTAGCATTGGAAAGTAACTGAATCCTTAGATATAAGCACCAAAATTTGTGTTTTCACTGAAATTTAAGGCAAGATTTCTGAAACTTTGCTTTTGAATGCTTTATTTTATTATATTCTCGCTTTTATTCCTATAAAAAAAATAGTGTTGTAAATGAATCAAATAAATATTACTTGCTCCAACAGCTTTTAACTGGGGAAAAGCTGGGTGGTGTAAAAATGAAATTGTTGGAACCAAGCAGTTAAATTTGGTGTATTACGATAAGCCATTTTTCCATGTCTTTAATTTTCAGAGTATTTTCGGTTAGCTTCTTTCAATTAATTTTTGCTTCCGTGTTGCTTATTAATAGGAGTCCTTGTCAGTTTTGAATAACAGCCTTAGACACAGCAACAAAGTGCTTTCATTTACGTCCATTCAATTCTGGGACGAAGTGAGAGAGTGGCATGGACTTTTATATACTACCAAATGTAAAATAGATTGCTAGTGGGAAGCAGCTGCATAGCACAGGGAGATCAGCTTGGTGCTTTGTGACCACCTAGAGGGGTGGGATAGGGAGGGTGGGAGGGAGACCAAGAGGGAGGAAATATGGGGATATATGTATATGTATAGCTGATTCACTTTGTTATAAAGCAGAAACTAACACACCATTGTAAAGCAATTATACTCCAGTAAAGATGTTTAAAAATAAAATACAAAAAAGAATCATGCCTTTTAACAACAAAATTAATTATTTTATATTTATTAATGGTAAATTTATAATTAAACACTAAATAAAATCTGAAAGACAGAAACTGCTACGAGGAAAGGAGTTGAAATGAATGTAGTAATCAAATACAAAAATGAAAAAGTGTTTTGTCCCACCTCACCAGGTACATCCCTCCCATATGAATGTGTTTTTAATATACACAAGAGAGTTATATTTATTAAGAAAAACTCTCTAGGATGACTTAAATTTGTGAAAGACTTTGTATTTTATGGGAAAAGTCCTAGTTAAGGAACTATGAGGCCTCAGTTTATGAGTCAGTTTTGTCATTGCCTGGATATATGGTCTTGGTCAAATCACTAAGCATTTCTAAGCCTCAATATAATGAGGTTTAAACAACTGCTAATGGCTCTTCCAATTCTAAGGTATTATGTCTGCAGTCCAGACATTTCATTATAATTCTTCTTCTATAATAAAAAGATCTAATTAAAGGATACACACATTCTACAAACATACACATGTTAATACTTAGCTTACAGAAGTATTTTGAAACTGTTTATTTCTATAGAGAGTGACACAGAACGCTTCCCAAATATTGTTGGAAGAAGTATTATGAAGAGTGAATTCAAGACACAACCCAAGAGTCGTCTTGGTAAGAAGAAGAATATTTCACGTCTATTTCCTGTTTTTTATCTTCTCTGAAGTTTATTTAACTTTGGATCTTTAGTGACTACAGTACCTATATGCTATTATTACAGGATAAAACGTCTTCACAGATTCCCTCCTATAATTACTGGAATTCTAGCAGTTGCTATCAATGGAGAATTAGCTGCATATTTTTAATTTTAGAATCCATTCAATTAAAAAAATGATCCATAAAAATGGAATGATACAGTGAGCTTGGAACATGCTTGATGGAAACATTTCAAATGCTGTTCTACTCACTTTCTTTTTCAGGCTAGAAGTATAGTTGCTTTGTATTTGCAAATGCAGAAAGGCTATTTTATGAATGGGATTAAAAGAGGGATTTAGCATGTAGTTATTTCATTGGTTACTAATTCCCTCTATATGTTTAAAATATCAGACACATTTTCAATATCTCATGTGAAGTAGACACTGTTAGTTCTATTATATAGTTTATAGTTCACACTGTTGCCCCTTGTGTTGGCATAACAGTGTTTGGCACACTTCTTCTCTATTGGTGTGATACCAAAGGAGGCAGAGAGCTTAACAGAAAAATAAGGGAAAGAGACAGTCAACAGAATCTTTTTTAAAACAACTGTCATTGAAAATGGTAGAGTAATAACCCTGAGCTCACCTTAGCTCATGGACATAGCAAAATTACAACTATTTACCGAACAACCATTGATGTAAAAGACTGGAACCTGCCAAGAAAGGTCTTCTAGAACTAAGGATATAAAAAAGGGACCACAGCAAGGCAGGTAGTAGGGGCAGAGTCACAGTATAGTCAGTTCCCTGGCTTGGGCAACTCATGAATGGGAGAATAATTACAGTTGCAGAGATTCTCCCCAACGAATAAGGGGTCTGAGCCCCACATCAGTCTGCCCAGCCTGGAGGTTCTGCAACAAGAAGATGAGTCCCCAGAACAGTTGACTTTGAAGGCCAGTGGGGCTTGCTTTTAGGAGTTCCAGAGGGCTCTGCGAAATAGAGGCTTCACTCTCCAAGGGCACACACAACATCTCACATGCTTCAGGTCCCAGCATAGAGGCAGTAATTTAAAGGATTTGGGGTCAAACCTACCTGCTAATCTTGAAGAGTCTCCCTAGGGACATAGACACTGACAGTAGCCATTCTTGAGAGTTCATTCTACCACTGGTGCTGCAGCACCATCTTGGAATCCACCCCACCAACAACAACCAACCTGTAGGCACCAGTACTGGGAAGCCTCAGGCCAAGCAACTAACTGGGCAGTGACACAGCCCAACCCATCAGAAGAGAGACTGCTTTAAGACTTTCTGAGCCAAAAGCCACCCCTGGACACATACCTGCACACCAGAGGGTCTAGGACCTGGCACCACACACCAATGTGCAGGCAGTAGACCCAGGACCCCTAGGGCCCTGCAGCCAGAGATCCAGATCCACCCACCAGTGGGCAGGCACCAGCCCCAGAATCACTGACTCCACCCACCAATAAGCTTGCTCTAGCTTCGAACCAGACCCACCCACCAGCAGTCCATTGCCATCTCTGGAAGCCCTCAGCCCTGCAGCCAGACCCCAGAACCTATCACTGCCTGCCTTTGGGCTGGCACTGTCCCGTGGATCTGGCTTCATCCATTGGTGGGCTGGCCCCAGCCTCAGGATCTTCTAGACCTGACTCCATCCACCAGTGATACAGAACTAACCCCAGGGCTCCCCAGGGTTCTACAGCCAGCCACCTTGTGACCCAACCCTGCCAACCAGTGGAGGCCGGTAGCCTCCACACAGGAAGGTCCTGGCAAACAACCAGACTGGGGGCCAACCAAGCCAACCAGGCCACCCATAGCCATCAGCTTACCACAATAGAAGGACCTGCACAACACATATAGGGGCACTCCTAGAGGATATAGCTCTGATGACGAGAGCAGTGTACTGCTGGGATTCATAGGAAGTCTCTTGCAAAAGGCCTCTTCTCCAAGGTTGGGAAATGGAACCAACCTCCCATACATAGAAATATAAACATTAAGTTAGACAAAATGAATTGACAGAGGAAAATGGTCCAAATGAAGGAATAAGATACAACCCAGAAGAAGAGCTAAGTGAAGTAGAGATAGACAACTACCCAACAACGAATTCAGGGTGATGATCCCAAAAAACTTGGGAGAAGAATGGATGGACAGAGTGAGAAATTAGGAGTTTTTAACAAAGAGTTGGAAAATATAAAGAACCACTAAACAAGATGAAGAATACAATAACTGAAATGAAAAATACACTAGGGGGAATCAGCAGTAGACTAAATGGTACAGAGGAACAGATCAGTGGGCTGGAGGACAGAGTAGTGGAAATCACTGATGCTTAGCAGAAAAAAAGAATGGAAAGAAATGAAGACTGTTAAAGAGACTTCTGGGACAACATCAAGCATATTAACATTCACATTAGAGGGGTCCCAGAAGAAGAAGAGAGAAAAAAGGTGACAGAGAACATATTTAAACATAATAGCAGAAAATGTCCCTAACTAGGGAGATGAAAAAATCCCAGTCCAGAAAGAACAGAGAGTCCCAATCCAGAGGAACACACCAACACACTTTGTAATTAAAAATGCAAAAATTAAAGCTAAAGAGAGAATATTAAAAGCAGCAAGGGAAAAGCAACAAGTTACGTACAAGGGAACATCCATAAGGCTATCAGCTGACTTTGTAGCAGAAACTTTGCAGGCAGAAGGCAGTGGCAAGATATATTTAAACTGATGAAAAGGAAAAACCTAGAACCAAGAATACTCTATCCAGCAAAGCTCTCATTCACATTTCAGACATCAAAAGCTTTACAGGCAAGCAAAAGCTGAAAGAGTTCAACACCACCAAGCCAGCTTTACCAGAAATGTTAAAGGGACATCTCTAAGCAAAAAAGAAAAGGCCACAACTATAAACATGAAAATTATGAAAGGAAAAGCTCATCAGTAAAAGCAAATATATAGTAGAAGTAGAAAATCAACCATATGCAAAGTTCATAGGAAGGATTAAAAAAAATGGTAAAGTCATCTATAACCACAATAAGAAGTTAACAGATACACAAAATAATTAGATGTAAAATATGTCAAAAATAGTAATCATGAGGGGGGAGGAGAGTACAAATGAAGCATAGTTAAAATGTGTTTGAAATTAAGAGATCGAACTTTAGATAGATAGATAGATAGCTGTATATAAACTTCATGGTAACCACAACCAAAAATTCTGTAATAGATACACAAAGAAGAGAAAGTAATCCAAACATAACACTAAAGATAGTCATCAAATCACAAAAGAACAAAAGAAGAAGGGAACAAAAAGACCTAGAAAAACAACCCAAAACCTATTAACAAAACTACTATTAACTATTCTTTTGGCAATAAGAACACACATATCAATAATTACATTTAAATGAGCTAAATGCTCCAATCAAAAGACATGGAGTTGCTGAATGGATACAAAAGCAAGACCTTTGTATATGCTACCTAAAAGAGACTCACTTCTGATCTAAAGACACAGACTGAAAGTGAAGAGATTGAAAAAGTCATTCCAGGCAAATGGAAATCAAAAGAAAGCCCAGGTAGCAATAATTATATCAGACAAAATAGACTTTAAGACAAAAGAAGGACGTTACATAATGATCAAAGGATCAATCCAAGAAAAAGATGTAACAATTGGAAATATATATGCACCCAACATAGGAGATCCTTAATAAATAAAGCAAATATTAACAGACATAAAGGGAGAAACAGACAGTTACACAATAATAGTAAAGGACTTTAAAAGCCCACTCAAGTCAACAGACAGATCATCCAAAAAGAAAATCCATAAGGAGACACTGGCCTTAAATGACACATTAGACCATATGGACTTAATAGATAGATATAGAACATTCCATCCAACAGCAGCAGAACACACATTCAAGTCCACATGGGACATTTTCTAGGAATATTAGGCCACAAAAGAAGCCTTGGTAAATTTAAGAAAACTGAAATCATATCAAGTATCTTTTCCCACCACAACACTATGAGGCTAGAAATCAACTAAAAGAAAATACTGCAAAAATCACAAACACACAGAAGCTAAGCAACATGCTACTAAACAACCAATGGATCATGAAGAAATCAAAGAGGAAATCAAAAAATACCTAGAGACAAATGAACAGAAAATGATCCAAAAATCTATGAGATGCAGCAAAAGCAGTTCTAAAATAAAAATTTATACTGATACTAACAAGCCTCAGGAAACATGAAAAGTCTCAAATGAACAACTTAACTTACACCTAAAGGAACTAGGAAAAAGATGAACAAACAAAACACAAAGTTAGCAGAAGGAAAGAAATCATAAAGACCAGAGAAGAAATAAATGAAATAGAGACTTAAAAATGGAAAATATCAATGAAACTATAACCTGTTTCTTTGAAAAGATAAACAAAATTGACAAACCTTTAGCCAGATTCATCAAGAGTAATATGCAGGGCCCAAATCAGTAAAATCAGAAATGAAAAAGATGTTACAACCGACACCACAGAAGTGCAACTGATCATGAGACATTAGTTGGAAAAACCGTATGACAACCAGGACTGAACCAGGAATAAAAAGAAAATATGAACAGACCAATTATCAGTAATGAAATTGAACCAGTAATTTAAAAAAATAACCAAAAAACGTAAGTCCAAGAACAAGCTTCATAGGGGAATTCTACCAAACATTTAGAGAAGAATTAATACCTATACTTCTCAAAGTATTGCACAAAGTTGCAGCGAAAGGAATGTTTCCAAAGTCATTCTATAAGGCCAGCATCACATGATATCAAAATGAGACAGAGATATCACAGAACAGAAAATTACATGGGTGAAAGTAGATGCAGAAGCCCTCAACAAAATATTAGCAAACTGACTCCAACAATACATTAAAATGATCATACACTATGATTAAGTGGAATTTATCCCAGAGATACAAGGATGTTTCAGTGTCTGCAAATCAGTGTGATACATCACATTAACAAAGAATAAAAACTATATGATTATCTCAATAGATACAGAAAAAGATTTTGACAAAATTCAACATCCATTTATGATAAAAACTCTCCAGAAAGTGGGTATACAAGGAACATGCCTCAACATAATAAAGGCCGTATATGATAACCCCATAGCTAACATACTCAACAGTGAAAAGATGAAAGCATTCCCTCTAAGATATGAAACAAGGATGCCCACTATTGCCACTTTTATTCAACATATTATTAGAAGTCTTAGCCACCACAGTCAAACAAGAAAAGAAATAAAAGGAATCCAAATTAAAAAGGGAAAGTAAAATTGTCACTTTGTAGACAACATGATACTAAACAAAGAGAATCCTAAAAACAGCTACCAAAAAATACTAGAGCTCAAGGATAAATTCAGTAATTTTCAGGTACAAAATTAATATAGAGAAATACATTGCAATTCTATATACTAACAACAAACTCAGAAAGAAATTAAGGAAACAGTCTCATTTACAGTTGCATCAAAAAGAATAAAATACTTAGGAATAAACTTATGTAAGGAGTTAAAAGACTTGAAATCAGAAAATTATAAGACACTGATGAAAGAAATTGAAGATGACACAAACAGATGGAAAGATATACCATGTTCATGGATTGGAAGAATTAATATTTGTTAAAATGACTGTATTGGGGCTTCCCTGGTGGCACAGTGGTTGAGAGTCCGCCTGCTGATGCAGGGGACACGGGTTCATGCCCCGGTCTGGGAAGATCCCACATGCCACGGAGCGGCTGGGCCCGTGAGCCATGGCCGCTGAGCCTGCGCGTCCGGAGCCTGTGCTCCGCAACGGGAGAGGCCACAACAGTGAGAGGCCCGCGTACCGCCAAAAAAAAAAAAAAAATGACTGTATTACCTAAGGCAGTCTACAGATTCAGTGCAATCCCTATCAAAGTACCAAAGGCATTCTTAGAATTGGGAGAAATAATTTCAAAGTAGTATAGAAACAAAAAAGACCCTGAATAGGCAAAACAATCTTGAGAAAGAAGAACAGAGATGGTGGTAGCATGCTCCCTAACTTCATACTATACTACAAGGCTACAGTAATCAAAACTGTATGATACTGGTACAAAATTAGACACATAGATCAAAGGAACAGAATAGAGAGCCCAGAAATAACCCCACACACTTATGGCCAATTAATCTATGACAAAGGAGACAAGAATATACAATACAATGGAGAAAAGAGAAGTATATTCAGTAAGTGGTGCTGGGAAAACCAGACAGCTACATGTAAAAGAATGAAATTAGAATATTCTCTAACACCGTATACAAAACTAAACGCAAAGTGGATTAAAGATCTAAATGTAAGACTGGAAATCATAAAACTTTGGAAGAAAACTTAGGCAGAACACACTTTGACATAAATGGTGGCAATATTCTTTTGGATATGTCTGTTAAAGAAAACAAAAGCAAAAATAAATGGGAACTACTGATGGGAGCAAATATTTACAAATGATATAACTGTTAAGGGGTTAATATTCAAAATATATATACAGCTCATACAACTCAATATCAAAAACATGAACACCCAATTAAAAAGTGGGCAAAAGACCTGAATAGACATTTTTCCAAAGAAGACATGCAGTTGAACAACAGATGTGTGAAAAGATGCTCAACATCACTACTTAATATACTGATATGCTAGTCAAATCACAATATCACCTCACACCTGTCAGAATGGTTATCATCAAGAAGACCACAAATAACAAATGTTGGCAAGAGTGTGGAGAAAAGGGAACCCTTCTACACTGTTGGTCAGAATGTAAATTGGTGTGGCCACTGTGGAAAACAGTATGGAGGTTTCTCAAAAAACTAAAAATAGAGCTACCATATGACCCAGCAGTTCCACTTTGGGGTATATGTCCAAAACAAACAAACACAGTAATTCAAAAAGATACATGCACCCGAATGTTCATAGCAGCATTATTTACAATTGCCAACATATAGAAACACCCTAAGCATCCACTAGCACTAACAGATGAATGGATAGAGAAGATGTACATATGCACACACACAATGAAATACTACTGACCATAAAAAACTTTGCCTTTTGCAGCAACATAGATAGAGGGCATTATGCTAAGTGAAGTAAGTCAGACAAAGACAAATACTGTATGATATCACTTACATATGGAATCTAAAAAATACAACAAACTAGTGAATATAATAAAAAAGCAGATTCACAGATATAGAGAACAAACTAGTGGTTACCAGTGGAGAGAAAATGGTGGAGGAGCAAGATAAGGGTAGGGGATTAAGAAGTACAAACTACTATATTTAAAATAAATAAGCTATAAGAATGTATTGTAGTACACAGGGAATATAGCCAATATTGTATAATAACTATAAATGGAGTTAACTTTTTAAACATGTGAGTCACTATGTTGTACACCTGAAACTTGTATAATATTGTAAATCAAATATGCCTCAATAAAAAATTTTAAAAAAACTGTCATCCAAAGGTGATTGCATGCATGCCCAAGGCTGTGCCCACAGAGGAGCAACATTAGAAGCTGCACACTGCAGGGAACGAGACTTCAGTAGGACAGAAGATAGTTTAGCCCAGTCACTAAATAATTAATCAGGCAAACAACGACAAGCCTTCAAAGGGGATGGGAGCTCAGTATCCAGATTTCCTACAATATATTAGATACACTGCCGCCCCTCAAAATATGAGATATGCAAAAAAACAGTAAAGTATGAACTAAGGAAAAAAAGCAGACCACAGTGCGGTTCCGGATGTAAGATACTATAAAACAGTTATATATATTTTTGAAGAATTAAAGAAACCCATGCTTAAAACAGAAGGGAATATTGATGACAATGTCTAATCAAATAGAGAATATTAACAAAGAGATAGAAATTATTTTTGTTAAAAAAACACAGTGATAACTGTGGAGTTGAGAGTACAATAACTGTAAGGAAAAATTTACTAGAGGGGTTCAGGAGTAGATTTGATTGTCAAAAGAAAGAATGTCCACACTTAATGACTACAGAAGAAGTAGAGCTGAGAGAAAAGGGGGCAGAAAAAATATTTGAAGTAATTATGGCTGACAGTTTGGAAGCACATTTGATGAATATAAATCTGGATATCCAAGCCAAATGAAGTCTAAGAGTAAGCACAAAGAAATCTACAACCAGATACATCAAGTAAAAGTAATGGAAGACAAAGACAGAAACTCTCGAATGTCACAAAGGGAAAGCAACACATCATTAAAAAAGAGAACCCTGGTAAGATTAACAGCTTACTTAGCATCAGGAACTATGAAGCCCAGGGGCTTCCCTGGTGGTTCAGTGGTTAAGACTCTGCACTTCCATGCTTCCACTGCAAGGAGGCATGGGTTCAATCTCTGGTCAGGGAAGTTCTGCATGCTGTGAGGTGTGGCCAAAAAAAGAATGAAACTATGTAGCCCAGAAGGCAGTGGGATGCCATATTAAAATGCTGAAGGAAGAAATTGTCACCATGAACTTTTTCTTTCAAAAGTGAAGGTGAGATAAACAGATTCCCAAATAAATGAACACTGAGAGAACTGTTTGTTAGCAGACCTGCCTTTTGAGAAATACTAATGAGAGTTCTTCAGGCTGAAAGCAGTGGACCTTAGGCAGTGATTTTAATCCATTCCAAAAAAGAGCATGTGTTAAAATAATTCTGTAATTCCAAAATCTGAATATACCAGTCACTAGTACAGAGATTGAAACAGTAATTAAAAACCTCCCAAAAAACAAAAGTCCAGGAACAGACTGCTTCACAAGTGAATTCTACCAAACATTCAAAGATTTAATACCCAATCCTTCTAAAACTATTTGAAAAAATTGAAGAGGAGGTAACACTTCCAAACTCATTTTATGAGGTCAACATCACCTTGATACCAAAACCAGAAAAATACAACACACACACAGACACAGACATACACACAAAGGACATTATAGGCCAATATCTCTGATGAAGATGGATGCAAAAATCCTCAACAAAATATTGGCAAGCCAAATTCAACAATACATCAAAGGGTCATACAAGTGTGATTTATTCCAGGGATGCAAGGATGGTTCAACACCCACAAATCAATCAGTGTGATACACCACATTAACAAAATAAAGAATAAAAACCACATGATCATCTCAATAGATGCAGAAAGAACATTTGACAAAATTCAACATCCATTTATTATAAAACTTCTCAATTAAGTGAGTATAGAATGGCCATACCTCAACATAATATAGGATAAACCCACAGCTAATGTCATACTCAGTGGTGAAAAATTGAGAGCTATGCCTCTAAGGTCAAGAACAATTCAAAGATGCCACTCTCACCCCTCTTATTCAACATAGTGTTGGAAGTGCTGGCCAGAGCAATTAGGCAAGAAAAATAAAAGTCATCCAGATTGGAAAGGAAGAAGTAGAACTGTCTCTATTTGCACATGACATGGTTTTGTATATACAAAGCCCTAAAGACTCCACCAAAAAACTATTGGAAATAATAAACAAATACAGTAAAGGATACAAAATCAGTATACAAAAATCTGTTCCATTTCTATATGCTAACAGTGGGCTAGCAGAAAAACATATTAACAAAAACAATCCCATTTACAGTCTCAACAAAAGGCAGAAAAAGCCTAGGAATCAGTTTAACCAAGAAGGTGAAAAGACTTATACTGAAAACTATAAGACATTGTTAAATTGAAGAAGACACCAACAATGGAAAGATATTCCATCCTCATGAATTAGAAGAATTAACATTGTAATAACTGTCCATATTACTTAAAGCAATCCACAGATTCAGTGCAATCCCTATCAAAATCCCAAGGACATTTTTCACAGACACAGAGCAGAAAATTCTAAAATTTCTATGGAACCACAAAAGACTCCTCCAAAATAGCCAAAGCAATCCTGAGAAAAAATAACAAAGCTGGAAGTATCACACTCCCTGGTTTCAAACTATATTAGAAAGCCATAGTAATATAAAGCAGCCTGGTGTTGGCAGAAAAACAGATATAAAGATCAATGAGGCAGAACTGAGAGCCCAGAAATAAACCTATGCATATATAGACAATTAATTTAGGACAAAGGAATAAAGAACCTACAATGGAGAAATGATAGTCTCTTCAATAAATGATATTGTGAATACTGGACAGCCACATGGCAAAAAAAGTGAAACTAGACTACTATCTCACACCATACAGAAAAATTAACTCAAGATGAATTAAAGACTTGAATGTAAGACCTGAAACCATAATCTCTAGACGAAAACATGGGCAGTATGCTCTTTGACATCAGTCTTAGCACTATCTATGTGTCTCTTCAAGCAAGGGAAACAAAAGCAAAAATGAAAAAATGGGGTTGCATCAAACTGAAAAGCTTCTGCACAGCAAGGAAACTATAAATAAAATGAAAAGACAACCTAACAAATGGGAGATGTATTTGCAAATGATATATCTGACAAGGGATAAATATCCAAAATATATAAAGAACTCATACAATTCAAAAACAAAAAAGCTAACAATGCCATTAAAATGAGCAGAGGAGCTGAACAGAAATTTTTCCAAGAAGACATGCAGATGGCCAACAGGCACAAGAAAAGATGTTCACTATTACTATTAAGGAAACGCAAATCAAAACTATGAAGAGATGCTACCTAACATTTGTCAGAATAGCCATTATCAAAAAGACAAAAAGTGTTGGAGAGGATGTGGAGAAAAGGGAACCTTAATACACTGTTGGTGAGAATGTAAAAAAGATGTGGTATGTGTATATACAATGGAATACTACTCTCCATAAAAGATGAAATCTTGGGTATGCAACAACATGGAGGAACCCGTAATACCCTTGATGGTGTTACGCTAAGTGAAATAAGTCAGACAGAGAAAGACAAATACGTACCACATGATTTCACTCATATGTGGAATTTTAAAAGTTAACCATGTATTACTTTAATAATCATAAGAAACAATAAGGTGTTTCACTTGGGAAACAGAAAACAAACCTGAAACAAAAATAGTGCTCTGAAGTTCTAGACCCCCAAGTAATTAGAGCAGCCCTAATGGCCAAGGTATAAACTGTTTTTACACAGTAACCTAAACTATAGTCTGAAGAGCAAGACTCTTGGGTTGTATTCTCTTTTGTTCCATCATGCTTTCTCCTTCCCTTTTGCAGCTTTCCATAAGCAATGATATTTTTTCAGTTTTTTCTCCTTCTTTGTGAAACAAAATATATGTTCCCAATGTACTTTATGGCTACTGCATGAACAAGTTCATGTAAAAAATAGAAGTAAATAGATTAAAGTTTATAAAAGGAATTCTGTACTTCAAAAGACAATATGAATGCATATTTTGTGTCCTTTCTTCTCTTAATTGATTTAAAATGTGATTGTATAGAACAATATGTATATCATTGTATTGTCGGGCCTATAAAAATATGGAAAAGTGATATATTCTGTAGTACCTGTGCAAAGGAGATGTATGAGAATGGTGATATATTTGAGTAAAAAATGATAGCAGATGTTAACTTGAATCCACAGGAACAAATGAAGAGAACCAGAAATTGTAAACAAGAAGGTTAATATAACAAACACTGTAAATATATACTTGCTCTTCTTTCTTCTGTCAGCTTTTTTCAAGGGCACAGAGTTATATAAAGAAATAATTATTACAAACTCTTTTATATTTAAAGGTATAATACGTATAACAATAGCACAAAAATGGGGAAGAGATAACAGAGCTATATAGGAGTAATATTTCTATATATAATTGGAATTTAATAATATAAATCTGAAGTAGACTCTAAAATTGATTGTGGTTATGGTTACACAACTCTGAATATAATTTTTAATGAAACCATTGATTTGGACACACTTTAAGTGGACGAATATTATGGTATGTTATATATTTTAAAAATAGCTTAGTGAACTACAAAAATTAAGAGATTTTAAAAGATTTAAAGCAATGGGAGGATACCGTGAAGGAGGGAAATTGTGACTCTTACTCGATTAAAGATTTCTCTAGTGCATACCTTTAATTCCTAGTGCTTAACCCAGTCATCCCTCAAATGCTGTTCTGATTACCTCCCTGCTTATCTGAGGATCCTCTGCTTTCTTGATTCAAATGATTCCATTCACCTTAGTTATATCTGTTGAAGAAAGACCAGAGTGGCTAAAATATATGTGCTAATATTTCCTAATTTTGTGTGGCTATAGATTTTATTACTTTCACAAAATGTTATTTATTGAAAACTTGCCTGCCTAATCTGATGCATCTTTGTTTATTTTGTTAATGATGCCCCAGGTGGTATCCTCTCTGTGAAGAATGCAGTATGGTACATTTGGGCTGCCAAAATCATAGTGTGACCTTTTACATTTATTCATGGGCTCAGCCCTTTTTTCAAAGCAGTCTTCTACTAGACAATGTCAGGATCATGACAGGTTTCCAACTCCATTTACATGCTCTACTAGAACCAACTTCATTCACTAAACTTTTTTGGGGGGATTCTTGTTCTTTTATTTATTTATTTATTTTTAACATCTTTATTGGAGTATAATTGCTTTACAATGGTGTGTTAGTTTCTGCTTTACAACAAAATGAATCAGTTATATATACACATGTGTTCCCATATCTCTTCCCTCTTGCGTCTCTCTCCCTCCCACCCTCCCTATCCCACCCCTCCAGGCAGTCACAAAGCACCGATCTGTTCTCCCTGTGCTATGCGGCTGCTTCCCACTAGCTATCTACCTTACGTTTGGTAGTGCATTCACTAAACTTTTAACCCAGGGAAACAGGCATTCAAACAGAGCCCTGTTAAAACCACTAACATCAAAAGGCAACTGTGTGCATGCCCAAGGATGTACCCTTTAGGTCCCCAGTCCTAGTTATCCCTTTCTCAGTGTGAATACCTTTATAATAACTTTCATGTATTTTTCATGTCATCGAACATAGTTAATCATTGTTAATTATAGCAAAAATTTAGATCACATAAAAGCTCAAATGGAAATGGATCCAATCAGAGTCCTGCTTGTGGTACAAATTTCACCATTTCCTCCTTGCAAGACATAAAGTGTACATGCTCGAGGAATCTCAGAGACACTTTTTCTCAATTCAGTGAATATCGCGTTACTCTTTAAATCAGTGATACCTACATGGTTTACAGTTACATAGCCTAAAAGGGAATTAAAATGTCCAGTAAGTTAGAGAATTTCTGGCTCATGGTAAGTTACTGTGACTAAGAAGACTATGGTTTACATCTTGTCTTGTTGGGAAAAAAAAAAATGTTAAGTTCTGCCTCATTGGGTACATCCTTGCAGAATAAGTGTTCTTTTAATATAAATCTGGAAATTATATTGCCATCATAAATTCTCTGGGATGATTTCCACTTATGTAAGAGATAGCATTATATTGAAAAGCACTGGTTAAGGAATTAAGTACTGGTTAAGGAATTATAGAAAAGTACTGGTTAAAGAACCTCTAAACTTCAATATAATGTGACTTATGTAATTGCTTTATCTGTTCTAATTTAAGGCTTTGTGATTCTCCAAACCAGACATTTCAACAAAACTCATCTTCTGTAATAAATGCTAATTAAGTTAGTGCTACACACACACAGACACACACACACATGCAGACACACACACGTTTGTATGTAAATGGTTACCATGCAAAGTGTTTTGAAATTTGTTGTTTCTACAGGGACTAATGTAAAAGGCTTGACCGATAAAACTAGAAGAGGTGTAATAAAGGGACAATTCAAGATACAATCAATGGATCTCCCTGGTAAGGACAAGAATTTTACAAATCTAAGATTTCAGGTTTCCTTATCTTCTCTGGAGTTTAATTAAGAATCATGAATAACATCAGTATCTATGGTTTATTATTACATGGGCAAAAGTTTTCAAGAACTCCTTCCTTTAATTAGTTGAATTTTTGTATTGAATATCAATGTAAAACTAGCTACATATTGTTAGTCTTAGAGCTCATTTGTTTAAGAGCTAATCCATAAAAACCAGTCCTTTAATAAACTTAGAATATGCTTGGTACAAATAAATATGCCCAATTACATTCTATTCACTTTCTATTTTCAGCTTAGATAGACAGTTCTGAATTTGCAAATGTAGAAAGGTTAGTTAAGGAATGTGATAGATGAATATAACAGATGGTTATCAATTCCCTCTTTATTAGACCTGAAGTAACAGTGCTAGACACATTTCTCTATGGTGTTTTCTGTGATGTTGAAAGAAGACACCTAAATAGAGAAAAAAGGGAAATAGACATTCAAACAGAGCCCTGTTAAAACCCCAAACATCAAGAGGCAGCTAGCTGTGTGCAAGCCCAAGGATATGTCCTCTGCGAGCAATGTGCAAGGCTTCACACCTCAGGGGAAAGATACGTTAGTAAGATAACTCTGAGAAATCACTGTGCACAACAAGCAAGCAAGCACACTAAACAACAAGCCTCAGAAAGGGAAACAGAGATCAGAGTCCAAAGATGCTATGATATATTATCTTAAATGTCCAGTTATTAGTAAAAAAAAAATTAAGACATGTAAGGAAATAGTAAATTGTGACCCAAGCACAGGAAAAAGTAGGAAACAAAATATGCTTGCGAGAATCCTAGATGTTGGACTTAGCAGACAATGACTACCTAGTAGTTATTATAAATGTGCTCAAAGAATTAAAGGAAAACAGATACACAATAAGGGTCTTCACTGGTGGTCCAGTGGTTAAGACTTCGCCTTCCAGTGCAGGGGGTGCGGGTTCGATCCCTGGTTGGGGAGCTAAGATCCCACATGCCTTGCAGCCAAAAAACCAAAACATAAAACAGAAGCAATATTGTAACAAATTCAGTAAAGACTTTAAAAATGGTCCACATCAAAAAAAAAAAAAACTTTTACAAAAAGAAGATACCATGAAAATATTTTGTCAAATACACATTATCAACTAAAAATAAAAATTAATGTAAAAGAACCCAAAGCAAATTCTGCAGTTGAAATGTACAGTAATGAAATGAAAATATTGCCTAAGGGGTTCAAGAGATTGGATTAGTCTGAAGGAAGAAACAGCAAACTAAAGGTATGGGAATACTAGGAGAACAGAGAGAGAAAGGAGCAGTAAAAATATTTGAAAAGATGGCTGAAAATTGTGAAAACTATTCAATGAAATTATTAATCTACACATTCAACCTCAGTGAATTTAAATAGAATAAGCAGAAAAGAATCTGCAACCAGACCCATCATAGTAAAAATGTTGAGAGACAAGGACAAAGATAAAATCTTGAAAGCAACAAGAGAAAACCAACTGATGGTGTAAAACAGAATCCCAGTAACCTTCATTTAGCAACAGAAGCTATGGAGACCAGAGGCAGTGGAATGGAATATTGAAATGATGAAAGAAAAATCTGTCAACCAAGAAACTTATATCAGGCAAACCATCTTTCAAAAATGGTGAAATTCCCAAGTAAAAAATTCCAGAGAATCTACTGCTAGCAGACGCACTTTACAAGAAATGCTAAAGGAAGTTTTTCCCACTGAAAGTGAATGATCTCACACAGTAATTTGAATACACAAAAAAGAAACAAAAAATAACCAAAAAAACATGGCTTAGAATAATTCTAGTATTGCAAAAGACCATATAAATGCATATTTGTCTCTTTTCTTCTCTTAACTGATTTAAAAGGCAATTGTATAACACAATAGGTATAAAATGTATTGTTGGGCCTCTAACATATAGACATATATAATATATTTCACAAGAGCTGTGCAAAGAAGATGGTGTGAACAAGGATGAATTTGAGTAAGAAAATGACACCAGATGGTAACCTGAGTCCATAGGAACCAATGAAAAGAACCAAAGATTGTAAATAAGAATGCTGATATAACAAACAGTGTAAATATATACCAAACTTGCTCTAATTTTTTGTCTCTCATCGTCTTTAAAAGTTATAAAGGTTCATAAAGAAATTATAAGAACAATTTTAACAATGTCTTTAATTTTATATGTGTAACATGTAATTCAGTAGCACAAAAATGGAGATAAGAGAATAAAACTATGTGTCAGTCATGTTTCTGCATTTACCTGGAATTTAATTAGTATGAATCTGAGGTTGATTCTAAAATTGACTATGGTGATTGTTACACATTCTATGACTATATTAATAACCATTGATTACACATTTTAAATGGGCATATAGTATAGTATGTTAAATGTTTTTTTAAAAAATAGTTTAGTGAACTCCAAGCAGGATAGGATTTTTTTTAAATACTTAAAAGCAGTGGGAGGATGTTGTGAAGGAGCAAAATTGTGGCTCTTAATAGATTAGGTTTCTCCACCCCATATCATTTATTATGCTCCTAGTTTTTAATTCAGTCTGCCCTCAAGGGCTGTTCTTACTGCCTCCCTGCTCACCTAAGGCTCCTTTGCTTTCTCAGATCAAATGAATGAGTTCTTCTAATTATATCTGTTGGAGAAAGACCAGAGGGCTAAAGTTTGTCTGCTGATGTTCTCCAGTTATGTGTTGCTATAGCAGACATTACTTTCACAAATGCTGTAACTTAATTACTAAAAACTTGTTCTGCCCAATCCAACGTGTCTTTGATTTTAGTAGTGATGCCCCATGTGGTCTTCACCTTTGTTTAGATTGCAGTGGTGATAAATTTGTGCTGCCTCAGTGATAGAGAGTGTTTGAAATATTCATGAGCTCAGCAATTTCTCCGAAGCAAGACTTCCAGTCTATAAATTCTGGATATGACAGGTTCCAACTTCATTTACATGCTGTGTTAGAACCAATTTTTGCCCACACAAAATTTTACACAACAGGTGACCCAGAGTCACCAATTCTAAGTATTCCTTTTGCAAAATAAAATTTTTTAAAATAAATTTCAATTTTTTTTCTATCGTTGGACCTATATCATCATTTCTGAATCCAGCAACAAAGTGAAAATCACATAAAGACTCAAATGGAAGGAGTGAGTGCAATACCAATGCTCACATTCCTGCAAATTACCCATTTCTTCCTCCCCACATAGAAGGTCTACATGCTAAGAGAACCTGAGAGGATACTTTATCCCAGTCTACAAATTACTTGTTGTTTTTCTCCATCACTGATGTCTACTGACATATAGTTACGTGGCCTTTAAAAAAGGAATTAAAATATTCCTGGACAAGTCAAAGAATTTCTGCCTCACAGTAACATTCTGTGACTGTGATGCCCATTGTTTGCAATTTGGTCTGGGAAAAAAATGTCATGTCCGGCCTCACCAGATATATCCTTATGATATGAATGTGCTTTTAATGTACACAAGACAGTTATATTTATTAAGATAAACTCTATAGGATGACTTAAATTTGCAAGAAACTTCATATTTTATGGAAAAAGTTCTAGTTAAGGAATTAATGTGGCATCAGTTTATGGATCAGTTTTATCGCTACCTGACTATGTGGTCTTGGTCAAATCACTAACCATTTCTAAGCTACAATATAATGAGGCTTATATGGTTGCCAATGGCTCTTCCAATTCTAACGTGTACTGATTCTGAAAGTAAGACATTTCATTATAATTCTTCTATAATAAAATAATGCTAATTAAAGGAGTATTACAAACAAACACAACTACATGTTAATATTTACCTTACAAAAGTGTTTTGAAACTGTTTATTTCTATAGACACTGATACAGAGCGCTTCCCAGATGCTGTTGGAAAAGGTATAATAAAGGGTGAAATCAAGACACAATCCAAGAGTTATCCTGGTAAGAACAATATTTCAAGTCTGTTCTGGCTTATTTATCTTATCTAGAGTTTATTTAAGTTTATTTAAGTTTGAATCTGATTACAGTACCTATAAGCTGTTATTACATGATGCAATGTCTTCATAAATTCCCTCCTATAATTAGTGGAACTCCAACAGTTATTATCAATGGATTTACATATTGTGAATTTTAGAACTCCTTCATTTAAAAAGTGATCCTCAAAATTTCAGTGGTATAGTGAGCTTGGAATATGCTTGATGGAAGCATTTTAAGTGCTACTCACTTCCTTTTTCAGGCTAGTTGCAAAAGCAGAAAGGCTAGCTTATGAATGGGATTAAAAGAGAGATTTCATTGCTTACTAATTCCCTCTATATAATTGAAATACCAGGCACATTTTCAGTATCTCAGGTGAAGTAGAGGTGTTTAGTTTTGTTACATAGTCTGTAGTTTACACTACTGCCACTTGTCTTGGTGTTACAGTGTTTGACACACTGCTTCTTGATCTTTGGTGTGATACTAAAGGAGGCAGAGAGCTTAACAGAAAAACAAGGGAAAGAGACAGTCAGCAGGAAAAACAAGTGTCACCCAAAGGTGACTGTTTGCATGCCCAAGTCTGTGCCCCCAGAGGAGCAACATTAGAAGATTCACACTGCAGAGAAGGAGACTTCTCTACAATAGAATATATTCCAGCCAAGTCACTAAATAAATAATCAGGCAAACAGCAACAGCAAGCCTCCAAAGGGGAGAAGAACTCAGTATCCAGATTTCTTACAAGATATTGTCTAGAACGCCCAGTATAAACCCCCCAAAAATATGAGACATGCAAAGAAACAGTAAAGTGTGGATCATATACTAGGAACTTCAGGAAGAGTAGGCTTAAAAAATAATTTAAGCAGTGGGAGGGTATTGTGAGGAGGGAAATTGTGATTCTTACTAGATTTCAGATTTCTCTAGCACATACTCCCTTTTCCCTCGTCCTTAATTCTATCTGCTATCAAATGCTCTTCTTAATGCTTCCTTGCTTATATAAGCATCTTTACATGCTTCTTTCAACTGGGCCTGTCATTCTTAACCTATACCAGTTGGAGAAAAACCAGAGAGCCTCAATTATATCTACTCAATTGGCTCTTTAACACTTACTTCTGGTCTCAGCCATTACAACAAAGTAAGATCCACCTTATGGTGTCAGGTTCAGGATAGGTTTCCAACCTCTGGTGCATGCTCTTCTGTAACTAGCTTTCATTCATAAAACACTGGACACATAATTTGACCCAAGTCAGCAATCCTACTTAACCCCTCTTTCAATATGAATTTTTCTTTAAACTTTCATGTATTAAAACAAAATACATGAATGTTATTTCTCTCCTTTGACCTAGTTAGTACTTTCTAAATCCCGCCAAATGTCCAAATCACATAAAAACTCAGATGGGATGGGATGCAGTCCCAATGCTGGTACTGCCTCAGATTTACCCATTTCCCCCTCCCCAGCTACAAGGTGTACATAGTAAGAGGATCTGATAGGCAGTTTTTCTTAGACTACAGAATATCTTGTTACTCTTCTACATCTTTGATGTCTACTTGATTTACATAGCCTTAAAAATGGCATTAAACATTCTTGAGAGAGTCAAAGAATTTCTACCTGGTAGTAACTTTCCGTAATGTGGGACCATGGTTTGTCTCTTGACCGTGGGGAAAAAATGCCACGTTCCACTCATAGGTATATCCTTAACAGTATGAGTGTCCTCTTAGTGTAAACTTGGCAGTTATATCATTTACACGAACTCCCCAAGATGATTGAAGTTTGTATGGGACAGTGCATTGTGTATGAAAAGCACTGGTTAAGGAATTATGGGGCATCAGCTTGTACTCAGTTTTGCATTATCTTGGTGTGTGTTCTCAATCAAATCACAAAACATCTCTAAGCTTCAATATCATGAGGCTTATATGATTGCTAAGAGCCCTTCAAATTCTAATGTTTTATGATTGTGCAGTGCAGACATTATATTATTTCTTTTCTGTAATACAAGTACTAATTAAGTTAGTACTACACACAGACACAAAGACACACATACATGTGTGTTAATGGTTACCTTACAATGTGTTTTGAAATTTGTTTTCTATCCGTAGAGACTGATATACAACGCATGAGAGATACTGTTGGAAGAGAAAAAGCAGTTGGTGAAATCAAGACACATCATCAGAGTCACCCTGGTAAGAACAAGAATTTTCCAAGTCTAATAATTTATGGTTTATGTCTTCTCTGGGACTTAATTAACTATGAATCATTAATGATAACAGTAACTGTATGTTAGTATTAATGGGCAGTAATCTTCATGAATTTCCTCTTATAATTAGTTAAACTCTAGTATTTACTGTCAATGGAAATTTAGCTGGATATTTTTCAGTTGTAATCTCATCCATTTGGAAAGTAATCCATATAATCCAATGCTCTAATGACCTTAGAATATGCTTGGTTTAAGTATTTATAACTGTGATTCTACTCACTTTCTTGCTGGCTTAGAAAGGAATATTGCTTTGAAATTGAAAAAGCAAAAAAGCTAGTTGATGAGTGGTATAAGAAGAGGAACATAATAGTTATTTCACTGATTACCAATTTCCTCTACATAATTAAGTTGGTATGTAAATTTATATCTCTACTAGAGTGGAGTTCTCTAGCTGAGTTTCATTATTCACAGATTACTGCTTTAGTCCTGGAGTAACAGGGTTCGATACATTTCTCTTTGTTGCAAGAAATACTGTCGTTTTGAACTTTTTACAGAATTGATGCTGAAAGCTAGCATTGGAAAGTAACTGAATCCTTAGATATAAGCACCAAAATTTGTGTTTTCACTGAAATTTAAGGCAAGATTTCTGAAACTTTGCTTTTGAATGCTTTATTTTATTATATTCTCGCTTTTATTCCTGTAAAAAAAATAGTGTTGTAAATGAATCAAATAAATATTACTTGCTCCAACAGCTTTTAACTGGGGAAAAGCTGGGTGGTGTAAAAATGAAATTGTTGGAACCAAGCAGTTAAATTTGGTGTATTACGATAAGCCATTTTTCCATGTCTTTAATTTTCAGAGTATTTTCGGTTAGGTTCTTTCAATTAATTTTTGCTTCCGTGTTGCTTATTAATAGGAATCCTTGTCAGTTTTGAATAACAGCCTTAGACACAGCAGTAAAGTGCTTTCATTTACATCCATTCTATTTAAAATGTCATGCCTTTTATCAACAAAACTAAGTTAATTAATTTATACTTATTAATGGTGAGTTTATAATTAAATGCTCTAAAGAAAATTTTATATTAGCAATATAAATTCCTAAGAGAAAAGATATTAAAAGGAGAGTACAGATCAAATATAGAAATAAGATAAAATGTGGTTAGATTAAAGGTCAAAATTAAGTAAGATGGTACCTAAGAACACAGAACAAAGAAAAGGAAGAGAAAATGAAGAATTAGTTTATAGAAATTGGAGTGATAGAAAAGTAACCACTCAAATGTGGAAAGACAAACTGCAGAAACAAAGGCTAATACATGGAGTTTGGGAAGTAGAGTGCAAATAGTAATGGTGTCTATGTGATTTTTTTTTTAAATTTTACTTTATGTGAGAATTTATTTAAAAACAAAGATATGTCCACACAACATCAAACAGAGTTTTTTTACCGGCACGTTGCACCAAGTAAATTCTCAACAAACGTGATCAATTTTTCACCCTTTGACAATCAAAATAAGAGATATACCAATATAAAATAAATATCTGACTACTTAGAATACTTTTTGTAGTATGCTTTTAAAATTTTACTCTTTATGAAATATTTTAAACACCCAGAAAATATGTAACACTAACATAAAATACACAACATTCTAATGGTTCCCTATCTATGATGTTACAATCCCAATCTCTCCCTTCTCAGCTTTTATCACATGCAGTCATAAAGAATATATAATGATGCTCTATACAAATATATTGCAAAATATTTTATTGTGCCCTCTTTATTTCTTACTATTCTTCATTATGGAATTTCCCACCTTGTCTTCCTCCCTACTACCCACATTACTGCAGGTCAGTCAAATTTATAAAAAATGTGTGTGCACGCACACACACATACACACTCCTTTTTAGTAGAAATTCCCAAGTTAACTGCTTTTACTTCCTTTTTGGTCTCTAGAGTATATTTTTATGCCATCTCAGCAATACTTTTTAAAGTACATTTTTTAATCTAGCGTTTTAGTTCTTGGAATTAGGTCATTTGGGATAGCTAGTGTCCTATACTACTGCATTCAAAATTACATTTAAATTGGAATACCAAGCTGTACCAAAATATTTTCATACAAACAATCTAGGCTTGATGCTTTCATGAAAATAAAATCAAGAATAAACATAAACATGACAGTATGACCCCATTACCCTAACATGCCTTAAGGCTTTTATTTTTAGTAATTTGAATATCCTCCCCAGAGTTTACTCTTGACAAATATGAATGGCTAGCTTAGAGTCATGGATTCTGGAGTAAATTGTGTCAACAATATTTTATTTTCTCAGTAACAGCCTCTCAGGCTGTGGCTTCAGTTTAATCTCTAGCCACTGATAAAATAAGATGAGGTTTATAATCTTTGTTTAAATGGGAGTGTTCTACAATAGCACATATTACTTTTATAATAAGTAGGATATATGAAAAATAAATCTTATGAACATTGATTGAATGGGGTGAGGGGAAGCCAGTGTTTCATGCATAGAGCTCTGATCTCCAAAACTATTCTTATAAATGCATCCTTCTAAATATAGTGTACAGATCAAATAAAGAAGTGAATATTCTGCTTTAAAGTAAAACAGGGTTGGGATACAGGTTGAAATTAAGGAAGATGCTAAGAATGGAAACTGTCCATCAGAGAAAAGCCATGTGTGCCACCCTCCGTATCCGTTTAAAAAAAAAAAAAAAAGTGAGGGTTTTGCTGCTAATTAATTTACCCACGAAGAGTAGGAAGAGCTCTTGTACATGTGCATTTGCAAATACTAAAAATGTTACTCCATCAAAATGCTATAAAAGAAGAACCTTTCTTTACAAAAGAATCTTTCTCAACCAGAAGGAAAAAAGCTCTCTAAATGACTTTGAAAGAATTGGACAAATCAGGGAACTAAAGACAATGAGTGAAATTCCCTCTGGAATATTTGGCAAGAGAAAAGGAATTTTACAGTGGTGACATCAACAAGATAGAACAGGAGTTTTCTACCATCTTCCACCCAAAGAAAATCAACTTGACAGTCACCCACAGACAAGAGAGCATTTGTGGAAGTCCAGGAGTTAAAGCAGAAAAGTTTCAGCACACTGTTGGAATAAAAAAAAAAATCCAAAGTTGGAGGCATTGAAGAGGGTAAGAACAGTTTACCTGCATCACTCCTCCCCCAGGACAGCAAACCTCGGTGCCAAAAGAGCCCTTCTCCTCCCATGATTTATCCCATGGGGCAAAGTGAGAACATGAGTGACTGCCCAGCTTCTCTAGCTGTACAGGACACTGTCAAGAGACCCATTTCTCTCTTGTCCCATCCAGAGAACTGTGTCATGAGCTGCATGACTAGGAGTGGTGAGTGGCTGAGAGAACAGCAGCCAGGGCTCAGAATAGAATATATGAAAGAGATGTGGTTACTGCTAACCATGTCAAGGACTCCATTGGGAGTCCCACACATCAGCTGCTGAGAACACCTCACCTGTGAACCCCCTAAAACTGGCCCATACACATTTCCAACACTCCATGCACCTCACCCACAAACCCTCACCCTGTGATTGGCTCCCTGTGTGTGTTCCCGAAGGCAGCAAAAATGAGCTTTCACAGACAGCTAGTGAGCACCCACAGAAAGCAAGCCCAAATCTGAAGGCCTTGGAGAAACCACAAAATGGAACATACAACACTGCCAGAGGGAAGGCAAAATGGAAGCTGGCAGCAACCAGTCTGGCATTACAGGATAGGAAGAAGGCATACAAGCTTAGGAATTCTGCCACAAAAGATAGCAAGAAATGTAGAGTAGATGTAATCATAGGAAAGGTCTAAGAAAGCCTCAGAATCCTCAGCAGGGCTGATAGAAAGGATTTATTTCTGAAAAGCCATCAGTAAAGCAAGGAGGAGGTGACTGCTTCTTCAAATTCAATGACAGCAGTACAAACATCAAGGAACATGAAAAATCAAGGAAACATGATGATGCCATGAACGAGATACAATAATTTTCCAATAACCCAAGAGAAAAGGAGGTTTGCAATCTAACTGATAAAGAATTCAAAATAGCTGTTTTAGGGAAGCTTAGGGAGCTACAGGAAAACACAGAAAGACAGGTCAACAAAAGCAGGAAAACAATGCATAAATAAAATGAGAAGTTTAGCAGAGAGTAGAAATCATTAAAATCGAATCAAATTCTGGGGCTGAAGAATACAGTGAATGAAATGTAAAATGCAATAGAGAATTTTTTTTTTTTTTTTTTTTTTTTTTTGCGGTACACGGGCCTCTCGCTGTTATGGCCTCTCCCGTTGTGGAGCACAGGCTCTGGACGCGCAGGCTCAGCGGCCATGGCTCACAGGCCCAGCCGCTCCGCGGCATGTGGGATCTTCCCGGACCGGGGCACGAACCCATGTGCCCTGCATCAGCAGGCGGACTCTCAACCACTGTGCCACCAGGGAAGCCCTGCAATAGAGAATATTAACATCATAATGGATCAAGCAGAAGAGAGAATGTGTGAAGCAGAAGGCAGTACCTTTGGAATTATACAAAGAAGAGTAAAGAAAAAAATTTTTTAAAGAATGAAGTAAAACCGTGAACTATAAGACAATAAGCTAAATAATATATAAATGATTGGAGTCCCAGAAGGAGAAGATAAGGAGAAGGCAGCAGAACACTTATCTAAAGAAGTAATGGCTGAGAACTTCCCAAATCTAGGGAGGGATTTGAATGTCCAAGGTCATGAAGCTAATAAATCACCCCCAAATTTCAATTCACAACAATATCTGCCATGAAATATTATAATAAAACTGTCTAAAATCAAAACCAAAGATAGAATTTTTAAAGTAGCAAGAGGAAAATATTTCTCTCATACAAGTGAATCCTTATCAAGCTATTAGAAGCTTTTTCTGCAAAAACACTGCAGGCCAGGAGAGAGTAGGATGATATATTCAAAGTGTTGAAAGAAAAAAAAAGCTGCCTAAAAAGAATACTTTACCAGACAAAGCTTTCTTGTAGAAATGAAGGTGAGATAAGGCTCACAAACAAAGGAGAGCTGGGTGAATTCATCACCGTTAGAACTGCTTTATAAGAAATATTGAAAGGAGGTTTTCAAGCTGAGATGAAAGCACACTAATTGATGATATGAAAATATACAGCACCATAGTAAAGCAAGTATATAGTCAAATTTCAAACACTCTGGTGCTGTAACGCGGTGGCGTGTTAACTCTGTCATAAAGGTGAAAGGACAAAAACATTAAAAACAACTACAGCTACGGTAGTGGATACACAATATAAACGAAAGGTAAATTATGACATAAAAGGTGAGGAGTGATGGCACCAAGATGGTAACATAGGTCATTCCTGATGTCACTTCTCCTCACAAGAAGAATTACTAAAAACTGTTCATGGACCAGACACCACTGAAAAAATCCTAGAACATGGGAGTGAGGCTGTAGCACACGCCCTGCACAACAGAGACCAAGACACACCACATTAGATGGATAAGAGGAGCGGCTACACACTGACCATATTGCCCTTCCCCCAGGCTGGTGCAGCACAACACCAAGAAGTCTCCCCTCAGCCCTCAGTTCCTCCAGTTTGAAAGAAGAGCCCAGCGTGGATTTCCAGCTCTACCAGCATTGTGGGTCACTTCTTGAGAGCCCTCACTTCTTACCACAGGGATCTCGGGGTAATCTGCTGGGCTTGACTACTGGGAATCTGATTGTGACAGAGAAGGGGGAGGGGCTTGCAACAACCAGCACTGGGATCTTGGCAGACCAAGTTCTTACCTGCAGTACCCAAGTAGTAGTCCTGACCAGCAGCTTTGCTCACCTGGAGAAACAAGAGGGAGGGTGGCACAGTCTCACCAGGTGACACACTGAGATGCAGGTCTGTATGGTTTGGTTCCTCAAATGAAGAGCCTTGACAGCTCTGGAGCCCTGTCTACCCCCTCCAAGCAGGGGAGCTGAGCCCTAGCTTGATATACTGCTGAGTAGCTCCTTGCCCCACCTTACCAGGCAGATGAGTCAGAACACCTGGAAACTATGGAGCACTTCTTGAGTGAAGAGTATGGCAGGCAAAGCTGATTGTCCATAGAGCAAGTCCAGTGGCACCATTTAACCAGGGAACTTGGGGAGCAGGTCAGCTTGAGTCAAGACTTCAAAGAGCCTTGGAGGGATTGAAGTCAGTTTCCCTGCTTGGCACAGGCAGGGAGCTAATTAATAGCCCCCACCAACTGTTGGACAAAGCTCCTGGCCCCTCTTGACCGGAAAGCCTGATCAGGAAGACCAGGGGGCCTGCTTGCAGGTGGCCTTCCCATTCTGCCCAGGCAGGGGAGCTCAATTTTGCCTCACTCCTGAGTGTAGCTCCTGGCCCTTCCTGGCCAGAAAGCCTGGCCAGAACACTTGGAGGATTTGTATCCAAGCAACACTTGAGCAGAGAGTACAGCAGGCAAAGCTGATCTTCAGCAGAGCAAAGCCAGTGGCACCATTCAGCCATGAAATCTGGGGCTCGTATTGCTTGAGTCAAGACCGTAAAAAAAGAGCCTTGCCAAATGATGCGACTGACAAGGGCTTAATTTCCAAAGTATACAAACAGCTCATATATCTCAATATCAAAAAAACAAGCAACCCCATCAGAAAATGGGCAGAAGACCTAAATAGACATTTCTCCAAAGAAAACATAAAGATGGCCAACAGGCATAAGAAAAGATGCTCAACATCACTAATTATTAGAGTAATGCAAATCAAAACTACCATGAGGTATCACCTCACATCATTCAGAATGGCCATCATTAAAAAGTCCATAAATGACAAATGCTGAAGAGGATGTGGAGAAAAGGGAACCCTCCTACACCATTGGTGGGAACGTGAATTGGTGCCACCACTATGAAAAACAGTATGGAAGTTCCTCAAGAAAACTAAAAATAGAGTTAGCATATGATCCAGCAATCCCACTCCTGGGCATATATTTGGACAAAACTGTAATTCAAAAAGATACATGCACCCCTACGTTCATAGCAGCACTATTCACAATAGCCAAGACATGGAAACAAACTAAATGTACATCAACAGATGAATAGATAAAGAAGATGTGGTACATATATAAAATGCAATACTACTCAGCCATAAAAAAGAATGAAATAACGCCATTTGCAGCAACATGGATGGACTTAGAGATTATCATGCTAAGTGAAGTAAGTCAGAAAGAGAAAGACAAATACTATGTGATACCACTTATATGTGGAATCTAAAATATGGCATAAATGAACCTATCTATGAAACAGAAACAGACTCACAGACATAGAGAACAGACTTGTGGTTGCCTAGGGGGAGGGGGTTGGGGAGGGATGGATTGGGAATTTGGGATTAGCAGATGCAAACTATTATATATAGAATGCATAAACAACAAGGTCCTATTGTAAATCACAGGGAAAGTGTATTCAATATCCTGTGATAAACCATAATGGAAAAGAATATAAAAAATATATACATATATATAACTGAATCACTTTGCTGTGCAGCAGAAATTAACACAACATTGTAAATCAACTTCAATAAGAAAAAAATATGATCATGTCATCTACAGAGAATATCTTACAAATGGGGAAAAGATAGTCTCTTTAATAAATGGTTTTGGAAAATTGGATATCCATATGCAAGAATGAAATTGGACCTGTATCTTATATTGTTTACAATGTTTCACTCAAAATGGATTAAATATTTAAATGTGAGCTCTAAAACCTCAATACTCGTACAGTAAAACATAGTGAAAAAGCTCCTTGACATTGGTCTTGGCAATGACATTTCAGACATTGCACTAAAAAGCACAAGCAACAAAACCAAAAGTCAACAGCTTGGACAACATCAAATTAAAAATCTTTTACACAGCAAAAGGAACCATCGAAAATCACAAGGCAACCTAAGGAATGGGAGAAAAGATTTGCAAACCATCTATCTGATAAGGGGTTAATATCCAAAGTATATAAGGACTTATACAACTCAATATTAGAACAAACAAACAATGTGACTATAAATGGGAAGGGGCCTGAATAGACATTTTCCCAAAGAAGATATATGAATGGCTAACACATGAAAAGGTGCTCAACTAATCAAGAAAATGCAAATCAAAGCCACAGTGAGATATCATCTCACACCTGTTAAAATTACTATTATCAAAAAGATAAAAGTTGGTGAGGATGTGGGGAAGAGGGAACCTTTGTGCAGTGTTGGTGAGATTTTAAGTTGATACAGCCACTATGGAAAACAGTATAGATGTTCCTCCAAAAAATAAAAATAGATCTATCATATGATCCAGCAATTTCACTTCTGAGTACATATCTGAAGAAGTCAAGTCACTATTTAAGAAGAGATATCTGCACTCCCATATTCCCTGCAGCATTATTCACAATAGCCAAGTCTTAGAAACAACCTAAGTGTCTGAAGACAGATGAAGAGATAAAGACAGATAATCGATCGAATGTCATTCAGCTATATAAAAAAAGGAAATCCTGCCATTTGGGACAGTGTGGAACTTGAGGTCATTATATAAGTGAAATAAGTGAGACGGAAAGCATTTGTATGATATCATTCATATGTGGAATCTAAAAAAGTTGAACTCAGAAACAGAGAGTAGAATAGTGGTTACCAAGGGCTGTGGGGTGGAGGATATGGGAAGATGTTGGTTAAAGGGTACAGACTTCTAGGGAGAAGAAGAATAAGTCCTGGGATCTAATATACAGTGTGATGACAATAGTTAAAAGTTGCTAGGAGAGTACATCTTCAGTGTTCTTACTACAAAATTTAAAAAGGTAATTATGTGTGGTGATGGAGGTTTTAACTAATTCTATTGTGGTAATCCTTTCATGTATCAAATAATCACATTGTACACCTTAAACTTATGCAATGTTTTATGTTAATTATGTCTCAGTAAATCTGAGGAAAAATGAAAATGTAGTATAGACATAGAATATTATTCAGTCTTAAAAGATAAAGATGTCCTTCCATACACAACAACAAGGATGAACCTGAAAGGTATTAATGCTAAATGAAATAAACCAGTCACAGAAGGACAAATAATGCATAATTTCACTTATATGAGATGTAAAATAGTCAAACTCACAGAAACAGAGAATAAAATGGTAGTTTCCAGGGGCTGGGGGTAGGGGGAAATGGGTAGTAGTTAAATGGGTGTAAAGTCTCATTTATACTACATGAGTGAGTTCTAGAGACCTTCTGAACAACATTATGTCTATAGTTAACAATACAGTCTTGTGCATGTAAAAATTGTTAGAGGGAGTGCTTCATGCTAAGTGTTCTTACCACATACACATAAAAAAGCAAGGAGACGAGTAGTCTTTTAGAGGCGATGGATATTTTTATTACCTTATCGTGATGGCATCACAGGTGTATGCATATTTTCAAATTCATCAAAATGTATAAATATGTGCAATTTTTGTATACTAAGTATACCTCAGTGAAGTTGGGGGGGAAAAGACGCTACCCAAGGAACACAGAATAAAGAGAAGGAAGAAAAAAGGATGAAATAGTTTATAGAAACTGGAGTAACAGTAATAGATGAGTGGCCAAACTGTGGGAAGGAAACATTACAAATGCATAAAGATAATACATGGAGTTTGAGGAGTAGTGTGTAAATATTCAGACTTCATATAATTTTTGTTTTTAAACTTTAGGTATGAGTTTATTTAAAAACAAAAATGCATTCTCATATCAAGAAGATTTCTACACCAGGCACATTGCACCAAGTAAATATAAAACAAAAGTGATGAATTTATCACCCTTTGATGATGAAGGTAAAAAATTATATATAAAGATATAAAATACTATATAATTACTTAGAATGGTTCTTGTGGTATGGTTTTTCATTTTACTCTTTTTTGCATCTTTTTATTCAGAAACATCTTAGATAAATCCTTGCAAGCCTGAAAATGAAACAACTTTAATTTATCCTTTTTACTAGCAGAATTGTTTATTTGATCATTCTTCTATTAAAGGTCATTGACTTTTTAAGTTTTTTCACTACTAAATGTGTCCATGAGTATATATTCTTACATTTGATGTTTTTATCTCTTTGGGGTAGTGTCGCAGGATTGGTAGTGTTAAAGTGTATATTAATTTTTAATATTAAAAGATACTGTGAGACTGTTTTCCTAAAAGGGTGTTAACATTTTTACCAGCAATTTGGGAAAAATATACTTTTCTCTACATAACGGTCAGCCATACAGATGGGTGGGGGTTTTTTTCATTTATGCCCATCTTAGAGTTATTAAATCATATCTCAACCTTTTTAAAATTTTTTCCACATTTGTTAGTGTTATTTTACTAAATAATTACCCAAAAACTATTTAGCTTAAAGCATAACTATTCATACAGTTCACGATTTGGGAGTTAGCAATGTAGACTGCTGTGAGCTGGGCTAACTTACACATCTTTGGTCAGCTTGTGGTCAGTGGCTTCACTCACTTGTCTAGCAGTTGGCTCACTGTTATTTGGGACAATACAGGTATATAGTTGGTGTTCATCAGGAGATAGAGACCACACTAACTGTTTGAAAAGAGAGCAAGAATAAAAAGCTAGTTAACTAAGTATAAAATTGTTAGCCAAGTAGCTGAAAGTGTAAAAAGAATTCTAAAGTAACATGGAGAAAGCAGTTTCAGGAGAAGTTTCCACCATTAGGGCTAAAGGAGACCTCTGAGTGTAGAGGATGTTACTTGGCTGATTTTTCAGGAAGAGTCTTAGATGTACTTCTGAAGAGGAGGCACTGCTAGTGTCTCGGGTGAGAATTTAATAAAACTTAATAATAAATTTAAAATTTTAATAATTTTTAATAATTTTAAATAATTTTAAATAATAAATTAAAAAATTTAATAAAACTTGTTCTGCATATGTTGGAAAGAATGCAAACCATTTGTGTCATGGAAAGAACTTCTGCTCCTGGGAAAAAGAAACATTGCTGGCATGATGTTCACCAGAACTGAAAAGGGACATGAGCTCTCAGGAAGCCCATTGGTAACCAAGTGGGAGAAACAAATCCCTTGTTTCTTTTCCAAACTTTCAATCTACGTCTAGCTTGCCCTATTTGCACAGCCTAACTTGGAGCTACCTGGCAAAGCAAAAATGTAGTCCTTAGAATCCCAGATCCAGTACCACAAAGCAGAATGTAGAAGAGTGGTTTGGGAGATAAGAGAAAATAAGCTTTTCAGGTGTCACAGGAGGTGACCTGGCTACATGTCTCTCATCTTCCAGCTGGTTGGCTTAGGGGTCTTTACATTGTAACCTCAGGTTCTTAGCACAGCATGTGGGGCAAACCTTAATGAACAAGCAATTTTGACATCTCTGCTTGCATTTGTTTGCTTTTCTTGCATTCACTAAAGTCATATACTAAGATCAGAGTTGTGTGAGAGGACATGAGTACAGGTAGTCAAGGATATGTTGAGGCTGTTATCGAATCCAGTGCACCAGTGCTCCCTCTGTTTGCAAATATCCGTGATCCCTACCCCCTGCATGCAAAACACACATGCTCTTCCAAGAGCTACACAGATTCTCATTAAAATTTGGCATCAGTGCCAAAGACCACAGTCTTGTGATCTGTAATCATTTTCAGGGACAGTTCCTGTGATGTGACTTACCACAAAACACACACACACACACACACGCACACACACACACGCACACCCACACACAATATAGTAGCACAGACAAGGATAGACTCCACGGTAGGCACTCCCCTACAAAAAGGTGGGAAAAAAAAGCAGAGGCATATAGCAGTCAATGATCCATAAATTTAGGTCATCTTTTCCATCATTTGATTATATGTTAATTATAATTTTCTCAGTAAAACTATGCATTCAAAAACCAGGATGTTGGGAGATCCCAGGAGGGAATGCAGACTAGGACATACAGAACTGACTTCACTGCAGATTTATGACAGGTGACATCATCATCATGATGGCATAAGATACCCCTCCTAAACTCTCCTCAACAACAAAAATTTGACATCCATCCATGAACAAAAGTGGCTTTGTGAGAGTTTGGGATCCAGCATCATACGCCAAAGGATCCAGAGTTTCATCCACCTGTGCATCAAATAATAGGAAGATAGACCTCCATCCTGACTGTGCGCTCTTCAGTAGCTTATGAACTGGTTCCAGCCCCTCTTGGCCATGGTCCAGAAGCATCTGGATAACCTCGACTTGGGCAGTCACCACAGACAAGAGAGCTTTTATGGAAGTCTGGGTTTCTAGAGGAGAAGTTCCAGCACTCCAGTGGAGTGAAAAATAAGAATTTGGACACATTAGAGTGGATAAGAGGAACAGTTTGACTTTGCCCACCTTCCCCAAGGTGACACAGCTAGGGCCAAGCAAGGCCATCCTCTGAGGGGGGTGAGAGGTGGGGTGGGAGGAAGAGCAGGTGAATGAACACCAGGCTTCCCCAGCTGTCCAGGACACTGCCAAAGAGACTCATTTCTCTCCTGCAGCATCCAGAATACTAAATTTGGGGTGAGAAGAGTTCAAGAGAGAGGCACGTAACATTTTGGAGGAGCATTAAAGGGATTCAGTTCCTGCTGACTATGCTGTGAACTCCATCAGAAAGCCCACCCATGAACTTCTGGGAAAGCCTCACCTGCGGATACCCCCGGCTAGCATGTGGCACCCCAAGCGACAGGCATGCCTCACCCACTTTCCCTCACACTGCAGCCAGCTCCCTGTGGATGCTCCTGAGGGTGGCGGCAGAGCAAGCTTTGTTGGACATCTAGGGAGCACTTGGAGAAAGCAGGCGGGAGTCTGTGGACCAGAGAGAAACCAGAAACTTGAGCTGTAGCACCACTTTAGGGAAACAAAAGGGTGGCAGTCAGGATTGGGGCTGATGCGTTGCAGAATCCAAAGATATACAAGCTTAAGAATTCTGCCACAAGAGGGAGCAAGAAGTGTGAGTAGTTGTATCCACTCAAGGTCTGAGAAAGCCTCAGAGTCTGTAACAGTGCTGATGGAAGGTTTCTTCCCTGAAGGCAGTAGTAAGGACTGAAGGAAGTGACTGCTACTTCAACTGTGAAGACAGCACACAACACCCCAAGCAACACGAAAAATCAAGGCAACATGATACTACCAAAGGATCACAATAATCTTCCAGAAACCAACCCCAAAGACATGGGGGTCTGCAACTTACCCAATAAAGAATTCAAAATAGCTGTTTTATTTTGTATGTGTTAATAATTATATATGATATTATTAATCTACAAAATATGTAATATTCATATATGTGTATACATATATACACACAATGGAATACTGTTCATTCCAGTGAATGTATATCTTTATTTAGATTTCTTTAATTTCCCTGAGCAATGTCTTGTAACTTGTGATAAAAGCTGTGCCCCTCTGTTAAATTTATTACTATTTTATTATTTCTGATGCTTTTGCAAATAAAATTGTTTCCCTAATATCGTTTTTGGATTATTCAATGCTCTTATATAGAAATAAAATTGAGTTTTATTTTATATGTCCAGCAATACATTTTTATGCAGTAGTCTTTTTTAGTCAGTTAATTGAAGAAAAGAAAAATGTATATTGTCATTTATATTTACCTATATAATTACCTTTAAGGTGCTTTTTTATTTCTTCATGTGGATTTGAGTTACCATCTGGGTGTCATTTTGTTTCAGCCTGAGGTTTTCCCTTTAGCATTTCTTTTAAGACATGGCTGGTAGTATAAGATCAATATCTCTTAATTTTTGTTTTAATTTAGGAATATCTTTGTTTCATCTTTATTTTTGAATGATAGTTTCTCTGGGTATAAAATTCTTGGTTGTGAATTTTTGCTTTCAGCACTTTGAAAACAGAATCCCCCTGCCTTCTCTCCTCTAGTCCTCATACTCCCCCAGCCCTAGGCAACCACTAATCTAATTTCTGTCTCTATAAAATTTGCCTATACTGGACATTTCATAGAAATGGAATCTTATGAGTTCTCTTGTGATTTGCTTCTTTTACTTAGCTCTGATCTCCAAACTAGTCTTCTAAATATACATCTTTATTATTTTAATTAAATTAATGATCTCAAAAACTTAATGTTCATTATTTTAATTTATTTAATTTTATTTTTATTGGCAACTAACTTAATGTGTGAGTATTAAAAATAAAAAGTTATAAGTGTGACCCATCTTACAGCTAACTTATTTTCTAAATATTTCTGGAAGAACCTTATGAGTACTTTTCACCCCATGTGACTGAACGTCCAAAAGTACTTCATAGAGCATCTAGGGCTGGGTCAAGTGTTTATAAAACCTTCCACTTTCCTTCATTGAATAAAGAACATTCAGGTAATTTGTAATATTTTTAGTGTACAATGTGATGTTTTCAATGAATAAAGATTTAATTATATGGAAGTTACCAGATTGTACTAGCCTTAGTTATATAACCAGTTTAGCAAAACATAAGTGAAAGTAAATTCTGAATTAAGCTTATCTAACATACATGCATGCTTAGTGGATGAGTGGTGTCTCTGGCATGGCTCTTCCTTCCCCACCACCACTAAACTGGAACTCGAGTTTTTTCTCAACATTCCTTTCTTACACACTATTATAGATCCTGAGATAAACCCATCTTATAATCCTCTTCCTTATATTTATATATACCTCTTTTGTCCAATCCCAGGCAAGGTCAATAGAAAGAGTCAACATGAGGGTAAGTATGAAGGAAAATAAACGTTATGTTCATTTTCTTCCTTTCCTTTCATTATCATCTCCCAACCATCTAATCCACTAATATTTAAGAACTAATTTACAGACCCTATTTCTTATCCATTGCTCCAGTGGTGTTATATAATCATGCTTTATTTCTCAGCAAGATACATGTTGTGGAAATTAAACACATTAATGTAATTTTATCTACTAACTTTGAGAAACTACCATCTAAATATTGCACATTCTGCATTTTATTTTAATGTATTTTTCTCTAAGTGAGCATACTGAAACTGTTTTCATTATTACATACTTTTATTTTTAACAGTGCTCAAAATATGTATCTTTAAAATAGCATTTCTATAGCATTTCTCCCTCCATTTTAGCACTAGATTTTTCACTGTAGGAATACAGACTTCTTTTTTTGTTAAATAAAGATATGCTTTATTTAAGATAAAGATACGTAGAGATAAAAACTTTACTTGAGAATTTATTGATTTGATTGCTTAAGTATTTTTTTATTGACATACTATTTAAAAAGCTCTTTCTCTAACATTTTTATATAGTTTTTTAGTTATTTCGTTTTCTTGATTTGCACACTTATTGTTTATGTTTATAAATATCAAATACCCGGCAAGGAAAAATCAAAGAGAAAATATTTGTGTTAGTAAAGCTGCTTTATTTAAATTATTAAAATATAATTACAGAAGCTGTACTTTAGAAGTGGATTAATGAGATTTATTTTAACTTTTTAAAAGTTTAAATGAGGTTATTTCTAGAATAATTTAGTGACACTATTATTTTTTAGGGCATCGAAAAAATTTGACCTTAAACAAAAAGAAAGGTGAACTTGATACTCTGCCTGCTCTGATCGCTACAGCTAGAAAACCTATCTATAAAGGTAAAATAATCCATGCTATACAAAGATATATGAAATAAAACCTTATACTGTGTTTCCAATGACTCCATTTACCAATCACCTCAAACCTACGGGCCCTCTCCTCCCAACAACCTATTAGGAGCAAAGCCAAGTATATTTTTCCAAACATTTTTTCATATACACACAGACACACACACAGAGAACATATATGTTCTGTACAGTATGAGGATCATATGCATTGATTGTCCTCACCTCTGATCCAAGTAAATTTTTTCTTAACATCTTTATTGGAGTATAATTGCTTTACAATGTTGTGTTAGTTTCTGCTGTATAACAAAGTGAATCAGCTATATGCATACCTATATCCCCATATCCCCTCTCTCTTGTGTCTCCCTCCCACCCTCCCATCCCACCCTTTGTGGTGGTCACAAAGCACCAAGCTGATCTTGCTGTGTGATGCAGCTGCTTCCCACTAGCTATCTGTTTTACATTTGGTAGTGTATATATGTCAGTGCTACTCTCTCACTTTGGTCCAGCTTACCCTTCCACCTCCCCATGTCCTCAAGTCCTTTCTCTACGTCTGCATCTTTATTCCTGTCCTGCCCCTAAGTTCATCAGAACTTTTTTTTTTTTTTAGTTTCCATATATATGTGTTAGCATACGGTATTTGTTTTTCACTTTCTGACTTACTTCATTCTGTATGACAGACTCTAGGTCCATCCACCTCACTGCAAATAACTCAATTTTGTTTCCTTTTATGGCTGAATAATATTCCATTGTATATATGTGCCACATCTTCTTTATCCATTCATCTGTCGATGGACACTTAGGTTGCTTCCATGTCCTGGCTATTGTAAATAGTGCTGCAATGAACATTGTGGTACATGACCCTTTTTGAATTATGGTTTTCTCAGGGTATATGCCCAGTAGTGGGATTACTGGGTCATATGGTAGTTCTATTTTTAGTTTTTTAAGTAACCTCCATACTGTTCTCCATAGTGGCTGGATCAATTTACATTCCCACCAACAGTGCAAGAGGATTACCTTTTCTCCACACCCTCTCCAGCATTTATTGTTTCTAGATTTTTTGATGATAGCCATTCTGACCAGTGTAAGGTTACCTCATTGTAGTTTTGATTTGCATTTCTCTAATGACTAGTGATGTTGAACATCCTTTCATGTGTTTGTTGGCCATCTGTATATCTTTTTTGGGGAAATGTCTATTTAGGTCTTCTGCCCATTTTTACATTGGGTTGTTTTTTTTTTTGATATTGACCTGCCTGAGCTGCTTGTTAATTTTGGAGATTAATCCTTTGTCAGTTGCTTCATTTGCAAATATTTTCTCCCATTCTGAGGGTTGTCTTTTTGTCTTGTTTATGGTTTCCTTTGCCGTGCAAAAGCTTTTAAGTTTCATTAGGTCCCATTTGTTTCTTTTCGTTTTTATTTCCATTTCTCTAGGAGGTGGGTCATCTTGCTGTGATGTATGTCATAGAGTGTTCTGCCTATGTTTTCCTCTAAGAGTTTTATCGTGTCCGGCCTTACATTTAAGTCTTTAATCCATTTTGAGATTATTTTTTGTATGGTATTAGGAGGTGTTCTAATTTCATTCTTTTACATGTAGCTGTCCAGTTTTCCCAGCACCACTAATTGAAGGGGCTGTCTTTTCTCATTGTATACTCTTGCTTCCTTTATCAACAATAAGGTGACCATATGTGCATGGGTTTATCTCTGGGCTTTCTATCCTGTTCCATTGTTCTATATTTCTGTTTTTGTGCCAGTACCATACTGTCTTGATTACTGTAGCGTTGTAGTATAGTCTTAAGTCAGGGAGCCTGATTTCCTCCAGGTCCGTTTTTCTTTCTCAAGTTTGCTTTGGCTCTTTGGGGTCTGTTGTGTTTCCATATAAATTGTGAAATTTTTTGATCCCAGTAACTTGATATAGACTTCTTTTATTTCTCACACCTTTAAGTTGCTGCATATTTTATCATATGAATATGCTATAACTTATTTAACCATTCTTCTATTGAAAGACATTTCCATTTCTTTTATTGAAGTATAGTTGATTTTCAATATTGTGTTAGTTTCAGGTGTGCAGCATAGTCATTCAGTATTTTTGCAGATTATATTGTACTATAGGTTAATACAAGATAATGAAAATTATCTGTGCTATATAGTATATCCTGCTGCTTATCTATTTTATATAAAGTAGTTAGTATCTGTTCATCCCATACCCCTAATTTGTCCCTCCCCCACTTCTCTCTCCCCTTTGATAACCACAAGTTTGTTTTCTATATCTGTGAGTCTGTTTTGTAAATGTATATTCATTTGTATTATTTTCAGATGCCTCATATATCATTTTTACCCTGATTTATTTCACTAAGCATAATATTCTCTAAGTCCCTCCATGTTGCTGCAAATGGTAGTATTCTTTTTTTTTCCACACACACTGTATTTTATTTTTACAAGAGATAAATAAACTGACACCAAGCATTGTAAATGGATGACCACAACAAGAGCAACAATGATTGCAATAACTAAACACGAAACACACTCATACTATGTCATAATATTGACGTTCAGTCCAGTAATCCTCCACTGTAACAGCTCCTTTACTTTGCTGTGAAAATTGATTCGTATATTTTTGCCTCTGAGTGCTTCTGGGATTTTCTTTTTTTTTTTTTAATTCAAACAGAAAGTCACAAAAATTATAATCATCCTCATCAGTTCACTCAGTCCCATGTAATTTTTTTTCATCTTAATCTTTTGTTAGAACTTTCATGAATTCATCAGTTTTCCATTAGAGTTCTGAAAATGCTTATTCATTCAGTTCAGCAGTATAGTCAGTTACCAGAAACCTGTACTTGTCAGAGTCTTTTCCATGAATTCCTTGAAGATGAAACCCTTTTATAGGAACATTTTTGCGAAAGCATCAGAGTACACCCAGAACTGTATGTAAATAGCAAAAGACTTAAAAATGACCACGGTTAAAGATTTGATGAAAGTTCATAATAATGCAATTGACAAGGAAATTTAGTTATTTCTGAGGTATACATTTTAAAATAATAACTAGAATAATGGCTTATAACATTATAACAGAACATATAAGATTTTTAGAAATTTCATGTAACGTCTGAAACATTTATATTAACATATTTCCATACCAATAACCCAAAGAAAGTTTAGTGTTATTTGGGTTTTTTGTTTGTTTGTTTGTTTGTTTATACTGCAGGTTCTTATTAGTCATCAGTTTTATACACATCAGTGTATACATGTCAATCCCAATCTCCCAATTCAGCACACCACCATCCCCACCCCACCACGGTTTTCCCCCCTTGGTGTCCATACAATTGTTCTCTACATCTGTGTCTCAACTTCTGCCCTGCAAACCGGTTCATCTGTACCATTTTTCTAGATTCCACATACATGCGTTAATATACGATATTTGTTTTTCTCTTTCTGACTTACTTCATTCTGTATGACAGTCTCTAGATCCATCCACGTCTCAACAAATGACTCAATTTCGTTCCTTTTTATGGCTGAGTAATATTCCATTGTATATATGTACCACAGCTTCCTTATCCATTTGTCGATGGGCATTTAGGTTGCTTCCATGACCTGGCTATTGTAGATAGTGCTGCAGTGAACATTGGGGCGCATGTGTCTTTTTGAATTATGGTTTTCTCTGGGTATATGCCCAGTAGTGGGATTGCTGGCTCATATGGTAATTCTATTTTTAGTTTTTTAAGGAACCTCCATACTGTTTCCATAGAGGCTGTATCAATTTACATTCCCACCAACAGTGCAAGAGGGTTCCCTTTTCTCCACACCCTCTCCAGCATTTGTTGTTTGTAGATATTCTGATGATGCCCATTCTAACTGGTATGAGGTGATAACTCATTGTAGTTTTGATTTGCATTTCTCTAAAATAATTAGTGATGTTGAGCAGTTTTTCATGTGCTTCTTGGCCATCTGTATGTCTTCTCCAGAGAAATGTCTATTTCAGTCTTCTGCCCATTTTTGGATTGGGTTGTTTGTTTCTTTAATAATAAACTGCATGAGCTGTTTATATATTTTTCCTTTGTCCTTTGTCCGTTGATTCATTTGCGAATATTTTCTCCCATTCTGAGGGTTGTCTTTTCATCTTGTTTATGGTTTCTTTTGCTGTGCAAAAGCTTTGAAGTTTCATTAGGTCCCATTTGTTTCTTTTTGTTTTTATTTCCGTTACTCTAGGAGGTGGATCAAAAAAGATCTTGCTGTGATTTATGTCAAAAAGTGTTCTTCCTATGTTTTCCTATAAGAGTTTTATAGTGTCTGGTCTTATATTTAGATCTCGAATCCATTTTGAGTTTATTTTTGTGTATGGTGTTAGGGAGTGTTCTAATTTCATTCTTTTACATGTAGCTGTCCAGTTTTCCCAGCACCACTTATTGAAGAGACTGTCTTTTCTCCATTGTATATCTTTGCCTCCTTTGTCATAGATTAATTGACCATAGGTGTGTGGGTTTATCTCTGGGCTTTCTATCTTGTTTCATTGATCTGTGTTCTGTTTTTGTGCCAGTACCATATTGCCTTCATTACTGTAGGTTTGTAGTATAGTCTGAAGTTAGGGACTCTGATTCCTCCAGCTCCGTCTTTTTCCCTCAAGACTACTTTGGCTATTCGGGATCTTTTGTGGCTCCATACAAATTTTGAGATGATTTGTTCTAGTTCTGTAAAACATGCTATTGGTAATTTGATAGGGATTGCATTGAATATGTAGATTGCTTGGGGTAGTATAGTCATTTTCACAATATTGATTCTTCCAATCCAAGAACATGGTATATCTCTCCATCTGTTGGTATCATCTTTAATTTCTTTCATCAGTGTCTTATAGTTTTCTTTATACAGGTCTTTTGTTTTCCTAGATAGGTTTATTCCTAGGTATTTTATTCTTTTTGTTGCAATGGTAAATGGGAGTGTTTCCTTAATTTCTCTTTCATATTTTTCGTCATTAGTGTATAGGAATGCAAGAGATTTCTGTGCATTAATTTTGTATCCTGCAGCTTTACCAAATTCATTGATTAGCTCTAGTAGTTTTCTGGTGGCATTTTTAGGATTCTCTATGTATAGTATCATGTCATCTGCAAACAGTGACAGTTTTACTTCTTCTTTTCCAATTTGTATTCCTTTTATTTCTTTTTCTTCTCTGATTGCCGTAGCTAGGACTTCCAAAACTATGTTGAATAATAGTGGTGAGAGTGGACATCCTTGTCTCATTCCTGATCTTAGTTGAAATGCTTTCAGTTTTTCACCATTGAGAATGATGTTTGCTGTGGGTTTGTCATATATGGCCTTTATTATGTTGAGGTAGGTTCCCTCTATGCCCACTTTCTGGAGAGTTTTTATCATAAATGGGTGTTGAATTTTGTCAGAAGCTATATCTGCATCTATTGAGATGATCATATGGTTTTTATTCTTCAATTTGTTAATATGGTGTATCACATTGATTGATTTGCATATATTGAAGAATCCTTGCATCCCTGGGATAAATCTGACTTGATCATGGTATATGACCCTTTTAATATGTTGTTGGATTCTGTTTGCTAGTATTTTGTTGAGGATTTTTGTATCTGTATTCATAAGTGATAATGGTCTGTAATTTTCCTTTTTTGTAGTATTTTTGTCTGGTTTTCGTATCAGGGTGATGGTGGCCTCATAGAATGAGTTTGGGAGTGTTCTTTCCTCTGCAATTTTTTGGAAGAGTTTGAGAAGGATGGGTGTTAGCTCTTCTCTAAATGTTTGATAGAATTCGCCTGTGAAGCCATCTGGTCCTGGACTTTTCTTTGTTGGAAGATTTTTAATCATAGTTTCAATTTCATTACTCGTGATTGGTCTGTTGATATTTTCTGTTTCTTCCTGGTTCAGTCTTGGAAGGTTATACCTTTCTAAGAATTTGTCCATTTCTTCCAGGTTTTCCATTTTGTTGGCATAGAGTTGCTTGTAGTAGTCTCTTAGGATGCTTTGTTTTTTTGCAGTGTCTGTTGTAACTTCTCTTTTTTCATTTCTAATTTTATTGATTTGAGTCCTCTCCCTCTTTTTCTTGATGAGCCTGGCTAATGGTTTATCAACTTTATCTTCTCAAAGAACCATCTTTTAGTTTTATTGATCTTTGCTATTGTTTTCTTTGTTTCTATTTCATTTATTTCTGCTCTGATCTTTATGATTTCTTTCCTTCTGCTACCTTTGGATTTTGTTTGCTCTTCTATATCTAGTTCCTTCAGGTGTAAGGTTAGGTTGTTTACTTGTGATTTTTCTTGTTTCTTGAGGTAGGCTTGTATACCTATAAACTTCCCTCTTAGAACTGCTTTTGCTGCATCCCATAGGTTTTGGATCATCATGTTTTCATTGTCATTTGTCTCTAGGTATTTTTTGATTTCCTCTTTGATTTCTTCAGTGATGTCTTGGTCATTTAGTAACATATTGTTTAGCCTCCATGTGTTTGTGTTTTTTATGTTTTTTTCCCTGTAATTCATTTCTAATCTCATAGCGTTGTGGTCAGAAAAGATGCTTGATATGATTTCAATTTTCTTAAATTTACTGAGGCTTGATTTGTGACGCAAGATGTGATCTATCCTGGAGAATGTTCTGTGCACACTTGAGAAGAAAGTGTAATCTGCTGTTTTGGGATGGAATGTCCTATAAATATCAATTAAATCTATCTGGTCTGTTGTGTCATTTAAAGCTTCTGTTTCCTTATTTATTTTCATTTTGGATGATCTGTCCATTGGTGTAAGTGAGGTGTTAAAGTCCCCCACTATTATTGTGTTACTGTTGATTTCCTTTACAGCTGTTAGCAGTTGCCTTATGTAATGAGGTTCTCCTATGTTGGGTGCATATATATTTATAATTGTTATATCTTCTTCTTGGATTGATCCCTTGATCATTATTAGTATCCTTCCTTGTCTCTTGTAACATTCTTTATTTTAACATCTATTTTATCTGGTATGAGTATAGCTACTCCAGCTTTCTTTTGATTTCTATTTGCATGGAGTATCTTTCTCCATCCCCTCACTTTCAGTCTGTATGTGTCCCTAGGTCTGAAGTGGGTCTCTTGAAGACAGCATATGTATGGATCTTGTTTTTGTATCCATTCAGCAAGCCTGTGTCTTTTGGTTGGAGCATTTAATCTGTTCACATTTAAGGTAATTATCGATATGTATGTTTCTATGACCATTTTCTTAATTGTTTTGGGTTTGCTTTTGTAGATCCTTTTCTTCTCTTGTGTTTCCCACTTAGAGAAGTTCATTTAGTATTTGTTGTAGAGCTGGTTTGGTGGTGCTGAATTCTCTTAGCCTTTGCTTGTCTGTAAAGATTTTGATTTCTCCATCGAATCTGAATGAGATCCTTGCTGGGTAGAGTAATCTTGGTTGTAGGTTCTTCCCTTTCATCACTTTAAGTATATCATGCCACTCCCTTCTGGCTTGTAGAGTTTCTGCTGAGAAATCAGTGTTAACCTTATGGGGTTCCCTTGTATGTTATGTGTCGTTTTTCCCTTGCTGCTTTCAATAATTTTTCTTTGTCTTTAATTTTTGCCAATTTGATTGCTATGTGTCTTGACCTGTTTCTCCTTGGGTTTATCCTGTATGGGACTCACTGCACTTCCTGGACTTGGGTGGCTATTTCCTTTCCCATGTTAGGGAAGTTTTCAACTATAATCTCTTCAAATATTTTCTCTGGTCCTTTCTCTCTCTCTTCTCCTTCTGGGACCCCTATAATGTGAATGTTGTTGCGTTTAATGTTGTCCCAGAGGTCTCTTAGGCTGTCTTCCTTTCTTTTCATTCTTTTTTCTTCATTCTTTTCCGCAGCAGTGAATTCCACCATTCTGTCTTCCAGGTCACTTATCAGTTCTTCTGCCTCAGTTATTCTGCTATTGATTCCTTCTAGTGTAGTTTTCATTTCAGTTATTGTATTGTTCATCTCTGTTTGTTTGTTCTTTAATTCTTCGAGGTCTTTGTTAAACATTTCTTGCATCTTCTCGATCTTTGCCTCCATTGTTTTTCCAAGGTCCTGGATCATCTTCACTATCGTTATTCTGAATTCTTTTTCTGGAAGGTTGCCTATCTCCACTTCATTTAGTTGTTTTTCTTGGGTTTCATCTTGTTCCTTTATCTGGTACATAGCCCTCTGCCTTTTCATCTTGTCTATCTTTCTGTGAATGTGGTTTTTCTTCCACAGGCTGCGGGATTGTTGTTCTTCTTGCTTCTGGTCTCTGCCCTCTGGTGGATGAGACTATCTAAGAGGCTTGATGGGAGGGACTGGTGGTGGGTAGAGCTGACTGTTGCTCAAAGAGCTCAGTCACTTGACTGTTGATGGGTGGGGCTGGGTTCCCTCCCTGTTGGTTGTTTGGCCTGAGGCAACCCAACACGAGCCTACCTTGGCTCTTTGGTGGGGCTAATAACAGACTCTGGGAGGGCTTACGCCAAGGACTACTTCCCCGAACTTCTGCTGCCAGTGTCCTTCTCCCCACGGTGAGCCACAGTCCCCCTGCCCCCGCCTCTGCAGGACACCCTCCAACACTAATAGGTAGGTCAGGTTCAGTCTCTCCTGGGGTCACTGCTCCTTCCCCTGGGTCCCGATGTGCACAGTACTTTGCGTGTGCCCTCCAAGAGTGGAGTCTCTGTTTCCCCCAGTCCTGTGGAAGTCCTGCAATCAATTCCCACTAGGCTTCAAAGTCTGATTCTCTAGGAATTCGTCTTCCTGTTTCTGGACCCCCAGGTTGGGAAGCCTGACGTGGGGCTCAGAACCTTCACTCCAGTGGGTGGACTTCTGGGGTATAAATGTTCTCCAGTCTGTGAGTCACCCACCCAGCAGTTATGGGATTTGATTTTACTGTGATTGGGCCCCTCCTACCATCTCATTGTGGCTTCTCCTTTGTCTTTGGATGTGGGGTATCTTTTTTGGTGAGTTCCAGTGTCTTCCTGTCAATGATTGTCCAGCAACTAGTTGTGATTCTGGTGTTCTCGCAAGAGGGAGTGAGACGGTAGTATTCTTTTTATGACTAATATTCCACTGTATATATACCCACCACGTCTACTTAATCCATTCATCTGTTGATGGGTACATGGGTTGCTTCTGTGTCTTGGCTATTGTAAATCGTGCTGCTATGAATATTGGGGCACATGTATCTTTTCCAATTAGTGTTTTTACTTTTTTCGGAATATATACCCACGAGAGGAATTGCTGGATCATAGTGTAGTTCCATTTTTAGTTTTTTTCCAGAACCTCCATACTGTTTTCCATAGTGGCTGCACCAATTTACATTCCCACCAACAGTGTATGATGGTTTCTTTTTCTCCACATCCTTGCCAACATTTGTTATTTGTAGATTTTTTTGATGATAGCCATTCTGACAGGTGTGAGGTAATTTGTGTTTTTGATTTGCATTTCTCTAATAATTAGTGAGGCTGAGCATCTTTTCATGGCTTTGTGTGGACATTTTCACAATATTAATTGTTCCAATTCAAGAACACAGGATATCTTTCCATTTATTTGTGTCTTCTTTAATTCTTTTCCTCATTGTCTTATAATTTTCAAGGTAAAGTGTTTTTGCTTAAATTTATTCTTAAGTATTTTTTTCATGCTGTTGTAAAATGGATTTTTTTTCTTATTTTCTCTTTCAGATGTTTTACTGTTAGTATATAGAAATTCAACTGATTTCTGTATGTTGATATTGTATCCTGCAACTCTATTGAATTCATTTGTTCTAACTTTTTTTGTGGAGTCTTTTGGATTTTCTATATATAAAATCATGTCATCTGAAAATAACTACATTTTACTTCTTCCTTTCTGATGTGGATGTGTTTTATTTCTATTTTTTCTCTAATTGCTATGGCTAGAACTTCCAGTACTATTTTGAGTAGAAATGGTGAGAGTTGGCATCCTTGTCTTGTTCCTGATGTTGGATGAAAAAGGTTTTAACTTATCACCATTGAGTATGTTAGCTGTGAGCTTGTCATGTATGGCCTTTATTAGGTATATTCCTTCTATACCTAACTTGTTGAAACCTCTTATCATGAATGGGTGTTGAAACTTGTTAAATTTTTTCGTCATCTATTGAATTCATTATACGATTTTTATCCTTAATTTTGTTAATGGGGCATATCACATTTATTGATTTGCTATATTGAATCATCCTTGCATCCCAGGGATGAATCCCACTTGATCGTAGCTTATGATCCTTTAAGTGTTCTCTTGAATTCTATTTGCTAGTATTTTGTTAAGAATTTTTGCATGTATGGTCATCAGGGATTGGCCTATAATTTTCTTTTCTTATAGTGTTCTTGTCTGGCGCTAGAGTCTGAGGTGTGGGCATGTGCACATCTCCTGTGGAATCGAGGTCTAGGTCTCTGCAGTTTGCTGCAGTGACTTGGGGAGAGAGGGGGACTCAGCTACAGCATGGGCCCTGGGATGACAGGGTGCAGTAGTGACTTGGGCCCAGGGAGTAGGGTGCAGTAGCAGCATGGCATGGGGATGGTGTGTCAAAGCCCCAACTCTGGCCCAGGGAGGCAGTCACAGAGCAGCAGCAGTGCATCTAGCTGATAACCCATTAAAGCCAGGTGGGTCCAGATAATGGCTACAGAGGGTGGAGTACAGAGCAGCAGCAGCTTGGCCTGGCAATGGTGAGTCAAAGCCACAACCTAGGACCTGGAGTGAGGCTCAGAGCAGTGGCAGCTCATCTGGTTCCATAGGCAGTAAGGCGCTATGGCTTCCCAATCTCAGAGAATGGGGCACAGCAGCAACTGGGTCCTGGTGACAGGTCTTATTACTACCATGACAGCTCTAACCCTGGGGAGTAATGGGGGAGGGGTGTGGTAGCGGGGGGACTCCAGGCAGCTCCATCAGCTTGGGATTAGCACTGGTGCATATGTGGGAGTTCCCCATGGCAGTGAGGCTTGCTGGGGTTCTCCTCTCCTTTTCCTCATGGGGTGAAATTCCTCTGAGGGGATCCCTCCTAACTGGCCTGGGCTAGAAGATGAGGTGACTCAGGTAAAATGCTTCCTGCATTTTTCTATGCCGCCATCCTTGATTTTGAGCTCCTCCGGATTTCTGCTGCTTTTTCTTTGTAGTACAGAGCTCTCCTAGAGCTATTTTCATTGGTTTGCAGTTGTTCGTTTATTATTTTGCTTGTTTGTGAAGGAGACAAGCGTTGGGACCTCCTAGCCCTCTATCTTGCTGACATCACCTCTATCATTATTTATTCAAAGAAATTATGCATCTTTTTTGTTCCTTTACTTTTTAAAGCATAATAATGTATCTTGAAAATATTTCCACATCAGCATATCCAAATCAACCAAATTCTTTTTAAGTCCTTTATATCTGAGCATACCACAAGTATGTTATTATTGGCAATAAAAGTATATTACTTAACTAGGCCTCTGTTAAATGGGCACTTTGGTTGTTTCCAGTTTTCTTTCTATAACAATGTTGCAACATACATCATTGAGGTCAGTAGATAAGTTTATAATCCAATCTTGACGCCATCATTTCAGAGATATGAGTCTTCCACCTAAAAGGAATTGCCACTGTTTCTTCCCTGAAACTGATTTCTTTTGATTCCTTTCTTTTGCAGCTCAGAAATTGACTTATTTAAAACTGACTGATTTTTTGAAAAGCATAGATATATTAAGCATATACATTTTATGTATTCCAAAAAGCAGTATTCTAGTGAACTTGAACTTTTTGAAGTCCTCTATCAATGCTTCTCAAAGTGTGGTTCCTGGACTGGCAGCCTGGGCATTAACTAGGAACTTACTAGAAATACAAATTCTTGGACCCCACCCCAGACCTACTGAAATAGAAGCTGTGGGGTTCAAGGCCACTAATTTGTTTAACAGGTTCTCTGGGTATTCTGATGCAGGCTAAAATTGGAGAAACATTTCTATAGAAACATAGGTAGTTAGATTTATGTACTCTTTTCCATTTCCATTGTTAATATTTGTATATAATATTGTTTTGCTGTCACATATAATAAAAATTATATCAACTATAATGAAATTTAATAGAACTATTTTTTTAATCACACAATAATTTTCCTTTAAAGTGCCATATACTGCTACCCGAAAATCTCTACCCCACCCATACTTTTGAGAATAAATTAATTCTGGGCAAAATAAATAACATGAGCAAATTCGTCAAGACAGCAATGAACCTGCAAGAGTGGAAATAACACTGCCTTCAGTAGATGCTGCTTATTGAACAATAATGAGAAAGATCCTGAATAAACAGGGTAGACCCAGATCATGGACGGTGAGTTTGAATGGCTTTTCCTTTTTCCTAAGTTTGAAAAAGTTAGAGTTGTCTTTTATTGAATAAATTACAAATGATAAAAATATTCACCTGATTCAAAATAGCAATGTTAAAACACTGCACAACCAATTTCAAAAAGGAAAGGAAATAAACATAAATGCCACATGACAATAACCTAATTGATATGTGTTGGAGCATATTCTGTGGAATTTGTAATGAGACAAAATACAAGTGATAAGAATTTTAAAGACATGAATCTTGCCAACCAATGTTAATAATATTGTTAACAATCTTATTATAATAATGTATAATATTGTATACATGTTTATAATAATGTATAATATTGTATACATATATGTAACAGTGTTATTAGCAATTTTAATAATAGTTAAGATATTATTTTTAACCACATTTTTACTGTGCCCTGGGAAGCATAAATATTATTGGATGAAACTGTCTATAATCCAGTCTGGATTATTACTGACATAGGTATTTAAACTTATAGAAAATCCTTTTGTACCTTGAATGTTACTATATTTCGTCAGCAAGAATTAGAGCAGTTAGTAATAATATTAACCTAAGTATTTTGGAGTTATGTTTTGTATCAATATTTAATAAGGAAATTTGGATTTCTACAGAAACAATATAGAGTGGAATAAAGTTGATGAAATAGTGGCTATCCTCTATAATCTCCCATTATAAAATATTATTTATATTTTATACAGTAGTAAAAAAAAGTACAACTTACATGGCAAGAAGAAATCATCAATTGAGTGAGCATAAAGTATCAGTCAAGAGAAAATAAATGGAGGAATTCTTCACTAATTACTGATTCTCTGAAACTGTGAAAGGTCCCAGAGGTAATATAAAAATAATGTGTATTAATAACTTTCGTGAGGGTTTTAGAGAGAATATATGCAGAAATGAATAGGAGAATTGTTGTTGCAAGTTGCCAATAATTGGATTGTGAGCAATGCAAATTTTATACTTCTCTCTAGAATTATTTTTCCAATGTAAATTCAGCATAGCAGTCTGATCCTATGAATGGTGATTGCTGGACCCAATCCAACTTCTCAGTTTGCTTCTGTGGACTATCTAGATAACAGTGAATATAATTTATACATTAATTATGTGATCATTTGATTAAATGAGCTAATATATGCGCTAAATCAGTGCTTTTCAAGCCTATCTACAAAATAGGATTCACCTGGGGTGCTTTAAAAGCTACCAATTCTCTGCCCCAGCCCCAGACCAATTAAACCAGATTCTCCTTAGGTGATTAAACTGTGCAGCCAGAGTTGAGCACCATGATGCTTATTATTTGATGATATAAGGGAAATCAACTGATACCTCAGCCCATATACAAATGGTTGTGGCTGATTTTTTTTTTTAATCCAGGTTTTGTAACTACTGGCCTAGTGGGGCCCAATAAATAAATTCAGTCTATATTGGGTTCACTTAAATGTTTCTTCTCCCAGACCACCTCGTTCATGGCAATTATGACTTCCTCTCCAAGCACTCCCCAACAGAATTTCCTGTGATAATGGAAATGTTCTATATCTGTGCCCTCCAATATAGGAGCTATGAGCCATATGCAGCTATTGAGCTCTTAAAATGTGGTTAGTATATTTTAATTAGTTTAAATCTAAATAGCAATATATGGTTTGTGGCTCCTATACTGGACAGCACAACTCAAGAATTATCAGTGATCCAGCAACCAATCAGGACCTGGGAAGGCAGTGAGCTATCCAGAAGGACATATAGGAGACCTTTTTACTGATTAATGACCAGTACAACTAAATATATCTCCCAGGAGAAGTAGGAGCAGGAGTAGTATTTCAGCAGAGCTGTTGGATAAGATGTAATGCTTCTTAGGATAGCAGGATGGCCCTTAATATTGAGCAGACGATGTCAGTTTCAACCACGGACTCTGAATAGCTCAAATTTGGCCAGGATTAGTGGGCAAAAGTGAGTAGGCTACAGCCTTTGGAAGGCTTTGGTTGCCTTCAAAGATAAGGCAAGTCTCATCCATTCTTGAGGAGGTCAGATAATTAGTAGTCAGGGCACAGTTATAAGAATGAATATCTAATGATCACTAGAAATTCAATAATTCCTTTGGTTTTATTGTGATTCACTCAAAACCTAAAAACTTTTAGAGATCATATTAATGCTTTAAGTAAACTGAAAAAGGCACAGTATTTCTCTAGACTTCTGAATACATTTTTTACTATGGTTGTTCTAAAAATGGTGCTGCTAAAGAGAGATCTGGACTACCTAATCCAAAGTTTAATGTGAGGTCTGCTTTGGTATGTAAATTAGAATATCATCTTTATAAACAAGCTCTGTCCAGAAGGTAGTAGAATAATTTTTTGTTCATAAAAATTATGTGGGGGCTTCCCTGGTGGCGCGGTGGTTGGGAGTCTGCCTGCCGATGTGGGGGACGTGTGTTCGTGCCCCGGTCCGGGAGGGTCCCGCGTGCCGCGGAGCAGCTGGGCCCATGAGCCGCAGCTGCTGGGCCTGTGCATCCGGAGCCTGTGCTCCGCGGCGGGAGAGGCCGCAACGGTGGGAGGCCCACATATCGCAAGAAAAAAAAAATTATGTGATCATTCATGCTGTTGAGGCTTATTCAGTTGGCGAGAGTACCTCTAGCATTCTGTTTTCTACTTGTCACAATCCTTAATTGAAATCATATATTGGTATCTTAAACATTCAGTTCCAAAATGTCTCATAGAGCTGGTCCAGGAGATTAGAGAGCAACAGGAGCAGATGGTAATCTAAATGTAACCACTTGATATTTTAGTATTTGATGAGAGGCAAAAATCCTTATTTTTCTTTTCAAGAACGTGAGATTACTTGGGGGGAGGGGCGTGGTTCAAGGAACATATTTTCCCCCTCTGTATATTGGTGGCTAACTTCTTGCACAGGGCCATGATTTCAGGTGCGGAGAGAGAGTAGAGTTTCCTAGATACCAGATTACACAGTTAGGTTCCTGAGGCGGGGGCATCATGCAATTGTTTTCTGATTTAGAAAACAATTCTCAGTTTGTTATGCTCCTCTCTAGGTCAGTGAGCACTGCAGTGGCAACTAAAATGGAATTTTTAAACAAGGTGTAGGCAGTAACTGTAACTTATAGGATATGAATTTTCAACGGAAATGGCTGAATCACTGGGCCAGGGAATAGGGGTATTGGTCACTAGAATCCAGGGTATTGATAGCTTCTTATTGAATGAAATCCTGGTCCATGCAGCTGCTTGACATTTTGAAGTCTATCATTGCTTTAATCGAATGGCAGGAACCCACAATTCAAGAGTTTCACGGAGACATAGACAGCTATCTCTGAACATACAGACTGGGAAGAGAAAAAGCATTGTGATTGTTCTCTCTCCCATACCTTTTCTACCCTCCTATCACCATCCAGACAGCCAGTGTGGTGCCTGAGTTGCAGATGGCAAGCTACAGGCTGGGTGCCCATGGTCAACTTTCTCTGTTCCCCAAAATACAAGCATTCCTATCTTAGAATTCCCAAGCCTTTCAGTTTGGGCATGGGTCAGAGTGGTAGAAACTGTGTGTGGACAGGCTCTCATGTGTACATATAGTCTCATGGTTAAGTCTGTCTGTTCAGAGCATGTATTCATCATCTGAGAGTCAAGGACACAAGTTCATTTAAATTGCTCAAGGTCATAGAGCACATTAGCAGCAGATAAAGGATGAGAACCCATAAAATTGGACTCTAAAGTCCAGGATTTTAATCTCTAGTATATATCCCACCAAAAGGCCATAGTCCATAATAGCCAGCTTTACAATGTTATTTTAAAAAAATTATTCTGATATTTGTTTAAAATGGTAATTAAGACTTTATTTGACACTATTGCAGTAGGGGACAAAGACTGAACTCAACTCTAAACATAGCAAAAACAGCTGGGGATTTATAGCCAATGAGCAGAGTAAGTGAGTGGATCAGTGGATGTAACATTACTAAGAGGAGGCATCAGGGGTGGGGATTCCTACTAAATTACCCTAACAGCCTTCTTGATGAGGGCAGGCCAAGGACAGGGCCAAGTATGAGGCCTACTTGAAAAGAGGTCTTAGAGGAACCCAACCAAAGTTTACTAAAGGACGGACTTTTGGTCAAGGTTCAGCTAAAATGAATTTTTTAAGCATTGAGAGAAAGATCATTGATTTTTGAAAACCAAAATCGCTAGATAATATTTTGAAAAATGCCATGCAATTAGTGTAGAATTTACTCTAATGATGAGAGATGCACAAAGCTGAAAGTTTTAGAAATGCTTGTGTGTATATTAGAAGTTCAATTAAATGAAAAATATAACAACTTGGTTTATTTTCAGAACTCTTCTTTACCATGTGGAACAAATTTGAAGCTAAGATAAAAGCCTTTGTTGCTGATGTTAAGAAAGCAGCTCTCTGTTGAAGTTCCAACTTGCTTCTATTCACTCATGTCCCTGTAATGCCTTCTGGTGTGGTGTAAAAGCAATTAAATGAAATTTGTGCTCTGCATGTCTTGAAAATGTCATAATTATTTGTGTCAATTATTTGCAAATCTATTCTTTATGATACTATATAGAGAAAAGTCACTGCCATACATATCTTACACTTCCAGATAGAGGAACTGAATTTAGAAAAAATTTTGCTTTAGTTTTTTTCATATTAAAACTGTAAATTCATTGAAGAGATCAGAACAAAGTTGTTATTATTTATGTAATATTTATTAAACCTAGTGAGACTGCAAATCATACTACTAGCTCTAGCTGAACTATAAAAGACATTATTTATAAATTCGAAGAACTTATTCTGTGTGGGAATGTTATTAATGAATATCAAGTTTAACTGGTATTAGTGTTAAAGGAACATTGAAAAGAATAAGAGGAAAAAACTTGTAAATATTAAGTTAGGAGTCTAGTATCTTTATTGTTGCCTTGTTTTCTCTTTTGGTCTTGAGACTGATAGATTTTCATGACTGGTTATTATCTAATCATGTGCCTCTTTTGATGTGAAGATGTCTTTTATTTATTTTTAGAATATTTTAATCAGCTTCTAACAGTTCTAAATATTATTAATAAATATTTTGGTACTTTATCTGTTTGAAAACTGAAATGAAGTAAAACTAAATAAAATAATACTCTTACGTATTTAATTAGATTTTTTCCAGAATCTAGAATTATTGCACCATTTCAAAACGTGCTTATGTTGATAGGCTACTGATTTAGTAAAAAAAAATCAATAGGTATTTAAATTTCTACATTTAAGAATCTTTTGACAGTAACACAATAATAGGAGGGGACTTTAACACCCCACTTTCACCCATGGACAGCTCAACCAAAATGAAAATAAATAAGGAAACACAAGCTTTAAATGATTAAACATTAAACATTAAACATTAAACAAGATAGATTTAATTGGTATTTATAGGACATCCCATCCCAAAACAACAGAATACACTTTCTTCTCAAGTGCTCATGGAACATTCTCCAGGATAGATCATATCTTGGGTCACAAATCAAGCCTTGGTAAATTTAAGAAAATTAAAATCGTATCAAGTATCTTTTCCAACCACAATGCTATGAGACTAGATATCAATTACAGGGAAAAAAACCTGTAAAAAATATAAACACATGGAGGCTAAACAATATGCTACTAAATTACCAAGAGATCACTGAAGAAATCAAAGAAGTCGTCAAAAAATACCTAGAAAAAAATGACAGTGAAAACACAATGGCCCAAAACCTGTGGGATGCAGCAAAACCAATTCTACGAGGGACGTTTACAGCAATACAATCCTACCTCAAGAAACAAGAAAATTCTCAAATAAAAACTTAAACTTACACCTAAAGCAATTAGAGAAAGAATAAAAAAAAAACCCAAAGGTAGCAGAAGGAAAAAACATCAGATCAGAAATAAATGAAAAAGAAATGAAGGAAACGATAGCAAAAATCAATAAAACTAAAACCTGGTTCTTTGAGAAGATAAACAAAATTGATAAACCATTAGCCAGACTCATCAAGAAAAAAAGGAAGAAGACTCAAATCAACAGAATTAGAAATGAAAAAGGAGAAGTAACAACTGACACTGCAGAAATACAAAGGATCATGAGAGATTACTACAAGCAACTATATGCCAATAAAATGAACAACATGGAAAAAACGGACAAATTCTTAGAAAAGCACAACCTTCCAAGACTGAGCCAGGAAGAAACAGAAAATATAAACAGACCAATCACAAGCACTGAAATTGAAACTGTGATTAAAACTCTTCCAACAAACAAAAGCCCAGGACCGATGGATTCACAGGCAAATTCTATCAAACATTTAGAGAAGAGCTAACACCTGTCCTTCTCAAACTCTTCCAAAATATAGCTGAGGGAGGAACACACCCAAACTCATTCTACAGGGCCACCAGCACCCTGATACCAAAACGAAAGATGTTACAGAAAACCCTACAGGCCAATATCACTGATGAACATACATGCAAAAGTCCTCAACAAAATTCTAGCAAACAGAATCCAGCAGCACATTCAAAGGATCATACACCATGATCAAGTGGGGTTTATCCCAGGGATGCAAGGATTCTTTGACATATGCAAATCAATCAATGTGATACACCACATTAACAAATTGAAGGATAAAAACCATATGATAATCTCAATAGATGCAGAGACAGCTTTCAACAAAATTCAACACCCATTTATGATAAAAACTCTGCAGAAAGTAGGAAGAGAGGGATCTTACCTGAACATAATATAGGCCATATATGACAAACCCCTAGCCAACATCGTTCTCAGTGGTGAAAAACTGAAACCATTTCCACTAAGATCAGGAATAAGACAAGGTTGCCCATTCTCACCACTGTTATTCAACATAGTTTTGGAAGTTTTAGCCACAGCAATCAGAGACGGAAAGGAAATAAAAAGAATCCAAATCGGAAAAGAAGAATTAAAACTGTGACAGTTTGCAGATGACATGATACTATACATAGAGAATCCTAAAAATGCTACCAGAAAACTACTAGAGCTAATCAATGAATTTGGTAAAGTAGGAGGATACAAAATTAATGCACAGAGATCTCTTGCATTCCTATACACTAACGATGAAAAATCTGAAGGAGAAATTAAGGAAACACTCCATTTACCATTGCAGCAAAGAATAAAATACCTAGGAATAAACCTACCTAAGGAGACAAAGACCTGTATGCAGAAAACTATAAGGCACTGATGAAAGAAATTAAAGATGATACAAACAGATGGAGAGATATACCATGTTCTTGGATTGGAAGAATCAACATTGTGAAAATGACTGTACTACCCAAAGCAATCTACAGATTCAATGCAATCCCTATCAAACTACAATGGCATTTTTTTACAGAACTAGAACAAAAAATTTCACAATTTGTATGGAAACAGAGCAGACCCCGAATAGCCAAAGCAAACTGAGAAAGAGAAAACGGAGCTGGAGGAATCAGGCTCCCTGACTTCAGACTATACTACAAAGCTACAGTAATCAAGACAGTAGCTTTGGCACAAAAACAGAAATGTAGATCAATGGAACAGGATAGAAAGCCCAGAGGTAAACCCATGCACATATGGTCACCTTATCTTTGATAAAGGAGGCAAGAGTATACAATGGAGAAAAGACAGCCTCTTCAGTAAGTGGTGTTGCAAAAACTGGACAGCTACATGTAAAAGAATGAAATTAGAACACTTCCTAACACCATACACAAAAATAAACTCAAAATAGATTAAAGACCTAAATGTAAAGCCAGACACTATAAAACTCTGAGGAAAACATAGGCAGAACACTCTATGACATACATCACAGTAAGATGACCCACCTCCTAGAGAAATGGAAATAAAAACAAAAATAAATGAGGCCTAATGAAACTTAAAAGCTTTTGCACAGCAAAGGAAACCATAAACAAGACGAAAAGACAACCCTCAGAATGGAAGAAAATATTTGCAAACAGAGCAACTGACAAAGGATTCATCTCTAAAATATACAAGCAGCTCATGCAGCTCAATATCAAAAAAACAAACAACCCAATCCAAAAATGGGCAGAATACCTAAATAGACATTTCTCCAAAGAAGATATACAGATTGCTAACAAACACATGAAAAGATGCTCAACATCTCTAATTAGAGAAATGCAAATCAAAACTACAATGAGGTATCACCTCACACCAGTCAGAATGGCCATCAGCAAAAAATCTACAAACAATAAATGCTGGAGAGGGTGTGGAGAAAAGGAAACCCTCCTGCACTGTTGATGGGAATGTAAAATTGATCCAGCCACTATGGAGAACAGTATGGAGGTTCCTTAAAAAACTAAAAATAGAACTACCATATGAACCAGCAATCCCTCTACTAGGCATATACCCTGAGAAAACCATAATTCAAAAAGGGTCATGTACCACAATGTTCATTGCAGCACTATTTACAATAGCCAGGACATGGAAGCACCCTAAGTGTCCATCGACAGATGAATGCATAAAGAAGATGTGGCACATATATATGATGGAATATTAGCCATAAAAAGAAACAAGGACCTAGAGTCCGTTATACAGAGTGAAGAAAGTCAGAAAGTGAAAAACAAATACCATATGCTAACACATATATATGGAATCTAAAAAAAAAAAAGGTTCTGATGAACTTAGGGGCAGGACAGGAATAAAGATGCAGACGTAGAGAATGGACACGGGGAGGGGGAAGGGTAAACTGGGCCAAAGTGAGAGAGTAGCACTGACATACATAGACTACCAAATGTAAAATAGACAGCTAGTGGGAAGCAGCTGCATCGCACAGGGAGATCAGCTCGGTGCTTTGTGACCACCTAGAGGGGTGGGATAGGGAGGGTGGTAGGGAGACACAAGAGGGAGGGGATATGGGGATATATGTATACGTATAACTGATTCACTTTGTTATACAGCAGCAACTACACAACCATGTAAAGCAATTATACTCTAATAAAGATGTTAAAAAAAAAAACAGAATCTTTCACCTATAGGAACCCAGTATGTAATATATAGTCATTATAGATCCCAGAGACAGATTGAAAGTGGATTCTTTATCACCTCAGTGATACACAGATTGACAAATTTTATATACAGATACACAAATTTTAAGACTATATATATATATATATATATATATATATATATTTCATCAGCACAGTGATTTATTTTGATAAATGTGAGACCTGAATGTGAGATGTAGGGGAAGGATAATATTTTATCCTATTTTCTCTACCTTCATTTTGTAGAATATATTTCTTTAAACACCCTCGATTTTAGAGCACAACTTGTAACAAATCGTATACAACATAGAATTCTTCTCCATGTAGAATTACTTTCACAATTTGATATTTGAAAGATGGTTTTTTGGCCTCTGCTATCTAGCTAAAATAGTCTCGCTTTCTTGTTTGTAGGAAGTCTCTCAGTGTCAGAAATGGTTCTTAACATCGAGTCAAATTCTCCCTTCATAGTAAGTTATTCCTGTTGGTGGAGCTTGAGTAAAACTGAAAAATATTTTAAAGGCAGTTAAATGAGACAATATTAAAAATAGAGTCCTGGGTCAGTGCCTGGCACCAAAGATGACCTAATTATTATCATCAGAACCACTGAAAATGCTTTATAAGCTTTTCTTAATTAAGAATAATCCTTTAAGTACAATATTGATTGAAGAAAATCAAATTATACTGGTAACTGAAATTCAAGACAAAAATAATGTATGTAAACACTAAACTCTAGTCAATAAATTTGTTTCTTGCAGGAGTACAGGCTACCAATTCTGAATATACGTGTATACTGGGGTTGAACAAATAAATACAGGAATGATGGAATGTAAGAGCCAGGTTTCTCAGTGCTGGAGAGAGAAATTATAGGTAAGTAAATTGGAAAGCCTAGAATAAACCCCATGGTAATGCATATGTTGGAAAGTCTTCATACTATTTTTGCAACTTGTATGTAAGTCTAGAATTATTTTTTAAACATTTTTCAGTAATCACCCAGAGAGTATTTGTATAATGAAATATGAACAGGAAACCCTAAATTTAAGATTTGGACAGAAGAACAGGTTATATTTGTTTTTTCCATTCATTTATTAATTCAGTTAAAATTCAGTGTTTATTATATCCAGGCACAGTGTTAATTGTTAGGTTTACAAGGGTAAACCAATCAAGCATCATTTCATCAACTCAGAATCTAATGAGGGAAACAAATGTTAAATGAGTATGTATATAGTAAGGTGAATTATATACAGAATTTGTGAATACATAAGTATAATACACATATCTATGTATAACACTTTTTTAAATTGAAATATTGTTAATTTATAATGTTTTGTTAGTTTCTGGTGTACAGCAAAGTGATTCAGTTATATGTATGTATAGACTTTTATATATATGTAAATTATATATACTTTTATATTTTCATATTCTTTTCCATTATAGTTTATTACAAAATATTGAATATAGTTCCCTGTGCTATACAGTAGGACCTTGTTGTTTATATATAGTAGTTTGTATCTGCTAATACCAAACTCCTAATTTATCCCCCACTCCCCGCCCTGAACTTTCCCCTTTGGTAACCAAGTTTGTTTTCTATGTCTCTGAGTCTGTTTTTGTTTTGCAAATAAGTTCATTTGTATCATTTTTTAAGATTGCACATATAAGTGATACCATATATTTGTCTTTCTCTGTCTTACTTCACTTAGTATGATAATCTCTCTCTTTAGAGAAATCAGCTGATAACCTTTTGGGGGTCCCTTGTAACTAACTCTTTGTTTTTCTCATGCTGCCTTTAGAATCCTCTCTTTAACTTTTGTCATTTTAATTATAATATGTCTTGGTGTAGGTCTGTTTGGGTTTATCTTGTGCTTCCTGTACCTGGATATGTTTCCTTCTTTATGTTTCAGAAATTTTCAGCCATAGTTTCTTCAAATACATTTTCGATCCCCTTTTCTCTTTCTTCTCTTTCTAGGATCCCTATTATGTATGGATTGTCTTGCTCTATATTATCCCATAGGTCTCATATGTTGCTTTCATTTTTTTTCATTTGTCTTTCTGTCTGCTTTCTGATTGGGTGATTTCCATTATCCTCTCTGCCAGATCACTTATTCATTCTTCTGCATTATCTAGTTTGCTATTTATTGCCATTTGCTCAGCTTTCATCTCAGCAAGTGAGTTTTCTAATTTTCATTGGCTCATCTTTATAGTTTCTAGTTCCTTGTTACAATGATCTGCATTTCTATTAATAGCCTTTCTTAACTCCTTCAGTATTTTTATTACCTCCTTTTTGAACTTGGGATCTGGTAGACTGGAGAGGTCTGTTTCATTGTTTTTTCTTTCAGGGGATTTCTCTTGTCTTTTAAGGGTTCTGTTTTGATAATATATGTTCGCTTTCATAATTTAACCATAATACTGCAAGATTATGTTTCCTTTTTCCAAAGTGTGTAGAACACATCATATATGCCTCAGAGGTAAGGATAAAGTGACTGACATTAAAGGCCTTGGATAAAGCTTAATGACCAACGACTGTAAGAATCAAATAGGATAGTAGCAATGAAAGTGTGATGAAGATATGAGGTATGTAAGAAACAAAATAAACTAGGCTGTTCAAATAGAAGTCTGAAAACAAAATTGGATTTAATGGCTGAGTGGCAAAGGAAGGATGCACCACACAGGTCTGACTTAAGAGAGTTGTCCAAAATGAAAATTGAAGGGCTTAGATATAGGGCAAAAAGGGAATAATAAGACTGAATAGGGTAAGATGACAATTTCAAGTCATGAGTTGGCTGAAGAGGTAGATTATAAACTCATGTTCACAATTACTTACCTTTAGAGATTGCATCACCAATATGGAGAAACCTGGTTTCAAGTAGGTCTGGGATGGAGAAAGAAAAATTTCAAAGGGCCTAAGGTTATGCTTAGATTGGCAAGATTTTTTTTTTTAACCTATTTCATTACAGTCTTACTTAGAAATAAGAAATGAAGTTGGGAATTCCCAGAGGTACCTTCCATTGCTAAGGTGATTGAAGGGGAAAATGGTACTAATTGATAATTAACACTTGTTAAAAATTTACAAGATTTACATCATCTTTGAGGAGTGACATCAGCAAGATGGTGGACTAGGAGGAGCTCTGGAAACTAGTCAGATCACAAAAGAAGAGAGCAAAAGAAGAAGAAAGGAACAAAAATGAACTACAAAAACAACCAGAGAACAATAAGTACATGTGCATCAATAATTACTTTAAGTATAAATGGACTAAATACTTCAATGAAAAGACACAGAGTAGGGACTTCCCTGGTGGTGCAGTGGTTAACAATCCGCCTGCCAATGCAGGGGACATGGGTTCGATCCCTGGTCTGGGAAGATCCCACATGCTGTGGAGCAACTAAGCCCATGTGCCACAACTACTGAGCCTGAGCTCTAGAGCCCGCAAGCCACAACTACTGAGCCCGCATGCCACAACTACTGAAGCCCATGCTCCTAGAGCCCGTGCTCCGCAACAAGAGAAGCCACCACAATGAGAAGCCCACACACGACAACGAAGACCCAACGCAGCTAAAAATTAAAAAAAAAAAACACAGGGCTTCCCTTATGGCGCAGTGGTTGAGAATCTGCCTGCTAATGCAGGGGACACGGGTTCGAGCCCTGGTCTGGGAAGATCCCACATGCCGCGGAGCAACTAGGCCCGTGAGCCACAACTACTGAGCCTGCACGTCTGGAGCCTGTGCTCCGCAACAAGAGAGGCCGCGATAGTGAGAGGCCCACGCACCGTGATGAAGAGTGGCCCCCGCTTGCCACAACTAGAGAAAGCCCTCACACAGAAATGAAGTCCCAACACAGCCAAAAAAAAAAAAAAAGACACAGAGTGGCTGAATGGATAAAATACAAAATGCATATATATGCTGCCTACAAGAGTCTCACTTGTGAATGGATAAAGATGTGTATATGTGTGTTTGTGTATGTGTGTGTGTATGCACACACATAATTGAATATTACTCAGCCATAAAACCAAAAGCAATCTTGCCATTTGCAACAACAGGGATGGACCTAGAGGGTATTATGCTAAGTGAAATGTCAGAAAGAGAAAGACAAATACTATACACCATTTCATTTATATGTGAAATCTAAGAAACAAAATAAATGAACAAACATAACAAAACAGAACCAGACTCATAGATACAGAGAAAAAACTGGTGGTTGACATAGGGGAGGGGGGTAGGGGGTTGAGTTAAATAGGTGAGGGAGATTAAGACATACATACAAACTTCCAGTCGTAAATAAGTCACAGGGATGTAATGTATCACATAGGCAATATAGCCAATAATATTATAATTTTATATGGTGACAGATGGTAACTAGATTATTGTGGTGATCATTTGTAGTGTATAAAAACATCAAATAACTATGTTGAAATCTGAAACTAATACAATATTGTAAGTCAATTGTACTTCAATTTAGAAAAACAGAAAAAAATTTTAAAAAGAAAAAAAAGAAAAAGCCTAGTAACAGTGATCATAAATAAATAGGCAATCTGAACATAGTTATAATACCAAGGAACCTGAAGCAGTAATCAAAAACCTCCCGACAAAGAAAAGTCCCAGAACAGATGGCGTCATGGGTGAGTTGTACCAAATATTTAAAGAAAAATTAACATCAATCTTAATTCAAACTCTTAAAAAATTGAAAGAGTGAACACTTCCTCATTCATTCTAATAGTCTGCATTACCCTGATTCCAAAGACAAAGACATCACAAGGGAAGAAAAATATAGACCAGTATCACTTGTATATATTAATGTAAAAATACTCAAAAAAATGCTAGAAGACTGAATTCAACAGTTAAAGGTTTACAAACCATGACCAAGCGGTATTTATTAATGGAATGCAAATGTGGTTCAACATATTAAAATTATTGAATGAAGTGTACCACATTAACAGAATGAAAGAAAGAAAACACATGATCATCTCAATTGATGCAGAAAAAGCATTTGACATAATTCAATACCTTTTCATGATCAAAAACACCCAAAAGACTAGGAATAGAAGGAAACTAACTCAACATGATAAAGCCATATATGAAAAGTCCACAGTTAACATACTCAATTATGAAAGACTGAAAGCTTTTCCTCTAAGAACAGGAACAAAATAATATTCTGACTCTTGCCATTTCTATTTAATATAGTACTGGAAGTCCTGGCCAGAGTAATTAGGAAAGAAAAATTAATAAAAGGAATCTAAACTGGAAAGGAAAAAGTCAAATTATATTTTTAGACAACATGATCACCTTATGTGTAGAAAACCCTAAAGATTCCACATGCAGAAAAACTGTTAAAACTAATAAACAAATTTAGCAGAGTTGAAGGATGCAAAATCAACACACAAAAATCAGTTGTGTTTCTACACTAACAATGGCCAATCTGAAAAGGAAGAAGATAATTTTGTTAATGATAATATCAAAAAGAATAAAATACTTAGCAATAAACTTAGCCAAGAAGGCAAAAGATTTGTACACTGAAACTACAAAACATTGCAGAAAGAAATTAAAGACACAAATAAATGAAAAGACTTCCCATGTTCGTGGACTAGAAGATAATACTGTTAGGATGTCAGTATTTCCCAAATGGTCTACAGATTCAATGCAATCCTTATCAAAATTTGAGTTAAATTTTTGCAGAAATGGAAAAATCCATACTAAAATTTATATGGACCCACAAGGGAACCCAAATAGCCAAGACAATCTTGAAAAAGGAGAAAATATTTGGAGGTTTTACAGTTTCTGATATCAAAAATTTCCACAAAACTACATAAACAAAACAGTGCGGTACTGGCATGCAGACAGGCATATAGGCCAATCAAATACAATAGAGAGCCCATAGATAAACCCTTGCATATATGGTCGAATGAATTTTGACGGGGTGTGAGGACCATTCAGTGGGGAAAACAGTCTCTTCAACAAGTGGTGCTGGGAAAACTGGATATCCACATTCAAAGAAAAAGTTGGATCCTTACCTTACACATATTTAAAAATTCTAAGTAGATCAAAGATGTAAACATGAGTGCTAAAACTACAAAACTTAAAATGGGGAAAGCTTCATGACATTAGATTTGACAATTTCTTGAAAATGATGCGAAAAGCACAGACAACAAAGGAAAAAAATAGATAAACTGGACTTCAACAAAATTTAAACCTTTTCTACATCAAAGGATACTATCAACAGAGTGAAAAAGCAATCCACAGGATGGGAGAAAACATTTGCAAATCATATATCTGATACGGCATTAAGATCCAGAATATATAAATATCTCCTACAACTCAATAACAAAAACAAAAACCTGATTTAAAAATGGGCAAATGGGGACTTCCCTGGTGGCACAGTGGTTAAGAATCTGCCTGCCAATGCAGGGAACACGGGTTCAATCCCTGGTCCGGGAAGATCCCACATGCCACGGAGCAACTAAGCCCGTGTGCTACAACTACTGAAGCCCATGTGCCCTGGAGCCCGTGTGCCCTAGAGCCTGTGAGCCACAACTACTGAGCCCATGCACTACAACTACTGAAGCCCATATACCCTAGAGCCCGTGAGCCACAACTACTGAGCCCACATGCTGCAACTACTGAAAGCCCATGCACCTAGAGCCCATGCTCTGCAACAAGAGAAGCCACCACACTGAGAAGCCCGTGCACTGCAACAAAGAGAAGGCCCCACTCACCACAACTAGAGAAAGCCCGCGTGCAGCAACAAAGACCCAATGCAGCCAAAAATAAATAAATAAAAAATAAATTTATTTTAAAAAATGGGCAAATGACTTGAATAGACATTTCTCTAAAGGAAATAAACAAATGGCCAACAAGTATGTGAAAAGATGCTCAACATCACTAATTATTAAGAAAATGCAAAACAAAACCACAATGAGATATCACCTCACATTCATTAGAATGGTTAATTTTTTTTAATCACAGAAAATAGCAAGTAGGTAAAACGGTACGTTTACTGTAGAAAATGTATGGCAGTTCCTGAAAATAATGAAACATATACCCAAATGAATTGAAGGCAGAGACTGAAACAGATATTTGTATACTCCTGTTTATAGCAGCATTATTCCACAATAGCCGAAAGACAGAAGCAGTCCAAGTCTCCAACAATGGATGAATGCATAAAGAAAATGATACATGTACATACAATGTAATATTATTCAGCCTGAAAAAAGAAGGAAATTCTGACACATGATGCAACATGGATGAACCTTAAAGACTTATGTAAGTGAAATAAGCCAGTCTCAAATGGGCAAATACTGCATGATTCCACATACATGAGATAGAGTACTCAAATTCATAGAGACAAAAGTTAGAATGGTTGCCAGGGGCTAGGGAAAGGGTGAATGGGGAGTTATTATTTAATGGACAAAAGTTTCTGATTGGAAAGATTAAAAAAAATTCTGGAGGTGAACGATAGTGATGGTTGCACATCATTGTGAATGTGCTCAATGCCACTGAACTGTCCACTTAAAAATAGGTAAAATGACAGATTTTATGTTATGAATATTGTACCCAATAAAAAAGGTTTACATTGTTTTCTAATTATAATTTTTCAAGGTAATTTGCTATTTAATTTGTTTAGAGAAAAATGAAGAAAATCTAACAAGAATAAGCTTTGAAAATATTCTAGAGGAGCAAAGACTTTAAAGCTTTTAGAAGAGTTTATAAATTTGTTTTCCAGAGGATACAGAGAGCAAAGTCACATAAAGGTAAGAGTATAACAAAATTTCATATCTGGGTCACTTAACTTTAGCAATTATTTTCTTGAAAATTATATTTAAAAATTTTAAAATAATAGCATCAATAAACTAATGTAAACTCTGAGATATCACTGAATTTTCTACCTACATTTTTGTTGATTTTAATATTAAAATTTTACATAAAACAGTAAGCTTGAATGCTAATTATTTTTCTGTATTCAAATAGAAAGATACAATTCAATACTGAGTGACTTTTCCTTAAATGGATTGTGAATGTGTAACATTTCTAACTTTGCTTTTTTTTTTTTTAACTGAAGGGAGATAGAGTTGAGTTAATCATACTACTAATACTGTGGCATATTATCACCACTAGTTTATTCAAGGTCCCTCTCTTATTTTTACATTATCACATTCATCCCTATCCTTTTCCCACTCCTCTACTACTCAGCTACAGGCATTTGCTCTAATGTATTTAATGTGTCCTTAGATAAATTTGATGTTTGAAAAATATGTTTTATGCAAGTATTTTAAATTTGCATAATGTGCTACTGCAGATCTCTTAACTTTTTTCTTTTCAACAGCCATACGTTTTAAGCACTATTCTGTAGTTGCAAGTATATCTAAGCCACTGCTTCTCACTGATGCATCCCACTCTAATGCTCTAGTCATCCAGTTCCCTGGTGATGGGATCCAATTATTTGTAACCACATGCCTTTTTCATGTTTGCAGGGTGAACACTCTCAAGAGTGAGATTGCAGGGGCCAGTGTATAATTTGTTTTCCTGAAGTTCTACTCAGCTGTTCCAAAGCAGCAGTACTAGTTTGCACTTTCAGTGGCAGTGCCTGAAGGTTCCTGTCAGTCAACCACTCACTAACACTTGATGTTACCAGGCTTTCTAATTTGTCCTAATCAGGTGAGCATAAAGTGGTATTTCATTATTCCAAATTGTATTTTTCTAATCATGATGATCATCTTTAAGCAACCGTTTCCTTTTGTATATATTTTTATCCATATACATTTTTAGCAATTTAGGTATTCTATTCTAAGGAAGGGTTTGATTTATTATCTATTTGTGTTGATGTGCAGGGGTTCCTTACATAGTCTAGATATTTATTGCTTATTGGTTTTAAATGTTGCCAATATTTTCTGCCACCTATGCCATTAACTATGTCTCTATTGTCTAGTTAATCAGAAATCTTTATTTTTAATACAGTGAAATACATTAATTGTTTTATTGTGATTTGGGTTTAGGGGCCTTAGGAAAGTTATTACAAAGATATCTTTTACATTGATTTCTATTAATTTTATACTTTTGTCTTTCATGTTTAGATCTTTAATCCATGAGAAATCATTTTGGTATGTGATATAGTACAGGGATCCAATATTATTTTTCTCCATATTATGTCATTTTTTTCCAGTTCCATCTACCAAAAGAACCATTCTTTTCCTGAATGATTTATGAAGCCACATCTATTGTATGCTAAGTTCCCACAGAGATGGGATGTTCTTCAGGTCTCTGATTTGCTTCTTACGATAGTCTATTTGTTCTTACACTACTATCACACTATTTTTTAAATCGATTGGTATTGACTGTACCATTTATCTGGTAGGATAAGACACCTACATAGCTCCATTTTTAAAAATTGCTCTAGCTATTCATAGACCTTTATTCTTCTACATAAAATCTGTATGGGAATTGCATTAAATTCTTAGGTTAATCTGGAGAGAAGTGGTAGCTTTACCATATTAGTCATTGCACCTTGAATATGAGGTAATTTCCATCCATTTTTTTTCTTCTTTTAGTATTTTAAAGGCAACTTTAACAATTTCTCTATTAAAGTCTTATGTATTCCTTGTTAGACATACATAACCTAACCCTTGTTAGGTTAAAGTCTTAATGCTTAATTTTTGTTGCTTATTTTATATTTTTCCAGTGAGTTATTGCTGGTTTTAAAATGTATTGAATTTTACTAGCAGAGTTTTTATCTGGCAATCTTTTTGAACTTTCTTACTGGTTCTAATAGTTTGCCTATATAGAAGTGAGTATGTCATTTCTCTTGCAAACATTTTCTCTCATATTGTCTGACAGGCTCTACATTTTATGGAACACTAGTGAGCAGAGAGATCATCTTTGGTTTGTTGCCAGTATTAAAGCAAATCAGTCTAAATTTTTTTCCACTGAGTATGTTTTTGCTTTAGGCCTCTGCTAGATGGACATTTTAAGTCAAGAATGTCTTTTAATTTATTTCCAGCATTATTGAGGTATAAGTGACAAAAATTGTACAATATATGTATAAGGTATACAATGTGATGATTTGATATAGGTATGCATTGTGAAATTATTACCACAAGCTATTAACATATCCATAACCTCACATACTAACCACTTTGTATGTGTGTTATATGAACACAAGATCTAGTCTCAGCAAATTTCAAGTATATAATACAGTCTTATTAATTATAGTCAACATGCTGTACATTAGATTCCCAGATTTTATTCATCTTGTAACTGAAAGTTTTTACCCTTTGGTCAACATCTCTCCATTTTCCCCACCTTCCAGCCCCAGGCAATAACCATTCTACTCTCAGATAGTATGAGTTCAAGTTATATACATACACATACACACACACACACACACACATTTTCTTTATCCATTCATCTGTCAACAGACACTTAGATTCTTTCTATATTTTGGCTGTAGGGAACAATGCTGCTGTGAACATTGGACCAGTTCAGGTAACTCTTCGAGATCCTGATTCCAATTCCTTTACATATATATATATACTCAAAAATGGGATTCTAGATCATATGGTAGTTCTATTTTTAACTTTTCTGAGGAACCCCTACACTGATTTCCATAAAGGCTGTATCAATTTACATTCCCATCAAAAGTGTACAAGGTTTCCCTTTTCTCCACATCCCTGTCAGCACAAAAAGTGCTTGTCTTTTTGATAATAGCCATCCTGACAGTTACACCTCATTGTTGTTTTGATTTACATTTCACTGATGATTAGTGATGTTGAGCATCTAATCAAATACCTGTTGGATATTTGTATGTCTCCTTTGGATGATGTCTAAATAAGATCCTTTGCCCATTTTTACATCTTGCTATTGAGGTGTGTGAGTTTCTTATACATTTTGGATATTAACCCTTTATTAGATGTATGGCTTGTAAATATTTTCTCCCATTCCATATACTGCCTTTTCATTCTGTTGTTTTCCATAATGTTTTCTCTGCTGTTGCAGAAACTTTTTACTTTGAAGTATTCCCACTTGTTTATTTTTGCTTTTGTTTACTTTGGTTTCTGTGTTATATCCAAAAAAGCATTGCCAAGCCCAGTGTCAAGAAGAATTTTCTCAATGTTTTCACTTAGGAATTTTATGGTTTCAGGTCTTACATGTAAGTCTTTAGTACATTTTGAGTTAATTATTTTTTATGGTGTAAGACAAGGGTCCAATTTCATTCCTTTGCAGACAGCTATCCATATTTTCCTACACCATTTATTAAGGAGACTATCATTTTCCCCATTGTGTGTTCTTGACATCTTTGTGAAAGATTAATTGACATATATGTGTGGGTTTATCTCTGAACTCTCTTTTGTTTCCATTGGTCTATGAGTCAGTTTTTAATGCCAGTAAGATACTGTTTTGATTACTGTAGCTTTGCAATATAGTTTGAAATCAGGAAGTGTGATGCCTACAGCTTTGTTTTTCTTTTCATTACTGTTTCTATACCCTTATTTATTATTGGTCTGTTCAGATTCTTAGTCTTAGTAGTTTGTGTTTCTAGGAATTTACCCATTTCTTCAGGTTCCAATTTGTTAACATATGCTTACTGACAGTAGTCTCCTATGATTCCTTTTTATTTCTATGGTATCAGTTGTAATGTCTCATCTTATTTCTAATTATAATTACTTGAGTATGTTGAGTCTCCTCTCTTTCTTGGTTAGTCCACCTAAAGGTTTGTCAACTTTGCTTATCTTTTCAAAAACCAACTCTTAGTTTCATTGATCTTTTCTATTCTCATTTGTATTCTTGTTCTGTTTCATTTCTTGTTGCCCTGATCTTTTGAATCTCCTTTCTGCTAACTTTGGGCTTACTTTGTTCTTTGACATGTAAAATTAGGTTGTTTATTTAAGATATTTAAGATACTTCTTTTTTCTTAATGTAGGCATTTACTGCTATAAACTTTCCTTAGTTTTTGCTTTTGATGCATCGCATGAGTTTTGGTATGCCATGTTTCCAATTTTGTCTCAAGTTATTTTTTTGATAGCTCTTTGATTTCTTCTTTGACCCGTTAGTTGTTCAGGATCTTGTTGTTTAATTTCCACACATTTGTGACTTCTGCAATTTTTCTTTTATTTTTGGTATCTAGGTTCATACCACTGTTATCAGAAAAGATACCTGATATGATTTCAATCTTCTTAAATTGTTAACACTTGTTTTGCAGTCTAGCATATGATCTATGCTGGAAAATGTTCTGTGTACTCTTAGAAGAATGTGTGTTCTGTAACTGTTGGATAGATTGGTCTGTATAAGTCTTTTAGATCCACTTGTCTGTAGTGTTATTCAAGTCTGCTGTTTCCTTGTTGACTTTCCATCTGGATGATCTATCGATTGTTGAAAGTAAAGTATTGAAATCCCTTACTACTATTATTATACTGCTGTCTCTACCTCGCTTCAGATCTGTCAGAATATTTGCTTTATATATTTAAGTGCTTCAATGTTTGGTATATATAATTTTTATATACTCTTGACAAATGGACTCCTTCATAATGGTGATCTTCTTTGTCTCTTGTGACAGACTTTGACTGAAAGTTTAGTGTGCCTGATAAAAGTATAGGACCTCTACTGTCTTTGGTTACTATTCACAGAGAATATCTTTTTCCATATATTCACTTTCAGCCAATTTGTGTCCTTAAAGCTAAATTGAGCTTTAAGTACTCAGCATACTGCTGGATCCTGCTTTTAAAAATCCAGTCAGGCACCCTGTGCCTTTTGATTGGAGAATTTAATCCATTTGAATTTAAAGCAACTATTGATAGGTAAGGAGTTATAGCCATTTTGTTAACTGTTTTCTAGTTCCTTTTTTTCTTCCTCTCTTGCTGTCTTCATGATTTATTGATTTTTTGAAGTGATATGCTTTGATTTCTCTATCTGTTGTGTATCTACTGAGGTTTTTTTCTTTGTAGTTACCATGAGGCTCACAAACATCTTAAAGTTATAACAGTCTATTTTAAATTGATAATGACAACTTCAATTGCATACAAAAATGCTACACTTTTACTTCTGTCCCTGCCTCTTTTATGCTATTGACATCACACTTAACTCTCTTGATACTGTGTATCCATTAACAAATTATTGCAGCTACAGTTACGTGTAATACTTTTGTCTTTTAACATTTATATCTGAGGTAAAATTATATATAATTTGTATATATAAATATATTTATGTATAATATATATATATTTATATATAATTTATATATACCACCATTACAGTATTAGAGTATTCTGAATTTGACTATATAGTTATCTTTACCAATGAGTTTTATACTTTATATATTTTCCTGTTGTAACTTAGTGTCCTTTCCTTTCAGCCTGAAAAATTCCCCTTAGCATTTCTTATAAGGCAGATCTAATGGTGATAAACTCCTTCACCTTTTATTTGTCTGGGAATGTCTTCATCTGTCCTCACTTCTGAAGGACAGTTTTTTCATGTATAGTGTTCTTGGTTGGCAGGTTTTTTGTTTTCTTTCATCTCTTTGAATATATTATCACACTCTCGTGTCCTGCAAGGTTTCTGCTAAGAAAACTGCTGATAGCCTTATGAGGGGAGGGGAGGCTTTATGTGGCAAGTCATTTTTCTCTTCTTTCAAAATTCTTCCTTTGTATTTGACTATTGACAATTTAATTATAATGTGTCTCATGGTAGTCTTCTTTGGGTTGCCCTTGCTTGGGGGTCCTTTAAGCTTCATGAATCTGGGTGTCATTGTGCCTTCTAAGATTTGGGAAGTTTTCAGCTTTATTTCTTTGAATAAACCCTCTGCTCCTTTCTCTCTCTCTTGTCCTTCTGTAATTCCTATAAGGTGTATATTCACTTGTTTAATTAATTATGTCCCATAAGTCCCATTTGCTTTCTTCATTCTTTTTCATGTGCTTTCCCCACTCTAATTTCAAATGGTCTGTCTTCAAGTTTGCTTATTATTTCTTTTGCATGGTCAATTAAGCTTTTGAAGCTCTCTAGAATTCTTTAGTTCTGTCATTGTATTCTTCAGCCTCAGGATTTTTCATCTGTTCTTTGTTTATGGTTTCTTTTAGTTTATTAAACTTCTCATTTTGTTCATGCATTTCCCTGATCTCATTTAGTTGTCTATAGTGTATTTTTTTGCATATCATTGAGCTCCTTTAAGATGATTAGTTTGAATTCTTTGTCAGGCAATTAGTAGATCTCCATTTTGTTGGGGCCAGTTACTGGAGCTGCATCAGTTTCCTTTGGTGGTGTTATGTTTGCCTGATTTTCATGATCCTTATAATCTTGCATTGGTGTCTATGCATTTTAAGGCACAAACACCACTTTCAGTCTTTACAGTGTGGTTTTAGCAGGTAAAGACCTTCTCTTGTTGGGTTCCTAGATGATGGAATTTGCTCTGGTATTGCAGTTAAGTGTGCTTGGAGCCAGATCATATGGCTGCTGCTGCAGGTATAGGCAGGCACGACTCCCAGCAGGTCTCTGGGCTGGCAGGATCACTCTTGGACCTCAGGTGAAAGTGGCTGGAGCCAGATAACAGGCTGATAAAAGGGTCCATAGCCAGACCAAGGTTGGAGGGCCTGATACCCACAGCATATGTGTGGATCTCTACCTGGATCCCACAAAGGCACTATTGTCCAGGGATAGGATAGCTGCCAAATTATTGTTGCTGTGTGGTGTTACCAGTGGATGTTCTCTTATTCTGCCATCTTGATGATGTCACTCTCTGAATGCTTTTTAAAACTATCTACTGAGATTTTAATTTTTATTGAAGTACAGTTGACTTATGATATTGTGTTAGTTTCAGGTGTACAACAAAGTGATTCAGTTATACAAACACACACACACACAAACACACATCTTTTCAAATTAGAGTTTTCCTCTTTTCCAGATACATGCCCAGGAGTGGGATTGCTGGATCATATGTTAACTCTATTTTTAGATTTTCAAGGAACCTCCATACTGTTTTCCATAGTGGCTGCACCAACTTATATTCCCACCAACAGTGTAGGAGGGTTCTGTTTTCTCCACAACCACTCCAGCATTTATTATTTGTAGACTTTTTGATGACAGCCATTCTGACTGGCGTGATGTGATACCTCATGTAGTTTTGATTTGTATTCCTCTAATAATTAGTGATGTTGAGCATCTTTTCATGTGCCTGTTGCCCATCTGTATGTCTTCTTTGGAGAAATGTCTATTTAGGACTTCTGCCCATTTTCTGATTGGGTTGCTTGTTTTTATTAGTATTGAGATGTATGAGCTCTTTGTATATCTTGGAAATTAAGCCCTTGTTGGTCACATTGTTTGCAAATATTTTCTCCCAGTCTGTAGGTTGTCTTTCTGTTTTGTTTAGAATTTTCTCCACTAGCTGATTAGAGTGTTGGATTTAATTAGTAGATCTTCTCAGTATTCTTACATTCCATCTTTTCTTGTGTGTGTGCCAAACTCTGCCTGTCAGTTTAAATGTGTCCCTTATAAATGACCTATTTTGATGCATCTTTTTAACTCCAATTTCCACTTTTGTAACAGCTATTACATTAGGGCTTATTTGTCTATTATTTCTTATATATTATACTGTATTTTCTATTTATTATAATTTTACTTATATTTTCTAGAGTCAGTTTATTTCTGCCTTACACATGACTCTGCTAACAATTTTTAATCTGGTTTCCTCATTGGCCTGAATGACTCTTTCTAGAAGGTGCACCGTAGTCTGACACTCTTTTATCCAGTCTTCCTTCCTTCAGTCTTGTGTTAGACCTCCATCACAATTTCAAGGCCCTCCTGGCCAACATCTGCTCCATCTCTCCCTTATCTTTCACAAGCATTTTCTCCAATAAATCTAGCACAATTCTAATTCTGTCTTGAGACCTGCTTCACAGGAGACATTTTTGTCGTTGATCTCAGAGGAAATGCTTTCAATATTTTGTAATTAAGTATAATGTTTTCTGAGTTATTCTTTTTTGCAGATTCCCTTTATCAGATAAAGACCTCCTCCTCTTCTATTATAAGTTTCTGAGTTGTTTTTTTTAACATGACTATGTTTTGAATTTTACTTAATACTTATCTGCATCTATTAAGGTTATCAAATGATATTATTCCTCAATTCTGTAATATGGCAGATTGGACTAATTAATATTTTTGTTTTCATTGAGGTATAACATAGTAAAGTAGGTAAAGTGTATAATCCAAAGTATACAGTTCAATGAATTTTCACATTTCTATATAACCATGTATCTACCACCAAAATCAAAGTCAAGATATAGAACATTTCCATCACCACAGAAATTTTCCTTTTGCTCTTCCCAGTCATCACCCACTCTCACCCAAAACTAATCACCATTCTGATTTCAGTCACCACTGATTATTTTGTCTATCTTGAACGTCACATGAATAGAATCATACAGTATGTACTCATGTCTGTATTCTCTTAGTCAACATTAATTTGTGAGATTTATCCAAGTTGTTGCATATATCAGTAGTTCATTCTTTTTTCCTTTAATCACTGTTTTGTATTGCATTGTATAAACATATAATGAACACTTGGTTTGCTTCAAGTTGTTGACTATCAGAAGTAGAGATGCTACGAAACAATTTGTACATGACATCTGGTAGGCTTATGTACTCGTTTATCTAGGGTAAACACCTAGAAGTGTAATTGATGGGCTGTAAGTTATGCATATGATTAAATTTACTAGATAACGCCAAACATTTTTTTACATTCCCACAAGCCACAAATGAAAGTTGCATTTGCTGGACATTCTTGGGAGTAGTCGATATTACCATGTTTTTTCTATTTCAGCCATTCTGGTGTGTTTGAAGTAGCATGTAATTGCAATCATGGCGTTAATATACATATCCCTGTTGCATAATTACATTGAGCATCATTTTCTTTGTTTATTCATCATCTGGATCTCTTTAGTGACATGGCTGTTCAGGTCTTTTGCCAATTTTTCAAAGTCGGTTATTCTGTTTTTTACTTATTGATTGTAGGAATTCTTAACGTATTCTGAATACAAATCTTTTATCACATGTATGTATTTCAAATTTTATTTCCCAGTATCTTGCTTGATTTTTCACTCTATTAGTATTTCAGTCAACAGAAGTTCTTAATTTTAGTGAAGACCAACTTATTTTTTATCTTTGTTTCCAATATTAGAAATTTCTGCCTACTTAAAGAAGATGCATTTCTCTAGTAGTAGTATGGTTCATTATTTCACATTTTGATTTCTGATTCTTCTCAAATTAATAATTATTCATGGTATTCAGAAGCACTAGAGTGCCTGATGACTGAGTCTAGGTAAATTCAACTGGCAGATTCACTCAGTCTGTATTTTTTAAAGAGCCTCTTTCATAGTGGACGTTCTCTGATGAGCATTAAATGTGATACTACACACTGTGGGACCTGTGAGTTTATCTATCTGATTCTTTTTAAACTCCTTTTTCCCCACTCTATTTTTTCTCTTTCTAGGCTTCTGACCAACCAGAGAAGTCATTCACTACTACCAGTGAGCAAGTATTCTTACCTCAGGCTACTTCTCTTTACATACTAAGTGGAGGAGCACAGTCAACCTGAGCTCTGACCTTTGGGAGGATTTCTCCTTGGAGGATTACCTGTCTTTCAGCACCACCTGAGTATGGAGTTAATATAGCAACAATCCATTTTTAACTTGCATCTATTTACAAGGTGATCCTTCCATGAATCTTGTTTGGCTTTTTTCCTCTTCCATCAGCTAGACATAAGGGGCTCTCCCACCTTCTGACTGATATATCTATGGATGTGATCTGAGGAGGTGCTGATGGTGGGTGACATGGAGGTCTGAGTCATCAGCTCATTCAGCTTAACTTGAGTCCTCTGGCCTCACTCATGCCCTATCTTAGATGCACAGCAGCTACCCTAGCATAGATTGCTATTGGACCCACCTGTCATTTTAATAGGAATCATCTGACAAAACCAGAGTATGATTAAGTTATAGTTTCATAGAAACTTGATGTCCCACAGACAGTAGTTCTCTATCAAGGTCCAGATTTTTATGTCAGCTTTGCCCTAAGGATATATATTTTTATTCTGCTACTTGAGCTTGCCATGAACTCCATATTCATCTTTCCAACCACTTCATATAACAGAGCCTATCAGTTCATAGGATTCAAGCATCTTGTCTGCTTAACCCTAGACTGCACCTGCACCAGAGCTCTTTCCTGAGTCCCATTCAAAGCTGGCAGCATCACCTGGTATATGGGTCAGGTGAGTATTTCCAAGTTTCAAATATGCATCCTCCAGAACCCAAATATGATTGATTACCAGTTAAAGATACATGCTTAAGTTGCTGACCTCTTAATTTCAAATACATTTTAGATATTCTGCATTTGTACTCATCTCCCCTCAAAATTACTGTTTTTGATACTGTAAGCCTATCTTTGGGGGTGTGTATGCCTTAACTGCTTATTTTGCATACAAATTGTACTACTTTTGTCTTTTAACCCCTAGCTTTGTGTGTGGATGATTTACTACCTTTACTGTATGTCTGCCTTAGTAGCGAGCTTTTCTGTTTCATAATTTTCTTCTTTCTAGCTGTGGCCTTTTCTTTTCTGCCTAGAGAAGTTCCTTTAGCATTTTTTGTAAAGCTTGTTTGGTGGTGAACTCTTTTAGCTTTTGCTTCTCTGTAAAGCTTTGATTTCTCCATCAAATCTGAACAAGAGCCTTACTGAGTGTTCTTGGTTGTAGGTTTTTCTCTTTCATTACTTTAAGTATATCATTGCCACTCCCTTCTGGCCTGCAAAGGTTTCTGCTGAAAAATCAGCTGATAGCCTTATGGGAGTTCCCTTGTATGTTATTTGTTACTCCTAATATTCTTTTAGTCATTTTGATTGATTACACTGTGTCTGCTGTGTTCCTCTGTGGGTTAATCCTGTATGGAACTCTCCACAATTCCTGGACTTGGGTGACAGTTTCCTTCCCTCAGGTTAGAGAACTTTTCAGCTATTTCTTCAAATATTTTCCCAAGCCTGTCTCTTCTCCTTTTGGGACCCTGATCATGCAAATATTAGCGTGCTTTATGTTGTCCCAGAGGTCTCTGAAACTGTCCTCATTTCTCTTCATTCTTTTTTCTTTGTTCAGCAGCAGTGATTTCCACTACTTTGTTTTCCAGCTCATTGATCTGGTCCTCTGCCTCATTTAGTCTATTATTGATACCGTATAGTGTATTTTTCATGTCAGTTATTGTATTCTTTAATTCTGTTTGGTTGTTGTATTTTCTAATTATTTGTTAAAAACTTCTAATTTCTCACTCTGTGCATCCATTCTCCTCACGAGTTCTTTGATCATCTTTATGATCATTACTCCAAATTGTTCCTTGTGTAGATTGCCTATCTATCTCTACATCACTTAGTTGTTCTTCTGCAGTTTTATCTTGTTCCTTTCTCTGACACATATTCCTTTGTCACTTCATTTTGTCTAAATAGTTACTTATATTTTTATGTATGTGGTAGGTTGGTTATGTTTGACCTTGGAGAAATGGCCCTCTATAGGAGACAACCTATGCATCCCAGAAGTGCACTCTCCTCTCTTCACCCAAGGGCAGGGGGCCAGCTGGTCCCAGGATGGTCACTGGCATGCGTTTGTGGACTCAGTCTGAAGGCTGCTGGACTATAGTTTTCTTGCTTCTGGTTTCTGCTCACTGGTGGGTGATGCTAATCTAGAGACTTCTGAAGGACTGGTGCCTGCACCCTGGTGGATGGAGGTGAGTCTTGGTCCTCTGGGGGGCAAGGATGTCTAGAGGTGTGTCTGCAGGTGGCTGTGTGCTCGTGAGGTCTTTAGGAAGCCTGTCTGTTGGGTGGCACTGTTTCCAGGAGAGCTCATGCAGATGAATACTCACTGATAATACCTGCCACCAGTGTCTAAGTCCCCAGGGTGGGCCACAGCTGCACCCCGACTCCCCAGGAGACCCTCTAAGACCATCAGGTATGTCTGGCCCAGGCTCCTTTCAAATTACTGCTTTTGCTCTTGGCCCCAGTGCGCATGAGGTTTTATGTGTACTCTTTTAAGAGTGAAGTCTGTTTTCCCCAATCCTGTGTAGCTTCTGCACTCAAGCCCTGCTGGCCTTCATATCCAAATGCTCTGGGGGCTCCTTTTCCCCAGGCTAGGGGGCCTGATGTGGGACTCAGAACTCTCACTCCTGTGAGAAAATCTCTCTAATTCAATTATGCTCCAGTTGGTGGGTCAACCACCTGGGGGACATGGGATTTGATTATATCATGAATCAGCCCCTCCTATGTGTCTTGTTTTATGTCTTTATGTATCTTTCTGGTAGGTTTCAGTCTTTTTCAACAATGATCTTTCTGCAGGGTGTTGGATTTTGGTGTGCTCCTGAGTGGGGGTGAGCTTAGGGTACTTCTATTCTGCCATCTTGGCCACTCTATAGCTATTTTCTTTATGGTATCGGGGATTACATCAAACATCTTAAAGTTTGAAATAGTAATGGTCAGGAGAAAGTGTCAAAATGGCAGCATAGAAAGACGCGAGCTCACCCCTTCTTACAAAAAACACCAAAATCACAACTAACTTCTAAATAACGATTTAACAAAAAAAAATGCTAGAACAAAAAAGATAACCTGCTTTCACAAAGCAAGAAGAAACCACAATGAGACAGTAGGAGGGTGATAAAATCAACTCCCATACTTGCCAGGTGGGCAACGTATAAAGTGGAAAATAATTATACCACAGAAGTTCTCCCACCGGAATGAAAGTCCTGAGGCCCACATCAGGCTTCCCAGCCTTGAGGTCTGGCAACAGGAGGAGGAGACCCCAGAGGATCTGGCTTTGAGAACCGGTAAGGTTTGATCACGGGAATTCCACAGGACTTGGGGAAACAAAAACTCTACTCTTAGAGGGCACACACAAGGCCTCCTGCACACCATGACCCAGGGAAAAAAGCAGTGACTTCATAAGAGACTGGGCCAAACCCACTTACTAGTATTGGAAGGTCTCCAGCAGAGCCGGGGATGGCTGTGGCCCACTGCAGGGACAAGACACTGGCAGCAGTAGTTCCTGGGAGTACTCATTGGCGTTAACACTCCTGGAGGCCACCATTTTCTCCCAAAAACCTAGCTCCACCCAACAGCCTGTAGGCTCCAGTGCTAGGACACCTTAGGCCAAACAACCAAGGAATAAGACCCAGTTCCACCCACCAGTGGGCAGGAATCAGTCCTTCCCACTGGGAAGCCTGCATAAGCCTCTTAAACAGCCTCATCCACCAGAGGGCAGACAGCAGAAGGAAGAAGAACTACAATTCTGGAGCCTGCAGAACAGAAACCTCAATCAAAGTTACACAAAATGACATGGCAGAGGAATATGTCCCAGGTGAAGTAACAAAACCCCAGAAGAACAATTAAGTGAATTGGAGATAGCCAATCTACTGGAAAAAGAATTCAGAGTAATGATAGTGAAGATGATCCAAGATCTCGGAAAAAGAATGGAGGCACAGATTGAGAGGACACAAGAAATGTTTAACAAAGACCTACCAGAACTAAGGAACAAACAGATGAACAATACAATAACTTAAATGAAAAATACACTAGAAGGAACTGATAGCAGAAAAACTGATAAGTGAGCTGGAAGACATAACGGTGGAAATCACTGCCGCCTAACAGAATAAAGAAAAAAGAATGAAAAGAAATGAAGACAGTATTAGAGACCTCTGGGACAACATTAAAACACCAACATTTGTATTCTAGGGGTCCCAGAAGAACAGAGAAAGGACCTGAGAAAATATTTGAAAACCTCCCTAATATAGGAAAGGAAGCAGTCACCCAAGTCCAGGAAGTGTAGAGTCCCAAGGAGGAACACGCCAAGACACATAGTAATCAATTTGACAAAAATTAAAGACAAAGAAAAAATATTAAAAGCAACAAGGGAAAAGCAACAAATAACATACAAGGAACTCCCATAAGGTTATCAGCTGATTTCTCAGCAGAAACTCTGCAGGGCAAAAGGGAGTGGCACAATATATTTAAAGTGATGAACAGGAAGAACCTACAACCAAGAATATTCTACCCAGCAAGTTTCTCATGCAGATTCGAAGGAAAAATCAAAAAGCTTTAAAGACAAGCAAAAGCTAAGAGAATTCAGCACCACCAGACCAGCTTTGCAACAAATGCTACAGGAAATTCTCTAAGCAGAAAAGGCCACAACTAGAAACAAGCAAATTACGATTGGAAAAGCTCACAGCTAAAGGCAAATATATAGTAAAGGTAGGAAATCAGCTGCACACAAATATGATATCAAAACCAGTTGTGAAACGGTCCCGAGCCGAGGTGTCGCCAGGGCGGTTCTGCACCAGGAACTTTGGGCAGAAGGGCTGGTGTGAGGCCTCTGCCCGTGGCTCCCGGTGAGCAAGTGAAACTAGATGAAGCGCCAAGGCGAAGAAAAAAGCCTCAGAAGCAGCGGATTAAAGCTCCACAATCAACTTGATGTACCTGCATCTGTGGAACACATGAATAGACAACGAATCATCCCAAATTAAGGAGCGGTGTGGATGAAAGGCTCTTGGTGCTGCAGCCAGGAGTTAGTGCTGTGCCTCTGAGGTGGGAGAGCCAACTTCAGGACACTGGTCCACAAGAGGCCTCCCAGCTGCACATAATATCAAACGGCGAAAATCTCCCAGAGATCTCCATCTCAACACCAGCAGGCAGCTTCACTCAACGACCAGCAAGCTACAGTGCTGGACATCCTATGCCAAACAACTAGAAAGACAGGAACACAACCCCACCCATTAGCAGAGAGGCTGCCCAAATTCATAACTCTACAGACACCCCAAAACACACTACCAGACGTGGACCTGCCCACCAGAAAGACAAGATCCAGCCTCATCCACCAGAACACAGGCACTAGTACCCTCCACCAGGAAGCCTACACAATCCACTGAACCAACCTTAGCCACTGGGGACAGACACAAATAACAACAGGAACTACGAACCTTCAGCCTGCAAAAAGGACACCCCAAACACAGTAAGATAAGCAAAATGAAAAGACAGAAAAACACACAGCAGATGAAGGAGCAAGATAAAAACCCACCAGACCTAACAAATGAAGAGGAAATAGGTAGTCTACCTGAAAAAGAATTCAGAATAATGATAGTAAAGATGATCCAAAATCTTGGAAATAGAACAGAGAAAATGCAAGAAACATTTAACAAGGACCTAGAAGAACTAAAGATGAAACAAACAATGATGAACAACACAATAAATGAAATGAAAAATACTCTACATGGGATCAATAGCAGAATAACTGAGGCAGAAGAACGGATAAGTGACCTGGAAGTTAAAATAGTGGAAATAACTACTGCAGAGCAGAATAAAGAAAAAAGAATGAAAAGAACTGAGGACAGTCTCAGAGACCTCTGGGGCAACATTAAACGCACCAACATTCGAATTATAGGGGTTCCAGAAGAAGAAGAGAAAAAGAAAGGGACTGAGAAAATATTTGAAGAAATTATAGTTGAAAACTTCCCTAATATGGGAAAGGAAATAGTTAATCAAGTCCAGGAAGCACAGAGTCCCATACAGGATAAATCCAAGGAGAAATACGCCAAGACACATATTAATCAAACTGTCAAAAATTAAATACAAAGAAAACATATTAAAAGCAGCAAGGGAAAAACAACAAATAACACACAAGGGAATCCCCATAAGGTTAACAGCTGATCTTTCAGCAGAAACTCTGCAAGCCAGAAGGGACTGGCAGGACATATTGAAAGTGTTGAAGGAGAAAAACCTGCAACCAAGACTACTCTACCCAGCAAGGATCTCATTCAGATTTGATGGAGAAATTAAAACCTTTACAGACAAGCAAAAGCTGAGAGAGTTCGGCACCACCAAACCAGCTCTACAACAACTGCTAAAGGAACTTGTCTAGGCAAGAAACACAAAAGAAGGAAAAGACCTACAATAACGAACCCAAAACAATTAAGAAAATGGGAACGGGAACACACATATCAATAATTACTTTAAATGTAAATGGACTAAATGCTCCCACCAAAAGACACAGATTGGCTGAATGGATACAAAAACAAGACGCATATATTTGCTGTCTACAAGAGACCCACTTCAGACCTAGAGACACATACAGACTGAAAGGGGATGGAAAAAGGTATTCCATGCAAATGGAAACCAAAAGAAAGCTGGAGTAGCAATTCTCATATCAGACAAAATAGACTTTAAAACAAAGACTATTAGAAGAGACAAAGAAGGACACTACATAATGATCAAGGGATCGATCCAAGAAGAAGATATAACAATTGTAAATATTTATGCACCCAACATAGGAGCACCTCAATACATAAGGCAAATACTGACAGCCATAAAAGGGGAAATCGACAGTAACACATTCATAGTAGGGGACTTTAACACCCCACTTTCACCAATGGACAGATCATCCAAAATGAAAATAAATAAGGAAACACAAGCTTTAAATGATACATTAAACGAGATGGACTTAATTGATATTTATAGGACATTCCATCCAAAAACAGCAGAATACACATTTTTCTCAAGTGCTCATGGAACATTCTCCAGGATAGATCATACCTTGGGTCACAAATCAAGCCTTGGTAAATTTAAGAAAATTGAAATTGTATCAAGTATCTTTTCCGACCACAACGCTATGAGACTAGATATCAATTACAGGAAAAGATCTGTAAAAAATACAAACACATGGAGGCTAACAATGCACTACTTAATAACAAAATGATCACTGAAGAAATCAAAGGGGAAATCAAAACATACCTAGAAACAAATGACAATGGAGACACGACGACTCAAAATCTATGGGATGCAGCAAAAGCAGTTCTCAGAGGGAAGTTTATAGCAATACAATCCTACCTTAAGAAACAGGAAACAGCTCGAATAAACAACCTAACCTTGCACCTAAAGCAATTAGAGAAAGAAGAACATAAAAACCCCAAAGTTAGCAGAAGGAAAGAAATCATAAAAATCAGATCAGAAATAAATGAAAAAGAAATGATGGAAACGATAGCAAAGATCAATAAAACTAAAAGCTGGTTCTTTGAAAGGATAAACAAAATTGATAAACCATTAGCCAGACTCATCAAGAAAAAAAGGGAGAAGACTCAAATCAATAGAATTAGAAATGAAAAAGGAGAAGTAACAACTGACACTGCAGAAATACAAAATATCATGAGAGATTACTACAAGCAACTCTATGCCAATAAAATGGACAACCTGGAAGAAATGGACAAATTCTTAGAAAGGCACAACCTGCCAAGACTGAATCAGGAAGAAATAGAAAATATGAACAGACCAATCACAAGCACTGAAATTGAAACTGTGATTAAAAATCTTCCAACAAGCAAAAGCCCAGGACCAGATGGCTTCACAGGCGAATTCTATCAAACATTTAGAGAAGAGCTATCACCTATCCTTCTCAAACTCTTCCAAAATATAGCAGAGGGAGGAACACTCCCAAACTCATTCTACGAGGCCACCATCACCCTGATACCAAAACCAGACAAGGATGTCACAAAGAAAGAAAACTACAGGCCAATATCACTGATGAACATAGATGCAAAAATCCTCAACAAAATACTAGCAAACAGAATCCAACAGCACATTAAAAGGATCATACACCATGATCAAGTGGGGTTTATTCCAGGAATGCAAGGATTCTTCAATATACGCAAATCAATCAACGTGATACACCATATTAACAAATTGAAGGAGAAAAACCATATGATCATCTCAATAGATGCAGAGAAAGCTTTTGACAAAATTCAACACCCATTTATGATAAAAACCCTGCAGAAAGTAGGCATAGAGGAAACTTTCCTCAACATAATAAAGGCCATATATGACAAACCCACAGCCAACATCGTCCTCAATGGTGAAAAACTGAAAGCATTTCCACTAAGATCAGGAACAAGACAAGGTTGCCCACTCTCACCACTCTTATTCAACATAGTTTTGGAAGTTTTAGCCACAGCAATCAGAGAAGAAAAGGAAATAAAAGGAATCCAAATCGGAAAAGAAGAAGTAAAGCTGTCACTCTTTGCAGATGACATGATACTATACATAGAGAATCCTAAAGATGCTACCAGAAAACTACTAGAGCTAATCAATGAATTTGGTAAAGTAGCAGGATACAAAATTAATGCACAGAAATCTCTTGCATTCCTATACACTAAGGATGAAAAATCTGAAAGTGAAATCAAGAAAACACTCCCATTTACCATTGCAACAAAAAGAATAAAATATCTAGGAATAAACCTACCTAAGGAGACAAAAGACCTGTATGCAGAAAATTATAAGACACTGATGAAAGAAATTAAAGATGATACAAATAGATGGAGAGATATACCATGTTCTTGGATTGGAAGAATCAACATTGTGAAAATGACTCTACTACCCAAAGCAATCTACAGATTCAATGCAATCCCTATCAAACTACCACTGGCATTTTTCACAGAACTAGAACAAAAAATTTCACAATTTGTATGGAAACACAAAAGACCCCGAATAGCCAAAGCAATCTTGAGAACGAAAAACGGAGCTGGAGAAATCAGGCTTCCTGACTTCAGGCTATACTACAAAGCTACAGTAATCAAGACAGTATGGTACTGGCACAAAAACAGAAATATAGATCAATGGAACAGGATAGAAAGCCCAGAGATAAACCCACGCACATATGGTCACCTTATCTTTGACAAAGGAGGCAGGAATGTACAGTGGAGAAAGGACAGCCTCTTCAATAAGTGGTGCTGGGAAAACTGGACAGCTACACGTAAAAGTATGAGATTAGATCACTCCCTAACACCATACACAAAAATAAGCTCAAAATGGATTAAAGACCTAAATGTAAGGCCAGAAACTATCAAACTCTTAGAGGAAAACATAGGCAGGACACTCTATGACATAAATCACAGCAAGGTCCTTTTTGACCCACCTCCTAGAGAAATGGAAATAAAAACAAAAGTAAACAAATGGGACCTAATGAAACTTAAAAGCTTTTGCGCAGCAAAGGAAACCATAAAGAAGACCAAAAGACAACCCTCAGAATGGGAGAAAATATTTGCAAATGAAGCACCTGACAAAGGATTAATCTCTAAAATTTATAAGCAGCTCATGCAGCTTAATAACAAAAAAACAAACAACCCAATCCGAAAATGGGCAGAAGACCTAAACAGACATTTCTCCAAAGAAGATATACAGAGTGCCAACAAACACATGAAAGAATGCTCAACATCACTAATCATTAGAGAAATGCAAATCAACACTACAATGAGATATCATCTCACACCAGTCAGAATGGCCATCATCAAAAAATCTAGAAACAGTAAATGCTGGAGAGGGTGTGGAGAAAAGGGAACCCTCTTACACTGTTGGTGGGAATGTAAATTGATACAGCCACTGTGGAGAACAGTATGGAGGTTCCTTAAAAAACTACAAATAGAACTACCATATGACCCAGCAATCCCACTACTGGGCATATACCCTGAGAAAACCATAATTCAAAAAGAGTCATGTACCAAAATGTTCATTGCAGCTCTATTGACAATAGCCCAGAGATGGAAACAACCTAAGTGTCCATCATTGGATGAATGGATAAAGAAGATGTGGCACATATATACAATGGAATATTACTCAGCCATAAAAAGAAACAAAATTGAGCTATTTGTAATGAGGTGGATAGACCTAGAGTCTGTCATACAGAGTGAAGTAAATCAGAAAGAGAGAGACAAATACCGTATGCTAACACATATATATGGAATTTAAGGAAAAAAATGTCATGAAAAAACTAGGGGTGAAACAGGAATAAAGACACAGACTTACTACTAGAGAATGGACTTGAGGCTATGGGGAGGGGGAAGGGTAAACGGTGACAAAGCGAGAGAGAGGCATGGACATATATACACTACCAAACGTAAGGTAGATAGCTAGCGGGAAGCAGCCGCATAGCACAGGGAGATCAGCTCGGTGCTTTGTGACTGCCTGGAGGGGTGGGATAGGGAGGGTGGGAGGGAGGGAGATGCAAGCGGGAAGAGATATGGGAACATATGTATATATATAACTGATTCATTTTGTTGTGAAGCTGAAACTAACATACCATTGTAAAGCAATTATACTCCAATAAAGATGTTAAAATGAAAAAAAAAAAAAACCAGCAATTGTGAGGAGAGCACAAATGCAGTATCTTGAAAATGCATCTAAAATTAAAAGACCAGCAACTTACAACAATCTTGATTATACATACATGGCTATATCCAAACCTCATGGTAACTGCAAACCAAAAATCTACGATAGATAAACACACACACAAAAGAAAAAGGAATCCAAACATAACACTAAAATTAGTCATCGAATCACAAGAAAACAAAAGAGGAAGGGAAGAAAGACCTACAAGAACAAATCCAAAACAATTAACAAAATGGCAATAAGAACATACACATTGATGAATACCTTAAATGTAAATGGATTAAATGCTCTGAGCAGAAGACATAAGCTGGCTGAATGGATACAAAAACAAGACCCATATATATGTCTACAAGAGACCCACTTCTGATCTAGCGACACATACAGACTGAAAGTGAGGGGATGGAAAAAAGTATTCCACACAAATAGAAATCAAAAGCAAGCTGGAGTAGCAATACTCCTATTAGACAAAATAGGCTTTAAAATAAAGACTTATAAGAGACAAAGGACACTACATAATGATCAAGGCATCAATCCAAGAAGAAGATATAACAATTGTAAATATATATGCACCAAACACAGGAGCACGTCAATATGTAAGGCAAATATTGAGTTGGCCAAAAAGTTCGTTCGCATTTTTCTGTAATATCTTATGAATAACCTGAATGAACTTTTTAGCCAACCCAATACTAACATCCATAAAGGGAGAAATCGACAGTGGGGGACTTTAACACCCCACTTTCATCAGTGGACAGGTCATCCAGACAAAATCAAAAAGGAAACACAGGCCTAGATGACACATTAGACCAGATGGACTTAACTGATATTTATAGAGCATTCCATCCAAAAGCAGCAGAATACACATTCTTCTCATGTGCACATAGAACATTCTCCAGGAGTGATCACATGCTCAGCCACAAATCGAGCCCCAGTAAATTTAAGAAAATTTAAATCATATCAAGCATCTTTTCATATCACAATGCCATGACATTAGAAATCAACTACAAGAAAAAGAAAAAAACTAAAAAACACAGACACATGGAGGCTAAACAATGTGCTACTAAACAACCAATGGCTCACTGAAGAAATCAAAGAGGAAACCAAAAAATACCTAGAGACAATCAAAATGAAAGCATGACAATCCAAAACCTATGGGACACAGTAAAAAGTTCTAAGAGGGAAGTTTATAGCAATATAATCTTACCTCCAGAAACAAGAAAAATCACAAATAAAAAACCTAATGTCACACCTAAAGCAACTAGTGAAAGAAGAACAAACAAAACCCAAAGTTAGTAGAAGGAAAGAAATCATAAAGATCAGAGCAGAAATAAATGAAACAGAAATGAAGAAGAGAAAATATCAATGAAACTAAAAGCTGGTTCTTTGAAAAGATAAATGAAATTGATAAATCTTTAGCAAGACTCATCAAGAAAACAAAAGGAGAGGGCCCCAATCAATAAAATTAGAAATGAAAAAGAAGTTACAGTGGACACCACAGAAATTCATAGGATCATAAGAGACCATTATAAGCAAGTATAAGCCAATCAAAATGGACAACCTGGAAGAAATGAACAAGTTCTTAGAAAGGTACAGTCTCCCAAGGCTGAACCAGAAGAAATAAAAAATATGAACAGACCAGTCACAAGTACTGCAATTGAAACTGTGATTTTAACAAACAAAAGTCCAGGATCAGATGGCTTCACAGTCAAATTCTATCAGACATTTAGAGAAGAGTTACACCTATCCTTCTGAAACTATTCCAAAAAATCACAGAGGAAGGAATACTCCCAAACTCAGTTTATGAGGCCACCATCACCCTGATACCAAGTTAAAGATACCATAAAAAAAGTTACAGGCAAGTTATCACTGATGAACACAGACGCAAAAGTCCTCAACAAAATACTAGCAATCTGAATCCAACAATATATTAAAAGGATCATAACACCATGATCAAGTGGGATTTATCCCAGGGATTCAAGGATTTTTCAATATCCGCAAATCAATCAGTATGATACACCTCATCAACAAATCAAAGAATAAAAGCCACATGACCATCTCAATATATGCAGAGAAAGCTTTTGAAAAAGTGCAACACCGATTTATGATAAAAACTCTCCAGCAAGTGGGCATAGAGGGAACATACCTCAACATAATTAAGACCATGTATGACAAACCTACAGCTAACATCATACTCAACAGTGAAAAAGCTGAAAGCATTTCCTCTAAGATCAGGAACAAGACAAGGATGTCCTCTCTCACCACTATTATTGAACACAGGTTTGGAAGTCCTAGTCAAGGCAATCAGAGAAGAAAAATAAAAGGAATCCAAATTGGAAAAGAAGAAGTAAAACTGTCACTGTTTGCAGATGACACGAAACTATACATAGAAAATCCTAAAGATGCTACCAGAAAACTACTAGAGCTCATCAATAAATTCAGTAAAGTTTCAGGATAAAAAATTAATAAGCAGAAATCTGTTGCACTAACAATGAAAGATCAAAACGAGAAGTTAAAGAAACAATCCCATTTACCATTTCATCAAAAAGAATAAAATATCTATGAATAACCTACCTAAGGAAACAAAAGACCTGTACTCCGAAAACTATAAGACACTGATGAAAGAAATCAAAGATGGCACAAAGAGATGGAAAGATACACCATGTTCTTGGATTGGAGGAATCAATTCTGTCAAAATGACTATACTACCTGAGGCAATCTACAGATTCAGTGCAATCGCTATCAAAAATTACCAGTGGCATTTTTCACAGAACTAGAACAAAACAATCAAACTTTGGAGACACAAAAGACCCCGCATAGCCAAAGCAATCATGAGAAAGAAAAACGGTGCTGGAAGAACCGGATTAGACTAACCAGATTAGTCTCCAAAATTTACAAACAGCACAGTGTCAAAAAAACAAACAACCCAATCGAAAACTGGGCAGAAGACCTAAATAGACATTTCTGCAAAGACGACGTACAGGTGGTCAGGAGGCACATGAAAAGATGCTCAACACCACTAATTATTAGAGACATGCAAATCAAAACTACAATGAGATATCACCTCACACCAGTCAGAATGGCCATCATCAAAAAATCTACAAACAATAAATGCTGAAGAGGGTGTGGAGAAAAGGGAACCCTCCTGCACTGTTGGTGGGAATGTAAATTGATACAGCCACTATGGAGAACTGTATGGAGGTTCTTTATAAAACTAAACATAGAGCTACCATAGGATCCAGCAATCCCACTCCTGGGCATATATCTGGAGAAAAAACTTAGTTCAAAAGGATAGGTGCTCCCCAGTGTTCATTGCAGCACTGTTTACAACAGCCAGGAAATGGAAGCAACCTGAATGTCCATCACAGCTGAATGGATAAAGAAGATATGGTACATATTACTCAGACATTAAAAAGAATGAAATAATGCCATTTGCAGCAACAGGGATGGACATGGAGATTATCATACTAAGTGAAGTAAGTACAGAGAAAGACAATAGCACTTACATGCGGAATCTTAAAAAAGAAAAAAAAGATACAAATGAACTTATTTACAAAACAGAAACAGACTCACAGACTTAGAGAACAAACTTATGATTACCAGGGAGTGGAAGGGTGGGGGGGAGGGATAGACTGGGAATTTGGGATTGACATGTACACACTGCTGTATTTCAAATAGATAACCCAAAAAGGACCTACTGTATAGCACAGGGAACTCTGCTCAGTATTCTGTAATAACCTAAATGGGAAAAGAATCTGAAAAAGAATAAATACATGTATATGTATAACTGAATCACTTTGCTGTACACCTGAAATTAACACAACATTGTTAATCAACTATACTCCAATATAAAATAAAAATTTTTAAATCTTAAAGTTAAAATAATCTATTTTAAATGAACTTAAATTCAACTGCATACAAAAAACTGTTTCATGTCTCCACTCTTCCAGTTATTGATGTCACAAATTACATATTTTTATATTGTGTGCCCATAACATAGATTTGCTACAATACTTTCATCTTTTGAACTCTATACCATAATTAAAAGTGATTTATGTACCAACACTACAATAATACCACAGTATCCTCTATTTGTCTATATACTCACCTTTATCAGAGAGCTTTATATTTTCATATGGTCCCATGCTGTTATCAGGCATCCTTTCATTTCAAGTCAAAGCACTTCCTTTAGCATTTCTTACAGGGCAAGTCCAGTGGTGAGGAAATCCTTCAGCTTTTGTCTATCTAGGAAAGCTTTGTTTTCTCCTTCCCATTTGAACAACAGCTCTGCAATATGATATAATATTCTTGGTGTTTTTTCATTCAATGCTTTGAAAATCTCATCGTACTCCCTTCTGACCACTAAGGTTTCTACTGAGAAATCTGCTGATCATCTTACAGCAGCTCCCTTTTACAAGTCACTTTTCTCATGCTGCTTTCAAGATCCACTCTGTCTCTGGGTTTGATTATATGTCTCAATGTGACTCTCTTTGGTTTTATTATTTGGAATTTGTTAAATTTCTTGCATTTCTATGTCCATTTCTTTCCTCAAATTGGTGATGTCTTCAGCCATAATTTCTTCAGATAGGCTTACCAGTCTGCTATTTCTGCCATAACAAAATACCACAGAGTAGGTGTCTTAAATTATTTTCTCACAGTTCTAGAGGCACTAAGTCCAAGATTAAGGTGTTGTCAAGGTTGGTTTCTTCTTGGCTTGTAGACAGCTGCTTTCATACTGTGTCCTCAGATGGCCTTTCCTCTGTGTACAGCAGAGCTCACTGGGGTTTTTTCCTTTTTGTATAAGGACACCACCTTATGATCTCAGTTAACCTTAATTATCTCCTTAAAGGCCCCATCTCCAAACACAGTTACATCAAGAGATTAGGGCTCAAAATATGAATGGGGCAGTACAGTTTGGTTCATAACATTCTGCCTCCTGACCCCCAAAAGTTCATGTTCTTCTCACATGAAAAATACATACACCACATCCCAACAGCCCCCAAGTTTTAACCCATTCCAGTATCAATTCCAAGTCCAAAGTCTCATCTAGATATCATCTGAACAGGTATAGGAGAGATTTTAGGAACAATTCATCTGGAGACAAAATTTCTCTCCAGCTTTGAACCTGTTAAACCAGACAGGTTATCTGCTTACAAAATACAGTGATGGGACAGGCATAGGATAGGCATTCCCATGCCAAAAGGAGGAAACTGGGAAACAGAAAATGGTGCTGTGTCCCCCGAAGGACAAAAACCTAGCAATGCATATTCCACTAGACCTTAAGGCTCAAAGAGAATCCTCTTTTGCTGGGTGTTCTACCCTCCAGGCCCCCTGGGAAGGCAAAATCACCCCCACACCCCTAAGCAGTAGCCCACGCCTGTGGCTCTTTGCAGCAGCAGCCTGGTTTGTAGAAACTGAGGAAGTGGCTCCACTCTCTGAAACCGAGGAGGAAACAGCCTTGTTCACTGGGCCTGTATGCACTGGATTTGTGGCAGGTGTGGATCCAGGTGTGGCAGCCCTGATGATCTCTGAATTGCCTTTGGGGTCATTCTTCCCTTTTCTTGAACGATAAAGTTGTATGCAGCTCAATAGCTTTATGGTCTGCGGATACTAAAACAAAGAAGTCTGAAAGCTCTCCTTTTCTGCTGGTATAATCCCACCTCTATTCCTGGCTTCAGTTGAGATGGCTGATTAAATCCATGAGTAATCTCTATGGAGTGACTGTCCAGCCACACCCTTGGGGTTCTCTCCAGAACACACTTTCTCATTTTTTTGCAATACTGACAGGCTGAGAATTTTTAAATCTTCAAGTTTTGATTTATTTTTGCTTATAGCTCCTTCAAATCAATCTAGACTTCTTCTAGCATGCACCTCAAAACTCCTCCAGCTTTGACCCATCACCTCATCCTAAAAGCACTTCTAGATTTCTAGGTATTTGTAATAACAGCACCCCACATCTTGGTACCAAAATCAGTATTAGTCTGCTAGGGCTGCCATAACAAAATACCACAGACTGGGTTGCTTAAACAACAAAAATGCATTTTCTCACAGTTCTAGAGGCAAAAAGTCCAAGATCAAGGTGCCATCAGGGTTGGTTTCTGGCCTCTATTCCTGGCTTGCAAGGAGCTGTCTTCTCACTGTGTCCTCACATGGCCTTTCCTCAGGGCTCATACAAAGAGAGAGAAAACTCTGTTTCTTCTTCTTATAAGAACGATCAGTTCTAAAAGATTAGTGCTCTTATCCTCATGACCTCATTTAATCATAATTACGTTCTTAAAGGCCCCACCTTCAAATACAGTCACACTGGGGGTTGGGGCTTCAAACAGGAATTTGTGGAGGTAGGGGGCACAATTCAGTCCATGACAGATCCTCTGCCTTCTTCTCTCTTCTCATTTCAGGACTCCTACAAAGCATATGTCCACTTGATGGTGCCCCCTAAATCCCTTCATTTTTCTTCATTCTTTTTTCTTTTTGTCCCCGAGTTGGTCTCTTGAAATGGCCTATCTTCCAGTTCACTGATCCATTCGTTCTTCTTCCTGGTCCCAGTGTGCTGTTGAACCATCTAGTGAATTTTTAATTCAGTTAAAGTATTCTTCCGCTCCAGAATTTGTTTGATTCCTTTTTATAGTTTGTCTCTTTGTGATTGTCTCATTTTGTTCATGCACTGATTACCTCATTGCATTTACTTTTCTATTTGAGCATCTATAATACTTTTATTTTGAATTATACGTCACAGATCTCTGTTTCCGTTTTCTGGAGATTATTTTTTTTCCTTTGCACATGTTTCCCTGTTAGTTTTTATGCCTTCTGTTGAAATGTAGGCATTTGAAAGAACATCCGGCTCTCCCAATCTTTGCAGACTAGCTACATACAAGGGGACACCTTCAACCTTTGTGTACTGTTGGTGGAAATGTAAATTGGTACATACACTATGGAAAACAGTATGGAGGTTCCTCAAAAAATTAAAAATATAATTACTATATGACCCAGCAATCCCACTTCTGGGTATATATCCAAAGGGAATAAAAACAGGACATCCAAAAGACAGAACAGTACCATGTTCATTGCAGCATTATTCACAATAGACAAAATATGGAAACAACCTAAGTCTCCATCAACAGATGAACGGATAAAGAAGATGTGGGGGCCATGAGAAAGAATGAAGTCCTGCTATTTGTGATAACACGGACAAACCGTAAGGGCATTATGCTAAGTCAGCCAAGTCAGACAGAGAAAGACAAATACCATATGATCTCACTCATATTTGGAACTTAAAAAGCCTAACTCATAGAAATAGAAAGTACAATGGTGTTTACCAGGGACTGAGGGTAGGGGAACTGGGGAGATGTTGTTTAAGGGTATAAACTTGCAACTAGTAAATGAATAAATTTTGGAGATCTAATGCACTACAGTGATTATACTCAGTAATACTATATTATAAACTTCTAAGTTGCTAAGAGACCAGATCTTAATTGTCCTCACTTCAAAAAGAAATGATAATTATGTGGTGTGACAGTGGTGTTAGCTAACACTGCAGTGGTAATCATATTGCAATATATAAATCAACACATTGTATACCTTAAACTTATACCATGTTGTATGTCAATTATATTTCACTTTTTAAAGGAGATATCACAAGGAAAATTAGAAAATATCTAGAGACAAATGAAAACACAACATTGCAAAAATTATGGAATGCAGTTAAATAGTGTTAAGAGGGAAATTTACAGCTGCAAATTCTTACATTGACGAAGATTACAAAACCAACAATCTAACTTTATATATTAAGAAAACTAGTAAAAGAAGAACAAATTAACCCAAAGCTAGCAGAAGGAAAGAAATAATATAGATTAGAGCAGAGATAAACAGAGAATAGTAAAACAGTAGAGAAAATCAATAAAACAAAGATTGGTTGTTGGAGAAGATCAACAAAATTGACAAAACTTTATTAGCTAGATAAGCTAAGAAGAAAACAGAGAAGACCCAAATTACTAAAATTAAACATGAAGAGGGGACACTACAACTGATGCTACAGAAATAAAAAGGAATGTAAGAGAATACTATGAACAATTATATGGCAACAAATTGGGTAATCTAGAAAATGGAAAAATTCCTAGAAACGTACAACCTGTCCACATTGAATCTGGAAAAAAATAAAAAATCTAAACACAACTGTAACTAATAAGGAAATTGAAGCAGTAATCAAAAACTTCCCAACAAAGAAAACTCCAGGGGACTTCCCTGGTGGCACAGTGGTTGAGAGTCCACCTGCTGATGCAGGGGACATGGGTTCATGCCCCGGTCCGGGAGGATCCCACATGCCGCGGAGCGGCTGGTCCTGTGAACCATGGCCGCTGAGCCTGCGTGTCCGGAGCCTGTGCTCCGCGGCGGGAGAGGCCACAGCAGTGAGAGGCCCGCGTACCACAAAAAAAAAAAGAAAGAAAGAAAACTCCAGGACCAGACAGCTTCACTGGTGAATTCTACCAAACATTTAATGAAGAATTAACACAAATCCTCCTCAAATTCTTCAAAAAAAAGTAAAGAGGTAATGCATCTTAACTAATTATATGACTAAAAAGACCAGTATCCCTGATGAATACTGATGTAAAAGTACTCAACAAAATGCTAGCAAAATGAATTCAATAACATATTAAAAGAATTATATATTAGGACCAGTTAAAACTTATTCCTGGGATGCAAGGATGTTTCAGCACATGAACATCAATTAATGGGATACACCATATTAACAAAATGAAGGACAAAAACCACATGATCATCTCAACAGATGCAGAAAAAGCATCTGACAAAATTCAACATCCTTTCATGATAAAGATACTCAACAAACTGCATTTATAAGGACTATATCTTGACATAACTAAGGCCATATGTGACAAACCCACAGCTAACATATACTCAGTGGTGAAAAGTTTAAAGCTTTTTTATCTGAGATCAAGAATAAGACAAGAATGCCCACTCTCACCACTCTTATTTAACACAGTACTAAAAGACCTAGCCAGAGGAATCAGGCAAGAAATTAAAACAGATGGCATGCAAATCAGAAAGGAAGAAGTAAAACTGTCTACTTAGAGATGACATGATCTTATATATAGAAAATCCTAAAGACTCCACCAAACTAGTAAGTGAATTCAGGAAAGTTACAGGATAAAAAACAACATAAAAAAATCAGTGGCATTTCTATTCATTAATAACAAATTATCCAAAAATTAAAGAAAGCAAACTCATTTATAATAACATTGGAAACAATACAATACTTTGGAATAAATTTAACCAAGGAGGTGAAAGATCTGTACACTGCAAACTGTAATACACTGGTGAAAGAAATTAAAAACAACACAAATGAATGAAAAGATATACTGTTTTCATGAACTGGAAGAATTAATATTGTTAAAATATCCAGACAACCCAAAGTAACCTATAGATTCAATGCAGTCTCTATCAAGATTCCAATGGTATGTTCTACAGAAAAGAAAAAAAACCCTCAAATTCTTATGGAACCACAAAAGACTCTGAATAGCCAAAGCAATCCTGAGAAAGAAGAACAAAGCTGGAAGCATCACACTTCCTGATTTCAAAGTATACTACAAATACTATATAGTATTCCAAGTGGAATGGTACTGGCATAAAAAGACCAATGGAACAGAATCAAGAGCCCAGAAATAAGTCATCACATATATTGTCAAGTAATATTTGACAAAAGCGCCAAGAATACTCAATGGAAAAAAGACAGTCTCTCCGATAAATGCTGGTGGAAATACTGGATATTCACAAGCAAAAGAATGAAACTGGACTCCTATCTTCCACCACTCAAAAATGAACTTGAAGTGGATTAACAACTTAAATGTAAGACCTTAAACCATAAAACTCCTAGAAGAAAACAAAGGGGAAAAGTTCCTTGACACTGGTCTTGGCAATAATTTTATGGATTATACTTTATGACAACTACAGTATAAGCAACAAAAGTAAAAAGATAATAAGTGGGACTACAACAAACTGTAAAGCTTCTGTACAGTGAAAGAAACAATCAACAATATGAAAAGGCAACCAACAGAATGGGAGAAAATATCTGCAAACCACATATCTGATAAGCAGTTAATATCCAGAATACATAAAGAACTCATGTAACTCAATGGCAAAAAATGTACAGGTAAAAATAAACCAATCCATTTAAAAATGAGCAGAAGACCTGAATAGACGTTTTTTCAAAAAGAGATTCAAATTGCCAAAGGTACATGAAATGTGGTCATCACCACTCATCATCAGGGAAATGCAAATCAAAGCCAAAGTGAAACAGAGATCAAGATAGCAGAGCAGGACGTCAAGCCTACCTCCCCTTCATAAACAAATCAAAAATACAACTATATGTGGAGCAACTCTTGCTGAAAATGACCTGGAGACTGGCAGAACAGCTCTTCTACAACCAAGGACATAAAGAAAGATCTACAGAGTCTGGTTCCAGACTGGGGGATGGGGGGTGAGAAGCGATGTGGTCAGGACCTGCACCCTTGGCAGGGGACCCATAAGAGGAGGGGGCTATCACCAGCACTGGGAACCTCCCTGGGGAGGGTTTGGAGCCACATATTAGGAACCCCAACCCTGGGGTACAGTTCTGGGAAGAGGAACCCCCTTAGGTGGTTTGAAAATCAGTGGCACTTACAGGGGTGTAAGAAACTGAGGCTCTGCTTCTGAAGAGTACACGCACAGACCCACTTACTCTCAGTCACAGGCACAAAGGGAGCAGACTGAAGACTGCCTGGGGCCCTGGCCAGCTTGCAAGGACCCCCCCAGCATGGTCCATGTACCAGGCTCCTGTTCCAGCCCCTTTTTCCCCAGCACTGCTCCCCACTAAGGTGGAGGCTGCCATTGCCAACAAGAGTGTGCACACTTGGAGAGATGCCAGCCCTGCCTCTGAACAGGCTGGAGACAGCCACTGCCAGCCTATGCTTTGGTGCATACACTCAGGAGGAAGTGAGGCTAGCTCCAGGGCACTAGTCCCTATGCACACTTGGGAGGAGGTAGGGCCAGCTCAGAGGTGGGCACCAACCCAGCCTCTAACCAAGGCATACCTACTGGGTGAAAAAGTGAAACCAGCACAGAAGTGAAGCCCCAAGCCCTCAGGCCCTGGCCACAACCCTAACCAAGGAGGAGACTACCATCACACCAGGAGAAACCCAACTCCGTCAGGGGTTCTGCTCCAGCCTCTTGGGCCCCCATCCAATAGGGCTTGTAACAGCCACTGAGCAGAGAAGCCCGGCTTGCACCTGGCTCTAGCTCTAGCCCCTCCAATTCCAGCCCCACCTCCCACCAGGGTGGTGGCTGCCAGCACACCCCTAGGGAAGATGCAGCCTGTGTTCACTTTAGATCCAGTTCGCACCAAATCTGCTGGGTACATGCAAACTACATAGGGACATTCACAGAAGAACACATCTTCAAGACCAGGATAGGTAATGGTTTCACTTAATTTCATAGAGACAGAAAAATTAAAATGAAAAGACAGAGGAATATGTTTCAAATGAAAGAACGGAAAAAAGCCCTTGAAAAAAAACCCTAATGAAACAGAGATAAATAATTTACCTGAAAAAGAGTTCAAAGCAACAGTAAAAGAATGCTAACTGAACTTGGGAAAAGAATAGATGAACACAGTGAGAATTTTAACAAAGAACTAGAAAATATAAAAAAGAACCTGTAAGAGCTGAAGAGTACACTAGTAGGAATTAACAGCAGATTAGGTGATACAGAAGAATGCATAAGCAACCTAGAACACAGACTAATGGAAATCACCCAATCAGAAAAGCAAAAAAAAAAAAACAAAAAAAAGTAAGGATAGTTTAAGGGGCCTCTGAGACAGCTTCAAGTGTACTAACATTCACATTATAGAGGTCCCAGAAGGAAAAGAGAGAAAGGGGTAGAACATGTATTGGATATTATAAGCTGAAAACTTCCCAAACCTGAAGGAGGCAACATTTCCAAGTACAGGAAGCACAGAGAATCTCAAACAAGGTGAACCCAAAGAGACCCACACCAAGACATATCATAATTAAAATGGCAAAAGTCAGAGATAATTTTAATGGCAGCAAGAGAATGGAACGACATAAAACTATCACATTTTTCTGCAGAAACGTTTCAAGTGCTGAAAGAGAAAAACCACAACCCAGGATACTCTACCCATCAAGGTGTATCACTGCAAATGCTGCTAGGTAGGTAGTAGTGGTAACTCAGGGAGATGAATCCCACCTATTCAACAAATACTTACGGTCACCTACTTACTTCATGACAGACGTTGTTCTAGGGATTCAATGATGAATCAAAACACACAGGGTCCTATATTCTTGGAGCTATCAAATCTAGGGATAAGACAGAAACATCAACTACAAAGGACGTGTGGGAGGATTGAGATGTGAAAGTGGAGATGGAAATGGGGGCGTTGGGACAAGATAATCAAATCCATGTTTTAAAATGGTTGCCGAGGGGCCAGTTACTTAGCTACTGAAGGAGACCTGAATGTTGGTCTATCGCCCAGGAATAATTCTGATCAGTAAGCAACATTAACATAACATTGTTATCAATAAGTAACATCAACAACATATCACCTACTACACATTAAACTGAAGACAATGCTGTCTTCTAACAGTTCTATAAACTATTACAGTAATGAATAAAATTATGGGATTTAAATATTCAGAACAGTGTTTCCTCTCACAAAGTGATCCTTAATTAACTCTTGTTTAATATACCAGTCTATTTTAGAATTAGTCCTGAGACCAGAAAACCCAGAGTAGGTAGAACACAAGTAAAATTAAATGAAATACCACTAAATACTTTCGTGGAGACTCTATATCCTTGAAAAATTCATGTAAGATCTTAACATAGTTAAGATCCAGTGAAGACTTAAGATTGTAGAAGGAAATTAAATAAAAAGATAGTTACTACCTGTGGATTTAACTAATATTCGTCTTGTGATTCACCCTAGCATCTTGTACATTTTGATATGTATGACAGCTTACCACCCTCACAGTGGTGGAGGCTTAATGGGCCATCTCATCTAATCCAGCCTCAAAATCTGCTCCCACGGATCACTCACTCAGAAGCCACTTCCACATCTGCCTAAATTCTCAAGAGAATCCTGGGACGCGAGAGCTGTCCGGAGAACCAGTGGACTGTCTCTATAGGCTCCAGAAGAGTCCTGGAGATACTTGCTGTTTCTGAACTCCTGTGAACTTATTAGGTCAGAAATAACTTAAGTTTTCAAGGACACAGGCAAAAAAACAAAGACAAATGGCCTCTATTCAGTAAGGTTACCTCTCAAACTCTAGTAAGCAACAGAGGAGTGGGAAAAAGACAATTCCAAAATCAGAAGTTGACCACAGTGCTTTTTAACTAGTATGATGAAGTGTTCTTGTGGCTCAGGGTCTTATCTGGGCGTGTTTATCAAAGAATTTATGAAGTTTTATCCTCTGCAAAAGAGTAAGAAAACTTTGTAAAATGTCAGAGAATCACTGCAAAATATGCCACTATTGACACTTAGGCATGATACCTAACATTTCATAAATTTTCAAAATAAGGAGTTTGAATGAAAAAAAAATTTACAACTGTTATTTTCTTTCAGGACTCATTAACTTTTGGAAAGTACTTCACTGGAGGTCAAAATGTACTATTTGCTAGGAAAATAAAAAATATTTTAGTGACAAAGTTCTATGTGGTTTCAAAGCTAATTATCAATCTCTTTGACTGTGTTTTGAACCTGCCAGTTTTAAGCCTAAAATTATTCAAATGCCAATGCTGTTATGGTCAGCATGAGAAATAAATTCTATACAATTTCTCCAGCTTCCAAATAAAAGGATTTCTATAGTCAGAAAATCTGTTTATAAATTATAATATAAAATTAAAAATTCACCATATTTCAGCATCAAAAACATATGCCAGGAAAAAGAATCATGTATTGAATATAACAGAAAATAGGCTCTGTTCCTATTTATAAAAAAATCTCATTATAAAAGTAAACTGGTGGAGCAGAAATATGGTATTCAGTTCATCGGGTTATGCCTCAGGTGTAAGGAAATGCGTTGAACCAAGCGGCAGTGTGGGTGGTGGGAATGGAAAATGAAACAGGTGAAATGGATAGTTCATGAAAGAGGTAATTTTCCTCATAAAGATGTATAATTCTCAACTGAAAGATGATTTAGTCTAAGCCAGGAAATACATTTAAGTGGAACAGGTAAAAAAGATACCCATTTTTTTAAATGGGAGGGCACTGCAAATGTGAGAGGCTGGTAAAGTTGAAACTTTTAGCACAGTCCTCTCCCCAAATCTCTGACACTTATTGTATTGCTCCAGGAAGGGATGTATTTCTTTCAATAAGCTTCACACAAGTATTTTTTATGGATACATATACTTTCTAACATAAATAAACCAAAGCCAAATGAAAACAGAAACTTATCAGAAACGTAACAATTCCCTGTCTATATCTTAAATAAAATGATATAATTTCCAGCTTCTAGTTAATAGCTCTAAGAGGATGTTCATAAAGAGTTAATTCTGCTTAATACAGGGATGAAACCTATCTCCTAGGGAGGTAAGAGAAGGGTGGGGAGAGAAGGGGATTTAGCCAATACTGTATGGAGAGCCCAGAGACAGTCTGAAATTTTGTTTTACCATCTCTCTCCCTCCTTCCCTTCCTTCTTTCCTTCTCTCTTTTAGTCTAAGTAAAATACCCAATGACCAGGAATTTTCTGTCAATCTCTTTAAGCTATAAAAATTTTAGGCACACAAACTGACAAAATATATAAAACCCAAACATCCAATTTAAATATTTTAGGCATTTTTATTTAATAAATAACTTCAGTAAATAGCATTGTAAAAAGTGAACTGTTAAAATTAAAAGGCACTTAAAATAGAATGTGGCTAGTATGAAACCAAACAGGAAATTCAAACAGTGAGAAGTAAATATACAGTTGTCTGTTACATCACTAATTGAAATTAAGAATTGCTTAACTGATGGCTGTTGCATAAACCATAGTACAATTTCACATGGTCATTAAAAAGGCAAATGTACAGCTAAAACATCAATGAAAAAGTACTGATAACAAAAGTCTTACCCAAAATTGCAAACAAATACATTAAAAGATTAGAAGAGGTGATAAAAAGCACCAGGCTTTAAACAAAATAAAATGAATAAAATAAAATAAATTCACCCAGAGGTCCCCAATTCAGCAAATACTATGTAAATTAAGGCCTTTATATAAATCAAGGACTTTTTTTTTGCAGAAAATTCCCCAATACTTTTAAACAAGGCTTGGATTTAAAAACAGAAGGCATAAAAGTTACCAAGATTAAGTAACTCTTGAAATGGCACACAGGTTTTAAAGCTATGTTTTCCCTTCCTAACTCTCTGACTTTTCCCATGGCCTTTGTAGATCAAACATTTCATTATTTTACACAAGCAACTCCCAACATACTCATCTTTCAGATACATCATGTTATCAGTCATGTCTAATAAGGAAAATAACAAATTTAAAACAATTCTAAACTAGCTAGAAGGACATTCACTTTGGATTCTGTATAACTGAAAAGTGACATATCTGCAAAGCAAGAAATCAGTTTTAATACTTGATTAAGAGAAACTCTCATCATACTCATTACTTTAACTACTGCCCTTTCAATCACTCTAGAAATATCGCTTAATCCACTAAGAGCTGGATTTCAACAGTCCAGGAGGAAAAGGTCAAAAGGCACAATGCAACCTTAGATGATAAGGATAACCATCCTGTCTCAAGTCTTCTGTCAGTCCCTGGCATTGATTATAACATTATTTTCAAAATAATAAAAAAATTTTCAAATTATACATATTGTACATTTTCAGAACCTGCCCAAGAGAGAACCACAGCAACACTGCCCTGAAACTACCTTACTGTGGGTGTGGAATTACTACTTTGCACTCAGTGTTGTGGATACGCACTGGCAGCGCTCATTTTCCCTCATACTTCGGATTGACAACAGTTGTCACAGCACTCTTATAAATAGGATTTTCACCCTAAAAAAAAGAGAAAAGTTATCAGCCACTCTACTGAAGTCATGTAACATTATTTATAAGACAATATTAAAAGTAAAGATCGTTTTCATAAGTCATTTCCATTTTATCTGTCCAGGCATCACACTGAATTTTTTAAAAGGCATTAAAAAGTTTACACAAAATTTGAAAATGAAAGCTTTGCCCTACAAGTCTAAAGGTACCCCTGTCATCTGGCATTATTTCCTTTCTGACCCATTCCTCCACTGGAGGGCATGCTGTTAACGGCTTCTCTCTTTTAAACTGGTTTTGAATGGCTGTCTTGAAACTAATTTTGAACTTAAGGAATTCTTCTGCCATCAACTGCCTGATTCTTAACCCTTTACTGTGCACAAAGGTGCTTGATAATGAAGACTCCTTGGCTTTTCACCTCTGTGAGGGAGATATTCTTCTGAGGCTCTGCCACAAAAGTTGTGGAGAGTTCTGGGGTAAGACTGTCACAGTGTCACTGCGAGCACAGTACCTCCACCAAGGCATCACATTGCCGCATTTGCTTAGACAAAAATAATTTCCATTCTTCATGAAATAATTGCTATTCTTCAATATCGTACTGATGAAATATTTTATTTTATTGTTAATTCTGTATTTTACTAAAGAGTACTGAAATCAAGCCCAGTAAATGACTCCGAGCCATAAACACAAGAGATTTTTCAATATCCAAAACTTTACTGACACAGGAAGATAACATACATCCCCATGCTATCATTTTCTTAAAAAATTCTCTTATGCTAAGTGATACATTTAAATATCTGCTACAGCATTCTTTCTCCCGCTTGAAAGTCAAGTGAGAAATATGGCCAAATATTCCTATCTCAGAGGAAATAACAGTGAGCACAAAGGAAACAAATATTAAAGAAAAACTTAAAACATTTAAATTTTAGGCAAAAATTAAGATTTTGAAATGCTGTTTAGTTTTATATCTTACTATAGAACCATTTGAGGTGATTTCAAAAAATATAGAAGGCATCTAAACAGTAATTTTTGCTTTTAAATTTTATTCACACTTGACTGCAGGTTATATTTGGATATAGTTTCCATTGCCACAATTTCTGCCTCCTAGGAGGGTACAGTTTGGTGGATGACAAACATGAAGATAAAATTAAGGCGCTCTGAAACAGTACAAAAGAGAATTATGTACATAAAAAGGGAACAGTATAAGAAAAAAGGGATTGACTCTGAGAAGATCAGGGATATTGTCAAAATGAAACTGACTGTAGATAAAACACTGAAAGGTATACAGACACACATACACATGCAGTCAAGGTGTTGGGGAAAGAATGGCACAGTTAGGTAGAAATATACATAGTTCAGAAGTTTTTAAAGGGTGCATGTGTATGTTTTGAGGAGTGGGGAAGGGAAAGGAGACAAGAAAGAAGACAGTGCCAGATCACGAAAGGTCCTGTGTGCCATGCTAAAAAGACTGAATTTATCTTGCAGACAGGAAATCACTGAGGGAAAATGCAACATATAAGGGCTGGGTCTTGAGAGACACCAAATAAACCACTATGACTTCAGCTTAGCAGTGAGCCTGGATACCGACTGAATCGTGCCAAAGTGCCTTAGCCCCACCCCACAAAACACAATTTGACCAGTCATTTCTGAAACATGGAGGAACTCAGGATCCCTCAGAGACAAACATCATATAATCTGGATGATAAAAAATCACATAGGATATCAAACTCTGAGCTCTCATCCCAACTAGAGCTAAAATATGATTATACAGACATTGTAGCAGACATTTCATAATGGAGACCGGAGTCTGGATCCCGGCAACTACATTGCTAATGAGTGATCAGTACAAGTAAGTTACATTCTTTATTTCCACCTTCCTATTATATGAAGCTAGGACTGCCCATTCTTTCAAATATGCTAGGAAAATAAATTACCATTTAATTGTTTCTTTAAACTAATGCATTAGATAAATCTAATGTTTAATACTTATAAGGGAGGTAACAACAACAACAAAAAATGGAGAACAACAACAAAAAAAAAAACGAAAGAAAAAAACACCTAAGTTATAGATGAATCCAAAGTACGATTTACACGGCAGAACTTACCTTTGGAGAAAAGTTTGCCTTTTCATATACACAAACATTTATACTTATTATTTCAAAGTCCATCCAAACAAAATTTTAACATGCAAGGTTAGAGGTAAAATTAAATTATCTGCATTGGGCATCACCTTAAACGAAGGTAAGCTAAAATAATGCAGATTAGTTCCCACGTTCAGAGTGCAACCCCTCCCCATCCCAACAAAAAGCAAAGCCTATTTAAATCAAGAGAGCAGGGTTATGTTCAGCAGTGACGTCCTCTGATCTCAGTAAATGTCATCCTGTGCTCCCTCTGGAAGGGCGGACATGGTGACAGCATCATTTCTGTGGTGTGTTAGAAATGCAGTGCACAACCGTGGGGGATTAGCAGCCCACATTTAATGTGCTTAACAGCTTTAACAATTACAAAGCTGATAATCTGATTTTTTTAATGTACCTACATGAGTAGTCTTATGTGCTGAAATAATCAGAGTGCCTATTATTTGAAATATGTTAATGATACAATTGACTGGCAACCTTGGTCCCATATTGGAAAAGTGCTTTATAAGCCATGATTTGTTTTAATTTCTTAATGCTCATTCATTAATTTCTATTATTTCTACTTTAATTTTTCTTGAGAAAACATCTCAAAATAACCTGTAGCCATTAATTTGCCTGGATTTCACTAATGAATAAATTTTTACAAAACTTTCGCATCTTGAATTGCTCAAAATGCTTATTTTGACTGAAGAAGTAATACTGTAGCCAAAAACTGACTTAACAATGAAAACATTAAGTTTCACTATTAATTGTTGATAATTTCCTTCAAAGCACAATTTAACAGACAGCAAAGGTGAAAATTTCACCTTTCAATAGGAGATACAGAAACTTTTCTCATATAAGAAGTAACCACATGAAAGAGTCAATATTTGATTGTTTTTGACAGGGAGGGAGGGAGGGAGGGAAAGGGATCCCAGCAAATCAGTTTCCTTCTAAAACTAACTTTCTGTAAAGCATTAAGTGAGAAAGAAAAGAATGCATCAAATCTCATACTAACAGGAAGACGTACCAAACTACACATATATGAACCTGACAATAATTTTCTGCCATCAAATTTAACTTTGCCATTTCAAAAGTCTTAAAATCTGCTTAGAAATAAAAGAAAAATCTTGCAAGTAATGGTTTCTAATGTTATCAGTACTTCCTGTATCTCTTAAAAATATTAAACATTCCTGTACTTTAAGATCTTGTTATTATTTTATAAGCACACTTCTCAGCAGAGTAAATAAGCAAATCTGCAGTGTTGGTTTCTAGGTAACAAAGTGATCTCCCAGTTACAATGTCTGCCCAACACAGTAGTGCTAGAATAACACTAACACCATTAAGTTAAGCAGAAATACCAAAAAGTGTCATTTTTTGTAAAGAGTGATCTCCCTCTTCCTAACCAGGTAACAGCGTCTCCCGAAGACAGACACTGATTGCTACTAATATAAGGTAGTGGTTAAGAACCTGGATCCTGGAGCCCAGGGGCCTGGGTTTGAATCTCAGCTCTTCCACTAACTAGCCCTGCGAACTTAGCCAAGTTACTGAACCCTTCTGTGCCTCAGTTTTCCAATATGTGAAATAAGAATAAAAGTAGTTAGGAGGGCTTCCCTGGTGGCGCAGTGGTTGAGAGTCCGCCTGCTGATGAAGGGGACACGGGTTCGTGCCCCGGTCCAGGAAGATCCCACATGCCGCAGAGCGGCTGGGCCCGTGAGCCATGTCCGCTGAGCCTGCGCGTCCGGAGCCTGTGCTCCGCAACGGGAGAGGCCACAACAGTGAGAGGCCCACGTACCGCAAAGAAAAAAAAAAAAAAAAAAAGTAGTTAGGAAAGGAAAGAAGAGTTCTGGATCACCAGTCAGGAGAATTGGTTCTAATCACAATCTTTTTATCGGAGAGTTTTAGGGGCTTACATAATTATATTAAAACATGCTAGAAGCACTTCATGAAAACTCAGTTACAAGGAAAGAAGCCTGTCCACTACTGCTAAAAGAGAAAATGATAAATTTGTCATCCAGGTAAAGCATATACTCACCAAAGTAGCTTACCCTAGCTTAGAGAATACGTTAACCAAGCTTTATTACCACTATGAAATTTTCAACTAAGTTTTTATTTAAAACTATAATAGGATTTTTCTCTTTAAAGTCTTTGTTACCTTTCAAAAAGAGTTCAGTGTTAGCTTTGAGTATTAGAATTATTCAATAACTAAGAAGAAGAAATATATATAAATAAAAGGTTCTGATTTTTAAAGTAATTTTAAGTTACAGTCAAGAACTAAAGATTTTCAAAATATTTCTAGAATCAATAACGATGACACTGTAGTTATATATTATACAAATGTTATACCAGGTTACATTTATTCTATTTTGAACTTTAGTTTTCATGTTCACTTTTCATTGTTTCACCCTAAAACTTACATATAATGATTTGTTATATTATTATAAGGATAACAATACTACCTAAAGCAAAGGACTCTAGTAAGGATTATAACTGACAGGCTGCTATCATACACTACAGTCATTAGCCAAGAACAACCACACCAAACAATATCACTACTGACTCCATGTTAAAGCTCTGGGAAGTGACCCAATGCCATTCTACTTACTAAGTGGAAGAGCTGGGATTCAACCCAGGTCTCTCTGATCACAAAGCACATTCTCTTTTCACTACAACACAGCTGCTGCTTCTATACCATAAAGCTTAATCCAAAGCCCCTCTAAACATTAACTGCATTAACACACAAAAAGAAAAGCCATAGTATAGCCATATAAATAAAGCCAGACTTAAAAAAAAAAACAACGCAGCAATAGTGACAAAGGGCACACAGTGCAGTAGAAAGGATAAATTTCACATGCAAAGACAGAAAATGAAAGAAAATACGAACGGCAACTTAGAGACCAGCTTTACGTCCATAGTTTGGATTCTTGAAATTATTAATAGGACTCTTGTAAATCGGATTTTCTTGCTAAAGTAAAAGAAATAGTTTCTAATGACTTCATCAGAAAAAAGCTGACATGTATAGTGTTTAAACACTATGAAAGAGAATTTTTACTATTTTTACACTTCCAAAATTAATTTTTTTAAAAAACCCAAGCAAATTGTAGTAAAATGCAAATAACTAAAATTCATTTACAATTTAACAATAGTGAAGATTGTCGCTGCTTTCTTGTATCAAAAGATGAATACACGAAGGCCAACGCTTGGCCACCTCGGCCTCCCCACCCCACGCTTCAAAGCACTAACTGCTGGCGTCAACTTTCATCACTTGCAGCTTCTAAATTTTTATAAAGCCAGGTTTATTAAGTTGTAAAATCGCAGAGAATAAAAATACCCTTTTTAAGTACACAGTTCCATGAATTCTCAAATGTATAAACACACCCACAATGAAGATCATCCCACGATCCCTCGGGCCCCTTCCCCCAGCTCCAGCCCCTGCAAACCACTGGATCTCATTCCTGCCTCTAGGGTTTTACCTTTTCCAGACTGTCATATAAGTGGAGTCATACAGTATGTAGCCTTTTGAGTCTGGCTGCGTTCTACTTAGGTTTCTTTGTTGGGGGAAAAGAAAAACAGAAAAAGCTTTCTACTGAACAGCTTGCTATTACTTAGGATTCTATTTTACATGAGAAAAAAAAGGCAGAAGAGCAGATTTAAGATTAAAATTATTAAGGAAATAAAAACAATGACCACAGTAACCAGAAGAAACATTCTTAATTGTTTTGTTTTAATAGGATATACTTAAGATGTTTTCTATTTTTCACTAAATGCAAGTTTTCTGAATAATAAATTTTGGGGAGAATAAAATATTTAAAGGACTTTAATAATCAGCTTTAGAGCTAATAAGTCTTAGAAGTGTTACATTTGCTTTATGAATCACCCTGCTTTTTACATGATTTCCAACTTACCGTGTCCCATTTGGCATTCATTTTTTCCTTTTCAAATTTGGCAAATTCCCTTCTGTCATGAATAATCATTAAAAGCTTCCAAATCAGCAGCAATGCAAGGCCAATAAGAACAATTCCAGCAACCACACCTGCTACAATTGGGATAATGTCTGGACCAGTGGGGCACTCTGTAAAGTAAGAAGCAAAGGATGAGCACATAAGGGATTGGAATGTGAAGGTACAGCCAAAATTACAAAGAGCTGGGCAGTCTCATAAAAAAACACACAGGAATTAAAATCCCAAGGTAAGTGAATGTACACTATCCCAAAGAAGCTATAAAAAAGATACTAGAAGTAACATGGGTTTACAAGACCCCAGTGTACATGATCAATAAAGAAAAGTCATGTATTTCTATGTATTATATAGAAATTGATTTCTACAATTTGGAAATTGAAATTTAGAAAATGGTATTTTCTACAATAGCACCAAAAATCATGATATACCTATGTATAAATCTAAGAAAATATGTGCAAGATTTACATGCTAAAAATTATTAAACACTGATGAAAAAAAGACCTGAATAAATGGAGAGAGATTCCATGTTCATGGATTAGAAGACTCAACATTGTTAAAATGTCAATTCTCCCCCAATTTTTTTAAATAATTAATTTATTTTTATTTTTGGCTGCATTGGGTCTTCGTTGCTGCGCGTGGGCTTTCTCTAGTTGCGACGGGCAGGGGCTACTCTTCGTTGCAGTGCACGGGCTTCTCACTGCACTGGCTTCTCTTGTTGTGGAGCATGGGCTCTAGGCGCACAGGCTCAGTAGTTGTGGCACGAGGGCTCAGTAGTTGTGGCACAAGGGCTCTAGAGCGCAGGCTCAGTAGTTGTGGCGCACGGGCTTAGTCACTCTGCAGCATGTGGGGTCTTCCTGGACCAGGGCTCAAACCCATGTCCCCTGCACTGGCAGGCGGATTCTTAACCACTGCACCACCAGGGAAGTCCCTCCCCCAATTTGATCTATAAACTCAATGCTATCCCAATCAAAATCCTGGCAGGACATGTAGATATCAAGCAAGTTTATTCTAAAATTTACAAAGAAGTAGGAGAACTAGGAAAGTGTTTCAAAAGCACTTTCAGAAAAGAACAAAGTTGGACAACTTGTATTACCAGATTTCACAACTAGCTGTGAAGCAACACTAACTGAGACAGTGTGGTATTATTGGCTAAAGGACAGATGCCTGGATTAATGGAAAACAATCAAGAGTCAGGAACAGGCCCACATATATAAGGTCATCTCATTTTCAACCAAGGTGGAGAAAGGTCAACCTTTTCAACAAATGGTGCAAGAACGACTGGAAATCTACATATAAAAAACTGGACCCCACTCCATATACTAAGATCAGCTCACAGTGCGTTACGGACCTAAATGGAAAACCAGAACTATAAAACTTTTAGAAGAAAACACAGGAGAAAAATCCTTATGAACTTGAATTAGGCAAAGAGTTCTAAGACATAATAGTAAAGAGCAAGATCTATAAAAGAAAAACCTGGTAAATCGTAGTTCATCAAAATTTAAGCTGCTGGTCTTCAGAAAACACTTAAAAAAATGAAAAGACAAGGAGGCACAGACTGTGAGACAATATTTGAAAAATACATATGCAAAACAATAGAGACTTCAGAAAAACAGTTTGGCTGTTTCTTCTGAAGTTAACTATATGCCTCCAAAATCCATTCCTAATATTTATCCAGGAGAAATTAAAACTTACATTCCCATAAAAATCTGACCACAAATGTAGAAAATTCCAAAGTATATTAAAAGCACCCAGAAAAACCAAGATAAAAATGTTTCATCTTTTGAGAAGCTGAACAAATTCACGCTGTATAACATCCTTCAACAAATTATCTTTCCCAGTGTCCAAACCTAAAATCAACTCATATTTAAATATCATTAATAATGATGGTGCTCTTACCGAGAGCCTACGGCCAGGCGCCGTGCTGAGGGCTCTGTGTGGGCTACTACATTTACTCCTCAGACTCTCCATTCAGAAAACTTAAAACCTGCTTTCACTTTCCCTTACTTATTAATTAAATACTAGTTTAAGCTTTGAGAGATTAAAAGTGTCCCAACTTGGACATATAATAGTCCAGCTGGCAGCTGTTCCTAGATATTAGGGCAACTGCCAATAGCCCTAAGCAGTAAAAAGACATAAAAGAAAATGCAAAGAATTTTGAAATGATCAGATTTCTACCTGGAGTCTCTACAACATGAACAGTGGCCTCATTGTTCCCATTCACTGAATATGTGAAGTAGAACCAGCAATCGTCAACGTCCTTCTCCTTACAATGGGACAGGGGATCCACCTGGCCTGGCTGGGGCAACCTGTCCCGATTTTCAACCTTGGTAATGTTGAAATGTGAACATTCCTGAGCACACGTGTCTTTCTTTTCTCCTTTGTTGAAGGCTCGGCACTGAACACATTCCCTGTTAAAATGCAAATGATTACATTTATTATTTAAAATAATATTTGCTTAAAGATTATTTTGTGTGCTAGACTCAAAATTTAACCACATTAAGCCAAGAGCAATAGAAGAAGATATAAATAAACGAAGAAACATATTTCTGGATGGGGAAACTAAACATAAAGATGCTAGTTTCCCAAGTGATATTATAGATTTATTACAGCTCAAACTAAAATCCTCCAAAAGAAATAAGAGTAGGAAAATAAAACTAGCCCTATCAGATATTTAATACACAATTTAAAGCCAAAATAACTTTTGAAACGTGTTGCTGGTACAATAGTAGTCCTTTCTTCAAGGGACAAAACTCAATTTTATTTAGTTTAGTCAAAAGATAGTTAATTAAGCAATTGGTAATGCTAATTTAACAAAGGTTACCACATGGATTCACTTACATAGCAAACTCAGATTGAAATAATTGTACCATCACTCTCGTACGACACATTTCAGTATCATGTGACAAACACCAGCTACTGAGAAATAATTTTTAAGATTTAAAAACTGGGCTTCAATGTGACAGTTTATTTACAGCGTAACCTGATGTTAGCGCTGTTCTCTGTATTGTGTGCTGATACAGAGGCCAACAGACAGCGAGTTCTCACCCATTTCAAGCAATTCGGAAATACTCACTTATGCTCGGCACAGACTCCAAGGCACGTCTGGCACATCTCACAGGTCGGCCCTTGGAACTTGGGATCTGTACACTTACAGGCGCCACACTCACAGACGCCCCGGCCATTGCAGATTTGCCCATTCACAGCCGTGCAGGAGGTAGTGTCCAGAGAACAGTCACAGGCACTGCCAGTGTAGTTAGGGTTGCATTCACACACACGACACTTGCAGACACCATTTCCTGCCAATAAAAAATATCATTTCTCGTAACAATGGTAAAAATGTAAAATCAGAGCATTGACCGAAAAGGGAAAACAAGCAATAACATGTAAGAAAGGCTGTCTGTGGGATGGAGTGACCCTCGATGCTGCCCTTTTTCTATTTATCCACTAAGCAAACTCTCAGGATTTTTTATTGTATTAGATAGGACCACATTTTATAACCATTTTCAGACCCCTTCTCACCTCCACAAATTAAGCCATTGGATCTATCACAGTTGAAATTATCACACTCGCAGAATTTGCCAGAATAAATTTCGTTTGTATTATCCCTCTTCCGACACACACACTGTCCACAGACACATTCTCCGTTGTTGCTACATATTTCTGAACTGTTCTCTTTCCTGCAGTAAGCGTCCATATCTTCACTGTTCACCTCATCTGTGCTACATTCACAATGTCTCCCAACACGTCCCTCGTTGCACCTAAACAGAGTCCAAAATTTCAATCACATAAAATAAAAATAAGTGAAAGTAACAAATCATGCTGTGAGAAAGACTGGGAGAGGAAGTAAGACTATGAACGTTATCTTCAAACTACAATTTTATTACATGTCATGCCACACGTCACAGACGTGCACAAAAGTGTACCTATGCACACACAGAGCCATTCAAATCCATATGGAATCTACACAGGGGCCCAGGGAAAAAGCCCTCTTCAGGAAAGTGACCATTTTGATCAAGACGAAAATACAATCTAGCAATGAACAGGTGAACAAGACATTTAGAAACATAGGATAAACTTACTTTTAAAAGTGCTATGTTTTCAAATGATATGCTATTTATTACATTTGCTATTATAGGTGAAGCAACCGTCCAATTGTTAATCTAATAAACACACCCCAAAAGGTGCATGGAAGTTGAAGAAAAACATACTGAGCCTATCATTTGAAAATATAACTAACATACTGTTTAAAAATAAATTTATCCTATGGATCCAGACTTTTCAGCCACACTGCATATTTTTAGAACACCTAGTGTTCAGGCACTGAAGACACTAGTTCTGTATCTGGTAAATATGCAAAAAGAAGGAAGGCAAAGCATTTTCAAGATGATCTTTCAGTTAAGTAATATTTTACTAAAAATGGATCTACACAATTCAGTCAGGATATGTATGACATGGAAAATTTAAAAATGTAACATTTTAATTGTTATTTACAATAGAAAGCTAATAACTGATGGCAAAATACAGCCATCTATTTTTCTCATGATTAAAAACGCTTCAAAGCATAGTCATTTGGGGCTGACATCTGCATCAAAATATTCTTCCCTCCTCCTATCTCTTTTAAAATATTCTTCCCTCCTCCTATTCTTTTAAGGAGAAAGATTATTCAGAGTACATTCAATTTTAATTTTTAATTAAAAAGTAATCACAGTATGAAAATACAATTTAAAATAATCTGACTATAGTTTTGTTAGTAGTAGATTCTATGTTCTGAGAATACTGTTTTCTTTTCAATTTTACAAAGTATATTGGTTTTTTAAAAACTATTCCAGCGATTCAGAAGTACATGTAATACACAGTGAACATCCTTTACTGCTTCCTAATTCCATTTCCCAGATACAATCACTATTATTTTATATAAGCTTATTTAGCTCTAGAGAATTCAGACTGCTATGATGAGAGGAAAACCCAAATGCTACCTTAACCATTTGTTAAATATACATCTTAGATGGCTATAAAAGCTTTTATTTTACAGTAAAGGACAGTCTGCCTAAGAAAAAAAAAAGGCAGGGAAGAGCTTTCCATAAATAGCACACACGAGATCATCAAATTGACCTTGTGGTGAGCAACAGTGGCTGGAACAATCATTTATTTGCTCCAATGGACAGAATCTCTCTGGACGCCCAAACAGAGCCTGCCCCTGCAGCCGTCCCAGCCGCAGTCCCCCCGCACCCCGTCACTCTCCACAGCCCCAGCTCACCTGCAGGCTCCACACTCAAAGGTCCCATTGCCATCATGGCACTTGGGACTGCTAGGGATGCCTTCACTCTGGCATTCACATTCACAGATGAACTGAAGAATAATCTCTACTTCTTCAGTGAAGCCCAGAGGCTTAATTTTAATGGTTTCAGAATTCTTATTTGGACATTTATTTGAAGTTACGCTGATTTCAAATTGAACCTTAAGGGAAAACAAGAAGATAAGTTAACAACTAAGCAATTTAAATCTACTAAAAAAATTGCAAAAAGCCACTCCAAATTATATTTCTTTAACTGTTTCTCAAATTATAAACTACATTGCCTGTAAACAAGCAGTTTTTTCTTTTCTTCAGAAAACGTTTATGTAACATACCTCATCCCCAATGGAAATATTAGAGCATTTTCTCCCATTTTCCCCTGTTCCATTCACCCCATTCTTGCAGTAAGACTTGTAATTTATTGTTACTCCTTCTGGTAATTTGCTGTTTTCCAAAATGACTTCTGAAGACAAGGACTAAAAGAAAGACTATTAAACAGAGGAAAGGCAAACAAATGCTACTATAAAATAAGTTGAATGCATAAATCCAATGGGTAAAATGAACTGTTAAGAAACAGTATCATTTAAATAAAATATCTGAAGCCAAATCTTGAGTGACCAGAAAACACAAAACCCAGAGAAATGGGCTCTAATTAATAAGGATCAATTCTTCAAAATAATGTACATGACTGAAAAAAGTATTTATGGTTTAATTACTGAGTTTGAAATTTTAATGATGATACAGCACAGAGGGCTGATATTAATTATGAGGAGTCCTAAGAACTCAGAACACTTTCCTCCCCCAGTGGCAACACAGCTCTCCTCTGACCCTACCAACTTCCAGCTCACTAGGGACTAAAGTAAATGATCTACTACACTGTCTGGGAACAAATCTGCTGAGGCGCAGTTGCAGCCCTGCGCCCTCACCCCCCAAAAAAAGAAAACCCGAAGTGGGAGGACTCAAGGCACTGCGTTTTTAGAACAGCAGATTGCTCAGGACCAATGGAGAAGGCTGCAGCAGCAAGCTCTCTCCTGGTCACACTCCTGCATGGATGGAGTTGGGAAAGCATTAAGATATGCTGTAAAGACAGAGAACAAAACAGCTATGGGAGAGACAGGGAACAACCAGAATCTAGAAAATCTCTGTAAAAACCTCTCTCTTCGAGTAGGGTCTTTCCAAAAAATTCTGGGAACCCCTAGCATGAGGTAGAAAATATCTAAAATTCAACCCATCAAAAGGCTGGGGTGGTGTACACAGTACAGGATGGTTACTGTTATATTACAAAGGCCTCCAGACGACTTACAACAGTTATTGACCAACGGTGAATGAGTATCACTAAAGTACTCTGAACTAAAGCTCAAGATGGAGAAAATTCCTCTTTAATTTCAACTTCCTTCCAATCTGGGGGGAAAAAAAATCTTATAAATCTTATTAAAATGGTAAGTCAAATATATGTAAATACATTCATATATACTTTATGGTACATGCATATATGACTGTGTGTACCTCTTGAAAACAGAGAACTATATACCCTGAATATATGTCAAGAGAAGAATTAGCAAAAAAAAAAAAAAAAGCTTTTCTGGCACAATTCATCAAAATAGATGAATCTATAAAAAGAAGGGGTGGAAAAAGAAGACTGAGGTCATCCTATAAATCTAAATATAAGTTGTTTCACACTTGCTTTCCAACAAGGAGACCTATTACTTAACAACATTAAAACAGAATTTAGAAATTTTCCCCACATGCCTTTGTGACATTTTGCTCTGCAGATAATTATGCATTTGTAAGAGAATATGAGTTTTTCCTCCAGATGCAGAATTTAAGGTTTATGTTGTCTTCTGGGGCTTGCCGAATTGTGTATGAAAGGAGTTTTACTTTTTTTGAGAAAAGTATTCTCCACAGAGTATTGCCCAAAACAGATCTTATTTAAAATGCACTCACATTGTATGCATCGATGATCAACTGAATTACATTGCTAGAATTTGCAGATAATGTTCCTACTGCTGACTTAGGGATCAAATTTTTCAGTTCCTGCAATTAAAAGATAAAACATAAAATACAAGTACTACTCATTCAACTAATTAGCATCTACTGAGTACTTACTATTTATTTTTAAATAACAGTTCTCGATACATTTCCTAAATAAACTTAAGGAGTCAGACCTAAAAACAACTAGCTTTACAATGTAACTAAAATTAATATACACCACTTTTTTTTTTAGCTGGTGACATTTTCCCACATTTCAATTCAGACATATCATTTTGCCTCTAATGACTAAACAAAAAGGGTCTAGAAATGTGTTCCTCTTTTGATCTCACATGTATATATTTACCTTGTAAACGGGCTGAAATTCTTCAGTAACTGCAAAAATCGTCTGAATGTTATTTTCACTTAGTTTTTGGACAAGGTGAGCAATAGAAGGATAATCCTAAGAAATTAAGTAATAAAATTTAGTATGTAATTACATCCAATCTACTCCAGGTTTTCAATACTTGCTGAAAATAATGATTTGCAGATATCAACTGGATTACTTACAAAAGACTGCTTGAAACAACACAAATTATTGCTGAAGTGGGTGCTGTCTAGTGGGTTTCTAATCCTCTTCTATCTTTGTATGTAAATTTTAAATTTCCATAATAAAAAGACTTTAAAGAGCAAGATTATCTGTGTATATTAAATGTCAGAACAATGAAAGTAAAGAACTGCCAGTAATTAAAGGTTATATTATCTACGTATCACTTAAGAAAAAGACCAAGATTCAGCAAGGTTTAGATTTCTTCCAGACCTTGAATAATTTGCCAATCTTTATTTTCAGCAGAGGCAGGGTGCCTGCTTTCTTAAATCATGTATAAATAAGACAAGGAGTGTTAAGACTATACAAATGATTTGATTAGACATAATATCAAGCTTGCTACCCCTTGACGTACGCGAGTGAGAGGAGACAGAGCTCTGGGCTGAGGCGCAGAGTCGGGAGTCAGCAGCTCCCTTCACCCCCGGGCCCTCATCTACAGGGAAGGAAGCAAGCACAAAGCCAGAGCCTCAAAACAGCAGCACGAGCTTTCCTGCACATTAGGTCAGGGCCCAACTTACCAAAATAACAAAACCCCAAACCCTGACGAACCCACAAGCCAGTCACCCACAACACTCTTAGCATTAGACGCTAAGCTCAACCTGCATCCATTCAATACGTAAGGAGCTAAGCACTTACATAATAATGGCTCATTGTGTACACATCATTTTCCAGGTGACACTGTCCATCATTTGGTAAAACAATGCCACCAAGTTTCCCATCTCCAGCAAAGTGAAACCCAGCATCCGTGGAAAACACCAGCAGCCGTGTCACATTCCTCCAGCCAATCAAAGACTCAAAAAGAAAAGGATTTCAATTTTAAAATACTACCCACAATTCAGCATAAATCTTTTCATCTTTATGTAGGCTACCACTATATCTCAACCTAATTCCGTACCTTCTCTTTTCACGATGCCAATATCCTTGCGGGTGAGGGCACAGAGACCACTGAATAAAACTCCCCACCCCACTGTAGAACTCCACCCTGCCTGGCTGTCCACCTCTCTCAGCTCTTTTTTAAAAACTGTATCTTTTAAAGTCTATGTCTCTCTCCCCATTAGAAAGTACACTCGCTCTGTGCAGGGCAGGGACACCATCAGGTTTTGTGCTTCATCTTATCTTCAGCGGGCAGCACAGTGCTTGGCACATAGTAGGTGCTTAATGAGTAAATGCAAATGTCTCAGCCCACATCCATCTTGGCCCAAATATCACTGTCTCATTCCCATCCATCCTTGCTCCACCTTCCGTAGCGTACACTTCCTTTATCAGCCACCACATTAGGCCTTCCTTTTTTAATTACAGAAAAAAGTACCTTCTCCAAAGACTTGCCCTGCTTAATTCCACCCATTCTAACCCATCAGTACTGCTTATTTATTCATTTATTTTATTTTCCACCTTATTCAGCAAAGAATTTAAAGTAGCAGTAAAATCCTCTAATATGGTAATTTTATAATCACATCTGTCTAAATACTCAATTATATCTGTATATATCCTCATAAGACTATAAAATCCTTGAAGGCAGGAATTAAGTTTCTTAATGCCGGCAGTCCAAGTGGAATGTCTGTCTCTTTTTCATGTAGAGAAGTGGAACAGTTACTCTCAGTCAGCATGAGGAAAACCGAGAGTAGCGGCCACAGATGCTATGGTTTGTTTTAATCCCAAGGCTAAGGCACAGGTAGAGGCAGCCCAGAGAATGCTCTCTCCACAGTGAGCTGCTAACAGGATCACAAATGAATGGCTGGAAAGAAAACAAGCATCAGGCTGGGCACTACCTGGAATATCACTCTCTTCCCCTTTCAAAGCAGAGACTATCCTTAAATTGCAGCTACCCCAGTGAGAGATCAAGAGTAACGATAATCTAATAGTATTTGCTGGGGGCTTAGTGGCACTGTATATGGATTACCGTATTTAAACTTCATAACAACCCTATGAGGTTTATCTGTTATTATCCCTTAAGGAGAAGCAAACAGCCCTCTAGAATGGCAAGGAAATTGCCTAGTAGATGAGCAGTGATGGGAACATCTGAAGCCATTTCCTAACAGTCTAAGGACTGTTCTCTTAAACACCATACCATATTATCATCTTGGGTATCAAGTTACACATTAAAAATTGGTTGGAAAATAACCATTAAGAAGCATCTGGAATCAAGGAAGGTCTTCTAGAGCATAGGGGTACTCTAGGGAAAAAGGAGCGGGGGGGGGGGGCAATGAGACAGGTACTTAAACTTTATCTACCTCACAATGTTTTCTAGTTTCAGCTTCAGCTGAATCATTAAAAGGTCACCTCAAAATCATCACCTGGTAAATGGGTCATAAAATTCTAACCACTAGTCCAATGGAGATCAGCTTACTACTACTGAAAATCTTGCAATTAAAATTACAATTATATGACTTCTCAAAATACCTGTTCTCATATAGCTTTCAAACTAAGACTTAAAAAGTTCTTTCTGTTTGAATGACTAAGACATGGGGAAGATAACTCTCAAAGATGATAAGCAGAAGAAAACTGACCAGAGGAAAACGGTGTCTGAGACACAGTCCATTTGAGCACTTTTAATGCTCCTGGAGACGTCCCAGATAACCCCAACTCCATCTCAGGCACGAAGCCGGAAAGCTAGGGTTCCTAGGCCTCTTCTAAACACCTAGAGCACCAGCTGAAGCTAAACTGCCCCACTGTTTCAAGTGGTGAGCATCCTGGCTTTTAGAACCCTGTGTAAATGAACTAACTGCCTGGTTTAGATAGGGGCATAACGATTAACTATGCTTTTATAAAGCATTTGTAGTTGGAGGGAACTTAGGGATTAGTCAAGTATGCTACAGTAATTAAGGTAATTTCTTCTGACAGCAAAATCACACTCAAAATTCATACAAATAATATCCTTTTGTAGAAAATGAATGCACTCACTCCACAAACTGCAACTTGCATGATTGCATCAAAGCCACCTTCTGGAGAATCCAAATTTCCAGATATGCGCTGTTTACCAACAAGTTCATTAAATACCTCCCCTTTATCAGTAAGGCTGAGCACATTTTTATAGCTAAATGGGCTGGTGCAGTTCTGTTCACTTGTGCAAGGGTTCCTGAGTTTAGCTGGTGTTGTGCTAATGTAAGGCATCACGGTTTTCTCCACAAATGAGCCAAACCCTGTGAAGGAAAATGCACACACAGTGATGACAGATGGAGGGTAGATGGATGGACGGATGGATAAACTGCATGAAAAAAATCAAGTACATTACCGCCTGTAAGTCAATCTTTTTCTTTAATAAGAAATAATAAGGGTTTTGATAATTAGGTTTGGAAAGGAGATCACTGTATGAAAAATCCAGGTCTGATGTGAGATTAAGGCTGTACAGGCAGGTGTGGTCATACTAACTAGTAATGAAAAAAACTGTAATCAACATGTTTATAAAATATATCAACAAACCAATGCATAAATTCCTGTGAAAACATGCAAGCATTTTATTACCCATGTGGTGTAAGGTGTGTCAAATAACATGATCGCCTACAGTAACAGAGGAACAAGGAGGCGGAAAAATTATTAGACGTGTGACAGGAGTATCAGTTCTCTCAAAAAGAAAAGACTAAAACCTGGCCTATTTATCTCACATGCATGTGGTGAAGAACAAAACTGCCAGTATTTATACAAATGAAAACTATTAATTTTCTCAAAATTCCTACCAATTCGGAAGTCTGAAGTAATCCTCCTCATTTCATTCATCAAATCAGTTCCAAGACTTTTCACATTCTCCAAGTCGTCTTTCATAGAGTAGGAGAGGTCCATAAGGTAGTAGAGATCGATGGGATAGTCTTCAGCTCGCTTGAATTTTAATGTAAATGTCTGTGGCTCCCCTAATTAAACAGAGATTAGAGAAGAAAATTAGCTTGCCAACATCAAAAAGCGAACGAGCAAAACCAAGTAAATTCGATCGATAAGGTATACACTATAAACTGTATTATCGACATAGTTTTTACAAAAACCTGGGCATTCCACAGGTAACTGAATAAATGGAAGTGTACTCATCTCAATCACAAATACTTAAAATGCCAGGCCCCGGGGATGGTGAAAAAGACAGCATTCCCCATCCACAGCAGGCAAGACAGGCAAACAGTGGGTTGGTAACTATGACAGAAGAAAACAGACAGCCAGAACAACGTAAACTAGACTGGGTGGGTGAGGCAGATACACCCCAGGGTACACCAGACTTTCTAGAGACTAACGTTATAAAGTGAAGACTCTTCTTTGTTTAATGGGATGCACTATATGCAGTGAATAACATAACCTGATTTTCACTGTAGAAAACCTGAAGAATAGTTTTAAAGATGATTATAGAGACAAAGAAACTTGTTAAGAAACTATAGCAAAAATCTAACAAAAAGATGATAAGGATCTGAAACAATGAGGAAGGAGAAGAGATGTACCAGAGGCGTGAGATATAATCCACTCAGAAAATACACGAGAAGCAAGAGGTCTGGGTGAAAAGTCATTAAATTTTTAACTTGCAGATTTTCTCTATATAGACTTCTAGTTGACAGTTGGATAACTGGGTTTGGAGCTTAAAAGTCTGTGTTACAGCCCACAAGTGGCTTTAAAGCCATGAGAGGAAAACCAACAATTAAGTGGACTACAAAGAGGAAGGAAGAAAAAAGACACAGAAAGGAGACTGCAAAGCACTGTTAAGAGATAAGAAGAAAAGTAGGAATGTTATCACAGAAGCCGCAAGGAGAGCATTTCAAGAAGCTCGAAGGCATCGCTTGGACAAGAAGGTTAAAAAAAAAAAGGCCTGACGAGGGTCCACCAGGCCTGGTGGTTCCAGGTGCCAGCAGAGCTTTGCCAGAGCAGCTCTAGAAGTGGAAGGCTGCTGGCACCAGGCTGAAGACAGAGCAGAAGGGGAAGGGGCGGTGGGGAGGCAGGCAGGCACGGGACAGTCCTCTGAGAGGAAGGGGTGGGAAACTAGAAGAGGAGAAAGGGGGCTTGTTTCTTCTTTCTTTTTCCCAGATGCAGGACTGCTCCAGATTCTTATGAAAACCTTAATATTTTATCAATACTGAACAAAAACAAAGGAAAAAATAGATTAAAATGTTGTCTTTATATTATGTAATTATACCAGAAGATGGACATTTTTATCTTTAAAAACACATTAAATCTAATACTTTCTGAATCTTTAACAGAATTTACATTAGACACAGGTAACATTTACTTCAGGTACATGTGTCTTACAAATTGTTACACCTCCAAAAATATCTAAAAGTTAATGTATTCAACATTTCTGTTTGAGTGTCAGTCCACATGTGAAAATGAACCCTCAACAGAAACTTACATAAAGTTGTCAAAAAGCTCAAGTAGACACAAAGGCATTCATAGAAGCAGATTTCTGTACCTGATCGTAACTGCAAAACCAGCTGCTGGGGTTGGATCTGAGTAATATCTTCTGGCTGCAGCTTCTCTGCTGTTCCTTTGCTACGGTTGGTGACATTTTTATTTTTCTTTATATCTTTGGAGCCTCTGGGATTTTCGATGTCATCTGGATGACAGCCCTTCTTTTTTAAGGCTTCTAAATCATCACATCGAGCAGAAGTAGGCATTCCTTCTTGTAAAAATGTCTAAGTGACGTGTAAAATATAGGTATAAATAAAAAGTACAGTGGTCAAACCTTTTACATAATCGTAACTGCAAATAACTAATTAAATTGCAAAAATCAGGTAACGCATCTAATGTATTTCATTTCTGGTTTTTAAACAAAATGCTCCCTTCATCCAAACCATAATAAACAAAACAGATAAACAAAAATTTTTCCTTGAAAGTAACACCGTTACTGCTAATGTATTACTAGTACCGTGTTACTTCAGTAATACTTAGAGGACTGACCTAAGTGTACATTTTAACCGTTTCATGTTCAAATTCAGAGTATCTACTCAAATTTCTTTTGTGAAATTACTTATTTAGCATGGTTAAGAGCCACTAATAATATATATAACCAAATATCAGACAAATATTTTTTCCAAAATTTCCCTTAGAGAAATTCTTAGAGTCTCTCATATTATGTAGCAGCATCCTTCATGATATTTTGAACAACTCAGTGTATAGGGAAAACATGTCACCCTAAAACCTTTCTTAAAAAGGAGAACAAGAAATTTACCACAGATTTAGTAAGTACTCTTGGAGGTTTAAAAATATTTTAGGTATTGGCTATTATTGTAATCAAGCCTTTTAGAACTTATTTTTTTAAAAAACATAGTAAGTGATTATACGACAGGGTCAAAAATGTATACAGGGTGAATTTTTTTTTAAATAAAAAACGTTGTAATGGTGTGTGAATGGTACGTGTGGCATGGGGTAAAATTTCCACTAGTGACGTGATTTTAAACTGTGCTCTTCTTATCAGATGACTAAGTGAAAGCAAAAACACTGCTGTTAAGATGCATGTAAAGGTTCTAAATATGTTTTTCATGAATGTGAGGAAGGGGAACAATGACGGTGTATCGATGTATATGTGCGTGTATCATTTTAAAATGTGTACTCCTAATAGACATTTAACTTTTTCACATATACCCCTAAAAATTTGTATTTAGTTGGCCAAAAATCTTTTTTAAAATCTTGACATTGGGAAAATGAGGAAATGCCTTTCATTTGGGGTCACTCTATGTTTTGTATGGTTGTTTGTTATCTACCAATTTCATGGTGCTGAATAAAGTGAGGTATTTATATACAAAGATTACAAAATGGTTTTGATCAGTTATTTTTCAAAGGAAACATAGTACTAAATGAGAGCCTTTCTGTACTTAGAAAAACTGGAAGGGAGAACCACGGGCCCAGCGGTTCAAAGCTGCACAACTTTTATGTGTGGTCAAACCTAAAATGCTGCCAGAGCACAGGGGCCCAGTGCAGGATCCGCTTCCAAGTATCAGCCAATCCAGGAAACTAAGATCACAACACTCAAGTAAAATTTCACTGAAGATATCCCCAAATACCTGTAATAGTTTAAGAATTATCCCATAAAGATGGCTAAATTACTGAAAGAACAGTTTGGCTAGGGTAACCCTAAACCCCAGATGAACTGTAACCCTCATAAAATGGACGCTGCTGTTGAGAACAGCACGTACCACTATTACAATCTTCTACGTGAAACTGCCTTAAGTTCATCTGATTCTCGTAAGAACAGAGATAAAGGAGGCAGATCATGCTCATTTTCCAGGTAAGAAGACCAAGCGTTTCAGTGAAGTAAGCCCAGTCCGAGACAAACTCAAGGCACTCCCTATTTCCTTCACTGTCTCCAATTTAATTCCAGAATACCGTTTCTAGAAGGACAGGAGGTGCCAGTAGAAAATTTTTAAAATAACAAAACGAAAACTTCTCATTTTGTCTTTCATATGTCAAATCATATGAAATATCTGACATTTGACCAGTAACGCCCACAAAACAGGCACTTGACTGCGGGGTCAACTCCCTGAGTAAAAACAAACAATAAGCCTTTGACCTTCTGATATTATTCACTCTGTAAATAAATTATATACCCTCAAAATGACTTCCCGTTACCTCCAGTACCAACTTAGCATTCATCTGTTCATTCATTCATCCATTCAATATTCAGTAAGCTTTGTGGAAGGTACCATGTTGAGCAATGTACAGAGATGACAAGAGTGAATAAAATTTAAAGCCTAACCTCAATGGGCTTTGATTAGGATGCAAATCAAGTGTATATTAGTTTAATTAAAACACAATTAGGCAGGTTAATGTATACCTCTCCCATCATAAAAAAAGGGAAAAATCTAAAACAGTCCAATGAAATGGCTAGAGGTTTTTGGGAAGCTGTCCAACAGAAACAATGCACGCTACAAAGGTGAGCTACGTATGTATTTTTAAATTGTCTAGTAGCCACGCTGAGAGGAAGAAAAAAAAGAAACGGGAAATTAATAATATATACAAAATGTCAGTGATTTCAAAAATCATTAACCTTGAAATGCTAAGTCTTCGATCTCTGGTATGTATTTAAGGCTGACGGCAACTCTCAGTTTGGACCACCCATATCTCAGGTGCTCAACATCACCACATATGCCTAGCATGCCCTGTGCTGGGCAGCACAGCTCCAGAGCATCACACAGGAATTCACAGAGCTGACGCTTATTCAGTCAACAATGAGGAAGTGAAAAGTCACATCGAGCACTTCCCAAGGATACAGTTTTGGGCAACACTAAATGACTAGAGAATAGATGGGAAGACTTGAACAATCTTACTTACTGAATTGGTGCACCATCCACAATTGGGCCCTGCTTGTATACACTCTCCACATGATTTGGCATTTGCTTTTAAACATCTATTTTCATCTGTCAGGAGAAACAAAGAATAGACCACTTTACTTGAAGTTTCAAGAGAGAGTGAACAGTGAAAAATCTGGATCACAATGACAAATAATACCACATATACAAACGTTAAACATAAACACTATGAACCTCGTTACTAAGCTGATTCAGACCTACCCCCCCCCCAGAGAGAGGTGATTTTGGAACATCCTGTCACAGAGAAACATAAAAAGACAGTTATCTCTCTTCTATAGCAAAGACTAGGTACCCTTAATCTATACATTTGTCCTTTTTTTTTTCAAAGGCATGATTTCAGGCTCTCTCATGTTGGATGGTCATTAATTCTCAGGAGTGTTCTTACAACTGGGTAAAAGTATTATTTCTCTTCATTTAACTCACCCCACCACGCCCATACCCCATCCCCTCAAGCAGGCACTTTCATTTTCGTTTGTTAAATACTTGAAAAGTCCACATTCATCCAATCCACAACCCCTAGATTTTTCAGGTCTGTGTTCAAAGTACGCCATATGGTTCTTTAAATCCGTGTAAGGATCAGCACGTCTGCCGTGTGGTAAGTACTAATATGGACTGTCTCCAATGTATGTTTTTGTAACACACAGTCATTATAAAAAATTTGGAAAATACGTAAAAGTATAAAGAACAAACTAAAAGTCACTCAAAACCTGCTCACTAAGAGATAACTACTGTTAACACTTTTTGTATATTTCTTCCCAGTCTTTCTTCTAAGCAGATAAATAAAACAATAGCAAGGAAGCAGGCATACAGACATTATTTAAATGAAATCAAGGGTATACATTTTATATACTACTTTTTATACTTAATCCAAATGTTTCATTCCAAATTCTTCAATAACATGGCTTTAATGATTACATATTCCATTATATTAATGTATCCTTTTCAATGATGGATAAATTTAGATTGTTTTTAGTTGCATAGTTCACACATGCCACACGAACCCTCCACATATATACACATACATGCATATATATATATATGCACCCACTCTGATGACCATTCTTATAATGTAAAACTCTGATTATTTCCTTATCACAAATTAAAAAAAAAAATACTGAGGCAAAGAGTATTAACTTTTAAAGATTCTCAATACACACCAACTTCTCTCCAGCAGTAACATTCAAACGCACACTCCCACAAGCAGTGTACACACACCACTTCACCATACCCTCAACAAGAAACACTTTTTTAATGCAAAGATTTTTTTTAATTCATTTAACAGGTATAAATAAGAACATCAATTTAATTGTCAGTTACTGAAGGTTTCATTTTTTTTCGTATTTTTACTGGCCATTTCTTTTATAAATTTTCTGTTACATCTTCTGCAAAGTTTCTATTATCATGTTCATCTGTTTTTATTAGAGCTCTACATCTGTAAGTGAAATTAAATCCTATTTAGTTTCTCATTTTGTCGATGGTGTTTTGACACAGACACTTTGGTTTTTTATGTTATTGCTGGTTTTATGTAATTTAAATTTATCAATAACGTCCCTTACGGTTTCTTTCTTCATTTTTCCGTGTGTTAAGTCCTTCCACCCTAATATCAAACAATTGTTCTATGCAGTGTATTTTTTGAGATTTGGAGAACAGAATTGGACATCCGTTATTCCAGATGTGGATGCACCATGGTTTATAAGAGGATTAAATATATTTTCAGTTTTATTTTTCATTCCTCTCCTACATGATGCCAACATTTTGCAAGACTTTTGATCAAAGTGCAAGAACATCTTCTGGAAAGCCAACTGTTCCTGCTTTCATTCTTTCAGATAGTAGTGGAGAGTTCATAGTCCACTGTTCTACACATTTACTTCATTTCCTTCTAAAGATGTAACACGCCTTTGCTTTCTCTATGCTCACTTACACACTCTATGATATTCCCCAAAGAGCTCTGTGCAGCGCATCCTATTCCCATTGTCACTCTGGGTGACTGGGGGAGAGCCTGAGAAAGGGCCTTGCAGGCACTGGAAGGGCCCCGCCCTCAACTCTGAGGGAGGTGAGGCCACAGCAAGGCTTTCAGAAGGAGCAAGACGACGGGATGTAGGTTTTTCCAGGAATCTAAAGTGGTCAAAAAGTGACACAAGATACTGAAAAGACAACTATGAAACTTTTTTTACCTGCTTGGCCAAACACATAGCAAACTGAACTGATCAATCCAATCCAGAAAATCAGTTGTAAATTCATCTGAAATATAAAATGTACCATGTTATATTAAGGAAAAACAACATATAAAGCCTAATCATTGCCACGCACCTGATCGTCCGCTAATTTATAAGTGTAAAGGCATCTTCCTGCCCAGCCCTTCTCCATGCTCAACATCCACCTCTCCCCCAGCACCTCACCTTCCACTCCAGATTCCCAGAATCCACTCCTACTTTTCTCCACATCAATTATACATTAATATTTAATGAACAGTGCTCAAAACAAAAAGTGTCAAGTATTCCTACACCTAAAAGCTATTAAGTCTTTGTCCCATGGAATCTCTATTACCTCCTGTGACTCGAGGGGGCCAAGCAGGCATATCCCTATGCCTCAGTTACCTCAACACTGAGTGTTAGTTTGAGTGAACCTGTAAAAATCCTGACCATGTCATCCCCTTGCTTACAACTTTTCAATCGTTTTTATTTCTCCTAAGGCTAAGACCAACATCCTGCACAAGGCCCCAGCTCAATTTTTGAGTTTGATGTCCTGTAACTATTTCTTAAGAAAATCAACTTCTGTGCATGGAATTAGTAAAATATTCAGTTCAATTTCCTACAATTTCTAGATCTACAAACTACACAAAAGTGGGGGAGAGGGACATAAGAAGACCTGAAAGAGGCTTAAGTGTCCTTTGGAATCTCTAAAGAAAAATGAAGTAAGAGTCTGTATACCAAGCAGGATACCTCACACTCCAACCATGAGGTATGTAACTGCTTTCTGTGAATCAAAGTTTTCACAACATCAATCTATACCTTACCAGAGCTGGTCAAAGACGGCTATAGCCACAGGTCGCTGACCCTATCCCTTAACTACTTTTACTGCTCTTGGACTAGCAGCCAGTCTGATAATTATGCATGAACACCTGCCCCTTCCACAGGAATGCAAAAAAACCAAAGGCAAATATAACACCCCCCCACCAAGCAAAGTTTAGCTTTACTACTTAGCAAAGAAATATAAATTAAAGCAATATAAGGTAAACCAGCAAGCAGGAGAATAAAAAGTTTTTTAACCCAACAAAACAACAGAACAAAGACTTACCGCAGATGGCTAAGAGAGACCAGAAATGGCTGTAAACTGGTATAACTTGGGGGAAAATAATTTAACAATCTATATCAAAAAGCATTAAAACTGTTTCTACCCTCTGACTTAGTAAACGAGCTACTAGGAATTCATCCTAATAATTTAAAATATAAAAAGTGATACACATGCACATACACTTTCAGTATAGACTCTAGCATGTTTATAACAGACAAAAGTGCCAACGTCCTCTAGAATGATGGGGAAAGGGCTAACCGTGTCAACTTGATGGAGTACTAGAGTCAAAAGAATAAAATGTAGTAACATCAAAAGGTTTACAGAATAACTTTTGGATGCAAAGAACACATTAAGATGACAGGTATGTAAAAATAACAGTATATAAATGTATAAAGTAACCAAAGAATCCTGGAGATGACAGAGTTATAAGCATAATATAAAGACAATGGGTTCATTTGTTTTTAAATTGTTGTAGCGTTTTCTTCTTTTCACTTTCTTAGTAAAAACAACTACGGCAGGGTACTGTGTGGAATTTTTTTCTTTCTTGGTGTACTTCCTTTAATAAGAAAAAAAAATTTCTTTCAAAACCCCTCATTTTCAAGGGCTGTGCTCCAGGACACAGTCCCACAGCTCCAGGAAAATGCTTTGAAGTTATGCTCTGAGCACCCCTGGGATACTGGGTTTCCTCTGTCAGATGCTGCTCCCATTTTCCGGTTTCCCAAAGAAAAGCAGTATGAATAACTTGCACAGTCATCCACTTTGCAACCGTGCTCAGAGCAGCCAGTCCTGTTATGCCACGGTTCTGCTTACGTTATTACTTGTGACTGCATCCAAAAGCCCAACAAAAGCCAGGTCACTGAAGTGTGAAATGCCTGACAGTTTACCTTTTAAGGCCTGACTAAAAGGTTCAATGTGTAAAAAATCCACGCAGACTCTAATTCTGAACAATTCAAATGATGTTATCAATTCCAAAGCTATGATTAAAAGGACCTGGAACAGCAAGACGCTCGAAGAAATGCATGACTGTGATGAATGGAACATCTGGGCAGTTTCTACACAAAGAGAACAGAACAGATATTTGGTCCATATATGGACTCTGACACGTGTGTCTTCAGGATTCAACTCAGGTCACCTTAAGGACCACTAGACTACCTCGGGAAACCTTTAAAATGTTACACAACTCAGAGAAGCACCACTAAGATAAAGTTATTTGGTAGCAGAAAAAGTTTAACATTCTTAGGTCCCGTAGCTTTAAAATACTACTTTAATGCCATTTTTCTTTTCCTTCTATAAACCTTGATGCGCCCAAGACCAGCCTTCTGAGGAATCAGGCAGCACACAGCGGCGAGGGCAGCCCGAGGCCAGCAGCAGCCCCGCCAGGGCGGCGGCCAGGCGTGCAAAGGCCAGGCTTTCTCTCCGGGAAGCAGAGAAGCCCTAGGAGACGGAAGACGGCGGCAGTTAGGGATAAAGGAAAGGCACGAGGCTGGCCGGGCAGAGACAAGAGCAGCGAGGAGGGCCCTGAGGAGAGCAGGCAGCAGAGAGGCAGTGGGGCGAGGGGGCAGGGAGGAAGGACGGCACCCAAGAGCTCCGGAGACTTCCAGAGGCCCTGAGGCAGCACCGGTCAGTGTGTGGTCCCGGGAGAACGCCAGGCCTGAAAACCCCTATCCTGGGAGGTGGGGCCCAGGTGACTCTCAGGCTGAGAAAGGTGACCCGCGGAGTCTCCCCCCAGGAGCACTCCACACAGAACAGCTCCTGAGGAGAGGCCACCAGGGAGAGATGCCTTCAGGTCCTGTCCTCATCTTAACTTTCACCGTCTTCATGATCAAAGGTCTAGAAATAGTTGTCTACCTGGGTCTCCGTCTCCCTCCTCCACCTGTGTAACTGGGTATCTGCATGTGAAACTGCTCTTGAAAAAGAAAACTTCCCAGGCCTATCCTACTCTCTGCATCCATCCATCCATTCATTCATTCAAAACTTTAGTGCCTGCCTACAAAACGTACCTGGGGACATACATCAGTTTACCACCCAAAGAACTTACACAGCAACACTGACTACACCTCACTGTTCCTTCTTAACATGCTCTATTCCCATGAACTTTACTGGCTTCTCCCTTACCTCTGGATGTGCTTCCTCTGCCAACCCTGTCAGGCTCTGTGCCCTACTGGAGATACAAAGATCGCTGTCTCAAGGAATTTTCAGTTCGAAGACAAAAAATACAAATAATTACAATGTGATATGCTGGTTTCTATAATGAAGATAAGGACAAAGTGCACTGAGGATGCCAAAATCTGCCGGGGCAAGTTCAGAAGCTTCAGGGAGGTTCAAACCGCAGCCTCATAGGAAACGGGTAGGCACTGCAGAGAAACACCCCAGGCAAAAGGTCTGCACATGCAAGGCCACGGAGTCCTGAGAAGAACTGTAATAGCGTCTTTCCAATCTTATTACTAAACATACACGTTTGGGTGACTTCTCTCTCTCCCCGCAAACTGGAATTGATTTGCTCTAGCTTTACAGAAAAAAGACTACAGAAAAAAATGTATTTATATGTTATTTGCAGTTAAATCTGGTCAGTGGGATGAGTGATTATTTTATCCCTGTAATTTTCTACAGTAAGTATGAATTATGTTAAAATCTTAAAATATCATAAAGGCCAAAAAGAATCTTAAAGTACTTAGGTATTTCTGAGACTTAAATTATAAGCTGGAAATAACAGAAACCGAGACCAGCAAAGCAGGAGGTTACAGTCAGGTTACAGAGAGCCTTAAATGCCATTCATGCTAAGAGTTTAGATTCTATTCTACATGTAGCAAGGAAGCTGGAAAAAAATGGCACAGGGTAGTAACATGACAACATGTAAGTGGCAGAAAATCACTGGGGTAGGGGATGAATGGCAAGACAGGAGCTACTGGACAGGTACAAAATTTACTGCTGAGGTTTCAGAGTAACAATGGATAAGAAGACAAATCAGTGATTAGGAGGGATCTGAGGGTTGCTTAGATAAGGAAGATGGTTGCTTAGATAAGGTAGGGTGAGAGAAGAAGGGAATCATCACTTTCAAATGAAGAAGACAGAAGGAGAACGGAGTTAGGGGAGAAAGTACTGATTTTGATTTAGAAATGTCGAATGTGAAAGGCCTTTGTGAAATCTAGGAAAGATACAAACTGGGAAATTAAGTCCTATGGGCCTAGCTTTCAGGAATTCAGGGTTAGAGATACATACCCAAGAGTTGTGGATGGCAATGAAATTATGAAGATGGTTGAGATTGTGAAGAAAAGAATACTAATGAGAGAGGAGAGCTGCAGGCAGACAGGAAGACAGTGATGGAGCCAGGGCCCCCTGGAGCAAAGAGGCGGGCAGCACAAGGGGCATATTCCCCTGAATAGAGGCGCAGCATCTTTCTCTAAGTCAGGGCAGGGGGTAAAAAGCTGAGCGAGTTCACGCATGACAGCTCACGTTTTTTCCTGAAATAGGAAGCAAGGACAAGTGCTGGGAGAAAAGGGGAGAGGGGAGTTGGGAGACTGAAGAAAATCAAGAAGATGCAACAGGATTATAGAGCAATGCTGAGGGTCCAGCAGGTGCCGGACACCCTAATTATAAAGACACATTTCTAACACTCATCTCACCTGAAACTACCTGTTAAGTGTCTGCCCTGACAGGTTCTAAGCACCAAGAACACAGGACCTAGAAGCACTTGGCATAAAATCAATGCTCAAAAACTTTTGCTGAAATACGTTAAACTGTATGACATTTTTCTTGGACGTTATTTAGAAGCCCAGGAAAGAAGAGTTTCTCAGAATTAGTTACTATGCAGACCCTCTTTAAATAGCAAACAGTTACTGTAGATACCCTAGGGATAACAATTTTCAATTCACTTAAGTATATGCAAGCCAACTTGCAGCTAGATATAAAATGCCTCATGCTCCAGGCTCTTGTACATTATGAACCAAAATTCACTTACACAAACACACACAAACATAGGCACTGAAATAACATACATATATATATATATATATATATACACACACACACACACACACACTCACACTCAGTTAGAAGGTGGTCAACCAGATAATCCACATACTGGTTGTTTATTATTATAATTATTTGCACAAAAGCCCAAAATTTTTAAAAATTCTTGTAGAAACACTCAAAAATCGCTGAGCCTACCTCCCATGGGTCCTTAAACTCCAATTTGAAACTGCTGAATTAATTCCATTGTTTACAGAGCAAGTGCCCAGAGGAGGAAGGGGTCACAGCGGTGGCAGTGCTGACAAACATCAACAAAGAGAAGACGACAGAGTCCAAGGCCTAGAGATCAGGGGCTGATCAGGGGTGAGAGAAAGGGGCTAAAGAGCCGGGTGTAACGTTTCAGGGTCAGGCAGTGTTGGGTAAAAGGTCTAGGTGAGGAGACAGCTATGGGAACTGGTTTAGCTGGGATTTGTTCCCAAAGCGGAGCCTGAGATAAAAGCATGTGTGCTAGCAGCTCACTTGGAAGGTGACCTGGGAACCAGAGAGGTGCTGAAGAGAGCACGCCAAGAGGAGAAAAGGCCAGGGCGCTTTAGCTACCGCAGTCGGTGCCTGGGGGCTTGGTCTTACTGAGAAGTTCTGAGACGTGTATACAGTTCACCCCCTGAATCCATAGGTTCCATTGGTGGATTCAACCAATGACAGATGGAAAAAAAATTTTAATTCCAGAAAGTTCCAAAAAGCAAAACTTGAATGTGCCCTGCACAGGCAACTATTTACATAGTATTTACATTTTATTAGGTATTATAAGTCATCTAGAGGTGATATAAAGTGTACGTGAGGAAGTGCATAGGTTACATGCAAATACTACACCATCGTATGAGAGACCTGAGCCTCTGTGGATTTGGTTGGGGGTGGGGCAGACGGGACGTGTCCTGGAATCAGTCCCCCTAGAATACCAGGGACAACTGTAGAAAGTGTGTCCAGAGGAGGATCACCGTGAAGACACGTCTGTCAGTTTGAGTCCCCACAGGTAGAAGTCTGCCCCAAGGGCATGAGCTGCCCTACACTTCCAAGAACAACAGTGCAGCAGCCCAGAAGGCTGCTGCCAGCTTCTTATCCTATGGACAGACAGGGCTTGTTGGAGAAGCCCCAGGGATTGAAAAGACAGAAGCACTTGAGGCAAGATGCAGTCAGCCGGAGTGAGTCACACAACTGCTCTGCGCAGCAGCGGCGGGACCCACAGGAGGCCAGGAGGAAGTGAGGAGGACAGAAGAGGTTTCTAGTTCAGAGCTCAAAGCCACGGGAGTTGAAAGAGCCAGAAAAGTGTTAGACCAGAATGTGAGAAGTATCACCTGCACTAACTCCTGAGAGCCTCAATGATGGCAAGAACTGGGGAGGGGAGTTAAGCTGGCTGACTCACATACAGACATACACATATATTAAGACAAACACCAACAACCTCTGTCCAAAAGATTTAGTATTTAAGATGTATGTAGCTCTTACCCATCTACTATAGATGTGTAGTAAGGCTGACCTGCCTTATTAATTGTCATCTTCTAGAAGTCAAGTCTCCATGTCCTCTGTACCTAGCACGGTATCTTAATATTTAATAAATAAAGAATCTAAAGATAACTGCAGATACTCTGAGGTATCCAAAAAAAACAAAAGCTTAACAAGGGCAAGAAGAGTGCTGTGCTGTGCCCACCACTGTTTGCTAAGGCGTAGCAGAGTTCAGAGTGTGGACTGTGGAGCCAGATGCTCGGGCTGAAACCTCTGATCAACCCCTAACTAGGTAGGTGATACTGGAGTTATTTAATCTGTGCCTCGGTTTCTTCATCTTTAAAATGGGCAAGGTAGTTCCTACCTTACAGGGGTTACGTGAAGTTTAAATGAGTTGTAAACATAAAGCATTTAAAACAGCATCTGGCACATGGTAAGCACTACCTAGACGGTCCTTGTTATTATTACTACACATTACAGCTGGAGCTCAACAACTTGATTCAATAAAGAAGTAACTATGTTTTTAAAAGGAACGAAATTGGGTCATTTGTAGAGACATGGATGGACCTAGAGACTGTCATACCGAGTGAAGTAAGTCAGAAAGAGAAAAACAAGTATTGTATATTAATGCACATATGTGGAATCTAGAAAAATGGTACAGATGAACCTGTCTGCAAGGCAGAAATAGACACAAAGACGTAGAGAACAAACATATGGACACCAAGGGGGGAAAGGGTGGGTGGGATGGATTGGGAGATCGGGATTGACATACATACACTAACTAATATGTATAAAATAGATAACTAACAAGAACCTGCTGTACGGCACAGGGAACTCCACTTCGCTGTACAGCAGAAACTAACACAACACTGTAGAACAACTATACCCCAATTAAAAAAAATTTTTTTTAAAAGTAACCATGTTTGAATGTTTTGCTTTTTTTCGATCATAATTATAACCGAAAACTCTGAATTGACCCATGTTACGTGAAACACAAGATATGGAAGAAAGGATAAAGTGTAAGGGTTAGAAAGAACACAACTGCGAACAATAGATTAAGATTGATTTTTATAGCCAAATATTATTTTGATATGACATCAAAACCTTATACTGTATATAATAAGGTTAATCAGATGCTAATTATTATATTAATTAGATACTAATTATGTTAAGTATAATTAGATAATATTTTCAGTTCCACATTTAAGTAGGATTATTCTACTTTCTAACAATTATATTTAGAACAAATTGTATGTAAAACAATAAAAGCAGCAAAACCTCAGTGCTTTTTATTACTACATTAGATAAAGCACAGATATTTCTGAATGTTAGTATCACGAATCACCTTAAAAAAAGATCAGGGTGGAGGATAACATACCTAATACAAATAGAAATAAGGAAGAATGACTTGAGGCTTCTTCTGTCATGGGGAAGCAAATCTAGCAGAGGCAAAAAGAAAGAAGGAAACTGCCCTGAAAAGATACAGGAGAAACTTGGATCAGAAGCTTATAACAGTTTGGTTCGCTCAGGGACTGCTGCCCACTGAGGACTACTTAAATTAACATGAGATCTGCTCATTCAGAAGAGGCCGGACAAGGCGCACCAGGTGCAGACAAGAGTAATACAGTAACTGAGGTTTTGATGATTTAAGGTAATTTGTAACAGAAAGTTATCTTACTTTTATTGCAACACCTTCAAAGGACTATAATGATGACAATAATAATAAAAATAAAGCAGCTAACTACTTTCTCTAAGTAACTCTACAAGGTTGGGAATGATATTACCTTTGTTTTATATATGAGAAGACCAAACCACAGAGAGGTTAAACAACTTCTCCAAAGTTGCACAGGTAGAACTGAAATCAGACCATCTGAATTCTGAAGCTATGACCTGACTTTGTGCTCCATTAAACCACAATTTTTTGAAGGCCTACTCAGTCACTATTTTAAAGATAAAAGAACATCCTTCTACTGTTAGAAGTGACTCAGAGCACAGAAATGGAAAGGACTTAAAATGTTCTGTGAGTTTATTTCTTAGTCCTTCAAAGTGATTGGAGGCCAAAAGTATTTTAACTGTCAAATTTCATGAGTATACCCACAAGTTATGGTCTCATTCCTACAAAAGCATTTCATCCTAATATTTCTTACTATGCTTAATTTTATCTAAAGGGTCATAACTCATCCCTTGAACAGTAAATAATGTTAAACACCTCCCGGAAACAATCTGCTTTTAGTGGTTAACAACCTCAAATATGTGCAATTGTTCCCCTTGTCAAAAATTGTACATAATTACTTTTATCTCCACTGTAAACTTATCTTTATTCATCAAGGTTAAATGTGGTTTTATGAGCTGTTCAAACTTTTAAATACACACTTATTATCTATTAATGTTTTTAACAATGTGACAAATCACTCATTTGGCATTTCTTTTTACATTTACAGATAAAATCTTCAGAAATTTTATAAGTACTTTATTTGTAGAAATTAAACAATTACACTTGAGAGAAAAATTACTTTTATTACATTTACTTCAAGTTTTAAAATTTGGTGCCCAGAAGCCAACTATGCCCAAAAGGTCATAGTACAAAAGGAAGTCATCCACAAAAGATTTATGCCTACAAGATCTTTGCACAAGAACAAATTTTTATTCAATACAACTAATTAAATTCAAGTCAACAAATACCTATTGCATATCTACCACGTACCAGACACACAGATGACAAAGCTGGGAACCCAGGAGTATTCGAAAGCCCAAGCTTTCAATGTAAGTAGGTTTCCAATAAGAAAGGTTAAGGGTTCTCACCAGTCAAATACTCTCTTCCAGAGAACAGAACTTGCTTCCTTTTTTATACCGTAACATTTTAAATCTGTTCACCTTACTGGTGAAAAAGATTCAAATACCTATACTGAGATATATTATTAGCCTCTCCTAAAACTATAATAAGGTTAGATTCATCTCAAGTCTGTACCACCATCACTATTTTCTGTATCTGCTTTTAAAAGGAAAAAAATAGTCCAATAATAGATTAATATCTACAAATCAACACAGTCCAGAAAAGGAACACGGAGCCAAGCTGAAAGCCTCAGGGAATTACTGTGCAGTTCATCCTGCTTCTCCCCACACAGAGCAAGCAGATGGGAGAATGTAAACGGAAGGAACTCTGAGAGGCCGCTCTTCTCTATGCCAATTTGAGAGTGAGAGCTTGGGGATGAATTCCCCCAGGGCAAGAGCACCTTTCCCCCTTGCAGGAAGAACAATTAAAACTAAACATCTTTCCCCTCTCTCTGGCAGGAAGAGGTGCGTGGTAGTGACCATGGAGGTGCTTATGGCCCAAGTAATAAGCTAGAATTAATGATTAACAAAACTTAGCAGATAAGATGAAAGGGGGAAATGAGAGGGAACAGGAAAGAGAGGAGGTTGAGTACTCCAAGGCAAAGACACAACACCCCCTTTGAAGTCCTTTTCCACCCACTGTGGTCGATAAATAGTAGTCTGAAGTAGAAAACTTTCTAAAATTCACTACTCACACCCACCCAGAAGAAAAAAAAAGCTTTTTTTGAGCACTGACCCCTTCTTGCCCAAAGGTAGTAACAGCCTGAGTTGAGTTCCAACAACAAAGGTTCAACTGCTCCAAAGCTACAGGCTTACAAAAAAATCTGAAACCTGAGAACAGGGCTAATACTTTTATGACAGAGTAACAGAACAAAATTCATCACAAGTGACTACTCTACCCACCTTCTCCAGGAAAATGAGAACATGGAAATCAATCATCACCACCCACCACACACTGCAACGGAAAGATAAAGAATGGACATACTTCTAGTGGGCAGATAAAAAGCCTCAAAGATAAAGAAGCTGGAAGTGGGGAGACGTAAGGGCATGGAACTGAACATCTAAGAAAAATTTCTACAGCAGAAAAAGTAGAAAGAAAATGAAGAATCTTCTCTGAAGAAAAAAGGAGAATGAACACATTATGCTCTTCAAGGAATTTAGAAAATCTCTAATAGATTTTATTGCAATCAGAAACAGTAAAACCACAAAACTAGAGGAAAAGTATACAGAGATAAGGAAGGAAATTTAAGTTGAAATCCTCTGTAAAACTCAGACACATGAGGAACAGAATCAACATGCCAGGAAGAGCAGGCTTGACCACAGGGAATTCAAAGTAAGTCAAGGCAATTAGAAACATTATGATACAGCCAATAGTGATCCAATAAGTAGATAACTGGTATACCACCACCACCTCCCCTATCAAAAAGGTTATAGCCTTTACATGAGGACCGAAAAAAAAAAAAATGAATTAAGCATTAAATTCCAAAAACTGGTCAAGGGGCACAAAATAAACTCAAAGACTGCAAAAGGACTTAAAATACAAGCAAAAAATAAACACTTTAAACAAAGCTATTAAGGCATAATATTAAGGGCTGATCCAAAACGAGCATGAAAAGTTGCCTGAACTTAATTCTTCGGAGATCCTCCTTCCACTCAACAGATACTACCCAGCAATTGACATATTTCAAACCAGACTAGTGAGCTGTTCCTTCTTTATACTTGGCCATGTCTAATAGATTTTGCCTTTCCCTGTGAAGGGAAAAGAAGCGTAAGTTAGCAACTGCTTTGGTTGAGAAATTTTACTTTGGGACAAGTTTACAAAGATAACTATGAATGGAGCTAGCAGAAAAAAGTTTACCACCTTAACTAATGGTATCAAAAACCACTTAAAAGCAAGATTTGTTCCACATAATTTCAATTAAGGAGAATTGTAAGTTATGTTCCCTTGTGTAATTTTATCTACTTTTTAGGTAGATCACTCCAAAATTCTTACTTGATCAAAACTTTAATAAATTTTGACCATATCTTTTGTCACATCTCTTCTCTGCCCTGTACTGGATTGAAACAAACATAGTGCTGAATATATTTTAAATATATATAGAGAGAGAGAAAGAGAGAGAGAGAAAGAGAGAGAGAGAGAGAGAGAGAGAGGATAAATGTTTTAAAGCCTAACTAAATATAGGTAGAAATCAATTTCTCACTTTTACTCAGCACTATGTTGGGAATAATGTCTACCTTAGAACTATTGCAAGGATAAAATATTACCATGAATGTAAAACAAATATCTTTACAGTGACCTACAGATCACAGCTTACTTGATTACTGCTTCAACTCATTCACTGCCTTCTAAACATAAGAACCTGAGTGACTACTTAATTAATGGTTCGAAATCTGTTTAAACCATGCTTCTTTAGTAAGCACAAATCCACTCCCTATTGTGTTTCTGTTGTGCTTTCCTAAAATAACATAATACTAAATGCAACTTTTAAAACTACAATCTCTTCCTCCAACAATCAAATATGACCCACCATCATGCCTTCTGAGAAGCAAAGAAATTACTATCTGAAATAAATAATGAACTATAAAATATTGGAGGTAATTATTCCTAATTTCACAGACTATGAAAGCTTGTTATTTACAGATTCATTCAATAAACATTTGTACATGGAAATGTGACCTCCACACATCAAGTGGTACACAATTTTTCATATAAATGCTTTCCTCATCACTCCACTGAAACTACATTCCCTACAACAAAATACTAATTTTTTTCTACCTTTCTGAAATATTTTTAGCCTTCATTGGCTCTTAATCTCTTTACCAACCACCATAAGCGAATTAACTACTCCTTTTTTTGTCCCAAAAGATATTCTTGATAGTGTCTAGCGCAGTAAATGACAAACCTTCAGTGATGCTCAATAACACAGTGTTGTTTTAATTCAAATTTCTATTATAACTGATTGTAATCAGTGTCTGTGAACCACACTGGACTAGAGCTGGAGGGCAAGAATCCAGGCCTTCATTTTACACAGCCTTCATTTATATATATTTATACTATAAATGTATATATACTTATATATGTATGATTATATATCAAAGTAGTCAAGCAATATTTATTTGCTAAATTAGACTGTATTCTCCCTTCTAACTATACTGTCCTTTGACCATGTCACATCTGTCACCTGTCTCTTTGGTCATACCATTCCAAGCTCCTCTACACAGCCTTCCAAAACCACTTAAGCCAATGCTGATCTTTTCCTCAAAATCTATTAGAGAATATTACCTGGTACAGTACCTTGTGTAAAACATTCTGTGGTATTTGCTATGTTTCCCTAGATTGAACACAACTTGTCCCAACTAGACAGTATCCTCAACAGCAAGGTGCAGGTCAACTCCTCGATCTACACCCACTCAGCACTGCACTGCTCAGGGAAGTGGCACTCAGTACACTGATGGATTAAAATGTCATGGACGGGACTTCCCTGATGGCACAGTGGTTAAGAATTCATCTGCCAATGCAGAGGACACGGGTTCGAGCCCTGGTCCGGGAAGATCCCACATGCCGCGGAGCAACTAAGCCCGTGCGCCACAACTACTGAGCCTGCACTCTAAAGCCCGCAAGCCACAACTACTGAGCCCGCATGCCACAACTACTGAGCCTGCATGCCTCGAGCCCGTGCTCCGCAACAAGAGAAGCCACCACAGTGAGAAGCCCGCACACTGCAACGAAGAGTAGCCCCCGCTCGCTGCAACTAGAGAAAGCCCGCGCGCAGCAACAAAGACCCAACGCAGCCAAAAATAAATAAATGAATTTATTTTTTTAAAAAAAGGCATGGACAACAGAGCTCCACCCGGACAGACAGCTAACAGTAACCCACTTGGCTCGCCAGCACTGGCAGCCCTCTCAAAGCCACGACTTGGCACAGCACCTATCCTCTGGGGTGAAGGGCAGGAGAGGATGGCTGCTCACGGGAGAGGGAAGACCTGCACTCTGCAGGGCCAGGTCATGCAACAGCTGGCCTTCAGCTCTTCGGTGACACAGAGAGAGAAACCAAGAGACCACTTTATGGTGCAGATGCAGAAACCAAAGCCCTTTCCAGGTGAGGTGTTCCAACAATCGTCCCAGAGAAGTTCAGGCCCAGCTTGCCCAAAACCCAAGTTCCCCAATCAAGAAGCCTTTGCTGCATCCAACCGCTTACCTAATGATGCTTCTCTCTTCACCTCAAACATGCCCATCACAGGAAATCCCTGAAAATACCCAGGTCACTCACTTAGCTGTCATACGAAGGAATCAGAAATTCAAACAAATTGGGGAAGGAAAATGCTTTTCTAGATTCCTTTTCCTTCACCCGGCCCTTGACTGTGAAAGTGTTCCCAGGGCCTCTCCGCGGCCCCTTTTCACTCTACACGCTCTCCAGTATTTTCATCTGCAGCCTAGAGAGTCAACCAGTACTAACAGATGAGGAATTCCCCAATCTCAGTCTCCCAGCCCGACTGCTGGTTTTGAGCTCGCAATGGGCATATTCCACTACACCCCAGCTGTCTCAGCAGGATGAGTTCAGCACTCCCCTCCCTCCAGGCGACCAGCACCACCCCCTTGTGGTTGCGCTGCCTGCCTCGGCCAAGCGCACCTCTTAAGCAGAGGCCCGGGCCACTTCAGTTCCTTTCTCCTCTCTTACCTCGGACACCAGGTCTGACCCGTCCTCCCTCCGAAATAAGTAGTCCTCGTAGCCCCACCCAAGGCATCCCCACACCAAGGATCTCCAAAACTTTTTAATACTCACCTTTATTATTAAAAAAAAAAACTTGAGCATACATGTACTCCAAAACATGTACTTACTTACCAATTAAAATACATGTACTTCTACAGCAATACAGTAGGATATTATAAACCATAATAAAAGTTTAAACTTTAAAATATGAGTTTAAAAAATATATATAAAATTAAGTCTAATATTTTCTTCCTACACTCCAGTGAGTTATTTTATACATCCCTGGGGTCCAGGAAGCTGTACTTTGGAGACTGTTTACCGAAATTAGTCCTATAATTGTGTGTTTATACATGTATGTACTATGTATATTTGAAGCAGTTTTTCACTCACATACACACATTTCATGATGAGATGATATACACACGCTTTAGCATACTGCTAAATATAGCTAACCTTAACCCTATCTTCCAAAGCCACAAACCCAAAATAAAGCTTAGAGGCTTTTTTTAAAAATTATTTTATAAATAAAACTCTGTAAAAGTCTAATAATTAGACATCTTTAAAAAGATGTGAAATTTACAAAGTACAGTTTAGCTCCTTTTGCATACAGCTCCTGAACAAGGGATACCACATTTTTTTCACCCATCTACTGACATATTTGAAGGCTGCTAATGTTCTGGGGGTTTCACGGACTGCACCTCCTGTAACCTAGATACACCCAATTTTTTCAGTTTTCTACAGCTATAGATACTGCTATTATTTCAGGGTTCTGAAGACTAATGTACTCTTCCCTACTCATACTCCTATAAGCCCACCCTCCGGACCCCGACTCCCACCTCTGCAATAGCAATATAAAAGGACAAAAATCCCACAACATATAACCAGTCAGAATAGACCTGCTAACACAATAAAAGATATTTACATATTGGCACAATATGATCTTCTAGAATTCTACTGACAACCTGACAGCTCCTAACTCTCCATGCAGAGTGGGGAAATCAGTCCACATGAATCCTCTCAGATACTAATTCAGCTTGATACACGTTCAGAAATCACAATTCTCAGAACTTCAAAGTTCTGAAGCTTTTACCAGTTAGATGTTTCATCTCATCACTCCAGCAGAGTACTTAAGAACAAAACCAGTGCACTCACAAAATGATTTTTAAAATATATATTTTCTTCAGATACAATATTATATTACCCCTGACGCTGTAAGCCACAATTTGGCAAGAGGCCAAGCAATGAAGCTATTAAGCGGCAAGCATTCCATGAAAACTAGCACCACCTGAAACTGTTAATTTTCACTATTTTTTAAAGTGACCAGATGTCCCCAGAGTTTCTCCAGGAGTTAGGAATTTATCGACCCCAATATAGAACTACATGGTCATTCAGTGATGCTAATCTGGGGCAGCTTTTAATTATACTGACCAGAAAGTTGAGGAGAAAGCCACCTAAATCCAGTGATTTTCAATACTGCTGATTCTATTCTATTCTGTGCACACACAGAATATTGGGAAAATAATCTTAATAGAGAACTTAACATTCTTTTAAAAAGAATCGACATTACAAAAACTTAACGTTTTAGGCCTGTGAAGTCAACATACATGACTTAATTTGGAGTTTGTTTGCTTTCTATTCACAAGAGTGAAGTATTAACCACATCCCCTTGTCTTCTTAACTAGGGAATGAATTTTAGGGTGAGTCAAATGGCTTTCTCTTCAAACACCTGTAACCAAAATATTGATTTGTTTCATGTGTTTTCTATTTATCAGTTAATCATCTTCAGTCCCTCATTTATTATCAATCAATGAACTAAAATTACTTTCAAATAGAACATTTTAGTGGGACTCTTAAGTAAGCCCCGACCCCGTGGGCCTAGATGTCCACAAAGCTAGAAGAGGTAACTTGCAACTAAAATCCCTTAGTCATTTCTAAAGTGGTCTATTACACAACCTATTGTAAAGGCTAGATGTAGTTTAAGAAAGATGCCTAATCAAAATTCAATAAGCATTTGTTATTTTTGTACAATCAAAACAACAATAAAAAATAATCCAGTAATTCTACCCACCTATTTGTGGAACGCAGATCCAAAGAAACCTTACTAATAACATTACCAATCACATGCTGAGACTTTTTAAAAAATCTTTTTAATATACCAAGAAGGAAAGAAAAGGAGTTAATATTTATTGAGCATCTACTCTAGGTGTCTTCCATTTTACATTTGCTTTTCACTACACTGCACTTTTGCAAAGTTACTTGTGGTTCAAACATGGGTTGCTAGACCCCACGGGTTGTCTTCATACAGGTGGATGACCACCTACACTCCCTGTGCCTCAGTTTCTTCATTTGTAAAACAGGGATAAAAACGGCACCTACCTCGTCGGACCGGTTCCGGTATTAAACGAGAAAATAAAGGTAAAGTGCGTAGAGCTAAGCTTGGCCCTTACTGTCGTTATTATAACAGTTACTAGTTTTATTATTAGTGTAGGTATTGTTCCCATTTTACAGATGGGGAATTGGAACCTTAAAGAGCGTAATTTACTAGCGCTAGGTTTTGACTCAAAAGCACAAATCTGATGAAACAAAAATTGCTCAAGCATTAAATACTAGCATTCTTGAAAATTCAACTTGTTCTGAAGCATAAGGAACGGCACGAATCAGGCACAGGTCGGGCATTAGCCCTGGACACCGCCGCGGCGTCTACACCCAGCATTAGGGGAAAGGGCCCACAGGACGCGCCGACCCCGCGCCCCGTTTCCCGACGGCTCAGCGACGCCCCAGGCGCAGAACTGGAGCCGGGGGTGAGTGGTCCCCGCGTGGAGGCCCGGCAGCCGGCGTGGAGGCCCGGCAGCCGGCGTCTCGGGGCAGCCGGGGTCAAGGCCGCTCCCCGGACTCCGGCCCGCGGAGGCTCGTCCGCGCCTAGCCCGCGGGGTAGTGCCCACGGCCGGCGTCCGAGCGGAGGGTCCCGGCCCCGGGCCTCCGCGACCGCGGCTCGGGAGTGGGGGCAGAGCCCGGGCAGGCCAGCGCCCTCCGACGCCCCCCGGCCGGGAAGGTCCGGGAGCGGGCGCGGCCCGACTTCCTCCCCCGCCCGACGACTGGAATCCGCCCCGAGGCCGCGGCCCCCACGCCTGCCCCGCGGCCCTGGCCCGGCCGCGCACCGAACACGCCGCCCGCCCGGGCCCACCTTCTCCCGCGGCGTCCAGCCCGCGCGGTCGGCTCAGCCTGTGCTCCGCGGCTCCCGCTCGGCCTGTCCCCAGGGCTGGCTTGGCCTCCCGGGCTCGGGCTCGGGCTCGGGCGCGGCGGCGGCGGCTCCGCCTCCTCCTCTCGGGCGGGAGGAGGAGACTCAACGGCGTGGGGCCGCCTCCCGGCAGGAAACGACCCCCGCGGCACCGCCTCCCAGGCGCGGCGATCCCGCTCCTCAGGCCGCCGCCGCCGCCCTCTCCCTCCGGAAGCGCATTCCTCCCGGGCCGCGTCAGCCGTGCCCGCTGGGGGAGGGGGAGGAATCGGGCAGGGGCGGTGCGGGACCGGGGGAGAGAAGGGGGCCCCCGGGACAAAGGGGCGGCAGGGTCGGGCGACAGACTCCGCCGCGGCCTTCGCGGTGCCTCAGTTTCCTTTGCTGCCGGGACAGGGAAGGTTTGCGCGGCCCTGCGCGCCGTAATATCCTCCCGTGAGGGAATTCCGGAGCCTCCTTCTCGGCCTGTCTTAGGCGCTGCTTCCCCAAAGCCCCACGTGTGTCCGGCTCGCGGTCCGTCCGGCTGGCCCAGGACTGCCCGGTTTTGAACCCTGGAAGCCCTGCCTCCCGGGAGCCGCCTCAGTCCCCGACAAATCGAGACACTTAGTCACTCACCTTGCAAGGCTTCGTGGGACCAAAAACGTTTCCCTTTTGGAAGGGAAGTGGCTAAAGCCAGTATTATTTTTCTGGCGTGAGGATTTGCTTGACTTAGGTCTTTGAGAAAGGGGAAGACTCAGGGAGGAAATGGGTGCCAGGAAAGATGGAGATGAGGAAAGTTTTAGAGAAAAACTGGTGAGTTGGGGAGCAGCTTTTGTTAGGTTAATCTGGGGCACAGGGATGAGAAGGAAAAGTTTCATCCTTGATACAGTTTCTGTTCATCCTCACTTTTTTGAGTAGGTGGACAGGGGGCTGGAGAAGGGACATTTAAGAGAAGTGAAACATTTCATTATGAGCATGGCTGGGCGCATTTTGATAAGAGGATTGAAACTTGTGCCAACCGGCATCATACTGAAACCCGGTAACTCAGAATATGCTGCTGGCAGGCTGCCATTCTGTTAGCAGAAAATGTGTGTTGCCACGTGGTGAGCTGTAGCACCCTGTTGGGCACAGAACTCGAATTATTAGATTTGTGACACTGGTGTTTCATTTGGGGGAGATTAGAAGCCGCGATGCCCATTTGGCTGCCAATCTTAAATAAGAGAAAACAAAACAATCCCATCTATGGAAATGTTGCCCGTTGCTCGCCAGCAAAATCGAATCTGTTGGTTAGATGATCTCTGGAAACCTAAAGAAATGAGAATGATTTTTCCCACTTAATGGATGACCAAACCTAAGAGACTAAATGATGTTTCCTTATTTGTGGAATCTAAAGAAGGATACAGATGAACTTACTTACAAAACAGAAACAGACTCACAGACATAGAAAACAATCCCATGGTTACCAAAGGGGAAGGGGGGGTAGGATAAGTTAGGAGTTTGGGATGAACATATACACACTACTATATATAAAACAGATAAACAACAAGGACCTACTGTATAGCACAGGGAACTATATTCCATAACTTATAAGAACGTATAATGGAAAATCTGAAAATATGTATATAATATATATCATAAATATTATATATATAACCGAATCACTTTTCTGGACACCTGAAACTAACACAACATTGTAAATCAACTGTACTTAAAAAAAATAATGTTTCTATATTAATAACCCAGTGGTGCAGCTGCCATCACACCTCAACATCCTTGAATTTAAAGATACTGGTTATACCACTCCAAAATTGATCAAAACTGGCCTGGTCTCAGCATAGATTACACTTCCAAAGGTAAAGCGTAATTTATCCGTGCTTGACTTGCACTACATTTCCCAGAACTTTCATCCCTATGTGATTTGCCACAAGAATATTAAGAGGTTCACATTTGCACAACACCAAACTAAATTATTTCAAAGGCAGTGTAATCATCTTTTTAATCCCAGTGTCAAACACTGTTCCAGGTCACGCAATAGGGGCTCAGCTAATAGTTGATAAATGACTAAATGGGTCCTTTTGCTCCCCTGGGACCACATCAGAACATTTGGCTAAACTAAAGTGTGAGAAGCAATTTATGTACAGAAGTCATGAGCTTTGAGGAAACAAGAAATTAAAGAAACATGTTATGAATATGACTCCACTTGTTTTTAATCACATGATTATGGAATACAGAATTGGGAGTGGGAGTGAGTCAATGTTGACTCAGGAGTGGAATGCTGTCTTTCTCTTGTAGTTTGAACACTTTTGGGACTCAGTCTGTCAAATATTATCCTGTCCAGTAAGCCACAAATCATCCCATGATAACTTGAAGCCTTTTCAATCTTTTGAAAGTGGAAAAGCCTCTAAACTATAACATTTTACAGGCAAATATTTTAGTACACATTCATTTATAAATGATTTTCCAATTGCAATAATCATATCACTTGGGCAAGACTCCATGGGGTTAGAGCAAAGGGTGAATACCTGCATTGTGAGAACAGGAGTATACCCAAGACAAAAATGTTTTGGTCTTGACCACTGGCTGGCACATTATGGCTCAACCCATATCAGATCAGTTTTAAATAAACAGTGTGGGGACTTCCCTGGTGGTGCAGTGGTTAAGAATCCACCTGCCAATGCAGGGGACATGGGTTCCAGCCCTGGTCCAGGAAGATCCCACACACCGCGGAGCAACTAAGCCCATGTGCCACAACTACTGAGCCCCCATGCTGCAACTACTGAAGCCTGCGTGCCTAGAGCCTGTGCTCTACAACAAGAGAAGCCACCACAATGAAAAGCCTGCACACTGCAACGAAGAGTAGCCCCTGCTCGCCACAACTAGAGAAAGCCCTTGTGCTGCAACGAAGACCCAACGCAGCCAAAAATAATAAATTAATAAATAAATTTATTAAAAAAAATAAGTATGACTTTGTGTCCCAGTATGTCCAGATAACTCGTTTGTGTGTTGTCCAAGCATAATTATTAATAGCACCCCTTTTCATTCTCAAAAGTACATCCTGATACAGATGATAGATCGTACCATCACCCTATAAATAAGAGTGTCCAGACAACAAGGGAAAAAAAAAAGTAATTTTAGCAATTCAAAGGGGATGCATAGGGACACAATGCAAATCAGATCCCAGATTTACAGGTGAAGACCAATTCCAACACTGATCATCAGGAAAAAAATTGTGTGGGGATAAGTGAAATGAATTAGGCAGCTCCTATGTGATACAGATGCCCTACCAGAAGATTTAATGAAAGAAAACCCTAGAAAGTAGCTTGGCTGATCAACAGACTTGGGTTTTAAATACCATTGTAAAAGTGTGCGATGGCTTCCGGAGCAGATTGATTGCCAGTGGCTAGGTAAGTCTTCAGCTGCTTTTCTAAGAAATGTTTCTACAGAGTGATCTGGATATATTTTTCTCATCTGCCACCTTCTTTAAATATAAGAAAAGAAAAAGATGAGCGGATGATGTTAGAAGGAATAGAAGTCTCCGATAATTCCCTATAATACGTATGTGGATGTGCTTCTGAATCATAAATAACTTCATTCCTTTACCTAAGACACTAAACTCTCTCTATTACAGTGTGAATCTCTGTGCCCTGGCTTAAAAAAAAAAAATAGCCCTGGGAATTATTAACATTTTGAAAACCAAGGAATGTTGAGATGGTCCTCCAGTTCCTCCTTTTTCTGTCTCCAAATATACAAATAACATACAAATAATCAAATATTGCAAAGAAACTGGAAGTTCACTTATTTTGCAACTTCTTATTTTTGTCCTTGGAGCTTTGACTGAGTGAACACTGCTCAATACCCTGTTATAACTGCCAGAGGAACCATTGGTTTGCCACAAGGTCATCGGCAACTGTGTATGTACGGTATGTGGCAGTGTACTGGACTAGCCCATCCTGAGGCTTTAGTTAGTGCTTTATTCCTTTGCTTATTTAAAAGTAAGCTGGAAAAGTGTCAGAACAGTCTGCCCTTCCAGCTTAGGGCTAGCCACTGAGTCTTTTCCTTTTCTAGACAGTTCACGGTTGCTGGGTTATGGATCTGAATATGGGCCACGTACAAGTAAGGCTGCCTCAACTGTTCAGCTTCCTGTTTTCCATATATAGCGTGCTCATTTTTTTCTTGCTCAGTCCATGGAGTATTGCCTCCGCTGGGTGTGAGCACTCCCTGCCAGCTTTCAGAGGCTGAACATTTTTAAGAGCCCAGAGGGAACAGTGTTTTTAGGCAGCTCTTTTCAGACACTGAGTTTCTTCAGCTGGAGAAGGGAATGTGCCTTCCCAAATAAGAATGAAGACTATGCCAAATGTAAGCAGTTGAATAGTGCTGGAGGTATTTTTAGGAACTGGGGTCACTCAGTACAGGAAATGATGGTGCTACCAGCAACTTATGGCTAGAGACTCTAAAACAACATTATTTCTCTCCTCATGTAAATACTTTCGAGTATCTTGAGAAAATCTGGCAATTTGAATTAGGAGCAGCTGGATTTGGGGCCAGGTTCATCAGGGAATGGGACAAGTAGGTTAGCTGAAAGGTGTGTTTGTTTGGTAAGTGATACAGCCCTCCTCCCCCAAATTAATCCCCATAACATTTTAGAGAGAGTTCTTGCCGTGTGCCTGGGTATGGGAAACAATGAATCCATGGCCCCCCAAAACTATAGACACAATTTCACTTATATAGATCTGCATTTTTGCAGATAATTCTGGTTTTCATGGGATCTTAATCCCAAAACATTAAAAATCACTATTTTAAACAAAGTCCCTTTTATAGACCAGGAGCCTAAACACATTTCTTTGTTGTTGTGGGCTTGGAATCTTGACTTGTGTGCTAATTAATCTTATCTAAAACAATTTTTTTAAACATCAGATACACCTCCAAATATTTTGCAATAATAAGATTTTCCCTGCAGTGTTATTTAACCTGTAGGAGGTAGAACAGAGAAAGTACAATCTTCTGTGATCAAACCACATGACTAAAGAGTGTGCTGTTTGTGTTTACTTTTCAATGTAAAATAAATTTCAAAGGAAAACCAGAACATTTTATTTCAAATTTCCAACTTTACATACTAGGACTTAAATGCCTTCAAATTATATCTAAAAATCACCCTGATTGAAAACTGTTGTAAATTTTTAATTAGATTGAGAACAATTCTAAATTAATTTTAATTATACTTCCCAAGAATATTTTCCATTTAGTATTAAGAATAACAAGCCCTGTGGCTCTTCTCTTTTAGGATTTCTGCATTGTTGTTGGCTGATGTCATAGGCTTTTCAGTCTATGATCACAAGAATTCCCTATTTATAACTGCTTATGGCTGCCACATGCCTAAAATGTCAGCTAGACTGTTTTTCTCTTACAGTCACAACATCGGCTGTAGAAATGAAACTCATCAATTAAAATTTCACCAGTAGGGAGAAAATATTTGCGAAAGACATAGCTGATAAAGGACTGTTATCCAAAATATACAGAGAACTCTTAAAACTTAATAATCAGAAAACAAATAACCTGATTAAAAAATGGGCCAAAGACCTTAACAGACACTTCACCAGAGAAGATACACAGAAGACAAGTAAGCACAGGAGGAGATGCTCTACATCATATGTCATTAGGGAATTTCAAACTAAAACAACAGTGAAATACCACTACACACATACTAGAATGGCCAAAATCTGGAACACTGATACTACAAATGCTGGTGAGGATGTGGAGCAACAGGAACTCTCGTTCATTGCTGGTGGGAACACAGAACGGTGCAGCCACTTTGGAAGACAGTTTGGCAGCTTCTTACAAAATTAAACATACTCCTACCATATGATCTAGCAATCACCCTCCTTGGTATCTACCCAAAGGAGTTGGAAAACTGTCCACACAAAAACCTGCACGCGAATGTTTATACTGACTTATTCATAACTGCCAAAACCTGGAAGCAACCAAGATGACCTTCAGTAAGTGAATGGGTAAATAAACCACGGTACCTCCAGACAATGGGACATTATTCAGTGCTAAAAAGAAACAAGCTGTCAAGCCATGAAAAGACAGGGAGGAAACTTAAATGTATGTTACTAAGTGAAAGAAGCCAGTTTTTGAAAAGCCTGCATCCTGTACAATTCCAACTGTGTGACATTCAGGAAATGGCAAAATTGATTAAATAAATTCTAATACGTCCACGGAATGAAATCATCAACAGCTTTAAAAAAGAATGAGTTAGAACTGAATGCATTGATTATGGAAAGATATTTAATAAGTATTATGTGTGCATAATGAACAAGATGAAGAACACATTGTGCGTAATTCTTTATACGAAGTGGTGTTAGTATTATCCACATCTATAGGCAAGGGAACTGAGACGAGAGGTTACTTTGAAAAACGAATAAGTAACAGTACCAAGATTGGTACGCAGGCAGTCTGGCTCTAGGGTCCAGATGTTTATTCACTGCACTTTACCGTCTCTGATCTCTTTTGTCATTTTACACAAGAGATATTGTCTGCCCTGTTCCACCTCCACTGCGACTAGTCAGGTAAGTCTGTAATTCTGAAGGTCAGGAATAAAACGTCAATCTCTTTGCACATATAACCCATGTTCTCCAATACCAGCATTTCCAATAATAATAAGGGGACATTTTCATCTCCATCTATGTTACTCTTTGTCTACCTCTTAATTGAAATATATATATAATACATACACATATATCGGTATTATATTTTTTTCTCAAGAAGGAAAGGATGACACAAGATTGTCATTGTTATATATCACGCGAACAAGCATACAGGCATAGCTGAGACTGTTGAATCAAATTATTCCAATGTTGATCAGGTACGTATTTTTCATTAGACGTCTTATAAGATTCTATCTTTCTTAAGGGCAGTGACTGTATCTGATGTGTTTATATGTCTAACATAGTGCTTTACATACACGATTATATTGCTTCTCTTTCATTGAAAATAATATCACCACCTGTCTTCTTTGACCTCATCTTAAACCATCTCCCCTTTGCCCACTATACTTTAGCCATATTTCCATGACTTCACCAAGCATGTTCCTATCTTGGAGTTTTTGTGCTTGTCATTCCCTCTACCTGAAATGCTCTTCACATGTCTACTTCCTTTTTGTCAATAAGATTTCAGCTTAACTATCACATCTTTAGAAGGTCTTTCTAACCCCCAACCTAAAGTAGCCTCCCAGCCCCTCTCCATCACATTGCCATAGTTTAAATCTCTGCATGGCTCCAGTCACTAGCTGATATTTTTCTATTTATTTTTTCTTTGATAATTTTCTATCTTCTTCCACTAAAGTGCAAACTCCAGAAGAGCAGCTAATTTGTCTGCCTATCCCAGCTCCCAGAAGTGCCTGGAACAAGTAGAGAGCAAAGAAATAGTCATTGAATGAATGAATAAGTACTTGTTCATTTTTTTTTGGCCATGCCGCATAGCATGTGGGATCATAGTTCCCAAACCAGGGATCAAACCCACGCCCCCTGCAGTGGAAGCAGGGAGTCTTAACCACTGGACCACCAGGGAAGTCCCAGTATCATTCATTATTTATTTAGCAACTAGTATGATGATTATTTCAATACCATGGAATATTACAAAGTAACATTAAAATAACATTTTTGAAAGCAATTGCTTACTGCAGCTTTCATTCTAAATCTTGCTATTAAAAATATTCCATTTAATTCATGGTAAAAACACTCAACAAACTAGGGATAGAAGGAAACTACCTCGAGATAATAAAGACCATATGTGAAAATCCCACAGTTAACATCATTCTCAATTGTGAAAGGCTGAGAGTTTTTCCTCTAAGATCACAAGATATCACAAGATATGGATGCTCATTTTCACCACTTCTATTCAACATAGTACTGGAAATCCTAGACAGAGCAATTAAGCAAGAAAAAGAAACAAAAGGCATCCAAATTGGAAAGGAAAACTAAAATTATGTCTGTTTTTAGAGGACACGATCTAATTTGTATACAACCCTAAAGATTATATACACACACACACACACACACACTCACAACTGTTCTTTTCAGCAAAGTTGTAGGATATAAAATCAATACACAAAAATTTGTTGTGCTTGTATACACTAATAATGAACAATTCAAAAAGGAAATTAAGAAATCAATTCAATTTACAATAGCATCAAAAAGAATAAAATACTTAGGAGTAACCTTAACCACGAAGGTACATTGAAAACTATAAAACGTTGCTGAAAGAAATTAAGAAGAAACAAATAAATGGAGAAACATCTCATGTTCATGGATTGTAAGACTTAATATTGTTAACATATCAGTATTACCCAAAGTGATCTGTAGATTCAGTGCAACCCCTATCAAAATCCCAATGACTTTTTTTTTGTAGAAATAATTATCCTAAATTCATATTGAATCTCAAAGGACCCTGAATAGCCAAAATAGTCTTGAAAAAGAAGAACAAATTTGGAGGTCTCATAACTTCCTGATTTTAAAACTTATCAGAAAACTGCAGTCATCAAAGCAGTGTGGTACTGGCATAAAGATGGATATACAGACAAATGGAAAAGAATAGAGAGCCCATAAATCTTCACATATATGCTCAAATGATTTTCAACAAGGGTGCCAAGACTATTCAATGGGGAAAGAACAATTTCTCCAACAAATAGTATTGGGAAAACTGGATAGCCACATGCAAAAGTTGGATCCTTACATTTTACCATATAAAAAATTAACTCACAGGGCTTCCTTGGTGCCACAGTGGTTAAGAATCTCCCTGCCAATGCAGAGGACATGGGTTTGAGCCCCTGGTCCGGGAGGATCCCACGTGCCACGGAGCAACTAAGCCCGTGCGCCACAACTGCTGAGCCTGCGCTCTAGAGCCTGTGAGGCGCGGCTGCTGAAGCCTGTGTGCCTAGAGCCCATACTCCACAAGAGAAGCCACCGCAATGAGAAGCCCACGCACTGCAACGAAGAGTAGCCCCCGCTCTCCGCAACTAGAGAAAGGCCACGCAGAGCAACAAAGGCCCAATGTAGCCAAAAATAAATAAATAAAATAAATTTAAAAAAATTAACTCACAATATATCAAAGACTGAAACATAAGACCCAAAACTATAAAATTCTTAGAAGAAAACATAGGAGAAAAGATTCATGACATTGGATTTGGCAACAACTTTTTAGATGTGACAACAAAAACACAGGCAACAAAAGTAAAAATAGACAAATTGGACTACATCAATATTAAAAGCTTCTGTGTATCAAAGGATACAATGGACAGAATGTAAAGGCAACCTATGGGATGGGAGAAAATATTTACAAATCATATATGTGATAAGGGAGTAATATCCAGCATATATAAAGAACTTCAACTCAACAACAAAAAAACAAACAATGCAATAAAAAATGGGCAAAGGACTTGAACAGACATTTCTCCAGAGAAGATGTACAAATGGCCAATAAGCATATGATACTCAACCTTACTAATCATTAGGGAATTGCAAATCAAAACGACGATGAGATACCACTTTAAACCCATTAGAATGGCTACTATAGAAAAAAGTAATACAAAGTACAGGCTGAGGATGTGGAGAAACTAGAAGCTTTGTGACTACTGACAGGGATGTAAAATGGTGCAGCTGCTGTGGAAAAATTCTGGTGGTTTTTTTAAAACAATGAAAATAGAATTACCACATGATCCAGCAATTCTACTTCTGGGTACATACCTATGAGAATTGAAAGTGAGGTCACCAGAAGGTATTTGTACATCCATGTTCACAGCAGCATTATTCACAATAGTCAAATGGTGGAAGCAATCCAAATGTCTATCCATGGATGAACAGATAAACAAAACACAGTACATACATACAATGAGATTATTCAGTCTTTAAAAGGAAGAGAATCTGACACATGGTACAACATGGATGAGCCTGAGGACATCAAGCTAAGTGAAATAAGGCAGTCAAAAAAGACAAATATTGTATGCTTCCACTTATATGAGGTACTTAGAATAGTCAAATTCATAGAGACAGAAAGTGAAGATGTGGTTGCTAGGGATTAGGGGTTGGGAAAATGGAGAGTTGTCAACAGCAACAAATGGGTGTAGAGTTTCAGTTTTGCAAGATGAAGAGTATTCTGGAGATTGTTGTACAACAATGTGAATGTACTTAATACTACTGAACTATACACTTGAAAATAGTGAAGATGGTAAATTTTATGTTTTGTGTTTCACACAATTTTGAAAAATGCATATTTCCTAGTTCACACACTGAAAAGACTTAGAAACAAATGGTAGCCTAGAAGCAATGATCACCCTTAGTGTCAAAAGTGTGGTCTACTGGAAATTCCCCACCTGTTAGGTGCTTGGAAAATGATTGATTCCAAACTTGAAACAGGAAATGTACAAGATGGATTGAGACTCTGTGTGTGTGTGTGTGTGTGTACATGTGTGCCTGAAACCGAGGAAACTATCAGGATTAACTGGATCATATCAAAGGACATAGGAACCAGAGATGGGTTGAAAAGAGATGCGACATTTTGAGCACTGAAGAGAAAAAATGACTGCAATTGATTTAAACACATTGAATATATAAAAATTCATGAGTTCATCATTTTTTTTCATTTATTTTGTAACTGAAAGTTTGTACCTCTTAATCTCTCTCCCCTACGTCTCTCCTTCCCCCACTCCCTCCCCTCTGGCAACCACTTGTTTGTTCTCTGTATCTATGACTCCATTTTTGTTTTGCTATGTTTGTTCATTTGTTTTGTTTTGTGTAGATTCCACATATAAATGAAATCATACAGTATTTGTCTTTCTCTGTCTGACTTATTTCACTTAGCATAATACCCTCCAGGTCCATCCGTGTTGTCAAAAATGGCAAGATTTCATTCTTTTATGTGATTGAATAGTATTCAATTGCATATATACACCACATCTTCTTTATCTATTCATCTATTGGTGGTCACTTAGGTTGCTTCCATATCTTGGATATTGTAAATAATGCTGCAATGAACATAGGGGTGCATATATCTTAATGTTTTCATTTTCTTTGAATAAATACCCAAGAGTGGAATTGTTGGATCATATGGTAGTTCTAGTTTTAATTTTTTGAAGAATCACCATACTGTTTTCCACAGGGGCTGCATCAATTTACATTCCCACCAACAGTGTGTGACGGTTCCCTTTTCTCTGCATCCTCCCCAACACTTGTTATTTGTTGTCTTTTTGATAACACCCATTCTGACAGTGTGAGGTGATATCTCATTGTGGGTTTGATTTGCATTTCCCTTATATTAGTGATGTTGAGCATCTTTTCATGTGTCTGTTCCCATCTGTTTATCTTCTTTGGAAAAATGTCTATTCAGGTCCTCTACCCATTTTTAAATCAGGTTCTTTGGTTTTCTGATGTTGAGTTGTACCAGTTCTTAATATATTTTGGATATTAACCATTATCAGGTATATCACTTGCAAATATCTTCTCCCATTCAGTAGACCGCCTTTTCATTTTGTTGATAATTTCCTTCACTGTGCAAAAGTTTTTTTAGTTTAATGTAGTCTCATTTCTTTTTTTTTTTTTTGCTTTTGTTTCCCTTGCTTGAAGAGACATATCCAAAAAAATATTGCTAAGACATGTCAAAGAGCATACTGCCTGTATTTTCCTCTAAAAGTTTTATGGTTTCAGGTCTTACATTTAAGTCTTTAATCTGTCTTGAATTTATTTTTGTGCATGGTGTGAGAAAGTAGTCCAGTTTGATACTTCTACATGTAGGTGTCCAGTTTTCCCAACACCATTTATTGAAGAGGCTGTATTTCCCCCATTGTATATTCTTGCCTCATTTGTCATAGACTGATTACCCATATAAGTGTGGGTTAATTTCTGGGCTCACTATTCTGTTCCATTGATCTATGTGTCTGTTTCTGTGCCCATATCATACTGTTTTGATTACTGTAGCCCTGTAATATACTTTGAAATCAGGGAGCATGATACCTCCAGTTTTGTTCTTCTTTCTTAATATTGTTTTGGCTATTCAGAGTCTTTTGTGTTTCCGTACAAATTTCTTCTTATCCTATGAAAAATGGCATTGGTATTTTCATAGGGATTGCATTGAATCTGTTTGGGTAGTATAGTCATGTTAACAATATTAATTATTTCAATCCATGAGCATGGTGTATCTTTTCTTCTGTTTGTATTGTCTTCAATTTCTTTAATCAGTGTTTTATAGTTTTCTGAGTACAGGTCTTTTACCACCTTAGTTAGATTTAATACTAGGTATTTAATTCTTTTTTTGTTGCATTTGTAATGAGTTCATTTTTAAGAAAGAAGAAACAGAAATGGTTAAAAAGTGAACAGACAAAAATTTAAAAACAACAACAACAAAAGAAAACCCTCTTTGGTCACCATTGGAGGTGGCCAGAGTACTAATTTTTTACTCTGGAAACTGGTAACTAGAACAAAAGAATTAAGCATTTATCCTGCCTTTCTTGTTTGAATTGATTTGCGAAGTATCTATATTAGTGTATTTGATTAAGCAAAGCTCTTCCTTACAGAAGAAAGACAGCCATCAATAACAACTATAGAAGTAATGATAAAAGTGACAAAAATACTATTTGGCAATCTCTGTTGCAATAACTGATTCTTCTAAAAGCTATTAGGTAAAGTTTGGCAGAGGGCTACACAAGAGAAGGATTGGACTTCTCCCACCTGAACTCAGGTCATCTTAGCATTACTAAAAGTCTGTCAACCAGACAGGTGCTTCTTAACGTGATACATTATGTAGTACAAAGCACCACCTGTGGAATAGTTGTGCAGATAAAGAGCAGAATCTAATCAGGTATTTAGATCTTACTTTACATTGGTAGGAAATACAGGGGATAAGAGGAACAATTTAAATGACACCACAAGAAAACATCAAAAAACTCCAGAATATGGGATACTCTACAGGACTACTGACCTGGTTTTTACAAGTAAAAATCTTGAAAAGAAAACTTGAAGAGGAGAAAGATGTATCATGGTTCATAATATTAGTCTCTGCTTTTGTGTGTTTTCATAAATTTTTATGTTATAGGGTTAAAATTATTATGTATTACAAATGCTGCCTTTTAAACTATAAAGAAATTAAAACATACTCTACAATTTCAACATTTCAACAAATAAAACTCCCTCCCTATTTCTGGATTTCCTTCTCAACTTACTCTAACCTTGTGCCTTATATAGATTTGTCCACTGCACTTAATCTTTTCTATTGGTTTTCCTCAAATTGATGGAAACAAGAAAGTTTTAATTTTAATTTAATCAGGCTTCCCTGGTGGCTCACTGGTTAAGAAACCACCTGCCAATGCAGGGGACACGGGTTCAAGCCCTGGTCCAGGAAGATCCCACATGCCGCAGAGCAACTAAGCCCGTGCGCCACAGCTACTGAGCCTGCGCCCTAGAGCCCAAGCTCCGCAACAAGAGAAGCCACCACAGTGAGAAGCCCACGCACCACAACAAAGAGTAGCCCCTGCTTGAAGCAATTAGAGAAAGCCGGAGGACAGCAACAAAGACCCAACGCAGCCAAAAATAAGTAAATAAATAAATATAATTTAATCATAATCAGAGTAAATAAAAATAAGGAAGGCAATTTTCATACTTTAAACTTGTTAAAATTACACATTTATAAAAATATAAATAGATCTTTTCATGTTCTTTTTTCCCCCAAAACATAAACCTTTAAAAACCATAAAAAATTGGAAGCTATTTTGAAAGTAAGTACCTACTTCAAAATAAATCCCACTTTTCAGGAGAATAATCTCTGTTGATTCTAGGAAAAGACTTATTCTTCCAAATACCTTGGCTTTTAGAATGAAGCAAATCTAGTACAGCACCAATTGTACCCTTACGGACATTAAACAATATTTGGTGATTATAATTACACCCTTTTTTAAAAAAAGAGAAGATACTGTGTGGTATATAGATGATGAGGTATGTTCACAACTTACTCCATAATTGCCTTCTAAAATGTTGAATTTCCTTCTTTAAGGAGCGATTCTGAGTCAGTCAGAGATACATAGTCAGTCCTAGGCAGTACAGAGGAGACTCATTTATTGGTACTCTGGTGGATTGCTGACATTGTGGAAAACAGAATTAGTATCGAAAGCAGATTGGTGTATTGGAAAGTGAGTCAGGGAAAAAAAAATAATGAAAACCCCAGAAAGAATAAATGACATTAACATAAGGTAATTTACATAAACTCAAGATGGAAACCATTTATCTACAGATTTGACAGATGGGTGAACAGTGACAGTGTAGAGCCCCTGACAAATGTCCCTCTGAAAATGGCATGCCTGCAGACTCCACTAGTATAGAAACTGCAGCCAAAGCATCCTATACGAATCAAGAAGATTCCTAGCATAGACAAGTTATCACTAATTTCAATCCAGTCTCTTAGAAATCCCATTCATGCATCTCAAAATCTATTTTCAACAATAATCCTACATCTTTGATACCATATCAATGTCTTTTCTGCCTCTCATTATATTTCCACCTCCCTCTCCCGCCCTCCCAAGCAGTATTCAGCTGGGGAAGGAGAGGGAAAATAGAAGCTGCTGGTTTCTGCAAAGTTATGGGGATGAATATGCCATTTTGAGGATTTGAGGAGGGCCCAGAAGCACTCTGGTGGGCTGTTTCTGAGGCAGAAAAGTCTTTCCTTGCGTACTGCATTTTGCAAAACAGCATGATTTAGTACAAAAGCTTGCACTCTGATGTCAGGCAGACCTGGAATCTCATTCTGATTTTTAATACTTCCTCCCTGAGCTTAGCTTTTTCACCTGTTAAATGGAGATGTAATGACCTTCTTCTTATGGTTCTTATGGACAACGAAGGAGACAACACAATACATACAATGTAAAAGTTAAATGAAATACTATCTGTAATGAAAATAGTAGTGCTGGTACCTATTTGAACTCCCTTCCTTTAAAACATCTTAGAAGACCACACTTGTGAGCACCTAGGTTCCAGCCTCACCAGCCCGGCTGGGTGGGGTAAACTACCCAGGGACATTGCTCTGTACCCTCAACACTCAAGAGCTCCTATTGTCTCTGGCATGTAATTTCCTTAAGGGGCTGATTAGATCCTTCCAAGAATGCAGTGTAAAGCACTGATTGCCTCAGAGCAATCGGAAAAGTTCAGAGAGGAGCCACAGGGAAGATTAAAGGACAGAAGGCTAAAACACTAAGGGAAAAAACCAGAGCAAGTAGGATTCTTAAACCAGAGCAAGTAGGATTCTTGTACCAGGAAAAGTAAAGGCTGGTTACTGCTGAGAATAGCATTCCAGTGCCACCACGCTATTCAGTAAAGTAGAAGCCACTCAACGTTGTTCTCCGTGGCACTCTGAAAAAACGTTAACTCTGCCCTGGTGCACCTGGGGACCCACACCCTACTGGGCGTGGGAGGGGCAGGGCTTAAAGAGATTAGACTTGAATATAACCAAGAAGCAAAAAAATACGAGAGAGGAGAGAAAAAGAGGAGAAGACAGTAGAGCTGGTCAGATGTAGTCTCTGCAGCTCAGAGCCGGCCTAAGCCAGGAGGGGAATCTGATCCCAGTTATCAGAAGTGACTGGTTGGTGTTAGCACCGTAGCATTTACAGTGCTCACTAGTTGCAGCAACTAGAGTAGAAACTAGAGTCACTGGCACCTTTGTTGAGGTGTGATTAGGATTCCTGCAGGCGGGCGTTCAGGAAGCAGCCACAGCTCACCACAGCCTGGAAGTTCTCTCTTTATCACTGAAAAGAGTAATTTGAATAAAAGGAAAAAAAAATCTTATATTTGGGTGAAAAAAAATCTCCCATCTCTAGGGAGGAAAAGAAGTCAACTTTTGGTGGCTGTGAGGATGAAGAGGTCTCAAAAGCGATAGCTCTGAGACAGAAAATGGAAGCCTGCGCTCCATTAAATATCTGAATGTACAAGTGGGGTGGAGTGTGAGGCATGATGGGAGACAGCTCCGTGGGGAAGCAGTAAAAGTGAGCCTTCTCGTCAGGGTGAAACGCTCAGGTGAGAGACAAAGCTCAGGGACGACTGAAGGGCTGGGGATTTCGTGTATCTAGGCACAGAAAACACCTCTCACACTTGATAACCATGAGGTGCTTCAGCCCTGCTGGCATATCCAGACCATCTCAGACAACACACCCCGTGAAACCCAAGTCCGCTGCAGTCCCATCCAGGGGGAGGTCCAGCTCTCCTGCTTCTCAGCGGAGAAATGCAATGTACTCAGCCCTTGGATTCTGGTTAAATAAGACAAAGAACTGTTGAGTAGGAATTAGTCATTGCATAATCATCTCCAGAGATCTTTACCAGCAGGCTGTATTTTTATTTGCCACTAAATAGTTTAGGTCATTCAGACTGGAAGCCTGAGGAACATGCTACGTGATTCCTCATCCCTCCCTAGACTTGTAGATTTTCAGAGCTATGGGTGCTCTTCCCCTTGGGCTATTAAAGAGAAAAATTGGGGCTAGCACTAGGCTGACAAAGCAGAAAGCACATTTTTTTCAGATGTTACAAGAGATACTTAATGACATTATTCTCATCAAAGATTACACTTACTCGAGACCACAACTTTTACAGCAGGATGACTAATCCGAGAGAGCCTGCGATGTAAATTAGAGCTGCCACCTCAAGCATGTTAAAATGCTTGCAGCTGGTCAATCAGGATGTTATGCAAAAATGGATGGGAAGGAAAACAGCTTTTGTTACTATTCCATTTTGATTAGATTTTCATGTTACCAGTGTTGGGTTGGATACCTGTACTTACATTTTGAAATTTTGAACTTCCCGTAACTCATTGAAAATAAATTCCCTTTCCTCTTTTTTTCCTGTAATCTTAATGTCATTTGTAAAATAAGACAATATTGCCTCTAGCTACAAGTATTGACAGATTTGCAGTTTGCTTTTGAGCTTGGGACACTGCCAGCGTAGAATTTAAAAAATTTTTTACTCTAAATTTCATCACAAAATCTTTTACTGTGAGTAGTGTTTTCTTAGTAAATGTTGATATAACATTTCAAACTTTTTCAGCTGATTAGTCCACAGCAATTCTAGTTATTTATAAAATTATTAAAAATCTTTTATGGATCTTATTGTAGGTTCCCTTGGAAAGTGCAATCTTCAGTATTATTCTAGTTTTCTTCTCCTTAGAGGACTTCTGATAATGTTTTCTTTCACAGAAATATGTACTGATAGCTCTTCTCTTGCCCAGTTTATGAAACTTGAAAGTCAAATATAAGGGGCACAGAAACTGTCCTAAAAGTGAGGCTGGAGAGAGGGGCAAAAGAGTACGTGAGCCATCCCGGAGAGAGGAAATGAAAGAGACAGGCAAAACCGAAGGCAGAAGAGACACACAGCATGGCTCAAAGTGAAACAGCTAGAAGGTTAAAGGTGCTTTCTCTACGTGGCGCGAAAGGACCAAGGAAGGAGCAGTGAGCTTTCTTTTTTTTTTTGCGGTACGCGGGACTTTCACTGTTGCGGCTTCTCCTGTTGCGGAGCACAGGCTCCGGACGCGCAGGCTCAGCGGCCATGGCTCACGGGCCCAGCCGCTCGCACATGTGGGATCCTCCCGGACCGGGGCACGAACCCGTGTCCCCTGCATCGGCAGTAGGACTCTCAACCACTGCGCCACCAGGGAAGCCCAGTGAGCTTTCAAAGAGCTGCTCAGACTTGAGGTCTGTGGTTCTGACTTTGGAACTACCCTAAGGCCTCATCATTACCCAGGGGCTCAAAGAGAGGTCTGGGCTAGAGTCATCAAACAAATCTTAGAGATGTTTGTCATCTTCCTATTTACGGTTTTTGGTGCTTTGATTGCAACTTGTGCCAGGTTCAATTAAATATCATGACCAAGGAGATGTCATCCTGTCTCTTGTCTACATCATGATTTAATCACTTAGACGCTCACCAAGCCTTCAACTGTTGCCTGGAGATAGCTGATGTGACTCAGCTACACTCCTTCATTGTCCCATCACTGTACAGTATAGGAATTGTCCTGGTGACTAGCATTCCAGGGCCACTCCAGCACCCCTCTCAGCTCCACTGGGAACTCTGTTCATCCCACTTCTAAAGCCAAATGGATGATACCATCAACGGAGTGATTACACAGTTATTAAATATGTAATTTAACCGTGTTGTCTCAGGTTAATTTAACTAGGCATTACAGGCAGAGCTATTTCACTTCTGAGCCACAACTGAAATCCTGACCATAATGCACTCACTTTTAGACAGGCATGGTGATGTCCATACTGCTTCTCTTTAGTAACGTTCTAGGGTTATCCTTATACTGAGCAAAATGGATCCACAGGCTGGGTTCAGAGTGCACGGACCTTTGGCGTGACTCAGGGATTAGCCCAAGCTGGTCACGTACCCCTTTTAAAACATCACTGAAAAAACTGGAGTTGTAGAGTATATTTCCCAAGGAGCAACTCAGCTGCCCAGAGAGATAGGGAGAAAATGGACTCATATGGGATTCAGCTGTGAATACTTGAGATGCCTACTTTTTACAGCTCTTGCTTATGTCTCTCTATCCTTGTTTCTGGCACAGGCCAGGAATAGGCACTCCTAAGGGGCTCCCAATTCTTCAGTGCTCATGACACACTAGACAAGAATTTTATCCACATTATTTCACTTGATTTTTCGTAAGAATCATGTGAAAAAAGTGGTAGGGTCCCAATTTTATAGATTATGAAATAAAAGCTAAGAGAAGTATGTATCTGAGGTCCACAAACTGCTATTGTCCTCAGTGAGATTAGAACACAAACTGAAATCATTTAGGTGTGTTTGTAGCAATTTGACATGGCTAAAATATTTCTACTGTATTTTGCAACAGTATCAGTCCACGATAGTTTTGAAATAACCGGAGAGAAAGGAAGAAGGAAAGAAGGAAGGAAGGAAGGGGACTTAGAAAGAGGGACGGAAGAAAGAAAGGAAGGAAGGATGAAAATTTTAAACAGCTTGAGAGATATGGGCTTAGACATTTAATGACTAGTCCAAAGTTGCATATCAGGTACATGTCAGAATAAAGATTTACACCCTCTCCTGGCTTCAAAACGCTTGCTGTTTAGAATGACATTCTACTATTTCCCAAGTCAATAATGGTGATGATGAGTTAAGAAAGAAACAAGCCAGCAATCTGATGACAATTTGTCATATGTCAAATATGTCATATGTCAATTTGTCATACCAGAGCCAAGGTTCTGCTGCTGTACGGTCACCACCGCCATCATCTTTTTGACCATAGTTATCATGGTCAGCATGGACTGAGAACTGAGAGCCAAGAATTGTACCATGTGCTTAACATGAATTATCCTGTGGTCCCAGGACAAGTCAGTGAGGCAGGCACTGCTTGGCTAGGCAGCAGCAGAGCCAGGATGCAAAGGGGATGTGCCTGACACCAAAGCCCAGGCATTCAACCACTGTGCTCTACTTTTCCCACCTATAACGCGTGACAGATTCACGAGGATGTCTGGGGAGGCACTCAAGCTTGTTTGTGAATAATGGGGACTTGGGGATCAGACTAACTGGGTTTAAATTTGGTTCAAGAGCTGTGGAATCATAGACATGATTTTTAACCTCTCTGTGCTTCAGTTATCACGTCTGTAAAATGGGGAGAAGACCTGCCTCAAAAGCTTGTGGTCAGGATTAAATTTTTTTTTTTTTTTTTTGTGGTACGTGGGCCTCTCACCGTTGTGGCCTCTCCCGTTGCAGAGCACAGGCTCCGGACGCGCAGGCCTAGCAGCCATGGCCCACGGGCCTAGCCACTCCGCGGCATGTGGGACCTTCCAGGACCGGGGCACGAACCCATGTCCCCCGCACCGGCAGGCGGACTCTCAACCACTGCGCCACCAGGGAAGCCCCAGGATTCAATTTTTTAAATGCACACTGTTTGGCACACAGTATTCGATAAATTGTAGCAATTGGTAACATTGTTAAAATTATATATCAGCACTTTTTAGGTTGACACAAGAGTAAAACAATGTGGAGTATTATACTTTGTGGATTTTGACTCTTGGTCGGACTTTACAAAATTTTGCTTTTCACAATAACGTGTGGCTTTATGGAGTTCCATCTAACATGCTACGAAAGAGCACAATTAACCTAATACCTCCTTTCTGTTTGCTAGGATGCCACAATCTTTATTTCAGGTCTTCTCATTTCATTAAATTGCTGCTCTTTTAAATACTGAAATAAGCAGAGCTCAAAAAACATCAGGAAGCTGTTACTCCAAGGAAAGGAAACCATCATTTATGCACTGTTTGTTAATTACCGAGATATTTATGATTTCAGTTCTAAGAATGTAAGCTCCAGAAACCAACGCTTGGAACACTGCCTTGTGCATAGTAGGTACTCCATATATACCTGCGGAACAAGTGCATCTTACTGGAGAACTCAGCCCCAGCAAGTTATCTTCCTTTCAGTTCTATTTAAGTCTGCTTTTTAAAATATGTATCATTAAAAAAATAATAATAACCTTTGCTGTTTTTCTACTGAAAAGCTATATCATGCCACTTTTCTGTATTTATCTACATTAAGCAGAAAAGAGCAGCCCGAGGCTACAGGCAGGCCTGGGCTTCAGCTGAAGGTGTGTGTAGTGCTGCCTCCTTGAACCTACGCCTCTTTCCTGCCTGCAGGGCAGGGAGCGCCGGCTGTGCGCTGGGTGAGCTGAGTAGCCGCCCGAGTCATGGTTATGTCGCCCTGAGTCAGGCTCTCCTGGCACCAGACCGGATGTCAGATCCTGCTGCTGCATCTCTACGTGATGCTGCTCTGCAGGCGCCATTCCTTCAGCCCCTCCCGGCTCTGCAGTCTGTGCAGGAAAGGAGGGGTGCGGGCCAGGGGCAGGCCTTGCTCCTGGAGCAGGACAGACTGCCTTGTTGCCACTCAGATCACTGCCTGCTGATGGCTTCTGCCATCTCGCTGATGACTCTGCAGACCCCCCTGGCTCTCCTGCTTTTTCTGCCCCTGCTGTTCATTTACTGACCTCTCTCCATGTCCTTACGAGGATTCAAGACTCAGCAGTGCCCCTCTTCCAGCTTCCCTGAAATTTCTCGGGTAATAAACTAAAGAAAGAGGCTTATGTTTGAGTAAAAAAATGTATTAACCCCAGTGACATGATATGACTGTGTGACTCCACAAATCTTTGGCCCATAATTTCATCATCTGTGAAATGTGAGGTTTGGACCAATGTTTCTGGCACTGGGACCTGATGTCCTGAGAATCTGACTCCTTTGGCCCCGGTGGAGCCTGGGAAACTATATTCATAAAAACTTCCCATGTGGTTTGGATGGGCAGCCGGGCTTGCGCATTATTGGACAAGATCATTTCCAAGGTCCTTCTAACTCTAAAATTCTATGAATCAAGATCTTCTTTTCCCCAATCAAGTCCCTGAGTCAAAAAAGGAATTATTAACTGTGTAGGTTTAGGTGGACCACAAAAAGGTAGAAAGATTCTTATAATTTTATTTTGGTAAGAATGAAATGTTTATATCTTTTTTTAAAAACCAAGTTCAAATACCATATGATATCACTTATATATGGAATCTAAAATACGACACGAATGTATCTACAAAACAAAAACAGACTCACAGACATAAAGAAGAGACTTGTGGTTGCCAAGGGGGAGGGGGGAGGGAGAGGAATGGAGTGGGAGTTTGGGATTAGCAGATGCAAACTAGTATATACAGGATGGATGAATAACAAGATCCTAGTGTCTAGCACAGGGAGCTATATTCAATATCCTGTGATAAACCATAATGGAAAAGAATATGAAAAAGAATAGCTATATGTATAACTGAGTCACTTTGCTGTACAGCAGAAATTAAGTACAACATTGTAAATCAACTATACTTCAGTAAAATTTAAAAAAAACAAGTTCACCTGGGCAACTGCAGAACTGTTTGTGTTTAAGCATGAAATTTGTAAGCATGAAATTTTGTCCTGAAAAATTCCAAACTGAACGGAAGTCCCAAGTCAGAGCCCAGTGCTCTCTGGCCTCTCACTGCCTGGGTAGGTTCCAGGTCCCGGGAGAGAATGCAGTCGGCTGGCTGGGTCGGTAGGATTTGAGTTCTCCCATGCGGTTTGCAGCCACAGCTGGCCAAGTTCATTGTGAGCAGCGCTTCCTGCCTTCCTACCAACTGCATTAGGAAACAAAGACTGTCAAACTAAAGTTTCTGACTGAGGCCTTTGTTGAGAAAGTTACATTATCTATGACATCAGTGACAAGGCCAAAAGCAAGAAAATATATATGAATCTATTCCCTCAAAAGTACTCAGAAAAAGGCAGGGAGGCCAGATGTTTCCTTTCTGAGTGACAAAGGGCCTGAGAAAAATAGGAGGAACAACTTTGAAAGATCCACTTGGACTGCTTTCTCAGTGCCTAGGGATGCTACCAAGTTCCAAGAGGACACTGCACCCCTGGATCCTAGGACAGGGCCTGGCGAATAATAAATGCTCGAGAAATATTAAATAAATATATGGATCAGACAGCTCTGGTCATCGAAAGACTGCTACCTGCTGAGGGTTAACTCAGGAAAAACTCTACTAAATTATAAGCTCAAAAAGGCAGAGATTAGCTCTTATTCATTTTGTGGGGCTTGACAACAACATCAGTAAACATTTGTTGAAGTGAGTTGGCCAAGAGCTCTTCTAGTTGGGGGGAAAGTGAGTCAACAAAGGAGCTGGTAGTAAAGGTTACAAAAGGCTATATGTATAATATAAGTTATACATACCATTTTTTCTTGAACAATTAAGGACACCTAACTATCAATGGCAATATTTATTTCAGTACGAGAAATAGCATTTTTCAAGGAAATGGGTTTATGAACATTAATATGATAGTTTTAGGACAAAACACTGAGTGATTTATAATAGTGAAACATTTGAATTGCCCTAACTCAACAGGGAACTTGTTAAATAAACTATGATGCTTTCGTGCAGTTATATTTTTAGTTAATATCACGTTTTCAAAAACATTTAATGTCATGGGGAAATTTATATGTGTTAAATCAAAAAGATGTGATAGGGCTTCCCTGGTGGCGCAGTGGTTGAGAGTCCGCCTGCCGATGCAGGGGACACGGGTTGGTGCCCCGGTCCGGGAAGATCCCACATGCCGCGGAGCAGCTGGGCCCGTGAGCCATGGCCGCTGAGCCTGCGCGTCCGGAGCCTGTGCTCCACAACGGGAGAGGCCCCAACAGTGAGAGGCCCGCGTACCGCAAAAAAAAAAAAAAAAAAAAGATGTGGTAGCAGGAACTGTTGATTCCTCCCAGCCCTATCTCCCTCCTCTTCCCGAACAACATGGTCTTGTCAAGGTTTCTACCTGCCTCTGCATAGCTGTGTGCTTCAGGGAGCAGCCCTGCTCTGGGGAGCCCATCACCAGTGGTCGCCATGAATGCCCCTTGTGGTAGGTTGAGACGTGGGTAGGTATGAGGTCATTTCAGCCCAGTGAAATGTTTGGGGAGGGGAGGAAGCTTCTGGAAAAGTTTTCCTCCATCTTGAAAAGAGAAGCAAGAAGCCAAAGTTCTGTTTCTACTAAACGTTGGCGGGTCTGCACATGATGTCTGCACCATGCGGCTGCCACGCAGCGAGGCTGGGCTGAGCTGACACCAGGAGAAGGCGGGAAGATGGGAAGGCCCAGATAGGGGAGAGGGCGGCTGCTAATCCACTGGGCGCTCAACCTTGGCATCATCTGCTGTAGGTCAGTGGCCAAAAGTCAATTCATCAAATGCCCACCCACTGTAATCAATTCCCCATACGCCCAATTTGCTGAATTTACTCACTTATTTCAACTATTTAGATATTTAGATATAGTTGACTGATTTTCATTTAGCCTTCAAAATAGTACTTAAGGAATATTAAATTTGTTTTAGTCCCAGTTCCTTGTTGCTATAACTTGAGACTGACTTTTAATTATTTGTCCTTCTTAAGAAGTCACCTTATCTCTGGACTTACGTGAGCCAATTATTTCTGATTGTTTAAGACAAATGAATATTGAGTCCTGGTTTTCTCTTACTTGCAGCTGAAAGCATATGAATATCAATACATGTAGGTTGAGAGAGAGAGAGAGAGAGGGAATTATCTCTCACTTATGCCTGAATTGTAGGAATGGGAATATGGCTGATTTGTGCATCTATTATGCTTACCTTTGTACTTTTCTATATTTTCCAATTTTTAAAATAATGAACATCTATTGCTACTATAAATAAAGTGGAAAACTAGTCTTAAAAGCTGGGTTAAGTGCTATAAATGTTGTCAGTGCTAATCTCAGAGGGTTGTAAGACCATTGAGAACTGGCACTGAGTTAAGCTTAGTGAGTGGTGGGTGGGCAGGGAAGGCTTCCCAAAGGAGAAACCATTGACTTAATTCTAGAAGAATGAGTATGCATAGGATGAGTTGGAGGAGGTGAGGGTTAGGACCTCTGACTCCATTGTTCCTGATCTGGTTGAGGACGACTAGGGGAACACTTTCAGGATATTTATTGTCTCCTCTATGCCTTACGCTTTTCAAATATTCAACCTCCTTTCACCATCACAACAATCTTGAAAGCAGGTATTATTATCTCCATTTTATAGAGGTAAGGCCTGAAGCTCAAAAGCTCACACAACGAACAAATGGTGGAGCTGCAATTTTAATGCAGGTCTGATGTTAAACATCACAAGCAGCAGCCCTCATAGATGAGCTTCCTGGGGGTGGAAAATCAGGACGTGGAAGCAACCTAAATGCCCATCAACAGAGGAATGGATAAAGGAGATGTGGTACATATATACAATGGAATATTACTCAGCCATAAAAAAGAACAAAATAATGTCATTTGCAGCAACAAGGATGGACCCAGAGATTATTATAGTAAGTGAAGTAAGTCAGAGAAAAACAAATATCATAAGATATTGCTTATATGTGGAATCTAAAAAAATGGTACAAATGAACTTATTTATAAAAGAGAAATAGAGTCAACAATGTAGAAAACAAACTTATGGTTATCAGGGGATAAGGTGGGGGTGGGGATAAATTGGAACATTGGGATTGACATATATACACTACTATATATAAAATAGATAGGACTTCCCTGGTGGCGCAGTGGTTATGCAGGGGACACGGGTTCGAGCCCTGGTCCGGGAAGATCCCACACGCCGCAGAGCAACTAATCCCATGCACCACAACTATAGAGCCTGCACTCTAGAGCCCGCGAGCCACAACTACTGAAGCCCGTGTGCCTAGAGCCCGTGCTCCGCAACAATAGAAGCCACCGCAATGAGAAGCCCACGCACCGCAACGAAGAGTAGCCTCTGCTCGCCGCAACTAGAGAAAGCCCGCACACAGCAATGAAGACCCAACACAACCAAAAATAAATTAATTTTAAAAAAATAAAAAATAAAGTCTCTGTGGAGACGTTAAGTACATATATATAAAATAAATAACTAATAAGGACCTACTGTATAGCACAGGGAACTCTTCTCAATACTCCGTAATGGCCTATATGGGAAAATAATCTAAAAAAGAGTGGATATACGTATAACTGATTCACTTTGCTGTACAGCAGAAACTAACAACATTGTAAATCACCTATACTCCAATAAAAATTGAAAAAAAATGCAGACATTCAGATGAAGAACAGCTGTGATTATGTGTAATCGAAACCCAACTCAAAGCACTTAAACAAAAGTGGAATGTATTGCCTTACAGAGCGACGAAGTCTGAAAAGAGTGGAACCCGCAGGAGGCTTGGCTGTACCCAAGGGTTAAGGTTGTGGCCAGTACAGTCAACATTTTTCCTACAAAAGGAGAGAATCCTCTCCCAAGACTGCAGAGAGGGGACCGTAGGAAAGACACCTCTGCGATGCCACTGACCACCCTCTGTCGTCCCCAAAACTGAGGCCCCAAAGAAGCAGCTTCTCAAAGTCAACTAAGGTCAAGGTGGTCCAAACACCCATCCAAAAATCTGTGAAAAGGATCTGCATCATTTTGTTATTTGTTGTTTATGTATCACTGTTGTCTGTCCTTAAAAAAAATCTTATCACCTAAGAAGTCTGGACACAGCTACTTGGTCTTTGTTTCCACAGACAGAGGAAAGGAACTCACACTTCCTGGCATCCAGCAGTAATGAACACTGACCACAGGGTGACCTTTCAAGGTAAGGCTTTCATGAGCATTAGGCAGAATGCCTGCTTTTCAACCCAGTGCGGAATATTTATATTTTAGAACCTTTTGATTAAACCACTGCTGCAAGAAAGTGGACCATCTATTTCTTTATCCTGTACTTAGCCCTTAGATCAGGAGTGGGCAATTTTTTTCCACAAAGGATCAAATAGGAGATATTTCTGGCTTTGCAAACCATATGGTCTCTGTAGCAATGATTCAACTGCAGTCAAAGTGCAAAAGCAGCCATGGACAAAATGTAAATAAGCAAATGAGCATGGCTGTGTTCCAATAAAATTTCATTTTCAAAAACAGGAAGTGGGCTATATTTGGTTTGCAGGCCTTCGTTTGCCAATCCCTGCCCTAGAGCACTGATTTTTCTTTAAAAATTGCTGATCAAAAAGCACCATTAAAAAAAGAACCCATGACAGAGAAAGATAATTTCACATTTTATAGGGGTGTATTCTGTTTTAGTTGTTTTGATGATTATCTAAAGGAATCAGTATGAAATACGAATTATTGTTATCTGTTCTGTGCTTCAGTTCATTCCAGAAAAGGAATAACCTTATCAAGGCATAGCTTAACATCTTTAAATTAATAGAACTATTTTAATAGAATAATAAATTTAATGTTTTAAAACCCTGTATTCCAAATATAAATTTGATTAAGAGAAAGAACTACGTAATCTGAACTGAGTAGATGGAGTGATCATAAATTTGCGGGACGAATAAATTATATTTTCCTTACTGTGAAGGGGAAACTGACTGATGCAAGAATAACCACTATTTTATAAGTTTATTTATTTATTTTTGGCTGCGTTGGGTCTTCATTGCTGTGCGCAGGCTTTCTCTAGTTGCGGTGAGCGGCGGCTACTCTTTGTCGTGGGGCGCGGGCTTCTCATTGCGGTGGCATCCCTTGTTGCAGGGCACGGGCTCTAGGTGCGCGGGCTTCAGTAGTTGTGGCACATGGGCTCAGTAGTTGTGGCTCATGGGCTCTAGAGCGCAGGCTCAGTAGTTGCGGCACGTGGGCTTTCCCTAGTTGCGGCGAGCGGGGTCTACTCTTGGTTGCGGTGCACGCAGTGGCTTCTCTTGTTGCAGAGCACGGGCTCTAGGTGCGTGGGCTTCAGTAGTTGTGGCTCGCGGGCTCTAGAGAGCAGGCTCAGTAGTTGTGGCGCGTGGGCTTAGTTGCTCCGAGGCTATGTGGCATCTTCCCAGACCAGGACTTGAACCTGTGTCCCCTGCACTGGCAGGCGGGTTCTTAACCACTGCGCCACCAGGGAAGCCCGGGAATAACCACTATTTTAAATCTCTAGAAATCCCTGCCCAATGACAGATGTAGAATTCAAAACTTGTTCACAGACTATACTTGGCTTTTCAAAAATTGGTAACACTTTATTTTTATAAATTAAAAATATTCAGACTAACATAAACTTTTAACATTTATTAACATACAGTTTTAAATGTATATACCATCTTATTAAAACTTAAAAGAACTCCGTTTTGGTGATCGCTATTATCATTTTCTTCTACCATGGCGAAAACATCCTCAAAAATATAAACTTAGCTAACATGTACATGGTAGCCTCAGACACTAGGTGCATTGGGCATTATTATCCTTACTTTCAGACGTAACGCAGCATCAAGATCAGGAAGGTGAGCTGATTCTTCTCTAGTCACACACTAGTGACCAGCAAAGTTAGAACCAGAATCTAGATTTTTGGACTCCAAGTCCATACTCTTGTGCTCTACCATATTGAGCTAACTGGCCTCATTGACACTCCGACTTTTCTAATCTTCAAATGCTTCACAGATTTATAAAACTGAGTAAAAGAGTAAACGATTTCAATTTTCAATTGCAACTTAGAACTATTTTTTGAAAATCACAACAAAAAAGTTATATGTGTTAGGCAGATCACTTAAATCTGTAGAACGAAGGGGTAGTACTAGATATGGGGTTTCAACCTGTGCTCTGTGGATGCCTAAAAGCTCAGGTGAACCTCAGGAATCAGGAGCTTTTGAATATGCTTAAGTCTTCCACAGTTGATGTCATGTTTTTGGCCCAGCCGTGAAAATTGACTATCCAAGAAGGCTATGTACCAGTTTTAATATTTTATTTTGCTATATTAGTGAACCCTGTAGAATTTTATTTGAAAAAATATTACTTTGCTAAATAATTTACTAGGCTAAATAATTTTTCTTCCAGCTTTCATATTTTGTGATACTCTGATTTCAGAATCAAATCTATATCTGAATGTGAAAAATATACAATGAGGAGAGCAAACAATTACATTGTTCCTTCCTTCCTTCCTTTCTTTCTCTCCCTCTCCCTCTCTTCCTTCCTTTCTTCCATCTTCCTTCCTTTCTTCCATCTTCCTTCCTTTCTTTTTTTTTTTATAATAGCCTTTCTGATGGGTGTGGCCTGACTAGTTTTTAATCAAGTAAGAAGCTGAAGAAGAAAGGAAACAAACGAGCATAAGAACCCAGTGACATTAAAGCAAAACCAAAGCAACTCAGAGACTCCAACTAAGCAGCGGTTGTAGGGTCTCCTTGCCACATCCTGCTGTGGATATTCCCTAGGGATCTCCATACACTAATGAGAAAGCAGAGGCACACGATTATGTTTTATGCCAAATATGTTATGACTTCAATCTGTTGTTCTCTGGAGTCATAGGTAGGATATCTGATTGAAGCAACCTTATCAAAAGTTCTGTGGATACAATGTTAACTAAACTACTTTTTATATAGACTCTAAGGTGGATGGATTGCTTCCCAAACCCGTCTCCTGTGCAAAGCATACTCTTGAGTTCCAAATACATAGACGGCAATTTAAGGACATAAAGCAAAATCAAAGAAGTCAGAAAAAAATAAATTACACATTCTTAGATCTGGAATGTCATGTGCGAGTGGATGTTACTTTTCCAAAATAAATGGAAACCTCCAATTCCAAGATTATCTAGGACATCAGTGTCTAACCCTTCCTTCAGTGTTCCCTTCCATCACACTTGTGATTTACCTAAGCACCCCCTTGGGTTTCAGTGACCTTCAAAGGGTCATCTGTCTGATTCCTATACCCAAGAGAGCACAATACTTATATCTCAACAATTTAGCATTGCCATTGTTTCTCACTGCCAAATGAAGTTTCGTTGCATAGTTGTCACCCTCAGGCAAAAGAGGCGGCTAGTCTACTCTACACAATACTGCTCTGTCTTGATCCCCATCGTAGTCCTAGAGAGAATGAGCTTAGTTGAGTTTGCTCTGTGCTCAATCAAGCTGCCTCTACAGTGAATACAGCCACACACGGCCATCGCTCCAGGGAAAAAAAGGCTTTGTGCCAGCCAGAGCGGCTGGGTTGGAAGGAACACTTAGCACAGCCACAAATGTGTTCACGCAGCCTTCACAAACCCTGTGGGGCTCGGCTTTAGTCTGGGTTACCGGCTTGGAAACGCATTTTCCTCAAGATAATTTTTAAATAGACTTCGTTTTTTAGATTAACCAAAGTGTTAGGTTCTCAGCAGAATTGAGCAGAAAGTGCAGAGAGCTGCCCAATAGCTTCACTGCTCTGAAAATCCTCTGCGGCTGCCTATCCATCCCTCCTTCTCCCCTAACCACTGGCAACCACTATGTTTATGTCTCCGTAGCTTTGCCTTTTCCAGAATGCCATGTAATTGGAATCATACAGCATGTAGCCTTTTCCAACTAGTTTCTTTCACTTAGCAATATGCATTTAGGTGTCCTTCATGTCTTTTCGTGGCTTGAGAACTCTTTTTTTTTTTGGTATATGGACATAAGTTTTTAACTCATCTGCATAAATACCAGAGTGTGATTCCTGAATTATAAGGTAAGAGTATGTTTAGTTTTGTAAGAAGCTGCTGCACTGTCTACCAAAGTAGCTGCGCCGTTCTGCATCCCCACCAGCAATGAACGAGAGTTCAAACGCTCCTGTCAGCATTCGGTGGTATCAGTGTTTGGATTTTGGCCATTCTAATAGGTATGTGTTAGTATCTCATTGTTGTTTTAATGTGCATTTCCCTGATGACACGTCATGTAGAGCATCTCTTCCTATGCTTATGTGCCATCCGTGTATCTTCTTTGGTGAGGTGTCTATTCAGATCTTCTGCCCATTTTAAAATCTGGTTCTTTTCTTATTGTTGAGTTTTAGTAGTTCTTTCTATATTTGGGGTAACAGTCCTTTATCAGACGTGTCTTGTGAAATATTTTCTCCCTGGCTTCTCATTCTCTCCACAATCTTTCGCAGGGCATCCTCAAGATAAGTTTATTTCTGACAACTCATTGCTCTGCTGTGCTGCTAGACTTCGGTCTGGATCATGCTATCAGTATTATTACCTAAACTACCCTCTCTGTCTTAAAATTCCCTCCCTAGAGACTGTGTTCTTAAACAGATGGAACCACGTCATGCCTAATAATTGATTTGGGATATCAGGGCTCTCAGGCCAACCTCCATGCAGTCACAAAAGGCTCTGTTACGTGCTAACCCACAACATAGCTGTCTGGACACCCGACATTTGCCTGAAAGGATCATATAAGTGATCCATGACAGGACAAAGATTGGATTTAAAATTTTTTTTTTGATCAAAAAATACAGTGTTGAAACTATACTGTATTGTATTGCAGTGGTAGATGCATGTCATGGATGCTATTACATGTATACATGTCAAACGCCAATTATGCATCAGGCAAAATCCATAGACCATACAACAATAAGAGTGAGTCCTAATGGAATCTATGGACTTGAGTTAATAATCGTATACCAGTACTGGCTCATCAATTGTAAAAGATGTACCACACTAACTGAAGACGTTAATAATAGAAGAAACTGTGCGTTGGGGGCTGTGGTACAGGGGTGTACAGGCACTCTCTGTACTTCATGCCCCATTTTCAGAAAACCTACAACTGCTCTAAAAAATAAAGTCTATTATTTAAAACAGATACACTGCCTCAACCTTATAAAGTAGTTTTATTTACATTTCAGATTAGTTGATTTGTTCGAAGAACATTTTTTAAAAAGGTAAACACAATAACAAAAAGTTAAAAACATCAATTCATTTAGGTAGAAAGTTAATTACCTAAATAACGATGTAGTGTCTTAAACATAACTCTCCCTCCCTGATTCTTTGCTAAAGTGACTCAACTAACGTAGAAGGAGAAATTTCATCCCACCAGTGGAAACTGGAAATATTCTTGCATTCTTGAGATTGTGGCAGGCAGAACTCTAAGAGGGTTCCCTAAGAGTCCCACCTCTGGGTGTACACAGCTTGGGTAACGCCTTCCTTTTGAATGTGAAGGGAACCTTTGAATACGAAGGGTAGCTGCTCCCTTGATTAGATTGTCACATGGCAAATGCTGATGGGATGGATAGTCACTCCCCTGATCGCATGATGTTTCATAAGACACTCTTGTAGCAAGACACTAAGGAGACTGCAGTCAGAGCAATGCACTTCTGCTGGCCTGGAAACCTGCAAACATCTGCTTTGTGACCTGCCTTCGGGGGCCACGTGGCAGCAGACTGCAAGTGGCCTTAGGAATTGAGCACGGTTCTCAGCAAGAAAACAGGGGCCTCGGTCCTTTGGCAAGGAACCAAATTCTGCCATACACTTAATGAGCTTGGTAGAGGATCCAGAGCCTCACGTGGGAACAGCAGCCGCGGACAACACTGTGATTGTGGCCTGGTGGCACTTGATCAGAGGACACGCCTGGACTCCTGACCCACGCAAACTATTACATAATACATGCATGTTATTTTAAGCCATTAAGTTTGTGGTCATTTGTTATGCAGCAACAGAAGACTAATACAGAGGCCATACAGGGGAGAGTCAGATTACAAGAAAGCCTGTGTGGTCTTGCCCACCTCTCCTCAGGGAAACCCTTGGACTCCATGGTCAGATCTGTGTTTGAGGGCATCCTTTCACCAGCCTAAATCCTTCCAGTTGGCCAGAGGAATAGCTCCAATCCCAGCTGGCCCCATGGCTGCCTGCCTTGTGGAGAGGACTCGGCATGCCAGCCGGCTTTCCTCTGGCACACCTGAAAGGTATCCACCTGCTCTATGCACTCACCTCCAACCCACCTAAGAAAAGGCTCACTCACTATTGGTCGAGGCTGTTTCTTCCTGGGAGATCCCAGAGCCAGAGCAATGTGAGTGCTAAAGAGACTCACTCCAGCTAATACAAGTAAATAAGCTAGACAGCAGCAACATCACTAACTGCAGAAGTAGAATCTTCCGGTCAGAAGAGGAGCGCGAAGATGACCGTTTAGAACAAAGGAACCTCTATGAAACAAGAACCAGGAGAGAGTTTGGAAGAAACATCCTAGTTCGTATTCACAATGAGATTTGAGAGGATATTGCATCCATTAAACAAACAAACAAACCAGGTTTTCATCAAAATAAATGCTCTGAAAGTAATTCTTTGACAAAAATTTTAAACCGTAATTGCCAAAATAAAAATCTAAATAATGACAGTGAATAATGTAATAGACAATACCAAAATCTGAATGATACTGATGGAGTGTACACACAAGAGAGCTCATGGGAAAAGAAAAGTACTTTGGAGAACAGATTCAGAAGTCTAATCTAAAAATAATCCGAGTTCTAAATGCAAAAAAAAAAAGGAAGCAGTAGAGAATGAACAATCAATGAAATAATAAAAGGCAATTCTTCAGAGCTGGAGAAAGGATTGTGCCTGCAGATTGAAAATGTTCATTGACTAACGACAGCATTATTTTTCAAAAGCCCATTTCTAATATCAAGAACCATGAAGGGTGTGAGGTTTTACGAGAGTTACAAGTTAACAAGGAAAAGAATGATAACTCAGCATCATAGATATTCAGAGATTCAGAATGTAATAGTATACCAACCATGTACGCCTTTAGGATAATTACTTGTGAAGATACTTTAGTTAAATAAAATCTGAATCACAGTAAAGACCATAGGAAAGGAAAAGATACAATATACCCGAAGGGACACTAAGTAGTAAAAATCCAATAAAATTTAGAGTAAAATCTAAATAAAATTTGAGAAATGAAGTGTGATGCAATTAAAAGTAATCTTGAAAAAGAAGTCCTATTGTAAGAAAATAATTATCAGAGCTTCTGGAAAATTGGGCAGATTATTCAGTAAAACCTGGGGAAAGGACAGAGGAAGGGAAGGAGGGAAAAATAAAAGCTTGCAAAGGGTTCCCATTGGGGTAGGAAGTCCAGGACATTGTTTTAATTTGACGTAGATTCCGACAGAGAAATGCAGACTCACATGTCTTTGGTAAAATATAATAGTGACCACCAGCAGAACTAAAATAATACGTAGAACTGCCTAGTCAATAAAGAAAAACATATAAAAACTGGTCTAATGAAGGATAAATCAAGAGAGGAAGATAAGAGTAAATCTTAGAAGTTCTCATCATAAGAAAAAAACTGTAACTATGTGTGCTGATGGACGTTAACCAGACTTATTGGGTGGTCACTTCACAAAATATACAAATTTCAAATCATGTGGTACACCTGAAACTAACATAATGTTACATGTCAATATACCTCAAATAAAAAAAGAGAAAGAGAGAGGAGGAAAAAACAATAGGGGAGGGGGCCTTTCTGCAGTGTTCCCTCATGGGACCTGCCTCCCACCATGCCCTTCCTAGCTTCCCCTCCGGAAGAGTCATCTGTGCCAAAGGACGAAGCACTGGGTGTTAAAATGGACTTGGGGACCGAAGCACTGGGTGTTAAAAGGTATGAACTCATGGCTGACATCACCGCATTCACCTTTTCTTTCCCTGTGTCTGGTGGGTCAACTGACCCTGGGCCCGAGGAAGCTCGGCAGATTCTCTCTCACGTGCACGACTGGGCGAGCTCATCATTGCTTGGGACTGTGGGAAAGTGAGAATCCCACCATTCAGACTTGGGCAGGAGGGGAGTGAGGGCGTCTCCTACACTTCATGTCTGAACCACATTCTGGAGAGAGCGTTTTCAGGGCTCAGTGTTTAAATACCCATGTAGCTAAGAGTAAAGGGGCACCCTTGTCTTTTCGCCTGCTGTGGAAAGCCGAGGGGACGGACACTGATTGGTTGGATCAGCTGATACACTTGGAGAGGGGTCTTTGATCATAATACCATGATGGCTGAACTGGTAAAACTTCAAACATATCTCAACAAGAACAGCTTCAGCTGCAGAAACAGCAACAACGGAAAATTGACCCTCGTACAATTTAGTAGGTAGGTATGTAAAGGCTTTTGAGGAAAGGGAGAGAAATGAAACTGTAACATTTTAAAGTCTGTTGACTTTGACCCAGAAATCCCTCATGTATAATTTACCTTCAGGGGAAAACTTGGTCATGGGTGTGTAAGAATTCAAAGATGCTCACCGCAGTGTTTTTTGTAATCAAGAAACATCACTGAGGGGAACCCTAAGACTTCTTCAGGAGGAGATACAACTGATAGGCGGTTCTGTCAGTCAATGGCTGCAGCCAATACAAAAAAATGGGGTTGATTTACACATATTAATCTGTAAAGTTAAATAAAATTCATTAAGTAAAGAAATTCCATTGCAGAGCATTATATCATGATCACATCCATGTGTGTGCGTGTGTGTTTATCCTTAGAAGGAGGGCTGGCAGGATATTTTTGATCTCTCTGGTCTCTGGGGAGTGGGAGACTCTAAGGGATAGTCACATTTTTCTTTTTTGCATTTCAGTACTGCTTGATTTTTCCATGATGAGAATGTTAACCTCTCTTAAAGAAATGAAAAATGGTCAATTTAGTGGGAAAGTGTTATATTTTTGGATATTTGGAAATTTGCGAAACTATTACTTTATGCAAGGAAATGCTTACTGGGTGGTTTCCTATGTTACCTTGCTCATCTAATCTTAGCAGCATTATAGAGGTATTTTCCCAGTTAATTTGCACAGAATAGATATTCCCCCCACCCCTTTCTGGCCAATTTTATGGAATCCAAGAATAAGCCCATGGGCTCATTCTGGTAATGTTTAAATTTCCCATATTACAGACATTATTTATTATCATCTGATCAACAATATAATGATATAAAAACCTATATATTGATTATTGTCATCTGATAATAGCACTATATACAACATAAAAAACCATATATTGATGATCAGATGATAATAGGCTGTGACAGAAAAGTTTAAAGAGTGAGTATATATTGCTTCCGAGAGGTGCAAAAAGCTCTATGGGCATAATCACAGAAAAATTTAATACAGTACTAAAAACTAAGTAGAGACCAATGCTATGACCATTTTATGAGTGGAAAACTGAGGTAGCCTGAGCTATGGACACACTGGAAAAATAGAAACGTTGGGAATAGGTGTAAAAGCTTTTGATTCTTTTCCAGACATTCATCCAAAAGTCCCTTCCCTCCTTTTGAAATCTTTTTGGTCAAAATCCCTGGTAGTTCTATTTTTCAGTCTGCCAGTAACAATTATGTCACAAACATCAAAGCAGTTTACCATACACATCCATAATCATTTCGACTGGTCAGCAAGGTTGCCTTATATGTACTTTGCATTATTTTTTAACCTACAGCAATACTTCAGTCACAGAGATTTTGTCCTAGATCATCACCTGGACTCTATTTAGAATATTTTTGTTTTCTTTAAATTAAAAACAAGTACATGTAGAAAGAAGGTAGGAACTTAGTTTTAAAAGTCAACGTTGAGAAAGGCCTTTCATTAGTTCTGCAGAATTTTAATAACTGTTTACCAACCTTTCCTGCAGTTAGATTTCCATTTGCAACACTTCCCTTTTCTGATCTGAAGGGCAGGTTTGTCCTGACACCCCCGAGTCACTCGTACTTAAGGCAACTGACTCAGGCTTCCCCGGGGTTTTTCGCCCGTCAGTTTCTCTCTATATATGGTAATAATGCTCAGCAGATCCGCGCGCGCTTCCCGGAGGAAAACTGGAAAGAGAAATCACGTGAGCGCAACTGGAGCCTGCGGTTGGCCTGGGCAGCTCCTCCTCAGTGAAGAGGTGAGAGGCGATTAAGAAAGACTTACTTCTTCCTGGAGAGATTTCAGTCCACGCTGCCTGCCCGGAGCCACCAGCTTCCCCGGGGCGCGTCCCTAGGTCGCGCGGCATCACCTGCCGTCCTCCGTCCCTGCCGGGGTCCCGGGTCCCAGCGCCCCCGCTGCTGCTGAAGTGCTTACCCTCCCTCCCGAGATCTCACCGAATCGCGCAGGGCAGTTATCCTCCTGAGTCACTCTTCAAAGCAATTCCATATTAGAGTCAGGTGTGAAGTCCACTGTCAGCTGCTTTCTACTAACTGAAGTACAATTGTATCCAGAAGCAGAAGGATAAACTAAATGTCTCCCTTAAGTAACTTGGGGTTTCTCAGCCCTGGGGTGTCAGGGCTCTTCTGAAACGGTGGCACAGGCTCTCGGATGATGATGCTCTATGGCTTTTGGGAACAATCTCATTGCTGTTCATCCTGACCATAGCTTCCGTCTGTATATTCCCACTGTGCCCTTCCCACCGGAACTCCCCCCAACTCTGCCCTGCAAAAATCAATCAATCAATACTGTATTGTAATCAGTATAATTTCACTTCATACGGTCATCAAGACCACTTTCATTATTTGTTTCCTTTCTGAGCAAAACCAAACAAAGTCAATCAAACCAAAAACTTCAGAAGAACAAAGTGCCTGTACTCAGGTCTCAATAGTCTGAAAATCCTCACTTTTTCAGCGGAATGCAGAGAGATGTAGGTATGAGAGGTTTTGTTTTCTTATAAGAGATTAGAAGATAAACAGAAATGTGTGAGCCATGGTGCTTAGTTTTTCCATCCTGTCGTTTTATGTTTTTGGAATGGGATGGGGAAAATGTAGTTATTGTCTGCCATCTAATGGACTGAGTTGGAATTGCACCTTGCCGCCAAGATCCAGTGGCTAAAATTCATACAAATAGTGTACTGATTCAGATAAAGAATGATGAATTCTACAAACAAGTCTACTTTCAAGCTTCAGAGTTCCACAGGTTAAAAAAAAGTGAGCATTCTTGGTTGTAGGCTTTTCCCTTTCATCACTTTAAATATATCATGCCATTCCCTTTTGGTCTGCAGTTTCTGCTGAAAAATCAGCTGATAGCTTTTTGGGAGTTCCCTTGTATGTTGTTTGTTGCTTTTCCCTTGCTGCTTTTAGTATTCTCTCTTTACATTTAAGTTTTGTCATTTTGATTACAATGCGTCTTGACTGTATGGGACTCTCTGTGCTTCCTGGGCTTTGGTGACTGCTTCCTTTCCCAGGTTAGGGAGGTTTTCGGCTATTTTCTCTTCAAATATTGTCTTGGACCCCTTGTCTCGCTCTTCTCCTTCTGGCACCCCTATAATGTGGGAAAAAAAACCAATGAAAAGGACACAATGATAAACAAATTTATTGCAAAGCTGGAGAGCAGGAGTTTATGTTAAATCAAGATGGAAAGAATCAAGAAAATCTCACTTACAGAACCATGTGACGAACAGCTGTGTGCAGTGAGGAAGAATTGCCATCAATGAATGCATTCACAGTCCTATGGAGAGCAATGGCTTGAAATGACGGCCCAAGAAAGCAAAGCAAAGTAGTCTCAATCTATACTGCCAGAGTGGAACTTCAGTCATCACCCAGGCTATCCTGTACATCCAGTTAGTATTTACGCTTTTCAGTTTTTTCCTTTATCATGCTTCTGCTACCTCTCCATTTTTCTCTGTTCCCACTACTAAGAATGGGTAGTAGATACTTTTCCACATTCCTTTCCATCTTAGCTCTAACCAGCCTGTGTATTATTTGCCAGATTAATCTTCCTTCAACGCTGGGTCACTATTGCTTGAAACTATCCTGGAACCTTATTTCTCTTCCTAAATACCTCTTCCATCTGGTTTCACGGTTGCTTTAATCAGGTCTCACTACCTACACAATTTTATTCCCTACTCTTTAACTTTTTGCCAGTCGCTTCGTGGCCCCTTGAATAACCCTGGCCCCTGTTCCTTTCAAGTCTTCCCTGACTGCAGCTCCTCTCATGAGGAACACCTGTCCTCCTCTCCTTTTGTGCAGCCAAATTCTCCTCATTCAGGATCCAGCCCAGCTGTTGCCCCTCAGTGGACTCCCTCCTTACCTGTGAAATTTTAGAGAAATTAGAGATTCTATTCTGAAACTGAGTCCTTGGGCAAATACTGTCCAATGGTTTACTATTACTTCTCAGATTTGAGTTCCATCTCCTGCAAAATCTGTTGTGAAATACTCGAGGCCAGATACTCTTTCTTACCCACTTGCCATCCCCCCTCAGGATCTGTATTTCTGGGAAACTGGGAGCTCATAGGTATTTGATGATGGGTTTTCTTGAGCCTCAGCGCAATTCTGCAAGGAAGATGCAGCTGGATGGTTATTCCCATTTTATGAATGAGGACGCTGAGGCCCAGAGCATTTGCAAGACTTGCTCTCGTCAGTGACAGAGCCAGGGCAGGAGCGCTGGGGTCTCCTTCACGTCTAGGGCTCCCCTTGGTGCTGCCCTCAGACCCGCACTGATAGGTGAAGTCATGCCTCAAGCCCTTCTTCACTTTCAGACAGATAACTGAATTTTCTTACAGATAACTGACATGGGCTCATGTTATAGCGAGTGCCCAGGCAACAGAATATCGTCAGGGTGTGTAGTTATGCCTCCTGCTTGGCAACTTCAGTTCTTTCTGGGTGGTTATGCCACATTTTCAGCCCACACCCATTTGTCCTGTTTGAAAACCACAAACCGCTTCTTGGGTGACAACATTTTCCAGCACAGCCTCTGATTAAGCGACTGATGTGCTTGTTTAAACCTTTAAACAACTGTGAATGTGACTTGTCTCCTGCCCCTTCTCACGTGATGAAAGGTATCCTGGGGCGCCCAAGCTCACGCAGTGTGCTAATTAAAAACAACTACTACCAGGCTGTCTTAACCAGAGTCGTTAGGGAGTCGGGAGGATTTCTAGGTAGTTCCAACTCTGGCCACAGGATGGATTCATTTTCCATCCTGTGTGCATCTTCGGAGACTTGCCAGCATGGAATCCCTCCACTGATGTGCTGTTGCTCGCGTTTCTGGCTCAGGCCCTACGTCGGTGGCTGGCTCAGCAGCAGGAGTCGGTAGCAAAGGGGGAATATCATATCTACATGCAGCTGAGCGATTCAGAGAGACGGCGTTGCTGAAATTTGTCCTATTAAATACCTAGAAGATAAATGCTTAAGAAGATTGTTAAGCAATTCTACTGACTCAGAATACTTTTGTGTATTCATTGAACAAAAAGCAGTAGAGAGAGGCTTAGACTGTTTAAAGAAAATCTAAATATGCAGTCCTAACGAGTGTCTTTTATAACGGCATGTCTAATGAAATGCAATTTATCTAAAAGGGTCATGAAATGCAATATTACCTTTGTTTCATGATGGTACTGTTAACATATGAAGATTAGTTTCCAACTAAGCTATAAAAAAGTTTCATGATACTAGTGGCAAGAAATTTTCAACTAAGAATTAAATCCAAAAGTTTCAGTTATACAGATGAATAAGTCCTTAGACTTCTACTTAACAGCACAGAGCCTACTTAACAGCACAGAGCCTGTAGTTAACAACACTGTATTGTATACTTAAGATTTTGCTAAGAGGGTAAACCTTAGGTTACACAAAAAATAATAATAAATAATGAGGGCAGGAGGAAACTTTCAGTGGTGATGAAGATGTTTCTGGCATCGATTGTGGTGATAGTTTCATGGGTGAATACTTATCTTGAAACTCATCAAGTTGGATACATATTAAACATGTACAACTTTTTGTATGTCAATCATATATCAATACAGTGGTTTTTTTTTTTAAAGAGTTATATCTGACTGGGAAATTGCCATAAAACGTACAGATGCAGTGCACTCGTGAGGATCTCCGAACTACTACCACTGAAAACTGCCCAGACATAACTTTTACGGAATGCAAAACATAATCACAAACTTCATTTCCTTTGCCCTCCCGGAAAACCAGCTATTCTGATCCCTGTTTTGCAGGCTTAGAAAGTCAAATGGCTTCCAAATTTTACATGTCTCCTACTGTGGTCTGGGTGGGGGTGAGGACTTCGACCTGAAGCCACACCATGTGACTTCACATCCATTAACTACCCAGACATCCGTAAGTTAAGATACAAACTCCATCATGATATAATACTGACTATTCAACCCTTAGAACATGTTTGCCTAAACTATTATTTTTTCTAGTCTTATGGAAACTTGGATGTTCCCTGAACAAATTTCTAATGTGGCACCTTGAGGAGAAAATCCCTTAAAAATGTCTTGTACTGTAAATTTCATTGTGTGTGAGTCACCTAGATTGTATGACTCTTCCTGTCACTTCACACAAAGCTTAGTTAATGAAGATGACAGAGGACTTGGATCACCTCCATGGCTTCTGACCCTTTTATTTGCCAAGAGCATCTGCAAAGCCACTTGCTAAGTACCTAGGATCAGAACACCTAAGGCCCAGAATATCTAATCAATCAACCTCGGATACAGTCATCACAGAACAATAAACCCAAGATGAGAGGTTGGAAAGCACACTGGAGGCTGTTGCTTATCTTTGATTCTTCTCAAATTTATCACTCTATTCCTTGAGCCCCAGATGCAAACCACATCTTTTCCATTTAATGTGACAGATTTGCGCTGATAGATGGTGTTGGCATCCCATGATATATTGGAACATCAGATTTCCTGCTGACAAAATACTGGGTAGGTTTGTACGACCATGTCAACTTAGTAGAAAATTCTATATTGACTTTTCATGTCCAAGACTCTAGTTTCTGATTTTTTGAGTGCCATGGGGAGGTTACTGCTGATGGAAATGAAAGCTTGATTGATTAGAACAGAGATGTGCCTTTTAAAAGATTGAATTGCCGGCCTTAAAGGATCAAACTCAACTCTCAAGAGGGAGGCTGCCCTTATAATTCTTTTTTCCTCCTAGGCACTGGGATTCATTTTTTTCATGCCTTGAAACAGCAAATTGTGGACTACCATTTGAAGAGTCTCGTGTAAATTGTCCTTCAGACCTAGGTCTAGAGATTATAATCTATTAGCAGAAAGCTGAAAAAATCCACACACCAGAGGCAAAGCAAGACGTTTTCTCACTTCAGATGAAGTCTGCAAAAGGGCGCTCTTAGTGGGAGTGGACATTCAGCTAGAAATGTTAGAAACTGAAGAGCACTTAGCAATGGCCTTACAGGCTGGTCCGGCACTCCGTACCTCTAATTGTGGCTTCAGTGTGATCACACTCAGCTTCCTTGTGTCTGACTGGCGTGCATACAGTGTGTCCATTTTCTACCCTTTCTTGAAGCAGGCATTAGGCTGCTGGTCTGGACCGCTTCTATCTAGTTCAAGGGTGATCTCTGGGTTCAAGTCCCTTCTAAGTCAAGCTCTAAGTGGCTCTAAGGCAAAAGTGAAACCTGAACTCTCAGTGGGACACAGAAGCAGACTGGACACTCAGAGCACTTCAGAGGCATCCTTGGTGGGGAATTATTGAGTCACACCATCTCCCTTTCCCAACCCTGTATAAACTGGCACTTGCATAACACGATCAAGGTTATCTTTGCCTTCTGTAAATTACTTAATTTTGTGTGTGTTTGTTAAAACCAAATAATGCTTATTCATACTCAGTTTAAAATATTGTCCTATGAATGGGAGTTCCCTGGCAGTCCAGTGGTTAGAACTCGGTGCTTTCACTGCTGTGGCCCAGGTTCAATCCCTGGTCCAGGAACTAAGATCCTGCAAGCAGTGAGGCACGGCCAAACAAACAAACAAACATATATATTTTCCTATGAAAAGAAAGATTTTCTGTTTCTTAATGAGATAAAATTCACATAACATAAAATTCACCATTTAAACCATCTTAAACAATTCTGTAGTTTTTAATATTTTACAGTTTTGTACAACTATCAAACTAACTCTAGACCATTTCCAGGATCCCCCAAAGAAAACCCGTAGACGTTAGCTGACAGTCCCAATTTCCCTCTCCCAGCATCCTCTGGCAATCAATAATCTACCAAGAGTAGATTGGTGGTTGTAAATTTCTTAATTTATATGGTTTTGACTAGATAGAATGTTCTCAGGCACATGATTCAGGAAGTAGAGAGGAGTACATGGTGAACTCTTCTTGTCTTCATCCTCCACAGAGCCAATTTCCCTCTCTGGTGACATGTTTTTACCCATTTCTTTATCCTTCCAGAGACAGTCAATGCCTACACCTGTACACACACATAGAGAGCTTCCTATGTTATATGGGCATATGATATTTCATACAAATGGTTGTGTGCTCTCTACCTTACTGTGAAAGCTAACAATTTGATTTTGAAGCTGCTTCAATTCTTTTTGGCTGCTGTATAGTATTCCATTTCATGGATGTGTTATAATTTATTTAATCAGTTGCTGTTAATAGACTTTTAAGTTGTTCCCAGTCTTTTGATATTACAAACAACTCTTCAGTAGACATCTTCCTACATACATCATTTACACACATATTAATATATTTGTAGGATAAATTTCTTGAAGTGGATATGACAGATCTTAATTTTGTCATAATTAATGATATACTTCTGATTTTTATTAACACTTCCATTTCTATCTTTCACTGTGTGGTCTGTGTTTTTGTTTTTGCTGATAATATGAAAAATTTTAAATACTTTATCTAGTTGTTTGTTTTTATAAAATATAGTATACTTAAGGCCTCTGTTTCTTATCAGCATTCTTTGACTCCTTACTTTATTAATGTTGAAATCGCTAATGTCTACTTCCTCTCCCCAATATTCCCTCTTCTAGCTGATTTTCTTTGACTTTTATTATTCTTCTCAATGTTTTTTTTTATACGAGCTTACTGCTTTTTAAAAAATATTTATTTATTTATTTATTTTTGGCTGCACTGGGTCTTCATAGCTGCGTGCAGGCCTTCTCCCATTGCAGCGAGCGGGGGCTACACTTCGTTGTGGTGCGCGGGCTTCTCACTGTGGTGGCTTCTCTTGTTACGGAGCACGGGCTCTAGGGTGCATGGGCTTCAGTAGTTGCAGCATGCGGGCTCAGTAGTCGCGGTGCACAGGCTTAGTAGCTCCATGGCATGTGGGATCTTCCCAGACCAAGGATCGAACCTGTGTCCCCTGCATTGGCAGGCAGACTCTTAACCACTGGACCACCAGGGAAGTCCAATGTTTATTTTAAAATAAACTCCTATTAATTGGTTTATCAGCTTTGATGCCTAGCTGTGAAAGATAAGGAACTCTCTAAACCTACATTACTTTCCTCTTTATATCCTCCTTTTCCTCTGAATTTTGTTATTTTAGAATGTTCCCATTGTTAAGAAATCTTTCTTTTTCTTTGTTATCCAGTAGCTTTACTAGGATGTGTCTCAGTGTTGATAATTTGATGTAAGTTTTTTTTCCTGGAATAAGATGTGCCTAAAATTTAGATTCAAGTCTCCCATTAAGTCTGGATCTCATTAATATGTCTTCTATATTTACCCTTTATCTCCAATCCATTCCTGCTCTTGTTTATTTCTATTTTACTTTCTCACTCTCGTTTTCCACATTCCTTACTGTGTTCTCAGCAGTATCTATTCTCCTTTGTGCTTCTTCCAAAGTTCTTCATATTACTGGGACTTCCCTGGTGGCGCACTGGTTAAGAACCTGCCTGCCAATGCAGGGGACACAGGTTCGAGCCCTGGTCCGGGAAGATCCCGCATGCCGTGGAGCAACTAAGCTCGTGCGTCACAACTACTGAGCCCACATGCCACAACTACTGAAGCCCGTGCTCTGCAACAGAGAAGCCACTGCAATGAGAAGCCCACGCAGTGCATCGAAGAGTAGCCCCTGCTCGCTGCAACTAGAGAAAGCCCGTGTGCAGCAACAAAGACCCAACGCAGCCATAAATAAATAAATTAATTAAAAACAAACAAACAAAACAAAGTTCTTCATATTTCTGTGAGGGTTTGTTTCATCTCCTAATGGGTCCTCATAACCCAACTTTAAACTCTTGTTTTGTAAATCAGTGGGTTTATTTCCTTTTGTGAATTCATGGTGATACACTTGATGCCATTTTTTGCCTGGTCTGTGGTGTAATTTCTGGCAATGCTTTTTAATGTGTCACCACTCCCCCAACACACACTCTGTTTCTTATTGTCTTTTTTCTTGCAGAATCTTTGCATACTACATCCCATGATGATTTGATCTGGCTATCACTCATCCTGCACCAGCCATTGCAGGTAGTGCCTATGAGGCAGGAGACAGAGCCTTGTAAGTTGTTGGGAATTCCTCCGGAATGGGCAGAGTTGGTCCAGGTATTTCAAACATAGATCAAACAAATACGTCCCTTACAATTTGCAAGGTGTCACTAGATTTTTATAAGGATTGGTGAAGTGATTCTCTATTTCTGTCACCTTATTTAACTTTATAAAAGGTATAAGTTTCAATAACTCCAATCATTCAATAAATATTAAAGAATGCTATTTCTGCTCCTAGAGCTATTGTAGGTTAATGGGGATATAGAGATGACACCAATGACAGAATTTACCATTTATTTTGAAGTAGGATGTGCCAGGCACTGTATTAGGCATCTATTATCACATCAAATTCTCAAAACTTTCATGTATTAACTTTGGTATTGTAATAAACAAGTTCAATATTTCTGAGGGTTACAAAAACAAGTATTGATTTCAGGCTCATTACATTAGGGCTGAGGGTCAGCTGCAGCTCTGCTGGCCTGTGCTGGCCTCCAAACTTCTTTTCATTCTGAAAACCAGGTTGAGGCCGCTCTCTGGGACAGCAAAGGGCTGGTGAAAACTTGCAGTGCTTCTGGAGCCATCTGTTCAGGCATAACAAACATCCCATCCATTCTTGTCCCATTGCCCAAAGCAAGCCGCACAGCCACACCCAAAGCAAGTGTGGCGAGCAAGCATATTATCTACCGAGAAGGTTGGCCACGGCAGGGAGAGGACAAAAAGCTATGAACGAAGCATGCAGTCTGCCCCCAGTTGCTTCTCTGCCACAAGACACTGGCACCTCTCCCTAAGATATTCAAAACTACCAGGCACTGGGCTCAGAGGTCCAGAATCTGGAGCTACACATCATGTTTGCTTTCTGCCTTTTTTTTTTTAAACATCTTTATTGGAGTATAATTGCTTTACAATGGTGTGTTAGTTTCTGCTTTATAACAAAGTGAATCAGCTATACATATACATATACCCCCATATACCCTCCCTCTTGCGTCTCCCTCCCACCCTCCCTACCCCACCTCTCTAGGTGGTCACAAAGCACCGAGCTGATCTCCCTGTGCTATGCGGCTGCTTCCCACTAGCTATCTATTTTACATTTGACAAGTTGTTTGTCCCCTGCTTCCCAAACACTCAAGATCACACAGTGGTGGAGTAGGGACCCCTTACTAAAGAATGGGGAGAATGGGAGGTCCATGCCAGTCACTGGTTCACACAGTTCCAATATTCCACTGAGTGCTGCTGCTGCAAGCTCCCCGACCCTGATGGTAGGGAATGCGCCTTGATTTCTTCCATTTACACTCTCTGGGAGTCACTTCTAAGTCTGTGTTCTCCATGGTGCTTGACTCCACCATCTGGACAGTTCTTCCTTTTCCATTATGCTTCTCGGTCTCTCCTGAAATGAGTATTGGAAAACATGCCATTTGTGGCTGAGAATCTGTCTCAGACTGCTTCACATCTGCCAGAGACTGGGGACCCAAGCGTTATTTTGTGATTTGAACACTTATAGTCTCTTCTAATCCAGGCTTGTGGTGCTTTTGGTAATATCTCTCTCTACATAACTGCTATCATTTTTAATCAATTTGATCCCAGCAAGGTCCATGTAAGTCAACAGCCACACCCATAACTTCTCAAGAAATGCCTCCAAAGGTACTTTTATCTCATTAAGATTTAGACGACTGCACCTTACTCTCTTTTCCCAGGGACATTTTGTCAACTGAGAAAATTTACTAGGGCCATATACATCTAATGAGCAGACTCAGCAATGGGCATGTTGGATCTATGCCCAGTCCTTGTCTTAATTTGAGACTCTTTTACCTGTGAGAACTGAGAGTTTCAATTTTCAACCCTAAAAGTTCTGGAATTTCTGGACATTTGCAGCTCAGCTGGACTCATTCTGGCTCTGCTCCATGTGTCTTCTGATTCCAGAACTAGGCTGAAGAAGTAGCCAGTGCATGAGACTTGATGGTCTCAGGATGGGGGACAGAACACGAGAGCTGATGGGAATACACGATGCCTCTAAAAACCTCTGCTCAGATGAGGCAAATGGCTCATCTGCTTCTGGACCATCTTGGCAAGTCACGTAGCCAAGCCCCAGTCAGTGGGATGAGGATGTCTACAGGGAAAACTGGGAAAGAGGAGAAGGAAATGGTAGTTGTGAACAAATGGTGCAATCTCCATGCCTCATGAGATAGATATGTTGTAACTCTCTCCATAGAGAAGGACATTGGGCACAGAGAGGTTGGGTACCTTGACCAAGGTCCTAGAGTCCTTAGTGGTAGAGCCAAGATGTGATCCTAGAGGGTCTCACTCCAGGATGCTGAATCATTTTCCAGATGCCTCCTTTGGGAGCTCTCATTTTTGTGAACTATCCATAGCATCTTGTCTAAATTTTCAGCAGGCTTTAATAAAAACAATTTTAGTAGAAGACTCAAATATGGCAATAATAAAGCTTTGTAAAATGATGTTATGGATTTCCTCAAGAAATAATTCATTAAATTGATGCCAGTTGTAACTTGTGAGATCATAAAGCTCCATGCAGGGATATTAAAACCATGAAAGTAATCCAATCACAGCATGTTCAATAAACTCTCAGCCTCCTCTGTGAATTGCTTTGCTACACTTTCAGCCAGAACCTGAGAATAGGAAAACTTAAGGTATCAGATCATGAAAAGAGTTCAAATTCATGAATCTTACCCCAGATAAGGCAATCTTTTTTTTTTTTTTTTTTTTTTTTTTTTTTTCCTGTACGCGGGCCTCTCACTGTTGTGGCCTCTCCCGTTGCGGAGCACAGGCTCCGGACGCACAGGCCCAGCGGCCATGGCTCATGGGCCCAGCCGCTGCGCGGCATGTGGGATCTTCCCGCACCAGGGCACGAACCTGTGTCCCCTGCATCGGCAGGCGGACTCTCAACCACTGCGCCACCAGGGAAGCCCCAGATGAGGCAATCTTTTAGGACAAATCCTAAAAAATCTGTCATTATCAGCTTGAGTGGATTCAAAGGGAATCCAGCTCCTGCGAAACAACATGGTCAGGAAAACCGGGATTAAAGCCACACGTTACAAGCCCATCACAGGCAAGTGTTAGAATCCCACATGCGGCCTCCTCCTCATTCGTGACTCTTCATCCTTTTACCACTCACGTTTCTTCAGAACTGGCTCAGATTTGTCTGGTAGAAGAGTTTTCTGTAAATTGCCTTTAGACTTATCTCCAGAGAGGCATGGAGCTTAGACCTATTACAGAGTGCAGCTCCCAAATGCTCCCTAAATAAATATCTTTATACACCGATTAAATCAAATGAAAATGGAGTCAAGAGCGGCCTTGAGGAAAGAGTCATAAAACACAACCAACACCCTGAATGATGTGTACAGTGTAAGAGGAACAAGGGGAGAGATGATTTGACTTGATGGAGCTGGTCCTGTATTGCCTTATGGATATGGTCAACCAGGGCTGAAAGGATGAGGGAAGCAGCACACACCTATTGTCAGTAAGTGAGAGTCAGAGAGAATCTGCTGCAATGGCCATGCTCGGGGAGTCCTTCTGGAGAAAAGTGAGTGGGTGCCACTGCTATTTGTCCATACACTGGGATATCCCATCTGTGCAAGCAGCTACTTTTGCCCTAAGAATTTCCTCAGGAGAGGTGAACTACTGTAATGGATGATCTTTGATATTCAGTAGCTTAATGGCATAGAAAGTTTATGTCTCAATCAAGTCCGGTTGGGGATTTGGTGGGTAGCCTCCCACAGTGATTCTGGGATCCACGATCCTTCCATCTAGTGAGCCTGCCGTCTTTTGAAGTCTCAGACTTCTCCACTTGATGTTTCTAAGAGTAACGTCTATTGTATTTGCCCACATTTCATCAGCCAGGACTGTCACACGGCTTTATCTAACTGCATGGGAAGCTGTGAAGTGTAGTCTTCCTGGGTGCCTAAGAGGAAAATGAAAGGGTTTAAAGAACACGTTACCAGACCCATAGGGGCAAAACCCCCGTAGGTCAGAATCAAGTGATGTCCACATCTATGAAGAAAAATGGCTCTGATAAGTCAAGGGGTTCTCTGCTCTTCACCAAAAGAAGTTCAGAGTCCTTGGCACCTCGTAGAGAGCCCTTTACAGTTCAGCTCCACCCCAGCTTTCTGGTTTCAGGTCTTACTGCTCCCCACCCAGCCGCCCTCCTTCCCTACCCCATGCACGTCTCACTCTGGCCAGATCAGACTACTGGCTATTCTTTGAATGTGTCACATATCTTCACACCTTTGGGACTTTGCAAATGTTGTTTCCTGACTGAAACACCCACTCTTCCCTCCACCACAAGAGCCAGCCCAGACATCTCTTCTCTATGGGCCCTTCCTTGGACTCCCTCCCTCAGACCAAATTAACTGCCACATTCTTCAAGCTCCCACAACATCCTATATATTATTTTATTATAACTTACCACGTTGCATCTCACTCAGGTATTTCCCCCCATTTTACAGCAGGTCTATGTGTCTCTCCCCCTGTACTGTCAAATGTGGGGGAAATACCTGAGTGAGATGCACCCCTGGGAGTCCTGAAGGGTATCTGTCTAACTGAAGAGCCTCTTACCTAATGTAAGTCAAGAATCAGCCAGAAACTTGGGATACAATAAAGAGACTGAGTTTTATTTCAGAAAAGCTGTAAGCTACTTGGAACTGTGCTCTAGATGCAGCATTCATCCCTGGGGAAAGAGAAAAGCTAAAAGAAAGCATAAGTAATACATTTCAGAGGCCAAGGTAATCATGATATTGTGTTCTTTGCAGACACAGTGCTGATTCAGGTACATGGAAAAGGATAAAACCAAGCTCAGTAAGAGTCTCTGATGACATGCAATCGTGACACATTTGCATGGAGGAAGCCTAAAGTTTTGGAGAAATGCAGAAAAGAAATAGGCTTATATTAAGATGTCATCTCATGGTCCTGGTAAAGGGAGCCCTTCCCTGGGGAACGTGTGAAGCTCGGAGCTGAGCCCTGCCGAGGTTACTCTGAATCCTTTCCCTATAAATAAGCTTGAATTTCCACCTTACCAAAGTCAACACAGACAGCTACAGTTCAGAACAAACTTTCCATGACGAGAATTAATTGCAAGATGAAGAGGCATTTATGAGTCCAGGCTTAGTAACTTTCAGGGTAAAATGAGTTCGCCTTTTATTCAGAATTTTTATTTTCTGCCCTTCTCATTTCAAGTGCTCCTGCTTATACAGCTTACAACTTCTCTCCTGGCTCTGATTCCCCACTGCCTCAGGCCAGACCTTCTAAGACAAATGTTCCTAGCAGTCAATGCCATGCTTATTACTCCCAGTCCTGTTAAAAATAGACCCTGTTAGCTGCTGCAATCCTTAAAGAATAAGGGATGAGGTCATTTTCTGCTCGGAGAGTAGATTCAGACCGTGAGTGATTTTGGCATCAGCGCATTCAACTGCCGAGGAAACAGGTGTTAAAGTGACTTCTCCTATCCTGTTAAATAGCCGTTTCATACACTGATCCACAGACATGTTTCCATTCTCATGACTGAATAGGCAACCCTGTAATTTGTCAGCTACATCCATTTTTCCCCCACCCCCTGGCAACAGTTTCTCTTCAGTTTCTGCCAAGATTGTCTATTGTCTCCATAAGTTTCTGCCCAAGGTAAGTGATAGAAGGATGATCTTATGGAATTAAACAGCAAAAAGCAACAAGCATGTAATTTAACAGGACTTGCAGGCATGGCTAATGGGGTTCCTACCAACTGATTTTCCTGTGTTTCCCGACAAAAGCTTAAAGTTACTAAAACTTCAAGCTTCAGAAATGACTTGCCAACAAAATTGGGGCCAAGGCAGGGGGATGTAGAGAAAGAGAGAGAATTCAAAAATGAAAGTACTGAACACTAGAAATAAGGAAAGTATCAATTAAATTTCTTTCAAATCTTTCAGTTATTGTGTAACATATTCAACATAGGAGGTGTGGAAACCACAACGTGTTTACACCTGAGCAGGCTACCTCTTAGCAAATACCCTAGTACAGCAACTTCAGCTTTAAGGCCCCAAATTGGACAAAAGATTACAGCTGTTCAGAGGGGAAATCGAGGTAGATTTTAGAGAGCAATGGCTCCTAATTCCGGACTTAACTTGGAATATTTCCCTGACTTTGAACAAACAACTTCATTTCTCAAGACCTTAGTTTCTTTTCTTTTTTTTTGCAGTACGCGGGCCTCTCACTGTTGTGGCCTCTCCCGCGGTGGAGCACAGGCTCCGGACGCGCAGGCTCAGCAGCCATGGCTCATGGGCCCAGCCGCTCCGCGGCATGTGGGATCCTCCCGGACCGGGGCACGAACCCATGTCCCCTACATAGGTAGGTGGACTCCCAACCACTGCGCCACCAGGTAAGCCCAGACCTTAGTTTATCTGCAAATTGAGGAAATTGAATTAGATGATTTCCAAGGTCGCTTCTGATTCTAATGTTCTGTGCATGCCATTTTCTAGTCTGTATATCATATCATGTGGAAATTCAACTCCATAGTGTTCCTGCCCCCAATTTACGTCACCAGAAAATGGCAACAGCAGTGAAATTAATCCCTTGTTGGTTCGTCTTAATATTTTCAGTTCTGAAAGAGTCTGTGTGAATGTGTGTATATGCATCTGTCTGGGGTACGTGTTTATGTAGGATGTTATATTCAGATTGGAAAGCCTTAAAGTAACCAGGTAAAGCCATTGTGTTTAGGAGACTAAAAACCAGAGTGTCAGCCATAGAGAAACATAGTACTTTGCTTTCTCTCCCTTACTTTTTATTTTCTTCAAACTACCCCACTCCCTCTCTTACTTCTTTTTCAGAATCAGGGAGGACCTCCTGCAGACCAGGCCTCTGGCACCGAGGTTCCCCTGATGCCTGTTAGGATGGCCTTGGCCTTCCCAGGGAAGGTTAGGGGTAGTTAACAGAAGAATTGGAAGCATCCCAGACTGGAGATGAGGCTCACCTGCACCAAATTATGACAGCAAAATAGTGAGGGAGCAGTTCTCCGGCCAGAGGACTTTTTGTAGCTTCAGAAGTATTCTTAGCAAAATTCTTTAATGCTGCCTCTTCATTGTAGGTGTTTGCTATCTAAAGTGCAAAAAAAATCAGTTTTTCTTTGAACATATGCTTTTGCAAAGTTTAGTCTTTCTCAACCTGGTTATTTGAAGCTAGATGTGCTATAAATTGCCCTATATGCTTGTTTTGAATAACAGACATTATGTTCCTTTAGTCTTACTTTTATAAAAAAGAGAGGAACAATTTAAGACATTCAAAACAGGAATTAAAAAAATAAAATTTCATGGTACAGATTCATTTTAATGCCCCAAATTATTTTATTTATATTACATGATAAGATACTTGGTCCACTGACCTTTAGCTGATTTTTTTTTTTTGGCTCTGCCGCGAGGCCTGTGAGATCCTAGTTCCTGGACCAGGGATCCAATCCGGGCCCCCTGCAGTGGAAGCATGGAATCCTGACCACTGGACCGCCAGGGAAGTCCCTTTAGCTGATTTTTTTGTGTGTGTCCAGTAGGGTGCTGTTAAGGACTGTGACACCTGTCCTAAGCTAATGCTGGTGCTGGAAAGGAGACCTGGCTGGGGACCTGGAACAGGGCTCATTAGAAGTCTGCTTGCTTGAGGTACTGAGGGCTCCTGGAAGCAAACCCAGCCTCAGGAAAGAGGCAACCAGATCCACAGACTTCACCCAGTAGCAAAGCCTTACTTACCAGTTGGAGTAGGGAATTCTGCATCTGTCACTCTGTGTTTTTCTTGGCTGCTTTCCCATAAACTCATATCTCATGAAAAATGTTTCCCTAAATAAGGACTGTTTTCCTAAAAGCTCTCCTGAGACATTGGGGCACAAGGAGGAGGACTCAGGGGCCCCAGTACAGTGAGATGATGGTCAGTGGACATGACAACCTCCAGGGAAGGCAGACGTGATGGGGACAAGGCGGGTGACAACGCCCACTGCAGAGGCAGCAGTGCCTGTGGAAATGGTTCGTGGAGATGGTGTGGGAAGCCCTGGAGGAGGACGAGGCCTAGGTTGCTCAGCGCAGGCTGGAGACCACAAGGGGGAAATGCTGATGGACACTGTAGATGCACCCAGAGGGCCTCAGAAATATTTGGGGCAAGGGGATGCTGAATGCGCAGAGCAGATGAGGCCAGAAAGCAACAAAAACTAGCGACAGAGGATGAGATTTTAGTTTGCCCTCCTGAAGCTTGTAATCTATTGGGGAAGACAAGACAGCCACCCCTGAAAAATTAGGAAATGATAAGAATAGGATGTGATCAAGCACCTCTGTGTCATGAGAGTCTGTCTGTCTTCATCACAGTGGAATCTGACATGGCCTTAAAGAGTGAGTGGGAAGTAAGTAGGTAGAGAGCCTTCGAGCAGTGCTGAGAGTTGCAGGCCGGTAACAAAGTCTTCTTCCAAGTGCGTGGAGCCCTTGCCTTATTCATGGAGCATGCTAGGAACTGTCTGCGTTGTGTGGTTAATCCTCACAACAGTGTGAAAGGCAGGTGTTATTTTGTACAGAGCTGAGAAAGGAAGGCTTGGCTAGATTAAGTGGCCGGCCCACGTTCACACAGTGAGGGGAGAGCTGAGTCAAGGGCGGATCACAGAGCCACCTCTTCCCCAAGAACAGCAGAATCGGGAACGTGGTGCCGCAGGTAGGAAAACTGAGGGCAAGCCGAGGGGTTTGTGTGCAGCTCTGTAGGCAATGGGAGCTCACTGGCACTGTTTCTGGAGAAGATGGCAAGGATGTTCGTTGTGGTTGGGCTAATTAACCAGGAAGTAAGATGGGAGGAACAGGAAAACAAAGGCTGTCTGCTAGAGGGGGCGGTTAGTGATCTAGGCCTCATGGTTAATAAAGAGGAATGGTGAATTGAACAACATTTGAGAGAAAAAAACTGCAGGTCTCGGTGACTTGTTCTTATTAATTAATTAATTTTTGCTGTGTTGGGTCTTCATTTCTGTGCGAGGGCTTTCTCTAGTTGTGGCAAATGGGGACCACTCTTCATCGTGGTGCGCGGGTTTCTCACTATCGCGGCCTCTCTTGTTTCGGAGCACAGGCTCCAGACGTGCAGGCTCAGTACTTGTGGCTCACGGGCCTAGTTGCTCCGCAGCATGTGGGATCCTCCCAGACCAGGGCTCGAACCCGTGTCCCCTGCATTAGCAGGCAGATTCTCCACCACTGCGCCACCAGGGAAGCCCTCGGTGACTTGTTCTTAATGAGGACCAGGAAGCCTACTGAGACTTGGGAGACTCTCCCAGGAAATTCTGCCTTCTGTTTGGTGGGCCAGGTTCTGGCAAAGCCGGGCTCCCCAAGCTCATCAAACTGAATTTGAAATTCAAACTCAGAAACAGATTGTGGGAACGGGCTTAGAGCAGGCATTGGGCAGGATCAGAAAGGCAGGTAGTAAAGGTCTCTCTGGGACCCTAGAGTCCTTGTCAAGTCCAATCAAGAGTGTGGGCAAAACAGCAGATTCTGTGGGCCGGAGCCTGGGTGCCACAAGGTGCAGGAAGCACAGAACTGAGATGAGGCCAGGAATTTCATTCGTCCTTCCTCCAAGCAACGACACCAAGGGATGCAATCAGCAACTAGCCTCTTAGAATTACAGCTTTAACTAGCTGTGTTGTAGTGCAGTCTCAATCTTTGAAAGTGCTTAGGCTCTATCTTAGATGCCTGGTATCCCTCAGCTGGAATAGCCAGTAAGTTACAATGCCCTAATTCTCATCCTGGAATAGTGTGTGTGTGTGTTGTAAAATTGTCTAATGTTAAAATGTATCATTAATTTATTTTCCATTGTCTATGTCAGAATATAACTATGTGATATACATCAAATGAATTTCATGGCTACAGTCCAAATGTAACAAATGAATCATTTGAAACCATCCACATATTAGTGATGCCAAATTTTTCATTTTCTCCCATTTTATAAATGCATCATATCTCAGCTCAAAATCAATCTATTAACCTTGAAAACATTTTGAGCTGGAATGAAGGTTAGCAGTGAACTTTGCGACCTTCCACGTGATATTAGTCATATTTAGCAATTATTATTGGCTTTGAGTAATGAGGAGTCAGTTGAGACAGGAATAGTAACGTGGTGGTTACCAATAAACTAGACTTCAGAGGCCACAGGGAAAATGAAAAGCATGCAAAATCAGGCCTCTTAAACCTTGAGCTTGTCTGCCACAAAGCTCCTACCTTTTAAAAATAAATTTGAAAACTTTGGCAGCTATCCTGATGAATTACACATAAAATACTCTAGTAAAATCTTTGTTAGGAGATAAGGAATTCTGTTCAGTGGATTTGAAGGGCAACTGAAGATTTAAAAAAATGATGTGTCTGCCCCCTAAACCTCCATTGGGATGAGTCTGATGGATTTCCCAGGTGCCAGGACTGGGGGCTGCAATGAAACGGGAGGAACAATGCAGGTAGAAGCTAAGCAGTGTTATTCTTTTAAAATTAAAGTCCAAATAAATGTCTCAACTAAAAACGCCTTAGGAATACATAAATATATTATCCTCTGGATGAATTTTATATTACATTATATTGATTTTAACACAATATAAAATATAATAAGGATACTTTTGGGTTCACAACATGAAAGAACAGTTAATGATTTGCCCATATGGGACATATGAGAATACTTCTCTTACATTCTTCTGCCATGTTTTAATCTACTTCCATACCATTAACAGTATGAAAACTTGGTACCATAAATGGAACATTTTTCATCTCAATTATTTGTTAGAAATAAAATAAAAATAGTGCCATCTTTACTGTAAAAGAACCTAACTTCATGGAATGGGAAAGTAATTTTAGTTGTATTATTTTATTAACTTAGAAATGTTTCACATATGAACAATCATATTTCTTCTGCAGTCCTTAAAATGTGTACAATTGTATAATATTACTCACAGAAGAAAGGAAACACTAGATTTATCTCTAATGCCAAATGCCAAATGTCTACTTCTAAATTGAACTGAGTTTTTAAGCAGTTGGTTTCCTAGTGTCTTAGCTTATGTTATGTTAAAGGAGAAATACATCAATTTACATTAATTTAAAAATTAATATAAAAAGATTGTTAAACCACAACTATAAGTTGTGAAATCAGGAAACTTTGGAATGGAGATGAACCACCTCTGGCAGAACAATGAATAACAGGAAGGTACTTTCAGTAAGTATACTCAATGACTTTTCCAGAGAAAGAAAGAAATTAGCGAAGACATGCTGACCAAGGGACGTAGAATCATGAGAATTCATCCAATTGAGTTAAGAGAGTTCCCAATTACATTGGGAATCAGAAATTTTGCACCAATTGCTTGCAAGTTGTTTCCTTTTCTTGTCTTTTGTTTTTTCCAACTCCTGTATCAGCTGGAAAACTTTCTGAGTAGCTATAGCAAAAGGAACCGGTGGGCCCATCTAATATAGTTTCCATGCATCCCACTCAACATTTACTACATCCCTAGGTTCATTGTAGGTGAATTCCCCTTGAACTAAAAATCCCCAGCCCAGTGGAACTCCTCGGAAAATGGTAGGAGTCTTTTTTTTTTTTTGCGGTACGTGGGCCTCTCACTGTTGTGGCCTCTCCCGTTGCGGAGCATAGGCTCCGGACGCGCAGGCTCAGCGGCCATGGCTCACAGGCCCAGCCGCTCCGCGGCATGTGGGATCTTCCCGGACCGGGGCACGAACCCGTGTCCCATGCATCTGCAGGCGGACTCTCAACCACTGCACCACCAGGGAAGCCCGGTAGGAGTCTTAATTTCCAGAAAAGATCCAAATAAAGAACTTTAGAGGGGATTTCAGGAATAAGCAATGCATCTACGCTATTGAAGCCACAAAATACATTGATTTCCTCTCTAGGAAAAGGACCCAGAGTCAAGGGCAACTATAAGAACTAGCAAATATCTTTGAGTGTTATCGTAAAAAAGGACTGATTAATCCTGGGGTATACCAGTGGAACACTTGAGCTGATATGGGTTTTATCCCCACAATTCTCAGAGACAGCAATAGGGGATTAAATCACAAACTTGTCTTGAGGTTAGTGTTTTACCAGGAACATGCTTATAAAGAAATATTAGAATTTACTTTTTGTCCTCTTTTGTGGCAAGTAACAATGTACATGTTTTGTTTAACCTCTTCAGTTGTTTGGAAATGTTTCGGTTTAACTAAGGAGTACTTTATTAATGGCAGTTCATCTCATAGCTCTCTTAATGACTTGGCCTAAGAACAAGATTAAACTTCCTGAATTTGATTTCTCTAAAACATATCCACCAAATGCAATTGCCCTTTCTGTCAAATAAGCCCTTACTGGTGTGTAAGTCTGAAGCAATTTTTTTTCCTCTCTAATTACGGTTGTTCCAGACTCTTGACATTCTCTAAATCATCTTTCGCTGAGTACAAGAGGTCCATGAGGAAGTCAAGATCGATGACAGACTTCATCTCTCTTGAATTTTAATGCAAATGTCTGTTCCCCTAATCAAACAAAGGTTAAAAAAGGAAATCAAATTAGCTTATTACAAAAGCCAGCATAACTGAACTGACAAGAAAAATGCTTTCTGCATGAAAAGCCCTTAATCAATACCTTAAATAAGAATGTCACTGGAAAGAAGGGTTCATATGTGGTCAGTCATAATCTGCAAATCAATATGCTCTTTTTAATAAATATTTGACCACAGCAGCTCAATAAGCATTGCCCTTAAGAGTTTCTTTCTTTACACCAAAAGGAAATAAAGTTACAGCATAAATGTAATATTCAGGACATAACCTAAACTGTGAGAGAATTCAAGGTCGGGGCCATTTCACTCTTTAATCATGGCATATTAAGTATCGGAGGGAGTCTCCTTAGTACCTTGTCTCCGATTCTAGTCCCCTATGTAATTTAACTGTTCAAAAGTAAAATGATGTCAGAATATAGATTACTTATTAGAGCTAGATCTAGGTGCAATTTTCCTCTTCTAGACTTAGTTTCGCTATCTGAAAGTATTTAATCAAATATTATACATTCACTATAGCTTCAAATTTGTTTTTTAATTCAAGTCTACAAAAATACAGTCATGTGGCAGATAACTTTTTATAAGTGTACTTTCATTGTATTCTGTCAAAACCATAATCAACTAATATCTAATAGGCACTTTCTGCATGCAGTAGCACCGTAAGTGTCAAGTTGTTAGCATTGATAGCAGCGTGACCTGGAATCATCCTCTTATAGGATGTGTGACCTTGGGCATGATCACTTAATTTTCCATATTAGAAAGTATGAATATGAAAGGTGTCTACTTCAAAGGCCATTTTGGAGATTTAAGGACATAACACATGTAAAGATGTTAACATAGGGCATGGCCCACTGTAAATGATAAATGGTAACTCGTATTATTAACTATTATTGAATTGTGATGTGGGCAAATAAAGAAATACAATTTAACACATAGTTCTGGTTTGAGCAGCTCAATACCACTCAGTAGAATTAAATAAAATATACCTTGGAACAACCTATCAGGCCACTGGAGATACTTAACCATAGTCTGTAATTTTACCATATGTCTTTGATTTGCTTTCTTTCTCTTCTGCCATCAAATGAGATAGTGGAAAAATATGTTTATTTAAAAAAATTTTCCTTAATAGTAATTAAAATAATTTTAAAAAGACCTCATAAGAGCTTATTAGAGACGTCCGAATAGCCAAAATAAGCAAAGGGAATAGACATTGTTCCGAAAAGTCTGCACGCAAAGTTACTTTAAACACTGAATACATAGCTTTTCTTCCTTTACCCCTCTTCTTTGACATATAATTTCTTTCTTAAAGAAGTTTTACAAAACATTTTCCTTAAAACACCTTGGATTGCTTAGCCTTGATATGCATGATCAATTTATTTCCTCCTACCCTTGCAAAAATACATACTATTCTCATCTTTCTGAGATGATTTTGGAGTGGTTTCTGCATAAAGTAGGAGGTCTTTCTCTAAGTATCAAGGGACCAGACAAGGAAAGCCCAGGGTAAAGTTACACATCAAAAATCTACCACCTGGCCCATGCGCCACAGCTGCTGAGCCTGTGCTCTAGAGCCTGCGAGCCACAACTACTGAGCCCGTGTGCTGCAACTACTGAAGCCCACACGCCTAGAGCGCGTGCTCTGCAACAAGGGAAGCCACTGCAATGAGAGGCCCGCAGCAGCACAGCGAAGACTGGCCCCCACTTGCCGCAACTAGAGACAGCTCCCGCGCAGCAACGAAGACCCAGTGCAGCCAATAAATAAATAAATAAATAAACAAACAAATAAATAAATAAATCCAACACCTGGCAAGGCCAGGAGGCCTCTTACTGCTGGTGCTACACTCATTCATTTAATTATTCTTCGGTGACTATATCAAGATTTCTAGACAGTATCCTTGGGAGCTAAGTGCTTTGAATGTTTGAACTATATTAGTTAATGTAAAACCAGTGTCCTTGAGTATTAGAGATAGTGGTCCAGTGAATTATAAAATATGTCCAAATACAATGTTTTTTAATGGGCTCTTTCTTGATCTATTAAGATACCTAATTTAGGGCCATGCATACATTGGCACTATGACTTTTCAAATGAAGAAAAGTGATGATGGTGCAATGATTTCTAGTTTACAAAGTGCTCTATTTAATCATTTCCACGCTTATTGTCTGATTTAATTCTCACAGCTATCCCGTGAAATAGGTATCATTTTTCACATTTTACAGAATAGGAAAATGGATCTATGAGAGTTCAAGCATGTGTCCCAAGTTATACAGCTAGAAAATTATCAGAACAAGATTTTAACCTGGACCCCTTAGTTCCAAATGTTTCATTCTTTCCCATTATATAGCACTGATAAAAATTTCCCAACTTTTAAAAATGTTTGACAAGGCTAAATATCTCAGGTCAAAGATAGAAATGATTGATGCAATTGTGTGCTTATGATTTTCGAGTAACAATACTTTAAACTTTCATGTACTATATGATTTTGAGGTAAAATCCTTGCTTCAATGTCTTGGCATTTGAGGCCCCTATAGTCACATATAGATGTTCTATTTCTACTTTGAAACTGTACGGATCGGGACCGTGAAGAGAAAAATATACATTTGCTCAGGAGCAAACTTCCAAAGTATTCCATGAGTAATCATGATATTCAGGACTTTAGCATTTCCAACTGTCTTGTAAACTTAACATGCTCCCAAGTAATGAAGGGTGACCTATTGAAACTGGCAGGTTAGATATCAGGTAATTAGATTTGTTCCAGAGCTTATCTACTTCTGAGCAACAACTACAAGCTTAGTCCCATGTGTGATGAGTCCTGTTTGCTTTCTAGATTCTTATTTTGATAAGTCAAGGTCATTTTACTTAGCCTGTGTTCTTTAAAACACATATACCTCCCAGGAGGGCATTTTTCTTTTTTAGCACAGGGCACAATAAATGAATTATTCCTATTTGGGGTTCTTATTATGAGATGCCAGAGAGAAGGCATGCCAACTATTCATAGATTTGGCTGTAGAAGTGAAGCTGTTCTGATGTCAAGGATAGAATTAGATAGTGCTTCAAATATCTGGGTGCTGGGCATGACGCTGAGAGAGAAGAAAGAAAATGGGTGAGCTGAACTGTGGCCTCCAGGCTTCCAGACAATGCAGAGGAAGTATGCATATGAATGGTGAAATTAGTTGAAGGCCTCCATCAACTGTAGGCACAACATCATGTTCAAGACTATGGGAGATAGATGCACATGAGAAGACAGACACTCCTACCCTCAAGGGATGTATAACCTGATGAGGACATTTCAATATATTAGAGAGCAATCAATGATATGTCCTCAGTTAAGGTCTTTGAAGCCTTGTTTTAGGAACTCAAGGGACAGAAAGAACCATCCCAGTGGGGGGAGACTCACGCACACATTTACTGAACTTGGCTGGGTGGCATGTGGGTGAAAGACAGAAATAAAGGGTAGTCCTGAAGAGGAAATTCACAATGGAGGGGAAATTTGGTTTGCAGGGCTGGAGAGAAAAAGGTTCAGAGGGAGAAATAAAAGTCTGGGATATTAGGATGAAATCCGTTTGTGGAAATGACAGGCTGAAAATCTGTAGTTCATGATGTAGACAACAAAGTGTCACCAGACAATTTTAACGGGCAGGTGCCCGGCTAAGGTGATGCATCAGAATGGCTAAGCTGGTGGTAACTAGTGTGAGAAGCGGGGTGAGAGGGACCAGAGACCAGAGGCAAGGAAGCCTACCAGCAGGTTCAGCAACAATTCAAGACCATTTCTGCGTCGTTCACATGAACAAAGCGAGAGACTTCATATGTATCCAAGGGTTCTCGGCACAGGGGCAAGTGATCAAACCATTGAGAAACGGAAAGACAAATGGTAGCTGAGCCCTCGTGTGGGAAGAATAGTAGCTGGGTGAATGGCAGCCTGGAGTAGGAGAGGGTCATGGGCTAAGAAAGGGAGAGGGGATGAGGACAAATTCCTAGTTGTACCCTCTTGTCTTCTCAAGAGGGATTCCTGTCAAGCTCATTGCTATCTTGAGGCAAGAAAGCCAGCCTAAACCTGCAAGGTTAGGTTACCCTAGGGCAGCTCAGGAGCCCAGTGGGGATGGGAGTTCAGTAGTTGACTACAGGAGGTTGACAGGTCTGGAAATTTCTACACCATCCCCAAGGGCAAGGCCATTATCACAGAAACAGAAGATAACACATTCGTTCTGTATCCTGATTGTGGTGGTGATTGCATGAATGTACACATGATAAAATGACACAAAAGGATACAAACCTGTACACCTACGTCCATTTCCTAATGGTTTTTTTTTTTGTTTTTCTTTTGATACTGTTCTCTAGTTACCTAAGATATAACCAGTGGGCAAAACTGAGTGAAAGGTACACAGGACCTCTCTATACTGTCTATGGAACTTCCTGTGAATCTATAATTATTTCAAAAGTAAAAGAAAATTACTGATTTTTTTAGTAAAAAATACAGATTACAATTCTAGCAGGTCTCTGACCTGTCATGAGGCAAGAAAGCCAGCCCAAAGTTGCAAGGTTAGGTTGCAGGTTGACCTGATCCTCTTCCCAATGGGACAGAAACTAGATCCGAGGTTTTCATCTCCTCTCAGTAGACATTACTAGCTGAGGAAACTGTTAGTCCTAAGAGGATAAAAGATAGTTACAAGGGAAATGGTTAGGGATGTGAAGAATACAGGCTAAATAGAAGACAGAAAACCGGTGGGCAGGACTCGCCCAGAGAAAGCAAAATTACACGTGAAACAGACCGGGAATGTAAGATAAGCACAACTGACATCACCAGAGAGGTACGGGAGAGCGCTGAACAAGCAGCTACAAAGAAGAGGCGATCTGAAATACTGACTTTGAAAATATAATTGTTGAAATAAGGGATTTAGTGGATGGTTGAATAGCAACACTGATATAGCTGAAGAATACGTAAGAGGAAAGATGGACTCAAAAAGCTCTCCTAAAAGCACCAGGAAGGGATAAAAAGAGAGATTAAGAGGCTAGCTAAGCTATAGGAAGTTGAAACAGTATAGAAATAACATCTGTGTAAACAGAGACCCAGAAACAGTGGAAAGGCAAATGGAGGAGATGAAATATTTGAAATCATATTGACAACTATTTTCTAAAATTGAAATGGTCAATCAGGATTAAAACTCTGGAAGCCTAGCTCCTAAATGTGGACTTTTAGCTATTCACTTTCTGCTTGGACCATCAACGGGCAACTCTGAACTAGGAGAGAATTCATCAAGGCTCTGGATAGGAGGTGGGTAGCGTTTCACCACACCTGCAATAACCAACTAGCATGTAGAAGAGAAGATAGATTTATGATAGCAACACAAATTATATCTCAGAATTAACCATGAGGGGAAAAAAATAACCATTATAGGTCATAAAATAAGAGCTACTTCTTAAAAGGCCTGACGTGGAAAGCATTTCTGTAGGGTTTAGTCTTTGATCATTGTCTCTTTTTATCTGAAAAAATGGGCAGACGTGCAGATTTGTTCAGCAGTGTGAAATCAGAACCAGGGCTCAGCTTGGCCCCTTCTGGTGATTCTTAGTCATATTTGAAATCTCCCACAGGCAGCCTCTCCTCTAAGGCAGCGGTTGGTGAGGCCCTAGCAACACGATTTCCTGCATGATAGTACACGGGAAAAAATACTGCCAAGGGCCTAATGCAAAATACACAACTATACACGGGTATGCAAATGGTGGGCAGAACTTACCTAGAACTTAAAAAAATACATCATGGAGCTCATATACAATTGACTAGAGGTTCTTGAATGTAGAACACCTGGCAGGATGCTTGAAGGAGGACTGACTGTCCTTGCTTCTCTTCTGTTGTGTTATGGACTCCGTGTCCGTAGAAACGCCTGACGCTTGGATAGTGATTAATAAAACGTGTTTATACTCATGGCCTCTTGTCTTCCTAGCAGTCCTGCAATGATTTCTTTTATATGAAAACAACGTTGGAGATCCTAGAACAGTCCTGTCATTTTGTGGGTGAGGGAAAGAGACCCAGAAAAGAGAAATCACTTGTCCGAGTTTATAAGGGCAGGTGGTGGTCGAGACAGAACTTAAACCTACAGAATCTGAACCCACATTCCAGCAATGTTTTCTCAAATCATGCCTTTCATATTCTTGGGGGCACTGTGGGAGGGAGTGTATGGCGAGGGGGTGGGCAGTGCTGGTGGAAAGAGGGAGTGTTTGGGCAGAGGGAAGGCTTCAGGTCAGCTCAGTGTAACAAATAGTACGGGCATATTATGCCCAGGGCACTATCGTACGCATTAGAACATTGCCCCTGTCCTGGAGGAGTTCTGATTTCCTAGCCCCTCTTCCTGATTTGGAGTTCTGTCTTTATTTCCCTACACTAGCCAGTGAAACCGGTAGCAGCACCCTTACCATTTATGCTGTAATTTGTGAGCTTCTTGAGGGCAGAGGTTCCTTCTTCTTCCCTTGGGTTCACCCAGCATTGAGGTGTCGCTCGGCTGAGGAAGGTCCCCAGCGTCAAATGCAGCAGGGAGGCCCAGGGAAGGGGACAGAAAGAGCCAGTGATGGTCCTGGGTGACTCAGAGCACACACTTTCCCAGAATCCTGCTTCTGGTTGGCAGATGTCCATACCTTTCCTCAAGCTGGGGATCCTTTGCCTCTAGAGGACTCTTCAACTCTCTCCAGAAGCGATGGGAAAACATAGCTACTGCCTGTCTGCAAGCTCTGCAGACCTGGGGTAAGAAAAGGAAGGTGCTTTGTAAAACTTCAGCCACTCCTATCCCAGGTGAACCTCCGGTAAAGGACAGGAATTCCTGCTGGGGCTCCAAGGGAACTTGAGACAGAGCCAGTGGTCAGCTTGCAGTTCCCTGGGGGTGGGCGGGGGTTCAGGGTCACATATGAACTTCACCTCCATCGTCCTCCTCGATTCCTTTCTCACGAAAGCCTCGTGAAGGGGCCCAGGCCGAGCTCTCCAGAAACAGGGTTTAAGAGCAATTTGAGCACCTCTTTCCTGGTCTCCAGGCCTCTGGTAAGGGCGAGTTTGAAGACTCTTAGGCTCACGACGCCTGTCTTCCCCTCGGAGTCTTGGATGGGGCCCCTGAGCATAGTTTGTGCGAGGCCTGAGGCTCGATTTCCATCCTCAGGCTGTTTCCTCTCCTCTCGCCAGGGGAGAAGCAGGAATCCTCTCAGCACAATGTGTTACATAGTGTTATGCATAACAAAAACACATTTTTATGGCGTTGGAGAAAATACAAAAGGTGGTTGTACCACTTTATTCAGCAGAGAGAACTAAATAAATATGTTACTTTTTTTTTTCAGTGAACCATTGCCATGATCTATTTTTCTGACTGCAAAACATCAAACATTGTTAAGGAATTATAAATAGCATGCGAATCAATCTGTGGCACTGCCTTACACAGGCTCTTTAAATCCCAGTAATGATTTAATAGGCAAACATGCCCAGCGCACCTGCCTGAGTGAAGTGCAGTGATCTCCCCTGCTGACTGGTGAGTGATTCCTTCCCCTGTTCCAACTGGGCTCTGTGTTCTTTTTTTTCTCTCCTTGTTACTGATCCTATGCGTCTTTCCAGTAGCTTATGTTTATCTTATGCATTAGATATGCCCCCAGCGATTTTCTTTCTGCCTCGTTTTGCTGGGGCTCTGTCTGGAAATGTGATCAAACAAAGGGTGAACAGCCGCACAGAGGTGTCCTGCTTTCCAACTGAGCCAAGGGTTGGGGGGATCTCAGGGGCTTCTTCCACGAATAAAACACAGCACCAGTCCTGCCGCTAAAGCATAATTCAGGACCGTATTTATAATGGAGAAATAATTTGTATCTGGTGAATAAATAATATCATAACTGAACTAACATAACTGTGGCTCCACACATTCTTCCCTTTCATATTTTTTGTGTTAAAGGCAGAATGCGGAAAAGAGTCTTGTAAAAGCAAGCACGAGAACTCCAGGCTTGCTCACTGGGTGGGCTGGTATGGCTGCCAGCGTTGGTGATTAGGTATGGAAGGATCTGCTCTTTAGAATCAGCTTGCAAACTATCTCAATCAAATCAATTGATGTGAGCACGGTTAGGAAAATGATTCATGTGTAAACAAACCATCCAAGCCCAAGCTGAATGTATCCTGTGCTTAGATTACCTTTATTACCCAAATGATGTCGGCTTGAGCCTCGGCTTATGTATGAAGACTCTTTACCCTCCTAAGACAAGAGCGGGTCCCCTGATGCCGTGTGCTGTGTGCTCTCCACGGGTCCTTGCGTTCTCGGGCAGCACCTTCTCTGAGAGCTACGGTACCAGCACCTCTACTGCTGCTGGCCGTTGCTCTGGGTGCTGGTTCTTCACAGCCCCCGCCTGTGCAAGCTCTGCCGCGACTCCAGAACTGGTCTTCTTCCACGGATGGCCCCCAGGACAGTTGATGCCGGCTATCATGAGGCACAGGGAGAGAAGAGACATTTTGCCTGCAGCCCAGTCTAAGATTCACTCCCGAACTCTTGGTTCCTGTCCCAGAATTTACTCCTTTTTTTTCAATAATTAACAAGAGAAATATCCACTTCCCAGAGACAGCCCAGACAGGTGTAATGGCTTGATATCAGTCTATTCTGGATTATTTATTCATTAGTAACGTCTTTTATGACAGGTGATGCCAAGTCCACATTGTGCTGTGCAAAGTGCAGTCCAGGCACTTCGCATGAACTCTCTTCTGGTAGGAAGAACGTCCTCCAACCTAGATTTTCCTCAATTTCCAGAGCACACTGCCCTCTGAAGTTACAGAGCTGAGAGGCACTGCAGGCACCCTTCCCTCGATATTCCCCACGTACCGCCCCCGCCACCAAAAGGCACGAAATTCTAAAATGGCCTTGGTTCAATTAATTCTAGCAATGTTTCAATTCTTCAAACAAATTATCTTCACATTGTTAAAACTGTATTCATGTCAATAGTTATGTCCAAGTACTAGGAAAAATAATAGAGTACATTCTTTTAGATCCATAAAATTAAAGGAACACTTAGAGGTTTTTTCCAAACAAGGGCCAGTCTTTAAAAAGGTGAATGCATACCCCCAAACTCTTTATAGACAGAAATTCTTTGTAGCTTAGAATGGTTCCTTTTTCTAGATTCTAACCACCAAGTTCCAAAACAAATAATAATACAAACTTTGATAAATCACTATGCAAAGAACTTATTAAGAGAAAAAAAATTCCATGTAGGTTGTTAAACACTATTTTCCTACTTGGATTACTTGACGAATCCGAATTAAAACAAAAGGAATCAGAGCCAAGGGGTTAGTGTGTAGGGGCGAGTTGTGAGAAAAACCTAAACGTATGTTGAGCACTGGCTGTGTTCAGTGCTGTGCTCGGTAATTTACACATGATATTTTATTCAACCATCCTTTGATTTAGCCAGTATTCCATTTGATGGATGAGAATAAAATATAGGCTCAGGGATATTAAATATCTTGTGCAAGGTCACGTAACTTGTATATAAGTGTGGAGCTTGGATTCAATCAGGCCTGTAAGATTCTAAATCCCTCCTCTTCCATGACCACTTTAAATTTAGAGGGTATGTTCATCAAGCTATGGAAGCCTGGTGGGATTCCCTTCTCCATCCTGGACCTTTGCATACACTTTGTTGGACAAAACAAATGTGACCCTGTGCCTTGGCCAGTTAAGACTTAAGTAATTCATTCGAGTTCTTAGAATGTGCCAGACACTGTGGGGGTTGCAGGCATAGAAGCCAGTGTCGGTGGGGGAAGTCATTTCAGCACAAAGCACTTCTAACTCTCCCGAAATAACACTTCATCCCTGGCTGCCGATCCCACCTCCACACCAGTTGCCCTGAGAAAAGACATAGGGTTGCAGCCTTGGATCATTTTGGGCATTAAGGGAACTTGCAAGTGAAGAAGACTCACTCCCAGGATTATTTGCTATTTTCCACTCACCATCTTCCTGTAACTCTGTGTAATTGACTGTGGGTTTTTAATTGTAGGAGGGTACATTTTTAGTCAGGAGAATATAGTCATGGATAAAAGGAGGTGAAGGAAGAGATTTATGAGTCTTTCAGGAAACTTACAGGAAAATCCCCTAAAAAGTCGTCATTTGTTATTCTTAGTATTGACTTGTTAAAAGTGAATCTCATTACCTTCATTTTATCTGGCGTGTTTATGGAAAATGTTTATTTATTAATGACTCTTCCTAAAGCAAATGTAAAAGACACATAAGGTCATGCTTATACTCACTTAGCTATATGGCTGTGTATATTTATTACTGGTCTTTAGAGACTATTCAGAAATGGAGGGTTCCAGGAAAGCAACCAAAAAGCATTCAACTCCGTAAAAGGCATGCATTCCATGAATCATTTATTCAAAGGATTAAGAAGCAAATATATTTCGGAGTTTGTCTGTAATCAAAAATAGTCCTCCTCAGTGTCCTTCCCAGAATTGTCCAGAACAAGGTTCTTTTCCTTCCAAGAGACACATGTGGCTCTGAGGCCCTGCTACAAATAGGTGTCAGGGTCTGCTCTCCAACAGCCTGATCTGGTCATGTGAGAGGGTGGAGGAAGCCCATCCTATTACCTCCTTTCCTGGATCCTTCCACTTCCTGCTGCTTCTACTCTTATAGGTGTAGTGGGCATCACTGAAGTCCGTAAGTGACACCTGAAGGAGCAGGTGGCATCACCTGTGAGACCCCATAATATAAGCTAAGACTGTCACATCACAGAGGGATCTGCAGGCCACCTCATCACCAGCTCCCTTATTCTACAGATTTGGAAACTGAGGCCCAGAAAGGGTCACTGACTTGCCCGTGGTCACCTGAGAGTTACCAGAAAAGCTGAGACTCCAGCCTGGGGTTTTTCACCATTCCATCCTGAGCTGGGGGATGTCAGGGACTTCATCCGATCTAAATTTCCATCCCCTTAAGTCTATACGTGAAAGAGAAGCACCCACATACTGGGTCTGAAACTCTGAGAGTACGTTGGGCACCTCTGGGGGTGGATCAGTAATACTCGTCATCAGAAATCCCAGGAAGAAGGGAAGAACACACGATTGAATGAAATATATCTATAAAGAGTAAACACGTAGTGCACACTGATCACGGAGAGAGTGCACTGCAGCAAGGTCTAGGCAGGGTTTCTTGCCTTAAAAACCACAGGTTGAGGATTTAGGGCTCCGGTACCCACAGCTGCCCTCGGACCCTGCTTCACTGAGCAGCAGTACCGCACAACGAGAAGCCTGTGTTTTCTGGGAGCTGGGGTCTCACTGTAGGCCTGGCCTCCTCCAAGCTGTCATCTTTCTGCTCTCACTTTTTCTTTTCTTTTCTTTTTTTTTTTTTAGGATGGGGTCAACATGGATATTCTCATTAAGACCCGTGTAGAATTCTGCACGTGTGCGGGTTCCTGAAGCTCTTCTCCTTTTCTTCCCTTTATGTAATAAATTCTGATAAGCTAGCTGTTCAACTTATCCAATATCCACCTCTTATTGTCCCGGAAGTTAAGGAAGACTGAAGAGGAGACACAGCAAAATGGGATCCTTGGGCTGAATTTGACTGGCAGACATATCTTGGTTGGCTTGAACAGTATTTAAAATATTTTGAGACAATACTGAAAAGCTGATGGCCTCATATGAAAACCTGGATTTGGGGTGTGTCTCTTTCAATAAAATATCAGCTAATTCTGGCCACACTCGGCCCCAGTTCCCTGTGGCGGAATTGTCAGGGTCTGAGCCCTGTGGACCAGCCATGCATTCTCTTACTGAGGCGTGCCATGCATCTCTACTGCAGGCATATCTGGGTTTGCAATCCTTATTGAAGAGGAAATATTAAAAGCCACTAAATCACATCTCCACCAGAATTCATGTATTCTTTTATTCACCCACTCACAAATAATTTGTTGAACCCTGACTCTATGCTGGAGCCTAGTCTAATATTGGGGAAAAGCGCAGTGAAGCAGACAGACAAGGTTCTTGCAATGGACCCTACAATCTAGGGTGGGAAAGCATTAAGCAAAGAGTGATCACATAGGAGAAGCAGAAGACGCTGAACTGTGCTCTGCAGAGAATTAGAACAAGGCGATCTGACGGTGACTTCAGAGAGGAAACCAGGGAGGCTTCTCTCAGGAGCTGGTGTTTGAGCTCTGAAGGGAGAGGAGGGGTTAACTGTGAAGTCAGCAGGGAGAGAGGGTTCCAGCTGAAGACGGCTGGTGTAGCAGCTCTAAGGCTTGAACAGGATCTGAAGGAAGGTCCACGTGTCTGTAGAGTGTGGACAAGAAGAGGTGGGGAGGCTGGCAGGAACCACGTGGCCCTTTGAGATAGGATTTTAGTCTAAGGTGGATGCAAACCACTGGAGTATTTTGTACAGGAGAATAATATTATCTGCTTCAAGTAACTACTTCTGAACATGTAAGTTTCCATTTCAAAACAGAGAAATTAAATCCTGTGTCCAAAAGAGGTAAGTACTTAAGATGCTTCAGTTTTCCTTAAAGGAATGACTAATTCTGTGTAAAAGTGCATTCCTTTCCTGGGGCTGCCATAACAAATGACCAAAGATTTGGTGGCTTTAAACAACAGAAATGAATTCTCACAGTTCTGGAGGCTTAGAAGTTCAATGTCTGCTTCACAGAGCTTAAACCAAGGTGTGGGCAGGGCTGGGCTCCCTCCAGAGGCCCTGGTGGAGAATTCGCTCTCTGCCTCATCCGGCTGCTCGTGGCCGTGGGTAGGCCTTGACTTGTGGCCACAGAAGCAGACCCCGAGACAAAGATTTGATGCAGGGAGTTTACTTGGGTGGTGATTCCAGAAGGCACTGGTAAGGGAGTGGGGAATTGAGACAAAGGAAGCCAACAAAAATGTGTTACTGAGGAGAACGCCGCTATGGGCCACAGAGGCTCCATCCTACAATGACTATGGACCGTCAGTCACTGGCTGAGGACCGCTGCAGGAAGCATGAACTCCCCGGCACATCTGCACAGCCCCAGCCAGCTGGAGGCCAGAGAAAGCCCTGAGCATGGAGTGGGGGGAGCTTGCGTTTGGGAGCCACAGGGCTGGCACACACTGGAGAGAATATGGAGGGGCCATGGGCAGGACCTGATGTCAGCTGTAGTCGACAGCATTTTTAAGATTTCTCTTGAGTCTGTTTTCATTTTATATTTAAAACTAGTGGGTCTATTTCTAAAAAGATTTCCTAAAGAGACAAGGTGAGAAAGTTTATAAATATGCTACTAAATAGACGGTCTCTTTCACATTTACAATTATCTGTGGGAACAGAAAGAGCATTTAATTTAAAATCTATTAGCGGTCTATTAAGTGCGTGTGAGCATGGATACAGTAGGTTCTTACCTACAAGGTTCATCTAAGCGTGTACCTATTAGGCATTAGGGGTTGTGAGCATGTAAAATGGAACAAGATTTGGCCCCCCGCTCAAGGAGCTTAGAATCTAGTGGGCAAGACAGAGATGCACAAAGCATTTCCACAATAGCCACCACAGTATAGGTTCATGAAATTGAAGACTATTCTTTCATTCATCAATTATTTAACATGGTAGTGCTATCCCAGGTACCCATGACACGGGTACACAGGGCAGAGGAAAAACTCACGTTTGGGCATGGAATTCCTTAGCATGATACTTCAATTCGCTCACCCTGTCTCTCCTGCCTCATTTCCTGCCACTTCCTTCAAGGTTTTGATGTTTAAGCAACATGACAATTCATGAATCATTTGGTCCGAGCTTACAGAGCTTGTGAATGGCAGAGCAAGGTCAGACGGAACCTGGGTGATCCCTGCGCCCACGCTCTGTGCTTTCACTGCCACGCTCACTGGAGATTGATGAGATTATGTCAATGGACAGAAATATTTTCAGTGGTTTGTTTACAACATTTTCTCTTTTGACAACACAGTAGGCTGAATAACATCCCCCCGAGATGTCTACAATCTAAACCCTGGGACCTGGGCGTACGTTACTTTATATGGCAAAAGGAACTTTGCAGGTGTGACCAAGTTGAGGGTATTGAGATTGGGAGGTTGTCCTGGATTATCTGGGTGGGCCCCATGTAACCACAAGGCTCTTTATACGAGGGAGGCAGGAGGTCAGAGGGGAGAGAAGATGCTATGCTGTTGGCTTTAAAGATGAACGAGGCAGACGAGCCAAAGGATGTGGATTCAGGCAGCTTCTGGAAGCTGGAAAGGGAGAGGAAAGGAATTCTCCCCTGGAACATTCAGAAGGAACCCTGTCCCGTGGGCCTATTTTAGACTCCTAACCTCCAGAACTGTAAGATAATAAAACTGTGTTGTTTGAAATCACTAAGTTCGTGGTAATTTGTTACAGCAGCAACAGGAAACGGATACAGATGGTGTAGCAGAAAGGTGTCCCGTTCTGTGAAATGTCAGCTTCGGACCAGCTTATCCCCAGGGCCCTCTCTGGTCTGCAGTGTAAGCCCAGGGTCCTCAGCCTGGGATGGAGAGGATCAATCAAGGCCTGCAGTCCTGACTGGGCACGTTTGGAGGTGAGGATCACAGGAGTTAACCTAGGGAACAGAAGCTTTCAGGGATCAGTCTGAAACGCAAGCCGTATTTTACTGGCAGCCTCTTAAAAGCACATGACTCATTCAGAAATACAACGTTTGGTCGATGACTATGTCAGACTTTCAGGCCAATTTAATCAATGGACAACCACTGTTTTATTTTTCTCCAAACCCGAATTTCATATTACATTTCATTCCATTAGCCTTGATATAAAGTGGCAGTTGACAGCAAGCCATATTGACAGGCCCTCCTGGGCATAATCTCGTAGTCACCTTAAATCACTCATTCACTGCACGATTCATGGCTTGTAGAGGAACAGGTAGTCGCCGAGTATTTAAATAGAAAGCTAAATAACAGGACACTCGAAATCTTTTCTTCCAGTTATTTAATCCACCTTAATTACTTAAAGGCGTTTGACTTCCTCTCAGCATCTTGAACCACAACATGCAGTATTTGTTCTTAGCACGGTAAAGGGCGAGAGGCAGGTGATTCCTGGGGGGCAGGGGGTGGGATGACCATATGTGGTTTTGGAAGTCGCTGTCCCCAGAGGCTAGCCCTGGCGGTGTGCTCCCACTTGCGGCAGCTGTCTTGCTTTGATGCAGGGAATGATGCAAATCATTTTAGATTAACAAACATTTCTTGATCATCTAGTAAATGTCAGGCTAGTCACTAGAGGTATAAAGATTAATATGGGTCAGAACCCACTCTGTAATGAGAAGTTTTAATTCAGGGAATGTCTCTGAAGTTTTTGACTTATTTTTCATTGACAAGTTATTTTGGTTTAGAAATATTGGTGACGAGAAAACCAACAGTGACTTAAGAAGCTGGTTTCTAATAGTTCCTTACTTACAGGAGGCTGGCAAAATAGGTTTTGAGACGGAGAAGGAGGCAGGATTTTTTTTGTTTGTTTAACATCTTTATTGGAGTATAATTGCTTTACAATGGTGTGTTACTTTCTGCTGTATAACAAAGTGAATCAGCTATACATACACATATATCCCCATATCTCCTCCCTCTTGCGTCTCCCTCCCACCCTCCTTATCCCACCCCTCTAAGTGGACACAAAGCACCGAGCTGATCTCCCTGAGCTATGTGGCTGCTTCCCACTGGCTATCTATTTACATTTGGTCGTGTATATATATTTGCTGGTCACTGGAAGGTGCTGTGGCGAGAGGGATTGTCAAGGTGGCAGAACCCAGTCACTGGAGGTCTGGGAGAGCAGTTCTCGGGTATTTGCATACTATTAGATCCCTCTTGGGCACCATTTAGCTCACGACAAAGTACAGTTTGAAAATCTGAGAAAGAAGGCATTACATTAGACCAATAACAAACCCAGCTATGAATGGAAAATTCTGTGTTGGGCACACATTGAGAGTGAAATGCAAACATGTCACAGAGGAAAACAAAGCAGACGTCTGTCAGCAACAGAGCCAAGGGGGTGGCAGAATATCCACAGGGCTGCTTTACTGCAGCCCAGGGCAGGGCGCAGTGCACCCCAGTCCTATTCGTGTAGCATGTGAACTCTTTAGCTTGGCCACATGGGTCTTCCGAAGATAGGTTCCCAGAATTAGTGAGAACCCTGAGATGCAAAAAGATTGAATCCCCCCATTGCCTCTCATCCCCCCTGGGGTTTGTCAGGGTTACAGAGCAGTGGCCAGTTTGCCACCTGCATAGAGAGAGTAGCATCCACCGAGAGAAGAGGTCCACGTGAGGCACGGGACCCAGCATGCGCGGGTGGTGATGTACAAAGGTGGCCCTGACCCGGAAGAGTTTACTGTCCATTTAGGGAGACTCCAAGTCCCTGTAAAGATCACTATATATGAGTCTGAAAGCTAAATATCCATCAATGGTTACAATCAGTCCTGCAAGTATTAAGGGCAGGGGCTTAGCCTTTGTAGAAGAAATGGGCTTTGGGATGAATTTTGAAAGGACAAACCGGCAGTCCATGGGCTGATAACTAGTGGAACTCTGCTTACCTCTTTTTGCGTGTGATTTGTACACTAGCTGCTTACTAGCGAGGGAGCATAGTATTGGGGAGAGAGTCCAGGGTCTTGAAGGAACACAGACCTGAATTCAAGTCACAGTCCCAGCTCCACCATTTCCTACCTTTATGGACAAGGTACAAACTGTCTCTCAGCCTCAGTGAGAGAATAAAATAGAATAAAAAAATAAAAAAATAGAACAATGCTTACCTCAACATGCTTTTATAAAGATGAAGTAAAAATCTATGTAAGGTGCCTGAGTCTGAAAATCAGTCTGTTAGGGTAATGGTTAAGTGCCTGTGACAAAGACTCCCAAAGCTATGCTGTTTAAAGGAAAAAGGTTAATGTCCTTCTCAAGTTAACTGATCCTTAGTTGTGGTTGGAGTTGGTGGGGTATCTTGAGATCACCCAAAATGATCCTCTTGGTTTTACAAAGCAGTGTTCTTCAACTAAATTTAACTTCTCAGGCACTGAATAAGTCTCTGTCTCTATGTGTGAAGCCTTTTAACTCTGAGGGGCTCTAGGTTATTATTCCACCCAAATAATCCCATGAATGCTGGGCTCTATTCTAGAATATCTGGAGTGGTCAGATCTGGGCCCTGGGTTAGGAAGACTTGGAGGCAGTCAGGAGAGAAGCCATTTAAGTCAGCCATCAAAAAGTGGAGCTGGGAGGAAGGGAAGCCCAATGAGAAACGGTGAAGGACCCACTGAAGTTACTGCTCTCACGGCAGGAAAACACCTCGCCATATTATCATGCGCTACTTAAGACCTCAAACCTGAAGATGCATAGAGATCGTCTGGGGAGCCTGCTTAAAATTCCCATCTCTGGAGACGTCAGTTCAATTGATCTGGTGGGCAGAAATGTACATTTTTAATAAGTAACCCAGGAGGTTCTGATGCCAGTGATCCATGGACCTCAATATAAGAAACATTGTCTTAGAGATATTTTAAAGTTTTCGGAAAAGTTAATCTATTTTCATCTAAACAATAGCTTCCCATTACACTTAGTGTTGGTGGTTTATTTTGTCACTTAGCCCAGGTTCTGACTGATGACGTATAGGCCCAAGGATCAAGGCCCCACGAGGAACAAGGGGCAGCTTTGTTAACTGTGACAACTCCTCGTGTCCCAGCACTGACCTCAGGTAGAAGCTGGACTGGACGATGTGCTTTCAGCTGGAGCCAAAGTCTGGCCTCAGATTTTTTCCTCCCTGAATTTCTGCCTGTCTCATCTCTTCCATTTCCCTCTAAAATAAATGACGGGCAGGACACAATGACAACCATACGAGGCAAAGGCTACCAGTCACACACACACTGTGACCTAGAAGGGGAGCAAGACAGCAAGCGAATAATCTGTGTTGTAAAGCTCAAATTGTAGCCAAAGGCAACGGATTTCAAACCATTAAAGAGGAACCTTAAAATGATTAGAAGAACGTTCTGTACAAGCAAAAGAAGTGACTCTAAGGGATTAACTTTAACATGCGATGGATAATGTCTCGCGTGCACAGGGTCAATGACCAGAGCTGACCAGTCTAGGTCCCTTAGGAGACACCAGAGAGGAGATGGTCAGGCCTCCTGTCCCAGGGCAGAGAATGATGCTCTTCCTCTTTTCATACCAGCAGCCGGAGCCCAGAAAGTGCAAGAAAGATAAAAGCCATGCTCGGCAAGGGAACAGACCTCTCCCACAGCAGCCCTGGCCCATGAGTGTCGGGCTTTCACAAAGGAGACCAGGGCAAATAAGAGATCCACAGTGGACCAGAGTTGGCTACTGTTAAGACCAAGTCTGAGATAAGATGCTGGGGATAAAGACATTGACCTTCAGCTCTTCATCCTTGCTTCTCCTCCCTTCACTTCTCTTTCCCTTTCCTCCCTCCCTCCCTCACTGTTTCTTTCTTTTCAAGAATCAAACATGAGCTTCTCATAAAGACTAACCTTAAGAGAAGATAGAGGAAGCTGCATTATTCATATTTCTCCTTTTTCTTGTAATAGGAGCGGGGCAGGCGCATAGCTGTTAGCCAGAGAGTGTTAGCTCGGCCACTGGTCCACGTCGCAGTGGCCCCTCCCCCAAGCAAGTGACCGTTAGCAGTCCTACTCAGCCATTGGTTGGCACCAGAGTGGGCTCCTCCCCCTGCCCTTCCTCTGTATAAAAGGAGCCTGAATTGGGACTGAGGGATGATGGTTTTTTGAGACTCTAGTCTGCTGGGTCTGCTAGCTTTCCAATTAAAGTTGCTATTCCTTGCCCCAGCAACTCGTCCCCCAATGTATCAGCCTGTCGTGCGGTGAGCAGGGCGAGCTTGGGCTGATAGTGTTCTTACATTGTGATAGGACCCCTCATTCTGACACACACTCTTTCTGACACGGAAACTGGTACTGCACTGAGCACACAGTAGGCGCTCTGTTAAGCCTTGAGGTCAGATGCAGGCAGAGCTCACTGATGCTCTTCCCAGATGGGTAAAGGCTCTCCCAAGATGAAGCAGCTGTTGTCTGAGGGGACACACAGTGCGCCTTCCCTGCCCCACACCTCCCCTCGCTTTGACCATGCACCAGCCCTCAGAGGGTTTCTTTCCTCTGACCTCCCTGGCTCTGGCATCTTTATAGGATTGCTGTGCCCTGACAGTGATCACAGCCCTTGTTCCAACTCGGCCTCATCCTACCTACAACGAGCCAACTTCCCACCCCTACCCCACAGCCTCGGGATTTGACTTGGTATTTACATCGTTGGGCCGAGCAATGATCCGGCTTTCCTGGTTACAAGGTTGAAATAGGACCCTTCTGACCAACCGATATGGGGGTGCTGTCCCTCCTTAAGATGAAGGATAGTGTATTAGTCTGCTAGGGCTGTCATAACAAAGTACCACAAACTGGGTGGCTTAAGCAACAGAAATTTATCATCTCACAGTTCTGGAGACCAGAAGTCTAAGATCAGGGTGTCAGCAGTGTTGTTTCCTTCTTAGAATCGTAGGGAGAGTCTGCTCCATGCCTCTCTCCTAGCTTCTGCCTGTTTGCTGGCAATCTTTGCCCGTGTGGATGAAACACGCTGATCCCTGCCTTCATGTGCTATTCTTCGTGTGTGTCTGTGTCTAAATTTCCCATTTTCATAAGGATATCAGTCATATTGGATCAGGGGTCCACAATCTCATCCTAACCAATTACATCTCTAATGACACTATTTCCAAATAAGGCCACATTCTGAGGTACCAGGGGTTAGGACAGCTTTTGGGGGGGACACAATTCAACTCATAATAGATGGTGACTTTTCTGTCACTTGTATGTATTAGGCACCTTACCAGGGGTGACACTGGAGTGAGGTGAGACACTCATTTGTAACTAAATTTAGGGAGTGCAAAATAGCTCAACAATCAAGATAAACACTATCTTAATAATATATTTTAAAAAATTAACATTACTGAACAATTCCATAATGAAAAAAACATCAGCATTTTAAATAAAGGCGGCCCCTGACCCCACACTTGCCTGTGTGGCCTCACCCCGCGTCTACCTGCTCCAGTCACTTGCCCCACGGCCCCATCGCCCTCCTCAGAGAGAGCCCTGGCCTCCCTGTACCCTTGAATGTAATTTCGCAAAACTTAGAACACGACTGAAGACACTTGTCTGGATTCTGGAATTCAGAAGTCTCATTTAACACTAGGATTGAACCTCATTCATTTCTCACTTCAGTAATTCTCTGCCACGTGTTTCCCACATCTCTCAGACTATGTGTTTAATTAGAACACCTTGATTTCTCAGATTCACTTAAACACTTCCTGGAGGGTCTCTGCTTCCGTCTGGTGTCATTTGGCCCTGTCAGTGTTCCTTAGCCTTTGGCATTGTGTTTTCTTTAAATACCCAACAACGGTACACCCAGGACTCTCTCTCCTTCCCTGGCCTCCTCCGGGGTGGACCGCGTCTCTCTGGATGTTTATTCTGCCTCACTTCGAGGGCAAGGGCAAATCTGGGGCAGGATGATGAAGCAGCAATTTCCCCCCAGACTCGCCAAACTCACCCACACACACGAGAGTTGGAAGGTAGAGAGACCCCCTCAATTCCAGGGAAAGAAGATTAGCACTGAGCTTCTCTCAGGGGCAGCCTGGGGTGAGCTATTTTGGCAAAGTGAGAGAGAGAACAAGGCAACAGTAGCAGGCAGGCACGTGTTATGGTTAGAGCAAGACAATCCTTTTGCCGACCTCACAGTCTGTGACCTGCCTTCTCGATGGAGAATCAGCTAGATGAAGTGGGACACGTGGACAGTCCACTGCCTCTGTTCCTAGACTCTTCCAGCCTCCTCCTGCAACCCTGCTTTTCCTTCCATCACCTGTGTGACCCCCAAGTTCATTCTGACTTAGCTTTTCATAGCAAAACCCCCAGCACACACGTTTACACACCTACACCAAATTCACTCGCCAGCCACCTAATTCAGTAGATGAGGATACTTCTTTAAGCCCTTATTTCTTTAGTGAACTGCAAATATCGACCAGGCTAGTTTCTGTGGTTGTATGGAGGGGGAAAATGATCTCTGCCATGGATTTCTTTTTTTTTTTTTAACACCATTCACTAATATCCTACCTTTCACAGCTTCTGGGAAAATACCTCTCTTAATGTGTCAATGTGCACAAAACAGCCCAGGACTTGGCTCCCTGGAGCTTAATAAATCCTCGTTCTAAATTACATACAATAAAGAAAATCTAGGAATCATTTTGCTTAAGAATAAGGAAGTTTTGCAGGGCCAGCATCTGGGGAAATGTACTGTATTTCAATATCAAGAAGGCCAATATCTAGGAGGCCTCAGGGAGCGGGCACCAGAGCCTGGGGCTGGGAGTCAGGATTGCTAACAGTCAACCGCAGCTCTGCTCCTGGTGACTAGTTCACCAGGAACTTAACCTCTCTAGGTCTCGGTTTCCTCAAGAGTAAGATGGGAGGTTGGGCACGGATGGTGACTTCCTGCTCTAAGTCCGTGACACTTTGCTCGCTCTTGTTCCTGGATGAAGGGACACCCCGGGAGAAACTGCTTCCTTTGTAAGCCAGCAAATTGGAACGAAAGCGATTCTCTGGGATTCTCTGTAAAGGTCAGTGCTTCCGACAGTCAGAATTCTTGTGAACTCAATAAACGGTGCAGTATTCTGGAAACAGCTGCCTTTCAGAGATGATGTTTAAGTCATCCAATTGGGAAAACAGAGGACAAGAGATAATCGTAAAATGCTTTCAGGGAGACATAAGATGATGGAAATAGAAGCCGTGCTCTTTATGGAATCAAAAGCAGTTGCACAACTATTTGTGCCTAAATGATTATCTATTATCTTTACCTTTTAGGCCTTGCTGTTTTTTCCTTAAAGAGCCAGGGAACTAGGAAAGGGATAGATTTCTTCAGAAGTCAAAGAGAAAGATGTGCTATTTGCAAGAAAGGGAAAAACAAAGGACACATTTGGTGGAGACGGCGGCCTGTCTGCTGTTCCCTTGGGCGGCGAGCTCACTGTGACCCAATTCTCCAGCTCTGGCAGGTTTGCGGGGGAGACCCTGGTGCTGTCTGTTCCCATTAGTTTCCGTGGAAGCAGGCCTGGCTGGGAGAAATTGGCTCAGTGGTACATCCCTGGTTATATTATACAACAGCTGTGGAAATGATTAAACTAACAGAGAGACAAATGGCTCGGGAGCGAAACAAGTTAGCAGCTCTGGAAACTCAGCAACAATACATCACGTCGGGTCTTCTCCCTGGATTGAGACACCAGTCCCTAAATGAGCATCCTCGTTGCAGTAATCTTGGCTTTATCACCTCCCTTTTTGCAAAGGCTTCTTTTTCTTTCGGGTTAGAGCTCATGGTACGTTGCCCGCTAGAGCCCATCTTATTCCATCTCTTTCCTCTTCCACATGGGGCCCTGCGCCTTTTTGTACCATCACCCCAGACACACACACTCCCCGGCCTGGGGCCTCAGACACACACACACTCATGTGCATACCCTCTCTCTCACTCTCCATACACATGCACTCCTCACTCACGTGTGAACACACACTCTCACCCTCATGTATGTACACGTTCCTGAGATTCCCGGGCTATTAGCGTCCAAAGCTGGGCTCTGGTGGTCAGGCCACTCTCTGAATTTCTCCCCATGCTCCGAGGTCGCTGGAGCTGAGTACGTCCACTCCTGAAAGCTGAGAGTTCCCAGTGTTCGTAAGTGCAACTGGTTATTAAATGCCATGAACTTGGTGAGGAACACGCATGTTTCTTCTCCAAACATGACCTTCCAACATGCTTTGTCAACTCTCCATCCCCTTCTCTTAGTGATAGAACCCATAGCTTCTCAGGGATTGTCAGGTATCCAAAAAATGCAGTCCGGCCAGATGAAAACATGGTATGTTATCCACGTTAGGGCTCATGTCACTCCTTCCCTTCCCCTAAGAGCCATGCAGGCAGAGGGGCCCAAGGAGAGGAGGGGTCCTGGCTGGGTTTTTTCTCTCACCTTCTGCTTCTTGCACGGGTAGCTGAGATGGAGGGGGAGGTGGGCTTAGTGAAAAGGGCACAGGTTTTTATTTAGCGGTGGCTGTGGCTATTCTCTCCCGGCTTTTGACAGCCCCGTGTGGAGACATGGCGGGGCTTGGGTGGGGACTGGCTGTGGGGGTCCTGGGGAGGGCCATGCGCTGCCCTCCCAAGCAGCTGCCTGACATGGGACGCTCCTGCGGCCCCATGTCCTCCGCCGGCACCCACAGCCCTTTCTCCCTCTGCACACCCGTGGCCAGCGGGGCTCCTGGATGCTATCCGAGGAAGCCTGCTCAAAACCCACAGCATTCTGCAGTGACCCCAGCTGGCTCACACCTGGCCATGCCAAAGGGTGGCGGGCAAACCTCACTACTGCCGCCCCCTGGTCATCCTGCGGTCTCCCTCTGAAAGGCAGTAAATCAGCTCAGCAAGTCTGCTGTGGCAGAGGTCATCCAACTGAGGAACAGCGCCCAGTAACTCTTCTGGCATTCACACTTATCCTTCACAAATGAGCCTTTGGGAACCCACCCAGGCTTGGCTTTTTGGAGGAAGAACTACATGTAGGACAGCCCCAAGATCCCTGCCCCTGGGGGTACATCATGCATCATGCCCAGGACTGTGAATATGATGCTTTACCCCCATGATGAGGTCATGTTCTACAGCAGAGTTGCCTTCAAGAAAGGGAGAATATTGAGGTGGGCCTGACCTAATCAGGGAGTTCTTAGATGGGACTGGGCTCTTCTTGGAAACAGACTTGAAATGTGAGAGGGACTGGACATGGGGGCTCTGCTGCTGGCTTTGAAGATGGTGGGGGCCACACGGTGAGGCAGGTGTGTGGCCTCTCGGAGCAGCCTTCGCTGACACTCAGTAAGGAAACAGGGACCTCAGTCCTACAGCTGCAAGGAGCTGAGTTCTGCCACAGCCAGGTGAGCTAAGAGAACCCAGAGCATCAGGTGAGATCACAGCCAGCTGGACACCTAGATTTCAGCCTGTGAGACCCTGAACAGAGAACCGTGCCTGGGCTTCTGACCTACAGAGCTCATGAACTTCTGTGTTTTTAAGCCACTGTTTGTGGTGATCTGTTACAAAGCAAGAGAAAACGAATAGCGGAGAAGAGAGAGAAGATAGTCCAGTGCTCTTCACGAAGCCAGCAACTCCCGGTTCCAAGTACCGGAGTTGTTTTGCACCACACTGGAAACAGCTGGTGGGCTGGTGGTAGCAGAGTCAAGCAGCCCCGGAGAAACACCTGGCTGCCACTGGGGTCAGCTCTCTTTAGAACAGGGGCACCTAGCACTGCTATTTTCAACTTCAGTGTTTAGCTGCAATTCCCAGACAACAGAAAACGTTCTGTTCAACATCCTGCTTGCTATCTAAGGGAAAGTCGGTGGTCCCAGTAGCTCCGTGCCCGTGTAACCGTTAGGTTGAAGAAGTGCGGTTCCAGGGTGTAATTATTAAGCAATTGTATTTTTGTCTCCCTTTGTTCTGTGGAGCTAATTGGTCTCTTGCTCCTGGATGACCATGAGTTTTATGGCCACCTTCAGGTAATAAAAGGTCTTCTAATCAGCAATTAAGATGTCTAATTTAGAGTAATAGCCAAAACTTTCTTCATTCAAGGTTACAGCTGCATCTCTCTCATAGCTGCTGTGGCTGATTATTTGTAGCTGACTTCGAAGTTTTTCTCCAACCTGTGCTTTGGTCCACCTGCCCCCTTACTCTGGTTTCTTACCTCCGTGAAGTCAGAGGAAAGGTTAAAGGAAAGGAATGTTCCAGGCTTGTCTTTACTGCAGGTCAAAGATCCCCAGTACAAGAGGCATCTATGAAGAACCACGAAGACCCCACAGAAATCAGCTGTAAACTCTGCCCAGCCCAGAGAGTGAGAGGCCAGCCCGACAGCCCCAGCTGAGGTGGAACTTTCTTCCTTTCCCTCTCTGTCTTCCCTTTACTTGTTTTACCCTGGCTTCCCCAGCTTTTCCATGCTCCTATCCTACCTGTCACCTAATTTCTGTCTTCTCTTCCTCTTCCCCTTCGAGTGTGAGTGTGGGTGTTTCTCAACCTTCTGCCTTTGACTTTCTTCTTTTGTTTTTCATGCCTCTCCGCATCCCCCCCCCCCCCGCCGCTCCCCCCAGGGCTTCAACTCTTGCGCGTGGATGACTTTCTAGCCCTCTCCATCCCCTGAGCGCTAGTTCTGTGTTGCTGATGATCTGCTGGGAATCTTGGCTGCTAACGTCGCGTCTCAAAGCGACGTCGCGTTCCCCTCTGACTTCCTTGTTTTTCTCAGCTGCACTGCTTCTCCCCATGCATCCAGGCTGACTGTCATCGTCTGCTGCGCTCCTTCCTTACCCTCTGCATCAAATCTACTGCCAAGTCCTCACATTCTGCCTTCATAATAACTTTTGAATAGGTCTCCTCTTCTCCATCACAGCTTCTTTGCCCCAGTTCCACCACTTGGAGGTAATAACTGTTCACATTTTGATGCATAGTTTTCCAGCCTTTTCCCCCTATCGATATCAATTAAAGAAGTGAGTATTCATACGTTTTTATAGACTAGGATCATGCTGTTCACATGGTTCTGTGGAACCCATTGTTTTCACTTAACGTATTGTGAACCTCCTTCTAAATCACTTCATGCTCATCCACAATATTTTACAAATACTATGGGTGTTGAGGACTTGGGGTTTTGCCAGGGCCTTTTTCTCCTCTTCAGTTAATGGTGACCCAAGTTCCCATGGAAGAGGGAGGAAGAGAAAACTGGGCTTAACATACGGCAAATCCTGTCCCTGGTGAACCAGAATCCTTAGGAACCGGGTGCCGTGTGAGGTGGAGCTGGACGTTGCCTGAATTTGAAGGACTGTTTGACAAGCATCTGTGGAATTGGGGCAGGTGACGCAGGAGACAGGATGGGCTGCAGGGCCTGGCCTTGTTGACCAGAGCTGTCACCAAGCCTGGGCCAGGGCAGGTCAGGGGGCAACTCCCCAAGGCCGGCGGAACTTTGGTGAAGTCCCTCAGCCAGACTTGTTTTCTGCCTTTGCTGGGGAAAAGCCTCCAGTGACCTGTGATAACAGGTCCCCGTCTGGGGTTTTCCCAGGAAGCGGCATTCTTGTTGCTAAAACAGGCTGGTTCCAGCAAACCAGGACAGTTGATCACCCTGCTCAGTGAGTCCTGCGCTGGGATCAAATTCTCCTCTAAAGGATATGGATTGATTTCAGAAGCTTCAAAATGACCATCCCAGCCCTGCAGGGACCTTCAGTGTGGTGTCTGAAAGGAGAGTTACACCTTCTAGCCGGAATGAGAAAAATAAATGTCAATCATTTTTATACCTCTGTTATTCTGGATTCTCTGTCACTAGCAGCAAACCTCATTCCTACTGATAGGACTGTATAAAAGTACGACTGATTAAATTCATTTGCATAGACTCACCGATTTTATTCTTAGTTACTGTGATGTGTAATAATGAAGTATGCACCCCAAAGTACCATTGTAAGTTTTATTTGGTTTCAGCACAGAACTTAGTTTATAGATATGCTTGGCTTCTCTCAATAGCCTTTTTTTTTTGTCTGCATCGGGTCTTCATTGTTGCGCCTGGGCTTTCTCTAGTTGCAGCGAGCGGAGGCTACTGTTCGCTGCGGTGCGCGGGCTTCTCTTTGCGGTGGCTTCTCTTGTTGCAGAGCACGAGCTCTAGGCACGGGGCTTTAGTAGTTGTGGCACGTGGGCTCAGTAGTTGCAGTGTGCAGGCTCTAGAGCGCAGGCTCAGTAGTTGTGGCGCACGGGCTTAGTTGGTCCACGGCATGTGGGATCTTCCTGGACGAGGGATCGAACCCGTGTCCCCTGCACTGTCAGGCGGATTCTCAACCACTGTGCCACCAGGGAAGTCCCTCTCAATAGCTTTTTTATTATATAGTACAGTCGTCCCCTGACAACTTAAAAGTCATGGGAGGACACGTATTCCTTCTAGCGTGTGAATGGAGGCCCAGGGCACCAGGCCCTACTATTGAATAAGGATAAATAGTGAAACCTCTTTTGAACGGAGTCTGAGAAATGGCACTAACATACTCCTCATGGCCAAGGTGTATTTTATTCAGCCTTTGCCACATGCAGTTTTTTTTAGAGACATGGTGTGACCTTTGGCATATCTGCATCTGTGAAATAATAAGCCATTCCTTAAATCAAGATTTTGTTGTATCACAAATGCTTGGAGATGGTTTTCAAAATTATTATTCTAGGGCTGGTCTGCTTCTGTTCTTTCTCTTAAATCATCTGCTTTAGGCATTCAAAGGGTCTACTCATCCTAGGACATGACTATAGCTAATTTGCTGAGAGCTCTGAACATACCCCAAGCCTGTTTAGGACATCTGCTGGGAAGTTAAATCATTTTAAGTGGAGGAATTAGGCTAATGTTTTCTGCTAGGGGAAAAACCATGAATATTGGTATTCCGCACAAGAATTTTAATGGGGGAAACAAATTATGCTACAGATATACAAAAGAACAATAAATCTATCTTATTTTTACTAGGAGCTTGACACTTTTATTTAGAATATTTATATTTCTGAATGCTTCCTTCATACATTACAGATGCATTTCAAATGTTACTCTGTTAGGTTAATAGTCTATGACTTAAAACAGATCAGGGTGAAAGGGGATTGGGGCCATTTTGAAGTAAGAAAGAAAGGAGAGAGGATTTATCTAATGATAAGATGAATCAAAGAGCATAACAAATCTTTTTCTTGCAAAAGCAGAGAAATTCTGATCTGCCTGAACAATTCTGAATAGAAGAATATTCCCTTGCAAATTACTTTTGCATCACCACTTACCCCCCCCTTTTACAGGGAAAATCTAAATGGGAATTTTATATAATGGACCATCATCCACAATGATGGATCAGTGATGGATGTACATTTCCTTATCTGTAGGTTTAGCACTGAATGCTACGTGCTCGGCACATAGAATAAACTGGTGAGTTGAGATTATTGGCCGGAGGCAACACAGGGAATTCTAGCTCACGGAATAAAAGGCAGCTATGAGGTTGATTCTGATTGGTTTTCAAATAAGTGCTATAGTGGGGCTCATGGTGCTAAGAGATTTGGTTTTGAACTAAAAAGGCAGAGTTACCCATCTCATTCACTCCTGGGCCCTAATGAAAGCCAAGTTATCCACACTATAATTCACCTGTATTTACAGTGCACCAACCCTATGCAGTCCATTTTCCCAGGAAGTAGCTGGGGAAACGTGGGGCACCGTCCACCGCCGGCTGCAGACAACCTACTTGTTACGTTATGTTAAACATAAATCATTGTCTTTGAACAAAAATGAAACCTTTCCTCCTAAACTAATTGTGCTTTTTCTTCTCTGCTAATAGCCCCCCCTCCCTCTTCTCTTCTTTTTTTTTTTTTTTTTTTGAATCTCAGTCTCCTGACATGGAATTTGTATCTTTTCAAAAGTACATTTCTTGGGCTTCTCTGGTGGCGCAGTGGTTGAGAGTCCGCCTGCTGATGCAGGGGACACGGGTTCGTGCCCCAGTCCGGGAAGATCCCACATGCCGCGGAGCAGCTGGGCCTGTGAGCCATGGCCGCTGAGCCTGCACGTCCGGAGCCTGTGCTCCGCAACGGGAGAGGCCACAACAGTGAGAGGCCTGCGTACCACACGCACAAAAAAATTTTGGGTGGTTGACTTCTTCACATCGCTGAACTACTACGAGAAGGGGTGGGTGAGGGCTCAGCTAGCTGCTCTAGGCTTTTTCCAGGGTAGAGGATCTGATTAGCCTCCTATGTGTGTGCATGGCCAGGCGTCTAGGCCCGTGCATAGGAGTCCAGTCCTGCTGTGTCAGACTCTGGGACCGCCTAGGGAATCTGTTAGCTCACCTATAAAATAATGATGCAGAAAAATGTGAACCACCAGCTGAGTCCTTTGTCACTGTGAATAAGCATCAAGTCCTCCTTCCACGCCAGGTAGCATTATTATTCTCCGTAGCGTCTAGCTGGGGAACGTTGGTGCCAGGGAAGTTTAATCTTGCTCTCACAGAGGGCACCCCGGTGTGACAATGAGCTCATTCTTCCAGGGGTGGACTCTCTTAGCATTTGCTTCCTGATTGTGATTCGTGGTCCTGAATACCTGTGACCCCGTGGTCCTCCTGGCTGGATTTCTCTATTCGGCTAGTTTAGAATGCAGAATTTCATCTTGAGAGAAAGTTCAACATTTATTTTCCTTTACTCACCCTCCCTAGGGTGAATGCAGTAGGGCAGGTTTCAGTGGCTAGAACTTGTTTGCACAGCTACTATATTTATCCAAATTAGAATATAAAATGTACAACATCCCCCAGCCCTCACCCTCCCCACAAAAGTTCTATCAGAAAAAGTAAAGTTCATATTACCCTTAGAAAGAGCTTAAATTGTTTTGTTTTGCTTGTGGTTTCTCATTTCCTGAGACTCTGAGAAAGCTTGACCTAGCTTTTTTTTTTTTTTTTTCCTTTTTAATATATTTTATTGGAAGGAGAGAATGCCCTAGTCACTAAGCAACATGAATAGGGAAACCACCCATGGTTGTTTGTTGTATAAACAGTGCAATAATGAAGATAAAGAACTAAAGTCCTGCCCTTTTTCAGTTCATTCATAAACCAGCCCGAAATGCCAGTCCAATGTCTGAACATGTTAATATAACAGGAGGGACACCATTCACACCCTGAACTTGACCTTCACAAGCAGAGGGGAGAATGCTGGTATACCAGTTGTTTTATGAGAATGCCCAGCATTATTTTTATCAGTAGGTTGAAGGTATAATATATATGCAATCTCTACTTTATTCCAGAATTTTGTTCCCTTGCTCAACTTCAAAAGGTTACTTGACCAACTACTTTGTGTCTGTAAAATTAAAATTTTGTCTGGCATAATTTTTCAGTACACGGAGGTACTTAAAGACTGAGAGGACCACCTGTATGTGGATATGTTTTCTTATTTAACAGATGAACAAAGGGAGAGGTTAATTGGTTTGTCCAGTGTCACCACACTGAACAAGCCCCCAGGATGTCACTAGAATTCACTTGTATTGGTATGCAAAACTTGGAGAGCCTAAATAACAAATTTCCCACAATAAAGTCTCTTTTCTGAAATGGGTGGTAAATTTTGACATGAGAACAACAACAAAGGCTTTAATCTGATATTCATTCCTTAAATACTTAGTGAGTGATCATCATATACTAATAGAAATAACTAATAGAAATAAGATCTCTTGAGTTCTTAGCATGGCCTTTGGGGAAAGGACTTCTCTCCTTTGCTTCAACACATGGTCATTTCCATTCACTCATGCATAAAGTCAGTCATTCATTCACCCAACAGACATTTATTGAGCACATACTATGGGCTAGGTACTGAGTTGGGACCTGAGATTACAAAGGTTCTGAACAGGTTAGTCTCTACTTCAATTCAGGGAGCTCAAAACCAAATGAGGGAGGGTCAGGTCATTTCAATTTGATCGGCAACATTAGAGCAATGTGCAGGATGCTCTGGAGGCACAGGAAGTGTGTTTCTCATGCAGCCCCAGGATGGGATGGTGTTTGGGAGTGCCTTCTGGAAGAGGCAATCTGAGTTGGGCCTTATCAGAGAGAGTTACCTATGTGAACACTGAAAGGGTAGGACAGCAGAAGACATCCTGGACTGAAAGTTTAGCACACACAGAGGCTGCCAAATAAGAGCGCGTGTGCTGTGTATATGCAGCCCTGCGCTGGTGAGCTAGAGAGGCAGAACAGGCCAGTCACTGAAAGCCTACTCTATCTGGACCTCACACAGAGATTCTGGCTGAAGAAAGCTCCGTCTCTATTCTTCAGTGATTGCCAAGCAGGGAAAGGGGTAGTGGAGAATTACTCCCTGGCTCTTCAGTCTCCTGCTCATATCTCATTGGCCAAAGCAAGTCATGTGGCCATGCCCAACTTCCAAGGAGACAGGGGAGTGTGGTCCTCCTATTTGCACAGAAGGAGGAGAAACTGAATAGCTGTAATGACCATAGCATTTGATATTATCAGAAAAATTCAAAAATTAAAGCTACTCCATTTGACGGGTGTGACCCACTTTTTATCTGGTCCACCATAACTCTGCCACAGAAAGTAACCTCATTTTCTTCCTTGGGTCATATTTCCAAGTAATTCATTTTGGAGGGCACACAGGAGAGAGTCTTGCGCAGAATAAGAAATTCTTTTGATGTGACTAGTTTGCCTGAAGTGATCATCTGATTCCACCTATTTTATAAACTGTGTTCATACTATTTTACTAGAACTTTGGGACCATGGTCTCCCATTTTTCATGCACAAAAGGATATCCATGAATGTCCAGCTCCTTTGTGATGAGGACGAGAGCACGCTGATAACTACATATCTGCCAGAGAGTGGTTATTATTGCCCAATATTGATGAGAAAGTCAGCGGAGCAAAGTGTGCCATGCGCATAGCTTTCCTCAGATAGCTCACAGCCTGGATCATGCAGGATTCGTCGGAACCTGGAGGCTTGTGTTACACTGAGCGGCCCCTGGAGAGCTGCTTCTTCTGAGGGGCATTTTGCTGCAATGCCGTAGCCTAGATGGAGGGGACTAGGAGGGGAGGGGGCTGTAGGATGCAGCCCCGTGAAACTCGCGATGCACGATGTCTGCTGCGAGAGCGCTGTCCTACTTAGCAGGGCCCCTCCCACTTCCTGGGGAGAAAGTTGTACTTCCCCTCAGCAGCGGTTTGTTTTTAATGTCATGGACACTGTGAATTACCCTTTGTCCTTAGCTGCTGGAGAACATAGCATCTGCCTTGCAGCCCAACAGTGCAGTGAAGAATTCATGGAATGCACATTGCCATCATCCTTGGTTCCATTTATATGACTCGCCTCATTTCCTTTCTTCCATTCTTCCCTATTTTAGTTTCCGTTACCCTGTATTTTATACTTTTTCTTTAAATCCTTTTTGAAAAAAAAGGTGGAGGAAAAAGTCTTATTTCTTATAATTGACCTCATTCTTACTGAGGGCGACAACACAAAGAACTCAATTAAAGGTAATTCAGCCTCTTTTGGTTAAAAATAATCTTTCTCTGGGACATATTTTGTATTTCCAAGTACAGATTTACACTGAGGGATTTTTCTCTCATCTTAGTGATCTCTCTCTCTCCCATCTTTCCTCAAATGGTGCCTAAGGGCAGAAAGAAGTTGCAGGGGTGGGTGGGAGAAGTGGGTGTTTACTTCTGTGTGTGTGTGTGTGTGTGTGTGTGTGTGTGTGTGTGTGTGTAGACAATGAATACAGACAGGGCTGTGTTGAGTCAGAACTGTCTGTGAATAATTCAGGAGGCAGCTGGCTGTCTGACTTGAAAGTCCAATAAGTTCTAATGAGCCCTCCTTATTTTGATTTGTGAGCTAATCTGATGCTGATTGCCTTGGGGGGTTACCAGTGGAGGAAAGAGGCCGCCATCTTTGCAGCACCAGTTCATCTTCAAGAGGATCAGGGCTTCTCCAGCTTCCCAAAGGAGCCCTTTTTCTCTACCTCTCATTTTCAAGTCACTGATCCATATCTCAAAGCTTTAGAATAAACTTGTCTGTGAAAGACGTTTTAAAGATAAAAATACTTCTAGCTTAACACACATTAACAAGTCAGCACAGCAAGGTCTTAATTCCTGGGGAGAAGTGACCAAAGTGGGCAGCATTCAGCGTGAGTCTGGATGCAGGCTTGTTGGTGAGGGGCTGCAGCTGGGCGCCTCCACAGCCAGGGGTCAGAATTATTTAGGGACAGTTTGAGAAAAGGAAGAAGAAGGAAGGACTGGAAGGCAAAGGCAATTCTCAGAGTTGCCGATTCTGCTGAGGTTCTGAGGATGGTGACTGATCTTAGGGGTTGCTTTTTGGGTGAAATCGGGGGTTTTTTTGGCAAGAAGATGTGTGCCCCCTGAGACAGAGAGAAGAGGGGATGTTATACCTGAGGGATACAGTACCGTGTGAATGCCATCTCTTGGAGGCATCCATGCTCCATCATCACTTTCTTGAAGGAACGCTATCCGCTTTCTCTTTCAGCCCCAATCTGAGCCAGACTCGGGAGTGAAGTACATATGAGGGGCTCCGTAGAAGCAGGATCTAATACTGCCGGTCTTTTGGCAAGTTGTTTCCCTCAAGTCATAGCGAGTCTCATGTCTGGAGCCATCATATGACAAGATATTCTGTAAAGAGTTTGCTCATTATTTACTGAGCCTGTCAAAGTGTTGGCTGCTTCCAGGGCTCTTGGGGAGCACACATTTGCCAGAGTATTTCCAGGAGAAAGACAAGCGAGAGATAAATTTGCTACTCATTTTCAGGACTGTCACTGGGAGCACATTTTCTTTTTCCTCCCTTTCTGCTGAGGCTCTGGGTACAGGGAAAATACCATTAAAAAATAAATGTAACATCACGGTGTCCTAGCCTGGGTGTTATGAACTGTGTGTCCTGCCCAAAGTATAAACGTGGTCTCCTTTTTTTGTGTTTTTCTGGTAATGACTCAATCCCCCACATCCTGTGTTAATAGGAAGCCGAATATCTCCTCTTGAGCTTTACCCCCTGAGCCTGCAGCGTGACAAATCTCAGGGGGTTTGGACAGATTGCCTTTGGTTCTCACTGCCACTCAGAGTTGCTGTGAAAAGCTGATCCTCTGCAGGATGACCTGCGATGCCGGGCTTCGCCTGCGATGGTGGCCCAGATACCCGGTATGGGCTGCCCTGGACCTTCCAGGACCATGATGCCATTGTTGTCAAAGCTGGGAAAAGGCCACCCCACACTTTGGCCCTCCAGGTTGTGATTCTCTCTGTTTGGCTCATTGAGTAACCAGCTCCTGAGTGCCAGCTGCCCCAGGAGCACAGGTCAGGACGGATGGGGCATCTACCCTTTTCACACGTCCCCTTTATATCCACCAGGGAGCCACCCTCGGGGCCTTCAATAAACAAGAAATTCAGGTTCTGGGGATGAAACACTGCTTGAGACAGACATGGCACTTCTCCGCGGGGCAATCCAGCGAGTGGATGGGATTCCAGAGGTAGAGGTGAGAAAGGAAATGGGCCAAGAGCAGGCTAACCCGTGGAACACCAACATGGAAGGGGGGATGGGCAAGGGAAGATGAGCCTTCAAATCAGACTGAAAGGTATAGGAGAAAATTTAAGAGGTAGGAGGAAGCAGGAAAAAATTAAAAGAATATGGTCTACCTAAAGGGAATGTTATGCTTTAAAAAGGAGGAATAGCCAACATTGATAAACACTGCAGAGGGCTTAAGATGAGGACAAATAAATACCCATTGCATTTCACAATAAGGAGGTCATGGATGAAAACCCTGGCAAAAATAGTTTTCAAGGAAGAGTGGAGTAGCAGCTGTTCATGGAGTTAGTGGAAAGTGAAGAAACGGACGTAGGGAGGACGATGCCTCCTCGGGTTTTCTGTGGCGGGGAGAATAGAAACGGCATCATAGACGGAAGAGGGTATCATGTTAAGAAGAGTTTCTGTTTGGTGTTTGCTCCTTAAGATGAAGTGTCTGCCACCTTTCAACGCTGATGGAAGAGAGTCAAGTGAGGTATGGATGCAGGAGAGAGAATAAACAATAAAGGGGGTTCTGGCCCCTGAGAAAGCAGCTGCGATTGGGAATGGACGGGCGAGGCGGAGACTCTTTTATGGAGAAGGAAGCATGTCTTTCTTTGTAACAGGAAGGAAGAAGAAGGTTGTACGTTTGGCATGTGGAAGTTGAGGCAGTTTCAACACTTCAGCAAACAGGAGATAAGGTTACGCTGCGCTGAGAACGAGCGGTCGGACGAAGGGCTCCATTTATGACACTGACATGGTTAATAGGGACCCCAAAGCAGAGGCCTAAGTCTCGTCAGAGGGCGAGATGGTTTATTCTGAGCCTTCTCTTCAGATCCGTGAGACAAATTCCAAACCCCATGTTCATTCTCTGACTCTCCCATGTCACACATACACGCGATAAGAAATACTTTGGACATTTTACTTAGTAACTTCAGCTCAAAAACTGTTTATAGGACACCTTCAGTGAGTCAGGATTTGGGGATATGAAAGGCGTAATTAATGTTTCTGCCTGGAAGGATCTGGTCCACTAGTGACATAAATGCATCTCAAAGGGAAGCTGACTTTTTAGAACTGACTTTTAGATTATCTGCTGTCTTTGACTATCCAGTTCAAGATTACTTTTGACAAACAAAATGGTAAGTAATTGCTTCTTTGGGAATACTGTGCTCTATTAAGATGAGCAAACTAGGACAAAATTAATTTAATGAATTTATGTAATAATTAATAATGAAACTTCTCTGCTTTAGTGCTTTAGCTTTCAAAATTCTCTATATTTAATGTTGCTCTTTATATTATACAGACATTTTCAGATACATTATTTTAATACTTTAATTTATACATTATTTAATAACCACAACATTAATCCTTAAAATTAATTCTTAATACTTCACATTGGAAGAGAAGGGAAGGGTTAAAAAGGTAACATTTATTTTGCACCCACAATGTGCCAGGCATCTTACATATATTATTTTATTTAATCTTTACAAAACTCCATCATGCTGGTATTAGCCCCATTTTATAGCCAGAGAAGTAGAGGCACAGATCTGGACGAAGGTCATTTAGCTGCCGAGGGGTGGATGTCTGGGATTCAAACTCGGGTCTGCTGATGCTATAGCCTTTATACTTTGCACTGTATAATGTTTTTTTAGGGGTGTATTAAAATAATCTCCTGCATCTTTGCAGCCACTCTCTGAAATGGGTAAGAGCACCAGAAAGTTAAGAGTCTCATCCTAGGCGGTGGCTAGGTGGGCCTTTGGCTTTCAGTCTGACACACTTCCACCCCCACCCCCATCTATTGTGACTCCACATTGAATATGACCGTCACCCCACTGGGCATTACCTCTCAGGAGGGCCTCGAGGGTCTGACCTCAGGGAGCAGGTTAGTCCCAGGAGAATCTGACTCTGGCTTGTTAAGTTTATAGCATCTGGACTCTTGCTGCGTTTTTGTGCTTGACAGACACTAATATACAAGCTTCCTTCATTTCTTACAAAACAGGTGAGTCAAGAGAAAAAACAAATGAGAGAGGTTTGTTAAGGGTTGGGGAGATAGTGACAGATTGTGGAATTTCAGAAAGAATCAACGTGAGAAATGATCTGAAAGACAGATTCATGAGGGGAAAATGTAAAAACAACGATAATAACGATAAACAAAAACAAGCAAAATCTCTATACATTTCTTGGCCAGGACAGGGAGTAAGTGTGGTCCTTTCTGAGGCCAAGTGCTAGCAGTTTCGAAGCCTAAGCTGTACAACAAATAACTGTGAGATGATATTTAGATTGAACATTAAAAGAGGTTCACCTGAAACCTGAGGGGATAGACTAATCTTCTAATGAACTGGTTTTAAAACGCTGAACGGATTATACCCCCGTAAGGAGGCTCTTCACTCCACAACAAATTACCATTAATTGGAGTTCCCCTACTTTAAAATGGTAACAGTTCTGGCATGGTCTGTGCTGGCCCTGGACCTCAGAGGGAACGTGTCCACTCCCCACCTGGGGATCTCTGCCCCTCCTTCCCAGTTTACAAGCCTCCTCAGGGGTCTGGGCTCCTTACTCTGTCCCCTCAGGGCCCCCGGGCTGGGCTGCCTCTTGAATATTTCCATCACTCTCCTTTCAAACATGATTCTCTCCTCTCCTGTTTCCTTAATTTTCCTTCATAATGAATAGCAATCTATCTCCCAGGTCAGTTATAGCTCACTTATCCAGAAATATTTACATTTTAAACAAGCACCTTTACCTGCCCTCTCCTTTGCGAAGGAATCAAAGACTTAACCCAGAAAAACAGTTTCGAAGGGGAGACTATCTTGATTTCTCCCACACTGATTTTCTTAAAGACAAACCCCATTTTTAAAAATTTAATTTTATTTATTTTTTATACAGCAGGTTATTAGTTATCTATTTTATACATGTTAGTGTATATATGTCAATCCCAATCTCCCAGTTCATCTCACTACCACCCCCGTCCCCCCACCCCTCCCTGCCCCACTTTCCCCCCTTGGTGTCCATACGTTTGTTCTCTACAGCTGTGTCTCTGTTTCTGCCTTGCAAACCGGTTCATCTGTACCATTTTTCTAGGTTCCACATATATGCATTAATATACGATATTTGTTTTTCTCTTTCTGACTTACTTCACTCTATATGACAGTCTCTAGGTCCATCCACATATCTACAAATGACCCAATTTCATTCCTTTTTATGGCTGAGTAATATTCCATTGTTTGTATTCCATTTGTTTTTTTGTTTTTTAACATCTTTATTGGGGTATAATTGCTTTACAATGGTGTGTTAGTTTCTGCTTTATAACAAAGTGAATCAGTTATACATGTACATATGTTCCCATATCTCTTCCCTCTTTCCATTTGTTATTTGTAGATTTTCTGATAATGCCCATTCTAACTGGCGTGCGGTGACACCTCATTGTAGTTTTGATTTGCATTTCTCTAATAATTAGTGATGTTGAGCAGTCTTTCATGTGCTTCTTGGCCATCTGTATGTCTTCTTTGGAGAAATGTCTATTTAGGTCGTCTGCCTATTTTTGGATTGGGTTGTTTGTTTTTTTAATATTGAGCTGTGGGCTTCCCTGGTGGCGCAGTGGTTGAGAGTCTGCCTGCCGATGCAGGGGACACACGTTCGTGCCCCGGTCTGGGAAGATCCCACATGCTGCGGAGCGGCTAGGCCCGTGAGCCATGGCCGCTAAGCCTGCACGTCCAGAGCCTGTGCTCCATAATGGGAGAGGCCACAACAGTGAGAGGCCCGCGTACCACAAAAAAAAAAAAAAAAAAAAAAAAAAATATTGAGCTGCATGAGCTGTTTATATGTTTTGGAGATTAATCCTTTGTCCGTTGATTCGTTTGCAAATATTTTCTCCCATTCTGAGGGTTGTCTTTTCGTCTTGTTTGTAGTTTCCTTTGCTTTGCAAAAGCTTTTAAGTTTCATTAGGTCCCATTTGTTTATTTTTGTTTCTTATTCCATTACTCTAGGAGGTGGATCAAAAAAAGATCCTTCTGTGATTTATGTCAAAGAGTGTTCTTCCTATGCTTTCTTCTAAGAGTTTTATAGTGTCTGGTCTTACATTTAGGTCTCTAATCCATTTTGAGTTTATTTTTGTGTATGGTGTTAGAGAGTGTTCTAATCTCATTCTTTTACATGTAGCTGTCCAGTTTTCCCAGAACCACTTACTGAAGAGACTGTCTTTTCTCCATTGTATATCCTTGCCTCCTTTGTCATAGATTAGTCGACCATAGGTGCGTGGGTGTATATCTGGGCTTTCTATCCTGTTCCATTGATCTATATTTCTGTTTTGGGGCCAGTACCATATTGTTTTGATTACTGTAGCTTTGTAGTATAGTCTGAAGTCAGGGAGTCTGATTCCTCCAGCTCCGTTTTTTTCCCTCAAGACTGCTTTGGCTATTTGGAGTCTTTTGTGTCTCCGTACAAATTTTAAGATTTTTTTGTTCTAGTTCTGTAAAAAATGCCATTGGTGGGCTTCCCTGGTGGCACAGTGGTTGAGAGTCCACCTGCTGATGCAGGGGACACAGGTTTGTGCCCTGGTGTGGGAAGATCCCACATGCCGTGGAGCGGCTAGGTCCGTGAGCCATGGCCGCTGAGCCTACGCGTCCGGAGCCTGTGCTCCACAACGGGAGAGGCCACGACAGTGAGAGGCCCGCGTACCGCAAAAAAAAAAAAAAAAAAAAGCCATTGGTAATTTGATAGGGATTGCATTGACTCTGTACCAATATACTCTTAAAACCCTAAGAGTGGCTCTTTGTTAACAGGTAGTTTGTTAAACAGAGCTCATTTTTAATGTATTTTTTTTACATTACTTTCCTCCAGGAACTAGAATAAGCTCATTCCAATCATCTCATACATTTAAAAGAAATAATAATGCATTTAGAAAATATGCAGTATTCAGTATTTTTATTAGTTCAGATATTGCCCCCACCTCTGACTTACGATTTGCTCTACATAGAATAAATGTTACCGTGGAAACACGTTGCATTGGGACCAAACACAAATATGAGAAAAAGATCTATCCATAGTATACTTTCAGGGCTTTTGGTTTTATGTAAGAGAAACAAATTCAGCTTGACTTAAGCTGGAGTGCAACTGGTTAGGTGATGCTGGGGAGCTCCTGTGATCAATGGAAGGACTCAAGAACTAAATGGTGGGAAACCAAGGGAAGCTGAGTGGCAAGAGCCACACAAAGGCCACACCCCAGCACAACTGGGTGGGCTTTCTGGATGCTTCTGCTGTCCCAGCACTGCCATGCTAACACTGGGGCTGCCCTGGAACCCCAGCAGAACCTCACCAGTGGACCCTGGGCCTGCCTGAGTCAGTGCTTCCATGCTCTGCTCTGGTCACTGACTTCAGTTTTAAAACCCAACTAGCTGATCCCAGGCCACATGCTTGTATCTTGTGGCTAGGAGATGGGGAAAGGGGAAAGTTGTCCCTTCCAGTTTCAGTAGTGGGAGCTGGGCCCACTTCCCACCAACGCCTAACTTGGGAATTCCCCTGGATATCTAAAAATACAGTAACAGAAACCTAAATCTAACTAAAGCTAATACTCAACACCCTTGAAGGTAAAATTCTCAAGCAAGTGCAGCCAAAATTGGGTTGTTTCACTAATTAACCCAGATTTCAACTTCCTTTATGGAGATGAACCTGAATATCTCTCTCCACCTTGTATACTTTGGGGACATTCTGGTTGTTTTTGCAAGGGAGGAAGTTCCATAAAATACAGGGCACACGTGAAATGGGATTCACAGGGAAAGAATAAGCAGATCAGTAAGGAGGTTTGACTATAAGATCAAACTCGTGGGCTTCCCTGGTGGCGCAGTGGTTAAGAATCCGCCTGCCAGTGCAGGGGACACGGGTTTGAGCCCTGGTCCGGGAAGATCCCACATGCCGTGGAGCAACTAAGCCCGTGCACCACAACTACTGAGCCTGCACTCTAGAGTCCACAAGCCATAAGTACTGAAGCCCATGCGCCTAGACCCTGTGCTCCGCAACAAGAGAAGCCACTGCAATGAGAAGCCCGTGCACAGCAAGGACGAGCAGCCTCTGCTTGCCTCAACTAGAGAAAGCCCGCGTGCAGCAACAAAGACCCAACACAGCCAAAAATAAGTAAATAAAATAAATAAATTTTAAAAAAGAGATCAAATTCTTGTATTTAAAATTTGTCCTCTGGAATATCATGCAAAATATTAAATAATGCTAGATAGGGTGAAGTAAAGATTTGGACTGAAATGTACACACAGCACAGCTTCTTTATGATAATAGGAATTTTTTCTATTACATCAATAGAGAGGAACTTTGGAGCTTATATAGTTGTATACATGATTTCAAGAAATCGTTGAAATTCAGTAAGGATCTTCACAATGCAGTTTTGCTCTTCAGATTAAATTATATAAGTAAGTTATCATTATATATTTGATACATGATTCAATCTATTCTATAGCATAATATATGTTACATATTAATATATACTATATAAAATAATCATCTATAATATACAACATATAATTCTACTTTAAACATAATATATACTATGTATAATATACATAACTTACACAGCAGAGTAGAGCATGTAGTTTGTCTTATTTCTCCTTTTGCTTAATTTCTCTCTTTACCTCTTATTATTTGTTTGCTCATTTTGAAATTCATTAAGTTAATAGAATAAATATTACTTGTTAAACAGGTGATTAGAGAGAGGGTTAAAGTAATATTTTGAACAATTTGGCGTCTCTTTTTGTTATTGCGTTCTGTTTCTGCCAGTATAATGAGGAAATTGAAAGTTGGCTGGATAGTATTCTAAGCTGCTGTTCACTCTCATTTCCCCATTTTATTTTTATAAGACTATTTCACTGGCCATTTCAAGACATTAGGTAGATACATTTAATTCAGCCATCAATGAGTGGTCAGAGTAAGAACAGTAGAAGAGAGCATATTCCGTCTGATAGTTAACATGGCTATTGTGGATCTAGGAATAAACATTCACACAGTATTACTTTTTTCTTCATTGACTATATTCTCCACACTGTGGAGAGAACTGTGGAGAACCTGTGGAGAGAACTCCACAGGTTCTCTCAAACGTGTGACTTATTTATTTCGCAACTGGAATTTTGCATCTCTTAATCTCCCTCACCTATTTCTTTCCTCCCCCCAACACCCTTCCCTCTGGCAACCACCTGTTTGTTCTCTGTATATATGACTCTGTTTCTGTTTTGTTATGTTAGTTCATTTGTTTTGTTTTTTAGGTTCCACATATAAGTGAAATCATGTGGTATTTGTCTTTCTCTGTCTAACTTATTTCACTTAGCATAATGCCCTCAGATCCATTCATGTTGTTGCAAAGGGCAAGATTTTATTCTTTTTTTGTGGCTGAGTAATATTCCATTGTATGTATATATGTGTGTGTGTGTGTGTGTGTGTGTGTGTGTGTGTGTATATATATATATATCTATATCTCACATCTTTTTTACCCATTCATCTATCCATGGACACTTATTTTGCTTCCATAACTTGGCTATAATAAATAATAGGGGTATATACATCTTTTTGAATTAGTGTTTTTGTTTACTTTGGAAAAATACCCAGAAGTGGAATTGCTGGATCATATGGTAGTTCTATTTTTAAAAATTTTTTGAGGAACCTCTATACTGTTTTCCAGTGACTGCACCAATTCACATTCCCACTGACAGTGCACGAGGGTTTCTTTTTCTCCAATACTTGTTATTTGTTGCCTTTTTGATGATGACCATTCTGACAGATGTGAGGTGATATCTCATTGTGGTTTTGATTTGAATTTCCCTGATGATTAGTGATATTGAGCATCTTTTCATGTGCCATCTGTATGCCTTCTTTGGAAAAATGTCTATTCAGATACTCTGCCCATTTTTAAACTGGGTTGTTTGTTTGTTTTGATGTTGAGTTGTACAAATTCTTTGTATATTTTGTATTACTTTTTTATAAGACTGGCATCATTCTCTATTCTGTTAGTGGAAATGGTCTCTACCTACTTGTATGTATAGACAGGGAATTTGAAGACCCATTTTATATCAGATCTACTTTACAGAGAAGCCCTTCATAATAACTTCTAGCCAACATCACATTCCACAGAGCTTGGGAAAGCCAGTGCAGTGGGGTATCTGCCCTCCCCAAAAGTGAATGCATCTACATAAGCATTTGGAATCCATTCATGCATAAATCATAGAAAACACTATCATACAATGCTCATGATTATGGTTGCGGAGTCTGAGAAACCTGGGTGAAAATCACAGCCCCACTGTGTCCTAGATATGTGTCTAGGAGCAAATGATCCATCCTCTCTAAACACCTCTACACCCATCCACAGAGAGGGGCTGTTGGAAAGAGTGCACGAGTGAAAAGTTCTTAGGATGCTGCCTGGCGTGCAGTCATTGTTAAAATCGGAATATGGTTGTTAACCCTTATATGCTCTATAGTTTTATAAAAACTTTCACATATTGTTTTCACATATTGTTTTCTCACTTGATCAGCACTACAGCCTATGTTCTAGACATTTTTAGTATTACTCGTTCATACATTTTATAAAAAATCTTTAAGCTCACAGACGTTGAAATAATTGATTAAGCTCCCTCAGGCTAGTAGTTGGTGGGACAGGAGTTTTAACTCAGGTATTCATAGTTTAGGATATTTTCGTGGACTGTTGTCAACCAATTTTTTGTTTCCTGCTCCACTGCAATACTCTTTCACCTAACGCATCTTTTAAGTATAAATGGACTTGGATATGCTCCTATTTTCTGAGATGTAGAAGCTTAATGTCACTATATTTTGGTGTCTCAATTACACATTTCACGTGAGTATACACTGGAACTTCTGAGTTAAAATAGAACTTTAGGTCTTGTAATTTAATTATGGAGAGTCTGAAGACATGGTCATTTCTTTTTTAAAAATGCTACATTGATGGACAATTAAAGCACAATAAACTGTACACGTATAAGGTGTACATGTACCTATACACACATTAATCCATCAGCACGGCCAAGATGAGGAACATTTTCATCACCCCCAGGGTTTCCCGGGTCACACTTTCCTTTTTCCTCCTCTCACCCCTCCCCCATCTTCAGGCAACAACTGATCTGCTTGATATCACCATAGGTAAGTTTGTAGTTTCTAGGACTTTATATGTGAATCATACAATATTACTTTTTTTGGTCTGGTTTCTTTACTCAGCATAATTATTTTGAGATTCGCCCCTGTTGTCACGCACATCAATAGCCCACTCTTTCTTACTGTCCTATAGCCTACTCCCGTAGGGATGTCTGCAATCTTTTATCCATTGTTCTATTGTTGGACATTTGAAATGTTTCTCATTTGGGCTACTACAAAGAAAGCTACTATGGATGTTAGTCTACAAGTCTTTGTGTGGTTATATGATTACATTTCCTCCTCTAGGAGTCAAATGGCTAGGTTATATGGCTGGGTTGGTATATGTATAACTATGCAAGAAACTGCCACACTGTTTTCCAAGGTGGTTTTACCATTTTCCATTCCTACCAGCAGGAGACGACAGTTTCAGTTTCTCCACATTTTTGCCAACACTTCGTAGGTCAGTCTTTAATTTTAGCCATTCTAGTGGGTGGTAGTAGTATCTCCCTGTGGTTTTAACTTGCATTTCCCTAATGACTGATGAGTATCTTTCATGTACCTAAATGCCATCTGTCTATCTTCTTTTTCAACTTGGGCTGTTTGTCTTCTTATTGAATTACAAGACTTCTTTCTATGGCCCAGATACAAGTCTTTTGCGGTGGGGGGAATGTTTTGCAAATATTGTTCTCCCAGATCGTGGCTTGCTTTTCATTTGCGTGACAGTAGGCATGGGAATTTCGCTCTGAGCTCTTTTACCTTAGGACACCCCATTCTTTGCCCTCAATCTCACTGCCCACTGCTTGTCTAGACATGGCTACGGCTGAGCCTTTGGTTCACCACCTCTGCTTCCCAGGCTGGACCTTCTCCCAGTCCTTCACAGCATTCATGCCCTTGCTGTTCGATCCCTTTAGTGCCCTGTGTCCATCTGGAAGCACAGAGGCCAGGCCTGACTAGGTGCTGAGATAAGTGACACATTCTGGGAGTTTTCCCTGCACAGAGTCACAGACTTCAGGGGAGTAATTGAGGCCCCGGCCCAAATATAGCCATCTAGGGACAAAACAAAATGTTAACTAGTTTCTGATGTTGGTGAAGAGTGTAGCCATTCTTATTTATCAACTAGCCACTGTGTGTACAGACCTTCCCTATGATTCTAATGGTCAAGAAAGAGAATCTAAACAGCTGACCACAGATTTCTGAAGACTGACACTGCATGCTAATTCCATGACCTACACAGAGCCTGGGTGGTGTGGTTAAATAAAGATACAAGTGATGCTTTTAGATATGAAAGCCCCACTATTTAGTTCAGGAGATCTTTCTGAAGTGGATGGCATCACCATTCAACATGAGCTATTTCCCACAGATCCGGGGCTTTGGGCTCCTCCATTGAGAATACTACATCTGAATTTCTTTCTATGACATACACATTTCAGTACTCTAGTTTCCTTCTGATTTGACATAATTATTAAAGGGAAATCATTTATAACAGTTCAAGAATATCAACCTGCTGACTATTTTGTGCCAGAATTTCAGGCATCCTGAGCGTAGACTATGGAATCTCAAATGGTGAGAACAGATGTCAGTTCTGGGCAAGGGCAACTGCAGATCCAATGAGTCCTCAGGCCCAACCACTCCCTATGTCCAGGAATTTCTCAGAATTCACTTTCCAGGCTTGTCCTCCAACCCTGCCCTTCTGCGTGTTAATTCTAAATACAACCTTCCTTACATAAGATAAACAAGTACTCGGGATGCCATGTACAACATGATAAATATAATTAACGCTGCTGTAGGTTATATATGCAAGCCGTTAAGAGAGGAAATCCTAAGAGTTCTCATCCAAGGAAAATATTTTTTCCTATTTCTTTAATTTTGTACCTCTATGAGATGATGGATGTTCACTAAACTTACTGTGATAATCATTTCACGATGCATGTAAGTCAAATCATTATGCTGTACACCTTAAACTTATGCAGTGCTGTATGGCAATTATATCTCAATAAAACTGGGAGGAAAAAAAAATGCAGCAGTTGCCTCCTCAGGACAGATCCTTGGTGCTTCTTCTCAGTGGTGGGAAAATTTGAGAGAGTAACGGAGAAGGCCCAACCCCTGCTTTGTTGCCCTACAGCCTGTTCTGCAATCTCCACGCCTGGAAGGCACAGGGCGTGTCCTGCGGGGACAAGTTCCTCCTTGTTTCCACATGGTCTCCAGCTGGGGACAGTCATCTGTGGCCAGACCTTGAGTCATGGATGGACATGCTCACATTCGTCTTTCTTTCTCTGTGGAGTTAATAGTCAATTGTTTCTACCATTTGGATGCCACTTACTGGAAAATCATGGAACCTACAAAATTTCTATTTTTAGTTTCTTATTTTGAAAAAACCCACATAGGACAGCATTATAATCAAGTGTAGTTTCTTTCTTTTTTGCGGTACGCGGGCCTCTCACTCTTATGGCCTCTCCCGTTGCGGAGCACAGGCTCCGGATGCGCAGGCTCAGCGGCCATGGCTCATGGGACCAGCCGCTCCGCGGCATGTGGGATCGTCCTGGACCGGTGCACGAACCCATGTCCCCTGCATCGGCAGGTGGACTCTCAACCACTGCGCCACCAGGAAGCCCTCAAGTGTAGTTTCTTTTTTAAAACAGAAACTCTGTTCTATCTGCTTCCAACCTTCCACGGATGTCTACTCCACTGTTGAATCAAGCCGACCTCTGTCTTGTTTCATCCTATAGAAATTAGCTGGTTTTCCTGACAACTTAAGCTGTGCATTTTATGGTGAATTTCAGTTTCTAAGAGAGGCCTTTCTAAGAAATGAGTAACTGAAGAGAGACAGACTTAAAGAAAAAGCTAGTGTTTGGCTTCCTGAAGGGAGAGAGCTTTAACATAAGAGGGTGTGAATCATAGGGAAGCATGGTAATAAAAACAGGAGTTGGCAGGAAGGAGTCTTGGAAGGTTTTGAAGGTAAATTCCAATTAGAAGATAAAAGAAAAAGAAACCTATTGTTAAAACAAGGCTGTGTGATGATCTTTGCAGCTGGGAACATGATTAGAATGCAGAGGTGATAATAAAACACAAGTGGGGGAGGGAAACTTTAAAGAGCTGAATAAATAAAGAGGTAAGGTAAAATATTTTAAATCATGTTTAATGAGCTTGAGATTTCTAAGCCAAAAAGCAGAACTGAAAAGCGCCGAGATAAAATTTTACAAGAACTTAAATGCACCTCTTCCCTATAATGAGGTGGGGGATGGGAAGAGACAGGAGGACCCTTCTCAAAGGGCTGCGGCGAGGAGAGTCAAGGCGCGATTGAATGTCCAGTAGGTGGGAGGTGGAAGGGAGTGGGGGGCTCCCCTCGTGCCTTGCCTCCCTGCCCCTCCCTGCTGTAGCTGCTTTTCTGCCTGATTGTATGCAAAACGCCTCAAGTCATTCTTAGCCGCAGCCTCCCTGCATCCTGACTCAGGTCGCTGTGCGCTGAGCTGTGGCTGGCAGGTCAGCTCGCAGATTGACACCCTGCCACGCCATTGATTGATCTTAATCAATACTTAACCATACCTGGCGGCATATGTCACTCTATCTTTAAGATGAACGTGGTTTGTTTCACCGGCGGGATTGTAAGCACCGTGAGGACAACGGACCACAGTCTCTCCGTCTTTGTTTTTCCCACCGCACCCAACCAATTGCTATAAAAAGAGAAAGCAATTGAGAAAAACCACACAGGACGGAGAACTCTGTCCCATAGCTGTTCGTTTCTAAAGGGTCTTCAGGCAGAAGACCGTCCAGATGCGGGGCTATAGCTCCAGGAATCCTGCAGTCCTCAGACTGATCCTGATCGTCTTATGGGTCCAGGGACTGAAGAACCGTCAACACAGCGCATCTAATCAGCACTTGAGTTTTTGCTGTTTTTCTACGTGAGAGCGGGAGGGAGAGGCTGCCTTCTGTACTTCCTTCTCATTGGGGATGGTCAGCTGTGCCTCCAGTTGATGGTTTCACATTGCTGAGGAACGGATAGGGGAAGGTGGGCGCCATCACCTGATGGGGTGCTCTGGACTCATGTCTGAAACTGGGCTCCTAGCAGATGAGTTTTCCCATCCTTGGGATTCAACAGGGATTTTTCACTTAGTTTAGATAAGAAGTATGCTGGGAAGGGCCAATCATGTGCTGGTTAAACTACATAGAAACATGTGGTGGATGACATATGTGATGTTCAGACCTGTCTTCCTCTGTAACTGGCAGTTCCTCTTCATTATGACCCGGGTCACTGCTCTCAACGATCAGGTTTCTCTCCAGGTTCACATCTTGGTCTTAGCCTTGAATATTTTGTTCTTGGATTTTTGCTTTCCTAATTCTTGAGTTTCATGCAGTCTTTCCTGCTTTTCATAGGAGGGCCTTTATTAGCTCAATGCCTCTTCAAAGTGGTAGGTATTCGGACTGGCAGCAATGTTACGTACATGGCAACTGTGGATGCAGATAGGTTCTCTTTGTGCTATTCCATTCCCTGCCTTGAATCTTACTCTTTCAGCTGTCTCAGTTCTGGACCACAACACAGACTCGGGTGATTGCTGGGACAATGGTAGGGATTGTTGTAGGAAGAAGGTTTGTCTTAATCGGAGCTGAATTTAGATGGATGGATAGGATTCAGACAGGTAGAAAGGAAGAAGACACAAAGGCTCCTTCTCAGGGTTGCAGGCAGATCAGAAAGACCGTAAAGAAAAGACTGGAAAAGTGGCCGGGCTTTGGGCTGTGGATGAGCTAAATGCCAGGTGGAGGGTTTGGCCGTCCTCCCACCACTGCGACAGTCGGGGGACTGGGGAGCTGGGGGCTGGGGTAATAAACGCTTAGGAAGAAGATGAAAGTGAATTGGTATACAACTTGCTTCTTTAAATCCAACACCACACTGCTACCTGTTAGAAAGCTTATGTGGCCCAGGAGGAGGGCACTCAAACCACAGCTGGTCATCCAGCAAGAAACAGAGAAGGTCTGTGGAGATGAAGTGCACAGGAGTTTAGGAGCTGGCTTTGAAACTGCTTCCTGCACTGGACAGAAACTTAACATTTTCTATACAATTCCTATGTTAGTTTTCTCAAAGTAGGAAGACACTGAAAACTGTCCATGCCAGATCGAGGTGAATTCTGTGCATCACGATCGAACAGCATCCCGGCAAAGGGAAATGACGCCTGGGCTTTGCTCCTAATAACAGCTTCAAATTCCTATAGGACCCATTCAACTCTGGGGAAGACCTATTGACCTTTGGAAGCACATACTATGGTGATTTGGCTCAAAGAAAAAAATAAGCCTTCTTTCTGAGAACTCTAGAATATTCTTCAGTTTGGCATTTGTTCTCAGTAAATGGAGGTGCGATTCAGAAGTGAAGTAACCTCATACTCATTCTTTAGAAGACAGCAACCAAAACAGTATGTTTCATGATTTATTTTAGTTTCTCTGAAACACCAGTGCAGATCCCGCTACAGCGGCATAATGAATGGTTTGTGCTGGAACCTGCGGGGAGGACAGTGGAGGGAGTTTGGGCTCTGATATCAGACGGCCTGAGCTTGTTCTGCATCCTCCCTTTAGGTGCCTCTGTGACCTTCCAGGTCTCAGTGTCCCTTATCCACAAGTACTTGTTAGGAGGATTCCTTGAGATGGTGCTTTGAAGTATGTGTTCAATAAATATACCAATTACTAGAAGATCTATCAATGCCTTAGCAAAGCCCTTCCTGAAAAAGGACTTAGTTTTATTTTTAACAAGCAAGTTAATCAATGGGAAACATTTTGTACAAACAGGGGATTTAATATATCCCCAGATTACTGAATGCTGTAGGATACCTTGATGGAGTTGGAAGAAAACGTGTAGGGAGGTAGCACAGCCTTGCTGGATAGTTGGTAAAGCACAAATTCCACAGTCCTTTGGAAATAGGGTCCTTACAGCTCATTATCATGTATCAGGGAGGTTTTTAAAATTCCCAGGAAGGTTCAGAGGAGGGAATGGCTATAAATGTACCTGACCCCAGGCGACCCTGGCCCTGGAAGTTCGCAACAGCCTTCCAGTTGGATGGGCCAGAAGGTCATTTTTTTAAGAGAATAGGAAAGGCACTAATGTGGGAACTGCTTAGGAAAGCATGTGGTCGTTGCCATTCTGAATTCTTCTGGAAAGAGAGAGCAGAAGAATTGAATCATTTTAATGAGGGTTGCAAGTTTCAGAAGTTCAACCGGTTTCTGCATCTGGGAACCCAAGCAGAAGATCCAGGAAGTAAGAGAAAGAAATCAGGAAGAAAGATGGAACAATTGACTGGATTTTGGTGCAGTCTATTGTGTCAGTGTTAGGCTCTGTCCTTCCCTTAGTATTCTTGCGAGTTTTCTTTCCGATTTTCTTCCAGGAGTCTTCCTGTGTGTTTGGGGTTGGGGCATGTCCTTACCGATGGACCAGTAGTACCAGGTGCCTACTCTGCATCATGTGTCTCATATATATCCTCTCAGTTGATCTTCACAGTAGCCTTGTAAGGAAGAGATGAGAACATTCATTTTACAGATGAGGAATCTGAGGCTCAGAGATGGTAGGCAATTTGTTTAAAGTCACACAGCTCAGACATGGTAGGCTAAAATTCAAACACAGCTGTACCAGAGTACAATGCCTATACACTTTCCTCTACTTATTCTAGGATCTCAGAGGAGGAAAGGGGAACAGTTTATGTCAGAGGAACTCATTTTTCCAAAAGCGTCTAAGAATATGTTTTATTGCACTCATTTCTAAAGTCTAGTCTGTTCACAGAGGACTCCAAACACAGTTAACTGGGTACTACCTTCCTGCATGGAGAATAACTAGAGCAGCTCTTCAAAACCACCTGAAATGTAGGTAACTTTAGGGATGGAACTTGAAAGGGCTTGTGGTTACTAGTAAGCGCAGTAAATAAAACAGTGAAGTTCATTAGTAAGGAGAAGAGAGAGAGCTTCTGAAACATAATGTTTGAGAGTTAGGAAGGCCTAGGAAGGTAGGATAACTTGTTCCCTTGGGGATTTCAGCCAGGCCTTCGTGGCTACAGCACGGTCAGTTGTAGAGAGGTTTCAGATCTGTGTGCATGTACACTTTTGAAAAAGTTCAGTTGGTTTATTTGTAGAAAGATGCCCAATCTACAAAGGGGGCAATTTCCATTTGGAGCTGAAACAGTTATATAGAAACTGCCACAATTCAGTCCATTCACAATTAAGAAGTTGCCCTAATCAAACATCTAATCAAATTAGATATTCATGTTTCTTCTCTATTTTATTTCTATATTTAGTTTATTCCCGTCCAAAGATGTGTAACCAAAAGATTATAAAGAAGGAGAGGAAGAAAGAAAGAAAGATATTTCTCTTCTCTATATGTGCATTTTATCAGCACAGCCTCAGCTTGAGATCCCTTGGGGAAAGCCTTTCAAAACAGGCAGAATGATGTCCTTCCTGCCCCAACATAACTTCCCAGCTGGCAGGGGAAAACTACACATTGTACCCTAAATAACAACCGAGAGAGTAGATAATAATCACTTCCCAAGGGCACTCGCTTCAGCTTCCCTCAGAAAGGGCTGTATAAGCAATCTTGAAGTTACTATTAACTCTGTATTTTAGAAGAGACACAATGGATTCCTGTCCTTACTTATTAGAATGACTGTACTGCTTTTTTGCAGGTGAGTCTCCATTTTTACTTAACAAACTATAGCGCAAGTGGCCTAAGGCACGGGAACAGCCAGAGTGGAGCAGATCACATCTGGGTGAAGATTCATGAGCGGGAAGAAAAGTCTGCAGAGGGGTTCAAATTTCTTTCTTGGTCCTCCTCCCAAGATGTTCTTGTAAGTGCAAAAATCCTGTGATGGCCACAGCAGTTGGTATGAAAACCACACGTTTCGATGCAATACAACACAATTCTTATCCGGAAGCTTGTAAGAAACACGTGTCACTTTCTTAGAAGCATCTGACTGTAAGCAAGTGTAGCCTGGAAAGGCTTCTCTTGCTTTTCCCAGTACTCAGAAATGCTGTTACCCAGTCCCTCAGGTAGCTGATGTGTGAGAACTCAAATGCCCCTTTTTTTCTGTAAGAACCACACAGGCCGACATCCTCAGGGCTTCTGCAAACTGGCACAGAGTGGCCCTGCCCTGTCACAGCTCTTTAATGGACACCTTGGAGAAGGACTCATAGCTGAGCCTTGGCAGGCACCCCAAGCTTGCCATCCTCGCTGCCAGAGGGTTCTGCTAAAAAGCCAGAAGTGGTTAGCACTATTTTTGTCAAAGGCAAATAGAAAATAATAATTTCCTCAGGATACACATCCTCTCAGAAAAAAATAAAAATTCTCGTTTTGACAGAAAAAGGAAATGGATAAAGAGAGTCAGTTGAGAGTCCTCTTCGTTTCTACGTGATCAACTTTCCTCCCACCATAGCTGAGAGATCCTTACACTTGAAAGGGGTCTCCCGAGCTGGGTCAGTGCTTTCTCCACAGCTTTGATCCCTGCAGATAAGCAGTTACCTGATTTCCAACCTTGCCAAGAATGGAGATTGCCCAGCCTCCCCTGGCACCTAGCTCTGGTGCTTAACAGCTCTCACTGCCAGGAGATGCTTCCCGGGGCCACCTCCCCCCCACCCCATGTAGTAATTTGCCTCTGCTTTCTCCCACTGCCTGTGCGTCAAGGTCCTTCACAACCTTGACAGCTCAGAGCCCATCACTTCTCACACCTCCCTTTCCAGACCAAACCCAGAAAATGTTCTTTAACGTTTCCTTTGGGGTCCTAGTTTCTCAGCTGTGTCTTCAGCTTACTTCTGAACCCTGCCACATTCTACTTTTCCTCTCCTGAAGAGAGGCTGCCATGATGGGAAGATCACCCTGGGGTCCCCCACGCTCCAATTTTCGGATTTGTATTTTGGGTCCAGAAATAGCTAACTCAGGGTCACAATGGAATTTTTTGACTAGCTCCTAAAAATAGTACTGGGAAAAAGTATTTCTCAATTTTAGGTATCTATGGGAAATTAACTAAAAATTCCCCCTGTCCCCCATAGAATGTGTTAAAAATAAACAGAAGGCCCGAATCATCTATTTTCTGCTCTAAATTTTGGTTGGGTAAAAAAGAATTAAATATTGCCATTTGCAGCAACATGGATGGACCTAGAGATTATCACACTAAGTGAAGTAAGTCAGACAGAGAAAGACAAATATCATATGATATCACTTATTTGTAAAAAAAAAAAAAAAAAAAGATGCAAATGAATTTATTTACAAATCCAGAACAGACTCACAGACGTAGAAAACAATCTTATGGTTACCAAAGAGGAAACGGGGGGAGGGATAAATTAGGCATTTGGGATTAGCTAATACACACCACTATATATAAACTAGATAAACAACAAGGACCTACTGTATAGCACAGGGAACTATATTCAGTACCTTGTAATAACCTATAATGGAAAAGAATCTGAAAAAGGATATATATATGTACAACTGAATTACTTTGCTGTACAGCTGAAAATAACACAACATTGTAAATCAACTATACTTCCAATAAAAAATTGAAAAATAAGCTATGGCTGGGTTTTTGAAGGTGAAGAATCGTTATGGAGGAATTAGCATCAAACAAAAAAAAACTCATCCATAGCTTCGTATCTTGTTCTGGTGATGTTAATGTGAAAGACATAATTTATTATCCTGAAATGTTAAAATTTGACATAAATGGGTGGCCAGATAGATGGATGAGTCAAATTAAACAGGAGGAAAGAAACCAAATAGTTGCTGAAGAGTCTTGGAAAGTTCCATGGAACTGTTAGTGTTTTTCATTAATCACCAGTTAAAGCTCAACAGTTGCCCACATACATAGCTGTTCTGGAGATGTGCCGGGCCCCTTATCCAGGTCTGAACTACCTCAGGGTGTTCCTGACTCAGGAGTTTATATTCTATGAAATCTGCTTCTGCGTGGACTGAACAACTGCTTGGCATTAACTTGTCACATGTAAAGTATAAATTACTGCCGTGCCAAAGACATCCTTTAGGCTTAGTATCAGTTTCAGCTCTTGGTTGGATCCTCCCACTCTAGAAATGAACCAGTGAGACCATTCCAGATTTTCCAAGCATCTTAAATAAAGGAAATTCCAGCTCACGATGTGAAATCCTCTTGCAGAGAAAAGGAAATATGACCCAAGCTGGTGACTTATTCTGATAAATAGCTTGAAAATTCAGAAAAAAATCAGAAGGATCCTGGTTGTAAAGAAAATTGGTGATTAATTCATGAGTTAGAGCGCACTCTAAATATTCTCTTCGGAGGTTTAACTTATGTATGATAGCACATAGGTTGTTGACATGTTGTTTTAAAAAATAGGGAGTTCCCTGGCAGTCCAGTGGTTAGGGCTCAGCACTTTCACTGCCATGGCCAGGGTTCAATCCCTGGTTGGGGAACTAAGATCCTGCAAGCCATGCAGTGCAGCCAAAAAAATTTTAAAATTTTTTTAAGTTAAAAAATAATCATTGGTTACCTTTTTAGAACATTTACTTCCATGGAATAGAAAATGTAAGATGTTATCTAATTAATTCTTATGAGTGAGATCTGGTCCGTACAGAGTTGGTTAGATAAATTATCACCACTTCAAATGGATAAAAGTGAAAGAAATTTAAGAGTCCCTCTAAGGTCACAGATGACTCAGTGGTGGGGTGTTAATTCATACCCACTAGGCAGTGAGGGGACTAACATCCTATTTGTCTTCCAAAATACATTATCCAGAAGCCCTCTTACGGACAAAAGGCTTAATGTCTTTTGTTTCCCACTGCTAGGGGCTGAAGTTATTCAACCAAGAAGATAAAATCACAGACTGTAAGGGCTGAACAAATCTTGGAGAGTTTAATTCAGCTTTCCCCTTTCTGTAGACAAGGTAAATTAGGCCTCTGCAAGATTATTAAAAATCAGGTGTAATTCATGTCTACAGCCTGAGTCTTCTGGCTCCCCTGTTACACCAACTGAAAGCAACGGTGAACTTTATTTCGTTCATGGAGTCTCAAAACAAACTCAAAGTCCATTTAGGCCAGGATGGCTCTTTTCTTCTCATGCTCAACACTGCTGGTGCCTATTTTGGGGCTGACTGTTAAAAACGCTCCTCGACTGTACATAAGGTACCACGTGTTTCTTCTGGTAAATCAGAAGTCATTTTTACGTTGTATTTGGGGGCAGATTGCATCTACTAGCATGACACATTATCACAAATGTCCAATATGGCCCCCTCCCCACACAGAGGCATTCCATCCTGCCTGTTGTAGGCAACTGCTCGCAAGAAACACGCACCATGTGAAAAAGTCATTACTGCCTTGCGTAAGGAATGAAACAGATTCCATCAGCATGTCTAAGCTTTTGCAGATAACAAGACAGCAACGGCTTGGCTTACTAAGAATACTGCAGGTTTTTTTTTAACCTTTCGAAAATTCATTCTTGTCTAATGATTAAGTATGGGTAAAAGTGAGTTAAGTACTGCCTGACGGTTGGCTCAATAGAAGCTCTGTAATATCACCTCTCCTGGTCTTCTTTGATATAGAACCAGCCATCTGTATTGACGGCTTCTCTGCCTCTTTAATAAGTTGTAAATTGAGTAACATAATTCTTCCCATGTCCAAGGCTAGTCAGCCAAAATACTGTGTTCAGAAATTGGCTGGCTGTGTGTTATAACTTGTCTGTCATCACTTTCTTTCATTACAGTCCTGTGGCTGGTTTCTGGAGACTGTACGGACCTATTCACTAGAGGCTCACTTAATTTGGGTGTGTGCTACACGTTATCCTGTGCTCGTGTTAGACCAAAATGTCACATTCCACAACTGTCTCCAGATGATCACCAAGCATGGAAAAGGATCGGCTTGGGGGTTTGCCAAGGCTCCTTCTACAAGACTTGTCTATTCGCAATTGATAAGATTGATCAAATCTATCAACTTCTGTCCCTTGTGCTATTATTTCACAGAAATGGCCTATTCTTGAGCCTCGTAGTTTATTCTCCTTTTCCTTGTGAATATATGTGAAAAGAACACTTGTAAGATATAAGTCCAGTAAAAGAAAGGCCTTTCCTGTGGATTAACCTTTATTAGAGCTTTCCAGAAATGAAATGGACAACTTTTTAAGGAGAGGACGCTTGGTTGTGGAAGTATTTATAAAGAGAACAGATATCCATGTTAACCTGAAGGTTGAAATAGATACTTTCTAGAACTCCTTCTGAAGCTAAGATTTGTTGAAACTATACTTAGTTCAATGTAGGGGAGCCCAGGGAAGAGTAATAAATATAAATGGAAGGTTTTTGTTTTATTACCATAATTATTAGTTTTACTCAAAAAAGTAAAAATGTTCTTTTTTGTTTTTGTTGTTGAGTCATGTGGGATAAGGGTTTTTGTTTTGGAACAAGAAAAGGGCAATTTAGTTTGTATGGCGTATGGGAAATTATCTTAAACTGGGACACACGTCACAGATCCTTCTGTAAGAGCAGGTCAAGACTGGCTTAACGTTTCCTTAAGGAAGGAGGTACCGCTGTATAAGCCCAGGCAAAGGTAAGGTGCATCAAATATACAGATCATCTCCCTAAATATTTATGAGGCAGCCCTTTTCTTGAGCCAGCATAAACAGGTAACTACTGCATCTTCGGGTTGATGTGGTAAACAACTCAGGCATCGGCCGGTAGAGCGTATCTGTGGGCTCACAGTTGAAGTCAACCGTGCAGGGAGGAGGGACACCGAGGAAATGCAGTTTCATTTCCCAGTAACTCCTCCGATGTGAATTAAGGTGGGAGCTGAGGAGAACATCTGTAAAAACAGCAGCCTGCAAACTTCAGAAGGATGGGGACTTCAGAAGGCCCACTTCACGGCACCTTGAGTCCCAAACACTTTCTGGTTATTGTACAATATGAGTGAAAACTCCTCCAGGGATGAATCATGGTTCTAGAGTTTTAGGTAATCTCTGCATAGAACACAGAACCACAGCCGTGCTATATCACACCTATTTATTATAATAAAGCTATGTGACATCTACCAGCCTGAACACAAAGACACTGGCAACTGCATGGAAAGAAAAAATCCAAATGTTCATTCTCAGAGAATCATCACTGATGGACTTGATCTCTGTCCATCTTCGCTATAATTACAGGACAACGTTGAGCTTATCAAAGGCTCTCAGAATATCACCACCGAGATTTGTCTCTATGCCTTCATGAATACAGTGATTAATAAAGCACGTTCAAATGATTATAATCCTGGGCAGTGATCCACATGACTGTGAATTATGATTAATACCAAATAACCAAAATAATTTCTATATGGACATGTGGTCACACAGAAAGTGGTGGGCACACGGCTGAGCTTCAAGAGAAGCCTGAGATGTAATCACTTTCCTGTATTTGTGTGGTCCTGATCACATGTATGGTAAACTGAGGACAAGTCCCTCACCATCCTGAGCCTCAGTTTTCTGATCTGTGAAATGGGGACACCCATGCAGGCCCTATCTTCTTTTGGAGGCTTGTGAAGGTGGTAATCAATTATCATCTGCTTCTTCCCCATGGCTTGTCAGAAAGTCACGTATGTGAGAGAAGTGAGCGCCTGAGTGTTAGAGTGACTGCCCAAGCAAGCTTTTATGCACAGCACTGCAGGCATCCAGCCCTCCCCTGACTGGGCCTCTGCACAGTGCCCCGCATCCACTGAGCTATGGCAAGCCCTAGCAGGAGCAAGCCCAACAAATGCAAACATCCGGAGAGTTCTCACTCTCAAGTGTCTTACAGAAAATAGAGCCAGGAACTCCATCTGGCACTCCGTTTGCTAAGTGTCCCATGGATGTCAAATACCGAGAAACGTGGCTGTTTAAAATCCCAGGGAATAAGACTTCCACTCAGCAGCTTTCCAATGGACACGCACCACACTCTGTGAAGCAGGAGCCCTCCACCGCGTGGTCTGGTCACGGGGATTGCCCACCAGCCCTCCCCCACCCCCACCCCCAGCCCGGCCTCTGCTTCGAGGGACAGAGACGCCTGGCTGATGATGCCAGGCTGGTCAGCTTCTGCGGCGTGTTAATACGCTGGGCGCCGATAGAGGGCAGTGTTGTACGTCTGCAAAAGCCCACGCTCCACCACCTAACAAGACCACCTAAGCACATAACTCCGGTCCTCCTGCAACTCCAGCACCAGTTTATTAACGAACAGGAGCAATTAAAGCAACTACGCCACGAAACAGATGGCTTCTGGTCAAAGCTCATTATTGCTACATCACCACTTTGATACTGGAAAGGGCTTCATAATAATTCATCATTATTCCTCACCAGTATTTCTCTGCAGAAGGCCACATTAGCCTCACTTTTCAGAAGACAGATCCAGAGAGGCTAACTGCATGGTGCGAGTCTTTCAGTCCAGAACCAGACAGAGCTAGAAAGAACACTCGGGGTTTCTGCATTATGCTGGGGAGTTCTCAAAATGCTGTCTTGGAATGAAAACCACCCATGGCCTTCCTTTGCTCATGATTAATTGGGAATGGTTGTCTGGCTTAGCGAGTCACTGGGACTTCACAGATGGGACCCCTTTCCCCACTGTACCCTAACTGCCATTTATCTCAGTTAAGGTTGATAACTGGTGACCAAACCAGCTAATTAAGCCCATTCTGCAGCACAAGGAAGGGGTTAGAGGGGGATGAGAAACAGACACATACAATGGAGCCAAAGAGTGTAACTGATTCAAGTGATTAGGGGTATCAAGAGTTTCATCCTTCAGTGTTTCCTCCCTGCTATGAGATAACTGAGAACAGCTTGTCCAGAGCTCAGGAGCTGTCAGACCTCTCTCTTGCACTCTCCCACCATCGACCCCTGACTTCTACAGAATCTCCTTTTGCATCCAACATTCTCAAGGCGTTGAATCACTTTTTGGCTAAGTGTATGTTGGCTTTGGTGTCACCTACACACAGAGCCTTGCTGCTTTGTTTGAGGCCTGATGACACATTCTCTTATGTAATGTGCTGGCAGTCAAGTAAGACTCGAAACTTCCCTGTTATGTATGAAGTGTCATCTCTAAGGTGGAGACTTTCTTGCAAAATGGCATTGATAATAAATTGATAAGTGGAATCGGCTGACAACAGCACTGTAACAATTCAGGCTCCTCTCATTGCCAATTTATCTCTAAAACACCGTTAGGCTAAAGAAGGCTTTCTGGCCTAAGTAAGTGCCGTTGTGTATTTCGGAATGACAGATTAAAATAAGGATTTGCAGTCAAACCCTGCCAGTAAGCGTGCACTTGTCGCTTGTTGCAAAGTGGTCGAGTGGAGCACAGGGTCAGGCCTGGATGCTGGCACACCAGGCAGCGTAAGTATCTGGTTTGGGGCTGTGAAAAATTTCTTTCTCTGGTGGTAGCTCTGTCTGGCACCTCCTTCAACCACCTAAAAAGACTGTTGGCCCCCAGATAATCAAGTGTTACTTTCGCTCTTACTAAGCGCTGTGCCAGTCTCGGGGCAGTCGGAAAGGGTGGAGGAAAACATGGTGCTTTGATGGCTCTGGCCTGGTCTAAAGGGACACACCCAAGTCTGAAGAGTTTGTACCCACATCCTTTCCACTACAGCTGGGTTGCTTGTGGCAATCAATTTTGCAAGATCTGTTGGAGGCAGTGCCAGCCAGTACTCAACTGGATCTCGATATAAATGGGCATTGCTGAGACCACTAGAAAACCATTTCTAGTGGTCTCAGCATGCTGGGGGCTTTCTGAGACCACTAGAAAACCATTTGGCCCGAAGTCTGGACAAGTTTCTCTGATCCAAAATGGCACCTTGTATCCAGATGCCTTGGATGCAGCCAACTGTTTCATCTCAAGACATCATCAAACATCAGACACAAAAGAACTCTCAAAGCTGATGTAGTCCAACTGCTCAGCTCACTTTATGCACAAGGACACTGAGGTTCAGGGAAGTGCAGACTTGTCCCAGGTTGAGGCGATGGGCGGTAGAGAACAGACTCTGCTTCCGGCGTCAGAGATTCAAGTGTGACTCCTCCAGTTGCCCTTGAACAGACCTCTCTGACACTTGCATTACTCTTTGATACCTTTTGAGCTGTTGAGAAGATGACACGGATGAGCACTCTTATTTCTGTGTGCCTCAGCACTGCCCGGAAGACTTGATAGACATGCTGATTCTGGACTCCCTGCCAACCCTCCAGCAGAGGTTCAGAGTCAGGTTTCCATGGGTCTGTCTTTGAGGAGCACGGTGAAGACAGTTATGATCTTTGCTGTCTCAGTGTGGCATGGCATCCCGTTGGGTTTCTTCACTCTGTTTTCTAGGTGTGATCCCGAGAATATAGCCTCACTTTACTAAGTAGGAATAATGGTTGGCTTCATCCACCTTCCATTCCATCTCCATCTCTCCTCCCTTTGCTCTATTCAGGATATAGACATACACAGCCTGTCTAGCTGCTTGCCTTATTAAGGCCGCCAGAAGGTCTGACCTTGCAAGTAAGTGTGAACCCATGCCAACTTCATGGAGCATGGGCCATTCATTATGTCCTGGCTTGCTTGCTATGTTCCATCACGAGCATAGGACTAGACACAGTGGGACTTCCATTCAAGTGTCTTGTTGATGAAGATGTTACATGGTACCCATAAAATCCTGGTGCTTCTCCATGGTCTAACACTTAACATTGTCCACGTAACAGAACACACTTGTTAATTGGTATTTAAGGACAAACGCATGTACATTTTCTAGGCCACCCCAGTGGCACTCAATATATTTTTATCTCTGATTCTGACCATAACAAATTTTCTACCATTCTTCTAGAACTAGAAAGATTAAAGTCAATGACAACAATTAGAAGATCATTCACTATGTAGTTTCTCTTTTGCCTATAATTTGAGTTATTTATGTTTAAAATGACATACTTCAAAATAGTTCAACACTGTCCAAACACATTATAAAGACCTAGAATTTCTTTTTTAAAAATGTTCTGATTTTGTTTATTGAAAAGACAAAATTACAATCAAGGAAAGTTGAAGAGAAAATAATCCATTATTTAAGCACGTCAGATGATTGTATCCTTTTCAGTTTCCTTTCTGTCCTTGTTCATAGCCTTGCAATTCAAGAAGGTTTGTTTTCTAGTCTCAGCTCAGCTATTAGCAAGTATGATCCTGAGAAAGGAGCTTATTTCTACTTTAATAAGTAGAAATAAATGTCCATCTCATTCATGTCATGGGGTGGTTATGGGAACCTGGGACTCATACAGGTGAAAATGGTTTGCATATTATAAAGTGCCTTAAATGCCAAAAGGATTGTTATTTTGATCAAAGGCTCTCATTTCATGATGATGTTCTCCATCTCTTTAAAAAGCTACTGGCATCTGTTTTTAGAGGATGACAAAGGTAAAATGAAGACAGATGAAAGGATCTGTAAAAATTTCAGAGTATTTGACCCAAAGAGGAAAAAGCTGAAAAGCTACTTAATATCTGCAAGGATGTGAAGTCCTATGATAAAGTGTGAGTGGGAACCAGCTGTTACTTATCTCTTCAGAGGTCAAATAAAGAAGTTACGGGCTTCATTTTGAAGAGGGTATTTAAGTTTTCTTAAGATCAACTTCCTGACTGTAGGGATTTTTAGCAACTGGAAAGGGCTAGCATAGCACGAGCCTCCTGCCTTGTGTCTTGAAGAATGTTACGTTTGTCTGTTGTCATATACAAAATACCCCCAAACTTCATGGTGTGAAACAAGCAAGCACAGTTTTATGATGCTCCAGGATTCTGTGGGTCAGGGATTCAGACAGGCCACAGAATGGTTTGTGTCTGCTCCACACTGGCTGGGGCCTCAGTGTGGAAGATTCAAAGGTCTGGGAGGAACTTACACGATGGGTCGGAATCATCCATAGGTGTCTTCACTCACATGTCAAAGTTCTGGGGTCATGTTGGGCATCTGTCTCCATGTCCAGTTCAGATGTCTCCAGGTGGTCATTGCATTGGCTTCTCCAACATGGCAAACTTGGGGTGGCTGGACATCTTACATGTGGCTCTGGGCTCCAAGAACAAGTACAAAAGCTGCGTGGCTTTGAAATCACAATGTCACTTGTGCTCAACTAGGATGGTGGAAGTAGTCAGAATACCATATCCAGATTCAAGGGAAGGGAATGCTGATGTTACTTCTCAATGGCAGACTGTTGAAGAATTTGCAGCCATGTTTGAAAACCACCACGAAGAGCTGACTGTAATTCATTTATTCATTCAATCAACCAGCATTTCTCAAGCACAGATACCAGGTTCTGGGCTGGGAGAGCTAAGAAGAGCTCAACACATCCCTGCCAGCCTGGAGGAGTCTCTGGGCTGATGGTGGTGGAGAAGGGGGCAGAGTCAAGGTGATAAACTTGGGGAGGGACCCTGTGAAGCCCACTCAGGTTTTCTACCACGAAGACCCTTCTCTCTGGGACTGAACACTCTAGGGGAAAATTCTTAGTCCTTCTGAATCCAACTAAGCTTCAAGTAGTTTTTCCATTTGTTTTTACTTCTAGCCTTTGGCTTGTGCTTTCTGGGTTTCACAATCCAGGGATCCCTAATCTTTGGCAATGAGTCCCATTCTAAACGTAAACAGATGGAGAAAGTGCCAGCTTGGAACATGCTGACACTGGTTGGGCAAGTGCAGCTGCATTAAACAACTCGGTTTGCTGAGCTCTTTCCCATAGGACTCAGAAGTTTCACACTTGGGAGGCACACAGCTAATGGCTTTCACAGGGTCCACCCAGGAAGGGCTGGGTGGCTCCAGCTCAGTTCAGTAGACATTTGTAGAGCAGATAAGAGCCCCGTTGGTGAGCTTTCAGGGGAATACACCAGGTTAGCCGTAGTGACCTTTAATTATTTCTTTTATGTTCTCCAGCTTTTCGCAGGGCAGATAATACAATGAAGTTACCTCAAACCGAACTCCTGCTGCCACCACTTAAAATAACTTCGTGACTGAGACGAGCCCCACTGACTCAGAATCAGATTTCGATTTGTTCTGTCTCTTCCCCATCCTGCCTTCTTGGCACAGAGAAGGGCTGGATGAGCTCAGTTCACTTTCCAGCCCAGTGCAGGGCTTCTGTTTTTTGCTTTCCTCGGTCAGGGCCAGAGGAAGTAACACTCCATTGCTGGTGGTGAGAGGTGTCTGTCCAAAGCATCACTTACCCCAAAATCTCTCCCTCTGGCTGAACAAAATGTTCATCAGTAACTAATGTGCAGTCCCCATAGTCTTGCGGCACGGTTGCCTCTGGAAGGTTTGGTAAAAGTAAAATGCCCCCTGGTTACGTGGATAAACTCATGAACAACAGTGGCCATAATAACCAACATGTATTGAGCACGCAGTAGGTGCTTGGCTGACGTCTTTTCTTGCAATACCTCATTAAATCCCTGTATGAGTGACAACTTGATGAGTCAGTCACTTTAGTTATCCTTGTTTCATAGATAAGAGCACTGGGGCTCAGGAGGTGACATAGTTTGCCAAAGGTACTGCGGATATGCTATCAGAGCCAGGAGTTGAACCCAAGTCTGTCTTACTCCAAAACTCTTGTTTATAACCACTGCACAGCAGTTACACAGCTGGCAAAGAGTGGGAGTTTGGGAGTTTGGGATACTACCTGGCAGGTATGTGTTGATCGTGTGGTCTGGGGTAGGAGAAAGAACATGGTGTTCTTCCTTAAGGACACACTAGGGACACCAAGAAGATGAAAAAATAGAATGTGGGGGATGCTGAGCATAAACCCAGATATTTAGCATTTATTGAACACCTACTATGTGTAGGTACACAGTGAAGTCAGAAGTAGTGTACAGGGACCAGCAGGAGTCACTTATGAGAGACAGGAAGAAGACCTTTCGTCAGCCTCAAGAACAACAGTGTGGGTGCTTTCTCCTCTGGAAGACCTAAGCACCTTGGGGTCAACCAAGCTACTTAGAGATCCCAGTCCTCGGGGCTCCACACTGGACCTGCCAGACCAGCTGCACCCCCAGTCTCCCTGACTCAGCCCCTGAAGTCACAGAAGATGTCTGTAATATTTGCGTGGAAGAAATAAGAAGCAAAAGCAGGACCTCAGAGCCCTGGGGGCAGCGACCTTCTGCAGAGTGGCCTGGAAACCCACAAGAGCCCCCTGTGGGAGCGGCAGGAACTTTGCTGTGGACACAGTGGATGGAGCAGCTGTGCCCTTGGAATGTTGTCATCTGGGGCTTGTCCCTGATGGACTGGAAGTACTTTCCTCCAGTGAGAGCACAGTGGCAACCAAGAGAATCGATGGAGCGAGGGGGCTCGGAGGTGCTGGAGGAATCATACATATTTTATACTGTGGAATCGAATGGGAAACGCAAAGTGATTTCTTTTTCAAATGGAAGTGGCGGAGACTTGATTTCATTTAAGATTAATAGGCGCACTGCCCAGTCATCAGAACTTGGAGACAAAGCAAGATAAACAGCCAAGATGCTGAGGCACGAAGATGGAGCTGGGACATCCAGAGCTGCAAAGGGGTGTTTGGGCACCAACACCACAGGCCACGAGGTGGGTTGACGGGCAGGCACCTCTTCGTTCATATAATATGTTCCCTGAAAGTGTGGAGAGGCTGGCACATTATTTTCAAAGCACCAGGAAGATTCTGGTAACGCTTATGAAGTTACTTATATAATGTGAATGATGACGCTCCAATAGAGTCTGTGTCCTGGTGAGTTTGGCTGGCAAAACAAAACCAGGGCTGAAGTGCGGGTGCCAATTGGTGGAGGAAGCATGCACAATGGGCTCATTCCTCCCCTGCCCTCAGTGGGGACCACCAGCCTGGATCATTCCGGAGCGCTAAGCATCTAGGCTGTTCGCAGAGATAGGCAGGAACAGATATCTCGTTCTTTCTTTGGGAATTTCCTTTCATGCTGAGTAGCCTCTGAAGGCAAATGGAAGGTGATTCTCCAGGCCACCCTTTTGCTTGATCTATTTCCAAACACTGTGTCTCTGCCTCCACTTCCTGCTAGTTTCTATGAAAGGAGCACGTGGCAGTGCTTCCTTTAGCCAATGCCTCTTTCTCCTTTTGAGATCTGACACATCCTTAGGAAGTCAGTTCAGAATTTACAGTCAGGGCAGGAGTGGGATCAGCACACCCTTTGCGAAAGGGAGGCCGACAGGGTGTAGTGACCATAGGGGTTTTCCCTGCACACAAGACAGGCATCCAGGAAACGCTCCCATTCTGCTCACCCTTTCTTCCCATGAACTATCCACAGACTTGTGTCGTCACATCCTGCGTGTCGGTCCCGCCCTGGGCGGCATGAGGAATAGGAGATAAGCTCACGTTTCCTGCTTGCCATGTACGTGAAGACTTCCCATTTTGTCTCTTGCCCTCATCATGCTAACATGTGCCCAGCTCCCTGCTGTGCTCATGCCCATGGGGGAGCTGGGCTGTTGGCACTGCCCCCTGCAGCTCTAGAAAGGAGGAGCATCAATCAGGTGACCCTGGACCTCGGGGAAGCATGGCCTATTTGGGAGTCACTTAGGAGAAACAATTAGAGAGCAAAGCAAGACCGAATATGTCCTTCCAGGGTCCCTCTGCACTACCACGCCTGCCTGCCCAGAGGACGTTCTCTTTTTCAGTCATGCGCACTGTGAACCTCACGTCCCTCTCACCTGCAGGAGAAGTGCTATTGTGAGTGGGCAGTGTGATGCCAGAGGCTCTGCAGCTTCTGGTGCTTCATGTCACCTGCAGGTCCTGGACATCACCTTGTCACCCATGGGGACTCCTCCATCAGTGCTGCCAGCCACCTGTGGCATAAAGCTCAGGACAGGGCTGCCCTTTCCTTCAGGTTCAGTCAACCCAGAAAACCCTCACCATCCTCCACTCAACTGAAAAACGAATGAAATGAAACACCAAAAACCACACTCAATCCCAGGAAGCAACGGACATGTGGGGCTAGGTTGTTGGAGATGATGTCACCTCCCTCTCAACTGCCTTGTTCCGGTTTTTTGTTTTTTGGTTTTTTTTTTTTTTGCAGTACGCGGGCCTCTCACTGTTGTGGCCTCTCCCGCTGCGGAGCACAGGTTCCAGATGCGCAGGCTCAGCGGCCATGGCTCACGGGCCCAGCCGCTCCGCGGCATGTGGGATCCTCCCGGACCGGGGCACGAACCCATGTCCCCTGCATCAGCAGGCAGACTCTCAACCACTGCGCCACCAGGGAAGCCCTCCGGTTTGTTTTTTAAACAACATGGGAGATTCTTGGTTACAACCACAAGAAGAGAGGAAACGTACCACCATGTTGGCCAGGATCAACATTCCCCTGCTTTTCCCCAGTGTCTTCCACCTGCCGGCCCAGTGCTCCTGTGCCAGGGGACCCGTGGCATTCATGACACGTGTCTGTGGGAGGGTGGGCATGGACACGGGGAGGGCTGGGCCCACACAGGCCTGGCCACGGCAATAGAACGGGGCAGAGAAGTTCACTCATTTATAAAATGGGCCCCACTTTTCTTGCAGGAGGTCATGTGTGCACAGCACCTGGATGGGGTGGCACTCAGTTCTGGCATTTCCAATCCTACAGGGGCAGCGCTGGGGTCCCTGCTTCCCAGGGGTCCTGAGCCACCTCCCATGGTACACGTTTCCACAGGTGGTCAGCAGGCCGTAGGCCAGGGACATGAAAGCATCTCCTCTCCCAACACTTCATTTTCTCCTTCTGCCCCTTTTTCTTCATTCTTCCCCTTCTCTTTTCTCTCCCTTCCCCTGCCCAATCAATTTCCCCTCCTCACCCAGTTTTTTGGAACCAAGAGACCTGGCATGCCACCATCTCTTTGTGACCTTAGAAAAGGCCTTCACCCCCTTGGGATTCACATCCTCGTGTGTAAAAGCAGGAGGCTGGACCATGGCTGGGGAAGACAACCTCAGGGCTGATCTCGTGGACATGTTGACCCAGGGCCATGAGTCTTCTCCAAACTGCCCTCCCAGCTACGTGGGTGGCTGCCGGGGGTGCCCATGGACCCCGGGCTCCATTCACCAAACTGCTAAAGTCAGCTCTAACTGAATTTTTTTTCTCTCTCCTGCTCACAGAAGGAAAGCAGTCACCAATCCAAGCTGCTGAGGCAGTGTTTTCTCTCTGTCACAACCAGAATGCATGCCATCCTCTGCTAGGCACACCTCGGGCCAGTGCTGGGGGGTGACCTTGGCCCAGCTCCCTGCTTTGCCTCAGCATCTGAACCGAGCCAAACAGGAGCCATAAAAGGGCTGCAGGGCCAATGAAGTAATGTCTGAAAACATTTGTGGGATCTTTCGGTTTCCCAAAGCGTTTTTCTAATTCCAGAAGGAGACTGTCCCTTTAAAAAAAAACGAGGCCATTTGGGGGGGGGTGAATTTAGAGCTGTGCACAATAATCCCATTGTCATGCTGTAGTTGAATCCACAATCCTGGGCAGGGCCAAAATGTAATCACTTCAATTATTTATCAGAAAAATTGTCTTTCTCATCTCCATCCATATGTTGAAATGGTTTTCTAATATGGTTTTAAAAATATGCCCCAGTTCATGGTCCCAACTTCCAGGAATCACTGTGTCCCCATCAGCTGACAGCATCAAATCAGTTGGCTCCAAAAAGCACTCCTGCTTCAAAAAGCCTGACTCAGCCTGGCCTTAGAGGATGCTCCTGCGGGACGCAGGTCTGGACTCAAACTGGTATTTTCAACCCTGGGCAAGTTTCAGCAAAGTAAGGTTGGGACGATGGTGATGCTCTTGTGATTAATCTCCTACACGAAAGATTGAACAGGAAGTTAACTTGGATTTCTTAGAAGCTGCCAAGGCTTAAGAACCTTGGTTTTAGTGAGAATTTCAGATGCAAGACCTGCCCAGGGCATTTGCAGGACCGTGACTTAATCATTGTTTTTCCTTTATTGTCCACAAGAATCTGGGGAATGAGGTTGATGTCACCAGCGAATTTTCCAAATTGTCCACAGGCCTCCAATGACATGAATTTGTTCCAGTGAAAAGTGTGGGCTCCTTGGAATGTCTCAGGATGTGGAGGATGTGTGGATGCTGGTACCTCACCAGCTAAGCCCCGTCAGCAGGCTGCAGGATCCGGAGCACGTGTTGGGGACTCTTGGAACTCGGGCCTCAGATCAAATAGGGTTATTGTGTTGAGCTTCATAAGACTGCCAATATTCAAATAGTTTTTTAACTTATAAAAATGGTACTGTCATATGGTTTGACCTAATGTGTGCCCTTGACACTTGAATGTGACCTTCTTCTTTGATGGTGGCCGAAATACCCACTGTGGCATTTAGAATGAAATCGTACTCATGCTCAAAGCTCCAGTCTGATTCATAAAGCATCCTCAACCCAAGTTACCTTAGTCCTGAAAATTCCCCTAACGATTTCCCCCCACCCCAATCAGAGCTAACCTCTCCATCCTGGCGTTTTGCTGATAGTCGGCTAACAGTTCTTATAAAATATATACCTCTAACTATAGCTATTTGTATTCATGAATGCCTATTAAAATGACAAATTATTTTAGGATGTGGTCCATCATAAACATCTTTGCATCTCTTAGATGCCTTTCCACATAGGCATTATTAATTATTTACTGGTTGGCTACCTGAATCTCGAAGCTTTTACTAATGTAACAAAACTGATTACTACCAGTCAGCTCTTTCAGAATTTATAACAGGGCTATAGATTTGCTTCATGTAACAAAAATGATTATAGTCTTTTAATATTAGGAATAAAAAGATTGTTGCCTTTTTTTTTTTAACATCTTTATTGGAGTATAATTGCTTTACCATGGTTAGTTTCTGCTTTATAACAAACTGCATCAGGGGCTTCCCTGGTGGTGCAGTGGTTGAGAGTCCGCCTGCCGATGCAGGGGACACGGGTTCGCGCCCCGGTTCGGGAAGATCCCACATGCCGTGGAGCGGCTGGGCCCGTGAGCCATGGCCGCTGAGCCTGCGAGTCCGGAGCCTGTGCTCCGCGACGGGAGAGGCCACAACAGTGAGAGGCCCACGTACCGCAAAAAAAACACAAAAAAACCCCCCAAAGTGAATCAGATATACATATACATATTCCCCATATCTCTTCCCTCTTGCGTCTCCCTCGCACCCACTCTATCCCACCACTCTAGGTGGTCAAAAAGCACTGAGCTGATCTCCCTGTGCTATGCAGCTGCTTCCCACTAGCTATCTATTTTACATTTGGTAGTGTATATATGTCCATGCCACTCTCTTACTTCATCCCAGCTTACCCTTCCCCCTCCCCATGTCCTCAAGTCCATTCTCTAGTAGGTCTGCGTCTTTACTCCCATCCTGCCCCTAGATTATTTATGACCTCTTTTTTTTGTTTTTTTAGATTCCATATATATGTGTTAGCATAGGGTATTTGTTTTTCTCTTTCTGACTTACTTCACTCTGTATGACAGACTCTACGCCCATCTACCTTGCTACAAATAACTCAATTTCGTTTCTTTTTATGGTTGAGTAATGTTCCATTGTATATATGTGCCACATCTTCTTTATCCATTCATCTGTCAATGGACACTTAGGTTGCTTCCATGCCCTGGCTATTGTAAATAGAGCTGCAATAAACACTGTGGTACATGACTCTTTCTGAATTATGGTGTTCTCAGGGTATATGCCCAGTAGTGGGATTGCTGGGTCGTATGGTAGTTCTATTTTTAGTTTTTTAAGGAACCTCCATACTGTTCTCCATAGTGGCTGCATCAATTTACATTCCACCAACAGTGCAAGAGGGTTTCCTTTTCTCCACACCCTCTCCAGCATTCATTGTCTGCAGATTTTTTGATGATAGTCATTCTGACTGGTGTGAGGTGATACCTCATTGTAGTTTTGATTTGTATTTCTCTAATGATTAATGATGTTGAGCATTCTTTCATGTGTTTATTGGCAATCTGTATATCTTCTTTAGAGAAATGTCGATTTAGGTCTTCTGCCCATTTTCGGATTGGGTTGTTTGTTTTTTTGATATTGAGCTGCACGAGCTGCTTGTAAATTTTGGAGATTAATCCTTTGTCAGTTGCCTCATTTGCAAATATTTTCTCCCATTCTGAGGGTTGTCTTTTTATCTTGTTTATGGTTTCCTTTGCTATGCAAAAGCTTTTAAGTTTCATTAGGTCCCATTTGTTTATTTTTGTTTTTATTTACATTTCTCTAGGAGGTGGGTCAAAAAGGATCTTGCTGTGATGTATGTCATAGAGTGTTCTGCCTATGTCTTCCTCTAAGAGTTTTATAGTGTCTGACCTTACATTTAGGTCTTTAATCCATTTTGAGTTTATTGTTGTGTATGGTCTTAGGGAGTGTTCTAATTTCATTCTTTTACATGTAGCTGTCCAGTTTTCCCAGCACCACTTATTGAAGAGGCTGTCTTTTCTCCATTGTATATCTTTGCCTCCTTTATAAAAGATAATGTGACCATATGTGCCTGGGTTTATCTCTGGGCTTTCTATCCTATTCCATTGATCTATATTTCTGTTTTTGTGCTAGGACCATACTGTCTTGATTACTGTAGCGTTGTAGTATGTCTGAACTCAAGGAGCTTGATTCCTCCAGCTCCATTTTCCTTTCTCAAGATTGCTTTGGCTATTCGGGATCTTTTGTGTTTCCATACAAATTGTGAAATTTTTTGTTCTAGTTCTGTGAAAAATGCCATTTGTCATTTGATAGGGATTGCACTGAATCTGTAGATTGTTTTGGGTAGTATAGTCATTTTCACAATGTTGATTCTTTCAATCTAAGAATATGGTATATCTCTCCATCTATTTGTATCATCTTTAATTTCTTTCATCAGTGTCTTATAATTTTCTGCATACAGGTCTTTTGTCTCCTTAGGTAGGTTTATTGCTAGGTATTTTATTCTTTTTGTTGTAATGGTAAATGGGAGTGTTTCCTTAATTTCACTTTCAGATTTTTCGTCATTAGTGTATAGGAATGCAAGAGATTCCTGTGCGTTAATTTTGTATCCTGCTACTTTACCAAATTCATTGATTAGCTCTAGTAGTTTTCTGGTAGCATCTTTAGGATCCTCTGTGTATAGTATCATGTCATCCACAAACAGTGACAGCTTTACTTCTTCTTTTCGAACTTGGATTCATTTCGTTTTCTTCTCTGATTGCTGTGGCTAAAACTTCCAAAACAATGTTGAATAATAGTGGTGAGAGTGGGAAACCCTGTCTTTTTCCTGATCTTAGTGGAAATGGTTCCAGTTTTTCTCCATTGAGGATGATGTTGGCTGTGGGTTTGTCATATATGGCCTTTATTATGTTGAGGAAAGTTCCCTCTATGCCTACTTTCTGGAGGGTTTTTATCATAAATGGGTGTTGACTTTTGTCTAAAGTTTTTTCTGCATCTATTGAGATGATGATATGGCTTTTATTCTTCAATTTTTTAATACGGTGTATCACTTTGATTGATTTGCGTATATTGAAGAATCCTTGCATTCCTGGGATAAGCCCCACTTGATCATGGTGTATGATCCTTTTAATGTGCTGTTGGATTCTGTTTGCTAGTATTTTGTTGAGGATTTTTGCATCTATGTTCATCAGTGATACTGGCCTGTAGTTTTTTTTTTTTGTAACATCTTTGGTTTTGGTATCACGGTGACGGTGGTCTCGTAGAGTGAGTTTCGGAGTGTTCCTCCCTCTGCTATATTTTGGAAGAGTTTGAGAAGGATAGGTGTTAGCTCTTCTCTAAATGTTTGACAGAATTCGCCTGTGAAGCCATCTGGTCCTGGGCTATTGTTTGTTGGAAGATTTTTAATCACAGTTTCAATTTCAGTGCTTGTGACTGGTCTGTTTATATTTTCTATTTCTTCCCGGTTCAGTCTCGGAAGGTTGTGCTTTTCTAAGAATTTGTCCATTTCTTCCAGGTTGTCCATTTTATTGGCGTACTGTTGTTTGTAATAATCTCTCATGATCCTTTGTATTTCTGCAGTGTCAGTTGTTACTTCTTCTTTTTCATTTCTAATTCTATTGATTTGAGTCTTCTCCATTGTTTTCTTGATGAGTCTGGCCAATGGTTTATCAATTTTGTTTATCTTCTCAAAGAACCAGCTTTTAGTTTTATTGATCTTTGCTATTGTTCACTTCATTTCTTTTTCATTTATTTCTGATCTGATCTTTATGATTTCTTTCCTTCTGCTAACTTTGGGGGTTTTTTGTTCTTCTTTCTCTAACTGCTTTAGGTGTAAGGTTTGGTTGTTTATTTGAGATGTTTCTTGTTTCTTAAGGTAGGATTGTATTGCTATAAACTTCCCTCTTAGAACTGCTTTTGCTGCATCCCATAGGTTTTGGGTCGTTGTGTCTCCATTGTCATTTGTTTCTAGGTATTTTTTGATTTCTCCAGTGGTCTCTTGGTTATTAAGTAGTGTATTGTTTAGCCTCCATGTGTTTGTATTTTTTTTACAGATTTTTTCCTGTAATTGATATCTAGTCTCATAGCGTTGTGGTCAGAAAAGATACTTGATACGATTTCAATTTTCTTAAATTTACCAAGGCTTGATTTGTGACCCAAGATATGATCTATCCTGGAGAATGTTCCATGAGCACTTGAGAAGAATATGGATTCTGTTGTTTTTGGATGGAATGTCCTATAAATATCAATTAAGTCCATCTTGTTTAATGTATCATTTAAAGCTTGTGTTTCCTTATTTATTTTCATTTTGGATGATCTGTCCATTGGTGAAAGTGGACAGATCCCCTACTATGATTGTGTTACTGTCAATTTCCCCTTTTATGGCTGTTAGTATTTGCCTTATGTATTGAGGTGCTCCTATGTTGGGTGCATAGATATTTACAATTGCTATATCTTCTTCTTGGATTGATCCCTTGACCATCATGTAGTGTCCTTCTTTGTCTCTTTTAATAGTCTTTATTTTAAAGTCTATTTTGTCTGATATGAGAATTGCTACTCCAGCTTTCTTCTGATTTCAATTTGCATGGAACATCTTTCTCCAAGATTGTTGCCTTTTTAATCTCATGAACCACATAGCATTTCCATGGTGTGCACAAATGCATTTTCCTTTGTGTTGACATGATTTAGAGAACACTAAGAGCTGACCAGTTTTCCAGGTCCTGCTGTGTCCCCCCTGGGGTGAGGGTGAGGGGACCCATGGGGCACAAAGTGTGTCACAACTACCATAACACGTGGAACTAGACCACAAGCCTGACTGCTGCATGTGACCGGAAATCAAGGACCGGGAGCTTCCAGAGCAACAGGCCTCCAATGGAACTCACCATCACTCTATCCTCCCTCCCCACCCCACCCTGCCCACTGCTCACCTCCGTGCGCCCTGTTCAATGAATGGCTCTGACATTCTTCCAGATGCTGAAGCCAGAAGTCCCGGAGGCTAAGCGCACCGCCTTCCTGTCTGTCACCTCACCAATCCCCCACATCTCATTGGCCATTTCTCCGTTCATCTGTTCAATCTCCTTCCACTACCCAGATGCCAAGTTACCCCTGTTCGTTCCTGGTCTCCTGCAGGCTGTGTTGCTGCCCTCTTGCCTCCTTCCACTCCTCCACCAGAGTGAGCTTTATGAACTGTGCTTCTGATCCTGTTGCTCCCCTGCTTCACATCCTTCCTGCAAGTCACACAAGCCCTTCTCTATCCAGTCCAGCCTTCCTCTCTGGAACCCTAGTCCACCGCTTTCCCTCTGAGCTGCTCAGAGTTCCTGTCTCCTCTGAGTTATGTTTCCTGCTCCCTCTGAACAGTCAGCTCACACCCTCCTCATGGCCAATTCCTACTGAACTGTGGGACTGAACGCAAGGACACCTCCATGATTCCCTCCACCAGGCTGGGTGGGATGCCCCTCCCTGGATCGCACCACACTGAGCTTACCCCCAGCAGAGAAAGTGGGGCCTTCAGTGCAGAAGCAGCTCATCTTAGCTGTGACAGTGTGTTTCCTTTGCTTTCCTTACTTGATGTTACATGATGCACAGATTCTTATTCTGGGTCTATTTTCTTGGACAGGACAGTGACTAATGATAAAGATCCAGCTCTAGTTCTTGACATGCTAATCCTAACCTTGAGTATTTCTATACATGGCCTGTTACAATGGGCATGAATTTATAGGTGACGCAGGCCGACACAGAGCCTTTTAGCTAATTAAATAAAAATGCCCCAGACCACTACCATCCTGCCCCCTTGGAAATAAAATACAAAGGGAGGAGAAAGATGATGTGCTGGTGATTGAACGTAAATCTCTTGAGGTTTCAGTATTGGGATCTAGTGACTGAATAAGGAAAGGAATAAACTCTCCCATCCTCACACAGGACTCAGGTCTGGCTGTGAGCAAGGGGCAAAGCCACTCATCTTTATCAGATGCCAAATCTTTACCACAAATCATGAGCAGGAGGCAAAATCTCACTTTCCCCAGGGATCACTGTCATCCCTGCTCTGCTGCGTGCAGCGGGGTCACCTGCTTCCTAATGGAGGACGTGGGGATAGGCAGCCTTTGAGTCCCACCTGGATGAGGCCTGTACCCTAAACAAAGTGGTAAAACCCATACCTGGGGCCTGTGCCTGGAACATGGCAGTGTCTGTGACTCATCCAACTCATGCAGGCTTAGTCATTTCAAGGTGAAGCTGTGCCAGTTCACCACCCAGTAATATTTTCCATTCAACCATCACTATAAACAGGAGATAACCAGTCATCTCTAGATTGTGCTCAGAGTGCCAGGTCTGAGGATCAGGCAGCTCAGAGGGACCAGAGGTGGCAAAGCAATCTCTTCCCTCCAGCCTGTCTGCCAGCTTACACACACCCTAGGGTGTGTAGACGGCTGGTACAGCCTCTTGGCATTGAGCTGAAATTGGGGATTTTTACATATTCAATGGGTTTCAGAGTTTAAAGAATATTACATAACTGAAATAATTTTTTTTTTTTTTTTGCAGTATGCAGGCCTCTCACTGTTGTGGCCTCTCCCGTTGCGGAGCACAGGCTCCGGACGCGCAGGCTCAGCGGCCATGGCTCACGGGCCCAGCTGCTCCGCGGCATGTGGGATCTTCCCGGACCGGGGCACGAACCCATGTTCCCTGCATCGGCAGGCGGACTCTCAACCACTGCGCCACCAGGGAAGCACTGAAATAATATTTTTAAAAACCTTAAAAACCAGGTGACCTTGATGTACTGGGTGAAGCTAAAACTAGAGGCCAGCATTCAACTGTGATGGACTCTTTGAAACCATGGGAAGAGCACCTTACATTGAAGGTAGTTAACAGCAGACATGGGAGGCTCAGCCCACACAGGCCAGGGCTCTCAGAGGCTGTGTCCAGAGGAGGCAACAGCCAGGTGGGGCTTTGAGGATCCTGGGTTAAACATGGCACAGCTGCAGATTCAAGCATTGATGAAGGAGGAGAACAGAAAGGTGGGGGTGGGGGTGGGAGTCCTGTGGCTCATTGGTTTAGTTTCAGCTCCAGTCTAGCCTGCCTCAGCAGATACAAGCGTTACTATCCAGAGAGACTGAAACTAATCAAAGTTATTTGCGTCGATGTGCCAAGCCACACAGACCACGCAGTCATGAGCACAGATCCATGCCAATATGAGTGTGTGCAGCAAACTCCCCCGCACGAGAGGGGGTTGTGTAGTAGCAAAATTGGAGTGTTTTGAAGAGAAAGCCTGCGAATGTAAGATGAAGAGCTGACTCGGATGTGACAGGACAGGAGACAGGTGTGCTCTGCAGGCAGCCTATCTCCATGGAAACTGCAGGGCGGCACGGTGAACTCAGCCATCTGCAGCGCGCTCCCCAAACTCCTTTCAACCCAAGCAGATACAACCTCCCCTGCGTCCCCTGCCTTCCATTAAGCTATTAAAATTTTAAAATAAGAGTGCCTGTCTCTTATATTTCCTTTTTGTTGGAAGATGCAGTGAAATGACCAAGGGGCTGTGTGTGGGGGGAGGTGGGGTGGGGTGACAGGTAAGGGAAGGAATACACAGCTTGATTAGCAACCATTAATGGTTCCTCACCTATGCTCTGATTTATCCTTTTTGGGGTCAGCGTTTACATTCATATGTGAGTCTAATAAAAACCCTGGAGATGGCTATTCCTAATATCCTCTTTGCAGATGTGGGACAACTGAGAGTAGCTACGTGAGTCACCCTACATCACACACTAGGAAAGACGGAGACGGATCTCAAACCACAGTCCCAGGCTCCAAAGCCAATGTTCTCTCCTCTGAAATATACTCTCTTTCTTCAGAAAATTACACAGATTGTGGGGACAAGACTTTTCCAAGATTATTTGGATCCCCACGTGCATGCTACCATATTGCTTCATGGTCTGTAGGGTAGAATGTTAGTTCCCCTAAAATTTGAAGTCCTGCTGTCTAGGAGAAGTTGTGAACAGGACTTGGGGACAGATTGCCAGGCTCCTGGGCCACTGGGTGGGGGGTGAGAAGACCTGTAGACGTCAGTATCGGAAATACTCCCGTAGCTTCACTTGATAAGCATTTGTTATGGGCCATACACTTAGACATAAACACTCATGAAACGGGGGCAGCGGCCGGGGAATGCGAACGCCCATAGACATGGTGCTAGGCTCAGGGAAGCCCCACTCTAATCAGGAAGACCAGCTGGGGAGCCTGGGCTGCTCCCACACCCGGCCCCTAACCCCTTCCTCACTAAGAATCTCTGGGCTGGGTCTTCAGGATGCGCATTCTTTACACACCAGGGATCAATCATCCTGATGTTTACTCAGGGTGGGGGAGTCCTGGGAGTGAACACAGAACATGGTGGGAGGACCAAGGGGGAACAGCTTGCCCACCCAGAGGGGAGAAGAAAAGAGTGCAGAGAACCAGGGAAGTCATTCATTCATTCACTCATCCAAGAAATTCTTATGGAGGGCCTATGATGTGCCAGCCACTCTTCTGGATGCTGGCACTGTGGTGGTGCACAAAACAGATAAGCAATCCCTGTTCTCGTAGAGATGATAGACCTTGATCTCCTTGAAAAGGATCCAGCCTGGTGAAGTGAGAGAGGGAAAGGGTGTTCTAAAGACAGAACCACAGTGCAAGATGAGGGAGGCTTAGGTGATGGATGAGGAATCTCTCTCCTGAGCAGGGATGAAGGGCAGGTTGACAGATGGAGGCAAAGGAGGCATCTAGAGGCTGGGGCTTCTGCTGAAGATGCGGAGGAGGAATACTGGGAGGAAGAGGAAGAAGAACGGAGGGGACAGGGAGGTTAGGATGCAGGCTGCAGGACGCACTGTGGATGACAAGATTCAGGTTGTGAACGTGGAAGCTGCCGTGAGCTGGAGTGAAGCTCGTGGGGGCTGAGTGATTGCCCAGCAGGTGTCAGGAGTGCCTGTCAGAGAAGAGAAATCCAGGGACCTACCCATCATGAGAAAGGAAATCCTACACCGCAGCCCTGTGTTTGCATCTTCTACCTATGAAAGGACAAATTGTTATCAGCTGAATAAAACCAACCAACAGTTGTTACCACTTCAAGCATTTGGGGTTTGTTTTCTTGCTTTTCGAAAAGGAAGTAACCATGGGTAAGTATGTGTGTATCTCAGTTTCCCTCTGAAAACCAAGCTCTTGCTGAGTTTCCCTCACAAAGTGTATTCTTTCCTGTAACCAGTTTAGAATTGAAAGAAAGAAATTGCTGGAAAGTACCAGTTTATTCCCTGCTCCACTCCTTTAGCTGAGGATGGTGATTTTTTTGTTAATACAGGAATTTCAGTCTTGGTCTGAAATATCATACATATAAAATCCCCTGAAATATGCATGTTTGCTCTTAGAGTTGGTTCTGAAAATAATACAGTGATAAACTCTAGGCCCTTTCCTTGTATGTTTGTCAAATTCTGGTTCTTAATTGCAACTCTGCATAATAAAAAATGGTTACACACGTTTTGTTGGTTTTTTTGTTATGCTTTGCTTTGCCTTATTTTACAGATTTGATTGCTGTTTCTAAAATATATTAAATTCCTGAAGGCAGTTGTGTTATTTGTGTGGATGAATTATCTCTACTTGATAGGCCTGGAACTAATGCTAAGAGTGCTGACTGAAACGTGGGTGCGTTTGTCACCCTTGTCTCCCCAGAAACTTCTGTTAGGAAGGGAAAGGTAACGGAAGAACCAAACTTAGAGTCACAACATTTGGTGCCAGCGTCTCTGCCGTTTCTGCCAGGGCCCCAGGACTCCTCTTTCAGCTGGTCCCTTTGTGTAGCAGCACACAGTGGGGGCTGAAAGGCCAAGCTGTGCCTTGGGTCTGCCGCTTAGTAGATGGCAAAGCCTCAGGTTCCTCAATGTTATACTGAAAACAGAACACCCTTCCCCTCCCCGCCCCCAACCTCTGGCTGGCGCATCATAGGCCCTCCATGAGAATTTCTTGGATGAATGAATGAATGAATGACTTAACTCCCCTGGTTCTCCGCATTCTTTTCTTCTCCCCTCTGGGTGGGCAAGCTGTTCCCCCTTGGTCCTCCCACCATGTTCTGTGTTCACTCCCAGGACTCCCCCACCCTGAGTAAACATCAGGATGAACGCTGGTGTGTAAAGAATGCGCATCCCGGGCTTCCCTGGTGGCGCAGTGGTTGAGAGTCCACCTGCCGATGCGGGGGACACGGGTTCGTGCCCCGGTCTGGGAGGATACCGCATGCCGCGGAGCGGCTGGGCCCATGAGCCATGGCCACTGAGCCTGCACGTCCAGAGCCTATGCTCTGCAACGGGAGAGGCCACAACAGTGAGAGGCCTGCGTACCGCAAAATAAATAAATAAAAAGAATGCGCATCCCGTGGGCCCAGTCCAGAGATTCTTAGTGAGGAAGGGGTTAGGAGCTGGGTGTGGGAGCAGCCCAGGCTCCCCAGCTGGTCTTTCTTATTAGAGTGAGGCTTCCTTGAGCCCAGGGTCTGTGTCTGTGGATGTTCACATCCCCTGGCTGCGAGCCCTGTTTTGTAAGTGCTTCTATATGGAATGCAGGAGTGACACCCAGTCCTGTGCCCTGGAGTGAGTGTCTGCCTCTGGGAAACATGCTGCTAGAAGGCTCCATCCTTCCTTTCCCATGTGACTTCAAGACCATCTCTTCTACACGTGAAGCGTGCCAGTCAGGGTGTGAAGGGTCACATGTGAAATCTGGTAGCAACTTGAAGTCATAAGAGCATCACCCAGCTGTGTGCCTGGGTGGCACTGGGCCTGGATCATGATGCGCTTCATCCCTGAGCTACATTCCTCATCTGATTTGCTAGAGAATCTGCATTTGTCAAAGCTCTCAGCCCGTTTGCTTCCGGCTGATGGTCCTATTTGCCTAGCAGTCGAGGGAGTGGAAGCAGGAGCTGGGTCTGCAGGAGCAGAGGGGGCAGCACTGGTGGGTGGGCTACCTAGGAAGACCCCTGCTCCATCCCCACCTATTTTCCAGGCTGACTAGGTCATAGAAGTGGGGGAACAGCCTTCCCTAGCCCTGGGGTCTCAGTGAAGCTACTCTCCACTCCCAGCTCTGTGCAGCAGGAAAGCAGACCAGGCCCGGCTCCTGCACTAAGAAGACAGAGGGGCTTGTCAACAGGGGTCACCTTTAGCAAGGACATTAAAGGACAGGGATGGGTGAAAAGAGGTTTCGAGGATTGACAAAGCCTTTGAAACCCCCAAATCTGTTAGGAGCTGGTGAAAGAAGGAGGAGGCTGAGAACCAGCAATTGGCTTTTGACACCTTTGAGTTTCCCGAGTGAGCACAGGCAGCAAAGGCCTTTATGGTTTCTCCAAGGTCAGCAGTGAGGATGCAGCCAACCCGGAGGGAGCTGCTGATGGAGGAGGTGGGAGGGGGAGGAGGGGGGAGGGGGGTGGAAAAGAGCGGGGAGGAGCAGGGCAGAGACTGACAAAACCCAGGCAAGTCGGCTCCCAGGGGACAAGGCTCTGGAAAACAAATTTGGAAACACTATCCCACAAGATCTCCATTGAAGACATTAAGCCCAGAGGCGCAAAGCGACCCACTGTAGAGAGGAGGTTGGAGCAGGTATCTTAAAGGCTCAGCCGTTCTGTGAAATCAGAACAGCTTGAGCCAAAACAGCTCATGAAGAGATAAGGGATTAAACCAAGCTTGGAACCAAGTTAAGGTGAGGGAATCTCTAACATTCTTGAGGTCCCATAGGAAGAGGTTTGTTCAACTTAGGAATGAGCTGTGAAAAGCAGAATTCCACACTGCGGGTCCCTGTTGAAGCATAAAAAACCCAAAGTTCTCCCATTGGCCATTTGGGGAAATGGCATGTGGTCACATTTCTTCTGTTACAGGGCTGGCAACACAGAGAGAATCCCACATTCCTTTGTTTGTGGTCACACCCCAAAATGCCAGGGTGTTGTCAGGTTAGGGGCTTCAAAATTCACTGATAAAGTGAGTTCTTACTGGAATTCAAAAAGTAAACATGAGCCAGGGGTATTTTTATTGTACTTTTCCACCTAATGGTAAAGCTTTTTCATCTTGGATTGGATTCCAATTGCTCCCTGGGCAGTTTTGAAAAAATAAAAATGAAGCAGAGAAGTCTTCAGGCAGCTACAAGTAATAGAGGTGAAGATACCATTAGGAAGGAAGCTGCGGGGGGATGTGGGGCAGGTCTCTGGGTGCCTGGAGGATGCATGGGTCACGTATCAGGTCAGGGGCACTGAGATTTTATGCTGAACATTCAAAAAGTTACTTCCTGGAACACCACGTTTCACCCCAAGACTCCCCACCCAGGGTGTCAGGGATACAATCTGAGGTCCCCAGCAGAATTTCTCCAATTTTTCCGAATGTATTTCAGGTGAGGAAGTGAATTTTAATACTAGGCAGAGGGCCAGATCTTTGGGGCTCTCTCAGAATCCAGAGATGCTGAGAGAGACCTTGTGAGGCCCATCCTCCACCCCCTGTAGCACCGACCCCTGTTCATATATAAACATGAGCCAGTATTCTCTGCTTTTGTGTTCCCAAAGTATCGGGAACGATGCTATAGGACATTGCATTATTATTTGGGAGGATCTGGTGGCCTATGACCCTTCAGAACCAGGGAAGTAGGAAGATTCTTATCAATGGAGAGCTTAGAAATGAGCACTAGACTCGGATCCCTGAGCCCGTGGGGAAGGGGCTGGACACTGGTGGGGCAGGTGATGCTCTGAACCTCTGATTTTCTTAGCCCTTTATCTGACACCAAAGCCCATGGGAACCAAAATCTGCTCCCCTCAAACTGAAATGTGGAAAGACATCAATATGGTCTACTCCTAAAGGTCCACAGGTGATGGTCTCAGTTTTACCACACAAGGCTGCCTCTGGAACAGAGCTTGGAGAGCTGCTCTGTTGACCTGCATTGGTTTCCTTCTATGAAGCATGGCGGTTCCTTCCCTCTGTGTCCCGGGCTAGTGCTGCCTTTGTCACTGAGGGGTTGAGGAAGAGGAATAAGAATGGTGACTTCCTACCTTTCCTTCATCCTCTGCCTAAACATCACCCAAGAGATTTGAAGTTTGTCAGTATTGTCCTTCTGATAATACACAGAAGTGTGTATTGGTATGCAGAAAATTGAACAGAAACCCAAGTTACAACAGTTAGTGTTACTCAATTGGGGAAATAGAGGAGTAGAAGATTTGGGACAGACTAGAAAAAATGAAATGAGTGAGTTGGGGTAATTCCAGATTTAAATTAATTTAATTGTTTTAATTAAATTAAAACAAAGATAAACTCAAATTTTAATGTCTTCAGAAATTTATCTCTATCTCCTGACCAGCTAGATGAAGGTATTTGAGCAGTCACAGTGTGGCAGTCAGGGCACGTGGCTCCTCCCACCTTGTGGTCCAGCTCTCTCCAGGGCCTGAGGCAGACAGCGTATGCACAAGGCATCCTGAGTTTCTAAATGCCTCATATTGGAAGTGACACACATCATCTCCACTCTCATTCCTGTTCCAGTTCTTTACTGATGCATAACAAATCACCCCAAACTTAGTGGCTTACATCAATGACAAGGTTCTTTTTGCCCATGAACTGGCAATTTGGACAGGGCTCAGTGGGGACCGCTTGTTTCTGCTCCATTTGGTGTCTCCTGGGATGGCTTGAAGGCTGAGGGCTGGAGTAGTTGGCCAACTCACCCCCCTCTATCGAAGGCTAGCATCTGCGGGTACGTCAACTGTGGCTGTAGCCAGAACATCTACACTTGAATTTGCCTTGCGGCTGCTGGGCTACCTCAAAACCTGGTGCCTGCATTCCCAGGGTGAGTGTCCCAAGATGACTGGACAGAAGCTGTATCGCCTTTTATGACTTGGCTTCCTAAGCCTCACGAGTCTACCCAGATGGAAGGGTGAGGACACAGACCCCACCACTTGATACAGGAGTGCAGCATCACATTGTAGGACGTGTGACACAAGCCCTCTTGGTGTGGCTGTCTTCAGATAACACAAGTGGCCACAATTCCATCAGTGAGAACCAGTCTCGTGAGGCCATCTAGATGCAAGATGAGCTTAGGAAATATAGCCGTAGTTGGGCAGCCGCTTTAAAGTGACAGTGATGGCAGGAAAGCCCATTTGGGTTGTAGCTAGCAGGCCACATGCAATAAGGAGCTTCTCCATGTCATGAATGGGCCCCCTGTAATGCTCACGGGTCCAGTCAAACAGAGACATCTGTAGAGACACTTTGTGGGGTGTTGGCAGAGAAAGCAGAGCCATGCTGTGAGCCTTTGAGGTTCTGCTTAAGGAGAAAGTGTGACCACATGCTGCCCAGGCGGCATCCTGACACTTTCCATCTTTAACACAGTCTAGTGGAATCAGCCAGGCTAGACGGACCTGGGTTCAGCTGAGCAGCTGCAGAAACATGGCAAGTGGGACACTCGGTCACAGGTTCTGCCCTCTCCTGCTGTTCTCCCTGCTCATCCTCTGGCCCCCTTATTCATAGAGCTGCTCTGATTTCCTGTGGAAGTAAAGCATCACAGTGATGCAAGGAAGGCTCTAGAACATTCATTCCTCCTTGTATTTGACAAATTTAATGAGCACCTACTATGTGCCAGACTCTGGGCTGAGCCCTGGAGAAACACTGTGAACTAGACTGACAGGAGGCAAGGGACCCCCCGGCAGGCTTTGTGCCTGGTTTCAGCTGGAGTCTGGTGTGTGTGTGTTGTGCTCAGAAAGACAGGTGGGTGGGTCACAAAGCATCTAGTGACTTCTGCAGCAGACTGGTGGTGGGTCAGTTAACCTAATTTAACCGCCTAACTGGTAAACTACACGCTCCCTATGTCAGATGTGTAAATCAATGCTGACAGATGACATGATAGGGCTATCCTTGCCGTACACTTATCTGGAGGCAATTAATTGTAACAGTCTGGAATGGCATTTGTGCCTTGAAATACAGAGGCAGCTGAAGAAATTCTGTATGTACTGCTGCAACTAATTTGCATTTAATTGTAATCAGAATTCATTTAGGGTCCTGGCAGCTGAGCCACACTGCGTGTCAGCCAGACACCTCAGCGGATCATGAAGTTTACCCCTTGAGTGTTTCAGGGATGTTGACTGCATTTGTAACAAGTGGCATTTTGGCATCCAAGAAGCGTCCTTCCTCAGAAATGAGACAAACCATGAAAGAAATGTCAAAATCTGGAATGGAGAAAATTGCTGAGTGCCTCTGGAAAGTCTTCCCACCCACCCTTAAAAAAAATCCCAGATCTTTCACCCACCCTTTCAGCTGTAGCTGTGGAGCTAAAGCATATTTTGCTAAATTGGCAGAGAATGAGTGGTATTTAACAAAGAACACATCAAATGTGGGACAACTTCATAGGAAGGGCTTAGCAGGAAAAATAAAGACAAGAGCCCAAGCCCTTGTTGGTTTCGATGCCTGTCAGGGAAGACTTCATTGGTCATTGAGGGAGATTAATTGTTTTTCTAGGAAGTTGGAAGCCACAGTACAGGATGTGCCTCATTTGAGTATATAAGAAGTGGTCATAAAATCAAAACACTTAAGCAATATTCAAAAGCAGGGCGTCTGCATTCAGTTGCGTGCTGTCCCTTTCTAAATACTTATCATGGGTGGCTCTAGACTTAACCTGACTGTGTCATTACTCAAAACATTATTGTAATTCCTCTTCAGAGGCTGAAGCACATTCTCCTTGAATACTTTAGCTCTAAAATAATTTAGAGCCAAATCTGGGGAGTAAGATAGACATGCAAGCTGTGTTACATTTAATGTAGATGTGTGTGTGTGTGTGTGTGTGTGCGCGTGCATGTGCCATATGCAGTGAGAATGGTTTTCTTATGTGGAAATGCTGAAGCCATTTCTTGAGGAGTGCTACGCCACTTGTTTGAAAGATACTGGCATGGCTGGAAGATGTCTATGGCCTAACATCTCCCATGCTTATTTGGCTGTGGGGTCCTTTCTTTATATATCTTTATTAACAGCCCATGTAACCACTGTTCCTCAAAACGTCCTTTGGGAAATGCTGACTACAGCAATTACAAGGAAAAGGACACACAGGAATGCTCAGGAAGACAGAAGGGACTTCTGGTGAGACAAGGTAGATTGACCTCATATATCTCTTTTTTCTCTCCCAATATGCCAGCGAAGGGATACAAAAGGTAAATTCTCAAAGGCGGTAGAAGATGACAGTGGGCGAAGGACTGCAATACATTCCTGGGAATGAGAAGCCCACAGAGATAGCAAAGACTTAGGAGAGCAGAGGGAGCTAAAACCTAGATTCCTGAGATGAGATACTATAGAAAGGTGAGCTGATTTGTACCCAGAGAGGCTCAGAACCGGGAGGTACAGGATACTGCTTTGAGACATAGTTTGTGGATGAGATGCTGTTATAGATTGAATGTTTGTGTTCTCCCCAAATTCATATGTTGAAACTCTAACCCCCTGATGTGATGGTATTAGGAGGAGGAGCCTTTGGGAAGGTCATGAGGGTAGAGCCCTCCCCAATGGGATTAGTGCCCTTATAAGAGTAACAAAGGAGCTGTTTTCTCCTCTGCTCTCTGCCAGGTGAGGACTCAACAAGAAGTCAGCATTCTCACCAGAACCTGACCATCCAGGCACCCTGATCTCAGATGTCCAGCCTCCAGAACCATGAGAAATTTCTGTTGTTTATAAGCCACTCGGTCTATGGTATCCTGTTTTAGCAGCCTAAGCAGACTGAGAAAGGTGCTAAAATAGGAAAGCAGGTAGAACATCTATGTGAAGAAAGGTTCCCCAGGCACATTCCCTTCTCTCATGCCCCCCTCCCATTGAGAACTAGATGTTCATTCTTCTTTGGGGAAACTGAAGCTGAGAGGCTCTGAACTCCAAGACATCAGACAAAGAGATAGAGGGTGGGCAATGGAGAAGGACACACCTGAAAACAAGGAGATTAAGTAAATGCATTTATAATGTATGATGGCCTCAAATATCCCCTTCCCCCACCCAGCTTCTATAGGACTGCTAGCCAGATGTCCCAAAAGCAGGAGGTCAGATGATAAAAAATTTCTCCATGGAGGAATTTGAGGGCCCCAAAGAAATGCCTGCATGTATTGACATTTGGGAATCCTTCCCGTAAAAAGGCTGGATTGCTGTTTCATCATCTTAGAGTAAATCCCACTATTTTGTCCTGGCCATCGTCACTCATGCCAAGTGAGGCCCCATCAAGCTTTTAGTACCTCACCTTTAAATCTGAAAAACTGCTAAAGCTTGGCGAGCATCTAAGGAAAACCTCCATCATGACGGACAAAATAAACAAAAACAACGAAGCCCAGAAACAGTGACACTGATGAAAACAAGAGATAAGGTAGGGAACAGAAGAAAATGTAAAAATCAAACAAACAAACTTGCCATCAATATACTTGCAAGATAAGAGATGCTTTTGCATCCATGAAACTAGAACACATTACTATAAAAAAGAGAATGAGACTCACACACTCACAAAGCACAGGCAGCAAAAGGGAGAAATATAGATAAATTGGACTTCATCGGAAGTTTTGTGTATCAAAGGACACTATCAGTGAAAAGACAACCCACAGAACAGGGGAAATATTTGCAAATCACATACCTGATAAGGATTAATATCCAGAATATGTAAAGAACTCTTAAAACTCAACAAGAAAAAAACCAAACAACCCAGTGTAAAAATGGGTAAAGTTCTTCAACAGGCATTTCTCCAAAGAAGATATACAAATGGCCAAAGAGCACATGAAAAGTTACCTAACATTGCAAATCAAAACCACAATGTGGGGACTTCCCTGGTGGTCCAGAGGATAAGACTCTGCTCCCCCAGTGCAGGGGGCCCAGGTTCGATCCCTGGTCGGGGAACTAGATCCCACATGCATGCCATAACTATGAGTTCACATGCCGCAACTAAGTCCACATGCTGCAACTAAAGATCCCGAGTGCCGCAACTAAGACCTGGCACAACCAAAATAAATAAATATTAAAAAAAAAAAAACCCACGATGTGATACTATTTCACGCCTGTTAGGAGGACTCTTATTTTTTAAAAAATCAGAAAATAACGAGTGTTGGTAAGGATGTGGAGAAACTGGACATCTTGTGCATTTAGAAAGGTAAAATGGTGCTGCCACTGTGGAGAATATTATGGCAGTTCCCCAAATTAAACAGAATTATCATATGATCCAGCATTCACTTTGGGATATAGACTCCTGACAACGGACAGCAGAGACCTGAACATGTTTGTACAACAATGTGTACAAAGATATTTGTACACCAATGTTCATAGCAGCATTATTCACAATAGCCAAAGGCAGAAACAACCCAAATGTTCATTGACAGACGAATGGATAAACAAAATATGGATATACGTACAATGGAGCATTACTCAGCCTTACAAAGGAATGACATTCTGATACATGCTACAACATGGAAACTATTATGTTAGGTGATGTAAGCCAGGCACAAAGGAATAAATATTGTATGATTCCACTTATATGAGGCACCAGAAAGTAGAATGGTGGTTGCCCACGGCTGTTGGGTGGCAGGGTGGGGGGATGAATGTGGAGTTATTGTTTAATGGGGACAGAGCTTTAGTGTGGGATGATATAAAAGTTCCAGAAATGGATAGTGGTGGTGGTTGTACAATATTGTGAATGCACTTGATGCCACTGAATTGCACATTTTAAAATGGCTAAAATGGAAAATGTTTGTTACATGTATTTTACCATAATTTAAAAGAAAAAGGGAAAATATAAGGACAAGAAAGAGACCGTGGAAATTAAAACTAACTAATGTTCTTCTAACATTTTATTAGAAAAATTAGAAGACAGGAACTATCCCAGAAAAAAAAATAAAAGGACAAATGGAGAAAAGGAAATGAAGAACTAGAAAATTATAGACTGAATCAGGAAGTTCTGCATCTACGTCACAGGAGTTCCAGAAACAGAAAATAGAGTGAATGGAATGCATAGATTACAAAAGGATTAATACAAGAAAATTTCCCAGAACTAAAGGGCATGATGTTGTCTAGATCAATAGGGCCCATGATGTGCTCAGAGCAACACACTGAAGGCTGAAGAAAGACTCACACAGAGGACAGCATCATGAAACCTGGGTAATAAAATGACCCTAAAAGATTCCAGAAAACAGGTCACACACAAAGGACTGGAATGGGGGATGGGGACAGCACTGGTGTCTCCACAGTGACACGGAGAGCCTGGAGACGTGGATCAATGCCTTCCATGCGCTGGGGAAAATGATTTCCAGCCTAAAATTCTAGGCTCAGCCAAGTTCGACAAGAATGTGAGCATAACATTTTTGCAGGCTGAATTGAATTCTTGTAAGATTATTTGTTCCCTAAGGCTCTGCTCTGTAGGCCTGTCAGACTAAGAAACGGTCTTTGCCATCAAACACTTTATAAAAAACGTTTTCAGTTCCTCTGTTCCCTTTTCTTAAATTTCAGCTTTATGGAGGTATAACTGGCATATAGAATGTAAGATATTTAAGTGTACATCATGGGGATTTGACGTGTGGGTACCTGGTGTCATCTGCTCCTAAGACAGCATGAGAGTCTGTCACAGCAGGGAAGGAGTCCAGAGAAGTGACAAGTGACTCAGCTTCCTTTCTTTATTCTCCTGGTTTTGAGACCCTGTGTCCTTGGCCTCTGACTTCCTGTTTCTTGGTTTACTCTCTCCTTTGGCAGGAGTACATCCTCCAACAGCTTCCTAGGGAAATGGAAAATTTGAGGCCCTACATACTAGCAAAGTCTTTGTTCTACAGTGAAACTTATTGGACAGTAAATAATCTAAGAAACAGAGGACCCCAAAGTGGAGCAGTCCCAGGAGGACAGGTGCTCAGTTAGGCATCTCCCAGGAAGCCCAGGCCATGTCCTAACAGAACTGTGGTTGGGGGGGAGAGATGGATAAGTGTATGACAGGAGCACATATACACATGTGACAGAATTACTGGAATATCTGGAGAGAAACTGGGATCCATACAAAGAAAACCAGGCAAATGAACTGAATGGAATAATCATTAACAACAGGAAGAGAATTGTGTAGGAAAGGAGTATTGACCTGTGTGCTAATGCGCTCAGTAGTGAATGGTAATTGTATAATGGTACCCAACTGACTACTGATATAACTCAATACTGTGATAAACCTGCACTGGGAGGGTGGGGGAAGGCAGCAGGGATACGGGGCATGAGAGGTAAGTTCTTATATAGCATGGTGGCATTTAAAGTTAATGTCCAAATTGACAAATCAAGAATTAGAAATAGCAATATATTATTTAGAAATATAACTGTAAATACTTGAGGGAAATCAAAAGAGTTGATTATAGTTAACTCTGGGGACCATGCCTAGATCATTTGACTGGATTTTTGCAAATATCTGTTTGATATAAATTAACCAGAGTATTCTCAATTTATGAAAATTTACGAAATAGAAAAGTCCTTTGAAAGATAAGGTTGTGGTGATTTGCATATTAAAATCCGAGACACGCTTGTATGGGTTGAGCCTCCTAAAGACGTCAACTGACTGCGCTTGTATGGAGGTGATGCACGGGGGCCCGCGGTGCACAGGTGACTGGCACAGCCCGGGAAAATCACAGTGCCCTCAGCAGTTCATTTTGGAAATTTGAAATTTATAATTGATAAGCTCTGTTATTCTCTTCTCACTCACTTTTTACCTCTAATGTTGCATGATGACATAGGGTAGCTCAGGTACCTGATGGTTAAGGGGATCAAGCCCATTTCAAAGATAGCACCAGGTACCTGGTAATTCTGACTGCAACCCTCCAAATTATTCAATTAAATGCATGCTTATTGAATTCCTACTCTATTGAAGGCATGATCCTTGGGCTAGATAAACAAATACGAGCACAATACCATCCCTGATGTCAAGGGAGACATGGACATGGTTACTCATAAAACCAAAGCTAGACATTTAAAATATTTTAATAGACAATTTGGGGAGAAAGTTAATTTTTAGAAAGTGCTATAGGGACAATGTCTTAGCCTGGGTTCTTTGCAAAACAGAGCCTGAGGCAAAGCTTATGTGCCAGTACCTAGGGGTGTTCTCCCAGGGAGGTCTGTGCCTGGAACAGTCCATGGGTGTGTGTGTTTGGAGTGGGTTGGCAAGATATTTCTCTGATGGCTCTTGCTTGTCTTGCTTCTCATTAGTCAAAGTTTGCTCTAGGTGGGACACCACCTGCCCTGCCAGCTTTCGAGCAGGTGAGATCCAACCTTCGGAGTCTGGAAGGGATGGGAGAAGCAGGCCCTCCATGGGGGGCTGCTCAGGTGGGGCCAACGACTGGGCACCAGACTCTGCATTGAGCTATCAGCTGAGGGTCGGGTCATGGAGGGTGGACTGGGGTGCAGGAGGAAAGAAAACCTGGGTCAGTACAATAAAGTATATTTCTTTTCCCACTCCCAAGCAATCCCATCCTCTGAGAAGTAACTGCTGTAAACAGCCTAGCTTGTAAATATTAGCAATTCTGATTGTTGGTCAGGAAGCGTGATGTCATTTTTTCTTTTTGGTCTAAATAAAGGAAAACAAAATCTCTCTCAGATCAGGGTAAATAGTCTTGGCATATGAGTTTACTGGAAGACTGTAAGATCCCTGAGTGTCTTTTTCCTATAGCCATGGCACTCAGGAAATGTTGGTTGAGTGAACAAGTGAATCCATACATTCCCGTTGATTTATTAGATGAACAGAACTTACAGGAAAAAAAAAAATCATACCATCTGGATCACCTGTTCTCAAACCTTAGTGCCCCCAAGATGGAAATTTGCATTTTTTAAAGCAAGTTCTCAAGGTGATCCAGCTGCAGGTGGTTTGTGGACCAAAATAAGAGCAACACTGCTGAAACCTTCTGGGGATTTGTGGCTGTGTGGATGAGACCTATAGAAAAATATCACACTTCATGTTTACTTGCAGCAAGGGCCACACCTAGAGGGCACACCTGCAGACACCACATTTTCCTTCCTATCCGTGAGAGGTTGGAGTGGCATTTTCTACAGAAAAAGGAACTTGATTGTGATGGTAACAAACAACTTGTAAACCTGCAGAGTGTAGAACTGTCTAAACAGTGTGGCTCAAGCAGTGCCGAGAGTCCTATTTCTCTGCCTAATAACCGCATTCCCTAGGACTGAATTTCATAAGCATTCATTAGGCACTGATGTTGTATCAGGCCCTGTGCTCGGTTCTGGAGACAAAAGGTGTTTAAGACATAAAACTGTTCAAGTCTTAAAAGCTTCCCCTGCGTCTGCACTTCCTTTGGGTAAAAATGCAACCATGTTCCCTGAGAATTTAGTGGCCAGACCGGTGAAATAAGCAACGGTGAGCAGGTAAAGGCTGCTAACGTGTGAACCTCGGCAAAACACTTTTGTTCACTGATGACAGTTTTTCACATCCCAGACGGCGAGAAGCTTTGCTGTTTGATTCACTTCAGTGGGAATGCACGGCCGCTCTTGCCTGGAGGCTCCGAGTCTGTGGGTCACTTTGACACAGGGAAGCAGCCTTGGTGCTGCTTCCATTTGAAGACAACATTCCACAGTTATCTCAACTTGGCAGTTTCCAAGGAAACAGGACCCTGAGTCTACTTCTTAGCACTGCTGGTAATCAGACTGTGATGTTCCAACACAACCTAAATAAAACAAGTTTCTGATGGCATCTGGCTGAGGCTACACAGGGTGCCTCCCAGGGCAAAACCACAGCTGGGAAATGATGGGGACCTCCCTCCTTGGAGCGATCACTGCTTTTCTTACCTAATGACAATGTTCCCAATGACTCCTGCAGCCTCACTTCATCCTTCCTCCCCGTGAGTAACTACTGCTCTCCCGGTTTCTAAACTGCCTGCAGCATGGCAGCCTCCAGTGCAAAGAGGCTCCCTCTTTCCCAGTCCCTCTTAAAAATCATCCTCCATCGCCCCAACTCCTTCTTGATGAGCGGCCCCACGTCTCCTGTGGTGTTCCATCCCCCTTGGTGTAGCAAGTTATGAACCTAAATTTGTTTGGCTGCAGGTGTGTCCCTGGTGGTCTTTATCTGATGGGCTTTATCAAAGGGCAAGGATTGGCAAAAATGAGATTCTTTCCCTCTCCATGGTGCACTGGTAAATGTTTTACAGGATTTCAGTAAAAGAAAGGAAAAGGAAAAAGCACTGATTTGTAGTGTTTGCTCATTTCTGTGATGTAAATATTCCCACTCTGGTCAATTTCAAGCTACTAGTATGACTTCACTGAACACTTAGTTGGGAAGAGGCTTACATAATCAGCTTTCCGGGGTCTGTACCAGTGGGCTCCAGCACGTCTCTGCCACCTTCTCACCCGTCTTCCTCAAGCAACAACCTTTTTTTCACTCACTGAGTTTTGCAGAACTTGTTCTCCGTGGAATAGCTTATGATTTTTTCTTTCCCTGCATTTGTGTGAGGAATCTGACACCTGGCTGGCTGATTTGTAAGCAAGTCCCGAGGAATGTCATGGCTGAAATAGAAACTCACTGACAGAGAACTTGCATATAAAAGTGGGCAAACAGCAAAGAACCCAGAGTTTCAGAGACCAGTAAATGTACAATCGTTTGTCATGGTCAGTTGCTTCACTGAAGGTGATTTCCTGGTGAAGGCAGAGGGCAAATGATTTCGTCCTGGTGGAGAAAAACACCCCCTCTTAGACAGCAACACTAGTTTATCTTTCTTTGGTCTGGGCTTAATCTACCAAACCTATAGTGAGACCTGCCTTTTTTTTTTTTTTTTAAATCCTACAAAGAAAACGATCTTTGTGGAATACCCATGAAGTAATTATAGATAATGGTCCACGATCTGGAAGCTCACAAGTTCAGCCACTTGCCTGAGAAATGAATTCCCTATCTGCTACTATAAGACCTCATTATGTGCTGTACTGGTGAATTGATAATGAAAAGACTTAAAAAGTGTCTGATCCAAAAGAAGCTCCTTTCTTAGCCTGACTGGCCTCCAGAGAAGGGCCCTAGGGAACTCAATGCAAATTTCAAACAAGATTACCAGCAGCTTCTTATCATCCCCTTGGAATGCTGGGAATGTGGGAACTGTGAAAAGCCTGCAAAAGATGGAAATACCATAGTTAAAGGGGAAAAAAAGAGAACTTTTCAATTTGATGAAAAGAAAGAAAATGATTTAAGGTAGGCTGAGAAGATTGATATTATTTTTCTAAAAAGGCATAAGCCCTTTTGACAAGACTACAAAGAAAATAGATCTCGGGCTTCCCTGGTGGCGCAGTGGTTGAGAGTCTGCCTGCCGATGCGGGGGACACAGGTTCGTGCCCCGGTCCGGGAAGATCCCACATGCCACGGAGCGGCTCGGCCCATGAGCCATGGCCGCTGAGCCGGCACGTCCTGAGCCTGTGCTCCACAACGGGACAGGCCACAACAGTGAGAGGCCCGCGTACCGCAAAAAAAAAAAAAAAAAAAAGAAAGAAAACAGATCTCGCTTTAAGTCAGTACTTTGCTCAGCAGATCTATGTAGTATCTTGTGCTGAGGATACCAAAATGAAGTTCACTGTCAACTGAAGGAGAAAAGTATTTGAGTTAGCCACTTGCTTCTTTGCTCTCAGATCCAATCTTAGACCTTTCCCTGAAAGCTTCAGGTCACGTTCAAGGTAGTAGGAGCACCAGCAGGAGAGTGGACGATGGGTGTTAAGGAGATGCCAGGATAGCCATCCCCCTCTCTCTCTGCTTTGGGTGGTGACCCAGGGGTGCCAGCTCCCATGAACCAGATCTGGCCAAGTAGCCTTGGCTTCTGGGCTCTGATAGCAGCTCCTTTTCCCTTTGTTCTTTCAGCCCCTGGAGGTAGCTAGCAGCTGTCCAGTGTAATTAAAATCTGCATTGCCTCACTGTCCCCTCTTGGGCTTGTCAACCTTCTCAGCACCTTTGTCACTAGTTTATTGCATTGAATTCCTCCTGTTGAACTTCCTGGAATGACCTTGATTTTCTTGTCTGCAGGCTGACCAATAAAGAAAGTAAACAAATAGTTATAAAGTTCACGTGATGTTGCTAGAAACGGTCTGTGCATAGTGCTATGGGGACCTAGATGGTGGCTCTCTCTCACTTGTGGGGACCAGGAAGGCTTATACTAAGTGGGAAATTTGAGTTGCAGTTCCAAAAATGAGTTGGAAGTTCCAAGGCAATCAATCGAAGAGGAGGAAGCAGGAGGAAAGAGAGTATTCCAATTGTCTGCAGAAAGCATGGCAGGGTGACAGAAGATGGAGTTTTAGAGGGATGTCAAATAATCAAAAACCACTGATGAATGGGTCAAGCACAAAACGAGTAGCCTACTTGGAGGGTGGCTATTTGGATTCCAGTTTCTATGACTGGAGATGTCACTCTGGCCACAGAAGCCTTCAATTCCCCAGGACTCGGGATGGGAGAAACCACCTGGGAAATAGATGGAAACATCAATACTCTATTCATTCTACCAACACAAAGGACCATTTGCCTAGTCGGCACCCACTGGGGGAACTTTAAACTGTGTGCTTAATGTGATACCTATGTTACCTAAAGTCTCTAAGCTGCAAGGCACTCTCACTGAAAATCTGATAGTGACCTTCTGGAAGATTCACTTGCTTGCCTCCGTTCTATTGCGGGGTGGAGAGGCAGAAAGAAAATTCCTAAGTCACTGCTTGCAAACAGCCCAGAGCACATCTGTTAAGCCTTTTTCCTTTGATAACAACACAAATATGTCTAAAATTTAGTTTTTACTCCCTCCCCAAATATGCACATGCCAAAGGCAACCGTGGCCTTTCTGCTGGGGGCAGTCACAGCTTCCAGTTTGGGAAACAAATGTTGAAGCCTGCCACTGACACCACCCGGATTAAAGCAGAAGGATCCGCTTGCCTTCAAGGATGATATTTACACTTCTATGCCATAATGCGTCTTTCTTTCCCAGCACAGCAAATTTTCAAAGATGCTTCCCGTTCACTTATGACTAAATCCTTCCATACGACTCGGTGAGGCAAATGGAGAGAGTGCAGTTACTTGCCCAAGAGCTTTTAATAGACTTCTGTCAAGAGCAGAGATGGCACCCAGGTCTCTGTTTTTGGCAGGAACACTTTCCCCAGTCCTTGTGCGGATGGGGTGCCTGCTGTCATAGCAAGTTTCTGTGCTGTAGGAGGTCCAGGGTCAACATTCCATAAAAAACACAGAAGCTACCTGCTTAGCCCTGGTTTTCCCTTAGGCTACATTTAGGAGGCAACATTCAAAGAGAGATGTTCAAGCCCTCAAGGAAAGGGCTTTCCTTTCTCACTACCAACCACCTGACCCCAAGAGAAATGCCCTTCTGACCCCTACTGGCTGTGGTGGCACACACGTTGAGCAAGCATAGAGAATCATTTCAGAGCTGATATCAGAATACTCTCCTAAACACTCTCCTGCTATGATGGGACGAAAAGGTTAAACATAGGGAAGGTTGACTCAGTCCTGATTAAACAGGCTGGGAAGACAGAAACAAATAATCACCCTGTGCGTAGCAATAATGGAGCAACAAAGTAAATATTAAGGCAGAGGCTTGCTATCAATATTTAACTAGCAAATTAATGTACAGAGGATGCACTTTGGAGAATACAAGGGTGACCAGAGACACAGAAATGGCTCAATTATAATACACTGTCACAGTCAGGGAAGAGGAAGGGGCTGTCTGCATTGTTTAACCCAAGGTTATGGACGCCCAACAGAGGTAATCAAAGGTGATTAAGCAGGGGGATGATGATGTGAGATAATTCTAGGCTCATTAGCATAAAGAATTTGTTGAGAGAAAGGAATAGAGAACATGCTGTAAATTCTGGTCTAGAGTTCTTCCCTACGACTCCTATATGTTTGTGTCTCCCTCATCAATAATTCTCTTAGGTTTTCTTGGTCCTTTACTCACTCAACTAGGACAAAGGATCTTAAGGAACACTTCACATCTTGGGGCAACGCTTCCAACCATAACTTAGCCTAATGTTCCTGCCTTGTGTTCATGCAACCAAATCTATTTCTTAGTTTATTACTCTCTAACCACTTCTCAGAATGAGGATATTGTCAAAGTATTGTACACAAAATATTTTTCACGGGTAAATAAGTGTGGGGCCTTCTGAATTAAAGATTAAAGTGTGCATTAGCATATCAAAGCAGCCGTGATTCTTAAAGAGGGATGTAGTTGTATATAGCATTTCCAGGAAACATCAGTCCTGAAGAATCCTTTTTTGGAAGTATCTTAAATACCCAAGATTCCATGGAAGAGTTTCGGTGAAGGACTTTTCTCTCCTGTTTGTCTTCCTCAATCAGCCGACCAATTTCAGTTACCCTGTTCCCTCTACAACCTTCGTTCCTCTTTCCTTCATGTTTGGGGTGAGATGGCCACCAGCTGATTTTCTGAGGATCTTTGTACCAGGAGTGAAAATGCCTGAGGCATCATCTGGAGACCCCCACTCTCCAGTGTGCAAGGTGACTGCACACTCCAGAGCCTTCCCCAGAGCAGTGAGCCCGTGAATGTACCTTATCCTTAGAAGTTAGAATAACATGCAGACACTTCGGCACCTAATAAATTAAAAAAACATTTTTCCTCAATAGGAAATGACAAATTTCAATCCCACTGGGACAGCACCATATTCTGATATCATTTCTCTAAGAGCTAATGAAATGTGAACCTCTAGGATGCCAGGAACTCAGATGATCACATCTCCATGATTTAATATTATAAGATCCCTGAATTTTCTCTTAGCTCCCTCTGAGATTTTGTTCTCTACTCCATTCTGAGTCTCACTAACAACTCCTCCAGGAGCTGCACAGAAACAGGGAAGCACGGTCCTTGAGACAGGGATTCATGCACCAAGAGATTAAAACAAATGGGAGAGAATTTCTGGGGTCAGCTTTCTCTAGAAGGAGCTGTGTTTCATTCCTACCTTGGCCACTACGGATCTGGATGAATTCTGCCAGTAATTCTATTTTCAAAAGTATTTTCCTCTTTATTAAGTTATTTATTAAACCTGTAATGATGCTAGTTTGTTCAGCAATTTGGCTTAAGTTTGAAAGCCCTATTTCTGTCATATCCTGTTATTTTATTTTCTAATTATATGTTTTTGTTTATTCACATTCTATATATAACATCAAGTAATTGTGAGTACATCTCTTTTGTTTCTTGATTTATGTTTTTTTCCAGATTGTGTTACTTTTTTTTTTTCTGTGCTGTTTTTGTGTTTTCTGTTATTTGTTTGCCTGGTGCCAAGATGCTTCTTTTTATCTTGTTTATGCTTAGATCACTCAGCCTGGACCTTCTCCTTGCTCTGATATACAATGGCTAATTCTTGACTTTCTTCCCACTATGTCTGACCTATAGTGTGAGAAAATGAGAAAGGAAAGAGGCAAGATCATCTTGGTTGGTGTGCAGTCTTTGTTAGCATATCTGGGCTCAGTTTTAAGATTTTGTTAAACATCCTAAGTTAGACATCTAATCAGGTACTAGATGTGATACTGGTTTAACTACAAAGGCCAAAACAGTGATTTAAATAACATAAAATTTGTATTTCTCTTATGTAACTAATTGAATGTAAGCCATCTGGTTTGGTGGCACAGACACATCAGGGATCTTGAATTCTTCTATTTTGTTGTCAAGCTTTCTATGCATTACAGTGGCACTCGGCTCTTATTGGCACATCCACATGCAGTCAGTTGAAGGGAAAAAGAGCAAGGAAAGGGCATAATTACTTTTTTAAAAGACAGGAACCTGAGGTTTGAAGCGTCACTTTCTCTCCCATATGATTGGCAAGAACATAGTCACATGGCCACAGAGTAGCAAGGGGGGCTGGGAAATGCAGTCTTTCTCCTGGGAAGTCAGATGGGCAGGTGAAATTTGGGGATTCTATCACTAAAGGAAGAAACTGATGAATGAGTTGGCTTTGCCACACCAGATATCCCATCACCTAATGGGGGGATGTAGCTCCTTCCCAGGATGGGGGTGCCCTTAGGCTTCAGATGGCTCCCCAATTCAAAGAGCTTCATGGAAACCTCCTCTCCCCATGCCACCAATTTCCCCTTTATTTTGGGAAACAAAATAGTTTTCAATAGTTTCCACTTCTCCTCACTCAAAAAAAGAAAAAGATGGGAACATCCTCTCAGTTTGAATAACTCAAGGTTTGGTGTTGTTAGTGAGCATCCTTGGGATTCCTTTGGCCACCCATGTGTGTCCTCCCTCCTGGGTGGGGGTGAGGAGCAGAATCAGGTGAGAAGCCAGGCTGTGCTGTACCTCCTTGTTGCTCCTGGCTGCTCTAGAGTTTTCTGTTAGTTTGGTTTTAGGTTTTGAAGTTTAGTGAAGTAGGTTGTAGTCATTACCATGTTTAATTGATTTTTTTGCTATACTAATCTCATTTTCACAGTTATCAGAAGAGAGAAAGTTAGTGACATAAGGGGCTTTTTTCAAATTACTGTTTTTCTCTATTTTCTCTTTTACTATTTATAAATCTCCTCCCAGCATTCCCTATCTCCGTCTTTGCTTAATTTTCTTCATTGCACTTATGTAATGCAGACAAAGCTCTATTCACCATTTTAGCTAAAAAGTCCCATAGTCTATCTCATTCATTGGCTATGTTCCTGTATTTCGTCAGCTTTTGCATTTTGCTATTGTACTTGTTTTTCTAGCCATACTCCTATTTTATTACTTTAAAAGTATCATGTTTTTATATAAAATGAAATTTTAGGAGAAGGGAAAACATTTATACTTTATCTTTTTGAACAGAAGGGTCAAAGCTAGGTTTTTGGAGAACCTTCAGTCATCCTCAAGCAATACCACTCAGGAAGAGGTCTGCTTTGCTAACTAATCCTGTGGTAGCCCAGCTGTGTTGCAAAAATTTATCACTGCTGTTGGCATCCCACAGGCTAAACATATATGCCATTTTCAACCAGGTATCTAGAAAGTTTGTCTTCCCACAATTGCTGGGAGATAGGCTTCTATGAGACCACAGATGATTTATCACTTAATAAATCCTATAAGGTGAGGATAAGTTCTAAGTTTAGCATTGATATTTCATATTATGAAAACATTACCTCTCTCTTTGATTGCTTTGTCATACCACCTGGACAAACATTTGAAAATTAGTAGACATATTATAATGAGGATAATAATCAAAATGCATCTCTGTATTATTCTCTGAATGTTTTTTTTTTTCTTAATGGTTAAAGCAGACATACAATGTATGTCTAATAGGCCACAAACAGACTGTTTTGGTTAGCCTGAAGTTCAAATTAAATCATGTATAAGCCAGAATGACTTCCCCATACCTCAATATGTGAACATTTCTTCCATCATTTTCCCCTTTTAATTGCAAATCTTTCCATAGAAAGCATTGATAATCAATATTTTTTCCAGCATTGCCAGAGTAGCTCAGTGGCCTGCTCTGGGTCCATTCATGTCCCCTTGTTGCTAGGCCTGCTTTTTGTTTATATATTGGCCTAGTTGTCCATGTTGGGGGGAAACTAATCAGGCATAACAAACAAGTACAGAGGTTTGCTGAAGGGGAAACATTTTATAGGCTATACATTTTAGCACTTATACCCAATTGTCACACAAGCATTGTACATGTGCTTTTAGCAGTAAACTTAAAGCCAGCAGTGATACACATCATAAGTAATTATGCTCTGTGATAACTTCATAAGACAATTTTTTTCAGTCCTGAACACTGGGGTCAAAAATATGATTTGAAGCAAAACAATAACTTTCCATTAGAATTCTTTAAATTTCTTACCCAGTTCAGCAGTATGATCTGAAAGTTACCAAATGTTTTCCATATAATATCGTACCAAATAATCTTAGTTACTTTAATATTCTTTTGTTTCTTTTTTGGCCATGTGGCATGGCTTGCAGGATCCTAGCTCCCTGACGAGGGACCAAACATGTGCCCTTGGCAGTGACAGCGATAAGTCCCAACCCTGGACCACCAGGGAATTCTCAACTTTAATATTTCTGAGATGCCTAGGGGCCCTTTGGAATACTCAAAGTTAGCTAGAGAAAGAAACTTACAATCTGTTATCAAAAGCAGTTCAATATTCCAGAAAAACTTTGTTCTCTCAACAGAGAGAGAAAACCAAATTCCAGTCTTATGCTAGCTTACTATATATAACAAAATTCATTTATCTAATTAAATTCAATCTAAATCAAACTTGACAATATACAAAATTCTTTTCTCAAAGTTCCTTTTTCACAAACCTTTTATCACTTTCTGGACCCATATTAATTTTTCACTTATTTTCCCCATATATAAGCAAAACAGCTCTAGGACAAAATACTTCTTTTTTTCTTCAAAAAAATATCTCCATTCTTTATACCTTCTCTTGCTGACAGCACATATCTTACTTGCTTCACACACTGAAATGCTTCCCTTATCATTTTAGTAGATTTAATTACATATTACAATTTTTAACCCTTAAAATCTTAACAAAACCAAGAAACAAGTAATTGAACTGTCTGTTATACCAGCATCTGTAAAAACTATTTTTAAGTAAACATCCCTGAAACATAATTACTCTGAAAGTGTTTATCCAAAAGCTTTTATCCAATTTATCTCTATGTTATTATTTATGGCAATATCACACATAGACATATGTGCCTCCAGACAGAGACCTCATAGCATTATCTTAAAACTTATTCATGAATCAAATATTTTAATACAGAGCTCATTAGTCTATTAATAACAGTTGGAGTAAGTTAAGTTTACAAACTTCAGTTTAAAATATCTTTCCTCCTTTTTTTTTCCTGGCTTGAAGTTCTACTAATTAACCCAAGGCTGAAGTCTCAGGCAAAGTGGGCTGTTTTTGTATTTCAAGGACATGATATGAGTTAACTTCAAGTTTTTTACTAGGAACTTTTGTTCTCATGGATTCAGAATTCCGAAATTTTTTTTTTTTTTTAATCAAGCCAGCTTTCTCTAACTGCATACGTGAAAAGAACCAGTTTTGGAATTTCAAAAGAGTTTCATCTTAACCAATTTTCTCCAGAGTCTAAAGAATACTGTTACCATACATTGTTAAAAAATTTATCTTTCTTTTTCTTTAGTCATAATCTCATAGCTAAAATTTTTCTAATAAATTGAACCTGAATTTCTCATTTTACAAAAGACAACAAAGATACCAATCACACAAATGGAATATACATTCACACACCACAAGACAGAACTGTCACAATCCTCCAAGACGACCGATACTGTGTCCCAAACAAACACGTCCCCAACATAAATGGTCCTCGACGTCAGACACACGTCAGAACCAATTGGCAAAATGCCCAACAGCGCTTCGTGCTCATAAATGGTCCTCGACGTCAGAACCAACTGGCAAAATGCCCAACAGCACTTCGTGGTCACAAATGGTCCTCGACGTCAGACACACGTCAGAACCAACTGGTAAAATGCCCAACAGCACTTCGTGGTCACAAATGGTCCTCGACGTCAGACACACGTCAGAACCAACTGGCAAAATGGCCAAGAGCGCTTCGTGCTCAAAAGACAAGTTTGCCCGGGAAACACCAGTGGACTTACTTGGTCTTGGAGCTCGTCAGCATGTCCAGATGCATGTTTCCGTTCCACCAAGGAAAAGCGTACGTTGACAGCCAGTGCCGAGCAGGGGAGAAACAGGGAGGATCCCCCAAACACATGGATTCGGCAGCTGCTAGGAGCGTCCCCCCAAACCCCACTCCCGGGGCCAGCAAGCCTCGAGCGGCGGCTCCTCACAGCCATCCCGGCGCGTCATCATGGCGGCTCAGCTCGGGAAAACCCCGGGAGCAGATGTCGCGAGAGTGCAGCAGCCCCAGGTTGGGAGCCAGAAACTGTAACCGGAAGTGGGGTAGGGCTGCTCGCCGCTCTAAAGCCAATAAAGAGGCCAGGTTGGTGGGAAGGAAAGTTTGCTTTATTTCAGAGGCCGGCAGCCTGGCCGGGGAGGGGGCAGAGGCCTGTCCAAAGGCCCACTCCCCGCGCTGACAATCAGTGGGCAAGAGCTTTTCTAGATGCGGGGAGGGGGCTACACGCAGAAACAGCGCAGTCAGCTCTGACAGTCATCTTGACGTTGGTCATCGGAGGTCTGATCGGCATCATCTTGATTGTTTTAAGTACAGTTAATCTTCAGTTCCAGGGTTACTTTTTTCCCATTTCTTTGAGTCCAGTTCTCAGAACTGTGGAAACTTATGTCATGGCTACAGTCTGGACATCACGCAGTTAACTTCACCCACCTGGTGGGGCTTTCAACATCTATAAGACAGCTCACGGGAGCTGTTTCCCTTGTTTCTGTAATTTCTCACTTCTCTGATTAAACTTATTGTTTGGCTAAAATTTTTCCACAGACATAAGGCAGTCTGAGGACATGGTGGGCAAGGACCATAGGGTCCTGGTCCGTTTCAGTAGGGTGTGAAAGAAATGTCTTTTAAGAAAAAAATCTTGATATGTGAACCCTCCAAGTTCTTGCTCCATAACGAACTCCTGGTAGGTTAAACCTGCCCCTAAATTTTCCCCTCATTTCCCATTTCCATGAAAGTTCTCTTATTCCAACCAATCACCATGGCTCCTTTATTCAGCAAATATTTATTTAGCACTTACCGTGTGCCAGACACTATTCTGTATGCTGTGGAAACTGCAGTGAACTAAACAGATGAAAGTCACTGCCCTCATGGAATTTGCATTCTATTAGTGTAGATGGATAATAAAATAAATGAGTAAAGTATACAGTAAACAAAAAGGTGATAATTTCTATGGAAAGAAAGAAAATAGGGAACGGAGATGGGATAGGACTCTGGATATAATTTGACCTCCTTTCTTATGTTTTGGACACAAACTTTTCCCCGTCTCCCATCTGGACAGCTGAGATGCAGGAGGACTTTACAAATGACTAATTAGTACTAAAATGAATTAATACTAAGTGGCTAGTTATTAAGGGATATTCAAGTAGAAATACACAGAACATACTTGAAGTATAAAAAAGTGTGCTCCCAGGACTCACGGAGCCTGTCTCCTTTTACACACTGCTTCCTGACCTCCCTAGTCTCTGGACAGAAGGGCTGCAATAATTCCACAGGCCCTTAGCCCAGGTGCTGCACATCTTCTCTGCTGACCTGTCCCCACATGCAGGAGGCCCCTCGCAAGCCAACGTTCAGGAGTCTCATCTTTGACACGAGATGTCTCATTTTATTTGCCCGCTCCCCCTAAGTTACTCCTCTCCCTGAGCTGTGATTGGTTTCCAGCCTGAGAGGCACCTCACTGCCCCAGGTGGTGGGGGTCATGGATGATCTCGTCCGCCTTCTCCAGCAGGACTGCCCTTGTGGGTTGTGGCAGCGACACCCACTCCTTATGGGATATACATGCGCTCCCCACTTTGCTCAGAGCCTTCACAGTTTGGTGGGGCCATAGGTCGGTCTCAGGCAGCATTGAAGAAACAGTGAACAAACTTTCTCGTCTTCTCTGGCACAAAGGCTAGAAGCCCATGCTCTGACTGGCATTACAGCAAGAGGTGGAAACAGCCCAGATCCTTGAACAGAGCTGACATGCAGAGCTACCAAACCCATAGTAGACTCCGTGTGGGTAAAACATACACCTTTATGTGTTGAGCCACTACAACTGGAAGTTTCTTTCCTACCACAGCATAGTTAAACTAATACCCAGCCTATAATAGTCAAGTGAGATCACAGCGCTGGGCATTCCAAAGCATTCCGATAACACTTGACATTTGGCAACAAGGAGACCATTCCTTCACACGGAGGAGGCCGTGTGGGGCAGCATCTCAGATTACAAACTTTGGGTTAGACAGAACTGGGTTTGAATCTTGCAGATGCTACATACTAACTGGTTGTGAGACATGAGTCATATTGCTCAGCCTTTCTGAACCTCAGTTTTTGTAACCTCAATTCATCAGGTTGTTTTAAGGGTTGATGGAAACATCTAGTAAGGTTTGGTACACAGTAAGCACACAGAAAATCGTAGCAGTCATGATGATAAGGAGTTCAGAAGTTTACGTAGAGTAGATTCAATAATGTGCTCGCCGATTAGCCGAACCACACACATCTGATGTCCGAGCTCTGGGTGCTTAGGGAACAGAGAACAAAACCAAACTGGTGTCACTGCCTGGATCTCTCCAACCACCCAAACTTTCTAATAAATACATGAAAATAAATCAAAGGGATGATTTGTTATTTGGATGACCGAAAGGGTATTTCTTCTTACAACTCATAGGAATTTAGGTAACTTAAATATATATAAAATTAAAAGTTGACCCAAGAAAAATTATGTTTAAGACTCCAGATATAAGGTCTTTTTAGATAGAGGACATGAATCACAGAAATTTTGAAAATGATCTGAGGGTAATGATTGAATCTGCTTTAAATACATCGCGAGGAGTAGCTTCAAGATGGCAGCAGAGTAAGATGTGGAGATCACCTTCCTCCCCATAGATACACCAGAAATACATCTACACGTGGAACAACTCCTACAGAACACCTACTGAACGCTGGCAGAAGACCTCAGACCTCCCAAAGGGCAAGAAACTCCCCACATACCTGGGTAGGGAAAAGAAAAAAGAAAAAACAGAGACAAAAGAATAGGGACGGGACCTGCACCAGTGGGAGGGAGCTGTGGAGGAGGAAACGTTTCCACGCACTAGGAGCCCCTTCGCGGGCGGAGACTGCGGGTGGCGGAGGGGAGAAGCTTCGGAGCCGCGGAGGAGAGCGCAGCAACAGGGTTGCGGAGGGCAAAGCGGAGGGATTCCCGCACAGAGGGTCAGGGCCGACCGGCACTCACCAGTCCGAGAGGCTTGTCTGCTCCCCTGCCGGGGCGGGCAGGGCTGCGAGCTGAGGCTCGGGCTTCGGTCGGAGCGCAGGGAGAGGACTGGCGTTGGCGGCGTGAACACAGCCTGCAGGGGGTTAGTGCACCACGGCTAGCCGGGAGGGATTCCGGGTAAAAGTCTGGAGCTGCCGAGGAGGCAAGAGACATTTTCTTGCTTCTTTGTTTTCTGGTGCGCGAGGAGAGGGGATTAAGAGCGCTGCTTAAAGGAGCTCCAGAGACGGGCGCGAGCGACGGCTAACAGCGAGGACCCCAGAGACGGGCATGAGACGCTAAGGCTGCTGCTGCCGCCACCAAGAAGCCTGTGTGCGAGCACAGGTCACTGTCCACACCCCCCTTCCGGGGAGCCTGTGCAGCCCGCCACTGTCAGGGTCCCGGGATCCAGGGACAACTTTCCCGGGAGAACGCATGGCGCGCTTCAGGCTGGTGCAACGTCACGCCGGCCTCTGCCGTCGCAGCCTCGCCCCGCCTCCGTGTCCCTCCCTCCCCGCCCCCCCCCCCCCCCCCCCGCCTGAGTGAGGCAGAGCCCCCGAATCAGCGGCTCCTTTAACCCCGTCCCGTCTGAGCGAAGAACAGACGCCCTCCGGCGACCTACACACAGAGGCGGGGCCAAATCCAAAGCTGAGCCCCAGGAGCTGTGCGAACAAAGAAGAGAAAGGGAAATCCCTCCCAGCGGCCTCAGAAGTAGCGGATTAAATCTCCACAGTCAACTTGATGCACCCTGCATCTGTCGAATACCTGAATAGACAACGAATCATCCCAAATTGAGGAGGTGGACTTTGGGAGCAAAGATATATATATATTTTTCCCTTTTCCTCTTTTTGTGAGTGTGTACTTGTATGCTTCTGTGTGTGATTTTGTCTGTATAGCTTTACATTTACCATTTGTCCTAGGGTTCTGTCTGTCCGTTTTGGAGGGTTTTTTTACTATTTAAAATTTTTTCTTAATAATTATTTTTTATTTTAGTAACTTTATTTCATTTTACTTTCTTTTATTTTATTTTATCTTCTTTCTTTCTTTCTAATTTTTCTCCCTTTTATTCTGTGCCATGTGGAGGATAGGCTCTTGGTGCTCCAGCCAGGCATCAGGGCTGTGCCTCTGAGGTGGGAGAGCCAAGTTCAGGACACTAGTCCACAAGAGACCTCCCAGCTCCATGTAATATCAAACGGTGAAAATCTCTCAGAGATCTCCATCTAAACGCAAGACCCAGCTCCACTCAACGACCGGCAAGCTACAGTGCTGGACACTCTATGCCAAACAACTACCAAGACAGGAACACAAACCCATCCATTAGCAGAGAGGCTGCCTAAAATCATAATAAGGCCACAAACACCCCAAAACACACCACCAGACGTGGACCTGCCCACCAGAAAGACAAGATCCAGCCTCATCCACCAGAACACAGGCACTACTCCCCTCCACCAGGAAGCCTACACAACCTACTGAACCAATCTTAGCCACTGTGGACAGACACCAAAAACAACGGGAACTACGAACCTGCAGCCTGCGAAAAGGAGACCCCAAACACAGTAAGTTAAGCAATATGCAAAGACAGAAACACACAGGAGATGAAGGAGCAAGGCAAAAACCCACCAGACCTAACAAATGAAGCGGAAATAGGCAGTCTACCTGAAAAAGAATTCAGAATAATGATAGTAAAGATGATCCAAAATCTTGGAAATAGAATACAGAAAATACAAGAAACGTTTAACAAGGACCTAGAAGAACTAAAGAGCAAACAGTGATGAACAACACAATAAATGAAATTAAAAATTCTCTAGAAGCGATCAATAGCAGAATAACTGAGGCAGAAGAATGGATAAGTGACCCGGAAGATAAAATAGTGGAAATAACTACTGCAGAGCAGAATAAAGAAAAAAGAATGAAAAGAACTGAAGACAGTCTCAGAGACCTCTGGGACAACATTAAACGCACCAACATTCGAATTTTAGGGGTCCCAGAAGAAGAAGAGAAAAAGAAAGGGACTGAGAAAATATTTGAAGAGATTATAGTTGAAAACTTCTCTAATATGGGAAAGGAAATAATTAATCAAGTCCAGGAAGCACAGAGAGTCCCATACAGGATAAATCCAAGGAGAAACATGACAAGACACATATTAATCAAACTGTCAAAAATTAAATACAAACAGAAAATATTAAAAGCAGCAAGAGAAAAACAACAAATAACATACAAGGGAATCCCCATAAGGTTAACAGCTGATCCTTCAGCAGAAACTCTGCAAGCCAGAAGGGAGAGGCAGGACATATTTAAAGTGATGAAGGAGAAAAACCTACAACCAAGATTACTTTACCCAGCAAGGATCTCATTCAGATTTGATGGAGAAATTAAAACCTTTACAGACAAGCAAAAGCTAAAAGAATTCAGCACCACCAAACCAGCTTTACAATAAATGTTAAAGGAACTTCTCTAGGCAGGAAACACAAGAGAAGGAAGACTCCTACAATAACAAACCCAAAACAATTAAGAAAATGGTAATAGGAGCATACATATCGATAATTACCTTAAATGTAAATGGATTAAATGCTCCAACCAAAAGACATAGACTGGCTGAATGGATACAAAAACAAGACCCATATATATGCTGTCTACAAGAGATCCACTTCAGACCTAGGGACACATACAGACTGAAGGTGAGGGGATGGAAAAAGATATTCCATGCAAATGGAAATCAAAAGAAAGCTGGAGTAGCAATTCTCATATCAGAAAAAATAGACTTTAAAATAAAGACTATTACAAGAGACAAAGAAGGACACTAAATAATGATCAAGGGATTGATCCAAGAAGAAGATATAACAATTGTAAATATTTATGCACCCAACATCGGAGCACCTCAATACATAAGGCAAATACTAACAGCCATAAAACGGGAAATTGACAGTAACACAATCATAGTAGGGAACTCTAACACCCCACTTTCACCAATGGACAGATCATCCAAAATGAAAATAAATAAGGAAACACAAGCTTTAAATGATACATTAAACAAGGTGGACTTAACTGATATTTATAGGACATTCCATCCAAAAACAACAGAATCCATATTCTTCTCAAGTGCTCATGGAACATTCTCCAGGATAGATCATATCCTGGGTCACAAATCAAGCCTTGGTAAATTTAAGAAAATTGAAATCGTATCAAATATCTTTTCCGACCACAACACTATGAGACTAGATATCAATTACAGGAAAAGATCTGTAAAAAATAAAAAACACAAAGAGGCTAAACAATACACTACTTAATAACCAAGAGATCACTGAAGAAATCAAAGAGGAAATCAAAAAATACCTAGAAACAAATGACAATGAAAACACGACCACCCAAAACCTATGAGATGTAGCAAAAACAGTTCTAAGAGGGAAGTTTATAGCAATAAAATCCTACCTTAAGAAACAAGAAACATCTCAAATAAACAACCTAACCTTACACCTAAAGCAATTAGAGAAAGAAGAACCAAAAAACCCCAAAGTTAGCAGAAGGAATGAAATCATAAAGATCAGATCAGAAATAAATGAAAAGGAAGTTAAGGAAATGGTAGCAAAGATCAGTAAAACTAAAAGCTGGTTCTTTGAGAAGATAAACAAAATTGATAAACCATTAGCCAGACTCATCAAGAAAAAAATGGAGAAGACTCAAATCAATAGATTTAGAAATGAAAAAGGAGAAGTAACAACTGACACTGCAGAAATACAAAAGATCATGACAGATTACTACAAAACCTCTATGTCAATAAAATGGACAACCTGGAAGTAATGGAAAAATTCTTAGAAATGCACAACCTTCCAAGACTGAACCAGGAAGAAATAGAAAATATAAACAGACCAATCACAAGCACTGAAATTGAAACTGTGATTAAAAATCTTCCAACAAACAAAAGGCCAGGACCAGATGGCTTCACAGGCGAATTCTATCAAACATTTAGAGAAGAGCTAACGCCTATCCTTCTCAAATTCTTCCAAAATATAGCAGAGGGAGAAACACTCCCAAACTCATTCTATGAGGCCACCATCACCCTGATACCAAAACCAGACAAAGATGTCACAAAGAAAGAAAACTACAGGCCAATATCACTGATGAACATAGATGCAAAAATCCTCAACAAAATACTAGCAAACAGAATCCAATAGCACATTAAAAGGATCATACACCATGATCAAGTGGGGTTTATCCCAGGAATGCAAAGATTCTTCAATATATGCAAATCAATGTGATACACCATATTAACAGACTGAAGGAGAAAAATCATGATCTCATTAGATGCAGAGAAAGCTTTTGACAAAATTCAACACACATTTATGATTAAAACCCTCTAGAAAATAGGCATAGAGGGAACTTTCCTCAACATAATAAAGGCCATATATGAAAAACCCACAGCCAACAACGTCCTCAATGGTGAAAAACTGAAACCATTTCCACTAAGATGAGGAACAGGATAAGGTTGTCCACTCTCACCACTATTATTCAACATAGTTTTGGTAGTTTTAGCCAAAGCAATCAGAGAAGAAAAAGAAAGAAAAGGAATCCAAATCGGAAAAGAAGAAGTAAAGCTGTCACTGTTTGCAGATCACATGATACTATACATAGAGGATCCTAAAGATGCTACCAGAAAACTACTAGAGCTAATCAATGAATCTGGTAAAGTAGCAGGATACAAAATTAATGCACAGAAATCTCTTGCATTCCTATACACTAATGATGAAAAATCTGAAAGTGAAATTAAGAAAACACTCGCATCTACCATTGCAACAGAAAGAATAAAATACCTAGGAATAAACCTACCTAAGGAGACAAAAGACCTTTATGCAGAAAATTATAAGACACTGATAAAAGAAATTAAAGATGATACAAAAAGATGGAGAGATATACCATGTTCTTGGATTGGAAGAATCAACATTGTGAAAATGACTATACTACCCCAATCTACAGATTCAATGCAATCCCTGTTAAACGACCAATGGCACTTTTCACAGAACTAGAACAAAAAATTTCACAATTTGTATGGAAACACAAAAGACCCCGAATAGCCAAAGCAATCTTGAGCAAGAAAAACAGAGCTGGAGGAATCAGGCTCCCTGTCTTCAGACAATACTACAAAGCTACACTAATCAAGACAGTGTGGTACTGGCACAAGAACAGAAATATAGATCAATGGAACAGGATAGAAAGCTCAGAAATAAACCCACACAAATATGGTTACCTTATCTTTGATAAAGGAGGCAAGAATATACAATGGAGAAAAGACAGCCTCTTCAATAAGTGGTGCTGGGAAAATTGGACAGGTACATGTAAAAGTATGAAATTAGAACATTCCCTAACACCATACACAAAAATAAACTGAAAATGGATTAAAGACCTAAATGTAAGGTCAGACACTATAAAACTCTTAGAGGAAAATATAGGCAGAACACTCTATGACATACATCACAGCAAGATCCTTTTTGACCCACCTCCTAGAGAAATGTAAATAAAAACAAAAATAAACAAATGGGACCTAATGAAACTTAAAAGCTTTTGCACAGCAAAGGAAACCATAAACAAGACGAAAAGACAACCCTCAGAATGGGAGAAAATATTTGCAAATGAAGCAACTGACAAAGGATTAATCTCCAAAATTTACAAGCAGCTCGTGCAGCTCAATATCAAAAAAACAAACAAGCCAATCCAAAAATGGGCAGAAGACCTAAATCGACATTTCTCCAAAGAAGATATACAGATTGCCAATAAACACATGAAAGAATGCTCAACATCATTAATCATTAGAGAAATGCAAATCGAAACTACAATGAGATATCATCCCACACCGGTCAGAATGGCTATCATCAAAAAATGTATAAACAATAAATGCTGGAGAGGGTGTGGAGAAAAGGGAACCAACCCTCTTGCACTGTTGGTGGGAATGTAAATTGATACAGCCTCTATGGAGAACAGCATGGAGGTTCCTTAAAAAGCTAAAAATAGAACTACCATATGACCCAGCAATCCCACTACTGGGCATATACCCTGAGAAAACCATAATTCAAAAAGAGTCATGTACCAAAATGTTCACTGCAGCTCTATTTACAATAGCCAGGACATGGAAGCAACCTAAGTGTCCATCAACAGATGAATGGATAAAGATGTGGCTCATATGTACAATGGAATATTACTCAGCCATAAAAAGAAACAAAACTGAGTTATTTGTAGCAAGGTGGATGGACCTAGAGTCTGTCATACAGAGTGAAGTAAGTCAGAAAGAGAAAAACAAATACCGTATGCTAACACATATATATGGAATCTAAAAAAACTAACAAAAAAAAAAAGGTCATGAAGAACCTATGGGGCAAGACGGGAATAAAGACACAGATCTACTAGAGAATGGAGTTGAGGATATGGGGAGGGGGAAGGGAAAGCTGGGACAAAGTGAGAGAGTGGCATGGACATATATACACTACCAAACGTAAAATAGATAGCTAGTGGGAAGCAGCTGCATAGCACAGGGAGATCAACTCAGTGCTTTGTGACCACCTAGAGGGGTGGGATTGGGAGAGTGGGAGGGAGGGAAATGCAAGAAGGAAGAGATATGGGAACATATGTATATGTATAACTGATTCACTTTGTTATAAATCAGAAACTAACACACCATTGTAAAGCAATTATACTCCAATAAAGATGCTAAAAAATATATATCGCATATTCAAAGTCAAGAAGCATTTTAATCAACATTGAAAATCTTCAGAAATTGGACAAAAGTAGAGCAGTGACAGCCTAAGAAGCCATGGAATGGTTTCCAGACAGGATTACATCAAGATCGTTAGTTTTGCCAGCATCACGTCTCTGCAAGATAATGATGGGGCCGTGAAGAAGGGTGCTAAGTTAACTCATGTCAAAAGTGATGGTCGGGGGAGATGCCCAAATCACTGAAAGGAGCATTACAAAGACTAGAACCTGCTCTCCATCCCGAGAAGTCATCTCAATCAAGCTGCCAAAGGGTGAGACTCAATTGTACCATCCCCAGACAGCAGGTCCATTTCAATCCAACATTCTGCCAGAGGAAGTGACTTTCCAACTCTATTAATAGGGCAGTGATAAAATTTGGTATTGGCTATGAATGTTTCACGTTTATGGAACTCCTACATCATAATAGGTATCATTCTATTTAGACGTGGAGATGAGAGACAATCTTTCTATAAAGAAAAGCCTTCTCTTGGGAGTCACCGTTGGACAACAAAACTCTACTGTCTGATAGTTTCTCACTTATTTGTAATAAGGACCCTAAGGAACAAGAGTAGAAGTTATTGAAGAAAGATTAAATTGGGTTCACCCTACTTTTACCATTCAGGATTTTAAAGCCATTGGAAAGTAGTAAACTGTGTGAGATGAATGAGGCAACTTCTTTTGAACAGGAAGATTTGGCTTTTCACAAATTGGTCCTCCCCCTTGACTCCTGACCACACCGTGATGAGTAACAGAGTATTCGCTTTGGTCTATAGCACTTTAAGTTTTCCACCAAGCAACATACTTTGTGAGCACTCTCTTCCTCTCAGAAAAGTCCACATGTAGGGCTCTCACCATCAATGAGGCAGGATGGCTGCAACGTGCTTCTGGGCTAAGTGAGTGGGATTTCCAATTTCCTAATTTTACTTTGTTTTCCAGGCTGCATTGTGCTCAGGCTCTTCTGTATTGTGCTCTGAGAAACCTGCAGTGATGTGTTCTCTGTCTTGGAGTGTCTCAAAACCACCAGGCAAATTCTGGAACCACTAGCTTAGTGTACCTGCAGGCGGGGTCGGTGCTTCTCAGACCTGAATGGATGGGCGTATGGGTCATCTGGGGAATCTTGTTAAAATGACTCAGCAGGTCTGGGGTGTGGCCTGATACTCTGCATTTCTCACAGGCCTCCAGGTGGTGCTGTTGCTCCTGGTTCTTGGGTAGCCAGTCCCTCTGTGGGCACCTGTCGAGATCATGCAGTACTATGGCGTGGTAGGAGGAATGGAGGGGGAGATGGGACCAGATACGTGCTGGACTCATTCCTCAACCTGCCTAAACTTTGGAGTCCTCATTTATAAAGTGGAATAATGAGAAAGCTTAGCTCCCAGAGCTGCTGTGAAAATAGAATGCTCTCAATATTAAGAAGTATAGTGTTATCACCATACAAGATTCCCATAGAGTTTACTCCTTCTCTCCTAAAATGATAGAATTGGTTAATGGGAACTTCACTGCTACTAAGAAGTGGCATACGTGTGATAACGTGATGCTCTTATCTGTATCATCTTGCAATGTTTCTTTGGAATATTAAAAAAAAAAATGCCAGAGATCATCCTGGTCTCACTTGCTTCTTGGTGCTAAGTTGTACTCAGTTTGAAGCTCCCTTCCCTCTGGCTTCTCAACCCCTGAGCTGAAAAGCTGCTCAAGACCCCTTCGTGGATAGAGTTTAGGGAAACAGAGCTAATTCTTGGCAGAACTGCTTTTCAATGCAACACAACAGCTCTATCACTGGGAAGCAGAAACATTACGGAATGCTACAAAATTCATCTGATTTGCAAAAAGATAAAGTGCAATCCAGCCCAAGTGGTGATTAATATGTTAGGAGGGAAGACAGGAGATGGAACAATAAATAATTTTCATGTTTGAAGTTAAATGTTTCAATCCTCGTGACCTATTTAATTCTTGACTTTGGGAAGAATTCTACAGTGATTTAGCTCATTAAACCCAGGAAGAAAAGCCTAGCTTAGCAGCTAACTAGGGATAAGAAATGGGTGAAAAGCATGTATGTTTAAGGTTTCTCAAACAATGAAAGAGAAAACATTAATCTATATGGCCCTTAGCGTTCTTCAGAAAGTATCTCTGGATTAATTCTGATAGACTCCTTGTAAGTCATCATGTTTTCTGGAAACACCCATGAGCATAAATAGAATTTAAGTTCAGTAAAGTGATTACCCAACTCTGGATCTGGATTTAGCAGAGAGACCTAAAACTCCACTGAATAGGGAAAATGTCCTCTTCTTAGTTAAATCTTGGAAGATGCCAAAGGTGTCAGTGTCCAGAGAGAAGTAGGAATATTGATTCACTGGGAAGAGCTGTGCAGAGCAGTCCACCCCTGTGCTTCAGAATTTAGTTTTCCTATAATCAGAGAAAGGTGAAGAAAGAACCATTAGCACATGGTGGGGATAAGGGGAGGCCAGTTGTGTTGCAACAAGCTTTTTTTTTTTTTTTTTTTTTTGCGGTACGCGGGCCTCTCACTGTCGTGGCCTCTCCCGTTGCGGAGCACAGGCTCCGGACGCGCAGGCTCAGCGGCCATGGCTCACGGGCCCAGCTGCTCCGCGGCATGTGGGATCTTCCCGGACCGGGGCCTGAACCCGTGTCCCCTGCATCGGCAGGCGGACTCTCAACCACTGCGCCACCAGGGAAGCCCGCAACAAGCTTTCTTAAGGGTTTACTCTACTCTACCCTACCCTCTTGTCTTTGTTTATTATTATTACCACTACTATTATTTTAGTCCCAGATGGAAAAGAAATTTTCCTAAGCATTACCAAGTAGCTCAACTTTGCCCTTTCTCAAAATTTAGCATAGCTGCATGCCTAAACACTGTAAGATTTATTACCTATTTACTACAAGAACAAAACTTACCAACAGATATTTGGGAATTTAATTAAAAAAAAAAACTTTACTAAATGGAATATAGAAACATTTGACACAAGATTTGGAGTTGAAAATTTTCCATTTATAATGCCAAATTCTTTATGCCTTATCTTGACAAGTATCCAGTTTGGGTTGATATTCTTTCAGGAAATGTCTTCTTAATCTTCTCTCCTTATTAGGATATTATTTTTAAAAGAGAACTTTAAAAAATCTTGAAAGTTATTTGATGCTGGAATAATACCAATTTCTTTAACAATAACAAAGCTAATATAATAAAAGCCATCAGGTTTGGGATATTTTAGGAAAATGTTTAATTCAACTGTTTCTTTGGAATGTAGTAGTCATAGTTTGGAATTTAAGTTACAGTTCAGTTCTGTGTGGTTTTTTATGCAACTCAGTGTCTGAGAATACAAATGTCATTTAAAGTTAAGGCTTCGCTGTTCATTTTGAATCAACAATTCACAAGTGTCATATTGTCATAGAAAATAAAAATTTCTGTAAAAAAAATTTGCACAAAATTTTATGATGGTACAAAACATGAAGCAATAATATACCAGTAAAATGAAAACATTTTACGACAGAAAGTTTTATAGATCTCAATAAAGAAAAAAATACGTTATTTTACACCTTTTAAAATTACGAAACAATCTAAAACAATATAAACTGAACATTTTGTAACACTGCCTTTACAAATTAATAACTTTATAAACATATAATTTTTAAATATATTTATCAGTGCAAGATACTTTCAAATTTAAAGTTGCAGTATCATTTTTCCTTGGCTGAAGGCAACTGTAAGTCTGTTGCCTTAAAGGTAAATCAAGTCTTAATGCTTTCATCCTGGTACGATTATAACGGCTGAATGGATGCCTCTGGGGATAAGAATCTATTCTTCTTTCATAGTGATCAATACTTTCCTGGAAACAAAAGGCATTCTCAATTCAGTTAGACCAGGATGAATGGACTTTCCCCTCCATGATGCCATGTGACTCCCACAAATGTATTCGAGTGAGACCTACAGCAGTGCCGGAAGGGAGGAAGTTCTTACCTACAACACGGCATGGCACAAATACACGGAAAACAACCAAAGCTTCTTTGGGTTAATTCAGTGCTGCCGGATAAGATATTTACTTCTCTGTGCCGTTGGAGGCTTAGGTCTTAACAGCCCCAAGGCAGGCTTTTTGTTTGTGAGGCCCTGGAAGTTTCTAGAAGCATTCATTCAAGTCTCTGTTATTTCAGGGTTGCTGCAGACTGAATTTTTAAAAACATTTGTTTTGACTTTACTCATTTTCTTCCCCTCTGTCATCTTAAAATACTTCATCCCCAGGCACCATGATTTATTGTCGCTTTCTTAAATTAACTGTTCTTTCTTCCACTTCCCTTATCTGACTCAATACCAAAACAAGAAGGCTCTCACGGGCCATTTTTGTGTATTTGGATGTAAAAATCTCCTGTTTTTGGATACGGGGAGAACTCTATTCCTTTGGGTCTCACTTGAAAGCCAATTAGTGTTATTTCTTCTCTCAACTTATCACTATTTTTATTAAATGCAAACATTTCCATTGAAGATCATTTCGATTGGAATAGACAGACAAATGGCTTAGGAAAAGAGATACTGTCACTTTAACCAGTTAACAAGGAAACCAAAGTTAGACTTTGGAGGGCAAAGTTAGGAATTTCCCTTATTTATTTATTTTCCAACATAAAGTCTAGTAAAAGTGTTCGCCATCACCAGCAGGTTAAAGCTGCAAGTTTCTTTTCTGGATAATGGCAAATGCTTAAATCCTAAGAGAGGAAAAAGACAGAGAGATAGGAGAGAAAGAGTTTACATTTGAAAATACATTCCATATGAAAGAACAGTAAGAGAGAATATTGCAGCTTTATACAAAAGGGTCAAGAGACATGAAACTGAACTACGGAAAAAGCAGAACAATTAAGCCACGTTGCCAAATCTTCGGAGCCCTTGCCTACCCGGAGGCTGACATCTCACACTAAAATATACTTTCTTCTTAGTCAGTGGGCCACCAGGGTTTGATTCAAGAGGAGGGCTTTCACCAGCGAGAAACAGGGCGGGTTAATGTAACACGATGAGAACCAGTACAAACAAAAAGGCACTTGAGAGGACGTAGACCAGCCAGTGCCAAGGATTCTTCGTTGTGGTTGTCGGCATCACACCCAGTTGCCAGCAGTGTCTGGTGATCGCACAGTTTTCTGTATGGAGTTCACAGCACAAGGCTGAGTACAACAGTGGAAAACATCGAGGAAATACGACGGTATTGCTTCGTAAACAGAGCTGACACGCTAGACTGGTACTGAGGCTACGGGACTTGAACAGAAAGCATCCTACTCCTTCTTTGCCTATGCACAACGCGGGCGATGATACCCAAGGCCAGCTTCAGGAGTCCACTGAAATGTGGTTACGCGAATATATTCTGGGCACTGGGCTGCAGGTAGCATGTCCGTCGAAAGGGCCCCACTGAATACACTTGGTACCAGCATCTTGGATTTTGCAGTTTCCGAAGAGGATCCAGAAGAGGGAGAGAGAGAAGGGAAAGGGGAGTCCAAATGAATTATTAAGTCAATCATACTTGGTCTCAACACCAGCATTTGATTATTCAAAAGAAACCAACAGAAGGAAGCTGACTGTACAGCATTTCGATTGTTAACACAGCTAAGTCGTTCATGTCTGTCGGCCGAACTCATCGAAGCTCCTGAGAAAACCTGGCTTGGCATCATTAACGCACTTCCCAGCCTGAACAGTGAAAGATCGGCCGGTCCCCAGCTCAAGCTCTGTCCTCCGCTCCACTCTCCTGCTCACCTGGTCACCTCTGTCTGCCTTCATGCCTCCGAGTAAGTACTCTGTGGATTCAGTTTGTCTTTTTTCAACTTCACGCCATCCACAAGTTCGAAGTTATAGTTCTCCAGGGCAGATAAGTTTCTTTCCGACATCCCGTTGTGCCAGCAGGCACAGTACAGCACGACCCCGCAGACGGCGCCCAGGAGGACGCCCAGGGCGCTCATGGCGATGATGGTGATGAGGATAGGGTCCAGGGTCTTCAACACGTTGCCCGGCTTCCTGGAGATGTTCTCATCACCGTCTCCCGTGCCTTGGTATCCTGGGGTGCTCCCTGGGGAGAAAAACGAAATTGGCTCCATGAGCCGCCAACGTACCAGATGACAGCAGACAGAGAAATGGAGAAGAAGGAAAGAGAAAGGAGTGAAGCACACATCCGGACTGGGCTGTCCTCCCCAGGAGCCTGCGGGGGATTTCTGCAGCGGGGGTTTGGCTCCCCCATCGCCAAGAAACACCAACGTTTAGGTTTGACTCATGGCTGGGAATTGAAGGTGGGAGGGAAGGGTATTGGGTGTTGGTGCTGTGATTCTGACAGGAAGCTTAGCGCATGGAAACCACTGACTCTGGGTAAACAATGAGGGTTCGGTTCTAATCTAATTCCGATTTCGTGCAGCCATCTGTGAGATTGTAATCTGTATTTATCGTCCTTGGCCAGATAAGAGGTCTGTAAACTTTGCAAAATGCTTCCTCACACATTTGTCTAGAGGGGGATTTAACCATTCCTGGCACCTCTGCCTGATCCCAAAACCCAGCACGAGGAACCCGCCCAAGCTGTCCTTCTGTGTGGTAGTGCTACCACATATCAAATCTTCAAGTTTCCTCCTTGAGTCAATGGTGGTTTCACTCAGGAAGGAGAGGGCTTTCAGAAAGAAGGAGGGCATGCCTGCTGCTGACATTTAAAGTGGCTTATGGCTCCAGTCTAGAAGCTGGGTCAGTGCTGTGCTGAACAGAACACATTTAATAATCAGCGTCTTTGCTGCCCTGGTGGTTTCGCTGCAGATGGTCACACAGCTCTGCACTCAGGCACTGGGGAAATGTTTTCTTTAGAGTGGAACATGAGAAATTACTAACATGGGAGCTTTGAGTCTCATTACCTGGGACTAGAAATGAGACTAAAATGTCAACTAAAATGTGCAACAGGCCTGGTGTTTACTTAATGGTGTTCTGATCAACAAGGATTCCAATCAAAGAAAACTAAAAATATGAGACGCAAGTCCCTAAATAGGGGGAAACAAGCCATGGGGACATATTCCCTCCCTTGATGCAACATTGTTTCGAAACAACCTCTAATAAAGTTTACAACCCAGCGTGGACTACATAACTAAGCTAAACGAGTCACGTGTTAATATGACCAACGGCAGACATGGGGCCATCTTTATTTGTCTCCATCAAGTCCAAGTCTGGCTATAGTAGGTCCACATTTCTAATGGCAACAGGTGCTGCTGTTGATGGGTAGGGCACAGAACTGCCGGCAGCGCTGTGAGTGACGCTGGGGCAAGTGTCCAACACCACCACTGCTGGCAGGAGGCGCAGAGACTTCTGGGAATAAAATAATATCAGGCAAGGCCTAACTCCGACCACATGTCTTGCGTTGGATCACAAAGCAGTGTGCAACGAAAACACGCATTTTCGAGTTAATCAGTCTGAAGTCCGAGGCTACCATGTAATTTGCTGTGTTACTTAAGGCCAAGCCACTGCTCTGAGCTTCAATCTCCTCATCTGTAAAATGGGGATAAATACACTCAGAGAGCGGCTGTGAGGATTAAATAACTTATGTAAAGCGATTGGAACATACTAGCTACTCAATAAACCCCCATCAGCATCGTCAGCATCATTGTCATCAATACTATGATCATTATCGCAAAACGAGGGTTTCAGTAGAGGAGGCTGGGAACAGACGGCCCAAACAAAACAGATTATCACAGAAATTGGGCTCCCGGTCTCTAAAGATTATAGCTGGATATAAACCAGGAACAAGAATTTGGGCTGGTTTCAAGTTATTATATGAAAATTATTGCAGGTCTTTGGGTAAGAAACAATCTTCACTAGTTTCCTGTGCCCATAGTTACAAAATGAGAGTGTTTCACATCATTGCCCTCTGGGTCCCCTCTTGCAGCTCAGGCAGGGAATGGCCAGGGTAGCACACGTCCCCAGGGCTCACCCCCTACACAGGCTGCGCCTCTTACGGCGTGAGGCTCCCAAGTCTGCAGAGCAGGTAGGAGAGGGCACTCTGACGACAGCCCAGGCACAGTACCACGGATGCGGGTGTTCATTTCATGTGAGCTGCTTTGATACACCAGTGCACCAAAGTTCCAGAAAGCTTCTTCATAAATATACTGAAAGCCACAGTAAAATATTTTAAAAATCGGTCAGCAAGACAAATTTACCTGTTTCGTCGACTTTACTTTCTGGGTTCTTTTTATCCAGGTCTGCTGGTTCTGACAAGTCAAACAAAATTGAAAGAGATATTTGAACTGCCAACCAAATACAGTACACATAAACCTTTACACACACACACACGCACGCGCACACACACACACACACGCACACACACACACACACCCCACTAATGGCTCTGCTGGGTTTCCTTTGGAGTTTTTAGTACAATCTGACCCCACCAAGTAACTGGAGAGCTATAGAGAGGCAGTGTTAAATGACTAGGGAATTGGTGTCAGATCTAAATCCGGGAAGCACTGCTGGAGCAGAGTGTGTTGTCTTAGGAGAAGAGCAGGGAGGAGGGAAATGGTTTTGGCATTTGGAGTGTGGGGAAATCTGGTGAAAATAGAAAACAGAAGTGGAGTTGCACATATGGCCACCATCCTGTGCTTTTGTAGATACCTGCTTCGTAAGTGTTAGTCAGTTTCTCATATGGTATGTCAGCTCATTAAGGCCAGAGATTGTGTCCTGTGTCTTACCAAAAAAAAGAAAGCATCTGGAGGGAGTGGAGTTCTGGTACCCCTTATGGTTCTGAGTAGAACACAGGGACCTGGTTCACTTCTACGTCCCCAGCATTTAGAACAGTGTTCGGAACATACGCGGTGCCTCAATAAATATTTATTAATGCATGAATAATTAACAAAGAGCTGATAATCTCCCAGCATCCATGGCTAAATATTCAAGGAAATATATTTGTCGAATAACTGTAGAATTATCTTAGACGCCTTTTCATTGTGACAGCAACACAAAGTTTTAATGGTGCTTTAGCTGTGACTTTAGCTGTGAGTATAATGCCCAGCAGTAAGCACAGCTACGTAGATGAGTCACATGAAAACAGAAAGGCTCACGGACTTGTCTTAGCTTCTATACATTCACTGTAGCACCGGGACGCTGCTTTGCACATAGAAGGTGGTCAGTGAAAACCTGTTGAACCAGATTGAATGTATTTCTTGGTTTCAGCTGGTAGAGCTTACTCTCCCATTCCAAAAACATCACCATCAACCTTCTCATCTTGGAACAGGAAAGCAAGCAGTACGTGCCCTGCGTAACTGCATGAAACATACATTTTAACAACTGTGTAGATCTGGATGTGGGGAATTTGTAAAGTAGCTGCAACTTAAATATTAAGCCTTATTTTCTGTGAAGATCTGCAAAGTACTGTGGCAGGAAGCAGTCTTTGGGTGAGACTGTCCTCTTTTTCCCCCAATTTCTTCAATCAACCCTATCAAATTATTGCCACTTTAGGGATTACGTATATCCAATACATTGTATAATAAAAGCTTTGTAAATTGCCGAAATGACCAAAAACCCATTATAGCCAACAGGCCTCCTTTGTCTTAAATTTGCCCAATAGGATTATTCCATTTTGTTATAATTAACATCCTATTATATAATGATATATAACAAAAGTTTAAGTGTAGCAAATGGAGCTTAAGACTAATTACTGTGCTATTACATTGCCATTAGTGGTGCTATTTATAATTATATATCAAGAACTGGGAGAATGAATTGGTTTCCTACGTCAGACTCTTACCCATATACACCAGACCGATGAAATCCATAAACTCTGAAATACTAGGCAAAGTCTCTAAATTTCCTTTATTCTTTTGAGTCAACTCAACTGTTTTTAGAGTCAGAAACATCTACTTATTTGTAATAAAGCGAAGAATGATGGTGTCTATGATTCATTCACATTGTAATCTTCATTAAATCCACTGTGCTAAAAAATTTCAAAGGCCTGCTGCTTGTGGACACACTCAGATATTTGGAATTATCCAGCTGTCTGAGTTTTCCGCTTCTCATCACAATGTTTAGGCATGGCGTACACAGCCTGGAAACCGTGAGTTTCTTCTTTGCTATGATCTTTGGACTGCATATTATTTGTGTAGTTTTGTGGGTACCAACCAGACATTCTAAGGGAACCAGGTTAGATAATGGGGCAGCTAAAGGTAGACTGACCTGGCCTTATGCCCTGTTGCACCAGACCATGCGTTCTATAGGATGTGCTTATAGCCCACATTAAAATTCGAGGTCCAAATGAACACGACAAAGACCATTCAGTGGAAAGACACGTGCCCTGAGCAAGCAATGCTTTGGTTTCTACAGCAACCCATACTTACTAGTGCAGTCCTCTTGAGGGATGTGGTTATTGATACTGATGTCATCCACTGCAATCCCGCCAAGGTTGCCTTTTCCGATTTCACCCTCGAAAATCACCTAAGAAAATGAGATCGTTTTCACAGTAGTTAAATGTTGGGTCCCAGATAACAGTGCTTACAAACGCTTGTTCAGCTCAAGTCACAGAACGTAAATGAAATTCATGAGGTTTCGAATGATCACACGATTTGCTCTTCAATCCATATTAACTGCTTGGGGATGGCATAAAACTTCTCACTGTATCTTTGTATGATACAGAATTTAAAACTGGAAAAAAGCAGCAAATTAAAGGAATGTTCATTGTGATAGCCCCAAATAATTATTGAGTAGCATTTTCCCTTCTTTCTCAGCAGTCGGTCCTACGTCTGTAATCTAGGAGACTGTGAAATATGCTACTGAGATTATCATCATTGCATTGCAGCAGTATCTCAGGTTCACGAAACACCTGAAATAAAATTTGGAATTTTTTCTGCATCTCATTTGCATAACTTTCAAATACTACCCCAGAGACCCCAAAACAGCTATCCGCCCCATCCTAGAGAAGGGCCCACCTGGTAAAGTTTCAGAGATTTGTGCAGCAGGACACGCCCCTCTTTCCAGTGGTCCCCTTGGTGTCCGATGGCCATCCAGACCAACTGGTCATATTCCTCTGGCTTCTGGTAGTGCAGTTTGACCCTCAGCGTGCCCACGTGTGAACCAGACATGTGATACCAGAAGGTCATGCAGTGGGCAGAGTTCTGGGAATAAACCACAGGGCTCACCAGGCGAGCCACTTTGCCTTTCTGGTTTTCATCAGCTTGGGAGTAGATGAAGTTGCCATCTCCTGCTGTGACAAAAAGCTGTGTTAAAGAGAGTGGCCAATGGATGAACCTTTGTCTCTTTTCTGTCAAGTTCTGCTACTCAAACCTTCTCTCCTGGGCTGAGCACCAGAACCCAATTGTGCAGGAGAAGGGAAAGTGGGCAATAGATGGAAACCTCATTGACACTGGAGGCTCTGCTCTCAGCTTCTGTGAAAGCACGTTTGTGACAGAGGCTGTAAACAGCGCTCGTCTGATACCACGTATCTGGAACGCACTGTCACACGGACACGGGCTATGACTTGTGTTGGTCTCTGCACCATTGCAAGCAGATCGGATGTACAGGAAGACCTATTTTCATGCAACTTTAAGATTGCTTCAGCAGCACACACGTGAACACAGACACTAAATGGAAACATTTAGATGTGTTCTTATCTATTTACCATTGGAACAGGTAGACTTCTGGTTGATGATGCTTTGGTCACTGTAACTGTTTGATAATAGAGCTGCAGTTTGTCCAAATAATCTGGCAATCTTTTTTTTTTCCGCCAAACTTCGATGCTTTTCCCCTAGTTCGTTTTAATGGCTTATAAATTCCTTAAATACACCTGAGAGCCTGAAACTCAGCTGTGAGCCCTGCTTCTGTTTGATGTGGGCTTCTGGTTCCAGGAGAGGTGAGGCTGCATTTCTGAGGCTTATTAGAACCTGCCATTTTGGCAACCGAGATGCTTGCCGAGCTTGGAGGACTAACTCCTGGCTCTACTGTTAATGACCCCCTGTGGGAGCACTGCCTTCTGCCACCACCTGGTCTGAACACACAACTCGCGTTTCACTGTTTGCTCTGCAAATAGCAATGCTACTATAACGCCGCACCTGCTGAAAATATGCATCTGATGCTGAGCCTCAGCGGGCAGCGGGATGTTCGGTGTGCTGCCCCAGAGGCTGGCGTGCTTGGGAGATACTCTTTCCCTGCGTGTACGTGGGCGCATCCTGAGTCAGCAGCGTCCAGGTGAAGTGGATGTGTCCTCAGGCGCTTTCCTTCCTCACCTGGCTGCTTGTCTGAGATGGCTCTCAAGCACGCTTAATACAACCGGTGGGCGGGGAAAATGAAAGGAGGGTGGAAATAAAAACCATGGCCCCGGGCTTCCCTGGTGGCGCAGTGGTTGAGAGTCCGCCTGCCGATGCAGGGGACACGGGTTCGTGCCCCGGTCCGGGAAGATCCCACATGCCGCGGAGCGGCTGGGCCCGTGAGCCATGGCCGCTGAGCCTGCGCGTCCGGAGCCTGTGCTCCGCAACGGGAGAGGCCACAACAGTGAGAGGCCCGCGTACCGCAAAAAAAAAAAAAAAAAAAAAACCACGGCCCCGGCAGTCACGTGTGATGCTCTGGACCACGCAGACTCAAGTCACCCCTGGGGTCTGTTTCCTCCCGCTGATTTACCAAATGATGCTCGCCTGTCTGTGAGCTCACCTGTCTATGGTGCCCCTTCACTCAGCCCACCAAGACGGGCTGGCAAGACACGCCCCCATCTTGCTGCTGCCCACCCCCCACCCCCCGCCCCCGTCCCCGATCTTATGGAGAAGAATGACGTTGAGGAAGCTTAGCTTAGATGGTCCCCGAGTCAGGCCGCTTCTCTGCCCCCTCCTGTGCTGTCTCCTGCCACTGTTGCTCCCCCGGCCATTGGACACCCTCATCCCACTGCGCTGGAGCCGTTTCCCACCCAGAACCAGACTGTGAGCACCTCCAGGGTTGGGTTCCCTCCCTTACACCTGAATCTCCAGCGCCCCTCACTGCATCTGCCATGTATGTGGGCGGCTCGATAGCATATGTGCAATGAAGCAGAGGAAGATGCGGGTTTCGGAAATCCTCTGAAAGGAGGAACGTAGCTTCATTGTTAGAGGTCAAATGCAGAAAAGCATGTGGGATTCCTTTGGTAAATCCAAAATTGGGCCGCAGGCTATTGTACCTAGATAGTGTTCATTTTCCGAAATCTCCACGTTAGATTTGCAAAGTGCCGCACGTGATCTGTGGCAGGCTGTGTGCGTGTGTCCTGTGGGGGGGGGGGCTCTTTTCATTCAGACTTTTTCATGTTAACAAGTTCCTGCCTTTCAGATGTCAGGCTCACCCATCTCTCTTGCCAAATGATTGTGTGTCTAGGGCTGCGGGGGTTCCTCCTGGTTTGGGCAGACGTGGCACCACTGCCAAGTAAATTGGGGCGTCTGGGAGGATAAAAGAGACCAATCCTTCTGAAGGAATCGCACTTCTCAGCCGCTAATCTAAGACAAGCCCGCCTTTTCTGACACTCCAACACATAAAGTGCTGATGTTTCTCCTTTCAGGGATTTTATCACAGCTCTGGGTCGGGAACTCTCTCTCCGTTTTCTCAATTAGCACTGTACTTCTGCAAGCCTTTTAGCTTTTCTCTCTGGCTAACATAGCTTTTAACCTCCTTTGAATGTCAGATCCTACTGAGCCATTTTGCTTCACTTTGCATCAATTTTTCCACCATTACTGCCTTCATTTCAGCTAATTGCATTTGGTTAATTTGATGCCATTTCTATGTACAGTGCCATTTACAGTCAAAGTATTTTAAGTTTTCTAAAACTGCTTGTCTTAAGATTCAATTGAAAGTGTCTCAGAATTGAAGGAGTCCAATTTTATCCAATTTCCTTGTCATTCTTATTAGGAAAGGAAGTAGCTGTGATGGAAGGAGGCCTATTCAACCTACTTAATGGTTGTATTCACAGGGGAAAAAGTGAACAACAAAGTGGGAAAGGCATGAAGTACCCTGTGCCTGTCCATCGGCCCACTGGCCCACTCACCCCAAGCACAGGCATGGGGAGACTCGGCTTAATGAGATTTCTCAGCATCAGCAAATGCCCCTCTGGGGTCTCTTTTGGGAAACATGACTTGAGGAAGCAGTCCTGTCGGTATCACTGATTAGGGCAGAAGTTCGTGGGTTGGGTGTTTGTGTGTGTGTGTGTGTGTGTGTGTGTGTGTGTGCGTGCGTGTGCGTGTGTGCATGTGCATTTTTCTGCAGGACACGGATGGTTCTTTATTCCATATTTCAAGTTGGGTGATAAAATGACTAGGAGGAAAGTGGCTGACGGCTCCCTATGTACCCCAACCCTAATTAATCTTAGAAGGAAAGTAAGACAGGAGGTGAGGTGGGTTGAGGTGTGGCGAGGTTTCTATCTGCTCGGAGGGAATGGGCTACATTTACAATCTTCCTCAAAAGAACAAGATTTCTACCCTTACCCCAATCCATTTCCACTTCATGGGTCAAGAGAGTAAGCGTTAAGCTCACTTATGGTTTCTGCAGCTGCGAAATAACTGAGATGACACCATCTATGGTGGTGTTTGGACTTGCTTCCAGCCAATCCAGAGTCAGGATGCTAGAGATAAAATAAGACTCGTAGGATCTGACGGTGGTTGAAGTTGGGTTATGTACAGAGAGGGTTCATTTTGCTATTTCTTTTCTACTTTTGAATACATTTGAAATTTCCCATGAAAAATGTTCAGAAAAAGTAGAAAACAGGTATTAATTCACACACACTGGTTTGCCAAGTTTGCTATTTTTTCAGAGGGGTCAATGAGTTGCCACATTTAATCAGTATTCTCTACAAAGTGGCCTAAGGGACTCTCTACTAGGGAAGGACATGATGTTAATTCCAGAAAAGAAAAGCAAAAGTGAATGCTCTGTAGTATTTTCTAAACTCCCTAAACTCAGAGACCCATCAACCCTCCGCAGTAACACTTTCTCTAATTCAAAGAAATGAGGCCACAGTGAACCCTCCGTTACCTGTGTGATCCTGAATCGGTCCCGTCTTGCTGGTCAGCACACTCCATCTGAGCTGCACGTGATTGTCATGCTCCCAGTGACAGAACGTCTTATGAGAACCCCAGCCAAACTCACAGTTAAAACCATATGTTGGAAACTCTTCAGTGGGTGGAAAGGAAAAAAACAGAGACAAGCAGAGAAAGACACATTTAATCATTTAGGTCAGAGAGGTCCTTAATTCGTTCATGGAAAGCATGATTTGCATAACTTCATGTCTGTTTGAAAATTCCAGGAAAGCCACAAAATCCAGGATTACCACGAAACTCAAAAGATGCATGGAGAAGTCCAAATGTTTACAACATCATATTTAGTAACATTTAAAAATAACTTTTTTTTTAAATCCAGCTCAAAAAGATTATGGACTGCCTGTCAAATTGCTACATAAAATTTCCAGGAAGGTTACTTTCCAAAGCATGTATATTACATGTATATTATGTTAGCGTTCTCCCTATTTCCGCAACACTTAATATGAAAGATACTCTGCTCTTGAGGATGAGTCATATAAATTGATATCCACCAATGAAAAGAATCTTAATTAGAGATTGACCCATGAACCTCAAAAGTCTAGCAACGTGACTTGGCTGAATATCTCACCCTGGAGGTTATTTGTATTCTCACCACACCAGCTTATGCTTCAGGTTTTTACCGGCAGATCTCTGAAGCATTGCATAAGATTATTTTTTACTTCTGTGCTTTATATCAGGTCAGGTATTTTAACTGGAAGCCTCTGCTGTTTTAGTGAATTTTCAGATTTGCCTATAAATTGTTTGCCCCACTTAAAACCTCAATGTAAAGTCAAGTAAAGACAAAGCATGCTGGAATAGGTACCCACTTGTATATTTTGTAACGTTCAAAATGCTTCCTTTGGAATCTAAAAGGAAAGTATGAAGGGAGTCTCAGGAATGATGTGTGTGTTCTCCAAGGTGCTCTTTGGCTATGGGGTTTTTTAAACCTCCATAGCTTTATTTTTTTACTCAATCCTTTTTTTTGGGAAATTGGTTAACTTTTTAAGAATGGGGAAAATGAAGTCTTTGATGCTTGGAATTTTGGGGGGGTAAACTTGAGCTAACAATAAAAAATAATCCTAAAGATAAAATTCTCTTGGCTTCTGCCAGTCCACTCATCCCCCGAATATACAATAAAATTAAGCACACAATAGGGGCTGGTTTCTCTAATGAGGGTTATTGCTTCTCACTGAGTTCAGGTGTCCACAAGATGGCAGTATTGAGACGAGGAGGAAGGTGCCTAGGGCAGCTAGCCAACTGATCTAAAAAATAAAGCCTCAAAACAACTTCTCTGTACAATAAGGGAAGTATGGTATTATATGCTGTGTTAGGGTCAGGCTGAGAGCCTATCTCATTTGGATCTTTTCTTTAACTTGGTCTAAGCATTTAACACAAATATCTTGCTTTCTTCTCCGAGTCTGGGCTCCCTTGCCCCTCCCCCACTTCAACAATGGCAGGAGGGACTGTAATGGAAAGGTTTATTGAACAGATAAGAATGAGTTACTTTGCATTTTCAGTTTCCAAGGAACTCTTTTCAAATGCTAATGTGAAATTTGGAAGGAAGGCACCACACGCATTGTCAAAACTGAGCAGGATGGATTCTCCCATCCGATGACAGTGTGACCTGCCAAAGGATTCACAGGGAGAGCTGGGAAAGTAAACCTAGTAAGTCACGTGATGTGTATAACGTGAGCGCTTTCAGTTCGGGCAAAGGGCTGTATTTCACAGCGGTAGTGTCATTGGAGAGAGAGATTTCATGCCTAGTCCATCATAACCATGAAATAGGGCTTCTTAAAGCATGAGAGCCCCTCTCCAAAATCTGCCCCGCTTCTGTACAGCAAGATTGAATTTTGCAGAAGTAGTGGTCAGCTGAACAGTGACAGAATGGTTGAACAACCTTGGATGTCAACGCCCACAGCCCCGAAAGGTACTGTTGTGTAATCTCGTGTTAGAAAATGTTAATATGGGAAAATGTTAATATGTGTGTGGTTCTGGGGGTCTCTACTTAAATGTTATTTATAAGACACGCACAAAGAGAAGGGCAGTAAGCCATTACAGCATACACATTTCTGGTTATATTTGCCTTGTAAATACATTAAATTTATTGTATAATTTACAGAAAACCATACTATCCGTAATTTGGCTATTACTATTCTGGTGATGTCATAAAATATAAGAAAAACTCGGGTATTTTTGTCATGGCCAGGACAGAGGATGGCTTTGCCTGAAGGAGTAATTCAGGCACTTCTGCTCCAGTGAATGGAAGTCAGCCTTTATCTTCCACTGTTCTTCCCAATCTACGAATTTAACATGGCGATCTGCTCTAACTACTCTTTTATCTGCTTGTCCCGATCATATAATTTATGGCAATCTTATTAAATTAAAATAAATGTTTTTTTTTTTAATCAGTACCTTTTGTGGGGGATGGGTATGGAGTCAGAACAGTTCGATGTTGAAGATTCAAGCCTGGCTAGAAAGGCTATTAAACACACGCAACACACAAAAACATTTCCAGAAAGGAAAAAAAAAAAAAAAGAGAGAGAAAGAAAGAGGAAGAGAGAAGGACAGGAGCAGAGGAGAAAAGGGCAGAGAAAGAAAGAGGAAAAAAAGCAAATGGACGAATGAAATGTGTATATAGGACTAAGTACGTGTGACCTTTCAATCTTCAAAATATTACCCAGGCCCTGTGGCTGCACAATTCTCATTAAATTCATTGGGAATAATCTGGCTAAATCCCTCCTTGACTCTTCAAAATAGCAGGAAACAATATTCTGCACTTAAATTTATAGCCCCTGTGAGCCAGCACCAGCTGCGCCTGGTGAACCCAGTTTGCCCAGAGTTAGATTGTCGTTAGCACCATATACGTACAAGGATTTAATTTTTAAATCTGGTCTTCAAAACTTCTATTGGGTATGCAAGCTCGCTTACTCATAGGCTGGTCTTGCAGTGGAAATAAGTGGAGGTGCCTGGGTCAACGCAACCAGGGGTCATGAACATACTCTGAACTGCTCTAGTAGATGTTTGGGGATCCCTGGAGGGTAAGAGGCTTCACCAGGGGGAGCTGGATTTAAAATGCAGGGTTTCTCATCAGTTCCTGGCAGAGCATTTAAACAGGCTTTTATGCATCCGATTACAACCCAGACAGTATATGAATATTATATGCCCAATGAATGTATTTTATTGAGAAGAATCCTCAACATGAAGACTTCAGACTCTGCTTGAATCTCTAGTGGCTTCAGCAAAATCAGATGATGATGCAAGTTTAGGGTCTGACTTGCTGCTGCTTGTCAAGGTGCCTGCAGGACAGTGGGGATCCAGGTATCAGTGGGTTCATCTGACCATGGGGTGAACACCACAGTTAGACCTGATCTCTGAGCATTGGCTTAGCCAGGAGGTGACAATGAACGGAACTCCTCAAAGAAGCTCAGACAGTTCACTATCCATAAACGAAGATCTAGAGAGCCAGATTCATGACTCAGACAATGGAAAAACAGGAAACCAAGGCAAGTTGTAAAGGACTCTGCGCTGACTGTAGAACAGACAACCCCATCAATAAGCCCTGTGGTCCTGTAACAGAAAAGAACAAACCTTGGGGACTTCCCTGGTGGCGCAGTGGTTAAGGATCCGCCTGCCAATGCAGGGGACATGGGTTCGAGCCCTGGTCTGGGAAGATCCCACATGCCGTGGAGCAACTAAGCCTGTGCGCCACAACTACTGGGCCTGCGAGCCACAACTACTGAGCCCACGTGGCAAAACTACTGAAGCCCGAGTGCCTAGATCCTGTGCTCTGCAACAGAAGCCACCGCAATGAGAAGCCTGCACACTGCAATGAAGTGAAGCCCCCGCTCACCGCAACTAGAGAAAGCCTGTGCGCAACAACGAAGACCCAACACAGCCAAAAATAAAGAAACAAACAAACAAATAAATACATTAAAAAAAAAAGAACACAACCATACTATAAAAAAAAAAAAGAAGAACAAACCTGACTGCATATTGGATCTATTCCTTTAGCTCTAACCCTGTGCTCTCTTGCAGGTGCTTAGTCTTGTTGGCTCTGCACTTTTGTAAAAGAATGTTGCCTATAGCCTGAAATATACAGGAAAGCCCATTCTCAAGGCTGACCTTTAAAGGTATTACACTTTTCCATTCATATAGAAATAAAAAGTTGCAGAATATAAAATAACAATTGTCTTGTTGGAGGTTTATAGGAACATTGTGACCACACGTCCACGAACAGCTGCAAGAACAAAGGATTCCAGCACTAAGAAGTTTACAACAACTAGCCACATCCCCTCCCCTTTTAGTCTAAAAGAAGCTTGAATCCTAACTCGGGTAAGATGGTTCTTTGGGACACTAGTCCACCATCTTCTCGGCCTGCTGGCTTTCTGAATCAAGTTGCTATTCCTTGTCCCAATACTTCGTCTCTCGATTTATTGACCTGCCGTGGGGTGAGCAGTATGAGCTTGAACTCGGTAACAGTTTGACGTGAACTTGTTCAGGTGGTGGTAGCAAGGGGTCTTACTGGTTCACGATTTGTACCTCTGCCCTCTGACCACAGGAGACCCTATGAGATGACTGTCTGCTCTGGATCTCCTCTGTGAAGCTATCAAGACAAAGGCCTTGAGTTCATGCACAAATCAAAAGTTCACAGAGCCATCCCTGGTCTGATAACAAAGACTTCCAGCACTGAGGGAGAGTCAGCCCATTTTGGGATCTGATGTACCTTTCCCTTTTCTCCAAGGCTGCTGTTCATGTTTGGTTTTTTGATGACCCCTAGTTCTTTGGACAGGCAGGAAAAGAGATGAGATCTAACAAGCTAGCTGGCAACTTCCTAGTGATTGTAATTAACTCTCTGGCAAGAGGAAAAACTAGAGAGACAGTTAAAATGTTTGTTACATTATTAGAACGTCACTTGTTCACCTCACCCCTCTTCCCTGTGACAGAGGGTCATAAAGAACCTGCAAGGAAGTTACCCCATAAAAACCGCCCTGATGGGGCTGAGTGGGAAACCAGGAATTTCCTATCAGGGAAGATGGGAGGAGAGCAAGAGCCCCATCCAGGAGGCAGGGGCAGCCAGCCAATCCCCCAAGGCTACGTTTTATAACCTGAAAAGGTGTGGATGGGACTCCCAGCTGGCTGTTGGAATTTAGCTGAACACTATTCTTCAGTTTCATCTTCGGTATTTGGGGGTGTCTGAGCTGAGTGGTAGCAGGGAGTCTGTCACCCTGAGCCCACCATGGGGAAACCTGGGGTTAAGATCAGCTAAAGGGAAGTTTGTTTTGCTGGTTAATTGGGTCAAGAGTGACAGCACCCTTTAAGGAAGCATGCTAATCAGAGCAGTCCTTTCTGTTTTCTGCTGGCTGCGGAGGGTCTGCTGTTGAGGAAACAGTGATGCACACCACATGCCCCATTAAGAAGTGACCGTGGAGGCCAAGGCTGCGGGCTTCAGTAGAGGAAATGGGAGAAGCTGGTGAGCTGACCTGTTCACCTCACTCTAATGATTAACTTTAAAGTATGTAAAACTTCTGATTGCTTAGACGGACAGTTTCCCCTGGTGTGTGTCTGTGGGGAAGATTTTCAAAAAATACTAACAGAATACAAAAGAGAGTGAGGGGGAGACCACCTTATCCCTGTGGCTGGGCCCTGATCAACAGCAAACCAGAGACTCTAAAAGTCATCACAGGGCCTCTATTAATAAAAGGATGCAGAGGTGCCCTTCCCGAGGGCGCTCCTCTCCGGGCGCACTGCTAGCCCTGGTTTCCTGCACCCCATCTCGCGGCGCACCCACTGGAAATGCGGCTGTAAACCTGCCAACTCTGTGGCAGACAAAACTGACAAACTTCGCCTGTCTCCGATTTGCTGAGTGGCGATGAAAATAAATAGTCAGGCTGCTGCCTGGGAGACTTCCTTCTCCTGAGTTTGCAAACACAGTCCGTGTCCTAGATGTGCTGCGTTTAAACAAAGTATGTTCCTCGGTTCCTTCCGCTGAGAGCGGGGATTGTCACCATTTGGCAATGACTGATGGGGAAGGAAATGTTGCTCCCTGCTGCATATACATGTGGATGAAAGGAAAGCAGTGTTTATGGCTCATGCTTGGGGACCAGATGCTGGTGGCATCTCTGCTAGGACTTTGAGGGAAACGGAAACTGAGAACCGTAGCGATGTGCTATTTTGTGGGAAAGAACAGGCATATGTGAAATCTACCACATTTTCTCTTTGGTATTTGATACCTGATTGTATAGTGCTGTCTATCACGGTTGGCTTTTCTGTGGTCAGCACAGTGGTACCACCTGAAACACAGAAACAGTAACATATGAGATGAGAAAAAGGCAGCATTGTAGGTAATATTTAGTAGAGAATGCTGTATGCTTACATACATCTGTTAGAGGCTAGCAGTTCCCTCAGATAATTCTTCCTTTAATTCCAGCTATAGCAAATGTCTTAAATTTTGTTCACCACAATACATTTATTCATACAGCATCTAGGCAGTATGGAGAGTTCCAGACTTCCTTCCAAGGGCATTCCCTGACTCCCAGACTAATCGACGACGCTCACAATTGCAAGAGTGAAAAGCAAAGGCCGCCCAAGGTCCTTAGTGACTTAAGTATTAAACTTGACCTAGACCTCTAAGCTTCAAATAGTTTCCCAAGGTTTCAGATGTGTGTCTTGGGGGGAGTTGCAAGGCTGGTCCCCACAATCTATTTTAAAAACTGAAGTTTTAAAGCAGATGGCAGTAATTCCTCCTTTCTTTTGCGGCTGCGGTTGTTTGTTTTTCCCAAGGACAAATAATTCCGCCCAGTATGCAGTTCGGAGAAGCTGCAGGAAAAGGGGAAGGGGCGGAGGGACACATTTCTTCACAGTCCCGAGGAGCTGGAAGGCTGCACAAACAACACCCTGAATGCCATCAACTTCAGTCAGCCCGGGTCGACTTGGAATTCGTGGTCTGGGGACCAGTGGAAACTTAGATTTACCCTCTTAGCTTGGGTATCTTAGCTCAGCCATTTTCCGCCCTTCGTCATGAGACTTCTGTTTTAAAGTCCCGTTCTTCAAGTTGCCCAACCACAAGCATCACCTGAACGCTTCTTGAAAAACTGGTTTGCTGTTTATTACTTTGGTGCTTTCGAAAGCCATTTCTCCATATGTGTGCCTGCCTTGCAGATCATGGTCGAGAGCATCTATTTGCTTTCCCGAGAGATAAAGTCCTGGGTAGACTCAGGGTAAGGGCATGGGGGGCTCATGCCCATCGTGGAAAGTTTGGAGGTGGCTCTGAGGTGCCATTGTACACCTCCCAGTAGTGTCATTCAATAGAGACTGTAGTCATCTCTATTCTGGCCGAGGCCTAGTCCTATCCTGCAGCTCCCATGGGTGAGAAATCACCCGGATCATGAATCAGAGAGCCGTAAAACTGAGCTCTTGAAATGGCCTGAAGATTTCTGAGCTAGTCCACTGTAGCACCAAGTCGTGGTACCCCTGCTGGCCCAGTAAATATGCTGGATAAGTGGTCTCACGTGTGCACGGCCTCAATGAGGCAGGCGCTAGGAGAAGCCATTACATATATTATGGGTTAAGAAGGTGAATCTATAATGGCAGAATTGGAGGGAGGCCAGACGCATTAGCATTCCGTTCCCAGTGGTCTTAAAGGAGAAAGACTCAAGGTGAAACTTCACTTTTAAAAACAGATATGCACTGTCAGTTGTGTTAGAGGTTGGGAGCCAAATTCCGCTGTTGGGGACACACAGATCCAATGTGAAATTTGGCCTCCTGGTGCCTTTGAAGCCAACTGTATTATCTAATGACATCAAAGGCATTTGCAAATGTGTAACTTCAAGGGTAAATTTTCACCCTGACAAGGAAGCAAGGGAGAGCAAAACCTCTCCTCATTTCCATGCATTTGGTACAGTTCACCTGGAATTCAGTGTTCTTTATAGGTAATGAGCATTTTGCTAAATACTTATTTCCCCCTATATTCAAATAGGCCCCCCCCCCCCCAGGAGAAGACATTAAAGTGACATCATCTCTGTTAAGGAACCGAACCTTAAGAGAGCATTGATCCCAATTTCCATGCTGCCAACCATCAGGGTGAAAGGGAGAATACTTTTCATTTGGTTTTGGACACTGAACGTTCAAAGTTTGCAGCTGTGACAGAAAGAGCAAGGAGGGTACAGACTTGTGTGTGAGCCCAGGAGGTGAGATGCTCACCTGTGAAAAGATAGTGGGTTAGGTAGGGGCAGGCTGGGCTGCTTGCAAACGCCGGCAAATGTCAGCCCGCCCTTCTTCAGAAAAGACTAACACAGAGCTTCATAGAGCAAAATAAGCTTTTAAAAAAGGACAAATGGGCCGTCATGCAGTAAATGAATACAAAGCATGAGGATGTCTTCTTAGATCACCTCTTCTTGTTGGGGCAACAGAGTGAGCCTTCGCAGCACCCCCGCAAGTTCTTAATATATGCACGTATAGATCAAATTATTGAAACAAACGTGCTGGCCTGAGAAAACGACTTTTTTCGCCAGGGTAATATGTAAAAAAAAAAAAAACCAAAAAACTAGAATGGATTTTTTTCTATCTACCCAATAAATGATTTTAAATGCTGTAGATAAACTATCGCCTTGTACTTATAAAGGACTGTCAGTGTTTCCAGTCAAAATGACCCATTTTCTGTGGTTTGCAACTCGGGGCCATACACAATTTGCTCCAGGCTAACAGACTCACCCTATTTCATTCAAAGGCTTAGGTTTCAATTGATTCAGTCATGAGCCGATGCACAAATGAGAAGGTTGGTTGTTCTGACACAAGGAATAAATCTGAGGCTTTGTCTCTAATCAATATTAACTGACCACTTTAGGGTTTATAAAGGAAAGAACCTCTCCTCAAGAGGGTAATTGAACAGGGGAGTCTCTGATGACGGCAGACGTTCCTTTATATGAGGATTTTCACTACGGATGGGACGTGTGACCGGGTTTGCAAAAAGCCTGAGGTTTGCAGAGTGTTCACAGGCGACCTTGGGAAGGTTCTGCAGGACCTGTTTCACCAGACTGGTACTCTGTTTTAACATCAGCCGTATAAGCTTTTTAGCTGGAGCTTGACATCTTACAAAGAAAAGCCCTCTGCATTAATTAGAGTAATTTTTGTGGCTTGCAACTACTTATATACAAGATTTGTTTTCAAAAGCCCATAGCCACGTGACATTTATTGGCCATTCGACTGTAAGCAATTATCCTGGAAATTTGGAGGCAGAGAACCTTAGGAGGTAGGATTTAAATGTAAACTCAGTTCATGGTACTAAACTTCTGAGCTAGATTTTACCCCTTATTCCATCTCAGGGTGCAGAGCAGTCTTCCTCCTTCAGAAGAGAGCTTTTGAAGTAATTGGAAATCTGGGACATTTCCTTCCACATTTTACATTAATGCGTTAGCTAATAACGTGGCACTATTGTGAAGTTACATGGTAACGCCTTCAGTTTCGCCCATGAAAATGAATTACGTGGGCTCTCCTGAATCCCTTTTGGGTAAAAATACAGACCTGCATCCACGGGCTCGTGTTTAATGTAAAATGAGAGTCAGATGCTGTAAGAAACTGTGTTTTGATCTGGGTAGCAGTAAAGGCCCCATGGTACCTTTGGCAGCAATAGGGTGATAATTCTAGTGCTTTGGCCAGTTTCCAAATGGTGGCCTCCCATTTCCCCACTTGCTTAATGTTTCCTCTGCCAGTCCAAGTAGAAGAGAAGGTCACTTTCTAGCTTTTAGAGTTTTAGAATATCATGGAGTAATCCTCTAAATAAGTTGGTGAGGCACGTGGCACACACCATCCCTGATCTATCTGCTAGTGGTGATGTCAAATAACAACAAATTCTGCCCTTGTAAATTCTAATGTAACATGATTCGCAAAATCCTAGCTTCAAAGCTGCCTTTCAAATATAAGCTTGATTTCATTAATTAGTTGGTTAAAGGATCCACTCAAAAAATTTGATCCCGGTTAGAAACTGAAAAGAAACGTTCTCCAGCGTGTGGTTATGTACGGGTGGTGCACATGTCATCTCGGAAGGGGGTGGAGGTCAAAGATGAGAATCAGTTTATGTTCCATTTAGCCATGGAGGAATTCTTATCCAATGAAGACAATCCTAGCCTTTGGCTCTGAAAATGGCTAACATTATCGCTCGAATGGCTGTGGCTGTGAAGGACAATTTGTTTACACGACAACATGAGGAAATGAAGATGCACGTGTTTTGGCAAGGCTCCCTCCCGCCTGCCGCCGTGAGGATTTCCGCAAACACAAACAGACGTTAATTAGCGGGTCTCGACTACAACATGAACTGAGATGGTACAGCAATGGGATGAAGATGGTTTCTGCACCTGTGAGCTGGAAGTCATCACCTGTTCCGCTGTGGCAGTTGGCCTGGTCGTCATCACATTCATCCACCAGGTTCCCATTGGGAGTGGTCGGTCCAGCTGTAGGTGCTGAAACAAGATCCAAAGATTATTTTCTCACACCTCTGAAATGTATTCTCCAGCCCCCGGCTGTTGATCCTGCTAATGCTTTTGCAGAAAACTCTAATCTGTGGTTAGAAGACTGGGAGCGTGGTTTGCCTCTCTTTCAGGAGCGAAACATACTCAGAGTTTGCAGAATGCATTGGGGACTGCTTTGTTTTGGTATTTGATCCATATCTCCTTCGTAGAATTGGCTGCCTTAGCATTTTATACATTGTTATCTACATACACATCCTTTTTCTGAAAAGTTCTTGTATTCTCACTGGTTATTTATTCATGACCCTGAAGTTGGGAACTTTGATGATAGAGATTTGGCTTGAACTGTTTTTCCTTTCATTTTCAAGGTGCTAGAGGACTCACTTGTCAAGAATTCTTTTATATTCTTGGTATTTACTAAGTTTATCTTGTAAAATTTTCCCCAAAAGGGAGTCTCAGCATTCATTTTTAGTACAATATTGTTCTTTACTTCTTTATTTTTTTAAAGAGCAACTCCATTTCCCTCTAAGTAAGCTTCTCAGATTGTGAGCCCAGGCAGGTGTCTGGGAGTTCCCTGGGGTCATTTTACCTTAACTCCCAGAGGACTACATTCCACTGCTGGCAGGTATTCCCATAGCTTTGAGTTTGTAGTTGAAAAGTAGCCAACATTAATCAAAGACTGCTTTTGAAGTTCTTTAAATTTAGTTCCATCTATTTTTCTTTTCCAGCCTGTTACTCATTTTTGCAATCTGTTTAATATCTTACAGTTTTCGGCATTACATTTCACTTTACATGACTTGAGATAATGGACAGTTCTCTTGATGTCTGAAAACCAGACAAGATGCTGGGAGTGGGGGCCTGTTCTCTAACAGCTTCTGGCCAATTGGAATGTGCTGGTAACTGCTGCTTTCTCAATAAAAATTTGACCCTGTTATTGTGCTAAAGGCCTGAGCAGAGTTATAATAAATGTAGAAACATAGCTAGTTTCAACTTCCTTAACTGCCCCAAACACACACCAATAATAATTAGGAAATCGCCACGTACAGGTAATGTTCACACCGTTTAGGGGTACAAACTAGACTCTGTAAAATGCATACACACGTATTCTGGGTTCTGCTTATTGCTAACACTGAATCAATAGAATCCTCTTTGGCAATCCAGATGCTTGCCTTTGCTAAGCTGCCTTTGCTCTTGGTAACGTGCCACTTTCAAACTCTCTATTCATCTTGCTGGTTTTTCCACATTCCTTATGGTATTTAAAAAGGAGGAGTTTTGCACTGGAAGTGGACCAGGGTAGTACGGGGATTAAATTGAAAAAAGTAAAAAGTGATGTCCCAATTTTACTACTTGAAAATCTTTTATCTTCTGTGGTTCTCTAACTGTTTCTTAAACATAAGTGCTAGCCCCAAATAAGATGGAGACTCCGAGGTGGCTGGGCTGCACATCACCCTCTTTCTCTATCTTTGGGTATCTCCTGTAGCACAAGGTACAAAGTCAGTATTTAATAAGGGCCTGTTAATCGTTTTAAGGGAGAAGAAAAACACTCCCTTTCACCAACTGTGTTAAACAGCTTTGACAACACTTTCCCTGGGTGCTGGCTCCTCGTGTGGCTCAGGGCAACTTCCCCACCTCGGTGAGTGCCTGCAAACATCTGCAGCAACCCCCTTCACCACCATTGCTACCTCACCACAGCGTTGACACTGGCAAACTGCCACCAGGCTCAGTCTTTTCAACCATCCATTCATTCCACCTTCTAAATCAATGTTGCTTCCCAGAATCGGGGCTAAAGTCCTGCATCGGAGCAGCAGACGCCCTTTTCCAGGCAACCACATTGCTCAGCACACTGAACGAATGTGTCTGCAGGTGGTTCAGTCTGCCCATCCCTTCTTTTTCTTGGCATCTTTGCCAAAGTCCTGGCACGTGGTCATTCTTGGTCTGTGTTGACAGTGACTAGATGATTCAGAGGTCCTGGGACATAACTACAGATATGGAAACAACTACCTAATAAAGAATCAGAGATAATGGCCTGCTTTTCAATAAACACATAGGAAAGCAGCTATGAATTATTCACTAGGATGATGATTTACAGCTTAAGATTCTTTAGTGTGTAAGAAATGTTTTATGATATTTAATGTGCTCAGGAATGTAATTATATTTGGGTAGCTCAAAACACAAATAATTATGAAATCCCAAGAAGGTGATATTTAAGAGGCATCCTTCCAAACAACTCTGAGCATATGCTCAACGGATTAACATCTGGGTACCAACAATAGCCATTCTTTGCACTAACCTAGAGAAAGACCTTTATGGGGATGAAAAAGTTGGTATAAGGTTACTCGTTTATGCCCAAATTGAAGGCAGATGGGAATTCCAACGCACAAAAGCATTAAATAGTACACTACACAACCATCATATTTTTTCAAACATTCATCTCATTCATTATGTGAAAAAATGCAGAGGAGAGTGCAGTTCTGAAGTCAGTGTGAGAAGTGAATTTGTCCTTGATATGACCTTCCTATGATAACCTAAGTCTATCTTTAAACAGACCTCGCTGTACATTATATATATTATCTCATGTAAAGTTTTGTTTCTCTGCAGCAGCCTAAGAAATTCATGCAGGGGACTTCCCTGGTGGTTTAATGGTTAGGGCTCTGTGCTTCCACTGCAGGGGGTGCGGCAGATTCAATCCCTGGTTGGGGAACTAAGATCCCTAAAGCCTCGCAGCGTGGCCAAAAAAACCCCAAAACCAAGCCAAAACAAAACAAAACAAAACAAAAAAACCAACAAAAATTCATCCAAGATAATGTCTTGATGTTTCAGCCTGTCAAATGCTGCTTCCTGCTAGTATGTACTTCCTGTAGTATGATGGTAGTCAACACTGCAGATGCCAACTTGGACCAGACACGGACCTCTGAACAACACTAAGAAGGTCATGGAATCTGTGGGCGCCGGGGTTGAGGGAGGGAGAGGGAGGGGGACTGCTTAATGGGTAGGGGGTTTCACTTCGGAGCGATGGAAACGTTTTGGAACTAGATAGAGGTGTTGGTTGCATAAATAATTGTCAACGTACTAAATGCCACTGAATTGTTTACTTTAAAGTGGTGGATTTTAGGGAATTCCCTGGTGGCCTAGTGGTTAGGATTCGGAGCTTTCACTGCGGGGGCCTGGGTTTGATCCCTGGTCAGGGACCATCCTACATGCCACGAGGTGCGGCCAAAATACAACAACGACAACAAAATAAAATAAAATAATTAAGGGCTTCCCTGGTGGCGCAGTGGTTGAGAGTCTGCCTGCCGATGCAGGGGATGTGGGTTCGTGCCCCGTTCCAGGAGGATCCCACATGCCGCGGAGCGGCTGGGCCTGTGAGCCATGGCTGCTGAGCCTGCGCGTCCGGAGCCTGTGCTCCACAGTGGGAGAGGCCACAACAGTGAGAGGCCCTTGTACCGCAAAAAAATAAATAAATAAATAAAATAAAAATAAAATAATTTTAAAAAAATGGAGGATTTTATGTTATGTGAATTTCACAATACATCATTTAAAAAAAAAAGTCAAAGAAGACAACCCCACAGAATCTGAGGAGCGTTATGGAAACAACCTACAAAAAATTAGGATGTGAAGGCACTGTTATGGAAGACAGGGCACGGGGCCAAGTCCTGAAGGATGGGCACGGTTTCTAGGGGCAAAGCCCAGGGGCAGCAAGTGCTGGTGTGTTGGTCTACCACCTCCATCCATGCTGAACTACTTGAGTGTAAGGTCCACGTCCTATAGACCTTTGTATTCCCGGTGCCTCCTTTGTGTCTGGGGAAGAACTTGTACTCAGTAAACATTGTCAAATGAGAAGATAAACTAATCCCAAGGGGGTAGACAAAGGACTAGGGGAAGATCTGGGAATGATGCAGTGTGCACTTAGGGACAGGAGAAGGCTGCTTGTCTACAAGTCTTCCTGTTGAAACAGGGAGAAATGAGGGTCAGTAGCGTATTTGCTGAATAAGTCGTGCAGGGCGTCAGGTGATGAGCCTTACGGACCAGCAGGCACAAGAGACACAGGATTGCCCAGGAGAAATGGGGCAATTTGCAGCAGCACCGTCAGGGGCATAAGTGCATGATGAAGGAAATAAAACATCTGGGGAACCAGGGGGGCTCAGGAAATCGTGCTTACCTTCCACCTCACAGCCCAGCAGCTCCATCCGTAGCCCTAGTCCACCGTGAGTGGCTCTCTCGGGGTAGATCCTGATGAATCGCGTGGAAAGGGGTGGAAATGTCCGTAGCTCAGGTGTGTCATAGTTGTTGTTGCCTTCAAAAGACTGTGAAGTATGAAGAACACCAGGTATTAACAAAACCTCCCTTTCAGCAGAAAAGTCCTTCCTTTAGGACTCTTAGCAGGGCAGAGAAATGGGCCTCATTCTACTACTTCGTAAACGGCTGACATTCCTTTCCTAAATGAGAAGGGAAAAAACAATCAAACCTTCTCTAAGAAGTGACAGATGTCGTTTCTTAGAAACTCTGGAGGATACACTGAGGCTAGACCAGAAGCTGAGGATTTAATGAGACGCATTTTGAAATGACTGATGTGCCTGGGAGAAGTGACACTTCTACCACTGCCTTGAAACAGTGGAGGAAGAAAACTCAGGAAGGGAGCCTGCCATTTTTCAGAGCTTGTAACAGACACCCCATTTCCAATAACGACTCCTGTCACATTCTCTTAAATGAATGGGTCCTGGTTTTGCTAAAACCCCGTCCTCTAGAAGAGCGAGGAATTCCATTCCTGGAGGAGGAGATAGTAAATTTCACGTACTTCAAGCTCTCTGTAACCAAGAACTTGGGTTATTCCAATCCATTGGAACTGCTGTTGGCCTAAGCAGTACCACCAGCTGGAGGCATTTGTAGATAAAAGACTTTCTCATCTCAGGAAAGTGACAGGGTCCTGACCGCTAAGCGATGTTCTGATGCCTGGTTGCACTGCAGTGAGTTGGCACCTCTTGGTGAAGAGCATTCCTAACTCGACATCACTGTGACACGTTCAGGAGCCCGGCCGTTATTGCCCTGCTGCCACTGGATTATTCTGTTTTCCTTTTTACGGTGACAGGAAGGTCAAAATCCTTGAGTGGAATCATAAGAAAATAGAGCAATGGCTAGGTTTGTTTTCTTTTTTAAGAAATGGATAAGCTTCTCTGTATCCTCTTCTCCCAACATCATTCCTAACTCTGTCCAGAATGGGAAGAGGGGAGGGGATTAGAAAAATCAAACTGCCTTACCACTGGGAGTACCCTTTCATATATCAAGCACCATGTGATGTTTACTCGTGCAAGGCATTGTTCCATGTGCTTAAAATGTATTCACTCAGTTAATCCTCAAGACAACTCTAAGAGGTAGGTTCTATTATTGACCTTCTTTTACAGGCAAGGCACAGAGAGGTCAAGTAATTTGCCCATGACCTTGGGATTCAGACCTACCAGTCTTATCTAGCGCCCTTCACCACACTGCCCTTAGAAACAATCTAGTCTGATTTCCGCATTTTAATAGATGACAACACTGAAGTCTAGGACACTGAGGTCTATTCCCATGGCCACACATTCAGTTTCATTGCTTTTTCTTTAAACGGATTGTGATTTGGGCTTCCAAATCTGGTAGATCATATTGAGTGGGTGGCCATATCCAACAGGAGTGGGAACCCTGCCCAATACCTGGGTCAAAACATCACAAACCAGCCAAAGATGCCATCATTCGGTGGTGGAAATATCTAGGCCAAATGGGTGACACAAGTAAGAGAAGCTAGATTGGGAAGGTTGTGACATAACTAGAGGTTTTTTCTGAGTTCTAGAAGTAAATTAATTGACCTTTTCCAACTCAGAAAATCTTCCAGGAATCTAGAAGTACAGGGCTAATACAGACCCACCTCTCTCAATTAAAGTCTCCTTTTATCATTTCCAAGAGTAAATTCACTACCGGGGGCCTCTGCATTCTTGATAGAACTGCAGTTGCTGCCATTAATGGAGAATCTGACGTATAACGTCAGGCCCAATGAAGTGTTCTCAGTAAGATACTAATTATAGTAAAAATAGTATTACTACACATGCAAGTTCTGTGTACCTTAACATAGCTCCAACATTCTCAGGAGAAAAGCACTTATATCTACGGGGTCCCAGGCTTTTCTCCTACTTTTACCTTGAGCAAAGAATTAGCACAATGTAAATACATTATAAACGTTGTCAGTGATGAACTGGGCAGAATATTAGCAAGGAAGGGCCGTATGGAATTGGGCTAAGTTTGCTAACATAGGATTGTTTACAAAATGTCTTTGTGTCCTTTCACTAATCATGCTTTAGAAGAAGAGGGCTTGGAGTATTTAGATCTATTTGCCCCTGAAAAGTCTAGTTGATTCAAAGACTCTGGGGTCCCTTGTCCATCATGCACTATTTAAGGGTAGGAAGTAAGGTGAGGGCGTAGAGGATTTTAAATCCATCAAAGTGCTGTTTTAGAACACAAAACAGTGTGCTCCCTTTACCGTATGTAAAAGGTACTTGGCATCCTAAGCAGGTAATCTTCATTTGCAAGTTAAAATATAGTATGTTTTAACTATCTTTGTGCAATTTAGAAATAAATACTGCTCCTAAATGGAAGGTTTAACCAGTTTCCTTTTTCATCTTGAAGATTTTATTCCAGGGGAAGGACATGTTAGGAATCAGAGACCAGATGCCATGTAAACAATTTAGAAACTTTTATGGTTTAAATACATAAGAACATGATAATGATGGATGAAATGTTTTAGGAAAAAGTCTAACACATTCAACCAATCTTGAATGGAGTTTTTTGTTAAAATTGAAAGCTGTGTGCCGGCTTCTTGTGAATGCTATATGCGATGTCCTACAAAGGGAGTGATAGCTTTAGACTTGATCGCAGACGAGTGGATTGGATACTAAAGGCCAGGAAGCATAAGACGCATCCCATCCAGAGCCTATGGCAATTTGTCTCCTTTCCCTCTTAGAAACCGAATGTTGAAGAAAGTGTCACAACAGCTCACACTGCCGTGCGACAGTGGCTCCGGGAAGTTGTTGATCTGCAGCATATTCACACTTGGTGCTAAAGCCACAGGGCTCACAACTCCTCAGAAAAGATCGCCTCTTAGGGGAACTCCAGTTTCTGATGTTTATTTTACTTTTTCTTCTACCAAAACAAGAGGGGTAGACATAAAAGGGGAAAATGAAATGGACACAAGCAAGAGAGTAGCTGCACATAGATTAAAAAAAAACCACGACACTGGAAATGTTTTAGAAACCACACGTTAACTGGGGATGAGATGGGAGAGGAATTCTTACATTTCCGACAGCATCATCCCTCTTGGTGGCCCGCCCACTGGTGCGGAGTGCAGCCGTAGGGACAGTCTCTGCAGAGCCTCCACATCTGGGCCGAGTGGGAGCTGGCTGCGTGGCCCGGCTTTGTTTATTGTCTGCAAAGCCTTTGGCCCCAGTGACTGTATGAAGCCATATTCCCACACTCCCATTCCCTCTAATGAGCTAAAATCTTTTCATAAAAGGAGTAGGTCCTTGGCAAAGCAGGGACGGAAAGACTGGGACCGAAAGGCCAATTGTGCTAGGCGTGAGAAGTATCATCAGTTGAATACAGAACCCACATATAGTTCTGCATGCAGAACTGAACTTCTGGGGGCTCTTCCTTATTTGAACCTGAAATCAGTTTCTAGGCCATGCAGCATACTCAGGGTGTCCTTTCCTAGTTGGTGTTCTGTGCTCAGGAAATGCACATATATTTAACCAAGAGCCTCAGAAAAACATAATCACTAAAGAATACCTGTTGCGTTAAAAAAAAAAAAATCATGCCACGTGTTCTGGTGAAGGTTGGAATATTTCTTTTTCACTAGATCCTCAAGGGCCAACTGCTTTTTGAAAGTTTCCAATGTATAAGAAATAGACATAAGCATTATTCATGATGGCCAAGAGTTAGAAGCAATGAAAGTGTCCGTCAGTGGATGGATAGATACCCAACATGTGGTCTGTACATACGATAGAATATTATTCAGCTTTAAAAAGGAATGAAATTCGGACCCAGGTTACGACATGGATGACCCTTGAGGACATCATCCCAGGTAAAATAAGGCTAAATATTGTCTGATTCCACTTACATGAGGCTCCCGGAGTAGTCAAATGCATAGAAACAGAGAGTGGAATGGTGGTTGTCAGGGGCTGGGGGAGAGGGGGTGAAAATATTGTTTAATGGGGGCGGAGTTTGTTTTGCAAGATGAGGAAGTTCTGGAGGTGGGCTTGCACACCAGCGTGAATGTACTTAACCCTACTGAACTGTACACTTAAAAAGGTTAAGACGGCAAATTTTCTGTTATGTGTATTTCAGCACAATTATGAAACTTTTGAAAATTGTAAAGCACTACAGAATTTAAAGACTCTTTCATTCAATAAAAAATTTTTTTTTTAATTTAAAAATACACTTAAGGGATGCGTGACAGAAGGGGCCTGGGGGCGGGTGCTCACGGAAAGATTAGAGTCTGCAGAGAGATTCTGAATTCCTACCGCAGTGGCACCCTGGACCCACCTTCACGACCTCCCGGTCCCCTGAGCCACCTGCTGTTCCTTACGGGAGAGAAAGGTGACCGGCGACGCGATTCTCAGCCGTGGAATTCCTGTCTCCCCTAGAATCTTACTGTCTCCATCACTCGCCCCCGCAGATCCCACGGCTTTCAGGAAATGAGAAGCAGCGCTCCCACAGGAAGAAGCCGGGGTCCTTGATTCAAGTCAAGGCCGTGAGGCAGGGCCCCCTCCCGGCGCCGCCCCCGCCCGGGCCTCACCTTGGCCTTGCGCTTGCTGTCGTCCATGACCATCTTCCAGTCCGAGCCGTTGTTGCTGTACCCGATCTTGAATTTCCTCATGAACACCTTGTTCTCCCGGTGTTTGCCCCCCTGAATGATGACGCCCCGCACGATCTTCTCCTCCGCCAGGTCCACCTGAAGCCACTCGTTCACGTACGGGTGCGGGGCGGGCGGCAGTGCCCAGCCCGAGCGGCTGGTCACCAGGCGGATATTTTCAGGCATCCAGTTCCTGTCCCCTTGGTTGGATGCTGTGATCTGGGAGTCGGAAATAAGTCCGGACACCATACCCAACATTCCAGAGCAAGGATAATCTAGAAAGGGGAACGGAATAGGCGATGTAAAATGATTTTCTAGAAGTCTCCATGCTTAGAAAGAGAATCCAACATATTGAATAAAAACATGGTCTGTACGCATTCATGTAGATCTGCAAATGTCTGGATCATCTGACATTAAACCAGAGCTTCCCCGTTCCTCTTTCTACACTCCCTGCCCTACACTCACAGTCCGGTAAAGAAAATCTTTGATAAGAACATTCATTTCCTCCCTTTTTTTTTTTTTTTCCTTGGGATTTTTTTTTTTTTCATTTCTTCCCTTTTTGAGTTCTTCTAAGTTTAAGGTCAAAGTATTGACGTTCGGTCCCTTTGGTATCCGGAAGTTATCTCTAGATCAAGTACAGGCCCTGCCCAATGGAGGTTCAGTTTATGCGGGGCTGGAGATGTGTAAACCAGTAATTCCAACAGCAGGAAAGTTGCCAAGACAAAAGCAAAAAGAAGATGATGAGGTGGTGAAGAGAAAGAAAGTGCTCGGCTCAGCCTGAAGAGGTAGGAGGGCCCCCTCCCGGGGGTGGGGGAAACCTTTGGATTGAGCGTTGAAGAAGGGGCCCATCCTCCCCCCAGGTGTCCTCCCCACCCCCGTTTCTAAACTGCACGAGAACTTTGCACGATCCCACTGTCAACTCAGATGTCCCAAGTCCAAACAGAAACAGTCCTTTCCCCTCGACACCAAATCCCTTTATCCAACTCCGCACTTTAATGGGTGGAATCACCACCAATCAGCTAGCTCCTGCCTAGTCATCTTGTCTTTCTGTTTTCCGTTTTCCATTCCTGTTCTGCTACCAAATCCTGTCATATTTTTGTTAAAAAAAAAAAGTCTTGTGATCTTCATTTCTTTTGGCATCGTCTTGATGCCATGGCTACATGCCAAATGGTCTCCTGACTACCCTCTCAAACCCCAGTTTTGAATCAGCAACACCCACGTCGCTTTTCATAATTTTTTTTTTGTGATGTCACTCTTATGTTCAAAAATCTTCCATTGCTAAGGAAAATAAGCCAGACACAAAAGGACAAATACTGCATGATTCCACTGATATGAGGTACCTAGAAGAGTCAAATTCAAAAGGACATAAAGTAGAATGGTGGGTTCCAGAAGCTGGGGGGAGGGGAGTGGAGCGTTAGTGTTTCATGGGTGTAGAGTTTCAGTTTGGGATAATGAAAAGTTCTGAAGATGGATTGTGGTGATGGTTACACAATAATGTGATTACTGAAGCAACTAAGTTGTATCCTTAAAAATGGTTAGAATGGTAAACTATGTTATGTACATTTGACCACAATAAAAAAAAGAGAGATCTTTGAAAAATTTCCATGGCTCTCCATTATTTATGAGACACTATAAAAAGTCTCGATCTGGTTTTTCAACACCCTCATTTTGGCTTCCTCCTAGGTATCTAATTTTATTTCCTATTACTGACAGTAATCCATTTTCTTCCCACATACCATAGAGAGAATTCTCATCATTGCCTTTGTTCACAATGTTCCTGCTGCCCCCTCATCCTCCTGTTGACAGAGGTGAGTTCTGCCCAGACTTTCAAACCCAGCTTAAGGCTCTTCCTGAAAACTTCTCAAATGACTCTATCCTTTATCCTGAACCCTCCCTTCTCAGAAATATGACTACCATACAGGAAGCAGCACAGAGTTTAGCATTAAGCCGTTCTCTCCATGTTTTAAGATTGGGAGTCCTGTGTTCAGAACCAGATTAGAAATTCCTCAAAGGCAATGAATGGCATCATAGATCTTTCTATATCTTCTATAGCAGCCCAAGGAGCTTCTGAGCAGGAGAGTACCCATCACTGATTAATTGATTGGTGGGTTAATAACAAAATGTTCAACACTTCAGTTATTCTCTTTTCAAAATTGTACATCTCTGTTGAGGACATGCCAGGAAGGAGAATCTGTTTTTCTTCGAAACAACTCCATTCTGCATAAATCAAAATTCAGCCTAAAATGTAACCATCGTGAGAGGCATGTTTCTCATACTATTAGGCTGTGTCCGTGTTACCAGCTGACCCTTAAGAATGAATTACTCAGATACTTTCCACCTGAGTTGTGCAGTTCAGATCATGCCATTTCTTTACTCAAAAATTCGGTGCAGGGTTTCCCTGGTGGCACAGTGGTTGAGAGTCCGCCTGCCGATGCAGGGGACACGGGTTTGTGCCCCGGTCCGGGAAGATCCGACATGCCGCGGAGCGGCTGGGCCCGTGAGCCATGGCCGCTGAGCCTGCGCGTCCGGAGCCTGTGCTCCGCGACGGGAGAGGCCACGACAGTGAGAGGCCCGCGTACCGCAAAAAAAAAAAAAAAAAAAAAAAAAAAAATTCGGTGCCTGCTCACCTACAAATTATGCACGTACTTTCAGCCCAGTGTGCCAGGTCTTCCATACCATGGCCTTGCAAGGCCCCTCCTCCATGAAGGCTCCCTCACCTCGGTGGTGGTAGTAGTTGGGGGCTTTCTCTCATTCTGTTCCCTCCACTAAAGAATTTCCCATCATTTTGTCCTTCCTACTACCTTAAAATCTTGACCTGTTTTCAAATTTTACCTTATATATTCAATTTTTCTGATCTCTCCAACTAGACATGGTTTTCCTTTTCTGGGACTCCTCCTAGCTCTCCACCTGCATGTCTCATATATACTGGCCATATTCAGTTCTTTGGGTTGCTACTTGCCTCCCCAGGTTTTAAGTTCTCTGAGGGAGTGAACCAAGTCATATTAAAAACTTTTCTATGACTCCTTGTGCCCTTTATTCTTGGTATTTACTCTGCAAATATTTGTTGAATGAATCAGCTTATTAACACAATAAAAGGCAGTTGTCATTTTCCCCAAGCACCCTTTCCTGTAATTCAGCCGCAGTGTTTGCTCCAGGCTGGGATCTGGAAACCAAGAATAAATTCAATGGGGATTATAAAAAGATTGACAAAAAAGATTTTACTGAGGGTCTCTGGAAGTTATAGTGTTAAAAATAGAAGTCACATTTTCGGTCACTGTGGTCACACCTGTCCGGTTCAAAACCAGCTTTAGCAAAGAAAATGTTTAGCTGGTAATATATACCAGATGTTACCACCTGGAGAAAAACACAATTAACTTGAATATTGTAAGGAGGGCAGAACCTTTACCGGAAGAATGTCCCTTCTCTAGTGCAGAGCTGGCTGGGGCACAGTCCTCGCATCCACAAGCCTTGTGATACCAGCCCACATCCTGCCAACATGGCCCTCGTGCAGTCAGAAGGGCATTCCTTCTGCAAGTCGGCCTCATCCAAGATCAAGGAAGAGGCACCTTGATTTGCCTTTGACTGAAAACCAGTGACTCACTTTTAGCCACGATTAGGAGAAAGGTTCCACTAACAATTCAAGGTTTGCATAAGCTGCCAGGATCTAGCTCTGTTCGTCCACGGTAGGCTAGCTCAGATGTGCCCTGATTAGCCTGGCTCCATCTCAGATCCTCTGGAAATAGTGTTGCTAGATTTAACGAACAAATAATCTAACTAAAACAACAACACAAGAAACAGGCTGCCAAACTAAATCAGAATTTCAAATAAACAGCAAATAATTTTTTAGTATAAGTTTGTCCCCAATATTGCATGGGACCTAACTTATACTAAAAAGTTATGCATTTATCTGCATCAAATTGAACTAGACATTCTGTATTTCACTTGGCAACCCTGTTTAGAAACCTTAAAACCAATCCTAGATGGGAGGGAGAAATGAGTTCTGTGATGGGGAATTAGGTGGTTCTTTTCTTTTTTTATTGAAATATAGCTGATGTACAACATTACATTAATTTCAGGTAGACTACATAGTGATCTGACATCTGCATATATTATGAAACGATCACCATAAGTCCAGTAACCATCTGTCCCCGTACAAAGTTTTTACCATATTATTAGCCATATTCCTTACACTGTACATTACATCGCTGTGGCTTATTCATTTTACACCTGGAGGTTTGTACCTCTTAATTTCCTTCACCCTTTTCAACCACCCACCCCCGCAACTCCTTTCCCCTCTGGCAGTGGTTATTTTCATTGATGTTATTTTCCAGTAGAATCTCTGAACTGAGCTTTAATGTGAAAACAGATATACCGGTAAACCAAATAGTTAACCAGTTTTCAAGGAATGAAGAGGTAATAACTGCATTTGATGGGTGAAGCTGAATGAGCATAATTTAATCTTCCCTCGATGACTCAGAAGGTACCTCTGGATGTTGTAGGGCCTGAGATCATCCCTGCAAACTCTGATCAACACAGGAACACGCTGACCTGTGCAGAAGCCGCAGTTAATTAACTTCTGGTTAACGAAAAAGTCAACAGCGTTTGTGGTGTGTTCTCAGACAGCAAGGGCATTTTCACCAGTTTCCAGCTTTGCCAAAATGATGAAGCCTACCTTGTCAAAATAATGAAAATGCTCCTTTGTCAATTACCTACAAAGTAGAACGGTTTGCTCCAATTTTGTTTTCCTTATCTCTCTATATGGTGACCCACCATTGTATCCTCTGGTTATTCCAGGATTGCTGTATTTCTAAAAAATAATTTCTGAATGGAAAAATTGGTTTAAAACTTGTGGGCTCTGGAGACTTTGGATTCAAGTGATGTGTTCTCATGGTAACTTTTAATTCAACAGTTTCTTTTAAAAAAATCCAGATTGAGTTGGGGCTTGCCCACTCAAGCGGAAAGGGTAAAATTTTGCAATCCAGTCACTCGTTTATCGTAAGAAATGGATAAAACTGCAGTTCATTCATTCATTAAAAAAATAAGTGTATTGGGCACGTATTTTGTTCCAGGCACACAGGACGCAAGGAAAAGAAGATAAACATGGCTCCTGCTTTCATGCATCTTCCAGACCCCCAGTGAACCTGCAGTCTTGTATTTCTTTCACTGGTCTCCACGGAGGGGACCATGGCCTCTAAAAGATGAAAATTATCTACTCTGGTAATTAAGAAGAAAACACGGAGGGCTTCCCTGGTGGCGCAGTGGTTGAGAGTCCGCCTGCCGATGCAGGGGACACGGGTTCATGTCCCAGTCCGGGAAGATCCCACATGCCGCGGAGCGGCTAGGTCCGTGAGCCATGGCCGCTGAGCCTGCGTGTCCGGAGCCTGTGCTCCACAACGTGAGAGGCCACAACAGTGAGAGGCCCGCGTACCGCAAACAAACAAACAAACAAACAAAAGCCCCAAAAAACAAAAAAAAAAAAGAAGAAAACACTGATACCATTGTCTCATTAGGGGCTCTGTTCGCTGGGGCCTATTCTAGGTTCAATTTATTGAGTACCATGTACTGTTTAATTTACTGGGTACCATTTAGTGAGCATTTACTCTAAGCCAAGCGTTATAAAATCCTTTCACTTAAATCTTCATTACAGCTGAATCAAGGAGATGGAGATCTACTAACTGACAAGGAGATGGAGATAAGAGGGACTGAGGGTCTTGTCCATGGTCACTCATTCACAAAATGGACAGCCCAGAGCAAAGCCTGGATATGTCTGCACACCTTCTTTCTGTGTGACCATCGTTATGACACACTGGCCTCTCCCAAAACCTGCTTTGATCAGTTATTTGGCAGTTGTAGCGATCTTACTAGAAAGATCTTACTAGGAAGTGTCTAAAATATATTAGGGGTCGTGATTAAGACAGCAGCAGTATGCAATTTGAAAAAAATTAGCTACTTAAAGTAACTGTAAAATAGAATATGTGTGAAAATATCAAAACATGGTATTTTAGACCTCTGTTTAGATAACTAGGTCATTTAACTATTTTTAAAAATCCAGTAAATTATTTGCCTTGTTTACCTGTAAAGACTCATACGCCTAGAATTACCTTTCAGGAAAATCCTTGTGAAAATGAGAAATGGCAGTTCAGGCTTAAACAAGGATTTTGTTTAATTAAAAGGAGAGCCAGAAATTCAGAATTCACACTAACGCATTTGGAGTCTTTATGAAGTTTACTTCTTTTTTTCTGGTACAGTGACGTGAAATTAGGTGGGAGGAATGGACCAGAAATTTCCACCCTGCCCTCAGATGGCCTTGTCTCTATGAATTTATGGGTAGTCTCTCACATTTGTAATGCTCTGAAAATGACCTAGAACTTTCATGCAACTGCTGATCAAGAATAAAGCCAAGGTGGGACTCCCCTGGTGGCGCAGTGGTTAAGAATCTGCCTGCCAACGCAGGGGACACCTGGTCCAGGAAGATCCCACATGCCACGGAGCAGCTAAGCCCGTGTGCTACAACTACTGAGACTGCGCTCTAGAGCCTGCGAGCCACAACTACTGAGCCTGCGTGCCGCAACTACTGAAGCCCGTGTGCCTAGAGCCTGTGCTCCGTAACAAGAGAAGCCACTGCAATGAGAATTCTGTGCACCACAATGAAGAGCAGCCCCCGCTCGCCACAGCTAGAGAAAGCCAGCGCACAGCAACGAACACCCAACGCAGCCAAAAATAAATAAATAAAAAATACATTAAAAAAAAAAGGAATAAAGCCCTTTTGTCCCTCCAAGCCCTTCTCCACCCAATTCCTGCCTCTAAGGACTTGAACTTTCTAAATGCTTAGATCCTAAAACAATAAACAAGTCTGTCTCTAGGATGGAAATAAATAAAATTTGGGGAAGAAATCAAAAGTCAGTTTTCACTTTCCAAAACGAACTGTACTGTAAACAAATGTTTTTTTTTTTCCTCCTTCATTAGCTCTTTTTCAAATTGCTTGTAATTTCATGGAAAACTGCCCAGGTGATCTTTTTTTTTCCTTCAAAAGTCAATAGTTTCCTTCTCTAAAAATAATTATACTTAAGAGGATAAAAATAAAAACAATAGTGTTGGCATTCATGCAATGAGAAGTTAAACGCCCTTAATATGTATACTAACGTTATATGAAAGATAGTTCGCAGATTTTTTAAAAAATAAATTTATTTATTTATTTTTGGCTGCGTTGGGTCTTCGTTGCTGTGCTCGGGCTTTCTCTAGCTGCTAGATATGGGATCTTCCCAGACCAGGGCTCGAACCCCTGTCCCCTGCATTGGCAGGCGGATTCTTAACCACTGCACCACCAGGGAAGTCCCAGTTCTCAGATCTTTAAACATTGTTCACTTTTAATTACTTTTTGGTGAATCAGTTACCGATTCTGTCTTTGAAGTTTTAGGCTTACTATGGAGGTTACACTGTACTTTTTTTTTTTAATGAAAAATTTGCAGTGTATTTACTTAAATGGAAAGGAATTCTAATGTGACTGCTACTTACTTCAGAATACAGAGTGGTTGTACAAGAAGATCAATGGACAAGTAAGAGCAGTACTGGTCGCCACAGAAACACAGTGAGAATAACAGGACCTTCTTTTACTCCCTGCTCGGTACCTGCCTATCTTTTTCGCCACTTAATCGCCCAGTACCTCATCTTCGCCTCTCAAGTGGATATAATCCACCTACTTGTTCCAAATTTAACAGAGACTTTTAAAGTTCTTTTAATGTCAGAAGAAACAAACTCAAAAACGAGAAATACTGACAAATTGATTTCTAATGTTAGCATATTCATTCAACAAAAGATAGACATATGTTGAGCCAAAACCTAGGAGAAAGTTGTCAGGGCAGTTAAGTGAGCAAAAGGAGAAATTCTGGTAAATTAAACTCCTCCTGAACAGCTACAGCTGAGGAGGCCGCCTCTAGACCTCAAAATTACGAAGACAGGTAAGCCAGACAGAGAAAGGGAAATATTGTATGATATTGCTTATAGGTAGGATCTAAAAAGAAATGATACAAATGAACGTATTTACAAAACAGAAACGGACTCACAGACTTAGAGAATGAACTTATGGTTACCGGCGGGGAAGGGTGGAGGGAAGAGAAAGTTAGGGAGTTTGGGATTGACACGTACACGCTGCTATATTTAAAAAGGATAAGCAACAAGGACCTACTGTATAGCACAGGGAACTCGCCTCACTGTTAAGTGGCAGGCTGGATGGGAGGGGAGTCTGGGGGAGAATGGATGCATGTATATGTATGGTTGAGTTGCTCTGGCTGAAACTATCACAACATTGTTAACTGGATATACTCCAGTGTAAAATAAAAACTTAAAAAACAAAACAAAAACAAGTAAGATGCAGGGATATAATATATAGCACAGGAATATAACCAATCTTTTGTAATAACTTTAAATGGAGTATAATCTACAAAAATATCAAATCACTATGATGTACACCTCAAACTAATATAACATTGTAAATCAACTATGTTTCAATTAAAAAATATACATGTAAATTAGAAGAAAAAGTAAAAAGACAAAGCAGGTGAAGAACATTTCACGCAACAGTTATTTATTGTAAATCTACTAAGTAGCAGTCAGTGTGCCGAGTACCGAGGAGACAGAGGATGACGGGGAAGGTACCTGCCTTCTTGGAGCTTTACCTGCCTTCCTGGAGCTTGCCGTCTAGCGGAAAAGCACCACTTAGTAAATACCCACCACACGTCAGGCTGTGTAAATGCTTCGTATCCACTAGCTGATCCGTTATCACAACAACCCTGTTTTCCAGGTGAGATAACTAAGGCTTTGAAAGGTCATAAACTGCCCAAAGAAATAAGCCAGCGCGTAGTACAAGGAGGCTTTGAACTCACTTTTGTCTAAATCCAAAGCGTATGCTCTTAACTATCAAATGAAAATGACCAACCCCATTTACACCAAATGACTCTCCCAATATTTAAAAGCTTACATAAATCAAACCCAGGTGATCTTCAATCTTACCTGTTATCTTGCAGCCATAGACTTCAAATCTCATAGATATACCAGTTTCCCAAGTCATAGGTTTCATTCGGACAAATCGAGTTATCAGGGGTTTGGGGAAAACTCCAATCACAACATCTGTGGGGTTGGTGTTTCCCTGAAAGATCTAGATGGAAAAAGGAAGGGCCCTTTAATAGCAGACATTTTGGATTGTCTGAAAACAAATCCAGAAATATGTTTTCACCAGTGCTTGTCAAATTATTTACAATTTCCTCACTGTTTACCGTGGTTGAGGTAGTGTTAATAATTTGTCATGTTATTTTTCCAAATAATGGCAATCAGAAAGAATTGTGTCTAATATAGAATGTTGTCCTAATCATCTATTCAATTTTCTGAAAGGACAGAGCCTCCAAAGGTACTATTATAAGGATAGCATTTGTTATAGAATACTATGCTATTATCTAAAAAAGGGGGAAAATTATTAACATTATCAGAAGGACTTACAGAATACTGTAGACAATTCTTGGGAACTCTCACTATTGTACTTTCCCAGGAACCCCTCAAAGGAGTGCTTTTTGAGTTCAATGTAGGGTCTGACTTTTTGAAAATTCTAGGTTATGTCCAGCAGGAGGTCAGGGAGCTTCCTCCCTTTTAACTTCATTTCTTGATGGAAGATCTTATCCCTGACGTTTATGAAAGACTTTAATCTTTTTCAGTTATTGGTAAAATTACGTGTTAGTGGTCAAAATCAAAACTGAGTTATAAATGATATGTAATGGAGAATCCGTTTTCCCAGGGCTTCTGTTTCTAGTTTCAAAAATGAGTCATTTTATTCTAAGAAAGATGAGGCATGTAACTGCAGATGTAATGACTGCTAGTCACGAAACGGTTTCCCACAAGTGTCTGTCGGAGGCACTCAGCCTGGGCACGGCGCCACGGCAGTGTCCTCCAGTGAGATCTCTGAGGAACGGGGACTGTCTGCCACGTGGAACCCTCTGGCACTCGACCAGTCTCAGATGGGACTGAAAGCCTCCACTCCCCTGGATTTTACTCCAGCTCTGGGTGGGGACAGCTGTGTGAAAGCACCATGTCTCAGTCACAGGCCTTGTGTAGCTAGAGCATCCCTGGGCCATCAGAGGTGCAGAGACTCCCACTCACCTTCCCAGATGAGTCCTAGGAGGAGGAGGAGGAGGAGGAGGAGGACCACCGTTCCCCTGGGAGAAGGGGCTTAGGAGAGTCAGCCTGGAGTTCTTACTCCATTTAGCCCATGAGGCCTGCTCCATGGGAGGTGGTCAAATGCTTTACTACGTCGGCTGTTAGCCGGATCCCTCTCCTGAGATGATTTAATATCGAATTTATCCCAGCCTGTGGCAGCCTTTAGATTTCTGTCTTACTTCAGCAAATCTCTCTCGGAAACAATCTGTGTGGAAGCATTTTTGTGTGACGATGAATAATGGGGACATGCCTGAAGGAGCAGAACTTCCCAAACCAGTGTTTCAAGGGCCAGTGGATCCACCTCAGGGAGGGACCACAGTCTGGTTCACCCTGAAGGCATTTTATATTTGCTGAAAACCAGGTAAGGACACACATGCCACCAACAGAAAGAGGGCTGCTGGAATGCTGGTGGTCGAAGGCCACTGTTGCTGAGGTACATAAGCCAACTCTCTCTGAGGAAAGCAGGGCAGGGGGTGTGCCTGAAAGGCCCCAAAGTAGTGAAAGGCAGGTGGGCAACGAGAGCTGGACTCCGGGTGGATGTGGGGATTTCATTCGGGTTCAGTGAAAGGGTGCAGACACGTGCCAGGTCTTTGCTGACCCTTTATTCTTTCTGCCTCCTACTCTGGAAGGCCCTCTGTGTGCCAAGGTGACCCAGATCATGGACCAGGAGTGAGCTGTGTGCATGTTGGATGCCCCTATGGCCCTTGTGTGCTCCCCACACCCATATCCGGGCCACATGGACAACTGCGGACCATGGCTGAGAAGCCGTGTCTTGGAGAGACAGTGCTCATTGATTAAAGAGATGGCCTGAAAGCTGGGGTCAGCCCTCCCTACTCTCTCCGGGTTCTTCTGTATGTTGGTGTGTCCTTGGCATTAGTGTTTTTTCGTTTGTTTGAAACTAAAGCATGCCTTCAAAAAACGACTCCAAAACAAGAATAAGTCATTACACTCAGGGTCAAAATTTACTCACTAGATCTCCACCAATGATGACTATGAGGGTTTTTCTATTCCACATCCGCTAGGGCTAGACAGCGGCCTTGCGCTGGTCTGTTCACAGAGCAGCTGCATCCCTCTGTCTTCGGCCTTCCCGCCTGCCCTAAGGGACAGCGAGGGCTTTGCAGCTAATCAAAGCGTATGTATAGGCCTCTCACTTCACACCCAGGAGGCTTTTCTCAGTTTCAGACCCAGAAGGAGAAAATCAAGGCCAGGGATGCCCCAGATGGAGACAAGGACATGGTAATTGGTCTCTTCCCAAACCCAGGATTCCAGGTTACCTGGATCTCTGCTACTATCCTCACCAATTCTGTGCATTTCACTCGGCCTCCAGGGCAAGCTTTTAATTTTGGGGAGACAGCAAGCATGAGTTCTCCAAAATCTTTTGATTAGTAAATCAGAGCAAGCACAACTTCAAATAAACAGCAGGCTGAGAAAAACATCTCAGTTCCAAATAATTCAGAGCAGAGTGCCCGGGGCGCAGGGCATGGTGCGGCCTCCTCGACAGCAAAGTAGTGAGGAGGTGGCGTGTGGCTCGTGGGATCTGAGGGAACACCTGTAGTTCTGCTCATGCGCACAGAAGCAGCCAAACACACTTGTAAATTAGTTTGTGAGCCACAGAGGGTAGATAAAAAGGAGTCTTCCAAAACCAGCCCATTACAGAGAGGAAGAAAGGATCAATCTATGAAAGAAAATGAGGAAACGCAGGCAGAAAGACAAAACAAAACAACTCCAGAGGTTCTAAGACGACGGTGTTTATCCTGTGCATATCTGTGTCCCCGAGGGAGGTTTAAAGTGATTCTTGAGTTTGACTTAATTTGGCCGGTATTGACTTTTCTTGGAAACATCCATATAATTTCCTTTTGGCTTCTAGATCTGGGAACATGAGACCCCTTGGTCAGATTTAAACCTCTAATTGCACTTTTCATTTTAAATCAATTCGAAAATAAACCAGGCAAGACAGCAAGCTCCCAAACAAACAAGCGAAAATTGATCATCCACTTCAAAGACCCGATTGCTGGGGGAGGTGGAAGGGAAACTTACAACAGGTTTATTTCCTTCTTTTATGGTGATCCAGTCTTCCCCGTTGGAGCTAATGTCTATTCTGTATGTCTTGACGTAGTATTTCTTCTTGGTTTCCTTTGAAATAGCTCCCTGTGTCCCGACAGCAGTGACAAAGCGCAGAAGGCCCAGGTCTACCTACAAGACAATACCAGCCTTGTCAGTTGCCCATCCTTGTACGTCCGGAATGTGGAGCATCTTTTCCTGTGGGTACCATGGTGTAGTTTTCATCCACCTGGGATCAACAAACCCTAATTCCATCGGCATCAACAACCCCAAGAAAGCCTCCAATATGATAAGACGGCAGCTGCCCTAGGTTTGCAATGGCCAAAAAAGAGACCTTTCTCATCGTTGCCACCAAGATTGCTTGATCCTTGGTACAAAAGAGAAAACTGGGTTCAATATCGTGTTACTGTATTTTCTAAGAGAGTCACAATACTTTCTAAACAGCACGTTAATAGATGTCATTTTACAAACAGAAAATCAAGACAAACAAGATAAGCTCACATGCTGGATACGGAGAGGCCTGGACTAGAACTTGAGTCTAACATGATCCCACTTCCCATCCCTCTGCAGCATCCTACCTCTTTCCAAACAGAATGTGGATCAGAACGATCCTGACTCTGAAAGCACTTGTGTGTACTGCGGGTTGAGAAATGGGCCATAGATTTATAATCTGGAATGGAGTCGAGGGAAGGAGGGCAAAGTTAGGATTTTTGATCCATCTAAATTTCTTCCTTTTCCGTATCTCTCCCTGTAGTTCAGCTTGAGAGGCAGAAGGATTCCCAGGCATCAATCTGGGAAGGAACGATGCCTCTGTGGGACAACAGCTAGGACTTGACAAGCTTCCACTGGTGAGTTTCCAGGGGAGATGTTCCTCAGCGCAATGGCCTTACCTTCATCCCTCACTAGACTTTCTCACACCCCTGACGGCTGGGCCACCTGGAGGGCACCACAGTAGTGATGACCAGAGGGTGACCAAAGCCCGAGGTCCCTGATTGCATCCCAGAGGTCTGCAGTGGCTTGAGTTGTTCCCATGGCCCTGTGATGTGAATGGGAAGGACAGAGATCAGGCCCTCAAGGTTCCAGTACCGGCTCTGCCTTGAGTTTGCTCTATAGGGCCTCTGACAAGTCACTTCATCTTTAGGCTTCTAGTTCTTCATTTGTAAAATGAACGAGTTGGACCAGATAACCCGGAAGACCCCTTCCCTCTCCGACTTCCTAGGACTCCATGCTCTCAGAAAAGTGAAATAGGTATTTTTTCTTTAACTTTCCTTATTCCCATTGTTAATAACCAAGATCATCTTAAAACAAAAATCATTACCAGTTTCTCTATATTAGAAATATTTTCCTTTTATGAATACATTTGATTATTCCTATAAAATTGTTTTTCTCTGCTATGTCCTCTATTTATTGGATTTCTGTATAATACAGAGATTTTCAAGAAATGAAGCACAAATATTTGGCAAATTTTGTAAAGGACACAAAAAGTAATTGCACGTTACAACTGATTAAGAGTAACAAGGTATTTCAACCGTATATTATATTCACTAGTAAGAGGCTGTTTTCCCTGAAAACGGTGACAAAAGCCAAAAAACAAAACCCCCCAAAAGCCCTAAGCACACCACCACCACCCCCAACCACAACTTCTGAATCCTGCTTTCCAGTTGCTAGATGACAACCCAATTTTCTGAAAACAATATTTCAATTAACCCTCTAGTGCCCATGGGTCATGAACAGCTAAAGAATTTCCATTTTATGTACAGCCTGCCTTGTGAAGAACGGCTATTGTCTTCCACGAATTGCTTTTTCCTGAAGGCCCTTGGAGTAGTTAAATCAACAGGTTGCCAATTCCTTCAAAACTGAACCAAGACTTACATCCAGGAAAAACAGCAATGTCCCTGCCACAGAGAAGCCAACTTGAACTTAACACAATTCAACAATAGGAGATTTCATCTAGAAAGGAAGGGGATACCATTCAATGTAAAACAATCTTTATTTCATTTTCCTGAATTTTAAGATGTAAAGTCTAGGCTATAAACGCTTTCACCAGATTTAAAAGAAAAAAGAGCAAGCCTTTAATAGCAATACATATTTTAAGATAATAATGGTGGATGTTCTAAATCTTAATTTAACAAGTAAGTATTTGTCCAACGTATTTTATCAAGTGCCTATACTTGTTAACTGGAATTTGCATTTATTCCAAAAGTGAATACTAGTACTTTGTATGAATTTGTGTACAAATTTCAAAAAACGGAGGCAGTCCACATTTCCCAGATTTCGCCAACAAAAATGCAAGCTATTCAGTTAAATTTGAATTTCAGATAAACAACAAATGTTTTTAGTATAAGTATGTCCCATGCAATATTTGGGACATACTAACAACAGGTTCATTGCTTACTTGAAATTCAAATTTAACTGGGTGTTCTTTTCTCGATGTTATCTGGCAAGCCCAAACCTAACTCTATTCTGGACAAATAACCAGATGATTTCAGGTTGCTGCAAAAATTCTGATTTCCTAATGCTACAACTTGAAAGTTAATGGGTACTCTAGACATGGCTGCACGGAACTTTTTCAACTGTTTTCAGATGCTCTCAGACACTTAGTGCTTTGCTGACTGTCCACTGAGTCATGCCCTCATGCCTAATACCGAATCCACTTTCAACCTGAAGGGTCCTTAAAACCTTGACATCCAAGGGGGCATGAAGTAGAGCTGTGCAAATAAACTCTTGCTGTCAAACCTACAAATGGCTCTTCAGTTTGGAAATGCTTAAATTCCCATGAGTGTGTATGCAGCTTAGGCTGACTGGAAATAACTCTAGAACTTCATTCCCTGGCTGTACTTCTCCTATTTTTAAAATTTTGTTCTCAGGGTAAGATTTAGTTACTAGGTAAGAAAGAAGTTAACTGGTGGTCAACTAGAAGAATCCTAGGCACTAGAAACAACTGACTTGAAAGGAAGGAGCCATTGACTGAAATTAACCGGGTGCCAACACATGAAACGACATGAAAACACATGAAAGTCCCAGACTGAAAGGCCCCAAAGCATACGTATGAATCACTCGTAAAGAAGAAAAGGTATTTTCCTTTCTCAACAGCAATGAAATGCATTCACAACCTCCCCTTGTAATTGCATAAGGTTTCCTGTTGTGCTTTTAAAACTCTGCAGACTCTCTTGCTCACTGTGCTGGGATACCTGAAATTTCATTTCATTTTTCTTCCTAACATTACTACCACTGGGTTTAGAAAGGATGAATGACAACCTCACCAAATGATTAGGACTGGGACTTGAACGACTGCAATTAAAAGTGAATGGCGGGCTTCCCTGGTGGCACAGTGGTTGAGAGTCCGCCTGCTGATGCAGGGGACGAGGGTTCGTATCCCGGTCCGGGAAGATCCCACATGCCGCGGAGCGGCTGGGCCCATGAGCCATGGCCGCTGAGCCTGCGCGTCTGGAGCCTGTGCTCCGCAACAGGAGAGGCCACAACAGTGAGAGGCCCATGTACCGCAAAGAAAAACAATACAGAAAACTGAATGGTACCCAGAACTCTACCAAGACACAGACCAGCACCGTGGAGACGCTCACTGGCAACACCGCAGAGGTTCTTTTAAGTCCTTCCTCCCTGGGGACATTTGTGGAATGCCCTAACAGAGACCCTCAGCGCCTGAGAGAGTTTGGGAGGAGATAGATAACTCTCAGCCTCAGAAGCACAACTGCTCACACCACAGGTATCTGTCAGGAGACCCAGAGGGACTTGACACCTGGGTGTTTATACCTTTCCCAGGGCTGAAGCCATCTCTGCTAATCATGACATTGGCCTCGATCTACCTGCTGTTTTAGTCTCACCTGCTGCATCTACCTCCCTCCAACTGTATCTTCCAGCCGCATAAAGTATTTATTCTTCCTAACACAAGATATGCCTTTTCTGTCTTTGTGCCTTCACATGTAAAGTTTTGTCAACTTAAAAGAACATTTTCCTCTTTGTTTTGACTGCAAATGACTATTTCCTCTTTTTGGTCTGATGGGCAGAATAAGGCACTTCTGACTCCAAGATGTTTAGTGCAAAGCTCAGGTCTCCATCTGTCAATTCATCATATTGTGTTTTTCCTCTACTTCCATCCAGACTTTTACGATTTCTTTTAAGGAATATCTGCTTTTCTATATAGAAAAGTGATAGATGTCTATTGAAAATTCGTAAGATGCAGAAAAGATTAAAGGAGAAATTAAAATCTTCATAAGACCACCAATAGGAAATAAAGGCTGATAATAGCCTTCCAGAGTTCTATTTCCTTATGCAAAATATATGTAACCATCATGTGTATGTTTTGTTATTGTAAAAATGAGGTCGTATTACCTCTATGTTCGATATCCTGCTTTTCGTTTAGTTTTATGGATATATTTCCATGCCAAAAGTATTTTTCTACATCATCAATTTCAATGGCTGCATGGTATTCTATGGCCTGACCGTAGCGTCATCTATTTAATCAGTCGGCCGCCTGTGAACACTTCTACTCACCTTGACTGACATTCATCCAGTGGACACTTAGTACTGCCTTTCCACTAAGTTCTGTATTAAGTGGTGAGGATACAAAGAGCAGCAAGAATGGGAGACACAAACACAAGATTACAGGATGGGGCAATGCACGGGGGAAGGAGAGGTAGGGGGATTGGACACATCTCACAGCTGACTTTGATGTCTAAGACACCCACTGAAAGATGCACAGAAGGAGCTCACAAGTGGATAAAAAGGGAAAGGCTGTTCTAGGGAGAAGGGGGAACAGGAAGGGCAGAGGCAATGGGGAGGAAATGAATGAATGAAATAACATCACTAGACAACCTACCATGTTTCCCTCACCGCTAGAGACACTATTTGTCAAGAAATGGATTGATCTCTAAAGACTACTGTGCTCTGCTCATTCGGAGGCCAAAAGAATCAGTTGTCACGACCACCATTCAAAATCCGGCCATCCTCTCAGTGGGTTAGCTTTCTGAATCTGATGAGCTCTCACCAACCTCACATCCAGTAGACAAGATTGGCGACCCAAGACAGGCAGCTGGAGAGACAAAGACACAACCCCGAGCAGTTCTACATAATGGCAGCCCTCTGTGTTTTGGAGGGTTCATCATCCTAAACAATATTTCCCTTCTTCTCCTAAAAACTCAGACACACATGGGGCTTCGCTGGTGGTGCAGTGGTTGAGAGTCTGCCTGCCGATGCAGGGGACGCGGGTTCGTGCCCCGGTTCGGGAAGATCCCACATGCCGCGGAGCGGCTGGGCCCGTGAGCCATGGCCGCTGAGCCTGCGCGTCCGGAGCCTGTGCTCTGCAGCGGTAGAGGCCACATGCTTTCCCTAAATCCAATCAGCTCTGCTCCCATCACTATTTTCTTATTTTGAAAGAATGTCATTCGTTATTTCACAGCTGCTTTATTTTTAATTGGAAGATGGGTGTGATTTCACATCTGAGTTTGATGTACTTTCTGTTTAACATTAAGGGTGATGGCGATGGGGTGGGAGGATGCGGTGGGGGGTGGGGGTGGGCGGGTAGCACAGAGCTGAACGTCAACTGCATTCACTGAAACTGTGGAACGTTTCACTCCGTGTGTGTGACAAACATAAACATCTGGTACTTATCTGATGGTCTGTAGGCAATTTGACGGAAGTTTACCAAACTCCTTTTGAGTTCAAGTGGCCACTCTGAGTTAGCTTATCACTGTTAGCAGAAGTGACCCCATACGACATCCTGTTTCCAATATAAATATAAAAGCCTAACACTGCTGGTAGAACGTCTACCTACATCTTTTCTTCACTGTGCTCCCCACACAAAGAGAAGACATAGCTGGACATCAGGCACAGAGGAGGAAAGCGCAACTTTCATCCCGGGTGGGGAGAGGCACACCAGTAGAAGAAAACAGCTGTCTTCATCCCCTTCTGGGGGGCAGGGGATGGTGTCCTACAGCTCCTGTGGGGTGAACTGTCCACCTCCAACTCCCTCTTCGTTGTAAGATGTCTACAGGTATTAACCTACATGCACTTTATGGCCATGGCATTGTCTTAGTAATGACAGGAAACACAATCCCCAGATAAACAGAAGCCAGGAGAGATACACATTTTACTGGGAATCACTTGAGGACAAAGGGCACGTTTTAGCATCGTGCAGTACATCATGAAGCAAACCTCTGCAAACTGCTGGTTAAACACCAGCATGCAGCCTCCCAGCCATGAAACAGACATCATCGCTTCCTATAATAATACACAACTAGCTATTGGTAACCTCGTAATGTGCAAAGTCTCCTTTCTAAAATGAAAAATCTGTCTTGCTCAATAAAACACTGCCCATGGAGCGAGCATTGACAAGGGAGTGTTTCCAGGCTTTTAACATTCCCAAGACAGGTCAGTACAAGAGCCTGAAAAAATAAAGGACAAAGAACTGGAGTCTGATTAAAAACAGGAAAAATACTTTCTTGGTGGGGGGAGGTGGAGTGTGTCCGATTCTTTTTAGAGCATCTCTGATGACTCAAAGAGCTGTTTAATTCATCACTAGACACTACAAGCTAAAGAAAATATTTTTAAGCAATTGTCTCATTTCCTTAGATAACACACGTGCTTTCTGATAACGCCTAAGCATCTGAACATCGGTGCTGTTCCAGGATCTGGGGGCTTAATTCACAGCACCTGATCATCATGTTCCTTGACTTAGGATCTTGGACTTTTTATAGTTGCCAGTAGGAATACCACCATTTTATAGTTGGTGACATAATTCTCTCTTTATGTATTTTTCATGATTACTGTATTACATAGAAAAAAACACGGATGGCTAAAATTACTGTTATATATAGAAAATTCATAAGGCAACCCCTATGTGTCAGACATTTTATTAAGGGCTAAATTTATATACATTATCTTTTCAACTCTTAACAATCATACAAGGAACTGAGGAACAAAGTGATGTGTGAACCTTGCTCAGAGTCACGTAACTTGTCAGTGATTAAGCCAGGACTTACCCCAGATCAGACTGGTGGCCCATGTATATGCCACTACACCCATGCTCTTCCTCAATTCCTATCTTAAAAAGCACAATTATCAAAAGGTAATTTAGAATTTCTTAGTGAACAAAAAATTAAATCTTAGAGTTATTCTTTCTGGAAATTACATATTTGTATAATTATCAAGAATATGAAACCATTTATGATTACTTTGACTCCGTTTAACGTTTACATTGACTACTGGAAAGCCAAATTTTGCAAATGAGTCACTCATGCTGTTGAAAAACAAGACAATGGTGACAGATCATTTTTAGCAAAAGATAATGAGACAAGATTTAAAAATTCTGGTAAATACAAATATCCAAGAGCAAGAAAAGTGCAGTGCAGGGAGAACCTCACCAATTTTCTCTTCTCGTCTTAATTGCTTGAATTAATTTTTTTTTTTCCATAAAGGAAAGCATTTTCCTGGGTGGAAGCAAACTACTGGTTGCAACAAAGCCTGTGCTGATAGTAAAACAATCCCAAGTGAATGAACTGATGAATTTTCCTTTCCGAAGACTTGAGTCAACCAGCTAGAATAACACTAGATAAGGCTGTGCAGCCCAGATGCAGCGCAAAGCCTGGCTTCCCTGATGCCACTGTACTTCGCGCAAAAGAACAACAAGGAAAGCACAAGACAAATGAAGTCCTCAAACAAGGGCTGACCTCTGTCTCCTTTGGCTGATAAAGGAGATTATGCTGTGGGGCTCCGCTGCCTTTGGATGTTGGCATATACTTTCATTCTCACATTAATATTTTTTGGCATAAACCAGGAGCAACAAATTAAAGAAGAAATATTTAATTCTGATATGTTCTTGGAACTGGAGTGCCATGTGGTTCTTTCTGAAGAGTAAGATCTCTTGAAGTTGTTAGAACGGGCAAGTGGCATCGGCAGGAGGAAAGGAAAGGGACTCCGTACTGCAGGTTAATACCAGCATCTCAACTAGAGACATTTCCAGAACCCAGCTACCCAAATCACTCCCACGTGGAAACCACGAAGATGCAACTTGAAGAGGAGGACACTGTTCTGGGAGGAGAGCACGGCGGGTCCACATCTCCTCAGGGTGTCTGATGCAGCATTTCAAAGACCTTTGAGGGCAGGGCAACAGGACTGTGACACCCACCGGAAAACGCTCAGCTTCACTGATGACATCAATTTAAGAGAAATATGGGAGGGGTCTTCACACATTCCATGCAAAATCTGAGGGCCTCTTTTTCCCTTCTATATTTTCTAGAACAGATATAATTGTGTTCAGAGAAAACAAATATTCCATTTGAGTTCCTCTCTTACTCAATAAACCTGTAAAATCTGGACACCAGGACACAATGTATTCTGATAACAAAGGAGGAGAAAATGAGATCGTATGAGGGGGGTTCCTATAGACTCTGCGATACAAGTAATCAGCATCAAAGACAATTGGAAAGTTCTATGTAGAGTTAAAGAGAAAGGCTGACCGAATGCCTAGGCTTTGGCAAAGATTGTTGTACATTTTTAAGACATACGCCAACCTGAAAACTCTGTTTTTCTTTAAAATGAAGAAGTTTCATTACTTCAACACCATGTTCACTTGCAGATGGGGACCTCAGAAACTTTAACAGCTCAGTCAGGAGGATGACACTTAGATGGTCCCCTCTTCCAACTTAGATACTTAGGAGTTCTTACTGGGCGGTAGAAGATTCAGGGACTTAATATTTTTATTAACATTTTTTGAATACTTATTTGTAAGTTACACTAAATTGAAAACCTGAGCCTAATACTTTGATCTGGAAAGAGGATAAGTACTCAGAACAGAACAAAGGTAATCCCTAGAAACCTGGTTAAGAATTTAACCTACAAACTCTGTAGTAAAAATCGCATAGTGGAAATGTCTTAAGAAAGAAAAATAAATATGCTACAGTTTTAAAAAAAATTGTAACCAGCCTCAGATATGCATAAACATGATGTAGAGCTAGTCAAATGCCTATAGGACCCTTGTACCATGGGCTCTTGCTAGAAGATTCAGTCAGCAAAGATTTAGCAAGCATCTCCTGCATGGAGGACACAGGCTGGCTTAGGCTCTTCTGCTGTAACTCTTGGTTCCATCCATTAACTGTTTATTGTAATACTCATGATTCTCCTAGTTAGAAGGCTTAATGGGTAGGAATTGCTCCGCATTGATCAACATCCTGTGAGATCAAGCAGACTGTGTGAACGGATCTCTGCTTCTGATGTCTGTCTCTGCTAAAACAAAGGGGGCGCAGTAATGGAAGAATGACTAAAGGGTGGTCTGGATGACAACCATTTTAAAACGTAACAGAAGAATTTATGACCCCCACACATAATTTCAGTAGGACTGTATCATGCAGATAAAGCATTTATTATTCTTGCTTTTATGGTTACAAACATTTCGGGCAAACTATAAGCTGATACACGGAGCCGGGGTGCATGCCCACACGGATGTGTCTTAAAGCCCAATAATGGTGCTTCACGCATTGTAGACGCTTAAACAAAGTGTGAAATTAAAGTAAACCGAAGGATGCCAAGGGTTCAGATAAAACCATTTAATCCATTAAATTCAATAGATATATATGGTATGCCAGGCTCGGGAAGGAAGCAGGCCTATGCAGAGAAAAATGATAATACCAGACTGAAAAGAAGAAGGGCCACCGTGCCCACAGATGAGGCGCTGTGAGGTCCAGAAGACGATTACATGCACAAGGGGAAAGTTCAGGCTTTATGGAAAAGAGGTCATTTGAATCATTCAAACTGGACCTCATAGGATAGGATAAGATTTTGGCTGTGGAAGGGGTCAGGGTTGATGAGTTAAAGGCAGAAGGAACAGGAAAAAAAATCCCAGCCAATTTCCTGCATTTCAAAATATCTGATACGATGAACATTCTCCTTCTGTCTAGTATCTCTTGGCAAAAGTCCTTTAGAGAGCAGGGAAAAGTGTCCTCCCCACCCCTAGCCCCCAACACACATCCTCCTTTGCAGAGGCCTTCGTGGGATCCATGGGTCCAGGCCAGGAAGTGCTGGGCTGGTGACAGAGAGACCATGCAATCTTATTTGTAATTAAACTTTCAGCTCATGACCATGCACTGCACTGCTGAGCTAATTCTGCTAAAATGTGTGCTTTCACTGCCTCTGGGAATCCAAGCATTCCTGGGAATAAGACCTAACCCTCAGTCTGCATGAGCCAGATATCTCTCTCCTGAGTCTCAGGGCACACTGTCCAGCCCTACCCTCCATTTACATCTACGTTTGAAAGAAAACATCTCAATGAAATGGCATCAAAACTGTGTGTTTTCTTGAGGAGTACACACTGCTGTCGAAATCACACTGTTTGCTCCTCAAACAATTAAAGAGAGGGCCATGAGTTGAGATCATGAGCTTCCGGTGGTGGGTATTTCCGTGTCTAATATCCCTTGCACTGTGGAGGGAAGCTGGTGGCTGGAGAGTCTTCTTTTATCACACAAATAAGTGCTAGATACTTGGGTGCAAGAGAGGGAAGGTTACCAGATTCCTGCCCTCTCGTCAGTGAGGGAAAAAGTCGAGTAAACGATAAATCTCAATATAGAGGGAACTGGCTGCATTAAATATCCTCAATGAACTCTAGGGCTACAGGGAAAAATACTTGGGTGATGCAGGCAGCACACGGTGGCAGAAAAGCACAGGCCCCAGGAGCACCTCTGTGGCTTTGATATTAAAGAACGACCTGGAGTATGTTTAGCAAACTAATTAGCCATTCCAAGCCGTGGTCTCCTCTTCTCTCCAACAAAAATACCAATGCATAGCCCATTTAGTTATTTTTCCTGGTTTTATGAGAGTCATAATGATGCATTGGTACACACATTAAACATAAGAATGTGATCCTAATATTTTTTCCCTTAGTCATTTGGGTAATTGGAGTGTGTGTGTGTGTGTGTGTGTGTGTGTGTGTGTGTGTGGTTTTGCCTGTAGTAGCTAGATTGTTGTAACTTGTTTGAAAGAGGGACAGAGGCCTCTTTAACTTTGAATTCACCTAGCCCGACCTGCAGCATCTCATCCTTAGCAAACGCTCAATACACATTTGCCGAGTTTAAATTCAACACTCTGTCAGTTCAGCGTTGCTGGCAAGACCTGAAACTCCTTTTTTCCAGATAGAGCCAGCTACCCATTGTTAAGCCAATGTTAGCATTTGAGCAACAAACTTGTACCCTTTTTTTTATTTTTATTTTTTTGCGGTACGCGGGCCTCTCACTGCTGTGGCCTCTCCCGTTGCGGAGCACAGGCTCCGGACGTGCAAGCTCGGCGGCCATGGCTCACGGCCCAGCCGCTCCGCGGCATGTGGGATCCTCCCGGACCGGGGCACGAACCCGTGTCCCCTGCATCGGCAGGCGGACTCTCAACCACTGCGCCACCAGGGAAGCCCCAAACTTGTACTCTTAATTGAGGAAGATGACTATTCTTATCTTGGTGTTTAAACTGCAAATATTAAAACTACTCAAAATTTCCAGTCCTTCGAAAAGTTCCCCACTTACAGGGAAGGTCTGCTGGATGATGAGTTTTGTTGGCCAGGTCCACGCCACGTGAAGGATTCTTTTTTATTTATTTCTCAAAAGACCTCTCACTAACTTACGAAGCGTCCCTCCTCCCAGAAGTTACCTCAAAGGGCAGCAAGTCTTAAATCACTTTTTCGCCGTATCTATCATGCTCTCCAACCTCTTCTCAATCTTTTTGTTTTAGCGTCAACTTATTTGGGATCCTGACGTCCACAGGATATTTATGGACTGGCTGTATCTGGTATCTTAGACTTTTCTCAGACCACTTCTGTATTTTTGAAAAATTAGCAACATCAATATTTCACCGTCTGACTATAGGTCTCCAAGTTTTCACCTAATTAACATATGATCCTCATACGATGTTGGAATTGTAGCTTTGTGTGGCTGGGAATTGAGTGCAGTTTCAGGCCTTTTGTGATCTTTGTGTTTGTCTCGTGGTCTCTGAGAAGCAGCCCAGTAGGAGAAGCAGTAATACTAATTCTGCATTGAGGCCAGGCAACATAACACCTTTCCAAGGTGCAAGAACCTCAGTTATGGACACATACATCTTTCCATCTATCAGCAGTTTAAAGAGATTTTTAAACCTGAAAGACCAAGAAAATATTAAACAGGTACAGGTGAGGTCTATTTCTGTTTCAAAAGCTGTTGTTCTATGCTCCCCATAAAGTTTTATTATCTGCAGTACTGGGGAGATTTCTAAATGACTCAAGATCAACACACATCTGTACTCAGACAGCATCTGTCTATTTCAGCACCAACAAAATGGCTTGTTTATTATTAGTTTTGCAGTAAGTCACGCCTTTAATTTTTCTCCCTCCTTCTAAAAGCTTGGTTTCAAAAACAAACAGAAGGATGAGTTTCTAGAAACTAAAGACTTGCAGATGGGGGCAATGGTCTAAATCAGGCTCTTGGCCTATAAACTTTGACAGCATCCTTTTACACTGACTTTCCATGTATTTCTCAGGGATCTACACGGGCCTCTCAGGTTAATGAGAGTTTCATGTGTTGATGGGGAATCTGGACGTGCAGGTGTCCAAGAAAACCCCTCTACTTGGCGTTAAAAATCCTGCAAGGAGCTGACGGGATTACTGAGATTAAAGTCGGTCACCCACCAGAAATTATAACAAACACTGCCCCGGAGACAAGGGAGAAGACAAAGAACAGGCTGCCTAGGTACAGTTGGTTGTCAGAAATTGTGTGTAAACAGTGGGTCTCTGAAGGGATGCCAATCATTCCTGAGAACAGATGAGATGAACTTCATGATTTAATATATTTGGTCAAGTACATTTTCCCTGTTTGGAAGCTTACCATTCAGTCAGGAAGTGTATACTGATTTTTTTGTTTTTTGAAGATGACTTATAAAGGAGGTGGAAAAGCGCTTGAAATAATGCATTTTCAAAGAATTACTCTCTAAAAGAATCATCTGTAATTACCATTCACAATGGATGTTCTATAGTTTCGGACTGAGCAGAGGCCAGCCCGTGGCAGGAAAAGGGCTGGAAACTTGGAAACTGCATGGATGGAGGTGGGTAACCAAGGTGAGGAAGGGGGAAATGTTTTGTGCTCTGAAGACACACTGTTTTGCCATCCAAATGTTGTCAGGGAACAGAACTGCAAATTCTTTTAATGCTCTGAAAGAAAAAATCTGTCTATAGTAATTTCATGCATTTCAGTCCCGGTCACACAATGGGAAAAATGCATCTGCACGTCTACTTTCAAAGCACAGGAGAACAAGCACAGATGTTCCACGAAACATATCATGCTCTTCCTCCCCTATCCCTGCCCGGAGTCCTTAACATAATGGAAGAAGCTGTGATTCGCATTTATCCACTGGAACCATTCTTAACACATGGACAGACACGTCTATTTCACCACATCCTTGGAGGTAACACAAGGTGAAATGTTTTCTTGGTGAACATGGCCATACTGTGGTGTGTGTGGTGTTGGGGGTAGCGGGGTGGGCTTCTTGGCAGAAAAAATAGAGCTAAGGCCCGTATTTGGAAATGTGGAAAAAAGCATTTCTTTATGCTACCTTGCAGGTTTCCAGGACAGTAAGAATCCTATCATTTTGTCACTACACTTTAAGATGCAAAGTCAGGCCTGAGAACACATTACTCTGCGTGGTTTTAATAAAGCTGCTGGTATATAAGAAGAAATGGAATAAATAAATTTTACATGGAATTAAAATCTTTTGATAAAAAGATTTTAATTGAGATGAATTTTATATGAGACACATGAATATTCTAAATCTAGACACTTTAAAAAAAGATAGGTAGGGCTTCCCTGGTGGCGCAGTGGTTGAGAGTCCGCCTGCCGATGCAGGGGACACGGGTTCGTGCCCCGGTCCGGGAGGATCCCACATGCCGCGGAGCGGCTGGACCTGTGAGCCATGGCCGCTGAGCCTGCGCGTCCGGAGCCTGTGCTCCGCAATGGGAGAGGCCACAACAGTGAGAGGCCCGCGTACCGCAAAAAAAAAAAAAAAAAAAAAAAAAAAAAGATAGGTAGATAAACAGATGTTCCCATAAACTCTTCTGGAAAACAGCAAAGTTCTTAGACTAATGGAACTAAATTATTATATTACAGAAGTTGATAAGAGTTCAGTTTCAGCATATTACAGATTGAACCCCAAATTACCTATTCCTGTCTGCTTTTACTTTTTGTCCTACTCTCCAGAAGAGACAGGAATGCCCAGATGTAGATCATGTAAGATGCCTTCTACATTTGTCTTAGTAAATGAGATTCTTTTATTTACGAGTGGTTGATTGAGAGGAAATATGTTAAATGAACAAATGTATTGACTGATTTTTCTTCACGTGGTACATGATTGTTAAATAAATGAATTCTTACCATCTTGGTATTAGAGCTTTGTAAATAAAGGTATCCTTATAAACGAATGCAGTATTTGGAAACATAAGTTAAAACTACAGAAATAGGATAAGTGTGTGCTACAAAATATTGCTGGTTGACAAGAGCAGTGACTAGTCTGGATTTTCAGAATAATGTTTAAAAAACTAGGCCAGGAAAACTCTGCATACTCTGTCTTCATTTTTTAAGACTGGGAACTTAAAAAAAAAAAAAGTTCTTTTCTCTTTTCCCCATGAACTCTGTGTGCCTCCTGAAATATCAAAAACAATTTGTTCAGTGTTTCATATTTCATTTAATTTGCTAACTTCGTTTATTATCATGAGTATTTCCCACTGGAAATTTTATCTTTAATTTCCGGATCTTCAAACTTAAGGCTCTGTCAAAGTTCTTGCACCTGTAGCCATCAGCCTGTGCATCTACCTGGGTCTCGGTCTTTCTCTTTGGAGATGGGGTCTGTCTTTGTCAGCTTTAGCCCTAGGTAAACACAGCGAGTCATACACACATGAAGATCACCGTGATGACTTTCTTCTTAAGCTGTATCCCTGGTGCTGCTTTTTTCCCCTCCGCTTTTCTGCATTAGTATGATGGCCTATAACATGCTCCGAATTGCATGTGGTATTTGTCTTCTTAAGGAAAGAAAAAAGACGGAGTATTGGCCAGACTTTAAGGTGTGAACAGCCTGGAATGGTGGGTAAGTCTTTGCCTTTCAGATACTTCCGTCAAAGATTAGAGAGACATGAAAGATGAACTGCCCAGACTTCATCTTATCTCCCCTAGTGAGCTGCACTTCCCCCTGAACTAGCACAAAAGAATCAAGCAAAACAGCCCCACTAGTGAGGTTTCTATGTGAAATCCTCAGATAAGCTTCAGGGTGAAGCCGACCTAAACAATTACTTGATCTAAGGAAAGAAAATCTTTTTAATTAAAAAAAATTTTTTTTTTTTGCTATGTGTTGCCTGATATGATTATCAGTACTATTTAAAACGAATTCGAGCTATGCTTCGCATATTTATATTTTCTTTTAAGCAAGCCCATGGTACCAGCTGATAGAGTAAATTTATTTTTAATAGAATCACAGAATCTTAAATGCTTGAAAGGATTTCAGAAGCTGTCAGGTCCAATCACCCATCCCCTGAAGAATTCTATCTATTGCCGTCTCAGGCTTGCTAGAAGAATAAAGAAGCTTATTTATTTTTCTGCTAAATCCAGAAAATGTAGTTAGAAGTTTAAAGCACTGGGATTGTAAGAAAAATAAAACCTTGGTAAAATTAAGACTTCATTCTTCTGAAGGAAGGCAATTAAAGGAAGGCCATGAATGTGTTTTTAACCCGTGGAGGCAAAAAGAGCTGGAAAAAAAAATGTACAAGTCACTTGTACAAGTTCATATGTGATTATTCTAATTGCACATTAGTCATAACATGTGCAATTAGTCTCAACTGCTTACTCTGTTCGATAGTTGGAAATATAAAAGCGTAATGCAGTTTATTACTATTGGGATTTATAGAGCATTTTTAATTTAATCTACTTTCCTCTCGTTATTTGAACGTAGAATTGAATGAAATGTGAAGGCTGGGGGCTTGCAGTGGAGAAAGGAAATACGTATGCGTGTTTGTGCGTGTCTCTGTTTCAGGTCAGCATCCAAAACTGCGATTTTGATGTGGATCAAAATTGCCATTTGGATGTGGACCTTTCAAATGGTGCATTAAATGAGAAATATATGAGGGCACAGAATATCCATTTGCATCCCGGCTTTGGAATTTCCAGGGTGGGCCTTTCTTTTGGAGAAGTTTGCTGTGGAGGTGCTTGAAAAGTTTCCAACTGTGGGTTCTGCCACTTCTGAAGAACACACATTGTTTCGCTCTGGGCCTTTCAAATTCTGATATGAAAGTTATTTAGAGCTTAGGAGTTTGTGTGCTACATTACATGCTGCATAAACGTAGCCATCGCTCCTAGACGTGAACATTAACGCACTCTGTAAAACATAGTTATTACCGCCAGGGCAGAAATCAACAAACCCCACCAAAGGAATTTCTTAAAACTGCTATCATAAAGTCTGTGCCCGTTATGGATTTCATTAACATTTTACTCCCCAAGGATTCCCAATTGTATAATAACAGAAGTTCTTTAAATTTTAAATACCACAGACAGGAACAGCCTTTCACCTAAAACAGATGTGAAACCATCAACCTTGCCTTCCTATTGGTCCACAGATATGAAACTGGATGGTAATTGATGGCTTCTAATGTGTTGTTGTTTAGGTTACAGAATTGGAAACTTAATAGTATGTTTCCCATGAAAAGATAAGTTAATAAAGCAATAGACAGGTTTTCAAACACAGTTCCTTACTCTTGATTACATCTGAAGTTAAAAAAAAAAAAGAACTGTTTATTTACATACTGCAGAAAAACTAAAACAGGTAAGTCAAGGTCAGGGACACACAACATACAGTTGTGGAAGAGCTCATTTCAGTCTTATTTTTCCTAAATCTTGTCAGTGATGACTGGTGATTTTATCCTTGTGTTTCCTTTTCTTAATCCCATTCTTATCAGTGCATTTTGAGACCCAATCCTGCAGTACTCTAAAATAACATCTGTATTTATTTAGCTAAAAACAGTCCACTTTTTTTTGTGTGTGTGGCCTCTCCCGTTGCGGAGCACAGGCTCCGGACGCGCAGGCTCAGCGGCCATGGCTCACGGGCCCAGCCGCTCCGCGGCATGTGGGACCTTCCAGGACCGGGGCACGAACCCGCATCCCCTGCATCGGCAGGCGGACTCTCAACCACTGCGCCACCAGGGAAGCCCCCGTCCACTTTTAACAGCTAAAAGTAGTGAAGCTTAAGATAAATAAGCAGGCAGGTTTATGATGCTGTTTTCCTGCATCAGGTAAACAGATGCATCTGTATTTTTGGAAAACAAAAGAACGACGACTCTGTTCAAATATCTACAGTAAACGGTGGAAAAGTGACAGAAACCAGCCAAGCAACCAGCTACTTTTTCTTTCAAAATTCTGATCAGTCTGATTATTTTGAAAATGACTTGATTAGGATTTTGCGCATCTTCTATACCAGTGGTTTACAACTGGGGATGATTTTGCCCCCAAACAGGACATTTGGCAACTCCTGGGGACGTCGTTTTTGGTTGTCGTTTTGATTGAGGGTGCATGCGTGTGTGTGTGTGTGTGTGTGTGTGTGTGTGTGTGTGTGTGTATGTTACTGGCTTCTAGTAGCTGGAGGTCAAGAATGCTGCTAAACATCCTACAACACACAAGACAGCCCCACAACAAAGAATTATCCAATCTAAAATGTCAGGAGTGTCCAGACGCAGAGCCCCTGCTCCAGACAAAGTCCAATCATTTGTTTAAATTAAAGCTTCTGCAGCGACTGTTCAATTTACTAGACATCATTTACCAATCAGCAGCTAAGCAGGATATACTGGGATTTAAACGTGCCTGCTTGGTCTTCAGACACAATCTTCTGAGAGGATCCAAATTCACGTCCTCATACGGTTACAACTGAGTGGGAGCAAAGACGTGGTGGCCCGGACACTGAGATTCCAGCCCGGGTCTGTCAGTAACTGGCCCTGTGGTCTTGCAAATAACTTAATCCCTCTGAACACATGAACAATAAGGAATTTAGACAAAAGGATGTTTGTACCTATGTTTAATCTTACTCTTAAAGTCAAGATATTCTGGAAAGAAATATAAAAACCTCTCCTCTAGAATTTAACTATGAATGTTGGTTCCAAATAGACACTGCCATAAAACAATAAGAAACCACAACAGCAAAAGCAAAAAGAAATGTTTACGCTCTGGGGCTTCCCTGGTGGCGCAGTGGTTGAGAGTCTGCCTGCCGATGCAGGGGACGCGGGTTCGTGCCCCAGTCCGGGAAGATCCCACATGCCGCGGAGCGGCTGGGCCCATGAGCCATGGCCGCCGAGCCTGTGTGTCTGGAGCCTGTGCTCCGCAACGGAAGAGGCCACAGCAGGGAGAGGCCCGCGTACCACAAAAAAAAAAAAAAGGAAATGTTCATGCTCTACAAACTAACTTATTTTAAGTGTAATTCTACCCAAACACCTGTCGTTCTTTCAACACTCTCTTCCCAGTGACGCTTCATCATAAAAATCAGAGGCTTCTTTAAATGTCATACATTTTCTTTAAAGTGTGTTGACATGAAATACTAACTAGTAAAATCCTTTGACTGATTTTTAAAATTGAATTAAGTGTTCAACTTGACCAAAATGGTTAAAATTATCTTGCTATGTTCTAGATTCCCACATGCCACGGAGCAACTAAGCCCGTGTGCCACGACTACTGAGCCCGTGTGCCACAACTACTGAAGCCTGCGCGTCTAGAGCCCGTGCTCCGCAACAAGAGAAGCCACCTCAATGAGAAGCCTGCGCACCACAACCAAGAGTAGCCCCTGCTCGCAGCAACTAGAGAAAGCCCGCGTGCAGCAACGAAGACCCAACACAGCCAAAAATAAATAAATAATAGAATTTTTAAAAAGGAAAAAAAAAGCAAATTATCTCCCTTCCAGATCAATGTTTCAGCTAAAGTAGCAAGTTAATGTTAATTGCAAAACACACACAGAGCACACCTGGGGAATAAACATTCATTTGAACAGCTACATTTTCCCTAAATTTGCCAACATTATATTTTACATGCATCATTCCACATTTGGGTAACCCAGTGAGCTATTTTCGTCCGTTCTCTAGTCACACATTTATAAAGCATTTTATTGCAATTTCAGCAATCTGCTAATGATCTGAATGAGAAAATGCCCCCCGATCCTCGAAGTGTCTGGTCTGTAAGCACAGAGTGTTTACAGTCAGGACAACTTGCCTCCATACATGTTCTGGATTACTTCAATTCAGCAGATAGAACCGATTTTGAACACAGATTATAAACCTACTAGAAACTAGAAACTGTATGAAAAATCACAAACTATTTCATAGGAGATCCCTGTTCCACACTCAACACATTCATATAAGAGAATGAAAGATCTGTCCAAGAGAGTTGAGAAGGAAAGAAAATGAGATACGAAATTTGTGAAAATAAATGACATTTAAAAGTTTTAAGGTAAATTACATCAGCTTCTACTTTCAATTTGGGGAAACCCTCACTTTGAAGAAAAAAAGAAGGGTTTCAGATAACAAATTCTTCTAATCGAGTAAGAAACACTCACTTCTCCCACCTAAAATGCGATAAAAATGTGTAACAATACTGTGTGTCAGAGGGAACATTCCCAAGAATTCATGAGTTATTTCATCCCATTTGGCACGTAAAGGATGTCCAGCTAGCCCCTTCTTAGCTCTTTTTTTTTTCGGTACGTGGGACTCTCACTGTCGTGGTCCCTCCCATTGCGGAGCACAGGCTCCGGACGCGCAGGCTCAGCGGCCATAGCTCACGGGCCCAGCTGCTCCGCGGCATGTGGGATCTTCCTGGACCGGGGCACGAACCCGTATCCCCTGCATCGGCAGGCGGACTCTCAACAACTGCGCCACCAGGGAAGCCCCCTTCTTAGCTCTTGAAATCAGGTCCATGCCTTTAAATGATCTTTTGTCTCCATTCTCCGCAAGCTGCAAGTGAGATTCGGAGGTTGCTGGTAGCAACAGCTCACACCCCTGGGTGGATGTGCAGGCACCTGTGGGTAGTAAACCTTGAAGGACTCCCTGGACTACAGGGCAGACCTTGGGGCTTGGGGGCTGGGAACCTGGCGAGAGGAAGGACCGTTTCCTCTGTGACTCATGAGGTCTTAAGACCTCGCCAGGATTTTCGCTTTGCCCAGTTTAGCTGGCGTGAGAGTATCTGCCCGGCTTACTGCATTTGACAGAGCGGGAGGTGAAAAACTCACAATTCCAATGGCCAAAGAGCTCTGCAAAGGCCAGCTGCTCGGGCCTGGTTCAGATCTGACCCCGAGCTGTGACTCGCCTCCCGCCCTCCGGTTCTCCCAGTGCCCAGTGACTCAGGTCCCAAGTCTGAGGAAAGAAGTCCCCTTTGGCCCTGTGAGGCTGACTTTCCCCACAAGTTGCAGCTTTTCCCCAAATCAGGACTTGCTGAACTATTTAACCTCTCTTGGCTTTAGCCTTCTCATAGGAAGATGCAGATAAAGAACCTCTGGTCCACTTAACCTACACTCTAAGACTAAAATGGGATGTGTATGAAAAGGGGCTTTTATAAAGGGAAAATGCTATAGAAACATAAGGTTTTGTTGTTAGAACATGTCTTACAATGAATTTTAAAATCCTCAAATCAACCCAGGGCCACTTGGATTTGAGCAGTTTGAATGAGGGCACCTACTTTCTTCAACCCTGCAGCTGTGGCTATGAGTAAGTGAACCCTGAGAGAGAGAGAGAGAGAGAGAGAGAGAGAGTGGGGGGGGGGGCTGTGTTTTGACTCAGTTCAGCCCAACTCCTTACACCAAGGCCTTTGGTTACTGGTGTCTGCTTTCAAAGTTCCTTCAGTTAGGAAATGTGCAATATTATCAAAGGGAAGTGCATGTAAAGCAAAAGGAAAACACTGAAACAAGCCTCCGCAGAAGGTTAGCGTGAGCTCCTCTCTTCTGGAACTTTCCTTCTCCTCATCCCTCAGAATGAATATTTCTACCAGAAAATGTAGTGAACAGAGAAGGGGCTTGCTGATGTATTCTTACAGCTACAGAGGGTCTTCTTGGAGATTACTCTCTTCTGTGGGATTAATCCATCATAGGGCTGATGGACCGGACCAAACAGGATGTGGTTTAGAAGCCAACTGCTTTCTGCTCCTCTGGAATAAGAGAAGGCATGAATAATCTAGCACCAATTTTTAATTTTTCCCACAAAAGACAATATTACCAAATTTGCAGATGAGCAGAGTTTCAACCTGAGTTGGTTTGTCAAGTAATTCTATTTCTAAAGTCACTGGAGGGTGTAGTAATCGATTAGTCCCTAGTGCCATTTTTATTTCTTTGGATCAACAAAGTTCATATCCCATCCAGGCATTATGTCTCTTGACTTTTTTTTTTTTTTCTCTTGTCTCCTGGCATTCTAATCAGGGCAAAGTCACAGTTGTTTTGAGGAAAGCACTCCCAAGAGCTTTAATTAAAGCTAGAAGGATAAATCTGTTTACAGTGCAGTGAACACTATCATTAATAAAACATTGAAATAATTAACGAATTAAATTCTGCTTTGTGTGTGAATGGCTACACCAGGATTTAGGAGAACACGTTTTCTGATCAGACACATTCTACACACTTAGTTTGCAGATCTGAAAAGAAAAATCCGAGCCTGCTTTTTTCTGAGATCCACAGTCTCGTAGACTGCCAGAGCTTGAATGGAGAAGGCTACGTCACCTTTATTTTATAGGAAAAGAAATTCAGTGTCAATGAGGTTAATGGCTTGGGATCTAATAATGTGCTTGAAAATTAAGAATTTTTATAGCGCCACTGAGTCTTTCCTTAGAATCCTTGATTATTTAACCAGAAACAAAAAGAAGATAAAGATGAAATGAGTAATAAGATCAGCAGTTCTAGGACACGGAACAGAATGGAATACTCTGAAGAATGTGGGCAAATCTCACAGGGTGACTAACTCTGCAATTGACAAGTAGGAGGTTTTCGCTTGTCAGGATATGAAGTGGCCTTTAGAACAGGATGTGACCACGTGGAAATGTCCAAGCCGGGACTTCCCTTCATGCTTCTCCTCACTAAAGGGCTTCTTGCCCTGGTTCTTAAGCTTTTTGCCAGACAACAGATCCCACAGGAAGCACCATGGAGGACATCCACACCGGCGGTTAACGATGCATTGTTTTTTTATGTCACTGGGTAATTTCCTAGAGAAAACAATTGAACCAAAGACTGTTCCTGTCTTGAGGGAGAGTCAGTTTCCAGGGCTGCCTTATTAATTTAACACATGCAAGTGTTTGTCCTTGTTGCTACAGCACCATGTTTGGTGGGGTATATTTCATGCAAAATGTGACAAAGCCGAAAAAGAAAACAAATGCCATCCTCATTCTGATGTGCATACAAATAGGACTGTCAAGTACAAATAAATGGTCCTGTCATGGGAGGTATGTACCTCCCGCCCTCAGCCTCCCTTATGCTGTGCTTATGGGTTAACTTATAAAACATCTATCCAATGAAAACAAGCCCACCACTTCCAAGGAGTTTCAGAAAAGCTGGAAGCACATGAAATTATTCATAATTAGGTGATGGGTGGATGTTAAGACCTCCCACCAAGTACACAGACGCAACTAGCGTGGAAATGAGCCCGCTGAGATCCCACAGAAGAAAAAGATCATTTTCCCTCAAGGTGAACTGACGCTGAGCTCCTCTGACATCCACCTCCCGGAGGGGCCGAGGAGTAAGGGCTCCCCATTCTTGGTTTAGAAGCAGGAAGCCCCCGCTCATCCTGGTGTGAGGCTTCTCAGCACGAGGAAAAGCATAAAGGGTTGCGGACGGATGCTTCACAAGATACACCTGACTATATAGGAATTAGTGATAAAGATAAAGCACATCGAAGAGTAAAGAAGCAGGTGTTGGAGTCCAACAGACCTTGCTTCCAAGCCTGTGACCTTGGGCATTTACTCACATCTCCAAACCTCAGGGTCCTCATTTTAAAAATAAGGATAGGGCTTCCCTGGTGGTGCAGTGGTTGAGAGTCCGCCTGGCGATGCAGGGGACACGGGTTCGTGCCCCGGTCCGGGAAGATCCCATATGCCGCGGAGCGGCTGGGCCCGTGAGCCATGGCTGCTGAGTCTGCGCGTCCGGAGCCTGTGCTCCGCAACGGGAGAGGCCGCAACAGTGAGAGGCCCGCATACCGCAAAAAAAACAAAACAAAAAAGGACAACTGAACCTCTGTCACAGGACTGCTCTGAGGATTGAATAAACATGAGTCAAGTACTCAGCAGAGTTGGGACACACAGGAAATACTCGATACATGGCGACTATCCCATGAATGGCACAAGTGTCATTTGTGCTGTCCTCCCTCCAGCACGTGTGGAATTGCTGCCCCTTGGAAGTTAAGCGTGGACAGCCGTGGGATGTGCTTTGGCAATGAACTTGGTGTCATGCTCCTCAACGGAGCCTCATGGGTCAGCATGCTTGGCCACACTCCCTTCCTCCCTCTGCCTTGGTGACAGGTTTCGGATGACGGCCGCTCCCTCCAACTAGGTCCTGGTGTGAGAAAATGTGGGGCAGACCCCCTGCCGGCCAGAGATAGGGGGTGGCATGAGCAAAAAGGAAACCTTCTTGTCTGGGGGGTTTGGGTTACTTAGCTTATTCCGACCATACTTTGATAGAAAGAGTTGGACTATTTGAGATTTTTCTTCTGGGGCCATCTCAAATGGTGCCCAACTCCTGAGAGTGATGTAAACCCTGTCCCGCTGACAAATGCTTTGTGAGAGCCTGTTGTCTCCACGCATCTACTGACACAGAATTCCTTGCCCAGAAGAATTGCTACCGTTGCATTTTCTGAACTCTTGCAAGACTAACATCCCTAAATTATTGAGTGTTCTCCACCCTGCCGAGAATACAACTACATTACCATGCAAACATGCTTAGCACTGCAAAACGTAAGCTTCTCTCTAGAGGCACGTCTGTCAATCACATGGAACTGCTGGTTGGTGTGGGGATGTGGAAACACAAGTCTCCAAGAGCTATTTTGACGCAGACAAGTTCATTTCATTTCTGACTTAATCTAGAGCTGGATTCAGCAATCCCACCCAAGGTAAAAGCCTCTTCTTTTCTCACCCTCTGCACATTTCTCAGTGTTATCATTTCGAGGTTAGTGTGAGTTCAGCCTTCTGAAATAGGCCATTTCACTTTAAGTGTATGTTAAACTAATATTGACCTTTCCAAAGTAAAACAAAATCTGGTATTTGTGCTCAACAGACTGAAACAGGCATAGATGTAGAAAGTAGGGGATTAATCATCCTGGTATATTTTCTTGCTTAGAAACTCTCCCTGGGAATTAGTCATTTTTATATATCTCGCAATTAGTGCAGGACAGGCTCTGCCTACTCTCCTGAAGAGGAAATCTGGATCCTTCAGCAAATAACATTGGATAATTTGCCCACAGTTTAACCCACACAGCCAGATATGATGTTTCATTTGACAGTGGGTGAAAAAGTCAAGAACATGAACATCAGGCCTTGGGTGGGAGTATCCAGACATCAAGGCTGGGCAAGTTTAGGCTTTGGGAGTGGTGCCAGGGATGAGCTGGAGATGAGTCCGGGTGGAGGTGCAGAGGAGGGGAGCCTGCGGGGAGCGGAAGGGTGAAGGCAGGGAGGGGAATATTAGAGCAAAGTGGGGAGAGCAGAACCGACATCACTATTAAGGACAGAGACGTGTACATTTCATACGTCTGTGCCTGTACGTAATCCACAGAGACCAATACCTTCAACTAAACCACTTCTTGGGCACGTGCTACTTGGACCAGCGTGGGAAAGGAAACCTCAACCCCGTTCTGCTCTTCTCCTACCCTGAGCAAACAAACCAACAAAACACCTTACAAACACCTTACAAAACAATGACTTCAGGCACACCTCGAAGTACAGGTAATATATTTCATTAAGGAAATTAAAATCTGTTAAAGTAGGACGCACATCCATGGAAAATGTATGGCTGCTGTGGAAAAAAAACCCTCAGATCTTTTAGTTGTTACCCAAGTGAGACATCTGTGCTCAGATTCTGTAAGAGTCATATGTAAGTATCTGAGAAGATAAGGGGTTTTCAGGGATGTCATCTAGGCCTGCTTTTCTCTGATCCTGTGAATTCTGCAAAGTGATTACACTCGGTGGTGGTCCCTGTCCTTCTCGTTGGAACGCATTAGTCACGGCATTGCTTTTTTTCAACAACCGTTTTAGATGACCCAAATCTTCCACCCTGAGTGTGCCAAGTATAAGCCACATACCTGGATCCACTCTTTGTAGGAATCCTCTCCAGGGGTCCACCCATTCTCAGGATAGTGGAGGCGGGAACGTTCGGCAGACCAGTTGGTGCTGTACTGGGAAGAAGCTGTGATCTGGTCAGAGTGAATCTCTCCGGATTCCATGCCCAGAGCTTCCATACACTTGAAGTCTGAAGGGGAAAAAAAAAAAAAAAAATGACCCTAAGTCATCAAAACAAAGGGGACCTAGGATGCATATTTCCTTTTTTGATCTGGAAAACTAAAACGGTCTTTTCGATGTTCACACAGTCTTACAAAAGATGACAACGAGGGACTTATTGGATTGTAGCACCGATACGTGCATTTTCATGGCAAGAATTCTGAAAAGCAAGGCTATGAAGATCTCACAGTTGATTATTTTTCCAACAGGGCTTAGGTTGATATAAATACTATAAATACTATTAGAAAGTTTTTAGGAAATGATGGAAATTCGGATTTATTTTCAAAGTTGAATGTATGCAGACATGTCATATGCATACACATCAAGAGTTACATTTAAATAAAATTGTATTATTTCCTCTAAGATCTAATAAAAGTGAAAAAGACTCTTTGTCCATTTATAGCCCATATTTGGTGGGCTAAGTAGACCTTAACTCTCCATCTTTCAGAGTCCTTGCAATTGGCACCCAGGCCTCCACCTTTGTTATGCCCCTGCCCTGGACTGGCCATAGTTGTTAACACCGTTGGTTTATTTTATTAAAACACAACAGTATCCATCAGGGTAAAGTGCAGTATCATAGGGTCCCAAAGAGCACCACAGTTTTACAGCATAAATAGTAATATTCACAACGATGACCATGAATCGTGAAAACATATATTCCATTGGGCCTCATATATTCAGCAAACAATGAAATATGAACTATGATACTGGGAAGTGAATAATCCATTTTAGGAAAATGTAAAGTACCAAAGTGCAAAAAAAACTTTAGAGATTAAAAAGAAGATTCTCAACCATCCAGAAAAACTTCAACTAACCCAATTTCCACATTTTCTGAATTTTCTATCATAATTAATAAGGTTTTGTGGCATAAAAGGTTTTCTTTCACTGGTTTTCTACTTTTAAGCTTAGGTTTGTTATTTGGAATATAAAATGGCACAAAAATACATGAATGGATTAACCAAATAAATTAAGTAAAGATAAGATTTTGAAGTTTAATTGGCCTTTTTGTTTTCCAGTAAGATCTGGTAGAAAAGATACAAGCATATCTGTAGAACAGGTCTCCTAACCCCCCTGCCTTTTCCCTGTGCTATGTTACAACCTGGCAGCTAAAACTGATGAAACACAAATTATTCACTGTTTTTTCAGGTTTTTTTCCCTCGGGCTCTTAAAAGAGCTGGAGACCACATCAACTTAGTCGTGTATTTTTTTTCTTTTTTTGCGGTACGCGGGCCTCTCACTGTTGGGGCCTCTCCCGTTGCAAAGCCCAGGCTCCGGACGCGCAGGCTCAGTGGCCATGGCTCACGGGCCCAGCCGCTCCGCGGCATGTGGGATCTTCCCGGACCGGGGCACAAACCCGCGTCCCCTGCATCGGCAGGCGGACTCTCAACCACTGCGCCACCAGGGAAGCCCTAGTAGTGTATTTTAAGAAGATACAAAAAACATATTACTTTTTTTTCTTTTATGGAAAGTTATAGCAGAAGTTAAAACGTGCTTCTTTTACGTGAATATACGCTTTCATTCACATAAGAAAAACAAAAGCAGCTTCCACCAGGGTCTCCCCAAATCAAACCACCACGCACCATCCATTCCACCTGCCTGCCTGTCGATGAACTCCACTGATGCTGACTGGTTCTTCTCATCCAGGATCGATGCCTGTCCTTCCCTGGCTCTCAGCCCAATACACACTGGAGGGTACCAGGTAGGCGGTCTGGCCATATTTCATTGTTTCAAGGCACAGTTTTGCCGTTTCCCACTTTTTCTCCCATAATTTCAGAGGCTTACATGCAGCCTTCTCGCACATAGTTTTAAGAAAGCACCCCAAAGAGTTCTTCCCATTGATATTCATATAAACCATTTAAAAGAGAAAAAGAAACCCTGGGCACTCCAACTCACGAAACACATCTGTAGTGTTCACAGGGCCACAGGTGTGTGAGGAGGAATAATAGCGACTATTTACCGCAGGGCTTTGCAAGAGGCGTAAATACTGACCTTCTGAAACACTGCTTTGCGAGACGGTGTAGTTTGCCGAGAAGCCTTCTTTGGCTATGGCGCTGTCTGTGTAGAAAACCATGGACAGGATGCCGGATGAGGAGTGGATTCGACCTGGTGTTTTCTGCCCACAGTAACGCCCAATGTGGGGACCAACTGCAGAGGAAGAAACGCAGAGACCGTGAAAATGCCTTTTCTTCTGCAGCAGATGCCAGCAGAACCATTTGTGAACATGGGTCCCAGTGGAACCCGGAAGTGTTTTCTTACCCCAAGCAAGTCTTCACTAGCTAATTGTTTTGCAGTGAACATATTGGATCGGGTTTGCGGAGAGGGTTTTCAAGTGTGCTCTGAAGGGCAATTACAGGCATAACCACGTTCCCCAGTGAGCAGGACTGTTTTCAGGAACAAAATCGAAAATCTTGCTTTGATTGCAAAGGAGATTTGGGCTGTCAAGTGCACCCTGGCATTCATCTCCAGGACTGCACGGTGCACACGGTCCGGCGCCTAGGAACTCTAGCCAGCTTGTGATCACCCACAGGGGGCTCTTGGAGTCATCTGTCCTCAATAACCCCGCCCTAGGAGGGGATCCTGGGGAATGTTCTGGAAACCAGGCCTGGCACCAGAGCAGTACCAAGGTCCGACCCAGCCCTGGGTGACCCCCACCCCCTTCCTCTTTCCATCTTTCAGTCCTGGAGCCTCGTTATGACGAACACCACAGAATTAGACAAAGGACAGTAGATTATGTCCTAATCAGGGCTGTATCTGAAGACTAATTCATAATTGTAACAATTAAAAAATTTAGAAAGTATAGATACCAATAACTTACACATAATAGCAAATTGTAATCAAAACAAAAGAAAATGAGTCTTTCTGACTTCTCAGTTTTTTATCTCCCAAAACCTTAGAGAGGTGACTGCATTGCACTTGTGTCCAGGGACGAAGAGATGACGCAAAGCAGCCACTGGACTGCACACCAGGAAACAGGTAGTAACTGAGGCAGAAAAAGGTTGGGAACACTGACTGATTGGCGATCAAGTCAAGTCGTTATTTGGCTTATACTGGCCGTCCCTTTGTTGAAGTGCTTTTAGACCAACCGTGGCAATTAGCAACTGTAAGTTGCCTTAGAGACAGTGTGGAAGCCCCCTGGGCTTGGAAAATCTTTCCATTTCCCTGTCCAGATCAGCAGCAAGACAAAAAAAAAAAAAAAAATCCCCTTTTCTCTAGATTTTTTTTTATTGCACATATGGTAAAAACATACCAGATGGTTTGGGCTTTGAAGGACAATCTGGTGTGGACCATTTTCCCCTCCAAGAAATCCGTGGTTCTGTGACTTTCAACTAAGAGTTATTGCTGTGTTCAAGGAGGCACAGTAGGTGGACCTTTCTCTGGAGGGATGGGCCTTCGGCAGGGAGGTGGGGTTCCCAGGCCGGTGTGTGCTGCTTGGATGCAGAAGGCGAAGGCAGCTGGTGAGAGCTGGGTGAAGCTTCAGGTGTGATCGAGAAAGTGAACCCCACGCGAACTGGCCTCCCTGGAGCCCCACATGCTAGCTGAGTTCCTGGCAGGTGGCTATCTGAGCGCCCTGCTTTTTAGAGTGCTTGGATCCTGGGCTAACAGGTTTTCAGTTCTTGGCCAACCCTCTTTAAAAAATAAAAGGAAAGAAAAGAAAGAAACTAAGCTAAAGTGGTTTACTATTTGAGTTAGCGTAAAATGATGAGTTTGAATAGCTGATAACTTCTCCACGTGCTCAAAGTAATGGATGTGACCGATTTCTCTCTCTACTGTCACCCCTCACTCTCTAGCACCCAAATGTTTGTGTGTGTCAACTGCTTTATTACAAAGAGGACAAGGTGTCTGCCCATTTAGAGGACGGATACATAGGTACCACGTGGTCGTGGACAGTGGCTCTGCAGAATGAGGGGAAAGGTCATGATATCAGGCTTCCCAGTTGGCAGAAGACAGCATCTCAGATGAAACTCTCACTGCTTTTTGTTTCTCTCTGGCTTTAATCCTGGCCACAGATTCTCCCACAACAAGTACTAGCTCTTCGCCAAGTTTTCTTCATTCTGAATGTGGCCCTATCACCAATTCAACACTTTCCCCTTCCCCGAAGAGCGCAAAGTTGCCAGCAACATATGCATGAAAATATCTTGCTGGAGTCATAAACTCAGGTCTTTCCTTTCCTCAAAAAGAACCCCATTTCTGGTCTGTAATCTTAATGGGAGGCTTAGAGTCTATTCATCCTCCCTCAGTCTTTTCCCTCATTTAAATTCCATTATTGTGGTTTCATAACTTTCTTTTTCTTGAGTTTGTGGGCAAACTTTTACAGCCTTACTCCTGGAGGTCTTTCTCAGATCGCCACAGCCACTGACCTTACCAAGAATACAAGCACACAAGGAAAGCTGCAGTCACCCCCTCACCACCCCGCGCTCCTCCGGCTGCCTTCCCTCCCCTTCCCTCTGCTGTCACCAGTTCCTCTGGGGAGGGCGGGAGGTGGAGTCTCTTTGAAAGAGCAAACAGAAGAGAACTTGTCTAGTGCAGACTCAGAATTTAGAGAGTCTCCATGACTCACTGGTTTATAATGTTGAAGACATGCCGGGTAAATCTGCCTTCTGTCCTTTTGAATATTGCCCCGGGACAGCAAGCAGCATGCAACTCTCTTTAGGAGCCCTCAAGATAGGAGAGTGAAAGGCTTTTTCGACTATAATACAAAGAAGTATTGAATTTTCCTGAACAACAGCGAGACCTTAGCCTAGCAAGCTAATGCAATATTGATCTGAGCCAGAGCGGCTGCAAGACCCTCATCTGTCTTGTGTATGCGCTCATTTGTGGATTTACATGACCACAGCTCTTGGGTTCCCTACTTCTGGTTATTGTGGAGCCAAAGGCCTAGGAGATGAATTCAAACTGTCACAAAAACAGAAGTATGATTCAAAAAAAGAACGACTGGAGAATTTAAGCAACAGGTACTAAGCTCTCTCTTGGGGGAGAGCAGGCCTGCGATGATCATAGCTTCTCAGGTGTGAAGGCAACACAGGATTTGTGCTGTTTGAAAGATACACCTGCAACAGGAAATGGCAAAAGCCCATTCTTTGTATTTTCCCACTAATCCCTCCATTAATTATAACCCTACCTCAGAATCAGACAATTTGGCTTTCTGCCACTTTTTTATGAGAAAAAAAGGCAACAGTCTACTATAAGGAGGTACTCTTAAAACGAGGTATTTTGAATAAATAAACAAGAAAGGGGATCATTTTGAGAAGGTACGAGATAGGCTACATCTACTTTTCTTAGCATAAACCTTCTGGCGGAGAATATCTGGATTTTGCAACTTTTCCCCAGAGAAAAGAATTTGCAACATTTATGTCATTTATATTTTGGAAGGTTGATATCATTGATATTTTATATTTATATCATTGATATTTTATATTTTAGAAGGTTAATTTTAATATGAAAGTAAATAAAAACCAAACAGAACTCAATACAGCTTTCATGATGCTTATTCCTAAAATCATTGATAATTTGGGGAGCGTAGGTCACAGCCTCAGTTCCAACTCTTTGCCCAGCCTGGATGGACAGCTGGCTTCATCTGCGCCCAGGTTTTGTGAGCTAGGCGTTCATGGTTGGTTCCATGATTCAGCACAAGCATTTGCAGGCATGCTTAGCTCATGGCTCTCAAACCATACGTAAACTTCCACCAATGACTCCAGAGCCGCTACTTGGGAATCTATGTTGCTTCAAAGAGAGTGCTAGCTGGAGGAGTGGGGTTTGCCACGTGCATGCCTGGGATCTCAAGTTTTGGAGTAAACTGCTTCTCTTCAAAGTCAATCTGAATCAATGGGTCACTTTCAATTACTCAGTCGTCTAATTCACTGCTTATGATAAAATGCAACATAAAATCACTTGATGGTTACAAGCCTTCAGCACCTTCTGGTTGTTGTTTTTGGAAAGGCTATCAAAGACTAAAAGCGATTTTGCTGGCAAGGAACTCTATGTGTTGAACTACATGACAAAAATGTTCCTAGTGCCACTGATAAAAAACCCAAGAGGACACAGTCTTTCATTCTGCCTAAAAAAGAGTGAGCTGTGATGCTGTTGTACACTGGACGAGACCAGATAGATACTAACAAATACACGATCACATTTTTCATATTCCAAAGCCAGTTTTCTCTGGGAATAAGTCAAACACAGCATAGTTTAAAACATGGGTGAACTGCAAGGCTGACAACCTGTATTGTTAATTGTTCTTCGCTTCAACTCCGTGATTTTCTAGAGCCAGAAAATTACTACTTTGGAAAACCCTTGACACTAATAACAATGTGCTTCTTTCTACATAAGTTGGTTGATTGGACCTTCTTTTCAGATGTCAATTTAAATATAAGTTCTAGAAAAGAAGGCTGCAAATTTGGATTGTGAACAAATAAACCCATTATTAAATGTTCCAACTATTATTACAATACTATTATAATACTGTTTTCCTAATTATCTGATTGAATACTTGGAAATCAATCAGTGCTCTGTTTGGGCAAATCTCACTACTTAATGAAGGAGTTCCGATAAGATCATCATAACCCTATTTATATGGTAAAAAAGCAAAGAAGAGGCTAAAGTAATGATAACTCAGCCATGTGCTCCAATGACAACATAAGCTTTCTCTAAACCCAGATTTTCTCCAGTGTTTTTTACTATTGAGGAACATACCTAAACTGAATTACACTGATCATTTTCATCTCATTTCAAAGACAAAGGCAATTTCTTTCACATTATACTAGCTCTTCATTTACAGTTTACTTAAATATTCTTTCCTCCATCTTGATAATAATATCTGACTATCTCATAGATGGCTCCAAAGTTCTCATTGCATGATTTGTAAGAACTTCCAAGCCACCCTTTCTGATCTGTGCAGAGTGTGTTCTCCAGAGAAATCTTACTATTAAACCAGACTAAACACAAGACAAGCAATGCAGCTGCAACAAATTATTTGATATTATCTCCCTCTGTTCAGAACTTGGGTGTGTATTTTTGCCATTCACCTTCTAGTTCACAGGGGTTGAAATGGAGAACTTTCATTTAGCTGGCCACATGGCTACCTCCCCCGCCTGCTTCAAATCTCTCCCACTTTCTTAATAAGGTCTGACCTGACTGCCCTATTTAAAAATTCCCCCCATCCCTCTCCCCTAACCTTAGTTCTTCTCATGCCTTTACTCTACTTTTTCTTCTTTTTTTTTTCCTTTGTTTATAGCACTTCTCATCTTCTAACATTCCATACACATACTTCATTTGTCTGTAATGTGCCCTGTTTATTACCTCATTCCCCCTGGTAGAATCTAAACAGGGCAGCCATCTTTGCTTTGTTTGCCAAGAGGCTAGAACAGTGCCTGGTCCATGGCAGGTGCTCAATAAATATATTTTTTGAATGGATGATGAATTCAGATGATAGGAACAAGGTGTACCAAGGATGTACTGAGGCAATTTGAATCCCCAAAGATAAAAATTCCCTAGAGAACAGACAAGGAATCCATCTAAATGAAGAATGTCCAAATGTTCTCCTCCTTCCTTTCCTAAATTTCTAAATGTTTTGGTAGCATAATAGACACATATTTCACTGTTAAAATTTTAGCAGGTACTTAACCTCTCTGGCCCTTAGTCTCTGCATTTACAAAATGAATGGTTTGATTTAACTGATGTCTTAAGAGCTCACCCTCTGATGAGTTTATGAATTAATGACCTACAGGCAAGTCATTGAAATGAGCAAAATACTTAAGTCAGGAAAACCATGGATTGGTCCCAATTTTGTCAGCAAAATAGTTATGAGACCTTGCATAGACTTTTATGGCTCCGTTTCCTCATCTATAAAATGAAGGCATTAGATTAGAAAGTTACCAAGTCTTTTTGGGCTCAAATATTTCGTCATGGCTCTGCATAAAGAAAGTTACTGTTTTGCTTTGCTTTGCCTCCTCCTTTTGAGCTACTTTTTAAAGCGACGCATGTGTCATGATGCTTGTAAAAGGATCCCAGGACCCTTCCCCCAGATCCTTCCCTTTTGGGGGTGCTTCCTGCCATTCTTACCGTCAGGGAATCCATCCCAGATTTCTAGCCGGTCATAGCGGCAAAACATCCCCCCCGGAGGATTTGAGTCAGCCTCCAGGTCAAAGCTTTCAAATTCCAGGATAATCTCCGACATCTTTGGTGCAAAGATAATATAGGTGCATTCTAGGCTGTTGGGATATTTTTCAGGGAATCCTGGGGATTTTATCACCCCACTAGGTGTAGTGTAGTTCTGGGAACATTCAGGACCTATAAGTAAAAGAAAAAAGGAGCAAAGTGAAAATTCCACTTAAACGACCTTCCCAAGAAATAACCTGGGCAAAGACGGTTAATCTTTCTAATAAAAGCCCACCATTATAATCACGGCCCTAATCACCCCTTACTCAGCCTTTTCGCAGTGGTGATAGGTATGGAAAGTCAAGTTCAGATTTATTGTGTTCACCTTAGTTTTCCATTTGTGTGGAGCAATTTTAAAACTTCTGCTCTTGCAGAGAAAAAAAAATGACAAATACAAAATCATGTGGGAACATTGAATGAGTAAGCTACAGAAATCTCGACAGAGCCCTAGAGAAATAATTACAGCCCCTTCAAGCTTAAATCTTTAAATCTTGAGGCTGACAGCCCTTTACTGGTGAAATAGAACATTTACAAAGGCGAGGGAGAGAATTCAGTGGAGGGAGTTTGGGTTTCAGATTCCTACACCAGTGACTCAGTAACTCTACCAGATGTGACCTCTGCCTCTTTGACAAACCAAATGTGAAAGGTAATTCGTACATGTACGCAGGGTGAGTGACTCATTTGGAACGGTGTTGACACAGGTGTGCCAGTAAACTGTGGGTGTTGGTGGGGGCATGGTAAACTGGGATGCAGGTCCTGTGGCTACAAGTCACCTGATACCAATGTTGACATCCTAACCTTCTCCAAAGTATCAGATACAGTACAGGAGGTCATTCTAAAATGTTAATGTATATGTTTATAACGTGTAATTTAAATGACGGTTCAGTGTTATCACGACAACAAATTACAGTGATCTGTAATTTAAATTACATATATTGCAAGTCATCCTTATGACTACATGAATTACCACAATTTCAGTTCATGGAATCAGCACTGAACAGGGTGCTATTCACCACACAATTGAAAACCGCCCATCTACATGGACAGGGACATCAGCCTGTCAGCTTCTGCCCCTTATCACCACCACTGCTGCCCTGATTGTCAAAGAGCTCTTAGGGCTCCCTGGGAAACAGAGATGACCCGACCCTTTTGAATCTCAGGATCCAATGCAGGGATGTTCAGTTCAACAATTCTTTTCCCGGACTGTTGCCTCACTGATGGGGACCCTGCGAGGAAGTGTAAGGATTCAACTCTAAATAAGGAGGCTTGTTGGGCTTGTTCTTAACTAAATATTCTTCCAAAGTGCCAAGTACTAAAGGCAACATATTAGGCATTAATACACATTAAATTTAACTAGCAGATCTCTATTTTTAGTGGCGAGGGCTAGTAAGCTGAATCTCCTCCTCAGCGCATCTGGCAGCCTGTTGAAAAAACAAACCAATCGCTTTCTCCCCACGCACGTATTAGACAGCCATGGCCCTGGAGACGAAGACTACTTAGTAGACGGCACAATAAACCTGGTCGGTAGAGTTCTGACTTGAATACCTTCCCAAGCCTTCTACGATGGGGCTCACCCTTTAGCATGATGGCCTCCAATGCTTATCTATTTGATTCTGGTTAAAAAGTTATTATCATGTGGCATTTTGCCGTGTCAGTTTCAGGTAAGGAGATTGTGAAATGTGCGTCTAATTTATAATATGCTTCTAAGCTGTTTGGTGGCTTCTGAGATGACTAGGCCAATTTGTCATTAATTGACAAAGTCATTTATATGTAGGTAATTGGGAACCCTTTAGAATTTGATTTCCAAGATGTAGGAACAGTGACTCTGGAGACCTCCAACCTCCTCCCTGGGGATTTGGCTGGCAAAGCAAACAGGAGAGTTTAATGCAGGTTCCAATATTTTCTCCTTCTTAAAAAAAATAAAATTACCCAGGTTAGGTTAAGATTTAATGAGAGGAAAAAAAATGACAGGAATTAAGGGCACAATTTCAAAATCAAATAAATTCCCATGCTTTCACTGTATATCCTTGTCATGTCAGATCCCTTTATTTTATTTTATTTTATTTATTTATCTTTTTTTGGTACGCGGGCCTCTCACTGTTGCGGCCTTTCCCGTTGCGGACCACAGGCTCCGGACGCGCAGGCTCAGCAGCCACGGCTCACGGGCCCAGCCGCTCCGTGGCATGTGGGATCTTCCTGGACCGGGGCACGAACCCATGTCCCCTGCATCGGCAGGTGGACTCTCAACCACTGCGCCACCAGGGAAGCCCCAGATCCCTTTAGAAGCTAGCCCAGGTTTTCTAACGTATTCTGACAAAGGCTGGGGACATTCCATGGGGAAGCGGAAGACGGCTGGATGGATCACCAGGAACTCTGAGCTCTAGTCCTGCCTTTATCACTGACCTGCTGTGTAGCCTCCGTGGCCTCTTAACCTTCCTGGTCCTCAGATTCTGTGCATCACAAATGGGAGGTGGGCTTCAGGATTTGAAAAAAATTCCTTTCAAACTCAAAGCTTCTGTGATTTCCTACTTCCTCCATTATACATCAAAATTTGTCTTACTCAGTTCCTTAATCCCTGTTGTGTAAGTTTGCCACAGTTGAGTGAGCACTTCCCCAAAAACGATGATGGCGGGAGCGGGTTGAGGTATCCCATGGTGAATACACAAGCCGTAAACAAGACTAAGGGCGAGCAGCTGGTGTGCCCAGGAGTGAGTGAGCTACTGGGGTGAGGGGGGCACACACAGCATTGGCAGCCAGTGACACCATGCTTTCCCCGCTACTTGTAAGACTGAGAGCATCCTGTGTAGCCATAGGCACCCCACGTTTCGTTGTTAAGGACCATAAGGATGGATAATGATAAGAGCTAAAATATTCTCTTTGGAATTATTATTAAATGTACAGACTTTTAGTCAAATAATGTATGAAGTGACCAATCCCGCTCTCAATAAATGCTGCCCCCGCCCCCACCACTGAGACCCACAGGAAATGGATATGGCTTCTTCCAGCATCTGGGCCTGGATGACCCAGACCCAGGGAAGGACAGGGGCAGAGTGGGAGGTGTGCAGGCTGGGGTTTCCTAGAGAAATTTCTTCCAGTGAATGGAAATCATCTTAGGGCTGGTAGCCCAAGGTTTTAGCATCTGGGAAGAGACCTGCAGAAGGGGAATGTGGTACCTGAGGAGAGGACTAGGGTGTCCAGGGGGCTCCAGGAGGCATGGGGAAGAGGTAAGGACTGGCCACCACTGTCAGGCAAAGGTGGTCCTCTAGAAATGCAGTCCCGGGAATGCAGAAATGGCCCTGTGATCTACTGTCAGAAAACCTCAAGGTCAACAAGTGAAAATTTAATGTATTGGTTCAACTATGATTAGTCTAATTTATGTGTTTTGAGGAAACCTGAAATTGCTGCAGCCTGGAAGAAGTGCTATGTTTTCAAAAGAATGGAGATTCTGTAACATCATTAAATGGCTTTAGAGGAAAGAACGCCCGTGAACCTGTCTATGTGTTCGTGAATGTATTCTCCTAGTTCATGATTTTATGGAGTATCTATAAGGACTACAATATGTGCAATGAGTGAGAGAGAAAGATGTTTTCTTTGCATTTTTTAGGTGGTACCAATTTAGTTGGGAAATGATACATACACACATGAAGAAATTTGGGATTACTTAGGAAAAACATTTAGTTAGTGAAACACAGTTGTGTGTGTGTGTGTGTGTGTGTGTGTGTGTGTATATATATATATATGTACAGTTTGTATAGGTGTATATTTATGTGTGTGTCTATAAGGGACAAGCTGGGTACAAGTGTAGGAAAATAAAAAGTACATTAATGAAGAGGAATAAGCTTAAAGCCTGGTTTCCATGGAGGTTAAAAGGCTTAAACCAGAAGAGAGGGAGGGCTGTGAAATCTGGATAAAGCACCCCCTTTATCTATAATCACTGTAACAGCTAGTGTGCATGGGATGCATCTTCTGGGACAGGCACTGGCTACATGTTTTCATTTCATCTGATCTTCACAAAGAGCCTGTGCTAGATACTGGTATCCATTTTTCAGATGAGGAATCCAAAGCTCTGAACCTCCACACAGACGGTCAGTAGCCAAATCAAAATTCACATGCAGGTCTGCTGCACCTCACTCAGCACACCAACCTGGGGCACGAAGCCAGGTTGTGGGTTTGTAAGAGTGAAGCTGGGAAGGTTGGGAGCATCTGATGTCAAGGCTTGAGCTTGACCTTGGAGGACTTGACCCGACAGGTGACAGACACCCGCCATAGGTGTCTTGGGGACAGTAGTTTGATGACTATTTGAGAAGCTGTGCTAGGATATGATAACGTGGGGATTAACCACAAGGCAGGCTTGTCTGGCCAATGGCAGTGGACGTGGAAAGGAAGCTGTGACTCTCTCTCTTTTTAATTGAGGTATAGTTGATTTACAAGATTATAACAGGTTCAGGTGTACAGCAAGGTGATTCAAGATTTCTGAAGCCATGACTCTTTGAGACTTTGGGACGAAAATCCAAAAGAACTGGCAGCCATATTGGATGTAGGGAGGCAAGAAGAGAAAGAAGAAAATAAGGCTTCGAGTCTCAAGGACGGCATTGAGGGGAAAAAAGGGCGGAAATCACGGTGCATCTGAGACTAACAGAAGTGTGGGGATGAGTTCATCTGGAAGGAAGCTGAAGAACTATTAATGACTTAGGAAGGATCTCGCTCTTTCTCCATCCACCGTCTTCAGATCTTTGAGAAACACTGACAATGAAAAGTTATTCTTGCCTCCTTTTCTGACACTTTCTTTGATGCTGTCACATGCGGGTCAGCAAGCAAATGCATGTGTTTGTGCATGTGTGTACATACACATACATGGATTTAGATAGGTCAAACAGCTCTCAACACAAGGAAATATGTCCATATGTAATCACGTGAACACACTGAGGTCCTACGTCTGCTGTTATTTCTACTAAAGGTTTTCTGAGCACGTGCCCAGATGAATTTCTGAAGAAAGTTCTCTCCATCTATCCATATTTATATGGGACAGTACCAGATTTCTTTGACATTTAAAGAAGTTGTGCCAATGCTCCCAGAAACACTTAAAACTTTCTTTTTGGTTATTCTCGGTGGCCACCGACCCAGAGAATCTTAGGCTTTTGTATCTGGTGTGGCTGGATTTCTTTTCTATTAAATAAAGCCCTTTCTCCTATATTCCAGGACAATACATTTAAATCTTGAGCCTCTGTCCCTGGAAGGTCTCCCGCACATTAATGTCCACTTAAAAGGGGAGGCTGGATTGAGCACACAGCAGGAACCTACAGGCTGTTGTGAAAAACAGTGACATCCAGGTAAAGCTACAATTCGTATCAATTGATATGTGTGTTGAATTCCTCAAAGCTGGGAGACCGTGCATTCTCAGATTCTATCCCATCCCAATATATACCATTGTGACTGAAGATCAGTAAGTGATTATTCTGCAGAGGGCAAGTGATAATTAATTTGGAAGAGGAATGCCATTTAAATGCATGACGGTTTTGCTTCCTCCAGGAAGTTCTTTCCCCAACCATGCCTCCCATCAATAGAAAGCCTCTTCTTCTTCCAATAGCTTTAGAAACTCTAAGGCTAGTGGACTAGCGCTTTGCTTTTCCTAGGAAATACCTGTTTTGAATTTTGCAATAAAATAAAGCGAAGAGGCAAGAGGGAGGGGATATGGGGATATATGTATACGTATAACTGATTCACTTTGGTATACAGCAGAAACTAACACACCATTGTAAAGCAATTATACCCCAATAAAGATGTTTAAAAAAAGAATAAACTTAAATGAGGTGTTAAAAAAAAAAAGGGAAGAAGATGTATATGACTTTAAGGTAAGAGGGACTCATGCATTTTTAACTAAAGAAATGAAACTTCAAGAGTAGATCAAACTTATTTTTGAATAGGAAAGATAGGAATAAATGTTCTTCAAGGAGTTTTACAGAGTATATACCTTATAAACACCGGTCAGCATATTAGAATGATGAAATTGTGATGCTTAAAATACATTTTAAAAGTTTTTTTAAACATGCTTCCTCCATACACTGGGTAATTTTCCTTTGTTTAAAGTATTTTCCAATTTTTGTAATGGGAATATATGACTTTTTACCAAAAGTTTAAAAACGTTACTCCTTGTCTCTCTTTTCACTTTGTCTCTCGCGAGCTCAAGCAATGTTAATGACCACTTAGTCACGCTTGTTCTCCTGTAAGTTACTCACCTCTCTTGAAAATTTCATAACGTATGGAAAATCCTGCCCCGTGTGTCTCATAATCAGAGACAAACTTGATAAACAGAAATGGCCCTGAAGACACGACAGGAGAAGGGGCAATCTTTCCACAGAACTTTCCCCATAAACGCCCATTTTCATTCTCTCCATCGATGACTTCCACGTAGTCATACCTAAGACACAAAGATGGAAGAAAACATCAGGTTAACGAGAAAAGTCCTTTTGATTTCAGTAATTTAGAAACCAGCATTCTCCACCACCATCTGTCAGGAGCAAAACTGCTATCTGCATTCACTGCTGGATTTCATGGAGAGGGAAAGAAGTCTAGCAAAATGAAATAATTAAAATGGACTACATCGTGTCCATATACATCATCTGGCAACACAGAACTATTAAGAATAATGGTGTCCATTATACTTGCAGACAATGTCAGTTAAAGTAACCAATTAACAAGAAAAAGGAAAATCTCATGAGCACAATTCTCTTTTATTAAATTGTGTTCCTTTGTCTGGGGTTGGGGGGTTGTCAATACATAATGCTATGCATTCTTTTCAAACTGTGAAGTTCTTTTAGGAATTCAAAATGTCTCCTTGGCTGGAGCTCTCCATAAATAATACTTTGATTTCTGTGAGTGACCCTCTAAACATATGGCCACAGAATAATAAACAGATTCTTTACCATTTAACTCAATTCCACTAAGCTCCAGGCTTCTTAGAAGAAAAAAAAAACTCTCTCAGTATCCACTGTGGTCAAAACACAGATCATCTTTTCCCCAAACTACAACTTGAATTGCAGAACATAATCTCTTCAAAGAAAAAAGTTTATTTAAAAATGGAAAGTAACTTTATTTACTACCAGCCTTATTACCTTTAAAGGAATATTGTCATTTGAAATGGAAATATGACACACTTGAAATCATCAAAGTGATATGATTTTTAAAAATTCAGGCTTAATGATACACTAAGCAGACAAATGATGAAGGAAGTAGCAATAAAATATTACCCTAAAGATTGCACTGAGATAATGCATGTGTCTGGACCATTTTTTTCACTAAAAGGTGGAAATCCATCTCCAATAAACTAGCATTCCCCCAGGAAAACAGGAAGACTTTTTTTGTTCGGCATTATCTATTTCTTAGCGTCTTGCTCTTTCTTTTCGTTTTATTTGCCAAGTCACCTAGGAGCCAGATAATCTGATTTGTCTTCCATACTTCTTCTAGAACTGACGTGAAGACATTACAATCCATTCATTGCAAAACATTATTTCTGTGTTTAACTTGGTTCAAAAGTCCTGGGATATATTAATTTCAGGAACGGCTAAAATATGGCAGTAACGTAAACTGTATCTGGCGATTTAAAAGAGATCAAAGTGTGGGAAATCTTCATGATGACCAATGTCATCCTTAGCAATCCTTTGCAAACTGTCCAGGACACATGACTTATGTTTATGTAAAGTCTCACGAGACAACTGCAAAGATGCTATCAAGAGTTAAAGTGGATAGCTTAAGGCTCTCTAAATTAAAAATGACATTACCTCATCAGTCAAAATTGTGCCGGCTTTGTGTATATCAAGAAGAAAATAAAGCTGACACTGAATGAATGAAGCACTAGTGTATGTGAATTATTGTAGTAACTGAATTTCCTCTGCTGCATCTGCTGATTCCAGGAGTAAAATCACTGGCCGGCTAGCATCGCTGTCCCTTTGCAAAACTAGGGAGCTACACAGAGGCATTGTTTGTTTCTCTAGACACTGGGAGATGCTTTGCATGTTAAGACAAGACAAAGGAGGAGGATGAAGACAGCGGTACCTTCAAAATCCTCAGGGACTTTTTATAGTCAACTGAGGGCAGCTGGAAAGAACCCCATCTCTGTACTCATGAAAGCCTCACAAGTTGGCATTTATGCAGTAATTCCTTTTATCTCTGCTGCTTCATTGACCAGACAGGTCTGCATGGTTTGCCCCACGCTTGCTTATAATTTAACTGTGATTTGAGCCGTTGACTGCGTTTGGCCTGGTGACTGTGCGTCCGGCTCTGCTCTATAGGCTTTTTACTTGCATCTCGACATGGTCTGAATACTAAGTGGCCGCATCCTAGTGCATTTTGCCTTCCAGACACAAATAAGAGAGGTGGGTCAGGCATTCTGAAGAAGTAAGGGCATTTCTGTGAGGAGACCTTTCTCCCAGGTATGACAGAACTCAGCTATTACACTGCTGGGGAATTACAACAGTGGATGAAGCCAGTCTTTTAATTCACATTATCTTCTAGTAGTAAATACTAGACTCTCCCCTTGGCAACAGTAAAAGCTATTTTGAAAAGGGGCAGAGGGACTGGATGCTCTACCCAGCAAGAGATAAATCGTCGCATCTTAAGTGCCAATTTTAGGCAATGGGATTATTCGGGGATACAATAGTTACATTTATAAACTGGGATGCTGCTATCATTTTAGCACTTTCTACCATCCACCAGGGCCCCCAAATGTATCACAGATAGCAGTTCATGTAAATATTCAAGAGGGTGTATGCGTAAAAATTGCAAAGGGTGATACTGCCAAGGAAGTTAAGAAAGCAGCTTGCTTCTCCCTCTGGAGTTGAGACCAGTTCCACCCCATAAGTTTCTCGCTGGCAAACATGGTGCCAGGAATGCAGCTGGTGTGCCAGCATCCCTCCCCGGAGACTAAATGTGTCGCCACAGCGACGCACCCCGCCCGCACTGGCCTGAGGCCCAGGATCCTGAGTTTGCAAATTTCGATCCCCCAGACGGCTGCACTGCTCTGTTACTGCTGCCGGCGCGGCAAGCACCACGTTCCTTGGGATGTTAAGATCCTCAGTCCTGGAACCAAAGACCTGAGCAGGTGAGCCTGGAGGTACCTATCCGACTCGCATCCCGAACCGACAAGCACAGGCTGCGGGAGGAGATCTGGGGAATCTTGGGAATCTAATTCATAAAAGCCAGAGGAGGGATCACGAAGTTAACCCGTCTGTCCCTTTGGAGCCCGGCTCTGGAAAAAGAATGTTTCCAGGTGACCAAGAGGCTGCGTCTGGGTCCAAAGTGCACCACCCACCTGTGCAGGAAAGCCTTCCTCAGACCTCACCTCCCCACGTTTCATCACAGGAACACCAACATCAAGTGGATTTAGCCATCTTCTCATCCCTCTCTTTTTTATCATTAAAAAAAATTTTTATTTTTGGCCGTGCCGCGCAGCCTGTGAGATCTTAGTTCCCGAGATCAAACCCGGGCCCACTGCATTGGAAGCATGGAGTCCTACCCACTGGACCGCCAGGGAATTCCCCCTCACTCCCCATCTCTCTTTATCAATCTTCTACCTTAAACCTTTCCCTTTCTGCACCAATAATGGGAAAGCAGCCCACCTTTACTGGGAATAAGGCATAGATCTCTCTACCTAAGCTTCTTACATTTAAAGACACTTTCTCAAGGTTGCAGTTTTCAGGTGTGCGGCCCTGGGTGGCTCTTCCATGAGTATCCCTGGCTTTAAGCTCATGCTTCTCAGGCCCCACGCCTTCCTGCTTCCATAACCCCCGCTCTCACACTACCCAGGTATATGTGGGTGGTGAAAACATTTTGAATCCTAATACTAATCACGAGTTTAGTTTCCCATAAGAGTGATAAAAGAATAAAGATTTCCTTCTAAGAATTCTTGAAAGGATTACTCAGAGATTTTTTTTCTTCTTCTTCTGGAAAGTTTGAATTATGGTTTTAGGAAAATGGCCAAGGAAAGGGAAAAGTGATGGGAAAATGAGAAATGTCTTCAGTCACTAAAGAGTGCTTTGGGAGGCTTTCTAGGTATGCGGTGCTGAATAGACGAATAGCACACTTATACTTAAGTCGGGTTTTCTCCTGTGAGTACAAATGACCCCCGACTCTATGGTGGGGTCTGTTAATGGCAAAAAAACCCCGAATCCTCTACAGGGTGTTGTCTGTACGGGGAGCTACCGTACCAACCCCCTCACAGCTTCTGGACATTCTCGAGTTGTTAGGAAGGGGGATTTTAGGTAATGGTGTCTTTCTAATCTCCTTCCAAGAGGCTCTCCCCTCACATGCATACGTACGTTAATAATGGAGAAATTCGATACCTGACATCATAAACCAGAGTGAGAAATGATGTTGGCTAACATAATTTGCACCTACAAAAATGTGTTTCTTTGGACCTTTGGTTTATTTTACACAAGGCATTAATAGCTATCCCAACTGAACAAGCTGTAAACGATTACTGTACTGTTGTTCAAGAATTACCTTCCTTCTTCCCCAGAAGAAAACAGATTTTTTTTTTCCTCAGAGTATTAGAAAGAGGAGTTGGATATAAAAATATACGATGATGGAGTATGGAGGGGCCAATTAGCTCGCATCGGTGTTTCTGAGCAGTTTGATATGACCCACCCCCTAACCATTCTGGCTTCCTTGCAAGGTTCTAATCAAGATAAATATATGAAAAGCCTTTTATAAGGTTCATAGACTCATGTAGTAAAAGCATTTTTAGAAATCTATTCAAAAGAAATAATCTGGAATAATGTCAAATATGTATGCAAAGAGTATTGCCTGAAGCTTTATAATAATGGGGAAAAATGGAAATAAGGCCTACAGGAAGAAGAAGGAATTTACGTACATTCATATTGAGGAATATTATTCAGCCATTAAAAAGCATGTTCAACAAAAGATTTTTTATAACAAAGGAAAAATGCTTATGATAAGTGAAAAAAACTTTACACAGTATATCCTCAATTTTCATTCATATGAAGTAAAAGAACAGGAGGGAAATATGCAAGCTATTAACAAGTGTTTATCTCTGGGTAGGGAGATTATTTCTGTATTATTATTTCTGTATTTTTCAAAATTTTTACAATGGACAAGTACTCTTTCTTAATCAAATTTATTTTGAAAGCATTAACTACTTATATATGAAGTAGCAAATCAATACCTTATTGCCCAGCTAACAATTTTATATTTCTTGCTCAGAAAACACTATCTTTTTTGATGTTTTATTTGGAAATAAATCAAAGGCTTTGCCTTTTGTTTTTAAAACAATGGGATCAATGAGGCTCCTTGTGTGATACATTTTTGGGGAGTACTAGAAAGTTAAAGTGAATCTGATTTGATCTCATACTTTCTGAAATGCTGGCAGTAATACCTGCCATTTGTACAGTAACTTCCCTGTTACAATATACTCTCAGATCATTGTCTAACACGGTCTTTACAGTAATCCCAGGAGGGAGATTATTAGGTGGTACCATCTCAGAAGGAGCCCAGAGCAGTGGAAGCACCGGGTAAGAGACACATGAATGAAATAATTAGTATCTTTTCCACATTGCCCAGTCTGGGACAAGTTTGATTCTAGTATCTGCTCTTGTTACTCCCTTTCATACGTATTTTTTGAGGGTGGGAGATGGGTATGGCTTATTATTTTAGAATTAGTCATGAACAACTGGTCAACTGGTCAATGTTGCTAGAAAATGCCACATCGATGAACATTTCATTGGTGGTCTTCTTAACAGTGTGCTTAGAGCTGTACAAACAAGAATCCTGGTGTTTGCAAAGGTATATGTGCAGGTGTGCATGTGAGAGATAGAGACAGAGACAGCGGGAGCCCTGGCCTTTCAGGAGTCACATGAGTTGAAAGTTTCAGTGGAATTGATGGTGGCCACTGCGTGGGACTCCTCCTGGAGCTGTCCTGGCCCTCCAGCTCAGGCTAATGTTCAGGGACCACGTGGCTAGAACCCAAACCCAGTCTGGACAACAGAAATGGGAGTGGGGCTGAAAGGTAGCTGTGATTTCGTTCTCTCCCTGGTGCCAGCACCTGGGCCTGGACACAGATGGCTCCACTAAAGACGGGGCGGAGGTAGAGCCTGCATCCCCAGGGTGGGTAGGTGGGAAGGGCAGGACCTTCTGACGACCCCCAAGTCTGGAGCCAGCCTGGTGCAGCACCCCCAGGATGGAGCTGGCAAAGCCGAGATTCAGAGCTGGGGAGAGGGCCTGAGTTGGCGGAACGGCGGAGAATCCTGCAGCACTTTCAGAGGAACAGAGAGGCTGGGCTGTGACCTGGCTGCTGTCCCTCCAGCCCCCGGGCCTAGGGTCAAATACCAATTTCTATGAAAGTCATTCTAAATCCCTACAAAATTTTAAAATTTGTACCGTGAACTGATATTTCTTTGTTTATTACATTGCTATGGTCCCCTTTCAAGTTTGCTTCTAGGTTTATAAAGTAATTGTTGCTTCATTAAAATAATGGCATATATTTTTCCTAGATATATATTTGTTCATATATATATTATCTTTTTCTTCCTATATGCACACTCTGAGGATTATGAGCAGGGCTGTAGGACATTAGCCTCGACCTGGGGCTCATCTGCATTTGTTAGAACACTTTCTAAAATTCAGTTTTTCTTACTTCTATTCTAGTAGTACTTTCCATACACCCCGTGAGTCTAACTTCTAATCCACAGCATTATCACTTCTCTACCTGTCGTGTGTTTATGCGTATTTGCACGAAGTAAAACGCTCTTGACACTGTCTGCACTTTTTTCCAGTTGAGGGTGGCTGCCCGTGAGACATTGGGGTAGTAGGTTAGCATCTGAGTGGCATTTCCACTGCCCCACCATCCAGTTCCTTCACTGATCTTATCACCCAAACTCAGGCTCCAGCTATGAGGAGACCGAGGAGGGTCTAGCGTCTATTGAACTTCAAGATGAGCACAAGTGCCAGGGTGCAGGTACAACCGCTGGCTGGCCTGGGCCACGCCACAGAGCCCAGGGGAGCCTGGTGCTAGACGACCAGGCAGCTTTGCTCAGTGGCTGCTGGATGTACTTCAGCCAAACCATCTCTCCAGCAACCTACTCCACTGATGGGAAATGGGATGTCAAACATCTCACCTTTCTTGGAACAAAAAGTTGCTGCAAACACTGTCTTTCGTTTAATGCCACTGGCCTCCTCAGAGGCCCACATGGTGTTACTCTTGTTACTCGTGCACAGGCTTCCAGATCGTTCTCCTCCAGGAAGTTCCAATGCCATAGAGTCCACCTGACACCTCTGCTGTGTGGCTCCTCTGATTAAAGCTCAAGAAAGATTTCTATATGTATGATGGTCAGATAACCCCTTCTCAAATAATCAGAGTACAGTAAAACTCATAAAGCTGATCTCACACATTAAAATTTTCATTTTTAAGCTTGTGTAATGCCTCAGGGCCATAATAATGTATATCAATAATTTTACTGCAGCCATAGAAAAATGGATCATGAATAGGTTAGATAATAACATAATATGTACAAGAGCAAACAGTCCCAGGAAATGAGGTATTACAAAAGTAAAGAAAGAAATATTTAAGGAAAAACTTTTACTGGAGTAAAAAGAAATATTAAATGGTTTTCACTGTAGTAATACAAAGGGATAATCAAAGGCAGTGGGTCACAGCTGGTCAAGACCAACTGGAAAGAAAGAAACTGAGATAATAAACATTCAGCAGGTAGTGGACAGCTTCCAGCTGCTGCATAACAAGTCACCCCAAACGTAGGGGCTTAAAACAGCACACACTTATTAGCTCATAGTCTGTAGGTCAGAAGTCTGGTCTGGCCTGGCTGGGGTCCCTGCTCAACGTATCACAAGATGGAAATCGAGTGTCTGCAGGGCCGTGTTCTCATCTGAGTTCTGTGTCTTTGTCACAGCTCACACTGCTGTGCCGGAATGCAGTTTCCTGCAGCTGTGGGACTGCAGTCCTCATTTCCTTGCTGGCTACCAACTGGGGGCTGCTCTCAGATCCCCGGGGCCACCCACCTTCCTTGCCACAAAAGGGAGCTGGCCCTCTCCAGCTTCAAAGCCAGCAACAGAGACTTTCCCTCCCATTGGATTCTTCCTCTGCTTCAAAACTCCTCAGGAAAAGCTGAGTCCCTAGTGAGGGTTCACCTGATTAGGCCAGGCTCACCCAGGATAACCTCCCTTTCTCGAGGCCAACTGATTTGGCAACTTAATTAAATCTGCAAAATCCCTGTACAGCAGCACCTAGATTAATAATAGGTGATTGAGTAACTGGGAGAAGATGTGTGTAACCAGGGGCCGAGGATCTTGGGATTCTGCCTATCGCTCAGACCCAGCTCTGGATGGACGCATGGAGCTTGGAAGCTGCAGTACAGACCCAAGCAGCAGGGATTGTCCACTTACATCCCCTGGCAGGGCAAAGCCTAGAAGGATCCAGGGTAAGATGAAGGGCAGGGGTGGGAAACTGCACAAGGCTGGAAGCTATTTCAATGTTCTCAGCTCCCATCATCAGCTGTTGGTTTGAAAGCCCTCAGCCAACCATGGTCCTCGCCTGCAGAAAGGAAAGCAGGGTTCTGGAGAGAGTCACGCTCTCCTGATTGAAGCAAAACAGACACTCCGAGATTGTCCAACACATATGTCTAGAGACAGAAGAGTGATAATAGCTTAATTCAAAAATAAATATATAAAAGAACTCAAGACATGTGGTGTAAAATAATGGTCAAAATATATATAATTTTCACGGAAAGTGCTTCGAGTTTGAATTTCTCATTTCTGAGGAATCTCACTTTATAATTAAGATTTACTGGCATGGAAGATTAAAAATCCTTCACATGGGGAAATATCTTTAGGGTTTAACTCCGATTATGAAATCCAAAGATGCATTTCAAACGGAAGACCAGGGACGCCTCCTTTAAAACAACTACACTCCGAGGTAATGGAGTCTTCCAGTGTCAAACTTGCAAAGTTCAGTATTTATAGAAAAATTCACATGCCTTTAATTACCATAAATTTGGTTCCCAAGTAAAATGGTGCCGTCTGGAAGATATTAACATCATTTACAACTTGTTCGCCTCCCTATTTCATAGAAAAGTTTTACTTCTTGCCAACTTTCCACTGTTCTCAGGGAAAAAAAAAAGAATTACTTTCATGGATTGTCTCAAGATGAGTTTATATAGCTAGTCAAACCATCAAAAAGTGACAGAGGGGAAGTCTTGGACACGTTTACTTCCTTCTTATTTACTTTAAATACTTATATCTTTTTTTTTTTTTTTTTTTTTTTGCGGTACACGGGCCTCTCACCGTTGTGGCCTCTCCCGTTGCGGAGCACAGGCTCCGGACGCGCAGGCTCAGCGGCCATGGCTCACGGGCCCAGCCGCTCCGTGGCATGTGGGATCCTCCCGGACCGGGGCACGAACCCGCGTCCCCTGCATCGGCAGGCGGACTCTCAACCACTGCACCACCAGGGAAGCCCTAAATACTTATATCTTTAAGTTTTTGGTTTTTGTTTTAAATAAAGGCTGTTCTCTCCTCTCTGTTCCTCTTCTCTCAGGCTTCTCAGGGGGATAAAGTGGAGAGAGAGCTCAGGTGTTAAAAACTGGGTTCTGATGTGGGCTCTGAGCTTCAGGACTCACTCCTGCACCTTTTATCTATCAAGAAGCCCCACCATTTTTGACCTCCCACAAAGTCTCAAAGGGAACAGTGGGGCAGGAGGTGCCACCTGCCTGGCCAACCATCAAATTAGCCAAACTGGGACACAGCTGCGGTTAAGTCCTCACACTCAGTCACTGACTAGCTGAGTGTCACTAACGAACGTCTGTGGGCCTCAGTTGCTCACCTGCAAAATGGACAAAATGATAATTAAACTTACAAGATAACAGGGAGGACTCAGTGAAATACTACACGGTGATGTCCCCTTCCAAGTGAGGCTGGAATGCAGGAGAAGCAAAGAGACAAATGCACAGAGAACCCAATGGAGCACAGCTTTACTTTCCCAAAGGTATATGTTACACAGTTCAAGACAGACTGTAGTTTAGGTAGTACAGGAAGTTTGGCTATTGTTATCTCCCTGGGGGATCTATCAGTCAGAAGATGACTAACTCTCAGAAGATGACATAACCTGATACTCTGAAAAATACTACTTGGAATGACAGTACGTCTTGTCCTAGTACTACCACTAAAAACCAGTCAATTAAAGCCATAGTCAGAAATGGAGTTAAAGAAAATATATATACTACGAGACTTTTTTTTTTTTTTTTAAAGAAATCACTAAATCCGTTAAGTGTTTCCACTGATGTACCCAACTGATTTAATGATCTGCGACTGGATTAGTGCTATCAGCATGCAGTGCTGAATTTGCTCAGAAAGCCCCCTCAGTTGGTATGGTGGACGCACCAGGGGACAACTTCCAGTTCTGGAAAAGCAGTGACTCTGCCTTAAGGCATAGCAGGATCATAATCTGCAAGTTTCCTTTTCAATTATTTGGAAAAAGAAATAAAGGCATAATTCCATTTTAGACTATAGGACCTAATGTGCTAATTTTAAGAGTTAAAAAAAAATCCTCCTGATTAATTAGTGATTATTCAGTGGGGATCTAGGTAGTTTGCTAATCAGAGCTGCAGGAACTAACGTTGGCAAATACTCATTTTTTAAAAGGCTGTTTTTTGCTTTCTTTGCAGTAATTACAGTAGAGCCTTTTCAGCATCAGGTAGGTGAGATTATTCATCCTAGAGTGGGGAAGTTCCTTAGTCTGTAATGACAACCCATTTTTTTTCTGAAAAAGTGGTAAGCAAAAAATGCTGAAGAAAAATGGGTCTAGTGACAGACAGATGTCTCTTCCTTTTAGTGACACCGATGGTGAGAGAAAGGTTGAGCTGACTTTTATGATGGCCAGTTGGCACCAATCCAAGTCAAAATGGTGCTATTCTGTTCAGTAGACCCTTAAGGTTTACTTAAGAGTACAAACCCCTGAGCTAACCACAGCCAAGAAATATGAAGCTTTTAGATACGGGCCTGATTCATGTATGGTGCTAGAAAGAAATGCACAAGACAAAAATAGATCATGGCGTAGAGAGAGTTTCTTAATCCCTCGTGTTTATTGAAAGCAGCGTTCTGTTTGCCGTAAGTCATGTTTAGAGTCCGAAGCATTCATGCTTAGGGTATTTGTTCTTTTTTGAATTTTTCACTATTTAAAATTCTATTAAGTCATAAAGCAGGTGTTTCAACTGCAGATGACTGGGTTACTAGTAGTCTTACTAACTAACCTAGGATATATTCTGTAACCCCAAGTCAACTTGTGATACAGGGAATAATTTAAATAATGAGAAATATATCATGGACATAAAATACTTCAAGTGTCAACCAGGGCTTTTTTTTATGTTACAACATGGAAATTAGTTAAAAAACAAAATATGCAGAGAATCATTGGTTATTGGCCTAAACATTAGTTTGCATGATTTTTTTCTTATTGCTGACTTGCTTTACAGACTAATTAATTGGTATAAAGCAAGCCTTTAATTATCTCTGTTAGGAACAAGCTCATGGAGACAAGAAAGGATTTTAATGACCTAGGTGGCCTCATGATTTATATGGGTCTTGAGGAGTAATTGTGTGTTTAGAAGAAAGGAAAGCAGTGGCCATAAACTTTACCGGTAGCCTAAGACCAGAAGTACCCTCTTGCCACATAAAGGGTCAGCTTGCAGAGATGGCTCTGTGCTTGGAGCATGGATTTAACCCAACCAGGAGATCATATAGCCCTCATCCTACCATCTAAAGCACTCCCCAGCCCCAAAACATCTTTATGGTAAGCTTAACAGAAAGGAAAAGGGAATAGGGTCAAGTTAGCTAAAATAAAACATTGCATAAAGGGAGCATTTTCAAACACATGCTTCTCCTAAGCACAGCACAAGCTAGAGAAAGGTATAAAAAGTTCCCCTTGATAATACTAAAGACTCAGCTGTAAAAACAAGACAGGTAGGCATAGGAGAGAGAAAGCTGTACTCCACCTTCCTACTTTGACTAATTATTTCATAAGGAAAGGAGATGGTTTTTTTCACCGAAAACCAGAATACATAAAACAATTTAACATTTCACAGCCTAAGTTCTTTGAACGGTCTTAACGTAGAGGGCTAAAGTTCACTGCGCTTTATATCTATAAAGTTTATTAAGAGAACTGACAGTGTACAGTCACAGGGAGAGATAGGAATAAGGCAGTTTTCCGCATTTTGGTTCTTGATTTGAGGGCAAATAAGTGCTCATTTACAAATACGTGATAAAACAGATCCTTTGAGAATCTTTTTAGGGGAAACATTTAAAACATTGCAGCTCTTGAAGTTGTATTACTTTAAAAATAACCCATATTTCAGATATTTCATTAATTCTGATTGCATTTCCCTCTTATAATGGCAAATTACCTAGATCACATTATTATTGTTTTCATCACTTTCCGATCTCTTGTTTGCTGTTTTGTTTTGTTTTTTTTAAAGTAGGAAGCAGAAATCGTAGGAAACTGGCCCTAAAATGTGTCCCTCAGAATACCAGTCTTATGAAATGCTTCTGAAAAGAATGTTTTTTTCCCAAAATCATTTGGGAACGCTGCACATCATAATGTTCCTTCTGTGAATATCCATAATTTGTGTCAGTATAAGGCTCTGAGAAGTCCCATGGGTATGAAACCTTGATTTAACTTGGTTTAACCCAACATATACCAATTCCATTGATCATAAGATCCTTTTATTACACAATAGAGGTGGAACTCATGTTGGCCAGAAAGTATTTTCTACGTGCTATTTTGAAAAGTCACTTACTTTGCACTAGCCACAGGTCAGAAATAATAAAAAATCCAGGGAGGAAGGGAATCAACTTCGTAAATGATGACATAAATTTTGGAAGATGGAGATAAATTTGGCAACCTAATTCCTTCTCCTATTCTGCCTTACATGTTAGAAATTTAATTTGAATCAGTGCTTTGAAAAACTGTTTTAGCGACTGTTTCTGACAGTCGGTGTCGATACGTAAGATACGTAAATACGGTGCCGATATGTAAGACTGTGCCTATACTCAGTAAAAGGGACTCAACTGACGCTGACAAATGCACTGGGCATGGCTGAATCCGGAGTCTCTCTGAGCACAGGAATCAGGAACACACTGGATTTACTACCTAGTTAATGTTAAGGTGAACATGATGAATAGAACTAGCAAAAGTTTACCGTGGGAAGAGATCTAAGGGATACATTTTATAGATGAGAAAACTGAAGCCCAGAACACTGAAGGAACTGCATATTTCAAATCCAGTTAACACAAGAATCAGAACTTTCTACAGTATTATGATGAAAGATGAACCATTGCATCTCATTTTTAGGAGATGATGAAAAGGGTCTCTATGATCATCAGGGTCTACTTCTAATTTGAGATTTCCACCAAGGGATTTCTCAGCCTTCTTCAAAAACCTCCAGGAAGAGGAAACACACTGAGTCCAGGCAGGGAGTTTGGCCCATCTTCATTGCCTGGCAATGATCCCAAGCCTTCCTGACTTTGCCTCAGATCTGTTCCCTCCATAAATGTTTCTTCATTATTTAATGCAGTTTCCACCCATTGATCCTAAGACCACATTTAGTTCCTCTTGCACACGAGAGCCTTGCAGCTCTTTAAGCATAGCCATCACGCCCCTCATCCCTCACTTTGTTAGTACTGTAAGAAGAGAAAAATTCCAAGAATTCATTTATTAGATCGACACACAAAAAAACCAGGCAAAACACAGATAAGTATAGAAACTTCTCTAATTTTGAAGGCTGATGTGACATCATTATTTTAGCAACCCAGGGATGCTGAGAACTTTGAAAGCATGTATCCATTTCAAAGGCTCTATAACTGAGTTTTGGGGACTTGGGGTGGTATCTGTGCCACCAAGGGCAGGGTGGAGGGCCAGACTTCTATTCTCCTCTCTTTCCAGAACCTTCTCTGCCTTCCTTCTCCTCCATTCCACATGCTCCAGACTCTGCCCTTCTTACTGATTTGGGACTAGGTGATCTAGAGTTAGGGTCTTGTCCTGGGAACGAAAAACCAGCTCTGGGGAGCAAGGATCCAGGAAGGTGTGGAGCAGAAGGAAGGGCTGATCCAGGACCCCCCGTGGATGGAGCCAGAGGTCAGAAGATGCCTGGGTGACAATTTAACACAATTTCCACATCGACTTTGAGTGTTGGCTTTCTGATACTGAAGAAAAAATTTAATTTATCCTGATGACTTTTCTTTTACAAACTAAGTATGCCAGCCCAAATCTCCAAATTCTGGACAGAGAACATTCCTCTTTTTGTAACTGTTAACTTTTGATGTTGAATTTTCTCTTACTGCTTTCCTCTTCACACTACTATGTAATTCCATACCAACCGATAGTCCCTTTAACACCTTTCTGTGTGTGTAATATAGTAAGATTACTGCTGCACTGCAAAAATGTCACTGATCTAGGACACTTCCCTGAATGACTCAGATTGTAATTATTCTCTTTCCCAGACAGAGACAAAATACCCATTTTCACTAGTTAAACACACACACAGCCTCCATAATCTTTTAAACCTTAAAATAGGCTTTTGTAAATTTGGAAGTCAAATGGGCTTTCTATCAATGACTTACTACTGAATTCCTCCCTAATTATTCACTGATGAATGTACACTCAGAAACACAGGTTAACAACAGTTCAAATACTACCGAAGCAGAAGTAATGCTGGGTTTGGCAGTCTTTACATATAATAACTTCAACTGGAGGTTTCTCTAATTTTTCTTCGTTAAAATCCAATGTCTTCAAACATACTTTCCCCTTAATGTGTGTCAGACATGTCAAACACTGGCTGGGTAAATGTTTGAACAGTAATAATATTGATCTCTTCAATGGAAATCTTCCATACAAATGGTAGAAGACCATTAGCAAAAGCTTTTATTTTTTACTCCCATTATGCTTTGCAATTAACGAAGAAAGTATTCTTAGCATGTGTGAAATACATACACACACACATATGTATATAATTTGTGGTAAAAAAGTAGTAATAGCTTATATTTATATACAAGCTTATAATTGCTTATAATTATATATACAGAATTTTTGGTGAAAAATAGCAATAGCTTATAATTATATATATAAAATTTTCGGTGAAAATAGTAATAGCTTATATATATGTAGCACTCTTTTCTGAATAGCTGAGAAGGCTTTTATGCTTGTCCTTGGGGTACAGGCTTGAAAAGAGAGAGTGAACCGGTAGCATCCTATGACATGTGAGGATGTCTTTTCTGCAGTTGTGGCCACATCATTCCTACACCAGCCGGTCAATTTTGTCAAACCACTGGCTTCACAGGCAACTCATTACTGAATTCACTAGTGAATCAACTGAATTAACTCCTGAATGGTTTGCCCAGAGTCACCCAGAGTACCTGGAATGGAGTCCAGGGTCTAAGTGGTGGTCCAGACAGAGAGCTGACTCCTCGCCCCTGGGTCTGGACCTCGCTGTCAGGGACTAGAGGTAGCACTGGTGCTGGGGGCTGGGGGGAGGTAAAAGAAACGGAAGCTGTGCCAGGGGAAGGTAATCCGAGGACACTTCTATAGCAGCGCATCTTCCACGGCCTCCAGACCGTGCTCTCCTATTTCACAGCTGCAGGGCTGTCTCAGGAAGGCTGTAAGCCCAGGCTTTGCTAGGGCCGCAAACAAAACGCAGCATTTCCTTCTTGCTCTAAACTGAACTTTTAAAAACAGTGTTTAAACCTGGTTAATAGGACTTTTGATAATGGCCCTAAAAAAAAGTCAAAAGATAAAACATGAATCCTAGAAGATAAATGGCAGAGTCAAAAGGAAATTAGAAAGGGTGATTTGGAGGTCAAATGCCATGTCCAGGTACTAGTTGCAGGGTTTTCATTTTAAAGCACAAACTGAAGGAGCCATGCCCTGGCTAGTCCTGGGGACTCCGTGACGTCTCTGACCGGTTACCACCCTGGGATAGTGTTAACTCTTCTGAAGGTCAGGGACAACTGCCCTGATGTCCCCCATCTAAGGATAACTGCACAGAATTATTCTGGCATCTCTTCCCTAGGAGTTTCTCTTTCCCTTTTTCTGCCGATCCAAATTCCATACTTTCAAAGCCCAACCCAAGGTTCACTTGTTCTGTGAAGATTTTCTTAGACTCAATCGCCTGTAAATGTTTCCTCCACTTGAATTTATGGAGCCCTGAGCCAGTATGGACTGAGTAATCATACATTTGCCCAATGCCGACCTGGAATTATTTTCTTAGGTGTTACCATGACTTATTTATTTCCCTGATAAGATTGTACTTCTTGTGGATAGAAAATATGCCTCTCTATTTATCTTGGATTTTTCTGAGAGTCAGAAACAAAAACAGTTTCCTGGGAAACGAGTTCATGCTTGTTGAGAAAATAAATAAACAAGAAAAATGAGAACAAACATGGCGTAACTATGTATTCATATGTTAACATCATTTAATCGGGCTCTTGGAAACTGTTTAGTAAATAGTTCTGAAAGAAAACATCTTACACTTTCAAAATTTTTTTCTACAAATCACGTAAATTGCTTTTGGGAAAACTCAAGGAACTGTGTTCTGCTTTTGTTCCAATTACATTAAACCCTATGAAAACAGCCATCATGACAACAACGTCTCTTTGGAAGAGAACACCAAATACTTAGGGGCATAGCCTCATCTAGATGTTCTTGGATTCAAGAGCCCAATTCCTATTAGTGATAATAAGCTCTATGTCTATAAATCCCTAGACACTTATGTCAAGCCTACCTGTTTCAGTTTCCACAGGTGGAATGATGGTTCTAATGAGGTCCATGTCCTCAAGATTTCTATTTAGAAAAATACCATGTTTAGACTTCAACTTTTCAGCCATCCCTGGTCGTGTTACGGATAAGGGTGGCATTTATGCATTTTGAATCGTATGTTAAGAAGCTGTAATTCATGACCTTTTAAAGTAATTTGCTCCACATAAAGTCTCAATCCAATGGACATTAGTATGTGTTCGAAACACATATAAACGGTGAGTTTTGCCTAATGAAGCTGTTCATTATTTTCTCCCTGTTAGGTTCCTGCCTCTGCATTATCACTGTCCGCTGCTTCCTTCAGTCAGCGGACAAGCATCATAAGGTTTCACAGGCTTTATTTTTATACTGATCTTCTGAGTGCACTACACACAATTCATTCTCCTTTTTATTTATTTATTTATTTTTTGCGGTACGCGGGCCTCTCACTGTTGTGGCCCCTCCCGTTGCGGAGCACAGGCTCCGGACGCGCAGGCTCAGCGGCCATGGCTCACGGGCCCAGCCGCTCCGCGGCACGAACCCACGTCCCCTGCATCGGCAGGCGGACTCTCAGCCACTGCGCCACCAGGGAAGCCCCCATTCTCCTTTCTTTAGTGCCTGAACGCATAAATGCACCACCGTTTGTATTCAAGGTCAGTATCTGTAGAAGCCAACATTTTCGACTATTTTTTTTCATCATCTGGATTTCAAATTCTTATCCTCAAATGCTTTTCACCCCTCTTGAAATCCAGAGTCTAAGGAGAATTGCGCGCCCTGCTCTAATAATCTGTCTGTTGTGTGGCTTTTAGAGATGTGAATTACAGGTTTTGTTCTTTCATTTCTCCTTTTTAGTACTGAACTTACATTAAAATGAATATAAGTCCAGCAGGCGCTTCGTAAGTGAGGATATAGGTGATGCCTACATGGGATATGCCTGTATGCACATATATTGGTGTATGCGTGAGCATAAATACAGAAGATTACAATCTTATCTAAGGAAGATGAATCTATAAATAAAAAGATTCCAAATCTATGCTAGTCTACACAAAACACTGCCATTTGGAGTTAATTTTGTGGGCTTCCCTTACCAAGAGATTTTCTTAGCCATGGGAGCCACTGAGGCAGGTGGAGATGACAGATGACGGACAGGTTAACCCAAAGCCCAGGACTGAGAAACGATGAACTCTAGTCGTCAGGTGATTAGCCCAAGTCCTAGGGTCACAACCTTGCCTGTCAGTACGTTGCAGCACCCAAACTCCTTCAGGAAAGGTAAGGAAATCGGAACATGCCATTTTTAAAGCCAAACTTGGTGCATTTGCAACGGACTCTGTATTCTGTGCACACCTTCTCGGTGGAGTCTGATTTCCAGTTTTTGTTAAATTAGTTTCATATCAGTCAATACTTGTTTAAAAACATGTCATAAGTCTGTGGCTTGTGCATGCTTCAATTACCTCTGATTATTACATCAAGATTCACAAACGAGATACCACAGGCACTCCTATTTACTGCAAAATGCTATCGAAACAAACTGAAATTCAATTTCGGAGCAGATTGCAATAACCCATCAAAACAGAGCCAGTGGGGAGGTCAGGCCCCGAGGTGTTCCTGGCCATCGTTAAACCAAGACGGTGTCTCACCTAATCATTTAAACATGGTCTTGTGGCCTGACATTTTTAATGCTTTCTTGATCTCTTTCTTCTGGCTCTGTGTGTGCTTTGCCACTGTGGGGTGCAGTGCATAGCAGGTTATGGATTAAACACCAAGTCTTTTTCTGCCAATAGCACTTTGAGGAGGCGACAAATGACTGGGTACTTTTTACAGATAGTCACACCATAGGTGTCCGCAGAAAGCAACCTTTATTCAGGGTTCTTAAAAGCTGCCTGCTTTTTAGATACAAACCAATTCATAAAAGTGCCAAGTTCAAATTTTCAGCTACTATCTGGGCAGTAAGTCTCGGGTACCTTGGTAGGCTGATGGGACATTGTTGTTAGCACACATTAAGATCCCAGGCTTAACTGATGCAATCTGGTTTTAAAAATTAATTTCACTTACATAATCCCTCTGGGATATGCAGGCCTTGGTTTGCATTTACTTTGTGATTCATTGCATTTGGATTAAACTGGAGGGTTAAGAATTTTACGTGCCAGCCAGCTCTGACCCTGAAGAACAGAAACATACACATATCTCTCCCATCATCTGTTGCTTCAGGGCAAGAGAAAAGAAAGCCACTGTAATTTGGAGACAAGACTTTTCCAGACAGCTGCGAACGACAGCAACCATAGCGAGTCACTGAACAGAAGTGTGTTGTGGAGACCTGGGGCGCGGTGAGAAATTAATGGGAGCACAGAAAGGGGACCAAATATGCAGTTTTCCAAAGAGAAAGTGTTGGCAAGAATTCTAGAAAAAAACTCAAAGAGGCTGCAGATTTGTTGACCATAACCATTCAAAACATGGGTTACAAAGTTTTTCCTGGAAGCAGAGAATTAATGAAATGGGGATACAATTTAGAAGAGGTAAATATTATAATTATATACACCGTACAGAGAGGGTTATCTACATCAATCCTCAAGCTGAAATGAAATGAACTGGTTCCATCTCTTTATGTTAAATACGGAAACGGAGACGCAGGGAGGCTGAATCGCCCAAGATCACAGAGTTAGTTTTAGTGTCAAAAGACTCAGGACTTCTGACTGCCTAGCTAGTACTTTTCCACAGACGTTTCAAACATGTTTTCCCACTTCTGCTGGTTAAGAATGCAAATCTTCTCTACGGATTTACTTCTTTCCTAATTTTTCACGAAGAACAGAATTCTACCAACGCTTGTTTATGGACTCTTTTGTCTCTCTAGCATATTTTTGAACAATAAGCAAAGTGATTTTAAATATCTTCACTCAAAAAATATACATTTTCGAGGGTTCTGATGGACTTAGTTAATGCTTAACTGTAATAAGGTCAAGAGGAAAGTAAGTTTTTATGTCTGTGCCACTATGCTGACATTCACACTGAACCTCCAGAGGCCAAGTGTCTGAACATTTTGGTGGGAATCATAACATCAAAGGGCTTGAAAAGGCTCTGGGTTCATTTGGATAACCTAATCCCACTCAGGCAAGTGAGCAGATTTGTGCCTGTCCAAAGGAAGAAAGTCCACAGCTTCCCTGCTAACTTTTTCCTATATTCCATGACCCTGACTTTAAAACAAATTTTACCAGACTGTTCCAATCTGTCTTATTTTATTTTCATACCATTTTTTCTTTTTCCGAATTTATTTAAATGTACATATGCACATGTACTTAAATAACAAGCTATTTTTATCCCACTATACTCAAATTCTCTATTTCTTTTCAGACGAGATAAGAAATGTTTATAAAATATTAACTTCAACACACTAATCCGGACAGGGACTTTTTCCAGACTTTTCCTTCCCTGGAATGTTTTTGGCCCAGTAAACTTTAATTGTAACATCTTTAGTAGATATCTTGGCATCCAGTGCAGAGGAAAACAGAAACAAAGTGCTTCCTTAGAATTTTATAACCTGTTTGCACTATTATGTCTTTACAATGGTGATGGTGTATTTAACCAAATACAATTCATTTCATTGTGCTAGAAACAAAGAAAACTATCAGGAACCAGAATTACAGAAGGGAATTTGGAGGGCATCTTCTCTGACCCCTAAATGTAACAAATAAGGAAGCAGAGACCCTAGTAAGTGATGTGGACCACAGGTCATACGACCAACAGTCTGCAGCAGAGTTGGTGTTGAATTCTGGATTCTCTCTTGCAAATCCAGTACTTCTCCTATTAAAACACACTCAGTCAGCATTCAGCAAAGGGAAGAAAACAGAAAACATATTCATTATCTTTGAAAGAATGCTTGATATCTACTAATAGCGGGCGCGCACACAAACACACACACACACTCAAAATCCACAAAAATCCCTTAAAACACAGCTGATTTGCATAATAGGGAGATGGCACTATTGCTATACTGTGGACTTAGCAATTTTTGCATGCCCATGTGAATGAATGAATTTCACTCATCCACATCCAATGTGTATTCTTTCATCCATCACAGGTGTAACGTGGATAATGTTCTTTAATCAGGCAACCTGAAGAAATCCCTAATACCAATTAAATATATTCTTTATTTCATGTTACCATTGAACAATGCCAGGTAGGTGTGAGCAAATTCAACTAAGCAGGACTTGTTTATATAAAATCAGAGGAGGGGTTACAGCCTCAAGTTAAAATCAGTGCATTTCTATCAACATAAGGCATTGATCACATACTGATTTTTATGTATACGTGACGTTTTATGTAGTGGCAAGATTCCTGCATCTCTCAGATGCAGGATTTGAATTTGGGAGTAAGCTCTCAGAATGTGACAATGTAGCAGAAGGCTAATTCCACATCTAACTTCTTCCTCATGGCATCACTCCTCTTTGGGGGCTTAGTCTCTTTGCAGAATAATGCTTCAGCAAAACCCATTTCTAGTAACTATGCTGAGAGATACAACAGGCCAGAAGAGTAAGTGTCTGAAAGTTAATGAGGAAGAAAAGAATATGCCCTTCTTGTAAAATCCTGAAGGGTTCACCCTATATACGGGAACCTGGGAGAGAACCAACATCTGTATTACACCTGCGCAATAATAATAACATTAAACAAGGACTATTTCCTCAGCGTCATAGCTACCCATCCACTAAGCTGCCCGAGTTGCAGCAGGCAGCTGTGATGGGGATGGCCTTGGCCAAGAAACCAGGAGGGCAGAATTGGAAGTCAAACTCTGCTGCTGAACAGCTGGGTGATGCTGGGTGACTCACCTTACCTCTCTGGGCCTTTGTTTCCTCATCTACACCCTAAGGGGTTTGCTCTAGAAGATCTCCAAGGCCCTTTGCATAAAAACACACTGGGATTCAAAATAGTCACGTTGTGCTCTGGTTCCATCATAGCCTCTGGTCACAGCCCAGAGCCTCTGACTTGCTCTGATACCATCTCTAATATGTCAGATGTGGGCGGTGGATCTCAGCTGGTCATTCTTCAAGTGTCAGACAGTTATAAAAGAATTTAGAAACTGTAGGTTTTCATTTTGATGATTATCTTTTAAAAAGCTCAACCCAAACAAAACCTCGGTCACCACCATATAAGGAACACTGCCGTGTGTTTTTGCAGGCACATGAGTATTTGTGTTTATGATTAAATGCACGTCACGTGCAGGCCACAAGAAAGCTCCCCGTGTGGACAAAGACCCAGTGGAGGGAGAATGACTCATCTCTTGGGAACCAGAAGTAACAGAGAACTGAACTCTTAAGAAAACCAGCATCCTGGCTGCTGGCACCATGGTCTACTCACCGGGAAACCAATAAGCCGTAGCTCACCCATAGCAACTCTAGGCATAAGTGGGCAGTGTAGAACTTCTCATTAAAAGGGTTTTATCCAACATGATATTTTGGGGTACACCATTAAATTAATCCACCATTAACAGACTATGAATTTAAGCCATCAGTGGCTAAAACAAATTAAACAAAACAAAAATTGAAAACAAGACCATGAAAATGGCTAAAAGGGTTGTCCATCATGCTGAAACTCAAGGAAAATAAGTTAATAACAAGTAAAGCATAAAATTGCAAACACATCCTACCATTATTACGTTACCCAATAGGAAGGATTTTGTTTCTACCAAATGCCATCATTCATTACATCAAATCGAGGTTGTTATCTGAGTGTCTGGGTTTTGCAGTTTGGTTGGGATGAGTGTGTAAACTTGCATTGCTTTATTTATTCTAGGGGGAATTTAAGCATAAATAAAAGATGAATAAATTTTGGGGATATGTATAATAAGTAAGATTATAATAAAAAATAGTTTTCAATGTGAAAGGTCTATGGACATCTTTTCTATCAAAGGGGGTCAGTATATTCGAAAGTTTGAGAAACACTTTTCTTTCAGTCATATCCTCAGGCAGGAGCCCGCAGCCAGACAGGAAGGTCTGTTTGAAGCCAGGCTGCCTCTTGGTCCACTGACCTAAGTTCGATTGTTCTGGAACTCTCAGTCTCCTTTTCCTTTTAGTGACTCTAAGTAGACTCATGAAAAAAGGTTCTTTTCATTTTAATACTACTTATACCCAAGCCAGCCGGAAATCTCCAAACCGGCTTGAAGGAGGAGGACAAGATGTCTCTGGACCCTCAGGGAGGGCCTGGATGTAGACAGGAGAGCTGGGGAGGGTTGATCTCGGGCAGTAACTGCCCCCTGACCCAGGGGAGGCACAAGGGGCCATCCTTACTCTAGAGCTTGTGGGGGGGGATGGGAGCAGGCCCGAGGCTGTACACCAAGGCTGGTTCAGGCCAGGCAGTGGGTTCCCTGGAAGGGACAGGGTCACCAGAGCCCAGATGGGATTAGCATCTCAGTTCTAATAATCCAATTTAAACAAAGAAAAGTCATTCAGCACAACTTCAAATACTCTACATATTGATTACAAATCACAAACTGGAGGTCAACACAAACGAATACAAAACAAACACCAAACACTGTTGTCTACAGTGATGCCATATAATTTACGGCAAATTTAGTTAAGGCCACGGGCTGTGTCTTATTATAAGCAGCAGCGCACTTTTAAGGGGAGACTAGTTCATCCGTAATCTGAGTTAACAGTTTTTTCCAAGGATGTTTTTAGAAGCTGTTTGTTATGAATTTCTGTTTCTTTAGATTTAGATTGAATATAAGTAAGGATTCTGGAATACTGCTGGGGCCTCTGCATATTTTATTTCCTACCTTACATCTCATGTAGTCAAAGTACATCTTGTTCTAAGGAAACTACTTTTCCTTCAAACGCTTTGGGGCTTAAAAGCAGGATTAACTGTCCTAAATTGGACAGTCCCCAAGGGTACAGGGAGGGGAGGGGAAAACAGAGATTGACCCTCTTGGTGACTGACTGGAATCCTAGGGCCTCATGGCCCTAGAAAATAAGACTCTGGGAGAAAATCAGCTGCGCTAAGAAAAAATTCCTAAGCGTTACATTATCCTTGAAAACAAGTACCATATTCTCCTGTTAATAATATACTTATCAACTTCAGTTCACAGTTGAAATTCATTTTCCTGTTAATCTCACTCATTTTGGCAGGCATAAAATATACATATTTTTATGGAGACCAGCGAGGTTTTCAAGATATTGGGATCTCCGGAAACATTTTTTCATTTGGTGAAAGGGATCTTGCCAGAGAGCCTGTTTTCAGCACAGGTGCCAGGAGTAGCGTGTAAAAGTCACGGTCAGTTTATGTCTACCCTGGGTGACCAGGACTCACCTGCTGGGCACTTAGAGATGCAGGTGTGCCCTGACTGCCCAGGCTGAGAGTCTCACGGATCTGAAAGCGCTGTTTCTGTGTGTACAAAGCCATTCTTAACCCCAAGAAATGTCTTGTGAATTTTCAACCTTGAAGTAGAAGGGCCCCCTTCATGTTCTAATCCGAGTTCCCAAGATCCCAAGTGCTTTTCACCTACTGCTCAGGAAATAACCACACTTGTAACTAGTCAGGCTGACGGGGACTCCATAATCTCTGTTTCCCTGGTTGGGGAACACAAGGTCCCCTAGCCAAGCATCTGGCTGGGCAACATACAGGCCGTGGTTTTGGCATCAGAAGGATCTGGCTTCAAACCCTCATTTGCCACCTCAAGTTCTGTACTCTTCGGCAGATTTTTCTTTTTTTTCAGCTACTTATTTATTTATTTAAAATTTTTTATTTTATTTTTTATACAGCAGGTTCTTATTAGTTATCTATTTTATACATATTAGTGTATATATGTCAATCCCAATCTCCCCCCCTGCTTTCCCCCTTTGGTGTCCATACGTTTGTTCCCTACATCTGTGACTCTATTTCTACCTTACAAACCGGTTCATCTGGACCATTTTTCTAGATTCCACATATATGTGCTAATATACGATATTTGTTTTTCTCTTTCTGACTTACTTCACTCTGTATGACAGTCTCTAGGTCCACCCACGTCTCAACAAATGACCCAGTTTCGTTCCTTTTTATAGCTGAGTAATATTCCATTGTATATATGTACCACATATTCTTTATCCATTCGTCTGTCAATGGGCATTTAGGTTGCTTCCATGACCTAGCTATTGTAAAGAGTGCTGCAATGAACGTTGGGGTGCATGTGTCTTTTTGAATTACGGTTTTCTCTGGGTATATGCCCAGTAGTGGGATGGCTGGATCATATGGTAATTCTATTCTTAGTTTTTTAAGGAACCTCCATACTGTTCTCCATAGTGGCTGTATCAGTTTACATTCCCACCAACAGTGCAAGAGGGTTCCCTTTTCTCCACACCCTCTCCAGCATTTGTTGTTTGTAGATTTTCTGATGATGCCCATTCTAACTGGTGTGAGGTGATACCTCATTGTAGTTTTGATTTGCATTTCTCTAATAATTAGTGATGTTGAGCAGCTTTTCATGTGCTTCTTGGCCATCTGTATGTCTTCTTTGGAGAAATGTCTATTTAGGTCTTCTTCTTAGGCTGATCTTATAACCTTTTTATACTTGGCTTCCTCTTTAGTAAAATGAGAATGCGAATGTCTTGCAGCGTGCTTGTGGGGATTAAACGTCATCCCCACCCACCACCAGGCACACAGAGACGCGATATGAGTTGCAGCTGTTACCATGATAGGTCTAGGCTGGCACATTGCTAGAAAGTAAACTCCATATTCTTCCCACTAATCAAAATATTCCTCCACCACCACCACTACTATACCTTCTACTACCTACTCTTCATGAACACTGACTTGTGACAGGACCTTAACTAGGTATTTTCCCTGCATAATCTCATTTTATACCCAATAACCCCACAAGGTACTGATTTTAGGTCCACTTTGTAGTTGAGAGCAAGGAGGTTTAATAAGGTTCCATTGAGTAAGCCCAAGGTCACAGAGTAAGTGGCTGACCCTGGGTTAGGGCTGAGGAAGCCATGCCTTATTCCTTCTACAGGATAAGCCAACTCTGCCCCCCTCACCACCACGGAAACCCCCCTTTCCCCCCTCGGACTGCTCTTCCTTCTGTCCACTAGCTCTCCAAGCAGGGGTCCACCAGGCCCACAGGCTTGCCCAGAACAGCAGCCTTTGGGTCAGAGGCCTGAGTGCTGAGATGGGGCCTCATTCTGTTCTTTTATTTATTTATTTTAAAATAAATTTATTTATTTTATTTACTTATTTTTGGCTGCGTTGGGTCTTCGTTGCTGCGCGTGGGCTTTCTCTAGTTGCGGTGAGCGGGGGCTACTCTTCCTTGTGGTGCATGGGCTTCTCATTGCGGTGGCTTCTCTTGTTGCGGAGCAGGGGCTCTAGGCACATGGGCTTCAGTAGTTGTGGCTCACGGGCTCAGTAGTTGTGGCGCGTGGGCTCTAGAGTGCAGGCTCAGTAGATGTGGCACACGGGCTTAGTTGCTCCACGGCATGTGGGATCTTCCCGGACCAGGGCTCAAGCCCGTGTCCCTGCATTGGCAGGTGGATTCTTAACTACTGTGCCACCGGGGAATCCCCCTCATTCGGTCCTGCTCACAGAACTGTCTCTGGTCCTTCATGAGCGCCATCCCTAGAACTGTAGTTCCAGACGGCTGAGGCAGGAACCAGTTCCGAGTATTTTTTTTAAATTGCTGAAGGCGGTTGATTCTGAGGGATGTGCTTGGTTGAGAATCACGAATAGGTCCTGGTGGCCTTGAGAGCAGATGTTGCACTTTGGGGGGATCCCTGGGCCTCCTCCCGGTTTCTCCACCTGAACTCCGGGTTGCTAAATGCTCTCTACGTACATAAAGAGCATCCGTGAAAAGGGAAAAGATGACCTTTGTGATCTGGAAAAGTCACTTGAGAAAGTTCATGCTCTGAGCTTGCTGCTCTCTCCTACTTCCTACCAAATCAGGATGAACAACGTTGTTGACCTTCCAGACACTTGCCTTTTCACAGTCCTCAGGTGCCTGCCCACCTGTGTCCTCTTCACGGCCATGGGAATCCGCCTGGACTTCTCTTCAAACCAGTGCTAGTGAAATGTTTCCAATGACCCATTTAGCTTAGCTTTCAAAAGGACAAGAAGACACCTTCCTCCTGTTTCATTGGCAGTGATAAAAATCTCTACACATTTTGCGTGTCCACCTGGCAGGAGGATTGTAAAGTCTGGACTGTTCTCGGGGACAGCTCTGTCACTGCCTCTGCTGTGCCGGAGGCCTGAAGCCCCACTCTGGCCGGTAGCGGGGAGAGGATTTCGGAAGCGCTGCTACCTGCTGTCCTGGACCCACAGAAGCAGGAGCAGGAATGCTGCGGGCAGCTTCTGGGAGGTGCGCTGGCTTGACCGCTCGTGCTGACCGCACTCCTTCCCACAGGGCTGTTGCCCTGTCTCTCCTCCATGTGAGCTGAGCCAAGTCCAAAGCAGGCAGACGTTTCCACGCAAAGGAACACAACTGTAGCATCACCGGCATCAAAAGAGCCGCTACCGGGTTCCCGCTTGGGTTCCCTCTGGAGCGTCAAGTTAGAGACGCATGCGCGGGAGCCTTACATGGGGAGAGCAGGAAAGCCTATTTAACTCTTCTGCCTTGAGATACATTCAGGATCTTTCCTTCAGCCTGAAGTTAGGGAGGTAGGCAAAGAGGGCTGACCTTTGGAGGGAGGTTTTCATAAAATAAATAAACTGGACGACAGCATATGAAAGTTACTAACCTCCTTAGAATGCGAGCAACTTGTAAACAGCCCATAAATATCACCTGTTGGGTGCGAAGCAAGGAGGCTGATACTGAATTCTGCACGAGCACATTTTCTGCAACACAGAGCGTCTGGTAAGGACAATTTATTCTCTGGCTGTCACAGGACGACAATGATAAAACCTGTTACTACTGACTTACGTCTGGAACCGTGGACCGTGGGCGGCTCAACCTGGGTGTGGAGATAGACCCGGTGGGTGGGGCTCAGGGGTCTCTTGGGGGCCGGGTGGTGCTAGGAGCCGGATTGGAAAATGAGCGGGACGTTTGGTGGGGATCTTGATTCCACAAGCGGGATTTCACCAGTCACCACCACACACACAGTTTTCGAAGCAATGCATAGTAATGCCCGACTTTTGAGCCATTTTCTTAAAGGTTCACAAACATCTGTCACTCTTAGAGAACGGCGTGTGGAAAAAGCATTGTGAATAGTATCTTTAACCTTTACACACAATTTTCAATTTCCTTATAATTAGTTCTAGAATAATTAATTCTACGAAGGATAATAAGGTCTTTCCCAGGTTCTATTTCACATATAAAATAATATTAAAAAGAATGAAGTTTGTCTTTTCTCCCAAACGCACTTAGCACAGCGTTTTGAGGTAGAAAAACTATTTCAGATTTCTCTGGAGAAAAACATGCGTGACAAGGGAAACAGAACCGAAGAAAAGGTGGGCTAATGGCTTTCTTAACTATAAACATGTACACAATCCAGACATATTTTAATACCATTATCTCCTACCCTCCCAGCACAAACCTTTCCAATTATACTTTTAATCAAGAATTCCCTCTTATGTTGTTACTTCCTGCCCTTCTGAGTTCCTATGATATTCAGTTTCCATCCTGGTCTCATCCTGTTTGGCCCCTTTGCGTAGAAGCTAAGGAGCCTGGCCCACAGCCTGCCGGGGCTTTCAAAGCCCCAGCAGTCTGTAAACAGGAAAGATTTCCTTTGAGGCGGAGGGCCCCTCTTGATCAAAAGATGGCCCTTGGATAAGGACTTCCCCCCAATTTTCAGCCATTAGCACTTTGAGATCAGATGTTCTCTTGGAGGGCACATTACTAGCCATCCGTGGCAGAGGCGCTGGGCATCCTGCCAGGGGTCCAAGGGCCACACAGAAATTGCAGGAGGAATCAGTTGCAGCTGCTCTGTCTGTTAATGAGGAGGTAGGGGCTGGAGAGACATAAAGATTTCCTCTGAGCAACAGTCCCGGCTGGTGAACAGCCGTGGAGGGAGGGCAAGCTAATCAGACTTCAGTTCAGAGCACGAAAGCGGGACGGGGAAGCTGCATGAGGCGCTCTGGCAACCCTAGGGACCCCAGAGTTTGGAAGTAATGACTCTACACAGAAAGGCTGCTTTTATCCCCATGGTTAACCAGAGGCCACTTCAAAACTGTTTTTGAGCAATGGAAGCATAGCTGATGGCATTAGTTGGAGATATCCTTCCATGAAAAAGCTCCGGTTATGTTTGTTTTAGGGTCGACTTTATTACTTTATAGCCACAGTTCCTGTTTTCAAAGTTGAAGACATCTCTATCCAAGGCATCTCATCTTCCCCCCCACCCCCATCACCTCATCAGAATCTATCAAATTCAGGCAAAATCTGTCCCTCACCAGTCACCATATTTTGCATTCTTTTCTAGTTAATCACACCCGGCTGTGAACCTAAGAGTAAGAGTAAAGTGAGAGGGGGAGCGATCACGCCATCCGTTATCTTCCTTCTAAGTTGGGCAAACAGATCGAAGTCTGTACCAAAACAAACAAACATTTTTAAAAGACCTGCTTTCCTGTATCGGTCTTATCTACAGAACCCGTTCTTCTTTTTAATTACCTGACAAGGAAAAGGGGTGCTTTGAATTCTTATCACATACTTCTCTGTGACTCTCAGCTGGCCCTTACAGACTGCCTGGTTTCATTTGCTATCTCCTTATTCAGATAATCTCCACCTTCTGAAATAGATTACACGCTTTTAAATCCCAGGGGGGTGGGTAGTAAAATTGTTCGTCTCTCCCTTCCATATTCCATAGGTACTAACAGATCAGTAACAACTTCACGTTTAAACTCTACCTAGTTCCTTTCCAACTGACATGATCAGGAACTTATTTCATTATCATATGGGAACAGTGATGGGGACAAACTTTGTCAGTGTGACAGGGTTTCACAATCTCTAAGTCAGATTTTAGTTTTAATCTCTAGATCAGAGGTTGATGGTTAATAAGAAGAAAGTAAATGTTAAATGTGATGCAGGTGACGAGAGGAAAGTGAAACTGCCCACAAAACCACACTGGACGGCGACTTAGAAAACATCTTACTTACCCTGCAGCCATAGGATTTACCATCCTAAACTGTAAAATATCTATTTACAGGTCCTGCTTTCCCCATTCACTGTAACCCCTTCAAGAACAACAAACAAAGCGTTACTGATCTTTCTGTATCCGGTACCCACTAGTGATACTGGCATATGATATACACACAAACAATTTTTTTTTTTTTACTGAATAAGATCAAATAATATTGGCATGGGATTGAGAAAGAAGAAATGAAGATTCTGATTTTTTCAAACTTTGAGAATCTGTTTTCCGGTCAAGACATAAATGGGGGATTTAACCAAATCACATGAGGAAACAAGCATTTCCTGTGTAATACTTAGCTGTTCTTGGGAAATAACTAGATGAAATTTGGTTAACACATAAACAGAGGTCAAACAGTTGAAAAGAACTGAAACACATTATAATAATTAGTTTAGGAGGTGACCCAAGACATTTTCAGTAAAATACTTTCCATTTTTGGCCTCCATTCTCTCTTCTTTCACTGATTTGCTTTTCCTTATTTGAATGGAATCCCTACCCCCAGAAGAACTGTATCATCACTGAAAAAAGTTGAGAAAGCTAGGAGAATGGGGAAGAAAACAAACACCGCATAAGAGACCTTGGCAACAATCTTTTCCTTCTCTGAGGTTCCCCGTCAGCCATCTCTGTCCTAATCCACAAGCCCCCAATTATTTTTATTTTATTTTTTACTGAAATATAATTAATTTACAATGTTGTGTTAGTTTCAAGTGTACAGCAAGATGATTCATTTATACATATATACATGTATTCTTTTTCAGATTCTTTTCCATTATAGGTTATTACAAGATATTGAGTATAGTTCCCTGTGCTATACCATAGGTCTGTTTCCCTATTTTATATAAAGTAGTGTGTATATGTTAATCCCACACTCCTAATTTATCTCCCCCCACCCCCAAAGGCCCCAAATTATTGCCTCACTGGTCCCTTTGCTCTTTAGCACCCAGGGCACCAGAAGGCTGGTACACAATGACTGTCCCTTAGCGGCCATCCCAGTGCCATTATCCAATTGAAACTTAGCTTCGAGATAAGCTGTGTCTTTCATTATGTGCTCTGGGGAACGAAATGAAACGACTCCATAAACCAATGGCCATGTGATTGGCATTCAGTCTGCTCATCTCCTTTTATTTGTGGACCCATTCAGTCGAGGTCCGAATTTTTACAAAAATGCACGGCACCCCTCAAAGATGGCATCAGGCCACGGCTTGAAAGCTTCTGCGGGGAGAGAAGCTCACCACGTTATGACATGGTCCCTCATCAGGGCACAGAGAGAGTAGAAAAGCATGTCTTGAGTCTAAGCAATGAAACCCCAAAAAGCAAAAGCATCCATACCACCCGACGACTTAAGGCAACGTAAACAATTGAATCAGTTCCTTGTAACTGAAGAGTGATCTGCTATAGAACCATGCACACCATGATGGTGTGTCCTGCCAGGTCACAGATGAGCGCCTGTGACATTACAAAGGCCCAATCCACAGCACACAGGGACAGCAGCGGGAATCAATGGTTTGGGTGACCTCGCTGGTAATTCCCTTCTAAGATGTGCTGTCACATATTGAGGTGGATAACAACTCTTCTAATGTGCTGAATTGCGTTTGTATAAACATATGTAATGTACTAAGACCACTTAAAAAATATGTGAAACTCTTAAGTTAAAATAACTCAAGATTAAACCTGGACATCCCTGAGAAATCATATTTTATGAGTTAGGAGGTTTGTTATAGTGTATTAGGATGATAATTTCTACCTATTGGTCCCTGTTCTACCCTTCGAGATGACACAGAATAAGTTCTAAACCCCCTGGAGGACTCACTGCAGAAGGGGGTGCAAGCATCCCAAAGCACCACATCACGAATGGGCACAACCTGCAACAAACCACAAAGAGGAGACACACCAGAGCTGAAAAGGAAGGGTGGACAGGTAAGGGAACCACTGTTCTGGGGACCAGGGGAACCAGGTTTGCACCAGGGACCCACTCACTGGGCAAGTCTCTCACTGTTGAAACGCCTGTTTCTTCATCCATCCAACAGAAGGGTCAGAATGTAAATCTGGGGTCATCTTCCTGCCTAGCTGCCGAGCAGTAGATGTGTGTTTATCACTTTCTACACATTTTTAAAAATGTGTATTACGACGGGAACACAATTTGGGGTCTTTTAATAAAAAAGAGTTATTTCTAAACAAAATTTTAACTTACAGCTGTTATACATATATGGGGTTTGTGTGTGTGTGTGTGTGTGTGTGTGTGCAGGAAAGTTATTGTTTACACTAATCTGCTCGGGTCAAATCCATTTTTTCCCCAGCTCTTGGTTACTTGCTTGGGCTGACTGGGCACACACTTCTATTATTGGCAGAGGGCTGTCTACATCAAGCTCACAGTGTTTCTCTAGCATAAATAAGAGAGACAGAAGCAATGAGCTTATAACCACCGCTGGACTCAGATGTGGTGTTTACGAAGGCAGCTGCTTTTGCATCCTTGGGGTCAGAAGGATGTGTGCGTGAGTGCGTGCATCTACGTAAGAGCCAACAGCCCTTGAAAGCAACATCCCTTCATCCTCACTGTGCCAGAAGGATTCTTCATTCAAAGCACCTTCACAAGAGAGGTAGACAGCCAGGGAAATAACATGATAAAACATATTTTATCCCCCTGGTCAATTTACAAGTTTCTTTGACAGATAATTGCTAATGATCTCTGTCATAGTAGCATTACTTAGGCAGTTACACTTGGTGTATTTCCTTAGTGTTTTACACCTTTTTAAAGGTAGTCAATGATGTCTTTTAGCTGCTCTACAAAGGGTCACCTAAGGAAAAGCAATTGTATGCTTAACATCTGGGAAAAATACTGCCTGTTGGGTAGGTTCCATGAGAACAAAGTTATTTCTCAGATTTTTCCCTTCCGGCTTCAGCTTTGTTTTCCTAGGAATAGTGCAGTAACGCTGGAATTAATGAGTGACGGAGCCCTTGATTGAATCAATATTGAGTGAAAGTCATTTGTATACATAGATGTGACTCTTTCCGTGGGAGTCAGAGTGAATTTCTCAAAAAAGTACCAAGAGAAGATGCAGGGCAGACACAGCTGCCTGACAGAGGCAGACAGAAGCCTAACTTTATAGACCTTTCCATACTCCACATATGTTGAAACAACAGGCTGATTCATAGTTTCCTTGCTTAGTTTCCAAGTTGCCTTGCAACAGAAGCAGATTGACTCCCTTCCCTGGTCTGTAACTGGGATTCACAATCCTACAAGCTCCAATCTTCAGAAAGGAAACACTGCAAAGCATGGCTCCCAATTTTTGATAGCCACAAATTCAGATGTTTTCACAGAAGAGCCAAATTTTCAATTAAGACAGGGGTTGGCAAACTACGGCCTGCAGACCCAATCTGACCAACCCCTGTTGGTCTGTCTTTATAAATAAAGTTTTACTGGAACACGGCCATGCCCATTCCTTTACCTATTGTCTACGGCTGCTTTCTCATTATAATGGAGGAGTTAAGTCATTGAAATTGAGATTGTTTTGCCAGAGAAGCCTAAAATATTTACTCCCTGGTCCTTTGCAGAAAGTGTGCCAATTCCTAATTTAAAATATCAATTTAAGTCGTAAAGATATCAATTTCTTTAAAAATGTAGATGTAATTTTAAAGTAAACATCACCAATCTCCTTCATCCCTGAGAATAACCCTCTCAAGCAAGTTGGTAATTTGTATCAGGAGTCTTATTACTATCATTGTTCAGTTCAGGAACCACACATCTAGGAATCTCTTCTAAAGAAATTCTCAAAGATACATAAAGACGTGAATACAGATGTACAACTGAGCGTCGTTCACATCTCTGTAATTCTGAGTAACTGAAAACAATCTAAATATCCTAAGCAGTTTGGGTTAAAATTATTATTTTGCAAAGTCATGTGACATAAAAGATATGTTTTAAAAACTATTTAAGGACCTAACATAAAATGCTTAAAATGTAATTTTTAGAGAAAATGGTAGGGTAAAAGGTGTCTGTAAAGAACCGTCTCAATCTTTTAAACATATGTATATTTCTAAATGCAAAGAAAAAAGGCTGAAAAAAGGCATATGAAAAATACAGACAGTGTTGTCTTTGAGTGCCAGGATTATGGGTGACTTATTTTCTTGTGTTTTTCAAATATTTATTTAAGGGAAAAATATGCAGCATGGCTCCCTCATACATATGCAAACTCAGTGTGTGTACATGTCTCCATAAAAGGCCTATTGTGCAAAACAGAAGACGAGGTTTGCCAAGCCACACAGAACATTTTTATTTAGAACTATAAAAATTGTATTTTTTTTAGAAAAGAGAATCTGCAAACCTTGAGTTTTAAAAAGTGATTCTATGGAACACATACATTATACTTCATTTAAAACAGAGAAATTAATCCAAATATTGTCAATGGACTTACGTAACAATTAGCTTTTGAAATTTATTTCTGATAACTCTGTGCTCAAGAAAAATAAATATGCATGACTTTTTATTTAATTAACAAAAACGTTTGTCCCAAATAAAACTCTTCTCTGCCATTCTGTGGTTGGCCCATTTCCCAAAGAGGCCATTTCTTCGTATGGATTAAAGATGGCAGATTGGTAAGCCTTGTGATACCACTTTTTCCTCAAGTCCATGGCAGGCACTGCAGTCCATTCTGCTACTTTTTTCTCGAATGCACTCCAAGTGGCAACTACTAATCAATCAGTGGTATCGTGATAGCAAACATATCTGCCACCCTCCACATGTCAACATAACAGGTTTGGCAAGTTAATTCTTATCGCCCTCCTTCTTTTAAGACTAAATGGGGGACTTCCCTGGTGGCGCAGTGGTTAAGAATCCACCTGCCAATCAATGCAGGGGACACGGGTTCAATCCCTGGTCTGGGAAGATCCCACATGCCACAGTGCAACAAAGCCTATGCACCACAACTACTAAGCCTGCGCTCTAGAGCCTGTGAGGCACAACTACTGAGCCCGTGTGCCTCAACTACTGAAGCCACACGCCTAGAGCCCGTGCTCCACAACAAGAGAAGCCACCGCAATGAGAAGCCCACGCACCGCAAAGAAGAGTAGCCCCCACTCGCAGCAGCTAAAGAAAGCCTGCGTGCAGCAACAAAGACCCAACACAGCCAAAAATAAATAAATTAATTAATTTAAAAAAAAGACTAAATGGTCAAACCCTTTTTGATCAGCATTGAACTTGATCATCTTACTTTGAAAGCAATAGAATTTTGTGTGTATATTTCAACAGCATCTCAAAATGTCTGAAATGGGACCCACTGCCTCTTTTCTTTGACTATTGACATTACCGGTACTACTGTTTTTTCAGACCCGAGGATGGAGACATTTAATCATTGAAGTCCCAGTCTTCAACTCCACTCAAATCCTATCACTGGTCAAGTTCTGACCACGTCTCCTTGAGGATACCTCTTTCTTTCTATTTCCATTGCCATTACTTAATGTTCAGGGAGTGATGGGGACATTTTGGGGGAAGAGATGAAGATGCAATGGTAAGATGAAACATCAACCCATTTACTTAGTCACTATTTTTTTTTTTAATTAATTTATTTTTTTTGCAGCACGCGGGCCTCTCACCGCTGTGGCCTCTCCCACCGTGGAGCACAGGCTCCGGACGCACAGGCTCAGCGGCCACAGCTTACGGGCCCAGCCGCTCCGCGGCATGTGGGATCCTCCCAGACTGGGGCACGAACCCGCGTCCCCTGCATCGGCAGGCGGGCTCCCAACCACTGTGCCACCAGGGAAGCCCAGTCACTAATATTTTTATCAAAGAATTATTACTTTTATGCCCTGGCTAGGGATATGAGGTAGAAAAGATCTCATAAAGCTTCTTTCTTCCCTTTCTGTTGAATGTGTTCCACTTGAAGAGCCAGTAAAATGGCTGGTGGGGCTATAAACCAACTCCAAAAAGTCATAGCTGACTGTGTTCAGTCCCCACTGAGATTCCTGTATGTGAATCACCCAGAGGCCGTATCCCCAGCAGCCCTGCTGAGCTGGCTTTTGGCAACGTATACTTTGCAGCAACCCCAAACCATCCTGGGAAGCTTTGGAAGCCACATGCTTGCTCTGCCACGTCTGGTGCTTCCTGAGGCCCGTCACTCAGGGCCTGCTGGAGGGTGAAACGGGGATGGACCGGGACCAATAATTTCAGGCAAAGAAGACATGACCTGAAGTTAGAAGAGCCAGTCAGTGCCAGGCATGGAGAGTAGGCATCACCGGTCAAGTATTCGGGGCTGGAGATGAAGCGAATCTGGGGAACAAGAGCAGCCCAGCTGAGGGCTGAATCAAAGCAGGTCTGGAGCCCCAGCAGAGGGTTCCAAGTCGAGAGCATCACAGCCAGGAACACACTCGATGCTCAACCAACCGTTGCCTCGGCCAGACATCTTCTATATGCATCTTGTTTGGTACAAGAGCCAGGTCCCCAGGGGGCCTGCCTTGGAACTGCAGGGGAAGCTAATGAGGATCCACCAGCTGGAAGGGCACAGAGGGCACAAAGGACACTCCTGCTGCAGCAGCTCTCCTTTGTCTTCCTGGAATGTAAGCACCACGAGGGCAGGGCATGATGCCCTAAACCCAAACAGTAATCGGCACATACTAGGTAGTCAGTAAATGCGTAGTGAATGAGTGAATGAATGAGGTAGCAGGCAACAGTTGAGCTATTAGAGGAGGAATTCTGGTGTCCAAATAAACAATGCTTTACAAAGTGCCTGCATGTATCCCAACTTTCAAGTTTGTGAGTTCTGAATTTATTACCATGTGTATTTTTTTTCTAAGTCCATGTCACGATGAATGTTTAACAGTGAGCTCGTGTTCATCATCCATCTCAGGGCCTGTGCAATCAATACATAAACCAAACCCTCAGACAACACTGATAAGAAACATGAATAGTTTAAAATCTCAAGGTCAGGCCCAGGAAAACTGTAATGACAAAAATAATGGGGGTTGACAGTTCGAGTTCTTTTTTTAGGACGGTGTTTAGAAATACTAGACATTTTTCAATTAATGCTGGGAATTAGCTAAATAACTTTAGACGTTAGTCCACGATTGATCATTCGCTTTAACAAAAATATGGCTCAGGAGGACCAAACAGAGGAGAAAAGTACAATTAGTATGTTCATTCATTTCAGGTCCTGTTTACATTTGCATCTTGAACGACTTGGGCTTATTTTTTTAAACTAAGTTTCCTGCCTGTAATAGAATCATTAACATTCATCTTTATTGGTAACGCATCTGTGTTTAAATTCTTCAGAAGCACCTGGTCAGATGTGCTCAGGAAAGGACAAACATAGAAGGACAGCAGATTTTATCCACATCTCTGCCCCTGTTCAGCCTTTGGCAAGCTGCTTAGTCTCTGAACATTCGGGTGATTTCATTCTAAAATGGGTCTGGTACAAATAAAGGATGTCCCAAGGATGGGTGAATTAACCTGTGGTTATAAAGAGTTTTGAAATGATGATGTGCTATCAATGCCAAGTCAAATTATGAAATCACACCTTTGCAAAAAATGCTACTGCGGGAATAAATGAATCTGAACATTGTATTTACAGTGTGATTTGCTTCTGAAATAGAATATTCATAATGGGCCTCAGCAGGGGACAGCGAAGTGCTGTCTTCTCTCCTGTTGATAGACCGCAATTTCAGAAAATGATTTTTTACAACGGCGTCTGAGTAAGCGCCTTAACTCAAGGCTGTTTTACAAACAGATATGTAGCTTACACTGCCACGGAGACATAAAGAGTGAGGTGGGATTCATGAACAAAATCGCTGTTGTCGTTCCTTTGTACTTTTGCCAATGTCATCTCTGTTCTTTACCATCTAATTTTAACAAGCTATGTTCAACAAAAAGATAAGGTAAAAGCTACTTCTGTGTTAGTGATCAAACCCGAGTTTAGGTTAACAGTCAGGTTACCAACTGCAGTTAAATTACCCTTCGAACTTGGCCTGTGGCTCATCTAGTTTCAAGAACAAACAACTCATTCCTACAGAGAATTTCCGTAGCCTGCAAATGTTATATTCGGCAACAGCAGAACAATAAATGAGTATTTCTGAGGCCACATGCCTAGTTCTTTTAAATAAATGATTCGCTAAAACAGGCCTGTTCGTGGGTAAGATTAAGGTCTAGGTGAAAAAGTGAATGATTCCTTGGAATAAATGCGGCCAAAATAGAGTTTAAAATGCCTGACACAATTGGGGGGTAGAAAACGGACATGAAATCGGTGTCTTGGAGAAAAAAAAGCAGCAGGCAGAGGCTGTGTTGCAAAAGGCAGGGAGGGTCTGGGCTGAGCTGGGGTAGCTTGGAGAGAGAAGTGGGAGGGATGAGGGGTCTTGTTAAAAACCAAAGAAAGGAACGGGAATCAGGGCCAGGCTGAATGGGCAGAAAAGGCATGTTTGGAATTTGCTCTTGTGGCACCAGGGTTCCCCTGCATAAGCTGAGTCCTGCTGTGTTAGAGGCAAAAGGGGCTCATCGCGCAGGACCCATCCCTCCCACCTTACAGACGAGGAAATGCAGGCGCAGAAAGATGAAACACGCGAGCCCACAGCTATTTGGAGGCTGTCACTTCTAGAACTCAGGACCACGCTGGGCTCCTAGAGGCATCACACTGACCACTAAGCCAGTCTCCGGAGGGAACCGTGAATGTGAAAACACAGGACGGACCCAAAGGAGAACAAGTTGAGGGCATGATCAGCTGGCCCTCTGCCTCGGCCCCAGCTCACCTTTCCCCCGCAGGGAAATGGAAGAGCTTATCATACGAGTCGTTCTGTTCTCTGGATGCAGACAAACCTGAGATGGGAGAGTGAAGGGCTATGGGTTTCCCGACCAGAGATATCACACAAACATCCAGAAATACCCCAGAGAACTCGTGTAAGGTCATGGCGTCGGGGAGGCAGCAGGAATGTGGAAACTAGCCATGGTCGCTGAGGTGCTTGCTGTTGTGGACATGGCCATGCACCTGCTACTTCTTTGTCCCTCCCTCTTGGGTTGACACTTGCCTATTGTGACACACAGCTTTAAGAAATGCTTAGCAAATACTGTTATGGTGAGAAAGGTGAGAGCTGGGGGAGCAACTGAAACCCCTCACTATCCACTTCAGCAAACGCCTTGGGCGGACTCGGTCTGTCTGCTCTCCAAAACAGCATCTTGACATGGCTGCTCTAGGACACAGGGCTTGGTTTTTACCTGGTGACGTGGACAAACATATTTACAACACTCAGCACAGGATGCATCCCGCGTTGCTCTTTCTAAGGGAGAGGTTCACGTTCTACATCTTCCCCAGCAAGCCTGCTGTGAAGTTAACATGTGCATTTATTGGGGTTGCCAGCTGGAATGGAAGAAGGCTCTAAATTATTTGTGTGAAATTTAGGTAAAGGTGGTTTGGATGTGAGCCCAGATAGTAATATACAATAGACAAAGTTTACAGAGTTGTGATACAAAGTCCCAAGAGTTTGGGGATGTCAGAACATGCTCAGCAACCTGGACTGTTGCTACAAGGTTAATACATTTGATGCCTCTAACCCCAAAACAGATTGTGGAGATGACTGTGAAACGGAAAGAAGAGATTTCTGTCAAGCAGTATCTCTGCATCTTTTTTGAGATTTAGCTAAAGCTACTCACATGTAGAAATTCTAGGCTTTTCAAAGTAGAGGTTTTTAGAGGAAACATGTAAGTTTGACTCCACTACCCAGGAAAATGAAGGGTTTACCTTATAAATGAGAAGTGTAAGTGTGCATGTTCGTAGTCTAATTAAGTTAGAGCTTTTCCCGGGCAGCTGACTCGGTTCTTTGGCGCTAGATGAACACGCTGAGAAGGATGTCAGTCAGCCAATTCAATTCGGCAAATATTAATTGAGCAGCTGCTACAGGCAAAGCACTGTGGGAGGCTCTGCCAGGGCTGGGAAACACTCTCAGCCCCTGCTCTGGAGTATCTTCCAAACTAGCTGGGTGAACAGTAGTAGAGTATTAATGATTATGACCAGACACAGAAGACTACAAGGAACATGAGTGATGCATAAACATAGTTCTTGGGGGTGTGTCCGAGGACAGAGAAAGAGACCACGTTTAATCAGAAATGGCTTTCAGAAGGAAGCATCGCTGCGGGTAGGGCCGGATGATGGGCCACACGTTGACAGGGAGACGCAGGTCTGTGTAAGGCACTGACCCCTCGTCCGTCTGGGAAGGAAACAGCCCGTGAAGAGACATGGGATAGGAAAGCAGGAGTGACGATGAAGAACTCCAAGGCGGCCACTTTGGCTGAATATAAAAGAGAACCACAGGAGAAAGGCCAGAGAGGCAGGTGGGAGCGACATGGTTTCATTTCTAGTTGAATTGAACTCGTAATTCAAGGCTGAGAAACACAGATAAAGCAAGGGGGGAACGGGGAACTCTCCATGTTTCTAAGTGGCGGTGGCGGCGGGGGGAGAAGGAGGAAAGCCCCATTCCTGAGGCTAACGTGTCAGCACCAGGGATTGGTTAACAAGTGTTGGAATTTGAGTGCTAACAGGAGAAACATAACAGAAAAGATAGATGCGATGGATATTGTAGTTTCATGATTTAGAGGCTTTAAACTGATGTGCGGGACAAATAGGAATCAAGAGATGCCCCAGAGTCTCAAGGGTTCTGGACCGCGTTGTGCAAGATTAAAGAAATTCAGGCCGAGAAAAGGCCAGTGGTTTGGGGCATGAGAATAGTCACTGGAATCTAACATAACATCTGCGCAAACAATTCAGTCAACTGGAGGGGAGAGGACTTAGGCTGAGAAGGGTTAAGGGAGAAAGTGGAGTTCTGGGGTGTAGACACCACGTTCAAAGCCCTTGGCAGTCATAGGAAAGGGAGAGAGAGGTGAGAGATTAGTCTGAAGAGTAACAGGTCCAAGGAGGGTTTCTTTTACTCACGAGTGGAAAGTCCTACAGAATCTGTTGGACTGGGGAGGACCATGAGGTCCCACAAGAAAGAAAGAAAAGCCCTTCTGATGGACCCCCAGCCATACACAGCTGTGGTCATTTCAAAGGAAAACAGTGCTGGGGGAACTCTGAGAGGCTGCAGACATCATTTTTATCACATACGACCATTCCTGAGGGTGAGGTGACGAGAAGAGTCTAAAATAGTAATCTCTTCTCAGCCACTATCCTAAGAGCCTTCCTGCGGACGTGCTTTTCTTCGAGGCCACCGAGAATCACCCCGTCCGCCCGGCCCCACTATTGGGAAATCTGTCCTAACCAGAAATGGGGTGAAGGAGATGGCAAGGTGAAAGGGGCTGAGGCTGCTAGGAACTGAGGGAAAGCGGGGAGGATGGAAGGGACCATCAGTTTTAAAACATTGATTTTCCCAGCTGCTTTTCACTATGAATTTATAATACAAAATCCATGTAGTTTCCTCTCTCTTGGACACAACTATAATGGCACTATTTGGTTTCACTGATTGGGAAGAATGGACATCCCTGTTGTAATAACCACCATGACACTGGCTCCTGCCTTAAAGGATGGGTTGGTTTCCCATTGGATTGTACTGAATATATTTATAAGTCCGAAGGCACACCTTGGCAAATAATGGCTCTTTAAAGGCCATTAATGCTATTATCAAGTTTGTGACACTGAGATAGCATCTTCCTTGAATTTTCCAGAAACTCCACCCATCCAGATTTTTATTTTTTATTTAAAAAACTTTTTTTTGGAGTATAGTTGATTTTAAATGTTGTGTCAGTTTCTGCTGTACAGCAACGTGAATCAGTTATACATGTACACATACCTACTCTTTTAAAAATTCTTTTCCAATATAGGTCATTACAGAGTATTGAGAAGAGTTCCCTGTGCTATACATTAGGTCCTTACTAGTTATCTATTTTATATACAGTAGTGTAGATTTTTAGAAGACTGCAATTATGACACACTTAACCGGCCAATTTATTATAAGAACATTCAGAAATTCTTGCTGGCTGAATACACGCTGAGCATGAGATACCATCTCTATTGTGGTGTGTGCCGTGCTCTTGAAATATTTATGTGTCTCCTCCCAAGGATGCAGACTTCACTGTTTACAGTCTGAACTTATTTTAAGGAAGAAAACCTGCGGATGCAGTTCCTGTTAGAGTAATACCTAGGCTTTATTTAACATATTTATCTTGTATTCCTAAGATATTTCCACCTACATTATCTCATCCACGTTGTGTTATTAAGATTGGGAGAGAAAGGAAAGCATTTTGTTTTCTTCAGAAAGAGAAGGAAAAAGATTAACTGAAGCTGTGTCTAGGTAGACACAGACCTTGATGTCGTTCAGTCTTCCTCAGCCATGCTGTTAACACTGTCAAACCACAGTATCAATGGTGGCATAACCAAGCCATTCATAGATTGCAACCCTGCCCATATGACCTGTGTCCTGTCTCATAGATGGGAATGCACGGCAGAGGGGCAATTATAACCCACGTCCCTAATTCTCACCAGAACACTTTTTCACAGGGAGCTGCTAACATGATCCCCTGACAATCAGAAATCCCCAGTTCGTGTTAATGAGCTAACACACACATCAGGCACGATGCTAGCACAGCTACAGAGGGAAATGAGGATGTGCCTTGAAGGACTGAACCAGTGTAGCCTAACGGTTACTCAGTAGGGGACTCAGCCAGGGACAAAGAAATTGGCACTGGAATAAAAGGTAAGGAAAATGCAAATTTTTTTCCTTGGGAAAAAAAAAAAGGAAGCTTCCAATCAGTGCTAACTCCCCCCACCCCCCTGCCCCTTCCCTCAGCTTAATGTCAACAACCTTCGATGAAAAATCAAGTTATGGGCTACCCCTTGTAGGTGCTACTACACCTTAAAAACAACATTATCCTGAATCAGACCAAGTCAACCCAGTGCCACCAACTTTGTGGGGATCCGTGTCCTTCATTGCCTTTGAGTCAAGAGTGTGTTCTTTCTTCTTTAAATTTGGAAATTTAGTGCTTTCTAATTTTGTAAAGCTATCTAGCCAGGAGTAAGATTTTGACCACATCTTAACTTTTTCCGTGCCATTTCAGTGACCAAGGGTATCTTACACAGTAGCAGGCCTGCTCACAGCATCTGGTGGTTACAGAGTCAGATGAGGACTTGAAATCGTGACTACACTGACTGGCCTTTGCCTCCTCTGGCTGTTCTAAAGAAATGTAAGAACTCGAATGGGGAGACATTCAGCATCCTCTTTCAGACGGGACTTGGCTGTGCTCTCCGTGACATGCCAATCTATCACAGAAGCAACAAGCCATCACCTCCAACCTGTCCGGCTGCTTGTACAAGTGTCTGAACAGATAGAAACAAAATACTCTGGAGCATTGGTTTCTTCTCAAAAAACACTCTTCTGTTTCTCATAGGGACCCAGTGCCTTGAGCAAACATTCTCTCTTTAACCCTTACAGAGTCACTGTGGCCAACACAAGTATCGAAATCTTACAAATAGGGGAGCTGTGGGAAAGCAAAACTTTCCTGCTATTTGCCTGAAATTAAGTGAAGGAGGGGTGGTTGGAAGAGAACCCAGTCTTCTTACTCCTGGGCTTGTGAGGATCTGGTATACAGCTGGTACAGCTGGTATCTCATATGTCCCTTGAACTAACTGTATAAATGGAAACTTTGTGCTGCCTGGTTACCAGGCCTTCAAATAAATATTGTATTTATGTGTGTTTTGTGTTTTCAAACTCCATCAACCGAAGGAACCAGAATTCAGATACACCCCCTGCCGCATCCACCGCAAATTTCTTTGCTAAGACAAGTCTTGACTCAGTGGAAAATCATCAATTTGTTGGAAGTTTCTGTGCACAAGGCTTCACTTAATCCAAACTAAGAGTTTAAAATTTAAGTCCTTCCTCAGAATCAGCTGGTTTGTATTTAAATTTTTGTGTGTTTCATAGAAGAAAATGGTTGCTGAATAAAAAGTAGTCTAGTAATATTTCATTCGAATTTTCGCATTCAAAAAGTACATCCCAAGCCCCTTCAATCACAAAGATGGAAAGATATTTGGTGCAGCAGCTGAGCATTTGGGGTCAGTTAATTTCACTTTTCTAAGCCTCAGTGCTATCATCTGCAAAATAGGATGATAAAAAGATTAAGTGAAATGAAGTCCGATGAAGCACAGACTGTTTAGTGAGCACATGGCAGCCACAGAGGACTAAGCAGCAAGAACCAGCCACGACGACTCCTTTCTATCAATGTTATGTGGCAGCCTGGATGGGAGGGGAGTTTGGGGGAGAATGGATACATGTATATGTATGGCTGAGTCGCTCTGCTGTGCACCTGAAACTATCACAACATTGTTAATCGGCTCTACTCCAGTATAAAATAAAAAGTTTAAAAAATTAAAATAAAAAAAGTTTAAAAATTAATAAATAAATAAATATTCTACTGATGATTTAAATTAAAGGAGAAAAAACACGCTGACCATAAATAAGATATAAGATATGTACAATACAGACCTGGGCTTGATGAGGAGAAAAACTACGTTACAAGCAATTGAATGGACAGAAGCCAAAAGATTTTTTTTTTCCCTCTCCGTGCTTCTGCAGCATTTAGTAGAATTCTGAATGCAAGCAGTTCACCTTCTGTGCTATCTGTGAAGACTAAATGACTTCAGCCATAAGCCATCATAATGTGTTTGGTGTGCTTCACAGCCAATCTGAGGGTTGTCCCGACCTTGTGTCATCCTAACTGACCTGGATACTGGACACAGTTCAATCAACCAGAGAAGAGCAGGAAATATCTTCTTCGGAGGTGCTATGTTCTGCCAGGTCACTGACTCCTACAGTCAGGATTGATTACAAACACCCAATTAAGAGGCATTTGGAACCTGATCTGAACACTAATCTTGTCTCTTGTTTTTCTTCAGGCTTAACGATCAGCCTTGATGAATACTACAACGACCATTAGTTAAGTCTATTTTATAGTCTCCCTCACAAGCACACACACGCACATGTGTGTTTGTGTATGTGCTTCTCCAAAGGATGTCAGCACGCATACAAGTATCACGTTTTACGCTGGAAGGAAAGGAGCTGATAATACGCATGCCGGCTGCAGGCATATGTCTCCCTTGGATCAATTTTGAAGGGCCGCCTCCCCAGAATGAAATCTGGTTGGAAATGCCATGCACATGTTGATTCAATTGGATAAGATTTCAACTAATCTTCTCATAAAGGGTGCTTCTTTCAAATTACGGAAATGCCCAACACACAACAACCTTGTAATACTCAAAATTCATTATGATCCAATGTGATTGCTTATAGGAAGAAATAATAAAGGAAATTAATTTTATTAAACACATGGAGTTCTTTTCAAATTAAATCAGTGCTAATGCAGAAAGAAATCAAAAGGAAGAAAGTAGATGATTATCTGCTTGAGCAGCAACAAAGGATGCTGCAGGTGGTAGCAACCACACTGACATCCGCTGTTCTGAGAAGAGTTCATTTTTACCCATTCAATAGCTTTTTAATTGAATTTAGCTTGGTGGTGGTGCCTCTCACGTTGCCCATGTTGGGAAGTTACTTGAGATCAAAATCAGCAATGAAAAGATGAGGAAAAATAAAGCAAAGGAAGATCGTTCTGAATTTACCTGGCATAAAAAGCAGGCTCTTGGACCAAAAACTTTGTGTTTATTTTAACGTAACTGTAGTATAAGCAAGAAATATATTTCTATAGGAGTCAACGAAAAACAATTAGAAAAAATGCTTCAGTAAGACTGTTTTTGGATTAGAACATTTTTTTCTATCCCCATTCCAAAGAGTTTGGTGATCTTCAAAGGATAGTACATCCAGACTTCAAGACTATAGATGAGTTTTGTCTGCTTTTGAAATTTATAAAAATGGAATCACAGAAGTCAGGATGGCAGCTGCCCTTGAGGCCAAAGGTCAGAGACTTAAAGTGGACACGAGGTGGCCTCTTCCTAGGAAGCTGGAAACGTTTGCTCTGGTTCGGTTATATGGGTGTGCTCACTTTGTAAAATTGTATCAAATGTTACACTTACTTTGTATATTTTTCTAGATATAGATTATAATTTAATATACTTTTAGATTTAGTATAGAAAAAAGAGAATTACTTTGGCAAAAAACACCCACTGTTTTCCATAAAACAAAGTCCTTGTTTGCTTTGGTCTAAGTGATGCTCTAAAACCCAAGTCTAGGACTAGGGGTACGCCCATGCCTCAGATACAAAAAAACTCACTAATTAGGATAGATAATACTTTAATGCAATTTTAAAAAAATAAAATTAATGCAAAAATCCATGCTGAACAAAGATCAAAACAAAAAATATAACTTAGGGAAACCAGAAATGGAACTTTTAGTCCCCAAATTCCCTATAACAACAAAGTTACCATCGTATAATTACATTTTCAGGAAAAATCAGATTTGAGGAGCTAAGGGAAGATTAATTTTCATTCAGTGAGTTTATATTCTATGAAAATAAATGGTGTTTCAAAGTTTATAACAGCTTAGGAAATTTTAAAAGTAGCATTAAAGACAATGTGTGATTTATTCCAACAAAATCCCTAGACTTGAGTATCGTCTCTACTTAATTACAGTTTTATGTGTTTAAACTTCATATGAAGTTACAAGAGTGAAATCTTCCTTTGATTGCACTGAATTAAGAAAAAGACACCAATTTGTTGGTTACAGAAAGAAAAGGCTACCAATCGTAATGACAGAAAAGCATTTATGGGATGTTAGCCTTGCGTCTTGGTGAAATCCTACGAAACAGCCCTGACAAATCAGGCAGTGAAGTCAGGAAGTTGTCACTCAGAAGACCTCCCTTCTCCCCCATCACCACCATGTTTTTAGACTCTCTTTCTGGAGCTTCACATTCATTTTCCTAATGTTTTTAACCCAATGTCTGTGAAATTTTTATTGCTCCCCAGATGACATCTGATCTGAATGTAACCACACACCTCTTTGCTCAGCAGTATTTGTCACAAACCATTATAAATTATCATGCTGATAGTTTGCATTGCTGGGAAACCGGAAAAGCTCCATAAATTCTAACTACTGTATCAATGACATTCTTGTTTATTATGCAGATATAAAGTTTTATGAGAGTCAAGATGGCCGCTTTACCACCGAAGGAAACTCCAGTGGAATTAAACCCAACCAGCTCAGTGTAAGTTCTGAAAACCATTTTCAACGCACCATGAACACTGCCTTCTGACCAACACTCTGCAGGTGGGTTTTTCTTTCTTTCCTGCTTTTAACTCTGCTTTGACACTTCACAAGCATGGAGGAGTTTGCTGGTGCAAAAGACAGAAATCAGATTCCTCCTTTTCTTCTCCATTCAGAACATTCTGTAGCCACCTCTGGTATCAACATCACAATAAAACCAGGCACAGACTAGCTAGCTAGAAATCCCAGCCCAAGATTAGCCTGCAGACAGATGCTCTATGGCTCCATGGATTGACTGATTGATACCACACCTTGTTCAATGAAAGAATTCAGGGAGTTCTCATATTATGTCTTTGATGCTTATTTGTAATGAAACCTGATTCAGGGGTGGCATACACATAGATGGTTGAGTTTCTAAAGCTACCAGGCACAACTTGGACATTCATTTTCCTTAAGGAAATATCCTCCCCCCCGTCCTCCCCCACCCCCGACATCCACTGTAAAAACCTTTCTGTAAGGTTAGCACAGGTTAACTATGTACTGGGCCAGTCCTGGTACTCTTCACATGAAAATATGTGATTGTGTGCATTTCACTGTATGGTTAAAATTATGAGAGCATATTTTAATTTCATGATAAAGAAAACAATAAAATAGAAATAAAGGTATTTTTCCTACCAGAGCTTGGCTATTTAATTACTTATTTATTCCTACACTCTAAGAAACAATTGTTTACTTGGGTCTCCAGGATGTTTTACAATAAGCAAATTGTGAAGGAATCAATTTCTTGAGCGTTCCCATTATGAAAGCTGACTATTCGAATACCGACAGTTTCAAGAGAAATGCAGGATGTATTGTATGCGGATCATCCCCATTATTGGATTAACACATTTAGTTTGCTTAGTTTCCTACGTCCAAATGTTCTAACAATCACCAAGTTGTTAAAGATATCCTAAGAATGATAATAACGGCTTCTGAGGGGAGCTTCTAGCTTTTCAAAGGGCTTTCATATCCACTACCCTATTTTATCTTACTATAAAACGGGAACAGCAAGTACTTTTTACTGCTATTAGACATATAATATAGCTGAGACAAGGAAAGACATTAAATATCTCAAATAAGACAAACGGCTTGTTCTTAACAGAAATGATAAGTAAAAGCTTCCCAGTTCTCTGAACGTGATGTATCATCTCGAATACATTTTTGGAAGTAGCTTAATATAAACGAAAAAACCCCACAATCCACCAAACCCCCAAAATCTATACTTTTGTACATCCAACATAAACTCTGTAAGTCTATGAATTTATTCCTACAGGAGTTTCTGGTGCTTTCCATTTTGCTAGGGAATTCTAACCCCCTGTAGATTTTAAAGCTGTGGATTCTTCTCACAACCAAAAGGAGATAATTGTGCCACATGTGTAGAATTTTCAGCTGCAACCTTCAACAATAACCAGGAGTCATGTGGGCCAGTCAGGAAAGATAGTGATGGCAAATGTCTTAAGCTGGTCTTCCTATATCATTTTTGGAATTTTCATTGATAAAACAATCAGGGAGCACCACTTGGAAACATGGCACAAAGGTATTTTCCAGGGCCATAATCTCCATTGACCATATCAAGCTAAAGGTATCAGCCTTCAAGACTGGGCAGGAGATGGCTCCTTCACAGAAAACAAATACTCACTTGCTACAATTAAAAAACCACCTTATTCTGTAGCATTAAAAAACAAAAACAAAACTCACCATCATAATTACAGAAACAATCTTCTTGGCCTTGTCAGTTTCTTGCTGATATCACTTAAATGGTCCCTTACTCTGAGTTATAATTATCCCTTTTCTTATCATGTTTAAATAACAAAACTAACAAAAAAGTTTGCTCCCCCCATCCTACCATACTCTACCTCACATCATGATATGGCAGAGAATTATTTAAGGCTTGCTGCGTGCCAGACACTTGTAAACACTTTACACACATTATCTCATTCAACTGGCTTCCCCTTCTTACACTCCTATGCAGTTGGGTGCTGGAGCTGACTCACGCCAGCTCACGAGAACCAGATGTATACAGTTCTTTGCAAGTCTGTGCACAGTGACATCACTGTAGTTTGAAAGTGGCCGTGGTAGGAATATTTACACTACAGAAATCGGCAAATATCACAGATCACGACTTGACCTATCCCCTCCCTAGATCCAGTTGTTAGCATTGACCAGCACACCACTGCTAATAACTATTCTGAATTCCTTAACTATTATATTACATATATACATGGTCAAAACTCTCAGATCAGGAATTAGTAAGCATGAGTTTACTGAAATCTAACAGCACCTTATTTTGAGGAATAATGTTATTACTTGAGTACGTTTTACCAGAGTTTCTTAAAAATATCTCCTATAGCAGTTTAAGTATTGGTAAAATGCAAAACATAAAACAAAACAAAATAAAATGAAATGGAAAACAAGCCTCCAATTTGTCTAGGTGACTGACATTGTAAAAACCACCATACAGAATACTGGCCAAAAAAAAAAAAAAGAATTCCCTGTTTCCAAGAAGTTACTGGAACACTCTATTAATGTCAACTTTCACACAAGATTAAAAAGTCAATATAATGCCCTGAAGCACTTCTGAATCACAGAACAAAGATTCAATTGAAACTGGCATAATTTTACCTGCTGTAGTGTTCCACTGATTATTTGGAAATTGACCAACAGGACATGAATGTATGCTAATTCTCCAGGCACCAGATGTTGAATTAACCAGATGACCTCATCTCCCTGACCATGAAAAACTAGTTTACCCCACCAAACCAACAGGTTCTTGAGGACTTCTTGCAGGTGGGAATATTTTCATACTATTCTTTTCTTCTCTAAAAGGGTTATGTGTTGGCAAAGAAAATATTTTAAATAATGAAACTCATTTTAAAACTTGGGAAAACATATCAATCTTTGAGAAACACTTTAGAAGTGAGATTTAAATAGATTACTTTCCTTTGCTAAAACTATATATCTAAACATCACTGAAGGTTGTTATTCAGGTTCAAGTCTCTGGAGAATACACCATGTGCAGTGTGCCAGAACAGGATGACACAGATAAGACAGAGACAGGTGGTCTGCTGCATGGATGTCCAGTGAGAAAAGCAAATCTGGATCTGAGTGGACTGCCGCTTGCAATGTTCAAACATACTTTCCAACTGTGGAAAGCAAAACCTACACACAGTTCTTTCATACGAAGTGAGGAAATATAATTTAGACTGTCCCTCTAGTGAGAATGTTTTCATAATAATGAAACCTGGTATAAATTGATGCTTAGTAACTTAACCATAGCAGGAGATAGGAATGCTAAAGAACATGAACAAACATTATATTCATCGTGAATTAACAGTTCTTTTAGCATGTTCCATAAGAGATTTGCAGTTATTAACCTACTATAAAAATCCCTCATTAGACTTACCCTATAGTCCTCATTTTTTTTTTCAATGACAATTTGCTTTGGTCATGTCAAACTCAGTAAGATAAACACAGTTCTTAGATCACAAAACATGCCCCAGATTTGTTTAAAAAAAATACCCGACCTCACCGTCTGCCAATGCACTATATGAGAGTGACCTACGATATTTAGTAAGAACTCAAGTGAGAGTTTGGGTTTCTAATTCTTCACCTTTCCAGGAAAGAAAGACACATATATACACATTTCTTAACAAAAGAGTTCCAAAACCAAAAGTGTTAACAGGAAAAAAGAGTATGAGAAATTACACATTTAAATATAATCTCCCTGGTTTCGGGAACTCAGAAATCACTTAACATAATTTAATTTCCATACCATTGACACATGATCTGGCCTAGATCAGAATCCCTCCTGGATCCATTTACATTCTAGGTGGTTCACAGACTTCCCCCCCATAGACACCTGCGCCCACTAGATGGTGCTGTGGCGCCCTGTTCAAACATTCTCACTTACTTGCAGTCTCTGTCTTCCAAATCGAAGTGAGGGTTGAAGTTAATCATAATTCTCTGATATGGGTCAGGAGCCTGAATCAGCCATTCACATTTTTCACTTGGGTGGTAAGAATGAGGATAACCAGGAGATGTAAGGTACCCGGGGCTTTCAATTTTTATAGTATCTCCACATTTATCTGCAATAAAAATAATATTTTAGTAGACCTTTTCCTGACAACCAGTTAGGTATTCTAAATTTACATATAAATGACCGGTTATTAAACATTCCGTAACTTTTTAAGGGGAGCTCCAAGAGGCGCTTGCAGGTCCTTCAGGTGGCGCCAATACCAACACGCCACCAAAGGACACTCTTTGATCTCAGGAAGTCGGTTCAGGAGGAGAGCGGACTGAGATCTGATAGGACTCCACCCCCACCCCACACAAAGTTCCCTCCCAAGAAAAAGGTCTTCTAGCATTAAAAACATTAAGTCCCCTCAATGGATGTTAACATGGTCCCCAGGGAGCCTCTGCTAGACTTAATTATCCCGCCAGAAGTGTAATTGCATTAAGGAGCAAGTTCTAAGTGAAGGCGACTATAAGATGCCATTTGACCCTTTGTGTTGCTTTTTGATGATAAGCCTGGTCTGTGTCATTGATCAGTGGGGACTGTCATCCAGGATTTCAATTGGCTTAAAGCCAGACCTTTTGTTGTTGTTGTTTTATCTGCCTGTAAACCTAAGTGATTTTGAGTTATCTCTGCTTTTGAGATCCAGATCATCAGAGAACAAAGTGTATGTGGTGAAGCAGAAATAATTCTGCTCTACTGCTCCAAGTTGCTCAGTCTTGGAGACCAGATCAAAGTAACTGGGCAGAAAGAAAAATAAATAGCTACACAGCATTAATTCTAATTACCTACAAGTTGGAAAAAAGCTCCACCACAGGGAGGTCTGGGTATCACATATGATGAGCTACACTGTCACAGTTTAGGAAAGGTGAGCTAACAAGTTTTGAGCCCTCCTTTCAAAAAACCCAAAAGCCAAAGTGATTCACTGAGAGCCAAAGAAACCAGTCTCTGGGCTGCTTTATTGTTCAGTGTGGACCCTCATTGTCACTTTTAATGATGGATTTCATATTGGAGAGCCTCAGCCTGCAATGCTGCCACATTTACTGATGCTTAATTTCGAGCAATAAAAATTTGGTGCATAAACTATGTGAGAGGAACAGGTATGAAAGCAGTGAAATATATAAGCCTATCAATCACAAATTTTCAGTAATGGTATATATAGATTTTAATATTGCATCTAATAGATTCCCTGTGGAAAGCGAATGGCATTCTTTGCTCTCAGCATGAATTTATAAATCTACAGAATTTTATTACAGGAAAACCAGGTCAAATGGAAATGAAAGATGAAGTGCACATCAAAAATACATAAAGCTACATGCATTACAGAAATCATTTCCCATAAATTAAAAAGAAGACAATATAAATTACATTGTTTTTCTCGATTGCTAGATGTTTTTGACTTTGTTTCTTAGACTGGGGGTAGCCTTATATGGGTTTCCTTTGCCTTGGCTTTTAGAAGCTTAAGGTTTGCCAAGAAGAAATGATGTTGTAACCGGAGTTCAGAATCTCAGCTAATGATCATATTGGACTCTGTTATGTGATTCTGCCGAGGCTCTTGCATTATTTTAAATGTGCAGAAAACTTGGAAAGCGACCCCATCTCATTAAGTCTCCTCCAGCTCTGTACAAACATCATGGCAGTGTCTGGCATCTGTTAGACGAGTGAAATAAAACAGCACTGCTTGTAGCCACTCGACAGAGTCACTTCAGAAGACATTTAGGTGGATTCAGTACCACACCAGAGCTCTTTAATCTGTGACTTCTGAGAAAGTGACAGTGTAATAAGATAATGCGGACTCCTAGACTCCCTGGCTCTGTTAAATCTCTCTAACAGTTGATTAAGAAAGAGCAGTTTCTAACGATTCTGGACCATTAGTCCTAAATAAGGTTAATGAATTAATTTAGCAGACCCTGGTACTTGGAGGAGGTGGACATGGCTGGAAGAGGTCTGTTGAGCTACAGAGGCATTAACTGGCTCTGGTCCCTGCAAGCACAGCAACATGGGTTTAACTAGTCAAGTCACCGATTGAAGCTCAGGGTCTCAGCCTTCCCCAGATTTCTGTGAAGAAAATTAAGAAGTATATATATTTCTCATGTATGTACACACACATACACCCCCACACACAGACATATGGAGCTCACAACCTAAAGTCTGAAAGCTATTTGCATTGGATTTCAAATCCATCCTATGAACACCACCACCGATTTAATCTCCAGAGTTGTGGAGGCAGAGGTTGGGTTACTGTAATTTCTAAAGTCTAACCACTTGAGCTCTTTCAATTGGAGTGAATGTTATTTCGTTCCCTGCCGGACTATAGAAAGATGCCATCATCCGAGGTTCATTAATAAATTGAACTCCACATTCACAATTGTGTGTGTGGGTGTTTTGCTTCCAAGTGTATCTTTTAGAACACTGCTTGGTAGCTGTTGGGGAAATCGATTGCTTCAATCACGAAACCTCCAGAAAGCATATTAGAAAGATTAACTTCCATCGTAAAGATGTGATTTACATTCCTCTCGGTATGAACTCCTCCACTTGTGGTCTCTTATTAAAACAATATACCACCCTAAGTAGCGGATGGTCTTTCCTTCTAATTACTCTGATTGAAATCTAAGCCAGACAAAAGTAAATATTTGATAATTAGTTAATAATAATTGCTGAAGACTTACTGTAAAGATAATGCCATCCCCTTGCTCCCACCTACTTTACAGTGTAAGTCAAACGTGCCTACAACCAGATCCCATTTTAAAACACATTATTTAGGTTACAGGATACTGTTTATAACCCAGCACGGTCTTCCATTTACTTAACAGTGAGTGGTTTTAAAAGCTAAGTGGAAGCTGCAACTAGGTTGGGGATTTTCAGATAACCTGGTGCCTTACACTGTATATATCAGATTCCTTTATTGACACGATGTAACTTTCATTCATACTCCAGACAGATCAGGGCCATTTACAAAAGCGGAGGAGGGAGTTACATCCACCAGCAAACCGCTATCTCCTGCAGGCACCCACCAGAGGAAACAGTTTGGGGGAGCTGCTCGAGAACCAGGAAGTTCTCCTGGTAAAGTGTTCATTAACTTTCAACAGCCATCAGATTTTTGAAAGGGAGTCTCATCTAATTTGCCTTTGGGAGGAAACATTATTAAGATAATTGGTGTGCTGCTCCGGGAAGGTAAGCAGTTCTGCCTTGTAGCAGAGGTAGGAGAACCTCCACGGCCAAACAACCAACTTCAGGAGGGAGTCAGAGCACTTGAAATCTCCCTGCCCTACACCGACTGATCTTATTGCTTGATTTCTCCGCCTGGATAAAAGTTTCCTTCGCCCAGGAGGCGGCTCTCCGCGGTGGATCCCGGCAGCTGGGCGCAGGTCCGGGGTCCGGACGCGGGCAGCCTGGAGCCGGGTTCACCCCCGTGGCCGCGCGTCTCCGCCTGTCACTTACCGTTGCGAAAAGCGCCGGCCGCCGAGAGGACCAGGGCGAGCGCGGCGCACAGGAGCGGTAGCCCCCTCTCCATCCTCCCTTCGCTGGGTTCCCGGGCAGACGCGGGAGAACCGAACGTGCAGGGAAAACAGAGCACCGGGGCGATCTCAACAATCCGGAGCGCTTCCACTCCTCCCAGAGCTGTAAAATCCTCAGTCCGTCTTGGAGAAAGGAAAGCGGCGAGGCAATGCCGTGATCCGAGAGAAACCCTCCTCTTTTTGTGTCTCAAGTCGCCTGCATCCTGTCATTTAGCTCCGGTTTCCTCTCTCTTTTCCCACACTTGTTCCTCTTCCAGGAGCCACTGCCCGGGCCATGTCTCAGAAAAAAAAAAGGGGGGAGGGTGGTGGTGGGAGGAGGAGAGACGTAGAGAAACGCACACCAACGCCAATTTCCAGAAAGAAAGAAAAAAAAAATCCGGCTTGTTTCGGGACGCGTTGGAGCCGAGGAGCTGGCGCCCAGGGGAGGTCCGAGGTGTCTGCGCGAAGGAGAGGAGCAAGCAATGAAAAGATGAGCGGGAGACGGAGTTGTTTCACCAACTGCACCCCTGCTTCCCCCACCTCCCCCTCCCCTCCCCTTCTGGAGCCCTTCCCTCGCTTCCTCCCGCCCCTCTCCCCGCACGGGCTCGCCAGCAATTGCCTGACAGGAGACGGGGAGGAACAAGTTTCCCTCCGTGTGCGTTCCCCGTGCGTCTGTCCGTCTCTCCCGCAGGCCCTGTTGGGACCTTCCCGGGAAGGGAGGCGCCGGGGGTCCGCGCCCAGGGCGGGCTGGCGGGTGTATCTGGGGGACTGGGCGTCGAGGTCGGTGGCAGCGCCAGGGTCGAGTTGGCCCACCTCGGCGTGCTCGCTCGGTACCCCGGGGGGGTCCCAGCCCAGGATCTTGGGGATCCGCCGCCTAGGCGTGCGGGGCGCTCGGGAGGTAGCGGCTGCTGCTCCCAACTCCGGACGCCCGGGAGGCGCCCGGGGCGGCCGGGTAGTGACCTAGGGCAGGAGCAGCAGGGTGCCCCTGGACGCTGCGGGACAGGCCCGGAGGGGCTGAGGAAAGCGCGGCAGGGGTGGGGGACGCACCCCGGAGCCGGGCGAGGGCCGATAGTGTCGCTGCCACGTAGAGCCGAGTCAGTAGATTGGCGCGGGCGAGACTGTGCTGCGGCCCCACCCGGCCTCCCTGCCCGGTAAAGGGGCGCGCTGCTGGGCGCCTGGCGTGCTCGGGTGCCCGCCGCGCGCCGCGGGCTCCATTGTTACCCGAGATCTGGTGTCCTCTCCTCTGGGTCAGAGGGGACCCTGGAGGGTGGGAGCTGGTGTGCCTTCCAGCTAGGGGGCAGTCGTCGCCCGACCCCGCCCAGCATCCTGACTCGGAGCCCAGGTGCTCGGGGTTTGGAAATTAGGGGTCCAGTGCCCCGGGTTCCTGTGCAGTCCGGGGGAGGGGAACAGTGGCGGGGGCGGGGTTTGCTCCTGGCAGGGCTCTCACGGTACCAGTTCAGACCACAGGCCAAGGTCACGCCGGCCCTCCAGCTCCTCCCCCCTCCCCCTCCGCCTCCCACAGCGGCGCGTCCTCACTGTGGGCTGGATGCCCCCCAGTTCCATCCCCGAGGGCTTTCCGGGAACTGCTGCAGAAAGCCTCTGCGGATAGGAACAGCAAGGACATTTCAGGGAACAGACAGGTTTTGGCAGCGGATCAGGCCCTTGAGAGGGGTAAATGCCCGCGGACCCCCTCCGAAGGAGTTCGTGGGGAAGGTGAAAAGGTCAGACGCCTCCTGGGAACGGCGTTTCTGCACACACCCGAAAGCAGAGCCTTATTCCTACCTGGCGCAAAGAGCTGGCAAAAGAGATTTAGGAATGTTGGCAGGAAGACTCTGGTCAAAGGTTTTGGCGGAAGAACTAGGGGCGGGACGGGAGAGAGGAGGCCCAGGGCGCGCGGGCCCCGGGCGACGGCTCAGCGCTCGCGGGTGGCGGCTGGGCGCGGTGGCGCGCGCCGGTTGGGGTGTAGGCGAGCCCCGCGCGGTGCAAAGCTGCACCCCGGGCTCGCCCGCCCGCGCCCGGGAAGTCCCAGCCTCCAAGCTGGAGACCAGCACCCAGGGCGCCGCGAGTCGCCCTGCCCGAGAGCGCCTGTTCGCCCTCACTGGTTTCCTGCTTCTCCGTTCGCGGGGTTGGAAGGGGGCACTACGAGGCCGGGAGTCAAACGCCTGGGTGGAGCGGAAGGGGCAGTGGCGGGGCGAGACAGGGCGCCAGCCGCGCCCTGCGCAGACCCCGGGGAGTCAGCGCCGCGGAGGGAAGCCCGGGCGCTTGGCTACCGCGAGCGTGCGACGCCTCCTCCCCGCCTTCCTCTCGGTCCCCGGCGCACCCCCGCCAGTCCCAGTCCCCGGCTGCGCGGGGCGAGCGGCATCGTCAGATTTGGGGTGACCCCGGGCAACCTTAGCCCGAGGCTCGGAGGGAGAGGCGCCTCTCTGAACCTGGCCGGTTGACAGAGAAGGCGAACCGGGCGGCGCAGCGCCCGGGCGTCCTGGAGTCCTGGAATCAAGGCTGCCCTCCTCCTTCCTAGTGGGAACTGCGCGGCCGCGCTCGGTCCGGGAAGCGGTTTTGACCTGTCTCTGTGCCTCCGCGGGGTGAGCGAAGGGGCACAAGCGGAGACTTGATCTGTGTTGTTTTTAGAAAACTGCCGCCAATCTCTCTTCCCTTTCCCTGCTGAGTGTGCATTTCCCAGGTTGGAGCCACCAGCTAACAAATAAAGCCACCAGATCCTACACTCAGAGAGGCACTGCCCTCACTCCGCAGCCTCGCCCCCGGGCTCCCTCCCGCCTTTCCCGGGGAAGGGCACCTCCCGCGGGTCGAGGCGCAGAAAACGTCTGTCTCTTTCTTGCTCCCCAGCTGAGCATTTTGCCAGTCTCTCTCCAACCAACTAATAAGACACGCAGAAGGTACTCTGGGGGAAATATCATATTTAAGTTCTGCCTCTGATTTTTCTGGTCTCAGCTGATCTGAGGCTTTTCTGGACTCCGGAGTTTCCACACGCAGTACTGGGTAATGGGAGCCCTACCGCACTGATTGATAATTGCCCGCTAGTGGGTTGGTGCAGAGCAAATTGTCCTCGCTAACAACCTCTTTCCTCTGCTGTTGGATTCTACTAAGCGCAGAAAAGGGTCAGTTTTAGACTTCTGCAATTCCCCTGCAAAGGGAGACAGACCGACCTTTACTTGACGTAAGTGACAGACACAGGAAGAGTTTGGCAGTATTCCTAGGTTGATTTTATTTTGGTCTTGTGAACACATCACTCTTCCGGACACCACAAATCCCCAGACTAGGTAGGACCCAATTCCACTGAAGGGAAGATTCATCACACCCGAGAGCCAGTCAGAGGCCCTGGATGGGCAGTGCCCAGCGCAATGGACTCCCATGGAGGGGTTGCTGCGGGAAGAAGGCCCTTCGCTTCTGCCTCCTGAGCAGGGCTGGAACCGAGGCCCATCATTAAGAACAGACTGGGTGCATACAGAGTGAAGTGAGTCAGAAAGAGAAACACAAATACCTTATGCTAACACGTATATATGGAATTTTAAAAAAATGGTTCTGATGAACCTAGGGGCAGGACAGGAATAAAGACAAAGACACATAGAGAATGGACTTGATGACACGGGGAGGGGAAAGGGGAAGGGTAAGCTGGGACAAAATGAGAGTAGCATCGACATATACACTACCAAATGTAAAATAGATAGCTAGTGGGAAGCAGCTGCACAGCACAAGGAGATCAGCTCAGTGCCTTGTGACCACCTAGAGGGGTGGGATAGGGAGGGTGGGAGGGAGATGTGAGAGGGAGGGGATATGGGGATGTATGTATATGTATAGCTGATTCACTTTGTTATACAGCAGAAACTAACACACCATTGTAAAGCAATTATACTCCAATAAGATGTTAAAAAAATAGACTGGGTGGTAAATGTATGGTTTCTTTCATCAAGCGCTCATCAATTTGTCAAAAATAAGGTGAGAGCCATTGCTCCCATAAGGCCATTTGAGCCGCTAACGTCCTCAAAGTATTTCAGGTTGGTGCATATGGAGACTGGTATTTCAGATCTGTATCAAGTCTAGTCAAGTTTTTTAAAGCATCAAGTCCACATATTTCAGAAAAGCAAGGACACAACATATTTTTAGTAGGAGCTAACCTACATTTGAAATGTAAGAATGGAAGAAGTGAAACAGAAAAGATTAAAAATTGGAATTTAATTTCCTATTATTTAAAATAATTCTATTAAAAATAGCACTGCTGTTAAATGACTATCATTCAAGGGGTGTCTTTTGGACCTCATGTAGAGCTGTCTCCTTCATTTGGATTGGCAGAGGAAGGACGAAAATAAACAAATTAGCTTTTACTTTCTGATCCTTCACTTTGGGCCTTTTAAAAGTTACACTGAAAATTCTTTAAATATTGGAGAAAAGCCTGCCATCAAAGTTTTAAAACAAAGTTACACTGTAAAGTTTCTATAATACAAGTACATGCAGATGCAGGAAGACAATGTTAAATTTTGAATCATGTGAGTAGATTCACAGTATTTGTTGGTGTTAGACATTAGGGCTAGAATTTGAAAACTATTATTTGTCTGAAAGAATAATCTTAGATTATTCTGCCTTCATTGAATTACTTTTTAATTATAAAAATTAAAATAATAATAACCAATAGAAACACTCATAAAACCAATAAAAACATTATTAGAGAGAACCTATTCAACATCTCAGAAGGACTATTTTTAAGTAGGACAATCTATAAAATATAATTTGAGCAATCAAATAAGGAAAGGTTATCTCAAAATTTAATCATAGAAAACTAAAATTCTAAAGAATTTTAAAAATCGGTAAAAACTAAATTAAAACCATCAACAACCAATGGCCAAAAAAAATTCTAAAGAATTTTAAAAATCAGTAAAAAAAAAATTAAAAAACTATCAACCAAAGGCGGAAAAAAAAAAAGAAACCACAAAACCCACAGTTAAGATGAGCTGAATTTATCCTAACAGAACTTTATTTTGTATTCTTAGTAGATGGCTCTAGCTATTTACATGAGAATGGGGTATGAGTGGAGCAAGGGAAGAAGTGAAAAGACTAGTTAGGAAGGAAGTAAGAGAAGACCATGAACAAGGATCATGCGGTGGAGATTGGAAAAGGTTGTATTCCTGACATATTTAGAAGGTGTAATCAACAAGACAGATGATGAGATGGATAGTCCAGCAAAGGAGAGGGTGTTCTCAAGGATGACTGTTAAGATTCCAGCTTCCATAACTGGATGGGTGGTAGTGATAGCCTTCACTTAGGCATGGAACACTAGACTAGTGTGGAAGGAAGATCATGAGTTTGATTTGGTCCAGGTTCAGTTTTTAGTCTCTTTGAGATAATCAGATGAGTCAGGAATATGGAGGAATGGTTTGGATTGGAGATATGTATTTGTGGGTCGCTGATGTACATTGAGAATGAGCATCTGGAGAGGTAGAGGAAAACCAGTAGAACATAGTGTCATAAAAGTCAGGTAGAAGAGGGATTTCTAAAAGGAAGTGCTAAGCAAAGGAGTTGGATAACGTTGACAGTTCTAGTTGGATGAGGACTGAAATACACTTGAATGTAGTGGCTTGATGGTTATTGAGGATTAACTTGAACAAGAGTCATTTCAGAGGAGTAAGGGAGAGACAGGAATAGAGGCCAGGTTGGAGTGGACTAGTGGAAGTGGAAGTGAAGTGAATGGAGGTAAGGAGATAGGGACAAGGAGTAAAGGTCACTCTCTCTGAAGGTTCCTACTGAAGGGAAGGAGACAGACAGTAGTTCTGGAAGGAAACGGTGTGGAAGGAGGTTGATTTTTTTTTTTTTTCTTTTTTGTTTGCTGGGGTACTCTCTTGAACATGTTTTTTTCCTCAATTTTTTTAAACTACAAAAACAAAACAAAACCAAAAAAAACCAGTTCGCCTATTTCTCCCACCCCCACTTCCTCTGGCAACCACCAGTCTGTTCTCTGTATCTATGAGCTTGGTTTAGCTATTAGGTTATTTTCAGATTTCACATATAAGAGAGATCAGACACTTATCTGTATTTCTCTGTCCGACTTATTTCGCTTCACATAATACCCTCCTTCCTTGTTGTCACACACGGCAAGATTTCATTCTTTTTTAATGGCTATTATTCCATCTTATATACATATATGCATATACCACAATTTATCCATTCAACCATCATTGGACACTTAGGTTGTTTCCATACCTTGGATATTGCAATTAATGTTACAATTAGCATGCGGATGCATATATCTTTTCAAGCTAATGTTTTTGTTCTCTTCAGATAAATACCTTGAGGTGGAACTGCTGGATCATATGGTAGTTCTATTTTTAATTTTTTGTGGAATCTCCATACTGTTTTTCATAGTGACTACACAAGTTTACATTCCCACCAACAGTGTGCAAGGGCTCCCTTTTCTCTACATCCTCACCAACACTTATTTCTAGTCTTTTCAATAATAAGCATTCTAACAGATATGGGCTGATATCTCATTGTGGTTCTGACTTGCATTTTCCTGAAGATTAATTATATAGAGCATCTTTTCATGTACCAGTTGGTTTTATGGTTTCAGGTCTTACATTCATGTCTTTAATCCATTTTGAGTTAATTTTCATGTATTGTGCAAGATAGTGGTCTAGTTTCATTCTTTTGCATGTACTGTCCAATTTTCCCAACATCATTTATTGAAGAAATTATCCTTTCCTCATTGTATTTTCTTGGTTCCTTTATCATAGATTAACTGGCCATATAAGTGTGGGTTTATTTCTGGGCTCTCTATTCTATTCCATTAATATATATGTCAGCTTTTATGCCAATACCATACTGTTTGGGTTATTGTAGCTTTGTATTATAGTATGAAATTAAGGAATGTGATGCCTCCAGGTTCGTTCTTCTTTCTCAAGATTGTGTTGGCTATTTGGGGTCTTTTGTGGTTCTTTACAAATTTTAAGATTGTTTTATTTCTGTGACAAATGCCATTGGAATCTTGATAGGGACTGCATTGAATCTGTATATTGCTTTGAGTAGTGTGGACATTTTAACAATATGAATTCTTCCATTCCATGAAAACAGAATATCTTTCCACTTATTTGTGTATTTTTCATTTTTTAAATTAATGTCGTATAGTTTCCAATATACAGGTCTTTCATCTCCTTGGTTAAATTTATTCCTAGATGTTCTATTTATTTATTTTTTGATGCAATTGTAAATGGAATTTTTTTCTTTCTTTTTTAAATGTCTATTTATTTATTTGGCTGTGTTGGGTCTTCGTTGTGTCATGTGGGATCTAGATCCCTGACCGGGGATCAAACCCAGGTCCCTTGCATTGGGAGCGCAGAGTCTTAGCCACTGGACCACCAGGGGAGTCTGGACTTGTTTTCTTAATTTCTCTGTCTGATAGTTCATTATTAGCATACAGAAACACAACAGATTTTTGTGTATTGATTTTGTAGTTTGAACTTAACTGAATTCTTTTATTAGTTCTAAGTTTTTTGATGGAGTCTTTAGGATTTTCTATCATGTCACCTGCAAATACTGACAGTTTTACTTCTTCTTTTCTATTTGGATGTCTTCTATTTATTTATTTATTTTTCCGTGCCTAATTGTTCAGTCTAGGCCTTCCAATACAATGTTGAATAAAAATGGAAAGGGTGGGCATCCTTGTCTTGTTCCTGATCCTAGAGGAAAACCTTTCAGCCTGTCACTGTTAGGTATGATGTTAGCTCTGGACTTGTCATATATGGTCTTTATCATGTTGAGGTACATTCCCGCTATACCCAATTTGTTGAGAGTTTTTACTGTAAATCGATATTGAATTTTGTTAAATGCTTTTTCTGCATCTATTGAGATGATCATGTGATTTTTATCCTTCATTTTGTCAATGTGGTGTATCACACTGTGTAGCCTGCAGATGTTGAACCATACTTGCATCCCTAGAATAAATCCCATTTGATCATGGTGTATGATTCTTTTAATGTATTGTTGAATTCAGTTTTAGTAATATTGTGTTGAGAATTTTTGTATCTCTGTTCATCAAGGATATTGGCCTGTAATTTTCTTTTCCTGTGGCATCCTTGTCTTGTTTTGGTCTTGATCATTCTTAAATGCTATTGGGTAGAATCTAGTATTGGGGGAGATGTTGAAAATAAGCCACAGAAAAGATAATCAGAGTGTAAATTGCCTGAGAAGGCAGGAGGGGATATAATCTGGATTACGGAAGGACAGATTTACCCTAGATTGAAAGAGGGACAGGTCCTCCGTTATAACTGTAGGGAAAGAGGAGCTGATCAGTATAATTGCAAGTAGGTTTGTTATTCTGTCGAATGAGTGGACAGCAGTTTCTCTCTTTCATATCTCCTTTCTCCTATAACAAGAGATGGAGAGGTACTGAAAGTCAACAGAAATCAGTGAAATTGGTGTGAAGACCTGACTCACCAGAGGAGCTATTATTGCTGTTGCTGTGGTTTTGATAATTTTTTAGGTTGGGAATTTGACTGAAAAACACATTTTCCTAGAAAAACTGGCTAGTCTTTCCTGAAACTCACAAAAATCTGCTTAACTCCTACTGAACTAGTAATAGCATACGAATGGTATTGTTTCAGCTTTAGTGATTTAAAGTAGGTGCTCAATAAATGCTTTTTGAAGGCATTCAAAAAGGGGAATCCCCATAGAAGAGGGGATTTTTCTAACCATTATTTACAACAAATCAGTGACTGTATCTATTGATGTTCAGGGAAGTACCCCAAATATCTCTTTGCAACAACGTCTGCCCCTACCCATTCTCTTCTTTGTCCTTTAATCTCCTAGAGATGGCCAAAGGAGAATTTAGAATTCATATTTACACCCTATACCAGACATCCACAGACTGGCATATTTGTATAATTCATGTGAAATACCACCAAAATATTTCTTTAGTTTTATAAGTTCCAGAATCAACATCGATGTTGCACAAGTTTTCCACAGATATTTATGTGAATTTTTTGCTTGCTTTGAATTGTATAATTTCCTGCCTTGATAGTTTGGACAAATGTATTGGGTAGACTCTTTGTCAGTGGGCATCTTTCTTCAATGTATTATGTTAAACCATCAGATTGTTAAAGTGCTTTGTCTCCTATGTAAGAGGTGATACATTAATACTTGTTGATTTTCAGCTACAAAATTCACTGCCTGGATGGACTTGCCCTAATGCCATACAAAAGCTTGCATGAGGTGAGAAAGTCATGCAGAACAAGGCAGATTTTCTTGGAAGTTTTATATTTTAAAAAGTTTTCAGCTTATTAGTACAGCTGGTTACCTTTTGCAGGCACATTTTCCTTCTGCTCAAAAGCTGTAAACACCCCAGCAGGGACAATAAATAGCAGTGTAGACAGGAAGGAAAAATATTTGTCAAGAGTCACTCCTGCACTTTCTCTCCTTCATTTTTCAGTGTAAGTTTTAGTTGCAGAAGCTGGAAATAATAGAACCATAAAAGTTTAGACAGCAAAACTGTAAAGTGACAGGGAATAAGAAAATATATGTATAGGTTTGCCTTTTGAAATGTAAGGCCAAAAAGCAAGTGCACATCAGGCCTTTCTAATTATAATTTGCATTCACAGAGTTCAGAGTAGACCTGGGTCTTACCAGCCTCTAGAGGCACTGCTTGTCTCTCTCATGCCACAGATGGGAGAACCAGGGTACATGGTGAGTTCGAATTTAGCAAGGTTATGCAGCAATTCTGTGATGGAATAAAATATAGGAAATTGATGTTTTGAATTTAGGTTTGTATCTTATAAAAGCTGGAAGTAAGGCCTTCTAATAAAATTAACTAACACAGTGGGTTTATTCTTTTGAAAATTCATAGTAATATTCAATAGCTTGTGTTTTATGACATCCAACGGCTTCTTAAATTCATACTATGCTCTTGTCTCTAGTCTGGTATGCCAAGGCACATCTCTCCACTATAGTTTTTTCTTTTTTAAAACCCCTTTGTGATTTTACAGACTTTGGGATTATATTGAGGCACAGACTGGATGCTGTCAAACATACTCAAATTTAACTCAGACTCAAATTGACTCAAAAATACTCAGATCTAATGCTGTCTGCCAAAGCAGACTCCCATCTCTTTGATTTTTAGGGTTCTTTGGGCCTTGATTTGAAAATGTCTGCCTTGGGCTTTTAAACAGCCCAAGTCTTATCTTTTAAACAGTCTGTCTTATCTCTCCTAGACAGACCAACTCTGCCATCTATGAAGTTGATGTTACCCTTGATCATATCAAACAAACATCTTTTATTATGTAGATATAAGATCGCAACTTTCCTGTAACATATAAGAGGAAGCACCTCGTCAATTCCAGGATACATGAGTGTGTGGTAATCAGGGTTGTCCGGTTGCATAGCAAGAAACAAATCTGGATTAATTAAACAAAAAAGTAATTTAATGGTCATATCTGAGGGAAGTGAAGGAGTGGACTTGGCTTCCCGCAGAAGTGTAGCCAAAGGTTCAGTTTGTGCCAATCAGCAGGACGTCTTCTGTGTTTCATCTGAGCTGGCTTCCTACTCAAGCAAGAGCTCTCCAGGTAGAGTTACCAGGTGGTCATGGCTGTTCCGGGCTAAGTGAGCCTTCCTTCCAGGTTGTGATCACAGAGGAAGGATTCAAAATTCTGATTGGCTCCACTTGGATGATGTGCACAAGGGAGATGGGTTACTCTTTTTAGCCAACCTGGGTCACTTGCCCACCCTACCTGTGGCCATGAGGACAAAATGCAGAGAGGAATTCTCCCAGAGAAAAAGAGGGTCTCTGGACTCTGAAGAAAGGGGAAGGAATGCCAGACCACCGAAGCCACAGTTGTCTGCTCTTCAGAAGAACCCTTTGTTACTTAGCTGTTTTCAAGTGAGAGTGTTTGAAACTTTTAGTTCTTCATTTTGATTAGGGTTGATGTTATTGTGTTCTTTGTTTTTAGTTTTTCACCTGAATATCCATTCATAGCAGACAGCATGAATCCATAGCTTTTATTTCATGATCTGAGGGTAGTAGTTCATTCAGGGTTGACTATCAGTCAAAATTATAAAGCAGGTGAAGGAGTTCAGTTTTAACTTCATCTTCTTTTTGGTGAATGTCCTGTATTTTATTCTCGCTTCCCGGTTCCCTCACAAAGACCTTGAAATAAATAGATCACTTTAAGAGCACAATACTTAACCCACAGAATGGTGAGATTCAGGGAAGGTGAGGTGAGGAATCTTCCAGGATACCCTCATAAGGATACTGAATAAGGCACCTGTGTGCACTGGTGTCAGGGTATATCACTGGGGGTTCATAAATTCTAAGCTGCCTTTGAGGGGAAAATGAAGACATATTTACTCTGGAGAGATTGCCATGAAGACATGGCCTAAGACTTCCCAATAAAATAATACGTTTTCTTTAACAAACGAAAAGTTTTTAGGTTAACATGATTGGTGGACTCTAGGAATGAAGTTTGTAATAAACAGCAATCACATCATAAAAGGAAAGGCTTGGAACACTATGTTCTTCTTCAAATCTTGTGTAGTATGTTTTCTTGAGGTATGTTAAGCTCCACAGAACATGAAGAAATAGAGAATATGAACAGACCAATTACCAGTAATGAAATTGAATCAGTAATTAAAAAAAAACTCCCAGCAAACAAAAGTCCAGGACCAGATGCCTTCCCAGGTGAATTCTACCAAGCATTTAGAGAAGAGTTAACAGCTGTCCTTCTCAAACTATTACAAAAAATTGCATTCATTCTACGAGGCCAGCGTCACCCTGTTACGGAAACCAGACAATGATACCACAAAATAAGAAAATGACAGACCAATATGACTGATGACCATAGATGCAAAAATCCTCAACAAAATATCAGCACACTGAATCCAACAATACATCGAAAGAATCATACATCATGATCAAGTGGGATTTATCCCAGGGATGCAAGGATTTTTCAATATCTGCAAATTAATCACTGTGATACACCACATTAACAAAATGAAGAATCAAAACCCGGTGATTATATTGAGATATATTGGAAACAAGCCTCTGCAGTGCCAGTTTATTTTCTTTTACAAAATGTTACCCATTAAAACTTTTTAAAAGATACATGCTTAAACTCAACCACGGAGCTTCCAGGAAGATGGCGGAAGAGTAAGACGCGGAGATCACCTTCCTCCCCACAGATACACCAGAAATACATCTACACGTAGAACAACTCCTACAGAACACCTACTGAACGCTGGCAGAAGACCTCAGACCTCCCAAAAGGCAAGAAACTCCCCACGTACCTGGGTAGGGCAAAAGAAAATAGAATAAACAGAGACAAAAGGACAGGGACGGTACCTGCACCAGCGGGAGGGAGCTGTGAAGGAGGAAAAGTGTCCACACACCAGGAGCCCCTTCGCGGGCGGAGACTGCGGGTGGCGGAGGGGGGAAGCTTCGGAGCCGCGGAGGAGAGCGCAGCAACAGGGGTGCAGAGGGCAAAGCGGAGAGATTCCCGCACAGAGGATCAGGGCCGACCGGCACTCACCAGCCCGAGAGGCTTGTCTGCTCACCCGCCGGGGCGGGCGGGGCTGCGAGCTGAGGCTCGGGCTTCGGTCGGAGCGCAGGGAGAGGACTGGCGTTGGCGGCGTGAACACAGCCTGCAGGGGCTAGTGCGCCACAGCTAGCCGGGAGGGATTGCGGGAAAAAGTCTGGAGCTGCCGAGGAGGCAAGAGACTTTTTCTTCCCTCTTTGTTTCCTGGTGCGCGAGGAGAGGGGATTAAGAGCGCTGCTTGAAGGAGCTCCAGAGACGGGTGCGAGCCGTGGCTAACAGCGCGGACCCCAGAGACGGGCATGAGACGCTAAGGCTGCTGCTGCCGCCACCAAGAAGCCTGTGTGCGAGCACAGGTCACTGTCCACAACCCCCTTCCGCCACTGCCAGGGTCCCGGGTTCCAAGGACAACTCACCCGGGAGAACGCCCGGCGCGCCTCAGGCTGCTGCAACGTCACGCCGGCCGCTGCCGCCGCAGGCCCGCCCCGCCTCCGTGCCCCTCCCTCCCCCCCGGCCTGAGTGAGCCAGAGCCCCCGAATCAGCGGCTCCTTTAACCCCGTCCTGTCTGAGCGAAGAACACACGCCCTCCGGCGACCTACACGCAGAGGCGGGGCCAAATCCAAAGCTGAGCCCCTGGGAGCTGTGCGAACAAATAAGAGAAAGGGAAATCCCTCCCAGCAGCCTCGGAAGCAGCGGATTAAAGCTCCACAATCAACTTGATGTACCTGCATCTGTGGAATACATGATAGACAACGAATCATCCCAAATCGAGGAGGGGGACTTTCAGAGCAAGATTTATGACTTTTTCCCCTCTTCCTCTTTTTGTGAGTGTGTATGTGTATGCTTCTGTGTGATTTTGTCTGTATAGCTTTGCTTCCAGCATTTGTCCTAGGGTTCTATCCGTCCGTTATTTTTTGTTTGTTTGTTTTGTTTTTTTCTTAATAATTATTTTTTTATTTTAATAACTTTATTATATTTTATCTTACTTTATTTTATTTTATCTTCTTTCTTTCTTTCTTTTTTCCTTCCTTCCTCCCTCCCTCCCTTCTTTCTTTCTACTTCTACTAATTCTTTCTTTCTACTTTTTCTGCCTTTTATTCTGAGCCGTGTGGATGAAAGGCTCTTGGTGCTGCAGCCAGGAGTCAGTGCTGTGACTCTGAGGTGGGAGAGCCAACTTCACAACACTGGTCCACAAGAGACCTCCCAGCTCCACATAATATCAAATGGCAAAAATCTCCCAGAGATCTCCATCTCAACACCAGCACCCAGCTTCACTCAACGACCAGCAAGCTACAGTGCTGGACATCCTATGCCAAACAACTAGAAAGACAGGAACACAACCCCATCCATTAGCAGAGAGGCTGCCTAAAATCATAGTAAGTCCACAGACACCCCAAAACACACCACCAGACGTGGACCTGCCCACCAGAAAGACAAGATCCAGGCTTACCCACCAGGACACAGGCACTAGTCCCCTCCACCAGGAAGTCTACACAACCCACTGAACCAACCTTAGTCACTGGGGACAGACACCAAAAACAACGGGAACTACGAACCTGCAGCCTGCGAAAAGGAGACCCCAAACACAGTAAGATAAGCAAAATGAGAAGACAGAAAAACACACAGCAGATGAAGGAGCAAGATAAAAATCCACCAGACCTAACGAATGAAGAGGAAATAGGCAGTTTACCTGAGAAAGAATTCAGAATAATGATAGTAAAGATGATCCAAAATCTTGGAAATACAATGGACAAAATGCAAGAAACATTTAACAAGGACCTAGAAGAACTAAAGGTGAAACAAACAACGATGAACAACACAATAAATGAAATTAAAAATACTCTAGATGGGATCAATAGCAGAATAACTGAGGCAGAAGAACGGATAAGTGACCTGGAACATAAAATAGTGGAAATAACTACTGCAGAGCAGAATAAAGAAAAAAGAATGAAAAGAATTGAGGACAGTCTCAGAGACCTCTGGGACAACATTAAATGCACCAACATTCGAATTATAGGGGTTCCAGAAGAAGAAGAGGAAAAGAAAGGAACTGAGAAAGTATTTGAAGAGATTATAGTTGAAAACGTCCCTAATATGGGAAAGGAAATAGTTAACCAAGTCCAGGAAGCACAGAGAGTCCCATACAGGATAAATCCAAGGAGAAACACGCCAAGACACATATTAATCAAACTGTCAAAAATTAAATACAAAGAAAGCATATTAAAAGCAGCAAGGGAAAAACAACAAATAACACACAAGGGAATCCCCATAAGGTTAACAGCTGATCCTTCAGCAGAAACTCTGCAAGCCAGAAGGGAGAGGCAGGACATATTTAAAGTGATGAAGGAGAAAAACCTGCAACCAAGATTACTCTGTCCAGCAACGATTTCATTCAGATTTGATGGAGAAATTAAAACCTTTACAGACAAGCAAAAGCTGAGAGAGTTCAGCACCACAAACCCAGCTTTACAACAACTGCTAAAGGAACTTCTCTAGGCAAGAAACACAAGAGAAGGAAAACACCTACAACAACAAACCCAAAACAATTAAGAAAATGGGAATAGGAACATACATATCGATAATTACCTTAAATGTAAATGGACTAAATGCTCCCACCAAAAGACACAGATTGGCTGAATGGATACAAAAACAAGACCCATATATTTGCTGTCTACAAGAGACCCATTTCAGACCTAGAGACACATACAGACTGAAAGTAAGGGGATGGAAAAAGATATTTCATGCAAATGGAAACCGAAAGAAAGCTGGAGTAGCAATTCTCATATCAGACAAAATAGACTTTAAAATAAAGACTATTAGAAGAGACAAAGAAGGACACTACATAATGATCAAGGGATCAATTCAAGAAGAAGATATAACAATTGTAAATATTTATACACCCAACATCGGAGCACCTCAATACATAAGGCAAATACTAACAGCCATAAAAGGGGAAATCAACAGTAACACATTCATAGTGGGGGACCTTAACACCCCACTTTCACCAATGGACAGATCATCCAAAATGAAAATAAATAAGGAAACACAAGCTTTAAATGATACATTAAGCAAAATGGACTTAATTGATATTTATAGGACATTCCATCCAAAAACAACAGAATACACATTTTTCTCAAGTGCTCATGGAACATTCTCCAGGATAGATCATATCTTGGGTCACAAATCAAGCCTTGGTAAATTTAAGAAAATTGAAATCGTATCAAGTATCTTTTCCGACCACAACGCTATGAGACTAGATATCAATTACAGGAAAAGATCTGTAAAAAATAAAAAACACATGGAGGCTAAACAATACACTACTTAATAACGAAGTGATCACTGAAGAAATCAAAGAGGAAATAAAATACCTAGAAACAAATGACAATGGAGACACGACGACCCAAAATCTGTGGGATGCAGCAAAAGCAGTTCTAAGAGGGAAGTTTATAGCAATACAATCCTACCTTAAGAAACAGGAAACATCTCGAATAAACAACCTAACCTTGCACCTAAAGCAATTAGAGAAAGAAGAACAAAAGAAACCCCTAAAGTTAGCAGAAGGAAAGAAATCATAAAAGTCAGATCAGAAATAAATGAAAAAGAAATGAAGGAAACGATAGCAAAGATCAATAAAACTAAAAGCTGGTTCTTTGAGAAGATAAACAAAATTCATAAACCATTAGCCAGACTCATCAAGAAAAAAGGGAGAAGACTCAAATCAATAGAATTAGAAATGAAAAAGGAGAAGTAACAACTGACACTGCAGAAATACAAAAGATCATGAGAGATTACTACAAGCAACTCTATGCCAATAAAATGGACAACCTGGAAGAAATGGACAAATTCTTAGAAATGCACAACCTGCCAAGACTGAATCAGGAAGAAATAGAAAATATGAACACACCAATCACAAGCACTGAATTTGAAACTGTGATTAAAAATCTTCCAACAAACAAAAGGCCAGGACCAGATGGCTTTACAAGCAAATTCTATCAAACATTTAGAGAAGAGCTAACACCTATCCTTCTCAAACTCTTCCAAAATATAGCAGAGGGAGGAACACTCCCAAACTCATTCTACGAGGCCACCATCACCTTGATATGAAAACCAGACAAGGATGTCACAAAGAAAGAAAACTACAGGCCAATATCACTGATGAACATAGATGCAAAAATCTTCAACAAAATACTAGCAAACAGAATCCAACAGCACATTAAAAGGATCATACACTATGATCAAGTGGGGTATATTCCAGGAATGCAAGGATTCTTCAATATATGCAAAACAATCAATGTGATAAACCATATTAACAAATTGAAGGAGAAAAACCATATGATCATCTCAATAGATGCAGAGAAAGCTTTTGACAAAATTCAACACCCATTTATGATAAAAAACCCTGCAGAAAGTAGGCATAGAGGGAACTTTCCTCAATGTAATAAAGGCCATATATGACAAACTCACAGCCAACAACATCCTCACTGGTAAAAAACTGAAAGCATTTCCACTAAGATCAGGAACAGGACAAGGTTGCCCACTCTCACCACTCTTATTCAACATAGTTTTGGAAGTTTTAGCCACAGCAATCAGAGAAGAAAAGGAAATTAAAGGAATCCAAATCGGAAAAGAAGAAGTAAAGCTGTCACCGTTTGGAGATGACATGATACTATACATAGAGAATCGTAAAGATGCTACCAGAAAACTACTAGAGCTAATCAATGAATTTGGTAAAGTAGCAGGATACAAAATTAATGCACAGAAATCTCTTGCATTCCCATACACTAATGATGAAAAATCTGAAAGTGAAATCAAGAAAACACTCCCATTTACTGCTGCAACAAAAAGAATAAAATATCTAGGAATAAACTTACCTAAGGAGACAAAAGACCTGTATGCAGAAAATTATAAGACCCTGATGAAAGAAATTAAAGATGATACAAATAGGTGGAGAGATATACCATGTTCTTGGATTGGAAGAATCAACATTGTAAAAATGACTCTACTACCCAAAGCAATCTACAGATTCAATGCAATACCTATCAAACTACCACTGGTATTTTTCACAGAACTAGAACAAAAAATTTCGCAATTTGTATGGAAACACAAAAGACCCCGAATAACCAAAGCAATCTTGGGAACGAAAAACGGAGCTGGAGAAATCAGGCTCCCTGATTTCAGACTATACTACAAAGCTACAGTAATCAAGACAGTATGGTACTGGCACAAAAATAGAAAGATAGATCAATGGAACAGGATGGAAAGCCCAGAGATAAACCCATGCACATATGGTCACCTTATCTTTGATAAAGGAGGCAGGAATGTACAGTGGAGAAAGGACAGCCTCTTCAATAAGTGGTGCTGGGATAACTGGACAGGTGCATGTAAAAGTATGAGATTAGATCACTCCCTAACACCATATACAAAAATAAGCTCAAAATGGATTAAAGACCTAAATGTAAGGCCAGAAACTATCAAACTCTTAGAGGAAATCATAGGCAGAACACTCTATGACATAAATCACAGCAAGATCCTTTCTGACCCATCTCCTAGAGAAAAGGAAATAAAAACAAAAATAAACAAATGGGACCTAATGAAACTTAAAAGCTTTTGCACAGCAAAGGAAACCATAAACAAGACCAAAAGACAACCCTCAGAATGGGAGAAAATATTTGCAAGTGAAGCAGCTGACAAAGGATTAATCTCCAAAATTTATAAGCAGCTCATGCAGCTCAATAACAAAAAAAACAAACAACCCAATACAAAAATGGGCAGAAGACCTAAATAGACATTTCTCCAAAGAAGATATACAGATTGCCAATAAACACATGAAAGATGCTCAACATCATTAATCATTAGAGAAATGCAAATCAAAACTACAATGAAATATCATCTCACACCGGTCAGAATGGCCGTCATCAAAAACTCTAGAAACAATAAATGCTGGAGAGGGTGTAGAGAAAAGGGAACCCTCTTGCACTGTTGGTGGGAATGTAAATTGATACAGCCACTGTGGAGAACAGTATGGAGGTTCCTTCAAAAACTAAAAATAGAACTACCATACGACCCAGCAATCCCACTACTGGGCATATACCCTGAGAAAACCATAATTCAAAAAGAGTCATGTACCAAAATGTTCATTGCAGCTCTATTTACAATAGCCCGGAGATGGAAACAACCTAAGTGTCCATCATCGGATGAATGGATAAAGAAGATGTGGCACATATATACAATGGAATATTACTCAGCCATAAAAAGAAACAAAATTGAGCTATTTGTAATGAGGTGGATAGACCTAGAGTCTGTCATACAGAGTGAAGTAAGTCAGAAAGAGACAAATACCGTATGCTAACACATATGTATGGAATTTAAGAAAAAAAAATGTCATGAAGAACCTAGGGGTAAGACAGGAATAAAGACACAGACCTACTAGAGAATGGACTTGAGGATATGCGGAGGGGGAAGGGTAAGCTGTGACAAAGTGAGAGAGAGGCATGGACATATAGACACTACCAAACGTAAGGTAGATATCTAGTGGGAAGCAGCCTCATAGCACAGGGAGATCAGCTCGGTGCTTTGTGACCACCTAGAGGGGTGGGATAGGGAGGGTTGGAGGGAGGGATATGCAAGAGGGAGGAGATATGGGAACATATGTATATGTATAACTGATTCACTTTGTTATAAAGCAGAAACTAACACACCATTGTAAAGCAATTATACTCCAATAAAGATGTTAAAAAAAAACCCAAAAAACATTCAACTACAACATAGAAAAAAAAAAAGAAGATACATACCTAAAAGGGGATGGGACCAATGGCGGGGGAAAGCCTCACCCATGCAAGCACATGACAGAAAGCACAACTTAGTTTCAGAGGCTGGGAGTCCAGACCCAGCTCCACCGTGATTGTATGCAATTCTGAACACATTGTTTAATCCTGCTGGACTGCCAAGGTTTACATCTGTAAAAGACAGATATTGAATTAAGTCATCCTTTAATACCTTATCAGTTGCAAAACTGAGTGATTCTACAATCTTGTGAGCAGTTTTTTAAAAGTTGTTGAGAGTGGGTGGATTATCACTCAAGGTCACGTGAAACCTGGAATGGGGGTATGGCTGTACCAGGACGTCACATGGAGTAACTCATACCAACAGGGCTCCTTTGTGCTTCTGATATTTGAAACCTTCTCAGTATATTTTCTTTCTGAATTGTTTGTGTTCCTAACATGGACGGTGACATGGAGCGCGTGTCCTATGTCTATCTGTATATACTGTGAGCTCGCATGAGAAATCTGATAATAAAATAACGTACTATCAGAGGAATGGCAGGGGATGATCAAAATCATGAGAAAGTCAAACAAAGAAACCACAAAACACACAGACACAGACACCCCTCATCAAAACTCTTCTCTGCCTGATGTCTCTTAAGTATAGGGCAAATCAATATTCCCATCCAGCGGGATCAGGAGTGTGCTTGTTTCATGAAGGATATTTGGGAGTGAACTAAATTTAAAAATTCAGGAAATGATTTTTTGAGAAAATACGGTTTAAAGTATGGCTGTTCTTTAATTTCTCTGATCACGTGCGGTTGTGCTACTGGAAAATGTCTGCCCTTCTAGACACCCTTGTCAATGGAAACAGATCAACACCAAACTGGGTTTCAGCTCTCCATTTCCAGTTCCAATCAGGAGCAGTAATGGAGCATCCCTAGTGGCAGGTCAAGTTGAAGACAAATGATAACACATTTTGCTTGTAGGTCTCCTTTTACATTGCATCTAGCTTCTTCTATACCAGCAGCATTATTTTTAGAGTATTTTTCAGACCAGTCTTGAGCTTAATTGCAGATTTGCATATAAGGTTGCAAGCTCTACCTACCACATACTGTGCTTTTGACCGAGAAGTTTTCTGGCCAATGTGGGGGTCTTCACGGAGACCTTAGGTGGGCTCATACTGCTGAAGCTGTGGCTAGCTGCAGCGAATATTCTCAGTATTGTGAAATCCAGGATGTAGGGTCTGTTGCTAACATAAAAATGTTCCTCAGTGATGTGCTGGCCCAAAGCTTGAGGGGGTCAGAGAGAAACTTCTCCATCCGCCTAACAAAGCCTACATTGGCTGTGGTTTTAACAACCACGTCCCTTAATAAAAGCTGTCCTTGGAAAACAATATAAATAAAATAAAGTTTTATAAAGGCCCCCGAAGATTCCGCCTGTTCCCCTGAGGCTGTAATGGCGGTCCTGACTTTAAAATCCCCTGTCTTGTTCCTTCTGAGTTTTTCCATTTCGTGCCCCCTGGGAGTTTCTCTATAAGATTAACCTGTGGGTAATGAGGAAATCAATGCCTTAACTGAAGGTCAGGTCTACAAAGATCTAGGTAGGCGTGCTCTGCATGATGGAAAAATCCCCCAGGGTGGTATCCTGCCTCCCTGAAAGAGAAGCCGGGTTGCAATTTGTCTGAACTGTGGTGGCCCTTGATTGGACTCCAACACCTTGTCTTCTTAATCTCACAATCGGGTAGTTTCCATTCCTGATGACTCCCCTCATTTGAAGGGGAAAAGGAAGAGCCCCCAAGGGCTCCATAATTAAACACAAACACTCTCACAGTCCTATGTCAAAGCTGAATGACTCCGTATCCTGTTGGTGTTGTGTTCGTGCCTTCTACACAACTGTGACCTTTCCCTTCTGCCTAGGTCGGTGCCATGGCCTTGTTATTTTTCTGTTTCTTCTAGCGTCTTTCTTTTAAAAGAAGAACCAAGCGAGTGGTATTTTTGCTTTCTTTTATCTTTGGTTATTGTTAGCATCTAGGGTTGACACACTTAGCCTAAAGCAGGGAGTCCATTCTAAACACAAAAGCTACTGTACTTTCAACAACTCCATTTCCTAAACCATTGGAGGATTCTGGGATCTGTGAGACTGCAGTGTGAGCATTTTATAGGGGTTCCCATGACAGCATTATTAGCTAGCAGTTTTACCTAAATAGTCCTTCTTCTTCTTCTCTCTCTCTCTCTTTTTTTTTTTGGCCAATTTACTTTCCCTTTCTATAGCTACAACTATTAAATATACATTCCCAATATCTTAGTTCCTCTTCTTTCCCTGGTGGAATATTTTCAATTCTGTAATTTCAGCTCCTGCTGCTTATTTTGGGTCATTATTATCGTGTGTGGTCCCTAGCTTAGGTATGGGTTATGCTCTAGGTATCTGTTTCAAAATTAGTTTGCTAGAGGGACTTCCCTGGTGGCGCAGTGGTTAAGAATCCGCCCGCCAACGCAGGGGACATGGGTTAGAGCCCTGGTCCCGGAAGATGCCACATGCCGCAGAGCGACCAAGCCCGTGCGCCACAACTACTAAAGCCCACGCGCCTAGAGCCCACAAACCACAACTACTGAAGCCTGTGAGCCTAAAGCCCGTGCGCCACAACGAGAGAAGCCACCGCAACGAGGAGCCCGCACACCGCAACGAAAAGTAGCCCCTGCTAGTTGCAACTAGAGAAAAGCCCGCATGCAGCAACGAAGACCCAACGCAGCCATAAATAAATATATACATATAAAAGAAACTCAGAAGATATTTCAAGTATGTTTTTTTAATTTATTTATTTTATTAATTTATTTTTTATTTTTGGCTGTGTTGGGTCTTCGTTGCTGCACGCGGGCTTTCTTTAGTTGCAGTGAGTGGGGGCTACTCTTCATTGTGGTGCACGGGCTTCTTATTGCGGTGGCTTCTCTTGTTGCGGAGCACGAGCTCTAGGCATGTGGGCTTCAGTAGTTGTGGCGTGTGGGCTTCAGTAGTTTTGGCGCATGGGCTTCAGCAGTTGTGGCGTGCAGGCTCTAGAGTGCAGGCTCAGTAGTTGTGGCTCACGGGCTTAGTTGCTCTGCGGCATGTGGGATCTTCCCAGACCAGGGCTTGAACCATGTCCCCTGCATTGACAGGCGGATTCTTAACCACTGCACCACCAGGGAAGCCCTCAAGTATGTTTTTTTAAAAAAAATTAGTTTGTTAAAGTTCTACATGGTTCCCCACAGAAACAATGTCATAAAAGATAAACCACAGGGCAGTCCACCAAGACATTCTAGACTCACACATGGCTGGACTTCTATTCTTGGTAGCTCCGAGCTGTGGGACCCTTGATGACCTGAGCTCTGGTTATTTTTAAGAGGGGTCAGGGCACTAAGTCAATAGGGTACTAATAAGGACAGGCTAGCAAGAGCTAGCAGGGCTCCTCTCTTGGGATGGCGAGGGGAATTTCTTGGTAGTAGGCCCCTAACGCTGTGGTAGCTTGGGGTCCTAACAGGATTCACAGCTCCAGGAAGGAGGGCCCTCACAACCGAGGACATCAATTTGAAGAAGACGGTCAGAGGGAACGGGTGTTATCAGTGAGGCCAGGGATGGCTTTGTCACCTAGGGTGGAGCAGCAGGTAAGCAGGTTGCTCCTATTGGTAAATGGCTTATTTGGAAGTTAGGGGCTGTCTTAGTCAATGTCGTTACAACTTTAAAAGTCAGCCATATTTCTCTATTATAGGATCACTTGATGTTTTCAAAGATTTGAGGAACACTCATCATTTTTCTCTTAAAGCAAGGCCATCTAGTTCTCTTTCCTTGAGTCATGCCTTTATGTTTTTGCTATTGGATGAAAATGGTTATATACAATGCACTATTTTTCAATTTTCCAGAGTAGATTTGAAGGATTATTATCATTATCCTTTACTCTTCCTTTCATGACTCAACAATAATTTTTGCACTTCATTTAGCCTTTAAAAAACTAGATTAATGGATCCAAGGATGAAGTCAATTGCAGAGTGACCCCAGGAGCTTTTGCTTCAAAACTGCTATTTTTAATATCAAATTGCCATTGTTTGGAGGCAAAAAATCATTTCAAAATGATTTCAACAATCTAGAGCGGCATTTAAGAAATATTATCCCCAATCCTGCTATACGTTTTCAGATGTACTCTTTGTAGCTGAAGATTGTTTTGTAAAATCGTTTGACTGCTCTTCTTCTGTTTAATGTTGTAGTCTAGAAATATTTAGATGGCTTGCTGTTATGTCAGACGTATCCTTGAGGCCATCAGAAAGGTTAGCTCATTTTCCCAACACCAATTTGGTATTTTTTATATATCCAGGGTGGAGTTTAGAAAACCTGGGTGACATGATCAATAAGCCATTTTGAGAATTGCTCAGAACTCCATTTTATCTTTTTTTTTTTTTAAACAACTTTTAAAAATCAGAGCCCCGACATAGCACTCTCCAACTGTGCCACAGAAGGCCACAAGGACGCCGGTGCTTTTTCCTGTCTATTTTTGTCCCCTACCATAGCATAGCCCTGGAAGGGAGCTTTAGAAGTCATTGGTCTGTGCCGTTGCCTTCGTGCTAAACATCACAGAGATAACCTAGCCTGTTCTAAAAGGCTAGGCAGTGGAAAGTATTTCAAAATTAACTGACAAATATCTGTGCTTAATATGTAGCTAGAACAATATGGAGCAAGGAATATGGTGTTATCCTTACCCCCAAGACGTTATATTTCACTGGGAGAGGGTAGATACATTTATGTTCATAGAACTACCATCAGAGACTCCTGAATTTGGTGTAGATCTTGAAGATCTAACTTATTGATTGCTGCAAATGTCTCCTCTTGACTTCCCTGCTTTTGGTCCTATCAGTTCATCACTGGGAAATTCCAATTGCTAATAAACTTTACCCACTTCTCGATTCTAAAGGCTTTAATGTATGATAATTAGGTTTATAGAGGTTAAATGACTATTTTAGGAATCGTCAGCTGGGGGACAAATTTTGGCTTTATCAATTATTAACCTTGTGGCCTTGGCAATACTACTTAATGTTTTTGCCTTTCGATTTCACATATGTAAAACGGGGGAAAATATACCTACTCATAGGCTTGGGAGAGTTCCATGTTTGATTTTCAGAATAGTGTCTGATATGGGGTCAGTGACCATCATATCAAATGGTATTTGTTCAACAGTCATTCAAATATTTCATTGTACCTTTAATGTCTCATTTCCTCTTCCTCCTTCTGCCTGCTCTTTTCCAGGTGAAACCCCTCCGTTTGTGTGATTAATGGTATAAGGATTCAACTGTTGATCACAGAATAGGCTGTAATCATAACTGACTCAGTCTTCCTTGTTGATTATTAATGCCACCCTTACTCCAAATAACTATGAATAGAAAAGAGAGGGTCAATTACTATGTTCCAAATACTATCCTTGTAATATTGCATCCCAAGTTTGCAAAGGTACTGTAGCAAAAAAGGTGAACAAAATATAAGGCTTTCCCTCAAAGATTTTACTGTCCAGTAAGAAAGGCAGACACATAAATAACTTTCTTATTCTCTCATTCTTAAGTCTGAAGGGCCAACCATGGGTCACCAAGCATTTGAGAAAAGCCTGCAGCACAATAGTAAAACACCAGAAAAGAAAACCGACCCCAAAGGAAAGAGAAATAATTCAGGGAGGAAAAAAGAACTTAAAAAATACTCAGAAACTATGACTAGGATACTCAGAGGAACTTGAAAAGATGGGGCGACATTCGTGAGAGGGGAACATGAGGTGAGTCATCCAAGCCAGGTAACAGGGGCCTTAACTCCACTTTGTTGATAGTGTTTTTCAGCAACATGGATGGACCTAGAGATTGTCATACTGAGTGAAGTAAGTCAGACAGAGAAAGAGAAATATCGTGTGATATTGCTTATATGCAGAATCTTAAAAAAATGATACAAATGAACTTATTTACAAAACAGAAACAGACTCACAGACACGGAGAAGGAACTAATGGTTACCAGGGGGGAAGGGTGTGGGGCGGGAGGGATAGTTAGAGAGTGTGGGATTGGCATGTACACGCTGCTATATTTAAGATGGATAACCAACAAGGACCAACTCTATAGCACAGGGAACTCTGCTCAATATTCCGTAACAACCTAATTGGGAAAAGAATTTGAAAAAGAATACATACATGTATAGGTACAACTGAATCACTTTGTTGTATACCTGAAACTAACACATTGTTAATCAACTATACTCCAATATAAAATAAAAAGTTTAAAAAAGATCAAAAGCTAAAGTTTGTTCTGGACTTAGCTTCCAATTTTGTGAGGTCCTTAATAAAGTCCATGACTGTGTCACCGTCATTCCATTGGTGAAGTCCTAGTGTTAGCACATTCATTTCTTGGAAAATATTCATTCCCTGCTGGAATAGTGTGTGTGTGTGTGTGTGTGTGTGGTATGTGCATGCACATGCCCAGTATCATGGTTTGGTTTTGTTCTGCTTTGCTTTAGAGACTCCTGTCTTTTCAGCTGCATACACACCGTAGCACATAGGATCAAATGACTTTGGATCTTTGGAGCTTGGAGCTTAAGAAGCTTAAAAATGATCTCATTTTACAGGTGAGAAAACCAAGACCCAGAGATGTTTCCAAAGGTCACACAGTCATTTAGGGGCCTGGCTCAGGTCTACTGGTCTCTGGCCTGATAAATACCAAGTAAAAACCATGGAAGGTTAGAAAGGCAGAGTGGACTTCAGTAGGAAAGGAACTTGAGCTGAGCCTTCAAGGACGTGTAAGGATGACATGGCGTCTCTGTTCCCATCTAAGTGGAGGGTAGAGGGAATTATGTCAAATATTTAAACACTGTTAGAGGCATAAGTGAACAAGATTTGTCTGAGGACAGTAAGTAGACAAGAGGGAGAAGATAGACGTAGTACGGCAACAGAACACGAGGTTGTTGCTTGCATGTGAAGGGTCGCTAATGCCAAAGAGAAGGATTTCGTACTTGATTCTGTAAGCAGTTAGAAGCAACTAAAGCTGTTTGGATAGGAAAGTAGCATGTTTGGTAGAGTCTCAGGAAAATGTGTCTTGTGTCATTAAATGGGATTGATCGTATTGTAAAGAGAGTGGACACAGGAAGACCAAACTGCCATCTAAGAAGGAAAATCATCTGACAGAGATCATCAGAGAATGAAGAGAACTAATAATCTCTTCCTAGAGCCATTCTGTAATAAGATACGGAGAAGGAAAAATTCAGACGAACATTTCACCTGGTGTTTGAATGGCTAGTCCATATACATATATATATATATATCCCTAAATATGTTTTGACTTCTTTCTGCTTTAAGCACAATTAGCCTTTTCTGGCTTTTCTCCATTGACTTCCTAGATGTCCTTTTCCCTGGTTCTTTATCCATCTGTATAATTGATATTGCTCCTTTCTTTTTTCCATACTGTGTCCCACACCATGATTCCTATCATTCCACCTTTAGCCCTCTTTCCCTCACACTCCAAATTTTCCTGGTTGAACCCGGTCCCATCCTTGGCTTCAGCTCTCACCTATAATCTGTGATTCCTCGAATCCGCTGTGATCTCTCTACTGCACTTCAAACCCAGATTTCCATGTGGATGAGCCACAGTCAATGCAAATCCACAGGGTCCCAAATAATTTCATGTCTCTCCTCGATCCATTCCCCCAACTTTTCTTCTTGGACTCTTCATCTTGGTTACATCATCCATCAAGATACCAAGGCTCAGAGCTTGGAGGTTTCTGTGGCTCTTGTGGGTCTCCCAGCTCTGCTGTTCCAATCCACCCTATTATACCACTCTCAAAAATATCAAGTCTGCTTGAACACCTTTTACGGTTTCTCGTGTGTATAGGATAAAATTCACACTCATGGTAGGATAAATATATTCCTTAATAAGCTGGTCTCATATTCCTTCTGGAATCATGTTCTGCTGGTCTGCCCTGTTCACCCTCTTGGTTTAGGAACTCCCAGTCTGATATCTCTGATTTGCTCATCTATCTGTCTCCTCATTCTTCAAAGCTGACCTAAGGTATCAGCTCTCTTGTGATGTCTTCCCAGAACCACCCGCTACAAGACTCCCTACCCTCTATGCTCCGTGGTATTTTGTTAATTCTCCTGCTTACATGGTGTGTTCTGGTTACTAATGTGGTCTTCGCTTCCTTTACTGGACTACAGAATCCTTGATAAGAGAGATTCTATTTGATTCATCTTTTTCCCAGGGCCTCGCAGTGTGTCATATAAAAGTCTGTTAAATTGAATAGAGAAATAATAAAAAGGTTGACACAGGGGATATTTTCTTTCTGATGTTAGCATCCTAATTATTAGAAGACATGGGAGGCCTGGGAGGAGAACTAACTTGTAATGAGCATCTACTTTGTGCCGTGCGCTACACAATGTGGTTTCCATCTTCGCTCATTTGATCCTCTTAGGGATGTGATAAAATTAGTATTATTATCCCCACTTACATTTAAGTAAAATGAAGTTCAGAGAGTTTGAGTCACTGGCAGACTCTAATTTATAGATTCCAGGTCTTGGAAGTTAGTAAAAACTACGACAAGGACTCAAATTAACTTGAGTTCCCCTAAAGCCATAGACACATTAAATGACTCAGAAGAAACAAGAAGTGGTCTGAGTTCTAGGGAAAAAAGCTATATAAATATGATAATGACATTTTCTTATTCCAAACCCTTTCAATTGCATTGTTTTTGCAGACAAACTAACTAATTCCAATTCTTCAGCCTAGCATTTAGGAGCAAAAAGCTGGATGACGACATTCATTTCCACTCCTCACGGCCATGAATTCTACCTACACGCTCTGTCCTGGTGGAATGAACTCAGAGGACTTATGCATCCTTCTACCTTCCGACTTTTGCTCACTCTTCCTCCCCCCTGGAATGCACTTTGTCAGAAAGATACTTGCAGTGCTAATTAGCTTACTTAGCCTTATCATAATTAAATATATGGTTTTTGTAAGCTTTTGGAAAAATGAAATTCTTAATGGGCCACCATTGCAAACTCTATGGCAGTTCAGGAATGTCCCGCTGCAAAAATACCCTAAAGAAAAACCGATTCCCTTTGGTACATTACAAAAGAAGAAAAGAAATTGGTACTTCCATCAACATGATGAAACATTGCCAGAAACACTGCTTGAAACATGGAAAGATGATTGAAACTGAAGGATATAGAACGTTGTTGTTGTTGTTGTTTTAACAACCATTCTGAACGAACTTACCACATCTGTTAACCTCCTAATCTAAACTTTCCCTCAACCAGTTCTTTCACCTACCCCATGCCCAGTTCCCTTACGTATAGCTCCAGCCTTGGTGAAAGATCCGATGGCCCCATTCATCTGCCTGTTGGATTTGGTTCAGGAGTAGCCAAACTTTGTTCAGTTCTCCAGTTTTCAGTCAATCTGTGGTCCGGCATGTATAGTACAGTAATTACACAGTTACACAATGGAGCATAATGTATATTTTCCGGCACATTCAATGCTGTGTTTCCTAATTACAATTCACTAACTTAGGGTAGGGGGTGGGAGACAGTGTCTCTAAAGATGATCGAAGCACAGCTGTTGGGCGGATCCTCCCCACAAATGTAAACCAGAGGAGGGGGCTGACCTCAGAGCTGGCTCACTCCAGGATAATTTCCTTCCACCCCTCTCTGACCCTACAGAAGTGAGCCTACTTTTGTTCCTATAGTTTTATAGGAGGTTAAGTTTTTCATGGGTCGTGTGTAAAACTTTATTCCTCTAGATGAGCAGTGGTAGACGTATGTGATATTCAGAGAAACAGCACATCAATTATTACCCTATTGTTTGAGCATTATGGCCCTCTTCCTCAAGGAGTGTGTAAAGTCTCTTGGAGAAAAAGAGAAAATAAAAAGTCAAACGACTTGGGGCACGGAGGATTGTTATATTTACAATCTCTTATCTGAAATCCCAATCCAAACCAAATAGCTCTGATACCTTTGTTTGTTTACTTGTTTATTTATTTGTTGACTATTCATCTGGAGGCCAAAACTGACCAGATTGGACAACTCACTTGGCAGGATGACCTGATCTGCCTTGTTGCTAGGCTCTTAATGGTCTTTATTTGTCCCACTTAGTGTGACAATTCATGGTTTTGCTACAGAAATATTAATGTGATTGATTCGAGGGTACCACCTGTATGGATCCCGTTAGGATATGACATTTGGACCAGATCTGCTTTGTGAAATTTGAAAAACTCTGAACTCTAGCTAAAGGGGCTTTGAATTACTGATTAAGACCTGAAATGCAGGAGGAACTATCTTGATTTTAAGCACCTCTCTCCTGAGACACCATAACCTATCCCTCTAACTCACACCAGCGATTCTTCGGTGTTATCTGCATCTGAAATCCACTGACCTCCCTTCCTTGTGTGGCTCATCTCCATCCCTTTTTTTTGCGGTACGCGGGCCTCTCGCTGTTGTGGCCTCTCCCGTTGCGGAGCACAGGCTCCGGACGCGCAGGCCCAGCGGCCACGGCTCACGGGCCCAGCCGCTCCGTGGCATGTGGGATCTTCCCGGACCGGGGCACGAACCCGTGTCCCCTGCATCGGCAGGCGGACTCCCAACCACTGCGCCACCAGGGAAACCCTCTGTATATATTTTGATGATTGAAACACCTGAGTACCACTAGTCAGTGCACAGCAAGGAAATGTTACTAAATTGTACTCTGGAAAGGAACATGTTTCAGGGCTTTCAAAGATTTCCCGTAAGGGAGACTTTAAATGAAAATGCTATACTTCGTTGCAGATTAAGATGTGCGCAGGAGAGACATACATATATTCTTATTATATTTATATATTACATATTATATTTTATATGTTAATATTCTATAATATATATTTAAATCTTTTCATGTTATTTTTCATATTAAATGCTCAGTATGCTATTTTAAAATATTGTTTTTGTTTTTCTAAACTAGCCTGATGGAATTAAAGTGGAACTTTCCTTTTTAACTTCATAGGTTTCTACCTTACTTGAATTATTTTAATAATACGATGCATGACTTTCATAAAGAAAGGAAGAGACAGAGAGAAGAAAAGAAAGCTAGTAGTGTCAATGTATCTGAATATTCCCTATCTTGGCTTGATTATAGAACTTCTTAAAAGGTCATTTGGTAAAGTAAAAGAAATGACTTGGAAAAAAAAAATACTCCCAAAGGAAAATTGTTTTGAACAATTAAATCATAATAATAAGAATTTAAACCACTTAGCAATTAGTCTTTTCATGAACGCCTACAACTCCAAAATGATTTTTACAAAAATGAATCTTGGCAACCAGTTAATGGTTGGTCTAGTCTAATTTATTTGATTTTCTTGAGGACAGAGAAAGCCGAAGAAGATTCCTAGAAATGATAGCCATTTAAGGTATTCAAACATGATAATATTTTTGAAAAGCCTATTACATGGATTACAAATTAAAATATTGTACCTTCTTTCTTCTTATCAAATACACTGCAATAACTTTGAAGCAGTTTGCATTCCTATGCTTTAAGTAAGCCTGCATGATGCAGACACATCCTACACACACTGAGCCTTATTACATTCTTATTATATTCTTCTGTTAAATAAAGAACCTAATAAACCATTTTCAGTAATTATCACTAACTTTATTTAGAAACAAAGTGTCACCATCTGCATGCTAATGATTATAACAAACTCATTGTTACATTAAATGCAAAACAGCATCCTCTTACTTACTTAAATATATATTTAAATTTATTTTTACAAGTAAAGCAACAGGGACGAAGTTGCAACATTACTGGTTATTTGCTAAGCCATCTCTCTCTCTCTCTCTCTCTCTCTCTCTCTCTCTGTAGTGACTATAGATCTAAGAAACAGCTTTCAGGTGTAGCTCATGGAATGTCAGAATAACAGGCTTCTGTGAGCTTATACAAATATATGTGATATTTTATGTTTTAGTTTCACTCTGTATGAAATATCTTAACACATAAAATATATTTTATATTCTTTAATATGAATCCCTTTATGATTCATCAAAAACAAGACCAAAAATTTACAACACAACACACACCCTTGTAATTTATTTCACTCAACACATTTGAAAAAGGTTATTGGATTGATAAGAAAGGAGAGAAAAACATAAATTAATTGGTAGCACTGATATGTAATTAAAAAACTCAGCAATTGCATTTATTTCTCCAATGGTCTCTGTGATCAAGAGCTTAATAATACAGTTTTATGGGCATGACTGTGTCCCGATGGGAAGCAGGGTACCAAATACTCAAAACTGCATTGCCCATGTCTCTCAAGGGCTTGTGATTAGAAACAAAAAACAAAACCAAACCAAGTCAAACCAAACCAAAAAAATCCCATGGCAACATTTGAAAATTATAGAAAATGACAGAAGGGCTTGATTTTTACATCTCTTTGTCATCTGATGCCTACTCTTATTTCTTTTGTTGGGAAGCAGAGGAAGAAAAAAAAGTGGGAGAATCAAAAAGAGAAGGAAAGGGCTTCCCTGGTGGCGCAGTGGTTGAGAGTCCGCCTGCCGATGCAGGGGACACGGGTTCGTGCCCCGGTCCGGGAGGATCCCACGTGCCGCGGAGCGGCTGGGCCCGTGAGCCGTGGCCGCTGAGCCTGCGCGTCCGGAGCCTGTGCTCCACAACGAGAGAGACCACAGCGGTGAGAGGCCCGCGTACCGCAAAAAAAAAGAAGAGAAGGAAGGAGCAAAAAGACTTGAAGGGGCAGTAAGAGGAACTGGGCAAAGTGAAAACAGACAAAGGGGTTGTTTTAGCTGCCACTACACATGCTCTTTGGAAAAGACGGGGCCCTCCTTATTCTGCTCACGGCCTTTCTTGCCCTGCCCACTCTGCCCCGTCCTGGCCCACCATGACCCCAGCATCTGCCTGTGGGTACCTGGGCCCAGAGGAAGGGTGGCAGGGGGCCTCCCCACGGTTTCCATGACACCCAAGTAAAGATCCTTCAGATGTTTGTGATCTTGGGGAAGCACATTAGCTTCTCTGAGCCTGTTTTCTTGTTTCTAAAATGGGAAAACTGCTGATGTTAGAAACCGTTTCGGAGGAACAACAAAAATAACACACATGTCCACACATGCACACACTCACATCCTGCCCTTCCCCTAAAACTAAACAGGCGTGGCCTTATAGAGTCTAAAAAATAAACACATAAATAAATAATAAACCTCCCCGAATCATATATTTTTTGATTACCCAAGTGAAGACAAGACACTCTGTAGAGAGAAATTTAAATAATATATAACTCTCAAAATAGTCACTTACTGCCTTATTCTGGTATATTCTTTTGGAGTTTTTCTTCAATGAATATGCATACATGTATTTTTATTCCCAAACACAGATGTATATATCATTCTGCAACTTGCTTCTTGAAGGTGACAGTACAATTCAGACTCCTTTTCATGTCAATACATATACTAGATCAATCTTGCAAATTTTAACAGTTGTCACTTACATGGCTACGTTATAATTTATTACAGTGAATTTTCTTGATGTTTTCGCATATATATATAGATAGATATAGATATAAAATATCAATTTTTCTGTAGGATAGGTCCTAGAGTAGAATGTTTGTGTGACAGGTATGGTGCATTTGAGATTTTGATAACACCAGCTTCCCTCTAAAAAGACTACAGATTTTTTCCCTTTATACTTAGCCTTATCAAGGTATAATTGATATACAAAAGATGCACACGTCTGGTGTATGTATCTCGGTGGGTTTGGACATAGGCATACACCCATGATACAATCACTAACAAGGTACTAAACATACCCATCACCTTCAAGTTTCCCTTGTGTTCTTTTTTGTATATGTGTGTGTGTATTTGGTAAGAACACTTAACATGAGATCTATCCTCTTACCATTTTAAAATATGCAATTCCAGGGGGTTCCCTGGTGGTCTAGTGGTTAGGAGTCCTTGCTTTCACTGCAGTGGCCCAGGTTCAATCCCTGGTCAGGGAACTGAGATCCCACAAGCCATGTGGTACAACCAAAATAAAAATATTTTTAAAAACGCAATTCCACATCACTAACTACAGGTACTGTGTTACCTCTACAGATGGTACAGCAGATCTCTAGAACTTCATCTGGCATAACAGAAACCTTATACTCATTGAAGAATAATAACTTCCCCCTCCACCCAGACCCTGGCAACTACCATTCTATTCTCCAAGATTGCCAACTTTTAAAATTGCCAATATTTTTATTGCCAGTAATTTAAATTTCAGTTTTCCAAGATAGAACATCAGGGTCATCATCCAACTTCTTCCCTTCATTTTTTAGCCTCTTTCCAAACTGACACCACATTCTGTGATGATTCTTCTGAAATGTCCTAATTCTATGCCCCCATTTTTATCATCATTGTTACTTTCAGAGCTCTCTTAGCAGAAACTTCCAACTGTTCTCCAAAATACTTTCTTTTTTCTCCTTGGGCACATTAGGAGCACACAGTTTTCCCACGTTCCAGGCGTGGCCACGACAATTGACAGAGAACAGAAATGGCACATGTCCCTTCCAGCCTTGGTCACCAAGAACCTCTGTGCTCTTCGTCATCTGCTGGCTGAGTCCTGCTGACAGCGAGGCCCAGGGGGGTGGAGGGGCCACAGATGCCGAGCCTGGGTCTCCGAATGACTGTGTGGAACTGACCCACTGCCCAGAGCAATGCTTCTCGTGTTGGGCTGTGGTCCGTGTGGTCGCTTTGTTACAGCCGTCAGCCTGCAACACAGGATGCTCACACTATTGTAGCCGCCCCCTTGCTGGCCTCCTGCCACCTGCTTCTTCCCCTTCCCACAGCCCTGACCCCAGAAGAGTCCTCTGCACCACCCTGATGGTAACTCCCTACTTTGAAGCCGTCAGGAACTCAACATCCTTTACTACAGGGCCACTCCTTCCATGAGGCTGGTCTTCATCCCTCCCCCACCCCCAACCCCGGCTCTGGTGCACAGACTGACATGCATGGTGTTCAGTGCATACGTGTGGGGTGAACCAATGCATGATGTTACCTTAGAAGCAACGTAACACAAACTCTAGGAAGCAGTTTCATAAAAATGATTTTGCTACACAGGACTATTAATCTGTGCTTAACAATTGGTGAGAATAGAGATTTCATGGTTCACCTCTTCAGCTGGGGTAAAACAGCGTGCTTCTGGCGTTACTGATTTATGCTCACAACGGTCTAAGCTTAAAAAGGCCTGCGAGCTCATCTGGAGCAATGTCCTCATCTTGCAGGTAAGAAAACTGCCACCCAGACGGCTGGATGAACTTGCTCCAGACCATGCAGCCTGTGTGACAGACTCAGAGGAGCTCCCAAGCAGGCCCAGTCCCAGTGCCCAGATCTGGCTTCCCTGACACCTGTCCCCACCGAGAGCAGCTGCAGAAAGCAAGGGACATCCGCCTTCTCCTGTCTGCTCCGATTCAGCTCACTTGCAGGCTCAATTTAACGCTCTATTTAAAGCTTCTGTGCCTGTTGGTTCCCCGAGTCTCGGTCCCCCAGCCCACTCTGCAGGGGACAGGGTATTAGGTCTGGCTTCTTAATCTGTATGCACATCCTCAGTAGGTAGACTGAGCTCTTCTGTGGACATGGCCTTTTCACTCCTCGGGGGCCCGAGGCTACGAGGGGGGAGGGAAGCCGTCTTTCGAAGGGGGAGGGAAGTCGTCTTTCGAATGCATTGGGAGGAATGGCGGGTTTGTAACTGTAATTATACCCCACAGATGATAACTGTTACTTAAAAGGTGTATTGTTCCTTGTACTTGGGATTAGAAGCTCAGCGATGGCCCTGTTTAGAAATCAGTAATGCAGTGAGCCAAGCATTTGGCTCAAAGAAATTCTGATCTAGTGGGAAGACAGGATGGGAAGACACTGGTGCTTTTGGTCACGGTCGCAGACTATAAATGAACTGAAACATTGTATGGCGTTTCTGACTTTCCTGAGCTCCTTCTGGCTGGGTCCCCTTCTCAGATGCTCTTCCTGTCCTTACTGGTACTTCTGCATCATGGCTTGCTCTGTCTCCAAGCCCCTCCCTGTACACGGAATGTACATCCCAATGGGAAGTTCACAGTGGGAGAAATAATATGCCACCTGAGCTGTACTGGTTATATTTTGGTGTATAAAAAATGGAATCTAAAAAGAAAATGATACAAATGTACTTATTTACAAAACAGACTCACAGACTTAGAGAACGAACTTATGGTTACCGGGGGAACAGTGCGGGGGAGGGACAGATGGGGAGTTTGGGATTGACATGTACACGCTGCTATATTTCAAATAGATAACCAACAAGGACCTACTGTATAGCACAGGGAACTCTGCCCAATATTCTGTAATAACCTAAATGGGAAAAGAATTTGAAAAAGAATAGATACATGTATATGTATAACTGAATCACTTTGCTGTACACCTGAAACTAACACAACATTGTTAATCAACTATGCTCCAATATAAAAAAACCCGCAAAAAACCACCCCAAACTGAATGGCTTAAAAGCACAATGGTTTATTATCCCCACGATTCTGTGGAGGAGCTGCGGGTTCTCCTGCTGGCCTCCCCGGGGCTCACTTGTGGGGCTGCCTTGAACTGGAGGGTCCGCTGAGGCTGGGCTCAGCTGGCAGAGCTGGGCTGGCCAGGCCCCTCTGTCCATGTGGACTTAGGGTTCCATGGGAACAAGCACCAAAGAGAAAGCATTTACCCTGTGCATCATATATGCTCATGTCTTATGGGCTCAGAGCCAAGGTCAGAGGGACAGATACATATGAGATGGCTGCCAGGAGCCATGATGCGTTGTGGACCATTATGGATACAATCTAACACGTTGGTGTTAAGAGGTACTAAGAAAAATAAGGCAGGTGGTAGGGAATCCATAGAGAGTGATAGCGTGGTTATTTCAGGTGTGAAGGTCAGCATGATTCTCTGCGAAGGGCAGACAGTAGATCCTGTGCAGGAGGGTAGAGGCCAGGTGGATGGGAGGGGAGAGGGTTCCAGCCACATGGGCAGCATGTGCAAAGGCCCTGAGTGGGAGCCACGAGGGGGTCAGTATGGCTGGAGGGATTGAGCAAAGGGAGAGTATGGGCAGAGTCGGTGAGACAGCCAGGACCAAACCATGGAGGCCTTTGTAGACTGTGGTAAGGAAAACATTTACTCTGCGATTTTAAAAAGGAAATTAAGGTTTTTTTAAGATGGTAGATGCCCATGAAATATTTTAGTTTTATCCTACAGGTGAATTAGTTTAACAGATGTCAAATGTAGAAATCCTCAGTACGTTATCTGAATACCCTGCCTGTAATTCCCTTTTCTTATTAGTGTTTGGAGAATCACATTTGATGGACACTCAAGAGAATACGAATAGGCCAATGCTTACTAGTTTTGTGTAAAGTGTAAAGCTTGAACACATTCTTTTTTACATTTGACAAAAAGTCAAGCTAATTCCTATGCAGTCTGCTGAAGAAACTTTTCGTATCCATGGCATTTATGTCCCCCTTTACTGAGTGCAAAGCTGCTATTTTTTTTTTTTTGCGGTACGCGGGCCTCTAACTGTTGTAGCCTGTCCCGTTGCGGAGCACAGGCTCTGGACGCGCAGGCTCAGCGGCCATGGCTCACGGGCCCAGCCACTCCGCGGCATGTGGGATCTTCCCGGACCGGGGCACGAACCCGTGTCCCCTGCATCGGCAGGCGGACTCTCAACCACTGCACCACCAGGGAAGCCCACAAAGCTGCTATTTTTGATGTTGATGGGAGTTCAAAGTTTACTGATCAGAGAAGTAGAGGAAACCAAAGATATAAGGCCACAGACTGTCTTAAAGCAAAGAGCCAGGACTCTCCCGGTGGTCCAGTGGTTAAGACTCTGTGCTTCCACTGCAGGGGGCATGGGTTCGATCCCTAGTTGGGGAACTAAGATCCCACACACCACGTGACTAGGCAAAATTAAAAAAAAAAAAAAAAAAAGAAAGCGAAGAGCCAGGATGAAAAAGAGGCTGTGTTAAGGGGCAGGAGGCAGGCATACTGTGAATTGATCAAGACCCCCCCCTCTATGAAATGAGCAGCCCTCCTTGACTCAGCACTTTCCTCATCCATCTTATTTTATTTTCTCCGTAGCACTTATCACCCTGAGATCTTTGAGGATGGAAATGTGATGATGATTTTTATTAGTTATTTACTATATAAGAATTATCTCATTATTATTCTGCCCCCAGAGTCAAGGTCTATCTGACCATAATCTTCCTAGAAGTTGGGTCCCTGTTTTTTTTGATTTGTTGGCTGTATGGCTTCAAGCAAGTCCTAAATTTCTTATGCCTCAGATGTATAATTTATAATATGTAGGGTTTTTTGCATACCCTGCATATTTTATTTCTCTTTAAAAAACATGACTTTTGGGGTAATTCCACATTTGGCTTTAAATGAGGAGACTAGGACATTAAGGAAAAATGTAGAAGCTGGGAACAGAGAACGTGGGGTTTGAGAATTGAAAGAATGAACAAGATATGCCAGGAATTCAAGTTTTTGAGAAAAGTGAGGGAGAAGAGAAGCTTCCTTTTCCATCATTCCTTTTTCTGCTTTGAATGCCTAGACTCCTTCATGGGTTTCCTTGTTGAAGTTCAATTTTTTTTTTCTTGGTTAATATTACCTTATCCTGTCTCTTGGAGGCAAGCATAGAATCCCGTTTGCAAATTAGTTTAAGCCTCTCACACAGGGAAATATTGTCAAGTGTGATGTTGGGGGGAATATTGAAGCACAGGTAACCCTTAGCCCCAGGGCAGAATCACCAATACTGTGGGTATTCCCAAATAGAGAATTCCCAGGAGAATCCATAGTTAATTATGGCTATTACATCCTCAGGTACTATCCATACCTTGAGTTTCTATGGTTCTATGAGATTCTTGTCTACGTGATTCATGGGTTTTCAGGAGAGCTATTTGTCATAGATTCTATTTCAAATCTGCTAATTCATGAAAAAGTTTCTGATCCACATTTTTAAAAGGTTTACCGGTGTCCTATTCTTTACACTATGAATAGACACACAATCTCTAATACTAAAGCTTAAATGTTATACAACGTACAGTCTTTTTTTTGCGGTATGGGGGCCTCTCACCGCTTTGGCCTCTCCCGCCGCGGAGCACAGGCTCTGGACGCGCAGGCTCTGGGCGCGCAGGCTCCGGACGCGGAGGCTCAGCGGCCATGGCTCACGGGCCCAGCCGCTCTGCGGCACACGGGATGCCCCCGGACTGGGGCACAAACCCGCGCCCCCTGCATCGGCAGGCGGACCCCCAACCACTGAGTCACCAGGGAGGCCCACAAGGTACAGTCTTAAAGTCCAAGTTACGACTTCAATTTCTCACTTGCCTCATCTCTGATGTGCTTGTTATTTCGTCTCTATTCTTCAGAGGGAGAAAGTGCAGGAGGACAGTCATTAAGGGTCTAAATTGATTGTTGCAGTTACTGCCAATGATGACACAGTCCTTTCAGTGACCTCGCTTTGCCTCTCGATGATGAGAGGGGGGACTAGGCCTGCTGGGCTCTGCTCGAGGTGGGGGGCGGGCAGCAGGGGTGCAGAGGCAGCATGCATGTGTATACTCCAGCTTCTGAGATTCAGTCTTCCATCTCTGAACCACTTTTGCAGGAGTCACTGCTTCTTCTAGCCAGATAGGAGTACCAGTTTCTTACTGATAAGAACACGGTAGGCACAGAGTATATGTAAGTATCTAGCTTTGTCCAGATAAGGAGACCATTCTTACAGTTTTCCCTGGGCTTGGATAATCTGTCCAAGGCACAGTCAATTCTTGACCCAGCTGGCTCCCTAAAGTCTATTTTTCTTCTATGTTGAGCTTGTCTCTCGGAAGTCAATGGTCAATTTTTGTTTTTTAACATTATCCTCTTTCTGCAAAATCCAACCCAGAAGTTGCCTGGTTCTTTTTTCTGCTAATTCCTCTATTCAGAGCTATCTATTCCTGCTTTGGGAGGACAGAGAGATCTCCCTCTCTTCCTTAAAACCACCTAGTTATCAAAATGACTACAAGACTGTCAACTCCTTGAGGGCAGGGATTACAGATTATTCATCACTGTATCTTCATTAGTGCTTAAATACTAGATAAATATATGTTTTGTAAATAAGGTATATGAAACCAAAGTGGAGCAGAGGAAATTCAACACATATCGTGTTTATAACAACTGGATTTCCAGACATTTCCAGTATAATAGATGTATTTTCTGTCCTTCTCCTCTTTTTCAAATAACTCCAACCAAACTTCTAGATTGTGTACCAATTAATGTTCGAGATTATTTTATACACACACACACTGTATACATATATATGTATTTCTGTGTCTCCTATGGTGCTAAGCAAAATGTTTGGCAAATCCTAGGCACCCGGTATAAATCCCTTAAGGGACTGAATGTGATTTTTTAAGCCAAGTTAGTTTATTTTTCAGAAGAATTGAGTTTTAGTGAATTAAACTTTTATGATCTTAGCAAATCCTTCATACAAACCAGTTGGGAAAACACCTATAATTTATGCTTCACAGACCTTCTGTCTACATTCTAAAATTTTATTTGCAGTGCCTACACTAATTTGAATGAGATGAAAACCAAGTAAAAAAACTCCCAAACTAGTGTTGAATGTTTTTAGAAATTTAGGACTGTAATAATCTTATTTCTTCATTCCCGGTTTCTCTTACCTCATTGAAGTATGAGATTTAAGGTTTGGTGAATTGTAAGTATATTTTGTATGAATTTTAGACTAAATCAGAGCATGTAATAGAAATTCTAAATGGAAATTGCCTCAGTGATATTAGTTTCAAATTTTGTTGAACTATTTTGGTTTAGCTATTTGGTTTTACTATTAATGTACCAAATGTAACTGGCTTTTGTGAATTATATCAAAAACACATCTATTTTTGAAGTATTGAGGCCAACAATGAACCCTTGGGTGGAAGACTCAGACACTGACAATAGTAGAGCAGAGGTTGAAAGCAGAGGCTTTGGATTCTCTGTCCTGGGTTTGAATTCTTGTGTCAGTGCTTCCTGGAAGGAAAGCTACTGAGCTATGTGGAACCCTAAGAGGTGGCCTGTATTGAGGGCCTTCTCCAAAGCATGGCCCCCTCCGAGGTTCTCTTCTCTGAATAGAAGTCTTTGGGATCTAGAGGGGGTTATGGAAGGAGAAGAGATTAGGAAAGAGAAAAGAAAGCCTCATTCATTGGGGCTGATTAATTATTTAAACAAGAACTTGCAAAAGAAAAGAAACTGAAAGGTCAAAGAAATGAGTAAACGCCAATACTTGTTCCCTTTCACCCTTGAGTAGAGATTTCTTAGAATGAAACAGGTTGACATGCTGCATTCCTATCACCATCCATAGAGATCGTGAAACACAACATTTGCAGTGTCTGATTATACAAGAATCAACTGGCTTCCTGAGGAGGAAAACAGTATTTCACACAGTCTGTATGTCACTAATGGGATCAGGAGCCAATAGAGTAATAGGCAGGCCAATTTTTAATGTTTTGTCCAAAAGCTATGCCATGGAGGGACAGCCAGATTTAGGGTTTGGAAACTGAATTTGTTACTGTCTGCATGATCTTGGTCAAGTCGCTTCATCTCGTAATCTAGGCAACATCAATGTCCTTCCTGTCGTGACTGATGGGCCCTGAGCGGACAGAAGCATAAACAAGAACACAAGTCTGACACCAGAAAGCAAAGAGTAAGCGTGAGAATGTGTGCAGGTCTTATCCGGGCTATGAGAGGTATTAGACTGAGGTCTTTGGGAAGCAAAGATTGAATTAACTAGCATGTGCTTGGCGCCTAGAAACTAAACGTAGAAATGGGTCAACCCATTACCAAGAGTGGGAGCTAACAAAGAGGAACCAGAGAAATAGCCCAGAAATCCAGTCTACTCATGTTAGAAGCTGTAGTCCTTGGCTCCGTGTAAATTCCACCTGTCGGTCTTTGCTCCCTCTGACATCTTTTATTGCAGCCCAAGCTTAGGCAAGGCTCTTATCCCATCACCCCCAGCACTGCCCATGTTCCAGGGCATATCAAGGATCCAACGAGATGGACCCCAAGCTCTTCTGAGGTGTTAGTCAGGGTTGTCATTAGGATGGACACTATAAGTTGTGTTATTTTTAAACACTTTCTTCTAAAGTCATCTTTCCTTTAAGGAAGCCTTTCTTAATTCAGCTTGAGGCAGCATGGCATTGTGAAAATATCATGGATTTTGGTGTAAGAAAAACCTGCAATTGGAATCACTGTTCTGTTAATTACGATTAGCCTGATCTGAGATACTTATTTACCTTCTTTAAGCTCCCATTTCCTCTTCTTTAAGTAAAACTAATATATGTCTAAGTAGCGTTGCAAAGTAGTAATAAAAACAGTAAAAATAATTGCTGCCTAAACATAAATAATGTCACTATACCTTTATGCTAAGGCTTAGTACTGGCAAACACTTTGACCTGTGCTATTCCACCCAATCTTCCTAGGACCTTGGGAAGGCAGTGAGGGTCCTACCAGTTAGAACAGTTTGCTGAGTGATTTGTATCACCTGAAAGCCAGCTTGATGGTAAATGGCGGGAAAGAAGCAAGAGACTGTTTGGTTTCTACATTCACAGAGTCAGCAACTGGTAGGTGTCTGAGAGCCTTTGGGATGGTTTCATCCTGGGCTTTTCAAGCTCATCTTCAAAGAGACTGGGAAGTGGAACAAGGACAAGAAGATGGGCGTCCAAGCCCCTGCCCAACTTCAGTCTCGGCAGTTATGTATTTTCAATGTATTATTGATTGTGTTTCCATGTAAGATTTCAACTGAAGAAAGTTCGAATCAAACGCTTTCATTTTACGAGTGGCCAAACTAAGGCCCACTGTAGTTGTGACTTTTATCCCAAGATCATCATAAACCTCTGTGGATTAGAAAAAAGAGAGGGAAACTCAAAATTTAAATGGACAGATTTGCCCATTGACTCACAGATTGGATAGTTATTTTCTCTGCCAACCCTCTCCTGAGGGATTGAATAAGTTGCGATTTTAATCCTTAATTAACTCACCTGAACATGACATCAATTTAAACTATTGAAGCGGCTTCTTCATTAAACAGTATTCTTTGATGGTTTACTATATACAAGGCACAATCAAAGATACCATAAAAAGAAATGTCTATACACTCAACACAGCTATAATTCAGATTGAGTAGATGACTTAAACTTCTGAGAAAGCAGGAGATAGTGCCAAATAAGTGTGAACATCTCGAGAGAAGAAATGACTCAAACGTTGAGATGATATAGGGAAGTATCTTTTTTATAGAAGTTGGGGCTTTTTGCTTGTCCCTAAAGAATGGATAATATTGAAATAAGGGACAGAAGACAAGACAGTCCAAGTGTGGAATATCTTCAGTAAAGTCATAGATCTAGGAAATCTCATGGCTCCTGCATTGAAGATGGTAACAAAATCAGTTTACCAAGAGATGAAGGTTTATGAAAGGAAGTTGATAGAACAGCCTTGAGTGGCCAAGCATTGAGTTGTGGGTCAGTGGGTGGCAGCTGAGGCCACTCCTTATCTTACAGAAGAGGGATGGGTGTCCAGGGGCAACTCCATGGATATGGGGCAGTTCTTCTCTGTCCTCTCATGCCATCTCTGCCAGTCACCTCAATCCCCCACTGTATCAGACTCACGGATAACAAGGTCTAAGTCATTTCTAATACCTTGACTTTACCACCGCTGTTCAATCAAACTGGTGGCTGATCCCGTTTGTTATTCTTTATTTTGAAGTGGAAGTGGGTGGTTGAGTTAACCCTTCTCCTCGGTTCAAGGCACATCATCCTCTTCCATCTGAGCAAGGCCTCATTCTTATGTTATTTTTCTCCCTTTTAAAATCCCTATACCCTGTTTCCATTACTCTATTTCCATAATCAAAAATTGCAGTGTGTTTGATAAGTATTTTTTTATGTGTTCTTGAAAAATGAGCAGTATTATTTTGCGCGCATATATTTTTAATTTATAGAAATGATATTAATTATATAGCTTCCCTTTGCTTTTTCCACTAAGGACTATATATATATTTTTAAAGATTCATCCATATTTCTATGGATGCTTCTAATTCATTGCTTCTAACTGCAACTTCTGCCCTTTCAATTACATACAATTAATTCCCTAAAGCAAGGGGCAGACTTGGGAGACAACATTCATAAATATTAATTAACATATTAAAAGCAATTCAGTTGAGAAAACATTTGTTGAGCACTTACTACCAGACACTGTGCTGGTAGTACATTGGGAATACTGAGACAAATAAAATTCTAAAGCTATCCTTGAGAGATGCCTGGTCCAGTAGGGGACCCAATCATGCAAATAGATAATTACAGTTTAGTGAATTATGTGCAGAAATAGATATGAGCTCAAGAAAGAGCAGGGTGTGATTGTTTCTGCTCAGAGCTTGGCACAAAATGAGTGAAATGTGGAACAAAACAGTGACCCTTCCTAGGTTTCAAAGAATGAGGAAGAGGAGTGTTCTGAGTGGATGGGTGGGGAAAGCGTATTCTACGAAACAGCACTTTTGAAAAGAGTTGTTTCATTGCCTGCCCTCCCCCATGGCCCCTTCCAAAGACCATCCTCCACCCACAGGCTCTCCGAACAGCAGTGGTGTTTACCTCTCCCACTTTCTGAGCCAGGACTGCTTGTCTAAGGGGTGGGTACCTGGTACTGGACACACAGGAAACCTACCCATGGTCCAGCAACCAGCCATGTGTGGTCTTGGTTAAATGGCTAATTTGGTCCAGTCTATTCTTTCCCTTGACATTTGACCTAAGAAAGCCAGGCATGTCACCAGGTGGTGATAGAAAAGGGAGCTGGTAGGTCTTGTTGCCTGGTTGTCACTTGCATGTTGATGAATAAACGAAGAGAGTGGGCTTCAGCAAATGAGGGAATGGTGCCCCTCTTGGGTGGACAGAAATGCCACCTTGCTTCCCAGCAGTTTTCCATCCTCAGCTCCAGGTCTCCAAGTTTGACTTTGCTTCCTACCTCGAGTGGTGTGAGGTCTCTTCAGAATCTTCACAGCCAAGATTCCCTTATGATGAACAACTTTGAGTTTCTAAGTGATGTTTGCTTAAAGCATGCGCTCCAAGGCATGCAGACCTAAGAGACCATAATCTGTTTACAAAGCTTTAACTCGCTTGCTATTCTGAGTGTAAAATATGTGGGTTGAAGGAAAATCCAAAGGAAGCACCTGCAGGACTTTGTGTCTGAGTACACATGGGACACACAGATCACCAATTCTGAAGTTCCAGAAGAATGATGGCAACATTGATATAAAGCAAGGGAAATAAAGGAAAAAGGGAGAAGAATTCAACTTTAGGTATGTGAGGAGACTTGGGGAAACTAGATATAAATATCAAATGGTAAATTTGAGAAAGGAGAGATCAGGTCCTTCATTAACATGAGAGAGGCTCCGGGTGAGACCAAGAGTGGCCAAAGATGGGGGTCATGGAAACCAAAGGAGAAAGTTTTAAAAAGCGAATATAATAGTAATAGTAATTGCTACCAAAAGTAGTAACCGTAATTAATAGTTTAATGGTAGTAGTCTATGAAACACAGCCAAGACAGCAAGGAAATGAGGATTATAGAAAGGCAAAACAGTCCTATAAATCGTTCCATTTTAGAAAAGTTTTCAGTGCCCTTTAATGTCCCTCCACAGATCTCTCTATGATAACACAGATGTAATTTTGTGTAGTAAAATCCGAGTTCTGCTCTGTTGAAAGTCGCTTTATCTAATGCTCAATACAATGCCATATGTACTTACCAAATATATTTTGATTAATAAGATGAAGAAGGTTCCTGTGCTAAAGTTATCTTTATGGACTTAAAATTAGAAAGTGGTAATCTTGGCAACTGTGACCACGGGAAGGGGCCGTTGAGGACTCCATGTTTAGAAATGACATATAGTGAAGCCTGTTCTCTGAGCCTCCTTCAAGCAGTCACAGCTAATTTGGATTTGGAGGTTTGAGGGAATTTAAATGTGGGGATTTCCCATGTGAAGCCTCGTTCTGCCATCACGTGCTTAGCTAAAACTGCTCCTTTGCCAGGAACGTACATACTCGCGATGCATTGTTAGTTTGGAAAGAAAATAAAGGACAAATGTTACCATTCTTTCTGTGCTGCAGATTTAACCAACTAATTAAATCCATTTTGCTTTCTGGGCTTATGGTGACTTTGTGTAATTCAGACTGGAATCTTGTCACATCCAGAAGATCTGTCGTTGTCCAGGTTACCATGGCAGCTAAATTTTTTCCTTTTTGTAAAATTATCCCCAGCCCTTGGCTTCAGTTAACCACATAAGCTGGTGTATTATTAGCTTAATGAAGGGACCCTTTCTGCAGACTCCTTCCAGTGCTGTCAGGTAGCTGTCCAACTAGCATGGTGTTGCTGTGTTTGGTATCTTACACTCAGCATCCATCTGGAGCTCTTTTACAAAGCTGGTAGGTTGCGTGCCAGAGGACATCCTGCTGCATCCGAAGAAAATGCATCTCCTTCGTCCTTAAGGGTGACCCAGTGACATCATGCAGTCTCCCCCACCCCATCCTGAGCTCCACACTCTGAGGAGTGGCTTGGTTGCCATCTAAGCCTTCATGGCCATTGTCTGTGCAGAGATTCATTTTTTTCATGCCTGTACCTATAATGCAACATACTCTGGGATCAGTTTCAAACTCTAATGATTAACACGTGTTTATTCATTCCAAATGGAGCTATGGCTACAGTCCCTGCTGCACACATGTTATTAGGTTTGTTTTGTTGTTGTTATTATTTTTCCTCCCTAGGTTGATTCCGCCCAAGGATTAGAAGAAGCAACCAGCAATTAACTCCAGAAATCTTTGTCCTTTGTCTCTGAGGCACCTTTCTGCACTTGCCACTTACCTGTAAGGTGCATCCCCAGATCACCTTCCGGATGCCATGCAATAGTCACTGAAGTTCAACCTCATGCATTAAGCTTCACTCTGGACATGTGCTCCCACAACGTAATGACAGCCAACTAGTGGCAAATTTACCCTCACAGTCTCTAGGCAATGACGCACAGCAGAGAAGTAGAGATGGGAAAAAAAGCAGACTTTGATAGAGTCTAAAATATGGTAGGTGAACATTTAATGACACAAAGGCAGCCATTCTCAAAGAGGTTAGGAAAATTAGGGACATTGTTTATGTCAGCTAAAACAGGTCAAACACAGGATTGCATCATCAGTTTCTCCTGCTGGTACTCACCTACGCAGGAGACATCCCAGAGTCCCACGGTCAGGTTTGAGGGTAGAGGTGGGAATCTCCTTACCCAACACCCTCAGAATGGCCTCACTGTCAGCTCTACTCAGAGCCCCAGGGAGAGAGCTGCATTACCCAATATGCCAAAACACAGATAATTTGGAGCAAATTGTGATTTACTGAGGGATTACTTTTGGTTAAGTGGTTTTCCCTCCTCTCTAAACCCTATCCCAAGCCGAATCTCTGAGCTAAATGGCAGTTTCTGTAAATGCATCCGAGCAGTGGAGGTTAAAGAGCCACTGCGAAATTTATTTCATCCCTGAATTTACAGCTTTGTTAAGCAAAACTATATAAAAACCATGAAACGAAAGAGACTAAAAATAAAAAGGGAAAGACCAATAACAAACAAGCAAATCCAGCCAGCTCTTTTCCCTCGCCCAAGCTGAAATGAAGAAAGTAAGCGTGGCACAAATAACTATTTGTAATTTTTTCCAACTTTGATAGTCTATAAATGGGCATACATAAAGGACATGTGGATATCCTGGGGTTTTTGTTGTTGTTGTTGTTTGTTTGTTTGCGTTGATCTCTTGTCATTTACCTCTTCTGAACCTGAGGTCTGTCTGATAGAGCAATCAGTTTTAAGTCTTGAAAGAGAGTTAAGCAGTGATTGTAATTTGAAAAATAGTACCTAAGGCACTAGGAATGCAGAGTAAGTGCCAAGCTATACTCATTTAAAATCCTCTTTTATTTATCCCATTTCTCATGGTCTGCGTTGGAATAGAACCTCTTGTTTTCACAGGACACCTCGAGTCACCTGGTTCCAGGTAGTCGCAGCCTGAGACTCAAGCACAGCCATTACCAGCTCTCCTACCAGGATGGATTCATCCTGTATAAACTCTTCTGATTGTCTATAAATAGCATCACTTGTGAGGATTGTTGAAATAATTTGTTACTATAATTATAGTGACATTTCTAGCATGCTATGATCATATAAAACTGCAGATATAGAAGGATGCTATTTTGGAGTTATTTTTTTCCAACTCAGTTTGTGTTTTATGGAATGGAAGAAAAGATTAGGAATGTCACTTTTTCAGAGAATGGGATCAGCTGCATTATAATAGGACAGAACAATGATACACGAAAATCAAGGGTACTTCCTTAAGAAGAAAGGCAGCTAGCTACTTTAAAATGGACTTGGTTTTAGTTACAAAGAAAAAGAAAGAAAAGAAAAGAAAAGAAAAAATCCCCCCAAGTACAATTTCATAAATACGAGTGAAGTGAAGACATGTGATTGTATTATCCTAGCTGAGGGCCTTAGCCAAGACAAAGTCATTTTAATTTTTCATAGGCCTTTACATTTTTGATGACAACGTCTAAGTGGAGGAGTCACAAATGTCTGAAAAGGAAATATTTAGGATGGTTGTACTGTAAGAATCTTTGAAAAAGACAGTATGTTTTGAATTGACAAAATAGCTCCATTAGTTCCAAATGTTCAGCCAGTACCAATTAAACAAAATAAAGATTTTTTGAGAAAATGCTGTTTGCTGGTGAACAATCACACAGTGTGAGGACTGGGCCACAGTTACAGGTGCTTTTAAACTGCTTCTCAAGATTCTAAAACAGCATATGGTCTCTATATAAGTGATATTGATTGACAAAAGTATAAAGTGTCAACGTTTATTATATTTATTTCTTTAGCTTTATTGGGGTATGACTGACAAGTAAAATGGTAAGATATTTAGTGCATAAAATGTGATGATTTGGTATATGTATACATTGTAAAAGAATTCCAAAAATTGAGTTAATTAACCCACCCATCACCTCACATATTTACCTTTCAATTTTTATTTTTTGGTGAGAACCCTTAAGTTCTACTCTCTTAGCAAATTTCAGTTATACAATACCATGCTATCAACCATGGTCACCATGTTCTACATTAGATCCTCAAATCTCATCTACCTTATAACCAAAGATTTGTACAATTTAACCAACCTCTCCTCATTTCCCTACCCCCAGACCCCGGCAACCACTATTCTATTCTCTGTTTATATAAGTGATAACATGCAGTATTTGTCTCCAAATACTGAATGTTCTCCAGGTTCATCTATATTCTCAGGATTTCCTTCTTAAGGCTGAATAATATTCCATTGTATACATATATATGTACCACATTTTCTTTACCTATTCATCCACTGACAGACACTTTGGTTGTCTCTATACATTGGGTACTGTGAATAATGCTACAATGTGCAGATAATCGTCTTGAGATAATGGTTTTGTTTCCTTTGGGTATACACCCAGAAGTGGGATTGCTAGATCACATAGGAGTTCTATTTTTAACTTCTTGAGGAACCGCCATACTGTTTTGCACAGTGGCTGCACCATTTGACATTCCCACCAACAATGCACGAAGATTCCTTTTCTCTGTGTCCTCACCAGCATTTGATAGCTCCTATCTTTTTGATGACAGACATCCTAACAGGAGTGAGGTGATATCTCATTGTGGCTTTGATTTGTATTTTCATGTGCTTGTTGGCCACTTGTATGCTTCTTTGGAAAAATGCCCTTTCTATTTCTTTGCCCATTTCTGAATTGTTGTTGTTTAATTGTTGTTTGTTTTTTGCTATTGAGTTGTATGAGTTTGTTATATATTTTGGATATTACCCCTTATTGGATATGTAGTTTGCAAATATTTTCTCCCATTCAGTAGCTTGCCTTTTCATTTTGTCAATGATTTCCTTTTCTGTGTAGAAGTTTTCTAGTCCCATTTGATTTGGTCCCATTTAAAATTTTTGCTTTTGCTGCCTTTGCTTTTGGTGTCAATTCCAAAAAATCATTGCCAAGACAAAGTCAAGGAACTTATCACCTATGTTTTCTTCTAAGAGTTTTACATTTTCAGGTCTTATGTTCAAGTGTTTAATCCATTTTGAGCTGATTTTTTGTGTATGATGTGAAAGAGGGGTTCAAGTTCATATTTTTGCATGTGGATATCCAATTTTCCCAACACCATTTGTTGAAGAGACTATCTTTTCTGTACAGTATATTCTTGGCACCCTTATGAAAATTAAGTGACCATATATGTATGGGTTTATTTCTGAGCTCTTTATTCTTTTCCATCCATTCTGTGACTGTTTTTATGTCAGTATCATACTGTTTTGATTACTATGGCTTTGTAATATAGTTTGAAATCAGGAAGCATGATGCCTTCAACTTTGTTCTTTTTTCTCAAGATTTCTTTGACTATTCAGGGTCTATTGTGATTTCATACAAATTGTAAGGTTATTTTTTTCTATTTCTATGAAAAATGCCACTGGAATTTTGGTAGCGATTGCATTGAATCTGTAGATCATTTGGGTAGTATGGGCATTTTAAAAACATGAATTCTTCTGATCCATGAATGTGGAATATCTTTCTGTTTATGTCCTCTTCAGTTTCTTTCAAAAACGTTTTGGAGTTTTTGATGTACAGATCTTTCATCTCCTTGGTTAAATTTATTCTTAATTTTTATTCTTTTGATGCTATTGTAAATGAGATTGTTTTCTTTATTTCTGTTTGGGATTTGCACTGAGCCCAGGGGGCATAGCTGTGGGAAGTGTTTGCATACTCCTTTGAAAACTGCTTCTTTGTTTGTTTGTTTTGTTTAGTATGGTTCTGTAAATGCCAACCTGGATTGGCTATCATCCTAAGTGATTTGAGGGCCCATTCCTTGGGTGCAGGCCACAAAAGATGGAGTGCTAGATGTGAGGGCAAGTTCCTTCCAGGGAGAAGCTGAAGTCTTGCTTTTTCTTATGGAGTGAGCTGCAGGGAGGAGGTAGGGCAGGTCTTTTGGGATGCTGGGAGGACCGCACTCAGCACCTCAATGCAGGCTGATTAGAAGCTGGACCCTCAGGCAACAGCTAGAAAAGTATGCAGTCAATCCTCTTCCAGAGAGAAACTGGGAGATGGGCATTTTGCTTTCTCCCTCTGCGCTGTGAATAGTTCTGTGGGGCTTATGAATGCAAGCCCTGTAGGCTCTCGGAGTAGGTGATTTGGGGGTCTGCCCCTTGGTTGGATGCTTTAAAGTTGGAGTACTGTACGTGTGGTCCTAGCCCTTTGCTCATCAGGGAGAAGCTGGGATTTGGGGGTTTCTTCGGATTGTATGTCACTGAGACTAGGGAGTGGTTTGTGGCAAGGGCATGTCTCAGCGTTTCCTCCTCAGTTTGATGTGGATAATTTCTCTGTCATCCAATGTGTAGGAGTCACTCAACTACTTCTGGATCTCTTCCAGAAGGAATGGTCCATGTGCAGCTGTATATTCAGTGTATCTGTGGCAGGAGGAAAAGTCAGGAGCCTCCTATGTCACCATCTTGGTGATGTCACTCATGTCAAAGTTTATTTTAGTTGTAACTCCTCTTCTGAGTTCCCATGCTGAGACCTACTCTTTTGACCTGGCTGATGACCCCGCACAGCAAAATGGGAGTTGGCACTGTCTAGCTTTTTTTAGCACTGATCAGGGTTATAATTTTATTTATCTGTATGATCTTTTCTCCATATGTCTGTACTCTCCAGGAAGCTGGACATCCTGTTTGGTTTGTACCCAGTCTTATTAGCAGTCCCAGGTCAAGAAGAGCCGGACATATAGTAAGTTGACAAGAGTTGATGAATGAATGAATGATGGAATCAGATTAATGCTGGCTCTGAAATGTATAAGTTGTAAATTTGGGCAAGCATTTCAATTCTAAGAGCCTCAGATTCTTTATTTATAAAGTGGCTCGTTCGGCCAGGAAGTTCTCCAAGGTCCCCAGCCTTAAATTCCTTAAATGAATCCGTGGTGGGTGCCTCAGGGCCCTGCCATCACCTCTCTCTCTGGGAACCATCGGCTCAGCCCCCAGCTACCTCTCACCTGCTGCACCACCTTCCCCGGATGTAGCCATCTGTCCAGGGGTGGATCTGGAACCTAGCTGGGACGATCCCATTCTCTTCTCTAGGTATGTGGCTTTAGGCCTGGACACCTGCCAACCAGAGTCTGCTTTTGGCTGTGCTGTGACCTGTGGATTTGGGGACTTTGGGGTGGCCACCTCCTGCCCAGCGTGGACAGACAGGCAGAGTCAGAAGGTAGCGAGAAGAAAAAGAAGTCTACAGAGCAGAGCAGGCTTGCCAAGCGGAGAGTTCCGGCAATTCCCAGTTTCTCCCTGAAGCCTACAGCCTTCTAACCGCGGGTGCCTTAGGTTGGCTTGGGTACTGATAGTCAATTTCCCCTTTCCCCCTTTTTAGGATGAAAAGTAGCTCTAATTAGTTTGTTACTTGTATTCAGAGGCCCAGCTAAATATACACATACATTCTTCTCAATAATGAAAGTTCGTTTAATTGGACGTTGACTAGATTCATTGAATCCTCATTCAGAGAAACTCGTGCCCATTGTCTGCTGTGAGCAACATTTATCTGCACCTTGACTCACCGACTGTCTCTGGGACAATCTTTTGTGTTCTACACAGCAGGGACCCCATAAACTGGGAGATGAAGAGCCTTTGACCTGGGATGAGTAAATAATCCATTCTCAGCCCCACCTCTGAACAGGTTGGTCTTGCCGGCTGCTGTTGACCTTTGTGGTCATCCCCGCACACCTGCCTGTAATTTTCAGCCCTTCCTGCCCACCACTGCGGACGTCCCAGACCCTGGACAAGAGTCACCTCCCTGATAACATCAGCGCAAGCCCGTGTCTGCCCGTGGTCTCCTCTGAGCTGCCCTATCTTGTTGTCACACACATCCTGACTTTGTATTTCCCTTCCTGATCTCACTGAGAAATGAGTAATTGGGTTATGAGTTATCTAATTGCATTAGCCTCGTTATTCCTCAGAAATCTGAGTCCTGGATAGGCAGTGCTACAAAATGGATGAAGCCAGAAGACTCGGGTCCTACTGGTGACCATGATCTTGAGCAAATCTCAATCCTTCCTTATTCATAAGATTAGAGCCAATTGTGTGATTTCTGGGATGCTCCCACCTCTCCGCCTATACTAGTGTCTCTTTCCACGTTCCTCTCACTCCCTCCCCAGGCATCCTCCAGGACCTGAAGGTGTGGGGTCTTGTTTGTAGGCGGCTTTTCTCGCTATGGGTCTGTCAGTTCTTTGTAGATGTTTTAACATTTCAACTAAATGAGCTTTTTAAAGAAAAGAGGCTCCCAACAGACAGAGGGAAGACGGGGTGTGGGGAGCACAGCTCTTTGACCTGGAAGGTCTCAAGCACTCAGCTCCCCCTCTGTGTGCTGTTAGTGTTTGCCCACATTTTTTTCCCCTGTGTCCTTGACTGCCACCATCACTGGCCCTGGTTGTTTTTGCCTTACCAGATGTTAAGCGTTCCATGTTTCTTCTAGACCAGGATGCCTTCGTTTGACACACATGAAGCTTTCTCCTTCTGCTTGCTTCACATTCCAATGTTGAAATGTTTTTAATAATCATTTTTTTCTTTTAGTTGCCATCACAATCCCCACCTTGTTCTGTGAATGACATCCCTGAGCAGTAAATTAAGACTCTGGAGGGGCCGGCCCTGGGACTCCAAGGTAAAAATTTGGACACTGGAGGGTTTGTCTCATAATCTATGCTTCTGTTACCGGGCTGGCATGCATTCTGGTTGGAGAGTTTCAACCGAGGAGGTCAACGGACGAATCCGGACCAGCAGTCTCGGTCCTTGTGATAGTAAGGGAAGAACAGCAGACTAACACTTCAGGTATAAGCTCAAAGCAAAGTTTATTTAAAGCATAGGTACACTCTCGGAGGGAGAGCGGAGTGGCTTCTGTGAAGTGAAAGCAGCCCTGCCGCACAGGTTGTGCGAAGTTTATAAGGAGCGGAGGGGTTGGGTTGAGGTCTCGTGGTCAGGCTTCGTCATTTGAGTGACGGGTGACATTGCATGTGCCCCAGTTGTAACTTCCTTCTTATCACCCCTAATCCATTCGAAAAGCCCACTGGGTGGGGGTGGGACGGCTAAGCCGCAATGTAAATTTATTACAATGATGACATAATGAGGGTCAGGTTATTTCAAGTTATTGCCAGGTGTCTGCTGCGCCTGCACACCTCGGGGAGTTCCTCTTTGGTTGGGTTCTTCCTGTCTTCTCAGGATGTGCTGACCACAGCCTGTACCTCAGCCCCTCCTTGTCAAGACTGGCTGAGGCAGGCCCCTGGCCTTGAGTTTTTCACCCTTCCGTTCCCAAGCTGCTCATTTCTAGCTAACTACCTAACCTTTCCATCTTAATGAGGACGAAGTTAACCACTTGACCATACCTTTCTCTCCAGACGACAGACCTGCCCTTCACACATCAGTCAGATACAATAGCTCAGCTTCCAAAGCATGGCTGCCCTGCAGCGCTGGGTGACCAGAGAAAGGAGAATATCCACTAAAGTGTCTCACAGATACAATAGCTCAGCTTCCAAAGCATGGCTGTCCTGCAGCGCTGGGTGACCAGAGAAAGGAGAATATCCACTAAAGTGTCTCACAGTTTGGAATCATTTCCTTACTAGCATTATATTGGGGCCAATTTGGCATGACAGTGGTGCTTAAGATACTGAACCAAAAATGTTTATCGATTCTCCAGGGCTCTATCACAGCTCTATCTGCCGACTGAGATCTTCTATGAATTTCTCCACTTCTTTTCCCTCTGAGTTGAGATCATACCAAAGGAGAGACTGAAAATAAAGTAATTTAACCAAGTGGGAAAGAGGGTATTTTTCTTGTGACTGTTAGCTTGCAAAAACAAAATTGAAGATAACATAGGTTCATGCTATGTCCTGGGTAATGACAACAATCTAGTAACAGCCAAGAGAAGGCAACTTTATTGCTTTCTTGCAAACGAGCCAAAAACAATAGTTCATCAAGTTTCCGCTACACTCATAATGGAGCATTTTATGATCTTCTAAGGAGAAGTTTGAAGAAATACAAGACGTGTGCTTTGGATAAAAATGCCAATTTCTCTTAAAATCCTTAAATTTATTAGTCACACTTTCTTTCGCAATTCCAGACTAATTTCTTTGAGGCTAAGATCTTGACTAATTTGTTTGTTTCTTCTGTAACATAAAGGCCATGAAATTTACACTCAAAATGACCATTGTTTTGCACTGGGTGTTCTTGGCCTGTTATTTCCTACATAATCTTCACTATGGCTTTTGGGGACTGATTCATTTAGTCTTGGCACTTACTGAAGTTTTCTTGTCCTTTGCAGCTATAGAGATGCCTCAAGTTGGCAGGAAGGGAAGGGAAGTCTTTGTGCTGTTGAATACCAAAGTTGGCCTCTATTACAGAGCTGGAGGAATGCTTTTTGGAATGACATTGGAGACAGCCAAAAGAACATCGTGAAGACATTCTGATGTTGACGGAGAGAACTTCCCACGGTGTCATTGGTGGTTAGGCAGGCAGGCAGGGCAGCTATTGTCGTGCTTGGCTTAGACAGTATGTTTTGGAAGACAACCTAAGTGAAAAGGAAAGCCTCGATGTGATCAAGGCCTGAATGTTTGCCTATTACTCAGGCAGCCTTTGATGGAAGAATCGGTATTAAGAAGATTACCTTTTTGAATTACTTCCAATGTTGGGCTAGAGTCAGACAGCAGGGGACATCCACGAGGCCAGATAGGTGGGGTATAAAGCATCACAGCTAGATGAACCCCACAAAAGCCCATCCATAGACTAACTTCACTGCTATTGTCTCCACCTGAGGGTTGATGAGCCACTTGACAAGGAGATTCTTTCCAGAGTCATAGGTATAGTTACCGCCCTGCAGACCAACAATTCAGGACAGAGTACTGAACTAGGGTGAATCTGCAGGGTAGACTTCAATAGCATATTCCGGGCTTTCTTCTGGGAAGGAAGTGAGAGATTCTTAGAGCAGTAGGTGGGGAGAGATGTCAGGTCGAGGAAGGCTTGAGTAAGAGAGGTTAAAGAAAATCAGAAGTTTGGCCCTAGAAGGCTGAATGTGGCTGGAAACAGGAGAGAAAAGGGGAGAGCAGTGTCAAGGCATGGAGTCCTTCTGGAATCGAGACTTGGGTTCTTTACACCTGCCGCTTCCCCACTGGTCTAAGCCTGTCCCCCGGTGTCTGTGGTCCTACTCCATCCCCATGGCTTGGTTTGGCAGTGACCTGGATGAGGCAGGGAAAGTGGGAGAGAATAGTGGGGACGGTACAGAGCCTGGTGACAGCGCTGGCATTTGCCTCCTTTTGTGGAGGAGCTCAAAGCCAAACACGAAGCTCTAGCTTCTAGGCTCTCGTTGTCTGAACGAGCTGACTTGCTGCAGAGTAAACCCACAGATATGCCGAGTTTCCCAGCACAAACAGCTGGAGCAGTTTCCCAAGGGCTTGAGATCAGGGAGCAGTAAGAGTGCCTCTCTGTGTGTGTGTGTGTGCGCACGTGCGTGTGTGTGTGTGAAGGGGGCATGGAGGGAACCCATGGTGTCACAAACTCTCCGGTCAGAAAACCACCATTGTGTTTATTATCTTGCCAATTAGACCTGTGTAAGTGTGTGGTCAAGATATGGAAACACAGAAAAGATACAGTTCATTTGATCCCCTGTTGCTGTTCACTCTCTACCTGTAGAAGGAGAAAGTGTTATGGAGAACAAACCTGACTCCATATTGGATCTATTCCTTTAGCTCTAACCCTGTGCTTTGTTGCCTGAGCTTAGTCATGCTGGCTCTGCACCTTTTGTAAAAGAATGTTGTCTATAGCCTGAAATATACAGCGGGGGTCCCCAATCCCCGGGCCGTAGACCAGTAGTGGTCCATGGCCTGTTAGGAACCAGGCCGGACAGCATGAGGAGAGTGGTGGGCGAGCGAGCGAAGCTTCATCTGCTGCCCCCGCATCGCTCACGTTACTGCCTGAACCATCCCGACCCCGACCCCGACCCCGTCCATGGATATATTGTCTTCTACAAAACCTGTCCCTGGTGCCAGAAAGGTTGGGGACCGCTGGTACACAGGATAGCCCATTCTCAAGGCTCTGATCTTTAAAGGTATAACACTTTTCCATTCATAGAGAGATAAAAAGTTGCAGAATAGAGAATACCCTTTGTCTTGCTGGAGGTTTACAGAAACATTGTGACCAGACCTGTGTGAACAGCTGCAAGAACAAAGGGTTTCAAAACCAGGAAGTTGGCAACAACCAGCCACAGCCCCTCCCCTTTCAGTCTAAAAGAAGGCTGAATCCTAACTGGGTAAGATGGTTCTTTAGGACACTAGTCCACCATCTTCTCGGTCTGCTGGGTTTCTGAATAAAGTCACTCTTCCTTGTCCCAATACCTCATCTCTCGATTTATCAGCCTGTCGTGCGGCTAGCAGTATGAGCTTGGACTCAGTAACAAAAGGAGGTAAAAAGGCATGGAAAAGGATGACAGCTGCCCTGTGATACCCACAACCAAAGGGGTTTGGCCTTATTTTAATCCCAGAGATTTTTGAAACTTATCAAGGGAAAGAAACACTAAACTCCTTTTCTGGCATGTTAATGATAATATATGCTTGAAAAACTCATTATAACCATTAACATGAATAACTAGTGATTTAGAATTTGACTTAAAGAGTTAGGTTGCTACACTTGTGCTCTCTGGGTGTTTGAATACAATTATTTGAGGATTAAACTGAAAGACATCGATCAGTTCCAGAAATAAATAGCAGGCTTGCTTGCAAAGCTAAAATTGGAATGGAGAAATGAGAATTCTTGGGGAAAATGTCTGTTGTATGAATGAATCAATCAAAAGTGAGATATTCCACACCTAATTACAGGAAGATTTTAGCAAAGAAATTGAGGTTTTTAAGAAGATGAGAGAGCAATTTATGACTTTAAGAAACAGTTTTGCTTTTGTTTTGGTCTATAGGATTGAAGATGGGATTAAAGAGGTAAAAACTGTGTTTTTATTATTTAGTAACCTTCTTCATTTAGACAAAAACTGATGCTAGGCTACCTTTCTTGGTATAAAAGGAGTATCTAGGACCTATTTAAACATTATCTCAAATAGCAATTACATATTAAATTGAGACAAACCCACTGCATCATCCTTAGTTCCTAAAAAACAAATCCTTGGTAGTTTATATTGTACCTAGAAAAAAATGGAATTTATCATCAAAGCTAAACAAATCAGTAGCTATTTGCTACATTATAAAGATAACCTTGGATTTGATGGTGTTGCATATACTCTGGATCAGATGACTACACATATTTTTGGGAAAAAGAAAATCCTTTCAATTAAATCTTTTTCTACAGTGTAAATGCGTTTCTAGTGATTTAAGTCAGACCCTGAAGGCTGATTTTAATGTACTTTCATTAAGGATTTCATTGATGTATGAGCCTATGGTCCTTTGGGCTGAACTCCTGTCGGCTGAGATGTTAGTGAAACATCAAGCAAGGTGAACAAAACAGGCAGCTCACATGCAGTATTCTGCAGGTCTCACGAAAATAAAATCATCTCAGAGAAACTTAGAAATGTAACACCAAACAGAATGCGGGAGCCGTTTTCAAAAGCTTTTCTGCCTTTGGACTCACAGACCACCCAAAGGTCAGCAAGATTCTGATGTGCAGAGGAGAACATTAGGAAGTTCTGGGTCCGCTCATCCCTGGGAGACTAAAAACCTAACAAAAATTCAAACCGTTCAAACCATTTTCTAATATAAAAAAGAATCCAATCCATGCATGTTTGTAATTTCCATAAATTAGCCTTGCAGGCTAGCATGGTGTTTCATAACATTGTCGAGCTATGCATCATACAAATTAGACCAGAGCTCTGGCCAAGAACCGTTTTAAGGAAAATTACAGATCCTCTACCCTTTCTTGCACGCGGAGCTCATGGATCTTCTCTTTCTGCCTGGAATCACAAAGAGGAAACTGAACATTTTACCCAAAATATTATTGTAAAACAGTGGCACAAAGGCTCTTTCCAAGAGACAAGTCCTGCAGCAAACTTGGGCGAGGTCGGGGCAGAACGTCTGAATCGGGTGAAAGGCAGCGGCCAGGGCTTGGGCTCCGAAACAGTGGGCTGGATTTGCAAATCAGGTTTCAAACGAGCAGTGAGAAACAATTAGGGAGATCAGTGTATGAAAACAGCACCTGGGGCTACTGAGGTGGGAATGCAAAACTGTGCTGAGGATTCAACAACTCTTCTGACACAGTTGTTAGATACGGTGAAAGGTGACTCTTTTGTAATGCTGCCCACCTCCACCAGGAGCCCCAGCTGTTGTCAGGAAACCACCTCCTGAAGCTTCCACACCCTTCCCAGGTCCCTCCTGTCCCTTACTCCCCTTCCCACCTCCCTGCCTTTGCTCTACCCAGATTGCCTGCTCCACAGGCTTTTGTGTGTCTCCTAACAAGCAACCCGGATTCACTGCAGCCCGGCTGTGTGGGAGTCTTTGCTCTGCTTGAAGTGTATGGAATTCAGATTTTTAAGACCCAGGCACTTCCCTCAAGGGGTTTAAAATCTCCTCAGAATGAAAAGAAACAAATGTATAACAGATAACTAGAAACATAAGGCAATAAAATAGCCCAGTGCGTGGGAGTGATGTAGAAATGCAGAGAGCGCTCATCCCCTGGGAAGTCATGAGACATCCCGGAGGGCACTTAACCGTTTAACTGAGCCCTGGAGGACAAGCAATATTCAGATAGGTAGACTTCGATGGGCTGGGGCGTGGACTGGCAATTCCCACCGGGGCTCAGCAGCAGTAAAGGCCAGCAAGCAGGATGAAGGAGAGAGACGGGGAGGGGTGGAGATGGACGGGGTCAGGTGTCCAGAGCAGGGAGCCACTTAACGTGCGAGGCCAAAGCTTGTACAGGTTTGCATTTGGCTAGGTTACCCAGTAAGTGAGATGAAGATACTAGAGTGACGGGAAGTTTCAGGGATAATATGCAGGACCCAGTGCACAATGAAAATACGAGGTCCCTTGTTAAAAACGTGGGTGGGGGGGAGAGTTCCTTTGAATTCCTAAAATCGAAAGCTAATTTCTTCCCCCTGTGGTCTTTACCTTTTATGGGTGTTTGGTTTGCTGTTTCATATCATGCTTCCCTAGGCACAGGATACTCTCAGGGAAAGTGCAGTGCTCCCTGGGGGCCTGAGAAGCCCAGCCCACGACTCGGGGTGTGGTGAGGGGTGGTATTCTCTAGTGACCAAGTTTTCCCTCCTGCCAGCCGCTGGAACAGCGTGCCTTAGTGACGAAGTGGAACAAGGCATCGTCCCTTCCCGTGGTGCACGGCCCACGGCTCCAACCCAGGGCAGGTGGGTGACTGCACGCATCACCCCTGGATGTGCTGGGATCCTGGATGCAGCTGGGTGAGAGGCTCGCCTCTGCAGAGGTGCTGCCAGCCCGGGGCAGAGAGGGCCACGGCCATGGTACACTCTAGGATCCTGCCCTGAATCTAAGTCCCGGGTGGGCCCCAGGGAGCCAGCGTGCAGGGCTCTGGGAACCCATGAGGGAGACAGAAAGCTGCAGGGATATAGGCTCCAAGTCCCAGGGCACGCTGCTCGCACACGGTTAGGCCTGGAGAGGCCAGTGCCCTGATGGGGGAGGCTGGGGTCTGACACAGGGGTAACAATAGAGTGAGAAAGCGGGGAGGGGACTGCGGACCAAGGAGAATAAAAGTCAGGGCAGCTATCGGGTTTAGAGCTTGGGTAATACAGAAGATAGTGACACTCTGCTATAAAAAGGAAAATAAGCCAGAGTCAGTTTATTTAAGTTTTCTTTTTAGTTTTGGGTGAGGGGCGGCAAAGGTAAGAAGTATCATTTCGGACATCACAGCCTGAGGCTGAGAGCAGGTTCCTGGGACGAAGTGTCCACAGGCAGGTGGCCACCCACCAGGCGAGCTGGGGACAAGGTGGGGCTCAGGGGAAGGTTCAGGAGGAATTGCCCAGAGCGGGGCTTCCTGGAAGGCTCTCGGTGGAGTCTCGGTGGGGGGACGGTCCAGGAGGGGCCAGCACACGTCAGAGAGTGTGCTCGTGGGATGCCTGCCTTTAAAGGGGAGAGAGAGGGCGAGCAAAGAGGGGACTCCAACGTGATGCCGAGAGAGGAGGGAATTTTCAGAAGAAAGCCGCAGGAATCAACCCAGAAAATCTTGGAGAACAGGACAAAAAATAATTCTTCTTTGTAATTCCCAAAGATATAATTTCAGTGGCACAATTAACTGGTTTATGGAGTGAATAGGAATCACCCATGCAAATCAGGACATTCTGGGGCCGAGTCCAGTCTGGGACGGACAGTGTGAAAGAGGTTTTGGAGGCAGACAGTCGAGGTTCGGAGCTGCATTTGGACACTTCTAGTTGCCGACATAGGTGGCAGAGAAGATCATGCCAGGCAGGTGGAGGTGCGGGAGAGCACAAGGGACCCTCTGTCCAGCTGCTGGTAGATCGCTGCAGCGGGATGTGTGGAAGGGGACGGGGAGGGGCAGAGGTGGGCAAGGGCCAAGGAAAGACAGTTATTGAAGGGTCTATTGTAGGCCGATGACCCGAGGAGAACAGCAGAACTAGGGGGAAGTTTTGCCGCATGCCGAGAGCATCTGCCTGCTGCCCTGGTCCATGGATCCAAAGTGGATCCATGAAGTTCAAACCCGTGTTGTTCAAGGGTCTGTTTATATACATATACAGTGATAAACACATATCTATAAATACAGGTATCTATATGATAGAAAATAACTGTATTGATCAGTTGATCAATCGAGTATCTTTGATTTTGCTGCAGGTGACAGTTTTTTCAATAATAGCTTTATTAAGAAATTCACATACTCTAAACTTCACTCTTTTGAATGCTACAACTGTACAGTGTCTAATTTTAGAACGTTTTTGTCATTCCGAAAAGAAACCCTGTATCCATCAGGAGTCACCCCCCATTACTCTCCTACCTCAGCCCCAGAACATTATTCTCATTCTATTTCTAATATTTCCGTTTTCTAATTTCAAACATTAATCTAATTTCTACTTCTATTGATTAGTTTATTCAGGCCACTCCACACTAATGGAGTTATACAACAGGGGGCTTTCTGAGACCGGCTTCTTTCTCTGGGCATAATAATCATGGGCTCTACTTTTACAAGTAATAGTTTTGCCCCTTACTACCTAACACAGGTCACCACTTTTCCTAGCTTTGAAAACAATTTCCTCACCACTTCTCCAGCCTTTGCTAACAGTGTGCTTCCTGCTTTTCCATCTTCCACTCACCCATTGGTTCCAAAATCAATGCTGCACATGTTAGATTTTGGTTACATCAACATCCTACTTCTGGTACCAATTTCCACATCATTATTTATTACCAAAATAATGTTGTATCAAAGACATCAAACACCAGTGGCATGCGATAATAATCATTTAGTTGGTTTTTTTTTTCTGTACGCGGGCCTCTCACTGTTGTGGCCTCTCCCATTGCGGAGCACAGGCTCTGGACGCGCAGGCTCAGTGGCCATGGCTCACGGGCCCAGCCGCTCCGCGGCATGTGGGATCTTCCCGGACCGGGGCCCGAACCCGTGTCCCCTGCATTGGCAGGCGGACTCTCAACCACTGCGCCACCAGGGAAGCCCAAATCATTTAGTTTTGTTCATGAACCTGCAGGTCAGTTGGATGGTCCTTCTGGTCTCAGCTGGCTCACTTATGTACCTGCCGTCAGCTGTAGGTCAGAGAGCTCTGTTGGTCTCTCTTGGGGGCTGGCTCACTATAGGCTTGTCTGGCATGGCCTGGCTAGGGCCAGTGGGCTCTCTTTCATGTGGGCTCTTGTCCTCCAGCAGGCCGGCCTGGCTCCTTCACATAGTGACTGGGCAAGGTTCCAGGAAAGAGAGCAGAATCACATGAGGTCTCTGAAAGTCTGGGCTCAGAACTGGCACACAGACACTTCTGTTGTGTTCTATTTGAAAAAGCAAATCACAAGGCCAGCTCAGAATCAAGGGGTCGGGAAATAGACTCCCCCTCTTGATGGGAGGGGCTGAAAAGTTACATCATAAAGGGAGACCATTAATTGAGGCCATCATTGCCATCAATCCCAGCTGTTATTTCATCACGGACACCAAATAGCCAGAGCCAGTTCAGTCGGACAGCTGGAGTTCCATAGTTTTTCCCCAATTCAATTCAGCAAATATTTATCAAGTGCCTGTCGTTTGATAAACACTATGTGTGATCTTGAGGAGATAAAGGTGAAAGGACTTGGAATCTGTCCTCAAGGAGTTCATAGTCTAAAAAGGGAACTGGACATGTGAACCAGCATGTACAAGACAATGTTATAAATTCAGCAGTACGTTCAAGAAAGAAAATGAAGTGATACATTCCACTGGGGGATAAGGGAGTATCCTAGAGAAGATCGTAGGTAACTTGGGTCTTTGCAGGAGAACAGGAGGTTTCCTGGGAGACAAGGGGGTGACATGGATCAGTCAAAGGAGAGGGAAGAGTATGGACAAAGGTTAGAGGCATAAGTGCTTGTGGTGAGAATAGGGATTCCAAGTAGTTCAGAATCCTTGAAGTATCGGGTTGTGGGAAGGAGGAAGCAGGAGATAAGTGATGGAGGTAGATGATGAGGTAATGGTGTGAGCTGCTGGGGCTTCTCTCTAATGCTTAAGAATTATTTATTATCCTGGATGTAACTGGGAGCTGGTGAAGCAGATGAGTGGCAACATTTCTCTTAAGAAAGGCACCTAGCTTTTGGTACTTTTGATAACGAATGGACTGCAGAGAAGAGTAGAGGCTAGTCAAAAGGCTATTGGAATAGTCCGGTCCATTGAGGGAACAAAGATGTACCAAGACAATGGTGGTGGAAACAAAGGAGGAGATAAGATTTAAGGGAGGCGTAGGAAGCAGGACTTGATGATTTAGTGTGGAGGAGGATGAAGAAAAGGAAAAAGTGAGAATGATATCCAGGTCTATTATCCATTGCCTTGGTACCCGGAATTAAGGCTCCAACTTCTTACTCACCGGCCACGTGGCCCTAAGGTGATCTTTCGGAGGAGCAACTCATCAACCTAAAACCTCAATCCTATCAATCAATAGCCTACAGATATTCTTCAGACATTAACAATGTTAATGCTTTTTGTTTTGAGATAACTGTAGATTCACAGGCAGTTGTAAGAAATAACACAAGAGCTCCTGTGTACTTTTTATCCAGCGTCCCCCTCATGGTAACTAGACTGCACTGATGCTCTCTGCCAGCCGTATTCGGATTTCACCGGTTACATGCATTTATTTATCCGTGTATGTATTTAGTTTTATACAGTTTCATCCCGTGTGTAGATTTGTGACCACCACCACAGTCAAGATACAGAACAGTTCATCCCAGGTTTACCCCCGTTACCCTTTATAGCCCAGCTACTTCCCTCTCTTTCCTGCTCCTTGGTCTCTGGCAACTACTAATACGTTCCTCATTTCTGTAATTTTGTTATTTCAAGAATGTTATGTAAATGAATCATATAGTATCGAACCTTTCAATATTGACTTTAAAATTTGCATAATTTCCTTGAGATCTGTGTATCAATTGTTCCAAGTTCCTTTTTATTGCTGAGTGGTATTCCATGGCACAGATGGACCCCAGTTTATTAATTATTTCACCCACAGAAAGACCGCGGGTTGTTTTCAGGCTTTGGCTCTTAGGAATAAAGCTGCCACAGATATTTGTGTACAGATATTTATGTGAACATAAGTTTTGATTTCTCTGTAATGAACTTCTAGTAATACAATTTTTTGGTCTTATGGTAAAGCATGGGTTTAGTTTTATAAGAAACAGCCATATTCTTTTCCAGAGTGGCTATACGATTTTATCTTCCCATCAGTAATGCCTGAGGAATCCAGTTTCTCAGCGTCCTTGCAAGCATTTGGTATTTTTAATTTTAGTCATTTTAACAGTTGTGTGGTGATGTCTTGCTGTGGTTTTAATTTGCATTTCCCTAATGGCTACTGATGTGGAATATTCTTTCATGTGCTTATTTGCCATCTGTATATCCTCTTCAGTGAAGTGTCTGTTTATGTCTTTTTTTTTTTTTTTTTTTACTCTTAGCCTCTTGTGCATTTGTCTAACCAGAAAATAGTCTGAATTTTTTTTTTTTTTTTTTTTGCGATACGCGGGCCTCTCACTGTTGTGGTCTCTCCCGTTGCGGAGCACAGGTTCCGGACGCGCAGGCTCAGCGGCCATGGCTCACGGGCCCAGCCGCTCCGCGGCACGTGGGATCTTCCCGGACCGGGGCACGAACCCGTGTCCCCTGCATCGGCAGGCGGACTCTCAACCGCTGCGCCACCAGGGAAGCCCCAACAGTCTGAATTTTATCTTTATGTTTTCACTAAAGAGATTTTCCATGGGAAAGAATCAAAAGTCCCATTAAATCTCCAACCATTCTACTTAGATGGCTTACTTAGTATAAGTCATTTTATTGTTGAAACAAATGGGAACTGGTCCCGAAGACTAGTTTTCCCTCGAAGCCACTGGATGTTTCCCAGTATCCTGTGTTGCATACAGCTGCTGAAGGGTGACTCATTACTTAGACTGGTACTATGGGACTTGTGTTGAAGCAAAAAAGTCTGGCTTGAGGCCCAGCTAAAGCTTGTTATTTGTGCATCTCTAAAGGATACTGTTGGCCAGGCACTCAGGTGGTGCGCCAGGTAAGGAGCAGAAGATCATTGTACAGTGGTCTGTGTTTGATTGGAAACTGGAAAAATGTTCTCACTTATTGATAGAAAGGACCACCTTTCAGCACCTGATGCGCTTCCCCTCCTCTGGTGTATCCTGTGAAATGTGTCCTAGATTTACTATTTGTGTTTTTTACCCAATGAGTTCAAGAAGACGGACATACCTTTTATCTCTCTTAAATAAGTCATAACTGCTGGATCAGTATTTATAAAAATTTTCTAAACAAAATTAAGATCAAGCATATGTAAGTAGGTAATTTAGAGGAATAGGGAGAATTATCAAAGACCCTTGCTGGAAAGTGTAAGTGAAAATTTTCTCCACCTTCTCCCACAAACTTACAAGCATATCCATTTGTACAGATTTTCTCTCTAGCACAGAATATAACCAAAAGAATTCTGTAAGACCTTACAATTTAAGGAAACAAAAATAATTAAAAAAATACATGGAAGAATAATCATTTCCATTTTGGAAGTTCTGGGATTGCTGGCTCTATTAAGCATTTGTTCTTTGGAGAAGCCATCCTGGAACAGATCCAGGCATCTGCAGCAGGATGGTACTCTAACACGCCATCTCTCCACGTGGGTGGATGTGTGGCAGGCCCTACTGGTGGCATAATGACAATACCAGAGCGCGAGAGGTTGGGTAGAGGTGCGCACATAGGACCAGAGAACTCCGGAGCATTTATCTTCGCATCCAGCATGTATTCATCAAGCTCCTTCCATAGTCTAGCTCTGTGCTAAGTACCTGCAATCCACAAATTAAAAAATCCCAGCTCTCAAAAAGTTCAGAAACTCACATGGGAGAGGGGCAAATGATCATCTAATAGAAAGGGATATAATCAGTGTTAGGATGGCAGCAAGCACGTGGTATTAGTGACAGACAGAGGAGTTCTGATTCATCCCTATGGTGGTGATGGGGTAGGATGGACAAGGGACGACGTCCTGGAGGAGTTGAGCACTGAGATTGGTCTTGAGGGTGAAATAGGAATGTGCTCAGCAGACATAGTGGGGAGAGAAGATTGTGCCAGGCAGATGGAAGTGTGGGGGGAGAACAAGAGACTCTGCCCAACTGCTGGTAGTTTGCTATGGTGGGGTGTCTGGAAGGGGGAAGGGGTGAGGGCTGCCAAGGTGGGAAAGAGCCAAGGACAGACAGTTATTGAAGGGTTTGATGTAGGCCAATGACACGGAGAGAATGCATGACTAGGGGAAAGTTTTGCTGCATATGCTCAGAGCATTCGCTGGCTGCCCAGAGAAAGTGAAATCAGGAAGCCGATACATTGTGGTTCAGAGTGTTAATATATATATTTTACCATCAGATTGCTCCTCCGGAGCCCAGCCTATTCTCTGGACACTGGGCTACAAAGAGACTATGCTTTAAATGTCAGTGGACAGAGATTATCACCTGGCAGGGTCTGTACATAGGTCTGAACACTGAGTCATCACAACTGAGTGGGGAAGCTGATGGAGATGATGGGTGCTGATATCTTGTCCTCCCCATTCACAGGTGGTGGGAACCCCTCAGATGAATCCTGTCCTCGTCGATGTGTGTTATTTCTCCGCTAGGGGTGGGATAGAGTTTGAGATTGGAAAATTATGAAGGAGATTTAAATCATGACATAGGAGCCACAGCTGAAGTATACGGGAAGGTTTTATTGGGATAGATGAAGTCTCACAGGAGACATTGCTATTTTTAAGTACTAAAAGTGTTTTCCATGTAGGAGGAGGGATTTGACTTTTGCTGTACAGCTGTAGGTTGTACAATTGGATGAAGCTAAAGGAAAACGTGATTTAGTGCACAATAAAAATTATGATGCTTATCATTTGGTGAGTGACTCATACACACCAGATATTACGCTAGGATCTCCAATCCTTTCAACGACCTTGTAAGATAAATGTTTTCTTCCCCCTTGTGCAGCTGAGGGGCCTCAGGTGAATTCGAGACGCAAACCTATCTGTCTGACTCTTTTTCTGATACTTCAAGATTCTCTTGGGAAGAGCTAATCTGTAATGTTTTATTCCCCCCTGAGTGGAGCTATCTGAGGTGAAATGGACCACGTGCCAGGTAGATAGTTTCCAATCCACCCAGTGATCACTGCCATGGATATTGTAATGGGGATTCAAACATCCCTTGGGCTGTTGGACTATGTGGGCTTTAAAGCCCTGTTTAAATGAGAGCTTCTAGGATTCTGTGCCATTTTGTAAGCAAGTTGGATACTTACACTATATGACATGGGTGTTAGTTTCCTGTTGCTGCTGTAGCAAATTGCCATAGAATCAGTGGCTTAAAACAGCAAATGTTTTTCCTCTTACAGTTCTGGAACTCAGAGCCCACCTTCACTGGGCTAAAGTCAAGGTGTTGGTGGGGCTGGCTCCTTCTGGCAACTCTGAGCTCTGTCTCCTTGCCTTTATCCACTTCTAGTGGCCGCCAGTATTCCTTGGCTTGTGGTTTCTTCTTCCATCTGCAAAGGGTATCACTCTATTCTCTCCTTGCATCCTCACAACCCCTCTTCCTCTTCTGTAGTCACATTTCCCTCTGCTTTCCTCTTATAAGGACTCTTGTGATTTCATTGGGCCCACCCGATTAATTCAGAATAATCTTCCCATCTCAAGATCCTTCACTTGATCACATCTGCAAGTAAATGCCCCTTTGTCACATAAGGTAACTAACATTCACGGGTTGTGGGAATTAGGACATGAACATCTCTGGGAGGCTATTATCCAGCCTATTGCAGCCCGAACAGGCTAACACATGGACACAGTGAAGATGGTGAAATCTTCTCTGAAGGAATGAATTCCAATTCGTATACGTCCTACAGACACTCAGGACAGATCCCTTTAAAGTTGTTCTCTAGCACATGCATTGCCGATAAAACAAAGAACAGCTCCACAGGGGACCAAACGAAAAGCACTCTTACTTATCTTTTCTCACAAAGGATGACAGCATTTTAAAATTCAGATAAATAAAATATGTGCCCAGCATCAAAGTCTCTGGAGGCAGATGAAATACTAAAGTACAAAAATAACCAAGAAAAACTAATCACAAATCAGGCAAAAACCGAGTACTACCATTGTTTTGCATTAACCGAAACTGTCAAGCCCTCAGACCTAGGGGACCAGGGGAGGGAGGCACATACAGATAGAGAATTTAATATTAACACTGGAAAGGAGTTTGACACACAGCTGATCCAACTGGCAAAAGGAGCACATCTCAGAGTCCAACACCTGATAATAAATTATCACCTTACACAGATGCCAGACTTTCCCCAATCCCATTTTACACTGACTTCTCTGGGGAGCTATTTGAGCCCTCAAATACACCATATAGGAGTCTGGGAACGAGGCATTCATGCAACAAGAATCTGTTGACCTTCTAGGTAGGTAGGTGTTACCACATCAGACACTAAGGGAGATATAAAAATAAGTGGGACAGACTTCCCTGGTGGTGCAGTGGTTAAGAATCCGCCTGCCAATGCAGGGGACACGGGTTCGAGCCCTGGTCCGGGAAGATCCCACATGCCGCAGAGCTACTAAGCCCGTGAGCCACAACTACTGGAGGCTGCACGCCTAGAGCCTGTGCTCCCAACAAGAGAAGCCACCACAGTGAGAAAGCCAAGCTGGTTGTTCCTTTGCTGCCGTCGCCTCATGTCTGTAGGGTGTCCCCTGATGCTCTGGAGAGGCAGAAATTCTCATCCACCTTCACTTAAAGAATTAGTGCAGCAAAGATGGGTTAGGAAAAAAGTGGGGTTAGGACAGGAATTCCAACAGCCTGTGGCTTTTTACTGCAGAAATTCTAGCATCTGGGAGGGTGAAGGGAGGAAGCTGACCATAGCGCCTGTTGGTCCATTGACCTGAAGAAAGAGGGTTGCTCGCTTCAGTTCACTGCTACTCTACCTCTCATTGTCATTTAAAACATAGTTATAAGATTTGGGGGTTTTGTTCTGAATATTTTTGTTACCCAGGTTTACTATTTATTTAGTTTCTCTGTCCATTCTGGAAGTGATAGTTTTGGATGGATGAGAAACACTCCCCCCAAAGTACAGTCATGAAATTGAGGTTTTATACTTCTGTGCAAGTTCCTGAAAGTCTGAGAGATGCACGAGCTCAGCCTGGATGGGCACTTTAATGCAAAGTGGGGTGAGGGGAGGACTGCTTCCACAGCAACCACAGTGGGTGATGGTGTGGGGAGGGAGGAGACGATGTGAGAGTCTAGGAGAAGATCAGGGCTTGAACGGAATGTCCTGGAAGATGGCAGACGCCTACAGAATGGATGTCTAGTAAAAGCCGGGAAAGAGATGTACAGACGACCTCATGAGGGAAATTGCTGTTTGAAGGAAAAAGAAGGAAGGAGAAATAATAAGGATGGGAAAATGCTTGGTTTAAAAAGTTGATGTTTCTGGCGTGGGTAGAATTACTCAGTTAATTCCTCTAAAGTTTCAGAAGGCAACAACTGGCTGACAGTGAAGAGAGCAGATCTGTGAAGGGTCAACCAGGAGGAAGAGGGCAAATCACGAGACGGACAAAAGCTGATTCATCATCAGGACGAGGTTGGAAAGAGAAGTCAGTGACTGTCCACACTGGGGCATCCATCCTGGGAACTTTCATTATTCAAACACTGGCCTTGACTCACTCACATTTCAGTCATGATTCAGATTCCAGAGTTGAGAGAGTATAGAGTATAAAGTAACCTTTAACCATGGGGCAGTTTCTGACTTATTCTGGAGCTGAGATGGGCATTGACTTGGCAGCCATACTGATAAGTAGACCAAGGACAAGGCATGTTATTTGATCACGTTTACTAGAGGGGACATAGCTGGATGGACAGAAGCAAGGGTCTGTCGTAGACGCCTGACCTGACCTGGGGTGGAATCATGGGAGTGCACGCCAGAGTGAAGAGGGAGTTTTGCTTTGTTCTGAAACCTTTCTCTGGGAAGGAGTGAGAAATATCTATAGGTAGGCTGTGCAGCTGCACACCCACACTGCAGGTCTTCAGAGACCATTTTCTCATTAATAGTTTTCTCAGACTCACATATGAGCCCGGGCCCAGTGGAAGTGGTGCTTTGTGACCTCACGTGGCAGGGAAAGCTGCATTTGCTTCTGTGGCTCATAGTCAGTAAAGGATAGGCCTGTGAGGAAGGAACCAGAGACAGGAGAAACAATGAAAAGTATCTTTCTGAGATTTAGCCTTCCTTCCTCAGGATTGCCAAATTCTAAACAGTGCACATCATGGCAAAGATTATGAAAATGTATGACCATACACTAATTTGAAAAGATACATGCGCCCCAGTGTTCATAGCGCCACTATTTACAATAGCCAAGATATGGAAGCAACCTAGATGTCCATCAACAGATGAATGGATAAAGAAGATGTGGTGTATATATACAATGGAATATTACTCAGCCATAAAAAGAATGAAATTCTGCCCTTTGCAACAACATGGATAGACCTGGAGGGTATTATACTTAGTGAAATAGGACAGAGAAAGACAAATACTGTATGCTGTAACTTATATGTGGAATCTAAAAAATACAACAAATGAATGAATATAACAAAACAGAAACGAACAAGTGGTTACCACTGGGGAGAGGAAAGAAGGGAGAGGTAAGAGAGGAGTAAGGGATTAAGAGGTACAAACTACTGTGTATAAAGTAAATAAAGTACAAGGGTATATTTTTTTAAATCCTCTCTCTGTTGAATGTATGATTCAATATCATAAGAATGTAATGTTTTCCCAAGTCAATTTATGAATTCAGTTCAATCTCAAAAAAGGTATGACCAAGTATGCATAATTTCTAGATATCAAAACTATAACTGAAGATCAGTTATAGTTAAATCATGTCCTGATAGATCACAAAAATGCATTTTTAGTTACTCAGAAAATGAGAGTACACCAGCAGTCTTATTTCCCAGGAGATGAGACAATCCACCCCTGCTTTGACAACCCACCCCTGCTTTCAGAAAAACTGCAAATCCAAGAGCTATGTTTGTCTCAGGAGCTAACTCTGATTCCCATAGCAGAAGTGGCTTGGATCTGAGTGGCCCAAGAGGATGAGGGGGAGCTGCGTAACAAACCCAGGAATACGCTTCCCATAGCCCAGCAGAGAAAAGTGGGGACAGAACAGACATTACGCTTACGGATCCTTCCTGAAGCCTGAAGGAACGATGAGAGAGAAGCTGAGGATAGGGCTGGAGATATGTATAGAAAATGTAGCGTTGGCGAACTATACAGCAACAAGGAACTTGGGATAAAATCAAAAAGGATGAATAATACGTGATACAGAAGGATGATGTGAAATTTTTTGTACAGTTGGGGAACCTCCTTGTTGAGATTCCAATGAGTCTTTGAAGAGAGAAAGAATTACATTTCTAATTTGTGGCAAGTGAACCCAGATTCTATTGGAACCTTCTTCATATTAGAGAAGGTTTTGAAGATCAGGGAATGCTGGAGGCATCCCTGGGTCAGGAATGACTCAAAATCTAGTCCCAGCTTTTTTGTTCAAAAATCATTAATACACTTGTGCTCATTAATTGACACAAGGTGGGCACAAAACTTCGATTGTCTAAAACGAAGATATATGAGAGGGGATAAGAAAGCATATTATAATGCCCTGGAATGAAAAGAAAAGGTTGATTTTAGGAACAGATGAGGTTCTATATATTAGTTGGCACCTGATAGAAGAAGAAACATGTGACTGATTTCTACTCATAGCAAATTGATATGAGGGAGATGCCCATAAGAGGAAGCAAATCTCATGGAAAAACTAGAAGAAAATACCATTGTAAATGTCAGCCAAGCAGCCAGTGCCCTGAAAGCAATATTGGGGGCATAAGGAAGCGCCCTTTCTGTGGAAGCCTGTTTATTTTGTACTTTATGGGTAATGGGACTTCTTGAACATTTTTGTTTAGAATCACAAACCTTGAAAATCTGTCCCTACTACCACCACCGTCCCCCATCCCCCCAAATAAACATTGATATTACAGGAGGAAATAAGTAAATGTCTTTATTAGACCTTTCTGTGCTAAAGCTTTCATTTCATTTTGAATAACCATAAAGAGTGATCCATACAACCGGACCAATTTCTTCTAAGCTCAAAGGCAGGTGAAGGATGAGAATAATGTAAGATTCTAAAATAAGACAAAGGCAATAAAAATATGAGCAGTGGAAAGCAATTCAGGGAGCAGTAGCGGCAGCTTTCAGAACGACACACGGGAGGCCCCAAAGTGTACAAGAAAAGAAAGCAGGCGGGCAGATGGCTTAGTCAGCTCAGCGGTGACAGTGGGACAGAACTGAGGTCCTGAACAAGTACTTCTGAGAACTAGCAAATAGCTTTTTCTGCATGGAGGTTCCTGAGCTTATGACATCTATTTCTAAACGGACACAGTGTTGGCTAGTAAGAAAAATTTAGCCTAATGAGGGGACAGGTGACACCTAACCTAAATGCTGAGTGGAGGGCCAGAAATAGCTTACTTACTGAGTCTGAATCAAAAGAAGCATATGATAGGAAAAGTCATCCCCCTTCCAACCTCCCAAGCCATATAAGTATATAGGTTGCTATTAAAGTTTGTACATATGAGAAAAAGATAGATAGATAATAGGTAGGTAGCTAGATAGAGATATAGATGCATGAATGGAGAGATGGATGGATGGATGGATGGATGGATGGATATATACATACATACATATGATATACACGAATTTTATAGTTAATAAATAGTCATTAACATTCTAATATCAACTGAGTGAATGGGAAATTTGTGGAAGAATATGGCTCTGCATCCTTTGGATTCATCAGCTGGATAATTGGTGAAGATCCCATAGAGAAAAATCAGGAGCACACGTAGGTCAGCCCAGGATAGAGTGGTTAGAGGGAGCGGGGGAGACGCACCAACCTTGATTGTGCAGCTTTGGGTAACTGAATAAGAGCGTTGTCAGAGAGGAAGATGGAAGGTTCTCAAAAATAGATGACATATGTTTAACTGTCGGTGTCTAAAGTCAGTTAAACAAAATCCAGGATGTGCAAGATTGAGTGTGAGGAGAATGAGAATGAAAAGGAAATGCTATAGAAGAGGGGCCTGCTGCAATGCTAGGACGTTAGACCCAAACTGGGGAAGTATATTCATTACCCAAAGCATATGGATCCTAGTAGTAGACCCAGCATTTGCATAGCACTGGATCCACCCAGCATCTATGGGGTGAAAACCCCCCACTCTGTGTGCAGTGCTCTCCAGACCCTGCGTCTGCATCTCGGCATTAGTGCCGTAGAGGGTATCTTAGCCCACAATCCACCTTGGTATATTCCATTTACACCACATGGAGAAATAAAATGTATTTCTAATTGGCTTTCTAATAAGTACTAATTAGTTCAGGCCTTTGTGATCCATAAAGAGATAAAGAATGAGCTTGCATCCTTCCATCAAAGCCCTAAAGCTGCAGCTGGCACAGTGTCATGCTGCTTTCTCTGCTGATCTTTGGGAAGGAATTGAAATTACCTCCATGAAAAATCTCATTTAGTTTTTGCTAATATGTATTAAAATCGTAGAGGTGAAACAGTGCAAGCAACTGTGACAGAGTTCCCAGGAGTGGTCTGAGGGGACCAGTTTGGGGCAACATTAGGACAATAACTAACTCTTCCCGGAAGTAACATTTAAACTAGGTTTTAAGTTGCGACCATCGTGCAGCCTCAGCCATTTCAGTACATCTTTGTATTGAAGGACTCTGAAGGTGATACCTAAGAGTTCAAAGTCAAAGGAAGAAAGTGAGCGCATCATATTGGCTATTATGGATGAATGGGTTTAAGTTGGACTGGAGGAGATATGGGTCTTCATAGCTATAGGCTTCAAAAGGATCTTCTAGCTGAAGAGGTGGTGTGAACACCACAGAGAAGGAGTCCAGGACCAACGGAAAGACTTCAAAAAGCAGGCTGCTGGGGCCACTGTCCTTGTGCTTATATTAAGCACTGGTCCAACTCCACCAAAGTTAGGAAAATTGACCCCAAGTACCTTCTCCACTAAGTGAGTCATGGAGATACTCTCACAGTTTGCAGTGCATGAAAACTCCCTGGGAAGCAGCTGAGACAGTCTTTCTCTTGCTTCTGCTTTTACCTGGGTCTTAGGAAATGTCCCAAGTTATCCCCACAGCAGTTTCCATAACACAACATTTCCTCAAGGCTATTCTAGGGCTGTCCACTTCCCATTTCCTGTGTAAGGTCATGTTCTTAAAGAAACAGTAACAATGATGCCTTGTGCCACTGTTTGTTGTGATTCAAAAGAAGTATTTAGAAATCATTTGTGATGTAGTAACAAAATCTAATGCATTTTGTTTTTAATGCATTTTGTAGTAACAAAATCTAATGCATCCTGTAATCAGACCTTTCTGGAAGGGGACATAGTATATAGGCTATGTATAACATAGTGCTTAAGCTTTAAGTCCAATGTGTTAAAATAAAATAAATCTGTAAGTTAAAGGCTGCTGTGGTGAGGGGCAGAAGAAAAGATAAAAAGAAAGGTCATGCAAAGATTGTGGGACTTTTGTACTGAAAAATGAAAAGTCAATCTAAGAGAAAAATCTAAGAGAAAAATCTAAGAGAAAAAGAAACCCACATAAATGAAGGACATCTGAGGGAGGGGACTAAGAAAATAAAATATTTTCACAGTAAAATTTTAGATTCCTAGGAACGAGAAGAGATAAGCAGAGAAGGAGGGTAGGAATTCGGGGTTGTATACAGGTGGAGCAGGAAATTATTTCAGCCTAAACTAAAGTCAGAGTGGAAGTGAAAAAGAAAGCACTCAATTTGTAAGGTTTCTGTTCAGGAAGTGGAGCCAGGGTCCCATGGGAACGAGCGTGGCCGAGGAGGAAATGGAGAAATGATAGATGATTCCAGGCCCTAGAGTTGGGGAGGCGAGGAGGTGTTATTGACAGTCAAGAAGGAGACCAAGGCGTCTTAAAAAGGAAACAAACAGGGTTCATTTTTAGATTGGTTATTTGATGTATGAGGAGAAACATTTAAAAGTCAAGACCTGAGGGAGGATGTGTCTAGGAAATAGAGGGCAGAGGGAATCGAGACACCCAGGGGACGACTCCACTTACTCCACTCAAGGAGAAGAAACGTCTTAAGGGCCGAATTTAGCAGCAGGTGAAAACATGAAGAACGTGAGCACGATTGCCTGAGAGTTTATGAGATGGATTCATGGTCCTGACTTTACTGTTTCCTGTGCATCCACACCTGTATGTCTTTCCGTGCATTTGTCTGAATCACGAAGCATGTAGAATCTGCTTTTTATAGATTGAAAGAATGAACTTTTGGAGATTATGGTAAAGAGAGGATTTGGGAGGGGGGATGGGGAAAGCTCTTGAATAAAGCAAAGGATAAAAGTCAGAATTCTTATGTATCAAAGTGAATGAAACTTTATAAATAACTAGAAGGAAGGGAGAATAGAGGGCAGATAAGATTTTGACAAGATGAACACAAGACTGATTTTGAAAATACAGAGGAAGTAGCAAAAACACTGTGACGGGGCCAGGATGTGAGGCAATGGAAGGAGAGCGGGGGGATTGAGGGGTGGTAAGGGACAGAGGAAAAGACAAGTGTTCCGGAAGAAATTGGGAGAAATGTCTAGGGAATCAGAGGCAAATGCTTGGGATAAATGACACCCAGATGGCCGGGGCCACCTGTCCTTTTCCTAGAGAAACAAAGGCAGCCCCAACCCTATTCTTTTCAGCAGTTAAAGGCAATATCAGTGCGTGAAGATCCCACAAGAAGGGAAGTTTCTGATGCTAATTTGTGCACTAGGGTTAGAGGTTAAGATGGGCAGGGAACTGACAAATGAAGTAATCAATAACCTAGAAGTGAACACAATATACGGCTTGAAGAGCCAAAGATGCACCACGCTACTGCTGAAGCTGCATCCAAAGTTGTTAAGATTGAAGAAAAGAACCATATGGGACTCATGGTGTGGGCTTGGGAAACCTGGAATCCAAGTAGGTGCCATGGCTACTGATCCAGAGACAGAGAAGCAAGTTTTAAAGAACACCAGCGTGCACGTGCGTGCGCACACACACACACACACACACACGTGCGCGTGTGCACATGGAAATAATTAGCAGGTGGGTACCTGTAGGCAGTGATTTCTTGGATAGTATTCACTTTCTACTTTTGTGCTTTTGCATTATTTTAAATTTGAATTGCTTTGTAATCAGAAAAAATATGTATTTCTTTTTATCATTAAGAAAGCCAGCTAACTTTGAAAACCAAGCCAAATGAAGGATTAAGCCATCTTAATGCCCTAGTATGTAAGCAGTTAATCCTTGAAAAAATCTCTTTTAATGTCGTTCCATAAGCGGTAAGGGTGTTTTTGCCAGTAGGTGAGAACTTTAAGGCAAGGTGACTTCAAAATGCGAAGAACAATTGCCATTTCTTTCTTTCTTTCTTTCTTTTTTTTTGCGTTACGCGGGCCTCTCACTGTTGTGGCCTCTCCCGCTGTGGAACACAGGCTCCGGACGCGCAAGCTCAGCGGCCATGGCTCACAGGCCCAGCCGCTCCGCGGCATGTGGGATCTTCCCGGACCGGGGCACGAACCCGTGTCCCCTGCATCGGCAGGCGGACTCTCAACCACTGCGCCATCAGGGAAGCCCGCCATTTATTTTTTTAAGCACTCGATAGATACTTGTTGGATAGAGTGGAATTGTGAATAGAGTTGAATTTTGCAGGTACATATTCTACAGAGAGGTAAGATCTGATCTCTGCTGCTGGAAAATCTCACGGAAGCTCTTCTGTTTGGGGGAAGTTAATGGTTCTTTGAGGCAGGCCTCCATGACAAACTCCTCTTCCGGAAGCTCTCTTTGTGTGACCTCTAAGCAAACATACCTTCTGGTTTTCTAGGCCAGACTCAGTTTCATACCTATCATCAAATCATCCCCCAAACCATAGGAATGTCCCAGCAATTTCAGCGTTTCTGACTTCTGAACTGTATCTGACTCAGACATCTCTGAGAAATGGGAAGGAACACCAAGGCCTCTGTGGGGTCCCATGTTTGATGCTCTGGTTGGAGAGCACGGAGCCAGACATCGAATGTCAACCTGCCACCTTGGTCTCCCGGCTCCCTCACCTGCTTCCCGAGATTCCGAACAGGGTTAGACAGAGTCCTCACCATTAACACGTGTGCTTTATGCAGAGGTAATACAATTCCCTCTTTTGGCAGAGGGAGGAGGCCTGCTACAACCGGCTGACGACCTTTATGACTGAGCCAACGGCCTTTGAGTGGGTGAAGGACTCTGTGAAGTCGGATCAAAAAGGCAGAAATAAGGAGTCTCCTCTTTTTATTCATGTGAAGGGATTTCAAAAAGGACCCAGGTCCTCTTATTTGTGCCTCCCATTTCTTTGAGCCTATGTGGGACTGAATGGGGCTCCTTCCTGCTCCAGGTGGCAGGGGTGCTGCCATCACCAGGAAGATGCTTCTGCGGATGCTTGGTCTACACATTGCGAGTGGTCCATGTGAGCCAGACGGAGATAAGGCGGCTCTGGTCTCCCCACCATAGTGACTTCCCTACACCTGTATGTCTTCTTTCCCTTGTGCCTGTGTGTGTTTTCCTGCTCATCTCCATAAATAAAATGTGCTTTCTCAGCTGTATAGCTGCTTCCCCTGATTAACTCCTTCCCTGGTCTCTCTGTAATGGTGTTTCTTCTTTAACTTAAAACAGGCAGGCTTCTGCATTTTGAGTTGAGTTAATGGGGAATGGAAGGGAGTTCGCCCCGTGTCCATGGGCTCTCCGAGACCCCCCCAAGCCCCCTCACAAGCAGCTTCCATTTTCAGGTGATTTCTCTGGATTTTGTTTACGCCTCACCAAGGTGGAATCTTTCACATGCCAGTCAGAATTTCATGAACCAGCCCACACTGGGTTGGATTTTAAGTAACACCTTGCAAGGCATCCGGGAGCTTCTGGCTATCATTCCTGCCCTCAGAGCCGGGCTGGTCCTTTGCCACCCTCGGAAGAACAAAGCGTTACATCTGCTTTCCTTGCCTGGCAAGGCGGCTCTCCCCATCTCACCGCGAGCTTTATTATCCACTGGTCTTCCTCTAACCCTTACACACAATAGCTTGCATCTATTTAAGTATCCAGATCCCTTTGGAAACAAAGCCTTCTTCTGACACACACGAAAAGGATTTTCAGGCAGCAGATCTGCAGGTAGTAATTTTAATAGCCACTAATGTGAATGAATAATTCTAACAACCTCATTTCAGATGTGTCATCGGGACACTGCCGAGGGTTGCCATGGCGGCTCTATTTTATTGCTCACAGCTGTGCAAACTCATTTTGGCCAGCAGAATTCTCCTGTCTAACCTCTCCTCTCATTGGTTTTGGTTTGTACAGTCTCAGGCAGTGTGGATTGAAAAAAAAAAAAAAAAAGAAAACCCTTAAGGGAAAGTTGTATTGTGTTCTCAAGACTCCAAGTAAATAAGTACACGCTATTGATAGGTGACAGTAGGGATCCTGGTGCTTTTGATAAGAACTATGCACTTTATATTCATGAAATTAAATCATTGCTCTGGCACATTTATCAATATCAATGTTCAAATTATAATTTGTCGATAATTCCAAAGCACCTTCTTTAAGTGCTCTGGGGAATAAACAATATTCCTTAATGAACTGTCTTAAGTATCATTGCCTCCTACAAGATTCCCAAAAGTGCATTAATTAATTCATCATCTCAGGCCTGTAACCAAGAGCAGACCCATGAATGTTTAGCTAACTGTGCATAGAATGTTCCAGGGAGCTGCATGAGCACAGGGTAACTCCATGGAAATCCAACCTGTCTTGTCCTGAGGGAGCTCACAGCTGGGCAGGTAAGATTCGTACCTTAATAACCGTAATAGGATACTAAACAGAACTCCATTTATGAATCACCGGCTAATTTCCTGGCCTATGACAGCGTTTTAGATACACCTTCTTGCTGAATCCTCACAGCATTCCTATAAGGCTGTCATGCTGGTGGTTAAAACATGGCCACAATTTCTTTGACACTCCCTTTGAGAGGCAGGGTCTATATCCTCTCCCTTAGAGTCTGGGCATGCTTGTGACTGAATTGACGGGTAGAAAGAACACAGCATAAATGACACTAAGTGACTTCCGAGGTGTCTTAAAAGGCCATGCACCTTCTGCCTTGGTCTCTAGAACAATTGCCCTTCGAGCCTACAGCCATCATGTTAGAGGTTGGACACCCTGGGGCCGCTATGCTGTGAGGAAGCCCAAGGCATGTCTAGGTGCTCCTAGTGACAGCGCCAGCAAGTCGGGTGCCAGATACTTGAGACGTCAAGCTTCCAGGTGATTCCTGCAGTAGATTCCATCTTCCCAGCTGAGGTCCCAGACCCTGTGAAGCAGAGACCAGCCATCTTCTCCATGGCTTGACCGAATTCCTGATCTACAGACTCCATGGGCATAATAAAATTGTTGCTGTCTTATCCCTAACTTTTGGGGTGGTTTGTTTTGCTGTGATAGGTAACCAGAACACTAGGGACACTTAGAAGTTAAGCATCTTGGCTAATGTCACATAGTAAGTAAGCAGGCCAGGTCTGTTTGTTGCCACTGCTCAAGATCTTTTTACCATCAATTTATAAGTGCCACGGGAGACGTCTATAAATGGTGTTATGAAAACATGAGAAGCAACTATTTTTCTTTCTGTTCAGGGTCATTACTGTGGACTCGTGGGGGGCTTGAGAATCCTAAATTCAGAAAAGCTATATAGAATGTGTGATCTTTAATTAGAGTCTGTTTTTAAAATCCACCTCTAGGTTCTTACCAAATTTTCATGTATCTGATTTGAAAAGAAGCCAACTCATTGACTTTCACTTTCATGTGAACCGATATGGCCTGGAACTCATAGGAACCCCTCAAGTTCTGTTGTCCTGCCATTGCTCCGTTGGAAGCCAAGCACAGGAAAGCCTTAACAGCTTTCCTTCTTCCTTGCCATTTAAATGTTGTCTTCTCAGTTCATTAAAAAAAGCTCTAAGGCTTTACAAACCTTGTTTAGGTCTCAGGACTGCAGGAGAGATGAAAATCTGAAGAAGTTAGACACTCCGACCATTCTGCCAGGGATGCAAAGTCTGTCTCCACGGTGAGGCCCACTCAGAAGGCCCAGTAAACCCAGACTCACTCTGCTGCTCCACACAGGCCTGGACAAAAAGGTAAGGCCAACCTCATACCCACTTAGAGGTTTGCAGGACTGAGGGAAATGCTTGATGAAACTGGGATAATTTAATAAAAACCTCAAGCCTCCTTGGAGCTGAACTCTAGGCAATATATATATATATATATATATATATATATATATATATATATATATGCACTTTGAAAACTCTTACAGGAAGGATTGACATTTTACATCAACTCCATTTTCCTGGAACAAATGGACTAACTTTGTGGGGCATTCTTCATAATGAGAGGTCTTAATTCAAGGTCACAGGTAAGAGAATTGCTTATGCAATTAGTCACCAAATGCATCTAGAAGCCTTGGGGAATAAGGGACTTTCTTGCTGAGGAGACTTATTTTTTAACTGTATAATTATAATGTCTCTTATCAGCTTCTCTGTGGATTCGGTGTCCACAAAGACAGACTGTGGGGAAAAAATTATAAGGGAACAAATGTCCCACCAGATGACAGTGCCCTGTTGGTAGTAGCATTCGGGAGACTCAGGTGGAGAAACAGAGCAGGTGTGTTTTGTCCACCGTGTTTGCTCAGCACCTCCTGGGTGGGACCCCGTGGTGTATCACATGGGGCTTTGAAGCTGCCTCCCACACGTGGTGCTGTGGAGATGGTGAAGGAGGATTCTAGAATACCTGAATGCTTCTCTGGAGCCCCAGGGTCTGCATTCTGCCTCTCAGGCTATTACATTTCATCTGAAAGTCCTGTCTCTGTTTTCTGTCTTTTTTTTTCAATTGAAATATATCTGATGTACAATATTATATAACTTGCAGGTATACAATATTATATAACTTACAGGTTCACGATATAGTGATTCATATAATATACTCCATTTATAGTTAGTATAAAATATTGGTTATATTCCCTGTGTTGTACAATATATTCTATAGCTTATTTTATACCTAATAGTTTGTACTTCTTAATCCCCTACCCTTATCTTGCCCCTCCCTCCTCCCCACTGGTAACCACTAGTTTGTTTTCTGTATCTGTGAGCCTGCTTCTTTTGCGTTATATTCACTAGTTTGTTGTATTTTTTTAGATTCCACATATAAGTGATATCATACAGTATTTGTCTTTCTCTGTCTGACTTACTTCACTTAACATACTGTCCTCCAAGTCCATCCATGTTGCTGCAAATGGCAGAATTCCATTCTTTTTTATGGCTGACTAGTATATATACATATATATATATATATGTGTATATATACACACATATATATATATATATATATATGTGTGTGTATATATATACACATATATATACACCACATCTTCTTTATCCATTCGACTGGGAAAGTCCCATCTCTTGAACTGCCCTGGGCAGGCTGATGGATCCTGCTGGCCGCTTTCCAACATGGTAGGTTCTATGACACCAGCAAGTAACATGACATTGAAATGTAACCTGCTGGGAGGGACCCCGAGACCCTGCAATGTCATCCTTGTGAGTGTGGCAAGCTGGCAAGAGACTGGGCATAAACACTTCTTAACTGACCCTTGACTGTTGTTATGATGCAGGGTTTTCATATAGAAAGGAAAAAAATGCCACTGTACTTTAATAAAAATCGAGCGTGACATTAAATATTGCCAGTTAAATTGTTTTTCTATGGGGCTGTCTTCTGCATGGGGTTTGTGGTATAATTCTTCGCATGTTATAAAAGTACATAATCCCTTTTGACAAATATAGATACACGTATTTCCCCACTAGCAATAAGTGGATTAGATGATATTTCAGATCTAGACAACCCTAATTAAATTACTCCTAACTTTACTGGCCTCTGTGGATTGATCCCTCTTGACCTTCACAGCCCATCAGAATAAATGGAAAGAAAGCATTCTAATATTTTTTCACATTAAAACTTCTACGTGAGCCTTCAGATCTGTAGACTGCATATATATATCAAACTGCAACCAGCAAGTGTTTGCTTGTTCTTTATGTGTTTTTTCTTTTTAAACCTGTGGTAGTATATATTAGCATTATGTCAGGAAATAGGTTAGATTACTGCAAAGAAAGGTCATTTAAATTACATTTTTAATGTTTCCACGTTCATTTAAGAAAGAAAAAAATAATATTTTAAAAGCAAGTATCCTTTCTCAAGACAGGATTCTAAATGTATGTTTATGCCTTTATCTTTTTAACAGTACAGGATAAAAGTACCATGGGACATAACGAACAAAAGGCATTTTCTTTAAATGGGCAAAGTAGTGGACATTTTCGCTACGACACCATGCACTAGAAATGGTCCTTCATGTGAAAGGAACCTTTTTTGCTCCTTATGAGGCGTCTTTGTAGTAAATACTGTAAGAAAACACTTTTTGCCATTTGTGAAAAGGCAATGTTTATGTTACATTTTTTTGGAAAAAGGTTTGTATACTTCATTCTGTTTGTTTAGAAAACAGAATTTCATGGCAAGATAACTGATGTGCCCTTTGAAAAATAAGTATCAAATTAAAAAATTATGAGTAACATAGACAATTGGAACTAACAAGTTTTTCTTCTTTTTCCTTCTTTCTCTGCTTTTCCTTTTCTCTGCCTTATATAAGACAATTTATGATTTTCCAAAATTAGCCAACTTTCCTCGAGCATTTCAAATACAATCTTGTTTGTGAATATTTACATACAAAGTCTTCAGGGTTACCCCTATTATGTAATTCAAAGTGCTACGCCCACAGTGGGAATAATACTGTAAACTTCTCATCTGATAGGAATAGCCATGTATATTAAGCAACTAGAAGCAAGATTTAGTCTCACTCAGTTGTTTTCTTTTTGCATTCTCCACAGTGGTTAGTACAAAGCTTTACACATAGGAGGTACTCAACAAATATTTGAATTAACTTGGACTATGGCATTGACCGATATGATGGGTGATTGGTACTTCTTAATTATAGCAATATATAAACACAACGCAAAACAATTATCTGATGGCCTGGTGATTTTGTTGTTTTGCTGAGTAAATATTCGTCTATCTGATTAATCACATGGCCTTTTTGATGCAGATATATAATCATCTTCATCATCCGCCTGATGGTACCTGACATGCAGGGGCATTTTGATGGGGTTTTGGCGTCACCATTAGGTACTGGGTTTCTTTATCTCTAGTCTTCTAAGGGTACATTTCCTAATCCTGTTTTTTCTGTCAGCTAGAAAAGATATTTTGGCCACACACACACACACACACACACACACACACACACACACACACCACACAAAATTTCTCAAGCCTGCCCATTTTCAATTTTAACTCGTAATTCAAGGGACTCTACGCAGGATAAAGGTTGACGGTAGAAGGAGACATATTTTGCGCTCTGATCTTTTGCTGTGGCATTCTTACCTCATGCTAACCTTGAAGAACTACCAAATCCTCCAAAACAAACTGCAGTGAAGAAACATCTCCCCTCTCTTTGGCACCTTCCCAAGGCTCATAGCCTCAGAATGCCTGCTGTTCCTTACATTATCAGGGTGGTCTCTTGAAAAAGACTGTATATTTGACATTGAATCAAAGAAACTGACATCCAGAAAGGTTATATAACAATGGTCATAATGTGGGCAAAATCAGAGTCAACAGACTTACCATTGTTTTTTCGGTAGTTTCTGCTCATCCGTGAATAAAGGTCAGTATTGTAAAAGAACTAACCATTCTTTCTCATCCTAATGAAAATCTTGACATACTAGTAATTTCCCAACCCCTCCCTCCCTCCTTCCCAAAATGTTCTTTTCAGTTAGTCTGTACTTGTGACTAGAAGAACCAAAATCAAAATAAAACCTAAATTACTTAACTTTTGTATTTATATACACTTTCCCCCCAATGACTCCCACAGGTCATTTAAATACTCATAACATCACCTCTGAAAAAATTAAATTCCATAACTTCTTAACTTCCTTTTCCTATTCTTTCTGTCTTATTATACTCTTCATGGTTGATTCAATCTTCTTTTTTCCCCCTCCTTCTATCCAGGGAACCTGGGCTGCCCCTTATAGCTCCCGTTTTTCCCCTTCTGAAAAGCAATTTGAAAACATCTTTGCTTGCGACTCAGAGGGAATTCAGCCATTTAACATAAAATTACTCAGGAATTCCCCAGATGGAGAACATAAACATCTCCTATGGTGTCAAGGGAGTAGTTTCTACAGATGGCAAGTTCAAGAAATCGCAGCCAGTTGACCAGTGCCCGAACTCAGGTGGGCGGTCGCCGAGGGATCTGAATGCTGTGTAAGCCCTTCATCCAGTACCTGTTTTCTTGCTACGATATTCCCACTGTTGGCTCTTGTCTATCCCTTTATTCACTTGAATAATCACTAGCAGCAGCAGAAGCCTCATTATCTACATCATCCTCTCTGTGCTCACATCACGGGTAAGAGGGATGCTGTTCCTTCCTTATGAATTCATCGCCTTCTTGATAAACGATGCAAACAGCGTATCATGCATAGAATTTCTGAGCAAAGGCTGGGAGCTTTTCAGTGAGTCCTGGTCTCACCTTAGTGGCAAGCGTTACCTGCCTCACTTCCCTTCAAGCTGCCAACCAAGACAGGGCTGGCTTCCTTAAAATGGACCTCAGGGATGCTCATGCCATATGGCAGCACTGCGACTGTCACGCTATGCCCCAGGGTATTTCCCCCATGGCTTACGCAAATTGTAAATTATTATCCATAAAATAATGGGAAAGAGAGACAAGGGCAGGAAAAGGATCTGCTGTAAAGCCTCCATTAGCAAATGAGATTGGCTCTCCTATTCATGTGAGAAGTTCAAGGAGGCAATCTTGTTAAACAGCCATTTTGCATAAAGAAATAATATGCCATAATGGACCTTCTCAAATAACTTTGATGTTTTCCAGAACAGTTTATTAATACCATGCTTTGGAGGAATAAAGGGTGAAGTCTCACTAGAGGATAAAATCATCAGTGGTTGAGCAGTTGGTCATGGCTCAGCAGATTCCCCACTGTCTGGAACACCCTTCCATCCTCGGCTAGAAGTGCCTCTCGGCACAATTTCCGGCCACTGCACCCCCATTTTATCTGGGCATTGTTTACATCAGGGAAACACAGTCCTGGTTTTCAATTGTCTGTAAATGACAGCCCAAGCAGTAGCAATGAACTACCATGTGACCTCTCCCTCTTTTCCATCCCTTCACTCAATACCCCTGACCTTAAGACTGGAAACAAGGAGGAGTGTGGGTAGGAGGGACAGGAGGGGCAGGAGGGTGATGGGACCGTGCCCCAGGTTTGCAAGGGGCAAGTTAATAATTTACCTATTTGAAGTAGGTTTCACAAGCAAGACCCATCATTTGGCTTCTTGGCTGGATGTGTACCTGCCTGTACACACCTGTGTGCTAAACTCACCCAACCACTGCTTATCAGACTCCATGGAATTTGCCCAATACTGCCTGCTTCTAACTGTACCACTCAGCTTTCTGTTCCACTCTCCTGGGTAGGTTACATGAAATAAAATGTCCCTCAAGTGCTTTCAGTTTCTCCATGTTTTGGGTACATTCTCAAAAGTGATTTCTTTTCACTATATTAATTAATGATACCATATTTTTACAAGTGCATTCTGCTAGTTTTGTAGGTTGTTAAAGGAACAACAAATTTCCCAACAAATTTGGGAAACCCTGGAAAAATAAAGTTAAACAGTTTTCTTTGCGATGGAAATTTAACACACTATAGAGCTTTTAGTAGATTTATTTGTTTTGTGAAACTTCTGGAGAGTTATATTGTTTGTTGCATTTCTCAAACTTACTCAACTTTTGCCAGGGAAACCCTTTTGTCAGACATGCTTTGTGCACCGCGATGCACCAGTAGGAGTCGCAGAGGGAGAAGGACTGATTTTTTTTCAGCCTCGAATAGCTTGTGTGGTCTAAGGTGGCTTGAGAACCAATAAATACACAGCATGGGAGCGGGATGGCGAAAGCTCTACCTTCTAGAGATTCTCTCTCTTACTGGCTTTGATGATGCCAGCAGTTGTATTGGAGAGGCTGGTGTAGCAAGACACTGAGAGCAACTTCCCGCCAACAGCCAGCAAGGAACCTCAAGCTCACAGCCCTTTAGAGACTGAATCCTGCCAACAGCCACATGGGGGATCCTTCCCCAGTTGATGCTTCAGATGAAGCTGCAGACCCTGCACCCTCAAGTGCAACCTGGGAGAGATAGGAAGCAGAAGACCAGCTGGGTCATGCCTCCATTCCTGACCTACAGAAACTGTGAGATAATAAGAATTTTAAGCCACTAAAAGTTGGGGGTAATTTATTATGCAGCAATAGCTAACTAATACAGATTATGGTCTCGAGTCTAGACTAATATGAACCAATGTCTTAGGGGGATTAGTTTTAAAACTTATAATTGAGAATGTAAGTCCTAGGCAGAGTTTTGAAGGAGAAAACAAGATTACTTTTTTTAGGATAAGAAAGTATATCCCAGTCATGAAGAAAAGAATGTACAAGGACTCATAGGCCCATCATTGCAGAGAACACTTCCTGAGAAATATTATTGTTAATTCTATACATGGCACTATGGGGAGTAGAAGAATGAATAATTTCTCTTGTCCTCAAGATACTTTGTCTCTAGAAGAGAAATGAATAAATAATTGAGCATCTATTTTCAATAGCAGAAGTAAAATAAAGATACAAAATACTATAGAAGCTATACTTCCATACGTGCATATGGGAGAGATTAGTTCCAACAGAATGGAAGGAGAGAACTAAGGAAGTTTACTTGGAGGAAATACCAATTGAATTGGCCTTGAGGAATAGGAAATAAAATAGTAGTATTTTAACAGATGGAAGGGATGAACAAAAGCATTCCTGGAGGAAAGGAAAGTGTAAGAAAACATTCAGATATAAGGAAATATGGGATGAATTCAGGGTGTCTTCAGTAAGTATGTGTGGGACATTAAACAGGGTGCCTCTCAGAAAGAACTAAAACTGAAACTGAATATTCAAGTGATTTTGTATGAACTGGGTGGACTTTTGTTTCAACAAATTACATCAAGGGCATGACAATTTGGCTACCAGAATGAAAACACAGTCTCAGTTTCTATCCTTTTGATTTCATCTCTAAGTCTGACACAGGGAACAAACATCTCCCTTCAGATAAGCCTCACCACCCCTTTCTAAATGACCTCAGGAGGTCCACGAGTTGAAGCCTATGACTTGAGATAAGCGGAGATTGAAGCCATCCAAGCCAAAGACCATGAAACCCATAATCACCTCAAGACAAGATTCCACATTGTCTCTAGGAAACTTCTCCTAACGTTTGACAACTTTCACAGCCAGACTACTCTTCTTGATTTTGTATTCCCTGATGGTTAACTACCCACTTTCGAATTGTGAAGGTACTTAACTCCTCTCTGAAAAGTTCTGAGTTTCTTTGACCTTTCTTCATAGGTCCCTCTTCTAAGTCATTAATAATTGTCATGTTCTCCTCTGGACCTAGTCCAAATTCTCTATGTCTCTTTAGTAGTAAAGACCCCATCTTGGCAGAATCCATTAATAAAGGGCCTTACATATGACAGATGGGGTTAAAGAATGACTTGGCTTTCACATTTCATATTCCATGCACATGACATCACATGATGTTTACTTCCTAATGTCAGGACCATGTCACGGGCCCACATTTGTTCTGCCCATCATGACTTCCAGAGCTAAGAGAAGTTTTGGCTGTATGAACAGATCACTACACTTTTCTGCAGGGTCATAGGATTTAGGAGTTATTACCCTTCACGTGAGCTATATTGTAACGAATACCCAATGTGATTAGAATTTTAATATTAGAACACTGAAACTAAAGCGGCCTTCTATTGGTAAAGTAGCACAAGCTCACCTAAGAACCTTCACAGGCATCTTTGAGGGTCTCACAAACATCCTACTGTGGATGTTGAATGGTTCCTAATTCTATCATTGTTTTGCTATCGAGCAAACTAAGGTTTGGAATATGGTAATTTATTTATGTAAGTAGATCCTAAGTGATGAACTCCTAAAAATGGAATTGAAATCAAACAAACCCTCATGAGGCCTGCCTCTTCAAGCAAACACTCTGCCTCAAGTCTCCCCTAACTTGTCAAAGCATATACGCCCTAAATCACTGATAAGAACATGCAACTTCCTTAAGTTGTATTGTAGTAGCTAAAATTCAGATGTGATAATTGAATGATTAGGGAGTGGCTGGGAGGATTGGTGAGTTGTTTTGGGGCCCATGCAGCCCAGCTGGTGGGTCCCTGACCACTGTCAGTAAGACCACGATGCTGCTCAGCTAGGACCCTAAAAGAAGGTGCCGGGAAGAACCGCTATTTTTCCCCTGACAAGACAAAGCCACCACCTTCCTCTTAGGTGGTGGAATCCTGTCCTTTTAATACCTGATGATGCCCATCACACTTGGAATTGAGTGAACAGATCTATAAGCCGACTCTCTCTTGAAGTAGGGGACCTTCCTTTCTCCCCAGATGGGCAAGTGTCTGGCAATAAAAGGCAGTACATCTGTCTATCCATCTGTCTGCCTATCTACTCCTGGGTCTGTAGTCTTGGTTGAAAGGTCCTACTTCACCAGAAGAACCTGTTTTTATCTCCATTTTTAAAAATGAAAAATTGTTTTTAACCAAGCTAAAAAACCAAGATTGTACAACTGCTTAATAGCTGAGGAAGGCCTAGAGTATGTGGGTCTTAATGCCAGTGTTCTTTCTATTAAACCACACAGTTGATAGTGAAAATTAACTGGGAACTTTAGTGCTTAGGAATCCCATTCCTATATGATTATACTGTTTGTCATCATAAAGTTATGGATGTCATTGAGTGGTAGAAATCAGGAATTGCACAGAACCAGTCAGCAAATTATATTCTAAGTATTCCCCTTGGAATCAATTAAAGAACATCTTTAACAGATTAGTTCTTTTGTTTCATCATTAGAAAGCAATACATAAACAGAATATTTAGGCAAAGAAATATTTTTCATTCACATTAATTACAGCAAATTGGCTAGAGAATCTGTAATAAATTGCAAAGTTTGACACCTTATGAACTTATTAAAGTGAAAGCTTTCCTCATACCCTTTAAATTATTCATTTTCATGGCTTAAAATTACAATTTAATAGTTTTATTGGCATGCGATAATTTTTAAATTACAAGAATATTGTCATGTTACTAGTACTTCATATACAACTGAAAATTACCTTTGGCATTTTAGTAGCAATATAAAATAATGAACAAATGCGCAAATATGATTGGTTACATAGTTTTCCAGCTCTTTTGCAAAACAGATAAAAATTCTTCAATAAATCACTAATTTATACCTGAAAAGTTTAATCTAAGAAGACCAACTATTTTATTACTTCCATTTGATTTTGTGAAAATTTCACTTGGAACTGTTTTTTTTTTTTTCTTCTCCTCATTTTTTTTTTTTTTTCACTTGAGTCAAACTCTTGATTTCCTCTGTGACAAAAGGAGAAAACAAAGATGCATTCTGCTTTTCTGTCTAAATCCCCCGCTTACCTTCTCCCCTGGAGAGAATTTTCTGCAGTGGGTCTCTACTTCTTACCTCATTTCAGCACTCACCCCTCTCCAATCAGGTTTCTATTCCCATCTTCCTCTGAAATTGCTCTTTTAAAAGTCACCAGTGGTCATTTCCTTTTCCTTTTTTTAACTTGACTTCTTAGGACCTTTCAAAAACACTTGAACATTTCCTTCTTGGTAAAACACTGCTCTTGGTTTCCTTAACATCATGCCCTTCCCCTCCTTTGATATTTGCTAGTCTCCTCCACTAGCTCTTCTTCCTCTGTTCAACATCCAAGTTATAATCCCAGCCCCCTTCTCTTCTGTATCTTTGCTTCTTCCCCAGGTAATCTTATCAAGTCCCATTGCTATAGCTATCATCTATATGGTAATGAATCCCAAATCTATTACTTCCATCCTGACCTCCTCTGGTTATCTGACATCTACATTTAAATGATTCAGAGGCTCTCAACTTCCTGTTCAAAACAGAATTCTTGATTTCTTACCACAAACATATTCCCAGTCTGCCTCTTGCCAGCAAAATATTCCAGCATCTACCAGTCGCCCAAGCCAAGAACCTCGGTGTCATCCTTGACTTCTTTTATTCCCCTACTCCCTATTTTCAATCCATCACAAGATCTATTAACTCTGCTTCCAGAACATGTGCCAGACCCATCTATTTCTGTTTACCTCCCACTCCCACACTGCCTCTAAACTACTATCACCTCTTGCCTGAAACGCTGCTGACATCTCTTTAGTGGTGTTTCAGATTCTGGTCTTGTCCCCCTTCAATGTATTTCCTACACAACAGCCAGAGTAACCTGGTAAATCATACTGTCTCACCCCCTTTTGAAAATTCTTCACTGCGTTCCCTCACAGTAAAGATAAAACCCCAAATCCATACCTTGGCTCTAAAGGCCACCTGATTTGGCCCCTGTCTACCCTTCTGAACCCATCTTGACCCCCTTCCTTGGCTCTGTGCAACCACAATCCATCCCTCCATCAGCCTGAGTACATGAGGAAAAGTAGAGTGGAGGAAAGCCTTCAGGTATTTTAAGCTACTAAGATTTGAGATTGTTTATTTCTATAGCATAACCTAGCCTGTTTTAGCTAGTACAGGGAATCATTTATACATTTGTTTGTAAAATACATATATCTTGGGTGTGGTATATATCAGACATTATTAGTGGAACAATTAATGTAACTGGGATAGACAGTTATATTCATTGCTCTCAAGGGGTTCACATTCTAATGAGGAGGCATAAAATAACAGATAAATGTATAAAATAAACCCATGATACCCTGGGAAGATATCATAAACATAAACAGACACAGATGACAGCCCCAAGGTGAGGAAGATGGCCACAAAATGTATCCAAGACAACTATGAAGTTCAAGTTTTTTGAAATAAAGATGATAAATGGAATTAATGAACAAAGTTTAGCAATTAAAAAGACTGAGAACTCTCAGATTTAAAGGGATATATCAGAACTCATACTAAAAGGTATATAGAATGCAGTGTAGGGCAAATGATAGAAAAAGTATCACATACTTAAAACACAATGTAGAATATTTTAACAGTCAAATTAGAGAGAACATTTATGTTTTTTAGTGCCAAGAAATGATCAGACAACTAGAGCAATGAATCATAAACAGATACACTACACTATGTGTACATATACACAGATACATACACTATGGAAACCTAGTGTATGATAGTAGAGAAGTTACAAATCATTGGGAAATATCAATACTCACATATATTGTGCTGGGGAAATTAGTTTGCCATATGTACAGAAATCAGATTATATCCCTATCTCACACCATACACTGCAATAAATTTCAGATGGTCTCAAGTTTCAAGCCTGAAAGGCAAAACACACCTCTATTAGAAAACAATGTAAGGGGTATTTTGTGACATTGTTTTGAAGAATGATTTATTTAATAACATGCAAAGCTATAAATCATAAAGGGAAATTGATGGAATTTATTATATAAATATGAAAGATTTCTATTCAACAAAGGTGATAGATAAGGCATAGTCTGAGAGAAGGTGTTTCCATTTTACATTACTTCTAAAGGACTAGCATATACGTTGTACATGCAACTCTGCAAGTCTAAACAAAAAGAATTGAACCAAACAGAAGTGGAAAGTCAAATGGCTTATGAGATCGGCTCACACCAGCATGGTCAAGTTTTGGTGAGGGCCCTCTTTTTGGCCTGCACACGGCCGCCCTCTGTCCTCCTGCGCACATGTCTTTCATTGGTGTGGACAAGAAGCGGATGAGAGCTCTGGCTTCTCTTCCTCTTCCTAGAAGGACACTAATCTTATCAGATTGAGGTTCAACATTTATGTCCTCATTTAACCTTAATTAATTCTGGAAAGGCCCTCTACAATCATTTTAGGGATTAGGGTTTCAACACATGAATTTTGTGGGAACACAATTCAGTTTATATCAACTCTCAATTTTTTAAAAGTTTTGTTTGTTTTAGTTTTAAAGTAACATTCACAGATCATAGCTTAATACTTTATTTTATTTTATTTTATTTTAGGCTGTACCTTGGGGCTTGCGAGATGTTTGTTCCCTGTCCAGGGATTGAACCTGGGCCCCCGGCAGCGGAAGCATGGGGTCCTAACCACTGGACTGCCAGGGAATTCCTTAGCTTAATTTTTTAAATCCTCTATTTTCTGTTGAAAATAAGAGTTAGACTCTTGAATCTATACTATTGACAAAAACCCTAAAACATTTCTTATCCAGTTTCCTTCTCAATCGATACCATCCTATAGAGATGAAACTCTATGTTAAAGACAACTGGAGTGGTGATTCCAACCACATGCTTCCTGGGTGACCAATGTCAGCATTCAATCTACTAACATATCTAATCAAACTTGCCTGATTTGAATTATGGATATAAATAGTGAAATCATCAATCCATTCTTTTAGTATCTCACCATATTCCAAGCACTTGCATCATATGCATCTTTTGTTTGATCATTTCAACAATCTTGAGAAGCAGACAGAAAGATCTAGTTTTAATTTTATACAAGAGTAAGAGGTTAAGTGACTTGGCAACAAAAAGCAACAAGCAAAGGACAGATCCAACAATAAAACCCATTTTTTAAAACAATTGGTTAGTGGTTTCTCTTTTCTGTTTTTCCTGTGCAATGTTTCAACAGTTAAATAATTGTTTAAAGATCATTCATTCTATAAGAAGGTACTGAGGAGGGTACTATGACAGAATAAAAAGATGAATAAGACATGTTTTCTCTCCTCTAGGAACTCATGTTAGCTTGCACCGTATTTCCTGCAATCCAAACCAAAGCTTTGCTGCATGAAGGCAGCCATGTCTTTCCATTCCACTTTAAATCAACTTTCTCTGTGAGCATCCCATAAATTTGAATTATGGTTTAATGTTCATTTATTATTAGGATTATGATTACAGTGCAATTAATTTCTGATGTCTACACTGATTCACTAAATCAAAAATTTTGAGGGTATATTTTACTTTTATTACTTCTCTAATAACCAACTTCTGGTTAATCAAACAAATACTGCAATAAATCCATGTGAATCACTGTTGATAACACTGGATTGACTTTTTCTCTGCAATATTTTGAGTCAAGGCATGATTTTGATATTTATACCTTTACCAACATTTTAATGTTTATAATACCACCTTAATTAATAAAATATATTGAAAAATACTTAAGATAGAACTCATAACAAATCAGAAATCAACCTTTCTGTAGCTAAACAACGCTTTATCTTTCTGATTTCTAATGACTAGCATTTTCTTTTCTTTCTTTCTTTCTTTTTTTTTTGCAGTACGCGGGCCTCTCACTGTTGTGGCCTCTCTCGTTGCGGAGCACAGGATCCGGACGCGCAGGCTCAGCGGCCATGGCTCACGGGCCCAGCCGCTCTGCAGCATGTGGGATCTTCCCTGACTGGGATACAAACCCGTGTCCCCTGCATCGGCAGGCGGATTCTCAACCACTGTGCCACCAGGGAAGCCCTCTTTTCTCTTCTTTAAATTATTTTCAAAACATTTACTGAAACATGCCTTAAAGATTTTTTCTTTCAGGGAAACAGAAAAATCCATTTATGTCCACTAATACAAGCTTATTTTCAGTATAAGACTTTACCTTTTCGGGGGCAGACTGTTGAATCATTGGTACTTCTCTTCATGAAATCTCCTAAATTGCAGATGATTTAGCATCATTATATCTTTAATGATAGAAATCACATATAAATTGGGTTTAAAATTTCCAAGAATAGTTTTGAGGACTGCAGTACATTTGGTCTTTAGGGAGTCTGAAAATACCAAATTGACCAGGTCAGATTTGATGGTCTTGGATCACTGCGTTTCATTACAGCCTATACACAGAAACTTATACATCTTCAAACAGCCTTGCTCCAATGTGGGGAACTGCTTTAAGCCATTCATAATCAATAAGGCAGCTGGTTATGCTTGAATTAAGTAAAATAGTCAACAAGGATTGCAATAAACCCTGTTCAAGTAGAGTTTGGAAACCTTCAACATAGAGTTCTTAAAAGCAGACCATAGCTTCTAATGAATTACTTGCTCCATGACTGCTACTGCTTGAATCAATTCCATCATCAACCTCGCCAATATGTCTCTCCACTGCATTGATAAATAGGAAGTTCTGAATGGCTTCCATCATTTTCCCAACTTGGGCAAAACCCATCTGGTCATGCCCAGCCAGTCCTACTATCTACAAATGTTCTGACTTCCACATATGGACCACACAGCACAGTCAAGGCAATCAAAATCTGTTAGTCATGGAATGATCCGTCTGGTATTTTCAGCCATCTTAATAATTAATTGGGTAGCATCTGAATCAATGATTCCATGATCCAAGTTGGTCAGCAATGCGGCCAGGCTTTCCTGATAATTGGTCTAGTTGTTTTGATTTCCAGGACCTAGTCTCAGAAATTGTGAAGTCTTGACTAGGTTCTCAAAAACATTCATGCAATGCAGCTTTATGGAAATAATTCATATGACCATTACAGTGCCAGTGATAAGGGTGAGAAGCATTAACTCAACAATTAAGTGATTTGCTATTCATATGTACTACTAATGTATTAACTATGTCATTCCCATTATATAGTTGTTCTATCTATCTGTCTCTCTGGAGAAGTATATAAAGATCTTGAACACAAGGATAAACATTTTGATAGAGTTTGGGGAAATTTTTCTATATCCATGTTTTATAAATAAGAAAAAGTTTTCATGAGAAAGATGCTATATTTATTCAGATATAAGTATATATATATATATATATATATATACACACACATATAATATATTATGCAGATATAAATAAATATTCTCCAGTCCCACGCCTTCTCTCCATTGCCCTTTGCAGCTAAAAGACCAAGACCTAGGAGAATTAAATATTAAAATTTATATTAACATATATACATATAGATAACTAGATGTAATTATTTTGAAATTCCTCAACAATTAAGAGTTAAAAAGGAATTTAGGATGTAAAAACCTCTAAAATAGAAGGAGCAGCAAGAAAATAGATTGTAAAATTATTATTATTTAATTACAAAATACTTTGTTAATGCTCTTTTGCTCCATGAGAGTTTTTCATCTGACAAAAGGCTTAGCCACCTCTTCAAGCAGAAGATCACTTCAATACCTGAAGATAAATATCTACCAGTAACCTTTAAATAATGCTTGCCATGTTTGTCATATATGAAGCAGACTTATACATAAATTGTCTTCCTAAACTGTAGCTATGAATCAGAGTCCTATGAAATGTGCTATTGCTAACACACTCTGGTGGGATGATGCTATGTGTTCAATTGTTTTAATGATAAATTTCCATTAGAAAATGGAACGATCTGTTGACAGACAAAAACAGGAACTAACAATGGACTATTTAGACTTGCAAATGATGGAACATTTAATTATTCCAAAATAGCATTCCCCGGTTAGGGGATGGTCATTAAATCCATCATCCTTCAGTGTATGTGCATGAAACATCTATCATGTCTTCCTCAAACAGGAGTCAGTCATCTAAATATAGATTTTTGGACCATCTATTTCAGCATGACATTTCATCGAAAGCCTGGAATTCCATTTATTTTGTGTAACAGAGATAAAGTGTTTGTAAACGATGTGATAAGACCATAAAGAGAAAGTAAAGTGAAATCCAGCTTCATACAGAGATAAATACAAACTCCACTAAAGACACTACACTACAGAAAGTGAAAAATGAGAGACACTGTGTCAACCACACAATTCCAGGTAAGAGTCAGTGTTCTCCAGATATAGTTTTTTAAAATGTGCGGTCAGTTTTAGTACTGTAAATTGGTGTGCAAATTAATTTGCATTTTGACTCAAGACAGAGACAGCAAGATCAAGACGAAAAAAACGAAATATACTTGAATTCTTTATGTCAATGGTCAAATACTGAAAAAATATTTATCTACCATGTGAAAGATAAATGTCTTGCAAAACAAAATTTTAGGAAATTCAGAAATTAATTGTTTTTTCTGCAGGGTCTCATTGTTCAGCAGATATATATTGTAGGTAGATATGCGTTATTTTAAGTCTGATTGGAGACAAGTTATGTTTGGTACCTGGACAAACATTTCATGGGAAGATAAGTACAAATAAAATCAAATAATTCTCCTAGAGGTGGCCCCCTCCTCTCATGGAATGGTAGGGAGTGAGAGGAACTTGGAGGAATTTATAAGCAAGTTTTCCATAAGGGACCTTGAAGGGAAGGGTCTCATTTGGTCCAACATTACTAACTGCCCCTCCTGATCTGGGCTTCTCTCAACCAACATTGTACAGCCTAGGAGACCAAGGCCCAGAGAAATTCAGTGATGGCACAAGGCTACATGCTGATGTCAAAGTCAGGCCTTGTGTTCATGCTTCCCAACACTAAAATGTTATTTTAATTCACTATTCTGCCGAAGGAAAATGTGTATGTCTGTGCATGAGTGCATACATACCACCAAAAGTCTATCTATGAGGGCTTCCCTGGTGGCGCAGTGGTTGAGAGTCCGCCTGCCGATGCAGGGGACACGGGTTCGTACCCCAGTCAGGGAAGATCCCACATGCCGCGGAGCGGCTGGGCCCGTGAGCCATGGCCGCTGGGCCTGTGCATCCGGAGCCTGTGCTCCGCAACAGGAGAGGCCACAACAGTGAGAGGCCCGCGTAACGCAAAAAAAAAAAAAAGTCTATCTATGAAATTTTAATCACACTATGAAATTGGGAACTAAGGGTCTAATAACCTACGCTATTTAATTGGACCGACTTTAGAAAAACTTTCCACTAGTTTTCTTAAAGAGCTTTGGACATGCTATGAAAGGTACAGAAAGTCATCATCTCTGCTTTAAATACTTGTGAAAGGCATATGTACAGAGGAGAGAGTGTTTGAGAGACCCTTATTTAAAATATGCTCAAAAACTGTGATCACTTAGTACAGCTAACAGTGTGTACACTCCCTTGTCCTCAGACCTGGACTTTTAAAACCAGAAAGACTTAGCTGTTTTACCTGATTCCCCTCCCACCCAGCCCTCCTGTCTCCAAAACTTGTTGTCTCTTACACATTTGAGGTCAGCTGAATCAATGATGGTGGATGACAAGAAAAGAGGGAATTATCACTGACTGTATTTATCTTTTCCCCTATTGTATCTACAACACAGAAACAGGCAGTCCCAGGCCTATGAAACGTTCATTAGGATTTGACTACCTGACTTGTGACCTTGCTAATGGCCAGTAAACTCTCCCATTTCTCATTGACCCTCTTCCTCCCGGCAGAAGAGGCCTAGTTCATTGTTTCTAAGAAAGAAAAAAAAATTGGTAAGTGGCTCTATTACTGTCCTGGTAAAGATAGAGAAATAAAAAATGCATCTTTCCTTACAAAGGAACTGGAAATTAATATAGATAGATGGTATGAACTCTTAAAATCTTGGCAGTTCAGCTGACTGATTCCTAAATAAAGGCAGGGTTCTCTGAAGTGACATAAGCAGAGCTCACCCATTTTCTCATAAATGGGTTGGCAAAGTAGAGGAGACAGGAGAAGACTTAAACCTAGGAAGTCAGAGAGAACGTTGTAGGAAGCCACAACTGACTGTATAATGTGTCCTATTTATGAGGCAGCTACAGAGGTAAATAAACATCAATTGTGTGTGATATTGCCAAGTCTACACAAGCAAACGCCCATCATTTTGCTTAGTGTTTTGCATACATATGGACTGTAAGATCAAGCTTGATATGTGTGATTTCGTACGACCATCAGTATAAGAATCTGCCTTTTGCTGGCATGCGACACTGTGAAAGATGTTACTTTTAGACTCTGCCTGACATCAAATGTGGGCAACATCTACGCCTAGCTTCCGGCACCTGTCTCAGCTTCTTCTCTCTGCTCGGTTAAAATATCTTATAACAATGTCCTCATATGTACCATCTTCTCATACGTAGAGTTTTGAAATGTGGTACCTTGGAAAGTTTTATAGGAAAAATCCCTGGCATGGTGAAAGCAGTTTATAGCACACCTACACATCTACAGAAACATTTGTAAGAAAAAAGAAAAAGTACCTCCAGGCGTTTCACAGAACTAAGTGTGGAAATATCCCTAACATGGACAAAATCTTGTCCCAGCAAAACATGATTCTTTCTGTGAAAAAAATCCTGTCACATCCAGCTCCTTGTATGATGTTTCTTCTTTCCTTCCCCACCAATACCCCAAGCTCCTCCCCTTCAACTGACTCAACTTTCAATATTCTACCATTTCTCTGCTAAATGTTTAGAATCTACTTTTTCGCTGCTCCTAATTCCTACTCCAATCCAAATTCCACACCCACTTCCCTCTCCTCACAGCCCTCTCTCATCTCATTTAATGGCAGAAAGTCACAGTAGAGGCCAAACAGGTGAGAGAGCAGCTTCTACCTGGACGTGCTTCAGGTTTTCTCATCTCTAAGCCTCCCCACCACCTCGGCCATTTGCTTACGTTCACAGAGCAGTGTGTCTCCCAGGAGGGGTGGTGACGCGCAGAGGAAAAAAAGGCACACTTGGTGTGCCAGTGCCTCACAGTACCAACAGGAAATGGCAACTTGAAAATAAATTAGGCGAAGGAATTCAGGAAACTGAGGGACAAGTTGTCGTGACGGTGATTTGCCCCTCCCAGCAGCAACACACACAGGAAGGTCAGAGTAAAAACAAGTCCTCAGAAGCTGAAGTGGACAGATTGATCAGAGCCAGTCACGGGAGAGGGACATGAAGGATGCGAAGCGCTGTGGAAGCCAGTTGAGAGACTGGGGCGGCTAACCCTGAGAATGTTCCAGAATCAGAGAGGCATTGTAAGCGTCCTGAGGTCAGTTAGGGTTTTGTGAATTGAAACGTACAGGACTGAACTGGAGGACTATATGCTATTCAGGTTTGCAGAAAGAAGAGGCTGGAGCAGGTCAGCAGCTCAGGAAGGCTCTCACCTTCATTACCTGCTTCGGCCTCAAAGGGGTGGAAGGCAGAAAGAATTCCAGCTGACAAAGCTGTGTGTTTCCCTTCCTCCCAGGACAGTTCTTTGTTCCTCCAAACTTAAGGATATTACTGTTTTCCCTCTTCTTCAAATCAAGGAAATTAACTCTAGGTAAAAATGAAACTATATATGCAATACATACATATATATGTGAACATATACTCTTAAAATCGAATATATATGTGTGCAATATATAATATATAAATATACTATATCTACATAAATATAGATATATATATTAGACTTTAAGAATTTGGGGAATTCATAAAAGAAAATGAGATGATTCAAAAGTGAGGACTGTCCAGAAAAAAACAAGAGAGATGGTCAAGCAATCGGGTCCGGAGGAAGTTCAGGCATTGCCATTAACACAGAAATCTAGGGCACTGGCATTGCTCATACCAGGTGCCCTTGAAAACTGAAGGGTTTGGGAAAGAATAAGGGAAAATAGCTGATACATCATAAAGATATCATAGAATCAGAGAGAAATACAACGAAGAAAAAAAAGCTGCCCTTTAAAACAAATTGACATATGGAAAACGTACAAGTATTTACATGGTTTTATTCATTTTGTTAAGAACCATTTTCTTTTTCAGAGCCCTAAGGTAATATTTTTAGACTACACTACATGGAAGACATATATTTTTCAGATAATCACACATGGTGTTAAATTAGCTTTGTGTATGTATCTTCCAGGCACTGGGGTAAACATTTAGCCACCAATGTCAATAATAAGTTTGTTTCATTCAGCATAATAGTCTTCAAAATATAGGCCTGTGTTTATAGATTAAGATTAAATCTAGGAGGGAATTGGGTAATTGTTAAGCCATAATGACCTCTCTCTTTTCTGAAAATGAAACAAATCTAACAGGCATTCCTTTTAACTAAGCCCTTGAGAGAGCCGTTACATTAGTGTTTTCAGAGATTGTTACTCTGGAGCAAGAATTAGCTATTTGTTTCTGGGTCACTTTGCTATAATATTTTAATGACACTATAAATTTTGGAGCTAATTAACATAATAAAAAATTCCAACCAGTTTTCTTAAATATTCTAGGACATTCAATGAATAGTTTCAGAAAATCTTCAGACTCATGTTTCAAAACATGTCCAGTTTGCATCAGAATAACTCATGATTGTCAACAGTATCACCTTCCATCCAGAATCACTTCAGGCTAAGACAGAGTAAAAGGAACTGGATTTACCCTTTTGCCTGAAACAACCAAAAAAAACCAAAAACAAAACCCCAAAACAAAACATGTGAAGCAACAGTTTTCAAGACGTTGGACATTAGACAACAAAGGACCATGATCCCTGAGGGATGGTAGACTAATGAGGTAAGCTCTACAATTGCCCCAGCTATTGCCTCAGCTACTTACAAGCCACTGTGTAGGGAAGTGGAACCCAGGCAGAGTCTGGTGGTCTCATTCACTTGTGGAGAAGGAGCTGAGAGTTAAGGGAACCAATGCAGGTAGAATTCACAGGATACCATACTGTTAGGAGATATCTGCAGAGACAGAGACAGAGAGAGAGAGAGAGAGAGAGAGAGAGAGAGAGAGGAGAGCGAACTCTGCAGGTGTGCAGAGGGTCTCCTTTGATTTTTACCTGAATATGGACCAGATTGTGCATGTGAGGAGACTACCTGAAGCCAGGGAGAAAAAGTATTTGAAATGATTAGAAGATATGCAATGGAATTATAAAAAAAAATGCAGTTGATTAAAAACATAACCTAAAAAGAGGGAAAAAAGGAACAAAGAGTAGGTAGGACAAATAGAAAACAAATAGAAAGATAGTAGATTTATATTTATCCACATATATAACTATATTAAATAGAAATGGTTTAAGAGGCCCTTAAATTACAAAAGAGCAAGACCCAGCTAAATGCTATCTACAAGAAACACATTTTAAATATAAAGGCACAGATAGTTTAAAAGTAAAAGAATCGCAAAAATATACTATGCAAAAACTAATTTTTTAAAAGTTAGAGTGGCTACACTAATATTAGACAAAGTAGATCTCAAGGCAAAGAATATTAATAGGGATAGAAAAAGGTCATAATGATAAAGTGGTCAGTTAATCAAGAGGACATAATAATTTTAAACATTTATGCATGTAATGAAAGAGCTTTATAATTTATGAAGCAAAAACTGACAGAGATACAAGGAGAAATAGATAAATCTACATTTATAATCAGAGATTTTTATACTCTTCTGTTAATAATTGGTAGAACAAGCAGACAGGAAATCAGTTAGGATATAGAAGATCTGGACAACACGGCAACCAACTGATCTAACTGACATCTATAGGAAACTTCAGCCAAAGACTTAGAATAAACCATCTTTTCAAGTCCCCATGGTATTTTACCAAGATATACCATATTCTGTCATTAGAAAGTCTCAGTACGCAATTTAAAAGGATCCAAGTAATATAACGTATGCTCTCTGACCACCATTCAAAGAAATTAGAAAACAGTAACAGAAAGATGCTTGGAAAATAGATAATTGGAAACTAAATATAGCTATTAAATTGGATCTGTTGTTAAAAACCTTCCCATAAAGAAAACGCTAGGCTCAGATTGTTTCATTTGTGAATTCTACCAAATATTTAAGGAAGAAATAATACCAAGCCTACACAAAGTATTTCAGGAAGGGAGAGGATACTTCCTAACCTGTTGTATGAGGCCAGCATTACCCTAACATCAAAAGCAAACAAAGACATTACAAAAAAAAAGGTCAGTAGAGCACAATATCCTTAAAAACATACATGCAAAATTCTAAGTAGAATTTAACCAAATCATACTCCAAAATATATAAAAGTCATGATATATTATGACCAAATGGGGTTTATCTCAGGAATGCTGATTTAACATTTAAAAAAATCAATATGCTTCATCATATTAATCTAAGAAAGATAAAACAAATAATCATCTCAGTGGACACAGAAAAAGCACTTGACAAAAGTCCAGCATCCATCCTTGATTAGAAAATATAAAAAAAATAAAAAACTCTCAGCAAACTAGGAGCAAACTAAAAGGGGACTTCCTCAACCCAATTAAGGGCATTTTACCTGTAGTTAACATTTTCTTCCAAAAATGTTTTAAAAATTAATGAGAGATTCCCGTGAGCAATGGTGCCCAGGAAAGGGTCTTCAAGAAAGAAGGGCTAAGGATAGCTGCCTGATGTGGATTTGTCCCCACTAAATTTTTTAGTTTCTAGCATTGTGACTTAGGAAATACTTTGTCTGGTGCCTTCGGCAAGTTCTGCCTTCAGCCTGCGCCGCCCTTCACTTGGCTGGCTGATAGCTGTCTCTTCAGTCTAACTGTGCACAGATCTGGCCTTGGAGAGAACACAGACACAAAACTCCTTGGGATTCCTTCAATAACTTGTTTCCTAAATTATCAGTCGGAATGCAGTCTAATTTTTATTGTCATGCATGATTTGGGATACAGTCATGCTGAACCCCATAAATCCTTAGCATCTGAATCATTGCAGGAGTTGGTTTGACTATTTTCAGACATAGTCTCACTAGAATCTGGAATGTGGGTTCCTGAATCATCATTCCTAAATTTCTGAGCTAATCTGAGCTTTGTGATGATAATAGTTGTAATTCTGGATTTAATGTAGTCCCTTTCATCTTCAAAGTGCTTGGCAAACGTTAACTAACTAGCCCTCCAGTCCTCAAGAAAATACAACAGCACCATTTTTTTTTTTTTTTTTTTTTTTTTTTTGCGTTACGCAGGCCTCTCACTGTTGTGGCCTCTCCCGTTGCGGAGCACAGGCTCCGGACGTGCAGGCTCGGCGGCCATGGCTCACGGGCCTAGCCTCTCTGTGGCATGTGGGATCTTCCCAGACCGGGGCACGAACCCGTGTCCCCTGCGTCGGCAGACGGACTCTCAACCACTGCGCCACCAGGGAAGCCCAACAGCACCATTTTTTAAATGAGATGTAAAGAAGGAAAAATATTGAAGTTTATAGTTCATTAGCTTGAAGCAAAAATGTGGGAGTTAAACCTAGAACCTGCTCCAGTTATGTGGGTTTGGGGACATACCTCCACCAGAGGACTTCAGCAAAATCACTAATTCTTTTCTTTTGCAAGTATGTGTATTATACATGCTGTTACTTTAAATGCTAGGATTTCTTTTTATGCACTGGTATTCCCTCTTCCTAAAGAATTAACCTACAGATCTTGAGTCACACATAGGTAGTATTAACTTCGTATTTTAAAGAAGCTTCTCCTGGTGCTTATGCCAAAGCAAGAGTACAGACGCATAGCCATAATTATGTCAGTACAGGAAGCACATAAAAATAATGGTGTCTCAAAATGTCTAGCTGCAGGTACTTCTTGTCCCTTTGGACTCAGACCATTTTCACAGTAAGAAATGGAGGCTCTCTGGATGCCTGATCAAACTCTGCCAAAAGTCCCTTTATTTGTTAAGCCTAAATTTCATATCCCCCTGCCTTCAAATTAACTCACCCTAATAATATGGAATGTCTTTCACGTTTGCTGCTTCCTTCATGAAGTAACCTGGCAATCACAGGTGAAAAGCTAATATTGCCGCAGCCCCTGTGCAAAATTTCACAAATAATACTGCTTAATTATCAACCAAGTACATTTGCTACCTGGTTCAGTCATGACTGTAAGTTATAACTGGGAAGGAAATCAGACAACGTCTTTGCTTACTTTCCTAAATGCGGCAACGACTGTGCCCCACGTTACTGAGAATAAAGCATGTGGAACAAAGGCTTTCACCGACTGCCGCGAACGGCAGCAAGTGTTTGTCTGAATCTGGCTCTGGATGTGCTCGGTGGCTTCCTTCCCCACCAGCAGTAAATTTTGATGCTTGCAACAAATAACCTTGAATGACATCATTGCAGTAAAGGCAGCCCATCTGGTGCTGTGTAGTCAGACCCAGGTCTTACTTAAAATAGGCCACCTTCACTAGGAGCATTTATCTCACTATTTCAAAGTGCTTGGTAAATATTAGCGCACTTTCTCAATGGTTTTGGAAAGCGTTATAACAATGGTCAAGAACAAAGTTGTTAGACGGGAAATCTAACTCAGGAAGTCTCCTACTGAAGTCAGAACAATTCGCAGCCAATCAGATGTGTGCCTGGAGCTTGTCCATTTACATGTTTGACAAATACTTATCAAGGGTTTGTTATACTATTATATTAGACAGTATAGACATAAACCCTGGCCTCCCAGAGTTTGCAGTCTGGTGAGAATATGAGATAGCCAAGTAGCCAAGCAATTAGAAACAATGCAAAGCCCCATTAGAAAAAAGAATACTTTGGTGACACTTCAGAGAGTTATCGATTTCTTGTTCGGTGCATCCGGGAAGGCATACGGCAGTAACTGACTTCTACACTGAAATCTGAAAAGCAGGTAGGGGTCAGTTAGATGGGGGAACATAGGTAAGAGTGTTACCAGCCGTGGCGATGGTGTGCATGAGAGCCTGGAAGCAAGCAGGGATGTGGAGTGATTGGGGAGGACAAGATTTTCACTCTCACGGGATAGGGTAGGAAGAGGGGAAGCAGATGTGGCTGTGGACATATTGCAACCAGGTTTTGCTAGTTTTCTAAACTATGTTAAGGACTTTGGACTTTTTTCCTGAGAGTACTGGGGAAAATGTTGAAGGATTTAAGCCATGACATATCATAATTGGTTTCATATTTTTAAAAATATCACTTGTGGAGCAGAGTGGGAAAATGATTGATGGCAGAGGCTGCTGTAGTAATTCAGACACAGAATGATGGCGGCCTAGATTAGGAAAGCAGCATTGGGGATGGAGAAGAGCGGATGGATTTATAGAAGATACAAGAGTTAAGACTTTTAGGTCGTTGAATGTGGCAGGCAGGGGAGGCTGAGGAGTGAAAGCTGGCTCCCAGTTTCCGGCTACGTTTGATGTTGGTACCATTTGTTGATATGAGCATAAAGAAGAAGAGATAGGAGTGGGGCATGAGGGTGAGGAATAGAAATTTTGTTAGTACCATGGTCTAAACACTATTGGAGATGACCGGTAGACAGCTGGCTATCATATAGGTCTGAACTCTAGGAGAGAGAGATAGACTGGGGCTACAGGTTTAAGAATCATTGCCACATAGATGGTAGATGTATCAGGGGACTTGCCCAGGGAGAGTATGTAGAGGGAGAAGAGAGAAAGCCTTGAGTAAAATCCCCAAACACCGTCATCCAAGGGATAAAGAGGAATCTTGAAGGGAGATCAAGAAGCAGCCGGAGAAGTAAGGAGAATACCAAGAGAGAAAAATATCACAGAAGCCAAGGCAACTGTGTTTCAAGAAAAAGGAAGGTAAAGTGAGTAAATAAGGAACTGAAATCTATGAATTGGATTGAGGCACGAGATTGTTGGTGTCTTTGGTGAGGACATCCCATTTCGGTGGAATGCTTATGACAGAAAGAATATTTCTGTGAGCTAAAGAGTGAATATGAAGTGAGAAAATATAGACCATCTCTGTAGACCACATTTGAGAAACTGGGAAGAGGAACAGAGGAATAGGGCAGCTGCTGAAAGGTGAGGACGGTACATAGATGGTAATGTTACAATGTGAGAGCACATGTAACTGCTTAGAGAAAGGAGCTAGGACAAGGTGAGAAAAAAGGTACAGGATGACGAGCACATAGCTTATGGAGCAGCTGGGCTACCAGCCCCGGCACTCTCAATACTGAGGTCCTTCCTGACCTCAGATCCAACATATTAAAATACACCAATCACTCACGTTAAGTACATTTTTCACAAAGAAAAAAAGTAAAAGGATGTTTATAATTTTGCTTTCAAAATGAGTTGGCTCTAGATAACTCAATTTACAATTCAGTCTCTTGATCAACACTTAATGTGCATAGTCGGGATTTTGAAAAATGGAGAACATCCAACTCACAAATTGTTTTCAAATGGAGTGAAATGTTCATGAATATTAAGTTCACAATGCTGACATAATGTTACATTTTATATACATTCTGTTATTTATTACATTTGATTTTCATTATTTATATTTTGAATTCAAACTTTTTTTCTGGACACAAACATGTCTGTAGGTACTAGATTTCTTAAGGGCTGAAATGGTCTAAAGAACAAGGTTCTTTAGGAGGTGGGAGGTGTCAGGGTAAAGGGCAGAGGGGAAGGGACTGTTCTTCAAAAGGAAACTCATTCTTCTGTACAAGAGAAAAGGACAAAAGAACAGGTGAAGAAGTAAGTGGATAAAATTCCCAACTAATGGCATCTACTTACTCTAGGAGGTAGAAATTGAAATGCTGTCACCTCTTTGTGTGCCTCTGTGTATGTGTGTGTGTGTGTGTGTGTGCGCGCGCGTGTGTGCGCGCGTACATGTGTTCTTGAAAAGGCATGATATTCCTTCTGGAAACTTTCTTAGAAGCCAACACCTTGAAAATGTTCTCCACTGATGGTGTTTGGAAACTGTTGCCTCTTTCCCATCCCCTGACATCTAGAGACATCACACCCTGTGGGGTTTTATATGAACAGATGCACAGAAGTACTGCACCTCTCTGTTCAAGCTAAGAAATTGCTTACTTGCCCCATTCTTCCTCCTCAAAGCAACCCCTCTTCCCCTCTCCCCTCATGTTAGGATGCCAGAGGCTGATCAGGGCATTCTTATCCACCTTTGTGACAACTGCACTCCACTCCCCTTTAAAGTCTTATTTAAAAGAAAGAGGAGAACATATTTTAATATGAATTGTAATACATCCTATTTTCTCCTTTCCTTTTTTTTTTTTTGATAAATACTACATATTTCCTATAGAATAATCAGAAAATGCAGACAAAATTTAAAAAAATACCATCTTTGGGCTTCCCTGGTGGTGCAGTGGTTGAGAGTCCGCCTGCCGATGCAGGGGACACGGGTTCATGCCCCGGCCCGGGAAGATCCCACATGTCGTGGAGCGGCTGGGCCTGTGAGCCATGGCCGCTGAGCCTGCGCGTCTGGAGCCTGTGCTCTGCAACGGGAGAGGCCACAACAGTGAGAGGCCCGTGTACTGCAAAATAAATAAATAAATAAATACCATCTTTAATACGTCAACCATGTTAATATGTCACTGTTTCTTAAAAAAAATTCATGATAGGAACTATTTTATAATCTGCTTTTTTATTTCAAGTAAAATATTGTGAAGGTCAATAAACATATTTTACAACAAAATGTTTTATAGCTATAGTGTGTTCCATTGTTTAACCATTTTCCTATTGCTGGATATTTGCTTCCAAAATGTCAATATTATAAAGAACACTGTGATGATTATCCTTGTATTTAAATGTGTGTATGCATTATTCTTTTTTTAGTTTTTTAATTTTTTTATTCTTTTTACTTTATTATTTTTGGCTGCATTGGGTCTTTGTCACTGCACGTGGGCTTTCTCTAGTTGTGGCGAGCAGGGGCTACTCAGGGGCTACTCTTCGTTGCGGTGCTCAGGCTTCTCATTGTCGTGGCTTCTCTTGTTGCAGAGCACAGGCTCTAGGTGCGTGGGCTTCAGTAGTTGCAGCACACGGGCTCAGTAGTTGCGGCATGTGAGCTCAGTAGTTGTGGCTCGTGGGCTCTAGAGTGCAGGCTCAGTAGCTGTGGTGCACAGGCTTAGCTGCTCCACGCATGTGGCATCTTTCCGGTCCAGGGCTCGAACCTGTGTCCCCAGCATTGGCAGGTGGATTCTTAACCACTGCGTCACCAGGGAAGTCCCGTGTATGTATTATTGATTCTACTTACTGAGGATGAACTTTTAGTAGTGGAGTTGCTAGTTATGAGTTTGTACTTTTCAAGGCTGTGGATTCATTTCGAGGGCACTTTAACATAATCCCTTTACTCCTCTGAAATACCTAAGGTCTTGCCATCTATTTTCATCACCTTCTATATAGAGAAGTTAGAGGTGACTCAATGATTTTGGGGACCAGCTTGGAAAAAAACAAAATGTCAAAAATCCAACCTTCTCAAAAGTCTCTGCCTCTTTAAAAATTTGAATCACTTCTTTTCTCAAAGATATCACCACAACATGGTGTTAGACTCCAAAACTGCAAAGTTGATGCCAGACAGTCCATTTCGGTAATGGGATGCCTGGTGCTGTTTTCAGCATTTGTAGGAATTGAAGGTCATGGGTAGTGAGAGCGAGGTCTTCTCTCCTGAAGCATCGGTGCAATCTTATTCACTTCGGAAATGCTGCAGTGCCTGTGGGAAACCTGAGAGCATCAGCAGGACACTATTATTAAAATCTCCTAATTATTTGAAAAGCCATTTGGGATAATAGAGTAGGTTTACTTTTCTTTCATTCATGTCCCTGGGCAGGCTATAGAGAAGTAAGAAAGTCACAACTTCATTGCTTTTGGCCAAAGGCCATTGCAGTGCTTCCAGATGGAGGGATAAAATAGGTAGCGTGTTCTTCAGAGAAGGTTATACGCTTGTAGACAGAACAGAATTAGCGTACAATTCTTAGTGTACTAACACACAGTACTTTGGTATTGGTTTTCTGAAGAGAATGTCAGATCAATATACTACCATGTCAAATGGACCGTGATGTCTAAAATAACTGTAGATCTGGCTTTAGAAGGAACTTGTGGGCAAAAAAGAGACAAGAAGGTACATGAAAGTCTGTGACGGACAATAAGTAACTCACATCTTATGGAACAAGGTCTAGATAAGGTACCGGATAAATTACACTGATAAACTTCTGAAATTATCCAAAATACATGTGACAGAAGTCTAGAGTAATAAGAAACAAGTGTCTGTCATAATTCGGTGTAAGAAATACCATTTGAGTTAAGCTCCTTATACTGTGTAAATTTGCCTAAGCCACATAAATTAGTACACCTTTCTTTCTTATTGGTTTTTTATATAGCAAAATTAACATAGAGCAGTATTCAGGGGAGAGTATCTTGAAGGTCACAACAATGTGAAGAAGATGGCTGTGGGGCGTGTCAGCTGAATCACCCAAGGAAACTGGAGGAATAGGACTGGATTTCTTCCACGGAGCTGGCCTGGCAAATTCCCATGAAATTAGGTCACTAGGCAAACGTTCCAGGGCTGGCAGCATACTTATGATTCTCAATCTCCCTTCTATGTTGTTAAAAAAAAAAAAGAGTCTTTGGTATTTAGAAATCCTGCTAAGGCAGTATCTGAAATAACAGAATGGCTTGGGGGGGACACCAGATGAATGCTAAATAGGAGGAAAATATGGAGTTTAGAGAGAGTCCTGAGACTCGAGAGAGAAACTTAGCTACGGAGGCTAAAGGGTGAAGTCAGAAGCTAATCAATCAACCAATTAACAAGTATTTATCGAGAAGGTACAAGACACCTGATACCATAGCAACCAGAGATGCTGGGAAGTGCAGGACCTGCACTGGATGCTGCCTCTAGTTCATCTGGAGATTCAGGAACAGCCCAATCAGGGCTACTACATAGAAAACATCCACCTGGTGCACTCGGCTGCACGTTCAGAGGATGACATGAAGATAGATGAAGTAATGTGCTGGTCAGTGGCCAGTGTTTTAACTCACAAGACTCATAACTTTCTCATACCTCAGATCTCAAGTTCTGTTCTTAGACACACATTTTCTGGCACTTTCATTTCAAGAAGTCTCTAAACAAATACCAATTCTAAACACTCTCAGAAACCCAAGAACGTCTAAGTAATTTTTCCCAGCCAACAGCACAGATATAACGACGTCCCTCTTACTGTCCAATCCTTGTTTTAAAATTTAAGAGATATTCTTTAGCTTAGGTAGCTGGGCATCCCTCATTTACAAGTAATGGTACAACTTTCCAGGGAAAAACAAAAGCTTCCCAGGGTCACTGAGTGTCCGTATTCCCTGCACCATGTCTGAGGGCAGCCCCTGGCCCCTCCGTGCTGTGGTCTTTAGCATTATTGCTTGGAAAGGTGACCTATGTGCTTCCAACTATATGGATGGAGATTGTCTCCCATAATCAAAAGAGGAGAAGGTACTGAAAGTCTACTTCCTGTTGCAGTAACAAAGGCCCAAGTAACCTTTATCAACAACCTTGCTGGTTCAATTGATGGTTTTCTAGTCAGTGGTTTTTACGTGTGGAGAAGCCAGTATGTGTAAAGATACTTATCACCTGCTCCAGTGGCCTGTGGTCAGTGTACTTAGAACATCACTGATAACAACACACAATGATTTTCTTTAAAGATTATCTTGGACTCAGGTCCTAAACTGTCTTTTTTTTTTTTTAATCTAGTGAGAAACTAGTGGACATTAGCTATGCTTGGTTAAAAGTTTGAAAACCATGCAGCTAGAGAAACAGTCTTGCAGTGAGTGAAATGCTATAACTTGACTTTCACACTCTTTTAGTTTCATCACATTGACAGCAGATTTTTACATTTCTTATGAATTTTTGATTATTTTTATCAGTTTGAGAAATTCTAAATATCACATTGCAAACCTAATTATTTTTAAGAAGAGCGTTATGTCACAAATGACTGACTGCTTATCTATAATATGCAGGAAGACTAATCTTATTTGGAAATAACCAAAAGGATCTGTTAAATTATGGATAAAGCATGAATCATTTTATGCCTAATTATAAAAATAATGAGTAAAATATCAGAGAAATTTGTTTGGGGAATTCTAGTAAAAAAAAAAAAATAAAACAGTTACCAATTTTCCTAATAGAACTTTGGAAGTAATTGTATTCCCAATTTCACGGAAAAATAATTTCATTATTATTAATGTGTTTAATTCTCAAAAGTTAGCTGTGATATTTTTAGTGTAAGCTTGTAAGACATTCATATGTGAATTTTATTATTCCTCCAAGAAAGCAAAAATAAACAGTAAGACTAATTTCAGATAAGGATAAAGACGTCTAGATTCTTTGTGCTCTACTGATGAGTAACATTTGGCGAATTAATTTTCTGGAACTTGATTTCCACATCTATTAAACAAAGAGGCTAGAAGCAGATCCCTCCTGACGATCATCCTGAGACATACTCTGGAAAACAATGTTCCTTCGGCAAATGAATTTGGAAATCACTATACATTGTATCTCCAGTAGGATATTCACAATCCTGCAGTAAAGGAACTTGCTTATCTTTGTTATTGCCAAAATTCCCCAAAGTGATTTGGCCACAGACTTCTTCCTCTGTTTTCTTTGCATGACAATTAGCATACTTGGAAGCACTTTGAGAAACTCTGGCCATATGATCCGAAGGGTGTGCTCCAGATCCCGCATGGTGCTGTCTTACGTAATTCAAGGCAAGACAATGCAAAGTTGAGTCTCACTCTTCTTTCAAGAACAAAAATTGGGATCTTTGTGTGCATTGAAATCCTGTTATTCTTCCTAATGATAGCTTACTAGTCCCACTTTTTTAGTATCCATGAACACCAAAAGTCATACATTTTATGCAGGCCCTGGACCACAACTTTTTATGCCACTGAGACTTCTGAGCCACTAGCAAATTACCACGAATAGCTTAAGCCTTACTCAATTATGAAACAAATATCAAAAAGCTCAAAAAGGACAAATGGCTAAAGCCTTGGACAGCCAAACCAAACTTTCACACTTCTCAAATCATTGTAGCAAATTGTTGGCCACATTTGCTCAATAAACACTTAGTGAAGATATGTTATATCACAACATTATGACAGATACTCTCAAGCAATGAAGAAGAAATGCTCCCATATATGAAAGGAGATTTTTGTCTAGCAGGAGATGAGATATACTAAAATATTAATGATAATAATACACTATTATATTACTTATATAATAATAACAGCAAAAAAACCCAATTACTACTGTTTATTGAGTCTATATTATATGGCAGGCACTACATATACATTAACATTTATCTTGTTAAAAAACCCTGAAAACATAGATTCTATTATTATGCTCATTTTACAATGAGGAAACTAAGAGAGGAATGATTTGTTCAAGGACACACAGCCGTCCAATGACAGAGGATTCAGACTCGGGTTTACATGACTCTAGCCTCACACGACCTTTCAAATCAGGCTTCCATGAGACTGTAGGCAGAAAAGAAGGGATTCATGAGATAGGGAAACAGTGAGAATTAATTGATATAACTAGGTAGGATCAAATCAAGTTTGCCAGGAAGTGAGCGAGTTGACCTTGGCGAAAAAATAAATAAATAAATAAAAATCGGATATCTCTTTCTCCGAGACAGGAATGAAAAAGATATGGATGAAAGAGGAGACAGACATGTCAGGAGAAAAAAGCCTTCTAGACTCATTCTTTCCTCACATGAAGACCTGGGGAGGATTCCTAATATTCACTCTCACCCAGGCCTACATGTTTGAACTTGATCTCCCTTTGTTACTCAGTGTGAGCCTGGGCCCAGATGGACACAAGGCCTCGCGATGAAGTGTCAAGTCTTCCTTATCAGATCAAGTATCAGTATCCACCTCAGAAACGGAGACTCCAGCCATGCCCCCCAAACATTTTATTTTTTAAACTGAAAAAGCAGGCATAAGATATATTCCAGAATTCCTAAATAACTGAAAAAGATTCTCCCGGGCTTCCTGGGTATGGAGACACAGTTCCCTCATCTTATTGTCAGGGAACCTTTCAAATGCAAAAAAAAACAAAACACCCATTTGCTCTTAGAGAAACTCAACTGCTGTTGGAAGCCTAGAGAAAGAGCACCTTGTATCTCAATGTACTCCAAATGTAAAGATTTACCTCAGCTCGAAAGGGCGTCTTCATTCCTGGTTCCCAACCCTGAGTTTTGGCTTATCCTGGGCACCCAGATTCCTAACAGTGTCAGAGCTGGTAACTGGCAGCTTGTTACCGTTGACCATCACTGTGTGTCTTCCCTATGTGAACATTACCTGCTTGAAAGGACTGAGAAAAGAACCCCCTATAACCTTTCACCCCTCTTCCATTTGTAACCTTTGAACTTCATGGGGCTTAAACAAATTAAAGTATTAGATTCCACCATGACTCAAAGTAATGAAAACCCTTCTCCAGGGTCTCAGATGAGCTGCAGAAAATAAAGACCGTATGTGAATTTTTTACGTCCATGACGTTGGGCTGTTCAATGGGTGTTTAGAAGGGCTCCAAGAGCATCTTAACCAGGCCTCATCCTGAGGTAAGCAATGGTTTGGGACCCAAATGCTCTGAGTTCTAGCCTCAGCCCCTCTGCTAATTCACTGAATGGCCTTGGGGCATTTAGAGGAGTTGGGTTAAATTGTCTCTTTTAAAGATCCTTCCAGGGCTTCCCTGGTGGCGCAGTGCTTGAGAGTCTGCCTGCCGATGCAGGGGACACAGGTTTGTGCCCCAGTCCGGGAGGATCCCACATGCCGCGGAGCGGCTGGGCCCGTGAGCCCTGGCTGCTGGGCCTACGCGTCCGGAGCCTGTGCTCCGCAGCGGAAGAGGCCAGAGCGGTGAGAGGCCCGCGTACCGCAAAAAAATAAAAAATCCTTCCAGTTCAAATATTCTAGGTTTAAGTGGGCAAAATGAAACACCTGCATTGAGGAAAAACTCAGCTTTGAGTGTGTGTATTTCACAATGCAATGCACACAGATCGCTGTAAGCCAAAGACAGTATTTCCTCTGGACACTCAGCGTTTAGAGTGTATATGCAAAAATAGACTCATTCATGGGAATCACATTAATAAATTATATGATTGTGTAATAAGTTCAAGCAGTGTGCTTGGCAACAGTTTCTCAACTCTGTCCAATAAAGGGACAAAAAATCCATACACTCTGGTCACCTTTGAGAGAGTCAGCAATTATCCTCAGGGAGTTTGCAAGTCAGAAATTCTATACCTCTGATGCCTGCAATCCCAGAACCTGTCCACTCCAGACCATAGGACTCTGTGCCCTCTTACTTTGCAATAGGAAGAAGCAAATATAGCTTCCCAACTTGGGGAAGGTCCAGAAGTCTAACAAATGTATCCAACATTTACAATATTATGGAATTAACAATTTACCCAATTAAAGAGAAGGGCTTCCGGTGCCCTTGTTGTGTGTCATTTTTAATAATAATGCAATATTTGGGTCAAACTTTTCCTCTTCCACGTCACCTATGTCCTGAGTACACAAACATTTGGGAAACTGCTGGCTTGAATTCAGAGGTGAAGTATGTAGCATTGGAAGAAAAGAAAACTAACTGATGAACTTAAATCTTGGGTCCATAGTTTAGTCTTGCTCAATCCGTACTACACTGAGACCAAAATTAAATCTAAGAGATCTCATTCTGTGTCTTAGCTGTCATTTTCCATTTGATTTCCACCAAGAGTGCTACATGTATTGTTTTCTCTCCAGGAGGAAAATTCCTATTTTTTTTCCCAGACAAATTTTCTGCCACATGATAGGAAAGTTCAAAATAAACGAGATTCTAAACTATACGAGAAAAAGAATATACATTGGCATCCCCTGACCTGGCGTGGTCCCTGGTACCAGTAGGTGTTTACTAAATGTTTATTGAATGAAGTTACTAAATTAATGAAGTAATGGGAGAATGAAGAATTTAGGGTCCTAACAACATGTGAGTATATGGAGCTCGCAAATATCTTTGTGGTGCATTATGAGCCTTTGTAAAATGCTACAAGTTTGGATTGGTTGATTCCATTCAGAGACTGGCTCCCTAGCATAATTCTACTGGATAATTATACATTCCATCGAAAATCAAGAACATTCTCTTTACCAATTCAGACTGGTCCCGGAAGACCTGAATCTGTGAATTCTTGGTGTGGTAAATTCTCATCAAATGCCAACAAAACAATGTCTGGAGAAAAATGTTCTCTGTTAGGTTCACTGAAAATGAGAACGGCATTTTTTTTTTCCTTTGATTCTTCCTAGAATAATTTGTTATAATGAAAGAACACCCGCTCTCCCAGGGTCATTTCTAAGAAAGTTTAAGTTTAGACTTTTCTCTCAGTGTCTTTCAATAAGGTCTTCTGGAGTGATAAATGTTACTGTAGCCCCATCAACTTTGCAATAAGTAAACATGGAATCAAAGGAAAGCTACCTCTTTTCCCCCTCAACTATGTCCAGTCTCAGCTCTGGCAGTCTTGGGTTCAATTACTAGGAGTTCTGCCAGCATCTTGATGTTTCTTCTAGGGCCAGACAGAAGAAGGACAAAGGTGATCTATTTATATGCTACCACTGCCTTTGCTCGTTCCCCCTCTTGTTCCTACGTACCCAAGCAGTCATCATCTCTATCTTAGTTCCTCTCTGTTGTGTCAAAAGTTAGTGAAGAATTGCCAGGTGGATGATGAACTCTTTCATTTCCAGGCTTGAGGATCCTCAGCTTTACTGGGGAGAAAATAATGTAGAAACTTCCTGCGAAGTGAATGAACAGGTTTCATATAAATCGATAACAAAATGATTTTATCTTCCAAAAACAACTCATTCATAAAAAATGAGACTAACGTTTATTTTCCCCTCTGAAGAAGAATAACACTGGCTATAAGAAGCTTGTATAGGACTTCCCTGGTGGCACAGTGGTTAAGAATCCGCCTGCCAATGCAGGGGACATGGGTTCGAGCCCTGGTCCGGGAAGATCCCACATGCCGTGGAGCAACTAAGCCCGTGTGCCACAGCTACTGAGCCTGTGCTCTAAATCCTGGGAGCCACAACTACTGAGTCCACGTGCCACAACTACTGAAGCCCACAGGCCTAGAGCCTGTGCTCCGCAACAAGAGAAGCCACCGCAATGAGAAGCCTGTGCACTGCAACCAAGAGTAGTCCCCCCCTCGCTGCAACTAGAGGAAGCCCGCACACAGCAACGAAGACCCACTGCAGCCAAAAATAAATAAATAAATTTTAAAAAAAGCTTGTATAATGTTTATATAAGAATTTATTCATTTATCTGACAAATGTTTATTAAGCACTGAATATGTGCCTGGTGTGGTTCTAGTTCCTGGGAAGACAATGGTGAATAATTCCAAAAAATCCCTGTTCTCAAAAGAGACATTTAAAAAACAAACTAATAGTTTAACATAATTTCAGGTGATTCTATGAAGAAAAGAAAAGCAGGGTAAAGCAGAGGGGACAGACGTGCATTTGTCTGAGAGGTAACATCCACATGTAGACCGGAATGACATCAAGAGAAACGTCAGACATAAAAGCCCAGTGGAGGTGTGAGATCAGAAGGTGCTGAAAAGCAAGGGAGGAGGTGGGTGGTGGAGCTAGGAGCCGAGAAGGACAGGGCCCCAGTGAAGTGGGTCTTTAAGCCAAGTTGAAGTTAGAACTTCATCCTCAGCGTAATGGTGAGGAAGTGAAGACTTGGATGGCCAGTGATGCAATCTGATTTTTACTTTAAAAGATCACTTTGGCTATTTCATGGGGAAAAAGAGGAAGCTGGGAGCTGGTAGGAGGCTTTTTCAGCAGCCCAGGCAAGCGAGAAATGATGGTGAAAATATCAAAGTGCCGACGAGTAACATCATTAGAACTCTTCCTCTGGGTTTGTTTGGCGTGGGTATTCTTTCATAATCTCTGTCTCAGCGTCACACCCTCTTAATCTCAGAAATAAGAATCCTGAACAAAAGCATTCTGCAGTCATGTCTCCTACAGTTGGGTGTCCAACACATTTTCCCTTCTTGCTAAGCCTAGTTAGACTGCAAGGATATTTATGGAAGCTCCCAAAATGAAGAAAATGAGGCAAATTATGTGAGACAAATGGAGACACATGATAACAAGGGGGATTGTTGTTCAAGCGAAGAATGGTAATCATGGGCTAGGAGGAAAGGCGGTGATGTTGGGATTTCAACACACCAACCAATCCTCAACACTCCCTGTAAAGACGTAGATGGTTGAGCACAAGAAACACACACAAAATAAAATATTCCAATGAACTGGATACTGATTTATTACATTTTCAACACCAAAAATCTAAAGAGTATGGCCAGGGAAAAGGATTTTTGTAGCATTTCTGTGCATCTTTGGCAATGCAGGAAATGTATCTTGAATATTCAAATGTTAGAATTGCCAGGAAATGTTCATGGTTTTATGTAGACAAAGGAGCCTTATTGTTTAGTTTGAGACCATTGAAGAAAGCTGGGGATAGACAGACATACGATCTATAGAGTGCTCTTCTTTAAAAGTAGATTTCCGTCCACCAGATATAACCTTGGTGAAGGGAGAGAAAGGAATTTCGCCTCCATTCTCTAAGCAGGAGAATGGAACACAGAGAGGTGAGAAGAACTGCTTTCAAGTCCATGAAGATGAGATCCAACCCAGAAACTCCACATCCATCTCCTCATCCACTACGCTGGCTACTCTAGTCTGGTCACTTAACAAGGGTCTGTAAGTCACCACATCCTTTCTTTTCTTTCATGTTGTTTCACTTAGTAGAGGAATGAGTTTCCCTGGCAGGGAAAGTGGAACAAAAGGAAAAAATGCTTATTTGCGAAAAGAAAAAGAAGCTATAAAACAGCATATATGTCACACACACACACACACACACACACACACACACACACACACACACACACATCATTCATCCTTTAGAAGCAATATATTTTTATCATACTTTTTCTACTTCTAGCCATGAGAAGATCTCCTGTTCGTGTAGTTCAGTAAAGAATCAAATAAGTTAAGAAGTAGAAAGTGAAACCCAGGGAAAAAAGATCAAAATGGATCGAAAAGCTTAATTCTGAAGGACAGAGGCTGAAAGAGAATTCCATAGCAATTTACAAACAAAACAACTTACGCAGAGGTTGGTGACCAATTGCTACCAGTGTCGCATAATTGAACGTCTCCTCACTTTTGGTGCAAGGATGCTGATCTAACTTCACAATGAACACAACAAGAATGGCTTGAAACTTCATTATGAGAATTTCTGGTTAGTTATAACTCAGACTTCTGGGAAATAAAGCAACTGTTGAATACTAGCGTGATTTATACCAAGTGAGGGCTTTAAAAAGTAAACTCTATTCCTCTGAGGTCCATTTCAGCCTATTCTCTCTCCCAGTTACTTCCTTCTTTCTATCATTGAATATATCATCCCATGCACTCTTTCCTTTTTCTTCTGTTTTCAAGCCATAACTTATTTCAAGGCATAGTTCAAATACCACAATGGTGATTTTCACCTTCTATAAACCTCTGCAACAAAGCAGACTTTTGGAATTTATAGATATACCCTTTGTACTTTCAACTATTGCAAAGGATTCCAATTCTTATTACTTTCATTGGGTACTAGAATCATGGTGTACAGTAAGAAATCACTGACCAGTGTGGGAATCTAGTCCACGGTTGAGCATCTTCAACTTAATGAAATCCTGCAGTTCTCTACCTATCTTTGTCACGCAGCAACTCTTGAACATGAAATTTGGAATCTTTAGCTTTTATCTCTGGCAAATCCCAGGTTTAGGTACGATCTACTGTACCTAAAGTCTGTATCATAGAACATAACTAGGGGTCCAGAAAAGATCTAATCTGAGTACACCTCCCCTAGGAATTCTGCAATATGATGGCATGCCTCTTGTTCTTTGATTTACATATAAAATCATTTCAGCTGGTGAGAAATGAGTTTAAACTTCCTTTTCACAGTTCCTGGTAAGTTATACAAAACATCTGGGAAAAAAAGTGTTTTGGAGAATTTAGGTTCAGTATGCAATGGCCATACCGAACCTAGCACCTTCCAATGATTCTATGAAAATGACATTGAACTTGCCCTCGTACTACAGTATGAAGAAGGGTCCCAGCTCTGATCCCAGAGACAGCCAGTAGGAATGGGTTCTACTTTAAGTCATGGAGAAATGGCAGGGAAGAAGTGGTGTTAGTGCAGGAAAGTGGGATCGTGCCACAGGAATTTCCACGGTCCAGCTCTATGAACACTTAGCCTAAATCCTTCAAAAATTAGCTCTAATGTATTAAAAAGTAAGAGCATTGTTTAGAGGTCAAGCAAGCTATTACAATTGTTGGTAAGAGATATGATGAGTAGTGGGAGATGGAAATCTCAGAACTGGGAGAACACTGACCAATTCTGCATAAGTACTGAATTGGCTAAAAGACAGAGTAACAATAATTAAAGGTAATAATTATAATACTCATCCTTGATAGAGTGAGTTCTCTTTATGGGTCAACACTACGCACATTATCTCATCTAATCCTTACAACTACTGTTTGAGGTAGTATCATTAAGTCATCTTACAGAGCAGGAAACTGAGGCATAGAGAATTGAAGCAATTTACCAAGAATCACATAAGGCATAAGTGTCAGGGTCAGAATTCAAGCTTACACTTACGTGATTTCATAGCTCCTATTCTTAATCCCTATGTTCTATGTCTTCTACACGATGGTACAAGGCAGAGGAATGTTCTTGTATCAAAGAACAAAGCCCATGTAAATCTGCCTCATAAAAGGAATCCTAAACCTGGCCACTTGACAGCTGCAGTGAGGTGGGGTGGGATGGGAGACTGATGCGGTATGAAGACATAAGCATCCAGAGGGTTGACCTCAGTTAGAATGGCCCAGCCTTGGATTTCCCAGTAACAGAGGTGGCCTGTAAAACAAAGGTTCCCCTTATATTTTTCTCTAATCATTTAACATGCGGCATGTATCACTTTCAAGGTGAGAACTCAGTCTCTTATAATATTATTTAAGAATGCTTAACATTTAATAGATAGATGAGAAGTTTCATTATGGCCCCATGGAAATGAAAGTCAGAGGACTGACCACAATTACTTTTAAAGGGCTTTTCAGTTCCCAAAGGACTTGAGTTTTAATTACGTCCTCATTTGTAAAAGACATATTCAGATATTCAGGAAATTTCCTGGGCAACAAATGTTTTTCTCTTGGATAGTTATACCCTTCACCTTTGCTTTCAATTCTGAACTTTAGAGCAAACAAGACGTAATCAGCTCATGGTCCAAACCTGCAAACCAAGCATATGTAGATTTATGTAAATATCCATGCAAATCAGGCACAGCCACTGGGCTTCTGGGAGGTTGCAAATGGAGCCCTTGGTTCAGCAAAGGTCAAATATCCTTGGATTAGAGCTCAATTCTACATGCAGATTTTTATAGGACAATGGCAGCCCCTAAACACAGCAGTCTTTAAATGCCGTGATAATTCTATGCTTGAGTAGTTTTCAGTCATAATTAGGAAGAGGTGACCTGGTTCAGAGAAAAATGAAGAGCAGAATGAAACTGATCTCTAATGTTCCTGTTTACTTAAGTTGGGTACTTATTATCTTCCTGTCCCTGCTTTCCTAATTTTTTCACGTGCCCATGGAAAGACCTCAGGTGGCATGAAAAATGACTTTTTAAATTTTTCAGCTGGCTTTGATTTGAGTACTGAATTCCTCCAACTTACCTAAAAGACAGGATAGAGAATAGTCCAAGGGCAGTGTCCTTGCAATGGCTTCAATGTCAACGGACCACCTTCCCTGAGATGCTGCACCACCACCATCACCAGTTAAATTATCCAAGGTTATAGCAGCAGAGAATCTGCAATGACTGTTATCACTACTGTTACTAAGAGCTATGGAATTTTAACTCCAGGGTGATCAGTGAAAAAGGCCATTAGACTTTGGAATGTCCTTGTGGGAGCTTGCTGGATTCTCCTGGGTACAGTAGACTAGGCTATTCCCAGTCCCTCAGTCTCAGGGCAGAGGAGCAGCTCTGCGGAGCAAACGGCAGTGATCATACCAAGTCAGTGTTAGACTTGGAGAAATGAGCACAAATGGTCCTCTGCCATCCATGTGTGTGCGATGGCTATTGAGTTTCCAACCAGAGATTTTGTCCGCTTTTGCTGCAGGGTTCAATTAATTAAGCTTTACCAACACTTCTTGCCCGGAAACAACACTCATGCAGGAAAACTTTAACAGTTTCCAACCCTGGCCACTCCCAGCCCACTGCCACCCAGCACTGCCTCCTGGTCTCCCCAGACACCTCATTTCATACCTGACTGAGAATATTCCTGTTCTCTGAACGTGTTTCCAGGACTGTGGCCAACGGCAGACACCAGGTCTTTAAACACATTCGCAGCTGAATGACTAAAGAAATGACATGATAGTTTTAATTAATTCTTTGCAATTGAGCCCTATGTTCCTTGGATAAGATTATTACTTCCATGTTCCTCTGGTTCCACTTCTATAAAACAGATCAAAATGCCAATTTTCTTCAATGAAATGGTCTGGAAAATAAGAAAGACAAAAATCTGAAAGCATTTACAAATATCTCTTGTTAAGTTGAGAAAAGGAAATGAGTGACTTTAAAATTAGCCAAATTCCATGAAGTCCTCGTGGAATTTTTTTTTTACAGTCGTCTGTAAAAACTTTATCAGGATTAAGAGCTGTGGTTCTAGTGCTGACAAAATGTGAAAACAAGATTAAAATAGGTGGAGTGGGGCATCTAAAACGTCAGAGGTGGAGTTCGCTGTGTCGAGGGCAGAGAGCCAAGGACTTGGGGCATAGGGAGTGGGTGCGGGAGCTTTTCTTTAAATAGACAAGAAAAAGCAGGCAAATTATGCCATGGGGAATGGATCACAACCCAGCTTTCAGTTTGCCAGATAAGTACTTTCATTTAGATTGTAAATAATCTCACCCATGGTTAGGTATAAACCAGGTAAGCAGTACCAATATTTGAAAGAGAAAATTGTTCTCACTTCTAATTAAAAGATGTTATAGTCTCAGCTGGCTGTGTTGTCCAAGAATCTATTAATCAAAGAAGCCATTATATCTCTACTTACGTTAATTCCATTATTATATCGCGTGAGTTATGTTCAAACATTTATTGCCCAATAATTTTCAGAGAAAAATGTAATAACTTGGGTGGAGATACCATTAATGTGAAGAGATTTTTTTTGGCACAGGAGTTAATGAAGTACATGAAGTAACCCCCAACCCCAATTATAACGAACTTTTCCAAATTCCAAGGCTAATGGGAAAGCTCCAAATGTTGTAAATGAGATTGTAGGATTCCAGCAGCGCCCTGTGAAGGTCAGTTTAGTCCTAGACTTTTGCGAGGATAAGAGCAGGTGAACAAAACCAGGAATCTCTCTCACCTTCCAGAACACTGGCGGCTATTTCTTACTTGCCCATTAATTTTTTTAGCAACAATTTCCATTATGGAAATCTTTATACACATAAAAAATTACTTTCTAAAACAGGCAATAGGTTGTTCCTTTTTAAAATCTCAAGTGTTAGAACAAAATATCCTTACAAAAACCATTCTAATAAGACATTCTATGTTACTATAAGAGGATTTATCATGTGTATTGCCTTTTATCATTGGGCTTGTCAAACTACAGAATTGTGAGATAAATGGTGATAGTAGTCACATAATCTTTTCTGTAGGTTGTCTGAGCGATTGTAAGATGAGATGGTCCTTGCTAGACCTAACGCTTGGTTCCAGACCCCTGAAATGTTAGAGGTCTATGCAGATCTGAGGCAGAAAGGAGAGACTGAAAATGAGAAACTGTGGATTTGGGCTCCGTCAATCACAGCATCTCAATGTTTGCAGTGACCTCAGGAATTATCTAGAACAGACCATTCTCCCAGTCAGAGATGAGGTGAGGCCTGAAGCTGAGGAACCCCGTTGCCCCAGTGTAGAGAAGGGTAGGAGAGTGGGGAACCCCCCAGGTCCTCAGGGAGTGGTTTTCCTTTTTTAGCAACAGAAAGTCAACAGACCACATTTGAAGTAAAATAATGTGTGACATCCCAATATATGAAACATGTAAGATAGAGGGGCTGGGTTGAAGGCAGAGGGGGTGGAGGATAGCCATCCCCCCACCAGGCTCTGCGCCACAGTCCCACAAAGTTTTCCTGTGGGACGTTATCAGACCCTTACATCTCTGGGGAACTGCATGAGTTAGGACTCTTCTAGTTGCAAAGGAAAGAACTCAACCTGAGTAAGGATGAGGTCAAAGTCATAATGATGATGATAACAATTACCTCCTAGACCCAGAGGTGTCACTCATGCAGCTGGGTTTGAGGGAGGACCTAGAACTGGGACGGTAGGGCATCAGATCTCTCTGTCTCTCTCTGTCTCTGTCTCTCCCTTTAAACACACAGACACACTTCTGAATCCCATGTGCAAAGATCAGGATGGATCCAGTCAGGGTAGGGCCACCACCTGGGATGGGGTGGGGGGGGGGTATGTAGGGAGGAAGGGGGTCACAGGGTCATGGAGTAGACACCTGGCTGCTGTGGGTCAGGGGTCAGGGCCCAGAGAAGAAGAGCTGGTCAGGTCACCCAGCAGTTAGAAAACCACTGAAATAATACACTGGAGGTGGAGACACACAAACTGGAATGGGACCAGAGCCTGGAGACCAACCGAGTTACAGGTAACCAGGCCGGGCATCTGAGCACAGACATGCGATCCAGGACTGCCAGGGGTCCAGGCAGCAAAGGCACTGCTGTTCACCACCTGAGTCCACAGGACTAGGTGGTGTCTAAGACCCCAGACCTGCATGGCAGTGGGAACCCGGGCACCACGAGGAAGCGGGGAGACAGCACAGGGAGCTTGGGGAGCATGTTCCTGGGTCCCCACTTCTGGCTGAGCCCCAGGTCCTGTGGCACAAGCATAAGGTAGGGCCCTACCTCGGAAGAAGTGGGAACCAGGAAGTGGCCTTGAAGTAAACATGGATTGGACAAGACAGAAGCCTAGCTTTTAGTCTAGACCTGGAGATTAGGGGAAGGGACTGTCTCTGGGATAGTTAGTCCCATGGGCTGCTGACCCGGGACTCGAGACCCAGCTGAGCAGTTCAGATGGCTTTCTGAGTGGGGGCCCAGGGGAACCTGCAAGAAACAGCGGGGCTGAGAACGTGGCCTCTGCTGGGACAGAACGAGAAGGGTCCTCAGAACTTCCACTTGCTCTGAATGGCATTTGTGGGGACGTGCCACCCCCGTGCCCCCTGCTCAGTGGTGGTCTCTCTCTTAACCCTTCCTGATAGCGTGAGGGATTCCCGAGAGGAGAAAGGGGTAACAGCTCCAGTCACATATAACGTCTGAGCCAAAATAAAGAGAGATGTGTTGAAAATGTGCGTTCTCTGAAAGTGAACAAACACAACCGGTATATACCTTCTAACCTAACACTTTGAATAGATGTAGGCTTAGGGTGTTTATAAAGATTTTTAAAGAAAGATTTCATGAAATAACTTCCAGAGTTGCTCTTATATATATTACCTCATGGTATTTTTCGTACACAGAAGGACTAATACGTTAAGCTTGCCTACATCTCAATGTGCTACATGTTTTACTCATTTGCTTAATTTGCTGGAGATTTCAACGTCACGTGGCTGCTAGAAGAAGGACATGGAAACGTTTAGAAGCAGGACTCAGGGTTTTAACTTCAAATGCCCACTCCCAATGCTCCTGCCAAGAAATAACAAAATATTTGTCTCTGAGATAGCTAACCTCCCTTCCACGCACAATCTACAACACATTGCGCTGGCAAGCTTTACGCATCGCCCTGTCCTATAGACGATGGAAATCTTTTTGCCTAGGTTTTCAGTTTTTGTCACAAAGATGAGAAACACCAGGAACACACACACTGTTCTCCAACAAATTAGCTTGTCTTGAGATGATTTTTCACCTACTTTAAGGGTAAGTGTCAGAGAAATGTTTCACTAAGAGCTGAAATTTCAAACGGAGACAAAAAACGTGGTTTGTAACTCCAGTGAGCATTAAGATTTATCTGCATAGAGCTCTCTCCCAGTCCCCAGGATTCAATGTCCAGAGGAAGAATAGACATCTGAGCTTGTCACCCCGGGGTGACAGAGTTGAGCATCTTCTTTTGTTTTTCCAGTTCCTTTCTTTCCCCCACGGACTCTGGATGCATTACGTATAAAACCAACCCATGGCTTTTCTGACATATTTTGCCCAAGCTGGCATTATACACACCTGCCAATCACCAATGAAAGGTGATTACTTATTCAGGAGAGAGGAGCTTTGAAGAACAGTGGGACATGGTTTCAAATAAATGACACATTTTATCTGTTTTTCAAATAATTCATGGAAAATACTGACATAAAGTGCCAATTATTTTTTGCCCTTGAATAGGGCTGGCAGTCTTATTGTATGCTTTAAAAGTCACTTACAATTTGCTCACAATTTTTTTTTTAAATTCCCCGTGGAAAAGGATGTACTTTCTTTGCTCTAAAGATTAAAGTTCAATTTGACTTCCTATTTTATGAAAGGGATTCTTAAAGACATTGCAGTCTCGTCCCCTCCTAGATATTACTACAAGTCATAAATTTGGTGATTGATGTGTAGAGGATAGCCTCCAGAGGCTGCACGCTGGTTAAAATAATAAAGTGCTCATTATCTACTGGATGCATTCGGGAGAATAGCGGGTGGTCATTGTTTACAGCGCTAACGCCAGCCACTCCATTGGAGAAAGCTCATTTTGGACCCAAGCTTCACGCCATGCCTGAGTGATTAGACTTCTAACAAAGCCAACAACAGACTTATTCTCTTTGTTTAATCTAAATGAGAATTAAGTGCTGCTGCATGACAGCTCAGGACCCTGTATTATAAAATGGTTTGCTAGATATGTTTATTGAAGTCTAGTGGCTGCAAGATTTTGGAGGGGGGCAGGAATGATACCCAGTGGAAGCACACTCTTCATTTTCCACCTTCCCAAGCTATGTTAGACTGAAGCCAATATGGCAGATAGGAGAAAGAGAGGTGGCAGTGTCCTTTGGCTTGTGTCAGGGGCAGCTGTGTCACTTGGACTCCCAAGGAAGCACACGGGCTCAGGAAAACAGTGGCCCATATATTTTCATTAAGGAAAGAGTATGCAACTAGTCCATGAGCCATCAGGGTAATTGACACAGAGCCCTTCTCCAAGAGCATTGTAGCTACACAAGCATAGGGCTGGTCCATGCATTAGCTGCTGACGTTCCAGTTGAGAGGGTCAAACAAACAAACAAAAAACACAAGAAGCAAAAACCTGTGCAAGACACTGTTCCCTAAAGTAGCCTCCTGGATACAGTTGAACAGGACTCTTTGGGACGAGCAGTAATTGTATCCTGGACACTTGGCAGGTCTAGCCACATACAACATAGACCATTCTAGCCTTGTACCTTAAAACATGCATTTTAGATGTGATCTAAAGAATCTGAGTTCAAATACACAAGCGTCAGAGTGCTTTAGAAAGGACTCATTGGGGTCTGGTGTAAGGACCAAGGCCAAAGCATTAACCAAAATGCTGGCTTCTAAGCCACTGCTCCCGTTTTAAGGACCAGCTTGTTTTTATGTATTTATTTGCGTTGCTGCTCTCCAGTTTCTGCTCAGGACACATTCAGTATCATATTTTTCTTTGAAAAAGATAGGTCATTCGTCTAAGACCAGAGGAGAGCCAGAGAGCTCAGGGTGGTCACAAAAATTATTACTGAAGTACAACAATCAACGTATTAATACCATCGGTATTGTTACTAGAAGAATAAAACAGATGCCGTGACCCAGGGTCATCATGGCAATCCTCATTGACTTATTAATTTATTGTTACTTCAAAGATGTTTTTCTTTTTTTTTTTTTTTTGCGGTACGCGGGCCTCTCACTGTTGTGGCCTCTCCCGTTGCGGAGCACAGGCTCCAGACGCGCAGGCTCAGCGGCCACGGCTCACAGGCCCAGCCACTTTGTAGCATGTGGGATCTTCCTGGACCAGGGCACAAACCCGTGTCCCCTGCATCGGTAGGCGGACTCTCAACCACTGCGCCACCAGGGAAGCCCAAAGATGTTTTTCTTGACTCAGTCAATGCAGCCTTGTGAATACCGATACTTTGTTTCTCACACATTTATCTGCTCATGCAATGGTTTCTACCAATGATGCTGGGCATTTTCAAGGTTCAGTGTAGAGATGTGTATGGACAGGCTGTTTGTCTATGACTTTCTGCTGGGATAATGGAGTTTCCAGGAGTGCAGGGCAGCATAAGTGGGAAGCCCACCCATTTCCTTACAAAACAATTCTCTACCTCTGTTCTCCAGTTTCAATAGCCTTAACTATACTTACCTTTTTTTCCTAAGACTTATCCAATCCCTCTTCATTCTGACTAATCTCTTTGGGATTCCTGCACCAGGTGTATAATCATTCTCTTAAGCCTTCAAGAATCTCTCAAGTTTCAGTCCATTGGTGGCAGATCTGGGTAACCAATTAAGAAATCTTTTTATACTTTCTGGAATCACTGTATCTTGTTTTATGATCCCCATTTTCTCAGAGTCTGGCTAACTTAGGAAGTGGGTAAAAGAAAACATGTACCAAGTCTCAGCTAAGAACAACATGAAGCTCATCCTCTTGGAGGAAGTAAAAAAATACCAAAAATAATAGAAAAGACAGTTGAATCGCTTTCATTTATTCCCTCCCAACAAAGCCTAGAACAAGAGCAGACTCTAGCTCCCAGGCAGTGAGGTGTAGCTCTCTTTGCCATTTTTGTCATGAGCCTTTGATATTCCACAGGCCAGGAAGGAAGTTAGAACCTGAAATCTGCAGAATCCGGGCCTTTAGAAAGCAGTGGAATCCTCCCAGGTGAGAAGTCAGGAGTCAGAATGAAGGGTAGCAGGTACAATAAGACAGAGGCTCAGCAGCTAGGAAACATTTCCAGAGTCCCATGCCCAGGTTTTAAGATCAGAAACCTGTCGACATCTAGAAACTCCATTCGTGATGCACGGGCGACAAGACTTGCCACTCTGCCTCTGGTGCAGACCCTTTGTATGGTTTTTCCTGCAGCAGGAGTCATTCTGGGTGTATATCCTGCCAAGGACAAGGGCTGAAAATAAAGGCTGCTGCTGATGGGAGTACAAGGGAATATATAAATGGCTCTACTGGGCAAGTATATTTGTGATGATATCCATTACCTAATATAGACCCGCTTCTTGTTATTTGTTCATTTATCCTTTGGCTTTACTGAGGTATAGTTGACAAAATGGTGTATATTTAGGTTGTACAATGTCATGATTATGTGTATATGTGTGTGTGTATATATATATGTGTGTGTGTATATATATATATATATATAAAATTATGAAAGCTCAGAATACATTACTACAGATTTCCAACTTTCAGTGATCTTTAAAGCCATCTGGAAACTTTGGCTATAAGTCACATCCAATCTTAAAGCACTTCATCCATATCAACACGTTAAGTTCTGCTGCTGGGTTTCTTCAGCTCCTTCTGAGCTTCAAGGTACAGGATATTTCCAATACTGTATCTGTTAGGTGAGCCGACGCTGGTTGTGAAACAATTCAAAGAAAAATTAACAAGGGAAGAAAGGAAAGTTTTTATTCACTTTCTAAGGGAAGAAAGGGGCCAGATGCACAGAGTGGCATCGGCACCGAAGAGGGGGAAGGGTTAGGTCTTTTACTGGGCTTCAAAGGGCAAGATGCTGGAAAAGGGGGTGGGTTTATGTCTATTCTGATCCACAGAAGTACCCGGGCTGGCGCTGTATCTCTATAGGATGTGGTTTTTCGGAGAATAGACTTGCAGTCTTTAGTGACTTTCCAGTTCTTGGGTGTCTGAAAGAGACTTAACAGTGGCTCTTGACAGGCACTACTCTATTGTGAACAATGATGGATGGTTTTACAGTATCATTATCTTAAAAAAGGCTATTTCTTCTCTAGAGCTTTGCCTCGTAATGACCAGGATCATAATAACCATTCCTGTCTAGAAGAGAGAATCTAGAGAGGAAGAGGGTGAGACAGAGCTCAAAAACAAGAAGTGGCTGGTATTGGAGATAGAGTTTTAACAATATGAAAGCAGAGAAAAATTAAAAGAGACAATAAAACATGCATGTACCTATGCAAACATACATTGGGTGGTTTCAGTGAAAATAAGAGCACCACAGAGAGATTCCTGGGCATCTCCATCCAGGCTGATGGAGGATGAGAGCCTGAGGAGACAGCTTGGGCTGCTGTAACAAAGTACCATGGACTGAGTGGCTTAAAGACAACAAAACGTTCTTTCTCACAGTCCCGGAGGCTGGAAGTCCAAGAGCAGGGTGCCAGCGTGGACGAGCTCTGATGAGAGCCCTATTCGGGGTGGAAGCCGTCTCCTTCTCGTTGCTTCTTCACATGGCAGAGAGAGAGAGAAAGCAAGCTCTCTCATGACACTTATAAGGGCACTAATCCCATTCAAGAGGGCTCCACCTTCCTGACCTCATCTAATCCTAATTACCTCCCAAAGGCCCCAACATCATCACACTGTGGGTAGAGTTTCAAATTACAAAATTGAGGGAGTGCACAAACATTCAGTCCATAACAGTAACTATAAGCTCTACTATTTCATAATGAACTCCAATTTCAAACAGGTTAAAAAATGGACATTAGGGAAAGCAAGATAATAAACGTATTACAATGTGCAGCCCTGTTGTCAAGAGGATAACTGTTTAGACTAAGCTTGTCAGAAATCAGAGCCTGATTTCTTCATTAGGAGCTGCAATCCCAAGTTGCAGAGGGAGGGAAAAGGGAAAAGGGAAGAGGGTGAGCCTATAATTGTCTCTACCGACTGTGACTGATTGCTAGGTCCATCTTTCAAGAAGCTGCATAGACTGTATCTGGTCAGTAGGTCTTGGGGAGAAAATGAGAATATTTATCCTCCATCTCCATCTCTCACCACTGAATGCTCTGCCCAGGGTGCATAAACCCTTCCACTCTTCAGGTTGTACTTATGTGGACTCTGGGCAGGGTTTCCCTTGGATGGAAGGTGAGAGGCACATGACATGGGAATGAGGGAAGGTGACATCAAGGTTGTGTAAAATAGTCCAAAACTGTGCAGAAAAGGATGATTCTCCACTTGATGGCTAGAAAAAGAGACAGATGAGGACGAGCTCTGAAGTGTTATTGAAGAGGTATCTGATTTAGTAACTAAACACAAAGGGCAGTCAGTCGTCTTTGAGGTCTTCTGTTTATTCATTCAGAAAGAGCTGTGGAGCACTTGATGTTCTTGACACTCTTCTAAGATCTTTGCACATATATTTCCATGGTAGTCTTGCAAGGCTGGCACTATTACACTGTCATTTTACAGACTAGGAAACTGGTATTTAAAGAGTTTTAGTACCTTGGTCAAAGTCTTATGCTAGTAAGGAGTATATCTGGCATTTGAATCCAGCTCTGTCTAACTCCTAATCCCATTTTCATTACGTGACATCAGCACCTCATACCAGACCAATGATATCAGAGTTTACTGGGAACGGATCTATCTATTGGCACTTAAAAAAAATCCCCAACTAGTTCCAACGTGCATCTAGGCTTGGGAATAACTGCCCTATCTTAAAAACAAAAAACCCTTAGAATAATTACCCACTGATTTCAAATATAAGTTGGCCTTCACTTGCACTCTGCTTATTTTATTACTGTGAAGATTTGTTGTATTTCAAAGTTGATAGGATAAGGGCTTCTGTGTAGGTTAGAAACCTATACAATAGTCAATATGCAGGCAGAATATTTATTAACCCCCTAACATTCAACACTATGTTGTGATCACATCTTTAACTTTTGATAACAATCTTTTGTTGTACTTTTCCTGCAGTGTAATCTCCTGAACTGTGTTGCTCCAACTTGGAATAAAAAAGAAATGCCTCTAGATTCTCCCTGGCAAAGATAAATCTTAGAAAATCGAATTCCAACTAGAGAAATCTGGTTTGGATCAAAGTAACTAAATCATTAATCTGGATCTTTCCCCCAAACTGGAGCCAACCCAAGTCCAAGCCATGATAAATATGTAAGAGGCCAGATATTTAGAAGGAGATTAATTCTTCCTTATTGTTGATATGTTTTTCCTGACAGAGGGGACAGAGACCAATGATAGAAGACTGAAAGGCTATGTTTGGGTATTTTTAGCCTGATTAAAACAAGGAATAATTCAAAATGTATTTCAAACGTCTTTTCCCACAGAATTCTGCAAAACTTCCAGCCTGATTTCTGGATCTGAGAAGCTTGGCCAAACGGTCTGGATACTGATGAACCTCTCCCATTCGGACTGAGCCTCCTAGTCAGAGGTCACACCCCATCCGTCTAAACAACATTTTTTTGTGAAACACACACAGACCACAGATGGGACTTGTATTTGGTGTCTTGGATGGGAAATGCCAGCAGTTCTCATGGATTGGTTGAAGACATTAAAAATCACACTGCAGTTGGCAAAGCAACTGCTTACCTTCTGAGCAACTCTCTCAGGTGACAGCAAACACAGGCTGGTTCTGAGTCACGGGACGAGGCGAATGTGCACCAAACGTGCACTCCCGGAAGGAAACGCTTTTTTCCAGCCCCCTGAGGCTGCTGCATTTTCAAAAAGGTTGGCTTTCCTGCCTCCCATAGCTGGGGTTGGATGGAGGGCAGAGGGAGGGAAGGAAGCTGGATGACAACTCAAATCCTGCAATTTCTCCACTGGATTCCTAAGAAAGCCTGGACTGATGAGCAATCTGGGGGCTGATAAGACAGAAACACAATCGCTCTCCTGGGCCCTTGTATCTTGCAGGGTAACTTGGACAACACACCCAACCCCATTTTGGCACCTCTGCTATAGTCTGACTCACTTCCTCTACCCAGAGGAGAAACAAGGACTCCTTGGACAAAGCCTTGACCTTCACAGCCAATGAAGCCAGCAATTCTTCAGATTTTGAGAATTTGGGGGGGACAAACCCCTCCAAACCTGTTCTCAGATGACGTTCTTTCACTATTAGCTCTGGGTCCAGTCTGAATTTCATTTCAGTGTTTTGGCTAATTCAGTGCCTTAGATGTAAAAAGGAGCTGAAATAATTGGGGAATAAAAACAAACAAACAAATGCACCCCTCCACCAAGATCTCCTGTTCCTTCCTCGGCCCTGTGACTCTATAGGTACAAACAGAGCCCAGGCGAGAGGCCAAGGTGGCCCACCCATGGCAGAACAGAGTCAAACCCATTTTATTCAATATTTATGAGCAAACTCTGCTTGATAAAATTGACACACTTGGCAAAGCAGATAGAAAAGCTGAGCAGAATTCTGTAGAAAGAAACTGGACCTACCCAATCCCTTACTTCAGCTAGGAAATGTTCTTCCTCTGAGTCACCCAACTGCCCAGTTACTGGAAGGCCCCAGTGGTCACTCCTGGCACACAGGGAATTCTGAACCAGTAACACTTCTCTGGCTATGAATTCATATATTGGGTTTAATTGTGACGAAATTGATCCCAAGTGCCTCTTTTAATGGCTTTTCCTCCTTTCTAAGTACACACTCCACCCTGTAAACTTGCACGCCAGTCACCCACACGTAATGCTCTCTCTTCCTTTAAGAACTGGCAATACATCATTTTTACTTGAGTCAGTGTGGATGACAACCCTTGGGGACAGGAAAATCCAACCAGAGATTGCCACTGGGGTCGCTGAATTGTAACTCAGCGGACACGTTTGGGACAACCAGGCATTCTATCTGCCACACTTTGGGGAGAACTACTAAGCTTGAAGATTCAGGAGGCAGATCTCAACGTTCAAATCCCAGCTTCACTATTTTATGTCCAGGGGCAAATTACTTAACCTCTCAAAACCTTAGTTAGTTCATTTAAAAAATAATTATAAAATCGTCGCTGCTGTGAGGATTAGGTGAGATCAAGTCTGTCGGGTTCTTAGCATCCTGTGTGTGGCAAGGGGTAGGTATGGCTCAATAAATAGAAGCTAGGATTATCATTTTATTATCATTATATGTCTTTAATCTTGACGGGATGCTACACAACTCAGTAGCATTTCCTGGATTCAACCAGATTTTCAAAAGGAAACTTCTCAATAATTCTCCTTATGACATTTAAGGTTGCTTCTCTGAGGTTTTAGGAAGATCTCCCAGTTTTCCTAACATAAAGGAGATCCTTTTCAGACTCCCTCTGACACCAGTATAGTTAGAGGGTAAAAACTGGGCTTCTTTATTACCTTATGATCCCAGAATCAGCCTGGGTAGTGTCGAGGGTCTGAGCTGAGATGAAGGGGCAGGCGTAGGCTCTCCACAGCCTCCAATTCTTGTGTTTCTGGGCTTTTTTGGACCTGCTGAGGGTTCCTCCCTGGCTGCAAAGTAGTGCCGGATGGTGACAACATCATCAGCTACGTTAACTTGCTTCCATCCCAAGGTTGCCTGATGGGGATTGTGAATGTCAGGACTCTGGGTTTCACGGTTAATGGATCTAGCTAAGTAGATGGAGTGAGTGAGCTTAATTGATTTTGCCCAAGTTATGGGGTGTGGGGCAGGGGCAAAAATGGGTTCTAGAGAGGAGTAAGCTTAAGGTTATCAAAAAGAGATGAGGCAACCTATTTTATAGAGGATGGATACACAGCAAGGTCCTACTGTATAGCACAGGGAATTCTATTCAATATCCTGTGATAACCCATAACGAAAAAGCACATGCAAAAGAAAGTATACATATGTGTAACTGAATCACTTTGCTGGACGGTAGAAATTAACACAACACTGTAAATCAACAGTACTTCAATAAAATTTTTTTTTTTTAAAAAGAGATGAGAAATCTAAGGATTTTCATTGTTCACTAAAGAAGACCTCAGCGAGGACACCCTCTAAGCAAACAACGAAACAAGATTAGAGGAAGGCCAAGAGATGGCTCTTACCAAAGATAAATGAGTGGAGACATATTGGGTTTGAAATGTTTGGGTCTTTCTTGGCAAGAGACATGCTCCCATCTTGCTATTGTCTCCTTCCCCTTTCAGCTCTCATTTTTCAAAGACAGAGATCATCCCCAGACCTGATTTGAATCTGATTTGCCAGGATGTGCCCTGAAAACATTTTGTCCCTTTCCATTTTTTCCCTTCTCTTTAATTTTTTTTAAATCACAGGTATGTAATAGAATCTTCATTCCTGAAAGTGATTTATTTGTGCTGACATCATCAAAATGTCACGACATGAATTCAACTTTGTGTTCAGGATGATTAAAAATACATATTTCTTATCCTTAAAAACAGGAAATCATGTTTCTCCTTTAGAAATGGACCTCATCCCTAAAAGAGTTGGACTCTGTTTGAAATTCCCAGCATATGATTTTGAGGATCATCTGAAAGAGTCTGTTCTTTTTTTTTCTTTTTTCACCAAAACGTTCCCATAAACGTTCACATTAAAAGCAGAAATGCCCGGTAAATAGGACAAAAACCCTGAAAATTTGACTCACATTCTAACTGTTTCAGTGTATCCAGAAAACATCTGGACCAAAGGTTTTTTTTTTTTTCCTCTTTAGAAAAAAAAAAACAAAAACAACCCACTCATTCGTTTATGTCTTTACATCTTAAACAAAATGAATTAATGGCTTTTAAACCTTTTGCACTAAAAAAGGAAAGTGCTCCCAGCTTGACAACTTAAATGATAAGTTGCAGCCCAATGTGTTTTGAAATAGACCAAACATAAATCCATCTTCAATAGGGAGTTTTAATTGGAAGCCACACTGACCCCTCACTCCAGCGGTGCTGCCACACAGCTTGTGATAATGAAGACGGACAAATTGTCACAGCTGCATGTGGCCCTACAGGATCTCCCCTGACCGCCTTAGCCACACTGAGGAACGTCAGGAAGGAGATACACGTTCCCAGGTGCAGGGAATCTACAGAGATCCAGTGCGAGCTGCTGCACCAGGGCTCCCTCCATGGGGGGTTGGGGGGGCAGCCTCTCAACAATGGGAAGAGGAAGGGGCAAAACCCATCTGAACAGCGGGAAGCCCAGGAAAAAGCCTCAGAAATTCAAACAAAGGAGGAGGAAGGAAAAAAAAAAAGTCTCTTCTCCTGGAGAATTCCCTTTTTTGCAGCTTGCTTAGGGATTAAGTTATAGAATCTTCTTGAGCTTCTAAGATTGGTATAGGAGGGGTTGCAAATCTCATCCAGAGCCCTGATGATTTTTTTTTCTGAAGAAAGTAAACCAGAAAACGAGTTTCTACTTTCAAGTGTGCTGTTGAACAGAGATTGTGAGATTGAGACCATTCCAGGAGAGGAAGTTTTAAGGCCAAAATTAAAATAGCACATTTGTTCCTTGCAATTTGACTTCAGAATCCCCCAAGGCTCCTTCCTTGGGAAGCCTTATTTTCATTTGAGAGATGTTGTGCACCATATGGATTTTTCTTTTTTTTTTTTGGTTTACATACGGCATTTGCCAAGAATGTCTTATGCGACACAGCACCTCATTTTCCATGGGGGTCCCAAGAGAGACAGATACCTTCAAAGCTCTATTTGCTTGGTAACTGTAAACATGCAGAATAAAACAACACCATTTAGCAAATAAAATGATACTCCTAACTTTTAAGCTGTGCGAATCATAATTACAACAATCTCAATAATTATTAGCCCTTAATGTTCAAAGAACACCAACTTTCATTTACAAGTGAACTAAAATTGGAATCCAGCCTTGGCATTAGCCTGTTAAGAGTCAGAGCCTCAACAGAAGGCATATACGTGCTTGAACATTTTGACTTAATTTCCAGGGGAATTCAATCAATGTGTCAGTTCCCACTGAACTTACAAGATGATTGACTGAATTGATTGGGCAAGTTGACTTGTTGTACGGTCACCTTGTAGACTTAGCCTCTGCGCAGATCTGGAAGTGGGGAGTTAGCTATGGGAAGATGGGACATGAAACAGGAGACAATCTAAAGTAGCTGAGTGTTCAAAAGTACCTCCATGAACAATAAAGAAATCCAGCAAACACTAGGCATTGGTGAAATACCTTCTAGAACCACATGCTACCCATTTTAGAAATATTTCCAGCATAGAGATGTGAGTATCTTATCAGCATACTCTCGGATAATCTTTATGGTTATATATATACATATATATATATATATATATATATCTTCAAAAGCGTGTGAAAGTAATATTCAAATTTCACTTCATATCCAGCTAAAAGCTTATGATCCATGATAAAAACAGGAAACACAATTCTGACAGAGAAAAATAAATAAATATCTTACAGTTTTGCATACCAATTATACTTTAATAAAACTGAAATTTAAGAAATATAGTAGTTAAGTGTTGTGTTATTCTCTGTAATTCTTCATATTTGTGGCTGGTATATTTGGCAGTTCTCAACGGAATGTAATTCACTAAAGTGGACTTAAAATGGAGTTGTGGAAGTGTTGAGTTTAAGAGGAACACATTCAATCCTCCCCGACAAGTTCCTCTAGACTCCTTTGTCGCTGGCAGTCTTGGAATAACAGACTGTCTCGTGATCTTTCAGCATCTTCTCTTTGGCACTCAGACTGAGTGCGTATTGCAGTTTGAATCTGGAAGACTCTTAGTTGTGTGGATCTTGGTTAAAGAAGAAACTGTCTTCTCTTCACTTACTAAATAGTCTTCAAGTTGAGAACAATTACTCTCGCTGTCTGACTTCATCTGCTGAATCACTAAAATCTCATCAGCTAAACGTGCTCGGAATGACAGAACACGCAGGGAGCCCGTACAGGGGCCCCGGCCCTCTGAAGATCTTGTATTTTGTTTGTTTGCTTTTGTAATTAGAGTACTCTAATCTACATTTCCTGAGGAATACTCCAGGAAACATCAAATATCACATATATACGTGCATACACATATATATACACACACAACAACCTTTAAAAATTATCTATATAAATAAAAAGTGCACAGTGTCTTATAACAATCATATTCACAGCACGTTATTAAAATACTCAGAAACCGGGCTTCCATGGTGGCACAGTGGTTGAGAGTCTGCCTGCCGATGCAGGGGACACGGGTTCGTGCCCCGGTCCGGGAAGATCCCACATGCCGCGGAGCGGCTGGGCCCGTGAGCCATGGCCGCTGAGCCTGCGCGTCTGGAGCCTGTGCTCCACAACGGGAGAGGCCACAACAGTGAGAGGCCCGCGTACCGCCAAAAAACAAACAAACAAACAAAAATAAAATATAAAATACTCAGAAACTTACTGTATTCGTCACAATAACTCAAAGAAATAATGGGAACAGGATGGGGGGCCAGGGTGGGGAGTGACAACAGCCAAACAGAACATACGAGTGTGAAAAGCCTTGTGGCAAACTGTCTCCCCAGTATTCTACAGGAAGTGTCTTGGGCCATTCAGTTCCTGTGTCGAATTTGTTGGCTTTTGTAACTACTAGCTTGATGGAAGCTCTGGAATGGTGGCAAAGTAGATGGATATCTAGCAAAAATAGTGGCACAAACTCAAGAAGTTAACACACACCTGTTTTAATTCACTTACCATGTGCCAGACCCCAGAGCAAGTGCTTTACGTATTCGACCTTATGATTTTCCATAGAGCGTGGATTCTGGGGTCAGAAAGAACTCGCATCCGTATCTTAGCTGTGGCATCGAACTAGCGGCGTGAACATGGAGAAGTTAGTCCAGTCTCTCCAAACGGTTGTTTGTTCACCTGTAACCAGGTACGGAACGCTGGCCGTTCCTGAAGAAAGCTTTATACACGCGCATGTGTGTGCTGAATCTCTATGGGCCACATTTCACTACGTGGGAGGGTTGTGTGCCTTAGGCTTCACAATCATCTTTCTATCCCCCAAATACCCCAGCTTCCTTGGTTTTCTCATGGAATTCATTTCGGAGGCATCAAATTATCTTCACTGTTCTTCTGAATTATGTCCAAATTCTCCATAATTCATTTTAGTTCCGTTCCAAGAGAAATACAGCTCCCTCACGCAGGCCTGTCTGAAGTTGAATTAAAGGGAGGGATGGGCATGGGTTTCTTGTGTGCAGCGCATCAGCAGTCTGACGCCCAGTACACCCCCGGGAAAGAGGTACCCTCTGTTTCAAATGGAGGCGCTGAGACACAGAGAAAAGAAACACCTCGCCCTCACATCACGTGGGCCCGGCAGCAATTTGGCCTTCCTCCGACCTAGTGTTCGTTGAACACCAACGCTCTGTCTCTACTTGCCCTCCTGACAAAACTACAGAACCACGCTCTTTGTAACATTAGACTAAGACGCTGGCTTTTTGTTTTATAGATACGTCACCAGTGTTTGAATTTTTGCGTCGCTAAGGGTAGATCGGCCTGGGGCAGCGTGCTGGGAGTGTCATGATTAGAACCACATTGAAGTAGAAATAAAGTACACGTGGTATTTTGCAAGCAAAACTACTCATTTCAAGTTTTTTGGCAAGGACTGGTTTCTGATTCCTTGGAGACTTTTATTTATTTATTTTTAAGAGATTTATTTATTATTTATTTATTTAATTTATTTTTTGGCTCCGTCAGTATCAGTTGTGGCACGCGGGACCTTCTCTGAGGCATGTGGAACCTTTCGTTGTGGTGTGCAGGCTTATCTCTAGTTGTGGCATACGGGTTTTTTTTTCCTCTTCTCTAGTTGTGGCGCACAGGCTCCAGGGCACGTGAGCTCCAGGGCACGTGGGCTCTGTAGTTGTGGCTCGCGGGCTCTAGTTGAGGCACGCGAGCTCAGTAGTTGTGGTGCGCCGGTTAAGTTGCCCCACGGCATGTGGGATCTTAATTCCCTGACCAGGGATTGAACCCATGTCCCCTGCACTGCAAGGCAGATTCTTTACCACTGGACCACCAGGGAAGTCCCTCCTTGAAGATTTTTAAACCAGTATCATCAGAACAACTTAAAACAGAATAAAAGAAAATTAATTCCTTAGTCATGTTATATTGGGGACCATTTAGGTGAAGTAAAGAAAGACAAATGTGAGTAAGGTAAAGGATCCTGGAAGCATCTGAATGCAATTCCTTAATGACATCTTGTGTCTATCTTTCATGTTCCAGTTTTGTATGTGTTGGCATGTAACATCCTCTAATGCGATAATTTACCTAGTAAAACCCTCTGCTCAATTTAGAGTTTGTTTTTGAATGAGGAAGATGAAAATAAAAGGTATCTCACTGCATCCGCACCTAAGACATCAGCAGAAGCCTGCTTTTACAAGTATCGTGCATATGAAAAACCACTCCAAAGGATGATGGTTTTATTAAGACATAAGAGGAAAGTTCCACGTTGTGACCAGATTTCTTCCGTGTCTCCAGCAAATATTGTTCAGCATCTTCCGGGTGGTTACTCCAGTTACAGATTTACCTCTGCCTTTGGAAATCTGGCTTTTCCCCTCTTTTGGTGGCATTACTCCCCGGAAGGCTGTGCCCACACCGTGATCTCCCCATGAGAGTGAAAGCAGCAGTTTCTTGTTTTAGAAGAAGCATTTTTAAGGTTTCATCAAGTCTGTCAAAGATAAATCCCTAGAGGTAAAATCTTTCCTCCACAAACAAGCTAATACCTACCCATCTCTGATCCCTCCAACTTCCCTTGGAGATAAGAGAATGTGGTTCCTTGAGAAGCAGGCCTGTCCTCAGAGGAGACCACAGTGCTTCAGGGGTCAGTCAAAAGGCTGAAAGTTCAGCCTCCAACTCCTCTGAGCACTTTGCCCTCATGTCAAGCTTCTCAGCGATGGTGACAGCTAACAGCCGGATTCTTGGTGACGTGGAAACTTGATCACCACATCAGCACACAGGCCATCAAAAATGTGACCCTGAGGTGAAGCCTCCATGTCATGTTACCTCTCCCCTCAGCCAGGCCACTACCCTCCCAGCACTGCTTTTCAATTTATATTGATATTCTTCTTCCCTCCTCTCCTGTTCCTTCACACGCGGCAGTTGACAATGGTAATAAATGTGTCCACACTCAAGGATGGGGCTGTGACAGGCTCAATAAGAAGTGGACTGATTTGTTGCTTTGGGGTTGAAAGCTCAGACTTTCATGAAACAAAAATATTATATTCAGGGTAATGATTTATGGCTCAACTCCTGTTTGATTGCAGACAGTAAATACTAGCAAACGGTACTTACAGCATCTCTAGAGGACATTAAGAACATACTCAAGTTTATTTTATACAGCAATTACTGATTCAGTATAAGCATGGACATTATTTGAAAGACATGATTTTTCCCCAATACCCCTTTGGAGATGATAGGGTTCAACAATGATTTTCACACGCTCCCACTTTATCCATGTGCCTCTAAAGGGCTCAGAGAAATCCAATGACAGGTCAGCTGGTGACGCAAAAGCTGATGCCCATCAACACTGTGACAAGGATGTCATTTTTTTTTTTAACCCTGTAATAACCAAGACCCCAGCCTCGAATGCATGGCCTATGACTAGCATTATCCCATTAAAATTTAGAAGCTACCAAGTCAGTCACCTCAGTATAAACTTGCTGACTGGGCTCCCAACGTGAACCTTGATGGAATCGCTTTGATTTCCTTGTACCTAATTTCTTCAGTGGTGAAGCAAGAACCGTCTGTTTCAACGGATAGTTTGGCCCTTGATCACACCATTTCGATCTGCTGGCCTTTTGGGGTGTCATCTTGTAACTACTCTCATCCCAGAGGGGGGCCTGATTTCTCATGCCCTTTTGACCACCCCCAAGTCTTGGAGCGCGCAAATGAGGCACCATTAGCCATTTATAACTGAAGCCCATACCGGCCAGAATGGAGAGGAATGACTCGTGTAACGTTTCCTTTATACTACAGAAACATTTCAAACCCAGGAGGAACTCACTTATACACTCTATAGCCAGTGCGCAGTGAATTAATTTTAAAGCAGTGAATTATATTTTTCTAGGATACAGATTTGATCCCTACTTGGAAAAGAAAAAGACCTTTCTGAAAGCTTCTATTGAGCTGTAGAAGGTGGATCCCAAAGATGCTCCTTGAAGTGCAGTTCAAGCAAAGTCTCCAGCAGATGAGGGGATGGTTTAGGAGCTGCTCTACGTTTATTATTATAGTAGGCGGCCACTTTCACTTCCCCATCTTGTTTGAGAGACTTCCCAGAAGATAGAAACCAATTAACTCTTTATTTTGGCACAGATCGTCCTAGGTGTTCTTTTAATGGGTAATATTCTTGCTAAATTATGGATGAACTTGATAGTAGGACAAATGCCATTATCTGAGTTATTTATTCATGCGACGTTGTCTGTAACATACTCACACTGGTTTTTCTCAAACTTCAGTATTGATCAATTGCTTTAATCAGTTGTCCAGAGGGATGCTAAAAGACTCAGCAATCGCAGCTTGAGTACCAACATCTCTCTCTGGGTCTCTGCCAGACTAACAGTGAAAACTGTGGATATTTTCAAACTCTTGGTAACAAGAACACTGAGTAGAAGCGGCTGGATGGCTCCATACACTCACATGGGTGAATGTACATCCTCCCTCCAACGCCACACACAGGAAGGCATCACTTTGACAATCCCATCATATTTTTGCTCACACATTTTGTTCAACTGTGATGTTAGTTGGAATGACTACAGGCATCCAGCTCTGCCCTCTCTTAATGATACCCACATATCTTTTCTGCCTTTGCTTTCAAACCAAGGCACAAGCTCTGCTGGCTCCCCAGAAACACACGGCCAAGACCTCAGTAGACAGTCAGTATTCTGTCCAGAGGCAATTAAAGATGATGTAGTTGGGGCTCTATTTTTATTTATACTGTGTAATGAGCCTCCAAATTTAAGAAGTTATATCCTAATCTCTATTAATATAAGGAGTTGCAGTATTGTGAGAGCAGTGGTCCATATTAGGTGACAAATTGATCATTTTTACACTTTCTTTCAGTGCCAAGATTCAGCACTTCCCAAGGACTAGTGCTGATGCAAATAGCAGGAGAGCTACCCCCTCCCTCCTCGTGCTACTGTGGAAGTGGGTTTCATTTGAGCAATAAGACCTGACAGACTGTGCATTTGTGGGCAATTTTGGTACACCTTGGGTGGTATTAGAAAGCATACAGTCAAAGACGGGGGCTTGAACTTCCTAAGATGTGCAATCATGACCCTGAAATGCACAGTTGGGCTCCTTTTTACAATTGTGAGACGGAATACATTAAAATAATGAAAATACGGAACAAAGACATAAGTGGTAATTGGTAGATGGGGGTATGAAATCTATGTCAAACCATCATAAGTCTTTGTATTTGGATTTCTAAAGGCATTTCCAAATGGTCATCCCTTTACAAAGCTTCACTGCTGTCTCATGCACAATGAGACCCACCGTCTACAAAGAGCTTCTGACCTGTTTCTCTACATGTCTTTTTTTCTTTTTTTTTGCGGTACACGGGCCTGTCACTCTTGCGGCCTCTCCCGTTGCAGAGCACAGGCTCCGGACGCACAGGCTCAGCGGCCATGGCTCACGGGCCCAGCTGCTCCGCGGCATGTGGGATCTTCCCGGACCGGGGCACGAACCCGTGTCCCCTGCATCAGCAGGCGGACTCTCAACCACTGCACCACCAAGGAAGCCCTTCTACATTTCTTAATGAAGTTGGTAAGATCTGGAAAGGTTTTGTTTGAGAAGAGGACTTTGCCAAGTGGGGTCTGCATTAGTTTTTAGACTTAGGCCAGAGGTCTGAACGGGAAAGAGGCACTTGGGGAGGACAGAACCCCTTTGGGTCAGTAAAGCACAACTGAGTAACTGCTGAGAAATTCAAGACAGTCTGTAGAATGATGAGCTCTGTGGTAGGCTGAAAAATAGCCCCCCCAAAATACCCACGCCTTAATTCCTGAAACCTGTGAATGTTACCCTACACGGCAAAAAAAGAGTCTTTGCAGCTGTGATTAAGTCAGGGATCTTGAGATAGAGAGATTATTCTGGATTGTCCGGTGGGCCCTAGATGCAACCACGTTTCTTTGTAAGAGGGAGGGTCTACACACACACACACACACACACACACAAACACACACACACACACACACACACACACACACACACACACACAGGAGGCGATGTTGCCACATGGCAGAGATTGCCGTGATGCAGTCACAAGCAGCCCAGGCGCGCCCGACGCCTCTGACAGCTGGAGGAACAAGGAAGCAATTCACCCCCAGAGCCTCAGGAAGGAGCTGGATTTCGACCCAGGGATACTGACGTCGGACTTGTGGCCTTCAAGACTGTGAGGAAATACTTTTCTGTTGTTTTATGCCTCCCGTTTTGTGGTAACTTGTTACAGTGGCCTCCGGAGATGGATCCGAGTCCCAGTGGGTTTGGGGCTTCTGGTCTTTGAGCCCCTGTCCCCCTCCATGTCCCATGACTATTCTTCAAGTTACATTATGGAGTTATTTCTAGATAATACTCTATCTTCAAAGAACTCAGAAGAATAAAATGTCTTCATTCCCATTCAGCTGCCGTCTTCCTGCTTCAGTTTTCTGAGGGAACCTCAGACCCAGGTTCAAAGCCTCCCAAATACTCCTTTTATAAGCCCAAGCCTCTCCTCACCCTGTTACCCCGACCCACACGGCCACGGTTCTCCTTCCCTTTCCAGACCTGAGGGTCTTCCTCGAGGCTCCTACCCAGCAGCCTCCTCCCCCTTCAAATAACCTGTATCTATTTTAACCCTTCTGTGCCATTTGCCCCAGAGATATCCAGTTCTGTAGCCATCTTCTTGTGAGGGCATAACCCCATGGACAAAGAAAGAGCCTCTGTATCCTCCAAGGGGCCTGGACCAGCTTCACACCCTGAGGGACAGGACTTCTCTGAATACATTTTCCTTGACTGAAGAGCATGAGAACCTTGCAGAGGCATGTGGACCCCCAGGCCTGGAGTCTGGCATCTTATATGATGAAGAAGGGAGAGCTCGGGCAGCTCTACAGGTCAAAACTTAAGACATCGCCCCCAGGACTTTCAAGGTGCCAAGTAGGAGATGCTAAGGGGCAAGACCATGGGGAAGGTGAAGGATTGCGGGGAGGCGGGGCTGTACTAAGAGGGTTCTGACCTGTGTGTGCAGAGCTGGGGAGCCCACAGTTTGTGCCACTGGAACAGGCCACCTAGAGAAATGAGGTCCACAAGGCCATGAACAAATAGACATCAGTGAACACATGCACTGTTGCATGGATGGGGGTAGCGCACACTTGCCCACCTCTGTCCACCTGCGTCACATCTACCCAGGAGAGTCACAGCCACCAGGTACAGAGCCCGTTAGCTTTCCACTTACTTAGAGGTCAGGGGCCGAGGCTGGACTGTGGCGTCCTGGGGACTGTCTTCAGGGCCCTCAGTCCCACTCAGGCAATTCTGTAGACAAATCACTTGCTTATTTCACTCACAACCGTTACGTATTGTCACAACAATTCAACACAGACTCATTTCATAAACTGTCCTCCCAGCGTAAACCAGGGATGACAGTTCACAGACTCTTGCACCCACCTGCACTCTGAATTCCCACAGAATTGATCCGGCTCATCTCAGAGCACTCCCATATGTGTCATTTATAAGAAGGAATTATCCTCCTCCCTCCTCTATCTGGCACGTGTTCCAAGACCCTGAAGAGCCCGTTGGATTTTTGGGTATCAGAAATCTGATTCCCGTTGGATGGAAAAAAAGAGTTGGCTGGACTTGCTACCCTTAGAGCTGCCACTCCGACTTGGCTGTTGGGAGGAACTGCCCCTAGTCAGGACTCAACAAACTATTGAAAATCTAGGAAAAATCTCTTTCTCCCAGGAACACTTCCCCTGAAGGTGTTTGTTTCACATACAATTTAGTGGTCTCCTGGGGGCCGAAAGGAAAAAAGAGATTTTTGTGTATTTGTTTATCTTTTTAAGCCTATGATGAAAGAAAATCCGCAAATAACTAGGGTATCAATTGAAATTTTTTTTTAGGTATAAACCTCTCCTTCACATTTAGGTAACAACTGGGGCAGTTCTAGAATAAAACTATTTAAAAAAAAAGAAAACTATTGATAAATAATAACATTCATGATGATTATAATATCTGATATTTATTGAGGCTTGGCTCTATGTCAAAGATTCAGACGCTCTTGCTTCATTCTTGCAACAAGCCTGTAAGATTGGTATTGATGCTATTGTTCACCCCGAGTTTACAGGTGAAGAAACTGAGGTCAGGGAGGTTAAGAGACTTGCCAAGGTCACACACAGCTGGGTGGTCGTGGAGCTGGGGCCAGAGCCCAGCAGTCTGTCTCAGAGCACGTGCTTGTTGGGATACACAGGGTAGAAAGCTCTATACTTTTGTAGCAGGTATAAATTTTAGTTTATACAGTCTGGTGGTTTCCCATCCATCAATCACCTTCACATCATCTCTAAGTCATTTTCACTCTGGGCTGGAGGAAAGAAAGGCGGAGCCACTGCTGGGGCTTCCTCATCACCACCTTCAGCATGTCTGAGCAGGGTCTGGGGATCTGATGATGAGACCTCGGGTGGCCAAGGTTCCTCCGTCTGCCTGGTGGCACATGGTCCCAGGGCACGGGATGAGCTCTGCTCTGCAGCTTCTATGCGAAGCTTGGGGCCGCGAGTCTTGGGGGCATCACCTGCCCACCTCCCCTGAGGCCCCGCATCAGCCTCAAGGTGGTGCCCAGAGCAGGGAGCAAGCCCTCACCTGCCTGAACTGGGGAGATCTGAGTTGCTCAGAGGGAGATCACCTCCCTCCTTCCCTCCTTCCCTGCCCTCCCCCTGCCTTATCTCCCCGGAAGATGCATATAGACACTCTCTCCTGAGTCACTGCACTTCTCAATGGCTGTAGAATTTTGACAATTTTTGCTTTCTTCCCTGCTGCAAATCCCCAGCAGGCACGGATCTTGATATCTGCTGAAACAGGTGAAGAAGGTAAGGGCAGAATACAGAGTGAAAACTTCAGCAAATATTGCAAAATACACACCTGCCGCATCTCCCCTCACTTATGTTCACACTTGTGTGTTGGCCTCACCGCTGGCCCTAGCTTTCACACGCACACAATCATTCCCATGTGGGCATAGTTTCACATTCTTTTGATCTTTAATAACACTTTCTTCTCCTATCAGGTGAGGCTTATATTATCTAGGCTTTGTCTCTGACAATAAAGATGTGTTATGAAAATACATTAAACATTCCTTGATTAAAATTCCCAACAAGTTGTACATTAGAGCTGATGCCCTAGAGGTAGTGGTTGGCGCATAGGTGACCAACGTTTTCTGTATGTCAATTCATACCCACAGTAATTCTTAAATGCCTTATAATTTGTATTTTTTTGGGGGGGGGGGTGGTACGCGGGCCTCTCACTGTTGTGGCCTCTCCCGTTGCGGAGCACAGGCTCCGGACGCGCAGGCTCAGCGGCCATGGCTCACGGGCCGAGCCGCTCCACGGCATATGGGATCTTCCTGGACTGGGGCACGAACCCGTGTCCCCTGCATCGGCAGGCGGACTCTCAGCCACTGTGCCACCAGGGAAGCCCTGTATTTTAATTTATAATTATCTTGGAAGATCTGATTGTTTGGAATTCGCAATTAAGCTATTCCAGTTATTCAAATCTTCAGAAAGATTATTAAAGGAATATTTAAGTGTCTCATTTTATGGAAATCAGGAACACTGGGCTATAGTTAAATATAGTTATTCAGAAAGTTGGGGAGAAAATCTCTAGGGAAGATACAGTATTTACTGTCCATATTGGTTTCAATATTGCCATGTGTGGGGCTTTTTAAAAAATATATTGTTTCTATTTTATCTTGTGTTTCTCTACCAGGAGTAAAGCCCTAGGCTGTCAGTGCATACAGGACATATGTGGGGACGCTTTCTGAGTAGACCTCATCTTCAGGGATCATTTTATTTCCACAGTTTAGTGCCTCCTTACGAGAATAGAGCACTCCATAATTTTTTCTGAAGATTCTATCAGTCTTGATCCAACGTGTGGGGTGATAAATGACAGGAGGTTGGCCACAGAGGAGAAGGAAGGCATGAATCATGCTGTCTCCTAGTAACCAGTCAGTAAAGAGCTTCCAGCAAGCATGTTAAACTGTTAAACCCCAAAGTACACTTACCTTTGGTATCATCTTTAGACAGGCAGTCCTAATCTATATCTGTGCTCTCAGCCTTCTTTCAAAACTTCCAAGAAAACAGAAAAAAATGGGATCCAGTATGCATACGCTTACCACCTCCTTCCAAACCCAAATGAAGCACACCTACCCGGAGAGTCCTTTCCCCAAGGGCAAGAGCCCCTTGCCCTTGATTTGCTTTTCTGTATGTTGCTTGTTATGTTGTTTTGAAGCAGTGTTTGCTATGTATTCTTTTTTGTTTACAGGAACGTTCCTCTACGTACTGATACTTGGTTCCATAATTCAGAGTAAAGGTCAGCAAGCATCTGCAAAATTTCAGAATAGAAAGCTGCAGAGAAGTATCTTTCTTATGCATCCCATCAACTAAAGATTGAATCTTAAATTTATTAAGGTTGTGGAAAACATCAGCTCTCCCTAAATGACAGGTAAGAAGGAGGAGAATTAAGCATATTAACTGTATTCTCACTGTTTCCTCCAATCTTTAAGGATGGGAGTTCTCAGGAATATGGAGGAAAACAAGAGAGTTAGTGCTGGAGCTTGGAACCCAGGGATATAAAGGGCTGCTGCAAATCATCTTAGAAGAACCTCTACCGTGTGGTTGCAAGTCTCTGAATAAAACCATCAGTTCTATAATGGTAGGATTTATTCTGGTTCCTGTTTTCTTCAAAACTCTATGCAGAGTAAGTGTGCAGGCAATGTTTGCTGCACAAATACACTTCCACTTTAGGCAAAAAGAATAGGCAATCTTTAGACAGAAAAAAAGGACTAACAAGAATGTTTGGGGTTATTCTTAGGGACTGTCTTAGGGTTATTTAGAGGCAGCTCTGGGATTTTCCCAAGAAAACGTTTGGCTTTTGGGAAAGTTGTCCCCAAAGTTAGGCTGTCTTGTAAATAAGCTACAAGGATACACACATATGGAATATAGCCAATATTTTATAATAACTATAAATGGAATACAGCACTTAAAATTGTGAATCCCTATGTTGTACATCTGAAAATAAATATAAATATTGTATGTATACAATATAAACATTGCACATCAACTATATCTCTCAACAAATAAATAAATAATGAAATAAATGGGAAAAAAAAGTTAGGCTCTCTTGGATAAACTGAACCTCAATCCTTCTTAAAAGCATCTCTTTACATTGACAATGTAAGCTTCATTTATTAACGGGGAAGAGTCCTAAGGTGGCCGAGAACTTTGATGAAGGTCATACAGAAGAGTGAGCGGTGGTGCTGGAGGCTGATGTCAATGTCATTGTATTTCCTCCTCTGGATGGACCTATCTTATTCCAAGCTTCAGAAGGTAATGATAAGGTTGTTGGCTTCTAATTCTTATTACCGGTATAAGAAATTAAATCTAAACTAATAAGGATGCACTGTATAGCAAAGAGAACTCTACTCAATGCTCTGTAATGGCCTATATGGGAAAAGAATCTAAAAAAGAGTGCATATATGTCTATGCATAACAGATTCACTTTGCTGTACACCTGAAACTAACACAACATTGTAAATTAACTCTACCCCAATAAAATTTTTTTAAAAAGAAATTAAATCGATATGGAAGAAAATGTTTTGCTCGGTCTAATTTGGTCTTTTTATTAATAAAGTAGCCACCTAGCTGAGCGCTTATTTCACATTTCAAACATAACATGAGTTTTTCATAAATGATCTTTTTAATCCTCCCCAAAATTCCGTAAGATGGGTCTTTTCTCTACATTCATCACCTGAGTCTTGGAGAGGCAAAGCAATTCACTAGTGTCACGAAACTAAGATACAGAGCTGAGATTTGAACCCAAGCTCTGCTGATTCTGGAGCTGATTTCTTTAACCACTCCGCTACATAGTTTCCCTTCTGGAAGCCTCAAGCCTGAAACAGGTTGAAAAATAAATTTTAGTGTTTATTAATCTAGTTAGAGAGTAGTTGTAGAATTATATGACAATCATAAAATTGTAGCTATGCTAGGAATATCGGAAAGCATTTAATCTTGTGGTTTTCAGACGAGCTTCCAGATTGCCCAGAGGTACTCAGAGCTGCCCAAGGGGAGAAAGGGGTGGAGGAGATGGGAAGGCCGAGGGCCGGAGCTCCAGATTTTCAATCCCCTTTTCCAAACACAAAAACTTCCCTCTCCTTTATTACATTAGAGTTCTACACAAGATTTCATTTAGGGGGAAATAAGAGATTCACCATTCTGAAAAAAATGAGTGACAATCGCTGAGCTAGTGATTGTGACAATCTTTCATTTTATAGGTGAAAAGACAGAGAGCTAAACAGTCATTTAGCCAAAGCCACTCTGTTAAAATTATAGCATCTCTGAGATAGAAGCACCCTTGAGGGTCATCCAGTCCAAACTTCCCCCAGCACTGGCCTCCCCTAAACTATGTTCACCCACACTGGGCCCCAAGCCTCTGTTACTGAGAGCTCATGGTCTACAGAATCTCCCCATCTTTCCAGTCCTTAGAAAACATTTCCTTACAAGAAACTAAAATCTGCCCTTCCATATCCCTAGGAGCCAAGTAGAAGAATTAAAGTCATTTTTCTACATGACAACACTTCAGATATTTGAAGACACCTAACACGTCCCCACTGGGTCTGTCATCTCCAGGTACAACATCTCCATTTCCGTGTCTGCTTCTCAGACTACATGGATTCTTTCAAGTCTGGTTGCCCCGCTTCAGAAAGGTGTCAGTTTGTTTATATTCCCTTTAATGATTCGAGTGGCGAATTGCACATAATACTTCAATAATATTTTAATTTGTTCATTAAGTCTTCTTTGAAACTTCTACTCTTTACACAATATCTTCTTAACTTCTCCAAGTTGGGTGAGGATTGATAGGCAAGAGAAATAATGTGGACATACTATTATCTACAGGCTGGGTTCACCCACACAGACAAAAATTCATGCCCACCTTTCCCCTCTGTTTCTTCTCTTTCTTTCCTTCTTTTTTTTTTTTGCAATCATTTTTAAAAATTTTGAGATACTTAAGAGATTCACATGAACCTGTAAGAAATAATGCAGGGAACAATTCATGTGCCTTTTACCATTTTCCCCCCAGTGGTAACATCTTTCACAACTATAGCACACCATCACAGCCAGATTATCGACATTGGTACAGTCAAGGTAAAGAACAGTTCCATCACCAAAGGAACTGTGCCCTTTGATAGCCACCCTCACTTTTCTCTTGCCCCAGTTCACTCCTTAACTCTTGACAACCACTGATATGTTATCCATTTCTATAATTTTGTTATTTCAAAAATAATATATACATAGAATCATGCTGTGTATAACCTTTCTTAAAAACATTTTTATTGGAGTATAGTTGATTTACGATGTTGTGTTAGTTTCAGGTGTCTTCCCTTCTGTTTCTTAAAAGGAATTCCTGACACCAAAGTAACCCCGGTGGCTTTGTGCTCCTTCCTAAGGCAAGCCTTTACTCTTTGCCATTAACACTATGCAGAAGGATTTATACATTTGAAACAAATAATCAGCTGACTACGGGGCTATGTTGAGTCAGATTTAGATCACTCTGCTCAAGCCACATCCATGCTGGCAGCTATCCTGTCCACGTAATACATGCCGAGATCAAGCCACAGAAAGTTCATTTGAGAGCAGGAACCAATTTTAAGTATCTTGACAGATATACCTGCAGGTGAGAGGATAAAGGAGAAAATAATTATAATACACAAAAAACATGTTTTGAATTTTATAAAAGGCGTTATAATCGGCCCTCACATAGCTCTGCTAAGGGAGGGAACGTATATACGTAATCTCAAATGACAAGCAAAATGCCATTAAACCCTGGGTCTGAAGTGTATTAGGATTTATATTGTCAAAGCAATAGCAAATTACCTTTCTAATAATAGATGGTTTTATTAAATATTAAAAGTGGTTAGTGTTTCCTTGAGTTCATCCTGACTTGTCCTGGTACATCCTGAGTGGCAGAGGAGTCAACCTGAAATGGAACATTTCCTAGAAATAATCCACCAAAGAGTAATCCGTACATGGATTTAGAGATGATTATATTCAACAGTTACTGCTATTTTTGAGCTGCTCTAAGTGGTTTACTGATCATTGCTTTTCATTCAAGGAATTAAATGTGCTTTATGTGTATCACCTTGTTTACTGTCACCACTGCCCTAGTAAATATAATTAGCTCTATTTTGTATTTGGGGAAAACGAAGGTTTAGGATTGTTAAGGAGCAGTATTTCAGGAGAGGAAAAGCACAAACCTCACAGAGAATATTCAGCAAGATTTAGAATTCTTGAGTATTTCAGTTGGAGAAGACTCAAGGATCAACTACTCAACCCCATCATTTTAAAGATGAAGACAGGGAATTCCCTGGCGGTCCAGTGGTTAGGACTCCACGCTTTCACTGCCGAGGGCATGGGTTCAATCCCTGGTCAGGGAACTAAGATCTTGCAAGCTGTGTGGTGTGGCCAAAAAATAAAAAATCGAAACAGTAAAGATGAAGACAGTGACGGTAGAACCACTTCAATGTTCTATGTAGTGAACTTCAGTGTTCTTCCACTTCATTTCCATTTCCTGAATGTGAAATGAGAATACTTACATTAGTTTTTTTTCTAATAATAGAATTCTCATAACCATTGATGGGAGTGTGCCAAGATGAATGGAAATGTCTGGCTGTCTGACATCTCGCTAATGGGCAGTGTGGCCCCCAGACTGTTGGGCTGGGTATAGAAGCCTGGACCCCACCTCATCTATGACACTAACCCTGCTTTCAGCAAACAGCTCTCAGACATACGTTTGGATCTCAGCATCTGCATCTCTAAAATTAGGGGTTGGACTAAATCTTATAAATGTTCTTAGAGCTCTAATGCACCACGATTCTCACTTTCTTTATATAATTTTTTTCGAATGCATAATATATACGTATGTCAAAGAGATGTAAATTCATAGACACTATAAAGAGAGGAGGGAAGCAGAAATTTTAAATGGAAGATCACATTATATTTGACTATATTTCAAAGGTAAGTGATCTCTAAAGAGGAAGATGTTGATTTGACATATTTTTTAACACTACATTTGCTAATAGACACTAAATTTTGAAGCGACTTGTTCCTCTTAGGGTATGTTTATTATCTTCATAAGGTTTGGGGAGTCTGTGTTTTCAAATAAGCATCAAATTCTCTTAGTTTAATATGTTGTGGCTACCCTTGTCCATGAGAGTGTTTCGACACATCGACTCCTGCAAGTCAGGGAAGAAAAGGGCGGGGGTATATCTCTCCGGATGAGTCTCTTTTGGTTTGCTTGGAATCTGTCGGTAGCTGTAATTCTCGGCTGGCAATACTACCTCATTCCTCTTGTAACCGATTATGTCATCACAAACAGAGATTTATGAGCCCCGACTCTAAAGAAACAGAAGGCAGGATGAATTATGAGAAGTTCCAGGTCTGCAAACACTTTCTTCAATAATTAGCCTAAGGTGGGGAGGAGGGAGAAATTAACCTCACTAAACTCCCATTTTACACAACCCAAGTAATACACTGCTAGCATCTGACTGAGCACAGAAATTCATCTTAGGTGATCCAGTTTAAAACCCATTTGTAAATTCAGTCTGAAGGGCTTCAAGTGAAAAGAATGAAGGGCTGGCAAATGCACAGTGGGGAGCAGGCTGCCTCTCCCTAGAACAGCCTGGATGGCTTAATAGGGCCTCTCCAGCCCTGATGGATGGGTCTGTGAGATGGCCCACAGGTACATGGGAAATGGTTTTGTGTTCCAAGAGGGAAAAGGTGAGTTCATCACCACAGCCACAGGCTTCTGTGTTTTCCCAGTGCAAACAGAAAAACCAACATGCAGACGCAGTGATGTGCTCATAACCCTTCATTGTGGCAGCGTGTTTGCAGGCCACTGAACGTAAGGACTGCACACTTTTACTTAGTGTGCCATTACTCGTGGACATTCCATTAGCTGTAAAAAGGCAACCTAATAGTCAACGCATGGTATATTTGTCCCCTCTCATAAAGGAGAAGGTATCTTGGGGAAAAGGCAATAGGAATCTATTAATCTACCAATGAATATTTATTGTGTCTCCACCATTTGAGAGAGATTATTATGAGACCTGGTAAGAAATAATAGCTAAAAAATATATAGAGTAGGTCCAGCTCTCAGGAATCTTCTAATTTTTCACAGAAGTAGAACAATCCTAAAATTTGTCTGGAACCATAAAAGACCCCAAAAAACCAAAGTAATCTTGAGAAAGAACAAAGCTGGCAGCATCATGCTCCTAGATTCCAAATTATATTACAAAGCCATCGTAATCAAAGCAGTATAGTGTTGGCATAAAAATAGACACATAAGTTAATGGAACAGAGTGGAGAGCTCAGAAATTAACCCATATATATGTGGTCGATTAATGTTGACAAAGCAGCCAGGAATATACAATGGGAAAAGGACAACCACATGCAAAAGCAAAAAACTGGACCACAGTCTTACACCATACACAAAAACTCACTCAAAATGGATTAAAGACTTGAATGTAAGACCTGAGACCATGAAAATCCTAGAAGAAAACATAGGCAGGAAACGCCTTGACATTGGTTTGGTGATGGGTTTTTTGGATTTGACAACAAAACAAAAGCAATGAAAGTAAAAATAAACAAATGGGACTCATCAAACTAAAGAGCTTTTGCACAGCAAAGGAAACCATCAACAAAATGAAAAGGCAACCTACTGAAAGAGGGAGAAAATATTTGCAAATCGTATATGTGATAAGGAGTTAACATATGAAATATATAAAGAGCTCAAACAGCTCAGTACCAAAACCCCCAAACAATCCCATTAAAAATGGGCAGATAATCTAACATACCACCTGTTTTTCCAAAGAAGATGTACTAATGGCTATTTGAAACATGAAAAGATGCTCAACATCACTAATCATTGGGAAAATGCAAATCAAAACCACAATAAGATATCACCTCACACCTGTCAGAATGGCTTTTATCAAAAAGACAAGAAATAACAAGTGTTGGTGAGGATGTGGAGAAAAGAGAACCTTTGCCCACTGTTGGTAGGAATGTGAGCTGGTGCAGCCACTGTGGAAAACAGTATGGTGGTTCCTCAAAAAACTAGAAAAAGAACAGCTGTATGATGCAGCAATTCCACTCCTGGGTATTTACCATAAGAAAATGAAAACACTAACTCAAAAAGATAGATATACCCCGGTGGTTATTGCAGCATTACTTACAATAGCCAAGATATGGAAACAACCTAAATGTCCATTGATGGATGAATGGATAGAGAAAATGTGGCATAAAAATACAGTGGAATATTATTCAGCCATAAAAGAATCAAATCCTGTCATTTGTGACAACATGGATGGATCTTGAGGGCATTGTGCTAAATGGAATAAGTCAGAGAAAGACAAATACCACAGGATCCTCTCTTATATGTAGAATCTAAAAACAAAAGCCCAAACAAGAACAAAACCCTAAGCTCACAGATTCAGAGACTCAAATTGGTGGTTGCCAGAGACCGGAGTGAGGGCTGGGCGAAATGGGTCAAGAAGGTTGAGAAGTACAGACTTCCGGTTATAAAATAATTAAGTCATGGAGATGTAACGTCCAGCATGGAGACTATAGTTACTAACACTGCACTGCATATTTGAAAGTTGTTAAGGAAGTAAATCTTAAAAGTTCCTCATAAAAAAATATCCCGTAACTATGTATCGTGATGAATGTTTACAAGACTTATTGTGGTGATCATTGCTCAATGTATACAAATGTTGAATCATTATTTTGTACATCTGGAACTAATATAATATTGTATGTCAATTTTACCTGAATAAAAATAAATGGGATCTTCCATTCTAGCTCAGGAGGTAGGACACATGCACACCAGTAGAACCAGTGATACAAGCAAAGTGTGGCGAGTCAATGGGAGTGATGGAGACGGGAAGAGAGAGGGGAGCTCAAAGGGGGAAAGAGACTGAAGCCTGTAGGAATCAAGAAATGCTTCCAGAAATTGCCTTTGAAAGAAGTGATCCTCGTAGTTGGATGAAAGTGAAAGCCTGCAGGGAGCTGTAAGTAGGATTTCAGACTCACCAGGAAGAGAAACAGCGAGAGAGACAGAAGCAGGTGGAAAGCAAGAGAACAAGCAAGGTGGTTTCTTGGGAGAGTTAATTAAGAGAAAGGTATTGAGGAGAGAATAAGGAGACATTCAAAGATGACACTGGAGAAGATACTGAGAAAAGAGAACGGAGATAAATACTTATTAAGCACCTACTATATACCAGTCACTGTGCTAGGCACTCTACATATGTTATCTCTTTTAATTCTCAGAAAGTTCATAGGACCAAAATCATTGTTCTCATTTTACTGATGAGACACTAAGGTTCAGAGGTACTGAATCTTAAGTAAATGGAGTCAGAAGTGAACCCCAGGGCTTCCCTGCTGGCGCAGTGGTTGAGAGTCCGCCTGCCGATGCAGGGGACACGAGTTCGTGCCCCGGTCCGGGAGGATCCCACATGCCGCGGAGCGGCTGGGCCCGTGAGCCATGGCCGCTGAGCCTGCGCGTCCGGAGCCTGTGCTCCGCAACGGGAGAGGCCACAACAGTGAGAGGCCCGTGTACCGCAAAAAAAAAAAGTGAACCCCAGTTCTTCTGACTTCAAACCCCAGCTTTTTCTACTATTCTCTTCCATGTTCCTATATCTAAAGAGGTGCAGTTTCACCATCTGTCAAAATAGGGCACTAGACTAGAAAAGCTCTAAGGAGCATTTTAGCTTCAAAGGACTATAAGCATCATTCTAAATAGAGAAGAAGGGACTTCCCTGCTGGTCCAGTGGTTAAGACTTCGCCTTCCAATGCAAGGGGTGTGGGTTCGATCCCTGGTCGGGAAGCTAAGATCCCACATGCCTCGCGGCCAAAAAAACAAAAAACGTAAAACAGAAGCAATATTATAACAAATTCAACGAAGACTTTAAAAATGGTCCATATATATATATAAAAAAAAAAAAAACCTTAAAAATAAATAAATAAATAGAGAGAGAAAGGAAAGGCAAGCAGAAACGTTACTCCAGGAAAAAGTGGGAAGATGGAGAGCTGCATGGAGGTCTGGAAGACAGTGTTGCTGAGGAATTCTGACTCACAATAAATTCACTCCGACTCTCTTCCTTGCCATCTTCCTTGTCCTTGTCTCTAACTAAGTAGGGGCTGAGAAGTCCAAGCCAGTCAGAAGTATCTCAGAGAGAGATACCCGAGAGGTGCCTGCCCCCATCAACCATAAAGGTTCATCCAGAAACAAGGTGGGTAAACATCCCAGGATCACCTCAAGAGGAAGACCTTTTCTTGCCTGCCTGGGTCTACTGCCAACCTCTACCTCACGGCCTCCCAGAACTGGTGGGACTTCAACGGCCTTCCAAACAGACATGGCCAGAAGTCGTCACCAGGGCCTTGTTTCAAGCATATTTCACTCCCCAGAAGACGACTAGAAAGAATAAGCAATTCTAATGAGAGACATATTGAGGACAGAAAGGTGTGAAATGGAGAGTGACGTGTGAATCTTGAACGTATAAGGAAAAGAGGGGTGTAGTAAAGAAAGCACCCCAGGAATCCCAGACAAAGTGTAAAACAACAAAAAAGGATACCTATACACTTCTATAAGTGTGTCAAAAATGACCAACTTGTTCACTGTGAAAGTGGACAGAGCTGGAAGTGACAGCCAGAGGTAAAGCAGGGTGGTGCTAACGCAGTGACGGACGGCTCCCCCGTGACAAGGGCAATCCTTGCATTTCTCAGGCAGGGTTGAAGACGAGTTGTGTGTCTGCATAGACTTTGTCTATGTGCCCTGAGAAACTTCTGGCTACTGGAGCAATAAGAACTGAAGAATTTCCTCTGTAGCCCTGGGCCATTCTCTGCTCCACTTGTCACATCTGCAATGTTTTTTTTAAATGCCTGAATTCTGTGGAGAGGGAAACCTAGAAAAATCCAGGAATGCAAGCTACTCAAGGTTCTTGCTCTCATGGTGCTGAGTCGGGGCACTCGAAGTCTCTGCAAAGGGTGCATCGAAATGTTGAGACTAATAAATGACGATGAAGGATGAATCCATGATTTAGCCTCTAAATGCCTTAAACTACTGGGGCAAATGAAACTCCAGACAACAGTTCTTCACCTGGCAGGGGCTCAGGGCTGGATTTGTTTCCTCAGATCCCTCCAGTAACTTTGGAAGTTGGGTACTAATGGCTGAGTGTGCAGTGAGACGGAGGCATTCACCAGGACCCACCTTGATATTATGAACTCTTTGAGGATGTGGCCTCAATTCATCAGTGTGAATATATCCAGGAAACGCCCTGGAGCAAATATCTTTCTTTTTTTCCTTTTTCCTTAATGGACATTTGCTTTGTCAGACTTGCATCTCAGTGGAGTTATAAATATAGAAATGAAATATTGATGACTCGTCTCAACTCATCCACAACTTGTGCGAGATCACACACCGCAGAGCTGCAGAGACCGAGGGGTGGAAGATGCCAGCACTTTCAGGAACTAAACTCTCTTGAATGGCTCTTTGGCTGAAATTCACTTTCAAAAAGCATTTTCTCACTAGATTATTTCGAGAACCAGAAGTAAGGTTTGGGATAGACTTTTTCCCATGAAAATTAGGGCCTTGTTGTCTTGCAAATCTTTTCCTTCCCACCCACAGAGCTGGTCAACCTCTATTCATTTGGGCACCACAGGCATGCAGAATAATGGTGGTTGCCCAGACGGTGGCTGGGAGAGGCCCACTGCCACCCAGGCATCAACACAGCTCTCAGCCGGGAATAGCAAGCAAGCAGTAAAAGAATAACTCAAGCTTGTTTTGATTCCAGGCAGAATGCAAATAACGCGTTCCCTAGATGTTAGGTCAAAACAACCACCAACCTAAACAAAGCAAGAGAAAGAAATTTCACAAGAGCAAGCAGCTACTGATTCCCCCAGACTTGTTCTTGGGCAGAAACTCTATTAGTTTTGTATGGGTTAGCCTGTTGGATGCCCCCTGAACCAAGTTATAAAAACCGGTATTTGGACAAATTGACATCAAAAGACTCCTGATATGATTCCTTGAGAAGGACACAACATTACTCTTGTGGTATTCCTGCCAAAAATTCACAAGCAGAATCCAAGCATGAGGAAATATCAGCGAACCCAAATTGAGGATTTTACAAAATAATGGACTTGCATTCTTCAAAAGGTCAAGGTCAAGGAAGACAAAGAAAGGGCTTCGAAGCTGTTACCGATTAAAGATACTAAAGAGACACAAAACCTAAATGAAATGCATAATCTTGAATTGCAGATTGGAATATGGATTGTGGAACAGACAGTGGCATTATGTCAATATTAAATGACTTGACTTTGATAATTGTACTATGGTTATGTAGAATGTTCTCTGTTCTTAGGGAACACACAATGAAGTAGTAACAGAGCAAGCATGATGTCTTCAACTTAATTTTCAATGATTCAGGGAAAAAAACCGACCTATCTAGAGAGAGAGGAGAAAAAAAGAGAGACTAAGATAGCAGATGGGACAAAATGTACAAAATTAGGAAGTCTGGGTCAACAGTATAAGGGAGTATCTTGTACTATATTTTTGAAAGTTTTCTAGAAGTTTGAAAATATAGCGGAAGTTAAAAGTTCCAAACAGTGTCCCCAGGATTGAATCTATCAGTGTCAGGACTATAATTATTAGCTTTTCCTTCAAGAGTAAGACTTAAAAATCCACCAGCAAGTTTCCAGCTCCTCTGAGATGGAGGAAGCACTCTCCACCCTGTCTTGTCATGTGGCAGAATGCACGGAGCAGCTGTTTGAGGACTCTGAAAAGTCAAAAGCAGCTGACAGATTGGGGAATATGTCTAAAATTGAAGTACCACTGAACCGGTGGAGAGTCCACCATTTTGTCCATCTTTTGGCATATTCTCTGACCTGAACTCCATGCAGCCTGAAACCTGGAAGTGGGCCTCAGGACCAGACACAGAGAGCTCCAGAAGAAGACCTCCAGTTCTGTCTCCAGGAACCTGAAGGGGAGCTCTTAACTCTCAGAGAAAGCAGGGAAATCCTGTTATTCTTTTTATCTTCTTTGTTTTTATTTTTTTCTCTGTTTCCTCACAACCTGGCCCCAGAGCTGTTCTGTGTTTGCACTGGTGGTGGTGGTGAAGGGTTTGTGCAAGAATATAAAACTCTGAGGGAGGAGACTGCGATCCCCAGAGGGTAGGCCAGCTTGATTGCATTTTTCATCTCTCTGTCTTCCTGATAGAGTGAGCTGCCACTTTCTGACTTGAAGACTGAAAAGGAGAGCCCCAGGGAACTGGAAAGTCCCAAGGTGGTCATGGAGAGGAAGAAGCTTAGGAAAACAGCCTTGTAAAGTTGTCTGTGAACTCCTGGGTTCCCACTTGAGTGGCTCATGTCTGGATCTACACCTACACAGCAGAGGCAGGTAGACCTTGAGATCTGAACTGTGGGATAGACCACCACCCCTGACCCAGACTGGCCTCTAGGTGGTACACATGGGTGACAGTCTGAGTAGCCCTGCAGAGGTTTGGAAAACCAAACTGACATTGGAATGAAAACTCAAATAAGGGTAGTCATAACTAACCAGATAAAATTTTTTATCTGCTGAATCGAAAACATCAAAATTCTCCACAGAATTTTGTCAAGATTCACAGCCCTATCTTATTCATAATGCTCAGGATAAAATTCAAAATTATGTGACATAGAAAGAACCAGGGAAATATCAACTCACATGGCAAAAGATAATCAACAGATGCCCCCAAAATGAGATGACACAGATTCTGGTTTCTCTGGCAAAGACTTCAAAGTAGCTACTATAAAAATGCTTGAACAAGCGATCACAAGTATTCTTGAAACAAAGTTAAAATAGAAAGTATCATCAAAGAAAGAGAAGGTATAAAGGACCGCATGGAAATGTTAGAACTGTCAAATACAATAACCAAAATAAAAAATTCACTAGATGGCTCAATAGCAGAATGGACATGACAGAGTAAAAATTCAGTGCACTCAATGATGGAAGAATAGGTATTATCCCACCTGAACAACAGAGAGAAAAAAATCAAAATTGAAAACTGGTCAGGGACCACGAAACAATTCCAGAAAGTCTTATTTGCATGTCATCAGAATTCCAGAAGGAGAAAATCAAGATTCAGAAAAAGCATCTGAAGAAATAATGGATAAAAACTTCCAAAATTTGGTGAAAGACATAAACATATAGATTTAAGAAACTCACTGAGCCCCAAACAAGACATAGCAAAAAAATTCTACACTCACGTACATTATATTCAAACTGCTGAGAACTAAGACAAAGAAAAAAGCCAAACCAAAACAAGAAATTTAGCAGAGATAAGTAATAAAATGCTCATAGGGGGACACCAATGCATATGACTGTAGTCATCAAAAACCTTGGAGGCCAGATTAAAAAGGAAGAAATAAAACTATTTTTACTCACAGTTGATATGATGATTTTTTTTGGCCATGCCACATGGCATGCAGGATCTTAGTTCCCTGAACTAAGGGAACTTAGTTCCCCAACCAGGGATCGAACCTGTGCCCCTGCAGTGGAAGCATAGAGTCTTAACCACTGGACAGCCAGGGAAGTCCCAATATGATTTTCTTTATAGACATTTCTGGGGGATTCACAACATTACTCCTAGAACTAATAAGTAAGTTTGACAAGATTTTAGGATACAACGTCAACACATAAAAATTAATTGTATTTCTACATAAAAGCAACAAACAATTGGAAACTGAAATAAATAAAATATATCACAATAGCTCTGAAAAAAAAAGTCTTAGGTATAAAATTTAACAAATCATGTGCAGAATCTGCATGCAGAAAACGTGAAACTCCAGGGAAAGAAATCAAAGACCTAAATAAATTAAGGGATATATCATGGACTGGAAGGGTCAACATAGTAAAGATAAATTGATATACAGATTTAATGCAATTCCTATCAAGATCTCAGCAGGATATTTTATAAACATGGACAAGCTGATCCTAAAATTGATACAAAAATTAAAAGGAACAAGAATAGTCAAAACACTATTTAGTTTTTTTAAAAACCAAAGTTGAAAGAATCATACTACCTGATTTAAGACTGATTGTATAAAATACTAGCAAACAGAATCCAACAACACATTAAAAGGATCATACACCATGATCAAGTGGGATTTATCCCAGGAATACAAGGATTCTTCAATATATGCAAATTAATCAATGTGATACACCATATTAACAAATTGAAGAATAAAAACCATATGATCATCTCAATAGAGCAGAAAAAGCTTTTGACAAAATTCCACACCCATTTATGATAAGAACTCTCCAGAAAGTGGGCATAGAGGGAACCTACCTCCACATAATAAAGGCCATAAACGACAAACCCACAGCAAACATCATTCTCAATGGTGAAAAACTGAAAGCATTTCCTCTAAGATCAGGAAAAAGACAAGGATGTCCACTCTCACCACTATTATTCAACATAGTTTTGGAAGTCCTAGCCACGGCATCAGAGAAGAAAAAGAAATAAAAGGAATCCAAATTGGAAAAAAAGAAGTAAAACTGTCACTGTTTGCAGATGACAGGATACAATACATAGAGAATCCTAAAAATGCCACCACAAAACTACTAGAGCTAATCAATGAATTTGGTAAAGTTGCAGGATACAAAATTAACGCACAGAAGTCTCTTGCATTCCTACACACTAATGATGAAAAATCTGAAAGAGAAATTAAGGAAACACTCCCATTTACTATTGCAACAAAAAGAATAAAATACCTAGGAATAAACCTACCTAGGGAGACAAAAGACCTGTATGCAGAAAACTATAAGACACTGATGAAAGAAATTAAAGAAGATACCAACAGATGGAGAGATATACCATGTTCTTGGATTGGAAGAATCAATATTGTGAAAATGACTATACTACCCAAAGCAATCTACAGATTCAATGTAATCCCTATCAAATTACCAATGGCATTTTTTACAGAAATAGAACAAAAAATTTCACAATTTGTATGGAAACACAAAAGACCCCAAATAGCCAGACCAGCCTTGAGGGAAAAAAACGGAGCTGGAGGAATCAGGCTCCCTGACTTCAGACTATACTACAAAGCTACAGTAATCAAGACAATATGGTACTGGCACAAAAACAGAAACATAGATCAATGGAACAAGATAGAAAGCCCAGAGATAAACCCACGCACCTATGGTCAACTAATCTATGACAAAGGTGGCAACGATATACAATGGAGAAAAGACAGTCTCTTCGATAAGTGGTGCTGGAAAAACTGGACAGCTACATGTAAAAGAATGAAATTAGAGCACTCCCTAACACCAAACACAAAAATAAACTCAAAATGGATTAGAGACCTAAATGTAAGACCAGACACTATAAAACTCTTAGAGGAAAGCATAGGAAGAACACTCTTTGACATAAATCACAGCAAGATCATTTTTGATCCACCTCCTAGAGTAATGGAAATAAAAACAAAAATAAACAAATGGGACCTAATGAAACTTAAAAGCTTTTGCACAGCAAAGGAAACCATAAGCAAGACGAAAAAACAACCCTCAGAATGGGAGAAAATATTTGCAAACGAATCATTGGACAAAGGATTAATCTCCAAAATACATAAACAGCTCATGCAGCTCAATATTAAAGAAACAAACAACCCAATCCAAAAATCGGCAAAAGACCTAAATAGACATTTCTCCAAAGAAGACAAACAGATGGCCAAGAAGCACGTGAAAAGCTGCTCAGTGTCACTAATTATTAGAGAAATGCAAATCAAAATTACAATGAGGTATCACCTCACACCAGTTAGAATGGGCATCATCAAAAAATCTACAAACAACAAATGCTGTGGAGGGTGTGGAGAAAAGGGAACCCTCTTGCACTGTTGGTGGGTATGTAAATTGATACAGCCACTATGGAGAACAGTATGGAGGTTCCTTAAAAAACTAAAAATAGAATTACCATATGATCCAGCAATCCCACTACTAGGCACATACCCAGAGAAAACCATAATTCAAAGAGACACATGCACCCCAATGTTCATTGCAGCACTATTTACAGTAGCCAGGTCATGGAAGCAACCTAAATGCCCATCAACAGACGAATGCATAAAGAAGTTGTGGTACATATATACAATGGAATATTACTCAGCCATAAAAAGGAAAGAAATTGGGTCATTTGTTGAGATGTGGATGGATCTAGAGACTGTCATACAGAGTGAAGTAAGTTAGAAAGAGAAAAACAAATATCGTATATTAACTCATGTATGTGGAACCTAGAAAATTGGTACAGATGAACTGGTTTGCAGGGCAGAAGTTGAGACACAGATGTAGAGAAGAAACGTATGGACACCAAGGGGGGAAAGCTGCGGGGGGGTGGGGATGGTGGTGTGATGAATTGGGCGATTGGGATTGACATGTATACACTGATGTGTATAAAATTGATGACTAATAAGAACCTACTGTATAAAAAAGTAAATAAAATAAAATTAAAAAAAGAAAAAGGCTTATTCTATAAAGCCACAGTAATCAAGACAGTGTGGTATTGATGAAAGGATAGACACATTGATTGAGCAGAATTGAGAGTCCAGAATAGACACACACATATGGCTTATTGATTTTTGACAAAGGTGCAAAGGCAATTCAATGGGAAAAAGACAGTCTTTTCAATAAATGTCTTTAGAACAATTGAGTATTCATCTGCAAAAAATAAATTGAACTTTGACCTAACTCTTAGACTGTATAAAATATTAGTTGAAAATGGATGATAGATCTAAGAGTAAAATGTAAAACCAGAAAATATTTGGAAGAAAACATAGGAGAAAATCTTTAAGATCTGAAGCTAGGCAAAGAGATTTTGCACAAGACCACAAAACTGGGTCCATCCAATAAAAATTTGATAATTGGACTTTGTCAAAATTAAATATATTTACTCTGTGCACAGAATTCAACCATAAGAAAACAAACAACCCAATATTAAAAATGAGAAAAATACTTAGGCACTTCACCAAAGAAGATATAAGGAAGGCAAATAAGCACATAAAAACGTGCTCCACATCAATAATCATTAGGGAAATGCAAATTAAAAGCACAATAAACCAGAATTCTATACTGATTAGAACATCTAAAATAATACCAAGTGCTGACAAGGATACTGAGCTACTGGAACTCTCATACACTGCTGGTGGGAAGATGGTCCAGCTGCTCTGGAAAACACTTTGGCAATTTTTCTAAAATAAATGTATATTTGCCATATAATCCAGCAATCCACATCTAAGCATTTTACCCAAGAGAAATGAAATCATGTTCATACAAGACCTGTACACAGATTTTACAGCATTTCTGTTCATAATTGCCATATGTCAGGAACAACTCAAATTTCCTTCAACATGCTAGTGGATAAACTACAGTACATCCATACAATGGAATATTACTCAACATAGAAGGAATGAAGTATTAATACATACAACCACTTTGATGAATATTAAAGGCATTACCCTGAGAGAAAGAAGCCAGTCTTAAAGATCACATACAGTATTACTCCCTTGGTATAATATTCTTACAAAGACAAACTAGTTACAGAGACTACATCAGTGGTTGACAGAGGTTGGAGCAGTGTAGGGTGTGACTACAAATGACAGTATGAGGGAGTTGGGGAACTACCCTGTTTCCTGATTGTCGTGGGGCTTATATGATTCTTTTTTTTTTAATTGAAGTATAGTTGATTTACAATGGTGTTTAGTTTCCAACGCACAGCAAAGTGATTCAAATAAATATATATATTCTTTTTCAGATTCTTTTTCCTTAGAGGTTATTACAAACTATTGAGTATTCCCTGTACTATATAGTAGGTCCTTGTTGTTTATCTATTTTGTATGTAGTAGTGTGTATCTGTTAATCCCAAACTCGTAATTTATCCCTCCACCGCTTTCCCCTTTGGTGACCGTAAGATTGTTTCTTATGTCTGTGAGTCTATTTATGTTTTGCAAAAAATTCATTTGTATCATCCTTTTAGATTCCACATATACGTGATATCAAATGATATTTGTCTTTCTCTGTCTGACTTCACTTAGTATGATAATCTCTAGTTTCATCCATGTTGCTGCAAATGACATTATTTCATTCTTTTTTAGGGCTGAGTAATATTTCATTGTATCTTCTTTATCCATTCATCATTGATGGACCCTTAGGTTGCTTCCATGACCTGGCTATTGTAAATAGTGCTGCTATGAACATTGGGGTGCATGTATCTTCTCGATTAGAGTTTTCATCTTTTCCAGATATATGCCCAAGAGTGCAATTGCTGGATCATATGGTAACTCTATTTTTAGTTTTTTAAGGAACCTCTGTACTAGGGCTTACATGATTCTTACATGTGCTCAAATTCATAGAACTATACACAAAAATGTCAATTTTATTGTACATATTTTAAAATTAAATATCAACTATAATTTACTTAAGAATAAATTTAGCTTCTAAATGGAAAGAGAACATTTAAAAGAACCACCGACCAAGGATTGACATTATGATATAGGTGCAATTCATTTTTATTGTCATATTGCTTTAGGCAGTTTGGCAAAACACATCCATCAGCAAGAATTCAGTCATTTTGGAATTCAATCATTGCCACCCCTATTCAGTCTCCTGCTGGAAACAATCAACTTAACAGCTTGTGAAGGAGGAATCTATCTTGCTCTGCTATCGTGGGTATTCTGCTGGCTTGGGGTATGGACTCCTGCAGAAGAGAGGGCTTCCTCAGGTATAGAGACTGGAGATGTTTCAAATGGAGGTAGGTGATGAGGGTGGGAAGCTGTCAAGGAGGACAAGCTGCCAAGTTTCCAACAAGACGGTGTAATCTTAATGAGTATCATACATAATTGTACAGAGTACGGATGCTCACACTTCTGAGGTCAGAGTTTGATCTCGTCATTGCCTCCGAGGTGACTGGATGCAGAGGGTGTAGTGAAGATCCTTCATAGCCTCTATGTACCCTTACATTTGTGAGCTGACGCCCTTTCTTGGAATCATCCAACTCCCTTTGCCAGATTCATGCTCAGCAAGCAGCCTTCTGGTAGTTCATTCATTTATTCATTCATTCACTATACGGCTCTCGAGCACCATCACTGTGACAAATATCACACTCGGTGCTGGGCATAACCAAGATAAATAATGCACATGCACTGCTTTGAGCAGCTCATAGATTTTGCTGCAGGGTAGAGAGTGTGATGGCCAGCTGACAGGTATTCCAGACCCTGTGGCAATGATTTTCCACCTTGTGATTTAACAAGATAAGGTTAGATGCAGTCAGTCATTCTCTTGTGAATTTGCTTGACCAAAACCATTTCCTCGAATTTTACATTAAGAAAAATATTATAAAACCCCAAGATGGGAGCCCAAACCGATTATTCCAATGAGGAATTGCCCACCTGTGAGATTCCAGCCTGTATGATCCACCTTAGAACCCAAAGTGACATTTATCCTCAATCCACACTCAGCAGTTTTATTCCAACTCTGATTTCTCCTTGTTTACTACATTATAGCATCTGTAATACAACATGCCATCCTCAGCAGGCTGCAACTGAAGCTAGGAACTGAGCTTCAGGCACGCTTGTGTTCTATTGCTCCACTCCATCCTCAGCAGCTAGTTCAGTGCTTTGAAAATTATACTGCAAATGAATTGCAATTTATGTTTATGTGAAAGCGAAGAGTGAGAGAGGAAGAAAGAGAGCGAGAGAGAGAAAAGGAAGAGAGGCTTAAGCCACTTGGAATTTGAAGTTTAAGTGCCTCTTAAGTAAAGCATATTTTTAATAGACTAGTACAAGAAATACACTTTTCAACGGAAAAAAATGGGCTCTAATTTTGCCTGGGACTCGTTAGCTTTGTTATCTTTATAAGGTAATTATCACCTCCAGCCTTGGTTTTCTCAACCATAAAATGAAACGATTGGGTTAAAGGATTTCTAAATCATTCCAGTACCCGTTGATTCCAGTATTTCTCAAGACAAAATCCTCTCTTCAGATCCTTCTCTGTTTTTGTTTTGTAATTTGTTTCCCCATTTCCTCTTGACACTTAAAAGGACTTTGTGAAAACTACTAGTTTTCCTAGTAGATTTCCTACAAACATCATATCATATATGTTTCCTATTAGGGCTTCTGACATTCCACATGTTTTTCAAAGGTAATTGGAAATACTGGAGACAATTTAAGGGTCATTATTGGGTTAGCCAAGAAAATAGCTAATGATGACTTTAGCTACCGGACTATTGAGCCGATCATATAACCCATTAGCTCAATTACGTAAATCAAATAGGAAAAAACATTTAGACTTAAAAAGCCACCCACTACTACCTACTATTTGCCTTCGAGCTACTATTTCATGGTGAATTCAAATTGTTCCTTCTATGAAAAAGAAAATGACCAGATCATCTGATTTAGCAGATATAGTGATGCACGATCACTTAGCATATATAATCATGAACCAAAAATTACATCACACAGCAATTTTAAGAAAACGGGTAAGACTAGACCTTCTGTGTAAACAGGGCATGAGCCTCTCTTGAGTGGTTTATTTCCCTGTACTGGGGCAGGTGCGTGAGGGAAGCATTTTGTGGTCTTTGCTTCCCTTAAGGAAATTCTTTCAATCCTGGAATGGTCTGTAGGTTCAGATTTGTGGGAAGGCAAGGAACTGGCTTTGAGATGAACATTTATGACTGTAAACGTCCTAATTCTAGCAAAGTTTACAGCATGTAGATACTGAGCAGGCACGTGAGCTTTCAAAGACCAGCCCTCCAGATAATGCTGACTTGAACTTGCAGTTTTTTATTACGCAAGTGGGCAGGTCACAGGATGTTCGAAGTGAGTCACAGGGAGAAAAGAATACCACAGCTCATATTATTTAATATTCATTAAGTGTGGTAATTATGTTCAGACTATTATGATGTTGCTGGAGAGAGCTGGTCCATAGAGTGAAGGTTCGAAAATGATGTAGTGCATATTTCATCCAATTATAAATTCAGCAACTGATGTAATCCACGATGTGCTGGCAAATGCTTGACAACTGGCTTCTCAGCATGGATTTCATGGTGTAGAGCATGGTGAAGACCCTCCCCTCAGGGTGGGTGGATATCAAGCTACCGATATGAGGTCATCTGACTTGCACAACTGCTGAAAATTCAACAATCGGCTCGTGCGAGTGGGAACAAACAGCTCCAGCACAGTTCTGGATGTGACCTGAGCTAAGGAATAAGGAAAAGGATGGCCTACATGTAATTGGAACTCCAAGACATTTATTTCTTAGACGACACACCTAAATGCTTATGTTTTTCCAACCTTCATCCCAAATTGGCAGAGGGTATTGGGTCACTTTTTCAGAAGACCCCTGTGAAGGAGCCCTTTGGAAAAAGGCTGGAATCGGGAAATCTACATTCTAAATATCAGCTGTTTATCATCTGCTGTGTGACCATGGGCAAGTCATTCCATTGCGCTGAGTGTCATACATAAAATAAACAGATTGCATATCGGGAAGGCGTAAGTTCTCTTCCATTTCTGCTGCTCCATATGCAAGTTAGCCCAAACTCAACTCCAATGCGGATCATCAAACTGGGTGCCAATAGCCATGTAGGTCCTGAACTATGAATGGTCACTACCCATGTAGGAGGTGGGAAGTCTCCAATGCTTCCCCAGGGACTTCCTAGGACCTTGATCTCTCCCTGAGAGAGGCTATTTTACTGACCCCGAATACAGGTAGGGACAGATCTACTATCTCCAAGCTTTGTCTTCCCTTCGACCAATGATCTCTCCTTATCTCAGTCCACCCAGTGCAGTGCTTCATCCCGAAACCTTTCTTTCCTATCTGCAGTTCTCCTTTCACCCCTATGTCATGAGGTAGCGATGTATAACATTATTTCATTCTCATGCTGAAACTCTCACCACCGAGCAACAGGAGACTATAAAATTTGCAAGATCAAGACGTGATTTAGGCCCTTAAGTACCATAATGTAAAAAACCTCATCATTTACTGCTGCTTATTCAACTGTATCTTAATATTCATTATTTCTATTGATACTTATCTATCTAAACATCAGCTCTGCACAGTCGAGTCAGTAAATATCTGTTGAATGAATCAATGAATGTCTGATGTTCTATCTATCTGTCTGAACAGACGAGGTGGTCACTGGTTCATTTGCAGGTTTCTAGTGCTATGACACATTTTTCCTATTTTATATTTTTCTTTACGTTCTCTGTTTATTTCTAAAGAATGGCAAATAGCTTCATGCACTGTGGGGGGGATTTGGGCAGGAAAATCATCCTCTATACCTGTCAGCTACCTTCCGGAAATGCCTGAACCGAGAGATCGGGAGGGGACAAAGCACGTTGCTCGATTGCCGACAGTTGGGAGAGCAGCCAGTGCCTCGGAGTGGGTGGCACTAGTCCCTGCTTCCATGCCCTGATCTGAAGCTTCTATAACAGATGTACTGGAGGCTGGAGAACGGGGTGCTCATTTGCGGAGGTGAAAGCTGGGGAAATGCAAGGGCCGCGGTAACAGGGGTAGACAGTGCCGCGGACTGGGGAGCCTATTGGTTCTGCTAGGTGGTTTTCCTTCAGAAACATTTTTAACCGTTTGCAAGGCTAGAAGCGATGGCAAACATTGCTAATTTACCGTTTCTCTCTAAGGCTAGAGCACTGGGACTAGACTGCATGGACCTTCTTGAAAATACTATCATTTTATGTTTATTTTTGAGTAGAATTTAACGTCCCACTTGACAAAATTAGCATCCCAGAAGCCTTTTATGTTGTTGCTGTTAATCATAAAAATGGCATGAATGTAATATAATTCTGGTGTAAAAAACTGAGTAGTTTTTTCTGTAATCAACCTGATGTCTTTTTTATATGTATAGTATTGAATACTTTTTCTTATTCCTGCTTTTGTTTTTATCTCTTTTTTCTTTTGTTTTAGTTCTCCTTTCTCCCACATAAGCCCACATCTTATATTCTAGTTTTCATATTTCTCCAAGTAGAAAAATCAATCTTAGGAAGTTGTAGGAATAACCATCTATTTGACATCCAAATACATTCTTTCCCAGGATCTTATGGTATATTTCCACAATAAAGATGGTTTTTAAAAACGTCCTGACAAAGGGGCAGTTAACCCACAATTTTCAAATCAGAGTTAATCCTTAACTTTATATTTTAATCAATGGGTATGTTTAGTTTAAACTAAATGGCTTCTCTGGTCTTTATTCGACCAATAAAAAGTTGAAATTATATAGATTTTTACTCCTCAAAATTAAAATAAAATGGGAAGCTCAAGAAGATGCAAAACATTCTGACTTTCAAAAAAGTTGGTAGAGAGAGAGACCATGTCTGTTTCTAATTACACAAACTAGTTAAGAAAAAGAATTTTAAGTCAGCTGATATTTTTCCTTTCATTATTTATGATTTAAACCAGCTCTTCTTTTTCCTTTCATTATTTTCATGACATCTAATAACTGGTCTGATTGAATTGGAACATTTGGAATGGGTTTGTGTATGGAGAACCAGGGTCTAGAAGAGTCACATGGTTCACTAACAGGAGTTTTATATTTTTCATGAAATACAGAACCGAAAAAGTCAATTTCTCTATTTCCTTAATGTTGATTCTCTGCTCACTTACACAAAATAATGCAAATTAGGTCATTAGTTATTGAAAATATTGTCAATTAAGAGAGCAAAATCAGTAATCAACCACACAAGCCTGACCTCCAATTGTATATTTCATTTTAGAGGAACGTTTCATCAGTGACAAACCCAATATTTCTGCTCATCACCTGGGTGCTAAATCCACTGAAAGGATCATGGTATAGAATCTTAAGTTGAATAGAACTTTTAAAAAGTTATCACCATTATACTTAATAGCTGCTGTGGCTTAAATAGTCTCAGAGGCCCTAGTACTGCAGCAAGTGGAGACCAAATCACGAAAGACACTGCCCTTGTACCTGCAAGGCAATCCATGCCCCCTTTACATAGGGAGTTCCCTTAGAAGAGAGTAATAAGATAGACGGCTGTTAGAAATGCTTCATGATCGTGAAACTGTGAAGAAATTAGCCTGGTAACAATCAGAAACAGCTTTTGTGGGTTTGGCCTTAGAGCCTGGCCTTCTTCTCTCTCATCTGCACACAAATTTATTAACTGCAGGGGTAGGGGTTGCCTCTACCTTGCATTCCTATGTAGCCATGAATTAATTCTCAAATGCCAATGCAAGTCTGTTTTCCTTTTCATGCATCATATGAGGGGAAACAGCTGGAAATACTACTCTGTGTGCCCCATGCACCCACTCAGCACAATCTCTTGTTCACACAGTGGGGTAAAGAGGTAGAGAAATTATTCATCCCCGTCTTAGTGTGTGCACTATAAATTGCCTCAAAATTGGTAAGGCTTACTGCGCTAATGAAAACATCCAAAAAATGGACAGAAAATAATAAAGTCTGTGTCTTTAAAAAAAGCACCTAAGTTTTATATTCCATCAGTCAATAATCATAGAACTTTAAAGCAAAAAGAATTTTAGAGATCTTGAAAAAAGTATAGGAGTGAAGATGTACTCATCTTTAAAGTAAAAACACTGAATTTGTAATCAGAAGATCCAGGTATCTCAAATGTTTTATGAACAAGGAAAGTTTCACTGTAGCTTATATGACTTTTATATGTTATTTTTCTGAATGTCATGATGACACCTTATAAGGAGTATTCAACAGGAACCAAGCTCTGAGAATACAGGACAGGGATCTCCAGGTTCTTGGGAGATATAAGCTGTGTTGTTATTTAATTTTTAGAAGTCTCTCACACTCTTAGAGGTGTTTTCAACACATTTAAAAAGTTTAAACTGGACTCAAATGAAATATATATAATAAAGGAATTCCACTGGAATTGAGAGAGGAAATCAAGAGAAATTTTTTACTCTGATTATGGAGTGTGTATTCTTTTTTACAGGGAGACTATATTCAAGTATAATTCGTATGGTAAAAAGCATTATTCAAATGAAGAATATACTCTCTTACATGAGAAAGTACTAAGATGTTTACACACCTTTACCTCTGGCCTAATACCTTACTTTGAGATAATAATCAGTACCAAAAAATACAGAAGCAGAAAAACGAAAAAGAGCACAATCACATGTGTTCCCCCAACCCTTCAAGTAATATTGTCTTAAGAATTTTGCATCATTTCTTAGTCAATTAGATTCATCCTGAGGTGTTTCCAAACACATAAAATCTGGAAATCTCTGCTGTAAGAAAGTAAAATAGAACTGCAGAGCATATCGAAACAAGATATCCCTGACCAAACAGAAAAGTTCTGAACTTATCATTCCTCTTGGGTAGACCTTCCAAGAGTATTCTTCATTGATATGAACAATTTACCTGATTGTTCACTGAGATTTGTAAGTAAGACACCAAAATACTTTCTTTTGATCAGTTAGGCCAGAGACCAGAAGACTTCCAATTATACTTCTGTCATTATTTTTGCTCCTAAAAGATGGTAGAATTCTGGGGAAATTTTAATCCTGCCATGGTGGTTAAGATAAAGCTGAGAATTTTAAAAGCTAGGGATGCCCCCAAAGATATTGATATTTGGTATCTGGGGCTTCCAAGCACCCAGTAAGCATCTGTGCTTCCTCGAGGGCTGGTCCCTAGCAAGTTGTTTATAAATATTTGTTGAAGAAGGAATAGAAGAGAGGGAAGGAGAAAAGAAAGAAGAAGGAAGGAAGGAAAGCTGATGGATGCCAGTATTTAAACTAATTACTTTGAATGAAAATGACAATAAAAGCAGCCTTATTACCACCCCACAGTAAGAAGGTTCTCAAGGCAGGGTTTTTCTATGACACCAAGAGCACAAGCAACAAAAGCAAAAACAAACAAGTGGGACTACATCAAACTAAAAAGCTTCTGCACAGCAAAGAAAACAATCAACAGAATGAAAAGGCTACCTACAGAATGAGAGAAAATATTTACAAACCACACATAAGATAAAGGGTTAATATCCAAAGTATATAAACAACTCATACAACCCAATAGCAATAATAATAATAGTCTACTCAATATGGGCAGAGGACCTGAATAGACATTTTTCCAGAGAAGATATATAAATGGCCAACAGGTACTTGAAAAGGTTCTCAACATCACTAATCATCAGGAAAATGCAAACAAAACCATGATGATACATCACATCACACCTGCTAGAATGGCTATTATCAAACAGACAAGAGATAAGTAAGCGCTGGAGAAGATGTGGAGAAAAGGGAACCCTGGTACACAGTTGGTGGACATGTAAATTGTCACTATGTAAAACACACACAGTAAGTAAAAATGGTAGCAATTGTGCTGGGATGACATGATTATGATATTTTTCAATCTCTTTTTTACATTGTTATGACTCCTTTTTAATGAGAAAGTATTCACAAATGAAATCTAAGGTCTCCGTCAAATACACGATGGTCGTGTACCATGTAAATTGTTGCAGCCACTATGGAAAACAGTATGGACATTCCTCAAAAAATTAAAAATAGAACTACCATATGACCCAGCAACCCTATCTGGGTATATACCCAAAGGAAATGAAATCACTATCTCAAAGAGATATCTGCACTCCTATATTCATTGCACCATTATTCACAATAGTTAAGATATGAAAACAATTACAGATGAATGGACAAGAAAGATAACTTAAAAAAAAGACATTTTCAAACAAACAAAAACTGAGGGAATGGATGCATTCGTTGGTGGCAGAACTTCTTCATAAGAGACGTTATATGGTAAAGGAGCTTCTCCAGGCAAAAGGAGTGTGACAGAGGTCAGAAACTTGAATCTACACAAAGAAATGAAGAGCACTAGAGATGCAATAAATGGAGGTAAATTTTTGTCTTATTAATTGCTCTAAAAATAACTTTAAAGAGTAGTAACAATTCCTGAATGTTTACAGAATATGTAAAAATAAAATTTATGACAACGCTGCAAGAGATTGGAGTGAGGAATTGGAAATACACCATTATAAGGTGCTTATCCAACACAAGGGAGTAAAACTTATTTGAAATTGGACACAAATTATGTGAAAATTGTATTGTAAATCCTAAGATAACCACTAGCAATTATCTTAAAGAAGTTAGATAATTCAACAGAGGAGATGAAATTGAATTATAATTGCTTAATTAAACCTAGAGAAGTTAGAAAAAGAAGACAAATAAAGAACAAATGGAACAAATAGAAATCCGATATCAAGATGGTTGATTTAACCCAACCATTTCAAAAATCACTAAATGTGAAGGGAGGAGGTGGACATTCAGACCAGATTCTTGCTTGAACCTTCAGGTAAAATCTTCTGGAGTTATCTATTTTATTCCCCAAACTCACTTTTCCAGAAAAGAACAGGATCCCTATGCGAAGCTGGTGTCCCTGTGTATCATCTCCTAGGAAACACCGCCAAGTGCAGTGACAGGTACCTAGAGTGGAGATTCTGGCTTGACCAGACTCTTGTGGGACAACGCACGATCCTGCATTATAGATATGTATATAGTGTAGATTATACCAGGGGCCTCTTTATTCAGGAAGAGAGAGCTGCCTGGAGAACAGAGGAGTCCAAGAGGGTTTTGCAGAGCAATAGGACTTAAGTTACATCCAGAAGTTGCCCAGTGGCATGCAAGCTGGACTGAGGGGAAGATGGCAGGATACCAGAATGGGGCCCAGGGGTATTTGATTTTGCCTAAAATTTCAACTCTACTAAATATTGCAGTGGCTGCTGACCCTACATCATCCGGCTGAAATGTGTTTGTCAGCATTGCAGACTTCCTATTTGCTGCTCTAGGGGTAGAATCTGAATACAGTCATTAAAAAGTCTTCAGTGGCTGTTTGATCCCTTGTCTAAAGTCTTTGAAATGATTTTCCATCCACTTCTTTCATGGTGATTTTGGAGGGAGGTAGGGCCTTTGAGTTATTCCCATTCTTACCTGAAGGTACAGCCTGTCCTTTTGTTAAATGTATTTTACAGGTATTTATGGAACAATTTATGCTGTCTAATCAAACAAATTAGAACACTTATTTTTGCTTTCCTCAATTCAGTCAATTGTTAATAATCATGTTGTCATTTTTTTTCCAGACTTGGCACCAAAACTTTATTCATTTTCCTTAGAAATTCTGTCACCAACCTACTATAAAAACTGTCATTATCTCTCAAAGTCACAGTCCTGACATCTGTTAAGTAAAGGTTTATTTTACACTTCAAAAGTCAATCTGCACAGCTGACTAAACTCCTTCAGAATTTTACAGCTTGCTCTTGTCAAATATTTGGGAAAATAAAATTTGCTTTTAGAAAAATATTTGGTTTTCATAGAAAAGAAAATACTTTTTTTTTTAATCAAAAGATTCTTTTGTTTCTTTCCCCAAAAAAGAAAAAAAAAAACTTTTCTTATCAATTGGTTTTTAGGAAAACATGTAAAAGAATTGGATTAATGTTTGTGTGTTTTATTTCAAGCAACACGCCAATTTCTTCTAACATCCTTGAAGGTTGAATAGGTCATCTAAATTCCAGAGAACTTATAAGAAGGAAAATCCCAGCAACATGGTTGGCCTGGAGAAGGAGGGGAGAGACTGCTCGCCTTCCCTCCAGCCTCTCTCCATAGCCCCTGCCTGACAGATTTGGATTTGACCATGGCTCTCTGTGCTGAAGATCCTCTCTGACCCATCATATCAATCCAGGGCTCTAGGAGACAAATCCCCACTTGCTTTCTAATGTCTCTGGAAACAAAGGAAGGTAATGAAGATCTAAAGGAGTATTTTCTCTGTATTGGGGTTTGTGCTAAGAACATTCCATGGGCTACTTTGTTTAATCCTTACAGTAGTCCTACAAGATAGATATTGTCTTTGTGTCTCATGTCAAAGCTTATGATTGGACTCTCAATCTTTGCTGCTTCCCAGCAGGCTACCTAATACCTTGTTCCATACTTTTACTAATATACTTTCTGTTGTTGTTTGGCATCTTGTGATTCCAAGCTTCAAACTTCTCTCTAGTGAGAATGCATGTCTCTGTAGCTATACAGAATTGTGAACCTGTAAATTCCTAACTGCCCCTTTGTGCTTTAGAAGTGTTTCCAGACAGACTCTGTTCTGAGGGATGCTACCTTCTTTCTCATTGGATCTACTTTCTAATATAAATAGAGGTGGGTATGAGCACGGAGTTTACAAGAATTTCTATTGCTGAGTTTAAGTCCAAAGCTTAAACAATTCTCTACTGCTTCTGACACAGAAGCCGTGAAACAGAAGATGCAATGTACAAGAAATCAGAAGACCTGGTCTCTGACACTTGTTCTGCCATTAATTAACCAGCTGTTTCACATCGGATTCTTCCATGGCATTCTCTTTTTGGTGCAAAATGGAGAGATGATAGTACTTACCTCTCTGGTTTCTATAAAAATCAAATGAGTGACGTGGAAGTAGTTTGAAAACTAAAGGATTTTCAGTGATGTTCATATTCAGCTTACACCTTCAATGGGACCCTTCAAAGCTTCTGTTGTCCTTAAGTTCAAAACCAACCTCTTAATCACTGTTCACTAGTCAAGGTTCTGGGTTGTAAGCAACTGAAATGAGTTCTGGTGAACTTAGACAGAGGGCGGTTTTTGGAAGATGGTAGCAGGCTCAAAGAATCCCTGGATGGCTTGGGAAATGAGAAGAATGGAGGGAGGGGGGCTCTGGAGGCCAGATGGAAGGACAGAGCACCAGATAGCACTGCTGCCACTGCTGGATGCCACAGGGTGCCACTGCCACGAATAAATGCTGCACTCTTCCTGTGGCTGCATTTCCTGCTCCGGATCCAGGGTGAGTAAGCGGACAAACGTGGGTCCCATGAGTATGCCTTGGATGCTAGGAGATGGGAGAAGGATGATCTCTCGGCTTCATCCTCCATAACAGGAGACTATAGCTATGGATACGATTGATGTCATGCACAGCGGGAGATGCCCCCCAGACAGAAAGGAGGGGTGGATGCTATATGGTGAAACTGAAACAAAAACAACTCAAACCTCCTGCATGATCTGTCCCTGCTTCACTCATCAGCCTCATCTGGCATCACCCCTTGCTCTACTGACTAGTGTTATTTCATTTCCTCTTTTGTGCCAAGCTCTTTTCACCTCCAAGCCACGCAACTGGGATTATCCACCGTTTCCTATCTTCTCCTTCAGTGAACCCCTCCTGAGCCTTTAAGTTGCAGCTTCATTGAAACTTCCATGAGAAATACTTTTCCTGCCACCACTTTTGGCCAAATCTAGGTTAGAGCCCTCCCCACTCACCCGCTGTATACTTCCACAAACTCTTGTGCTTCTTTTTCATTGCGCTTATAATTAAATAATCATTGGCATTATTTTGTAGATGTCTGTCTCCCTCACTAGATTACAAGCTTCATGAGTATAAGGTCTTTACCTATCTTATTCACACACATATCCCAGTTTCCAGTAAACACTCAATAAATACTTATTGGGTGAATAACTGAGTTAATAGATACGCATGTGAGGACTACTTACCAGCAACCTGAGACCCTGAGGTTTTCCCATTTACCCCAATGTTAGCAGCCATAGCCCTCTCTTCCTGCCTATGGTGCTGTGAGGTCCTGAAGGACATGACCGAGTGCTTGTTCCTCTTTGTACCCCTCTCACTGGCATAATTCTAGGAACATTGAATAAATGGATCAACAGGTGAATGGAGGGAGGCATGCATGAATGAAGCATCTGGAGTTGTAGCGCAAAAGCTGTTACTACTTTACTCCTCTGAGCCCCTCCAATATGTCTTGGATTAAATTCCTTTTGTTACTTCAAGCCAGGAGGAAAAAATGAGCACAAGCATCTTCTTTTATCAGCTGATCGATACGGACTAGGTTTCTGTTAGGTGTGACAGGGGTTAAAAGTAATTTTAAAACTTCATTTTCCCCTCTCCAAAAGCTTATCATTGAGGTAGGAAGACTGGTCAATAATACATGAGGAAGTAAACAATAAAGGTTGCAGACAGTAAACCAAGACAGTAGTAAAGGAGACGTTACATGTATCATTAAAAGCCACTAGAGCACAGACAAGAGGACTACTCATTCCGAGGACAGTGAGGTTTGAGCTTTTAGACTGGCCCTGCTTCTACACCTGACTACCGTTCATCCACACAGATACACAGACTCTTCCCAAAGAAACTGCACCTTTTAAAATAACACTTTTCTCCACCCTTCTATTGCATCCCCTCCCTGCCCTCTCCACCTTCGTAAGCACCCTTTGAGTTGTGGGTCCTGGAAACAATTACCTCCCTGTGCCCCAGGCTTCGGGAGGCTATAACTCTGTGTCTTTCCCAAGATACTGCAAATGTGAACCACTGTCAGCCCAGAGGCCCCATAGCGGCTGCTGCATAGAAGATCGTCCCAAAGGGAGGTGAAGGTATAAACGGTGATGGGTTAGGAGGTGCCCATTATTCAGTTTGGCTAGACAACTAGTTTATAATAGATGGTAGAAGTTGCCATTTTTCATCTAGTTTTGTTAACTGGAAATGGGTCTATCCTTGAGAATCTTTGATTTTCTCTGTGCACATTGGGCACTTAGCTTGGTCAGGAGTTTGGGTCAAGTCCGAGGACAGACTGACCAGTTTGAATTCTGCCACTTCTGTGTGTCTTTAACCTCTTTAAGCCTCAGCTTTCTCATCTGTAAAATGGGCACCATAAAAGGACTTGCCTAGAAGGCTTAGCGTGAACGTTAAAAAAGAGCATGCGTGCGAAGACCGCGCAGTCCCTGCTACAGAGGTAGCCCTCGGTCAGGTGTAACTGTCGTCCTTAAAGTAGCCAAAACCTCTTGGTCTGCCTTCTTCGTTGTGCGTGAGGGTATATGTCCCCCAGCTCTCTCACGTTCCTTCGCTCTTTTCCCACCACATACTTCACAGGGAAATTTCCTGACTGGACAGAAGAGTGCTGTGAACTCGCCCCTCCGCCTTGAACCCTTCACCAGAACGAGCAGATATGAGTCCGTCACCGCCAACAGCCGCAGGATGCCTTGCTGATTTAAGCTCAGCTCCGAGAGCCTGACTCGCTCATGGGATATGTGTGCCGTTAGCAGTAACCCTGGGGACAGGAAACACATCAGGAATCAGAGCAAGAAGTGTAAATATTGCGGAGTGAGCATCGCGCAGCAGCGTACAGCTTCATGATTGCTGCCGGGGCCTTTACGGCCACGTGACAGAAATCGACCCTCCTTAACCCTACTCGGGTTCATCTCACGCGCCCCGGGTAGGGAGGGGGCCTTTCCCTCTCCTCCGTGCTCCTGGCAATCCAGGGGCAGAGCAATTGCCTAGACCGATGACTCTGGTGTGTCAGTAATCAGGACGCTGAACTGTGCTCATCTCCATAAGATTAGAAGAAAAATTCCCAGCCGCAAGGTGGACATCGCAGAGTCTGTGCGAGCACACTAATCAGGAAAACAATTTCCACCTAGGCAAAGCGGCACCGAGGACAGCAAACACGATGTCATTTTCGGGCGATTAGAGACGGCAGCTTTCCTCTCTCCATGCGCGTTAAATTGGGTGCGTGCGGCGAACGGCAGAAACACCGCGTGGAAAGGAGAAAAAGAGACCTGTGATCCCGCTTTAATTAGCTTCTTCTCTGACATTAGTTGGGTCTCCCTCTGTCCACCCGTCCTAGGTCCTGTAATCATTGCTTACCACGGGCGATGGACGTATGTCCCTCCCGTTCTCACAGGCACCTGTCTGCACTAGGAAGCAGACCAAGCCCTTCCCCTCCCTCCCTGCAGATGGAGATGTTTAAGCTTCAAATTTCAATTCGGGCCCCTGGGTCTGAGGCCCAATTTGGAACAAGTTGGCATGGGGTGGGTTCTGGTGGTGTACTTTGTAATTGCATTATCCTGGGTGATGAAAATCTTTTCATTCTTCATGCATAAAAGCTCACGCTGCGCGGGGCACAGGCTCCGCACCGGGACTCTGAGCCAGGGCCCAGTTCCCTCCCAGGGCCACTTTGTCAGCTGTTCTAAGATCTTCTGTCATCTCATTGCTCTTAATTGCCCTTGAGCAGCACAAGGCTTTCTAATTCAGATTTTCCTAGAACAGCAGGAGGGAAAAATGGAATGATTGTAAAAGGGAGTTAATGATAATTGCTAATGTAGGTAGAGGTTTTTGTGTTGTTTAAGATAGTCCTTTAAATTTTGTAATCTTGACATAAAGAAGCAGAGATTGGATAAAGAATCGCAGTGCCAGGACCTTCTTGATAAGCCAGAGGAGAGGGAATCCATATGCTTTCTTTTCTTTCCTTGTTTTATGGAATCGACTTGCCCCAAAAGATCTCGCTTGAGTCAGAAATACAGGAGATGCCTGGGGGGGGCCCACCAGTGCATGTCCTGATTTCAGAGACTCAAAGGGGAAAAGAAACAAAAAAATTCAACCTGAGAGATACAAAGGAAAATTCATATGGACATCTTAGGAGATTTTAAATACCATCTACATTGCTGATGGCGGGTGAAATAAAGTATTAAAGAAAAGTGCTTACCCCTTAGGGAGTTCGAAATAAAGAGTTGAAGGATCAGGCCCTTGACATAGACTTTAAAAGAGTCGGGAGAGATTTTTAGCATCAACAGGTAATTTAATCCACCATCTTGATACCAGGAAAAGGAAGCTGTCTTCCTTTTCAGACAGAATCATTAACCATTTCCACCATTAAAGTGGTGTTTCAATTATGTCCATAAATGTATCCTTACACAATTTCTTGGTATAAAGAGACTATTATATATTGTGGTAGATGAATATTCCTCTTTCCTTAAATAGTAGTCACAAAAAATCCAAAGAAGTATGGCTTTTTGTTTTCACTGAATTCCCATTCTGGGCTCTTCTGCCCCAGTCCCACCCAGATGAGAATCCCAGCCCCTCAAGACCGAATGGCTTCTTGCCACCATTTTGGAGGCCACAGTAGTTTTCTCTAAGAGACCACTCATGACCTCAGTCCTGAATCTGCTGGAAGCTCTGTGGAAGGTCAGGCTCCCCTGTGGAGACCTCAGAAATGAAGAACCATTTCCCTGCCCTTGGGCTGTGAAGACTTTCAGAATGGTTTCAAATGCCTAAAGAGGTGTGTTACAGCCAGGCCCCTCTGGGTTTTCCATTTCAGTCACTCTCCTCTCTGAGTGCTCTCACATCTAAATTCCAGAAGGGGAACGTACAGCTCCAAGTGGCAGGGATCCCTTTGGGGCAAGTGGCAGGGACCCCTTTGGGGCCAGGGCAGACTCAAGTTTACAAACCCAGGTTGAAAGAGCCAGCACCTCACAGAGGACGAAGGGGTCCTAACACGAAATCCTCTAAGTGAGGGCTTTTCTGATGCGAGTGAAAGCACCTGTGTCAATCCCTGACAGCAACAAACGTCCTCCCTGAGGTCAGATTCAATGGCTAGCACCTAATGCAAAATATTCCCAACATCAAGGCTTGATGTCTTCTCCCAGTCCAGTTCTCTGACGTGATTAAAAGCCTACTTACATCACACTTGCTTCGAATCTGCAAGAAATGGGCACCCCAAGGAGTTATTAGTGTTATTTTAAAATTCTCTGGTCTTGTCAAAAACTCACTCATCGTCACACACATTGGGTAGCTACTCTACAAAGGCACAGTTCCGTGGCATGGTGGGAAATACGAGTGTACAAATACAGGCGTCACTTGATACCTTTCCCACTCAGAGTTAAAGGGGTTTGCATTTTGTTATCTAGCCCAGCCTCCTACTTGAAGGCAAGTCATTTCTGGTCACTTCCAAACTAGGTGGGAAGACAGACCTTATGGTTCATCACGTGCGTGAAAACCCTGGGAAACTTGTTTCTGGGAAAGTCAGCCAACAAGGTGAGAATGACAGTGGACCCCCGATTCTGTCTTGCACTAAAGAACACTTGAAGAGCCATTATGGGCCCCAGTCCCGGCCGACCGTTTCGGGTGGAGCTGGGCTGGGTTTCTAACATTGCCGCTTCCCGCTGGGTGGCTCTAGACCAGGGATATAACCACTCCAAGCCTGTGTTCTGAGCGGTGTCCTAGGGAGAATGATGCCGGGATGGTAGGGCTGATGGAAAGCTTAAAGTATGATCAGAGCATTTAGAATCATGCCTGGCACGTGATTAAGTGCTGGGTAAGTGTCAGCCCGCGTTGGGTCCTTGGGCCACCTGGGTCACATCTTAGGCACATACCTAAGACGAGAGTGACACTTGGGAGAGTGAGAGGGAACATTATTCATAATCACACCAGGACAGAGGCAGGAACTGGGACAGTCCCAGACCTAAGTCATCCTCACAAAAATCACGTCCTCCTTCCTCAGCAGAGGTCTTGCCTGAAGCTTCTGGAAGTGCCTCCCTTTGGAAATGAGGGTTGTTTCTAGTGTGGTCTCCCCTCTCTTGGCGCAGATGAGCCTGAGGGAGATCCATCCACTCTTCAACCCTCTCCCCTGGACCCCACCTAAGCAAGCCCAGCAACTCCGGCAAGCCATGCCCTGTAGCTGGTGCGAAGGGCAAAGCTCCTTCACGGTGTCTGGCCACTGGCTCCTTTCATCAAGATAAGGGCCCCTCCAGCAGGGAATTCTAGCCCGAGTAGCACTTCTGGCCGCCCAAACATGCCAGCCCCACTCCATCAGCCTGCAGCCGCTGCATCACTTAACGCTGCGAATGACAAAGACACTTCACAGAGGGGATGGACGGGCGTTAGAACAGAGCCCCTTGAGCTCAGGCAAGAACAAAGATGCTCCAGTGCTCAGGCACTGCCCTGCCCTCCAGGGAAACGCGAGTCAACATTTTGCTCTCGGAAATTGCCACATCTGCCCACCTGCCCCACCCGAACACACCTCCCACGTTTTTTTTTTTTTGAAGTTGATCTTCGCTGGAAAAATAAAAACCCAGCAGTTTGATGTAGTTCTTCTTTGTTCTCAGGCATAACCATACCAAACTTACTGTTCATAAAGTGAAGAATGAAGGGAAAAACACCTCTTTCTGACTATTCTCCCAGAGGAGCCCTTCGAGACGTAGAAAAAGTAAAATGAAATCAAACCATATTATTTAAACTTGAAACTGTTGGATGAGAAAAGAGTTTGTAAAATCTACTGTTTTATTTCCTTTCGTCCAGAACAATAACCGTCCACAGCTTTCCTAAGTCCATGTACGGCATTTTCTTCCCAATTCTCTGTGTTCCTTCCGCACAAAAATGTGAGTTAATAATACCTGCCTCCCGGCCTCTCGGGATTTTCTGTGCAGACTGATGATAATAAAATAACAGGAATAATCCGTGTTTATATGGTGCCGTACAGTTTATAGAGAAAGCGGTTTCACTTAATCCTCACAACGACCCAGTGAGGTGGGTAATATGAGATTCTACGCATAACTGTGGGTTGAGAGCCTCACGCTACAGAAAGCCGGGCACTGTGCTCATTGGTGGTGTAACTTAGCAGTGATGACAAATCGTGTCTATGTGCCTGATTCTTTCTGGAGGAGGGCTGGAGTCCCCTGTCAGCAGCCTGAGTAGGTCTCAGCCTCAGTATTTCAGCTTCTCAAGCAGCTGGGTGAACCGAGGAGCAGGGTTGGGGCTGGTGAAGGAAGAGCTGGGACTAGGGCTCCCCGGCTCATGGCCACAGCCCCCGGGGGAAGGCCTTTCTGGATCATGACTCCGCTAGAGAGGCTGTGAACAGTCCAGCTTCATCCCCCCCGCTCCCATGTGATCTCACTCCTGGCCCCCTGTCCCACCCACTGCCTCCCGCAGGGAGAGTCTGCCTGTCAGGTGTGTCCAAGGTCAACGACACGGTGTTGAAACCCACTTCCAGCGTCAGTCCAGAAACCCAGCAGGGTTGCAGTCTCTTCTTCCTGGGAGGCTTGGCACCGTCACTCAGACGCCACAAACCTCATCTCAGAGGTCCTAAGAACTAGGATGGAAGTTTAGTCCTCTGAAGAACTCAACTTCAGAGATTAGACTTCTGAAAGTAAATGGATTTTGCAAACAATTTCCAGTCTGGATTTCTACTCCTACATCAATACTAGGCCCTCCACTCTGGCTCACTATTCTCTCTGCTGGCGGATGTCACTTCTTCGAGGAGCCTGTGTCCTTCTCCAAGCTGGTTGCTCTCCCTGGGGCCCCCATGGCTCCTTGGGGGTCACCCTACTGCAGGAGTGTGATTCCTTCCCTTCTCTTTTACCTCCCCCAGGAGACTGTCAGTTTCTTGAAGGCAAGGACGGTGATCTCTTATCTTTCTATTTCAGACACTTAGCGCCTGGTGAAAAATAACTTTAGAATGAGTCAGTAAGTTTAACAAACGTATCAAAGCCGCCTAGAGAGGAGGGGAAAACAAACTCAACACGTTCCTGGATCGCCCGTCACGCGTGACTCGTAGGTGCCCATTTGGATTACCGTATTTGCCAGAATCAAAGAATACATCCCTCACCCTCAGAGTTATCCCTGCGTCATCCTATTTGTAGACTATAAGAGCATCATCCTTCAACAAGCTCGAAAGACTATTTTAAAAGCGGTTTGGGAGGGCACATGTGAATTTTTTAATAAAATCCTTGTTTGAGGAAAAAGGTTAAAATGATCATAAAAAAATGAGCTAACGTTTTCTAAGGCTCATTACCCTGCTTTCCTTGGGCCTGTAAGCACAGAATCAGCTCACCACCTTTGCCGGCTAAAGCTCCCGGCTCACACGGACGATTGGTCTACTCAAGTTGATGTGGCGGTTGAAGAATGTAAGTGGCACCAGGCTGTCACGACACAGTGCAGAGGCTCTGGGAATGACCCCCTGTCAACCTGGGCCAAATATGAATGAGTCATCTCCTGGCTTGATAGCCAGTGTCTGCTGCCGTGCGTTCCTAGCACTCATTTTCTATCGCATTTCAGTTATTTTAGACAAGTACTACTTTGGGCAGTTGATCATTATTTTTATTTTCATGAGGTTTAGGTGGCTGGGAAGAAACCTACAGCAAAAGAGCATGGCAGGAAGTTTCTCCGCAAAAGATTCATGTGTTATTACCTCTGGGTTATGGCTTCTTAAAACCCAAATTCTTAACTGTTCTGAGGTTAAAAGCTTCCTATTTGCCACAAAGTTGAAGGATGATGATTGAGCTGGTGTTGTTTTACAAGCACAGTTTTACATTTGCCCATCTCTAGACGGATGAGTCTTTAATTTTCACTGAGGAAGGTCATTATTAGAGAAGGAGATGCTGGATCCTGACAGAGCTCACTGGGGAAACGCAACTGGGGGATTATACTTAAAATGTACAGTCTACCTCTTCCCTGGAAATGTTCTTGGCTGGGGGTGGGAAGGGGACTGGCTGAGCCATCCAGATCCGGAAGTTGTATTAAGCTGCTTCTAGATCACCAGAGAAAAATGGAGGGAAAAACAAGAGTATGGTCATAACCGATAAACTTCTCCCTTTATTTCCTCTACTTTGTCTCCTGACAGATTTACTAGAAAGGAACTTTGTATTCAGTGAATCTAATCACAATATTGTGTTAATTTTATAATTATAGCTACCATTCACTGGACACATAACATGTGTGCCCCGGTGAGCTAAGTACTATCATTATCTCTGTTTTACAGATGAGGAAACCACAGCTCAGAGATGGGGTAAATTACATGCTTAGGGTCACACTGCTTGAAACATGGCAGAGCCAGAATCAACACAGAGGTCTGTCTGATGCCACAGACCACACTGTGCCCTCTTACTCCACACTTACTCTACACTTCTTCTCCTCTTTAAAGGATGAGGGAGGATGTCTATAAGTATTGAAGGACTTGATCTGTGTCACAGCACATTACTGGCACTGCTGTGATAAAAACAAAGGTCTCCAGACCCAAGGCTCTCATTCTGCTATAGCTCTGCAGCATTGTGACCCGGTGTGGCAACCATACAACCATGTACCTTTGATATCCTGAAAAACTTCCAATTTCATATGATTTTTTACTTTTTCATAAGAATTCTTTTTGTTCTTCACCTGAATAGTGTGTTTTTGTAGATTTCTCTTTGTTCTATCAATAAATTCACAACCAAGAAGTCCCTTTTTTTAGATCATGTATCTTAATTTCTGGTTGGAAAATATGACCACTCTGAACAATTGCCCTACATATAGATTTGGGACAAGTGTGCATGTGATGGGTGAATAAGCTATGCTAAGCCTGATCACAGTAGGTGGCACTGAGCTGGCAAGTGGGAGCTGAGGGGCTCTGAAAAGACTGACCTGATGTATGCAGCCCCATGCATCCACTGTCTTCCTGAGAGTCCGAAATTCCTGGCATTGGAGTCCCTTCTTTGGATTAAGGTGTCATGTCACCAGTTAACACAGATCCATGCGGTTGTTTATTGTCTCTAAATATCTTACTTCATTGCATTGAACCAGACAGTCAGTTGACTGGGAACAGGTGGGTTGAAGGGATGGGATACAGGGGAGGTAGATTTCAGCGTACGAAGCAGATTCAGGAAAGAATCGAGGCAGAGAAACCTACTGCCTGGTCACAGTCAGTCAGATAGATCAATGCCCAACAGGCCACTTTGAGTTGAGACAAGTAAATATTGGAGGAACAGAGCTTGCCAGGAACAAAAGTAATGATTCTCTTGTTGGCTAAGATGCTTTTAGGAAACATTCGTAAATAGTTCGGGTAGTCGATGGATGACATAGGAATAAGTACTCAAGGTAGAGAACCTGAGAAAGGACAGAGGGTCTAAGACAGGTGACAAGGGGCTGAAGACAAACCCTGTTGGTAAGTTTGTGAAATCCTGACATGGACCCCAGGTCATGGCTCCTAAAAGGGGCAGCCTGGTGCCTATCACACAAGCCCCAGAAGAATTCAGACCACGTGGTTTCTGGTGTGAGAACAGCAGTGGGGCAATGAGACCCACTGAGTCTGTAAAGGACACTCAGCTCCCTGACACCAGCTTCCTCGGTTAACTGCAAAGCAGGAGCAGCTGGCATGGCCTCCTGCAGCTGTGTTTCCACTGCGTGTCGTGGCACCGCTCCCCAGTTCAGTGTTTACCTCCAAGGGCTGGCGGCCCCTCACTCCAGAGGGAAGCAGGTGAAGAAGGTCACCATCCTCCAGCATCCCTTTGTGCCACCACCGCGTCCATCCTTCACCCGAGATTTAACTGGCCACACAACTAACACCGCATTCCCATCAGATGAGCCTTCATTTGTTCTAAGATGTGGATGAAGACGATTCAAATCAGAAATTAGGCCCCAAGAGTGCCTTGCTGCTAAATTGGTTGAATAAGTGGCAAGTGTGGTGAATCAGCCCTTAGTGAATTTAGAATGTGAGAATCATGGGGATTACCCCGGATGGGAAAGGAAGGAGATGAGGAGGCAGGAAGCCGGGTACCCATCCCTGACCTCCTGTTGTCGAGTAATCAAGGCCAATCATAGACTCGGGGTGTGAAGAGAAGGCTTCGCCAATCATGCAGAAAACGATATGTAGGCGAAGGAAAGCCTCTTGAGCACATATTTTGCCTACTGTGCAGGCCCATGGGGAAATTATGTAATAAGGAGAGGCACTGCGCAAACGAAGTGAAGTGTCCGCCCCTGGACCAGGCCCCACCCTCTCGGACTCCAGGGAAAGCCCTCCATTTTCCTAGCGCTGCCCGGGGCGCAGCTCCCCTTCCTGCAGTGAGCGGGCCGGTTAGCCTGCGCCTGGCCGCCCGGGGTTTATGCTTGCCCTCTGTGGCAACCATCTGGGTTTATTGCTCACATTTTACTCGGTGGTAGTTTATTCAGAAGCATTTTCCTGAACCCTGATTTCACTGTCAAGCCAGAGGCCATTTCTATGGTCCAAAGGGCACGTGCCTCTCTGAGAGTCAAACAGAGAATGTGCGTGCCTTTACCAGCTGCCAGGGAAACTGGCCACTCCCGACTCGCTGGGGAGGACTCACCGCGGAGGATGGCAGATCCTGGGCAGCCCCTTCTCCCAACGCCCGGTTCACGCCCGTGGTCCCCCTCTGCCCCACTGGCGCAGGCTCAGCAGATGCCAACCACGTTTAATGGCAGCCTGAGTTCAACAAAGATCATCACAGAAGGATTTTTCGTTGTCCTCTTTGTTTTTCGTTTGTTTGTTTTGCTAAAGAGAACAGCAATACAAATAAACATATATATGATGGCATTTTGAAGTCAAATATCTTATGAAAGTATTGATAAATACCATCCTTAATTTTCAGGGAACCCAGGCTGCTGCAGACCACCCCATTGAGGTGATGGAGATGGGTTTGTTCTCAGCTGTAGCAGGGTCGATGTGAAGCAAAAAAAAAAAAAAAAAAAAAAAGGATTGGGTAGCTTTCTTCAAGCTTTCTTGCTTCTTTGGGTGGGAGGCTGGACTGAAGTAAGGAGAGAAAATCAGTAATAAAGAAGCAAAACAGCTTGGGACCAGCTCTTGTGGAAGCACAGACACTCCTCTCTCTCTGGCGTCCTTGTCCAGCCCCGTGTGAGGACAGCATCGGCACCTGATCATCCCCGCGCCTTCCCAGTGGACAGACTTCATCCGCACCAGACACTTGGCCTCCATCTTTCCACCCCTCCACTCATCCTTCCATAGAGAGGACTGGTGAATGACCAAGAACAAGACAAGAATGTCTGGATCTCAGTTTTATAGGTTACGTGGGGCACTGGATTAACAATTCACTGGGTAAATTAAGAGTTTGGGATTAAGATAGATGCACTACTATATATAAAATAGCTAACCAACAAGGACCTACTGTAGAGCACAGGGAACTATACTCAATATCTTGTAATAACCTATAATGGAAAAGAATCTAAAAAAGAATTTATATATATATATATGTGTGTGTGTATACGTATGTATAACTGAATCACTTTGCTGTACACCTGAAAATAACACAATATTGTAAATCAACTATATTTAAATTTTTAAAAAAGAAGCAGAAAAAAGAATGAAAATGGCCGTCAACTTAAAAAATTCAGGACACTCCTCCAAGTTCCCTCCCAAAATAATTTGTAAGTTTTCTCACATCCAGGGTCATGTGATCTACTTCTTTGTGAAGACCTCCCAACAGTCACTCTTTCACGTAGCAGGGTGCTATTTTTAATTTTCTCCTTTGCTTTTCTGTATAATCTTTCAACATGAGGTAACCTGGGCCCAGGTAGGAAGAGGAAGCCTCCTGGTTAGGAGAGGTGCCTGGGTGGTGCTACAAGGCTCCCGGCTGACTACTGAGTTGAGAGCTTGTGGCTGCCGAGGGGCCTGGGAGACATGCAGGTTGGGCCAGGAGACAGATGGAAGATGTGTCAGACACTCAGTGGCATCTGTGCACCATCACTTTCTGGGAAAAAGCCAAATTTCCAGGACTCCAAATAGGCTACAAGTTCATCGTCCACAGTGACCCTGAACTCGGGCTCAAACATGAATCCTCACCACCAGCCAGAGCAGAATCACCACTAGGCCGGGGGCTTTGTTCCTCCAGTGACACAAGTCATGCTGGCCTCTCCCGGTGCCCCAAACAGCATCTCAGAGATGAGCCGGGAGACAGGAGAAGAATCTGAAAGCCTGAGCAATTCTACCAAAAAGATTGAGTTAATGTTCAAAAGAGACTGTCAGTTCTTGTTTCTGTCCAAGATTGAAACTTGAACTAAAGTTCATCTCTCTACCACCTAGCAGGAGGGCTCCCAGGTCGTAATAAAGATAAGATCTATATCTTGATATGTCCCAATTGTAGTGAGAGTAATTTTCTGATCATATGAGTTCATTTTTTCATTTATTTATTTAACAAATAATTATTAACCACCTGCTACATGCTGAGAATTGTGCTGTACACTCAGGATGCGACTGAACTCGGGAGAGATGACAGATTATTTTTGGTCCAGGGGAAAGAAACACTGGCTGTCTAGACTGACCATCAGAATAAAGAGGTCTTTATTTATTTATTTACATCTTTATTGGAGTATAATTGCTTTACAATGCTGTGTTACTTTCTGCTTTTAACAAAGTGAATCAGCTATACATATACATATATCCCCATATCCCCTCCCTCTTGTGTCTCCCTCCCTCCCACCCTCCCTATCCCACCCCTCCAGGTGGTCACAAAGCACCGAGCTGATCTCCCTGTGCTATGCGGCTGCTTCCCACTAGCTATCTGTTTTACGTTTGGTAGTGTATATATGTCCATGCCTCTCTTTCACTTTGTCCCAGCTTACCCTTCCCCCTCCCCGTGTCCTGAAGTCCATTCTCTAGTAGGTCTGCACCTTTATTCCCGTACTGCCCCTAGGTTCTTCATGACCTTTTTTTTTTTTTTTAGATTCCATATATATGTGTTAGCATATGGTATTTCTTTTTCTCTTTCTGACTTACTTCACTCTGTATGACAGACTCTAGGTCCCTCTGCCTCACTACAAATAACTCAAATTCGCTTCTTTTTATGGCTGAGTAATATTCCATTGCATATATATGCCACGTCTTCTTTATCCATTCACTTGTCAATGGACACTTAGGTTGCTTCCTTGTCCTGGCGATTGTAAATAGAGCTGCAATGAACATTGTTGTACATGTCTCTTTTTGAATTATGGTTTTCTCAGGGTGTATGCCCAATAGTGGGATTGCTGGGTCATATGGTAGTTCTATTTTTAGTTTTTGAAGGAACCTCCATACTGTTCTCCATAGTGACTGTATCAATTTACATTCCCACCAACAGTGCAGGAGGGTTCCCTTTTCTCCACACCTTCTCCAGCATTTATTGTTTGTAGATATTTTAATGATGGCCATGCTGACTGGTGTAAGGTGATACTTCATTGTGGTTTTGATTTGCATTTCTCTGATGATTAGTGATGTTGAGCATCCTTTCATGTGTTTGTTGGCAATCTGTATATCTTCCTTGGAGGAATGTCTATTTAGGTCTTCTGCCCATTTTTGGATTAGGTTGTTTGTTTTTTTGATATTGAGCTTCACGAGCTGCTTGTAAATTTTGGAGATTAATCCTTTGTCTGTTCCTTCATTTACAAATATTTTCTCCCATTCTGAAGGTTGTCTTTTCGTCTTGCTTATGGTTTCCTTTGCTGTGCAAAAGCTTTTAAGTTTCATTAGGTCCCATTTGTTTATTTTTGTTTTTATTTCCATTACTCTAGGAGGTGGGTCAAAAAGGATCTTGCTGTGATTTATGTCATAGAGTGCTCTGCCTACGTTTTCCTCTAAGAGTTTTATAGTGTCTGGCCTTACATTTAGGTCTTTAATCCATTTTGAGTTTATTTTTGTGTATCGTGTTAGGGAGTGTTCTAATTTCATTCTTTTACATGTAGCTGTCCAGTTTTCCCAGCACCACTCATTGAAGAGGCTGTCTTTTCTCCATTGTATATTCTTGCCTCCTTTATCAAAAATAAGGTGACCACATGTGCATGGGTTTGTCTCTGGGCTTTCCATCCTGTTCCATTGATCTATATTTCTGGTTTTTTGCCAGTATTATACTGTCTTGATTACCATAGCTTTGTAGTATAGTCTGAAGTCAGGGAGCCTGATTCCTCCAGCTCTGTGTTTCTTTCTCAAGACTGCTTTGGCTATTTGGGGTCTTTTGTGTTTCCATACAAATTGTGAAATTTTTTATTCTAGTTCTGTGAAAAATGCCATTGGTAGTTTGATAAGGATTGCACTGAATCTGAAGGTTGCTTTGGGTAGTATAGTCATTTTCACAATGTTGATCCTTCCAATCCAAGAACATGGTATATCTCTCCATCTGTTTGTATCATCTTTAATTTCTTTCATCGATGTCTTATAGTTTTCTGCATACAGGTCTTTTGTCTCCTTAGGTAGGTTTATTCCTAGGTATTTTATTCTTCTTGTTGCAATGGTAAATGGGAGGACTTCCTTAATTCCACTTTCAGATTTTTCATCCTTAGTGTATAGGAATGCAAGAGATTTCTATGCATTAATTTTGTATCCTGCTACTTTACCAAATTCATTGATTAGCTCTAGTAGTTTTCTGGTAGCATGTTTAGTTAGGATTCTCTATGTATAGTATCATGTCATCTGCAAACAGTGACAGCTTTACTTCTTTTCCAATTTGGATTCATTTTATTTCTTTTTCTTCTCTGATTGCTGTGACTAAAACTTCCAAAAAAATGTTGAATAATAGTGGTGATACTGGGTGACCATGTCTCGTTCCTGATCTTAGTGGAAATGGTTTCAGTTTTTCACCATTGAGGATGATGTTGGCTGTGGGTTTGTCATATATGGCCTGTATTATGTTGAGGTAAGTTCCCTCTATGCCTATTTTCTGGAGGGTTTTTGTCATAAATGGATGTTGAATTTTGTCTAAAGCTTTTTCTGCATCTATTGAGATTATCATATGGTTTTTATTCTTCAGTTTGTTAATATGGTGTATCACATTGATTGTTTTGCATATATTGAAGAATCCTTGTATTCCTGGGATAAACCCCACTTGATCATGGTGTATGATCCTTTTAATGTGCTGTTAGATTCTGTTTGCTAGTATTCTGTTGAGGATTTTTGCATCTATGTTCATCAATGATATTGGCCTGTAGTTTTCTTTCTTTGTGACATTTTTTGTCTGGTTTTGGTATCAGGGTGGTGGTGGCCTCATAGAATGAGTTTGGGAGTGTTCCTCCCTCTGCTATATTTTAGAAGAGTTTGAGAAGGATAGGTGTTAGCTCTTCTCTAAATGTTTGGTAGAATTTGCCTGTGATACCATCTGGTCCTGGGCTTTTGTTTGTTGGAAGATTTTTTTGAAAAAAATAAGGACCTACTGTATAGCACAGGGAATTCTACTCAATACTCTGTAATGGCTTATATGGGAAAAGAATCTAAAAAAGGAGTGGATATAGGCATATGTATAACTGGTTCACTTTGCTATACACCTGAAACTAACACATTGTAAATCAGCTCTACCCCAATAAAATTTTTTTAAAAGTCAGAGTTAAAAATGATACTATGATTGCCACTATGTGAAACATGCACAATAAGAAGAACACTGGCAGCTGGGGCGACATGATTATGGTATTTTTCAATATCTTTTTCACATTGTTATGACTCATTTTTAAGGAGAAAGTATTCACATACGAAATCTAAAGTCTCTGTCAAATACACAATGGTCATGCACCGTCTCATAAGTGACAGCTGCACTTCAGTGACTGGGAACTGGCTTTTAACTAAGATCTATCCGGAGGATGCTGAGTGGTGTGAGGCATGTCGGAGTAGCAGCAGCGCGGAGAGAATAGTCACTGCTTCTTCCGGGAACCACATTAGGCAGCTCCCTATTGCACGTCGGACTTGGCCACAGGCTTCCCAGAACTCCAGCATCCTGGTGGAAATACTCTCCAGAAAGCATGGAAAAGCCAAACCAACAGAGCCAGGCTGCAATGTTTTGAATTGGATCAGAAGGACTGAGTGTGGTCTGGGTTTCACATAACACTTTTTTTTAAAAATTTTTATCTATGTTCTCACTCAAATATTATTGTTGTCAGTGTCTCTAGGATACACTCAGCCTGGTTGGATTTAATATAATACTATTTGGTTACCTTTTTTCAATGTTATATAAATGTGACTATTCATAAGACTTATGGATTCTTTCCTGGCATTTGGAAAGGAGTCTGCCAGGGTCCTTCACCTAAGCATACTACTCAGTAGAAAGTCCCCATCTTTTTACTCAAGTAAAGAAAGACAAAGACCTGAAAGCCGCCAGGAAACTGGGCCTCCCTTTTGTTTGTGCTCAGCAGTTTTGATCCAAGACTTCCCGAGAAGAGAGACGGCACAAACCACCCAGGCAGAGGGCGTGAGGGCAGCCAGTTTTTATATTGCTCTAATTTCCTTGGGAGGACCTCCTGGGTGTGACCTCTCGGCTTTCCACAAGAAACATGGGGACCCTGATGCCCCTATTTTAATAAATAAGTGGTACCCAAAGCCCTCTGATATCACTTTATAACCGCCCCCCCTCCACGAAAGGAGGGTTTTCCCCGCACCCCCTTGAGCCTCCAGGACCCCAGGTGCCTCCTGAGCCCAGGGTAACCCAGCTTCACCTCCTGCAGCGGTCTCGTTTCCCTCAAGAGCATGTATGAGCAGAGAAGAAACACAGTTGCTTCCTTTGAGCGGTAGCTCATTACTCAAAAGGAACAGTTTTCCCTCTAAGAACTTTTCTCTGCTTCTTTGTTACTAAATAATAAGTGCAGAATATAATGAAGTTACACAGTTGATGTATTAATGAGGACATTGAAATTAGACTAAAAATTCATAACTACTAAAACTTACATCATCTTCTATTTTGTCTTCTGACAGTCATGTGAAAATCCCAAGGATATCAGATTTTATGCATCTATTATTGGCCTGGGCAAGATTGTTTCTGTGGAATCACACCCTACTTTGAGGAGGGGCACCAGTAAAGCAGTTTCAAAATTGCTTTGCAAGATGCAAAGGGAAAAACTGTATCAAACCTGCTATTTGCTGCAAACAGGCATCACATTGGGCGAGCATGTCTTGAGTTCCAAAGTCTAGAGAGTGCTGCTCTCATGGAGAAAAATCTAGAACTTGGAAAACCATCATCCTTTTTAGGGCAAGGTCTACAGTAGAGAAGAAAATTCTATCAGTATATATTTCCACTCTATTCCTTATAAACTACCACCATCTGTTTCTTCAACAATTTTTAAAATATAAAGTACTATGTAAGCTACCATAAAATTCCAATTTAATTCATATACATCAGGATAAAAGGGCTGGAAGGTTTTAGGCAGGGTGAGGGCAGGTATGATAACAAGGAAGGAAATTCTGGTGTTCTAGCCCTTTCTGTGCAGTGTGACTTAGATCGGCGTGTGAGTGCCTTCCTTGGAGCCTGGGTAACTAAGTGAGCCCTAAGACGGCCATCATCCGGAGCAGTCTAAGGAATGTTGTTCTTCATAAAACATTTCCATCTCAAATTCGCAGCTGCTTATCTACAGCTACTATTCCTTGGTGACCGAGGAGAGCTTTATCACTTGAGTCATTTTGTATCAAGACCAAAGAAAATGAACAAGTATAGTGTTTTCAGCCAGAGTCCATTGTGATTATTTTATTATGAGCCTACTTCATCACTAACACGAGCTACATTCAGAAAGAAGTTCCTATACAGTCCTAAACAGCATTCTTAATCTATAAGAGAAGTAATAATGGGGCTGTTATCCTATCGGTGTGTCAGAATACCAAAATAGCAATTGGAGTCCTTTTTCTCCCCCGCATCTTGTAGAGCCAGAAGTTCAAAAACAACGGTGGTTGTTGGCAAGGGATTTTACTGGGTATGATTTCACCATCAAAGTTCAAATACACTTTCTCACATTTCCCATGCATTTACCTCTTTCTCCAGATATATAACTCCACAATTTTCTCTCTGCATCCTTTATTGTTTTCTAAGGAATTGATAAGCCTCTGTCTGCTAGCTTCATCTCTAAAGCCTCTTTTCTAGTTACAATATCTCTTTAGATGTTCAACAAAGCAGAATCAACCAAATTTTCTAATGAGACATGTCAGAGTTATTGTGAGAACAGAGGACAGCCTTTCTCATAGCGTTGTCTGTTATCATTACTGCATGCATAAAAATGCTTAACATTGGAACTCTGAGTAAAATAGTATTTGGAAGAAAATCAATTCTCTGGTGGGAGCGGAGTGGAGAAGGGGAGGAGAGGGAAACATCTCATCAGAACTTACAGAGGCTGGGGAGGAAAACGTTCCCCTTCTTCTGGGTTCTTTGGCTAGTCTAATAATTAAATTGACATAAGACAGATTAACAGGGGAAAAACAAATTTAATTTGTATGTAAGGGCACCTATTAAATATGACTCCCCGATGTGACCAAAGCAGGCAACTTTAATACCTTTTGGACAAGGAAACAATAAATTTGTGAGGAATTGACAAAACAGAGGGGTTTGATCTTGTGGTAGTAAATTAGTGAAGAAGTAACAAGGTTTGTTTATGCAGGCTTCTTGGCACTAAGTTCCCTATTTCTGGTGATAAAGATGCCTTTTATCCTCCTGGTATAGGGAGTGTACCTTCGCATAGGAGATTTGTTTCCTGCTTTCAGGGGGGACAAAGGAGGGTCAGAGTGCCCTTGCTGCACCTGTACTTTTGGGGTGGCTTATTTTGCTCCCCTTCAGCTCTGCCTTTGAAACTGAGTACATAGGTTGCTCTATTGAACTGGTCTCTTAGTCTTGAAAATAAGTTGGTTTAGCTAAACAGTTGTGTCTCATTTTAGGAGGTGGTGTTGTAGGTGGACCTCCAAAGTTAGTCCTATACGGTGTGAGCAGCTCCATCAGGTATTTAGCAAGTGACATTTCTATGGAAACAAAAGAAAAACAATGGTTAATGATCTGAGCAGACTATAACCCCAGTTTCTGAGCTTTGAAGGCAGCCAGTCCAGAAGATTTCTCTGGACTAGAAGTATCTTTAGATGGAGCGAGGGTGGCAGTGGCAGTCTGACAGATTTTCCTGGTTTGTAGCTTGAAGGTCTCAGGTGGTCTTCCTGAGTGATCATATAGCAACAGGCATGATTGTCCACACGTGAGCTGTTGTGGTGACCTCTCCAAAGTTTATATCAAATTGTCCACCTTTAGCTTCCGTGGCTTTGAGAAAAAGGCTGCTTTAGTTCTCAATGATCCTAAGTCAAAGAGTGAGAGAAAAATTGGAAACATTAGTTTGTAGAGTTGCAGCCAAATATTGGAGGAATCTAGAAGAATTCAGGATCCTGTTCAGTTTACAGGTAGAAAACAAAACCTCAAAAACAATGAACAGAACTAGAACCTACTATCTACAAAGGTGTATTATAGTTTCTACTAAAACATTTTTTTTCTCTCTACACAGAAGATGCTGTAACTGGAAACTCAGGCCAGAAATAGAGAACAGGGAGTATTCCAACAAGATTACCAAACTTCCAACTAAAAGAGAAGTCTTCTGCTAGTTATGACAAGAAAATTTCCTGTGCTGTCCCTCAAGGAAGATACAGCCACCATTAAAACCACATCATTAAAAAAAAAAAAAGAGCCACACCATGATGAATAGAATTAGGCTCATATGCTTTCAAAACCGGTAAAACACTACAGCTTCTCAAACCTTCTAATGTAATTATTCATAAGGGAGGATGGTACATATTGTACATGCCCAAGATCTTTGGGGGTAGTGTCTGATACCTTCTGTAAACCAGAAATGTATTTATAATTTCTTGTTTTCACTTTAAAAATAAGAAAAAGCTCTGTGAATTGTGCTTTCTACCCCCTGTGTTTGTTTTAATATAAAAATAATGTTTTGGGCTTCCCTGGTGGCGCAGTGGTTGGGAGTCTGCCTGCCGATGCAGGGGACACGGGTTTGTGCCCCGGTCTGGGAAGATCCCACATGCCACAGAGCGGCTGGGCCCATGAGCCGTGGCTGCTGAGCCTGCGCTTCCGGAGCCTGTGCTCCGCAATGGGAGAGGCCACAAAAGTGAGAGGCCCGCGTACCGCAAAAAAAAAAAAAAAAAAAAAGTGTTTTAAATTGCCATTTGTGTGTCCCTGGCATACTATGGGGTATAAGTGCCTCAATTTAATAAGCACCAAGTGGAGGACATACTGACCTGTACAAAGCACTTGGAAAACTTGCTAAGATTTAGATTCTGATTCTGTACATCCAGGATGGGATCCCAGATTCTGCATATCTAAAAAACTCCCAGGTTTCTCTACACAGCTGGTCCAGGAGCTGCATTTTGAGCAGCGAGGCTGTAGACAAGCAGATAGCACAGAGTGATCTCTGACCAGCAGCTTCAGCACCTTCTGGGAACTTACTAGAAATGCAGACTCTTTATTAAGATCTACTGAATCCAAAACTCTGGGGGTGGGGTCCAGAAATCTGTGTTTTTTTTAACAAACCCTCCAAGAGGGCTTTTGACTTAGACTACTTAACCAGGGCAGTAAGAATTAAGTCCGCCAAGAGTAAAGGTTATAGGTGTTCGGGTCCTTAGATACCTGTGATACATGAATGGCTTGAAGATCCATGCACGTGAATTAAAACCAAGAAAAGAAATTTCCTGGAACGGATTCAGGAGCCAAGATCCAGAGCTGAACTCATCGCGACCAGGGCAACACAAACATATTGCACAGTAAAGACCCAGAGGGGATCACCTAGAGGTGTATCTGCAGAGGGGATTTGGAGGAAGGTTCCAAGAGGAAATGAAAGCCACCAGGACCATTTTGTCCTCCTGAGGCTTGGGTTTTAGATACCCGAGTTCAGCTTTCAAGCCCAAGGAGTGGGTGGGAGGGGGCCTGGAGAGGGGATGGGGAATATTCCTGCATAGCCAGTGTGCCATTAGATTGTAATTAACTTGTGATACAGAACACTGATTTCTACAGGTTAGCAGTTACTCTTTGGGGAAGCTTTGTTTTAGAGTCTTCATCAGTTTCCTAAGGGAAACTCCCAACTTTGTCCTTTATTGTCTTCTAAAGAATCTTATGAACTTTTGCTTCTAATGGGGAAAGAAATATGTCCAAATCTAGATGGAAATAGCTATAGAGAGAGTACCAGGGGTCAGGTCTGGGGAGACCACAGTCCCAAAGAAGGTAGCAAGAGCCTGTGGTGAGACAATCAGGAAAATTCTAAGCTAGCCTCTGGCTGCCGGGAGGTGCTCTCACACAGTCCCTGTGTTGCTAAAGCTGAGCTGCCTCATTACAAGAAAAACCTGGAATTTCCTTCAACTTGGGCTAAAGCCAGGACTGCAGTCCCCAAATGTTTGGTATTAGTGTTCACAGATGAGGTGTTTTCTGTAGAGATATGAGGTGCGGCTTGTGACTTTATCATCATACTTCTACCAAAGAGTAAGTGACCATCATTGCTTCAGCAAAGGGTTGTTTTTTTTCTGTTCTTTTTGGTGTTTTATTTCCTAAATTTCCAGAGACAGACTTTAATTCTTAAGTGGTCTCTGTATAACATGAGCTTTGAAGGACCCCTGAGAGCTGCCTTTCCCCGAAGTCCCCAAGTGGCCTCTGACCCTTCCTCTGTCCTGTCTGCAGGTTGTCCCCACCTCTCCCCCAGATGGTGGCAGCTGGCCCTGGTGCACCAGAAGGTCCAGAGAATGTGATGCGCTGTGTGAACAGCCCTGGCCTTAGGTGAGGTCCTTGAGTGGGTCGGGCTGTAGGAAGCAGGTTGTGGGCTATCACAGACCCTCGTGAGCTATAAGAATCAGGGGTTTTCTTCTTGTCCTGGCCCCATTTCCTTTCTTCATCCTCTCTCTAGGTCCCTGGATCTTCTTCACCAATTGCCACCCCCCCCCCCCCATCCCAAATGACTACTTTTGGAAAAGAAAGGTAAGGGTATAGACGATTGCTCTGAGAGAATTTGGACAAAATATTGGGCTGGCCAAAAAGTTCGTTCGGGTTTTCCATACGATGTTACGGGAAAACCTGAATGAATTTTTTGGCCAACCCAATATATTTATATAGAAACATACATATAAACGGATTGTGGAATCATCCTGCCCCTGGAATGCTTCATTCAAAGAACATAAAGATTTAAGTTAAAGAGGTTAACCCCTAAGACCTAACAGGATATTCAGAACAAGAACATTAAATAATTAAACATAGCTATCAAATTGTTAACAGGCACTAGGTACTCTAATCTATAAGGAGACAAAACAGCCTATGTGCACACAAGTGACCTCAAAGCCACTTTCTTAACAGCTGTTTCTAGTTATGCCAAGTTTTTTCTACATTGTATCCACTAGGTTTTCTGAGAGACAAGGCTTCAGTCTTAATGAAGAACTTAGAGCATAAATCAGACACCCAAATACAAACATTATGAAGATAAAAATTGAACTACACCATTTGTTTTATTGTATTTTCAAAAGAAAATCTCATTAACCAGAATAGAACATACATTTCCTCATTTTCACCATATGATGCATAACATTTATTGAACAATTACTAAGGGAAAGTGCTATGCTAGTTGCTGCAACTACTTAACATAATTCAGTCCTTACCAGGTCCTACATGGTAGAGGTGGAAACAGGACAGGAACTAATTGAATGTCAGTCAGTTCCCCTGGAATGAATGAACTGAAACCAGTTAATCTCCAGTTTTGCATCATCACCCCATTGTATCACCAGAATGAGTTTGTGGTTAGCTGAGCCCAGGTTATGTGCCTGGTCCTTGGCTCTGTTGTGATGGGAGAAGAAGTTGGGAGAAGGAGTCTCCAGGGACATAGATGCCTTCCTGGCAGGAAAGCAGTGCCCCTGATCTGTGCCACCAAGGCTGTGCCCCATGGTGAAGAGGGAACTCCCTAGGAAAAAAATCAGAACACTGTTAAAAAGGCAAAATATTGGGTACTCAGGGAAGGAAAAGTGTCTGCTTCAGAAACACCAAAATACGCTCAAAGAGGTGAAATGAATTGCCCAAGCTCACAAGACTGCAAAAGTTTCACCTCTGGACTAGAAGACAGAACATCTGAAGCTGGGTGTACCTTCTATTAACCGTAACTTTGACACTACTTTGAAATTACTACACAGAAACCAAAAGGAACAAAAAGGAAGATCAATGTGTTTTAATTCATTGATTAGTTTCAAACTAACCCTTTTCCCCCACCCTGCACCCTGCCTCACTAAGATAGAAAATACTTTAGACAAGCTAGAACCCTAAAATGACAAGCTTCTGTCAAGAAAGCAATAAGTAAGTAAATGGTGAAGGCTTTGAAAGGATCATACAGTTCTGGTTTCAAATCCTACCTCTGATACATAGTAGCTTGTGAGTTTGAATTATATTATGTACCTAAAGTAACTGGCGTGGAGCTTTTCCCTTAGTAATTGTTCAATAAATATTATATATTATAATATGATTATTTGGAAATGTTCTGTTCAGATGAATAAATTTCTCTTTTGAAAATGCAGCAATTGAAGGTGATATTCTTGACTTTTGGATAAGCAAAGATTTCTTAAAATTTCTTAAATAAAACACATCAGCACTCATCAAAAAAGATAAGTAGAATAAACTGAAATACGTGAAAAATTAAGAACTTATGCTTATCAAATGAATTCATAATGAAAAGGAAAGCCAAGAGTGGGAGAAGATATTTGCAATACATATAACTGGCAAAGGACTCATACCCAGAATATACAAAGAACACTTTATATTATTTATCTATTGCTGCAAAGCAAACTACCCCAAAGTTAGTGGCTTAACACAATAAACATTGCATGACTCCCACAGTTTCTGAGGGTCAGGAGTCCAAATGTGGTTTAGCTGAGTGCCTCTGGCTCAGGGTCTCTCACAGGATTGCAGTGGGGCTGTCAGCTAGTGCTGGGCCATCCCAAGGCTGGACTAGGGGACGATCTGTTTGCAAATTCACTCACCTGGAGGTAGCAGGCATCACATGGGGCAGCTCATGACATGGCAGCTGGCTTCCCCCAAGCAAAGACTCTGAGAGGCAAAGAAAGATAGAGAAAGAGATAGAGAAAGAGGGAGAGATAGAGGGAGACAGAGACAGAGAGAGAGAGAGAACCAGCAAGACATAAGTCACCATAATTTTATAACCTAATATCAGAGGTGATATCTTGTTACCGATTCCAAGCTCTTACTGCTTGCTGCCCAACTGGTCAATACACTGAGAGATGAGTTGTTGGGGCAAAGAGTAGCAACTTTATTTGGAAATCCAGCAGACAAAGAAGATGGTGGACTAGTGTCCTAAAGAACTGTCTTGTCCAGGTTTGGATATAGAACAAAGAAGGGGAGGTGAGGAGGTAAAGTAAAAAAGGCGATACGTTGTTGGAACTTATCCTGGTTCTGGCCAGACTCCTGAGGGAGGAGGGGCTGTGTTAATTTCTTCCTTCAGACATTTCACAGGTGGGCTTGGCCAGGCTATTTCCTGTGAGCTTAAACAAAGGTATTTTAGCTTAACACTCAGGCATAGGAGTCAACGTTCCCAGAGATGGGATATTATGTATACTTCAAGCTATACGCAACATCTCTTTAGTGATTTGTAGCAAAAGCAATCGAATACAAAGGTTAAAGTAAAAGGAAACATTGGATATGGAGTCAGATTTGTTCTTCCCTGTTTACTTCTTCCCTCATTACTTTTGCCATGTAGTCACTAGGCTCAGTCCACACTCAAGGGACGTGAATACAGGAGGTAAGAACCATTGCAGGCCATTTTAGAGCTGCCTACCACACCTTACAAATCAACAAGAGAGACAAACAGCACGATAGAGAAATGGACAAAGAATTGAACAGCACTTTACAAAAGAAAATATTGAAATCATCAATAAACATAGGAAAACATGCTCATTAGTCAGGAGGGAAATAAAAATTAAAACCACGATGAAATACTTCTACACAACTGACAGAATAGCTAATGATAAAAAGACAGAATACCCCAACTATTGGCAAGAATGTGGAACAATTGGAATTCTCATATATTTCTGGCCAGAGTGTAAATCTGTCCAACCACCTTAAAAACCTGTCTGGCTTCCCTGGTGGCGCAGTGGTTGAGAGTCCGCCTGCCGATGCAGGGGACACGGGTTCGTGCCCCGGTCCGGGAGGATCCCACATGCCGCAGAGTGGCTGGGCCCGTGAGCCATGGCCGCGGAGCCTGTGCTCCGCAACGGGAGAGGCCACAACAGTGAGAGGCCCGCGTACCAAAAAAAAAAAAAAAAAAAAAAAAAAAACCTGTGGGGCAGTATTTATTGAAACTACACTACACATATCCTATAACCCAGCATCTCCATTCCTAGGTAAATGCCTAGCAATTCTGTTAGGCATATATGTGTACACCAAAAGACATATATGAGAACATTCAGAGCAGCTTTATAATAGCCAGAAAACTGGAAACCAATCAATATTTATCAACAATAGAATGTATAAATAGGAGCATACAATTAATTACAATAAAGTGGTGAGGAGATAGACCATGGCTATACCTTAGCAATAGAAACAAATGTCATGAAATAATGTTAGGCAAAAGAAATGGTCAGAAATATATATTTACTGTGCAATTTTACTTATATAAAACTCAGAAACTGACCAAACTAATCCATGGTGAAGGGATTTCGGAGAATAGATAGTTTTGATGGGACTTAATGACTGGGAAGGGGCCAGTTCAGGGAGTTTTACGGGTCTGGTAATGTCCTATTTTTCCTGATCTGGTGATAAGGATGGTTAACTGTGAAAATTCAATCTGCTGTATATTTATGATTCATGCACTTTTCTGTATGTATAGTGTATTTTAATAACATTTTTACTTAAAAAAATAACAGACTTTCTTCCTGTTATACTATCCAGAATGGCAACTGTGAATAAAACTTACTAATACATAAATCTATTGAAATTCTGTGTCCATTGGTGCTATGCCCTGAGGCTTAGTCTCTAAGGTCTTAAATATCAAGAATTAGTTTTTAATTTAATTCCTGGAAACTAAGAATTCACTAACATTGTTGAGTTTTCAGTTTCCTTTCTTCCTCACGGGAAGCATTAGAAATGTCCTCCAATTTGGAGGACAACAAAAGCTGATCTGTGCTTTCCATCCTTAACGAGTCCTCAGAGCCCCATTCTAATACCTCAGTCTTAAAATGATGAACAGAAGGAGAAGAAATAAAAGGGAGGAAGAGTAGAGAAATAAGCAAAATTCGAAAGGAAAGAGATAAAAATGTGGGGTGGGGTGGGGTGTGTGTGTGTGTGTGTGTGTGTGTGTGTGTGTTTGATTGAGAATCAGGAGAAACTGGAGGAGGATTATGGAAATAGGGATAGAAGGAGGAGAAGATAGGAAGAGCAATAAAAGGAGGGATTTAGGACAGAGGAAGAGAGTAGAGCCTTTTCTTAGCCGTATGTTGAAATTTCAAATATGCTGTCCTGTTGATACCACCATGTGGAATACGAGTCTCGATTCAATTCTTCAGGTTTGGAAAATACAGTCCTGGCTGAAGAACTCCAAGCTAGTCAATGTCAAATAATTTGCGTGTACTAAATGTTCATGAAGAAAATAAAGCCATGTAAGTCTTTGATAAAACTTTTTTTTCTCCCATGAAAATGTGAGGGTGGCATAAAGGGATGTGGCAGCAAAGAGTATGACAAAAATTTGGCCATAGGTAGCATCTTTATGACTTCATAGAACCTAGGATTAGGAATAGACATCAAAATTCATAAGCCTTACCCCAAAGTTGAAACTTAAGTTCCTCTTTCATAACTTTCAAACGGAAGAATCCCTCGAGAGTCTGTAACTTGGTCATTTCCATCCACTGCCTCCTTTCTCTAATACTATATGAGATTGATTTTTCCATGAGATTTTGTCATAGGGAAGAACAAATCTAACTCCATATTAGATCTGTTTCTTTTACTTTAACCTTTGTACCCTATTGCTTTTGCTTCCAGTTAGGAATTTTGCCTATAGCCTGAAATGTACAGGATAGCCCATTCTCAAGGCTCTGACCTTTAAGGATATGACACTTTTCCATTCATATAGAGATAAAACGTTGCAGAACAGAGAATAACATTGATCTTGTCAGAGGTTTACAGGAACATCAGGACCTGACCTACGCATACAGCTGCAAGAAAGAAGGATTCCAACACCTAGAAGTCTGCAACAACCGACAACACCCCTCCCTCACCTGGCCTTTAAAAATGCTTTGCTGAAAACCTTCAGGGAGTTCGGGGTTTTGAGGGGTATGAACCACCCGTTCTTCTTGCATGGCCTTGCAATAAAGGTTTCTCTGTTCCAGACTTGGACGTTTCAGTATTTTTTGGCCTCACTGTGTGTTGGGCCCACCAACTTATGTTCAGTAACAATTTGAGGTCCTATGTTCTTTTACAGCTTGAACACTGAGGGCTGTAAACAAATGTACGTGCAGAGTGAATAGCTGTGTTCAGTACTTTAGGGGCTGTAAATATTTTTGTTTTTAAGCAACTTCATGTTATAGTTATTGAAGAATAAGCATCCCATTGGCCAACCCAGGGAGGCTGATGCTCTTTTAGAAGCAAACTTTACAAAAAAGAAGGCCATCTTTCTGCTGGTATCCTTTCCTGCACCCTGCCCTCCCTTTCACTGTTTATCCCCAGTTTCCAAACTGTGGTCACACACAACTGATGAGGTGAGAAGCCAAATTCTTATCTTTACCTTTGTTCTCCTTTTTCTCAACTTAGAAATTCTGCTTCAGAATGGACGCTTTCTGCATGCATCCAACATAAAAAAATCACTTAAAAATCCACCGTATTCATGGCTCTCCGTGAGAGGTATCTGCTTTTGCTGAAGGTTTGAAATCATTAGTTTTAAATTAAAATTAATGTTTGACACAGAGTAGTACAAATTAATGTTTGACACTGAGTAATATTAATGTTTGACATCTCATGCATGTTTCCTGGGAATTGCACGTAGATGGTTAAAAACAATGGTTTTTCCATAAACTATTCTGTGCCAAGGAGTTGCTTTCTACAGATGTGAAAAGTGTACATGGATGAATGCCATCTTTGAATGTAAACCTCATGGACTCGTGTACATTGTGCTGGAGTCACAGTGGTAGATCCAGGAAATATTCAGTTCGTTGGACCTTTTCTAGTAGTTTCCATTTACTTTTTATCAAAAGCAAAAATCAAAGCTATTTTCAGTGCAAAACCAAATTCTAAACAACACTCACCAGAATTAGCCAAGCCACATTTCATCTGAAAATCACCTGCAGAATTTAGAAGGCAATTTAGAATTAGTAATTGGTGTTTTAAATGGATATACTGAGAAAATGCCGAGGCGATGAGTCAATACTTCTGAAAGAAATTTCATTTCAGAATTTTCTGAGTGAGGGCTCCAAATTATAAGCCTACCTACACATTAGCTCATGGATGATAGAAGTCAGTTCACCCAGACATTGATTGTGTGCATAATTTTAAAAAGAATAAATACTACTTTGGAAATTGCTCCGGTTCCTTCTGCCAAAAGGAACACCCTTTCTGGGCACATCGCCACTAGATAGTTGCCCTGCTTTCTTTGTGACTGTGGAACCCTGAAACACTGTTTGCAATTTTATGAAAGGATTCACTGACTCAGAGGATAATCAGGGAAAACTATTGGCTATTAAAATGTAGAAAGGTGGACCTGAGGATCCTTAAAAAAAGTTAGCCTTTATCTTAATATACTGTTGACCTTCTAGGTATTTATTTAAACTTGAATCCTATCATCTCTCTCTACTGCCACACAACCAACATTTCTTATCAACTCTTTTTTTAATTATTTATGTTTATATATATATATATAGAGAGAGAGAGAGACATATAGTTGATTTCAATGTTGTGTTAGTTTCAGGTGTACAGCAAAGTGATGCAGTTATTAATATATATATAAAAATGTATAGTATTTTATATATATATATATATATACATATAAAACTTTTTCAGATTCTTTTCCATTATAGGTTATTACCCCTTGTGCTATATAGTAGGTCCTTGCTGTTTACTTATTTTATATATAGTAGTGGGTATCTGTTAATCCCAAACTCCTAATTTATCCCTCTCCCCACCACTTTCCCCTTTGGTGACCGTAAGTTTGTTTTCTATGTCTGTGAGTCTATTTTTGTTTTGTAAATAAATTCATGAACCTTCAAGAGCTTCTTAAACAGCTGAGGCTCCTGGGAAAATCCATCCCTAGAGCAGGTATCTATTACGATGACAAACCTCTGGGCCCCCCAATATGGAAACTATAGGACCTGTTGGTTCCTCAGTGCCACACTGGGGCTCAACACTGGTCTGTTGCAGACAAGTTGGACATTCAAAGCCATCAGTAGTGAGACAGGCCTTGGGAAGAGGAAGTTCACGCTGCTGGTCTTGTCTGTAGCCTGTCTCTGCCACCATAGCCATTCTGTTCCTGGGTCTATCCTGTGAGATCTGGCTGGCTGATGATGAAGCTGACGAATGTCAACTGGCCGAGTCATTTCGTCTGCTTAGTTATTCGGGGCCCCTTCTGTGGATGCTGTGTGGTGGGCATTAAAGTGTGATGCAAACATCTGTACACTCTGTGCTGACTTGGTTTATTGTCCATCCACATGTCTCTATCCCAGATCTCCTTGCCCCCGTCTTCCCGTCCTTTTCCTTCCTGGCCACTGCCCGGTAGTCTGTATTCTCACATCAGGCAACGTCAGGTTCAATGCTCTGCCCACTGGGGAAATTTTCCCTTTCTCCTGCTTTTTAGTCACCCATGAAAGTGGCCATAATGCAGCCCCTGTCCATTGTTGACCTGTACCCGCATACGGAGCCAACCTATCTGCAAACCAACCTTGAATCTTTCCTCCTCCTTAGGTATGGAGTAGGTACACTGGTACACTCCCAGTGGGTGACGAGGGTTTGGGGTTACCTCATGCAACTGACATGTGCCCTCTGGTCCTGTGTGGACTTGATCTTGGATGCCTCACTTCCGTCTTGTGGTGGACTTTCTGGGCCTGTTGACTTTAGGACTTGGATGGTCTGAGAGAACCCAGCTCCTAATGGGACGTTCTGGATTCATGGTCACTGGGTGCTTCATAGTTCAGCATTCTAGCTCTCACAGGGCCAGTGGCATACTAGGTTCTGTTTCCTTCTCTGCTAAGGATGGCCTGGCTTAACTCCAGAATCACACTGGCCTGTGTTGTGACCCTCCTACTGGAGCTTAGCATAAGCTCTACACTGCAACACCTTTGCCCACTGACACTTCCTATAGCAGAGGATCTGCTTGATCGGATGATCCCAATGGCTGGGCTGAGGGCATCGTGGCCTGGGCCTGACGCAGTGTTCTTACCCACTCTGGGTGCTCTTCAAAGCTGGCAGCCTTCTTTGTCACCCAGTTCATGGGCTGGAGCAGTTTCCCTAGGTGTGAAATGTGGGACAGCCCACATTGCAGACACTGCTCTCTTCGTATTTCCAAATGCAGTATCATCACACCCACCACAGCTTTGCATCCACAGGGACATTTTCAAGGGTCACTGCCGGTGACCTATTTAGCAGTTGAACTGCATCTTGTGCCAGGGACCATACATGTGCTCCTTTCCTGCCAAGACATAGGTAAACTCATTCTGTGCCCCATCTTGCTGCCTGTTTGCCCAAACCACTCTTGGTACTATTTGTGTTAATCCAGACCCTCTGAGAAGCAGACATAAAGGCAGGGTTATGGAAAAACATGCAAGAATTTTATTAAGGAAGATGTCTGTGAGAAAACGATTAGGGAGAGAGCCAGAAAAGGCTGGGAGAGAGGACAGAGTATGAGCCATGTGTGAGCCCCAGTGAGGGAAAGAGGGAGGGTAGGGTGTCATGCAGTCTAAGGAAGCCTCAGCAAAGATGGCAAGGATTCCTTGAGCTTAAATTGGCCAAAAGAGGAGTTCTATGTCCCCAGAAATGAGTCGTCTTTAGTGTCCCCATAGCACTCAGTCCTTGACTGGGGAGCAGCCCGTGGCAGGTGTGATATTGCCCCAAAGGAAGCAGTGGATTTCAAAGGGAAGCATCTGGGGCCCTGGATCAATTAACCTCCCTGTAGCAGAAGGTCTAGAAGGCACAGTTTCATATCTGCCATATGGATTCAATGTAATTTCAATCAAAATCCCATCAGTATTTTTTTTTTTTTTGCACAAACCCATGAGCTGGTTCTGAAATGTACATGGAAATGTAAAGGAATACCTAAAATAATTTGGAGAAAAAAAATAACAAAATTGGAAGACACATATCACCTAATTTCAAGACTTACTATAAAGCTGCAGCAACCACATATACATCTAAATCAATGAAGCAGCACAGAGTCCAGAAATAAATACATGCACATATGGTCTATTGGGTTTTTTAAAGGTGCAAACATAATGAAGAACTGTTATTCCATTCAATAAATGATGCTGGAAAAATTGAATGTTGATGTGCAAAAAATGAACTTGGACCCTTACCTCACACCACTTACCAAAATTAACTTGAAATGGATCATAGATGTAAAAGTAAAGTCAAAAACCAAAACTTCTAGAAGAAAATATAAGACAATATTTATAACCTTGGTTTAGGCAGAGATTTCTTAGGATATGAAAATCAAGAACTATACAATAAAAATTTTATAAATTAGACTATCAACATTAGAAACTTTTGCTTTTGAAAAGCATTGTTAAGAAAATGAAAAGCAAGAAACAGACTGGAGGAAAATATTTGCAAAAAATATACAGATGGCCCCAAACTTATATTGGTTCAACTTACAATATTTTCAATTTAACAATGGGTTTATTGGGACATAACCCCATTGTAAGTCAAGGAAGATCTGTATCCAGAATATATGCAGAGCATATAAAGAGCTCTTACAACTCAATAATAAGACAAACACCCAATTTTTAAAGGGTAGGAGGGGCAAAAGTTTTGACCACACACTTCCCAGAAGAAGATATATGAATGACAAATAACATAAAGATATGCTTAACATCAATAACCATTGGAAAATGTAAATTAAACCACAATAATATACCACTACATATGCACTAGAATATATAAAATGAAAAAGACTGACAATGCCATGTGTTGCTAAGGATATGCAAACACTGGAATGCTCATATATTGCTGGTGAAATGCAAAATGGTACAACCAATTTGGAAACCACCTTGGCAGTCTCTTATACAGTTAAACATGGACTTAACATATGATGATCCAATAGTTCCATTCCTACATATTTACCCAAGATAATGAAAAATATATGTTCACACAAATACTTCTAAAGTTCATCACCACTTTATTTATAATAGTTCCAAATTGGAATCAATCTGTATCTTAGCATATCCGTATATTCACACAATGAAATTACTATTCAGCAATAGAAAGGAATGATCTGTTGATAAACCCAACAACATAGATAAATCTCAAAAGGACTATGCTGAGTGCAAAAGACCAGATAAAAGACTGTATGATTCATTCATATGAAATTCTAGAAAAGGCAGAACTATAGTGGCAGATCCGTAGCTTCCAAAACCTGGAGATGGGAAATGGAGATTGATAGAAAATGAGCACTGGGGAACTTTTTGGGTGATGGGATTGCTCTATATACCATCAGGGTGGTGGTAGTTACAGAACTCTACAACGTTTGTCAAAATTCATTGAATTTTACACTTAAAATTGGTGTATTTCATTGCATATAAATCATAGCTCAATAAGACTGATTTTTAAAATTAAGAGAAAACAAAATAATGGCAGGTAGGTACATAAAGCGCACTTGGAATAAGATTAAGAAAAGCTGACGCTTACTGAAAGGACCATGAATTTGGTTCTAAGATTTCTAATTGCCCTCCTGAAAATGGTAATCTAGCCAAAATGTACTGGTCTTGGTTTCAAGACCAAGTAAGAATTCCTCTATACATAAAGCGAACACCATTTGAAATCAGAACAACATTATTATAATACATTCAACAGTGACTTTGCAGCAGTGCACTGTCTATCATATTGACCCATTATACAGGCAATTCTGTGAAGCAGTTTGGGAACATAGTCATTAAAGTATTGTAAATAAGCAGTTCTTTACTGAACTGTATTAATCCATGGTGAGATTTCAGAGTACTGTAATCTTCAATTATTTTTTTTTCCTAAATGTTATTTCTCTCAATAGGGCATTTAACAAACATTGGCAATGAGCTCAGGGTTGCATTTCTTGGCAGTGATATACACTATTCCATGGTGCCGCCAACCCCCCTCCCAAACATTTGAGCATATCATTGAGCTGGAGATACAGGGGACCTGTGGGTAGAACTCAAGCGCTCTAACAAGGGAGGACTCTGTTAGCTTTATCCTTTGAGCAATATTCTCCTTTTGTATTTTCACATGAGAAATATACAGGGATTAATGGCTTTTAGCTGTTACCTTCTCTGCAGCCTCTCAGAGATTAAGGAAACCAAGCCAGTTGTATGTTTTTATGAGGTTCAAGTATATTTAAAAATGAAGGGAATTCCCTGGCGGTCCTGTGGTTAGGACCCCGTGTTCTCACTGCCAAGGGCCTGGGTTCCATCCCTAGTGGGGGAACTAAAATCCCAAAAGCTGCATGGCATGGCCAAAAAAAAAAAAAACCCTAAAATTTTTTTTTAAAATTTTTAAAAAATTAAACAAGTCTCTAAATATTATAATAAATACAATGTTAAGAATTAATAACTTACTATGAATTAATAGTTTGTAAATATTGTCAGTGTATCTGTGTGACTGCATGTTTGTTTGGAGATAATGTCAAAACTTTACATTGAAGCCCCCCAAAGTCCGCATTCCTTTTTTTTTTTTTTTAATAAATTTATTTATTTGTTTTTGGCTGTGTTGGGTCTTCGTTGTTGCACTGCAGGCTTTCTCTTGCTGCGGCGAGCGGGGGCTACTCTTCGTTGCAGTGTGCAGGCTTCTCACTGCCGTGGCTTCTCTTGTGGAGCATGGGCTCTAGGCGCATGGGCTTCAGTAGTTGTGGCACACAGGCTTAGTTGCTCCATGGCATGTGAGATCTTCCCGGACCAGGGCTCGTACCCGTGTCCCCTGCGTTGGCAGGCAGATTCTTAATCACTGTGCCACCAGGGAAGCCCCCAAAGTCTGCATTCTTAACCATCACGTTATAGGCTGAACTGTACAAAGATGCCAATTGTTCATCTGCTACCTACAAAATGAGTAATTTCATGTGGTTCCCCTTAATAGAATGCTGAAGTTGACTCCAGCTGTGTTCATTTGAGTTTGCATATATGGGACACACTGGTTCCTACTGCCATTCAAGAATACACATCAACCTTTTATCTGAATTTGGCAAATACAGTATTTATAGCCAAGTGCTTTTTGCTCCAGGGCAAAGACATTTTAAAATTCATGTCTCCTTTGTGAAGAGGTGGGAGGCATAGTAAAGCTGATGAGGGCTTAACAAAAAGAAAAGTTTCCTAATGATTAGAGCTGTCGAAGGGCACTGATGGCCACTGCGGACACTGGTGGGGGCCTTTTCCCTGAGAGGCACCCTCAGAAGTAGGACCTGCTATTATCCAAAACCTTTATTGAGGTGCACTTTCTCAAGGCGACTCAGCCAGAGCAGGAGGTGGGCACCCATCCCGGCTTGCCCACAGGGTGGTAAGCCTGCTCTGCTGCCCGTTGTACTGGGGACGCTCTGATTTTTATCTCAGATGCCAACATTTAGAAATCAAAAGCAAGGGAATTCTACTGAAAAACAGAGAAAGTTCCTTTTGTTCTAGTTGAAAATTTTTGTAATTTAGAAAAGATTTAGAGAGAAATAATGCTATATCCTTAAGAAGCCCGTGTGGAGAGCCCTTAAATTGTGTAGCCTATTCTCATAAAGACAAATTCCTTTCTGGCCTCCAGCAGGTTACTAAACCATCCTTTCTTCCTTCCGGACAGAGCCCATGGGGTTCCTTAGATGTTCAGCATTGAGATTTAGTAGCATTGAATTTGCTGTAAATTGACTCTGGAGGGTAATCGGATCATGACCACTGCCCTCATCTGCATTTTATTGGTTCATGGTGCTCACCTGTGTTCACCTTGGTAACAAAGCCTCATGGAGACCTGCTCTCAGCAGTGGCCAGATCCCAGGGCTCTGACTTGAGCTGGAAGCCAAAAACTGCAGCCCACATTCCACAGACCAGCTCGGTTGGCTCCCCCCAGCTAGTAGGACCACCAGCACGAGCAACGCCCGAGAAATAAAATCCAACGGACCTCGAGCCTGCACGGAATGAGACGGAGCATTTTTGCAGGCTAGAATGTTTCTCTTCCTTCCACACCATGTCCACACACGGCTCCCCTGAGCTGGATGAGGATAAGCCAGTGTCCCATTAACTGTGAAGTTTGGTTTCACTGATTACAGGTTGCAGTGATCACCGGGCTCAGTGGATCCGATCTGACTTCTCCAAAAGCCATTTTACAAGGGGGCTAATGTATTCGTCCCTTGCTTACCCTCATCAGTGGGGCATTCAGTGGTAAGGATCAGATCGGAAGTAATTTCTTAGATTTTCTTCCAATGTTTCCAAAGAGAGGAGAGATTATCTGCTTCCCTCTGAATCTTCCTGATGGTGTGGAGAGCCCTGGGACAGCTGGGATGGGGGGGTGTCCTGTTTGCAACTACTAATCATACGTTGTCATTGGCCAGCCTTCTGACATGTGTCTCAGCCAGGAGGCACGGGGTTTACCCCTCGAGAACACCATCCTGTTTCGTGGCTGTTCTTAGATCTCTGGAGCCAGGATCAGGGTGAGATGCCCATCACTGCCTCCCTGGTCCTATCAGAGGCTGATACATCTTCACTTTCTGCTCCTTAGTTTTTCTCTGGCTTATAGCTCCTGAACAAAAGCAGCAGACAAGAGTCTCCTACACAGCAGAAGTGACCAAGAGCTGGACCAAGCACTCGGGGCCTCCTCCCCGCAAAGGTCTGCACTGCTCCACACTGGTCACGTTCTCTTTCCCTGCTCTCCTTGCCTGCCGGGCAGCCACGAGGCACATGCCACCTGCCTTCATTTTCCTGCATCACCTTACTGTGCTGCTCCCAGGGTTTGGAATAATAATTGCTAGTGCCCTGGATTGGATCCCCTTTGCATTGTATTATTCACTCCTTTCAAGTTTCCCCTTAATATAGTTCATGCTCAAGGCTGCTGTCTGGGTCTTTATCACAGGAGAATTTTCAGGTGTTTGGTAATTAAGAGAAAGAACTATGGAAAGTTCCTTCCTCTGCTCCCAGCCAGGTCAGAGGAGAGGAGAAATCCGCAAATATTAAACTGATGCCAGCCATCATCTTAGAATAAAGGGGACGAAGCAGAAACTACTGCTTTGTGTCAGCGCATGTGTATATTTTATTCAGTAAAAGAAACTGCTGTGGGCCCAAACACCCCACTTTTGTGTGTACACGGCTGGCCTGGCCTGGAGGATGGATCTGAGATTACATTCCATGATGTTGCACCACTATGTTCAATAACCACGTCTTCTTTTCACATCCAGATCACATTAGGAACCCATTTACTTTATTCAAAAAAAGTGTAAGCTATTCAGTCCTGAGTCTCCGGTTATCGCGGGCGTTCGTACATGACTGAGCACGGTGACTAAAGCTTCATATGAACATTTTGAACTGTGATTTTGACTTTTTAACCTGGGGCTCTTCAACTTTCCTAAAGGGAGAAATCCAGTTGATAACATCAGACCTTATGGTATCATATTAGCTATTAAAGAAAAAAAAGAAAACAATAAAGAGCAAAAATAAATGAAATAACAGCAGCCAGGTGAGATAATCAAATCCATCTTCCTCCCTTCAGAGTGAGAGAGGAATGTCAGCCCATTTCTCCTTGCTCTTCTCCTTCTCCTTCTTCTTGTCCTTGCTCTTCTCCTTCTCCTTCTTCTTCTCCTTCTCCTTCTCCTTCTTCTTCTCCTTCTCCTTCTCCTTCTCCTTCTTCTTCTCCTTCTCCTTCTCCTTCTCCTTCTCCTTCTCCTTCTCCTTCTTCTTCTCCTCTCCTTCTTCTTGTCCTTCTCCTTCTCCTTCTCCTTCTTCTTGTCCTTGCTCTTCTCCTTCTCCTTCTTCTTCTCCTTCTCCTTCTCCTTCTTCTTGTCCTTGCTCTTCTCCTTCTCCTTCTTCTTGTCCTTCTCCTTCTCCTTCTCCTTCTTCTTCTCCTTCTCCTTCTCCTTCTTCTTGTCCTTCTCCTTCTCCTTCTCCTTCTTCTTCACTGTGTAAGCTTCAGCTCTTATTTCATTTTAAATAGCTCTCCCATCATTGCTTGTTTTACAGATGTGAATTCGCGGAATGAATTAAGTTTTGCTCACGGCATTTAGTTTAGTGCTAATCTTCTTCTCAGAGGAATGGAAATGAAAGGGGAAAACATATTAGCAAAGAGCCTCCACCCTACAATGCCAGGTCTGTAATGAAGTCTAAAGATGCTGAGAGAAGAGCACCGCCTAACCAAAGTAGGTCTATTACAGCCAGGTTTTGACATTTTCCCTGAAGCCTACTAGAAAGGGGTAAGAAAAATCGCTGTCAAGACTCACTTGAAGGGTCAAAGTGAAATGAAAGTTATTCTTTAACGTGGATGAGGAGTGGAAAGATAAAGTGCAGTCATTAAGGGAAGCCAGTAGGTGACGTCCCCAAAGGGGATGAGATCCTGGTCACGGAACACTGTGGAAAGAAGCCACAAAGCTCAGTCCCAGGTGGACAATAGTTCGTTTCTCTTCAGTGGCCCCGTGGTGTTTTGGAAGGAGCAACCAAAATGAGAGTATATCCGCTTGAGCCTGGACTCTACCACATTGGGGCGGTCTGTTTCCTCACTTGCAAAACGAGAGGAGGTGGACCTCAGAGGATTACATCAGCCTCCAAGGAGATGGAGAAGCTGAGTCGGCTTCCCAGAGGGTGCAGATAGAGAGAGAGTGATCAGGTGGTTGAAGGTGCAGTCGAGCAACTATGACTTTTCATGGTCCGGACCATCTTTCTTGGCGCACTCTTTAAGAGCAGAAAGTAGAGGATGGCCAACTGTGCTTTACTGGATGCTTTACTGGATGGTAGAAGGATGAGAAAAGAGATTTTTTGGTGTTTTTGGTTCTTACCAATTTCAGAGCACTTTGATAAATTTGTTGTTTTTTCTTTTTAAATGAAAAGTTCAGAGAGAAGCAGCTAGTGTCATTTTTCGAAGAGGACAGCTGGTCAAACGATTCCTCTGTTTAAAATCTCACTGTGGTTCCTCAACCCCTTCAAGGAGAAAATTCAAATTCCTTAGAATGATATGCCTGGCACAAAGTGGCTATCCTACTTTGGTTAAATGAATAAATGAAAAACTAGTACCACTGACCACTAATCCATGGTGACAACAATAACGAGTATAAAAAATGAAGAAATATTGATACTACTGCCCAGACCCTAAGACAACTTTCTTGGCTTCAGTGGAAGATTCATGTGGGTGACAGGAATGCCAAGGACTCTCCAGAACTAAAAAGAGAAATTCTCTTTGATTAATGAGAAGGATTGAGAGAGAATTAAAGAGACCAGCTTCCACACTCGGTGGCTGAGTGTCTTCTTACACATGGTCACTGGAAAACCATTGGACACCTGTGCTATGGGTCTCTCCCTTGGTCTGAGAAACATCATCTTGTGTCATCCCTTTAAGTTCCTACTGTTCTTCTGCAAAAGCTGACCAACTCAGAATTGCAGCCCATTAGGAGACAAAACTAATTTGATAAACTCCTTTAAATGGAGGCATTAATGGATGGTAATGGCTAAATTGGTGAGGAAATCCCAAAGGGGGTCATCCCTGTGTATGAATCAAGTCCCAGGGCACAAAATGGAAAATTGCCCAGAGACACCTTGACAGCCAAGGAGGAAGCAATCAGCATGATTTTCTCCTTTAGGTTGGGATGGGGGGAAGATTCTGGACGGCCCACCCTCAGAAATACAAGCCTAGCTCAAGGGAGGCAGAAACCGTACAAACCCTGTGAGAGCTGTAACTGTGAAAACCCTGCGTTGTCTCCTCATTGGTTATTTTTTAAACTAGATTGAGAATGTCTCTATTTCTTTAAAAAATTCTGTCAATATTTGCTTTATATGTTTTGAATTTTGTTACTGGGCCAAGTTGAATTGTTATACCTTTTTCTCTTGAACTGACTTTTTAATCATCACCTCTAACAAAATATCTTGTCTTAAGCCTTCTTTATATGATATTAACATAGGTACATTAATTTTCTTTTGGTTGGTGTCTGTATGGTGTATCTTTTTTCCATCTTTTTTTTTTTCAGTCTTATGTCCTAAGTATTATGAAGAGTTTGTAGTTGCCTTTCCTATCCTGTCTGAAAATCTTTGCTTGGCTTTTATGTAATTACGGATATAATTGGATTTAAGTTTATCATCCTGTTGATTTAATTGTTTATTTACTTATTTTCATTTGTGTTATGATGCCACTCTGCCAGCTGGGCATTCTGCTCCCTCCCTTTTTTAAGGTGTTGAATGTCAATAGTTACCATACACAAGATAGCAGTCACAGTAATTTAAAAGTCTCCTACTCAAGCAGGCATATGTAAAGCAAAGGGGAGTCCTGGGTAAGGGATCAGGCCCAACAGCAAAAGTGATCTTTGAAGACTGAGGAGAAGAGAGAGAGAGCACACAGACTGGGGGACAAATATTTATAGTACAAGAGCTCCACAATGAGATTTTCATATGATGCTAGGGAAAGTCTAATTTCAGGCAGCCAGTTCCAGTCTGGGAGATCCAAATGGACATAGCAGGGTGCTGTGCAGGCAACTTAATAAAGTGCAGCAGGAGTGAGCACCAGTTACATTTACTGTTCCCCATCCAGTAAATTCAGATGACTATCAGTTTTCACAATTGCTCTGTAAGTGTTCACTGGCTTCATTAAATGACTTGATTTAAGTGTGAGTTTTCTGGGCGTGACTCAATTCTACTTCTCCACAATTTGTACCTTCTGGTGTTTCATTCCTTTATTGCTCCCTTCTTTCATTTTTTTCAGATTAATCAAATATATTTCTAATGTTTTCTCCTTTCTTATTTAGTTGTACATCATTGTATAATCTGCAGCCTTAACTTACTATAGTCCACCTTAAATTAGTATTTTTATTACTTCCCAAACAATGCAAGCATTTGGTATTTTATCTCCATTTACTGCCCCATTATTTATGGAGTATAATTTACATCTATGTGTCGTTAACCCACAGATATTATTGTTGTTCTTTACTCTTCCTCCAGTTTTGTGCTCCCTTCTGGAATCATTTTCCTTCAGCTTGAAGAAGTTTCTTCAATGTTTCTGACAGTTCTAGTTGTCTGGAGAAAATTTTTCTCAACTTTTGCTTGTCTGAAAATGCTTTTGTTTTTGCCTTCAATTTTGATCTCCATTTTGCTGCCATTTTCTCATAGAACGTTAGCTTTTTTTTCTTTTACTTTAGCATTTTACAGATGTCATTCTATTGTCTTCTGGCTTCCATGATTCTTGTTGAAATGTCAGCCATCAATTTTATTGTCCCTCATTTAAATGTAATGTGTTTTTTCCTCAGGCTACTCTAAAGATTTTTTCCTCTGTTTTTTAGTTTACAGAAATTTGACTGTGATGTACCTAGTGGTGGTTTCTCTGTATTTATTCTACTTATGGCCCTCTGAGTTTTGTGAATCTATTGGTTTATGTCTTTAATCATTTTGAAAACCTCAGCAATTATCACTTCAAATATTTCTTTGAAGCTCTTCTCTATCTCCTCCTGGGATTCCATTCACACATATGTTAGACATTTTACTAAGCCCTACATTTCTCTTATGGTTTATCTGTTTTCTCCATTCTCTCCCACCCCCCTCAAATATGTGCTTCACTTTGTTTCTTATTGATCCATCTTTGAATTCATTAATCTGTGTTTTACTGTTTATTGTCTTATTTTAAACCCATCCAAAGAGATCTTAATTTTTAATACTGTATTTTCCATTTCTGGACAAGCCATTTGATTCTTTTTTCTGGATTACAATTCTCTATTGATGTTCTTCATTTTCATCCTTTGTACATCTTTTCCTATATTTTCTTTAACATATTAATAATAATGACTTTAAAGCCTTATCTCTATGTTCATGTCTATAGGTCTCCTATTGCTTCTTATTTTCTCCTGAGTATAGGTCACATAACCTTGTATCTTCATTAGTCTAGTAAGTTTTGAGAATATGCTGGACAGTATCCATTTAAAAAGTCATAAAAGCTCCAGATGACATCTTTCACCATTAAGTATTTACTCCTGTTTTCCGTTTAGGTAGATAAGGTAATGGGGTATTCACCTTGATCCAGTTATAGACTGAGCTCACATAGGACTGGTTAGTAGTTTTAGTGTGCCTAACTTCATTTCTTATACAACCTTTTTTTTTGAGGAAGGAGAGGGGAATGGCCCTTCTGAGATTTCTGATTAAGACTCTGACAGATCTCTGTCTACTCAGTCCTGGAAGACTGCAGGGAATTCAATTCCGTACTTCAAAAGTTTTGGACTTAGTTATTATGTCTCTTGCTTCCCTCTCCAATACCCTACTTCCCCTCCAACTCTCCCCAATGGCTCTGAAATCTAGTACATCAGTAAATTTCCTGAGATGGAGACAACCTGGGTGTTTGAAGCAGGCCACCTCCCTCTAGTAGAACTTTCTCCCCTAAGCTTCCTAAGATTATGGAAAATTTCACTGTGTTTTTGAGAAGCATTTGGCATTGTTTTCCAACCACCTATCCTATTCCAGTTATTTACTGCTGCTTAGCAAACCAGCCCAAAAGGTAGTTGCTTAAAACAATCATTTCTTTTGATCATGAATCTACGATTTGGGCAAGTCCTGATAGGAATGCCTCATCTCTGTTCCATGGGACATCAGCTGGAGTGCCTCACCTGTGTTTGGAGGGATTTGGTCCTGTGTTTGGAAGGATCTGGTTCCATGATGGCTTACTCACATCTGGTAAGTTGGTGATATCTGTCAGCTGGTAGCCTAGCTGGAGCTATTGGCTGAGATTCCTCTCCACATGGGCCTCTCCATGGAGCTGTTTGGATATTCTCACAGCATAGAGTCTGGGTTCTAAGAGGCAGGGAATGGAGGCTGCAAATTTCTTAAAGACTGGACTTAGGATTTGTTACAGCACCACTTTTGCAGTATTTTATTTGTCAAAGCAGTCACTTAGCCTGCCCAGATTCAAGGGTAGGGGACATAGATCCCCAACTATCAATTGCAGAAATGTCTAAGAAGTTGTAACTCACCACACTCCATGGCATCCCAGAACTAAATAAATGTCCTATGAGAAAAACAGACCACACTTTTAGATCTCCTCCATTTCTAATATGTCATTTCAGCCTTTCACAATCACCAAAAGTCTCACTAGTTTCTCTTGCCTTTAGGAGAGTGTCTCTGAGTGGGTCACTCCAAGTATAACCCTCAGTCTGGGCCCAGAGTCTGAAAATATTCTCAGAGCTGAATTACTCACCTCTGAATGGCATTCCCTTGGCTGGGATTCAAGACCATCTTTGCTGCTTCCAAAGCTCTTCGGCAACTTGAAACCATGGTTGTTATTGAGACTGCTTAGTACAACATATTAAAGTAAGAAAAGAAGAGGGCTCAAGAGAGAATCTCAAGAACCTCCAAAGCTAAAGAGACAGATGTGAAGATTAGACTGAGAAACACCAGCCAGAAGGATAGGAAGAAAAGCAGGAGAGGGCGGAGCCACAGAAGCTAAGGTTGAGTGTTGAATATGTGAGAGTGGTCTCCAGTGCCACAGAGAGGATGGTAAGATAAGGAATGAAGCCTGCATTGGATTTAAGGACAGAAAGACAGGTGCAAGGAGTGTTTTGGTACAAGGATGGGTGTAGAAGCCAGAAGGACATGGGGTAAGAAGTAAAAACGAGGTGATTGATAAAGTGAAGACGAGGTGAGTGGGCAACTCTTTCAATAGATCTAATTGTGAAGAGGAGGAGAAAGATAGGGTGATACGTAAAAAGGGACATGAGGTTGAGTGGAAGTTTAATTTTTTATTTGAATATAGGATAAACTTGAAAGTGTCTGAATGGTAATGGAAGGAGGCCAATAGAAAGGAAGGAGCTGAAGGACAGGAATAAAAACGCAGACATAGAGAATGGGCTTGAGGACATGGGGAGGGGGAAGGGTAAGCTAGGACGAAGTGACAGAGTAGCATTGACATATGTACACTACCAAATGTAAAAGAGATAGCTAGTGGGAAGCAGCCGCATAGCACAGGGAGATCAGCTCTGTGCTTTGTGACCATCTAGAGGGGTGAGATAGGGAGGGTGGGAGGGAGACGCAAGAGGGAGGGGATGTGGTGATATATGTATACATATAGCTGATTCACTTTGTTATACAGCAGGAACTAACACAACATTGTAAAGCAATTATACTCCAATAAAGATGTTAAAAAAAAAAAAAAAAGGAAGGGGCTGAAGCTGTAGAAGACAAAGGGGTAATAGATGAACAACAACATCTCTTGAGAGGCAAGAAGAGATTTTATCCAGAGAAGTGGTGGCGAAATCATCCCTAGGCTAGGGTTAGCATGGTGGGAGTGAAGAGGAGCTGGGTGAATTCTTCTCTTCTATTAAATCAGGAAACAAAAATAAAGAATGGGATGCCCATGCAGCTAAGTTTTGGGTAGGGTAGCAGAAAATGGTGGGGGGTTCTAGAAAATTATTCCATTTACTTTAGTGAAATAGGAATATAGCTCCCTGCTAAAAGTGTGAGAAGACACGCAGAGAGGTAGAAGATTTGAGAAGAGATGAGGTTTGAAATAAGCACTGTGGGGAATAAGAAAGATATATAAAGATTACTACTGGGCCGCTTTGAGTCTAACTGAGGTTATAAATCAGCATCACCAACCTGAGAGGTTTTTGATATAAGGAAACATACAAGTCAAACAGTTAAGCTAACTTGGAGTTGGAGTTTTAGGGAGCATGTGTCACAGAAGAATAATAGGCCAAAGAAACTGAGAATTTTGGCAAACAAGTGCTTGAAGCAATGCTCCAAGTAGTCTAGGCTGGAAGGATGGAAAGTTATGATAAAGTGGTAGAATGGAATAAATTAAAGCAATCAGAGTTGCATGCATGAGGTCAAAGTTCAGGAGTAGTGAGAGTTAAGGTAGACGTTCATGGCCAGAGAGGAAGACGTGGAAAATTAAGCTTTCAGAGGCAGAAGAGTTCAGCGTGATGGCAAAGCACACACAGCAGACACCTGAGCAGGTGGCTGAAGTGAGGAGGTGATAACAGGCCACTGACGCTGAGGGAGTCTGAGAGCTTCAAGGTTTGGTTGCCAAACCAGCAGTACAAATGAAACAATAAGACATGCTGACTGGATTAGAGGTGTTGATGGGGACCAAGAACCAGATTCCCAAGTGTGTGACTGAGAGGTCAGCCCAGGGAGCAAGTAAGTGTCAGCAACAGAAAGAGCAAATGAGTGTTGGCATAGATGGGGCAGTACTTCCAAGCTGCAAGAGAGAGGACCAGCACAGTGTCGGAAGTGGCATTGGGCTTCCAGAAGGAATGAGGACTCCGTCTTCCAAGACTGTGGTCCATGGAGTAACCACGGGTCAGTGGGCAGCATCTTTTTATGGGGAGCACAGGCAATACAGTAAGTCCCCTACATACGAACCTTCAGGTTGTGAACTTTCAAACGTGCGAACGCACGTTCGCATGTCTAATCACGTAAGTTAGTTCACATATCTGGCGTACATTGTCACGTGTGCCCATCCTCTACAAGTAGTTGTGCTTTTGTGTACTTTACTGTACAGAGTACAGTAGTACAGTATCTTTATTTTTTGCCTGTTTACTCGGTGCCAGCGCCTGTATGCCAGCTGCTGTACTGTACTACTGTACTTTTCAAGGTACTATACTGTATGATTAAAAAGTTTTCTTTATTTTTTGTGTTTGTTTGTTTGAAAAGTATTATAAACCTATTTCACTACAGTACTATATAGCCGATTGTGTTAGTTGGGTACCTAGGCTAACTTTGTTGGACTTATGAACAAATTGGACTTACAGAACAGAACTCATTCATATGTAGGGGACTTACTGTAAGGGTCTTCAGGGGTAAACCAGCTATCAGCTGCAGCAAAGAGAAGCTATTCCTGATAGTGTCATCTGTCTTCTGCTGTCACGGGGACTAGACGGGCCTCTGCTGAGACAATAGGCTGTTTTCAGATGTGTGCTTATGACAGCTACCCTGACCAAGAGGGAGTGTGTCCGGCATCACTCCCTCCAAACCCCTCACCCTTCTGAAGATGCCAGGGAGCCCCCAGGCCCTGGAGCCCCCAGACCCTGGAGCCCGCAACATGTTCACTCAGGCAGGGCAACCTTCCTGGGGAGTGGTCCCCTGGCCTGGGCAACCAACATTTTTCTCCTTCCCCCTGTTCTCGTTCTCTGCTAAAGCATTATGACATTCATTGTCATGAGTTAGTGCAGAAAGAATAGAGGCAGACTTCAGACATAAATGGACATTCAGTTCATGAAAGACCAATGGCTCAGAGTGCTACCAAATTAAAAATTCACTTTGATTTTGACACAGTAAGGTGAGGCAAGGACCGTGTCATCCCATGCTCTCCTGATAGCTTAGGTCTGTGTGAGCAGAACATGGCAGCTGTGCTTCCTACTGACATAAAGGTGATGCAGTTTCTGCAAAACAAGATCAGGCATCTCTGAATTAAAGTTGCTCATTTGGATGTCACTGGTTTTATAGGTTTGCTTCTATTTTGTTTGCAGGTTTTTTCGAAGCATAGGTACTTTACTATTTAAATAACATTATCATTCAACACTGGAATCTACGGATTATTTTTCTGGAAAGAGGATCTATCTGTACATTCCTCTACTGTGAGAAACAGTGACACAAAGAAAGCCCAACAGTACAGAAGTCTCGGCTGAAGTCCAAAGACAGCAGTTGCACTGGGCCAAGCCTTGCAGATCCTCCATGTTTGCCTGGGGGGCTTGAGGATGAGATCATAGGTCTTTAGAGTCTTCTCTCCAAATGCCTGGGAAAGAAGAACCAGTTTTGCAAACACTTGTCTTGTTCACGCTCTGCTTTCGGTTACTAAAGAAGGGACGGGAGGCGGGAGGGGAGAGATGATTTCATCTGTGTCTGGGGGTACCCTGGGGAACATGTGTATGGAATTACACTGACTCTTACGAGCACTTTTAGTTTGCTATGCCAGCAATTCAAGGATGGCAGACTGCAAGATACCCTAGACTATCAAGATGGCCTCCACTCAAAGTGCTTGGAAATGCCACTTGTAATCTTAAAACAAAACCCACCTTCCCTCTTCAAGAATAGTCAGCAGTTTAATTATGCTAAGTACTTTTCACCCCAGGAGGCTTCCAAGTTGCTGTATTAAGCAACAGAGTAGCATTCTTTTAAGGCTTAAGGCTATACATTTAGAAAGCTGATAAGCGTCTCACATCAGAAAGCCTAAAGTCTTTTAGGTAATTTCCAAGGATTGCATTTTACAAACGCACTTTCCAATTCAAGCAAAGAGGAGCCCTAATACCCTAGCTCTTTATAAATCCTCCCTGGCCTTGCTAAGGTTTCCTAGATAAATATGGATGGGGACTTTTACCAACAAAGACAAACATTTGGTTGAACATGTAAATGCAATTGTTCAAGCTGTAAATTAAATTCAATTATGTACAGAGAGTAGTATCTTAAGCCTCCTGCTAATTATACTTGTGAGTTTCAACTCATTAAACTAGGATAATGCTCAGAAAGAAGAAATCTGGCAGCCGCCGGCCACGCATCCCACCGGCCTGTCCTCCGTAGTCACTGGAGTTCTGCGTGTTGGCAAAACCATTGGATATACAAAGAGTCTAAGAAAAGTAGAGAGAGACATGCGGGCTGTGATGATGGAAAGTGTGACCAAGGGTAGGGCTGATGTGCACCCCACAAAGGTATCGAAAAATATTGCCTCAGAGTACAAAGAAGCAGAGGAGGCCTTGCGAGGGAAATGCTAATACTGAGAGGTGATGAATCTGTCTTCACATCCAACCGACTGACTCCCAGGGCAACAGTCCAAAGCCAGGCAGATTCCATTGCTCCTCTCCTTGGTGGAGCCGTTCCGCCCTTGGCCGGGGTTCTCCCCAGGAAGCAGAGCTGACTCAGCACTCTGTTGGTCACTGGGGCTTTGTCACCTCTTTCAGCATTGCTTCTCCCTCTTGCTGTTTACTCTCACCCCGACTTCGACCCCTTGGTGACCGAGTTACCCGATAAGTGCATTCCTGGGAAGGGGAAATATGCTAACCAGGCCAGGAATGTTTGCAATTTTTTAAAGGCCTCATGGGGAGCACAGTTTCAGCCCAGAGAACAAATTGCTGAGGCTGAAATTTCAAGTGTTCATCAAGGAGATGTGACCAGAGAGGCAGCCCTTCCTACAACCTCCAAATCACAGGCTGTGGGTCACTCCTACCACTCGGCTGGCCCTGATCCTAGGCGGAGGATTTGTTCAAAAGATGTTGATCCTAAAAAACAGGCATTGTACTGGGCTCCTGCTCTGGAGAAGATCTTAGAGAGAGAGAGAGACATGCACTGCTTGAAGAGCAGAGAGACCTCTGAGTCCAAATTCACTTTTAGCCAAAGGATTTTGTCATATCCTATACATCCAAGATAATCGCAGATATTCTTCACAATGTTTTGAAGACTTGGCACTGAGTCCCTGTGTCAGTTATCTATTGCCATGTAACACATTGCCCCCAAACAGAGTGGCTTAAACAAAAATCCCTTAATCAGCTCATTATTCTGCTGAGCCATTCTTGCCTTGCCCCGATGGTCTCTGCTGGGCTCTGTCACGTGACTGTACTCACTTGACAGTGAGGCTGGCTCGTCCCTATGGCCTCACGCACACGGCTGGCGGCTGGCTGGGTGTCGACTGGGATAATATGGGGCACTGGGCCACGTGCCTCTCATCACCCGTGAGGCTAGCCTGGGCACCTTAGCCTGGCAGAGGCAGGGCTTCAAGCGCAGCTAAGGGGCAAGCCCCATGTGCAAACACTTTTCCGATGTCTGTGTCAGCTTTGCTGCTGTCCCACTGGTGCGAGCAAATCACATAGCCCAGCCCGACCCGTTGTCAGAGGGTCTACCCAGAGATGTAGATATCAGTGCATCTCTACTCATTGAACTCAGGTAATGTTAAGAAAAAAGGAATTTGGCAACAGCGAGAGGGACCATTACTGGAAATATCAACCCAAGCTACACATGATACATACATGGCTTTAAGCAAAGAAACACAAATCAGGAGTCCTGCCCTCTAAAGCAGGCTTCCCAGGCTTCTGAGTTTCTTAGACTAATGACATTTAAGCAGGGATAAGGGACATGGGAGGAAAGCATAGGGTCGTTGAGATTTTTATTTGGTCGACAAAGAATATGAAATAACAGGTATTTACTGTCTACCATCCCAATTATTTTGATAAAAGAAAGGACATATCAATACCAAAGTAGGAACAAGGCATCATTTTAGACTATGCTAGTCCTCTAAATAGAATAAATTCAGTTTTATGAAAAGCTACCTACATTGCCTTCATTTTTCTCATTTCACTGAAGATCAATGGAAACCTCAATTAGAATGGCCCTAGTCAGGTGACTGACATCTCGGAGTCACTGAGCTAGAGAGAGATAATAGGGTACCGCAGGCTTCGCTGATGAGTAGTCATTAACTGTGTATTGAGTGTGCATAAGAACACCGTCTCCGAGTTTGAAGGATTGAGAGGAGGGGTAGAGAGCAATTTTTCTCAAGACGTTTGTAGTCCAGCCTGGAAGTAAAGACTAGGCACTCATATAAATGGTCAAAAATTTGGAAAACAGAAACTCTGAGTGCAGAAAAGAATTGCAAAATTAATAGAGGTGAGCCTGGAATATGACTGTGGTACTAGCTCAGAGGCAAGAGAGAAGAACCACATTGCTAATTCATTTCCCATTTAATTCATTAATCCCGGCTTTTACGTGGAAGCTTTCTAGAAGGACCTTGAAGAAGATTTTCTTACACATCTCCAGTGTTCTGTCTTACCAGTTTACATTACAGCTCTGCCGGGCAGGAATGCGTCTACTGCTAAGCTGTGAGCATCAGTAGCCTGGGCTGCCCTGGTTGTGTTAGCAATGCAGTCCTCCAGACGTGTGTCATTTTTACCTATCTGGCTGCGCTGATTACACTGAAATGAAGGATGAGCAAATAGAATTTCCAAGTCCATTGCTTTCTAAGATACTTGGAATGTGTTTGCAGAAGAGATACCTATTGAGGTGGCAATAGGCACGTGAGGATGCTCTCATTCTTCCTCTCTCTGAGAACCTGTCGGCACTTTCTCTAGCGATGTAGAGAGTAGGTGAGCCCAGGATAGTTTTGCTTGGGAGGTTTTTCCTAATTTCTTGTCTGTGTTCCTGCTACCCAGCACAGCAGATGGGAGAGGCTCTCACTGGAAGATTAGCCCACCAGAAGCTGAAGAGTAACCACTGCCAAAATGTCATCACTTCATTGTTATTCAGTGCTATCCACCTCTCAAAGTAGATGCCTTCTGTAGGAAACCACCTTTGGGGAGAAACCTAATTTTAATGGCTATAATACAAACATATTCAATGCAGAAATAAGACCCGACACCGCATTATGTTGTTCCTTTTCATAAATATCATTCCCTTTCAAGGCTTGCCTCTTAGCCAAAAACGAGGCGCAGCAGCTCTCCTCCGTCACTGTTTCTAAGCGAATGGCTCTTCGCTACGTAGCGCTGCGGATTTGTGAGTTTAGAAAGATCTCGGAAGTTCCAGATCATGTCTCCTTCACTCTCATCGCTGAGAGAAAAATAGGCCCATTTTCACTGGAATGATCTAGTCCAAGTTTGTCCCTTTTCAGATTAGAAAACTGAGACCCTAATACCTAATGCAAGGTTTAGAATGCAGTCCTTCGAGATGTCAGTGTGTTATTCTCTGACATCTCCTCCTCAAACTAGGTTCTGCCTGAGGAAAAAGCCCCCTGGCAGAAATACGTGGTGTGTTGCCACTTGTCCTGAAAGCCTCAGAAAACACTCCCCCAGAATAGAGCCACCTCCCTCCATAAACGAAGGCTTTTTGTTCACCTCTTGTAGCTCATTCACACAGGAACAAGTTTTTTTCCCCACAATCACAGGTTAGCAAAGCCTGGCTCCTGGGAGCATTATTTCAATTCAAAACTCAGGTTTCTATAAGGAAGAGAGTCAGAATTCAACCAAGAGGTGACCTCAGTAATTTGAAAACCTAATCAAAAGGACTCCTTCCAAAGTGCTTTGCTCCAAGTTGCTTTCCTTTAACCTGGGACATCTGTCACTCCTATGCATGAAGTCACCCACCTGTGCAGCTCTTTTAAATCACTAGCATATACCATTTTCAGATAAGCAGAGACTATGCACTGCTAGGGGCTTGAATTCAACATCAAAAGCTCACGTCTCCCCACCAGGCTTTAACAGGAGCACAGTAGCCACTAACAGCTCGCCTTTATTGCTCTCCAGAAGTGACTAACTCTCTGTGGAGGTCACCAGGATCAGAAGGCACAGAATCAGTCTCCCCTCCCATGGTTGACAACCTTCTCCCACCCCTGGACTCCTGTGGTCCTCAAATCACACTTCAGTTTTAACACTTAGAAAAACGATTTGCAATTCCTTCTTTGCATGGACACATTTTTTCACGTGGATATAGGACCCAAATCCAGATTTCTTGTTATCTACGATTCTCATAAAGGTGATCAAGTAAAAATGTTACTCTCAATTCTGCGGTGAGTGTCCAGTTTTCCCACTTTTGTCTATCATGACTGCAGCAAAATTTGGGTGCATGGAAAACCACGTGTAGATCAGTGGGACCCCGGGGCTACATAAGGCATCACAGTGTGTCGAAAGAGAGTGACAGCGTGAGATGTCTTTCTAACATTTGTAAGAATCGTTTGTCTCGGCTTTCCATGAGGTCATCACCACTCTCTAGCTTGTGTCACATCTGGCGATGGTTCAAGGGAACTTCAAGTTTCCACTTGTGGGGGTTTGCCTGTCAGTTTGAAACCCAGAATAATCTGGAGATTCTCCTTTAAAAGCTAATCCAAATTCACTACATTTTGAAGTAGTGTAACTCTTGGTACAAAATTGCGTTTAAAACAATTGCTGGTCTCTTGGTCACGGGTCTCACTTACCATGGCTTTGATGAATCTTCTACATGATCAGGGAAGATGGAGGGATGACAATTCCTCCCCCATTTTCAGTCCCTGCCAGGTTGGCAGTGGTCACCATTTTCCCTGGGCAGCCCCTGCTCCCAAGATCACCTGCAGTCATCAGGGAACATCGTGAACACACGTTTCACCTGCTGGCCATTGTGAGCCGATTCCTCAAACTGCACGGTGTCTGAAGGTCCGGAGGTGACCTCTCAGCATTTCAGGAAAGCAGCTAGATCATGCGAGTTAAGCCACACACAGTACAGCACTGGGTCAGAACGTGGACTGGACATACATGCTGGGGCAACTGCTGAGATGGGGAAGGAACACGGCGAAAGCACAGAAGGGAGCTTTCTCAGAAGGAGGTAAGAAACGCGTCAAGACGTGTGCGGTGCAGTAAATGGAGAAGGGGTGGGTGATATTGATACAGACCAAGGTTCTTGGCCTTCCCTACTCAATGGAAATTGACTAGAGGCCAGACAAGAAATTCAGGCAATGCTTTATTGGGGCGCCCGCTGCGGCAGCGGGGAGCAAGAAACAATTTCCCCTGCTCACTCCCCGAGTGGCGGGGCGAGCTGGCTCCTTATAAGGGATGGGGCTAGGGGCTCGTCCAGGGCTCAGGCCAGACCAGGGGCTTAGGTGGTTTGCCCACCGCTTTGGTGGCGCTGAGTGCAGGCGGCGTGTACTGTACCCTGCTTTTGCTTCCGACACCCTGTTTTTGCTCCCGCCTCTTCAGAAGTGGCAGTTGGGTTTTTTTGTCTTTCTGTATCTTTCTGTCCAGAATTTGCCCCACTGCACATGCACGCAGTTATTTTTAGTCCCTTATAGTTTCTTTGTATTTTGTTGCTCAAGGAGACCTTTGTCCAGGTGCAAGCATTGCAGCACTGCAGCAAAGGGTCCCAGGTCCCAGCCTGTCTCAGTATGGATCTGAAGAAAAATTTCCCAAAGTAGGGAAATCCTGTTGGGTTGAGTAACATGAAGAGAAACTTGGCCTTGAAAAGGGTGCTGTCTGCAATCCTATGTTTCTTATGCTTTGTTAGTAGAAAAAGAAATTATCGAATAAGTAAAATTAGGCAAACATTTTTGTCAGCAGAAAAATACATGTCTCAGTCAGCAAGACACGCAAAGACACAGGAATAGTAAGGAGGAAGAAACTGCCGAGCTGTGGCATGTTGCAAAGAGGAACTGGAATGGGGTTTGGTAGGGGATTTGTACAGTGAACACGGAGTGAAGGTACGGGGCAGGGTGTGAACAGTGGCCCACGGGACTCACTGAGCCTATGCACCAGGAGGCAACTTGACCTTCTACCTCTCCAGGGGTCCTCGAGGGCATGCTTGCCACTCCCACAAATGATTCAAATCTTCAAAGACCCTCAATGACTCTACTATCTGCCTGATGCCCCCTGAGGGAGGAACAGCAGAGCTCCTTTCCAGGAAGCCTCCAGAGCTGGCCTGAGGTTGCCAGAAAGGCAGCCTGCTACCTGGCGTCCTGCGCTTTCTCCCCCTTCCTTCATACAGAGACTTGGAGCTTCCCGTACCCAAGAGGACTCCAGCAACATGAACCGTCCTTGTTTTTTTGTTTTAATTTTTAAAAAAAATTTTTTATTGAGGTATGGTGGATGTACAATATTTTATGTTACAGGTGCACAATGTTGCACAATATTTTAAACTTATACTTCATTTATAGTTACTATAAAATATGGCTATATTCCTTGTATTGTACAGTATATCCTTGTAGCTTATTTATTTTAAACATGGTAGTTTATACCTTTTAATCCCTTACCCTTATCTTGGTTTCTGTGCCAAAAGACTCATTGCTTTCTCAACCCATTTCTCATTATCTAACGAAGTAAGGAAATAAAATAGCAAACCCAGCTGCACCAAAGAATAAAAACCTGACAAGTGATTTCACTCTCAGACGTATTTTCTGATATTGTAAGAGCCTCTCCACATGCTGGCCACATCCGAGGCTAGTGAGGGATCTGTATTCGAGGCAGCACATCAGTTAGAGTGATGATATTTTCAGTCACCTGTAATTGCTAAGCCTGGAGATGAAGAGGGTACCTGGTCCCACACCTGGCGGGTCACATGGCTGACAATGGTCTACATCTGTCCTTTGCGGTGGTCACATTTTTACTTTAGGAAAGCACTCCGCTCTACTAGAATGTGAATCTTCAAGGTAATGACTTTCTCCCTTTTTGTTTCTCTTAGGGCAACGCCTGCCTTAAGCATGGTGGAATAAGAGTGCTCAAGATGGAACTTTCTAGACCTTGGAATTATTGCATGGAAAATTATCTCCTCAAGCCATCACCCCATTAGGGTCACGCACTGAGCAGTCACTTTGCCTTCAGCAGATGATGCCCGGGCAAACATGTCAGTCAAGAGGGATAAATCCTAATCCACTCACAACTATTATCTATCATGCTTGCCTTAGGTTCTCACAATCGTTGGCCAGGCTATGTTTGGGAGTATTTCTTAGTTTCTTAGTTTACATATATTTTCATAAATATTATTTGAGCTGATCTTCACAACAACCCAAGAGACAAGTCGATATGATTTCCCCCTTGCTGGTGAGAAATCTCATACTCAAAGGGTAATAAAGTTAGAATGTGGCAGCCAGGGTTAGCACCCAGGTCTCGTATGCCCTTTCCATCTACGTTATCTACAGCTAAGTGTAGAAAAATGTAGAAGGAAAGAGAAAGGAACAAGGGGGCCCATGGGGGAGGGGAGAAAGACCAGCCAGGATGCTGAGGAAGTGGTGGGGTAGGGTGAACCTGCAGTTGGGGGGAGGGGAGGGAGGGGGAGGGGGGCTGAGCCAGGGATGAGGGAAGGAGCAGTGGCTAACACGAGGAGCCACGTGAAAGACCACCGGGGACCACAGCGTAAGTCACCAAGAGAACTTGCGGAAAAGCTTCTGTGGTATTTGGGGCTTGAAGGAACGTGGTATCAGAAAGAGCGCCCTGGACTGGGCATAAGAGAACTCCCATTGGCTGGGCTCTGCAGAAACAACCCCGGGCAGGTGACTTAACCACCCTGGCCCCGGTGTACTCAGGTATAAACAGAGGACTTAACTCAGATCCCCTCTGATGTCCTGGGAGGTCTCCAACAGCTGTGACCACGATGCATGTATGAGGTGAGAAGGAGGGAGGCGGGAGCTGAGAGCAGCGGAGGGTGATACGGCCCCAAGTTAATCTACTCCAGTTCCTTATTTCAGGGTTTGTTTTGAGCCATTCTGGGCAGAGCTAGACTCTGGTCTTCGCGACCTGGGTACGAGATCCCAGTGACAGCGCTTGAATGATATCTGTGATGAGAAAGGGTGCTTTGACCAAAGGGACTAAATTTAAACCATTTCCTCAAAATGGAGTGTCTTTATTGGCATCTTGCAGATGCCTCAAGGAGCAGGACAGGATAAAAGGAATTCTGAGCACATGAATTAGGAGCCGCCCTGATGCCCTGGGGAATTTGTCCCTCTAGGGCTGTGCCTTGGGGCCGAGACACTCAACATCCATCCAGCCTTCCATCAGCCACCTTTGACCAACACTAAAAGCCCGTTCCGGAGAAGGGAGTGAGAATAATTTCTCTCCTATTAGTCAGTCCTCCCTCCTTCCCAAATGTGGTGCTAGCCATTGGGACTTGTAATTGCAGACATCACCCAAGGACTATGGATATAAATTTCACAAAGGGCAAGACCTTCCATTATGAGTGGGAAGATGGCTTTAATTAAGAAAAAAAAAAATCAATATATTGTTTCCAATCATTAGAATCCCATGTCAGTGGCAAAAATCAATCCTTTTCATATGAAAATGCTTACATTCACACTCGGATGTTATATTACACATGAATCATTGAGGAAGGCGGGGAGGGGGTCAGCCCGAGGCCCAGGACGGCCTTTGCAGAGAGTCAGGGACTTTTTTGGACAACTGTGAACAAAGAAATTCTACCCAACACCACCGAGATTTGAAATTCTGTGCGGTGGAATCTCATCTTGACAGATTCTCTCCTCATTCTTTCAAATCCTCAAACGAAAGCAAAACGAAAAAGAAAAGCTGAAATCCCATTTTAAAGAGTGGGAGCGTTTTTGTTTGGCAGTCATCTCTCTCCCTCTGCCATGATGGTCAATTTTCACCACCGGGTTCAACCAACAAGCACCAGGGGATTCTAATGTTCCAAAAGGGCTCCATTTTAAAAAAGATAATTTATCTGTGCATGCAAGAAAATGCCCTTGATTTTAATCATCAGCAGGATTTGATGGTCTCCTCTGGTTCCCTGGGAAGTAGCAGCAAATGGAGACAGGGCCGATCTGCCTGGAGAGCATCACGTGTTACTGAAATAGACTCGGCAGCATGCAATTCCCAGAGGGGCTATTCTATTTCCCATACAACGTAATAATGATCTTATGAAGAAATTTTACTTTTATGGAAACTGTTTATTTCTAAGAACATTCAAATTTCAGGCTAAGTGTGAAGCTTCCCTAATAAATAAAAGAAAACAAGGGTCCTAATTAAAAACATTGTTTAAGGAGACACTTGTGAGATAAAAGAAAATCTCACTTTATAAGGAAAACTTAATTATGTATATTGCTGAAACGCACAGCAGATTATTCAAGCCAATTTCCCAGACTCCTTGCTCCTTGTCATTATTTATGCTCTTGAAGCCCAATTCTTCTGGGTCCCGTTTCCCTTCACTCCGGTTCAGCAGTTGCTTCCTTTGAAGTCAGTGCGAACCAGATGCCCAAAGGGGAGAGAGATGCCTGAAGAATATCTAGCCTATTTGCTTTTCCTTCTCATGTTGCTGGGTTAGAAAATGATGGAACCGTCTTGCTGTCTGTCAAGGGCTGCCCAGTTTGATTTCCTGTCCATGTGGACAGAGCAGACATGCTTGGATACTGCCTGGGCACTCATCAATTAGGGCCAGGAAAATGTTTTTATTAGCATTTGAGGACATCATGGGGCTGGTTTCAGAAGCTCATCTATTTACCACTTCCTGAGTTTTTTCCTGCCTCTGGGAACTAGACGCTACCCAAGTTATTCCTTGCTGCGAGCGTGAGCCTGGAGTCAGCCTGGCTGGCTTCGCATGCCCTTGTTGTCCCATTCTGTGACCGTGGGAAGTGACTTTACCTTCCTGTGCTTCACTGCTTCTTATACAACTGGGGATAATCCTAGTACCCATCGGATAGGGGCTTTTTGGTATTAGGTCATCAAATTCATGCAAAAATCCTTTCTCAGGTAGGTACTAATATTATCCCCATGTGACAGAGAAGGAAACTGTGGCTCAGGGAGGAGAGTTGCCCAACACGGAGCCTACAGGAGGGTCTATGAATTTGATGACACGAAGTATAGCGCCATCTACATAGGGAGGGCACAATGCATGTTAACACGTGTCATAATAGTTCACATCACCCCAGTGACATTTTAAAATAGTGAACAGAGGGGAATTCCCTGGTGGTCCAGTGGTTAAGAATTTGCACTTTCACTGCTGAGGGCCCGGGTTCAATCCCTGGTCGGGGAACTAAGATCCTGCAAGTTGGGTGGCCCGGATAAAAATACAAAATGATATAAAATAAAATAGCGAACAGAAAAGTGACTACAGGTAAGACTCTGGGGAACACCACGAATCAGGGGACAGGTTGAAAAAGAGGGAAGAGAGTTCTCAGTCATAAGGACACACCAAGCAGCATTTAGCGTTTGTTTACTGTGCCCCCAGGCACTGTGCTGAGGGCGTGGCTTGTTTTCACCCACTTCATCTTTATAACAACACCGGGAGGCAGGGAAGCATTGTACACCCCCCCCACCCCACCCCCCACCCCGTTCATCGATGAGAAGACTGAGGCATAGAAGTTTGGGAAATTTCCCAAGGGAGCCCATTTCCTTAAGCATCACAATCTGTGGTCCAAAGGGCTAGAGGGTGAGGCGGAGAACGAGAGACAGCAAGCATCATAAGACCAAGGAGGCGGCCGCACTTATTCTTGCCTCCTTCTACTAACTTCCGGTTTTGTTTGTTCTTCTTTCATATGATATCGCTCATATGTGGAATCTAAAAATAAATCGTACGAATGAACATATTTACAAAACAGAAAAAGAGTCACAGATGTAGAAAAACCTATGGTTACCGTGGGGAAGGCAGGGGGGAGGGATAAATTGGGAGACTGGGACTGATATATACACACTACTATATATCAAATAGATAACTACTATGGACCTACGCTATAGCACAGGGAACTCTACTCAATGCTCTGTAATGACCTATATGGGAAAATAATCTAAAAAAGATTGGATATATGTATATGTATAACTGATTCACTTTGTTGTACAGCAGAAACTAACACAACATTGTAAAGCAACTATACTTGAGTAAAAGTTAAAAAAAAAAAAAAAAAAGACCAAGGAGAGAGCCAGCGGTTGCAAGGCCTGAGCATTCTCGGAAGCTGCTTAACAACTTCAATCTGGAAAAAAAAAAAAAGGCTTCCAGAAGGCTTTTGCATGATACTAGGGAAAGGTTTGACCATCTTTCAACTCTGAACTCAAAAAGAAGAATTTATTCCAGAATATTTGGATGTCACCACTAATTTTAAACTTTCTTTTCCTTTTGAGGGGTTGGTGGAGGGGAGTAATCAAAACATTTCTTGAATTAGAAAAAGCTTAAAATAAAGGAGGGAGATCAAGATTTCATTGTTATGTATTTTTTTGTTTGTTTTGCAAAACGTGTACCCAGTTAAATGCAGTTGGGCAGTTCTGAGAAGAAATTAATAAACGGGGTGGAGGAGATGGGGAGACAGAGGGAAGAAAGTGTTCCCAAGCTGAGGTTTTGTTTGCCAAGTTTCAACAAAGAACAAAGCTTAGCTCTGAAGGAGAAGCTCTTGGGAGACAGAGTTTAGAATAGTAATACAAAGAGAAACCCCAAACGGGTGAGCTGGGGAGACGTTTCTCGAAGGCAGCTCATCCTCAACAGGTGCTGGCAACATCTGTAACAAGACTATCCATGATAAAAAGCTTCTCATACCTTAATCCACATTACACTACATTCACAAACACATCACCATCTTCCTCCCCCTGAGACGCAGGAATAAATAATATGCTATTAAACTCACATCTCTGCTTTCCGCCTCTAAGAACATTCAAAGTAAAAAGAAAAAAGGTAGGTTCCGCCACTGCCTAATACCCAGGGGAACGCAGATTGTAAACATAGAGATACATCCGGGGTGAGCCCATAGAAGAAGGCCTTGAATAAACAACCCATCTATTAAGAAACCTGAAGATGCAGTCAGTGGGTCCTAGGAAAGATACAGATAATGGAGGAATCTAAATTTAATTCCAATGTTGTTACTATGATACAAGTGCCCATGTTTGGAAAATAGAATTGATTTCCTCCAGAGACGCATGATGACAACATCAGAGCCTTCATTATGCATCCATCCATCCACCCACTCATTCATTTGTCCTACGACAAACATCCATTAACCATTTACAATGTGCCAGGCTCAAAAGTACAGAAATCCAAAATCTAGAAAAACTCAAGGAGACACTACGTGTCACTGTGTGTGACAAAGGTGAGTAGGAATTGGATATTCTCGTCTTCTCACCTTAATCTACCCACCGTTAGTATGGGTCTACTGTAGAATTCAGTTAACCCAGTTCACGGTGTATCTGAAGGCAGAGCTTGGTAACTTAGTACATAACCACTCTTCATAGAAATATCATGAGGTGCTTGGGTTTCATGGTGCTCGTTCTTTCAGTCTGTAGAAGACCAAAGCCATAAGCATGGCTTTGGCTTCCTCACCTGTACCTCACCTTTGACTCATTCATTCCTGCATCCATCAGGTGTATGTCCCTCATCTATCAAACACCAGACAGTTCTTGGTGCTGTTGGTACAAAGATGAGGGAGATGGACTCATTCCCTTGAAGGAGTTTATCACTGAGTGGACGACAAGAAGAAAGACCAGGACAGCTTCAAGAAATGCTTCGGTGAGCTCAGGAGTCTTGCACTTAATCTGAATGACAAGCAGCCACGTGGAGTGAGAGCGGAGAAAGCCGTCGTGGGTGAAGGGAGTGGTGCGAACCGTGGCGTAGATGGCGAAGGCACAGCCTGGCGTGCTTGGGAAACGGTCAGCACATGTTCAGTCAAGGCCAGGTATGCGGGTCCAGAGTGGAAGGAGGAGGACTGGGGAAGTGTGAGACGGGAAGACCCACCAGGTGGTAGTGCTGGGGGTGCTTCCTTGTCCACGGAGGTTTCCCTGCTGCAAGAGCTAGAGATTCCTTTACCTGTGACGTAATTCAAACCTAACTTTCTTGAGGATTTTTTATTAATTAATTAATTTATTTATGGCTGTGTTGGGTCTTCGTTTCTGTGGGAGGGCTTTCTCTAGTTCTGGCAAGCGGGGGCCACTCTTCATCGCGGTGCACGGGCCTCTCACTGTCGCGGCCTCTCTTGTTGCGGAGCACAGGCTCCAGACGCGCAGGCTCAGCAGTTGTGGCTCACGGGCCTAATTGCTCCGCGGCATGTGGGATCTTCCCAGACCAGGGCTCGAACCCGTGTCCCCTGCATTGGCAGGTGGATTCTCAACCACTGCGCCACCAGGGAAGCCCTCTTGAGGATTTTTAAAAAACTAATACAGATTGAGAAAGAAATGTGGAGGATCTGAGAGATAACACTTGAGATTGCTGTTTTAAAAGATTCTACAGTTTATTGACTGAATACATGGGAACATGCCAAGAAATTGCTAAAAGTAAAAAGCCTGTAATTTCAAAATAGTTGACCTAATAATTCTATTCTGCAAAAGAGAGTTTATTGTAATTTACCAAACGAACATGGATTTTTTTTTTTAATTAGAGGATCATTACCCTGCAACAAGCCATATAGAAGATGCTTTTTGAATGTTGAAGTAAAGAATATCAATAAGTGCACACGGAAGAATAAATAGAACAATGTAAATCTCATAATTTCTGTGAGAGAGAATGTGTATATATATATATACACATATATACATACATACATATATATATATACATATATACATATTCACTAGTCTATTTTTATGCTGGTACCATTTTAAGACTAATAATGCTACCCAAACTGACAAAACAAGCAGGTTACATAACTGACAAAACAAGCAGGTTACATAATCCAATTCCAATTTACAGAAAAAAAAATCTTGGATCAAACATGAGTCAAGTAAAGTTTATTTATGTATCATACACAGAAAGCGCACTTGAAGCCTCATCTCCAGGACACACATAGATGCACACATATACACAGACACACACATACATACAATACACACATCCACACAATACACACACACATACACACATGCACATACACACAAACGCATACACACACATACAGTACACACATATACACATGCAATACACACATACGCATGTATATACACATACACACATACAACACACACATACGTATACACACAATACAAACACATAAACACACGTGTACACACATACACATACACACAGATATACACATACACACACATTTAATGATACAATGCACTTAGCATCACTTTGGGTGTTTTCATATCCAAATATACTCGACACATTTAGTCTGGGTCTATCCCATAAATAAGCATTCACAGGAGTGCCATGAAAAGTGACTCAGATTTGATTGGCTGTTTTGTTTTACTTTGCTTCCTACATGAGACTCTGCTAAGGAAGGGGCAGAAAGAGTGCTTCAGATCCATGTCTCCAGATTTCATGGGACATGCACTCTCTTGCATCTCCATTTTTTTTTTTTTTTTTTTTTTTGTGGTACGCAGGCCTCTCACTGCTGTGGCCTCTCCCGTTGCGGAGCACAGGCTCCGGACGCGCAGGCTCAGCGGCCATGGCTCACGGGCCCAGCCACTCCCTGGCATGTGGGATCTTCCCGGACCGGGGCACGAACCCGCGTCCCCTGCATCGGCAGGCGGACTCCCAACCACTGCGCCACCAGGGAAGCCCTCCATTTTTTTTAAAAAAATGCCCCTTTTGTCTTTCTCAGACATGCATCTTCTGTGTCATCAGCCAGACTGTCAGCTCCGAGCATGGATCGGGGACACGTCTCAGGACACACCAGGCCTATGACAATCACCACCCGACCAGCTGACTTCTGACCAGGTCTGCAGTCTACAACTTCACTCTTGGTGAACCGAAGACAGTCACCTAATCTCATTCCATCTACACTGATATTGCTACTGCTGGCAGGCCTTTTCCAAATTACTGGACAGCTCTTCCAATGGATCGCTTGCTTAGGTGACCGGAGGGAACATTTTGATCAACCTCAGACCTACCAGAGGATGATGGCTCTGGCTTTTTCACAAAGGCGGGAGACCAGAGATACTGACTCAAAATTTCCAAGTGACAATCACATTTGCTTGGTTTCAGGAACATCTCAGGGTCATTTGTATTAGACCTGAGTGTCGCTTTCAAAAAAAAAAAATAAGTACGACATCCTAGGCTCAAACCTCGACTCTCCAAATAGCATCTCTAGAGGTGGAGCTCCAGAATCTGGATGTATACAACGTTTTCCAGGAGGTTGACTCGTTCACTGAAGTTTGAGGGCAACTACCTCATGCCTTCAAGAGAATGTTGTTCTAGACAGAAGGACAGATCCATTTTCTGAAGAGAATGGTATCCTCAGAGAAGCACCCAGTTCTCCCAGACGGTTACCATTCAATCTCTTAGATCCCAAAGCTGAATATTTCCCCTCCTCTGACCATTTTGAAATTGTACCCCATTGTTTATCTTTCATCCAAATGATCCTCAACTTTTCAGTAATTACCAGTGCGTTTCCAAGGTGACAGGATGTTTCTGAGGTTTAATTCATGAAGGCTTGGAGAGCATCTGGAGAAGTTTTGTATCAGCATTCAGTATTATTATTTATTTGTAATGCAATTTGAGAACTTTCTCTCCATAATGGGCAAAAATGACGAGTATCCGTTTCATTCCTCAGGGTACTGAGGAGTAAAGATCTGGCTATAGGAAAGCAGGGAATTAGCCCCATCTTTGCTATAATAACCACCAGCCTGGAGATGAAATAAGAATATGTTAGCTGCAGGTGGAAGGTTATCTGAAGCCCCTAAATGGGGCAGCTGCTGATACACTCATAGCTGGTATAAGCAGAAAACCAGACACTCAAACCCCTCCCCCATTTCCCTTTAAGACATCAGCACAAAAGCCCAGAAACGCCCAGTGTGTGAAGATGTCAGTGACAATAAATATTTTTTTCAGTTAATGGGCTTCAAGAATACAGAGATTTTTAACGTTAAGACAATTACCTAATTTCAACTCCCCACTTGCTAATTTACTAATTCATTAACTCTAGGAAACGGCCATCCTGCAAGATGCTGGCCTCCCGACAATGGAGTTGGTCTTGGCAAGGATTTATTTCCAACAACACCAGGGACAAAAAGCAAGAGATATTTTTGAAGCATAATAAAAAATGGATTAAAGGGAATAGAAATAATTTATCATGTGCAGATGTGCAGAAAGAAAAGATAGTGGCTCTGCAGTGCGGTTTTATAAAAACAAAACTATGGTGAAGGCGTCTCATCCAATCACCCATTTGTGAACACAGGGCTCTAGGTGTCTGATGAGCTATCAGGTGTATTAGCTTTCATAAAAACTACATCATCAAAGGAATAGTCAGTAAATTTCCCCTCTTCTGACTAACCCATCTAGCAACCTTGATGAGAAGAGAAAGCAAAAAAAAAAAAAAAAAAAAAAAAAATCTAGCAGGTTCTTTGTTGAAATCCAAAGGCTGTGTGCGTGTCAGTGCCTCTCTAAGGAGGTTCACAGCTGCCGAAGGACTTGAAGGTCCTCTACCATTCTGCTCTGTAAGAAAGGATGAAAGAGATAAATCCAAGAAAGGAAGGAAATATGAATTGAGGTATGACTTGCAGCTTCTAGAATATGCCAAGGAGGAGAGCACTTCCAGAAAATACTTAGGGGTACTTTTCTGCATCTCAGAAGGATATGAATTACCAGTGAGTCCCACTTTCGTAAAGGGCTAACATATTTTATTCAGGGCATTTACTTAAAAAAAAAACACAAGAAAAAGTGTCGTGGTTTTCAGAAAGATTTACAATCAAAATACCTATTTTGTGCTTGTCACACTCTTAAAGGTGCCCTTTGATGAGTAATTTATTAATCTTTTTCTTTCAAGTTAGTGCTTTTTCTGTCTTGTTCAAAAAATATTTTCATACCTTAAGATCATGAAAATATCCTTCCATAAAACCTCCCAAGATAACTTCTAAAAGCTCTACTCTTTTGGCTTTTACGCTTTGGTCAAGACTCCATTTGGAACTGATTTTTTTCCACTACAGATATTTGTTTGTCCCAGAGGTTTTTTTTTTTTTTTCCAGTACGCGGGCCTCTCACTGTTGTGGCCTCTCCTGTTGCGGAGCACAGGCTCCGGACGCGCAGGCTCAGCGGCCATGGCTCACGGGCCCAGCCGCTTCGCGGCATGTGGCATCTTCCCACACCAGGGCACGAACCCGTGTCCCCTGCATCGGCAGGTGGACTGTCAACCACTGCGCCACCAGGGAAGCCCTGTCCCAGAGCTTTTTAATTACAAGACTGTCCTTTCTCCACTACTCTGAAAGGTTACCTCTGCTATACAGCAAGTCTCTGTCTGTATATGGATCTGTCTCTGGATTTTCTCTTCTGTTCCACGAATCTGTATTCTTATCCTTGCACCAACACCATGTTGCCCTGTGCTTTGGTTTCCGAGGTGCCTTGATAGCTGGTAGAGCAAGTCCTCCTTCTTCTCCTCTCCCTCCTCCTCCTTCATCATCATCTTCTTCTTCAGGAATATCTCGGCTATGTCAGTTTGCCTTTGCTTTTCCACATAAATGTTATAATAAGTTCACCAAATTCCATTAAAAAAGAGAAAATAAACTATTGATATTTTAACTGGAATTGTATTACACTATAGAACAATTTGGGGAAGAATTTAAGTCTTTGCAATATTAATCTTCTAATACATGAGTACTCTCTGTGTATTCATTTAGACTTTCTCTAATTTTTCTCAATTATGTGTTATGATTTTCTATGTGGAGGTACCGTACATTTTTGTTTACATATATTCCCGTGTCTTAAATAATTTGGGGGATAATTTTTGATAATATTGTAAAAGCAGTACATATACACAGAAAAATATATGTTATATATTCAGGACATATTTTTTTGAAAATGTAAATAAAATCAAAGAGACAAAAAGCCCAGTAGGAAAGTAGCCAAGAAATTGGAAGAGTCCTTCATAGAAGAAGATACCCAAATGGTGAATAAAATCATAGAAGGCCCTCCATCTCTTCAGTCACCAGGGAAATGCAAATTAAAACCACAATGAAACTAATAAGAAATTGACAAAATTAAAAAGATTGACAATGGCAAATGTTGGCAAGAATGTGAAGCAAAGGAGAACTTTCATAGACTACAGGTGGGAGTGTCAAGCTGCTTTGGGAAACAGTTTGATACTTTTTATTAAAGTTGGTGATATCCCCTGTGACCAAACAATTCTAACCTAGAATCTGCTAGACAAACATGTGTATTTTTTCTCCAGAATTCATACGCAGGAACATTCACAGGAACATTCTTGATAATAATCAGATACTGGAAGGAGCTTAAATGTCTATGGCCAGAAGAATACTAAATAAATTGTGGAAAGTTCATTCAATGGAATATCATGGCAGAATTAAAACCAACAACGTCCAAGTACACATAAAAGCCAGGTAAATCTCACAAATGTAATGTTGATTGTAAGAACCAGGCAGAAAATAATAAAAATTACATGATTCTATTTATGCCAAATGTATATCCAATTTAAAAACAGGCAAACATCATAAAGAAATGCAAGGTGCTAAATACCACAGAAATTAGTCTTGAAAAAGAAGGGACATGTGATGGGGAAAGAGAACCAGAGGGCTTCCAGGGTGTTGGGGAATGGACTTTTGCTGAACTGTGTGATGATTACAACTGTGTGATGATTGTTTTTATAATCTTTGAGTAAGACATAGATTTTCTGTTTTTCATAATTTTCTATATGTGGCTACATTACAAAATGCTGACAGTAAATAAGATTTTTACAATTTAAAAAGCTTAGAAAATCACAAACACACACACACACACACACACACACACACACACACAGTACCTGATTCTTCAGAGTTTGAGGATTGTGTCTGTAGGCGTGTAATGCAACATGGAGGTTATATGCTGGCTCATGAGTATTTCAAATCTTCAATTGCTAATTTACCAATTCAATAACTTGAATAAAGCTACAGAATTAGAGAGTGTCGACTGAAAAAAAAAAGGCACAACCTAAAAGTTGGGAATTATGTTTTATTTGGGTGGATGTTCTGAGGACTCAAGCTAGGGAGGTGCCTCTCAGATTCCCTCTGAGGAACTGCTCTGAAGAGGTAGGTAGGACCCAGGATATATAGGAGTTTTGAAACAAAACCCAAGTATTCGAACATCAAAAGATAACCGTTAATTTAAAACAAAAAAAAAGGAAATCTCAAGTTAATACATGTAGCACTTTTCTATATATGGGAAGATGCAAGAGTCTGAGCTCATTGAAATCATTCCTTTGATAGGCACCTTAGCTCTCTAGAGCAGGTATCCTGCTTTTCTCCATCCTGAATCCCCTCAGGGTGCACAGTCGGGGGTGGCTGCAGTGGCTGATGGCCACAACAGCCTTTGATTACTGATATGGTGGGCAATATTTTTCATCCAGCAGTGTGTTTTTGAGGTCACTGCTGTAGGTGACGGGATGAGGGCAAATCCTTGGGAACTCTTCTCCCAGAATTGTCCACCCAAATGATGGGGGCAGGAGCATGTATCTGTCACTGCTCACTAACCTTTGACTGAGGATGGTGCCAGGAGGAAGTGAACCCCAGGCTGTTCATGTATAATAGGCAGTGTGACCCCCAGCAGGGGTTGGAGGAGCCCAGGGGACAGAAAGGAAGAAGGAAGCCTATGCCTGAGGCTAAGGCTGCTGGCGGGAAGTGAGTGAAAGCCTTACTGCCTGTCCACCCTGAGATGGCTAAAATCAGAGGTGAGCTTGTGAGTCATGGAACCAGAAGCACCAGGAGCACTTGAACACATGGATTTGTTCTAGGAAAGTTCTAGAAGGTTCTAGAAAAATGTTAGAGAAAAGATGACTAAACAGTCATGATTTACTTGTGTGGCTAATTATTACCAACCCAGCTACAAAAATAAAATCAGCTTGAAGTTTCTGTTTCCTTCAGGCTCCAGACATTTTATAATCCTGTGATGAATCATAGTACTAATAATAAACTATTTGAGACTTAAGAGTTGCTTTTATTTTTCTTTCAACTCATAGCAAATTATTAAATTTGAAATAAAAAATAAAAGGCTTAAAAAAACAGTCAGTATGTAGAAACATTAAGAAAATGAGGTACTTCCCCTGTTGAAAAGCCCTTTAGCACCAAACAACAATGTGTAGATCTTGTAAGTGTAGGGGAGGAAAAGAAAAATTTTTTCCTCTATCCTCTTATATTTAGTATCTGGGGCCTGCAAATTAAACTTACAAAAGATAGATTCACAGGAGAAAAGGCATAAAAATTTTATCTGATGTTAATATTTTAATGTTACATGCATGGAAACCTTCATAAAAAAGAAGTGAAGTCCCAGAGAAGGAGTTAGACCTGGGGGCTTATACATCATTTTCACAAAGGGCAATAAATTTGTAGAGGAGTGACAAGGGAAAGGAAAAGGGGATTGGCTTCTAGGAGCAGTAAATTGTGGGAAAGTAAATATATGGGAAACTAAAGGAAGATAAGGATTCTGTTAGTAAGGTTCTTTTGTGTGAACCCATCTCAGTGCTGACTTTTTGTTTCTTGTGATAGTGGATGTTTCTCCTCCTCCTGGTATGGGAGGGAAGGGAGGAGATCTTCTCAAAGAGTTATTTATGTCCCAACTTTTAGGCAGATGGCAGAGGGCAGAGAGCTCTTTCTGAGTTTGCTGCTTCTTAATTGCCTTCAGGTCAAAACAATCCTTATGCCAAAGTGGCAGATTTGAGGGTGGCATATTCTCATGCCCTTCATAGGTAAAGCCCACTCTCCATGCATTGTTTCTTGTCTTCCTTCTCATCACAAGTTAGGGCAATTTTGCCAGAGGACACTTTAAACTTTGAGTGTGGCTATTTTTCAAATCTCTGCACCAGTAACACCCAGTTCAGTACCCTGTCCTCTTCCACAGGCTGAGCAGGAGAGGAAGAAAGCATTCACTGTTTAGGGGATGTTCTCCTTCAAGTTCATGCTTGTCAGGGTTTCCCCAGTCATGCCTTCCTGATATCCCCTTAGCCTCCTAATGTGTTCCCAACTGCCTTCATCAGTAAGAGCCAGTGCTGAACTATGATTCTCCTTTAGGAGATAATACCTGCCTTCCTTCCATTGCCAACGGTTCCGCTTGCCAGAGGGCCAAGCTGATAATCTCGTTCAAACTAACTTATTTAAGGCTGGCCATGGCAAATCAGGTCTCCTTCCAAAGTAGTGTCCATATTTTAACATGAATGTTGGTGTTGTAATCCCTAATAAGAAATAATACAGAAATTGCTGGAACTGTGGCAGGACCAAAGGGGGAGATTGCAAGGGTCATGAAAGATTTTGCCTCCACTGCCCACCCCTGAGATAAGCCTTCCCTGGGCCAAGAGTTTTGCTCCCAAATGCCCCTCCCACTGGGAACCTTATTCTTCTCCTTTGTTCTTTAGCTCAGTTAGGATCGTCATCACCAAGCCAGTTCTCAACCCAGGAACCATGACATCAATCTCCACTCTTTCCCTTCCCTAACCCTTCCCCATGCCAATCCTGCCAGCTCTCCTGCCTAGGCGCCTTGTCCAGTCATACTTTTCTCTCTTTCAGCTACTCCAACTCAGGCTTCCAGAGAGGTCTTCAGGTAACTTGTACCTGATCAGGATGCCGTCCGCTTACGATCCTTCAATGTCTCCCCGTTGCCCTTAAAGTCTTCATTCCCTTTCATGTGACCCATCTGCCTGTCAACCCCATCTTTGGCCACCCTCTCCTTACCTTGGAGACTACATCATGCTCCCTCCTGGCTCCAGGATTTCACACGTATTCTTTCTTCCGCGTAGAAGATTTCTTTTCCGTCCCCTTCTCCTGAATATACTCAAAGCTTATCCTGGAATTCCAGCATGAGCTTCACTTCTCTCAGAAGCTTTCCTTGACCCTCACCAACTCAGATTTGGCCAGATGTCAGCCCTGCACCATCCCCTTGCCCTGCCAGGTTAGTCTCCTGTGGCTACTGTAAAATTGACCACAAACTGGGTGGCCTCAGACAATTGGAATGTATTCCCTTTCATTTCTGAAGGCCAGAAGTCCAAACTCAGTGTTGGTGGGTGGCGCTCCCTCCAGAGGCGCTAAGGGGAGGACCTGGCCCTTGTTTCCTTCAGCATCTGGTGTCCAGCGGTGCTCCTTGGCTCGTGGCTACATCCCCATGTTCCACCTTCACATCACCTTCTTACTTATAGGGATATTTGTGATGACATTTAGGGCCCACCTAGAGAATCCAAGATTATCTCCTTATCACAAGAGCCTTAAGGCAATCACATCTGCAAAAGACCTTCTTTTCCAAATAAGGTAACACTCACTTGTTCCAGGGATTTGATATGGTTACATGGGTGCAAAGCATTTTCAACCTAACACATCAGCACTACTCTAAGTGACCCCATCATTGCACTTCTTATTTTTCCCTTGTTTAATTAGTTCCCATCTTATAGACTCATCAAGCTTGTTTGCCTCTGATCCACAATTGAAAAGAGCAGTTCAGATCTCTTCAGACAGCCAAGTTCACTAAATATTTAATTTTCGCAGCCTCCCGAAACAGATCCTCTGCATGGTCCACCTTCATGGTCAACATCCAAGTATCTGCCCTCCTAACAGATTCTTCCCAGGATGGAGGCTAGAGGGAATTCCCTCACCAGTTCAGGAAGATTCTGACCCAGCAGATGATCCCTCCTGAACAACCAGTCAGAGCAGGGAAGGTCTTCATACCTAACAGGGTGGACTTGACCTAGCCCAACTTGCTGCTTCTCCTGAAGAACCTCCCCAGGGAGTTGGCATCCCTCCTGAAGACCATTATGCAAAAGAGCACAGGTCTGACAGCACAGACCCTCGAGGACCACAGGCCGGAGTGGGTTCTTTGCATCCCCACTGGGGCCAGTGGTGGCCTCGTAGTCCTGGGCTTTGGTAGGAGGGGTCCCATAGACTTACTGCTGTGCTTGCCATTGCTGGCCTCACCCAGGGCATCTGATCTGTCCTCCCTCTCTCAAAATTTTCCAGGTCCATCACCTCACCCCTCAATGTCCTCACCAGCAGACAAAATCCAAACTCTCTTCAGTCTCTTTAGGGACTCTTTGGGCAAAAATAATTTCAGTCTTAAATTCAAGTGTTTATTCCAAGGCTTGCTTCCTTCTTTTCACACCTCAGCTAAGCAGCCAGTATCTTGTCTCTTTATTATTGAGGATCACCAGTTACAGGGATCCTGAGTCTGTGACATCGTTAAAAGTGTCCCTCACACTTTTAGGGACCAGAGGAGGGTGTGCCCCTGATTTGGGACACAGAGTCAGGACTTCCTACGTCCTTGTTCTAGAGTGCACAGATACCTTCAGTTGTATCCTGTAGACCCTGTAGGTTTTAGTCACATAAGATCACACGAACATAATTGTTAAGCATGCGGTCTCTGAAGTCACTCAAGGACTTGATTTGCATCTCAGGTCCATGAATAATTCATCTGTGTGATCTTGAGTACATTTCTTTAAGTCTCAGTTTCCTCATCTATGAAACGATGTAATACCCACTTGTTGTGAGTTTTGAATGAAAACACCCATACATAACAAAGAGGAATTTCTCCAAGATTCTTAGAATGCAGGAGATGTTTTGGTCCTCTCTACTGATGACAGGCTTTGCCAGATGGACATTTTCAGGGCAGTTAATGGGCAGTTCTCCCTGCTCCTCACACAGAACACCTCTGAGAGCTGCAGTCCAATAGAGTCTCCATAAAGTCGGCTTCTGAGTGGAATTTTTTTTTTCATTTGCTCAGGAATTGGAGAGCAAAACCCACCCATAAGTGTCAAGAGACACTAAGTGCTCCAGAGCTTAAAAAAATCCAACCATATTTATTAAAGACTGAGATTGCCTGCAAGGAGGAGGGACAAGCATCTTCTTTCCTTTCTGGCTGCTTGCTGAGCTAGTAAACCTGAGACCCATTCTGCTGCTGTCTGGGACGTGCAGAGGAATTGGATGAGAAATTTCTTGAGAGAGCTTGGCATGGGTCCTTGGGCATTTGGATATGCAGGTGAACATTGTTAACAGATAAACTACATATTGAAATATTGAAGACTTTATTTGAGCAAAAATTGATTTGAATCAGGCAGCCCTAAAAGAAAGAGATGCCATGCATACCATCTACAATGGAGACCTCCATTCCAGCAGAAATGGAAGCTGACGAACCAGAGAGGATCCAGAGACATTTTCCACCACGACTGTGCCAGCCATGATAAAAGATGTTACTCTATCCTACTATCACTGCCTGCTCTTCCACCTCTCACCTTTGACAGGAAATAAGGGAGAGGTGGGTGCATATCTCAAGGCAGACTGGGTGCTGGAGTGGGAGGAGGGAGGAGAGAGCAGACAAGGCACCTCCTCACTCCACAGACCCCCGGCCTCCCACCAAACCTACACCACGGGAAGGGGAGGTGCTGAGATTTAAGTTGAATTTGAGGTTGGCATATTAAGCTGGATAGGTTTTATTTTTTATTTTTATTTTTTTTTACTAAATTTGTAAAATTGGAGTAAGTTATACATAACATAAAATTTGTCATTTTAACCATTTAAAAGTATATGGTTCAGTGGCAAATACATTCACATTGTTGTGCAACCATTACCAGAACTTTTTCATCATCCCAAACTGAAACTCAGTACCCATTAAAAAATTACTCCCTATTCCTTCTGCCCCCCCAGGCTCTGGTCACCTCTATTCTACTTTCTGTCTCTATGAATTTGCCTATTCTAGTACTTCATGTAAGTGAGATCATACGATATTTGTCCTTTTGTGTCTGGCTTTTTTCAGTTAGCATAATGTTTTCAAGGTTCGTCTGTGTTGGAGCATGTATCAGCATCTCATTCCTTTTTAAGGCTGAATAAACTGTATGTATATACTATATATTTTGTATCCATTCATCTTTTCATGAATATTTGGGTTATTTCCACCTTTTGGTGAGTAATGCTTTTATAAATATGGGTGTGCAAGCGTGAGTTTGAGTCCCTGTTTTCAATTATTTTGGGAATACAGCTAGGAGTAGAATTTCTGAATCCCATGGTAATTCTGTGTTTAATATTTTGAGGAAAAATCAAACTGTTTTACACAGTGGTTGCACCATTTTACATCCCTAAATGCACCAGCATTTCAATTAATCCCCCTCTTCTCCAACGCTTGTTTTCCATTTTTTGGATAATAGCCCAATGGAAACAAGACTTTCTCCTTGACCTAATTTCAGTCAGCCTCCTCTGAACTCTCTTCTTGACTAGGCCTCTTCCTTGGGTCCTATCTTCACCCTGGTGTACCTAGTCCAGTTGTAGCAAAAATCCTACTTCAGTTTAGTAAGGATGCCCCCACACTTGATATCTGATCAAGTTCCTCATCCCTCACCTTTGATGTCTATGCCCTTGACCTGCCTTCAGCAGGAACTCTGTTAGGTCGGTTTAGCAAGAATCCCTTCCCCTGATGTTTCCTCTTAGTAACATTCCATCCACTGACCCCCTCACCCTACTGATGGCTACAAGTCCCCAGCTGTCTTTTTTGTATTCAAAATCAAGCCAGCTCTCTCCCCTGTTGCAGTAGTCTTGACACTCGTCACCAAAGACCTGAATAAAGTCTTCCTTACCATTTTAACAAGTATCAGAAGAATTTTTTTCTTTAACAACAGGTGTGAAGTGGTATCTCATTGGGGTTTTGATTCACATTTCCCTAATGGTTATTGATGAGCAACTGAATGGGCTTTTGATATCTGAAAGTATTTGGAAAATATGGCATGTGCCCCAAATTTAAGGGACAGGAAAGAGATTTTTGACAGAACACAGTTAAAGTCAATATATTAAAATAAAGAGAGAGAGACAGACAGATTCATGTTTACCTCTCACCAAGGTAAGACTTCTCAACAAAAAGGTTCCCCCCCTACAAACCTCCACTCTTCTCACCTACAGGCAACCATCACATCTCTCTCCTTTCACTCTCAAAGCCCAAAGTCTCCATCTAACTGCTCCTTCCCCCTCCCCAAATTCCAGGTAATCCCTGGTTGGACCTACACTGTTTAAAGGCCAGGTTCTCTGTGGGCAAGGAAAACCTAGGCCTTTAGCACTCAACTAACCTCTTAAGACATGGACACACAACAAGAAAACTGGATGATAAGTGCGTACACAGAGACATCACTTCTTCCTGACTCCACCCCTGAACACTAATCTTATATCATTCTTTTATTTGCATCCAAACAAAAGCATCTACCCCTGGACAGCAGGATGACTAGGGGAGGCAAATCTAGTTTAACGGATGAGAAAGATGAAAGTGGCCCACCAAGAAGGCAGGGCAATGTTGGTCCTTGGAATTGCAGACCTAAGAACTCTCTCCAAAGCAAACTACTTCACAATACCCTGTGGGGTTAATGTCTATTGGCCTTTTATGAATTGTATTAATTACACTCTTAAGCTCCATGCAAATTGCAAAATCATTTTTTCCAATTGAGTTAATAAAGCCAGTCTAGTACAGGCACGCTGTCTTCAGCAGAAAATTAGCCTGGCATACTGTTTGTAGATCACAGAAATTCGGCGGAGGGATGGTGTTCCTGGGTTATGATTGCAGCGCGTGCTGGGATGCCTGCTTTGTGATTTTTCTTCTGTGTGCGTGTGATCCATTTCCTTCTGATGGAGCTGGATGTGCAGGGCACTGTCACACTTTCTGATGGTGTTTTATCCATCACTGGGGAGCTGCAAATTCATTCTCAAGGTCTCAATCCTGAGAGATGTTATTATCACTTGGGAACTTTCAGGGAAAACAAGACTATCTTTGAAAGTGGCTGGCCGCTTCTGACTGATCTCACCTCTAATAGTCTTAGTGTCCTTTCCTCATGAAACCCAGGCAGCAAAAGAGAAAGTATGTCCTCTCCCCTCCTGGCTGTCTGCAGAGGAACCCTGTAGGAACCGAAATTCCTCTGCGTTTTCTGACCTTGCGGTCTGGAAAGCAGCTGGCCTGAGCCATTCAGTAGGGCCTGTGGCCCTTTTGCTTCCCTTATATTATCAATCTTGTTGGGAGGCTTAGAAAAAGATGTCACTTCCAGGCAAAGCAATTGCAATTAGTTACCCCTCTGGGAATCACCCCCTTTTGTGTATTATGGCCACCGGTAGGTAGCTGTTACCTGTCTACTGACGGCTTGTGTGGGACAAAACCCACACACCGGTTCCTGGTGGCCTTTCCCACAAGGACAAGTCACAAGATGCAAATAGGTGGTTTGCCATGTGCGTTTTATAAGCTCCCTATTCTTTATTTCATAACCTTACGGCTATAGCCATGGTAGGAATGAACCCAATGAAGAAAATGCACATTAAAGCAAGAATGGCTGTTAATAGTTTACTGCACCCTCTCCCAGAAGAGTTACCTTTATTCAAAAAAGACTGAAAATGTTGAAATATTCCATACGAGGGTTAGCCAGAGAGGGAACCGTACTTGGGTGAGGAGATTTCAGCTTGGGCCTCTCAAGCAAGACAGCTCTGGGCCCTCTCGTCAAAGCAGGAACACGTCAGCCACCTCCGCTCGCCAGGGGTTGGGGTTTGGAAGTGGTTTTGCTGCTGTGCCGTCCCAGGCACCACGTGACTCATTGACTACACTTTCCCTCTTTCCGCCGCTTTCCGCCACGTGGATCCATCCTCTTCCATTGCCTGGAGTTTGAAGCCTCAGTTAGAATTCTTTGCTTCACTTTGGTCTGGTACTGAGCCTCACCCTGTCTCTGAAGGTGGAATTCTCAGCTCCACAACGCCCACTGCCGACTGGGGTCGCCTAGGAGGGGACTGGTTCTGTTCCCTCCATGACCCTGACCCACTGGGAAGGGCCTGTGTTCACTGAGCATGAGACTGTCTAGCTTCCCTAGAGGCTCCAGACTGCATCTGGGCTAACTTCCCAGTCCCTGGCACTGTCTATCCCCATTTATTCCTGTCCCATGTAGGTGGTCCCTGGAGGTCCCAGCATATCCAGTATCTTGAATCATCCCAAATGAATATCAAATAAGCCTTTTCAGTATGGTTCCTCAAATCATATGCAGTTGATCCAGGGACTAAATACCAATCGTTACACAAAAATTTATAATTACCATCTCATTTTATCCTGGCAACGATCTGAGTGAGGCAGATAAGTTCGGCATTACTATTCCAGGTGAGAAATAGTGATAGGTGAGCAGATGGATGTTCAACATGTCCTACTCAGAATCACACAGCCAACTCGTGATGGAGCGTTGGTCCCAGTATCTCAACTCCCCTTCTTGTCACAGTGCCAGGCTTCCCTCCTTGCCCATCAAGGTCAATTTTAATCTAGAAATGGTTCCCACAGGAGAGCATGGCAAACTGAACTCCATGCTCCACCGGCTAAACTTCCATTCTTCCAGTTTTGCAAATGGAACAGGACTTTAGGCTGCAGTTTTCAGGAAACACGGGAGATGCCCTGCTGCAGGCAATTTAGATTTGGGACCTAGAAATAAGGAGACCCTGTGGTTCCACCTTCAGCAGAGAACCCACAGGGCTCCTTGTTCTTGGTTCCTGGTGACAAATCCTACCTACTCTGGGGTGCAGCAGGCCCTGCACACTTGCCAGGCTGCACAGATGACTCCAAGGTGTCCTAAGGGAGGTGAAGCAGGGCATGTGAGGCTAGGCCAGGCAGGTACATTGAGTGTGGTGGTTTTTAAAAGGGGAGCGGCTGTCCCACAGTTGATGGGCAGAGGTCTGAGTGTGGTGGAGGCTACAAGTTTTTAAACTCCATTTCCATTCCAAGTCCCAAAATAAATGTGATTTACTTACCTTTTTTTTCCTTGGTTAACCTTGATCTTATTTTACCCAGTGCAGTTTAGACCAGGCGTCAGCAAATGTTTTTCCTAAAGGACCTGCTAGTAAATATTTTTAGCCTTTGAGGACCCTATTTACGTAACTGAAGGGTGAGGCTGTGTTCCGATAAAACTTTATTTACAAAAACAAGCCGTGGGCCAAATTTGGCCTGGGGACATGGAGTGCCAAGTCCTGGTTTAGATTGATGTTGTCTGTGCATTTTTGAAACTAAAAAAAGTTACAGCATTCATTATCAGCAGGGGGCATCCCCATAAACTCCTTCCATGCTTCCTCAAAACCATTATTCCAAGCGTAAGTGTCTCACTAGAAATGAAAGTCCACCGAGGCCCAGTAAGAAAACCTTCTTACTGAATTCAGGAATAAAATCTCTGTTTACTACTCCAGGTCCAAAATCAACTTACTGCTTGAGTAAGAGAGTGTACCTCTATTAAAGATTTGATTAATGGAGACAATTGGCATATGCAAGAATTTTGGAATGTGAGAAGCTTCACCTTTTATTGGAAAAATGCGATGGTTTTCATTCTCTGACAAAAGTAGATGCTTTATCTAAACAACCCGATAAGTAAAGACAACTATGACAAAAAAACATGTGCAATCAATACATTTTAATTAATTTTTCCAAATAAAACTGTTAGCTCTAATTCCTTCTATACTATAAATATGTTAGATCATAAATAAAATATGAATAATTCTGTATTATCAAGATTCAGATTTATTCATATTTTATGATTTAGCATATTTATGATATAGAAGGAATTGCAGCTAGTATTTATAAAATTAATTTAAAGTATATGTGCTATACATTATTATAGAATATGTGTAACTATATATAAATATATGAGGACCTCCTATCTATCTATCATCTATCTATCATCTATCTCTCTATCTGTCTATCTAATCTCTTTAGCTCTTTGTGAAAATGCTGCTTATAGGACAATACTCAGTCGATTAGGGTGTGAGGGTCTGAACACTCCTCTGCATCTTTGTCTCCTGGCTGGCAGGACCCTGGATCTTAACTTCTTTGTCGTCCCACCTTTCAGAAGTGAGGGATGTTATTAATGGGAACTTGCTGCTCAGGAAAATGGTGTTAGGCATGGAAAAAAAAAAAAAAAAGAAAGAAAGAAAAAACCGCTAGAACCTCTATGCTCAAGCAATCAGCTCCTGTGTGTCATGATAATGGGTTGACTTTCTAGGGGCTTGGATTTCTTCTGCAGGCTCAGCCTCAGCGCAATCAGGTCCAGTGGCTCTCTTGTCACACCACGCGGTCCTAGTAGCCATGTCTTCACGTACATTGTGCGGAAAGAACACATTATAGCTGCACAAGCACCATGCCCAATGTCCTTTCCTGTGTCGGACTTTAGTAAAGATATTGAAGCTAGATGCGTCAAGGCCGAAGGTCTGTAATATACAAGAATTTATGAGGCAGCATCCAGCGAACTCCAAACAGGATGAAAAGGGGCCGAAGGTGAGGAATCCCAGAGGGACGTCTCTACTCCATCTTCCTTAAGCTCATCCTCACAGAGGAAACAGAAGACAAACAAAAGTTCTTCAGCCCTCACACTGGGGATGGGCCGATAGAGCATCCTTACCCCCGACCACCTGACTAAATCTATACATGGACCTGAAGGTAAGCTCTTCCCAAGACCAGATTCAATTTAAGCCCCAGTTCGGTGCCTTTCATTAACTATCTCTGTAAGAATTTGAAGTTCTGAAATGGATTGCACGTGCTTGGCATTTTTGTCAACGTATGAAATGCACACTTTAAGCTTGGAGGTGCCCCTTCCTGGTTTCAGCTGGTCATTTAAGCAAGTTCTCCAAGTAAATGCATATCCTGAAGCATGAGGAAAAGGGCTAGCCTCTCCAATTCCTTTAGAGGTTTTCAGCCATCCTCACTGAAATAAATGTACTGGAAACAGCAGAAGTAGAAAATAGCACAAAGACGATATAACGTTTGCATAAAGAACCCATTAGGAAGGTGTGCCAATGGAACGACTGTGTGATGTCGCATAACAAATGCACGCTTTGGTTTAGTTATTTTAAAGATTCTGTTTATCTAGTAGTTTTTTGCATTTAAAGAGCATGATGCTGAATGATTATCCATCCCTGAGATGCCAGCAGTTCTTGGAAAAGGATTCACAGAATGATTAAAAGCATAATAAAAAAGAGTAAATTCCGATGTAATATTTATCCAGCATGAATTTTCGGCTTAATACATCCAAATCCATCCCATCCCCCAATTTGCACAATCACAGCTTAATAAAGGACATATTTTAAAATGTAGGCTGTTAGAACAGTGAGAGAAGCCAGAAACAGAACCACAAAACTCTCCCAAATGTCTCCAAGATGGAGACGTACAGACTCGAAACTGGATGGAGATTTCTAGGTGTTGCCTTTTAAGTTCCTCTCAAAGCGGGGAGCTGAAAGGTCCTGGATGGCCCAGCAGGGGTGGTCCTACAAGAGTATGAAATTCAAGAAAACTAAGTGTAGATGCCCAAAAAGAATATGGAGAAGGCAGCCTCACAAATAATGCAAATTAAAAGGAGAAATATTGTTCTAAGCTATCAAATTAGCAACAAGTAGGTGGTCCCTTAACTGGGGCCCCTGTAGTCTCATCTGAGATGCAGCCTGAGTGCCAAGCCTGAGGCAAGTGGAGTCTCTCCCCTGGTCAGGACCTTCTGGGCTCCTTCCCACTAGGAACAACCTTCCATCACCTGCTGCCCACCGGCTGTGGCTCCAAGCATGAGCTCACCCCTCCCCCTCTCACTGCCCTGCTCACACCAGCCTCCTTGCCAGCTCTCAAAATGATGGGGCAGTGCCAACCTCAGGGCCCTTGTCCCTGCTCTCCTGCTTGCTGGAATGCTGTTTCCTTGGAACGTCACAAGGCTTCGTTTCATTCTGTTCTGGGCTCGGGTGTCATCTCCTGTCTAAACTAGGTAGATGGACCCATCCAGAGTAGCATCAGCCCGCTAGCCTGCTTTACTTTCTTTGTAGGACTTAATGCTGCACAGCGACATACTGTGACTGTATTTATTTATTTTTGTCCGTCTTCCTGCAGGATCTGAGTGCCTTGAAGACAGGAAATTCTGTTTGTTGTTGTTTGTGGCTGTTATCTCAAGGGCCCAGAACCATACCTAACACACGGTAAATAAGTGCTGATGGAATGGACTTAAATGGCACGACCTGGGTAGGCACGACCGTAGGCTGTTCTACCTGTGTTCCCATTCCAGGACAGTGGGGAGAGGTGTGGGTACAATCAGGATGGGAAATAATCTGACAAATGTTATCAAACACCTCTAAAAATTTTCTATCCTTTGACTCCGCTTTTAGAAATTTACACTAGAGAAATACTCAGAGAGCCGTACAGGAGTTTACATATGAAGACATTTATTGCGGTGTTATTTATAACAGTGAAAAATGGAAATGGCTGGAATAAATAGGGAAAGAGGTCCAAGAGATAGGTGATATATGTATACATATAGCAGATTCACTTCATTGGACAGCAGGAACTAACACATTGTAAAGCAATTATACCCCAATAAAAAAATAATAAAAAAAATTAAAACAACAAAAGAAATAGTAATACTGGTAATGAAATAGAATGGCTACACTGATTGAGAGCAGTTATTAAGTGTCGGGTAAAGTGCTAAGTGATTTAACTGTTCTGTAAACGAGTTGTGTCCAATTTGCAGGTGAAGACACAGAGGTAACTGGCCCGGGGCATCATTCACGGGCCTTGGGAAAAACTGGGACTCAAGTTCTTGCTGGCCAGCCTCAGCTAAGAAATCATAAACCGCCTGAATTACAGAGCTATGCTGAGCGTTCTGTCGTACTCGGGAGAGGCTGCCTGCGAGAGAGGAGAGTCAGGGGCACACTGGAGCGACCAGGATCTCAGCGGTGCTTTGAGCATCCCCAGCTCCCCTGGGCCGTGCACAGGGAACTGGATCCCTCGGTCCTCTGAAGTTCGTTGTGTGCAGCCTGAGGACTTTGCAAACATTTCTCCCTGACCTTTAGTAGATCAACATTAAGCAAACAAACTCTTTCCTCTACCCCCGCCCTCCCTTTTTCTTATTGTTGCCAGGGTCCACGGTTTCCTCTCGAATCCCTGAACCATTCTCCGTGGAGTCTCACTCATTTCCTGTCCGGGGAGCCTTGGCATCTGATCCGCGGGCCAGAAGCAGGCGGAGGAGCCGGCAGCCCCGGGCTCTGTCTCTCTTCATTGGCCTCGGGGAACCCACGGGCTGCTCTGCTCTCCTCGCTGCACCCAGAGCCGAGCCCCGGGTAGGAGGCCACTGGCCCTGCCCCCAGACCTGTGGCTGGGTCCCCTTCCGCCCTCGCTCCACCCCACCCTTGGGCCCCTTCCCCAGGAGGAGACTCGGCGCCCCAGATCCTGCAGCTCCACTGACTCCCATCCTCAGCGCCAGATGGCCTGCATTCACTTTTCCAAGTGGCTCTGCCTCTAATTCCTGGGCTCACTTTAAGATTGTGTCCCATCCATGTTTTCTCCTGCTACATTTGAAATTGTTTTAATTTAAAGCTGATACTGCTCAGCTAATTAATCGAATTTCTGCCAGCCACACCACCCTCCGCTGCATTTCAGTGTATGTGACTGTGTGTGTGAGTGTGAGTGTGTGTGTGTGTGTGTGTGTGTGTAAAAGGGAAAATTCCTTTCACATGGCCTCTTGTCCCCAGAAATCTGAAAGTGCCTTTGTGTTGGCAGTTGTCCCAGAAACACCACCCTCTGCCCTTTTCTTTGGCCTATTCTTAGGGTATGTTGAGAAAAGCCCAAGGGTTCCTGCACTGCTGACTTTCACAACTGCTACGAGTAACAGGGCCAGCTTGACCCGGTTAGGGAAATCCAAATTTACCCAATGGAGGACTCGCTGGAGTGGAATTATGACTGTTTCCCTTGGACCTTGGATCCCTTTCGTTGATCCTTTCGTCACCTCCCCTCCCACCATCCCCTGACCTTCAGTAGCGGAGGACCCCTGACTATAAGCAGAGGTTCCAGACCATTTCTTCTTTACCTGCCTTAAGTGTCAGTTCCTTGGCTCCTTTCTGGGGAAATAAATAATGTGATCAGTTAATTAAACAAGCATTCAGAGTTGATGGGCAATAGTAACCTCAGGCAATAGCCCTAGCACTTCACATTTTACTGTAGCATCAACAACATCTTAATCCAAAGGAGTCCTTCATATGGGAAATTCAACCCCACAGAGTGGGCAAATATTTTCAGTCACCCCACTTCTCAATTTAGTTTGTTTTTGGCCTCTTTCCTGTGACTTTAGACCACAGGGCAGTGCCTCCCCGTGAGGGTGGCTCTGACCTTGAACCTGAGCAGGGCTTGATCTTGGAGGCAAAGCCCTGAAACTACTCAGGACTGCTATGCTCACCATGGATGTTTCCCTGGGACCAGGAATGTTCAAACCAACAGATCCAATGAGAACCTCAGTATGGACCGGATTTCTAGCAGCGAGAATCAACCGTGAATTTCCTCCTTATTCTTTGACTTACATTGAGGTTTTCTTGAAGCAGGTTGAAGCAGGATAGGCGAGGAACTGTCGTGAGGCCAGAGGACGGGGCCTTCTTTCTAATATTGTTTTTATTGATGAATAGTCATCTCACTCCATTTCCTGGCTCTCTCCCCGGCTGCAGTGCACTCAATTATAGTCTTAGGATTGTGTGCTACAGAGATCATTCTGCCTTATTCTTTTAGAAACTGGTTGGAATTTCAAACAAAGGGGAGTGTGTTTTTAAGGAGGAAAGAGAGGGAGGGAAGACTCCTCTGTCTTTCTGGCTGCAGACAAATGACTATTTGGAGAGCTTGCGAAATCTGCCAGGCTGCTCTCTTGGTCCCTGTGTTCATTTCTCCAGCTCCAAAGGATGCCCTGAGTCTCTGCTAGAAGACTCTGCTCCAAGGAACTGCACTCCCGGTTACTGGAAAGACAGAGGCTGCGTGTGGACCAGTGTGCAGGGTAGACCTGGCCCCCATGGTTCTTCTACACCAGAAGGACCAGTCAACGCAGACAGAAAAAACCGTCAAACCAATCTGCCAGTGCCAATAGTTAAGAAGGTGAGTTGATTCATGTAATCTCCGGGTGGTAGAACGGTCAGTAGCCAAGAGAACTAGGTGTAGTTTTTAGCTCTCCACTTGGCCAACTGTAGGTCATGAAAGACAACTTCGCATCCCTCCAGGTCCTAGTCTGCTAGTTGGTGGAATAAGGCTAGGAACATCGGAGCTGAAGATGGGGTAAAGTGTCAATGGTGAAACACGAATCTTACTTGTGAGGGTTACGGATACATAACCAGTTGATCTGTGTAATAGGAAGTAGTTTGGTCTTAAGAGAATGTCCCTCACGCCTGTCCCACACAAGGGAAGGCACCCTGTCTGGCCCCCAAGCCTGAAGGGGAAGAGAAGATAGTGCAGGAAACTGGGTGGCTTGGAGAGTTGTGTGCCCCTTCCTAACTCTAAAGGAAGCCACACGTTTCCTGTATAGTTTTGTAGGTGCTGTAGCATCACTGTGGGGTCCATCCTGAGTCAGAGAGGCGGTCTGTGCTTCTCAAGGATGCAACACCTCTGCGAAGGACCATCTTTCTTACACGTACAGGGCTGCCTGCAGGGCCTCCATACGAGGGGCCTCATCAGGCCGTTCCTTTTCTGGTGAAGAGGAAGGAGCACATGATTTATGGTAACATATGGACTGTGATTTATTTGCTGGTGCCTCGGCTTCTGGCAAAAGAGTATTAGCTGTAATAACCACCAGCTAAGCATTTCTCAGCTAAACTTCACAGGCCTGTGAACCTGAGGGATTAGCTCCCTGCACCAGGCTGAGTGGCCTCATCCAAAATTAGTTTCGAAGACATACCTTGGGGATTCCCAGTGTCAGTTTCTTAATTTTAAAATAAAGCCCCAGTTTTCTTAGTTGAGTCCTTTTATGTTTTCTTGTTCCTGAATGCTCCTTTGACACCAAAGGTATTGATATATTCTACCCTGCAGGGAAATCAATAAAAACTTTAATCACAAAATTAAATAAAAACCAAAGCTACTGACATTACACGGTAACACTCACTGAAGCAACAACTTCAAGTCTTATGGTTCTCCTGCGGCTGGACTTAATATTTGCAGGAAAATCAATATCATCTTTAGAGTAATTTGGGATGCATCTTGTCGTCACAGAAAACAAGTTCCTGGTAGACTTTACTAAAAAGGTACGAATGAGGCATCAGAATGTGTTTGTCCATCCAGAAACGGATGAGGCCTTGATAGCAGGAAAAAACACAAGTAGGGTGGTCTCAAATTATGTTGCCAACTGTGTCCCAAAGTGTGTCAACATCCAGGGCTCAGGGCCACCTTCTACAAACATACTCTGCTGCTCTTGTCGATGGGTCACAGGACTTTCCTGGAATGATGAAAAGCTTGGGGGAGTACATGAGTTAAAAGGCCCCGGAAATGCTGCCCACGCTTCAGAGAACATATAGTAATAACACCCATTTGTCTTATGACCTTAGTTCTGTTAGGTAGCGAAAGGTCCTATTTCATGTTTTGAAAAAAAAAAAAAAACTTTTGCAAGTCACAGGATCATAGAATCAGATGTAACATTAAGAGGCCTTAAGCTCAATAGGTCTGACCTCTCTGGAACACGGGGAGCCGCTGTAGTTATCCCTGAGGGATGCAATTCCTCTGAACTGTCATACTTCCGGTCTCATCATTCAGCAGCAATGCAGATCCAGAAGCATGTGTCTGTATACAACGTTTTATCTTCATGAGCCACACGCTTTCCAGTTCTAATGAATTATTAGGCTACAGGCTTGTTCTCCTCCCCATAACACAGTCTGTGTGGTAAGCCACAGAGCGTAAAGTGAAACCATTGGCAGCCCGTACCATTCATATCTTCTCAGATGGGGAAGTGGTAACACGCTTGCAGTGAACTTTCGGAGAACCCTGAGTTGCTGCAAAGGTTTATCGGAGTCTAACTCAGTATGCTCAGTACGCTTCAGTCCCCTGTGCTCTTGTTTCAGAACTTCAAAACACCTTTTTCCCAAGACTTGAGACGGCTCTCTCGGAATACAAAGCAGAAGCGGAGTAGGCGGCCCGATCACACGTGGCAGGAGCCCGCTGGATGAAGAGTAGACATTTGGACAGTCAGGAAATGAAAACCAAAGGATTTTCCAAGGGTGAGACCAATCGTACACCCAGTCAAGGTCAGCGCTTAGGGGCCTGGAGTCACCAACTTTGAACCCGCAGAGCGGGGCTTAGAATCCGGACACTGAGCTTAAGAACCATTTTCCAAAGCAAGAGTCAAAATCCATGGCTGGATGACATCACCCTTGGGAAGCAGGAGGGCTCGACATATGAGATGACTGTGAATCGATAAGATGCTCAAGGTCTAATATCGGGGTACCACGTATTAGAGGGATTGCTGGTCAGGGACACTGCCCCAGGGACTGAGGTAAGAGTCAGGTAGATAGAGGTTCTCGGGCTCTCCAGGCCAGTAACTGCAAAGAAATCGGGGTTATTCAGACACTTGCTGGCTTCTGCGTCGGCTCCCTAGGTCATAGCCCTTCAGTTCTAACATTCTTCTCATTTGGAGCAACTTCCCTGATTAAGCAACTAAGGGCCTCTTCAGTATAACGTTTTGTTTTGTTTTTTTAATGTTGAGCCTTCTTTTAATTTATTTATTTTTATTTTTGGCTGTGTTGGGTCTTCGTTTCTGTGCGAGGGCTTTCTCCAGTTGCGGTGAGCAGGGGCCACTCTTCATCGCGGTGCGCGGGCCTCTCACTATGGCGGCCTCTCTTGTTGTGGAGCACAGGCTCCAGACGCGCAGGCTCAGTAGTTGTGGCTCACGGGCCTAGTTGCTGCACGGCATGTGGGATCTTCCCAGACCAGGGCTCGAACCCATGTCCCCTGCATTAGCAGGCAGATTCTCAACCACTGCGCCACCAGGGAAGCCCCAGGATAATGTTTTAAAGGCAATCTGTTCCAGACGGTTCTCCTTACGTGCATAGCCCACACATTCACCTTTTGTGACCAGGGCTCCCCCGGCAAGCCTACCCAGCCACTTCTGCCCCATCTTCAATCCACACTCCCCAGCCGAACCGCCCTTTCTTATGCTAAAGGCAAACAAATAACTACAGCAAAAACCATGCATATTTCTATCACTGAGTGTAACAAATGATATCTGAAAGTTTACACCATATGAAATAGTCAATAGCAGTCTTTCTGGACATAAAAATTGGCTTTGAACCAATTTCATATGGTTCAAATGAATAATTCTCTCTTTCTGTGTCTATATCCTCAGCCTGACTATGATGAAGGACTTTGGTTTTCTGCTTGTATAATCAGCCTTTAATACATCCTGGCACACCATTGGTCTCAGTTAATGGCTGATGGATGAATGATTAAGTTGATCCCGGGCTTTCGGACCCTGGCCATCTTCTTGGGGAGACGGCTGGGGCCGAGTATCTGACAGTAAAGGAGTTATATGACCTAGAAACAACCCCTCCATCTGACAGACTATAAACAGTACACATTTCTCTGGATAATCTACTTCCTCAATAAAAACATGGCTACACTGACAGATAAACACACTATTTTATGCCCTGTCCCAGTGACTTTTCTCCCAGGTTAGCATGTCCTCAGCACCTCACAGGATGAGAGCCAGGCTGGGGTCTTGCCCTTTTGTCTGCTATTTACATGTGGTCAGCTGACAACAAAGGCCAAGGCATGTCGGCTGAAGACACTGGCTTTAAACATTACTGTACAGCATCACACGTGGCCAATATGTTTCCTGGTTAGATGCTGACAGCCGTACAGTTCTCACTTCCTTCTCTAGGTGTTGACGGTGTCGAGCTCACAACCGTGCTGTTTCTCTTGCCACACTTGATTCAAGGATCAAGTAACTTGAGAATTCGTGATCAATCTGCTTTAATCATCAACTTGCAACATTTCTGAGGAATCCTGCAGAAATGTCTTTAAGTCAAGATATTTTCATAATGATTGTCTTTGGACTTTTTCCAGAATCAGATGAAGACATTCTTCCAACCAAACGTAGGATCATTTCTAGCACAAAACCTTCTTTTAAGCAAAGTGACATCACCTAAAAATTAAGACCAGTATCTTCTAGGAAGGAAGAGGACAAGGAAAAGCATCCTGCTAAGAAATATTTGAAGATGATTTTGGCTAAAAATGATGTTCATTTCAAAATACGTACATCGGCTTTAACGACTCTTCAGTGAATCTATGGGTAAAATTAGTGCATTTGTTTTTCGTTCTGCTTTCACCATTTTTTCTCTCTTTCGGTGGGCGTTGCGGGGTGGGTTGAAAAAGTCAGCAAATTTGGAAAAATAAAGTGCTTGATCTTAATGTTCAATTTCATTCCTAAAGTCGATGGGTTAGTTGCTCTAATGACTGGGCTTCTTTAAGATCTGCTCAGAGTTTAAGAGTCAGATACTGTCCACAGGGAGGGCCAGGGGCAGCAAGTGATGTGTGGGGAGGGGGTGTTGTGAGCCGGGGGGCCATCGCCGTTCAGACTGAATTTCAGTGTCCACACTCCTTTGGCTCAGGAGACCAAAGACAGAAGCCATTTGAGATAGAAAGCTCCATAGGTTTGTAAAGGCATATTTTACACCAACGAGTTGATCTGCACTTGACCTTCCGATGTCAGCACCTTTCCATGAGGAATCAAATCAGATTAGCAGTTTCTTAGTCCTGAGAGCGGTGGGTGGGTTAAGTGATAAACTACGAAGCCGACTTAAAAGTTTCGAGAAGGCAGTGAAAAGCAGAGTTCCGCTTAGGGACCTCAGAGTTTTGTTTCCCACCGCCCCTCTGGGTTTGCCTGATTTAGGGGATCAAGAGGAACAGGTGGTGAGATCTGCCGTAACGTGTAGCTTAAGTCGAACGTGTTCTATTTATGTTTGGATTTAGATGATGTTGTAGAAAACCTAACTCCTGGTTTCCCAGACTCTGTCCGCCTGGGGATCCTCTGGGGCTTGGGTGACAACAGTCCCAGTGGTGTCTGCTGCTGGGGCCACACGCTGCTTCATTACTGAATTCCACCTCCCTCTACGGAGGGGACCCAAGGGCCCAGGCTGCTTTGTTCTCCTGGGTGGTTGCCACTGTATCCCCGTTCACCTGGCAGGTGTTTCTGCTGAGTCTGGCATCATGCTGCATCACCACCGAAAGTGTCCCCTCTCGTCACCTGCTAATGTCCTAAGTAAGGGTGTACGCACTTCCAGCCTCTCTATGCAGGACGAGTTCTTGGATTTCTAGGGGCAATGATTCACTTCCCTCACTCTCATCCAGTTGGACCCTTCTGTGCTTCTCTCTTTGTTCGAGTCGTTTTTTTTTTTTTTGGATTTTTGAATTTTATTGTATTTATTTTTTTATACAGCAGGTTCTTATTAGTTATCCATTTTATACATATTAGTGTATATATGTTCAAGAGTCTTAAGAGTACTTTTTTCTTTGAAGTATAGTTGAGTTACAATGTTGTCTTCATTACTGCTGTACAGCAAAGTGATTCAGTTATACATATATATGCATTCTTTTTTTAATATTCTTTTCCATTATGGTTTATCATAGGATACTGAATATAGTTCTCTGTGCTATACAGTAGGACCTTGTTGTTTATCCAGCCGGTATGTAAAAGTTTACATCTACTAACCCCAACTTCCCACTCCTTCCCTCCCCCAACCCCCTCCCCCTTGGCAACCATCAGTCTGTTCTTTTTTTTTTTTTTTTTTTTGCGGTACGCGGGCCTCTCACTGTTGTGGCCTCTCCTGTTGCGGAGCACAGGCTCCGGATGTGCAGGCTCCGGACGTGCAGGCTCAGCGGCCATGGCTCACGGGCCCAGCTGCTCCACGGCATGTGGAATCTTCCCGGACCGGGGCACAAACCCGTGTTCCCTGCACCGGCAGGCGGACTCTCAACCACTGCGCCACCAGGGAAGCCCATCATCAGTCTGTTCTTTATGTCTGTGAGTCTGTTTCTGTTTCATAGATAGCTTCATTTGTGCCATATTTCAGATTCCACATATAAGTGATATTATATGGTATTTGTCTTTCTCTTCCTGAAGAATCTTAAGAATCTTAATTGAGTGTCCTGAGGACCTGAGTAGCAGTCTCAATATTCCTTTCACCAGTTCTCTCCAGGATGTGTGGGGAGCACAGGGATTTTATGCATAGAAAAATCTGCTTGATACACCAGAGTTTTCAAGTAACGGTTACCTTCCCGGACCCACATATTTGACATGACCCTCAAAACAATTGCAGATCTTCAAGCACCTAGTAGAAACCTCCCAGGAATAAAATTCAACAGCTCTGTTTTTATGGAAAAGGAAATGGAAACAAAAGTGGTCGTTATATAAATAGTGAACGATTTGTAGGGATCAGTTATTCATAGAAATGGTCCAGTTAGGCGAGGAGGCGGTGAGTTACTTGTCACTGGCCTGACACAGAGCTGCCTGGTGGGACAGAGGCCTCTTCCAGAATCGAGCAATAACACCTGTGATGGAAGAAAAACAAGATTTTCACTTACCTTCTCCAAGGAAAAATAGGATTTCCTTTAAAAGGAGTTCTAACTTTTAAGTGGGAAAAAAGTAACTGGTCAAGAGGCAACTATGTTTTAAAACATCCACTTAGATGTATTTTCATATGGTTTTTAGTAGACACATCCCCTCAGGCTAAAATAACATTTAAAAGAAAATCTTTGAACAATGTGTAAATGTTCAGTAGGTCATATAAATGCATGGGCTTTTATGTATTTGACTTCTCAGCATGTGAGATGCTAGGGCTGCTCACCGTTATTTCACAATACCCCAGGACTACTCTGCTTGGCCTTGAACAATACCCCAGGACTACTCTGCTTGGCCTTGAATTTTAATTTTGGAGTGATTTCTCACAGAAGTCGGGAGATTTATGCAGAAGAGAGAGACACACTTGATCAGGAGTGCTAAAGTTTCCCTCCAGAGAGCATACAGATGTTTCAAGGCAAGCTCTCAGGATTTTAAAGGGCTTGCTAGGAACCAGAAGAAGCCCTATGGGAGGGATTGGCACAAGCCAGAGCCTGGGGCTTCAGCCTTGAAAGAGCAAAGGCTGGGAATTTAGAAATGGTCCCCAGAGCCAACTTCCTGGAGACAATGAAGCTAAACCAGCATGTTGGAACCAAGGCCGGCCCTCAGCACAATTACAAGTTTGTTCTCAGCACTCCTTTTCTTCATCATCCCCGTCCACGTGATACCATTATGCTCCTGAGATTCACATCTGAGAATGAAGGCCCCGAAGTTCAGACCACGCCTCCACAACCACATTCTGTTCTGAGCCCCTGCTCTGAACCCTGGCTGCCCTGGTATCTGTGAACCCATCCAGGCTCATGGACTATCTTCCACTCAGAAGATACGTTCATTTAAAAAGGGGCACCTTGGAAAAGCTATTTGCCTTCATCCAAATGAATTCAATCATGGAAACATTAAATGCTGGCGACTCAAGTGGGGACCTATTTGGAAGACAAGATGGGCCCCTTAAATCACATGATGTAAATGGCTCTTCTGTCACATGCAAGTGTGACCTGCTCTTACACTCTGAGGTCCTTTCTGCATCCCCAAGACATCAGAGATCAATGTCAGCTTTATCACTAAGAGCTGTTCTCGGTCCAAGAGCAAGCAGAAACCTTTCTCACTCAGGTTGTCAGAAAGGACAATCTGAATCAGCAGAGGGTGAACCGTGGAATGTGTTCCTATAAAATGCATACAATTTATAGATCTCGATTTTTTTCAAGTCTAGTAGAGGTCCTCGGGGAGCTTGTTTTAATGAACTGATAAGAATGATTTGTAATTCAGGCATTAATTGCTTGTATGTAAATAGCTACTTCTGAAATGCTTAAGGGTCTGTCTGAAACCAGTTTGCTCCCTTTACACCTTAGCCTGCCACTTAGTTTGCATTTGCAGTTTACTCCCAAACCCTTTATTTTGTTGCTCATGCAAAGGTAAATTTCAGCAAATTAATCCATATATGAGATCCAAATTTCTGTGGTTTTTACCAGAGTTGCTGGCTTTGAGTCCTGGGGTATCTGGTGTTTTATTATGACGAATGCTCTGTTTTAAGGCACATGTAAAACATGCAATTTTGCTCTCCTTGCTTCGTGATGCTAATTTTAGCCAAGGCTGCAGTTATAAAAATCTACATAAATAAATACATAAATAAATAAAATCTACAAGGCTTCCTGGAACTACCACTTTCCTGAAACAATACTTTCCAGAAATGATTCTCATTAGCGAGCGTTCCATTGGCTCCAGTGGGCAGTTTTATAGATGGTTTCCATTTGCAGTGACTTGTTCACACACGCATCTACTTTCATAAACACACACATACACATGCGTGTGCTTTGTTAGCTTGTTGGCTTTGGTATGCGCCATCCACAGTTCAAAATATCCTGAAACCGCATATTAAACATGGATTTGTAGGGGCCTGCTGACACTCTGAGCACATATCATGGTGGAAATAAACAGAGCTCTCGTTTAAGAGATCTGGTTGCTGATAAATCTGTAATCCCTTTTATAACATTTCTGTACATTGAAAAATAGGGATCCAAGATCCTAGAAATACACACAATGGAAATCCCAACGGCAACGAAGGGGATATTTTGCAGGTGGCCTCTTCAGTCTTGGGAAAGAGTTGACTTCCCATGTAGCTCTTCCAAACAGCTGGAGAAATCCACCCCCAGTGTCAATCAGATTCCAGCGAGTAGAGGTCAGCACTCACATCTGGCTAGCTCAGTTTCCTGCAACATACCCTCACATTCTGATCCTTCCCGCACGTGTTCACTCTCCAGGAAATATTTTATTTATTCCACCATCTGCAAAACAAGATGGCCTCTGGAGCATAGACAAGGGATGGACCTCTTCTTCCAATTTGTCTTAGGTCAGTGAACAACTGTGCAGCAGAAAGGAATATTTCTGCACTGACAGAGTGATTAACAACACTCACCTCTCTTTTGGGGGAGTTAGGGCTTTTATTACGTCTCCTATGAGCAGAGACGAAGCCATGAACTTGTAGCGATTTTCTTTTACAGGGTGAGAGAATGAGAGCATCATATCAATTAATGTTGGCACAAGAAAAATGAAACTCAATAGTTTTCTATGCCCCAGCCTCGGGAAAGCACTCACTGTTGGAGTTATCCAAGAGACTCATGACAAGCAGCAGACTCATCAGAGGTCCACACCACTGACTTTCCATCATGAACCCTCTTCTGATCCAGAGGGAGGGGCTGCCAGGAGACCTCAGGCAATGGACAGGCTCCAGACTTGGGGACTCTCTAAAGATGTAAATTTCTGTTTGTGTTGGAGGAGCACCCTCCAAATGTTGGCGGACCATGTAAGGATTTTTCTTTTGTTTTGGAACTTGCTTGAATGGAACCGGGCTCTGCTGGAATTCTCGTCAGAACAGGCTCTCTCATGGCTTCTACCATTTCCTGTCTCTGGCCAGGCTGCAGCAATCCCAGCAGAGCTTCTCATAGTATTTTATCCTGTCTGGACTCCGTTCCAGTACAAACCTGAGATTAAGTTGAGGCAATGGAAAACAAGAGAAAAACTGTTGAGGAAAAGATTGGCCTGGCACCTCGATCCCGGCTAGAAGAGCGTGAAAGTTTATTATCGTTGTTTATTTTAGTGGTAGGTCAGTGGAGAGGAAAGCTCACCGCTTTAAAGCCAGGGACCTGAGCTCCGGCTCCTATTCCGCCGCTGCCTGAGGTTGAATTTGCAAAGATATTTGACCTCATCTGTAAAGGAGACTGGAATTTCTCTCAAAGCCCATCCGGCTTTCACAGAGCCTATGCATGTTCGGAGGGCCTATGCATTTCATTCTGAAAAGGCTTAAATACTTGGAAAGGCTGCTTTTCTGACCTAGTTCTTGACCTTAAGTCAGAGCACTGATCATCCGTGGAGACTCTATAACTAGGCATTTTCACTTTACCGCCGATAGTAACATTTCAAGCAGGTACCATAGGAATTAGTTACAAACACATTATCTGTAGTTGATAGTTTTGCTGATCCAGGAAAAAACAAAGCTTTTTGTCCTTTTAAAACTAGGAAAGTCTGATGCCATTTCTCCCTTCAAATCTTCCCCTGTGTAACAAGAGAAAGAGGAAAAAGGGGTCTCCCTTCCCAAGCTTACCCAGGTCCTCCCTGCCCAGCCTCTCAGGTTATGCACTAGACCACCCCACAAGATTCTATTCACCTGGGAGACAATGAAATGATGCCTTTTGGAATCATGCAGAGTGATGGCCTTGACCTCCTTCACACCTTCCTGTTCTAATCACAGTGGATTACTTGCCTTTCCGGTAATAAGTCAGGCACTTTCCTGCCTCTGTATTTTTGTCCACAAGGTTCCCCTGTCTGAGACCTCCACTATTGCATTAAAAGTATTGCTTTTAGTCTAGTTCCTCAAACACAATAAAATTCTCAAAGGCATGCACTCTGCATGGTGCCTCATTGCACAGGTAAATAAAAGTCTTCGGAAAGCAGGCCGACTTGCTGTGTTTTGCCCAGTTTACATTTTCCAGAAAGACAACTAATGAGGAGAGGGAGAGATTAAACATTACATTGTAGGGCTTCCCTGGCGGCGCAGTGGTTGGGAGTCTGCCTACCGATGCAGGGGATACGGGTTCGTGCCCCGGTACGGGAGTGTCCCGCGTGCCGCGGAGCGGCTGGGCCCGTGAGCCATGGCCGCTGAGCCTGCGCGTCTGGAGCCTGTGCTCCGCAGCGGGAGAGGCCACAACAATGAGAGGCCTGCGTACCGCAAAAAGAAAAACAAACAAACAAAAACCATTACATTGTAAGTGACACACAATTAAAAATGCCTTGTGGGAACCTACACAAACCAATTTTAACCTGTCTTCTCTTGCTTCTGACTTAACATCCCCAAATCAGTCAGAGTCTGTCTCCCTCTGTCGTCTTTCTCTGTACCGGCTTGTCATCGAGGCTCCGAACTTTCAGAACATTCCAGAGGGGCAATAACAATTTTCCATATTTCTTTCAGTTTGATCTTTCTTCCATTGTTCGGCATACTGCCATTTTTAAGTGCATTATAATACCAAAAGAAAAAGGAAACATAAAAGAAGGCCCACAGAGCATTAAAATTCAGGGAAGTGGGATAAGGCAGACATGTGAAGGGGCCAGCAAATAGAAAAGGCATCAATGGAACTGTAATGTTAGCACAGCCCTGACAGGGCAGTGGTTGGGAGCATGGACACTGGACCCTGAACCTTCCAGACTGAATCACAGCTCCAACACCTGTTTAACATCTCTGTGCCTCAGGGTTCTCACCTCTAAAATGGGAATTATAGGGTTGTTCTAGGATTAAACGCATTAACATACTGTCGAATTGCGTTATCTGCAGTTACATGCGGTATTTATGTTCTATAAAGTTGCCAAGAACTTTGAATTAGTGAACACTGAACCCTGGCTCCTAGGAGAAACACGGGCTTAGCTTTCCGTGAGCCTCTGGTCCCAACATTTTGGTCAATGGACCAATACATAACCCTACTTTGTGTATGGTTTTTTTTTTTAATAAGACTTTTCTTTTTTATTGAAGTATAGTTGATTTACAATGTTGTGTTAGTCTCAGGTATACAGCAAGGTGATTCAGTTATATATATATATATATATATATATATATATACACACATATATATTCTTTTTCAGAGCTATACAGCAGGTCCTTGTTGTTTATCTATTTTATATATAGTAGTATGTATCTGTTAATCCTAAACTCCTAATTTATCCCACCCCCCCTTCCCTCTTGTAACCACAAGTTTGTTTTCTATTGTCTGTATAAGTCTAGTTCTGGTTTGTAAATAAGCTCATTTGTATCACTTTTTAAGATTCAACATATAAGTGATGTCATATGATATTTGTCTTTGCCTGACTTACTTCACTTAATATGATAATCTCTATATCCATCCATGTTGCTGCAAATGGCAATATCTCATTCCTTGTTATGGCTGAGCAGTATTCCATTGTATATATACCACATCTTCTTTATCCATTCTGCTGCTGATGGACATTTAGGTTGCTTCCATGTCTTGGCTATTGTAAATAGTGCTGCTATGAACATTGGTGTTGCATGTAACTTTTCAAATTAGCGTTTTCCTCTCTTCTAGATATATGCCTAGGTATGTGTGTTTCTTTACATAAAGACACTTTATTTAATATACATTGCTGACTCATTAACATTGAACTCACATTCACAGCCAACAGCAGTGTATAACTCATGCCTGAATGAAGCTTATCTGACACACGTATTTTCTTCGTAAAACACATCTCAGCCTTCTTGTGCTTAGGACGCTGGACAGCACTTTAGCACTTGCCTGGGCGCCACTTTAAACAGCATAACCACCACCAAAAAGCACAAAAATGCAAAACTGTGGCACTAAATAGTCAGCAGGAAGGATGACTGTTTATAGTCAGAGCTGAAACAAGCAGGCAGAACGTTACCCTGCTCGACCTCAGACAGAAACGTGCATGTGTGGTGGCAACGATTTCTCATCCGTGTCCACAAATGACCATGAAGTGACCACATGGATTGATTTGGGGATTACAAATAAATTTTAGTGTGTAGATGGATCTACATATAAGAATCCACAAATGATTAGGATCAACCATTTATTTTAAGATCTAAGGACTGTTTCTGGCACATGGTAAGCCCCATGTATGTGTTTGTTATGATCGTACAAGGTATTATTATACAAGGTAGTACGCATGGGTGATGGCTCACTTCTTTGCTGTGATGGTGAATTTTACGTGTCAACTTGGCTAAGTGTTTAATCAAACAATAGCCTAAATGTTGCTGTGAAGATACTTTGTGGATGTGATTAACATCTACAATTAGTTGAATAAGTGAAGGTGGTTACCCTCAGTAATGTGGGTGGGCCTCATCCAATCAGGTGAAGGCTCTAGGAGCAGATTCTGAGGTTTCCTGGAGAAAAAAATTCTGCCTCAAGCCAGCAGCATCAACTCCTAGCTAGTTTCCAGCCTGTTAGCTTGTCACCCCCCACAGTCACATGAGCAAATTCCTTAAAGTAAAGCTCTCTCTCAGACACACACACACACACACACACACACACACACACACACACACACACACACACGCATCTTCTATTGCTTTCCTCTGGAGAGCCCTAACTGATAAATTCACTTTTGATGATTTTCTCTCTTGTGATGACCAGTTAAGTGGGAGGGGCACTGGACTGGAAATCGGGAGGACCAGTCCTCGTCTCATCTGTGACTCCCCATTCCCGTGGTTGCACTGGCCATTCTCTGCGGGTTTTTCCGGTTCCCTGATTCCCAGGTAGCGGAAATAGCTGAGCAAAGCCTTCCCCTCCCCCATCCTCTCTTCGGATTCTTCCCATGGAGTGTGAGAGTTGGATAGATCCTTCAAGATTATATCATCCGAGGTTTTTGTTTCTCTATTTCTTCAAGTACAAATGGCTCGCATTCCCTTTCTCCCTCCTAACACGGGGCATAAACTCTCATAAGACTTGCTCGGTCTGTTGCCAGATTCTCTGAACCCTTGGGAAGTCCTGCCAAGCGCGGCTCCGACAACAAAAAAATTAGGAGAAATTAGTGGTGGGAGTGGGAAGGAGTGGGGGAGATGGGACTCTTTGAAAGCCCTGAAATGCCAGCAGAAAATTGATCAAAGCTGAGATGAATTTCACCCACCTCTTCTAACGAGCTGCTAACATTGGAGTGGCAGCCTTGTCATGATAATTTGTCACACATGTGACCGTGTGGGCTGAAGCCCCTTCAGAGCCATCTTCCCAACCCACTGCCACAGGCAACTTGTCTGAAACAAAGCTCGAAGACATAATGGAAAGGGAAATGCGGGAGGTGAGGGGGCGGGGAATGACCACCCACTCTCCCCAAGTCTCCCCGTCCTCAAGTATCCACCCTCATTAGGCTTGAAGAGCCTGCTGGGACTTCCATTACATTTGTGCTGTTGCCGTGGCTGCAATGCCCACTGCCACAAAGATGCTGTCCAGGAAAAAACACCACCTCCTGAAAAATAACACGGTGTCAACACTAGTTAGCCTACCAATAAAGCTCTGTGATGAGCGAGACTCCCCCCTGAGGCAGGCTGGCAGGGATCCCTCCACCAGGGCGAAGTTCTCTCGGGCAGAATGACTGCTTGTGACCCCAGAGGGACCTGGATCTGAGCATCAGACGTGGGATGTGTGCTCACACAGTGAGTCCATCCATCAGAGGGGACCCTGGTACTCGCCTAAGTGGCTCTCGGGCAAACCATCAGTTGGCCGACGCTGTTGTCACCACTGAGGCTCACAAAGGTCCCATTCTTTCTACTTTTAACATAAAAACGTCAACAAAACATCTATTGTGTGTAGACCAGAAAACAAAGAGATGGAACAGAATCCAAGGTGCAGTGGGTACTGGGGAGAAAAATAATGCCCATGTCAGAGGCCAGGTTATACAAGGTCTCTTCTGGACTGAGCTGTTCAATGTGGAGAAGAGAAGGCATCATTTCCCCTTATTTTTCTGTAGCTTTAACAACATGCCAAATTATAAAAAAGCTGCATTGTGTTTTTTCAAGAAAGACTTCAAATTTACCTATAGGTTGATAGATCTATTTATACACAGCCCGCTCCAACCAAGATAGGTTTGAAGATGCATCATTTCCGTAACAATGTTAATCGCATAACCTTTTTATATGGAAGCTACTTGACTAAGGCAAGTTAAAGGCTAGTCACGCTTATTCTAGGACGGTATCTTCAATACCATCCAGCCGGGCCAAAGCCATCTTTTAGCAGAAAAGTGATTTGCCCAGATTGGTGAAGTGACCTTTCAAAACTCATACAGCTAGTGCCTGGCAGAGCATGTTTCAAACCTAGATGTCCTCAAAACCCAGTGTTTCTCCTATGACCACCATGTTAATTTTATAGGAGTAAAGAAAGAATGAAAGCCTAGGGGGAGCTCTCTGTGGACAGGGAGGGGCATCTCAAATTCAAATCCTCAATTAGGGCTCAAAAGTCATGCCATCTGGACTGGACAGGCAGCTAGAAAGTCAGGCTTAATGCCAGGAAGGCAAGGAAATAGGATCCTAGCTAGGGAAGGATGTAAAAATGGTGGCAACCAGGAGATAATACCAACTTAAACAGTGGAGCAGAGAAGGAGTTAGGTTAATATGGAGTAGACTTGAAAACCTTAGGAAAAAAATTATTCAGACTATGAAATCACTAAATCCAACTTAAGTTTTACACTAGGAAAAGCAGAGTGTATAACCGTGTTGCCAGCCTCTTCTGAGTAATGTACAGGTTTACTTACCCGTCAGTCAAGGTGTTCCTTAACCTCCAGATGTGAAATTGCAGTGCTGATGACTGGTAACCTAGAAGTCGAGTTAGAGAACATGGCACAGGTACATCCCCACACCCCACCCAAAGATGGGTGGTGACAACGTAGGGGAAGAAAGGGAAGCAAAACTCTCGTAAAGTTTTAAATAATCTTCCAGGAGGAACAGCAAGGCAGCATCATGCTATAGAAACAGCAAAGGAGAGTGAACAAATGTTTTCTTGCCCCTTTACTCTGCTCTCTGCCTTCCCCTCTGCCGTATTTCATGCCTTTTTCCATCTGTGCTCTATATGAGAAGGAAATATACAGCAAGTTAATTCGGCAGGTACTTTTTGGGGGGAAAAAGTCCAGAGAGAAATATTCCTCTAACCAGATGTTGGTAGTCAATTTTACCCATCTTTCTTCTGTTGTACTTTTTCGTCCTTGTTCTTCTTCCCCAGTCAGCCAAAGTAAACAGAATCTAGATGTTCAAGATCTTCGTGAGGCAGAGTTTTAAAGAGACCCATTTATCATACATCATAAAAGCAACTGGGAAGCAGAGGAGTAAAGGGCTCAAATGCATGACCCCAGCAGCTGGGGGTCTCCATGCCTTTCAACTTTTCCCAACAAAGGAATCGTTGCAGAGTTTCTCACTCCTTCTTAACCCTGTTGCTGAGTTGCTGAATTCCCCTGCCACTTTCATTGATCCACGAATGATCCAATCCTCAACTGCAGAGCACAGAGAGGCTCCAAACAGGTAATGAAGATAACGCAGGTAAAGCACAGAGCACAGGGCCTGGCGTGTATAAGCATATTGTAGCCACTCTTGTCATAATTCCTATCCTCTGTCTCCTCTTCCTCTTGTTTCTTCTCCTCATCATCTTTATTATCATCTCCAAGGAATGATCTGGTTCTTAGGTCATATTTAGTGTTCCAAGTTTGCTATCAAGAATGAATGAATGAATGAATGTTAAATTTTCTTAGAGTCTTTCAAATGTCTCTAGGGTCTTTGATGAGTAAGTAGACAGAGTTTGGGGAGTAGCTCAGGGTTTAGCAGATCCAGAGTTTCCTTCTCTCTCTCTCTCTCCCTCTATCTCTATTTCTCTCTATCTCTATCTCTCCTTAACTTATTTCTTGGGAAGATAGAATGTATTAAATATTTTGAACCACTATATGAGATCATGTGATTTTTAATGATAAAATTTCACTTTCATGGTATATATAATTGAAAAATCATTTAATGGTTTAGTGACCAATTTTGATAACTAAAACTATGAATTACCTTGCACTTAATCATTTTGTATTATTATAATATTTTTAACATTATGCAAGTAATATAACTGCTTTATCCATTGCTTCTTGCATTTTTTCCCTGAAAATATGTTTATTGTAGTCTACCTTTGAATGATAATTTAGCTAGGTATAGAAGACTAGCTTTTATAAGTTAGGAATTGCATCTGGCTGCATGAATAGCAATTTGATCGATGAGGTTGGTTTGGGAGACTTGCCAAAACAGAGATTATTTCTTTTTAATGTAAAAGTAGTTGGAGATTGGAAGTCTTAGGGTGTTGCAGTTGCTCAGAGAAGTCATCAAAAGCTCCTCCTACTTTACAAGTCTGCATCTCTCACCATGTGGTTTTAGTTCTCAGTGTCACAAATGGTTCACATATCTATATTCATTAAGTCTATGCTCCAGGCAGGAAGAAGGAATAGGATAAGGACAACATGTACAGGCAGCTTTGTCTGTCTTTTTTACTAAGGAAATAACAGATTTCCAGGGACCACAGCCCAAATAACTTTCTGCTTCTATTTCTGTGTCACGTGGCCAATCCTAGTCTCAAGGGAGTTTGGGGAAATGAGTATTTTTAAGCAGGTACATTGCTGTTCTAAGTAATAGTAGACTTAGTTAGCAAGAGGTGAAAATAAAATAAATACTATGTAGAAAACTAGCAGTGTTTGCCACACAGATTCATAATTATTTCTTTTCTGTACAGGAAATTGCTCCTTTTTTTTTTTTTTTTCGGTACAGGGGCCTCTCACTGTTGTGGCCTCTCCTGTTACGCACAGGCTCAGTGGCCATGGCTCACGGGCCCGGACCGGGGCACGAACCCGTGTCCCCTGCATCGGCAGGTGGACTCTCAACCACTGCGCCACTAGGGAAGCCCTCCATATTTGTTTTAATCTAGTTGATGGGAAATCTGATACTAGTCTTTTTTTTTTTAAAGTCCTCTTCTAATTATTCCATTGATTCTATAGTCTTTGTGTAAATTCTTCCATTTGTTGATGGTATTGCTTCTCTTTCATCATGTTGGCTTTCATCAAATGTTGGAGGATTCTCACTTGAGCACCTGTTTCTGTAACTGAGTTTCTAGGCTAGTTTGCTGGCTGGCTCTATTGTACTGCTGCTTGACTTGACCTTCCAGGGTAATCTGGGGAGTGGTGGGGGGGTGCTGCTGTAGCACAGGGCATCTCAGCATTTAATCCTCCGTATGGGGCAACCCTGTACTTTCTGGGAGTTGCAAGCCAGCTCAGGCTCTGCCAGTTCTCTCTTTCTTAAGATCTGAGAGTCACTCCTCTTTCATGAGTCAGATGCATCTACTACTGTTGCTTGTAGAGTAGGGAGAGCAAAGTACAGGGATAAACCCACCTGGCCCCTCCCTCTGAGGTATCACAGTGAATCACCCTCCTGGCTGTTCTTGGTCTCATTAGCCTGTAGTTCCCTCCACCTCCAGGCAGAAAGATGGTTCAGTGCTTCTTCCATCTGTGTGTTGCAGCTTCCTCCTAGTCTTGTCCTGGCCTCCAGCCTCACTCCCTGGCTGATGTTGCCTCTGCAGTTTTCCATTTGCATTCTTTTAAGATTTCTCATAGTTCCTGTCCTCTCTTCTTTCCAAGTAAGACAATACATATGCATTCATTTCCATGGATATGATGGATTTGATGTGAGAAGAGGAAGTCTGCAGTCTACGCTTTTTTCCAACTTGAAAATTAAAGCCTTTTTCAAATATGTTATGAAACACATCTATATGTTTTCTCTCATGAGATTATCTCTGTTGCCCCATAAAGTAGCTTGTGCAGTTATTATGACACGCAATTCACAGATGAGGAAACAGAGAGTAGGGTTAATTATGCTAATCTCCTACATCTAAGAAATACCTTTCTCTTTGCATAGCATTTGCGTTTTATAGTTGCATTTGCGTTTTTATAGTTTCATTTGCTGTGTGTCCTTCTGCTTATATTTTCACTCCTGAAGGCCACTTGTTGCACCATTAGGGAAATTTGAAAGATAAAGCACCCGCTCTTTCTTTCCTGAGTGATAAAGCCCTAATGAGCACGCTAATCCACGTGGCATCCTAGACTGCGTCTGTCTCCCACCTTCTCCTGTGCCTGGTGTTCTCGCTTCCACATGGATATTTCTGCCTTGGTCCCTCCAGTGCCTTCTAAAACTTCTAAATTTATCTCTCTTGTGTTCTCAGCTCCTTACCCTCCAACCTAGAAAGAGGTCAGAAAAGTAACTGACCCTAAGCTTTGGTGCTTGAAACCAGAACTATAATAGCATAAAATTCATGTCCCAAATGTTCAAGGTAGGGAGAGTCCAAAGGGAATCGAATCCTGTCCTTTACAAAGTTAAAAGGAAGAAACCCAGGGAAATGAATAATCTCAAGGGATAAAAGTGGTGCTAGACAGAATCAGAGCTGAAGAGTAAAAATATAGAAGAATAAGAAATAACAAAGAGAAACAAAAAGAAGAAGAAAGGGGCTTCCCTGGTGGCGCAGTGGTTGAGAGTCCGCCTGCCGATGCAGGGGACGTGGGTTCGTGCCCCGGTCCGGGAGGATCCCACGTGCTGTGGAGCGGCTGGGCCCGTGAGCCATGGCCGCTGAGCCTGCGCGTCCGGAGCCTGTGCTCCGCAACGGGAGAGGCCACAACAGTGAGAGGCCCGCGTACCGCAAAAAAAAAAAAAAAAAAAAAAAAAAAAAAAAAGAAGAAGAAGAAGAGGAAAAAGAACAGGAGAAGGAGGAGTAAGAGAAGCAGAAGAACAACGATTACCGCCACTATCACCATCACCACGGATTAAGGGCCTTAGATAGTTTTCTCAAACTGAATTATGGTACATGAGGCTCAAATGTTCTGGCTCCTGGTAATCTGAACTGTGGGTGGGTAATGTTGATGTAAAGACACAGGTTTGGAGTTAGCACCCCTCACCTTTTCTCTCAGGCCCTTGCTCACCATCTAAGCTAGATGTTCTGATGAATTTAGGAGAAGACTAACATGTTATTCTCTTCTATGCAGTATATTTAGAATTAATTTCAGGTCCTATATACATCTCTTTAATTTACTAATGAGAATTTGGGGCTTCATAAGAATGCTAGAGTAGGTCATTTGGAATATGTAATAGAGAGTCTATATTCTATGGAAATGTGGAATTATCTTATTGTCCAAGGGGAACCTTGCCAAGAACAACAGTAATTATTTTCAGTTACTCTAGACATTCCACAACTGAGTGAAGATGAGGTGTGTTTATGCCCATAATAAATTAACAGACGATATACCATCTTAGCTATAAATACCTCTTTCAAGATGGTGCAACCAATATCAGATGTAATAATAATTAGTGGGAAGAGAAATAATAGCTTTTGGGAGCTTTGATAGTCCTATGAAGTAGATATTGATAGGCAGAGTATATTTGCCCAGTTTCACTTTTAGAGCTTTTTCACCTTAACTGTTACAGACAAAAGCCTAATGAAAATGAAGGGTAGAAGACGACAGAGCTCTCTGTATTTCTAGCATATTCTTTACAAATGATGCCTACTTATAGATCTTGCCATCTTTCCTGGTATACGTGACTCCTTTTCTTTCTACCAGATCAGCTTGCCTCCTGAGAGCTTGCTTTTGTAACTCCCAGGACCTTGATATTCCCGTGGCATACTGAGCTGCAGAGTAAGCAAGAGGAAAGTAAGATGACAAGAACAAACTCCAAAGGAGAAAGTTCAGTTCTGTGGATCCCTGCAAAATCTCACAGCTGTGATACAGAGAGATGCCCATTTTGCATATTTCTTCACTAAACTCTCTCAGGTGTACCCTCACACCACCAGCTTTGTTACGAAATGACCCCATTCTTCCTGTGGGTTCTGGAGGAAAGAGCCTGAAATGACCCGTGGGATAGACTAATGGTCCTAGGAAAAATGTTTAACGGGATGGAGGTTGCCCCGAGCTTACTTAAATTTCATCTCCTTCATAATAATTTACCTGGCTACCCAACTGAGGATGCTTTTCCAGTTCTCTGAATTCCTAAAACCCTCAGAATACATTGCATATTCTGATGTTTAGCTTATATTCCTAAGTACATTTTTCTGGTTGCTGTTGGTTTAGAACTGGGTCTTCCCCACGGAGGATCATCTCCATATGTTCAGGGATGATGGCTCCCAGCTCTCAGGGCTACAGAGAACCCAGAACACTGGACACAGTGACTTAGTAAATACTGGTTCACTTGACCTTAGAGAAATTGACCTCAGGCCAATAAGCTTTTATTTAAAGAAAATGAAGCCATTTTTAATGTCCACAGAGTCCTAAACAAAAGGAGTCTGACATGAATCCAAGAAGGAGAGATTCCTTCAGTCAGGCCCAGAATATATGCACAAAACCTCTGCAGCCGTGGCTGGTGCATATAGGAATGCTTTGTTCCATGAATGCTGGCGACTAATGAGATATTAACTGAAAGTTTCTCGGGTAGGTAGGAGGCTGCTCCCTGACTCTTTGCTATAAACCTACCTAAATCACAGGGTAATAGTATGAAGTGAAAAATAAAATGCTTGTAAGATAAATCCAGCAGAGGGATTTTTTTAAAAAAATAAAGCAACATTATTGAGGTTGCTTTACAATAAAATGGACATATAATAAAACATACCCATTTAAAGTGGGTTTGATAAGTTTGGACAAATGTACACATTCACGTACCCAGCACCCCTGTTAAGATAGAGAATATTTCCAAATCTCCAAAAGGTCCTTACTGTTCTTTTGCTGTCAGTTCCAACTTGCCCCCCGACTCACAGCTGCAGGCAACAACTAATATGCATTCTGTGGCTGTAGGTTACTTGCATCAAAAACAATAAAATACTTAGGAATAAATTTAACCGAGAAGGTGAAAGACCTGTATATCGAAAACTACAAAACACTGATAAAAGTAATTGAGGAAGACACAAATAAATGGAAAGGTATTCCATGTTCATGGATTGGTAGAATTTATATTGCTAAAATGTCTATACTACCCAAAATGATCTATAAAGTCAATACAATCTCTATCAAAATCCCACTGGCGTTTTTCACAGAAATAGAAAAAAATCCTAAAAGTCTTATGGTATCACTAAAGACCCTGAATAGCCAAAACAATTTTAAGAAAGGAAAACAAAGTTGGAGGCCTCATACTTTCTGATTTCAAACTATATTAGAAAGCTATAATAATCAAAATAGTATGGTATTGGCATAAAAACAGACTCACAGACCAGTGGAAAAGAATAGAGACCAGGCATAAACCCAGGCATATACAGTCAACTGATATTTGACAAGGGTGCCAAGAACATACATTGGGAAAGGATAGTCTCTTCAATACATGCTTCTTAGAAAACTGGATAGTTACATGCAAAAGAATGAAACTGAACCCCTATTTTATACCACTGCATTGGGGAGCTTGTAGTTGATGTATTAAATTAAGAATATGCAGATCATGACCTGCTGAACGAGGAGGCACAAACTACCCATACGCATTGGCAGGTAACTCACTTAGCATCCGAATTCTTACTCTGGGGAAGTGAAAACCTCGGGGTTGTTTTCGTTTAAGGCACAGATTCAATGCACTCCCACAAAGGAAGCAGAGGGAGAAGGACACAATGAGCTGGGGAAATGCAGTCTTCCATCTAGGTCACAAGTGAACAGGAAATAGAGAGCAGGGTAGCAAGCGCCTATTATTTATAAGGTGGCTGGGGAGGAGGTCACTGACTTTTTGCAGGCTCAACTCTAAGTGTTTATTTTAAAAGGTACCCCAGGAAAAGCAAAGCAGGAGCTTGGGGCAGGAATTCTAAGCTTGGGTCCTTATCTAAATGACCAGACTCTGGTGTGAGCAAGGTCGTCATACTGTAAATGCCAAGGCAGCAACTCAAAGTAGTTTTTTTTCTCATCTCAACCATTCACGAACATCAAGTCAAAATGGATTACAGACTTAAATGCACGACCTAGAACCACAAACCTGCTAGAAGAAAACATTGGAACAAAACTTCCTTGACATTGGTCTTGGCAATGATTTTTTGGATATTACATCAAAAGTACAAGAAACAAAGCAAAAATAAACAAGAGGAACTATATTAACTAAAAATCTGCACAGCAAAGAAAACAATCAACAAAACGAGAAGGCAACCTACAGAATGAGAGAAAATATTTGCAAATCACATATCTGATAAAGGGTTAATATCCAAAATATGTAAAGAACTCATACAATGCAATATCAAAAAAACAAATAAACTGATTTTAAAAAATGGGTAAAGGTCCTGAATAGAATTTTTTTCAAAGAAGGCATACAAATATCCGGGTATGTGAAAAGATACTCAGCATCAATAATCATCATGCAAATGCAAATCAAAACCGTAATGAGATATGACCTCATACCTATTAGGATGGCTTTTATCAAAAAGACAAGAGATAGCAAGTGTTTGTGAGGATGTGGAGAAAAGGAAACCATTGTACATGTTGGTAGAAAGTAAATTGGTATAGCCGTGATGAAAAACAGCATGGAGCTTCCTCAAAAGGTTAAAAATAGAAATACCATAGGATCCAGCAATCTCACTTCTGGGTATATATCTGAAGGAAACAAAATCAGTATCTCAAGGAGATAGTGGACCCACATATTTATTGTGGCATTGTTTACAAAGCCAAGATATGGGAACAGCCTAAGTTTCACAATGGATAAATGGATAGAGAAGATATGGTATCAATTATGATTCAGCCACGAGAAAGCAGGAAATCCTCTCATTTGCAACAACATAGATGAATCTAGAGGACATTATGCTAAGTGAAGTTAGCCAGGCAAAGACGTATTCTGTATGGTGTCACTTATATATGGAATCTAAAAAGAAAAGGTCAAACTTGTAGAAATAGAGTGGAATGGTGGTTACCGGGAGCTGGGAGGGTAGGGGAGATGGGGAGGTGACAGTCAAAGGGTACAAGCCTTCAGTTATAAGGTGAATAAGCTCTGAAGATCGAATCTATAGCATGGTGATTATAGTTAGTAATACTGTAGTGTGTAGTTGAAATTTGTTAAGTGAGTAAACCTTAATTATTCTCATCACACAAATAGTAACAAAGCGAGGTGATAGGTGCATTCATTAACTTGATGGTGGCAATCATTTCACAAAGTATACTATGTCAAATCATCACATTGTACACTTTAAATATACACAACTGTATTTGTGAATATTACTTCAGTAAAGCTGGTAAATAAATACACACATACTTACATAAATGCACAAATACATACATACATGAATTTTTAAAACAGACTCCTTTCCACATTAAATTACCTTGGCACCTCTTTCAAAATCAGTTAACCGTATAAGAGTAGGAGTATTTCTGGATGCTCTGTTTTTTTCCATTGATATACTTGTTTATTTTTCTGCCAGCACCCCACTGTCCTGAGTACTGTAGCTTTACAGTAATGTTTGAAATCTTCAGCTTTCTTCCAGTTCTTCTCTTTTTTTTTTCAAAACTGCTTTGGTTTTTATAAGTACTTTGTTTTTATAATATAAATATTAGGACCAGCTTGTTCACTGGGATTTGTATTGTGATAGCATTGATTCTATTGATCGGTACAGGGAGAACTGTCATTTTTTGGCAATGTTAAATCTTCCAATTCACAAACATTTATATCTCTCCATTTGTTTACATTTTGTTTATTTTTTTCTCAGGTGTGTCATATACTATTTCCACAGGTATTAAGCATATTGTGTTAAATTTGTCTCTAAGTATTTCATATTTTGGATACTAATAACAGTATTCTTTCATTTCGATTTTCAGTTTTTCAGTCTCTCTTCCTATTGGCGGCTGGCCTGGGCGTGATGAACTTAGGGTCCCACTCCTGCTTCTTGTGTCAGCTCTCACACCTCTTAGCATGAGGTCTGGGCGTCTTATAATTTGGCGGTGAGGACAAGATGCTGAATACAGATGTGCCTTCAGAAACCCAGCTGCCTGACCATCCCCTCCCCCTTGAACACTGGTCCACAGGCTTCTTCCTCTGCCTAAGGTTTTCAATTGCTCAGACAATTAAGAAGATATTTATTAAAGAGGTCTGCAGTGTCTAGATTTCAGTTGTTGTTTTCTAAACAGTGGCTACTAAACGAGCAGCTGTGCTTGTTCAGATCTGATTGCCATACACATTTCCTATTCTATTCATTAAGGGGTGAATCATGTGTTTATTAGTTGAAGCACACCCCTGGAAGTGTGCTTGTATTATTAGTCCCATCTGAGAGCAAAGGAAACAGTTTCAGTGAAAGAACATCATAAAAATGCCTCCTCTTTGCATACTACCCTACACCTTTGCTTGCATGATCTCAGAGACCCTCCTGGCTGGGTGAGTTTTCAGAGACCCTCCTGGCTTTTCAGAGACCCTCCTGGCTGGGTGAGTTCCTTGCTATGACCTCTATTGCAGCAGATGAAGAGACAAGGATGGTTTGACATCCACAGTCCTGTAGAAGGTCAGTGGTGGAGCATAAGACAGAATGCTGGCCTCCTGCTTCCTGGCTCAACCCTCTCTCCACCCCTACGTGCTCTTACATTATAGTGACTCAGTGGGATGGGAGGACGGGAACAGAGCCTGGACAGAAGACAAGGCAGCGCTGACATCAGGGGACTGAAAGGAAGCCAAATCAAGGACACGTCCTAATTGCCCAGAAAAGGCTGAGGACTCTGTTGAAGGTCCTTCGTGACTGAAGGCGCATGTCCCACTGCTTGGGCGCATCTCCCAGCCCCAGTGGTCCTCCAGCCCAGAGAGATCAATGTCTAGAGTTTGGGCTCAAGATCTCCATTCACTGCTAGCCTAGAAGCTTCTGCAGAAAGCTGCTCCTCTGTGATTTAACATCCTCTCTTCTGCTTCTCCCCTCCCTCCAGCCTATTGGGTACACCTACTGGAGCATCAGAAGCTCTCACCTGAATGCAAAACGGTTTCAGAGGGGATGTTCCCTAGGGGAATGGGATGCTCTCCTGTTGCTTTTGTACTGACCTGGGTTTTCATTGGGGCTGGCGTCCTTTGCTCAAGAGAAGAGAGCTGGATTTTTTTTTTTTTTTCTAATGCATTTTCAAGCACTTAGAGAGAACTATTTCTCTAGAGGGGAAGAGGGTGATTATTAGTAGGAAGAAAGAGGTGATAGAGGAGCAAGTCCAAACATGTCCTGCAGGAAAGGGGCTCAGTATTTCCCTTTATTTGCTCTAGCGAAAAGAAAATGCCAAAGGTGACTCCAAGGTCAGCGACTGACAGCCCCCTTCTCCTCTACTTGGAATGAGATCTTTGCATCAATTCTACTTGGTTTTGGATGGTAGGCGAAAAAGGAAATTGACATTTCAAACTGATGTGGGAAGAAAAATATTTGGGGAGAAGCCCAATGAATATTATAGTTTCGGGATTAAGTGAGGGAATCCCAGTGAGGGAATCCAGTGGTAAGGGAGGGAATCCCAGTGAGGGAATCCCAATGGTAACAATATCTCTAAGGATAATTATTATTGAAGCAGCCACTATGTACTACATACTCTGCAATATCAATATATATTCATATCTATATATATCAATGTGTGTGTGTGTATACACACACACACACACACACACACACACACACACAACTCATTAAGTAGGCATGACTGTTCCTCTTTTACAAATTAAAACAGAAAAACAGAAACAATTGCTCAAGTTTGGTAAGGCAAAATGACTTGCCCAAGGCCTAAAGTTTGTAAATAGTGTAAATAGAGTTTGGAATTAATTCTATTTGGTTCCCCAGACCATAATCCTTGGTAAATGTTTATATGTTTAGCACTGTGATCAAAATGCTTATTTCTCTAAAATGACAATATTAGGGACTGGCGTCCCAGACTGAGGCTCCAATGAGTATTGCATCTCAGTGGGGTCACCACATATGTCAAACATTGAAGGTTTGGAGACTCAGCTACATGCATTCATCCAAGGATGACAAAGCCTTGGTGAGTTGATCTGTAATAGCCAGATTTATAAGAGCATGATTTTTATACCAGTAGACTGACTGTCCACTCACAGCAGGGTGATTTCTCCTTTCTGAGCATATTTAGATCAATTCCTTAGAAAGATTACTCTAGCACTTGGAGGTAGGTAGGATTGGATCACATCAAAGAGGAAGATGGGGAGAACAGTTTGGAATAAAAGTGATAAGTACAAGAACTAGGATAATGGAGCTGGAAATAGACAAGAGCTACTGAAACTAAACTCTGCCTGACTCGGCAGCTGTCTGACCTTAGTGCAGGGGGGAGAGGAAGAGGAATTAAAGATTTTTCAGTTTTTTAGCTTCATGCGGAAAAACAGGTGATCTCTTTTTAGGGAAGTAAATAATTACAGCATGAGGTGCGTATAGATTTGAACATGGGGACTTTCAATTTCAAGTAAGTTCAAAAGAAGATGCCGATTTAGCACCTAACATTGCAGGATTAATTAGGATAAAACAATGGTTTAGGGTTTTCAGGGAGCACTGAAGATACAGAGGACACCTAGATTGAAATTTTATTGGGGGCAGGAATTATGACTATTAGTTATTTGTATCCCCCTATAACACATCCCCCTCCTACTATCCAGCTCCAATGCCACCTCCATTCTCAGCACCCTAGATTCTTCTGTAACTTCATGTCATGGACTTTGAACAAGCTTTGGTTGAATGATACAGGAAAGCATATTCACTGGGGTCCCTTTGTTCTCAGCACTAGAGAAGCATTACCTGCCATTCAGGAATGTTGCCTTTAGTTGGGGGAGGATGTTTCCCTACTTAGTTTAGATACTGAGCATTGCTATAGGACCCACCTATAGGCTTTTATTTATTTATTTATTTATGGTTGCATTGGGTCTTCGTTGCTGCGCGTGGGCTTTCTCTAGGTGCAGCGAGCGGGGGCTACCCTTCGTCGTGGTGCGCAGGCTTCTCATTGCGGTGGGTTCTCTTGTTGTGGAGCCCAGGCTCCAGGTGCGTGGGCTCAGCAGATGTGGCTTGTGGGGTCTAGAGCTCAGGCTCAGTAGTTGTGGTGCACGGGCTTAGCTGCTCCGCGGCATGTGGGATCTTCCCGGGCCAGGGCTCGAACCTGTGTCCCCTGCATTGGCAGGCGGATTCTTAACCACTGCGCCACCAGGGAAGTCCCTATAGGCTTTTCTCTACTCCTTGTGGTGGAGAAAAGAAACCCTAGGAGAGGTGGATGCAGTCAGCTGATGTCTTCGGTTGGTATCCCAGGGGCAATCACTTTAGGCACAGCTGGGTGAAGGAAAGAGTTTTAAATATGGTAGGAAGAAGAGCTGACTCCTTTCCCACACCAGAGCCTCCGAACAACATGGAAATGTCCGCGGACCAGGCATCTTGCCGAAGACCGTATGAGTCAGGTTCCCTGAGGCTCTCAGACGATGTGTCCAAAAGCCTCGTTTGGCCCGTTCTCCTCTCTAAGGCACTCGAGAGTCCTAAGAGCAAAATCTCACCATGGTGGAAAGCAGCAGGGCTGAGCAGATGCCTCTGGCTAGAGGGGAATGAGGAAGTCATTCTTGTGACAATTTTTAAAGAGCATCACTTAGTCCGAAATGCTCCCAGGACCCCCAAACCTATTATTCTTTCTCCTTGTAAAACACTATTGTAATAATAATATAATTATATTTATATATTATATTATGTACTATATATTAAATAATATATAACATATATCAAATAAATTAATGATATATCATTAACAATGATATTTATATTATATGTATTATATATGACATAACAAACATAATACATATTTATAACATATATAATATATATACTACATTAATGGATGGCTTTATCTTATTAATAATAATCCAATAATAGCAACAGTTCACACTTGCTATGTGCCAGACACTGTGCCACACTTTACACTCTTCAAATTTAATCCTCACAGAGCTTTTGTATAATATTTTTATTAGGTATTTTTTTAATCCCCACTTTGTTTACCATTTTGTAATCCTAGACTCTCAGAAGGGAGAGCTATTTCGAGACCACCCAGGCTAGACCCAGTCATGAACCTGGCAGTCCATGTTATCTAAGCGTAGGCCTGTCTGATTCCTACTTTTTCTAGCCTTCTTAAACCTACCTATCGGCTGTATCTTGGATTCTTTATCTCTCAGAGTGTCTGTCGCAGTCTTCATCTTCTCAACTGCCAAAGAACACCTAATCCTGCATCCTGAGGCCCACAAGATTCTGAGAGTCCTTTTTGTCCATATGCAAAAATACCAAACTCATTTATTCACATTAATCTCACCCGGTATGTACCAGAAATCCGTTTTTTACTCTAAAGTTACCCAAAGAGCCAATTATTCCCCTCGATTGTTTTGAATTAAAAATAACCTTGCGGGGACTTCCCTGGCGGTGCAGTGGTTAAGACTTCGCCTCCCAAGTCAGGGGGTGTGGGTTCGATCCCTGGTTGCAGAACTAAGATCCCACAGGCTTCACGGCCAAAAACCAAAACATTAATCAGAAGCAATATTGTAACAAATTCAATAAAGACTTAAAAAAAAGTAACCTTGAGTACTCATATGTGCACCCTCTTCTGCCCTACCTGGACATCACTACTGAGTTCCTGGGAAGTGCTTACCCCCCTTAACAGGTTCAGTAATGATCTAGCCACTCACCAAATAGCAAATGATGGCACTGAAAAGTATACCACAGGAAACTACTCGAAATCTTGACTCAGAATCTCCTCTAGACAGTTGTCGTTTATTAAATAACATGACAAAAGAATTTGAAATTTCACATCACAAATATTTGCTTAGAACAGGTCTGTGAATCTCTTAACACACAGAGTTGGCAATTCTGGATTGTATAATGTCATCCAGGTGGATGTTGAACCGCCGACACTTTGCCCATAGGCAGCTGGGTCTTGGCTTATGGAACACGAGCAGGTAACCTGTGTAGAAGGACTAATTGGCAGGTGGCATAATCAGCCCCCACTTCCACAGTGGACACCGTTGTAGGGATTCTCAAGACGGGACGCACAGAGCAAATCGACGTGAACGTGAGCTAAGTGCCTTCCCTCGCAGGTCAACAACAAAGAGTCTGTTGTGTCATGATTCATGTGTCAGCAATTCACCTGTGTGTGAATTCCCATTTCTTGAGCGCTAAATTCAAAGACTCTGAAAGGCATTCCTTTTAACTTCCAAATTCCTTGCCAGTATCAGTCTATTGGATCAAATTGTTCTATTCAGTCTTTTTTCTACCAGACAGCTGGAACTTGGGGTAGAAGTAACTGAAGAGTGCTGTGACTGGTTTCACGTTGGTTCTGGTGTATTTTAATTGAAGAAATATGACGTCCTAGTGCAGATTATACAACCTCTGCTCAGGAATCAGAATGGTGTGCCCTAATATCCAAACCACGCTGGCTAACTTAGTGTCCTGGAGCCCTGTGACCTGCAGTGAGAAGAATGACCGACTCCCCAGGCCTCATTTTCTAAGAGGCATTAACTCTACTGAGTCATGGACCTGAGGGTTGGGAGCAGCATGGAGAGTGTCCAGCTTTTTGGAAAAACTAGTCCCTGTCTTGAAACAAGATCCACTTGTGCTTAGCTTATTTACATCTGAATTTTATTTTTCCAAGAATCCCAAATTAAACCACTTTTAAGGGCATGATTCAAATATTTTTCAATCTATGGTGGTTTCTGTGTTTTCATCTCCATTTTGCCGACTTTTTTTTCTGCTGCAGAACAAAGGCAGACTTGAAGGGAGACAGATGGGGTAAACATGTGTAAGGTGAGGGCTGCTTTAAATGACAGCTCTGGGGAAGGACAAAAATGGGCTCTCGTCCTCATGTTCATGGAACACTAAATATGAAGGAATCAAGCTGCGTTAGGACTCAAACGCTTATGGTAGCTCATATTGCATTGGGAGAAAATGTTAACATTAATAAGTTACATAAGAAAAGTTTCCAAGATCAACACGTTCAAGGCCAGCATATACATTCAGACATGCAATTACACCAGCCACATGAACTCACAGGAAAAGAAAATTCCAGTTTGCATGGCTGTGAGGTTTCTTTCGGTTGCCAGCAGTTTCCAGAGTGTATTGAAATTTTCAAATTAGCTGGGGATGTTTTACTCAATTGTATCTCTCAACGATCTTGTGTCAGTTTTTCTTCAAGGTCTGTGCATTTTACTGATTGAAATGCTCACACCCTGATTCATTGCAAAGGAACAGATCATCGTTATGAGTTTTTGTGTTTTTTTTTGAAAGAAGAGTGTCAGAACTTTCTAAAATTCCTTTCTGTGTCTTCTCTCCATTTGCTTTCCCTCTTCATAACCCTTCCCTCTCTTTATCTGCATCACCTCCTCCTAAGTCATTTCCTATTACTTCTCTGAGAAACTTTTTCATCTGGTCTTTAAAAAGGATCCCTCCTCAATCCTAATGCATTCTATGGAGAACCAGCTTCCTAAAGTCAGAGTAAGAGTCCCTGAGAATACCTGGGTACAGGAGACCTGGAAATGCTGGTGTATAATCTTAAAATTCAAATCCTGTTCAGCAGAGCAATACCATCTGAGCTAGCTGCAAATGGTAAATAAACCCAGCTTATAACTTAATGATCCTTGTGTTTGTGTGTCTGTGAATACATTAAGAGCTCTCAAAGAAAATAATTGTGTAATCGTAAGTAAAAGATAGCAGTGAATCACAGGCAGTCACATAGAAACAGGTGTCAGTCCTCTGGCTCTATCAGTGGGGTTATGAGCACAGGGTTCTTCCCCCTTTCAGCTCACGGTGGCAGCGTGAATCCCACTCTAGATGCAGTGGCTCAGGGTGTGAGGTTTGAGGGTCTTCATTACATATTGTCTGCCCTGCAAAAATCATCTGCTTTACTTGGAATTGATTTCAAAGCCAGTTTCATGTGGTGTCTGCTATACCAAAATAAACAAACAAATTAGCCTCTGAGATACAAAAATTTACATGATTTGGTGAACTTAAAAGCTGTTAACTGTGAACTTATTAATTGAAAACCGCAGGACAATAATCAGCATGTCCTCCAGTGGAAAAAAAACCAAATCGCTTGTTTAAAGTGAATTTGTAAGGCAATAAAGATGTGAATTTCAAATAAACCTATGCCTCCAGCCTCTTGATATGATATTTTTAACTTTATCTTTGCTTTGTTTGTGGACTACATATTGATTGCTTTCCGAAAAAGTGCGGTAGAACTCTATTTCTCCACATGGGCTTTTTTTTTTTCACTGCTCCTTGCAGGTTATCTTCATTCCAGTCATTCTTGTTTCTCTGCCTCCTGTCTAGAGAACTTTAATTAAAATGGTCTGCTAAAGCTTGAATCTCTTAAAGGGAGCGCTTGGAATCTTAAATGACGTTGTCATCACAAAACTCCCGAGGGACGTACGCCTTCCCCCTCCAACATGTGCTCCAAGGGGAATGTTTGTCTAGAAGTTACTAGGTAGCACTGAGGACTGAAACATAACAAACTCTGGGAGGAAAATGACAATGATTTTTACATCCAGGAATTTAATCAGGCGCATTTCTGAGGTTTGGCCAGTCGAGCTGGCCAACCCACAATCCACCATGATCCTCATTTGATCTCAAAAAGAGGTCAGTAGAAGATGATGCTGTCTGTTCGCTGCCCCAACAGGCAGAGCCCATGGCGTCTCAGAGCTTGTCTTCCAAACTGTCCCACTGTGGCCGATGTTCAGACTCCCCTGAGAACAAGGTTTCTGAACAGTAGTTTCATGTGATGATAAAAAACATGAAATCTGGCTTAGACCATTTAGGTGAAAATTTAGTTAAAAAAATTCTTCAATGTCTATCATGTCACTTTACCAATGCTACTGGTTTCCTGTAAGAATCATATGACACCTTCCCCTTCATTCTTCATCTTTTTCCCCTGTATTTTCCTTTCCTGGTTGACTTGTCCTGAGCTACCTGTGAAGGGGAAAAAGCCACCCGGTGCTCTTGATGGTTTCCTTCCCACGGAATTTAATCCTGAAGGTTGTGAGAGTTTCAGAGAAGGCAGAGTGCCATGAGCCCTCAGCTCTCCCGGGTCAGAGCAAGACACCCCCTCCTGCAGTGCTCCATGAGCTGGAGCTCTGGCTTCAACAGCAACTCGGCACCAGCGGCCACGTTCAGGGTCAACAATCAGACTATTTTGAAGAAGACATTGATGAAGTGCAGAAATTATATGCATGGTTCATTAGGGCCTTGACTACCATGTGCCATTATAATATACTCAACCCACCAAATACAACGCTTTTAAGTGTTCCACCGATCTTTAGACATGCCTCCAAAGCTGACATGCTAAAGCAAACAGAAGGTCCATATGGGTCGAGCATTACAAATGCGTAGCCCATTTCTATGCTCATCCCTGCTTTCCCTCTCTGAAGAAAGCCTTAACAAAAATGTGTTCTCATTTTATAAGACTTGATAGATTTGGAAAGTGGTCAATCAGATGCCAGTCAGATATGTTTTTAAAAGAATGACCTCAACTTCTTTGACATTATTCCACTGACAGGCGGTGGTGGTGGTGGTGGTGGGGGCTCTTCCCTTGAATCTGGGCAACCAGTAGAGTAAAAGATGCTTAGTGACTTGTGAGGCTGGGTCAGAGGAGACTCAGCAGCTCCCCCTCTGGTTCTCTAGGAACATTCTCTCTCCGGATGCTTCTTCTTGGACCCAGTCCCATGCTGTGAGAAGCCTGAGCCACGTGGAGATGCCACATGTCAGTGTTCAGGGGACAGCCACAGCTGAGCCCATGTGCCTGGCGTGTGAGTGAGGAAGCTTCCAGATGATTTCGGCTCCCAGCTTTTTGAGTCACTGGCAGCCATTCACATCTTCCCAGCTGAGACCCCAAACATCACAGAGCGGAGACAAGCCACCCTGCTGTGCCCTGTCCAAATTCCTGAGCCACCATCAGCCAGCATCAATAAAATGCCGGTTGTTTCATGTCACTACATCTACAGATAACTGGGACATAGGAAATAACAGCAGGCAAGGAAGGTGAGTACAGGATAAAAATAAAGATGGTTTCATATATTCCAGCCAAATGATTTGAAAGGGGAAAGAGACTCAAAAGCCATTGTCATGTCCTGGAAGGTAGACTTAGATGAAGACATAGAAGATGGCTTTATTTGCTCTGCAGCTCGCACAAAGTTAGAAGGATAGAAAAAGGTGGGATTATGGAAGCAGCTCAATAAGTTCTTGTCAGAATGATACGATAAACCAAATCTCACAAGATGAAATAAAGTAGAGATAAATGTAAAATATTCCATCTGTGTTCAAAAATAAATAACCTGAACAATATGGTATGAAGAAGGCGTGACTTAATTAACCAGCAACACGATAGAAGGTTTCGACGTTGAGAGTAAGCTTCACATAAACCGAGAACCCAAAGAGGTTGCCTTGAGCAAGAAAGTGGTCTGAGGCCACACTGAAAGGAAGAAAGCCGCCGGAATAAGGAATTAGAAGGCGTATTGGAAGGTCTCCCTCTGCTCTCTGGAATCTGGGAGTTCATTCTGGCCATTTCTCTTCAAGACAAACTGAAGCAGGCAACGTGGTCTAGAGGGTACTTGTGAAAGATCTGTCATGGATGGAGAACCTGGATTATTTACTTGGAAAACGATAGTATATGGGTTTCATAATAACAGTCTTCGATTTTATGGAGGCAAGTAAAGTTGCAGAGGTTGAGAATCCTTGTGTACAGCCCCAAGGATGGGGCCATGAACACTCTGAGTGGAAACTCCAGGGAGCCACACTGAATCAATACAAAGAAGAATTTACACAAAGTCATCCAAAGTCGTTCATTCTGTCCAAAGCTGGAGCTAAGTGCTGAGAGTAGAAGTGAGTATCTCAAAATAAAAAGTGCTTGGCAGAGATGGTGTAGAGGAGATTAAAGAACCAAAAATCTTTACTAGTCATTTAACCACTGAGTTTCTCTGATTGTTTTGGAGATCATTTATAGTTCAACTTGTTTGAATAAAATGTCATTTATTCACTCATTTGTCCATTTATTCAACAAATAATTATTAAGTGCCTATGAGCTAGGTACTGCACCAGGCCACATAGGGGACAGAAGAATGACTAAAAATGTATCCCTACCCTCTAGGATCTCATGTTATGGTCAATGGCTTGAGGTAAATATTGGAGTTAAAAGTATAAAAGAAACACCTGCAAAGAAGTAGCATCAAAATGCTTTTAATTACATGTAGAGCGCAGTGCAGTGATCCTGAAATTTTTCCCTGCTGCCTTTTAATGGTGTGCTGAGAGAGACCCTGATACATGATACAAGTGAGAATCTCACATCACTACCTATTTGCATCAGCTTCGGGCGCAGTGTTCGGGTTCCGTTTGAGAAATATATGAAATCTATACTGACATTTTGTTTCAGAAGCATTCATTCAGAGCTCCCCAATTCCCCAATTTTCTGATTTTTATCCCCCCTCAAAAAGAGACTTTAGCAATAGGAGGGAGCGATGAATTAAGAAGACTATTTATTGTGGTTAAAGAGGAAATAAATAGAAAAGTAGGACGGCCCCCGGGGTATTCAAACCAAACACAAAGATTACAACATTTATCACTACCCTAATAACGCGCCATTCATTGTAACTATCACCTCAGTGATAATTACACTGGCTTTCCCAGGAGAACTCTTAGTAGCATATAGACCTAAGTGACTTACTTAAGGTTGGTTTAGTTTTGAACACGTCTGCTCTCTTACTGCTGCAGTGAAATCTCATGTCCCCCTCCCCCTCCCTCGCAAACCCAGAATAGTGGGGGCTTTGACAGTTGGCATCAGGGATCGTCCTCGGCCAGCTGTCAGAGGTGTCTCTTCCTTGGAGGCGGCACGCATTATGGAAGCGACACATGTGTGCAGCTCCTCCCAGCCCGGCAGCCAAGGCAGGCAGAGCAGCGAGCCAGCAGCCCTGGCTTCCCCGTGCAACCGGCTGCTGCACCCCCAGCACCTCGGCTCTTCATCAGGAAGGAGAACAAAGCGTCAGAGGGGGATCTAGGACCATCTTGGCTTCGGGTTTGAGACGTTTTAGGGTTATTTAGTTCCCCTTCTCATCCCACAGCTGGGACAATCTATTAAACATCACCGAAAGATGGCCATTCAGAGCAGAGAGAGATCACTACTTTGGGGTGACTCCTCATTCTTTTATAAGTTCTCTGTGTATTGAAATAAGACTGGAATCCCTACAATAGATGATGTGGCCGTCATGGGCCCGCCCTCCACTGACTTTAGAACATGTGGAGAGCAACGTATGTCACTCCTCACCTCCAATCTACTCCACCCAGACTAAGCAACTCTCGCCCCTCCTCTTTCTTTTATGGCCTGATTTCCATGTTCTCATCCTCGCCACTGTCTGCTTGGACACTTTCTAGTTTTCTAATGGTCCTCTTCATGTGGGTTGCAGCTTTCAGTACTGCAGCTGAGATAACTTCTTCAGGGAACCGTGCAGCTACCACTTCCTTAAATTGGGCACATCCTTCCTAGATTTGACATATTTATCTTCGATGTCTTCATTTGTGCCCATTCCAAGGCCAAGTCCAGGCCCACACAGAGCTAAGATTAAAACCCTGATAAAGACCTTCCTCTATGTAAATATAGATCCATTGTTCAAACTGCACAATTCCACCTAACTTCATGATCTAAATCACTGTTTATTTACCTTCTTCCTAAGGATGTTGTTCATGCATTAATTCAACAAAGATTAATTGAGCACCTATTCTGTGCCAAGCACTGCACTAACTTTGTTAAATTCTTTGCTGAAACCAATTTATGTTAAGACCGCGTCACATTGCCCCCTCCAAGGGGGAGCGAGCTGGGTTTGATGTGGTGAAACCATGCTGTTTCTCAGGCATTCCGCTTATTCTCAAAGTACTCGCAAGCCCTCACGTAAATCATCTATTTCTGGGGTTGCTGTGGGTCCTATTAAGCTTACCAAACTGGGGTTGACGTTACCTCCTTTTCTCTGCTTTTTGAAAATCAGGGTGTTTGACCAGCTCCAGTATCCGGACTCTCAATCTATAAATTCTCATAAGCCCTAGGGTAAAATTCACCAAAGCCTAGGGGTCTGGACCCATTTTAAAGGTTAGATGATCTCCTTGACCAACTAGATTTCTATCCTTTCCAGTTCTTGAAGGAGAACAAGGAAGCAAAGGGAGGCTGGGAGGCTCTGTTCCCTCTGACAGCTGTGAACTTCACACCATCTGCTCCAGTCAGGGCCTGGTTCCTTTCTGCCTCTCCTCCAAACAGAAGGAAAAGTTGTTTCTGTTGCCTTCAGTTTCAGCTTTTCCTGGCACACGATGCCCCTTGATAATTTTATGGAGTGGATCCCATATTTTGTACATGCCCTTTTATCAGAGAACACTGTAAAAAGCAGCAAAGTTCCCTCTCGTCTCTGCATCTCTTTTCCTTCCTCCGTGTAATCACGTATGGTTGTGTTGTCAGAGTTCGCTTTTCTCTTAGATCCTTCCCTCCTAGTGAAGCACGTTCACGTTTACAGTCTGTAACCAGGAGGCTATAACACATTTCCTTTGAAGTCTTTGAAATCTGCTTTCCTGAAGTCCAGTGTTCAGGTCTAACTGCTGAATATTTAACTTCCTTGCTTCTCTGGACTCCTGGATGAGACTTTCACTTAATTCCAATGTCTCTGTCGTATCTTCATCCTCAGTAAGATCAGAACAAGTCTGAAGTAGACTGTATCTTCTGAACCAGGAAATGATCAGCTAGGAAAAGCAAGGCTTTATGAGCTCCATGTTGCACTAATAACTGCAATGGTTAGGTAATTGAATTCTAACAACCTCCTGATGATGCAAGTGTAATTATTCTCCTTTACAAATGGAGACATGGAGGTTGCCAAGGATAATGTCCTTGCCTGAACTCAGGCAGATAGCTTCTTTCTGGGGCTGACCACGCTTCCCAGCCTCCCTTGAAGTTCAAGCCAATGGAATGTGAATGTAAGCAATTCGTGCCATTCTGGTCCAACCCATTAAAAAGTCCCCCTCACCCAATCCCCACACTCTTCCTTCTTCCACTGGTGTGATGCAGATGCCGGAGGGTCCTGGAAGCCAAATGTGGAATACAGCAGAGATAAAAGAATGAAGGAAGCTGGGTTACTGAGGCTGTGTTTGAAAAGGAGCCTCCCATTAATCAGACACACCTTTTTTGAACTTAACGTAAGCAAGAATGAATCTTTTATGTCATTGAGACTTGAGGTTTTACCTGCTACTCTCACCGATGTTCCCCACATGACAACAGTAAGAGCAACTGAAACTATCTGGAACGAAAACCCGTATTTAGTGATAACCTCCAATCTTCAGGTTCCTCCTTTATATAATAGGGATAGTAACAGTACTATCTCAGTGGTTGCTGGGGGCGCTATGTGAGATGATGCTGGCGAAGTGCTTGGCAATGAACGGTGTGCCCAACGTTTAGGATCTGCTCAGCAAATACACAGCAGGACTAATACGATCAAGACATTGCACCTCCCTGGAGCCAGACCTGCCTCTAGAACCACTTTGTAAACCCTTTATAGTGACTTTATCTATGCCATTTCCTCGGCTGAGTGGTCTTTTATATCATAACCCCGGCACATTCTTTCTAATTATCTTTCCCTTACCTACACCTACACGTTCTTCTCTGTGATATTTTCCTCAGGTTAGTACCATCCTATATAGAAAAATGAAGACCTTTTTTTATTGATTTCTATGGGTGTAATTCATTGATTTCAGATTAAGTATACACTTCCTTCATTGTCATCAGTTACCAAATATAATGATATAGAGTCATCCCTCAGTATTGATGGGAGATTGGTTCCAGGACCCTCATGGATACCAAAATCCAGGGATGCTCAAGTCCCTTATATGTAATGGCATAGTATTTCCGTGTAACAAATGTGCACACTGCAGTAGACTTTAAATCAGCTCTAGATGACTCATAATACCTAATCCAATGTAAGTGCTACGTAAACAGTTGCTGGCACATGGCAAATTCAACTTTTGCTTTTTGGAATTTTCTAGAAAATGTTGAATATTTTCTATCTGTAGTTGGTTGAGTATCCAGATTTGGAACCCACAGATATGGAGGGCCGACTGTATTACCTTGGAGATAAGATTTGACTGCTTGGCTAAAATTTTCAAGTGACTTTACTCCAACTTCTGAAATAACATTTAAGGTCTGAGAGAGTCTTTTAGAGAAGTGCGTCACAAACTTTTATTTGTAGACAGATCACCTGGATATCTTGTTAGGATACAGAATCTGATTCAGTGGAGCTGGGGTGGAGACAGAGATTTTGCAGAATCAACGAGCTTGGAGTAGCAAGACCCTAGAGGTTTATAAAAATATTCGTCAACCACCAGTTTGGTTGCATTTCATTTAATGCATGCCAGGTGATAAACTTATTCTTTGCAAAAGCCAGATAAAGAGGAAACTAAGCCATTCAATAAAGAAGAAGAGAAATGAATAGGTCTTTTAGGGCCAGAATAAGAAAAGTCAATGCAGAAAGTAAAACTCCATTTTCAAAAGATTTAGAGAAACAATCTCAGAGTCTTTTAATGTATTATACAAGGAAATAGAGAAATACATTAAGAATGAGAAGGATAAGAGAAAATGTTGTCTTTTATTAGCAGTAGTTCTCAAATTCTCAAATTGAGTGCACATCAGAATCGCCTCAAGGCTGGTTAAAACACAGACTGATTATTCTGTGGTCAGGACTACCTGATAATTTGCATTTCTAGCAAGTGCCCAGGTAATGGTGGTGCTGCTGGTCAGGGGACCACACATTGAGAACCTCTGGATGAAAGGATGGGAAAAATCGTTGGCAAACGTCCAAAAAGTCAGGTTATTCTATTTCAGTCTATACACAGGGAAACCTGGGAATAGAGGAAAGGAAAATGAAGCAAAATAAGAGAGACAGTTAAAATCCATTCCAGGCCCTGAAAACTTGAACTACAAACACTTAGGAACATGCCCAGAGTAATTTCAGGATCATCAGCTGTCATTTTAAAGATTTTTTTTGAAGGGTAAACAATTTGACCAAAGCAGGAATGGAACAATTCAGATTCTTCTCCTAAAGGGAGAAAGAAATGACCCTGAAAAAGCCTGGACTTCTAACTTGTCTACATAGGAAGTTTGGGAAAAAGACAGAGGAAATCATCACAAAAACTATTGTCAAGCACCTTGAAAAGAAGAGGGCAATGAGTAATAACAAGGATTGCTTTCCAAAGAAAACGTTCTTTCACATGGTTTTGGATTTGGAAAGGATCTTAGAATCACATGGCCCCAGCAGCTTATTTTAAAGCTAAGAAAACTGATGTACAAAGACATTTTTTTGCACCCAAGGTCATGCAGCAGATAGAGATGAGGGTCTCAGTCTCCTGGGTCATTCCTGAAACAGCTGCGGGTTCTGCTGCTTTTAACTGGTAGGCTCAGCTATACCTAGTCCTTGAGCTGGTCTGATGAGGGAAGGCAGCATATTGGGAGCCTCGGTGTACATCGTGGCCAAGTTCAACCCATGTGCAGCATCCTAGGTCCTATTCCCAAGCACTGTCCTGTATGTCACATGGCCACTCAGACTCTTCCAGTCAGGTGGGACAGGGGTGGCAGAGAGGCAGCTATCTGGCTGTCCTGGAGAAGCCCTGTATCTAATTGCCTTATGACAAGACTGCTCATTCCATGTGTAAAATGGACTCATCAATACCTTGGGGAAGAATAAAGTATATGGTCATCCATCCAGCACTAGTAAGTGCCTACAACACACAAGGGAGCGTTGCTCCGGACACCTGGGAGCATCAAAGGAGAAAAGGTTTCCTTATCCCCAAGTGCTTACTGAGTCCACAGCTGTATCATCAAAGGGCCCTCATCTCCACACTCACAGAACAGAGCACTTAGTACCATCTTTGGCACAAAGTGTGCAACGTGAGGGGGTTTAGAACCCTTCAAGTCCGACACCTTCAGGTTACAGCACCCACAGGTGAGGCCTGGTGCATCAGATCATCACTCTTTGGTGAAGAGCTTGGACTAAACTCTGATATCCTGGCTCCTCACTCAGAGTTCTTTCTACTTCACTGCACTGCTGTCAAGACAGATCTTCTTAATGTTAATTAAAGGCCTTCCTATTATTGTCAAACTGAGGGAAGGAGAAAAGGCTGTGGAATACGTGTTTAAGTCACTCTGTTCTGTGAATGGAAGGGATTCTCCACAGCAAGCTCAACTTCTCAACCTCAGCTGCACGCTACACTCACCCGGGAGTGACGCCTGGCGTCCACCCCAGAGACTTGCACTCAGTAGGCTGGTGTAGTCAAAGCACCGGGGGCTTCAAAAGATGCCCGATGATTCTAATGTATGGACAAAGTTGAGAGAATCATTGCTCTATAGGAATTACCCTGAGTCCATTTTGACCTAATAGAGGCAGAGAGCTTCAGAGATGCTGGCGGTGTGGCTTCTTACAAAGAGAGCACACATCCCAGTAAAGGAATGAAATCCAGAATCTCCTGGTTCCACTCGTGAAGGGAATTTCCAGGCAAGGGGAAAGGCTGAGGGTCCTCCATGCCCTTCGCCCAAGGTTCAGCTTTCCTCGGGAGTCTCTTCTACTACCATCACCACCACCACCATCGCCATCACCACTGCATGTTCACATCAGCCGTGGCCCAGAGGCCTTTCCTTGGCTCCTGTTGTGCAGTTGATAAAGGCTCTAACATCAGTCATATTGCAGAGAACAAGAGGAGAGAAGCAGAGCCAGAGCATGGGATAGACGCATCCTGCCTTCCAAAGTACGGCATCTGGGGCCTACCTGAGCCCCTTGCTCCCTGACATATTGCCGTTCCAGTCATGAGTCCAGGAGACGGGTCCCTTCCAGGGAAGCCCCCTCTCAACCCCCCTTTAATGTTCTGTCTCTTTTGCCCAGTTGAGATCAGGCTCTGTGTGGCTCTCCAGCAGCGCCTTCTGTGACGAGGGAAACATCCTGCACCGCCCTGTCCCATGCAGCAGGCACTAGTCAACACCAGCCATAGGAACTACTGAGCTAGTGCAACCATTGAACTGAATTCTTGTTGCATTAATTTTAATCAGTTTAAATTTAAGTTGTGATATGTGGCCAGTGGCCCATGTGTTCGATGGGAACACAAGAGGATGCTGTCTAGGACAGATTCTATTCTGCAATACTTTACAGCCTCACTCGTGTAGCTCTTAGTTCTGAAATGAAAAAAAAAAAAAATAGTGCCCTTTTGTGGAGTTGCTTCAGAAAGGACAGTGAAACACCGTCCATGACCTCAACATGAGCTAGAAGGCTCTGCCACCTGGCCAAGACACGACCCAGGTAAAAGTTAAACGCATCATTGGCAAAAACCTCTGACAAACCAACACTTAATTTGAACTGGGGAAAAAGTCAAGTCGAAATGTTGCAATAACCACCTTTTTTCAAGTTTCCAGCACTTCCTGATTTCTTTGGTATCAAATGACTCTGCCTGTCACATTCCTGTTACATTAGCACTTCCTGGTTCCATAAATACTGGAAATAGACATTCGGGATCCCCAAACCAAACAAAGCAAAACACCAAGGTTTTTGTTTTTAGTAACTTAACCTTTTGAACCTCCTTGTTGTTCATTCCAATGGGTAACAAGGGCTGGACTTAGATCCTCAGATAATCTGAAAGACAAGGAGGGCTGGATTTAGATCCTCAGATAATCTGAAAGACAAGGAAGCAGTATTTAACTCAGAGTTGGAAAGTAAAGGATTAGTTAAGATCTGCAATTAACATCTGAGCTCATTAAACCCTTAACCGTTGCCTTGGCCCGAACTGACTTGCCCCCTACCCCGTTTCCCTCCCTCTGTCTGGCCCCTCCGGCTCTGTGCCCTTGTGGTTAAGAGCTGACCTCTGGACTCCGATTGCCTAGAGCTGGAGACTCACCTGAGTGGCTGGGTGGCCTTGGGCCAGCTACTTAATCCCTTGCCTGCATTTTCCTCACATGCTAAGTGGGGATGATAATAATCTCATTCACAGAGTTAAGAAATAGATGAGTTCATGCTTATAAAACACTTAGAAAAATGCCTAGTACATACTCCTTTCTTAATTCACTTAAGCCATTGCAACTAGTGACATTAAATTTTTACTCTGCAGACCACTGGTTATGTAACCTTCATCTACCTGCTTCCCTTCTAGGAACCTCGGTTTGTCTCCATTGAAAAAGGACAATACACTCATGCTCAGAGGGTTGTCGTGAAGAGTGGAGGAGAGGATGGAAGTGGCATTAGACAGGAAGCAGGTGGACGTTCCCAAAGGTTCAAGGGCAATGGCAGCTGGGCTCCCCCATTGCCTCAGGAGGGTCCAGGTCTACATGCTGGACCTCAGCTTCGTAGACTTGAAATCTAATGGGCAGCACAAGCGGCAGACCCATCCCGCCGGGGGGAGAGGGAACTGACCACAGCCGTGCCGTGGTGCACTCCAGACAAAGGGGTTTCCTGGGCACAGGTGGTGACTCCACGTGTGTCCCTGTCTGCAACAGGCTGAGGATCCAAGCTGGGGCCAGACTGGTTCCTTCCTCTGGCCTGAGCACTCTCTCCCATTCGGTGTTGAAATAAGCATCACCAAAATCTTGCCCCCAAGACCCACCCACACGGATTGCTGACAAGCACGTTGCTTCATAGATGCGCACATGCCCACCGGTTATTTCCTCGTCCTGAGGACCAGGAAGTCATCTGGTCCCTTTTTACTTGTCTCCATGCTCATCCTTTAGATGTCAGTGTCAGCGTTTGATGCTCACAGGGTAACCTTTTTGCCTCTCGGTTCTCAGGGACTGCTTCCCAAGTGCCTATAAGAAAAGGCTAAACAAATATGTGATTGCTTTTATGCAGCTAGTGATTTAAGGTGATTTCAGTTACCTCCTGAGAGAGTCTGAGGCCATTTTTGTCCCTGGGGTGTGTTTATTTGTTTCTTGGTGTGACAGATGCCTTCTCTTTGATCCTCCAGAACCACACTCTGTCTTCTCCACCCTCCTTCCTGCCCCAGAAGGCTGATGGAGATGGATTCCGTCAATGGACTCCCCGACTCCAGACTTGGCGGAAGGCAGGGAGGGAGGAGAGGAGCTCAGGTTATTTACTGCCCTCAGCCCCATTTCTGAGATATTGCGATGGCCTATTTGCATTGCTCAAGCCAACGTCCCTGCCCCTCTCCGGAAGGTCTCCGCTATTAGTGGCTTAAGAATTCCAGACATCACTCCCTCCCGTCGTCTCCCCAGCCTTAGTCATGGTGGCTTCTCTGCTGCTATTAACCCCAGGTTACTGCAATATTCCTTTGTGCTTCCCTACATTTTCATAAAGAGTCCCTTTGTGAACCAGCCTTTGAAATTTCCTAATTCAAGTGAGCCATCTGTTCCTTGTTGATATCCTGAATGATGCGCTTTGTTTCGGGTCTTAGTGTTTGCAATTTTCCACGTCGATGTATGGAATGTTAACATCTTAAGGGGTGAGTGAGCGACCTCACGGCAGAAATACTTCAATGGCGTGGGAGGCAGGGACTCTGGGTTCCCTGGCTCAGACCCCAATGGCATCATCCACCACCCAAAATCCCTACCCACAGCCCCATGCCCTGAGCCACAGCTGCAGGGATGCAGGAAACGTCTCATGAGTGTGCACGGCCCCTCCGACATCCAAGAAAGAACAGGCAGGGACCTGAACAGCAGCATCAGGAGAATTCACATTTAGTGTATTTTTATTAATTACAGACACAAAATTTTTAGAGCTAGAAAGTTCATGACAGACTCCAACCCTTCATTTCCCTTGTAAGGAAACAAGCCCAGTTCTACCAAGCCATCGGAGATAAGATGTTTCACGGAACCTGGTCAGGGACTCAGCTTCTTCATTTCCAGTCCGGTGACTTCTAGGAGAAGACAGCTACTCCTTAAAATTTAAGGAGCCAGACTTCCATCAGAGGTTTTAAAATATTGAAGACATTTCATTTGCTTAATGCAGAAGTTGTACCAACTTGCTTCCGATTTAGAGTTCCATTAAAACTCATCAAAAAAAAAAAGCACGGGAATAAAAAGAATTTTTCAGGCACCTCTATTATATTTGCACATATGTGCGTGAAGGTATGTATACCCATATGTGTGTATGTGTCATGTGCTGTGTGTGTGTGTTTCCTTCTTAGCCTGAACTTGGCTCTCATTAGTTTAGCTTGCTGTAGCCCTAGGCAATGCCTCTCTTCATGGCTGGTTTAGCATTCACACTTGGGAATTGTGACAGGCTCTTTCAAACCATGAGGAGAGAGCTGGATATTCGAGAGAAAAATAACCCATCAAATCACATTTTCTTGATGTGAGTTAACTTACAAAAAATTAAGAAGAGTCATTTCTTAAACTTGCTATCTGAGGGTAAAAAGGGACTTGAGGCAATGCCAGAATGTTGAAATTCAGGCAAAATAGGGAGGATTGGGTTCACCGAAGGCTTGTCGTATGTACTTTGACTTTTTATTCAAATTCTTTATGGGGGGACTTTTTGAAATTTGAAGTTTCATTTTGTCACTTGAGAATGTCAAAAGCAAACATTTTCCCTTTTGATATAGTTTTCTTATTTGGACAAAATCAAGTTTAAAAGGCCAGATGGCATCTACAAAGCGATATTATACTTCAAAACCCAGGAGTTAAACCCAAACTCTGCCACGTGGGGGCCCAAACCCCAGGAGTCAAGGAGTGAGATTTCCTTCTGGGCTGTCTCTCGTCTCTGGTGAGCTGGAAGACACAGCACCAGCCTGCAGAAGAAGGCTGCCACCGATATGCACAGAAGAGAAAGTGCCAGCATCTGGGGCATGAGATGTGTGTGAGGGTGATTCCAGAGAAGGTGCCCAGTGAGCTAGTGAGTGAAGGGCAGAGGCCACTAAAAGCCAAGACAAAGCTTTCTAACAATACCCTGGGCTTTTATTAATGATTCCAGGATGATTTCCAGAAGCTTCTTCCTGTTGATAAATGCTGGCATCTTAGCTCATGTAAAGAAAATGAAACCTGACCTTGATGTGCTTTTTTTTTTTCCAACTTCCCTCCCAGAGCAGCACCTGCTGGGCTGGTGTCTCAGGGCCTGGGTGTCAGCGGTTAGACATCGAGGTTGAGCCAGAGACAGCACCCAGGAGAAAGCTGTGCCCGAGAGCACGCAAACGGTCCAAAAGAGGCATCGGTCTGAAGAAGCTAGTAAAGGCAGGTCCAGGTGTGAAGCTGCAGGACTCAAAGCAGGAGTGAAAGGGGTTGTCATGGGGACGGGGCAGCATCTGGAGGGAACACCTGAGTCACTGGAGCATGACAACCAGGAGGTTTTCTGGGAGCCTAGCGGGGCTGCTAGGACGCCTTGCTGCCCCAGAGACGGAGGGCCTCGCTTTGGAAAGCAGTTTTTCTTTGCCTGACAATTTGTATTTGGAAGTCGACCTACTTAGAAAGATAAACTAAAAGAAACTAAAGCACAAAGGAAAGTCTAAGGCTTTCTCATAAAATTGGTTTGCAAATGTCCGGATGGCACCTGGAAGGTAAGAGCAGCATGGAGGCGGGTAGAGGAACGCACTCAGGGGGTGCCCAAGTCTGTGCTCTTCAGCTCAGCCTCATGGAAGTTTCTGTGATCTTCTCCCCTTGGGGCAGGGCAGGCCTGCCTGAGGTGCAGTGGCCTAGGAGTGTTAGAAGAGTTAACCTGGTTTGTAACCCTTAAAAGTCCAGGGGTCCTTCAGTGGCAAGAGGCGTATATGCCTGTGGATTTTCATCAAATGGACTTTCTCACCACCATGCACCACAAGGAGAGTCGCTGTGGCCACGAGCCACTCACTGAGGAAGGGGCCTTACCCTGCAGGGGCTTTGGGGCATAAAAATGGATGAAAGTGCAGCCTTTGTTGGTTCCATTCCTGCCTTTGTGATTCCTTCACCTTTATCTACCCTCCAGTCACATTCCCCAGTGGAACATTTGGACACCTGCTGGCGCCGAGACCCTGGTGAGTTTTACACACATAAACATGGATACACTAGGGCATCTCGTCCTTAGCGCTGACCACAGCTTGCCATCTTCTGTTTTCCACTTTCCATTTTTATTTATATTTATTATGCAGCCACCATGTTATTTCACTGACAACATAGATTTCAAAGGTTCTATTGGCTTGAGATTTTTTTCCCCTCCAAGATTATTCATTTGGGGAGAGGACAAACCACAGGAGATCCTGTCAACTTGAGCTCCCCAAAGGACAAGACCTTGATATGTTAAAACAGCACTAGGTGCCTTCCCAGCCCCGCTCTCAGGATGCTGGTTCTGGTTTTGAAAGCTGACCAGCTGGGTTCATGTCTCGTCTCCACCATGGACTGGCTGTGAGAACTTCTTCCACAAGCTACTAGACCTCTCCTAGCCTCAGTTTCCTCCTTTACCCAGTGGGGATAATGAGAGTGTCTAGCTGAGATTGTTGGGAAGATTAACGGTGTTTGTATCTGTAAACACTCAGAATGGAGTGTGGTACAGAGTAAACACTGGCCCTAGGGATTGGCGAGGATGGTGATTCTATTCCACGTTGGTGTGAGAACTTTCTTGGGTTCCAGGAGCTGAGTTACAATACCAAACAGGTGTGGAATAAACAGAACATTTCCCCTACCACTGGGAAGGCCCTCGTGGTGAGGCATATTTAGCTTGAAAACTTGCCCTGCCCCTGCACCAGTGCATGCCAGAGACCTTAAAACAAATACTGATAGTTCTTAGGGCTCTGCAAGTGACTGTTAAACAACCCTCTCTGCTTCCCAGGGTCATTGTCAACTATCAAAGCCTCCTCTTCACTTACATGCTGACGATTTTCCTTGAGACGTTGAGCTGAGCCCCCTCTCTGAATAGACCAGCAAGTAATCACCAAGGATTTGGAATCTGTGTTTATTAATGTACCTTTACCTTCCATTCAGACTGTTTTTAATCTTGTACATCAGTAACCAACCAAGGTGACTGCTGCTGATTGTAAATACTTCATGTTGTTTTTAATGGGTTTTACAGAGCTGGGGTCTGATGAGCATATATGTAATAAAAATACATCCTCCTTTTTTTTTTTTCTTAAACACATTTTCCTCATATGATTTGGCAAAAAGACAGATACTTATAGAGTAAGTTCTTTTGCTGTGTATATTTCTCCTGGCAGAGCTCCAAAGAGCATTTAGCAGCGTATTAGTCAGCCAGAATGTGAGCCCAACAGACCACTGCACTTTCCTGCCACATCTGAGAACTCCGGCTGAATACTCAGCGCTCTGGTTGAGCCCAAAATGTCTTTTCAGTGTATATTGAATTCATGGATTGCCTATTCTCACCTTTCCCTTCCAGGTGAAGGCAGAGATTGCTAGTGGGATCTCCTAGCTCTGGGATTGGGGCAGATAGGAACCATTTGCCCCTCTAGATCTTGGGGGGGAAAATGGTGAGCTCTCTTACTCATATTACACCTTAGAAATGTCCAACAGGATTGCCGATAAGGGTGGAAGATGAACACAGCCATGAAAATGGGACAGTGCGGTTAGTTATCCTCTCCTTAGTGATGGATTTGAACAGGAGTGGCAGGGGCAAGCTAGGCTTGAATGAAATTCAGCTGCTAAGTTTTTTTAAAGTAAAAATGGAATAAAAAGAGGAAATGGATTTTGGATATTTTTGTACAAGAAAATCCAAAAAGTCGATTTATCTTCCTTTATTAGATTTGCACAGATCTAGGAACTATCAATAAATTTCAAGTAATCTAGCAGCTTTTCTCTAGAAAGCTGTGCTTCTAGGTCTTCCGAGGCAAGAGTTGCTTCTTGCCTTGTCTATTCTTCTTGGAGACTTTATATAATAAGCTAAACGTGTGAGTTGCCAGCTCTCAATCACACAAGAGAAAGGAACGCTGATCTCAGAGGCCCTGAGCACTGAAGTAATTGCCTCAAGGAGTATGAAGTCAACAGTGTGCCCGGCACTAGCAGGAATAATCTAGAACGAACAGCCATATCAGCAAAATTAAATCCCTGGACATGAGCATTTTTTGTTTTATTTATTTATTTATAATTAATTTATTTATTTTTATTTATGGCTGTGTTGGGTCTTCGCCCCTGTGCGTGGGCTTCCTCTAGTTGTGGCGAGCGGGGGCCACTCTTCATCGCGGTGCACGGGCCTCCCACTATCGCGGCCTCTCTTGTTGCGGAGCACAGGCTCCAGACGCGCAGGCTCAGCAGCTGTGGCTCACAGGCCCAGCCGCTCCGCGGCACGTGGGATCCTCCCGGACCAGGGCTCGAACCCGTGTCCCCTGCATTGGCAGGCGGACCCTCAACCACTGTGCCACCAGGGAAGCCCCAGAGCATTTTTTAAATTGGACTTATTGCCTCTAGTTGTGAACTGTGTGTGTGTGTGTGTGTGCACGTGCACACGCACACACACATTTGCACTCAAAGCTATGAAGCTATGCCATGAAAACCTAGCTTGGCTTACAAACTGCCCCAAAACAAACTTCTGAGCATAATATTTCCATAAAGGTATGTCTTGCAAACAAGGAAGGCTCCTATATTTGTATATTTTCTCTAACTCTGTTTTATTCTTGGAAATCTGAGGAGTTGATTCCCTGGAGCCTGTTTCTAACGATGCTTCGGGTTCAGCTGTGTGTCCCCTTTGGCTTTCTTCCTGAAGTGGAGAAGCATTTGCACAGAGCACACCAGGTGTTACTTTCATATCCGTAGACATACTAGAATACATGAGCGCAAACACTAAATCAAAACATAGCAAAATTAATGATCGTCGCCGGGGTATCTAGACCAAACTCCTTATTACTGCGCAGGATCTGCGTGCATTGCGTCTCTCTTCTCATTTGATACTGAGATTGGACAATTTGATACTGATACTAATCAGTATTTTTAACTGTTAGTTGATGTTCACATAAATTATAGACAGAATTCATCTCTTTTAGTCAGCATCATGTCATCCATTTCCTTTGGCTTGTTAGGTAATGACATATCCAAAGACCGAGTTCTTGGGGTTTCATTTTGCTGGCCTGGACCCAAAGAAAACTCACTCCTCTGGCTTGAGCCCCAATTTCATGCCTGGGAGCTAAAGCACATGACAACTGTTCATCATTCCCATTTCTTTCTTTTATTTTTTTCCCCCACTATCTGGAAACCAAGTCAACAAAGGAAACTGGTAAAACTCTTTTGTAAAACGTTAAAGAAACTGAAGTGCGTGGGTGTAGCTTTCCTAAAGATGCCAAGGGCACAGGGTTACTGGACATTCCACAGACCTTTTTTTTTGCGGTACGCGGGCCTCTCCCTGTTGTGGCCTCTCCCGTCGCGGAGCACAGGCTCCGGACGCCCAGGCTCAGCGGCCATGGCTCACGGGCCCAGCCGCTCCGCGGCATGTGGGATCTTCCCAGACCGGGGCACGAACCCGTGTCCCCTGCATCGGCAGGTGGACTGTCAACCACTGCGCCACCAGGGAAGCCCTCCACAGACCTTTTTAATTGTATCCACACCAGGCAGCTGTATATGTGCCCAGTCCTCTCCGAGATAAACTCCATCCCATGCAGCTCAAGCAAAAACATAATTACCTGTCACCTCTTCTACTAGCTGTACATTCTTCTATTACGCTCTAATACAAATGTTTCTAGATAAAATATCATCTTTCTGATTATACTTTCTGGGTTCAGCCGTGGTAATCCAGCAAAAGGGAATGTATAATTTGCTCAAAACCTATGGATTTGGAAAACAAAGTTGCTGTAAGCTACCCCAATTTATCCAGCTTACAAAAACTGCAGAAGTGAACATAATCGGTTGCCACGAAGAGAGGAATGCAAACAAATAAATCTCACTCGAATTTCTCAGTAACTGGGTGTTTCCCCTTCCCCACAAAGGAATAACCGGTTTTCCTCTTACAGTGGCAATGGAGGAGTGAGGAAGCTCCTGTCAATCCACTGGAAGAAAGATTGGGGAAGGATTTGCTCCACAGGATCCTTGGGGGACCACCTTTCTGGACTCCAGATACATCTCTCTGTCTATGATAAACCCGAATTACATTCCTGAGAAAGTTCCTGAAAGGCCAGGACGTGTATTGAATGATAGGTGACCAAAGGAGATAGGGAATTCCCCAGAAGAAAGCAGAAAATGATTTATTCATCAACAGGGGAGTTAGATATTGCTAAAATTATTGAGTCAAAACTTTGCCCTTTCATTCACAAAGGAAGTTGGGGAGAGCTACCAGAAGCAGATGGTAATTTCCCAGATGGGGATGGAGGAAACCCTACGTAAAAGAATAAGGAATGTTCTGGTCTCACAATGAGTCAAGGACTTAGAATCCTTCGGAGATTGTGCAATTTCATGGCCCCATAGGTCTGTCTCTAAATTCTGAAGTAAAGAGAGGATGAAATGAAAAGAATTAACCTATCTAAGCTTTAATAAGTAACTGTAAACTTGAGTAAATATTGTAAGAGTCTGAATGAGGACAAAAGATGAGAGAGTGACAGTGCAGGGGATGATTTTGGGGTCCGTCAGTGGCGCCTCAACCTGCCCAATTCTCTCTCTGTTCCGTATCTACTCCTAGGCACTCACCGGCAAAGGAGTTAATGTCTGGTTCATTTTCTCAGTTCCCAGGATCCTGACAAAGAGAAGATGCCTACAACGAACCTGGTCCCCTCAGAAATTACTGCAGGTGTTTCTTCCTACTCTTCTGTTTCATTTTGATTTACTTCAATTTGAACCCAAAAGTGACTGGTATGCACTTAGTGTGTGCTAAGCCCTGGACACGGATGACAAAGATGGACAGGACCAAGTCCTGACCACGAGATGCTCAGAATGTAGCGCGGCGGTGGGAGGGGCGAGAAACCAGCCAATGACCGGGTGATGGGTGTGATGTGGTGATGAAGAGCAGAGGAAAGGGCGACTCTAACTCTGCACCAGGGGATCCGGGAAGGCTTCCCAGAGTACATCAGAGACGTGTCTCAAAAAGGGAGGTGAAGTGCGCAGGGAGGGCAAGGTGGAGAGGGAGTCCAGGGAGTGTGGGGAAGGGCGCTGAGGAGGTACCAGGAATGCGCCCTGCTTTAGAATCTACGGGGAGTTTGATGTGGGTAGGCTTTTTCCTATGGGAGATGAGAGGGAGAGAAGAGGCTGGAGAGGAGTGCAGAGTCCAGAGGGAGCCGGGCCTCACATGACAGACCAAGGAGCTCGCACGTATCTGTAGAGGAAGATGTGCCGCTAAAGGACTGTAAGCAGAGAAGTACCGCCATCAGCTCTGGGTACCGGCGTAGGGCATAGGCTGGAAGAAGGCAAAACTAGAAAACTACCAAGACGTGAGGTCCCTGCAGTACTCCAGGTGAGGAAGCAGAGCATCCAACTGACCGATCACCAAAGGTCCTTCTGTCGACCAGAACAGATTGAAGCAAATGCTCTGCCTCATATCAGGTCCTGCTTTCCTTCTTGGGACAGTGCTGTGGTCCTCCAAACTCATGCAGGTTATGCAGTCAGGTAAGGAACACCTGAGAATATGGAAAGAGAATAAAAATGGGCTGCTTCTCTGGGCTGGTCCCAGAGTCACCTGATGGAAATACATCCCCATTAATGGTACCTGTCACATAGTTCCATGAGTGGCAGCTCTGCAAGTGACCAGGGGTCTCAGCAGCCCTCGGCCGCAGACGCGCTCAAGTCCACATTCTCCCTCAGCAGCAGCCAGTGCAAAACTCACCTTTCGGGGCCACCTTAGTTAAGTGCAGTATTTTCAGCACTGGCCAATTTAAATCTATAATTCAACTAAAGAGTGACCATAAAAAGTTCTGCAAAATTTTCTCTTAATGTGATTTTTCCAGGGTTCAGAATTTCCTCACCCATCAACCTCACCACCAGAGTCAAGACTTAAAACAACATAAAAAACATTCCATTTACCTGAGTGCTTTAATAATGCTTTTTTTTTTTTTCCTACCAGAATTTGCTGCCACTACTGGTCAACATTTAGAGCTTTAGTTCACCAATATGACATGACTTAAGGAAGGTTTCATCAGTCAGTAAGTTAACAGATATTCATGGTATGTCTCCTGGATCAGGATGCTTTCAGTTGTGGAAGATGAAGACCCAATTAAAAGTGGCTCAAACAACCACAGATATGCATTATCTTGCATAAGAAGTTGGCAGATAGGTTGGTTCCAAGGTTGGTTAATCAGTAGTCGCTCAACAATGTTGTTAAGTCCCCAGAACCTTTCTTCTTCCCACTCTGCCATCAATGGATCTTAGCTTGTGGTCTTGAGTTGACTCCCCTCATGATGCCAAGATGGCTGCCACAAATCCAGGCATCACATTGCCCTTTTCTAGGAGCAAGGACAACAGTCACAAAAGCATAGAACATGCCCATTCCTAAGCCAACCGTTAGCAACAAGAATAGGAAAACCTAGGATTGACTTAGAATGATTACAGCACATCCTCTGGGCCAGGTTGAGGGCTAGCCTTTTCTGAAGCAGTCAAAATTAGGGTTGTGTCAGCAAGGAAGCCAGGGCAGCAGCCGATAGCTAAGCAGCTAATGAGAGCTGCTCTGTTATTCTTAGTACCAGAGACCCATCAGCACACAAGCCCCACAAGATTCTGGCTCTCAGGAAGTTTGTTTTCTAGTTGAGAGATGGGAATGCTGGTGGTCACCTTAAAAGGAGAGAGGGGCTTGGCTGAAGTAGCTCCCAACCTCAAGAAATATAGTAACATGATGCGCATGTCTCTTGTTGGGTGAGTTTTAGTTCCATCAGGTGTATATGAAATATATTAAGTATCAGTACAATAGACTTCACAATTGTGACAGAGAAACATTTCAGACCTGGGAATGTAATGGGCAAATAGGATGGGAATAAATTAATCCTCACTTAATTTCTGAGTATCTAATGCATGCAGAACACTGGGCAGGACTCAGAAAAGGTATAAGGTATATAAACCTTGGCCCTCAGAAAAGGTATAAGATATAAACCTTGGCCCTGAGAACGTCAACGTAGCTGGGTGGCAATGGACATGTGATGGGTATGAAATGTAGCAGGAGTTCCGAAGAGGACCAGAGATAACAGGCTTGTCACTGGAATAAATCCCATCAACTCGGTATTTGGAAAATAATATAGGAGGAAAGAATATAAAGGGAGTAATTTTTTTTTTTTTTTTTTTTTGTGGTACGCGGGCCTCTCACTGTTGTGACCTCTCCCGTTGCGGAGCACAGGCTCCAGACACGCAGGCTCAGCGGCCATGGCTCACGGGCCTAGCCACTCCGCGGCATGTGGGATCTTCCCGGACCAGGGCACGAACCTGTGTCCCCTGCATCGGCAGGCGGACTCTCAATCACTGAGCCACCAGGGAAGCCCAAAGGGAGTAATTTTTTAAATTATATAAATTAATGGGTAGCTAAGAAGGAAGGTAACAAAATTAAAATTGGAAGGACCAAGTGTAAGAGCATAAGCTTGAAAATAATCCCAATGCATGTCATTGACCAATATCTAGAAAAATTAATTTTATAAGAACAAGTTCTCCACGCATCAAGCAAGATTCATCTCAGCAGTAACTACTGGATAAACAATACCGATATGATAATAATGGGAGCTAACACTTACATAGCACTTTCCATGTACCAGGCCCTGTTCTAAGCACTTTACATATCGGGCTACGTAATCATTACATAAACCCTAAGCGCTACTTTTATCCTTATTTTAGAGATGAGGAAAATTCTGGAGCAGGGAGATTAAGTAACTTGCTTAAGCTCACATAAGCCAGTGTCAGAGCCGGATTCAATCCCAGGCAGTTGGATTCCCGAGTCTCTGATTTCAACCACTGCTTTAGCAGGAAGGAAGCAAGCCCTGAAAAAGCCAGATTATCAGAGGGAGAATAAAGCCCATCTGAGCAGTTTCCTTCTCAAGTTGGAGAAGAGGCCCGGTGAAACTGGAGCATAATTCTTTGCAACTCTGGCCACCTACGTAAAAGCTGTTTAAAAAATGAGGTGCTCCCAGGGGTGTCCGGCTGCTGTCAGGGACGTGTGGGCAGGAAGCATCCTACCTGCAGAGGATTTAGGGGGGCTGAGCAGAGAGCTCCAGTGGTCCTACGCCCCCGGGCACACATGCGGAGGGGTCACCCCGGGAGTCTGTAGGTAAGACCATCACGTCTTACAGGGTGCTGCCCCCATCCTTCTGATGGGGACTCATAGAATAAAAGTTCAGCAGTCACAGCAGGGACACACAGCGTAGAAGCTTCCAGAGCAGCCGACAGCCAGGAGGACACATCGCAGGATGTCCCCAGCTCACGCCTGACACTTCGCCCGCCCATGCTTCCCAGTTCAGCCTCCACTGGGTTGCCCCAGGCTTGCCTTTTGGCATCATGGTTGCCAATTCCTGCAGTTTCCATCTTGTCCTCCGTCTCATAAAAAGACCCTGCTGGGCTCCCTCATAGCTGCTCTCCAGCTACTCCACACCTGGGAACTGGGCCCCTTGGCTGTCATACAGATGCTGAAAACCACGAAAGAACTGAAATTTTCACCAGCCCAGCAGAAGTCCCTCGGCCTCATCCACTTGGAGATGCTCTGCATAGTGAAAAGGATACTGGGTCAGGCTGCAGTGGTCCCGGAACATCAACCCTCGGGGCGATTTCAGACAAATTACATAAATTATGTAGCCTGTTTAATACCTCAGTTTCACCAGGTATTATGAGAACCGAATGAAACGCCGTGCATGAAAGCCACCTGAGAGGGACGAGTCACAGGACAACAGCAGGGTTATTGTTCCTCTCGTCCTCTTGCCACAAACCTGGTGTAAGGGAGGGCACACACCTGCCGGGGGCTCGGACCTGCCCTCCCCACTGATCACCACACAAACAGCTAGGCTTGAGGGTACCTCTCAAGATACCACAGAGTAGCGGCTTAAACAACACAAACTTACCTTCTCACGGTTCTGCAGGCTGGGTGTCCAAGGTCAAGGTTCTGTCAGGGTTGGTGTCTGCTGGGGCCCCTCCTCCTGGCTTGAGGATGGCTCCCGCTCTTTCCACATGGCTTCCCTCTGTGTGGGAACAAGGACAGAGGCCTCTGGCGTCTCTTCCTCTCCTTATGGGGACACCAGTCCTATCAGATCTGCGCCCCACCCTTAGGATCTCATGGAGCCTAAATTATCTCCTCAAAGGACCCATCTCCGAAGACAGTCACATTAGAGGTTAGGGCTTCAAATAAGAATTTTAAGGGAGCCCAATTCAGTTCATAACAGACACCCAGAGACAGGAGCGGGCGGCCTGAGTCTTTTTAAGGAGTCAGGCGGTCTCTGCCCTGTGCTGTGGGCATTGTCTGTAACAGGGAGTCCAGCCAAGCCCCTGGGGCGTCTATTTTGGCTATTTCTAGAACAAGAGGACTGGGGACCAGTCAGTATCCATCAGCATAAGTCAATATACAGGAGGGTGCCATGTTTTTAAATGAAAGGAGAGGGTTTTTTTTTTGCCAATGTCGTTGTTTTATTGATTTGGACAGAACCACCTGAGAACAGGGCAGGGTGACATCTGCCCCAAGCCACACTTCATGGCGGCTTGGAGTCCTCTGCAGGGTAGGGTTAGCAGCAGAGGCTGAGGGAGGGCTTAGAACCCATCACTCCTGGGACTTGGTAGATCGGAAACATGACAGGCTGGAACCTCAGCGCCCCTTCAATCGAGTTCCCAGCCAGCGGAGCTGGACGGATAGGTGCGGGGTGGGAGCTGTTTGGCTGCATCTGTGAGCTTCCCAGACCTCAGGGGACAAGCGTCAGGGGAGGGAGGTGAAATGGAGATTGGCTTCACAAGATTGCAGGCAAGAATATTTAAATATCGTATTTGCATTACGTTTTGAGTTAGATGCTCACGGTGCTAGGTTTCAGGGCCCAGATTGAGGAAAGGGACGAGAGAAAGCCGAGAGAGCAATTTCTGACGCTGACCTCATGGGGCCTTACCTCCCCAGTACAGGTAGAGCTCAACCCCGCAGGTACTGACAGAGAGAGGTTTGAGGCGGACTCTACTGGTCCCACATCTCCTGGGACACTTCACCCATGGTGTCTAATCAAAGCACAAGGTACCAAGAGGATCAGCCCATTCAAGGGCTGTAGCCGAATAGAGGAGCCAGGGTCCAAGCCTCTCTCCTCCCCTGGATCAAGGTCAGCAGAGTCAGAAGACCCGCTCTAACCTTGACCTTGTTCACCTGACCAGGGTAGTCAGTACCCGTCATAGCAAGGATTTAGTGCCGTCCTTACACCCTGATAGAGATCAGGTGTAGGGACCCTTAAACTTTACTAATGCTTTAACCAGGGAGACAGTTTCCTTGGGTCGCTCACTAGCTCATGTGAACGCCGTCTGAACAAAGCCCGTGAACTCACAGCAGGGACTGAGTGCCAGCAGCAGAGCGGCCCGTTGCCAGAGATGGGGACTCGGGAATATGCTGTCCTGGGCTCGGAAATCTCCCTAGCCATGGCTCTGTCGCCAGAAGAGACAGCCGGAGTGTGCGATGACTTAATCAGAATCCGTTGCTTCAGCCAACAGGGCAGGTGGGAGGATGCTTAGAAGTTGGTCTTGGGAAAAGCCAGAGAGGATAAGCGTCCGCCTCTAGTTTGCTGGAGGATCGCAGGCAAGCAGGCAGGCAGGGAGGCTGGACCTTGAATAAAGCTCACGATTGTGAAAGAAAAAAACATCTCCATTAAGATCTCCCGCTCGCAATCTCTGAATGAGTTCCGATTTATTTCAAGAACACATTTTCCCCCAGCCCTGAAATAAGTGTGAACCGAACTGTGAAAAACAGACCGTGACCATATTGTTGTCACTACCAATTCACAGCAACAATCTTCAGTTTCGAATTCTCACCCTCTCTTTCTTTTTTGCATGGAAGGATTTGGAGATTTAAAGAAATCTCTAGCCAAGATGACTCAAAAGATTTCCACGTTTGAAATTGTGATGCTGCTTCTCCCATCCTGCAGCTCTGCAGGGCATCACCCAGGGGTGCTGCCTGGGACGTGCCTCAGGAGAGGAGACCTTCTTTCCCCTGGGTCTCCGGCGAGGTCCCTCCAACAGAACTGAGCTCTCCTCTTCAATGAGGGGGAACTCTCCGGGGAAGTCAGACCTCCAGCAAAAACCTGTTCTTTTCCATCATGTTCTCAGTCCATCTGAATGCATTACAAACCACAGAGTCGCAAATTGTATTTGATTATTTATAACCATAAAATAAATGGAATAATGTAGATTTTGTGAATTTTTTTTTTTCAGTGACAGATAAGGCAAGGAACAGAAAACTCCTGGTGGGGCTAAATGATTAATGCATGATGAATTCATAACCTTCTTGCATTTGATGACCTTTCTTGAAGGAGTGGGAACAAGTTTCCAGGATGCGATGCCTAAGGCTTCCACAACTTTCAGGTTTCCTAGCCCTGAGCTCTTTCATGAACTACTGGGGTTCAGATAAATGCATAAAATTTGAAGAAGAATACATATTTTTTCCCCACTCTGGGCAACTCATCTCATGGCAAAGGCAATAGCATCCTTTCACCTGCTTTTAATTTGGTATAAAGGCAAAAATAATATGCCTAGGTATTTACTTCTAAAATCATGCTAGAAGAACACTTTGAGATGAAAGGGAGTCTTGTGAGTTACTATCTGTCATTGGCTTCCCATGATTAAAGGTAGGGTACCTATGCAACCTGGACAAATCACATCAAAGCCTTTATCAGGCTGACAGGTACGGTGCCTAGAATCTGGCTACAGTGATGCTCTGAAGTTAATACGCTTTCATTTGATGAAAGTCTGGACTCCTGACAAAACAGTGATATGGAGACAGCAATGCTGTTTCTCTGTGCTCCCTCCTATGCATGGACGTCTCTCCTTTGTGAAACCGGGTAGCTGGACCACATATTCCCTTTGTTGTTGTTATTAGTTTGTTAATGGCTGACATTCGTTGACTTATGTGCTCAGCACTTTGCCAAATACTTCAGCCACATTATCTCATGTAATTTCTACACTGAGACTCTGAGATGGGTTTTACAGGTAAGGAAGGTGTCTAACATCCCACAGCAAGGAAGGGGCACAGCCAGGGTCCCCAGGCTAGACTACCTCCCCATTTCAACTTCCTACTATCTACTCAGTGAGAGGAGCTTAAAAAACCCAGAGCAGCCTGGCCTGTGAGTTCATTCAAGGATACCCTCAAAGGGCCCCTTATCAGCAAAGAGTCGTGCAAAAGTCAGGTTAGCCTGCCTGGTGGCTGCTGTCTTTTGGAGCAAAACCTAAGGAAAAAAATCACCAATTTGTTTCTTTCTGTTCCTAAACCTCAAAGTCTTTGCAAAGCAGTCTAAATGAACCCAAGAGTTCCCCTGCCCCCCTAAAGCATTCATAATCCTATACTGGTCTCCTAAGGGTTACAACAATGAAAATCTTACACTCCAGCGGAGGGGAAGGGGAAAACAGTAAATACAAGAAGCTTCCAGCCCCACAGTGCAAGAACCTTCTTTGAGAACACCTGCAGTTCCATGGGCAGGACGTGGAAGCTGGAAGTAATTGCCTGTAAAGTAGATATTACGGCTGTGAGTGCTGCCAACACTCCCATCCGACGTGTGCTAACAGGTCACATGTAGGATGCGTGGAACTATTCCACCGGGAAAAATCTGTCCCATCAGCCATGCAAGTGCAGCCCGGAACAGCTCCGCTGAGCAGGCTTTTTTTCGTGGCAGGTAGTTTTTCGTGGCAAAAACTACCCCTGCCTTGAAGAGAGAATGTGCTAGAAACTTAGGACCTCTACTATACCTAGACTTAGGAACAGAATATCCACCAGCCTTCCACAAACAGCTGTGAGGTCTGAACCCAGACAGCAAATTGACATGACATTGCTGCTGAAACAAACATGCTTACCACAGAGAACTATTGTGCCTGGGACACTCTTTTTAAGTGGTAACAAACTCCATGGCTGCACAATTGGACAGGCATCATCTGTACCCATCCACGCCATCAAACTTCCTGGTGTTCCTGAAAGTTCGTCTAGAGTAAATGGTCCACATCTTAATATCTTTCCATACATTTTATTCTCTAGAATTGGGGCAAGGTGAAGAAACGTTTGCCTAATACAAAATTAAATCGGCAGGTGTCAGAACACTCCAGTGCTTTCCTCTGCCCAACACTTTGCATGATGGGAAGACACAAAGGTACAGAAAAAGCATCCAGGACTGCAAGCATGCTGATGTGTCTGAAATCTGGAGTTCTTTTTCGTCCTTTATTGCTAACTTTCAGAAGTAATTAGGGCACTCATTTCTAACCTAATGCCTTCTAATGGTCACTTAATTCTGAACAAACTGCAGAGTAGTATGCTTTTGAAACTAGAATTAATTGTTTAAAAGACATTATTGGGGTTAGTCTGGTAAATGTAGAGAGAGAGAAAAAAGATCTTTTACTGAGACATTAAAAATAATGAAGTCCCCTCCAGTTGCAGACCTCATACATTTCGGGGGGGGGGGGGCGGTTCTTTCTTTTTCGGAAAGTAATCAGCCAAAAGAATGAGGCAACACCAGAGACCTTTACACCTGTTTATGAGAGTTCAGTCATGTCTGCTATAATTGTATCAAATCAGTCGGACTAAGAAAGGGAACACACAGAGCCAGAGTGGGCTTTGCTGCAATTATTTTTCTCTCCTCTGTCATTTCAAAACATCCATCTAATCACTGCTGTGTTCAGAGTCTCAAAAAAGCCCGTATAAAGCACAAAGGGAATAAGTTTCAGTCGTCTAGAGCTACAGGCTACCGAGGGACAAAGACATGTAAACCGCAAAGAGCACAGAGGCAAATGCTATGACCAAAGTGCAGAGAGGATGCAGTAAGAGTCCATCAGGTGAGAGAATTCTGAGTGGGAAAAAGCTGGGCAGGTTTCAAAACCTTGACATGTGTGTCGACCCCAGCGGTTGGATAAGGAAAGGAAGGAAATGCCAGGCTCAGGGGGCAGCTGGAGCAAAGATCCCGAAGTGGAAAAATCGTCACGGAGCTTACAGGTATCTGACTGTCCTGGGGTAAAGGCAAGAGGGTGGCCACATCGGGGGAAACCCCGAATGCTAGAGAAAGAGTCAGGATGTGGGTGTATGAATAACCGTGAGCCATGAATGGTTTTTGAGTAGGAAACTGCATTAATCAAAGTTGTAAGTTCAAGTTGGCATTTTGAGTTTCTTTCCTCCCCACAGGAAGGATAAGACAGCTATAATTGAAGCATGAAAAGGAAAAAGGAGGAAGAACCATGGGAAAAAAGACGGAAAACAGGACTGGGAACCTCAATGATACATATTTCGACTTTGCCATGTTGTTTGGGGCAAACCTATCATTTTCTTTATCTACCTTCTCATTTCCTGTTTGTTGTTAAGTGCTGACATTCTTCTCTCTTTAACTTCTTGGCAATATTTAAATATCACTTCAAAACTGCATCACCATACTGGACTTCCATCCTGAGCTTTTGTCCCAAATTTTCCAATGCAAGTTTGCATGTGAAGATAGATAACGGCATTGATCTTCAAACTCAACAGAGCCAAACTGAGTTTCTCTTCCACCAGATCCCTGATTTATTCTGTATTCCCATCACTTGACATCACCTCCATCCTCCAAATCATCTAGACTGAAACTACAAAAGTTATTTTAGACTATGCTTCCTCTCAACCCATCAACATATAACACCTGGTCAAATGCTATTACAAAACCTCTCTTAATATCTCTGCATCCACCCCCTTCACTTCATCCCCTCTGCCACGGGCCTGTTTCTAGTCCCCTGGTTTCACTTCAGCCCTGGACCACCAGATTAATCGTCTGATTGGTTTCCTTATCTCCAGGCTCTTCCCTCACTAATCTATCCCTCGACGCGTGGCAAAAAACACAGATCAGAAGGTGCTATGCCCTTCCTCACGAAACGCTGCTGTTCTCTTCCCACTGAAGTCAGCCACCTGAGTGCGGCATCCAGCGTCTGGAATGATCAGCCCCAAACCTCCAACAAACCCTCCGCACTTTCTAGACGCCCTGTTCTCCAAGCCCACACCTTGTCCTCCAGATCTGCCTGCCTGCTGAAATCCTGCTCTTTTTTCAAGTGCTAGCTTGTAGGTTAGCTCCTCCACAAAACCTTTCTGATGTCCCCAGCTCAGCTGAATAAACGGCTATTTCCTCTTTGTGTGTGTGCACGCACGCACACACAGAGTTCCTTGAGTGTCTTATTTCTGTCTGTCATTTATTATTTTCTACGTGCTTTCTCGATTTTAAATTCCTTGCATACAGAGTCATGTTACATTCATCAATATATTCCCTACGATCTAGCATAATGGTCTGCAAGTAACAGGCTCTCAGAGAATGAGTGCAGATTTGATTTATTCTTAAATTTCTTCCCAGGTATTAAAATTTCTAGAATTCTAAGTTTCCTGACCAGGAACCAAATCAGCCGATCAAACAGGGAAATTGTGTCCTTACTAGTTTGTTAAGTAATTTGGGCCTTAAGTTTCTAATAGTTAATCAAATATGTCTTGGGTCCTAACTATGCATTCTAATTAATAATTTATTTACTTACTCATTAAACAAATATTAAACATTTACTTTGTTCCTAGGACTGTTCTAGGTGCTACTGACACAGCGATGAATGAGTGAATTGGTTCGATTTCATCTAGTTTACATTCTAATGGGGAAACTGATTTTTTAAACTGGATAGAGGGTTTCCCTGGTGGCACAGTAGTTGAGAGTCCGCCTACCGATGCAGGGGACACGGGTTCGTGCCCCGGTCCGGGAAGATCCCACATGCCGCGGAGCGGCTGGGCCCATGAGCCATGGCCGCTGAGCCTGCACGTCCGGAGCCTGTGCTCCGCAACGGGAGAGGCCACAACAGTGAGAGGCCCGTGTACACGCCCCCCCCCCCGCAAAAAAAACTAGATAGAAATGCATAGGGGAAGGAAGATAAAACAGAGTAATAGGATAGTTACTTGCGTGGTCAAGAAAAGCCTCTCTAATGAGATGACATGTCATCCTACAAACCCAGGTGCTTGCAGGTAATAGGGGTACATGTTAGGAACTCTAAGGGACACCAGGCTTTTTTTTTTTGTCTGTAAGTGAGTTCCTGGATCAGAAGTAACGTTGCGCGTTAGACCATGATGACACTTTCCTCTCCAAGATGGAAAGCCTCCCACTGGATTACTGCTGGCTGCCCACATCCCCAGCCCAGGGATATAATACATCCGGGTTTCAGGAATGCTCACGGATGCTAATGAGGCTCTTAGGGATGGCAGTATCAGATAAACGTTACCGACAAAATGTCCAAGTTGTTGAAGCTATGCTCTGTCTCACCCCTGCCACCATGGTCACCCATGGAAGAGCCTGAAATAGTTGGGCAATGAGGTTAACTAATGCCCACAAGGATACTCCTCTCAAAAATCTAACAACTGAGACATATTTCTGTCGTGGAATCCTCTTGGTGAGCATGAGTATGAGACACGAATATCTCATTCTGGACCCATTCCAGTAGGTCCACCTGCATGCTGCCCTCCAAACCTCATTGTCTCACAAGTCCTCCAACATTTTTCCTTCTGTGTAGCTGACAACAGACCTACCATTAACCAAGCCCTGAGCATAAGTTGGTATAGATTTCTCATCTCACGTTCTCTCTCCTTTCTGACAGCGTGGCTCTGAGATATTCTATTCAGTTATTTGTGCTGGAAAAAAAATGTCCTTTCTCCACTCCCCTGAGGACCACCTGTGATAAATGCAGCTGTAATAACACAGCAGTCCCTTTCCAGTGGGACTAGCACACTCACACTTAGCAGAGCCATCTGGAAACCAGGCTTAAAAATGATTCCTCTGTAGCCATTTTTCATGGGGACCTCCTAGGAGGTTATAGGGCAGATTCAAGAGGGTGTGGCAGGCGGGGTGGGGGGGGAGTAGTTACCCTGGGAATGTGAGCCACGTGCTTATGTAATTGACTTGTGCTCTCACAACCTGCTTGATCCCTGCCTCATAGACATTGCTTCTGTGTGATGAAGGCTCTCTGGGGATGTCTGAGTTTATGGCAAGGGGAATCAGATAATCCTTAATCCATCACCGGCACCATGAATCACATGGTGGCTTGAAGTTTGTGATACCAAAGCCCAGTATAAAAAAGCTTTCTTTCAAAAGGAGAAGATTTTCTAAAGAAGGCATTATTTTGCTCCAAAATTCTGGTGATACCCCATTAGGTGTTGCCAGTGTTTCACGTGGTATTTCTATTTTCCAAGACGCTTAAAGCGCCAGAATTCTGCTGGGCCGTGAGGATCGAACAGTCAGACAGCACATCCCCAGCTTGCGTTACCAGGTCAACATTTTGCTCTAGTTTGCACCCAAGTCTTTCAATTCACCTTGTGAATGGATTAGAACAGGACGTGCAAATGTTGTTTATATTACCTCCAAAACCCAAAGAGGTGCCCCTCTTAGTGATACGAAGCCAAGGCCCAGTTTTGTCTGGAGCACCTAGAAGTTAGCAGTCCCCTTAATGTCACCAATGCGGTTGTGCCCTATATTTTCAAGGGATTTATCTCAGATCCTCTGGTTGGCATGTGTCTTACTGAGGCATCTAGAACTATCCTTTCAGTTTTCTAGGTATCAGCAGCAAAACACTATAAATGTAATGGACCGGTACAATGCTGTGTGGGCTGGAGAAAAGATCAGTTTGTTTCTGGACCATATGTGGCCCAGAGTCAGAGTAATCTGAGGCATAATTGTGACAATGTATTATAAACTCTACCAGGTAAAAGCAAATGAATTCTGGTGTTCGTTGTTTAACAAGACGGAGAAAAAATATTCTTTAACTTAATACCATATTCCAGGTTGCAGAAATGCAATCATTTACTTCAGTAAAGAAAACACATCTGAAACAGCAAGTGAAATTGGAGTCACCCTTCATTCGACTGATGTAACAATAATATACTACGATTCTCCAAGACCCATGAACAAGCCACAGTGGAACATGAAATTAGGATGTGATAAAAATCACCAAACCTCTGCACTTTTCAAGTCTTTAAAGATGTAGGATTGCTCTTGTAATACTATGTTGGTGAAGAGAGGACACCCAAGGATATTGATTTGGTCCTCCCTTCACAGATCAGGGAGCCAGTGTGCATGGCTTTTGTCTGTTGTCAATGTTACCTGTTAACTTGATGTGGTTGGACTGGGGTAAACACAAGGGGTAGGTTTAGGGTCCCACTGAGTCATGATGCGGCAGACGTGGATCAAAACTCCATTTATCACCTGACCTACTGCTTTTTATCCTCCGTCGAGGACGTCTCCCTCTCCGTCAGATCTCTAATCACTGAGGGCTGTGGTCCAGGGCTCTGACTGGCGCTCATCTCTGTGTATTTCTATGCACGAATACACGCATATATACATATATGCCTGAACTTCTCCCCTGGGCTTCTATCTTTTCCCACTACATACCTCCATTTGGATGTTAATAAGCATCTTAAACTAATAAAAGAGAATAGTTGACTTCTGTTCCCCACCAGGCAAGCCTGCTCTTTCCCACGCAAGGCTTCCACCATCTACCTAGTTTCCCAGAATAAAAATCTTTGATGTTATTTTTTATCCCACTCCCACGTCCACATTTAATCCATCTGTAAGATCTATTTACAAAATATACCTCAAATCTGATTGTATTACTCAATAGCTGTGGCTACAACAACACTTGTCTATACAGTACCACTATCAACTCTTCTTTGACTAAGGTAACAGGATCCTAAATAATTTTCGCTCTCCCACCTTGGCTGCCTACAGTACACACCAGAATCAAGGGGGTAGTTTTTCCAAACAGATATCAAAACATGTCCCTCCCATGCCTTAAATTCTCAAACATTTTTCCACTTCGAACCCTTCAGTGGCTTTCAAATATGGACTGTGCAGTAACATCCAAACTCCTGGTCACAGCCTACAAGTTTCTTCTGGGTCCAGCTAACCCTCTGCTACCAACTTTTCCTAATCTCCTTCACCTTCTATATACTGTGACCTACACTAGCCTTATTTCTCTCCCTGGAGACAATGACGTACTTTCCATCTCAGGATCCTTGATGATCTGTTTCCTTTGTTTGGAACTCTATTCCATGACTACGTCTTCCTCATACTTCAGGATACAATTCAAACAGTACTCCTTAGCAATGCCCCAAATCACTCTTTAGTATCTTCCCGCTTATCCTTTTCAGAGCATCTATCAGCTCCTGAAATTAACTTATTTATTTATTACCTCTTTCTTCCATTATAATATAAGCATCTTAAGGACTCTATTTTGCTCACCACTGCATTTGCTGCATTTATTTGGCTATGCCACGTGGCTTGTGGGATCTTAGTTCCCCGACCAGGGATCAAACCCATGCCCCCTGCAGTGGAAGAATGGAGTCCTAACAACTGGACCACCAGGGAATTCCCCAATTTCCTGCATTTAGAATAGCGCTTATCACATAGTAGGTGTTCAATACATATTTGTTGACTGAATTACTGACCCCCTGCAATTCCTCACTTTGCTTGGTAGACAGCAGCATTATTTGGGGTACCAGAAATTAATATTAGCTCAATCCAAGGTCTAATGACCCCTGGGATGCTTGGGTATCTCCTTTGTCTCATATATGGTTACCCTGATTAACAGCCCCTTGCTTTTTTTGAGGAAACCTAGGAGGATGTTTCATGGCCCTACTTGGGGTTTTATTGCACAGTTTTCAAGGTTTCTGTCCTTTCCCTTCACTTCAAGGGCTCCAGCACTAGCACAGCTCTGGGAATAGAATGAGGGTTTTTCACTTTCTCAATGTGCCTCATTTCAGACCTTTCTTCATGCATCCTAGAATTTTGTTGTCTACTTAATATAAATAGGGTTTTAATATAAAGTGGGACCTTAAAGGAACGCTGCTCTCTCTCACTGTTAGGATCCATCATTGATTCACTATGGGCCCTGGGATACCCTGTTGGTCAACACATTCTGTTCACCAGGAGGAACCGAAAGCCAGCCATGCTCACCTTTCTCAGTTTGCCTCTAGCTCTTACTCATTGTTGCTTAATCTCTGTCACCCCAGGAATCTTCTAACCACATGGAAAGAGGTATGTTAACTGTACGACTCATAGAAAACAGGCACTAACAAGTTTTTCAGAGATGATGGTACATTTTTACCAAAGTCCTCATGAATAATGTCCTCTAGGCACTCTTTTTTTTTTTTTTTTTTTTGCAGTTCGCGGGCCTCTCACTGTTGTGGCCTCTCCCGTTGCGGAGCACAGGCTCCGGACGCACAGGCTCAGTGGCCATGGCTCACGGGCCCAGCCGCTCCGCGGCATGTGGGATCCTCCCGGACCAGGGCACGAACCCGTGTCCCCTGCATCGGCAGGCGGACTCTCAACCACTGCGCCACCAGGGAAGCCCACTAGGCACTCTTGAGGGTGAAAAACTAGGACAACTTACAAGGGTAAATTCACTCCAGCATTTCTAATGCTGAGGAATTTGAATTTCTTATTTTTAATTTTACCAAAGTACCTCCCATCTCAGCCTCATTTAATATAGTCCACTGTTGAACATGGGTTGAGTCATCTAATGCGGAAGCAAGTAAGCCACTACGGCAATCAGGAAAAACAAATCTGATTCCATATTAGATCTGCTCCTTTTCCTGTGCTCAGTCATGCTGGCTGTGCACCTTTTGTAAAAGAACGTTGCCTACACCCAGAAATATACAGGATAGCCCATTCTCAAGGCTTTGACCTTTAAGAGTCCATTCACATAGAGATAAAAAGGTGCAGAACAGAGAATAACATTTGTCCCATTGGAGGTTTACAGGAACATTGTGACCTGACCTACATGGACAGCTGCAAAAAGAAAGGATTCTGACATTAAGAAGTTTGCAACAGCCAACCACGTCCTTCCCTCCACTTTGCCTTTAAAAGTGCTTTGCTGAAAACTTCGGAGGAGTTCCGGGTTTTCTGGGCATGAGCTACCCGTCCCCTTGCACAGCCCTGAAATAAACCTTTCTCTGCTCCAAACTCTGACGTTTCGGTTTGTTTGGCCTCACTGTGCACTGAACACATGAACTTGTGTTCGGTAACACTACCAGGGCTCAGAGTAACTCACTGGAAGAGGTATGGTCTTGTCTCTCACTAAGATTCACACAGTGATGTGTTCTCGCCCAAGTAGGCAGGGGGATTCAGATTCTAGGAAGCTAAAAAATGGCACATATAGACTATGCAGGGGTGGGAGGAGAGGATATAGGCTATGTGAAAGGTGGATTATCAAGGGAAAAGAGTAAAAGCAGGAATCCATCTGTGGGGATGTGGCAGCTACCCAGGTGAGCGAGGATGGTGGCTTGGTCTAAGGAGGTAGCCAATGAGATGGTGCAAACAAGTAGGACTAGAAATGGATTTTGGTCACAGAGCTGACTGGATTTACTCTCTGGATATAGACAGGACATAAACAGAGAAAGGATAAGAATGAGGTCTACATTTTTGGCTTGATATCAGTAACTAAGGTGAAGAAAGCCTGTGGAGTAGTGGGAAGTGAAAGGGGTATTCTGACTCTGCCTGGGTGCTTCCAATCAGTTTGTGACCCTCAACAGACACCTGTTAACAACTAACAGAACTTGGTCTGTGCCATAGTTGTGACTGAGGTAATCAGACACAAGAGAGGAGGTACAGCTAGATTTGTTAGGAGGGACTTTACAAAAAAGCTGAAGCCAGTGATCCTGCAATCCCACTCCTGGGCATATACCCAGAGCAAACTCGAATTTGAAAAGATACATACACCCCAATGTTCACAGCAACACTATTTACAATAGCCCCAAGATATGGAAACAACCTAAATGTCCATCAGCAGATGAATGGATAAAGATGTGGTACATACATACAATGGAATATTACTCAGCCACAAAAAGAATGAAATACTGCCATTTGCAATACCATGGATGGACCTAGAGATTATCATATTAAGTGAATTAAGTCAGACAGTGAAAGACAAATATATGACATCACTTATACATGGAATCTAGAAAAATGATACAAATGAACTTATTTGCAAAACAGAAGCAGACTCACTGACATAGAAAACAAACTTATGGTTACCAAAGGGGAAAGGGGGGAGGGATGAATTAAGAGTTTGGGATTAGCAGATACAAAATACTATATATAAAATAGATAAGCAACAAGGTCCTACTGTATAGCACAGAGAACCATGTTTAGTATCTTGTAATAAACTATAATGGAAAAGAATATGAAAAAGAATATATATACATATATATATATATATATATATAACTGAATCACTTTGCTGTACACCAGAAACTAACAAAATATTGTAAATCAACTATACCTCAATAAAAATAAACAAACCAACAAATGAACAAATAAATAAAGCTGAAGCCAGGAGGACGAGCAGGACTGCAGCTGAGAAGCATGGGGAGTAGGTACCTGGTCCCAGGGAAGAGGGACCTGTTCAGGGCCACTGCATCTGCTGTGCACCACACACCTCTGGGTCTGCCGTCACCCTGGCTGTGTGTAAGTTCAGACGTACAGGTGGAGGAATGCCATGCACAGCGTTGGGATGGTAAATGAACCAGCATAGCTGGTAGAGTTAAAGAAGGTTAGTGGAATTAAGACATTCGATGAATCTATGATTTGGCCATTAAAGGATTCAGTTTTAGGCATGTATGAATAATCTTAACTCCACAGAATCCAGCAGGCGTGGGAAATGTTAATAGGCACTCTAGTCACCCAAATCCCCTGTTAACTCATTATCAAGTATTAGCTCATCCCAGCTCCAGGAGCAGAGGGGTCATAAACATTTTTTATGAGCAACTTTTTTCTTTCATGTGTTCAGGTGAGACAGATGAATCCTCTAGTCCTTGTTCCAAGAAAGCACTCTGACTGCTGAGACTAGACTTGGTTTCGTCAATAAATGAGCTGTTAAAATTGATTTCTCCTCATTGAAAGACACTTCATTCACAAATATCCGCTGCCACATGGAGACCATTTTAGTCCACAGTCTGGGCTGTTCCAAATGCAGCTCTTTCATTACAAGCATGCCTTTCAGAACCCTTACTGGTGGTTATCAGCGTGTAACGTCCTATATTTTCCCACATATTCGCAGTACCTCCAACTTGAATGCCAGTCAGGGTTTCAGGGCTCTTTCATCCTTAGAAACAATACTTGTGTAGATAGAAAGCATTTTATTCCTGTCACGGCCCCCAGTGAGCTATTTGGGAAGGATGAGTATCACTTAAGGAAAGATGACTTGTGATTGCCTTCTTTATATCTCGTGATAGCGTGATTCCATGTAGCATGTGGGCAAGAGAACATTTACTATGTTACTGCCATTTTCAGGGAGAAAAATACCTCTACCAGAATAACACTGGTCATATTTTTGGAAATCAGGGAAATGTACAAAAATATGGCTTTAGAAAAATATGCGGGCTGTCAAATAACATCTCCGTTCTTTTGACAGACTATAGTAAGAAATTAACAAGCCAGCACAGGGTTGGGCGACCGCAGGAGCGGAAGATGCCCGTGGACACCATCGCCCTGTCCCATTTTTGCTGCCTATCTGTTTCGTTTCACTCTGAGATTCAAAGAAGGAACCTATAACAATGTGTAAATTCAACGGCAAGCACATTTGAAAAGATGTCTGGGATCAACCTATTGTGAAATAAATATAATTTTATGGATAGTATCCTGAAAGTGCCTGACAAGAAATGTTTAAGTTACCGAGTCAAGATGGTTAATATTGTTTCATTAGGAGTTAGACTCAGCAAACTCCTTGCCGAACCCCTGGTCCACTGTTCCCCACACAGTCCAAGGTGGACGCTCCTTCTCTACTACTCCACACCCCAGAAAAGCTCTTCATTTGTCTGTGCCTAGTGCTATAGGTTTCTTGTGACATCTGCTGGTATTTCCATTTAAAATAAGAAGATCGTTGTACTTTCCAACCGTATCTCTTCTTATTTTGGGATGTGAGCCATTTTGCAATGCCTTATCCTTGAAGACTATGTGTCTGGGCTCTATGTATAACATCTTGGTTTAGGAAAATGCCTTTTTTTGCAGAAATATTTGAAAACAGTCCGGGGGGGGGGGGGAGTTCAGCACTGGGGTAGACATGAGACAATGAAGTATTCTTATTCTTTACCTTTTGTTTTTTCTCAAACTGTTTACAATAAGAAAGGGAGGGCAGGTTTTGTTCCTTAGAAATTAAGAAGGAAAGAAGAAAAATGATTATCCATTACAGATAATGGGTGGCCAGCAATTACATAAAAATGGAACAAACATTCCGAAGGGCCAAGCTATTCTATCAGCACAGCTGCACAATGACAACCATATGCTCTGGCCTGAGGGGTTAACTATTACACTGAAACTGATTAGAGTAGTTTATCTTCACGGAAAATAGCTTCATTTGAACTGATCATTACTAGCAATAGGTAAACATCAATGGGTTAAGAGCTTGCTTTACATACCTCCAACTATGCTCAGAACGATATGCAGGTTAAAAGAAATGATTATCCAATCAGATGTAAATTCACACACTGACATTAAGCAAGTGTTTTAATAGCATGAGGCTCTAGGCAGCTGAAAGGAATTAGGAAAAATTGAAGGCAGGAGACTGTTCAAGAAAGATTTCCATTTTGTTGGAACCCCATGTTAGAGAGACGGAGCCTTAAGTATGTGAGACAGTGGTTCTCAATGGATGGGAGAGATGGACAGAGTTATCTGGGTGGCTTTATCAGTCTGCCTACCAGCCCCACACTTGCCCTCTTCAATTCTGATACGCCTCCATATGATCAAGGTAGTGTGTGTGCGTGTGTGCGCGCACACACACGCACGTGCGCACATGTCAATCTTTCTTCCACTGTTTTAATTTTTTTCTCCAGAATTACAAAATACGTGTGTGAACCCAAATGGAAAGCTGCTTCTTTTCTCCTGGACTGATTAACTGATTCATCCATTCATTCAATGATGTTTATTGAGACATTGTTTTAGGCGTTGGGATATGTTGGTAAACAAGACATAGAAAGGCACTAAATAAATGACAGATATAAATGTCGACTTATCTTGAACCTAAACTAGGATGTAAAGAAGGACAGAGACAATCCGTAAAATAACCTGCATGACGGGGAAGTGGTAAAGATGATGATCATGCTTATTGTTAATAAAACATGATGCTTGTGTAGTCATTTAATGTGTATAGGATTTCAAGTGTTTGGAACTATTATCAAGTGGTATGCCATCTGTCTACATTGTATGCATCAGTTTATAATGACTTGCTTGACTAATTATCTTATACCTGTATAGGTGTGATCTTCCTGGCTAGGTTGTAAATCCCACAAAAGCAGGTACTGTGCTTTTCATTTCTTGATCTTTCCTAGTGACCATCAATGTGCTCAGATGACAGTAGTTACTAAAATATTACCTCCCATTTATACAGGTCTTAATAGTTTTCAAACACTTTTTATAGATTATCTCATTTGATTTTTATAATATCTTGTTAGTGAATTTCAATGATGAGAAATGAGAGGTTCAAAGAGGATACATTATTTATTTACTGAAGGTCACATAATTAGTTAGAAGCAAAGTCCTGTATCTTTTGGCTTTTTTGTCTTTTTGTCTAATGCTTTTTTTTCTTTTTCATTGTACTATGTGGCTTCTCATATGCTGTGTATACATATCAGATTTTTCAGGCATATGTCAGATATATATCAAATATCTATTTATATACTGTGAGGAATGAACTCATTTTTGGAAATTAGAGATGCAAGCAGAGAAGATTAGATTGCTTGATAACTCAAATCAAGCTGTTTATCTTTGGATAGCCAAGATGGTCTGAGAATTATGTGAGCAAAGGCAGAGATGTAACTGCACCACAGCTGTGGTTCAGGAGGAATGATGAGCTGAGGGCAGAATAAGTCATGAACACCCAGAGTCAGATGAAGAGGAGGTTCCATCATCGAAGAACACATTCGAGGGCGTGGCAGCAAACACAGCCCCGTGGAAATGACAACAGGGCAGAAGTGAAGGAGTTACCCCAGCCTGCACCCCAGCCACGCTCTTTATGTCTTCTCCTTGCTTTTCTGAAAATGAATGCCAGTACCATTCTAGGGCTTTCTTAATTCATGCTGGAAGCCCCCAGGGCTTGATATAGAATATGACTGTATGTCTACAGAACGTGCAGTCTGTCTGATTATCAAGCAAGAGATGTAAAAACTGTTAAAGCTCCCAATAGCCCTAGAACTCACAATGGGAGACAGAACAGAGACTGATTATGTTTCTGCTGTTTCTGAACGTCACACGGTTCCAGCCAGACTCGGCCTTATTTGTTGCAAATGCACGCACAGCAAGATCAATCAGGGATTCATGTCTTGCTTTTCATTTGACAGCAAGCATCAAAAAGCAGCAATGTCAGCCATGGAACATAACTTTGATGCCAGTTACAGCTATACCCTATTAAGTTTTTTTCTCAAATCCATAAGGTCACAAAGACTTTCTCCTTCAAGAGCACAGCTTAGATGTACAAATTAAAATTCCAATTCCTGTACACCTTCCATTCATAAGAAGCAATTAAAGTAGAGGATCTAATATACTCTATGATGCTGGCGAGGACCTTAATCTTTATTTACCTCAATGGGCTCTGCCAAAATATCTCTTTCATTTATTAAACCCATTTGCGATTGCCACCAACTTTGAGCTGAATGGCATCCCAAGGCCAAATCTGTTCATTCATCCACTTGTTTAAAGAAACAAAAACCACTAGAGGAGCCATCAACTGATTAACCTGTGGCAGTTCATTACATCAGCATCTTTATCTGTATGTTGAAACAAAATATACAGTAATGGAAGCAACTTTTTGCAGTAAAGGCCCTCAGCAGGAAACCCCTTCTCTTGTCAATTGAGCAAAGCTACCTTGTTAACTAACTTTTTAAAAAAGAGATCTTTATTGGAGTCTAATTGCTTCACAATACTGTGTTAGTTTCTGTTGTACACCAGAGTGAATCAGCCATATGCATACTTATGTCCCCATATCCCCTCCCTCTTGAGCCTCCCTCCCATCTTCCCTATCCCACCCCTCTAGATGGTCACAAAGCTCCGAGCTGATCTCCTGTGCTATGCTGCTTCCCACTAGTTACTTTACATTCGGTAGCGTAAATATGTCGATGCTACTCTCACTTCACGACAGCTTCCCCCTCCCACTCCGTGTCCTCAAGTCCATTCTCTATGTCTACATCTTTATTCCTGCCCTCCAACTAGGTTCATCAGTACCATTTTTTTCCCCCTCAGATTCCATATATGCGTTAGTATACGGTATTTGTTTTTCTCTTTCTGACTTACTTCACTCTGTATGACAGACTCTAGGTCCATCCACCTCCCTACAAATAACTCAGTTTCGTTTCTTTTTATGGCTGAGTAATATTCCAACGTATATATGTGCCACACCTTCTTTATCCATTCATCTGTCGATGGAACCAGGCGCCCTCATGCTCTACTCTTCTCCGGCCCTGGCACACCATTCAAATCTTTGATCACACAATACCTTACCTAACCTGTTGGTTCTTTCCATAGATCAAAGAAGTGGAAATGAAGAATAAGTATTTAACAGAGGATCAGATGTCTTCCCTAGCTTCCCCTTCAGCCTTCTCACGAACAAACTCTGTGAACAAGATGGCATCTAAAGAAAGATCACGAGAAGTTGACAAGCTTGCATGCAGTCTGACCCCCTATCTCAATGATTAACTGAGAGCACTTCCCTTTTGCCTTTTAAAAACTTTCAGGGCTGAGCAGAATCTTTGGAGTTGGTTTCTGGGGGTCATGAGTCCACCTTCTCCCCAGATGGCCAAAATTCTGGTTAAAAGTAATTTTCCTTTCTACCAACACGTGCCTCTCTTGGTATTGATTTCCGATCGGCGAGCAGCCAGACCTGAGCTCAGTAACAGTAAGCCTCTATAGAACACGCGAAGCTGTGCCAGAAGCTACAGGGAGACTGTTCTGCAGTTCTAACCTTTTGTTTGGGATACTCAGAGTTTGACGACCTGTGGCCATACACCCTCCAGAATCAAGCTGGGCTGTCCAGGGAGTAATAGAAGCCCACCTGGCCACGCCCCTTGGACTGCTGGTCATTGCAGATAACAGAGTGGAGAAACATATGTAGTCTTCCAATGACATCTTGGATAGTTAGAGAAAAAAAATTGGGGGTATGTATTTTTTACTTCAAATGGCAGATATGGTGGATAACAGAAACACTATTGTAAGGGTGGAAGCTGGGGAAGACAGTCGATCAGAATCCTGTCCTTTATGGCAAGTCACTGAATGCTTGCCTAAAGTGGACTCCGTATGATAACCCAGGCAGAAACTGCCCAGCTTCTAAGAACCCTCCAAATGGGTCTGATAATGATTTGTTTTTAATTCATTTCCCTCCTAAACATTAATCATACAGAAAACCTACTAGATTATGTCTTAATGACAGGGGTCATATCTAATTTACCTTTAAATACTCAATGGCTTGAAAGTATCTTGGTATATGGCGGGTGTTTATTAAGTATTAGGAGAGGAAAATTAGCCAAGTGAAACCTACCTTTCGATAGTTGGCATCGTGTTAGCTGACTTGGTTAGTCAGGCCTTTACTGGAAGCTCACCAGTTAAGTGGGACAAGAGAAAGGATACAGCCCATTTCCACATGGAAAAGCTTACCAGTCTAGCCCAGGGAAGAAACATTTGTTTTTAAATGTATACTACACAAAGCAGATACCAGAAACGTGTGCCTGAGATCTAGCTACTCAAAGAACTTATTATGCTTGGGATGTCTTCTTAGCTCACAAGGATTCCTCTTTCTTGGGGAAATGACTTTGATGTCCAGACCTTTCTCCAGAGAAAGCAAATGAGTCTCTACAAAACGCCGGTCCTCTTGGCTCTAAGTCCTTCACGCAGGACTGGGCCATTGGGCAACCAGAGCTAAACTGGGTCAATCAGGTTCTTCTCTGTGGGAAGTCAGAATTTTCAATCAAGTGTCTCCTGGGTAGGAGTCTTTGCAGCTGAATAATGTTGGGGGTGATACTCAAGAAAGGAAGTTTATGTTGTCTTGTCCCTGAAATCACTAGAGCTACCCTTCTTTCTTCCCTTCTGAAGTTTTATTTGTTCAGTTCTTCCTGGAATTCTGTGATATATTCCACTATCCTTCCACTTCATTCCTTCTCTTGCTTGAGCCGCTCAAGAGGTGGCTTCTATTAGGTGCAACAGAAAGAAATGTAAATGCTTTGGAAGTGCAGACGGATGGCTCTAAGAATCAGTGTAGCCAGAGCTAAGTGAGCTGAAACTGGAAAGAAAGCAAATATGCAAAGTTGGATATAGGAAGAAACACTTTTGTAGTACAATAGAGTGAAATAAAACAACCCAAAGTGAAGGAGTGGAGGAAGTGACATGGAAAACATAGCATGGAGTCAAATTGGGAAATTGAGAGTGAGGGGCAAAGCTCTGTTGCCAGGGGAACAGTGGGATCCATGGCAACAGTCAAGAGAAGGTAACTGTGATGGAGGAGGCTGGCCAGATACTTAGGGGAAATTTAACGGTAGCTTTTTTTTCTTTGGTCTGGGGCTTTATGAAGTGACATTCCATTTTACAGGTGCAGATCACAGTAACTTCATGCTGTGGCTTGGCATATCATAGCATTGCTGGTTTTGCTATATGAAAGGACATTTAATGAGGAACGTCTTGAATAGAACTTCAAATTTGAGGGACTTCGAGGGATGAATGGCCCTGGCGGCTGTCACAGAACAGCTGAACCCCAGCTGCAACATGGGGCTGCCTTGTGCTTGGCCAAGACCTTCCACGCCACAGCCCTGAACCTCCAGGTCCTCCTGGTGACTGGACCTGCCTGAGGACTGGATGGGGCAGTCATGGTCACACCCAACACCTCCCTAGGCAGGAGAGGTCACCTGTAGCCACACACTGGCAAAATTGGGGAAAAGGACTTGATTTGAGTTTTATTTTGAAAGATGCAGACCAAGCGCCTCATTGGCTCTGGAGGGGTAGGGGGCGGGGTCCAGCCCATTTCAGTGTCAGCGCAAGGACGTGGCATACGTGGGAACAGAAACCGTGACTGCACAGCCCGTCACAAATCTGGTTTTCTCAGATCATCATCTGCTGCTGCAGCTTTTGGGTTCGGTTCTCCTGTGCTGTCAGCCCAAAGAAGCGCATGAGGCTTTTATTAATTTTACTTGTTCAACCTAATGGAAGGAAAGTTAGACGTATTTTGTTCCAAGGCCCAATTTTCAGGAACTAAGTTCATACATATCAAAAGCCCAAGAAATCAGAAGGTAGTGTGGTTCTTTTGTTAAATCTGTTCCTATCACATCTTCTATTCAGTGTCTTCCAATATGTCCTTTGAATTCTTCCAGTAAACTTAGCCTGAGGAGTTGGAGACCAAAAGGTATGGCTGAATATATTTGACCAACTGGATCTTCTTCAATTAAAAGTTAAGGCTGATATAGAATATTTCTCACCATGTTACAAGCATTTAGAGAAATGGTTAATTCTTAACATGATGAGTAACTATTTTCTTTCCAGTGGGTTATATAATTTTCATTGAGAACTAAGATTTTGTTCTATAAATTTAAGTGCTAAATAAACAGTATACCCTAAACTCCAGTCCAGACTCTGTCCTGGCCCAGAGGAATTTGCTAAACAACTTTTCATTTGTACCAACATTTTACTTTTTCTTTTTGTCAGTCATAAGTGAAACACAGAAATAATCCCCAGAAAGTCCATCCTCTTGGTATTTGCAACCTGGCAGGAAGCTCTAAAAGTCTCCTGGGAGCAGATTAGCTAAGTTCTATGAAATTTCCAGTGTACTGTAGGATATTTATCCCAACCCAAATCTTAGTTTTTAAAAAGATTCATTTATTCCTAGTTTCAGATTTCACACCAGGCTTTTCCACTGACCACAGAAATGTAGCAATAATCTTTGCTCGAGCCTCTGCAGAAAATATTAGGCAATCTGAAGCAGAATCATGAACTATAATAGCTCTTAAGCCACCAGTTCATCTTAATAACATATCTCTCCCATCAGCTTTCCCAAACCATTCCAAGGCATTTGGAGCCTGTGTTTTCATATTGCAGTCTTGAGAACCAAAATTTGTCTGAGTTCCTCTTGCAAGATTAATTAAAATGGACATGCTGTGGAAGCATAAACAAGACTAGGATTTCTTTACTATAAATGCTTGTCATGACAGCATTTGCTATAATGTCATTATGACATCTTGCTTTATTTCTTTAAATATGAAAAAATAAATAAGGGAAGCAGACTTGCAGTGAAAAAAAAGAAATTATGCCAGCTCTATTCCTTATCATGAACATAAAGAAATAGAGGGCTAAGAGCTCTTACCTCTCTCTGGTGGGATAAGAACAGCACTAGAAAGAAAAGACAAATCTGGCATTAATAAGACAGGATCGTTAGTAATAATCAATACAGAGAAAAATGCTTTCTGAAGAACAGCGTTTGGCAAATAATTGTGGAAAATACAAAATCAGTGCACGTATATGTGTAACTGAATCACTTTGCTGTACACCTGAAACTAACACAACATTGTTAATCAACTCTACCCCAATATAAAATTAAAAATTTTAGAACGTGCTCCTAATAACTTACTTGGGGAGTAAGAAATAAGAATATGGGGCAAGTTAATCATGAAAGAAACAAGGTATAATAAGTTCTTTCTGAAAATGGACTTGACTCTTGAGGTTAGGATGATTGGAAAAGACTTAGGGAAGGGAAGAACGAGGTCTTCAAATTTCAGTGTTATGTGCAAAGTCAAGGAGAAACTGGCTTGAGGAAGATGATGAGTTCAGGTTTGGAAACGCTGGGAGGGGTGGGTGCCTGAGACTCCCCGGTGGAGAGCCTGGTGGAGCTGGAAATGTGTAACTAGAACTCAGGGGGCCTTCGGGGCTGGAGATGGAGGTGGCAGACATCAGCATGGGGGCATTAAAGGAAGCTGTGGTCAGAGTTGAGCTCATTCAGGAAACTGAAGGACGGGCTTGCTGAGGACAAGTACCTTCAATATTCCAGGGTGGAATAGAGGAAGCAATCTGTGAAAAACAGACGGAGAAAAGCATTCGATGAAAGAAAACGAGGAGGGAGCAATGTTGGGAAAGACAGAAACGGAAGGATCTAGAGTGAGAGTGTAGACCGCAGTGTAAGGTGCTCTGGTGGAGTCGGGGTCTGGGTGTGTGGGGACTTGGAATCACATGGCCTCGTGCCTACAGTGCTCCTGCAAGGAAACCAAGCCCAGGGGAAGTTAAGGCGCTTGTTAATCACACAGCTAGTTAGGAGGGAGCCAAGACCAGAACGCAGGTGCTGGACCCCTTTCTCTGCTGTCTCTGCTCTGTCAGGCCGCACCTTTGGGTGAGTGAAGCCCAGGTTTCACCAAGAGAAGGAGTGGGAGATCAGGCTTAGCAAGATAAGTCCAGGCAATGCTGGAAGCTCGCTAAAGTAGGGGTTGAAATATTATCCCGAGGAATGGAGATTCACTAAAGAGCTTTGAGCAGGAGAGCCTTCCTAATCAAAGAAGTACTTGGGGAAATGTCATGTGGTAGTTTTCAGATGTATTGTCACTACTTTGCTTAGCTTGGTCATAGATTAAACAATTATGAATTAATTGCTTCCCAAAATAGTTGTAAGTTTTGTTGAATAAAACTCCTTCATCATATCAGAAATTAATAACCGATAAATAAGTAAAATCTCAATTATAAATTAAGTCATCTGTTGCTTAGATCTACCATACCACCTAAAAAATATCTAGAAATACAATGAAAGTTCACCCCAGGCCTTAGATCAAGGCCAGCTTTGGCCTGAGTCCACTGTAGGCCACTCTTACATACTTCCGTAACTCTCTTAAGATGAGTGATTAGTGCCTATATATGGTGATAGATTATTTTACAGGAGTCCTTCCTTTTCCTCTTTTTCTTCTGTACATGTACATCTATTAGAAAGAGGAATAAAAACATATTCCTCGGGCTTCCCTGGTGGCGCAGTGGTTGAGAGTCCGCCTGCTGATGCAGGGGACACGGGTTCGTGCTCCGGTCCGGGAAGATCCCACATGCCGCGGAGCGGCTGGGCCCGTGAGCCATGGCCGCTGAGCCTGCGCGTCCGGAGCCTGTGCTCCGCAATGGGAGAGGCCACAACAGTGAGAGACCCAAGTACCGCAAAAAAACAAAACCAAAAACAAAAACCATATTCCTCTACCATTGGAAGAATGCCTTGGGGAAAACGCCCCTCACACAGGGTGGGCTTTCTCTAAAGGAGCTGCCATTGCACAGGCGGGTTGCACTGGGTCCAGCCGAAGCCCTGGATGAGCTTTGTCAAGGCTTCCCAGCCACTTTATCCTCTCTCTACTCAGAGCTTTACAGCCTTGAGATTCTCCAAAGCCAAGATAATGGTCTGCCTCATAGGCGGCAGTACACCAATGGGTAGAAATTGACCTGACACTCCGGAAACCCCAAGGTCCCATGGTCCCCGAAGTCTGATTAGGTGGTTCATTGCAAGACGAACATCAAGCGTGGAACACAGAAAAAGGTCACAAATGGTGCTTCAAACCGAGTTTAGGGTCACGGCCACCTGCACTTCTGACCCTGACTTTGACCCTCCTCACATCTCGCTTTCCATCTCTGCTGCTATTCTGACGGTTCACACTCAGCAGAGAGAACCCGCCCTGCTTTACATGTGCCCGGCTGCACACCTCCGTGGGACTGTTGCTGGGCAACGGCAGCCAGAACAAGTTGTTTGGGGAGCATCTTGAGAATGATTACACTTGCAGGGCTGGGGTGGGTTGGTCGTGCGGCGTTCTTTTTTTTTTTCCTTCCTGTGGTACCTATTCCTGGAGGTTGTAAATATTCATCTGAATTTTGCATATATGAGGGGAAAATGTTATTTAAATGAGCTTGGGAGGGTAATTTGCTCGGGTGCATCCCTGCACTCTTTTATGTGTTGCAGGTAGTCTGCCGCAGAAGGAGCAAAAGCCATTTTGTGACCTTATTGACATAGATGACGACGCTGTGCTGGCTTGTTTCAGTTCCTTAGAACAATGGGAGCCGAGGATGCAGTTTAGCAAAGGCATTTAGTAAATTGCTGGTAAATGGTGAGGATGCGAAAGCCCCAGCAAAGTCATCAGGCGCGCATTTCCTCTCTAATGGGGCTGCAGTTACTCTCCTGGCCTCCTCGCTCCCCCTTTCGAGAGGCAAACTTCCTCTTCCTCTCCTTTACATGCTGAAATACAGCACTTGGCTAAACCCGGGAGAGCTGATTTGAAAGGTAATGGGAAGAAACACTTCCTTTGGAAAGGAATCTGGCAGCCTTGAAGGATTTGCAGTGCACTGATTTCAGATGAATCAGTCGGGGAGGAACTGCAAATACTTAGAAAATCATCGGGGTCAATATTGCCCACAACCCTGGAATATTAATATGGACACATCACCATGTACCCCCCTGGAGATGTGTTTATTTCCTAATTCACAAATGGTAAAGACACCTTTTCTGAATTTTTTTTCTGAGGGACTTGGGGAGCCAGCAGTCAAATTGTGATTCTTCCAAATGCTTCCCCATATGCCTTAAATACTCCCATTAAAGATAATTTCCTCAGTCTACACACATTCTGTGAGTCGTAGTGACCCCCTCCCTACCTCACGAAAGAGAGTCTTTCCTTGAGGCTGCCGTGTCCCCTCTCGGCTATGACTTGGTCGGGAGCCTCTGACACCATATGGCAGAATTCGAGGCTGTATCGTCAGCCAAACACAACAGTTGTTTTTAGGACCCAGTCAGTTACAGACGCCATCTCTCCACCCCCAGGGACATGTCTGTGGTTATAAAATATGCCTCTGCGCCATCTGACAATGTGGGCCCCAAAGCTGTCCCGTGGCCATAATCCCAGATCCTCAGGCTAATTTTGTCGGCTCTCTTGCACAGGAGGCAGCCTTTGGCCAAGAATCCAGCAAAACTCTTCCTGGTTCTTGGTTTACCTCAGGAACATGAATTAATGATGCAGTTTCATTTTGGGTGAGAGCACTTAAATGTCCAGGATTCAAACTGCAGAGGAAGGATCCTCCATACTGTTCTCCACAGAGCTACCATAGGATCCAGCAGTCCCACTCCTGGGCATATACCCTGAGAAAACTCTAATTTGAAAAGATACGTGCACCACAGCAATGGTCATAGCAGCACTGCTTACAGCAATGTTCATAGCAGCAGTAGCCGAGACATGGGAGCAACCTAAGTGTCCATCGACAGATGAATGGATACAGATGTGGTACATATATACAATGGAATACTACTCAGCCATAAAAAGAACGAAATACTGCCATTTGCAGCAACATGGATGGACCTAGAGATTATCATACTAAGAGAAGTAAGTCAGATTGAGAAAGACAGATATCATATGATATCGCTTACATGAGGAATCTGAAAAAAACGGATACAAACGAACTTATTTATAAAACAGAAATAGAGCCATAGACATAGAAAACAAACTTACGGTTACCAAAGGGGAAAGGTGAAAGGGAGGGATAAATTAGGAGTTTGGGAGTAACATACATACACTACTATATATAAGATAGATAAACAACAAGGACCTACTGTGTAGCACAGGGAACTATACTCAATATTTTGTAATAATCTATAAGGGAAAATAATTTGAAAAAGAATATATATATGCATATTTATACATATAACTGAATCACTTTGCTGTACACCTGAAATTAATACAACATTATAAATAAACGATACTTCAAAAAAAAAAAACAAATTGGGGTGGAAGAGTCAACAGTAAGGAGGACAGAGATGTACAGGAGAAGAAATTCAAAAACGAACACATTCTTTGCCATTCATCATGGCCGCCAGTGCTGAGTTAGAACATTAGTTCCTTCAAACGTCTCAGTCTGGACACTCCCTTCAAGACGGCCTTGGAAGCCCACACCTTCCATATTTCCACCAAACCTTCTGTTTGTTGAGTGCCTGTTAGGTGCAAGCCATGGTCATAGGTCTTGCATAAGCTGCTAGAGGGTAAAATGCCTACTCTCCCCTCAAGATCGCAGGCACAGGCTTTCTCTTGGCTTTGGGGAGAGAAAGTCAGCCTCAGGCAACAGCACCTGCATCAACCCAACACTGCAATACAGCACGCAGCTCTCAGAGAGAACGTCTGACTCCACTGAAGACCCGCAGCCCCCTTTGCTTTTACTTTCCTTTGAAAAATGTCCTACATCTTCTGATTCAAAGTTTACCGCTAGGAACAACCCTTCTCTTTTGCTTACACCTCTAGGCAAGGAACATATGTCACAAATGCCACAGCCGTATTTAGAAATGTCTGTTGTTCAGTTCCACTGAGCCTGCCCCCAAGTTACCTTCTCCATGGCAATTACTCGTGAAATCTGAAAACGCCTGCAAATTAATGTTAGGTTGCTTTCATTTCCCAATTAACTGCCCACCTGCTAGTATAAGATTCAAGTGTGTCATGGTCAGCCTTTTCCCCTTCAGATTTTAGGAAGAAAAAAAAAAGGTTCCCACCTTCCTTATGCAGAGAATAATTATTGTGCAGAACAGTCTACCAAAGGCAACAATGAAACATGTACTGTGGGTGTATTCAAAGAGCTGGACAAGGAAGAAAAGAATTCCATGGTATAAACATTGGACAGACAGGTGGATGGGTTTGGATAGACCATATGGCCCCCTTCTGTCTTGAAACGTACTGTGAGATTATATTTTTGCAAAATCCCTTCAAGAACTAAGTTGATGTCTAAACAGTAAACTATGGCAAAGAAAATGCTCGTGGTACCTTAACCACATCCATTATTTCGATGTCAATTTTGTATTTCTGGGGATATGTTTTCAAGATGGAGCTAACACACTAGTCATAGCATAACTGAGGTGGCAGAAGGTAAGGTGGAGAGACAGGGAAGAAGAATTTAGTCTTGTTTTCTCAAGAGAAATGGATACGTACTTGTCAAACTTGTAGCAGAGGAAAACGCTGGTACCCCAGTGCAGCCCCTGGGAACAACCACTGTGATGCGAATCCAAGGTACTGAGCTGAACGACAGACATGAAATGCACCACATAATGAAAAACAGTGTCATTTCTGGAAAACATTAGAGAATATTTTTCTCCCCCTCAGGAAGGCAGAGCATATGATTCCCATTCTCACATTATGACAGAAATGCTGCATGCACTGTATGTGGAGGACTGCTGCCTGAAATTCCAAGAGATCATACGTGATTGGGAGCTACAAACATGCTTCTTCAAGCCCGGTTTAATTGACACCCCGGTTGACAAGATAACACGGTTTTGACAGCAACTCTGCACTGAAAGAGTTTCTCTTCGGATTTTCAAAAAGTAATTCTTGCCAACAGATTGGGATACAAGAAATCCACAGCCTTTCCGAGCAACTTAGGCTGAACCTTTGAAACACGGCGCACGTCGGGTGACACCGCCGCCCCCAGCCTAAGAACAGCAGTAAGGTCACTCTCATTGTGACAAAGTGGAATTTCTCCGTCTCACTCTCCTCTGACCACACAGATGCAGAAAGGCCCGCTCCTCCAACCCTCATGCTCCCTCCCAGGGGGCTCTGCAGGTTATTTCCTGGGTGATTGAGTCCTCTCAGGTACTGTGTGGTGCCTGCCATTGTCCTTTAATCCGGCGTCTTGCTGAGATGCTTCCAGTTGCTACAGACACACAAGTTGCCACAGTTGATGCCAGTGGGCTGATCCTTCCACCAGTGTCTAAAGGCTCCAGTGCCACCGTGGTACTTCTGAGATGGCACCAGAGCCTGAAATGCCCATGAAAATGCACCTGCCCAGAAATACCTGTGCTGCTACAGTGCTGGGGCGAAGGCCCTTTGCTGGAGCTGTTTCACATCCCAGCCACAGGCTTAAAGGGAGAGTGTGCCCTCTGTCTACACTGGTGCTGTGCTCTCAGGCCGGCCATGAGGCTGCTGCCCCTAGCGTTTGTTACGGGGCTCTTAGGAAAACAGCTCTTTTCTGTGTCGTTGAGGTTTTTATTATAGCTTTCTCTTCCTAGGACTGCTGTTTGAGCCTTTGCGGTTTTGGGCGAATGATACTAGAGACACAGATGTTAGAGTGCCCTTAATAATGTTCTTCCACGTGCCTCAATACATACCTTACTTAGGCTGAGACTTTCCCCAGGAGGGTTCCCCTCATACTGCAACTAGATGCCTAGAAGAGTCACATCAGGACCCTCAGGACATTGTCGCCAAACTGGGTACCATGTCGCAGTGTTAAGAATTGAACAGAATAATACTACTCCCTTGAATTTCACTTTTATATAAACCAATACTCAATCTCCAGTGAGATAGCCTAGTAGGCGTTAGATGATTCTAGCAAGTAAAAAGAGAATCCATGAATCTATAAAGAGGAATTTTGTCACTTTTTTCTCTGTTCTCTTGTCATGGATGAGGCTATGGGAGAGTGTCCGGAGGTAAGTTGTTCCTGCTGAGCTTGGGAGAATCCCATTGTCCTCAACAAAGAGAAAAGCAGTAAAATACTACTAAACATATAGAAAGCGAAGGAGCCAATCAGAGAGTCTTTTCAGTCTTGGGTCTACTCTGCCTCCAAAGCTAATGTGGACTATGGCTACAGGGCATCATGCCAAACCTACTGGCCAGTGAAAAAATTAGGTCACTTAACCAATCCTTTTAGCTATATAAGGCCAAGTAATTGCTTTGACCCGCTTTTTCCCGCACTGACATGACTGAGTCATAGATTTGCCTGGTTGATCGGCATTTGACAAACACACTCACAGGAGACTCCAGGAGGAAGTCATCACCAGCCTCCATTTATCCTTTCTTTTTTAATGCATCAAACACAATAAAAGTAATTTTGTAAGCGCTGTTATATGTTTTCTCAGTTCATTTAATCATGCATTCTATATGGCTCAAGAAATAAGGAACATGTTTATAACCTTTCGAGGAATATGATATCCTTCTAAACTTTTAAAACATTTCTGAATTCATTTTTAAAAGTTCAAGTCTGGGTGAAAGATAATGCTTTTCAACTACTTCCCGTTATGAAAATGCCAACAGTACAAGCCTTCTTGCTTTATTTTATAGCTTAGGCTTACTGAAGCGACGCAAGATGACAACAATCAACGTTTGTTAGAAGACCAACATGAGAAATCCACCTCTCAGACGCTGAAAACTGAAAAAGGGTGCTATGCCCCTCCCCCAAAACAACCTAAAATGCTACACACACATCAGGGTTCACCCTGATGTTAGAAATCTGCCCGTTTCAGAGGGAGATAAGCATCTCCTCTGAAGTATTTATAGCCTTTTCACCATTTCCTTGTATCATTTTACAAAACAAATAGTCAGCCAATACAACCCCAGAAAGAATATCAATGTGTTGCCTTTTCAGTTTATTGTGAATTCTAGGCCATTAAAGATATAATTAAAACACTTCCACAAAAAGAAAGCCCAAACTGAGGCGGCTTCAATCCACAATCCCTGTCTCTTCAGAACCTATAATCACTCCGTTCACTCAGTGCATGAAATAACGGTTGCGTGTGATTTGGGGACCATACTGTTTCCTATACATACGAAGAAGCACCTGTATCAAACGACACCCACTTTCATGGGATGGCAGCTCTTCCTGCACTACAAAACGATGGCAGTCAGCTCTTGGCCACCCTGACGTGGTCCCAGGATTACAGTGAATATAACAGAAAACTCACATTTTTATAAATTATCTCAAGAGATAACAATAATTTTAATCCTCCTCACATTCTAGCTCATGGGTCTAAAGTATAATCTTTTAGAAGACAAGGAGCGTTGAGGATAGCAGAACCCCGGTGATAGAGTGTTGGCAGTTACCCAAAGATTGGGAGTCCGCAGGCTAATTCATCTGTCAAAAAGCAGCAGCATCTGTATTTGGGAAATCGGCACCAAAACAGTGGCTCCTCAGACTTCCCACCATTTCCAATTTACCCTGAGTTATGGGCTGTCCTGGGTCAGGGGAGGTAGTTCACTTGTCTCTGCTGGGTGCCTGGTGAAGCCAGAGGTGGTGGGGATGGATTTCTTGTGGAGATCCCTCTGTGTGTATCCTGATAGAGCAAAGGGCTTGAGGAGGAAAAAAATGTACTGAAACACAAGGATCTGTGCTCATCCACTCCCCTTAAGACATTCAAAGCACCAACCAGAGCACTCGTTTTGTGCTAAAAACAGTGATAGACACTTGAGACGAGAAGCCTTCAAATGTGCTTTACAACCAGGGGCTGGCACACATCCACCACTGGTTGAATCTCTCATTTCGCAGCTACTCTCTGCTGCCTAAGTGTGAAAAAGTCAGTATGCTTGAATCGAATTTTTATATTGCTTTACGTCAATACACATTTGTTTGTTTTCCAAATCAACAACAAATGCAACAGTAAATACTTGGGCTGCTCAGTTGTGCAGCCTTGGCTACTGCCTTGCGCTGAAACGGGGTTCAGCTCCTTCACTTCCAGACTGAGCCAGTGGTGCCAGTAGACTCCTCATTCCATGAAGTGGAATAAATGATTTTCCCTATAGAAAACAAGCGTGGGTATTTGTGCATGCCTCTGTGTGTATGTGTGTGCATGCCTGTGTGTACACGTGCAAGCAGCTCTTTCCACATGGCTCAGAAATAGCTAAGAGGCAATCATAAGAGGGTGGGTGCGAAGGCAGTGTACCCCATTTTGCCTGGGGCTGACGGAGCCAACTGGAACCCATGTTTAGTTCTGATTCTGAAGTGAAGCTGCAATTTGTACTGTCCACAAGTTGGAGAAGGTTCTAGTCCCTCTGAAGAAGCAAGCATGTGGGAAAAGGCTGACTGGATTGAATATCAGAAATTTTGTTTCCAATTAGTTACACAAATCCCATGGATACAGCCTAGAGTTAAAGAAAACAACAGAAATATGCAAACATAAAAAAATCCATAACTTAATAAAGACAAAACCCTTCATGATTTCTGAAAAGAATTTCTTCTTAACCAGGCAGTGGAAGAAGTACCAGCTGTTCTTCCTGTAAGGGAGAGATGTCCCCCTCAGATCCCAGAGGGCATGCCTGCCTCCGGGGGTGCTCCACCCACCCAGGCATCTTCTCCCACTGCTCTTTCACCCTGTGAAAAACATCAGGTTGAGAAGCTTCAGCATATTAATTTAGTGAAAGACTTCCATCCTCTCATTCATTCATTCAGTTGTGTACTAACTCTTTCTATCTATGCATGTCTACGGATGACTCCTTGTTACTAAGTCCAAGCTTGTACTGCTCACCACACAATAGACCAATAAGTTGAGAGTCACAAAGAATAGTGACTTTATTCAGAAAGCCAGCAAAGAAGATAGTGGACTAGTGTCCCAAAGAACCATCTTACCTGTTAGGATTCAGACTTCTTTTAGACTAAAAGGGGAGCAGCTGTAGCTGGTTGCTGCAAACTTCTTGGTGTGGAATCCTTGTTCTTGCAGCTGTCCAGGCAGGTCTGGTCACAGCGTTTCTATAAACTTCCAACAGGACGATTGTTATTCTCTGTTCTGCAACTTTTTATCTCTATATGAATGGAAAAGTGTTATACCTTTAAAGGTCAGAGCCTTGAGAATAGGCTTTTCTGTATATTTCAGGCTATAGGCAACATTCTTTCACAAAAGGAGCAGAGCCCAAAGGTTAGAGCTAAAGGAAGAGATCCAGTATGGAGTCAGGTTTGTTCTTCTGTGTTACATCCACAGTGCCACTTGCACTACAAATGTGGCAGGGGGGGAAGACTTAAACTTTACAGCATTTCCTTGAACTAATGAAGTCAGGGAAAGTATCTGTGGATAAAGAGAGCAAAAGAAAGAAACTAAAAGAGATGGAAATGTATTCAAACTTCCTGTAGCTCCCTTGCAGCTAGAAGAGTCTGACCACAAAGGTTGAAGCCATGTTTGACCGTGGACGTGGTCCAGCGCACATGGTAGAGCTGGGAGCAGTTACCTATTGTGAGGGCTTCCTCCTGCCTGGGTGTCAGTGATCCCACTCCTAGGTAACCTGACCAGAGACAGGCTTCCTCTGAGGACACCTTTCCTCTGGGGCCCCCAGTCTTATTACACCCATACCCTCTGATTCCCCTGCATTCAACAGTGACCACAAACATTCAAATTCTATGGGGAAGGACTATACAGATATCATGCTAGTTAATTTGCACTGGTCTATTTTATAATTCGCTGCAAATTGTATTGTATTTGTATTATAAGTCTTTTATCTGACCAGGTAAGTTTCTCCACCTGGGGAGTAGACATCTCATAGTCAGAGGTCATTATGGTCGGACAGAATCTGACTGCCTTTTTTTCTGAGCTTACCTTCTCTGTGGTCTCCAGGGCCAGACCTGAAGATAAAAAAGCTCCTGGCGAGACACAGGTATCTGAGGAGAGGCTGCCGTGTGCAGAGAGCAGTGGAGTGTTTGCTTCGCTGGGTTCAGGCGGGGGAGGCAGGTGAGGTGATGCATCAGTTTCCTAGGGCTGCTCTAACAAATTACTACAAACTGGGTGACTTAAAACCACAGCAATTTATTGTTTCGTGGTTCTGGAAGTCGGAAGTCCAGATCAAGGTGTCGGCAGGGTGGGTTCATTCTGGAGGCTCTGAGGAAGAGCCGGGTCCGTGCTCGCCTCTTAGCTCCTGGCGGCTCCTTGTAATCTCTGGCATCCTCTGGCTTGTAGCTGCACCACATGTCTCTGTAGTCATGTGGCTTTGCTCCCTCTGGGTGAATGGCCCTGTCTCTCTTTTTCTCTTCCTAAGAGGCCGCTAGTCGTGTTGAATTTGGGACCCACCCTACTCTCCAGGATGACCTCACCTCAACCATTTACATCTGCAAAAACGCTATTTCCAAATAAGGTCACATCCACAGGTATCAGAAATAGCACTTGAATCTCATGGGGACACACGATTAGCCTACAAAGGCAGTAAGCATATTGTAGTAAAGGGCCTCTGTACACTAAAACGAGGTTTATTAAAGTAATTTTAATATTTTTCAGCAGGCAATACAAGGGAGCCAGGGAAAGACATGGGAGACATAGCAAGAGAGGAGAAGCCTGGAAACCTAGACAGAGGCCACTGAAACAGCTCAGACAGAGGAGGTGTGGCCAGAGCAGCGGCCCAGCACAGGGAGGGGAGGAGAGGCCACAAATCCCTCCTGTTTTGCTGCTCTGTGGACAGGACATCCCACACAGAGTCAAGGTCCAGGGTTTGGACCTAACAGCCTGTTTCCGCCACGTCAAACCTACAGTTGCCTACATGTTTATCACGTGGTATCTTAAAAGACACAGACAAAATAACAGGGATATTTCCAACTGCTAGGGGGAGGAATCTGACTTGTAAGTAACTCTAAGGCCCTGAAAAACTCATGGGCAGAAGGAGTTCTTCAGTGTTCAGATGACCCTGACTTGGGAAGAGGTGGGTGTGTGTCTTCTCAAGACTCCCTCGGGATGAAGGAAGGCACGGGAGAGAGGGAGCTGATTCCATCCAGGAACCCCTCTGTCGGGACCTGAAAGAGAAGGAACAAGGGCAGACCCCCCAGTCTGTGGGTGGCCCTGCTCTCACCATAGGAGAGAGGAAACCACATCTAGCCAGGCACTCGGGGGGTGGAGCTCCCATGCGGACACAAGGAGCTGCTGCTGGTAGAGGGGACGATGGGCTGGAAGTCCATCCTGCAGGTCAGAACTCCTGTCTCCTCCGTCATCCTCTGGTGCTGTATTCTGTAAAGCATATGCTTTTCATCAATTTGTGTAGATAGAAACCACCTAAGAGAGACATTTTTTAAATATTCGGAAATTGTCAAAAGAAGGGAAAGCTTCTAGAATTTGTCGGTGCTGGCTATCATTTTAACACTCTGGGGTTCAATTGGCGGGGATGGGGGTGAGACTAATATCATTATTTGATGTGAGGAACCCAACAGGGCCAAAGAGTGAAATTAAAGACTGAGGCACCTCACCTTCTCTGTGAATAGTTGTACTGTTTCCCATAGATTCATCCTGCTGCCCTCACCCTCCTGCCACCAACCAAAGATGGAATTTTCTATTTGTCTCTCATCATAAAGCTCATCACTTAAAAAAAAAAACAATTGTGTTAAATTTGACTCAGGTAATAGAAATCTACAGGCTGCTGACTTGTGAGAAAAGTAAGACAGCTGTTTTCATGTGTTAAAAAGAACTTGGATCGACAGTTCACATAATCTACTGTGAACATTTTTCCCCACTGTGGGTAGATAAGTATGTTTGGCTTGAGTTGTTAAACCTCTAAATTTGCACATATGTATTGATATGCGACGAGCCGCAGAGAACTAATTGTCCCCAGGATAGTTTGACAGCTCACATTCTGTACTGGGCACTCTTTCCCGGGGTCAATCACCTTCAAAAAGAAAAATAAATCTTAATGTTTTCCTCTCAGCCAACAGGGACTATTCCTGTGTGCCACTGATAAGATGTGGACAGACCAGGAGTCCCGAGGCTAACACTGCGCAGGCCCCTGCGTTCACATTCAAGTGAGCACAGCCAGTGAACACAACCGCCCTCCAGGAGCTGTGCGAGCAGAGATGAGAACTCTCTGCCCTCCAGGGAGAAGGCAAAGCTGGCTTAAGTTGAAGGCAGGCCTGTCGGAGGGTTGGCCACAGGCAGGAAATGCTGATCGCGTTCTCTGAATTTTCAAAATGCCCAACAGGAGGGCAAACTCAGAAAAATAAGCATCCGTTCAAGCTAAAATGGGAAAGATTTCAACTTGACAAAGGAAGAAGGTCTGCGATCCAGGATGCGACACGCTGAAATGATGTACCGCATTTGGCGATCTCTATGACAACACGTACGTAGTGAGCCCTTGTTGTCTACCTTGCTCTCAAGAGATTTCTTCTACCTTACTAAAAAATATATACAATAATAAATATGTAATATGTAAATCCTCTAATGAAGTAATAGTGTAATATCAAAAGTAAATTAAAAGTAATAAATAAATGAACTATACAAGTAATAAATAAACACTAGTTATGCAAAATTTAAACATTACAAATAAAGCTGAGGTTGCCCTAGACCACGCTTCTCCCCCCACACCTCATTTCTGTTTCAAAATGTGTGCAACACAATAGTTAATTTTCTCTGTACTTTTCCAGGTCTTTTACTTACATTCACACCCACACCCACACCCAGTACATGTTTCTAGTGGGGAGCATTCTATTTCTATATGACAGATACTATCCTACTGTATATATTATTCTATATTTTTCATTTCAGAAATATTCATCTTGCTTATCTTTCCATGTCAGTCTATATGGATCCACCTTTTACAAAGTATTCCATGAAAAGGATATAAAGAGTTTATTCCTTTACTGTCATTATTTAAGCTGTTTTTAATTTTTTCGATTACAGACAACGCTGAAAGTACCAACCTACAGGCAGCAGCGCCTAGTGAGAACACATTTCCTCCCATACTTGCCAATACTTGCTATCATCACGGGGCTCTTTAGGAACAAAGTATAAGCCTGGTCTGTTCTGGGTGACTTGGTCATTCACTTACTGGAAGGCATCAGATCAGAGAGAAGATCTCTCAAGTTCCACAGCAACTCCTTGATTCAATGACAGTGAGTAAGAGGATTCTATGTGATGTCCTACAGGAAGTGTTCCTGGAATGCAAATTTTTTATGAAATATTTTTGCTTTAATTTTAATACACATCCTCACTAGAGGGAACAAAATTAGCCATGGGATCAGCAGAGGCACCTCTTCCCAGTTTTTTTTCCCTAATCTAAATGCTATAGGAAATATCTGTCATGTTAAGGCCCTTTCCCATGGATTCCCAGCCACAGTGTGGGCTCAGCCAAGTGCTGGGCTCTGAGGATGGAGATGAAGGAGGCACTGTCCATGTCTCCTTTCACAGAGCGCACATCCAAAAACCCATAACCTTCCAGCCCAAACCACAGAAAGACTGACGTGCTGAGGCAAAACAGTGATGTCTGGACGGTGTGGATGCCTCCCATGGGGGTTCCGATTGCAATCGTAGTTATTAATCACCTGAATGTTCTTTACATGGACGTTGCCAACTGCTTCACTCCCGCACGTCCTTTTCATTGTCCCTGTTGCCTGATAAACCTGGCTTCCACACCGGCTGCCATTTCAGAGCTGCTGTTTGAGGGCAGCCTGGGGAACCAACAGTGGCTAGAACGGGGACTCCCTGAAGCCCTAAGAATAGTGTAATAATTGAAAACAGGGAGGCTACGTTTCTTCGTGACGCAGAGGAAAACAGATGTTTGCACAAAGTGACCGATGACCCTGGGTCACTGCCCTCCTTTAAACTTTAAACTACCCTAAAGTAAGATAACCATGTTTTTAACTTTGAAAATCCAAAGAAAACCAACTCCCCTTTGTTGTAAGGATAAATCACAGGCACCAACTTTATAAGTGAGCATATTACCCAAATCAGTACTTAGGTACCGACTCAACTGAATTCACAGGTGGTAAATCTGAATGTGCTGTAGACAAAGCAATTGACCCATAGATGCTCACGTTTTGCCAAAAATCGAATCCAGCACCTTCCACAGATGCTCTTCCCACGTTAGTTCTTACTTTTCTAAAGATAAATTGCTTCATCTAGTAGACATTCGTTATCCTTCTCCCTCATATGGATAGGAAGGGCGTCTGAGCGGTAAGCAGTTCACTTGGCTCTCCAGGGGCAGCTGGTGAATTGAAGGAGAGATGCAGCATCTGCATAAACTTTATACCTCCCGCCAGCATCTCAACGGCCAACATTGTTTCCTCTGCCCATGATGAGCTCATTGTGGATGGACGGGCCTTCCTCCAGGGTCCAAAATGAACTCTGGGCAGGTGGAGGTAAAATAATCAGGCCTGGATGGAACCCGCTGCTGCCGAGCTGACAGAGGCTTGGGTCTGCCAGAGGGGATGGCACCCATCAGAAACTGGAATTGCTCATTGTGATGGACCACCCCTCGCCAAAGGAAACTGGCCTCAAATCAGTAACTCCTGGCACGGATGACTCTGAAAAACCGACCTGGGATCCAAACTTGGATTGCCAAAATGCTCATAATCTTTGACCTAGCAATTCTTCTCCTAGACATTATTCTAAGAAAATGATCTATTTACCCAGCTATTTACACACAAGCACATACACAATTGTTCATTGAGGTAAACTTTATAATAACTAAAATTGGAAACTAAATGGCATACAGTGAGGTAATATTAATTTGGGGATATTTGTAAGATAGAACTCTGTTCGGTCTTCAAAAACGGCATTTCTGATATACAGCTAATGTTATGGTAAATGCTCAAGATAAAAAATGTTACACGGAAAGAAGTGGGCATGTAACTATATATTTAATATGATGCTAGTGTAGTTTCTTTGTGTATGTGAATGTGTATTTCTCTGCCAGATTCCCAAAATAATTAAAGGTGGTAGGATTACGAATAGTTCTATTAAAAGGTTCTTCTTCATATTCTTCTTATTTTCCACTTCTACAATCCACGTATATTACAGTTAGAAAATAAATACGTATTTTAAAACTTTTAGTTTTACAGATGAAGATTTGTTTTTATCATTCCACAACTCCTGAAGACATTTACTGGACTCCTAATTGTATTATTTTAAAAAGTGCAAACCCCAAGTATCTCAAACTAGCCGAAGACTTTCTAAAGGTCTGTGGAATTTAAAATTCCAGTTTATTAATCCCTTAATACTACCTTTGAAATATTTAGCAGTTTCAAATATCCCTCTACCTGAAGGAGGGGGGAAGGGTAAAGGAAAAAGAAATAAAATGAAGAGTAGCTATTTAACATCTCATATTTTCCCAGTTATAGATTTTAAAATAAGCTTTCTGGCTGTTAGAGCCTAAAAAGTTGCCAGAGGTACTGACGACCCTGAATTTTGTTTATATGCCAGGGGCGACCTAGACCCTCCAGTCATTTCTTTCCATTCCCTTCTCACTCAGATCTTCTGGAAGCAAAGGAGTTAGGAGTCAGGCAAATGCACTGAGAAGGCCCATCTCTGGCTTGGCTTTTCGACGAGCTGGGAACCCCTCTGCTCGAACCCTGCTTCCCCGAGCCCACAACTGATAATCTCATGTCCCACGAGCACTTTACTCTGGGCTTAATACAGCATTTGTAGCAACTCAGGACATTTACCATGGGCTGGAGGCCTTTGTGTAAAGCGCCTTGTCATTTTTATTGCCTCTCTTTGAAGAAATATTTGCACACCAATTTTTATTTTATTAATAGATATATTTTTCTTGTAGCAAGAAAGGATTATCTGCAGACACTAAAGTATTTATTTTTCCCATAACCTTTCAAAGTATTGGCCTCGGGTTTGGAATTCACTTTCCCTATCAGGAGACTTGGGATAGAAAGAATTCCTCAAACGTGACCCGTGAAGATAAACAGGCCAGTAGAGGAGCCTGCTTTTAGCAGCGCCACTCATGCGAACATCTTTGTCTTGCCAGAGCAGAAAGGGCACGTTCTGACCTTCTCACTACCATGTTCCCTTCTAAGTCAGCCCAGGGACTCAGCCATAATAGAGAAAGAAATAATGCCATTTACAGCAACATGGATGGACCTAGAGACTATCACACTAAGTGAAGTAAGTCAGGGAGAGAAAGACAAATATCATATATCACTTATATGTGGAATCTGAAAGAAAACGATACGAATGAACTTATTTACAAAACAGAAACAGGCTCACAGGCATAGAAAACACACTTATGGTTACCAAAGGGGAAAGGGGGGACGGATAAACTAGGAGTCTGGGATTAACAGGTACACACTACTATATATAAAATATATAAGCAACATAATATTGTAAATCAACTTTACTTCAATTAAAAAAAAAATCTTCAAAAAAGATAAATAAATAAAGGTGCCCAGGGCGCCTACATACACTGAGAGTCAGGAAGAATCTGAAAAGACTGTAGCTGAAAATCTCCTAAGTTGATGAAAAAAGGTAAGGCACATCAAAAGGCATCAAAAAGCCAAGTATGTTACTGTTAAATTAGACTTTTAAATATGCCATTGATATCAGAGGGGTTTGAGTGCAATTGTCTCCTTAAATTTGGCAGGGAAATCATTAATCATTTGATGTTAAATTTATACAGATTGTTGAATAAATGAGCACCAGGCCCACAGGGTGGTGAACCAGAAAGAAAGAGATGAGCGAACAGGGAGGGCAGAAAAAGGGAGATTTCCTCTTTGCAGGACACTGGAAAAGCAAATCCAAACTCGTGGTCACTTCAAGCCTCCATCTTTGGACTCTTGCCTTCCTAAATGGCAAGTCATTTTAAGATCTCAAAAAAAGCTTGCCAGGTCCAAAGATAGAACTTACTCTAGTATCAGGCAGCTTTTAATAGATGTGAACTCAGGGCAGATATGAGTGTTACATAACTTCAGGGCTTATGGCAGCCACTTGTTTGTCATCTGATGAGCAGCCAGGGTTCCTGTCATCACTGGGCCCCAGCCAGCACAGTCCAGCTGCAGAACGGCGTTCAGGCGACTTCATGAGTGTGACTTTAGAACGTTCAATCTATGTGGCTCCCAGGTGACATAGGTTCCCTCCTGTCTCCTAACACAACCATACCAAGCCAGGTTTAGAGACCCTGAGTTCTACTTTCTCTCACTGTTTGCCTAATAGCAGAGTGAGGGGGAAACCTGCAACCCAACCACATACAGACAGCAGATCAAGGAAGCTGGAGAATAGAAGTCTATCAGATTTCTGGAACAGGCTGTTTAAGCATGTCTTCTATTAACTGGCCATCTTATACAGTGAAAATTGTCAGTTGTGTAAACCATCAATGGCAAAAACCCTGAACCAGCCATCCTGGACCTGCTTTGCCTTGTGATTATATAATTCAGATGTTCACAGGTTATTCAGTCAATTATCCATCAGAGTTTTTATTGAGCATCTATGCACTCAGGTCATAACACTATATAAAATACAGGGAACACAGGAATGGAGATGTGGTCCCTGCCACCAAAGACCATGCTGTTACCAAGCTTACTATTTATTTCCTAGCAGGAATTCCTAAATCACCTCCCCTTCCAGTCAAAGGCCTGTATTATTTTCTTGGGCAACTTGGGACTATTAGAGTCTTCTCAGTCAGCATGAATATGAAGCCATCACTAAACTTCTTTATCCACCCACTACCCGCCAGATGCATTTCCCTTCCAGATCCCCAGGCCATGGTTTCCAGCCCACATGGTTTCACTGGTGATGGCCTCCTCTTGTGTCTCCAGACCTCAGGATCTGCCAATCACCCTGCAGAGGTGAACAAGTTCATTTCGCAAAAATTCCAGTTCCATTATATCACCCTCCTGAAGAACCCACCGAAGTTCCCCGCCACCTACAAGATCCAATCCGGATCCCTCCGTGGGCACTCAGAACAGGACCCCATCATGGCACTGATATAAAATTAAGAGATGTAGTAACTAAAATAATCTAGCCAGTGGAGTTCCCGGCCAGGCCTGAATATGTTAAGTGAGAATCACATTTGAACGGGCCTTACCTGCAGTACTTCGGGCTGCATTAATTTTTGTGAGTGGCAACCCCTTTATGCATATAAATTGGGTAATTACACTAGTAAATTGGAATTTTAGCATTTAGAATCAGCACCCGTAAATAACGGGAGGCAAGGGAAAGAAGGCCAATTGAAACCGTGGCCCTTAATATTTGAAAGCAGCACTTTGTAGACAGCTTGAAGACCAAGAGGTTTTGAAGAGATCTCACAGAAAAAGAGTGGGAATAACAAGAGTACCTAACCATTTTGTTTGTACATTATTTTCTATTTAAAGATAATAAGGTGGTGCAGAAAAGTTGAAACACGAAAATCATACATTCGGTCATCTCATCTCAACTTCCCGCAGAGTAAAAATTGTCACAAAATTACCATACTTATGTTGGACATAATTTGTTACAAGTTGACGGCCTGAAAGCTCACATCTACCCTAATACCATGAATCCTGGCCTATGCCTTTCCAGAAAAAGCAGGGATGATAAACTGACTTTGTTGAGGATTAACTTTGTCGATCAGCCATCATTGGTAAAATTCTGTCAGTTTCCATTGTACTGGTACATAGAAATATCTGCGCTGATCTGGAATAAATCTTGAGTAAGTCAAAGCCCCATTTCTACCATGAGGAAACTGACTACGTGGGAAGTGAAATTAACATTGTAGGTAAGCCTGCAAGGCACCTAGCCATGTACCTGTGATGTCAACTCATCTCAACGACACTTCGAAATAGGTAGTATTGTCACTGTTTTACAGATTTAGGAAACTAAGAGAGCTGCTGAGTGGCAGAACTAGGACTCAGCACCACTTGGTCCAGGTGAGTCGGTTCTTAACCAGAGATGCAGGAGTTGGCAGGAGGCCAAGTACCTTTTCGAGCGACTCGGCTCAGGCTCGGCCAGATGCCTGGGTGGTAAGAGGTGCAAGACAGCCCAGCCACTGTGGCCGCTAGGATGTTCTTCAGTAACGTTAATGCATAAAGCAAGATCGAAAGCTTTCAAAACTCTGCCACTATGCATCTCCCCTACGTCTTGAAGTCCTCTTCCAACAATAAGCATTTTAATTTTTTAAATCACTAGTCACGAAGCTTAGGTCAATCAGGGCCTTTGGATTTGGCCTACGCATCATTTTCTCTCTAATATTATTTTCAAAGCCAACATAATATTCAGGCTACTCATATCGATGTTGCAGGACCTGAGAGACAGAGGAATCAAATTCCTTGGGCAACTTTCCCTGCTGGTCCTGACTCTGTGCCCAGGACTCTCTTTTTGGAATTAGGTCATCACTGACGTTCGCTAAAATTTAAATCGAATCTGGGAGTTTAACAAGCTCAACCACTAACATCTTTTGCAACACCTGCACTTGTGCTTCTATGCATACCCACACACATACATGTACACAAACCCCACATGCACATGGACAAACACACACACACACACACGTGCGTGCAAAATTCATGGTAACTAGACTGAGTTTATCAGGTTATTCCTAGCCAAGTGCAGAGTCATAAGAAGACAGGCAAGAAAGCAAGTCTGTTTAGATGGAAAATGAGATCAGAGCAGATGCAGAACCTGGGCACTTCCTGAGGGGCCATCAGATGGGGACACTGAACAGCACAGAAGGAGAGAAGAAGTGGTTTCAGGGCGTCTGGAGAGGCCAGAGCAAACCCCCTGCTTCCCAGTCGCTCCTGGAGCTGCCTCTGAGGACGCTGCAGTACCCAGCGCTCTGCCTTGACAGTGTTGGTTTTCAAGACTTGGGCCTCAGACTCCAGGAGGGCTCATGCCAAGGAGTACTTCCCAGAAGTTCTGCTGCCAGTGTCCTTGGCCCTGCCGTAAGCCACAGCCACCACCCACCTCTGCAGGAGACCCTCCAACAGTAGCAGCTGTGTGGCTGACAGGTGTCAGGCCAGGTGTCTCTGGCCAGGTGTCTCTGGCCAGGTGTCAGGCCTGTGCCTCTGAGATGGGATAGCCAAGATCAGGACATTGGTCCACCAGAGACCTCCCGGCTCCACATAACATCAAACAGTGAAAGCTCTCCCAGAGATCTCCACCTCAATGCTAAGACCCAGCTCCACTCAATGACCAACAAGCTATAGTGTTGGACATCCTATGCCAAACAACTAGTAAGACAGAAACACAACCCCACACATTAGCAGAAAGGCTACCTAAAATCATAATAAGGTCACAGACATCCCAAAACACACCACCAGACGTGGACCTGCCCACCAGAAAGACAAGATCCAGCCTCATCCACCAGAACACAGGCACCAGTCCCATCCACCAGGAAGCCTACACAACCCACTGAACCAAACTTAGCCACTGGGGGCAGACACCAAAAACAATGGGAACTACGAACGTGCAGCCTGCGAAAAGGAGACCCCAAACACAGTGAGGTAAGCAAACTAAGAAGACAGAGAAACACACAGCAGATGAAGAAGCAAGGTAAAAACCCACCACACCAAACAAACGAAGAGGAAATAGGCAGTCTACCTGAAAACAAATTCAGAGTAATGATAGTAAAGATGATCCAAAATCTTGGAAATAGAATGGAGAAAATACAAGAAATGTTTAACAAGGACCTAGAAGAACTAAAGAGCAAACAAACAATGATGAACAACACAATAAATGAAATTAAAAATTCTCTAGAAGGAATCAATAGCAGAATAACTGAAGCAGAAGAATGGATAAGTGACTTGAAAGATAAAATAGTGGAAATAATTACCACAGAGCAGAAAAATGAAAAAAGAATGAAAAGAATTGAGGACAGTCTCAGAGACCTCTGGGACAACGTTAAATGTACCAATATTCAAATTACAGGGGTCCCAGAAGAAGAAGAGAAAAAGAAAGGGACTGAGAAAATATTTGAAGAGATTATAGTTGAAAAATTCCCTAATATGGGAAAGGAAATAGTCTATCAAGTACAGGAAGCGCAGAGTCCCATACAGGATAAATCCAGGGAGAAACATGCCAAGACACATATTAATCAAACTATCAAAAATTAAAAACAAAGAAAAAATATTAAAAGCAGCAAGGGAAAGACAACAAATAACATACAAGGGAATCCCCATAAGGTTAACAGCTGATCTTTCAGCAGACATTCTGCAAGCCAGAAGGGAGTAGCAGGACATATTTGAAGTGATGAAAGGGAAAAACCTACAATGAGGATTACTCTACCCAGCAAGGATCTCATTCAGATTTGATGGAGAAATTAAAACTTTACAGACAAGCAAAAGCTTAAAGAATTCATCACCACCAAACCAGCTTTACAAGTGCTAAAGGAACTTCTCTAGGCAGGAAAAACAAGAGAAGGAAAAGACCTACAATAACAAACCCAAAACAATTAAGAAAATGGTAATACAAACATACATATCAATAACTACCTTAAATGTAAATGGATTAAATGCTCCAACCAAAAGGTAGACAGGCTGAACAGATACTAAAACAAGACCCGTATAAATGCTGTCTACAAGAAACCCACTTCAGACCTAGGGACACATGCAGACTGAAAGTGAGGGAATGGAAAAAGATATTCCATGCAAATGCAAATCAAAAGAAAGCTGGAGTAGCAATTCTCATATCAGACAAAATAGACTTTAAAATAAAGACTGTTAGAAGAGACGAGGAAGTACATTACATAATGATCGAGGGATCAATCCAAGAAGAAGATATAACAATTGTAAATATTTATGCACCCAACATAGGAGCACCTCAATACATAAGGCAAATGCTAAGAGCCATAAAAGGGGAAATTGACAGTAACACATTCATAGTAGGGGACTTTAACACCCCACTTTCACCAATGGACAGATCAGCCAAAATGAAAACAAATAAGGAAACACAAGCTTTAAATGATACATTAAACAAGATGGACTTAATTGATATTTACAGGACATTCCATCCAAAACCAACAGAATACACTTTCTTCTCAAGTGCTCATGGAACATTCTCCAGGATAGATCATATATTGGGTCACATAGCAAGCCTTTGTAAATTTAAGAAAATTGAAATCTTACCAAGTATCTTTTCTGACTACCATGCTATGAGACTAAATATCAATTACAGGAAAACAATCTGTAAAAAATACAAACAGATGGAGGCTAAACAATACACTACTAAATAACCAAGAGATCACTGAAGAAATCAAAGAGAAAATCACAAAATACCTAGAAATGAATGACAATGAAAACACGACGACCCAAAACCTATGGGATGCAGCAAAAGCAGTTCTAATGGGAAGTTTATAGCAATACAGTCCTACCTCAAGAAACAAAGACCATCTCAAATAAACAACCTAATCTCACACCTAAAGCAGTTAGAGAAAGAAGAACAAAAAAAAAACCAAAGTTAGCAGAAGGGAACAAATCATAAAGATCAGATCAGAAATAAATGAAAAGGAAATGAAGGAAACAATCGTAAAGATCAATAAAACTGAAAGCTGGTTCTTTGAGAAGATAAACAAAATTGATAAACCACTAGCCAGACTCATCAAGAAAAAAAGGGAAAAGACTCAAATCAACAGAATTGGAAATGAAAAAGGAGAAATAACGACTGACAGTGCAGTAATACAAAGGATCATGAGGGATTACTACAAGCAACTCTATGCCAATAAAATGGACAACCTGGAAGAAATGGACAAATTCTTAGAAAAACACAACCTTCCAAGTCTGAACCAGGAAGAAATAGAAAATATAAACAGACCAATCACAAGCACTGAAATTGAAACTGTGATTAAAAATCTTCCAACAAACTAAAGCCCAGGACCAGATGGCTTCAGAGGTGAATTCTATCAAACATTTAGAGAAGAGCTAACACCTATCCTTCTCAAACTCTTCCAAAATATAGCAGAGGGAGGAACGCTCCCAAACTCATTCTACGAGTCCACCATCACCTTGATACTAAAACCAGACAAAAATGTCACAAAGAAAACTACAGGCCAATATCACTGATGAAAATAGATGCAAAAATCCTCAACAAAATACTAGCAAACAGAATCCAACAGCACATTAAAAGGATCATACACCATGATCAAGTGGGGTTTATCCCAGGAATGCAAGGATTCTTCAATATATGCAAATCAATCAATGTGATAAACCATATTAACAAATTGAAGAAGAAAAACCATATGATCATCTCAATAGCTGCAGAAAAAGCTTTGGACAAAATTCAACACCCATTTATGATAAAAACCCTGCAGAAAGTAGGCATAGAGGGAACTTTCCTCAACATAATAAAGGCTATATATGACAAACACACAGATAACATCATTCTCAATGGTGAAAAACTGAAACCACTTCCTCTAAGATCAGAAACAAGACAAGGTTGTCCACCCTCACCACTATTATTCAACATAGTTTTGGTAGTTTTAGCCACAACAATCCAAGAAGAAAAAGAAATAAAAGGAATCCAAATCAGAAAAGAAGAAGTAAAGCTGTCGCTGTTTGCAGATGACATGATACTATACATAGAGAATCCTAAAGACTCTACCAGAAAACTACTAGAGCTAATCAATGAATTTGGTAAAGTAGCAGGATACAAAATTAATGCACAAAAATCTCTTGCATTCCTATACACTAATGATGAAAAATCTGAAAGTGAAATTAAGGAAACACTCCCATTTACCACTGCAACAAAAAGAATAAAATACCTACTTAAGGAGACAAAAGACCTGTATGCAGAAAACTATAAGACACTGATGAAAGAAATTAAAGAGGATATAAAGAGATGGAGAGATATACCATGTTCTTGGATTGGAAGAATCAACATTGTGAAAATGACTATACTACCCAAAGCAACCTACAGATTCAGTGCAATCCCTATCAAACTACCAATGGCATTTTTCACAGAAATAGAACAAAAAATTTCACAATTTGTATGGAAACACAAAAGACCCCAAATAGCCAAAGCAATCTTGAGAAAGAAAAAAGGATTTGGAGGAATCAGGCTCCCTGACTTCAGACTATACTACAAAGCTACGGTAATCAAGGCACAAAAACATAAATATAGATAAATGGAATAGGATAGAAAGCCCAGAGATAAATCCACACACATATGGTCACCTTATTTTTGATAAAGGAGGCAAGAATATATAATGTAGAAAAGACAGCCCCTTCAATAAGTGGTGCTGGGAAAACTGGACAGTTACATGTAAAAGAATGAAATTAGAACACTCCCTAACACCATACATAAAAATAAACTCAAAATGGATTAAAGACTTAAATGTAAGGCCAGACACTATAAACTCTTAGAGGAAAACGTAGGCAGGACACTCTATGATATAAATCACAGCAAGACCCTTTTTTGACCCACCTCCTAGAAAAATGGAAATAAAACCAAAAATAAACAAATGGGACCTATTGAAACTCAAAAACTTTTACACAGCAAAGGAAACCATAAACAAGATGAAAATACAACCCTCAGAATGGGAGAAAATATTTGCAAATGAAGCAATGGACAAAGGATTAATCTCTAAAATTTACAAGCAGCTCATGCAGCTCAATATCAAAAATCAAACAACCCAATCCAAAAATGGGCAGAAGACCTAAACAGACATTTCTCCAAAGAAGATATACAGATTGCCAACAAACACATCAAAGGATGCCCAACGTCACTAATCATTAGAGAAATGCATATCAAAACTGCAATGAGGTATTACCTCACACCGGTCAGAATGGCCATCATCAAAAAATCTACAAACAATAAATGCTGCAGAGGGTGTGGAGAAAAGGGAACCTTCTTGCACTGTTGGTGGTAATGTAAATTGATACAGCCACTGTGGAGAACAGTATGGAGGTTCCTTAAAAAAGTAAAAGTAGAACTACCATACCACCCAGCAATCCCACTACTGGGCATATACCCTGAGAAAACCTAATTCAAAAGGAGTCATGTACCACAATGTTCACTGCAGCTCTATTTACAATAGCCAGGACATGGAAGCAACCTAAGTGTCCATCGACAGATGAATGGATAAAGAAGATGTGGCACCTATATACAATGGAACATTACTCAGCCATAAAACGAAAAGAAATTGAGTTATTTGTAGTGAGCTGGATGGACCTAGAGTCTGTCATACAGGGTGAAGTAAGTCAGAAAGAGAAAAACAAATACCGTATGCTAACACATATATATGGAATCTAAAAAAAAGAAATGGTTCTGAAGAACCTAGGGGCAGGACAGGAATAAAGACGCAGACATAGAGAATGGACTTGAGGACATGGGGAGGGGGAAGGGTAAACTGGGACAAAGTGAGAGAATGGTATGGACATATATACACTACCAAATGTAAAATAGATAGCTAGTGGGAAGTAGCCGCATAGCACAGGGAGATCAGCTTGGTGCTTTGTGACCACCTAGAGGGGTGGGATAGGGAGGGTGGGAGGGAGATGCAAGAGGGAGGGGATATGGGGATATATGTATACATATAGGTGATTCACTTTGTTATACAGCAGAAACTAATACCACATTGTAAAGCAATTATACTCCAATAAAGATGTTTAAAAAAAAAAAAGACTTGGGCCTTTCTAATCCACTCTCTTTATAGCTGTTTCTTGGCCAAGAAAGAAAGAACTGTGGTCCCCGCAGCGCCTGCGGGGGGACTGAGACAGGAGGATGCCGATGCACTCGAAGTGGCTGTGGTCCACTTGCTCTAGAAAGTTTATTCAGATGCTCTTCCGGCACTTAGAAGCCATCTTCACGTATGAGTTGGGCCAAGTGTGTTTACGCAAATACCCACTTTCTGACTTAGCCATAGTTTATCAGTGAAACCCTCGTTCATGATACTGAAAAGCAAAGTTTGACCCAGGCAGGGGAACTTTGACTATTTGTCAATAGTTGATGCTACATATTAAACAAACGAGCAGCCGTTTTTAGGCTCTGAAGTTCTATTTTATTTCCATAGCAGCACTCGTGTTCTACACAACACAGACTCTCAAGGAAAATAAAGGGAGCGGTAGGCCAAAATGGTACTCCAGAGCTCCAGAAAATTACCGAAAGAGATGCCTAAATATAAATCGGTAGTTAAGTGAGACAATAATTGTAGTTAAAGTGATGACGGTGATAGCAGCAAACTAGGTCCCGCACATCTGTGCACTTGTTAAAAAGCCTGTTGAACTCTCCCAACAACAGTCACAGGAGGTAGATACTAATATTATCCCTGTTTTACGGACAGAGACACCCAGGTACAGGAAGACTGAGTTGTCTTAAACCCAGGCAGGTGTGTCCTTACCCTCTTGAGATCTGAGTGACTCATGACACATCTGGACCAAGTCATCTCTCGGGGGTCTTACAGCCCTGCCTTTCCACAGGAGAGCATCTATTCCAGTGGTGGGCAGGGACAGAGGTATAAAATCAGAAGATGATGCAAACGGCCCACATCTGTGCTATTATATGCCAAGTAAAGGTGTGGAAAACTCCTAGAAGATCTAAGTTTTCACTTTCCTTCCACTTGTTTGGCATTTTACAGCAAAGAGCTCTTACATGGTGAGCTTATAGGTGATGGAATCCCTGTTGGTCATAAATAGCCTAAAACAACAACAAAAAGGACCAAAAACACACAAAAACTTATGAATAGCTTTAAGGTTTCCCTCTGGGAACTAAATACAGGCAGGATTTCTGTTATCTCTGGCATATTTTTGCAATAATCAACAAGAGGTCTTCTCCCCAGAAAGGAAATGGGGACTGGAAATATCAGCTGTATTAGGAGATGGTTTTTTTTTAACTATGGATCTATTTTCCTAGAAAAATGAGCTACTGACACCTCAAAGAAGTAGTTTTGCCCCAAATGTCTATGACAGGCCTTCTGAGATGAGCCAAGCATGGAGTCACTTAATACAGGTCTCAGCACCCGTTGTTCACATAGAATTATAGATAGGGCAGGAGCTGGGAAAGCTGAAAGGAAGCTATTTGAAGAGAGAGGCCTGAACAGTATCTGAAAACTAATTTAAAATCATAAAAATATCATCTTCCTTTATAATCAGGTAGTACTATTTTCTAAAGAGGTTTGGGGATAATGATCTTGTCTTTTGCTAAACTGAACCCAGTTTTGACCACAGCCGTTACTAGCAAGGTGACCTTTCCCTAAACCATTAGCTTTGCCCCAGGCTTCCGTGGCCTAAAAGGCATCATTTGTTCTTTTAAGTACTGGCACTTGGCCACTTTTTCTCTCTAAGATTCCACATTCACGTGTCTGTCTGGTGATGAGCTTTCCATTTTTCTCTCCTTGCTCCAAGGATGTCCCCTGTCGTACGGCAGGGTTTTTTTTAATTGACTCTCAAATGATCTTGAAGGTAGCTCATGACATCAGATCCCAGGGCTCTCCACACGACTGGCAGCTCTTATAACTCTGTATGAACTTTTTAACGGTTTTGGAGAAAGATGTGTGTGTGTGTGTGTGTGTGTGTGTGTGTGTGTGTGTGTGTGTGTACACGTGTGTGTGAACTAATTCAAGAATCCCCCAGAGACCTTGTATTCCTCAGACCCCCAGCAGCCGCAGGCTGTGTTTCCCATTAAGGATTTATTTTCCGCTAAGAAGTGATCTTTCTGCCCCTGAAAGAGGTTCTATTTCCATTTAGGGCCTGTTAGAAGCTCCCTGAGATTGGATTGAGCAGTGGTCTCAGAATACAGATTTCAGGGCACATTATTCATACAGAAAATAAGATCAGGGCTGAGAAAATCCAGTTTTTGTGATAGGTGAGATGGAGAGATGTCATTCTCATCTGATTCCCGGTGATTCACTGAACCTGTGTCTTCACCCCTCCAGAGAACAGAGGGAACTAGTTCCTGCCTGCTCCTCCCTCGTTAGAGCCTTGTGTGTGCAATGACTTGACGCTTTTGGAGTTCTTCTGTGTGCTTGCCTTGGGGGTGGAAGAATGATTGGGATTATCATGATTCAGCACTTACCAATGGCCCTGTGTGAGACGGGCATTCTTGGGCTGACACACCAATAAGAACGGATCCGAGTTGTTTGAGACGCACCAAGTCACAGCCTGTTGATAAACAGGAATCCAGGAGTCGCACACGGGCTGGCCTCGGGTAAACCCCGGCTGGCTCACACTCTACTTTTAGTTAATAGAGCTCTACTGAAATACGGCACAAGTACAAACCTTCTCACCCGTGGTTCGTCTGAGTCACATGTAATAGCTGTACAGAGTAAGGAGGTCACACTGAGCTATGTAAAGGTATAAAACAAAACTCGAGCCCGGTGCGGGCTCCAATGGCCATACACACCCCAAAGTCACTGTCTCCCACTGGGCAGTAATCATCCAACTGTCCCCCAGCGTTCTCACCAGGAGGCCCCACCAGCTGCTCAGAGCTCACCCCGCTTTCTGCTGAGCACCCCGTGTCCCCCACACGGGCACACCCTCGGTTTGAGACAATTACGTCCGTCTCACTTTCTGCAGCAACTTGTCTCCATTTGGTTGTTTCATCCCTCCTGCCACAGCCGAGCCCTGCCTATTGACTCTGATACATCTTTCACAGAATCTCATTTTCATCCCTGTCACTGGAGTCCAAATGCCAACATACTGATTTTTCTCACTGTGACAAATACAGTATCTCTTCAGCAATCTCTTCAGATCTCCATCTCCTGGGAAAACATCTCCCTCCCCTCCGAGCCTTTTCATAATATGGCATGCTCAGATCACCACCATCCCCCCCACCCATCCTTCACAAGCTCTTCCTGCACATTTTTCGTATCTGTTCTGAAATGGCATCTTTGCCCAAGTTCAGCCTCACTGGTTTCCTGCCTGCCTGTGTGTCTCTGGGAAGCCCCTTGGTCCATGGGACAAATCCTTCTGCCCCTGTAGGCTGTTGTCAGGCTTAATTTTAGCACTCCACCAATTACAGTAAGTTCTGTAATCAGATCAAAGCATTGGTCCCTGTTTGCTGGCCAGAATGGGGATGATTCCTCCTGACATAGCAAACAACCTCAAGAATTTCTTCTGAGTCAGCTGTGGGGCGCTCAGGCATGCGAAATCACAGGGCAAGTTCATACGTTCAAACATAATGATAGAGAGGATCATTTGACATGAAACTCATGCTCATGTGCTGGCTGCCTTGTCAGCTGGGCTGAAGGACGCACTTCTGCAGAGATGCCTCTTTGGAGAGTGTCACTCTTAGGCCATCTCAAAACACCCCAACTTGGGCCAATGTGGCCTTTGTCCTAGGAGTCAATTTGGTGTCCTTTTGATGAAGAAGCCCAGAATGCCTGGTTGGTCCCTGCCATCTGTGACCGCAGGGATGTCTTCCTTAAGCTTTTGGATTGAAAAACAGTCGAATGAATATTTCTATCAATATTTGATCAATTTTTGATCAATTATCAAAATTATCAATAAGAAATTATCAAGTAAATTATCAACCTTACTTCTTTCTGTTTTATATATGCCCACTAAACTCTTAAGCAAGCAAATGATTCGTGGTTTGTAGAATCTTTTTATTGGCCTATTTTGCTATTAAAAAGTGGTTGAGAAGACCTCTCCTTGGCTCTTCCCAATGGCGTCTGGGAGAGTAATGCGTGCACACAGCCCTCCTGACTGTTTTCTCTGAGTATCTCTGGTATCTCAGGAATTTAAACATTAGGGATGTTGACAGGCAGGCTGACATTCCCCATCTGAAGTCTGGAAGGAGATCAGTCCTGTGAAACAGATAGGCTGATCCTGAAATAAAGTTCCTTGGAGTATGAGTAAGGGAAAATCTCAGAAGCCAAGTATTATCAGGTAACAGAGGTGACTGCAGGGCCCACAGTGAGCAGTTACAAAAATCAGAGAATTGCTATATATGTGAGATCTATTTCATCTCAAAAATTAAGTAAAATTAAAAAAAATAAATAAATCAGGGCTTCCCTGGTGTCACAGTGGTTAAGAATCCACCTGCCAATGCAGGAGACACGGGTTCGAGCCCTGGTCCGGGAAGATCCCACACGCCGCGGAGCAAGTAAGCCCGTGTGCCACAACTACTGAGCCTGCGCACCACAACTACTGAAGCCCATGTGCCTAGAGCCCGTGCTCCGCAACAAGAGAAGCCACCGCAATGAGAAGCCCACACACTGCAACGAAGAGTAGCCCCCGCTCACCACAACTAGAGAAAGCCCGCGCACAGCAATGAAGACCCAGCACAGCCAAAACATAAATAAATAAAAATAAATAAATAAATCAGAGAAGTTGGCTTTTGTTCTTTTTTTCACATTCCCTTCATCATGTAGAAATGTAGGGAAAACAGATCATCTACTCTTCTTCCTTCCACCCTACTTGCTACATATTTTATTAATAATCTTCCTATATATTATCACAAAACTATTCTAATCACCAAGTTAATTAAAATTTGATTCAAGTCATAAGAATTATGAAATACACAAAATTAAAAGGTCTGAGAAGACAAGGAACACTGAGTTCTAGCACTTTGCACAATGCCAGCACGTAGTAGGTACTCACTAAACACTTTCAGAAAGGGATGAATGAAGGAATTGAAGAAATCTACTTCACGAGCTTGGGTTAAGAATTAAATGAGATGACTATTCCTGGCACAGAGTAGGTATTCAATACTTTCTCTTTTCCTTCCCCCACAAAATAGCTAGAAAAATCTCTCTCTATTCCAGACCACCACTCAGTTTTCACAAAGAGCAGGTCAAGGATGTTCAGTTCATTACTTGACCAGTTCACCAAGCATATCCAGGTCAGCATGCTCATGAGGAGAGGTGGGACTCAGATTATAAAATCAGATACTGCCCCACACTGCCTCAGCTCTAGAACCCCCTGGATGGTCTCAGCAAATACCTCCCTATGGAAAGGATGTGTTCAAGAGAATCTCTCCCCTGAACAGTGACTAGTCAAGGCTGAGTCCTGCTGTGTCCCTGCCTGTTGCTGCCTTTGGCCAGAGAGAAGTCTGAAGAAGGAATCCAGTTCTTGTTTACTTGGTCAGCCACAAGAGCTGAGCAACAGAGGGATGGTGAGTAATTCTAGATCGCACTACACTTTTTATTTTAACGGTAAGCTGAGATCTTCCTGAGATGATCTGAGTATAATCCTTACCTAAGATATGGCAACAAACGTTCGACCTCTTGAGTTCTTTCCTTCCCTAGAAATCTTTGAACAATTTTTAAATCCTCATATATTTACCTAAAAGAAGAAAATCCTGTGTGGACGGGCTCACTTCATTCCTCCACAGAGAAGCGTTCTCAGATGGTAGGACTCACATTATTACCTAGCATGCGTGAGTACAGTCTGGCTGAAGAAAACCGAGGTTGAATAAACTTGCACATCAAACTCCTTAGAACAATTCCTACCAAACACTTAGCATTTTTCTCAAATAAAATAGCAATACCAACTGTAAATTTTATTTAAGTACATGTTTGGAAGTTCATTAAAAAGTAAACATGGAAGATCAGAATTTTTTATTGTGACCTTGGATCAGTATTTGTACTAAAGAATTAAAGAGAAATGGAACCATTATGTAATAATTTAATTTTTTTCATGTAAAGTTTCAACTTTGGTTTTTTATTTAAACTTTCACTGGTGGATTAAAATTGTCATCCATATTTACTTGTATGTGCATAATTCATTTTATGTACACATATGTGTACATTCCTAACTGAAACTTTGTTGTCAAATTCAAGTATCATTATCAACTTATGTAAAGTCCTTCTATAAGAGCCTCTTCTAACACCAACTGCTATATTGTGATTCATTTCTGGCAACAACCACCAGGAGTTAGCACAGACCCACAAGTAAAGGCACAGTGCACAGATGACTGCCCTCACTTCAGGTACCAGCCTGCAGCAGTATCCCCAAGCCACCTGCACTTTTGTCCAACGGGCTCCAGATCCAGGGGATTTCCATGACCTAGGAAATAATTCACTAGGATAGCACTCAGGAGTCAGAAAAGCTCTACCATTTTGTTATAAAGAATACACATCAGGACCAGCTAAATGAAGACGCTCACGGGAAAAGATCTGAGAGGACCTTGAACACAGAGCTTCCGTGCCCTCTCCTTGTGGAACTGGGTGCATCACCCTCCTGGTACATTGATGTATCACCAACTAGGAAGCTCAGTAAGGTCCAGAGTTTTAATTAAGATTTCATTACATAGGCATGGAACTCAGTCTGTATCCCCACTTCCCTCCCTGGAGGTCAGGCTACCCAAAACCCCAACTCTCTCTCATCACATGGTTGGTCCTCACCCTGAAACACCTCATTAGCATGAACTCAGGGAACCAAGGGAGTCATGAATAACAGAGACACTCCTATCCCTTGAGAAATTCCAAGTGTGTCAGGAACCCAGGATAAAGACCAGACAAATTCTTTATTATAGTATAGAACCCAGGGACACAAAACCAAACGGGATCAGGTGAAGCAATTCTATACACACCCAGCCTATTCTGGCCCAGGTACGTGGCTTTCTTAGGGATGTCTTAGAGTGTTAACTTTAGAGCATCTACAAGGATGAAGTGGCTCACTTATCTTTCCAGCTATCCTTCATAATTGTTGATTCCCTTGGCTACAACTTAAAATTTTACATTATGTGATTAAGACCTCTAAGAAGCTACAGGAGAAACCTGGCAGCCGTCACCATGACCAAGTAACCCAAGTTAACATCACCAAGCATGGGACCATGGACATCACGTGTCTCTTCATATGATGCACTAAGAAGGAGACAACTTCACTTTTGTAGTATTACCATCAAAAATTCATAGCTTGAACCTATTCATAAGGAAACATTACATAAACATACACTGAGAGGTCGTTTACAAAATAACTGGCCTGTACTCTTCGAAAATGGCAAGGTCATGAAAACAAAGACAGAGTGAGGGATGGTTCCAGAAAAAGGAGACTAAAGAGACATGACAGCTAAGTGGAATTCACTACTCTGAGTTGGATCCAGGACAGAGAAAAAGGTAGACATTATCAGGTCAATTGATATAATTTGTATATGGACGGTGGATCCAATAGTATGATTACACCAATGTTATATTTCCTAGTTTGGATAACTGTGTTGTGTACAAGGAGGGCACATGTAAGGGACTTTACTTGTTCTTAGAAAACATACGCTGACATATTTAGGACTCGCCGTGACGTGTCTGTCCTTCACTCTCAGAAGATCCCTCCTGAGAGACGGAACGGGGCGGGGGTCACAAATGATAAAGCAAATAGGGTAAAATGTGGGCAATAAGTGATATTCTTGGTAAAGGGTGTATAGAGGGTCTTTGGACCATATTTGCAACTTCTCATTAAGTCACAAATTATATCAAAATAAAAAGCTTTTTTAAAGAATCCATGTGTGAAGAGGGAGGAAATGTGTAATGTTGCAAAGAAAATACTCATAACTAACTGGCTTTAAAGAAACACGGACAGAGGTGCTGTGATTTTGGTGCCTGCCTCTTGTACTAAATTTGGAGATCTTGGTAAAAAGATGTTCTCATTGATTATTATTATTCTTAAGATTATTTGAAAACATTTTTTCAACTTAAATCTCTGTTTTCCCCATTCTCACTGAATGGGGAATTTTTTTCCTTCTTTTTTTTGCATTTAGCACATGCAGAGTTCTGTGCTTTTTACTGCAGGAAACCCAGCTTTGAACAAAGCATGCTCCCTACGCAGTGAGCTTACAGTTTTATAGGGCAGACAGGCCCTCTCATAGTCAACAGTTTACATGTGATAGGAATTGAAACCTGAAAGTGATACAAAGTGCTATAAGAGCACACAAGTCTGAGGTTCTGCTGAGTTTTGAGATGAGAGGAATTGGTCAGGGGAGGAGAAGGTGGAAAGCCATCCCCAGGCAAGTGGTCTCCCCACCCCTGGGCAGCCCTGATGAAACCTATCACTACCTCTTACTACAAAGGAACGTTCACATCATTTCCTCAATATTTCTTCCAGAACCAGGTGTCAATGACTTAAAGTTGAAAGGAAGTTTCATAACCATTTCCTCTTCTACTTTTCCTCCTATGCTCTCTTCTCCTCTTCATCCCCAGCATCTTGGCAGGGGTGAATTTGTGCCTAATTATTCAATCAACAACCAGTGGGCAAGAATTGGAATTTAGCTTTGACCTCTGATGAGCCTGGGTAGCACAATCGAGGTTTCAGTTTGGCCAGAATCATAAGCAAAGATAAGCAAATCCTGGCTCAGGTAAGAATGAAATTTGGTTAATGACCTTTTGATGGAACCGACAGAAGGTGATTCTTGACTGGTTTGGTTGCAGAAATTTTCACACACTACATGTGGACACCATCTGCTATCTTTCCTTGTACCTAAACAGAGAAACTGGAAATGAACTGAGAAATCAGAGAGGGTCAGAATAATTCTTGATGTATAATGTTTAATGCTATAAAACTCTGCCCCATAGAAAAACGTTGCATTAGTTCTAGCATTCAGATAGGAGACTCCAAATGGATTCCTGTAATATATAGTTTACAAATCTTCTCTAATCCTCACACTTCCTCTCTTTTAGAAACCACAGACAAGCAATAAATGTCAGTGACATATCCAAAGAGCCCTTGTTCATTCGGTTCTAAGAGCTTGGGGGTGGTCCACACGTTTTTCAATAGTAGGTGAGACCACTGGAAATCATGGCGCCTCTATATGATTTTTTCACACCCCTACAGATAGCTCTGACCAACTGAAAAAAATAGAAAAGTAGAAATAGCACCTTTATTTTGTCAAGATGGATGAAATCAGACTCCTCCTTGCATTTGGTACTATCATGACAAAAGGAACAATTGCAGCTTCACTGTACAGTAGAAAGATTTATGGCTGGAAAGCATTCTTTCCTCCCTTGAGTAAGAACATTTGGAATTATTAACAAAAATGCTGTGACTGACTATTTCTTGGCTGGAATTTTTTATAATACTATTGGTGTGGTCCAATCAACTGGAAAAATAAAGTTTGGCTTAATTATATATGCATAGATAAAGATATTGATATAGTGAGACAGAGAGGGAGAAAGTATTTTTATAATTTAACTCAGGAATTTTGGGCCTTACATGCACATGATTAGTTTTTTGCCATCATATGCTTGGAGCAATTAAAAATGACAATTTCTCATCATAAGTATTTGCAAAGCTCCAGTTTAGTTCAGGGCACTTGAAAATCGTATACTTACCGTCCTCCAAGAAAGATCTCTAAAGTTAATATCAGCAGTGTGACTCTGTTTATTTGTAGTTAGGATAACCAGGAAATGGAGGTGAGATATTAATCACATCCTTTCAACACATGGCAAATTCAGTTATAGTGTAGTCAAACATTCGAGAGATTAAGCAGGCTCGTTGTCCTAAATATGTTCTTTTTCATGGGAGGCTTCAAAGGATATTCATGATCTGGACTTGGGACCCCCTTTTTACCGTCCTGCCTTTCTCTTTACTTAAAGCCAAATGGGAAAGGAAGATGGAGGCAGGTAAGAACATTAATCCACTTTAGAGGCCCTGCAAGCAATAGATGAAATCATTTAGCAAAAAATAAAGTCTTTGGGGGCATATCAGAGGTGCTAAGATGACTAAGAACTTGGGCCTCTGGGTTTACATTCCCATCTAAACCCACATGTAGATCCCCAGCTTCCTGTTGCCTCTAGGCTTGGACCACCTGGTTCCCGTGTCTCAGCTTGGATGCCTTGCCATCCCACCCCAGCACCGGGTCCCCTCCCTCCTCGCATTCAGAGTTTAATGAGTCCTTCTCATTATTCCGGACATTAGCCATTGATTTACTTTGCCCAAGCTTCATCTTGGATTTAAGTGTTTTCTTTATCCCCCTTTTTGTTTTTCTCATCGCTTAATGCTTGATCTTTTCAGGACCCTGTATAAAAAGACATATCACCTCCAATACTTGAACCTTCTTGGTTCACTCCCTTGCAAAGAACTTCACAGTTCCTGTCTTTCTGGCTCGGCTTCAGCTATAATTATTTACTTGTCAGTGTTTTCCTTCTCTGTTACCTTTTTTTTTAAATTTATTAAAAAAAATTTTTTTGAGTATAATTGATTTATAATATTGTGTTAGTTTCAGGTGTACAGCAAAGTGAATCAGTTATACATATACATATATCCACTCTTTTTTATATTCTTTTCCTGTATAGGTCATTACAGAGTATTGGGTAGGGTTCCCTGTGCTATACAGTTGGCCCTTATTAGTTATCTATCTTATATATAGTAATGTGTATTTTCCATTTACTTTTTTTTCTCATCTGCTGTGACCTTTAACTCTAGAACTACATTGAAAAGCATGACACACTTGGATACAGGTTGTGTGAAGAGAGATGCTTCAAAGAAAATTGCCCAGCGTGGTGAGCGCTTCAGCCTCCATGTCTGCTCTTCCCAATGGGCTGTTTTGAAAGAGGCATCTTGTTTCTACCATTTTATCTGACTTGATTTGTTTATTTTCGGTCCAAAACCACAAAGTTGGTTAGACACACACTAAAGAGAAATTGTGTAAGTTATTAGAATGAAAAAAACCAAAGTTTTGTGCTTTTTTACAAAGTAGTGAAAAACATAAGTAACAACATAATAAACCATAAACTGAAGACCACTGAAAAGTGATTTCTCTTATTAGGCAAATCGTTACTGCTTATTCCTGTTAAAATAACTCTTTGGGTCCCTACTTGAGCCATACTCTATGGGACAGCAAAATGGAGAATTTTTCTCCCCCCCTCAAGCTGAGAGCAGCAAGAATGCATTTTGTTAGTAGAACTTGTTGTAAATCACTGCCAAAGGGAGAAACTTTTTGCAAGTTTGTCATGGTAAATCAATGTATTTGTCGTGGGTTAAAGAATGGCAGAAGATACATGGAAACCTGATGCTGATCGCTTGGTTACAAATGACTTGCAGATGTTCAAATGCGTTTCCCAATTAAAAAGAATAAGACAAAATGCCAGCCAGCCTGGCAAGAAGGGGCCAGACACCTGCCTAAAAACAATGAGAATCAAAGTAAGTGGCAACCACCGAGATAACCCTGAAACTTCCTTCCTAAAGGCTAATAATAGCTCTTTCCATGTTCTTTTTTCATGTGAACTACAGATTCCTAGACTAAATACATATCCAGTGTATCCTGGTAATTTCTCAGCACAGATGAGACGTACTTAGTTTTGCAACTTTGGTAACATTGTGCTTTATCAGGAGCCTGGTTCTAACTCCTTCATTTCTCTACCGACTGATTGCAGGTCACTCCTTCAGAGTATCCTGGCAGGGCCTGGCACCAGGTTCCAAATGACTACCAGCTGCCTGCTTGCTCTTCACGCTCAAAATAAAGATTCAGGAGAATTTTCATAATGTGAAATCAATTTTTATCAATTTTCATAACTGATAAACCCTTTGGTTCTCTTACCAGTTTGAGATAGAGATCAACTCTTAAGTTGGATCATTTCTCAAAAACAGATGAAGCAAATCGCTGGCAGGCACTCTAGCCTGAGACGAAGGAGCTACAGGTCACCCACTGTAAAAAGCAAGTTTGTTTTTCAGGCCAAGAGGCAAATACTCAGTTACCTTCTAGAATAGTCAGACCTCACTGAGACCCAACTTTCACATTTATAGGCAAGTCTGATGAACGGATTAAAGGATTTGCAGACTCTGGGAACACATACAGGTGAGAAAATGGATTATGAAAGCCCACAAGAATTAATCAAACATTCTAAACTTCTTATTTTATTGTAAATGTCATAAAGACATCATTGTATCATGGTTCAAGATACACTGTAGTTAGACTCTGTGGATATGTAATTTTCATTCAAAGACTAGAACAAAGAATCCTTTTCAACATCCTTTTAAAATAAGTTTAGGAAAATATCAAATCAGTAAGCTCTCCAGATAAGGAGACAATAAGCATTACTTTTAAAAGAAATCATTTTTCCCTCCATAAATAGTGGGAAATGTTGTTTCTTTGTTCACATACGTATATCTTCTTTGTGCTTTGGGAGGATTTTAATTGCCAGTAGCAAGTGGTGTGGGGACTTTTGGAGTTTGGCTTAATGTTTATTCTTGAAAGATCTGTTTTGGTTAACTGCATTTAAACCTATTTAAAAGGTATAATTAAAATAGGATGTTGAGGCCAAACATTTTTAGAGTCTATTGCTTTGGCAGTTTAATTTTATGCAAAAAAACCCTCCCAAAAAACAATGAAGCCCACTTAAATGAACACCTGCTCAAAGACTAGCCTTGTAGAAAAGATCATATCTGAAATCAAACAAATATAAATTTTAAAAAGCCACATGATACATCATTACTCTTGGTATGCCTATAATGAAATGCCTATAATGCCTATAATAATGCCTATAATGGTATGCCTATAATGAAATGCCTATAATGAAATAATGAATATTTATACAATACGATGATGAAACAGAATATAGATAACCACGTGGTCATTTTTACTTCCAGTCTCAATTAATCACAATCATTCTTAGTAATTTTCAGATGAAAATATAAACAGATATAAAAGCCATTAAAATGAAGATATTCATAAATTTATTCATATTCTTGCATGGCACACAATGCATAATAAAAGTGCACAGGCAAATATCAAACTAGCAACTGAAAATTTTTCAGAGATTTGCCTTATTAAAATAGTCTTCATTTCCAACATTTCCAAAGTTCAATTAAAGGGTAAGCTGTCTATTTTTTTTTTGTATATCATTCTTATGGCATTTTTTAAGTGTCATTTACTTTTATAAATTCGAAAACTCAGAAAAGATAAGGCTTTTCTGGATATTACTTAGCTACAGTCCCCCCACTTCCATTCTCTAATAGCTATTCAAAACATTTTCACTTTAAGATTATCCTATTTTAAATAAATGCTGGAGAGGGTGTGGAGAAAAGGGAACCCTCTTGCACTGTTGGTGGGAATGTAGATTGATACAGCCACTATGGAGAACAGTATGGAAGTTCCTTAAAAAACTAAAAATACAACTACCATATGACCCAGCAATCCCACTACTGGGCATATACCCTAAGAAAACCATAATTCAAAGAGTCATGTACCACAATGTTCATTGCAGCTCTATTTACAATAGCCAGGACATGGAAGCAACCTAAGTGTCCATCGACAGATGAATGGATAAAGAAGGTGTATACAATGGAATATTACTCAGCCATAAAAGGAAACAAAATTGAGTTATTTGTAGTGAGGTGGATGGACCTAGAGTCTGTCATACAGAGTGAAGTAATTCAGAAAGAGAAAAACAAATACCGTATGCTAACACATATATATGGAATCTAAAAAAAAAAAATGGTTTTGAAGAACCTAGGGGCAGGATGGGAATAAAGACACAGACATAGAGAATGGACTTGAGGACATGGGGAGGGGGAAGCATAAGCTTGAATGAAGTGAGAGAGTGGCATGGACGTATATACACTACCAAATGTAAAATAGATAGCTAGTGGGAAGCAGCCTCATAGCACAGGGAGATCAGCTTGGTGCTTTGTGACCACCTAGAGGGGTGGGAAAGGGAGGGTGGGAGGGAGATGCAAGAGGGAGGAGATATGGGGGTGTACGTATATGTATAGCTGATTCACTTCGTTATAAAGCAGAAACTAACACACTATTGTAAAGCAATTATACTCCAATAAAGATGCTAAAATAAAATTACCCTATTTTACATTATATTTACATAAGGCTGTAAATTACATCTAGGACACTGAGATAAGATTTCAGCGTCTCCTTAAGTATAATGATCCGATCATACTTCAAACATTTCTCTAAACAGAATGAAAATTCTTTGGACAGAGTCCATGCATGAAAATTAATATTTATTTCATTACAGAATTTTTTTCTGATGTAGAACATGTAAGCAAAATCACTCTTTGTAGCACTTGACTCATTCTGTAGTTAATTATTCATAGAAGAATCCTGAGTTGGCATCTGGGATGGCATTTCAGTTGGCATCTACCATCATATGAAACCTCTGGAAGCTTTCTGACCAGCATTTTCAGAAGTCCTATCAACTAGGATTTCTACAGACTAACACAGTTGGGAAACATGCTCTCAGAACATGTGTACAGCCTTGAAGAGCTGACATGATTCCTGAGGTAGTTTACAGAAGAGGAAGTCTTGATAAGGTATTGATATTAGAGGAATAAGGAGCTAAACAGGCTTTTCCTGTGATTCGTAAATGGAAACATATGACAACTCTATTTTTATTTATTCCATTTTATAAACAAAGACTTTAAAAGCTTTTGTGTACTATAATTCCCCTAGAAAAACTAGGAGACTTGTAAGAATTTCTATTAGGTTTTATAAACACTAAACTGGAAGTTCACTCAGGTCTCGGGGGTCCACTTACGTTTAAAAGGTTCCCATGAACTAGAACTGCGGCCCCTGAGATGTGCACGAACCCTGGTGGCCACATTTTCACAGGAAAACACCAAGTAGAAGGAAGGGCAGCTTGAGAGCCGTACGCAATTGCTTCTCACGTAATCTGTGCAATTCCTTGCCGCCTAGAAGGAAGCAAATTTGCCTGGAGAAGAAGGGGCTCGCTCCTGCAAAGTAGAAGAAAATGACAGAGGAAACCCATAAAACGCAAACAGCAATGCCTGTTTTTTGGCCCCTTGTCCCTTCTCCTGGTTCCATGATGCATCCTCTTCCTGGTTACTAACGGCTAATCCTGGCCAAGGTGCTAACAAATGTTCAAGCCCTGACCTCTCTCCAACTTTCTTTCTTTGTTTGTTTCTTTATTACTTATTTATTAAACTGAGGTATAATTGACATATAACATTATATTTGTGTCATGTGTATAACATAATGATTCGATATTTATACACATTGCAAAATGATCACCACAAAAAGTCTAGTGAATATCCATCACCATACGTAGTTACGATTTTTTTGGACCTTTTAAGATCTACTCTTTTAGCAACTTTCAAATATGCAATACAGTATTGTTAACTGTGGTCACCATGCTGTATGTTACATCCCCATAACTTATTTATTTTATAACTGGAAGTTTGTACCTTTCGATCCTCTTCACCCGTTTTGCCCCCTCTTCATCCCCCACTTCCTCTGGCAACCACCAGTCTGCTCTCTGTATCTGTGAGGCTGGTTTTGGTTTTTGTTTTAAATTCCACAGGTAAGTGAGATCACATAGTATTTGTCTTTCTTGGTCTGACTTATCTCACTCAGCATAACGCCCTCATGGTCCATCCGTGTCATTGCAAGTGGAAAGATTTCATTCTTTTTTCATGGCTGAATGATACCTCATTGTATTTATACACCACATCTTCTTTATCCATTCATCCATTGATGGACACTCAGGTTGTTTCCATGTCTAGGCTGTTACAAACAATGCTGCAACAAACACGGTGAATATATCTTTTCAAATTAGTGTTTTCATTTTCTTCTGATAAATACCCAGAATTGGGATTGCTGGATCATATGGTAGCTCTATTTTTAACTTTTTTTCCATTGTGGCTACACTGGTTTATTGTAGCCTTTGTGTACAAAATCGTCATCACAGCTCAAGGCAATGAATTAATAACAACAATAACAATACATGTGGAGTAGCTACCATGGGTCAGGGGCTTCACACACTCCCTTGCTTAAACTTCATAACCCTACTGAATAGGAATTATTCTCAAATGTTCCAAATGAAGGTTTAGAGATGGAAGGAATTTGTCCAAGGTTACACCTCTCATAAGTGGCAAATCTATAGGCCGGATGCCAAATCCAATGCTCATGCCTGTTCATCATGTTGCTTAGTGATGAACTTTCAGACTATGTGAGAGGAGAGGGGGGAGACATTGTTTTATAAAGGGGTTCTCCTATTCCACCCTTATTCCCGTCACACAGATGAGAGCCTCCGCATGTGGTTGACTCCAAGGCCAGATTTCTTCTAGGTGTTGCTCAAGCTGTTTTATATTGCTTTACCAAATCCAAGTATAGTCTCTTAAACCATACGTGACCTAGATTACATCCTAGATAAAAACAACTTTATAAATCATCACTAGATTAGGGTGAGAGTTTAGGTCACTCAAGTGGCCCCAAACAGGGGATTTATTTCACGTTTGGGATCAATTTGGTAATGCAGGGAACTGCTGCATTACGACAGCCTCTGATTCCTCTAGCCTGGATTGGCTACGACCAGGGAAGCCTGTTAGGGCTTTTCCCCACACAGTATAGTGTATGAGAGACTGCCCATGGGAGATGAGTTCTGTCTCATTTTCTAGTTTCTTGCTTTCAGTGCACTGGATGAGCCTCTGTTCCCCTGTCTATTCTATCTCACTTCCCCACCACAGCCTTCATTTTGTGTATGGTACTTTCTGGGTCTGTAATATTCCTGTGCGTTCATTGATTCATCAGTAAATATTTATTTTCTCCTAAGTATTCAGCATCTTGAACACAATCAATGAGGAAGACCTAGTCCTCTCAGGGGTTCTTATCTCTTACCCTTGATCTTCTTGGTTGGTTCAGATCTGACATAAAGCACGGTTACCCAGAACTAGCACAATGGGTCTCCGCTAGTCACAACGTAACAGAGAAGAACAAACCTGACTCCATATTGGATCTATTCCTTTAGCTCTAACCCTGTGCTCTGCTGCTTGTGCTTAGTCACGCTGGCTCTGAGCCTTTTGTAAAAGAATGTTGCCTATAGCCTGAAATATGCAGGAGAGCCCATACTCAAGGCTCTGACCTTTAAAGGTATAATACTTTTCCATTCATATGGAGATAAAAAGTTGTAGAGTAGAAAATATCCTTCGTCTTGTTAGAGGTTTACAGGAACCTGTGACCAGACCTATGTGGACAGCTGCAGGAATGAAGGATTCCAGCATGAAGAAGTTCACAAAAACCAGCCACAGCCTCTCCCCTTTCAGTCTAAAAGAAGCCTGCATTCTAACCCAGGCAAGATGGTTCTTTGGGACACGAGTTCACCATCTTCTCTGTCTGCCAGCTTTCCGAATAAAGTTGCAATTCCTTGCCCTAACACCTCGTCTCTCAGTTTATTGGCCTGTCGTGTGGTGAGAGGTATGAGCTTGGACTAGATAACAATAAGCATGGCTGAAGTTGATAAAGGGTTAGTGTTATTTCCAGAGCTGCCAAAGGTGCTGCAGGAAGTACTAATTTCCCTGTTGCCAGGAGGGCCTGCAGCTCTTGAACAGTGTGGATTCTTCTAAGCATCTGGATTTAGATGATTAGAGACCTTTCCTAATCTTGATAAATTGTCCCTTGGCCTTAGATATTCTATACGTGGGTTTGATAACATCTCTTTATCTGACAGCAGAGGGGCTTCTGATCCAGAATGGCTTCGATTCACACGGTGGCTGATTTTCTCTGGAAAATGAAGAAAGGTGATCTGGTTCATTTCCTTTGATGCTTTTGAACAAGACAGATGATTATCCTGGGTGCAATGATTCGAATGTGTGGGAGGCCATCCTTTGTAGTAGGGAGTTTCTTTCTTCCCAGGCCTTCCCTAAATGAAGTTTTATCTTACAGATCCATCTCTAATTTGAAATTCCCTGTGCATGACGTGAATAAACCTTCAGCTCTTGAACTGTATGGTCCTCTTGGCTTCTTCAATATTGAAATGAATTCTTGAGTAAGATCTGTAGGAGGACAATTTGCATTAATTATGATCACATCTGAAATTCTTGTCTTGACCATTCAGTAATCTAAGTAATCTAATTATTCCCATTTTTGTATTCAACCTAAAACAGAAGGAAATGATATAGTAGATATAAGGGTTTTCTTGGGAGGTATTTAGACCAGAAAAATGATTTTGAAATGGCATCCTCTTTTTTTCTTTTTTTTTTGCGTTATGCGGGCCTCTCACTGTTGTGGCCTCTCCCGTTGTGGAGCACAAGCTCCGGACGCGCAGGCTCAGCGGCCACGGCTCACGGGCCCACCGCTCCGCGGCATGTGGGATCTTCGCAGACCGGGGCACGAACCCGTGTCCCCTGCATCGGCAGGCGGACTCTTAATCACTGTGCCACCAGGGAAGCCCCTTTCTTTTTTTGAAGTAGCGTCCTTTCTTCCAATAATATTAGAAACTAATATGTAAAAAGATCATAGGATTGTTCTTATTAAAATGGAGTACGTAGCCTTCTTCCATCTTGTCCCTGCTTTCCTTTCATCTGTCTGCACCTCTCCCATTCATGTGGGACTTTGAGAAAGGCCTGTATGGACATCTAGAAGTAGAGTTTGAAAATGACAAAACTAGATTATCTATCTCTACACACTAGAAGGTGTCCCATTTGAGATACATTATACATTTTTCAGTTTAGAGATACTTGGCCCCCTACAGATGAAATGCTTTTTTGTTGTTGTTTAATATCCTTTGCTTTATAGAATCCTCTTAACAGCCCCAAGAATTAAAAACATTACACAGGACAAGGTCTATGAGGTCAGGAACCATGTCTGTCTTCCTCACCTTTGTAGTCCCAATGGCACAGAGTAGGTGCTCAATAAATGTTCGTTGAATAACATTAATTAGTTTCCATTAATTTATTAAAAGTGTTCATTTTATCTTGTTTTTCTAATTTGCATCAATTTATGCTTCTGTATTTTCATCTGCAAAACAGTATTTTGTCCACAGGGGTTATTGGAGAGACTAAATGCATTTAGCACAAAGTAGGCACTTACTTAATATTTGTCAATAAGTGAAGAATGGTGCCTTTTTAACATAAGGTAAGTGTTTGAACTTACTGAATTAGTAATTTGCTTTCTTATCTTCATAAGGTAGGGTTGTTTGGGTTTTTTACCTGGAAATCAGTCTAATCAGCAAATAGTAATAAATTTGCCTTTTACATAACTCTTAAAGTGTTATGAGGATTTCTGTTGGGATAACTTTCTTTGTTGTGTTTTGCAGAGATTACAAAACGAAGTATTTTACAATGGAAACAGCCATTTTAATTCACCAATAACTCAAAAGCAGCTGCAGGCAATCTTTTCCTATGTTCCAAAAAGAAAAAAAAATTAAAAATTGGCCTCAAAAGAAGCAAGGAAAAATTTAACCCCAAAGGATAATGTTTGGAAAGTTTCAATGGAACGAAACGTGGAGTTACAATAGAAATGTCTTAACGACTACAGCTTCTACTGGAGTGAAGAGCATAATGCATATTGTGGTAGCCAACTTAATTTACTCTGTAATTGTACCAGACAGCAAACAGGATACAAACGAAGAGAACAGGGACGCCTTTTAAAATGAATAGCTGGTCAGAAAATATTGACAAAGGGTATTTGTCAGCAAAAAAAAAAAATAGAAATGGGGCCTATATGGATGTCGTTGTTCCCTCTATTCCTTTACAAGGTATTCATTTAAAAGGAATTTCCTATTCTCTCATGTAGTTTACTTGTCAGATGGTACAATTACAGTTATTTTGCAGAGTCAATTTTCTGTTATATAATCACACAGACTTGTGTCTAATGCAACAGAAAATTGCCTGGGTGGAATAACTTTCAGGTGTTGGTTTGACTCGAGGGGTTTTGTGTTTGCTTTTCGGTCACAAAGTTTTCTTTTTGTTCAAATTCTATCCCAGAGAAATCTGAGTACCAACCCCACTCAGGAGAAGCACTATATGTAGCTGTGAGAGAGTGGGTGTTCGAATCAGATAACACTGGTGTGGAATTCTGGTTCTACCACCTACCTACCATTGATTTGTGGGTATATCCCTGTTGCCAACACATCTTCTTGATGAGACAAAGCTGAGTTTACCGCTTACTGCCGTGAGGGAGAGCACCACCTCCAAATAGTTCTGGAAGCATCTTGGGAGGAAAAGGGCAAGGTTGGATCTTACCAAGCATTTGAAGTTTGGTTGAAAGGTGAGTTTTTCAAAGCTGAGCCATGATTCGAATCGAGTTAGGATCACAGTACAACAGTCCGGGATTAACGAAAAGAATGAGGTGAGGGTTTTCAAACCAAGGATTCAAAGAATTTTAGGGCACCGACTGCCTGTTGATACTTTCCATTGAAGGGGTGACGGATCTTGCTGGTAAGTTTCTGAAGTGAACATTCCAACCATTTGCCCAGCAAGACACTCGCTGGAACAGTAAAGTAATGCTAATTCTACCTGGAGTCAAACTTCTTGAAAATAGACATCATGCCTCTATCGTGGTCTGTGCCACAGAACCAAATACATAGCCTGAGCCCAAGAAATAGCTGTTGATCAGAACGGGCTCCCCAAGCCCCCTCGCCCCACCCGCTTTAATCCCAGACAGAGGGTAGAGCCTGGCTCAGAAGATACCGTGTTTCCAAGGACACCGTGGAGCTCTCTCTGCTTGACATTTAAACAGTTTAGTCAAATTCAATCTCAAATTGAATCAGTTCAGAAGTCTTTAATGGGGGAGACAATGCCTAAGGCTTTGGGAAACATACCGTCAAGACTCTTTCTTCCCTTCAGTCTTCTGGAATAGTTGTGTGGGAGCCTTAAAGGTAACCTTGCCAACAGGAGATGGGGTTTCCCTGCTCAGAAGCAGACCTCCCTGTGGATCCTGGGAATTTCAGCAGGAGTCGAAGGACTGCCCGTGAGATTTCTCTGCAAAGGATTTCATGCCATTGCACGTTCTCCCTGGAAGTCACATTCCTGACTGAGCCGCGCTGTGAGCTGGATGGATTTGTTCCTCTCTTTAGAATCTCAAATGTCCCGGGAGAAGAAAAGGACCACTGTGTCTGGCACACCTTGGCGCTATCTCTTCTCAGTTCAGTTCTGCCTATTTATTCCTCATGCCTTCTCTTTCTTTCTTTGAGGTCCCTTGGTATTATTCCAGCTCTTAATAGCCTACCTTCTGATGTTTTCCCAAACAAAGCATCCTTGTGTCAACTGTCAAATACTTACGCTCGCCTTTGCTTTTTGGACAAATAGGAAGAGGCTGTTAGAAAAGTTTTAGTTCTCTTCATTATTTTAAAACAGCAATTAAGACACCAGCCAGAACCCTCTTGTGCTCTATTGGAAACAAACCCACCCTCCTCAGCCTTCCCTAGAATTGAATTATTGAAGCTTGATGTTATTTTGGTTTTCATGCAGCACAACCCCTTAAGAGCAATTTCATCCTTTCTTAGGTCTGATAACCAGTCCGAGTGCCAATTCTCTGAGGTACCTGAGATAGAATCTTACAAGACCATAATTTCATTTTCCTTATCTGTATTATATCATTTCCTGCCACATAACAGCTCTTAACATTGTTTGTATTGCCTTTATTATATCTGTGAATGAAGTTAGTAGAACGTATGCCATTTAAAATACGTGGAAGATTTTAAAATCATTTTGGTAAAATGATTTTAGCATACCTAGAGGAGTTGGCTTCCCTCTTTCAAATGGTACTGTAATCATACCATTCCAAAGCATAATAGTCATTCCTTATATTTTTCTTATTAATTAAAGTCTTCTGACCAATTTTGTTACCTACTCTATACGTTTTTGCTTAGTTTAAGACAGTCAACAACCAAGTTCTTTACATATTTTGTACCAACCCCTCGTAATAGGCTTCAGGGTTGAAAAATCAGTCTCTGTTTTCTTCTGGGTAACCGATGTTCATTTTAATGGAAAAATAATAATTATTTGAATTGTACTATTCCTTTAATGGAAACAGCAATCAATGGCTCTGGAACTAGTCTAACCATCTTGGCTGCACTTTGAAATAACAGTCTTACTATTACAGGGAAGAACTGAATCTGGGCTATCATTTTAACTCAATCTAAAAAGCAGAAAAATGTTCTACCAGTTATTGTCACAGAATTGAAGAAGATTATACTGCCTTGTGACTAGTTTCCAGGAAACCAAGATGCACATCTATTCCTAAGGCTTGCTCTTTACCTTTTCCTAAAAACCCCTGAGCCCCTTGGAAGAGGATGGGGTATGGCCCCCCTCACTATACATGGGCTCCGTTATCTGCCACTGTATTAGCATCTCAGGAGCCAATGAAATGACCAGGTGAGCCATGGCAAATTATTTAATGAACTCTGCTATAGCCATGAGTGTTTTATGAATTCAATATGTTGGGATCCAAGTTTGTGAGGGATGAGCTATACTAAGTCTTCAAACTAATTGTTTAATGGCAGAATTAACATCTTATAGGACATTTAGAGTCTTGCAAACCAAAGCACAGCACTCCATCTCTATGTGGGATCTAATGAAAAATTCTATCCCTTTCTGCCCATACACAAATTTTCATTTCTGGGACAAATCTGTTTCAAATATTTTTAAGACTTGCCTCCTGACAAAAAGGAATACTTTTACTGTGATTTCCAGTGGAGTTGTAATATTATGGCTAGATGGAAGCCTTTCTGTTATATAAGAAGTTTCTCACCACTTTTTGAATTGCAGAGTCAAGGGCTGACTCTCCCAGTATCACCAACTCCATGTTGACAAGGCGAAGCTGAGTTTATTGCTGTGCGGGGGGAGCTCCACCGAGCTTTGATAGCATGTTGAAATGGGAAGGACACGACTGAATATTGTTGACATTTTAAAATTTGGTTTGTTGGAGAGTAAACACTTTTCTTCTATACTCTTAGTTTCAGTATTGAAGCTCTGCAAATTAAACTGACAAATGATATATTAGCAAGAGAAAAGGCAGCTTTTTATTCACCTAAATTTGTGGGAGTTCACAGAAAATTGTGACTCAAAAGATGGTTAGAATTGGGGGCTTTATATGCCATCTTAATAGAGGAAGATGAGTGGGAAAAAGGGTACCTATCTGTTAGGTGATTTCTTATACCAGTGCCAATCTCTCTCTCTTTTTTTTTTTTTTAAAGATTTTTTGATGTGGACTATTTTTTTTTTAAGTCTTTATTGAATTTGTTACAAATTGTTTCTCTTTTATGTTTTGGTTTTTTGGCCGTGAGCCATGTGGGATCTTAGCTCCCTGACCAGGGATTGAACCTGCACCCCCTGTATTGGAAAGTGACGTCTTAATCACTGGACCACCAGGGAAGTCCTAGCCAGTGCCAATTTCTGATTTCTCACGTTCAGTGACAGAAGTGACTCTCTGGTTGCAAAACTCCTAGGGAGGGGATTTATGATGGTTGAATTATCTGGGGAGGCTCTGCTTTCTGGACAGATAAGGAGAGTTCAAGAAAAAAATATCTCTTTGAAAAGAGTGGTATATTCCAGATCACTTCAGGTTTAAGGTAGGTCTTTCTATGAGGGGGCAGAGGAGGGGGATGCTTGATTAGGACTGACTAAAGATCATGCTGTAATACCATACTTCAGGATTGTTGGGAAAGACAAGGGAAGGCATTTTAGGCAAAGAATCCAAACTTGGTATGAAAACTATGCTTTCTATAGAAGAGCTGGTGGGTCCCATAAATTGTTCCTATAGTGAACAATTAAGTTATTTTCCTGGGAAAGAGAGTCTTGGAATAGTAAAGTTATGCTAATGAATATCATGGAACATTCAGCTCAAGTTCATGTGGACCGCAGGTTGCATGGGGGTGGGTGGTTTCTGTTCTCACCAGTCAGCACACTGGACTCCTGCTGTTTCTTTGGCTTACATACCAGCTACTGTGTCCTTTATATCTGTCTGTCTTTGGCAAGACTCTTTCAATCACTTTTAATTGCTTTTGAAAATAACTTCATTTATACTTTGAAAAGGTTGATCTTTCGGCCCTTTATTTAATGTTGAAGTGTTCTGACACCCAGATCACGTGCACTACCTCTTACGTTTATGGAGATCCAACACGTGAAATATATAAACATCTTAGTGCGTGCCGCCCGCCTCTCACTGGCATCAGGTCTCTGCCAGTTTTAGTTGTATCTCCCAGGCCTGTCACATGGTAGGTACCCCAGAAGGATTTTAATAATTTCCACTTCATAGACTTCTGAAGCCCAAGAGTGTTTGCGTTTTCAGCTTATGAAACTTCTAGCCATATCAACATTCCATCAAAAGAACCCTAATGAGGTCCAGTGCTTTGGAAAGAGTACAGAGGAGCAAGCTGGACGTGGCTGATTGGAGGGACCCAGGCCACATTCTAAAAGGAGATCGCAGCGATGGAAAATGTGCCCTTTTCCCTCTTTTAAGGTCTCCCAGCTCCTTGATCCGGGCCACCCCCATCCCCTCAAGATCTTTCAACATAAAGCCAGATTTCGGTCTGCACTTCTTAGCTTGAGTTGACCTCCTTCAAAAGCAAAATTGACCTGTTCCCAACGTCTGTTACTCGGGAACTTTCTCTAGGATAACAGTTAAGAGTAGACAACTAGGTTATTCCTCCAAAAGAGCACATTCATACTGTACTGAGAGACCCCCGTCTTCACCCCTGTGTCTTTCCTTGATTCTCACACCTCCACACTCACAACACTCCTGACACCATGTGTGGCGGAGTTTGCCCTGCATCAGGCAACTCTGAGACACCAGCTGGGTGTCCTAGAATTTCACTCAGTTGTGACACTATCTACCTGGAGGTAGCATCAAATCCCACAGGTTAAGGGCTCAGTCCCACCTGGGATGCCAGTTGCAAGGAACAGGTCCCCAGGTCACCTGCAACTTCTGTCTGACTTGGCTACAAGTCAGAGATTCCCACAACCCCCTCCTCAGGTTCTATTAATTTGCCAGGGTAGCTCACAGAACTCAAGGAACACAACTTACATTTACAGTTTATTAAAGGATAGAGTAATACAGAAGAACAGCCACAAGAGGAGATACACAGGGCAGGCCTGGGAAGGTCCCGAGCACAGGCACTCCTGTCCCTGTGGAGTTGGGGTGTGTCACCCTCCTGGTACGGGGATGTGTTCATCAACCTGGAAACTCCTGGACCCCCCATACCAATGGGATTTTACGGAGCCCTCATCACATGGGAAATCAATATGCTCTCCCTCTCCAGTTTCTCTCCACTCTGGGGAATGGGGGTGGGGCGAAAATTCCAAGCCTCTAATCATGGTTTGGTCTTTCTGGTGACCAGCCGCCTTTCAGGAGTCCACCCAGAATCGCCTCCTTGGAACAAAGGACTCTCCTATCACCCAGGAAATCCCAAGGGATTTAGGAGCTCAGTGTCAGGAACTGGGGCCAAAGACCAAATGTTAGAACAAAAGATGCTCCTGGTGGTCTTATCACTTAGGAAATTACAAGGGTTTTTAAAGCTCCATCCCAGGAATCAGGGGCAGAAACCGAAATATATATTTTCTATTATCTCACACAATATCTTCAACATGAAGAACAGAAGCTCAGATCCTCTCAGAGAACTGAGCTGAAGTTAATATTGGTGCAAGCAGGACTGTTGTGTACAGTTGTATATGTTGCACACTGCACAACGTAAATTGAGTGGTGCCCCCTAGAGTTGTGTGGAGACTCTGTCCCAAGCAACCTTTCAGTTGTCCCTCGAGTGACATGGTATCGGTGCCTCCATGTAGCCTTGGACTCGCCATAAAAAGAGTACGTGTTTTGCTTTCCTAGCAGGGATGTTAGATGCCAACTCACTGATCTCCACTCCCTTTGTCATTGTGCAATTGAGCTGGCTGGCTTTTAGAGTTCAGAATCAACATCTTCTCTATGCAATATTCATGGGAGGGAGAAGAGACTTTTATATTACCTTTTATCTCACAGTTTCAATGATATACTTCACACATCAGTTTTAAACCAATGTGTCTCAAGTAGTATGAACTGTGGGTAGTAGGCAGGGGATGAGGTCTCTGAGTTCAGGAGAGGTTTATCAGAATTCTATGTGGGATGGGGAATTATGTGTAATTGCAAAAAGCTATAAAATAGCGTTTTATATTACAGAGAAATGATTTCTGGTAACATTATCTGAAGAAAACAAAGGTTGACAAAATCTCCCCTGGGCTGACAGGCAGGTGACTCTCAGGCAGGTGGGATGTACTCCTTCAGGGAACATATTGGATCCCTTATGGAAGGAAAGGGACATTCCTTTTTTTTTTTTTTTTAAAAAAAAAAGCAAAATGGATCATGGGTTACAACAGGAACACTCCGTAAACTACCACATATAGGTTAACCTCTAGTCTGACTAGAGGTCATATATACAAACATGCTGAGGTTCTATCAGAACACAATAATAAAAGCAGGCTTGCAATCTGACAGACCCTTGGCTCTACCATCCTTTAGCTGTGTGACCTTGGACAAATTATTTAACCTCTCTGAGCCTCCGTTTTATCATCGTAAACTGGGGCTACTTACCAGTCATTATCTCACAGGAAAAACCCTATGAAAAAATAATGCACATAAAAAAGCAAGCCCCAGAAAGCCCTCACTAGATGGTAGCTGTTATTACTATAACCATCCTGAACATTTTAAAACAACTTTTGATTTCATAACTGTTACCCAAACTGTTCCCTTTCTTAGAGAAATCAGAGATCCTGAATCTGTCTGTATGTGTTTAAATATTTTAGTGTGAAATGCAAGTGACATTTGCCTATATCCACCGTGAGAAAAAAGTCACCAGTGGCTTAGCCTACCACCAAACTAGCCACGAGAGACAAGTAAGAATGTCTGTGCTTCCAGGAAGCCCTCGTGATTTTTGGAGGCATGCCTCCCAGAGAGAGGAATTCCTGGGGGCCCTGGAGCAGGGGAAAATCACGGAGCGGAAGATCTAGCGGGGTGCAGTTACCTCCATACTCAGGGCTGATGCTTGCTTGCAGGACACAGCTCCGGATTATTTTCCAAATCCAGATAAAAGAGAGAGCGAGACCAAGCCAGCTCAGGCTCTGTCTCTTTGACTCTCCACGCCCACCCAGATTCAAAGACAGCCAAAAATCTGGGTGTTTTGGCCCTGTATAGATAAAATCCTCATTCTTTTAAATTGAATATTTTCACATTTTTATTTGGATGTTTGACAGCGTGTATTTATGTACTTATGTATGCCCTACCTACCTCCCCCGAGGGTTCAAGATGGCAACATCACAAAGACAGCCTTAGGTTATAATTTGCTCTAAAAACCTTCCAACACAAGCCTGACAAAAACAGTGTCTGAAGAGGAGTTCCGGGCCTATGTAAGCATAACACCATTAATTTCTGTAGTAAATGGAAATAATAAAAAACATATTAGGCATAAAATCGAATCCGCAAATGTATCTTAAAATGCCAGTATGAACACAATCATTTTAACCAGATGAGAACGCTCTTCATTACTCTAAAATTAATCCACAGACCCATCTGCATTATTCTTTATGTCTGACACCAACACAGTTTCAAAGGCAAGCTTCCTGAAACTAAGGTTATGCCCATACAACTCTGATCAAATGTGATGAGAACAAAAATTCAGTAGGCCCTTAAGTGAGAAAAGAAAGAACACGCTAGGGAATTCCCTGGCGGTCCAGTTGCTGGGACTCAGTGCTTTCACTGCCAGGGCCCAGGGTCCAATCCCTGGTTGGGGAACTAAGATCCTGCAAGCTGTGCGGCACAGCCAAAAGAAAAACAAAGAAAGAACATACTTTATGCCACGTCAGGATGACGGCTTCATTTCTTCACACCAATCATATGATCCAGCCGTGAACGGAAATCACCAAATAATAAATAGCAACCACGAGAGTGACAGCTACCATCCCCTGTGCCGTTTCTGGCCGCCAGTTATATTTCACTTTAAATACACAAAAGAAAATGTTGCTGAGTGAGGGCCTGCCCCCAGTTTGGGTTCAGTACTTTACATCATTAGATCTTCATTGTCATCATGATATTTTATTAATAATAAATTAAAAATAAGGAAGGGGGTTCGTTTATAAATTATACAAGCATTCAATTCCGGCCTATAGTCTAAGCAGCGCTTTGCAAAGAATGCATTTTCTCAGGCCAATAGATAGAAACAGTCCCCGGGGTGGAGTGCGGATTTACACACGTGGCGGCTTCACCAAGAGTCCATTAGGCTCCGTCCAGGCTCACGTACGTGTAGCTGCCTTCGGAGGACACGTCTCACTACATGCCAGACACAAGATGGCCTCCTTGGGCTTCACTGTAAGCCCGTGAGGAAGGCGTTAGTTAGTGTGTTTGCTTTCCAGTGGGAGGAACCGGGGCCCAGAGACCTCAGGCCACAAGTAGGAGAACACAGTCCTGTCTGCTGGGCCCCCAGAACCTTCACGCTGTCCACCCTGTCTCCACACTCTTTTCCAATCTTTAATTCTTATTCTCACGTCACAAGACTTCTTACCTTCAGTACGAAGAGTATTAGTGGAATAAAGCTCATTGTCAAACGTTATCATTTTCCTTATTCGTCTTGTGAATAAAACAAAAACACTAAAATTATGGGCTTGCTGTTCAACCCCCTGGCACACAGACCTGGGGGTATGGCCACACTTGAAGGAGGTCAATCCAGTCAGTACCCAAAAGAATCAGGAGGAGAATCTGACAAGCGCCATGCTGACTCTCGGTGACCAGTATGCAAACTTCCTTTTCATTCACAGCACAGGCCGCATTTGGTTTCCCAGAGAGATTGTCAGTTAATTGAGAACAAGCACAGTACCCTACACTGTAATTCTCCCCACAGAGGCTAAAACATGCAGCATAGCCCTATGCTTTGATATGGTGAGTATATCACATGATGTGTGTTCAATAAATAAAACTTGCTTGCGTCAAGGCGGTGCCTGTCCATCCCGCGCCAGTCCAGCCCTCGGGAAATGCTGAGGAGACGACAACAGATATAAGCCTCACAGGTACTTGAATTTAACCTCCACAACTCTTCAGACGCTCACAGTCATCACCAAACCCAGCCTTTTTAATAACCACTTAGAACTTCTTCAGCGCTAAACCACTTCCTAATCTTTTTTTTTTTTTTTTGAGGTACGCGGGCCTCTCACTGTTGTGGCCTCTCCCGTTTTTAGTAAAAATAACCCAAAAGCAATGGCAAATCTGCCATCTTTCACTCTGTGTGGTCCAGGGTTTTTCTCAAACGATTCTAGAATTCAGCTTTCAGACTTTTTTCCTGCCTGGAGAGCACGAGGTCTTTAACACTGAGAGTGAGCATCCTGGCAACTTTGAGTCCTCTTTCTCTCGTGTCTGACGAGCCAGGCTTGCCTCTGAAGCAGAGGGTAAGATGTGAGCCAGGGGCTGCTGTACGAACGAGGAAGGGGCTCTTGGTTCCTCTCACATGGGCTGACGTGTGCTATTAGGTGTGGTAATGTGCACTTGTTTCCCATCCAAGGAATACAGACTTTTTTCAAGCATTTGACTTTTCTATGGATTTTTCTTTGAGAATCTTGAAAAGACAATGCCAAGCTGCTGCTAAACTGTGGGAACATGCAGATCATCCAGTACAAACATGTGCCATTTCCTTCCTGCCATTTTCTCACCCTTCTAAAGAATAGCAGGTTTTTTCATTGCTGTTTTTAACAGGATCAAAAGGGTTACCCCGCAGTACCATTGATGGAGGCCTCCCAGCCGAAAGCTTATAGTAACCACCATTCTTACAGGCCATATCCTGCCATTGATTTTTACATAGAACTCCCCATTGATTGCAATAGGGAGTTTTTCCCTTAGATCGATGGCAGGATATAGCTAGTGACATTAAAGCATAGATAAAAGACCCTTGAGTTAACTGTCAACAGAACGAAAATTTAGATGTAAACTCATTTAACAAAAATTGGCTTTCAAAGTGTTCGTCAGAAAAGAAAGCATTTCAAAATGCCTTCCCCCCGCCCGCCCCTTAAGTTCAATGTAAATAAGATTTCTTATTACCAAATCATGATTTCCTTAGATGTGTCTTTTTGCTTTTCATGTTTATCAAAATCCCATTCTCATTAGTACTTCTAATAGATTTAAAAAAATTTTTTAAAGAAATGTGGGGTTTTCCCTCAAACAGTATAATATCTAGTGGGGAAGAAAGATGGGTACATATATAACTCTAGAACAAAGTGGGAGGAAAAAAGAAAGAGAGTAGACAAGGGAGAGAGTGTTTCAAATTTGACAACCATTTTGCACTGGGGAGAGTGCTAAGTACTAGGGGTCTGCCTCATGGAGGAAAAGTCATCAAGACCTGTGATCATTTATAGATGTGGATTTTAACACTGGTTCACCACGTAGGACAGGCATGGAAACGTGATTTCAAATTTGCTGACAAACTTATGGTTTCCAGTCCAACCTGTAAACAGCTTGGAAGATGCCACCCCATCCTAACAACAAATAAAAGGTTAACAAACTGAAAATCAACAGCTCTTCTTAGAGCCAGCAGAGAAGTGAGGTCACAGGACAAACTGTCGCCTTCCAAATTAGAGATACTAAGAGGCAAATACAGAAAATCACGACTTACTGGAGAGAAACCCACAAGCCACAACCCTCCTGGGAACCAGTGCCGGGCAGGAAAACCTCAACTGTAATGGACTGGACTTGAACTGAATTGCTGGAGCCTCAGTGTGGACAAGTCTGAGAGTTAAAAAATCCAGGGAGGGGACTTCCCTGGTGGTGCAGTTGTTAAGAATCTGCCTGCCAGTGCAGGGGACACAGGTTCGAGCCCTGGTCTGGGAAGATCCCACAGGCCGTGGAGCAATGAAGCCCATGCACCACAGCTAATAAGCCCGCTTGCCACAACTACTGAAGCCTGTGAGCCTAGAGCCTGTGCTCTGCACAAGAGAAGCCACCGCAATGAGAAGCCTGTGCACCTCAATGAAGAGTAGCCCCCGCTCGCTGCAACTGGAGAAAGCCCGCGTGCAGCAATGAAGACCCAACGCAGCCAAAAATAAATAAATAAAATTAAAAAAAAAACCTCCAGGGAGGCCCAGTCATGGGGGGGGCGTGGGGGGGCATGGGGGGTAAGGGGGTGTGGGGGAGTAGGGGGTGGAGGTATGGGGAGCATGAGGGGAGGGGGCATGGGGGGAGGGGTGGGGGCGTAGGGGAGGGGGGAGGGGGAGGGGAGAGGGCGCTCCCACACTTTGATGAGTTTTGCCTCCTAGAGCTCTATCTGGTTCTCATAGTGAAGATCATAGAAAAGTCCCTGAGTGCTTCAGCCAGGGAGGGAAGAAGAAGCATCGTGAAATATCCCTGACACTCCATTCTATTAACCAGGGCTGCCCTCAGGAGAGACTAGTTAACCTGAACCTCATCTGCTGAGGTTTCATCAGACCTCACGGACCAGGGGGAGTGGAAATACCCAACTCCAGCCCCCTATCCTATCCCATCTAAGGGACAGAAGGTAGAGCCAAGAAGCATGTGTGAAGTTCACCGTCCAGAGTCGTAGGCTCACCAAGACTGAGACCTCATCCTGGGACCGCAGCACATTCCTCACCAGCCACACCCAACCTCACCATCACAGCACTAAAGGCCTCCTTACAGCAGTGCCTTCTACCCAGCTCAGCATGTCCACCATCAAGGAAAAAATTACAAATTTGCTGCCAAATTTGTGAACGTAACCATATAAAATTGTCTTGAAGCTTTCATCAGTCTGAACAACTTAGGTTAGCGCCAGGAACTCTGAAACAGTTTTCTAATTAGTGGGGGGAATCAGGTGGAGTTGATTCATGTATATTTGAAATTGACATTAATCTCATTCAAACATGTTTAATGAATAATCATTAAAATTTGATATAAGTAGACTTCACAAATCTATTCCATTTTTAACAGAGGAATTGTGTGGGTAAAATGAAGCACAATAGAGCTTTGCTCCCTGGACATAACACCACCTGACTGACAGATTAAAAAGATTCTGTCAGCCTCATGGTTCAAAATACGTTTTTAGTTTTAGGTGGTTTCTTTATTTTTCCCCATGTTCATACACCCACGTAATGAATCTCAGATTTTACACAAAATAAGTTGCTTACATTGACATCCTGGAAGTGAAATCTTAAATTTGAGGAAATGGCTATGAACACTGGCAAACTTACAGTTAGTACGTCTCAGACATTAAAAGATGCCGATTTCCCCCAATTCCTTCTGTGCCAGATAAAATCATTACACAAGATTAGAAACCCAGAGGGTGGGAATTGCTTCCCTACCTGAAAAGTGACCTGAGTGGACGTCTGGCTTCCCACCTCCTCCTTGAGACAGTTCGATTCCTCTCTCCTTCTCTCTGGGGCAGAGATGCTCTCCAGCCATACCCAGAAGCTGTCCCAGCTTCTTTCTAGCCCAGCAGACAGGGGTTCTCAGAACATAAATTAAGCACTTCTACTAGTTAAGCACCTGGATGCATAAGAGATTTACTAGGGGGGCTGGGGGTAGGGATGGCAGCGTTTGTCTTTCCGTAGCGTTGTTTGTATTCACTCTCAGCTCTTCACTTTTGTATGCACACACAAGTGCACACACACTCACTGGAAACTAGGAAGGGTTCTCTGGAGTTTTGCAGGCTGTCCGGAGTCGGCCTGCGGGCATTGCTTATAGCCATGAACATCATCAGAGCTGTCCAACGTATCTTCCTGGATTTTCTTCTGAGCACAGAGTAGGATTGCAATTCCTCGCCCTCCTAGCCAGGAGTGGGCCTGGGATCAGCTCTGGCAGGAAAGGCAATGGGGTGATACACCTCCCTTCAAGGGGGAGCTTGAAAAGCCAGTACGTGACTCGCATTCTTTTTCCTCAAGTTGTCACACTGGCTACTCTTTTAGCTGGCATTGTTCTATCAGACTGGGTCCTAGAGATGGCTACAAGGCAGGAGACAGACGAGTGCATGGACAGAAAATATACCCTATTTTTTCACACTACTGAGATTTAAAGGGTGTTCTTCACCCTAGCTTAACCTCGCCTCTATGGCTGAGATACTAACCTTGAAAATCCCCCAGACTTCTGAGAAACTCTTGTGTTTACGCGGCCTGTCTTCGAGCAGAGTCCTAGAGATCAGCACTTTCTCTGTGTGCCTTCTCTGAGCGCCGATGGAAGCCCGTCCTGCTAAGGCCAGCACAGACGCCTGCTGGTTTCCGTATCTGCCACGTGCTTTGCAAAAGCTCCCAAAGCTCTTGACATCAGATCTGGGCTGTGCGTTTCTGCAAAGACAAAAGGTCACTTTAAGAGTCCAAGCCTTTTGCTTTTGAAGCGAACTCTTGGTCCTTACCCCTTTCCTACCTGAACTCACTCTCTCATAAATTCAAACAAGATAACTAGCCCATCAGACATTAATAAAGACATAAGGCCGCCGACCCATTTTGGGAAATACGCACTTAGTCATCCATTTCTCCACCTAACTATTCATCTGCCCCCACTTCCAGGAATTATTTCTGTCGAGAACAGCAGTTATCCGTCCTCCAGCTCCCAGTCTTCCTTGGCTCAGCCGTCTCTCAACCCATAATAAGGCAATTTGAAACACAAACCAACTCAGGGAAGTGGCCCGTCTCTGAGCACGTGTGTTGCTGCCTTGGGCTCTTCCACGAGCCCCTCTGCTGGGACTGCCCAGTCAGCACCCTCAGCTGCCGCCCTGGGATTCTCACCTTCCACCCGCACACAAACAATAAGGACCGAATCTCCAATTGCAGCTTTCTGCAAACTTTAGATTCATTAGCCTGAAGTTTAAAAAAAAAAAAAAAATTCAGTTGATAATATCAGAACTTACTCTCTCCCACAGGCCTAAAAGAAAAGAAACTTAAGCGGAAACAAATACAGTGACACTGAAATATTCAAATATGGGATTTACATGACAACGGGGGAATAAATTCCATTTTTCACCATTCTACCTGCAAATGATTACAGAGCAGTAGAATCGTTGGTACAGCAAAAGCAAGTCATATTGAGATTAAACCTAGAAGTTCAAAAGATTGATGGAAGTCTTTTGCTCGTTTCCAGAACAAAGGCAGCAAGAGACACCTGACTACACCCTGGATAACTAGGCTTTCTTTCCAACCTTCATCACCGAGCTTTTCTTCTCATGTCAAAGTCCTCTCTGCTGAGACAATCCGTAATGTGGGTTCGATTATGCCCCGTTGTCCTGAAGACATTTGTGTTTAGAAAAAGTGAGGCCTCTCTGGGTTAGGTGGCCCTTTTTTACGCTTCCCCAGTAGTCCCTGCATCCGGCTCGTGTGTGCTGTTCACGCTGCAGGGGGCCCATCTGACACCCTTATCTGACGGTGCATTCCTTCAGGGAGGGACCACCTCTGATTTCACTGCTGCATCCTTGGCAGTGAGCATCACGCCTGGCACAGAGCAGACACGTGCTGAATATTGAATGTCGAGGGCTTTTTAATGATGCCACTTTTGAGTATCCCAGACTCTCCGCTTCCAGGATAGGAGTCAGGACAGAGCCAGGGTCCAGGACAGCAGTAAGGGGACGGCCGAGTTCCCTTCACGAGCTCTTCTCCCAGGAAGGAGCAGGTCAGGCCTGAGAAGGAGAATTCTCCTGGCTCAGGCTTCTCACTACTTAGGGGACCGTCAGGCCAAGTTATTGCGGGGAGGGTGGGACCTTCTGCCTTCTCCAGGCACATTGCCTTCCCACCACCTCAATGTGTTCATCAGCTTGTAGGGGTTGCATGGGGGCTTTACTATGCAGGCACAGCCCATTAAATCATTGCCCACTGGTGATTAACTCCTCACCAGCCCTCTCCCCTCCCCAGTTGGCGGTTGGGGCTAAAGGTGTCAGCCCTCTAGTCATGCCTTGGTCCCAACCACAAGCCATCTCGACAGCACACAAAATATACTCTTCCTCTTAAAGGTGAGCAGGACCCCGCAGGGCTCTCCAGGTACTAAAGCCCCTCCATGTCCCCTGTTTCTTGTTTGTAGAAAAAGGCTCTAGTCTCCCAGGCCTTTCCTGAGCTCCAAAGAGCAGACTCAAGCAGTTACTAATTAGGGAAGTGGGGGAGCAGAAACAAAGGAAAAGCAGTAACGCAAGAAAAGTAGTGACAACTTAAACCATAGCTCAGTGATAAAACAGAGCCCTAGTTACTCCTCAAGGGATGTACACAAGAATCTGACATGTATCTTTGAGTTGTTCTGCAAGAACTAATATCTCCTCCCACTCACAGGTGAAGGATGGTGACTACCTGCTGACCACAAGCACAGAGGAGATCCCAGACTGGCTGGAACCAGAAGGTTGATGATTAAGATTCCTGAAACATCACCCTGTCACCTCACCACCAACCAATCAGAAGAAAGTCCATGAACTGCAACCCCAAATGTTGCCTTTAAAAACCCTTCCCTGAAAGCCATGGGGAAGTTTGGGTCTTTTGCACACAAGCTGCTTGTTCTCTTTGCTGGGTCCTGCAATAAACACTACACTTTTCTTCGTCCAAACTGGGTGTCAGTAGATTGGTTTTGTGGGCAAGTGGACCCAAGTTCGGTTCAGTTGCACTCTGGAGATGCCAAAGATTTCAGGAATTATGACGGGAACGAGGGACACTCTTTTCTCCCTGACCCTGAACACTAATGCAATGACATCACTGTTTACTTTTGAACCCATTTTTCCATCTATTGTCTGTCTTTCCTACTAGAATGAAAGCTCATTAAGGTGCAGGACTCAATCTCAGGACTCAGATGTACTCAACAGACACCTGCTAGGTGAGGGAGTGAGTGAGTGAAAAAGCCTGAGGGTCACAGGTACACAACTGCTCAGAGCCACAGACCTGGGTGTTTGGACTCTTCCTTCCAGGCTCTGCCTCTAACACCAGGAGGTCTGCAAACAGGAGTTCCAAGTCTCTTCCTCTGCAATCCAAGGAAACCGAAAGCCCTTTTTGAGAGCTGTGTTAGTTTGCTAGGACTGCCATAAAACAAAGTACCAAAACTCAGCGATCTAAAACAACAGAAACTTATTCTCTCACTTTCTGGAGCGTAAACGGCTGAAATCAAGTTGTCAACAGCACCGTGCTCCCTCTGAAGGCTCTAGAAAAGAATCTTTCCTAGACTCTTCCTGGCAGCGTCAGCATCCTCAGTGCTCCCTGGCTTCTACCTGCATCACTCCAATCTCTTCTCCATCTTCACGTGGCCTTCTCCCCTGTGTATGTCTGTGTGTCTCTTCTTTTCTTCTTATGAGGACACCAGTCATTGGATTAGAGCCCATGCCATCAATCCAATATGACCAGGATAATCTCATCTTAACGTGATTACATCTATAAATGTATCTAGTTCCAAATAAGGTTCCATTCACAAGTACTGGGGTTAGAACTTCAACATCTCTTATGGGGGAAGAAATTCAAAGCCCAAAGCATTGATTAGATTAGTCACGTGGTGCACATGGGAACTACTTTAAGAATCAACCAGTCCTTCCATCTTGGTCTTGAATTCAGGCTACACAGTGTCTCCCGGGACACAGACAAAGGAGTCTCCATGTGGCATCTTTTTATCAAGAAGCTCATCAATCTCAAACACATGGAATTTTGGAAGAAACTGCAGTAGAGAGTTTCTGAAATCTTTATTAAGTGTCAGGGAAGAGGATAAACGGAATACAAAGCAAGTATTTAGGTGACAGACATTAGTAAGGAAGGGGAACCATCCTAGTGTTTCTAAGAAGACTGGGATTTTGGAATGGAGATAGGTCCAAACTTTTAATAGAAAAGTGAACAAGTTTAGTCTTAGCAGTGAAAATATATTTACCAAGTGCACAAATTTCTGAAGAAGAAACGTGAGAATTGACCCCAGAAGCCCGGATTCAAATGGCTTTTCTCTACACAAAAAAACTAAAACTGCTTCCCAGTAATGCCCAAACTACCAGATGGTAGTGGACAAATTCCATGAACAGATATTTGTGCTATATAATCCCAACTGTCCAACTGCCAGGTGGTTGTCGTGGTCAGAAGTACAGACCTGTTTCCCTTCCCCGCCCTGACTGCCGTAGGAGGGGCATGGGAACGTCACTAAGAGGACTGCTCAATTACCAGGAGAATTGTGAGTCTGTGGAAAAGTCAAACGCAGCAGAGGGCGTGGAGTCCGTGATTGCCAAACGGGAGTGTATTCCGCTCCTGAGCTGACTGACAGCTTGATTTGAGCTCAGGAGAAGCAGTTACTGAAGGAGGACACACCATCTCTCTCTGCGATTCATAGCGCGAGAAGACCTTAAGAGAAGGGCATTTCATTCGGTTCAATACTGCACTCTCCCCAGATAAAGCACACTTCCACATGAAGGAATGCAGGCCTAATTTTTGCAAATAGACAAGCAGTGGCTGACTACAATAGTATAAAATGGATCTCTGCAAAATTGTGGGAGACAATCTATTGTGCTCCTTCCAAATCTAAAAATTGTATAACTTTGGAGATTTATTTCAGTCCCAGAAGATTTCAGATACACAGATATTTCACGTTCAGTGAAAGAGAGATCAGAAAAGAGTAACATTAGAAATGATACAGAAGGAATTTAATCATGGACCCAGCACACAAAATGATCAGCTGAGACTCCACTTGGAAGCAAGCGTCTAAGGAAATCAGGAGTGGTTGTTTCATCTTCAGAGGCTGATCTGTGTGAACAGGAAGGACCAGCGCCATGGAGCCATTTAGAGAGAGGCCATAGGACAGGCTATCAGAAAAATCAAGTCATCCTCCACCTGAAAGAGCCTTGAGAAGCTGTACTTTCTTCAGTAATTTATATTTTGTAATGCTGGTTCTAAAATTGAGGACAAGGGTGCTAGGTGGGGTGGAGAGAGCATTTTGGAATTAACCTGGGAGTCTTTCTAAATTACATGTCCTTTCACATAACTGACGAAAAATGTTTTCTTTCGTTCTCTAATCGAAGAAATAAAAAAATTAGACAACAGGGAAATATTCCCTTCCTTCTCAAATTTTTCAAGGATTATTGACAAAGATATAGGCAGCATAAATCAGTGCACACTATTTTGGACTCCAGTTTGGCAATATATCAAGAACTTTGAAACGTTCTTTTTCTTTGACCAAATAATTCCATTTTATGGAGTTTGTCCCAACAAAATAGTTTGAAATATGAACCCTGGTTTAGCTATTCATCTTATCATTACTTGTAATGATGATAATTATATACTCCATATGCCAAATAAATGGAGCAACATGTAAAAAAATAATTAAATTAAAAGTAAAAAATAAATTACATGGACTTTGGGAGAGTCTGAGGGGAGGCTGGTGGGAGAGGGGTGATCAGGCAGGAGTGTGTTTGAAAAGGTTCCTCAGGTGACTCTAATAGTCTTACTTGTTTCAGAATCATTTTTACAGAAAATAGAATAAAAAGAATTTTCCTTCATTTCAATCTATTTTGTTAATGATTTTTCCTCCAAAGTTTGCTTCACTTCTCACATGGCCATACTTTCCTTCTGCAGAGTAGGCTGTTAAGGAAATCGCTGTAACAATTTACTCAGTAGAACTGTCTTAGCCAAGTCTAAAAGGTTCTCTTTTTTCCTCAATTTCAAAAACTCTATTAATTTGCGGTGATAAAAATCTTTCTCATCTTGAGAGTTCAGTGAAAAAAAAAATTCAAGAAATATATGATTGCCAAAAACTGTGGAAAATTCCCTTTTGTGTTGCTGCACAAGTAGGAATTTACCCCAACCAGACCTCCCATGCTTAGGGACTTTCCTCAAACCCCTTGACTTTTTAAGATTATGAAACATGCTCTGGGTACAGCCCTCTCAGAGTCCACACCCTCCCACTCCAGGAAGAGACAGAACATCTGTTCTTCAGCTCTCCGGGAAAGTATATTTAATTACTGGATGCTTTCCTTTTCAAAATGGTGCTGGCTTTTTTCTTCCCTCCTTTTGTTTTAAGCCTCTGGGGCACAAACAAAACAAAATAATCCCTTCGATGTTTAAATCAGATAATAGCATGTGCATCAACGAAAATAACAGCTAACAGCATAAAATCGGGTCTTCTAGACCTGCAGAGAATCAAGAGTCAGGATCAGGCATTGCTCCTCTCAGCATCCATGAAATACATTTACCTCAGGAGACTTCTAGAAGCAAGGGTGTGCTGAAAACAGGACAGTGTGGAAGCAAAGGAAGATGATGGGATTTTGCAAATTTGAGGAACCCACAACGTTCAGCTTGGGTGTCTCAATCCTGGCACGATCTATCAGAAAATTGCACACGTGCATGTGCACACGTGCGTGTGTGTGAGAGAGAGAGTGAGAGAGAGAGAAGAGATACACTGGAAGAGATGCAAGCAAACCAAGCACGTGAGTCTTCTTCCTGAGAAAATGACATCTTCCACATCATGGTACGAAAGACTGAAAAAATGAGAAGCAGGGATTTCACTGGATTCAACCTTTAAAAAAAAAAAAAGTTTAAGTAAGTGTGATCCTGGCATCATTCACATTTAAACACCAACCAGGGACCAATATTGCCAGCCTTTGTAAGAATTTTGTTATTCCAGATATGTAATTTTCCTACGGTCTTATTTTTTTTAAGTCCTGTTTTTCTAAAAACCAGCAAAAGCTAGCTACAAAGAAGTTTGCTTTCGTTTTAGCAAGAGCAGAAGAGGAATAATGGAAACACTCTCCAATTTCAATTCCGTTCAATGGTGATTTTTTGAACCGCTTCTAAGCCAGAGTCCCTGCCCTCATGAAGTGGACATTTATCGGAGAGATACGCAAGCAAAGACACAGTCGTTCCGTTGGGAGGGGCAGATCAGGGAAGATTCCCAGAGAAGTGATGTTCACACATGGTTCCCAAGCTCTCAGAATTTCCAGGGGAGCCTTTGACACTACGCGTGCCTGGATCTCTCTCTCTCTCTCTCTCTCTCTCTCTCTCCCCGGATCTTTGAAATCAGCATCTCTAAGAGAGGATTGTCTGTTCAAGTTTTCCCCAGGAAAAATGGAAGCAGTAGTCTGACCCTGGGTTCCAAGAGGAGAAGAACGATGAAGAACATCTAGGAGGCTGGAGGTGAGATGAGCACGGTGGAGGGAGAACTGAGAACCGGATGGGCGTGCTTGGCACTTAGGGAGCAACGCGGGCTTCGCTGGCTGATCAAACTGGAGGACGGAGACAGCCAGATCAGGAAGGGTTTTGTGTATACTGTACTGTCTGGGCGGGTGGACTTCACCCCGGGGACAATACATGGATGAATGGGAGCACAGGAGACGGGGGCGGGGGTCTGGGGACTGCGGGAGTAAAGCTGAGAGATGTCAGGAGCCATACCAGATCCACGCCCCTATCAGCAGCTCGAAGCAACCAAGAACCACTTCCGCTGCCTCTGTTGCACTGTTTATCCCCCAGCTCTTCCCTCCCGTCTACACCCCACACGATTCACCAGTGGGGAAAAGAGATGAGATGGAAACATCCATGTGGTTTAGGATCGACTGGTCCACCTCCCCTTTCTCATGTGCACGAACAGAAATGCACACAGCTTCACCCAAGGAGAACGGATGCCGCCCTCCATCATTTCCACCAAACCTCTCTAGGCTGCCCGGTGTGACTTCTTTCTCTACTTAAGGCTACTTAAGAGGCTCCTTTTAGCTGACCTCACTTGTAAATACATATCATGGTTGGTTTGAGTCTCTCCCTCTGACGCTGGTGATTGGCTCTAAAACCCGCCATAAGATGATACACATCCTGTCCTCCTGGTCACATGACCAGGTTCTCAGGGTGCGAATCTCCTCCCTGGTTTCATTAGAGAGTAGTGATGTCTGTCGTAAGCATGTGAGTGGACGCAGCAAGGAGGAACGGCTCTATCACAGAGGTCGGGTTGGTCCAGTCTTTGTCTTCAAGTGAGAGCCGGCCTGACCTGTCCCCACAGGTGCATCAGTCAGCTTAACTGGCAAAACTGGAAATCAGGAGCAGACGTCAGTGGGAAGATTTAATGAAAACATTTAGTGGTAACAGGTCAAGAGGTGGATCTTTTAAAACCACACATTCTTCCCCCAGCCTCTGTTTACGTAAATATACTTGTGCTAATAAGAAGGGAGGTTTCCCTAAGCAGAGGAAATGAGAGATGAGAGGAAAATAACCCCTCAACAATAGAGATTTTTATCTTTATCAGTAACCACATAGAAAATAAACTGTACTGGGGAGGATTAGGGCATCCCTCCTTCATCCATCCGGTGGGTCTGTAAACAGCACTGTTGTTGAAAGCATCACCCAGTGTGGAGAATCTCAGCTTAATGTAACTGCAGACATTTTCCAACAGGCCACTGCCTTGTCCACACGGCTGCCCACAGCTGTTTCGACGTTCTCGACTTTAATAAGCCTTCATACGTTGCTGTGGGGAAAGCTGGGGGGCAAAGATGAAGAGGAGTTGCCAGAGAATGACTGACCCCAAACTTTGTTTTCTACTCTGAGTCTGACCCAGACAAATGATTTGAACCCCAAATCAAAAGAAAATCCAGAAATCTCCATCTCCCCTACTCAGAAATTATTTCTCTTAAAGCGCTGTCCGTATGTTAGAAAGAATATTCAGAGGTTGAAACTATCTAATAAAAGTCATTATCAAGATCTAGAAATTAATTTTGGTGAAAGGAAGATTTAACACAACAAATGATTTTGCAGAGTATGTAGAAGTGTCTCTGCATTAGATTCTTGTTTGGGAAAGAAAAATAAAATCCTTAAAAATGAATTGAGTTACCATTCTAATGCTGTGGTTTACTATGCTGAATGAAGCCAAGATCCAGATTAAAAGGAAAGCAATTTAAAACACAAATCTAAAAGATGAGCTCATAACTGAACTTTAAAAAAAGAGAAAACCTTTCACAATAGAGGCATCCCAGTTTTGAGCTATTCTTCCCAGGAGAGGGAAAGAAAAATAGAGCAATAAACAGAAACAGAGAGATACCGGGGGGAGAGGGAAGCCAGAATATTCCGTTTTCCATGGACAGGTAGCTCGTCTGTGTCTCACACCCTACCTGAACCCAAATGCTGAATGTATAAGTGAGACAGAATAATAGCCCTTTCCTTGGGTGTTTGACATAGTCTAAAGCTGTGACTGTGGATTCAGAAACATCTGTCTTCTGCATCCATCATCTGTCTGGTCTACCTTAGACTACAGTCTTGGGTGGAACTAAGAGCTCTAGTCATGCGAGATGATGCCTCCAGGGGAAGGAGGTGAGAACACAGAAATATTAAGACACCATCAGAGAAACGATTCAAAAGCCAGCAGCTGACACTGTTTGGTCTCATCGACATACAGAGACTGCATAATCTTAAAAGTGAACTATGAAAGAAGTTAAGGGCTTGCTTAAGGCAAATGTTGGCAAGTATCACAACCAGACCGCTTAGGCTACTTCTAAGATTCCCGTGGACGTGAGTTTGTGGTCGAGAAGGCAAGAGGATTCCTCAGGACCCAGAGTTCAGCTTTTCCTAGTCTGGTGTCAAACCCAAGCAGGGCATGAAAACTGATTTTTATAGAGTCCAAGGCACTGACAGTATATAAAGTTTTATAATCTGATTTCGACAACACGGTCCTTGCTGTGTAAATTCTCATTCTGCTGAGAATGCAGAATGGAAGACACTGAATGTGAGGGGAAAGTCTAGACCTGCTCAGGGACAAGGGGTTAAAAAGTTGATACGGGTAATTACTTAGGCAGTAAGCCTAAAAAATTCAATATCAAAATCAGGGCTGGTTCGAAAGAGATAACCCAGGGCGCTAGGGAGGCCAGAGGGGCAGGTGAGTGGCAACTGCCTCGCCTCCAACATTTCAGTGCTGTGGGATCTTGCTAAGTTTTCTTATGAAATCAAAGAAAGGACAGATTTCTATGAGCTGCCCCCTCATGCTGTCCTTACAGCAAACATTCTGCAACATCAAGGCAATCATCTTCCTTTTTTGGCTCGAAAAGCAGATGAAGTACATGTGACTGAAATAAAAAAATTCAACTTCACTAATGACCACGCCCCCAAATATCTGCTGATGTAAATAAGTAAGCAAAGTATTAATTCTGACTCCGCACAATGATCGACCCCCCCAAATAATGTATCTGCTGATATAAATAAATAAACGAGGTATTAATTCTGACTCTGCACTTAAGACACATTCTGCGTTAACACTGCTCTTCGCTTATTTTATTCATAATTATTCAAAATCATCCAGAGAGGCACAGAATGATTTCCATGGCAATTTCATGGTCCTGACTTCAAAGAAGTCATTATTTTCTGAGATTCACCCAACAGCAAGAATGACAAAATCACAGAACTGCTTATTTCTAGTGCTCTGCTTGGCAGGTGACCCAGATGGGTGACTCCGTGACACGGACGAGCACTTCATTTTGGATCCTGAGACCTGGCTCAGGGCCCCAGCTCCACCCCCTATTTTCAGTGAGGCATACTTTTGACTTGTTTTATTTCTATCCCCTTTAAAACCACATCCCGTCGTTTCTCTTCTGAAATTCTTCAATTTTTGCCATTAAGCATTTTTACTGGGCTCTCTAGAATCATGCTTCTATGAAACATTGATAGGCTAAAGAATACAATTTCAAGCTCTCTAACCATTGCGTAAATACGGCCTGGAAGGAGATAGCGTAGTGCTTCACGTACAGTTATGAAAAAGAATGCCTAACGCCAAGCAGAGTGTAGGTGGCCTGTTTCTATGAAATCAATATTTGTGCATAATTTAAACAAAAAATGTACTACAAAGTTTATCATGCGTAACTAGTTATTCCCTTCCTCACACCTCTTTCCACTGAGTCCTACTGCCCAGTGGCAAGAGCTTCAGCTTTTTAGCTGATTCTTCTGATACTTGCTTCCATTTTTCTAAATACTATGATTAAATTCAGACCTGATGTATCAGTTCCCTATTAAAACAGGGGAGGATTTAATTCTTTATACCAATAAATACACACACACATACACACACACACACACAGAGTCTCTGTTCCCCACCATCCTCCCATAACATTATATAATAACTTTGTTACTCTGTGCAATTATTGTTTCCAGCTGAATCACACAGCGAACTGTGACAACATTTCCTTTCTTGGTATAATTTTTTTTCAGTTCGTAGTTGCCTCCGTTTGGTTTGTTTGATTGGTTTTCTATACCCCATCACTCAATCATTCTTTGATAGAGATGGGGTCTCCTAACACGGCCACATGCGTCATAAATTCTAACCCTTTTTTGATTCACGTCCCTGGAGGCTTCTCTGTCCTGCTCTAATCTCTTCTGGTTTCACTATGCATGGCTGCAGTTTTGTGCCTTCTCTTCATCATCAACCCGGGAACTTTTCTCTCTCTTTTGCACCTGATGCACAACTTCCTGATCTTCTATCTTTCTCTTTACTCCTTTGTCTTCCTAGAACAATCTTCTAGTGGCTTCTATAGAAAAGACACAGGGAAGGTCACTATTTGAGACTTTAATATGTCTTTAAAAATCCTCACTTTCATTTGCTAATTTGACTTGCTCAAGAATTTCAGGTTGGAAAACATTTCCTTTACAATTTTAAAGGTATCGTAATACTGTTTTTCCCGTTTCCACTGTTGTTACTAAGAAGTCTGGTGCAATTCTAAAATTCAATTTTGTGTGCGTGTGTGTGTGTGTGTGTGTGTGTGTGTGTGTTTGGTTTGGTTTTGTGGGGTTTTTTGTTTTTCTTTTCGCTATGCGGGTCTCTCATTGTTGTGGCCTCTCCTGTTGCGGAGCACAGGCTTCGGACGTGCAGGCTCCACGGCATGTGGGATCTTCCCGGACCGGGGCACGAACCCGTGTCCCCTGCACCAGCAGGCAGTCTCTCAACCACTGTGCCACCAGGGAAGCCCTTGTCTTTTTTTTAATCTGTAGAAGCTTCTGAGGTTTTCTCTTTATTCTTATTGCTCTAGAATTTCATAATGAGTCTTGGGTGCTTTGTTTTGTCTGATTTTTGGTTTTTTTTGGTTTTAGCTTATTATTTTGGAATCTTAGTGTAGAAACTCATGTCCTTCAGTTTTAAAATATTTTCTTGAATCATATCTTTGATCATTTTCTCCCTTCTTTCTTCTCTGTTTCTCTTTCTGGAATTCTTATCAATTAGATATTTTACTTACTGGATCAAGCCTCTACTTTTCTTACCTTTTTCTCCTTTTATAAGGATAAATGTCATCTTCATTCTTCTTCCACTTTTTGAACAATTTTCAACTTTTTGCCTTTCTATTAAATATTTTATTTTTACTATTGTTTAATTTCTAAAAGTTCTTTCTAGTTTTCTCATTGTATACTGTTCTTATTTCATAAATACAATATCTTCCTTCTCAATCTGAAGATAATAATTATTGCGGCATTGTTTTGTTTCATTTTAGTTTTCTTTTCTTCCCCACATTGCTGTGTTTTTTCATATTTTTTTCTTTCTTTTGGTTTGTTTTACCCTTTATGTGGGAGTCTCTCCTAAGGAACTGGTGGTTCTTAGCCGTCACTCATTTAAGAAAGAGGAACTAGAGAGCTAACTATAAGCTCAGGGTGCCTCCATAGGGCTTAGGAGCTTTGCATTTGAGGGCAGAACAAGGACCAGCAATTTTAAAGGATGATCCCAAATATCAACATCAACAAGTCTTTTTTCCTGGAACCTACAATTTCTCTAGAGAGAAATCCTCCAGCCTCTAGTTACTGCAAGGGTGCTGGGGACCTCGGCAGAGGAGGGAGCTGGGGGTAGGGAGGTACGTCTCTCAGTAAGACATAGTCATGGAATCTCCCAGCTCTCACTTCTGCAACGTACCCGCCATTAGCTGCCTTGTGAGCATGGAACTAGAGTCTCTGCTCCAGTTTCTACAGAGACTCTGCCTGCCCCCTGCTCAGGTCAGGAAGAATGAGAGAGAGAGAGAGGAGACGGGCTTCTAACTACTCCATAAACAGAATTTCCAGCTTACTGAAGTACCTTTTCTGCCAATTCTTGAGCCAGTCCCAGATCCTATGAGATAATAAAAGGACTCCTTATTGCCATTTCTCTCTGGAGGCACAGAAATTTCAGATGAGTCTCTCTTCCTTTCCCCTCTGCTTTCCATCCTTATGAAATGTCACTGATACATCTCGTCCCCTCTGTGCCATCTCTCAGTCTGTTTGTCCTTTGATCTTTTTTTTAAAAATAATTGAGGGTTTTTTTTAAAGATTTTTTTGATGAGGACCATTTTTAAAGTCTTTATTGAATTTGTTACAATACTGCTTCTGTTTTATGTTTTAGTTTTTTGTCTGTGAGGTATGTGGGATCTTAGCTCCCTGACCAGGGATCAAACCCGCACCCCCTGCATTGGAAGGTGAAGTCTTAACCACTGGACTGCCAGGGAAGTCCCTGTCCTTTGACCTTAAACCTCTTAAAATTATTTACTGTCAGCTTTGAAGCACTTTGGAGGGAATACAGCCAACCACGCCTGTTCAGTACACCTCGATGTTGAATAATGGTAAGTATTTTACTATTGTTATCATTATTAATACATAATAAAGTTATTAGTTCATATTACTATTATAATAACCACTGCTCATGTCCTCTGGCCACCGTGAATCTAAAGTAATTTAAAAAGAGAAGGGCTATTGGTGAAAAGTCAGAACCTGGAATATTTTCTGTATCTCAGCCTGGCTCTGAACAGCTCAGGGGTAGAAAGTTCTTTCTCCTCCCTCTCAACTAAATTGTACCTTTTCAGTGGCTTTCCCCAAACTCTCTGGGTTCCTTTCCTCCAGTCACTTTTTAATAGACCCCCGACTACATTGTGACCTCCCTGTGAACACTTTGGCTCCTGGCAAGTCCTTCTCTCACAAACCCATCTTAGTGTTTCCACATTTCCTTCACCTCTTCCTGGTTCGACTTGCCCCGGTTGGCTTTCTCCTTGTCAGGTCATCAGCGGGATCTCGATAATTCGGCTCACAGAGCACTGACCCAGCAAGGCACAACTGAATTTCAAATTAAGTCCTTTAATTGCGGCATGTGGTCCTGAGCTCCTCAGAGAAAAGGCTCCATGTGGAGGGGAACATAATAAAGGAAATAATATCAAACAATGGCTTCTCAGAATGTTTCCAACAATTCCACACACAAGCAGTGAAGGAAAACTGGGCACGTCCAAATCAGAGGGGTGAGAACCCAGGGTGCTCTCTGACCTGAGCTTATAGAGGAAGCACAGCAGGAAGCCTGCACGAGGGCCACGGAGACCTCACCTCTGTCCAGGATCACACAGATGGAGAAAAATCGGGACGGCTGCTCCCCTTCTTAACCTGGAGCTGTTCGTTGCGACAAGCCAAAATCCCTTCTTTGCCTGGAATATGAATTATTGGCAATCTCCCCATCTACCTTTGAATACAGGGACTCAAATTTCTGAAGAAAGCGTCGATTTCCATTCCTGTGTCTTTCCATCTTTCTCCCTAAGTACTGCATCATCTTCCTGCGGAGAGAATTGGAATTCTGGTTGCAAATGAGATCTCTGCTCTTTTGAAGGCTTCCCCTTGCCTTCGGGACTCTTCAGCTCATTTATTTATGTATACTGCAAAGATGTCAGTGCCCTAAAAAAGTCTGTCATGCACTGAAACTTCTGGTTTTATGTAGGAGCTTTCAGCTCTGGAGTGAAAGGACAGAGAAAAAACATGAAGAAATATCAAAGGCAGGACAGCAAAAGTACAGCACCTTGAGGTGACATGAGCAAAAGGGTAATTGTTTGACAACTTTCTTTCTACCAAGAGACCATACTGCAAGACCAACCTAGGAAAAGATACACAGTGAATTATGCAAGTATGTGAGTAAGGTTCAATAATGGAATAATTTAAGTGAAGATACTGTGGGCCGAAAACTCCTGAATTGTAACAGTTTAATACAAAGAAACACTGGCAAAATCTCAAGTTAGAAATCCCTGGTTGATTTAACTCTCCATTCCCACTGTCCCTCAGCAAACCTCCCAGTGAGCTGACGAGCTTCGCCAGTGCCACAAAATGTTTTGCTTTAATAGAAGATTGTTTATCTTGGCTGCTAAAATTTCGTATGTCATCTCTGACCTTTACTTGGGTTGAAAAATACTGAATTCACAGAAGAGATAAGAAAACTCACCCTTCAGAATAAAAGAAAGAAAATACATTTTGATTCATCAGATACTTCATAGAAAGACTGAAGATGTGCACGTTCTTTAAATGTCCCCCACACCGCTGCCTCCCCAAAACTTACTCCCCGAAAAGACTGAACAAGAGGAATTTATACCAGCCGCAGACCATTCAGGATTTGGCCCCTTCTTTTTAAAAATAAAGCAGCCTCTTTTGCCCAATCACAACACTGAGTTAATTAGATTTTTCACCATTAATATCCAATTGTGAATAAAGTAATAAAAATAACAGCATAGGGGCTTCCCTGGTGGTGCAGTGGTTAAGAATCCGCCTGCCAATGCAGGGTTCGAGCCCTGGTCCAGGAAGATCCCACATGCCTTGGAGCAACTAAGCCCGTGCGCCACAACTACTGAGCCTGCATGCTAGAGCCTGCGAGCCACAAGTACTGAAGCCCGTGTGCCTAGAGCCCATGCTCTGCAACAAGAGAAGCCCACACTTGTTGCAACAAAGACCCAACATAGCCAAAAATAAGTAAATAAATAAATAATAAATAACAGCATAGTTTATCCCAGAAGTGACTTTCAAATAATTCTTTCATCAACAATTTTTTTCTGGTAAATATGCGATCTTTGTAATTTCTGTAGGAAAATTGAAGTAATTTATGTAAAGGGAAGTTTGGACAGTTTAATCAGTTGGGAGAACCATAGCCAATGGAACAAAATGGAAGAAAACAGTGATAACTTGGGGGGAGGTATTTCACTAACTAGCCCTCAAAAATACCAGTATGGCCGAAGGTTCTTTATCTTCCCCAAAGCAATGACTTTAAGATAATATTTTAAAGCTTGCACCGCACATGCAAGGATGCAGCTGCTGGGCTGTTTTTCTTGGCAAGCACTGGGATCCTTTGTGGGTATTGAATAAACTTGACCTTCGGGGCTGAGCAACTCTAGAACGAGGCTGTTGGATGGTTCTCCTGAGAGTTCAAACACTTGAGTGAAAAGGTATGTATAAAACTCTTCTTGTTTGGATGCGAGGAAATATGGACACTTAAGCAGGTGTGAAAACATGGCTGAGCTTCTGTAAACGTGGTGTCGGATGTCACCGGTCTCCGTAGGTGATGGGAAATGAGCCTCCCCAAGCTGCAGACTCTTGGCAGAAAAACTCAACTCCCCCGTCTGCACCAAGAAGGGACCATCTCTACTTCGTGGACCATCTCTACTTTGTGGTTTCCTTGGGGCTTTCAATCAGGAGAACGTTCCTTTTCTCTTTCTGATGTTTCAAGTTTGGTCCAGGTCAGTAAGCACCTGAAGCTTACTGGACAGCAAACAATAAGCTTCATCAGCCTCCTGGCGCGTGAAAATGCTCTCAGAGCCTCAGCACTCGAGCCTCTGGCGCTTTCCTATTCAAGATAAGCCTAGATAATATCTGGGATCAAATGCAGTGGATGAGGTTTGAAGTGCCCCAAAGCTTAGTCCTTTGTGTTTTTTTTTAAAGAGAACTCAGTCCAGTGACACTCGTAAACGTGGACCACTTAGTTTCCTCAGCAAAAAGCTTCCGTTTTTAATAAAGTTTCCTTTAGAGCCAACAACTAAAGGTATCAAGAAATGTCTGCAGCAAAATGTGTTGCTCATGGGACGCTAAGAAGCCAAGGAAGAGAACGTTGCCACTTGGCAAACAGCTGAAAAACACAATCTTAACATATGTAGAAGTTACTAAAGTATTTCATCTAAGGAGGGCTGAGAGAAATGGAAAGAATAGTTTCATAGAAATAAACAATCCGTAAGGAAATCCTGGTGACCCTTTCATACGCACAGCGTCCGTGACTTTCTTTGGTCAATTTACTTAGTTCAAGTTGCTATTCACAAACAAAAAGAAGACATTAACCATTTTATTTTTACCTATTGTTGCTAAGATTAAATCCATAATTCTAGGGTTCTTTTCTTGATCTTTATAAATGACTAGGTGGCCAAGTCACTCTGTATGGTTCCTCACGCAGACCATTTACAGGAGATGATCCCTTGTGCTGATCACCAGGGCATCTTTCAGGGCAGTGGAGTCAGAGTCACTTCAAGATGTGTTTTATCTCATTACTCATCCTTCGCTGATAGACGGCAACATGCGCACTGCATTATATTCCTTGTTAAAGGGCTGAGAGTCTCCTTTTTCTAGACGTGGTCTCTAAGTCCCTGGATGGAACAATAAGGGAAGAGCTGAGTCATCCCGTTAAGAGGGTGACTTGTTTCGGTCAACGTAGCCACAAAGCTCATTGCCCAGAAGACATCCTCCCTGTGGCATCTGACTTGCGTGGTCCTTGTCTGGCTCTCCCTTTTAACTTCTGCATAAAGTCTTGCAGGCACAACTTCCTCCTGATTCTGCCTCCTCTGGCTAGCTCTGTTCCCCCACCCTGCCCGGCCCCAAGGTCTGCTCTGCACATGAGGCTCCCCGCAGCGAGGCAGGCAACGGTGGCCTCATCGCTACTTCATGATGGTGGCGAAGCACGTTGCCATAATGTAGTGGGTAACCACAGCAAAGCGAATGTCATTTCTGTGGCCCAGTGGGGCAAACCAAGGAATAACACCTGTCCTGGTCAAAATCTGCCTGCCAGGGGATGTTGGAGGTAAATGTAAAGTGAGTTTGTGTTTTAGACAGAGCTACGGCACGCTGGTTTGAGAACAATACAGTGTCGTTAGGTCTCTAGCAAATAATAATGTTTCAATTAAAATAGATTCAACTGTTTCCATATTATGGGTTACAGGAAAGTTGGAAAGAGCTGTATGAAGAAGGCAACCCTTGAGCAAGAATTTGAAGAAAAGGCAGAATAAGGATGCGTCACGCAGGGGTGTGAGAAGAAGAAATAGTAGCAGCAAAGGGGAGGGGGCCGCGGGGCGGGGGAGGAGAAAAGCTGGGGAGGCAGCTGGAGGGTCTCACGTTGGTTGGTCTGACTTCCATGTTGAAGTGGGTAGGCTATTCTGCAGACAAAAGGGAGCCCCTGACGGGTTCTGAGCAGGAGATTGTCATAATCGGAGCAGGATCCTTAGCAAGATGAATCCGACCACACAGGTGGGATGGAGGTAGGAAGGGCAAAGCAGACGGCAGCTGGGAGGCTGGCGCACTAAAGCTTAAGAGAAGTGAAGGTCCGAGTCAGCGGGGACAGTGGGGCTGGAAGTCGGGGTCAGAGGATGTGTCAAAGACTTGGATATGAGTTGAACCTGGGGGCTGAGAAAAGAACTGCAGAGTTACTCTGAGGTTCCCAGCCCAAGTGACCAGGATGGCTATGTCACCGAGGATGGACCCGGGGATCCTGTCCTAGATGTTTCATTTGAGGGGACAACCAGACATCCAAGTCCAGCCTTGAAGACACAGGCCTGCAGGAGAGAAAATAGCCAAGAACCAGAAATGGTGATGTGTGTGCGTGGCGGGGGGGGTGGGGCTGGGGGAGAGTCTGCATAATGTTGGACCCCAGGGTCAACGGCAGGCTGCTGCTTACCTCCTAAGTATCAGTTACTTAAATGAATGAGAGGGAGAAAGGTAGAAAAACACGAATATATATTCATTAGCCCCACTTACAGCAAAGATGGAATCAATGAAATTCAGATACAAATAAAGGCTGGCGAGCATAAAAGACCTGAGGAAGCAGGGGCTCTGAAAATGCTGAGTTAAACTGAAGCCATTCCTGCCATCTAGAAATTACTTAATAAAATTGGCATAACTTGATGTAATTATATAATAGAGCATAACTTGCACTAATGAATTATAATAAACACTCACAAAATCCAAGAATATTTTTTAAGGTACCAAGAGTACTGCTCTGTTCAATAAATTATGTAATCAAAATGGACCTGTGGCATTCTTCCGAAAACAGTGGTATTTCTGAATCTGAGAATCCAGGCACCCTGTTGCCAGAAGTGGCTCATTACATGGGATGTCCAATCTTTTGAATCTCTCATTGAGAACAATGCTTCAGGTCTTCAACTGCTGTAAATAGTTTTGTTTGGGTATTTTTTTCCCTCCTGAAACTAGCAGGATGTTATAGCAGTGAAGTTGTAGACAATGGTTATTTCTTCAAACAGTTGATTTTTTTCTCATTTCTTGAGAGGTTGGGTGTTAGTGGAAGATAAGTGTGTGTACGTGTCCAAAAAACTGTCAGGAGCAGACAAGAAATGCGGAACTGTACTAATATTAACAATCTGTATTTCTACAGCATCCTCACTTGAAAGAGCTGAGGATGGTTTTAGAACTATGTCATACCACCAGTGTAGATGGAAAACAAGATGGTCTTCATGTTAGAGATTTTTGAGCTTGGTCAATAAAACTTTCTCTACCAATAAACTGTATTACTAAGATGTCAACTCTTGGGCTTCCCTGGTGGCGCAGTAGTTGAGAGTCCGCCTGCCGATGCAGGGGACACGGGTGCGTGCCCCGGTCCGGGAAGATCCCACATGCCGCGGAGCGGCTGGGCCCGTGAGCCATGGCCGCTGAGCCTGCGCGTCCGAAAAAATACGGCTGAGCATGTTTAAAAGATTGCAAGGGAAGGGAAGTAAGATCGGCTACTAAGCTGCTCTGTGATGCCACCAGGACCACACTTTTCTTTTTTTCTTTTTTTTTTTTTTTTGCGGTACGCAGGCCTCTCACTGTTGTGGCCTCTCCCGTTGCAGAGCACAGGCTCCAGACGCGCAGGCTTAGCGGCCATGGCTCACGGGTCCAGCCGCTCCGCGGCATGTGGGATCTTCCCGGACCGGGGCACGCACCCGTGTCCCCTGCATCGGCAGGTGGACTCTCAACCACTGCGCCACCAGGGAAGCCCAAGACCACAGTTTTAATTGTACTTGGTGGATGAACTAATTATGGTCAGAGAAAATTAGCGCTGGCGCTGCAATGAACAACACGTTTTTTCTAGGACACACAGCACACAGGTGACATCCTTATGCAATTCAAGTGTTTCTTCAAGGGTTTGGAAAGCTATTTAAACCAAAAGAGTTCAAGACAAAGCGGAAGGGGGAAAAAAAAGATTATCTGTGTGTAATTGTGAAGGTAGAGAGGTGAGCAGGAAGTGAAGTTCAAAAGAGGTAGAATAATGCCTCCAAAAGACAGCAATATGTGGGAAGGAGCAATTAACTGAATCAGTCTGTTAAGACTCAGAAGAGTCTGATAGAAAGACTCCGTAATATCCTGATTCCCGAGTTAGGATCCCAAGTCTTCCGTATGATGAATAATTAAAGCCAGCTCAGGGGAAATGGGTTCTTTAATTTGTATATTCAAAAGGGGCAATGCAGTTAACCCTCTGACCTTTGTCCAAACTTTCTTTTGGGGAAGGTAAATTATTTAAGATCCTCAAAAAAAAAAAAAAAATGTTTGGAAGCATTCTATGTAACCACGACGAACTTGAGGTTCTAATGAAAGGACCAGGAAACAGCCTTCACTTCCCAATGTGCAGCCAACCACATCCTACCCAAACCCCAAAGTCTGTCTTTGAATACTCAATCACTAGCCTCGCCATGAACTTCGGGGAGTCTTACCGACAATGATATTTCTGGTTTTTCTATTTCTTCCTCCATTTTGTTACCCGACAGGTATACTTTCGGGCACGCATACCCATACACTCATGCCACCAGTAGCAGGAGGCCAGTCCCGCTATAAACAGATACACATGAGCCCTGGCCTGGGGAGAGCTGTGGGCACCAGGGGAAGGATGCCCCTGGCCTCTGTCCAGTGAGTCACTAGCACAGTCACGTTGAATGTGGAAGAGTATTTGATTGTTTTCTGCAGTTTTCAAACTGGATAAGCGCCCCCCCCCCACCCCTGCCAGCTCTGGGAAGATGAGTTATTCAAGCTTTATGACTAAGAACACAATAAGTGGGAAAAAGCCACTGAAGTGCATGGAGAGAAAGAAATGAAAATTTAAAAGTTTCCTTTTTTTAAAGGGGGATTTTATTCTCCACTTCCAGGAATAGTCAAGGGTTCTTCTCTCCCCACAATAGGGAGAAGGTACGCATAAAGTGGCCGCAGGGTTAGGAAGAAACAATGGAGGACGCATTGCATTGTTGATGGGGCTTGGGTGGGGCGAGGGAAATATACCAGCTGGGAGGAAACAGCTGAAGGGCATCTCCAGGGGTAGTCTGTGACTGAGGGTACCACGTTGAGGACAGCTGAGAGCAAGGCACTGGCAGAGGCCAACACCAAAGGCATAAAGAGCCCAGGGAGCAGAAGGCCCAACATCCACAGGATCACCTGTCATCAGGCCTCAGGTGGTGGGGGCGGAGTGGGGCCTCAAGCCCCAGAGATTCTCATTTGGCAGGTCTGGGATGAGGTCAGTACATCTGCATGTCTAACAACTGCCCTGGTGGTGGTGTCAGTGCTCCTGGCCCTGGTGGTGGTGTCAGTGCTCCTGGCACTGTTGACAGACAAATTCTGCAAGAGAGCTTGGTTACTATGGAGAACTACGATGGGAAACCTGGTGTCCACGTGCCTTAAACGGGCAGTGCAACAGCATGTTCTGTTAGGCCTCTTGGCATAGGATGACGTTAACCTGCTCACCACCGGGACGCACCACAGTGTCCAGCGGGACCCAAGCTCCTAAGAACCAAGGAGGGGGCTCATTGGTTGTTTCCGTCCCACAGAGTCATCTCTGCCACTGGGGAAAGTTTGGTTCAAATATATACACAGCTTTTCGAGCCCTTCTCTAAGCTAATGGAAAGCCTCGTTGTTCTGTGATTCTACTTCTTTGTGTTCTCAGTCCAAGAAATCCCTACATATTAGATGAGGATTTTTTTTCCTCCCCTTCTTCACCAGCCATGGTTTGTATCCAGGCCTATTAAAAGTCCTTGGAGACATCTGAACACCTGTCCAGAGAACCGAGAATCAGATGAGCTCTGGAAAGAGCCGATATTGCTCAACACATTGGGTGTCTGGTGTTGAACTTGACTTAGTGGGGACGGGCTCAGCTGCTCTCCACAGGAAATTACGGTAATACACACACTACATTTAACTGAAAAAGTGACTCCCAGACAGTTATATTCCGTTTGGCCATCTAGAAATTGTGTCCCCAGGTGATCTGAGTGAGACAGCCACTTTAGCTATTGGTTCAAAAGCCTCACTTCCACTGTCAAACCATTTCAGCACTTGTTCATTAAATTTAAAACATCAAAGAGGATTTGCAAATCTGGAAAACATTTTTGAAAAATTTAAATGGGGTGTCACTTTGGCAGTGTAAATGGCATGAACTGTTTGATTTTCAACTATTTACAGATGTATGTGACTCTGAGATTAATGCCTATATTTTCCAGAAGAAACTGTGTAGGCAAAATTTTGACCAAATTGGCCTGAAAGAAGAAAATTAGTTTAAATATATATACGGTGGAACTATTCTCCTATCTATAGTATATGTCTCTTTGTGTATATGAGAAAAGAGAAGCACTTTTTCAAATCTGTCTTGTTTTATAGCTCTTGATACCAGAAATTCTGCATCAGAAAATTGAAGAATTTAATGTTCTATCCTCATTTTTGCTTGGAATTCCTGAGTCCCAAAGTTGCCAAATCCTTTCTTTCCTAATTCATATTTATGTTTGAGAACTTTCTTTAAATAACTATTTGGAAACTGGTCATATAAGACAACGCCAAAAGACAATGTGAATTGGGAACATGTCTGGCCCTCCACAAGTCTGGAATTTTCGTCCAATATTGTTTTTCTACTGTAGATTCCAGTAAATGAATGATACTAGGACTCAGAGTTTCAACCCTTGGGGAAAAAAATGGAGAAAGTTCAAGTCTTAGCCTAGAATATATTTGAAAGATTAAGTGTTTTCTGTGACTCACATTTTAGTTATTACTTATGTCACTTCTTACTCCTAAAATGATTTGCTGTGACTTACATAAGTACATACAATACATTTAAAAGCAAGCCAAGAAAATGAGGAAAGAAGAAACAATAATTGCTCTAAGTACACTTCACTAGAAGTCTGCTGAGTATTGGGATCTTCATTTTCTAGCAGCCAACCCAAAGAAGGAAACACTCTTTTTGAAACTATTAGAAGAGAAAGCAATTGCTCAAGAGAAGTATAATTGGGCCTGGCACTAAGACGCGCATGAAAAGTTTTACCTGGGTCAGTTTAGAGAGAATTCTCTGTATTCTCAACAGCTGTCCTACATGATATATCATAGCTTATAAAAGACTTCAGTTCTATACATCCCTGAAAACATGCCAATGGCTCAACCCCAGAAGAGAGCTCAATCAGAGAATGCCAAGAGGAGGTCCAGAGAATTCCAGAGCCTTCCAGAGAATCCGCTGTCCCCTCATCTGGTTTAATCCAAGACAATGTGGTCTATTTAGAAAAATGGATGGATTGCATATACTTAAGGCAATTATCCCTAGATATTATTATCTTGAAAACAAGCCTTTATAAAATGTTGAACAATATCACATAATCCTCCTCCTGCATTTCATTGGGGAGCTTTAAAAATGCAGTCGTCCTCACGGTCTTCCTGAAACCTCAACCCCTGATCTCAACATTCTCCGTCTTCTCTCCACTCCTGCCCTAGGTCAAGTCATCACTGCATCTCCCCTGGAATTACTGAACTCTAAGCTCCTTCAGTCTTGACACTTTGAGAAGAGTTGAAATAGTTTGGATCGAGTTAAGTCGCAGATTTCTAAAGCGCACCTCTGACTTTAGAAGTATGGTCTTCTTTTACCTACCAGAATAAACTGTATCATGTTTGGATCTCACCCTGCCTTTCCAAACATCCTTATCCCGTACAAATTCTGCCCCCTCCATCTCTTTGCCAATGCTCACACTGTTTCCTCCAGTGGAAATACCTCTCTGATCCCAACCGAAATGAAACCCTAATCCCACCCGGCGTTCAAGGCCTGTCAGCTATGTATCCCACAGATCAGTTAGACCAATGTCTTGCCCAAGGCTGGAGTTCAATTAATATTGAGTGAATAAACGAATGCATGAATGTTCATCTCAGAATTTTCTCTTGGCTGCATTAGGCCGGAAAGTCAGAACTTTTTCATTATTGTTAATTAATTTAACACAATCCTTTCGGGGGAAAAGAGTCATTTGGGCCTGCTTTGGCACTTCTTAAAGACCAAAGAGAAGAGCTTTCATATGTGGCCCTGCACAGGGAGCCGAAACCTTTCAAGCAAGCCACATGTCGTAGCCTCTTAAGGAGACCTTGTTTCCCACCACGAATCAGAGCATCTGCGAGGGGCGAGCCAAGGCATGACACAGGGAAATGCACAGGACAGGAATTTGCTCAAGATCTTGAAACCAGGCAGCTCTGCCAAAGAGCGATAGCTCAGTTAGGCAAGAAGCATGGAGGTTCGCTCTACACCTGCCTACTCTTACGGGTGCAGTGATACCACAGGACACTGTGATTTATCAGAGGAAAATCGCCTGGTAACAGGAATAGAACTAGACCTCATTAAGATGAAACAGGCTCTGATATCCTCGAGTGAGATAAAAGAGAATATGAAGTTGACGTGGTCAGCATTACTGCCAAGCTGCATTTGGAAAGAATCAAACCAAGTGGCAACTGACAGCGCTTGAGGAGGAAAATACCCACAAATGAAACAGAAGCATGTTGAATACAAACCTTGAGTCTTAAATGCATTAAAATATGACTTTGCATTTGATTTCCTTCCACAGTGAGATCACTTGGAGCAAATCTATGAAAGGAACAAGGAGTGTACACTTAATATGCTCTCGTCAAAGCCCTCCAGCAAAGGGTGGTGGGAAGATTAATGTAATTACCCAACTCTCATCATCTTGCAATAAGTGTGGGCTTGTTTGTAGTGCTGAAAACACCAAAAGTGCTCAGGAAAGGGTGGTGGAGAAGAGCTGGTGATGCTTGACTTGGAGAGGACCATGTCACTGGCCACTGCCCTCAAAGACTCTTCACTATTAGATAAAGGTAATGTCAGTTATCCAACCTTGCTTTCAGCCACCTCCCAAAATTTGTAGGTGGGATGGAGGCGTTTGTTTACAGAGCCTTTAGCTCATGAGCCATGCAGTCTATACGTACGAATGGTCTTTACACACATGAATGGAAGGTGGTCGTCTTGTTGGTATTGTTGTTGTTTAGTGTTATTTATTGATTAATAGAAGAAAGCCTGGTGATCCATTTTTATTCCAACAAAAATATCTTTGTGCATGATTTCCATACAAATTCTCCCAAGATACTACCCCTTGATCCCACCAGCGGACCATCTCCAACCCTTTTATCCCCAGCCTTCGATGTCCCTCGCCACCCTGAGCATATTTCTAAAACAGCCAAAGAGCTGCATCGGGCAAAAGAAGGAGCGGTCAAATGTATTCTGAAGACCCAACCTTGAGGGGCCACTCAAGGAAGGGGCGGATTCCACTGCTCCCTCCTGGCTCCCACCTGGCTGAGGTGCCTCTTCTTCCTTCTGATTGTCCATCATTTTCCAAGCGAAAAATGTATTATTTCTGAAATAACTTGAGGCCATATTGTAAAAAGCATGGACACGTTACTTAGTCTACTTCTTAATTTTAAACACTTCAACGTAGATACATCTAGATGTGGTGAATACTACAGTTTTCCAAAATAAGTATCTTGTTGTTACACTATTTCTGTAGAACAGAATGTGTGTAGAGAATAAATCTTCGGAGAGCGTCATCTTATCAGACACACGGCTCTTCCTCAGCCAACTGTGACAGCAATAATAAAGGGTGGGAAAAGGCAAAGTAAACCAAAAGAGCGCAATATGTGCCTTACAGGGATTTACTTGGAACCGTGACCCATAATAATTGCAAAAGAGGGAACTGCTTTCCTACCTCATCTGAACGAGTTGATTGAAAATGAAGGAACAACGGACTTTCCTAATTTAAATCTTACTTCCTAAAATAAATAAATTCTTCGAAGAGGGCAAAGGGGCAACATAGTGACAGACAAAACAGTGGCCTGGCGATGCAGGGTTTCAGTTCTGCCTCTGGGTGACAAGGACCCCAGGGGTCAATTAGTGAAACTCTCTGATCCAGCTTCCCTACTTGCAAGGTGAGATTCAACAACTGACTTCTCATAGATTGAGAAAAAGTCACAGTAAGAATAATAACAATAAGATGGAGGAGGAGAAAGCTTCTTTTGAAAAATTCTGAACTTGGTGAATCCTAATTCAAATCACAGTATTTACACTATTTCAAAAAACTTTCTTAAGAGACTTATCCTTCTAGCTTTGACTTTCCTGGAAATTTTTTTCTAAGGAGCGTTGCAATGAGCGACAGAGGTTAAAATTTTTTTTTCTACAATTTGAGACAAAATAAATATGGTGTATGTGCTACATGCAAGGATGAGAGGAAAAGTGAGGAACCTCATGCTGACCCGCTCCAGAACCCTCTGCCAACAATCCTATGAGGTTAGTTCACCAGTTAAGGGGAGATGGCAGAGTCTACTCCAAAAGTGATACTGGGGTCAGAAAACAAGCAAGCACTACAAAAAAATCATAACACTTTAATGTGTACTGTGAAATAGGAACATTTTATTTTCTCTGTGTTTCGCCTACAGCAAACTTCTTTGTTAATGAGTTCCGTGTTTGGGAAGGAGTTTTTGTATGATTTAGAAAAAAATAATGTGAAAACCCCACAAATAGAAGAACCGTCGTTTCAACGTTAATATAATTCCCTTCCCCACCCATTTCTCACAATCATGTATCTTGATATATTTAATCTTTTGCAGTGGTTCCCATAGCAACTCCTCCTGGTAGTGGCAGAGCTGAAGGCTACTGGAGTCTTGAAACTCAGCTCTGCCCTGGGCAGCCTTCTCTCTCTCTCTCTCTCTCTCTCTGTCTCTTTCTCTCTCTCTCTCTCCCCACTTACTTGTTTATATTAAATCTTGGGTATTTTAAAACTCTCCTTGCATTGGCCATCAAAATCCTGCCAGAGATGAGAACATGAGAACGTGAGATCCTTTTGAGGACAAAAGATGTGTTATTTTTGTTTCGTTTCATTTGGGGGTTTCCAAGCAGAGGCCCTGACTCACTTAAATCTGTACTCTCCATGACCACTTACAAATTCCTTAACAGCACTTAACCAACACGAGGAGGTGCTCCTTAAGGGGTATTCATTAAAATTTGTCCCTGAAGAGTAAAAACACCACCTCTGCTCTGCCCTGAGTTTTGGGGTGACCAGGAAAACAAGGTGCTGAAAATCTCATGTAAAAATTCATGGGTGACACAGGCAGGGTTTGCAATGGCAGCTTTGGGACCATGTAATGCTTACAAATTCAAATGGTAGGACATTCTTCCCATTTCCCTCCTGCAATTTGTTTCTCTGCCTCCAGATAATACCAGCTCTGAGGAGTGGGCTTGGGGACTAGAAAATCAAATATTATTATTAATCACTGTAATTACTTTTCTTGGATCAACTGTAGAGCTGGGAAGCAAATCAAATTCTCTTGAGTGCAGTCTTAACTAAAACACGGTGCTGAGCCACGATGACATCATCCTTAGTCATCTTAAACTAGAAAGACTATTACTGCAAGAAAGTATTTTCTAAACTAGAATTGATCTTGTTTATTTACATATATTCAAGTCATAAATGACAGGGTCTAAAGCACTTCTTCCTAAGGAGGGAGAAAATTCTTGTCTCTAATTCCCAAAAGTCCCCCAAACTTCAATGTGAATAAAATTAATTTTAAAGTTACTTATATACACAGTTATGAGAATACACTTCTGCTTACCAGTTGAGGAAGATTAAAATTTCAGAGTTAATAATATTTAAATGCTTTGGTTGAAATTATAGCAGTTAGACTTCTAATAACCTAGTGGTACATTCCCTTTTCTGATAAATGTACATCTAGGGCCTCCATTGTTGCCAAACTCTGTAGGGTGCCCCTCACATTGAAAAAATCATAGATTTGTGTATTTATTATGACTGTTCTCCAGCAAATGGAATTAAACTCTTTTGATCTTAAGCAAACCAAAAACAGCATATTGTGGCAATGTTCTGCGAGTAGAAAGCAAAGTTAACCCGAGGAAAGCATGGCTTTTTCTAATTTGCACAGGAGCAAATACTAAATATATTCAATGCATTCCATTTAAAGCCATCGATATGGTCTACAGAATATACCAAAATATTTTGAGATTTATGGTCAGATGAAACTCTTGCTTATTTTGTGCTATACTCAACAACGATTCAAAAGATTGCTTAAATTTTTCAACCAGTAGATTTCACCATCAGGTCAGGTTTGAGATCCCATGAACATGACATTTTGACCATTTGTTAAAAATGTCACTGTGCCTTTGCTTTATGGGGGGCAGGAAAACCAAAACGCATTTCTGTCAGCTGGTTTAGACACACTGCATTGTTGTACGATTCGGGGCACATCAATTTACCCCATCCAGGCTAGTTTCTTCACCTAAAAAATATTAGTGCTGAAATCCTAAGTTCTCTTTGGTGTATATTTTATAAGATTAGGAATTTGATCCACTGATACGTTCAAGAATGCGTAATTGTATTGTAGTCAAAGAGACACTGCCTTTAAAAAGTTAGTATTTCCTAGGTCAAATGGCAGCATGTGAGATATTCAAATAGGTCAGCTTCTCTTTCCTTTTTGGAAAAACATATATTGAGCTATAAATAACAAATAATAAACTGCACATAATTAAACATAGTTTGGATTGATGTATATACCCATGGTCACCACAATCAGGATAATGACCATATCCGTCACCCACACTCCTCATGCTCCTCCGTAGTCCCCTCTTCCTGTCACTCCTCTCCTCAAACCCCATTCCAATCCACAGGGAACCACTGATCTGCTTCATTCATTACAGATTGTTTGTATTTTTTAGAATTTTATATAAAAATTTTATATATAAAAATATATAGTATGAATTGATTTTTGGTCTGACTTCTTTCACTCAGTATAATTATTTTGAGATTCATCCATATTCTTGCAAATATTGATAAGCTATCCTCTTTTATTGTTGAGCAGCATTCGATTGCATGGAAATATCAGAGTTTGTTTATCTATTAACCTGTTGATGGACATCGCAGTTGTTTACAGTTTGGGATTATTACAAATAAAGCTGAACATTTGTGCATAAATCTTTGGACATATATTTTCATTTCTAGGAACAGAGTGGCTGGATCATATAGTAAGTGTATCTTTAACTTCTTAAGAAACTGACACATTGTTTCCACAGGGGCTGTGTGCATGTATATTCCCATCAGCAGAATATGAGAGTTCCAGTTGCTCCACATCCCTGCCAACACTGGTATCATCAGTCTTTCTAATTTTACACATTCTAATCGGTGTGTATCGACATGGAATTGTGGTTTTAATTTGCATTTTCCTATGTTCAGTATACTTCCATGAGTTTATCTGCCATCCACATATCTTCTCTGATGAAATGTCAACTCAAATACTTTGCTCATTTTGGTTTTGGCTGTTCATCTTCTTATTACTGAGTCTTGAAACTTCTTAATATATTCTGAATTCAAGTTCCTTAGCTGATATGTGATTTGCAAATATTTTCTCACTGTCAGTGGCTGTCTTTTCATTTTCCTTACAGTGTTTTCAGAGAACACAGTCCTTAAATTGATGAAATCTAATTTACCAAACTTCTTTCTTTTAGGGATTGTGCTTCTCACTTTATATGTAAGAAGTCTTTGCCTAATCAAACATCACAAAAATATTCTCCTATGAAGATAGAAGTATTCTTCTAAAGTTTTATAATAAAGTTTTATGTTTTATATTTAGAACTATGATCCAATTAGAGTGCATTTTTGTATATGGTGCAAGGTATGAACTGATGTTGTTTTATAAGTATGGTTATCCAATTGTTCTAGTAAAATTAGTTGGAAAAGTTATCTTTTTTTTTCCCACTGAATTGCCTTTGCAATGAAACTTCATTGACCATGTATGTGCGGGTTTGTTTATGGACATTCTTCAAGATTTGTCTACTTATCCTTGTCCATCTATTCGTTTTGCTTCCTATATTTTGAAGTTCTGTTATTAGATGCATTAACACTTACAATGGTTGTGGTTCTAGAATGAATTGACCTGGTTATCATTATGAAATGCCCTTCTTTATCACTGCTAGTATCCTTTATTCAGAAATTAATATAGCCACTGAAGTTTTCTTATGATTAGTATTAACATGATATATCTTTTCCCATGATATATCTTTTCCCATATAGTTAAACTGCATTTCTTGCAGGAAGCATATAGTGATTTTTGCTTTTTTCTTTTTCCCCATCTGACAATTTCTGCCTTTTAATTGGAGAGTTAGGCCCTTGTGATTTAATGTAATTATAGAAATGGTTGGGTTATATCCAACATCTCCCTGTTTATTTTTATTTGTCCCATCTATTTCTTGTTAAGTGGTTGAATTATATCTGTATTTTCACTATTTATTTGTATTTGTCCTATTTCTCTCTCTTTTTTCTTTTTCTCTGCTTTCTTTTGGATTCAGTATTTTTAAAATTTGCTTATTTATTTAAGAGCTATTCATTGACATCTACTCTATGGCAGGCAATATTCTAGGCACTGGAAATATAACCGTGAGTGAAACAGAAAAAAATCCTTGCCCTCTGAGACATAACCTCTAGTTGGAGAGATAACAAGGGGCCAGGATGACTGGAGCAGGGTATACAAGGAGAAGACGGGAGGAAACTGAAGTAAGAGGTTCAGTCAAGGGTCAGATCACATAAGGCCTTGTAGATCACGGTAAGGCATTAGGATTTTATTCTCAGTGTGATGAGAAGCTACTGACAGGTTTTGAGCATGAAAGAAACATGATCTGGTTTACATTTTAAAAGAATAACTCTGGTTGCTGTGTGGCAAAGCTAGAGTAGCAGCAGAAAGTGCAGTTAGGAGACAGTTGCAGTTTTCCATGGGAGAGAGAGTGGTGGTGTAGAGCACAATGAAGCAGTTCGGATGTTAAGTGGTTGGATTCTGGCTATATTTTTAAGGTAGAACTGACAGAAACTATTAATTGATTGGATTTGGGAAAGGAAAAATGAAATCAGGGATGATTTCCAGGTTTTTAATTGATCAACTACACAAAAGCTGGTGCCATTTGCTGCAGTAGATTGGGTTTTGTTTTGGACATGTGAAGTTTGAAATGTTTATTAGATATTCAAATGGAGAGGTCAATTAAGATGATGGATAGGAGCCTAGAAGATGAGGGGAACAGTCATGCTGTAGAGGAATATTTCAGAGTCACCAGGGGGCTGTGTAAACTTTTAAGAAAATATTTCAATTGCTATATCCCAGGGGAAGAAGAACTTATTTTCTTGTGAAACATATGTGCTATGTTTCTTTGCACTCCCAGTCCAACACACAGCCTATACTGTATTGGTGAAGGTTCTTCTTTTGATCACATACAACAGAAACTGACTCTGGATAGCTAAAGCAAAAATAAAATAAATAAGATAAAATAAAATAAGGAAGAAATTAATTAAAGGACTTTTTCAATACAGTCACGAATTGATGGAATATTGGAAACCATGACACAGGAAGGGCAGCATCCAGGACCAGCTCAGAGATCTCCATGATAAGACTCTGAGAAACTGCTATTAATAAAACTCAGGTCCAATTGTGCTAGGTCCTCCAAAGTCACTGCAATGCTCTAAAAAGCCAGGAGAAGGGCTATCCATCCTTCTTCTGCTAGAGGAAGGGACTGAAAGAAATCCTTGCTATTAAAGTGTGGTCCCTGGATCAGCAGCTTGTGTGGAATGCAGTGTTTTTGGTCCCAACCCAAACCTAATCAATCAGAATTTGCAATATAATAAGATCACCAAGTGATTAAAATACGTGTTAATGATTGAGAAACAGTGAACTAAATGATCTTCCAGCCATAAAATTCTCTGATCATCTGAATTGGGCAGATGATTGTATACAGCAGCTATATCATGGAAGGTTCCTTTGGATTCTTACCCAAATTAACTTTAGGATTCCATCTTGATTTGTTTATAGTGTTCTTGAGAGCTTTATATATAGTCTTCCTATTAGTTGTGCTGAGCATATATACATATGTACAATAATAACTATATATATGTACAATGGAATATTACTCAGCCATAAAAAGAAACAAAATTGAGTTATTTGTAGTGAGGTGGATGGACCTAAAGTCTGTCATACAGAGTGAAGTAAGTCAGAAAGAGAAAAACAAATACCGTATGCTAACACATATATATGGAATCTAAAAAAAAAAAAAAAAGACCATGAAGAACCTAGGGGCAAGATGGGAATAAAGATGCAGACCTACCAGAGAATGGACTTGAGGACATGGGGAGGGGGAAGGGTAAGCTGGGACAAAGTGAGAGAGTGGTAGTGTATATATGGACATATATACGCTACCAAATGTAAAACAGATAGCTAGTGGGAAGCAGTCACATAGCACAGGGAGATCAGCTCGGTGCTTTGTGACCATCTAGAGGGGTGGGAAAGGGAGGGTGGGAGGGAGGGAGACACAAGAGGGAAGAGATATGGGGATATATGTATATGTATAACTGATTCATTTTGTTATAAAGCAGAAACTAACACACCATTGTAAAGCAATTATACTCCAATAAAAATGTTAAAAAAAGAAAAAAAATCTATGTATTGTACATACAAGACATACCTATCTTATGCTCATCTATTTATGTTAATATATTACCACTTCAAGTTTAGAAATCTCACTTCCATTTAAGTCCCTTGAACTTCCCCACTTTTAAATATAATTTAGTATCAGATGGTGTTACAATTTTTTAGTCATCAGATTTGATTTATAAAAGTCATGAAGAGATGGGTGGTCTATTGTATATACATCTATTTCTGCTCCTCCCATTGTTCTTACTTCCTGATGTTCCAAAACCGTCTTTTGTCATTTCCTGTCTGTTTGAAGAATTTCCTTTAGTCATTCTTTAAGGATAGGTCTACTAGTGACAAATTCTTTCCATTATTCTTCATCTGAGTGCCTTTATTTCCCATTCATTCTTGAAGGATAGTTTCACCAGACATAGTATTTGTGGTTCACAGTTTTCTTCTTTCAACACTTGAAAAATGCTGTGCCACTTCTCTCTGGGATCCCTGGTTTCAGAATAGAAATCCACTGTCATTCAAATTGGTAGGTAGGTAACATGTTTCTCTCTGGCTGTTTTCAATATTTTTTCTTTGCCTTAATTTTCAGGAATTTAGTTATGATATGTCTCTATGTGGACTTCTGTGAGTTCATCCTCCTTGGAGTTTGCTCAGTGTCTTGAATCTGTAGGTTTAGGTCTTTTGCCCAGTGTTTCAGCCAGCATTTACTTGAATACTCTTTCAGTCCCACTCTCTTTTTCTTCTCCTTCTGGGACTCCACTGATACAAATGTTAGATCTCCTGTTATCGTCCCTCAGGTCTCTGTCGTTCTTTTTTTTTTTTTTTTTTTTCTGGCTGTTTCCTCTCTGTTGTTCAGCGAAGATAAATTCTATTGCTCTGTCCTCAACTTCGTTGATTGTTTTCTCTATCATACCCACTCTAATATTGAGCTCATCCACCTAGTTTTTTGTTTCTCTTATTGCATTATTTAGTTCTATAATTTCCATTTGGTTCTTTTAAAATCACTTTAATTTCTTTGCTGAGATTTTTCTATTTTTTTCACTTGTTTCAAGAGCGTTTGTAATACCTTAGTGAAGCATTTTTATTATCACTGCTTTAAAATTCTGGTTCTTGGTGCACAGGTAGGTTTTTTTTTATTATATCCTGGACAATTTGGCTTTTATGTTATCAGACTCTGGGTTCTATTTAGATCTTTAATGATAGTAGGCAGTCACCACATTTGGGTTTAGCATACAGGTCCTGGCCTAATTTTGTGGGTTACAGTTCCAATGACAACTTATTTTTCAGAGCCATGCGTTATTATTTCGTCTGCTTGTTTTCTTTGGTACCACCGGGGGTCCCACTAGTCTCTGATGGTACTGCTTGGGGTTATGAGATATAGTTTCCCCAAGCCAAGGTATCTACTGCCTTTAGGTGGGGAAAGGGATTCTCCATCCAGGAGGACAAAGAGACATCCTGGACCAGTTTCTGATTGTGATGGGTCCACTTTTTTAGCATCACCCAGCCACTCTGTGGCTTTGGGTGTGGGGTGGGAATCTCAGGCCTTGAGGGGAATTAGAGCACTTCCCTGGCCAGTTGCTTTTTGCAGTGAGATCCCCCTTGCCAGTGCCACCCAGTGAGGAAGGAGAGCACTTCCCCTGGTCACTTATCATTACAGGGCTCTTAGTCAGTCCCCCTGCTGGTGCTACTGAGCTTCCTGTTGTTGCTGGCAGGACTCTCATTCAATCCAGGGCACAAGTGAGACTATCTGAAGCTACCTTCTGTTGGTGTTGGGGGTCAGTGAATCACCTTCCTCTGTCAGGCAAGGGGATCAAAAGACTCCCTGATGCGGTTTTTCCTCTAGCCCTGAGGCCCCTAATCAGTTACCTTCCTCTTTCCACCATTCAGAGTTCTCCATTGGTTGCTTCTTGCATTATTGCCAGAGTTTATAGTTGTACTTAACAGGGAGAAATGAGTCTACACCATTTTGCCTAGATCATAAGTCCCTGGATTGAGTATTTTTTTTAACAATTTCATTTACCTCTTGTGTTTACTTATTAGCTATAACTTTCCATGGAATTATTTTAGTAATCGTTTTAGGATTTACAGGATAGTGTACATCTTTACCTTAACAGAATCTACCCCCATATGATATTACATCACTTCACATATAGGACCAGGACCTTGCAGCAGTATACATTCATTTTTCCCTCCCAGCCTTCATTCTATTGCTATCATCCATTTTTTCCTACATATCATACATACTCCACAATACGTTGCTATTGCTTTAAGCAGTTGATCCTCTTTGCAAGAGGTTTAAATAATAAGAAAACACTCTTTATATTAACTACGAAGTTACCATTTCCTGGGCTCCTCATTCCTCTGTGTAGACACAAATCTCCCTCTGGAAGCATTTTTCTCTTCTTAAAGGATTTCATTTAGTATTTCTTGTAGTGTGCGTATGTTACTAACAAATTACTTTTAGCTTTGTCTGTCTGAGTTAAGTCTTTATGTGCCTTTATCTTTCAAAGATGATGTTTTCACTGGTGAACACTCTAAGTTGACATATTTTGCCTTTGAGGACTTGAAAGTTCTCATTATCTTCTCACTTACATCGGTTTCTGGGAAGAAAGTGACTTTTCTTCGTTCTGCATTTAATGTGTCCCTTTTCTCTGGCTGTTTTTAATATATTCTCTTTGTCACTGGTTTTAAATGATTTGATATGATGTACTTAGTGTAGTTTTCTTCATGTTTCTTGTTTTTAAAGCTTCTTGGATCTGTCTGATTATACTTATCAAATTTAGAAATATTTGGGCCATTATTTCTTCAAATAATTTTCCTGTCCTACCCCAATTACACAGTATTAGACCTCTTAAAGTTGTACCAGAGCTCACTAATGCTCTCCTTTTTTTCACTCTGTTTTCTCTTTGTTTCATTTTGGATAGTTTCTGCTGCTATGCTTTTAAGGTCACTAATCTTTTATTATGCAGTGTCTAATCTGTTGCTAACCACATCCTGGGTATTTTTCATCTCAGACATCTCTAGAAGTTTGATTTGGTTCTCTTTTTAATATTTTCTCTGTCTCTACTTAATACATTCAAACTTTTTGTTTGATTTTGACCATATTAAATAGAGTTATAATAACTATTTTAATATTCTTGTTTACTAATTCTATCATCAGTATCAAATCTGAGTCAGCTTTGATTTTTAGCCTCAATATGTGTTGTACCTCCATGCTTTTTTTTTTTTTTGGTATACCTGGTAATTTTTGGTTGAATGCCAGACATTGTTATTCTTATCTTATTGGCTGTTGAATATTTCTGTATTCCTGTAAACTTTCTTGCATTTCCCCACCCCCCCCAATGGTCAAATTACTTGGAAACATTTTGATCCTCCTGGGTCTTGTTTTTAAGCATGGTAAGGCAGGACCAGTGGAGCATTACATCTATGGAAAGTTTTTCTAACTACTTAGACTACTGACTACTTTACTCAAAGAACCATAAATTATGAGGTTTTCCACTCTGTCTGCTGGGAATGGGCATTATTGTTGGCCCTAATTGAGCCCTGGGAACTTTTCATTCTAATCTTTCTGACTAGTTCTTCCCTCAACCCTGGATAGTTTCCTCACAGACATGCACTGGTCACTTTTCAGTAGAATACCTGAGGAGGCAACCCAGCAGATTTCCAGAGTTCTCTCTCTTTGCAGCTCTCTCCTTTCTGGCACTCTGTACTATGAACTCTAACCACAACACCAATCTCCCTGCCCTTCCAGCTCCACTCTCCTTAACTCAGAGAGATGACTAGGCTCCATGTGGCTTCCCTTTCCCCACATCATAGGCTGGGTCAGTCGTGGGACTCACGTGGCTTGTTTCCTGGTCTCAGTGTCTCTGTCTTTTATTGCCTGGTGGCCTGAAGTCCAACGTCTTGAGAAATTTTGTTTCATACATTCTTCCTAGTCCCTTAGCTTTTCAGGTAAAAGGGTAAATCCGGTCCATGTTAATTTGTCTTGGTTTACAATAGAAATGTTAACCTTGCGTTCTTTATGTAGAAAAGTTAGAAAAGTGACCTGGAATTAACAAGGGTCAATGTGGGGATGTCATTTAGGAAGCTATGTCCAGGTAAGACTAAAGATGGAGAAAAGTAGATAGATTTGAGAGGTATTTAGGAGGTAGAATCAACAGCATTTGGTGACTGATGGGCTGTGCAGGAAGGGCAGAGGGAGGAGGAGAAAGTGTTAATATGTGGCATGGATGCATGGTGACACTAACTCACTGACACAGGGAACTCTGGAGGAGGAGCTGGTTTGGGGTGAGATAAGTTTAATTTGGAATATGTCCAACTTGATTTGGATGAGCACAGTGTTTATGAAGTGAGGAGTGACTCATTAAAAGGTAAGACCAGGAGAAGAAATAGCAAGAAAGAAAGTAGATTATAAAGAATAGAAATAGAAGACAAGAATTGTGAGCATGCCTTTCTGTAGTATTTCATGGATTGTTACTACTCTCCTTTGTGAGATACATTTACTTAACACTTAGAAATATAGAAGTTTCACCGACCAATACTGATTACTTTTAACACATCAATAAAAAATAAAAATGGCTTCAACTTCTGTTTTAGTATCAGCAATGTTAAAGATCTGTATTAATGGAACAGATATTTCATAATGAACTCCTTGTAAGTCACTGTATTTTTACATGAGTGAAAATTCATGATTTTCACCATCAGGCTGTTATAGGCTGTTACATCCTACCAAGAAAACACTGATCCCAAATGTAGATGGCAGACTGATGTCCAGAGAGGTCAGAGCATTGAACCAAATTGACAGAGCAAGGTATGAGGATTCACCTCAGGTTTCAGACAAGGTGGTGGGTTTGGCTGTAACACATCACAGAGAAAAAAGGAGCCTCATGGTGTCAACTGAGAATTTACAAATATGACAAAATAATTACTTATAAGAAATTCATTATAAAATATTTATTCCAGAGAAGCAAGAAGAACTACAATCCTGCAGCATGTGGAACAAAAACCCAATCACAGAAAGACAAAATGAAAAGGCAGAGGACTATGTACCAGATGAAGGAACAAGATAAAACCCCAGAAAAACAACTAAATGAAGTAGAGATAGGCAATCTTCCAGAAAAAGAATTCAGAATAATGATAGTGAAAAGGATCCAGGACCTCCGAAAAAGAATGGAGGCAAAGATCTAGAAGATACAAGAAATGTTTAACAAAGACCTAGAAGAATTAAAGAACAAACAAACAGAGATGAACAATACAATTACTGAAATGAAAAATACACTAGAAGGAATCAATAGCAGAATAACTGAGGCAGAAGAATAGATAAGTGACCTGGAAGACAGAATGGTGGAATTCACTGCCGCAGAACAGAATAAAGAAAAAAGAATGAAAAGAAATGAAGACAGCCTAAGAGATCTCTGGGACAACATTAAAGGCAACAACATTTGCATTATAGGGGTCCCAGAAGGAGAAGAGAGAGAGAAAGGACCCAAGAAAATATTTGAAGAGATTATAGTCGAAAACTTCCTTAACCTGGGAAAGGAAATAGCCACCCAAGTCCAGGAATCACAGAGAGTCCCAAGCAGGATAAACCCAAGGAGAAACATGCTGAGACACATGGTAATCAAATTGACAAAAATTAAAGACAAACTATTAAAAGCAACAAGGGAAAAATGACAAATAACATACAAGGGAACTCCCATAAGGTAAATAGCTGATTTCTCAGCAGAAACTCTCCAAGCCACAAGGGAGTGGCATGATATATTTAAAGTGATGAAAGGGAAGAATCTACAACCAAGATTACTCTACCTGGCAAGGATCTCATTCAGATTCAGCAGAGAAATCAAAAGCTTTCCAGACAAGCAAAAGCTAAGAAAATTCAGCACCATCAAAGTAGCTCTACAACAAATGTTAAAGGAAATTCTCTAAGTGGGAAACACAAGAGAAGAAAAAGACCTACAAAAACAAACCGCAAACAATTAAGAAAATGGTCATAGGAACATACTTATCAATAATTACCTTAAATGTGAATGGATTAAATGCTCCAACCAAAAGACACAGACTGGCTGAATGGATACAAAAGCAAGACCCATATATTTGTTGTCTACAAGAGACCCACTTCAGACCTAAGGACACATACAGACTGAAAATGAGGGGATGGAAAAAGACATTCCATGCCAATGGAAATCAAAATAAAGCTGGGGTAGCAATACTCGTATCAGATAAAATAGACTTTAAAATAAAGAATGTTACAAGAGACAAGGAAGGACACTACATAATGATCAAGGGATCAATTCAAGAAGAAGCTATAACAATTATAAATCTATATGCACCCAACATAGGAGCACCTCAATACACAAGGCAAATGCTAACAAGCTATAAAAGAGGAAATCGACAGTAACACAATGATAGTGGGGGACTTTAACACCTCATTTACACCAATGGACAGATCATCCAGACAGAAAATTAATAAGGAAGCACAAGCTTGAAGTGACACTATAGACCAGAGAGATGTAACTGATATTTATAGGACATTCCATCTGAAAACAGTAGATTACACTTTCTTCTCAAGTGCACAGGGAACATTCTCCAGGATAGATCACACCTTAGGTCATAAGTCAAACTTCAGTAAATTTAAGAAAACTGAAATCATATCAAGCATCTTTTCCAACCATAATGCTGTGAGATTAGAAATCAATTACAGGGAAAAAAACAGAAAAAACACAAACACATGGAGGCTGAACAATACATTACTAAATAACCAAAAGATCACTGAAGAAATCAAAGGGGAAATCGAAAAATACCTAGAGACAAAAGACAATGAACACACAACAAACCAAAACCTATGGGATGCAGCAAAAGCAGTTCTAAGAGGGACGTTTATAGCAATAGCAGTACAATCCTACCTCAAGAAAGAAGAAAAATCTCAAATAAACAATCTAACCTTACACCTAAAGCAACTAGAGAAAGAAGAACAAACAAAACCCAAAGTTAGTAGAAGGAAAGAAATCATAAAGATCAGAGGAGAAATAAATGAAATAGAAACAAAGAAATAGCAAAGATCAATAAAACTAAGAGCTGGTTCTTCGAGAAGATAAACAAAATTGATAAACCATTAGCCAGACTTATCAAGAAAAAGAGGAAGAGGACTCAAATCAATAAAACTAGAAATGAAAAAGGAGAAGTTACAACAGAAAAACAAAGCATCCTAAGAGACTACTACAAGCAATTCTATGCCAATAAAATGGACAACCTGGAAGAAATGGACAAATTCTTAGAAAGGTATAAACTTCCAAGACTGAACCAGGAAGAAACAGAAAATATGAAGAGACCAATGAGAAGTAATGAAACTGAAACTGTGATTAAAAATATTCTGACAAACAAAAGCCCAGGACCAGATGGCTTCACAGGTGAATTCTATCAAACATTTAGAGAGGAGCTAACACCCATCCTTCTCAAACTCTTCCAAAATCTGCAGATGAAGGAACACTCCAAACTCATTCTACGAGGTCACCATCACCCTGATACCAAAACCAGACAGAGATACCAGAAAAAAAGAAAATTACAGACCAATATCACTGATGAATATAGATGCAAAAATCGTCAACAAAATACAAGCACACAGAATCCAACAACACATTAAAAGGATCATACACCACAATCAAGTGGGATTTATCCCAGGGATGCAAGGATTCTTCAATATATGCAAATCAATCAATGTGATACACCATATTAACAAACTGAAGAATAAAAACCATATGATCATCTCAACAGATGCAGAAAAGGCTTCTGACAAAATTCAACACCCATTTATGATAAAAACTCTCCAGAAAGTGGGCATAGAGGGAACCTACCTCAACATAATAAAGGCCATATATGACAAACTCACAGCCAACATCATCCTCAATGGTGAAAAACTGAAAGCATTTCCTCTAAGATCAGGAACAAGACAAGGATGTCCACTCTCACCACTATTATTCAACATAGTTTTGGAAGTCCTAGCCATGGCAATCAGAGAAGAAAAAGAGATAAAAGAACCCAAATCAGAAAAGAAGAAGTAAAGTTGTCACTGTTTGCAGATGACAGGATACTATACATAGAGAATCCTAAAGATGCCACCAGAAAACTACTAGAGCTAAATATTGAATTTGGTAAAGTTGTAGGATACAAAATTAATGCACAGAAACCTCTTGCATTCCTATACACTAACAACGAAAGATCAGAAAGAGAAATTAAGGAAACAATCCTATTCACCATTGCAACAAAAAGATAAAGTACCTAGGAATAAACCTACCTAAGGAGGTAAAAGACCTGTACTCAGAAAACGATGACACTGATGAAAGAAATCAAAGATGACACAAACAGACGGAGAGATATACCATGTTCTTGGATTGGAAGAAGCAATATTGTGAAAATGACTACACTACCGAAAGCAATCTACAGATTCAATGCAATCCTTATCAAACTACCAATGGCATTTTTTACAGAACTAGAACAAAAACTCTTAAAATCTGTATGGAGACACAAAAGACCCTGAATAGCCAAGGCAATCTTGAGGGAAAAAAACGGAGCTGGAGGAATCAGGCTCCCTGACTTCAGACTATACTACAAAGCTACAGTAATCAAGACAATATGGTACTGACACAAAAACAGAAATATAGATCAATGGAACAGGATAGAAAGCCCAGAGATAAACCCACGCACCTGTGGTCAACTAATCTATGACAAAGGTGGCAAGGATATACAATGGAGAAAATAGAGTCTGTTCAATAAGTGGTGCTGGGAAAACTGGATGGCTGTATGTAAAGGAATGAAATTAGAACACTCCCTAACACCATACACAAAAATAAACTCAAAATGGATTAAAGACCTGAATGTAAGACCAGACACTATAAAACTCTTAGAGGAAAACGTAGGCAGGACACTCTTTGACGTAAATCACAGCAAGATCTTTTTTGACCCACCTCCTAGAGTAATGGAAATAAAAACAAAAATAAACAAATAGGACTCAATGAAACTTAAAAGCTTTCGCAAAGCAAAGGAAACTGTAAGCAAGACGAAAAGACAACCCTCAGAATGGGAGAAAATATTTGCAAATGAATCAATGGACAAAGGATTAATCTCCCAAATATGTAAACAGCTCATGCAGCTCAATATTAAAAAAACAAACAACCCAATCCAAAACTGGGCAGAAGACCTAAATAGACATTTCTCCAAAGAAGACATACAGATGGCCAAGAGGCACATGAGAAGCTGCTCAACGTCACTAATTATTAGATAAATGCAAATCAAAACTACAATGAGGTATCACCTCACACTGGTTAGAATGGACATCATCAGAAAATCTACAAAAATCAAATGCTGGAGAGGGTGTGGAGAAAACAGAACTCTCTTGCACTGTTGGTGGTAACGTAAATTGACACAGCCACTATGGAGAACAGTATGGAGGTTCCTTAAAAAACTAAAAATAGAATTACCATATGACCCAGCAATCCCACTACTGGGCATATACCCTAAGAAAACCATAATTCAAAAAGACACATGCACCCCAATGTTCACTGCAGCACTATTTACAATAGCCAGGTCATGGAAGCAACCTAAATGCCCATCAACAGACAAATGGATAAAGAAGATGTGGTACATATATACAATGGAATATTACTCAGCCATAAAAGGGAATGAAATGGGGTCATTTGTAGAGACATGGATGGACCTAGAGACTGTCATACAGAGTGAAGTAAGTCAGAAAGAGAAAAACAAATATTGAATATTAACGCATATATGTGGAATATAGAAAAATGGTACAGATGAACCGGTTTGCAAGGCAGAAATAGAGACACAGATGCTGAAAACAAACATATGGACACAAAGGGGGGAAAGTGGGGGCGGGGTGGTGGTGGGATGAACTGGGAGATTGGGATTGACATATATACACTAATATGTCTAAAATAGATAACTAGTAAGAAACTGTTGTATAAAAAATAAATAAATAAAATTCAAAATAAAATAAAATATTTATTCCACCAATAATAATAATAAAACTAACATTTCTAATTCTAAAATCAGAGGTTGAAAACATTTTTATTTTTATTGACGTAAAAAGCAGACAGAATCCTTTCAGGTTGACTCTAAACAATCTTATTACGCGCCATCGTCAAACGTGCAGACATTTTTCAGCAGGGAGAGCAAACACCTGCTGAACTTCCCATCACGGTTAATATTGTGCTGAATTTTGAGATATAAGATCACAGCTTAAATACTTGTCTAACAAAAGAGCATCTGGCTGAAGACATTGACCTTTATTTTTCTAAAACACACAGAACATTCTCTCTCCCGTCAATGAGCACTGCTGTCAAATGCTCTGGGTGCAGCCACTAAACACTTGCAGGATTGCAAGTTGAGGCATGGATGTTAACCATGCGTTTAATCAGCTGCAGAAGGTGACACAGAGCATCACACTGACTAATTTCAGGAGTAACTGTAATGGGCTTTTAATTACATGTAGTGTCTGGCAGATTCATTTAGTTGCTGATTGCAAGATGGAATGGCAAATACTGAACAGGTTACCTCTCTTTATAGATGGTGCACATTTTAAAGAGAAACCCATATTCTCAAGCCACGTTATTGTGAGTATAAATTGGGGAAACATCTTTGAAGGGCAATTTGGCAACACCTATCGAAATTGAAATGTGCTTCTATTCCCTTTGACCAAGCAATTTGAATCTAATAGTCTATCCTACAGATAGTTTCCCATGTGTGCACAAAGACACATGTACAAGGATAGTCACCGCAGAGTGGAGGGTAATAGCAAAATATTGGAAACAACTTAGATGTTCATCAATAGGAAATTTGCTGGATAACTTATGGTATTTCCATACACCAGAATAAAGGGCAGCTATAAATATAATGAGACGGTACTTCTGTAAATACCAATCTGGAACATTTTCTGGGATAGGAAGATATGTGAGGAACACAAAATGCAGAACAGTGTGTAATATACTCCTATTCTTCCAAAGGGGGAAGGGCAAGTATAAATACTCTGCATATATAAATGTATGTTTGAAAGGATACATAAGAAATGAGTAATCTTGGTTGTTTCTGGAAAAGAGAACTGGAAATAGGAAACTGAAGGCAGGGAATGGGGAAAGGTTTACTTTTCATATATATCCTTTACATGCTTTGAATATTTTACTATGGAATATATAAGCTATTCAAATATTAAAAATTAAAAATCCATCAAATATTTAAAATTTTATCAAACTCTATTATAAATTTTGACATGGCTGCAGGAAAAAATACTTGCTAGGAGATGGAGTAGAGATACTTAAGAATGTACCAAATCCTGTTAAAATTGCATATTTCAAGGAAATGAGAAGTTTCTGATAAAGTGGATGATTATTAACACAAAGTTGGAAATATAGAAACAAAGGAGTTACAGTGCTTTCCTTGCTGGGCACATTAGCTTCCCATGCTGAGAAAAAAATCATGACAGCTTTCCTGAACAGAAGATACTTAGTTCCTTGCCGTCCCTCCTCTTCCTCTACGAAGCTCAGACCCAGGGGTTGCCTGGCATTTATTAATCTTTTATTAATAAATAGGTTGGTCTGACCAATAAAGGACGGAGAATCAGGAATATGAGAAAAGAAACCATTTAAAATTGTACATGAATGAAAGAGCATGTTTACTGGAATAAAACATTTTACCGGAATAAAAATACTAGAACAAAAATATTTTATTTGTCAAATTTCTAGGTAATGAAAAGTAAATATCTATCTATCAAAAGGACCTCATTTGCATTACCTGTAAGTTTGTGGAAGAATATAGGCCATAAACAAGTGCACATGATAAAATAGGTTAAGGGTATAGTCACTCCCTACAGTCCTACAGAGCTCTGTAACCCAGAGGAAGAACAGCTAGGCTATGGTGAGCACTTCTTTGTAAATTTTGCTTGAAGATATAAAATCTAAACTTAAAGTCACTGTTTTGCATTTATAAATGTCAGAAGCTTTGTTAACACCTCACTTTCATCTTGAAAGGTATTTTCTTTTAACGGTCCTGGTTCAAGACCTTAACGTGTTAAAGGAGTTTTTTGTTTTAATTAGACATAAAAAAAAACTGGTGTTTTATTTTCCTTTTTTGGCCAGTTTTAACAATTATAAGCCGATGGGCTAAAAGGCCTGATGAGGACAGTAGCCACCAGTTAGAGAAGCAGGTGGAGGACATACTTCAAACACCCAGTTGGCCTGGCCATGAACTGTCAGTGAGAAAACTCAATTCTTAGCTTAAGAATTGCCCTCATCACTCACGAAAGATGCTCAACATCGCTAATCCTTGGGGAAGTGCAAAACAAAACAGCTATGAGTTACCACCTCACACCTGTCAGAATGGATATCATCAAAAAGAACACAAATAAAAGACATTGGCAAGGATGTAGAGAAAAGGGAATCCTCATACGCTGTTGGGAATGTAAATTGGTGCAGCCACCGTAGAAAACCATATGGAGCTTTCTCAAAAACTAAAAATAGAACTACCAAATGACCCAGCAATTCCACTCCTGGGTATATGTCTGAAAAAGAAAAAAACACTTATCCAAAAAGATACATGCACCCCAGTGTTCATAGCAGCATTATTTACAGTTGCCAAGATATGGAAGCAACCTAAGTGTCCATCAACAGATTAATGGATAAAGAAGATGTGGTACATATATACAATGGAATATTACTCAGCCATAAAGAAGAACAAAATTTTGCCATTTGCAGCAACATGGATGGACTTGGAGGGCATTATGCTAAGTGAAATAATTCAGACAAAGAAAGACAAACACTGTATGATATCACTTATATGTAGAATCTAAAGAATACAAGAAACTAGTGAATATAACAAAAAAGAAACGGACTCACAGACATAGAGAACAAACTAGTGTTTACCTCTGGGGTGAGGGAAGAGGGGAGGGCAATATAGGGTTAGGGGATTAACAGGTACAAACTATCAGGCTTAAAATAAGGCTATATATTATATAATATATATATATATATATATATAATTATATAATAAGGCTTAAAATAAGGATATATTGGACGACGCAGGGAATACAGCCAGTATTTTATAATAACTATAAATGGAGTATAACCTTTAAAAATTGTGAATCACTGTATTGTACACCTGTAATTTATATCATATTATACATCAACTATACTTCAATTAAAAAAAAAAGAATTGCCTTTATCAAATCACATTCCACAAGTTGTTGGACATTTTCTCGGGCAGATTCCACTATGGTAGAACTTAACCGACTCTAAGTGCAACTTACAAGAAGATGAAAAGCATATGCTCCTCAACACACACAGGTGGCTGCTTTTTAAAGAACTGAACTGTGGCCAAAGAGAAACGGCAATTTCTATGGGAGAAACACAAGGAGAAAAGAAAAGGAAAAGCAGAGATAATGAAAAGAGAGGATGCATCAGAGGACAAAAAAAATTAATTTCCGCTAGAGGAGCAAACTCCTCCCTTCCTTCCTGCCTCACAGCTCTGACCAGAACAGCTCCTCCGGATACCAGACTCAAGTCTCACCTCCATTCACCTAATAAAAGTCATTTCCATCCCTCCCCTCTCCACTTAAATCCATCCCAGGCATTCTACCCTAACCTTGAACGATTCTTCTCCCCCCACCTTGGAGTCGTTCATTGAACAAGGCTGCAGGATGGCAAATGAGTTAACTCATGATTCATCATTGAGCTCGCAGTTGAGTAACTGTCTTATGGTCCTTGACTATAAGGCTTGAGCTCAACAAAGTAGAACAGACTTCAACATATCCTATCATTACACAAACTCCTACCTGTTTACTGACTAGCACTTAGACTGACTGCTGAACAGAAGTATGTCCTCCAACTTCAGTTATTATTATTTCTGTTCACAGATTTTCTGCAGCTCCAAACACTGGGTATTTGGTATTTGTATTGCTTCCTGTGATTCAACTAAGAAATGCCCCATCTGTGATGTGGAGGGTTAGAAATGGTCTTACAAATTTCTCTCATGCCTACAGTTACATCAATCTATGACGCTGTACACTGGGAAACCCCAAATCAGAGTAGCCTCAGTAAGTTAATCATTCAGTGATTCTACAACATATTTATTGAATGTTTAGTATATACCATATGATATCACTTACAAGTCAGATGCTGTACAAGGCCCTAAGGAAAAAATGTGAATAAGACATAGATCCTGCTTTAAAATTGCAAAGAAACTTGAACTCGAGTGGAGTGTTGAACGGAAGGAAGGGGCAGAGAAAGCAGGTCACAGGGGTAAACAATTGTCTAAAATAAGAGTGACCGTTGCTATGGCAGAGGTATGCCTTCCATGGTGGAGTAGCACAAAGGAAGGAAACCTAAGATTCACGGTCAGAGAAATCTCTGGGAGCAGGTGGATCATAAGAGAAATCACTAGGCCGTATGTGAGTCTGTCAGAGAAGGGTGAGCAGGTAACATAGTATCCAGGAGGGATGTGCCTCCTCTAGAGATAACGGACCAATGGGTCCCATTTGTCCACTGCTTTGCCCCAGTTCTAGCACAGACCTGCCCTATTGTATGCCATCAGCGGATACTCGTTGAATGAATAAATGTTGATTGTTCTATACATCTGTAACATAGAATGGGGGGAGGGCAATGTCAAAGAACAAGGCTTTCGGAGTAGGAAAGTCATAAAGAGACGCCTATGACTCTCGGAAAGGAGCTTGTAGTTTATTCTACAGGTAACAAGAAGCAAAATGAAGAATTATCTCCAGAAAACGGACATGGAAATATTCATCGTCATCTTTCCCAAGAGTTAAATGCCACGTGTCAGTGCCTGTTCCTGCCTCAGTCCCCAAGATCTCATGCGACATCACCTGGATGCCTTCTTTGAGCACAACTGTGCTAGCACATCCTTCTTTGATGGAACCTTTCCAGAAGGAAACTCAGAAGGATAAGGAGCAGATCACATGGGGTGGTACCGAGTACACATATTTTTGATATAATCCTAATACCTTGGGGAAGAGGAGGTTTGGGGTCTGTCCTCTCAGTCTGAGAATGAAAATCGTTGGAGGCTTTATCATACTAAGTGAAGTAAGTCAGACAAAGACAAATATATGATATCACTTACATGCGGAATCTAAAAAAAGATGATACAAATGAACTTATTTACAAAACAGACTCACAGACTTCAAAAAAAAACTTGTGGTTATCAAAGGGGAAAGGTGGGGAGAGGGATAAATTAGGAGTTTGGAATTAACATATACACACTACTATACATAAAATAGATAATAAACAAGGACCTACTGTATAGCACAGGGAAATTTATGTAATAAACTATACGGGAAAAGAATCTGGAAAAGAATGGATATATGTATACGTATAACTGAATCACTTTGCTGTACACCTGAAACCAACACAACACTGCAAATCAACTATACTCTAATATAAAATAAAAATTAAATTTAAAAAAAACTAAAAAGATAAATAAGCAAAACTGGAAAAAAAGAAAATCACTGGAGGCTAATTTCAAGGACTCCATTGAGTCTATCTTTCCAATAGGTGTGCCTGGCCCAGCGGCATGAGACGGCTGGTAGGCTCCCATGGGCGGAACCTTGCCTGAGTCTCTGGGCTTCTCGTCAGGGCAGTTCCCAGGTAAGGGTGTTTCCACCACTGTGAGGGAGGAAGCATTCCTCAAACCACTGTCCACAGAGTCGCCTAGGCTGGGAATCAGATTAGCTCTCAGTAAATGGGATTGGTCAAGGCACCAAAGTAGCACCTTGGTGCTTCAGGTGAAGAGGGGTGAAGTGGGAGTGTTATCAGAGTTGCTCGGGGACAACAAGAGTGAGACGGTGTAAGACGTACCTTGTGAGGCCTGGGAATCTGGGTGTCTTTTCAAGGGGAGCCTTGCAAGGGCTGAGCTGCTCTCTTCCCAGCGCGGGTACCTACAAACCAGAAACACCATGCTTGGTAAAAATAGAAAGACCCAAAACAGGAAGGAAAACACCCAAAGAACAGAGAGCCCAAGTGAGACGGACTTTTAAAAGACTGAGACCACTTGCCAAGGTTCTTAGTTTCTATACCCAGTTCACAGATTTATCATGCTATACATCTTTGTTTAATAAAACTCTGTACCACTACATCGAGGAGGATGTACAAGGTGTGTGCCCTGGAGGGGGGTGACGGGCACCGTCCACACACCTACAAGTACTTACAGAGGCTACGCTCAGTGACAAGGATGTGAGTCCAACCAAAGATGGCTTCCAAAGGAAGGGTGTCAATATCTAGTGTACACAAGGACACATATAGCTGTTCAGGCATTGAGACACACGAAAGGCAAAAGTGTCACATATATCTGCTGATATCTAATCCTGCGAAGCCTCTAGAAAGAACTTCCTCATCTCAGGTGAAATCCCCACGTTATCCCAACAATTCTTCACCACCACCACCTCAGAACTAGAACATTTCTTGTCTAGATGCTTGATTCAATCTGCTTTACAGTTCTCTGATGCCTTAGGCGGAAGACATTGACAACTTTCAATCACTTTAGAAACAGTATTTTTATATTACAAGGAACAAAGCTAGAGTATGAAGCCACAAAGATCTTTGGAGAAATTTTCAGTTGATTTTTTCTTTCTTTTTTACATTTTATAACATGAGAAATAGATTAGGTTCTTAGTTTCAAGTATTCAGAACCGAAACAGAAGATAAGTATCTTTTCTCACCTTTATTTTGCGACACTGCCATTAATGGATAACATTTTAGGGTTAAGAATCAGGAAATTATACAATTAACACCCTAGAAAAGCTCATTTATGGTTGAGAGGCATCTCCACGTAGGGAACAGCACATTTTCAACAGTCCATTCTCACGTGCACGTGCCAGTGGAAAAAAAATGATGACTGGGTAACAGACCACAGGACAGCTCAAGGGCAAATTATAAACAGTATCAGAGGCAAAGGAATTTACAACCAGGGGATGTCACCTTATTATTAGTCATACATGTTGCTGCCTACCACAGGATCTACTTAAAAGACTTTATTCCAGATTCCAAATTATAATTATCCAATTATGTACCACCTGGTTCAAGAATTGTAGGTAAAGAAAGTCTGGATGATTAAATAATGCCTAGACCACTCTTTATTGCTTAAAAAGATAGAAAATACCTTATTTTTTGAAGGGGAGAAAACCCAGAAGATGTGAATTACAGTAGCTTCCAAGTCAAATCACTTAATTTGGTATCACATGCTGTGTTCATTTCAGTTTCCCTACAGAAGAGTAACTGAAGGTTTATCCGATATTTCTTCTCTCGGGGCTGTGAGTCTTTTCCCTGCCATTTCGCTCTTACAAATGGACGCACACCATTACTTTCTGAGCAGCCTCGGAGGCAGCTGCCTCAGCAGAAGTTAACTTTTCTGAATTCCACAGGTTGAACCAGTGATCCATTAGAGAAGACAGCTTTGGCCTGGGATTCAGGATCTGGGCTGCTGGTCCCGGCTCCTCCACCAGCTTGCTGTGTGACCTTGAAGAAGTCATTGCCTCTGTGAGGCTTACGCCTTCATACCTAACTGAAGGCAGGGGGCTGCACGGGATGATCTCAGGGATCTCCTCCACCCCTAATATCATCATCTGTGGTTACAGGAAAGAAGCACAGTCATAGGGAGAACAGAGAACAAAGATAAGAGACAGTGACCTGGAAGGAAACTAGTTCAATTGCTGAACATCCAGGCCAGCGATCTGATCCAAAAAAAATGTCAGGTGGTGGGATTGTAAGAGCCTGTTTTTCAGGTTCACAGTTTCCATCTCAGATCTTGGAAAACCAGCATCTTCAGTCTTTTCTCCACTTTGGCATCTCTGACTCCAAATCAGCCCTAAGCCGACAACTGGCTCAACGGGTCCTTAGCGAGGGGTGCCCCTGGTCCCCACACATCTCTCTTCCCACGCTCCCGTTCTCTCGCACGAACCCATCAACAGCACACAGAGTGAAGGGGCTGAAAAAAAATGAAGGGAATGTACAGTCATGCAGCAACCGCACAGTGAAGGGGAGGAGAGCTGGCGTCGCAAAGGAATCCGAAGCAGACAGGGTTTAGCAAAAAGATGACTACGAAGCAGAGGTCTAAGAAATCCCACATCCCCTGGACGGATAAATCTCAGAAAAGCACCAGAAGAGGAGGAGAAAGGGAGCCCTAAGCAGAGAGCCAGCTTCTCAGGAATGATTGAAAAAATCACAAAATGAAAAAATATGCCCAAATCAAGAAGAGAATGTATTACCAACTCCCAAGGGAAGATGCTGACGACCCTTTGCTGTCATTATTCAAATCCAGGCAAGTCCGGGCATCAGAAAGACACACCACTGGGATCAGATGACCGGGCTGCATGACTTAACAAGTCTTTCCTTGCCTGGACGACAGCCACAGCAAGGGCTGGATGAGAGCCACAGCAAGGGCCCGAGGGCTCCACGAACAAGAACAATCATTTGGTTGATAGTGATTGGACCTTGGTTGATGGAGACAGCATGTTAAATTGCTAGTTTGGGCAAACAGTATAGCACAATACAAGCGTGTTTTCCCTGCTGGCATCCAAGTTCTCCATCACCATAAAAGCAAGCTGCTTCTCAAGCATAAACACAAATTTCTAAAGAACATTTGGGTCCTTGTGGGGTTTTCAGGTGGCTGATGGGGTATGTTTGGGGAAGGGAGGCATTTTACATTCTATCCATCTAGCTAAACATAAGAATGTAAGCACATATTTTTCTGATGTAGACAACGTAAGGAGAATATTCTGACAAAGACCACAGTGCTTCAGCCCAGCTGAAGGTGGTGACAGTCTGTAGTCAGAGCAGCCCACGTCCCCTTCATCACAAACAGCTCGTGCGAGTGCCCTGCTAAGAAAAGGACACTGGTAGCCTCATTTGTGGTATCAAAGCACAGCCAGGGAGGCTGGAGCCCATCCAAATGTATTCGTGTTTCTCCCAGAGGACGGTACCCCACGACAAGACAGTCTCTGTTTTTAGAGACAGGGAACTGGCAGGGCGAGATAAAATAGGTTTGCAAGTGAATCCTCCTCTAATATGGAAGGACCAAAGAAAATAACTACCAAAGCAAAACAACTCAGGCAGCAGCAACCCAGAGCCCCAGGTCACCTGCTCCCCACTTCCTGGCATGGACTTTGCTGCTGCTGTTGTGAAACAAGTCGGTTCCTAGTTAAGAAGAATTCCGGATTCATTTTCCTTGCAGGTGCTAACCAAGCTCCACCTGACTGACAAGTCCTTAAGTTCTAAGAACCTTTCACAAGAATGGGGTGTCTTCCAGGATAAAACCTGACCTCCTTCTTAAACAGCTTGGATCCTAATGAAAGGTTAGAAGAGACAATCAAAGAAGTTTCCTCCCAAAAAACCCAGAATTTTGGCCCAATAATTAAATCAAAAGAAATCAGACTCATTAAAGTAATCCCTGGGTTCTTTAGAGCTTCAGTATCATACCTACTGCTGAGCTGATGACAGGTGGGGATCTTATAGGAATCAGTGGATCCAATTAGCACCAGGGGTCCACAAGTCAAGCACTTCCAGGTTACAAATTACTGGTGACATTTCTAGACACAGATTGACAGCTGGAGCCAGGACAGCCCTCTCGTCACCCCTGGAATCTGATTAGGGAGCAAATGCCCTACCCAACTTTTCTAATCTACAATATAAAAAAAATGCATCCTAAGAATTTTGTTACCACACTGACTCATGCCCAGGGGACTGGAATATGCTTACTCTAAAGAACCCCAAACAGGCTTGTCAGTGATGTTCATGTTTTGAACTTGTAAGAACATACATATCCAGGCACCCAGTCTGTATAAGAATCATTATCGTGATACAATTATATAGTTGTTTGTTGATAATGGCATCACTTCGAGGTTCTCTGTCTGGAAAATTTCAGACACCAGTCTTGCAATAAAGGAGTTAAGAGTCCATTTCTGTTTTAAACTAGTCGTTCTCAAACTGTTTCCTTAAAATAATAGCACTCCAGAAGCTGGGCCAAAATATTCCACAAGTAGCATTCAATAAAGTTAGACAGAAAAAATTACTAGGAAAAAGTTGAAGTTAATGATTGTCAAGTAGGTTTCCTCACATGTATCTTTTTAAAAGCCTCGATGGTAGCTCCCCACATGGCTGTTAGAGTATGTTGGCCGATGACGACGTGGATGAACACATAGCAAATAGTCAGGGAGACTCAGTAACAGTGGATCCTGCTGATTCAACGGCTTGTTTCTTTTCCCATGTACATGTGTGCTCATAATTGTGGTGGTGTCTTACAAACACGTCACATGCCTCCATTCAGCTTTTCAAGTTTCAGAGACGGGGGCATGCCTCTCCCCCCAGTTCAACTGACTGTTTAAAAATACCTGTCTTACCTTAATAGAAGGAAAAGAGCACACACACCCTCTACTTACTCATCAGGGACTATAACTTTTCACTCCTTGCCTCTCTGCAGTGAGCAAAACTGAGCGAGAAAAACAAGACTGAAGGAGAGGCGGTCCAACCCCTTCTACACAATCTAAAGCGGGAGCGAGCTTTCCCAGTGAAGGCCCAGATAGTAAGTATTTCAGACTTTGTGAGCAACACGCTCTGCCCCAACTGTGTAACTGCTGTTGTAGCACAAAAGCAGAGGCATAAAAACTACGTGAGTAAATGAATATTGTGTGCTCCAATAAAGTTTTAATTACTGACACTGAAATTGGAATTTTATATAATTTTCATGTCATAAAATCTTTTTTTTTCAACTACTTGTAAATACAAAAAGAAAAAAACTCCCATTTGACCCACAGGCCATAATTTGGCAACATACCCTAAGTTCTAGATGCTTTCAAATGTATCCCTGATCACTGAAGAACAGAGCGCCTGACTCTCTCATTTTGGCCCATGGCTAGATTACGTCTACTGAATTGGCTTTGCTGCAATTCCATCAAACTACACAAAGGGAAGTGTAGAAATGGGAGATGAACTTCACAATTGGGTTTACCGAGAAGATGCCACCCAGAACCGCACACGCTGCTATTTGACGGTGGGCAGTGATGTCTCTGGGGTCTTGATCGTAGGAATGGTTGTTCTCCTGGGCAAGTGGCTTACTACAAAGAATAACACTGATAACTTTCCTTCTTTGCTTTAGCTGCTGCCAAGTTCACTGGCCAATTTGTTCTGATCTAGCAAGCATATTGGATTGCACAGCATATATTTTACGGAAATGCATCCCATTTTTATCTAGTTTTTCTAACCAATTTTTCTCTTTAGAATGAATTCCTCACTTTTAACACATTATTGTATTATATGGATTTTAATAATTAGCCCAATATGGCAGGATGCAAATAGGATAATACCAATAAAATATATACATTATACTTAATTTCTGCACTTAAAGTTGGTAATTTATTAATCAAAAATAATTTGCCATAATGTCCTCAAAAGATCACTGTGACCTCCAGGTACATAACCAGTGAGACCAGTGGTTTTCTGGCTTGTCACAGCTGGAGTCCTCTCCTTGAAGGAAATCTTAGGTAGAAGCCCAAGAATGCACCAGACACAACAAGGAGTTGACCTGAGTGAAGTGCGACCACAGGCCCAAGGAAAGAAGGTACAGAGGTCACCTGAAGGACAGTCACTGGGAGTGCTTATTAGAATGACAGTTTTCTGGGCTCCACTTAGAACCTCTGGATCTTCTTCTTTCAGGCATGGAGAATGATAATCTGCATTTTAAATCAGATCCTTGGACAACTCTTTGAAACAGGAGAAACTGAACATCACTCTGCTAAGGACAATCAGAAAAACACTGTTCCAGATAATAACACCAACTATTGGAGAATTCCGAGAGGATGGGGCTAGGGAAAAGGAGCCATTTGGGAAACTGGGCAGGTTCTGGTATACATGATGATGACATGGCCCCCAGGACTCGTTTGTCTGGGTTCAAATCCTGGCTCTGCAGGTTGCTAGCTGGGTAACCTTGGGCAAGTCACTTAACCTCCCTGTAAGTATAATACCGTCTTCCTAATCTATATCCCCCATTGTAAAAGGAGGATGTTGGTAAGCAAAGCCTTGCTGGGAAGATTCTGTGAGTGTCTGTAAGTTTTTAGAACAATTCCCAGACAGTTTTCCATAATCCATCCCCCTCCTATCAGACACTTTCTAATGCCTTTCCCAATGTCTCCTCCTATTTCTCTTCTCTCCTTTCCTCTGTCATTCTTATTCTTCTGTTTTACCCTCTTTGAAATCAAAACTCAACATAGTAGGACCGAAGTGGAGAAAGGGAAGCAGATCCTGGTTGAGAAGATTAGGAGGAGGTTGGGAGGGAGATAATCTTTGCTACTTTGAAGCCACGCTACTGTGAAAACCCCACAAAAGAATGTGTAGCGTCCTCACTAGGCTTGGCTGAAGGCTTAGTGGACTGGGCTGAATACTGATGACACCCCTGTAGACCAAGACCAAGTTTTAGATGTCCAGTTTGAGTCCAGCCATGTCCCCACTGCCCCTAATGAATGGCCCAGCAGCCGCAGTGCCGACATTACCAGGAAGAGGTGTATACTCAACGCCCATCGTCTTTTACTGCAAATACACATTAAGTATAATCACTACATTTCAATCAGTAGCCAACCATTTCAACAGGTTTTTTCACTTATAGTGCCTTAAGGAAACAAAGTTTAAGACTGACTTGGCAGTACTGTGTGTATATTTCAGTACATGTATGGGGGGGCAGGGATATTGCCCAAGGTGATGAAATTGATTCTTTGGAGGCAAAAGAATCTCAGCTTTTACAATGGTTTATGGTCATATGGCGGTCCACAGCACATAAACAGATATACAGCACATTTGAGGCATTAAAATTTCATGGGGAAAAGGAGTGATTGGGGAAAAAAATGTCTAAAAAAACTTGGCAGGGTAGTGTAGGAGGATACTAATGAGAAAAGGGTGAGAGATACTGTTTCAGTGAACTAGGCTGATGCAGATTTGGTGGCAGAAAAAACTCAGGATGCTCAGATAAAAGAGATTTTAAGGCAGATCCATTAAAATCATCCTGATGCCTCCTGAAGATTCTGAGGGGGTCTCGGAGCTTCTGGAACACATCATCATTGGCAAAAGTTTTAAGATGGGCTGTAGGATGGGGTGAAATTAAAGCAATGCATAGTAAAGTACACTCCATTGTGTTGTCAGTTAGCTCATGGCCTGATTCTAAAGAGTCTTATTGCTGGAAACTGAGAAATCATTTTTTTCCAAGAGAGAAATCCACTCCGTCTTCTTGAATTAAAAATTATGCCCCATGAATTCTGAACGATAACAATAGCTACAATAAAATGATTGAGATGCCCAAATTCATCTAATCACATGTTCTGTCTAGCCTATTCAAACACAAAAGAATGAGTCCCAGCCTTTCTTCTCGCTGCTATCTGTAAATAGGAAAGAATGTATGAAAGATTGTGATCAAGTTCTGTCGGAAACACTCATATTTTCACAAAATGTAGATTGCCTTTTAGGGGAGAGATTGGCTGAAACTTTCGTTTATTAAACCAGAATACGAAAACAGGAGTTTAAAAGAGCAGTATTAATATTCTGTTCAAATAATCTCTTGATTTCTATTTTGAAGGGCACCCTCCGATGGCTTGATTTTTATTACGGTGAAGGAAGAGAAAACGGCTCCTTTCCATTAATCATAAAGAACCATAAAAATAGGTCTCGCTAAAAGCTGACTCTGACAAGTCCAAATGGAAAGTTTGCTTTGGGAAGAGATAAAGAATATCTTTCTAAATATTGCAATCAATTCTGAAAAACTTAATTTTTTTTTTTCTTTCATAGCTTCTCAGCTATTGGGATCATCAATCCCAAAGCCTTCTTTGAGTGATTTCCTTCTGTCCCGCGGCAGGAAATGAACTATTTAGCTCCACACATAACGGCAAACTCCATTTCAGCATAAGCATCAGGCCCAGACTCCAGCAGGCCCCGATCGATACCTTCGGTTATCAACCAGGGGCCCTTCCCGCAGTGGAGATCCTCACTGGAGATAAAGACCAGAGAGCATCCCTGATTTATGCCCTCTCAGCAGTGCACTGACAGGCCAGGCCCCAGGAGGCAGAGTGGAAAACCAGATGAAGACAACCAGAGATCCTTGGGGAAGTGCTGACCATCACGGACCCAGGATCACACCTCAAAGCCAACAGAACACAGCCCTGGAGCAGCCCATCCTACCTTGCAGAAAACCTGGACTTGACATCTGGCCGAAGCAGGTCTGTGAAGCACAGGGCTCTTTTGGGCCAGCTGAGGAGCCTGCCCTTGAGGTGGGCTCACAGAACGCTCATCAGCTACACGCAGCCCTTGCCCTTCTGTGCTCACTCCTCAGAGCTTGCTTTGACTGGCAGCTGGGATAGAAGCATCACTGCAGCCACAGCCCCCCAAGTACTGGGGCTCAGCCTAAGACACCCTGCAGACCAAACACCTTGCAGGACAAGTGGCAACAGACAGTTATGGATGGCAGAGTCCGGATCACAGCCAGCCCCCCAATGTTACAGTTCTGCTGGTTAAGACTCAGATTTATTTCACGGGACAGGTATGTAAAAAGGCAGAAACAGTTCCTTCTTCTGAATGGCACACAGAACAAACTTTGCAAATATTGTGCAGTTTTGAGGGAGAACTCTGAAACTCGTTAAACGTTTTGCAAGTAGCAGTAATAGATCAACCAGATTTAATAAAGACAAAAGAGTGAGAGAAAAGTAGCAAATCAGGAACATTCTAGCAGGTAGGCATGGACGAGCCACCTCGGCCCCCAGAAAGAAGGTACCTACGTTACTGGATTTATGCTTTTATATCTTCTGAAGACAAACCACAAATAGCTTTTTTTTTTTTTTAATTCTGCATGTATGTGTAATACTTCATAGAAATGATTGGAGCAACAGGGTCAAACATCCAAAACCTTTAAATTCATGCTTGGCTGTTAAACTGAATAAAATAGGGATGTGAACCTTCAAGATGGCAGAGGAGGAAGACGCGGAGATCACCTTGCTCCCCACAAATACATCAGAAATACATCTACACGTAGAACAGCTCCTACAGAACACCTACTGAATGCTGGCAGAAGACCTCAGACCTCCCAAAAGGCAAGAAACTCCCCACATACCTGGGTAGGGCAAAACAAAAAAGAAAAACAAAGACAAAAGAATAGGGACGGGACCTGCACCAGTGAGAGGGAGCTGTGAAGGAGGAAAAGTTTCCACACACTAGGAAGCCCCTTCACTTGTGGAAACAGGGGATGGTTGGCGGGGGGAAGGGGGGAAGCTTCGGAGCCACGGAGGAGAGCGCAGCAACAGGGGTGCAGAGGGCAAAGCGAAGAGATGCCCGCATTGGTGCCGACCAGCACTCACCAGCCTGAGAGGCTTGTCTGCTCGCCCGCCGGAGCAGGTGAAGGCTGGGAGCTGAGGCTCAGGCTTCAGAGGTCGGATCCCAGGGAGAGGACTGGTGTTGGCTGCGTGAACACAGCCTAAAGGGGCCTAGTGCGCCACAGCTAGCTGGACGGAAGTCTGGGAAAAAGTCTGGAACTGCCTAAGAGTCAAGAGACCATTGTTTCAGGGTGCACGAGGAGAGGGGATTCAGAGCACCGCCTAAATGAGCTCCAGAGATGGGCGCGAGCCACGGCTATCAGCGCAGACCCCAGAGACGGGCATGAGACGATAAGGCTGCTGCTGCCGCCACCAAGAAGCCTGTGTGCGCTTGCCTGTGTGGTCACTATCCACACCTCCCTTCCGGGAGCCTGTGCAGCCCGCCACTGCCAGTGTCCCGTGATCCAGGGACAACTTCCCCGGGAGAACGCACGGCGCTCCTCAGGCTGGTGCAACGTCACACTGGCCTCTGCCGCCTCAGGCTTGCCCCACATCCATACCCCTCCCTCCCCGTGTTCTGAGTGAGCCAGAGCCCCCTAATCAGCTGCTACTTTAACCCCATCCTGTCTGGGTGGGGAACAGACGCCCTCAGGCGACCTACACGCAGAGGCGGGGCCAAATCCAAACCTGAACCCCAGGAGCTGTGCAAACAAAGAAGAGAAAGGGAAACCTCTCCCAGCAGCCTCAGGAGCAGTGGAATAAATCCCCACAAGCAACTTGATGTACCTGCATCTGTGGAACACCTGAATAGACAACGAATCAATGCAAAATTGAGGCAGCAGACTTTGGGAGCAACTGTAGACTTGGGATATGCTGTCTGCAACTGACTGTTTCTGATTTTTATGTTTATCTTAGTATAGTTTTTAAGGCTTGTTGTCATTGATGGATTTGTTTATTGGTTTGGTTGCTCTCTTCTTTTTTTTATTACTTTTAAATTTAATAATTATTTTTATTTTACTATTAATTAATTTTTCTTTCTTGTTTTCTCCCTTTTCTTCTGAGCCGTGTGGCTGACAGGGTCTTGGTGTTCTGGCCTGGTGTCAGGCCTGAGCCTCTGAGGTGGGAGAGCCGAGTTCAGCATATTGGACCATCAGAGACCTCCCAGCACCACTTAACATCACTCAACAGCCAGCAAGCTCCAGTGCTGGACGCCCCATGCCAAACAACTAGCAAGACAGGAACACAACACTACCCATTAGCAGTGAGGCTGCCTAAAATCATACTAAGTTCACAGACACCCCAAAACACACCATCGGACACAGCTCTGCCCACCAGAAAGACAAGATCCAGCCTCCCCACCAGGACACAGGCACCAGTCTCTCCACCAGGAAGCCTACACAAGCCACTGAACCAACCTCACCCACTGGGGACAGACACCAAAAACAACGGGAACTACGAACCTGCAGCCTGTGAAAAGGAGACTCCAAACACAGTAAGTTAAGCAAAACAAGAAGACAGAGAAATATGCAGCAGATGAAGGAGCAAGGAAAAAGCCCACCAGATAAAACAAATGAAGAGGAAATAGGCAGTCTACCTGAAAAAGAATGCAGAGTAATGATGGTAAAGATGATCCAAAATCTTGGAAATAGAATGGAGAAAATACAAGAAAAGTTTAACAAGGACCTAGAAGAACTAAAGAGCAAACAAACAATGATGAACAACACAATAAATGAAATTAAAAACTCTCTAGGAGGAAACAATAGGAGAATAACTGAGGCAGAAGAATGGATAAGTGACCTGGAAGATAAAATAGTGGAAATAACTATCACAGAGCAAAATAAAGAAAACAGAATGAAAAGAATTGAGGACAGTCTCAGAGACTTCTGGGACAATATTAAACTTACCAACATTCGAATTATAGGGGTCCGAGGAGAAGAAGAGAAAAAGAAAGGGTCTGAGAAAATATTTCAAGAGATTATAGTTGAAAACTTCTCTAACATGGGAAAGGAAATAGTCAATCAAGTCCAGGAAGCGCAGAAAGTCCCATACAGTATAAATCCAAGGAGAAACATGCCAAGACACATACTAATCAAACTATCAAAAATTAAATTCAAAGACAAAATATTAAAAGCAGCAAGGGAAAAGCAACAAATAATATACAAGGGAATCCCTACAAGGTTAACAGCTGATCTTTCAGCAGAAACTCTGCAAGCCAGAAGGGAGTGGCAGGACATATTTAAAGTGATGAAAGGGAAAAACCTACAACCAAGATTACTCTACCCAGCAAGGATCTCATTCAGATTTGATGGAGAAATTAAAACATTTACAGACAAGCAAAAGTTAAGCGAATTCAGCACCACCAAGCTAGCTTTACAACAAATGCTAAAGGAACGTCTCAAGGCAGGAAACACAAGAGAAGGAAAAGACCTACAAAAACAAAGCCAAAACAATTAAGAAAATAGTAATAGGAACATACATATTGATAATTACTTTAAACATAAGTGGATTAAATGCTCCAACCAAAAGACATAGACTGGCTGAATGGATACAGAAACAAGATCCACATATATGCTGTCTACAAGAGACCCACTTCAGACCTAGGGACACATACAGACTGAAAGTGAAGGGATGGAAAAGGATATTCCATGAAAATGGAAATCAGAAGAAAGCTGGAGTAGCAATTGTCAAATCAGACAAAACAGATTTCACAAGAGAAAAGAAGGACACTACATAAGGATCAAGGGATCAATCCAAGAAGAAGATATAACAATTGTAAATATTTATGCACCCAACATAGGAGCACCTCAATACATAAGGCAAAGGCTAACAGCCATAAAAGAGGAAACCAACAGTAACACAATCTTAGTAGGGGACTATAACACCCCACTTTCACCAATGGACAGATCATCCAAAATGAAAATAAATAATGAAACACAAGCTTTAAATGATACATTAAACAATATGGACTTAATTGATATTTATAGGACATTCCATCCAAAAACAACAGAATACACTTTCTTTTCAAGTGCTCATAGAATATTCTCCAGGACAGATCATATCTTGGGTCACAAACCAAGCCTTGGTAAATTTAAGAAAATTGAAATTGTATTAAGTATCTTATCTGACCACAATGCTATGACAATAGATATCAAATACACAAAAAAAACTGTAAAAAATACAAACACATGGAGGCTAAACAATACACTACTAAATAACCAAGAGATCACTGAAGAAATAAAAGAGGAAATCAAAAAAATACCTAGATACAAATGACAATGAAAACACAATGACCCAAAACCTATGGGATGCAGCAAAAGCAGTTCTAAGAGGGAAGTTTATAGCAATACAGTCCTACCTCAAGAAACAAAGACCATCTCAAATAAACAACCTAATCTCACACCTAAAGCAATTAGAGAAAGAAGAACAAAAAAAAAACCCAAAGTTAGCAGAAGGGAACAAATCATAAAGATCAGATCAGCAATAAATGAAAAGGAAATGAAGGAAACAATCGTAAAGCTCAATAAAACTGAAAGCTGGTTCTTTGAGAAGATAAACAAAATTAACAAACCACTAGCCAGACTCATCAAGAAAAAAAGGGAGGAGACTCAAATCAACAGAATTAGAAATGAAAAAGGAGAAGTACCAACTGATACTGCAGAAATGCAAAGAATCATGAGGGATTACTACAAGCAACTATATGCGAATAAAATGGACAACCTGGAAGAAATGGACTAATTCTTAAAAAAGCACAACCTTCCGAGACTGAACCAAGAAGAAATAGAAAATATAAATAGACCAATCACAAGCACTGAAATTGAAACTGTGATAAAAAGTCTTCCAACAAACAAAAGCCCAGGACCAGATGGCTTCACAGGCGAATTCTATCAAACATTTAGAGAAGAGCTAACACCTATCCTTCTCAAACTCTTCCAAAATATAGCAGAGGGAGGAACACTCCCAAACTCATTCTACGAGGCCACCATCACCCTGATACCAAAACCAGACAAAGATGTTACAAAAAAAGAAAACTACAGGCCAATATCACTGATGAACATAGATGCAAAAATCCTCAACAAAATACTAGCAAACAGAATCTAACAGCACATTAAAAGGATCATACACCATGATCAAGTGGGGTTTATCCCAGGAATGCAAGGATTCTTCAATACAGGCAAATTAATCAATGTGATACACCATATTAACAACCTGAAGGATAAAAACCATATGATCATCTTAGTAGATGCAGAAAAACCTTTCGACAAATTTCAACACCCATTTATGATAAAAACCCTGCAGAGTAGGCATAGAGGGAACTTTCCTCAACATAATAAATAATAATAAATAATAATAATAAATAATAAATAATAAATAATAATAATAATAATAATAATAAATAAATATTTATAAATAATAAAAATAAATAATAAATAATAATAAATAAACATAATAAATAAATATATGACAAACCCACAGCCAACATCATTCTCAATGGTGAAAAACTGAAAACATTTCCTCTAAGACCAGGAAAAAGACAAGGTTGTCCACTCTCACCACTATTATTCAACTTAGTTTTGGAAGTTTTAGCCATAGCAACCAGAGAAGAAAATGAAATAAAAGGAATCCAAATCAGAAAAGAAGTAAAATTTTCACTGTTTGCAGATGACATGATACTATACATAGAGAATCCTAAAAATGCTACCAGAAAAATACTAGAGTTAATCACTGAATTTGGTAAAGTAGCAGGGTACAAAATTAATGCACAAAAATCTCTTGCATTCCTATACACTAATGATGAAAAATCTGAAAGTGAAATTAAGGAAACACTCCCATTTACCACAGCAACAAAAAGAATAAAATACCTAGGAATAAACCTACCTAAGGAGACAAAAGACTTGTATGCAGAAAACTATAAGACACTGATGAAAGAAATTAAAGACAATACAAACAGATGGAGAGATATGCCATGTTCTTGGATTGGAAGAATCAACATTGTGAAAATGACTATCCTACCCAAAGCAGCCTACAGATCCAGTGCAATCCCTATCAAACTACTAATGGCATTTTCACAGAACTAGAACAAAAAATTTCACAGTGTGTATGGAAACACAAAAGACCCCGAATAGCCAAAACAATCTTGAGAAAGAAAAACGGAGCTCAAGGAATCAGGCTCCCTGACTTCAGACTATACTGCAAAGCTACAGTAATCAAGACAGTATGGTACTGGCACAAAAACAGAAATATAGATCAATGGAACAGGATAGAAAGCCCAGAGATACATATGGTCATACATACATATGGTCATAATCTATGACAAAGGAGGCAATGTTGAAAAGACAGTGTCTTCAATAAGTGGTGCTGGGAAAACTGGACAGCTATGTGTAAAAAACTGTAATTAGAACACTCCCTAACACCATACACAAAAATAAACTCAAAATGGATTAAAGACCTAAATGTAAGGCCAGACACTATAAAACTCTTAGAGGAAAACATAGGCAGAACACTCTATGACATAAATCACAGCAAGATCCTTTTTGACCCACCTCCTAGAGAAATGGAAATAAAAACAAAAATAAACAAATGGGACCTAATGAAACTTAAAAGCTTTTGCACAGCAAAGGAAACTATAAACAAAACGAAAAGACAACCCTCAGAATGGGAGAAAATATTTACAAATGAAGCAACTGACAAAGGATTAATCTCCCAAATATACAAGCAGCTCATGAAGCTCAATATCAAAAAAACAAGCAACCCAATCCAAAATTAGATAGAAGATCTGAATAGACATTTCTCCAAGGAAGATATACAGATTGCCAACAAACACATGAAAGGATGCTCAGCATCACTAATCATTAGAGAAATGCAAATCAAAACTACAATGAGGTATCACCTCACACCGGTCAGAATGGCCATCATGAAAAAAATCTACAAACAATAAATGCTGGAGAGGGTTTAAAGAAAAGCGAACCTTCTTGTACTGTTGGTGGAAATGTAAATTGATACAGCCACTATGGAGAACAGTATGGAGGTTCCTTAAAAAACTAAAAAATAGAATTACCATATGACCCAGCAATCCCACTACTGGGCCTATACCCTGAGAATACCATAATTCAAAAAGAGTCATGTACCACAATGCTCACTGCAGCTCTATCTACAATAGCCAGGACATGGAAGCAACCTAAGTGTCCATCAACAAATTAATGGATAAAGATGTAGCACATATATACAATGGAATATTACTCAGCCATAAAAAGAAACGAAATTGAGTTATTTGTAGTGAGCTGGTTGGACCTAGAGTCTGTCATACCGAGTGAAGTAAGTTAGAAAGAGAAAAACAAATACCATATGCTAACACATATATATATGGAATGTAAAAAAAAAAAAAAAAAATGGTTCTGATGAACCTAGGGCCAGGACAGGAATAAAGACGCAGACGTAGAGGATGGACTTGAAGACACGGGGAGTGGGAAGGGTAAGCTGGGACGAAGTGAGAGTAGCATTGATATATATACACTACCAAATGTAAAATAGCTACTGGGAAGCACTGCATCTCATGGGGAGGTCAACTCAGTGCTTCTTCGCCACCTAGAGGGGTGGGATAGGGAGGGTGGGAGGGAGACGCAAGAGGGAGGGGATATGGGGATATATGTATACATATAGCTGATTCACTTTTTTATACAGCAGAAACTAACACAACATTGTAAAGCAATTATACTCCAAAAAAGATGTTAAAAAAAAAGATAGAAAATAATTAAGGAGCAAAGCAGGTTTCTAGAAAAAGCTGACATCAAAAACTAACATTTGAGTTCAACATGATCCATTTGGACAAACTCACACATGGAGCACAAGAGATGTAATGATTACTCACTCTCTCTAATGCATCTCCCTATCAGTTGCTAATGTAAGCACAGAGGATCCGTATTTTCTGTCAGGAATTTCATACAGTATGAATGCTCTGAAGAAAATTATTGTTTAAACCAGATAACCCATGTGAGGGGGTCCTACACACAGTAGGCAACTGATCGAAGTTAGACTCCTTCCTATTACTTGATAGGTCAACTTGCTCTTTTCAGAAGATGTCCACCTACACAGACACAGGCCCGGTTCTGTAGGAAAAAGACCAATAACAAAATTCCCCTTAGCCCTCCCAGAAGACCTGTATTTATTCCAACATAGTGGCCCAAACATTCCCCCTCCAATTTTGAGGCGAATTCTGATGAGAAACATCATTTGTGGGCGTTTCAGGTAATCCATTTGAGATGATATTTTGTAGTCTTTCTTTTCTTGGTTTGGTTTCGGTTTTAATCACAACAGCTGGGCTCTGAATCAGCTTCTTTTTGTTCCTTCTAAAGTGGCTGGAATCGGAGGGGGCTTTGAAAGATGCTTCTTCGTACCATTGATCAAAGATTCTCTTTCCTGAGAAAGGGTTCACTCCCTATCTGGACATTAATCAAATCCTCCCCTTTTTCTCAAGCGCCAAGAGTGTTTTCCTTCCCTCCCTCTAGCTTGAAGTCTGAGTCCATATTAGGAAAGTTGATGGAGTGGCTCTGTTGTGAGGGAGACTCGGAGGGGCTTTCATCTCTGAGACCACAGATTCCATCTCCCGGTTAGCAAACCATCAGGCTGTGCCTTAGCCATCCCCTCGGAGTTCCTTCACTGCGGGGTCAGAGTCCACACCTGAGAACTGGCAGCGACCAATCTTGTGTGTTTGTGAAGCGATGACCTACAAGGGACAGCCCCCTGGGGGACCTGACCCTGGAACACACATCTGGATCCTTCTCCGAACAGCAACTCTTCACTTTCTTTGCTGTCAGCCACTTGGCCATTTGTCTTCTGTCAGTCATTTTATCTTTTGCAATAAATTTTTATTGGGCAACTATAATTCCCTTAGACTTGACGCTCTAATTAGGAATCATCTTGGTCATATTAAACTTTTTTGGTCAGAGTAGCCATTATTTCACCCCGCGTAGAAAATGCCTTATTCCGTACCCAATGTTGCCTTTCTAATCATATTCTAACTTCCTACATTTGGTCTCTTTCTGGCTTTGCCAGCCTTGTTCTGAGAATAACCCTTCTAATTCACAAGAAGTAAATAAATAGTTAGTATTTGCAGAACTAAAACATTGCACCAGTCCTTCGAGAAAGGAAGAGAACTCAGCTTGGAAATCTGTTGCCTAGTAACACGGTACTAACTTTTCTCTCCATTTCCCAAACCAGTTGATAGCCTCCTGTTGGTTTTGTCAGCAAAACTTTCCCCCCTTTTTAAAATTAGGAATGAACATTTGGTTTTTTAGTTTCAGAGAACTGACTTTAACCATCACCATGTTTTTCTGTATTTCACAGTAATCTTGGTTCCCTCTTTCTCAGTAGGTCCCAGTTTGTTTTCCTTCCCTGATAAAAACTGGTCTTATCCTCCAATTAAGTACTACATCTAAAAACAATTTGCATATTTCTCAGAAAAGGACACAAGCTTCAAATAGAAATTGAATTGATTTTACTTAATAATAACACCAGGCAATTAAAGGGCACTTTATACTTTGCAAAGTCCTTTCATGTCCACTCACTCATTTAATTCAACTTTGGGATGCTCATCCAAACTTCCTTGGCTTATGCCGCCATGCTCAAAAAAATCTGGGGCTTCCCTGGTGGCGCAGTGGTTGAGAGTCCACCTGCCGATGCAGGGGACACGGGTTCGTGCCCTGGGCCGGGAGGATCCCACATGCCGCGGAGCGGCTAGGCCCGTGAGCCATGCCCACTGAGCCTGCGTGTTCCGAGCCTGTGCTCCACAATGGGAGAGGCCACAACAGTGAGAGGCCCGCATAATGCCAAAGAAAAGAAAAAAAGAAAAATCTGAACCATGGGAAAGAGGTTCGTGGTGCTGTCTTTGGTCATTTTGCTTTAAGTTAGGAGACAATGTCTATGACTAGGCTTTCACATGGTAATGTTGGCATTTCCATCCTTAGCCTGGTCAGAAATCTAGAGGAAAATTACACAGAGCTCCATTTTACAGGTGATGAGCCTTGGTCAGGGGTAGTGGGCCAGGGAAAAAAAACCATTTTTCTTGCTTCTTCCATTCCAGCCCCTCTGGGTCTTTGACAGGAAGTAATGTCACAGAGCTGCCAGGACAGCGGCCGAGCTGAAGAGGCTCCCGGGCTCACCCTTATCTTGATGCCTTTTTCTGCCTATCCAAGGCCTTTGAAATTTTCTCCAGACAGAAAATAAAGAGAGGCTCTGACAAAGCATCTCCTTATATCTTACAGGACGTTTGCTGTCAACACCACTCTGAGCCACATCAGCTGTGTTCAGTGGTTAATGTCTTAGTTTTGACTCAGGTCCTTCTTGACAGTTCACTCCACACCACCTTCCACTTGACTCCCAAATCCTGGGCTAGTGTTAGGGGCTGCAGGCTGCAACAGCACAGTGTTTCCTAGTCTTTGTTCATTCAGTCAGGGAGCGGTTTTCTGGTAGGCTGGGCCCCGGTTCAGCACAGTAAATGGCCAAGTTTATGAAAACCACCCATGTCTCGTCTCTTCAGTGGAAATACTCTACAGGGTTTTTGTCTTTGCTTTCAGAGGTTGAAAACAAAGCTTCAGCACAAACCATCTCAAAACCGCTCAGGGAGTCAATGTAAAGATGTGAATAAATTAAATTAGATGAGGGAATTTTCACTTTGAAGGCCTGTGTTTAGACATCAACAAAATGTAAGAGAAACAAATGTGTCCTAAAATATCAAAATCCTTTGGCAGCTGTATTATTTGGTTTGTGTTTTAGAATATGTGAATATGTATATTTTAAGGCTCCAAATACGTAATGTAAAAAAAAAGAGAAGAAATATCCTTAAATATTCATCCTGACATACCACAGTGCTTTCACTGACCAAGTAAACCTTAGTAGGAATTATGCTTCGTTCGTTCCTTTTTAAAAAAATGCTTTCACTCCAGAAAAAGGATTTCCTGAGTCTTTCTCACCCTCCTCCTTCATTTCCCCACAGCAGGCAACTGGTCTAGTCATGGGTCATCTCCTTAGAAAGTGGAGAAAATAGTGCACATGCGTGCACGGGGGACAGAACACTGCACCGAGGGAGCATCCTCCACCAAGACGTAATGTGTGGGATCCGAACCCAAATGAAACACCAGCCCCTATTTCAAAAATGATTAAGAATTTCCAGGTGGCAACAGTGGACCATGAAACCAAGCCCAGGCCCTGTCTCAGCTCAGGTCCCGTGCACATGAAGCCCACCTCACCTCTGGTCCAGAGGAAGAGAGGAGCATCAATCAGCATCTCGCATGACACAGGATGGTTGTATTTAATACTTGCTATTGCACTGAACTCCTGTAACAACATTCCAAAGAAGGTACGTCAATTTAACAGATGAAAGAAACTCAAACAGAGCACCGTTCCCAAATTTTACAACTTAGAAGTGATGGAGATTGGACTTGAATCCCCATCTGGCTTCTCCCAAATCTTGCCCTCACCGTTGTCTCCATAGGTTCAGAAAAGCCTATTCTTAGCACCCTTTCTTAACACTAGAGACAAACCTATTCAGTTGAGTGAAAGAGGAAAATTAAAGGGTGGATGAGTGTTTGTCAGCACTATTTACAATAGCCAGGACAAGGAAGCAACCTAAATGTCCAGTGACAGATGAATGGATAATGAAAATGTGACACATTTATACAATGGAATATTACTCAGCTATAAAAAGAAACGAAACTGAGTTATTTGTAGTGAGGTGGATGGACCTAGAGTCTGTCATACAGAGTGAAGTAAGTCAGAAAGAGAAAAACAAATACCGTATGCTAACACGTATATATGGAATCTAAAAAAAAAAAAACGGTTCTGATGAACCTAGGGGCAGGACAGGAATAAAGACACAGACGTGCAGAATGGACTTGAGGACACGGAAAGGGGGAAGAGTAAGATGGGACGAAGTGAGAGAGTGGCATGGACATATATATACTAGCAAATGTAAAATAGATAGCTAGTGGGAAGCAGCCACGTAGCACAGGGAGATCAGCTCAGTGCTCTGTGACCACCTAGAGGGGTGGGATAGGGAGGGTGGGAGGGAGATGCAAGAGGGAGGGGATATGGGGATATATGTATACATATAGCTGATTCACCTTGTTAAGCAGAAACTAACACAACATTGTAAAGCAATTATACTCCAATAAAGATGTTAAAAGAAAAGAAAAGAGTGGATGAGTATTTTGATTGAAATAGCACACTTTGTGCTTCCCTAACCTCACCTGCACCCTCCTCTCTTTAGGGTTCACTGTCTCTCCAGGAGCCCCATGTCCTCACTGCCCTCTGGTCCTCACACCGTCACCTTGGTGTTCACAGCATGCCTTCCACATGACATCCTAAACCCTAGGTCTTTCCCAAACTTTCTTTCCATCAAAATGTCCCCATCCTACATCCCACCGTGGTGAGGAACATTTCTTGGCAAAAATAACTAATCAGATCAACTTACTCATGAGCCAATGCCTTAACTCAACCCCACAAAAATGTAAATAATGTGTGAATTTCAAGGCTTTATAGCAAGGTCATTTAGGTGAACTGTTTTCCTTTTCTGAACCCCTCCAATTATACCTCCTAGTCAGATTAGGCCTGTGGTTCAACAGCATCTTTATCCACATAAAACAAAATAAATGATTTAGCCACGATTATCAGGTTTATAGGTTAGGTTACAGGTTGTAGAAAATAGCTTTAGGTACCAGAGAACTATCCCAGGGAACAGCAATAAAACATTTTACGTGTGACCTGTAATATCCTGTACCCTCGTAGTGCTAGACCTGCAGTGAACAAAATTGCCATTTCTGCCAAATTTCATGGTCAGTGAGTCTATGATATGGAGAAACGTCCAGTATGGATTAAAATGAAGTCATTTACGGTCCCACACTGACAACCTATGACAGACTTGAACCATCTCTCCAAAAGCACATTCATAACTCAGACCACTTCACCTTGGAGTCCACTAAAATAGCACAAAATAATGTGGGGAAGCATCCGAATAAAAACGTAACACAGGATACTCAAACCCTCGGTATTGTTCTTATTGGATCCAATGTACTATCTCAGGGTTCCCTGAGCTCAATATTCAAATGTTCATCTTTGAGAAGAAAGAAGCTATATTATTGGTTCCAATACAATACACTAGACAAATAACAATCCAGTATAATTGCTATACAATACACGATTGAACCTGGTCCAGGCACAAATTTCAAACGATTTGAAAAGAATAAGCCATTTATATTTGGATTTGGAATATGATGTTCTGCTGAAATTTAAACATGATTATGTCTGATATTCTAGGAAATGACTTCTAACAAGATCACCAAGTCACATTCTGAAGACCTGATCCAGAAGAATCTGGGAAGAGTTTCCTGATCCCATCCTTTCTGCTTCTTCTCTGCAGTATTTGCCATTATTTGCCCTCTTCTGAAACTCTCTTTCCTTAACTTCCATGATACTGTATTATATATAATTAATTTTTCCTCTCTTGGTCTCTTTCTGCCTTACGATTCCTTTTCTGTTGCCCTGTCCTCCAAAGGCCAATCATGGTTCTCTCTTCATCTCTTTCTCTTACCATCACCTGTTTCTCCTCGCTACTAGTCACAAAATGACCTCATCTCCTTGGCTCCAGATCTTTATCTCCAACTCCGGTCTCTCTACTGATTTAAAATCCTTCATTTGCAATAATCTGAACAGCCTCTCTTGACCACAAACTCAAGAAATCTAAAATGAATCTCCAAAGTTAGTAGATGCTTTTGGAGGAGACAGACCTTGCCTATTATTGGAGATGCCTATCCTGGGTTGAACTTTCCCTTTGCACACTGATATAGAGAAGATCTGAACACTGGATGTGAGGTTGGACTTAATGAACTTAGTCAAGGTCCCAACAACAATGAGATTCTATAATTTATTACTTTTCCCCCACACCAGTTTCTCCTTTTGAAATTTTCCTTGTCTCCCAGATTCAAACTCATGGGGTCACCATTGTCCCTGGTTCTCCTTTTCCTTCCACATCTAATTGGTCACCCAGTTCTAGTGATTCTTCTACACAGCTTTGTTGGGTCTCCCCTCCTCTCCATTCCCGTTACCCCCAGTCCCAAACAGCAGTAAAATTAAGCTGCTGAAGCTGATGCCTTTGAGCCGAATCTGGGATCACTCTAGAGCCAGAATCCCTGTAGCAATTTTTTCATCATCGGTAAAAACTCAGAGGAGAGAGTTTGACAAAATGAGCAAAGGGGAGGAGGAGAAAGAATGAGAAACGAAAGCAAGAGGGAAGGTAGGCCTGCAGCCTCTCCTTGGTCCCCACTCGGCTACTCTGTCTTCAGAGAGGATGCTAGGCTCCCCACTCCCTCTGGGTTTATAGCATCTTCCTCCCAGTTCTATTTTCACAAGTTCACTCCCACTCCCCCACAAAAGCCCTCAATCTACATCTTTCCCTCACTACCCCAAACTTCTTGCATATTTAACCAGACCCAATTTCCCTTCTCAGTAGAAAAAAGAGAACATCTTCCATTGTACTTGGGAGCTTCACATTCTCCATCAGGTTCACTTTCATTCACCATCTCACCAGACTGTTTATCTCATTCTTAGGATCTGTAACTGCCTTCCAGTCTCCTGATATCCTTACCCATTGTATACAATGGTACCAGGTGAATCGTCAGAGAATGTTGATTTGTTTGTGTTAATTTCCTACTCAGACATGCTCAGGTAATGACTTCCCATTGAACAGAGTCCAACCTTAAGCTCATGGTTAAAGCCCTCCCAAATTTCTTCAACTGCTCTGCTCCATCAAATCTTCCACCTATTCACATTTCTCTCATGGTCCCTGACTACCAGGATGTATCACTCACTCTAACTTTCCACCATCCATCTCTCTGGGTTGAAGACCTCCTGCTACTTCCAGTTATAAAGATTCTATGCATTCTTGGGCTTCCCTGGTGGCACAGTGGCTAAGAACCCGCCTGCCAATGCAGGGGACACGGGTTTGAGCCCTGGTCCAAGAAGACCCTACATGTCATGGAGCAGCTGAGCCCGTGTGCCACAACTACTGCACCTGCACTCTAGAGCCCATAGCCACTACTGAGCCATGTGCCACAACTACTGAAGCCCATGTGCCTAGAGTCCATGCTCCGCAACAAGAGAAGCCACCACAATGAGAAGCCCGTGCACCACAATAAAGAGTAGACCCCGTTCGCCGCAACTAGAGAAAGCCTGCACACAGCAACAAAGAACCAATGCAGCCAAAAATGTAAAAAAAAAAAAAAAAAAAAAAGATTCTATGTATTCTTAAAGATCCAACCAAATGTGTCTTTATTGTCTAAGCTTCTCCCCCAATCAGTCAGAAATACGTAGTCTCTTCCTTTTTATATATGTATTTTCTAAGATTATATATCAAGTAGGTGATGGTGTCTCACACTCAAAGTATTATAATTACCATATTTGTGTTGTAACTTTTGCACAAAGCTCAGCTTTTCCACTAGTTCCCTCCCTGGAGTTCTGACATACTTCTCTGTAAACATCACCATGTTAAATATGTCTCACATGCAGTAGGCATTTGAAAAGTTTTCATCAGCTAACTAGATGAATGAATGAATGAATGAATAAATAAATCTTCCTTAGCATCACCCTTGCTAATAATAGACTATTCTTTCTTAAACAGCTATAAATTTTGCTCTCAACATTCCTTGAGGGAGGCAAGTAACTTGCCTTCAAAAGATGTCTATACAAAAATAAAATAGAGTTGATATGTGAACCAAGCTATAATTAATATTAGTTACTATCAATGGTGTGTGCACAAGTTTTTGTTTTCTTAAGTATAGTACTTAGGTAGTATGTGTGAAAGCAAGGTTTTCCTCAGATAAATTAATCCACAATTATCAAGCATCACTAGGGTAGCTACATGTGCGCACTCCTATCCCATCATTGCTAGGTGCAATTGGCAAACTTCCCTGGAACAAAATTATTAAATGATCACTACGTTTAAAATGCCAACTGAAGTCCAGGTAAAACAATACATACAAAAATGCATACAATATAAAAGATACTTGACCTCCACAATCAATTCTATTAAATGCTCATGGAAGATTTACACCACTCTTAAAAGATTTCCTCTTTTTGCTCTAGCATACTGATAAAGGGAGGTCGTTACTAGCTGAGAAATTACTAGTTTCCTGTCTTAAAAGCATGGAAGTTTATCCATTGTGATAGCAACCATTTGAAAGGAGATTTTTTGAGATGCTGCTTGTGCTCTATGAGTAAAGAACCATCTGTTTGTCATCAGAGCTGGTATGTTCAAATTGCCAATATGTTTCTATACATTTAAAACCCAAAGGACTTGGAGACCAATGACATGACCTGAGTTTTTAGAACAACCATGTGGGTAATGCCACTCCCGTAGCTGCTCAGCAAAGTCTGCACACTTGCAGTGTCTACAGCATGATACTAGTTATTTGTTCAAGCAGTTGACAATTGCCAGGCACTGTGTAAGGTTTTAGATATAAAATGATGGACAAGACATGGCCCTTCAGGAACTCTCAGCCTAGGCTGAGAAACTGACATGTAAACTAGCATTTAGCGTGAGAAGGGAGCTTAACAGAGGCATGTTCCATGTGATGGAAAGACACAAAGAAGTACCCCATACTCTGCCAGGAAAGCCGAGAGAGAGAGATTCTTATAATACCTAATATAATGTAAATGCCATGGAAATAGTTGCTGGCGTGTGGCAAATTCAAGTTTTGCTTTTTGGAACTTTTTGGATTTTCCTTTTCTGAATATTTTCAGTACATCATTGGTTGAATCCACAGATGCAGAACATGCAGATCCAGAGGGCTCACTGTATACCAAAATAACAAGACTGCTTTTCTCTGGGCAGTAACATTAAAAAGAATTTTCTATTGTATTTGCACTGTTTTTCCCATTTCCTACAACTGGCCTATAAAAATTTTTTTAAACAACATGGAGACAACCTAAATGTCCATCAACAGATGAATGGATAAAGAAAATGTGGTACATCTATAAAATGGAATAGTACTCAGCCATAAAAAAGAACAAAATAATGCCTTTTGCAGCAACATGGATGCAACTAGAGATTATCATACTAAGTGAAATAAGTCAGAAAGAGAAAGACAAATACCATATGATACCACTTACATGTGGAATCTAAAATCTGGCTCAAATGAACCTATCAACAGAACAGAAACAGACTCATAGACATAAAGAACAGACTTGTGGTTACCAAGGGTTGGCGGTGGGGGAGGGAGAGGGATAGACTGGGAGTTTGGGGTTGGTAGATGCAAACTCTTACATTTAGAATGGATAAATAACAAAGTCCTAATGTGTAACACAGGGAACTACATTCAATATCCTGTGATAAACATAATGGAAAAAAATATAAAAAAAGAATGTCTATCTGTGTAAAACTGAGTCACTTTGCTGTACAGCAGAGATTGGCACAGCATTGTATAATAAATCAACTATACTTCAATAAAATAATTGAAGAAAAAAATTTAAACAATAATCATTTTAAAGCTAGTTGACTACATTCACAGTTTTCAACATCTTTCTCTGTCAGCCCACAAGCATATTTTTTTTTCCATGACCAATTGGAGTTTATTCCAGATGTGCAAGGGTAGATCAACATTCAAAAATCAATTAAAGTAATCCATCACATCAACAGGCTAAAAGAGAAGTCATAGAATCATATCAATAGATGAAGAACAAGCATTTGACAAAATCCAACACCCATTCCTGATTTAAAAACAGAACTATCAGCCTTCTAGGAATAGAATGGAAATTCCTCAACTTCACAATGAACACGTAATAAACCTTTCAGCTAATATCATATTAATAGTGAGAAACTGAACCCTTCCTCCCCCCACCCCCAAAATTGGGAACAAGATAAGGATGTCCTCTCTCACCACTCTTATTCATACTAGAAATCCTAGCTTAATAAGACAAGAAAAGGAAACATACTCCTTCCCCCTTACTTACAGTTTTCTCTATTTGTTTTTATTTTTTTATTTTTCCATTTCTTTAGCTTTTTAATGACAAATAATATAAAACAGAGAAGTTAGCATAGGTGTACAACTCACTGCAAATTCATAAAATGAACAGTGTATTTCACATCTAGATCAAGAAACAAAACACTGCCAGGAACACAGAAGTTCCTCTCATGTTTCTTTTCCACAGCCCACAAGCGTATTAAGAGAAACCATAATTTAGAGAAGAAAATTAAGTGGCAATTAAAACAAACCTTACAGAGCCATGTTTTCTTTGTTTGAAACCTCAGTCAGATCATACCTCCTCAATTATTTTGAGGCGACACAATTCTTACAGTGTTTATCAAACGTTTACTTTCTAAACATTCCTCTTGATCTCTTTTGATTTTCTGCAATTCAACCCCTCTGAACAGTGAGTCTGAAAGCACACTACAGCCCTTCTCGTTCAAACTCCAGTTCAGTATTTATTAAGCGATTTGGACCTCGACAAGAGTCAGGGAAGTCAGCATCTCAGCCTCAATGATGAAATTGGTTAATTACTGGGTGAGCAAAGCTAGATCTCTATGCATTTTGCTAGTCTTGCTAATCATTGAACTTATACCATTTTGGAAAGCAGAAAAACTTGGGGTGGCACATACCTATTTGTTTACTTGCTTTATTTCATTATTCATTTCTACTAAATACAAGTCAGTTAAGTTTCCATCATGATGTTGGCCATTATGAGAGAATCAAAAACTAAATTCAAAAAGAGTAAATGCATACATAGTATGCATGGTTCTTTATGTCTGTACTCGGCCACCGTACAGGGTCCATCACTCACAACCCTCTTCCTTACTTACTTCACCACAATACCCATTGTCTCTGGTTCCTGAGAACAGACTAGGTGAGAGCATGTGCTGTGTTATAAAGTTCAATTTGCCTAAAAAGGAGATTGCCATCTCGCTCACTAATTTTACATTACCATCCTGTGCTTCTATTGATGTTATCACAATGCTTTGTACAGCTACTCACTGCAATTGCAAAAATACACAGATTGTTCTGTCATTAGGAGGAGTAAATGATTTTTTCAGTGACGCAAGGCAAGGAAAAATGTTATGATCATTTTCTCTGACTATAGCAAATTGTGTGTCTGTGTGTAAACAGCCGTGTGCCATGTAAATTGATGTGACGGAGCTACTTCGTTGCCCTTGTACTACTGAACTGTTGGAGATGTCTGGCTCTCCTGCAGAATGTTGGTCTAATGGCACATAAACAAAAGAGCCTATTGACATTGTTATAAAGATGTGATTCATCTCAATTTTCTCTCTTATTCCTAAATCATTGGAAAATGGATTGAGAAACAATGGCCGTTGAACTACTAGCCTAGTTGTTTGTTAAGGTTTAGTATATCTGCACATGTCAATTACAAAAAAAGATAAAACCATCATAAAAAACACTTTGGAAACAAAAATAGTAATTTTTTTGTAGAAAAACCATTGGAGTGGAAATCAGAAATAGGGTTTCAGATGCCAATCAGTCACTTACTTAAGCACGTTCATTGGACAAGAGCCTGGGATTAATAAATGAGACAGACCCTGTATGAACGGAAGCTCTACCACATATAGCTGTATGACTTTCAGCAAGTTACTCCCTGAGCCTCAGTTTTCTTCATCTATAAAAATGAGACCATAATAGTAACCAACTCATGAGGTCGTTGTAAATATTACATGCAATAATGTATGGGAAGGGTTTAGCATAGCATCTAGTAGATAATAACACCCAATAAATAATGGGTATCATTATTTCTCCTAAGACGTTATTTCTAGCCAGCAAATTCTTCAGCCCTATAACATAACTGTGTGCGTCCATATCTGAGGGTTCATCCAGCTATAACAGTCTATGATTGAACTAGATGATGATTACACTTTACAAAAGAATTCCTCACAAAAAAATTCAAATGACAAAAATAACATGTCAATTCATTCACAGAAATATGAACCTCTATTATAGAAATCTTATATGAGGTAAAGATCTGATACTAAGGATAGTGTGTGGGAATTAAGATCATGTTTCTCTGTTTATCTTTCCCAGTAGACTGTAAAATTTTTGGAGGCAGGGATTATATCTTATGTATCTTTGGAATCCCAGTGTTCAACTCATTGAGTGATTTAAAACAAATATATAAGTGAATGAATGACTTAATGATGGAAACAAGCAGCTGAAAATCTCTACCTTTGTGGAGAATATAGTCAAGTGAGACAATGTTAAAAAAAAAAGTGTGCTCAACATTGCTAATTACTAGAGAAATGCAAATCAGAGCTACACCTCACACTGGTCAGAATGGCCATCATCAAAAAGTCTACAAATAATAAATGCTGGAGAAGGTATGGAGGAAAAGGAACCCTCCTACACCGTTGGTGTAGTATAAATTGGTGCCGCCAGTATGGAAAACAGTTTGCAGGTTCCTTAAAAAAACTGAAAATAGAGTTACCAACAATCATACTCCTGGGCATATATCTGGAAAAGATGAAAACTAATCCAAAAAGATACATGCACCCCAATGTTTATAGCGGCACTGTTTCTAGTAGCTAAGACAGGGAAACAACCTAAATGTCCATCGATGGATGAATGGATAAAGAAAATGTGGTGTGTATATATATATATATCTCAAATGCTGCTTCTAGGTCAGGTAAAACGATGACCAAGAACTGACCATTGGGATTAGCAACATGGAGATCATCCATGACCTTGAAGATAGAGGTTTGGAGAAGTGGTGACACAAAAATTGATGGAGAGGATGCAAGAAAGAATGACTGGAGAGAAATCAGAGAGTGTATATGGGAAACTCTGTTTTTATTTTTAAAAATAGAGAGAAACAGAGTAGTAGCAATAGGGTAAGTAGTCTCTAGAGAAGGATTTTTTGTCTGCTTTGTTTTTTCTAAGATGAGAGAAATAATCACATATTTGTGTGCTCATGGGAATAATCGACTAGAAAGGGAGAATGATGATGTAGGAGAGAGGAAAATTGTTAGAACAACGCCCTAGTTTGAGAGGATAAGATCTAGTGGACAAAGGGAACAGTCAGCTTTAGCTAAAGATCAAGGATGGTTCCTCCATAATCCTCAGCAATGAAGATGAAGGAGAAATGGGCAAGTTTAATCATGTGGTACTTTATATTCATTCTTTTCTAATGATGAAAATAGATTGGCGGAGACTTCCGGGAAGATGGCGGAAGAGTAAGACGCGGAGATCACCTTCCTCCCCACAGATACACCAGAAATACATCCACACAAGGGACAACTCCTACAAAACACCTACAGAACGCTGGCAGAAAACCTCAGACCTCCCAAAGGGCAAGAAACTCCCCCACGTACCTGGGTAGGGCAAAAGAAAATAGAATAAACAGAGACAAAAGGACAGGGACGGTACCTGCACCAGCGGGAGGGAGCTGTGAAGGAGGAAAAGTTTCCACACACTAGGAAGCCCCTTCACTTGTGGAAACAGGGGATGGTTGGCGGGGGGAAGGGGGGGAGCTTCGGGGCCGCGGAGGAGAGCACACTAACAGGGTTGCGGAGGGCAAAGCGGAGGGATTCCCGCACAGAGGGTCAGGGCCGACCGGCACTCACCAGCCCGAGAGGCTTGTCTGCTCACCCGCCGGGGCGCGCGGGGCTGGGAGCTGAGGCTCGAGCTTCTGTCGGAGCGCAGGGAGAGGACTGGGGCTGGCGGCGTGAACACAGCCTGCAGGGGGTTAGTGCGCCACGGCTAGGCCGAGGGAGTCCGGGAAAAAGTCTGGAGCTGCCGAGGAGGCAAGAGACTTTTTCTTCCCTCTTTGTTTCCTGGTGCGCGAGGAGAGGGGATTAAGAGCGCTGCTTGAAGGAGCTCCAAGGACGGGCGCGAGCCGTGGCTAACAGCGCGGACCCCAGAGACGGGCATGAGACGCTAAGGCTGCTGCTGCCGCCACCAAGAAGCCTCTGTGCGAGCACAGGTTACTACCCACACCCCCCTTCCGGGGAGCCTGTCCAGCCCGCCATTGCCAGGGTCCCAGAATCCAGGGACAACTTTCCCGGGAGAACGCACGGCGCCAGGCCCGCCCCGCGCTCCGTGCCCCTCCCTCCCCCTGGCCTGAGTGAGCCAGAGACCCTGAATTAGCGGCTCCTTTAACCCCGTCCTGTCTGGGCGAAGAACAGACGCCCTCCGGCGACCTACACGCAGAGGCGGGGCCAAATCCAAAGCTGAGCACCTGGGAGCTGTGAGAACAAAGAAGAGAAAGGGAAATGTCTCTCAGCAGCCTCAGGAGCAGCGGATTAAAGCTCCACAATCAACTTCATGCACCCTGCATCTGTGAACCATCCCAAATTAAGGAGGTGGACTTTGAGAGCAAGATTTATGCTGTATAGCTTTGCTTCCACCATTTGTCCTAGGGTTCTATCCATCCGATTTTCTGTTTCTTAATTATTTTTTTATTTTAATAATGTTATTATATTTTACCTTACTTATTTTATTTTACTTTATCTTCTTTCTTTCTTTCTTTCTTTCTTTCCTTCCTTCCCTCCTTCCTTCCTTCCTCCCTCCCTCCCTCCTTTCTTTCTACTTATACTAATTCTTCCTTTCATTTTTTCTGCCTTTTTTCCTGAGCCGTGTGGATGAAAGGCTCTTGGTGCTGCAGCCAGGAGTCAGTGCTGTGCCTCTGAGGTGGGAGAGCCAACTTCAGGACACTGGTCCACAAGAGACCTCCCAGCTCCACATAATATCAAACGGCGAAAATCTCCCAGAGATCTCCATCTCAACACCAGCACCCAGCTTCACTCAACGACCAGCAAGCTACAGTGCTGGACATCCTATGCCAAACAACTAGCAAGACAGGAACACAACCCCACCCATTAGCAGTGAGGCTGCCTAAAACCATAATAAGTCCACAGACACCCCAAAACACACCACCAGACATGGACCTGCCTACCAGAAAGACAATATCCAGCCTCATCCACCAGAACACAGGCACTAGTCTCCTCCACCAGGAAGCCTACACAACCCACTGAACCAACCTTAGCCACTAGGGACAGACACCAAAAACAACGAGAACTACAAGCCTGCAGCCTGCAAAAAGGAGACCCCAAACACAGTAAGATAAGCAAAATGAGAAGACAGAAGAACACACAGCAGATGAAGGAGCAAGATAAAAACCCACCAGACCTAACAAATGAAGAGGAAATCAGCAGTCTACCTTAAAAAGAATTCAGAATAATGATAGTAAAGATCCAAAATCTTGGAAATAGAATGGACAAAATGCAAGAAACATTTAACAAGGACCTAGAAGAACTAAAGATGAAACAAACAACAATGAACAACACAATAAATGAAATTAAAAATACTCTAGGTGGGATCAATAGCAGAATAACTGAGGCAGAAGAACGGTTAAGTGACCTGGAAGATAAAATCGTGGAAATAACTACTGCAGAGCAGAATAAAGAAAAAAGAATGAAAAGAACTGAGGACAGTCTCAGAGACCTCTGGGACAACATTAAACGCACCAACATTTGAATTATAGGGGTCCCAGAAGAAGAAGAGAAAAAGAAAGGGACTGAGAAGATACTTGAAGAGATTATAGTTGACAACTTCCCTAATATGGGAAAGGAAATAGTCAATCAAGTCCAGGAAGCACTGAGAGTCCCATACAGGATAAATCCAAGGAGAAATATGCCACGACACATATTAATTAAACTGTCAAATATTAAATACAAAGAAAACATATTAAAAGCAGCAAGGGAAAAATAACACACAAGAGAATGCCCATAAGGTTAACAGCTGATCTTTCAGCAGAAACTCTGCAAGCCAGAAAGGACTGGCAGGACATATTTAAAGTGATGAAGGAGAAAAACCTGCAACCAAGATTACTCTACCCAGCAAGGATCTCATTCAGATTTGATGGAGAAATTAAAACCTTTACAGACAAGCAAAAGCTGACAGAGTTCAGCACCACCAAACTAGCTTTACAACAACTGCTAAAGGAACTTCTCTAGGCAAGAAGCACAAGAGAAGGAAAAGGCCTACAATAACGAACCCAGAACAATTAAGAAAATGGGAATAGGAACATACATATCAATAATTACCTTAAATGTAAATGGACTAAATGCTCCCACCAAAAGACACAGATTGGCTGAATGGATACAAAAACAAGACGCATATATTTGCTGTCTACAAGAGACCCACTTCAGACCTAGACACATATAGACTGAAAGTAAAGGGATGGAAAAAGATATTTCATGCCAATGGAAACCAAAAGAAAGCTGGAGTAGCAATTCTCATATCAGACAAAACAGACTTTAAAATAAAGACTATTAGAAGAAACAAAGAAGGACACTACATAATGATCAAGGGATTGATCCAAGAAGAAGATATAACAATTGTAAATATTTATGCACCCAACATAGGAGCACCTCAGTACATAAGGCAAATACTAACAGCCATAAAACGGGAAATAGACAGTAACACATTCATAGTAGGGGACTTTAACACCCCACTTTCACGAATGGACAGATCATCCAAAATGAAAATAAATAAGGAAACACAAGCTTTAAATGATACATTAAACAAGATGGACTTAATTGATATTTATATGACATTCCATCCAAAAACAACAGAATACACATTTTTCTCAAGTGTTCATGGAACATTCTCCAGGATAGATCATATCTTGGGTCACAAATCAAGCCTTGGTAAATTTAAGAAAATTGAAATTGTTTCAAGTATCTTTTCCGACAACGCTATGAGACTAGATATCAATTACAGGAAAAGATCTGTAAAAAATAAAAAACACATGGAGGCTAAATAATACACTACTAAATAACGAAGTGATCACTGAAGAAATCAAAGAGGAAATTAAAAAATACCTAGAAAAAAATGACAATGGAGAAACAAGGACCCAAAATCTATGGGATGCAGCAAAAGCAGTTCTAAGAGGGAAGTTTATAGCAATAAAATTCTACCTTAAGAAATAGGAAACATCTCGAATAAACAACCTAAACTTGCACCTAAAGCAATTAGAGAAAGAAGAACAAAAAACCCCCAAAGTTATCAGAAGGAAAGAAATCATAAAAAATCAGATCAGAAATAAATGAAAAATAAATGAAGGAAATGATAGCAAAGAACAATAAAACTAAAAGCTGGTTCTTTGAGAAGATAAACAAAATTGATAAACCATTAGCCAGACTCATCGAGGAAAAAAGAGAGAAGACTCAAATCAATAGAATTAGAAATGAAAAAGGAGAAGTAACAACTGACACTGCAGAAATACAAAAGATCATGAGGGATTACTACAAGCAACTCTATGCCAATAAAATGGACAACCTGGAAGAAATGGACAAATTCTTAGAAAGGCACAACCTGCCAAGACTGAACCAGGAGGAAATAGAAAATATGAAGAGACCAATCACAAACAGTGAAATTGAAACTGTGATTAAAAATCTTCCAACAAACAAAAGCCCAGGACCAGATGGCTTCACAGGCGAATTCTATCAAACATTTAGAGAAGAGCTAACACCTATCCTTCTCAAACTCTTCCAAAATATAGCAGAGGGAGGAACACTCCCAAGCTCATTCTACGAGTCCACCATCACCTTGATACCAAAACCAGACAAGGATGTCACAAAGAAAGAAAACTACAGGCCAATATCACTGATGAACATAGATGCAAAAATCCTCAGCGAAATACTAGCAAACAGTATCCAACAGCATATTAAAAGGATCATACACCATGATCAAGTGAGGTTTATTCCAGGAATGCAAGGGTTCTTCAATATATGCAAAACAATCAATGTGATAAATCATATTACCAAATTGAAGGAGAAAAACCATATGATCATCTCAATAGATGCAGAGAAAGCTTTTGACAAAATTCAACACCCATTTATGATAAAAACCCTGCAGAAAGTAGGCATAGAGGGAACTTTCCTCAACATAATAAAGGCCATATATGACAAACCCACCGCCAACATCATCCTCAATGGTGAAAAACTGAAAGCATTTCCACTAAGATCAGGAACAAGACAAGGTTGCCCACTCTCACCACTCTTATTCAACATAGTTTTGCAAGTTTTAGCCACACTCAGAGAAGAAAAGGAAGTTAAAGGAATCCAAATGGGAAAAGAAGAAGTAAAACTGTCACTGTTTGCAGATGACATGATACTATACATAGAGAATCCTAAAGATGCTACCAGAAAACTACTAGAGCTAATCAGTGAATTTGGTAAAGTAGCAGGGTACAAAATTAATGCACAGAAGTCTCTGGCATTCCTATACATTAATGATGAAAAATCTGAAAGTGAAATTAAGAAAACACTCCCATTTACCACTGCAACAAAAAGAATAAAATATCTAGGAATAAACCTACCTAAGGATACAAAAGACCTGTATGCAGAAAATTATAAGACACTGATGAAAGAAATTAAAGGTGATACAAATAGATGGAGAGATATACCATGTTCTTGGATTGGAAGAATCAACATTGTGAAAATGACTCTACTACCCAAAGCAATATACAGGTTCAATGCAATCCCTATCAAACTACCACTGGTATTTTTCACAGAACTAGAACAAAAATATTCACAATTTGTATGGAAACACAAAATATCCCGAATAGCGAAAGCAATCTTGAGAACGAAAAATGGAGCTGGAGGAATCAGGCTCCCTGACTTCAGACTATACTACAAAGCTACAGTAATCAAGACAGTATTGTACTGGCACAAAACCAGAAAGATAGATCAATGGAACAGGATAGAAAGCCTAGAGATAAACCCACGCACATATGGTCACCTTATCTTTGATAAAGGAGACAGGAATATACAGTAGAGAAAGGACAGCCTCTTCAATAAGTGGTGCTGGGAAAACTGGACAGGTACATGTAAGAGATTAGATCACTCCCTGACACCATACACAAAAATAAGCTCAAAATGGATTAAAGACCTAAATGTAAGGCCAGAAACTATCAAACTCTTAGAGGAAAACATAGGCAGGACACTCTATGACATAAATCACAGCAAGATCCTTTTTGACCCACCTCCTAGAGAAATGGAAATAAAACCAAAAATAAACAAATGGGACCTAATGAAACTTCAAAGCTTTTGCACAGCAAAGGAAACCATAAACAAGACCAAAAGACAACCCTCAGAATGGGAGAAAATATTTGCAAATGAAGCAACTGACGAAGGATTAATCTCCAAAATTTACAAGCAGCTCATGCAGCTCAATAACAAAAAAACAAAAAACCCAATCCAAAAATGGGCAGAAGACCTAAATAGACATTTCTCCAAAGAAGATATACAGACTGCCAAAAAACACAGAAAGAATGCTCAACCTCATTAATCATTAGAGAAATGCAAATCAAAACTACAATGAGATATCATCTCACACCAGTCAGAATGGCCATCATCAAAAAATCTAGAAAAAATAAATGCTGGAGAGGGTGTGGAGAAAAGGGAACCCTCTTGCACTGTTGGTGGGAATGTAAATTGATACAGCCATTGTGGAGAACAGTATGGAGGTTCCTTAAAAAACTAAAAATAGAACTACCATACGACCCAGCAATCCCACTACTGGGCATATACCCTGAGAAAACCATAATTCAAAAATAGTCATGTACAAAATGTTCATTGCAACTCTATTTACAATAGCCTGGAGATGGAAACAACTTACGTGTCCATCATCAGATTAATGGATAAAGAAGATGTGGCACATATATACAATGAATATTACTCAGCCATAAAAAGAAACGAAATTGAGCTATTTGTAATGAGGTGGATAGACCTAGAGTCTGTCATACAGAGTGAAGTAAGTCAGAAAGAGAAAGACAAATACCGTATGCTAACACATATATATGGAATTTAAGGGGAAAAAATGTCATGAAGAACCTAGGGGTAAGACAGGAATAAAGGCACAGACCTACTAGAGAATGGACTTGAGGATATGGGGAGGGGGAAGGGTAAGCTGTGACAAAGCGAGAGAGAGGCATGGACATATATACACTACCAAACGTAAGGTGGATAGCTAGTGGGAAGCAGTTACATAGTACAGGGAGATCAGCTCGGTGCTTTGTGACCGCCTGGAGGGGTGGGATAGGGAGGGTGGGAGGGAGGGAGACGCAAGAGGGAAGAGATGTGGGAACATATGTATATGTATAACTGATTCACTTTGTTATAAAGCAGAAAAAAAAAAAAGAAAATAGATTGGCTTCTTTCTTAAATTCACATGTGATTACTAGAACAGCCCTGGAGTTATTATTTCCAAATTGCAGATTTTATGGAAATAATTTTAATTCAGCAAATCACTGTTTCACCTGACTTTTCAGGAATGCATCTATTGCCTGAAGCAAATTACTCCTAGACAATATAGCTCACTTCTGGAACCATCCATGGAACAGTGATTTTTCAGAATAGACATTTAAATTTAGATTTACTACATAGCTTCTTATCTCAGGATGACAGCAAATCTTTAATAATATTTCATATCTGAATTATTGTTCTACATTATGAAGCAATAGTCTTTAAAATCCCTTTTGATTACTCTCCATCTTCTCAGAATGCTAATAGTCCCTATCATATATGTCATTCATTTAACACTTTACCAACTGGAATGTTGTACTGTTCATTTGACATAAGTGTGATACCTGTGTGTGCACACCTGTCAATAAACATAATATTATAACTAATTGGAGAGTATGGGCCACATTTGCTTGTATTTCTGCATTACTGATGATGACTAAAGCAGTGACCTAAAAACAGGCAAAACCAGGAAATTTCTGGAGAAATATCCATTGTCATATAGCCATAAAAACAGAGGTAGAAAAATATACCTGAGTCCACGGAGGAATAAGTCTCTTGGACTACCAGAAATAAATAGTAAGTGTATATGCATTCTTCAAAGAAGAAGGCAACTTCGCAAGACAAACATCATATTATTTTTAAAAACAATATCTTTTTTTTAGAAAATTGGGTAAAAAAATATTTCCCAAGGAAGAGAGTATCTGAAAATAAAATTGCTAGAACTATAGATCTTTCATATAAACCTCACATAGAGAAATGGCTACCCATATATACAAGCGATGAACGTTTAAATGCAGTCCCACATTGGGAGTTGGCATCCTACAGGACATCAGTATACCATGTCAAGTGAAAATTGTATGCCTCTTCTTTCCTATGTGAGGTTGACCCTCTCTTCTGCATGGCAGGTCTTATCTACCTGTTGTAGGTTTCTCAAGGGAACATCCTATACCATCCTATACCATGGTATCAGGCACATAAAAGCACTTGACATACACTTGTTAAATTTAATTTTCACATTAAAATCTTCCAATGATAACAAATATTTCTGTAGACTTCAGTTTCTAATTACTGGATAGTGCATGTTAAAGCAAAATGCTGGCAAGTGTTACTTGTATTAATAAACTATAAAGTGCAAATTACTATGTTAATAGCTTCCTAAATGTGCTAAAAGTGATACATTTTGTTAACATTTATTAATTAGGCTTTGTTGGCAAACATTACAATTCATTATAGAACAATTAAGAAATATGGAAAAACACAAGGAAAAAGAAAAACACAAGGAAGAAATTTTATATTATCATCCCAAGACCATGTCCCAAATAAATTCACTAACATTTTATTATATCCTCCCAATAAATATTTTTCTAGCCAGTTGGCATTTTATAGTACATGTTCTGTAACATGGTTTTTTGACATAATTAATAATATAACATAAATGATCTTCCATGTCATTAATAGTTTGTTAAAACATCGTTTCTGTTGGCTGCAACAGTATACAGGTACACCATAATTTATTTTACAAATTCTCTATCATTGGTCATTAATGATATTTCTTATTTTTCTTTATTATAAATGATGCTGAAATAAACATTGCTATGAATAAATTTCCCAAATCTGAGGCTGTTTCCTTAGGTTAAATTCATCAAAGTGGAATTAGTTAGTCAAAGGTTGTAAGTATTATTTTTTATTATCTAAAACGGTTATAATTATCTTTATTTTTGATTATCATCATTTTATATTGGAGCATAGTTGATTTACAATGTTGTGTTAGTTGCAGGTATACAGCAAAGTGATTCAGTTGTAGATAGATAGGTAGATAGATAAGAGATAGATGATAGATAGATAGATAGATAGATATTCTTTTTCGGATTCTTTTCCCTTTTAGGTTATTACAGAATATTTCATTATTAACACTTTGAATGTATACTGCCAAATGGTTCTATAGAGAGACTGAGTGATTTACACTCACCACAGAGTATGAGAAAAATACTGTTTTCTCTGTAATCTGATATTAGTCTGGGGAAAGTTCCGCCTCCTTTTAAAAAAAAAAAGAGTAGTATCCATTTTGAAAATTTTGACAGATGAAAAATATCTCTGTTTTAATTTGCATTTCATTGGATGCTGATGATAAACTTTTTTGCATATTTTCTGGCTTTTTGGAGTTCATATTTTGGAAACTTCTGTTTATGTCTTTTGCGTTGGGATGGTCCTCTTCTATTGATGTCACCTTCTTTTACTTTTCATTTTTGTTTTTATATATTTGGGATACAGCCTTTTGCTCTCACATGTTACAAATATTTTTGGTTCATTTTTTTTCTTTAATTGTATTAAAAGGTGTGTTTGGTATACTGAGTTATTTTAGTGGTGAAATCTGTTGGATTTTAGGTAGTGAATATTTGCATGTTGGCTTCCCAGCATCTATATCCTGCCCTTAACAGCACTCCTCCACTCCCATTGAGTATCCTCTAGAGGGACCGCAATTAGAAGCCTCCCCTCCCTTAGCCAGAGGGTGGATACGTGATAAAAATTAGGCCTTTAGTACATGCTCTCTTTGAAATTTAAAATTTTAGCTGGGGGACAAAGAAACTGAAAAAGGTTAGAGTTCCTCCAACTCCAGGTGAAGGGCCCTTTTTCCTGCTACAAAATCATCCTTATCATTTTGATTTCTCTGTCTCCGAGCTCTTACGATAACTACCATTTGCCAAGCCTGCCTATTTCCAAGCATCCCCTCTGGGAGCTCCTGATATTAACCCAACGACTATCTTTTTCCTTAATGGATCAGTCCTTGTAAGGAAGGCTGTGCCAACGTAACAAAGAACCCGACGAACCTCACCCAAGTTCATCTCTCACTCAAGTTCTGTGCTGGCAAGAAAGTTCTACTCCTCTCCGAACTGGCGGGATCTTCCTACTAATACATACTTCCGTGGCTCTAGGGCCAAGGGAAATAGCAAGTTAAACCTCTCTGAAATTTTCTGCCCAGAAGTGGCATACCATCGCTTCTGCTTACTTTTCATTGATCGGAGCAAGTCCCGTGACCAAGCCAGATGTTACAGAGGCAGAAAAGTATAAACCTTACCCAAGGAGAGAGTGTGAATATTTGGAAACAATATTAGTGTCGACTCTACACATTTGATCGGAGAGGTTTCCTGTTGCTTAGAACCAAAGAACCTTTAATAATACAATTTTCCTTTCGGAGATCTACCTTCAATATGTCTAGAAAGGCCTTCCAAATACCAAAATTATAAAAATGTTTCTTGGAATTGTCCTCTAGTTTTTAAATCCAAATTTCCCAAATTGGTATTATATTTTGAAAATAAAAATAGTTCTACATAATTATGCCAAACGCTGCACTCTAATGCAGCTCGTGAATTCACAATGCACATTAACTTCATTTTCAGAGTTTTGCAGTAAAAAAAAAAACCAGCTTAATTTATTTTAATTTGGCACCTCCCAAACTTATGCATCCATCGAACTAGTTTTTCATATTAACCCGATTAACAGCTTACAAGTAAGAGTTCCTTTGAACAAATTTAGGAAATGTTATTTTCTCTCTTATTTGGGATTTATGCTGTTATCCAGGAGATAGAGTTCTATATCTGTAATCCAAAGAGTTAGTGAATTGCTGGAGCACCATATGTTAAATAGATTTTACTTTATCTCGTAACCCCGCAGACTTTGGTATCCTCGGGGGTCCTGGAACCAATCTCCCATGGATACCTAGGGACGACTGTATTCTGTTTCAATGATCTTTCTTTTAGTTCTGATACAAGCAATCGATACTTGTTTTAATCACTATGGCTTTATTGTGTTCATTTATCTGTTACTACAGGTCCTCTGCTACTCATCAGTATTTTTCTTCCTTATTTCCATTCAGTTTTCCACAAAACCGCTAATGCAAGGAATTGTGACAGGCAAAAGAACACACATACGAATAATATACAAGAATATCTGCAGACATGAAGCCTATATTCTAGCAGGATATGCAACCATTAAACAGTTAATTACACAAACTATTCATTAAGATGTTCATGCGTGCTATGAAGTATGGGGCCATACAATGCGACCAGAGGGGATGTACTGAAGTCTGCCTTGAAATACATGATGTTGAACTGGTTCTTAGAGGACAAAGAAGACATAACCAGGGGAAGAGGAAGAGAAAGAGAGAGTTGAACAGGAGGAATAGTAAAGACCTTGGGGTGCAAACATACCAGCAATTTGTAGACTAAAGTTACCATGCCTGGAGCATGGCCTGTGTCAGGCAAGGGAGCCAAGAGGCAGCGGGCAAGGTCAGGGGGAGCTGTGTGATACAGGACCCTGTGGACCACAGGAGGACGGAGCTTGTATTTGTACAATAATAAGAAGCTCTGGAAGGATTGGAAGCAGTGGAGTTACGAGATCAGATATCACCCTTCTTATCATTGTTTAAGAAAAAATAAAGAAAGGAGGCTGCCATGGGCAGTGGTTGAAAAGGGAGGCTACTTAGGAGGCAATCCAAAAAGTGAGAGTTGCCTGGATAGTAGGACAGATGATGTGATGTGGAGAAACAGGGAAAATATTTAAGGGGGAAATCCACTGGATCCCATAATTTATGGGATATGCCCAGATAAGTTCGGAATCCAAAACCCATTGTGATTTGATTAAAATGGAGTCAGTCTATGAGTGGATTTGTGGACAGTTGACATTTTGTACCATATTTATCCTCTAACCAGGAACGTGGTTTGCTCTTCCATTTATTCGCACCCTCTTTTACCCCCCTCAGCAATATTTGCTTGTCTCCTTCGTGTCAATCACATATACTTCCGGCGAGGCCAGCTTTTAGGAGTTGTGTTTTCCTGTTGCTGTTATGAATTAGAATCTTTTTTCCAAATGTATTTTTTATCTGATTGCCACTTTGGTAAACAAGAAAGCTTCTGGCTTTGGTAATGATGTTGTGACTCATTACTCTATAATAGTATTCACCATTACATCTAATTATTTTTCAACGGATTATCTTGGGGTTTTTGTGATTATGATTCCTTAATTTCTCCTTTCCCATGGCTACACCTCTCTCTGCCAAACTCCATCTCCAACTTACTGCATAGCCAAAAAGTTCTAGAGATGATAGCAAATATTCTTATTACTCCTGGCTTTGAGGGAAATACAAAGTACAGACATTTTAAAGAACATTCCTTAGGATTCTGATACGTGGTCACACAAATAAGGGATTTCAGGGTCAAATAAGTTTGGAAACACCATCTTGAGAAAAGTAAAACCGATTTCTTGATTACATTTGATTCTCAGAAGTTTTTATATGTTAAGGTTCATTTTACCCCTTTCCTTTTCTCTTCTCTTCGGCTTCTTTTAGGCTTCATGGGACACAAACTTGGAAAACGCTGCCCAACTATTTCACCATTGTTTTTCTCTAGATCACCTTTGTTGTAGGCAAGGATTACACGAAATAACTACTTTTCCCAGTATCAGTCCCAAATTCCTGGGATGGCGACTCTATTGACCCCCAGCTAAGGCCAGGGATTCACTTCACCTCCAGGCCTGGGACAAGTCCTACACCCATGTCCCCTGGGGCCACTCCAAGATAAGAGACGATTCTCGATTCTCCACATTCTGTGAAGTCAGGCCAGCTGGCAAATCACCTGTGTCCTCCCATCGTGGGAGGGTTACTCAAGAAAAATGCCCTATGGATTTCCTGATGCATCCCGGGTTGGTGCCGAACCATTAGACTCACTTAAAAACTAAGGATTAAGTAATTTACCCTCCATTTTATCCAGTGATCTATGGCACCGGCATCATCTAACTACTTGATACAGGTCTAGGGCTGCGTGAAGATTGCATAAGTGGGAATAATAAATATTAATCTTTTTAGTGATGGCACGATTCCAGTGTGGGCCTTGTCCACACATGAGAGTTTCCCAAAATTCAACCTATTCTTTTAGAATTAAACAAACACACTCTATCTCCCTTCACTTAACATTGAGTTGTTGTTTTTTTTAAATCTCATTATCAAAGCATTCCATTCACAGTACAAACTATAACACAAATTGAATGGATGTGTTAAAGGAAAAATACACCTCTGCTGCTGCCTGATGAGGAAACCTACAGGTGAGTTGCCTGGACTGGCACCGCGGTGCCTCAAAGATGCAACCTTTCTGCACAAACACCTTAACCATCTGCAGCAATGTTACAGCAGCAGCCGTCCTCTTTGCCTAGCGGTTCCCCCACGGTGCGCGTTCCTGCAGTTGCACTCAGAACTCAGGTTGTTTCACGCTCAGGAAGCCCCAACATATGAATGCATAGATATACTATACGCACAACCAAAGACATCGCTTGAATAAAGGTATTTTTATTGCCACTCATTAAATTGCTATGTTTGAAATGTCTCAAACAAATGCTTCGGAACAGCATTGTGCCAAACTCCCCACACAAACAGAAAGGCAACTCAGCTTTAAAAAAACAAAGTGCTAACAGCCACCATGCTGTGATTGGAGCCACATGGGACTCTGGGCTGCCACGCACTGCTTTTTCCCCCCGAATTCACTAGGCACATTGCCTCCTGAGGACCCCCTCTCCCATTCCCCCCGACTAATTTAGAACACATTACACAAAACTTGAATTCTCTTTATCCTTTACCCAAGGAGGGAGGACAACAAAAATTGATTATGATCAAATAGAGAGAGCTGTTTATTTTTAATCCCTGAGCTACCAAGACTACCTTTTACCGTTCCAAGAAAGGCCAACTCAACTACCGGCCATAATCAAGATACAGTTCATTTTCAGGAGGACTATTTGCCCAGCCGAAGTGCAGCCCGTGGTGTGAATGCTTGGGGCTGCAACCTCAGTAGAGATACTGTCTGGTTACAGCACAGCCCTGGCCCCTGGGGAAAAAAAAAAAAGATGAGATGAGGAAAACACACTTTACCGAGGAAGAAAAGGAGATGTGAGGCTTCTTTTGCTTATCCAAGATCCCAAAACTCCTAAGAGATGGAAGAAAGACAGAGATTGAGGGTAACAGATGCCAAAGCCCAACCTGTGTCTGCGCCGCAGTTTGGACTCCTAAGGGCACCTACAGCAAGGTTTCCCCTTAGCCTAAGAAAATAACATATTTCAATCACGAAACAGTCAGACATTTATTTCATTGAATGTTTAATTTGCAATATTTAGTACTGTTTAAAAGCAGAGTTTTGCTGAAAAAAAAACACAAAAAAAACTTTGCTTTTCCCTTGACTTGAACAAAGAATCCGTGTCTGTTTCATTACAGCAGCATCTCCTAAGTGTCACTATGTGGACCATCATGACAGCCCTGTAGGGTATTTTCCCATATAATAGATGGAAGAACTATCTCAGGATAACAACAACACCCATTCGGATGCCCTGTGGCTTGCCAATATTCGCTGCAAATGGGCATCCTGTAAAGATGGTGCCCTCCCCTGCAGCTTGGGAGGGCAGATTCCAAAGCACCACAGATGCACAGATATACTAAGCCAGGCCTATCCACTGAGCACCCACACAGGAGCACGCTTGGCATTTGCACCTACATGGTCACCATATTGCCCCCCTGCCCCTTGGCCTCCTGTACATGCTTGGATCTTTCCTGCACTTCAAGGCAAGTTAGAAGCTGCTCATCTGTTGTGAAAGAGAACTCAGGGAGAGCTACTCTGAGCCAAGAATACATACAGTCTAATTTCCTGAAAGAAAGAATGGAAGGAAAGGGTTCTAAAAGAGCTCTATTTTTAGAGGAAAAAGGTATTGAACAGAGTAGTGAGTTGGCTAAATTGTTTTCGAGAATAATTTTAAAAGACAGGTGTGCAGACCAGGTCTGATGTTTCCTGGAACCAGATCACATTTAAAAAAAAAGAAACCTTAAAAAGGAAATGCGGGTCAGTGTGTCGTTCCTTTGACCTTGGAAGTGATAACGTTTCCCATTCACCCCACCACCTCCTTGTCACCAGCGACCTTGATCCCCAGCAGCACAATCAGGCAGGATGGAGGCCGGAGGTCTACAAGATGACGAACACCTCTCCCCATGGGTAGAAAGAACCCTTTCCACTCTGACCTAGTTGGGAATTTAATCATCCACCCAAAGGAATGAGCTTTCCAACCCCTCCCATTACCAAAGCACAACATAAAAACATCACAGCTGTGGGCAAAAACCTGGAAAATACTCAGAACAAGAAAGCTACAGGACCACACAGGTAAAGAAGAGGTCATCACTGGTGGCATGGGATTGATGAGAGTGTGGGAGAAGTAAAGCCCTCGGAGAGTGTGTTTGTTGAGATTTGGTCATTATGGTGAACCTGGGGCACAGCCAGAGGATGAGTTTCTCCTGCAGCTGGTTTTGGGGACCCTGCCACTTGAAGCTCGCATTCCAGGGCCAAAGGCAAAATTGAGAGAGGCCCATGGAGAAGCAAATCTGGTGAGAAACAAAGCAGGAGACATACTGCCCGGATTCTAACAGAGCCTTCTCATACCCAAACGAGGCTCAGCGTTCTCACCAATTCAAACTAAGAAGAGATTGGATTTTTTTTTTTTTTTTTTTTTTTTGCCAAAATCCTGATAAATAGTGGGACAAGGACTGGAACACAGACCAGCTCATTGGTTGCATAAAGATGCCTTATTAACTACATAGAAACCACACAGAATGCTCATCCCATCCGTGGGTTCACTCGCTCGCTGATTATTGTTGTTCTTGTCATATTGCTGTTGTTTTGGAGCAAGATGGTGTCTTCCTTAGGACGGCTGACTGGTTGATTCTCTCCATCAAGGGTCCTGGGCCCCTGTGGGGAGACCACGTGGGTAGTTCTGCTGACGAGCAGCCCAAGCTGACTTCAGTCTGTACGTGCTACGCCTGACGTGGAGAAAGGGGAACTGTGCATTTAATAACGAGATGACATGTTTACTGCATTCTTAAAACACAGTCTCAGATCATGCCTTTCTGCCTCGGCTGTCACCTCACAACGGCCTGAGGCCCTGCTCTATGACCGTCGCCTCCCAAGCAGAGTCCTCGGAGAGAGACCCATCTGGGGGGCAGGGAGCCTGGCTTGTGCATCTCTGTAACTTGTACCCTGTACCCTGCCTCTGTCACAGTTCCCAGAGCAGCAGTTCCCACACCACCGGCACTCAATAAATATTTATTGGGGTCAATCTGCTGGAACCTTCTTCATGCTAGCACCTTGACGATGCTAAACATCTAAGCCAGTCAACTGGAGAATAACAAAACTGTTTTTGTTATTTGTTATAACTGTATTGTTATAACAAACTGTATAACAAACTGTTATAACTAACTGTTTTGTTAGGAGGAAGCATATTTCCAAATGACAGGTGTGAGCTTTTTCTGATCACAGAAGTAATACATATTCATGGTAGAAATTTGGAAAATTCAGAAAAGCATAAATAAAAAGTAAAATAATTAATACTCCCATCATTTACAAAAGAACCACTGTGAACATGCTTAGTACTCCAGGTTTCTTCCTATGCCTCTATTCACATATATTACAAAACTGGGATCATAGTGATTACTATTTTTAATCTTTTTAACATAACTTATGGGCCCTATCATGCATGTCCTTAAGTATTCTTGAAGAACATGATTTCTAATGGTTGCAATGTGTTCTACCATATGGATGTCCCAGCATTCTGTAATTTCCTTTGTTGGGTATTTTGGTTGATTTTAATTTTCCACTGTTATAAATAAAGCTTCAGTGAACATCCTAGCACATAAATCTTTGCACCCATTGTAATTATTTCCATGTGTGAAATTCCTAGAAGTGAAATGGCTCAAAGACTAAAAAGCAAGAGTATTGTGAAGATGAAAAATGATACGCAGACCAGAGTCTAACTTCATTCATTTAGGGAGATGAAGACCAGGTGACCATCTCAGCCTCAAAGCACAGCCCTGACTTTTTTGGTTCATGGATCTGATACCTTCCACTCTATGAGAAGACTCTTCTGTTGAGAGTCGGTGCCACGTAATGAAAAGAGGCTTTGAAGCCAGACAGGCCTGTGTTCTAATCCTGACACCTTCACTTGTCAGCCACGTGACCTTGGCTAATGCCCAGAGCCCTGTTGTCTCCAAAGACACAGTGAAGATAAAAGAAGGAAGCATCCAAAAACGCTAGTTAACCGCCCAGTATTTGTTCTCCCCTCCTCCTCACTGTTGGAACCTTGTTTTTCATTTGGGGAAATACTGTACCGAGTGAACTTACGAAAAAGTCAGCCTCCCTTGGCAGCTAGATGTGGCTAGAGGCGGTCTTAGGTATTAGAACTTAATCGTAAGATGTAGGGGAAAATCGTGGGACTCCTGGGAAAACTTCTTTATTTCCTAGCGTTATTGAGATATAATTGTCATACAACGTTATGTAAGTTAAAGGTGTACAACGTGTTGATGTGATACACATATATATTGCAAAAAGGTCACCTCAATAAGATTAGTTAACACACCCATCACCTCATGTACTTACCTTTTTTTGTATGTGTGGTGAGAACATTTAAGCTCTACCCTCTTAGAAACTTTCAAGTATAAGATTCAATATTATTAACTATAGTCAACATGCTGTATCCGTTTTTCCAGGACAATTTCATCTTCTAACTCAAGTTAGTACTTTCGACCAGCATCCATTTCCCCCCAACCTCTACCCCCCACCCCTGGAAACCACCAGTCTGTTCTCTGTTTCTATGAATTTTTCTTGTTTAGATTCCACATATACGTGATATCATGCAGTATTTGTCATCCTCTGCCTGACTTATTTCACTTAGCATAATGCCCTCAAGGTCCATCCATATTGTTGCAAATAGGAGGATTTCCTTTTTATTAATGGTTAAATAATATTTCTGCATGTGTGTGTATAGCATTTGTATAATGTGCAATATAAAAATAAAATATAAATGTCATTTTCTTTATCCGTTCATCCATGGATGTACACAAGATGTTTCCATACCTTGGATGCTATGAATACTGCTGTAATGAACATGGGAGTACTGAGATCACTTTTTTCTTTCTTTCTTTTTTTATTAAGGTATAATTGACATACAATATTATATTAGTTTCAGGTATACAACATAATGATTCAATATTCATATACACTGTGGAATGATCATCACAGTAAGTCTAGTTAACATTTGTCACCATATATAGTTATAGCATGTTTTTCTTGTGGTGAGAACTTATAAGATGTACTTTCTTAGCAACTTGCAACTATTCAATATAGGATCATTAACTATAGTTGCCATGATGAAAATTAGATTCCCAAGATTGGTTTATTTCATAACTGGAACTTTGCATATTTTTACTTCCTTCACCCATTTTGCCCACTCCCCACCACCCCATATCTCTTTGAGAAGATGATTTTATTTCCTTCAGATATATATCCAGAAGTGAGATTATTGGGTCATATGGTAGCTCTACTTTTAATTTTTTAAGGAACCTCCATACTGTCTTCCATAGTGGCTGGACCAATTTACATTCAGGGAAGACTTCTTAAAAGCAGGAGTAATTGAGGAAAAACCCTTTCACATTCCCTACTTCCTGATGCTTGGAACTCAGATGTGATGGCTGGAGCTCCAGCAGTCATCTTGGGATCTTAATGAAGCCACTCTCTAAGAATGTTGGAAAAGAAAAGCTGGTGCCCAAGTCCCTTGTGATACCATGGAGCTGCCACATCTGCCCTGGACTGACTCATTCACACTCTTCTAACTGAGAGAAGAAGCACTGTTTGGTTAAGCCAGCCTTGTTTCAAATTTTCTCTTATCAGCAGCCAAACCTAACTCTAGTTGATGTGAATACCTCTATTATGTAATCATTGTAAAGATAAAATAGAGTAATTTATTAACATTCCTGGCATATAGCAGGCTCTCAGTAAAGGTTCATTCCTTTGCTGTTCTAATTGTATCCAGTTTTTATTCCCAGAACATGCTAACGTTCTTCTGACACACTCCCCTTTTCCCCTTTTCTCTCCCAATATGAAACCACAAAAGGACCTTCTCCTCCAGCTTCCAGTGGAACATTTCTTCCTGGTAATCTTAGCAGTCTATCTGCTGATATAAATTTCTCTTTCTTTCACCATTTTCTGCTTCCCGCCTTGAAGCCTAAGTTTCCACTGATTAACTGGGATTTCTGGACTCATATTCCTCTCTTAAGAATTCAGAACCATTTCTGATTTTCCAACAATTAATACAGAAATTTATTTTATATTTCTCATCAAGACATAATCATTAATCACTCCAACTAGCTCCAAATAGCTATCACACACTCAGACATACTTGTGCCTGAAGTTCTAATTTACAGCTTAAATTACCTTACAGATCAGATCTGGAAAATTCCCTGGTCAGAAGAAAGTCAGAAATCTTTATTCTCAATTTGGAAACCAGAAGAATACCGAAGTGCACCACCTGAAGTACTGAAGATGCTCTACCTATCTATCTACTATGTTCTCTCAGTGGGCTGGGAATCTTAAACAATAACCAGGGCAGGGCCAACTTCTTGAATGGTGGGAATGAAATTAATTTAAACAGTCAACAAAGTGATTTGACCAAATTTGAACTGTTGTTAAATTAAAAAGCAAAACCATTGTTTGAATTCAAACATGCCTTCGATTTTGCTTGCAAATGCATACGAAATTTAAAAGGGGCTAAATTATGTTTACCATAGCATTAGTTTTAATATTGAAAAATTGGAAACAACTTGAATGTAGCAAGACATTCATAAATTATGTTATAACCATAGACATAACCATCAGTTATAACTGTATATAAAGTAGATAATAACAAGGGAAACTTTTGTAGTATGAGGAAAATGAAATACACAGATGGGGTAAACAAAAAGGCCATTCTGTCCATCCTAGTCACTGTTATCTGCTGATTTTTCAAATACTCCCACATATTCAAAGAGCATTCTGGCACCTGTTTTACAACATTTCCCTCCAGCCTAGTTCTACTCAACCTTCCTGATGGCATGATTGTCCTGGTATAACATACATCCACTAACCTGGTCTACAGTTCTTCCCTTTCTGGAATTCCAATGATCCTCCATCCTTACGTTCAGGGCTTTGGTCCATTTTGAGTTAACATTTGTATATGGTGTGAGATAGGAGTCGATCTTGATACTCTCAATGCTTGAAATTCTCTCTCCTCTTGGCCTTCAATGCTGGCTTCCCTCCAGTTTTCACCCAATCTCACATCACGTTCATTTTGTTTCTATAAAATGTGTTGGTTTCTTTTCTACAGGTCTCCATTGTCATTATTGGTTCAATTTTGACTGCCTTACTTGACTCTACGTTCGAGAGCAGAAACTTCGTATTTGACTTTATTTCACCAAAACCTCTGACAAAGCCTGGAACTCTGTGTGTATTAATCCATGTTTATGTAAAAAACAAAGATGGCATCAGGAAAAAGGCCTGAAAGTAAAATATAGAATATGTGTATGTGTGTATGTTTATGTGTGTATGTGTGTGTGTTTACGTACATGTGTGCATACACACGGGTATATAGAGATGGATCTTGCCTTTTTTCTTGTATTTTTTATAGTAAAGATACACGGAAATAATAGGAAAACATCTGCATTTAAGGGCAAGAGGGAAAAGAGCTATCATTTTGACAAACAAGAAAAATAAATTACTGCGCTGATAACCTCACTAGATTGTGAGATCAAATGAAACCATGTAATTGAAAGTAAGTTTTATTCAAAGCACTTTACAAACACAATAAAGCTCTAAACAAACCTCAGATGTTGATGTCCTTGTCATCATCTGGTAAACTCTGAAACCCTTTAGGGAAGGACCATTTCATGTGTATCTCCAGCACCTCACACCATGCCTGGCATCGAGCACATCCAAATTCTTTTGCAGATTCAACTAATATGTCCTGAGTAGCTACCACATGCCATAGACTATAAGCACCTGCCATCGTGACCTACTGTGCAGTTGAAACAGAGAATAGTTTTGTAATGAACCAAATTAAATCTGCTGGTGCTCTTGACATGCTGTCTTTTCAAAAATTCAATTAGATGACCATGTAATATATTTCAAACAAGTTTTAAGAAAGGTGAAGAAAAACTAAGGAAATATTAGCAAACCCAAAACCTCCTAGGCATTTATAGAGTACCGACTCTAGAGGAATTGCCCTAGAATCTGTGAGGAATACACGGATGCGTGAGACCTGCCTCCCGCCCTAGGAAAGTGCAAAAGCTGGTGGAGCGAGGGGTGGGCAGCCCCAGACACAGAGGGCTCGAACCCAAGGCAGGCGTGAGCAATGTTGGGAGAGAGGCGTGGACAAAATGCCGAGATAGTTCAGGCTAGGGCAGGATTACAAAGAGAACACCATGTTACCTTAGGGAGGTTTCTGCTCCTGCCTGCCTGTTGGGCAACTTAGGCTGGGACAGCTTTACAAAGAGATTGGAGCATCTGTGTGATAACCTCCCCGCCCACAATGATGGACAGATGGCGGCCCCAGGAGTCATCACCGAACGCTGGGCTCCCGTGAATGTGCAGGACAGGGCCTGAGTGTGGTGGGTTTTCCATTTCTTCTGGAATATGGGAGATAAGCACCACAGGGCAGAAAGGGAAGCTGGGGACCATCTAGTCCAACCTCCCACTTGACGCCTCATTATTTGTTTTTTCTATCTCTGAGTCTATGTCCACACTCAAGGATGAGTGTCTTTCGACTCCACCTTCCAGGAGAACCTTGGATTTTTTAAGTTACCTACATTTAAAGGAATAGTTGAAGAAATGAACGTTCAAAACATATGTAACTCAAACAATCTGTTTTATCAAAGCAGATTGATCGTAAATCAGAATAGGTGCAGTCCAAGTCACATGCACGAGACAGGAACTTGGCAAGGACCCCATCTTGGCAAGCTGTCCTCCCAGGTCTATACAAGGTCAATATGGTAATTCATTTCCTGAAATTGCTTAATTCTGGTGTCTGTAACCAAACGGTTATTTATCTTCATGTACAGAAGCACGTCATTTCTGGTAAAACTGATATTTGGAAATCCAAGTTTACACTCAGGCGAACTGTTACTATACCATAGGACCAACTCCTTTACAAAGGGACCTTTCTTAAACACTCTAAAATAGGACTTCATTGACAAAATGTTAAACATACTTTTTCACTCCCTTTCCTGGAACGCAGTCCCTACATGGAGCTGGTGTATCTCTACAAAAACCTTCCCACTGTGGTCAGCATATCATGTTTGTACTCAGGCAAGTTCCAGAAAGCTGAGTGGTAAAGTCTTCATGCGGCCAAGCCAGATTGATGGAAGTCAACTGTAACTTCCCTTCAAATTATAGTAATTAATAACAGATTTGTTTCCTGTTATTGACCCAGGCTTAAATGCAGGCTTGAAAAATAGCCAAGTAAGTCAGAAAGAGAAAAATAAATACCATATGCTCACACGTATATACGGAATCTAAAACCAAAAAATGGTTCTGAAGAACCTAGGGGCAGGACGGGAATAAAGACGCAGATGTAGAGAATGGACTTGAGGACACGGGGAGGGGGAAGGGTAAGCTGGGATGAAGTGAGAGAGTGGCATGGACATATATACATTTATACAAATGTAAAAGAGATAGCTAGTGGGAAGCAGCCGCATAGCACGGGGGAGATCAGCTCGGTGCTTTGTGACCGCCTGGAGGGGTGGGATAGGGAGGGTGGGAGGGAGACGCAAGAGGGAGGGGATATGGGGATATATGTATATGTGTAGCTGATTCATTTTGTTATAAAGCAGAAACTAACACACCATTGTAAAGCAATTATACTCCAATAAAGATGTTAAAAAAAAAAAAAAGAAAAATTGCCGAAACAGATTTACATGATGCCCTGAAAGAAAGGTTTCCTCTATGGCGTAAGCCTTGCTCCAGATTTCTGGCAAAGTGCATCTCAGCCGCCTTGCTCCAGCAAAGTGGGCCTACGCACACTGCAAAATAAACTCGGAAAATGTTCAGCAATCTGCTGGCGGAGGTGCTTGCTAAGTGAGCAGCTCTCCCCTCCGTTAGCTGAAGTGTGATCATTTCTCTGTTCACCTCATTTGCATTATCTCGTGGAAAATGCACAGCCTGGGACCATATTTAAAGCTATGAATTTATTAGACTTTGACAATAAGGAAGCAGATCCGGTATGGATCTTCAGGTCTTCCCTGAACACATGTTCACTAACACAGGACAGCATACAAATTACATGAAGATGTGGATGACATGCTTTATCTATGTGTAAAAGTCCATGCATTTATTTAATAAACATTTAACAAACACTAAGAAGACTAGGTAAGAACCTTACCAAAGGTAGAAAGAAATAAACTCGAGGGGTAGAATGGCAGGCTGGACATGACAGAGTCTAAGAGAAATCGATGGGCCCTCCGGAGAGAAGTTGATTCTATCTTGGGCCAGACGATGGCTGGACTCTTCCTATATTTAATAGAAAATGATGGGGAGATAATCTACCCGGCTGATTCTATAAACATCGTGCCTTCCTTACGCAAACATGAAAGCTTTCAAATGATGGTCTGCTTAGCAGAGATACAAACCTGTTGTTGTTTTTGTTGTTGTTTTACTAAAATTGAAAGTCTCTTTGGAAGAACCCGGGTGATGAGTTACACTGAAAACCCTTTTTTTCCAAAAAAGAAACGGAGATCTTCTTTTACGGAGATGTATGACATCAGACAGACTTCCTTACTCTCTGCAGAGGGCGCACCTTTCTGCTGTAAGTTCAGGGCTGCAGGTGCTCTGATGATACGTACTTCCCCTCCTCTCTTTTGAGTAAGAAAATGACAGCTGGACCCAGCACAAGGCATTGCCATCTGTATCCATTAGAAGAAGCCAATTTAATTTTTAGGACTTTCCAAGCCTTCAAAGCTACAGGCAAAGAAGGGAGGAAACCTGTGTAGACTTGCTTGGATTTCAGAAGTGATTTTTCTCTCTTATGTAAACTATTAAGATGATGGAAACTACGGACATCACTATATTTACTTCATAAGATCCTGTTTTGTAATTGTATTTGAATATATATTACAGAAAAAGGAATACTGAAAAGTAGGGTGAGATGCTGCTCTGTTAGTGTTGGAGCTGAAGAGACACGCAGTCCGCGGCAGCCTGGGCTTCTGTGGGGGGCTTGTGAATGTCAGAACGTATCAGGGAATCAGGAGCCATCACCAATCCAACATGCTGTCAATGTGGGAAGCTGTTCTGTGCTCCCTACAGAAAGGCACAAGCAGAGTCAATCAAATCGGGCTTTAATTAGGACACGGGTCAATCAGGAGACTAAATTCCAAGGCTAATTCTAGCACTGTCCAAAACAAAAACCAAGGAAAAAAAAAAGCTCAATTAGATATTGTCTTCTGGTCCGGCTCTAAAACGGAAGCATCTGCCTAATTAGAAAAAGACATCATTCGTCCAAGACAAATGAGGAGACTCGTCCGTGGACGGTGCATGCAAAAGGATGTGAGGAGGGTAAGAATTTCTATAACTCCCAAGAACGTGTTTGCAGAATCACACAGGCTCTGATGAAAGTCTCATTGCATCCTGCTTGCAGGGCTGGTGTGAAGGGAGTCATCCTTATCTTTAAATGAACAAATGCCAAGAATATCCCACCCAATAGCCTCTCTCTGCAGAGCAAGGAAATGTGTAATTTGGGGAACTGAATGCACATTTAGCTTCCTCTTTCTGTGTTGATTATATTTTTCAAATTCATTTTTATTGAATTGGTCCAGCTTAAATTGTAATTGGCTTCAGAGAAGATAAAAATAGGTCTCATAACAGTTGTACTGAATTTTTTAACTGCAAAATAGAAAAATAAAATGATGCAAGCACATTGATTCAAGTGTGCCAGTTCCAGCCCACATCCCATCCCACATTCCATCCCACACATGTGTGGTTCAATCCAGGCTGTACATCTTTCATTTTAAGGTGCCCAGAAGATAATACATGTGACCGTATTAAGCAACTTATCATTTGGCTTGGAGGGAGTCATTTTACCAACATTACAGTTCTGCATTTTATTTTCTTTTATTTTTATTGAAATATAGTTGATTTACAATGTTGTGTTACTCTCAGGTGTACAGCAAAGTAATTAGGTTATACATACATATATATAAATATATATATTCTTTTTTTACATTCTCTTCCATTATAGGTGTTACAAGATATTGAGTATAGTTCCCTGTACTATACAGATGATCCTTGTTAGTTATCTATAGGCTTATCCTTAACTCCTAATTTATCTCCCTCTCCCCTTTAATATAAGGAAAACCAAAGCATGTAGTTGCACATTTAGCAAGAGTTCCTCACCAGGGAACATCTATTAAGAACCCACCTGCAGGTACGGCTCTATTGAGGACTCAGCAGAGCTCACCTGTGTCTGAGGAAGCTTAAATGTGTTCCTGCAAATCACATACCATGAAAGATCCTATTTTGTCCTCAACATTCAGTTTTCAAGTGCAGACTAAATTTTTAATGAAATATTTTACTTTTATCTACCAAAATATCATTCCCAGAAAATTCTTAAGAGGCATATAGTTATTCAGATTCATTCATTTTTTTCCAGTTCAACTTACATTTTTATATTAAGATCGTAAGGCTTTATAATAATAAAATGACTCTGAGCGCAGTAATGCCTCTAGTTACCTATGATGTGTTGCTTAAAGCTCTTGCACTTCTTCCTCGTCAAAGATTTTTTTTTTTCATCATTTGAGAGCAAGTCAGGGCAGTTGCTGTGAGTCAGGCCCCCACCCAGAGAAGGGCCTCACAGGTGAAAGGTTGCGGGAATGACGCAGTCTGCCATACAAAGGAAAATGGTCCAAATGGTCCACCCAGGAATATTTCTCCTTACCCTTTCCCAATCTCCTTTATAGCATGCAGCCCACTCCCTCAAAATACTTAGAAGGGAAACTATTCTCTCCCCAGTATTTCTGTGGAAGATTGTTATAAGAAATCACCTGCCCTTGTAGGAACTCATGGCAGAGAATTCAATGCAGATCGGATTCTCCAAAGAGGATGTGGAAAAATTGTTCATCCTTCTTTTCTCCTCATCTCCAAGTCTTTCTTGCTCTAAGTGCCTCAATTTTCTTGACCTCTAATACACACCTCAAATACCTTCCTCAGCATCATCTAGAAAGCGATTCAACCATTCCATCCCTCCATCTTTACTTCTTCCAGAATATGCCTCAAGAGAATCCCTCACTTCTTCCATTCCAAGATTTTCACTTGCTCCTTTGACAAAAGTAGCATAACACCTGTGTCCTCTCCATTCTCTGTTTGGTGTAAAACGTTGCATATCCATGCCGAACTGGACAGTGTTTAGGTGTCAATGGAGCAACTCACAGCTACGCTCCACATGCAGCTAACTGCCCTGCCCTCCGGGACTGCCCAGCAGCACGGCCCTCAGGCTCCTCTTTGGAGGTGGCCAGTGACAGGACAAGTAAAGACATCCCACAAGCACCAGCGCCCAGCTTTGTGTCACAAATAGCTCTGGCCAGCAGTGTCAGTGGTAAAGAGTTAACCAGACTGGTTTTGGGGGTTCGGGCTGAACGTGCAGGGAATGGTCAGTAGGTATCACAGTAGAATGGAACAAAGGGAAAGAGACACATCATGATAGAAGATTGTGCAGATCTTAAGAGAGCACCTGACCTATCTCTACTTCCATGGCTTCCATACTAGCCAACATCTATCTAGAGTGACTGTTGCTTAAAATAGCAAATGCCTAATTAAATATGTACTAACCCATCCATTTTCTCTCCACACTCTACCTCCTTCTCCCCTCCCCTCACATCCTGGAATCCCAGTGCTGTTGCTGATGGTTCTAGAACTTTCTTCCCACCCCTCTACCCTTCAGCAATGCATCCCCCCTCACCAACCATGGAGGCTGTTAGACACAGCTAAAGGGCACAGTCCTATTCCACCTCTTGAATGCACAAGAAAGGTGTCCTAAAGACACCTTAAGATGCACTGGCTAGCTGAGTGCATGTGAGACCAGCTGGAAAAGATATGCCTGAAATATAGAAGGGAAGCACGTTTTGGAGAAGGTATCTAGGATCCAGTGGGAACCAGAACAAGTAAACATGTAGTAGCTTAACCAGCTCCAGAAGGCAGTTTAAGCAAATAAAGAAGACTGGGGGTCAGAACCGGTGATTAAACTATGGTTCCGAGTAGTCTGAAGTCATAATCCATGGACCGTTTGGGAAGTGTGATATGTGCCTGCATGAAGATGGCTCTCCACAATGACCATTTTCACCTCTTGGAGTTTAATTGGCAGATGACTTTTTCCTGGAAATTTTATTTTTATGTTTATTTCTGGTTCCTGATATCTGATTAAGAGCAATGAAGTCAACGCATCTTAAACTGTGCTAAGGAGTGTTTAGCCCTCTGCTAGTCTGCAGTTTATCATCTGGGCCGTCTTTACCACACCAGTGATGGACATGGAGCTCGCTTTGCTGTAATGTTGCAGTTAAGTCCATTTTGATAAAGGGTAGAGCCCGTCATGAGCTCAAAAATGGAATGAGATTTGTGTTTTTGTGGTAAAATAAATGTCTTTTTTATCTTTTTAAGCCAGAGACTCTTTCCCCCAAACATTTTAATTTGATTCCTTTCTGAAAAACTATCCCATTTTCTTTACTTCACTGGATGGTATTTTTAGTTAAAAGTTGATGTAGGGGCTTCCCTGGTGGCGCAGTGGTTGAGAGTCCGCCTGCCGATGCAGGGGATATGGGTTCGTGCCCTGGTCCAGGAAGATCCCACATGCCGCAGAGCAGCTGGGCCCGTGAGCCATGGCCACTGAGCCTGTGCATCCGGAGCCTGTGCTCCGCAGCGGGAGAGGCCACAACAGTGAGAGGCCCGCGTACCGCAAAAAAAAAAAAAGTTGATGATGACACTTGTATTTCTCAACCCAAATCTTTGTCCTGCATCCCAGCAAGGGATCCAGTCCACTGACAGTGGTGGTCGGTATCTCCTCACATGACCCACTGCCCCCCACTCATTGTCAACAAAATTCATTGTCAACAAAACTCATGGAGACCATAGAGGTCCCACAGATTAATATTTCATTCCCTATAGAATGCAAGTACTTGAACTGAAGGAAACCAATCAAAGTGGATTTGGCCTTAAAATCCCCTTGAAGGAGAAAAACCTATCTACTATCTATTGATATTTACTTAGCGGTAGAAAATATTCCTTTAAATCAATCAATCAAACGACAACAAAGGAACTTCTTGGAGATGCATGAACTAAATGAAAACATCATTGGCTCTATGCTGATTTTGTAATTATCTCTAATTTCTCTGGACAAAATTAAGTTAAATTTGTGTGTGTGTGTGTGTGTGTGCACGCACGCACACATATAAGTCTCATAAAGCCCCTGAAGAAGAAAAGAGGGACTTGAAGAGTCACGTGAAGCCAAACAATATTAGAAACAAACAAAAACAATCGGAAATTACTGGACTAGAAAATGTGCACAGATTTCTGTCCTTTGCTTTTTCAACATTAAGTGCCACTCGACCTGCGTGATACCCAGTTCTGCTCTTTGTCTGCTTCTTACACAATCTCTTCCTGCTTAGCAGAGTACAGCTTCCATATGAAATAGAACAGAACAAGATGCAGATCATTCTGGCTCTGGGTCATGGCCGTAAGCCCAGGACTTCAGGTCAATGCCTGGCCAGGAGGGAGGGGTCTTGTCAGGCCCAGACATCGGGCCACAGCAGGCAGCACTGCTGCCTCCCTGGCCACTCGACAGCCCCTCTGAAATAGAGTTATCCTGGAGAGTGACAGATGACCAGCCCTGGAGGCGACAGCCCAACGGTGCCTCCAAAGGACAGCTGAGCCTGCAGAGGGAAGGAAAGCCACAGCACCTAATCTGTGACCCGGAGAAGCTTCTTAGGGAAAAAGGGCAGCCACATTTCAACTGGGCCATAGTTGGTCTTTGTTTTCAAAGTCGCCCTCAGGCTACCATGGTTTTACTTCTCCTTATTCTTGGGCTGAGCTCTGGTGGAACACCAACCACGCCCACTTCCTACAAACTGGCTTCAAGTGGCAGACGGTTTCTGACCATCTCAGCTGACGTCAGCTGAATAACTATTTCTCTGATAAGAAACTTGTGCCTTTTTGCTCTAGACCAGGAGTCGTGTTCCCTTTAGAATGTAATCTCTTTTAAGGAGGACATTGTTTCTTCTTGGGTCCATCTATTTTGACATAATAGACAAATGTTCATAAATATTTTAAATGGATGACCAACAAAGACCTACTGTACAGCACAGGGGACTCTGCTGAATATTATGTAACAACGTAAATGGGAAAAGAATTTGAAAAAGATAGATACATGTAGATATATAACTGAATCGCTTTGCTGTACACCTGAAACTAACACAACATTGTTAATCAACTAGACTCCAATATAAAATAAAAAGTTAAAAAAAAAGAGTGTGTTATCCTTCTCCACTCGTGGAGGACCCATTTCATGGGCCATGAAATGTTCTGACAGCTGATAGATTATAATGAAGATTTATAAAGAGAACAGAAGCTGGCCCCCAGGTGCAGGTAGCACATACAAAGTTAGTTGACTTTATTAGCTACTGGCATCTAGAATCAACAGCTCTCCCGCTCCTTCCCTCCCCAGTTTGGCTCTTTGGCCGTTGATTTACAAACACTCTCAGAATTGACATCCCTTTGCTAACATCTTGCCTTCAACACATAAGATGAGACAAGTGGTCTAGTCTAATTCTCACTGCTCTAAGGCAATCCGTGCACTTATGTCTTTGCTAAAAATGTCTCCCAAAAGGCCCATCTAAAGAATCTACCCCCCCCCCAACTTAGACCCTATTAAAAAAAAAAAATCAAATCTTTGCATCCAATGTTTATGAGCGTTTCTACGTGAATCACTGAGACATAAAACCATACATTAATCATCTGTTACACACAACTGGGGAAGGGTCTACATGACACAAAGACAAATTGGTTAGTGTTACTTAGAAGAAAAAAAGTGGTATGCTATCTAAGTATTTGGGACATAGAAAATACTTCACAAAATGTTGCTTCGTGTTATGATTTCTGTCCTAATTTTACCAGGTAAAGTTGATTTATTGAATAAAGGACAAAGCTGCTCACTGCTTTCTTCCCCAACAATGGTACACTAGCCTAGAGACAATTATTTTCTGTTTTTCAACTTTTGTGTATTTTGGCAAATGGATCACAGAAAAACCTTAATCATGCCATTTCACAGATATCTCATAAGTTTTCTATATCCAGTGGAGACTGATGTGTTGTTTTATAACATGTATTGAATAGCAAAATAATACTAATTTTGTCCTTCCTGGTTTTAATAGATATAACTTTAAAAAAAAAATCTTGGGAATTTATCATATATTAGATTATTGAGAACTCGATTATCAGATTATTTGTTTTGAAAATATTAAGGACCTACCACCTCCTAGACACCAAAAAGTAAGAAGAAAAGAAGAAAAACTATGGCCTTTGTTCCACAAAATTCCCATACTACAAATGGCTAAGGACTACCTTCTCTTTTCTGTTATCTGACTAGTTAATGCTGGGTCCTTTCAGGAAAGGAAATGTTGAGAAAGAAGTCGTAGAAAACGGGCCCTGCCAGGAAGGCTATTGACCACCTACCTGTTAAATTGCATTGCTACCCTGAACTTTACAAAAAAAATAATAATAATAAAATAAAATAAAAAAGGAAGAGAAAAAAATAACTTTGAATGAAATAAGCCACTTCCAATATGTCAGACAAACATAATGCATTTTGTTCCCACCTTTTCTTGAAAGAAACTGGTATCTAAGGTATATTTTTACACTAGCAATTCTTTTTTTTTTTTTTTTTTTTTTTTTTTTTGCGTTACGCGGGCCTCTCACTGTTGTGGCCTCTCCCGTTGCGGAGCACAGGCTCCGGACGCGCAGGCTCAGCGGCCATGGCTCACGGGCCCAGCCGCTCCGCGGCATGTGGGATCTGCCTGGACCGGGGCACGAACCCGTGTCCCCTGCATCGGCAGGCGGACTCTCAACCACTGCGCCACCAGGGAAGCCCACAATTCTTTTTAAGATCAGTAAATGCTGAGTTAAAAAAAATCTGCAAAGTGCCTCATTCACATATGGACATTTAAGGAGGAACGGGGTTGGTTAGACTCAGAAGACATTCGGCATTTTCTAAATGCACACTAGTTCATCACTTTCCTCAGGAGGAAAGATGAAAGCTGGCTTGCACTTTTCCCTTGCTGGAAACATCGGTGTATTCATTGTCTGAACATAAAATAATAATGATTTATGATAATAGCATCCTCTCCTAGTGTAGAACCTATTGGCTAGAATCATATTACTAATGGAATCTAAGCTATTTTCACTTATTATTCATAGCAATACTCAGGTTCATCTCTAGGCAAAATGGTTAAATAGGCAAAACTTATCTTTGGTGACTTCCCCTTTGGTAGAAATTTCCCCTAGTGGGGAAATCTAGACCCATACTGACTAAGGTGTTTATAGCAAATGCAGCAAAACATTCGGTATTACCTCTTCCAGAGATATTTGTGCACTAATAAGGAATTTTTAACGTTCCTGAAAAAGGTGAAGCTAAATTTGAGATTTCGGGTCCTCGTGGCCAGCCAAAGAAGGACTTTTTGGTCCAGAATTGCTCCAGGCAGCACCCTTAATGGTCTTCCACGCTTCTCTGTCAATGTCAAGGCTTACTCTTATAAAAACAGCAAAGCACTCCATTTTAAGCATAAATCTTGCTATTATTCGTAAGTATATATTAGGCAAAGTATTTCAGTTTGACGTTACAGAATGGCGCTTAGCAAAATGTTGTACAATCTGATTACACAAGCAGCATTCCTATTCTCCGAGCTTTTTCAAAATACAGAAGGCAAAACACTTAACATATTTTCTTTGTTTATCTAAAAGAAATTTCCCTGAACTGAGGAAGAGGAGAAACTCTGTAGACTGCAGGCAACCTCACTGGTCTCTTTATCTACAGACATCTTATAGATGCAAAAGAACAACAGACTTTCCATTGACTTGACTGCCAACTCAGCTATCCATTTTTAGAGTCATTCCCAGAAAAAAGAGAGAGTAGAATGAAATTAATTTTGGACTAAGAACCTAAGTTATAAGTTCAAATCATGGACCTCCTGCTATGAGATCTCGAACAAATCACATCTCCTTGGGCTAGGATCTAAAATTCTCATCCAGATGGAGAACTAGATTTTTAAAATCCCCGCCAGCACCAAAAGCATCTTGAATTTAAGAAAACAATATTAGACAAACATGAATAACAGTCCAGTTGAAACCCCAACTTGGAGTGACAAAGTATGGCTTTAAATATTTGAACTATTCGGAATAACGAATGGAATCCTTATTTCCTCTTTCCCATGTTCACACTCACATCTCTTACAGCCTTCCAATTATGATTCATTCAGAAGGAAAAAAACCCTTCTTCCTGATTTAGTGAAAAGCTCATTTTAAATGTAATGAGGGTCAAAGTTTCCTTTTCTGTATCGGGTGAAATTACATAACTAACTCCAGAAATAGGATTACAGATGGGCAAGATAATAGCATTTTCAATAATTAATGAGTATGGTTGTCTTGGTGGATGCAGGGAACATTTCATGCAGATCTGTATTTATTCTGTGGTCAAATATATGTCCAAATGAGACAGACAGCGTTTGAATTGTACATCATAGTGGGGGGGAAAGCCCTGCCACTTCCCCTGCTCGTTTCCACGAATTGCTTAATAACACTTAAGTGGCTTTTGAGAAATTGGATTTTCCCCACTTTTCCTCAGGCAGGAACCAGAAACAGGAAAAGCTCTAAATACAGTTAACAGGACGCTTTCCTTCAGACTATTTCCTGAAGCTGAATACAGATCATAGCCCAGATTGGTTCCTTTATTCTCATTTAACATCATCTTCAGAGGAACACTTTTTAATAATAAACTACTCTTTGAGTCTCTGACTTAAGTAGTGACTTTTGATTGGCTGGTTAGAACTTCCATGCTTTAGGAATTGTTCTCTGGAGGTGATGAAATGAGGAAATCAATGCTTTTATTTGCGTTTATAGTCAGTCTACAGAGTGAATTGGATTTTCAAACACCAGAGACGAAAGGATATTTTAGAATACCGTTACTTAAGGAATGCAATTTTAAAAGGGCTAACCACATCTAGGCAGATGTTACTCAAAATACTCCTACATGTTCTGAAATGAGTGATTAATGTGGAGAGAGTCCATCCTCAACAACTTTCTATAAAACAGAAATTGTCATGTGTATCTCTGTTCCCTTGCTGTTTAATTTGTGCAGAATGAGGTCGTCTGATGACTCAGAGCGTGGCTTGGAGTCACACGGAACCCGGTTGGTCCTGGCTGTGGGACCTTGAGCATGAAGCTTAGCTCAGCTAAGCCTTAGTGGCTTTTCTATCAAATGGAATCATAAGAGTTCTTCCTCCGAGGACTGTAAGGAGGATGAACTAATGTGACGTGATGTCTGACTATGGCAACATCATAGGCAACATTATAAATGGCAGCTGTCATATTATTATTATTATTATTATCAGTACTACATAGTAAGTAGATACTCAATAACTGTTGATGGAGGGAGTTTTTGAAACAAGTTTTCAGAGGTCTTCACTCCCTGGTCTGCCCCTGATGTCTCTCCCATGGTCCGTCTTCATGCCCACTGACTTTGGGTATGTGTTTAGAACTTGGTAGTCCAAACCAAGACCCCTGTCTCTTCCTTTTGGACCTTTGGGTGTTCGTTAACTGTACACACTCCTCCAACCAGATTCAACCTGCAGAGCCCTTCTCTATACTCATCCCATAAAATTAACCCTTCTCAGCTGGGCTCATATCTGCAGTCCTTAACCGTGGACCACTAGATTTAAATCCCACTTTGATGTGAACTCCTTTTGTGCTTAAATCCGGATGGAGCTCAACCTTTTCCCCTGCAGGGTAGGAAAAGGCTGGATTTCTCCAAGAATCCAGAGATGTCACAGGGAGAAAGGGAAATGGGTGCTGGGAAGAAAAACCGTAAGTATCCACCAGATTATTTATCCAGACCCAGCTCACACAAGAAAAAGAAATTGTAGCAAAGTATGGTGTTAGATATTAACCAGACTTAGTGCGGTGATCATTTTGCAATATGTACAAATATCGAGTCATTACATTGTACACCTGAAACGAATATCAGTATAATTGGCATGTATGTCCGTAAAAATGACCCAGCTCAAATTTTACTTCTTTAATGTAAATTCAATTCATCTCCATTAACAATCATTTATCTCTTGTCCAAACGCTAATTACATTTTTTTTTTTTTTTTTTTTTTGGCCACGCTGCACGGCTTGTGGGATCTTAGTTACCAGACGAGGGATTGAAACTGCACCCTCAGCAGTGAAAGCGCGGAGTCTTAACCACTGGACCGCCAGGGAATTCCCCGTGCCTACCTTTCTGATAACGGTTGACACATTGTGCCTGTCGAGTGTCATTTCTACAAACTCCAAAGCCAGAGTCTACATTACACGATTCTTTGTATTTGCCACCTGGTATGCCACGATAAATAGTGTTTTATAAATGTTTATCAAAGGAATAAAGGAATAAACTTCCTAATGGAAGTATTACAATCAATAATAATTTTCATTATCATAACTGGTTATTCCAGCCTCTTTCCTATCATTTTTACCAGTTATTCAATTTTTCTGTCAGCCACTTTCTCTAGAGAAAGAATAACCTTAAATAATCACTTGCAGAACTTGAATGGTTAGGCTAAAGCACAGGTGAGATTTATAATACTCTCACCTAAGGGCATATATCAAGCTAGAGCTTGTTTTCTTTCTCTTTTTCTCACTGTGTTCCGAAAGGAAAATGCAGTAATTTAAATGTGTGTATTACTAAGTAAAGGACTGTGGCTGTAAGTCAACAAATAACCACAAATGCAACTCTAAAAAATTCTCCAGGTCGTCTCAGCTTAGTGGAAAGGAAGAGAAAGTACCTGTATAATACTTCTAGTAGACAAAATGTGTTCCTGGGAACAAAATCTCTCCCACACTCAAAGTCTCCTAGCTGTAGGGCAGACCAGGGAGACAAGTGGCCACAGATGGAGGGAAAGAAAGACTAGGGGAGCACCAAGGACTGAGGCTAGATGTGTTGTCCCATAAATGAGCTACTGTTCTTCCTCCATCATGAACAGACAGTATGTCCCAAATGGTTGGGACACTGAGAATTAATACGGGAGAGAACGCAGGATGTGTGGAGGAGACGAGACCAAAAGAGACAAGTTTGTGTAACTAAAGGTTATCTTCCTTAATTATCATTACAATTAAAGGTATAAAACGGGCCAAATTTAACTACAAAATGTCCAAAAGATTTAGGAAGTCATTGGTCTATCTCCCTACCCAATGCTGAAATAGTCAACAGACCTTTATTTTTCCCTTTAAAATAAACATCAACTGGATCTTTTAAAGGTCTTGAGGTAAACATTTAATCATGAGGGTGTGTTTTATTCCATCTTGCCTATAATCGTTTGAGCAGAGTAACAGCACTCGAAAAGTGTGTTTGAATGGATGCACTTGACAATTAACACGCTCGAACGTGTTTCCTAAGTTGTACTGCAAATCATTACAAACATTTTGAATGACTTTTCTCCACAACTGAAAACTCTGTACACTGTATTTTACAGGTCCTTCCCTCATTCTACTAGCCTGGGAGCTTGCTGTAAACAGTGTGAGAGACAGACAAATCAAAGTTTGTCTAGGAAAGTTACTGTTTCAGTATCATCACAGCAACACCTGTTAACATAGGTTACTTCTAGATCCAGGTCCTCCAGGTCTCTGGAATGATGTTTTTTATTCTTTATATTACTGGGAGTACAAGATACCATTCTATTAATATTCTCTATTATGTATTTCAGTATAGTAAATGTTATCAGCTTAATTGACTACATAAATTCCAGGGAGGAGAAGAGAGAATGAGAATTTTATGGGAAGTTTTGTGTTGTTATTCTTTTTAAATTATTTACAAGGCTAGTAAAATATATGCCCAATGTTTTGATTTCAATCGGAAACAGACGTTTCCACTCATCACTGCTTGTCAGTATTTCTTAGTGCAGTCAACTTTACAGAATTTCATCCCATTTAAAATTATCTTATCTTACAAGTAAAAGTGACAGCTCTGAGTGAAATAAAGACATTTTCTTGAGTAGCAGTAGTAATTATTTCCATTTTTCATTAAAGTAATCCATTCAGTAGTAAAGATTAGAGAAAATTTAAATTATGAAATAAAATGGCCATTAAAGCAGAAATGAGCTAATGGAAGAAAGTACATGAACAAGATGAATATGAATACTTTTGAAAATTAAAAGAAGCAAGTAATGGATAAACATTAATAGCAAATACTTTGCATTTCCAAAATACCTTCTATCTAAAAACCTAAGACTGGAAGGCAAATGAACAAATAAATATAATGCAAAGGAAGAAAGGCAAAAGAAGACAGGATTCTCTTTAACCTTTAGCAAAAAGCCAAAAGAGAAACAAAGATTCAAGGCATTTCTTTCTGCCTCACTCTTCACCTTTTGACGTTCTTCTGAGAAATGAATTTTCTTTGAAAATATTTTTCTCTCTGTGCGTTTCCTATACTCCACGCGTTCCCTTGGATCATAGAGAGAGATAGGCCTGGTGTGTTGGGACCAAGATGATAATGTGTGCGTATTTTGGAAGGAATACACTCATTTCTTGCCCTGCTTCATTTTTCCTCTTTCTATGGTGTTTCTGAGTAGAGGGCAAAGAAAGACAGAATGGGAAGGTGGGAACTAGAAATTCCTCCAGTCCAGCTCCAAGGCCTCGGGTAACTTCATGCAAGTAACTTAAACCCATGCGAAGCTCATCAGAAAACGGACAGGTCTGGAAACTAGAGCGTCTGCTGGTCATGCCAGGTGGTAGCTCTGATACCTCAGTCTTTGTGTGGCATTTTCTCCACCAAGACATGACTTTACTACTATAGTAAACTGTGGTTGTGCTTTTCCCTACAAACTAGAAATTCTGGAAAAAACTTAATCCCAGCTTAATTTAAAAACAAAAACAATACCAAACCAGGAATCTGTTGTTGTTTTTTTTAATTTGAAAATTCTCATCAAGTTTATAGAAGTTTTCTCCATTCTTCTGGGTATATTCAGGGGAAAGAAAAATAAAGAAAACAGTTCCCAGAACAAAAGGCAATGCTGTTTCTGAGCATATGATCACGTTACACCACCCCGTGGCCATCACAAAGCACACGTACTGTCAAAGCACATGCACACGCAAAGCCACATACAAAGTCTGGCTTTGCTCCCCCCTCCCCTCTCCCCCAACGGTGACAGAGACGCTGCTCAGAGACCCCCATGACAGGCACTGTGTCAGACATAAGAGTCAGATTTCTCACATCCAGGCTTGGGAAATTCAGCTAACTTCTCTAGGCTTAAATTCCCTCATCTGTAAAATGGAAATTAAATTAGATAATGTGGCCTGGCACCCAGTCAGTGCTCAGCAACTATTCTAAATTATTTATTAATTCTAGCCAGTGATCCTTAAGATAAATGGAAGGAAAGGGGTGCCTATTCATAATAAAGAGCCCAGTCTGTTTTAGAAACAATTTTTAGATCACAACACATTTAAATGAGCAGTTGATATCTCTGAGCTCAAAAGGAAATTACATGTAATCATTCTACTGCCGAATCAGGTAGAAGGAGACATGAGGGTAGGGATAGGTCAGAACTTGAACTCATTCTGAATTTTCCCCAGAGTCTCAAAAACCTATAAGTCTTCTGCACAGCAAAAGAGACAAGCAACAAATGAAAAGGCAACTTGTGGAATAGGAAAAAATATTTGCAAATCATATATCTGATAAGGGGTTAATATTCAAAATACGTAAAGAACTCATACAACTCAAGAGCAAACAAACAATCCAGCTAAACTATGGGCAGTAAATATTTTTCTAAAGAATACACACAGGGCTTCCCTGGTGGCGCAGTGGTTGAGAGTCCGCCTGCCGATGCAGGGGACGTGGGTTCGTGCCCCGGTCCGGGAAGATCCCACATGCCGCGGAGCGGCTGGGCCCGTGAGCCATGGCCGCTGAGCCTGCGCGTCCGGAGCCTGTGCTCCGCAGCGGGAGAGGCCACAACAGTGAGAGGCCCGCGAACCGCAAAAAAAAAAAAAAAAAAATACACAAATGGCCAACAGGTACATGAAAACATGCTCAACATCACTAATCACCAGAGAAATGCAAATCAAAAGCACAGTGAGACATCAGGTCGCAGCTGTTAGAATGCCTGTCGCCAAAAAGACAGGAGATAGTAAGTGTTGACGAGGGTGTGGAGTAAAGGGAGGCCTTGTGCACTGTTGGTGGGGATGTAAATTGGTGCAGCCATTATGGAAAAGAGTTTGGGAATTCCTCAAAAAATTAAAAATAGAACTGCCATATGACCCAGCAATCCCACCTCTAGGTACGTATCCAAAGAAAATGAAAACAGGATGTCAAAGAGATACCTGCATTCCCATGTTCATTGCAGCATTATTCACAATAGCCAAAATATGGAAACAACCTAAGTGTCTATCAATGGATGAATTTTTATTTTTATACAATGTCATATTAATCAGTCATTAAAAAGAAGGAAATCTTGTCATTTGGGACAACATAGGTAGACCTTGAGGGCATTATGTTAAGTGAAAGAAATCAGACAGAGAAAGACAAATACTGTATGATATCACTTATATGTGGAATCTAGAAAAGCCAAATTCATGGAAACAGAGAGTAGAATGGTGGTTACCAGGGGCTGGGGAGGGGAGGGAGAGGAATAAGGAGATGTTAGTCAAAGGTACAAACTTCCAGTCATAAGATGAGTGAGTTCTGGGGCTCTAATGTAGAGTGCGGTGATTATAGTTAAAATAGGGTATTACATACTTGAAAGATGCTAAGACAGTAGATCTTAAATGTTCTCACCACAAAAAGGAAATGGTAATTATGTGATGTGACGTGGGTGTTAGCTAAGCTATGGTGGTAACAATTTTGTAATATAAAAGTGTATCAAGTCAACTTATTGTACACCTTAAACTTACACAGTGTTATATGTCAATAAAGGTAGGGGAAAAAACCTTTGTGTCAATGGACTTGAGGATATGGGGAGGGGGGAAGGGTAAGCTGTGACAAAGCGAGAGAGGCATGGACATATATACACTAGCAAACGTAAAATAGATAGCTAGTGGGAAGCAGCTGCATAGCACAGGGAGATCAGCTCGGTGCTTTGTGACCACCTAGAGGGGTGAGATAGGGAGGGTGGGAGGGAGGGAGACGCAAGAGGGAAGAGATATGGGGATATATGTATGTGTATAACTGATTCACTTAGTTATAAAGCAGAAACTAACACATCATTATAAAGCAATTATACTCCAATAAAGATGTAAAAAAAAAAAAAAAGGAAAACCTATGTGTCAATCCCTCAGATTTTTCCAATGCCTATGGAAAACTGCAGTTAGAAGCAACATTATCTCTTTTAGATGCAGAAGCTACCATGAGAGCTACTCCACCGAGAAAAGCGTGAGGATTGCGTGCATTCAGCTCCTCTCTCACACACCTATGCAACCTCGGGCAGGCCACTTAATCTTTTTAAACAAGCGTCTGCTTTCACCATCTGTAAAATTGTGATTTTAGCTGGATCTACTTCGTTGGTGGTTTCTAAGAGTCATGTAAGCGCTAATGCTTGGCAAGTGGTGGGTTTAAAATAAAGATTGGCTGTTATTTATTAATATTATTCTCTCCTAAATTAAAAACATTAGCTGGACTGAGAAAATATGTCCATAATGAGGTCAGTTTAGGATGCCACACTTGGCCCCAGCCTGCCCATCCCTAGAGCGGCCACAGCAGCCCTACGACCCACACAGCGCTATTTTCAAATGAGAGAGGTTAATTGCTTTCTCTGAAATCTGAACAAGGAGTGAGCTCCTGGCTTTAGGTTATGAAACCAACTCTCATCCCCTCCATTTCAGTCCCCCCCGACCCCTCCCTCAGATCCTTTCCCTTTCTTGCTGAAGTCTACCAGCCGGGAAAATATGGAGTCACCATTCCTTCAAAGTGATTGGGGAAGAGCTGCAGCTGGCAACCATGTTATCTTTTAGCAGGTGACCTGAGTCCGGAGGCAACCATCATTTCAAACTAGCCAGGAGAGGGAGAATGAGAGAACGATAATGTTAGTCAGGTAGCCGTTTCTACCTTATCAGCCCCAGCAGACGCAAGCGTGCACTGACAAATACCATACCAGAGGGTAGGATAAAAGTGGAATTAGAAAATAGCTACCTTCAGGTCATTCTGGGCTTCCAAATTCGATATGCAATTGTAATATAGATAACGTGGAAAAACAGATAATAAATACAGCTTTTAATTCAAACATGACCTTCAAAGAGCTTTTCCCTTAGAAACACAAATGAAAGGCCCCAAACCTTTGAAAGAGCAGATGCAAACAATAACCATCCTCCCTGGACCCCGACCCAGAGCGCAGGGCACACCCCAGACGGTTCTTCCCAATAATGGGCTTGTAGTGGTGCTTTTATCACATATTATCACACCTTCTAAAGTTCTTTATCACATTGGAAAGATATGCTTCCTTTACCACGTTTTATCTCATTCCAAAGGTATCTTATCAATATTCACTGGGCGGGCGTATTTCTAAATGACAGCACAGAACAGTGCATGATAAACGGGAACGTTGCTGCCACTCTGATCGGTGGGAGAGATAAAGAGAAAGTGGCCAGCCAGAAACATCAGCTGGGTTCGGCTGAAGTGTCAGGATCATCTGTAACGTGGCAAGAATGATGTATCACCGAGACCGGGGACTCCCAAAGACGGAGGGATCAAGAAATGCAAGGTCGGAGTGGCCCGAGTTTCCTGCAGAAGCGGCTTCTAACTTCAGCCAAGTGGGAGCCGCTTACTGTCCTTGAGAGGCGAGGGAGGCTCTGCGTTAAACTGTCCGCTCCTTAAGCCATATTTTATGGGCACCAGAGCTAGAGCATTTTCATTGAGCTGAACTACGTGCAAGACCCTCTTAAGGATCAGGGAGGCCCTTCCCACCATGACATTGAAACAGAGACTGTTTCTGCTCCTTAGCAGTTTGTAAATCACACGGGAAATCCTGAAAGGACAGAGTCCCCTCCCATGACCCTGATGTCTCCATCGCTCCCTTTGCCCTGCCCCATCCCTTTGGTTTCTGTTCTGAAATGGATTATTTGCGTCTTGTGTAGAAAGCTTTCCACGGGATAGGAAGGGTAAGCATGCAGCTTGCGCTCTCAGACAAGCATTCAAACATGCAATTGCTTTACTCATTTCCAAGAGTACCACAAAATAGGCTTTTTAAACAAAATTGTATGAATGGTCTGGTTAAGAAAGATGGTTACACAGAGGAATTAAATTCCACCAAATATAACAAGACACACATTCTCATTTCTGATGTTAAGACCCAGAAGCGTTCTCCAATGAATCAAATAAAAAGATATAAACTCGATCTGTAAGAAGTAAGGGGAATTTGATCCTAATAATGAATATATTATTTGATCCAAAAGGAGATGAAGTGATACCATTCAGAAAACTTCCTAACCTTATCAGTCAAGCCCCTGGACACCAGGTGCAAAACCAGCCCGAAGGCTGTCAGGTTACAGATGACCTAGGAGGCAGGTCAGTGACCGCAACAGACACCAGGAGCCCTTTTGCTGGACTGCGGAGTTGCAATTCACAAGCAATTGAGTGGAAATGACTTCCTCTCTGGGGCAGCTGAGCTGGCATAACAAAGTAACGAATGCTGTGACTGGGTTAGCTGAGTTGTTTTGAAAACAATGTTAATGGTGGCAGGGTGGCAGGGTCAAACCCCATATGGGCTCATTGTCTTTGGAGAGGGAGAAATGGTAAACATGGCCAGGTTGGCTTCAGGAGTGAACGTGTCAGGTCACATGGGGACGCAGCACCAAGGGTTCAACCAAAACCCATCAGTACTTCTGGAAAAGCAGTCCAAAGGGCAACCTCTCCACCTAATGATGCCCAATAAGTATGACCCCTGAAAGGAAGACACAAGATTATGATAGCACCTCGTCAACCAAGAATACAGGAGGACAGGAAGATGATCTGATTTCACTGTATGTTGTCAAGGGGCTCAGAGGAAAGAAAGTTGGGAAATCAGGGCCAGAAGTATGAGGGCTTTAGGAAGAGAGGGTGGTCTCCCCCAAATACAATCTGATGGAACAATCACAAATAACCGCAAAAGGGAGAACAAGAAGAATGATCTTAAAGGGCACGAGGAGCTCCAGAGAAAGGAGACTCTCCCATGGCTACCCCAACAGTCAGTAAAACTCTCACCTCGGGGCAGGGGGGCCTCCCCAACCCCCAAACCTAACACAGCCTCACTGCTCTATCGTTGAACTGCGCCACCACTTCGCAGGATAAAACAGTCTTAAGAGACGCGGCTCTTTCCTTTTTGGTCTGCATTCTAAGCGTAAGGCACAACTGCCGTGCAACATGTAAGTGGACATTTGTGAATAAACGCGAAATTCTAAATTAACTTATCTTTTTCCCAGTTTCATTTTTGCACCATTACTAATTAAAGATTAACTACCACCTCTAAATAGGGATTTGGTGAGTCAGCTCCTGTAAAACAAATTATTTCGACAGCAGCAGCATCAAAGAGCTGACAGATAAGCATCACCACTAGTTCAGAATCCAACCCTTTTCTATAAATATGTTTAGATCCTGCCTTCCTGCCCGGCTGCTGTATATACCAAACACAATCCTCGACTCCGTTTAAAAAATGAGAAGATGGAAAGGGACCATCTTTTTTGAATGATTGGCTGGCTGACCAATCATTTAAAAAGTTAGGTTGGATCCTGAATGCTAAGCATTTCTCCAATAAACACTCACCCTCAGAAGGCCATTCTTAAGAATGAAAGGACAGCTAACCAGTGGAGAGGTTAGAAAACAAGCAGGGGCTATAAGGGCTCAGGATCGAGATTTGACAACCAAGCCTGAGAAATCTGTTAATTACGTCTATGAAAAAGTCAGTAATTCAAACCTCAGTTTCTCTAAAGGATTACCCCTATCTTCAGCCCGACAAATAAACTCCCTGATGTTTTTCATAGCTTCTGTGATCAAGGTGTATGACTGTTGCAAACAATACAATTACTTCTCTCAATCCTGGGCCATTTAACGGTACCACCATCAAGCTAGAGGAGCACCACTTCCAATTTCCACAGACCTTTAGGACGAAGTCCCAGAGAGAAACACCAACAGAAAAGTCGAGACATGTACACCTCTATCTTTTTAATACTATTATTGGAGTATACTTGATTTACAGTATTGTGTTAATTTCAGGTGTACAGCAAAGTGATTCAGTTATATATACATATTTTCAGATTATTCTCCATTATAGGTTGCTATAAGATATGGAATATAATTCCCTGTGCTCTACAGTAAATCCGGTTGCTTATCTATTCTATGGAGAGCAGTTTGTATCTGTTAACCTCATTCTCCTAATTTGCCCTTTCCTCTTTTGGAAACCCTAAGTTTGTTTCCTGTGTCTGCGACAGACACGTGCGCTTATAAATGGAATCCGTGATTTGATAAATATTCTTCAGATTGTTTTCCTTGAGAACATATTTCTAGCTCTGACTGATGAGGAAAAAGTAGAAAAGGTCAACAGAGAAAGAGATAATGCTGACATGTCAGAGCATTCAAATAATCAACTTTCAAAAAAAAAAACCCTGGGTTTAATAAGGAAAATGAGAAATGTAGTTACGCTCTCTCTGTTCTATTATAAACAGAAGAATGATTTACTCTCTCAGCATCCTAATGACCGCCGTTCACACACCTTGACAGAGTGAAGCTTTGCACAAAGGACTCAGCCTGGGGAGCCTCACTGTTCACATTGAACCATCTTTTTCATCAAGCCCTTCCTCCAACTCATGGTGTCACATCTGAATTCTCCCTCAGCATGACTCCAGTCCCTCCTGGGAACATGGGATTGTTGATTTGATGTTCAGGGAAAACAGACAAGGAGCAGAACGGTTGATTCTGGGGCTGACGTGCTCTACGGTGAAGTTTCATATTTGCAAGCCTTTTCCTGACCAGCCCAGCCTGAAGTCCCGGCTCTCTTCCTTTCTCTCCACCAGCTCTTATCTCAAACGTTCATTAGGTACTTGCCCTAACTGGTAGGGTTAGTTGTCTATTTATGTAAACTTATCATGCTGTCAGAGTAGAAGGTAAACTAATAGACACAGGAGCCATTCAAATGAGATAGCGTGATGACTGTCATATATTTCTGTAACTCCCCGCAACTTCACTTAACACAATAGCTTGTATAGTAAATAATCAATAAATCTGTTGGTTAAACGTATGTACATAAGGTATTTTGTTGGAGAGCCAAACCTTCACTACTCAACTACAAAGGCATTTATTTAGATGATCTTTAAATTTATTTTGAGCTTTAATGGTCTATGATTCTTACTCGTTAATTTGCAGTCAAATGTTAACTAAGGTTTATCTTTGATGGTATAAGAAAAAAATGGCTGAAAAACTTAATAAAGTCTGACAAACAAGACTCGTGGAAAATGATTGAGTAAAAGCTTTCTTTTCTCTCTTTCCTTTTTTCACACTTCAAGTACATCTATTTGATTTAAATTGATTACTTAATTATAAACCCTTATTCATTTTGATAACTCTGTTTCCTTTGGTTGCACTAAAGCAAATTATATTTTTAAAAAATATAGTCTGTGATTCCGTGCCTGAATCACTGAAGTGGATTTCACTCCACCTAATTAGGGACAAAGTCAGGATTCAGTTACTGATTTATTTCCCCAAGACTCACAACCTTTTGAAAATCTTACAAGGTAGAAAATATCCAAATGATTCTATTGAATTGGCTATTCAAGTCACCAGCTATCCTTTACCCACATCTGAAAACTCATTCATAACCAATTCAATAAATATTTACTAAGAGGCTATTATATTTCAGGCAATGTACTCCACACTAGAGTCAAGAAAAACTTATAAACTAGGTTACGATTCAGGAGAGGTAGGCAGAATGATACAAGCAGCCATGACTCAGCAGTCACATGATAGAGAAGAGCAGCAGACTCTCCTGGTCTCAGGAATATTTCCCTAAGGAAGAGTATCTTCCCGAAGGAAAAGATACCAGCTGAAATCTGAAGAATTAGCAGAATCTAGCAAGAAGTGATAGCTTTGTCAAGGGATACTCTCTAGTCAGAAGGAACTGGTCATATAAAAGGAGGAGGTAAGAAAGAACATGTTGTTAGGGAACAATTTTAAGCTGGACTGGAGTCCAAGGGTGTAGAGTGGGGAGAGGTGGAAGGAAAGGAAGGAAGGGAAGAAAGAAAGAAGGAAGGAAAGAAAGAATGAATGAAAGAAAAGAGGGAGGGAGGGAGGGAGGGAGGAAAGAAAGAAAGAAAGAAAGAAAGAAAGAGAGAAAGGAAGGAAGGAAGGAAGGGGGGGAGGGAGGGAGGGAAGGAGAAAGGAAAGCAGAACTAGAGAAATGAGTATCAGCAGTGGTAAGATCAGGCCAGGATCTTGTGAGCCATATTAAGAAGGTAGGACTTTATCTTCTGGGTAATGGGAAAACCCATTGAAGTGTCCTAAGATACAGGAATAAAATGATCAAATGGTATGAAGCTGTAGTGTAGAGATAGTGAAGACTTGCCCAAGGAGAGCAGTTAGGAGCATGAGAAGGTGGTGTGACCTGGGCAAGGACCGTTCCTATGGAGATACAGAGAAGTGGTCAGCCTTTCCAGACATTGAGGAAACATCTAGAGGAATCAGTGATTGGTTGAATATGGGGAGCGCAGGTGGAGAAATCAAGGATAAGGCCCTGGGTTCTGCCTTGGGTACCTGGGCAAATAACATCATTCACTGTGACAGAGAACACAGGAGGAGAAGTGGGGAGAGCAAGGAGATAGGTTGAGTTTTTGTGGTATTGAGTTTGATGTACTTGTGAAACATCCCAGTGGGAAGTGACTGGTTGGCAACTGGCTGACCAGACAAGGGCTCAGACTTGGATCAGACAAGCTCTGACTTGGAGATGGGATGTGGGAATCATTAACGTATAAATGGCGACTGAAGTCATTGGAGACAGAAAGAGGAAATTAAGAGGAGAAGGCAACAGGGACAAAAACCTAATTAAAAGTAACATTTAACAGTGTTTGGGGAAGAAGAAGTGAAAAAGCTGACTGAGTGGGAAGAGCTGGAGAAGTAGAAGGAAAAGTGACTATGTTCTCATAAAGGCAAAGAAAGAGAATGGTTCGAGAAGGAAAAAGAGACGGACAGTGCCAAGTGCTACTAAGAGATGAAGGTTAAATCACAGCCATTGGGTTCAAGGGCAAAGAGGTCACTAGAAGCCTTGTTGAGAGCAATCTAGTAAAGAGATGATTAAAAGCCAAATGGTAGAGCTTGCCTTTCAGACCTCTCCACAGGACTAGCAATGGCCACCCACCGTGTCTCCCACGAGTTTTCATTGGCATCTGGGTTCTGCCTTCTCTTCCATCCTAGATGGTTCATTTCCTGGATTCTTTTCTCCTGCCCATGCCCACTGAGCATGGGCACTCTCCAAGGTCCAGCCCGCAGACTGCCCTGCTCCTTCCTCCCTCTCCCCTCCCCAACCCCTGTCAAGAACCCCACCCTCACACCTTCATCACTTCCGTGGCCAAACCTTATCTCCTGCAGCTGCTTTCCCAAGCCTCTGGCTCCCTCTGTCTCTCGCTATGTCTCTGTGTCTCTCTTCTCTCCCCATCCCTCTCTCTCCACCTCTGGAAGAGACTCCCATGTACTTTGCTTCTGTAACTTCATCAGCTGAAAACCCCTTAAACTCAAGGTAGCCTAACTGAACTCTGCACCTGCACCAACCCCCTCTTCCCACCTCCCAATGCCTCTGTTCCTCCATCTCCCTATCTCTCACTTCTCTTTTGGTCCCTGAGTCCAATCTGTGAAGAGATCCCATCTACCTCATGTGCCCAGTTTTGCTCACTTCTTTCCCCATCTTCCATCACACACCCGCCATTCATTGGGGCTTAGGCCATTCTTACTCTTTGCCAACAGATCTCTAATCGGTCATCTTCACAGTCTGTCTCTTCAACAGGCTGTACATTTTGGAGGACAGTCCAGCTCCACTCATGTTTCTGCTGCTTAGAAGCATTCACACCTCCCCATGGCCTGTTGAATTAAGTACAAACTTCCCCGATGTCCCTTCAGATCCCTCCATAACTTGAGACTTTACAGCCCACCTTTCCAGTTTACTGTTCCTCTACCTGCTCTAAGTCCCAAGCAAACTAGACTGCTCACCTTTCAAGGAATTAAACCCACATTTCTCATCTGGCTCCTGTCCACCAGGTTTTCTCTCTGGAAATCCTTCTATTCCATGAGGACCATCTCCAACCCCATCCCACCACCAACTCCTCTCCACCAACATGTCCTTCCCACCCCCCAAAAATTCCTCATAGCATTTCTATTGTACTTCTCTTGTGGCACTCACTGCTTTGGGGGTTCTTTTTTTTTACCTTAATTAAAATCATTTGTATCTCAGAATTATCACCCTCTACTGAAGTCCAAGATTCCTATAGGACAAATCCATGTCTGCTAACCCGGGGCTTTGGGTGGGTAGTAATTGTCTGTTGGCCTGAATTAATGAGATTCCATTGCACATGTGTAAGCATTTGTTAATAAAAGTTAACTTTTTCTTTTCTAGTGGCATCTAGAACAGAGGTCCCAAACTGGCAGTTAGAAGCTGAATCTGGCCCACAGATGTGTTTTGTTGAATCCACAGTTATTTTTTTAATTGAGTCAACATTTTTCAATGGAATATTTTACATAAAATGCCAGATTTTCAGGTTCTCCAGAAGTAGAGCGTTCTGGCAACAGTGAGCCTGTACTCACGTCTGAGAGGAAATGACTGAAGTGGGGGCAGGCCACTCCCTTTGGATGGAGCGTGTACACGTCACCTCACACAATTCCCCAGTGCTCCCTGGTCCACTGCCTCACTGATGTTACCAGTGCCTCCCCTGTGGGCATTAGAGTTCCCAACCCCTGGTCTAAAGTCCTTGCAAGGGCAGTCTATAGTACTTACGTTGACCCATGTTACTAGCCCAGGACTGTCCCTCGAATCAAATTTGAGGGGTACATGAATCAGACCATGGCATTCCTTTCCCTCCTTTCAGTGCACCCCACGTCCGCCCACAATGCCCTCGGGTCTCCGTGTCACGAGCCATGCTCCTTTCTCATCAAAATGCACCTGCCCTCTAATGCAAGTTGAATGATTAATATGTGTTCAATGTTAATGAATTAATAATGATAATATTTCCTGCATAGGTATAGTACAAGTATGAAAAATCTGTGTCAAGAATGATGTAGCCTGCGCGCGCGCGCACACACACACATACACACCCCATGGTAGACGTCACAAATCAGTTGCAGGTCTCTTTCCAGCTAGGTCCTCAGAAATCATCTCAATACAGCCCTTCAGGAAGCCACCACCAATGGCTCAGAGCCGGCACTAAAGCAGGCACCCTGCAACCTTCATGTACATCACCTCTTTATTCACACAGCAGGGAGGAGGGGTGGACAGAAGAGGTAGCATCGTTATCATTTTGGAGATGAGAAAATCGATTCCAATAAAGTCTGTCGCTTGCTCGACATTAAGTAAGATAAAGGTGTTTGAAATACATTTAAAATCCTGCCCTCAGCGTCAAAAATCTGCTTCCCTACAAGAAGGGAGAAGAGTGACTTAACAGCTCACCAGGAAAAGATTCAGAGGCTTCAGTTGATTTTAACTGAAACGGAATGACAATATGATGTGGTTTCCTGAAAGTTAATGCAAACACGGGCTCTCAGAGATCGAGAGTGGCGCCCCTCTCCTCTTCCAGGCTTCCTAGGGCACCTATGACCTATGATGAGCACCTGAACACCCTGGTTGCTTCCATGTAACAGAAATAAACTCTCCGGGGACGGGCAGTGCAGCGCGAGAACAAAGGGGACTCAGCTGGAAAAGAAAAGCAGCGGCAATCACGTGCACGATGACAGAAAGCCGACCTGGACGTTTCAGCGAATACCGTTGTTCAGTTTGTGATTCATCCCTGTCAGTGGAAACATGGAGGAGGTTTTAGGGGGATTTCACACACTTGGGTGGGGAGTGTCACTCCACGCTTCCAAGACACCTTCCATGGTTAGTATTCTGTTTTTCCACAAAAAGGTCACTTAGCTAGGAAGGGCAGAAGCCAACTTTGCTGATACCCAGGCTGGCAGGCTTCCCTCCAGATAGTATATTTGCATTTTAACAGAGGCCTTCGGTGCCTTAGATAATGTAGTAAATCTGCACAACACGACGCTCCAGAGCCACACAGTTGCTGTGTGTCTATCCTATAGGGTGAGTTATCCCTAGTTCCCGCGTCATACCCCATAGCATTCCTGTCTTAACCTGGATATAAGCTCAACCCCGCCAACAAAAGTCTGTTAAATGTGCAGGGATATTTGCCTTCCAAAAGGATCACAAAGTATCAGGGCCAATCTAGCTAATAATCTGTGAGGACTGCAACCTTTGGATGCTTGGTCCTGAGTTTGTGTCAATAAATAACCCACTGCTGGGGCTCTGCTCCATCTTATGGTGCCAGGATTTGTAGGTGTGGAGTCCGGGGACTGGTGGCTGCATGGGGAGGGGATGGGGGGGTAGGAATCAGGTAACAGGAAGTACAGAGAACCAGAGCACGGGGCCCAAGGGCAGTGAAGCGAGTCAAGGCCTAGTTCCAGATCTGAAAAGAGCAGAGCCAGCCAGAAATACCAGTATAAATAGTTTGTTGTTTGTTTGTTTTGCTATAATTTTTCCCAGTTGGCCATTTTATTGAGATATAATTGACATATAACATTGTATTAGTCTAAGTTATACAACATAATGATTAGATATACGCATATATTGCGAAAACCTACTCTCTTAGCACCTTTCAAACATACAACACTATTGTTACCTATAGTCACCATGCTGTAAATTACATCCACTATTTATCTTATAATTGGAAGTTCATACCCTGTGACACATTTCACCCATTTCACTCATCCCACCCCTGCCTTTGGCAACCACCAATCTGGTCTTGGTTTCTATGAGTTCATATTTTTAGATTCCAGTGAGATCATACAGTATTTGTCTTTCTCTTATTTCACTTAGCATAATACCCTCAAAGTCCATCCCTGTTGTCACAAATGGTAGGATTTCCTTCAATTTTATGGCTGAATAATATTCCATTGTGTGTATGTATATATATATATACCACATCCTCTTTATCCATTCACCCATTGACGGACACCTAGATTGTTTCTAAAGCATAGCTATACTAAATAATGCTGCAATGAATGTGGGCTGCAGATAACCTCTTCAAGACAGTGATTTCATTTCTTTCAATATATACCCAGAAGTGGAATCGCTAGATCATGTGGTAGCTCTATTTTTAATTTTTTCAGGACCTTCCATTCTGTTCTTCATACTAGCTGCACCGATTTACATTTCCATGAACAGTACACAGGAATTCCCTTTCTCCACATCCTCACCAGCATTTGTTATTTCTTGTCTTTTTGATAATAGTCATTCTAATGGGTGTGAGGTGGTATGCCACTGTGGCTTTGGTTTGCATTTCTCTGATGATTAGTGATGTTGAGCACCTTTTTATGTCCCTGTTGGCCATTTGTATGTTGTTTTTGGAAAAGAATCTATTCAGACCCTCTACCCATTTTTTAATCAGACTGCTTTTTTGCTATTGGGTTTATCAGTTTCTTATATATATTGAATATTAATCCATGGGAGAGAAAGAGTTAATGGCATCTAGTCTCACTTAAATAGTTAACCAGATATCTTTGTTTGAAGTCAAACTAAAAATAAAAACTAAAAGAAAAATATTCTTGCTGGTAAAAACTTTCTAAAAATAGTGATTAATGGATATACGTAACAGGGTATTGCTCACATTCATCTCTGTCATAAGTTGCCTTGACAGCATTTGGAGACCTTTATCTGTGTTAATTTTGACAGAGATTATCAAGAAAAGTATGTTTCGAGATGTCATCTTTCATTTCTTAGGACTGCTTGGTAGGCTATCCAAGGGTGTAGCCTGGAGCTTAACGACGGTGCCACCTCTGTGCCACCACGGCACAGAGGAGCGGAAAACACTGCCCGCTCTTCTCTGAACAGAAAGTACCACTGTTTGTTCCATTGCCACATGCAGGGGCAGGATCAATGTCTATTTCTCAGAGTCAGGCTTGGGTAATAACTCAATATTAAAAGCTGGTTGAATGGGGTACTTTATAATCAGCTATAGGGTATAATCTAAATCCCCCCTCTAGGAATACAGAGGCAGAAAAAAAGCACAGGGCCCCAAACTACCATGAACCGTATAAAGACAGGATGTGAGGTCTGCTGTGAATGAGGGGTTGGATTAGCTCAGCACAGCCCTGTCACTCTGATGAAGCTCTGTCATGATTTGGGGAAACATCTAGGGGGTGACAGGGACTCAGTTTCAAAAGCTGAAATTCTTGGTCCTTTCTAAATGTCTCCTAAGGTAATGGAGATTTTGGTATACCACAATTCAACTTCTCTTATAGAGGTAATCTCACTGAATAAAATGTTCAGTTGAGGTCCATTGGCCCACTTACAACCTGCAAGGAAGTCACAGGAAACAAGATACAATTTTAAAGAAAGAACTCAAAAGAAAAGGAGAGGCCAAACATGGTTGATACTTCTCTTAGGCTCCGTGACTCCCAGGAGGCCTGTCCACACTTGCCCATGGTCACCATGCCACTCAACCCAGACTCCTGGCTCATAGCCTCAGGCTGGCTTTGTAGAGACACAGGACAGACCCTTTCCCTGAACGGAACATGTAGGAAACGGTGGCATTTTCCATCCAAACAGCAAATGGCTATAAGACAAATCTTGATTTAGACACAATGCAGACCTCTTTTCACTGTGGGTTTGCAGATTCGGGTCTGCTATGACATTTCATCAATTACTGAGCCAGTCCCCGATGGAGAGGCACGGTTGTGTTGCTTACCACACGCAAAGGACACGGGTGACCTCTGTGACAGGGCTACTGTTATTGTGACTTTACCTGTGAAAGAGCTGGGGCTCAGAGGGGTCGAGCACCTCCCCTGGTGCCCAGGACAAGAAAGCGGCTGAGCTAGGATTCAAACGCGGGTCTGCACGGTTACAAAGCTCACTGTCCATGCGACACTCGTCACCTCTCACTGATTCGCTCTAACTTGCTGTCTCTGAGCTGGGAAAGGGCTAGGGAAAGAGCATGAAAAGGAGAAAGGAGAACCCGGCAGCAGGGTGATCTCAGACGGCACAAGCTAATAGAGTTCTAGAGGGCAGATGGGAAACTCAAGACAAGAAACCCAGAGTTCAAGCAAAGAGCGTCCGCGATGGCAGGGGCGGAGGAGGGAGGTTGGTGGAGAAACAGACCAAGTGTCCACATCTTACAACGAGATCAAGGGCAAGATTCACTGGAACCCAGGCACCAGCGCACAGGAGAGACAGAGCCTGATGCCCAGACAGCAGCCGCCGCCACGTTCAGACGCTCTTCTTCTCGAGCAGCTCCCCTGGTTCTGCTGTTCCCCGGCAAGTCTGGCCTAAAGCCCCGCAGGTGAAGAAAATGGATAGCAGCTGCCGGGCCAGCGGGCTAGGGAGCGGGGAGCAGACCCTCCTCTCTGGCAAAGGCGGTCCCCCGACAGGTGGCGGGAGGAGAGCCTGTTCCCAGTCACGCCAAGCTGGATGGAGAAAGCGAAGATGAAAAATGAACGCAATGCCATCTCTCTGAAATTTCCACCTGCCCAGGGAAGCGGCTGCTGGCTGGACCCTGGTCGGGGAGGTGGAAGCCTCCTGGCTGAAAATTGACACCCAGACGCCGGGCCAGCAGAGACCCGCACCCTGATGAGGTCCTGACTCACGGGAACAGTCGTGATCGGAGTAACAGCGACACTCACTGAAAACTCCTTATGGCCAAACACGTGTACACATTTCCCTGTTTCATCACCCCAAGCATCCTGGGGTTTCCCCATTTCACAGGTGAGGACCCGGTTGTCCCCAGTGGTTGAGAGACTTGCCCATGGCAAGGAGAAGCACACACTCCTGTAGAAGAAGATCTCACAGTCTGGAGAAAATGTCAGATCCCAGAGCCTGTGCCCCTCCTGCTGCATCCTATGGAAGTGTTCTTCCCCCAGCAGGAATTCACTGGGAAGGGACACACACACACAGATACACAGAGAGATACACAAACACACACACAGAGACACAGAAACAGACACACACAGATATACAGAGACACAAACACACTCAGACACACATAAACACACACAAACACGCACACGTTTCCTGTATCACATTTGGCAGGTTTCAAAGGTATTCCCAAATATTTTCAATTTTGAAATGACCATACACATCCCTTTTCCTCCCAGAAGATATATGTTAAAATACATTTAAATAGAAAAACAACTTTTAAACAGGAATATAAAATCCTTTCTTCACATCCATCTTAAGAACAATTTGCTTGTTAAGCTTTTCCCCAAATTTAACTTTTTTCAAAATGGAAATCATATATGTCCATTTAAAAAATTTTTGAAAACATTATTTAAACTTCCTAGACCCAATTTCCTTCATCCAATATTTCATAATTATTCCATTTGAATTTGATAATAGTTAGGGACTTGGGTAAAATTCACAGATCTATTCCCAGCTAGCATATTTAATTCCCTGCTTTTAGACCAAGAATTATGGGATCTACAAGTCAAAACATAAGTAACATCTACACAAGAAAAAATTTTAAAAGACAGTTTTCCCATACCATTCACTCAAATGTGTATTTAGCACTTTTGGCCTATCGACAGGACAAGAATCAGAGAGCTTCACAGGAAAAAACTAAGTGTATTTCACTCGTTCACCTGAAAGCTCTGTTTTTAATTTTAAACACACTGTGTCTTTAGAAAAGCAGTTTTGTGGAAGTTGGTTTAAGGGCACGTAGACGTTAATCGTGGGTTGTTCTCATCTGTCATTTTACCACCAATACCAGCAGGACCCTTCAAAGAAACTTCCAGGGACTGTTGGGCCTCAAAGGGGTTCATTTACTCAGTCGCACTGCCCTTGTTCCCAAACGGGCTCTTCCGAACAAGCACAGACGCTGAAAACAACACTGGAAAAAATATCCTGGAAAACGGTGCACAACATTCTAATGCGTACAGATGGGCTGGGAACCTTACCGCCATTTTTTACCGTTTGCTAGCTTCCTTTCTTCTGTCATTTTATTGCTTGCTTTCCTTGTTAGCCTCTTCAATCAACCCACTGAATCTTTCTACTCCAGGGAGGGGGAGGGGGAGGGGGAGGGGGAGGCAGGACCAACAGCCCTTGGCCGTGAAGGTATCCAGCGGATGGACGGAGAGGGTCCTCAGCCATTGAACTGCGTTTCCACACGGTCTGTAACAGAAGATGCTCAGATGAGTCAGGCCCAGCAAGGAGGCTGGAAAGCATATTTCTGTAGAGATATTAAACCTTACTTTAACAAAAAACAATTTTTTTTTTTACTCCTCACGATTAGAATCATGTCCTTGGAGACCAGGGAGGCTTATCTAGATCCGCTTTATTAGGTTGGATATCAATCAGTGAAGCTCAGGCTGCCGGAGGACAATTACGTTAGGAAAGTAAGTTTGCGTGTGAATGGTTCCACCTGTTGGCCGTGTTAACTGGTTCACAAGACTGAGAAGGATGATGACCTGACACTGGTGTCTCCTTGCTGAATGTGGAATGTGATGACTCAAGCCCAACCAACATCAACTCTGTCACGTGTCACTGACACGGAAATAAAAATCAACGGAGCCAGACAACAGAAGAAAAGGTGGAACTTGGGAAGTGCACTGCATCAGGAATCAGAAGACTTGAATCTGGTCCTCAGGGGCCACCCTGGGTCCAGACAAGGCACCTCCATGTTTGCCCAGCCTCCTCCCCTGTTTCTTCCGGGAGATGCTCTTCCCTCCCAGCCACCAAGCACATCTTCTAGTGGAGATGTGGATCGGGGTTCTCTCTGCACGTGACCCAAGGTGCTCTGGGAATTTCTGACCTTGAACTAAGAGAGGACGGCTCCCTGTGCTCTGTAGGGGAATCTGGGAGCCACCAGTGACTACGTTTGCCGCCAAGTAGCAGGTTTGTAAAAAGAAAATAGGACTCAGACACACCCAGAGCAGCAGAGACCAGGGATCAGAAAACCCAGTGACTGTCAGCTCCAATTCCATCCTCCCAAGGTTTAGATCCGACTTTGCCCTTCCCCCTAGCGTGGGTCTATGAACCACTGTATCTCCCTCACCCCTGAGCTCACTTGGGGTGGGTTTATCTTACATAAAGTTAAAAAGGCCTAATGACAAGAATGCTAGGAATTCATCTCTCTGGGCCCTCCGTGTCTTTGAAAAACTTTTAAAGCACTGCATTACTTGGGATATGGGTTTCTGTGCTGTCCAAGGACCTTGAAATAACAGTTTCTTACTCACAAGCAAAATTTCAAAGCTGGTTTGCCACTCTGCCCTGTGAATTTGTCAGGGGCTCAGGCTGCCTCTCCCTGGGGGGGACCAGGGAGCCAGGACATTAGTGCACGGCCAGGGTGAGGATTTCATGCTATTTCTGCCTCGTGGGATCAATCATGGTTACGGTCCAATGACCATTGTGTGTTTCCCGCTCTTCCCTTCTGTGAATGGGCGTTTTTACTGGTTATCATCATTAATCTCACCCTGTACTGTGTGTTGACTGTGAAGAGGGAGCAGAGGACTCATTTCACTGTGTAGAGGAACCTTATATAGATGGGACTGAGGTGGCTATGCCTCCCCCAGAGACCCTGGGCGTTTCTGGGTGCAGTGACTCCCTGGGACTTTATGGTGGTCTCTCTTGGGAAAGGGCTGGCTGTGTTCTATGAGGGAAGAAAGCACGTGGATGCTTGCGGGCCTGTGACAGAGCTGGAGAAGAAAGAAGAAAGAACACATATCCCAGCCTCCTGCAGCTTGGAGCACCCCCGTGACTAAGCCTGGGTTAGTGGAGTATGTGGCAAGGGATGCTCACCTACGGGTCACACCTGAAAGGGAGAGGCATGCCTTCCACTCCTCCTTCCCCCTCCTGACAGCTCATGTGCAGACTGGGTGGTAAACCAACTTGGGTCGTGTAGACGAGACTGAAACCTTAGGGACGGCAGAGCAAGTAGACAGGAGGATCCTGGGTCCCCAACAGGGAAGCTGCCATATCAGCCTGGAATGTTCCGTGAGAGAGAAATAAACTTCTGTCTTCTGATACCCTTTATATTGGTCCTGTTAGGACAGCTGGACGTTACTTCTACTACAACAAGCACTACGTAAGTGCATATCCAAGTAGCTATGCATTTCAGAATTGACGTTCCTAGAAGTCAACATCTAGGACCCCTCAGTTTCCTTGTGAATATGAAACTATAATGTTTAAGGTGATTAAACACCTTAAATTCCTTCCCCAGTTCCCGGGGGCAGCCTGTGCTTGCCTTTGTCCCAGAAGCTTGTCCCTGCCCGGGGTCCCGTGGGTCTTGCCAGGGGCAAGGCGCTGGCTGCCTTGGTCTCACTGAGGCTGGATGAATTTGAAATGAGCTTCCTCCCACAGAGCCAGTGTCACTGAGGACACAAGTGTGGCTTCAGACACATAGTCAAACGGTCAGGCCTGTGGCACTACGGCAGGAGGGAGCCTGGGGCAGAGTGAGGAACAGGACTGACCTCTGCCCCGCACCCTAATCTTCCCCAGAGCCCCACTGTCCAGCAACTAAAGGGTTAGTGTCCGACTCACCTGGTTAGCAAGGCTCACCAGGACCTTCCTTCAAGGCTACATCTAGTGTCCGTTCTGACTTATTGGGCCCCAGGTATAGGAACCATCAAGTACTTGGAATCAGCCTTGCCTGTAGGTACCAGGCTCTATTGTTCAGGTCATTCCAGTGAGTTTTCACAATGGGGTGTCCACTTAGTTCCCCTGCCTCTTATTCCTTCTTCCCACTGGAGCTTGCTTTCTTGACTCCTACGGCCATGCACTGCCCATGATATGATGGATAGGTAGATAGATACATACATACATAGATACATAGATGTATGTCATCCATCACTGACACCTACCTAACCACACTCAAGGGTGTTGTGTGGACTGTAGTTTAAAGCTCTGGATTCAGAGCACCTGGGTTCAGACTCTACCTCCATCAAAGTCTCGGGAAAGTTATCCTTTCTAAGCTTCAGCAGCTTCATCTTCAAAATGAAGAGAATAATACTTACCTCATGGTCTAGCTGTGAGAATTGAATGGCACATAGTCAGCAGTTGAGAAACTGCAGCTGAGCTGTGCCGTTGTGCCTGAGCTCACCACCCACCTGGCCGTTACTCCCGGCTCGCCAAGCTGCCTCTCGACGTCAGCCTCCACAGCTCAGACATTCTCCCCATCTATCTGGTCCTGGCTTCTGCACCTGTTCTACCTGTCCGTGTTGCTGACCCCTTGCTGGGTGTGCTCAATTCCACCCAAAGCATGACGCCTCATCGGGGGGGAGGCCCTCAGGATGTGTGTACTGAATCAAGGAGTGAGTGAGCTCAGGAATTAAATATGGTGCCAACATCCATTGTTCTCTAAATACCAAGGATCTACTCTAAGCAAAGACCTGCTCAGTTGCTGTGTCAATAAGTATGGCAGCCTTCCCCAAGGGGTCCATCCTCTGTCCTTCAGTGTCATCGTCAGAAAGGACAATAGAAGCCAGTTGACATGTCATGCCTTCATCTCCATGCTCCTGGAACTTGCAGGAAGAGAACTACCACAAAGGAAGTTCGTATTTGCTCCTGAGTTCCTGGGATTAACCCAACTCCAACACCCTGGTGGCCTCTGTGTAGACGTGAGTCACCAAGGCAATCTGTGCTCCCCATCCTGCAGTAGGACTGCCCCGCTGCAGGGTCAGTCAGCAGGGGGATGAGGGAGGTAATGAGGACGTGAGTGTCACCAGGAGTTCCCCACTGGGAAGGAACTGCCAGGCGCTGGCATAGAAGCTGGGAGCAGCTGCTCCTGCCCTGGGAACAGCGCCGGCCTCTGATATCGAGAAGAGTGAAAAAATGTCAGAAAGGGAAAACTTCCCTATTCGACTTATAAATACGCCACCTGGTCCATGAACTGGGGTTCCCTCTGTCACCCCAGAGCATCACCCCTGAGCACCAACCTAGGGTTTAGAATAAAGAACAATGTCCACATGGCTTTGCTTCAATGATTATCTCAACCTTGCTTAGGGAATCTGTCTACATAGATTAAAAATAAAATCTCTTTCCTCTACTTCTCTATTCTCAAGTGTAAATACCAGGTCCTGCAAAATTTTAGAAAGGTGTAGGAATGAAAATGATGTTAGGAAGGGCTGGAGTGACAAAGGAGAAGAAGGAGGCAATTTGATGAAAGAACAGCAAAGATCGAGATAGAGGGAAGACAAGTGAGAATGAATCCTGGAGACACCAGTGGGTGGTTTCACATAACCAGCAACACACAGGCCAAGGACACTCTGTTCAGCTTGTGGCTGCAAGAACCGGTCCACCTGCAGACCTGCAAGAGACACAGATGATGGAACTTGGAGTCTGAGTACATCCTGGCAGAGTGAGAGACGTCATCAAAATATTTCACAATGATTTCTCTTTTATTGACCATCCTGTCGCACCTGTGGCACAAGTACAAGCAGTGTCCACGGAGAGGTCCTGCTCCATCAGGCACGTGGGTGCTGAGCTGCAAACGATGCCATGGACACCCTCTCCCCACAGCCCTCTCATGGCCTCCATCCACTGGGTGTTGCTCTGGGCAGAGCAAATGTTTCCACAGAACCATGTCTAGCCACGTGGCCCAAGAGGGCGGGCACGGCTGCCGGGCAGATGGGACATTAGCTGCCGCTAAGGAATCAGGGTCTCCCTGGGGCTCTGGGCCTGCCTTCCATGTTTCGCCCACTGTCCAAAAAGCGAAAGCTTTTGTAAACTGAAATGGCGTAAAGTGAAGAAGCAATGACCTCTTTTTGTAAGAGCGAAAATCCTCTTTGGATTTCTTTTGGCTGGTGAAAACAGGGACTCAGGGAGGTTCTTCATCAAAGCAAAGTGCTGTAAAGGGAACCTTCGAAAAGTGGGGGACACCTATATTCCACATGCCAAAGGGACAGCTATTTATTATGGCCCTTGACTTTACTCACTGGCATGGCTGATGAATGACTGGTGCACGTTTTCCTCTGCATTGGTGATATAGGCTCTTTAAGGACGAGGACGGTGTCCCAGGGGTGGTGACTTCCCACACAGCGTGGAGCAGGGGGCCAGCTACGTCCTGGAATAGAGCATTTGAAGGTGGACACGTGGACATCAAGACTCTGCTCTTCAGCCTCGTCCCCCATATCCTGACTGTCCTCTGTCGATGGAAATATGACTTCCATCTGTAGCAAGGGAGTGTGAGAGTTTGCCAAAATTCTCCCCATCGTGGAGCTTTTCTCCAGCCAAAGATGACTCATTCAGGTCATCTTTGCGAAAGACCTGGAAGGCCTGTCACTTGCAGTGGCCTCGTGCCAAGAGCAGGATGGAAGAGCTCACTTCTTCTCACTGCCCACTTCCCACTCTACACAGCATCAGTCTCCCCTCCACCCTCAGGTGACCTTGCTTGCGGAAGGACAAAGGCACCAGCCCACGGGCTCAGCTTTGCCAACAGTCATAGATTTCTGCACCATGGTGTCTCCTCTCTTTCCCTGTAGAGCAACCCAAGCTTCCTCTCACCTTGGAATATTTGGGGCACCGCGAGCTGGATGGGAACCACAGCATGAGGACTCAGAGGAGCTGAACTTTCCCCGTTCCCTTCTCCACTCCTTGCTACCACCCAGCCTTCCCTTGGCTCAGTGGAAGTAGAAAAAGGAGTAATCAGGTCAAGTACATAGAAGACGCTCTATAAATGGTGTTGAAATATTTGGTCCAAAAACACAAACTGTGATGCATTCTCAAGCATCATTGAAAGACTGACAGGGAACTCCCTTCCTTACAGGATCCCTCTGGAATCATGTTAATTAGATGACTCTTGAACCATGGGAAAAAAATACAGTATCTCCCAAGGGAGGAAGCGGGGGTTGGGACGAATTGGGAGATTGAGATTGACATATATACACTGCTATGTATAAAACAGGTAACTAATCAGAACCCACTGTATGGCACAGGGAACTCTACTCAATGCGCTGTGGTGACCTAAATGGGAAGGAAATCCAAAAAAAAAACGGGGGGTATATGTATATATATGGCTAATTCACTCTGCTGTACAGCAGAAACTGACACGACATTGTAAAGCAACTATACACTAATAATAAAAAAAAGAATGCAGTATCTCATATATGATGTGTATACACATAGGTGGGTAACCATCAAAGAATTATTTCCTTATCATTTCAATTAAACTCAGCAAACATTAATTAAGTGACTACTGTAGGCAAACCTCTGCGCCAAGTTCAAGACCAGAATGAGAAGGACGCAGTGTCTGCTCTCTGGGAGCACAACGCTATCAGGAGAAGAGTGAGTTGACAATTCATAAAGATGTGTTGAGACCCAAGGACGGTGACAGCCACTAGCATGAATCTTCCTTGAGGTGAGGCTGGTGGCTAAACTCAAGGCAAGGTTGATTTAGAAAGTGATGTTTCCCTGGGCTCTGAGTGAGGGCTAAGATTTTCCTTAATGTCAGGTGTGCGCATGGTGGGCTTGGGTGGGGCTGGGAATGATGGTGGACCAGTGTTCGTGGCAGAGGAAGGCCACGAGCAAAGGCCTGGAAGGGTGAAGACACGTGCGTTCCTGGGGAACCTGGCTGATCCAATGTGTCTTCAGTGGAGGCTGTATAGAGGTGCAGAGGGCCAGAGGGCTGGAGGGACGCAGGGGGTCTGCCTGTATAGGACGTTGCGCTCCATGCTCGGGAGACATCCTGGAGGCCCCTATATGATCTTCTATGGGTAAGGACCTGATTACACCTGCATTTTAGAAAAGGGATTACTTTCACCTGTTAATGAACTACAAGACATTGAGGGTCCACTCTCTCACCTCCAACACCAAAGTAGTGCCACAAAAATGGTACCATGACAAGGAAACTTCAAGTACCATTGGTGCGCCTATGTAAAGGGGTGTGTATCACACTGTCCTGGCTCAGGGGGGCCTTCAGGTGGTTCCTGAGCCCAGCCATGTACAGAGAGAGGCATGTCCTTTTCCCTTCCGTTGCCCTGCTGGGGGTTCAGAACCCCACATCTTCCTCTTGACCATTTTCAGAGGAGCTCCCCACCTGGGGTTAATCAGACCGGAAGGCATTGGTGAGGGCCCGGGCAGTCCCTGTGAGCTGAACAGCTGGGCAGGAGGCTGGCTGGGCCTCGCCCCAGGGAGGCTGGGCAGTCTGCATCCCGGTTCTCTCCTGTCTGCCTGGTCTCTTCTCCTCGTGGTCTCCATCCTCTCGCTCCACCCACCTCCACCTCTGAGCCTGGACATCTGTCCTAGTGCAGGGGCTGAGGGAGAGGGAAGAGCAGGTGGGGGCCTTGTGTTTACTTGTCAGGTTTTCTTCCCTAATCTTGCCTACGTTAGTCCTTGCCTTCTCATTAAAAGAAAAAATAGGGCTTCCCTGGTGGCGCAGTGGTTGAGAGTCCGCCTGCTGATGCAGGGGATGCGGGTTCGTGCCCTGGTCCGGGAAGATCCCACATGCGGTGGAGCGGCTGGGCCCGTGAGCCATGGCCGCTGAGCCTGCGCGTCCGGAGCCTGTGCTCCGCAGTGGCAGAGGCCACAGCGGTGAGAGACCCGCGTACCGCAAAAAAAAAAAAAGAAAAAAAGAAAAGAAAAAATCCAGGAAGAGGTTTCTTTTTCTCTGTTTTCTACTCTCATTTCCCCTTTGAGAGCCAAGAGTCACAGAATAGTCCAAAGTCTGACCAGGGAACAGGACAAAATTCAAAAAAGAAAGGTTGGGGCACAGGAAATACTGCCAATATTTTACAGTAGCTGTAAGTGGAATATAACCTTTAAAAACTGAATCACTATATTGTACACCTGTAACTTATATAATATTGTACATCAACCCTACTTCAGTAAAAAAAAAATTTCTGGTGTTTTTCCCACAAAAAGAAAAGAAAGACTGGGGGAAAGTTGTTTCACATCTCAAAAATATCCTATAGCAAAGGGATTCTTTCAATGTTATTGGCTTTTATTAATATATGTATTATGTGCATTAAATGCAAAATTCTTGAAATTCATCAAATACTTTCCTACAGGCATTTGAACATATCCAAGTCACCAGAGCACAGGTATTTATAGCCCAGCAAATACTAGTAAATCCATCTGGATCCTAATTAATGCAGTTATATTTCCACGCAGACAAAACTTGAGTGCTTATTACAATCATTCAACCAGCTGGCTGGTTCCTCCCCAACGACATCACTACTCTGAGTAATTGTGCATAGAAAATATTTTCGCAGATCATCTTTTTTATGAGAAAGGAGCTCAAGGCACAGAGATAATTCACTCCATCCCTCATCTGTAAATCCTAATCCGGTTTAAGTATATTCACATCTCTCTTAAATAGTCTCCTTAGGTTCCGTAAGCTTTCGAATCTCTTTCCCAAAATTGCTCAGTTCTGAAAAATGTCTCTTTGGGTATAATACTTGGTTACGTGAAGCCTGCCCTGGACCCCAACCAATTCTGGAGTGCCCACCCCTGACACGGCATCCCTGAGGTCCCAAATTTTTTGGTAAAGTTTCCAGGTGCCAAAATACTGTTCTCACATCATATTTCACCTGCTGGAAAAGTGGCAGAAGGTTTTATTTCTGTTCTGCTAGATGACACGGTCCAAAATGTTTGAACAGGATCACCCTCACTGTGGTCCACCTAGGAATGTCCCAGTGACCCCAAGGCTGTTGTATTTTCAAGATGCACCCATAGTGTGACGGGGCCTTTTCCCTCTTTAGACAGATCACTTTTAGATAGACCCTGAACCCTCATTAGATCACTTTTAGATAGACCCTGCACCTGAAGGAAGCTCTTCCAGGAGTGAGAGGGAGCCACTGAAGATTCTTGCCCTGGCTTTATTTTTTCTGGACCTAATGCACATATGTTTGAAAACTCTTCCTTCTGCCTTGTCATCCAATCCAGGCCTTCTCCTGGAAATCAGAAGAGCACGGTCTGGGAAAGATGCCCTTGACTTGGGTTCTTTACATTCTGCTTTACATTAACTGAAATTAAAGAAAGCCATATTCCTTGTTATTTTTTGCTGTGTGTGATTTTCATCTGACAGTGCTCTTTCCAAAATTATATAAGTGGGATTGTTATTCACATGGTGTGGTGACAGGTAGGAAAGCCCTTCATCACTTCAAAACATAATCTTTGCACAAGTGACTGAGTGTCTTTTGTGTGCATGTGTGTGTGTGCGTGCGTGTGTGTGTATGCATGTGTGTGTATGTGAGCAATTTTTTCCTAGAAGCCTGTCATTAGTAAATCACTCAGTTGGAGTTTAAAAAGTGTTTATGCTTGACTATGATGATGTGTGATGAATCGGGAGATTGGGATTGACATATATACACTAATATGTATAAAATGGATAATAAGAACCTGCTATATAAAAAAAATAAATAAAATTCTAAAATTAAAAAAAAAGAAAAAAATTATGCATAAAGCTTGATAATTTATCTTGTAAAAAAAAAGTGTATATGCTTGACTATGAAGGAATTTTTTTAGTATACCTCTAACAGGCCTAACTGATGGTCATTCCTTCTTCAAGTAAGAGAGTCCCCTAGAATGTTCTTTGAAACTACAGCTTTCTAGGTCCTACCCCTATGGAATCATAATCTTTGGTAGGAGAAGCTAAGGATCTGTAATTTTAACAACGTTCTAAGGGTTTCTTATGTACCATGAAGTCTGAAACCATCAACAAAATGAAAGGACAACCTATTGAATGAGAGAAATATTTGCAAATGAAATGACAGATAAAAGGTTAATATCCAAAATATATAAATGGCTCATACAACTCAATTTCAAAAAACCAAAAAACACAATTAAAAAATGGGCAGAAGACTCAAATAGATGTTTTTCCAAAAAAGATACTGATGGCCAACAGGCACATGAAAAGATGTTCAACATCAGAGAAATGCAAATCAAACCACAATGAGATATTACCTCACACCTGTCAGAAAGGCTATCATCAAAACATCTACAAATAACAAATGTTGAAGAGGATCTGGAGAAAAGGGAGTGCTTGCACACTGTTAGTGAGAATGTAAATGGGTGCAGCCGCTACAGAAAACAGTATGGAGGATCCTCAAAAAAATAAAAATAGAACTACCATATGATCCAGAAATTCCACTCCTGGGTATATATCTAAGGAAAACAAAAACACTAAATTGAAATGATGTATGCACCCCAGTGTTCAAAGCAACATTATTTACAATAGCCAAGACATGGAAGCAACTAAGCGTCCACCAGCAGATGAATGGATAAAGAAGTTGTGGTATATATATAATAGAATACTACTCAGCCATAAAAAAGAATGGAATTCTGACATTTGAAACAACATGGATGAACCTAAAGGGTATTAAGCTTAGTGAAAAAGTCAGAGAAAGACAAATACTGTATTTTATCACTTATATGTGGAATATAAAAAATAAAACAAATGAATAATTATAACAAAACAGAAAGAGACTCACAGATATAGAGAACAAACTAGTGGTTACCAGTGGGGAGATGGAAGTGGCAGAGGGCAAGATAGGGGTAGGGGATTAAGAGATACAAACTACTATGTATAAAATAAATAAGCTACAAGAACATACTGTACCACAGGGAACTATAGCCATTATTTCATAGTAACTTTAAATAGAGTATAGCCTATAAAAATATTGAATGGTTATGTTGTACACCTGAAACTAGTATAATATTGTAAATCAACTATTCTTCAATTTAAAAAAGAAAAGAAACTAGCTGAAATTAAGAATTTGATAGCTGAGTTGTTTCTCAGATTAGTCAGAGGAGGAGAAAGAATTAGTGAACTGGAAAAGGGGCCAATAAACTAGCCAAATGAGAGGGGAAAAAAAAAAAACCCTAAAGTCTGAGAACCACTAAGTTAAATACTAATAATAGCTATTATTATCTTGGTCTATGTAATCTCTCCACCTAAAAAATGAACTCCCCCTCAAAAAAATCCTGGGGTCTCTCAAGACTCAGTCTTTTTTTTTTTTTTTTGCAGTACGCGGGCCTCTCACTGTTGTGGCCTCTCCCGTTGCAGAGCACAGGCTCTGGACGCGCAGGCTTAGCGGCCACGGCTCACGGGCCTTAGCCGCTCCGCGGCATGTGGGATCTTCCCAGACCGGGGCACGAACCTGTGTCCCCTGCATCGGCAGACGGACTCTCAACCACTGCGCCACCAGGGAAGCCCAAGACTCAGTCTTTTTGTGGACTTGCATGCAAAGAAACAGCCTGATACCACAGTCCATGAAGAACAATGTTACAGCAGGTATCATGACAATGGCAGGGCACGACTCTCACAGAATAATTTACCCCAAAAGCAACCCCAGTGACTCTTCAGGCCTCACTCTCACTCCTCCAATTTTTCTACTCTCAAAACCATATGTATCTATTAAAATTCTTTCCCTCTCATGCATTGAAAAACACAAGCTGCAAAAGAAAGCTTTGGAGAGTTGGAGAAATGTGACTATGAGCTATATACTAAACCTTACTATAGAATTATTAGTTTAGTTGTGTGTGACAATAGTCGTGTGGTTATGTAAGTAAATGCCCTTCATCTGAGGGGACGAATTCTGAAGTATTTAGGGGCGAGGTGTCATGACAGCTTCAACTTACTTTCAAATGGTTCAGAAAAATAACCCTATATAAATATATTTGTGTGTGTGAAAGTGAAGGAAAGTAAACGTGGCTAAATGCTAACGATTGGTAAATCTAAGGTATGTTTGGATTATCTTGTAACTGTTTTGTAGATTTAAGTTGCGGAGAAACAAATCGCTTTCTGTTCTTCTTGCTGCCCTCTCCCCACCTCCCATGCCCACCCTCCAGCTGGAAGTGACCACCTTCCTTGACCACATCAAACCACAGACCCAAGGCCACCATGCTTCCCGGTTTCCCTTGCAAGCCATTGAAGCAACTAGAAGGATAGTTGCCTGCTCTCACATTAATTTTCCTTCAATAAATTCCACCCTGTAATGCAGGGATATGCTTATCACTTAGTTTCCAGCGAACAGTGAACTGAAAACCTCCAGCGTGTACTGCAGTCCCAAGGGACTAGAGAAATAAAAGCCGGCAGACAGTCCAGGGCACTCTTGGGTCTGATTCCATTTTTAGATGGATGTGTAGAGAGTACACTGGTATCTCTGGACTAGATGGGCCATGAGAACAAATATCTCTTACTTACCACTAAACCCACTCATCACTGAAATTCCTTCTCCTCCACCCACGGTTCTCCAGTTCTGGATTAGCTCACAAATCTCTTAGCATCACATGGCCGAGTAGAACCCTCCTGAATGGCAGAGGTTTAACAATGTTCCAGGAAGCATCCTGTCCCTTGCATCTGCCAGTGGGATCCCAACCACCATGTGATCGAAGCACTTTAGAGCTCTCAGGACACCAGGCCCAAAGTTCTCAAAATCAACGGGAAAAGTGAGAGGCTGTATCCAGCGGCATCCAGGGGCATTACGTACAGGCAGCTAGAACTGTGTAGAGTTCATTGGCGCTGAGTCAAGGCTCATTAGCAACACGGTGATACATGTCACTGTGGTCAAACACATTCTGCTTGTGTGTGTGATACCAGAAAACAACACTTCAATGTAGACCTTCATTGAAGGGGTTGGGTCAGGGGAGAAAGAGGCGGGTCCCATCACGACAGCAGAGCCTTCTCTGGCTCCCCTCTGACTTCACCACTCAGGACCTCAGGGGTGCTGGAACTGGGGGACTTCGAGGTTGTATAACAGCAGAGTCCCAAAGAGGCCAGTGGAGGTAGTTTGATGTAATACAAACGTGACAGACATAAGTGCATTTGAACCTTAGCTCCACAGTGACCAGAGCTTGATTTGGAGTTTCTATTTCATCTGAAAATCAGAAGTAATAACACTTCCAGCTTTCTGTGTGGAAGAAATCAGAATACGGAAGGAAAGACCCCAGCACGGGAGCTCTTCTGATCTTTTTTGATAACAGGAAATGGCTTTCCCAAGCCCTAGAGAGCGTTACTGTCAAGAAGAGGGCTGTCTCCCGTGCCCCTCCAGCTCACCAAACAGGACCCCGCGGCAGGAGTCCCAAGCCCCGAGGCACAGCACTTTCTGTTCATTTTTCTGGACACCCCTCAGTTCACGGAGCTGACATTTGCAGGGCATCAGCTGCATGACATGTGGGGGTGATTCGGGCTGGGCCATGGGAGGGAGGCACATGGGTGAGTCAAACCATGGCCCTTCCTCAAGGAGGTTCTATTCCAGGGTGTCTGGACAAGCACAGAAAGACACTCATGGTGTCAAGCAAGTGGAGAGCCATGGCGGGGATGGAGCAAGATACCACGGCCAGTTGACGGGCAGATGGAAGCCTTCAGGGAGGCTCCCCAAAGAGGGCTGTGATTTACGTGGGCCCTGGAGACGGGCAGGGCTGTGACAGATGGCAGAGGGTCGAGGAGGGAGCCGGAACAGCTGGGGCCTGCTTACACAAGGGCCGGCAGTCTGCTGCGGGTTGGTATTACGTGGACACGCTCACATCCACTCACTCCACATGCAAACACCATTCCTCAGTTGGGGGGTTCTGCTTCATTCTTTAGGGTCATTACAGGGTACAGAGAAGCGCAGAGCATTTAGACCAATGCTCAGCAGTGCTCTGCCCCAGAAAGAGAAGCCGACTTTTCGCTCTTGCGAGAGGAACAACTTGGGCTGCTTTTCTTAGTTAAACACTTGTAGAGCCAGCAGGTGCCGCAAGCATAAGGGAAACCCAGAAGAAACACTCATGGCTGGAGGAAGGCATCCCCAGGAACCCTTGGTGAAGGGTTCTGCAGAGGGGTTGTTGCCAGTGGCCAGAGTTTCTTCCCAATTCTGAACATCGGAGAGGCCAGCCGACGTTGGCTAGGGGACTCTGGCTGTGGTCTGTGGCAGAAAAGAAGCCAAGGACCCGGATAGGAAGTTCACAGGAGGGAAGGTGTTCTATGCTTGTGACCTGAGGTCAGCCGAGGGTGAGAGTCATAGGATGAACTGGTCCCAGTCAAGCAGGGGCCTCATGCTCTAGTCCCCTCCAGACCCACGAGGCTAGTGCAGTGCAGCATCCTGGAACACACACCTGGAGAGGTGAGCAGGAACTAAAGGGACAGTAATCCTGGAGCCCATCTACCACTGAACATAATTGGCAATCCAAGCTGGGAAGGTCACCCTCGCCCCCCCGCAGAGAGGCATCCACCAGACAGCACAGGACCATCCCTCTGGGTGACAACTACCTCGTTCTGAGCATAGAAGCACCGTGCTGGGCAACCTGGAGAAAGAGAAGCGTGTTTATCACATTAGTACCAGCTGGCCAGAAAGGTCCCACCATTTCCACACTGTTCATCGTTCAACACAGATTCCAGTATACGACGATCTTAACACCGACACCCGTATCTGTGTCATCACTTCCACACGGTGAATTCCTAGCAGGGACGCGGGCTGTGTAGTCGCCTGTTCATCCCAGAGGGTGGCAGCCACCCAAGCCCTGGAATGTTTTTTGGTGGGAACACTGATGAGCAAGTAATTGTTAAACATCTTAAAAATCTTTCCTGTAACAGGTTACATGTAGATTATGTTAAATTCATAAGTACAATCCTTGTCAGTTTGTCTCATTTATATCCAATCCTAGATAAAAGTCCCTTTTCTCTACGCTTTCCTGTCACCTATTATTTTTTAATCAGATAATTTGACATCAAACTACACCAGTGTGGAAGGAAGCCGATGAACAGAAGGGACACTGGGCTAATTTCAGCTGGTCTTCTGAAGTTCAAATCAAGGTGCTGGACAGAACAACCGGTTACGTTCTTTGGAGTCTCAAATTCACCAAGATCAATAGCTGTATTTTCTCACTAGCCCCCTTTATCTCCAATCTGTCTCTCCAACTGCAGTACTGTGTGTGATCAAAGAGTGAAGGACGGCTCCCCGGACCCTCAGAGGAAGGTCCTTGTGGGACTTGTACCTTGAACATGCTGTCAGAAGGAGCAGTGACAATGGCCCGGCGCTGCTGACCTGGGGGCCCTGTCTCCGGTTTCACCAGGGAGACACAGGGACAGACAGCTGCTCCAGGCATGTTTGTGTATATATAAATATCCATATACTCACTCCAAACTCTGAGAGCAGTCTGGCCATCTGCCACGAATTCAATGTCTCAACCATCCAGGAGCGTCGCAGATGGAGAGACGGAGTACGCACCGCGCTTCTCCGCCCCAGTCTCAAGCACGCAGACCATCCCAGAGCTACATTTCTGAGCCTCTGAGATTTTCCCATCCCATGATTACAATAAATAGAGAGTACAATTCAAATGAAATGTTGTCTTATTGTGCCATTGTTCCTAGCGGGGCGGGGGAAACGCCAAGGCGTTATTAACAAGACAAAGTTGAAAATGCCCAGACAATAGGATATCCAGACAGCCCTCCCTCTCCTCCAAAGCTGTTCTCTAAACACTACCAGTAAGTCTCCCCCTCAGATCCAAATCAAGAGCCCATTGAAAGACTTCCTTACTTCAGATCTCAGAGACAAAAGCCAACAGCCCAGCAGAGTCTCCAACGCACCCTACTGTGCCTCCTGCTTTCTCCCCGGCCCCACCCCGAAGTCTCCCTGCCTTAGCTGCTCTTTATTTCCCTGGATTCTCAGCACTGCTGCCTTGTTTCCATAGAATCACAGAAGTCAAAGCTAAAAAAGACTGCACGATTTTCCCCTTCACACAAACCCCGAGGGCAGAATGTTACCAGATTCCTACACTTAGATCCACAACAGCCTTTCCTACGGGGAGTGGGGCCTGAGTGCGGACAGTCACACGTGATTACTGAGTCCTGTCATCCACTCGGAGAACAGCATCGGGCTTGGCAGGTCTGAGACGGCTGAGGCAACGCTCTCTCCTTCCAAAAGAGCTTTCAGCCCCCTACTCGGCTCTCATTTCCTGCTCAGGATTCGATGCCTCAAGTTCATGTATATTTCTAAGCCCTCTCATGGCAAACTCTACCCATCACTAATGTGTGGAGCATGCCCCACGCCAAGAAGCACTCAGAGAGACGGATGGGGCAGGAGACAGGGGGGCAGGCGAACTCCACGAAGCTTTGTCCCGTCTGTGCCACGGTGTGACCTTGGGAGCTGCCCAGCTCACGTCAGGCCAGCAGGAAGCTAACTGTTCCAGAGATGACGATACTTCAGAGCATCTGTCTTGGAAGTTGGTTTCCTGTGACCCAGTTATAGGCCTTCCCTTCCTTCCACTAAACCAGAAAGTGCCTGCCTCCTGTACTCGTCTTTTGGGGTCCGCCTTGACTCGCTTTAAAGGTTCAGTTAAGTATCAAGGTTCGGTGACAGGACCTAGGTCGTCCCTTCAACATCTTAACACTAAAAGTATTGCCTAATGGCAGAAAAGTAGGGCGTTGAGAGCTGGCCGGTGCAAGAAATATTTCAGAACCCAAATTAGTGATGGTAGATGACCATCAACTGCTGGGTGGGTCCTTGTGTTTACTCTTAAGCAATAGAATCAAAACATTAAGTTGACTTTCCACAGTCTTCCCATTACATGATCTTTCCATCTCAGATGGGAATGATAAGTCTCTAGGCCTAGGCGGTAGACCATACGTAGACCATAGGGACAAGAAAATGTTCCTGGACCTTCCAGTCTATCAGTCTGGCAAAGTGGGCACGTCCTTCCTACTGGACAGGCTCACTCGGGCAGCTGTGCCCACCGACCCTGTCCGCCAACGGGGACCTGGTTCACACACAGAACCAACACTTGATCATGAGCTGTCCAGTTTCACAACTGTAGGAGTCTGCTCTCCACACCAGTCTGCAAATCAGCCTTGTTAAGAATCATGATCAGATCTATCGATCCCTTCTCTCAGCATCTCTTCAAGGGAGTCTCCAGATACACTTGACTGAGCTGGATTTAATTTAAGCACTTTGCTATCTACAGATCCTATTAAGTTAGCTTTGTGAAAATTATGACATGAAGGTCTCAGCTTCCCTAAGGAGAGCTCAGCCCCAGTGTTCTTGATGTCTTGCATTTCCCCCAGCTTGAGGAAGGATTTGGGCACATCTTCCCCTCATTTCCAGGTGAGCCCTGTGTTACTGTCACCTGTCTCACACCACGTACCGTGCCGTCTTGCCACCCAGATTTCTCTCCCTGACGAGCAATTGCTTAGAGTGGTCTCACTCCCAAGACCACATACCCACCACTCTCACACTCCATCCCACTCTGAGAAGCAACTTTCCTGCCCATCTAGAGAGAAGATTAAAGCAGTTTGAAGGATCCACATCTCCTTCCTACTGTGTTTTCACCTCTGGAGAAGGTCTTTCTAGCCAACGTCTGCTGGCCTGATTCTTTGACAGTGGGACAGAGTGGGAATTATGAGTGTGCAGAGGAGATAGATTTTCAACCCCTTTATTTTCTTGAAACTATTTTCTCTGCTAGTGTGAATGGAATTTTTTAAATGATAGCTAAAGCACAGCAGGAAAATAATGTAAATCTAGTGCTAGGAAGTTCTTCCCTCCAGGCACCATTCAAAAGCCAAACTCATTTGACAGAAGATGCAGGGGTTCAAAACAGTTGAGAGGTCACTTGCTTTGCCTTGCCTGATTACATCAAAGAAAGAGAGGCAAGTGTGTAGGGAATGAACTCGGAGACCCTGGGCTCAGAGCATGGAGCCGTGAGTCAGCCCCGGAGACACCCACCGAAAACGGGCATTCGGACTCGTCGAGATGATTAACTGGGGGCGTGTGTAGGTGAAGCTCGTGTTGCAGATGCTTTCGGAGTATTTTGTCATGTCATTTGTTCCATTAAGATTTGTTTAAAAGAAGAAGAAGAAAAAAATCCAGGAAGCTAATGTCAACAGGTAAGAGGATTTTAAAAATACCATCCCTCCCCCTTCAAGTGGCATTGCCTAGATCAACACTTAGCCATACATCAGGAATGCTTTTGAAAGAAATTATGTGAAAACAGCAGTCAAAAGTTCCTATTATTTCAAGAAGCTTTTTCCAAAATATCTACTTTGATTTCACACTTCTGAACACAAGGAGCCACGGTGGTATTTTTAAGTGGAAGCTTGTTCTGAAACGGATGAGTGGTGTTGCCATGAAACAGGAAGCTGGCGAGCCGCAAAGCACAAATGTGACCTGGAACAGCGACTGCTGCAGGAGGCTGTCCCCGCTCTAGTAACACGTGACGTGGGGCAAGCCTGGGTGCCAACCCATCCCAAAGAGGTACACATCTGAACAGCAGTGGGTGCTAGAAGTCCCCTCCAGGTGGGATGGTTGCAGTAAGACACAGAAAGCACCAGAGATTAAAGTGAGGTTGAGTGAAATCCTAGTCTTTGGGGTAATACTTCGCTTGAAAAGGACTTTTGCTTTGCTTTGTTACTTTCCTCACCTAAAACTGTAATGTTGTAACCCTTTCCCACTTCATCAGTAGAAAGCATTGATGGTTGTGAAAGTTTTGTTTGTTTGCTGGATTTGAGAAGCATAAGCAAAGAACTGAGAACAGTAACAAGAGCAGTAGAAATGCCATTGATGAACCATGTGAGGCTGGGGAAGGAAACGTTTGTTCCTGGTGATCAACTCGAGAGCATCTTAGCTCTGCGGTTTCTGTCTCATTCCAGGGATGGGGTTGACACCAGCTCAAGTTTCAGGGTGATTTGAACTAACTGGGACAATCTTTCAAACTAAGGAAAGGCTTGTATTCCAAATCATAAAAAACTGGTATGGTCCTTCTTATTCCAACCTTTTCTGAACTACCCGGTCCTACAGATATTAGGTGAGACACAGCAAGGGCTGGAGGGAAGGGATCACAGTGGGCCAGAGTGGGGTGAAGAAGCCAAAGAGGATGAAGGGGACATCTGCATAGAAGGGTCCCCTGCAAGGGGTGTCAGGCAGTGGTCCAGCCCAGGGGACGCGAGCCCTTGTGGGGTGAAGGGTATCCATGCGGGGCTGGCTTAAGTGGAGGCTGCACACATCAGACAAACCCAGACTGAGGGATATTCTGCGTGCTACTAGTCTGTCATCTTCAGAAATGTCAACATCCTGATCATTAAGCAAGGACTGAGAAAATTTCCAGACAGAGAGACTAATGTGGCATAATAACTAAATGCAGTGCATGATTTGGGATCCGATCCTTTTGCTATACAGCCATTATTTGGACAGTTGGTGATACTGGAATGAGGTCAGAGGTAAATTATAGAAATGTGTCATTTCTAATATCCTAATTTTGATGGTTGCATTGTGGTTACACAGAAGAACATCCTTGTTTATAAGAAATACACACTAAGGTATTCAGAAATGATCAACTATTAGGTTGGCAACTTGATCTCAAACAGTCCCGCTAAAAAAAAATACTGTATTTGCAACTTTAAGTTTGAGATTCTTTCAAAAAATGTTTTAAAAGCATCTTACGGGATAGGTAAATTCTACAAGGATTTTGCATAAATTAATACAGCAGAACAGCTCTCTGAATAGTGATCCTAGGCCAACAGCATAACAGAAATTTTTCAAAATTTTTCAAAACACACACATACATACCCTACACACATGCACACACACACACACACACACACATACATATAGAGAAGTAACCAAATTTAGCCACTAATCCAAGCTAAGTGAGCTCTAGAAAGGAGACGTTGATACTGAACCACAGAATTGGCCTGTGGTTATGTTCACCTATTATTATAACACACGTGAAGGTTCAAAAGAAAAATGGGTTAATGCAAAGAAGCATTCGCTGTCTCTCCTCTTAATGATATGGTACCCAGATTAGCACACAAGGCTGATAACTCCTATTGTAATCTATACTGTTAATTCTCAAAGTTTAGGTCACAATAATAGCACGTACTCAATAAATGGTAGCAAGTGTCACTACCACGTGCCAACAAGGCGTTTATCAAGGGAAATATAATTACCCCCTAAGTGGTAATAACCTGTCCACCTGAGGCTCAGAGAGGCTGAGGCTCTTGCTCAAGGTCACACAGCTAGAAATGTCATTAGTACTTTCTCTCCCTGACCCTGGATCGCCCTCCCTCCCAGGTACCCTTCACTCAGTTGCATGAGCCCTACTCCCTTGGTAGGAAAGACCTAGAAGAAAAATATGAAGGTCTTTTCAAAAAGAAACCCTTTCTCCAACAGAGCACCTTTGAATTGAGCAAAGTCACTTCAGGGTCAAGACACATCATCACTATCCCAACCTGGGAAGGAGACAGAAGATGCAGCTCTCCCCTCCCTCACTGATGGAATCACACGGCAGCACCGGGTAGGAGCCTGAGTTCTCCCTGCCTTCCAGCCTATGTGCCGTCGGAGGAGACAGGCCTGTCCCCACTGCTCATGCTGGATGCACGCTACCTGCTGTCTGATTCCTGCAATCAGCCGTATCACTGGCTTAGCTTCAGAGTAAATGTGATCGGGCAGAATTTGACGGCCTCACCCTCACACGGCTTCTCTATCCAAGCAGTTCTAAAGCCTGAACACACCAGGTCTTTATACAGCGCCTGAGCAGTGCCCAATAACTAGGAAAATTGTTTGCCATTCTGTGAGATGTACTTAGATCTTACATTAAGATCTACTTAAATCTTACATTAGCTCTTAGCAAATTTCCAAAGGAAAATCCCTACAGCCGTTGTTTTTAAAAAGTCTGTAAACTGGATACTGGATTTTGGCCCGTATCTTCATGTCCCGCTTTGATAAATAAGCAGTTTGCATTAACCCAGCAATAGTCCTTGGATCAGCTCAGATATTGGAGGACCCCATCAAGTAAGTAGGGGAAGTAAGTATGGGGATTCTGTAGGCAGTGGGAAATGGGAAGAAAAGCGCGGCAGGAGAAAAAAAAAAAAAAAAGAGCAGAGCTTCACAAAAAACGGTAGATTATTCACCATACATTATCTTATTAAAAAAAAAAAAAAACTTAAGTGATGCAAAATGGACTCAGTTTCAAGAGTTACCTCCCGAAGGCGAATGGTCCAATCCGTTCACACATTCAACAAAGATTTATCGAGAGTCTGCTACTTATCAGGCACCGTTCTCGCCTCTGAGCATACAGAGATGAACACGACAAACAAAATCTCTGTCCCTGTGGAGAATCAATCGCTCATTCACTCAACACGTGGTTATTTGCTCGTACAATATACAAAGCCCTGGGCTGGTGTCGTTTGCTCCCTTATGGCTCTTCCAACCCCAGCTCCGTCCAGCTACTTAGCTTGTTAGGCTGTGTTGGCCACCCATGATCACTGCCTGCCACACGGTCTATTAAAGAAAAAACAGTAAAACTCTTCCTTTCTCTCAACTAACCATACAGAAGTCAGGAGTTGACAACTGTGATTTCTCTTTCAAAGAGGAGCACGGTGATACCAGCCACCAGCCATGTAAAGCTTGGGAGAATTTTTTCATGAAGGGCAGCTACCGAGTTGTCCTACAAGGTCATTAATGAAAACCAGGCATCTCGCTTACTCTATCTGGATACTAGCATCACCTAACTGCAAAGCTTTAAATGTTCCAGAAAGCAAAGCTAAGATGGCTCTCCCCTTTGCAGCCTGACTAGAATGAAACCCACCACCCACCTGTTCCCACGGCCGATTAACTGGCCAGCCCGTATCCCGCCTGGGTGCTGTGAGGTAGCTTTCAATGAATTCCACTGTTTTTATGGCAAAGACAAACTTCTAGAGTTGTCAGGGATTTATTTCAGGCCCTCCTTATGATGGGAAAGAAAAGCCTCCCTATTTGTACAAGCCGCTGTGTGTTTACAGAGGGATTCTAAACATACTGCCAACTGGATGGCATGGAGCTGGCCTAGTTTTGACAAGAATCTTAATTAGTAACACCAGCAAAAATCCCATTTAAACCAAAATTTCATGTTCCAAAAGCTTTCATCTCAACTCCCCGAAGGCTTATGGATGATTATTTCTGGAACAGTCTAGAGAAGAAAGAGTAAGATAATCCCACACCATATATTTATCTCATTATATCTAAGTAAAAAAAAAAAAAAGATTCAGCCAACTCCAAAATCACAAGTTGGAGCATGAGAATGAGTCCATATAAACACTGATGATCCAGAATCTCGGGTTTCCTTGAGAGGTCCTCTGTCTCAGGAAGGAGTTTACCAGGAGCCCTCATCTGCTTTCCTGGCCAGGCCACAGGAAAAGTCAGTTCTCCAAACTTGGCTAAGGAAGGGCATCTTCAGTTACAACAACTTATCTGTTTTCTAGGTCAGCATTTCTCAAACGTTAATATGCATGTAAACTTCTAGGGGATCTTGTTAAAAATCAAGGTTTTGATTCAGAAGGTCTGGGGTGAGGCCTGAAAACCTACATTCTGGAAGCTCCCATACAATGCTGATGCTGCAGGCCCGTGGACCACAACTTTGAGGAGCAAGGTCCTAAGTGATGACAAGTGTGAGAACTTGGTACCACCTTATGCAGAAGTAGCTCCCAACGAGTTAGAGGGAGGATGCAGTGCTGGAGAGCAGAGCCTGGAGGAAGAATGTACTCTGGTTTCTGGACCCCTTAGTCCATATGTGGCCCCATCCAGCCTCTCACGGAAGATGTTCCCCAACAACACATCACCTAATTCTCAGCAAAATTCTTCCAATGTTTTTACTGCACACCCATCCAGGGATGCTCAAATTTTATGCTCTTGAAGGATGGAGAATTTCAGATGTCACTTAGCTTTACTATATAGAATCTTACTTTGGGGACTTTCTTCACTAGTACAAACTGGCTGACCTGTCTTCCTCCCCATCTGAGCTGACCTTTGAGGAAGGGACCCCACCTGTCCCCAGTTTAACAGAGCCTCACCTAAGACTTGGGGCTACTGGCATCTGTAGTCCCGAGATTTCCAGCATCTTTTCTGCTCTCTACATGGCCCTGCACCGCAGGTTGCTACCTGGTCAGTTCTGCAAAGGGCAGGTCTGACTTTCACAGGAAGGAACTGCCCTTCAACCCCACCCCTCATTCTCTTCCCATCCAACTATTTACTTAACTAAAAGACAAAGCTTTTCAAATAAAAGTGTTTTCTTAGAGCAAGCAAGGATTAAGATAGAGAGTGTTGATTAAAATAAAAACAAAATGATTGATCTGGAAAAAAAAACAAGTAAAGAAAAATAATAAAAACAACCATTCATTAGTATGTTCAATGACAGAAATGTGAAACTGCTGACTGATTTTGGTTTGGGTTTCTGCTTCCATAGAGGATCATGATGGATTCTTCTTTGCCCACATTTCTGGGGCCCCAAAAGATAAGCCCATGTGAAGGGATGGGCCTGCTGCACAGCTGTAAATACTTAATGGCATTGTCAATTAAGATGGCTCTTCTCCTGACATTCCAGTTTTTATTAAATTCCAAAAATCTTTCCGTATGTGGAGAAACCTGGTTTAGGGAAAGAACACAGATCCAGGTTCACTGTGAAATGTTCTGAGCTATAGGCCTTGAAACTCAAAGAGAGGTTTGGGGACCAGTAGCTCTGGGATCACTTGGGAGCTTGTAAAAAAAAAAAGCAGAATATCTGGCCCATCCCAGTCCTACTGAATCAGAATCTGCATCTTAACAAGATCTCCATGTGATTTGTAAATGTATTAATCTTTGAGAAACACTGCTGTAGCATTCCAGTATTTACGTAATATGACATTTTGGCAACTCTCATTTGAGGCAACTTTGTTTGTTCAAGGAACCAATCCCAGAATTGCAAATGAACTGTTCACATAGCTTGCAATTCTAGCCTGCAATCTCTAGTGTGGGAAATAAGACCCAGGTTCCCCCTTTTCAGACAGATTCTTCTAAAGAAAATGAGAGTTTTGTTTTAATGGGCATGAATAGTCTAAATTGTCTTTGAAAATATTTTTTAGGACAGACAAAAATGTCCACAAATTCTACTAAATGGATCATTGCTGATGCATTGAATTTGACCCAACCTCACATGATATGTGTGCCCAAGTGACCCAAAGAGGCAAAGTGGGGACTTTGTGTCCTGGAGCAACGAGGGTAAGTAAACTCCTCTCCCACATGACTCCTCTAGTCTCTTACTCCAATGGTCATTCTCTCCTGCTGACCACTCCCAAAGCACATCTGGGATCTTAGTTCCCCGACCAGGGATCGAACCTGCAGTGGAAGCATGGAGTCTTAACCACTGGACCACCAGGGACGTCCCATCCCGAAGTACTTCTTACGTCAGTCATTTCTCTGCTCCAAATAAGGAATAGAAGTGCATGATATTTTGAGGAATAGTAAAGTGGGCTATTTGGACCAATCATACTGCTGAAAACAACCAAAATTTGTGGATTAAAATAAAGAAACTGCCTTCTTAAAGAGGTGATAAGGTAGAAAGGAATCTGTAGCACATTTGCCAATCTGGGCAAATATGAATTTTCATCCTGTGAACTTCATGATGGAGGAGGATACAAATCATAGTCCAGAGTTTACAAAAGATGTGGTGGCCCCCAGATAAGCTGGAACCCAGAAGAGGGCAGTCTTAGGGTAAAAGTGAACCAGAAGTAACCAAAACGTAAAGATTGGCATCCCAGTTCAGACTACCTAAAGCTTTACACTGGGTTTAAGTGTCTGAGACTGGTAAGGCCTGGTAAGGCCCCAAGAACGCAGCAGAAGCAAACATAAACCCCTTGTGAGGTAGGATTGCCTCACAATCTTGGACTTCCCTGGTGGCAAACAGGGAAGTGAGACACCATGAGTAGCAACCAACAGAAGCAAGGGGCATCAGAAATAAACTTCAGATAGTGGATTATCAGACACTAATTATCAACAGAGCGCTCATTACCTTAAATAGTCAGAAAACAGTATCCAGACTGCAGCACAGGGAAACAAAAAGACGGAAAATATGGAAGTAAGGGTAAGAGGCATAGAGAACAGACTGATAATATCTAATATACATTCTATTTGATGTTTCGAAGCAGGAGAAGAAAGAGAAGGGGGGGAAGAACCAATATTCGAGGAAATAATAATGGAAAAGTTTCCAGAATGATGAAAGATGCCAAATTACAGATTTAAGGAGTACAACAAATCCCTAGTAGAGTAAATAAAAAGACTCACACCTCCACATATCACAGAGAAACTGCAGGAAACTACAAGCAAAGAGAGCATCTAAAAACAAGAAAATAAAAAAGGGTATGGTTAGAGTGACAGCTGACTTCTCAAAAGTAACAATAAAAGCTGAAAGCCAATGGAAAACTACCTTTCATGTACTGAAGAAAATCACTGTCCATGTAGAATTCTATAGCCAGTGCAACAATCTTGCAAATATGAAGGTAAAATACAAATGAAGTTTTTGTCACCAGCATACCTTCCTTAGAGGAATTTCTAAAGCGGTGTTTCTCAAATTTTTCACGGTGAAGAACCAGGTTTTTTATTTTGTATTTTTTTAAATGTTCAATCTGTCATAGACTTGGACCTTTGATTTATTCCTTGCTCAACAGGTCAAGTACACTGATCATCATGGATATTCGGCAAAGCTAAATTGCTGTACAAGTTTTAGATTCTCAATTTCTGTACTTTGTGGTGGTAACTGACAGTTTGAAGACTGGCAATCTTTATGTGGACTACACTTTCAGTAGCACGGTTTTTAAGAATGCACTTTAGGCAGAAGGAAAGTGATCCCATATGGGTTGTCTGAGATACAAGAAAGAAAACACAGTCAAGAAAGTGACTGATCTTGTTGAGGACACATTGGTAAACAATCTGAATGTCAAGTTTAACATGGGAGTAATTTCACGTCTCTTTTTAAATTAAGTGAAGCTGAGTTAGCTGTGGTGGCTCATTAAAGCAGTTTTGCAACCCAGCTTTTGATACGTGGCAGGAAAGAGTGAATCTCATTGCAGAGAGGGCGAGAGAGAGAGAGAGAGAGAGAGAGAGGCTTTCCCTCCTCTTTTCAAAATCAAATACATTGTATAATGATGCAAAGTCTTTTAAGGATTATTACCTTTCCCTGATGATATAGGTAATTGTGAAAAACCACTTGAGAAAACTGCCCTAGAAAAACCTACTAAAACAAATTTTTAAATCAACTATATTTTCTCTCTCATATTATCACGAGTAGCAAACTAAAACAAACTGTGGCTGGGTGATTTACGTTACGGAGTTCTCAAGTAGAGATCCGCTTGGGACATGACAGTATCAGAAGTGCTTCTCCTTTGATTGCTTTAATAAATAATAATGTCACAGCATAAAAGAGACATTTACAAGCCAAGTCTAGTATTCTTAAAAATAACGAGAGCTTAAAAATAAGATTCCGACTGCCGACTACTGAGGAGTTTATTCTACCAACTAAATCAGAAACTGGCATTCCACTACTTCATGTCTTTTTTATGAGTACCCAAAATACATATTTGGATCTCATCTTTTTCTTTCCCTTCTCACTAATTAATTCATTCCCTTTATCTTCATACATCATTCCTGCTTCCCAGTAAAGGCCATTCAACTGTGTTTAAGGTGTATGTGATCTTACAAAATATATATTCTTGTAAAATGCATACTGTTTTGTGCACAGGTATCTTTATTACATGCAAATAGCGTTGTGTTATGTATTTTTAAAATCTGGATGGCTCCTTATTTCCCTGACTCATAGATTCACAGAAGTTAAATTGACCTTTGAAGTCAAATCCCTCCTTCCTCCCAAGATCGTCCACAGGACGACAGGCTGGATATCCAGGCTGGCTTAAATAATCTGAGTAACGGGAATCTCAGCCTGGTGAGGGGGCCAATTCCAAGGTGATAGTCAAGTTCCTTCTTCTCACTAACACCTCACCCTCAATGCCGCCCATTGTAGGAACTCTGCACCAGGACCCACAATGGCATCATGAAACAGTGGGCGCCTCACAAGGGACCGCTCTGCCATCTAGTTTCCCACGCTGAGACTTAGGAATTGGTTTTTTTAAGATCTACTGACTTGTATTAACATTGCTTCCCTCAGGTCATTTCCCTCTTCAGAATCCTTCCTCGGCCCCTCCATTTCCGCTGCACTGTGATTCCATGGCTCTCCCAGCCCCTTACACACCCATCTGTCCCTCTTTGGCGCCGGGAGGCCAAACCTGCTGTGTTACATCAGGTGCTCATCCCTGGCTCCTGTGCACGCTTTGCTGGTTCCGGCCGTCGTGGCTTTGTTCACACTGCTTTTTTTTCTCCTGACACCTTTTTCTCTCTCTCTCTTCCCAGACCCAGGTCAACTTCCACTTCTTCTGCCGAGTGTTGGAGATGCACACTGAGAGAGGGGAAAAGTCCGTGGCGAAAAGCAACCCAGGCAAAGTAGCCCCTACACAGGAAGCTGACGTCCAAGTGCCCGTGACTGCTCTCTGTTGTAAAGAACGGATAACCACTCTAGTTAGTTTAAGCAATAAAGGAGTTTACTATAAGGCTACCAAGCAGCTCATGGAATCTATGATCAGAACTAGGGAACAAGGTTTGGCAAATGGACTGGAAGGCGGAGGACGTGAATAGAGCCACGTAGACCACAAAATCACCCGGTGCGTCGCCGGTATTCCCACCATCTCCCCCACCGGGAGATCCTGGCACCAGCGCCGGTTCCTGAGGGAGGATTGAGCTCCTGGACTCCTGCACCGTGGATGCTTTTCCATCTCTCGCCCTATCTTTAACTCACTTCCTCAAAGTTCAGAGTCCAGGAAAGAGCATCTGACTCCCCAACCTAGGTCCTACTTAATCCCACTTGCTAGGAAGTGAGGAGAGAGAATTAGCAAGGGAGATGCAAGTGGGTTTCTGGGAGAGCGCCCCTGGAGCTGCTTGTCCTTTTCTTTACTCTCAGTTAGACTGTGGACATAATGGCTGGAGTTCCTGCAGCCATTTTAGAAAGCTGAAGATCTCAGTCATCCTACAGCCAAACAGAAAGACAGGAGGAGCTTGAGTCCTGGACTGCTTGCCTCTGAGCTGTTTTCATATGAGTGAATAAACACTTAGTTTTTTATGCCATGCGTTTGGGTCTCTTAGCCCAGCAGTACTCATTCATTCTGTGGACAAAAAGGAGCAAAGGCACCAGGGAAATTCAGAAGCCCAAGCTGGGGAGCAGTTGCAACTGTTAGAGAAGACGGGCAGGGAGAAACAGAGCTTTAGCTGCCGCCCTCCAACCTGTCCCCGGCTCCCAGGGGACTGGGCTGCCGGTCACATCACCAAGATGGAACTTAGTCTAGGGAACCAGAGAGCATCCAGTCTCCAGAGCTTTCATACAAAGCTAGAGCCGAGCTCCAAGAATGTATAAAATCACAGTGATCAGTACACTGTGTAGCCCAACATCAAGGCTGCATGAACAGCCAAAGAGATTTAATGCCAAGTTGCTAAAGCCCTCTGGTCTGGAGTCAGAGACCAGGGTGAGGGTTGGCCACGGTGGGTGGTGAAGCGGGATGCTGAGGCCTTCCTCTCACGTCCCTGGCACAGTGAGGAGCCAGGTCCTCACAAAGAGGTCAGCCCATAATATCTCCTCCCGTGAGAAGCTCCCTCAGCCCCCAGCCCCGGCTGATCCCCTCAAAGTGGCAGAGGCGGGGGGCAGTGAGGACCTGCCATCTGCTCAGGGATAGAGTCCTGGGGGAAGGGGAAGCAGCTGACTGCCCCTGGCCCCTGCTTTTGGAAACCCATCAAGGAATCTCCATCTGAGCATCTGTGTGGCCCTCCTGTACTTGACCCGTGAGGACTGAAATCTGCCCACCTCACTGACCCCAACTTGGTCTTGTCCCCACCATCCCAAAATGGCTGCCACAGCTTGCAACATCAAATCTGTATCCCAGCCAGACTTCCCTTTGTGTCTAATTGGCCAGAATTAGGTCACATGACCCAGCTGCAGGAGAGAATGCCAAAATCAGTGCATGGCATTTTTTCAAGACTTTTTGTGAGAAATGGCTTCTGCCAGCAAAGAAGGGGGTTAGAAATGGACATTGAGTAGACAACCCATGGTACGGCCATGGGGACAGAAGGTGCTGCTCTAGAAAGAAGGAGCAGCTGCCATTTTAGGCCCTAGAAACTGTCAGAGGCTTAAGTCATGAGAATTTACCAACAACATGCTTAAAGAAGGTGGGGTGGAGAGAATCTGTTGTTTTCTTTTCCCCCATCTTGAAGGTCTGTCAGTCAAGGTGCACTATGCTGTCGTTGGCCAGGGGGTGGGTGTGTAGTCTTGGCTCTCAGAAGTGACTCAGATGCTACAGGTCACTCAAATTACCTCCACCTGCCCCCTCGCACGGCCCTTTACAAAATCACCCCAAGCACTGTGCTTGCTACAGTGCAGAAGTCCCTTCTACGTCGGAATTCTGGAGCTATCCCTTAGAGCAATTGAACAAATTACTCTCTCCTGACATTTGAATCTCAAAGTAATAAAAAGACAGGAAATGGTTGAAGCCACTGTATTCTGATTTAGGTGTCCTTTAGGTGCGCTCATACCGGCTCTTCTGCATCCCTGGTTGTCCAAATAGTTTAGATACATTTGCCGCTCAATATTATTTTAATAAACTCTTTTTCAGATTAAGTTCAGCAGAGTTGCTGTTGCTTGCACTTAAAGAACGCTGGCTGTCACAGATGGAATACTACCTGCTAGCAGGGGAAATAACGCTTTTAAAAAACAAAAAACAGAAAACTCCAATTCTATCCACTAAAAGGTGTTTGAAAGCCAACTTTTGGACTACTTTGTTGTTATTCGGGCCACATTTCGAACACTAAATTCAGCCCATCGAGGTGAGAAACAAAGCATCTACCTGAGGCCTCGTGCTAATCGACACTCTCAACCCCACCCGTGCTTGTATCTGATTTCTCAGCGATCAGATAGGAACCCACCTCGTGGCCCACAGTATCCGTGTGCTAGGAAAGTGCCTGGCAAACGATGCATGACCCTCCTCTGTCTCTAAAGTAAAAGAACACATTGATTTTATCAGGGCTTTCAGAGCTAGGATTATTTGCCAGCTTCTCTTACTTCCGCCTAGAGATTCAGTCAAACAATATCTCTCAGTTGTGAAAAACAAAATAGAGAGCAATTACTATTAGGAATATTAAACTTTAATCTTTGCTTTTTAAATGACACGAAAGTCCTTTCCCCAAAGGGATCTTCTATCAGGTACCTGTTCTGAAGAAGCCTCAAGGAGGCTTCTGTTAAGCAGAGATTATGAGATCAGGTCCACAGTAGACAGCCAGCCCGATGGAGGTAACGATATTTCATAGCCCGGCATCAAATGAATACGCCATTATAATGATTTGATCATTAGGAGAGTGGTTCACTCAGACTAACAGCCCGCAAGATATCAGCCTATAAAACAAATCTGACTTGGGCTCTAGACACAGGTAGCTCCCTGAGGGGTCATGCCTCAGACCTGGGGAGGGAATCCTGCGTTCGCAATCACAAAGCAGCGCCTCGGCACCCAGTGAGGAAAATCCGGGAAGACGCTTGTGCGGTATGACGTGCCCACCGTGAGAAATGGCCCGATTGTCACCTTGGCCACTATTCACCTGGCTATTGTCACCTGGCTATTCTCCCGACATCTGCATGGCATATTATCGTACTGTGGCCACTCAGCTCCATGTTCAGTTAAAAAAGGGTTTCTTGGCGACCAAAACAAAATTATTTTGCAGCCAGAGGAAAAGTATCTGCTTAGCAGAAAATCCAAATTCCAAGTTCTGAATCAGGACTTCTCCCCATACACAGGGTCTGCCCTGTATGCGAAGAGGTGTCTGAGGCCAGCACCCCGCACGGGGCTCTCCTCCCCAGCCGCAGGCGCCCCTCAGGGGGTCGGTGCCAGGTGGAACAGTGGCACCAGTGCTGGAAAAGAGTGCCTGGGTGGGGCTTCCCTGGTGGCGCAGTGGTTGAGAGTCCGCCTGCCGATGCAGGGGACACGGGTTCGTGCCATGGTCCGGGAAGATCCCACATGCCGCGGAGCGGCTGGGCCCGTGAGCCATGCCGGAGGCCCCGCCCCGGAAGGACCTGAGTACACGCACTGTCACAGAGCATCTGCAAGGCCCAGATCGCCCCGGCACTATCCCAGGCCTTCTTGTACTTTCTCTGTTCCTGGAGCCACCTCCGTCCTGTGCTTCCTGACGCCATTTTGGGGTGTGTGACGTGAGGTCCTCAGAGCTCTGCTCCTGCACGGCTTGACTCCCTGCCCCGGAGAGCTGGCAGTCATCCTTATCCTGAGGGAAGTTTGCATGGCATGAACTTGGCGGTGGCTGTCTCAGAGGAGGGACAGAGCAGGCTGGGATTCTGAGTGAAGCCGCAGGCTGCAGAGGAGACCCATCTCCCTCCCCCTCTTCAGGCACCCTACACTCTGGGGGGCAGAATAGGACAGAGACACTTGGTTTAAGAGCCTTCCCTGAACCCCAGATTTCCTAACACATCCCTCCCATATGACTTCAGAGCAGCCTATGCTCATTTTTGTGATTTCTTACTGTGGTAGCACCAACCACATCTCTGTGTGTTGAAAATGCCCAGGATCTCTTTTTTAGGGGGATGAGAATTCCTCTTAGTATTTGCTTATCCCCTCTGTGTCGATGCCTGGCAGGAAAAAGAGAAGATGACAGAATTCAATTCACTTGACACAGCGCAGAGAAGGTGTGTTTCAGGGGACACGATGGGGCTCTTGCCTGCCTGGAGCCAGGACTGGAGGAAGACGAGGGTTGCGACTGAGGACGGAGGTGTGGACTCCGGCCCCTTCCTGGAAGCCAGGGGTGAGTGGCCAGGGGGAGAGGGGTAAGCAGAGACCTGGGCAGTGTGCGTGCATGCTCACAAGTTGGGGAAAGCAATCACGCCTCCGAAAGAAGGAACAAAGTGTGCTCCTCTCTCCCCTTCAAAGGAGCCCTGCAAACGCCAATGGCTCAACTTCTCACTTTTTGGGTTTTATGTCCCTCCCATAGGCTGCTTTTGAAACCCCCAACTCCACCTGGATTAACAATAAGGAAATTTGTCATCCCACAAGGTGGGAGGGAGCAGAGCAGGCAGCTCAGGCCGCCGGCTCTTGGGTTCCCATTGCAGGCTGTGCTGGACACATCTCGGGGCTGCGGCAAGGAGGCCACGGCTGTTCCAGGCATCATGTCAGACGTGGTGCATGGACTGAACCGTGTCCCCCAGATTCGTACACTGAAGTCCTAACCCCCGGTACCTCAGAATTTGACTGTATTTGGCGATTGGGTCTTTAAAAAGGTAATTAAGGCAAAACAAGTTCATTAGGATGGGCCCTAATCAGACTAGTGTTCTTTATTTTTTTTTTTTTTTGATGTGGACCATTTTTAAAGTCTTTATTGAATTTGTTAAAATATGGTTTCTGTTTTATGTTTTGGTTTTTTGGCCACAAGGCACGTGGGATCTTAGCTCCCCGACCAGGGATCAAACCCACACGCCCTGCATTGGAAGGTGAAGTCTTAACCACTGGACCGCCAGGGAAGTCCCCAGACTAGCATTCTTATAAGAAGAGGCAATTGGGCCACAGACGCACAGAAGGAAGACCATGTAAAGACACAGAGAAAAGACCACCACCTACAAGCCAAAGAGAGAGATCTCAGAAGAAACCAAGATTGCCGACACCTTGAGCTTGGACTTCTGCGAGACAATACACTTCTATTGTTTAAGCTACACAGTCTGGTACTTTGTTATGGCAGCCCTACCAAACACACACGTGGCTATGTCCAGAAACACAGAGGACCCGCTCTCTCTTTCTTGGGATTCTGCCCCCAACAGATGTTGCCTCATGTCTCACTGGCCAGAATCAGGTGTCAGACACCTTCCTGGTCAACCTGGCAAGACGAAATGGAACTGGTGTGATTGTATTAAACTCCTCAACTGAGATGGAATGGATATGAGAACGGAAACCCCCAAGGTCACCACAGAGCTGCAGGAAGAATAATTCTCTCTCTGCTTCTTCTTCCTTTGACTCTTATACCCAGGAGATAGCAGGATAGGAAGACCTCAAATATGGGAAATGAAACATAGTAGTATGTATTGTGGCTGATATATTTCCCTTTCAAGCTCTTAAAGTATGTAGGTCTATTTGATTTTTTGTAGAAACCAACAGACTTTTACCTTTTGAAATCAAATCTTATTTGAAGAAAGATGCAGCTTCTACAAAAAAAAGAACCACTCAACATTTGTCCTTTGAGGTCACAAGGCAAAACGTTCTTTGTCATCTGTTAAGGGCAATGCACAGTGCCTCACATATAGGTGGTACTTGATAGTGAATGAAGATTCCTGGTCACTTTAAGAACTTGCTTTATGAGAAAGAGGAAGAATTGAGTGAACATCTAAGCAATGTTTAGGAACCAAACAGAAGCAACCAAAGCTAGCTAGCAGATTGAAACATTAGATGTTCTCTCTCAGCAATGAATACATCCAGGCTTTGATCGGTCCCTCTGCCCAGAAGCGACTGTATAATTACTTTGCAAACAGGTTTGGCGTTTGGTCTATTGGGGAAGATGCTGGATATACTAACCTGCTATCCCCACACACGACGGTGCTGGAGTTATGGTCCCAAAGCGTGCCCTGCCCATAGCACCTTAAACAACCACATTTAAGATAACACAGCCCCTCTCCACAGCCAGGTCATACTGGATCACTGAAAGACAACCGACCTGTGGGTAAGCCAATGTCTCTGTTGGTCAGTGACATCCACCTCAAAAAATATGGGATGTGCTCATCAGATATCTGAACTGTGAAACCGTGTCAAGCAAGCAGCAAGAACAGTATATGGGAAAAGACGCGAAGACAAAGCTCCTGGAACAGTGGAAATGATGGTAAATGCAGTCAATGGAATAGCACCCAGGAAAAAAAAAAAGGCTGAACCATTCGTGCATACAATGGTATGGATGAATCTCAAAATAATTGTGCTGAGTGAAAAAAGCCAGACAAAAGAGAATATGTACTACATAATTTCACTTATATCAAAGTCTAGAAAATTCAGACTAATCTGCATTGACAGAAAGTATCAGTGGTTTCCTGATAGTGATAGCTCCAGCTTTCACTTTTGTGTCCTTGGCACATACCATGGCACCAGGAACATAGATGCTCAGTGAGTGTTTGTTGAATGACTAAATGAAAGAATTTTAAATATTCACTTTGCATCTTCTAAAACACTAGATACAAAAGTAGGGACATAACATATGCCTAACATTCAATAAAGGATGGATGAATGGATGGAAGGATGATTGGAGGGATGGACGGACAGATGGGATCCACTAGCCTGACCACACCTGAGTCTGTAGCATCTGAGGCTACAATTCCACATGACCTGGAGTTAGCTTCTGAAATCTCCCCCTGAATGCTTCCCAGTAGCCACAGTGCCCCCAGGCCAGCAGTCCAGACCCCATGCTCCCTCCATGCCAGGCATCATGAGATCCAGTCCACCCCCAGAGCCCTGTTGTGACATCAGGAATTTTTCCAGGCCTTTCCAAATCAATATTTCACCTGGAAAATGTTCTACTTTGTCATGGCGCTGAGTGGAGAAAAATAGAATAAATTATTCCAGTCTGATGCCTTCTTTTTTTCTAATAAACCCCAATTTCCTAAATTATAATTAAAAGGAAAATATTAGAGCACAAACAGCATTATAACATTGAATTGCTGTACTTGGTGGAGTTTCCTCTCTAAATCCACATCAACAGGCAGTTTAACAATAGGAGAAATCTCAATGGGAGTTCAACAGATGAAATTAACACAGCACACAGCTCTGGACTAAAATATTTCTTTGCCCATGTAATTGCTTGCAGCCACCCTTGTGTAAAGCCCCCATCACATTACAGGATTTGTTGTATGTAAATTGAAGAATAAATGGTTGGTAGCACCTTTCAGCTCTGCGATGCTGGAAATGAGTTTTTTAATAGGAAATTAGATTAGTAATATTTTAGTCAACAAAAATGTGGAAAAATTCTGCATAAAGATGAGAAAATCATTCATGCACAGAGACTTTAGCATCAAGAGTGAACAATTGTTGAAATCTGTGAATGGCTATTCACAAAAGAATTTCTCCTGGCCAAAGTCCAGGGCAGAAAAAAAATGATTTTCTTTATACCTTTATCACAAGATTCCACCACAATGCGCGTTCTAGATAACCATAGTAGAGTCCCTTCCCGCAAGCTCCCAACCATTTTGTGTGTAACCTGGAAGCTTAAATCAGCTGCAGAGGTAATTACGGGGCTTCCTGCATCCTAATACGTGGGATGTGGGCTGCATTGTAAGAACATTAGCTCATGGCCCCTGGAAGGCCAGAGATGGGGATTCACGGGGTGGGGGAGAGTGTCAGGGGGAGGGAGGCGAAATCTGGGGTCTGGTTTCCTTGCTCCAGCAAGGGGACCTGACTGTGTTCTGGGAACCAGGGTGAGATGGGCCTTACCTGTTGTTCTAGGCCAGAAGGAAAAGGGTATTTGATAGCTGGGTCTCACTCTCAACCCAGGAAAAGTGGAAGCCAGGACAGAGCACGCAGTCCCAGTGAGTGGGAGAGACCAGGAAAGAGAGAACAGTACTTAAGGGCTGGTCACCAAGTCCCGGAAAGCCGGCTGAGGAATAGTAGAACTGGAGTTCTCAGTTTTGGAGACAACGCCTAGAAGGATCCCTGGAGCAGGGACAAATCTAGGTTTTGAAACTAGTGTGTGACACTCACACAGTCAGGGGAGCTCTAGGAAAAGAATAGAAAGGTAAGACTCTCGGGCTTCCCTGGTGGCGCAGTGGTTGAGAGTCCGCCTGCCGATGCAGGGGACACGGGTTCGTGCCCCGGACCGGGGGGATCCCACGTGCGCGGAGCGGCTGGGCCCGTGAGCCATGGCCGCTGAGCCTGCGCGTCCGGAGCCTGTGCTCCGCGATGGGAGAGGCCACAACAGTGAGAGGCCCGCGTACCGCAAAAAAAAAAAAAAAGCAAGTTATGACTCTCCCACAAGGCACAAGGTCTTCTTGGAAGGGGCCTTGCAAGGGAGGAGCCTGGAACTTAAGCTTCGTGAGCGGCCCTGTGAGCCGCCTCTGCCCTCAAGACATCCCTGTGAAAGAGAGGAAGCCCTTTGTGGGCCTGTGACTGACCGTGGCTGGGAGAAGATGGCACCGAGACATGGGTTATCTTTCTTCACCGAGGTTGGGTGGTGCAGAGGGAAGGGGTAGAGCGCTGGGGTCTGGAGCTGGTCCTGGACGAGGAACAGGAAACCGCTGGAGGCGGCCGTCCAGCCCTCCTCCACCAGAAGCAGGGAGTGGACGGTGTGGGCTCTGTCAACAGGCACAGGCCTGCAGAAAGCTGCCCCACTCCTTCTAAACGGCCTTTCAGAGAGCTGCGCTGAGGCAGCAGCAGGACAGAGAACCCGGTAGAATAAAGGCCAAGGGAGCCTGAGAAAGCGTGGCTCGGTCTCTAATTTTATCTGGATGAGAGCATTGGCTCTATGGAGAGTCATGCCACCTCAGTCTGAATCCTGGCTCTACCACTCGCTCGCTGTGTGACTTTGGACAAATAATAAACCTCTCTATGCTCAGTTTTTCACATCTATAAAATGGGTACCATAATCGATAGCATCGACCTCATAGGGCTGTTGTGCATTAATGCATCTAAAGCGCTTAGACCGGTCTAAGAATAAATACAAGCTATGATTATTATCTGCTCCTTTTAAATGATAATTATGCAGATTGATGGATCTCAAACGCGTGTACCTTACCATCAACCGGCAACAATTTTTTAAGTAAATTTTTTTTAAATTATTATTTATTTATTTATTTTGAATTTTATTTTATTTATTTTTTTATAAAGCAGGTTCTTATTAGTTATCCATTTTAAACATATTAGTGTATATATGTCAATCCCAATCTCCCAATTCATCACACCACCACCACCGCCCTGCCGCCTCTTTCCCCCACCTTGGTGTCCATACGTTTGTTCTCTACATCTGTGTCTCTACTTCCGCCCTGCAAACCGGTTCATCTGTACCATTTTTCTAGGTTCCATATACATGTGTTAATATACGATATTTGTTTTTCTCTTTCTGACCTACTTCACTCTGTATGACAGCCTCTAGATCCATCCACGTCTCAACAAATGACCCAATTTCATTCCTTTTTATGGCTGAGTAATATTCCATTATATATATGTACCACATCTTCTTTATCCATTCGTCTGGAACCGTTTGAGAATTCTTGCAACATCTGTGCAAGCTGGGTAATGGACAAATATTCTTACCTGGGACTGAGCAACTGAATCAGGAAAATTAAAGAATGAGTAGACTTAATAGGTATTTTTTGGGGGGGGTCCCCCCACCCCCAGACAGTATCCAACCATTCCCTGCAGTAGACAATTAAATTACTCTAAAACACAACTACTTCCCAAGAAACCAGATCATCTTAATAATTCAAGGAACTTAAGCAGAATAATAAGCTTCAGAAACAAATTATGATTTTGGAGTTATTTAAACAACTACTGTATAAACATGTTGGGAAATTCCAAAGAGGAGACGTAGTAAATATCCTGAATGTCTCCACCCAGCCCTCAGGAAGCAAGGGTCTGTCACTCATCGGCAGACCGGGCAAGATGAGCTAGCTCTTTTGAGGACAGGAGTGGTTGCCTCTGCTCCTGGGGTAAGAGTCAAATCCATAACACTGGGAAGATTGTTGGGTGCGGGGTCCCAGCCTGGATGCACGAGCTCTGAGCATGTGATGAATCGGAGACCAGAGCTTCCAACAGTCAGTTTCTATAAAAGGCATCTGCTGTTCTTCTCTTTCTGACTTACTTCACTCTGTATGACAGACTCTGGGTCCATCCACCTCACTACAAATAACTCAATTTTGTTTCTTTTTATGGCGAGTAATGTTCCATTGTATATATGTGCCACATCTCCTTTATCCATTCATCTGTTGATGGACACTTAGGTTGCTTCCATATCCTGGCTATTGTAGATAGAACTGCAATGAACACTTTGGTACATGACTCTTTTTGAATTATGGTTTTCTCAGGGTATATGCCCAGTAGTGGGATTGCTGGGTCGTATGGTAGTTCTATTTTTAGTTTTTTAAGGAACCTCCATACTGTTCTCCATAGTGGCTGTATCAATTTACATTCCCACCACCGTATGCTAACACATATATATGAAATCTTAAAAAAAAAAAAAAATGGTCATGAAGAACCTAGGGGCAAGATGGGAATAAAGACACAGACCTATTAGAGAATGGACTTAAGGATATGGGGAGGGGGAAGGGTAAGCTGGGACAAAGTGAGAGAGTGGCACGGACATATATACACTACCAAACGTAAAACAGATAGCTAGTGGGAAGCAGCTGCATAGCACAGGGAGATCAGCTCGGTGCTTTGTGACCGCCTGGAGGGGTGGGATAGGGAGGGTGGGAGGGAGACGCAAGAGGGAAGAGATACGGGGACATATGTATATGTATAGCTGATTCACTTTGTTATAAAGCAGAAACTAACACACCATTGTAAAGCAATTATACTCCAATAAAGATGTTTTAAAAAAAGGCATCTTCTGGAAGAGAGGAGGGAACAGGAGAGGGACCAGTGGGTGGAGGGTGAAGAGCCCAGTGACTGTTTAAGATCCAGTTTTCTGAACATCCCTGCAAACTCCCTCTGAGCCCCATGGATAGAAGGGGGCTGCCAGGAAAAACTGAAGGAGATACTCTCACAAAGGAATCTGTGAAGAAGAAAAACTACTACCATTTGGGGAGCACTTAGGTTCTAAGCATGGGACTAAGCAGTTGTGTTATTGATAAATCGTCTTAACAACCCTATCTGGTAGGTACTGAAATGGGGTACTGTCCCCATTTCACTGATGGGAACACTGAGACTTGCAGAGGTTAAAAGCCAAGATTATCCAGTGAGTAAGTGGCAAAGCTGGGATCCAAACCCAGGTCAGCTGACTCGAGCCCATGCCCCTTGACACTGCACTGATTTGTGTCACAAACAAGAATAGGGGGCAATGGGGAGGGACGGTGAGCCCCAGTGGGAGGTTGAGGGCCCCCAGAGACCATGGCCTCGGGCACAGGCACTGGTAGACCCAGAGAGGGCGCCAGCAGCAGAGGCAGTGGCTCCTCAGCGCCATAGACAAGAGCAAAGCAGAGCGAAGACCACGGGAGAAGTGAGGGTCCCGGGGACATGGGGGCCGGGTGTCTTCAACGTACAGGTGGCAGTAGAAGGGATGAACAGGAAGGGGACAAAAGAGAGAAGAGAAGAGGACCCAGGACATATCCCAGAGGAACACCAACATTTCAGGGATGAAGGTGGGGGTCAATACTCCATCCACTGAATTTTATTAAAACATGTCAAATTTCATTAGAAATAACTCTCAAAGTCACACAAGAGTCTAGGAGTATTTGCCTTTAAAAAATTTTCCTACTTCTAATGTACCTACGTCTGTTTTCTTATACCTTGGTCTGTCTCTCTCTGTCTCTCGCTCATTGTTTTCAGAAACACTACATGCTTGCTTTAAGTGCAAAAAGGGAAATCAGAAAGACACTACAGCAAAAACTTCAAGTCCTTTAAATAAAGTTTCAGGCGAAGCATTCACTCAACAAACATTTACTGTCTACTATGAGAAAGAAGCCAGGTTAATTTCATGGTCAATTAATTTCATGAAGTTAACCTATCAGAGGTGTTGGATGTAGTGTCCTGGGTGTCATTTGGGGACAGCAAAGTGCGATCCAAGACTGGAACACGTTTGGAGAGATGGAGCTGAGCTGCTTGGTCAAACCAAAAGACAGTGGAGGCTGGGTCACCAAAGAAGGCTTGCATAGAGGAGATATAAACCAAAGCCAGAAATAAGCCTGAAACACAATGCTGGGATTCAACAAATCCTTGAGGTTAACCGGGTGAAAAGATCAATGTGGAGATTTAAGCAACAGAATCGGGCCTCAGGGCTCACCCAAGACCAAGGATTCAGGGTGCACCTCTAGGGTCTTGAAGGGATCCAGCTGTTTTTAAAACAATGGGCCAAAGTCTCATCTGGATTTGAATAGACTCGAGTCCTGCAGTGTGGATGGATCACTTTGCAAGGTGTTGCAGTATCTCACCTTCAGATTCACCAAAACGGGATTTAACATGCGTGTCCCTAAAAGTCTTAGTATTCGTGGGTTTTTTCCAACTGATGGTCCCATTTTCACATGAAAAGCCATAGATCTTAGCAAAGAAAGGTTTATAGAGAAAATGGGCAAAGCAAAGAGGCACGACGATTGAGTCAGACTAAAGAAGGACACAGCATCTGAAAGGGAAAAGAAATGTCAGATTTCTTTAATGTCAGATCCATTAAAGTCAGATGGACACTGGCAACAGACACTCCTTAATGTAGAGATCTCTTAAATGTAGGCTATTAACGATGCTGACCACCTTAAGCTGGTGTTCTCCTTTGTAAGAAACTTTCAGAGAGAGAGTAGCATTTCCTACCCTGCAAGGGTGATCAATACTCCCACGCATGCCAAGAGCCCATCTGCCAAAGCCAACATTTTCGCCAGTCTCTCCAAGTTTCAAAAGGAAAGTTGGCACTCCTGAGCAGAGCATGAATCTTTGACAGTCTCCTAATGGCCAACGTTATTAAATAGTAATCAGATGGCTCTAGACGCCTTAGCAGCTTGTCATTTCGGGATTCAAAAGACTGCCTAAGCGCCAGGCACTTGCTACTCATCCCACCTCCCTCATCCTCCCAAGGATGGGCTGGAAAACTTGTACCTAAACTTCCCAGTATGTTACGTGATTTCTCTGTGTCTCTGGCTCACCCTCAACGTGAGCTCTAGTGAAAAGTAGTCATCTGGTGGACGCATTCTGGAAAAGTTGTGATTTGAGCCATGAATGGGAGGAGAGAGATCCTAGGGAGGTCCCCACCCTGTAGAGAACGTCCGATGCTCTTCCCCCTCTAGAATCTGACTGTCCATCCTGAAGATCAATCCATAGCTAAGTGAGAGCTCTTAACTTCCGGTATTTGTAAAAGCTAAGCTTTTAAACAATTCTTTACTTTTTTTTTTTTTTTTTTTTTTGCGGTACGCGGGCCTCTCACTGTTGTGACCTCTCCCGTTGCGGAGCACAGGCTCCGGACGCGCAGGCTCAGTGGCCATGGCTCGGGGCCCAGCTGCTCCGCGGCACGTGGGATCTTCCCGGACCGGGGCACGAACCCGTGTCCCCTGCATCTGCAGGCGGACTCTCAACCACTGCGCCACCAGGGAAGCCGTAAAGAATTCTTTTCTTGATTAAACTTTAAAATCTTTTGATAAAGGCCAATCAGAAAAGATCAGGCCAAGAGTTCATCATTGTAAGAGATGTCAGCTTGTTCCAGGTACTGAATAAATGATTAAGAAAACAGGCTGTAAGGCTTTTGTTGCTGGACCAACCTGAGGGTTTAGAAAACTTCTCGGGCTCCTTTTTATTGCACGCAGCTTTTTTTTTATTAAGGAAAAATATAAAACTCTCCCAAACCTCTCACACACGCTCAGTGGAAGGTAGTTTCTCTATTAATTTCTTTAGCTTAAGTCACTGGTCAATACCAACGAATTCCCACGCAGCAAGCAGATTTGAAGAGGGATCAAAATAATTTGGATCAATGACACTTACCCAGAGAACATGGGATGGTTACTTGTTAAGAAATTGAGGCAGGAACCACTTGAAACATTCAAGGGCTTTAAACTGGCAGTAACTTGGGGATCACTGGCAATAACCTGAGGACCCGTGAGGGCAGCTGTTTGAGGTACAGAGGCCATACGACTCTCTACTGTTCTCAGTCCATAAATAACAAAACTCAAAGTTTTGTCAAAGGTCACTTGGTTGAAGCCCTCTTCTTTCTCTGGGGCTTCTTGTTACATATTATGGTACAAATAAGGCCCTTATAAAAAGAAAAGGAACTGATTAAAAGGTGGCACACTTTTATCATTCCACATCAACAGTATTTCCAAGTTTATTACTCTTAATACTAAGTGACGTAGTAAAGTGTATCAGAGATCTTCACGTGTTAGAGCTTTCGTGATCCGCATGGAGTGATTCACTGAGAAAAATTAACCTCCTATATATACATGCTATTTTCACTTTAATAACTGATAACATATGAGCACATCATATGCCATAATTTACTTAACCATTCTCTTATTTTTGCATGTTTAGGTCCAATTTTTGTAATAAACAATTTTTTTAAACTGGTTTGGGTATAAATCTGTCCACCTTTTGGGTTGTTTCATTAGTTCCATTTTAGAAAATGAAACCTCAACATCATAGGTTATGAAGTTTCCAGGTTCTTGATATTTTGCCAAATTGTTAGGTTTTCAGGATCCTTCAGGTCTCAACTCACTAGACCTTTCACTGTCCCCATCATAATTATGTCCCCTCCTCCTGTTTTTCTCTCATAGCAACTTGGTTTTGAGAGCCTTTGTCATAGCTTAACGTACTACATCTATTAGTGTGTTTATTTAATTAGTGTTTGCTTCTGCCTTTGGACTGTAATTTTAATGAGAATATCCATGTCTCTTTAGCTGATCACTGACTGAATGCACAGTGACGGCACACTGTCTGGTATATATCAGCCCTTGGATGGATGGAAGGATGGACGGATGGATGCATCTATTGTCATCAAGTGGGTTTGGGCATTTCAGCTGCTGTGATGCAAAAAGTCATAGCAGCCCACTCCTAGGCAAAGGGGACCGTAACACTTTGCAAGACTCCTGCTTTCTGGCATCTGAGAAGTAGGCAATGGTTAGAACTGAATTTCTACCTCCCACTCAGAGACCACAGAACTTTATCTCGCTCTGCACCCCCTTTCACTTCATCAGAAGACGCCCAAGATGCCTGGGTTGTGCTCCTAACGTCGTCTGACATCCCTGGAGGGCTTTCTCCAACCCCGCCACTTCTTCCTCCTGTCGACCCCACGGCCCTCCCAGGGGTGGCTGTTTTCCCCTGACACTGTGCGTATTTCAGGCTTGGCCGTGGGCGAGGTGTCCCTCTCACTCCTGCTGAGGCTCCAGGGCATCCCTCCTCCCTAACCCTCCCCCAAATCTTTGCAGCTGTGAATTGGCTACAATATGTGCTATTCCACTCTTGGTGGCAGGTTTCTACCAAACCTCCATCTTGTGACGACGTTAGCACCTGCACTACTGTCTTGCAACCATCTTTGTTGCTGGAATTGATTTCCACACCCACGAAGAAGATCCTTCTGCCGTACTGGTCTCTCGGTCCCTGACTGTCTCACACCGGCCACCTTCTCCCACGGACACACCCTCCATACCCCTCCACAATCGCTCCTTGGGCCACCCCACTCATCAGCTCTAGTCCCCAACTCCAGCCATCCTTTGGCCCCGCGGGCCATCAGGCCATCACTTCTTGTCTTCGCCTGACTCCAGCCCTTACTTCCTCCTCATCCAGCTCCGATCACGACCCTCCTCTTCCCCAGCCCATTCACCTGACAAATCGTAAGCCTGGCCTCCTGACTGCTCCGTGACACACCAGGCACACGGTGGCCTCAAGTTTGCACTTATGGATGTTTCTCCCAGGCAGGCTCTTCCTTCAGACAGCCCCAGGGCTCCCTCACCCCTTCAGACCTCTGCTCAGCTGTGATCTCCTGAAACAGAAGATCCCTGGCTTTCTTTCATTCTCTATTCCCTAACCCTCCTTCATTCTCCTCACGCTAGTTTCACCCTCTGACTGCTATCAGCAAGTCCCCATTAGAATGAGACTGTGTTACTCGCTGGAGTGTTCCCAGCATCTAACCCAGAACTCTGCACACAGTGGGAACTACAAACGAGTGCGTGAATGAATGAATGATTTTCCCTAGACTGACTCCACATTACACATTGTCCATTTCATGCCTTGTAACGTGGCATCTTCTTTAAAAATCAGTATTGGCCTCTTCATGGCCTTACAATTACTTTGAACAGATCACACAAACAGGATATCCATGGCTTTCAATTAATCCAGAGGGAACCCTAAAAGGACTTCAGATGGGCAGCGGAAGATACTACCACAGTGTATGAAGTAGCCAATCAGAGATTAGAAGTCCCTGATGAGCCATCCCCTAATGAATGGAGAGAACATTTCCTGGCTTACGGGAAGGAGAGCTGGAGACAAGGGAAGTGCCTCGTTCAGTTGGATTAGTTATTGGAAACTCGTTTCCTTGGGCCAGCCAGTTCTTCCAGATGCGAAGTCTGTGGCTGTCTGCGTCTCTTCTCCAGGGACACGGATCAGAGGAGTGGGCCCTGGAGCATCAGCTGCTGGCTCCTGCTTCACAACCCCACAGCCCATTTAAAGGAGCAGAGGATGCACACAGCTGTACGGTGAAGCAGCGGGCAAACCCCAGAGAGCCTCCTGGAAGAGGTGTCCCACCCTTCGGAGCAGCCCAACCCTGCTCCGTGCCCTGAAACACACCCAGTAACCTCCTGTGTTTCTCTCCACATGCTGTGACTGTGTTTGATTAGGATCTGGAGTGAAATAAGCCACTGGTTTCGTCGGGGATGTCTCAGAGTAAAAGTTTCTTTCTATGCATAATTAATATTCTGCCTCTTTGGAGATAAATTTTATCTCTCCAACTCTGTAAATGGATCGTTTCCCCTTGGCCATTAGTATGTCATCTCTTTACCAAAAATAAAATAAAATACAAAGGAAAAGGATAGGTAAAGAAGAACTCCTCACTAAAAATGATTTACATTTTTATTCCAACGTGAAAAGCTTAAGAATGTTTTTAATGCCTGTCCAGCTTGAAACCCGCCGCAAATGTCTTACAACATTTTGTAACAGGCTTTTCCCATCTGTGCTGAAAACAGCTGATGATTTAATGCAAATTGTCATTGTGTTTTTGCACAATCTTCCAGCGATCTTTTCTATTTTGTATTAGCATTTGGGAGTCTCTCTTGCATCTGCTTCAGAAACTCGCCTGCTAGGACTGGCTTTCTGTTGTGGCCACTCTGTGTTCTAAAGCATCCTGCTTTCCCCACGGCGCAGACCCTTATTTTATTTTTTTAAATTTGTCTGCCTTTAATCTCATAGGACTCTTTCTTTTCTCAACATTAGAACCTGGCTTAGAAATACATACTTTCTGGTCTAAGAGGTTTAAATAGAGAAGCAAAGGATCCAAAGAATGGAACAGTAGTTAGCAACGAGGGACCCAGTGGGGTCTGCAGATCCACACGGAGGCCTGGCTGGTTGTCTATTTCAAAAGGCATTTTTGGACTAAAGTAAACCATTATAGAACCATTGTATTTGTCTCACATAATGTATATAATATACGTACATATGTATTTGTAAGTGCACGCAAATAGTATTATGATTAATAAAATTTATTTTCAGGGCATTGTTAATTTCCTAACTCTTTATGCATTACATTGTGTTTCTTTTCCCAATCAATGAATTACCATCAAGTAAGGAATTTTAAATTGTTAAAAACAAAAAAACATCCTTTTGGTAAAACCCTTATAACCCCACAGGTTCAGGACAATGGGTTCCACATTGTGATTGGGCTGTTCACCAACCAGCAAGTCACAAGCTCTCGGATTCCCCATTTCCTCATGCGTAAAATTGGACTCTCATTTCCCTAACGTGCTTCACAGGGTTTGGGGATGCGAAAGAAGAGAATGCTGTACCAATTGTAAAGCACTACACGCATAAGTCAACCCGGTAAGGTGGGAGCCAGGGGCTGCTGTGCCCTCTGATGGCTGGTTCAGATTCTGTGTTAACGCTTTGGTTGCCTGGACCAGAGGGCGAGCTCCTTAGGCTCAGATGGGAGGCAAGTCATGCAGATGACATTAAAGAAGCCTTGGAAATGGAGTTGCAAGTCAAGGGCATGCGCAGGACAAATTCACTTGGAGGCCCCACAAGCCAAGTTCAAAGCTTTGCATGATTCCAAAATACCCGGCTTTCAGGGCAAGTCCTCGTTCCACCTCTGTCTGGGTTGTCAGACTAATGTTTGCTCCCATTTCATCCCAACATAAACAACCGTGATAAGTTTGTTGCCACTGACAACGAGAGCCGAATAAAAGCAAGTCAGAGGGCTTCCCTGGTGGCGCAGTGGTTGAGAGTCCGCCTGCAGATGCAGGGGACACGGGTTCGTGCCCCGGTCCGGGAAGATCCCACATACCGTGGAGCGGCTGGGCCCGTGAGCCATGGCCGCTGAGCCTGCACGTCCGGAGCCTGTGCTCCGCAGTGGGAGAGGCCACACCAGTGAGAGGCCCGCATACCGCAAAAAAAAAAAAAAAAAAAATGCAGGTCAGATATGAGCTGAACCCTGAAACCAAATCATTCACCAAGGTCACGATTGGTTTAGAAATTTGGGCTGTTTCCTTCCTGTCCCTTGCCACCAATTTATGGCATTTCCCCCTTGTAGTTTGCAGTCGGCTGGGCCCTGAGCCACATAAGACTGTTTTTAATGGCAAAATCTTCAAAGCTGTACTTAAAATATTTGCATCGTAAAGTCCCTCATGGAAGCCAAACTTCAGTTTCAGAAGGAGCCTCCTAGCAAGCAGCACTTGCCTTCAGAGAAGGGAGAAGGGCTCCTGCCCTGACACCACCTTCTAGCCGCTGATCCAAGAGCTGATGACACCCCAGGAGGAGACTCAGATCATCATGAGACTTTGCAGATGCAGAGATGGGAACAAACTCCAAACGGTTTTTCTAAGCCAACAACAGTGCAAGGTGACTCAGCAGTTAGTTGAGCAATTCAAAAGAGCGCTTTTTTTCACACATTTAATTGATCCTGTGAGGAAATAAATGTTAAGGATGAAAGAGGAGTAAGTGTTCAGCTTCACAGTGGGAAGTCTTGGTCCTTGTTTCTTGCACTTTTCTCCCGTGTCCGGAATGAAATAGACACATCTAGGGAGTGACAGGCCAGCGCACCGATAACTCGCTTTAAAAAATAAAAAATGAGGAGATAAAAACTGATCATTGAAATTTAAACTCAGAAAGAAAGAAAAAAAAAAAAAACTCACGAGGAAACGCAATTACTCTCTTTAGCAAAGACATTTGATCTTATCTGACTCATAATGGAATCCTTCATAAAAATCAAATTCTCCACTATAGGGTTTAATCTAAAAAAACTACATTTATGGACAAAGGGCACCCATCGATTTTTCCTTTGCTGAATATGAAAGCTGAGGGAAAAGGAAAAGGAGGCAGAGGAAGATGTATGCTGACCGGGAAGATGATGAATTTTGGAGGGAACAACCCGTCTAACGGGAAAATAAGCTCCTTCTGTGCGGAAGGCAATGATAATCCCACCTTTTCTCTATGAAATCTGAAGTAAAATATGTTTCTTGTTCAAAAAAAAAAAAAAGCTTATGCTCAGAATTACAACCTTCATCCTCCTTGCATTAAAAAAAAAAGTCAATTTAATTCAACCAGCTTTGTGATCTAATCATTACTCAGAGCTGAAGATGGTTTTTCCATTAAAGTCTCTCCATCATTCTCACTTTCTGACCTGTGAACATTCTTATTAGCTGCCTTATTAAGATGATATCCTGTCTCTGAAGTAAGAAAAGATTATCTCCTTGCCTGACATGTCATTGTCAGAGTAATCTTTGTTAAAAAAAAAAAGAAGAAAAGAACTGATTGTTAAATAGACATTTAAATGTACAGCACACCATGTCGTACAAGGACATCCACGATGGGACAAGCGTGATGGAACCTCAGTCACTTCCTCTGCCAGGACCAGCAAACAGAGCCAGAAACAAATTACTATCTGCTTAAGCTCAGGTTGGTATCAACTGGAGGTAAGACTTGGGTTTTAAGAATGAAATAAGGGACACATGAAAATAACCAGCTAAATATACAATTACATACGCATTTCACATCTGCTGCATGTGCCTGTCATGTGTATAGACGAACAACGTCTACTCCCTAATGAAAACAATCGGAGAAGGGGAGCAGCCCAGGAGATGAGTGCCCTTTTGGGGTGAGTGATGTGGACAGAGAAGCCTCCAGACCCCTGGTCTCTTCTTCCCTCTGGCCTCGTGTTCAGACTCATGGTAGCAGATCATGACAAAGCCGACTGCCGCCTAAGTGGTGGTCAGCAATCTTTGCTTATTTTCTGCCCTTATTCAAAAAGGGTTTGCAACAAAACCAACGGCCCCCGCTCGATGAAACAAAATTCATTTGGTTTACTGTCTCGGAGTTGATAGATTTGACTTCCTTAGCAGAAAACCTGAGGAGCCCGGGTCCATCTCTCTTTCCTTTTAGTGAGATACCTGGGATCCGCTCACCTCTGAGCTGCCTTTGGTCTAACTGACTCCAGGGAAAGGAGGTGGGTGTGGTGCTTGAGTTACACAGACTATTGCTACATTATATAAAGTTGTTTTATAATGTATAGTTACATATACATATTTATAAGACTATCTGTAGTCCTAATGGCCTAAGAGAGGCGATAACAGGGGGACCACGTTTTCTGAGGGACACTTGAGTGACTGCACCTCCATCCTTAGCTGTGTGAGGGCCTTGGGGTTGCCACCTGCACCCTTTCCTGACTTGAGACTTCTCCCTGTGGACACACGCTCCCTCTGGTCCCAGCAAGTCCTTGTGAGATGTGCTGGAGCAGAGGCCAGTTCATTTAGACAAGATTGCTTCATCGGGCATATTCTCACCTCTGTGCTGACCCACGTCTATTTCTCCACCTCTTCTCTGTGTGGCTCAAACTGTCAGTTTTAATCAACAAATCCTCTGTGATTTAGGCTCCCACAACATTCAGTACTGTCTCTCTCCTCACTGTCAGTTGAGATAAACAACCTGTGAGTTTTGGCATTTGCAGCGGGCCTCCTGGTCAGTGAGAAAATTAACAAATCTGTCCATCTTCGCTTTTCTCCTTTCCCACACCTTGTAGGCATATAAGAACCAAAGACGTGTTATCTCCCTGGCTTGCTATACACCTCTCGTTACTAATCTTGAGGTGACAGAGTTTGGATGTAGTGGCAGGATAAGGGTTGCTATGGCAACCAGCTGATGCTCGGCCCTCCCTGGGAGGGCGTTTTGGACAGGTCTTTGCAAAGCCTGCCCTTTGGGTGGGGACCACGACCATAATGGTGCACAAGACCCACCCAGGGATCTAGTGCCCTTTGTGCCTTCAAAGCACCATATGAGTGTCCCTCTGGAAGAAGGAGCAAAGCCTCATTGTGTAATCTGGGAAGTAAGAACCAGGCTAGTTTGGAAGTCAGCTTGAATTTGGACTTCTCTCTGGGATCGAGGTACACACGGTCAGGACTCAAGCAGAACATTCGCCTTGTTGAAATGGTCCATAGTGCAAAGGGCAACAACGGAAAGATTACATCGCTCTCTGTATGATTATTCTTTTATTTATTCTAGTGTATCGGTTCCTCCCATTCCGAATTTCCCGGCTACTCCGGGCAGCCTGGGCCTTCCAGTGGACTCATTAATTAGGTCCTTCTCTCTTTCCTGTCCCCTCTCTCCTCAGGTGTTCAAATAAACAATCAATCACCCACTTCCGTGTCTGCACAGAAAGAGATGAGGAAACTTTCAACTTTCTCTAAATATGGAAAAAAAAATTACATCTGTTGGTAGACTAAAAAAACCCAGCTAGGAGAGTTTTCACAGGAATACTACAGACACACAGAGAACAGGAAGAAATATGCCTTTTATTAGAAGTCTCATATGTACAGGGAAAGCTGTTTCTCACAGCACAGGGGAGGCTGTGAGGAAGAGCAACTGTCGTCGGAGGTCACCACGCTTACACTGGTCACATCATTTCAACATCGCTATGTTCCGTGAACAAACAGAACCATTACACAGAAATGCGAAAGAGACGTAGGTACGGGGATGAACCCCTCACATATTTTCTAAAAAGAAGTGGACACAAAAATACAATGTGCCGGTAAAAATAAAAAATAGAAAATAGGCGTATCGGTACATGTCTTTTTTTGTCTTTTTTGTTAACACACAGTATGCTGAGCTTTCATCTCAAGCTTTTCTCACATCGGGATTTGCAGGCACTTCAGCAATCCAGCCACGGTTTACAACAGGATGTTCAGACCAACAAATGAGAAGACGGGAACACGGGAGTAACCCAGGTCCTCGTGACCCGCACGTACATTAACGTATTGACACCAGGGCAATCTTCTGTTCTCCCTGTTTGGGGACACCAGAATGTTCTGTGGCATGTGGAACAGCCTTTCTTCTTATTTACCTTTTCTATTTCATGGCAGAATTATCTTGAAACCTGGATGACATCCCCAGGCAGAGAGACAGCAGGTGGATGAACAGACAACCGTCCATTGCGACCGACTTTAAAAACCGGAGAAAGCAGGTGAGGTTCTGGAATCCCAAAGTGAGTGTCCGACTGATCTCTGCTCCATGCTAGGCCCTTCCTGCCACCTCATCAAACAAAAACTAATTTACAAAGAATGGCTGGGATGTACTGGGCCAGACGCTCATCCTGGGAGAATTCTTTCTTTCCTTAGCTACCACCCACCGTGTCATGACACACACTGGGCCGGCGGGTGGGCAGCCCCCTGCCCCACCAGGGCTGACGCCTGTCTCCCCTGTTCCCCACGCAGAGCCATGACTCAACACACATGTGAGGGTCAGGACTGAGAGCAAGGGTATTTATACACACAGACAGAATAATCACTTTATTGGTAACACTGAGTTATAAGGCAGTTACAAAAGGACCCCCCCTGATAAACAAGACGGTGTTGGAATATGGCTTAGCTTCTTTTAGATGAAGAAACTTTCTTGTCGCAAGGGGCTGAGAGAGAAAAGGGAGACCATACTGGTTACAAAGGATTAAAAATGACTGTGCCGGGAAGTACCACGGAGTCCCAATTTCTGGTGTGTGTCACCCACTTTCATCCACCAGAGATGGAGATGTCACCTCACCTAAACTTAAAGGGAAAAAAGAGGGTCCAGCGTCACCCTTGACTTCAGGGTAATCTGTTGCCACAAGCTGTAGGGGGCGGTAACACGAAGCCACGACGTCTCCCGGGCTGGGCCAGATTCCCAGTACCTGAGAGATGCAGAGCGTACGATGCCTCGAATAGGTGATTGTCAGATGGCGGGAAGTCCTTCCATGAAACAGACACTTGGGACACAGTGGCAAAGACATTAAGGCCTTCCATCGAATTGCCCACACTGCTTAAAGGCACTAATACCAGCAACAGAAATATTCCATACTACCACTGAGGTTTCAAAAAAACTCCCAAAATACAAGTCTTCATAGGAAAATGTCCTTTATTGCATGACACGAAGAGTCTGCTCTTCTCCTTCTCAGGAATAGAAGGGTCTCCCTTTCTCAGGAGTCTGGAGTCTGTTCAGCCTGGCGACCTGAGAAGGGGAGGGGGGGACGTCCTGCCGGAAGGGCCCCTTGGGGGGGATGTGAGTGGGGTCCTGGACTTTTTTATATGAGTCATAGTTGTTGAGCCCCTCGGGGGGAGGGGGCTGCTTCTTCATCTGCTGCTCTTTCCGCCTCTGCTCCTGGCGGAGGAGCTCCTGGGTCTCCAGCATGACCCTGGCGTTGAAGCCGTGCCCGCCCAGGTAGCCGTTCCGGGAGCCTTGGTAGCTGGAATACCTGGGGTTCTCCTTGGCACTCTGGAAGCCTTCCCCAGGGGAATAGTTTTGCTCCCAAGAATCCTGGGAGACGGAGCTGGCGTTTTTCCTGCTTTGCCTAGAAAGCAAAGCCCAAAGGTGAGTGTGAGGGCTGGGAAAAGGGGAGGGAGAGAGATGGAAGGAAGGAGTGAGGGGGCAGGGCTGAGCCAAAATAGCATTGCTATATCCCAACAAACATTACAAGCAGTCCCATACATACGAACCTTCAAGGTGTGTACTTTCAATCATGCGAACGTGCGTTCGCATGTCCAATCACGGAAAGTTACTTCACGTGTCCGGCGTACATTGTCATGTGCGTGCATCCTCCACAAATGTTTGCGCTTTTGTGTACTTTACTGTACAGTACTGTGTAGAGTACAGTAGTCCAGTACCTTCATTTCAGGCCCAGGATGTCCGGAAGCGAGCGTAAAAGCAGCAGTGAGGTAGCTGGTACTACTGTACTTTTCAAGTACCGTACTGTAAGATTAAACATGTTTTCTTTATTTTGGGGGTTGGTTCGTTTTTTTTATGTATTATTTGTCTGGAAAGTATTATAAAACGATTACAGTACAGTACTATCTAGCTGACTGTGTGAGTTGGGTACCTAGGGTAACTTTGTCAGACTTACGAACACGCTCTCGGAACGGAACTTGTTCGAATGCAGGGGACTTCACTCTATTTGGTTCCAGTCACGTGCCAGACACTGGGATAGGGGAGGATGAAAACATGACTGCCCCTGGCAAGTTCAAGTCTGAGACAAGTCTGCACAAACAGTGGCTACACAGGAGAGACAGCTAACAGATTCCGCGGCTACTCAGATACAGGGTCCTCCTCCCGTGTCTGGGCGGTGCTCTCTGTTCTGCTCAGGGTGACAGCGTCTCCCGCAGTTTAGACTCATTGGCAGAACGCTGTTAGGGGCGTTACCGATTTGGCAGCTTCTACGCCAGCAATAATGTCTCGCTTTACAACATTACAATTCAGTTCTAAACAAGCCAAACAAATATTTTACACGGCTACCACCATCATGCCAGAGACGCCAGCTAATATGAAGTACGTGTGATGGATTCCGATTTGAGTTCAGTTACGAAAGCTTTAAGTCTAGACCGCTTTAGGATTAAAAAGGCAACAGGCGGTCCCTTAAAGCCCCGGCTTTTGAGTTGTATATGCCAGCAACTGACACCCTTCGGAATACAAGCTCATCAAGATTGCAGAGCCTGGACCTGTGCGGAGGAAGCACTATTTTCCTGCCCACGGTATCCTTACCCAAGCCCAGGGTTAACTTCCTCAACTCATTTTCTGTCACCCCAGGATGGGGAAATGAATCAGAGTCCTATAGAAATTTCAGCTTCTTATCCCTTCTGCCATAAAGTTGCACATCATTTTCAGGAAACGTTATTGTTTTGAAACATCTTTAATTTACTATCAAGTCTCTAGACGCTTTTATGAATTTACAATACGATTGGCTATGATAAAGTAAAACAATTTTGTGCCAGGAAGGAAGACATGCCCTAATTTTTTTTGCCTTAAAAATGGAAGAGAAGGAGCGAGAATTGAGCCGTAAAACAAAAAAATACATTGCTCCATTTATCAATAAGAAAATCATTCGGTGCCAGTATGTGTTGTTCAGCCTTTCGCATCAACACACACAACATGACAGTGTTCAGAAAGACTGGGAGAGGAAAAATAAGGTCTATGCAGCACTGGGTCTCCCACAGGAATGAAGCCATTTGCATTCCTGAACATTCAGAAGTGCTGTCAACGTGGCTTGGGATAAAATCTGCCCATTTTCCATATGACCTAAAATGTAGTCAAGGGTATTTTCAATAAGGAAGATGAACTACTGTCCAGAATCCTCCCTGGTTCTGACTCTGATTAACTGAACAGTCTACAGTATATCCAGCCTTTTAATGGGAATCGGGCCATGTGTACCGTCCGCCCAGGCAAGAATCCTTATATTTGATGGACTAGTTTATTTGCCTAAAGCACTGATTACCTTCACTTAAAGAGTCATAAATTAATCTGCTCAGAGCAATGAGTGATGGAGAGTGCCAGCATGAAACCAAGGGATTTGACATCAATCATGAAACTTTAATTAAAACAACAAACTTGTTACTGATGTTATAGCAACAACGTGGGATCCCCTCCCAGGTTAGTTATCAGTTTAAGGATAACCGGAAATAGGCTTCTTCATCCTTGGTCCACGGGGATCCACTAGCCCTGTCCATCCCCGTCTCCAACTCCATGATGCCGGAGGCTTTGCTCCACGTAATCACGTTCCGGAAGTTGCATTTTGAATCAGTCCAGGAAAAGAGTCTTTTTGTATTCAAACACACTGAGAATTCACTAACGGTTTGTTCAGGATGGAAATTATGACGATGTGGGAGAAAGAATTTCTTGAAGCTAAAATTTTCTTCAAATTAAGCAGTTTAGAGAGAAGGAAGAAGACCTCCCTGAGGTTCGAAGTAAGACACTTGAGGAAAGTACATACACACAGATATGTACACATGGATGCATGGACACACGTACACACACATACACACACACACACATGCTTCCTCAGAAAGGAAGCTAGCGTAGCAACAAGCTCTTGATTAAAGAAGAGGACAAGAAATGAGCAGGTTGTAGAGAAACACAAGAAAGCAGCAGACAGAGAGTTTCCTCCCCTGGAAGATGAGGCACGCAGGCGTGGAGCACAGTGTGAGAGAGGCTGGGCATCCCGCGGACACAGATCCAGCCCTGGGTCTGCGCGTGTGGCTGTGTGAGCCTGGGAGGGTTATCCTCCCTGGGCCCAAGGTGCATCATCTGTGAAACAGGCATAATCTCTAATCTCATAGGGTTCTGGGGAGAAATAAATGAAATCACAGACGTAAAATGCTCACAAAAGTGTGGCATATAGTACATGGCTCACTACTGGGTGACTTTCAAGTGACTTTGCCTCCAATAATTAGGCTCTGGGTTTGGGAGGGCATCTTTCTGACCAAGGGAAAAAAATAAACAAAAAGTTCAGCTTTCTGTCCTTTGTCTGAAGGGTTGGTAGAGATCAGGGAGCAGAGAAAGGCACCAAAGACTAACTGGAGAACCCTCACTCAGGGAAGCAACTCACAAACACGTCCCAGAGTTAGAATCAGAAGCCAGCTTCCCACTGTCCCAGCATTGCTCAAAGGCCACGAATAACCACTGGAGCAACAAAGCATCATTCCTTCCAATGAATGTCTTTACAGTCAACACGCAGGTTTGTTGGGTCCTGGAATGCGCTCACTGGAGACTCGTGAGTCGACCCAAAGCACGGACCCTGGTGTGGCAATAACTCCCTCTTAGTGATGATGCCTGAAGACCACTGTCATGTACAGGACACCCAGCAAAGCCCCAGCGCCTGAGGAAAGCCGTCAGTCACTGCGCTGAGGAGGACACGCAAGGGTGAAGAAAGACAGACCACAGCTGACAAGGTGAGAGGCAGTCAAGACACGTAATAAACGGGCCTGTGGGGGAGACTGAGTCAGGGCGTGGAGACACAGCCGGGAAGCAAGGTGGATGAGCAGGAAGCCACCAATGGCAGGAGGAAAGACGCAGAGGAAAGGTAAAGAAAAGCATTCAACAAAGAATCTTGAGTATGTTTTTCTATCAGTGACTATGACCCAACATATTTTTCTACTAGATTTAGAGCTGCCTTTTGGATACGAAGGAACTAAGCTAGGCATTTTTAAAAGGATTTAAAAAAAAAAAGTAAAACAGAAAAAAGAAAACTAATTTAGGAATACAAAAATAAAAAAGGAATCCTCCTCTGATTGAGAATTAAGCGTATGGCCACTCGTGTCCCCTTCCCCCGATCTCGTGTTACCACCTGGCCAGTGTTTCTTACTGACATTTCACGGTGCAACCTGAATTCTGCCTATAGGTTTCCTTAATCACAGTGAGAATTTACAAACCCCTCTGGTCCGTATACATCCCTCTAATTCAAACCACCTCACCTAGTGCGCCTGATACAGAGTCTCGACCATTTGTTTTCTTTTATGCTCCACTTTGCAACTGAACCCTTTGTGTGTGCGTGAAATCGTTTTGGTATCAAATGCCACAGCAACTTGCTCGGACCAAAGTCCACTAATTGTCCACATCCGAAGAGCTGAGGTCAAGTGTCTTTGAAGAATATCACATGTCAGAAACGGGGATTCGCCTCCAGCTCGTGCGGGTCATAGCCCCCCTCCGATCTCCAGCCTCTGGCTGAGTGAGGTTCCCTGCAAGGAACCAAGCTGTGTGCAAGGCCCTGCATTCCTAATTCCCTCACTCAGAGATGTACGTTGGGGAATTACAGTTGACCCTTGAACCGCATGGGTTTCAACTGCACGGATCCACTTGTACATGGATATTTTCCAAGAGTAAATACCTCAGGACGACAGGGCCTGTGGTTGGTTGAATCCATGGACACAGAGGAGTTGTGGATGGAACCATGGATACAGAGGGCTGACAATACGTTATATGCAAATTAACTCCCCCCACTGTACTCTAAAAGAAGTGAATGTGATGTACAGGCCGACCAGCCCCACTCACCTAAACTCACACAGCTCTTTAATTTTAAGATTTCTACTTTTCTCCTATCCGCACAGAATAAAATGGCTAATAGTAAGGGAGTTATAAATGACCAGAGGGAAAGTTCTGGTTCTTTAGGGAAACACTAACTGACAGCAATAGTCCCAGCAGCGGCAAGCCGCTGGTCCATGGAATTCCAGGTGCCTCTGCCTGTGCTTCAGGGGGAGAGGAGGGAGAGAAGCACAGAGGACGGGAGAGCTGGAGAGGGTTAGGGGTGGAGACGGAGAGGGGGCGCCAGGATGAAAGGATCCGTTTGGAGAACTAAGCGACTTTGGAAGGTGAGCGGGAGTAATCCGGTGCACCTGCCTTTCTCTGGTCCTCTTCCCGAGGATGGGGCCCCAGAGTCTCTCCTCCCACCGGGCCCTCCCGCCCCATCCCCCCTCCTTCCCTTCCCTAGTCCTGGCCATTTCCCATCTCACTTTCTTCTTACACACACATTATGAGAACTCTCCTCCATTTCTTACAAATACTGTCAAACACAACTAAAATATAAGAAGCCAAACATTTTGCCAGTAAGATAAGATCACAGCCCCTGCGCGGACAACACCATCCGCGTGGGCCGTGATGCACAACGGCCACTGCGTGGCTGGGACAGCAGGGCCACGTCACGCGTGTCAGGTCATCCCCATCATCACGCTCATCTTTCTGACGGAAGGCAAGCTGACAGGCTGCAAGAAGGGAGCTTACACAGCAGAAGCTTTTTGCGTAATCCTTGAAGTGTTGCCCATTTGATGCTCCGGGGTGATTCAGGCGGTGGCCTCCCCCCAAGTGCTAAGGGCAGCAGAGCACAGAGACCTTTATGTCCATATCTGCTCGCGTTCCCAATGTGAGCACCAAAGCCCTCGGTGGCAAAGAGCATTACAACATAGTGGTTTAGGGTCGGGGCTGGGCAGGGTGGGGTTTGAATTCTGGTGGAATTACGTACTAGTGTGGGACCTTGAGGGGCGTACCTTAATTTCTCTGAGTTGTTTCCTTGTAAGACGTGCTCTCCAAGGTCTTGTCTAGACCTAAACTTCAATGACTCTTGCCTAGAGTGGGCTAAATAACTGTTAGTTATGCTCCCATGTAAAAGAAAGGATACTTCCGTACTCAAAGGAGACACAGTTTACGGATTGGGAGAGGACAGCTGAGTGATCGAGTTCCCACACTAGGCAGTGCCCCTCCTGGTACAGAGCTGCACTCACACCACGTGGGCGTGGCTGACCCGGGTCAGTGCAGTGAAGTCCCCCGGGCCTGTTATGGTGGTTATTTAACATTAAAAGGACTCCCCTTTATTAGAATCAGGATCACTTTTATATCAGTCGGTCAACTTTGCCCCACCCCAGCACTCTTCTCCCCCATATTCAAAATGGTCTACTTGATATAAACATGGTAAGTAGACCGTTTTCCACCCAAAATGTTTTTGTCACCTGGTTTTGAAATCGTGTTCCGTACAAACGCCTGTAAGAATTGTGATGATAGGAGTGACTTCTTTGGGGAAGTTTGGAAAGCTGAATGGTTTTAAACACTTTCATTATTTACAATACTTAGACGGAAAATGGCTATTTCAATGTCTTAGGGCGCCGTTACCTGAGGGCTCTCAGGCCTTTGGCAGAGAAGCCCTGGGGCAGAGGGGCCTCCACGTGGGGAGCCCGGCAGGGAAACCCTTCTGGCTCAGCCATCAGCTAGGCAAGTGGACATCCCGGGACTCTCTGAGGTTCAACACTGAGCAGAAGCAAGGATGGCAGGACGGCAAGAGAGGCAGGTTTGGGACCACTGATCCCCCTTAGATACGGTGCCTGGAGCATTTAGCCCCTATCCTTTTGGAGAAGTCTAGATTTACAAGATATCACTTATCCTAGTTACCCCTGAGCTGAGCAAAGTTCTCTTTCAATTTCTCAGTTGAGGAATCTGTCTCCAGCCCCATGGGAGGTCGCAGAACCAACACGGTAAGTCCCCTACATACGAACCTCCAAGTTGCGAAGATGTGAACCTGCATCTGGTTCCAGCAAGGAACCAGAACCTGTGCCGTCAACGACAGGCGTGAGGGACATGGCAGCTCGCCCTCCGTCTCCTATCGCTGACGATCCTTCAGCTCTACCGCCTCCCACCTCCTCTCCCTCCTCCAGTCCGTACCTCTTCTTGCCTGTTCACCCGATGCCAGCCCCTGGATGCCAGCTGCTGTACGACTGTACTTTTCAAGGTACTGTACTGTAAGATTAAAGATGTTTATTTTTTGTCTTTTAGGTATCATGTGTGTGAAAAGTATTCTAAACCTATTACAGTGCAGTACTGTGTAGCTGATTGTGTTAGTTGGGTACCTAGGCTAACTTTGTTGGTCTTATGAACAAATTGGACTTACAAACGTGCTCTCAGAACGGAACTCGTTCATACGTAGGGGACTTACTGTACCAGAACCCAGGTCTGATCCCTAAGACCAGTCCTCGTGGATCAAGCCACTTCAGGTCCAGTGAGGGAGCTGTCTGGTGAAGGTGTGGGCATCTCCTAAAACACCTCCCTCCAGGTCTCCCTGCCACGTGGTAAGGTGGGCTCTAAGTAAGCGATGATTCCCACCATCTACGCGCGGTTCTTCGTCATTGGAGAAAGTGCACTGGGGAGGAGGGATTTCCCAAGGGACAAGGACAGGGAGGATGGCGACACGCGGGGGGTGCGCGTGGGGTGCTCGTACCGGGGCAGGGAGCTGTACTGGCGCTGGGCCTGCTGGAAGCTCTCACGTTCTTCCTGCCGTTGCCGCTGCATCTGGACCTCCACCGACACCGAGTGCCGGCCGCTCTGCGCCGACGGTCTGGAGTTGGGCTGCAGGGGGAAAACGCAACACGAGTCACGAGAAAGGAATTACGAATATCACAGGACCGGTGACTGTTTCCATTCTCATAGACTGACTTAGAAACAATTTTCAACTTCCGTGAATTTCTTAAAAATCAAGTGCAATTTTCTCAGGAGGCATCTCACTGATCTCGTGAGCCCCAAATACCCCATCATCCTAAATTTTAATTACGGCTTTAGAATGGTTTAAAATTGAGACGTCCACCTTTCTAGTCTGCCTAAGTGAGGTTTGGTAAATACTGACATTAGACACTAGTTTACATCCCTTGTATATACAGCAAATACAGGGGAGTAAGGCTGCTCAGAAATCCAGAAGTAATGCCAAAAAATATAAGATTTGCTACAATAATTCACAACAGTGGGAAAGTCCAAGGGTACACACTTGGAAGTTGGCCATGCTGGTGAACATTTTCGGTAGTTATGTATTTTACTCTAGCAGTAGGATACAATGTAGCTGATTCCCCTTTTATTAAAGGCTGACAGCTAAATTTTGAACCAAAATTAGTTGAAACTAGGCTGTGTTCACCACGTACAGGTCCTCCAATCCACGGATGGCAGCCACATGCGAACAGAAACACTTATCAGAAGAATGAATCTGCAAGCTAACAGCTACTGGAATTGCTTATGAAAGAACACATTTTGCCTTAGTTATGAGGATATGGCATTTTTACCTAGGTTAATTATACGCTACAGAGAAATTTTCCATCCTCTGGCTAAATACTTTGGTCAGCAGGTCATCTGCTCATTGCTGCCACTGACCAAAACCAGACCTTGGGTGATACATGATGCTGGGCCCCTGTGGATGCTTTAGCTTCTCCCCATCAGCGTTTAGCTCACCTTCGAGATCCAGCCTTTTGAAAGTAGCTCCACTCAAAATAGACAACGATGCCTCTAACTTTACAAAAAGCTGACAATGGTTGATCACAGCATCAATGGCAGTCACTCTTAAGTACTCCTTTTTAGTGCTCGCCAACCTCTGCCCCCTTTGTGTTATGCAACACTGTGCAATAGGCTTATTCTGAATGAAGGCTGTCTCTTATAAACAAGTTATTGATTTTCTTTTAGAGTTGAAGCCAATGAGAGACCTGGGCTCAATAATCATTTTCTGAAATCATGAGAGTCTCAGCCTTCGTTTGGAGCGTGGTAAGATAACACGTGGTTTGTTCCTTAAAGAGTGGCTCCTCTGGTTGGCTTTTGTGTGAAGAGAAAGAAAGCAATCTCTATTGTCCCCTTTCTGCCTAGCTAGCATATCCCATTTGTTGGTAAGCAATGATGAGGCAATGTGCAGGACAAAATTTCAAAGCATATGTACATCATCAGCGAGCATATTAAAAATATCCCGATACAAAAATAATGGGCAAAGAGGTTAGGCTTTACAATACCCCGGTCTCTAAGAGTGGATGTTTATAACCACACGCCTTGGAACAAACGTGTGTTCGGAGACCCACTCCACAACACCGTTCAAAGAAAACACATTGCCGAGTGAGCTCTGCTTATACAAACAGAGCATGAAGCAATTGTTCATCGACAACATTAAGCAGACAGACAGTTTCTTCCATGACCCTTGATGAGGCTGGCCCTGAAGAGCACTGAGCTGACCTATTATCGGTGGGGAGCCTGGGGAAGGGCCACTGGACGGGGAAAGTGAAGCAAGGAAATACGCCTTCGAAAAGAACCCCATTTTCCTTTCCTTTACAGCCCGTCTAAGCTACACACATGTGTCAAACAGTCTTGAAAGGCCTGGCATTCTGCTGCAGGATTTAGTAACCAGCTTTTCAAGCTCCCGCCGTTCTGTGACACACTGCTTGTGGAGCTGTGAAAAGAAAATGCGAGGTCTTGTAGAAAGGTGTTTCTCCCAGAGGCCTGAAAATTTGATTCTGACGGAGGAAAGAAAAAAAAAAAAGTTGAAGGGCTTTTGCTTCCGCTACTGTGCGTTTTCTGATTTTCTGATACTGTTTATCAGTGGCACATCTGGTGGATCTGGATGAACCCCAGTAATGAAATTATCATGGGATCCGAAGACTTAGAATGAGGGAATGAGTTTGGAATCAGCAAACTGACATATTTCATTCTGTTTGCTCACTCTGATGAAATAAAAACCTCAGCCTTACTATTAATATTTTACTCTCTTTCTCTTTTCAGAGCATGCAAAAGAGTAGGTTATTAGAAAGAATCACCGGGACTTCCCTGGTGACGCAGTGGTTAAGAATCCGCCTGCCAGTGCAGGGTACACAGGTTCGATCCCTGGTCAGGGAAGAGCCCACATGGCGCGGAGCAACAAAGCCCGTGTGCCACAACTACTGAGCCTGTGCTCTAGAGCCCGCACACCTCGACGAAGGGTAGCCCCCGCTCGCTGCAACTAGAGAAAGCCAGAAAGCCCGGGTGCAGCATCGAAGCCACCACGCAGCCAAAAAAAAAAAGAAAAGAAAAGAAAGAAAGAATCACCCTTAGTTTTAGGATGAAAGTTGACTGGGCTGCAGATTTCAAGGAAGATTGTGTGCATGACGGGTCCAGAGGAACAATGAGAGAAGGTCGTCCTGGCAAGTTTTCTACTTGGCCTGAATCAAAAATAACCTGATTCATGATTTCGATGAAGATCTCGTAAAAACGTAAATTGTGGGAACAGTCTTACCACCGACAGCCCCAACTTTAAGATACTGTGGTTTTGTGGTTTTCATCCCTACGGCAAAAATAGAAAAATGTATCTAGAGTCCAAAATCACAAAAATAAAGGTAGAAATGAAGAAAGAGATCAGGTTTAACCCCAGAGAGAAGGGCATGTTTTCGGATAAAACAGCATCAGCAACTACAACAACAAAGCAACATCTATACAGGGAAACACGCAGGGAACACATAATTGTAATGAGTCCAGAGATTCGCCAGACAGCAAGGCAATAGCTCAGCTTTGAAAGTGCAAATCATAAATAACCCCAGCCTTGTTTGTGATGAAACTGGTGACAAGCAGCTACCTTTTAAGTAAAAAAATAGCCCAGGTTGCCAAGGCCATAATAATGACAGAGGTTATAAGACAGAAGTATATACATGATTATCTCTTACACAATACACCGGAGAACCACGATACGTGACTGTCTTCATGGCTTCTGTTTAAAACCACAAGTGAAAATGATGCAGGTTGCTTTTGTAAATGAGCTGCAAAGTACTGGTCTTTATTGTGATTATGAAGAGATACGATTTATATTATATAAAAAATTACATAAAGCTTCGAAAGCTGCACAGTTTTGGTATCACTAACGTAGAACAAAATATTGAAAATATCTTCTGTACAGTGTTTCACTCAATTAAGTCCTTACGCATTTCTCTCCATTAAGTAAAAATCATCCTTATTTTTCCAAAATAAAAATAGACAATACAAAAAATAAAAATACAAAAGCCAAACTGTTAATAGACTAAAGAAAGAACAAAAATAAATGTATACTGTACAAAGTTTCAGTACTAATTTGAACTAGGTGGTATTATAAGATTTTTAGAGCTTCGTATAAAAGTGTGTGTCTCTTATGAAATAAAATTCATTAGTTTTATTAATATTTAATACTGCTTAAATAATCGAATTTTTCTTCACATAGATAAGAAAAAGAGCATGTATGCATATGTGTGTGTGCACTTGTATATATTCACACATACACATATATGTAATAGTCTTATGAATGAGAATTTAGGGTGGGTTTTCTACTTAAATAATGAATACTAAAAAATTTCAAATGTTAACATATGTCCAGGGCATGTAGAGAAAACAAAAATAAAATACAAGAAGTTTCTGTGCTTTGGATGAAAACCTATGGTGAAGATGATGATAATGATAAAACAAAGAACAATGATATCCCTTGAGATTTAAAGTCCTGATTTTAGTAATTCAAATGCACTGCAATCCTAGTATGAATTCCACATTCTGATAACAAATAGTCACTTAATCGTGTTAAGAGTGTAAGTTGTTTACTCTGTTTAAAAGTGGCCATTGCTAATATTGGTAATGATTTTCTATAGAGGACTTACTGCCAACCTCTAATCCAAATAAAGTTAACTTTTGTCTCTGGATCCTGTCCTCCCTGCCCTCCCCTCTACCCATCACACACTGTACTTACACAGCTATCGATTGAACTCTGTGGGTTCTGAATGTTGAAAAGCTTAATTGCTACTAATGATGTGAGTAATGGTTGAAAAATTGCCACACATACCAATTTCCCTCATCAAGATTTTATAAATATGTGTTTTGGTCTTAACACACTATTTGTCTTCTTCTCATCTTTCCCAACCAGGGTTTGGATCTATTTTCCCATCTTAATCAGCAAGTAGGTTGAAAATAAAGGAGCAGCCCTCCAGTGTCCCTCACTGATGGGTGGCAGGCAGGCTCATGCACTTCACCACTGGAGGGTTCTGTGGGTAGAACAGCTCATGGGTCATGGAGGCTTTGGCTGGGAGGGTGGTCATGGGACTCCAAGAAAAGGGTCTATTCTGCAGCAGCACAGAGACACCCTTGCCAAAACTAGAGGGCACCCCTTTGCTGCAAGAATGGTTTCCTCCAGGTGGATTTTCAAGAGAGGTGATCGCCACTCAATTTGAACTGGAGTAACATTACACACAGCAAGGCTATCAACTAAGAAGGTATTTCTTGAGTCCAGGCGTGGAGACCCATTAGGAGGAAATGACAGCAGATACCTCTGAAGTCTTAAAGAAAGGAAGACAGGGCTTCCCTGGTGGCGCAGTGGTTGAGAGTCTGCCTGCCGATGCAGGGGACATGGGTTCGTGCCCCGGTCCGGGAAGATCCCACATGCCGCAGAGCAGCTGGGCCCGTGAGCCATGACCGCTGAGCCTGCGCGTCCGGAGCCTGTTGCTCCGCAACGGGAGAGGCCATAACAGTGAGAGGCCCGCGTACCACAAAAAAAAAAAAAAAAGGAAGACAAAAAGAGAAGCATCATCTGCTCAAATTCCCCAGGTCCAGGGAAGGCAGTCTAGGGGTGCAGGATGGCTGTGCAGTGTGACTGGCCCTCTTACGAAATCAGGCAAGAACCTAAATGGGAAAGGGGTGTTGTTAAAAGTCCAAGGCAGGAAAATGGAGAAAGGGACAGATTTTTTTAAAATTTGTTTAAGGACAGACAGCTAGGAAGAAAGCTTGGGGGAGAACAGGATATTCATATCCTGGAGGATCAATTTTCTATCTGAAGGACTAAACTGCTTTCAGTCACTACCCACCCAGGATGGAAGGGATTTAGCAATACAGCTATTAAAAGCTCCATTATCCCATCCATCAACAGTCTCAGCCAGTAAGTCTGCTTGTGGGCAACACTCAGGTATCTGTACAGTTTTAACAGCATACTGTGCTTAGGTCTGCAGCCTGCAATTTAATTCTTTTAAAAGCAACACTAAGTCCTGTCCATATCTGAGCTCTGTGATAATAACCCTAACGTCAGCTATTGTTCCATTATCTTAAGAAAGATTTACAGCAACTTGCTGCTTTATTTATGCTGCACCTGGCCCTGCTTTGGGGGAAGAAGTTGCTTTTTCTTCTTCTTTTACTCAGCTTGGGAGAGAATTCACTTCAGTTATGGAGCTAAGGAAATGTCCTGGGCCTCTGCTCATCGAAGGACCTTTGGTGCCACAAATCAGCTCCCTCAGGCCCAAACGTTATTTTGAACAGAAGCCCAGGAACAGGTGCGTACTGTTCTGCTAGAGTAGAGAGAACATTGTGAAAATGGATAAGTTGAAAAGGGCCCCTTGGAAGAATTTTCTGCAGCATCTCTCTCTGTATGTAAAGTCATTGGCCTGGATATTTTTCTAAATGATACATCTGACTGCACTTCATGTGTGGGCATTTCTGACAAGCGGGGCAATTTCAATTCATATGGTCTAAGCTGTACACACAGCTTGAAGATGGGCTTGTGGTTCCTTAACACTAAAATGATTACAAATAATTCCAGTGGGTGAGATCATGGCCTCATCCTTTCCAAACACAGTGATCTTTCAAGGTCAGAATACATACGGGAAAAGAATCAAGATTCCAAGATATTCAAAGCTCATTTTGTAAAACAGATCATAAAAACTACAGGCTACGTTACATTTTGAACAACTGAGCAGCTCTTCATAAGGCAACAATGGGAATTTGTATGAAAATTAATACACCGAGTAGAATTACAGTCACTTTACACTCATTTACACGATCTGTAGAATGGAGAGTACACAGCAAGATCCCAATTGTTTGATAAATGAATGAATGAATAAATAAATAAATAAATGGAGAAGGTCAACTTCTGACCCACAATTTAGGAAATTATTCCATTCCCAAGGTAATCAGCTTGTCATCCAAATAATTCCCCACTCAATCATTACAGGAAATGATCATACAAGCCAAGTTGTCCATCTGAAGTTGCTACGGCATTTTGATATACAATAATTTGGCCTATGACCTTCAGTAGTTGAGTTTCCTAACGTACAAGACATTCTCAAACATTTTTTTCCCAACATGATTGCTCATATTAAGCAGATAACATAGAAACATGTGCCAAAATATTCATGCCCCTCAATAAAAAAAACTTAGAAAGAAACCTAATGGATACCAAATGGTTGCCACATCTCCTAGCGCAAAACTTCCAGAGCTAAAAAGGAGGAAATGCTCATTTAGCCTCCAACAAACCTGGAGATCTTGCATGTGGATAACTAACCAGAAATAATTCCAATTAATTTTAGTTCCCAAAGATAGATCCCTCTGTTTCTCAAAGTTGTATATTTAAAATATTTTCCAACTTCAAAGAGGTGTTCTTTCAAGCTTTTTTGTGCCCACCCACCCACAATCAATTTGGGTGTGGTTACTCTGTGTTCAGTAGTCCCTGCATCCCCTTCTCAAGACTGTAAAAGTACGCCTTTCCTTTGTATCAGCTCCACTGTAGGATCCTAAGGGCATTCTTTCTTTGTTTTCCAGAACCAAACACAATAACAGAACATAATCAACACTCAAGAAATTTGGTGAGTTAAATGATTAATTACGGATTAAGACACGCTGGTTGGATAATCCACATTCCCTGGTAAAGTAAAATGGCGCGACGCTGCCCCTCCTGGGCTGGACGAGGAGTGAAAAGCCCTTGGAGGGCCTGGGCTGCTAGCGTTATGGGCTGTGAGAACCATTTCCATATGCAGCGGCTGTTTATCCCTTCAGGGTGCCACTGGCCTCATTCTTCCTTTCAGCACCTTTGTGCAAATACACACAGTTAAGGATGTTTACCCCGCAACACAAAAGAAGCCTGCTTTAGGAGACCTAGCAGGACTAGGTGGAGTCATTAAGCCAAACAACAGAAGTAGATGAACATAATTCCATCCTGTTGCTATGCAGGAATAACTCAGTTTACTGGATCATCTAGAAAAATAAACTAAATATTATTAATAGTGATATTGTTGCAGAGGACAGATTGTCATACGTATTCAATCCGTTGCACATGTTTTATAACCTCCCAAAGTCAGCTACGATTGATTTCCTGAGTTTTTCCTCCGGGATGCCGGTCTCATATTGCCTGTTCTAAGGTCCCATCTTCCTCACTTGAACCAAGGTGAGGTCCTTCAAACTGGGACGCCATCTCCAGTTTTTCCTTCTTCTCCTTTCATTTGCAACATGAACCTTCCACAAACTCCAACTTGATCACCAAACCCCAGATCAGAACCTTTCCTGGCTTTGTGTGGAGTGTACTGAGGCTGCTGGATTTTAGGACCAAAAAGGACTTCAGCAATGATCTAAACTCTGGAGCAATGCTTCCCAGAGCTGACCATCCTTCGACATGACGTGGAGGGCTTATTAAAATACAGATTCCTGGGCCCCACCCACAGAGGTGCAGATCCAGTAAGTCTGAGGCAGGGCCCAGGAACGTGCATGTGTGACAAGCTCCCAGGAGAAGCTGAAGGTGCTGGTCCGTGGACTACACTTGGAGAAGCTCTGACCCACGGCAGCAGCCTCTGTATTCAACCCAAGGAGCTCTGCTGACACCTGCTTTACTCAACACCCCCAGCTTCCTCTTAAATGTTCATTCTAACAAAAGGTTTAGTAACTGACAATCAGCTACTCTAACCCCCTTGTTTTACAAATAAGAAAACTGAGGCCTGGAGAAAAAATTTAAAATTATTTTTTCTAACCTGGCTAGTGGGCCGGCATTCTGTCCTGATACCATTTTTGTTCAGACTTTCAGTCTAGCATTGAAAGCTCCTAGAACCTTCCCACCTTCGTCTCTCCTTCCCTACAATCTAACCACACTCGGGTCCACGTCAGCCTTTTCTCACACCATTCTTCGTCTGCCCCTACTCTCCCAAATATCGAGTGTGATCATACACCCAACACGTTGAACTGAACTCAATACACGTTTTGGGCCCTAATCACTCCTCCACTTCAGGAGCTCACATGCATGGACGGGACACCTTTGATCCCAACATGATCCAGATTTCCCTGGACTCCAAAAATACACTCTTTTGACCACAGCCTCCTAAGCTTTATAATCCTAGACTGCTGGCACCCCCAGCTCCACTCCCAGCAGCCTCCCAGTCTACCAGAGCGGTACTGACCACCGGTTCATCCCTGTGGTGAATACTGTTCATCCCTGAGCTGTACTGCCCACCCTGCCCACACGGGGCAGTGCTTCACCAGTACCCGCACCAGGCTTGCCTTCCTTGACTTTCTGCCATGTCTGTCTTGCCAATCCTCATCACAGAATTCAACTAAAAAATTATTTTTCTAAACAACAAGGTCCTACTGTATAGCTCAGGGAACTCTATTCAATATCCTGTGATAAACCATAACGGAAAAGAATATGAAAAAGAATATATAACTGAATTGCTTTGCTGTATAGCAGAAATAAACACAACATTGTAAATCAACTATTCTTCAATAAGATAAACTTTTTTTAAAAAAAATTATTTCCTGGGACTTCCCTTGGTGGCACAGTGGTTAAGAATCCGCCTGCCAATGCAGCGGACACAGGTTCAAGCCCTGGTCTGGGAAGATCCCACATGCCCAGAGCAACTAAGCCGGTGAGCCACAACTACTGAGCCTGCATGCTACAACTACTGAAGCCCACGCGCCTAGAGCCTGTGTTCCGCAACAAGAGAAGCCACCGCAATGAGAAGCCCGCGCACCGCAACGAAGAGTACCCCCTGCTCGCCGCCACTAGAGAAAGCCCGCACGCAGCAACGAAGACCCAATGCAGCCATAAATACATAAGTTAGTCAATTAATTTTTAAAAAAATATTTTTCTATTCCCTGTCCTCAAACCATTATTGGCTATGGTCACACTGTCATGTTGACTGGACTTACTAATACCCTCAGTTAGATTTTCCTGCCTCAGGCAGCTTATTTATTCATCTCTAGTTGACTCTCTCAGGTTTCCCAGGAAAGCCTTCACAATTCCCATCATATTGAACCCCCAAATCTGCTCCAATGCCTCCCATTCCCAGAAGTGACAACATCTCTATGGCAAAACACAAGATCAGAGCCCAAGTCTGGGGCTGGATTGGGAGGATTAATTAGCCCGCCACACTGTGGAATCTGGACTTATCTTGGGGGCATTGAGAAGCCATTCAGAGCGCTGCTGTAGAAGGGTCCCTCTGGCGGCGATAGGAGGGACGACTGGAGATGGGCTAGAGGCAGAGACCTGGCAGGGGCTCAACAAATGCACACAGGAGATGGGGGAGAATCAAGAATCACTAAATACTGTACTTTGCGTAGAGTAGATACACCATAGACGTGTTGAACTGATTTATTCAGGCTCTGACTCTCAGAAAAATGTATATAGAAAAATACTGAACTAAACTTTAAAACATGCATAGTTGAGAGTCAGAATACTTCTGCTCTGTCTTGTCATCAGGCAAATGAAACCTATTCTGCAACGGACAGATGGTGCAACAAGATATAAAATGAAATTAGCAGTGATGAAACCCAGATGGAAATGAGGAAAAGGTCAATATGCTAAAGGTCAAAGGAATCTGGCTCCATCTCGTCTTGTTTCATAAAGGTCTGAGGTCACAGCTTAGAGGCTTTTACTGCAGGGAAGTTGCAGGACTTCCTACGACTGTGCCAAGACACCAAACACTCACCCAGGGTTGTTCAAAGCTATAGGTACGTCGCCGATCTTCCACATCTTCATCCTGCTTTGCTTGCTGAAATTCTTGCCGGAGACGCTGTATCCGATCATGGTTGCTAGGAGTTGATCTGTTGCTAAAAGACAAAACGGGCAACAGTGAACACCCTTCAGAAATACAATCTGTGGATGGAAGTTGCTAGGAAAAAATGGCAGCTTGCTGTGAAATGGTGCTGTTTGAGAGGAAGTGAAATTTTAAGACAATATCTAGGCATTTGAAATATGTTTGCATTTTGTTCTCATGATTGAGACTTACTGAGGTGATTTTAGACAGATATTCGAGAGGGCAAGGGGTATTTTTAGACATTCCTTTTTTTTTTTTTTTTTTTTGCAGTACACGGGCCTCTCACTGCCGTGGCCTCTCCCGTTGCGGAGCACAGGCTCTGGACGCGCAGGTCCAGCGGCCATGGCTCACGGGCCCAGCCGCCCCGCGGCACGCGGGATCCTCCCGGACCGGGGCACGAACCCGTGTCCCCTGCATCGGCAGGCGGACTCCCAACCACTGCGCCACCAGGGAAGCCCCTAGACATTCCTTTTTTACGCAGCTCTTTGAAAGCCTCATTTCCTCTCGGGAATCTGGCAAGGTGTTGGCAGCAAAAATTTTTTGGGAAGGACATTGCATGAAAAGTCGGAAATACCAGGGTCCAGTCCTAGCTCCTCCACCTTCTTAAAGTAAAGTACTTAACGTCTCTGGGCTGCGGCTTCTTTATATATAGGAAGTGCACGTAAGAATCCCTTTTGCTCTAAATATCATAGTTGTAACAATCAAGTGAGACAACACCATACAATATAGACTCACAAACGTGCAGTATTACTTTCATAATGCCATTGTATGAAGTTCCTGTTTATGAGTTTTCCCACGTCTATACACAAAATCCAACACTCACAGTATACATGAAAAGCGTTTTAAAAATAACCTCAGGTGGTAGTTTGATTGAACCAATGAGTTCATAATAATTTGCCTTCTTTTTTATAGCTTTGAATTCTGTTTTATCCTCACAGAAAGCTTATAAGATAGGTGCAGAAGGTAGTATTTCACACACACACACACACACACACACACACACACACACACACACACACAAAGGTAGAAACAGCCATTCAGAGAAGATAAGTAACTTGTTTGAAGTCTCCAGTCTTTCTCTAGCCAGTGGGGAATGTGAGACTGGAATCCAGAATTTTCTGGCCACTAACCTAGCCTCATCTCACTATACCCTGTTGTTTCATTTAGTAAAACACACAGCAGACATCAAAGCCCCTCCCCTATTAAATTACATACATATTTAAAACAGTATTTTGCAAGAGTTATAGATATAACCAAAATCAATCTTAAATCTCACAGCACTTTTGGTGGATTCCATTCCCTAAGCACAAAATTACATCCAATCCGGACAGCTATTCAAGCACATTAGGTATATAGTTTTCCAACACAACTTCAGACTTCCTGAGGACAAGAACCAAGTCTTATATTTATCACATATACCCCTCCAAGCTGCTGGCAGAATGGGAAGCTGTCAGCCAATAGGAGGATGGGTCCCTTCACTGAAGACCTGTTGCCCTGATGACTCAGAGTGGATCTGAGTTCTTTTGGCTGCACAGCCCCCTGGGTAATGTCATTTGTGAGAGGTGGCCCGGAAAGGGAAAGTCTGTCAGAGGAGAGCCTATAAAATTCTCAAATGAACACGTCTTTGTATAATTTCACATATTTTCAAGAATTCCAAAGGTTTGAAAATCTCAAATTGGAAATGATCACATCCAGGACCATAACATGAACAACTTCTAAGAATAGGGGATTGTCTTTCATCACTTCATCTCCTCGGTGGGTTCCTATCACCCTCCTGTTTCTATCAATTTCATGAGAGCTTCTGGAATATCCTGTCGATACATTCAATTTGATGATTTTCCCAGTCAATGAAAACTTGTGTTCCCTTTGTTCCTCTTCTGATAGATCTTTGGGACTGATCAGCCAGAGAACATGGAAAGTTAATCTGTAAAATGTGCTAGTTGACAACACGACGCTTCCGTCTACACGTGGGTACCACTTTAAACTTCCCCTCCACACTCCTGGGCCTAGTAGGGTGTTATTCCTACTGGTTTTTAAATCATATATACAGCATCTTATCTTGTCCCAGCAGATACGTTTTCCAGGTGGAACGCCCAATCCACAGAACTCCTCACCCTCCATGTGAAACTGTGATGGTGTAGGTACGTGGATAGATTCATAAGACAAAGGCTAGGAAAGTGAACATTCATTCACCTCACTGCCCTCTTCCCAGCTGTGACTCTTTTGTCCCCTGCATACTTCACAGCTTTTAATAGGGGGATTGTAGGAGGCTTGCCTGGCGAAATATTTTACAAGTCTTAGTAGAAATATTTCCCTATTATTTTCATGTAGCACAGACAGTTTTAACCACATAATTATTAGGTCCATGAAGTCCAAACCATTGGTGAAAACGGACCTCTTCTTACTATTTGTGATTACCTGAATGCGCAGTCTCCCAAAAAAGTGATTTGGTTATACGTATACTTGTATCTATTCTTTTTCAGATTCTTTTCCCATTTAGGTTATTACAGAATATTGAGTAGAGTTGCCTGTGCTATACAGTAGGTCCTTGCTGGTTAGCTATTTTAAATATAGCCGTGTGTACATGTCAATCCAAAATTCCCAATCTATTCCTCCCCCCCATCTTTCCCCCTTGGTAACTGTAAATTCATTCTCTAAGTCTGTAAGTCTGTTTCTGTTTTGTAAATAAGTTTTTGCATCATGAAGTAAATTTTTTTTAGATTCCACATATAAGCGATATCATATGATATTTGTCTTTCTCTGTCTTACTTCCCTTAGTATGGTAATCTCCAGGTCCATCCATGTTACTGCAAATGGCATTATTTCATTCTTTTTAATGGCTGAGTAATATACCATTGTATATATGTACCACATCTTCTCTATCCATTCATCTGTCAATGGATATCTAAGCTGCTTCCATGTCTTGCCTATTGTAAACAGTGCTGCAATGAACATTGGGGTGCATGTGTCCTTTTGAACCATGTTTTTCTCTAGATATATGTCCAGGAGTGGGATTGCTGGATCATATGGTAATTCTATTTTTAGTTTTTTAAGGAACCTCCATACTTTTCTCCATAGTGGCTGTACCAATTTACATTCTCAGTCTCACAACAAGGGAAGTGGACCCAGGTCCTTAATTTTAAGTTCTGGTGACCTTCATGCTTTTCACAGGACAAGACAAGATCTGGAAGTCACTTCTGACCTTATTTCCAAATCTGGGCAGCTGGCGAGACCCCTGTTTCACTCCCTTTTCCTTGCTTCCTTTCCTCTTATGCTCTAGAGGAAGCAGACTGACCTGCCTAAGACTAGCAAAGCACCCGAGGGTTGAAGGCTGCAGTGGTTTTCTGATGGATGGAGATTTCCAAAGACTGGAAGCCTATCAAGCATCCTTGGGGAATAACAGCTGGCAGTCTGCAGGGGAAACCCTGGCTTCTAGAGATGGAACCACTGCAACTGCTTAGTTCTGCCTCTCAGGCCAGGCTCTAAGGGCCAATAACTCACATCTGGATTTCTAAAGCTCTTGGTTACCTCTTCTGCTAAGAAGGCCAAAGGAAATTTGAAATATTCATTAGCATTCGTGACGAATGCCTGCAGACCCCAATCAGCTTATACTTGGGTTCACTGCCAACTTAAAGTTGCTCATTGTTATTTGTTTTTTGGTGAGGGATATAACAAAGATATCAGATGGTGATGAGACAATAAAACTCTTAATGAGGAGCCAGTAAATCAGATGGGTGAATGAGACAATAAAACTCTTAATGAGGAGCCAGTAAATCATAATTTACCAAGAGTGTACAGAAAGGAGGGATGAGGATGGGAATGACAGAGATGCTTTTTGGGTAAAAAAAATCTACACGGTTTATGTCCAACATTAGCATTTAGCCTTTCTTACACATTGGTGTTTATACACGTGCACACACTCTGTGTGTGTGTGTGTGTGTGTGTGTGTGTGTGTGTGTATTTTAAACTAAATGAAGAGGATTTTGGTCCCGTAATGATCTGGGATTTTTTCTGACAGGGTCAAGAAAGCGTACATTGGATCACACACTATGGAGATCCCTAACACACGTGTACAACCTAACCCTGACTTAGACGGAACCTAAATCTTTCCCATCCAATTACTGTGGGAACGTACTCTCTCCTATCAGAGGTAGACCACACAGAGGACTAAGTTTTAAAACCTTCAGACTGGACTCCTGCGATGTGCTTCACAAGCAAAAGTAGCTGAAAACACCAATCCATGCTAACTGCAGCCCCAATCCTATCTGTAGAGAAGCATCTGAGCCTGCCCCGCATCTGCGCTGCACAGGTGCACTGAATGAGGAAAGAAACTTCATAATCGCGGGTCTCACCACTAGACGCGTCTTGTGTATGAATCTCATCACCCAGAGTGCTTTTCAAGAAATGCCGATCGAGACTCATCTTGAGATATTCTGAGTCAGCCCGGCTAGTGCAGGGCCCAGGAATCTGCATGCATTTGAAAGCACTGCAAGCGCTCTATGGACAACACTTTGAAAACAAGGCCTGCAGGCTTCATAGTTGGGACAAATTCCAATGCCTGCAGGGCAATTAACTAAAGAGTGAAGGAGACCCACTGCGCTGGAAGCACGAAGTATGTCCTTGGACAACTGGGAGAAATATGCTTGGTCTAGAAAGGGAGGCCCTTACTTGGTTCCAGTAGATCATTGCCCTGAAAGGATATGGGTCTGATGTTGCCTTCTAACTTTTTTTTTTTGAGAGAAGTCAGAATTATAGTCCCCACGCTACCTTCTAATTTTTTTTTTTTTTTCGGTACGCGGGCCTCTCACTGTTGTGGCCTCTCCCGCTGCGGAGCACAGGCTCCGGACGCGCAGGCCCAGCGGCCATGGCTCACGGGCCCAGCCGCTCCGCGGCATGTGGGATCCTCCTGGACCGGGGCACGAACCTGCGTCCCCTGCATCGACAGGCGGACTCTCAACCACTGCGCCACCAGTGAAGCCCCCTACCTTCTAATTTTAAATATTGGCTTATTTTAATTTTTCAATCCTAGGTGAGACAAAAAAATATCTGCTGCCTGCTAGCTTGTAAGCTCTACTTTATATTCCACAGATGCTGCCTATTTTATATGTTGCTTTTCTAGGTTATTTACTTTCACTGCACCGAGATAAGGCTAGTGGACCCCTAGTAACAGGCCCAAGAAGCAAATATTTAAAAAAAAAGACCACTGGGCATTGTCCATGCAGCCTTGCCTCTGCTCCTGATCTAACACTGGGCACACTGGCCTGCAGGCTTGAGTTCTGACCTATCTTTTCAGACAATCATATGCTGAGAGAGAGGTGTTTGTGATGTGACTGATGAATTCTTTATGGAATAAAAATACTTTAACATTTGCATGTTTAATTATGCAAGGGAAATCCAGAAAACTGGAATAGAGGGCATAGCCTTAAGACCCAGAATTCAATGGAAGGGAGAATAACCTCATTGCTCTGAACAAGGAGGTACCATCTTGGTACATACTTTCCTTCCTATAGAAGGAAGGAGAAAGGGAAAGCGAAGAGAGGAGGAAGACAGAGGGAGGGGATGTATCCATGGGCTCAGAAGGGGGAGATGATTCTACACTCTAGTACAAGAGAAGAGACACTTCCAAGGAAGAGAGGAGATAAATTTGCTCGTATCTTTCTTTCTGTAATACCCTTTCTTTTTCTTTCCATCTTTCCAATTCTACCAGGAAGTCAAAGAAATCAAATTCCACCTCCTTGAAGCCTTTCCTAACTACTGCAGCCCATGTTCATCTTTTCCTTTCAATTCCCCAATACTCCCTGTCCTCTGACCTTAGACGGGTGTGTGTTTCTCTTCCTTAAGTTTAGGCCTTCATTACAATCATATATTTTGTACGTCACATCCCTGCGGCAGGTAAATTGTTAGCAAATATTTATGATGGACAGACTTTCAGGTGTCCCATGATCCCTGCCTCTGGGATCCCAACCTTTGTGCAACCCAAACACATAAGTGTGGGCAGGGCCTGTGACTTGCTTCTATCCAGTAAATGAGGCAAAGGTTAAGAAATGTGTACGACTACATGTACGTGGTTAAATAAGAACACAGGGTCCATCTTACTAGTCCTTCTTTCCCCTTTCTGGCTTTGAAGAAGGGAGCTGTCACGAATCCTACAGCTTCAAAGAACAGAATAATGCCAACAACTCCAGGAGCAGGGAAGTGGGGCTTCCCTAAGCACAGCCTCCAAGTGAGAACCCAGCCTGGCTGACACCTTGATTGCCCCGGGATGAGACCTTGAGCAGGGGTGTTCCGCTAAGCCGTTGCCAGACACCAGACCCACAGAAACTGATACAATAAACATGTGTTGTTTGAAGCTAAGTCTGTGTTAACTTGCTCTGCAGCAAAAACTGATACCCACTGATGATGGCCTTGGCTGTGTGACTTGATTTGGCCGGTACGATGTTAGTGGATATGATGCAAACAGGGGTTTGCAATGTGATTGTATGGCAGGTCTCCCTCTGATGACAACAAAAGATAACACCTAAACTCCCTAAACCTTGCTCTCTTTAGCGTACACACACACACCACCTATCACCACCATGTCACCTTAAACAATGTGAGGGCGTTGTACACTATTAAATGAAAGCAAGTAGCCTGGAAGGGCTCACAGAACTATGCCTCGCCCACAGTTGCAACCTAATAAATATTGCCTGTTGCAAAGCCTGTCGGTTAGAAGAGCAAAGAGAGGAATCATACTTGATGAATGAGTTTTACCACTATCATTTATATGATTAATCACTCCAAAGTTCTGGTCTCCTAGAAAAATTACACAAAGGAAATACTATTGCACAAGATGTCACTGAAAGACGGTAACTGCCAGACTTTAACACGTGAAACCAATGGAGTGCACTTTCCACTAGACACCAGTGTACAGCCAAGAACACCCCACGGAAATCTACCCAATGGCTTAGGGTAACTCCTTTTGTCAACCTCTCCATCACTTCACCAAAACGCCCCACTCTGGTTCTATGCTCTCGGCAAATCAGCCCTCTTAAGGCCAAAGCAACAATGTTTTCCCCGAGTGTGGGGAGAACAGCCCCACCAACCAGGTGGTTTGGTAAAACCAAACTCAAGGACTCATCCTAGTTTCTCTTTCTGGCAGAAATTGGTGACCTGCTAGGATCTGGGTCAACACACAACCCACAAGGAGATATTCCTGGTTAAAACGGGTTTTAGTCACTTTGCCAAGGATTCAGTTTGTAACAGATGTCCTTCAAATCCCCAATTTGCAAAAGAACAGGGACACGGTAAAGATTTTGGTTAACCGTATCAGCTCATACCTTCAGCCTCTTCATTGTTGCTCTATACTCCTCAGCCCTGGCAATTTACTTTCTGGCCTAAGTACAAAATTCTACTCCAAACGCTAGTGAATTTCATACCTGTACTTGGCATCCAATTACTGGGGATGCAAAAGGACATTATTCTTCTTCCCAATTAAAAAAAATGCAAAAGACGATTTCCAAATTATACCTGAGACCGTGGAGATAAAGCAGCTGCACACTCGAAGCTTTTTCCTGTTGATATATTTCTATCACCTCCCCCCAGGTGTTCCACGGGCGCACCAGATGGGAAAAGTACCAGCCTCTCTGCTTAAGGAACTTTTTCTCCTCCACCTGCCGGCACTTCAAAGACCTACCCTCTCCGGATCCTGGGATGCCACAGTCAGGATGCTGAAACCTCATTATGGTTTGCATCCCAGCACACTTAGAAAGGCGATAGTTAAGTTAAAGCTTCCAAGACTCCATTCGTTTATACTCAGATCCTGTTCTGCTGACCTCTGATGTCTTTAGCTAACAACTCAAACTTTGTGCAAGGTTTCTGGGTTTTAGTCGACTTATTTAAGGGAAATGTTATCTTTTTATTGATTTCCTTGGTATTTACAGAGACGGAAAGACTAGAGATCCAGCACAGTATGGGAACAACCTATCCTGCAAGACTACTCGTATTTTTGGAAACATTTTCATTGGAGAAAAATTAGAGCGTTATTTCCCTCCCTTGCTTGATTAATTCTTCTTACATCCGAGGAACGGAAAAGCTTTTAGTGCCTTTATTAGTACCAGTGGCAAGTCCAAAATTCAACTATTTCCTGGATGTCGCTTAAAACAGACAACCAAACTGGAGCAGGCAAAAAGTGACACTGGAGAAAACATATGTAGGGCAGACCTGTCACATAGCTTTGGAAACAGGCAGCCAGCAATGACCACAAGCGTCTCAGATCATTAAGCAATGTCTTACCGTGATGTTACGCGTCGACGTACGGAGTTGTAATCCTTTCAAAATAGACAGATTGTCAGCGTGATAAAGTGGATATAAACAAGTTCTTGAACAGGGATGACTAAAGTGTTGGTGGGGGGGGGTGGTGACGTTACTGAACTAAGAAGGGATGCTAGCTCAGGGACCAGGAACCAACGCCATTCAGAGGCTGCAGGTAAACACCGCTCTTCTCACTTAGATATTTTTCTCTACTGATTAGCAATTCCATAAAACATTCCTGATCTTGTAATCGCCAGACAAGTAGTTATAATCTACAGATGTCAGAACCGAGTTCTTAATTGCTGTAAATTAGTGAGCAAACCCGGGTTTCTCATTAAACCCATTACACCCCGTATGGTAAAATGGAGCACGTGTCACGTGTTCTCTTTCCTGCCACTCAAATCGGGAGCATTCTTTGTGAAATCCCGGGGACCCACAGAGCAGCAGAGAGAGAGTGCTAGGGTGTGTTTGTGGCGGGTTCCTGTCCCCCAGAGTGTGCTTCCTCTGGGGGAAAAGAAAAGCCTCTAAATGGCAATGAATTTGTTGCCTACATTCTAACAATGGGCTCCACTGTGCCTCATCTTTGCTTCCTTAAGGCAGAGTAAGTGGTATCACTCCTCTGAAAACTTCTGCTTCTCTTAGAGGAACCTGGAAGCACTTCTTCCCATGGCCCATGGTTTGCCTCCTGTCACCTGTGCAGGCGAAGAGGCATAAATTTCTAAATTAAAAGGGAAGGAACAGGCTAAAATGCCATGACAAAGCCAACTCTGAACTTCAGCTTAGGTACGCATTAGCGGGACCAGGCTAAGAAGACTGGCTTTCTGCTGTGGCTCTGCCTCTCAGACTGGAAGATTTATGAGGAATGGGGGAAAGGGTGGGAGGGTTAAGCCAAGAAATGTATCAATTACCGAACTACAGATAAAAATAGCTCCTCTGCACAAGCTTCATTAAGTTTTATCAGCAAGTATCTTGGGGTTTTACACTCAAACCACAGGTCATAAATTCTCAGTAAATCCTCCGTATGTTCACCAAACACCTGAATTCAATTTCTCTTCTGGTTGTGAAGGAGGAATGCGGTGCTCAAATTAATTATGCATGCAAAGTTAGTTTCTAACGAGGGCAGCTCTTTTGTGATGCTGAAAGGTATTTACAACATCTGAAATTTGGGGATAGATCCTTCTTCAACCTTAGCATTTTTATATTGGTATAAATTCTCTCTTCCAAGTTTGTACAGTGAAAAAATAAAGTTGGTGAATACCTTGTTTTAACGTTCACATTTTTCTGTAGATAATCCCGGATATTTGTGAGATGTAATGAATGGTCTTAATATTTACTATAGGGATTTTAGACAAATATTTCTATGAGTAGGTACAAATCACCTTGAACTATAGGGAAAGTCTAAAGCGAGGCTAAATGGCTGTATTTATATATGTTTACGCGTACATGTGAAATTAGCTACTTAGTGTCATTTTCAGTTTATTTTCAGTTATACTCATCATCTGTAATATGAAAAGAATTATGAGAAACTTATGCAAATCCCAGAGGCATTCACTTTCCTCAGCTGATAAAATTCATTTTCAGATTCTGACACCCATGATTTGTGGTCCATTTCACACCAATTTCAGTGTTATAAATCATAACAAATTAAAAATGTACAGCTATGTTCTCTGGGTTGAAAAGGTGGTCACCAAAGCTGTTAATACGGCACTTGCTTCTGATGTGATGAGTCATAGGGAGGGTCATCTCTCTCCATCAGAAAGACTTGGGACGGGGTCTCACTCCAAGTCCCTCTGTGGTCATTCGGTAACAGGGCTATCATTTCATAAGCAGCAAAATCTCAGGAAGGTACCCCTCACCCCATTTTATTACTATCATCATTCTTCCTTATTAGCCTGTCACTGGGCTCAGGCAGGAGTGAGAAAAATTTAGCTTTACTTTTTCGAGGGGAATTCCTCCAGCTACAAAGAACACACACATGCACAGACATACGTAATTTCAGGACTCAACAATAAATACACGAAAAAAGATATTCCATTGTGAGCCTGAGGTGGCTCCTCCTAACTAGTACATTTCACAGAAATAATACAAGTTGGTTTCTACCAGAAAGGGTTGATCAGTCTTCAGGCCACATTTCCAGGGAGGCATATGGTAAAACTCAGCACAAAAGTAATATTATTTAGCAAGCTTTCAAAAACTATCAAAGAGATCGTATTCTAATAAACCTTTCTAAACAGACAGTCTTTGAATACTATGAGGGTGAATGGTAGAATCTAAGACCCCAGGGATGGTGGAGAAATCCAGATTGAACTCCCACAAGCCCCTGTGAGAAATGGGGGCTGAGCCGTGGACAGAAGCAGAGTTCTGCAGGCATGAGTCTTCCTAGCAGGCAACTCTGTGTGGCTTTAAACGAATAAAGGATGGGAGAGAAAATGTTTTCCAGGTATACCTATGAATTTAAATGCACTCTTGAAAATAAAATGTTACTGCCTATAAGAAACCCCATATGTCATTTTTCTTTGCACGATGCAAGAAGCAGTTATAATTTGGGGTTAATACCCAAAGTGCACTTACTTTTCATAAATCGTGTGATTTTTCTTGAACTGTCTATTAAACGGCAAGGACATGTAAGGTTATTCTAATGGGTTAGAGAGTTGAGGAAAGGTTATGGATTATACTATTCATTCAGTAAAACCACTGGGGATACAAAGGTTAGTCAGTTGTGACCTACAGTTAAAGTTTGTGCTTTAAACTAAAATATACAATTCAGTGTCTGAATAAAGAGCAAATGGATTTTAATATTATAGGTGAAAACCCTGAAGAACTAAAAGAAGAGTGAAAATCAGGAATATATTATGGAAATTTGAAATAAAAAAGCAATGGAAATTAAATTACCAAAACTGATGGTTTTTGATGACAAAATAAAACAATTATCATGTTCTTTTTCACATTACAGAGGTTTTATCATACAAGTATAGAAACTAATTATAGAACCATTATTTTAACTCTTTAATCATGAAATGATTACATAGAATTTAAGGCTAACATTTTCTTTGTTTTTGCATTCTCTGTCTTTAATGACAGCATAATTGCAAAATATTATACAAAACTAAGCTATGGTTTTTTTAGGATAAAAATTCCAATGCAGTGCAGTGCTTAATACTCATGTCATAATTCTAAATAATGGTTATATTCTATATGGCTTTTCTGAAATGACTTAAAGTGGAAAATAATGTTAACAGGAGATATAGTGCCTGTAGGTTTCATGAGTGGCTAACTCTGAAACACTTTTGATGCCTAGAATAAAAGCAGAAACATAAATTTATTCATTTTCTAAAAAAACAACATTGGATGGGCCCAAATAAAGAGTCTGCATCTATTATTTTTAAACATTTTAAAGATCATTAGAATATTTTTCTTGACTGGTAATTAATGTTTTTACTTCTATTTATGCTCTAAATTAATTTCATAATTATCAGTTAATAATTTTCTAGGCTTTTCTTCTATTCACAATTTGACCACAACCTAATTTACAAATTATTTATCTGGAAATAAATGAGACAGAAATGTCAATCAGCTTAACTTCTCATTTAGGTTTAACTGAATTATTATGAGAGAGCACAAAAAGTGTGACCATATTGGTTTGGAATTAATGGTAGACATCATTCTTTTGTAAATTACATTTTTTTCACAGTAATACTCGCCTATGTATAGTTTATACGTTACAATGCTAAAGAAAAAGCTTAAAATAAAAGAATCTCCTTTTTCATCACATCTTGTTCCTCTGACTACCCAATCCTTCCCCTCCAAAAAAACCCCACTTTTTAAGGCTTTTAGCTGTTTTCTATGGTATTTCTTTTTAACTCAACCTGAGATAGTCAGAACGGATTGATCATAATTCCCAGTTTGTGATATACTCTTGATGATTTCTGCACGACTCACTTTCTTTCACTTAGCGATTTTTAATACTGGACTCAATATTATTTATCAATATTATCAGTATGACTCATTACACAAAACAAAAGCTAGGGATTTAATAATAATACATATCTAGCCAATAGCTCTGGTATTTACATATTTCAGAATGATACATTTTTACTGCTATCTTCTGATTCATTAGTTTTAAACATCTGTTTTTTTCTATTTCTTTACTTTTGCATCTGTATGAAACGATGGGTGTTCACTAAACTTATTGTGATGATCATTTCACGATGTATGTGAGTCCAATCATTATGCTGTACACCTTAAACTTATACGGTGATGTGTGTCAATCATATCTCAACAGAACTGGAAGAAAATAAAATAAAGCAAAGTAAAGTAAATAAAGTAAAATAAAATAAAATAAATAAAAAACACTGCTGACTTCCTCTGAAGGTTGGTGACGCATTAGCTCTCTTACACACTGCAATCCCAATTCCCACTCCCAGTTCCTCCCAATAGAGCTCTAGCACAACTTTTCAATGATTTTTTTTTTTTAGTGTTTACATTATTCATATATTGTCCACTGCTAATTCAAGTGGCGTATCATGGTTACATTTCCTTTCTCCTATGACATTCATGGTTTTCCTTTTGCTTCATTTTCTTAGACTCTGTCCCTACAACCTTTTTAAAAAAGACTTTATTTTTTAGAGTAGTTTTCAGTTCACAGCAAAATTGAGAGGCAGGTACAGAGCTATCCCATGTACACCCTGTCCCCATGCAGACATGGCCTTCCCCACTGTCCACATCCTCCATCCAAGTGGGGTATTTGTTACAGCTCATGGATCTACACTAACACATCATTATCACCCTAAGTCCACAGTTTACAGTAGCGTTCACTCTCGGTGTTGCATATTCTATGGGTTTGGACAAATATATAGAGACACGGATCCATCACTGCAGTATCATACAGAGTGGTTTCATTGCCCTAAAAATCCTCTATGCTCTGCCTATTCATCCCTTCCTACCACCCCTCCCCTGGCAACCCCTGATCTTTTTATGTCTCCACAGTTTTGCCTTTTCCAGAATGTCAGAAAGTTGGAATAATACAGTATGTAGCCCTTTCAGACTGTCTTCTTTTACTTAGTAGTACACCTTTAGGTTTTCTCTATGTCTTTTCATAGCTTGCAAGCTCCTTTCTTTATAGCCCTGAATAATATTCCATTGTCTGGATATACCACAGTTTATGTATCCATCCACCTACTGAAGGACATCTTGGTGGCTTCCAAGTTTTGGCAAGTATGAATAAAGCTGCTACCAACATCTGTGGGCAGGTTTTTGTGTGGACATAAGTTTTTGATTCTATGTGGTAAATACCAAGGAGCATGATTGCCAGATTGTAGGGTAAGAGTATGTTTAATTTTGTAAGAAATTGCTAAACAGTCTTCCCAAGTACTGGTACCATGTTGTATCCCACCAGCAATGAATGAGTTCCTGTTGCTCCACGCCTTCACCAGCACATACTATGGGTTTGAACCAATATATGAAGACACGGATCCATCATTACAGTATCATATAGAGTGGTTTCACTGCACTGTTGGTGTTTTGGATTTTAGCCATTCTAATAGGTATGCAGCGGTACCTCACAATGTGCACTTTTCCCTGATGACATATGGTGTGGAACATCTTATCAGAGGCTTATCAGCCATCTCTGTATCTTTTTTGGTGAGACGCCTGTGAAGGCCTTTGGCTCTTTTTAAATTAATTAATTAATTAATTTTAAAAAATTTATTTATTTTTGGCTGTGTTGGGTCTTTGTTGCTGCGCACAGGCTTTCTCCAGTTGCGGTGAGTGAAGCCTACTCTTCATTGCATGGACTTTTCATTGCAGTGGATTCTCTTGTGGCAGAGCACAGGCTCTAGGCACGTGGGCTTTAGTAGTTGTGACAAGCGGGCTCAGTAGTTGTGGCTCACGGGCTCTAGAGCACATGCTCAGTAGTTGTGGCACACGGGCTTAGTTGCTCTGCAGCACGTGGGATCTTCCCGGACCAGGGCTCGAACCTGTGTCCCCTGCATCGGTAGGCAGACTCTCAACCACTGCGCCACCAGGGAAGCCCTCTACAGCTTTTTTATTTATTTTATTTTTGGCTGCTTTGGGTCTTCGTTGCTGCATGTGGGCTTTCTCTAGTTGTGACGAGCAGGGGCCACTCTTCCTTGTGGTGCACGGGTTTCTCATTGCGGTGGCCTCTCCTGTTGCAGAGCATGGGCTCTAGGCACGCGGGCTTCAGTAGTTGTGGCTCGCAGGCTCTAGAGCGCACACTCAGCAGCTGTGGCACACGGGCCTAGTTGCTCCGCGGCATGTGGGATCTTCCCGGACCAGGGCTCGAACCTGTGTCCCCTGCATTGGCAGGTGGATTCTTAACCACTGCGCCACCAGCGAAACCCCTTCTACAGCTTTTAATACAAATTTCCACAAGATCAAACTTACCACAGCTTATCAACTCGTTATTTTCTTGGAGTTCTCCAGCCCCCATGCTTGTCCCGCACGTCCCAATCTGCACGGGCTCCCTAGTTCCCAGCATCTCTCTTCATCATCAACCTGGGATTTGTTAGAGCATGCATTCTATAGCTGCCTAAAAGGGGATGTGATGGAAACAAAAAATGTTGTATCTTTGCATGCTTAAAATATATTTATTCTACCATCACCACTCATGGGCAGTTTGGTGAGGGATGGAGCTGCAGGTTAGAAGACATTACCCTGCAGTATTTGAAGGTGGGGCCCCATTGTCTTCTTGCTCCCCATGCTGCTGTTGAGTCAGCTAACATTCTGACTCCCAACTCTTTACTGTATACTTTTTTAAAGGCTCATCTCTTTATTTCCAGTATTCTGAAACTTCTCACTGCTCCCTTTTTAAAATCGATTCTTTGATCTAGAATCTTAAATTCTCCAGTTGTGGGAAAATTTCTTATGTTATTTCTCTAACACTCTCTCCATCATCATCTCTATTTCTAGAAAGCATATACGTTAAATGCCTGACCTCCCAAGGTGAACTTTGATTTTTTTTCTCTTTCTTTCCTGCCATGTTTGTCTTATGTCTCATTATTTTTGGGGAAATTTCTTCTATCTTACCTACCAAGCTTTCAATTGTGTTTCTTCGTACTGCTATCATATTTATTATTTTCCAACAGTTCGTTCATATTTTCTTAATAATCCTTTCCAATAGCTTCCTGGTCATGTTTTGATGGTTGCAGTATCTTCTCTTATTTCATGGTGGGTATTACTTACAGTTTTTAAATATTTTCTCTTCTCTTCCCTGTAATTTTTGTTTCTTCCAAGTTCTTCTCTTAAGTTTATTGTTATTGTTTTCATCTGTCTCCCATAATTAAGGCGTTCCTCAGATGTTTGATAAGCTTGCCTGTCCTTTCTATTTAAGAATGAGGCATTGGGACTTCCCTGGTGGTCCAGTGGTTAAGACTCTGTGCCTCCACTGCAGGGGGCACGGGTTGGATCTCTGGTCAGGGAACTAAGATCCTGCATGCCACACAACCAAAAAAAAAAATTAGTCATTGTGTGTATGCATGGGTGGGGCTTATGAAACGGCAGCTATTACTCCAGAAAGGCTGGGCAGGGAGCCACTTTTACGGGTGGGGATTCCCACATGTCAGTGTATGAGGGTTCCTACTGGGGCTGTTCAGTTTCTTCAGAGGAGAACCCGCCAATCTTAGGTCTGAGGAGCCAATGTCAGCTTGTGTCTTGACATCCTGGGGTTATTCTGTCATCATATATGGTAATAAAAAGATATACCTATTTTCAGAAAAAATAGAGATAGTATTTCTGTTTCTTATTCTTTTTGCTGTTTTGGAGTGATTTTCGAGAAGAAAAGAGGAAAACATATCTTTATTCTCTGTCAAGTTTTGGACTTTCCAGTTTGTATTATGCTTAATTCTCAATTATTTTCAAGTAGATCAAATATCTTTTCAAGAATATTTGATAGTTCAAGGCATATGGATACTTACATTGGTTTTATTTTAGTATATGAAAGGCACGGATGTGACTGTTCTAAAACTGTAAGATAGTTGTTGTTGTTCATAACAGGATAATCTATACCACTCCTCAATATACTTTAGGATTATTTCTATATTACTTTTTAGGATTTTATATATATATATATATATATATACACACACACACACATATATACACACACGAATATACACATATAACTTTTTAAGAGTATATGATTTTATGCTACATGTTTATATTTTTATGTGTTAAATATATATATATATATATACACTTATATATACATATATATAAACTTGGAGACTAAATTTTTTTTTTTTTTTTTGTGGTACGCGGGCCTCTCACTGTTTTGGCCTCTCCCGTTGCGGAGCACAGGCTCTGGACGCGCAGGCTCAGCGGCCATGGCTCACGGGCCCAGCCGCTCCACGGCATGTGGGATCTTCCCGGACTGGGGCTCGAACCCGTGTCTCCTGCATCGGCAGGCAGACTCTCAACCACTGCGTCACCAGGGAAGCCCAAGACTAAATTTTTAAAGCATTGCATATGTAATCTACAAAGCTCCAAATAGAAGTAAATCATATTTTAATGATTTACCCAAGTCCTCCAAACTTTCTCCCCGCAAACGCACTTTCTGACATCAATACTCCAAACAGTTTTCCTTCTTTGACATGTGATGAAATTCACAGCTTGGCTTTATGTTTATTACACAAGTTTACTCCCACTGGTCAATGTGGGGGCTATGATTTATAATTTTTAATTCTCTGCTTCAATATTTTCTGGCCTCCACTCTTAATTCTCCTGCCAAATAGTGACCAGCTCCCATTTGGATCTCTTAAAATCATTCCACTGGTGCTCATGATAAAGAATGTGTCCTGACTTCTCCCACAGTACAGTCCTGCCTCAGCTACAGAGCATGCTTTGAGAATACAGTTCCAGACTCCAGAGACCCCACCACACACAAAGCTGATGTCATTTTTCAGGAGACAGCATAGTTTTGTGGCTACTACATGTGAATTAATACAAGCAAATTAAACCTAGTATAATATCCCAAACAATCAGAGTCTTAGAAGAACCAATTGATACTCTGAAGAACTAAAAGTTTATCAAAAGCCCTTTTTGTTTGTTTCAATCCTCGTGTTTGAAAATCCTTCTAGAAAGCACTAAATTCTCTTCCATCTTGGGAAGAAGGAATGATGAATATCATTTAACTTTTTAAAAAGTTTCAAGATTCTCATGACCTTTAGTTCTTTTTCTTTTATAAATTTATTTATTTTATTTATTTATTTTTGGCTGTGTTGGGTCTTTGTTGCTGTGCACAGGCTTTCTCTAGTTGAGGCGAGCAGGGGCTGCTCTTCGTTGCGGTGCGCAGGCTTCTCATTGCAGTGGCTTCTCTTGTGGAGCATGGGCTCTAGGCACACAGGCTTCAGTAGTTGTGACATGTGGGTTCAGCAGTTGTGGCTCTCGCGCTCTAGAGCGCAGGTTCAGCAGTTGTGGTGCACAGGTTTAGTTGCTCCGCAGCATATAGGATCGTCCCAGACTAGGGCTTGAACCCGTGTCCCCTGCATTAGCAGGCGGATTCTTAACCACTGTGCCACCAGGGAAGTCCTGACCTTTAGTTCTTATTACTGACTACTCTGAGTAGGAAACAAAAGGAAGAAATTGAGTTGAATGTTACTTTACTGACTATAGGTATTATCCCAAAGCCCTTTTACTTTTTTTTGATAATTTTTTTTTTACAAACTCCCAAGAGTAGCACTTCTGTAGGCATCTACCTCTTTCTCCTAAAAAGTGCAATTTGCAAACACATTGGCTAATTGTGGGTTTGCTTGGTTGGCTTCTAGTTACTCAAGACTTTATTGTATCATTTTGCTTAAATATTTAGAAATTTTAAAATTATACTTTAGCTGAATAAAATGAGAAAAAATATAATTTCTTTTCTAGGCACAGTATTCATAGAAGAGGTTCTTTTCTCTAGTTTAACTTTTTCTCAGTTTCAGGGATTTTCAAATTTCCAAAAAAAAAAAAAATTGGTAATATTGAATTCCAGACACAAATCATTTAAAATGTGGATAAAAACCTTTTGACCTTTATAAGGTGATTCATATGGTGAAATTTTCACTTCTCTGTGTCTAAAATATTGTTCAGACTTTAATCTGATACTTTACTAATTTAAATAACTTTCTTTTGGGAAAAAATCCTTATTTAGCAGGTTTACAGATTTTTAAAAGATTTGTTTTTCTGCAATAAACAAAGAATTTTTGATCTTTCAATTAATACTGAAGAGCTGGAAAACAGATAGAGTAACTACCCAGCCAAGGTGCTACTGAACCATAGTGGAAGGGGCAAAGGTCATGGGAATTCAGATGTACATTTTGAAACCAGCCTTGATGCCTGAAGGCTCCCCAAGGCAGGGGCAGTGCCAGCTATACCTGAGGACAGAGGAGAAAGAAATGGAGCAAAGCATCTGCTAAAACCCAGTATGATCCCTTACAAGCAGACTGTAACACTGCCTTTCCCATATTTTTACGTTCAGCTGATGTCCAAGCACTAGTGTGCAGGGAAGCTAAGCCAATACCAAATAGAACTAATTATGTGTGTGGTAGCAACAGAAGCCCAGAACACAGACACAGACTTTGACACAGATTTAGATGTAAACATCAGCAATTTTCTAACACAGGCATTTATACTAAAGAACCAGTTTGGGATATTTTCTTGAGTTGCAAAAGAAGGATTTAGAAAACATATACTGAACTATTACCCATGTTTGTCACAAGCCAATTATCCAACATAAAGCTACATTGAGACTCAGAAGTCACAGATCTCAACGATATCATTCTGTTTTGTCTTTTCTCATATTGTAATGTCTCTACAGACTGGCACTGATACTGTTTGATTTTGATATCATAATAGTGTCTCCATGGATTCTGGCTGACATTTTGTTTTGACATTATGCTACAACAGACCTCCACTGACATTTCATTTTGTCACTGCAACATTGTTTCTATACGTTTCTGCTATATTATTTTGTTTTGACATCAAAATGTCATCTCCATGGTCTTGGCATGACATTATCTAGAGAACTTTATGAAGTCGTATGGAGTCCATGGAATAGACGGGTAAAATGCCAAACATTTAATAAACTTGAGGGTGTTTTCGATAAACACAAATTTATATGATACTTACTGCAAAATTTGCAAAATTGTTTCCATCAAGTCACTAGGGTTTATTACAACATGGATTCAGTTAAGGAGTTGATTCTCTATCTTTCCAATAACATGTCAACAATTTTGGAGAAGTAATCCACTACCCTTTTGTTGCCAGAATCTAGTTTTTTTTTTTCTTCTTTTAATCAATATAGTCTGATTTTTTGTGTTGCAAACTGAACTAAAAGTAAGAAGTATGTATGAAGTATACAATTATATTTCGCTGAATTTAAGAAACCATTAAATCACCATTTGTAGCAACATGGATGGACCTACAGATTAAAGACAAAGACAAATAACATATGATATCACTTATATGCAGGATCTAAAATATGATACATATGAACTTATTTACAAAACAGAAACAGACTCAGAGACATAGAAAACAAACTTATGGTTACCAAAGGGGAAAGGGGGTGGGGAGGGATAAATTAAGAATTTGGAATTAGCAGATACAAACTACTATATATAAAATAGATAAACAACAAGGCCCTACTGTATAGCACAGGAAACTATATTCAATGTAATAAACTATAATGGAAAAGAATATATATATGTATAACTGAATTACTTTGCTGGACACCAGAAACTAACACAATATTGTAAATCAACTATACTTCAACTAAACAAAAAAGGGAAAAAAAAAGAAACCATTAAATCATGACACATTTTATATATCTCTGAGACAGAAAGAGAATGCTGCCAATTAACATTGATTGTAAGAAGTAACTTAGTATTGGAGATTTTAAATTGTGAAAAATGTGAATCTTATAAGTGATGAAAAGTATAGTGGTATGGCATTTGATAAAATCAATTACCAAAAATGGTGATTTTTAAAAAAACTTATGATAGTTTGAACATTTTTTCTTAAAAATCATGGGATAAAAACATAAATCTTACACTGATTTTGAAGTTGTAGGTAGACATTGTTGGTGAAATTCCTGACAAAGGATTCTCCCTTTCCTAGTAGTTTCCCCCTTCTTTTGGATTTACAAAATTATCTATGAACATTCTACTGTTCATAATAAGACCAAGAATATTTATCCAGAAAGCTAAATACTTCTAGGTTATATTACCTTAAATTCTCAGGAAAATATCTATATCTATATATATTTTTTTTGCGGTACGCGGGCCTCTCTCTCACTGTTTGTGGCCTCTCCCGTTGCGGAGCACAGGCTCCGGATGCGCAGGCTCAGTGGCCATGGCTCACGGGCCCAGCCGCTCTGCGGCATGTGGGATCTTCCCGGACCGGGGCACGAACTTGCGTCCCCTGCATCGGCAGGCGGACTCTCAACCACTGCGCCACCAGGGAAGCCCTCAGGAAAATATGTTTACGATATAATGTTATATCTTCAACTTTGGTCAAAAGTCAATATGACAAGTGGTCATAATGTGAACATTTCTGTGTTCTTCGCAACCCTATATTTACAAACGTAATCCAATTCGTTATACAATTTTTATTTTAGAAAGTGTATATGTGAGAAATTACTCCTAACATATAACACCAGAGCAGATATTCTACACGATCTCATATATTTCCATTTATTGCACAAACAGTTGATCATAATAAAAGCATTAATGAATCTTATATAACCCTTCACTTGAAAATGGTCATTTTGTTACGCAATTTCCCTTTTACAAGTATGTATGTTAAAAATTACTCCTGGAATTCATTGCTAATCAGAGCATTTCTCCAGATAAACTCATGCATTTCCTTTTGTCACAGAGTAAAGTTTTCATGTTGTCCTTTTTGCCTTGGCTACCAGGAAACTGAGATAAACTTAATGTTCAATTATAATTACTAGCTCAATTTTCTAATATTTATTTACCTTTTTGGGTCCTTTTAAGCTTCATTTTAATAACTATTTTTAAGAACTGCTTACAATAATTTTTGGAAATTCAGTGGTCAGTACTCCTACAAGAACAAATTTTATTTCATTAACCACAGTTCCTAGAGGGTCACAATGACCACTCTATTGAGTATGGAATATAAAGGCTAGAATTTCTTTCCCTATTCTGAGTAGTTATTTCTTCTGACTCTTCTAACAGAAAGAATATTTGGCTTGTGTGTATGTGAATAATGTGAGATGATGTCTAAGAAAGCATCTAACCCAGGCACTTGATAAACACTGAAGACAATGGCTTCTAGAGAGAGGCGCAGAGTGGGTTATACATCTGGGCCTGCAGCTCAGGAGAGAAGTGAAATTGCAGAGAGAGCTTCAGCTGCCACCAACACATGCACAGGTGTAATTTAAGCCATAACAGTGGATCAGATACAGAAAGAACATGTCGAAAGACAAGAGGGATGAGTATATATGATAAATCCAACCAATATTGTTAGGAAAGGACTGTTTTTACTTTTCACAGCAATACAGAAGCAAAAAAGAAGGCTGGAAGTGCTTATGAAGTGGGGCTCTAATGGGATATAAAAATGTGCTCTGTTTGAGCAGCAACTCAAGCAACCTGCCAGGCTCTGCTGCTAAAGGCTCTTTGCAAGGAATCCCTGTGGGTCCAAACACCAACCTCTCTGCCCCCTCCAGGCTGGGACTTGGGCTTGGTATACATGGGATGCTGGCAGGTATGCTGCTGTGCTGGTGACAAAAAAGAGTGTCCTCAGGGGCTGTCGATCTAGTTCCTTTCATGAGAGCTAAGGTTTCACTAACTGAAAGAAACTTTAAAGAAAATTAAAATTTTGTTTGAATGAACTAAACGTGACAGCTCTGATGTACTGTTGTCAGGATTATCCTAAGTCCAAGCCTGTAAGATTAACCTCCTCATTTCCCTGATGTTAGGTTAGTATCTGTTATCAAATATGTTCCTTGTTCCATTGAGAGTTTGGCTAACTCTTCTCATGACAAGAATAAAAGAAAAAGTATAGTATGTGCCCTCTCGGGACCAAGGCTACCGTTCACTATATTCTCAGTATTTCTGATGAGTTATTTAGTTTGTGTAACTTCTAAGTCCCAATGGATATTACTATGACAGAGATTTTTTTTGTAAGTTGATTGGACATATTCAATTAATTTAAGCACTTTCCAAAAAAAATTTTAAAAACCCCAAAACTTAATAAGCTTTATTTTTTGTCCTTGTAACTGAGAATCTCATAACTAAGGTATCAGGATCTTAGAAGTAATTAAAATAGTATGTTAAAGATTTTTACCAATAATGTAATTCTAATTACTGATGAAAAGGAGCACAAAAGGACAACGAGCTTTTGCATGTTTGAGAGAAAAGCCAGGACTTATCAGTAACTATGACTATAGCCTGTGTTTGGAAGATCAAGATGTTTGGCATCACAGAGAAGAGAGATCTTTTACTTTATAACATTTTAAATAAAACTCTCATTTCAAAAACATGAGTGTATATATTTGTAGCAAACTTTCCAACTGAAACTTAAGCTCGACGTATACATTTGTTATCCCCTTTGTATGCACTTGGGGGGATGGTGCTCTGAGACCCCACTCAAATACAATCCATGAACAGCCTCCAATCTAAGACACATTGTTCACATCTCGCCAAGGTGTAACTGATAGTATAAAGGGTTGAAAAGCCTATATGTTAAAAAAGGCAGGCATTCTCGACTTTTCCCCACAATGTGTTCCTAGAAACCACATCATAAAGTGAATCACATTTTCCCATAGGAGCAGTGTTATAATTGGAGGTTATGTTTCTGACCAAGGAGTTGGCACCAGATAAGGCCATGATATAGTAACAATGGATCACATAAGGAAAGATATAATAATTCTAAATCTTTACAGTTAAATAGTAAAAGTAGACTGCAAATACTGTAAAACGAGTTTAAGTACAGTCTATGTATTCCTTATACAAGAGAACACAAGATTCCACAGAATATATATATATAGCTAGCTAGCAAGCTTTATCTATCTATCTATCGTACTAAAAATTTTTAGAAATTCAGCGTGAAATGAACATCCCAACTAAATATCATAATGCTTCTGCTTTTTTTTTTTAACCTAAAATGGCTTTACAGACGACTAAGACCAGATATTTTTGAAGACAGAGAGGGACGCCTTCTAGTTAAATCCTTCAATTTTACCCTGTAACCCAACATGCTTTTGTTTGTTTGTTTTGCGGTACGCGGGCCTCTCAGCATTGTGGCCTCTCCCGTTGCAGAACACAGGCTCCGGACGTGCAGGCTCAGCGGCCATGGCTCACAGGCCCAGCCGCTCCGCGGCATGTGGGATCTTCCCGGACCGGGGCATGAACCCGTGTCCCCTGCATCGGCAGGCGGACTCTCAACCACTGTGCCACCAGGGAAGCCCCCAACATGCTTTTTATGTGATTTTTCACAGGATCTTTCTGTTACTTTGAAAAAATTTCCCTGTAGCTAACAGAGACTTTCAAAAAAACCGTACCATCAACTTCATAACTCTTCCAAAATGCTAGAGCCAGGACATCACAGATTGTCCAATTAAGTGTTTGGGTGTGTGTTGATCTCCATCGTGGCATTTAACATTTTGTTCAAATGCCATTTAAAAATCAAAGCTGGCTTTAAAGAAAGGAATATTCAATCATTTCCCAGACAATTGATAGAACTGG